>NC_064626.1:1272386495-1277386495 GCF_023864275.1 Schistocerca cancellata | reverse complement strand
AGCATGTGCTATACGGACTACTCGATATCGACCATTATATAACAGAAAGAGTTTTTGACACAGATTGCGGGCATTATGGGATAGCCTGTGGGAGCGGACCAGAACTTCGTCTCCTACTTGAAAAGAAATATTCCTCTTTGGTGACTTCATTTCGCACAACCGTTGGTCAGCAGCTCGCTTAATATTGTGTAATGCAATTTGAATAATCTCATGATGCCGTAGGCAGCGAGACTTCGGGAAAAATATGATTTCCTTAATCTTGTCAGGCGGGTGTTGATTCTTTAACACAAGATGTGGAGACAACTGTGTGGAAGTATTTGGTAATGAATTTATTACATCCTGAAACATGTGAAGGTATTTGTCCCATTCATTGCGTTTTGCATGACAAAAGATCTTAAATAATTTCACCAATTCCTTCATTAACCTTACTGAGGGATTCGATGAAGCATGGTATCTGGAGATATAAATGGGAGAAATTTTGTGAGTCTGAAGAGTACGCCGCTAAGTGAGCGAACGGAACTGCGGCCCATTGCCGGAGATTACTGATGCTGCATGACCCACTTCTTTCAGAAAATGTTTAGTAAAAGCACGTGAAACAGCGCAGGCCGTAGCTCGACGTAATGGAGTGAAAGTGACGAATTTTGAAGTTAATTCCACGCAGACAAAAACAAAGGCGTAACCTCCCTTTGTAGTGGGAATTGGGCCAAATAAATCAGCGGCCGCTAGCTGACGAAGACGTAACGGGATGATGGGGAATGTTTGAGCTGCAAAGGATACAGTGGGTGGTTTTGCCTTTTGACAAAGTGTGCATCTTGAGAGGACTTGACGAATACGTTTTTCCATGTTGAAAAAGTAAGATGTTTGTTTCAGCAACTGAAAACATTTGCGCGGTCCATAATGCGCATAGCTAAGGTGAATGTACCAAATGAGTTTGTTAATTAGGTCTTCTGGGATACAAACCAGCCAGATTGTCGTATCAGGTTTGATACGGTGGAACAGAATATTGTTATGTATTAAGTAATACTCTCGCAGAGTGGTGTTATTAACATCGCGCCATTGTTGTTTCACATCTTTCCAGATGGAATCCTTATCCTGTTCTGAAGCAATGTTGTGCAGGGCATCGGAAACAAAGTTTTCAAGTGCGACCTGGCGCATATATAGCAAACTGAAGTTGTTATGGCAAAAGGTGTTGGCTGGATCAGTATTGTCGCTGTCTAAAGTGCGTGACAAAGCGTCAGCAACCACATTTTGAGGTCCTGGTACATACACAATAGAAAAAGAGAATTCTTGTAACAAGAGAGCCCATCTCGCTAAACGACCATGAGATAATTTAGCTGATATAAAAAATTCTAGTGCTCTATGATCTGTGTACACTGTGGTGTGTCTACCAAAAACAAAAGGTCTAAATGTGGAAAATGCCAATACAACAGCCAGAGCTTCTAATTCAGTGATGGAATAGTTTATTTCTGAAGAAGATAATACTCGACTAGCAAATACCAAAAAGAAAAGGTCTAAATTTGGAAAATGCCAATACAACAGCCAGATCTTCTAATTCAGTGATGGAATAGTTTATTTCTGAAGAAGATAATACTCGACTAGTGAATGCGATGTTTTTTTTGTACCTTAGTTTCACCTTCAATGAACTCTTGAAAGAGATTACCTCCAAGGGCTGTGTTTGAGGAGTCTGTTGAAATGCAATAATCAGTAGTAAGATCGGGGTGAGAAAACACGGATGCATCCATAAGAGACTGTTTTGGTGTTTCATATTCCTTTTGATCAGTATTATCCTAAATCCAGAGTGACTTTCTTCCTGTTAATTTACATAAAGTTCGCGTATCTAAAGCTTTGCTGGTAATAAACCTGCGAAAAAGTTTATCATTCCAAGAAAACTGCGAAGTTGCATTTCAGTGCGAGGAACTTGGATGTCATGGATTGCAGCCGGCCGGAGTGGCCGAGCGGTTACAGGCGCTACAGTCTGGAACCGCACGACCGCTACGGTCGCAGGTTCGAATCCTGCCTCGGGCATGGATGTGTGTGATGTCCTTAGGTTAGTTAGGTTTAAGTAGTTCTAAGTTCTAGGGGACTTATGACCACAGAAGTTGAGTCCCATAGTGCTCAGAGCCATTTGAACCATTTTTGTCATGGATTGCTTTTAGCTTATCAGGGTCCGGTTGAATGTTTGAGTTGAGCTTGTCCAAAATGAGACTTTTCTAAATGTACTGTAACACCGAAGCTAGAGAACGAGTGAAGAAGTTGGGACAATATTTCATTATGCTGTTGCCAGGAAGAAACGGCAATGAGAATATCGTCCACGTAAGTGGTAATCCTGTCTTTCAAATGAGGTGGCAACACAGTATTTAGTCCACGGATAAAGGCTGAAGATGAGTTTGTTAACCCAAAGGGGAGTCTTCAAAATTGGTAGCACTGATCAAAACAGAGAAAAGCTGTGTATTTGCGGGAGTTGGAGTGTAATTCGATTTGGTAAAAACTGGACCGAAGATGTAAGGAGGAAAAAATAGATATGTCGTGAAACTGTTGTAAGATTTCATCCAAAGCTAGTAGCCTATCCGTCTCTGGTATGATGGTCGTATTGATGTGTCTTTAATCCAAAACAAGACGAATTGAACCATCCAGTTTAGGCACAACATGTATTGGGGAACTGTATGGAATGGTAGCAGTTTAAATAATATTGTGAGCTACCATAGATTGGATTTCCTGTTTGACTTTGTCACGGTGAACTAGCGGTATTGGATAAGGTGTAACAGCATAAGGGGTACGGGGTTTTACTTGAAATTCATATAAAAAATCTTTAATTGTTCCTGGAGCCGTGTCAAAAACATGGGAAAACTCAGTTAAAATGGTATGTAAATCTTCCTTTTCTTGAAATGAAGCTGAATCAACTACTTTGATTTTATCCTGAATAATGTTACTAATGTCGGGTGTCGTATCGCCATTGTCAATGTTTGGGGAAGGAACAAAAAATGACGGTAGTGTTACGTCCGACGGGAGCTGAGACTGAATGAAATTAATTTTGTTAAGGTCTTGATCTGCTTGCGACAAATGTTTGTGGAAGTCCAAAAAGAAGCAAACTCCATCATCACAGAGACGAATCCAATGATCTTCAAAATCTAAAATTGCTTTACATTTGTTCAAAAAATCGAACCCCAAAATGACGTCTGTAGTGAGAAGCGGAACTATTAAGAATGTAGTATATAAAAAATGTGTATCGACTTGAAACTGCAGATGACATTGCTGTTTAATATCTATACTTTTGCCAGGAACAGCACCACTGACCTTAGTATGAGAAACCGGAAGTGTTGGAATGACAGAAGCAGTGGCGCATTTTTGGAAAGCGGCTTCACTAATAACAGAAATGGGAGAACCCGAATCAAGGACTGCAGAGAATTTGTGTGGGCCTATAGAAATATTAATGAGGGGATAATGAACAGTTGGTTGTAGTTCAATTTTTTCCAGCAGAAGGTCCTCTCGTATATCGTCACGACGGATAACGTGTGATGTAACATTTTCAGAAGAATCATGGCACCAGTCGCGCTGCAGCGAGCACGCGGTAGGCAGAGTAGTTAGTTGCTGCTGTTGGTGTTGTGTTTCACGCTGATGATCTCGATTGTTTCGTGGATTTGGTGGACGAACTTCTACTAACTGTACTGTTCTACCTGATGACTTATTGAAATCATGTCTGGGGTGGAACTGGGAATCAGGTTGATGAAATGGTACTCGTCTGTCATTGCCGTAATTCTGTTGGCTGTCACTGGTTTGTCTCTGGTTATGACTTGGATAATTATCATTACGATTTGAAAAATTCCGTTGACTGCACTGATGAGTGGGTGGGCTATCGTCGTCGTTGGTAGTAACCATTGGTTCCGTATGGTTGAGGGCGGTTCTGGTGCCACATTTGGTTTCTTTGTACAAAAGAAATGTTTGAATTATTCCGCTCATTCTCCCAGTTTCTCTGGTTGTTACTGCAACGCCGATTATTTTGTGGGGTATTGCCATATTGACCATTGCGGAACGACATTGATGGAAGGGGATGATAATTTTGATTACTGGGTGGGTAGGTGTTCACAACATTCTGCTGATACTGGGGTTGTGGAAGAAAGCGTCCTGCATTTCCATATTGAGGTCTATTATTCGGAAACTGCCTGTCGTTATTACGGAAACGGTTGGCTCTATTCTTTTGTGATTCCGGGAAAGAGTGTTGACAAGATCGTGGAATGTGTGTTTCATCCAGTTCAAGAATCTGTAAAACATCACGAAAAGTGTTCAAGTTCTCTGTGCGATTTCCTATCAGCAATGGAACTCTCAATGATCTAGATAATTTTGAAATACAAAGATGAATGAGACCGGAAGGACTGTAAGGTTCAGTTAAATGTTGATTCTGTTGAATCATGTGGTCAAAATATTGTCTCAAAGTGCCAAATTGTGAATTATAAAAGGGTGGCATACTTAGCAACTGATCTTTCACAGCATGCTGTGAAGTGGGATTCCAGTAAGCATCAAGAAATTGTTGCTGGAATGACTGTAAAGACAAACATTGTCGTGCTATGTATCTCATTCCCGTTGCAGGTTCGCCCTCCAAGAAACTGCAGACAAGTTCTAATTGATGTGCCACTGGCCAATTTGGAGGAATAGCGAATGTAAATTGCTGAATCCAATCAAGAGGATGTAAATCATTCGGGTTATTCCGGAACGTCTTAAATTTCTTGATTGACAGGAAGTGTTTGTAATCTACATTATCTTGGCGTGAAAAAGGAGCATCATGGGGCAGAGGAAAATCGTCTAGGAAGGTACTACTTTGTACAGGGTAATCACGTGCAAATGGAGCCTGTGGAGATAAGAATGGGGGCCGTTGTTGCCTGGTTTGAAAACGGATTTTCCTGCTGTTCTGGGACAAAATTACGAGGGGCACTGTCACCCTGTAATTGTTGCTGAATATCGGAAAGATTACTATGAATTGAGTTGAGTTCTCGTTTTTGTTGGTCATTAATAGTAATTTGTTTACTCTTAAATTTAGCCAGAGCTTGGTAATCAGTTGTCTCTGAAAAGGGAACTGGGGTTGTCTGATCTAATTCATTTTCTGCATTAGTTTTCAAAGCGGCAATTCTTTCCGTTATGTTTTCTAATTGTGAGTGGAATTGCTCACCCTGTTCATTGATCTCTGTTTTAAGTTGAGTGACGTGAGATGTTAGGGATTCGGTACATGATTCTAAGGCCTGCATGTGCTCAGAATGAGCAGCGGAAGTTTGTTGCAACTTTTCAATAGATTCTGGTGGAAGTACTGCATTGATTCTGTCCACAAGTTCAGTAACGTCGCGCTTATGCGTTTCAATAACATCCTGTAATTTATTGCCAGTTATTTCTTTAAATGTGTCGATAGTTTGTGTTAATTTCTGAATGCTACCGATGAGGTATTCGTCACGTTTTGCATTCTGTTCATCACGCTTAGCTTTCTCTCCACGGTATTGACCAAACTGTTCATCACGTTTAGCAATGTCTGCACGGTATTTAGCAAATTGTTCATCACGTTTAGCGAATTGTTCATCATGTTTTCGTCACGTTCGCTCAGTAGTCGATGAAAACAATCTAATTTATCTTGAACTTGTTTCTTGCACTCTTCCATTTTGCCAGAAATGCAACATGTATTTGACTCAGCAATCAAGTCTAAGAGAATAATGCCGTTTGTGCACTAGCAATAAGATGGTACTGGAAAATTGACTTATGGCCCTGATGTTTACTTGGTTCTTTCGTTGGTGGGTAACTTTAGTTTACTACACATTTTCATATTCAACACAAGCAAAGGATGTGGATTATGATTCAGGCTGTTAAACACAATGTTGATCTCAATACATATATTGTTAAATTTTTAAGTCATGCACAAAACCTACTATTTCAAACATTTTCGTAGCACGAATCACTCTTACAAGAAACTTTAGAAATCCTAACTCTGAATATTATGTAGCAAAATCCAACTTGATGTGATTATATATCTTCTCTCATTTACGAGCTAAAGTTTGGTCAGGGGCAGGGACCTACCTTAACGCTGTCATCACACGTCTGCTTCCTCCATGCACCTATCTGCAACTCCTCCCTTAAAGCTGTCTGGACACATCTACTTCTTCTGGGCACCTACCTGCGACCCCCCCCCCCCACCCCCACCCCCCGGTATTCTTTCTTTACTGCGCATGCCCGGTTCTCTTAATCATCAAAGATCCTCCTACTCAAAGATATTATACTCGTTAGACCTTGCGGCTGGCAACTACCGACTATTTTCTGGAGCTACCCTGGTCAGACCTTTCAAGTTACAGAATTCTGCTACCTCGGCAGTAAAATAACCAATGATGGACGGAGCAAGGAGGACATCAAAAGGAGACTAACAATGGCAAAAAGGCCGTTGCGGGCCAAGAGAAGTCTACTAATATCAAATATCGGCCTCAATTTGAGGAAGAAATTTCTGAGGATGTACGTCTGGAGTACAGCATTGTATGGTAGTGAAACATCGACTGTGGGAAAACCGGAACAGAAGGGAATCGAAGCATTTGAGATGCGGTGCAAGAGACTAATGGTGAAAATTAGGTGGAACGATAAGGTAAGGAATGAGGAGGTTCTACGCAGAATCGGAGAGGAAAGGAACATGTGGGAAACGCTGATAAGGAGAAGGGACAGGATGATAGGACATCTGCTAAGACATGAGGGAATGACTTCCATGGTACTAGAGGGAGCTGTAGATGGCAAAAACTGTAGAGAAAGACAGAGATTGGAATACGTCAAGCAAATAATTGAGGACGTAGGTTGAAAGTGCTACAGTGAGATGAAGAGGTTGGCACAGGAAAGGAATTCGTGGCGGTCCTCATCAAATCAGTCAGAAGACTGATGACCAAAAAAAAAGTAATTTTGTTATGATGAGTGAGGGTAAGTAATCAAGCAATTGTGGGCAGAATAACGTCGTTCCTCTCACATGCCTGCCTGTCCAGGTAAGTGTAGGACGATGTATAGATGCACTCCCCCTTTTCCTGGCAGCCACTCCCCCCATTCCAACTACGACACAGGATGACGCAACATGTTCTGACTGTCCTACATCCTGGAGGACCTCCTCACTACGGATCAATTGGAATGAAACTAAATCTAATCTAATCTAATCTAATGCGCAAACAGCGGACGAGCGTTAGCGTTGGCAGGTTCGAGCATGTATGCATTGTGCTACTGAAGAAGCTATACATTATACAGTGTGTATATTATGAACAAATTTAATAATTTTATGTTCACTGACGTAAGAGATATATTCCATCACACTTTTAAATGTTGACTTTTCCTTTTTACTTTTTGAAGCAGCTTGTGTTCTTCCTCAGTGTTCAACCTACCTCCGTACCAAACTCCATCGAAACTGTTGCAGCGGTTTAGTCGTGAAAACGTAGCAGCTTCACTTTCACAGATATTGCGTTATTGTGTGAAAGCATGGATTAAACATTTTAAGGATTGTGTGAACACTGTACCCATTGATTTGAATCGTATTATGTAGAACATACCAATCAATAAAAGCATTTTCACTAATATGATAAAGTTAAAAACTCAAAGAATAAACAGCTTTTTGAAAAGTAAATATATTTCCCTAATTCTCGCTATATTCTACAAATCAATAAATGTATTCCACTGCACAGTTAATAAATTACCCTATGTTCTTCTTCAGTGTTCATCAATCTACATAACACATTTAATCAAAATAGGATCATAGGTTTGGACTATAAAGGACTAAAAAGTAAAAAGGCTGAAAAGTAACATACAAAAACACATTCGCATTTATAACATTTAAATTCCGTCGTCTTTTTTCAGTGGCCTCATTTTGATGGAGTAAAGCTATGTGTTGCCCAAGCTAGGCTCACGTTTCTTGTGAAAATCACATGAAAATTTGGCTGATTGTTTTAGAGATAAACGTCTCCAAACAGAGAAGCAAACCGACGTGACAGTTTTAGATAAACATTTGAATCACGATATCTGTTTTTGCATGATTCCGTTTTGTTGAGATGAAGCCCACACGTTGCCCTAAGCTACCCTCAAGTTATTTCTGGAAACTACATCAAAATTCGTCTAGTAGACTTGGGGATTAAAGTGTTCAAACAGACAGACACAATGGTTTTCAACATGACTTTAAATCACTTAATTTTTTTCTCCGGGAACGATTTTGATGAAATAAAGCCTCTACGTTGCCACAAGCTACGATCACGTTACCAGTGAAAACCACATAAAAATTCGTCAAGTAGGTTTGGTGATTAGGGTGTTCAAATTGAAAAACAGAAAGACGAGTTTTGATAAAACTGAAATCACGATTTTTTTTGTAATCTGATTTTGATGAAATAGAGCCTATACGTTACATCTGTGAAAACCGCATGAAAAAGCGCCTAGGAAATTTGGGGATTGGCGTGTTCAGGTGCACGGTGCACGGACAGCCCGGATTTAGAGATTTCTTATTCTGTTTGTTGCTTCACAATCTGTGACCAGTGCCATTTACGTTTGATACAAAAGACAGGAAAGGTACAAGCAACAGCGGCTCGTCATTGCACGGGATCGTTTAGTCAGGGCGAAAGATTTACGGAGATGGTCAACACACTCTAGTGGCAGATGCTACACGAGAGGAGTTGCGCATCGGGGAAGGGCTTACTGCTGAAATTGCAACAGCGTACGTTACGAGAAGAGTCGGGAAACAATATTACTTCCTCCCACAGACAGTAATGAAATAAGCACGAATAGAAAATCAGAAAAATTTGATTTCATACAAAGGTTTAGCCACAGTCGTTACTTCCCACTCACCAGTTGCTAATGGAATAGAACGAGTGTGGAAATTATGTTCGTACTAGTTACACACTCAGACGCATACCGCAAATCGATTTCCTGAGTACAGCTGTGAAAGCAGAAGCAGATCTAAAGGTTATGGTACCCATAAATGAGTTTCTGAAAGATAAAACCATTTGAGAAACAGCCTTACGTTGTCAGTTTTATTACGTAAGGTGTCTCAACTGTATAGTGTTAATGAATGAAACGTGCTTTGTGCTCTGTGACACACGCATCAACAACAATATATACCTGAATATGGCAAAAGGTCGAAACTAGGCAGTTTTGCAGACATTCTAATAATTCACCAGAACCGTGAAACCTGTCTGCTGGAAAAAGATGATCAGAGTACATCGACCTAAAAGAAGATTACGCCGAAAACAAATAAATGCATTTTCAGCCTTTGAGATTGTCCTTTTCTTTTGGCCTTGCTCTCCTAGCAGCGATGGTACAGAAAAAGAAACTACGGAAACTGAGACGAACGTTTCAGTGGCGCCGGTTGGGTGGCTACATGGAAGGCAAGCGGAGACGCGACAAAAAACTTTAGCTGGCAGAAGGCACTCATTTTAATTTATCTCGCTCCCTGTCAGCCAAGCTAATTTACCTTTCCCGTTCTCTACCTTCATTCTCTGCAAAAGTTCTTCCATATCTTCTGATTGCACAACCAGCGCTCCACACGAGGCAACGTTTCGTCAGGATCCACGTCCGAAATAAATTACCGAAACTCGCATTAATTTTCGCCTTACCTACAGTCCGCGTGCTACGTAACGTGGCGTCGTATAACTTCAGAAACTGCTACGCTTGAAAAGATTAGTGGAAGTGGCCGACTACGGGTATCACTCCTTAGTTGTACTTTATACTGTTACTCTAGCGCAAGAAACAGCGACTGCGCAAAGTGGCGGGGAGCTGTGTCGGCGCAAATCCTAAGCAATTCTTAAATTTATTTGCTAGCCAATTCAGCTAATACAGTTGGAAACAAGTAAAATAGCCAGTGCTCAGATTACAAAAGGGGAACATAGTGTCTAGTACAATTTAGCTAACAACGGTAAAATCATCTCCTCTCAGAATAACTTTAAGTATATTATAATATGGGCTCAAAACAATATACCATAAAGAGTGACGTAAGTAAAAGAATGAGAAAAAAATTCCGAAATTAATAAAATATTTGTCTTGGAGAAAATAGAGAAAAATCACCCCAGCAGAAGCCAATACCACAAACTTACATTATACACTCAGTTAACAAGAAGACAATAGACAGACAATTATATGCTCCGATCCAGGTTACCCACTGCTGACAACAGGCGACAATAAATAATATTAACGATTCAGCCAACACTAGCAGGGAAACAAAGCAGACCCAATTGACAATAAAACGCAAACTCTTAGGGTTTAATATGTCACACCACACAGAGGGTCATCCGTTTTGTAAATACAAACTGCAGTACAATTTATCAGAAAACCAGCCAGTCACCTCCACAACAAAAGATATGGACTGAGCACAACCTCTTCTACCCGCCATGGCAGAACACGCCCCACGGCTAATGACATCTAGTATCTTACGTAATTTTGAAGCACTGGAGAATATTTCTCACATTAGTTGAATTATGCATGGAAATCATACCCATTGGTGACACATGAAAATTTGTACTGGACCGGGAATCAAATCTGGATTTTCCATCCGTCGCGAGTGGTCATTTTAACCATCTCACCTATCCGTGCACGTTTCCAGGGTGGATCCAAACCACCATACGCCATAGTGTCTACGTCCATATTGGACACGACTTGGATTCTCGCAAGAAGGGTCAAAGAGACAAGCGTGTTAATATTACTGTCGCCTTGCCCGCCTAGGCTTCAATATTTATTATTACAATGACTGTTTCTTCAGACATGCATGCATCTTGTTCGCACCGCCTTCATATGGATCCGAGAAGCCAAAACTCCATGTTGACAGCTGGCCGCTATGGCCGAGCCGTTCTAGGCGCTTCAGTCCGGAAGCGCGCTGCTGCTACGGTCGCAGGTTCGAATCCTGCCTCCGGCATGGATATGTGCGATGTCCTTAGCTTAGTTAGGTGTAAGTAGTTTCTAACATTCTGCATGGTTTTTGCGACTGTTCTAAGTCGTGTCTCCCTACCACTTCCGCGCAACGACGCTCTGAGCGTGTTTTTTTTAGGGAATTGACTAGTTTGAACCTGGGACCTGTTGTTGGTAAGGAGACGCCAGACCACACGTGACAGGTAGAGTTCAGAAGATTTCAGTGAGACTAGCGATGATATAACCAAATACTTAATGATTTCAGCGTCAGCTCCACTGCACTCCCTGTAAAAGAATCTTAATACTAACTAAATTTAGTGGAAGGCTTTCCTATTTTTAGTTAGCTGGTAAAATATGAAACATCCCCTTTGAACAATTTATACACGACTGTGCTTAACCTGACACACAATAATTTTAGCGCAACGCAATCTATCAAAAATCCCCGCAAAAGAATGGCCCTGAGTAACATTAAACTATACCTTTCAGAAATCACTTACCTCACAAAAATCTTGATTACTCGAACTACTGCAACACAGCGAGCACCACTACTGCCAGCTAAATAAAAGATTCAAACTACAGAAGGCACTAACTACTGATAGGGATAGTCAGCAAATGAAAGATTTTAATAGAGAACAAACAATGTATTTACCTTAATATTCATAATTGACATCCAGTATTACAAATTATCAAAACTCCGCCATCTCTCTCCCCACATCCACCACTGCTGGCGGCTCACCTCCAACTGCGCAACGCTATGCGCTGTTCACATCCAGCTATAGCAGTTCATGACAACAATGGCAGACAACAATGCAAACTAGCCACAGGCTGCACCTAGCACAGCCAGTGATTTTCATACAGAGAGCGCTCCGTGGCGGCGGCGTTACCAATATAAGAACCTAAACAGCCTACTTAAATAAAGAAAACATAAACAGCCTACTTACATAGCCCCCATGCTCCCCACAAAAAATTTTTACAAATGGTGTTGGGCACTGGCCAATACAGATTAGAAAAATTTTTTTCACAATTACAGTAACAAAGATATAAAATGCACACACTTATTGATACAATGTTGGTCAAAAGCTAAAATTTTCTCACAGTCCATAAAGATAGTCCTGATCATTCATCATAATAGTAATTATAGTTTCTCATTAGTAAAAGAAATTGCGCACAGAAGTAGTGGATTTCCATGCAGTCTTGAAGAAGTAGTGGTGGCCTTCCAACGGAAAGACAGTGCTGACTCTTGAAATGCTGACAGGTAATGGGCCACAACAGAGCAAACCCACAGCAGAGTCATTCGACGTTTTGAAGAAGATTGTTAGGTAGGTCGTCACAGAGCAGACCCACTGTAGTCCTGGTAGAGAGTATTGTATTGGTGAGCCACCAGAGGTGCAGACCCTCTGCAGTCCTTGTAGGAATAATGGTACTGGTGAGTGAGCAAAGGTGTAGACCAACTGTAGTCCTTGTAGAGATGGCCAGCAGCCATCTGTTGTGACTGTGCGGGTGCACAATCACCATTGAAGAGTCTTGCAGTTAATATAGCAAGTCCATAACCACCACTTGTGCACTCACAAACTTTTTGGAGTTGTCCTTAGAACCAGCAATACTGTTATCCAGTCCCTTGCTGAATTATTAACACACGTGCAAACACTAACAGTCCCTACTTCTCACATATTGTCCATATACTATGACCAACAGAAAAGTGTGCAGTGAAATGAATGCTTACAATTTACAAAAGAATTGAACTAACATATACATCAGTGTTACAGGAATTATGAGATAAGTAGATACATAAACGATCAGAATAACTTTTGAAACATCAACTTTACACATGAGCATTAAAACAAAACAGAATAAATATGTCTAAACATCTTTACAAAGTAAATAACAGAATATTAGAAAATGTCTACAACATAGCTCTCATCAGCTAAACACATAAAGACAGGAAAAACACAAATACACAAGGGTACACAAACATATAGCGGAATAACACAAAAGGAAAGGACAGGGTTTGTTTTACTGCAGGATTTTGCATGGAGATCTCCCTTCGTTCATCATTATTCCCAAAAAGTCCTATCTAAGCCTGCTTTCTGTATTCTGTTCACATCCTCTGTCAAAAATAGTTTTTCTCCACTGTACAGTATCCTTTTTTTTTTTGCCAGACCATTTTCTGATAGCTTCTCAATGCATTTCTTATAAATTCATCATAGTTAGTTTCTTATATAGTCTACCCCCTCTTAAGCTAACTTAAATCTACTGAGCTCAGATGCTAAACTAAGGGACGAGGCAATGCAGCAGCATACAACAAATCAACACAAACAGCAATGACAAAAAATGCCAATTTGCAAAGCAAGCAGCAGTAAATCTAAATTAACAGAAAAAATGCAAAATTACAACTAATATGAGCCAATGTGCAGCAACAAGAAAAGCTTAACAGAGTAATACAAAGTTAAATTCAATAACACTATGCCTGGCAAACAGCAGCAACTTATACCTAAACATGACATATCTCAAGCAGAAAAAATATTACAGTAAAAACAACAATGCAGACAAGGGAAATATCTATTCACATCTTAATGTCTATGTAATTAAAGTGGTGCACCACAACAACTTATTGTAAAAAGAAATATTACCATGTACTTGAAAAGAAAATTATGTGTTACTGTTACTAGTTCCTTCTTATTGTTCTTTCCTTTCCAAGTGCTCCCTTTTTAAAGAATGTGGATCATAAAATAATTATTTAATGGATCTGTTGACAGAAAGTGTTCACATTAGCAAATGCATTTCATTTTATAAACGCAATGCTGCAACACAGCTGGAAACCAGATATCAAGTGAAATAAGCAACTACGAAAAGCAAAGCATAAAAATATCATTCAATAGTCATGTGACATTTCATAAGTTAGTAGAAATTCTCTCAACTCTCATAGAAAGAAGCTTGTCATAATCAGGTGTGCAGATGTAAAAACATTTCTTGTCATTTTATTAGGCATTTCAGTAAATATCATAAATTAAGAGCTCCACAGCGTTATCATATGTTTTTAATTTCGACCAAGTCGTTTTGCGATGCTTTCTACAAACGAATGTCATTAGCGGAGTTGTAGGCCTCCTTTTTTTTTTTTTTTCTACCTGTGCTTCCGGAAAGGCACACCCTAATGGCTTGTTCTCCAGGTGTCTGACACAGATGTGTGCCGACGACGCACGTGCAGGTGATCACTTAACTTTCTTATGGAAATATTTACATTTTTCCGCTACAGAGACAGTCTCATATACAAAATTTCACGGGTCGAGAATTTGCGTTGCAAATGTGTAGAAACCAAATCTTATGAATATAACAGTGTCCAAAAAATTTTCGCCGGCATTGTGATACATTCACACATCTACACACACATTTCATAACTCTTAAAGTACGATTCTTGGTTTCCAACATCCTTTTTCACAAGTCAAGAGTCCCTAAACACTACTCATTATTCCTTACCTTATTCACCAACACTTCTTCAATATTTCATCATAACATACGTAGCATAATCAAATAACTCATATAGCATTAGCTTATTGATCATAAACATACCTCAGAAGCATAATACACATCGTCATCGTAATAATAACATCATAACACCTCAGTCAAATCTCAAAAACGTCGTAGCTTTCTGCAATAATTTCAAAACCTAAAGAAAATTCTCTGCTCATTTCAGTAGTGTCATCTGCCTCAAACGTACTTTAAAAATCATGATCTCATACCAAATACATCATTCAAAGCTCTCATTGTATCACAATGGTTCCGAAAAAATATGAAGAGTTCACACAGTACAGACAAAATACAATTTCATAAGTGTGAAATTACCCAACTGTGTAATTGCGTAAACATCTGTCACTGACGTAGTAAAAAACATGTTTATCTCTCAGTTAAATGATCAGATAGCTGTGTAATTCTGTGTTGGAGAAATATGGTACCGATGTGTAAAATTGTATAAGCAAATACCATATTAGCTAGGGCTCCTTGTGCTTGCCAAACACATGGTACACAAAGTAGGCGTGTACCCCCCTGAGGATTATTGTAATTATACCCTCAGGTGTTACAGATTACAAGAATGGAATGAAATGTATTACAGAAAACCTTTGTATCATTGTATTTCAAATATCTTTGAAAATAAATGTTTTTAGTACAAAATTAATCACTCAAATACGTGTCCTGTAGCGCTAAATATGCGTCTTGCTGTAAGATAATCTCTGTGGAAGTGTCATAGTTATCGTCCTCCGAAATCTAAGTACTGCAGAAGTCAATGTAAGTAACAGAGACGCGTATAGTCTCACGCTAAATCTAGCAGCTGGTGTCGCCCTTTTAGTGTTATCGTAAGATCTATACTGTTCTTCTGGAGGGCTCTATCTTTTAACATGGGCTGGGGGCTGCTCTTGGCGATGTGGGTTTCCGTCCCTTATCATAGAGCCTTCTAGCTTAACACAGCTCTGCTCTCAGCTTCTGTTCTCGTTTCTCCCCTCGGAACTGCGTCTGTTTCACGGTGGGAAGGTATGACATGCATTTAGGCGTTCTTTTGTTAGTCTATGGTATTCCATTTGCTCACTCGTTGATCATATTACTTTGGTTAATTTAATGTCAGGATTTATTCAGAGCTATGTGACATACTGCGGGATATGCTATCATGTCAGGGTTTTCATGGAAGGTGTTGGATTTGCCTGAAACCGTACAAGTTCTAAGTCTAGGGGACTGATGACCTCAGATGCTAAGTCCCATAGTGCTTAGAGCCATTTGAACCCTTGAAACGTCCCCTTTGTTTCTGATTTTGTTCAAGCGTTGTGTCTAACTTTTGTAGCCTTTGTCCCATTTGTTGCATTAACTGTAATAACAGTACACTGGTGACTGAAACATGTTCCTCAGTGCTATTCGGCAGTGCATTTGAACCGGCAATATTCGCATTTTGAAAAGCAGAAAACGTGTCTTGATTTATTTGAGAAAACGGTGAGGACGCAAAACCTGAATCTACAGTATTTGCAAGATTGTGTCCTGTCATTTCGGAATCCTGAGGCGAGCTGTTGCCGACCGATCGATCGATAATGCTTCCCTGTTCACTAATTGTTTCACTGCCTACACCATTATTTGACGCCCGCTCCATTTCCCTATGCACAGTTACCAAATTACTACTTTGAATATTAGTTAATTCATTACATGGTGGCGTTAACACACTGCTTTCGTCTTCACTGTCATTTCTCAGTTTATTTTGGAGCCTAGTGTTACGTTTTTCACACGCCATTATTGTCACAATATTTCACACGACAACACAGAAAAACACAATTTGATGAGCAAAAATAGGGGAACACAATAACATAGCACTGAAAATAATATCTCGTTAATTGCAAGCGCAGTTGCGAAATACTTGGTGCAAATCTACATGCATGCCACAACTGTTTTACTGTACAACAATGAAAGGCTGCAACTACAAAGGAGATTCCTTCTACAATTACGTGCTAGCAATAAACAAAATCTACACTAATTACACAAACTACAAGAAAAAATCAGAAGATCCCAGTGAGGTATCCTCGGCTAAGGGTCGACATACACTCCTGGAAATTGAAATAAGAACACCGTGAATTCATTGTCCCAGGAAGGGGAAACTTTATTGACACATTCCTGGGGTCAGATACATCACATGATCACACTGACAGAACCACAGGCACATAGACACAGGCAACAGAGCATGCACAATGTCGGCACTAGTACAGTGTATATCCACCTTTCGCAGCAATGCAGGCTGCTATTCTCCCATGGAGACGATCGTAGAGATGCTGGATGTAGTCCTGTGGAACGGCTTGCCATGCCATTTCCACCTGGCGCCTCAGTTGGACCAGCGTTCGTGCTGGACGTGCAGACCGCGTGAGACGACGCTTCATCCAGTCCCAAACATGCTCCATGGGGGACAGATCCGGAGATCTTGCTGGCCAGGGTAGTTGACTTACACCTTCTAGAGCACGTTGGGTGGCACGGGATACATGCGGACGTGCATTGTCCTGTTGGAACAGCAAGTTCCCTTGCCGGTCTAGGAATGGTAGAACGATGGGTTCGATGACGGTTTGGATGTACCGTGCACTATTCAGTGTCCCCTCGACGATCACCAGTGGTGTACGGCCAGTGTAGGAGATCGCTCCCCACACCATGATGCCGGGTGTTGGCCCTGTGTGCCTCGGTCGTATGCAGTCCTGATTGTGGCGCTCACCTGCACGGCGCCAAACACGCATACGACCATCATTGGCACCAAGGCAGAAGCGACTCTCATCGCTGAAGACGACTCGTTTCCATTCGTCCCTCCATTCACGCCTGTCGCGACACCACTGGAGGCGGGCTGCACGATGTTGGGGCGTGAGCGGAAGACGGCCTAACGGTGTGCTGGACCGTAGCCCAGCTTCATGGAGACGGTTGCGAATGGTCCTCGCCGATACCCCAGGAGCAACAGTGTCCCTAATTTGCTGGGAACTGGCGGTGCGGTCCCCTACGGCACTGCGTAGGATCCTACGGTCTTGGCGTGCATCCGTGCGTCGCTGCGGTCCGGTCCCAGGTCGACGGGCACGTGCACCTTCCGCCGACCACTGGCGACAACATCGATGTACTGTGGAGACCTCACGCCCCACGTGTTGAGCAGTTCGGCGGTACGTCCACCCGGCCTCCCGCATGCCCACTATACGCCCTCGCTCAAAGTCCGTCAACTGCACATACGGTGCACGTCCACGCTGTCGCGGCATGCTACCAGTGTTAAAGACTGCGATGGAGCTCCGTATGCCATGGCAAACAGGCTGACACTGACGGCGGCGGTGCACAAATGCTGCGCAGCTAGCGCCATTCGACGGCCAACACCGCGGTTCCTGGTGTGTCCGCTGTGCCGTGCGTGTGATCATTGCTTGTACAGCCCTCTCGCAGTGTCCGGAGCAAGTATGGTGGGTCTGACACACCGGTGTCAATGTGTTCTTTTTTCCATTTCCAGGAGTGTATGAAACGTCCCCTTAGAAAAATTTATACATGACCGTGCTTAAAATGACTCACAATATTTTTAGCGCAACGCAATCTGACTTTCAAAAAAATCCCTACAAAAGAATGGCCCTGACTAACATTAACCTATACCTTTCACAAATCACTTACCTCACAAAAATCTTCGTTACTCGAACTACTGCAATACAGCGAGCGCCACTACTGCCAGCTAAGTAACAGATTCAAACTACGGAAGGCACTAACTACTAGTAGGCATAGTTAGCAAATGAAAGATTTTAATAGAGAACAAACAATGTATTTACCTTAATATTCATCAAAAGTCATAATATATACAGCAGTTCATGACATCCATTTTTACAAATTTCAAAACTCCGCCATTTCTCTCCCCACATCCACCACTGCTGGCGGCTCACCTCCAACTGCGCAACGCTACGCGCTGTTCACGTCCAGCTGCCCAACACTACAATGGCAGACAACAATGCAAACTAGCCACAGACTGCACACAGCACAGCCCATGATTTTCATACAGAGCGCTACGTAACGTTGCCAATAAGAAAATATAAACAGCCTACTTACAACATTAAGTCCGTCAATGGCTGAAAATGGTCTGCACGTAACTGTTTCCAGTCAATGATCGGTTCAGTTGAATTTCAGGACCCAGTCTATTCCTTCTAAACATGGCGCACACTATTACGAAGCCTCCATCAGGATGCACAGCGCCTTGTTGATAGCTTGGGTCCATGCCTTCGGGCAGACTGCGTCAACAAATGGGTTCAAATGGCTCTGACCACTGTGGGATTTAAATGCTGAGGTCATCAGTCCCCTAGAACTTACAACTATTTAAACCTAACCAACCGAAGGACATCACACACATCCTTGACCGAGGCAGGATTCGAACCTGCGACCGTAGCGGTCGCACGGTTCCAGACTGTAGCGCCTAGAATCGCTCGGCCACTCCGGCCGGCAGACTGCGTCACATTCGCTCCATGCCGTCAGCTCTTAACGACTGAAATGGAACTCATCTGACCAGGCTACGGTTTTCCAGCAGTCTAGAGTCCAGTCGATGTGGTCACGAGTGGAGGAGAGGCGCTGTAGGCGGCGTCGTGCTGTTAGCAGAGGCCCTCGCGTCGGTCGTCTGCTGCCACAGCCCATTAACGCCAAATTTCGCCTCGGTTTCCAGATTGATACGGTCCACATGTCTGTCTACACAAACGCCGCTGCTCTTGGTCGTTAAGTGAAGGCCGTCGGCCACTGCGTTGTCCGACGTGAGAGGTAATGCCTGAAATTTAGTACTCTCAGCATACTCTTGACACTGTTTGTGGTGTCGCCGCCAGACACCACACTTGCTAGGTGGTAGCCTGTAAATCGGCCGCGGTCCGTTAGTATACGTCGGACCCGCGTGTCGCCACTATCAGTGATTGCAGACCTAGCGCCGCCACACGGCAGGTCTAGTCTAGAGAGACTCCCTAGCACTCGCCCCAGTAGTACAGCCGACTTCGCTAGCGATGGTTCACTGTCTACATACGCTCTCATTTGCAGAGACGACAGTTTAGCGTAGCCTTCAGCTACGTCATTTGCTACGACCTAGCAAGGCGCCATATTAAGTTACTGTACGTAGTATCTTCAAGAATGTATTCTGAACACATAATATTGTGAATCATGTACAGTCAAGTGCGACGTTCATCATTAATGGATTAAAGTATCAAACTAATTACGTCCGCTTTCTGAATTCTCATTCCTTGTCATGTTCCAGACGTCACGTCAGTATACGAGGTGTGGCTAGAAAAAAAACCGGACTAGTACTGGTGAAACAATAAAACGAATGCAATAAGGCAGAAAGTCGCGTGGCCTGTCACGTGACTCTCGCTCCGCCTACTGCTCGAGTTTCATCTGCCTCCTACACTCAGTCTGTCCGTGGCGTCTGTTTTAAGTAGTTGACGTTTTGTTTGTGCGTCGGAAAACGTTGAGTGTACAGAAAGAACGGCGTGTTAACATCAAATTTTGTTTCAAACTAGGAAAATCTGCAAGTGAAACGTTTGTAATGTTACAACAAGTGTACGGCGATGATTGTTTATCGCGAACACAAGTGTTTGAGTGGTTTAAACGATTTAAAGATGGCCGCGAAGACACCAGTGATGACACTCGCACTGGCAGACCATTGTCAGCAAAAACTGATGCAAACATTGAAAAAATCGGTAAACTTGTTCGACAAGATCGCCGTTTAACAATCAGAGTAGTGTCTGAGTTAACAGCAGTTGACAAGGAAAGTGTTAGGCAGATTCTTCATGAAAGTTTCAACATGAACAAAGTGTGTTCAAAAATGGTTCCAATGTGTCTCACAATTGAACAGAAGGAACGCCGAAGAATGATTTGTTCTGACATCCTGGAAAACATTGAAAGTGATCCCACCTTCTTACAAAATGTTATTACTTGCGATGAATCGTGGTTTTTTACTTACGATCCCGAAACTAAACGCCAATCGATGCATTGGAAAACACCTGGTTCTCCACGACAAAAAAAAGCACGAATGTCAAAATCGAAATTCAAGGCAATGATGATTGTTTTTTTTGACATCAAAGGGATTGTGCACATTGATTGGGTACCAGAGGGACAAACAGTGCATCAGCATTACTACATTAGCGTCCTGGCTACCCTACGTGAGCGAGTACGGAGAAAACGGAACGATTTGTGGAGAAAAAAGTCATGGATCCTTCACCAAGACAATGCCCCAGCTCACAGTGCGTTGTCAGTGAAGACGTTTTTGGCAAAACACAACATTCCCATCTTAGATCATCCACGCTACTCACCTGATTTGGCCCCCTGTGACTTTTTTCTTTTCCCTAAAGTCAAGTCAGCTTTGAAAGGAACTAGATTTGAGACTGTTGAAGCAGTAAAAGAAAAAGCGACGGAAGTAATGTGTGGACTTACCGAAAATGATCTGCAGCATTGCTATGAACACTGGAAAATTCGTATGGAGCGGTGTAGAGACCGAGGAGGAGAGTACATTGAAGGAGATAACATGAAATTGTAAATAATTTTAATAAATGTTTTTTCCAGCATCAGTCCGGTTTTTTCCTAGCTGCACCTCGTAATTCTTCCCTCCTCACGCCAGCCTGCGTGAGCTAAAACGCGTGCATTTCGGCCTCAAATCGTAACACGGTGTTGGCTCTTCTGCTAACACAACACTGTCTATCTCAGAATATTGAATTCCCTAATGATTGCCGATTTGGGATGTCCCATGCGTCTAGCTCTAACAACCATTACTTGTTCAAAGTCTGTTAATTACCGCCGTGCAGCCGTAGTCCCAATAACCACCTAAGTAAAGGGTGGCGCAAAAGGAACGCATGGAATTCAGACGAGTATAATTTGTTCTGTTTTGGACACGTACAACAGCCATTCACAATACTACAGTTGGTAATGTATTCAATATATGAATTGTCACTTTTCTCACGTTTCAAAGATAACGTCGGGAAGATATCGGTCTTGTTTGTGAGTACTCGTTAAAAGTCTTTCTTCGAAGTTCGCCATCACTTTCGTCACCATGTCGTGTGAACCAGCATCAATTTCTTGACTTATTGCAACTTTCATGCCTCTGAATTTACTAGGGGTGTTTCAGTACACTTTACATCTTAGGTAACCCCATTACAAGAAGTCACAAACCGACAAATCTGGCGAGCGTGCAGGCAGGTGGACATGGTCGAAGCGTGAGATTACGTGTTGGGGAAATATCTCCACAACAGCTGCGATGGAACCATCAGCCATGTGGGCTGTGGCACCATCATTTTGCAACCACTTGTCTGCAACTTTCATCCCAATAGTGTCCAGTTGCGGCCGTACGAAATTATCTAGCATTGAAACATAATGTGCAGCGTTCACTGTTATACGAAGGCCACCTTCTCCAAAAAGTAAGGTCCAACGATTCGCGCTTTGGACACTCCACACCACACTGTCACTTTTGCACTGTTCGGTGGTTTTTGATGCTCCTCTTAATGGTTGTCTGTTGCACAATAGCGACGGTTTTGTTTGTTTACACAATTGTCTAAGCGAAGGTGCGCTTCATGTCTAATCATCAACGCAACATCATCATCACTAAGAACATCGAGCATTCTCCCACAGAACCGTCTCCGTTCATCATAATCACATTCGTGAATCTTCTGCACGATCATAACTGTGTAAGGACGAAAATCTAAATAATCCTTCAGGAAGAGCTGCAGCGAGTGAAGACACAAGCGCAGAGTTGGAACACGTCACCTAGTGTAGCGGCGAGGACTTCGAAGAACAAAAAGGCAACCCGACGCAATACTGGGTTGCGACAAGGTATCGAACCGCTGATATTCTTCACGGGTTTCCAGCTGGACCATGTCGTCTTCCAGACACAATATTTCGGCGAACCAGCTGGCCGCCATCTTCAGGTGAGTTAATGCTCGTGCACTGCCTCGCCGGAACTGAATTCCAGCCTTTTTTTTTTTACTTTATTGTTATTTTAATACCTGTACAAATCAGGTAGGCTGGCAGCGGCACACTATGCCACTCTTCAGCCATAGTGTTTACAATAGTATAAGAACGGAGAATGATAATGAACATAGTGATGGGCAAATGAGAGAGGTCACAGAGACGCAAAAAAGACGGAGTCGTTCACACGTGACAAGAACAACACTGAAAACACGTTGGCACGGCGCACAGAACACTGATGAATCTGACGGCACAAGTGAACGTAGTAGTGGGACGGCGGACACCAAAAACACTAAACGACGTCACACACACGGGACACAGAAGGCGAAGATCTCCAGCGCGCAAATGTTCACTATGCGTGTGCGAGTCCGGGGACCTGCCAAGAGAGGAGGAGGAGGAAGGGGAGTGGGAGAGCGAGAGGGGAGAGCAGGGATGCCACGGGCAGGGGAGAAAGAGGGGAGGGAGGAAGGGGGAGGGGAAGCCCGGGGGAAGAGGGGTGGAGGGAGGGGATGGGGGAAAAGGAAAGAGAAGGGAAGAGAAGAGAAGGGAGGGAGGGTGCCGAAAGGAAAGGACACCGGAAGTGGGGGGTGGGGCAGGATCAAAGTTGATAGGAGGGGTAGATGGAGGGGACGAGGACATCATCAGGGAGGGGGAGCTGGCGGAAGCCACCTTGGGAGAGGGTAAGGAGGGTGGAGAGATGGAGACCGGGTGGGACGTGGGAATACAGGCGCGGCAGCGGGCGGTGGTGGGAGAGGATCGGGGATACGAGCGGATGAGGAGGATCGAGTTTACGGGAGGTGTACAGGATCCGTATCCTTTCAAGGAAAAGGAGGAGGTGGGGGAAGGGGATGAGATCATACAGGATCCGCATGGGGGAGGGGAGACGGATGCGATAGGCAAGGCGGAGAGCATGGCGTTCAAGGATTTGGAGGGATTTATAAAAGGGAGGGGGGGCGGAGATCCAGGCTGAATGGGCGTAACAAAGGATAGGGCGGATGAGGGATTTATAGGTGTGGAGGATGGTGGAGGGGTCCAGACCCCACGTAAGGCCGGAGAGGAGCTTGAGGAGACTGAGTCGGGAGCGTGCCTTGGCTTGGATTGTCCGGAGGTGGGGGGTCCAGGAGAGGCGACGGTCGAGGGTGACGCCAAGGTACTTAAGGGTGGGAGTGAGGGCGATAGGACGGCCATAGACGGTGAGATAGAAATCAAGGAGGCGTAAAGAAGGGGTGGTTTTGCCTACAATGATCGCCTGGGTTTTGGAGGGATTGACCTCGAGCAACCATTGGTTGCAATTCCAGCCAGAACGACGGAAACCTTTAGACACCACGGACAGAGCATCGCGAGTGCGCGAGACGATGGGCAGCGCCTGCTGGCGGCCAGTAGTCACGCAGCGCGCCGGTGGGAGAAGACGGCAGAAACGAGAAATCGCAACAGCTCCAGTTGGAAGAATCCAATGACCTAAATAAAGACCGTTGTTGTTTAATGTCGGACAAAATCGGATTCCCTATCTTACTTAGAGGAAAACCTTTATCCCTCATAATAATATTACTTGATAATCTAATTTCAATGGATTCTTTAAGAATACATTCCCAATAGCGAGAAGCAGGAGAGATTAATTGTGTCTTGCCATACATCATCCTGTGTCCTTAGGCAGTGTTCCGCCACTGCTGACTTCTCAGGCTGGAACAACCGAGTGTGCCGATGATGTTCCACACACCGGTCCTCAATAGTCCGAATAGTATGACCAATATTTTTCTTTCCACAGTGACACGGAATTTCATAAACCCCTGGCTTCCTCAAGCCCAAATTATCTTTGACTGAGCCAAGAAGGGCTCTAGTCTTGGCCACCGGCGAAGAAATACTTTTAATATCATATTTTCTTAAAATTCTTGAAATGATATACTTCCCGCAAAGGCTAAATAAACAGTAGCTTCAAAAGTATCCTTTATTGGTTCGCGTGACGGACCAAACTGAAAAGCACGGCATATTTGTTGTTCCATATATCCATTCTGTTTAAAAACAATCTTCAAATGGTCAAGTTCCTCTTTCCAGTTGTTCCATATATCCATTCTGTTTAAAAACAATCTTCAAATGGTCAAGTTCCTCTTTCAAATGTGCCTCGTCAGAAATAGCATAAGCTCTTTTCACCAGAGTCCGCAAAACTCCACTACGTTGGTGTGGTGGATGACAGCTGGTCGCATGAAGATAGCGGTCAGTGTGAGTAGGCTTCCGATACACACTATGTCCAAAAGTCCCATCGTCCTTTCTTTGAACTAAAACATCAAGAAATTGAAGTTTACCATCACTTTCAATTTCCATAGTAAATTGAATACTCGGATGTAGACAGTTAAAATGATCTAAAAAAGCGATTCAAAGCATCAATTCCATGCGGCCAAACCACAAAAATGTCACCAACGTATCTCAAAAAACACTTTGGTTCAAAAAACGAAGTTTTAAGTTTCATTTTTTAATTTCCTTTTGTTCGTTATTGTTCGTTCTATTCGTTCGGGGCGAACGTCCGATGACGCTTGTTCAAGACCATCGTTGATCCAGTAAGTCAGTTTTTTACTATAGAGTGCAGCTAGCCCTCTAACCGAGCACGCTCAGCTACCGTGCCGGCATAACCAGTAAGCTACTCTACCAATCTGCAATGGACTGCTATGTTTATAACCCTACAGAACTGGTATCCATGATGATTGGGCTTAAAAAAATTCGATCTAACACACCGACGTAAGAATGTTACTTAAGGGGCTCCGGAACTCCCTATACTTGCAATGTTAAAATAACGCTTATAAATTACATCTTTCCTCACAAAGTATTTGAGGTAGGAAGATGAACTTTTTACACATTATTTATTGGAATATGGGCTATAACTTAACACAGGGATTTTACAAAATTTTAGTTCAGTTATTAAATTTGATTGTTTTTCAATTGTAATGAAAATTCACAAAATTTTTTTGCAATTTTTTATTTCTATATTCAAAAATATACAGTTTTTTGGAAAAAGGCTGTGTTAAATTATGCAGAAGGTACTGTGTAACATTTACTGAAAGTTTGAAACAAATATGTTTGGAAGATCCTTAGAAAACATGTAATTAGTATGAGAAAATAAAAGTTTTGGGAATCGAGCGACAAAGATTGGATTAACTTTTTATTGCATTCCAGGTCCATAGGATGGATTATCTTCATCCTCTGCAAAAGTCCTCCTCCAGCTTCCTCTTTTTCCTCCTCCTGTTTACTCTTGCTTGTATTTCTAGACTCTTTACAGCCCTGTCTGCAGCCCGAAGGCGTTCCTTGTCTAAAGCAAGCATCGCTCGTACCATGTTAGAACCTATCTTCATTCCCATATTTCTAAATATCTTGCACCTTACAACGTTGCCATCATTGAAAGTCGCAACAGCAACTTTACTTTTACTCATTATTATACTTCAACAAAACAGAGACTCAAGAAACAGAATTAATTACGAATATTTTCGAGATAACGACAGAGTAAATAAACATGAAACAATCGACAATCACACCAGCGATATATATTGAACCATCACAGGTTAGCCACAACACATACTTTATCTCACATCACTAAAATGTACCTGATGAACACGGACTTTAATAATAACACCATTTGACACCAGTTTAACAGCGCCACAGTGGGTCACGCCCATGTAGAACACATTTCAAAAAAAATTTAAAAATAGTTGTAGTTTTCGGAATTGAATAAATTATATATCTGTTAAAAGGTAATAGTCTGCAGATTCAGTAAACGCAAAAAAGTAAAAATTGAACTTTTCATGATTTTGAGCCTTGCCGGAGCCCCTTAATGTAGGCCAATCTCTGTGATGATAACAGTTGTACGTGTGATCTCAAATCACGTCTTGTTGGAAAGGTTCCAGTAGTCCTTGGCTAGTTGTGTGTATCAGACATGTATATGTCGTTGTCATCTTTGTGTGTACATAGCGTTTGGTGCGGTCATCATGTCTGATTAAATGCTGAATAAAAGGGGCAGACCCAGAGTTCGAGTTCCAAACAGATCAAGAATGAAACCTGGACGAGGAACGGGAAGTGAGCTGGCCGTGTGATGTGGCAGTCTGGCGTGACGTTGAGCGCTGTGATTGGAGGAAACCAGCTCCAACGCGTGTAGTGTCAACCGACAAGTAATTTTACTCACACTACAGAACAGAGCCCTTTGGCACGTTAGCGACGTTAACTGCAAACTGGCCTCGCCTGTACAAACGCGTGGGGGAATTTACGGGTGCCCGGCGCGGAAGTGGAGCGACGCTAGCGCTCTGCCGCGCACGGCTGCGGGCGCGTCGCGAGTTAATTCCCGGCCGGCGCCATTGTGTCGCGCGGCGCCGTAATTGTGACGCCGCGTCAAAGCGCGTCTCTCTGGCTGGCTGGCTGGCTGCGTGGCCGCCGGCGTCGTCTGACGCCGCGACGCAATTTGTCAGCCGCCCAGCGGCACGGAAACTGCAAAAATACCCACACCACGGCAGCGGCTAAGTGGCGCCTGGCGGAGGGCGCTCTGCACAGCTGGGTCACGCGCAGTCAGACCAGTCACTCGTCCTGGGCTGCGGCCGAGTCGCAGCGAAACCGCAAACAGGTATCATGTGTGTTTTGTATCCGTTTACATTCTCACTTACAAACATTAACACTACTGGCCATTAAAATTACTACACCAAGAAGAAATGCGCACGATAAACGGGTATTCATTGGACAAATATATTATACTAGAACTGACATGTGATTACATATTCACGCATCTTAGGTGCATAGATCCTGAGAAATCAGTACCCAGAACAACCACCTCTGGCTGTAATAAGGGCCGTGATACGGCTGGGCATTGAGTCAAACAGAGCTTGGATGACGTGTACTGGTACAGCTGCCCATGCAGCTTCAACACTATACCGCAGTTCATCATCAGTAGTGACTGGCGTATTGTGACGAGCCAGTTCCTCGGCCACCATTGACCAGACGTTTGTAATTGGTGAGAGATCTGGAGAATGTGCTGGCCAGGGCAGCACTCAAACATTTTCTGAATCCAGAAAGGCCCGTAGAGGACCTGCAACTTGCGGTCGTGCATTATCCTGCTGAAATGTACGGTTTCGCAGGGATCGAATGAAGGGTAGAGCCACGGGTCGTAACACATCTGAAATGTAACGTGGACTGTTCAAACTGCCGTCAATTCGAACAAGAGGTGACCGAGAAGTGTAACCAATAGCACCCCATACCATGACGCCGGGTGATACGCCAGTATGGCGATGACGAATACCCGCTTCCAATGTGCGGAGTCGCCAAACTCGGATGCGACCATCATGATGCTGTAAACAGAACCTGGAATCATCCGAAAAAATGACATTTTGCCATTCGTGCACCCAGGTTCGTCATTGAATACACCATCGTCGGCGCTCCTGTCTGTGATGCAGCGTCAAGGGTAACGGCAGCCATCGTCTCCGAGCTGATAGTCCATGCCGCTGCATACGTCGTCCAACTGTTCGTGCAGATGGTTGTTGTCTTTCAAACATCCCCATCTGTTGACTCACGGATCGAGACGTGGCTGCACGATCTGTTACAGCCATGCAGATAAGATGCGTATCATCTCGACTGCTAGTGATACGAGGCCGTTGGGATCCAGCACGGCGTTCCGTATTCACCTCCTGAAGCCACCGATTCCATCTTCTGCTAACAGTCATTGGATATCGAGCAACGCGAGCAGCAATGTCGCGATACGATAAACCGCAATCATGATAGGCTACAATCCGACCTTTATCGAGGTCGGAAACGTGATGGTACGCATTTCTCCTCCTTGCACCAGGCATCACAACAACTTTTCACCAGGCTACGCCGGTCAACTGCTGTTTGTGTATGAGAAACCGGGTGGTTCAAAATGGCTCTGAGGCCTATGGGACTCAACTGTTGAGGTCATAAGTCCCCTACAACTTAGAACTACTCAAATCTAACTAACCTAAGAACATTACACACATCCATGCCCGAGGCAGGATTCGAACCTGCGACCGTAGCGGTCGCGCGGTTCCAGACTGTAGCGCCTAGAACCGCTCGGGCACTCCGGCCGGCAGAAACCAGGTGGAAACTTTCCTCATGTCAGCACGTTGTAGGTGTCGCCACCGGCGCCAACCTTGTGTGAATCCTCTGAAAAGCTAATCACTTGCATATCACAGCGTCTTCTTCCTGTTGGTTAAACCTCCCGTCTGTACCACGTCATCTTCGTGGTGTAGCAATTTTAATAGCCAGTAGTGTATAAGATTAGTGCCAGAAAGCATCCCCTTAGGGGCTGACAATTGTTGAACAATATGAAGAAAAAGTCAATTAGTTACAAACTACGGCGTGTACACACTTCATTCGACATGTCAACGTCACTATAAATCTACATCTACATCTAAATCACACTCAGCAAGGCACCTAATGGTGTGTGGCAGAGGGTACTTTCGGTACCACAATCTGATCCCTCGAACCCTTTTCCACTCGCCAGTAGTGCCTGGGAAGAATGATTGTCGGTAAGCCTCTGTATTGGCTCTAATTTCTCGAATTTCCCATCGTAGCCAACATGCGAAATGTATGCTGTTCAGAAATTTCAATAGTAAATCTTTCCGTGATGCACAACACCTCTCTTGTAACATCTGCCAGTGGAGTTTGTTCAGCATCTCTGTAAGGCCCTCTCACCAGCTACATGATTTCGTGAGGAAATGCGCCGCTGTTCGTTGGATCTTCACTATCTCCTGTACCAGTTCTACCTGATAGAGAGCGCCTTATAAGCCACTTACTTCGTGGATGAGTTACATTTCCTGTGGTTCATGGTGTAGGTTCCTGTAGTCATGTCCTAGTTCATGAACCACGGGCAACGTATGAGTGGCCAAGTAAGTGGTCCCGACAGTCGGGATACCAGTTACTTTGGAATAAGGCTGGGCATCTCGGACATATTCTGAGTCGTGGTCACCTTTGTGCTCATACGGCAAAGACTACCAAATCCACCGGTTAGTCCCTCAGCCGTTAGGGGTAAAACCCAATGGGACTCGGGGCAAGTAAGGCTAGCAACCTGCTTCCCTGATACTTTAAATATGATGCTGGCAACAATCAGAGCAAAATGCCTCGGACCTTTGGAGGTGACGGAGTCCCACCTCTAACTGACAAACCAGGGACTCCTAAGATACGACTTGGCAAACAAATGGTAATGAGATGGGGAGCTATTAATATCAATGGGGGCTACTCTGGGAAGAAGGTAGAGCTGGCAGAGGCTGCAAGTAAGATGGGGCTGGACGTTTTAGCTGTTAGTGACATTCGGGTAAGGGGTGAGAAAGAAGAGGAAGTGGGAGAATACAAGGTCTACCTGTCAGGAGTCAAAGCAGGAATAGCACAATGGGGTGTAGGGCTTTACATTAGGAAAGAAATGGAACCCAGCGTAGTTGCAATAAGGTATGTAAACGAACGACTGATGTGGATAGATTTGACAGTGTCTAGCAAGAAAATTAGGATTGTGTCAGTATATTCGCATTATGAAGGGACAGATCAAGATAAGATGGATAGTTTTTATGAGGCACTCAGTGATGTAGTTGTAAGAGTAAAGGACAAGGACAGTGTTCTGCTCATGGGTGATTTTAACGCCGGGATTGGAAATCGAACAGAAGGGTATGAAAAGGTTATGGGCAAATTAGGAGAGGATATGGAGGCCAACAGGAACGGGAAACAACTCTTGGATTTCTGTGCCAGTATGGGCTTAGTAATCACAAACTCCTTTTTTAAACATAAGAACATTCACCGGTATACTTGGGAAGGCAGGGGAACCAGATCTGCCATTGACTATATAATAACAGATCAGGAATTCAGGAAGGCTGTGAGGGACACACGTGTATTCAAGGGATTGTTTGATGACACTGATCATTATTTAATCTGCAGTGAAATTGGGATTGTGAGGCCGAAAGTGCAGGAGGTCAGGTCCATATGTAGGAGGATAAGACTGAAGAAACTTCAGGATAAAGAAATCAGGCACAAGTACATAACAGCGATCTCAGAAAGGTACCAGTTAGTTGAATGTAGTCAATTACAGTCATTGGAAAAGGAATGGACAAGGTACAGGGACACAGTACTAGAAGTGGCTAAAGAATGTCTTGGAACAGTAGTGTGTAAAAGTTGGATGAAGCAAACAGCTTGGTGGAATGATACAGTCAAGGCAGCCTGTAAAAGGAAAAAGAAGGCGTATCAAAAATGGCTACATACCAGAACCCAGGTAGACAGAGAAAGTTATGTTGAAGAAAGAAACAAAGCCAAACAGATAATTGCAGCATCCAAGAAGAAATCGTGGGAAGACTTTGGAAACAGGTTGGAGACTTTGGGTCAAGCTGCTTAAAAACCATTCTGGAGTGTAATTAGCAGTCTTCGAAAGGGAGGTAAGAAGGAAATGACAAGTATTTTGGACAGGTCAGGAAAACTGCTGGTGAATCCTGTGGATGCCTTGGGCAGATGGAGGGAATATTTTGAAGAGTTGCTCAATGTAGGTGAAAATGCGGTCAGTGATGCTTCAGATTTCGAGGTAGAATGGGATAGGAATGATGATGGAAATAGGATCACATTTGAGGAAGTGGAAAAAATTGTCAATAGATTGCAGTGCAATAAAGCGGCTGGGGTGGATGAAATTAAGTCGGAACTCATCAAATACAGTGGAATGTCAGGTCTTAAATGGCTACACAGGATGATTGAAATGGCCTGGGAGTCGGGACAGGTTCCATCAGAATGGACAAAAGCAGTAATCACACCAATCTTTAAACATGGAAACAGAAAAGGTTGTAACAACTACAGGGGTATCTCTTTAATCAGCGTTGTGGGTAAAATCTTCGCAGGTATTGTTGAAAGGAAAGTGGAAGTATTAGTTGAGGACCAATTGGATGAAAATCAGTGTGAGTTTAGGCCTCTTAGAGGTTGTCAGGACCAGATCTTTAGCTTTCGGCAAATAATGGAGAAGTGTTATGAGTGGAACAGGGAATTGTATCTATGCTTTATAGATCTAGAAAGGGCATATGACCGGGTTCCTAGGAGGAAGTTATTGTCTGTTCTACAAGATTATGGAATAGGAGGCAAACTTTTGCAAGCAATTAAAGGTCTTTTCATGGATAGTCAGGCAGCAGTTAGAGTTGACGGTAAATTGAGTTCATGGTTCAGAGTAGTTTCAGGGGTAAGACAAGGCTGCAACCTGTCTCCACTGTTGTTCATATTATTTATGGATCATATGTTGAAAACAGTAGACTGGCTGGGTGAGATTAAGATATGTGAACACAAAATAAGCAGTCTTGCATATGCGGATGACTTAGTTGTGATGGCAGATTGGATTGAAAGTTTGCAAAGTAATATTTCAGAGCTAGATCAGAAATGTAAGGACTATGGTATGAAGATTAGTATCGCCAAAACGAAAATAATGTCAGTGGGAAAGAAATATAAACGGATTGAGTGCCAAATAGGAGGAACAAAGTTAGAACAGGTGGACGGTTTCATGTACTTAGGATGCATATTCTCACAGGATGGCAACATAGTGAAAGAACTGGAAGCGAGGTGTAGCAAAGCTAATGCAGTGAGCGCTCAGCTACGATCTACTCTCTTCTGCAAGAAGGAAGTCAGTACGAAGACTAAGTTATCTGTGCACCGTTCAATCTTTCGACCAACTTTGTTGGATGGGAGCGAAAGCTGGGTGGATTCAGGTTACCTTATCAGCAAGGTTGAGGTTACGGATATGAAAGTAGCTAGGACGATTGCAGGTACTAGTAGATGGGAACAATGGCAGGAGGGTGTCCACAATGAGGAAATCAAAGAAAAACTGGGAATGAGCTCTATAGATGTAGCAATCAGGGCGAACAGGCTTAGATGGTGGGGTCATGTTACACGCATGGGAGAAGCAAGGTTACCCAAGAGACTCATGGATTCAGCAGTAGAGGGTAGGAGGAGTCGGGGCAGACCGAGGAGAAAGTACCTGGATTCGGTTAAGAATGATTTTGAAGTAATAGGTTTAACATCAGAAGAGCCACCACTGTTGGCACTGAATAGGGGATCATGGAGGAACTGTATAGGGGGGGCTATGCTCCAGACTGAACGCTGAAAGGCATAATCAGTCTTAAATGATGATGATGATGATGATGATGTTACATTTCCTTCCGATTCTTCCGACGAATCTGAGTGTGGTGTCTGCTTTTTCCACTGTCTGTTTTATACGGTCATTCCACTTAACGTCGCTCTGTATAGTTACGCGTAGATATCTTACGGCAGACGCTGTCTCCAGCTGTTTGTCGTCAATATTGTAGCTGTACAGTAGTGGATTTCTTTTCATATGTATGCGCAATATGTTACATTTATTTACGTTCAGGGTCAACTGCCAGAGCCTGCACCATTCATCAATTTTCTGCACGTAGTTCTTCAAATTCTTACTCCATTCCTGCGTTGCTAGCAGGCCACTGTGGCCGCGCGATTCTAGACCTTCAGACTGGAACCGCACTGCTGCTACTGTCGCAGGTTCGAATCCTGCCTCGAGCATATATGTGTGCGATGTCCATAGGTTAGTTAGGTTTAAGTAGTTCTATGTCTAGTGGACTGATGACCTCAGATGTTAAGTCCCACAGTGCTTAGAGCCATTTGAACCAGCGTTGCTACTTTGGTATGGACAACTGCATCATCTGCGAATAGCCTTAAAGAGCATCCGATGCTTTCTGCTAGGTCATTTACATGTATTGTAAAGAGCAACGGATCTATGGCACTTCCCTGTGGTTCTCCGGATATTACCTTTAGATCCGTCGATTTTGTTGCGTTAAGAGCGACGTGTTGAGTTCTACCTGCAAGAAAGTCTTGAATCCAATCGCAGCTCTGCTCCGATACTCCTTAAGCTCGTATTTTTTTCATTAAACGACAATGGGCGACGGTGTCAAATGCCTTACTGAAGTCACAGACCGCGGTATCAACATGAGATATTCGGATTTACATTATGACACGTGATGATGTGCCCCAGATGAATAGCGAAATTCTGCATGATGCGCGGAAGTCTTGGAACATCGATGTTGTCGATGACCTCCCGAATGGCTGTTTTCAGCTCAACAATGGTTTTGGTGTTATTGCCCCACAAAAAGGAGTCGCATGTATTCAGACTCAGAGAATATGATGGCCAATCGAGGAACAAGCCAGTGGCCTCTGGGTACTCCAGAAGCAGAATGCGGTCCCCAAAGCGCTCCTCCAGGACATTGAAACACGTATGTGTTCAGTGTATTTAGTACAGCGATGGCGAGGCATGACAGAATCTCTGACCAGAGAGTTATTTATCGTTGCTAGTCTGCGCTTGACCGCGCGAGAGTTCAGTTGCGTGTAGCGAGCCGAGTTGGACGCAGTTGCGGTACGTAGCGAGTCGCGAGAGCATGTAGTTCAGTTGCAAGTGGCACTCTGTCTGCAGTAGTCAGTCAGTACTGTAGTGTGTGAGGAGTCGGCGGGGGTCGACATGGGTCTCTGGTCATGATTCAGGACGAGGTATATTGTTAAATAAGGTAATGAAGCAGCATTGCGCTCAGCTAATAATGTATTGTAATTGTAATTAATTTGTTCAAGAAATGCCCCAATAATAATTCTGTTTTCAAAGCAATCGTAATTAAAAAGAAAAAAATCATTACAATTGAATGTCCATTTCTCAATTTTTGTGTCGAGTTTACATTGGGCCATTATTTTTCAATATTTTTGTAGCGAAGGTACAGTCGCTTTTATTTCAATTTAACGATGTTTTGTGGGAGCTCAACAACATTTGGGTCATTATTATTCAGTAATCTTCTGGGGAAATAACTTTTGGCACGTTTTCATTATCATAGACTTTTATTTTTATTTTTTGCTGGGAAATCACACTTGGCTCTATTCACATTTTCATTAGTATTGTCTTTTTATATTTTACGGGAAGGTTATACTTGGCTCCATTTATATTTAATTAATGTCGAAATTTTGTTGGGAGGTTACACTTGGCACGATGAGTATTCACATTTAAAATATTTCCTTTTCTTTTTCCTTGGGAGGTTACACTTGGCTCCATTTATATTTAATTAATATCAATAATTTCTGCGGGGAGGTTACACTTGGCGACATTCGGTCCAGGGTCGTATTTCTTTGAGAATCTTCTGAAAAGTAGCCAGATATCTGCTCTCATTTACTTAATATAATTAACATTTTTGCGCAACACTTTTACTAATTTTGTGATTTTCTTCCACAGATCATCGGCAATTCGTTGCTCTCTGTTGTATTTTTGTTTGTTGCTTTTTGCATTGTGCTTATTTCATTTGTGAATAATTGTGACTATTGTAAAAATGCCGCGAAAGACTATTAATAGTGCATCGCGAGGTATTATGAATGAAATAACCGAATTAAATAACTTCACCGATAGTACTTGCGACACGCAATATAATGATGACAATTCACCGTTTACTGACAATCATCCTAATGATGAACAAGCGAACTCAATTGTGTCCTCTGTTAATTTGACGACAATTGATGACGCGGGGCGCTCTGTTGCAATGAGTGCTGCCCAGCTTAACACACCCGATTTGCAGGATTTAAGTAATGAGCAGACGAATTTGTATAATGAAAATAAACAGTATACTCAAAGTAGGACAGATTTATTTAATTCCGAAATAGTGATTGACAGTGTACATCCGACTGGCAAACCTTTTTGTGAATCACAGAATAACCAAATGGTTATACAAAACGTGACAATTTCAGGTACACCATCGGACAACACAGAGAATAGAGTAAGTAGTATTGACATGGATCGATTCATGGCATTAATGATACAACTTAACGAGAATCTCAAACAAGAAATTAAAGAAAATTCCAAACAACAGAGTGAAGATAACAAACAATTTAGGAAAATTTCAGACAACAGAATGAAAAACAAGACAAACTTAGTGAAAAATTAGACAATAATTCCAGACAGCTTAGTGAACAGATCAAACAGCTTAATGAAAAACATGACAGCCTTAATGAAAAATTAGACAACAATTCCAGACAGCTTAGCGAGCAGATTACAGCCGTTGCCGCGCAGTGTCATGATACTAAGGAACAATTACGCGAGGAAATTGAGGCTTGTGCTAGGAAAAGTAACGAAGAAATTAGGTCTGTTGCTCAAGAATTAAGGGATATGCAAACAGCTGCAACAGAATCACTCAGAGACGAAATTAGTACAGTCGGTAAACAATGCTCTGAAAAAGCTATAAAATTACGCGACGAGTTTAAAGCAATGACAGCTGAATTTTCGCGCACAGTGGATGCAAAGATTGACGCGAAATTCGACCAACAGAACACTCAAGTTGACGAACGTTTTAATCTTCACATATTAAACAGTGAAGCGCGTTTCCGCAAATTTATTCAGGATCAAAATAAAGTAAAACGTCAAGTCATTGAAACAATCACTGCTCAGAGACAAGAAGACAAACGTAAAATGTTTGCGAAGGCAAAAACATATGTAGACAACAATATTGCTACAGTATCGGACAAAATTAATACCATCGAACAGTTGAACACCGAATTACGTAACGAAATTTCTGATCTCAAATCAAAAAGAGATATATACACAGTAGATATTCAAACAGTGACCGACAGACTCGAACGATTAGAACTAACACAGGATTCCGATGACATCAAAGTTGACGTTAAAAAACTGAACGAAACCACACGTAAAATGCAAAAATAGATTAATGCGTCTGACACTAAACCCGATGATCAGGTAAAAATACTGACTCAAAAATATGATGAATTGGCCAGTCGTATTGATATTATTGAAAGTAATAATGATAGCAAATCAGACGATACCTCACCGGTTTCATTTAACCAAACACCTGAATTCCAAAATTTACAGCAGACAATTAATGAGATCGATTCGTCTAATAACACGTTGCGTAGAAAATTGTCAAGTTTACAGCAAGAAGTAACAGAGATGAAAAATGTTTCAGCGTTTAACACATCACAGCAGACGCCACTTTGCGAACATTTGTCAGACTCACGCAGCGCGTATAATTTAGGTAATCTACAGAGAGTACGTGAGCTAGATTCAGAACAGTCACAGTCAAACAGATTCCCATACAATCCTGAACCTCTTCCGTCATACAAAGATGATAATTTCGATTACAAACATTTTCTATCAGTGAAAAAATTTAAAGTATTTAAAAATGACAGAACACAGATTCACCCACTGGATTGGATCCAACAATTTAGTTTTGCTTTTCCACCGACTTGGCCCGTAACGCATAAACTTGAATTTATTTGTAGTTTTTTGGAAGGCGAACCGGCAACTCTTATGAGACCGATCGCGAGGCAATGCTATTCAGTAGAAGAGTTTGTAACGGAACATATTAAAGGCGTTACTGTACCGAAGTATGCGATACCCTCCAAATTCAACCAGTTTAACGAGATTTATGGTTATAGATAAGGTATTGTGTATGTTAACAATGATTGCATAACATGTCTCCATAAACAGTCAACCCATTAAATTATACTGAGTAACTGACCCACACAAAAGTTTATATCACTTGATCACTGATACAGCAAATGTCATCACGTAAAAACACTAAGTTCATCTTAAATAATTAATATGAAGTACGAAAAATAGTGGCCAACTTAGGTATTTTGGATCTCCTTAAATAAAAATCACCCAGTGAAACCTATTTGTTCACTAGCAGCGTTTTCACTCAGTATTCACGAAATCAATCCTATTTTAGACGAAAACCAATGTAATTCTTAATAATTCATGTTATTTACTTATTTATGCAAATTAGAGAAGTCAATTGACAAACTTCCAAAAAACGGCCTTTTTGTAACAGAGAATTATTCTGTCAAGTCAACAAATCTGTCTGTCATTTTAATAACATGTTAAATTATGTCACTCGATGCAAATTAATAACTTTTCTGCACAAATTATGATAACAGATGTACATGTGACTTATAAACTATATCTCTTTTTAGTAGTTCTTTGACAATGTTATAAATACAAGCTGCAAGAAGGGTCGGGAGGCAGTCGGAATGTCACTTTGGTAAAGTGTGTTTGTGTGTTATTGTTTGAGGTGGATAAACAATGCAAAGAACATAGAACATGTAACGGAAGTACTACTTTGTGTTGAGTCATGGTCTTTGGTGGACAGTGGAATTAAGATGGCCACCAGAGTAATAAATATTTGAAGTTTACATATTTGTTGGTTTCGCTCGTTCTTTATCATCAAAAGCACATAAAAAACGCGGGACCTCATGTTTTTAACCCTAGACAACCAGATGAAGAGCCAGCATCAGCATCGAGAGACAGCATCGATCCAGCAAGTAGCAGCGATTACCACAACACAATGCATTTTAATGGCGCCAACCTAACATCAAGTGCTAACAAGCTCCGTAAATGGGAGTGAAATAGTGCGATTATAGCAATTAGCAATATCTACGACCAGGCGACCATTACAAGTTTCAGAATGCTTTTCTGTCAGCGTATTGGTCGAAGACGACACAGCGCGGAATTGAAGATCAGTTAATTAGTTTACCTAATTATGAGAACTCAAATTTTCCTAGTGTGACGCAATTTTTTGAGCACATGGTGCAACAAAACCAGTACCCAAGTGAACCGTACAGTGAATCTGCACTCATTCAATTATGTATTTCTAAATTGCCACGATCATTAAGAGTGTCACTTTTAACGGGTCAGCAAAAAGAAAATATTTCGGCATTCAGGGATCTGTTGCAGCTTTTAGAAGTGCAGCAATCAGATTATTCCTTCGTAAACAAAAATTTTTCATATAACAACCAAGGCCAACAAACTTACAGTAATTGTGGTCACCCACGTAATTTCAATAGCAAAGGTAACAGACGCTTTAGGAACGACAACCACCAGAACTTTAATAGCAGACAAAATTTTGATTATCAGTATCGAGAAAATTATCAGCAAGAAGAACCATATTTTAGTAACAATAGAGGTTTTTCACAACAACTGCAACAAAACCAGCCGGTTAGAATACCTAACCAACAATGTAATGCACAAGGTCAACCTAACTTTAATATTTCGCCGCGTGCACGTATAGTCGCTGGTACAACAAATAGTAACGCACGGCAGCAAAGGAACGACTACGTGCAGAAAACACAGTACTTCAATACCTATCTCAATGCACCGTATAGGAATGACTATTACGACAGACGTAAAAATAATGAGGACAATTTTCAGCGTACATCTAACAACAGTCGGTCTTACCAACAGCAAAATTATCCACAAGAACATATTCTCATGAATGAACCCGACAGTAGGTATCATCCAGAGCGTAATACGTCTGGAAGAAATAATAGAACAGTTCAAATAGTCGAAATGCCACAGAATCGTCCTGACAATAATAACACGTCACATAGAATCTGACTAGATACTGTACAGGTCGCATCTTCCAGTAACACAAGCACTACTTTAGACACGCAGAATGTTGTTCACGAAAATGTAATTACTTTTGACGACATCAGAGACACTCTTTTACAGGAAAAACCAGTTGTTCAAAAAACCATTTCACACCCTGTCATCGAAATTAAAATTGGTTCATCGAAATTTTCAGCAGTAATCGATTCCGGATCACCTATGTCAGTAATAAATGAAGAAACTTTTAACGAGTGTAACAAAGAGAATAAGTATCCTACATTACCATTAGGCAAAATGAAAGTGAAAGGAGCATTATCGAGTAAAGGAGTAGACGTTAAATTACAGACACATTTATCATTTTATATTGCAGGTCACACGTTTCACTCAAATTTTTGGATTGTTCCTTTATTGACGACAGACGTTATTTTAGGCACGAACTTTCTGGTACAACACGACGCAGTTATTGACTTTCAAAATTCCTATTTAATGCTAAAGGATGAAAATGTACAATTGGCTTTAGAATTTCAGCACTCTTTATCTGCGGAAGAACAGACAATTAATCGCACAGAGGTCATTTCCGTATCACGTAACATAGACAGCAATCCCACATTGTTCACAGATACGTACGTACACAACTATAATACTCCAGACGAAGCCGACTATGACGTAATACAGACGATTTTAGATAAGGTTAAACAAAGCAGTGCAAGTACAGACAACGAACGCACGCAACTACAGAAAATTCTTTTACAGCAAGCTCCAGTTTTTGACAACGTTCCTGGTAATATGTCCGGTTTTATGTATGAATTTCAAGTCAAACAGCACGACACATTTAAAGCAAAGCATTATCCCATTCCATATATCCACAGAGAACAGGTTAAAAAAGAGTTGCAGGATATGCTTGACCAAGGAATTATTGAACCAGCAGTTAGTCCGTACATAAATCCGCTACATATTGTTAAGAAAAAAGATGGTTCACTTCGCCTCTTGCTTGATTCGCGTCACATCAATGACATAATTATTAATGAAACAGATTGACCACAGACATTAGAAGAACTTCTACAGAAATTTCACGGTACTGCTATTTATTCCACACTAGATCTAAAATCGGGGTTTTGGCAAATTCAGCTTCATCCGAATTGCAGAAAATATACAGCTTTTCTCTGTTTTAGCGACTGTTATCAATTTTGTAAATTACCGTTCGGCTTAACAATTTCTTCTGCAGCTTTTATTCGCGGTTTGAACACAATACTTCCGACAGAACTTAGAGACAGAGTCACGACGTACGTAGACGACATTCTTATCGCAGAAGCTAACTGGTCTGAACACAATGTGATTTTAGAACGGCTGTTACAAACTTTTCATGCGCAAGGACTCACAGTTAATCTCAGTAAATCGCACTTTGGTAAAACTTCAATAAAATTTCTTGGACATGTAATTTCAGCAGAAGGCATTGCGCCTGGTCCGGAAAAACGTCAAGCTCTACGAGACATTACTGTTCCTACGACGAAGAAACAATTACGCAGCTTTTTGGGTTTAATTAACTTTTTTCGCAAATTTATTCATTACTCTGCCTTGGACACACCCAGATTATGTCAATTGACAGGTAAAAACACTATTTGGTCTTGGGATAAGCAAGCACATTCTGAATTTATCAACTTGAAACATGTTTTGTTGAATGCTCCACTTTTATCGCACCCAGATCTTACCAGAAATTTTTCCATTGCCACCGACAGTTCCAACACCGCTTTAGGGGTACACATTTTTCAGGAAATTGAAGAATATGGTTCTACAGTAATTAAAAACATCGCATTTGCAAGCCGCATTTTGTCACCTGCTGAACGAAATTATTCCGTTACTGAACTTGAAACATCATGTGTTGTTTGGGCTTTCACGAGATTTAGGCATTTTCTTTATGGCAGACATACCACCGTCTACACAGACCATACAGCAATACAATTTTTACTTTCAGCTAAATTCACTCACGACAGATTAAGCAGATGGAAGCTATATTTACAGGAATTTAATTTTACAATAGTTCACATTCCCGGCACACAAAATGTTATAGCAGACGCACTATCTCGTTCTCTCAGCAACAATCAGCAAGACGTCGCAACTAACTTCTGCAAAACAAATTCCAGCATCATGTACATTCAGCAAGTTGCATTTGAAAATTTTATTTCCTCGTCATTACAGGACATATCACAAGAGCAAAGTAAAGACAACGTGTGGAAAGAAATTAAACACCTTTGGCAAGATAGGAATAATGTTACGATTAGAAACCACTACACTGTACGCAATGACATTCTGTTTCGCCGCTCTCATCCAGACAGCAACAACTGGTTATTGTGCATTCCTGATGAACTTGTTAACAAATTAATCTGGTACACTCATTTAAGTTACGCACATTACGGAGCAAGAAAATGTTTTCTTATACTGAGACAGAACTGTTATTTTACGAACATGGAGAAACGTATACGACGAGTTTTAGCGTCATGTAAAATCTGCCAGAAAGCTAAGTCAGACACCACTTCACATATTCCTCCATTATATCCCATTGTACCTGTTAAATTAAGACACATGGCCGCTGTAGACATTTTTGGTTCGATTCCGAGAACTAATAGAGGTTTTTGCTACATCTTTGTCGCTGTTGAACTCACTTCAAAATTTGTTACCTTCACTCCGTTACGCAAAGCTACTGCTAAAACCGTTTCGAAAGCATTTGTAAAGCATTTTTTATTTCATGTAGGGCATGTGATGAAAGTAATTTCTGACAATGGATCACAATTTCGATCTGCTATATGGACACGTATGTTACGAGCCAGAAACATTTCTCCGATTTATACATCCAGGTACCATGCTTCCTCGAACCCTTGTGAACGATTAATGAAAGAAATTGGTAAACTGTGTAGAATTTACTGCCATAAAAGACATATTGATTGGGACACACACATACACTCATTCCAAGATGTAGTTAATTCCATACCAAACGAATCCACTATGCTATTTCCGTCTGTTATACTGAAAAATGTTGAACCACCTAACAAGATTAAAGAATTAGTAAACTTTCCTACATCTCGTCGACTATGACACCATGAAATAATTGACATTGCGCTGAACAACATCAAACGTGCCGCAGAGCGCCGGAGAAGACAGCAAAAACAGGTTTGTACACGCCGTGACTTTCACATTGGGCAGAAGATATTAGTACGTACACACTATTTATCCAGAAGAATAAAAGGTAAGTGCAGTAAATTTGAACTTCTATACACAGGTCCATATCGGATTCGCAATGTTGTACACGTCGAAACTTTCAGAACGAGAAAAAGTAAAGGCAATCACCATGTCTCAAACATCAAACCCTTTATTGAATGAAGATACTTTATGATTTAACATGCTGTAATGCCATTTCCTAATTTTTTATTTATGATCACGTATGCAATTATACTCACATGAACACTTACTGATGATTATCGTATTTTTTCTTGGCAAGTGCCTGGCAAGGTAAGGCTAGCAGGTTGCTCTTCTTGTCGTCACACATCAGACCGTGCATATTTTTCCAGACGAACTTACACATTTTATGACCACTTATGCAATTATATTTATGTGATTACCTACTGATGACTGTCGTATTTTTTCTTGGCAAATGCCCGGCAAGGTAAGGTTAGCAGGTCGCTCTTCTTGTCGTTACACATCAGACCGTGCACATTTTCCATTTTTTTTGTATGTATGATTGTTTTCCTGTTTTGTTTGTATGCATTATGAAATAGCTAAGACATAGCAAACACCAGTTGACTTTGACATTTTTGCCTTATGATATCTCAACATTGTGACTACTTTACTTTTTTTTTTGCTGCTGCATTGTGATATTCTGTGTACATTTTTGCCTCTGAACACTATCTATGTTTTTCACATGTTACGTTTTCTGTCATGCTATGCTGTATGCTTAGTTATGTTACCATAAACCAGTCATTATTTAGTGAGTATATTATGTAAATACAAAACATTAATCTTTGTTCATCAATTTCAGAAAGAAATGATGCGTGAAAGAAATAAATTACACAGAAATGGGAATTTCACCTTCGGAATAAACGAAAGAGAATGCAATACCTTGTGATGAAGAGTAAATGGATCAGGATTAACAAGCATTAACAAGAATATACTATACACATAGCAGAATAGCAGTCTTAACTAATTTTTTCTTTCAGAATACGAGGCGATTGATGCAGGCTGTCAGACAGGACTACACATCTTAGTTTTAGTGATGAAATATGATAGAAATAAGGAATAATTGTATAATGAATAATGAGGTGATTTTTGCAGATGATAATGAGTGGTGATGAATAATGATGAAGAATATGCTACTATGAATAATGAAGGTTTTTCTTTATAGGTGATGATAATAATGGAGTTATGATAATATAGATAATGAAGTGATGAATAATGAAGTCTTTTTCTTTACAGATGAGGATAATGTTGAAGTTGTGTATTTATGGTATGTAGTTATTTAAGTATTTGTTGCAGTTCGTTTTGACAGTAGGTATTTTATTGCTTAGTAGGATGACTGAAGGTTTTGGAGGGGATAGCTATGGAACACATCTTTTATACACATTTCACTAGCTGTTAATTCGAAGTTCACTACTTTTCAGCATAGTATGCGTTTCTTTTTTCATCTCAATAATCCATTTTGTATTTTTTTTCAGGAGAAGCTTTTCATGATACTTACTAAACCTGTTACTTATTAAACCTGTACAAGCACTTGCATTTTTTTTCCCAGTTGCGTCTATCATTTATAAATGTGATTACATATACTGCCTTGTTTCATAACCTTGCTACAGCTGACTCATGACGAATGACATTACACATTTTCATTTGCAGCAATAACTCAAAAGCAAACAAAGTAATTACCAGTCCCAAATAATGCTACTAGTTTAAGAGAATTCTGAGTAATACTGATCAGCTCTGAATAGTATGTCACTTCAGTAATGACTTCTTAATGATACAAAAAAATAATGCTTTGTAACTGGCCAATGAATGCCACTGTTTATTGTAATAAGACTACTTATAATGCCCATGATTATTAATGCTATGACAGTAATTAACTCATTTTCAATAATGACTTCTTAATGATACAAAAAAATAATGGTTTGTAACTGGCCAATAAATGCCACTGTTTATTGTAATGAGACTACTTATAATGCCCATGATTATTAATGCTATGACTGTAATTAACTGATTTTCAATAATGACTTCTTAATAATACAAAAAAATGATGCTTTGTAACTGGCCAACGAATGCCACTGTTTCTTATATTTTAAATTTGTATTATATCACTTTTATGCTATATATATGAATACTAGTAGCTTGATGTTACACTCATTAGCTCTTGTTTTGAATAATGACTTCTGTTGGTTTGTAACTGGCCATTGATTGCCACTGTTCACTGTAATCAGATGATTTATGAACATTATTCTGTAATACTTCATACATGGTACAGAAATGTTCAGTAACTGGGCGATGAGTGCCACTAATTACTTAAATCAGTTGTTAGACTAGTGTAATTCTCATTGAAGACGAATATGTGATTTAATGTCCTTCACCTTCTGACCTGACTACCCTGAATTACTGCAATATCCATTTGTCCTGTATATCCTCTTGATCATGGAGCACTATATTTGGTTTTTGCACTAATTCTACGTTGGTGTGCCTTGTAAAAGCGTGGTGTTGACACGACATGCTGTCCACCACCGTGAGCGATGGAGACGTTATTATGGTCCCTCTGTTTGGTGTAACTGATGTACTGCCAAAATGATAACATGGAATATTACTACCACATTTCAGTGTCTTGGCTACGCTGATAAACACTTATTTGTAACATAGTGAAAATCATTTTTTGCTAACATGATTTATATTAATGGTGTATACATTTTTTTCGATTTGCTGATATATTCTGCATTTCAGTGCGTGTGCACTTTTGTCATTTTTCCAACTTGATTTCTACTTCTTGTATATACATTTGTGATTTGCTGATATATTCTGAATTTCAGTGCATGTGCACTTTTGTCATTTTATAACATGATTACTACTCATTGTACGTACATTTTTTGATTTGCTGATATGTTCTAAACTACAGTGCATGTGCACTTGTGTCATTTGGTTAATATGATTTGTATCCATTGCGTATACATTTTTTAGATTTGCTGAAATATTCTGAATTTCAGTGCGTGTGCACTTTTGTCATTTTTCTAACATGATTTCTACTTATTGTATATACATTTGTGATTTGCTGAATTTTCTAACATGATTTCTACTGATTGTATGTGCATTTGTGCACTTTCGTCATTTGTTAGTATGATTTGTACTCATCTGTATACATTTTATGATTTCCTGATATGTTCAATACTTCAGTGCGTATGCGCTTATGTCATTTGTTACTCATTGTATATACATTTTGTCATTTGCTGATATATTCTATACTACTGTGCGCGTGCACTTTTGCCATTTGTGAATATGTTTTGTACTCATTGTATATATTTTGTCTTTGTCTGATATGTCCTGCACTCAGTGCATGTGCACTATATTTACTATATCTGTATATATTCTGTTATTCTAAAGTTAATTTATTATGAAAAAAATTGTTGCTCATGGCAAGTCCAAATTTGTTCAAGAAATGCCCCAATAATAATTCTGTTTTCAAAGCAATCGTAATTAAAAAGAAAAAAATCATTACAATTGAATGTCCATTTCTCAATTTTTGTGTCGAGTTTACATTGGGCCATTATTTTTCAATATTTTTGTAGCGAAGGTACAGTCGCTTTTATTTCAATTTAACGATGTTTTGTGGGAGCTCAACAACATTTGGGTCATTATTATTCAGTAATCTTCTGGGGAAATAACTTTTGGCACGTTTTCATTATCATAGACTTTTATTTTTATTTTTTGCTGGGAAATCACACTTGGCTCTATTCACATTTTCATTAGTATTGTCTTTTTATATTTTACGGGAAGGTTATACTTGGCTCCATTTATATTTAATTAATATCAAAATTTTGTGGGGAGGTTACAACATGAAACACTCTCTTGCTTCGAAAGAGTCGAGCTCTTTGCATGAACCACATCTTGTCCAAATCAGCGTCACTTTGGATAATAAGCATGGAATCATCTTCCAAAACCTTAACGTACCATTCGGTGGTCACCGAGGAATGGTTCAAATGGCTCTGAGCACTATGGGACCTAACTTCTGAGGTGATCAGTCCCCTAGAGTTTAGAACTACTGAAACCTAACTAACCTAAGGACATCACACACATCCATGCCCGAGGCAGGATTCGAGCCTGCGACAGTAGCGGTCGCGCGGTTCCAGACTGTAGCGCCTAGAACCACTCGGCCAATCCGCCCGGCGACCGAGGAATATCGCACTGATTATTCCGTGACAGGACATGGCACACCATACAGTCAGCCGTTGAGAATGAAGAGAATTCCCGATCGCGAAATGCGGATTCTCAGTCCCTCACATGCGCCAATTTTGCTTATTGACGAAGCCAATCGTATGAAAGTGGGCTTTGTCGCTAAACCAAACGATGCCTGTGCGTATTAATTGCAATCATTGCCTGGGGCCAACTGTGCAGGTTGAAAGTCCTAAGGCAAACCGTTCAGAAGTTATGACGATTTTATTTCATATCATTCAATAATTATGGGCCTGTGTGTTGAACTGATCAACGTATCTCCCACAATTGTTTCACGATTGAAACGTAATATGTTATTTGAAATTGCAACGATGAAACACAAGAGTGAATAATGATTAACTATCGTTTGCTATCTTTTTACGGATCCATGCCTCAGTCGGTGAAAACGGAACCCTTTTAGGAACACTTCGTTGTCCGTCCATCTGCCCGACTTGTGAGACTCATTTTCTCAGTGCTGGGTACAGGTTGGAGGATGAAATTTTTGTCACATACTGATGTCTACAGTGGCTTGGTGGTGTGAAAAGTTTAAGCTTGTAAGTCAATGCAGCCAAATGAAATGACCATTTTTGCCACGTATTTCGGAATTCGCAAAACTCATTGACCAAAACCTATAGGATAGGCTATTCGCAGATTACGCTGTTGTCTACACCAAAGTGGCAACGCCAGAAGATGGTAAGAATTTGCAGAATTATCTGCAGAGAATTGATGAATGGTGCAGGCTCTGGCAGTTGACCCTACATAAAAAAAAATCCACTGCTGTACTGCGATCCAATTGATGACAAACAGCTGGAGACAGCGTTTGCCGTAAAATATCTAGCTACCTTAATGGAATGTAGTCGAATTAAGTCGGGTGATGCTGAGAGTATTAGATTAGGAAATGAGACACTTAAAGTAGTAAAGGAGTTTTGCTATTTGGGGAGACAAATAACTGATGATGGACGAAGTAGAGAGGATATAAAATGTAGAATGACAATGGCGAGGAAAGCGTTTCTGAAGAAGAGAAATTTGTTAACATCGAGTATAGATTTATGTGTCAGGAAGTTATTTCCGAAAGTATTTGTATGGAGTGTAGCCATGTATGGAAGTGAAACATGGACGGTAAATAGTTTGGACAAGAAGAGAATAGAAGCTTTTGAAATGTGGTGCTACAGAAGAATGCTGAAGATTAGATGGGTAGATCACATAACTAATGAGGAAGTATTGAATAGGATTGGGGAGAAGAGAAGTTTGTGGCACAACTTGACCAGAAGAAGGGATCGGTTAGTAGGACATGTTCTGAGGCATCAAGGGATCACCAATTTAGTATTGGAGGGCAACGTGGAGGGTAAAAATCATAGTGGGAGACCAAGAGATGAATACACTAAGCAGATTCAGAAGGATGTAGGTTGCAGTAGGTACTGGAAGATGAAGAAGCTTGCACAGGATAGAGTAGCATGGAGAGCTGCATCAAACCAGTCTCAGGACTGAAGACCACAACAACAACCTTAATTGGAATGGCATTATAAAACAGATAATGGGAAAAGCTGACACCAGACTCAGATCCATCGGAAGAATCGTAAGGAAATGTACCTCATCCACGAAAGAAGTGGCTTATAATGCAGCTTCTTCACCCAATTCTTGAGTATTGTTCATCTATCTGGGATCCCTATCAGATAGGGCAGATACAGGAAATTGAGAAGATCCAACGAAGAGCGGCGAGTTTCGTCACGGGATCTTTAGCTGGCGAGAGAGCGTTGTGGAGATGCTAAACAAACTCCACTGGCATACGTTACAAGAAAGGCATTGTGCGTCACGGAGAGATTTACTATTGAAATTTAGGGACACCACTTTTCAGGAGGAGTCAGACATCATGTGACACTATTTCATCAAAAGTATCGTGACATCCCCAAAAATACGTTTGCATATTGGGTGCACTGTGCTGCCACCTACTGCCAGGTACTCCGTATCAGCGACGTTAGCAGCCATTAGACATGGAGAGAGCAGAATGGGTCGCTCCGCAGAACTCACTGACTTCGAATGTAGTCAGGTGACTGGGTGTCACTTGTGTCTGTAAGCGATATTTCCACACTTCTAAACGTCCGTACGTCCACTGTTTTCGATGTGATAGTGAAGTGGAAACGTGAAGGGACACGTACAGCACAAAAGCGTACAGGCCGGCCTCGTCTGTTGAATGACAGAGAGCGCCAACAGTTGAAGAGGATCGTAATGTGTAATAGGCAGACATCTATTCAGACCGTCACATAGGAATTCTAAAGTGCAATAGGATCCACTGCAAGTACTATGGCAGTTAGGCAGAAGGTGAGAAAACTTGGATTTCACGGTCGAGCGGCTGCTCATAAGCCACACATCTCGCCGCTAAATGCCAAACGACGCCTCGCTTGGTTCAAGGAGCGTAAACATTGGACGATTGAATAGTGGAAAAACGTTGTGTGGAGTGACGAATCACAATGTGGCGATCCGATGGCAGGGTGGGTACGGCAAATGCTCGGTGAACGTCATCTGCCAGCGTGTGTAGTGCCAACAGTAAAATTCGGAGGCAGTGGTGTTGTGGTGTGGTCGTGTTTTTCATGGACGGGTATAGCACACCTTGTTGTTTTCCGAGGCACTATCACAGCACAGGCCTACATTGATTATTTAAGCACCTTGTTGCTTCCCACTGTTGAAGAGCAATTGGGGGATGGCGATCGCATCTTTCAACACGATCGAGCACCAGTTCATGATGGAAGTTGTAACGGAACTGAAATGATGGTGGGCTGACAGTAATTTGGAGCCCGCGCGTCTGAAACGGGCGCGCTTGTGTGAGACTGCCAGGGAGTGCACCCTGATGCCATCTATTGACGAAACTGGGAATTAGCGCTGTCAGACAATGCACTAAGTTCTCAGAGTCAAATGTATTCTTTTTCTTGGTAATTATAAGTTATTACTGTATAATTTAATGTTGTAAAACGCTAGTAGTAAATTATTATGACTGGTATGGACTCCAGGGTAGTAAATATAAATATTCTTAAATACTAAATGATTTCGGTAAAAAGGTGGTAGGGGAACGCCCCCACTCTTGGTGATACGAGCGTAGCTAGAGGTAGCTGGAGACACAGGAACTGAACAATGGAATGGCCTGGGGAGTGTTGACGTGATCGGACGTGCGTAACTGTGCTCACGCAAAAGTGATTGTGCAACAGCGAAGAGGCGAATATCGTCGCCGTTTGTGGAGTAGAACGCGACGAATGGTTGTCGAAGCCGCCTCTATGCCACTGGAACTGATTGTAAGAGTTCCTGCGCCCAGAATTTATGGCGGACGTGCAGTAGCTTATACGAGTGCTACAGCTCGTAGTTCCAGCCGCCATTAAGGGCATGAGGCGTGAAGAGCTGCGTTAGCCACGTGCATCTCACCACCAGCACCGACACGTCTACCCAAGGCAAGACTGCTTGCAATTGTTAAGTCGAACTTTGTATACATGTAAAAGGAGAATTCCAGTTTTCTTTTATGCAAGTGCAGAGGACAGAATATAGTAATGAGTAAAATTACGACGCATGTTGTTCATTGTAAAGTGTAGTAACCTCAAACATAGTATAGTGAAATCAGACTGAGGCCAGCATCGCCTCTTTCATTTACAATTCTTTTGGTTGTAGAATACTTTAGCGTATAAGAATGTTGAAAAGAGCAATGGTCACACCAGAATGAGTCGCCTATTTACAGTTACTTAAATTTTTCTGAGCAACCTTTCATGTAAAGTCACTTAACTGATTCTGTATCAATGGTCCAAAGAGTAATATCCAAAATCATTAAATAAGTTGAAGGATAGAATTTTATTAACCGAAGTTGCATAACCTGTCTTGGTAGTAATTACCAAGCCACCTCACAGAAATTGAGAGAGTATTTGCTTTGTAGAATCATCTAGAATGATCAGAAATAGTAATATTCAGAATTAAGTTTAAATTCAACTCAAGCCATTTCACTTTGAAACGAGCCCAAAAATTGATTTATTCTTTTGCTCCTTCAGAGCTGGCGACCGTAGTTATAAGTATTTTCAGGAGGATTCGACGGTAAGTCTGCTGCTCTCGTCGTGCTGATTGGATTATCCACTGCTGCTAGCAGTGGTGATTGGATACATAAGCTCACTACCAAGTTAAGTGGGTCAGGTAGGCAGTGTTACCGTGTGAACTGTAGGGCACTGTAGGCCGTGGATCGAACCCGTTCAATCATCACAGCTCTTAGGGAAATAGTCCGGTTAGGAGTGTACTATTCATTAGGTAAATACTGGCGAGTAACGGTCAAAAATGTATACGCAAGTGAATTTAGCAAGGTCCACGTAGCACCTAGTTAATGTGGTGCAATGGCGAGGGTAGGAGTGGAGTAAAAGTGAGCTGAGCTTGTGGCAGCTGTGCTGGATTCAAATATTAACTACGTGAATTCACTACTGCCTCTTACCATTGGGACTGAGCTATTTACAGTTAAAATACGTAGCAGTAAGCGCAAAGGCGTGACAGCTAGAAGTCTGTATTGCTTTTATACATACGGAATTGGGAAGTGGGTCATTCCGTCAGTGGAGGGGGTTAACACAACCGAGTCAGTGGAGAACATACCCCATTTACTGATGGAAAGATTCAGCGGTTCGGTCGCAAAGTCCTGTGGCGGGTTGGATACACGACAATAATATCACTGTAATGGGCTGGCCTGCACAGAGTCCTGACAAGAATCCTATAGACCAACTTTGGGATATTTTGGAACGCCGTCTTCGTGCCAGGCCTCACCGACCGACATCGAGACCTCTCCTCAGTGCAACACTCCGTGAAGAAGGAGCTGCAATTCCCCAAGAAACCTTCCAGCACCTGATTGAACTTATGCCTGTTAGAGTGTAAGGTGTCATCAAGCCTAAGGGTGGGCCAACACCATACTGACTTCCAGCATTAATGATAGAGGGCGCCACGAACTTGTAAGTTATTTTCAGCCAGGTGTCCGGATACTTTTAACCAAATAGTGTACTTCCCCTCACATACATCTCGAGTACTGACCACGAGGATAAAATTCGAGAAATTAGAGCCAATACAGAAGCTTATCGACAGTCATTCCTCCCACGCACTATTGGCGAGTGAAACAGGGTTGGGGGGCTCACATAGCAGTACCGAAAGTAGCCTCTGCCACACACTATTAGGTGGCTTGCGGAGTATGATGTAGATGTAGATATGAACCGTCCCCTTAGAACAATTTCTAAATTACTGTGCTGATAAACCTCTTACATTATTTGCTTTTCAAACAGCTGAGCAAAACTGAACGTACTCAAACATTCACTAAAGTGACAAACAATATTTTTTAGCGCAACACAATCTGACTTTCAAAAATCCCTACAAAAGAATGACCCTGACTAACATTAACCTATACCTTTCACAAATCACTTACCTCACAAAAATCTTCGTTACTCGAACTACTGCAATACAGTGGGCGCCACTACTGCCAGCTAAATAAAAGATTCAAACTATGGAAGGCACTAACTACTGATAGGCATAGTTAGCAAATGAAAGATTTTTGTAGAGAACAAACAATGTATTTACCTTAATAGTCATCAAAAGTCATAATATATATAGCAGTTCATGACATCCAGTCTTACAAATTTCAAAATTCCGCCATTTCTCTCTCCACATCCCCCACTGCTGGCGGCTCACCTCCAACTGCGCAACGCTACGCGCTGTTCGCATCCAGCTGCCCAACACTACAATGGCAGACAACAATGCAAACTAGCCACAGACTGCACACAGCACAGCCTGTGATTTTCATACAGAGCGCTACGTAACGTTGCCAATAAGAAAACATAAACAGCCTATGTTAGTCAGGGCCACTCTTTTGTAGGGATTATTGAAAGTCAGATTGCGTTGCGCTAAAAATATTGTGTGTCACTTTAGTGAATGTTTGAGTACGTTCAGTTCTGCTCAGCTGTTTGAAAATCAAATAATATAAGAAGCTTATCAGCACAGTCATTCATAAATTTTTCTAAGAGGATGTTTCATATGTCGACCCTTACCTCACTGAAATCTTCTGATTTTTCTTGTAGTTTGTGTAATTAGTGTAGCTATTGTTTATTGCTAGTGTGTAATTATAGAGAGAATTTCCTTTGTAGTTGTAGTTTTTCATTGTTGTACAGTAAAACAGTTGTGGCATGCCTGCAGATTTGCACCAAGTATTTCGCAGCTGTGATGGAAGAATAACTAACGAAATTAATAGGAGGTTACAGAAGGGAGGCAATTTCTACCAAACAATAAAACATCTGATTTGGAATAATGAAGTTCCAGAAAGAGCAAAACTCCTGATGTATAAGAATTATTACTTCCCTATTGTCACCTATGGTGGAGAAACATGGACAATGAAAGAAAGGGACTGGAGCAGACTGCAAGCAGGTGAAATGAAATTTCTCAGAGCAGTAAAGGGAAAAACAAGAATGGACAGAGTAAGGAATGTAGAGATTAGAAAGGACCTCAAACAAGAAAGTATGAGAGAAGAAATTGAAAGAAAGAGATTAAGATGGTATGGGCATGTTAAGAGGATGCATGGGCAGAGACTCCCCAAAATTATGGAAGAACTAAAGATGGATGGGAAACGACCTAGAGGGCGCCCAAGAACACGGTGGAAAATGGGAGTGAGAATATCTGTTGAAAGGAGAGGTGTGACCTGGCAGCAAGTGGAGGAAGAAAAGTGGTGGGAGGACCGAGCCAAATGGAGAGGACTCGTCAGCACCCAGACCCGGCAGTAGCTGGAGCGGGATTCGGATATAGATAGATAGATAGATATTTTCAGTGCTATGTTAATGTGTTTTCTTATTTTTGCTCTTCAAATTGTACTTTTCTTGTTATCGTGTGAAATACGTGATAATTATGGTGTGTGAAAATCGTAACACTAGGCTCCAAAGTAAACTGAGAAATAACAGTGAAGACGAAAGCAGTGTGTTAGCGCCACCGAGTAATGAATTAACTAATGTTCAAAGTAGTAATTTGGTAATTGTGCATAGGGAAATAGAGCGGGCTGCAAATAATGGTGTAGACAGTGAAACAATTAGTGAACAGGGAAGCATTATCGATCGATCGGTGGGCAACAGCTCGCCTCAGGAATCCGAAATGACAGGACACAAATACTGCACATTCAGGTTTTGTGTCGTTACCGTTTTCTCAAATAAGTCAAGACAAATTTTCTGCTTTGCAAAATGCGAATATTGCCGGTTCAATGCACTGCTGAATAGCACTGAGGAACATGTTTCAGACACCAGTGCATTGTTAGTACAGTTAATGCAACAAATGGGACAAAGGCTACAAAAGTTAGACACAACGCTTGAACAAAATCAAAAACAGTCACAGCAACAAATCAAACAAAATCAGGAACAAATTAAAGAAACACTTCAACAAACACGTGAAGATTTAACTACTGAGTTACATAACATCGAATCGAAATATCAAAAAGTCTGTAATGACGTAAAAACACGAATTTGTGAGCATTTTCAACCTATTTTTTCGCGGCATGAAAATGCATTACAGAAGCACGAAGCAGCCATAAGAGAACTGCAAACTATTGTTCATGAAAATCACGAGACCTTGCGGGCTAAAATTGACTCAGTTGCATCTACCGATTCGGTTACGCATCTTGCAAAAACTCAGGAAAACTTAAAGGACACAGTAGATACTCTGAAAATTTATTCAGAAAGACACATAGAGGAAATTAGTTCATTATCAGAGAAAGTAGTCGAACTTTCGGATCAGCTAAATAATTTATCAACGAAGGTAGATGATACTCTGAATGACACAAGATCGGTAGTCTTTAATGGCACAGAAGAGTATGAACAAATTAGAAAATTCAATCAAAATCAGAATCAAATCAATGCACAGTACAAATGAGAAATCCGGGAAGTACAAGATCAGTTCGCACAAGTAATACAAAAATTACATATTTCAGAGGACACTCGCGCTCCAATACAGGAAGAGGGACATAGAATTACGGAACAGAAACAAAATAATAACACAGGGCACTTCGGAAATTATGAAAGAAATTGGCAAGGTACACCGAATTTTGAGATGGAACTGCCGACACGACGTAACAATGACCGACATGCGACTCGCCGACATAATAATTTTGACTATAAGCTGTTTATTACTACACGTAAATTCAAAACATTTAAGAATTCCGGCAACGATATTCATCCACAAGCGTGGCTTCATCAGTTCTCTCATTGTTTTCCTCCCAACTGGTCATTAGAGCACAAATTAGAATTTATGTGTGGCTATTTAGAGAATGAACCAGCTGTAAGAACGCGATCGGTCATTCACGATTGTCACAGTGAAGGAGAATTTTATCATGCGTTCCTCTCAGCATATTGGTCTCAAGCTACACAAGACCGAGTAAAACATAGAATCATAATGATAAAACATTTCGAACAATCTGAACTTTTCAGTCTTGTGAAATACTTTGAAGACATGTTGCACAAGAATCAGTACCTGTCAAACGCATACAGCCCCTCAGAACTCATCCACATTTGCTTAATCAAATTGCCTGAACATTTACGACACATTATTTTGGCAGGACGTTGCAAAGACGACATTGAAGCTGTTCAGGGACTGTTACAAGAATGGGAAATTGACACCGACAGTCGTGGAACACGAAAACAGGGGCACAACAATTGCAGGTCACATCTGTCACAATTCCGCGATGACAGAAATAATAACTGGACATGACAAGGCTATCCTTACACCGCAAATCGTGACCAAAACAGACACCACCTGTATGACAACCGTTGGCAGAGTAGTAATAATTACAGAGGAAGATCGCATTTCCATAGTAATGAATGTGACAGAGACAACCATAGTAACAGACAATAAGGCAACCGAAACAAGGTGACAGGGTGACAGAATAACTTCAGACACAACGGTCCTCCATGCAGTTACGACTCAGGGAGAAGTTCTCCACCACGTGACCGACAAGAAATTAATTACAGAAATTCCCGACATGACGACAGACGATATAATCGAAACGACAGACCTGAATTTCATCAGAAGTGGCGAGATTGAAACAGGGCAGGGCCATCTCGACAAGGTGAATTTGTAGAAGTTAGATCTCCTAATCCCAATAACGATGCACGCCAACAAAGAAATGGTAGGCAATGACACACACCGTAAGCAGCCAAGTGCGCCGGCTGGCTCGGAGAAAAATAACATAGACTGTAACCTTGAGAAAAATTTTAGCATTCCTTACTGATGTATACAACACGATAATTGCTTTGAAATTGAAATTCTGAGCACTATGAAGAGTAAAGGATTGCACCACATTTCACATGTAAAACCATTTATTGAGTGATAATTTGTTTTTTTAACATAGTCTTTGCTATAAAATTTTTCACTTCATGTTACTAGTACTCTTTGTCACACTTAGAAACTGTTAACACGCAACTGTGTTTTAAAATTAACTATCCAGTCTAGAAGCTAGAGAACATATTTAGACAGTAATTACAAATGCATTGTGATAGTGAACAGACAACAAAGTGTTATTGTGTGTGTACATTCTTGCTTATTGGTGGCACGATTACGTAATGACTATAAGGCTTACATACTTAGAACATATATTACTAATGAGATTTTAATGCAACATTTTGGTTTACTTGAAAAGATATTCTTTATTTGACGTACATTCTGTGAGATTAAAGATGACTTGGCATTTGGTTTCTTTAATAGCTACACGATTATATCATGACGCTACTAATATGTTACACAATTTACATGATTGCTTTTGCAATGTATCTGTTTTATATCTGCACTGTTTTTCTGTATTATTCTGGAAAGTAAAACATGTTTTAGTAGTAACTTTTGGTATAGCTACAATGGGACAGCTTTTTCCGTGGCACAAAAATACGTTACAGTACAGTACTTACTTCATCACGGCAATAAGCGTAATAACTACGATATCTATAGGTAAAGCATTTCACTTTTGTTTATTACGAGGTAAGTACATTGACTTCTACATAAATTTGCTTACGGACGACGATAATTACGACACTTGGCACATTTTTTTACCCTTAAGTAATGACAGAGATTATCTTACAACAAGACGCACCATTTAGCGCTACAGTACACGTATTTGAGTGATTGATTTTGTACTTAAAACATTTATTTTTAAAGATTTTTGAATTACAATGATACAAAAGTTTTCTGTGATACATTTCATTCCATTGCTGTAATCCATAACACCTGAGAGTATAATTACATTAATCCTCAGGGGGTACATGCTTACTTTGTGTACCATGTGTTTGGCAAGCACAAGGAGCCCTAGCTAATATGGTATTTGCTTATACAACTTTACACAACAGTACCATATTTCTCTAACACTGAATTACACAGCTATCTGGTTATTTAACAGAGAAACAAACACTTTTTTTTACTATGTCAGTGACACATGTTTACGCAATTACACAGTTGGATAACTTCACACTTATGAAATTGTATTTTGTCTGTACTTTGTGAACTGTTCATATTTTTTCGGAACCATTGTGATATTATGAGAGCTTCGAATGATGTATTTGGTATGGTGTCACGATTTTTAAAGTACGTTTGAGGTCAATGACACTATTGAAATGAGCAGAGAATTTTTTTTTGTTTTGAAATTATTGCAGAAACCTATGACGTTTCTGAGATTTGATTGATCTGTTATGATGTTATTATTACGACAACGATGTGTATTATGCTATTGAGGTATGTTTATGATCAATGAGATGATGCTATATGAGGAATCTGATTATGCTATGTATTTATTATGATGAAATATTGAAGACATGTTGATGAATATGTATATGTGTAATAAGGTAAGGAATAATGAGTAGTGGTTAGGGACTCTGATTTGTGAAAGAGGATGTTGGAAACCAAGAATCGTACTTTAAGAGTTATGAAATGTGTGTAAATGCGTGAATGTATCATAATGCCGGTGTAAATGTTTGAACACTTATATTTATAGGATTTTGTTTCTACACATTTGTAACGCAAATACTCGACCTGTGAAATTTTTTTTTATGAGACTGTCACTGTAGTGCAAACTGCTGTCGTAAATATTTCGTTAAGAAAGCTAAGTGACCTTGACATAATGTGTTGTGGGGAGCCAGCTGTGCCACCTGCCTCGAGAAAAAACCATTAGGTGGAGAAAAAAGGGGCCATAAACCTCACTACTGACATTCCTTTGTAGAAAGCATCGCAAATACGACACGCTCAAACTTGAAAACATATGATTACGCTGTGAAGCTCTTAATTTATGACATTTACTAAAATGCCTAATGAAATGATGAGAAACATTTTGCATCTATCGTCTTTCTAGTTGAGAGATTGCTCATTTTGTTTAATATCTAGTTTCTAGCTACAGTGCAGCATTGGTTAAAATAAAATTTAATAGATATTTTATGCCTACAGATCCAGTAAATAATAATTTTATGATGTACTTCCAAAAAATAAAAAAAAAAAACAAAAAAAACGATGGAGCACAAAAAGACATTTCCCTTCACAGGAATTGCATATTATATAATTTTTAACGATTTGGTAACTTGTCTGCTAGAGTAATTTATCGTGATGCATCACTGTAGTGTTAAGATGTGACATAGGCCATCTTTACTGTAATATTTTTTCTGCTTGAGCTTTGTCATGTTTAGGTATAAGTTATAGCATTTGCTGCTGCTGCTTGTCAGACATAGTGCTACTGAATTTCACTTTGTATTACTCTGTTAAGCCAGTTTTACTACTGATTTATTTTTCTTGTTTGCTGCACATTGCCTTATATTAGTTGTAATATTGCATTTGCTTTGCTAATTTAGATATACTGCTGCTAGCTTTGCCAATTTGCATTTTTTGGCATTGCTGTTTGTGTTAATTGTTTTGTCCTGCTGCATTGCCTCATTCCTTAGTTTATGCACCTGAGCTCAGTAGATTTAAGTTAGCTTAAGAGGGGGTAGGCTATATAAGAGAATGAGTTACGATGAATTGAGAAGTTATACGAAAAAAGTACAGAAAGCAGGTATAGATAGGACTTTTTCAGAATAATGAAGAACGAAGGGAGATCTCCAAGAAGCAAAGAAAGTTTTGTTTGCAAAATACTGCAGTAAAACAAACACTGTCCTTTCCTTTTGTGTTATTCCACTATGTGTTCGTGTACCCTTGTGTATTTGTGTTCTTCCTATCTTTATGTGTTTGTCTGATAAGAGTTATGTTGTAGAATTTTTCTAATAATATATTACTTACTTTGTAAAGATGTTTAGTCATTATTTATTCTGTTCTGTTTTAATGCTCATGTGTGAAATTAATGTTTCGAAAACTATGCTCATTATTTTATATATTTACTTATATCATAATTTCTGTAACACTGATGTATATGTTTATTTCTATTCTTTTGTAAAGCCTGTATTACTACAAATGTTATCTGTATTATTATGTTTTTAATGATGTTTTCTGTATCTTTGTAATTGTACTCTCATGTTATAAAATTGTAATGGACAATATGTGAGAAGTTGGGACTGTTAGTGTTTGCATGTGTGTTGATAATTCAGCAATGGACTGGTTAACAGCATTGCTGGTTCTAAGGACAATTCCAAAAACTTAGTGAGTGCACAAGTGGTGGTTTATGGACTTGCTATATAGTACAAGACTCTTCGATGGTGATTGTGCACCTGCACAGTCGCAACAGATGGCTGATGGCCGTCTCTACAAGGACTGAAGTGGGTCTGCACCTTTGATGGCCCACCAATACCATTCTTTCTACAAGGGGTACAGTGGGTCAGCACCCCTGGTGGCCCACCAATACCATACTCTCTACCAGAACTACAGTGGGTCTGCTCTGTGATGACCTACCTACCAATATTCTTCAAAACTTCGACTGACTCTGCAGTGGGTTTGCTCTGTTGTGGCCCGTTACCTGCCTGCATGTCAAGAGTCAGCATTGTCTTTCTGTTGGAAGGACAACACTACTTCTTCGAAATTGCATGGAAATCCACTACTTCTGTGTGCATTTTCTTTTACTGCCTAGACTTTGTGCATAAAATTGAAATTAATACTGTGATGAATGATCAGGACTGTCTTTATGGACTGTGAGAAAATCTTTGCTTTTGACCAACAGTGTATCAATAAGTGAGTGCATTTGATATTTTTGTTGTTGTAATTATGAAAAATTTTATCAAATCATTATTGGCCACTGCCCAAAAATTTTGTGGGGAGCATGGGGGCTATGTAAGTAGGGTGTTTAGGTTTTTATGTTGATAACGCCACGTAGCGCTCTATATGAAAGTCACTGACTGTGCTGTGTGAAGTCTGTGGCTGGTTTCCATTGCTGGAATTTGCTATTGTAGTGTTGGGCAGTTGGATGTTAACAGCGCATAGCGTTGCGCAGTTGGAGGTGAGCCGCCAGCATTGGTGGATGTGGGGAGAGAGATGGCGGAATTTTGAGAGCGGATGATCTGGACTTGTGTCCATCACAGACAGTAAATTTGTAAGACTTTTGAACACTATTAAGGTAAATACATTGTTTGTTCTCTTTCAAAATCTTTCATTTGCTAACTATGCCTATCAACAGTTAGTGCCTTCAGTAGTTAGAATCTTTTATTTAGCTGGCAGTATTGGCGCTCGCTGTATTGCAGTAGTTCGAGTAATGAAGATTTTTGTGAGCTAAGTGATTCATGGAAGGTATAGGTTATTGTTAGTCAGGGCCATTCTTTTGTAGGGATTATTAAAAGTCTGATTACGTTGCGCTAAAAAATTGTACATGTCTGTGCTTAGTGTTGATCAGAATAAGTAAAAAGAGAAATGTCTGAGTACGTTCAGTTCTGCTCAGCTGTTTGAAAATCAAATAACGTAAGAGGTTTATCAGCACAGTAACTCACTAAGTTTTTCTAAGGGGACGTTTCAATGTTGCAGAAGCCTTACACATTCTCCCTACAGCCCCTCCCTCTCCCCATGCGATTTCTATATTTTTGGAGTCTGGAGAAAGACATCGCAAATGCAGTTCTGCTTCGGACGAAGACTTGCACGCCTGGGTACAGTCATGGTTCCGTAAGCTACCGAAAACGTTTTTCCATGAAGGCATTGACCGTCTTGTCTTGCAGTGAGTTAAATGTGTTAACAGTTGTGGCGATTACATTTGAAATAATAAACAGTTTCATTACGTTTTTTTTCCAAATGTCTCGTTTTTATTTTCTGTCCCTTATACTTTTCTACAGAACCTAATCTGTTGTCCCCGAGATCGGCTTCTATTTGTCCATCCGTTCTTCAGTAAGGTATTCTGTAAGCATGGTCGGTACTTTTCTTTTGTTTTGTTTTGTCGTTCTTCCTCCGATTTTCTTATTGTTTTCGTTTCACGAGACGGATTTGAGAGGAAGACATGTAAATTCGGGACAGATTGTGTCTTAGATAAGAGCACGGTATTGCAAATTGGTCTAAATGGTTAGAAAGGAATGTCGTGGTAGCTACTTTGCGTGTCAGTGTTGGCGCGTTGGTGGAAGCTGCTGAAACTCTTGGCAGATGTAGCTGATTGGTGGCTGTCGGTGGGGAGGAGCCGCCTGTGTCCTGACTGATTGGCCCGCATGTCCTCAGGAGGAGGGGAGCGCGCAGAACGCAGATGGTCCCATTTCCGGGAACAGCGCAGCCATCCGGCGGACAAATCGTCGCCCCCCCTGGGGCCGCCGGCGCCTGCCGGCTGGCGCCACGCCATCCACACTCCGACCTGACGCTGTCTGAGGAAGCTGCTGGTGCCGGCGTCCGCCACCACTCTGGGGCCATTGCTTTCACAGTATTACCGGTTCTTGTAGACGCGATAAAATAGATGAAATAACATTCTTTCTTGTAGAAAAGTTACAGGAGCGTCAGATACTCAGAATTGACGAAAGATAACTATACTACTGGCCATTAAAATTGCTACACCAAGAAGAAATGCAGATGATAAACGGGTATTCATTGGACAAATATATTACACTAGAACTGACATGTGATTACATTTTCACGCAATTTGAGTGCATAGATCCAGAGAAATGAGTACCCATAACAACCTCCTTTGGTCTTAATAACGGCCTTGATACGCCTGGGCATTTAGTCAAACTGAGCTTGGATGGCGTGTAAAGGTACAACTGCCCATGCAACTTCAACACGGTACCAGAGTTCATCAAGAGTAGTGACTAGTGTATTGTGACGAGCCAGTTGCTCGGCCACCATTGACCAGACGTTTTCAGTTAATGAGAGATCTGGAGAATGTGCTGGCCAGGGCAGCAGTGGAACATTTTCTGTATCCAGAAAGGACCGTACAGAACCTGCAACATGCGGTCGTGCATTATCCTGCTGAAATGTAGGGTTTAGCAGGAATCGAATGAAGGGTAGAGCCACGGTACGTAACACATCTGAAATGTAACGTGGACTGTTCACAGTGCCGTCAATGCGAACAAGAGGTGACCGAGACGTGTAACCAATGGCACCCCATAGCATCACGCCGGGTGATACGCCAGGCCAGTATGGCGATGACGAATACGCGCTTACCAATGTGCATTCACTGCGATGTCGCCAAACACGGATGCGACCGTCGAGATGCTGTAAACAGAACCTGGATTCATTCGAAAAAATGATGTTTTGCCATTCGTGCACCCAGGCTCGTCGTTGAGCACATTTCGCAGGCGCTGCTGTCTGTGATGCAGCTTGAAGGGTAACTGCAGCCATGGTCTCCGATCTGATAGTCCATGCTGCTGGAAACGTTGTCGAACTGTTCGTGCAGATGGTTGTTGTCTTGCAAACGTCCCCATCTGTTGACTCAGGGTCGAAACGCGGCTGCACGATCCGTTACAGCTATGCGGATAAGATGCCTGTCATCTCGACTGCTAGTGATACGAGGCCGCTGGGATCCAGCACGGTGTTCCGTATTACCCTCCTGAACCCACCGATTCCATATTCTGCTGACAGTTATTGGATCTCGACCAGTGCGAGCAGCAATGTCGCGGTACGATAAAGCGCAATCGCCATAGGCTACAATCCGACCTTTATCAAAGTCGTAAACGTGATGGTACGCATTTCTCCTCCTTTCGCGAGGCATCAGAAGAACGCCGGTCAACTGCTGTTTGTGTATGAGAAATCGGTTGGAGACTTTCCTCATGTCAGCACGTTGTATGTGTCGCCACCGGCGCCAACCTTGTGTGAATGCTCTGAAAAGCTAATCATTTTCATATCACAGCATGATCTTCCTGTCGTTTAAATTTCGCGTCTGTAACACGTCATCTTCTTGATGTAGCAATTTTAATGGTCAGTAGTTTAATTTATTTCCTCTTTTTATCCTCAGATTTAGTTAAACACGGTCATGACCTTCAGGTGGGTTTCTACGACGCGTGGACCAGTCGTGATCTGCAGATTCGTGCCGTTCAACGAGAACCCGTGGTATGTATCCCCAACCAACGTGTGCTAGCATTAATTCAAAGCGATAAAAGCTAAAACTGTCATCAATCTAGAGGTTAGTTTCAACGCCACATTGCGTTTCTAGATATGGTTTTATTGGAAATGCCGTGCCATTGCTTTCCACTGACATTATAACTGTCTTACACAGTCACTTATAGGGGGCATTTTTCGTATTAATAGGCATTTCCGGAGACGAAATAAATGTATAGCTATAAAAGTGTTGTGAAATTACCATGCAAATTATCTATACTGAGAAGATGACACGTAGACCGTTTCTCCAAATTAACTATTCAGTCATCCCTCAACTTTGCATCGAAAGCTCAGTGCTCAGCGTGTCTGGTTGCTATTCGCAGTTCTTCCATGGATTTTTGCTTGGTGGGAAGACTGAAAAAGGATATACTCTGCCTTGACACGCTAGTTGAGGACCTACTTGGATGAGAAGTAGTGGGCTCAAAGTCTAGAAGCCAACAACATCTGGGAGAGTGGCATGTTGACCTCATGCGTCTTTTTGTTGCATCTAACTGAAGCCATTGGCAGAGAATGACATGGTGTTTGGTCGGTCGCATTTGGCCCACCTGGTTAGACCACAGAGTTTTGATTGTGTGCTCGGGATGTACCCTACACACCAGTTCACCTTCTAGTTACATTCCGCATTAAAACTCTGTGATACCACACATCGATACGACTCCACGGGCTTCGCAGTTGACAATGGAAGTAAGTTTCCATCAGACACCTACAGCAGTCGTGCGGGATCCGGTGGACCCAATGCAGCGCGTCTGCTGAGCCACGCCTTCAGCAGCTGAGTAGCATCTGCACCCTGTGCCGCAATATAGGGTGGCTCGTGGCAGCCAGAAGCCCCACTCGCTCAGCACCGCCGTTTGTGCTTACTTTAGGAAGTCTCATTCTTGTTGACATCGTAATAGCTGGACTCGACTTGTTGCTGCTGTAACGAGCAATTCTTGCAAAACATCTTCGTACACTGGGAGAAATACAAGTTAGGTAAATCTTCTGTTTACTGTGTTAACTTGTTAGCTAATCATTCCTGCTACTGTCCAGCTTTCCTACAGTCGCAGTTGCTGTGCAACTCTGTAGCACATCTCTGCTTACCACTTTAGACAAAGTCGCACACAACAAACTCTTTCCTTCGCAGATTTATTCAGCATCTCTACATTAGTTACCCCATCTACCTATGATTCTTCGGCGTACTTCTGTAATACCACGTTTCCTAGGCTCTATTGTCTTCTTGTATGTACTGCGCGTAACACACTTTTTATTTCCTTATAGCACGACACCCCAAACAAATACTTTCAAAACAGCTACCTCTTACTTAAGTTTATATTTTATTTCGATATATTTTTCCAAGCAAGATTTTCTTTCTAGTTCCAGTCTATTCTTTATATCTCGCTTACTTCTGGGGACGTCGCTTGTTTTGTTGCCCGAGTAGTAGACCTTGTCCACTACTTCAAGTTTCTCATTTTCAAACCTAATTCCGTCAGCATCAATTAAAGTCGACCACCCTCAGCCACCGTAAATTTGTTGATGTTCATCTTACGACCTGTTTTCAAGATTCTCTCCATTCCGTTCAACTGATATCGTTTGTCATCTTTCACAAGATTATAAAATAGTCGATAAAAAATAAATTTACTTAAATTTTTCAGAAATGACTGGCACCATTCCCAGTCCAGAACTTTCATTTATTTTCAGATTCTCTCTGTGGTCATCTTAACTAGAGTTCTACGTTCAAACTGCATAATATGTGTAGTAGGCTACAACCCTGTCTCACTTGCTTCTCATCCAGTGCTTCCATTCTATTCCCTTACATTCATAAAACTGTAGTGATTTACGAGCAAGTTGTAAACAATATTTCAGTGTCTATACTTTATACCTGAAAATTCAGTGTCAAAATAAAACGCCTACAGCCGTTCTTATGATTTTATTTTATTTTGTTGCAACCAGTTTCAACGCTTAATTGCGTTATCTTCAAGCCTCTATGCATAAAACAGTAACGGTAGCATTACCAACTTATCGATCCAGTTTCATAGAAACAGATTAAAACGGGATGAGCAACAATGGCAAGACTCTACAATTGAATTTACACCGAACATTTGATAGAACAAACAGATACGTCCATTGTCACATATCTCAAATATACCATCAATAATTTCCACTCATTACTTTGTACAATTATACCACCTATTAAAAACTTCTTTAAAACATAATTCATGATCTTTATTGGACAGTCGAACATACATTATCTGCACAACCCTGAAATAACCTACTGTAAGACAAAATAACTGTAGAAGGTGATAAATGGAAGGGAACAATACTTTACAAGCAAGAAAAAAGAAGGAACATGACCTATGTGTCGTGTCAAAGTGTAAAATGCTGATCAGAAAGGTGACGTAAACGTTGCTGCCATTAGCCTCTAGTTACGTGTTTGCTGATAGAACTGTGTGTGTTAATTGTCGCTTTCGGTAACATGCAATTACTTATGACACATTTAGTGATTATGTACCTGTCTTCTATTTCGCATAGATTTGCATCACATTACCTAAGTTACACTACACACGAATCGTGGCATTGCCAGTGTTTTTGTTGTAATAGTGTATGTATTGCCAACTAATAGGCTGCTGTCACTCGTTAACAGTTTACATATGACAGAAATTTCAATTACTTACGTTTAAATTATGAGCATGGCGTGTGGCCTCCACACTGGTCAATTATTAATGCGGCTTGACGTTGAATCGATTTGAATGACTGGAGCCGGCCGGAGTGGCCGTGCGTTTCTAGGCGCTACAGTCTGGAACCGCGTGACCGCTACGGTCGCAGGTTCGAATCCTGCCTCGGGCATGGATGTGTGTGATGTCCTTAGGTTAGTTAGGTTTAAGTAGTTCTAAGTTCTAGGGGACTGATGACCGCAGCAGTTAAGTCCCATAGTGCTGAGAGCCATTTGAACCATTTTTTTGAATGACTGGAAATTTTCGACTAAAAAAAAACTAAGTGTATACCGGTTACATTGCATTTATTCATATTGTTGAGTCATCCTTTATGATAAAAATGGTTCAAATGGCTCTGAGCACTGTGGGACGTAACATCTATGGTCATCAGTCTCCTAGAACTTAGAACTACTTAAACCTAACTAACCTAAGGACATCACATACATCCATGCCCGAGGCAGGATTCGAACGTGCGACCGTAGCGGTCACGTGCTTCCAGACTGAAGGGCCTAGAACCGCACGGCCACACTGGCCGGCTTCTTTATGATACACTGCGTCGTTGTGGGCTACCTAGTATCCCTGTATGTGATTGTTTCACGGCAGTGCACGATATATGATGCATTCGCTATGAATGTTTGCATCATTAAGAGTTTCCTTGTGGGCGTCTTTCAGTCGTTCTACATATGTTATGAACTGAGGCGGGTTATACATTCTGTTTTCTTTGACGTTCAATTTATAGATATGACATAGTGTATTCCCCTCATCTGCGTACAACTAAGTATTTTATACTTTGACACGACACATACGTCACATTCCTTCTTTTTACTTGTTTGTGACGTATTGTTTCCTTCCATTTATCACCTTTCTACGGTTATTTCGTCTTACAGTAGGCTATTTCAGGTTTGTGCAGATAATGTGTGTTCGACTGTCCAATAAAGATCATGAATAGCATTTTAAAGAAGTTTTTAATAGATAACATAATTGTACAAAGTATTGAATAGAAATTTGTTATGGTATATTTTAGATATGTGACAGTGGATGTACCTGTTCGTACTATCGAATTTTCGGTGTAAATTCACTTGTAGAGTCTTGCCATTGTTTCTCCTTGTTTCTATGTAACCTGATTGATAAGCTGTTAATGCTATCGTTACTATTTGAAGTGTACAGGCCTGAAGATGACGCAATGAAGCGTTGAAACTGGTTGCAACAAAATAAAATAAAATTATGAAAACGGCTGTAGGTGTTTCATTTTGTCACAATAGTAAACGGCCGGCGTCCCAGAGACCTCCTGCCAAGAGGATGGACATACAAAAACTGAAAACTTAAGATTTTTCAAGTGTTTTCCAGAGTACATTGTCCATATATGTTTCTAACGCTAGATGCTAAAACGTGGGTTTACGTTTCTTCAGCCTATTCTGTAAGGTAAGTCGTAGGGAAGTATTGACAAATGTGTCCCTCAATTTCTCTACTGCCGAAAATGACCTTCCCACATATTGAATACTATTAGTCATTTCATTCTTCTATAGATCATTCGTGTTAAGTTCCTGATATAACTGTAGATAAGATTTTTATATACCGAGACAATTTTTCAACCACATTATGTATTATCTAGCCATGGGATGAAATATAATCCTTGCCAGACAATCTCACTAATCAAAGTAAGTTATGAAAGGGAAATAGAATTAGTGACTTTACAACTGGACGTTAGGAAATACGTATAAAAAATAAAGATTGTTGATATCTATAAGGCATGAGAGTATAAGTTTAAATTTAACACAATTCAAGATTTTTTCCTCTGGTAAGAGCTGTTTCTCAATTAAAATTTAAATGTATCAACAACGAATAGGTGATGCCATGAAACACTAAGCGGATTAAAGTATAACACTAGCGTAATTTAAAAAATGACCGTACTTTCCATAGTTTTTAATTATTGAAAAAAAGGCTATGTCCACATTTAATAATAACAAATTAAATTCAGGCCACACGTGGAAATAGGAATGCGTAAGCTCGCAATACGAAACAATAAAAAGAATGCTATGACTGATTCAATTTTCAGAATTTCAATTAACGTTATTTACAAAGTCATTTTTTATTTCAAGTACTTATTTTCAGTAAATGGAGGAGATTGAAAAAAATTAGTTTAATAAATAAGCCAACGTACAAAAATTGTCTAAATGCCAATTTGTTTATTTACGCCTTAGTGCTCATTAATTTAGAGATCGTCCTACTGGAAACCATTTTTTTCTTTCTTTTCATATTGAATATTGTAATTCGTGACGCGTGTTTTGGAGCTGCATCAGGCACACAACTGACTTTTGTTCGAATTTTGAAAATTAATCTTTAATACCGACAAGGCTCCTGGCGCTGTTTCGACTGACGTGCTTTTATTGTTGATGTGTATTATTTCGCGCGGATTACGGGACCAAGTTAACCGGCATCCCATTCTGCATTTATATCTCGCGCGAATAATGGGATTAATGTTATATGTGGCGCGAAAAAAGCGATGGGACCACGGGTGGTGGGACAGCGGCAGAACAAAGGGAGCCACGGGGCATTGTGGGCCACAATAGCCGGATCAATTGTCTGCGAGTCTCCACTGTGTAGCTGGCGACTCCAACACGCAGAAACTCTCTCTAACAGCGGTCTGCAGGGAGAAGCTTGCTGCCGGTCTCCATCTACATGCATACTCTGTAAAACAACTGTGAAGTGAACGGCACAGGGGGTGCTCCCCACCGGACGACTATTGCGGTTTCTTCCCGTACCATACAGATATGGAACGCGGAAACACTAATTGCTTCATTGTCCCCATCAGCATTTCTACGGGAGCGATACTCAGGAGGAAGCAGCATTTTCCTAACTTTTTCATTAGATACCAGTTCTTGAAACTTCTGTAAATAGGCTTTCGTTGGACAACTATGGCAGACCCTATATTCAAAATTCGGTTTTGAGTTTAATTGAATGTCACTCAAGATGTCTGTGATGCAGAAGACTAAAATAAATGTACACTACTGGCCGTTACAATTGCTACACAACGAAGATGACGTGCTACAGACGCGAAGTTTAACCGACAGGAAGAAGATGCTGTGATATGCAAATGATTAGCTTTTCAGAGCATTCACACAACGTTGTCGCCGGTGGCGACACCTACAACGTGCTGACATGAGGAAAGTTTCCAACCGATTTCCATACAGAAACAGCAGTTGACCGGCAATGACTGGTGAAACGTTGTTGTGATGCCTCGTGTAAGGAGGAGAAACGCGTACCATAACGTTTCCGACTTTGATAAAGGTCGGATTGTAGCCTATCACGATTGCGGTTTATCGTATCGTGACATTGCTGCTCGCGTTGGTCGAGATCCAATAACTGTTAGCAAAATATGGAATCGGTGGGTTCAGGAGGGTAATACGGAACGCCGTGCTGGTTCCCAACGGCCTCGTATCACTAGCAGTCGAGATGACAGGCATCTTATCCGCATGGCTGTAACGGATCGTGCAGCCACGTCTCGACACCTGAGTCAACAGATGGGGACGTTTGCAAGACAACAACCATCTGCACGAACAGTTCGATGACGTTTGCAGCAGCATGGACTATCAGCTCGGAGACAATGGCTGCGGTTACCCTTGACGCTGCATCACAGACAGGAGCGCCTGCGCAGGCTTACTCAACGACGAACCCGGGTGCACGAATAGCAAAACGTCATTTTTTCGGATGATTTCAGGTTCTTTTTACAGCATCATGATGGTCGCATCCGTGTTTGGCGACATCGCGGTGAATGCACATTGGAAGCGTGTATTCGTCGTCGCCATAATGGCGTACACCTAGCGTGATGGTATGAGTTTCATTGGTTACACTGTAAGTAGGCTGTTTAGGTTCTTATATTGGTAACGCAACCACCACCGCCACGTAGTGCTCTGTATCAAAATCACTGCCAGTGCTGTGTGCAGTCTGTGGCTGGGTGGCATTGTTGGAATTTGCTATTCTAGTGTTGAACAGTTGGCTGTCAACAGCGCGTAGCGCTGGGCAGTTGGAGGTGAGCCGCCAGCAGTGGTGGATGTGGGGAGAGAGATGGCGGAGTTTTGAAAGCGGATGATCTGGACGTGTGTCCATCAGAGACAGTAAATTTGTAAGACTGGATCTCATGAACTGATATATATTATGACTTTTGAACATCATTAAAGTAAATACATTGTTTGCTCTTGATCAAAATCTTTCATTTGCTAACTATGCCTATCAGTAGTTAGTGCCTTCAGTAGTTAGAATCTTTTATTTAGCTGGCAGTATTGGCGCTCGCTGTATTGCAGTAGTTTGAGTAACGAAGATTTTTGTGAGGTAAGTGATTCATGAAAGGTATAGGTTATTGTTAGTCAGGGCCATTCTTTTGTAGGGATTATAAAAAAGTCAGATTGCGTTGCGCTAAAAATATTGTGTGTCAGTTTAGTGATGATCAGAATAAGTAAAGAGAGAAACGTGTGAGTACGTTCAGCTTTGCTCAGCTGTTTGAAAATCAAATAACGTAACTGATTTACCAGCACAGCAATTCAATAATTTTTCCAAGGGGACTTTTCAACACGTCTCGGTCACCTCTTGTTCACATTGACGACACTTTGAACAGTGGACGTTACATTTCAGATGTGTTACGACCCGTGGCTCTACCCTTCATTCGATCCCTGCGAAACGCTACATCTCAGCAGCATAATGCACGACCGTATGTTGCAGATCCTGTACGGGCCTTTCTGGATACAGAAAATGTTCGTCTGATGCCCTGGCCAGCGATTCTCCAGATCTTTCACCAATCGAAAACGTCTTGTCAATTGTGGCCAAGCAACTGGCTCGTCACAATATGCCAGTCACTACTCATGATGAACTGTGGTATCGTGTTGAAGCTGCATGGGCAGCTCTACTTGTAAATGCCATCGAAGCTCTGTTTGACTCAATGACCAGGCGTATCAAGGCCGTTATTACGGCCAGAGGTGGTTGTTCTGGGTCCTGATTTCTCAGGTTGTATGCACCCAAATTGCGTGAAAATATAATCAGATGTCAGTTTTAGTATAATATATTAGTCCAATGAATACCCGTTTATCATTTGCATTTCTTATTGGTGTAGCAATTTCAATGGCCGGTAGTGTAATTTAAATCTGATGAATCGCCACAGTGATGGACCTGTACAAATATGCCCCTGCTATAAATAATTTACAAGTATAAAAATCATAAGTGCTGGCTTAGAATTCGCATTCAATAATGTTCCGCCGATAAGGGCATCTCTAACTAAAGCAAAGAATACAAAATGGCTGAAACGTCTCCTTAGAACAATTTATACACGACTGTGCTTAAACTAACACAATATTTTTTAGCGCAACTGACTTTCAGAAATCCCTACAAAACAATGGCCCTGACTAACATTAAACTATACCTTTCACAAATAACTTACCTCACAAAAATCTTCATTACTGGAACTACTGCAATACAGCGAGCGCCACTACTGCCAGCTAAATAAAAGATTCAAACTACTGAAGGCACTAACTACTGATAGGGATAGTTAGCAAATGAAAGATTTTAATAGAGAACAAACACTGTATTTACCTTAATAATCATAATATATATAGCAGTTCAATTTCAAATTACAAAACTCCGCCATCTCTCTCCCCACATCCACCACTGCTGGCGGCTCACCTCCAACTGCGCAACGCTATGCGCTGTTCACATCCAGCTTCCGCTGCCCAACACTACAATGGCAGACAACAATGCAAACTAGCCACATACTGCACACAGCACAGCCAGTGATTTTCATACAGAACGCTACGTGGCATTACCAATATAAAAATCTAAACAGCCTACTTACATAGCCCCCATGCTCCCCACAAAAAATTTTCCAAATTTATTTTTGTCAGTGGCCAATAATGATTTGATAAAATTTTTCATAATTACAATAACAAAGATATCGACTGCACACACTTATTAATACAATGGTGGTCAAAAGCTAAAATTTTCTCACAGTCCATAAAGACAGTCCTGATCATTCATCATAATAGTAATTACAGCTTTTTTTTTCACAAAGTCTCATTAGTAAAAGAAATTGCACACTGAAGTAGTGGATTTCCATGCAGTCTTGAAGATGTAGTGTTGTCCTTCCAACGGAAAGACAGTGGTGATTCCTGACATGCAGACAGGTAATGGGCCACAACAGAGCAAACCCACAGCAGAGTCAGTCGAAGTTGATGAATATTGGTAGGTAGGTCATCACAGAGTAAACCCACTGGAGTCCTGGTAGAGAGTATGGTATTGGTGGGCCACCAGAGATGCAGACCCACTGTAGTCCTTGTAGAGACGGCCAGCAGCCATCTGCTGCGACTGTGCAGGTGCACAATCACCATTGAAGAGTCTTGCGGATAATAGAGCAAGTCCATAACCACCACTTGTGCACTCACAAAATTTTTTGAAATGTCCCTAGAACCAGCAATGCTGTTATCCAGTCCCTTGCTGAACTATTAACACATGTGCAAACACTATCAGTCCCTACTTCTCACATATTGTCCATATACTATGACCAACAGAAATGTGTGCAGTGAAATGTAACATACAAGTTACTTAATTTGATGAACTGCTGTCAATTACAATTTTATAACATAAGAATACAATGACAAAGGTACAAAATACATCATTAAAAACATAACAATACAGATAACATTTGTAGTAATACAGGCTTTACAAAAGAATAGAAATATACATATACATCAGTGTTACAGTAATTATGACATGAGTACAAAAATAAAAGATCAGAATAACTTTTGAAACATCAACTTTACATATGAGCAACAAAACAGAATAAATAATGTCTCAACATCTTTACAAAGTAAATAACATAGTATTAGAAAAATTCTACAACATAGCTCTCATCAGCTAAACACATCAAGACAGGAAAAACACAAATACACAAGGGCACACAATCATATAGAGGGATGACACAAAAGGAAAGGACAGGGTTTGTTTTACTGCAGTATTTTGCATGGAGATCTCCCTTCGTTCATCATTATTCCCAAAAAGTCCTATCTAAGCCTGCTTTCTGTATTCTGTTCACATCCTCTGTCAAAAATAGTTTTTCTCCACTGTACAGTATCCTTTTTTTTTTTTTTTTGCCCAAACCATTTTCATATAGCTTCTCAATACATTTCTTCCAAGTCATCATAGTTAGTTTCTTATATAGTCTACCCCTCTTAAGCTAACTTAAATCTACTGAGCTCAGATATATATACCAAGGGACGAGGCAATGCAGCATCACATAAGACAATTAATATAAACAGCAATGAAAAAAATAGAAATGGCAAAGCAAGCAGCATAAATTACAACTAATATAAGGCACTGTGCAGGAAACAAGAAAAACTAGCTTAGAAGAGTAACACAAAGTCAAATTCAGTGACACTATGCCTGGCAAACAGCAGCAGCAACTTATATCTAAACATGACATAGCTCAAACAAAAAGAATATTACAGTGAAAACAACAATGCAGATAAGGGAAATGTATATTCACATCTTAATGTCTATGTAATTAAAGTGGTGCACCACAACAACTTATTGTAAAAAAATATTACCATGTACTTGAAAAGAAAATTATGTGTTACTGTTACTAGTTCCTTCTTATTGTTCTTTCCTTTCCAAGTGCTCCTTTTTTAAAGAATGTGGATCATAAAATAATTATTTAATAGATCTGTTGACAGAAAGTGTTCACATTAGCAAATGCATTTTATTTTATCAAAGCAATGCTGCAACACAGCTGGAAACCAGATATCAAATGAAATAAGCAATTACGCAAACCAAAGCATAAAAATATCATTCAATAGTCATGTGACATTTCATAAGTTAGTAGAAATTTTCTCAACTCTCGTAGAAAGACGCTTGTCATAATCAGGTGTGCAGATGTATGAATATTTCCCATCAGTTTATAAGCATTTCAGTAATTAGCACAAAGTACGAGTAATCATATGTTTTCAAGTAATGAGCGTGTTATATTTGCGATGCTTTCTACAAAGAAATGTCAATAGCGAGGTTAATGGTCCCCTTTTTCTTTTCTCCACCTCTGCCTCTGAAATGCACACCCTAATGGCTTTTTCTCAAGGCGGTTGGCACACCTGGCTGCTCACAACGCATTACGTGCAGGTGGTCACTTAACTTTCTTACGGAAATATTTACGACAGCAGTTTCTGCTACAGTGACAGTCTCATATAAAAATTTCACAGGTCGAGAATTTACGTTGCAAATGTGTAGAAACAAAATCCTATGAATGTAACAGTGTCCAAAAAAATTTTCGCCGGCATTGTGATACATTCACGCATTTACACACATTTCATAACTCTTAAAGTACGATTCTTGGTTTCCAACATCCTTTTTCACAAGTCAAGAGTCCCTAACTTCTATTCATTATTCATATACATATAAACACGTAATCACATTCCTCATATATGGTAGCATCATCTTATTGACATAAACATACCTCAACAGCATAATACACATCGTTGTCGTAAAAAATAACATCATAACACCTCAGTCAAATCTCAAAAAAGTCGTAGCTTTCTGCAATAATTTCAAACCATAAAAAATATTCTCTGCTCATTTCAATAGTGTCATCTGCCTCAAACGTACTTTAAAAATCATGATCTCATACCAAATACATCATTCAAAGCTCTCATAGTATCACAATGGTTCCGAAAAAATATGAACAGTTCACAAAGTACAGACAAAATACAATTTCGTAAGTGTGAAGTTATCCAACGGTGTAATTACGTAAACATGTGTCACTGATGTAGTAAAAAAGTTTGTCTCTCTCAGTTAAATGATCAGATAGCTGTGTAATTTGTGTGTTAGAGAAATATGGTACCAATGTGTAAAGTTGTATAAGCAAATACCATATTAGCTAGGGCTCCTTGTGCTTGCCAAACACATGGTACACAAAGTAGGTGTGTACCCCCCTGAGGATTATTGTAATTATACCCTCAGGTGTTACAGATTACAGCAATGGAATGAAATGTATCACAGAAAACTTTCTTTGTAATTAAAAAATCTTTAAAAATAAATGTTTTAAGTACAAAATTAATCACTCAAATACGTGTCCTGTAGCACTAAATGTGCGTCTTGCTGCAAGATAATCTCTGTGGGAGTGTCGTAGTTATCATCCTCCGAAAGCTAAGTTCAGCAGAAGCCAATGTACTTACCTCATGATAAACAAAAGTGAAATGCTTTGCGTATAGATATCTTACTTATTACGCTTATTGCGTGATGAAGAAAGTACTGTGCTGTAACGTATTGTTGTGCTACGGAAAAGGCTGTCTCGTTGTAGCTATACCACAAAAGTTACTACTAAAACATGTTTTACTTTTCAGAATAATACAGAAAAACTGTGCAGATATGAAACAGAAACACCGCAAAAGCAACATTGTAAATTGTCACTCATTAGTAGCGTCGTGATAAAATCGTGTAGCTGTCACATTAACTAACCACTGTGTCATCTGGTATCTCTCAGAAAGTACTTTAATTCAGAATGTATTTTCAAGTAAACCAAAATGTTGCATTAAAATCTCATTAGCAGTACTGGTAAATGTTCTAAGTATGTGAGCCTTATAGTCGTTACGTAGTCGTGCAACTAACAAGCAAGAATGTACACACACAATAACACTGTGTCGTCTGTTCGCAATAACAATGCATTCGTAATTTCTGTTTGAATAAGTTCTCTTGGTTCGTGACTGGATATTTAACTTTAAACATTGTTGCATGGTAACAGTTTCTCTGTGTGACAAATTGTACAAGTAGCGTGAAGTGAAAATTGCAAAGACTAAGTTAAAAAGCAGATTATCTTTCAATAAACGGTTTTACATGTGAAATGTGGTGTAAGCCTTTACTCTTCCTAGTACGCAGAGTTTCAACTTTAACACAATTATCATGTGGTATACGTCGGTGAGGAGTGCTAAAATTTTTCTCAAGGTTAGCGTCTATGTTATATTTCTCTGAGCCAGCGGGCGCAGGTGGCTGCCTGCGGTGCGAGTCATTGTCTGTCTCTTTGTTGCTGTGCGTCGTTACTGGGATTAGGAGGCCTAACATCCACAAATTCGCCTTGCCGAGAGGGCCCAGCTCTGTTTAAAGCTCGCCAGTTCTGATGAAATTCACGTCTGTCGTTTTGTCGGTAGTTTACATAGTTTCTTGTTTGTCGGTCATGTGGTGGAGAATTTCTCCCTGAATCGTAACTGCGCACTGAACTGTTGCGTCTGAAATTATTCTGTCTCCCTTGATAATAATAGTTCTGATCACCATATTGTCTGTTTCTATGGTTATCTCTGTCATATTCATTACTATGGAAATGCGATCTTTCTCTGTAACTATTACTCTGCCAGTGGTTGTCATACGGGGGGTGTCTGTTTTGGTCACGATTTACGTTGTAAGAATAACCTTGTCGTATCCAGTTATTGTTTCTGTCGTCACTGAATTGTGACGTATGTGACCTGTAGTGATTGTTTTCCTGTTTTTGCATCCGGCGACTGTCTGTGTCAATTTCTAATTCTTGTAGGAGTCCCTGAAAAGCTTCAATGTCGTCTTTGCAACGTCCTGCCAAAATAATATTTCTTAAATGTTCAGGCAATTTCATTAAGCAAATGCGGATGAGTTCTGAGGGGCTGTATGGGTTTGACAGGTACTGATTCTTGTGCAACATGTCTTCAAAATATTCAACAAGACTGGAAAATTCAGATTGTTCGAAATGTTTCATCATTATGATGCCATGTTTTACTCGGTCTTGTGTGGCTTGAGACCAATATGCTGAGAGGAAGGCATGGTAAAATTCTCCTTCACTGTGACAATCGTGAATGACCGATCGCATTCTTACAGCTGGTTCATTCTCCAAGTAGCCACACATAAATTCTAATCTGTGTTCTAATGACCAGTTGGGAGGAAAACAATGAGATAATTGATGGAGCCACGCTTGTGGATGAATGTCGTTGGCAGAATTCTTAAATGTTTTGAATTTACATGTAGTAATGAACAGCTTATAGTCAAAGTCATCGTGTTGGCGAGTAGCATATCGGTCATTGTTACGTCGTGTCGGCTGTTCCATCTCAAAATTCGGTCCACCTTGCCAATTCCTTTCATAATTATCGAAATGCCCTGTGTTATTATTTTGTGTCTTTTCCGTATTTCTATGTCCCTCTTCCCGTGTTGGAGCGCGAGTGTCCTCTGAAATACGTAATTCTTGTATTACCTGTGTCAACTGATCTTGTACTTCCCGGATTTCTCTTTTGTACTGTGTATTGATTTGATTTTGATTTTGTTTGAATTTCACACTCTTCAGTGTCAGTGAAGGCTACGGGTCTTGTGTCATTCAGATCATCATCTACCTTTGTAGATAAGTTAGTGACCTGATCCGAAAGTTCGGCTACTTTCTCCAATAGTGTACACATTTCCTCAGTGTGTTTTTCTGAACCAAGTTTCAGAGTGTCCATTTGTGTTGAAATCGAATCTACTGTGTTCTTTAAGTTTTCCTGAGTTTTGCCAGTTGCGTAACCGAATCGGTAGATGCAACTGAGTCAATTTTAGCCCACAAGGTCTCATGATTTTCATGAACAATGGTTTGCAGCTCTTTTATGGCTGCTTCGTGATTCTGTAATGCATTTTCATGCCGCGAAAAAATAGGCTGAAAATGCTCACAAATTTGTGTTTTTACGTCATTACAGACTTTTTGACATTTCGATTCAATGTTATGTAACTCAGTAGTTAAATCTTCACGTGTTTGTTCAAGTGTGGTGTCTAACTTCCGAAGATTTTGTTCCATTGTGTCTAACTGTTGCTGTGTTTGTCTCTGATTTTGTTCCATTGTGTCTAACTTTTGAAGATTCTGTTCCATTGTGTCTAACTTTTGAAGATTCTGTTCCATTGTGTCTAACTTTTGAAGATTTTGTCCCATTTGTTGCATTAATTGTAATAACAATGCATTAGTGTCTGTAATCTGTTCCTCTACGCTTTTCGGCAGTGCATTTGCACCAGCAACATTCACATTTTGACAAGCAGAAAATGTGTCTTGACTTATTTGAGAAAAGGGTGAGGACGCAAAACCTGAATCTACAGTATTTGCAAAATTGTGTCCTATCGTTTCGGATTCCTGAGGCAAGCTGTTGCCGACCGATCGATCGATAATGCTTCCCTGTTCACTACCGGTTTGACTGTCTACACCATTTTTTGCCGCCCGCTCCATACCCCTATGCACAATTACCAAATTACTACTTCGAATGTCTGTTAATTCACTACACAGTGGTGCTGATAAGCTACGCTCCTCGTCACTATTATTTCTTAGTTTACTTTGGAGCCGAGTGTTACGTTTTTCACACGCCATTATTGTCACAATATTTCACACGATAACACAGAAAAGCACAATTTGAAGAGCAAAAATAAGAGAACACATTAACATAGTACTGAAAATAATATCTAGTTAATTGCAGCTGCGAAATACTTGGTGCAAATCTACGTGCATGCCACAACTGTTTTACTGTACAACAATGAAAGGCTGCAACTACAAAGGAGATTATCTCTACAATTACGCGCTAGCAATAAACAAAATCTACACTAATTACACAAACTACAAGAAAAAATCAGAAGATTCCAGTGAGGTATCCTCGGCTAAGGGTCGACATATGAAACGTCCCCTTGGAACAATTTATACACGACTGTGCTTAAACTGACACACAATATTTTTTAGCGCAACGCAATCTGACTTTCAGAAATCCCTACAAAACAATGGCCCTGACTAACATTAAACTATACCTTTCACAAATAACTTACCTCACAAAAATCTTCGTTACTGGAACTACTGCAATACAGCGAGCGCCACTACTGCCAGCTAAATAAAAGATTCAAACTACTGAAGGCACTAACTACTGATAGGGATAGTTAGCAAATGAAAGATTTTAATAGAGAACAAACACTGTATTTACCTTAATAATCATAATATATATAGCAGTTCAATTTCAAATTACAAAACTCCGCCATCTCTCTCCCCACATCCACCACTGCTGGCGGCTCACCTCCAACTGCGCAACGCTACGCGCTGTTCACATCCAGCTGCCGCTGCCCAACACTACAATGGCAGACAACAATGCAAACTAGCCACATACTGCACACAGCACAGCCAGTGATTTTCATACAGAACGCTACGTGGCATTACCAATATAAAAATCTAAACAGCCTACTTATATGGCAAAAAAGAAAAAAAACTAAAAAGGTGTTGTTATCTCCATGCAAAGATTTAAAAAAGTAACTCCTCACTTTGCGAAATTACTGAGAGTAAAATTAGAATAAAGTTAAAATCCTCTGGGTTGTTAGGCCGCGTCATATTTCCCCTAAAATAATCGACGTTTCAATACCTATGCTGGGGTCTCTTCAGGATCTGTCGGTGTCCACTGCCGCTAGTAAACTTCAGCAGTTAACACCAGCAGATCCTGAAGAAAATCTCAGCAGAGGAGTCGAAACGTCGGTTATTTCAGAGGATATATGACGCTGCCTAAGAGCCCAGAAGATTTTAACTTCAGTGACAAATGTCACGAAAGCCTGAAAACCTACAAAAATGTTCAGATCTGTATGAATTCCTAAGGGGATCAAACTGCTGAGGTCATCAGTCCCTAAACTTACGCACTACATAATTTCAACTTATGCTAAGAACAACACACAGACTCAAGCCCGACGGAGGACCTGAACCTTCCGGCGGGAGGGACCGCGTAATCCGTGACATGGCGGCTCAGTGCGCGCGGCCGCACCGCGCGGCTGCAGACTCACATAACATTAGAATACTTTCATGTCGCTTCACTGTTTAAAATGACTCATTGGTCACTGGACAAAAATCACATTAGATTCTTCAAATACAATTACTGGCATTGCGCCTCACAGACATAAATTCGTGGCAATCTTTGAAAAATATGACTGATAACTGCAATAGTTCTGGGGTAGTTGTAAATCACTCAGTCGAATATAAATACAATATAATTAATGACTATTATAATCAGATATTTGTCTTGCTTTTTTTCAAATAACCACTGGTCGTGGATTCCGTGGCTCGTAGATCACTGTTCCACGCCCCTACCTCATTTACGTCATTCCCCCCCCCCTCCGCCACCCTGCGTAGAGGTCGCGTCAGTTAACATGGTCCCTGCGGAAAAGCGCATTGTCCTCTTGGCCGCTCGCTATGGACTCCTTTTCTTAGTTTGAAGGGATGGCCGCGTTAGGGATGGGAAAAACCACCCAGTGAAAACCGATACCTGTATTCTAGTTCTGAATAAATGATCTTTTTCGGTATTTTATAGGTGCTTCTCCTTTTTTTTATTAATAACCGAGAAGAAACCGAAATATCAGTTAAACACAGGAGCAGTGCTGAAGTTTTTCGTTTTTAAATAAATCTTTAAAAAAATGGGTTTGAAAGATTTCGTTATTATAGAAAATGGGAAAAGGGATCAGTGCTATTTTAATAGTAAGTACCTACAGACACGAGCAAAAAACGCATACCATAAGAATTGGTACAGAACTGCTAAGACAAGCCGGCCGTAGTGGCCGAGCGGTTAAAGGCGCTACAGTCTGGAACCGCACGACCGCTACGGTCGCAGGTTCGAATCCTGCCTCGGGCATGGATGTGTGTGATGTCCTTAGGTTAGTTAGGTTTAAGTAGGTCTAAGTTCTAGGGGACTTATGACCACAGCAGTTGAGTCCCATAGTGCTCAGAGCCATTTGAACCATTTTTTTGCTAAGACAATCATGTCCCTGTTGCCGTGTGTCGGAGGTTACGCTACGCGGGTACGGGACGTATACAATACTTGCCTCCCAGCTGGCCTATACGGTTGTTTCTCGCTATCGACGCTGGAAATGCGTTGTATTGAAGAATAGTACCAACCCTAGTCTGGAAATATTAATTCAAAGTGAAGTAGCAATTTCTGTGAAGTAACGGAGGGGGTAGGAAATTATAGTAAAAGTAATAAATTAAAAACTTAACAAAACTTCATTTGTAATAAAAAATAAAAATAGAAAGTAGTTGATCTGTTGCCTGTGTTTACATAACACACCTTTATGAGCTTCATTCCACTGGAAACGGACAAATTAACACAAGGAAAGAAGTTTTTTAACCTCAGGTTTTCAATCTTCAGCTGTGACTATTCGTAGTGGCCAAATAGTGGTGTGATACTCGAGTACAACAAGATTTTTGAGCAGTTTCAAAAAATTGTCATCGTTATGGCAATACTGGTGACTTTCTTCAGCATTCAACCACTTTCAAGAAAAGCAGTGAATGGTGAACATACTAAATTTTCTTTTGTTTACCAGTTTATTCTTATGTTTTGATTTTATTTATGTTAAAATTAAGAGAGTCAAAATTTTTCAGTCTTTCTGCATCTACGTTCATTACAGGAAGTAATAGGAATAAAAAAACCTAAAACTGGTTATTTCATAAACCTGTTATTTTGAGGGGTTTTAACAGACTAAACTGGGCGAAAAATGCGAAACAAACGAAAACCGGTTGTTTCAGCGATAAGCACCAACTCTGGGCCAAGTCAGTCGCGTGTCACCTGCTGAAAACGCTGCTTCATCTGTCAGTTATGAACTGTGTATCGCGCGTTCTAGCTCTCTTTTTTATACAGCATGACGTCATAGTCTCCACGAACCGTAGGTGGAGGGCAGTACTTCATAGTCAGGCACGAGAGATTGTTTGCAACGTCATTAAATTTCTGGCGGAACGGGCAGATGAAGGAGTACAAGTACCATTAAGAAGTGCGATAGGGGGTGTGGTAGCAGTCATTGATTTTTGTCATCGTACAATGATGAAAATAAAGGAAGAGGATAAAAACGTGGCTACAGGTATTTCCCAAGACTACTCCATTCCAGCAAAGACACGGAAGAAATCTCCACATATAGGTAATTACGATACACAGGTTGTCAGGGGACAGACCCACGATCCCCTCAAGACGTATAAACAGCGCCCGCCATTACAATTACTACATCTACCTACTACTTCCATTAATCAGGGAAAGATACTGAATTTTTTAGGAGGCATTTCATCATTACGATCCAGAACGTGATGACCACCTACCTAATAGCAGGCATGTCCACATTTGGCAAGGATAACAGAGGTGACGCCCCTGTGGCATGGGAGCAATGAGGCCTTGGTATGCCGCTAGAGGCAGTTGGCACCACATCTGCACACGAAAGTCAATTCCGCATAAATTTCAGGGAGGGAGGCGATGAGCTCTGACGGTACGTTCAGTCACATTCCTGACGTTTTCAGTGAGGTTCAGGTCTGGCACATCATTGGAACTCGCCACTGTGTTCCTCGAACCACTCCATCACACTCGTGGCCTTGTGACATGTCGCATTGTCTCGTTGAAAAATGCAGCTCCCGTCGCTAAACATGATCGTCACGTCTGCAACCAGTATCTGCAACCAGTGTACAATACCTCTTGGCCGTCATGGTACCTTGTACGAGCTGCATTGGTTCCACTGATGCGCACGCGAATGTTCCCCAGAGCATAACGGAGCCGCCTCCAGCTCGTCTCCGTCCCGCAGAACAGGTGTGAAAGAGCTGTTCCGCTGGAAGACGACGGATTCGCTGCCTCCCATTCGGGATTCATCAGACCTCACAACGCTCTACCATTGCGCCATCCCGCAGTGCCGATGGTCACGTCCCAATTTAGTCTTTGCTGCCGATGTTGTGGTGTTAACATTGGTACAGGGTGTTTCAAAAATGACCGGTATATTTGAAACGGCAATAAAAACTAAACGAGCAGCGATAGAAATACACCGTTTGTTGCAATATGCTTGGGACATCACTACATTTTCAGGCAGACAAACTTTCGAAATTACAGTAGTTACAATTTTCAACAACAGATGGCGCTGCGGTCTGGGAAACTCTATAGTACGATATTTTCCACATATCCACCATGCGTAGCAATAATATGGCGTAGTCTCTGAATGAAATTACCCGAAACCTTTGACAACGTGTCTGGCGGAATGGCTTCACATGCAGATGAGATGTACAGCTTCAGCTGTTCAATTGTTTCTGGATTCTGGCGGTACACCTGGTCTTTCAAGTGTCCCCACAGAAAGAAGTCACAGGGGTTCATGTCTGGCGAATAGGGAGGCCAATCCACGCCGCCTCCTGTATGTTTCGGATAGCCCAAAGCAATCACACGATCATCGAAATATTCATTCAGGAAATTAAAGACGTCGGCCGTGCGATGTGGCCGGGCACCATCTTGCATAAACCACGAGGTGTTCGCAGTGTCGTCTAAGGCAGTTTGTACCGCCACAAATTCACGAAGATTGTCCAGATAGCGTGATGCAGTAATCGTTTCTGATCTGATAAATGGGCCAATGATTCCTTTGGAAGAAATGGCGGCCCAGATCAGTACTTTTTGAGGATGCAGGGACGATGGGACTGCAACATGGGGCTTTTCGGTTCCCCATATGCGCCAGTTCTGTTTATTGACGAAGCCGTTCAGGTAAAAATAAGCTTCGTCAGTAAACCAAATGCTGCCCACATGCATATCGCCGTCGTCAATCCTGTGCACTATATCGTTAGCGAATGTCTCTCGTGCAGCAATGGTAGCGGCGCTGAGGGGTTGCCGCATTTCAATTTTGTATGGATAGAGGTGTAAACTCTGGCGCATGAGACGATACGTGGACGTTGGCGTCATTTGGACCGCAGCTGCAACACGGCGAACGGAAACCCGAGGCCGCTGTCGGATCACCTGCTGCACTAGCTGCGCGTTGCCCTCTGTGGTTGCCGTACGCGGTCGCCCTACCTTTCCGGCACGTTCATCCGTCACGTTCCCAGTCCGTTGAAATTTTTCAAACAGATCCTTTATTGAAACTTCCTGGCAGATTAAAACTGTGTGCCCGACCGAGACTCGAACTCGGGACCTTTGCCTTTCGCGGGCAAGCGCTCTACCAACTGAGCTACCGAAGCACGACTCACGACCGGTACTCACAGCTCTAATTCTGCCAGTACCTCGTCTCCTACCTTCCAAACTTTACAGAAGCTCTCCTGCGAAACTTGCAGAACTAGCACTCCTGAAAGAAAGGATATTGCGGAGACAAGGCTTAGCCACAGCCTGGGGGATGTTTCCAGAATGAAGGTAGGAGACGAGGTACTGGCAGAATTAGAGCTGTGAGTACCGGTCGTGAGTCGTGCTTCGGTAGCTCAGTTGGTAGAGCGCTTGCCCGCGAAAGGCAAAGGTCCCGAGTTCGAGTCTCGGTCGGGCACACAGTTTTAATCTGCCAGGAAGTTTCATATCAGCGCACACTCCGCTGCAGAGTGAAAATCTCATTCTGGAGATCCTTTATTGTATCGCTTTTCGGTCCTTTAGTTACATTAAACCTCCGTTGAAAACTTCGTCTTGTTGCAACAACACTGTGTTCCAGGTGGTGGAATTCCAACACCAGAAAAATCCTCTTTTCTAAGGAATAAACCATGTTGTCTACAGCACACTTGCACGTTGTGAACAGCACACGCTTACAGCAGAAAGACGACGTACAGAATGGCGCACCCACAGACTGCGTTTTCTTCTATATCTTTCACATCACTTGCAGCGCCATCTGTTGTTGAAAATTGTAACTACTGTAATTTCGGAAGTTTGTCCGCCTGAAAATGTACTGTTGTCCCAAGCATATTGCAACAAACGGTGTATTTCTATCGCTGCTCGTTTAGTTTTTATTGTCGTTTCAAATATACCGGTCATTTTTGAAACACCCTGTATATGCATGAGTCGTCGGCTGCGGAGGCCCTTCTATTGGAGTGTTCGGTGCACTGTGTGTTCAGAGACACACATACTCCGCCTAACATTAAAGTCTGGCGTTAGTTCCTCCACAGTTCACCTCCTGTTCTCTTTTACCAGTCCACCTAGCCTACAACGTGTGACATCTGCAATGTGGGGTGACCGCCCAGCCTCACGATCTCTGGACGTGGTTTCACCTTGGTTTCTCCACGCGTTGAAGACATTCTTCACAGCACTCCTCGAACACCCAAAACATCGTCCAGTTTCCGATATGCTCGTGCCCCACTCCAGGCCATCTTCCTCCAGTCAAACTCAATTAGGTCGAGCACCTTCCCCGCTCTACACAAGAACAGCACGCTCACTGAGACTACCTGCGCCCTGCCTATACCTGAGTAGCGGTCATTCCTCGCCAGGAGACGCTGTTATCGCCTGGGCGGGTTTATATCGATAGTAGGTCGGTGGTCATAATGCACTGAACAGCCAAAAGCTTATGACCACTGCACGTTACGACGGCGGATGCTGTCTCGTGGCGTTGTGAGCACGTGACGTGGTAACAAAAGTATGTAAGCGGAGCAGGCACGGACGGGGGATCACCCTAGCGAAGATCTATCTATGTCCGAATCCCACTCCAGCTACTGCCGGGTCTGGGTGCTGACGAGTCCTCTCCATTTGGCCCGGTCCTCCCACCACTTTCCTTCCTCCACTTGCTGCCAGGTCACACCTCTCCTTTCTACAGGTATTCTCACTCCCATTTTCCACTGTGTTCTTGGGCGCCCTCTAGGTCTTTTCCTATCCGTGTTTAGTTCTTCCATAATTTTGGGGAGTCTCTGCCCATGCATCCTCTTAACATGCCCATACCATCTTAATCTCTTTTTTTCAATTTCTTCTCTCATACTTTCTTGTTTAAGGTCCTTTCTAACCTCTACATTCCTTACTCTGTCCATTCTTGTTTTTCCCTTAACTGCTCTGAAAAATCTCATTTCCCCTGCTTGCAGTCTGCTCCAGTCCCTTTCTGTCATTGTCCATGTTTCTCCAACATAGGTGACAATAGGGAAGTAATAATGCTTATACATAAGGAGTTTTGCTTTTTCTGAAACTTCCTTATTCCAAATCAGGTGTTTTATTGTTTGGTAGAAATTGCCTCCCTTCTGTAACCTCCTATTAATTTCGTTTGTTATTCTTCCATCCCTAGATATTTCACTCTCTAAGTAAGTGAAACTTTCTACTACTTTGAGGGGTTCTCCATTCAAGGTAATATTTCCGTTGATCCCTTTCTCTCTTCCAGATACCATTATTTCACTCTTATCTTTATTTATTTTTAATCCATACATTTTCATTATTTCCTTCCAAGCATCTACCTCTTTATCACCCCATATTACCATATCATCTGCAAAAATCATCTTTTTGTCTTTTTCTTTTACTATATCTTTAACTGCCCTATTCATTCCCTCCATCACAACATTAAAAAATGCAGGAGATAGAATACTTCCTTGCGTAAGTCCTTGTCTTATTTCCAAGCATACAGAGTTCACCAATGGTGCTCTAATTCTATAATTGTGTCATCTGTACATTGTCTTTATAACATTGATGTATCCATCTTCTATATCTATCTTCTTCATTTCTTCCCAGAGTCTTTCCCTGTCAACTGAGCCATATATCTTTTCTATGTCTATAAAAACCATTATCACCCTTTTGTTATACTCCCAACTTTTTTCCATCAGTTGACGGATAGAAAATATCAGGTCGATCGTGCTTCTTCCTGTCCTAAACCCATGCTGTTCTGCACTCAGCTTCTTTTCTATCTTTTCACTTATTCGATTTAGTAAAATTCTTTCAAAATTCTTGGCTGAATGACTCATAAGGGTTATTCCTCTGCAGTTTTTACAAAGTCTTTATTGCCTTTCTTGAAGATGGGAACAATGTCTCCTGTTCTCCAATCGCCAGGTATTGTACTACTTCTCCACACGCTTGATAGTACTCTATACAGCCACTGCATTCCCACTGGACCTGCTGCTCTTATCATGTCCACTGATACTTTATCAGGTCCTGGGGCTTTCCCCCCACTCATCTTCTTCACAGCTTTTTCCATTTCTTCACGTGTAATTTGTCCTAATTCTGCTTCCCAACTTCCCTCAATTTCTCCATTATTTGTTGTTTCCTCATGTACCTGCTCCTCAGCGTTTTAAAACAGAGACCCTAGCGAAGATTATGGCCGCAAATGGGGAAATCAGTTGGGATAAGCAATTCTGACAAAGGGCAGATTATTATTACACAAAGCCTGTGAACGAGTATCTCGGAAACGGCAAATCTGGTCTAATGTTCATATGTTGCAGCCATGGGAGTGTGTCACAGTGATGGTGAAGAAACTGAACTGGCATGCTCTTGAAGACAGACGTAAATTATCCCGAGAATGTTTATTAACGAAGTTTCGAGAACTGGCTTTAAATAATATACTACAACCACCTAAGTATCACTCACACAGGGATCGTGAGATTAGAATAATTACTCCACGCAGAGAGACATTCAGACAATCATCCTTGCCCACTCGCCATACGTGAATTTTATGTAAAGATACCCTGATAACTGATACAATGTGATGTAGCCACTGCCACGCACCTCACGGTGGTTTTCAGAGTATAGATGTAGCTGTAGATTTAGAAGGAGGTAGATGGTTCAAATGGCTCTGAGCACTAAGGGGACTTAACTGGTGAGGTCATCAGTCCCCTAGAACTTACAACTACTTATACGTAACTACCCTAAGGACATCACACACATCCATGCCCGAGGCAGGATTCGAACCTGCGACCGGAGCGCTCGCGTGGTTCCAGCTGTAGCGCCTAGAACCGCTCGGCCACTCCTCCCGTCAAGGAGGTAGAAGGACGTGGGAAGTCCCAGCAGGCGCTAAATGGTTGGACGTCCACGACTCTTCACAGAACATGGGGTTCGGTGACTTGTCTCCTCTGTAAAGTAGGATAGATGGTGATATGTGGCATCCCTGCCGATAGAGCAGAATGCTGGTGCACGCACAAATGTCTCAGAGCACAGCGTTCATCGTACATTGTTGAACATGGAGCTCTGCAGGAGCTCTGAACCAACGATATTGTCAGTTACGAATGCAGTGAGGACGGGACCATCGGGATTTGACCTTCTATCAATTGAGAAATGTCGGCTCTTACGGTGATCGCATTTTTGCTATGCTAGGTCGATGATCGTCTACACAAATGCCGTCATCGAGGTGAATGGGGGCTCGAACATGCAGCGCGCCACTGACGCAGGCTGGTGAGAGCAGAATTATCCTATGGGAGACATTCTCCTGCGTTTGCATGAGACCTATGGTAGTAACCGAAAATACGCTAACAGCTGCGAACCACCTTCACTCTTTAATGCCTGATGTCTTCCCCGACTCACTAAGCTCTTTGGAGCCGGCGTATGTGTTTACACCTTACGCTCGTAAATATAGGTGTTTTCTCTTCGATAACAATTTATTAAGGCAATATTGTAGCTTAAATATGTGAATTAGTATCTATTGTGATCTATATATTGAAGGTTTCGTTTTTACATGTGTAGTTTTCGTGAAAAGATAACTGTTCTAAAGTGCAAGCCTATGGTGTGAGTTTGTTTTCGTTACTGACCGCAGTAAGTTATGTGAATATCCAATAATTTCCGGGTAGTGTCTGTGTAGCTTTATTGTGAAGAGTATCGTAAGTGTATAGTTTGCATTCGGTTCGTGTTTTATGTGATTCTATACTTCCGTACAGTTAATTTTCTACACTCCTGGAAACTGAAATAAGAACACCGTGAATTCATTGTCCCAGGAAGGGGAAACTTTATTGACACATTCCTCGGGTCAGATACATCACATGATCACACTGACAGAACCACAGGCACATAGACACAGGCAACAGAGCATGCACAATGTCGGCACTAGTACAGTGTATATCCACCTTTCGCAACAATGTAGGCTGCTATTCTCCCATGGAGACGATCGTAGAGATGCTGGATATAGTCCTGTGGAACGGCTTGCCATGCCATTTCCACCTGGCGCCTCAGTTGGACCAGCGTTCGTGCTGGACGTGCAGACCGCGTGAGACGACGCTTCATCCAGTCCCAAACATGCTCAATGGGGGACAGATCCGGAGATCTTGCTGGCCAGGGTAGTTGACTTACACCTTCTAGAGCACGTTGGGTGGCACAGGATACATGCGGACGTGCACTGTCCTGTTGGAACAGCAAGTTCCCTTGCCGGTCTAGGAATGGTAGAACGATGGGTTCGATGACGGTTTGGATGTACCGTGCACTATTCAGTGTCCCCTCGACGATCACCAGTGGTGTACGGCCAGTGTAGGAGATCGCTCCCCACACCATGATGCCGGGTGTTGGCCCTGTGTGCCTCGGTCGTATGCAGTCCTGATTGTGGCGCTCACCTGCACGGCGCCAAACACGCATACGACCATCATTGGCACCAAGGCAGAAGCGACTCTCATCGCTGAAGACGACACGTCTCCATTCGTCCCTCCATTCACGCCTGTCGCGACACCACTGGAGGCGGGCTGCACGATGTTGGGGCGTGAGCGGAAGACGGCCTAACGGTGTGCGGGACCGTAGCCCAGCTTCATGAAGACGGTTGCGAATAGTCCTCGCCGATACCCCAGGAGCAACAGTGTCCCTAATTTGCTGGGAAGTGGCGGTGCGGTCCCCTACGGCACTGCGTAGGATCCTACGGTCTTGGCGTGCATCCGTGCGTCGCTGCGGTCCGGTCGCAGGTCGACGGGCACGTGCACCTTCCGACGACCACTGGCGACAACATCGATGTACTGTGGAGACCTCACGCCCCACGTGTTGAGCAATTCGGCCTCCCGCATGCCCACTATACGCCCTCGCTCAAAATCCGTCAACTGCACATACGGTTCATGTCCACGCTGTCGCGGCATGCTACCAGTGTTAAAGACTGCGATGGAGCTCCGTATGCCACGGCAAACTGGTTGACACTGACGGCGGCGGTGCACAAATGCTGCGCAGCTAGCGCCATTCGACGGCCAACACCGCAGTTCCTGGTGTGTCCGCTGTGCCGTGCGTGTGATCATTGCTTGTACAGCCCTCTCGCAGTGTCCGGAGCAAGTATGGTGGGTCTGACACACCGGTGTCAATGTGTTCTTTTTTCCATTTCCAGGAGTGTATATTGTGCAGTAAAGTAGCTAATTGGTGTTTCTGTTTCCATTTGAGTATTTATACATAATTCAGTGATAGCCCCTGTTCAAATTTGTCGTTAGAAAATATCGAGCCTCTTCACTTACCTACCTGTTTCGTGAGTTTCGCCACTATAACCTATGCAAGCAATCAACTTCGAGCTGTTTACATTCACCTGCTGCTACATTCGCTTGATGTGCAGAAGTTCTCTGCTCATCTCACCGCAAGCTAAGTTACTTTCTGATAATTATTAATTGGTGTAGGGGAATTCTTTGTAGTGTAATTTGTATTGTTTAATCTGCCGTCATTCGTGACAAATGTGGATGTTGCTGTAGATTAGTGAGCACGGGAGTGAAATGTGACGATTGTAGGTTGGTGTTTCACTGGAGAGATTGCAGCGGAGCAGCTGTTATAGTGCCAGATGAGGCTCGTCAATGGAGTTGTAGATTATGTAACCAAGACAAGTAAATCGTGGAACAGGGAAAAAAGATTTGTACCCTTCAGGCTGAACTAGAAATGGTGTACTTTGAATTAGACAGGTTGAAAGGGGAAAGAGACAATGGGAGCTGGGAACAGGTAACAAGTCGTAGTTAGAAGGAGAAAATCTCATAAACCACTTCTCAGATTCCAGTGAGCAATCAGTTTGATTTGTTGCCTGACGTAGAAGAGCCTCAAACAGTTCTTTAGCAAACTAGGATGCAGCAGACTCGTAGTAACGATTGTAATGCTAGGTCGGGAGTAAAGTCAAGCAGAAGGAAAAGAGTCCTGCTGTTAGGTAGCAGTCACGGGAGAGGTGTAGGCCAGTTGCTACAGGATAGGCTAGGAGTCAAGTACCAGGTCACAAGCATTTTGAAACCTAGTGTTAAGCTTAGCCAGGTTACAGAAAGCCCAGGGTCCTTGTGCAAAGATTCTTATGGCGAGGACCATGTTCTTGTAGTAGGAGGAGCAGGAAACAGCTGGCTAGCAATTCGGACTATCGTATTAAGTGTGACTGGGATGTAATAGGTGCAGCAACAGCTCACATTCGTGTGGAGTTTATAGATGTTTTGCAGCGCCATTACCAGCTCTGGGTTAATACGCCTGTCAACCGTGTTAACAGACATCTGGTGGTGGTGGGGGGGCGGGGGGAATTACTGTTGGCAGAACCTAAATCTCATATCTGTGCTGTGCCTGTTGATCCAATTGGGAGGTGGGGTTACACTACTCAGTGCCTGCAACTGAGTAGGAGGGGGAAGGATAGATTAGTTCATCATCTTGCAGAAAATGTAAGGCGGACCACATGCACAAAAGACAAAATACCTGTGATTACAGGAGTCAGAGGGACACATTTTTTAGGTTAGAGTCAGGTTACAGACAGAGAGTACTGGAAGAGATTAAAATAAAACAGTGCCATAACGTCTGTAGCAGTATCCAAAGAAATAAAATTTGTGTCTTTGGTCACAACATTACAGGACTGAAAAGTAAGATAGATGGACTTCTTGTATGCCTAGGAAATGGGGTAAATTCTGAAGGTATTGATGTTTTGTGTGTCTCTGAACACAATGTAACTGCAAGGATAGAGAAGTTAAATTTAAGGGATTACAGATTAGCATCTTATTCATGTAGAGTCAACATGGAAAAAGGAGCAGTTGCTACTTATATAAAAACTGGACACATAGTCAAAAATATCGAAGCAAATAGTTTTTGTGTAGATAAGATCCTTGAAGCATGTGCTTGTGAGTTGTTACTGCAATATACTTCTGTAGTAATTGTAACAATCTACAGATCCCCTCAAGGTAACTTCCAGCTATTCCTGAAAAGTATTGAGGCATTATTGAGCTACCTGTCAGACAAAAGGAAGCAGTTAGTGGTTTGTGGTGATTTTAGTGTAGATTTCTTAAAAGATACGGATAGGAAAAATGAGCTAGAATCTTTGTTTAGTTTCAATCTAATATCTATTGTAAATTTTCCAACTCGTGTGCAACAGCATAGTAGGTCACTTATCGATAACATTTTCATACACAGTGCTCAGGCACAAATAATTCATGTGTACCCAGTTGTTAATGGGCTATCTGATCATGATGCACAGTTAATGGAAATAAACATATAACACATTACAGGATTTAGGCAGTTTCATACAAGGCAGGAAGGCTTACTAATGTGGACAGGATACAGAGTTTTAAGTGCAGCCTAGAAGAGGTAGAAGGGGATGAAGTAGATGCAGAAAACGAAGCTGATGCCAAATTCAGTTAATTCCACCGTAAATTTGTACCAATATTTGAGAGTTACTATAATGAAACGTTATCCAAAAAGCCATTACAAAGTCAAGTAATCCATGGATTACTAAGGGAATTAAGATATCGTGTAAGAGGAAGAGGGAAATATATCGACAGGCCAGAATAAGTCGGGATCCTACGTTACTTGCTCACTACAAAACATACTGTAATATTTTAAGGAAAGTCATTAAGAAGTTGAGGAGCTTATGTGTTCTGACAGAAATTAATAATGCAGATAATAAGATTAAAACTATATGGAATATTGTCTTTCCCGGCCGGAGTGGCCGTGCTGTTCTAGGCGCTACAGTCTGGAGCCGAGCGATCGCTACAGTCGCAGGTTCGAATCCTGCCTCGGGCATGGCTGTGTGTGATGTCCTTAGGTTAGTTAGGTTTAATTAGTTCTAAGTTCTGGGCGACTGATGACCTCAGAAGTTAAGTCACATAGTGCTCAGAACCATTTGAACCTTTTTTTAATTGTCTTTCAGGATATGGGGCAGCCTGACAGTGCACAGCATAACATAGCAATAAAGCTAAATGATGATGTTCTGAGTAATAATTCACAAGTTGCAATTATTTTTAACAATAACTTTCTGAATGTAGCAGCAAAAATAGGATTAAGGGGTTCAGGTGAAGAAGCAAAAAGATATGTTAATAATATCATTCCCCAGGACTTTAGGCCTTTAGAAATAGCACCAACATCCCCCACTGAAATTAAGGCAATTATGAATATACTGAAAAACAAGAACTCATGTGTTGTTCATGGAGTCTCTAAGAGAATTTTGAAGTGATGTTCTAATTTAGTTAGCGGAGTTCTTGTCGATATATGTAATGCTTTGCTGGCACAGGGAATTTTTCCAGACAGTTTGAAATACGAAATTGTCAAACCACTTCATAAGAAAGGGGACAAGAGTGACTTAAATAACTGTAGGCCATTCTCATTGCTGACTTCATTTTCTAAAATATTTGAAAACGTTATGTATTCAAGAGTAGTCTCACATTTAAGTGAAAATAATTTACTCAGTATGTCACAGTTCGGATTCCAGAATGGTCGCTCGATTGAGAATGCTTTCTATACATTTACCCATCAAATAGTACAAGCCCTAAATAACAAATTATTGCCAGTTGGTATTTTTTGTGTTCTCTCCAAGGCATTAGACTGTGTGGATCATGTCACACTCTTAGAAATACTGAGGTTTTATGGAATTGAAGGCTATACACACAGCTGGCTTGAATCATACTTAATGAACAGAAGGCAAAACGTTCTGCTGAATAGCACAAATAATGTTGGGAGGGTGGTAAATTCTAGTGAATGGGGATTTATCACAAAGGGGGACCCACAGGGTTCAATTTTAGGTCCTCTGCTGTTCCTTATTCATGTGAATGACCTCCCACTTAATGATCAGCAAGCAGAACTAGTACTTTTTGCAGATGACACGAGTGTTATAATAAATCCCATTCCAGAAAAATCAGCTAAAGATACTGTTAAGGATGTCTTTCAAAGAATTATTAAGTTATTCTCAGAAAATGGACTCTCCCTTAATTTTGAAAAAAAAAAAAAAAAAAACTCAGTATGTACAGGTCTGTACACTGAATAGAATCATACTGACAATTGATGTAGCATATGAACAGGCTCAGTTAACAGGGTATTTTTCTTCAAATTTTTGGGTGATAACTTGAATGCACAGTACGGCTGTGGAAAAGAGAGACCATGCGCTCAATATTGAGCCAATCACAGTGTTCTAGAGGCGGTAAATCTCCCTTGCCACGTGACAGCACAAACTCACCTTGAACGAGGGCAAGATTAAAGAAACCTGCATCTCTGAAAAAAAAAAAAAGAAACCGTCAGTTACTGGCTTTTCTAAAGTTTTTGCAGAGGGGAAGGAATGCTTCTTTTTCCAAAGTCGTGTGTCTTCCCATGTCAACAAGCGAAGAGATACAATCTCAAAGATCTTTATCTAAATCGCCGCCTGTGCCTTGGAGCTTGTTTGTCCTAGCTATGAGATGTAATAAACATTCCATCTCCAAACGTTTCTCAGTCGCCGGATTTTTTCTTATACAACCGAGGCGTCCAGGGAATGTTGTTCATTGGCCTATTTGCACTATCAGCGAACACGAAAAATTGTGAATTTTTATTACAGTGTGGCTCTGCACACAGTGGCCTGTGTACGACTCCACTGTGTAGACGCATTCCTTTAGACTGTCGCCCCCATCCAGGCCCCTGCTAGCGTTATGGAAGGTAGTGCAGCATTGCTGTGCTGGAGCCCTGTCTCAACGAGGGGCTGCCCTGTCTGCCCTGTATGGCTCTGGGCCTGTCCAGCAAGATTTACTGAGGGATGGGTTCGCCGCCAGTTGCTTTCAATTCCCAACAAGCCGTTTCTACAAGCCAAGAATAATGAAAATACCTCATGCTTTTAGTGCACTACCATGCTCCATCAACGTCTGATAAGGCTATTAACTTTCTAGAGTCTCGATCAAGGTGCGTCAGGTTGTAATGAAGTCCTTAATAATGATCTGTATGCGAAAATTAGGTGAGAGAGTAACTTGTCATCTCTCAAATTCTCCAAGAAGTTGGAAACAGTGTGTAAACAAGATTCATCTGAACAATTACTTTCTTCGATTGCTCTATAGGCCAGGTATTGTGACTTTGGCACCACGTTTTTTCCAGTGATGAGCATGCATCAGTTAATAGTGGTTTTGGGATTCCAGTCACCCTGCAATTCCCTGCTTATGGACCTCCCTTCATGTTGTTGTGCTGACAGGGTTCGCTAGTGCGACTGTGAGTTCTGCAGTGACTTCTGTACCCATTGTCTTCTAATTTTGTGCCTCAGGTGCAACTGTGATTATGTAATGTATAAATCTTGCCAGGCTGAAATTCAAAATATAACTTCTTGGAGGTATGGACCGTCTATGCAACCAATTGAAGGCAGTTTGTTTGTTGCCATACGCGTTTCGCTTCATTTGTTTGGGAGCCATTATCAGTTTGTTATTTTCACATACAATAAACGTATTATGTGATAGATACAACATGCTATTACATTTTGTCTTGCCTTTCTCTTGTTTTTTAGGTTAAAATCAATTTTTGTAGGACAAAGTTCATAATGTGAACATCCGTTCGGTGTTACGATTTTCATCGCCGTTAACTCACGTGTGTGGTCCTGGAGATGTATTCTTTAGTTTTCATACTCCAACTGGCCCTTTCTGGCATTCCTTCACCCACATTTTTCACATCGCTTATACCATTTGCACTTTCCGATTTTTGATCAACATATATGTGTTTTCGGTGCGTAGTGTTCCGAAGCGTTGTATGTTTGTCTTTCTTTTGCTTGTGTCCTGGTTTGATATTTTTCATTTGTTGATTATGTGTGTGTGTGTGTGTGTGTGTGTGTGTGTGTGTGTGTGTGTGTATTTCCTATATGTAATTCTTTCCTGAGAGGGTGATTTTTATGAGTATTCGTGTGTATGTGTTTTTTCTGAGTGTAAGTGTTTTTATTTTATTTTATTTATTTTCTTTATATATAAATATGTGTTTAGTGTGTGTGTGTGTGGGGGGGGGGGGGGGTAGGAGAGAAGGGGGAAGGTGATTCGTTAATTATTTATCTTGGTTATATTTCCGTTTGTTTTTGTTTTGGTGGCTAGCATCGTCAGAGTGTTGTTGGTTATATCAATTTAGTCGTTGAGTACCTTCTTTTCTGTTGCTATGCCTCTTTGTATGTGAAAGGTTTCTTGAAATATCAGGAGCTTTTTCTTGTGATTAATCATTCTGATAACTGTCATGTCACATTCCATGTTGGATGGTTCATGTCCATGTTTTATCAGGTGTTTGGAAAATGTAGAATGGCTGTTACCGTATTTTCAACTCCTTATGTGTTCTTTATATCTAGTTTTGAAGTTCATGCTTGTCATCCTCAGATATACTGATTGACATTCTTTCACTTTGGCTGGTATACAATTGTTCCTTGATATTTATCTGGTTTGTCTGTTGTTGCAAATGTGATTGTAGTGTGTTTCTTGTTCTGTAAGCTGTGTGTAATCCCTGTCTCTTTAGTATATTCGTTATCTTGTGTGTTGCTTTGTATTTGTATGTAAGAGTTAACCATTTTCTTCTGTTAGTCATGTCATGAGTGTTATTGTTTTGTGTTTCTGTGTGTGCTGTAGTGTCTGTGGAGTTCTTTGGTGTTTGTGTTCTCTGCTTGTATTGATTTTTCTTTATTTGTGTTTTAATTTTTTGGTTGCGTTTGTGTATTATTGGGTGCTGTAACTATTGTTTGTGGCTATGAGTTTTACTGTTTGTCATTCTTTTTCATAGCTTTCTTTGCTGAGTGGTATGTTATTTAGTCTGTGTAACATCTGTCGTAGGGCCGCTAATTTTTTATTTTGTGTGTGGTTGGATGAAGCATGTACAATGATGTCTGTGGCTATTGGCTTTCTCAAGATGTCAAACGTGTGTTTATTGTCGACTTCCTTTATTGTTATATCCAAGAAATATATTCTGCTTTTGTGTTCCTTTTTCCATGGTGAATTTAATATTTTATGTATTTTGGTGTATCTGTATGAAGTTTATCAATTTCGTCTGCTGGTTCTACTACCATACACATTATGTCGTCCATATATCTGTACCAGTAAACAGTTTTGTATCCTTTCTTTGTGATGACTGTATCAAAGATCTTGTTTTCTATGTGATTAATGAATATCTCCGCCAGTGTTTGTGAAATTGGGGATCCTACTGTAAGTAAAATTCCTTTTAAAATTGGAAGTAATTTTGAGATGTGATTGCTTTGAGGGCTTTACTTATTTCATTAATATTGTCTACAGGTAGTTTGTTGTATGTCAGTAAGTTTTCTTCAGTTAGTTTTATTGCGTCTGCAATGGGTACTGAGGTGTACATGTTCTCTACGTCAAAAGAGAAGAGTGATGCTGTTTGTAGGATGTTTAAATCTTTTATTTGTGTTATAAGTTCGTTTGTGGCTTTCACTGTTCTGCTGTTATTCATTTCATAATGCTGAATTATGCTATTGTTCATCTATTTTGTCACAAGGTATAATGGTGCATTCATGAAATTAGTAACAGGCCTCAATGGAATGTGGGGTTTGTGGACCTTGGGTTGGCTTCTGAGTGTAGGTGATTTTGAGTTCTTCTGTGTGATATGTTGTTTTTGTTACTCTGTGAATATGTGCCTGACGTCTTTTAGGTTGTTTTTTATGTATGTTTTGAAGCATGCTGTTGGATCAGATGTCCGTTTTGTAATATTGTTAGAGGAGATTACATCTTTAGTTTTTTCTATATATTGGTCTTTATTGATCAGTACTGTGCTGTCCCCTTTATCAGCTCTTTTGACTATGATGTTGTTAACTTGTACTTTTCCTTTTAATTTCTTAGTTTTGTTCTTTTCTGAAACTTCCTGGCAGATTAAAACTGTATGCCGGACCGAGACTCGAACTCGGGACCTTTGCATTTTGCGGGCAAGCCATGTATCCGCAATATCCTTTCTTCCAGGAGCGCTAGTTCTGCAAGGTTCGCAGGGGAGCTTCTGTGAAGTTTGGAACGTAGGAGACGAGGTACTGGCGGAATTAAAGCTGTGAGGACGGGGCGTGAGTCGTGCTTGGGTAGCTCAACAGTCTGCCGCCGGCAGTGCTGCGAGGCGGTCACGCGCCAGAGCGCTGCGGGCGAGGCGCGCACGGTGTGTTTGTGTTTACTTCGGCCGCTGTAAGTGCCGTTTTCCTTCTAGACCACCATGGCGCACAACTATCGGAAGAAGACATTACGTTTCAACTTTTGTTCCGACTTCGCCCGACCCAAGGCCCTGGAGGTAGAACGATTTATACGAGATGAAGTTAAAATACCACCAACGAATCTAATTGGTATCCACTTGTCCATAGTTAGCAGTACCGTCTACGTCAAAATGATCAACGATGCGGCGTGCGACAAGGTGCTTCAAGAGGCAAAACGTGGACTGCGCTTCTGTCATTCTGACGGCAACGTCGGACCCGTTACCGTCGATCACGCAGGTCTCGGCACACGGACGATAAGGATCTTCGAACTGCCGTTCGAACTACCTGCAGACGTCGTCATCGAGGCGCTCCGTCCCTATGGCAACGTTCTGGAACATGTTGCCGAACGATGGGTCCAATTTCAGACCTATCCAGTTTTAAACGGTGTTAGACAGGTCCGCATCGAGTTGCAAAAACACGTGCCTTCCTATCTACGTATCGGAGGCTGCCGTGCCATTATAATGTACGACGGCCAACCTCGGACCTGTTCCGGTTGCGGGAAAGAAGGTCACCTACGGTCTGAATGCATTCAACGACGTGTCGCGCAGCTCCCGTTGTCGGAAGCGTCCGTCACACCCACGATGACCGCCCTACCGGTCACTTACGCAGCGGCTCTCGCCACGTCTACAGTTTCGTCCAGTCCGTCGCCCGGTCCTTCCGATCGGCACGTCCCACCGTCCCAGTCACCAACGGACGGTGCAGACGCCCCACCTGACAACCTTGCCGCCGAACAGGCTCCCGCACCGGACGCTGAGGAGACCAGTACTTCTTCACAACACCTGTTTGACAATTTCATTGTACCCACCGACGCCTTCGAACCAGGTCGACGCTCCTCCTTGCCGTCGTCCGACACTGAGGAACACGTGCGCAAACAACGCTCGCCACGTAGGCGCAAACGCCGTCGCCGTTCACCCACGGGCTCTCAGAGCGTTGCCACCCGCGACGACGAAGACGACACCCAAGCAGCCGACATTTCCACGCAGAGGTCGGCGGACAACTTTCACGATGAACAAGACGTTTCGCAGGACGGGACCACTATGGAGGTCGCCACGCACAATGTAACGATCGGTGCGCCGGTTGAGACGCCTGTCTCCCCGCCGACAACTCCAGATCTCTCTCACCACGACGCAATTCCCATGGACATTGGACAGACCCACGGCACAGGAGCATGGGCCGACGACATTGAGGAAGGTACGCCCCCTCCTCCGGATGAGTTACCTCCACCGGACGAGGCTGCCTGTTAACATCAAAAGCGAGGCATTGCAGCTGATGGGACGGGACTTCCGGTCGGTGCCCTCCTCTTACTTCCCTTGGTGATGGTAGATGCGCGTCCACCACCACTGAAACAAACATACCGGTTTGCCACACTGAACATCAACATGATCGGCACTGCACCCAAGCTGCAACTCCTATGTGACATGCTTCGGGCCTCCGACGTCGACGTCGCCCTTCTTCAGGAAGTACGCGTTGCCACTCTACCACCAGTCTACGGCTACGACTCATACACGTCCACATGTGATCAATCAGGGCGTGGAGTGGCTTTCTACATACGCGAAGGAATCCCACTCACGGACACGACAATCCTTCCCTGTGGAAGAGGCATGGCTGTTACCATCTTCGACACGCGCGTCATCAATATCTACGCTCCGTCTGGCTCCACGAACCGTCGGCAGCGGTCCACTTTCTTCGGACATGACGTGGCGCCCCTGTTTTCTGGACGCTATGATCGCCTTATCATGGGAGGCGATTTCAACTGTGTCCTCCATCCGCAGGACCAAGTGCCTGGTTATTCACCATGCCCGGCGCTGCTCACCTTAATCGAAGATTTTCATCTAGTGGACGTTTGGGAGAAAATTCATGGCAATACCCCCGGTTTTACCCATTATACAGCACATTCTGCGAGCAGACTGGACCGGTTTTATGTCTCTGCTCACCTCGGCAATGAAGTCGCCCAAGCTGAACGATGGCCCCTTGCATTTTCGGACCATTGCGCCGTCATTTGCTCCCTGGCTCTGCCACCTCAGTCAGTGTGGCGCAGCAGAGGTTACTGGAAACTTAATACCTCCCTCCTTAATGATCCACACTGCCGACAATGTATTGCCACTACATGGGCGTCTTGCGAAAGACGCCTTCCGCAGTATACATCCACGTTCCATTGGTGGCTCAAATGTGCCAAACCTGCGATCAGAAAGGCCTTCATACAATGTGGCAAGGAAGCAGCAGCATGGCATCGAGACACCACAAATTTTCACTACGCCGTCCTCCGTGAGCTCGATGCGCTCCCTCCATCACTTGACACCCACAGGGAACGACAACGTACTAAAGCTCGTCTCCTCTCTCTTCAACGTGCACGACTGCATGGTGTCGTGGTGCGTTCCCGACGACAAGACCTCCTCCACGACGAAACCCCATCCACAATCCATGCCGCATCCGACCATAGTCGTCGACGTCGGCTTTTCGTCCCCCACATCACGACCTCCGATGGTGTTCACCACACAACACAGGCGGCAGTCGTGTCCGCCTTTGCTGAACATTATCGCCAATTTTATGACGATGAACCGATGGCGACGCCCATTCCTGATGATCTCCGTCCTTCCCCTGCTCGGACCCTCACCGTAGCGGAGTCAACGTCCATGATGTCTGTAATCACCGCAGAAGAGGTGGTAGATGCGATCAACAAAGGGGCCAAGAACAAATCACCCGGACCAGATGGTCTCCCGGTGGAGTTTTACCGGGCGTTCACCACGTTAATGCTTCCTCGCTGGACGGAAATGATTCAGGAACTCTTTACTCCGTCCTTCCCAATTCCACCTGAATTCGTCACTGGCATTCTTCTACCTGTGCCTAAACCGAAGGGAGGGTCTCATGTCTCTGCATATCGCCCCCTTACACTACTGAATGCAGACTATAAAATCTATGCACGCCTCTTAGCAGCGCGCATACGCACCGTCTTACCTACGGTCCTTTCACCTGAGCAGACTGCACGTGGTTGTGGGGCCACCTTACAAACAGCCCTAGGGGAATGCCGTGACCTCATTGCACTGGCGTCGGTTTGTCGCCTTCGTGCAGCACTGGTATCCGTCGATTTCGCGAGTGCCTTTGATCGCGTTCGACACCCATTCCTCCTCATGGTGGCGACACGTATGGGGTTCCCATTGCTTTTTGTCGATGCCATTCGCCGGTTACTACTTCCCGCGGTCTCGATGGTACAAGTCAATGGGAGGCTTGTAGGACCGATTCCTATACGCCGCTCTGTGCGTCAAGGATGCCCTATGTCTACTTTACTATATGCCATTGCACTTGAGCCTCTCATCACTGGACTTACCTCTAGACTGCAGGGCCTCACTTTGCGTGACCACACCTTTTACTGTAGGGCTTATGCGGACGATCTCCTCTTTCTCACCTGCTCCTCCACGGAACTCAATGACGCCATCCAATGGATCCACCAGTATGGACGTCTTTCTGGTAGCATTCTTAATGTCCGTAAATCGACTATGATGCACATTGGGCGCGGCCTCCCGGCTATGGTGCCGACCCCACTCCCAGTCAGTGCCACCCTTCGTTACTTGGGTATCGAATTTACGAGCTCCACACACCGCACAGTGGCCCTGGCTTACCGGCGGATTTTGCAGTCGATTCGGCACCATGTCCGCGGTCAAGTGCACCGTAACTTAAACCAACTCCAACGTGTGTCCTATATCAACATCTATGTCGCCCCTAAACTGGTACACGTCGCCCAGATCCTCCCAATGCCGTTACTCCTTGGCCGCCGCATCCAATCAGCCTTTGGATATTTCGTGTCAGCAGGGGCACTTTTCAAAGTCCGCTACAACACTCTAACACTGCCTCCTGCAAAAGGTGGCCTCGGACTTGTCAACGTGCGGGCACGCTCTTCTGCACTCTTTGTCCACACTCTGTTGCGGCACTGGCAGGGGCCGGTCCCGTCCTTAACACGCAGTCTCTTAGATATCCTCCGACCACCTTCTCTCGATCCACCGATCAATGTGGCACCTATTTCTCCATTATTGTACTACGTCGCCAATTGTTTCGTAGAACTCAGCTACGTTCGGGCCGATCTTCCAGTCACCCGTCCTCCCCGTACAAAAGATTATTATCGTTTGTTTATGCTGTCCAACCCTTGCGACCCCATGGTGCTACAGCATCCTGACATTAACTGGCGCACGGTTTGGGGGTGTGTGCATGCACCCTTTTTACCGTCGTCTGTGTCTGCACTCTGGTATGTTTTAGTCTATGGAAAATTCCCGACTAATAGTCGACTTTATCGCATAGGACTGGCCACCTCCCCACTCTGCCCTGACTGTCAGCTGGAAGACACCGACGAGCACCGTCTTACGTGCCCCCTGAAACAAACCGTATGGCTCCTCATCCAACGAATCGTGGGCTTTTACCTCCGTGCCCCGCCAACGACGGTAACCCCGGATTTCCTGTTGTTGCCCCAGACATTTCACTACCCTCTTGCTAAGCACCATACCCTAATCTGGTTTCGAGGACAGGCTTTAGAATATCTCTTTCGGAGTGGTCCGCATACAGTCCTTGACTTCTGGTACAAAGTTGTGACCGCGTATAGCACCCTCACCCGAAAACCATCTTACCGACAAACTTTTGCCGGTTATCTCCGCAGCGTCTTCCTTGACCCTCCTGAAAGTTGGGGTGTACCATGCCTACCTGTCACATGATGCACCACCCTTATCCGCGTTCTCATGCATCGACCAAAAACAAACACAAATAAAAAAAAAAAAAGAAAAACAAACAAGGAAGAAGACAGAATATGTTATATTTTGTTGTATTTAATGTTTTTCTTTTTTAATATTTTTTTTGTTTAACTAACAGTCATTTGTCTATTTTTAAATGGTACCTTGACGAACTCTTGCATAGTGAATATATATGTACTTTTATTTTGTTCAATACAAATTTTTAAACAAAAAAAAAAAGGAAAACAGGATATGTTCTATTTTGTTGTATTTCATGTTATTCTAATAATTTGTTTACCTAACACTCGATTGTATATGTTTCACTGGTACCTTGAAGAACTTTTTCTTTGTGTATATATATATGTACTCTCCGTTTGCTCAATTAAAAAAAAAAAAAAAAAAAAAAAAAAAAAAAAAAAAAAAAAAAAAAAAAGAAAAGAAAAAAAAAAAAAAAAGTCGGTAGAGCGCTTGCCCGCGAAAGGCAAAGGTCCCGAGTTCGAGCCTCGGTCGGTCACACAGTTTTAATCTGCCGGAAAGTTTCATATCAGCGCACACTCCGCTGCAGTGTGAAAATTTCATTCTAGTGTTCTTTTCTGTTTGAAGTTTACTGTTTTGCTCCTTCTTTGAAGTGGTGATTATGTTATTTCTTGCTTTACTAATTCTCGTGTTAGCCCAATATTTATAGTTATTTTCTTTTTTCTCTTCTTCTGTGAAGATGTTTTTTGTTTCTACAATCAGCTTTTCTATGTAGTGGTTATCTATTTTTGTACTGATATTTTGTTGGAACCATTTCTCTAATAGCGGTGATTCTTTCTCTGTTAAATCTGTATCTGAGATTTATAAATTTTGGGTAAGATTTGTAGTGGTGGATGTGATGCATTTTGTCATGCTTTACTTCCTGGTTATTTTTGTTACTGAGTGTTCTGATTTTTCATTACTGTTTGTTTTGGGTAAATTACAGTGCTCTTGCTGCGATGTGTAAAATTTTTTGTATTATGTTGATCACCACTGTTAGGTTATGTTTCTTTCGATAGACGCAAAAAATGAGATGATTCTCCTGGTTGTGGAATATGTCAGAAAGTATAACATTAACGCATTTGAATATAATATTTACTACCCTGATCATTTGTCAGGAGATTGAAAAATAGGTGTTACAATGTGGTATACTGGAACAGCTAATATTTACAGAATTAACACACTGTCAGATTGAAACGTTGTTATGCAGTACTAATAAATTTATGATATACAAAATACCTAATCTTGAATGTTGTGACCAAGTGCTGTCAAAACTAAAATCTAGCCGACAAATTTACTGAAGCTGGCTTAACAGTCTCTGTTAAGATATTTATCTACACTCCTGGAAATGGAAAAAAGAACACATTGACACCGGTGTGTCAGACCCACCATACTTGCTCCGGACACTGCGAGAGGGCTGTACAAGCAATGATCACACGCACGGCACAGCGGACACACCAGGAACCGCGGTGTTGGCCGTCGAATGGCGCTAGCTGCGCAGCATTTGTGCACCGCCGCCGTCGGTGTCAGCCAGTTTGCCGTGGCATACGGAGCTCCATCGCAGTCTTTAACACTGGTAGCATGCCGCGACAGCGTGGACGTGAACCGTATGTGCAGTTGACGGACTTTGAGCGAGGGCGTATAGTGGGCATGCGGGAGGCCGGGTGGACGTACCGCCGAATTGCTCAACACGTGGGGCGTGAGGTCTCCACAGTACATCGATGTTGTCGCCAGTGGTCGGCGGAAGGTGCACGTGCCCGTCGACCTGGGACCGGACCGCAGCGACGCACGGATGCACGCCAAGACCGTAGGATCCTACGCAGTGCCGTAGGGGACCGCACTGCCACTTCCCAGCAAATTAGGGACACTGTTGCTCCTGGGGTATCGGCGAGGACCATTCGCAACCGTCTCCATGAAGCTGGGCTACGGTCCCGCACACCGTTAGGCCGTCTTCCGCTCACGCCCCAACATCGTGCAGCCCGCCTCCAGTGGTGTCGCGACAGGCGTGAATGGAGGGACGAATGGAGACGTGTCGTCTTCACCGATGAGAGTCGCTTCTGCCTTGGTGCCAATGATGGTCGTATGCGTGTTTGGCGCCGTGCAGGTGAGCGCCACAATCAGGACTGCATACGACCGAGGCACACAGGGCCAACACCCGGCATCATGGTGTGGGGAGCGATCTCCTACACTGGCCGTACACCACTGGTGATCGTCGAGGGGACACTGGATAGTGCACGGAACATCCAAACCTTCATCGAACCCATCGTTCTACCATTCCTAGACCGGCAAGGGAACTTGCTGTTCCAACAGGACAATGCACGTCCGCATGTATCCCGTGCCACCCAACGTGCTCTAGAAGGTGTAAGTCAACTACCCTGGCCAGCAAGATCTCCGGATCTGTCCCCCATTGAGCATGTTTGGGACTGGATGAAGCGTCGTCTCACGCGGTCTGCACGTCCAGCACGAACGCTGGTCCAACTGAGGCGCCAGGTGGAAATGGCATGGCAAGCCGTTCCACAGGACTACATCCAGCATCTCTACGATCGTCTCCATGGGAGAATAGCAGCCTGCATTGCTGCGAAAGTTGGATATACACTGTACTAGTGCCGACATTGTGCATGCTCTGTTGCCTGTGTCTATGTGCCTGTGGTTCTGTCAGTGTGATCATGTGAAGTATCTGACCCCAGGAATGTGTCAATAAAGTTTCCCCTTCCTGGGACAATGAATTCACGGTGTTCTTATTTCAATTTCCAGGAGTGTATATTCACCCACCTGAAAGAAACTACAAAAACCCTCACATCACACCTCATAACTAAAAATCCTACGGCAAGTCATACACTTCTTACTCATGGCAAACAAATTTTAGCATTAGTCTAAGTTAAAACAAGAATAACTTCGTAGACTATTCAATTAATATATTACATTTCTTAGAAAGTTAAGAACTGAAGTTCGGATACTAATTCAAAACTTCTGGAGGAACAAAAACGATATAACATGTGTTGTTTACATGACGCAACAAAATGTAGTCAAAGAACTGAGCCCACACTATACAAACTTTTCACTTATTTCGGAACTTTTCCCTTCGGCTATTACTTACTAGAGAATCAAATGGATAGCGTATAAGAATACACAAACAACACAAACTTTACTTTATTGAAATAATCACGTAACTTACAGTATATCACAACGAAACAAATCGTAGTCCAAAATTCGTGCCTATGAAATGTTTATTTTTTTCATAAAACAGGCAAAAATGTGAAATCTTCACTTGATAGCTTACAATTGGTACTAATTTATTTAATTATGATGTAATATTGGCTTAATTAACTATTATTACTCAATTAAACACATATCTTTACGAGAGCTGTGAATGTGCACGACTCGTCAACCAAAGATGCTACACAGCATTCCTTGCTGATAACTCAAGTTGTACATAATATAACATCCTATTAAGTACGAATTTCTTAGTATAAAACGATTTGATTTCATTTTTTAACCGAGTCTTTTCTGCAAATGAGTCGTTATTTGTACTGCTAAAGAGTTCTTTCTAAGTCGGAATTAGATTATTTATTTTACAGTTCTCATTGAATTTAATGTGTTGGATGCTCTTGTGGAGTTTGAGATGGAAATTCTTGAATCTGTTGTATAACTTGACGAGAAATGCCTATCATGTCTGTGTTATCGGTATTTTTTCTTTTTACCTTCTTTCCGTTAGTTGCTTTAAATTCATAGAGGTATGCACCGTCTATGCAACCAATTGAAGGCAGTTTCTTTGTTGCCATACGTGTGTCGCTTCGTTTATTTGGGAAGCTTCACCTGTGGCCTGTAATACATGTCTCCGTTTCTTACGTACAATAAACGTATTATGTGGTTGATATACTATGCTGCTATATTATATTTTCTCGTGTCTTAATCTTGTTTTTTAGGCTAAAATCAACTTTTGTAGCACAAAGTTCGTTATGTGAACATTCGATTTTCAGTGCTGTTAACTAATGTGTGTGGTCCTCGAGATGCATTCTTGCCAGAATCATAAGGAACCAAGGTAGTGGTCAAAACAAATTCACAACACAGCAAAACACTAACGGATAAACCTCTTGATATGACGGAACTTACTTCCATGGCAAATGTTGCCCGTTTTTACTCTAAAGCTGCTGACTAACCTGTTCCGATGGAGAGAATTTATGTATATCCATGTACTTAAGGTGCCATTCGTAATCCAAGATGAAAATACTGCTTCCCGAGTCCAATAAGGCGCACATGGCTTCATGGTTAATACCGTGTGCACAAATGGAAGAGACCGCTTAGAGACTGCTCTGAATTTATTGCATCCTTTCAGCGGCTACGTCCCCTCCCACTCGTACCGGGCTGTGTTCCCGTGGCGTCACCTGTTCTATAATCTCTCATGCAGGACTGCGAAATCGTGAAAAGAAGACGGGATTTACAACAGTTTCTATTGGGTCGAGTTGCACTTTTCTCGTGTCTATGAACACAACGATTATTAAGAGCTGACCCGTCAACTTGGTTACTGGTGTCACATATGTCATCATCGAAGCTAATATTCTTTATACTTGCAGCAGCCCCGTGAAGATCGGTAAAGGTACCGTATTTATCAGTAGACAATGAGCGTGAACAATCTTGGTGTCGCATTCCCTTCAAAATGTAACTGACAGCTTTTGCTTCAGAGATGTTGAAGCACTAGGCTGATATGGTGATTCTAGCTTGTCTGATATATTTGAAAAGGTCTCATCGCGATCCTGTACCTGGGAAACAGGCTGATTTACAAGCACGCCCTTAATCCTACTGGGTCATTTCTCCTGAACAACCTTTTCAAAATCTTTCACGCGAACGGAAGACCTTAGTCACAACTCTGTTCAAACCACCTTCAGGTAATGGTTATACGTAAGGAATAACTGGGTGAGAAATTCAAAGTATACCAGCATGCTGTTCCGGTGGAACAGAGAATCACAAGAGTTTAACACTTTCTTGGCCCGTTTTAATAGATAAAACTAACAGTGCCCTGAGTCATGGGCAAAATATGGTTGTGTAATTTATTGTATTGTTCACACATCCCTATACCACCACCATTCAAAAACTGGATAGTCGACCATTGACTTAAAACCCCCGCCAAGGGAAGTTTCACCCTTACTATACGATGACATACTGTACCATTCTAGTACATTAAGACTGAATTACAATTGTATGACCTTATTTTATAATTCATCAATTACCGGAATTTGTTCCAGACTTGTATTTACTATCTTTAAAACCTTGGCTCGGTTACAGCAATGCTTAATCCTAACGGGAACTCGATAAAATTAAGCTTCAGAAGGGTTTCTTGACTCTAAGAGCTCAATGGTTTCCTTCACACCGGCAAAGAAGCGGCTACTCGGGTAGCAGAGTACTTGTGGCGTGCACAGGGTTTTTTTTTAGGCTAGGCAGTAGTGCGAGGTGTCCTGATGAACACTCACCAGTCGACGTGCAGGCAGGGAAATCAGGACGCGCTCAGTGTAAAGACACTTCAGCTATCAAGATATTAGCAGTAAATTTTCGGAGTGTTCAGAATAAAGTTCCTGAATTTACTGCCGTCGAGGAAGCGTGTGGCGCGCAAATTATTCTCGGGACTGAGACCTGACTGAACCCTCAGATAGGAAGTTCTGAAATATTTAGTGAGGGTTGGAACATGTATCGGAAAGACAGATTAGACAACGTAGGAGGTGGTGTCTTCATTGCAGTTGACAAAAATATTGTGTCTACTGAGGCCGAAGTAGAGTGTGATTGTGAAGTTATCTGGACACAGGGCTAGGGGAAATAAAGTTAATGTGGGGTGTTATTACCGGCCACCAGGTTCCACCGTGACAGTTCTAGAATCATTCAAAGGGAGTCTACATTCTGTATCGGAAAAGTTCCCGGATCATGCTATATTAGTCGGAGGCGATTTCAACCTACCTATGGATTCATTACAGGTGGTACAGACAAGCCGTCGTGTGAATTACTTTTGTACACATTATCCGAAAACTGTCTTGAGCAGCTAGATCGACAGCCAACGCGTAATGGAAATATTTTAGATCTGGTAGCCACGAACAGACCAGACCTCATCGACGGTGTCTGTTGAGACAGGGATTAGGGATCATGATGTTGTCATTACGACTATGGTTACGGAAGTTAAAAAGTCGGTCAAGAAGGCTAGGAGAGTATTCTTACTAGAAAGAGCAGATAAGCAGTTGTTAGCATCCCACTTAGTAAATGAATCGACTTCATTTACTTGCGGTACGATGGACGTGGAAGAATTATGGGCAAATTTTAAACACATTGTAAATCACGTATTGGACAATTATGTGCCGAAAAAGTGGGTTACGGACGGAAAAGACCCACCGTGGTTCAACAGCGCAATTCGGAGAATGCTCAGGAAGCAAAGGCAGTTGCACTCGCGGTACAAGAAAGATCGGGAGAATGAGGACAGGCAAAAGTTAGTAGAGATTCGTGCTGCTGTAAAAAGAGCGATGCGCGAAGCATTCAACCTCTACCACCGTCATACCTTAGCAAAAGATCTTGCTGAAAACCCAAGGAAATTCTGGTCTTACGTAAAACAGGTAAGCGGGTCAAAGGCTTCCATCCATTCACTCACTGACCAGTGTGGCCTAGCAACGGAAGACATCAAAACGAAAGCTGAAATTTTAAATTTAGAATTTGAGAAATCTTTCACGCAGGAGGATCGTACAAACACACCGCCGTTTGAGTCTCGTACAGATTCCCTTACGGAGGACATAGTGATAAACATCCCTGGGGTTGTGAAGCAGCTGAATGGGTTGAAAATAAATAAATCGCCAATCCTGATGGGATTCCAATTCGGTTTTACTCTACTGCATTGGCTCCTTACTTAGCTTGCATTTATCGCGAATCTCTTGCCCAACGTTGGAACGTCCCCTTAGAACAATTTTTACACGACTGTGCTTAAACTGACACACAATGTTTTTAGCGCAACGCAATCTGACTATCAAAGATCCCTGCAAAAGAATGGCCCTAAGTAACATTAAACTATACCTTTCAGAAATCACTTACCTCACAAAAATCTTCATTACTCGAACTACTGCAATACAGCGAGCGCCACTACTGCCAGCTAAATAAAAGATTCAAACTACGGAAGGCACTAACTACTGATAGGCATAGTTAGCAAATGAAAGATTTTAATAGAGAACAAACAATGTATTTACCTTAATAGTCATAATATACATAGCAGTTCATGACAAATTACAAAACTACGCCATCTCTCTCCCCACATCCACCACTGCTGGCGGCTCACCTCCAACTGTCCAACGCTATGTGCTGTTAACATCCAGCTGCCCAACAATACAATGGCAGACAACAATGCAAACTAGCCACAGGCTGCACACAGCACAGCCAGTGATTTTCATACAGAGCGCTACGTAACGTTGCCAATAAGAAAATATAAACAGCCTACTTACATAAAGGAAACATAAACAGCCTACTTACATAGCCCCCATGCTCCCCACAAAAAATTTTGCAAATTGTTTTGGCCAGTGGCCAATAATGATTTGATAAAATTTTTCATAATTACACTAACAAAGATATCCAATGCACACACTTATTGATACAATGTTGGTCAAAAGCTAAAATTTTCTCACAGTCCATAAAGACAGTCCTGATCATTCATCATAATAGTAATTACAGTTTTTTTCACAAAGTCTCATTAGTAAAAAAAATTGCACACAGAAGTAGTGGATTTTCATGCAGTCTTGAACAAGTAGTGGTGTCCTTCCAACGGAAAGACAGTGCTGACTCTTGACATGCTGACAGGTAATGGGCCACAATGGAGCAAACCCACAGCAGAGTCATTCGACGTTTTGAAGAATATTGGTAGGTAGGTCATCACAGAGCAGACCCACTGGAGTCCTGGTAGAGATTGTGGTATTGGTGGGCCACCAGAGGTGTAGACCCACTGCAGTCCTTGTAGAAATAATGGTAGTGGTGAGTCAGCAAAGGTGTAGACCCACTGTAGTCCTTGTAGAAATAATGGTATTGGTGGGTCATCAAAGATGCAGACCCACTGTAGTCCTAGTAGAGAGTATGGTATTGGTGGGTCATCAAAGATGCAGACCCACTGTAGTCCTTGTAGAGATGGCCAGCAGCCATCTGCTGCGACTGTGCAGGTGCACAATCACCATCGAAGAATCTTGCAGAGAAGATAGGAAGTCCATAAACCACCACTTGTGCACTCACGAAGTTTTTGGAATTGTCCTGAGAACCAGCAATGCTGTTATCCAGTCCCTTGCTGAATTAGTAACACACATGCAAACACTAACAGTCCCAACTTCTCACATTTTGTGCATTACTGTGACCAACAGAAATGTGTGCAGTGAAATGAATGCTTACAAGTTACTTAATTTGATTAACTGGTGTCAATTACAATATTATAACATGAGAATACAATTACAAAGGTACAAAATACATCATTAAAAACATAACAATAGAGATAACATTTGTAGTAATACAGGCTTTACAAAAGAATAGAAATAACATATACATCAGTGTTACAGGAATTATGACATGAGTACATATATAAAAGATCAGAATAACTTTCGAAACATCAACTTCACACATGAGCATTAAAACAAAACAGAATAAATAATGTCTAAGCATATTTACAAGGTAAATAACATATTATTAATGCCAATTATATTTGAGGAGAACAGTATTCCTCATCATAGTGAATATAGCTTAGTATTAGAGAAATTCTACAACATAAATCTTATTAGCTGAACATATAAAGACAGGAAGAACATAAATACACAAGGGTACACAAACATATAGAGGGATGACACAAAAGGAAAGGACAGGGTTTGTTTTACTGCAGTATTTTGCATGGAGATCTCCCTTCGTTCATCATTACTCCCAAAAGTCCTATCTAAGCCTGCTTTCTGTATTCTGTTCAAAATAGTTTTTCTCCACTGTACAGTATCCTTTTTTTTTTTTGCCCAAACCATTTTCATATAGCTTCTCAATACATTTCTTCCAAGTCATCATAGTTAGTTTCTTATATAGTCTACCCCTCTTAAGCTAACTTAAATCTACTGAGCTCAGATATATATACCAAGGGACGAGGCAATGCAGCATCACATAAAACAATTAATATAAACAGCAATGAAAAAAACGCAGATTTGCGAAGCAAGCAGCATTAAGAAATTAGCAAAGCAATTGCAATATTACAACTAATATAAGGCAATGTGCAGCAAACAATACAAATAAATCATTAGTAAAACTAGCTTAGAAGAGTAACACAAAGTCAAATTCAGTAACACTATGCCTGGCAAACAGCAGTAACTTATACCTAAACATGACATAGCTCAAGCAGAAAAAAATATTACACTAAAATAGCCATGTCTAATACCTATGTCACATCTTAACACTAGAGTGATGCATCACGAGAACTTACACTAGCAGATAAGTTACCAAATCGTAAAGAAATTATTTATGCAATTCCTGTGAAGGGAAATGTCTATTTATATGCCCTCGTTTTCTTGGAAGTAGATCATAAATTTCTTATTGACTGGATCTGTAGGCATAAAATAACTATATTAGTACATATATTAAATTTTATTTTAACCAATGCTGCAGTGCAGCTAGAAACTTGATATTAAACAAAATGTGTAAATAAATACATAAAGCAAGCCATATGGTATTTTTCTCAACTAGCAAGACAATAGCCGTGAAATGTTTCTCATCGTTTCATTAAGCATTTCAGTAAATATCATAAATTACGAGCTCCACAGTATGCTATCAACAATGAAATGTCAATAGCGAGGAGAATAGCCTCACTTTTTTTTCTACCTGTGCTCCTGAAAGGCACTAATGGCTTTTTTCCAGGCGACGCACAGCTGGCCGCTCAAGACGCATTATGTCAAGGTCACTTGGCTTTCTTACCAAAATATTTACGAAACCAGTTTGCTACAGTGACAGTCTCATATAAAAATATTTCACAGGTCAAGAATTTGGGTTACAAATCTGTAGAAACAAAATCCTCTTGGTATGACAGTGCCCAAAAAATGTTCGTCGTCATTGTGATACATTCACACATTTACATACATTTCATAACTCATAAAGTACGATTCTTGGTTTCCAACATCCTTTTTCACAAGTCAGAGTCCCTACCCACTATTCATTACTCCTTACCTTATTACACATATACATATTCATCGACACTCTTCCAATATTTCATCATTATAAATATGAAGCATAATCAAATAACTCATATAACATCGGCTTATTGATCATAAACATACCTCAACAGCATAATACACATCGTTGTCGCAAAAATAACATCATAACACCTCAGTGAAATCTCAAAAACGTCGTAGCTCTCTGCAATAATTTCAAAACCTAAAGAAAATTCTCTGCTCATTTCAGTAGTGTCATCTACCTCAAACGTACTTTAAAAATCATGATCCCATACCAAATACATCACTCAAAGCTCTCATAGTATCACAATGGGTCCGAAAAAATATGAACAGTTCACACAGTACAGACAAAATACAATTTCGTAAGTGTGATGTAATCCAACTCTGTAATTGCGTAAACATGTGTCACTGACATAGTAAAAAGGTGTTTGTTTCTCTGTTAAATGATCATATAGCTGTGTAATTTATGTGTTAGGGAAATATGGTACCGATGTGTTAAATTGTATAAGCAAATACCATATTAGCTAGGGCTCCTTGTGCTTGCCAAACACATGGTACAAAAAGTAGGCATATACCCCCCTGAGGATTAATATAATTATACCCTCAGGTGTTACAGATTACTGCAATGGAATGAAATGTATCACAGAAAACATTCTTTGTAATCACAAATCTTTAAAAATAAATGTTTTAAGTACAAAATTAATCACTCAAATACGTGTCCTGTAGCGCTAAAGGTGCGTCTTGCTGTAAGATAATCTCTGTGGAAGTGTCGTAGTTATCGTCCTCCAAAAGCTAAGTTCTGCAGAAGTCAATTTACTGACCTCATGATAAACAAAATTGAAATGCTTTGCGTATAGATATGTTACTTATTACGCTTATTGCCGTGATGAAGAAAGAACTGTGCTGTAATGTATTGTTGTGCTACGGAAAAGGCTCTCTCATTGTAGCTGTACCACAAAAGTTACTATTAAACATGTTTCACTTTCCAGAAGAATTCAGAAAAACTGTGCAGATATGAAACAAAAACACCGCAAAAGCAACATTGTAAATTGTCACTCATTAGTAGCGTCGTGATAAAATCGTGTAGCTGTCACATTAACTAACCACTGTGTCATCTGGTATCTCCCAGAAAGTACTTTAATTAAAAATGTATTTTCAAGTAAACCAAAATGTTGCATTAAAATCTCATTAGCAGTACTGGTAAATGTTCTAAGTATGTAAGCCTCATAGTCATTACGTAATCGTGCAACTAACAAACAAGAATGTACACACACAGTAACACTGTGTCGTCTGTTCGCAATAACAATGCATTCATAATTTCTGTTTAAATAAGTTCTCTTGGTTCTTGAGTGGATATTGAACTTCAAAACATTGTTGTATGTTAACAGATACTAAGATTGAAAAAGAGTACTAGTAACGAGAAGTGAAAAATTTTATAGCAAAGACTAAATAAAAAAAGCAGTTTATCTCTCAATAAACGGTTTTACATGTGAGATGTGGTGTAACCCTTTGCTCTTCTCAGTACGCAGAGTTTCAACTTGAATGTAATTAACATGCGGTATTCGTCCGTAGAGAATACTGGAATTTTGCTCAAGGTTAGCGTCTATGTTATTTTTCCCTGAGCCAGCGGGCGCAAGTGGCTGCCTGCGGTGCATGTCATTGTCTGTTCCTTTGTTGGCGCGCGTCATTATTGGTATTTGGAGACCTAACTTCTACAAATTCACCGTGACGAGAGTGCGCTGCTCTGTTTAAATCCCGCCAGTTCTGATGCAGTTCAGGTCTGTCGTTACGATCATATCGTCTGTCGTCATGTCGGTAGTTTCTGTAGTTTCTTTCTTGTCAGTTAAGTGGTGGAGAATTTCTCCCTGAATCGTAACTGCGCGCTGGACTGTTGCGTCTGACGTTATTCTGTCTCCCATGATAATAATAGTTCTGGTTGCCAAATTGTCTGTTTCTATGATTGTCTCTGTCATATTCATTACTACGGAAATGCGATCTTTCTCTGTAACTATTACTCTGCCAGTGGTTGTCATACGGGTGGTGTCTGTTTTGGTCACGATTTACGTTGTAAGAATAACCTTGTCGTGTCCAGTTATTATTTCTTTCATCGCGGAATTGCGACGGATGTGACCTGTAGTTGTTGTGTTGCTGTTTTCGCGTCCCGCGACTGTCTGTGTCAATTTCTAATTCTTGTAAGAGTCCCTGAAAAGCTCCAATGTCGTCTTTGCAACGTCCTGCCAAAATAATATGCCATAAATGTTCAGGTAATTTGATTAAGCAAATGCGGATGAGTTCTGAGGGGCTGTATGGGTATGACCGGTATTGATTCTTGTGCAACATGTCTTCAAAATATTTGACAAGACTGGAAAATTCAGATTGTTCAAAGTGTTTCATCATCATGATGTTATGTTTTACACGGTCTTGTGTAGCTTGTTACAAATATGCTGAGAGGAATGCATGGTAAAATTCTCCTTCACTGTGATAATTGTGAATGACCGATCGCATTCTTACAGCTGGTTCATTCTCCAAGTAGCCACACATAAATTCTAACCTGTGCTCCAATGACCAGTTGGGAGGAAAACAATGAGAGAATTGATGGAGCCACGCTTGTGGATGAATGTCGTTGGCAGAATTCTTAAACGTTTTGAATTTACGTGTAGTAATGAACAGCTTATAGTCAAAATCATCGTGTTGGCGAGTAGCATGTCGGTCATTGTTACGTCGTGTCGGCGGTTCCATCTCAAAATTCGGCGTACCTTGCCAATTCCCTTCATAATTACCGAAATGCCCTGTGTTATTATTTTGTGGCTTTTCCGTATTTCTAAGTTCCTCTTTCCGTGTTGGAGCGCGAGTGTCCTCTGAAATATGTAATTCTTGTATTACCTGCGTCAACTGATCTTGTACTTCCCGGATTTCTCTTTTGTACTGTGTATTGATTTGATTTTGATTTTGTTTGAATTTTCTTATTTGTTCATACTCTTCTGTGTCAGTGAAGGCTACGGGTCTTGTGTCATTCAGATCATTATCTACCTTTGTAGATAAGTTAGTGACCTGATCCAAAAGTTCGGTTACTTTCTCCGATAGTGTACTTATTTCCTCCATGTGTCTTTCTGAACCAATTTTCAGGATATCTACTGTGTCCTTTACATTTTCCTGAGTTTTTGCAAGTTGCGTAACCAAATCGGTAGATGCAACTGAGTCAATTTTAGCTTGCAAGGTCTCATGATTTTCATGAACAATAGTTTGCAGTTCTTTTATGGCTGCTTCGTGATTCTGCAATGCATTTTCATGACGCGAAAAAATAGGTTGGAAATGCTCACAAATTTGTGTTTTTACGTCATTACAGATTTTTTGACATTTCGATTCGATGTTATGTAACTCAGTAGTTAAATCTTCACGTGTTTGTTCAAGTGTGGTGTCTAACTTTTGAAGATTTTGTTCCATTGTGTTTAACTTTTTAAGATTTTGTTCCACTGTGTCTACCTTTTTAAGATTTTGTTCCACTGTGTCTAACTGTTGCTGTGTTTGTCTCTGGTATTGTTCCATTGTGCCTAACTTTTGAAGCTTTTGCTGTGTTTGTCTCTGATTTTGTTCCATTGTGTCTAACTTTTGAAGATTTTGTCCCATTTGTTGCATTAATTGTAATAACAATGCATTAGTGTCTGGAATCTGTTCCTCTACGCTTTTCGGCAGTGCATTTGCACCAGCAACATTCATATTTTGACAAGCAGAAAATGTGTCTTGACTCATTTGAGAAAACGGTGAGGACCCAAAACCTAAGTCTACAGTATTTGCAATATTGTGTTCTGTCATTTTGGATTCCTGAGGGGAGCTGTTGCCGACCGAACGATCGATAATGCTTCCCTGTTGACTAATTGTTTCACTGTCTACACCATTGTTTGCAGCCCACTCCATTTCCCTATGTATAATTACCAAATTACTACTTTCAACATTAGTTTATTCATTACTCGGTGGCGCTAACACACTGCTTTCGTCTTCACTGTCATTTCTCAGTTTACTTTGGAGCCTAGTACTACGTTTTTCACACGCCATTATTGTCACAACATTTCACACGACAACACAAAAAAAACATAATTTGTAGAGCAAAAATAAGAGAACACATTAACATAGAACTGAAAATAATATCTAGTTAATTGCAAGCGCAGCTGCGAAATACTTGGTGCAAATCTACATGCATGCCACAACTGTTTTACTGTGCAACAATGAAAAACCACAACTACCAAGGAAATTCTCTCTATAATTACGCGCTAGCAATAAACAAAAGCTACACTAAATACACAAACTACAATAAAAAAACCAGAAGATTCCAGTGAGGTATCCTAGGCTAAGGGTCGACATATGGAACGTCCCCTTAGAACAATTTTTACACGACTGTGCTTAAACTGACACACAATGTTTTTAGCGCAACGCAATCTGACTATCAAACATCCCTGCAAAAGAATGGCCCTAAGTAACATTAAACTATACCTTTCAGAAATCACTTACCTCACAAAAATCTTCATTACTCGAACTACTGCAATACTGTGAGCGCCACTACTGCCAGCTAAATAGAAGATTCAAACTACGGAAGGCACTAACTACTGATAGGCATAGTTAGCAAATGAAAGATTTTAATAGAGGACCAACAATGTATTTACCTTAATAGTCATAATATATATAGCAGTTCATGACAAATTACAAAACTACGCCATCTCTCTCCCCACATCCACCACTGCTGGCGGCTCACCTCCAACTGTCCAACGCTATGCGCTGTTAACATCCAGCTGCCCAACAATACAGTGGCAGACAACAATGCAAACTAGCCACAGGCTGCACACAGCACAGCCAGTGATTTTCATACAGAGCGCTACGTAACGTTGCCAATAAGGAAATATAAACAGCCTACTTACATAAAGGAAACATAAACAGCCTACTTACAACGTAAACTCCCGAGGGACTGGAAAAAGCGCAGGTGACGCCAGTAGGGGGACAACCTATGTGCCAGCGCACGTCGCATTGTTGCCAAATTTATTCAAGAAGGCGGCATGTAGACTTGGCAACATCACCTGACGTCATCCAAGATGGCGGATTTCGGCGGAAGAATAGGCCAATTGTGCTACATCCACTAACCTAAACTCAAGAAAACATGGCAGGAAGTTTGAATTTTGACGGGAAAATAGCCCAGTTGTTCTATGTCCTCTAACCTAAGCCTCCAGAAGGAAAAATGGCGGGATGTTTGAATTCCAACAGGATAATGCATGCAAAGACTGTACTCATCTTTATTATTATTGATTATAATTTATTAACATTCATTATCATTCATTGTCATTTATTATCATTCATTATTACTTATTATCATTTATTATTATTTATTATCATTTATTATTATTTATTATTATTGACCTGCCTCAAATGGAAAATTCCCTCCCAATTCAAATTCCAACACGATAATGCCTGCAAAACCCTACTTTTGTTTATTATTATTCATTAGTATTTATTAACATTCATTATCATTCATTGTCATTTATTATCATTCATTATCATTTGTTATAATTTATCATCATTTATTATTATTATTATTATTATAGGCCTACATCCACTAGAAAATTGCGCCAAATTCAAATTCCGACATGATAATGTCTCGAAAACTGTACTCTTATGGATTATTATCATTTATTATTTATTCAAGATGTACGATTTTCTCCACGAGAAAGCCATTTTCCTTACATCCATAACAAAAATCTATTAGAAGTTCAAATCCCAGCACCATAATTGATCACACGTATGAACTTTCTCACTCACTTATCTTTTTTCACTGGTAGCCTATCATATTCGCGTCAAATAATAAACTGCTCTTATAGTAACGTAAGTCACGTCTTTTGATTTTGCAGGGGGGAAGGGACTGAAGACTTTATTTCAAGCAGTGCGGTCATCACTTGTTCTCCAACACAGTCAGCACACACATGTTTGATCTCACAGTGCAGTCGCCACGACGTCCGCGCTCCAACTGAATTAGTTCATATCCTCGCCACCCCCTGGCCAGCGCGCGGGGACACTGCCGACGCCTGTCACGTGAGGTGTTCGGACGCTCGCTGGGGGCGAGCCCAGCGATCGCTCCCACGTCATAAACATGTTTTCGCTGTACACGCTGGTACTTGCCGAGTTTGACGTCACATTGGCCCCTTGTCGGCTCACCACGTGTATTCCTCGCCTCCGCACGTTTCGTGCCAAAATTGTTTCCCTCGGAGCTGAATCACACAACGGTCGGCCGTTTCCCTAGAACACTGTCGGCGCCGAAGTTGTTTTTCCTGGGCACGTTCAAACCTGTCGATGCTGAGCGCTCACCATCCACCACGTGTCCTTGTGCAAGCGAAGACGCAGTGCTACACTTTTGGTGGCAAAGTTTGCTCGACAGTGGAATCCGCCATGACTATACAACAGCACGTTTGGTCCGCACTAGAACGCTCGCTAATTGACTCACTCTCGCGCGTGCATAATAAACTGTACAATCACTGCGCCGCCGCCCCGGTTAAGTCACACACCCTCCATACACGCGACGGACCTAGTCTTTCGTTTCGATTTTAATCATATTAAATGATTGAATTTACAATTTCGTATACGCATGCAAAGGTGTTTAACTACCTAATTTCAATCACTTTTCGAGGACCAGACAGCCACCTTTTTCTTAGGAACCAGCGCCGAGTTTGAATTCTGGGAGTAGAGAAAGGGAACTTGTACCAGCCTCCTAGGAACCAGCGCCAAGTTTGAAATATGTCAGTATACAAAGCTCACTTGCGCTCCCGCCACCAACCTAAGCAAATTGTTGCAAACGAAGCTCATCACCACTAAACTAAGCCACCAGCCATGGGCTATTCTGACAATAGACGTGAAGGTAGGTCCAGACCTGAGACGCCGGCGGTATACATGAGAAGGACAATGCAGCTTTCACATGTGTCGGCAGTCATGAGCGCTCGGAAGCTGAACTTGGCTGGAGACTCTGGAACCCCCTTCCCCACCGACTGCAAGCGCGCGCGACCTACCTTGGATCGTAATCTATGGCGCATAGGCGATATCAGTTTCTCCGGTGCTAGGTGCGAATGCGACTGTGTGACGTAACCGGGGCGGCGGCGCAGCGATTGTACAGTTTATTACGCGCGCGTGAGAGCGAGTCAATTAGCGAGCGTTCTAGTGCGGACCAAACGTGCCGTTATATAGTCATGCCGGATTCCACTGTCGAGCAAACTTTGCCGCTAAAAGTGTAGCACTGCGTTCTCGCTTGCACAGGGACACGTGGTGGACGGTGTTAAGAAGTAAACGATTGTGTTTCACATAAAGCCTGTTTGTAACATTCTCCCGATTTTTTTTTTTTTTTTTTTTTAATTTGGAAACATGGTAACAGTATCTGTAATTGTTTTCTTCGACAAACTAGATACTCAGCTTTTGATTCACTGAGCTAATTGCATTCGGTGCACAGCTTGTATTAGAGGACCGGTACGTTTTAGCCTCTAGAGACGTCCCCGTTATTAAATAAACTTTCTCGAAAGCAAAGCAGCGCGGCTGCGTGGAGAGCAGCGGGCGACCCCAGCCGGCCATCTACTCAGACGGGGGGCCGCCAGCGAAGGACGGCTCCCACAGCTGCGGCCTGCGGGCCCTCCCCCCGTCCCAGACAGCGCCAGACCAGCGATCCGCCGGCAGCTGCGACGCGCCGTTTACCGACCGGCGTCGCCTGATGGAGCTGCCTCCACGTCTCCGTCTCGTTTAGCAGCCCGGCCAGATAATGCCCGACTCCCTGCAGCAGCCACACAGCCTGCGGCGCAGCCGCTGCATCCGCCCTCTGCTGATGTAGCGAACTTTGAGACTCTCGTTTGTTAATGATTAAAACGGCACGCGATATCAGGCGGGACATTCTCGAGCTCTCTCTCTGTCTCTCTCTCTCTCCCGTGTTAATGCACTACTGGTCATCAAAATTGCTACACCAAGAAGAAATGAAGATGATAAACGGCCATTAATTGGACAAATATATTATACTAGAGCTGACATGTGATTACATTTTTGTGCAATTCGGGTGCATAGATCCTGAGAAATCAGTACCCAGAACAACCACCTCTGGCCCTAATAGCGGCCTCGATACACCTGGGCATTGAGTCAAACAGAGCGTGGATCGTGTGTATAGGTACAGCTGCCCGTGCAGCTTGAAGACGATACCACAGTTCAAGAGTAGTGACTGGCGTATTGTGATGAGCCAGTTTCTCGGCCACCATTGACCAGACGTTTTCAGTTCGTGAGAGATCTGGAGAATGTGCTGGCCAGGGCAGCAGTCGAACATTTTATGTATCCAGAAAGACCTGCACGGGACCTGCAACATGCGGTAGTGCATTATCCTACTGAATTGTAGGGTTTCTCAAGGATCGAATGAAGGGTAGAGCCACGGGTCGTAACACATCTGAACTGTAACGTCCACTGTTCAAAGCGCCGTCAATGCGAACAAGAGGTGACCGAGACGTGTAACCAATGGCACTCCATACCATCACGCCAGGTGATACGCCAGTATGGAGATGACGATTACACGCTTCCGTTGTGCGTTCACCGCGATGTCACTCCGCCCCGGTAGCTGAGTGGTCAGCGTGACAGATTGTCAATCCTAAGGGCCCGGGTTCGATTCCCGGCTGGGTCGGAGATTTTCTCCGCTCAGGGACTGGGTGTTGTGTTGTCCTAATCATCTTCATTTCATTCCCATCGACGCGCAGGTCGCCAAAGTGGCGTCAAATCGAAAGACCTGCACCAGGCGAACGGTCTACCCGACGGGAGGCCCTAGCCACACGACATTTCCATTTTACCGCAAATAGCAAATTCCAGCAATAGCACCCAGCCACAGACTGCACACAGCACTGGCAGTGATTTTGATACAGAGCGCTACGTGGTGGTGGCGTTACCAATATAAGAACCTAAACAGCCTACTTACAGTGTAACCAATGGCACCCCATACCATCACGCCGGGTGATACGCCAGTATGGCGACGACGAATACACGCTTCCAATGTGCATTCACCGCGATGTCGCCAAACACGGATGCGACCATCATGATGCTGTAAACAGAACCTTGATTCATTCGAGAAAATGGCGTTTTGCCATTCGCGCACCCAGGTTCGTCGTCGAGTACACCATCGCAGGCGCTCCTGTCTGTGATGCAGCGTCAAGGGTAACCGCAGCCACGGTCTCCGAGCTGATAGTCCATGCTGCTGCAAACGTCGTCGAACTGTTCGTGCAAATGGTTGTTGTCTTGCAAACGTCCCCATCTGCTGAGTCAGGGATCGAGACGTGGCTGCACGATCCGTTACAGCCATGCAGATAAGATGCCTGTCATCTCGACTGATAGTGATACGAGGCCGTTGGGATTTAGCACGGCGTTCCATATTACCCTCCTGAACCCACCGATTTCATATTTGGCTAACAGTCATTGGATATCGACAACGCGAGCAGCAATCGCGATAGGCTACAATCCGACCTTTATCAAAGATGGAAACGTGATGGTAGGCATTTCTCCTCCTTACACGAGGCATGACAACGTTTCTCCAGGCAACGCCGGTCAACTGCTGTTTGTGTATGAAAAATCGGTTGGAAACTTTCCTCATGTCAGCAGGTTGTAGGTGTCGCCACCGGCGCCAACCTGGTGTGAATGCTCTGAAAAACTAATCATTTGCATATCACAGCATCTTATTCCTGTCGGTTAAATTTCGCGTCTGTAGCACGTCATCTTCGTGGTGTAGCAATTTTAATAGCCAGTAGTGTAAATGCCGAATCTCCAAGTTTTCGTCATTATCAGCGAAGAGATTCAAGCAAACGGCACTCTACATCACGTTCATAAATCAAAAACTGTGCACTTCACAAAATACGAAAGCATTGCATCCTATGACTATAAAATGAGTCAGTAAAAATCACTCTGCTGGCACATATATCTGCACGTAACAGTTTGTGGCGATTTGAAGTGGATAGAAATGCTTAAAAGAATCCGCGATCCCAGTTGCAGCCTGCCTTTCTAAGGACTTCCAAAGGACAACAAAATTGCTTTTCAGTGTTTCGTATCATTATTGTGCAAGGCGTAGCTTGCTTTAATCTTATGTGTGAGTGATGCTACATGTTATTATCTTCACGTAAAGGAAAGTTCATCTTCTCAATAACCTTCAAATCGTGAGCTGTAGCCTAATTTTTATTTATGAAATTAGTTCAAAATGGTTCAACTGGCTCTGAACACCATGGGACTTAACATTTGAGGTCATCAGTCCCCTAGAACTTAAAACTACTTAAACCTAACTCATCTAAGGATATCACACACGTCTATGTCCGAGGCAGGATTCGAACCTGCGACTGTATCTGTCGCGTGGTTGCAGACTGAAGCGCCTAGAACTTCTCGGTCGTAACGGCCGGCGAAATTAGTGAATGTTTCATGGTACCATTGTCTATGCCTGCAGTCTCGTTGAGTACTCAATAATCAAATTAAATAATTTAAGAAGACCGAAACTTAAATTACTGTTGTACTCGTCAACCACCACAATAAAATAAAAGCAGTGAGTAGAAAAGGGAGTATAAATAAGAACAGTGGCGTATTTAAGCTTACAAAATATTGACAAGTTGCAATTGATCCTTTTATAATTACAACATGCTGATAAATCTTACACAAAAAGATAACAAGCACAAATCAGAAAACGAATTCTCCTTAATAGGCAAAGCGTACATTGGGGCGGAAGTTATACAATCTCTCCCCAAACTTAACACATTATAGAATGCAGTCTGACATTTTTAAAATCGAACCACTGTCAGGCCCATCTCTTTTCAAATGGAATCAACTATGACCACATATGCCACAAACTATAGTTGACCGGAGAACAGAGAGCTGTGAATATCATTTAAGATTGGATTAGATTAGATTTACTTTCATTCCAATTGATCCGTAGTGAGGAGCTCCTCCAGGATGTGGAACATGTCAGAAAAACAACAACACATGACAAATATTTACGATTAAAAGAATCAAGCTAATGTACCATTCCACAGGTCCCAATTGGAATGATCGTAATTTTTTAATGAACACTATATGAAAGAGTCATTTTACAAATACTAATGCACTGAATTTAAAATAAAAAAGATTTTTTATTTATTTATAAGGTAATAAACATGTAATACAACTACTATAATACTTATTTACAATGAACACATTACTGCACTGAAATGGTGCAGAAGTTAGATTCTACTTACACATACACACACACACGCACATGCTCACACACAAATTTTCAATGAACACATTACTGCACTGAAATTGTGCAGAAGTTATATTGTTATTATATACAAATCAGTTGGTTTTACTGAGAAATTCATCAATGGAGTAGAAGGAGTTGGCCACCAATAAATCCTTTAGGCTTCTCTTAATTTGAATTTCATTGGTTGTTAAGCTTTTTATGGCTGCTGGCAAGTTATTGAAAATGTGTGTTCCTGAATAGTGCACGCCTTTTTGTACAAGACTAAGTGACTTTAAATCCTTGTGAAGATTATTCTTATTTCTAGTAATGATTCCATGAATTGAGTTGTTGGTTTGAAAAAGTGATATATTTTTAATGACATATTTCATTAAGGAATAAATATATTTGGAAGCAGTAGTTAGTATCCCTAGTTCCCTAAACAGGCTTCTGCAGGATGTTCTTGAGTTCACACCACATATAACTCTAACTGCACGTTTTTGTGACCGCAAAACTTTAGCTTGGCTTGATGAATTAGCCCAAAAAATAATCCCATATGACATTATAGAATGAAAGTAAGCATAGTATGCCAGCTTTTCCATTATTATATCCCCTACTTCTGACAAAATTCGCACTTCAAACAGAGATTTGTTAAGACACTTCAGCAATTCTGTGGTGTGCTCCTCCCAGTCGAATTTATTATCAAGCTGTAATCCCAAGAATTTAACATTGTCCACTTCTTCTATCTTCTTGTCATCGTTTGTTAGACATATACTCGTGGGACACCCCTTACAAGTTCTGAACTGCATGTAGTGTGTTTTTTTAAAGTTTAGTGACAAAGAATTGGCTAGGAACCAGTGATTAATGTCCACAAATATTTTATTGGCTGATCTTTCTAAGACTACACTTGATTTGCTATTTATTGCAATATTTGTATCATCGGCAAACACAACGAACTTGGCATCTGGTAATGTTACTGATGAAAGGTCATTGATATACATAAGAAAAAGTAAGGGCCCCAAAATGGAACTTTGTGGGACCCCACATGTAATTAGTTCCCAGTTGGATGATGCCTGATAGCTTGATACATGTCTCTTTCCTAATAACACCCTTTGTTTCCTGCCAGAGATATAAGATTTGAACCATTTTGCAGCATTTTCTGTTACACTATAATATTCTAATTTACTTAAAAGGATATTGTGATTTACAAAGTCAAATGCCTTTGATAGATCACAAAATATACCAGTTGTCTGCAATTCTTTGTCTAATGAATTAAGCACATTTTCACTGTAAGTGTAGATAGCCTTCTCAATATCAGAACCTTTCAGAAATCCAAACTGTGACTTTGACAGTATGTTATTTGAGATAAGATGGTTATAAAGCCGACTGTACATTACTTTTTCGAAAATTTTTGAGAATGCTGGCAACAGTGAAATTGGACGGAAATTTGATGCCATTTCATTATCTCCCTTCTTAAACAGCATATTCTTAAACAGCATATTTCAGCCATTCAGGAAATATTCCACTGATAAACGACTGGTTACACAGATAGCTTAATATGTTACTTAGCTCAGAATCACATTCTTTAATTAACTTTGTTGATATTTCATCATAACCGCTAGATGTTTTTGATTTTAAAGATTTTATGATGGACATTATTTCTGTTGGGGTAGTGAGGGTCAAATTCATATTATGGAAGTTACTTGAAATGTCTGGTCTGAGGTATTCCATAGCAGCATCTACCGAACCTGAAAACCCCATCTTTTCAGTAACAGTTATAAAATGTTTGTTAAAAAGTTCTGCAACACTGTACACTTCTGCCACCAATGTATCATTTACTCTTAATGCTATTTGTTCCTCCTCATGTCTGGTTCTACCGGTCTCCTCCTTCACTATATCCCATATTTTGTTATCTGATATGACTATCTTTTCCTTGTAATATATTTGCTTTGACATCCGTATTACAGAGTGTAATATTTTGCAGTATTTCTTATAATGTGCTATAGCATCAACATTGGAAATGTTTCGGATTGACAGATACAGTTTTCTTTTTGTTTTACAAGATACCCCTAATCCATGGCTTCTTTGTAGACTTTGCTCTAACCTTGGTTAGTTTTGAGGGAAAGCAGTGTTCGAATAAGGTAAGCACTTTATTAGCAAAAGTGTTATATTTTTCATTCATGCCATGAGCACTGTAAACATCAGTCCAGTGAATGTCTCTGAGGAGTGTCCAATAATAATAAATTTTTGGCTTACTGATTACCCTCTTGAGCTCAGATTTAACAGATTTTATATCCTGTTCAGTGTTAACATTTAACAGAAGGAACTGCATGTCATGGTCTGAGAGGCCATTGACTATTGGTTTTGTAATATAATTTTGTTCATTGGCCTTTTCTATAAAGATATTACCAATGGCTGTTTGTGAGCAAGTGGCTATCCTAGTGGGGAACTTTACAGTGGGAATTAAGGTGAATGATAGTGTTACTAACTCAAATAAGTTCTTATTGGTAGAGTCTTTAAGGAAATCTACATTGAAATCACCAGCAACCACTATTTCTTTGTTTTTGGTTGTTAAATGGCCCAGTACAGCTTCAAGGTGGTTTACAAACAGATTAAAGTTACCTGCAGGTGCTCAATATGCACTTAATATTATGAAAGATTTTTTGTGAAATTCTAATTCTGTTGCACATGCTTCCATATGCTGTTCTAGGCAAAATTTATGAATGTCTACGTTCTTAAATTTATGACAGTTGCTGATGAATGTGGCAACTCCTCCTTTCTCCATTTCTGATCTACAAAAGTGAGATGCTAACCTAAAACCTGTAACACTTAAAAGTTCTATACCAGTGGTCACATGATGTTCAGAGAGGCAGATTATGTCAGCAGGGTTTGAAGACTCTAATTCATCTATGCAGATAGTTAATTCATTAATTTTATTTCTCAGTCCTCGAATATTTTGATGCAATAAAGATAGCTGACATTTCACATTGACTGAGTTAAAATTGGGTAGAGTTAAAACATCTGCTGACTGTTGAAAATTCTTAAGCAATGGCTGTTTATGCTGATGTAATAAGCTGGAATTATGTTTTTTGATTTCTTTCTCAAACTGAAGGTTTGTCTCAGTCCTAACCTCTCTTAAAATTTGCTTTCTTTTGTCCTCCCTACCCTAAAAAAGAGTCTTTTCTGAACCCTATAACCACTGGTATTTTACCACTCATGACAGTGCCTCCCCCCTTTAACTTTCCTGCTATTTCCCCAGCCAATTTACCCTTCCCCTTCCTGTTGAGGTGAAGGCCATGACTAGTATAATCCCACCTACTGTGAGAATCAACAGGAACCACACCAATGTGTGACCCCGCACCCGACATGAGCAGCCGTTCCAGCTCCAAATTAACTCTCTTGACATAAGAGTTCAAATGAGGTCGGTCATGGCGCTAAAGAACAGATACAAACTCAACACTAGTATGCTTCGATGCCGATGCAATCTTCGCCAGGTCACACTCTATACTGTACCCAGGGTCTCTGTCCATACTGTTATCTGCCCCACCCACTATAACCACGGTGTCTTCCTTAGTGAAACCTTTGTGATCCTAAATCCTCTGTCACCTGCTCCAGACCAGCACTAGGTTTAAAAAAAATTGGTGACCTGGTGTTCTGATCCTAGTTCATCCTGCAAAAGTTGGCCAATTTAACAGCCAACCGGTGTGGCCAAGCGGTTCTGGCACTTTAGTCTGGAACCGTGCGACCGCTACGGTCACAGGTTCGAGTCCTGCCTCGGGCATGGATGTGTGTGATGTCCTTAGGTTAGTTAGGTTTAAGTAGTTTTAAGTTCTAGGGGACTGATGACCTCAGATGTTAAGTCCCATAGAACTCAGAGCCATTTAAATATCATTTAACGACCATATGCCAGTCAACCAGTAGGTTACCCTTTCTACCTAGATGGGACCACAGTCCCTCATTTACAGAGACAGGTCTAATATTTTCAGGCTGACTATTTCCAATTTCTGAAAGAAGGCTGCTAACTTTTCCAGACAGTTGTGCCTACGAAAATTATATGTTTCTTGCCGCTCACTAAAACCACCTGTCGACTTCCTACAGTCTTTCCTCCAATAAATACATGCTTCAGCCAGTCTGTCTGCATCGCGACAGCTTCTAACATGAGAGATCACAGAGTTTTATGATCTTCCCACTGTTTATGCAAAGGCTCAGTTTACAGCAGTCTCTCTTAAATGGCTTCCTCCACCCACTTTCCGCCAACTGGCCACCTTCACAACAGACTGCCACCTGGATCAGATAAAATGTTTTGTGAACTGCGGCCCTCCTGTCCGACACTAACTGGAAGGAGAAGAGTGCTACAGCCAGAAGTAACTCTGGAGATACGAACCACTGACTGCTGCTTCCCAGAACCACTCTCACACAGCCTGTTCGCTGCACTCGGGATTCATGGACCCTAGTCCATCTCTCTCTCTCTCTCTGTCCCTGTTCTCCAGCCCTTCAGGTACAAGTTCTTTACAGGTTACACATGTACACTCCTGGAAATTGAAATAAGAACACCGTGAATTCATTGTCCCAGGAAGGGGAAACCTTATTGACACATTCCTGGGGTCAGATACATCACATGATCACACTGACAGAACCACAGGCACATAGACACAGGCAACAGAGCATGCACAATGTCGGCACTAGTACAGTGTATATCCACCTTTCGCAGCAATGCAGGCTGCTATTCTCCCATGGAGACGATCGTAGAGATGCTGGATGTAGTCCTGTGGAACGGCTTGCCATGCAATTTCCAACTGGCGCCTCAGTTGGACCAGCGTTCGTGCTGGACGTGCAGACCGCGTGAGACGACGCTTCATCCAGTCCCAAACATGCTCAATGGGGGACAGATCCGGAGATCTTGCTGGCCAGGGTAGAGCACGTTGGGTGGCACGGGATACATGCGGACGTGCATTGCCCTGTTGGAACAGCAAGTTCCCTTGCCGGTCTAGGAATGGTAGAACGAAGGGTTCGATGACGGTTTGGATGTACCGTGCACTATTCAGTGTCCCCTCGACGATCACCAGTGGTGTACGGCCAGTGTAGGAGATCGCTCCCCACACCATGATGCCGGGTGTTGGCCCTGTGTGCCTCGGTCGTATGCAGTCCTGATTGTGGCGCTCACCTGCACGGCGCCAAACACGCATACGACCATCATTGGCACCAAGGCAGAAGCGACTCTCATCGCTGAAGACGACACGTCTCCATTCGTCCCTCCATTCACGCCTGTCGCGACACCACTGGAGGCGGGCTGCACGATGTTGGGGCGTGAGCGGAAGACGGCCTAACGGTGTGCGGGACCGTAGCCCAGCTTCATGGAGACGGTTGCGAATGGTCCTCGCCGATACCCCAGAAGCAACAGTGTCCCTGATTTGCTGGGAAGTGGCGGTGCGGTCCCCTACGGCACTGCGTAGGATCCTACGGTCTTGGCGTGCATCCGTGCGTCGCTGCGGTCCGGTCCCAGGTCGACGGGCACGTGCACCTTCCGCCGACCACTGGCGACAACATCGATGTACTGTGGAGACCTCACGCCCCACGTGTTGAGCAATTCGGCGATACGTCCACCCGGCCTCCCGCATGCCCACTATACGCCCTCGCTCAAAGTCCGTCAACTGCACATACGGTTCACGTCTACGCTGTCGCGGCATGCTACCAGTGTTAAAGACTGCGATGGAGCTCCGTATGCCACGGCAAACTGGCTGACACTGACGGCGGCGGTGCACAAATGCTGCGCAGCTAGCGCCATTCGACGGCCAACACCGCGGTTCCTGGTGTGTCCGCTGTGCCGTGCGTGTGATCATTGCTTGTACAGCCCTCTCGCAGTGTCCGGAGCAAGTATGGTGGGCCTGACACACCGGTGTCAATGTGTTCTTTTTTCCATTTCCAGGAGTGTAGTTATAAGAACAGTCTGCCCACAGTTTCCTCATGTAAAAAAGTCATAAACCACACATACAAAATGTAGTACTGGGCAACACTGAGATCATTGTCTAAAATAGGAATATTAATATAATGGACAATGTTGTTAAAGTGGGAAAGTAGTGTGCCACCTTTCAGTTCCTACAGTCGTGGAATCAAACAGTTACCCCAGCGTCGGCACAGTGTTGTAAGTAACGAAGAACAATACAACACGTCACAAATAAATGACGTCTCTCTTATTTGAACCTGTTGTGTTTATTACTTACGGGAAAGCACTATAAACATATGCACCAACCCAATAAAAATATTTTGCATCTTTCTTAACGATATAATGTTGTAATATAGTTGGGATCTAATATAACGTTTTCTAATAACTGTTGAGCAAGAACTGCTGTTCATAAATTTGTTTTGAAGGATGTCTGAATTTTTACACTCCACAGCTCGTACCATACCAAAGTCAGGGCATCCAAATCCTTGAACGTCATGCATTCCGCCTTGCTTTCCGCATCTGTTTAAGCTCGCCCAGATAGATCCTTTACTATCTCATGAAGTTCCCACCCTTCCTCACCTATGTCTAACACCTCTGCATGTCCTATGCTACCTGCAAACTTAATCCCAATAACCCTATAGACCCCCCCCCCCCTTCTGATTACCATCCTGGTACAAAGCCGCGCCCTTACAAAAACATCCCACATCCGTACACTTCCACACACACCAGATCAAATCCCTATGCAACTTTAACCGACTCCTTGTTCCAGACAATGAAATTCGCTCTGATTTTTATCCATACCACCAGTTATATTTCTTCCCCATCTATTCCACAGCACATTAGAGCTCGCCTCTCCCTCTTCCCTCTCCATTTCTCCCCATCCCTCCCTCTTTTAATTTCACGGCTGTGCCAACTCCTTACTCACACTTCCTTCCCGTCTTCCCGCTATGCACCGCAACACCTTCCTTCATTTCGATACATACCGCCCAGTGGTTTACAAATTTACACTCACAATCATCCCCTCTACAGAACATATTTAAACTCCGCACAACTTTTTTTACCAAGTGCAGGAGTCTCATCATTTTAGTGAAAGTACAGAGCATTTTTTAAGAAAGTCGCCGTCTCTTCATTGCATTTTAAAAACACTTTTAAATTTTTTCCCATAAATCGTGTTTGTAATGTCTTCCTTCATACATTGTGAAAGCTCTTGGCTGAATAGGTTATTGTTCCGCTGGCAGCCCCTCCTTCCTCCCCAATATGGGACGAGAAGGATGACACAACAATAAAGAAAAAAAATGTTTTGGGCATGATGTCTAGGATTATATGGTAGATAATACCGGACCGGCTAGTGTGGCCGAGCGGTTCTAGGCGCTACAGTCTGGAACCGAGCGACCGCTACGGACGCAGGTTCGAATCCTGCCTCGGGTATGGGTATGTGTGATGTCCTTAGGTTAGTTAGGTTTAAGTAGTTCTAAGTTATAGGGGACTGATGACCTCAGAAATTAAGTCTCATAGTGCTCAGAGCCGTTTGAACCATTTGATAATACCGGGCGTTTTCTGAAGCTGTCCGACATAGATGCATGTTTATCTAAAGTTGCAGCTACAGAAAAATGTAGCAAAATTCAAGAGGAGGCGCCTGCTGAGCAACGGAGCTATAATAGGAATGACACTTGAACGTAAACGTGAATAGATGTAACGAGTCGCGCATAAATATTCGCGAAACTCCACAGCGCCTCTTTAACACTAGCGGCGATAAATCACTGGAAAAATTTACAGCTGTTAAATGGTCAATAGGCAAAATAAAACAATTGCGACTAAAATAATTGCTTTTTTCTAATTGTGTTGTTCGCTGTTCCAGTCGGCAGTATGTCGGATACACGTAACAGCTGTAAAATATCTGAGGGTAGCTGCCCGGAGCGACATAAAATGGACTGCCGATTTAAAACTAATATTATGAAAGGCAGCTTCGGGTCCCAGTTTATTTTGCGAATACTGTGAAAGCTGCTCTCATCCACGAAAGGCGTGCTTCACAAAACTGTCGTTCGTCACGTGTTCGTTTAGTAAGGAAGTGAGGGATATGATAATCGTACGCGAAGCACGCTTAGGCGCACACTGTACGTCGGTTTCTAGAGCTTACATCTCAGAATTACCCAGTTTCGAATCGTCCCACGCATCCAAACATTCAGTCTGCTAATTAATCCGGCAGACTGTAATCTCGGTAGTTTTTCTCGTTTCTTGTGGTAGTTAACGCTGTAACTTTCTTTCCTTTTGTTCAGTGACGTCGTAAAACAAAAAGATATTCATTAGCCATGTATGAGCAGCTTAATACTACGGAGTTTACTTGCGTGCCGCTCGGCTTTCCGTACTGTAATAAGAAAATGTAATATATCTGGAGAACTCATAAGGCGGAATAAGGGCGCCATCTTTGTGCGCGGTGCTTTCTTCAAGGAGAGGCCACGGGGAACGAAGTCGGAGCGGCGGCTGGGCTGTTATTACGGACCAGTGAAAGGCCACACCGTCGTGTTTCTGGGATATTAATGTCTCCTGCGAGAGGCAGACACCTTATTGTGGCACTCTGCTGCAGCTCGTGATAAATTTCACCCGAGAGACTAAACAGAAAGCTCAGAGTAAACACTCATAACCCGTGAAATTGCGGCAGACTGTAAATAATTTCATTAGCGCTCTCGGAACTGCTCTTGCCAGTTTTAACAACATAGATGTACTACAGCTTATGATAAATGCGACGCCGTGAATATGTCATCGGAAATATTTAGTTTATTGCTTGAGTGGGATCGCATTCAAATGAAACATTTTAAAACACCTAATGCAGGACATTTTATGTACACTCACGCTCATAAATTAAGGATAAATGCAGAATGTGGTGCCACACAACATGGCACTACACAAAACTGGCGCTAATAGCATAGGCACATAGGGAACACACCCGACACAGATCTGTAAGTCCACGTTATTGGTGATAAGTTAGGGAAAACTGTCTTGAAACACATGTGCTAAAAAACGCCACTGCTTCCTGTGCATGTACCCCGACGTCAATATGGGATATGATCACCATGCACACGTACACAGGCCGCACAAAGGGTTGGCATACTCTGGATCAGGTGGTCGAGCAGCTGCTGGGGTACAGCCTCCCATTCTTGCACCAGTACCTGTCTGAGTACCTGAAGTGTCGTAGGGGTTTGAAGACGTCGACCGAGAGCATCCCAGACGTGCTCGATGGGTTTGGGTCCCGAGAACGGGCAGGCCACTCCATTCGCCTGATATCTTCTGCGTCAAGGTACTCCTCCACGATGGCAGCTCGGTGGGGCCGGGCGTTATCATCCATCAGGAGGAAGGTGGGACCCACTGCACCCCTGAAAAGGCGGTCATACTGGTGCAAAATGACGCTCCGATTCACCTGACCTGTTACAGTTCCTCTGTCAAAGATATGCAGGGGTGTACGTGCACCAGTCATAATCCCAACCTACACCATTAAACCACGACCTCCATACAGGTCCCTTTCAAGGACATTAAGGGGTTGGTATCTGGTTATTGGTTCACGCCAGATGAACACCGGCGAGAATAACTGTTCACAGTATACCTGGACTCGTCCGTAAACATAACCTGGGACCACTGTTCCAATGACCATGTACTGTGTTCTTGACACCAGGCTTTACGGGCTCTCCTGTAACCAGGGGTAGGTGGAATGCACCTTGATGGTCTCCGGGTGAATAAACCGTGTCTGTTCAGTCGTCTGTAGAGTCAGGAGAGACTGTTTCAGTGGCTGCGGTAAGGTCCCGAGCAAGGCTACCTGCAGTACTCCGTGGCCGTCTGCGGGCACTGATGGTGAGATATCGGTCTTCTTTTGGTCTTATACACTGTAGACGTCCCGTACTGTAGCGCCTGGACACGTTTCCTGTCTGCTGGAATCGTTGCCATAATCGCGAGGTCACACTTTGTGGCACACGGAGGACTCGTGCTGCGACCTTCTGTGTTTGACCACCCTCTAGTCGCCATAGTATTCTAACCCTCATAACGTCGTCAGTATGTGTTCTTTGAGCCATTTTGGACACACAGTCACCATTAGCACGTCTGAAAATGTCTGCACACATACTCGCTGCACCGTACTCTGACATGCACCAACACACCTCTGCGTATGTGGACTGTTGCCAGCGCCACCGTACGACGACTGCAGGTCAAATGCACCGCATGGTCATAACCTGAGGTGATTTAAACCCCCAAACCACCCACCAGAGCGTTGTTTCACCATATATCACGATTATCCTTAATTTATGAGCATGAGTATCCTTCTTCAATTCGCCATTCCAGTTCCAGGCTTTAACCATTTTCAGGTGGAACACAGCAAAACTTCAAAACGAGGGTGTATATACTGAAAGGTGTAATATCACTCGCGTTGTGCCACCAGCTGAAGCTGATGGCAGGAAAGATATATTCAGATGTACAATAATTTAAAGTGCAGCTACTAACGTAGCTTCAATGTGGGCTGTGGTTATCGCACGGCAGCGAAACTTGACAGCTATGCTAATGAGTTAATGTGGGAACCGATATCCGCTGGGAATAAATCGTCTCCAATTTTATCCACAGGTGCAAATCTGGCGCTGCACACCGTTTGTGTGACGGTATGACATCCACGCTGTCATTTGACAAGCCATAACGTAAATGAACAGTATGGCTATGGGGAAGAGAGACAGTGAGCTGTTAGTGAAGCTGTTTGATGTGAACGGCAGCAGTTATAGTGGTGCACTGAGAGAGTATCGCCGACTGAATGGTGTGAGGAAAGCCCCTATGTCATTAATTGGTTTAAAGAAGGTGGACCTGGTGTGGCACCTGGAAGAGGAAGGTGCTCTATCCCGGCGGGAGTTAATTGACGAGGTTGCTGCTGCTATCACGTGTCCCGTGTAGTGCTAGATCTTGTGCAGCGTCACGAGAATTGTCCATCCTCTGGTGAGCAGTACGGGAAGCTTCGCGGTGTATATGACGCTGGTAACCATTCAAGATCCAGACGGTGCAGCATGTGAAGCTTCATGATTCGCATCAAAGCTCTGAATTTGCTCTCCGGTTTCTGGCACGGTTCGAAGTGTGGCTGGTGTGAGTTAACGAGCATTTCGCTCTCATTTAAGTATATGGCCGAAAGAGTCAGCCTTCAGCAATTGTGAAACGAACCCTGTCGTCCAGAACCACGTGCCACAAAGACCGCAGGTCCACCACAAGATGGGAAAACTCACAGGCGTCTAGTGTGCTGAATGAGGCCTAACCGTTGTAGTGTGCGAGTGAGGCAGACGAGAACCTACGTCATAGGGAACCCTCACAGAAGCTGTTTCTGGCCAGGGAAACGTAGCAGTGTTACATATGGCGGACCTAAGATTGGCCATACAGGTAAAGATATAGGGAAACTATTTAATTCTGTGGTAATTCAGGGAATGAATCCACAGTAATTTTAATCTACCATCCTTCACAAATTTTGACGGTGATTCCAATAAAACGTGAATATTGATCATATCTATAATAGTTTAGAATTTACTGTTAAAGTGAAATTAACAAGTTTTGCAACAAAGACCTGAGTGCTAAAATCTGAACGCTTTAGTCGATCTTAACGGTCGACATTTGATATAGAAGTGCAATATTAAAATGACAAATGTTGTAAATATTAACTTTGTAACTTCATTTGTTTAAAAGATACAGTAAATTTAAATTATCAGTATTTTCCGTTAAGGGGCTCCGGAAAGGCTCAAAATCATGAAAAGTTCAATTTTTACTTTTTGCGTTTTCTGAATCTGCAGACTATTACCTTTTAATAGATATATAATTTATTCAATTCCGAAGACTACAACTATTTTTAAATTTTTTTTGAAATGTGTTCTACATGTGCGTGACCCACTGTGGCGCTGTTAAACTGCTGTCAAATGGTGTTATTATTAACGTCCGTGTTCATCAGGTACATTTTAGTGATGTGAGATAAAGTATGTGTTGTGGCTAACCTGTGGTGGTTCAATATATATCGCTGGTGTGATTGTCGATTGTTTCATGTTTATTTACTCTGTCGTTATCTCGAAAATATTCGTAATTAATTCTGTTTCTTGAGTCTCTGTTTTGTTGAAGTATAATAATGAGTAAAAGTAAAGTTGCTGTTGCGACTTTCAATGATGGCAACATTGTAAGGTGCAAGGTATTTAGAAATATGGGAATGAAGATAGGTTCTAACATGGTACGAGCGATGCTTGCTTTAGACAAGGAACGCCTTCGGGCTGCAGACAGGGCTGTAAAGAGTCTAGAAATACAAGCAAGAGTAAACAGGAGGAGGAACAAGAGGAAGCTGGAGGAGGAGTTTGCAGAGGATGAAGATGATCCATCCTATGGACGTGGAATGCACTAAAAAGTTAATCCAATCTTTGCCGCTCGATTCCCAAAACTTTTATTTTCTCATACTAATTACATGTTTTCTAAGGATCTTCCAAACATATTTGTTTCAAACTTTCAGTAAATGTTACACAGTACCTTCTGCATAATTTAACACAGCCTTTTTTCCAAAAAACTGTATATTTTTGAATATATAAATAAAAAATTGCAAAAAAATATTGTGAATTTTCATTACAATTGAAAAAAAATCATCTTTAATAACTGAACTAAAATTTTGTAAAATCCCTGAGTCAAGTTGTAGCCCATATTCCATTAAATAATCTGTAAAAAGTTCAACTTCCTACCCCAAATACTTTGTGAGGAAAGATGTAATTTGTAAGCGTTATTTTAACATTGCAAGTATAGGGCGTTCCGAAGCCCCATAAGCATCAGATCATCATTTGCTCCACACAAAACACATTGAACGATGACAGCATGACACCTAATTGAGTCATTAGGTAATAGAATATTTGTTGTAACGTTTACTGCATAATACTTACTTGTATTATTTATTTATCAGAAAGCACTTTTATGCAAGCCTACTGACAGTGAAATTCAAAGTTAAGAAGGAAATTGTATTAGTTTTATGTAAAAGAATTTAACGTTTATTATGTAATGGATATTACTGTTCCTTTGTTTAGAACCTGAAAGCGGTCAAGTTTTGATTATTTAAATCTGTTAAAATGTAAAGTAATGTAGAATAAGCTGCACCCAATCACATGGACGGCTTCAGGAAAGGGAACTGCCCTAGGCAGTGGAGCGAGGATATTCGGCGCGCGGACAGTTGGGCTGGAGACACCGAAGGGTACAGTGCGGCTGGAGACGCGAAAGCCGACAGTCGGTCTTTAGGCAGCTATGATGTGAAACGACTTAGAAAATTTCGCGTTGTGTCGGTGAGTCTCTGACCGGTGAGCAGCCGCACGGCTGGTGTGAACTCTTAACTTTTCGCGTTGTTAACGAGGTGGTAATTCGCGATGAGATTGTGAATGATCGAAGTGTGTCAAATGGGTACGTGCTCGAGTGTAACTGTTGTTGTTGTTGTTGTCTTCAGTCCTGAGACTGGTTTGATGCAGCTCTCCATGCTACTCTATCCTGTGCAAGCTTCTTCATCTTCCAGTACTTACTGCAACCTACATCCTTCTGAATCTGCTTAGGGTATTCATCTCTTGGTCTCCCTCTACGATTTTTACCCTCCACGCTGCCATCCAATGCTAAATCTGTGATCCCTTGATGCCTCAGAACATGTCCTACTAACTCATCCCTTCTTCTAGTCAAGTTGTGCCACAAACTCCTCTTCTCCCAAATTCTATTCAATACCCCCTCATTAGTTACGTGATCTACCCATCTAATCTTCAGCATTCTTCTATAACACCACATTTCAAAAGCTTCTATTCTCTTCTTGTCCAAACTATTTATCGTCCACGTTTCGCTTCCATACATGGCTACACTCCATACAAATACTTTCAGAAACGACTTCCTGACACTCAAATCTATACTCGATGTTAACAAATTTCTCTTCTTCAGAAACGCTTTCTTTGCCATTGCCAGTCTACATTTTATATCATCTCTACTTCGACCATCATCAGTTATTTTGCTCCCCAAATAGCAAAACTCCTTTACTACTTTAAGTGTCTCATTTCCTAATCCAATTCCCTCAGCATCACCCGACTTAATTCGACTACATTCCATTATCCTTGTTTTGCTTTTGTTGATGTTCATCTTATATCCTCCTCGAGTGTAACAGTAACTCTAAATACGACCATTTTCGCTATTAGTTTGCTTTCTGAATAAACATTATTCCAACCAAATCGCAACTGCATGGCCTACATCATTTATGGGTCGTTAATTTAATTCCTGACATTATTATTACTGTTATTATATGTTATGTTAACTTTGTATTTCGCAAAGTTCCATGAGCCAGACAATTTAACCAAAGAGTCCAAGTGTCTAATTTAGGACGCGTAATGCGACATGTGCGGTTCAACCCCTAGACGAGTTTGGGCCAAGACATTTAGCACATTTTGTATTACAGGGTGCAGTGAATACACAGAACTGCCGAATTTGAGGTACTGTTAAACCGCTTGTTGTCCACTTACCGTGTGTGACTCTGTGGCGTGGATTCGCAACCACCTTTACTCTCGGTCTGTCCTTCTTTGAAGAGAACACATACAGAGGGCCTGGTAGGCGTACCGTGACGTCTGCACGTTATCGAGACCGCAATGCACAGCACGTAATTCCTGCTTTGGAAGAACGCAGCTGCGAGAAAACCACTGTTTACATACCCGTTGGGACAACACTTCGTGTCGCTCGCCCAGTGAAAGAACAGCTTAATGCAACCTTCCACGAACGTGTTATCTCCAGACGTTTCGCAAGATCAGTTGATTTAAATCTAGGAGGCTTTTGGCACTGTGGATATCTAAAAGAACGCGTTTGCCAGGGACTCGTACGGTCTCCACCTTAACTGAAGGCCACTACACAGGAGCACTTTGCTCAGATTACACCGAAACTGCTCCGGGCAACCGCTGATCACGTCGTTTTACGGATGCAACATCTCGATGACTCCCGTGGTCATATGGAACAAAATTTCTATCGATGGTTAATAATAAAATCAATAGTGTGCCTTTCTCTCTCGCTTGACCTTTTCTGCCCACGTTCCGTTCCTAATTAATTACCTTGCTTTCCCTTCAGATTAGTGACCAGTCTGATGCGGCCTCCCACGAATTCCTCTCCTGTGCTAAACTGTTCATCTCAGAGTGACACTTGGAACCTATATTCCAATCTCTGTCTTCCTCTGCAGATTATACTTCCGAGTCTGCAGAGAAGAAAATGATTCCTTCCCTTATCAGTCCACCTAATTTTCAAATGGTTCAAATTGGCTCTAGGCACTATGGGACTTAACATCTGAGGTCATCAGTCCCCTAGACTGAGAACTACTTAAGCCTAACTAACCTAAGGTCATCACACATATCCTTGCCCGAGGCAGGATTCGAACCTGCGACCGTAGCAGCAGCACGGTTCCGGACTGAAGCGCCTAGCACCGCTCGGCCACAGCAGCCGGCACATTAATTTTGAAGATTCTTCTGTAGCACCAGAACTCAAATGCTTCGATTCCATTCTGTTCCTGTTTCCTACAGTCTATGTTACGCTACCATACAATGCTGTGCTCCAAACTTACATTCTCCGAAATTTCTTCCTCGGATTAAGGGTTGTGTTTGACACTAGTAGACTTGTTTTGTCCAGGAATTCCCTTTTTTTCAGTGCTAGTCTCCTTTTGGTGTCCTCATTTCTCCCTCCATAATGAGTTATTTTGCTGCCTAAGAAGCAGAATTCCTGAACTTCATGAACTTATCTTCAATACTGAATTAAGCTTCTTTCGTTTCTCCTTTCTGCTACTTCTCATTACTTTCGGTTTTCTTCGATGCATTCTCAATCCATATTCTGTGCACAGTAGACTATTCATTCCATTCGGCAGATCTTCTAATTCTTCTTCATTTTCCCTGAGGATAGCAGAATCATTAGCGAATCTTTTCATTGATATCCTTTCACCTTGAATTTTAATTCAACTTTTGAAGCTTCATCTTTACATTGCTTCTTCGATGTACAGATTGTACAGCTGGGGCGAAAGATTACATCCCACTCTTACACCCTTTTTAATGTGAGCGCTTCGTTCGCGATCGTTCACTCTTATTGTTCCCTCTTGGTTCTTGTACGTGTTCTGTATTACCCGTCTTTAACCTACAACTTACCACTATTTTTCTTAGAATTTCGAACATTTTGCGCCATTTCACTTTGTCGAACGCTGTTTCTGGGTTGACAAATCCTATGAGTGTGTCTTTATTTTCCTTTGTCTTGCTTGCGTTATCAGCCGCGACGTCAGAATTGCCTCTCTGGTGTCCACTGTGGGCCGAACCGCACAGTAATCCTGTGTTAGGTGTGGGTCGGCGGTGGGGTGGGTGGACTGCTGTAGCCTGCTGTGGGGTTGTGAACCACTGAGGGCTACGGCGGGACGAAGCCTCTCCGTCGTTTACAGGTCTCCTGTTCAGTACATACACACATACATACGTACATACTGCCTATGAAAATTTAAATGTTAAAAATTCTGCTTATTTGTAGTACACAGACAATGAGTTGTTGCTACTGTTTATATTATTTATACGTCTGTTTGTACCTTCCATGCCGCGCAGGATTAGCCGAGCGGTCTTAGGCGCTGCAGTCATGGACTGTGCGGCTGGTCCCGGCGGAGGTTCGAGTCCTCCTTCGGGCATGGGTGTGTGTGTTTGTCCTTAGGATAATTTAGGTTCCGTAGTTTGTAAGCTTATGGACTGATGACCTTACCAGTTAAGTCCCATAAGATTTCACACACATTTGAACATTTGTACCTTCCATGCATTTCGTTTTTATGTGATGCGCAATCATTTTAGTGTGAAATTTATAATAAATGCGACGTCCTACCCGAAACACAGGAAATCTGAGGAAACATCTCCATCGGAAATTGGGGCTAAATGTTGAGAAAAGAAAAGCATTCATTCGAACAAAAAATGTTAGCATATTTTAACTCTAACATTCGTTGTCTGTTATAGGGGATCAGTTCTGAGCCTTGGTGAATGAGATTTTAGCCTTATTGTTTCTTCTTATTGTAATCATTTTTCATGTTGCTCTGTGGATATGAAACAAATGTGCATGTTCAGCCCTTTACGAATAATAGTTGAATAGCATGTGTTAGATTGTCGTTGAGCGTCGAGCCTATAAAAAGCTTTCTCTTACTTAAAAACTCCGGTAGGCAGCCCTCCCCCCCTCCTCGCTCTCGCCCCCCCCCCCAGCTTACAAACTCTGCTACCTGCTTGACCGCTAACTGAGAGAAGTTTAAACTTGGAGAAAAACGATCACATTAACCGACTTGCAATAACCATGGTAGCACATAACCCCCATTGTAAATTAGACATCAAACGAGGGAGAAATGTCATCTTTCACCTACTTTCTTTGTCATTTTCGCTGACGATTTCCAAAAATTGAAATCAGAGAATTCTCCAGAAAATAACTTAGATAATCACATTTAACTAATTGCAGATGATAAAATAATAACTGAAGTAAATGAGCATGACGTCCAACTAGCAGCCCATCAGCTAAACTAAAATACATATTGCAACAGAAAATAGTAACTAACAAGGAAGTAATGAAACAAGTTTCATTTCCTGCATCTGATTCCGCCAGTAGTTATGATTATAACGATAGACGGAATAATATGCGGAACAGTTAACTATAAATCCCCCAAGAGGTGCAAATCAAATTTCTAAAACTATTGCCATACCATTACTGTTGGATGCAAGCGAGAGTTTGAGGAATAAAAAGAAAGATGGCAGAAGAACAAGTAGTAGAGTTGAGGTTCTGGACGAAAGATACCGCTTACACATGAATACATATAATGAGGGATAAAAACACGAATTTTAAAGCTATTGAAGAGAAAAAAATGAGTACAGACATAAATGGAAACAATATGAACAGACAATCTGAGCAATCCGAAATGAGAGACGTAGGTCAAGCAAGGAAACGGCTGACATGGACTTTGTGAAGACGAATCAGCAAACGGCTGTCACACATCCCATACGAGTGCTAAGCACGCCAGCGGAAGTCATCCACTGATGGCAAATTAATTCCAAACTGGCCTGCAGAATAGGTTAATGAGTATGAAATAACTTAGAAATACAGCATTTAAGCATTTAATTAACTTTATAACGAAAGCAATAAAAATACAGGAGCAAACCGAAAGGTCTAAATGGCCTTATTCTAAGAGAATTCGAAATAAGGAATGTGGTGTTTTAATGATATATACAGGAAATGTAATTTAGCCAAACAGTTGTCATAAATATTCGTTTTGTAAATAAAAAACGCCTCTTTCTTGTTGCAATGTATTTTATTCGCTCCGAAAGCGTTTCGCCTTTTACTTTAAGGCATATTCAGTGGAATCTAGAAAGATACTGTTTTGTTTTGATTTACAGCATATGTAGATTTTAAAACTGTTCCCGTCCTATTATCACATAAGTGACTACTTACAGTTACCGACATCGGCATTTCCTCTCGTGAGTAAAAAGTAAGACGTGAACCATTTTATAAGCTACAAATATCGCATATCAAAACAAAACAGTATCATTTTAGATTCTGCTGAAGATATCTTGAAGTAAAAGATGGAACGCGTCTGGAACAAATAAAATACATTGTAGCAAGAAAAATTCATTATTATTCACCAAAGGAATATTTCTGTCTTTGCTACCGTTGATGGCCATGCAAACAAAGTTCTCATAAATGTTGTTGTTGTGGACCTCACTCCGAAGACCCGTTTAAGACCCCTCTCCATGCTAGTTGCTAGTCTATCCTGTGAAAGCCTCTTCATTTCTGAATAACTACTATAACCTACATCTACTTCAAACTGCTTACTGTGTTCATGTCTACATCTACCTCTAAAAAATTGGCCCCATTCCCGTCCCCAATGGAACAGCTTTTCCACCTATTCGATTCAGTAACTCCTTAGTTTCTTTCCGGAGTGCTTGTCGTCCATGTCTCACTTCCGTAAACGTCTAAAGCCCAGAAAAGGCTCTCTAACATTTATAGTTATGTTCATTATTAACAAGTTTCCGTATTTCAGAAATTATTTTCTTTCTACTGTTAGTTTGCATCTAGTATCCGCTCTACTTCGTTCGCCAACAGTCTCATTTTTCTGCACAAATAGCAAAAACTCACAGAATAATTTTCCCTTGCTGTTTCTGACACAGTTACAATGTCTTCTGTATACCTCAAACTATTAATTCATCTCTTGAACTTTCGATACCTTTCCAAATTTCTTATTGATTTCTATTACTGTTTGCTCGATGTACAGATTAACACAGGGAATAGGCTACAGCCCTCGCTCAGCTACTTCTCAACTACTGCCCATCAGCTCTTATGACTGCAGCCAGTACAGGCTGTAAGTAACCATCCGTTCAATGTGTTTTATCCCTGCTATCTTGAATATTTCAAAGAGTGTAGTCTACATTGTCGAAAGTCATCTTCAAATAGCAATTGCTATAAACGGAGGTCTGCCTTCCCTCAACCTATATTCTCAGGTAAATGATAGGGTCAGTATTATCTTGCGTGCTCCTATTTTACCTTGGAATGTGAACCGATCTTCTCCAAGGTCGGCTTCAACCAATATTTCATTCTTCTGTAAATAATTCGTGTCAGCATAGTGCAACCAGGACCAGTTAAACTGATGGTTCGGTAATATTCGCACCTGAAAAATATACTTTCATTAGTGAGGTTAATTATAAAATTTCCTGATTTGCTGAGAAAATTCATTTCTATCGAAATGGATTGTAAAACATTGACGAATGTTTCTAATTTCTATGCTGTGAGTATACATTACTGAAGCCCCGCAGACGTCCAGAAACATAACGGGACACATCTGAGAACACTGATCAACATAATGTGGAATTAGGTGAATACTACAGGAAAATAAAGATTAGGAGGTGGAGATATGCCCCACTTGTAATATCTACACAGTAACTTTCGCCTGAATAAATCCTAGTATTGTCCGACTGCGGAGAAAAACAAGTCCCCATAAAGAAGTTAAAATACAGAAAATATGGCGTGGCAAGTTATTAAAAGGTATATAACGTGTGCACAAAAATACATTGAGAGACGTAACGAAAATATTACAATGCGGCAAAAAATACACACTCGAATGTGGCAGAAACTGAGTGACAAGATAAACTAAGTTATTTACACAAGAGGTAACGGTTATCGATTAAGAAAATTTAACAGCTATTTTTTTCAGTTACATAGAAGTATTGTTTATTCTGTATATAACTTACCTGAAGAAGGCAATGTTGCGGATACTATTTAAGTAGTTCTTTACCTTAGAATGTACAGCTATTCATTACTACAAAATGAAACGATGACTGTTTCGTTGCGAGTTTGTACCCACATATTTCCTGTAACAACGTACGAGACAGACCTTTTTTTTCTAAGAAGCAGAAACTGTTTGATTTAAAATTATCGTATTTTTCTTTCGCTCTGTCAAATAACCGCCAAAGGATAGCAGCGCGAAATGAAGATGTTTCCGCGAATAGCGAACTGCATTTAATTAAACTTGAGACTGCAGTTGCTTAACGTTGCTGTTAAGGTTTGTAACTTTGCAACACGATAACTTTAATTAAGGAAGAGTCACGCAATTTCGACGCGAAATGAGAGTCTTGAAAAGAAAAATTCATGGACCAGAAACTGTTTATCTGTACAGTACAAAGTAGCAGCTACAACTTACGCATCATTTTAACAGTCTTGCTGCCTTTCAGCGCGTAGGGTAGTTCATTTCTTGTTTATTTCCTTGGATACTTCTCCATACACTTTATGGAGTGGATAGGTGTTATCATCAAAGGACATTTAATGGTTCTATCCAGTTTTTACTGCATAGTGTGCCTCGGTATTGTCATGAGAAGGGTACATGTTTGATCCCCAGTAAGTGGAATTTTTCCTCGCTGGGCGGTCTGGAACTGTCTCCAGTTACCTCTTGATGCCAACTGAGGAACTACTTGAGTGAGAAGTAGCAGTTGAATATTCACATTTCTTCCACACCGATGATATGTGCTGTTGTCGTCTTGAAAACAGAAGTATCAAGAATACACTATCATGCATATTTTGACTGTAAGGCAATACCTGATAATTCAGAAAGTTTAAATAAACATTCTGGTTTATCGTTAGTGGCCACCTCACCGAGTAGGCCAATTTCATGATAGAGAAGCGAAGCGCCCCTCAAAACATGAGAGACCTCCATTCATTGCCTGCGAAAATTCCTGTCGCCTTTGGAAACTATTTTGATTCACAAGCCATTAAACGTGGTTCTGGTCCCTCTTATTCACGACTGTATTCCCAACAAAATTGTGACCACGTGGCCAGTTTTAAACTGTGGGGCGGCGGGTGGAATTATTTGTTATATAAAATGAATGTAGAGTGTAATGTAGAAAAGATGCATTTCCCGGCCGATTAGCAACATATGTGGGGCGGCGGGTGGAATAATTGTTATTATATGATTTGTATTTATACTGTTGTTTTGCCGTTCTCAACACTGGCTCACTAACTACAATATTGGCAACCAGAAAGTGATTAGCAAAACATGAAGCCTGTAATTAGAATTCCTAGTGCCCACTTCATCTGAGAAATACACTTATAGCTACAGCTTATAGCTCTGAGGAATTAGGAGATTGTCTGGGATTCATAATCAAAAACGATTCTCTAAAAATGTTCACTATATTCTGAAAGTCACAGACCAAAAAGAATCCACACAATCCAACTACCAGAGCAGTTCAGAGTCTAATGCGCTGATGCAACTATAACTGTTCAAACCAAATGTTTAAGTGAATGCTCGCCATAATTTGATGATAATGTTCATCAAACGCCATGCTAAATAATGGTAAAATGTCTGTGTCGCGGCGCACGTGAAAATACGACGTACGCAATCTGAAGATAGATCATTAAAGTCATCCCAGAATTAAAACTTCACTCGAAAACGATTTCATGGTTACGCGTATCCCGAGTAACTTATTACGGCATCCGAGGTTGTTTATAGCAATGATACCGACGCGACTCCCGGCACAGGTGGTGTGCTAATCAGCGTCTGGAGAGAACTGGGGCCTTCATCTCTCGCGCAGCGTTCTTATATATAAAGCCGCGGTGCGGACGGCTAAGGGAACGCCTGATCAAAATTGCTCTCCCGACTAGCCTCTGGGCTAGTAATGCACCACTTTAAGTTATTTAATAAATCATTGCTTCTTTTGCTGATGGCCGTTGAAGCTCTCAATTTAAATGTGCATTCAGCACACAGGTAAGTAATCATAATAAAAGTCTGACATGGCTAAGTCAAGTATTTTGGGCGAGAGAATTAATTTAATTACACTACACGCAGTAGACGAGCTCTGAACTTGCTCTTTGGAGATACGCTATCGGTAGAGTTTTATAGTTATTCAGTTGAAACTTCTCACATCTTTATGAGTATAGCGGATCTCCCTTCTACTTAAATTTAAACATCCTAGCCTTATTTATTCGCCTACTTAATCTATCTTGCTTCCTTAATTTCTAAGACAAAAACTAGAAAATCATAAATTTCAACTAAAATTTTAATTTATGAGATCCAGAATATAGTTTCTACTAAATTATTATGAAAAAGGAATCCAAATATAAATTTTTAAGTTTCTAGCTTTTTTCTGTTGCGCCAATGATTTTTACAGAAAAACGTCCAAATTTCGAAAATGGTTAAAGTTCTTGAACTGATATTCAACACATATTGATTTTGTCTTATTCCTGACATGCTAGAAACGTTTCAGGTTATTTACTTGATTTTTAAAGTATTGCGCAACATTTATGACGTCAGAGCTAGTTACAGCGGACTAGGCTGGCACACAATGGAAAGACTGATGTGAATTTTATATGGCGAGAGTAGGCTGCTTCTCTACAACACGTTCAGCATTCCCCCGCGAAACACCAACAAATCCAGCAGCTGCACAGTTAGCACATGTCCATTAGCACAGACAAACACAATTTCCCCTTTTGACACTGTCAGGTCCTTACATTTTACCATGTTTACGAACAGTGTCTGCTCTAAACGTAAATGACTCACTGATCGCTATTGCCATACGCTCAAGTAAAGCAGTGTGTGCGTCGTTCGGTACGTGACTCGATCGCTGCGCATTGATCTGTGCTTACTCTCTGGGACTACTAGATTTTTGGTCCGGCGAGCTTATATTCCACCTATGTGGCTTTAGAAGCCTCATTTCTCTTCGACTGGGAATATTCGGCGCTTATCATTATTGATGTCTATAAGTGCCACAGAGATGAGTTCCACATTTGATTAGGGCAACAGGAATTTAACTGTCCGCAAAAAATGAATGTAAATCTCTGAACAGCGGTGCATCTGATTTACCTAGACCAGTATCAACCAGCACGTATTGAGTCACTAGACCATATATTAAAGAGATTATCAGAGAATTTGGGATTATCAAGATTAATCCCAAAAAAGAAAAAAAAATCAAACAACGACCCATTAAGACAGGTTTGCCAAGACATAAATATCGCTACTTACCCAGCGCTTTATAAATAGAAATAGAAACAACCTATCCTGGGTCTTACACCTTTCATGGAATAATGGATGAAGAAGACGTCTTGTAACTTTTGGAAAAGTCTGAAGATTAAGTGAATCAACCCCGACTGCGGTTTTTAAAGGGTATACGCAGCGGTTCTTAATATTTCTGCCCTTTGAAGACAAATTAAGAAATAAACAATAAGTTGAAACAGAATATCACCCAGTCTCATATTTTAATAAATATAAAGAGTCACATAGAGTGTCACCACAGTAGAACACATAACCATGGGTTCCAACGAATCCACCGATTGATCGAAAGTGGCCCCACCACCCTCTTCAGGGACGAAATGAATATTACAGAAGGAAAACAAAAAAGTTTGAATGCGATTGAGATTGTGGTTTTGAAGTCTAGAAAGAAGGAGTCGTATTAACGAATAAAAATTCAGAGCGCTATTTTAAAAAAGATCCAGTGCTATTCATATCTTTGCAACTAGCAAAGTTACAAGAAAGACAAGAAACTGAGTTAATGCTTCAGTGATTCACAGACGTCGCGTCGGATACTGTGAAAACTCCATATCGCTACGCGACGGGACGTCTGTGAACTGCTGAAAATCTCAAACTGCTCATGCTTGTTAATATCCCCCTGGCAGCTAAACATCATTTGCTTAATATTTTTTTATTTTATTTTGAACGTTGCGGTGGCAGATTCTGTAGTGAGACTTCGTTATGGAAATGCCAACAACCAAAACTATATATCACCTCGATAAATTTTAATTCTTGCTTGATCTTCGCAGCGGCAAATTCTGTAATGAAACTTAAGTGTAGAAATTTCGTTCTAGTTATATTGGCAAATAACCCTAGCTTTAACGTGCCGAATTTAGATAAGTGTTTAGTTGATTGTAATGCTTCGAACTTTTTAGTAAATTTAGAAAGATACGGAAGTGTACGTAATGTACAGGAGCTAGATGAAAATATGGAAACACCGTGAGAAATGCGTAGTTGGAGATGCTAGCCAAGCCTACCGGTTGCGCTGTTGTACACACATCAAAAAAGTTTTGCATCACCTCGGTTCCGAAAGTTCCGGAACCGGTACAAAAAATTGGAACAGAGATGAACATAAACATCATTTCCGCCCTTTCTATTGCCTATGTAAACCACACATTGCGTATTTTACCACCATACAGCGAGACCGTCAGAGGTGGTGCTCCAGATTGCTGTACACATCGGTACCTCTAAAACCCAGTAGCACGTCCTCTTGCGTTGATGCATACCTGTATTCGTCGTGGCGTACTACCCACAAGTTCATCAAGGTGTGTGTGTTGTCCTTAGCGTAAGTTAGTGTAGTGACTCTGAGGACTATGGGACTTAACATCTGAGGTCATCAGTCCACTACAACCTAGAACTACTTCAACCTAACTAACATAAGGACACAACACACACACACACATCCATACCCGAGGCAGCATTCGAACCTGCGACCTTAGCGGTCTCGCGGCTCCAGACTGAAGCGCCTAGAACCGCTCGGCCACACTGGTCGGCTAAGTTAGTTTAAGTTAGATTAAGCAATGTACAGGGTGTTTCAAAAATGACCGGTATATTTGAAACGGCAATAAAAACTAAACGAGCAGCGATAGAAATACACCGTTTGTTGCAATATGCTTGGGACAACAGTACATTTTCAGGCAGACAAACTTACGAAATTACAGTAGTTACAATTTTCAACAACAGATGGCGCTGCGGTCTGGGAAACTCTATAGTACGATATTTTCCACATATCCACCATGCGTAGCAATAATATGGCGTAGTCTCTGAATGAAATTACCCGAAACCTTTGACAACGTGTCTGGCGGAATGGCTTCACATGCAGATGAGATGTACTGCTTCAGCTGTTCAATTGTTTCTGGATTCTGGCGGTACACCTGGTCTTTCAAGTGTCCCCACAGAAAGAAGTCACAGGGGTTCATGTCTGGCGAATAGGGAGGCCAATCCACGCCGCCTCCTGTATGTTTCGGATAGCCCAAAGCAATCACACGATCATCGAAATATTCATTCAGGAAATTAAAGACGTCGGCCGTGCAATGTGGCCGGGCACCATCTTGCATAAACCACGAGGTGTTCGCAGTGTCGTCTAAGGCAGTTTGTACCGCCACAAATTCACGAAGATTGTCCAGATAGCGTGATGCAGTAATCGTTTCTGATCTGATAAATGGGCCAATGATTCCTTTGGAAGAAATGGCGGCCCAGATCAGTACTTTTTGAGGATGCAGGGACGATGGGACTGCAACATGGGGCTTTTCGGTTCCCCATATGCGCCAGTTCTGTTTATTGACGAAGCCGTCCAGGTAAAAATAAGCTTCGTCAGTAAACCAAATGCTGCCCACATGCATATCGCCGTCGTCAATCCTGTGCACTATATCGTTAGCGAATGTCTCTCGTGCAGCAATGGTAGCGGCGCTGAGGGGTTGCCGCATTTGAATTTTGTACGGATAGAGGTGTAAACTCTGGCGCATGAGACGATACGTGGACGTTGGCGTCATTTGGACCGCAGCTGCAACACGGCGAACGGAAACCCGAGGCCGCTGTCGGATCACCTGCTGCACTAGCTGCGCGTTGCCCTCTGTGGTTGCCGTACGCGGTCGCCCTACCTTTCCAGCACGTTCGTCCGTCACGTTCCCAGTCCGTTGAAATTTTTCAAACAGATCCTTTATTGTATCGCTTTTCGGTCCTTTGGTTACATTAAACCTCCGTTGAAAACTTCGTCTTGTTGCAACAACACTGTGTTCTAGGCGGTGGAATTCCAACACCAGAAAAATCCTCTGTTCTAAGGAATAAACCATGTTGTCTACAGCACACTTGCACGTTGTGAACAGCACACGCTTACAGCAGAAAGACGACGTACAGAATGGCGCACCCACAGACTGCGTTGTCTTCTATATCTTTCACATCACTTGCAGCGCCATTTGTTGTTGAAAATTGTAACTACTGTAATTTCGAAAGTTTGTCCGCCTGAAAATTTACTGTTGTCCCAAGCATATTGCAACAAACGGTGTATTTCTATCGCTGCTCGTTTAGTTTTTATTGCCGTTTCAAATATACCGGTCATTTTTGAAACACCCTGTATAAGCCTAAGGAGCGATGACCACAGCAGTTTGGTCCTGCAGGGAATAAAAATAAAAAAATAAAGTAAAAAATAAAACAGTGAACACTAGCGGTCTGTGAGACCGCAGCTGGGACGTTATGGGTTAAATAGGTGGCCTCTTCTTATGTGGAGACTTTCATTTAAGTAGCATTGACATTCTCCCACTTGCCGTACCATCATTCATACTTGACTGTGTGAACGACTGGAAACACGACCTGCGGTGATGAAGACCAACTGGGACATCGGGACAGCTTTACAAGACATGAGATAAGCAAACCACTTAATGACGAATTATGGAATTTGCGGGTGAGCTGGACCATCTGTCTGCGAGATGGTGAACATAGTCCTCCATACGGAACAATTGGCAATAAACAACGTGCGCTGTTAAGTTGCCCGAGGCAGTAACGTGTCACACCCCTTAAGTTACAGTAGTTAATTAATTAGTTAGGCAGTGGGATAAAATATGAAAAAACTACTCCGCCTACAGGCCACAAGTGGCCGATCGGGACCATCCGACCGCCGTGTCATCCTAAGAGGAGGATGCGGATAGGAGGGGCGTCGGGTCAGTACACCGCTCTCCCGGTCGTTATGATGGTATTCTTGACCGAAGCCGCTACTATTCGGTCGAGTAGCTCCTCAACTGGCATCACGAGGCTGAGTGCACCCCCAAAAATTGGCAACAGCGCACGGTGGCCTGGATGGTCACCCATCCAAGTGCCGACTACGCCCGACAGCGCTTAACTGCGGTGATCTCACGGGAACCGGTGTAGCCACTGCGGCAAGACCGTTGCCACTGTTAAAAATATGAGAAGCTGCTAAAGAGGGACGCCACTGAAGGCAGCCGAGAGGGATTAAGTAATTCAGTTATCTCAGTAAACAGGTGGTAGGTCACAAATGAACTTTAAACTCTCAGGCAGTTGTACTCATTTCAGTTATTCGAAGCAGGAAGCAGACAGCCCAGCAACGTGGCACGACTCTCTGTGTATCACTTGTGAGCTATACAGCAGAAGACGCCCTCAGAGTGCCTTTACGACTGCTACTCGGCTGCTCCAGGCAGTCCTCGACCGCTGTGTTCCAAGAAGAAGGGTGTCTTCTCGGCACGGGTTGGGGGCCCCTCCCTGCCTCCCCCCTCCCCCCCAGGCCACTGAATTACGCGGGACGTAACGGTGCGGCGGAGGCAGAGCGGCCGATTCCTGATTCCTCGCCAGTCGATCGCTCTTCTCTCCTCGCCCACGGCGGAATCCATTTATCTGGGCCGGGCTGGGAATCTGTGAGTCCCGCGGCAGCGCCTGCGGGACTCATGAATAAGGAAGGAAGCGCCCGCCGCAAATAAATAAAGCCAAGCGGTGCGGGGCGGTGTGGGGCGCAGGCGGTGTGCCGCGGGCTGCCCTGGCGCTCTCTGACCCCGGCGGGCCGGTACTCGGTCTGGGGGAGGCCGTCCTGAGCCTACCTGCCAGCGACCACGCACTCTGCCCACGCTTCGGGCGCCACGACGGGAACCGAATCTGCCGCCCTGTGCGTGAACAGGTAATGGCCCGTCTCCAGTCCATTCCACAAACACTGTTACGCATGCCCCGGCCTGACAGACAGGATTTCCTACTCTGTCCGTTCTGTTCTCTCTGATAGCAACCTCTGCGCAGCCGTCGAGCCTCCCGAGCATTTGCATCAAAAAGGCGATACTGGAATCTTGTAGACGCTGAATTTCGGTTGGCGGGATGAGATCCGTGAATGTCCTCCGGCCGTACGAGGCCACCAAGTGGCAACCGCCGTCACCAGTTCTGCAGTGGGATGAGATCAGACGCGAACTCACCCCAGGGGTGGACACTACATGCCTGAGCGTGATACGGACAGAGGGGGGGGGGGAGGGGCAGCCTCCGTATCGCTTCTCAAGAGGAGTGGCATTCTAAAAACGTCCCACCAAATCAGCCTGTGTATCCACTATATACGCGGTAATGTAATTGACATCAAGTTATAAATAACTAGTGACCAGCCCTGGCTACACGTGGGTGCTATAGCGAAAAAGGATTCCCTCCCATTATTAATTTTCCTTCCAGAAATGGCAATGTTCAGGCAAAAAAATCCAACAAAAATGCAGTCGTCAGTTGCACAATAATTTCATTTGCTTTACAGGTCACAAAAGACTAATCTCTCGTCTTCAGAAGTCTACAAAATTTAGGACATTATAAATCATTAGAAATTTGCCATGCATTGCTGTAATCTATAAGAAGCACTTCACAAAAACTTACTTATGAACATAGCCAAGTTGTTGTACTAGCAGCATATACACTGGCGTGCTAAAGAAACTGGTATAGAAATGTGTATTCAAATAGAGAGGTATGTAAACAGGCAGATTACGGTGCTGAGGTCGGCAACGCCTATATAAGACAACAAGTGTCTAGCGCAGTTGTTAGATCGGTTACTGCTGATACAATGGCAGGTTATCAAGATTTAAGTGGTGTTATAGTCGGCGCACGAGCGATGGGTCACAGCATCTCCGAGGTAGCGATGAAGTGGGGATTTTCCCGTACGACCATATGACCACTGTACTGTGAATATCAGGAATCCGGTAAAACATCAAACGTCTGGACATCGCAGGGGCCGGAAAAAGATTTCGCAAGACGACTGAAGAGATTTGTTCGACGTGACAGAAGTGCGACCCTTCCGCAGACCGCTGCGGAATTTCAATACTGGGCCATCAACAAGTGCCACCTTCCGAACCATTCAACGAAAACAAATCGATATGGACCTTCGGAGCGAAAGGCCCACTCGCGTTTCCTTCATGGCTGCACGACACACAGCTTTGAGCCTCGCGTGGAGCCTTCAACACCGACATTGGACTGTCGATGACTAGAAACACGGTGCCTGCTCGGACGAGTGTCGTTTCAAATTGCAGACAGCGGATGGATGAGTACGGCTATGGAGACAACCTCATGAATCCAAGGAACCAGCTTATCAGCAAGCGACTGTTCAAGCTGGTGGAGGCTCTGTAATGATGTGGCGCGTGTGCAGTTGGGGTGATATGGGACCCCTCCATACGTCTAGAAACGGCTCTGACAGGTGACAGGTACGTAAACATGATGTCTGATCACCTGCATCCATTCATGTCCATTTTGCATTCCGATGGACTTGACCAATTCCAGCAGGACAATGCGACACCACACACGTCCGGAATTGCTACAGAATGGTTCCAGGAACACTCTTCTGAATTTAAAAATTTCTGCTGGCCGCCAAACTCCCCATGAATATTATTGAGCATATCTGGAATGACTTGCAACGTGCTATTCAGAAGAGATCCTCACCCCCTTCGCACTCTTACAGATTTGTTGATAGCCCTGCAGGATCCGTGGTGTCACTTCCCTTCAGCACTACTTCGCATATTAGTCGAGTCCATGCTACGTCATGTTGCGGCACTTCTGTCTGCTCTTGGGAGCTCTACACGATACTAAACTGGTTCACCTTTTGGTTCTTGAGTGTAGAAGCATATATGAAGTACAACTGAGAAATAAAAACTATGATTAAAACCATAACAAAAATTAAGTGACCAATTAAACAGAGGTAAGAAAGGTAAACTATATTTACAAAAAAAAAAAAGGAAGAAACCTAATTGTTCTGTAATGAAAAGAGTAAAAGTCTGGCATAATGTCAGTGGTAGAATAATAACCCAAGTAAACAGTTTAAGTAAGTGGTTCTCATATACTACAATATGACAGGTTCTTAACATAAACAAAGTTTATTCAGTGAGAAACTATCCAGTTTACATCTTCCTCACTGTCGAAAAGATCTACAAACGGGAAGTCACCCTCTCTGCTGAGGTTGTTCGAAGGTAACTGGCTTCATTGCGATCTTACTACTATGCATGTACTTTACCAACATTTCGAATGAGACATTGAGTAAACCTCTGCAAAACCTCACTGAACATATGAAACAAAAAGCGATATGTGCAAAAACTACAGTTACTAATCTACATATAATAAGGCAAAAAGGAAAAGGAAAATAGACTGTTCTATACTACAGCACGAAATTGAGAATGTGTACTGCATACACATACTAAAAGAATGTAACGTATTCGAATGCTACTTGCTATTTTACTGTGAGAAGCACTGCAGAGAGAATGTGGTTTTAGTTGAGTGCCTGAAATTAACGGAAGAATTATTAAAATGATTTGATCACTGAGTTATATGTAACAGATAACAATAAGTAAGCATGCATTTGAATTGAGCATGCTAAACCCGCAGGGCAGAATAGGTGATTACGATTGTGGAAAGGGCCAAATAAAGTTGGGGTCACTTTCATCTTAAAATTGTGATTTATTGTAATTTAATAACACATTTACAACCAAAGCGGCACATAGCCGACCTTGTACAACTACAAGTTTCCAAAATGCAATTCTTTCACGGCTGAAGGCCTCCAAACAAGAAATTTTAAAAATCAACAAGATAAAAATGCAGTTAAAACAGCAACTAAAATAATTAAAATATATTTTTACACAGCTAGGCTGAAAGCCTCAAGGCAGATAGACAAACATAATATAATAAATAATTAAAATATATTTTTATACAGCTAGGCTGAAAGCCTCAAGGCAGATAGACAAACATAAACAAGATGCAATACAAAGGCCGAAGACCCACTATAAAATTCTAATGATTTTACATTGAATTAGCATAACCTTTCAAAGGTAGAAGGTCGCAATGTTTTGCTTAAAGGGTAATTTTAAGAATAAGGTTCCATGCGGATATGATACATTATAAACAGACAAACACCAGTGGGAAATACAGTAAAGAAAAGGGCACTCAGAACGACTTGCTTGCCACAAATTAGTACATGAGAACTCAAAATAAAAGGTTACGGACGTGATTACCCACAATAAATATATGTTAGCTGTGAAAACTACACACCACGTTGGACAGCGACAACACGTGAGGAAAGCACGCTGCCTGAAATTGCGTTAACGGCCACGGCAGGTAACTGTAACAATAATGGCGACAAGGCAGAAAATTCCGCTGGCGCACTCGACTTGTAGTCAACCAATATAGTTAGTTCCACCGCATGGCGGCTAAATTTCAGCAATAGAAACACTCGGTGTTGCTCACAGGAAAACCCCCCAACAGTGAACCACCGAAACGAACCACCTCAACATGAATGGACGTGGCTTGGGTAGTCGAAACCACTACTCAACTTTGACGCCCTGGGTCGGTGGACCACGAAGTCGTAGCGATCGGACTGCCCCACACACGCTCGTCACTGCGCAGGGATCGCCACCAGACCCAGCCGACTGCACCGCTCGGAGATAACTTCCCTGGTCCGCAGCAACCGACCGACAACCATTTGGTCCGTCCGCGACAGCTGCTCCGTCGTGACTGCACTGCTGGTGCGTCTCCCACTCACTTCCAGACACACGACGGCGGAAATACTGGCTCGGACCCAACCGTGCTGAGGAAACACGCCCACTGGCTGAGCGACATCCCTGCACCAGGAAGGGATCGACCCAAGTTCCACAAGATAGGCCCAGAACCAGTTACACGTCGCCCGACGAGACGACCGACCTCTCAGAGGCAGAACGCCGACAAACTTTAAAATAACTTGTCAAAGTAAATAACACCAACTACACACACAACCTGACAAACGCTTGCGCAAAGACCTGAACGATACGCAACAGTAACTAAGCACACACGAAGACAAGTAGATGTAGACACACACAGCCGACTCATGAACGATCGGCGAGCTAAAACGCGTCGTCCGGTAGGAGGACCGACCGACGATCCACCAAGACCGTGGCCCGGCTCAAGTGATGCGTGGCGGCAATGATCAGGCGAGCCTTGTCGACGCAGACCTCACTGCTGCTCCAACCCGACTGCACTAGTGCCGCATTGCGACTCCCCGACTGGCAGGTCCGGAGTGCGCTCCAGACACGTTCCAACTGACTGGCAGCCCGAACCCGCTATCAGAACTCCCTTACGACAGACAACGACCGGGAAGTCATAGCAGTCGAGCAAAGATACTACGGAGAGGATATATTGATACGTGCTTGTAACGCCGCTCACGGTCAGGCAAAGCAGCAACTCAGTGACAGCAGTAATTTAAATTAACGTAGTGAGGTGGAAGTACGTTAAAAACAGGGTGTAAAATACATGATGGCGGGAACACGAACCACGCACGGCTGAATGACTTTTTATTTTATAAAACATTAACGGTGGTGGTGAGTTGGGGCTTACGGGCGCTCAACATCGAGGTCATCAGCGCCCTGACACACATTAAAAGGAACGAATGTGGTCAGACCTAAGAAAACTAAAGCACACACTCAAAGAAAGCACGAAAAGAAGGAAAATGCTACATGAGAAAGTAAAACCTAAGGAAAGGGAAACATAGCAACAAGAATGTCACAGGAAATTGTTATTGGCTGGCCACTTACATAAAATATGGGCAAGCTTGTCACACAGTGAGCAAATTAAAATCCTCTCCATAAAATCTTTGTAAAAACATTTGACAAGGCACAGAACTTTAAAACTTTAGCCACATTCGTCCGAGTGTTGCCTAAAAGAGATGGCAGGTGCGCTGGCAAGTCAGCCGCGACCTGCTGGTCAGAAAATAAAACGCAATCCAATAAAACGTGGCGCACAGTGACCTGGACGCCGCAAGCACCACACATTGGAGGGTCCTCTCGCCGGAGCAGGAAGCCATGCGTCATAGGGCTGTGGCCTATCCGAAGCCGAGTGAGGAGAACCTCGTCCCGTCGATGGGGCTGAAAGGAAGTACACCACACACGCGTTGTGGGCCTGACTATACGGAGCTTATTGTCAGTCACTTCCAGCCACTCGTCCTCCCACCGACGCATGGTTCAAATGGCTCTGAGCACTATGGGACTCAACTGCTGAGGTCATTAGTCCCCTAGAACTTAGAACTAGTTAAACCTAACTAACCTAAGGACATCACAAACATCCATGCCCGAGGCAGGATTCGAACCTGCGACCGTAGCGGTCTTGCGGTTCCAGACTGCAGCGCCTTTAACCGCACGGCCACTTCGGCCGGCCACCGACGCATGACCCGTGAACTCAACAGCGAGGTGGATGCGTGCAAGGGGATAGCACACTGAGATACTTGTGGGGCGAGACACGCCTCCTTGGCTGCGAGATCTGCCCTTTCATTCCCAGCAATGTCGACATGCCTCGGAACCCAGCAGAAAGCTACAACCTTCCCCAGTCGCTGTAGTCGGAGGAGGGCATCCTGGATGGTCTGGACAATTTTGTCTGCCGGATACAAACGTTGCAATGAGTGAAGGGCACTGAGTGAATCGGAACAGACAAGAAATTTAGGAGAGGAAGAATGTCTCATGTGCTCTAGTGCCCGAAAGATCGCAAACAATTCTGCATCAAAGACAGTAAAAGTCTGAGGCAGTCGGACCTTGAGGACACGATCCGGAAAAACAACTGAGCAACCAACACAATCCCCTTGTTTCGACCAATCCGTAAAAACAGCTACATAGTCGTGGTGCTCAGATAAAATGGCAGAAAATGCTGCATTAAAAACGGTGGCAGGAGTGCAATCTCTCTTGTACTGCCATAAATCTAAAATCACTCCCGGCATCTTCAGTAACCAGGGTGGCAGGCGGTTAAAACCTTGGATTTGGGGTTGTACAGACTCCACACCGAGGGACTCTAGTAGACGTTGCACACGGATCCCAAACGGCAACGTAGCCCGGGGACGGCGGGAAAAAAGGCGGTCCAGAGGTGGATGGGCAACAAGACGGTGAGCAGGCGAGCTGGGAGCTGCAAGAAAGTGACAAGCCTCGCGCACCAGCAGGAGCTGCCGCCGGATGGTAAGTGGCGGTTCGCCAGACTCAGCACAGAGGCTGGGTACGGGACTGGTCCCATAAGCACCCGTGGCCAGTCGAATCCCAGCATGGTGAACAGCGTCAAGGATCCGCAAATAAGATGGCCTCGCTGACTCATATACCGTGCACCCATAGTCCGGCCGTGAACGCACAAAATCTCCATAAAACTGAAGAAGTCGCGCCCTGTCCGCGCCCGAAGACCTGTGGCTGAGGCACTTGAGGATGCTCAGTGCCTTCAGCGTTCTGGCTTTCAAGTCACGTAGGTGTGGCAGCCATGACAACCTGGAGTCAAAAATTAGGCCCAGAAACCGCACTGTGTCTCTAAAATGTAGGACAGTATCCCCCATATGCAAGGCAGGCAAAGTAAAAAGACGACGAGAACAATTAAAATGAACACAAACACACTTATCGGCAGAAAACCGAAAACCCGTCTTTGCAGCCCACTCCTCTAACCGCCGCACTGTTAGCTGCAACTGACGGCTCACGGTTGCAACTCTGGAAGAGGAACAGAAAACAGCAAAGTCGTCCACAAACAAGGAGCACTGTACTGGACTCCTCACTGTAGACGTTATACTGCTGATGGCTATGGCAAAGAGGGTGACGCTTAAAACACTGCCCTGGGGGACACCGTTGTCTTGCTCAAAGCGATCAGACAGTGTGTTACCAACGCGGGTCCGAAAAAACCGCTGAGACAGGAAAGACCGAATGAAAATCGGAAGGCGGCCACGAAAGCCCCATTGATGCAGTTGTGCAAGAATACAGTGTCTCCAAGTAGTATCATATGCCTTACTGATATCAAAGAAGATACCGATACAGTGATGCTGACGGAGGAAAGCCTGCTGAATAGCCGCCTCTGGGAGGGTCAGGTTGTCGACCGTGGACCGAAATTTTCGGAATCCACACTGAAAGCGGCTAAGGAGCTGTCTGGTCTCTAACAGCCAGACCAGACGCCGGTTAACCATTCGTTCCAGGGTCTTTCCGACACAGCTTGTCAAGGCGATACTAAGATGACTACCGGGACATGTGCGGTCCTTTCCTGGTTTGAGGAGAGGGATGAGGATTGCCTCCCTCCACGAGGTGGGGAACACTCCCGTCTGCCATATGAGATTAAAACATTCGAGGAGGATTTCCTTTGATGCCGCTGGCAGATGTCGAAGCATGGAGTACCGGATGCGGTCGTAACCAGGTGCAGTGTCAGAAGTCTCAGTAAGTGACGATTCAAGTTCCCACATGGAGAAAGGGGAATTGTAGGCCTCAGAACTGTTCGACCGAAAGTCCAAGGTCGCTCTTTCGACAGTCGCACGGTAGCGACGAAACGCTGGATCCTGATTTGCAGTGGCAGTACTTTGTGCAGAATGCTCTGCCAGCGTCTGAGCAATGGCTCTGGGTGTCGTTTGGAGGCATCCCTGGTTCAGGACAGCAGCTAATGGTAAACGGCTATGTTTACCGGAAATCCTCCGGATGGCTTCCCATACTTTTGTGGAACAAGTGGAACGGTTGATGGAGTTCAGGAACTCCTGCCATGACCTTTTCTTGCTCTCTTTAATGACACGGCGTGCCCTGGCTCTCGCGATTCGAAAGGCGGTAAGATTGACCGCTGTTGGGCGGCATTTAAATCGGCGAAGAGCCGCACGCCTGTCCCGGATGGCTGAACGGCACTCTTCTGTCCACCAAGGCACAAGGCGCCGCTTACGAGTGCCAGAAGACTGTGGTATGGACAGGTCAGCAGCATGATGGACCACAAGCGTGATGTGATCCACCTATTCCTGTACGTTATTGTGGCGGCCAACGACAGCCAACCGAGTGAACAGTGGCCAGTTAGCCCTGCCTAACAAGAAAAGAAAAAGAAACAGGGAGAGGAGAGCTGTCCAGCAGTTATTAACTTCGTCGAAAGAAACTTAAGTGTGAGATATAGCAAGTTGTTGTGCCACATTCGCCACAGAGGGAAGATATTCCAGTGGTTGTGATTCTTTCAGTGGCGGCCGTTGCTCATGTGCTAATGTGCTGCCACGCTATAAATATCGCACTAACGTTATTCCATATTTTCTCTTCGTATGCAAGGCGGAAGGTCCACTATAATTATGCCATTTCTCTCCGAATGCTTGCTGGCATGAAAGAGAAATTGACGAAAATATGTTTTGTAGCGCTCTCCAAATTTCAGTCTAACAAGGGGAGGGCTTGCGGCAGGTTTCAGAATGTTTGAGTTAAGTAGATACGTGCCTCTTTCAAGTTCCTAGAACATTTCGCCCGAGTGGGCCGTAGAAAAAGGTAAAAAGCTTACTAAACATTTTAAAGTAGAGTATTAGGAATTTTTTAGCAATACTTGATTCATCGGTGCAGTGGCGCAGTGGTCGGGTGTACCGCATGGAAATTGCTCGTCTCCTCTTCAATTCTCGCAGCTACCACCATTTAGTTTTGTTTTCCTCATTTTATTTTATCCTCACAACATTAATCTATTAATTGTAAAACTTTAAACATGTTTAAGCAATTCAATTAATACAATGTGTCTCCCGTAAGGGCCGCCATGGGCATTTTCTCTGGTCTTTCACCAAATATTTCCAGCTTCTTTTTTGCGTTGTACAGCTGTAGTCAGCGCAAACGATTGCCGCTCGTCAAGTCTTTATGCGACGCCCGGTATCAGCGGAAAGTGTCGGTTTGTGTGTCGTTGGAAATAAAATTATTTTTAAAGCGGAATTTTACGAGTCCGTCCTATACAGCGGTCGCAGATTAGTGTAATGCGATATGTATTTTATCGTCATGTATTGACGGGGACAGTAGAACTCGAAGAGTAACCAGTATTCCAGCGGCCACAGCAACGCCCTGGCGCGCGCACGCTTATAGAGCCGACCATGCGGCGCTAATAAGTTGTTGCTGGGCAGCTGTCTATTCTTCCCGTTTTACTGTACCTTTATCGAATGCGCACGTAAAATCCTATTTTTGTCTGTTGGCTCTGGGCGCCGAATGAAAGGCATGACAAATAATAATTGTTTAAATTGATTCCAGCTACACAATGCAGAAACGAAATTGAAAATATTTGCCGAAACACAAGAGAAAATGCACTTGCGGCTCTTAGGAGAGACACCCGATGTATGTAATAATATATTCAATTTAGTAATGATTAGTACCATCGTAACTCGAAAGTCTATCGGTGATGGTTAAAAGATCGAGTATAAAAGGATATTTTAGCATGAAAGAGAAGGAAAAGAGTGGATCTGTTAGTGTGATGTTCGCAATGCAATGTTTTGCTTTCCATGTTTGTTATTCGGGAACAGAGACGTGTGGGCTGTACAGGGAGTGAAAGATCTAGGACATAACATTCCAGTAATAAAAATACAAGTATCACAAAAGTGTTAAGTCGCCAATTTATTTAAAATAATGTAGCACATGAGTAAAATTTTACTCGAGCTGTCATGGACCATTGTTAAATAATGCCGCTGCAAAAATGATTCAAATGGTTCTGAGCACTATGCGACTTAACATCTGAGGTCATCAGTCCCCTAGAACTTAGAACTACTTAAACGTAACTAACCTAAGGACATCACACACATCCATGCTCGACTCAGGATTCGAACCTGCAACCGTAGCAGTCGGGCGGTTCCGAACTGAAGCGCGTAGAACCGCTCGGCCACCACGGCCGGCTTTAACGGCGGTGCAAAAGAAATATAATCCTTACCAAACGATGTAACGTCTACCTACTTGACTGTATGTGTAACTAATCGTGACCACAGTTCGACCTATACAGATCTTGTACAGGCCTGTGGTACGTACTTCATAATATTGTGGTCAATCCTGAAATCAAGATATAAGATGAACATCAACAAAAGCAAAACGAGGATAGTGGAATGTGGTCGAATTAAGTCCGGTGATGCTGAGGGAAACAGATTAGGACATGAGGCACTTAAAATAGTAGATGAGTTTTGCTATTTGTGGATCAAGGTAACTGACGATGGTCGAAGTAGAGAGGATACAAAACGCAGGCAGGTAACAGCATGGGCCGCGTTTCTGAAGAGGAGAAATTTGTTCACATCAGCTATAGATTTAAGTGTCAGGAAGTCTTCTGAAAGTATTTGTATGGAATGTAGCCATGTATGTAAGTGAAACAGAAGAGAAAGGAGAGAATAGTAGCTTTCGGAATGTGCTGCTACAGAATAATGCTGAAGATTAGGTGGGTAGATCACGTAGCTAATGAGGAGGTACTGAAGAGAATTCGGGAGAAGAGGAATTTGTGGTACTTCTCCACTAGGAGAAGTGATCGGTTGGTAGGACATGTTCTGACACTTCAAGGTATCACCAATTTAGTATTGGAGGGCAGCGTGGAGGATAAAAATCGTAGAGGGGGACTAAAAAATGAATACACTAAGCAGATTCAGAAGGATGTAGGTTACAGTAGTTACTTGGAGATGAATAAGCTTGCACAGGATAGATTAGCATGGAGAGCTGCATCAATCCAGTCTCTGGACCAAAGACAACAACAACAACAACAAGAACAACAACTGAAATCAGTTCACTCGACAGAGCCATGCTGTTACTGTGACTGGTTTCGTATTTCTCCATGAAATTTCATAGCAAGATTGTGTGCTGACGCTGGTACACAGTTCGGAGTACGTGCTGAATATTGAAATCAGTTCACTCGATTAACCTGTCTTTCCACAGCCACTGTTCTATACTTTCCCACGATACATCTGTTCACTATAAAGGGCACATCGACATATTGTGATTTTAACTCGGCAGCGCGCGCGGTGCTCCGTAGACTGTCCCGATAATAAACGTGTCTGTGCAGTATTCTCATGTAATATTTATATCACTGTGTGAACGATTAATTCAAGACGCATAACATTTAAAACACCTTGTCCACTATTTTTTAGTCCACAGTACCAACGTGAACAGGCTGTATATCCACGGTTATAAACCCGCTACTTATGCTCACGTACTGGTCAACAACCAACTCACAGTAACTGCCTCACTCATTGTTGCATTAAAAATCCCAAGCGATAGATATTATGTAAACTCCCAATCTTGAAGAATATTGTCGACAGTTCAATTCTACTAAACGATTTCAATTTAAACATATACAAGCCGTTTTAAGATTAACAGCAAGTTTTAAATAAAAACAGTGAATCAACAATATAAAACCCACGGATACTGGAATACACAGTAGGTGTCACGCGCAAGTAGGCTGTGAACTGTGACATCATTGTGAACCCACTCGCCTCGCCGCATGGCACTGAAGATTATAGCCACATGGCGCACGCATGTTTAACTCATACGTAGATATGAATATAATCTTTCCCTCGTTTTAGTATATTATTATTGTTTTTAAGCTTTATATTAGACTATTTTATTCTACGGTAGTGAACTGCTAATGTAAAGCCTCCAAAGGACATAAACCTCTTTCGCCATTTTAATTTACTTTTTTTGGGGGGGTTCAGGGAGTTGCCCGTACGGGCTTGGGCTACATAGTAATGTCATTTTACATTCTTCAATTGTCAAAAGTATTTCTTTTTCTGCTCTGGAACGTTATATTGCAACTTTCTCAATTCTTTCCAGTATTTGTCATAAGTTTGCTTACTACTTTCGCATATGGTCAACGACTTCCGTTCAAGTGATCACTTCTTGACAGGGATTCACATGCCAGACAGGGTGGTGTTCAAAAGAAAGCCGATGCGATATCTGCTCAGTAGAGTAGACTGGTCACTTTGCACCGAGCTTGTTGTGTTTGAACATGTGACAGCGTGCTGAACGGGTGAATCGTATTATCCGAATGATCTACTGCGCTTCTGAAGCATTCCTTCCGCAATCTTAAGGTCAGCTGAAAAGGCGGCTCCGTCCCTTTGTAGAGCGACGAATGCCGCTCTTTATTCAGGACCAGGGCGGCTCAGCGTAGGTTCAAGTGCTGGTCAACTGCAGAGAACCTCGCAGCCTTTCGGGTAGCGAGGACGAAACGACCCCGAATTGGTAGAGGAAGAAAGAAGAGACAGTGGCAACATTTCTTGATCACCATGGATCGCTCAACTAAGAGTGCAGTCGTATGTGAGGTGACGATGAGGATTTCTGGGTGAGGAGGGAGGTAGCCCATGGCTGCTGTAATGAGGAATGGAAGTTCCCAGACGAACCCACGAGATGTTGACAATTTTAGCTTAATTACCGCCCTTGCCAGTCAGAATTCAGCTTTCCGACGCTACTGCTTGGCTGCTGAGAGGGGCAGTTGGGAATTCAGTTGGAACACACTGCTCCTTCTCCATGTGGGACACGAATTGTGCGATATCTGCCGGTCATGGCACGTCACCTGATCACGACTGACAGGGTGAAGCAAAGAAATCACCGTCGCCCTTTTAGCTTCGTTTGGGCGTCAAGTCGCTTTCCCGACTCGTAGAGAGAAGCAGTTTTACTAACCTGTTTAAAACCTGGAAAGACTGTACATACGCGGTTATCATAACGTTCTCCTGACTAGCTGCGTGGGAAAGACCTTGGAAGAATGGTTAACCACCCCCTTGGCTGGAACGTAGCATCCAGGTAGCTTCTTAGTAACATATCGCTCCACCTTCGACAACGTGGCCCTCGTGGAAGCGGCTATACGACAGCCTTTCCTGCGCTAGCATCGCTTCCTGTGTTTATTTTTTGACATGGAGTTGTCCTACGACACCACTTGGAGGCATGTTATCCTCGGCAAGTTTCATGAATTGGGTTTTCGAAGATGTCATCCCATCTTTAAATGGTTCTTCCTGTCACCATGCCGTTGTGACACACCCTCTGATCGCTTTGAGCAGGAGAATAGTGTCCCTCAAGAAGGCCAATTAAGTAACACTGTCTTTGCGATAGCTGTTAACAGCATCACGCTAGCAGTGAAAATAGTACACTTAATTATTGACCAACTAGTACATGCTACAGAGGCGGGGGAAGCAAGTGTCATTCCGTTGGGTACCGGGGCATATGGGAACATGTATATGCAGACAAAATCACCAAGGAAACCTGCAGGGCTGGCTTATCTTTTTATTCCAGTAATCAGCCAGCCTCAGCGTTATGCAATGCTATTTTAATTTTTTCCACCACTCTTTCCTATTTTAGTCTGTGTAGTATACCTGGTATAGTACACTACTCTCGTATGTTTGTGTGTGAATGTGTGTGTGTGTGTGTGTGTGTGTGTGTGTGTGTAGTTATTTTGCTGTGTTTTTATTCGTTTTAATTGTATCTGAAGTTTTTCAATGAAACTGCCATACGTGGCGTAGAATTTCGCTGTCACGCTCCCATACCCCCACATGTTCATCACCATCCATGAAGGGGTTTCACCCATCTGTCGCAAAGAGGATTCTTCCTCCGCTCACATTCCCAAATTTCCTTATTGTTATGTGAGAATTATCTCGTACCTGTATTTTCGGAGTGTATGCGATTGCAATGGATGTATGTCTAGTGCAGTGTTGTGTTTGTATTATGTGATATGATGAAAGAAGCGAGAGTGAGAAACCCAGTGTCAGCACATATCCTACTCCTGTAGAGTAGCGCCAAGGGTCAACCAAGGTTAACCTGTCCAAGTGAAGAACAGATCATCATCAACAGTGTCACATAACCTCACTTCATGAAACACTTCGAAGATGTTTGGAATTTAATCCAGGACACTAGTGCAAAGACAGTTGATTGGAAACTGTACACCACCACGTCTCCTTTCATGACCGGGAAAAAATTGGCCGTCAAATTTCTATCCACCACCAGGATTCGAACTGACTTGTCTCCCAGTCGAGTGCCGACGTACAGGAGTGCCTTAGCGAGCTAGGCTATAGAGGCGGATGGTTTAACTAGTCTATTAAAACTCATGTACTCCTTTTCGTGTGTGCACAAACAGCTCTGTTCATGACAATGAAACAAAACATAGACTCATCTTACATTTAGCTAGAATAAATACATTGGTACTTAATACATAATAGGAACATCAATAAGAATACTTATTCTTGCTGAACTAGGTCAACCAGGATCTCTAATTGGAGATGACCAGATTTATAATGTTATTATTACAGCCCACGCATTTGTAATAATTTTCTTCATAGTAATACCTATTATAATTGGTGGATTTGGTAATTGACTTGTACCATTAACAATCGGTGCACCAGATATAGCATTCCCACGAATAAATAATATAAGTTTTTGATTACTACCATGCTCATTAACCCTTCTTCTTACATTTTCTATTGTAGATAACGGTGTTGGGACAGAATGAACAGTTTACCCCCTTCTAGCAGGAGCTATTGCACACGGGGGTGCATCTGTAGATCTAGCCATTTTTTCACTACACTCTAAACAGCATTTTCTACCAAGGAATAAATACATCTGTACTATAAATTACCAAAAGAGATTAAAGAAATTGTGAAATAACCCTCATTTAAAAAGGCAGCTAAAAATAGCTGTTACGCAATGCATTTTATACATTGAAGGATTACTTAGACAAAACGGAGTAGGAGTTTGGTAAAAAAAGTTATAGAAATAAATAATAATAATGATTATAAAACATCCAACATTCCACATTACACCTTCACACTATGTTTTTTTCCTTCATTTCTCCTTTTCTAGAAAAACTTACCCCCAAGTTTTACGTAGAACAATACTAACCTCTTCCTATTTTTGAGGTCAACATCTCACTCATTATAGAGGAATGCTGACAGTTTTTCACGATAGAAAATCTGAAGTTGCGGTACAAAAAATTCCCCACAGATCACTAGTGCGTGTGTGTTGGTGTGTGTAGTGATTGAAGTGTTATGAAACAATGTCTGCATAGTGTGTGCAGTGACTGATAGTGAGACATGAATGAACAGTGTGGCATTACATTATTTAATGGAGTTACTTGTAAAAAAAGTATTGCATGCCAGGACTAAATCTAATGATTGTCTCTAACTAGAAGTCTGTAAATCTATATGTGTACGAATTAGCTTATTTTAAATTGGTCTAAACTTGTGAATACTTTCACATGTCCTATAGTCCGCAGCTCGTGGTCGTGTGGTAGTGTTCTCGCTTCCCACGCCCGGGTTCCCGGGTTCGATTCCCGGCGGGGTCAGGGATTTTCTCTGCCTCGTGATGACTGGGTGTTGTGTGATGTCCTTAGGTTAGTTAGGTTTAAATAGTTCTGAGTTCTAGGGGACAGTTGAACGTAGATGTTAAGTCCCATAGTGCTCAGAGCCATTTGAACATGTCCTATATCCTTGTAAAAAGACATCTACGGATGAGTAAAACTACTACTACCACTATTTCCTAATCTAATTCCTCGCTATCGTCCAATGTAATTCGACTACATTCCATTACCTTTGTTTCAGTTTCGTTGGTGTTCATATTAATAAATGTTTCTGTATTTATGTTTTTTCTCTTTACTGGTAAACTTAATTAATTTCTTAGGCAGCTGCAGGCTAGCACGTGATTTCATAATTTCCTCATCCAGCGCAGCAGGCGCGCACCGTGAGAGTCGCAGTTGTGGATGAGGCTTGTACACTGGCTGTCCCCGGCTGTAACGTCCCACGGTGGCGACGCTTCGTCGGATGGCCAACGGCGGCCAAAAATTAATAAGGCCGCCGTCACAGGGTGGTGTGGGATGACGGCTGGCCGTGTCCGGTTGGCGGGACAGGTTTGTGATTAACGAGGCTAGAGCGCCAGAAGGCGATTCCCCGCAGGCGTGTGACGCGCAGTTGCCTACATACAAGGGGCGCCGACTGAGGAGGTTAAAACATTTTGTTTACTCTAGTGATAACAATACAGCGCGCAGCTAGTGACGCGCGTCTTTGGCACGATGGAATGCTACATCTTACTGCTTAGAGATTATAACGTTCTAGAGTCATTTTTTTTAAATGTTTTAATTGGAACTAAATGGTAACAAACATTGAACAAGTACAAGTCAGTGTTATTACCGTGTTTCCACGTCGGAAGGATACTGACTCATACAACCGAAAATTCATAACAAAATTAGTGTGTTATAGTTTTGAAAGGAACAAGCTTAAGTCAAAACATAGTTTTCACGTTCTGTGAAACTTTTATCATACTAATTTCCCTGGCTGTCGTTTCAAGAAGTCTGACGTTTGCCACGGCTTCCTGCACATTATTTTCGACTCACTTACGTTGTGGCTACTGCAACGTACCTAAAAAAAACCGTAACAAATAAGTGTTTTTAGCATTTTCTTTGTCAGTTACAACAAGAAATTTCTTTGTCTGATGGAAGCTGAAATCGCTGCTGTGGTATTTTAACATTTCCATAGTTATTGCCTGGTATAGACGTTATCATAGGCTATAACGTAGAGATATACAGGATGTCCAACAGTCTCGGAGTATTTTAGAATTCGTAATAAAATTTTATTCAAAAGTTATTTGGGTTGGGTTGTTTTGGGGAAGGAGACCAGACAGAGAGGTGATCGGTCTCATTGGATTAGGGAAGGAAGTCGGCCGTGCCTTTTCAAAGGAACCATCCCGGCATTTGCCTGGAGCGATTTAGGGAAATCACGGAAAACCTAAATCAGGATGGCCGGACGTGGGATTGAACCGTCGTCCTCCCAAATGCGAGTCCAGTGTCTAACCACTGCGGCACCTCGCTCGGTCAAAAGTTATTCTGATACTCCTTTGAACTAGCCTACTTCAGTGCCTATAACCCTGTGAGAACCACAGCATCAGCATCATGCTGTATTTTCTGTTGTTTGTTAAATAAACTAGAATCACGCCTACATTGAGCTCTAACAACCGTCCACATGCGTTCGTAGATTGCCAGTAGGGAGACATGAGAAACGGATTACGCACTGTTTGCTGGCATGTCTTGGGGAGCAGAGGACAGTCGAGTTACTCTCTGATATTCCAGTTTTTAGACCGGGCAGGTGTCTTCTTGCTCATCGGTCCCTATTTATTCTCTCCACGACCGGTCGCCTGATAGTGCGAACTTGATTCACCTTCTCTCCCTCTCCCTATTCCGGTAATCAACCATCACTTACACTAGCACACACCCTTGCAGTCTTGCCTGGACAAACTATGTAACAAAAATTTCAGAACGTACTCCAAGAGTATTAAATTTCTCTCTTCAATTTCGAAACTCTCTCTTCCGAAACCTTCCTCTTCCTTCCGGCCCAGGTCAATATTTTTTAATAATAAATGAAAAGCACCAGTTTGCTTTTGTTCTACAATATTTTTTTATGACTGAAGAGACTGGTGTCTGAAGTTTGGATCTCTTACCATTCGGTCGAAAGGTAGGGAGCAAAATTTTGGTTCACATTTGGGGTTGTGTGTGAGCCGTGGTAAATTTGCTGTTTTGAAGAGCGCGCCGCAGCGCGTAGTGTAAAGCAGTCGCCCTCCGTTTCTGGCGGTGGCGCCGCTGTGGCTAACGCAGCTTTGGTGTCTCCCTTTGGTGTAAAAGGGGATAGGTTGCCTGTTCACGTGCATTTAAGGGGCGCGGGAAGCTCGCTAGTCAGTCAGTCTCGGGGAGTCTGGTCAGTTGGTTACTCGGAGTGAGTCAGGGCGAGTCTGGTCAGTTGGTCAGCCAAGTTAGTCTGGGTCTCTCTCTCTCGTCCGCATTGGTGAGGCGGGTAGTGTCTGACTGACGTTTGGAGTGCTAGTATGTGTTAGGCCACCAGTCTGCTCGAGTTTGCTCAGGCAATGGGCATTGGCGGTTGGATCGATCGGTTGGTCGGTCGCGCATTGGGACACCAGATGACTTGTCCGCCTGGAGCGTCGGCGCATGTGAGGTCGCCACGTGAGTCCAGTGGCCGCGGCGTATGGCGAGGTGTAGTGGCTTCGCGGCCGACACGAGAGCAACAGGAGTCAACCCACGACATCGGTCTAGCCGGGGCGAGCTGCGACTCCGTGAGACGGGAGATCGGAGCGCGTTCCTGCGTCCATTGAAGCGCCTGGCAGCGACGGTTCGGGAGAGCGTTTTGGGGCTGCTGCGCCAGGTCTTCGCCAGGCATCGCAGATCATTAAAAGTTAAGTGATTCGTGTTATGTTGTTTTATTTACTTGTTAAGTTCTACTTGTTTTCTTGGTCAGTCTCTCCTCCCCAGCTTGCTCGTCTGTCTCCCGTCCGCATTTGTTAGGCAGTTAGTGTCTGTCTGTCTGTCTGTTTGTCGGTCTGCCGTACGTTAATAGCTGCCTCTGTCATGTTTGTCGGATTCGGCGTTAACGAATTTATTGCTTAAGGTGTAAAGGCGGAATTCCTGAAATATGTTTTTATCTTGCCTATCATCTTGCGAGGTGGTATATGTGTAATGTAGAGCATGTTGGTACATTTTATGTAAAACTGCATTTCATGGATTTTATTTAAATGTCATTTTAGTATATAAGGTTGCCACCCTTCGACCGTAAGAGTTCTTTTAAAAACAAGTTGCACTTCCGGTGGCAAATAATTTTTAATGTTAGTGTTTTGTATCATTTCCATCCCTCTTATGGGGTGCATAGTTTATGTGCTTGTATGAGTTGTTAAAATTTTTAGTTTAAAGTAATTGCCAGCAGGAGTGGCCGAGCGGTTCTAGGCGTTACAGTCTGAAGCCGCGTGACCGCGTCAGTCGCAGGTTGGAATCCTGCTTCGGGCATGGATGTGTGTGTTGTCCTTAGGTTAGTTAGCTTTAAGTAGTTCTAAGTTGTAGGGGACTGATGACCGCAGCAGTTAACTCCCATAGTGCTCAGAGGCATTTGGACCATTAAAGTAATCTGATGTGTTGCAAATTTGCACCAGTGTAGTCTTTCAGAGGTTGTTGTGAGCCGTCGTAACTACGGCCGTGTTAAAAAGGAAGACTCCTATCGTCAAAACAAAAAAAAAAATGTTATTTCTGCCTCTGAATAATTGTAACTTGATATTCAGAGGGTGCTTGGTGCTTTCTGGTTGTAATTTTAAATCTGTTTTTTTTTTTTTTCTTTTTCAAAGGAAAGCGGTTAGGAATAAACTTTCCATTGGTTGAAATTTGATTTGTTTCCATCAGTTACTCCCTGGCGACTACTTCCACGCTCACATAGTGTCATTAAATGTGTCAATGTTCTTGATGAATCGCTAGTAAATAAAGTAAAATTCTTTAATAAATGGTTTTGAAGGTAAATTCACGGTTCAGTGTGGTTGGTGAAAAGCTCGTCGCTACGACATCGCTTTTACTTCGTAGGGTGGAACCTGCGATCATGCCATGCCATATCTTCCTTAGTGTGCCGCACTGGTACATTCCACGGCTGCAGCAGGCCAAAGTCCAGCCTGCAACTCCCTGCCTGCTGCTAGCATCGCCGGGGGGTCACGCCGTCAGCACACTGCACGTACTATCCACCAGTGTGCTGTGTCAGCCAGCACTGCTCGGGGCGCATTTGACTGTCACATCCGGGCAGCCAGATCCTGTCACTGTCCCGAGGGCGGCTCAACAGCTGCCTGCCACCCAACGGCGTCGCCTGTCTGCATGGTGCAGCACGACTTACCAGCCATGCAGTAGGCCACGCTGCCTTCCCCACAGACGTTGTCGTTTGCTACCGAGTCACGTGGCTTACAATGCACAAGATCGTGTCGCCCTTGCTCGGACAGAACAGTCTCGCCGCAACCAGCGTCTGGTGGGACCCAACTGCGGCCCGTTCGCGTATGCAGCCAGGAGCCACTGCCGGGCCCACGTCGCCCCTGTGTGGGTGCCACGTGACTGCGGTCCACACCGTCTCTACGCCCGCCGCTGCCCACGCCCTTCACAAATCGCGCAGCACTGCATCGCATTTTTGCGCGTAAACCTTGTAAATGAATTATACAAAATTTTTTTTATGAATACATAGACACTAGTTCAACTACCATAGATTAATACGTAAAGCATTTGCTGAACAAAAGAAGCTTTACGTCCTTCGTTTATTAGTTTTAGAATAAGTTACCTTTCGCTGTTATCCTGTCCTAGTGTTAAGACGTGTTGTGCCATTTCTTACTGATAAAATTGGGTTAAATAATGAAAGTGATTTTGAAGCAGAGCGATTTCGTCTTTCGTGATACCGTGGGTTCCAGCTCCAGAAATTCTGGAATATTATTACTTCAAATCCTCAAATGTGTGTGAAATCTTATGGGACTTAACTGCTAAGGTCATCAGTCCCTAAGCTTACACACTACTTAACCTAAAGTATCCTAGGGACAAACAAAAAATTGTTCAAATGGCTCTGAGCACCATGGGACTCAACTGCTGAGGTCATAAGTCCCCTAGAACTTGGAACTACTTAAACCTAACTAACCTAAGGACATCACACACACCCATGCCCGAGGCAGGATTCGAACCTGCGATCGTTGCGGTCGCGCGGTTCCAGACCGTAGCGCCTAGAACCGCTCGGCCACTCTGACCGGCTAGGGACAAACACACACACCCATGCCTGAGTGAGGACTCGAACCTCCGCCGGGACCATTCCATGACTGCAGCGCCATAGACAGCAATATTATTACTATTATTTTAATTTTATGCAGAGAATTTAGATGGAGGCGACGATCTTCACGGCGACGCTGCTCAGCAATAAAGATACGTGAATGTGTTCATCTTTATCCTTTCGTGGCCGCTACCACCAATTAAAATACATTTGCCGCTACATTCAGAATCTGCAGTCTTCCTTTTCATTTAATTTCGAGGTCCACGCATTTACGTTCTAAGATGAATAAATGCATTTAACTGTAATTCCTTTTATCCAGGCCACGGGGGATGGTTGCAGTCAAAATGTACGTGCCTCTATCCCGTTCGTATGTTCGCATACATTTGAGTGTGTACAAGCGTAGCTACATTTAACATCCGGCCGGTGTGGCCGAGCGTTTCTAGGCGCTTCAGTCTGGACCCGCGCGATGGGTACGGTCGCAGGTTGGAATCCTGCCCTGAGCATGGATGTATGTGGTGTCCTTGGTTTAGTTAGGTTTAACTACTTCTAAGTTCTAGGGGACTCATGACCTCAGATGTTAAGTCCCATAGTGTTCAGAGCCATTTGAACCATATATTTAAGACTCACTTCCTACACAGTATTAACGCTTTTCTTTTTTTTTTTTTGGACCACTCATTCGTCTTATTTGATGTAGTCAGTCGGCCGTATTCTTTAATAATGTTATTTGTAATATTCAGTGGCTTGGTTTCCACAGTTGATCTTTGCCTGTGTCACAACAGCGCTTCACACGAAATATTTATTACGCGACATCCACAATAACTTTTATTTCAAAATTTCCACGACCGACTGAATAAAGATCTTTCCAACAATAACAATAGCAAAACATAATAATATAAGAGGACACGTTAAAACCTATAAGACAGTTAGTATTGTAACTGATTTGTGTTTCCACTAGTGAGCCACTAATGGGAGACATTGACAACAAGTTGTGCTTTTGTTTGAGAATTTTCTTTCATTTCTCTTGACAGAAATATTTTGAGATGGTTAAGGTGTAGACTAAACACAACTGAGAACAGACTGGTACTGAATACCCTGTGAATCTGTCATTTCGAAGAGGTTCATTACTTACTAATTGAGAGCTGCACTTATTTTGAATGCCTGCAGATATTTTGCACGTTTAAGTCTCTATTACACTAGCAACATTGCTCCTTTGCGAGCTGGTTACGAATATGAGGAATAAGAAGGGAGGCACTGTCATTGTTTGTAGGCACTGTCATTATTTGTGTTTGTTAAAGGTCACTTTCTAAGGTGACCCTTGCTGGAGCCTAATATAATTTCAAGGAACTTGTAACTTTCAAAATGTGTGTTAGCTCACACAAAGTGTCTGAGCCAGTCATGGCATGTCTTCAGTTTCATTTTTAGTGTCCCTGTGTATGCTGTCTCTTCCATCTTTCGTATTAACACCATATATCGCTATACTGTGTCTAGGGGTGGACTGAAATAATCTGCCTGCTAAGAAATGGCTCGAATCTTCGAACCTTAATGGAAGATAGTTCTTGTTTAAAGGTCATATACCGACACAATACCAATCTTTAGGTGTTCAAAGGAAAGCTGTATACCGTTATGCTCTTCAATTCGTAGTCTTGTCAGGCCCCAAGTGTATATACGCTCATCATACATGATTAGCACTTGCGTCGGCGGAACAATGACGACACTGTGTGACCCACTGGGTTTTGGGACTGAAGGATGAAATCCTTCCCCACCACATTCTACGTCGTGGTTATTCTTTTCCTTCCTGTTGATTCTCAGTAAGTGGTTGAGTATGGTTCAAATGGCTCTGAGCACTATGGGACTTAACATCTGTGGTCATCACACCCCTAGAACTTAGAACTACTTAAACCTAACTGACCTAAGGACATCACTCACATTCATGCCCGAGGCAGGATTCGAACCTGCGAGTGTAGCGGTCACGCTGTTCCAGACTGAAGCGCCTAGAACCGCACGGCCACACCGGCTGCGTGGTTGAGTAGTTTCCCAATGTTTTACCAGGTGTGAAGCATGCTTCTCACCAGAAGAAAAAAAAATTGAATTTGACTTGGACGCTAGTGATTATGAAATATAACGTGCCACAATGCACGTGTCCTTTATGTACGCTGAGGATAATAATGTGATGAGTAATGTTAGAATGCCCACCCAGATAACCGCGCGATCTAACACGCTGCTTCCCGAGCGGGAAGGCGTGCCGGTCCCCGGCACGAGTCCGCCCAGCGGGTAAGTGTCGAGGTTCGGTGAGCCGGCTAGCCTGTGGATGGTTTTTAGGCGGTTTTCCATCTGCCTCGGCGAATGCGGGCTGGTTCCCCTTATTCCGCCTCAGTTACACCATGTCAGCGATTGCTGTGCAAACACTGTCTCCACGTACACATACACCATAAGTACTCTATCACGCAATCATTTGAGGTTACACTCGTCTGGTGTGAGACATTCCTGGGGGCGTTCCTCTGAGGGCCCAACTGCACAATAATCCTGGGTTCATTGTGGGGCGGCAGTGCGGCGGGTGGACTGCTGTGGCCTGTTGTAGGGTTGTGAAAAACTGAGGGCTCCGGCAGGCCGAAGCCTCTCCGTCGTTTCTAGGTCCCCGGTTTAATACACAATACACACAATGTTAGGATGGTGTTGTTGCTGTACCTCAAGGGACAGCGAAGCAAATGAAATTGATGTTAATATGATGATATGTGGGGTGCTAGTGGTATAAGTGCAGGTCTTATGGTCATTGATACCTTAATATATACCTATTTCACTGTGCTACTTGTTTTTTTCTCTGCGTCTAACAGTATTGCCGCAAATACGTGACACAGTTCACTACTGATGTTTTCTGCACGATAGTAACTGCACCACTACGTCTGTCAGTATAGACTAACCGTTTAGTGTGAAAGCGTCCGCAGTTCAACAGCTGACCTGCTGCGCAGGATGAAATAAGTACTGATGGCTTGGTATTGCTGCATGTACTCGGTAGTACCAACCGAACTAAAAAAATAGTACTCCTGATAATTGTTAGGCTACACATGTAGTATACTGAAGCAATATTGTTCAGTACTGTAACGTCTCTTAGCAAAAGTCATATTATGTAATAAAGAGAAAACATTGTGTGTCATGTTTTGTTATTGTATAAAATTATGTACTGTTTTTTTATTTATTTTAGATAATATCTGTGTCGGCGAGTACTGAAACCGCCACAGACGATACGTATTAAATATCAAACAAAGATGAGAATATGTGACTAGTATAAATAATACAGAACGAACATTAATTTCTCTGTCGTCTTCTTGGAGTTACGGGAGTAGGATAGCCTGTGACGTGATAGTGTACGCTAGCGTAGCATTCTTTTGTCAAGATCGAGAGATGTACGCCATTACGTACTCATTGTAAAGGTGTGTAATAATTAATATATTTAAATGTTTTGAATAGAGTTTTGCATTATGATTTATGATAAGCTTGCCTGGTATTTTATCCCATCCCCTTAAGACATTTTCAGTTAGTTAAATATTATTCGTGGAGCAGAGCTGCGCTACGAACGAACGAGCCGTTGCCGCGGCGCATTCAAATTTCATTAAATGAAATCTATCATACCGCAAGGAAGCGGGCAGGTAATAGTGAAGCAAAAATTATTTCTTTCAGCTTTCGAAGTTGCAGAGCAGAGCAGCAGATTTTATGATGTGTTTTACAGGTTGACGCGGGCTGCTGATAATATATTACTAACAGTGCAAAAAGATAATTTACTCTCATCACATAAAAGAAATCTTGCTGTGCGTAGTTCTGGTCTGGCAACCTTAGAGTAAAAACATCTTTTTTCTCCGATAATAGTCTCATGTTCTCGTGTTAGTCGTGGTACTTATTGTTGTTTTACTGTTAACAAAAATCCACTGAAAAAATGATGATGTTGAACAATCATTGCGTACTGTAACATCAGTATTGATAACGAAGTAATTTTCATTAACCCTTTCAATAACTATAAAGTTAGGAAGATAGGTTGAACTTTATGGCGAGTTACAGTAACGCAAAAATGTTCCTCTAATAGAAATCCAGATCCAGAACAATAAGAACATAATATATTTTATTTTGTTGAAAATTGATGATCCAAAGAAAAGCATAGCACAGCATCACTAAAAGGTATTTCGGGTCTCTTTTCGTAGTAACATATTTTATCTCATACCTTAGTTGTTACGTGAAAGCGTCGCAATTCAACACCTGACCTGCTGCGCAGGATGAAATAAGTACTGATGGCTTGGTATTGCTGCATGTACTCGATAGTACTAACCGAACTAAAGAAATAGTACTCCTAATAATTATTAGGCTACGTATGAAGTATACTGAAGCAATATTGATCAGTACCCTGCCCTCTATCACCAATAAAAAATCTGCGTTTATACCTCCAACACCCTCTATACATTACATACACTGAGGATAATACGTTTATTATGAAGTCGAGTTGTATTTGTTGTTGTGGATGTTTCTGTAACTAGTTCCCTGTTCAAATAACTATAGTAGAGCTCAGAGCTATGTCACGGTCCTGCAACAGCTGTCGCGTACACAAAAAGCGCCACTGTCCAAGGACAGATTAACTTCCCCATCTTCGCCTTCTTTGTCATGGTTTCTGTGTAAAGTTAACTCTATTTCTATCGCTTTCGGTTTAAAAATTTATGTGCATGTGGTAAGTGAAGTACCTTTTGTATGCGATAAGTACTTTAGGTTGTAATTTTTCACTAGCTGAGAATTTAGATAGATCGATACACTTGTTTCACTGACTGTCACACATTGTACGTATTTTAAGTGGTCGTTAACTGCTGTGATTTTCGAAGTAGTGTTACGTGCCTGTAAGTTGACAAATACTTGATACGCCCACGGTGGCTGTTACCTCCATGAAGGCCACCTAACACAACTTTGAAGATTTCCTTTGTAAAGGCACATTTTTAAAATTCTCTATAAATAGAGGCAGGTGCTACTGAGGTTATTGTTGAACTGGGGACGTCTTAGAGGAACACTTTGCGTTTCGTTCACGCATGTGTTAATGTCGCATCCGTAAGTGATTACGCCACAAGACGACGTGAAAGAGGAGCACTGAAAAAGCGTGAGAACCCTTTGTTGCTTCGGATCTCATTCAGATTTCTTCTAACGGTGTTGAACGGCCCCTACTGGTGTACAGCAGAGCAAAAGTTGCTGCCGCACTGCACTCCACAGGGGAGAGATCACGTTCAATGGGGCTGCTAGCCCACGGTGTCCCTAGAGAAGGTTTGAAGGGTCAGAGAGATATCAGCAGTATCAAAGGTTGTCAAGAACGTCTTCCTGTTTTTCATAGTATTGCAGTTTGTATTTTTCAACCTCGAAATTTTTTGGAATCAAAGTCTCAAGGAAAGGGGTAGTTTGATTGGCACCCATTACAACATTCCCCTAAGGCCCTTTCGTGTCAATACATCTGAAACACTGCCTACCCCTCCCATCCCGTCCTTCAGAGGCTGTCTCTTACTGCCAGGAGAAGTAACCCCTTGTCGCAACTTTATGGCTGACATGGAAACCTGTCACAGCTCTGTGCCTCTTATCGCACGCGTGGTCCTGACTGACACGTGACTTCAAATGTTATCTGTCTGTTCCAGGTCACGCCCGACTTCTCACACCGCAAGCTGTCATGTTTTCAACATAAGATGGCACATCAATAATTCGCGCACGGCTTATAAGCTAGATACATTGTCTTCTTGCCCATGTAAAAGGTTTATACTGCTGTTTTCTCATCCGTCCTAGTACTTTTAGGAACAAATATTTTTATATGATCTACTTTGCACTAATTTAGGGAGGTGGCACAGAAGTTGCCCTCTTATTACTCTTGTACTCTGGATTTATTTGATGACTTCGGGATAGTAGTCGTGATTATAAAAAACTTATTCTTGTCACAATAGACAACACACTTCTTACCAGACGAGTTACTCCATAGTTTCTTGGGATATCTGACTGATTAATTACACCACCTTATGCCCTGAGCTCTTCACAAATATTTGCCTGTATTGGCAATTTGCTAATGGAAATGGAAATGAACGTTTGGCGTCATTGGCCGGGAGGCCCCATTCGACGCCACACTGGGCGACCTGCGCGCTGGGTGGGGATCAAATGATGACCAAGACAGCACAACACCCAGTCCCTGAGTGGCGAAAATCTCCGACCCAGCCGGGAATCGAACCGGGACCCGTAGGACGGCAATCCGCACGCTGACCTCTCAGGTACGGGGGCGGACATTTTGCTAATGATGTACCCAGACTGAGACTACAGAAGTATGACGAGAAAGAAACTCGTCGAAACGTTGCGACAGGAAGACGGCACGACTCGGCTGGTGAGGCAAGAAGATCTCATCAAGCGTGAAGTATTGGTGAGCCAAAAATAAAATAAAATTACATAACGACATAAGTCAGCTCTTTGACGTGATCCTGGGTTGACCAAATTCAAATAATAACAATTACTTACTTATGAACAAAACAAAACACTAAAAAATTAATTTTGTGAACCTAAAAGTTCTCTAGAAACAAATAACTTTTTGCCACTCCGCAATGCACTGTTGTTTTGATTCAAAATTTTGTGAGCTGTGTTTTTCCTCCGTAGTTAACACCGCAGGAAGACTTCAGCTGTTTCCACAAGAACTAGAATTTAGAAACAGACAATATCCGATACAATCCGCTGTTCTATACTACTCGTCATTCCCATATAGAAAATCTAAGTTGTGAGAATCTTATGTCTTATACAATTATGTACCCTGTGTGACACATTTAACGCCTGACGAAGCGAATACAGGCTTATAGGATTCCGTGCAGGCGAGGATTCCGTGCAGTCGGCGCTTAGCCTCAGAGAACAGAGTCGCGGCAAGCGCCTTCCAGAAAACGATTTTGTTTTCCCGTAACGAAAGCGTGCGCTGGAGGCTTCGGATGAAGACAGATTGTGCACCGGGGCTGGTAGGGCCGCTCGCTAAAGCAGGCGATCAGCAGGTGATGGATTGATGGCGTGGTGGATGAGTGGGTGGGAGGGTGAGGGCTCTGCTACGGCAGACAGCTGAAGGGGCAGCGGGGGTTCTCCGCTACCCGCGCTCCATACTCTGCTGGGGACGTCGTCTGGGACTTCGATGCCTCTGCGGAGGCGAAGACGCGGCTGCGGGACAGCTGGCAGGCAGGGAGGTCAGCTGTCCACCGCTGGGACGTCAGCTGGCGGCACTTGAGGACAACGTGAAGCGCTGTTAGCGTAAATTAGGTTGTAGCGATGTTTCTGGCTGCCACGGCGGTGACTTGTGGCTAGGACGGTGTCACACAGTGTCTGGATGCTCCTGCCGACGGGAAAAGACGAGCGTGTAGGTGGCTAAAAGGACCCTAGTCCAACCTTTGACCCTTCGCAGCTGGTGATGGACTGTACACCAGGCGGTACCATACGATGACAGACGTTGATGACTGTGCCAGTGCCGGCCGCGGTGGTATAGCGGTTCTGGCGCTGCAGTCCGGAACCGCGGGACTGCTACGGTCGCAGGTTCGAATCCTGCACTGGGCATGGGTGTGTGTGACGTCCTTAGGTTAAGTTAGGTTTAAGTAGTTCTAAGTTCTAGGGGACTTATGACCTAAGATGTTGAGTCCCATAGTGTTCAGAGCCATTTGAACCATTTTGACTGTGCCAGTGGACGGTCGTTCAGCGGCGATGGTCTTCCGGTTCACTCAGTAGTATTCTGAGCCACAGCAATCATCCATTCGATGCCTTTGCTGGCTAGACAGCCAGTACCTACATGTGCCAGTCCCGAGAATGCATGGGGGAGGGGGGGGGGGAAGGGGTCTGGAAAAATTTCACCAACTCTCATTTCAATGGTAGGAGGGAGGGGGAAACCACTTGTCAACTTTTCAATTCAGAAAATATACGTTCCCATAAAACATACAACTTCATAGGATATATCCCGCCGGAGGTTCGAGTCCTCCTCCCGCGGGCATGGATGTGTGTGTTGCTCTTAGCATAAGTTATTTGCAGTAGCGTCGAAGTCTAGGGACCGATGACCTCAGTAGTTTCGCCCCTTACGACTTCACACACATTTGAACATTTTTTTTTTATATATAAGAGATAACATTTTGCTCCATAAAATCCATCCCTAGCATTACGGTGTACACCAGTCTTTATGGTCTCCCTGAAGTGGACTGAATGCTTTACACGTGTGCTTGTCCAGGATTATCCATTTCCAATCAAGTGCCGCACAAGTGTCAGATTTCATTCGGGGAGTTCTCTGCGCTGTCGGTCGAAATCACTGTATGCCAGACAGGCAGGCGTGATATTTTGTAGCACATATAAAGCCGATGTTGTTGCGTTTAACAAGAATTTGTGCCAAAACGTTTACAAAGCGCATGTTAAATGACGTACGGACAAGTCGAAACACACGTCTGAACAAGAATACATTTCGTGATACGTAAATCAAGAGACTGAAAAACAACTGATCGCCGGCCGCGGTGGCCGTGCAGTTCTGGCGCTGCAGTCCGGAACCGCGGGACTGCTACGGTCGCAGGTTCGAATCCTGCCTCGGGCATGGGTGTGTGTGATGTCCTTAGGTTAGTTAGGTTTAAGTAGTTCTAAGTTCTAGGGGACTTATGACCTAAGATGTTGAGTCCCATAGTGCTCAGAGCCATTTGAACCATTTTTTGAACAACTGATCGTACAGTTCAGAGGAAGGTAGAACAATGTTTTAAGTGGGGTTCAATGACATTTAATGTATATAATATATCGATAAAAAGTCAATTTTTTTAGGGATTCGTCTAAACGGTTAATACTACTATATTTTCGTGCAACCATTTCGTCCCTCTGTCCGTCCTAATACTACTCAGGGCTAGCATATTTAAATACGCTGTTTTTAATCACGTTAAAAAACAAATTTTAATTGCTTTCTAAATATAATCTGTTTTTATTAAGGTGTTTTAAAAAGTGTTTAAAACAAATAAATAATTTTTATTTCTACATCTTTTTACCAAGGAATGAGGTAAATCTCAAGTGATGGTGGAGAGTGGAGGTTCTCACGACATCTCAAACTAAAAGACATCCTCACACAATTAACGGACGTTTCTATACCGCAGCGGCGGCATATGGAGGCCAGCGCTATTACACTTCAGTTCACTTACAGGTTTTTGCATTGTTACAATCAGTCCGCAAACGACACTGCTAACAAAACACTGGCGCGGGCACCCTAGAATTTTGCATAAAGATGTGGTACCTGAAGCAACAGATCTAAAAGCGGACACCGATTGTATACAAGGAAGAGCAGCGTGAATGTTCAACAGGTTTATTCGACTAATTGGAGACCGTCGCGGAAATGCTGTGAAGTCTTAAACGTGACCCGCCTGAAGAAAGACGAGGACTTCCCCTCGACAGCTCACTCACAATATTTCAAGAAACAGTATTAAACGAGAAATCTTGGAATACATTGCAGTCCTCAACTCGATGGTCCCATTGAGACTGCGAAGACCAAATTAGACTAATTACGGAGAGCACAGAGGCATTTAAGCAGGCATTATCCAGTGTTCCATACGCAAATACAGTAGCAAGAAAACCTAATACGTGATGCAATCGTTCTTACCATCTGCCATCCATTCCCACTTTGTTCTACAGAGAATATACACTCCTGGAAATGGAAAAAAGAACACATTGACACCGGTGTGTCAGACCCACCATACTTGCTCCGGACACTGCGAGAGGGCTGTACAAGCAATGATCACACGCACGGCACAGCGGACACACCAGGAACCGCGGTGTTGGCCGTCGAATGGCGCTAGCTGCGCAGCATTTGTGCACCACCACCGTCAGTGTCAGCCAGTTTGCCGTGGCATACGGAGCTCCATCGCAGTCTTTAACACTGGTAGCGTGCCGCGACAGCGTGGACGTGAACCGTATGTGCAGTTGACGGACTTTGAGCGAGGGCGTATAGTGGGCATGCGGGAGGCCGGGTGGACGTACCGCCGAATTGCTCAACACGTGGGGCGTGAGATCTCCACAGTACATCGATGTTGTCGCCAGTGGTCGGCGGAAGGTGCACGTGCCCGTCGACCTGGGATTGGGCCGCAGCGACGCACGGATGCACGCCAAGACCGTAGGATCCTACGCAGTGCCATAGGGGACCGCACCGCCACTTCCCAGCAAATTAGGGACACTGTTGCTCCTGGGGTATCGGCGAGGACCATTCGCAACCGTCTCCATGAAGCTGGGCTACGGTCCCGCACACCGTTAGGCCGTCTTCCGCTCACGCCCCAACATCGTGCAGCCCGCCTCCAGTGGTGTCGCGACAGGCGTGAATGGAGGGACGAATGGAGACGTGTCGTCTTCAGCGATGAGAGTCGCTTCTGCCTCGGTGCCAATGATGGTCGTATGCGTGTTTGGCGCCGTGCAGGTGAGCGCCACAATCAGGACTGCATACGACCGAGGCACACAGGGCCAACACCCGGCATCACGGTGTGGGGAGCGATCTCCTACACTGGCCGTACACCACTGGTGATCGTCGAGGGGACACTGAATAGTGCACGGTACATCCAAACCGTCATCGAACCCATCGTTCTACCATTCCTAGACCGGCAAGGGAACTTGCTGTTCCAACAGGACAATGCACGTCCGCATGTATCCCGTGCCACCCAACGTGCTCTAGAAGGTGTAAGTCAACTACCATGGCCAGCAAGATCTCCGGATCAGTCCCCCATTGAGCATGTTTGGGACTGGATGAAGCGTCGTTTCACGCGGTCTGCACGTCCAGCACGAACGCTGGTCCAACTGAGGCGCCAGGTGGAAATGGCATGGCAAGCCGTTCCACAGGACTACATCCAGCATCTCTACGATCGTCTCCATGGGAGAATAGCAGCCTGCATTGCTGCGAAAGGTGGATATACACTGTACTAGTGCCGACATTGTGCATTTTCTGTTGCCTGTGTCTATGTGCCTGTGGTTCTGTCAGTGTGATCATGTGATGTGTCTGACCCCAGGAATGTGTCAATAAAGTTTCCCCTTCCTGGGACAATGAATTCACGGTGTTCTTATTTCAATTTCCAGGAGTGTACAATATTGTTAACCCAGGTTACGTATCATAGCTTCTTACCTCCTTTCAAGCGCGGTTTCAGTTACGTGTTTACTGTTATTGCGCTGCTTGTATGTACAAATGGTGTAGTACACTTACATTTTCTTTCATCCACCACATGTTAGCAATGGAAGCCTATTACGAGTGTTGGAACTTCAATAGTGGCAACTGTTATTTACAGCTCGTACAAGATAGATACGTGTTTCGAAGGTTTACTGAGCTTCAAAGTAGTCACCAGCATTGTGTATAACGCGATGCCAGCGATTTGCAAGTCGTAGGATACTCCCAGCAGTGCCAGTTGTGTTGACAGTTCGAGCGGCGCGGTCCATTGCCCGACGAATTTGTAGCAGTTCTGAAGCGGATGCCGTGAAGTGTTTCCTACAGTTTGGAAATCGAGTTTAACTTACTAGGGCTAAGTTAGGGGAGTGCAGTAGGTGGTATAGCAATTAGCAGCCCCACCAGTCAAACAAATCGGTAACAGCTTGCACTGTACGTGCTTGAGCATTGTCCTGCGAAATGATGGTCAGGTCCTGCAGAAAGTGTCATTACTCCTGTCTCCAAGCTGGTCGTAGATTGTGTTTCAAAAATGAACAGCATAGAAACAGGAGTGATGACACTTTCTGCAGGACCTGACCATCATGGGGCTGCTAAGTGATGTACCACCTACTGCGCTCCCCTGACGTGAGCCCTCGTCAGTTCAACTCGATTTCTAAACGGAAGGAAACACTTCACGGCATTCGCTTCAGAACTGCTACAAATTCGTCAGGCAACAGACCGCGCCGCTCGAACTGTCAACATCACTGGCACTGCTGAGTGTATCTCATCACTTCCACATCGTTGGCAACGGGTTATACACAATGCTGGTGACTACTTTGAAGCTCAGTAAAACTTCGAAACACGTATCTATTTTGTACGAGCTGTAAATAAATAGTTGCCATTGTTGAAGTTCCAACCCTCGTAATTGACAAGTGGAATGCCGGATATGATACTGTGCTGTGGTTTAGCAAATGGATCGTTCATTTGGTCGGTATCACTCATGATGTGTTTACCAGGAGATCCAGCACAAGATTATCTGGATCATCTGGTTGCCTTTAGTGCTAGTTCATTTAGCGTTACCCAGGGTGCACGTGTAGTATTCTACTACGGACGCGAACTAGTCTTACACCTCTGGAAAACGCGGTGGAGAGAATCTGTGCCCAAAAACCTGCAGAATATGCCATGTATCAATGTCCAACCACCAGGATTCAATTTGCCAAGAAAAACTTGGGCGACCTTGAATCGAATTCGGACAAATAACGGCAGATGTGCAGACAGCCACCACAGGTGGGGTAAAATCACCACCCCGAGATGTGACTGCGGTGCGAACCGGCAGACGATTCGTCACATCGTGGAAGATTGCCCTCTGAGACGCTTTGCAGGAGACCCCAATGAGTTTCTGACCGCGACTGAAAGTGCAATAGACTATGTCACAAATCTGGATGTTTGTTTGTGAACTTTTGTTTGTTATATACACTATTTTAAATACTTTTATATCTACAACTATATGTTATACACTGTGACTACTCTTTATTTCTGTGTCTTATGATTTTTATGTCTTTTTTTATATGATGTGTTACATGCCATAAGCTAAATAAATAAATAAATAGCAAATGGAAGTAGCCTGTGGGCCCGTGCCCTCTACGCTGGAAAATATCCAGAGCGCAGAGTGCCCTCTGATAAGCTGTTCGGCAGACTTTCCCAGCGTCTGAGGAACACAGGTACGTTTGCACATCGGAAGACTGCCAGTGGAAGGCCCTGCACAGTGGCACGCCTGACATGGAGGAGCACGTCCTACGTCTGCGTTCGGTGTTAGAAACCCCCGGTACCAGTGTGCGACGATTACCAGCAGCACAAGGCGTGTCTCACTCTTTTACTACGCAAACAGTTGCTGCACCCGTGGCATCTACAGCGCTTTCAGGATCATCATTGCAGGCGAAGGTTCTATCAATGGCTGTCGCAGAAGTGTGCCGCAGACCCACTGTTGACATTCAAGATTTTGTTTACAGATGACGCGGGGTTCACAAGAGACGCTGTTGTGAATTTCCATAACCAGCATGTATAGGCAGATGTACATCCCCATCCAATTCAGGAAAGAGGGCATCAAAACCGATTCTCAATAAACATATGAGCAGGAGTACTTGGCGATAGATTATAGGACCTACGTGCTACCACAAAGGTTAAGGCAGCAAAGAATACAACTGTGGTTCATGCATGATGACGCACCAGCACATTTTCACCCCAATGTGCGCGAACATCTTAGGCAGACAATTGGGGATCGCTGGATTGGGCGGGACCCCCCCCCCACACCTTGGCCTTTTGGTTAAGGGGACACATGAAGAAATTCTACTATGCCGCGTCAATCAACGATGTGCGGGCGCTACAGGGTCGTTTCTTCGGTCTGTGCCAGCACATACAACAACAGAGTATACTTCAAAGAGCGCGTCATTCCTTACGCTGGAGGGTAAAGGAGCGAATTGTTACGAATAGACGCCACGTTGAACACCTTCTGTAAACACGTGTTTATCACAGAAATTATGCGTTTCCAGACCATGTTTATTGGACTTACTCGTATCTCAGAAAGTATGCATTTTCGGACACATCTTTGTTGGACTTTCGATGAGTACTACGACCTCTCAAACTATTCGATACTTTTTTTGAACAACCTGTACATATGTTCTCTGTTATTGAAAAAAAGTTGTATTAAATGGTGAACATCCAGTTCCACGGTACTAAACCATGTAAAGGGAGTCGAAGTTTTCAAACTTGGGTAGTCGAACCTCCTATTGTCTCTGAACAGTGTTGACTGAAGTGCTTGACTGTATTTAGACAAAGGCATCATGGCAACCCAAAAGCTGCCGTAAGTGCATTTATCCTCAGAAAACCAGTTTCGATAAAGTCATCATCTTCAAGACGGAATCTATTAGAAGACTCTGTCCAAACAGTATGCTGAACACTGGAATGGACTGTCGATTTTCGCACTGTTGAAAAATGTGTGACGTAACACAAGCATGTGTGTGTAACAGGTACCGTAAGTGATTGCCAAGGAATCTTCCTTTAACTTGACGTAGTGTTAGCCCTTGACTTGAAGATTCTCGTTTGACCGAAAAACTATGAATGAGTACATATTACAGCAGCTTTGCGTAGTGCCATGATGCTGTTTTCTAACAGCTACACTCCTGGAAATTGAAATAAGAACACCGTGAATTCATTGTCCCAGGAAGGGGAAACTTTATTGACACATTCCTGGGGTCAGATACATCACATGATCACACTGACAGAACCACAGGCACATAGACACAGGCAACAGAGCATGCACAATGTCGGCACTAATACAGTGTATATCCACCTTTCGCAGCAATGCAGGCTGCTATTCTCCCATGGAGACGATCGTAGAGATGCTGGATGTAGTCCTGTGGAACGGCTTGCCGTGCCATTTCCATCTGGCGCCTCAGTTGGACCAGCGTTCGTGCTGGACGTGCAGACCGCGTGAGACGACGCTTCATCCAGTCCCAAACATGCTCAATGGGGGACAGATCCGGAGATCTTGCTGGCCAGTGTAGTTGACTTACACCTTCTAGAGCACGTTGGGTGGCACGGGATACATGTGGACGTGCATTGTCCTGTTGGAACAGCAAGTTCCCTTGCCGGTCTAGGAATGGTAGAACGATGGGTTCGATGACGGTTTGGATGTACCGTGCACTATTCAGTGTCCCCTCGACGATCACCAGTGGTGTACGGCCAGTGTAGGAGATCGTTCCCCACACCGTGATGCCGGGTGTTGGCCCTGTGTGCCTCGGTCGTATGCAGTCCTGATTGTGGCGCTCACCTTCACGGCGCCAAACACGCATACGACCATCATTGGAACCAAGGCAGAAGCGACTCTCATCGCTGAAGACGACACGTCTCCATTCGTCCCTCCATTCACGCCTGTCGCGACACCACTGGAGGCGGGCTGGACGATGTTGGGGCGTGAGCGGAAGACGGCCTAACGGTGTGCGGGACCGTAGCCCAGCTTCATGGAGACGGTTGCGAATGGTCCTCGCCGATACCCCAGGAGCAACAGTGTCCCTAATTTGCTGGGAAGTGGCGGTGCGGTCCCCTACGGCACTGCGTAGGATCCTACGGTCTTGGCGTGCATCCGTGCGTCGCTGCGGTCCGGTCCCAGGTCGACGGGCACGTGCACCTTCCGCCGACCACTGGCGACAACATCGATGTACTGTGGAGACCTCACGCCCCACGTGTTGAGCAATTCGGCGGTACGTCCACCCGGCCTCCCGCATGCCCACTATACGCCCTCGCTCAAAGTCCGTCAACTGCACATACGGTTCACGTCCACGCTGTCGCGGCATGCTACCAGTGTTAAAGACTGCGATGGAGCTCCGTATGCCACGGCAAACTGGCTGACACTGACGGCGGCGGTGCACAAATGCTGCGCAGCTAGCGCCATTCGACGGCCAGCACCGTGGTCCCTGGTGTGTCCGCTGTGCCGTGCGTGTGATCATTGCTTGTACAGCCCTCTCGCAGTGTCCGGAGCAAGTATGGTGGGTCTGACACACCGGTGTCAATGTGTTCTTTTTTCCATTTCCAGGAGTGTATTTTTGAAGCAGAGACGTAGTTAGCCAGTACATGGCACAATTATTAGCTATATAAAATTTAGCCAAACACCGAAATAATTGCCAATTCTACAAACCAATAGGCATAGTGCCATCGAGATACACTACTGGCCATTAAAATTGCTACACCACGAAGACGACGTGCTACAGACGCGAAATTTAACCGAGAGGAAGAAGATGCTGTGATATGCAAATGATTAGCTTTTGAGCCCCCCCCCCCCCCTCCCCCCCCGTGAACCATAGACCTTGCCGTTGGTGAGGAGGCTTGCGTGCCTCAGTGATACATATAGCCGTACCATAGGTGCAACCACAACGGAGGGGTATCTGTTAGAGGCTAGTGAAACGTGTGGTTCCTGAAGAGGGGCAGCAGCCTTTTCAGTAGTTGCAGGGGCAACAGTCTGCATTATTGACTGATCTGGCCTTGTAACACTAGCCAAAACGGCCTTGCTGTGCTGGTACTGCGAAAGGCTTAAAGCAAGGGGAAACTACGGCCGCAATTTTTCCCGAGGGCATGCAGCTTTACTGCATGGATAAATGATGATGGCGTGCTCTTGGGTAAAATATTCCGGAGGTAAAATAGTCCCCCATTCGGATCTCCGGTCGGGGACTACTCAAGAGGACGTCGTTACCAGGAGAAAGAAAACTGGCTTTCTACATATCGGAGCGTGGAATGTCAGATCCCTTAATCGGGCAGGTAGGTTAGAAAATTTAAAAAGGGAAATCGATAGGTTAAAGTTAGATATAGTGGCAATTAGTGAAGTTCGGTGGCAGGAGGAACAAGATTTTTGGTCATGTGAATACAGGGTTATAAATACAAAACCAAATAGGGGTAATGCAGGAGTAGGTTTAATAATGAATCAAACAATAGGAATGCGGGTAAGCTACTAGAAACAGCACAGCGAACGCATTGTTGTGGCCAAGATAGACACGAAGCCCACGCCTGCGACAGTAGTACAAGTCTATATGCCAACTAGCTCTGCAGATGACGAAGAAATTGAAGAAATGTATGATGAAATAAAAGAAATTATTCAGATAGTGAAGGGAGACGAAAATTTAATAGTCATGGGTGACTGGAATTCGGTAGTAGGAAAAGGGAGAGAAGGAAACATAGTAGGTGAATATGGATTGGGGGTAAGAAACGAAAGAGGAAGCCGCCTTCTATAATTTTGCACAGAGCATAACTTAATCATAGCTAACACTTGGTTCAAGAATCATCAAAGAAGGTTGTTTACATGGAAGAACCCTGGAGGTACCAAAAGGTATCAGATAGATTATATTATGGTAAGATAGAGATTTAGGAACCAGGTTTTAAATTGTAAGACATTTCCTGGGGCAGATGTGGATTCTGACCACAATCTATTGGTTATGAACTGTAGATTAAAACTTAAGAAACTGCAAGAAGGTGGGAATTTAAGGAGATGGGACCTGGTTAAACTGACTAAAGCAGAGGTTGCACAGAGTTTCAAGGAGAGCTAGAGGGAACAATTGAAAAAAACGGGGGAACGAAATACAGTAGAAGAAGATTGGGTAGCTTTGAGAGATGAAGTAGTGAAGGCAGCAGTAGGTAAAAAGACGAGGGCTAATAGAAATCCTTGGGTGACAGAAGAAATATTGAATTTAATTGATGAAAGTAGAAAATATAAAATGTAGTAATTGAAGCAGGCAAAGTTCTAAGCAAAGAAGGGAAAGCAGAAAGGTGGAAAGAGTATATAGAGGGTCTATACAAGAGCGATGTACTTGAGGACAATATTTTGGAAATGGAAGAGGATATAGATGAAGATGAAATGGGAGATATGATACTGCGTGAAGAGTTTGACAGAGCACTGAAAGACCTGAGTCGAAACAAGGCCCCGGGAGTAGACAACATTCCATTAGAACTACTGACAGCCTTGGGAGAGCCAGTCGTGACAAAACTCTACCATCTGGTGAGACAGGCGAAATACCCTCAGACTTCAAGAAGAATATAATAATTCCAATCCCAAAGAAAACAGGCGTTGACAGATGTGAAAATTACCGAACTATCAGTTTAATAAGTGACGGCTGCAAAATACTAATGCGAGTTCTTTACAGACGAATGGAAAAACAGGTAGAAGCCGACCTTGGGGAAGATCAGTTTGTATTCCGTAGAAATATGGGGACACGACTTATTTTAGAAGCTAGATTAAGAAAAGGCAAACCTACGTTTCTAGCATTTGTAGACTTAGAGAAAGCTTTTGACAATGTTGACTGGAATACTCTCTTTCAAATTCTGAAGGTGGCAAGGGTAAAATACAGGGAGCGAAAAGCTATTCACAATTTGTACAGAAACCAGATGGCAGTTATAAGAGTGGAGGGACATGAAAGGGAAGCAGTGGTTGGGAAGGGAGTGAGGCAGGGTTGTAGCCTCTCCCCGATGTTATTCAATCTCTATATTGCAGTAAAGGAAACAAAAGAAAAATTCGGAGTAGGTATTAAAATCATTGGAGAAGAAATAAAAACTTTGAGGTTCGCCGATGACATTGTAATTCTGTCAGAGACGACTTGGAAGATCAGTTGAACGGAATGGACAGTGTCTTAAAAGGAGGATATAAGATGAACGTCAACAAAAGCAAAACGAGGATAATGGAATGTAGTCGAATTATGTCGGGTGATGTTGAGGGAATTAGATTAGGAAATGAGACACTTAAAGAAGTTAAGGAGTTTTGCTATTTGGGGAGCAAACTGACTGATGATGGTCGAAGTAGAGAGGATATAAAATGTAGACTGGCAATGGCAAGGAAAGCGTTTCCGAAGAAGAGAAATTTGTTAACATCTGGGATAGATTTAAGTGTCAGGAAGTCGTTTGTGAAAGTATATGTATGGAGTGTAGCCAGTATGGAAGTGAAACACGGACGATAACTAGTTTGGACAAGAAGAGAATAGAAGCTTTGGAAATGTGGTGCTACAGAAGAATGCTGAAGATTAGATGGGTACATCACATAGCTAATGAGGAGGTACTGAATAGGATTGGGGAGAAGAGGAGTTTGTGGCACAACTTGACTAGAAGAAGGGATCGGTTGGTAGGACATGTTCTGAGGCATAAAGGGATCACAAATTTAGTATTGGAGGTGAGAGTGAAGGGTAAAAATCGTAGAGGGAGACCAAGTGATGAATACACTAAGCAGATTCAGAAGGATGTAGGTTGCAGAAGGTACTATGACTTGAAGAAGCCTGCACAGGATAGAGTAGCATGGAGAGCTGCATCAAACCAGTCTCAGGACTGAAGACCACAACAACAACAATAGCTTACGAGAACATTCACACAAGGCTGGCGCTGGTGGCGACACCTACAACGTGCTCACATGAGAAATGTTTCCAACCGATTTCTCATACGCAAACAGCAGCTGACCGGCGTTGCTTGGTGAAAGGTTGTTGTGATGCCTCGTGTAAGGAGGAGAAATGCCTACCACCACGAACCGAGCGAGGTGGCGCAGTGGTTATTACACTGGACTCGCATTCGGGAGGACGACGGTTCAATCCCGTCTCCGGCCATTCTGATTTAGGTTTTCCGTGATTTCCCTAAATCGTTTCAGGCAAATGCCGGGATGGTTCCTTTGAAAGGGCACGGCCGATTTCCTTCCCAACCCTTCCCTAACCCGAGCTTGCGCTCCGTCTCTAATGACCTCGTTGTCGACGGGACGTTAAACACTAACCACCACCACCACCACCTACCACCACGTTTACGACTTTCATAAAGGCCGGAATGTAGCCTATCGCGATTGCGATTTATCGTATCGCGACATTGCTGCTCGCGGCAGTCGAGATCCAATGACTGTTAGCAGAATATGGAATCGGTGGATTCAGGAGGGTAATACGGAAATCCACGCTGGATCCCAACGGCCTCGTATCACTAGCAGTCGATATGAAAGGCATCTTACCCACATGGCTGTAACGGATCGTGCAGCCACGTCTCGATCCCTGAGTCAACAGATGGGGACGTTTGCAAGACGACAACCATGTGCACGAACAGTTCGACGACATTTGCAGCATCATGGACGATCAGCTCGGAGACCACGGCTGCGGTTACCCTTGACGCTGCATCACAGACAGGAGCGCCTCCGATGGTGTACTCAACGACGAACCTGGGTGCACGAATGACAAAACGTCATTTTTTTCGGACGAATCCAGTTTGTATTTACAACATCATGATGGTCGCATCCGTGTTTGGCGATATCGCGGTGAACGCACATTGGAAGCGTGTATTCCTCATCGCCATACTGGCGTATCACCCGGCGTGATGGTATGGGGTGCCAGTAGTTGCACGTCTCGGTTCGCATTGATGGCACTTTGAACAGTGGACGTTTCATTTCAGATGTTTTACGACCCGTGGCTCTACCCTTCATTCGATCACTGCGAAACCCTACATTTCAGCAGGATAATGCACGACCGCATGTTGCAGGTCATGTACGGGCCTTCCTGGATACAGAAAATATTCGAATGCTGCCCCGGCCAGCACATTCTACAGATCTCTCACCAATTGAAAACGTCTGGTCAATGGTGGCCGAGAAACTGGCTCGTCACAATACGCCAGTCACTACTCTTGATGAACTGTGGTATCGTGTTGCAGCTGCACGGGCAGCTGTACCTGTACACGCCATCCAAGCTCTGTTTGAGTCAATGCCCAGGCGTATCAAGGCCGTTATTACGGCCAGAGGTGGTTATTCTGGGTACTGATTTCTCAGGATCAATGCACCCAAATTGCGTGAAAACGTAATCACATGTGAGTTCTAGTGTAATATATTTGTCCAATGAATACCTGTTTATCGTCTGCATTTCTTCTTGGTGTAGCAATTTTAATGGCCAGTAGTCTACATAAAAAACTAGATTGCCATAAAAGGGTAAACGAGTAACAAGAAGAGACCAACAGAGGAACGGAGAGATCAGAATACAACTCGGAGAAGCTGGTGTGAATGGCGAAATAAGAAAGTCACCAATGTCGCAACTCGATCTATACTTCGTGGCATAACTGGATTTCAGCGACAGAACAGCTATCATGAGTGTTACAAAATTCAATATCACGGAATCGGAGACAAAATAGTATAAAACGATATCATTATGACACTTACACAGAACTGGAGACTTCATATTATGTAACACACAATTTTAAGTGAGTCATATGGAGTCAAACGGCTTTATAAGAGAACATAGTATAACACGACCTTAGAATGTGCACAGCTTGATAGAGACTGAGGCTGCTGTTTACAGACGTATACAGCCAGTCACAGTGCACTTGATAGAGGATGAACAGTGTCCTGTATCCACTGATATACGTGTGTAACTGTAGTTGATAAAAATTTTGTATTATAAAATGGGAGGAGACAGATAACAGTACAGTAAAATAACGGTTTTGTATTGGGTAAATTACAAAGTAACCAGCTTTCATGATTTAAAGGTACAATGCGCTGATCAGGATGTGTAAACTGGGAACTAACATTAATATTAAAACTTTCTAAAAAGTGCCTTAACCACGATTGATAGCTTGGTGTAATCAGGTCACAATTATCAAATGAGATAAAACTTTGTGATTGCAAAATTAGCTCATTTTTCGTGTAGCTGTTGCCAGTATCACTTCAATAATATTGTTAACGTCAGTTCAGGTCCTTTTAGGTTTCACAGAATTGTCAGTAGACATTTAATTGAGAGTTTCATTGTGTGTCACTTTTCTTCAGCAGCTATAAAATTCATATGATCTTACTGGCTGCTGTGCAAGAGTGTAAGTTTTGGTATTTAGTACAACCCATTGTGAAATAAAATAAAAGATAACAATTATGATTTGATTACAACAAGCTTTCAGTGTGGGAAGATGGACTTTTTGATTAGTTTAATTATAACAGAAATTGTTTAATTACTGATGATGATAATTTTAACGAAAATTTTGTAAAAAGTCTTGAATTTGACTAGTGTGGTGTGCTTTCTGGGGATTGAAACTGGCGGTGCTGGACGCCTCGTGGTCTTTGGTTGGTCGGCAATCGACGGAGAGGACCGCACGTGAAGACCCTGGGTAGCTTTTGGCCGGGAGTTGGACTGGGTTTACTGAGAGACAGTGCAGCGACACTTTCGACACTTGGAAAATTCACAGGTGACAGAATTTGACAAGTCGTGAGAACTTTGTCGTTGCCACACTGATTTCAGTCTTTTTCTCGCGACTGCAGGACTACAGCTTCGTTCGAGTAATCGGGTATTCTGGGTACATTTACGAATAGAAACGCAGTATAACTGAAAAATTTTACTGTACTACTTTGTCGACACTTGGATTCCAATATGAGAGATGGGTTAAGTGAATGAATTGGGAATTCTGCCAAACAGTTCGCTATTTTACGCAACTTAACTTCTCTCAGAACAATTTTCGTTATTCAGTTTGAGGCCTAACAGCCGCGCTGCAGTAATCTTTTGTGAGGTCATCGTCGTATGTGTGTGAGTTTTGCTACTCAGGTGACGTACAGTAACTAGTCCACTTTGGGAGTGACTGAGCTCTCCTGACCAATCCATTTTGCTGTTACTGCTTCAGTATTGATAACGCAGCAGCCCCCACTTGCTTTTACTCTGGTGGATCCGCTTCGTGTTACTTCTAGTGTTCAATTCCACATTACAATGGATACTCTTGACCAGTGGTGTGGAAAGACGAAAACACGTTTACAGTCATCTTGATTTGATTGTTATCTAAACTTTAGTAAACGACTATTTTTAAGTTGTACACTGCCTGTGTTTAGCTTGCAAAAAAGTTGCAGCTTGTCGGTGTGAAAGGAAAATAGCCTTCAGGCTACTTAATCCTCTCGCGTACGAAAAAAAACTTCGTTGCATTTAAGAAGTTATGGTATTATTCCTTTTAATCATAATACTGAGCTTTGTTGACCAATAAACACTAACTACGATGAATAACGTTTCTCCATCTTATTTCAACCCATTCACTTCAACACACAATTTCTTTCGGACAAATAAACAATTCTCATGATACAGTTTTCAGCGAAACTGTGTGCCTTTAACTTATTAAATGTGAGAATCCTAACTCAGAGTTTCCGAAACTATTCCTCTGACGGAACGCTTTGGAAATCCTGGTACAATGATGGAACACTTTCTTTATTTTGAAGATAATGAAATGTTAAAAAAATGGAAAAAACTTGTTTTATTCAGTGATACATTTTGAATTGAAACTAATAACACAGAAATTGTACTAAGATCTAGAAGAAAATAACTGGTATCGTCCAACTGTCGGCAACAACAGCGTTTGGTCAGTTGGTTTTTCGCAGATCTCTTGTTCACTTCCCGTGAGATACCTGTTTTCCGCTGAACACAGTTTGGTGAGCCCTGCTCTAACTACGTGGCAGCTTGTGGCTGAGCGCAGTCCAACACCAACGAACACTCTTTGTTTTCTGCCCGCGCTACAGCGCATTGTTGACGTCAGCGGTATTCTGTTCAGACAGGTAATCGTGCTGTTCCCATACAGGTGGAAGCAAGTTAGCTGAAGTTAGCAGATAGCGAGCCTATTTGTGGCGGCGCAGTCGGTGCCTCCTCCTATGTTCTCTTGTCATTGTTCCGGCTGCTGGAGCAGCGTGTGTGAGGAACGCAGTAGAACGAAGCTCCTGCTGCGCGGGTTGTTGCGTGGTTGAAATTGGAAATTATGACGAGTGTCATAGCATTACGAGTGACTGCGACATCGCTAACTTTTCGAGAGAGATGGAATCGATGTAGGCAGCAGTCTCTAATGTTGCGTATTTTTTTTTATCTATGGAGGTATGATTCGAGTTGAGTCGTATTCGCAGCCAGAGGACAGTAACTCAACTTCAGCATCTCACGATACTATTTCTGAAGCTACGGTCGGTGACTACATCAGATGCTTTATACAATGTTACGAAAATTTATGCTCACTAGATATTTCGGAATAACTTTGTACTATCGGAACGTGACATAGTCCAAAGAAACTACCACTTCATGACTTGTAATCGAGTGTAATTACAGCGTATATTTGGCTAGCATTTTCTGAACTTACAAGATGTAGGCGTTGTTTGAAGTTGTATAACTAATTTATAAAGTTAGTTATACATTCAAGCTGTCCACGCTGTACCGCCAGCGCTTACAATTGTGGGCTATTGTTTATAGAAAAGATCCAATGAAGATATTTTGCAAACTACGTGGATCTCCTGATAAGAAGAGAAATAAATGGAAGTGTATGGGATACGAGGCTACCATACCAGCTGATAACCAGTTAAGTAGTACACATGTTAACCGAGGAGCGTTTACGGACAGAACGTACATCATAGTGGCACATTGTTAGTAGATTAACTTTTCACACGGATCCTTGTTCCCCCACACTATGCAATTATTCCATTTTACCGAGTGTTCCCCCAGGAACAAACGCTTCCTAAGTGATGCAGACACGTGCAGGTTCGGGGCTTGCTCTTAAGGTTATTGAAGTTGAATGGCTGCCAGGGTAAGAAATGAATGTGCGACTATGGGAAAGGAGACAAAGTTTTGTAGCAAGAATTTGAAGTACCATTGCGTTATGGTGTGTAGGCAGTCGAAGGATACAGCCCACTGGTGAGATGAACTCACGTACGTAATTCAGAGGAGAAGAAGACAGATCTTTACGCATGTACTAAACCGTTTCGTGAAAATTATTTTCTTGCGTTTATTTGCTTTAGACAATGGGTCAGCTTGTAAGAGTTGCAGAAAGATTTGCTGTTGAAGTTCCAAGAGGTGGCACGAAACATATTTCTTCTTCCACGTACGTCTTTCAAAATGACAACGGTGACAAGATATCAGAGGCTTGCCGCCAGCTTTACTTCCAGCATACCATTCGCGAATGAAACAGTAAATGGAGAAGTGGTGGATGTCCAGAAGTACCCTCGACCATGGACTCTGAGGTGGCATGCAAAATAATTATGCAGACGCAAAAAGCAATTAAGGAATACTTTACTTTTTCCCTTTGAATATCGAGGCAAATATAGGTAGTATAGTAGCAATAATTTACTTATCTCTTAAACACACTCTTGCTCCTTCCATGTAAAACTTTTATAATTAGGTAATCCCTTACCTTTATCTCTTTTCACACCACAGTCTCGTTCTTATTATCTTCATGTCTCCTCTCCCTTCCATTCTTTTTTATGATTTTTTTTTTTCATTTGAATCTTACATACAGTTAAGTACAATAATGTGGTGTTGGGCTGCTGAACCATTTACAAGATACGCTAAAATTATTATTATTGTACTGTTCTTTTGAATAATAATAACAGGCAACGGCGGTATATGGGTCGACAGGTAGTATGGGCCACTTGGTGGTCTCGGGTTTGGCACAAAACAGTGGATGGTTTCAATGCTTGGAATAAAGCATTCGCTAGACATCAAGTGATATAGCTTTTGAGTTTGTGTCACAGGAAAAGTTCATCTGTTTCCGAGAATCGAAGCTGGTGAACGTTGTAATTTTCAGCATCGATTTATACTTTGAAGGATAAGAAGTAATATTATCATACAAGGACTAATATTTAAGAAGTCTACTGTAGACTGTAACGTAATAAGGAAATTCCCGTCACTCTAGCCGGTTTCGGTTTTCACTATGTTTTAATGTGTAGTCCAATAGGGTATATGTACAAAAAAAATTCGTCTGGTATGGGCCATATCAATGAGGTTTTTGGGTTAGATAGAGCAGCAATAAGTCGTAGAATTTAGTTGCTTTAATATGACATTTATAGTCACAACACAGATCAGATTTCGACCTGTGTCAGGTAATTATCAATGCAGTGCGGGATTGTAGCAGTTTGCGACCGAACCGCTGAATCTTTCCATCAGTAAATGGGGTATGTTCTCCACTGACTCGGTTGTTTTAACCCCCTCCACTGACGGAATGACCCACTTCCCAATTCCGTATGTATAAAACCAATACGGACTTGTAGCTGTCACGCCTTTGCGCTTACTGCTACGTATTTTAACTGTAAATAGCTCAGTCCCAATGGTAAGAGGCAGTAGTGAATTCACGTAGTTAATATTTGAATCCAGCACAGCTGCCACAAGCTCAGCTCACTTTTACTCCACTCCTACCCTCGCCATTGCACCACATTAACTAGGTGCTACGTGGACCTTGCTAAATTCACTTGCGTATACATTTTTGACCGTTACTCGCCAGTATTTACCTAATGATTAGTACACTCCTAACCGGACTATTTCCCTAAGAGCTGTGATGATTGAACGGGTTTGATCTACGGCCTACAGTGCCCTACAGTTCACACGGTAACACTGCCTACCTGACCCACTTAACTTGGTAGTGAGCTTATGTATCCAATGACCACTGCTAGCAGCAGTGGATAATCCTATCAGCACGACGAGAGCAGCAGACTTACCGTCGAATCCTCCTGAAAATACTTATAACTACGGTTGCCAGCTCTGAAGGAGCAAAAGAATAAATCAATTTTTGGGCTCGTTTCAAAGTGAAATGGCTTGAGTTGAATTTAAACTTAATTCTGAATATTACTATTTCTGATCATTCTAGATGATTCTACAAAACAAATACTCTCTCAATTTCTGTGAGTTGGCTTGGTAATTACTACCAAGACAGTTTATGCAACTTCGGTTAACAAAATTCTATCCTTCAACTTATTTAATGATTTTGGATATTACTCTTTGGACCATTGATACAGAATTAGTTAAGTGACTTTACTTGAAAGGTTGCTCAGAAAAATTTAAGTAACTATAAATAGGCGACTCATTCTGGTGTGACCATTGCTCTTTTCAACATTCTTATACGCTAAAGTATTCTACAACCAAAAGAATTGTAAATGAAACAGGCGATGGTGGCCTCAGTCTGATTTCACTATACTATGTTTGAGGTTACTACACTTTACAATGAACAACATGCGTCGTAATTTTACTCATTACTATATTCTGTCCTCTGCACTTGCATAAAAGAAAACTGGTATTCTCCTTTTACATGTATACAAAGTTCGACTTAACAATTGCAAGCAGTCTTGCCTTGGGTAGACGTGTCGGTGCTGGTGGTGAGATGCATGTGGCTAACGCAGCTCTTCACGCCTCATCCCCTTAATGGCGGCTGGAACTACGAGCTGTAGCACTCGTATAAGCTACTGCACGTCCGCCATAAAATCTGGGCACAGGAACTCTTACAATCAGCCCCAGTGGCATAAAGGCGGCTTCAACAGCCATTCGTCGCGTTTTACTCCAAAAACGGCGACGACATTCGCCTCTTCGCTGTTGCACAATCACTTTTGCGTGAGCACAGTTACGCACGTCCGTTCACGTCAACACTCCCCAGGCCATTCCATTGTTCAGTCCCTGTGTCTCCAGCTACCCCTAGCTATGCTCGTATCACCAAGAGTGGGGGCGTTCCCCTACCACCTTTTTACCGAAATCATTTAGTATTTAAGAATATTTATATTTACTACCCTGGAGTCCATACCAGTCATAATAATTTACTACTAGCGCTTTACAACATTAAATTATACAGTAATAACTTATAATTACCAAGAAAAAGAATACATTTGACTCCGAGAGCTTAGTGCATTGTCTGACAGGCAGCGCTAATTCCCAGTTTCGCCAATAGATGGCATCAGGGTGCACTCCCTGGCAGTCTCACACAAGCGCGCCCGTTTCCGACGCGCGGGCTCCAAATTACTGTCAGCCCACCATCATTTCAGTTCCGTTACAAGTTGTTCGTGCTTAAGTGAATGCTTACACAGTTCAACCATGTTTTTTCACAAACAAAGCCCTAATTTCATTTCTCATTATTGTCACTTCACATTTACTCCTACTTCGTACCATTCTTCTATTTGTGTTCTTGTGGTTGAATTGTGATTGTACATACCTTGGTGCAAGATTTTTTGAGATACATGTTTTGATGAACATTATATGCTAGTTGGTGACCACCAGCTTTATCTTGAGTTTCTTGTATCTGTAAAAAACAGTGTTTGCCCAGCTAGGAAGAATCTTCATCAGGTTGCTACAATCCCGCACTGCGTTGATAATGACCTGACACAGGTCGAAATCTGATCTTCGTTGTGACTATAAATGTCATATTAAAGCAACTTAATTCTACGAGTGATTGCTGCTCTATCTAACCCAATATAACCACAGTCGTTGCGTGCACCCACCCCATGGAGGGCAACCTGATGAATGAGGTTTTTGTTTCGTTTTTAAGGCAGAATCACAAGGTTGCAGAAAAACCGTGGCAGTGAGGATCGAGGATCTGTGGTCTGAGTCTTCAACGAAACAAATGGTTAGAAGTGTTTTGGAAGGCGAAATGACAGAAAGGGCTAGTGCTGATCCATTTAACGTTCTTAGAACTACACTGGAAAGGGGATTAAAATTATTTCACAGAATCAGCAGACATATATGAAACCTTAGTGGGGTTTTCCAAACCAACATTTCAAGAAAATTACGAAGACGTGCTTGTAGCGCACATGAGAGATTTCGAATCCAGGTTAACACCGCTACCTGAGACTGTGTTTCTGAAGTTGTCTTACGTTTTGTCAGAAAATTTAAAATTTCTTCACACATTTAACAGAGATAATAAATTGGCAGGTAAAATTTTAAAATGAAACCTAAAGTAGAAGCACGCAGAAATGTCTTCTACAAAACCACATTTTACGAGTTGTCATCTTCAATGTACAGGCTGAGAGGTTTTTCAGGTGATGTTTTTATCATCTTTTACTTTTGATATATAAACAGATTGATTAATTTTTGAATCAAATAAACTATTTTTTATTTAGAAACCTACATTTCGTTGTATAGCCCATAGGACCCGACACTTTTCTTAACATCTCCAACTTAATTCTTGGAAAACCTTTTCTTACTGTCCGTCGCTTTGGTTCGCAATTTCTCTTCTTGTCATCACTTGCAGCAAAGCAAATGCTCAAGTAAAGGTTTTATGCATTTGTAGATTACTTCAATATAGTGAGAAAAGTTCTAGACCAATTTTGGCTAAAGAGGGCCGTACTAGCGTTCTCCTAATAATGAAAATAACAATAATAGTAATAAAAATTACAAAGAAGATCGCAGAATCTGGAGTGAAAGAAGCCTGAGAAACAGAACATGTAAATGACTGACAAAATTTCCGCCGAAAAATCACAGAAGTAGTGCAAGCCCTCATTCCTCCGAAGAAGAATACCAAACACCCTTGGTAGGACACCTACTGGGCGAATGTTCTCGTCACTAGAGAAGTTGCATACCAGAAATACAATAGCAAAAATCCCCCAGAAAATTTACAGGCTTTCAACACAACACGAAAAACAACCTCAAAAATTATCGGACATATCAAGAGAAAATTGAAGAAAGAACAGTTGGACTCCATGGAGGACAACTTCGGTAACTACAACACAAGAGATTTCTACATGACGTTTGCAAGGCAAATCAGAGGATACACACCACCGAACCTCTGCTTCAGGAAAAGTGATGGAAAAATACTACTGACAAATAAGGATAACTGCAAGGTGCTGGCACAGTATTTCACAGAACTTCTGAATTGCCCAGAACACACAGAGGAAGAACCGACAGAGAGGCAAACAGACTCACTAACCCCGAGACAAGAGGAGGTTCGCAGACACATCCTGAAACACAAAAACAGCAGATCAACTGGTGAAGACGGTATAGTGACCGAACTACTGAAAAACCGCAGATAAAACTCACTTAGAGGACTCACACAGATTATCACAGGCATCTGGACATCAGAAAAGCTGCCAGATGACTAGAAATGCGCAGTGATTCATCCATTACATAAGAAAGGCGACCGCGTAGACATAAACAATTACAGGAGCATTTCTCTACTACAAGTCATATACAAGATCCTTTCAGCATGCCTACTCAAAAGGACACAGGACCAGCTGGAACACAAGGACAGTGAGTACCAGGCGGGCTTTAGACCTGGTCGCTCCTGCGCAAAACAAATCTTCAATTTGAAGAGTACGCTAAAAACAATGCCAAACAACGCCAGTCATATGCATTTTCGTTGACTTCAAGAAAGCGTATGACACCGTTGATCAGCAGTGATTGTTCAACATCCTATACGAACAAGGTTTGGACAACAAGACACTGCGACTGACCAAACAGACATTGACAAACACATCAAAAGTGAAATTTAGGGGGGAAATCTCTGAACCCTTCGAGATCATTACAGGCGCCCGCCAAGGTGATGGTCTCTCACCATTCCTCTTCAACCTAGTATTGGAGAAATTCATTAAGCAGTGGGATAAAGGGCTGAGATTACAAGGATACTGGAAGCCAGTGCGACTAGGACGACCCAAGGATGAACTGGAAGTTGGCTGTTTAGACTTCGCGGATCGCGGACGACCTGGCACTACTTGTATACCAGTATACCACGAAACCACAGCAATCAGGCAGATAGAAGTGCTCAAAGAGTGACCAGAAATAGTAAGGCTACAGATATCCTTAAAAAAATCATCATCATCATCTCATCATCTTCATCATTTAAGACTGATTATGCCTTTCAGCGTTCAGTCTGGAGCATAGCCCCCTTATACAGTTCCTCCATGATCCTCTATTCAGTGCTAACATTGGTGCCTCTTCTGATGTTAAACCTACTACTTCAAAATCATTCTTAACCGAATCCAAGTACCTTCTCCTCGGTCTGCCCCGACTCCTCCTACCCTCTACTGCTGAATCCATGAGTCTCTTGGGTAACCTTGCTTCTCCCACGCGTGTAACATGACCCCACCTTCTAAGCCTGTTCGCCCTGACTGCTACATGTATAGAGTTCATTCCCAGTTTTTCTTTGATTTCCTCATTGTGGACACCCTCCTGCCTTTGTTCCCATCTACTAGTACCTGCAATCATCCTAGCTACTTTCCTATCCGTAACATCAACCTTGTTGATAAGGTAACCTGAAACCACCCAGCTTTCGCTCCCATACAACAAAGTTTGTAGAAAGATTGAACGGTGCATAGATAACTTAGTCTTGGTACTGACTTCCTTCTTGCAGAAGAGAGTGGATCGTAGCTGAGCGCTCACTGCATTAGCTTTGCTACACCTCGCTTCCAGTTCTTTCACTATGTTGCCATCCTGTGAGAATATGCATCCTAAGTACTTGAAACCGTCCACCTGTTCTAACTTTGTTCCTCCTATTTGGCACTCAATCCGTTTATATTTCTTTCCCACTGACATTACTTTCGTTTTGGAGATGCTAATCTTCATACCATAGTCCTTACATTTCTGATCTAGCTCTGAAATATTACTTTGCAAACTTTCAATCGAATCTGCCATCACAACTAAGTCATCCGCATATGCAAGACTGCTTATTTTGTGTTCACATATCTTAATCTCACTCCGCCAGTCTATTGTTTTCAACATATGATCCATAAATAATATGAACAACAGTGGAGACAGGTTGCAGCCTTGTCTTACCCCTGAAACTACTGTGAACCATGAACTCAATTTACCGTCAACTCTAACTGCTGCCTGACCATCCATGTAAAGACCTTTAATTGCTTGCCAAAGTTTGCCTCCTATTCCACAATCTTGTAGAACAGACAATAAGTTCCTCCTAGGAACCCGGTCACATGCCTTTTCTAGAACTATAAAGCATAGATACAATTCCCTGTTCCACTCATAACACTTCTCCATTATTTGCCGTAAGCTAAAGATCTGGACCTGACAACCTCTAAGAGGCCTAAACCCACACTGATTTTCATCCAATTGGTCCTCAACTAATACTCGCACTTTCCTTTCAACAATACCTGAAAAGATTTTACCCACAACGCTGATTAAAGAGATACCTCTGTAGTTATTACAATCTTTTCTGTTTCCATGTTTAAAGATTGGTGTGATTACTGCTTTTGTCCAGTCTGATGGAACCTGTCCCAACTCCCAGGCCATTTCAGTTATCCTGTGTAGCCATTTAAGACCTGACATTCCACTGTATTTGATGAGTTCCGACTTAATTTCATCCACCGCAGCCGCTTTATTGCACTGCAATCTATTGACCATTTTTTCCACTTCCTGAAATGTGATCCTATTTCCATCATCATTCCTATCCCATTCTACCTAGAAATCTGAAACATTACTGATCGCATTTTCACCTACATTGAGCAACTCTTCAAAATACTCCCTCTATCTGCCCAAGGCATCCACAGGATTCACCAGCAGTTTTCCTGACCTGTCAAAAATACTTGTCATTTCCTTCTTACCTCCCTTTCGAAAACTGCTAATTACACTCCAGAATGGTTTTCCAGCAGCTTGACCCATAGGTTCCAACCTGTTTCCAAAGTCTTCCCACGATTTCTTCTTGGATGCTGCAATTATCTGTTTGGCTTTGTTTCTTTCTTCAACATAACTTTCTCTGTCTACCTGGGTTCTGGTATGTAGCCATTTATGATACGCCTTCTTTTTCCTTTTACAGGCTGCCTTGACTGTATCATTCCACCAAGCTGTTTGCTTCATCCTACTTTTACACACTACTGTTCCAAGACATTCTTTAGCCACTTCTAGTACTGTGTCCCTGTACCTTGTCCATTCCTTTTCCAATGACTGTAATTGACTACATTCAACTAACTGGTACCTTCCTGAGATCGCTGTTATGTACTTGTGCCTGATTTCCTTATCCTGAAGTTTCTCCACTCTTATCCTCCTACATATGGACCTGACCCCCTGCACTTTCGGCCACACAATCCCAATTTCACTGCAGATTAAATAATGATCAGTGTCATCAAAGAATCCCCTGAATACACGTGTGTCCCTCACAGCCTTCCTGAATTCCTGATCTGTTATTATATAGTCAATGACAGATCTGGTTCCCCTGCCTTCCCAAGTATACCGGTGAATGTTCTTATATTTAAAAAAGGAGTTTGTGATTACTAAGCCCATACTGGCACAAAAATCCAGGAGTTGTTTCCCGTTCCTGTTGGCCTCCATATCCTCTCCAAATTGACCCATAACCTTTTCATAAAAAAAAAATCTTCTCCACGAAGTTCAACATATTGAATTTAAACCCAAACTATAGGAAGATCAACACAGTAACACAATTTAAATACCTAGGCGAAGTGTTTGAACCGACAGGAAAAAAAAATCACGCAGAACACCATATTACTTAAGATGAAGAGAACCTTATACAAAACACAGGTTATCTACAACAAAAAATGTCTACAATACTGTAATCAAACATGAGGTGCTATACGCTATCGATACACTAATGCTACACACCATGGGCAACATAGAGATTATCCTCACAAAGGAAAGAAAAAGTACGAGAAAAATTATGGACGAAAAGTCACAGACGAAAGATACCCCTGAGACACCACGGAGAAGTTGTCCAACCTCGCAGAGGACATCAGATGAAGGCGACTAAAATTTTACGGCCACATCAGCAGACTCCCACAGACCAGATTCACCAACACAGTTCTCAGATACATACAGAGGCTAAAAACCACTACACCATGGATGGCAAAAGCCAAAACTGATCTGGAAAAAGCACAGGTAGAGTTAGCGGACATCACAGACAAAACCGTCTATAGAGACAAAATACACAAGCGGGTTGTAGTTTCAGAGAAGACAGCACCTAAAGACCAAAGACCGAAGTGGACCGAAAAAAGGAAGAGAGTCTTTAGCGAACGAATGAAAGAGTACTGGAACAACAGGAAGAACAAGTTGTCATATATCATTCGCGTGGTCTGATAAATGCCTGTGACGTGTGTAATACTAAAATAATAATAATAATAATAATTATTATTATTATTACTATTATTATTTTACGTTATTAAATTTTCCTGAAGATGTATTGAGCCTATCTTTATCGAAGATTATTATTATTATTATTATTACAACGGTGAAACGAGGCCAGCATCAGCTTTTTCAGGGCAGTTTCTGCGTTGGTGCCGCATTGATATTCCACTGTACAACTTTATTATCACGAGATTGCTTTGGCGTCACACGGGTGCTGTTCCTCTGCCCGTAGCCTCTCGCTGCCCATCCCGGAAAAGGGGATGGGATGGGATTTGCGGAACTCAATTAGCGAGAGTGAAGAGGCGCGTATTGGGGCAGCGACTTAATTGTCCGCCCTCCTCAACTGCACCGCCGTACCCTCTCCAGTGGCGGCCACGGCAGCCACAAATAATTTACAGCCAGAAATTCATTTTAATGTTGTCGATTTACAATCTGTAGAATTAAATTCCTCCTACCGCTCATAAAATCTGCGTATTACAGAGGAACTTATTATTACGGGAGGATCGCGATTGAAAGGTTAAATTAAATATTCGTGAAATGCAGCGAGTAGGAAAATACCCCATGGAAAAGCGTTGCGTTGCTGTTAGAACAGCTCATATCTAAATCCAGTCACTCAAATATGGTCCGAAAACGTAAGTCCTATACAAACGTACTCTTTGCCGAATGGGAATTATCATTTAAAGTCAAGAGTACAGCACTGTTTCGCGCTCTATCCGTTGAACAGCTTCTTCCTGAGCGAAATTCTTCATCTCTAGCAAAAGCGTCATCGATAACTCACAGCCGGCCGGAGTGGCCGTACGGTTCTAGGCGCTGCAGTCTGGAACCGAGCGACCGCTACGGTCGCAGGTTCGAATCCTGCCTCGGGCATGGATGTGTGTGATGTCCTTAGGTTAGTTAGGTTTAATCAGTTCTAAGTTCTAGGCGGCTGATAACCTCAGGTGTTAAGTCCCATAGTGCTCCGAGCCATTTGAACCATTTGATAACTCTCAAACACTACGTAGTTCTTTACTTGAAGGAAAGAACTGTCATCTGTGTGTCTTAGTGTTCGTGGTAGGGGAGAAGGTGGTATTCGGGGTGATAGTGGTTGTGGTTGCGGCGTCGGCGATAAGTGTGTCTGTGAGCCGTAGTTGGTGGTGGGTATTCTTGTAATGGTGATCCTAATAGTAAGTAAAACAATCGTAGTCATCGTCTAAAAATACGTAAAAAGTATCCAGTCAGCTAGGACCTAAGTACTGAGGAAACCAAAGGAAACGTGAAATTTGCAATATGTCGACATATTTAGTAATGAATATTTATAGTCCATACCATTAATGATAAAATAACAAAGTAACTGTCAAAGTCTGATCGCCCATCGCGGTAAAATGTATTGGCATAGCTTAGCTTATCATTTCATGAATAAGTATAACAATAGACTTAACTGGTATCACAACCCTTCATTAATGACCAAGACATAACATGGACTCCGGAAGCCGATCCCCCACTTGAGAAATTAATTCACGACGTGTTACGTCAATCTTCTAGAATGCGTTCTGGGGATTTAATTGGCGTTCTCAGTAGTAAACGACCCTGGCAGCAAAGTATAGCTCTTCTGTCTTAAGCGTGGTGGTCTACATTTCACCTAATGACAGCACCAGCTGTCTGCGAAAAGGATGTCACACATTGCAGTAATTAATGAATAGTTTAATAATTTAAATAAAATGGATAAAAATTCAGGGGAAATAAAATATAGTAATTACAGTGACGAAGTTGAGTTGAATGCTATATATTAATAATCATTTAAATCACAAAAATGAACAAGATAGACTTATATAAAATCATTAAACGCATACACGTTTTCATAACAAGGTTAAATAATAACTGCCGTAGCTAAGTGCCGTTAACTAACATTAAGTGAATAGCGAATAGTATTTGGCAGTTTCGCCAGATAGAGCAACTAATATGAAAGCGCAACCAAAATCAAAGTTCTAAATACACTATGTCATCAGAAGTATTCGAACACCCCAAAAAACATACGTTATTGGGCTCTGAGCACTATGGGACTTATCATCTATAGTCATCAGTCCCATAGAACTTAGAACTTCTTAAACCTAACTAACCTAACGACATCACACAACACCCAGTCATCACGAGGCAGAGAAAATCCCTGACCCCGCCGGGAATCGAACCTGGGAACCCGGGCGCGGGAAGCGAGAACGCTACCGCACGACCACGAGCTGCGGACATACTTTATTCATATTATGTACATTGTGCTGCCACCTCCTGCCTTATACTCCAAATCATAGACCTCAGTGGTCATTAGACATCGTGAGAGAGCAGAATGGAGCGCTCCGCGGAACTCACGAACTTGGAGCGTGGCCAGGTGGTCGGGTAGCGTACAGGCCGACCTCATCTGTTGACTGACAGAGACTGGCGACAGTTGAAGAGGGCCTTAATGTGTAATAGGCAGACATCTATCCAGACCATCACACAGACACTCCAAACTGCATCAGGATCCACTGAAAATACAATGACAGTTAGGCGGGATGTGAGAAAACTTGGATACCATGACCGAGCGGCTGCTCATAAGCCACACATCACTCCGGTAAATACCAAACGACGCCTCGCTTGGTGTAAGGAGCGTAAACATTGGACGATTGAACAGTGGAAGAACTTTGTATGGAGCGACAAATCACGATACACAATGTGACGATCCGATGGCAGGGTGTGGGTATGGCGAATGGCCGGTGAACGTCACCTACCAGCATGTGTAGTGCCGACAGTAAAATCGGAGAAGGTGGTGTTATGGTGTGGTCGTTCAAAAATGTTTCAAATGGCTCTGAGCACTATGAGACTCAACTTCTGAGGTCATTAGTCCCCTAGAACATAGAACTAGTTAAACCTAACTAACCTAAGGACATCACACACATCCATGCCCGAGGCAGGATTCGAACCTGCGACCGTAGCGGTCTCGCGGTTCCAGACTGCAGCGCCTAGAACCGCACGGCCACTTCGGCCGGCCGGTGTGGTCGTGTTTTTCATGGAGGGGGGGGGGGGGGAGCACCCCTTCTTGTTTGGCGTGGTACTATCACAGCACAGGTCTACATCGATGTTTTAAGCACCTTCTTGCTTCCGTCTGTTGAAGAGCAATTCAATCGTCCAATGTTTACGCTCCTTTACACCAAGCGAGGCGTCGTTTGGTATTTACCGGAGTGATGTGTGGCTTATGAGCAGCCGCTCGCTCATGACATCCAAGTTTTGCATCTTTCAACAACATCGAGCACCTGTTCATAATGCGCGGCCTGTGGTGGAATGGTTACATGACAATAACATCCCTGTAATGGGCCCGCACAGAGTCCTGACCTGAATCCTGTAGAAAACCTTTGGGAAGTTTTGGAACGCGGACTTCGTGTCAAGCCTCACCGACAGACATCGATACCTCTCAAAAATGCTTCAAATGGCTCTGAGCACTATGGGACTTAACATTTATGGTCATCAGTCCCCTAGAACTTAGAACTACTTAAACCTAACTAACCTAAGGACAGCACACAACACCCAGCCATCACGAGGCAGAGAAAATCCCTGACACCGCCGGGAATCGAACACGGGAACCCGGGCGTGGGAAGTGAGAACGCTACCGCACGACCACGAGATGCGGGCGATACCTCTCCTCAGTGCAGCACTCCGTGAAGAATGGGCTGCCATTCCCCAAGAAACCTTCCAGCACCTGGTACACCATATTGAATTCCAGCATTAGCATTGGCTTTTAAGTCATATTCAGCCAGGTGCCCGGATACTTTTGATCACATAATGTATGTGTTAATACTAACATACATCAGTAACGCGGTTTCGCTGTCCAATGAAGCTGAACACAAAATAAAGCTATCACTTGTACAAATTTAAAGAAATCCGATTGCAAAAACATTCAACACTCGAAGGTAGCTTTAGAAATCCAAGTCCTCACGCACTGCTTCAAAATTCTATCTCCCATAAAATTCTTAAGTGCTGAAACGTTGTCCTGCATTTTCGTTCAAAGAGCAAGTGAAAATCCAGTCGACTCCTATCAGGATTCCCCACTACCTGTCCACTGAACACAAACGCACGAAAACGATTGACTGCTGTAGACAGAACGTTAACACCTCAAGTCGCAGCAGCGTCGCATGATTAAAATCTCGGAAAACCATACGAGGCTAGACATGTTAGTAACGTCTTACAAAATTACGTTGAAATGACTATCATTGAAAGATATTGGTTTTTTTTCATAAAACTAAATATATTTATTACCCCCCATGTTGGCCATTTTCTGACTTCAATAAACATTCTAACATACACTACATGTTAACGATGATATGATGCTGTCGTGCAACACTTTTATGAAAACGAAAATACAAATAGGTATTTCTACACATAAAAATGCGTCTTTCCAAAACATGGCGCAATTTTCTGCACCGTCTGTAAGGCTGTTGGTTTTGATGCAGCACACACAAAATTTGAATTACGTCCGGTTTCAGTATTTCCTCATCACAACACTGCATAATATTTAATTAGGCACTGAAATACCTTACTTTCCTAAAGATAAATAAAACTGGGAAAAGGGTAAAGATGTAGGGTAACACATCCTGACGGGATGATAAATGTGATTGTGAAGTATGTTTAGTTCTGCTCATTTTCATTCACTGGTTTTAATCAACCCGTTGATGTCTGTATCCCGTTACCTTGCAGACAAACCATGTCAGTATGTGCTCAGTATACAGTTCAGACCCTGTTTGTCCTACTTTATCGCCCTACGGTGGGAGGGAGCTTTTAAAATAGCGATACCACATCAGACTATGTTCGTGTTTTCATCTTGTGGCATTAGTATCTCTTTCATCTTCTGACCGGGCATTATTAATAAATCTATGGTACCTCTCTGCACTAAGCTTTGGTTTGATCTCGCGAACTACACTACTGGCCATTAAAATTGTTACACCACGAAGATGACGTGCTACAGACGCGAAATTTAACCGACAGGAAGAAGATGCTGTGATATGCAAATGATTAGCTTCTCAGAGCATTCACACAAGGTTGGCACCTGTGGCGACACCTACAACGTGCTGGCATGAGGACAGTTTCCAACCGATTTCTCATACACAAACTCCAGTTGACCGGCGTTGTCTAGTGAAACACTGCTGTGATGCCTCGTGTAAGGAGGCGAAATGTGTACCATGACGTTTCCGACTTCGATAAAGTTCGCGATTGCGGTTTATCGTATCGTGACACTGCTGCTGCCGTTGGTCGAGATCCCGTGCCTCTTAGCAGAATATGGAATCGGTGGGTTCAGGAGGGTAAAACGGAATGCCGTGCTGGATCCCAGCGGCCTCGTATCACTAGCAGTCGAGATGACAGGCATTTTATCCGCATGGCTGTAACGGATCGTGCAGCCGCGTCTCGACCCATGAGTGAACAGATGGGGACGTTTGCAAGACAACAACCATCTGCATGAACAGTTCGACGACGTTTGCAGCAGCATAGACTATCAGCTCGGAGATCGTGGCTGCGGTTACCCTTGACGCTGCATCACAGACAGGAACACCTGCGATCGTGTACTCAGTGACGAACCTGGGTGCACGAATGGCAAAATGTCATTTTTTCGGATGAATCCAGGTTCTGTTTACAGGATAATGATGGTAACATCCTTGTTTGGCGACATCGCGGTGAACGCGCATTGGAAGCGTGTATTCGTCATCGCCATACTGGCATACAACCCGGCGTGATGGTATGGGGTGCCATTGGTTACACTTGTCGGTCACCTCTTGTTCGCACTGACGGCACTTTGAACTGTGGACGTTACATTTCAGATGTGTTACGACCCGTGGCTCTACCCCCCATTCGATCCCTGCGAAACCATACATTTCAGCAGGATAATGCACGACTGCATGTTGCAGGTCCTGTACGGGTCTTTCTGGATACAGAAAATGTTCGAATGCTGCCCTGGCCAACACATTCTCCAGATCTCTCACTAATTGAGAATGTCTGGTCAATGGTGGCCGAGCAACTGGCTCGTCACAATACGCCAGTCACTACTCTTGATGAACTGTGGTATCGTGTTGAAGCTTCATGGGCAGCTGTACCTGTACACGCCATACAAGCTCTGTTTGACTCAATGCCCAGGCGTATCAAGGCCGTTATTACGGCCAGAGGAGGTTGTTCTGGGTACTGATGTCTCAGGATCTATGAACCCAAATTGCGTGAAAATGTAATCACATGTCAGTTCTAGTATAATATATTTGTCCAATTAATACCCGTTTATCATCTGCATTTCTTCATGGTGTAGCAATTTTAATGGCCTGTAGTGTATATCTGCTTTCTCTAACTTCAGCCTATCCACTTCCCTTTTCAAAATCTCAACTGTACCTAGCGATTAGTGTACCTATCGTCGCACATTCCGATTCGTACGATGCCACCTTTATTGTTCATGATGACAACGTACACCTGAGTAAGTTCCGACCGGAGATTAGAAACAGTGATTGATTTCTCTGCGGAGTACTTTACGCAGGAGAAATTCATCATTAAACCATCCACTAGAGCTGCATGACCTGGGGGAAATTAGTGACTGTAGTGTCCCTTCACTCTCAGCCGTTTCCAGTACAAACGTAGGGGGACCATTTTGACTAATGACACAACGCCAGATGAGCCAGTCATCCACGCTGTTTCCCCTGCAGCTATTGATAAAGCTGGTTCCCCTTTCAGGGTCGAACTGTTGGTCTCGCCTCTCCCTAGATGCCGCTACCGTTTGTTATCTGTTTCGTCGAATCACGCGCGAGCCACTCCTCATCTGCAAGGCTTTCGGTTTATGATTCATGGTTCATTACAGTATCAATTCGACATAAAACTTGACTAAAAGCTTTCGAAAATTGTATCGCCTGCATTTACATCCGCATCTTACACTGTGGTTGCTACTAAATGTGTCTTATTTCAATAGCAGTTTTTCCAGGTTGTCAGGCATAAGCCGATCGAAGCAACGAAAAAATCAGAAAAATATTGACACAGGCGAAGAAAGCTCAGTTCAATAATCGAACCCTATTAATATGAGTTACTGATGAAGAAAGTGTACGCCTGCTACGTCTCCATCACAGCATTTTGTGGAAATAAAACGTAAACCATCGAAACCCTAGAAGTGGAGTGTCTAAATAGAAAAATCTGAAATCTGTTGTTATGGAAGAATATTTACATATTAATGAGACATATAAAGTGCGCAATGAGAAGAGGCGATAGTGAATAGGCTAGGAAAGAAGCCCATGTCAGTCTCTTACCAGAAGGAGAGACACGTACGGCGTCCAACAGTAGCTAATATCTTAGAGCTGAAAGAAGTAAAAAATGACACATGCAGAAGAAGAATAAAAAGCGTTGAACAGTTTTTATTGTTGTGTGTGGTAGTAAGTAGAGACGAAAAGATGACCACAAGATGAGAGTCAGCATTAAACTAATTGAAAGACTGTTACCTAGAAGAAAGGGGACGCTCAATCGGCTGTAATGGTACTCAAATATTTTCGCCAGGCAGAAGGTCTCATTGTCATTATGCAAAATACACTGAAGAGTGAAAACATTATGAGCGATAGCCACCGCAACACTGAATGACGACTCGTGGCGCTGCCGGACCTTGACGTAAATAAAGTCAGAGGGCACGTCAAAAATTATCTACCCATTTGCCATAGCGTTTGTTACGTTGTGCACGTTTTCTGTCCTCGCACATGTCATGTTATACTTTTGTGGTAATATTGTGGCAGTTTGACCTTATTTCCGCCTGTGTTCTTCCTTCTGTTGCAGATATAGCGTGGCAGTTCCACTGGAAGTGTGCACCAAAGAGGAACAACGGACGGTGACGCGATTCCTCTGGTCGTAGGGTGTCAAAGGGGCAGACATTCATCGTGGACTATCATCACAATATGGTAAAAGTGCACTATCACGTAAAATTGTGTTTTTGTGACTCGAGAGGCTTAAAAGTGGTCGAACAAGTGTCATGCATAAAGAGGGAACGGAACGGCCATCAACCTCCACTACAGCTGACAACATTCAGCAGGCTCGAGAGATGGTTCTTGTGGTGTCACCGCCAGACACCACACTTGCTAGGTGGTAGCCTTTAAATCGGCCGCGATCCGTTAGTATACGTCGGACCCGCGTGTCGCCACTATCAGTGATTGCAGACCGAGCGCCGCCACACGGCAGGTCTGGAGAGACTTCCTAGCACTCGCCCCAGTTGAACAACCGACTTTGCTAGCGATGGTTCACTGACAAAATACGCTCTCATTTGTCGAGACGATAGTTACCATAGCCTTTAGCTACGTCATTTGCTACGACCTAGTAAGGTGCCATTACCAGTTACTATTGATACTGTGAATCATGTACCGTCAAGAGCGATGCTCATCATTAATGGATTAAAGTTAAGTATTCGACCAGCTACGTCCGTTTTCCTAATTTCTAATTTCCTTGTCCTGTTCCAGACCTCACGCCAGCCTGCGTGAGCTAAAACGCGTGCCTTTCGGCTTCCTCTAATAACCCGGTGTTGGCTCTCCTGCCAACCCACAACAGTTCTGCTGAATAGGCGAATCACTGTCAATGAGGTGGCTTCCGCTTTGGACATCAGCCATGGCTCCGCCCATCAAATCATCCATGACGAGCTCGGTTTCCATAAGGTTGTGTTGATCACAAAATATTGCTCCAGAAGTTGGACCATTACGGAATACAGGGACTAGCTAACAATTGGTTCACCTCTTACTTTAGCAACAGGCAGCAAAAGGTCATTATTCACAATGTTGATAACGGCTGTGATGTAGGGTCTGAGTATGGTACTGACAAGTGGGGGGTGCCCCAGGGATCAGTGTTGAGGCCACTCCTGTTACTTACTTATGTGAATCATATGCCCTCCAGTATTACGGGTAACTCTAAAATATTTCTGTTTGCTAACGTTGCTTGGTAGTAAAGGATGTTGTGTGCAACACTGACTCGGTTTGAAATAGTGCAGTACATGACCTAAGTTCACGGCTTGTAGAAAATAGCCGGCCGGGGTGGCTGAGCGTTTCTAGGTGCTACAGTCTGGAACCGCGTGACCGCTACGGTCACAGGTTCGAATCCTGCCCCGGGCATGGTTGTGTGTGATGTCCTTAGGTTAGTTAGGTTTAACTAGTTCTAAGTTCTAGGGGACTGATGACTTAGAAGTTAAGTCCCATAGTGCTGAACTCAGTTTTTTACAGTTTCTAACACACAATTCAACTTGACCTGACAATTTAATTTCACAGAACGGTCATATGATTAGTGAAAGTGAACAGTTCAAATTTCTATATGTTCAGATGGATAGTAAGTTGTCATGGAAAGCCCACGTTCAGGATCTTCAAAGACTGAATACTGCCATTTTTACTATTCGAACGGTATCAAAAGTGAGTGATCGATCGACGGGATAATTAGTCTTCTTTGCTTATTTTCATTCGTTTATGTCGTATGGTGTTATATTTTGGGGTAAGTCTTCCCATTCTGAAAGGATATTTTCGGCTCAGAAACGGACGGTTCGGGTAATAAGTGGTGTAAGTTCACGAACCTCTGGACGACCTCTGCTGACGAGTCTGGGTATTTTGACATTGACCTCTCAACATATATATTCCTTCCTGGCATTTCTTGTTAACGATATTAGCTTATTCCCAAGAATAAGCAGTTTTCACTCTGTTAGTACTCGGCAGAAATCAAACCTGCATTCGGACCGGAGTTCCTTAACTCTTGTGCGAAAAGGTGTGCGGTATACTGCTGCATCCATTTTCAATAAGCTACCACTCGAATTAAAAAAAATTTAGCAGTAATCCACGTGCTTTGAAATCGAAACTGAAGAGTTTCACCGGCCGGAGTGGCCGAGCGGTTCTAGGCGCTACAGTCTGGATACGCGCAACCGCTGCGGTCGCAGGTTCGAATCCTGCCTCGTGCATGGATGTGTGTGATGTCCTAAGGTTAGTTAGGTTTAAGTAGTTCTAAGTTCTAGGGGACTGATGACCTTAGAAGTTAAGTCCCATAGTGCTCAACTCAGTTTTTATAGTTTCTAACACACAATTCAACGTGACCTGACGTTTTAATCTCACAGAACGGGCATATGATTAGTGAAACTGAACAGTTCAAATTTCTATGTGTTCAGATGGATAGTAAGTTGTCATGGAAAGCCCATGTTCAGGATCTTCAAAGACTGAATACTGCCATTTTTACTATTCGAACGGTATAAAAAGTGAGTGATCGATCGACGGGAAAATTAGTCTACTTTGCTTATTTTCGTTGGCTTATGTCGAATGGTATTATATTTTGGGGTAACTCTTCCCATTCTGGAAGGATATTTTCGGCTCAGAAACGGGCGGTTCGGGTAATAAGTGGTGTAAGTTCACGAACCTCTTGACGACCTGTGCTGACGAGCCTGGGTATTTTGCCATTGGCCTCTCAACATATATATTCCTTCCTGGAATTCCTTTTAACAATATTAGCTTATTCCCAAGAATAAGCAGCTTTCACTCTGTTAGTACTCGGCAGAAATCAAACCTGCATTCGGACCGGAGTTCCTTAACTCTTGTGCGAAAAGGTGTGCGGTATACTGCTTCATCCATTATCAATAAGCTACCACTCGAATTTAAAAAAATCTTAGCAGTACTCCACGTGCTCTGAAATCGAAACTGAAGAGTTTCACCGGCCGGAGTGGCCGAGCGGTTCTAGGCGCTACAGTCTGGAACCGCGCAACCGCTACGGTCGCAGGTTCGAATCCTGCCTCGAGCATGGATGTGCGTGATGTCCTTAGGTTAGTTAGGTTTAAGTAGTTCTAAGTTCTAGCGGACTGATGACCTTAGACGTTATGTCCCATAGCGCTCAGAGCCATTTGGACCATTCTTTTGAAGAGTTTCCTCATGCGTCACTCCTTCTATTGTGTCGAGCAGTTCCTTGAAAAATGAAGCTGATTCTTATTGTATTGTTGATTTCGTCTACTTAAACACACTTTTTTCGGGATCCTGAACATTTATGTTTATCTGTTATTACTTTTATGTTGTAATTTCATGTACTGCCAGGTTCCGTGACCTTGGAGATTTGCTCCTCAATTTGGCCCTATGGAACGTGACGTGTAAATAAAAACAAGCATCACAAAAAAAACGGCTGTGTGTAACGCCGGAAATGTATATCCTCCTATTTCCATCCATTGTACTATAATTTTTTTTCCTTGTTTTGTTACCTCAAAATATGACATTTCTGTCTCCTTATATATTGTAATTGTTTTACTTTTTGTATATTTATATTTATGCATTTATGTTTGTTTGTTTTGTGAATATTATTTGTATTTTTACGCTGGGTCTTGCCTAGGGAAAACTGCTGTCGAACGATTACATCGATAGGTCGTGTGAAGAATCAAAGTGTGTAGGATCTTTGGTAGTGTTAACTCTGTCGCGTGGAACGCGGGCAGAGAGGGAGTCTGGCTGGAGTAGCGTGTGGAGCAGGTGTGTTGTGTGAAGCTCCCGCGAGTTGCCGCGCTTTCGAGGTTTGGCAGCATGTAATTGCGCTCGACTTGCGATGATAGTTTCTGAAATGGTGTCGCGGACGGGAAGCATTAGCTGGCGCACATCAAGAGCCCGTTTCGTCTGGTGACCGTGTCGAGAAGAAGGCGCGCCAACATCCAGCTTCTGCAACAGCGACGGCCGACAATGAGTGACTGTCGCCACCTCCTCGATCGACGGCTTCAAACCTTCAATCAACCAACAAGGAAGACTGGAAGCGCGTAAAGTTTTAGATCTGTATGGCAGACCTCAGCTTTTCAAACTTTTAAAATTGTTGCATCACAAAATTACAGCTACTTAGCATGAACCTTTGTTGCTCATTGTCCGAATTGCATTACCAAGCAGGGTCCCGTCCTTTTCCGGAATGAACCCGAGTGTCGTTCAAATTCAGACGCCAGCATTAAAATACAATCATTCCATTTCACTACTTTAATTTCAAAGTTCAGTTAAAGTATTCATAGCTGGCTACAATACTTAGGTTACACAAGCACAAATTAAGAGTGCTAGTTTTGTTACCTTATTTTAGCTTACCTGTGACTGCAGCTCAGCTTGGTACGTACTAAATTTTACTATTTTTAATTGTTCAGAATCATTTAATTCAAGTTCAAAGTTAAATCTCTTATTTCTAAATTGCGTAGGTTCAAGTAGCTTTTGCAATGATTGTTGAGGTAGTCCAAGACTAACCGTATTTTACTGAATTTCGATGTGCTCCAGAAAGAAAGCTCACTATTAACCTCAGTCACTAAATTAACTTTCGATTTTCCGGTTTTATTAATTCTTTTGCTAAAGTAAGTCAGAGTGTAGCGAAATTTATTACTTCTGACAAACTTTCAGTTTGCACACTACACGTGTCAACCTTCAGTTGCCACGCTTCTAGTGCTAATTATATGTGTAATAATCGTTCTTTTTCAGTTACTATAGTAATTGTCCTTAGGACTGGCGACCGTAATTTCCCCCAAATCTCAAATATCTAATCACCGCTAGTTGATTTTTAACGAAACGGCTGCATATTTACTTTCTTTATTAACTTTACCCCTATTTCAAAATTAATTTCCACCAGTTTCATTTGCATTTTTCCTTTCATTTAGATGTAACCCTTTCCTCCCTCTTTACCGACAAATTAACCTCGGTGACGACTGCTTTTCCCAAATTTCCATTAGGTACACGCGGTTTAATTTTTCACTGTCATTAAGGTCGATAAGTGAGGCGGAGGTTACATGTGCACGGAAGCAGAATTGTCACCGGAGATGAAACATGGCTGCATCTCTACGAGCCTGAGTCAAAGCGCCAGAGTATGCAGTGGAAACACCCTGGATCGCCGACGGGGAAAAAATTAAAGACGGGGCGATCCGCAGGAAACGTTATGTTAACCGTGGTTTGGGTCTCGCAGGGGTACATACCGGCAGAGTTAATAGAAAACGGAACGACTATCTACAGTGCGGAGTGTAGTGAATTGTTGGAAAAGATACTGAAGCCAGTGATTTGCTCCAAACACCGAGATTTCCTGTCAAAGAAAGTGTCGGTGTTGCATGACAATCCCCACGGCCACACACGGCCCATCAACAAGATGTAATCTGAGGTACTGTAACACCCTCCCCACAGCCCAGACCTTGCTCCAAGTGACTTTCACTTGTCTGGGCCACTCAAGGATGCTTTGTGTGACCGCCGATTTGCCTCAGATGTGGAAGTACGAAACGCGGTGCAAAAGTAGCTTCGCGATCGACAGAAACCCTTCTGAAACTTCCTGGCAGATTAAAACTGTGTGCCCGACCGAGACTCGAACTCGGGAGCTTTGCCTTTCGCGGGCAAGTGCTCTACCAACTGAGCTACCGAAGCACGACTCACGCCCGGTACTCACAGCTTTACCTCTGCCAGTATCTCGTCTCCTACCTTCCAAACTTTACAGAAGCTCTCCTGCGAACCTTGCAGAACTAGCACTCCTGAAAGAAAGGATATTGCGGAGACATGGCTTAGCCACAGCCAGGGGGATGTTTCCAGAATGAGATTTTCACTCAGAGTGAAAATCTCATTCTCAGAAAACCTTTTATTTGGAAGGAATGCGTAAGTTGATCGTTGGGCCAAGTGCATTGAGAAGGAGGTAGATTACGTAGAAAAATGATGTGCAATGTATACCCCTAGCTTCATGTTAATAAAAGGTAGAATGAAAAGTGTAGATAATTATTGACTTGCCTTCGTATATAAGCGGAGTAGAGACCATTGGGGAACCGTTCGAGCCATGATATGGGTCCCAACCTTCAAATGGACAAATTCACTGACATAAGAGGTTTTGGCAAACGGCATACTGTTAGGGCCAGAAGTCTGGGAGAGCGCATCTCGGGAACGATGAAGGTGGTCTGCTATTCCCCTGCTGCTGCTGTGTAAAGTGGCTGAAGGGTGGTGGAACCACGAGTACTCAGCAAGGTGTTGACCATCCGTGTCCCAACACAGAACATGGAGGTTTGACTGCTCTGCAAATCAAGATAGGTGGTGATCCGTGGGAGCCCTGATGATGTAGTGCAATACTTGTGCAGGCCCAAAAATTTCGGACCACCTATTCAGAACACATTGTTGAGTGTGGGTTTCTACAGTGGCTACCCCTAAGGTTCCCATGTTGATCCGACGACATCGTCAGTTCCATGATCGCGGGCACGGGAACAACGAGATGAGATCTGTATCAATGGAAACTTGTCGTGTGGTCGGATGAATCACGTTTCTTGTCATCAACATCGGTTGTCGTATCAGGGCACGCTGTCATCTAGGTGAACAGTTGTCCGCACCATGGACGCAGGTGTTGGGGACAATATTATGCAATTGAGGACATTTACCTGGAAATCCACATGATTGCAGTTGTGGACTATGTGGACATCATCACAGACTGTCTGTTTCCCTTCATGCTTAGTGCCTCTCACCGCGGAAACGAATTTCCAGCAGGATAACTGCCCATCTCAAAAGACTAACATCGCGTGACAGTGGTTTGAGGAGCACCTTGATGTTTTCGCTTCCAAATCCAACTGACCTCAACGCCATGAAACGTTCCTGGAATGCTAGGTGCAAGCCACGAACGACTGCCCTGTAATTTAAGGGAACTGCTTGATTCGTGCGTAGACATTTAGTACCACATACCTTCAGAAACCTAGCAAAGACTTGTCGAATCAATGTCACGCAGATTCGGCCCTCTGTTATAAGTGTGTACCAACTCGCTATTAGTTAGATGGTCATAATGAGACCTGGTACCAAGGAAGACAGGATTGGGTTACGATTGTGGACGGAGCCATAATCAATTGCTGTTGGTTAGTTTATTTTTCAGTCACGTACACTTTATTTCGAAACAACAACAGATAAAAGGTGACAATAAATTAAGAAGTGTTCCAGGGCTGAAGGCCTTCATGACAACAAATTCAAAACTATTTCTCGGTTGAAGGCCCCAATAGATAATTTAAAGACTTTCATAGCTGAAGGCCGGAATAGCAAGCCCTTAAGAACCAGTTAAACACCTTCAAACTTGAAATTACAGCCGCGGACGTTTCTCGGATGATCGACCTGGATCGACCTGGAAAAGTCCCTCAAAACTTCGTAGGCGATGACACAGGCAGCCAAGATTTACATTTACTTCGCGAGATGGTAATTCAGACTAGTGGAAGTTTAAACGCATGAGCAATAATCATTTGCCGAATCTACCTAACGTCCAATGACCAATGCAACGATGAGATAACACACCCAAGCCGGAACCGGCGGTCAGCAGTACGTCTTCAGGCACCGGTGTTTAGGGCATCCAGAAGCAGAAAGGAACCACTACTGCCACAGTAGGAAAAAAAAAACACCACCCGGCCCACAAGTCAAGGAAGCTGTCGAACTGCATGCCTTACCAGACAGCAGTGGCAAGGCGAGGGAAAGTACACTGCTGTAACATACACTAAGCTCCGGGGTAGGTAATTGGGGCGTTAGCTGCCACTAGGCAGGAATCATACCACTGGCTGAACTTCACAAATAATAACATTCAGAATGCAGCAATTGATAATAAGAAGTGGAGGAAGGCTGATTAGCTTCGCCTTCCCCAAATGCTCCACTCGGTGCTCTTCATCTCGGAGACAAAATGGTTCAAATGGGTCTGAGCACTATGGGACTTAACATCTGAGGTCGTCAGTCCCCTAGAAATTAGAGCTACTTAAACCTAACTAACGTAAGGACATCTCACACATCCATGCCTCAGGCAGGATTCGAACCTGCGACTGTAGCGTTCGCGCGGTTCCAGACTGAAGCGCCTAGAACTGCTCGGCCACACCGGCCAGAATCTCGGCGAGACCGCGAGCAGCAACACACAAGCAAATGGCGAGATCTGACAATGGTGGAGGTTTCACTACTTGAATTAAGGCCCACTCAACTTTAACTTCCAGGTTCCAGTCGACAACGAGGTTGTACCCCTCGCGACCACAGCCCTTCCATACGGCAATGCATGCATGCCGCCAGTGGTCACGGCCTGTTCTATCGCTGCGCGGACCTAGCTGCTCGTCCGTCCCCAACCGAACTGCCAACTCACCCAACACGGAATCACCACAACGTCGCCCCAAAGATAGTAACACCGTTACTAGATATCGATATCGCTGCTGCTGCCACTAGCGGACAGACAACGTAGTGGCGCCAATGAACAGAAGAAGAAGACGACGACCATAGCCATACCAACTAAACGATGTCAACCTAGCAACGGCACCAACGCGAGCCGTAGCACGGCTCACATAATACAAGAGCGTCGACACATTTTTTTTTTATCTCGGCCAACTTCGATTGAAAATATGCGGGATTTGTTGTGGAACATCATTGAATATTTCCGCTATGTTCTCATGAAGTTCTGATACGTGGTGTGGCTCTATGTAGCCTTCGAAATGGCATCTGAAACAACGGTGCGTTCGTCGCAGAGAGCTGTCATTGAGTTTCTTTTGGCGGAAAACCACAGCTCCGGTAATGCTCATACCGCCGTCCAGAATGTCTAGGGAGACATCGCACTGAACAAAAGCACGATGAGTCGATGGGCTAGGCGTCTGTCATCATGGCAACGAGCTCGCGTAGACCTGTCCGATGTACCTCGCGCCGGCCAGCCGCACACATCTGCTGTTCCTCCTGCTGTGTTACAAAATGCGGACACTCGCAATCTAGGTGATCGACAGACCACAATCAAACACCTAACCGCTCAGCTGGACGTCTCTGTTGGTAGTGCTGACACATTCGTCCACCGGATGGGGTACTTAAAGGTGTGTGACCGGTGAGTTCCTAGCCGTCTAACAGAAGACCATAGAGAGCAACCGAGGACCACCTGTGCGCTATTGCTTGCGCGTTACGAGGCTGTCGTGACAATTCCTTTCTTTTCCCCAACACCGTCGTAAGCGATGAAACATGGGTTCATCACTTGAAACCAGAAACAAAACAGCAATCCATGGAGTGATGCCACACCACATCTTCTCTGAAGAAAGTGTTGAATGCCAAAAGTCACGGGGATGGTCTTCTGGGAATGTCAAGGGGTCACTTTGCTCTATGTCTTCCCTCATGGTGCTACATGCAACTGTGAGTGTACTGTGCTAGCCTAAGGAAATTGAAGAAACGCCTTAGCCTCGTTTGTCACCAAAAAAATGCTAAAGAAACTTCTCCTCCATGACAATGCAAGGCACCACACAACTCTGCGCACCTGAGAGGACCCCACAAAACTTCACTGGACTGCTGTTGCTCATCCACCCTGTAGAGCGGATCTCGCACCTTGCAAGCTCCATATGCTTGGCTACATGAAGGATACCCTCCCCGGAAGCACTAAGCGAATGACTGGGGGGTTACTGAGGCAGCAAGTCGCTGGCTCATACATCGACCAGTAGAATGGTGCCATGGGAGCAATACAGGCCTCCCCAATAAGGTGGCGTTAAGGCCGTTGCGTTCAATGGAGGTTATGCTGGAATAGGGTTTTGTAGCTGAAAGACTAGGGAATAATACACTGTACTGGAATTCTGAATAAAACCAACCCCCTCCCTCAGTATCGTCGGTGAACAAAGGAAGGAAGAACTACAGCTCTGCCACAGTACGACGTCCAAAAGAGCCTTTCATGTAATCAGGATAGGTGCCGCGGTAACGTGGTCCTGCGAGGCAGCGTGCCTTTGACCAGGAGCTGCTGTATGTGCAGCCGCGCTGTGTCACAGGAAGCCGCCTCTTCAGCGCGTGAATTGAAGCCCTCGGTGGAGGGTTTTGCGGTTGCCTAGCAACGCCTTCTGTTGCTCGAATTGCCTGTCGATTCGTCGCGAGCTCTCAAAACGTACTAGGGGTCCGCCATTATCTCAAAGCGCGCCGGCGGGTCACGCTTTTAATTTTTATTATCGTTTCCGGCGGTTCCGGATTTCTCTCCCCTCGCAAAATACTGCCGTACGCCTGTTCTTTCGCCTGGCTCGGCGCTCGTAAAAATTCATAAGCGGGCGGTGCGTGGCTTTTAACGACAGCGTGCAAAGTTTTGTCGGAGCCGTAAAGGGGGAACAGATTTAGGATGTCGTGCGGAAGCCGGCAGGCAACTGTGCGCCATTTTGCAGACTGCAAGTGTTCCGCGGCGCAACTAATCTGGAGTGCGCTTACAGTCTGTTGCAAATTCTGAGATATGAGGTCGCGAGCGGTTAGTATGACAGTTTAGTGTAATGACCAAGTCTAACGCAGTGGGTCACGTTGTGAACATCGCAATTCTGTCGCCCGTTTTGTCTGCCATATGTGCAGGTTTACTGGACGTACCAGGTGGTTATAATCAAAGTGCATCTACTCACAGAGGTCCAGTGTTGGCTGTAATTATCGTGCGACAACAGAAACTGGTAGATACGCTAATGCGTTAATACGGAACCGGTTTATGCTCGAAAAACTTAGTTCCAATTTTGGCCACCAGGTGCTAATCAGGCACTGTACAGCACCTCGTCGAGTCCTGTGGTCCTCATATTTAATAACTTGTGTGAGCGGCGGTTCATTATAAGCACCGAATTATGCCTTTCTCATTTGATTGACCTTCTTTCTCCACATCCCGTCACTAATCCATCTTCCACGGAAACATTTCTATACGTCTTTCCTGCGTTCAGTGGATAGATTTACAACTGGTGGGCAAAACTGGAACAGTTTTTTTCGGCGGAAACCGGTTCCGTATTAACACATTAGACTAGCTACTAAGTTTCGCTGTCACACGATAGTTAAAGCTCACTCTTGATATTCGTGGGTAGCTGCATTTTAATTATAACTACCCACATTAAAAATCATGTGAACTCACTCATATAAATAGTTCACTTCAGTGTTTCCTTTCTCATTTTTCTGTTTCCACGCCGACATCTGCGCTCCGCAAGTCACCGTGAAGTGCGTGGCAGACGGTACATAGTTTTCCAGTATCGTTTTCAATTCTCCCTGTTCTGTTCGCTGTCGTCACTCGAGAAGAAAGACTGTCGTACAATTGCAAGTGTGAACCTTTACTTTTAAAGCACTGACTCTGGGAATTTTGTGAGTAAGGTTTCTAGCAATGCGCAACATCTCTCTTGCAAAGTCCCCAACTGCAATCTCTTGAGCAGACCAATGACACTGTCAGGCTGACTAAACAAACCTGTGGCGAATCGTGCAACTCTTCTTTGGCTCTTTTTCCCTCTCTTCCGCTACTGCAACTTGGTAAAGCTCTCAGATCAACAAAAGCAATTCTAGATTATGGAAGAACGAGAGTTTTTTAACAGACTTCTTTTTTGTTTGAGGTCTGTGCTTCCTCAAGATTTCTCCATTAAATCAAAATTGCCGTAAAATAAATATGCAACACTCTCAAGGATCGTGATTAGTGTAACGACTGAGAGGTTGGTGATTCATTTGCCACAGCCATCGCCGATTTTATGGTGCTCTGGAGGTCTTTCTGTACGCACTCTGTTTTGACAGACTCCGTGATGCATTTAGAGGTGACCAGTGTTTGCAACATTCGCTCTACGGCATAACTATTCCTCGCCGACTAGTACGTACTCATGTAGAACATTTTGAGCCATTTAAATGGGGTCACACTATGCGAGAAGCTGGATGCACCTTGTAATGGTACTTGAATTAACCTAACCATTACGGCACCTCACCTCAACCTCTCGATATCAACAATATTCTACTGCGTTTTTGTAAAGTAGTTAACATATTTCTGAGACAGCATTCAGATTTGATTTCATTAATATAGAGGTACTTCGATACGTCGGAATGTATATATTGCAATGATATTATCCTTATGTGTATTCTTCCTTTTGTCACTATGATCTTTGACGTACGTGTAACTCTCATTTTTGGGCGCGTAAGCGGTTATTAGAATTAGAGAGTCGGACCTTGAGAAAGTCAGGTCTTGGACGTCATGTTGAAAAGACGCATATTGTAGTCAGCTTATAAAATGTGACCTTTAACAGTGAGGAAGATGTTTTCAAGTGTGATTTGTATTGTAAAGTGATGTTTTGTGAGTTACGTGATACTGCAACAAAAGTAATAAAAAAGAAGTGTAACTTAAATTCGGAGTGCTGATTACTTTCTTACATCACCATTACGCTAACTTTCAAAAGGTTTAATCTTCAAGAATGGTTTATGAAACACATCTATAAAACTTTGGAATATCGCGTAATAACACCTAGGCCTCTTTGCATCCGAGCTAGAAATCATCACCACCTAGATATTCGACGATTGGGCCATGATTTCCAACGAGACCAGCGTGGGAAACACGAAAAGATGAGTGCCTAGTTTATCCATTATTTCATGAAATGACTTTATTATCTGTGCTCTAATGACAGCTGCCACATAATATAACTTTGTTGTTGCCCGAAAATGCAGTATTTAGCAGCGTGAGCAACACCACAATCATAATTAATTTTTGACCTTTTTTTGTGGTAGGGTTGTTAGAACGTATCGGGAGATTGCTGCACATGTTGCATGTGTATCGGTGGTGTTGTCCTGTTTTGGACGAGGTCTGTGCAATATGGTCTGTCGAACAAAACGTTATAAATTTAGCGATATATTCAGTGCAACAGTTGGATACTGTCTGCAGAATGTGATACGAATTGATTTAGCGTTAAGCAAGCAATAATTCAAAATATCATGGCTGGAGCTGAAGTTTCATTGTCTGATCGACGAAAATATGGTAGGCGATAACCTTTCTTGCTTTCATAATTTTGGACGGATGTCATGAAATAAAAGTTTCAGAGAGGTTTGAAATTACGTGTGATGTAAGTAGAACGTCGGTAACTGTTCTCATTCACAAATATTAGACGAATACACTGGATAATGTCCGTGCCGTAAGTTATACTGCATTAGGAGAATTACACAATTTCTATCTTTAATGCACTAATTATTGTGTTTAAACATCAACATAAGATTAAATCATTTTGTTCATATCTCTTACAACATAATTTCAATTCCTTTCCGGCTTTGCACTAAAATACCATCCAAATGATTTATTGTTTGACGCAGACATCGATTGGTAGCATATAGGTTTGCTACATTCTGAAATTTTGGAAAAATTGATAGAAAGCTAAAACCATACGTTTTTACATGTTCATAGGGTTTCTCAAGCGAAGTAAACTTCTATAGTTTTTTTTTCAGTGTTGCAAAACGTGTCAGATAGTAAAATGAAGAACTACCGCTTCGGCCACATGAGGCTCCTTGGCAAATATCAACGGCATTAGAGACAAAAATATTTATTCAAAATCTAGCAGTATTTCACTATGTATAGGTCGCAAGAGTACCGGATGATCAAAAAGTCAGACTGATGACCATAGATGTTACGTCCCATAGTGCTCAGAGCCATCAAAAAGTCAGTATAAATTTGAAAACTGAATAAATCACGGAATAATGTAGATAGAGAGGTACAAATTGACACACATGCATGGAATGACATGGTCTTTTATTAGAACCAAAAAAATACAAAAGTTCAAAAAATGTCTGATAGATGGCGCTTCATCTGATCAGAATGGCAATAATTAGCATAACAAAGTAAGACAAAGCAAAGATGATGTTCTTTACAGGAAATGCTCAATATGTCCACCATCATTCCTCAGCAATAGCTGTAGTCGAGGAATAATGTTGTGAACAGCACTGTAAAGAATGTCCGGAGTTATGGTGAAGCACTGGCGTCGGATGTTGTCTTTCAGCATCCCTAGAGATGTCGGTCGATCACGATACACTTGCGACTTCAGGTAACCCCAAAGCCAATAATCGCACGGACTGAGGTCTGGAGACCTGGGAGGCCAAGCATGACAAAAGTGGCTGCTGAGCACACGACCATCACCAAACGACGCGCGCAAGAGATCCTTCACGTGTCTAACAATATGGGGTGGAGCGATATCCTGCATAAACATCGTACGTTCCAGCAGGTGTTTATCAGCCAGGCGGGGGATGATGCGATTCTGTAACATACGGCGTACCTCTCACCCGTCACCGTAGCAGTTACTGACGTTTTGCTGTCCAGCGCCATCTGTCGGACATTTTGTGAACTTTCTTTTTACTTCAGTTCTAATAAAACCCCATGTCATTCCAAGTATGTGTGTCAATTTTTACCTCTCTATCTACTTTATTCCGTGGTTTATTAAGTTTTCAAATTTATACTGACTTTTTGATCACGCGGTATATTGTGTGTAACAGCAGTATAAATTTTCTTATGTAGTCTTGTCAAATTAGTGTGAAGCAAGTCAGGGCAATGTGATTGACTTTCTCAATTTATCCAGTCGAGCTAAAAAAAAAATTTCTTGGTATTTTGGCAGTTAGTTAAATCATGTGTTATATTTGCCTGGAGAGCATACTGTCCACTTGCGACATCCCAAGTAATTTCTTGAGCTGTCACAACCAAGCGTACTCTCACGTCCTGTAATTTCATTTAGAAGTGTCAGAATTTTCTGCTACATGAACTTAATGAAAGACGTACCCAAAAATGGCTGAAACGATGAGATGGCTAGATATTCCGAAGAGTTTTGTTGAATTAAAGACTGATATCGGCCAGTGTCCATCGTAGCTTTATAATGGGGCGTCCTAGGTGAGCTCATAACTCTTCAGGAACTGATTTTGGAGGCCATGTTTATCGGACATGTTTTTCTTTGTTTTGATCGGCATTACACCCTCCCTAAATATGGAATTCAAACAGCTTGCAGTAGGAAAAAATCATTGTCAGGGGTATCAGAATGGTTTTCACGTACAACTTCCGACTCTGTCGTTTCTGGACCAGAGTTCCTTACCTCAAATTGACACATTCATTCTTCTCCATCAAGCCTGAAAATATGTAACAACACCAAGGAATCATCATGCGTATTTTTATGTTGTTGCCTCATTCATGTAAGCATTAAAGACAGAGAGAGAGGGAAAGGGGTGCGTGACAGGGAGAGCAACTTTGCTGTCGTCTATAGATCAGATAGATAAATTTGAAGGATTGGTATGATGATGAGGTAGGCATAAAAAATTTCGTATATGTCTTTTTGACATTTTCTGCCCCCATACACAGTATCATATTGTTAGTTTCTTCATGTCTGGATGATGAGGCTGTTTATGATGATCAGTTGACCCTCTGGCAGACGAGCCTACAACATCGCGATGTAGTATTTGCAACATGGTCATCTGTCAGTAAAAACCAACTTTTCTTAAACAAACTATTACATTTATTGAAGAAAGCAGTTCATATACACTGTTTTCAACTTGTATAACAAAAGCTTTTGCTCTTTTAGTTATTTAAATAACAATCTAGCCAGTTTTTGTGGCGTATGTTCACTTTCATAAAACCTTTCACAGACAATTTGCTTACGAATTAATTCCGGAAATGTTCAGAAAAATGAAAAAGTACCCAATGGCCATCACCTTGTAATTCTTGAAATGGAGTATCATTCACACAGTTTAGCTACAACGTCAACTCCACCTTTTGTCATGTTGTACTCAATTATGATTTCAGATTTCTGTGTTTGTTCATCCAAAGTCGCCATGTCATGCACAGCAAACAAAATTATTATAGCATAGTTTTTACAAGGAACATATGAAACTAAGGTGTTATCCTACTGAAATCCAAACACTGCACTTCCAATTTATTTTGTTTAGTTTGGATGAAATTCTGGAAGAATGCCACGTCTGTTCTCTGTCATTGTACCAATGCAAGTGACAGTCTTCTGCAGCAAATATTTAGAAAGGTGTTTACTTGTGTATCAATTGTCAGTTATAAGGTTCCTATCAGAATTTTCTTAAGGCATCACATATCTTTTCAATATGTCCTCAGGAGCATTACGTACCCGATATTGTCCGATAATGAATTATCAGATTTTCTCCGGTCGTTCCTCGTTTCCATATCAACAAACCACATACAGCTTAGAAAAAACAGAAACATATTGTAACTCACTGCAGTCCCAAGAAGCAGCATTCCTGTTCCGTTTGGTGCCCAGAGTTTCAGTACATTAACATGATGGCATTTCCTTCTTCTTCTTCTTCTTATTCTTTTTCTTCTTCTTCAAAGAAAAAAAGAAAAATCCCAAACACAGCTATTATTTCGTCAATTTATTACCTCTATTGCACCAGAATTGATGTGTGTTCAATATGGCTCCAAGCACTATGGGACTTAACATCTGAGGTCATCAGTCCCCTAGACTTAGAACTACTTAAACCTAACCAACCTAAAGACATCACACACTTCCACGTCCGAGGCAGGATTCGAATCTGCGATCATAGCAGCAGCGCGGTCCCGGACTGAAGCTTCTAGAACATCTCAGCCACAAAGACCGGCTATCGACGTGTGTCTCGCTGTTCCTTTGTATATGTATTTGTATAGTTTACGGTTTCATCAATAAAGTCAAGATCAATTACATTAAAAAAACACTAACTTCATCAGTTATACCCATCACCTTTCTCTTCGGATCTGGTAGAACTTGCACAATGTTTCTTCTGTTGGTTTTTGATGTTTTATCACACTCGCTTTTACACCAACGTGAAACTTCGCCTTTTCATTGAAGAACCCTCGTACATCTGCTGTCTTTTCGGGATCATCACCATCCTCACCTACAACTTCAGATTCACTGCTATGGTCCTATGCAGTGTTTTCGTGACTCAAACCTTCTTTACGTTCCTCCAAGTCTGAAAAGTCTGGCTGTACTTTATCATCACTTCCTTCGAGGAATGTGCGAATTTCTTCGACTGATACACCCTTTGAATTGTGGCAAAACACCAAAGAAATGAAATCAATAAGCACATACAGATGTCGGTGTGACCAAAGTAACGTTTAATGTGCATCTACAAAAACTAAAAAAAAAAGCAAATAGCAAGTATATTGAACTTTTTAGTACACTTTCCTCTGGACATTAACTGCTGGAACAAAGCTTGCAACTGTCACACCAGCAGGCGCGCATTGTAGTTTTTACAACATTACACACGTCTTTCCTTACAATTCTGAAAACAAACTGAGGAAGCTAACCAAATGAACTGAAGCCACTTTAACACTGTTGAGAAAACATTAAGAATGGAATACATGGCAGCAATGGCGCAATAGCTCAAGATTAAGGCGTCGATTAGGCGCAAAAACCCTGATGTTGTACTTTTTTGAATATCGCGTCTGCTCGATGGTGAATGAAACCCCACACTAGTTGCTTCTTTTGAGAACTTCGTTATGTCTTTATATTAGGCCATTGTGAAATGTATCTGAATGTTATGCTGTAGTGAAGTTACGTCAAATGATATTTCTTCTCTACGGCATAAGTTTCAGATGCTCTTAATAATGGCCCAATACAAAAGCCGAAACCAAGTGAGTGAACTTTCATAATGTTCTAGAAACGGCAACTGGAGTGACTTTTCATTAATGTTTCAAATTGTCCAAAAACTGTTTCACCTCGCCTCAGAACTGTTTCAGCTTATCCCAAAACTCTCTCAGACTGCCGCCAAATTAAATCTAAGGGCACAAAACTGCATCACTTGCTCTCAAAACTGTGTCAGCTTGCTCCATAACTGCATTAATCTCCAAAACTCTATCAACGTACACCCTGAAAAGTATTACCCTTCCCCAATAGGGTATCAGATTGTCCCAAAACTTAACCAACTTGCCCATAGAACGTAGCCACTAGCCCCAAATTTGTACCAACATGCTCCCCAAGTGTATCAACTTGCCTGTATATGCATCAAAGTGCTCCAAAAGTCTTTTACCCTACCCCAAACAATTATGAACTTGCCTGAGTACTGTATCAGTTTGTCCCCAAGTTGTTTCACCTTTCCACAAAACTACACTCCTGGAAATTGAAATAAGAACACCGTGAATTCATTGTCCCAGGAAGGGGAAACTTTATTGACACATTCCTGGGGTCAGATACATCACATGATCACACTGACAGAACCACAGGCACATAGACACAGGCAACAGAGCATGCACAATGTCGGCACTAGTACAGTGTATATCCACCTTTCGCAGCAATGCAGGCTGCTATTCTCCCATGGAGACGATCGTAGAGATGCTGGATGTAGTCCTGTGGAACGGCTTGCCATGCCATTTCCACCTGGCGCCTCAGTTGGACCAGCGTTCGTGCTGGACGTGCAGACCGCGTGAGACGACGCTTCATCCAGTCCCAAACATGCTCAATGGGGGACAGATCCGGAGATCTTGCTGGCCAGGGTAGTTGACTTACACCTTCTAGAGCACGTTGGGTGGCACGGGATACATGCGGACGTGCATTGTCCTGTTGGAACAGCAAGTTCCCTTGCCGGTCTAGGAATGGTAGAACGATGGGTTCGATGACGGTTTGGATGTACCGTGCACTATTCAGTGTCCCCTCGACGATCACCAGTGGTGTACGGCCAGTGTAGGAGATCGCTCCCCACACCATGATGCCGGGTGTTGGCCCTGTGTGCCTCGGTCGTATGCAGTCCTGATTGTGGCGCTCACCTGCACGGCGCCAAACACGCATACGACCATCATTGGCACCAAGGCAGAAGCGACTCTCATCGCTGAAGACGACACGTCTCCATTCGTCCCTCCATTCATGCCTGTCGCGACACCACTGGAGGCGGGCTGCACGATGTTGGGGCGTGAGCAGAAGACGGCCTAACGGTGTGCGTGACCGTAGCCCAGCTTCATGGAGACGGTTGCGAATGGTCCTCGCCGATACCCCAGGAGCAACAGTGTCCCTAATTTGCTGGGAAGTGGCGGTGCGGTCCCCTACGGCACTGCGTAGGATCCTACGGTCTTGGCGTGCATCCGTGCGTCGCTGCGGTCCGGTCCCAGGTCGACGGGCACGTGCACCTTCCGCCGACCACTGGCGACAACATCGATGTACTGTGGAGACCTCACGCCCCACGTGTTGAGCAATTCGGCGGTACGTCCACCCGGCCTCCCGCATGCCCACTATACGCCCTCGCTCAAAGTCCGTCAACTGCACATACGGTTCACGTCCACGCTGTCGCGGCATGCTACCAGTGTTAAAGACTGCGATGGAGCTCCGTATGCCACGGCAAACTGGCTGACACTGACGGCGGCGGTGCACAAATGCTGCGCAGCTAGCGCCATTCGACGGCCAACACCGCGGTTCCTGGTGTGTCCGCTGTGCCGTGCGTGTGATCATTGCTTGTACAACCCTCTCGCAGTGTCCGGAGCAAGTATGGTGGGTCTGACACACCGGTGTCAATGTGTTCTTTTTCCCATTTCCAGGAGTGTATATCAACTTCACCCCATGAAAGTAGCAATGCGCCCTGGAACTAAGTCATGTTGGCTCACAGATGTAACAACTTGCCACTCTCAAACTATACAAACTTGCCATAAAACTGCAGCCACTTGCCCCAAAACTGATGATATTTTTCACAAGAGATGAGTTGTAACAGTTGCAGAGCAAGGTGTGCCCAGCAGAGAGAGGTAATACAATTTCATGGGCAAGTTGTTACAACTGTGTGGCATGCTGTTACAGTCGGGGGAAGTTAATAAGATTTTAGGGCAATCTGTTATAGTCGTAGGGCAAGTTGTTTCTTGGGAAAGTTGTTTCAGTTGCAGAGCAAGTTCTTCCAGATGTGGGGCAAGTTACCACACTTGTGGAGGGGCAAGTTTATATACTTGTGGCGCAAAGTATCACAGTTTCACTACACAAATTGCAACAACAAGTCTCACTTTCCTTCTTTTACTTCATGGTTAGACTTTCTGATGCCTGTGTCAGTGTTGTTTGTGAACAATAACATTCCTGAGTCTGAACCTGTATCTGATGAATAGGTCTGGGATGAGTTAGAAAGATTATTTCACTCCATACCCCAGAATAAAACATCACTACCTTCTCTGGTTTTCGTCCTTGAGAAAGAAAGGGGCAGCACTTTACCATTATGGTATCTAAAATGTTTATGGGCCATTCGTTATAGTTTGTTTCAATTTGTTGTCGTGTAACAAGCTGATTTTCCTTGTGTCAGTAAAAAGAGGAAATACAACAAGAAGACAGACAGACACATAACTCGAACAGAAACATATACAATAGAAGTAATAGGTGGTTCTTCACTGAAGAAGACTGTTAAAGGGTATGGAATAAATGTATTGAACCTACAGATATTCAGTCAAAAAAGAAATAGAGTTTCTACCGGTAATAGCATTTATGGTTACAGATAATTCTAAAATTTAATTACCTAAGTGAACGTTGTGTAATATAAATAACATAAATAATAATTTTTAAGTTTCAAATTCATTGATATCATCCACAACAAACACAGTGACTCAGTATGAAAAAGAACATTAAATACAATATTTTTTAATATCTTGTGATCACTTGTTTGAGGTATTGTATTATTCTCGTATGCAGCTGTGCCCAATGCTAGATGCAAAAAATATAAGCAGGTACTTTTCAAATATCGACGAAACCGTGATTGTTCCGATAAAGGCGAGCTGAAGCACAACCTTTGCTGGAAAAGGGATTTAAACAAATTAGTAAACTGCTGCAGAGATTGGGGCAGCTATTCCAAATAGAGTTGAAGAATAACAATAAGATAGACTTAGAAAAAGAAAATCAGTATGTTAACTGTGAAGAACTAAATGTATTTATGATAACAGGTTATACGGAATCCCACTATTTGTAGCAAAAAAAACAAAAAGATAGCTGCGAGTAGAACTCACCGATTTACGGATTTGTATAGATTCAGTTATGTATGTCGTCAGTTCATCCATTCTGGAAAGAACCTCTTTAGACTTCTATTGCCACTGGTACTCGAAAGATACTGGTCCCAGAGAGATGTTTTACTTTCTACCATGAAGTCGGATAACGAATGACAAAAGAAATAATTTTTCGACTGATGCATTTAAAAATTAACAATTTTTTATCAAAACTAGACATAGTTGTCTCACTGGGAATTCCGCGATCGTTCAATAAGTAAAATATGGAGTTTCAGTCTTCGATCGCTATTCTTTATTTTCAATTACCGGTTTCGGGCTAGCTGCCCATCTTCAGATCATATGTTGTAGTTACAGAGTAACTTGTCCGTACAGAACACACTGTTCACTGTCATAAGTAAAGCCGGCTCTCTCTGAAGATGGCTGAAAGGTATACAGCCGAAATATTCGAAGAAGAAGCAAAATTCATGCGGCTGCGTTCCTGAAACTTAATGGAGCACTATTATTATATATTTGAATAACAATTTTTTTAACAAACCCCTACTCTGTTTTATCTAAGTAACCCTTCAATGTATAAAATGTTTGCATAACTGATACCTTTTAGCTGCCTTTTTAAATAAATGTATCTTTGGAATTTCTTTAATCTCTTTTGGTAATTTATTGTACAGATTTATTCCTTGGTAAAAATGCTGTTTTAAGTTTTATGTTTATTTATTTATTCATTTTTTTTTTTGCTAAATGTAAAATGAGTCTAGCTGTTGTTCCATGGTCGTGGACAGTGCTGTTTGTGTGGTAATTACCAATTTAGTTTTGATATGTACAACTGATTGGTAAATGTATTCATATGGAACGGTTAAAATAACCAGTGTTTTGAAAAGATCTTTACATTGAGCTCAACTACTATTTTTAGTTAATATTCTCATGGTTCTTTTCTATAGTTTGATAATTGTGTTCATATTTTGTGCATGTTTCCCCAAAAAAGAATGCCATAGCTAAGAATTAAGTGTACATATGAATGGTATGTAACTAAAAGACACTGCATGTTACAAACTGTTGACAGGATTCTAACATCCTGATGATATTCCGTTTACAAGTACTATTGTGTGTTCACACCGCTTCAACTGAGAATGAATATTCATTCCTATAAATTTTACATTTGTTACACAGTCTGTAGATGTGCTATCTACATTTATTTTAACATTGTCATTTTCCCTCTTCGAACTAAAATTCATGGCATTAGTTTTATTTATGTTCAATGTTACTTTATTGCCTAATGACCAATCGTAAACTTCATTGAGAGTTTCTTTTGCTTTCTCTGCAAGGAGTTCTCTTGTTGTCTCAGTGACTATAATATTGCTGTCATCAGTGAGAGAATTTTTTCACCATCAGTAGTGCTATGGGGAAAGTATTGGTCCTAATATTCTACCTTGCAAAACCCCTATATTAATGTATTTTGGTTCTGATAAGTGTTTTAATAAATTTTTAGATAAAGAATTGTGTGTTAACCTAGTCTTTGTACCCTGTCTACTAGGTATGATCGAAACCAGTCATTAGCTACCGCTATTGTTCCTAATGCTTCTAATTTATTTAATAGAATCTTGTGGTCCACTGTATCAAAGGATTTAGAAAGATCCAAAAATAGGCCTGTGGCACATTCATCTTCGTCAAGAGCATCAAGTACAAGTTTAGTGAATTCTACTATGGCTGACTCCGTATTTTTGCCACTTCAGAAAACAAACTGTGATTAGCTAAAAAGATTGTATTTATTCAGGTAATTCATTAACCTGTCTTTCATAATTGCTTCTATAATTTTTGAGAATGCTAAAAGTAGGGAAATGGGCCAATAATTTTCTGTCTTGTGCATTACCTTCGTTAAACAAAGGTACAACTCTAGATTGTTTTAACTGCTCTGGAAATGTCCCTGCTGTGAGGGATTCATTTATTATTTTTGATAAGGGGCCTTGTATAAACTTTATGTATTGTTTCGGTACACACACTGGTAGTTCATCTAAACCTATTGACGTGTAATTTTTTAGTTTTTGAGCAGTTTTACTGACTTCATTCTCTGTGGTTGGAAGTAACAGCATTGTTTTTAATGCAACATTATTTATAGGTGCTATATTTGTTTTGGGGAATTTTTTCTGTACCTTCTCTGCAATACTTGAAAAATGCTTGTTTAAATAGTTTGCTAAGTGTTGTGGATCATTTATTACCCTATTCTCTCCCTTAGCAGTATGGTATTCAGCATTTGTTTGCCTCTGTCTGTTTGCTTCTTCATGACATCCCAGACTGCTTTGCTTTTATTCTCTTCATTGTATATTATTTTGTCATTAAATGACTTTTTTCCAGCAATCAGCACCTTCTTATAGATCCTTTTGTATGTATGATAGAAATTTAAGAATTCTGGATCACTGCGACTCTTTTTTTCATGGAACTAATGTACTTAAGTGTTTGGGAGCTTTTAATAACTGCTGTTGTCCATCTGTTTTTGTGAGAAGTTGATACAGACATGCATACTTTTGGAAATGCATTATCAAAGTTCAGTTTAAATAATGTGGAGAATTTAGAGGATTTTATATTCACATTGGTTCCCTTATGCATTTCATCCTGGCTTTGTTTTGCTAGTTCTTTTGAAAGATGTCTTTTGTAGGCTTGTAGTTTAGGGAATGATTCGATGTCATATTTTATTGTTGTTATTTGAGAAAGATGGTCTGATAGTCCAAGATATTTTACAGCTACATCACATATTTCCCTGTCCATATATGTGACCATATGGTCAATTACTGATGCAATAATTGTAGTAACCCTTGTTGCAGTATTGACCAATAGGGACATGCCAAAACTTTGAAGGATATTTATGAGGGTGCTGGTGGATTCATTTGTGATATTAGTGTTGATGTGGATGTCCCCACACAGACTTATGTTGACCTTAGTACTTGAAACTTTGTCTAGAACTTACGTTAATTTATTGAAAAAAGTGTCCACACTGCCGCTGGGAGATCGATACACGCAAAAATGATTAATGTCTTTGTTATATCGAGCCCTGTTAATTGAACACCTGATATTTCAAAGTGTTTGTCTTCACTTACTGTACTTAGGTCATGTCTTGATATCAACTGTTTTCCTTTTCTGATATAAATGCATGATCCTCCACCTCTTGAAACAGTTCTACAGTAATAGTTTGCCCTTTCATATATAGTATCTCATGTCTTTTGTACTGGACGTCTTCCATACTTTGAGAAACAACATAATTATTTCATTTAGCTACCAGGTTGGAATATTCGTTTATGATCACAGATCTGGAATTATACTTGCATATTACAATAAGCCTGTGTGTGTGTGTGTGTGTGTGTGTGTGTGTGTGTGTGTGTGTATGTTTGTACTCAATAAATAACGAATAATTATGTACTGGTGCCAACTCTTATTTCCGAGTTATCGACTTTCCATCTCTGTTTTGTTAAATTTCATCTCTGTCTTATTCAAGCACTATCTTTGATCGTGTGCTGAAAAATATAAACATAGAAGAAGTGCTCTATGTTTATTAAGGAAATATTATAAACTTAAGTTGTAACCTCCCCCTCACTTATCGACCTTAATGACAGTGAAAAATGAAACTGCATGTACCTAATGGGAATTCCGGAAAAGCAATCGTCACCGAAGTTAACCTGTCGGTAAAGAGGGAGGAAAGGGTTACATCTTAATGAAAGGAAAAATGCTAATGAAACTGGTGGAAATTAATTTTGAAAAGGGGTAAAGTTAACAAAGAATGTAAATGTGCGGCCATTATGTTAACAATTAACTAGCGGTAATTAGATATTTGAGATTTGGGGAAAATTACGGTCGCCAGTCCTAAGGAAAATTAGTATAGTAACTGAAAAAGAAAGGTTATTACACATATAATTAGCACTAGAAGCGTGGCAACTGAAGGTTGACAAGTGTAGTGTGAAAACTGAAAGTTTGTCAGAAGTAATAAATTTCGCTACACTCTGACTTAATTTAGCAAAAGAATTAATAAAACCGGAAAATCGAAAGTTAATTTAGTGACTGAAGTTAATAGTGAGCTTTCTTTCTGAAGCACATCGAAATACAGTAAAATACAGTTAGTCTTGGACTACCTCAACAATCATTTCTAAAGTTACTTGAATCTACGCAATTTAGAAAGAATAGATATAACTTTGAACTTGAATTAAACGATTCTGAACAATTAACAATAGTAAAATTTAGTACGTACCAAGCTGAGCTGCAGTCACAGGTAACTAAAATACGGTAACAAAACTCACACTCTTAATTTGTGCTTGTGTAATCTAAATATTGTAGCCAGCTATGAATACCTTAACTGAACATTGAAATTAAAGCAGTGAAATAAAATGATGCTGGCGTTTGAATTTCGACACTCGGGCTCATTTCGGAAAAGGAAGGTACCCTGCTTGGCAAAGCAATTGGGACAATGAGCAACAAAGGTTCATGCTAAGTTGCTGTAATTATAGTCACGAAAATGGAACAGTTGGAAAAGCTGAGGTCTGCCATACAGTTCTAAAACTTTACGTGCTTCCAGTCTTCCTTGTTGGTTGATTGAAGGTTCGATGCCGTCGATCGAGGAGGTGGCGGCAGTCACTCATTGTCGGCCGTCGCTGTTGCAGAAGCTGGATGCTGGCGCGCCTTCTTCTCGACACGGTCACCAGACGAAACGGGCTCTTGATATGCGCCACCTAATGCTTCCCGTCCGCGACACCATGTCAGAAACTATCATCGCAAGTCGAACGCAATTACATGCTGCCAAACCCCGAAAGCGCGGCAACTCGCGGGAGTGTCACACAACACACCTGCTCCACTGCACTACCCCAGCCAGACTCCCCCTGCTCTGCCCGCGCTCCACACGGCAGAGTTAACACTACCAAAGATCCTACACACTTTGATTCTTCACACGACCTATCGATGTAATCGTTCGATAGCGTAGTTTTCCCTAGGCAAGACCCAGCGTAAAAATACAAATGATACTTACGAAACAAACCAATTATACACCGACATAAATGCATAAATATATATATACAAATAGTAAAACAATTACAATATGTAAAGACACAGAAATGTCATATATTCAGGTAACAAAAATAAGGAAAACAAATTTATAGTACAATAGATGGAAATAGGAGGATATGCATTTCCGGCGTTACAAAGTGATGTATCATATTTAAAAAATTGAAACAGGACAATTTCAAACTCCCTTCCTAAAATTGCGTTTTGTCACTTTCTCTGTTTATTTTAACTACGTTGCACGTGAGTGTATGTCTTAGATTGTGTATTTTGATTAGATTTTTGTTTCATTTATTCGCTGATTGTGGTCAATACAAGTTTAGAGAGCTTTCCCGCTACATTTCTGATTTTTATGTATTGCTTTCATCCTTCGAAACTGCTTTCGTCTACTAGGCCCAATCAGTTTTAATACAAAGTAATTATTACTCGTCAATATCGTCGACTATATTGCGTACTGAAAAACGAGAACCATAGAACCCCTTCCTGGTTTGTTTAGCAGAAACCTTATTGAAAAGCTTTTAAGGCGGACAGGTGTTTACCAATCTATGAGCCTCAGAATCAAATGAGAACACTCCTAACGTATTTTGGATGTTGAAATACTACTGTAACGCTCGCCAAGCATAACAGAACTTGTGAGATGCAGAAATATTTAACTTTCGGGTGCACTGTATCTTTCATCAAGAGTAAGCGAAAGTAACGGAATTATGTACCCTCTTCCAGTGGCCGATGGTATTTCTGACTGTCTATTTGGTATGTGCTTGCCTGCTTACCGTAATATTTTATGCATCATGCGTTTCCTGGATCGTTAGTTAGGCCTAGCTTCAAAAGTCAGCGGTCTGATTAGCCCGTTATTTTGGCCACACGTGTTCATTGTCTTACTTTCAGAGCGCAAACTGATGTTTTATGCATCAATTTGACGGGTGTGTGTTCCCTATTACTGCTTAATTTCATGTTGTTGCATTTTGTGTGCGTGTGTCTGTGTGCGTGAGTGGTATGCATTGTTGACACATTTTGGAAGTGGATATACTGCTGGATATACCCGTCATGAAACATTCTGAATAAAAACTTTTGAACATGCTTCAAAAATTAAGATACTTCAGATGTTTCTGAGAGGGTTCAAGATGCATACTCTGTGGATTTCAAATGAATGCCCACTGAGATTCTGTGTTCTGATTGTTTCATTTTTGTGCTACATTTACAATGCCTGTAGACAGGAGGAGCATTAAGAGGAGTTTAGGTCAGTAGGCACAGAATCAAAAGTGGGATTATTTAATAATATTTCTTTTTCTTTTTAATTTTTGCACCACCACCATCTCCGGCTTTCATTTTCTTGCCCTAACCATTTTGATCTTTTCCGCGACTGCAGAGCCCAGTAGTGACGGGTTCTAGAACTACGTTCAAGTGTCAGCAAACATACATTTTCGTATGACCAGCAAAATCCCCTTGTCTGCCTCTATTGGACCTTGTGTAAGACCAACTCGGGCGTCAGTTTTTTCACAGTACCAGCAGCTAGGATATCAAGGACCTGACACAGCTTTTGTGTGCCATCTTGACTGAGTTGATGATTCAACGGCTTTATGACGCAGTTTCCAGGAATGGTAGTGTATATTTACAGGTCACAGGATATATAAAGTCAACTGAAAAATGCGGTAGAACCGGCAAATTCATCGTAAATTTAACTCGATTCCGTGATCGCTGAAATAAAACCAGACACGCTCCCGACCTGTGAGTGTCATTTCGTTTTTGGCTCCATTCTTGGGTGCTTCGCTTATTTGAGCATCGAAGTAACTGATGATGGCCGAAGTCGAGACAATATAAAATCTAGTCTCGCAGCAGCAAGACTCGAATTTCTGGAGAAAAGATAAATTTGAGCATTACGAAGTTTATTCCGTTAGTTCTCGTCTCTACTTCAGTCATGTACGGAACTGAGACATTCACTATATATTGGTCAGTCGAGATGAGAGTTGATGCTTTTGAAGTTCGTGCTTCAGAAGAAGGTTGTAAATTAGTTGAGAAGATCGAGTAAGTAAAGGAGACGTACTGAGTGCAACTGGGGAAAGAAACTTGTAGCGTAACTTGACGAAAGTTATTGAAGAGGAAGCCAAAATCTTGAGTACAATATGTAGGCGCATATGAATGTAGAGGATGTTGATTATGTAGAGATGAAAGGGTTCGCACAGGATAGAATAGCGTGGTAGGTTGGACTGAAGACAACAACCATCCGTTTGTAGCAAACGTACTCCTTTATGAGCAGTGCCCACTTGGAAGGTAGACATCCTTGCATTGTAGAGCTCTTGCAGCGCTTGTTGAGTAACACTAATCTGAAAGTGAGCTGAACTATTTATAATAACAGAAATATTGCGGTTTACGTGAATCTAGATGTGGGAATTCATAAAAGGCACTGAATCACCGATTCCATTTCTTTGCGCCATATAAGCGTCAGGCGCCCTGCAAGACTACCTTTCGATCATGTTCTTTAGTTTTGGAAGACGTCTGTTTTTGGTTTCTTTTCTTGTATTTCATAATGTTCGTTTAGGGCTTAGATTGATATCTCCTAATACGTAACAGAAAATGGTTTGCGATGCTTTTGTCACCAGATACTATGTGGTTAAAATTTAATGGCAACACTAAGTAATTAGTGACTCAGCGAGTTTTACAGAATAAATCAGTTGGACTTTCCATACGTCCTTATTTTAAAAAAGCCATGAAAAACCAGGTTGTTCTAGTTCAGCTTTGAAATATTTTTCGACTGCAGGCGTGGCCCCACAGAATATTACCTTGCATTTCTCTTCTGTCATAATAGTCTAGACTTCGAAAATTTTGTTCATATGCATTTTAAATGTAGTGACCATTCATAGAATAATTTGATGCGAATATGTTAATAGCGGTATTATCCAGTATAAATATTTTTTTTACAGATTACTGGATCAGAATTGTCAGTTACCTATTTTTATCTCTGCAGGGCAAATTAATATGTTAGCAGCTACAGCAATTCCGATGAATTGTGTGTGTCCTTGTCTGTGTGTATGTGTATGTCAGGAGCGATTGGGTGGTATGTGGTCCTACGGTGTGTTGTTAGGTGGCTACTGAAAAACCTAAATAGTTTACTTGTGTTTTGGTGCGAATTAATTTCTGTCAACTGTCACGAATCACCATACAGTGTGGAAAACCATCACTAATGTTAGTATATTCATTTCGTATAATTTGCGTTCCTGTTCCGTAATTTATACTAAATATACCCCATGAATGTATCGCATCTGATCATCAGGCGGGATACATAACAGCTACACTGATGTGTACACAAATCCGGCGTTCCCCAAGGACGGGCCCTCTATTGTTCCTGATCTATATTAACGACATAGGAGACAATCTGAGTAGCCGTCTTAGATTGTCTGCAGATGATGCTGTCATTTACCGTCTTGTAAAGTTATCAGATGATCAAAACGACTTGCAAAATGATTCAGATATGTTATCTGTACGGTGCGAAAAGTGGAAATTCACCCTGAGTAAGGAAAAGTGTGAAGTCATTCACATGAGTACTAAAATACTAAATTTCGATTACGTGATAAGTCACACAAATCTGACGGCTGTAAACAGAAATAATTACTTAAGGATTACAATTACAAGTAACCTAAATTGGAACAATCACATAGATAATAATGTGGTAGAGCAAACCAAAGACTGCTATTCATTGGCAGAACACTTAGAAGGTGCAACAGGTATACTAAAGGGTCTGCTTACACTATGCTTGATCGCCCTATTCTGGAGAATTACTGTGTGGTGTGGGATCCGCATCAGTTGGGACTGACGGAAGACATCGAAAAAGTACAAACAAGGGCAGATCGTTTTGTATTATCGCGAAATAGGGGCGATAGTGTCACAGAAATGATACGTGAATTGGAGTGGCAACCATTAAAACAAAGGTGTTTTTCGTTGCGACGGAATCTTCTCATGAAATTTCAATCACCAGTTTTCTCCTCCGATTGCGAAAACATTCTGTTGGCACCCACCTACATAGGGAGAAATGATCGTCACGATAAAATAAGAGAAATCAGGGCTCGCACAGAATAATTTAAGTGCTCTTTTTTCCCGCGTGCCGTTCGAGAGTGGAACGGTAGAGAGACAGCTTGAACCTCTGCGAGGCACTTTATTGTGAATAGCAGAGTAATCACGTAGATGTAGATGTAGATGGCATACTGAAGTCTACTAAAGAGAGTGCGCCTACAGTCCGCTTATCCGTCCCCTTCTGGAGTGTTGCCTATCGGTGTGGGATCCGCATTAGATGAGGTTGACGGAGAACGTCGGGAACGTTAAAAGAAGAGTAGCTCGTTTTGTATTATCGCGAAGAATATGGGAGAGAGTGTCACGGATATGACACGCGAATATGGATGGCATTCATTAAGACAAAGGTATTATGAGTTGAGGCAGGATCTTTGCATGAAATTTCAATCATCAGTTTCCTCCTCGGAATTCGAAAATATTCTGATGACGCCTCGCTACATAGGGAGAAGTGATCATCACAATAAAATATGATAAATTAGGGCTCGCACACAAATATTTAAGTGTTCGTTTTTCCCGCACCAGGACGAAGTTGAGCAGTGGAGAAATAGCTTGATGGTGGTTCGATGAAACCTCTGCCAGACACTTAATTGAGATGTAGATTTAGCTGTATCATACTTCTGCGATAACTTTGAATATCTAATTTAATTATTTCCTTTACCCGTAGGGCCGCTTCACGTTTGTTTTGACATAAAGTATAGATATCTTGTATCATTCTACAGTTTTCAGTGATACCTTCATTCTATACATTTATGTGGTTCGTGACACATTTCAAATTCACCGAAAGCTTTCACTATTTATGTTAACGGTTTTCTGATAGTGAATTGATAGTGATCCACCGATTCCTGGATTTTTTTCTGAGTCTAGCATCAGCAGTTAACTGACAGGTCGTGTCTGTACACACATCCTCAGCTACTACTTGTAATGGCATATCAGTATTTTTTTTTTTACGTTTCCTGTGCTAATTAGCTTACTTTGGTAAACATCCTGAATGAATTACAGACCATGCAATTAATAATCAGGAGATGCGTCTTATTTGTGAAGCAAGTCCACACTGTTTCTAAAGGAAGGTGTCGAGTTTATGTCTTTGACGTGATGTTAATCAATTGCCCGTCTTCCTTCTTATGTCAAGTTCCCTGGATATCTTTCCCCCTCTTGACAATTATGTGTTATGATGTAAATCTACTGTTGCGAATAATTATCTTTGCAGTATCAGTAATGACTGGTATTTTATCGTTCTTAACATTAATCTCTCTCTTAAGTCATAAAGTGATTACCAAATGAAAAGTGGTGGGTGCTGTTCTGGCAATAATTGGCTTGGGCGAAATTTGTATAGCCGCTATTGCGGCCATTTTATCGGGATAACTGCGTATTTTAGTAGTTGTTTTGAAAATTCTCTTCATTTAATTGAACTTAATGCCGACCGCCGATTGCAGATTTGTATTATGACACTTGAAACATTCCAAATTCATATAGGTGCGAAAAGACGAAGCCAAGCCAGTTATTCCGAGAGAGTGATATTTTGTGTCCTAGCATCTTTAAATCCGTAGACCTTCCGTCAGTTTAACTGACCTAGTCGGAGAGTTAAATACTAAATCACAGAATATTCAATAGCAACACACTGTCATAAACAACCAATGCTGTAGGAATCTATTAATATTTTTACAAAAACCAAGAATAAACTTTGATGATGTATCACCATTAAAATTTTATTGAGTGTTAAACAAATGGTTTGTTAATACAGAAAACATTGACTTTAGTAACATCAATTTACATGACTGCTCCGAAAGCGGCTTCTTTTCAACAACACCGGACGGACCACTGCACCAATTTCCTTCGTTAAACTGCTTGCTGTATATGCGAAAACTCAACTGTTAAGTTGTTGTCCGGATTTAGTGTCTTCCGTGACTGGTTTCCAATAACTTCACGAAAGGCAAACAACGAACCGGTGAGAAACAGTTCAGAAAATCACCCTTTGTTCCATCTATATCATCTTTTCATTTTGCACGATAAATCGAAGCTGAGCAGCGAAAAAGTTGTTCTCTTCTTCGACAGCGTTTGTGATCCTAACATTTAGTCGGTTTCGACCTCGACAGGCTGTTGCTGTTCCAGTCTTCCGGTTTTCCAATGCTTCATGTCGGTATTCTTCCCATTTTAAAGCTGGTCTCTCCTGTTTCTTCCGCACGGCTCCCAGTTTAAAACCTTCCTTGGCGACAAATTTTAATCAATCTTCGGACGTACCGGTAATACCGAAACTCTGTATTGTGCAAAGATTTTGCTTCAAGCACGTTATCTCCATTGGCCTCCAAACTTCATTTCGTAATTTATCTTGTCACGTTACCTGCAGACGTCTTCTCATATAGTCGTTTTAAAATGTTCTAATTATCTCGATAACATTCCCCGATTCAGACCACACCTCTGCCCCTTACAGAACTATGTTCTCCACCACAATGCCAAATTTTCTTTCATAGCGTCCTGCCGAATATTATTATTTCGCGATATGTCATGGAAAGATTTAGGAACTCTCTTCCCCGTTGTTGTGAACTGTATCATTTTCACAGTTTCTGCAGGATTTCAATTCTCCTTCCTCATGACGAAGTTTTATCTCCTACTTAGGCGGTAGCCCCGGCGACCGTGCGGCAGAACGACCACCTTCTCGCCCAGTCTTTCCGCCCAGCAACGACGGCAGCCGCGTCTGCGGCGAACTGGAGAAGGCACCTCCCACTCACTGGAAGCGCCATCGTCGGGGGCGGAGTGCACCACGGCGACCGTCGAGACAGCAGTCGCGTCACCCACCTGCACAGGAAACGGATACTCACATTGAGATGCGTAAAAGTAGACTGTTCACGAATATGAAAGAAGCGTTTTTGGAAAAAAGTTTATATTGCTCGAACATTGCCCTTGCAGTAGGACACTGCCGACGATGTACTTCAGATTAGCAGTGAGAGTTCATCCAGGAGCGAAAGTTTGTATTTAGAATAAAATATGCAAATGTTGTGTTATTAGTACCAGTTGATTAGACACTAATAATGTCTCCAGATGTTGACAACGGTCTCGTAGTTCGGGATTGTTGTGTGGATTATCATGCATTTCACTGCACTCGGAGATACTGGCCATTTAGTTCCCAGTGCGAAATAGGGATAAACATTTCTACATTTCTGTGCAAGAGATTGTTCCGCAGTTCAGAACGGAATCGGAGGAGGAGGAACAGCGGTAGATTAGTGTTTAACGTCCCTTCGATAACGAGGTCATTAGAAGCTGAGCACGAGCTCTGATTAGGGAAGGGTGGAGAAGGAAAGCAGCCGTGCCATTTCGGAGGAACCACCCCAGCATTCGCTTAAGCGATTTAGAGAAATCACGGAAAACCTGATTCAGGACGGCCGAAAACGTGTTTGAAGCGTCGTCCTCCCGAAAGCGAGTCCCGTGTGCTAACCACTACGATACTCCACTCGGTACAGTGGAATCGTTAAAGGTCAAGTGCTGCTGACTCTGTCTGAGTAATCAGTGATCAACATTGAGCGTAGGCTATTACTCCGTACGCGAAAAGCGCTACGTCTGTTTCAATCGGGTACTGATTCTGAAAAAGGAAAGCAATATCGCTCGGCCTTTGATCTCCTTTAAATTCTTGTAAGTGGTTGACTTTGTTACTTTTTCCTGTTTTATTTTAATTCGTTACATTGCATGGGGCACTGTCATCGAAAACTACTTGGTCATACAATGAGGTACTTGCAAAATCGCTTAAAATGGAAGAAATAATTACCGTAGAAGATTTTGAAATTTGTTGTTACAGAAAAATGCTGAAGATTAGAGGGGAGATCACGTAGCTAATGAGGAGGTACTTGTCGGCCGGGATGGGCGAGCGGTTCTAGGCGCTACAGTCTGGAACCGCTCGACCGCTACGGTCGCAGGTTCGAATCCTGCCTCGGGCATGGATGTGTGTGATGTCCTTAGGTTAGTTAGGTTTAAGTAGTTCTGAGTTCTAGGGGACTGACGACCTCAGCAGTTAAGTCCCTTAGTGCTCAAATCCATTTGACTCATTTTGAGGAGGTACTGAACTGGGGAGAAAACAAATTTGTTGCACATCCCGTATAGGATAAACGATCGGTTGGTAGGACGGATTATGAGACATCAAGGGATCGCCAATTTAGCACCGGACGGGAGCATTGTGGGGAAGGGGAGTGGGGCGTAAAAATCGTAGAGGAGACAAAGACATCAATACGATACGTAGATTAAGAATGGTGTAGGTTGCAGTAGTTACTCGGAGATGAAGGGGCTTGTACAGGATAGAGTAGTATGGAGAGATCCATCAAACAAGTTTTCGGACTGAATACCACAACAACAACAATACCGAGATAGTAAATTAAGTAAAAATCCCGTAAGTTTATGATGACATTAGTATTGTTAATACATTGCTGTGCAAGGTTCCAAACCACTACGAGGAACTTCTATAATCAATAAAACCAGTCTTCCACAAACTGCGCTTTCAAACAAGGGATGTGAATGCGAAGTTGTTCGCCCTGTTTCATTTTCTAATTTCTGCTCTCAGCCACTGAAATTAATTGCTCTAAGACAGTGCATACAATTCCGTACAACTGTTAAAGAAGCATTGAGTAAGTGGAAGAATTTCCTCCGTTATGCATTGGCGGAATGCATCTTTGAATGAATTACTCCGTCGTACTAACTGTAAATTTCATGATGTCGTACATGTGCATTCTGATGTTATCGGGTCCTTACATGAACATGAAATATGGAAAAATGTCATCCGTAAAATTCCGAAGACAGGAAGGGGAAACAGCGCGCCCTACCACCCCCGTGGTCTAAGGCGCTGTTTCACGGGCGAGAAGACGTGCCGGACCCACGAATCCACCCGGCGGATTAGTGTCCAGATGCCTGGTGTGCCGGCCAGCCTGTGGATGGTTTTTCAGGCGGTTTTCCATCTTCCTGAGCGAATGCTGGCTGGTTCCACTTATTCCGCCTCAGTTACACTGTGCACTGTGTCGGCGATTGGTGTGCAAACACTGTCTCCACCTACGCGTACACCATAATTACTCCACCACGCAGACATTTGGGGTACACTCGTCTCTTACGTGACGTTCCACGGGGGTGTGGGGGAGGTCCACTGGTGACCGAACCGCACAATAACCCTATGTTCGGTGTGGACCGGTGGTGGGGTGGGTGGGTTCAAATGGCTCTGAGCACTATGGGACTTAACATCTATGGTCATCAGTCCCCTAGAACTTAGAACTACTTAAACCTAAGGACATCAAACAACACCCAGTCATCACGAGGCAGAGAAAATCCCTGACCCCACCGGGAATCGAACCCGGGAACCCGGGCGCGGGAAGCGAGAACGCTACCGCACGACCACGAGCTGCGGACGGGTGGGTGCGATGCTGTGGCTTGTTGTGGGGTTGTGAACGACTGATGAGTTCGGCGGGACGAAGCCTCTCCGTCGCTTCTAGGTCCCCGGTTTAATACACAATACTCACAAGGGTAAATAGGTGCGAGGGCTGTTGCACGATCTGCTCCAAAGATCGTGCATCCAAGCTGCTGACGAGAATAATATAAAGACAAGTCGAGAGGCATAACTGGAATTGTGATTGACAACGGAACGAGGGCTGAGGAAAAATCAAGACAAGGTCGTAGGGTAAGTAAACATTCAAAAATTGTCCAACTATATGAAACAGTGTAAGACATTCTAAATTCTGAGAGAGACAGGAATAAATCATAAACCATAACTGAAAGTCGAAGCTTAAAGGTCTTGGGTTAGAGTGTACGAGAGGACACAGTCTTTCAACCCTACATTTCAATCAATACAGCACAGAAATAATGATGGAAATTAAAGAAAGGTTCAAAAGTTGGTTTAAAATTCAAGGTTAATAATATTCGCTGATGACAATGCTCTCCTTAGTGAAAGTGAAGAAGAAGAAGAAGAAGAAGAAGAAGAAGAAGAAGAAGAAGAAGAAAAAGAAGAAGAAGAAGAAGAAGAAAAGATTTGTTGCATGGAATAGACAGTCTAATGAGACAGAACGTGGATAAAGGGTAAACCAAAAAATGAGAAAAATAATGAGAAGTGGAAAATGAAAATACCAAGAAACTTGACGTCAAAATTCGGGATTACGACGTAGGAGAATTAAGGCGGTTCTGCTACTTTGAAACGGATGTAACCCATGACGGAAGACTTCAGGAGGACATAGAAATCGAAGCAGCACAGTAAAGGCATATGTGGCCAAGGAAAGCGTAGTGGTAACAAACAAAAAGAATGTGAGTTTCGAGGACAGCATAGTCATGGTAGTGCATGATACACCGTACGAAAACCGGAACGGAAAAGCATCGAAGCGTCTTACATGTGGTGCTAAAGAAGGATGATATGAATTAGGTGGACTGAAAAAATAAGAAATAGGGTTGCACACAGAACACGCGAAGAAAGGGGCATATCGAAAACAGTGAAAAGAAGCGACAGGATGACAGGACATGGGTTAAGATATCAAGGAAAAGCCTCTGTGATACTATAGGGAGCTGTAGATGGTGAAAATTGATTTGGGAGACAGAAAATGGGGCACATTCAGCATAAAATTTAGGCCGTATTGTGTATACCCTGCTTCTTCATGAAGAGGTTATAGCAAGTTAAAGAATTAGTGGCGCCCCGAAGCAAAGCAGTCAGTAGACTGTTACGTCACAGCAGTAGAACACACCTGGGACGGGTTGCAACGTGCAACGAGCGTTTGGAGGTACTGTCTTCAAACACTGTATGACATCTGGATGACCACTGTTGAAAACTGCCACCGGTTTGTGCAGTATTTTACGACAATCTCCTGGACAGCATACCTAGGATGTTCCTAACAAGGTAGAATAGACAGGGTTCATCTACGCAAAGGAGACTTTTCCTCAAAAGCCCATTTTTATTTCAGTGATGCACCCTTTCAAACATAAAACATTTGCATTGGTTCTCTTCTACATTTTATCTCATATTAAATCGTCAGTCAGTCAGTAGACTGTTACGTCACAGCAGTAGAACACACCTGGGACGGGTTGCAACGTGCAACGAGCGTTTGGAGGTACTGTCTTCAAACACTGTATGACATCTGGATGACCACTGTTGAAAACTGCCACCGGTTTGTGCAGTATTTTACGACAATCTCCTGGACAGCATACCTAGGATGTTCCTAACAAGGTAGAATAGACAGGGTTCATCTACGCAAAGGAGACTTTTCCTCAAAAGCCCATTTTTATTTCAGTGATGCACCCTTTCAAACATAAAACATTTGCATTGGTTCTCTTCTACATTTTATCTCATATTAAATCGATATTTTTTAGATTTAGAAACCGTATTCATTTAGTCCCTTCTCTCCTTCAGTACAAGACTATACACACTCAGGAATAAGGAACTGGTGTCAAATTTTTCTCTTATATTTGTACCCTGTCCTAAAAGGAAGTCCATAATTGTCTCATGACTGTGCTACATTAAAAGGTTACGTCAACAAGACGGCCCCGACAGTGTCATTAAACTGTATTTCTGTGGATCCTTCTTAAAGTTATTATGTTTACGAGGGCTCAAAACGCGATTTCGAATAACGTGATCCTGACCTAAGGGAGAGGCACTCACAGTGAATACGAGACGGAAGAACAACTTACTCCCCGACGTGCACAAATTCAGAATCGGAAACTGACTGCCCAAATCTTCGGTGTACCTTAAATATGCTTGCCCTCCCTGGTAATCACAATGTCGCCTTACCTTCCCCATGGTGCGCCCCTCCTGCTGTGTGTCCTGCAGCCAAGGAGTGACGTCTCCACCATCAGCTGACGTCAGCGTCTTCTGCGGCTCTTCTGACATCGGAGGACCACCTTCCTCCTGACCGGGGCCCAAACGGAACCGCATCCACACCACGTTGAAGTCCTGTGGGAGTTTGGCTTTAGTCGTCATGTTTGCATTTATTGTTTTTACTTTATTTCTTTCCTAATGTTTAACCACAATCTAAGACACTCATGTTTTTCAATACAAGTTACTGTGGTTTTATCATTGTGTAACTAGTGTCATGCAATTTTCTCAGTGTGTACCACAAAAGTCCGACTTCCTGTGTAAGACACATATCAGGTTAATACGGCATGCTGACGCATTTATATGGCAATGAGGACGTGAGCATCCGCTCGTTGTCTCCGTGAAGTAGTTAACGGCAGCCCCTAGCCAACACGAAGTTTAAACGAAGGGTATGTTGACCCGGTGATATATGCTGTGGACTGAGTACTGATGACACTCACCGGTTAGGTTCAATCATGTCCATTTATACATCTTTGCTTGGCGAGGAAACCTATACACGAATCATCCGTTTTACCATTTTCTGTTTAGTTCGGACAGGCAGTCAACAGCCTCACCACGGCGGAGGTCACATGACAGGATGTGCTGCTGTGCTGAAGACACTAATCAGCAAGGGAACATGCAGTCATTTGTCCATGAAGCAACAAGAATCCTCATTCTCACAGAAATCGGTCCACTGCCTATAGATATCTCTTTCAAGGATTGCTTCACGTACTTAGTATGTATTCTCGAATGAGATTTTCACTCTGCAGCGGAGTGTGCGCTGACATGAAACTTCCTGGCAGATTGAAACTGTGTGCCGGAACGAGACTCGAACTCGGGACCTTGCCCTTTCGCGGGCAAGTGCTCTACCAACTGACCTACCCAAGCACCACTCACGCCCCGTCCTGACAGCTTTACATCCGCCAGTACCTCGTCTCCTACCTTCCAAACTTTACAGAAGCTCTCCTGCGAACCTTGCAGAACTAGCACTCCTGAAAGAAAGGATATTGCGGAGACATGGCTTAGCCACAGCCTTTCTTTCAGGAGTGCTAGTTCTTAAAGGTTCGCAGGAGAGCTTCTGTAAAGTTTGGAAGGTAGGAGACGAGGTACTGGCGGATGTAAAGCTGTCAGGACGGGGCGTGAGTCGTGCTTGTGTAGCTCGGTTGGTAGAGCACTTGCCCGCGAAAAGCAAAGGTCCCGAGTTCGAGTTTCAGTCCGGCACACGCTTTTAATCTGCCAGGAAGTTTAATATCTATTCTGTCCACACAGTAAAGTGGTAACAAAAATAACTGGTATTTTTGTTTGGCTATTTAACGTGCCTAACTCCCCCTCTTCAAGATTTATCGATTTATCCGGCAACAAATTCTGATCATGTTTCAGGAAGTATGGATGTAATTACTGGTCTGTTGCATCAGAACTGAGAGGAAGCTTCCACAGACAATGAATAATCGTCATCAAGTTAAAGATATGTGGTTAGTTGGCAATTAAGTGCGTAAACAGCTAGTCTTCACTCACGCTTTCATTGCATAGTCCATCTGGAGCTAAGATGAAATCTAGAAGGAGTGGAAGATTGTTGTAGGAATGGTAAAATCGTGGCTGGGGGAGTGATATCAACCCTAGAGGTGATAAATGTCTGCATTAAAAAAAATGCGCAGTTCTGTCTTATAGCAGACGGCGGTTCCATCACGTCCGACACGCCTCCCTGCCGACACAGTGGGAATACAGTAAAAACGCTGACTGCGCCCACAGAACATTGAACCGTCCAATCACCGGGTTATCCTTTGCCACTGGCGTCACTGAATGCGTTATGGAGGGGCGTGTGGTCAGCACGCCGTTTTCCAGGTGGTTGTCAGTTTTCGTGTCCTGGAGCACTGCTCAGTCTCAGTAGTTCCTCGATTGTTCTTAGGTGGCTGAATAACCTTTTCCCGTCCTCCCATCAAAGAAAATTCGCTGGAATTACTGAAAACTGAACCGAGGTTTTCCGTGTGACACTCACGTCTACTGACCCACTAGCCGCGGTGACAATAACCCAGTGAAACGAAGTTCTAGCCCGGTACAGAAGATAATCTTAGAGCTATCAGTAAGTTATGGGTCGATTTTAGCTACAAGTACCTGTACCAGCTTTAGAAAATACAGATGTTCTTGCGGTAATCTGTAATGTGGTGTGTTAATTAATGGTCACTATGATTATGTAGAATCTGTTTTCCCCTAAGCCTCAGTGCAGCATTCTTCACACTCCTCGACGCGCAATACGAGACTGTAATAGAGGGGAGAACCGATAGAGGTACTCAAGGTACCCTCCGCCACACACTGTCAGGTGTTTTGTGGAGTATGGATGTAGATGTAGATGTAGATGCTCACCTGTGGACCCAGTAGTGCAGGGTCTGAGTCGTCGTCGCAGACCGCGACGACACGAAGATCTTCGGTGTCTGTCTCCCGCCGACAAGGGAGACAGAAAAAGGCGAGAGCTCTGCGGAACATCTGCGAAAATAAAAGAAGTGTATACATATATGAAGGGTAGTCCTACATTCATAAATTAGACGAGCAGAATGCCTGCGGCACATATGTGGACTGTGAAGCAATTTTAAAGTTTGGGATGGGTGCTGCGGCTGCGTTTTACGACAAATTCCACGCCACATCAAGATGCTACAGAAAGCTATGAAAATTAAAGAATTTCTGGCAATGTATGATTTTCGTCGACATTAACTATTTTCTTACAAAAACCACACCTTGACTTCACAGCAAATCAACAGCACTTACTACCAAAGTTACACGCATTTACTGAATATGGAAATCAGTACATCAAGCAGAGTGAGTTTTTGTACCCTACACTGGCAAATAAATGGAAAAACAAACGATTTCACGTAAAGAGAGTTTGGTGCCATCATTCGTTTAGAAATTTTGTGTGAACGATATATTTAACGTGAAACACAAAGGAGTCAAGGATGCATCCTCATACCTTATTTTTCAGAAAGTAGGTATTCTTCAATTTGAATGATAGATCAGAGGCCATGGACACTGTAATGGATCGATTGTCTCCATTGTTATAATTTACTGCAAAGATAAAAAGGTCAGTCGTCAGATGCGCAGGGAAATCATATTTGGTACTCTTTACCGATTTCGAGGCTGAGATCAGTGTTGCGTCAACGTCAAAATAAGATTAATACGATAGTGTCCTTTGAAACAGGGTCAATAAAATAGGGACACATCTAAAAAAAAAGTCATACTTGTCACGAGTGGCAAACAAATAACTGAAAAATTTTACATCGTACATAGTATGCGCGAGAAAAGTCAACCACCAAACTGACGTCATTTACTTTTTAAGCCAACCCTGCGACTTGCTTGTTTGGAGATGATGAATGGTAAAGGGAGAGTAGAGAGCGCAGCCACGGTCAAAAATTCGGGAAATTCTATGTTTAATCATTGCGAAATATTCGTTGCAGAAAGCCAGTTTGTATCATTAAGCACTGCTGTCGGTCTTATGATGGGTAGTCCATGGCCGAGCGAGAATGTGGTGAGCGTTAAAGAGCAAATAACCGCTAATGCCGAAGATTGGCCGTCATAATATACATTCCTGGAAATGGAAAAAAGAACACATTGACACCGGTGTGTCAGACCCACCATACTTGCTCCGGACACTGCGAGAGGGCTGTACAAGCAATGATCACACGCACGGCACAGCGGACACACCAGGAACCGCGGTGTTGGCCGTCGAATGGCGCTAGCTGCGCAGCATTTGTGCACCGCCGCCGTCAGTGTCAGCCAGTTTGCCGTGGCATACGGAGCTCCATCGCAGTCTTTAACACTGGTAGCATGCCGCGACAGCGTGGACGTGAACCGTATGTGCAGTTGACGGACTTTGAGCGAGGGCGTATAGTGGGCATGCGGGAGGCCGGGTGGACGTACCGCCGAATTGCTCAACACGTGGGGCGTGAGGTCTCCACAGTACATCGATGTTGTCGCCAGTGGTCGGCGGAAGGTGCACGTGCCCGTCGACCTGGGACCGGACCGCAGCGACGCACTGATGCACGCCAAGACCGTAGGATCCTACGCAGTGCCGTAGGGGACCGCACCGCCACTTCCCAGCAAATTAGGGACACTGTTGCTCCTGGGGTATCGGCGAGGACCATTCGCAACCGTCTCCATGAAGCTGGGCTACGGTCCCGCACACCGTTAGGCCGTCTTCCGCTCACGCCCCAACATCGTGCAGCCCGCCTCCAGTGGTGTCGCGACAGGCGTGAATGGAGGGACGAATGGAGAAGTGTCGTCATCAGCGATGAGAGTCGCTTCTGCCTTGGTGCCAATGATGGTCGTATGCGTGTTTGGCGCCGTGCAGGTGAGCGCCACAATCAGGACTGCATACGACCGAGGCACACAGGGCCAAACCCCGCATCATGGTGTGGGGAGCGATCTCCTACACTGGCCGTACACCACTGGTGATCGTCGAGGGGACACTGAATAGTGCACGGTACATCCAAACCGTCATCGAACCCATCGTTCTACCATTCCTAGACCGGCAAGGGAACTTGCTGTTCCAACAGGACAATGCACGTCCGCATGTATCCCGTGCCACCCAACGTGCTCTAGAAGGTGTAAGTCAACTACCCTGGCCAGCAAGATCTCCGGATCTGTCCCCCATTGAGCATGTTTGGGACTGGATGAAGCGTCGTCTCACGCGGTCTGCACGTCCAGCACGAACGCTGGTCCAACTGAGGCGCCAGGTGGAAATGGCATGGCAAGCCGTTCCACAGGACTACATCCAGCATCTCTACGATCGTCTCCATGGGAGAATAGCAGCCTGCATTGCTGCGAAAGGTGGATATACACTGTACTAGTGCCGACATTGTGCATGCTCTGTTGCCTGTGTCTATGTGCCTGTGGTTCTGTCAGTGCGATCATGTTATGTATCTGACCCCAGGAATGTGTCAATAAAGTTTCCCCTTCCTGGGACAATGAATTCACGGTGTTCTTATTTCAATTTCCAGGAGTGTATATAAAAAAAATTAAAATTCAGTGCTGTGTTGCATCAGGTCTTGTGCGAATCCATAAAGAGCCAAATTATAAAACTGGGTTTTTTCTTGAATGTCGTACTGAAACTGAAATATAGTTACGATTTTCAGTTCCAAGTTGATGTGTTCATGGCCAGAAAATGAAAAAAATGTTGATATTTAATTCTGCTCGAAGTGATTAATAGCTTGGACTTGGGTCGTTTTTGTTCTGATGAATGATTACGTGCTTCACTAGAAATATTACTCTTTGACTTTCGTGAATTTTGGGTAACACTCATGTTACAAGGCGTTCTGCAGATACACCACACGCAATATCGACAACTGCAAGAACAGCTATCGTCTTTGTCACTAGGAAGAGTATAAATGTTAATGCTCCTCATTTCACTCCTAGCATTTTTGGTTGTTTTCTTCGCTTGCTTCCTAACGACGCACTCGGAAATCGCCAAATGTTTACTTCATCTTTTGGTCTATAATGAAACGGAAATTTAAATATAGTCGACTATTGCTGAACATACTTGTTAAAAGTCACAAAATTTGTTAACATCACTAAAATGAGAAACATATATATACATATATTTACGTGTAGTGGGGAGCGTACCTACATCCTTCGACTCCACATACCACCACACTATGTACTGACTCCCACTTTGTGTTGGAGTTTAGTCTCCTTTCTTGGTTATCTTACTACGTCTTGAATGCTTATATCGTTGATGCATTATTAAGTGACATTTAATAATAATGGTTACATGTTTCTGATAAATTATGAATGCACAGTTTCTTGGATACTGCAAATTATTATAAAAGCTTGTCTCATTTGCAAATGATTAATGATAAGAACTTACTCCTGAGAGAGAAATCTTGCATGAAGGAGATAAACTTCGATAAATCATTGTATAACGTTTAATTACAGCAATAATTATAATAAATTGTACCAAGAGCGTCATGTTTTCATAAATCTCCAATACACGTACATGAAGTCTTGTGAGAGGACCGTATCGAACGATAAGGAAAACCGACAGCAGTTACTACTGTTTTCAATATTGCTCGCTTGCAGAAAGTGTTCTGAAATTACTGTTAGCCGTGAATTTTGATTAATAATCAGCAATGGCGGCTTAAGGCTTCGGCATAAGTATTCACCGCCATTCTGCCAAGGCCGTTGTCAAATTTGGTCAGAGGAACGTACAGAGGTACCGGGCGCTCTCTTGTCCTTGGTGTGGGAAATTGCCCCTAAAGGCAGAAGAACCAGCAATGATCAACGGCATGAGGATGCAGAAAGCAATGCAAACCATTGCATGAAAGACACATAATGGGTAACCACAGGATATGTCGTCTGTAATTGGAAAGGTGTCATGATGATCTCTCCATTGGCAAAAGATTCCGGGAAAGTCCTCCATCCGGATCTGCAGGTGGGCACTGTCAAGGGCGAGCGACCATGAGAAAAAGACTGAATAACCAAAGAAAGGATAGTTGGCCGCTGTGGCCGAGCGGGTGTAGGCGTTTCAGTCCGGAACCGCGCTGCTGCTACAGTCTCAGGTTCGATTCAAATGGTTCAAATGGCTCTGAGCACTATGGGACTCAACTGCTGTGGTCATGAGTCCCCTAGAACTTAGAACTAATTAAACCTAACTAACCTAAGGACATCACACACACATGCATGCCCGAGGCAGGATTCGTACCTGGGACCGTAGCAGCAGTGCGGCTCCGGACTGGAGCGCCTAGAACCGCACGACCACAGTGGCCGGCCCTCAGGTTCGAATCCTGCCTCGTTCACGGATGTGTGTGTTGTTCTTAGGTTGCTCAGGTTTAAGTAGTAATAAGTCTAGGGGACTGATGACCTCAGATGTTAAATCCCATAGTGCTAGGAGCCATTTTAACCATTTTTTGAAGAAAGGATAGCGTTCTCCGAGGCAGGGTGTGGGCTATCAGAAGCTTGAACGTAGTAGCGAAACTAGAAAATATGAAAATGGAAATGCAAAGGCTCAATCTAAATGTAGTACTGTCAGTGACGTTAAATGAAAAGAAGGCAAAGATTCCTGGTCACATGAGTATAGGGTAATATCAACAGCAGCAGAAAATGGTATAACGGGAGTAGGGTCCGTTATGAATAGGAAGGCAGGGCAGAGATTGCGTTGCTCTGAACAGTTCAATGATAGGATAGTTCTTATCAGAATCGACAGTAAACCAACGCCAACAATGACAGTTCAGGTATACATGCCGACGTCGCAAGCTAAAAATGAAGAGATAGAAAAAGTATATGAGGGTATTGAAACGGCAATGGAGTAAGTAAGGGGAGATGAAAAGTTCATAGTCATTGGGGACTGGAGTGCAGTTGTAGGGTAAGGAGTAGAAGAAAATGTTAGAGGAGAATGTGGGCTTGGGACAAGGAATGAGAGAGGAGAAAGACTAAATGAGTTCTGTAATAAATGCCTCCAGTAATAGTGAATAGTTTGTCCAATAATCACAGGAGGAGGAGGTATACTTGGAATAGACTGAGTGATACAGAAGATTTAAGTTACATTACAGCATCGTCAACAGAGATTCCGAAACTACATACTGGATTGTAAGGCACAGCCAGGAGCAGATAATGTAGTAGTGATGAAGTGTAGGCTGAAGTTTAAGTGTTTAGTCAGGCAGAATAAATATGCAAAGAAATTTGACGCGGAACTACTACGCAATGACGAAATACGTTTGAAGTTCTCTAAGGCTACAGTTACGGCAATAAGAAATAGTTCAGTAGGCAGTACAGTTGAAAACGAATGGAAATTTCTAAAAAGGGCAGTCGCAGAAGTTGGAAAGAAAAACATGGGTGCAAGACGTTGGAAATTCTGAGAAAAAATGGAGTGAACTATATGGAGAGAAGGGAATTATAAGAGTGGACAACCAAGAGCGAAGTGCTCTGATTAAGAAAGGTATAGGATAGGGGTGCAGTCTTTCTCCGATATTGTTCAGTCTGTACATCCAAAAGGAAGTAAAAGAAATAATCAGTAGTGGAATTAAAGTTCCAGGAGAAATGATATCAGTGATAGGATTCACTGACGACATTGCTATCGTGAGTGGAAGTGAAGAAGAACTACAGGATCTTCTGAATGGAATGAACAGACTAACGAGTACAGAAAATAGACTGAGAATAAATCTAAGACAGACGAAAGTAATTAGAAGTACCAGAAATGAGAACAGCGAGACATCTTAAATCAGGAGTGATGGTCACGAAGTAGATGAAGTTAAGGAATTCTACTACCTAGATAGCAAAATAGGCAATGGCGGACGGAGCCAGAAGCAAATCAAAAGGAGACTGAAACTGGTGAAAAGGGCATTTCTGTCCAAGAGAGATCTACTAGTGTCAAACATAGGCCTTAATTTGAGGTAGAAATTTCTGAGAATGTCTGATTTGAGTGCAGCATTGTATGGCAGTGAAACATGGAGTGTAGGAAAACCGGAACCGAAGAGAATCGACGCATTTCAGATGTGGTGCTACCGAAGAATGTTGAAAATTACGTGGACTGATAAGTTAAGGAATGAGGAGGGTCTGCGCAGAATGGTAGAGGAAAGCAATATGTGGAAAACACTGACAAGTGGATGGAAATACGTTCGCTGGTTCTAGAGAAAGCTGTAGAGTACAGAGACTGTAGAGCAGGGCCGCACAAACACGGAAAACCGCACGCGTGCAAAGCGAGGTGCAGCGAGTGCCTGCACAGTGCATCGGTTCAACTCGGCATACTTCGCCTCAACTCGGCTTGCTCGGTGAGGCCGACGCTGTGCGCTGCCGAATGCGCTGCCACACGGCTTAGTCAACATTGGAATACGTCCCAAAGCCAATTTAAACCGGAATGGGAACTCTACTACTTTTTTGTGCGTTGTGACGATGTCTAATCTGCGGTACACTAATTACGTGTGTCAGGAAATCGTCTATTGAAAGGCACTACAGCAAATTTCATTCAGAAAAGTATAGTGATATAACAGGGGATGCGAGAGAGGAAGAATTACGGAAGTTGCAAACTCTTGCAGAAGAGAATTCTGTATCTACAAACGAGGTTTGTTGCAAGTACTTTAGCATGTATATTTAGGTTAAAAGTCATGCGAAACAAAATAACATTTATTTAGATTCCTTAGTTTTCGTTCTCGCATAAATTATTTCTAACATATCTTTTTTTCTCTACTTTATGGTGAAGAAGATGATGGGTATTGCAAAAGGACTCTCAGAGCCAGTTACAAAGTTGCTCTACGTTTAGCAAGAGCTGGGAGGCCATTTATGGACGGGCCATTAATAAAAAAAACATTATGTTGGACGTAGCAGAGACACTGAATCCCACATTAGTTCACGCATACAGCAGAATACCACTTTTCAGAATGACAATACATCGGAGAATCAACGACATTGCTGAAAATTTACATGAAAAACTGGCAGCCAAAATTGAAAACTATCTAGCGTACTCCATCTCACTCGATGAGTCCACGGATATTAACGACACGGCTCAGTTAGCAATATTTTTTCGTGGCGTGGACGACGACCTACATGTAACGAAAGAGCTCCTGGATATGAATTCGTTGAAGGACACTGTTACAGGGGCGGATATTTTAGCAGCTGTTGAAATGGCAGCTGAAGGAATAGGACTCCCTTGGGAAAAGCTGTTTTCCGAAACCACAGACGGGGCACCAGCAATGTGCGGTAAAGCAAAATGGTTTATTGGCCTACTGCGGAAAAAACTTAACGTGCCGAATTTACCTTCCGTTCCGTTCATTGTTTTGCACACCAAGAGGCTCTTTGTGCGAAAGTTATCGGCCTTCAAGATGTGATGAAGGTAGTGGAGCGTATCGTGAACTACATTCGTTCTCATGGACTCACTCATCGTCAGTTCAAAGAATTTTTGATTTAGTTTGAAGAGGAGTATCCAGATATTCCCTACGACGCTGAAGTGCGCTGGCTGAACAAAGGGAAAGTGATTTCCTGAATTTTTTGACTACGCCACACCGTGGCTCAGTTTTTGGGGAGCAAAGGACGTCCGGAACCACTTTTTCATGACCCTGAATGGGTGGCTGATTTAGGATTTTTAGCAGACACTATGGCTTTCCTAAATGATTTGAGTCTGAAACTCCAAAAAGAAAACAATCTCATCAACGATTTGATCAGCAAAATAAACGCTTTCCAGAATAAACTGAAGCTCCTCAAAAACAACCTTTCAGAGAAAAATACGCAACACTTTCCTGAACTAGGTAAGCGAGATATAAATTGTACCTTTATTAAAACAGCCTGATTTTTATAACCGCTCTAATCAAAACGGTACTACGTTTTTGTCTGACAGCATCTGTGCAGGAAGGAGCGCGCTTTGAAAAATAAGTCGAGGTACTACAATCTCTTGAAAATGTGTTTAACTACCGATTCCAGGTAATGTGCCGGTATATGACATACAGCCAAATAAAGGAAATTGCGTTACATATGCAAGTGTAACATTACATTAAAAACAATAGTACACATTACAGGTTTATTAAAATCTATCGCATTTTAGTACTTCGAAACAACGGCTTACATTACTTTCATTTATTAACATTGGCTTCGTTATTGTTTCAGGAAATTACCTATTTGCAGCCAATTCTCGATGTTTTTGTGAAACCTTTTCCGGTGGATATTGAAAGTGCGCCTTCAGAGTTAAATTTCGACCTAATTGATTTGCAAAGCGATGTTCACCGAAAGGATGTGTTTTACAATACAAAAGGTTTGCTCCAATTCTACCACAATTTGCCGAAGGAAGAATTTCCCAAGTTGCACAGAGAAGCACCGAAGATTATTTCTATGTTTGGTTACACTTGTGTATGTGAAAGGTTTTTTTCTGTTTTGTCTTGTACAAAAACTAGATTGCGTGCGAGTATTTCTAATTGTAATTTAAAAAATTCTCTCAGAATTGCTGTCAGCCAATCTCTTGTTCCAGATCTTAGTAGCATAACTGCAAATAAAATAAAGAGCACATTGGAAGATACATTTGTGTTGAAACCAAATTTAAAATTGTTACCATTACAGTTATTATATAAATCTATTTTGTACCGGTACACCAAACTAAGCTCTCCACCTAGTGTTCATTAGTATTTGGCAATTACGAAGACAACAGGGTAAAAGCTTTGAAACAGGTCGAGGCAGGCGGCGCGAGCGACACAAGCTAAGGGAGTGAGAGGCAGCGCTGTTGCGCAAAGCCGAGGAGTGGGGGGTCTGCACCGTCGTCGACATAGCGCAGCCGTCTTCTGCACTCGGCACTGTGCGATGCACCGGCGCATGCACCTTGTGCGGCCCTGCTGTAGAGGAAGACCGAGATTGGAATACACTCTGCAAGTAATTGAGTTAGTAGTTCGCAAGTTGTACTCAGAGAAGATAAGTCTGGCACAGGTCAGGAGTTAGCAGTGGGCCACATCAAACCAGTCAGATGACTGATGACTCAGAAAAATGCCAATGTTGGAGGTAGAGGGTGACTGGATGTCCTTTTCCTAGCCACCTCTCCCCCACCTCTCACCACCCTCCCTCCAGGGAAACAAATATGTGTACTCTACCTGCCTATATCTAGTATTATCTCACGTGACAGTGTGAGATCATTCACGAAAGGTTTGAGATACACGTGACTGAGACGATGTGGGATAATCTTCCACATGTCACGGATTATTTCATTTGGAAAATGAATCGCAGTAATGCCATATTGTGCACAATGGGTGTCCCCCACACCTTACATACCTCCAGCATTGTGTAATGATCGGAATAAAGAGGTCGCAGTTGAAGAATGTAATTATTAGGGGTCCCACTAGAATTAGTTCTGAAGTCATTACTATTCCTATTACACGCTAATTATGTGAAGACCTTTTTTCCCATTGAAAATATCATTTATTAGCTTATGACCTTGAATTATACCTACGTGCAAGCCAAAAAATCTGCTCACAGCCATCCAGAACGTGAAAGTCGATTTACTTTCTTTATCGAAAAGGGCGCAGAATATAATTTTCAAACTTACCCATCTAAGATGCAAGCAGTCTTAGTCCCTCAAAAAAGATTTCTCACTCCTCAGCTCAGAGAATCTCTTTCAGCTCTGACCCTAAAATGCAGAAAATTGGCTTTTCTTCTTCTGCAGAGAATTTCGGTTAATTCTGGACCAATACCTTGCCTGGGTTCGAGCCGCAACTGTAAGAAGGTGTCGTCATCACTTAATTCATTACATAAATATAGAAAAATATTTTCTCTCTAGCTTAAAAGAGAAACGCGTTAGAGAACACTCAGGAAGTTAATCAGTTGAAAGACTTGTCTGTATTATTTACGGAATTATTTTTAAAGTTACGACTCACTGTTTAATTTTTTTCGCAAATATGAACGCTTATCTTGTTTTTTCCTGTTATTAAAGAGCCTACAATACAGATCGATATAAAAGGTTGTATGAGGCGATGGCAGCCTACATATGCTTACGCTGAGATTGACTGGAGTACTAATGCACGCTGCAAGTAGCCTCTCCGTTAGTTAGTGCAGACGCTGTGTCTAAAGTGACTATGCACGAGCTATTTAACTGAAGCTCCTGCCTCGCGTGCAACTAGTTATCGTTCTTCTCTCAGAGTGAATTTTGGTTTTCCCTACCCCCAATGGAATATTTTGTGTAGTGAGATGTTGTTTCCTACGACGAGGTAAAGTAACTAGAAATCACTGTCCTACAGAAATTCTGTGCTGTGCGGTACCTGTACTGGAGCAACAGCGCAACAGTTGGTTTTACGAGAACAGAGTAACGTTTAGTGCAGTAGCTCACGCGATTAGCAGACCGACACAGTACATCACCTGCGTTGGAATTCTGCTCACTCCCTAAATTAGTGAACTCATTGCCGTATGGATAAGGCCATAACATATTCGTATTTAGACTAGGGATGAAGTGTCAGTAAATATGCATGTGAGAGCGTTATCATGAACAAATGATAACATTAGGAAAAATAACATATAATGGACTGTTAATTACACTGACTGACAGTTCTTGTTACTGTTATGTCAGAACGTAGTGTACAGTGGTACCACAATCAAGACGTCTGGTAGCTCTGTAAAGCATTATAGGCTGATTTATTTTTTTGTGACGGTATGCTGTTAAGACTTGTGCTGAAAATTAACACGAAATAAAAGATGATAAAGTGTTCATTGTGTTCTCGTTTCAAGTACTTGTGCTGAAAATATTGCGAAAGAAAGATGGGATCGTAAAAGGGATGTCTCCCTGACGATGAAATCATTAATTACTTAGTGCGATCTCAGACTGGATAAGCAATGCGTCTTAACGGCTGTTTAGTCCCCAGAAAAAAATTGGGTATAAATATTTTCGAAATATCCCCTAACACAAAGAAACGAAGGTCCTTGAACGAAATCTCCGAATGGGAAGGAAGTCGGCAGGTGTGATGTACATGTAAAGACAAACAAATGACTATGACTTCAGAAAAATTTCATCATTTATTCAACAGAAAGAGCTCCAAGTCAGTTAAGCATTGGTCCACCACTGGGCCTTGAGCGAGCAATTATTTTGCTTGGTATTGATTGAGAGAATTGTTGAATATCTTCCAGAGGGATGTCGTGCCAAATTCTGCACAACTGGCGCGTCATGTTGTCAAAATCCCTAGCTGGTTGGAGGGCCCCGTTCATGGAGCTTCAAACACTCTCGATCGAGAGAGATCTAGCGACCTTGTTGACCAAAGTAGTGTTTGACAAGTATGTGGACAAGCAGTAGAAGCTGTCGCCTTGAGAAACGGCGCTTATCTTGCTGAAATGGTAACCGAGTTTCGTTTGCCATGAAGGGTAACAAGATGGCGTACAGCTGTATTGTAAGGGAGTCGCGGATAACAACCGAAGGGGTCCTGCTACGACAATGAATGTCACTTGCAGACAACACGCCTGGTTGTCGGGGCCTTTGGGGGTTGAGAGTTTGGCATGCCATGGTTGTCCGGTGCGTCCCCAGACACGTAATCGCTGGTCCTCAGTTCGTAGCGGGACCTATCACTCATGACATCTGTACTCCTGTAACTGAGATTGCAGGCCGAAGTGGTGGTGAAGTTGTAACGCCGGAAATGCATATCCTCCTATTTCCATTTATTGTACTATAAATTTGTTTTCCTTATTTTTGTTACCTGAATATATAACATTTCTGTGTCTTCGTATATTGTAATTGTTTCACTATTTGTATATATATATTTATGCATTTATGTCGATGTATAATTGGTTTGTTTCGTAAATATTATTTGTATTTTTACGCTGGCTCTTGCCTAGGGAAAACTGCTATCGAACGATTACATCGATAGGTCGTGCGAAGAATCAAAGTGTGTAGGATCTTTAGTAGTGTTAACTCTGTCGCGTGGAGCGCGGGCAGAGCAGAAGGAGTCTGGCGGGAGTAGCGAGTGGAGCAGGTGTGTTGTGTGAAGCTCCCGCGAGTTGCCGCGCTTTCGGGGTTTGGCAGCATGTAATTGCGCTCGGCTCGCGATGATAGTTTCTGACATGGTGTCGCGGACGGGAAGCATTAGCTGGCGCACATCAAGAGCCCGTTTCGCCTGGTGACCGTGTCGAGAAGAAGGCGCGCCAACATCCAGCTTCTGCAACAGCGACGGCCGACAATGAGTGACTGTCGCCACCTCCTCGATCGACAGCTTCAAACCTTCAATCAACCAACAAGGAAGACTGGAAGCACGTAAAGTTTTAGAACTGTATGGCAGACCTCAGCTTTTCAAACTGTACCATTTTCGTAACTATAATTACAGCAACTTAGCGTGAACATTTGTTGCTCATTGTCCCAATTGCATTACCAAGCAGGGTCCCTTCCGTTTCCGGAATGAACCCGAGTGTCGTTGAAATTCAAACCCCAGCATTATAATAATAATATAGCATTTCACTGCTTTAATTTCAAAGTTCAGTTAAAGTTTTCATAGCTGGCTACAATATTTAGATTACACAAGCACGAATTAAGAGTGCGAGTTTTGTTACCGTATTTTAGCATACCTGTGACTGCAGCTCAGCTTGGTACGTACTAAATTTTACTATTGTTAATTGTTCAGAATCGTTTAATTCAAGTTCAAAGTTAAATCTCTTCTTTCTTAATTGCGTAGATTCAAGTAGCTTTAGAAATGATTGTTGAGGTAGTCCAAGACTAACCGTATTTTACTGAATTTCGATGTGCTTCAGAAAGAAAGCTCACTATTAACTTCAGTCACTAAATTAATTTTCGATTTTTCGGTTTTATTAATTCTTTTGCTAAATTAAGTCAGAGTGTAGCGAAATTTATTACTTCTGACAAGCTTTCAGTTTTCACACTACACGTGTCAACCTTCAGTTGCCACACTTCTAGTGCTAATTATATGTGTAATAACCTATCATTTTCAGTTACTATAGTAATTGTCCTTAGGACTGGCGACCGTAGTTTCCCCCAAATCTCAAATATCTAACTAACGCTAGTTAATTGTTAACGTAACGGCCGCACATTTACTTTTTTTATTAACTTTACCCCTTTTCAAAATTAATTTCCACCAGTTTCATTAGCATTTTTCCTTTCATTTAGATGTAACCCTTTCCTCCCTCTTTACCGACAAATTAACTTCGGTGACGATTGCTTTTCCCAAATTTCCATTAGGTACACGCGGTTTAAATTTTTCACTGTCATTAAGGTCGATAAGAGAGGGGGAGGCTACAAAGTACAGTATGAGTTCAACTTTTTTCGTGACCTTTCGTTCCAGTTACCTGTTCATATTATTCTCATTAAGCTGAGTTTCTGGTATCATGTTTAAACAGTGAAACATGATCTTTTCGCTTTACAGATTTCTCGCATTGTTATTTTTATTTTAGTATTCGACTCACGTCCATTGGAGAGCTTCCGTCTGTACAGTCTCATTTCATGAGTTATCAACTACAAGTGACTTACAACAAACATTTGGTTGAAGTAGTAAAAAAGTTAATATTTTCTTCAATGTGAATTAAAACTGGCAGTAGCATTTTTTGAGAATTTCGTTTACACTTAACTTCGGGTCTAGAGCAATCGAGAAAAGATGAGAAGAGACATAGTCATGCAGCACAGTGAGTGATTACCCTCCTTTCCTCAGAGAAATACGTGTAATTATCTTCACCTGGTGGCAGCCCAGCGCGAGGCGAGACGTCCGACTTCTTGTGCTCCCACAAAAGTAAGTTACGTACAATGTCACAACAATTAGTTTAGTACAAAACACTCATTAAATACGTATAGTAGTTCGTTTTTATGTTCACTACTAAAGGCATCACTTCCATTTACGTACTAGTCCACATTTTTATTTACGTTTTGCAACGGTTAATGTAGAGAATCCCGTAGAATGGTTCTGTTTTTCTTTACAAAAATTTAATTTGAGTGTATCTATTCATTATTGAGTTTGTATTTCAGGAAAGTAGCGTGAATCTTAAGATCTTTGATTTAGAAAATTTCTCACTTCTCGTTTGTTTATATACTGGTTGTCTACAGTAAAATTACATCCTGTTATGACAAATTAACAGATACTGCAATCAGGTGACTACCAAGCCCTTAATGTAAGAGGAAATGAATAATTTTTTCCTTATACATCTGAAGCGCTAACATGCTCGTAGCGTAGTGTGAAGTGTGTTAAGTGATTTCATTGTACTTTTAAGCGTGCAATCTGTGTTGTAGCTTAAGAAAATTATGGATAATGAAGTAGGATACTCAGAGACGGAGTGGTATATGTAAACTGTTATTGGAATTTCACTGGGGTGACGGTAGGAGGGAAGTTAATGGGCAACTCAAGGAAGCTCTCTTATGAAACTGTTGGGTCTCAAAAAAGAGAAGAGAATGACTGCACAGGAGGCAAATATTTACGATCTTCAGGCTCAAGCAGATCGCGCGAAATATGAACAAGATAAGTTAAAGGGCGAAAAAGATTATGGGGACTGGGTAAAGGCCACAAGCAATGGTTGAAATTGGAAGAGCTCTTCAACTTAATCTACTCAATATAGGTTAATACCAAAAAATAGTAGGAAGAAAACAGTCTTTCTGCTAGGTAGTAAACATGGGATGGATATAGGCGAGATGGTACAGCACAAATTAATAAGAGGGTACCATGTCATAAACAATGTGAAGCCAAGTGATAGCCTTTGCTAGGTAACACGGACCATACTGCATTTCTGCAAAGGTTTTGGCAAAGAGGGTCAGCGTATTCTAGTAGCCAGATCAGGGAAGTGCCTGGCTAAGAACGGTAATTAAAGTATTAGGGGTGACTTGGATGAAATAGGAGTAGCAACTACTCATGCAAATGTAAACAAATGCTTTGTGGAGGTCCTGCAGCGATATATCAAGGCCTGAGTTGATACTATTGAGAGCTGTGTGAATACAGATGTGGGCCATGCTGTTGAATGTAATGAAATCTCATATTAGTGCAATGCCTGTTCTTGCGAGTTTGGAAAATTTAGAGAACTATGAAAAGGTAGACATCCTGTCCCCCTATCAGCAAAATATAAGTCATATACAAAAAAATTACAATCTGGCGGCATACTCATGCAGAACTAAAACAAGAAAAAGTAGTTGTTGGGTATATTGAAACAGAACACAAGTTCAAAAATAGAAAAAGATTCACTAGCAACTGTAACTGCATATAAATCCACACTGGAACATTTAGAAACTTTTGTGAGGAGCCTGGATACCTTACTGTGCTGTATATCAGAGAACAGCAATCAATTAATAGTCTTTGGTGATCTGAGTGAAGGATTATATTAGAAAAAAATGACCTGCAAAGCTGATTTGGATCTTATAATTTGGCTTCAATAATTAACTAGCAAATATGGTAGGATAAAAACAATAGAACACAAATTGATTGTCTTTTCTTTTGTGAAGTTAGAAGGAAGAAAATACTGTTCACCCACTAACAAATGATTTCTCTTATATGATGCACAGTTAGTTAGGATAAACATTATAGCACCTTAAAGTATCGATACAGCTCAGTGGAAATGAGAAAAGTTAATGACTCCAGGACAAATGTTCATAAGAACAGTTGAAGATAACATGGGATGAAATTTATAATGAGCCAAATCGTAAGATTATACTTAATCTAGTCCATGATAAAGTCATATGATAGTTTGAAATTAACTTTCTGCATAAACTAATCAGAAATGACACTAAACAGCTATTTAAAAAAAACATAGACCACTAGATGGGTGAAAGTACCTTCTAAAAGGAAAAATGAAATGCATCCTCTGGCAAGAACAAGTAGAGATTCAGCAAGTTTTGCACACTGCAAAAACAACTGAGAACTACTGCAAAAGCTTGTTAAAAAACCAAGGAACATGCACATAATTAGAGAAATCAGTAATTTCAGCAACAGACTGAAGGCTACATGGAATGAATGGAAAGTATGAGAGGACAACCAGCCACAGAACGGGATAACATGACCATTGAACTAAATAGAAGGGCTATGAATTATGAGTCACAGGTGGCAAATGTATTCATTTCTTAAATAAAGTAAGAAGTTTAGGGTCGAATAGTTCGAGAGAAAAATCTCAGCAGCATGCAGAATAACTAACTCTCATCAAATTGTATCGCCAACTTCACCCTCTGAAATTAAGATAACTATACATTTTCTCAAATATAAACCCCATCACGTTTTGGGGGCGATTCCAGTAGAGTACCACATATTCTTTTCCGTAAACTAAGCAGCTCTCATGTGAAGTATGCAAAGCCCCATAAGTTAAGGTATTTTTTTAGAGAGACTGAAATATGCCACTGTTAAACGTTTTTACAGAAATGTGCTAAGAGGGCTGTTAATAGCTACAGAACCATTTTACTGCTGACATCATTTTTAAAAATATTTGAGGAGGAGATATATTGTATTACTTTAATAAAATAGAACCTTACCGACAATAATATCCTCATCAAATCACTGTATGATTTTCAAAAGAGTTGCTCTACTGTGAATGCCATTTACAAGTTCACTCACCAGATATTGCAAGCATTAAATAATAAAACAGGTATTTTTGTGACCTATCAGAGGCATTTGACTACGTGAATCACAGTATTCTTCCACAGAAAATACGTTCTTTTGCACTGATGGTATAGCCAACCAATGGATAATATCATATTTTACTAAAAGAATATAGAAAGTTGAGCGTAGTAATTCATCCAGTATGCTCTGAGGACATAAATCTGACTGGGGAGAACAAATGTATGGGGGACCCATGTCTCAGTCTTAGGTCCACTATTGTTCCTCAAATACGAAAGCGGTCAGCCATCCAGGGTAAACAAACAAAAGTAGTTCCTTTGGAGATGACACTAGTATTGTAGTCAATTCAAGCATGCATCCAGAAAAAGAAGAAATATTAAACAAAGTTATTATTAGTACATTAACACTTTTTCTGTGGGTGGCCTCACACTCAATTTTAAAAAGACACAACATATTCAGTTTCGCACATTTAGAGGTACCATACCATTTATAAACGTAACACATGATAAGGAAATAGTAGATAGGGTAGAAACTTTGAAATTCTTAGATGTCCTTTTCGAAGAGAACTTACGCTGGATAAAACACATCTTGAAACACCTAAATTAACTTTGTTCAGTCACATCTACACCTAGAATCACGGCAGAATTTGGTGAGAGACAAATCAGTAAGTTGACAAATTTTACACATTTTCATTCAGTAAAGGAATATGGAAAAAATTGTTCTCGGATAACTCATCTTTAAGAAATAAAATCTTCATTGGTCAATAACATGCCATGCTGTATGAATAATATGTGGTGTTCACCCAAGATCATGTTCTAGATATGTGATTAAGGAATTCTGACTACTGCTTCACACTCATGACGTCTGATGTAAGTAATCAACTACAGTTTATGAAGAACAACGACGTACGTAATTACAGTACCAGAAGAAAAATAAAAAACATTTGTTACTCCACATTAAGGTTGCATTTAGCACAAAAAGGGGCGTACAGTAATGAAATAAAAATTGTTGGTTACTTACCCGGTGATACAAATCAAAGTAAAATTTGAAAAGAAACGAAGAAAACTTCTCCGTAAAAATTACTTGTATTGCGTAAGATAATTTATGTTATAGAAATGTTTAAAAAGTGATTGGTAGGAGGTACTAACACCCATATGAAAATCTTTCTTATGTTAACAAACTTACAAATATTCAGCATGTAACCATATGTACAAATTAATTTGCAGTGAGAACGTAAAATGAAATGTGTCACATCATTATGATTTATCGCGCAAAATGTTCCATGGAACATTAAACAAACGAAATAAATTACTAACTAAGTAGCAAAGTAACTTGAAAATAATGCCCAGTGTCTGATAGTCAAATGTGTGAAAAAGTCCTACACTAGAACCATGCTGACCACTGTTTCGCAGCTCACATGGTACAATGTAGCGGGACAACGGATGACAACTTCCGCTGCATACATAAAGGAAACATTTCGTTGAAGTCTATGGAAAAATGGAAGACTGTCACGAGACAATGGTCAGGATAGAAAATATTAAAACTGCGAATGCCTTACTATTATTTGAACAGAGATACGTGACTTTTGACAACGACGGTGAGTAAATGTCTTCTAGCGAAAAGGGACAGAAACTGAAAGAAAATTGTCTTTCTGTGAAAAAATGTCGGAGTAAGGGAGACTGAATCTGAAGTACTAAGTTTAGCCAGGATCCTAGTCGGAAAACACAACTGGCAACATTGTCAACGGCGAAGACACAGCCGTAGTTTTGAGTTAGTGCTTTGCACATGGTTTCAGCTGGACCGGTAATGCTATTACAGCAAACACATGCAGTTTCATTTTTGAGAGCTGACCTTTGGCTGCATAGTCGGCAGGACCGATTGCGGACCTCTGGTACAGAGTCGTGTGGAGGGTCTGAATCAGAGGCTCAGACGATACTGCGACCGTGTAGGCTGCAGATTCCTCGACTTGCGGAAAAGCATGGTTGGGTTTCGGGTGCCACTGAGTAGGTCAGGTGGCAACTATGCATATAAGGCAGTTACATGGGTATCAGAGGCTGTGTGGCGTGGACTGGGCGGTTTTTTAGGTTACAGGGTCTCGGGAACAGTCACAAAGGGTGCAGGCCCAACACAGGAAGATCGTAGATACAATAACCATCGGCATAACAGTTGTAAATTGTCGTGGCTGTGTTGGGAAAGTACGAGATCTTTAACCGCTAATAGAAAGCACTGATGCTCAATTCGTTTTACGCAATGAAAGCTGGCTAAAGCCGGATTTTACGGTCACCGGAAGCTTTTGCCAAGAACCTAACGGTGTTTAGAAAGTATAGGCTAAACACGGTTGGTGGTGGCGTGTTTGTTGCTGTTACCAGTAGTGTATCTTGTCTCGAAATTGAAGGAGGTGCTTCCTGTGAGATAGTATGGGCAGAGGTCAGTGGTGGCAGCCGGAATAAAATAATAATTGGATCCTTTCACCGACGTCACAGTTCAGATGATACAGTTGCTCAAAGGGTCAAATAACTCTTGAGTTTGTTTTCAAACACGTACTCGTACAATTATAGTTGGTGGTGACTTAAATTTACCCTCGGTATGTTGGTGAAAATCCATATTTAATTCCGGAGGTACACGTATCACAACATCCGAAATTGTGCTAAACCCATTCTCTAAAAATTATTTCGAGCTGTTAGTTTGTGAGCCCACGGGAATAGTAAACGGTTGTGAAAAAACAAACTTGACCTCTTGGCGACAAATAATCCTGAGTTAATAACGAGCATCAGAACAGGTACAGGGATCAGAGAACACAGGGATGTCTTAGCGAGGCTGAATAGTTGTAAAAACCAAATCCTCCAAAAATAAACGAAAAATATACCCATTCAAGAAAGCAGATAGAAATTCACTTCACGTCATCTTGAGGGAGAATCTACACTCCTTCCAAATTAATAATATAAGTGCGTACCACATGTGGATTGAATTCAGAGAAATAGTATCGGCAGGAATTGAGATATTTATGTCAAATAAATTAACAAACGAGGAGCTGATTCTACTTGGTACACAAAACGGGTCAGAATACTGTTGCAGAAACAACGAAAAAAAAAACATGCAAAATTTGATCATATCAGAAATCTCTAATATATGCGATCTTTTACATAAACTCGAAATTTAGCGCGGAATTCAGTGCGAGATGCTTATAACAGTTTCCACAACGAGACTTTGTCTCGAAACCTGTTAGCAAATCCAAAGAGATTCTGGTCGTATGTAAAGTATGTTAGCGGCAGGAAACAATCAATGCATTCTCTGCGCGTTGGCAATGGAGATACTATCGAAGACAGTCCCGCCAAAGGAGAGTTACTAAACACAGCCTTCCGAAATGCCTTCACAAGAGAAGACGAAGTAAATATCCCAGATTTCGAATGAGGAACAGCTGCAAACATGAGTAAAGTAGAAGTAAATACCCTCGGAGTAGTGAAGAAACTTGATAAAACACTTAATAAAAGCAAGACTTCTGCTCCAAACTGTATACCAATTAGGTTCCTTTCAGAATTTGCTGATGCATTAGCTCCATACTTAACAATCATATAAAACTGTTCGCTCGATGAAAGATCCGTACCCAAAGACTGGAAAGTTGCACATGTCACACCAATATTCAAGAAAGGTAGTAGTAGTAACCCACTAAATTACAGGCCCAAATCATTAACCTCGATATGCAGCAGGATTTTGGAACATATATAGTGTTCGAACATTATGAATTACCTCGAAGAAAACGGCCTATTGACACACAGTCAACATAGGTTTAGAAAACATCGTTGCTGTGAAACACAACTAGCTCTTCATTCACATGAAGTGTTGAGTGCTACTGACAAGGCATTTCAGATCGATTCCGTATTTCTGGATTTCCGGAAGGCTTTTAACACTGTACCACATAAGCGGCTTGTAGTGAAATTGCGTGCTTATGGAATATAGTCTCAGTTATGGGACTGGACTTGTGACTTCCTGTCGGACAGGTAGTTCGTGGTAGTTGACGGAAAGTCATCGAGTAACGCAGAAGTGAATTCTGACGTTCCCAAAGGTAGTCGTATAGGCCCTTTGCTGTTCCTTATCTATATAAACGATTTAGGAGAGAATCTGAGCAGCCGCCTTAGATTGTTTGCAGATGAAACTGTCATTTATCGACTAATAAAGTCATCAGGAGATCAACACAAATGGCAAAACAATTTAGAAAAGATATCTGAATGGTGCGAAAATTGGCAGTTGACCCTAAATAACTAAAAGTGTGAGGTCATCCACGTGAGTGGTAAAAGGAATTCGATAAACTTCGGTTACCCGATAAATCAGCCAAATTTAAATGCCGTAAATTCAATTAAATACCTAGGAATTACAATTACGAACAACTTAAATTGGAAGGAACATATAAAAAATGTTGTGCGGAAGGCTAACCAAAGACTGCGTTTTATTGGGAGGACACACAAAAAATGTAACAGATCTACTAATGAGACTGCACTTGTCTTTCCTCTATTAGAATACTGCTGCGCGATGTGGGATCCATACCAGACAGGACTGACGGAGTACATCGAACAAATTCATAGTAGAGCAGCACGCTTTGTATTATAGTGGAATATGTGAGAGAGTGACTCTGAAACGATACAGGATTTTAGCTGGACACTATTAAAAGAAAGGCGTTTATCGTGGCGACGCAATCTTCTCACGAAATTCCAATCACCAACTTTCTTCACCGAATGCGAAAGTATTTTGTTGACACCGACCTACATAGGGAGTGTGGTGTCACCGCCAGACACCACACTTGGTAGGTGGTAGCCTTTAAATCGGACGCGGTCCGTTGGTATACGTTGGACCCGCGTGTCGCCACTACCAGTGATTGCAGACCGAGCGCCGCCACACGGCAGGTCTAGAGAGACTTCCTAGCACTCGCCCCAGTTGTACAACCGACTTTGCTAGCGGTGGTTCACTGACAAAATACGCTCTCATTTGCCGAAACGATAGTTAGCATAGCCTTCAGCTACGACATTTGCTACGACCTAGCAAGGCGCCATTACCAGTTACTATCGATACTGTGAATCATGTACCGTCAAGAGCGACGTTCACCATTAATGGATTAAAGTTAAGTATTCCACCAACTACGTCCGTTCTTTTCTAAATTCTAATTTCCTTGTCCTGTTCCAGACCTCACGTCAGCCTGCGTGAGCTAAAACGCGTGCCTTTCGGCTTCCTCTAGTAACAAAGTGTTGGTTCTCCTGCCAACCACAACAGGGAGAAACGATCACCACAATAAAATTAGCGAAATCAGAGCTGGTACGGAAAGATATAAGTGTTCGTTCTCTCCTTGCGCTATGCGAGATTGGAATAATAGATAACTGTGAAGGTGGCTCGATGAAGCCTCTATCAGAGACTTACATATGATTTTCAGAGTATCCATGTAGATGTAGATGTAGGTGAGAGAAAATCTTAGGTCTACACACTGTTGAATATCTGCCGCATAAGATTTTAAAAATTCTATTCTTTTGTAATCACGAAGCACATGTGTTGAATTACAGTTAAAGAAGCAGATACAAGTTATGTAAAACATTCAGGATCCACTAAAATTAAAAAGAAATGAGGTAGCAAAGAATGAAACAAAAGAACATTTCTACAAAGTGAGTAACAACCGGCATAATGAGTAGAACATAACTGGATACCGGGCGGGCGTTTGCGGATTGCCGGTCGCACGGCCTGACACGGCGTGGCTTTACTGGGAAGTGACTGCACATTACCGGTGGGACTTTCGCCGTTATTGACAGTGCAGTGATCTCGTTTACTTGAGTGAAGTACGTGACCTGTGGCCTGTTTCTGTACGAAGTGATATATATATATATATATATATATATATATATATATATATATATATATATATATATAGATCCTGTGCATTGTTCACAATATTTTCAGAGTGAAATGAGCAAAGACACTTCCGGTTGTACTGTTGCTAAGTGTAGTAACTCTGTGCGTAGAACCTAGCGCGTTCTTTACCATCGGATTTTGAAGGACTTTGTACTCCTACGTGAATGGTAGTCTCGTTCTAAATGTGAGGACAAGATCAGTATAAAAGTGCAAGGATATGTTCCGAAAGTTTTCGTCCATAGGGGGACATGCAAAATGTTTTACTGGGTTTACCTAGAAAAAAGTTGCTGAAGTCACATGTAGTTCCATCCCAGAAGATATCCAACTGGTATGGAAATGAAACTGGATGCTACTGATATTGCCCGCGTGGTAGACGACGTAAAAGATAGGGAATGTGGTAGTGCGGAAGAAGCCTCTCAAAACACTGGAAGTTTTGTCTTCCAAGAAAAGAATACTGTACAAGTCAAGTAGCACAGAAATTTCCTCTGCTCCGGTCGCTATAAGCAAAGAGGAAGAAATTAAGGACTTGAACAAAGACTTGGCTATTAGAAATAAAAGAAACACTTGAGTAGAGCAAAAATTTAAACTCTGAACAAAGCTAGGAAACAAGGTTCACCTCTCAAACAATCGCTTCTTGCTACTAAGAATACAGGAAGACTAAATAAGGAGGTAAATATTAAACTATCTCAGCGTTTCACCCAAGGACAAATTCTGTACGTGAAGAAGAAAAAGAATTGTGTCGTGGAGTTCAGAAGGCACCGAAAATGGAATTTCTTTGAAACCTTCGTCTGCAAAATCATTTTCTTTCTTAAAATGAAAGCCTTATCGTTTTCCCCGTCGATCAACACACTAAAATTCGGCCAGGCAGTTTCAGTTTCAACTAGTCATTTTAAACAATGTACTATATTTTATTAAGGTACCTCAATAATTTTTACACCACTTGAGGTCAGGGTTGTAGTAAGCGTTGATGCTACGAACATTGACAGTCGCGTGAGCTACGATTCATCTGACGATGTCATACTTGAACCATACAAGAACGTTCAGGTAGCCATGATTAGAATTTTTTTTCAAAGTGGGAACAGCCAAAATATTACGATTTTGATGTCACAGTCACATACAGTTTGTTTTATACAATCTTTCTGAACTTGAAGGAGTTGGTGTTCGTGTGGTAGCTGTTACATGAGATATGGGAGCGAAACAATAGAAGATCTTATGCACCGCCAAACAATTGATGTTTCGATCACCTATCACAACGACGATTTACGTATGTTGAACTCGGGTTACACTCAAGACGATAATGCACCTCTTAGAACTGGTCGTGGATTCATCGTCCGAAGACAAGAAAGTTTCCTGAAGAGGGTTTTGGAAATTTGCTCGAATATGCGATTAGGTTAGTTTCAAACCGTACCAAAAAGGATTTGTTTAATAAGTGAGTTAACTTTTTGGGCTTTTCGCAGATGTGGAAAATGCCGGGGCAACCTCCATCCTGACTGCCAGACTGTGCTGGAAATGTCTTTTCAAGAATTCATGTTCTTGATACCTTTTCTAGAATTCGTTAACTTGTTCCATTTTATAGTAATCACACCCACCTTGAGGTAAAAAATAGATTACGCCTACTGCTTCTGACTGGCAATGCGAACAATATAACTTTTTCCCTTGGTGCTTCCATTGCAGAGAACAAAGACCAAAATTCTGCCGAAGAAGTAGTGGACGAATTCGAGAATTTTTTTTCTAAAGATTTGCGAAACAAAATAGCCGAGACGTCACATCACGATATTACAGACGAAGATTTGTTTGGAGACTACGATCCTAGTGATTCAGCAAGCTCCAGTGAAGACGGTACTCAGAATCATTTAAAATACTTGGTAGGATACATCGCATTTAAGTACAAACACATACACATTTCATCAGGAATTACAACAGCAACTGCCACATCGATGCAAAGTTGATAGCGAACCAACGCTGTATAAGTGTACTTTCGAAAGGTGGGCTTACTTCTCCATCAACTGAGTGGTCTGCAACAATATCATACTTCGAAATTATTTTTGTATATTTTCTTGCAGCAAACATCTCAAGTTGAAAACGCATGAGATAGTCAGTAGCACTAGTATAATCAAGATTTCCCGAAACGTAAAAGAAAGGAATTGATGTTTATGCAAGTAGAAGACGCTTCATCCGCAATATATTTTTGAACAAAAGAGCCAAATGGAATGCAATGAAGTGGGCTTCTGCGAAAATATATGTTCTCTGGACTGATTCCTCTTTTCTCTAGATGTGTCTGAACTAAAGCAGCACATAAAACTGTAAAATATTCGGTGAATTCACTTTCTGAAGCTGGAAGTATTAGTGAGGAGCATCTACAGTTACCTTTGGAGACCAAAAAGTGTTGTGGTCGGTTATTTTTACAGTCTTACATCTGCATTCGAATATTTCGTATACTAATTCTTTCGAATAATATTGAGCCCCATCAATGAGATGTTCAAAGTCGAATGAAAATTGACGTGGGAATCCCATTAGTGAGTGCGCTAATGCGCCAACCATGACTATCCAAGTGACGTAACACATCAGTGACGAATGAGAGCGGAATGGCCGACGATCTTAGGATATGGTTCAAATGGCTCTGAGCACTATGGGTGTAACATCTGAGGTCGTCAGTCCCCTACACTTAGAACTACTTAAACTTAACTGAAATAAGTACATCACACATATCCATGCCCGAGGCAGGATTCGAACCTGCGACAGTAGCTGTCGCGTGGTTCCAGACTAAAGCACCTAGAACCGCTCGGCCACACCAGCCGGCCTTCTAGGATATGTACAAACAGTTGATATAGTTTTACAACAGCACGACGACTGCCAAATATACTTGACAACAAAAACGTTCAGTACGGTAAAAACGTGGTACTTGCTGATGTTCAAATGATTCCGCACTATATAACGTAACCGTCAATGAAGGACGGAATCAGACGGTTCTGTAAAACTATTATCGTAGCATTACCTCTGATCAGTACAAGAAATCGGTTAATCAGTAGAGTGGAATTGAATGAAGTGAACCTCTGAAATGGTGAAGAAGATTTATACTTTTGATTGACCAACTAACATCACAACGTTCTCCAACAGTGGTGTATAGGGCGTGCCAACTTGTGAACATCACTGTGTGCATACGAGAAGTCTGAGAAGAGATGATTACTGGCCACTTACTTGTTCCTCAACAGAATCTCGTCAGATACTGGTTTTCGGTCTGCTTCTTAGAACTCGAGAAAGTTCACACACCCTTCGAAACCAAGTATCACTGTAAGATGTTAGTTAAATAGCGCACGACACTTAATACAGCACAAGTAGCAACACAGAAAGCGTTCACTCGTCGCGAATAAGTATCGCAATGATGCCAGGCAACTGCTCGTGACGTATCAAGCTATGTTTCATTGTTGAGAGTGTTGTCCGGGATCGATGCTAAAAAGTGAGAATCACTTTGACGGTACCAAAGCTTTTGCTAGATAATATGTAAAATGTAACGGATTTACCATGATCACGATTCTTCAGAATATTAATAACAGAAAATTACGAAACCGTTAACATGTGATTTAGTCGCTTGAATCACTAAACAAACTAGTATAGAATGTAACTTTTATCATAAATTCTGTCACTTCCATATTCTATACTTGATTGTAATGGTAGACTCCACAAGCTTATCGTAATGAATGTAATGTTCAGCAGGATAAATTTACATACGTCAGTACAACAGTCTTGGAATCGAGATCTGTTGCCTTAATCCAATTTTCAAAATCTACAGAACGTTGCTTTGTCTAGAATGTACGGCTATATCGTAATCAAAACTATCCGACAGACCCGAACTGCGTTCCACCTCATTTCTGTGCAACACGCATTACGTAGCTTCCTTGCAAATCTCCTAATCTCTTTTTGGTACACTCATTTCACTGTACAAAGTGTTTACTACAAGAAACCATCAGATAATATTCCTCCGTATGGCAGTGGGTCCCTATGCAAATTAAAACTTCGATAATGAAAACATCAGGAAAGGAGTTATCAGAAATGACGTAGTATTTAATATATTTTATTCACAAGTAACAGAGTGTGCAGATGTTAACTGTAAACGAAGTGACGAAAATTTTGTGTTGGGAGAGGATTTGAATCAAGAACCTGATCGATTGTTAATTAAGCACCCTAAATGTAGGATATCAATATTTTTCGGCAGCACCAACTTGATTGAAACCGAAATGACGAAACAAAATTGATTTTCCTCGCCAGGATTTCAACTCTGCAGTTATCTAGTCGGAATAGACATCGTTAAATATGGGTTTATTTAACCAATAGCGAGATGTCCGTATGTTTGAAGTTCAGAGATGACGAGGAGTTCAACATGTAGCACCATCGTTCTTGACTACATGGAAGAGACGGCAACTATCGAAGTATTTTTCACCAGTAGCTAGGAACGGTAGCTTTTAATATAAAATAATGTGATGTAAGTTTTGTATATGACTAGAAGTCGAAACTGTCACCAATAGCTATAGATGACAGAGCATGGAGGGACGTTAAAAGTCGTAATTTTTCAATGTGTGATTTGGTATGCGCGTGTTACAACCTGAAACGATGTGATGAAATTTTTTGTGCTAGTCCATGTTTCTTAATCAGACACTCGCCTTTCGTGGGGACCTTGAGGAGTTTGGTAGCAAAGGCACATCAAATTTAATGTGGATTTTGAACCACTGCGCGACAGCCTCAGCTTATACTCGTAAAAAATGACTTCCTGAAATGTGAAACGAATTCAGTCCTCAAGGATATTGTGTGGGATTTAAGAGGAGTGTAATTCGAGCTGCTTCTTGGGTAGACAGGAGGCTCAATATTTTTATTAAGTCTTTATTTACCATGCAAAGTCGAATTTAACAGAATGCAAACAGTACTGTAATGAAAGTTCCTTTGTGGCACGAATAAACGTGAACAGAATTTGAATAATATAAAATATCCCTTAAAGTAATAGCAATACATGATGCAAACAATTTAATATATCACCAGAAAGCCAAACATATTCAACGTAGCAATTCTTCGTAGTTCGAAAAAACTTTGACTGACCTACAATCAAACAAAAATTCATCTTAAAATTATAAAAATAAGTAATACGAACAGTTCAATCTGATGGCAAACAATCAGCCCTAATACAATGTGACACGATACAAATACTGCCTGCAGCCTTCAGTAATTGTGACAATAGTAGCTTATTATACCAGAAAATATTGATTTATCTGTTGCTGAAAGCTGAGTAAAATCTCTAGTAGCTACTGCTTGCCTGGATGCTCTAACGTCTCCCAATCCTTAGACATCATCTAGAAATACACTACTCAACTACCCACTCTTACGTCTATGTGACCAGTATACCAGCTACATATCGATGGTGCGTACGAAAAGTTCGGTGAATAGTCGCAAAAATAAAAGAAATCAGAGTTACAACCGAAACACTTTCATTCGTCCTCACTGTAATCAGAATTAGCTATACAACTTCTTAAATTGCTAGTAAAGCTCTTGGAAAGAGTCAATAAAGCTTCTTATGGAAACGCTGGAAGCACAATGGTCACGCATCATCACAGGAGATGAGACCAGCTACAAACATTATGGACGGAGTAAGTGACTGTTAGTGCCATGGTGTTCATCGCTTTTCATGCCTCTCTTGGACAGAATGCCCTAGTCGACCAAAAGGGAAATAATCATCACGTTAATTTGGAATTTTGTCAGCCGATCCTTTTAGATGGCAGGAAAGTCGATGAAGACCATGCCACTGACTGTCTCTTTGTCTCAGATTCGTACTGGTAGTTCCAAGACTGAAAACAGTGTTGTTACGCCAATGGTATTTGTGGCTCGAACAAATCTGACGCATCGCTGCATAAATGCGAGATTTAAGTCGCTATGTTACGGATTGCGCGTCCTCTCCCTTCGGAGGTTTGAGTCCTCCCTCGGGCATGGGTGTGTGTGTTTTGCTTAGCGTAAGTTAAAGTTAGTTTAAGTTGTGTGTAAGTCAAGGGAGCGATAACCACAGCACTTTTGGTCGCTAAGAAATTCATACACATTTGAACATTGTTTGAACAAATTTGAAAATTGCTTGAAACACAAATATCGTCTTGAAATAACAACAATAATTAATAAAGTAAAATTAGTTTAGGCCGACACAGGCAACACAAATGTTATTGTTGTTGTGATTTTCAGTCCAGAGACTGGTTTGATGCAACTGTCCATGCAACCCTATCCTGTGCAGGCCTTTTCATCTGCGAGTAACTACTGCAATCTACATCCTTCTGACTCTGTTTAGTGTATTCATCTCCTGGTCTGCCTGTACGATTCTTACCCTCAACACTTCCCTCCAATAGTAAATTGGTGATCCCTTGATGCCACAGAACGTGTCCTACCAACCGACCCCTTCTTCTAGTCAGGTTGTGAAACAGATTACCTTTCTCCCCAGTTCCCTTCAGTACCTCCTCATTAGTTATGTAATATAGCTATCAAATCTTCAGAAATTTTCTGTATCACCACATTTCGAAAGCTTCAAATATCTTCCTGTCTAAACTATTTATCATCCATGTGTCACTTTCTGACACTTAAATCTATACTCGACACGAACGAATTTCTCTTCTTCAGAAACGATTTCTTTGTCATCGGCCGGCCATTGTGATCGAGTGGTTCTAGGCGCTTCAGTCCGGAACCGCGCAGGTGGTAAGGTTGCAGGTTCGAATCCTGCTTCGTGCATGGATGTGTGTGATGTCCTTATTTTAGTTAGGTTTAAGTAGTTCTAAGTCTAGGGGACTGATGACCTCAGATGTTGAGTCATATAGTGCTTAGAGCCATTTGAAGCATTTTGAGCCTTGTCATTGCAAGTATGCATTTTATATCGTCTCTACTGCGACCATCATCAGTTATTTTGCTCCCCAAATTGCAAAACTCATCTACTACTTTAAGTGTTTCATTTCCTAATCTGAATCCCTCAACTTCACCTGATTTAATTCGACTACATCCCATAATTCTCGTTTTGCCTTTGTTGATGTTGATCTTATATCCTCCTTTCAAGACAGTGTCAATTGCGTTCAGCTGCTCTTGCAGGTCCTTTGCCGCCTCTGACTGAATTACAATGTCACCGTCCATCACCAAAGTATTTACTTCTTCACCATGGTTTTTAATTCGTCCTCCAAATTTTTCTTTTGTTTCCTTTATTGCTTGCTCAATATACAGATTGAATAACATCGTAGACAATGTAATATCCAGGACACTATGATCTAGCGACAACATGTTCAAATGAACTAAGTGTACAAACGTCACCAAATGTTATCGATACTGTATATAAAAATACCGCATCGTGTAGAAATCTGTGTAAATCTGTGTGAAATAAAACTATTGTCAGAGAACTACGTTCATGGTTAACGAAAATTACAATTTTTTTTTAATCTGTGATAATTGTGGTTCAGTTGTGCTCCCTGTGCTAATCGATGAATTGTTCGGACATGAGACTTGTGAGGTCTGTAAAGAGAAAACCTGTAACTATACTGTTAATTATTATTTGAAAAATAGAGTCGCTATTGTCTGGACTCGGATTTGTATTTATTTCAATTGTAATCCAATCTAATTACTGTTTTTAGGTGTTAATTTTCAAATCTGCAATTAGGAGAGCAGCCATTAGCGCCAGTAACTTACAGCGGAGTTTAGCAGTAGCTGGTATTAAAAAATATGAAACATTTTCATTGAGCATAATTTTAAATGCTAAAGAATAGAGAACAAGAGACTTTTATCTAAATGAATCAGTAATTGTAAAAACAACTTTAGTCCAAAAAAGTAAATTTTTCAGTAGAAGCAAAAAACTGTATACAGGCTAAATAATGGACAGTAGGATAAATCCATTAATTTTAATATTGACTGTGTGCTAGGTAAGCTTTAACAATAAAGCAAATTACTTTAAATGTAACAACTCTGCATGAACGATTTTTTTAATTGTACAGACTTATGTTGTTATTGCAGGATGAACATTTTGGACTGACATTTTAAAATCAACATTTGTTTATGTTATTAAAAATTACTTTATTGTATAAATTTTATATACAATATTACTTGTACATTGTCTAATATTGTTTTACAGAGAAAGTGGAAAATATTGTTAATGTCTGCACACACTGTATGGAAAGACTAAAGATATGACGATGTAAATCGTGACATTAGGAATTAAATTTCTTATTTCACCTAACAGGACAGTGAAGGATTAAGACTACACTATACAAGTTATTTTACACCAAAACTTTCAGTCAATTCCAGATAAAAGGCTTTGTGCTCTTCAGGAATATATTGCATTAATTGTCCCATATCTTTCAATTTTTTGACATTGATTGCAAATTTGTTATTATGTGCTATTTCTGCAGTCTACTTTGGTTCTGCCTGTAATGAATGTCGCAATGCAAAGCGGTGTTTTACGAGACCATTTGTATGATAGTAACAGTCAACTTTACCTGGAAATATTTCACTGTGATGGAAGCTCATAAATGAGGACACTGTGAATTTCACTTTACTGCTTTTGTCCACACTCGTCCCATAACTGTCGTCAGACAAACAGGATAGGTTATAAAATTTGGGCCACCATTTTTTGTAACCCAAAATCTCTTCCGTGGTAACAAGCTTTACATTAATATTTTGTTTTTTGGATGATGTCACCATACATTGAACATACTCATACAAAGAATTTATTCCGTCTTTTCTTCTTATCACTCGCTTTATGGAAGTAAATGTACGATCACATGGGAAAAATGAATGGCCACGCACAGGAAAATGCTGGAATACATCTTTGAATCTGCCAGGTCTTACAAGTCAGTTCATGACCCGTACCACTGGTTGTTCTTATTTTGCGCAGGGCACCCACCCGAGTACAGGTGTAATTCAGTAACGCTATCAGGTATCTCTGTGCTGATGTAATCAACCAAAAACGAGCATACTTTGTTAGGTCCTTCGTAAGCGGTACCTTCGTGGTACAGATATACCTTGGATTTGTTGCTCTTTAGGTCTGTAGTATAGAATGCATTAACGTTAATTTGCCGTAAATAAAAAGCTTCCTATACTGGGAGCTTAGGCAACTGCAGATTTTGCATATAATCGAAACTCAATGTACCACATGCTGATTTTCTATACACTTCTCCTTAACAGCATCCATCTTTAAATAGAATTTTTTGCTTCTTCTTTTATGTACAATAAGTTTCGCTACATCCGCACGTTTTGCAGTATCGTTCAATGATGGACTCTTTATCTTCACTAAAAGTGATTCACAAGAGCAGCAAGTATCGATTTGCGGCCGCCCAAAGCGTAAGTTATAACGCTCATTGAAAACCCTTAAATAAATTCCATATGGCACTCTGGTATGAGGATATAACTTCATGATTTAAGTAATGCAATTATTTCGTTGAATAATGTGAGAATTTCCTAGGGAATGTTCTAATATGCTACACAATTATCGATAGGACTTCCTGTGGTGTTGCATTGGTTGAAGCAGTACATCCTCTACTGTCACATGGGCGAGCATTATTTTTTACACAGTTACAAATTCGTCGCACACGTTCATTTGTAATGCCAAAAAGGCTACAAAATGCCTTTCTGCACACTTCGACCCGCCCAGCATCTCCAGTTACCATGTGATATCGATAATTTAGTGCTCTTGGCTTAGGCAAGCCATCACTTTTCCGGGGTCTTCTGCGTATCACTTCTTCTTTTTCGATGAGCCCTGCAAGGTAACCATCTTGTGTGTTCTTACTCTCAAAATGGTGAAATTTAGTGAATTTATCGATCTGTTCATGTTCAGAGATCCTCTTGAAACACAGTTTCTTATATGTGAAACATATTAATACACGAATAATAATGTCAGGAAATGTAAAAGAGTTCCAAAAAAATTATTTACGTGAAATCAGTTATTTTTATTGATAGAGTAAATTATCCTTTTGATATTTACGTACCCTAAAACTTAGAACAGATTGGAACCTCTAAGAAGACTTAAAAGAGTTTGGGCTACTGCTAAGATTTTTGAGTTCTTGTGGTACCTTATTGAAAATGGATGCAGCAGAATACTGCACTGCTTTCTGCACAAGAGTCAAGAAAGTGCATTCCACATGCAGGTTGGATTTCTGCCTAGTATTAACTGAGTGAAAGCTGCTAACTCTTGGGAATAGGCTAATATTGCTAACAACAAACGACATTAAAAAATATATATATATATATATATACTGTGAGGGCAATGTCAGAATTCCCAGGCTATTGAACAGGGGTCGACAAGAGGTTCTCGAACTTACACCACATATAGCTCGAACAGCCCGTTTTTGAGCCAAAAATACCCTTTTTGAATCAGAAGAATTACCCTAAAAAATAATACCATATGACATGCACTCCTGGAAATGGAAAAAAAGAACACATTGACACCGGTGTGTCAAGCAATGATCACACGCACGGCACAGCGGACACACCAGGAACCGCGGTGTTGGCCGTCGAATGGCGCTAGCTGTGCAGCATTTGTGCACCGCCGCCGTCAGTGTCAGCCAGTTTGCCGTGGTATACGGAGCTCCATCGCAGTCTTTAACACTGGTAGCATGCCGCGACAGCGTGGACGTGAACCGTATGTGCAGTTGACGGACTTTGAGCGAGGGCGTATAGTGAGCATGCGGGAGGCCGGGTGGACGTACCGCCGAATTGCTCAACATGTGGGGCGTGAGGTCTCCACAGTACATCGATGTTGTCGCCAGTGGTCGGCGGAAGGTGCACGTGCCCGTCGACCTGGGACCGGACCGCAGCGACGCACGGATGCACGCCAAGACCGTAGGATCCTACGCAGTGCCGTAGGGGACCGCACCGCCCCTTCCAAGCAAATTAGGGACACTGTTGCTCCTGGGGTATCGGCGAGGACCATTCGCAACCGTCTCCATGAAGCTGGGCTACGGTCCCGCACACCGTTAGGCCGTCTTCCGCTCACGCCCCAACATCGTGCAGCCCGCCTCCAGTGGTGTCGCGACAGGCGTGAATGGAGGGACGAATGGAGACGTGTCGTCTTCAGCGATGAGAGTCGCTTCTGCCTTGGTGCCAATGATGGTCGTATGCGTGTTTGGCGCCGTGCAGGTGAGCGCCACAATCAGGACTGCATACGACCGAGGCACACAGGGCCAACACCCGGTATCATGGTGTGGGGAGCGATCTCCTACACTGGCCGTACACCACTGGTGATCGTCGAGGGGACACTGAATAGTGCACGGTACATCCAAACCGTCATCGAACCCATCGTTCTACCATTCCTAGACCGGCAAGGGAACTTGCTGTTCCAACAGGACAATGCACGTCCGCATGTATCCCGTGCCACCCAACGTGCTCTAGAAGGTGTAAGTGAACTACCCTGGCCAGCAAGATCTCCGGATCTGTCCGCCATTGAGCATGTTTGGGACTGGATGAAGCGTCGTCTCACGCGGTCTGCACGTCCAGCACGAACGCTGGTCCAACTGAGGCGCCAGGTGGAAATGGCATGGCAAGCCGTTCCACAGGACTACATCCAGCATCCCTACGATCGTCTCCATGGGAGAATAGCAGCCTGCATTGCTGCGAAAGGTGGATATACACTGTACTAGTGCCGACATTGTGCATGCTCTGTTGCCTGTGTCTATGTGCCTGTGGTTCTGTCAGTGTGATCATGTGATGTATCTGACCCCAGGAATGTGTCAATAAAGTTTCCCCTTCCTGGGACAATGAATTCACGGTGTTCTTATTTCAATTTCCAGGAGTGTAACTGTATGAAAATATGCGAAGTAGACTACTTTTCGTGTTGAAGTGTCACTTATTTCAGATACTGTTCTAATGGCAATTAAAGCAGCATTTAGCTCCTGAACAAGATCCTAGACATGGGCTTCCCACAACAGCTTACTATCAATCCGAACGCCTAGGATCTTGAACTGTTCCGTCTCGCTTATAATATGCCCATTCTGTCTGATCAAAATATCGGATCTTGTTAAATTGTGAGATAGAAACTGTAAAAACTGAGTCTTACTGTGATTTAGCATCAAACTATTTTCCACAAGCCACAAACTTATTTCATGAACTACATTATTTGATACTGTTTCAGTATTACACACAAGATCCTTCACTATCAAGCTGGTGTCATCAGCAAAGAGAAATATTTTTGAATCACCTGTAATATTAGAAGGCATATCATTTATATAAATAAGAAACAGCAGTGGCCCCAGCACCGACCCTTGGGGATCGCCCCACTTAACAGTGCCCCATTGCGACTGAACATCACTACCACTCTCAATATTGCGGAGAATTACCTTCTGATTTCTGTTCTTAAAGTAAGAGCGAACCTATTGTAAACTACTCCCTTTACTCCAGAATGGTTCAACTTCTACAGTAATATTTTGTGGTCAACACAGTCAAAAGCCTTCGTTAAATCAAAGAAAACACCTAGCTTTCGCAACATTTTATTTAATCCGTCCAAAACTTCACAGAGAAAAGAGAATATATCATTTTCAGTTGTTAAATTATTTCTAAAATCAAACTGAACATTTGACAGCAAATTAAGTGAATTTAAATGCTCCAGTAACCTTGTATATACAACCTTCTCGATAACTATAGCAAACACCGCTGGCGTAGAAATAGGTCTAAGGGCACTATATGATTCCCTGTTGGGACTAGGTTTCCATTGAGTTCACCTGCTATATTCAGAAAGTGATTATTAAATACTGTACATATATGCGACTTATCACTGACATGAACATTCCCACTACGCACTGATTCTATATCCTCGAACTGTCTCTGCAGACCAGCCACTTCCTTTACGACTGACCATATGGTTTTAATTTTATCCTGAGACTTAGCTATTCTATCTGCATACCACATACTTCTTGCTTTCCTAATAACATTTTAAGCACCTTAAAATACTGTTTGTAATGGGCTGCTGCAGTTAGATATTGACTGTTTCTAACGTTTTGATATAATTGCCACTTTGTTCTACAAGATATTCTTATCCCTCTAGACAGCCACCCAGGCTGCCTGTTTGTGCTAGAACCCTGTTTTGAACGTTCTAACGGAAAGCAACTTTTAAAGAGCACGAGAAAAGTCTTGAGAAAGCATTATATTTATCGTCTACTGTATCAGCGCTATAAACATCTCACCACTCTTGTTCCTTGATAAGGTTTACAAAGGTCTCTACAGCAACTGGATCAGCTTTCCTAAACAGCTGATGACTATATTAACACGTGTTGCAGCATAAAAATCTTTTAAAGTTAAAATTTGCGCATCATGATCTGAAAGGCCATTCACCTTTTTGCTAACAGAATGCCCTTCTAGTAATGAGGAATGAACAAAAATGGTGTCTATGGTTGTTCTGCTGTTCCCTTGCACTCTCGTTGGAAAGAATACGGTTTGCATAAGATTATATGAATTAAGGAGGTCTACCAGCATCCTCTTCCTAGCACAATCACTTATACAATTAATATTGAAGTCACCCATCCCCCATGAACCATGGACCTTGCCGCTGGTGGGGAGGCTTGCGTGCCTCAGCGATACAGATGGCCGTACCGTAGGTGCAACCACAACGGAGGGGTATCTGTTGAGAGGCCAGACAAACATGTGGTTCCTGAAGAGGGGCAGCAGCCTTTTCAGTAGTTGCAGGGGCAACAGTCTGGATGATTGACTGATCTGGCCTTGTAACATTAACCAAAACGGCCTTGCTGTGCTGGTACTGCGAACGGCTGAAAGCAAGGGGAAACTACGGCCGTAATTTTTCCCGAGGACATGCAGCTCTACTGTATGATTAAATGATGATGGCGTCCTCTTGGGTAAAATATTCCGGAGGTAAAATAGTCCCCCATTCGGATCTCCGGGCGGGGACTGCTCAGGAGGACGTCGTTATCAGGAGAAAGAAAACTGGCGTTCTACGGATCGGAGCGTGGAATGTCAGATCCCTTAATCGGGCAGGTAGGTTAGAAAATTTAAAAAGGGAAATGGATAGGTTAAAGTTAGATATAGTGGGAATTAGTGAAGTTCGGTGGCAGGAGGAACAAGACTTTTGGTCAGGTGATTACAGGGTTATAAATACAAAATCAAATAGGGGTAATGCAGGAGTAGGTTTAATAATGAATAAAAAAATAGGAGTGCGGGTTAGCTACTACAAACAGCATAGTGAACGCATTATTGTGGCCAAGATAGACACAAAGCCCATGCCTACTACAGTAGTACAAGTTTATATGCCAACTACCTCTGCAGATGCTGAAGAAATAGATGAAATGTATGACGAGATAAAAGAAATTATTCAGGTAGTGAATGGAGACGAAAATTTAATAGTCATGGGTGACTGGAATTCGTCAGTAGGAAAAGGGAGAGAAGGAAACATAGTAGGTGAATATGGATTGGGGGGAAGGAATGAAAGAGGAAGCCGCCTTGTAGAATTTTGCACAGAGCATAACTTAATCATAGCCAACACTTGGTTCAAGAATCATAAAAGAAGGTTGTATACGTGGAAGAATCCTGGAGATACTAGTAGGTATCAGATAGATTATATAATGGTAAGACAGAGATTTAGGAACCAGGTTTTAAATTGTAAGACATTTCCTGGGGCAGATGTGGATTCTGACCACAATCTATTGGTTATGAACTGCAGATTGAAACTGAAGGAACTGCAAAAAGGTGGGAATTTAAGGAGATGGGACCTGGATAAACTGAAAGAACCAGAGGTTGTAGAGAGTTTCAGGGAGAGCATAAGGGAACAATTGACAGGAATGGGGGAAAGAAATACAGTAGAAGAAGAATGGGTAGCTCTGAGGGATGAAGTAGTGAAGGCAGCAGAGGATCAAGTAGGTAAAAAGACGAGGGCTAATAGAAATCCTTGGGTAACAGAAGAAATATTGAATTTAATTGATGAAAGGAGAAAATATAAAAATGCAGTAAATGAAGCAGGCAAAAAGGAATACAGACGTCTCAAAAATGATATCGACAGGAAGTGCAAAATGGCTAAGCAGGGATGGCTAGAGGACAAATGTAAGGACGTAGAGGCTTGTCTCGCTAGGGGTAAGATAGATACTGCTTACAGGAAAATTAAAGAGACCTTTGGAGAGAAGAGAACCACTTGTATGAATATCAAGACCTCAGATGGCAACCCAGTTCTAAGCAAAGAAGGGAAGGCAGAAAGGTGGAAGGAGTATATAGAGGGTTTATACAAGGGCGATGTACTTGAGGATAATATTATGGAAATGGAAGAGGATGTAGATGAAGACGAAATGGGAGATAAGATACTGCGTGAAGAGTTTGACAGAGCACTGAAAGACCTGAGTCGAAACAAGGCCCCGGGAGTAGACAACATTCCATTTGGACTACTGATGGCCTCGGGAGAGCCAGTCATGACAAAACTCTACCATCTGGTGAGCACGATGTATGAAACAGGCGAAATACCCTCAGACTTCAAGAAGAATATAATAATTCCAATCCCAAAGAAAGCAGGTGTTGACAGATGTGAAAATTACCGAACTATCAGTTTAATAAGTCACAGCTGCAAAATACTAACGCGAATTCTATACAGACGAATGGAAAAACTGGTAGAAGCTGACCTCGGGGAAGATCAGTTTGGATTCCGTAGAAATGTTGGAACACGTGAGGCAATACTGACCTTACGACTTATCTTAGAAGAAAGATTAAGAAAAGGCAAACCTACGTTTCTGGCATTTGTAGACTTAGAGAAAGCTTTTGACAATGTTAACTGGAATACTCTCTTTCAAATTCTGAAGGTGGCAGGGGTAAAATACAGGGAGCGAAAGGCTATTTACAGTTTGTACAGAAACCAGATGGCAGTTATAAGAGTCGAGGGGCATGAAAGAGAAGCAGTGGTTGGGAAAGGAGTAAGACAGGGTTGTAGCCTCTCCCCGATGTTATTCAATCTGTATATTGAGCAAGCAGTAAAGGAAACAAAAGAAAAATTCGGAGTAGGTATTAAAATTCATGGAGAAGAAGTAAAAACTTTGAGGTTCGCCGATGACATTGTAATTCTGTCAGAGACAGCAAACGACTTGGAAGAGCAGTTGAACGGAATGGACAGTGTCTTGAAAGGAGGATATAAGATGAACATCAACAAAAGCAAAACGAGGATAATGGAATGTAGTCAAATTAAGTCGGGTGATGCTGAGGGAATTAGATTAGGAAATGAGACACTTAAAGTAGTAAAGGAGTTTTGCTATTTAGGGAGTAAAATAACCGATGATGGTCGAAGTAGAGAGGATATAAAATGTAGACTGGCAATGGCAAGGAAAGCGTTTCTCAAGAAGAGGAATCTGTTAACATCGAGTATAGATTTAAGTGTCAGGAAGTCATTTCTAAAAGTATTTGTATGGAGTGTAGCCATGTATGGAAGTGAAACATGGACGATAACTAGTTTGGACAAGAAGAGAATAGAAGCTTTCGAAATGTGGTGCTACAGAAGAATGCTGAAGATAAGGTGGGTAGATCACGTAACTAATGAGGAGGTATTGAATAGGATTGGGGAGAAGAGAAGTTTGTGGCACAACTTGACTAGAAGAAGGGATCGGTTGGTAGGACATGTTTTGAGGCATCAAGGGATCACAAATTTAGCATTGGAGGGCAGTGTGGAGGGTAAAAATCGTAGAGGGAGACCAAGAGATGAATACACTAAGCAGATTCAGAAGGATGTAGGTTGCAGTAGATACTGGGAGATGAAGAAGCTTGCACAGGATAGAGTAGCATGGAGAGCTGCATCAGACCAGTCTCAGGACTGAAGACCACAACAACAACAACAACATTGAAGTCACCACATATAACTAACTTTTTGTATTTCCTATAAAGTGAACCAAGAACCTCCTCTAGCTTTAGCAAAAATGTTGTGAAATCGGAGTCTGAGGATCTATAAATAACAACAGTTAGAAGTTTAGCTCCGTTAAATTTAACCACACCTGCACAACATTCAAACACTTTTTCAGTGCAGTACTTTGAAACATCAATTGTCTCAAATGGGATGCCGTTTTTCACATACATGGCTACTCCCCCACACCGCAAAGAGCTCCTCGAAAAGCTGCCAGCCAACCTGTATCCTGGTAAAGGAAACCTCTGAATTATCTCCTTATTTAAGAAGTGTTCAGATATACCAATAATTTCAGAGTCAACATCTATAAGCAGTTCACTAAGTTTATCTCTAGTATCTTGTATATTTTGATGAAATCACAGTTTGTACGATGTTTGTACGATATACATCTCGTTAGTCATTATAGCCTGTAAAAATAATGCAATTGAAAATGAAATTTGTGTCCTGGTTTATGTTATGAATTTACTCCTTTTTCCCTCATTACTCGGATACCTAAGCTTTGTCAAAAGTGGTTCCTTTGTTAGCGAGTCTTCCCTTAAGCAGGAATACAATCAGCTGACTTCAGTCTAAAAAAGGTGCAGCTCTAACACCCACAACTGCAAGAATTTTCCCATGAGTGATCCCACCAAACCCACCTATGCTGTCACCTATAAGCTTTGCCAACCTCCCCTTCCCATACCTGTTGAGGTGCAGGCCATGTCTAGTGAAACCGGTCCTGCTGATAGACTCCACCGACACCACTGAAATGTGACCAATGCTTTCTCTCATCAGCGCACGCGCAAGTCTCATGTTATTACGCCTGACGGCTGTATTAAGATGAGGCCGATCGTGACGCTGAAACAGTTCCACGAAATGCACATTCGTGTTGGCACTCTGAGTGGCTATCTTTTCTAGGTCACCATCTATGTCATACTCCCAATCCCTATCAATACTATTACGAGCCCCACCCACAATCACTACCTGATCCTCTTTAGTAAAATCCCTACATAACCCCCCTATGTTAACAGTCACCTGAGCCAATCCTGCATTAGGCTTCACAAAGCATTAATTTCTCTTCCACTGTGATTCACGTAACCAATTCCCTTCGTTCTGGCAGCTTTTGTGCCATTTATTTTATATAGTTCCGGCTGCGCACGTCTTTTCTTCAACATTATGCATAGATAATCCAAAGAAACGTGTTCTATAAACAAAACTAAACGACAATATATACGCAGCTGCTACAACAATGCACACAGGTAACAAGGTCACAGGCGTCAGATGTGCTGCCATCTGGCACTACATGGAACAAGATCCGAGTATGTTCGTTTGGTGCTTCCATCTGCCATTTCTTACAATAATAACATAAGTCCTGGACTCATGTTGTTACTGCAAAGAACACGAAAAACTGTATGGCTGTAAATGCATTAATATGTGTAGGACAAGTGTGATTTTTGCATACATGCTGCATCTAAGTATACTGAAGGCTTCTCTGCAGATACCTAATTTTCGCCAAAAAGTGGAAATGTGTTGGTTTTACAATTATCGATTCAAATATATTAACTTGATATAAAATAAATGGAGAATAACAATAGACAAATTGACTATCTTCTGTCTGCCGCCATCTTAGCAATATTATCTCCGCAGCAGTTTTGAGTCGACAATTTTAACAAACACAAATGATGTTAGATGTAAGTGAATGGAAATGAATGTGCACCGATGGTCCCGATTCTACTTTAAAAGACAGAAAACCAGTGCTCAACAGCACGTCACGTAATATCAATTTCTTATTTGCTGGTGTATGAAACCTAACTATTTCGGACGATTTACATGAAATATTTTAATAGGAGACATACGTCAGTGTTATGCGTGGGTAGTATTTTAAGGCAAAATGTTCCCTTTTGCTAGAGAAAATGCTTCCATCTTAAGTAACAGTTGTGTAAAGAGTGATAAATGATATGGAGTTTACTGCCACTCGCACGACTTTACAGACGACATTTCTACACAACGTCATGTGGAGATTTCTTTAGCAGAATGACAAATATTAGCCGGGATAATCATTGTTGAGATCAAACGAATTGTTACGCTGACAATAGGTAACTGGTTTTATAAATTTTTTGATCTGCTTGAAATATCATTTAAAAGTAATTAAAGTCACGAAATACTATAAGCTGGTTGCGCCACAATAGGATACAAACCTGTCTCACTCCATTCTCAACCACTGCTTCCCTTTCATGTTTGTACGATATACATCTCGTTAGTCATTATAGCCTGTAAAAATAATGCAATTGAAAATGAAATTTGTGTCCTGGTTTATGTTATGAATTTACTCCTTTTTCCCTCATTACTCGGATACCTAAGCTTTGTCAAAAGTGGTTCCTTTGTTAGCGAGTCTTCCCTTAAGCAGGAATACAATCAGCTGACTTCAGTCTAAAAAAGGTGCAGCTCTAACACCCACAACTGCAAGAATTTTCCCATGAGTGATCCCACCAAACCCACCTATGCTGTCACCTATAAGCTTTGCCAACCTCCCCTTCCCATACCCATGCACTCTGGCATCTGTACAAATTGTAAATAGCCGTTCGCTCCCTGTATTTTATCTCTGCCACATACATAATTTGAAAGAGAGTATTCCAGTCGACGTTGTCAAGAACTTTCTCTTAGTGTCCAAATGTTAGAAACGTAGGTTTGCCTTTCTTAATCTGTCTTCTAAGATAAGTCTTGCATCAGTATTGCCTCGCGTGTTCCAACATTTCTACGTAATCTAAACTGATCTCCCCTGAGGTCAGCTACTACCAGTTTTTACATTCGTCTGTAAAGAGTTCGTGTTAGTATTTTGCAACCATGACTTATTAAAATGATAGTTCGATAATTTTCACATCTGTTGACATCTGCTTTCTTTGGGATTAAAATTATTATATTCTTCTCGAAGTCTGTGGGTATTTCACCTGTATCATATATCTTGCTCACCAGATGGTAGTGTTTGGTCACGGCTAGCTCTCCCAAGGCTATCAGTGGTTGTAATGGAATGTTGTGTACTCCCGGGGCCTTTCTTAGACTTAGGTCTTTCAGAATTCTGTCAAACTCTTCAAGCAGTGTATCTTCCATTTCATTTTCATCTCCATCCCCTTCTATTTGCATATTATTACCCTCAAGTGCATCACCCTTGTATAGACCCTCTACATACTTTTTCCACCTTTCTGCTTTCCCTTCTTTTCTTAGGACTGGTTTTCCTTCTGAGCGCTTGACAGTCATACAAGCGGTTCTCTTTTCTGGAAAGGTCTCTTTAACTTTCCTGTAGACAGTATCTGTCTTACTCCTAGTGATATATGCCTCTCATCTCATTCTTGAGACGTTTGTATTCCTTTTTGCCTGCTTCGTTTACTGAATTTTTATATTCTCTCCTTTCATGTGTTAAATTTAATATCCTTTCTGTTACTCAAGGATTGCTAGTAGACCTCGTCTATTTACCTATTTGATCCTCTGCTGCCTTCACTATTTCATCTCTCAAAGCTACCCATTTTTCTTCTAGTGTATTTATTTCCCCTATACTTGTCAATCATTCCCTAATGCTCTCTCTGAAACTGTCTACAACCTCTGTTTCTTTCAGTTTATCAAGCTCCCACCTCCTTATATTCCTACCTTTTTGCTGTTTCTTCACTTTTAATGTACAGTTGATAACCAATAAATTGTGGTCAAAGCTTACATCTGCCTCTGTAAATGTCTTATAATTTAAAGCCTGGTTCCTAAATCTCTGTCTTACCATTATATAATCTATCTGAAACCTTCCAGTGTCTCCAAGCATCTTCCACGTTTACAACATTCTTTCATGATTCTTAAACCAGTATTAGCGATGATTAAGTTGTTCTCTGTGCAAAATTCTACCAGGCGGCTTCCTCTTTCATCCCTTACTCCCAGTCCAGTTTCAGCTCCTGATTTTATTCGTCTACCTATTCCTACTATCGAATTCAAGTCCCCTATGACTACTAAATTTTCGTGTCCTTTATCTATCTGAATAATTTCTTTTGTCGCCTCAGATATTTCTTCAACCCGTTCATCATCTGCATCATCTGCGGCGCTAGTCGGCATATAAACTTGTACTACTGTGATGGTGTGGGCTTCGTATTTATCTTGGCTGCAATAATGCGTTTACTATACTGTTCATAGTAGCACGGCGCATGGTTTATGGAGTGGAGTGGGGGGGGGGGGGGGCGCAACCCAAATACAGTGTAGCAATTCTTCTGTAATGATGCGAAGTTTAAACAATGCGTGACAAATGTGCTTCGAGCTATTCCAGAAGTAATGTTCGCCAACAGTTTCCAGTAGCTTTAAACTAATGTCGTAAATGTGCTGTAGCTAATGGTGATTACAATGAAGGCCAGTAAAGGTTCTTTGCTTGTAGTTGTGGTTTTCGTTTTCTTTTGACGCTATTTGGCGAACTTCGCAAACTCTCTTTATATAAAGAATTCATTCATACAAGCAAATATACCAACTCATAAAACATACGACTGAACCGCAGGTTCAGTAAAATGATCCGTACTGAATCAACATTATATCACCGACTATGGAACAAATCCAGATTTTAAATAACTTCAGTATCCCAGCTTTCTTTGGGACACAATATTCACTTCAGCGCACGCTGCTTGCAATACACATTATTCGCTTATCACAGCCCCATGTGCAGTAGCCACAACGATCCGTAGCTCAACGCTCACAACTCTCTTATCAGCTGGACTACAATTTGCTTCACTTAATGCACCCATACATGTAACACTGTGACTCAACAGGAAAAACAGACCAGCAGCATACCTACATTGACTTCAGAAGCTTTCTGCTTGTGCTCCTTGCGACCTTCTGAAGTTTCTCCTCGCCCTCCTGCAATGCTGTGTGTGCGACAGGGTAAGTTGGCACCTGCTCCAGCAGGTGGTTGTCCACACGCCAGATCTGCCCACGCTGAGCATTTTCATCTAGAGTCGATACACACCAAAATGCGGCAAGTGTCTGAGACTTGGCTTCGTGCAGAATTCCTTTCTTTGGTGTCCCTCCAGCAACACCCATCACTCACTGTTCATCTCGAGAGGAGATGAAACCACCTTTACCCTGCTGCTCCCATGCGAGTGTTGATGGAGAGCCGCCTGACCCCGGAAATTACAGAGCCATTTTTAAACTTGTGCTAAACAGAAAAGAAGAACCGAAACCATTCTGGAGGAAAATGGGCTATGTTAGGGACTTCTATACAGAACCAACTGACTGTATTTATAAACGAGGAGAGATCCAGGTTCGGATTGAACCTTATTTTACGTCTGCATTGCGAACTAGCAATAGGTGCTTCAGACAAGTCACAATACTTTATTTTTATGCACTCTAGCGGGGATATTCTGGATATTTTCCTAGTTTCCGCGATGGTAACGGAGGTGGAACTGCTACTGCTTTATGACTGTGCTGAAAGGCGTGCTTCGGAATTATGATATGAAGAACTAACTCGTTGCTCAAAAGTATGATAGTGCTTTCTTCTGTAAGGAGAGTAAAGTGGCCGCTAAGCTAAGATCTGAGCAATTGCCTCTCAAGCTCTTTGAACTCACTGCTTTGCACTTCGTTCCAAGCTAGTTTCGGTGCAGAGCCGTTCTTGTACAGAAGCAGTGAGAATTTGTCTCTCAACGCTTCATGGTATTCCTCCTTTCTCCCACTTTCTTCGAACAGTTGAACGAGTTGAAACTGTTTTATCAAAATATGAACCATTCACAAAGACCGTCCGGGGCTATTTTAGATTTTAACTGAAATTATTGAAATCGTTAGGGCTTTCTTGGCCACTTGTTGACAAACTGCCTATTGGCTTCTGTCTTGGGTTCTTCGGCCGGCGTTCATCTAATGATTTTACTGACGTTTTGCCAGCACGAGTGGCTGGTATTGTCAGAACTTCAGCCTCCATTGCCGATGGTGAACTGGAGTCGATCTCGCGGCCGCACACTATACGTTCCTGTCGCGCCAACTTCCGAGGGCTTCACTGCGGTAATTGCCGGTGCGGTTCTCTCCCTGCTGCCCGCGACGGTCGTTCACTGCAGTACGGGAAACCAGGATCCATTTACCTTAAGGCTTTCCTCTGTCTTGTTGAAACACTTCGCGTGTTTTTGTATTTCTACAGCTTCTCTGAACAGGCGCTTGTGATAGTGCTTCTCTACAGTCAGAACTTCCGTGTCGGCGAATTTTATTACGTGGCCGGTCTCACTCAGTGCGTGCTCTGCCACGGCCAATTTATCCACCTGCGCCAACCTGCAATGTCGCTTATGTTCTTTGATCCTGGTTTTCATTGATCGGCCAGTCATTCAGACATAAACGATTCCGCACGTGCAAGGTACGCGGTATATTCCCGACATTGCAAGTGGGTCTCTTTTCTCCTTTGCCGATCTAACACACTCTTTGATCTTCCTCGTCGGTTTGAAAATCGTCTTTACGCCATGTTTGCGCAATATACTGCCGATATTGTCCCTCAATCTGGGAATGTAAGGCAGAAAGACCGTACCCAACATTTCCCTTTCTGATTCCTTACTTCGCCGAGTGTTTGGCTCTGTTACACTTCTAATATCTTTTGTGTGGTACCCATTGCTCCTCAGAACACTTTCCAGGTGTTGCATTTCGCGTCTGAGTTGCTGCGGCTCACATATCCGTCCCGCTCGCGTTACGAGAGTATTAATCTTGCCTCTTTTCTGGCTCGGGTGGTGGTTTGATAGTTTGGGGGATATCGGTCCGTGTGTGTCGGTTTTCGATACACGCTGTGTCCCAGGTTTTCGCCATCCCTTGTGACCAGCACATATGGAAATGGCAGTTTTTTGTCCTTTTCTACTTGCATAGTAAATTTTATGTTGGCATGGAGGCTGTTCAAGTGTCTTAGGAAGTCACCGAGCTGTTCTTCACCATTGCTCCACACAACGAAATTATTGAATAGTCCAGACTACGTACTATAACGACTTCAAGAGAAGCATGTGGTTTCAAAAATAGTCTCATAGACCTTGACTTTATTTTTCTTCTCTCCGTTATGAGACAATAATTTTAAAGACTGAAATGCCTATTCGTAAAAATACACAGTGATGTATAATTTTTGCAACAATGCTGTCTCAGAATGCTTAGCTTCCATGAAAAACTCAATAAATGAACAAAAATTGACCGACTTTTTAAATTCCACGATGCACTCGACTACTTCGTAAGCTGACGCTTGGGTCAATAGAGCGGAAATGATGGGTGAATACATTGGAAATCCATTGATGTTAAAATACAACCAGGGTACTTTGATCGACTGGATAATATTATACCACAACGGGAAACGAGGTTTTCGCATTGTGATAATCTGCTTTTCCTTAAATTAAGCGATACCACTTAGTTCGAAAATGTTACAGCATCTCCTTGTAAACAGCATGGGCTCATTATTGCAAACATTTGGTACGTGCTTCAGTCGCTCACAGTTGCTTATAGAAAAAGAGAGACTGTATTTTCTTCCCAGTATAAACAAGTATTTCACTCCGTCAGTTTGGGAGACGTTGTCAAAAGAATGACTGAGAATGAAACGGATCAAATTTTTACAGAAGCTTTCAAACTACTTTTTCCAATTTTTATCATTTCTGCAACAATTGCTTCTGTTAAAGGGATTTTTTTTGTGTAAAGAGTGTAAAAACATATTATTAGAACAGTATGGCCCGGGATCGCTTATTAGCTCCTACTTGTACCTCAGCTGAAAAACCAGTATTGTGAATACTTGAAAGCTGAGCTCGTGCTGAATTTGTTGTAGAATAAACGAGCATAATTGGATGCTAATCATCCCTCTGCTAGAAAGTCTCAATTTCCAATACATATTACAACATTTCTATTATTAATTGGTTCACAAGAGCACAATCCCTCATGACGAATCTGGAAGAATGTAACAACTGCATGTTCCACACTCATAATACTGACTTATAACGTTATGTCAAAGAGTCCAGTGGCACACAGAACAACGCAGTCAAACATTGCAGTCCATAGGGACTTACCCTGGCAAATATGAGCATGATTGTGCGGTGCGTGTCCACCGGTATTGATAACTGATCGGTTGCTGTGGTGTTCAAGGGGGACTGCGTGGAGGCTTAGAAGAGGCTGATGTTATTAATCGAAGAGAAATTTGTAAAGAAAAATAACCACTAGTGTTAGGTATTGATCTAACAATGTATCTATTAAAATGTCGTCATATGTACTACTACACTTTACTTGGTCCTCAAGAAAGTTGGAAAATTAAAAAAAAATTAAATATTGTACTGATACATGAACTTCGGGTATCAACACTTGTGCCCTTACATGACAAGAGTCATGTCGTCAACGCTTTGTAGATGCAGCTATCGTCCTAAAGACAAGCGTAGGTGCTACCGTAGGTACTGATTAGTGTCAACATGTGCTATTTCGATCGTTAATGTTAATTATTAACAATAATTCCATTAGAAAAGAGAACAGCAGAAAAACCTGGATCAGAAGTCCAATTCACGTTCATCCTTCGGCAAACAGATGCTCAAGTAGATTCCTCAAGGTAGTAACGGTCCATCTCTAATATTATCACAATTTATTAGGCAAGCTACATCCATGTCAGTATCTTTTGCCTCTCACCAAATCTGTGAAACATTCAAATATTGCCGTCTTCTTTTTCTTTTTTAAGTTTTCTTACCGTTTCCACATACTCATATTCTGTTACGGGACGTTTACTATTTGTGTATTGTGTATTGGACCGGGGACCTACAAACGACGGAGAGACTTCGTCCTGCCGTGGCCTCAGTGGTTCAAATCCCGACAGCGGAACACAGCAGAGCACCCACCTCTCAGCGCCCCACGCCGAACCCAGGGTTCCTGTGCAGTTCGGTCCCCAGTGGCTCCCCAACCCCCCCTCCCCCCATTCCGGGAACGTCTCATTCCAGACGAGTGTAGCCCCATATGTTTGCGTGGTGGAGTAATTATGGTGTACGCGTACGTGGAGGCAGTGTTTGCGTGGCAATCGCCGACACAGTGTAACTGAGGCGGAACAAGGGGAACCAGCCCGCATTCGCCGAGGCAGATGGAAGACCGCCCTAAAACCCATCAACAGGCTGGCCGGCACACCGGACTCCGACACCAGTTCGCCGGGTGGATTGGTGCCGGGGACCGGCAGACCAGCACGCCTTCCCGCTCGGGAAGCAGCGCGTTACACTGAGCGGCTAGCCGGCCCGGCTACATTTACTATTAATTACTACCTTCATTTATTAAAATATTTTTCACCTTGAGACTGTCAGTGCTAGAAATATAAAAATTATTACTATTGATTAAAATTCTAACGGATCAGGGACTATAGAGTACATACCTGTTTCTGGCAGTTAACACAATTTTCGCCTTTGAAAATGTTTTATGCAAATTGAAAAATTAAAATTGATGTGTTGGCAGAAGAGCCAACACCGTATTGCTAGAGGAGGCCAAAATGCACGCGTTTACGCTCACGCAGACTGGCGTGAGGTCTGGAACAGCACAATGTAATTAATATAGCCAATAAGGTACATTGCTGCTGGAATACTTAACTTTAATCCATAATTGGTGTACGTCGCTCTTGACGGTACATTAATAACAATCTCAATATAAACTGGTAATGGCGCCTTGCTAGGTCGTAGCAAATGACGTAGCCGAAGGCTGTGCTAACTATCGTCTCGGCAAATGAGAGAGTAGTTTGTCAGTATAGCATTGCTAGCAAAGTCGTCTGTACAACTGGGGCAAGTGCTAGGACGTCTCTCTAGACTTGCCGTTTGGCGGCGCACGGTCTGCAATCACTGACAGTGGCGACACGCGGGTCCGTCGTATACTAGCGGACCGCGGCCGATTTAAAGGCTACCACCTAGCAAGTGTGGTGTCTGGCGGTGACACCACAAAAATCTTTCAATATCATCCTAAATCTGGTTGAGCCATTAGATCTTGGTGTAAGCAGACTAAATGGCCTAGATTTTGAAATCGGAGGAATATGATAGTGTATCACATGCACTTGTGCTATGATACTAAAGTACAGTCGTTTGCTGTTACTATTTTTAATCCAGCTGACATTCGAGTGATTTGATTTCGTCTGTTCTTATCTGTCTCTAATTTTTTTTTCATAACTTCACATATACCACGTCGAACGTCATCTGTACTGCTTGGTGTAAGTCAGGATGTTTTTATGGCCAGTGTCGGTTTGAATAAGATCTAAGAATCTCATGATTAACAAACAACAATAGGAGCTTTTTACCGTCGCACCTTTTCATTATGTCAAATATTAACTGAAAAACATTGCCGATGTTTCTAGCAATTTGCAAAAATCTTCATTGGCAATACTCATAGTGACTGAAGCTTGGTATGTGCCTGCTATTTCCTCATTTGTAATATTACGTAACTATATTCGCTGCGTCGTCATTCTTTCCTACATCTATAGAACCGTCTATTAAATGTGCGTAACATCCACCAGGACAAAAACGTTTCTAGAAACTCTAATACTGCACTACATATTGTGTTATGAATTAATACGCAACATCCAGTGCTCCATGTAGGCCTGCTTCAGGCATTCCCATGTATTTGTCTTCAAGTATTTGTATCGACACTGCCTGTGAATTTGTTCTAGTGTCATCACCGTTCTTAGGTTTTCATCTACGCAACCTCATACATATTCTAATCTATCAAAGAATTTCTTTATTAATTGTCAATGTGACGTGTCCTTCCCACCTTCATATCTCGGTCTCTACAGTCATACCAAGTCTATACGTACATCCACATTCTGTAAATCTCTGCGAATTTCCTCGCTGTTAGCCAGGCGCCTGACAGTTCACGTTATTCAGCTTTTGTGTGAACCTGTCTACTGGGACTCTCACCAAATGTTGATGTCTTGTCAGTTTGTCAGTTTAGAAACTAATGTTAATTCTGGATGTTGTAATTCGTTTGTTTCATGCTGTACTACTTCCTTTCTTATGTATAACGATCATAAGCAACCGCCAGTTCAACTGAAAAATTTAATTTCTGTTCTCCGTGTTTCACTTAATGCTGTCTGTTATGGCACACAAGAGTTGCATCCATACAGAAGTGCTGAGGTTATTAACGCTCCCAGCAGTGAAAACATAACTCATAATGAGCTATCATCGCTTATTCGTTATACTAAACATAGTGTCTAGCTGCAGGCAATGGGTACATTGAAATTAACTAGGACAATACAGTGAAACGCTAGAGTGCATGATTGGATCGCATGCCCACACACACACACACACACACACACACACACACACACACACATATATATATATATATATATATATATATATATATAAAAATACTCCTGGAAATTGAAATAAGAACACCGTGAATTCATTGTCCCAGGAAGGGGAAACTTTATTGACACATTACTGGGGTCAGATACATCACATGATCGCACTGACAGAACCACAGGCACATAGACACAGGCAACAGAGCATGCACAATGTCGGCACTAGTACAGTGTATATCCACCTTTCGCAGCAATGCAGGCTGCTATTCTCCCATGAAGACGATCGTAGAGATGCTGGATGTAGTCCTGTGGAACGGCTTGCCATGCCATTTCCACCTGGCGCCTCAGTTGGACCAGCGTTCGTGCTGGACGTGCAGACTGCGTGAGACGACGCTTCATCCAGTCCCAAACATGCTCAATGGGGGACAGATCCGGAGATCTTGCTGGCCAGGGTAGTTGACTTACACCGTCTAGAGCACGTTGGGTGGCACGGGATACATGCGGACGTGCATTGTCCTGTTGGAACAGCAAGTTCCCTTGCCGGTCTAGAAATGGTAGAACGATGGGTTCGATGACGGTTTGGATGTACCGTGCACTATTCAGTGTCCCCTCGACGATCACCAGTGGTGTACGGCCAGTGTAGGAGATCGCTCCCCACACCATGATGCCGGGTGTTGGCCCTGTGTGCCTCGGTCGTATGCAGTCCTGATTGTGGCGCTCACCTGCACGGCGCCCAACACGCATACGACCATCATTGGCACCAAGGCAGAAGCGACTCTCATCGCTGAAGACGGCACGTCTCCATTCGTCGCTCCATTCACGCTTGTCGCGACACCACTGGAGGCGGGCTGCACGATGTTGGGGCGTGAGCGGAAGACGGCCTAACGGTGTGCGGGACCGTAGCCCAGCTTCATGGAGACGGTTGCGAATGGTCCTCGCCGATACCCCAGGAGCAACAGTGTCCCTAATTTGCTGGGAAGTGGCGGTGTGGTCCCCTACGGCACTGCGTAGGATCCTACGGTCTTGGCGTGCATCCGTGCGTCGCTGCGGTCCGGTCCCAGGTCGACGGGCACGTGCACCTTCCTCCGACCACTGGCGACAACATCGATGTACTGTGGAGACCTCACGCCCCACGTGTTGAGCAATTCGGCGGTACGTCCACCCGGCCTCCCGCATGCCCGCTATACGCCCTCGCTCAAAGTCCGTCAACTGAACATATGGTTCACGCCCACGCTGGCACGGCATGCTACCAGTGTTAAAGACTGCGATGGAGCTCCGTATGCCACGGCAAACTGGCTGACACTGACGGCGGCGGTGCACAAATGCTGCGCAGCTAGCGCCATTCGACGGCCAACACCGCGGTTCCTGGTGTGTCCGCTGTGCCGTGCGTGTGATCATTGCTTATACAGCTCTCTCGCAGTGTCCGGAGCAAGTATGGTGGGTCTGACACACCGGTGTCAATGTGTTCTTTTTTCCATTTCCAGGAGTGTATATAAAATCAAACAATGGAAAACTTAGGATGGAAAGTAACAATGCCAGAGAAGGAAAGTTGCTACACACCATATAATGGAGATACTGAGTCGTGATAGGCACAACAAAGAGATTCACACAGTTACAGCTGTCGGCCATTAAGGCCTTTGTCAGCAGTAGACATACATACACACATGCACATACACACACTCATGCAAACGCAACTTGCACCCATGTCTGCAGTCTCAGAGAGCTGAAACCACACTGTGAGCAGCAGCACCAGTGCATGATGGGAGTGGCGACTGGGTGGGGGTAAGGAGGAGGCTGGGGCAGGGAGGGGGAGGGATAGTATGGTGGGAGTGGCGGACAGTGAAGTGCTGCAGTTTAGATGGAGGGCAGGAGAGAATGTATGCAGGGGGAAGGGGGTAAGTAGTAGAAAGGGGAGAAATAAAAGAAATTAAAAGACTGGGTGTGTAGCTGAAATTACTGCTGTGTAGTGCTGGAATGGAAACAGGGAGGAGGCTGGATGGGTGAGGACAGTGACTAACGAAGGTTGAGGTCCGGAGGGTTACGGGAATGTAGGACCTATTGCAGGGAAAGCTCCCACCCGTGCAATTCAGAAAAGCTGGTTTTGGTGGGAAAGATCCATATGGCACAGACTGTGAAGCAGTTACTGAGATGAGGGATATCATGTTTGGCAGTGTGTTCAGGAACAGGGTGGTCCATTTGTTTTTGGGCCATGCAGACAGACAGCTTGTTGGTTGTCATACCTACACATAATGTAGCACAGTGGTTGCAGCTTAGCTTGTAAATCACATGACTGGTTTCACAGGTAGCCCTGCCTTTGATGGGATAGGTGATGTCAGTGACAGGACTGGAGTAGGTGGTGGGAGGATGTATGGAACAGGTCTTGCATCTAGGTCTATTACAGGGGTATGAGAAATGAGGTAAGGAATTGGGAGCAGGGGTTGTGTAAGGATGGACGAGTATATTGTGTAGTTTTGGTGGACTCCAGAATACCACGGTAGGAGGGGTGGGAAGGAAAGTGGGAAGGAGATTTCTCATTTCAGGGCACAACGAGAGGTAATTGAAACCCAGGCAGAGAATGCAATTCAGTTGCTTCAGTCTCAGATGGTACTGAGTTACGAGAGGAATGCTCCTCTGTGGCTGGACTGTGGGACTTTGGGAGGTGGTGGGTGACTAGAAAGATAAGGCACGGGAAATTTGTTTTTGTACAAGAATGGGAGGATAATTATGGTCAGTGAGGGCTTCAGTATATTTTGAGAGGGACTGCTCGTCACTGCAGATGTGACGACCATGGGTGGCTAGGCTGTACGGAAGGGACTTCTTGGTATAAAATGGGTGACAGTTGTCGAAGTGGAGGTATTGCTGGTAGTTAGTATGTTGGATATGGATGGAGGTACACATGTAGCCACCTCTGAGGTGAAGGTCAACATCTAGGAAGCTGGCTTGTTGGGTTGAGTAGGACCAGGTGAAGCAAATGGAGTAGAAGTTGTTGAGTTTCTGGAGGAATGTGAATAAGGTGACCTCACCTTCAATCCAAGTAGCAAAGATGTCATCAATGAAACTGAACCAGGTGACGGGCTTAGGATTCTGAGTTTTTAGGAGGGATTCCTCTAGATGGCCCATGAATAGGTTAGCATATGATGGTGCAATGTGGGTGCCCATAGCCATAGCATGGATTTGTTTCTAGGTAATGGCCTCAAAGGAGGAGTAATTCTGGGTGAGGATACAGTTGGCCATGGAGACTAGGAAGAAGGTTGTTGGTTTGGAATTCATAGGGCGACTGGAAAGGTAGTGTTCGGTAGCAGTAAAGCCATGGGCATTAGGAATGTTAGTGGACAGAGAGGTGGCATCAACAGTGATGAGCAGGACACCATGTGGTGAAGGAACAGGAACTGTGACGAGTTGGTCTAGGAAATGGTTAGTATCTGTTATACAGGAGGATAGGTTCTGGGTAATAAGTTGAAGGGGTTGATTTATGAGAGCAGAGATTCTCTCATTGGGGGCACAGTAAATGAACGCAATGGGGCGTCCTGGGTGGTGGGGTTTATGGACTTAAGGAAGCATGTAGAAGGTGGGAGTGCATGGAGTGGTAGGGATAAGTAGAGAGATGGACTCTGGGGAGAGGTTCTGGGATGGGCCTAAGGATTTGAGTAGTGCCTGGAGATCCCGCTGGGTTACTGGAATGGGATCACTGTGGCGTGGTTTGTAGGTGGAAGTATCTGACAGCTGACAGAGTCCTTCTGCCACATAATCCTTGCGGTGCAAGATAACGATGGTGGAGCCTTTGTCAGCAGGTAGGATTCGGGATCAGTTTTCAGATTGTGGACTGTGCCTCTTCCTGCAGATGTAAGTTTATTTGCATGTTGAATGACTTGGGGAATGATGCTGAGGCAAGGTTCGAGGTTAAGAAACTCTGGAAAGTTAAGATGGGGTGGTTTGGAGGCAATGGGCGTGGATCACGGTGGGATGGGGGAGTGAAATGAGTTAGGCAAGGTTCAATATTTGTCTTTGGTTGAGTATGATTGGTCGGGTTGGTATCGAAAACGTGTTTCCACTGTAGGGGATGGAAGAAAGAGAGAAGGTCTTCAACTAGTCCTGCATGGTTGAATATGGGAGTGGGGCAAAAGATGAGGCCTCTGGAAAGCTCTGATATTTCTGTTTGACTAAGGCTTCTGGAGGAAAGGTTCATAACTGTGTTGCGGGTCTGTTTAGATTCTTGGTTCTGTGTGGTGGTGGGAGAGAGTTTTGGAGGGTGGGGTAAGTGTAGTAGGTCTGCAAGACATGGTTTGTCAGCTACAAGGGGGATTGGGGGAGGTTTGGAGGTTGTTGTAGAATTGGTGGACAGTTGTTCTCCGAGGCGGGAGTGGGAAGTGAGTAGGATGGAGAGCTTTTTAAGGTGGCGGTGTGCATGTTGCTCAAGTTCCTATAGGGCAAGAGTTTCAGTGTGTCTTATGGCTTCCAGGAATTTGGGATTATATAGCAGGAAAATTTTGTGGATGGAGAGAAGGTACTGCAAGGAGGATTGGAAAAGATGTAGTGTGCAACGGGGAGTTCGTGCAGGGCAAGTGTTTCAATGTGTGTTATGGCTTCCAGGAATTTGGGATTACATAGCAGGAGAATTTTGTGGATGGAGAGAAGGTACTGCAAGGAGGATTGGAAAGGATGTAGTGTGCAACGGGGAAACTGATGACGAGATCTCCTCATTGTATGTAAATATTTCTCACATGTTGGCGCGACGCCGTCAGTGCAGGCACAGAATGACTTCACATCTATCTTTTTAACAACAAGACGCAGGTTGCCTTCTAGTTTCACCGTTCAAACTTTTCCGTAATTCAGGAGTCGGACCCCTTGGCTCCAAATACCAACCAAGGCGGGTAGGGCCTGAAAGAACAATCCCCGACTCATAAGATAGCTTCTAGCTTTGCCCAAGCCAAGGGTAACCATCTTTCACAGTTTACAGAACGCGGCCACATAGAGGCCACAGCTGTGGACATCCACTGTGTGCTGTTTTTTGGTGGCTGGCTCTGGACTCCTGTTATCCCTCCCTCTAACGGCCGCAAATGACGTCAATTTTACCACCGCAAGACTTTCGAAGGAGCCCTGTCCTGCCCTTATCTGTTACATTAATGTCAATTTAAGGACAATCATTACACTGAAGTCACCTCAATTTGTGATGCTAACCTGGACATTACAAATGGAAAGATGTGGTTCTTTATAGGGCGAGTGATCACCACGGACAGCATTAGATGCTCTGCAGCTTGCTCTCACGCTGCTCAAGGGGCTGGTATATTCTTGTGGCGGGGTGTTCCATTACCACATCATTGCAGCTGACAACTTCTGGATGGAACCACTCCCTCGCCGTATGGTGTTTAGAAAAGTCTATCTGTACCAGGTGATTATCATTAAACTTCCCGTATTTAACACGTTATACCACGGAAACTAATTACCGTACGTGTGCCTAACGGGGTTGCTTTAATATCAAGGACATGGGGAAGAGAAGTAATGCAGGATCAATTCAATTGAAACACTTTCAATGTGCTGCTACGGTACACCATACAATTACATTCCAGTACCATTACTGCAACACAAAGTGGGCTCAATATGGCTCCCATCAGTGCTCAGAAGAGTGAGAAAGCGCAGGACTGGATTCTTCACAGCAGAACAAAACATGTCCGTAGGTATGCTGGCCACCGCTGTTGATAAGCCACGCTTCAGATCAGCTCATGTGTGAATGTTCCCCTGGCAAACCCTGTCCTGTCCTTCAGGTGACCCCACAACCAGAAAACACAGGCAGGCGATCGTGCCGGCAAAGCACTTGCAAACTAACGGCTGATAATTCGATCGTTTCTAAATGTGTTTCAAAGATGCATGTGAACTTCACGAGTGATATACGGTGAGGCCACATGTTGCGTGAAATCTGTTGAGTTCAGTGAGTCTCTCTCCTGTAGGGCAGGTATGAAATACTGGGGACGCATATCGCAGAAACGCTGGCCAGTCACACTGCACATCTTTGGTCGTTGAGAGCCCACCGTTCAAAAAAGAACGGGCCAATGATGAACGTAGCCGTTAAGCCAAACGTTCCCCATACATAGGAACTTGATGCACAGAGACTGGAGGTGAAGGACCCCTTACTCGACAGTTCTGAGTATTCACCTCATCTGTCAGAGAAAAATGAGCTTTGTCTATCCATAGGATGGTCCAGAGCCAGGTCTCGTTAATTTCCGTTCTAGCGAGAAAGTGGAGAGCGAAGTCAACACTTTGCTGTCCGTTCTGTAGTGCAAGCTGCTGTACAATATGGATCTTGTACGGATATCATGTGAGAATGGTTCGAAGCACTTTCGGTACAGAAGACCACGGGATGTCCAACTGTCATGCCACAGCACGCGCACTGTCTGACGATCGGGAATTGTGCGCAGAGACGTTATCAACCACCTGTGTGGAACCAATCGTCGGCCTCTTCCCGGAGCGACGCCCAGTTCTCCAGTTGACTCGAACTTCTTCATCCCGCTCTGCACAACTGGTGGAGAAAGATGACCCTTCCCTAATCCTTTCAGCCGCGATATTCTCGAAGTGCAGCTGCAGCATTACTGTTGTTTTGGTAACAGAGCTTCACCACAGTCGCCCTGCTCCTTTTGTCCACGCTCGTGTTTATACGTCAACATGTGCACTGCTACTCGTCAGGTGTGCGACTATGAATAACGATGACAGATCACGTCACCTGGAGGCCTCAGTTGGACCTGGATGGTGGTGCTGTGGCCCGTGGAAATCATGCATCGTACTCTAAGAACAATATTGCTACCAAGTTTGGTACTCGCACCGTAATTAGTTTCCGCGTTATAAAGTGTTAAATAGGGAGATTTTAATTATAGCAACCCGGAATATAAATTTTGATCCCCGTTATTATGACATTTTGTACAAAGTTCCTCGTTTTCGTATAGTAATTTATAAATGTGTAGCGTTTTTGTGCACTATATGACAACAACTTCTGTACAATAAGTGTTATTAAACTGAAGGATTCAAATAAATAATAAGCTGTTAATTATAGTAGGTCATAAATTTAACCCATTTTAAGACATACAAATATATTTTACGTAGCGTTAGCATTTAGTAAACGTAAATGGGCGTTAGTGTTCTAGATTTAAGTCGGAATGAGCGTGCAGGCCAGTCTATGCACCGAATGTCCTCTCGTTCCTGGAATTGCTCCACTTGGGCAGTTCGAATGCGTCTACCATAAAAATGTCGTTCCTCGTTGGACCTCTGAATAGCTGCACGTGGGGAAGCAGTACGGCGTCCCAGTAACGGTGACCGTTGAGTGTACCACTTTCAAAAATATGGAGGTCAGTACGCAAATGAAACATTATTGCTCGCCACGCCATAACACAGACCACAACGATCATGTTCGACAGTGTTCCTGGGCGCATCACGTGTTCCCGCCTCTCGCCATATGAGCGTACGACCAGAATCACTACTCAGACTGAGTATGCTGTCATTAGAGAATAGCACACGACCCCACTCCTCGTTGCTGCAATCCGTGTGGTCTTGGAAACATCGCAAACGGTGCCACCGGTGTGTGGTTGTCAATGGTGCACAACGTACTGGTCGCCGGGAGAAAAGACCACCCCTCCGTCGCCGTGCTACCGTGGGCTGTCAGACTGCGTTTCTGGCAGTCATGTTAAATTGGTTGAAACTGCTCGCACGAAGAGATTTAGCTACTCGTATTTCCCGCACGCTATTTGAGTGCATACTGGAGCAATGGAGAAATAACTTTATGGTGGTTCTATGAAACCTCTAATAGGCACTTAATTGTGAATTGCAGAGAAATAATATAGGTGAAGGTGTAACTGTATCATACTTCTCTAATAACCGTTAAACATTAATTTAATTATTTATTTACCCATAGCAATTCTTCACGACTTTTTTTACATGAAGTAAAGTTATCTTGTATCGTTCCACAATTTTAATGTGATACCTTCCTTCTATACCTCTATGTGGTTCGTGGCAAATTTAAAACTCACCGAAAGTTTTGACTATAAATTAAACGGGTTTCGGATAGTGACCTGACAGTGGTTCATTAATTTCCACATATTTTGTTTTCGGAGTTTCTCTTCAGCAATTAACTAACTGGTTCTGTCTGTAAATATATTCTCAGCTAGTAATTATAACAACGTATTAACGTTTCTTATGTTTTCTGCGCTAATAAGATTACTTTGGTAAATATATTGAATGAGTTATATATTTAGCAATTAATAACTAAGAAAGGGATCTTTTCGGTGAAACAAGTTCATACTGTTTCCAAAGGAGGGGTCGAGTACATCTTTGAAGTGATGTTTATCATTTGCCTCTCTTCCTTCTTATTTCAGTTCCCTCGATATCTTCTCTCCACGTTTCACTGTTGTGTTAGGATGTACATATCTTAGAAAATGTATTGGTGCGAATAACTATCTGTACCGAACCAGTAATGACGAATATCTTATTTTTCTTAACATTAATCTATCTCTTATGTTATTAAGAGATTACCAAGTGAAAAGTGGGTGGTAGCTGTTTTATAAACCACAATAACCGGCTTTTGCGAAATTTGTATAGCCGCCATTGTGGCCATTTCAACGAGATAACTACATATTTTCGTAATTATTTAGAAAATTGCCTTCATTTAATTGAACGTATGCTGACAGCCGATTGCAGAGTAAATTATGACAGTTGAAACATTCTAGATTCATACAGGTGCGAAAAGTCGAAACCAAGCCAGTCATTCCGAGAGTGTTATTTTGTGTCCTAGCATCTTTAAATCCGTAGACATTTCGTCAGTTTAACTCGCCTAGTCCTTATGAAGGAGAGTTACATGCTGACTCACAGAATATTCAATAGCAACACATTTTCATAAACCGTAAATGCTGTAGGACTCTAATAATAATTTACAAAAACAAAGAAAAAATTTTGATTTTATATCACCTTTGAAATTTTATTAAGTGGTAAGCAAATGGTTTGTCAATATACAAAACACTGAATTTAGTAACATCAATTTACATGACTCTCCCGAAAGCGGTACAAAACCAAAAACGTTTTGACGTCTTTTCAGTAACACCCGACGGTCCACTGCACCATTTTCCTTAGTTTAACTGCTTGCTGGATATGCGAAAGTTCAACTCTTACGTAATTGTTCGGATTTAATGTCTTCCGTTACCAGTTGCCAATAACGTCATAAAAGACAAACAACGAACCCGTGAGAAACAGTTGAGAAAATAACCCTTTTTCCGCTAATATCATTTTTTTCGATTTGCACCAAAGTCGAAGCTGAAGAGCGACAAATTTCTTCTCTTCTTCAACAGCGTTTGATGCTAACATTCAGACGTTTTCGATCTCGACAGGCTGTTTCTCTTCCAGTCTTCCAGTCTGTATTCTTCCCGTTTTAACGCTGGTCTTTCCTCTTTCTTCCGCGCGGCTCTCAGTTTAAAATCTTCCTTGGCGACAAATTTTGATTAATAGTCGCACGAACCGGTACCACCTGAGGTCTGTAATCCACAAAGATTTTGCTTGAAGCACGTTATCTCCATTGGCCTCCACACTTTATTTCGTAATTTATCTTGTCACGTTACCTGCAGACGTCTTATCATATAGTCGTTTTAAAATGTTCTAATTATCTCGATAACATTCCCCGATTCAGACCACATCTCTGGCCCTTACAGAACTATGTTCTCCAACACAATGCAAAATTTTCTTTCATTGCGTCCTGCCGAATATTATTATTTCGCGATATGCCATGGAAAGATTTAGGAACCCTCTTCCCCGTTGTTGTGAACTGTATCATTTTCACACGACCAGAAATTTGCAGTTTCTGCAGGCTTTCAGTTCTCCTTCCCCATGACAAAGTTTTTATCTCCTACTTAGGCGGTAGCCCCGGCGACCGTGTGGCAGAACGACCACCTTCTCGCCCAGTCTTTCCGCCCAGCAACGGCGGCAGCCGCGTCTGCGGCGAGCTGGAGAAGGCAGCTCCCCCTCACTGGAGGCGCCATCGTCGGGGGCGGAGTGCACCACGGCGACCGCCGAGACAGCAGTCGCGTCTCCCACCTGCACAGGAAACGGATACTCACATTGAGATGCGTAAAAGTAGACTGTTCACGAATATGAAATTTTATGTGTGTACAGCATAAGAAGCGTTTTGGAAAAAGTTTATATTGGTCGAACATTGTCTTTGCAGTAGGACACAGCCGAAGATCTACTTCAGATTAGCAGTGGGAGCTCATCCAGGAGCGAAAACTTTGTGTTTAGAATAAAATACGCAAATCTTGTGTTATTAGTACCAGTGGATTAGACACTGTTAATGTCTCCAGATGTTGACAACTGTCTTGTAGTTCGGGATTGTTGTGTGGATTATCATGCATTTCACTGCACTCGGAGATACTGGCCATTTAGTTCTTAGTGAGAAATAGTGGTAAATATTTCTACATTTCTGTGCAAGAGATTGTTCCGCAGTTCGGAACGGAATCGGTGGAGGAGGAACAGCGGTAGATTAGTGTTTAACGTCCCGTCGATAACGAGGTCATTAGAAGCTGAGCACAAGCTCTGATTAGGGAAGGGTGAAGAAGGAAAGCGGCCGTGCCATTTCGGAGGAACCACCCCAGCATTCCCTTAAGCGATTTAGAGAAATCACGGAAAACCTAAGTGAGGACCCCCGGGAACGTGTTTGAAGCGTCGTCCTACCGAAAGTGCTACTCCGCTCGGTACAAAGGCCATGTGCCGATGACCCTGTCTGAGTAATCAGTGATCCACATTGAACACCGTATATTCCGTCGTACGCGAAAAGCGGTAGGTCTGTTTCAAACTAGTGCAGTTTCTCAAAAAGGAACGTAACATCGCTCGGCCATTGATCTCCTTTAAACACTTGTAAGTAGTCGACCTCATTACTTTTTCCTTTTTATTTTAATTCGTTACATTCCATGCGACACTGGCATCGAAAACTACTTGAGGTAGTTTTGAAATCACTTAAAATAGCAGAAACAAGTGCCGTAGAAGCTTTTGAAATCTGGTGTTACAGAAAAACGTTGAAGGTTAGATGGCTAGATCACGTAGCTGACCAGGAGGTACTGAGTGCAACTGCGGAGAAAACAAGTTCCGCACAATTGTAAAAAGAAGCAAGCATTGAGTAAGTGGAAGAATTCCCTGACTTATGAATTGGCGGAATCTCTCACAGAATTAATTATTCCGTCCTGTTAACTGCAAATTTCGTGAGCGTGTAGATGTGCATTCTGTTGGTATACGTTCCTTGCATGAACACGATATATGTATAAACGTCATCAATAAAATTTCGAGGACAGCAAGCGTAAATAAGAGCGCGAGCTATCGTACAATCTACTCAATAGCTCGTGAATCAAAGCCCCTGACGAGAATAATATACAGAAAAAACTGGAGAGGAGTATCTAGAATTGTGATTTACAACTGAAAGAGGGCTGAAGAAAAATCTGGACACGGTAAAGGGTAAGTAAACGTGGAAAAATCGTCAAACAATGTGAAATGGTGTAAGACATTCGAAATTTTGAGAGACATAGGAGTAAACAATAAACAGAAAATTGGATGACATAGCTCAGAGGTCTCGAATTAGAAAGAGTCTTAGAAAGGCGCAGTCTTTCAACCCTACTATTCAATCATTACAGTACAGAAGGAATGTTGAAATTAAAGAAAGGTTCAAAGGTTGGTCTAAAACTCAAGGTTAAAGGATATGAATAATAATATTCGTTGACGACAATGTTATCCTCAGTGGAAGTGAAGAAGAAGAACAGATTTTTGCATGGAATGAACAATCTAATGAGCACAGAACGTGAATTGAGGGTGAACCAAAAAATGACGAAAATAATGAGAAGTGGAAAATGAAAACACGAAGAAACTTGACGTCAAAATTCGGGATTACGACGTAGGAGAATTAAGGGGGTTCTGCTACTTTGAGGTGGATGTAACCCATGACGGAAGATTACAGGAGGACATAGAAATCGAAGTAGCACAGTAAAGGCAAATGTGGCCAAGAGAAGTCTACTAGTAACAAACAAAAAGAACGTGCGTTTGGAGGACAGCAGTGTCGTGGTGGTGAATCATACACCGCACGAAAACCGAAACGGAAAGGAATCTAAGCGTCTTACATGTGGTGGTATAGAAGAATTTTAAGAATTAGATGGCCTGGTAAGAAACAAGGTTGCACAAATAAAACCTTCAATATTCTTGCCCTCCTTGGTAATTACAATGTCGTCTTACCTTCCCCATGGTGGGCTGCTCCTGCTGTGTGTCCTGTAGCCTAGGAGTGACGTCTGCAGCATCAGCTGACGTCAGCGTCTTCTGCGGCTCTTCCGACCTCGGAAGACCACCTTCCTCCTGACCGGGGCCCAAACGGAACCGCATCCACACCACGTTGAAATCCTGTGGGAGATTTTTTTCGTCGTCATGTTTTCGTTTATTGTTTTTCACTTTATTTATTTCTCAATATTTAACCATAATCTAAGACACTCATGTTTTCCAGTACAAGGTACTGTGTTTTTATCATTACGTATCTAGAGTCATGTTATTTTCTCAGTGGATACCATAAAAGTCCGATTTCCTGTTTAAGACATATATCAGGTTAATAGGGCATGCTGAAGGGTTTTTATGGCAATGCGGACGAGAGTATCCTCTCGTTGACTTCGTGAAATACTTAGCGGCAACCCCAGCCAACACGAAGTCTTAAATGCCGGGTTTGTTGACCCACTAATATTAACTGTGGACTCAGTACTGATGTCGCTCCCCGGTTCGGTTCAAACATGTCCATTTATTTGTCGATGCTTAGGGAGAAAAATCCGAAACACGAATCATCTATTTCACGATTTTCAGTTTAGTTCGGACAGGGAGTGAATGGCCTAACCACAGCAGAGGTCACACGAGAGGATGTGCTCTTGTGCTGAAGATACTAATCAGCAAGGGAACGTGCAGTCCCATGAAGCAACATGAACCCTCATTCTCATGGCAATGTGTCCACAAAGCAAAGTGATAAACAAAAGAAATTGGTAATTTAGTTCAGCTATTTAACGTGCCTTAGGCCCCCTCCTCAAGATTTATTCATTTATCCGTCAACAAATTGTGATCATGTTTCAGGAAGTGTGGATGAAATTACTGTTCTGTTGCATCAGAATTTAGATTAAACTAACACAGACAATGAATAGTCGGCTTCAAGTTAAAGATGTGAGGTTAGTTTGCAATTAAGTGCGTAAACGGTTAGTCTTCATTCACGCTTTCATTACATGGTCCATCTGGAGCTAAGATGAAATCTAACAGGAGTGGGAGAATGTGGTAGGAATGGTAAAAACGACGCTGGGAGAGTAATATCTTTTCCAAAGGTAATAAATGACTGTAGAAAAGACAAAAATGTACGGATCGGTCATATAGCAGACGGAAGCTTTTCAGGGTTCACCTGTGGCGAGAGGTACCTCCATCACGTCCGACACCCCTCCGTGGCGACACAGTGATTCCACCCACAGACCATGGATACGGTCCAATCGGCGGGCCATCCCCTGACTTGGCGTCATTGAGTGCGGTATGGAGGGGAGTGAGATAAGCACACCGCTTTCCGAGTTATTGTTAATTTCTATGTGTTGGAACCTCCACTTCTCTGTCTCAGTAGTTCCTCAATTGGTCTCTGGAGGCTGAGTAACCCGTTCCCGTCCTCCCATCAAAGAAAGTTCGCTGGAATACCGGAAGCTGAACCGCGGTTTTCCGTGTAGTGCATCTACTGACCAGTTAGCCCCGGTAACAGTAACCCAGTAAAACTAATTTACAGCCCCCTACAGAAGTTAACCTTAGGGCTATCAGTAAGTGATCGATCGCTTTTAGCTACAGGTACTTGTGTCAACTTTAGCAAATGCAGAAGTTCTCGCGCTATACTCGAATGTGATGTGTTAATTAATGATCACTTTGATTATGTAGAATCTGCATTCCCCTAACCATCAGTGTTACATTCTTCACACTCCTCGACGCTGCTCACCTGTGGGTCCAACAGTACAGGGTCTGCGTCGTCGTCGCAGACCGCTACGACACGAAGATCTTCGGTGTCTGTCTCCCGCCCACAAGGGAGACAGAAAAAGGCGAGAGCTCTGCGGAACATCTGTGAAGAAAAAGAAGTGTGTACATGTATGAAACGTGGTCCTACATTCATAAATTAGCCTAGGAGAATAGCTGCGGCACAGATGTGGATTGTGAGGAAATCTCAAAGTTAATGATGGGTGCTGCGACTGCGTTTTACGAGAAATTCCACACCTCATCAACATGCTGCCGAAAGCTCTGAAAATTAAAGTTTTTCTGGCATACTATGATTTTCGGCGACATTAAATATTTTCTTACAAAAACCACGCCTTGAGCTTTCAGCAAATCTGCAACGCTTACTAGCAAAGTTACACGTATTTACTGAATATACTTGTCATGACTCGCAAACAAATAAGTGAAAAATTTCACATGGAACGTAGTATGCGCGAGGAAAGTCAACCACCAAACTGACGTAATTTACCTTTTAAGACAACCCTGCAACTTGCTCGTCTGAAGATGATGTTTGATAAAGGAACAGTTGAGAGCGTAGCCAAAGTAAAAAATACGGGAAATTCTATGTTTAATCAATGTGTAATATACGTTGCAGAAAGAGTAGTTTGTATCAGTAAGCACCGATGTTAGTCTTACGGCCGGCAGCTGCCCACCATCCGCGGATAGCCCAAAACCGAGCGAGAATGTGGCGGGCGTTAAAGAGCAAATAGTCGCGAATGTCGAAGATTCGACTTCATAATATATTACAAAATTAAAATTCAGTGCTGAGTTGCATTAGGTCATCTTCCAATCCGTACAGAGCTAAACTGTAAATACGGATTTATTCTTGTATGTCGTACTGAAAATGAAATATATTTAGAGTTCTCAGTTCCACGTCGATGTATTCATGGCCAGAAGGTTGATTTTTAATTGTAATGGAAGTGATTAATGGATTGGACTTGGGTGCTTTCTTCTGCTGAATGATTACGAGCTTAACCAGAAATATTACTCTTTGACTCTGGTAAATTTTGGGTAACTATCATGTTACAAGACGCTCTGAAAATACATCACGCGCAATATCGCCAACCACAAGAAAAGCCATCGTCTTTGTCGCAAGGAAGAATACAAATGTTAATGCTCCTCGCTTCACTCCCAGCAATTTTGGTTGTTTTCTTCGCTTCCTGCGCTTGGAAATCGCCAAATATGTTCCTCATCTTTCTTTCTGTAATCAGACGTAAATGTAAATATAGTCGACTATTGCAAAACATACATGTGTTAAAAGTCACAAAATGTGTTAACATCACTAAGATGAAACAATATATACATATACAGGGTGTTACAAAAAGGTACCGTCAAACTTTCAGGAAACATTACTCACACACAAAGAAAGAAAATGTGTTATGTGGACATGTGTCCGGAAACGCTTACTTTCCATGCTAGAGCTCATTTTATTACTTCTCTTCAAATCACATTAAACATGGAATGGTAGCACACAGCAACAGAACGTACCAGCGTGACTTCAAACACTTTGTTACAGGAAATGTTCAAAATGTCCTCCGTTAGCGAAGATACATGCATCCACCCTCCGTCGCATGGAATCCCTGATGCGCTGATGCAGTCCTGGAGAATGGCCTACTGTATCACAGCCGTCCACAATACGAGCACGAAGAGTCTCTACATTTGGTAGCGGAGTTGCGTAGACAAGAGCTTTCAAATGCCCACATAAATGGAAGTCAAGAGGGTTGATGTCAGGAGAGCGTGGAATTGGTCCGCCTCTACCAATTGGTCCGCCTTTACCAATCCATCGGTCACCGAATCTGTTGTTGAGAAGCGTACGAACACTTCGACTGAAATGTGCAGGAGCTCCATCGTTGTGTCGTATTTGTAAACGCACATGTTCTAGCAGCACAGATAGAGTATCCCGTATGAAATCATGATAACGTGCTCCATTGAGCGTAGGTGGAAGAACATGGGGCCCAATCAAGACATCACCAACAATGCCTGCCCAAACGTTCACAAAAATCTGTTTTGATGACGTGATTGCACAATTGCGTGTGGATTCTCGTCAGCCCACACATGTTGATTGTGAAACTTTACAATTTACAATTTGATCACGCTGGAATGAAGAATCGTCCGTAAAGAGAACATTTGCACTGAAATGAGGATTGACACGTTGTTGGATGAACCATTCGCAGAAGTGTACCCGTCGAGGCCAATCAGCTGCTGATAGTGCCTGCACATACTGTACATGGTACGGAAACAACTGGTTCTCCCGTAGCACTCTCCATACAGTGACATGGTCAACGTTACCTTGTACAGCAGCAACTTCTCTGACGCTGATATTGGGGTTATCGTCAACTGCACGAAGAATTGCCTCGTCCATTGCAGGTGTCCTCGTCGTTCTAGGTCTTCCCCAGTCGCGAGTCATAGGCTGGAATGTTCCGTGTTCCCTAAGACGCCAATCAGTTGCTTCGAACGTCTTCCTGTCGGGACACCTTCGTTCTGGAAATCTGTCTCGATACAAAAGTATCGCGCCACGGCTATTGCCCCGTACTAACCCATACATCAAATGAGCATTTGCCAACTCCGCATTTGTAAACATTGCACTGACTGGAAAACCACGTTCGTGATGAACACTAACCTGTTGATGCTACGTACTGATGTGCTTGATGGTAGTACTGTAGAGAAATGAGTCGCATGTCAACACAAGCACCGCAGTCAACATTACCTTCCTTCAATTGGGCAACTGGCGGTGAATCGAGGAAGTGCAGTACATACTGACGAAACTAAAATGAGCTGTAACATAGAAATTAAGCGTTTCCGGACACATGTCCACATAACATCTTTTCTTTGTTTGTGTGTGAGGAATGTTTCCTCAAAGTTTGGCCGTACCTTTTTGTAACACCCTGTATATTGGTGTAGTGGGATGCGTACCTACATCCGTCGACTCCACATACTACCACATTCACTATTACGCTCGTACTTTGTCATGGAGTAGTAATTTCCTATCTTGGATATCTTACTATGCCTTCAAGGCTTATATTGTTGATACACTGTTAACGGACGTTTAATAATAATGGTGACATATTTGTGAAAAATTATGAATGGACCGTTTCCTCTAATACTGCCAGTCATAATAACAGTTTGTCTCATTTTTAAATTATTAATAATAATAACTTATTGCTGAGAGAGAACTCTTGTATGAAGCAGATAACGAAAGTCGACAGCAGTTACTACTGTTTTCGATATTGCGTGTTTGCTGAAAGTGTATCTGAAATGTGTGTTAGCTGTGAATTTTCCACATTCTGTCATAGTTATCAAATATCTCCCCGTCCACTTCTTCTGCTGAGGCACATTTCAATATCTCAAGTCTGATCTAATTAATAATTAGAAATATCGTAGTAGTCTCGGGAAATTATACTAAGGCGCCGTTTTGTGTGGATTATCCGTAAGTCAATGACTGCATCTCGGAGCACCCAGGTTTCCACTGGCCAGTCGGTTGAACGAACCTAAGAGCTTGTAGAACAGGAAAACCGCCACAACAGGTGACGACGTTGGTTTCTGTTCGTTACGAAAAAGGAAAAATGCATTTCAGTAAGACTTGTCAGTAAGCAGCAGTTACGATGTAAATCTGTCCGCAAATTACCCCACTGGAAACCGAGAAACTTCTTGCAAAGCCACCAGTCTCGTCTCATTAATGAATGAAGACCACATTGTGGCGGCTTTCTTTTATTGTGATTGATAAGGAACAGCGAGTTGTGTGGTAAAGTGCTTGGACTCATGTGTCTTATTAATTAAGTGCTGGGTTTAAAATAGATCTGGCCGACTTACTGCCACTTCGTTGTCCAGTCAGACCATGAGTGTCACGGATATTACACGCGAATTTGGATGGCATTCATTAAGACAAAGGTGTTATGAGTTGAGGCAGGATCTTTGCATGAAATTTCAATCATCAGTTTCCTCCTCGGAATTCGAAAATATTCTGATGGCGCCTCGCTACATAGGGAGAAGTGATCATCACAATACAATAAGATCAATTACGGCTCGCACACAAATATTTAAGTGTTCGTTTTTCCCGCATTAGGGGAGAGTTGAGCAGTGGAGAAATAGCTTGATGGTGGTTCGATGAAACCTCTGCCAGTTACTTAATTGAGATGTAGATTTAGCTGTATCATACTTCTGCGATAACTTTGAATAATTAATATAATTATTTCCCTTACCCGTAGGGACTCTTCACGTTTGTTTTGACATAAAGTATAGATATCTTGTATCATTCTACAGTTTTCAGTGATACCTTCATTCTATACATTTATGTGGTTCGTGACACATTTCAAACTCACCGAAAGCTTTCACTATATGTTAACGGTTTTCTGATAGTGAATTGATAGTGATCCACCAATTTCTGGATTTTTTTTTCTGAGTCTAGCATCAGCAATTGACTGACAGGTCGTGTCTGTACACACATTCTCAGCTACTACTTGTAATGGCATATCAGTATTTTTTCTTACGTTTTCCGTGCTAATAAGCTTACTTTGGTAAACATCCTGAATGAGTCATACACCATGCAATTAATAATCAAGAAAGGCGTCTTACTCGTATATGTCAAACAAGTCCACACTGTTTCTAAAGGAAGATGTCGAGTTTATGTTTTTGACGTGATGTTAATTAATTGCCTGTCTTTCTTCATGTCAAGTTCCCTGGATATCTTTCCCCCTCTTGACAATGATGTGTTATGGTGTAAATGTACTGTTGCGAATAATTATCTGTGCCGTATCAGTAGTTACTGGTATTTTATCTTTCTTAACATTAATCTCTCTCTTAAGTCATTAAGTGATTACCAAATGAAAATTGGTGGGTGCTGTTCTGGCAATAATTGGCTTGGGCGAAATTTGTATAGCCGCTATTGCGGCCATTTTATCGAGATAACTGCGTATTTTAGTAATTGTGTAGAAAATTCTCTTCATTTAATTGAACTTAATGCCGACAGCCGATTGAAGGTTATATTATGACACTTGAAACATTCCAAATTGATATAGGTGCGAAAAAACGAAGCCAAGCCAGTTATTCCGAGAGAGTGATATTTTGTGTCCTAGCATCTTTAAATCCGTAGACCTTCCGTCAGTTTAACTGGCCTAGTCGGAGAGTTAAATACTAAATCACAGAATATTAAATAGCAACACACTGTCATAAACAGCCAATGCTGTAAGTATCTATAAATATTTTTACAGAAATTAAGAATAAACTTTGATGTTGTAAAACCATTAAAATTTTATTGAGAGTTAAACAAATGGTTTGTTAATACAGAAAACACTGAGTTTTGTAACATCAATTTACATGACTCCCCCGAAAGCGGCTTCTTTTAGCAACACCGGACGGACCACTGAACCAATTTCTTTCGTTAAACTGCTTGCTGTATATGCGAAAGCTCATTTGTTAAGTTGTCGTTCGGATTTAATGTCTTCCGTGACTGGTTTCCAATAACTTCACAAAAGGCAAACAACGAACTGGTGAGAAACAGTTCAGAAAATCACCCTTTGTTCGGTGGATATCATCTTTTCGATTTGCACGATAAGTCGAAGCTGAGTAGCGAAAAAGTTGTTCTCTTCTTCGACAGCGTCTGTGATCGTAACATTTAGTCGGTTTCGACCTCGACAGGCTGTTGCTGTTCCAGTCTTCCGGTTTTCCAATGCTTCATGTCGGTATTCTTCCCATTTTTAAAGCTGGTCTCTCCTGTTTCTTCCGCGCGGCTCCCAGTTTAAAACCTTCCTTGGCGACAAATTTTAATCAATCTTCGGACGTACCGGTACTAGCGCAACTCTGTATTGTGCAAAGATTTTGCTTCAAGCACGTTATCTCCATTGGCTTCCACACTTCATTTCGTAATTTATCTCGTCACGTTACCTGCAGACGTCTTCTCATATAGTCGTTTTAAAATGTTCTAATTATCTCGATAACATTCCCCGATTCAGACCACATCTCTGCCCCTTACAGAACTATGTTCTCCAACACAATGCAAAATTTTCTTTCATAGCGTCCTGCCGAATATTATTATTTCGCAATATGTCATGGAAAGATTTAGGAACTCTCTTCCCCGTTGTTGTGAACTGTATCATTTCCACACGACCAGAAATTTGCAGTTTCTGCAGGCTTTCAGTTCCCCTTCCCCATGACAAAGTTTTTATCTCCTACTTAGGCGGTAGCCTCGGCGACCGTGTGGCAGAACGACCACCTTCTCGCCCAGTCTTTCCGCCCAGCAACGGCGGCAGCCGCGTCTGCGGCGAGCTGGAGAAGGCACCTCCCCCTCACTGGAGGCGCCATCGTCGGGGGCGGAGTGCACCACGGCGACCGCCGAGACAGCAGTCGCGTCACCCACCTGCACAGACAACGGATACTCACATTGAGATGCGTAAAAGTAGACTGTTCACGAATATGAAATTTTATGTGTGTACAGCATAACAAGCGATTTGGAAAAAAGTTTATATTGCTCGAACACTGTCTTTGCAGTAGGACACTGCCGAAGATCTACTTCAGATTAGCAGTGAGAGCTCATCCAGGAGCGAAAACTTTGTATTTAGAATAAAATACGCAAATCTTGTGTTATTAGTACCAGTTGATTAGACACTATTAATGTCTCCAGATGTTGACAACTGTCTCGTAGTTCGGGATTGTTGTGTGGATTATCATGCATTTCACTGCACTCGGAGATACTGGCCATTTAGTTACCAGTGCGAAATAGTGGTGAATATTTCTACATTTCTGTGCAAGAGATTGTTTCGCAGTTGGGAACGGAATCGGAGGAGGAGGAACAGCGGTAGATTAGTGTTTAACGTCCCGTCGATAACGAGGTCATTAGAGGCTGAGCACAAGCTCTGATTAGGGAAGGTTGGAGAAGGAAAGCGGCCGTGCCATTTCGGAGGAACCACCCCAGCATTCCCTTAAGCGATTTAGAGAAATCACGGAAAACCTAAGTGAGGACCCCCGGGAACGTGTTTGAAGCGTCGTCCTACCGAAAGTGCTACTCCGCTCGGTACAAAGGCCATGTGCCGATGACCCTGTCTGAGTAATCAGTGATCCACATTGAACACCGTATATTCCGTCGTACGCGAAAAGCGGTAGGTATGTTTCAAACTAGTGCAGTTTCTCAAAAAGGAACGTAACATCGCTCGGCCTTTGATCTCCTTTAAACACTTGTAAGTAGTCGACCTCATTACTTTTTCCTTTTTATTTTAATTCGTTACATTCCATGCGACACTGGCATCGAAAACTACTTGAGGTAGTTTTGAAATCACTTAAAATAGTAGAAACAAGTGCCGTAGAAGCTTTTGAAATCTGGTGTTACAGAAAAACGTTGAAGGTTAGATGGCTAGATCACGTAGCTGACCAGGAGGTACTGAGTGCAACTGCGGAGAAAACAAGTTCCGCACAATTATAAAAAGAAGCAAGCATTGAGTAAGTGGAAGAATTCCCTGACTTATGAATTGGCGGAATCTCTCACAGAATTAATTATTCCGTCCTGTTAACTGCAAATTTCGTGAGCGTGTAGATGTGCATTTTGTTGGTATATGTTCCTTGCACGAACACGAAATATGGAAAAACGTCATCAATAAAATTCCGAGGACAGCAAGCGTAAATAAGAGCGCGAGCTATCGTACAATCTACTCAACAGCTCGTGAATCCAAGCCGCTGACGAGAATAATATACAGAAAACTGGAGAGGAATATCTATAATTGTGATTTACAACTGAAAGAGGGCTGAAGAAAAATCAGGACACGGTCAAAGGGTAAGTAAACGTGGAAAAATCGTCGAACAATGTGAAATGGTGTAAGACATTCGAAATTTTGAGAGACATAGGAATAAACAATAAACGAAAATTGGATGACATAGCTCAAAGGTCTCAAATTAGAAAGAGTCTTAGAAAGGACGCAGTCTTTCAACCCTACTATTCAATCATTACAGTACAAAAGGAATGATGAAATTAAAGAAAGGTTCAAAGGTTGGTCTAAAACTCAAGGTTAAAGGATATGAATAATAATATTCGTTGAGGACAATGTTATCTTCAGTGCAAGTGAAGAATAAGAACAGATTTTTTGCATGGAATGAACAATCTAATGAGCACAGAACGTGGATTGAGAGTAAACCAAAAAATGACAAAAATATTGAGAAGTGGAGAAATGAAAATACCGAGAAACTTGATGTCAAAATTCACGATTACGACGGAGGTGAATTTGGGGGTAATAACCCATGATGGAAGACTCCAGGAGGACATAGAAACCAAAGCCGCACAGTAAAAGAGGTCAAATGTGGCCAAGAGAAGTCTACTGGTAACAAACAAAAAGAACGTGCGTTTGGAGGACAGGAGTGTCGTGGTAGTGAATCATACACCGCACGAAAACCGAAACGGAAAGGAATCTAAGGGTCTTACATGTGGTGGTATAGAAGAATGTTAAGAATTAGATGGCCTGATAAGAAACAAGCCTGCACAAATAAAACCTTCAATATTCTTGCCCTCCCTGGTAATCACAATGTCGTCTTACCTTCCCCATGGTGGGCTGTTCCTGCTGTGTGTCCTGTAGCCTAGGAGTGACGTCTGCAGCATCAGCTGACGTCAGCGTCTTCTGCGGCTCTTCCGACCTCGGAGGACCACCTTCCTCCTGACCGGGGCCCAAACGGAACCGCATCCACACCACGTTGAAATCCTGTGGGAGATTTTTTTCGTCGTCATGTTTTCGTTTATTGTTTTTCACTTTATTTATTTCTCAATATTTAACCATAATCTAAGACACTCATGTTTTCCAGTACAAGGTACTGTGTTTTTATCATTACGTATCTAGAGTCATGTTATTTTCTCAGTGGATACCATAAAAGTCCGATTTCCTGTTTAAGACATATATCAGGTTAATAGGGCATGCTGAAGGGTTTTTATGGCAATGCGGACGAGAGTATCCTCTCGTTGACTTCGTGAAATACTTAGCGGCAACCCCAGCCAACACGAAGTCTTAAATGCCGGGTATGTTGACCCACTAATATTAACTGTGGACTCAGTACTGATGTCACTCCCCGGTTCGGTTCAAACATGTCCATTTATATGTCGATGCTTAGGGAGAAAAATCCGAAACACGAATCATCTGTTTCACGATTTTCAGTTTAGTTCGGACAGGGAGTGAATGGCCTAACCACAGCAGAGGTCACACGAGAGGATGTGCTCTTGTGCTGAAGATACTAATCAGCAAGGGAACGTGCAGTCCCATGAAGCAACATGAACCCTCATTCTCATGGCAATGTGTCCACAAAACAAAGTGATAACAAAGTAATTCGTAATTTAGTTCAGCATTTTATCGTGCCTTACCTCCCCCCACCCCCTTCTCAAGATTTATTCATTTATCCGTCAACAAATTGTGATCATGTTTCAGGAAGTGTGGATGAAATTACTGTTCTGTTGCTTCAGAAGTTAGATTAAACTACACACAGGCAATGAATAGTCGGCTTCAAGTTCAAGATGTGTGGTTAGTTTGCAATTAAATGCGTAAACGGTTAGTCTTCATTCGCGCTTTCATCATATGGTCCATCTGGAGCTAAGATAAAATCTAACAGGAGTGGGAGAATGTGGTAGGAATGGTAAAATCGAGGCTGGGAGAGTAATATCGACTCCAAAGGTAATAAATGACTGTAGAAAAGACAAAAATGTACGGATTCGTCATATAGCAGACGGAAGCTTTTCAGGGTTCACCTGTGGCGAGAGGTACCTCCATCACGTCCGACACCCCTCCGTGGCGACACAGTGATTCCACCCACAGACCATGGATACGGTCCAATCGGCGGGCCATCCCCTGACTTGGCGTCATTGAGTGCGGTATGGAGGGGAGTGAGATAAGCACACCGCTTTCCGAGTTATTGTTAATTTCTATGTGTTGGAACCTCCACTTCTCTGTCTCAGTAGCTCCTCAATTGGTCTCTGGAGGCTGTGTAACCCGTTCCCGTCCTCCCATCAAAGAAAGTACGCTGGAATACCGGGAGCTGAACCGCGGTTTTACGTGTGGTACATCTACTGACCAGTTAGCCCCGGTAACAGTAACCCAGTGAAACTAATTTACAGCCCCCTACAGAAGTTAACCTTAGGGCTATCAGTAAGTGATCGATAGCTTTTAGATACAGGTACTTGTGTCAACTTTGGCAAATGCAGAAGTTCTCGCGCTATACTCAAATGTGATGTGTTAATTAATGATCACTTTGATTATGTAGAATCTGCATTCCCCTAACCATCAGTGTTACATTCTTCACACTCCTCGACGCTGCTCACCTGTGGGTCCAACAGTACAGGGTCTGCGTCGTCGTCGCAGACCGCTACGACACGAAGATCTTCGGTGTCTGTCTCCCGCCCACAAGGGAGACAGAAAAAGGCGAGAGCTCTGCGGAACATCTGTGAAGAAATAGAAGTGTATACACGTATGAAGCGTGGTCCTACATTCATAAATTAGCCTAGGAGAATAGCTGCGGCACAGATGTGGATTGTGAGGAAATCTCAAAGTTAATGATGGGTGCTGCGACTGCGTTTTACGAGAAATTCCACACCTCATCAACATGCTGCCGAAAGCTCTGAAAATTAAAGTTTTTCTGACAGTGTATGATTTTCGGCGACATTAAATATTTTCTTACAAAAACCACGCCTTGAGCTTTCAGCAAATCTGCAGCGCTTACTAGCAAAGTTACACGTATTTACTGAATATACTTGTCATGAGTCGCAAACAAATAAGTGAAAAATTTCACATGGAACATAGTATGCGCGAGGAAAGTCAACCACCAAACTGACGAAATTTACCTTTTAAGACAACCCTGCAACTTGTTCGTCTGAAGATGATGTTTGATAAAGGGACAGTTGAGAGCGCAGCCAAAGTAAAAAATACGGGAAATTCTATGTTTGATCAAGGTGTAATATACGTTGCAGAAAGAGTAGTTTGTATCAGTAAGCACTGATGTTAGTCTTACGGCCGCCAGCTGCACACCATCCGCGGATAGCCCAAAACCGAGCGAGAATGTGGCAGGCGTTAAAGAGCAAATAGTCGCGAATGCCGAAGATTCGACTTCATGATATATTACAAAACTAAAATTCAGTGCTGAGTTGCATTAGGTCATCTTCCAATCCGTACAGAGCTAAACTGTAAATACGGATTTATTCTTGTATGTCGTACTGAAAATGAAATATAGTTAGAGTTCTCAGTTCGACGTCGATGTATTCATGGCCAGAAAATAAGGTAAGGTTAATTTTTAATTTTGCTGGAAGTGATTAATAGCTTGGACTTGGGTGGTTTCTTCTGATGAATGATTACGATCTTTACTAGAAATATTACTCCTTGAGTCGGGTGAATTTTGGGTAACGCTCATGTTACAAGACGTTCTGAAAATACACCACGCGCAATATCGACAACCACAAGAAAAGCTATCGTCTTTGTCACAAGGAAGAATACAAATGTTAATGCTCCTCGTTTCACTCCCAGCAATTTTGGTTGTTTTCTTCGCTTCCTGCACTCGGAAATCGCCAAAAATGTTCCTCATCTTTCTTTCTGTAATCAGACGAAAATGAAAATATAGTCGACTATTGCAAAACATACATGCGTTAAAAGTCACAAAATGTGTTAACATCACTAAGATGAAACAATATATACATATACAGGGTGTTACAAAAAGGTACCGTCAAACTTTCAGGAAACATTCCTCACACACAAAGAAAGAAAATATGTTACGTGGACATGTGTCCGGAAACGCTTACTTTCCATGCTAGAGCTCATTTTATTACTTCTCTTCAAATCACATTAAACATGGAATGGAAGCACACAGCAACAGAACGTACCAGCGTGACTTCAAACACTTTGTTACAGGAAATGTTCAAAATGTCCTCCGTTAGCGAGGATACATGCATCCACCCTCCGTCGCATGGAACCCCTGATGCGCTGATGCAGCCCTGGAGAATGGCGTATTGTATCACAGCCGTCCACAATACGAGCACGAAGAGTCTCTACATTTGGTAGCGGAGTTGCGTAGACAAGAGCTTTCAAATGCCCCCATAAATGAAAGTCAAGAGGGTTGATGTCAGGAGAGCGTGGAATTGGTCAGCCTCTACCAATTGGTCCGCCTTTACCAATCCATCGGTCACCGAATCTGTTGTTGAGAAGCGTACGAACACATCGACTGAAATGTGCAGGAGCTCCATCGTGCATGAACCACATGTTGTGTCGTACTTGTAAAGGCACATGTTCTAGCAGCACAGGTAGAGTATCCCGTATGAAATCATGATAAGGTGCTCCATTGAGCGTAGGTGGAAGAACATGGGGCCCAATCAAGACATCACCAACAATGCCTGCCCAAACGTTCACAGCAAAACTGTGTTGATGACGTGATTGCACAATTGCGTGCGGATTCTCGTCAGCCCACACATGTTGATTGTGAAAATTTACAATTTACAATTTGATCACGCTGGAATGAAGCCTCATCCGTAAAGAGAACATTTGCACTGAAATGAGGATTCACACGTCGTTGGAAGAACCATTCGCAGAAGTGTACCCGTGGAGGCCAATCAGCTGCTTACAGTGCCTGCACGCGCTGTACATGGTACGGAAACAACTGGTTCTCCCGTAGTACTCTCCATACAGTGACGTGGTCAACGTTACCTTGTACAGCAGCAACTTCTCTGACGCTGATATTGGGGTTATCGTCAACTGCACGAAGAATTGCCTCGTCCATTGCAGGTGTCCTCGTCGTTCTAGGTCTTCCCCAGTCGCGAGTCATAGGCTGGAATGTTCCGTGCTCCCTAAGACGCCGATCAATTGCTTCGAACGTCTTCCTGTCGGGACACCTTCGTTCTGGAAATCTGTCTCGATACAAAAGTACCGCGCCACGGCTATTGCCCTGTGCTATTCCATACATCAAATGGGCATCTGCCAACTCCGCATTTGTAAACATTGCACTGACTGGAAAACCACGTTCGTGATGAACACTAACCTGTTGATGCTACGTACTGATGTGCTTGATGCTAGTACTGTAGAGCAATGAGTCGCATGTCAACACAAGCACCGAAGTCAAAATTACCTTCCTTCAATTGGGCCAACTGGCGGTGAATCGAGGAAGTACAGTACATACTGACGAAACTAAAATGAGCTCTAACATAGAAATTAAGGACACATGTCCACATAACATCCTTTCTTTGTTTGTGTGTGAGGAATGTTTCCTCAAAGATTGGCCGAACCTTTTTGTAACACCCTGTATATTGGTGTAGTGGGGTGCGTACCTACATCCTTCGACTCCACATACTACCACATTCACTATTACGCTCGTACTTTGTCATGGAGTAGTAATTTCCTATCTTGGATATCTTACTATGCCTTGAAGGCTTATATTGTTGATGCACTGTTAACGGACGTTTAATAGTAATGGTGACATATTTGTGATAAATTATGAATGGACCGTTTCCTCTAATACTGCAAGTCATAATAACAGTTTGTCTCATTTTTAAATTATTAATGATAATAACTTATTGCTGAGAGAGAACTCTTGTATGATGCAGATAACCTTCGATAAACCGTAGTATGACGTTTAATTACAACAATAATTACAATAAATCGTACCAATAACGTCGTGTTTTCATAAATCTCCAACACACGTACATGAAGTCTTGTGATAGGTCCGTATCGGACGCTAACGGAAGTCGACAGCAGTTACTACTGTTTTCGATGTTGCGTGTTTGCAGAAAGTGTATCTGAAATGTGTGTTAGCTGTGAATTTTCCGCATTCTGTCATAGTTATCAAATATCTCCCCGTCCACTTCTTCTGCTGAGGCACATTTTAATATCTCAAGTCTGATCTAATTAATAATTAGAAATATCGTAGTAGTCTCGGGAATTTATACTAAGGCGCCGTTTTGTGTGGATTATCCGTAAGTTAATGACTGCATCTCGGAGCACCCAGGTTTCCACTGGCCAGTCGGTTGAACGAACCTAAGAGCTTGTAGAACAGGAAAACCGCCACAACAGGTGACGACGTTGGTTTCTGTTCGTTACGAAAAAGGAAAAATGCATTTCTGTTAGACTTGTCAGTAAGCAGCAGTTATGATGTAAATCTGTCCGCAAATTACCCCAAATGAAAGCCGAGAAACTTCTTGCAAAGGCACCAGTCTCGCCTCATTCATGAACGAGGACCACATTGTGGCGGCTTTCTTTTGTTGTGATTGATAAGGAACAGCGAGTTGTGTGGTAAAGTGCTTGGACTCATGTGTCTCATTAATTAAGTGCTGGGTTTAATATAGATGTGGCCGACTTACTGCCACTTCGTTGTCCAGTCAGACCGTGAGTGTGGTGCTCATCACAGTTTCCCCGGCTGTTTTCAAGACCTTTGCGATATGGCTGAAGTTCTAAGAAAGCTCTAGAACGTCTTTAATGCAAGTGGCAACTTTTGAAATGGCAGTCAACGTTGTTTAAATTTATCCCTAACTAAAGCTGCCCAATTCCGCGTTCTTCTGCATTTGTCTCGAACTTATCCAGTGTCGTTACTGGGTCGGCGAATTAATCTGAATATGACAATGTTTGGCACCTGTTGTCTAGGGGCAATGTCTTTGAGTAGAAATCAAAACTTTGTCGGTCCAGGCTTCGAAACCACCTACCGCTTAAATTTTGATTTATAATTCACTGCCATTCTGCCAATGATGGGAAGTAGTTCTAAGTTCTAGGGGACTGATGACCTCAGAAGTTAAGTCCCATAGTGCTCTGGGCCATTTGAACGATTTTTTTTTTTTCAACTGCGTTCAGGCACATTTGCACCTATAATCACCGCAGATCTTGGTGAGAGATTAATCAGTAAGTTCACAAATTTTGCACAGTTTCATTCAATAAAGTAATGTGGAATAATGTTCTGGAATAACTCATCTGTAAGAAATAAAATCCTCGATGCTCAATAACATGCTGGATGAATAATATGTGGTGTTAACCCAAGATCACGTCGTAGCCATTCGTTTAAGGAATTCTGACTACTGCTTCACACTCATGACGTCTGATGTAAATAATCAACTACATTTTATAAAGAACAATGACGTACGTAATTACAGTACCAGAAGAAAAGTAAATAACTTTCACTACTCCACATTAAGGTTGGCTTTAGCACAAAAAGGGGTGCACAGTGCTGAAATAAAAATTTTTGGTCACTTACCCAGTGATATAAATCAAAGTAAATTTTGAAAAGAAGCGAAGACAACTTCTCCATAACAATTATTTATATTTCGTCGGACAATTTATGTTATCGTAATGTGTAAAAGATAGTTGGTAGGAGCTACTAACTCCCATTAGAAAATTTTTCTTATGTTTACACACTTACAAACACTCAGCATGTAACCATATGTACAAATAAATTTTCAATTTGAACGTAAAATGAAATGTATCACATCATCATGATTTATCGCACAAAATGTTACATGGAACATGAAATAAACAAAATAAATTACTAACTAAGTAACTTGAAAGTAATGATCAGAGTCTGAGAGATAAATCTGTGAAAAAGTCCTGCACTAGACCGAAGATGTCTACTGTTTCGCAGCTCACATGTTACTATGTATCAGGACCACGTACGGAAACATCCACTACACGCATAAAGGAAACATTTCGTTGAAGTCTATGGGAAAATGGAAGACTCTGTCACGAGACCATCGTCGGGATAGAAAATAGTGGTCGTATCTCTGGTGACTTGAATTACAGCATAGAATTCTGCGCCTGTTTACATTCACGCATTCAGTAAGTGACGCAAGTCTGTAAAAGAAGGCAAAAGTTTTTGGTACGGCAAGGCATATTAAAACTGCGAATGCCTTACTATTATTTAAACACTTGACGTTTGACCACGACGGCGAGTAAGTGTACTAAGTTTAGCCAGGATCCTAGTCGGACAACACAACTGGTAACATTGTCGACGGCGAAAACACTGCCGTAGTTTTGAGTTAGTGCTTTGTAAATGGTTTCAGCTTGACCAATTATTCTGTTACAGCAAACACATGGCTGCAGATTTGCAGATTCATTCTTGACAGCTGACCATTAGCAGAATAGTCGATAGGACCGATTGCGGACCTCTGGTACGGAGTCGTGTGGAGGGTCTGAATCAGAGGCTCAGAAGGTACTGCGACCGTGTAGGCTGCAGATTCCTCGACTTGCACCAAAGGGTGGTTGTGTTTCGGGTTCCGCTGAATAGGTCAGGTGTGCACATCACGCAAGAGGCGGCTACACGAGTAGTAGCGGCTGTGTGGCGTGGACTAGGCGGTTTGTTAGGTTAGAGGGCCTCGGGAACAGTCACAAAGGGTGCAGGCCGAACACAGGAAGGTCGTAGATACAGGGACCATCGGTATAACAGTTGTAAATTGTCGTAGCTGTGTTGGGAAAGTACGTGAGCCCCAAGCGCTAAAAGAAAGCACTGATGCTCAATTCGTTGTACGCAATGAAAGCTGGCTAAAGCCGGAGATAAGCTCAGCCGAAACTTTTGCCAAGAACCTAACGGTGTTCACAAAGTATAGGCTAAATATGGTTGGCGGTGGCGTGTTTGTTGCTGTTAGTTTATCTTGTCGCGAAAATGAAGTAGACTCTTCCTGTGAAATATTATGGGAAGAGGTCATTGTTGGCAGCCGGAGTAAAATAATAATTGGATCCTTTCACCGACGTCACAATTCAGATGAAACAGTTGCTCAAAGGGTCAAAGAACTCTTGAGTTTGTTTTCAAACACGTACTCGATTCGTACGATAATAGATGGTGATGACTTTACTTTACCCTCGATATGTTGGTGAAAGTTCATGTTTAATTCCGGAGGAACACATTAAACATCATCCGAAATTGTGCCAAACGCATTCTCTAAAAATTATTTCGAGCAGTTAGTTCATGAGCCCACGTGAATAGTAAACCGTTCTCAATACAAACTTGACCTCTTAGCAACAAATAATCCTCAGTTAATAACGAGCATCAAAACGACTACAGGGATCAGTGAACACAGGATTGTCGTAGCGAGACTAAATATTGTAAGCCCTAAATCCTCTAAAAATAAACGAAAAATATACCTATTCAAAAAAGCAGATAAAAATTCACTTGATGTCTTCCTGAGAGACAATCTGCACTCCTTCCAAATTAATAAAATAAGAGCCGACCACATGTGGCATGAATTCAGAGAAATAGTATCGGGAGCAATTAAGATATTTATACCAAATAAGTTAACAAACGAAGAGCTGATTCTGCTTGATACACAAAACTGGTCAGAACACTTTTGCAGAAATAACGAAAAGAACAAGCCAAATTTAAACATGCCAGAAATCGCCAATGTCGGCGATCTTTTACATAATCTCGAAATTTATCGCGGACTTCAATGCGAAATGCTTATAACAGTTTCCACAACGAGACTTTGTCTCGAAACCTGTTAAAAAAATCCAAAGAGATTCTTGTCGTATGTAAAGTATGTTAGCGGCAAGAAACAGTCAATGCATTCTCTGCGCGATAGCAATGGAGATACTATTGAAGACAGTGCTGCCAATGCAGAGTAAGTAAACACAGCCTTCCGAAATGGCTTCACAAAAGAAAACGAAGTAAATATTCCAGATTTCGAATCAGGAATAGCTGCAAACATGAGTAAAGTAGAAGTAAATACCCTCGGAGTAGGGAAGCAACTTAATAAAACATTTAATAAAAGCAAGACTTCTGTTCCAGACTGTATACCAATTAGGATCCTTTCAGAGTATGCTGGTGCATTAGCTCCATACTTACCAATGATTTAAAACAGTTCGCTCGACTAATGATCCGTACCCAAAGACCGGAAAGTTGCACAGGTCACACCAATATTCAAGTAAGGTAGTAGGAGTAATCCACTAAATTACAGGCCCAAATCATTAACCTCGATATGCAGCAGGATTTTGGAAGATATATAGTGTTCTAACATTATGATTTACCTCGAAGAAAACGGCCTATTGATCCACAGCAAACATCCGTTTAGTAAACATCGTTGCTGTGAAACACAACTAGCTCTTCATTCACATGAAGTGTTGAGTGCTCTGACAAGGGATTTAGGATCGATTCCGTATTTCTGGAGTTCCGGAAGGCTTTTAACACTGTACCACACAAGCGGCTTGTAGTGAAATTGCGTGCTTATTGAATATTGTCTCAGTTATGTGACTGGATTTGTGACTTCCTGCCAGACAGGTCGCAGTCCGTGGTAATTGACGTAAAGTCATCGAGTAAAGCAGAAGTGAATTCCGGCATTTCCAAAGGTAGTGTTATAGCCCTTCGCTGTTCCATATCTATATAAACGACTTGGGAGACAATCTGAGCAGCTGTCTTAGACTGTTTGCAGATGAAGCTATCATTTATCGACTAATAAACTCATCAGGACATCAACACAAATTGAAAAACAATTTAGAAAAGATATCTGAATGGTGTGAAAATTGGCAGTTGACCCTAAATAACGAAAAGTGTGAGGTTATCCACGTGAGTGATGAAAGGAATTCGTTAAATCTGAGTTACACGATAAATCAGTCAAATTTAAATGCCGTAAATTCAATTAAATACTTAGGGATTACAATTACGAACAAGTTAAATTGGAAGGAACATATAAAAAATGTTGTGCGGAAGGCTAACCAAAGACTGCGTTTTATTGGGAGGACACTTAAAAAATATAACAGATCTACTAATGAGACTGCACTTGTCTTTCCTCTATTAGGATACTGCTGCGCGGTGTGGGATCCATACCAGACAGGACTGACAGAGTACATCGAACAAATTCATAGTAGAGCAGCATGCTTTGAATTATAGTGGAATATGTGAGACAGTGCCACTGAAACGATACGGGATTTTAGCTGGACATTATTAAAAGAAAGGCGTTTATCGTGGCGATGCAATCTTCTTACGAAAATCCAATCACCAACTTTCTTCACCGAATGCGAAAGTATTTTGTTGACACCGAGCCGGCCGAAGTGGCCGTGCGGTTAAAGGCGCTGCAGTCTGGAACCGCAAGACCGCTACGGTCGCAGGTTCGAATCCTGCCTCGGGCATGGATGTTTGTGATGTCCTTAGGTTAGTTAGGTTTAACTAGTTCTAAGTTCTAGGGGACTAATGACTTCAGCGGTTGAGTCCTATAGTGCTCAGAGCCATTTTTGTTGACACCGGCCTACATAGGGAAAAACGATCACCACAATAAAATAAGGAAAATCAGAGCTGGTACGAATGATATAGGTGTTAGTTCTCTTCGCGCTCTATACGAGATTGGAATAATAGATAACTTTATAGGTGGCTCGATGAATCCTCTGTCAGGGACTTAAATGTGATTTGCAGAGTATCCATGTAGATGTAGATGTAGGTGAGAGACAATCGTAAGTCTACACACTGTTGAATATCTGCCGCATAAAATTTTAAAAATTCTGTTTTTTTATAATCACTTAGCACGTAGAACTACGTGTTGAATTACAGTTAAAGAAGCAGATACAAGTTATGCAAATCATTCAGGTACCACTAAAATTAAAAAGAAATGAGGTAGCAAAGAATGAAAAAAGAACATTTCTATAAAGTGAGTAACAACCGGCATAATGAGTAGAACATAAGCGGGCGGGCGTTTGCGGATTGCCGGTCGCCCGGCCTCACACGGCGTGGCTTTACTGGGGAGTTACTGGAGTTACTGCACAGTACCTATGGGACTTTCGTCGTTGTTGATAGTGCAGTGATCTCGTTTACTTGAGTGAAGTACGTGACCTGTGGCCTGTTTCTGTACGAAGTGATATATATATATATATATATATATATATATATATATATATATATATATATATATATATATATATATATATATTGATCCTGTGCATTGTTCACAATATTTTCAGAGTGAAATGAGCAAAGACAATTCCGGTTGTGCTGTTGTAAGTGTAGTAACTCTGTGCGTAGAACCGAGGGCGTTCTTTACCATCGGGTTTTGAAGGACTTTGTACTCCTACGTGAATGGTAGTCTCGTTCTAAATGTGAAGACAAGATCAGTATAAAAATGCAAGAATTTGTTCCGAAAGTTTTCGTCCATAGGATTACAAACGGGACATGCAAAACGTTTTACTGGGTTTACCAGGAAAACAGTTGCTGAAGTCACATATAGTTCCATCTCAGAAGATACCCAACGGGTATGGAAATGAAAGTGGGTGCCACTGATATTGCCCGCGTGGAAGACGATTTAAAAGATAGGGAATGTGGTAGTGCGGAAGAAGCCTCTCAAAACACTGGAAGTTTTGTCTTCCAAGAAAAGAAAACAGTACAAGACAAGTAGCACAGAAACTTTCTCTGGTCCGATGGGTATAGAAATTAAGGACTGGAACAAAGCCTTGGGTATTATAAATAGAAGAAACACTTAAGTGGAGCAGAAAATATAAACTCTGAAGAGAGCTAGGAAACAAGGTCCACCTCTCAAAACATCGGTTCCTGCTACTAAGAATACAGGAAGGCTAAATAAGGAGGTAAAGATTAAACTATCTCAGCGTTTCACCCACGGACAAATTCGGTACGTGAAGAAGAAAAAGAACTGTGTCGTGGAGTTCAGAAGGCACCGAAAATGCAATTTCTTTGAGACCTTCGTCTGCAAAATCATTTTCTTTCTTAAAATGAAAGCATTATCGTTTTCCCTGTCGATCAAAACTCTAAAATTCGGCCAAGCAATTTCAGTTACAACTAGCCGTTTTAAACAATGTACTATATTTTATTAAGGGTACCTCAACAATTTTTACACCACTTGAGGTCAGGGCTGTACTAAGCGTTGATGCTACGAACACTGACAGTCGCGTGAGCTACGATTCATCTGACGATGTCATACTTGAACCATACAAGAACGCTCAGGTAGCCATGATTAGAATTTTTTTTCAAAGTGGTAACGGCCAAAATATTACGATTTTGATGTCACGGTCACATGCAGTTTGTTTCATACAATCTTTCTGAATTTGAAGGAGTTGGGGTTCGTGTGGTAGCTGTTACATGAGATATGGTAGCGAAACAATAGAAGATCTTGTGCACCGCCAAACAAGTGATGTTTCGATCACCAATCACAACGACGATTTCCGTATGTTGAACTCGGCTTAACTCAAGATGATAATGCACCTCTTAGAAGTGGTCGTGGTTTCAACGTCAGAAGACAAGAGAGTTTTTTGAAGCGGTTTTTGGAAATTTGCTCGAATTTGCGATTAGGTTAGTTCCAAACCGTATCAAAAAGGATTTGCTTCATAAGTGAGTTAACTTTTTGGGCTTTTCGCAGATGTGGAAAATGCCGGAGCAACCTACATCCTGACTGCCAGACTATGCTGGAAATCTCTTTTCAAGAATTTGTGTTCTTGGTATCTTTTCTAGAATTCGTTAACTTGGTACATTTTATAGTAATCTTGAGGTAAAAAATAGATTACGCCTACTGCTTCTGACTGGCAAAGCGAACAATATAACTTTTTCCCTTGGTGCTTCCATTGTAGAGCACAAAGACCAAAATTCTGCCGAATAAATAGTGGATGAATTCTAGAATTTTATTTCTAAAGATTTGCGAAACAAAGTAGCCGAGACGTCACATCACGATATTACAGACGAAGATTCGTTTGGAGATTACGATCTTAGTGATTCAGCGAGCTCCAGTGAAGACGGTACTCAGAATCCTTTAAAACACTTCGTAGGATACATCGCACTTAAGTACAAACACATACACATTTCATCAGGAATTACAACAGCAACTGCCACATCGATGCAAAATTACTAGCGAACCAACGCTGTATAAGTGTACTTTCGAAAGGTGGGCTTACTTCTCAATGACCTGAGTAGTCTGCAACTATATCATACTTCGAAATTATTTTTGTATATTTTCTTGGAGCAAACATCTCAAGTTCAAAACGCGTGAGATATTCAGTAGCACTAGTATAATCAAGATTTCCCGAAACGTAAAAGAAAGGAATTGATGTTTATGCAAGTAGAAGACGTTTCATCCGCAATAGATTTTTGTACAAAAGAGCCAAATGGAATGCAATGAAGTGGGCTTCTGCGAAAATATATGTTCTGTGGACTGATTACTCTTTTCTCTAAATATGTCTGAATTAAAGCAGCACGTAAAATTGTAAAATATTCGGCGTATTCACTTTCTGAAACTGGAAGTATTAGTGACGAGCATCTACAGTTACCTTCGGAGACCAAAAAGTGTTGTCGTCAGTTATTTTTACAGTCCTACATTTGCATTCGAATATTTCGTATACTAGTTCTTTCGAATAATAGTGAGCCACATCAATGAGATGTTCAAAATCGAATGAAAAGGGACGTGAGAATCCCAATAGCGAGTGCGCTAATGCGCCAACCATGACTATCCAAGTGACGTAACACATCGGTAACGAATGAGAGCGGACTCGCGGAATGGCCGACGATTTCAGGATATGGTTCAAATGGATCTGAGCACTATGGGACTTAACATCTGTGATCATCAGTCACCTAGACTTAGAACTACTTAAACTTAACTAACCCAAGGACATCACACACATCCATGCCCGAGGCAGGATTCGAACCTGCGACAGTAGCTGTCGCGCGGTTCCAGACTGAAGCACCTAGAACCGCTCGGCCACACCGGTCGGCCTTTTAGGATATGTACAAACAGTTGTTTGTTTCACAGAGGAAGACCGCACTGCAGTTCCTTCTCTAAATCCTCGCACAATCGAAAAAATGGCTGACATCGAAATAAGTGTTGAAGGAATAGAAAAGCAACTGAAATCACTCAACAGAGGAAAGTCCACTGGACCTGACGGGATACCAATTCGATTCTACACAGAGTACGCGAAAGAACTTGCCCCCCTTCTAACAGCCGTGTACCGCAAGTCTCTAGAGGAACGGAAGGTTCCAAATGATTGGAAAAGAGCACAGGTAGTCCCAGTCTTCAAGAAGGGTCGTCGAGCAGATGCGCAAAACTATAGACCTATATCTCTGACGTCGATCTGTTGTAGAATTTTAGAACATGTTTTTTGCTCGAGTATCATGTCGTTTTTGGAAACTCAGAATCTACTATGTAGGAATCAACATGGATTCCGGAAACAGCGATCGTGTGAGACCCAACTCGCTCTATTTGTTCATGAGACCCAGAAAATATTAGATACAGGCTCCCAGGTAGATGCTATTTTTCTTGACTTCCGGAAGGCGTTTGATACAGTTCCGCACTGTCGCCTGATAAACAAAGTAAGAGCCTACGGAATATCAGACCAGCTGTGTGGCTGGATTGAAGAGTTTTTAGCAAACAGAACACAGCATGTTGTTCTCAACGGAGAGACGTCTACAGACGTCAAAGTAACCTCTGGCGTGCCACAGGGGAGTGTTATGGGACCATTGCTTTTCACAATATATATAAATGACCTAGTAGATAGTGTCGGAAGTTCCATGCGGCTTTTCGCGGATGATGCTGTAGTATACAGAGAAGTTGCAGCATTAGAAAATTGTAGCGAAATGCAGGAAGATCTGCAGCGGATAGGCACTTGGTGCAGGGAGTGGCAACTGACCCTTAACATAGACAAATGTAATGTATTGAAAATATATAGAAAGAAGGATCCTTTATTGTATGATTATATGATAGCGGAACAAACACTGGTAGCAGTTACTTCTGTAAAATATCTGGGAGTATGCGTGCGGAATGATTTGAAGTGGAATGATCATATAAAATTAATTGTTGGTAAGGCGGGTACCAGGTTGAGATTCATTGGGAGAGACCTTAGAAAATGTAGTCCATCAACAAAGGAGGTGGCTTACAAAACACTCGTTCGACCTATACTTGAGTATTGCTCATCAGTGTGGGATCCGTACCAGATCGGGTTGACGGAAGAGATAGAGAAGATCCAAAGAAGAGCGGCGCGTTTCGTCACAGGGTTATTTGGTAACCGTGATAGCGTTACGGAGATGTTTAACAAACTCCAGTGGCAGACTCTGCAAGAGAGGCGCTCTGCATCGCGGTGTAGCTTGCTCGCCAGGTTTCGAGAGGGTGCGTTTCTGGATGAGGTATCGAATATATTGCTTCCCCCTACTTATACCTCCCGAGGAGATCACGAATGTAAAATTAGAGAGATTAGAGCGCGCACAGAGGCTTACAGACAGTCGTTCTTCCCGCGAACCATACGCGACTGGAACGGGAAAGGGAGGTAATGACAGTGGCACGTAAAGTGCCCTCCGCCACACACCCTTGGGTGGCTTGCGGAGTATAAATGTAGATGTAGATGTTGATACAGTTTTTCAACAGCACAACGACTGTCAAATATACCTGACAACAAAAACGTTCAGTATGGTAAAAACGTGGTACTTGCTAATGTTCAAATGATTCCGCAGTATATAACGTAACCGTCAATGAAGGACGGAATCAGAGGGTTCTGTAAAACTATTATCGTAGCTTTAACTCTGATCAGTACAAGAAATCGCTTTATCAGTAGATTGGAGTTGAATGAAGTGAACCTCTGAAATGGTGAAGAAGATTTATACTTTTGATTGACCAACCAACATCACAACGTTCTGCAATAAATGCGTATAGGGCATGCCAACTTGTGAACTTCACTGTGTGCATACGAGAAGTCTGAGAAGAGATGATTACTGGCCACTTACTTGTTCCTCAACAGAATCTCGTCTGATACTGGTTTTCGGTCTGCTTCTTAGAACTCGGGAAAGTTCACACACCCTTAGAAACCAAGTATCACTGTAAGATGTTAGTTAAATAGCGCACGACACTTAATACAGCACAAGTAGCAACACAGAAAGCGTTCACTCGTCGCGAATAAGTATCGCAATGATGCCAGGCAACTGCTCGTGACGTATCAAGCTATTTTTCATTGTTGAGAGTGTTGTCCGGGATCGATGCTAAAAAGTGAGAATCACTTTGACGGTACCAAAGCTTTTGCTAGATAATATGTAAAATGTAACGGCTTTACCACGATCACGATTCTTCAGAATATTAATAACAGAAAATTTAGTCGCTTGAATGAACTAAACAAACTAGCATAGAATGTAACGTTTATCATAAATTCTGTCACTTCCATATTCTATACTTGATTGTAATGGTAGACTCCACAAGCTTATCGAAATGAATGTAATGTTCAGCAGTATGAATTTACATACGTCTTGGAATCGAGATCTGTTGCCTTAATCCAATTTTCGAAATCTACAGAACGTGGCTTTGTCTAGAATGTACGGCTATATCATAATCAAAATTATCCGACAGACCCGAACCGCATTCCTCCTCAATCCTGTGGAACACACATAACGTAGCTTCCTTGCAAATCTTCTAATCTCTTTTTGGTACACTCGTTTCACTGTACAAAGTTTTTACTACAAGAAAGCATCAGATAATATTCCTCCGTATGGCAATGGGTCCCTATGCAAATTAACACTTCGATAATGAAAACATCAGGAAACGAGTTATTAGAAATGATGTAGACTTTAATATATTTTATTCACAAGTAACAGAGTGTGCAGATGCTTAACTTTAAATGAAGTGGCTTAAAATTTTGTGTTGGGAGAGGATTTGAATCAAGAACCTGATCGATTGTTAATTAAGCACCCTAAATGTAGGATATCAATATTTTTCGGCAGCACCAACTAGATTGAAACCGAAATGACGAAACAAAATTGATTTTCCTCGCCAGGATTTCAACCCTGCAGCTATCTAGTCGGAATAGACATAATTAAATATGGGTTTATTTAAACAAAAGCGAGATGTACGTATATTTGAAGTTCAGTGGTGACGCGGAGGTCAACATGTAGCCCCATTGTTGTTGACTACATACGAAGAGACGGCAACTATCGAAATATTTTTCACCGGTAGCTAGGAACGGTAGCTTTTAATATAAAATAATGTGATGTAAGTTTTGTATATGACTTGAAGTCGAATCTGTCACCAACAGCTATAGATGACAGAGCATGGAGGGACGTTAAAAGTCGTAATTTTTCCATGTGTGATTTGGTATGTGCGTGCTACAACCTGAAACGATGTGATGAAATTTTTTGTGCTGGTCCATATTTCTTAATCAGACACTCGCCTTTCGTATGGACCTTGAGGAGTTTGGTAGCAAAGGCACATCAAATTTAATGTGGATTTTGAACCACTGCGCGACAGCCTCAGCTTATACTCGTAAAAAATGACTTCCTGAAATGTGAAACGAATTCAGTCCTCAAGGATATCGTGTGGGATTTAAGAGGAGTGTAATACGAGCTGCTTCTTGTGTAGACAGGAGGCTCAATATTTTTATTAAGTCTTTATTTACCATGCAAAGTCGAATTTAAAAGGATGCAAACAGTACTGTAAATGAAAGTTCCTTCGTGGCACGAATGAACGTCAACAGAATTTGAGTAATAAAAAATATCTACTTAAGGTAATAGCAATTAATGATACATTCAATTTAATATATCACCAGAAAGGCAAACATATTCAACGTAGCAATTCTTCGTCGTACGAAAAAACTTGACGGATCTACAATCAAACAAAAATTCTTCTTAAAATTATAATAATAAGTAATACTAACAGTTCAGTCTTGATCATGATTTATTTAACAAGGTGACCGGTTTCGACCACTAGTGTGGTCATCTTCAGACCATTGAGTAGGAACCTCTTTCTGTTGTGATTCTCCAACAGAAAGAGGTACCTACTCAATGGTCTGTAGATGACCACAGTAGTGGTCGAAACCGGTCACCTTGTTAAATAAATCGTGATCAAGACTGTTTTTAATAGTAATTATTTACAAGACATTGATCACTGCTGTTCCCATAATGCATTCAAAAGTAACTAACAGTTCAATCTGATCCCAAACAATCAACCCTTATACAATGTGACACCATACAATATACTGCCTGTAGCCTTCAGTAATTGTGACAATAGTAGCTTATTATACCAGAAAATATTGATTTATCTGTTGCTGAAAGCTGAGTGAAATCTCTAGTAGCTACTGCTTGCCTCGATGCTCTAACGTCTCCCAATCCTTAGACATCATCTAGCAATACACTACTCAATTACCTACTCTTACGACTATGTGACCAGTATACCAGCTACATACGGAAAGTGCTTTTGAAAAGTTCGGTGAATAGTCGCAAAAAATGAAAGAAATCTTAGTTGTAAACAAAACACTTTTATTCGTCTTCACAGTGATCAGAATCAGCCAGACAACTTCTGTCAACGCTTGTAAAGCACTTGGAATGAGTCAATAAAGCTTCTTATGAAAACGCTGGAAGCACATTGCCGGCCGCGGTGGTCTAGCGGTTCTAGGCGCGCATTCCGGAACCGCGCGACTACTACGGTCGCAGGATCGAATCCTGCCTCGGGCATGGATGTGTGTGATGTCCTTAGGTTAGTTAGGTTTAAGTAGTTCTAAGTTCTAGGGGACTGATAACCACAGATGTTAAGTCCCATAGTGCTGACAGCCATTTGAACCATTTTTGAAGCACATTGGTCACGGATCATCACAGGGGATGAGACCAGCTACTAACATTATGGAGGGAGTAAGTGACTCTTAGTGATATGGTGTTCATCGCTTTTCATGCCTCCCTTGGGCAGAAAGCCCTAGTCGACCAAAAGGGAAATAATCATTACGTTAATTTGGAATTTTGTCAGCCGATACTTTTGGGTGGCAGGAAAGACGATGAAGACCATGCCAGTGACTGTCTCTTTGTCTCAGCTTCGTAATGGTAGTTTCAAGATTGCACATGGCGTTTTTAAGGCTAGGCAGTAGTGCGAGGTGTAGTGATGAACACTCACCAGTCGACGTGCAGGCAAAGAAATCAGGACGAGCTCAGTATAAAGACACTTCAGCTATCAAGATATTAGCAGTAAATTTTCAGAGTGTTCGGAATAAAGTTCCTGAATTTTCTGCCCTCCAGGCAGCGTGTGGCGCGCAAATTATTCTAGGGACTGAGACCTGGCTGAACCATGAGAGGGAAGTTCTGAAATATTTATTGAGGGTTGGAACGTGTATCGGAAAGACAGATGAGACACCGTAGGAGGTGGTGTCTTCATTGCAGTTGACAAAAATATTGTGTCTACTGAAGGCGAAGTAGAGTGTGATTGTGAAGTTATCTGGACAGGTTTAACAGGGATAGGGGAAATAAAGTTGATTGTGGGGTGTTGTTACCGGCCAACAGGTTCCACCGTGACAGTTCTAGAATCATTCAAAGGGAGTCTACATTCTGTATCCCGGAAGTACCCGGATCATGCTATATTAGTCGGAGGCGACTTCAACCTACCTAGTATAGACTGGGATGTCTATGGATTCATTACAGGTGGTACAGACAAGCCGTAGTGTGAATTACTTTTGAACACTTTATCTGAAAACTGTCTTGTGCAGCTAAGTCGACAGCCAACGCGTAATGGAAATATTTTAAATCTGGTAGCCACGAACAGACCAGACATCATCGACGGTGTCAGTGTTGAGACAGGGATTAGTGATCATGATGTTGTCATTACGACTATGGTTACAAAAGTTAAAAAGTCAGTCAAGAAGGGTAGGAGAGTATTCTTATTAGAAAGCGCAGATAAGCAGTTGTTAGCATCCGACTTAGTAAATGAATGGACTTCATTTACTTCCGGTACGATGGATGTGGAACAATTATGGGCAAATTTTAAACTCATTGTAAATCATGCAGTGGACAAGTATGGGCCGAAAAAGTGGGTTACGGACAGAAAAACCCACCCTGGTTTAACAGCGCAATTCAGAGAATGCTCAGGAGGCAAAGGCAGTAGAACTCGCGGTACAAGAAAGATCGGGAGAATGAGGATAGGCAAAAGTTAGAAGAGATTGGTGCTGCTGTAAAAAGAGCGATGCGCGAAGCATTCAACCACTACCACTGTCATACCTTAGCAACAGATCTTGATGAAAAGCCAAGGAAATTCTGGTATTACGTAAAATCGGTAAGCGGGTCGAAGGCTTCCATCCAGTCACTCACTGATCAGTCTGGCCTGGCAACGGAAGACAGCAAAACGAAAGCTGAAATTTTAAATTTAGCAATTGAGAAATAGTCAAACATACCGCCGTTTGAGTATCGCACAGATTCCCTTACGGAGGACATAGTGATAGACATCCCTGGGGTTGTGAAGCAGCTGAATGGGTTGAAAATAAATAAATCGCCAGGTCCAGATGGGATTCCAATTCGGTTTTCCAGAGAGTACTCTACTGCATTGGCTCCTTACTTAGCTTGCATTTATCGCGAATCTCTTGCCCAACGTAAAGTCCCCACCGACTGGAAAAAAGCTCAGGTGACGCCTGTATATAAGAAGGGTAGAAGGACGGATCCTCAAAATTATAAACCATTATCCTTAACATCGGTTTGTTGCAGGATTCTCGAACATATTCTCAGTTCGAATATAATGAATTTCCTTGAGACAGAGAAGTTGCTGTCCTTGCATCAGCACGGCTTTAGAAAGCATCGCTCCTGCGAAACGCAACTCGCCCTTTTCTCACATGCTATCTTGCGAACCACGGATGAAGGGTATCAGACGGATGCCATATTCCTTGACTTCCGGAAAGCGTTTGACTCGGTGCCCCACTGCAGAAAGAAATGGCTCTGAGCACTATGGGACTTAACATCTTAGGTCATCAGTCCCCTAGATCTTAGAACTACGTAAACCTAACTAATCTAAGGACATAACACACATCCATGCCCCAAGCAGGATTCGAACCTGCTACCGTAGCAGTCCCATGGCTCCGGACTGCAGCGCCTAGAACCGCACGGCCACTGCGGCCAGCCCAACTGCAGACTCCTAACTAAGGTACGAGTATATGGCATTGGTTCCCAAGTATGTGAGTGGCTCGAAGACTTCTTAAGTAATAGAACCCAGTACGTTGTCCTCGATGGTGAGTGTTCATCGGAGATGAGGGTGTCATCTGGAGTGCCCCAGGGAAGTGTAGTACGTCCGCTGCTGTTTTCTATCTACATAAATGATCTTTTGGATAGGGTGGATAGGAATTTGCGGCTGTTTGCTGATTTTGCTGTGGTGTACGGGAAGGTGTCGTCGTTGAGCGACTGTAGGAGGATAAAAGATGACTTGGACAGGATTTGCAATTGGTTTAAAGAATGGCAGCTAACTCTAAATATAGATAAATGTAAATTAATGCAGATGAATAGGAAAAGAATCCTGTAATGTTTGAATACTGCATTAGTAGTGTAGCGATTGACACGGTCACGTCGATTAAATATTCGGATGTAACATTGCAGAGCGATATGAGATGGGACAAGCATGTAATGGCAGTTGTGGGGAAGGCTGATAGTCGGCTTCGGTTCATTGGTAGAATTTTGGGAAGATGTGGTTCATCTGTAAAGGAGACCGCTTACAAAACGCTACTACGACCTATTCTGAGTACTGCTCGAGAGTTTGGGATCCCTATCAGGTCGGACTGAGAAGCAATTCAGAGGCCGGTTGCTAGATTTGTTATTGGTGGGTTTAATCATCACGCGAGTGTTACGGAAATGCTTCAGGAACTCGGATGGGAGTCTCTAGAGGAAAGGAGGCGTTCTTTTCGTGAATCGCTACTGAGGAAATTTAGAGAACCAGCATCTGAGGCTGACTGCAGTACAATTTTACTGCCTTCCAACTTACACTTCGCGGGAAGTCGACAAAGGTAAGATAAGAGATATTAGGGCTCGTACAGAGGCATATAGGCAGTCATTTTTCCCTCGTTCTGTTTGGGAGTCGAACATGGAGAGACGATGCTAGTTGTGGTACGAGGTACCATCCGCCACGCACCGTATGGTGTACTGCGGAGTATCTATGTAGATGTAGATGTAGATGAAAACAGTGTTGTAACACCAATGGTATTTGTGGCTCGAACAAATTATAAGCCTCGCTTCGTAAATGCGTGGTTTAAGTCGCTATGTTACGGATTGCGCGTCTCCTCCCGCCGGAGGTTTGAGTCCTCCCTCGGACTTGGGTGTGTGTGTTTTGCTTAGCATAAGTTAAAGTTAGTTTAAGTTGTGTGAAAGTCAAGGGAGCGATGACCACAGCACTCTTGGTCGCTAAGAAATTCATACATTATTGAACATTTTTCGAACAAATTTTAAAATTGCTTGAATAACACAAATATCGTCTTAAAATAACAACAATAATTAATAAAATAAATTTAGTTTAGGCCCACACAGGCAACACAAATGTTGTTTTTGTGATTTTCAGTCCAGAGACGGGTTTGATGCAACTCTCCATGCAACCTGTGCAGGCCTTTTCATCTGCGAGTAACCACTGCAATCTACATCCTTCTGACTCTACTTAGTGTGTTCATCTCTTCGTTTGCCTCTACGATTCTTACCCTCAGCGCTTCCGTCCAATACTAAATTGGTGATCTCTTGATGCCTCAGAACGTGTCCTACCAACCGACCCATTCCTCTAGTCAGGTTGTGCCAAAAATTCCCTTTCTCCCCAGTTCTCTTCAGTACCTCCTCATTAGTTATGTGATATATCCAACTAATCATCAGAAATTTTCTGTATCACCACATTTCGAAAGCTTCTATTATCTACCTGTCTAAACTATTTTTCGTCCATGTGTCACTTCCTGACACGTAAATCAATACTCGATGTTAACAAATTTCTCTTCTTCAGAAACGCTTTCTTTGTCATCGGCCGGCCATTGTGATCGAGTGGTTCTAGGCGCTTCAGTCCGGAACCGCGCAGATGCTACGGTTGCAGCTTCGAACCCTGCCTCGGGCATGGATGTGTGTGATGTCCTTATTTTAGTTAAGTTTAAGTAGTTCTAGGTCTAGGGGACTGAAGACCTCAGATGTTGAGTCACATAGTGCTTAGAGCCATTTGAAGCATTTTGAACCTTGTCATTGCAAGTCTGCATTTTATATCGTCTCTACTGCGACCATCATCAGTTATTTGGCTCCCCAAATAACAAAACTCATCTACTACTTTAAGTGTCTCATTTCCTAATCTGAATCCCTCAACTTCACCTATTTTAATTCACTACATTCCATTATTCTCGTTTTGCCTTTGTTGATGTTGATCTCATATTCTCCTTTCAAGACACTGTCCATTCCGTTTACCTGCTCTTCTAGGTCCTTTGCTGTCTCTGACAGAAATACAATGTCATCGGTAAACATCAAAGTTTTATTTCATCATCATGTTTTTTTAATTTCTACTGCAAATTTTTATTTTTGTTTCCTTTACACCTGTCCCACTCCCTTCTTAACCACAGCTTCTGTCGCGTAATCCCCACTGCACACCCTTTCTTATTTTGTATGCAGTTTATATGGCATAACATTTTAATTAATTTTATATTGCTTATTGTTCCGAGCACGAAAGATGAAGTACGATTTTCACTATTAGTTTCTGCAGTTGAAAATATTTTAACTTTATGCAGTTTGACCTACTATGTGGGGATATGCACAACACTGAAATATTTCCTGCTTGGAAGAACTGCGAGGATAGGTTTCTAAACGTTTCGAGGACACTTCCTATTTTGGTTTTCGAGCTGTTTTCGAGACGGTTTTGCCATTTCAGTTGAAAGCGTCTCTTGCGCATGTGCAAATGGAAGCGACTTACGTGCAACGTAATTTCAGTTAAAAGACAAGTTGTTTCACGTTAAAACTGTCCAGAGGTCAACATTGATTTCCTAGGAAAGAGTTTCCACATTTCCATGATGAGGTTGCAAGCATGATAGAATATTTCTATCAATATATGTTTGTGAAAGGCCATCTTCGCTTAAGAAACTAAATAAATCACTATTACGCTGGAACCTGAGTGCGAAAATCTGCGAAACTGTCTGAATATGTCTGTACGCTGACAGTTTGTATGAGATAAAATTTATATTCTGTTTGTAGGATGCCAAAAGAAATTCAGTGATACATAAAATTCCTTTTGTTTGTGATTTATTTGCTGAGAAGTATGAAATACGACACAGTTGTATGTACAGGGTTATTACAAATGATTGAAGCGATTTCACAGCTCTACAATAACTTTATTATTTGAGATATTTTTACAATGCTTTGCACACACATACAAAAACTCAAAAAGTTTTTTTAAGCATTCACAAATGTTCGATATGTGCCCCTTTAAGTGATGCGGCAGACATCAAGCCGATAATCAAGTTCCTCCCACACTCGGCGCAGCATGTCCCATCAATGAGTTCGAAAGCATCGTTGATGCGAGCTCGCAATTCTGGCACGTTTCTTGGTAGAGGAGGTTTAAACACTGAATCTTTCACATAACCCCACAGAAAGAAATCGCATGGGGTTAAGTCGGGAGAGCGTGGAGGCCATGACATGAATTGCTGATCATAATCTCCACCACGACCGATCCATCGGTTTTCCAATCTCCTGTTTAAGAACTGCGGAACATCATGATGGAAGTGCGGTGGAGCACCATCCTGTTGAAAGATGAAGTCGGCGCTGTCGGTCTCCAGTTGTGGCATGAACCAATTTTCCAGCATGTCCAGATACACGTGTCCTGTAACGTTTTTTTTGCAGAAGAAAAAGGGGCCGTAAACTTTAAACCATGAGATTGCACAAAACACGTTAACTTTTGGTGAATTGCGAATTTGCTGCACGAATGCGTGAGGATTCTCTACCGTCCAGATTCGCACATTGTGTCTGTTCACTTCACCATTAAGAAAAAATGTTGCTTCATCACTGTAAACAAGTTTCGCACTGACGAATCCTCTTCCATGAGCTGTTGCAACCGCGCCGAAAATTCCAAGCGTTTGACTTTGTTATCGGGTGTCAGGGCTTGTAGCAATTGTAAACGGTAAGGCTTCTGCTTTAGCCTTTTCCGTAAGATTTTTCCAAACCGTCGGCTGTGGTACGTTTAGCTCCCTGCTTGCTTTATTCGTCGACTTCCGCGGGCTACGCGTGAAACTTGCCCGCACGCGTTCAACCGTTTCTTCACTCACTGCAGGTCGACCCATTGATTTCCCCTTACAGAGGCATCCAGAAGCTTTAAACTGCGCATACCATCGCCGAATGGAGTTAGCAGTTGGTGGATCTTTGTTGAACTTCGTCCTGAAGTGTAATTGCACTGTTATGACTGACTGATGTGAGTGCATTTCAAGCACGACAAACGCTTTCTCGGCTCCTGTCGCCATTTTGTCTCACTGCGCTCTCGAGCGCTCTGGCGGCAGAAACCTGAATTGCGGCTTCAGCCGAACAAAACTTTATGAGGTTTTCTACGTATCTGTAGTGTGTCGTGACCATATGTCAATAAATGGAGCTACAGTGAGTTTATGAAATCGCTTCAATCATTTGTAATAGCCCTGTAGTATCACTGCATTTCTGTCTGAATGTGGCACACTTGCAGTTTCCATTTCTGCCACCTCCTCACAAACAGACAGCGGTAGTGTGCAGCCAGGCGAGAGAGCTATGCGGGGATACAAGATCACTGCTCACATGCCGAATTCTGACGTAAAACGATCACAGAACGTCTTCTAGAACAAAGCGGTTTGCGTATGCTAGTCGCTCTATCACATAATGCGCTGCTGACATTTTTATTCAGATGTGTGCAGGCATTTTGTAGTCTTAGTAAACAGAGCACTGACTTGCAATGTTTTAATTACACCCAATCTTATCTGATGGCTCGTTGCCGTAGGTTATGTATCTGGTTAAGCTGCGTGGTGTGGGCTTCAACTTATGAACAAGTCATAATGTGTTCTTTACCTGACAAGAGCTCTCTGCAGAAACAATGGTGTTGAGGGACAGGATCCCAACAAAAGATCACCCAGACATTATATGAAGATCTCGATGTGATTGATCAAAGCTACTAGAGCACTGATTGCAGCATCACTCCAGTTACAAGTATCATGAGCCAGAATAGGTTGTGCTATTTTATCGGTATTCCTGTGACACGTTCACTGATAATCCAGAACGTTGTGATCATCTATCTAATAGCCAGTGTGTCCACCTTTGGTACAGACAACAGAGACGAAGTGCCATGGCATGGAGGCAATGAGGCCTCAGTATGTCGCTGGAGGGAGTTGGCACCACATCTGCACTCACAAGTCACGGTATTCCTGCAAATTCCGGGGAAGGGGGCGATGAGCTCTGACATAATATTCAATCACATCCCAGATGTGTTCTATCGAATGCGGATCTGGCAAGTTGGGGGAGGGGTGCACCATAGTAATTAGAAAGCACTATGGGACTTAACTGCTAAGGTCATCAGTCCCCCAGAAATTGGAACTACTTAAACCTAACTAACCTAACGACATCACACACATCCATGCCCGAGGCAGGATTCGAACCTGCGACCGTAGCGGTCGCGCGGTTCCAGACTGTAGCGCCTAGAACCGCTCGGTCACCCCAGCCGGCAGCAATTAGATCTCTCCACTCTGTTCCTCTAAGCTGTCCATTACATTTCTGGGCTTGTGGCGAATTAGCTTGCTGAAAAATGCCCTTACCGTTGGGAAACATGATCGTCATGAAAGCGTCTACATGGTCTGGAACCAGTGTAACACTCCTTGGCCGTTAACCCTAGGATGCATGGTGCCGAAAACACACATAAATGCATATGCAGGACCTCCAAGACCCTGCCCTAATTTAAAATTTTCCTCTTTTCATATAATCATTCTTTGGAGTTAAATTTATTTCTGTCAAATTTATTGTCATATTGAAAGATTCCTAAGATACAGTAACAGGATCTGGTGGGCCTGATTAACATTTTATTAATTTAAAAAAACTGTAAGAGTGATTTTTTATTAGTTACATCCATTTACATACAATATATACAAATAATTTTATTAATTCACTTATAAGTTGCAGTTTACATTTTTAACATTTATTACAACCAATTTCTTCAATTAAAACATACTCATTATTCACAATATTATGTATATAGGCAATATTTTGACAAAAAGTTATTATTCATTGTTCACATAAAATTGCATTTTTCTTATTTTTCAACATGTGACAAACAAGAAGCACACAGAACGCCACTATGTTCCTTTACGCTTAATGCATGTCAAAGCACTTTTCCTGTGTTTATTATATGGACAATAACTGCATCTTCTCCTTTTTCCTAAAACAGGTAGTTGGTTCGGCAATATGACATCTTTTTGAACACCACATCTTTGCATTGCATCAACGATTTCTTTGGAAGTTTAGGAATCTGAATATAAAGTTCCATTAGTGGTCTTACCATTTCCTCTGCTAAATCTCTTACGCACAAAACCCATTTTATCACTTCTTCCACTATGTTATGTCAAATGTTGTGCGGAAAATAAAATTTCACTGTTCATTGCTGCGACGTCCATCATATTCATCCATAATGCAAATGGCCATCTTCTTGTTTGTCTCTTGCAAGTGTAATAACGAATTTTCTGGTCCAATTGATCTACTCAACCCTTACTAGTGTTATAGAACTTCATTATATCTGGTTAATTTTTGCATGAGTTTCATCAATGTTTCTGTCGTGATGCATTGTGCTAATGAGAACTAAAGACTTTTTCTTTTTGGGAACATAACTCACCATTGTAATGTCACCTCTGAATGCAAACAAAGAGGAATGAATCGCTCTTGAGGCAGATGGTTTCATCTCATTAGGAATTTCTGTTTTATTTTGTTTGAGTGTTCCCACCACTGTAATTTGCTTCTGAGGCATATCTTCTGCCAGCTGCACACTAGTAAAGAAGTTGTCAACAGTAATATTTTTTGATGATCCTTCAATGCTTTTAGCAAGATCTTTCACCTCATCCAATCCAATGTTTCTGTCGTGATGCATTGTGCTAATGAGAACTAAAGACTTTTTCTTTTTGGGAACATAACTCACCATTGTAATGTCACCTCTGAATGCAAACAAAGAGGAATGAATCGCTCTTGAGGCAGATGGTTTCATCTCATTAGGAATTTCTGTTTTATTTTGTTTGAGTGTTCCCACCACTGTAATTTGCTTCTGAGGCATATCTTCTGCCAGCTGCACACTAGTAAAGAAGTTGTCAACAGTAATATTTTTTGATGATCCTTCAATGCTTTTAGCAAGATCTTTCACCTCATCCAATCCAAGATTTTTCTGAGTAGGTTCATGGGGCTTCCTTCCCGTGTAAACAATTCCGTCTAAAGCATATGCAGATGTAGCATCACATAACCAAAATATTTTTATGCCATTCTTGGCTGGTTTAGAGGGCATATACTGGGTGAAGCTCCATCTTCCACGGAATGGGACTAGCTGTTCGTCAACTGTGAGCGAATCATTGGGAATCATTCTATTTCTACACATGTCAAGAAATAGTTCACATACATAGCGAACAGCTGCAAGTTTGTCATCTGCAGATCGAGCTTTACAGGTACGCCTGTCATCAAATCTAATCATTCTCCTTATATCCTCGAATCTATTTACTGACATGGTGGCCTTATATGTAGGATTTGCCTTTTCATCCAAGAATAATTCTCTAATAGGGACATCCCAACTCTCCTCAACACCAGAAAGCAGTAAAAGACCAAGAAAACCCTCCATTTCAGCAAGCGAAACGTTTTTCCACGTTTTACCACGTAAAGCAGCCACTCTTCTGCCTTCAATATTTTTGCAGTTGATGATTTCCTCTAGTATTTCCTTGGAGATGAAATAGTCCCAGGCATCCTTAGGTCTACAGGTTTCCAAACCACGGGCTGAACCAGGTGCCTTCTTTACGATATTATGGACAGGCGTACGAAAAGTTGCAGGAGGATCTAATTTCCAAATCGTTCCATTCCGACTAATGTAAGTGTGGTCTTCTATACCTTTTTGGATGGTTCTTCATTTTCAGACTGTGATGAAGTAATATTATCGGAAGGACTGTCATCTGCCTCAATTTTCACATCTGCTGGTTCATTGGCTGATTCTTCACTACTTGCATCTTCAAAAATATTTCCTTTCTCGCAAGAATCATCTTCTTCATACCACTGAGCCACAACACTTTCAAAATTAGCTGTATTTGCACATACTGATTCTCTTGCTTTGCGTGTCAAAGCCATAGCAAAAGGCGTGTCTCTCGAACAGCAGCTTGTGCAGCACTAAACCAGTCAAACTCGTAATAATATGGGCCTTGCAGCAACAAACAAACTACAGTAACAATGAGACTGACAAGAGCAGTACAGGGTAACAATACTATGCAATAATAAAACATCTGATAGCGAAAAGATCAATAATACACCGACATCGCCAATATATGAAATGAGTGTGTATTATTTTTTAGTTATACTATTACTACTACAGCTACTGCTGCTGTTGGCACTCCTGTTGGGGGAAATACCACTACAGTTATTGTTGAATTAATAACTGCACCCAAACAAATGTTGAAGACAATATAGGCTAAAGAACATTAATAAATGTGTGAGGGCTTCTGAAGCCCTGCTTATGCATTCACGGTGTATGGGTAAACATATTGAATTATACAAAAAACTTAAAAAGGTATCTTGTTCAGACTTGATAGGACGAATGTCACAGTGTTAGTGAAAGAGTACTGGAAAGCAGTTTGAAATCAAACAAAAAATTAGATAATTTTTAAAAAAATGAAGACATACAAGGGCCTCGGAGGCCCTGTATATGCATCCTAGGATTAAGGCGCCTTGCACGAGCTCCAATGGACCCATGGTTTCCCACGTGGATTTTCCCCAGAGCATAATGGAGCAGCCGCCAGCTTGTCTCTGTCCCGCAGTACACTGTCAAAGAGCTGTTGCCCTGGAAGACGACGGATTCGCGCCCTCCCATCGGACTGATGAAGAAGGTATTGGGATTCATCAGACCCCGCAACGCTCTGCCACTTAATCAACGACCAGTGCTGATAGTCATGTGCCCATTGCAGCCATAGTTGCCGGCGTCGAGGTGTTAACATTGGCACATGTATGTGTCGTCGGCCTGTAAAGACATTGCTTTCCCCGAAAGTCGATAATATTTTTTTTCTTTTGTGCATTACCTTGTCATAGTACGTATGTATCATTTATTTAAACTATTCTTGATTTGTTATTACGTCACATTGTTTCTTCATTCATTTTGCTACTGTTTTATATTTTATATTGAACGAATATGAATGCTCTGGTTCTATTTGCTTTGTAAATCTTTGGTTCTTCTTCTCTTTCTGTAGTGGTCAATCCAAGAATTGGTTTGCAACAGCGACAATGCCAGCTTGTCTGCATTCTGTGCGTCTTTCAGCTTTTCTCTACATTTCTTTATAGGTGTTACATCCCACATCTTTCACGATTTGATCCATGTACCTCAGTCGTGGTCTTCCTCTTGGTCTTTTTCCCTCGACATATCCCTCTATGATAGTGTTCAGGAGTCCTTTATGTCCTAATAGATGGCCTGTAAATTGAACTCTTCTTTTAACAATGAAACTCCAGAAGTTTCTCTTCTCACCTGCTCTTTCCAGAACCACTTCGTTTGTGACCTTGTCGATACATTTTATTTTGAGCATGCGTCTATAGCACCACATTTCAAAAGAACTTAGCTTCTGGTCTTCCTCTGTTCCGAGAGTCCATGTTTCACACCCATAGCATGCCACACTCCACACATATGATTTCAAAAACCTTTTCCTGATTTCAAGGCTGATGCTCTTAGATGTTCATATGTTTTTCTTCTTGTTAAAAGCAGCCTTTGCTTGAGCTATTCTACTTCTCACTTCTGCCTTGCTCCTTCCATCCCTGGTAATATTACTGCCCAGATAAGTAAATTTATCAACTTGTTCAAGCAGTTCATTGCCTACATGAACTTGGACTTTCACTTGATCTTCTTTGTCGCATGCCATTACTTTTGTTTTTGCTTTATTAATTATCATATTATATTCTACACCCATAACTTTATCCATTCTATTCAGTAGGACTATAAGATCTTCTTCACTTTCAGCCAGGACAGCTATATCATCGGCATATCTTATCATATCTATTCGTTGGCCATGAATTACTACACCTGTCTGTGAATTTTCCCTTACTTTTTTCAGCGCCTCTTCAATGTATAGGTTAAAGATAACAGGGGATAGTGCGCAACCTTGTCGCACGCCTTTTCCGTATCTGCACCTCTTCTTGTTTTGTCCGTCCACGGATAACTGCTGTCTCGTTTTTGTACAGGTTCCATATCATTTTTCTATCTTTATGATCTATTCTTACTTTTTTGACGACCTCAAACATCTTATCCTATTTAACATTATCAAAGGCTTTCTCTATATCTACGAAAGCTATGTATGTTTCCAGGTTCTTATCTAGTCGTTTCTCATTATTAGTTTTAGAGTAAATATTGCTTCTCTGGTTCCTCTATCTTTCCGGAATCCAAACTGGTCTTCGGAGAGTGTAACTTCGACTTTTTGTTATATGTGTTTTAGGATAATTGAGGTTAATATTTTAGAGGCGTGCATAACTAGGCTGAGCGTCCTATAATTTTCACATCTTGTAGCATTTGCCTTCTTTGGAATGGGGATCATAATGTTTTTCTCAAAGTCTGTAGGAATTTTACCCTGCTCGTACATGTTGAAAACAAGGTTATACAACTCCTGATTTAATTTTGCTCCTCCAGATTTCAGAAGTTCGGCTGGGATATTGTCTATACCAGGCGATTTGTTGTTTTTAAATTTTTTCAGGGCTAGTTCATACTCTTCCTTTAATATAGGTTCACCTATGTTGTGTGCCTCTACTTCTGTTTCTTCTTCCATGATGTTTTCAGACAGGTCTGGTCCGCTGTACAGTTTTCCCATATATTGTTTCCATCTTCTTGCAACTTCATCATCGTCATCCAACATATTGCCATTTTCATCCATCACAGCCCTACACTTGTTTCTTCTGTCTCCTAGGCAATAACTCACACATTTATAGGCCTTGTCGATATTTCCCTTGCTCATGTTGTCCTCAACTGAAATACAGAGTTCATCAACATATTTTTCTCTTGCTTGTTTTGCCGCTCTGTTGATTCTGTTTTTCAGACTCTTGTATTTCTCTTGGTCTTCCTTCTTCACAGAATTTTTTAATTTCCTTCTTTCTTCCATCACATTTAGTAGGTCATTAGTGATCCATTCCTTCCTTTTCTCTGTCCTTTCTTTTCCTATTACTTCTTCTGCTGCTTGTAAAATACCAGTTTTTATTTTTTCCCAGCTGCTTTGGATGTCATTGCAGCCCTGTGTATTTGTTTTCTTGTCTGTTTCTAGTTGATAGTGCTTCAGTGTATTTTCGTTTTTCAGGTTTGTCAAATCCCATTTACATGTACATATTTTTTTAATGTTCTTGAATTTTAGTTCAGTCGTCGTCATAACGAGTATGTGGTCACTTTCCACATCACAGCCTGGATATGATCTGCTGTCCTTAACTTGGTTTTTAAATCTTTGCTTCACTAATATGAAGTCAATTTGATATCTGTTAATGTCACCAGGCATTTTCCAAGTATATCTTCTTCTTAGATGATGATTAAAGAAGGTATTTTTAATGCAAAGTTTATTTCTTTGGCAGAATTCTACAAGTTTATCCCCTCTTTCATTTCTTAATCCTAATCCAAAATTCCCTGCCACATCCTCTTCTTTACCTTCCCCAACAACGGCATTCATATCTCCCATGATGACAAGGTTTTCAGCTCCTTTAATTCTGCCAATTACTTCTTCAAGGTGGTCATACATCATGTCGATTTCATCATCCTCGTGCCTCGTAGTTGGCATGTATACTTGGATTATGATTGTGTCTCTTGGTTTAGTTTCCAATCGGACATAAATTATCCTCTCTCTATGTTGAACAAATCCTTCTACTCTTAACCCCATCTCTTTACTGAGGATAATTCCCACTCCTGCAATCCCGGGATTGTCTTGTGCTGTTCCAGTGTGTATGATTCTGTAATCCCCTGACCAAAAGTCGCCAGCGTTTGGCCATCTCATTTCTGAGACTCCCAGTACATCAATATCCATTCGTTTCATTCCCATTTTCAAGTTTTCCAGTTTAGTTAGGCTAGGAGAAATATTGTGTCAGAGAGAGAGCGAACGATTATCGATAGAGAGCGTGCGAGTGTTGTGGTATCGTGGCCGGTTCGCGGGTGGAGAAACGTTGTAAAGTTCGGCGTGAAAGACGGTGATACGCGGAGGAACAATTAATTACAGTGCGTCCGCTGTGTTAACAGGAGATCGTGCATTATTAAGTGAACAGTAAAACCTGAAAAGTATATCGAGTGTTTGCGGTGACGATTTTACATACTTTGTGAACTTGTGACAATTAGCCGTGAACCAGACACCATTGTCGTGTGGAGACACTGACTGTCAGAACTGCGTGAAAGTGGAACTAACCAAAATGTTAAGTAAAAGAACAGTGCTGTGATTTGGTCAAGAAACATTTATTATATCATCCAAACTGTCTTAAAGACGACGACGTAAAGTGAACTGATGTTTAACGGACTGTTATAGTGATAAACACATGTGACTGTTTTCCTGTGGCAACACGGTGAAAGAACTATGCGAGGTATTGGCATTAACCGACTATATATTGTAAATACTAGAGACATTGCATAATTCTGACCTACCCGCACCGCGTTATTAATAAACTTTTAATAATAAAACGTCGCGGGAGTAACGACAACGCACACACTGGAACTATTATTATCGCGCCAGTGCTGCCAGCTGATTCGACTACAACGGAGACGTGGACCACCGCCTGAACTGAAATATTAATGAAACAGGAGGATCCATCATTATCTTCACGCCACGAACCAGGATTAACTTCACACCACCGCTGACATCATCGCACTGCCTGCAGCAACAGTTAAGACATTAAAAGAAAATTATTACGCTTTCTCTCATTTCAAAATTAAAGACGATTTGAATTAAATTATCTATTTTAAAAATACTGTCACAATATCAACGTTCAATTTTGTTTAGTTCCAATAAATATTCTTTCCATTATTTCGTCTTGTTGACAGTGTTGAAAACCCGCCAAATTAAAGTTCAATTAATAATTTTCTTTCAAAATTGTTGTCAGCCATTTTGCTGCTGATCGTAATTCTATTTTAATGTTTGTGTGTAACTTCTTTTGGATGGAGTACATATTTTATTTTTTGTGCTGTAAAATTAGCTACCATAAAATAACCTATATTGCCAGCTGATGCTGTCCGCCATTACTGCTTGAAAACTGACCAATAGTATTTTTTCACCTATTTTGTTATTGGCTGTCCGCTTCAAAACAAAATTACGTATTTCGTGGGCATCTAGCAGATGCGCGATGTCTATATAGGCTCCTACAATAATTTTTTTTTTTACTTTTGCAGGTTTACTGTAATTATATTGACTTTAATTGTTCATTTGGCACCCGTTAAAGTGATTTATCGCATCCATATAATAATTGTACTGAATTACCTAATTTATTTTTTTTATTACGTAATCATTTGCATACCATATTTGGATGAAAATTGACGTCTTATTGGCCCCACATAAGATTCTGCACGTTCTGACAAAGACTATGCCAAATTTTTGTTTCGTCCATGACTAACAGGGGTAGTCAGATTCCTCGTATAGGTCATGTTTTATTATTTAAAAGGTTTGTTTTAGAAGTAGAGAACCAGTTTCTTTACAGGCTACGGAGGCACATCGTTAGGAGTGTTCGGTGCACTGTCCATTCAGACACACTTGCCCTCTGCCCAACATTAAAATCTTATGCTAGTCCCGCCACAGTTTTTTTAATTTTTTTATTTCTTTATTGATTTTCAATTCCCCCCGAAGGGGGCAGGCCGGCAGCAGCTTACTACGCTGCTCTACAGCCTACAGACTTTTTGTAAATAAAGGGAGAAGAAAGAAACAAGGAAAACAGGCGATAAAACGGCGATTTAAAGTGAAAAATGGCGTAAAATTGCGAAAAGTTAAAACAGAAAGCAAAGGGGGTTGGCAATGTAGATAAAAGACACAGGAATCAGAGAAGCAACACAGTAGACACACAATTAAAAAACATGGCGACAGTCTGGTTTCTGTTCGCAAGTAATAAAAAGCACACCCAGCGACAGTATGATGGCTGTTCGCTACACTTCCCAAGAGACACAACACGGAGCATGCACTGGAAAAACACACTGTAAAACACTGCACGAAAAAGGTGGCACAAAGATGGCACTCCCGACCCAAGGCAGATGGGGGGGGGGGGACCTGAAGTAGGGGGAAAAACAAGGAGGGAGGAGAGGAAAAAACGAAAAGGGGGGGGAACCAAGGAGGGAGAGGACGAATAAAGGGGGAGAAGGGTAGACGTGAGAGGGAATGAGAGGAGGCAGAGGAGGGAAATGTAAAAGGACGTGGGGGAGAGAAGGGGGCAAAGAGAGGGGAGGTGGGGAAGAAAGAGGATGGAAGGGGTGGAGAGGGAGCCCGGGAAAAGGACAGAGGAAAGGAGGGGGAGTGAGGATCAGAGTTGATAGGAAGGATAAATGGAGGGAAAGAGGGCATCATCCGGGAGGGGGAGTTGATGGAAGCCACCTTGAGAAAGGAGATGTAGGGTGTAGAGATGGAGGGTAGGGGGGATACAACGGTGAAGACGCGGCAGGGGGCGGGGATGGGAGAGGAGAGGAGCAACCAGGGGGTGAGGGGGTTCAAGACGGCGGGAGGTGTAGAGGATGCGGATATGTTCGAGGAATAGGAGCAGATGGGGGAAAGGAATGAGATCATAGAGGAACCGCGTGGGGGACGGGAGGCACATACGGAAGGCAAGGCGGAGTGCATGACGCTCAAGGATTTGGAGGGACTTATAGAATTTGGGGGGGGGGGGGCAGATATGCAGGCAGGACTGGCATAACAGAGGATGGGACGGATTAAGGATTTGTAGGTGTGGAGGACGGTAGAGGGGTGCAAGCCCCACGTCCGGCCAGAGAGGAGTTTGAGGAGTCGGAGGCGGTTGTGGGCTTTGGATTGGATGGAGCGGAGATGAGGGATCCAGGTGAGGTGACGGTCAATGGTGAGGCCAAGGTAGGTGATGGTGGGGGTGAGGCGGACAGGACCAGGACGTGCACAGACAGTAAGGGAGAAATCCAGGAGCCGGAAGGAGCGAGTGGTATGACCTACGATGATTGCCTGGGTCTTGGAAGGATTGAGTTTCAGGAGCCACTGGTTACACCATGCAGCAAAAAGGTCAAGGTGATTCTGGAGAAGGCGTTGGGACAGTTGGAGGGTCGGAGCGAGGGCGAAGAATGCGGTGTCATCAGCCGCCGCGGTTCGCCCCTCTTCCTGTTTTATACCAGTGTGTACATCCTCTGCGTCCGGCACCTGTAATGAGGAATGCCGCCACGTGTTGAAGACACTCACTGCAGCACTCCTCCAACACCCGACAAGTCATCCAGCTTCCGAAACGCTCGTGCCGAATCTCCGGGGCATCTCAATCTGTCCTCGCGCTCAAACTCTACACGCGGACAGCACGCTCGCTGATACTACACGCACCGTGCGTAGGACTGGCTCGCAGTGATTCCTCGCCAGATGACGCTGCCATCGCCCGGATGGGTTTATATCGATACTAGGTCGCCGGTCGTAATGTTCTGGCTGCTCAGTGTGTATACGCCAGACTGGTGCAGGGGTTCACCATTATCTTCGAAAAGGTAAACGGCGTCGATTTTTATAGAGTCCGGCAGCCGGCTGATGGGAAATGAGCTCGCCCCGTGTTCGGTGGCGCCACCAGGGGCAGCTGCGCGCGGCTATCGATGAAGCCATTAAGCGAGGCCGTGACGCATCGCCACGCCGGCGGCCCGGCGGAAAACTAATGGCGGGTGTTTCCCAGCACCGGCTTAACGGCCGTCGCCATCGACACCGCGTCTGCGGCGCCGAAGCAGCTGTCACGGCGAAACTCGCAGACGATCGTTTGAGGTGTGATTCGTTTACCACAACCCTTGGGGTGGCTAAGCACGGTAAAAGCGTGCAGTGTTCTCACTGAACATTCAACAAATTGTACTGAAATATTAATAATGTGCAAAATTAATTTGAAATTGCAGTTTTTTCAAAGAAAATGCCATATCTGCATGCTGCAGATAGAAGTTTTTATTTATGCACCCAGACGCGTTTCGCCTTTTTTACAAGGCATCTTCAGTGGGTGTACTGAAATATTCTATTATTTGTCCATTTTTACAAACAGGTTATGGTTTCACATCTAGGCTATAGATTTAAAAACAGTTCCTTCGCGTTTTTTTTTTTTAATGAAATGGAGAGATACTTACAAGTAACTTCTAATTCATTGCATCTAAGCAAACTGTTTTTTCTCATCTGGCAACCAGTTGGACACCTTACAGTTCACTTTCAGTTCACTGTTTACGAATATACAGCTGCTGCGAAAATGGCCACTACAAGAAACGTGTTATTAATTTTAAGATCAAGCAAGAAGTCGCAGAAGCAACAAATAATAATATTGCATAAATACTGTGTCGATTTCCACGAAAGCTGCACTAGTACCGAATAAACAGAAGCGCTTGGAGCATCTCAACCGTCAACACTTAGCGCAAGTTACAGAAATTTTGATCGTGGCTTTCAAATTTTTATCTTTGTAGACTTGAATATTTCGTATAATCAAATAACACGAAAAAGCTACGTAACATCAAATAATAAATAAAATCATAAGTCAAGTCCGTATTTCGCTTGACCACAGTCAATAGAAAAATATTTTTTTTCGCTTACTGTTTTGTTTGTTGGTGGTCTCCAGGAACTGTGGTTTTATCTGCTTGACAGAGACCTTGCATGTGCTGATTGCACTGCACTTTTAGTGGGGACTACGTTTCAGGACCACGTTTTTATAAGGAGTCAACTTTTTAGACAAGTGTCTATTACATCACAACTTTGGTGAGTGATGTCTTTCACCACATGAGTGATGTCCCTCACCACACTGTGTCCATTATCACCGTATTGTTGATTCTCCCTCGTTCGCCTGGTCTTTTATTGGTGCATGAGTTCTGACACTTCCGATATTCACCTTACTGTGTATAATGCCGAGTTTCGCCATTCGATGATAAATCTTCTTAGAGTTTATGCAATTAATCGGTTTAAACCTGTATGTTGGAACATCGTACATTTTCGCTAGCCTCATGAAGTGAAAAGTTGTGAGTAAAAATCTGTTCCTGTGTTCTCACTCTTATACACTATGTATTAACAGCACTTTCTTAAAACATTTTGTATATCCAATACAGCATATCACCTGAAGACGCACGCTAAATGATGTGAAACCGGTTGTGTTACCTAATAAAGAAACCTGAAAACTGCTGTTTTTTTTGTAGTATGGAATAATTTTCATTTATTTTGAAAAAAAAAATTTTAAGATTTTTTTACGAGCTTTTGGAAATTTATGTATAGCAACCATGTGTAATCTAAGCTGTGATTAACCTAACTATAAAATAATATATTCAGGTATAGTTTTCATTTTACTGTTTACAGATGACTGATTTTTTGTACTTGTTAATTTTATAAAACAGTACAGAAACCCAACTACTCTAAAAGTGACAAGCATTCTTAAATATGTGAGCAGTGTCGATATGGAATGCTAACTGTTGTAAAATATCGTGTAAAGCATGAAGAAGCGTGGTTTGTCGCTAACTGGTGGAGCGCAACGCTCAAAGATGTGATCACGGTGGCTTGCACTTGTGAAATGTGACTGCAAAGTATGGCCGAATAAAACAACAACCGAAATGAAATTCGTTATTACAAAGAAGCAGCCTTTCAGTGACAAAACAGATATGGTAAAAGAAATAAAATTATCGACAGAAGTAAAAGTATACATAGTTGCTATTATGTAATTTCTCGGAGAAATAATTCAAAGCGCAGTTAAGTGTAGTATCACATGTGAAAGAATATAGAATTTGCATTTTTTAACAAAATTATAATCACATTACTTGTGTGATGACAACATCTTTGCGCATTAAACTTACGTCATGTAACGGGAAATACTTTCCTCGATAGTCCATGGCATTTGGTCCCCACACAGCTGACGCAGGTACTAATTTCGTCACGTGACTATTTTGAGATGTTGGATTTTATACAAATACTCCGCTATGACTATAAGTCCTTTGTTGCCTTGTGTTCTTATTTTTTGTTGCCTTATGTACAAATATTGTAACCTTTCATTTCATGTAAATTGCATGGATGTGTTACGTATTGTGGTTACTTCACAGATACTAAAGATACTACTTAGCGAATCGTGTCGTGTCCAAGGAATCATTATTAAAAGCTGAACAAGTAATAAACTGAGCATGTTGTCTCAGTCAGTGTGGCAGACTTACCACCACTGACGCACTTACTCGTGACAAGGTTGCATAATAAATTGATAAAATGTTAATTTGGCGTGGGGACTGGCTACTGGCTCTTAAATTAAGGAGGTATGGAGAAGTGTCATTATGATCTGTAAAAGAGGAAATGGTTTCTGCAAGTCGCAGCGTGAGATGAGAGATGTCTGCAAATGTTATAACTGGAGTAGGATTCGTTATTAATAAGAAGGTAGGGCGAAGAGTGAGTCGGTTTAAACGGTTCAGTGATAGTGAATCGGGATATGGTCATTCGATGGGAGTGAAAGGCTGGATATTAGCATCGACGAGATTAATGTCGCTCAGATTTATTAATTTAAGATCAGACAGTGTAACAGGAGATCTCGACGGTGATTAGCACGTGATGTCCACCTGTTGCACGGAATACGGAAAGGCTTCTTCACAATCCTCCTTGCAGAGATAGGACACGGCAGGATTTCCAGCGTACTGACCCTGCCCCTAGAAAGCCTGAAACTATCACCATAACTCATTACAACACTCCTGGTGATAGGACGCACACTGGAGTAGAGGGCGAAGAGACTGTTGTTTAAAGTGACGTCAACAACGAGGTCATTCGAGACGGAGCACAACAAGCTCGGATTAGGGAAGGATAGGGAGGGAAATAGGCCGTGCCCTTTGAAAGAAACCATCCCGGCCTTTGTCTGAAGTGCTTTAGGTAAATCACGTAAACCTATGTCACGATGGCAGGACGCGGGTTTGAACCGTCGTCATTCCGAATCAAGTCCAGTGCGCTAACCACTGCGCCATCTCGCTCGGTCGGACGGACACTAAAAGATGGCTCTGAACACTATGGGACTTAACATCTGAGGTCATCAGTCCCCTAGAACTTAGAACTACTTAAACCTAACTAACCTAAGGACACCACACACATCCATGCCCGAGGCAGGATTCGAACCTGCGACCGTAGCAGTCGCGCGGTTCCAGACTGAAGGGCCTAGAACCGATCGGCCACAGCGGCCGGCGGACGAAACCTGATGACCGATTCGAGAATTAAAGAATATCCGCTAATGGCAGTTCCATTTGTCCTTGAACGCACTCCCATTAAAAGCTCGGGGTATTTAATAAAACCTTTCCTTCGGCGAAACAGGTGCTAAGTAAGCATACAGGAAACTGTGCAACCAGCCTTAAAACTAATAAACTTTATAATTGAGAGTACTACACTCCTGGAAATTGAAATAAGAACACCGTGAATTCATTGTCCCAGGAAGGGGAAACTTTATTGACACATTCCGGGGGTCAGATACATCACATGATCACACTGACAGAACCACAGGCACATAGACACAGCCAACAGAGCATGCACAATGTCGGCACTAGTACAGTGTATATCCACCTTTCGCAGCAATGCAGGCTGCTATTCTCCCATGGAGACGATTGTAGAGATGCTGGATGTAGTCCTGTGGAACGGCTTGCCATGCCATTTCTACCTGGCGCCTCAGTTGGACCAGCGTTCCTGTTGGACGTGCAGACCGCGTGAGACGACGCTTCATCCAGTCCCAAACATGCTCAATGGGGGACAGATCCGGAGATCTTGCTGGCCAGGGTAGTTGACTTACACCTTCTAGAGCACGTTGGGTGGCACGGGACATGCGGACATGGATTGTCCTGTTGGGACAGCAAGTTCCCTTGCCGGTCTAGGAATGGTAGAACGATGCGTTCGATGACGGTTTGGATGTACCGTGCACTATTCAGTGTCCCCTCGACGATCACCAGTGGTGTACGGCCAGTGTAGGAGATCGCTCCCCACACCATGATGCCGGGTGTTGGCCCTGTGTGCCTCAGTCGTATGCAGTCCTGATTGTGGCGCTCACCTGCACGGCGCCAAACACGCATACGACCATCATTGGCACCAAGGCAGAAGCGACTCTCATCGCTGAAGACGACACGTCTCCATTCGTCCCTCCATTCACGCCTGTCGCGACACCACTGGAGGCGGGCTGCACGATGTTGGGGCGTGAGCGGAAGACGGCCTAACGGTGTGCGGGACCGTAGCCCAGCTTCATGGAGACGGTTGCGAATGGTCCTCGCCGATACCCCAGGAGCAACAGTGTCCCTAATTTGCTGGGAAGTGGCGGTGCGGTCCCCTACGGCACTGCGTAGGATCCTACGGTCTTGGCGTGCATCCGTGTGTCGCTGCGGTCCGGTCCCAGGTCGACGGGCACGTGCACCTTCCGCCGACCACTGGCGACAACATCGATGTACTGTGGAGACCTCACGCCCCACGTGTTGAGCAATTCGGCGGTACGTCCACCCGGCCTCTCGCATGCCCACTGTACGCCCTCGCTCAAAGTCCGTCAACTGCACATACGGTTCACGTCCACGCTGTCGCGGCATGCTACCAGTGTTAAAGACTGCGATGGAGCTCCGTATGCCACGGCAAACTGGCTGACACTGACGACGGCGGTGCACAAATGCTGCGCAGCTAGCGCCATTCGACGGCCAACACCGCGGTTCCTGGTGTGTCCGCTGTGCCGTGCGTGTGATGATTGCTTGTACAGCCCTCTCGCAGTGTCCGGAGCAAGTATGGTGGGTCTGACACACCGGTGTCAATGTGTTCTTTTTTCCATTTCCAGGAATGTAATTACCAAACACATTTTAAAAAGAATAACTTAGCTGTCAACCATTAGATAACCCACCAAAATTATATGAAAGGTGGAATGACCGACGCCTTTCAAATTCAGACGATGTTTAACGAGGTCCACACCTCCAACAGTATTCATGAGAAGTCTTGGGCACGTACTCTCAGGCACCAGTGTAATGTTTAAGGGTTTGCAACACCAAAAGCCCTCCTTATAATATATGCTTTTAAAGGTTTAGTGGTAATGTTCGGAGAATATTCCTGTTTTTGGTTTGTACAAAGGATATAACATTAACATTCACTTTCTCTTTGTTAAAGAATGAAACTGGAAGAAAAGATCAAGCAATACGGAAATGCAGTTTATACCTGAATAACTACAATGATAGCAGCAATGATGCGGCTGCCTCAGCCTATGCCAACTGACAGTTCCTGACCGGTAACAAACATTCGTACTCTTAGACATCACGTACTCTTAGGAAACTATCCCCTGCTATTTGTAACAACATACGTTTCTAATCATGAGGAAGTCCTGCTAGAAGAAGTTGGCAAGATACGTTCTAAGAACAACCGAGTACATCGTAGATTATGAAAAACTACGGGAAACCCAGAAGCGGGAATGAGTATATTACCCCACATTTTTACACAGTACGCAGAGCGGTACTGGGCAAGCTAGTGAATGGTGTTCGACATGCTTATTTGGAAACGTATACGCAGTTGTATTTTAGTGAGGGAGCAGTGACAGAAGAGTGTAGCCTAATAAATAACGACGTCGCAAGGAGAATAGCCAACTATCCTGATCACAATGAATACGAGGAGTGTATTTGCTGCTGGAGATACCAGATATTAGTGAAACTGAAGAAAGAAAGAAAAATTGGGTCTAACATCCCGTCGACATAGAGGTCTTTAGAGACGGATCACAAGCTCGATTTGCGTCAAGGATGTGAAAGGAAATTGGCCGTGTCCTTTGAAAGGAACCATCCATGGATTTGAACAATTTTAATAAACATTTTTGGAACAGCGATCAAAAAAATTTTTTTTTAATTTTCTTTTTAAAATTCACTCTAGATCGCACCACATATGCTACAAGAACATAGGTGACCGGTTTCGGACATATCACATGACCATCATCAGACCCATTGCATCCTTCGAAGATGGTAGGTGGAGCACTCTTCTCAGTTTCTTTGATGTCAACTCAAGCAGCTGAGAAGAGTGCTCCACCTACCATCTTCGAAGGATGCAATGGGTCTGATGATGGTCATGTGATATGTCCGAAACTGGTTACCTATGTTCTTGTAGCATATGTGGTGCGATCAAGACAGAATTTTAAAAAGATAATTTTTTTTAAATATCCATGCATTTGCCTGGAGCGATTTGGGGAAATCACTGAAAATCTAAATCTGGCTAGCCGAATGCGGGTTTGAACCGTCGTGGTCCCGAATTCGAGTCCAGTGTGGTAACCATTATGCCACCTCTCTCGCTTGTGAAGTTGAATAAATTGCAGCCGGCCGGTCTGGCTGAGCGGTTCTAGGCGCTTCAGTCTGGAACCGCGCGACCGCTACGGTAGCAGGTTCGAATCCGGTCTCGGGCATGGATGTGTGTGTTGTCCTTAGGTTAGTCAGGTTTAAGTAGTTCTAAGTTCTAGGGCACTGATGACCTCAGATGTTAAGTCCCATAGTGCTCAGAGCCATTTGAACCATTTGAATAAAGTCGAGTTCAACATATGAGATACTACTCTATTTGTACCACAAGGTAACTGCTTCATGAAAGCTCGGCGTGATTTGAAGTGGAGAGACATCGAGGTGAAGTCATGAGACACCTAATAATGTAGTGTCGGATCACCTTCTGCCCTGCGTAATGCAGTAACGCGACGCGGCATGGACTCAACAAACCGTTGGAAATCCACTGCAGAAATACAGAACCACGCTGCCTCTATAGTCGTCCAAAATAGCGAAAGAATTGCCAATGGAGGATGTTGTGCATGAACTAACTTCTCATTATGTCCAATAAATGTTGGATGGGTTTCATGTCGGGCAATCTGAATGGCCAATTCATTTGCTCGAATTGTCCAGAATGTTCTTCAAACGATTTGTGAAAAATTCTGGCTCGGTGACATGCCGCAGTGTCCATGTTTGGGAACATGAAGTCCATGGATGACTGAAAATGGCCTCCATAATCAATTCCAGTCAATGATCGGTGCAGCTGGAGCAAAGGTCCCTGAACGTTCCTTGTAAACACAGCCCACACCATTATCCAGCCAGCACCAGCTTACACAGTGCCTTGTTGACAACTTGGGTCCATGGTTTCGTGGTGTCTGCGCCACACTCAGACCCTACCATCAGCTCTTACCAACTAAAATCAGGACTCATCTGACCGGGCCACTGTTTTCCTGTCGTCTAGGCTCCAATTGATATGGTCACAAATCCGGGAGAGTCGCTGTAACCTATGGCGTGCTGTTAGGACAGGCACTTTCGTCGGTCGTCTGCGCCGTCGCCGTGTTCCAGAGGGTGCGTTGATCGTACATCCCACATTGATTTGCCTGGTTATTTCACTCGGTGTCGCTTGCTGTTAGCACTGACAACACTACGCAGCCGCTGCTGCTCTATCATTAAGTGAAGGCCTTCGACCACTACGCTGTCCGTGGTACGAGGTAATACCCGAAGCTTGGTATTCACGGCACGCTCTCGACATCTTGTATCTCAGAATATTGGATTCGCTAACGATTTCCGAAACAGAATGTCCGTTGCGTCTACCTTCAACTACCATTCCGCGTTCAGGGTCTGTTAATTCCCGTTGTGCTGCCGTTATCACATCGAAAAAGTTTTCACATGGAAGATCTCAGTACAAATGGCAGCTTCGTCAATGCACTGACCTATTATACCTAGAGTACGTAATACTACAGCCATGTGTGTAACTATGTATCGCTAACCAATGACTTTTGTTTCGTCTGGGTATATATGGAATAACTTAATTATTATTCCAATGTTTTTCATTGTAGTGTGTTGTCATATAGTTAACGGATCCTTTCAAATTTTGAAGTTCTTCGGTTCCACTGTAGTTAGTCTGTAAGTCAACAATTAAACTCTGAGACCGTATTTATTAAGTAATTAATGGCCCACCCGGTTAGCCATGGTGTCTAACGCATGGCTTTCCGGATTGGGAAGGAACGCCTAGTCCCCGGCACGAATCCGCCTGGCGGACATGTGTCGAGTTCCTGTGAACCGGCCAGTCTGTGGATAGTTTTTAGGCCGTTTTCCATCTGCCTCGGCGAATGCGGGCTGGTTCCCCTTATTCCACCTGTGGGGCGGCGGGTGGAATTTAATTGTTAATATAAATAGAATGTTACGTAGAAAAGATGCATTTCCAGGCCGATTAGCAACAAATGTGGGGCGGCGGGTGGAATTAATTGTTGTTAAATGTTCCTATTATTTATGCAGTCTTTTTCCGATCTCAACACTGGCTCTCTAACTACAATATTGGCAACCAGAAAGTGATTAACAAAACGCGAAACCTGTAATTAGAATTCATAGTGCCCACTTCATCTGAGAAATACATTTATAGCTACAGATTATAGCTGAGGAATTAGGAGATTGTCTGCGATTCATAATAAAAAAAAAAAAAACGATTCTCTCTAAAATGTTCACTATATTCTGAAAGTCACAGACCAAAAAGATTCCACACAATCCAACTACCAGAGCAGTTCAGAGTCTAATGCGCTGATGTCACTATAACTGTTCAAATTAACTGTTTAAGTGAATGCTCGCCATAATTTGATGATAATGTTCATCAAACGCCACGCTAAATAATGATAGAATGTCTGTCCTGCGGCGGCACATGAAAATACGAGATACGCAAACTTAAGATAGATCATTAAAGTCATCGCAGAATTAACCCTTCACTTGAAAACGATTTCATGGTTACGCGTATCCCGAGTAACTTATTACGGCATCCGAGGCTGTTTATAGCAATGATACCGACGCGACATGACTCCCGGCACAGATGGTGTGCTATTCAGCGTCTGGAGAGGACTGGGGCCTTTATTCTCTCGCGCAGCGTTCTTATATATAAAGCCGCGGTGCGGACGGCTAAGGGAACGCCTGATCAGAATTGCTCTCCCGACTAGCCGCTGGGCTAGTAATGCACCACTTTAAGTTATTGAATAAGTCATCGCTTCCTTTGCTGATGGCCGATGAAGCTATCAATTTAAATGTGCATTCAGCACACAGGTAAGTAATCATAATAAAAGTCTGACGTGGCTAAGTCAAATATTTTGGGCGAGAGAATTAATTTAATTCCAGTACACGCAGTAGACGAGCTCTGAACTTGCCCTTTGGAGATACGATATTGCTATAGTTTTATAGTTATTCAATTGAAACTTCTCACATCTTTGTGATTATAGCGGATCTCCCTTCTACTTAAATTTAAACATTCTAGCCTTATTTATTCGCCTACTTAATCAATCTTGCTTTCTTAATTTCTAAGACAAAAACCAGAAAATCATGAATTTCAACTAAAATTTTAATTTGTGAGATCCAGAATACTGTTTCTACTAAATTATTATGCAAAAGGAATCCAAATATAATTTTTTTAAGTTTCTATCTCTTTTGTGTTGCGCCAATTATTTTTACTGAAAAACGTCTAAATTTCGAAAATGGTTAAAGTTATTGAACTGACATTCAACACATATTGATTTAGTATTACTCCTGACATGCTAGAATCGTTTCTGGTTGTTTACTTGATTTTTCAAGTATTGCGCAACATATATGACGTCAGAGCTAGTTACAGCGGACTAGGCTGGCACACAATGGAAAGACTGATGTGAATTTTATACGGCGTGAGTAGGCTGCTTCCCTACATCACCCTCTACTTAATTTTTTTTTTTTAATGTACATGGGAAAGAAAAAAAAATTGATTACAAAAGGGAATCAAGAGTATAGCTTAACTCCCGATGAAAAATTAAAATTTAAATATAAACATATAGAAATATTAAAGGAAAACTGATTACCTACTTCAATTATTTAAATTGCTGGCATGTTCACTTCCTCTTAAGCAACATTATCACTCACAATTTAAGCGAAATCAATGAAACACATTGGCATACATATTGCCTTAGACAGACAAACACATAAAATATGTAAAATTATGGAAATCTTAAATCCATTAAATACATTTTACATACACAAATTCAAAGAAAATAACACAGTTATTCATGATACATAAACAGATAATTATATCTTAGCAGTCTTTTCTAAACCTGAAAGAAAATTTCACAAATCATGACAATTTCATTTTTACACACGTGGTTGTAGCCGCTTTGGCTGGCATTCTACACTTCCATTCACAAGGGTAGAGGAGGGGAAGTTGCTATGGTGTGCGTCCTTCATGTTCACTCCAAATTATATGGGGAAGGGGAGGGGTCACTGTGAGTTGTGTCCAAGTCACTCCACGCTTTCACGCAGCTACCAGGCTGCCATTCTCTGGTTTGTCCTGTAGAACAAACAAAAAGAGTGCCTCAGACTCTGTTCACTTAATATCTAAGGGTGGGTCACAATGAAATGGGGATATATACATTTTATCTTTCAATATGTTGCTGGAACAAAGTTAACAGAACTTTTTCAATTTTACTCTCACGGTTACTTAACTGTCACAAAATCGATAAACAAATGGCTCAAAACGCCGTTAGTGACGTACTAGAGAAAATTTATGCTCAAGGCATACAATCATAAATTCTATTTAATCTCAGTTTATCATTTCTGGGCCGGAACACTGAACCAATGCTCGGTACATTCCTGACAAATCTGTATTTCATTATTTAACTGACTCATCTTCGATTACCTTATTCTTAGAGATAGTATGAGTATATTTGGTTAGTAGTTGTCTTCTCAGCTCCTTTGTACATGTGAGTAACTTGTGGTAAAAGTACAGTTCTGAGTGTTCAAAACATACTACGTTTAGTTGACTACTAAATCCATTTATTGGTCCTCTGCTGCTGTGTCAGTTCCACATCTGCAATTATGTACTTACTTCATCGAAGTGTATTTATGCTGAGCTATAAAAAATGTTTCACGTCTGCCATTATGTACTTACTTACTTTGCTAGTATATGAACTTAAGTAATACTCACTTCATTAAAATTTAAAGCACAGGATATCACATTTATTTCATATCTATAGTGTATTGCAGCTGATCAGTTTGCTCACGTGGCAATCCATTTCCACTCGATCGGACGCTGAAACCACTGGTAGTCTCTCTCGACCTACCACTAAAGTGCATTAAGTAATTATGGACGAGCGTAATGCTAAATTCCTTAAACCTATAGGACACCATGAGCTGCTCTGTCTCATCTTACATAAGGGTACCTATGGTCGCATTCACGCCTCCAACTCATAACCTCAATACCTGTAGATGTATCACCGCACACCCAACACCAAAATAATGGCCAGCTCCAACCTTATAAATACTTCAGGGACGTGTCCTTCACGTCTCAACCACAAACACTGTTCAATTCTATTACACTGCCATTCCTTGCTACACAAGGTGAGTTCATTCTTACGACTTATCTGCATATTTTTCATAACACTAAGCAATCTCTTTTACTATTAATTAGTTAGCTCTAATGCATACAATAGGTTTCATTGCCACTTCATATCCCGCTTGTACACGAATTTGTATGTCTTTTTAAACTTAAATACTATTGGTGGACCATTTCCAATAAAACAACACTTTGTACTTATAATATTACCAGGGTTCTATACATACTTGTTACTCAAATACATTTGTATCTTAATTACATCATACTTCTCTGCTGTTTTGTCACTGTTAGGTTTGTCACATTAGGTATTTTCTTCACTAATCGGTGGATAGAATGGTTACAGAATTCATGGCTTGATAGCCATGACGGAAAGTTTTTGTATTGCAAAGTAGGAGTCGAAACTGTGGTAGACAGGAAAGATGAAGATTGAGTGAGACTTGAAAAGGAAAGAAGATCTCACACAGCTGGGACTGCACAGCTGCCACACTGTGTAGAGGTTACAGAACAACCTCCTCCCTACAGAATTCATTAGTTTATTATTGGCTTGATAACCATAACGGAAAATTTAGTATTTGAGAGTAAGAGCCGAAGTTCTGGTGGATAGGAAAGGTGAAGAATGAGTGAGACCTGAAAGGGAAAGAAGATCTCACACAGATGGGACTGCACAGCTGCCACACTGTGTAGAGGTTACAGAACAACCTCCTCCCTACAGAATGGATTAGTTTACTACATGTTTATCAATAAAAGGTACCGTAATTACTCCGGTTATCGGCAAGTCCATTTTTAACTGGCTTCTTTCAAAGTCAACAATACTCTGATATTTTGACAAGAAATCTATGCCAATTAAAACTTCAGTACTGAGATTATTTACAATTAAGCATGGATGATCAATTAAATTACCATTAATGTTAAAGGGCAGCAAAGCTTCTTGCTTTACCGTTTTTGACACCTTGCCAGTAGCGCCAATTATTCTTAGTCCTGATACCCTCATTACTGTAAGCTTGTCTTTACCAGGTAATGCATCAAAGTCGGACTGAGATATCGCACGCACCTCACTTCCACTGTCTAAGAGACAACGTACATTAATACCCAACATATTCACTATTATTACAGGGTGGCTTATTCTAGTTTGTACAGGTGGTTCCTCAAACTCATCCAATAGCTCCTTTGGATTTGTCTCCAACTAAAGTGATCGACATCTGTCTTCATTACATTTAGGTCAAAGTGCGTAGGGGTTTCCTGAATGACATTTTCAGCTGCCTTTTCCAGTCGATCTATTAATTTCAAATCGAAAGACCACACGACTTCATTACATTTAGTTTGCTGAACATGACCCAAATTACTGTAGTCTGAGCGATTTTGCGCTTCCAGACCGGGCATAACACTAGTTACAGCTAAACCACTTTCATTATTATCGTCGGATTCCTTCTCAAGTGACAACTGGTCACAGCTACTGGGTTCATCGAACCCCAACAGGCTATACTCTACATTCTCACTTACCTCCTGTCCTAAATCTATTAGTACAGTATCAACATCGTGCACAGGCACTTTAGATAAGAGCACATCATCCTCATCGTAAATATAAGCATGAATTTCTTCTGCTTCTTCACCTGACAATTCAGTATTTTGTATCCCTTCCGTACCGTTACACTGCTGGGCCTTCTCTTTCTCTTCCCACTCAGAAAGCGTCTGTAACATGGTATCTATCAAATACTGTGAGTGATCTAATATTTCTGCTGTATCCTTAGATGCTACCGACTCCTCATCCACATGTTCAGCCTGAGTATACTCATCTGTCTTACCAATTACTGTAATTACTGGCTTAGGAAAAATAACCGCCTGGTGAGCGCCAGTGTCCTCATAGACGGGAACTAGTTTTCCTGCCTCGGCCTACTACTGTTTCCTTTATTTGCATTATAGTTAACTGGCACAGCATTGCTTTCAGCACTGTTTACCTGCATAATTTTGTTTGGAACAAAATTACTATCATTTGAATGCCATGGTTGGTTCTGATAATTATTTCTCCAATTCCTACCTCTCTTAGGATGGCGAACACCTACTGTTCTGATGTTTACATTGCCATTCTGCTCGTTCTTAAAACTACTACTAGTGTTATTACCATTTCTGTTATTACGTGCTTGCTCCTCATTGGAAGCAACACGCTCAACACGTTCCAAATATTCAATGAAACTATCCAGATTGTGTCTAGGTGCAGATATAATTCTAGTTTTCCAATACCATGGCAGGCTGGCTTCAAGACCTAGTATTATCATCTCAGGTTTCAGCTTTTCGGCCAAATGTGACAAACGTGAGATCCATGACCTGGCAAACTCTGTAATAGATTCCTTGCCTACATTGATGCGTTTTCCACTCCAAAATTCTCTCAACACTTCATGTTGCTTATTGCTAGACCAATACTCATTAATGAAAGCTGTTTTAAATTCCGCTAATGTTTTACACTTCAACATAATATCATCTGACCAACACATGGCGTCACCTGCTAAATGGCTTCTAATAAATGAGATTTTCTCTCGTTCAGACCAAGTTGGTGGAATCACATCTTCAAAGTCGTTCCAGAAATCTAGCGGGCGGATATTTTTATCTGGATCGAACCGCAAGAAATGCCGACACCCGATAAAAGCGGCGTTTGCAGCTACAATTTGTTGCATACTACCATTACCAGAAGTTACTGAAGCTACTTTACTCTCAATGTTAGCAATGTTAGTACTAATATTTTCTACTCTCATTTCAACATTATCTACTCTTTGCGCAATATGATTAGTATCAGTTTTGATTGCATCTACTTCTGCTTGACGTATGTTTACTTTTATATTAACATCTTTAAACCTATCTGAGCACAGTTCAGATTCCGCCTCGATCTTTTCTGTTAACTTGTGCTCCAGCTTCGTATCTTCCATTTGGAAGTCTTTGCGAACCTCAGCCACTTCGGATTTTACTGATTTATACATTTCAGAAAATTGTTGAGCAACCTTTTTCTTAATATCCTCATGATTGTAATCAATTTTATAATTCAAACTGTCCAGATCCTCTTTCAACTTATTGCAACCAGCCTTGAAGGTATTGTCCATTACCACAAATCGTTTATTAAAATTAGTTTGGCTGGCCACAATCTCATATTTTAATTCACGATTATTGCTTTTGACCTCAGTTATTTCAGACTTTAATTCAGCTTTATTTGATTCTAAATTATTGTCCATTACTTCAAACCGTTTATTAAAATTGGTTTGGCTGGCCACAATCCTGTTATTTACCTCAATTATATCAGATTTTAACTCAGCTGTCATTCTAGCATTACTGGTAGCTATTGCTTGTAGTATTACATTTAAATCACTAGCCCAAGTATCTTTGGGTTGCTCACTAGCTGGCTTTTTATCACACTCCGGTGACGAAAAACTAGCTCCGACACCTGAACCATCAAAACTAAATGAAACTTCTGATTGATCAGTCATATCTAACTTCTCCTGTTTAAACTCTACCACCTCTGATGACTGTTTCGTTTTTAACTCATCGGATAAACTATCATCCAATAAATTAACAATTTCTGATTTCTGCTTTACTACAGGGGTCTCTGTTATTGAATCATTGCCCCTTCTCACGCTACTGTCAGGAGACAATACTTCATATTTCACTTCAACATTACTATTTTCATGCATATTTATTCTTGAACCGTTGTCTAGATTTACAGTTCCCTCAATAGACATAGGTTCTGATTTAAGTTAAACCTCAGTTTCTTCTGGCAGTTCCTTCGCCGACAGTCTTTTAGTGCAGGTTAGTAAAATTTTAACAGCTTTTCACTTAACTTAGTTCCTTCTGCACGACGTATGGCGTTGCCGGCGCGGCGTACCGGGATTACTGAAGCGACGCGGCGCGTTGAACTGCAGACGGCACTCCGACGGCTGCTGTGTGGCCCGCTACGGCAGGCGCGACTCCGGTTGCTCCGGCGGACGACTGAAGTGAGGCGAAACTGGCTTCTCACGATGCCGGCAGCGCCGCTAGACTCAGTGCCAGCTACGTCAATCCAGATGCATTGTAAATCAAATTGCGTCGCCCACATGCACACGTAACACTATCACTGTTCTATTACTCAGTTGTGTGTCGCATTTAACTCCCGAATCCGAATATTTAAAATTCACTTTCACTTTTACTGAGTTTCTTTCCCGGCCGATGCACCATATGTGGGCGGCGGGTGGAATTTAGTTGTTGTTATAAAAATGTTTTGTTTTTCCCGGCCGATGCACCATATGTGGGGCGGCGGGTGGAAATTATTTGGTTTTTATCCTGTTATTTAAATGTAGAGTGTAATGTAGAAAGATGCATTTCCCGGCCGATTAGCAACATATGTGGGGTGGCGGGTGGAATTAATTGTTGTTAAATGTTCCTATTATTTATGCAGTCGTTTGCCCTTCTCAACACTGTCTCTCTAACTACAATTTTGGCAACCAGAAAGTGATTAACAAAACTTGAAGCCTGTAATTAGAATTCCTAGTGCCCATTTTATCTGAGAAATAGATTTATAGCTACAGCTTATAGCTCTGAGGAATTAGGAGATTGTCTGAGATTTATAATAAAAAAAAAGATTCTCTCTAAAATGTTCACTATATTCTGAAAGTCACAGACCAAAAAGGACCCACACAATCCAACTACCAGAGCAGTTCAGAGTGTAATGCGCTGAGGCAACTATAACTGTTCAAACGAAATGTTTAAGTGAATGCTCGCCATAATTTGATGATAATGTTCATCAAACGCCAAGCTAAATAATGGTCGAATATCTGTCCTTCGGTGGCGCATGAAAATACGACATACGCAAACTGAAGATAGATCATTAAAGTCATCCCAGAATTAACACTTCACTCGAAAACGATTTCATGGTTACGCGTATCCCGAGTAACTTAGTTCAGCATCCGAGGCTGTTTATAGCAATGATACCGATGCGACGCGACTCCCGGCACAGGTGGTGTGCTATTCAGCATCTGGAGAGAACTGGGGCCTCCCAGCGTTCTGATATATAAAGTCGCGGAGCGGACGACTAAGGGAACGCATGATCAAAATTGCTCTCCCAACTAGCCGCTGGGCTAGTAATGCACCACTTTAAGTTATTGAATAAATCATCGCTTCCTTTGCTGATGGCCGATGAAGCTCTCAATTTAAATGTGCGTTCAGCACACAGGTAAGTAATCATAATAAAAGTCTGACGTGGCTAAGTCAAATATTTTGGGCGAGAGAATTAATTTAATTACACTACACGCAGTAGATGAGCTCTGAACTTGCCCTTTGGAGACACGCTATTGCTATAGTTTTATAGTAATTCAATTGAAACTTGTCACATCTTTATGATTATAGCGGATCTCTCTTCTACTTAAATTTAAACATCCTAGCCTTATTTATTCGCCTACTTAATCTATCTTGCTTCCTTAATTTCTGAGACAAAAACCAGAAAATCATGAATTTCAACAAAATTTTAATTTGTGAGATCCAGAATACTGTTCCTACTAAATTATTATGCAAAAGGAATCCAAATATAAATTTTTAAGTTTCTAGCTCTTTTCTGTTGCGCCAATGATTTTTACAGAAAAACGTCCAAATTTCGGAAATGGTTAAAGTTATTGAACTGACATTCAACACATATTGATTTAGTATTACTCCTGACATGCTAGAAACGTTTCAGGTTATTTACTTGATTTTTCAAGTATTGCGCAACAATTATGACGTCAGAGCTAGTTACAGCGGACTAGGCTGGCACACAATTTAAATACTGATGTGAATTTTATATGGTATGAGTAGGCTGCTTCCCTACACACCTCAGCTACACTATGTGAGCGATTGCTGCGCAAAAAAGTTCTCCACATACACGTACACCACCAGTACTCCACCACGCAAACATAGGGGTTCCACTCGTCTGGTGTGGGACGTTCCCTGGCGGGGTCCACCGAGGGCCGATCCGCCCAATAACCCTAAAAGAGTGGTTCGGTGTGGGACGGCGGAGGGGTGAAGTGGACTGCAGTAGTCGTCGTGGGGTTGTGGACCATTGCGGCTGCGGCGGGAACGGAGCCTCTCCCTTCGTTTGCACGCCCGCAGTTAACATACAGTACGATACAATACAAGTCATCAATTAGCGCCTTGTGGAGGCTGTTCATAGAACATGTAACTGACGGGTTGCTCTGCAACTACGTTGGATCGGAAGATGTTCAAAGTATAAAGACAAATTTTCCTGGCTGCGTGCAGACAAACGCAGAGATTCCCATACACTCTGTCTCATCTACTGCCTTATAAATGTACACTGTCCCTCATATCTCTCCTCGTCCCTAACGCTCATGTCGGAACAACACGACATAATCACACGTTCCCATCATAATAAAATCCTCTGTGTTTCACTGCATCGTTCTGTCACCTTCTCCAAGTCCTTCCAGTAGCGGGAACCCGACTCTGGAATAACCTCCCTCGTTATGTTAGAGAACTTAAAACATGTTGCATGGGGGCTTAATAAAATGCAATGCAATTACTTTTTAGTAGCTGTAAGTCCGATTACGCAAGTCTCGTAAACGGATGGCCCTGACTAGTATTATTACGCTATCTGACTGCATAGAACGACAACAAAGAATGTAAGAAAATTTCAGTTAATACAATTAATTAATTAAGTCCCCAGCAACTATAAAACCCACGAAACCAACAAAGCACAAGTGTAGCTGTTCTGTATGTGGTAGTATGACTCAACGCACATCTGGCACGGTTCTTCTTCAACAAGACAAGAATTTTTAAATAGCAATTATACTGACGTGATAAAAGAAAATTACAAATACTATAATTGTGCAATAAAACCAAAATTACACTCTAATACAAGAACACACGCCAGACGCTTTGTTGACTGAACCTGTAATGAAGCATTATTCATGACACACAAATAAAAAAAAAATAAAGAACAGTAGTTAGTTACCTTAATTTATATTGACGAAAAGCACTCAGATCATTACAATATCTCCATTAGAATAACATCTGCTATCTCTCCCATCAAATATCTGCATAACATGGAACAACACTCACTACTACCCCATCTCATTCCAACTTCAGATACAAGCAGTGTCCACCACGACTGCTCGGCAAGAACTGCTTGCCACTACCTCTCAATGAGCACTGCCAGTGGAGGCGGCGGAACAATACTCTCTCTGGCGCGATTTTTGGCGCTGTGGCTCAGTGTAGCCACCTTTCATATGCCCTTCCTCCACGGGCTAGAATTTGATGGTATTTTTGCCAGCATTGGTGGTGAAAATACCACCAAATTCGTCAAAAAAAAATTACAGACAAAAATAAAAGATCATATCATTACGTAAATATCATATAACTAGATAAAATTTTGGCTTTGCACTGACCTTTCAATAGCCTAATATATAAAATACACTAAGCAATACAAATTCTTTCATACATGTGACTTTACATTATAGTTTACAGAAATATCATGTGGTTAAACAATTCAATCGATAACGTCAGCAATGACGAATATGAGCAGGTAAGAGTCTTATAACTTTTCACAAACAGTAATACACAAAAAATCAGTTAATACAAATATTCACAACAAGTAGTTCACAGTTCCAGCAGTAGCACCCAGCACTGTTGAATAGGTGCTGACAGCAATAAGTGACATCATCTCAGTAGAAGCAGTCCATCAGTGGCACCCAGCATTGTGGAACAGGTGCAGACTCCAACAGGTGACATCATTTCAGTAGAAGCAGTTCATCAGTGGCACCCAGCATTGTGGAGTAGGTTCAGACTCCAACAGGTGACATTATGTCAGTAGAAGCAGTTCATCAGTGGCACCCAGCATTGTGGAGTAGGTTCAGACTCCAACAGGTGACATCATTTCAGGAGAAGCAGTCCATCAGTGGCACCCAGCAATGTTGAGTAGGTGCAGACACCAACAGGTGACATCATTTCAGTAGAAGCAGTCCATCAATGGCACCCAGCAATGTTGAGTAGGTGCAGACACCAAGAAGTGACTTCATTTCAGTAGAAGCAGTCCATCAGTGGCATCCAGCAATGTTGAACAGGTGCTACAGCAACAAGTGACACCATTTCAGTAGAAGCAGTCCATCAGTGGCACCCAGCATTGTGGAACAGGTGCAGACTCCAACAGGTGACATTATTTCAATAGATGCAGTCCATCAGTGGCACCCAGCATTGTGGAACAGGTGCAAACAGCAACAGGTGACATCATCTCAGTAGAATCAGTCCATCAGTGGCATCCAGCAATGTTGAACAGGTGCTACAGCAACAAGTGACACCATTTCAGTAGAAGCAGTCCATCAGTGGCACCTAGCATTGTGGAACAGGTGCAGACAGCAAGAAGTAACATCATTTCAGTAGAAGCAGTCCATCAGTGGCATCCAGCAATGTTGAACAGGTGCTACAGCAACAAGTGACACCATTTCAGTAGAAGCAATCCATCAGTGGCACCCAGCATTGTGGAACAGGTGCAGACAGCAAGAAGTAACATCATTTCAGTAGAAGCAGTCCATCAGTGGCATCCAGCAATGTTGAACAGGTGCTATAGCAACAAGTGACACCATTTCAGTAGAAGCAGTCCATCAGTGGCACCCAGCATTGTGGAACAGATGCAGACAGCAAGAAGTAACATCATTTCAGTAGAAGCAGTCCATCAGTGGCATCCAGCAATGTTGAACAGGTGCTACAGCAACAAGTGACACCATTTCAGTAGAAGCAGTCCATCAGTGGCACCCAGCATTGTGGAACAGGTGCAAACAGCAACAGGTGACATCATCTCAGTAGAATCAGTCCATCAGTGGCATCCAGCAATGTTGAACAGGTGCTACAGCAACAAGTGACACCATTTCAGTAGAAGCAGTCCATCAGTGGCACCCAGCATTGTGGAACAGATGCAGACAGCAAGAAGTAACATCATTTCAGTAGAAGCAGTCCATCAGTGGCATCCAGCAATGTTGAACAGGTGCTACAGCAACAAGTGACACCATTTCAGTAGAAGCAGTCCATCAGTGGCACCCAGCATTGTGGAACAGATGCAGACACCAACAGGTGACATCATTTCAGTAGAAGCAGTCCATCAGTGGCACCCAGCAATGTTGAGTAGATGCAGACAGCAAGAAGTAACAACATTTCAGTAGAAGCAGTTCATCAGTGGCACCCAGCAAAGTTGAGTAGGTGCAGACAGCAAGAAGTAACATCATTTCAGTAGAAGCAGTCCATCAATGGCACCCAGCAATGTTGAGTAGGTGCAGACACCGACAAATGACATTAAACAACTATCACTGATCACACTGTTCCTCATCACAAATTAAACATGTCCTAGTGGCACCAATCATGTAGAAAAAGTACAAGTAACAGTCCATAATCAGTCACTAATCAGACAGTTCAAGCATGAACAATAGTTTGAATACACTTACAAATGCTTTTACAATGCTTTTACACTAAACATACAAATCATAACAAACACACAAATGATATCAGATAATTGTTATATTACTATTACAAATACACAAACATCAGTTAATAATTATGGGTGTCAGTGCAAGCCACTACAAACAAATAAAATAATATTTAGGAGATAGGTGGGTAGGATTAGGAAAGGAAAACACACAAAACACACTCACTCATCTTTCATCAACATTAAGTACTACTGTGTAATTGTATAGTGTTAACTGTCTGAATCCACTTCTGTCGAATTTCATGTTCATCATGTGTATCAAGTAGTAGTGACAGCAATGTATAACAGTCAATAATAGATAAGTCAATGTCATAGTCATCATGTCAAGACCAATGTTTGCCAAGCCAGATCAAAATGTATGGTTGCTGAACAACTGTCAGTGTGCCAAGATATGCAATGCTTCCTCTCTCAAAAAAAAAGTACATACTGCTTAGTGATTTAACAAAGTGTGTGTAGACAATCTTCCTTCCATTTTAGTGTTCTAGTCTGCTATCTTCATCCTCCTTGTTCCATATAGACCAACAACAAAAAAATATGCACCTCACTTATTTTACCTCTTATACCCATACTCCAATCAACTTCATACAATCTCAATACCTCCATAATACCTCTTCAATACGTCGACATATAAACCTTAGCACCAATATCATTTCACTTCCATAACAATTCTTTCCTCAAGTCAGTCTCCTCGAATAAGTACATATAAAATCCTAATGCAAACCTCCTCATCCCATACAATCCGAAGACACACTGTCAACACACAACCTCTGTGTAATCCATCTGACCAAAATCTTCTACTCATTATGAATTATAAACAAAGAATGCATACATGACCTCTAACAGACTTAGTTCGAAGAACTCTCAGTAATTAAGTACGATTACGGAGTGTGAATGATCCTAATATTTCACAGTGTGTACACCACTTCAAGAATTATGACAAACAGAAGCAAACATGTGGAGTATTTCTTGTGTCAAGTGTCACTTCCTATTTCAATTGCTCACGAAAAAATGCAGTGTAATAACTGTGTTGGTATGTCATGTCGTTAGCTTCCTTCCTATTGGCATACATTTATACAGCTTTCCTCAAACCTCCAGCTCATGTGACTTCTATGAAGTTTCTTGTACTAATGTCGTTCGTCGAATTATAGCAGTTCATTTTCTTATCTTAAAATATAAAGCACTGAGCGTAAGCAAAACAAGCAATAGCGAGTAAATATACCAGTAGAGAACAGAATGTCAACAACTGGATGCAGCACAAATCTTACAACGAGGCTCTGCCAAGCGAACAATCTGTAACTAGTACCATAGTGTAACCTAAACTCTATGTTCATACACAGTATAATAGCATTTCTATATACAAAATTAAAGAGTAGTTGTGACAACAACAGAAATGTATAAATATGCAATCCATACGCATAGCAGCAAACATACCTTACGTAATAAACAGGTCATCAGCATTGTATAACCGTAAGCAAATAAATGTTCATATGTAATCTAATAAATAAACATGAAGGCGCAAGCAAATAAGTAAACATGAAGGCGCAAGCAGATAAATCACAAAGTATAACTTACATACCTAACCACATCAGCACAATTAATCAGGTGACAATTATAATTTAAATAAATAGGCACAGCAGGCACATAATTAAAAATATGACATCAGTGAAAAAGCAGTGCAGCCAAGCGATGCATAGTATACACAAGTTACAATCCAGTACATTAATAAAAATTGTCAAAATCAGTTAACGTACGCAAGCACGTCGCTTCACAAGTAATTTCATAGAACATGTAATTAGCACAAAGTATGAATCACGTAATCGCGAGCAGCAAATTACGTCTAAAGTACGTACCTAAGTGGAAATATGTTATCTGAAAAATAAACTCAATTAATAGTTACCTTTTTTAGTTTATTACTTTCTTCTTCGAAATGACATTTTTCCTGAAATTTTCTCGATAGCAAGTCGTCTTAACGTCGGACACGCACAGAATTTACCTGAAGTTCTTAAATATCTTATAGAACCGTATCCTGAAAAATACTGAATGTTAATAACAGAATTCAACAAGTAACTATAGCTTTATACTGAATTTAGTCGGAGAAATTAGACTGTATTTATTTACGGCTGTCAGTGCATTCGCACTGAGCGCTCGATCAGCTGTAGGCGCGTGACGTAGGAAGTGATTGTTTGCGGTCAACGACTGCCCTTTGCGGCGCGCAGACTTGACTGTTGCTTTGAGTATACGCCGCCGCCAAAACACAGCGCGGTGTCCTTGTACTCTCCGCATGTTTACATGTAGCTGTTAGTTTCTCACAAGTATGTCATTCTGCAAAAATTTTTCAAAAGTATATCATTCCACAAAAATTTTAACGTTAGATATATGATGTATTCCTTTAGAGCGTCGTGATTTAAGAGTTTCTACTTCGACAGTGTTATCATGAATAATTTTGCGAATTCTAAATGGACCGTTATAAAGCAGAAAAAATTTGCGACACAAGCCTTTTCCTTTGTGAGACAAACGATGAGCCTTAATTAACACCTTCTGACCAACTGACAAGATTTTTAAACGACCAGGACGCTTAGCTGATTTCTCTCTTCTAGCAGCCGCAGATGCAATATTTTGTAGAGCCAGGTTGACAACTTCAGAATGCCGCAGTTTCCGTGAAGGCGGAAAAGGAACGATTTCAGAAATACGATTTGTCGGTGCTTTGTTTTTTAATATCAGTATAGGCGGTAAAGAAGTTGAATCATTAGGGAGTTCATTCAGAATGTTTTGAAAAATATGAAGATACTGATCCCACGTTCTGTGATTCTGATGACAATAAAGACGACACAATTTATTGATTTCCTTCATCCATCTCTCTGAAGCGTTAGATTGGGGGTGAAAAAGTGAAATGAAAATTGGTTTAATTTTACGACGCCGTAGAGTACGAAGCCAAATTTTAGAACGAAACTGTGATCCATTATCTGATATAACCTTATCAACGTGACCCACTTCTTTGAGAAAATGGTTAATGAAAGCATTAGATACTGAACGAGCTGTTGCTTTGCGTAACGGTGTAAAACACACATATTTTGATGTCAACTCCACTGCTACGAAAATGTACGCAAAACCATTAGTAGATCGAACCACTGGACCGAACAAATCAACTGCAGCCATGTCCTTTAATTTTGCTGGATTGATAGGAAACAACGGTGCTCTGTGAGATACTGTCGGCGGCTTAGCCTTCTGACATAATTTGCATTTGGCAAGAACAAATCGAATACGTTTTTCCATATTATTGAAGTAGCAATTTTCTCGTAATTTATGAAAGCATTTTCTGGGACCAAAGTGTGCATAACTGAAATGCGTATACCAAATCAGCTTATTAACCCACTCATCAGGAATACCAACTAACCAAACAGAGTTGTCGACCGATTTTCGTTTAAAAAGAACTTTCCAGATAGATCGCAAAAACGAGGTGTGGCCAAATCGTCCAATCTAACAAAGCGTCTAAGAAAATTACAGACGCCAAGGAAACTACGAACGTCACGTTTTGTGGTAGGAACAGCATAATTACGAATAGCGTCTAATTTTTCTGGATCAGGAAGAATACCTTCTGTAGAAATAATGTGACCGAGAAATCTCACCTGAGAACGACCAAATTCAGATTTTTCCAAGTTTACTGTAATGCCAACTCTTGCAAAGATACGTAACAATGAATCCAAAATTTTGTTGTGCTCACTCCAAGAACGTTTAGCAATAAGAATATCGTCAACATATGAAGTAATATTGTCACGAAGATAAACAGGTAAAATTTCATTCAAACTACGAATGAATGCCGCTGAAGATACAGTAAGTCCAAACGGGAATTTCCGAAACTGGTAACAGTTACCAAAGGCTAAAAAGGCCGTATATTTTCTACAATCAGGGTGGAGTTCTATCTGCCAAAAACTTGCGCGCATATCAATCGTGGATAAAACTTTAATTCCATGAAAATGTTGAAGAAGTTCATCTAAATTTTGTGGACGGTCAGTTTCAGGAATGATGATATTATTTATCTGTCTGGAATCTAGAACCAAACGAATTGACCCATCCTTTTTAAGAACAACGTGTAATGGGCTAGTATAAGGACTGACTGCAGGCTCAATAATGCCCTGATCTAACATGTACTGAAGTTCATTCTTAACCTTCTCTCTGTAAGCCAAAGGAATAGCGTACGTTTTCCCGCGAAATTGTGTGCGTTCTTTTACTTTAAATAAATATTGTAAGCCTTGTATAGTTCCCGTGTGATGACTAAACACTGTAGCATGTGAAGTCAAAATTTGATGCAGCTCTTCTCTTGCAACGTCATCTGGCACTTCAGCTTTCTTAACCTTTTCATTAATTAGTTCTTCGCTATTAATTATATCATCCATCGCGTCTCTGTATCTATTGTCATGGTCATGAATAAACACATTGTCGTCGTAATGCTCAACGAAAACATCAGAAGTAAGAAACCTTAAACATTTTGTATCTGACTCAGATCTTGTTAAACACTCGAAAAATTTCAAATATTTCGGCATTCCGGCAACAGTCAAATTCACACTTCCTTCTTTAAAGTTCAAAATTGCCTTATGTGCGTTAAGAAACTCCATACCTAATATAATTTGTGTACTGAGTAATGGAACAATAATAAAATTAGCAGAAAATTCGTATCCTTGACAATTGAAATTTAGGTTGGTCTGTTGTTTAACTTCTACACCTTTTCCAGAAATCGCTCCTCGAATTGTAGTTTTAGAAATAGGTAACACAGGACAGGCAATAGTCCTTTCACATATACGAAAAACTGATTCACTAATGACGTTCAATGGGCTCCCAGAATCTAAAACTGCAGTGAACTTATTCTTACCCACACATACTTCAATAACAGGATGTAAAAATGCGTCTACATTATTTTCCTTTGCGACCAACAAAATGTCTCTCATGTCTTCCAGGCGTACGTAGTGTAAAGCCGTAGTGTCATTACTTTCTGAACCGTCTATATTGCTGCCAGAAGCCGAAGCTGCAAGTCATTGTCGATTGTTTGCGTCACGTCTTTGATTATTCGCGTCATTTCGCGGATCCATTTCTACGATTTGCACTTGTCTCTCTGAAGTTCTGTCACGTGGAGGATGCCAATTAGGTCCCTCCTGTCTGTTAGATACAAATTCTTGGTTGTGTCTGTTATTAAAATTTCTGTTTTCCTGTCTGTCTGCATAGCTACTTCTTGTGTAATTTCGACTGTCACTTCTGAAATTATTGTTGTATCTACTACCCTGATTATTTCTGTAGTAAGAATTTCTATTACTGTTTGAATAATTTCTGTCTTGATAATACCGATTACTGTTTCCGTATGATTGATCATTCCGGTACGAATTACCGTTATTATAATTGTCTGTGTAATTTCTGTTAGAACGTCTGTTATTGTCATAAGGCTGGTATCTATTGTCCTGTCTGTTACGTCTGTCATTGTCAAAATTACCCATATAACGCCCGTTCCGATCACTATTCCTTTTCTCTGAAAATCTATTGTAATTACTGTTACTGAAAAAGTTACAAGAAGTCCCGTCGTCGTTGTCATACTCAAGTTCTTGCAACAAAGTCTTAAAAGTCTCGATGTCGTCTTTACATCTTCCAGCTAAAGCAATTTGTCTTATGGATTGTGGCAGCTTAGTTAAACAAATACGAATTAATTCAGTCGGGCTATAAGGGTTGGAAAGGAACTGATTCTTTCGAATCATGTCTTCAAAATATTCCGCTGGCGTGCGGAACTCAGACTGTTTGAAATTACGCTGCATGATAAGACTGTGTTTGACTCTGTCTTGCGTGTTTTCGGACCAATATGCCGATAGAAATGCATGATAAAAATCATTCAGATTATTACAATCTCTAATGAGTGCGCGCATCCGCGTCGCCGGTTCGTTTTCTAAATACCCACACATAAATTCCAGTTTGTGACTTAGTGGCCAACTTGGTGGAAGTGCGTACATAAATTGATCTAACCATGAACATGGATGTATGTCATTCTTAGAATTGCGGAAGATCTTAAATTTCCGAACAGTCAAAAAGTGTTTATAGTCAAAGTTTTCGCCTCGTGGCGACAAAGACCTACCGCGTCTGTCCCAGTCCCAATGCCGATTATTGTCAAGTTCGCGCGCCTGGCGCTCTCTTGTTGCATCCCGTAAATAAAACAAATTATTTTCTTCAAACCCCTCTGGTATCTGTGATTCTAAATTTCTTTTGCCGTCTTTTCCTACGATTTCGCCTTCAATTTGCTTGACTTGCTTTTTTAATGCCTCAAATTCCCTTTTCACGCGTTCATTAAATTTTCCCTGATTTTCAACATGTTTATTTATGCTCTGGTACTCTTCGGTTCCTGAAAATGGCAATGGAGCTGTGGCATCTGAATCTCTGTCCCCATTTAAACTAAGATTTGTCAATTTATCTGAAATCTCCTCCACTCTTTCCGATAAGTCACCAATTTGTTCTTTCTGTTTATTTACGTCTTCCGTAAGTGTCGCGACTCGCGTTTCAGTATTAACGCATTTAGTAGTTAACTGTTCATACTGTTGTGTTAGGTTATTTAATCTGTCATTTGGTACGGATTCCTCGAGTCTCTCAAATATTTCTTCCTTAATTTTTGCACGTTGTAAATTTAACTCTGAAAATTTCTGTACTATCACGCGATCTCTTTCTTCCTGTTCTCTATCCTGTTCCCTTTGTCTAATCTCTACTGCACTTAATCTATTATTGTGAGAATTCAAAATCGGTTGTACTTCTTCTCTGATTTCTTTCTTTAATTCATCTTTCATATTTTTGAAACATGTCCCTATTCGTGAGTCTAACCGTGTTTCCATTGTTCCCATCTGTGTTTTTAATTCAGATCTAAACTGTGTTTCCATTGTTCCCATATCATTTTTTAATTCAGATCCCAAAGTTCCCATCTCAGTTTTAATTGTTCCTATCTCTGTTTTTAATTCAGATCGAAACTGCTCCATTGTTCCCCTATCTGTTTTTAATTCAGATCGTAACTGCTCCATTGTTCCCATTTGTGAGTCTAACCGAGATCCCAAATTTAATATTGCACTCATTAACTTCTCCGTGTTAACTTGTTCAAAATTATTTCCGCCCCTAACATTTCCCGCACAACCAGTTTCCCTCGTCATAGCTGTAAAGCTATCTGTGTTCGATACTGTTCCAGAATCTTCTGTCGTTAATCTCGGATTCTGTGAATTTTCTGATAGCGAAAAATTTTGAAATGGTTCCGAACTATTTTCCCGACTTATTACATTGTTTTCCACTTCATTATCCATCATACTGTTGTCCTGTGTTGGCGAGTTCGCCATGTCAACAATTTCGTTATTCTCACTATTCATCATTTTTGCCTTTTTCATTGATCGCGTAATCATTTACAAAATATACAAAACTCGTCCCTATATGAAAATTACACACAATGACTCTTTATCTCCAACAATACCATTTACATGCAATGTTTCCCTCAAACACGATTAACGAACAATTGAAATAATTGCACTAGATTGTCAAACGCGTATACAAGACAACAAAATTAAATTATGAAATACCATTAGAAGAATGACAATTACCAAATCTACACATGCAATCTAGACTACAATTACTAAACTACAAATTACTACAACAATACTACTGTCTACTATTTTTCCAATCAGAAGATTCCAAGGGACGATCCTGGCAGGGTCGCCACGTGCATGGGGGCTTAATAAAATGCAATGCAATTACTTTTTAGTAGCTGTAAGTCCGATTACGCAAGTCTCGTAAACGGATGGCCCTGACTAGTATTATTACGCTATCTGACTGCATAGAACGACAACAAAGAATGTAAGAAAATTTCAGTTAATACAATTAATTAATTAAGTCCCCAGCAACTATAAAACCCACGAAACCAACAAAGCACAAGTGTAGCTGTTCTGTATGTGGTAGTATGACTCGACGCACATCTGGCACGGTTCTTCTTCAACAAGACAAGAATTTTTAAATAGCAATTATACTGACGTGATAAAAGAAAATTACAAATACTATAATTGTGCAATAAAACCAAAATTACACTCTAATACAAGAACACACGCCAGATGCTTTGTTGACTGAACCTGTAATGAAGCATTATTCATGACACACAAATAATAAAAAAATGAAGAACAGTAGTTAGTTACCTTAATTTATATTGACGAAAAGCACTCAGATCATTACAATATCTCCATTAGAATAACATCTGCTATCTCTCCCATCAAATATCTGCATAACATGGAACAACACTCACTACTACCCCATCTCATTCCAACTTCAGATACAAGCAGTGTCCACCACGACTGCTCGGCAAGAACTGCTTGCCACTACCTCTCAATGAGCACTGCCAGTGGAGGCGGCGGAACAATACTCTCTCTGGCGCGATTTTTGGCGCTGTGGCTCAGTGTAGCCACCTTTCAATGTCCGGCTTCAAAAAGCAGTTAATGACGTATCTACTTAAGCAACAGTAATGCCTTTCTCTGTACATGAATGCACTTCACTTCATTACTTCCCTCTTTCCCCCTCCTTAAACCTCCGTTCCCCAAAATTCGCTATACTAGTGAACATCTACTTTACACACCAAGATATTAATGTACATCTGCACAAATCTTAATTACTATTGCCAATTTTTCTCATGTTTATCATTATTATTTGATTTTTTACTGTTATTATTATTGCTTTTATCATAATCTGTATGTATAGCATCTGTTGTAAAAATACTGCCAGCATTTACTTTATTAGGTCTTAGTCACTATTTTTTATTCATATTGTCACTAGAGTAATTTAATTTTCTTATTTAAACTTTTGTCATGATGTAACTCTGATGTGTGAAATGCTGCATGTGTGGAACACTGGTCCGATGTAAGAGAGGGCCAGATGGCCCTAATCTGACGAGGTTAAATAAGTAAATAAATGCATCAACAAACAGCAATAAACATTTTGCATTAACTGTATCAGTTGTAAAGTGTAGTGATCTCAAACTATGGTGACGCAAAATTAAATCTTTAAGTTTTAATGAAACGAAACTACACAGCAGTAAATTCCAGTGCAGTCCTACGTCATTTACATTTATTAGACTATAGCATTAGATAACTTTCATGCAGAAAGGATGGGAAGATAGGAACAAATTACTTTTTATTTATCGATTAGCATGTTTTTACTGTGAAAGAATTAATTAATTTTATTGGAACGAAATTAGTTAAATGTTTAAATACTTTAGTTCTTCTGTTCTTAACAAATTACCGTTTCAGAGAGTAATAAATAAACAGGTACCATAGTTAACATTCAATTTTCTTTTTACGTTGTGGTTACTTCGACATCCGTTTTGTTAACACAAATTATGCTGTTTGAATTATCGTTGGCTTTTGTGTCCAACATGTGCTACCAAAAGTATGTTATGACCTATAACTACAAAGCGTAACGAAGTTATACCATCAATTTTTAGAAACCCCGTGATTGCCTCCCATTGTGACTCACAAGTTTAAAATTTGGCTCAAACGTGCCTACAACCTTCTCTATAATGATATAAGAGCGTGGTATATGTCAGTCTCGTGCTCAGCTAAGCTTCAAACAAAAAGATGTTGACACAGGCCAAAGTTGGGAAGGTCATGTGAGCTATAAGGTGGGTTAATGATGTCGTAAGGCCACCAAATTTCACTATAATTTTGCCCAATGCCACCCTGAACGTGGTTTTACGTCTGCGATAGAGGTCTGGTCTGCAACCCGCAGCGTTGAAATCGTGCGGTTTTACTACGGATGGCCGAGGAAACCATTTGAGACACACTGCAGCTCACAATCAAATGGTTCAAATGGCTCTGAGCACTATGGGACTTAACATCTGAGGTCACCAGTCCCCTAGAACTTAGAACTACTTAAACCTAACTAACCAAAGGACGTCACACACATCCATGCCCAAGGCAGGATTCGAACCTGCGACCGTAGCAGTCGCACTGTTCTGGACTGAGGCGCCTAGAACCGCTCGGCTACTCCGGCCGGCCGCTCAGAATCGACACGAAAAAGTCTCAGGGATGATATTATCACTTTCCCTGTTGCGTTGATTACCGCAAATTTCACTGTTGAAACCGACGGTTCCCAGTACGACGAGCAACACGAATATGTCCTTGACAACCTTGGACACTGCTGACACCGAAGAACGTTTCAACTCTTCTCTGAGGACACTGTGAAGCTGCATCCCCACTGAACATAATCGCACCCCTTTGGATTGCTGTGTGGCCGCAATCTTTGCTCCCTTGTACAGGTTGGAACTACTTGAGAACGTTCAAAACCATACACAAAAATTTAAACGTGATCAGGAACAGCAAAGGATACTTTTGGTTTTTCAGCCCTCCTGTTTGGTGTCCTCATGTGGCGTGATCAAGCGGGAGTGTAACATTTACGTGTGCAAGAATAAAACGACAAAGCGCTCCTCTAACAGTTACTTATTTGGGCAATACCCTCTGTGCCACCCACGCAACTTTCTTGAGTACATTATAAATGTGCGTGTCAGAAACTTCGACACCAGTTCAGCCTAGCGGCTTCTCTCGCACCTGAAGGTAGGCAAACTCCAACTGAAGGGTGTCGAAAGGTTTGCCTAATGCCTAATGTTGCATTCCCACGTGATCAGGCCACTTGAAGGCGGGAAGCAGGAGGGCTGATAACATACAAATACCTGAAAAAAGAGACAGCATTGGTCGTATATTTTTTACTATCGCAAAATCGATTTTCTGTCACTGAGTGACCATCTTCAGTGCTATATTGTATAACTTAAATTAGGATGCACTGTTGTCACTAAGCTTACGGCAATCTACACAATATAGCACTGAAGATGGTCACTCAGTGACAGAAAATCGATTTTGCGATAGTAAAAAAAATATACGACCAATGCTGTCTCTTTTTTCAAGTATACCTGTTATCTGGTCGTAGTGCACAAGACAACATGGAGTCGCCAATCAACATAAATACCTTCTGCTGCTTTGCATCATGTTCAAATTTCGCTGAACGGTTTTGAACGATCCCTAATGATTCATACCTGTACACAAGAGCAAAAGTGAGGCCGCGTTGCACTCGAAAGGGGTTCGATCATGTTAAGTTGGCTGCAACCCCAGGATATCCTCAGAGAAGAGATAATGAAACGTCCGAAGGTGTCAGCAGTGTCAAATGTCGTCAAGCTCGTATAGTTGTGATGGGGGTGATACTGCATATGATTAAAATTCTTTTAGATATTGTACCGTGTCAATTTACACAGTACTTTAATTACGTACTGTGAAACCAATTTATAATTGAAGTATTTTATGAAATGATGCAGCCAACACCCAGAAGAATTTTAATCATCATGACCTGGTAATTATTGAAGGGAGGCTGTATGGACACCAGTATGTATACGGAATAGGAAACCCTGTAATTCTACCCTTTCTGTCCAGGGTACCAAACGGCATACATCAGTAGGATAATGCAAGACCCCTTGTTGAAATTCACTCGACAGTCACCTTAAGGAATGTGTGAATGCTGAACTCGTTCTTTGGTCCGTTGGTTTTTCACCCACGGAGCACGTGTGGAGTGAGATGGGAAGACATATACTTCTCACACCTTTCTCCATCACTTGCAGTCATCATGAAATGACACAGCAAGCGTTTCAGCCGTGGTAATAACGTCCTCAAGAGGGTGTTTTATTTCGTGCCACAATAAACACAAAAGCGTATTAATCGATATCACATGTCATAAAGTTGTTAATGTCAACATTTCCTGATGTAATGAAAATTTAATTATTAGTTTGGTGCATAAGTTCGTAGCATTTCTTTTTTGTGTTAATTTATCGATTCTCACTTTTTATTTGTAATTCACTGTTGCTATTTGAGTTTACATATTGTCATTTGGAGATAGTGACTAAAGCTGTGGACGCTAGGAAATGGAGTGCGAATTGGAGAAACCGGAACATTTCCGGTATTTACTTCTGACGAGGATCACCTTTGATCGCTCGGAACCGTATGAAACAATTCTTAGACTAACACTCGATCATAAAACCAATAGTGGTCTGTGTCATTCTCAAGCAAAATTCGGGACTTGTCTAATAACGCCATCAACAGCAGTGAGAAGTGCTCGACTTCGTGAGTGGAATAGCTGCAGTACGAATGTCTCTCTTTGAGTCTTCACATGTGGGTTACTGTATAATGTGTACAGTGATATCATGAAAAGAATTAATCCAACAAATATGTTCAAAATACTAGGGGCAAACTTGTGACGGGCTGAATATGGAAATGAAATCGGGGTCGAGGATAGAGAGTACATCATAAAACATAATAAATCAGAAATATTATGGGGATGACACAGAAATACATGACGTACCGCCGAATTTTGAAGAACTGGAAGAACCTGAACCTGAACCTGAACCTGAAGGTGGCTGTTCAAACAATACACAACGTTCATCTCCAGAGCAACAGGAACAGTCCAGTCAAAGTGAGTATGTACTAACTCTACCCAACCAGCCGAGGCGCAGTGTGTTAAAAGATATTGATGACAACGTATTAGAGAACATTTATGAAATCATGAAAATCGTGGCTTCAATTCCTACAGCAAACTAATGAGGTGCTACACTACACGTGGATTAAAAGCAAATAATTGCGGATGGATTCTGATTTGTGTGTCCAACAAAAGGTGAGCACAGGCTCGTTTCAAAGGAGACAGACTGTCACAATTACAAACTATAAAAGGGAACGTAACGTCGCAGATTGGCAGAGCAAGGTCGGATAGATCTGCAGTTCACTAATGGTACCTGCAAATGTCGGCAATGAAAGCGTCTAAAATGGTTGGCTTCGATTTCTTTTTCTACACTTAAAACTTAAAATGACTTTCAAAGAAACCTGAAACACGCAGCCCACGAATCATTTATGTGGAGGCAAGTAAGCGGGGAAAAATGACTGAAGAACACATGAAACGTTTTAGAACTTCAGACCTTGGCGAACACATAAAAAGTGAAAACAACCTAATTCTCTATATCACAATGACTACACAGTCTCCAGGCCACGAGTGGCCTACCGGGACCGTCCGACCGCCGTGTCATCCTCAGTGGAGGATGCGGAGAGGAGGGGCGTGGGGTCAGCACACCGCTCTCCCGGTCGTTATAATGGTATTCTTGACCGAAGCCGCTACTATTCGGTCGAGAAGCTCCTCAATTGGCATCACGAGGCTGAGTGCACCCCGAAAAATGGCAACAGCGCATGGCGACCTGGATGATCACCCATCCAAGTGCCGACCACGCCCGACAACTCTTAACTTCGGTGATCTCACGGGAACCGGTGTATCCACTGCGGCAAGGCCGTTGCCGTCAGAAGGACTACTGATTTTGTAAAACTACAATGTGCCGAGCAACAAGTTTCATCATCACTCTTCACTCTGCGATTTACAATCAATTTTCTGCGACACAGTATACAACATTGTTTCAATTCGCCTGATGAAAGGCAGGCTACGACTTTCATATGCCGGTATCACCATTTGAAAATGTAACTAGTGTGACTGTTGAACTGCAGTACTTGAATGTGAAAGTGATTTTGAATGCAATGTGCTCATTGTTCTCTTTCACTTTGCTTTAACCACTTCATCGAAATCCCACATCTGCACTATGACGACTAATACGATCGTTGTCAGATGTGTGTTGAGTTACGCGTAATTTCCCTCCTACGGTATTGGCATCTTATTACTTTGTTTTTCCAATTTAAACGTCACTTGCTGTAGAATGCAACGTTTTGCATGGAAATGACACATATAACTCGTTTTTTTTAATGATCGAGTGTTATTACTAGCGTGGTTTCATACGAGCATCTCTGCTTGATCATCATCAATTCGCTCGTAAACAATAACGTCCATGTGTATCCTATGTCGTTACTGGTGACGTGAAATAGTGTCTTCATGCTAACATAAGGAGGAATGGTTGAGCCAAAACAAAGCAGCAACTCCCTGTACAAATCTCTACACACATCCACAAGAAATAGTGTTATGAATCTAATGGAAGAGCGACGTTGTGGTTTACTATAAATTGCTTCTGGGGTGTAACCACCACTGCTGACATTTATTGTCAACAACTGAGATATCTTGCAAACGCCGTCCAGTTTCAACGACCAGGAAGACTGCGTGAGGTGATGCTACTCCAGGACAGCGTCCGCCGGCATTCTGCTAGACTGACAAAATACACTATACAGGACTTGGGTTGGGAAGCCATCCCACACCTATCTTATTTACCTGATCGTGAGCCTTCAGAATTTCACCTTTTCCGCACTCTATCGAACACCCTTCGAGGAAATTCTCTCCGAACATGGCTCGATGTGTTCCTCATTGTGGGGCGGCTGGTGGAATTATTGTTGTCATAAGATGTTTTGTTTTTCCCGGCCGATGCACCGTATGTGGGGCGGCGGGTGGTATTAAATTGGTTTATATATGTAGAATGTTATGTAGAAAAGATGCATTTGCCGGCCGATGCACCATATGTGGGGCGGCGGGTGGAAATTATTTGGTTTTTATCCTGTTATTTAAATGTAGAGTGTAATGTAGAAAAGATGCATTTCCCGGCCGATTAACCATACGTGGGGCGGCGGGTGGAATTAATTGTTATAAAAATGTTCCTATTATTTATGCAGTCTTTTGCAGTTCTCAACACTGGCTCTCTAACTACAATATTGGCAACCAGAAAGTGATTAGCAAAACGTGAAGCCTGTAATTAGAATTCCTAATGCCCACTTCATCTGAGAAATACACTTATAGCTACAGCTTATAGCTCTGAGGAATTAGGAGATTGTGTGGGATTCATAATCAAAAAAGATTCTCTAAAAATGTTCACTATATTCTGAAAGTCACAGACCAAAAAGAATCCTCACAATCCAACTAACAGAGCAGTTCAGAGTCTAATGCGCTGATAAAACTATAAATGTTCAAATTAACTGTTTAAGTGAATGCTCGCCATAATTTGATGATAATGTTCATCAAACGCCACGCTAAATAATGGTAGAATGACTGTACCGCGACGGCACGTGAAAATACGACATACGCAAACTTGAGATAGATCATTAAAGTCATCCCAGAATTAACACTTCACTCGAAAACGATTTCATGGTTACGCGTATCCCGAGTAACTTATTACGGCATCCGAGGCTGTTTATAGCAATGATACCGACGCGACGCGACTCCCGGCACAAGTGGTGCGCTAATCAGCGTCTGGAGAGAACTGGGGCCTTTTCCTCTCGCGCCGCGTTCTTATATATAAAGCTGCGGTGAGGACGGCTAAGGGAACGCCTGATCAATTCCGCTCTCCAGACTAGCCGCTGGGCTAGTAATGCACCACTTTAAGTTATCGAACAAATCATTACTTCCTTTGCTGATGGCCGATGAAGCTCTCAATGTAAATGTGCAATCAGCACACAGGTAAGTAATCACAATAAAAGTCTGACGTGGCTAAGTCAAATATTTTGGGCGAGAGAATTAATTTAATTACAGTACACGCAGTAGACGAGCTCTAAACTTGCCCTTTGTAGATACGCTATTGCTATAGTTTTATAGTTATTCAATTGAAACTTCTCACATCTTTATGATTATCTTAAATTTAAACATCCTAGCCTTATTTATTCGCCTACTTAATCTATCTTGCTTCCTTAATTTCTAAGACAAAAACCAGAAAATCATCAATTTCAACTAAAATTTTAATTTGTGAGATCCAGAATACTATTTCTACTAAATTATTATGCAAAAGGTATCTAAATACAAATTTTTAAGTTTCTAGCTCTTTTCTGTCACGCCACTGATTTTTACAGATAAATGTCCAAATTTCGAAAATGGTTAAAGTTATTGAACTGACATTCAACACATATTGATTTACTATTACTCCTGACATGCTAGAAACGTTTCAGGTTATTTACTTGATTTTTAAAGTTTTGCACAACATTTATGACATCAGAGATAATTACAGCGGACTGGCTGGCACGCAATGGAAAACTGATGTGAATTCTATACGGCGTGAGTAGGCTGGTTCCCTACATCGTCTCGAAACCGAATGGTTTCTACAATTGAGGAATCAAAAAATTACCCCAGCGTTGGCAGGCGACATACGCAGGCTGATGGAGAATATATTATTGACGACTAAAAACTCTGTTATATGTCTCTGTTGTAGTTTCCAAACTTAGGAAAAACGCTACCAACTTATGTACCAACGTTATATTTAGCACATGTTGTGTAACAAACATCCGTACATAGCTTGGAAAATTACGGATTGGTACTTCAAAGCGCAACACTTCCTATTTCCATCAGTGCGTCTTTCAATATTTTTTTTTAAATCTATTGGTTCTGCTTTTATAATATTCTCACAAAGAACGCGAAATCCAAGTACAAGCCAAAACAGCAGATTTGTCATCGAGAAGCAACACTTTACAGTGAAACCACGTTTAGTAAGCGCACACGGAAAGTGCAGAGGGACCTCAGCTATTTGTCTCAGAAAGGAAAACTCCTGCTTATCCATACGTAGAACGCTCTAGCGTATTACAGTAGTCCAAGAATATACAAGTTCCAGAACCATCCGGATACCAGGAAAGTTTAACGATAAATAACTGCAGGAGATAAGAACCGGTCCATTGATCCTCATACCGCCGGTTGCCCACTATGTACGCTGCATCACAGCGACGACACATAGCATGTGGTGGTCGAAAAATAAAGTTTCAAAACTGTGCCTTGGATTACTGATGTTAAGAACGGGAATCGCTATTTTTAAATATCGTGAAACTAACAAATTACGCTCCGATGAGAAAAGAGAAGGTAGGTCAAATAAGTTTGGAAATCTGTTATTTACGTGGTCGTGCGTATCGAAAATGTGAAATTATATCCGTTGTCGCTTCTTGTGCACAGGGTCACGCCCAGAGTTCCTCATTCATGAACAGTTACGGAACTACGGGTACACAATGAGCAATGATGGAATATTTTTACAGGAAAAATTTACGATTTCGTGCGTCCACTGTGCCTTGTCACTCAGTGGTAGTGAAGGCAACTGTCAAAGCGGCTTACTGTTAACATGCTGTGATGAGGATCCCGGTACAATTTCATAACTGGCACGATATTATTTAGCGTCCTACTGGCCGTATTTACACAGTATTTATCTGCACACCGATCAGGGTATTAATTGTAAATCCCTGAAAAAGTTTGATTTTCACGACAGGGAGCTTTTTTCCCCCTGGCTTTCCGTACTAATTAGTTGATTAACGTTCTGAATACGGGATGATTATACAAATAGCGGGTGTATGTGACACTTTATGGCAGCCACAGACATACACGAAGCCTGTTAGGTGGGTGGAACGCGGGCGGGAAAGTACACAGCGGGATATAATTAGGGTCAGGCAGAATGAGGGCTGTTGGCTGAGCCGACATTTCGCCACGGTGTAACGTATAGCAGAATCAAAACATTCATGATAAGCACACAAGAATGTCTGGTATAATAATCTGCTAATGAAGTGCAGTATGCGTAAAACTCCTCCAATATATTTCGTGTATTAATTTTGTGGCTATCGGTCTCATGTATGGGAGCTTTGCAGAATGAACACGCTTTTCTACTAAATAAAAGTGACCATGCAGCCTAATACGAACACGTGTTCCTTATACTTGCAGATGTTAAGGGGGGACGTTGATGAAAAAACACACACTATTTCACAAATGCACCAAATCCACAGTTTTGGAGATATGGCAACATGGCAATGAAATTTTGTACCACGCTATACATGAAAGTAATACATTTACATATAAAATCCTTTGACTATATATATTCAACTTTTTTTTTGAATGAAATTTGAAGTTTTATTTTCAAAAAATAATGTATGTTACTTTTTCTCAGAAAGTATTCAAGAGATTTCTACAAAAATTTCTATGTTTCATCTCTCTGTATTTTGTAAGCTTCTCTCATGAGGTTTTCGGAATAGGTCAAGTAGGAGAATTTTCAGAATGTTTTAATTATAATTCCACAACTACAATTTTAAATTCATACAGAATTCCAAGGACTTTGCCCCATATCTCAGTTACAATCAGAATTTGAAGAGTTTCTGTTGAGACAACGTTCATTAGGTTTACAGAAATATGTGTACAAAATTTCATAATTCTAGCATTCACAGAATCTGAGGAAAAGGTACATAAACTTCAAAAAACAAACTTTTGAGGAAGCGCAATTTAAAAAGTTCAACCTAACTGTTTTCCGTATGTCACTTCTTCAGAAGGCACCACATTTGCACCCTGGGTCGTATTTCCCTTCATAGCTTCTCCTCTGGTTTCTTGTTGACTGTCTTCTTTCCTTTACTAGGTCTTCAACTGACTCGTCAGCTGCAGAGACGCGCTGTACATCTACTTTTCTCAGGATGTCGTGAAATTTCCTATCTTGAACCCGATTCTTTCTAATACCTTCAGCCTCCCAACGTTCCCATCATTAATTACAGTAACTGCATCATAAGTTCCAATTCTGACAACTGCAGCAGACGCAAATGTGTTTTTAGGGCATCGTTTCCACATGAGTGAATTCAGAGACTTATTTGGATTTAGGGTTTTGCCATGAACACACTTTTTGAGAAGTGCAGGAACGGCCAAAGACGATGTATAAAACCAAAGAGTATGTACCACGGCCTTCTAGATGTATCCCGCACACGTTTGGTAGAAAGTAATATACAGAAACATTGTTTACTGAGGTGGTATTGAAGTGCTGCTTCGAAACGTGGGTGTGGCAGGGAGGCCACGTCACACTTTTAATTAATTTTCAAGCAGTTCGGATGCGATTTCAGCATTGAAACTTTGGGAACTTATTTTCCATGAGTTGCACAAACAAATAGAAACTAAATCGAAAATTGACATATTTCGTCAATTTCATCAACGTCCCCCCTTAAGGTCTCTCAATTGAAATGGACAGAACGTCACTTTGAAATAGTAACAGCCCAAATCAATATTACTGGTTGTATTATCTTTTGACACGTAACACATTCCCTTATATTAACAGTTTCTCTTTCATGGTGAAGTAACCGTTCCTGCAATGCATTACCACATTAATAAGCTATCACTGTTCACGGAAGCCGTTCCGTGTATGCTCAATCACCTACGTATGCCATCGACGGAAAATACTGACAACCGCGATGCTGCTTGCTTCCAGAAATTTCATAAATAATTTCCCACGTCTTTTCGCGAATTCATCCTACGAACCGATGTAACAGTTTAAAACTCATATTCGAGTTCTTTAGCATATTCTTCAATTACTGTGCGACATGGCTGCACGCGACCGCTTGGAACCCAAACAACGCAAGCCTACGCGTGACTGGAGCTGCCATAACTCCGGGTTTTTCCGACTTTGTCCTGGTTTTGAGGGCGCACTTGTGCGTTCTCGATGGGTTTTATACAATGGTGTCGAAATAAACTCGGACATTTATCGTGATTGGAAAAATTTGATTGAAAACAAAAGTGGCTTATAACAAATCTTAGTTAAAATTCACTAAATGAAGACTGGCCAGTCGACGGCAAGCACTCTCAGACACCCTCCGTAACACGCCTATTCAATGCTTCTTTAATGTGTGAAAAACTGTCAGCAATCGGCGACCGTATGCACTGCGCCGCCATACCGCCCGCCAGAGAGCGGCAGGCGAGCAGTACGAGTGTACATTTATATGCGACATCCATTCCCTTTCTATACATATGGATTTTTTTTTGTTTTCCTAGAAAATTTCTGGCTACTCTTATATTCTTTATCGGCATCGTAAGCGTGCTTACTGTTCAGTATCTGACACCTTCCTGTCACCAGACCTCACTGCCATTAAGTAGTACAAGTGTGCTCACTGTTTCTTCCATAAAGAAACAGATTCCATGTAGTCAGATTATAACACTACCGTCTGCTACTGCTATACCATAACCTTAAAGTAGGAGGCAGGTCATGAAATAAAACTTATTAAAGCAATTATGGTATAAAGCAACAGAGCAGTGTTATCCTCCTGAGAGGAATTTTGTTCTGTTGCCCGTGTTGTACCTTACGGGGGTAGCTTAGCGGAAATGAAAGTCAGAATTACGCAAATATTTGAACAGTACAAACAATATTTTACCTATCTATACTGTTCAAAGAACAAGGAAAACGGTCGCAAGCCTAATTAGGCAATAGAATGATTGACATTCTTGTTCAAGAAATTAAGTATGAGTAACCTTAACGGACGAACACAACCTATACTTTGCTACACGCGTGTGCAGTGAACTCTGACACTTGCATATGTTCACGGTAAGATTTGAGCTGACAGAGCAGAGCAAACTATTTTCATAAATATAACAGATAACGAAACACACTATTACTTTCAGGGCTTATTCAAACTGAATGGTCTTTATAACATTACTATTAATATTCACTGCAGAATCATTAATTGGACATAGGTTCAGTGTTATTGTTCAAACATTTTCCTAGCTGACATAAAATTATAAATGTAGTTCACTGCAAAATTATGAACTGGCCACAGTTTAAATATCTCTCAACTAAATACTATTCTATTTAGAATGAAAGTTAAATGGAATTCACTAACAGGTTACTTCTCACTGTCTTTGGAATAAAGAAATTGTTTTCATAAATAGTGGTAAAAATTGACCATGTGGCTATCTCACTTCATTGTCAAGAAGAAATTCAAAACACTAAAGTGCTGAAAAGCCTTGATGTTGATTCAGACCACTATTTGACTACGATTAAATTCAGACCACTCCCATTTCGAAAAGAGAAGAAAACCTTTTACAAAATTCCAAAATATAACACAGAAACTTTAAAAAATGAAGAAATTAAACAACGGTTTCAAAGAGCATTGCACAAAGATAGCGATGGCATATCCACAATAAATAAGGAAGCGGGATGGGAGGAGATCAAAAACGAAATAGTTGAAATAGCAAAAGAAAATTGTCTCGTGAAAAGAGTAAGAAGACATCCATGGTGGGACAATGAATGTGATGAGAACCTGGAGAAGAGACAGAAATTGTGGCAGAAATGGAACTCCACAAAAGATCCTCAAGATCTTGACAATTTTAAAATCCAGAGAAGAGAAACAGCTAAGCTTTTCCGTAATAAAAAAAGAAGACAATTTCAGGATAACCTAGAACAGATTGAGGAAGACTTTAAAAGAAATAATTCTAGAGATTTCTACAAAACTTTTAGAAAACAGCTAACCAAATACCAATCCCCAAATTTATGTTTTAAAGATGAAGAGAACAAGCTAGGTTTGACAAACAAGACTAATTGTGAAATACTAGCAAAATATTTCGAGAATCTACTAAATTGTGAACCACCCAAAGATAAAATGAGTTTTGAAAACCACCGAAATACTAATACCGAGTCAAAACCTCCAGACGCTGAAGAAATAAAACACATAATACACAGTCAAAAAAACAATAAAGCCCCAGGTGAAGACTCCATAGTACCAGAAATCCTAAAAATAATGGATACCAACCTCCCACAAGTTTTGGAACATATGTTTAAGAAGATCTGGGACGAAGAAAGAATTCCTGAAGACTGGCAGTGTGCCCTGATACACCCACTACACAAAAAGGGGGATAAGATGAATGTTAATAATTATAGATGGATCTCGCTACTACCAGTAGGATATAAAATTTTGTCAAGGAAATTACTTCAAATCGTGGAGCCAGTTCTGGATAAAAAAATAGGTGAATATCAAGCAGGTTTTAGACAAGGTAGATCCTGTGTTGAACAAATATTTAACCTGAAAACAGTAATTCGTTACAGAATCTCAAGAGGCCAGAGATTTGCAATAGTATTTGTAGATTTCAAAAAAGCATACGACTCGGTAGATAGAGAAACATTACTGAAAGTATTGGAAGAATTTGGGGTCGATAAGAAAACAATTCAAATTATCAAACAGACGCTAACAAACAGTAAGGCCAAAGTTAAATTTATGGGTGAAATTTCAAGGAAGTTCGAAATTAAAACAGGTGTTAGACAAGGTGATGGTTTATCCCCAATCCTCTTCAACTGCGTACTGGAAAAGATATTGAGAATATGGAAAGAAGAACTCAAAGGCACCAAGAATGACATCAGAATTGGAACAAAAAAAGAAAAAATAGAAGTGGACTGTTTAGCGTTTGCAGACGATCTGGCAATAATTACAGAAAACGAAGAAATAGCTCAGAACTACTTGGAGAAACTACAAGAAGTTTCGGCCAGAGCTGGACTGCAGATTTCATTTGAAAAAACCGTGTATATGTCTAATCATAGAAATAGCAAGAAAAATCTTATTACTAAATACGGCAATATTAAGAGAGTAGAAAAATTTAAGTATTTAGGTGAAATAATTCAAGTGAATGGTTTAGACAAGAGTGCAAACCAGGCGAGAGCAAGGAAAATGGAATTTGCTTTTCAAAAAACCAAAGACATATATAACAAAAAAAAACATTTCGATTCAAGCTAAATTAAGACATTGTAAAACTGTCATTAGACCAGAATGCCTGTATGCATCGGAGTGCCTAACTCTTAACAAAAAGGGGGAAATAGAAAACATGGAAAAGAAAGAAAGGAAAATTTTGAGAAAAATCTTAGGACCGAGAAAGATTGGGGAAGAGTACAAGCTAAAGAGTAATAAGGAAATATACAAAACTATTGAGAAAGTGAGTGAGGCAATGCGTAAACGCAGACTAACGTTTCATGGTCACCTGTCGAGGATGGATGGAAACAGACTAACAAGAAAAGTGTTTGAACATAGTAACAGGAACGAAAAAACCAACAATAAATGGATACAGTTGGTGAAAAAGGATTTGGCCTATTTTAATGTCACCCGTGAGTCAATCAGGGACAGGGAAAAGTTTAGACAAATAGTGAACGAAATTAAGTGTTTTCCAGAAGAAACGAAACAAAAGAATAATAACAGGAAATGGTCGGAAGAGCGGAGGAGGAACCACTCGAAAATGATGAGGAAATATTGGGAAGAGAGAAAAAAAGATCAAAAAGCCGGGCAAGTGAATTGTTGAACGTGGTCCAAAGATGGCCGAAATCGAAAGAAGAAGAAGAAGTGGTAAAGGATAAACTGTGGATCTTATTACACTGTTTATATGCACTTCCAATACCCAAAAAGAAACAAGTACTTAGCAAGCATGAGTATATAACTTTCCACAACTGCAATTCACGACTTTTACTGCAGTGAGACACAATGTTGACAAATTTGCGAGAAACTGACTCACCTTTTAAAATTTACTGCAGGCAGCACTATGATGATTAACTAAGTAAAATTTTATAAGCCTCAGTTTTAAGAACTTTTAATTTTTAAAAGAAACAGCAAATTGTCTTTATTATCACAGTCTTTTACTTTCAAGTAAATGATTACATAGGTGACTTTGAATCTCCACAAAACTTTAAATTGGACTGTTGCCATCACTGGGAGGCTTTCACAAGACTACATTTACTATCTCCCACAATTTCACTAAACAAAAGTGGGAAACTAGAGCATGTATCTAGATACTGTGATGAGTCCTGAAATAACGCAAAGATGAGATGGGTTCAGATATCCACCAGGGCGGAAGAAGCTATGATATTTCAAGATATCTGCTACCGCTGTGATGTATACGGGTACAAACTGTACCAACACAATTATATGTGAAAAGTGTCGGCGTCGCACAAGGCTGCTGGCCTTACAAATTTTCTAGATGTACAAAGTACGGTCCCAGTTTAAGGAAAAGCTGGGAGAGACGCCGGGCGAAAAGATGAAAAATTAATCACGTCGTACGTGCAGCAATCATGTATCACTACTGTTAAATGACCCAAAGTTAGGGTAGTGGCCTGTGAGTCAGAGAAATGCGTAATGTAGGCCAATTACAAAGAATTAGGTGAAGGCTTGAATTTTCTAATAGACCAATTGAACCTCCATGTTTTTTTTTATCATTAAACTTTCAAAGTGTTTCCATCGGAACTTGATTCTTTTCCTTAACAGAAATTATGGAGCATTTTCTTGACGTGCTATCTCACCTATGTCACTCAGGTTAATACCTTCGCCCCTACTATGCCCAATGGTCTGTATCAATCGATAATAAAACATGTACATCCTAATATGCAAACCAATTCCACCGCGGCTTTCAGTTGGGCCCTTTCCGTTACTCGAGCTACGGTTTCCCTGAATGATTTGAGTAGTTCATCTATGCTATTTCTCCCTGATGCTGTTGATTCTGGTGAATTTTGACCGGCTTGAAAGATTCAACACCTCCTGCGGTTCACTTTTATTACCATGAAAATTCTCAAGATTAATACGAACGCTGTTCCAGCACTTGCACCATTTTATAATAACTGTAGCACGAAATTTTATACAGAGGAATGAGGCCTTATACTTTATTTATCGTGCTATCTTGTCTTGACAATGTCGTCTGCTCTTCCAACCTGCTGTGCTCTTTCAGTCCTCCGTTTCTTGCTGGGCTTGTCGTTCTATCTTGGGTGCTGTTAATGATGTGAGCTTCTTCTCATTCTTGCAGTAATAACCGACGAAGCTACTGACAGAAGACCCTTATGTTCCCCCTACTGGATTTCTATAAAAATGTCAGATCTTTGGTACAAAACTATCCCACTACCCCACAAATTGTAACCTCCCCCTCACTTATCGATCTTAATGACAGTGAAAAATTAAACCGCGTGTAACTAATGAAAATTTGAGAAATGCAATCGTCACCGAAGTTAATCTGTCGGTAAAGACGGCTGAAAGCAAGGGGAAACTACAGCCGTAATTTTTCCCGAGGGCATGCAGCTTTACTGTATGGTAAAATGATGATGGCGTCCTCTTGGGTACAATATTCCGGAGGTAAAATAGTCCCCCATTCGGATATCCGGGCGGGGACTACTCAAGAGGACGTTGTTATCAGGAGAAAGAAAACTGGCGTTCTACGGATCGCAGCGTGGAATGTCAGATCCCTTAATCGAGCACTTAGGTTCGAAAATTTAAAAAGCGAAATCGATAGGTTAAAGTTAGATATAGTGGGAATTAGTGAAGTTCGGTGGCAGGAGGAACAAGATTTTTGGTCAGCTGAATATGGGGTTATAAATACAAAATCAATTAGGGGTAATGCAGGAGTAGGTTTAATAATGAATAAAAAAATAGGAGTGCGGGTAAGCTACTACAAACAGCATAGTGAACGCATTATTGTGGCCAAGATAGGCACGAAGCCCACGCCAACTACAGTAGTACAAGTTTATATGACAACTAGTTCTGCAGATGAGGAAGAAATTAATGAAATGTATGATGAGATAAAAGAAATTATTCAGGTAGTGAAGGGAGACGAAAATTTAATAGTCATGGGTGACTGAAATACGAGAGTAGGAAAAGGAAGAGAAGGAAACATAGTGGGTGAATATGCATTAGGGGAAAGAAATGGAAGAGGAAGCCGTTTGGTAGAATTTTGCACAGAGCATAAATTGGCTAAACCAGAGGTTGTGCAGAGTTTCAGGGAGAGCATAAGGGAACATTTGACAGCAGTGGGGGAAAGAAAAACAGTAGAAGAAGAATGGGTAGCTCTGAGGAATGAAGTAGTGAAGGCAGCAAAGGATCAACTAGGTAAAAAGATGATGGCTAGTAGAAATCCTTGGGTAAAAGGAGAAATATTGAATTTAATTGATGAAAGGAGGAAACATAAAAACGCAGTAAATGAAGCAGGCAAAAAGGACTACAAACGTCTCAAAAATGAGATCAACAGGAAGTGCAAAATGGATAAGCATGGATGGCTAGAGGACAAATGTAAGGATGTAGAGGCTTATCTCACTAGGGGTAAGATAGATACCGCCTACAGGAAAATTAAAGAGACCTTTGCAAAAAAGAGAACCACTTGTATGAATATCAAGAGCTTAGAAGGAAACCCAGTCCTAACCAAAGAAGGAAAAACAGAAAGGTGGAACGAGTATATAGAGGATCTATACAAGGGCGATGTAATTAATGGACAATTTTATAGAAATTGAAGAGAATGTAGATGAAGATGAAATGGGAGATACGATACTGCGTGAAGAGTTTGACAAAGCACTGAAAGACCTGAGCCGAAACAAGGCCCTGGGAGTAGACAACATTCCATTAGAACTACTGACGGCCTTGGGAGAGGCAGTCCTGACAAATCTCTACCATCTGGTGAGCAAGAAGTATGAGACAGGCGAAGTACCCTCAGACTTCAAGAAGAATATAACAATTCCAATCTCAAAGAAAGCAGGTGTTGACAGATGTGAAAATTACCGAACTATCAGTTTAATAAGTCACAGATGCAAAATACTAACGCGAATTCCTTACAGACGAATGGAAAAACTGGTAGAAGCCGACCTCGAGGAAGATCAGTTTGGATTCCGTAGAAATATTCGAACACGTGAGGCAATTTCGACTTTACCACTTACCTTAGAAGAAAGATTAAGGAAAGACAAATCTACGTTTCTAGCATTTGTAGACATAAAGAAAGCTTTTGACAATGTTGTCTGGAATACTCTCTTTCAAATTCTAAACGTGGCAGGGGTAAAATACAGGGAGCGAAAGGTTACTTACAGTTTGTACAGAAACCAGATGGCAGTTATAAGAGTCGAGGTGCATGAAAGGGAAGCAGTGGTTGGGAAGGGAGTGAGACAGGGTTGTAGCCTCTCCCCAATGTTATTCAATCTGTATGTTGAGCAAGCAGTAAAGGAAAGAAAAGAAAAATTCGGAGTAGGTATTAAAATCCATGGAGAAGAAATAAAAACTTTGAGGTTCGCCGATGACATTGTAATTCTGTCAGAGACAGCAAAAGACTTGGAAGAGCAGTTGAACGGAATGGATGGTGTCTTGAAGGGAGGATATAAGATGAACATCAACAAAATCAAAACGAGGATAATGGAATGTAGTCGAATTAAGTCGGGTGATGTTGAGGGTATTAGATTAGGAAATGAGACACTTAAAGTAGTAAAGGAGTTTTGCTATTTGGGGAGCAAAATAACTGATGATGGTCGAAGTAGAGGAGATATAAAATGGAAACTGGCAATGGCAAGGAAAGCGTTTCTGAAGAAGAGAAATATGTTAACATCAAGTATAGATTTAAGTGTCAGGAAGTCGTTTCTGGAAGTATTTCTATGGAGTGTAGCCATGTATGGAAGTGAAACGTGGACAATAAGTAGTTTGGACAGGAAGAGAATAGAAGCTTTCGAAATGTGGTGCTACAGATGAATGATGAAGATTAGATGGGTAGCTCACATGACTAATGAGGAGGTATTGAAAAGAATTAGGGAGAAGAGGAGTTTGTGGCACAACTTGACGACAAGAAGTGACTGGTTGGTAGGACATGTTCTGAGGCATCAAGGGATCACAAATTTAGCATTGGAGGGCAGCGTGGAGGGTAAAAATCGTAGAGGGAGACCAAGAGATGAATACACTAAGCAGACTCAGAAGGATGTAGGCTGCAGTAGGTACTGGGAGAAGAAGAAACTTGCACAGGATAGGGTAGCATAGAGAGCTGCATCAAACCAGTCTCAGGACTGGAGACCACAACAACAACTTACTTAATTTAGCAAAAGAATTAATAAAACCAGAAAATTGAAAGTTAATTTAGTGACTGAAATTAATAGTGAACTTTGTTTCTGAAACACTTCGAAATTCAATAAAATAAGGTTAGTCTTGGGCTACCTCAACAATCATTTCAAAAGCCACTTGAATCTACCCAATGTAGAAATAAGAGGTATAACTTTGAACTTGAATTAAATGATTCTGAACATTTAACAATAGTAACATTTAGTATGTACCAAGCTGAGCTGCAGTCACACGTAAGGTAAAATATGGTAACAAAACTCGCACTCTTAATTTGTGCTTGTGTAATCTAAATATTGTAGCCAGCTATGAATACTTTAACTGAACTTTGAAATTAAAGCAATGAAATGGAATGATATTACTTTAATGCTGGCGTTTGAATTTCAACGACACTCGGGTTCATTCCGGAAAAGGAAGGGGTCCTGCTTGGTAATGCAATTGGGACAATGAGCAACATAGGTTCATGCTACGTTGCTGTAAATTTAAAAGTTTGAAAAGCTGAGGTCTGCCATACAGTTCTAAGTCTTTACGTGCTATTAGTCTTCCTTGTTGGTTGATAGAAGGTTTGTTGTCGCCGATTGGGGATGTGGCGACAGTCACTCATTGTCGGCCGTCGCTGTTGCACAAGCTGGACGTTGGCGCATCTTCTTCTCGACATGGTCACCAGGTAAAACGGGCTCTTGATGTGCTACGGCTAATGCTTCCCGTCCGCGACACCGTGTCAGAAACTATCATAGCAAGTCGAGCGCAATTACATGCTGCCAAACCCCAAAAGCTGGAGCGTCACACAACACACCTGCTCCACCGCCCTACTCCAGCCGGCCTCTCTCTGCTCTGCCGCGCTCCACGCTGCAGAGTTAACACTCCCAAAGATCCTAAATACTTTGGTTCTCCACACGATCTATCGATGTAATCGTTCGATAGCGTAGTTTTCCCTAGGCCAGAGTCAGCGTAAAATACAAATGATATTTACAAAACAAATCAATTATACATCGACATAAATGTAAAACAATTACAATATGTAAAGACACAGAAATGTCATATCTTCAGGTAACAAAATAAGGAAAAATCTACAGTACAATAGATGGAAATAGAAGGATATGCATTTCCAGCGTTATAAAATGACACCAAATTCTTAAGTTGCGTCCCAAGAAAAGTCCGATTCACCAATAAACAGTTGGTGTGGTCTGCGTCGCACGATCAGGACGTTGACGACAATACTGTCTTCTTGTGGTGGAAGGATTTCCGTAATTAACCTTCAAAGCTCAGTCGACAAGGAGTAAAGCCTCCTTCCTGGGTGGGACTGGTTCCGGGAAACAGGAAATTTGGAAATTTGTGGTAAGTTCCTATGGGACCAAACTGCTGAGGTCATCGGTCCCTGGGCTTACGCGCTACTTAATCTAACTTAAACTAACTTACGCTAAGGACAACACACACACCCATGCCCAAGGGAGAACTCGAAACTCCGACGGGGATAGCCGCACGAACTGTGGCAAGGCGTTTAGACCACACGGCTTTCAACAATTTCATTTCCGTTTAACTTCTTTACATGGAAGTTGTGTGACCAACAGACGCACTAATAAATATACGAGAATATCAGCCGGAAGCCCTTCCACTATTATTGTGTACTATTATACGTACACCTCCCTATGAAGAGACTAGAGTAACCTAGCGTCTTATTCCAGTCACTATTAGATGCACTAACTTAATAGGTTCAAGTGCAATCATAACCACTCATTCTGCTGTTTACCAACACAATGCCCACTTGGCTTGATTTACAGGAGACAAGTACTATGCAGCTGCCTGTTCCTAGTAACAAGTAGTAAAAATACCAACTGTCCTTGTTCAACACTACCAGTGAAACTATATCAATTATTCATAATAAGCTTGCCATTTGTCTATCAGTAATGCCTTATCTCCAAAGTGTTACTGTGATGTAGATAAAGTTCTACCGCTCCATCAGTTGCTGCTGTGGTTGTGACTTCAGCCGGTGTTCTCCTTTGCCACTGGTCACAACCTCGACTTCATTGCTCGATGAACACGTGATATTGACTGATCATTATCACTATTTGCTGCCCTTTTATATGCCATTTGGAGGCCTTTCTCACCCGGATGTGGTGGCTTGCATCCACTTTGCCTTCATTGACAACTTACATGGACCCTCTGGAGTATTCCTTCTCTGTGTGTTCGCACTGACTTCCTTCATGTACGCAGAGCTCTAGTCGAAACCTTCCTATGACGGTTCAGTGAGGTACAGACTTCCACTTAACAATTGTGTAGTGCCTATTCCCAGGCACCTCACTTTCCCTAAAAGATCTCTTTATTCTTAAGTAGAGCGTGCAGACGTACCTGCCCAGAGGTTTCGGCTGAATATTTCCCTCGTCAGGATGGCTGCTAATAAAAATAGTCTAAAAGTTATGACAGGGCCTATGTATTGCATTTGGAAATAAATTTAGGTAAACAACTAACCTAAGATAAATTACGGGGCTACAACAGTCTCGTTGGAATCCAGGTAACAGCACAACTTGCAGTACCTGAATAAAAATACTTGGCCAGTAGACGAAGTATTGTGCATTAAATGGAAACAACTGTGCTGAATACCTGGAAACTCACCTTTTATCAATCATGCCGTGAAACAATGACGTACTGAAGATAATTCCTGTCTTCCAGGACAACGTTAAAAAAGGAAAGGCAGTTAAGAGCAGAGGTTAAGAAAGCAATATCTTGATGACTTAAGGGGTGTCGAAACACCCTCTCTCGCCAAAGTTGTATGTGCTAACATAATTTATATCTTTCTCTGGAAGTATTACACCTAGAACTTCGACATTTCGACAGCTGTTGTCAGTACATATAGTTAGCCCTTTTTCGTTGGTATAATATTTATGAAATTTTTGCCCTTAAGCCATTCTTCATTTCTTGTAAATCCCACTAATTCAAATCACAGGGCATTTATTACTATTATGCTAGTTCAGTGGCACATTTTAACTATTTTAAAGCATTTCTGAAAATCTGAATGTCATTGGTCTAGCGATTTGCGAGTTAAATTTACATGTAGCACTGAAAATATCAAATGCTAGAAACTGCGATGAAAATTCACCAGTAGCTAATTGATTTAGAGAGATCCGCTTCAGTGCCTGGCGGCGGACACGTTCTGACAACGTGAAATGTTTGGAGCTCTTGCACTGACTGGCGCGACCGCATTTTATATGTTACCAAATAAATACAATAATTTAATACTCTTGAAAATGGGATTTTAAAATTCTGAAAGTGGTCGTAGTTTAAATGAATATTAGTACAACTGAAACAGATCTCTCTAAATTAATTGTATTGCCTAACAGTTGCGGATGTCTTACGTACCAGATTTTGTGTGACAAATAGTTTTCATTTTGTTATCCCAACCGTCCAACAGAGTAATCAGGGTCACCGTCTGGTTCGTCTTCTTCATACGGAAGCTTTCCTCTTCTTCTTGCTTCCCTTGTTGCCTTTGTTTCAAATTCAGCTGCACACGTAGCCTTGCTTACTGACACTTGATTCAGAAAATGAAGACCTTGGTGTCAGGCCTTTGGATGACCTCTAATTTGCCAGTATGATGATCACTGTGTAAGGTGTCACGCAAATCCAACACCTTCCATGAAAACCCTGACATGAGAAGCAAATCCAGTAGTTTGTCACATAGCTCCGAATAAATCGTGACATTAAATTAACCAAAGTAATACGAGTAACGAGTGAGCAAACGGAATACCACAGACTAACACAAGAATGCCTAAATGCATGTCATACCTTCCCACCGTGAGACAGACGCAGTTCCGAGGGGAGAAACGAGAACAGAAGCCGAGAGCAGAATCGTGTTATGCTGGAAGGCCCTACGATAAGGGCCAGCTAACCGCTAGGGCTACCCCCCAGCCTATGTTAAAAGCTAGACCCCAACAGAAGAACAGTATAGATCTTACGATAACACTAAAAGGACCACCCCAGCTGCAAGTTTTAGCGTGAGACTTTTTCGCGTCTCTGTTACATCAGGACCACCCCCCAGCCCATGTTAAAAGATAGAGCCCTCCAGAAGAACAGTATAGATCTTACGATAACACTAAAACGACCACACCAGCTGCAAGTTTTAGCGTGAGACTTTTTCGCGTCTCTGTTACATTGCAAACGTTAAAAACATTGCCCCACCACGAAAAGTATAACGTTACTCTTTGGATAGACAGAATTTTTGTAGGCGGAGCTTAAGGTTACCATTGATTGGTCAGATGAAAACACAGCCAGATAGTTTTTGTGAACCAACTTCGGTAAATTGTAGTAAGGAGAAGTTAGGAGAGAGTTGCTTCCGAGACGGCGAGGTGAGCGGAGCTGTGCTGTCCGCCGCTCCCTGACGAACACCGACAAGGTAATGAACGCACGCGATGCCGCATAACAGCGCATAAAGTTTCACTTAGAACTGCAGAAGTCTCATCTGTTACACCCCCTTTTTGCGTAATACTAGTGTCGATCGTCAATTAAAGCTCATGGTGTTCACATTTGCTACTTGAAGTAAAAATCTGAAACGCGATGATTTTTCTGTTATATAGTTATTGAGAAGCCACATCAGCCATTGTAATTTACGACAAGTTAGATAAGTAATTAAAGATAATTGAGGGTCACTGTAGACCATTTTGATAGTTTTCTCTCTCGTGAAACTTAATTTAAACCTAGATTATAGAAGTGATATGGCATAGATCATCCTTCGATCCATTGTAGAACTTGGAAACCCACTCAGGGAATATTCGTTCACATTTTTGTTGGATGCAGTTGGTTTTTACCATCCTGTATTAAAACATTTCCTTTCATCAATAGTGCAATTTATAAACAATGTTTAGTGAGTAGAATAAAATTTCCAATGGTAAACTTAACTCCTTTTTCGACGTTATTTTACCAGATAACTAAAAACAGGAAAGCCTTGAACCCCTTCCACCAAATTTAGTTAGTATTAAGATTCTTTTACAGGGAGTGCAGTGGAGCTGACGCTGAAATCATTAAGTATTTGATTATATCATCGCTAGTCTCACTGAACTCTTCTGAACTCTACATGTCATGTGTGGTCTGGCGTCTCCTTACCAGAAACAGGTCCCAGGTTCAAACTAGTCAATTCCCTAAAAACACGCTCATAGCGTCGTTGCGCGAAAGTGGTAGGGAGACACGATATAGAACAAACAGACACCACACAGAATGTTAGAACTGAATGACCCCTCTTTTCAAAGTGTTTTCCCAAAAAATGCATTCTTAGGCACATGATGCCAAATGGAGTTGTTGAACGACTCATTCTCATTCAGGGTACAAACATGAAGACATTTCTGAGATTATCAGGATGCCCCAAATCTCCAGATAACGGCTCCATTGCTTCCAAACAGGCTACTGGGATAGAATTTTATGGTGATAATGATCTCCAGTGGGCTATTATTACTGAGACGTATAATGGCAATTAGGAAGCTCATGTTTATACTGTGAGGGAGGTCAGACATTCCAGCAGAATCACTTACTCAAAATGTGTCTGTAAATAGATTTCCACGGAAATTACGCTCTTTAAATAATGCTTAACTCCTAGGCATCGTAGGAACTACGTATGCCACTCAGCATCAAAAGTAACGAGAAGACAGATAAAAGTCTCCGAACGCGGCATTCACCATCTCAAGATTCAAAACACTACCTCGCAGATAAAAAACTGAAGTGTAAGCACAACTCATTCCCATGACAGTGGTACCAAACGAAATACCAAATTCCCTACAACAGAAGCTGAAAACGACAGCCTTCAAAAAAAAAAAAAAAAATGGCTCTGAGCACTGTGGGACTTAACTTCTGAGGTCATCAGTCCCCTAGAACTTACAACTACTTAAACCTAACTAACCTAGGGACATCACAAACATCCATGCCTGAGGCAGGATTCGAACCTGCGACCGTAGCAGTCCCACGGTTCCGAACTGAAGCGCCTAGAACCGCTCAGCCACCCCGGCCGACAGCCTTCCATATCTAATATTTTCGGACAAGTGAAGGTCTGAGTGCGAACAGATCGTAAGTAGGCCAACTTTCCTGAGCGAGCATACAGCTCTAAAAAAATGAAATACAAAAATTTTAATTTAGAAATTCTTACCAAATTTTGCACCATTTAAGGCACAAGATTACGAATTGTTTTATATGCTTAGAAACTGCCAAAGTGATCTGTTATTATGCAGGATTCCTACTCCCCTTAAGCTATTTATTAAGAGTGATGAACGATTAAACCTCTCATACTCGCTTACATAAGCGCTTCAGTAAAGCCCATAACTGTAAATCATGGTCCACTCATGCAAGAATCGTGGGAGGCTCAGCCGTTGTCGCTTCCCGTAGCGGCTGCTGTGTCCCAGTGGCGCTGTTTCACAGGGTTACCACATCGACACCTCCCTCCCTCCCTCCCACTCACCCCCAGCCCCACCCCTTAGTATCCCCACCCCTTCCCCCAACAGCCACGCCACAAATTTGGCAGCGCGTGGCGTACGCTGTGCCCGCCGATATGCTTTGTTCTCTTTTTTTTCCTGCCTTTTTTTTCCTTTTCTCTGTTTTTGCACATTAACCGCGGTTGGTATCAGTCCGCAAATTTCAGTGTGTCGGAATTTACTGCGTTGAGAGATAGCAATGCTTTCAGAAAGCCACTTTCACATAACAAATTGTTATCATCACGTTCGGACACCCACAGCAGGATTTATTAGATTATGTGACTGCGTGTGGGGGGAGGTGGAGTCGACGAAATTAACGCAGCTACTAAATATAATTTCAGACTGCAGAAGGCACACCAGAAACGTTTCCAATACAGGATGATTTTTCTTTGGTCAGTCTTAGCAAACCGATACAAATAATTAATAAAAACTCATCGTCACTTTCTTAGTATGTATGGTCTGTATATGCGACACAGTGGTAAGTCTTGTTGAAGGAGAAAACAACCCGCTACAAATACTTTTCAGAATTTTCATTTCTCTACAATTGTTCGTTTCAAACAATTATGTCTATCATCGGATGGCTATACTTCTCTTAGTACATATCAGAAATATCAAGACACCTCGTCTGATATTTAAGTCGTTACCGTAACTGTACACGCAATGTCGCTGACTTATGTAATACAGGAAATTATGCTAATGTGTATGGAACCGAAAACATGTGAATGAGTCAGTTACGTGCGCTTTGTTCTAGTAAATGAGGTTTTGTCTCGTTTTGGTCCTCATGTACACTGCTTTGGCAAAGAAGTGAAACATTCAGAAGACGTGGTTGAGCAGTGGCGCTATTGAGTTAAAATAATTGAAAAAGCACGATCGCTTCAATATCGTTTACTAGATGACCGGTTTCAGCACTCTGAAGGTGCCATCATTGGATCTGTGAAGGTATATCATAACAGGTTTGAGGGAGGGCTTACATGGGTTAACTATATACCTTAACTATTATTGCAGAACCACATACCTGAAACGTGGATTAACATTTATAAAACCATATGGACATCATGGCACATGAGGCAGACCATCATTGTCACAACCAATAAGAAACTGCTCTCTGGGTCGTTCTTTCCATAAACTGCTAGAATCACAGCAGGTAAGCCTGCGCGGAATTGGGCAGTGGTGATGCCGACCGGTGTTACGCGAGCAGCGGTAGTTTCGTCTGGTGACTTCAGTTTTATATTTTATGGAAAGAACGACCATGAGAGCAGTTTTTTATTATTTTTTATTGGCTGTGACAATGATTTTTTTCAGATGGCCTGCATCATGTGCCATGATGTCCATATGGTTTTATAAATGTTAATCCACGTTTCAGGTATGTGGTTCTGTAATAATTGTAATGTATATAGTTAACTCATGTAAGCCCTCCCCCAAACCAGTTATGGTATACCTTCACAGATCTGATGATGGCATCTTCAGAGTGCTGAAGCCGGTCATCCAGTAAACGATATTGAAGCGATCGTGGCTTTTCAATTATTTTAAAAACAGAGTGATCACCCCACGACACACCATGTGTTCACTGCTATTGAGTTAGTAGACTGGTTTGTCTGGCGCCACTGGCTCAGGTGTAGTATCGACTGTCCCTCTTGCGGCCCCATTGCCAATATCTATGAGGTAGAGCTGGTATACGTGGGTTGTGTCTTTAGAAGATCTTTGCTTGCCGATATACAGGGTGAGTCACCTAACATTACCGCTGGATATATTTCGTAAACCACATTAAATACTGACGAATCGATTCCACAGACCGTACGTGAGGAGATGGGCTAGTGTAATTGGTTAATACAAACCATAAAAAAAATGCACGGAAGTATGTTTTTTAACACAAACCTACGTTTTTTTAAATGGAACCCCGTTAGTTTTGTTAGCACATCTGAACATATAAACAGATACGTAATCAGTGCCGTTTGTTGTATTGTAAAATGTTAATTACATCCGGAGATATTGTAACCTAAAGTTGACGCTTGAGTACCACTCCTCCGCTATTCGATCGTGTATATCGGAGAGCACCGAATTACGTAGGGACCCAAAGGGAACGGTGTTGGACCTTAGGTACAGAAGAGACTGGAACAGCACATTACATCCACATGATAACACCTTTTTATTGGTATTTTTCACTGACGCACGTGTACATTACCATGACGTGGAGGACGCATAAATTGTCCAGCCCGTTCTCCTGATCTTACACCTCTGGACTTCTTTCTGTGGGTACGTTAAAGGAGAATGTGTACCGTGATGTGCCTACAACCCCAGAGGATATGAAACAACGTATTGTGGCAGCCTGCGGCGACATTACACCAGATGTACTGCGGCGTGTACGACATTCATTGCACCAGAGATTGCAATTGTGTGCAGCAAATGATGGCCACCACATTGAACATCTATTGGCCTGACATGTCGGGACACACTCTATTCCACTCCGTAATTGAAAACGGAAACCACGTGTGTACGTGTACCTCACCACTCATGGTAATGTACATGTGCGTCAGTGAAAAAGACCAATAAAAAGGTGCGGAGGAGTGATACTCAAGCGTCAACTTTAGGTTACAATATCTCCGGATGTAATTAACATATTACAATGCAACAAACGGCACTGATTACGTATTTGTTTATATGTTCAGATGTGCTAACAAAACTAACGTGGTTTCATTTAAAAAAACGTAGGTTTGTGTTAAAAAACATACTTCCGTGCATTTTTTTTTTTGGTTTGTATTAACCAATTACACTAGCCCCTCTCCTCACGTTCGGTCTGTGGAATCGATTTGTCAGTATTTGATGTGGTTTAAGAAATATATCCAGCGGTAATGTTAGGTGACTCACCCTGTATATACGGGGTTCGCTGGTCCCAGTGAGAGGCATGAAGTTCGGGGATTGACGGTAGCGTCGCGACAAGAGATGGTCACTAGGTCCGAGCGGCCGAAGCCACGAGTTGCGCAAGTATGGCCTGCGCAGAGCGAAGATGCCGGAGTACCTCACAGGGGTCAGCGTCGACTACAAGCAGCGGGCCTACATCCCGTCGGTTGGCTGGCAACATTCGTGATGGACGACCGCTCGTGGTCTGGCTGCCCTCTCCTACCTGGCTTTCATCGGCACCACCCAGTAACCGCTGCGACGTACCTTGGATCCATGAAAATGTTTGCTGGTAAAGGGGAGTAACATTCTGTAATCATCGTGGTGATTTGTGTCATTGTCTACCTGCCCTCCTAATTGCATTCCGGTTTGTACTTGACCCTCAGAGCTTTACTCGGTCGGCTCTTTGGTCGTAAATACAGGCCGTAGTATTGTACTATGACACTAGTTGTCGTTTGAAAATTTGTCCCGCTATTATATTACCTTTCCTTTTTTTTCCCTGATTTGTGCCCGACCCTCAGAGCTTTATTCGGTCTGCTCTTTGGTCGTAAATATAGGCTGTAGTATTGTCCTAAGATACTAGTTGTTGTTTGGAAATTTGTCCCGCTACTTTATTGCCTTTCCTTTCTGGTTTATACCCGATCATTAATGTTCTAAGGAATCAGCCCCTGGTCGTAAACAGAGCCGGAACAATTGTACTAAGGCAAAGGTTGCCTTTAAACAAAACAGGGGCCTTGTGGTTAGATTTAGATGTTAACCGGTTTAATTCTTTTATTATAATTGTATTTCTCAGTCATTGGTTACAATCTCAACAATCTGTTGTACTAAGCTGTGCATTGCTGTGTTTGAAAGACCGAGTGACTACTGGTGTATTTTAGCTGAATCTTGTGGTTCTGCTGAGTGAGTTCTCTTGTAATAAGTGTTCACAAGTAATGTTTTAAGACGTTCCTTCAGAGCGGTCTTAACGACTGACAATCAGTTTAACTTTGAAAATATTGTTCAAAATGTTCATATTTGTGTGACATCTTATGGGACTTAACTGCTAAGGTCATCTGTCCCTAAGCTTACACACTACTTAACCTAAATTATCCTAAGGACAAACACACACACCCGTGCCCTGGATTGCAACCCGTCCCTCCTGAAAATCTTATTTTGACTTAAGTCCTGGTGACAGTTTGCTGTTAATATTTTCATGGACTGTGTTGCTGGTCCCGGCGGAGGTTCGAACTTCGAACCTCCGCCGGGACCAGCAGCACAGTCCATGAAAATATTAACAGCCAACTGTCACCAGGACTTAAGTCAAAATAAGATTTTCAGGAGGGAAGGGTTGGAATCCAGTTGTACCTTGCTTGCCGATTTAAATTAAGAGGTTGGTTGCTTTGACAGAGGAGGAAGAAGAGATTAGTGTTTAACGTCCCGTCGACAACGAGGTCATTAGAGACGGAGCACAAGCTCGGATTAAGGAAGGATGGGGAAGGAAATCGACCGTGTCCTTTCAAAGGCACCATCCGGCATTTGCCTGAAGTGATCTAGGGAATTTACGGAAAACCTAAATCAGGATGGCAGGACGCGGGATTGAACCGTCGTCCTCCCGAATGCGAGTCCAGTGTGCTAGCCACTGCGCCACCTCGCACGGTCGCTACATTGAAGTAAGCCTTATCATTGTGATATTGTTTCCTAATCAGTATAATAGGCACAGGTGCGCATCTTAACCCCGAACCTCTCGACATAGGGCTTTCAAATTAAAATTTACGTCATCTGTTTTGAGTAATTGAATCACTCTTGTCATCAATGGTGCTTATATAACGGGCGACCTGCATGTCCGGCCGCCTTGTAATTATTGTAATACTCCAGAATGAGATTTTCACTCTGCAGCGGAGTGTGCGCTGATATGAAACTTCTTGGCAGAATAAAACTGTGTGCCCGACCGAGACTCGAACTCGGGACCTTTGCCTTTCGCGGGCAAATGCTCTACCAACTGAGCTACGCAAGCACGACTCACGCCTCGTCCTCACAACCTTACTTCTGCCAGTACCTCGTCTCCTACCTTCCAAACTTAGAGCACTTGCCCGCGGAAGGCAAAGGTCCCGAGTTAGAGTCTCGGTCCGGCACACAGTTTTAATCTGCCAGGAAGTTTTATTGTAATATTGTTTGCCGGTTTTGTTTCTTTTGCAAAAGCTTATTTATTTTGCAAATTTGTTTATTTTGTGAAAAAAAAACAAAGTTATGGTTATGTATTGTGAAATAAACCGGCCGTGTGCAAAGAAAGTTATATTTGTGGTTCTCCCTTCCACGTTTTCCTTAATTCCAGTGAGTATCCACATTTTAGTGGTCGTATGACAAGTAACTTCATACATGTACACACCATTGGGGAGGGAGGGGGTTATATAAACGATTCTCTGCAACAGGTAGAACAGCCACCACGGTGCATTAACCTTACCCATGTTTAGCGGTGTTACCAGGTCTGGTTAGCTATACAACAGGCGTGAGCAGTGTCAGATGTTAGGTGAGCCCTTTGAAGGATACAGAGATGCACCACACTTGCCTGAGACAGAGTGACCAGCACCCAAAAAAATTTTAAAGGGGCCTCATTGTGGGTCTCGATTTGGCCGACTGGTTGAATCGTGCAGTATCCAGATTTGTTGGGCCCAGATGTCACACTGGTGCGATGCTGGACTACATTCGAACATGAGAGTAGGTACATGTATCGTCAAGGATCCAGTAGACTACGTCTGACCACAAGAAGGGAGGATCACCACACTACACGCCAAACAAGTCATAAGCCCTTTCATATCAGTGCATGCCATGAAATAACAAGCAGTGGACTCCCAGCAACATTCTCTCTCATCCTGCCACTGTGGCCAGAAACTAACAGCTGCTGTAACAGGCAAGTACCATCCCATTTGTGTGGTGCCAATAGCACCACAATATAAACGGCGGTACTTGCAGTGGTTCTTTACTCCAGAGTAATGGAGTGCTGATGAATAGCACTGCGTTTTGTTTAGCAATGAATAGTGGTTCTGAACTACCCTGAATGATCAACACAAGCAGTATAGTGATGACTTGGGCATAGGTCGCATTCTTCGAATGTTCTGGAGAGGCACAGAGGTTTTATTCTTCGATTCAAAGTGTGGGGAGCCACATGGTATGATTACAAGTTACAGCTGGTAGTACCTGGGGGAACTCTGATGGCACAACGGTACGTCATGTACATCATGCTTCCTCGTATGTTATCGCTCATGTGATAGTATCGTGCTGCTATTTTAAAGCAGTGCCATTTTTCTGCAGGACAATGCTCATCCACTCACATCATGTCATGCTATGAACTATCTGCGTAATGATGAGGTACTTCTGCAGCCACCAAGAAATCCAGATCCATTCCCAACAGAACATATGTGGGACTAGCTCAAAAGTCGCTCTGTTCCAGTGCCTGTGTATAGGATACCAAGGACCAGTTTAGAATTAGCTTGTTTCAGGAGATGATACAATGGCTTTATGATACCGCTCCCAATAGAATTAGTACGTGTTGAAACATTGCTGTAGCGAGACTTGACCTATGCTGTTGGAACATTTCCGATCTCTCTCTTCCCGGCACACTGCTTGATCTGAGCACTGTCATTTGAATTTGTAATCAATAAATGTATGAGATATGTAATCCATATTACATTACTATAGCTGACGGTCCTGATCACTATTTAGTAATTATTAATGTTCATCCGGGCACACATCTTCAGTCCATTTGTTGGGGCCAACCGTTCCTTTTATTTCCTTATGCGCAATTCATTTACTTGCATCTCGACAGTACTGGGGTCACTTGCTCTGCAACAGTGTATATCAGTGATATTCAGTCCATAGCAATGACATATTAGAATTAGTAGAGCTTTAACGTCATGTCACTGGCGTCTTAACTGCACCCACGCCACAGTGGCTGCAACTTCATACCGATAAGTGGACTCATACTTCCAAATCCCTTGTAAATTTGACTGGTCATTGTAATCACTTAAAGGAATTCATATACCCTCTAAGACGGAGAAGGTTTATTTAGTTTTCTACTCCTCAATCTGGGTGACACACACACACACACACACACACACACACACACACACACACACAGCCACAAAAGTTCTTCAAGGTTACCTTCTAGACATTTTGCTATAGGAGAACCATAGTCTGCAGTGGCTCATTACGGAGCAATAACATACTGAGATGGCAAGTTATGGGATAGCGATATGAACATATGCAGATGGCGATCGTATCGCGTACACAAGGTATAAAAGGGCAGTGCTCGGCAGAGCTGTCACTTGTGCCTAGATGATTCACGTGAAAAGTTATCCGACGTGGTTACAATCGCACGACAGCAATTAACAGACTCTGAACGCGGAATGGTTTTTGAAGTTAGGCACATGAGACATTCCATTTCGGAGATCGATAAGGATTTCAATATTCCTAGATGCACAGTGTCAAGAGCGCACCAAGAATACTACATTTCAGGTATAACCCTTCACCACGGATAACGAAGTGACCGACGGCCTTCACTTTACCACCGAGCGTTTGCGTAGAGTTGTCAGTGCTAGCAGACAAGCAGTACAGCCTGAAATAACCGCAGAAATCAATGTGGAACGTAATAAGAACACATCCTTTAAGACAGTGCGGCAAAATTTTGGCGTTAATGGGCTATGGCAGCAGACGACCGACGCGAGTGCATTTGCTAACAGCACTAACAGCACAACATCGCCTGCAGCGCCTGCCGTGGGCTCGTGACCGTGTGGATTAGACCCTAGTTGACTGTAAAACTGTCGCGAAGTCAGTGAGTCCCGCTTTCAGCTGGTACGCGCTTTTCTATTGTGGCACAGAGCTCACGAAGTCATGGACACAAGTTGCCAACAAAGCACCCTGGAAGCCAGTGGTGGCACTTCAATGGTGTGGGCTGTGTTTACACTGAATGGACTGCGTCATCTGGTCCAACTGGACCGATCATTGACTGGAAGTGGTTATGTTTGGCTGTTTCGAGAGAATTTGTAGCCATTCGTAGACTTCATGATCTCAAACAACGATGGAAATTTATGGATGACAAATGCGCTGTGTCACCAGACCACACTTGTTCGCGATTGGTTTGAAGAACTCTGGACAATTCGAGTGAACGATTTGACTACCCATCGAACATTCATGGCATATAATCGAGAGGTCATTTCGTGCAAATAAAAACGTGCACCTGTACCACTTTCGCAATTACGCATGGCTGTAGAGGCGGCCAGGCTTAGAATTTCTGCTGGGGACTTCCAGCTACTTGTTGAGTCCATGTCACGTCGAGGTGCAGGACTACGCCGAGCAAAAGGAGGTCCGACACATCATTAGGAGGTACCCCATGACTTTTGACACTTCAGTGTATAGTACACTCCTGGAAATGGAAAAAAGAACACATTGACACCGGTGTGTCAGACCCACCATACTTGCTCCGGACACTGCGAGAGGGCTGTACAAGCAATGATCACACGCACGGCACAGCGGACACACCAGGAACCGCGGTGTTGGCCGTCGAATGGCGCTAGCTGCGCAGCATTTGTGCACCGCCGCCGTCAGTGTCAGCCAGTTTGCCGTGGCATACGGAGCTCCATCGCAGTCTTTAACACTGGTAGCATGCCGCGACAGCGTGGACGTGAACCGTATGTGCAGTTGACGGACTTTGAGCGAGGGCGTATAGTGGGCATGCGGGAGGCCGGGTGGACGTACCGCCGAATTGCTCAACACGTGGGGCGTGAGGTCTCCACAGTACATCGATGTTGTCGCCAGTGGTCGGTGGAAGGTGCACGTGCCCGTCGACCTGGGACCGGACCGCAGCGACGCACGGATGCACGCCAAGACCGTGGGATCCTACGCAGTGCCGTAGGGGACCGCACCGCCACTTCCCAGCAAATTAGGGACACTGTTGCTCCTGGGGTATCGGCGAGGACCATTCGCAGCCGTCTCCATGAAGCTGGGCTACGGTCCCGCACACCGTTAGGCCGTCTTCCGCTCACGCCCCAACATCGTGCAGCCCGCCTCCAGTGGTGTCGCGACAGGCGTGAATGGAGGGACGAATGGAGACGTGTCGTCTTCAGCGATGAGAGTCGCTTCTGCCTTGGTGCCAATGATGGTCGTATGCGTGTTTGGCGCCGTACAGGTGAGCGCCACAATCAGGACTGCATACGACCGAGGATCACAGGGCCAACACCCGGCATCATGGTGTGGGGAGCGATCTCCTACACTGGCCGTACACCACTGGTGATCGTCGAGGGGACACTGAATAGTGCACGGTACATCCAAACCGTCATCGAACCCATCGTTCTACCATTCCTAGACCGGCAAGGGAACTTGCTGTTCCAACAGGACAATGCACGTCCGCATGTATCCCGTGCCACCCAACGTGCTCTAGAAGGTGTAAGTCAACTACCCTGGCCAGCAAGATCTCCGGATCTGTCCCCCATTGAGCATGTTTGGGACTGGATGAAGCGTCGTCTCACGCGGTCTGCACGTCCAGCATGAACGCTGGTCCAACTGAGGCGCCAGGTGGAAATGGCATGGCAAGCCGTTCCACAGGACTACATCCAGCATCTCTACGATCGTCTCCATGGGAGAATAGCAGCCTGCATTGCTGCGAAAGGTGGATATACACTGTACTAGTGCCGACATTGTGCATGCTCTGTTGCCTGTGTCTATGTGCCTGTGGTTCTGTCAGTGTGATCATGTGATGTATCTGACCCCAGGAATGTGTCAATAAAGTTTCCCCTTCTTGGGACAATGAATTCACGGTGTTCTTATTTCAATATCCACGAGTGTAATTATTTGTGATGTTTCTTACAGCAGTCCCTCCTGTTTCTGTGAAAACACCATCACAGCAATGAAGGGAGCTGTAATAAGCAACGGCCGGCCGTGTGGCCGAGAGGTTCTAGTCGCTTCACTCCGGAACCGCGCTGTTGCTACGGTCGCTGGTTCGAATCTTCCCTCGGGCATGGATGTTATGTGGTTGTCCTTAGGTTAGTTAGGTTTAAGCATTTCTAAGTCTAGGGGACTGATGACCTCAGATGTTAAGTCCAAGACTGCTTAGAGCCGAAACTTCCTGGCAGATTAAAACTGTGTGCCCGACCGAGACTCGAACTCGGGACCTTTGCCTTTCGCGGGCAAGTGCTCTACCATCTGAGCTACCGAAGCACGACTCACGCCCGCTACTCACAGCCCTATTTCTGCCAGTATCTCGTCTCCTACCTTCCAAACTTTACAGAAGCTCTCCTGCGAACCTCTCGGCCGGGCACACAGTTTTAATCTGCCAGGAAGTTTCATATCAGCGCACACTCCGCTGCAGAGTGAAAATCCCATTCTGGAAACATCCCCCCGGCTGTGGCTAAGCCATGTCTCCGCTATATCCTTTCTTTCAGGAGTGCTAGTTCTGCAAGGTTCGCAGGAGAGCTTCTGTAAAGTTTGGAAGGTAGCAGACGAGATACTGGCAGAAGTAAGGCTGTGAGTACCGGGCGTGAGTCGTGCTTCGGTAGCTCAGATGGTAGAGCACTTGCGCGCGTAAGGCAAAGGTCCTGAGTTCGAGTCTCGGTCGGGCACACAGTTGTAATCTGCCAGGAAGTTTCATATCAGCGCACACTCCGCTGCAGAGTGAAAATCTCATTCTGGAGTGCTTAGAGCCATTTGAACTATTATTTGTAATATGCAATGACCGAAGCGCACAACACAGATTAGTGCAACAACCGTCAGATGAAACAAGCACCCTTTTATTACAGTGTGTACAATCTGTTCCGTCAGTGTACCGTACAGCACACAATTCCGGGCTGTCGCCTTATTTTTATTTTTATGTTACTCGTCAAGTTCCGTAGGACCAAACTGAGAAACAAATCTCCAAGGTTATGGAACGTGTCGGTACATGAAATTACAACATAAAGGTAATAGCAAATAAAATAAAATATTTGTGAACCCAAAAAAAGGAAAGCCATAAATTTATGTAAACGCAATCAACAATATAAAATAGAAATCAGCTTAATGTTTCAAGGAACAGCTCGATAGAATATGTATGCGATTGTTTCTTGGCAGCACATGATATATACTCGTAGACGTATTTGCACGTGAATGTTATTCATCATGAACAGCTTCTTGGGTTTTTTTTTTCATATGTTCTTCATATTTTACGATCTGAGGTGGGTCTTATATACGGTCTTCTAACACGTTGAAAGGTGGCTACACTGAGCCACAGCGCCAAAAATCGCGCCAGAGAGAGTATTGTTCCGCCGCCTCCACTGGCAGTGCGTGTTGAGAGGTAGTGGCAAGCAGTTCTTGTCGAGAGTTCTTGCCGGGAAGTTGTGGTGGACACTGGTTGTAGCTGAAGTTAGTGTGAGATGCGGTAGTGGAGAGTGTTGTTCCATGTTTATGCAGTTATTGATGGGAGAGATAGCAGATGTTGTTCCAATGGAGATATTGTAATGATCTGAGTGCTTTTCGTCAATATAAATTAAGGTAACTAACTACTGTTCTTTATTTTCTTATTATTGTGTGTCCTGAATAATGCTTCATTACAGGTTCAGTCAACAAAGCATCTGGCGTGTGTTCTCGTATTAGAGTGTAATTTTGGTTTTCTTGCATAATTATAGTATTTGTAATTTTCTTTTATCACGTCAGTATAATTGCTACTTAAAAATTCTTGTCTTGTTGAAGAAGAACCGTGCCAGATGTGCGTTGAGTCACACTACCACACACAGAACAGCGACACTTGTGCTTTGTTGGTTTCGTAGGTTTTATAGTTGCTGGGGACTTAATTAATTAATTGTGCTAACAGAAATTTCATTTCATTCTTTGTTATTGTTCTATGCAGTCAGATAGCGTAATAATACTAGTCAGGGCCAGCCGTTTACGAGACTTGTGTAATCGGACATACAGCTACTAAAAAGAATTTGCATTTTCATTTTATTAAGCCCCCATGCACGTGGCGACCGCTGTTTCGGATCGTCCCTTGGAATCTTCTGACTGTAAAAATAGTAGACCGTAGTATTGTAGTAATTTGTAGTTTAGTAATTGTAGTCTATATTGCATGTGTAGATTTGGTAATTGGCATTCTTCTAATGGTATTTTTCAAAATTTAATTTTTATTGCCTTGTATACGCGTTTGTTTGACGATTTGGTGCAATTATTTCAATTGTTCGATTAATCGTGTTTGAGGGAAATATTTCGTGTGAATGGTATTGTTGAAGATGAGGAGTCATTGTGTGTAATTTTCGTACAGTGACGAATTTTTTTTGTTTTGTAAATGATTACACGATCGATGAAAAAGGCAAAAATGATGGATAGTGAGAATGGCGAAATTGTTAACATGGCGAACTCGCCAACAGAGGAAAACAGTGTGATGAATAATGGAGTTGAAAACAATTTAATAAGTCGGGAAGACAGTCCGGAACCAGTTCAAGGTTTTTCTCAATCAGAAAATTCACAGAATACGAGAGTAACGATAGAAGATTCTGGAATAGTATCGAACACAGATAGCTTTACAGCCATGCAGAAGGAAGTTGGTTTTGTGGGAAATGTGAGGGGTGAAAAGAATTTTGAAACAGTTACTTTGGAGCAGTTGATGAGTGTAATATTAGATTTTCGATCTGAATATAAAACAGATATGGAAACACAATTAGGAACTATTAAAACTGATATGGGAACAATGGAAACACGGTTTAGATCTGAATTAAAAACACAGATGGGAACAATGGAAACACGGTTAGACTCACAAATGGGAACAATGGAAACACGGTTAGACTCACTTGGATCGCAGTTAGGATCTGAATTAAAAACAGAGATAGGAACTTTGGGATCTGAATTAAAAACTGATATGGGAACACTGGAAACACGGTTAGATTCACGAATAGGGACATGTTTCAAAAATATGAAAGATGAATTAAAGAAAGAAATTCGAGAAGAGGTACAACCGATTTTGAATGCTCACAATAATAGATTGGTTGCAGTAGAGATTAGACAAAGGGAACAGGATAGAGAACAGGAAGAAAGAGATCGCGTGATAGTGCAAAATTTTTCAGAGTTAAATTTACAACGTGCACACGATAAGGAGGAAATATTTGAGAGAATCGAGAAATCCGTACCAAATGACAGATTAAATAACCTAACACAACAGTATGAACAGTTAACTACTAAATGCGTTAATACTGAAACGCGAGTCGCGACACTTACGGAAGACGTAAATAAACAGAAAGAACAAATTGGCGACTTATCGGAAAGAGTGGAGGAGATTTCAGATAAATTGACAAATCTTAGTTTAAATGGGGACAGAGATTCAGATGATACAGCTCCATTGCCATTTTCAGAAACCGAAGAGTACCAGAGCATAAATAAACATGTTGAAAATCAGGGAAAATTTAATGAACGCGTGAAAAGGGAATTTGAGGCATTAAAAAAGCAAGTCAAACAAATTGAAGGCGAAATCGTAGGAAAAGATAGCAGAAGAAATTTAGAATCACAGATACCAGAGGGGTTTGAAGAAAACAATTTGTTTCATTTACGGGATGCAACAAGAGAGCGCCAGGCGCGCGAACTTGACAATAATCGACATTCGGACTGGGACAGACGCGGTAGGTCTTTGTCGCCACGAGGCGGAAACTTTGACTATAAACACTTTTTGACTGTTCGGAAATTTAAGATCTTCCGCAATTCTAAGAATGACATACATCCATGTGCTTGGTTAGATCAATTTATGTACGCACTCCCACCAAATTGGCCATTAAGTCACAAACTGGAATTTATGTGTGGATATTTAGAAAACGAACCGGCGACGCGAATGCGCGCACTCATTAGAGATTGTAATAGCCTAAATGACTTTTATCATGCATTTCTATCGGCATACTGGTCCGAAAACACACAAGACAGAGTCAAACATAGTCTGATTATGCAGCGTAATTTTAAACAGTCAGAGTTCCGCACGCCGGCAGAATACTTTGAAGACATGATTCGAAAGAATCAGTTCCTTTCCAACCCTTACAGCCCGACTGAATTAATTCGCATTTGTTTAACTAAGCTGCCACAATCCGTAAGACAAATTGCTTTAGCTGGAAGATGTAAAGACGACATTGAGACTTTTAAGACTTTGTTACAAGAACTTGAGTATGACAACGACGATGGGACTTCCTGTAATTTTTTCAGTAACAGTAATTACAGTAGATTTTCAGAGAAAAGGGATAGTGATCGGAACGGGCGTTATATGGGTAACTTTGAGAATGACAGACGTAACAGACAGGACAATAGATACCAGCCTTATGACAATAACAGACGTTCTAACAGAAATTACACAGACAATTATAGTAACGGTAATTCGTACCGGAATCATCAATCATACGGAAACAGTAATCGACATTATCAAGACAGAAATTATTCAAACAGTAATAGAAATTCTTACTACAGAAATAATCAGGGTAGTAGATACAACAATAATTTCAGAAGTGACAGTCGAAACTACACTAGAAGTAGCTATGCAGACAGACAGGAAAACAGAAATTTTAATAACAGACACAACCAAGAATTTGTATCTAACAGACAGGAGGGACCTAACTGGCATCCTCCACGTGACAGAACTTCAGAGAGACAAGTGCAAATCGTAGAAATGGATCCGCGAAATGACGCGAATAATCAAAGACGTGACGCAAACAATCGACAATGACTTGCAGCTTCGGCTTCTGGCAGCAATATAGACGGTTCAGAAAGTAATGACACTACGGCTTTACACTACGTACGCCTGGAAGACATGAGAGACATTTTGTTAGACGAAAAGGAAAATAATGTAGACGCATTTTTACATCCTGTTATTGAAGTATGTGTGGGTAAGAATAAGTTCACTGCAGTTTTAGATTCTGGGAGCCCATTAAATGTCATTAGTGAATCAGTTTTTCGTACATGTGAAAGAACTATTGCCTGTCCTGTGTTACCTATTTCTAAAACTACAATTCGAGGAGCGATTTCTGGAAAAGGTGTAGAAGTTAAACAACAGACCAACCTAAATTTCAATTGTCAAGGATACGAATTTTCTGCTAATTTTATTATTGTTTCATTACTCAGTACACAAATTATATTAGGTATGGAGTTTCTTAACGCACATAAGGCAATTTTGAACTTTAAAGAAGGAAGTGTGAATTTAACTGTTGCCGGAATGCCGAAATGTTTGAAATTTTTCGAGTGTTTAACAAGATCTGAGTCAGATACAAAATGTTTAAGGTTTCTTACTTCTGATGTTTTCGTTGAGCATTATGACGACAATGTGTTTATTCATGACAATGACAATAGATACAGAGACGCGATGGATGATATAATTAATAGCGAAGAACTAATTAATGAAAAGATTAAGAAAGCTGAAGTGCCAGATGACGTTGCAAGAGAAGAGCTGCATCAAATTTTGACTTCACATGCTACAGTGTTTAGTCATCACACGGGAACTATACAAGGCTTACAATATTTATTTAAAGTAAAAGAACACACACCATTTCGCGGGAAAACGTACGCTATTCCTTTGGCTTACAGAGACAAGGTTAAGAATGAACTTCAGTACATGTTAGATCAGGGCATTATTGAGCCTGCAGTCAGTCCTTATACTAGCCCATTACACGTTGTTCTGAAAAAGGATGGGTCAATTCGTTTGGTTCTGGATTCCAGACAGATAAATAATATCATCATTCCTGAAACTGACCGCCCACAAAATTTAGATGAACTTCTTCAACATTTCCATGGAATTAAAGTTTTATCCACGATTGACATGCGCGCAAGTTTTTGGCAAATAGAACTCCACCCTGATTGTAGAAAATATACTGCCTTTTTAGCCTTTGGTAACTGTTACCAGTTTCGGAAATTACCGTTTGGACTTACTGTATCTTCGGCAGCATTCATTCGTAGCTTAAATGAAATTTTACCTGTTTATCTTCGTGACAATATTACTTCATATGTTGACGACATTCTTATTGCTAAACATTCTTGGAGTGAGCACAACAAAATTTTGGATTCATTGTTACGTATCTTTGCAAGAGTTGGCATTACTGTGAACTTGGAGAAATCTGAATTTGGTCGTTCACAGGTGAAATTTCTCGGTCACATTATTTCTACAGAAGGTATTCTTCCTGATCCAGAGAAATTAGACGCTATTCGTAACTATGCTGTTCCTACCACAAAACGTGATGTTCGTAGTTTTCTTGGTGTCTGTAATTTTCTTAGACGCTTTGTTAGATTGGATGATTTGGCCACACCTCGTTTATGTGAACTATCTGGAAAGAAATCTAATTGGTGTTGGGATGAGGAAGCTCAGTCAGAATTTGAACAACTTCGTGATGCCTTAGTTGGTGCTCCACTTCTTTCACACCCGGATTTATCTAAAGATTTTTGTTTGGCGACGGACTCATCATACAAAGGCCTAGGTGCACATTTATTTCAAGAGATAGAAGAAAACGGCGTTGTAGTACAAAAGACTATTGCATTTGGAAGTCGTGTTCTCTCGAAATCAGAAAGGAATTATTCGATTACGGAACTTGAAGCTTTGGCTGTTGTTTGGGCTTTTACAAAATTTCGCACGTTTTTGTTTGGCAGACATACTAAGGTTTACACCGATCATCGAGCTCTGGAATTTCTTATGTCGACAAAATTAACTCACGGCAGATTGTCACGATGGGCGTTATACCTACAGGAATTTGATTTTAGTATTGTTTACATACAGGGTTCTTCAAATATTGTTGCTGATGCTTTATCACGTGCACCTATGGGTTTGAAACAAAGTGCTGAAGAGGACTGCAAGGAAAACAATTATTGTTTGATGTATATTCAAGGTGTTGCGTTTGAGAACTTTATTTCGTCTTCGCTCCAGGATATCGCTAAGGAGCAAAATAAGGATCCAATCTGGAAGGACATTAAGGAGAAGTGGAGGAGAAAGGAAAGCGCAGCGATTAGACAGCATTATTTAGTTCGCAATGACATTCTTTTTAAACGAAAATCGGTCGACAACTCTGTTTGGTTAGTTTGTATTCCTGATGAGTGGGTTAATAAGCTGATTTGGTATACGCATTTCAGTTATGCACACTTTGGTCCCAGAAAATGCTTTCATAAATTACGAGAAAATTGCTACTTCAATAATATGGAAAAACGTATTCGATTTGTTCTTGCCAAATGCAAATTATGTCAAAAGGCTAAACCGCCGACAGTTTCTCACAGAGCACCGTTGTTTCCAATCATTCCAGCGAAATTAAAGGACATGGCTGCAGTTGATTTGTTCGGTCCAGTGGTTCGATCTACTAATGGTTTTGCGTACATTTTCGTAGCAGTGGAGTTGACATCAAAATATGTGTGTTTTACACCGTTACGCAAAGCAACAGCTCGTTCAGTATCTAACGCTTTCATTAAACATTTTCTTAAAGAAGTGGGTCATGTTGATAAGGTTATATCAGATAATGGATCACAGTTTCGTTCTAAAATTTGGCTTCGTACTCTACAGCGTCGTAAAATTAAACCAATTTTCATTTCACTTTTTCACCCTCAATCTAACGCTTCAGAGAGATGGATGAAGGAAATCAATAAATTGTGTCGTCTTTATTGTCATCAGAATCACAGAACTTGGGATCAGTATCTTCATATTTTTCAAAACATTCTGAATGAACTTCCTAACGACTCAACTTCTTTACCACCTATACTGATATTAAAAAACAAAGCACCGACAAATCGCATTTCTGAAATCGTTCCTTTTCCGCCTACACGGAAACTGCGGCATTCTGAAGTTGTCAACCTGGCTCTACAAAATATTGCATCTGCAGCTGCTAGAAGAGTGAAATCAGCAAAGCGTCCTGGTCGTCTAAAAATCTTGTCAGTTGGTCAGAAGGTGTTAATTAAGTCTCACCGTTTGTCTCACAAAGGAAAAGGCTTGTGTCGCAAATTTTTTCTGCTTTATAACGGCCCATATAGAATTCGCAAAATTATTCATGATAACACTGTTGAAGTAGAAACTCTTAAATCTCGACGCTCTAAAGGAATCCATCATATATCTAACGTTAAAATTTTTGTGGAATGATAGACTTTTAAAATATTTTTTTAGGAATGACATACTTTTGAGAAACTAACAGCTACATGTAAACATGCGGGGTGAGAAACTAACAGCTACATGTAAACATGCGGAGAGTACAAGGACACCGCGCTGTGTTTTGGCGGCGGCGTATACTCTAAGCAACAGTCAAGTCTGCGCGCCGCACAGGGCAGACGTTGACCGCAAACAATCACTTCCTACGTCACGCGCCTACAGCTGATCGAGCGCTCAGTGCGAATGCACTGACAGCCGTAAACAAATACACAGTTTAATTTCTCGGATTAAATTCAGTATAAAGCTATAGTGACTTGTTGAATTCTGTTATTAACATTCAGTATTTTTCAGGATACGCTTCTATAAAATATTTAAGAACTTCAGGTAAATTCTGTGCGTGTCCGACGTTAAGACGACTTGCTATCGAGAAAATTTCAGGAAAAATGTCATTTCGAAGAAGAAAGTAATAAACTAAAAAAGGTAATTATTAATTGAGTTTATTTTTCAGGTAACATATTTCCACTTAGGTACGTACCTTAGACGTAATTTGCTGCTCGCGATTACGTGATTCATACTTTGTGCTAATTACATGTTCTATGAAATTACTTGTGAAGCGACGTGCTTGCGTATGTTAACTGATTTTGACAATTTTTATTAATGAACTGAGTTGTAACTTGTGTATATTATGCATCGCTTGGCTGCTATGCTTTTTCACTGATGTCATATTTTTTTATTATGTGCCTGCTGTGCCTATTTATTTAAATTATAATTGTCACCTGATAAATTGTGCTGATGTGGTTAGGTATGTAAGTTATACTTTGTGATTTATCTGCTTGCGCCTTCATGTTTACTTATTAAGATACGATGCTAATGACCTGTTTAGTATGTAAGATATATGTTTACTGCTATGCGTATGGATTGCACAATTACACATTTCTGCTTGTTGTCATAACTATACTTTAATTGGGTATACAGAAATGCTGTTGTACTGTGTATGAACATAGAGTTTAGGTTACACTATGGTACTAGTTACAGATTGTTCGCTTGGCAGAGCCTCGTTGTAAGAATTGTGCTGCATCCACTTGTTGACATTCTGTTCACTTCTGGTATATCTACTCGCTATTGCTTGTTTTGCTTACGCTCAGTGCTTTATATTTTAATATAAGAAAATGAACTGCAATAACTCGACGAACGACATTAGTACAAGAAACATCATAGAAGTCACATGAGCTGAAGGTTTTATGAAAGCTGTATAAATGTATGCCAATAGGAAGGAAGCTAACGGCATGACATACCAACACAGTTATTACACTGCATTTTTCGTGAGCTATTGAAATAGGAAGTGACACTTGACACAAGAAGTACTCCACATGTTTGCTTCTGTTTGCCATAATTCTTGAAGTGGTGTACAATTAGGATCATTCACACTCCGTAATCGTACTTAATTACTGAGAGTTATTCGAACTAAGTCTGTTAGAGGTCATGTATGCATTCTTTGTTTATAATTCATAATGAGTAGAAGATTTTGGTCAGATGGATTACACAGAGGTTGTGTGTTGACAGTGTGTCTTCGGATTGTATGGGATGAGGAGGTTTGCATTAGGATTTTATCTGTACTTATTCGAGGAGACTGACTTGAGGAAAGAGTTGTTATGGAAGTGAAATGATATTGGTGCTAAGGTTTATATGTCGACGTATTGAAGAGGTATTATAGAGGTATTGAGATTGTATGAAGTTGATTGGAGTATGGGTATAAGAGGTAAAATAAGTGAGGTGCATATTTTTGTTGTTGTTGGTCTATATGGAACAAGGAGGATGAAGATAGCAGACTAGAACACTAAAATGGAAGGAAGATTGTCTACACACACTTTGTTAAATCACTAAGCAGTATGTATTTTTTTTTTGGAGAGAGGAAGCATTGCATATCTTGGCACACTGACAGTTGTTCAGCAACCATACATTTTGATCTGGCTTGGCAAACATTGGTCTTGACATGATGACTATGACGTTGACTTAACAATTATTGACTGTTATACATTGCTGTCACTACTACGATACACATGATGAACATGAAATTTGACAGAAGTGGATTCAGACAGTTAACACTATACAATTACACAGTAGTACTTAATGTGGATGAAAGATGAGTGAGTGTGTTTTGTGTGTTTTCCTTTCCTAATCCTACCCACCTATCTCCTAAATATTATTTTATTTGTTTGTAGTGGCTTGCACTGACACGCATAATTATTAACTGATGTTTGTGTATTTGTAATAGTAATATAACAATTATCTGATATCATTTGTGTGTTTGTTATGATTTGTATGTTTAGTGTAAAAGCATTGTAAAAGCATTTGTAAGTGTATTCAAACTATTGTTCATGCTTGAACTGTCCGAGTAGGGACGAAATTATGGACTGTTACTTGTACTGTTTCTACATGATTGGTGCCACTAGGACATGTTTAATTTGTGCTGAGGAACAGTGTGATCAGTGATAGTTGTTTAATGTCATTTGTCGGTGTCTGCACCTACTCAACATTGCTGGGTGCCATTGATGGACTGCTTCTACTGAAATGATGCTACTTCTTGCTGTCTGCACCTACTCAACATTGCTGGGTGCCACTGATGAACTGCTTCTACTGAAATGATGTCACCTGTTGGAGTCTGCACCTGTTCCACAATGCTGGGTGCCACTGATGGACTGATTCTACTGAGATGATGTCACCTGTTGCTGTTTGCACCTGTTCCACAATGCTGGGTGCCACTGATGGACTGATTCTACTGAGATGATGTCACCTGTTGCTGTTTGCACCTGTTCCACAATGCAGGGTGCCACTGATGGACTGCATCTATTGAAATAATGTCACCTGTTGGAGTCTGCACCTGTTCCACAATGCTGGGTGCCACTGATGGAACTGCTTCTACTGACATAATGTCACTTGATGGTGTCTGCACCTACTCAACATTGCTGGGTGCCATTGATGGACTGCTTCTACTGATATGATGTCACCTGTTGGAGATTGAACATACTCCACAATGCTGGTGCCACTGATGAACTGCTTCTACTGAAATGATGTCACCTGTTGGAGTCTGCACCTGTTCCACAATGCTGGGTGCCACTGATGGACTGCTTCTACTGAGATGATGTCACTTGTTGCTGTCAGCACCTATTCAACAGTGCTGGGTGCTACTGCTGGAACTGTGAACTACTTGTTGTGAATATTTGTATTAACTGATTTTTTGTGTATTACTGTTTGTAAAAAATTCTAAGACTCTTACCTGCTCATATTCGTCATTGCTGACGTTATCGATTGAATTGTTTAACCACATGATATTTCTGTAAACTATTATGTAAAGTCACATGTATGAAAGAATTTGTATTGCTTAGTGTATTTTATATATTAGGCTATTGAAAGGTCAGTGCAAAGCCAAAATTTTATCTAGTTATATGATATTTACGTATTAATATTATCTTTTATTTTTGTCTGTATTTTTTTTTTGACGAATTTGGTGGTATTTTCACCACCAATGCTGGCAAAAATACCATCAAATTCTAGCCCGTGGAGGAAGGGCATATGAAAGGTGGCTACACTGAGCCACAGCGCCAAAAATCGCGCCAGAGAGAGTATTGTTCCGCCGCCTCCACTGGCAGTGCGTGTTGAGAGGTAGTGGCAAGCAGTTCTTGTCGAGAGTTCTTGCCGGGAAGTTGTGGTGGACACTGGTTGTAGCTGAAGTTAGTGTGAGATGCGGTAGTGGAGAGTGTTGTTCCATGTTTATGCAGTTATTGATGGGAGAGATAGCAGATGTTGTTCCAATGGAGATATTGTAATGATCTGAGTGCTTTTCGTCAATATAAATTAAGGTAACTAACTACTGTTCTTTATTTTCTTATTATTGTGTGTCCTGAATAATGCTTCATTACAGGTTCAGTCAACAAAGCATCTGGCGTGTGTTCTCGTATTAGAGTGTAATTTTGGTTTTCTTGCATAATTATAGTATTTGTAATTTTCTTTTATCACGTCAGTATAATTGCTACTTAAAAATTCTTGTCTTGTTGAAGAAGAACCGTGCCAGATGTGCGTTGAGTCACACTACCACACACAGAACAGCGACACTTGTGCTTTGTTGGTTTCGTAGGTTTTATAGTTGCTGGGGACTTAATTAATTAATTGTGCTAACAGAAATTTCATTTCATTCTTTGTTATTGTTCTATGCAGTCAGATAGCGTAATAATACTAGTCAGGGCCAGCCGTTTACGAGACTTGTGTAATCGGACATACAGCTACTAAAAAGAATTTGCATTTTCATTTTATTAAGCCCCCATGCAACGTTTTGGTCATTCATTTTATGTATATGACATAGTACATGCCGCCCAACTGTACAAATTAGCACCTTATATTTTGACACGATACAGAGGTCATGTTCCTTCTCTTTACCTGTTTATGAGGTATTGTCTCCTTTATACATTTGTCACCTTCTATAGTTATTTTGTCTTTAAGTAGATTATTTCCGGCTTGTGCAGACAATGTATGTCCGATTGGACAATAGAAATCATAAGTAGTTATTTAAAAAAGGTTTTAATAAATACTATAATTGTACTACGTATTAAGTGGAAATTCGTTATGGTGTATTTCAGATATGTGACAATGGATGTATCCGTTCGTTCTATCAAATGTTGGCTGTAAATTCACTTCTAGTGTTTTGCACTTGTTTCTCATTCTGTTTTTAATCTGAAATGTTGCTTGATTGGTAAGTTGATAATACTATCGTTACTGTTTTACGCATACAAGCCTGAAGATGGCTCACTGAAGCGCCGAAACTGGTTGCAACAAAATAAATAAAATCATAAGGAAGGCTGTAGGGGTTTTATTTTCTCACAGTAGCAAACGGTCGTCGTCCCAAAGACCTCCTGCCAATACGATGGACATACAAAAAGAATAGATGGAGTGAGCCACGAGAAAACTCTTCAGTTTCGATTCGGAAGCGCGTAGATTACTGATAAGATTTTTGAATTCTTGTGGTAGTTTACTGCACACCTTTTTGGTGCACAAAGTACTATAGGTTAAACAAATATTGGTTCCACTTTGTGGAGTTCTTTTTCACATACGTGCTGCCGTGATACTGTATGTGGGTGCCCTGGAAAGTCCTATATCACGATCACTATAACAGTGACAGACGGTGGAAGGTATCATTGTTGGCAGCGCGTACATTGAGGCTGCGGCAGCAACAGACGTGCATTTCAGTTCAGGATACGGTCATACTCTCTTCCCTCAACGACCAGTGATGTGTTTGGCTTGTGCGACGACAGAAGCCTTGTCAGTTCCCCTTGCTCTTTCTCAAGTAGTTACAGACGTTATGGCACGTAAAATAAACATGCTGCATTGAGAATCAACATAAACAAAGAAATCACAGTTACATTACGGCCGTGTAGCATCTTTTGCAACTGAATGGGGTAACTACCTCTTCAGGCAGCAAAGCGATATGATAACATTGTATAGAAGAGAAACCCTTCTAATTTTCGACATCCTTCTTCAACACACCGTCTCAAACGCTTCGGTTCTCTTCTTTTCCGTTTTCACGAATCAATTCAGTACAAATCCGTCCCCCAAACATGCAGTTTCAGATATCTCTTTCTCATACTAACTTCTGTGTTTGACAATAGTAGACTTTTTCGGTCGGGAATGCCCTCTTTGACTGTGGCAGTTCCTTTTTATCTCCTCCCTCTTTCGTCTTGCGTAATTTTCTTTACCACTTATAAGAATTCTCTCACTTCATTCCGTTCAACAGATCGCTTAGTTCTTCTTTAGTTTCAATGTGGACAGCAATGTCATCAGCGAATGTTATCATTGATACCTTTTAAAACTAAATGTTAATCCCTGTCTTGAACCTTTCTTCTGTTTCAGTCATTGGTTTCTTCAATGCACAGATTGAACAATAAGGCAGAAAGACTGTTTCCGTCTAACAGTCTTTTTAATTCCAACTTTAATTTTAGGTCTTCCATTCTTATTATCCCTTCTCGATTCTTGTATGCATTGCGTATTATACGTCTTTCATGTAGCGTACTCACGTTTTTTCGGTATTTCGAACATATTGCTCTATTCTACATTGTGAGCATCTTTTTAGGTCGACAAATCCTATGAACGTTTCTTGGTTTTTAAAGATCTTGCTTTCATTATCTAGTACAACTTCAGAAGTGCATCTCTGGTGAATTTACCTTTTCTAAAGCCAAATTGATCGTCGTCTAACAGACCATCAGTTTCCTTTTCCCTTGTTCTGAATATTGTTTTTATCATTCATGAGATGTCAAACTGATGACGGGGTAATAAAGAACTTTCCTGCGCTTTCTATCTTCAGGATTGTGCCAATAATACCGGAAATTCTGATGGTATGCTTCCGACTTACTGAGTCTACAAATCAACTTGAATAATTGTTTCGCTGCCACTTTCGCTAGTGATTTTATAAATACAAAAGGGACGTCATGTATTACTCGCGCCTTATCAGATCGATAGTCTTCGAAAGCTCTGTTAAACTCAAATAATAGATCACCTATGCCTTCCGTATCGACTCCCATTTGTTCTTTCATCACGTCATTAGACAGTTCTTCCACTGCGAGAGATCTTTGCTGTATTCTTCCCACCTATCCGTTCTTTTCTCTGCGTTTAACTGTGACATTTACAATCTTGAGACCTTTGGCTTTAATTTCACCTAATTTTGTTCTGACATTTCTATCTTCCCTTTCACAAACATTTCTTTTCTATTTGCTTCGCATTTTTCTCCTTAGATTTCCTCCATCTTCTTATATTCCTGTATTTTTCTCAGTAGTTTTGAACTGTCTTCTTTCTTCGGTAAGTTGAAGCATTTCTTCTACGTTTTACCCAAGACCTTCTAATTTATAAATGAATAACAAGGTAACACCAGAAACTTCCAACCCCCTCAAAGTCTTGTTTATCACATAAAGATCCCTAAAAATACGATGCTGGCCACATGAAATTAAAAATGATCACATTGTACAATCGAGAAGGGTGGGGGCTATATTAGACATACACTGAAGAGAGAAAAAAAAAACAAAAAAAAACAAAAAAAAACTGGGTCCGCAGCTCGTGGTTGTGCGGTAGCGTTCTCGCTTCCCACGCCCGGGTTTCCGGGTTCGATTCCCGGCGGGGTCAGGGATTTTCTCTGCCTCGTGATGACTGGGTGTTGTGTGTTGTCCTTAGGTTAGTTAGGTTTAAGTAGTTCTAAGTTCTAGGGGACTGATGACCATAGATGTTAAGTCCCATAGAGCTCAGAGCCATTTGAACCATTTGAAAAAAAACTGGTACACCTGCCTAATATCGAGTAGGTCCACCTCGAGCACGCAGAAGCACCGCAACACGACATGGCGTGGACTCGACTAATGTCTGAAGTAGTGCTGGAGGGAACTGACAGCTTGAATCTTGCAGGGCTTTCCATAAATCAGAAAGAGTACGAGGGTGTGCAGATCTCTTCTGAACAGCACGTTGCAAGGCATCCCCGACATCCTCAATAATAATGTTCCCGTCTGGGACGTTCGGTGGCCACGGAAGTGCTTAAAGTCAGAAGAGTGTTCCTCGAGCCACTCTACAGCAGTTCTGGACGTGTGAGTTGTCGTATTCTATTGCTGGAACTGTCCAAGTCTGTCGGAAAGCACAGTGGACATGAATGGATGCAGGTGATCAGACAGGATGCTTACACGCGTGTCAACTGTCAGAGTCGTATCAGGAGTCCCATATCACTCCAACTGCACACTTCCCTAACCATTACAGAGCCTCCACCAGGATGAACAGTCCCTTGCTAACATACGTGGTCCATGCGTTCATGAGGCTGTCTCCATACTAATACGCGTCCATCCACTCGACACAATTTGAAACGAGACTCGTCCGACCAGGCAACGTGTTTCCAGTCACCAACAGTCCAATGCAGGTGTCGAGGGTGCAGGCGAGTCGTAAAGCAATGTGTCGTGAAATCAAGGGTACACGAGTGAATCTTCGGTTCCGTAAATCCATATCTATGATGTTTCGCTGAAAAGCTCGCAGGCTGACACTTATTGACGTCCCAGCATTGAAATCTGCAGCACTTTGCGGAAGGGTTGCACTTCTGTCACGTTGAACGATTCCCTTCAGTCGTCGTTGGTCCCATTCTTAAAGGATCTTTTTCCGGCCGCAGCGATCTCGGAGGTTTTATGTTTTACCGGTTTCCTGATATTCACGATACGCTCGTGAAATGGTCGTACGGGAAAATCTCCACTTCATCGCTATTTTGGAGATGCTGTATTCCATTCCTCATGCCTGACTATAACACTACGTTCAAACTCACTTAAATCTTGATAACCTGCCATCTAGCAGCAGTAACCGATCTAACAACTGCCCCAGGCACTTGTTGTCTTATATAGGCGTTGCCGACCGCAGAGCCGTATTCTGCCTGTTTACATATCCCTGTATTTTAATTCGTATGCTTATACCAGTTGAGCTCAGCGTAACATCACATTTTACATTCTGAAGAAATGGTTAGCATTTCTGCCTATCAAGCAAGAAGACCACGGTTTGAGTCACTGTCGCAGCGCAGATTTTAATCCATTTCTTCTACTTTAATCATTATCGCAGATTCTGAATACGATTCCATTGTGGAGTGGGAAGAACTCCGTAAAGTGGTGAACTGCAACCTACATTAACCTAATATATCCTTTCGGCTACCTCGTTTTATTGTGGTCAAAAGTGCCGGTCGGTATTCGAAGCGGACACTCAATGAGTGTCTAGGTATGCCCCGCTGAGAGTCGTTGAAGCGGGGAAGATCGTCGCTAGCGGCGTTCGTTAGTGGGCCGCTCTTGCCACCTGAGAACAGTTGCTAAGGTCTCTTTGCCCCCCAGCGAGCCACAGAGAGTGCGACCGGATGTGGCGCTAGCTTAGCAGAGATTGCCGCTCCTGAGAAGCAGCGCTCTCAACGACACACGCTGCATGCCCCGTGCTGCCTCTGCAATGCCACAACCCCTAGAGGCGGCAGCTGCGAGAGCCCCAGGTTGTTCCTGCGTTCCGCTGCGAATGCATCACGTTATCGCACCAGAAGGTATCTACGCTGAGAGTTAATTTCTTGTTACTTATTGAATGATTTCCCCTGGCACTAATAGAAATATCAATCCCCTTTCTTACTACTCTCCAGGCTTTCTGCATATTTTACGTCATGTTCATATGGTCAGATTTTATAAAAGGGCTTGGTTTTAATACGGGATCCAACACATACAAGTAACCGTATGTAGACTGTGGAAACATGTAGAAAAAACTGGAGGTACTGTCAGTTCACGAAAGGTGGGACAACAACGGCACCCTACAGGCACACGGATATGAATCAACGGCACCGGCGGCAACGAACGTGAGAAGAGTGTTAGGAGAAGGAGAGAAACATGTACGTAATAGAAATACAAGCAATGAGGAGATTGGGAAAGAATGTGGCGTGACTGGCCAAGAAACGGAATGAGAAAGAAGAAGCGAACCTGGGAGAATATGGACATATTTACATGAGTAAGAAAGGGGATATTTTGAGGGAAATGTTATGACGTTGGAAAAGATAGGGAAGACAGGGGCGCATTGCATTTACGTCGATTTCTTTCGGAATTTTTTAAACTTAGATTTATCGTGTGGTATGAACCATGGACCTTGCCGTTGGTGGGGAGGCTTGCGTGCATCAGCGATACAGATAGCCGTACCGTAAGTAAAACCATAGCGGAGGGGTATCTGTTGAGAGGCCAGACAAACGTGTGGTTCCTGAAGAGGAAGGACAACAGTCTGGATGATTGACTGATCTGGCCTTGTAACAATAACCAAAACGGCCTTGCTGTGCTGATACTGCGAACGGCTGAAAGCAAGGGGAAACTACGGCCGAAATTTTTCCCTAGGGCTTGCAGCTTTACTGTATGAATAAATGATGATGTCGTCCTCTTGGGTAAAATATTCCGGAAGTAAAATAGTCCCCCATTCGGATCTCCGGGCGGGGACTACACAGGAGGACGTTTTATCAGGAGAAAGAAAACTGGCGTTCTACGGATCGGAGCGTGGAATGTCAGGGGCACTTAGGCTAGAAAATTTAAAAGGGAAATGGATAGGATAAAGTTAGATATAGTGGGAATTAGTGAAGTTCGGTGGCAGGAGGAACAAGACTTCTGGTCAGGTGCCTACAGGGTTATAAACACAAAGTCAAATAGGGGTAATGCAGGAATAGGTTTAATAATGAATAGGAAAATAGGAATGCGGGTAAGCTACTACAAGCAGCATAGTGAACGCATTATTGTGGCCCAGATAGACACGAAGCCCACACCTACTACAGAAGTACAAGTTTATATTTCAACTAGCTCTGCAGATGACAAAGAAATTGAAGAAATGTATGATGAAATAAAAGAAATTATTCAGATAGTGAAGGGAGACGAAAATTTAATAGTCATGGGTGACTGGAATTCGGTAGTAGGAAAAGGGAGAGAAGGAAACGTAGTAGGTGAATATGGATTAGAGCTAACAAATGAAAGAGGAAGCCGCCTGGTAGAATTTTGCACAGAGCACAACTTAATCATAGCTGACACTTGGTTTAAGAATCATGATAGAAGGTTGTATACATGGAAGAACCCTGGAGATACTAAAAGGTATCAGATAGATTATATAATGGTAAGACAGAGATTTAGAACCTGGTTTTAAATTGTAAGACATTTCCAGGGGCAAATGTGGACTCTGACCACAATCTATTGGTTATGACCTGTAGATTAAAACTGAGGAAACTGCAAAAAGGTGGGAATTTAAGGAGATGGGACCTGGATAAACTGAAAGAACCAGAGTTTGTGCAGAGTTTCAGGGATAGCATAAGGGAACAATTGACAGGAATGGGGGAAAGAAATACAGTAGAAGAAGAATGGGTAGCTTTGAGGGATGAAGTAGTCAAGGCAGCAGAGGATCAAGTAGGTAAAAAGACGAGGGCTAGTAGAAATCCTTGGGTAACAGAACAAATATTGAATTCAATTGATGAAAGGAGAAAATATATAAATGCAGTAAATGAATCAGGCAAAAAGGAATACAAAAGTCTCAAAAATGAGATCGGCAGAAAGTGCAAAATGGGTAAGCAGGGATGGCTAGAGGACAAATGTAAGGATGTAGAGGCTTATCTCACTAGGGTTAAGATAAATACTGCCTACAGGAAAATTAAAGAGACCTTTGGAGATAAGAGAACCACTTCTATGAACATCAAGAGCTCAGATGGAAACCCAGTTCGAAGCAAACAAGGGAAAGCAGAAAGGTGGAAGGAGTATATAGAGGGTCTATACAAGGGCGATGTACTTGAGGACAATAGTATGGAAATAGAAGAGGATGCAGATGAAGATGAAATGGGAGATACGATACTGCGTGAAGAGTTTGACAGAGCACTTAAAGACCTGAGTCGATACAAGGCCCCCGGAGTAGACAACATTCCATTGGAACTACTGACGGCCTTGGGAGAGCCAGTCCTGACAAAACTCTACCACCTGGTGAGCAAGATGTATGAAACAGGCGAAATTCGCTCAGACTTCAAGAAGAATATAATAATTCCAATCCCAAAGAAAGCAGGTGTTGACAGATGTGAAAATTACCGAACAATCAGTTTAATAAGCCACAGCTGCAAAATACTAACACGAATTCTTTACAGACGAATGGAAAAACTAGTAGAAGCCGACCTCGGGGAAGATCAGTTTGGATTCCGTAGAAATACTGGAACACGTGAGGCTATACTGACCTTACGACTTATCTTAGAAGAAAGATTAAGGAAAGGCAAACCTACGTTTCTAGCATTTGTAGACTTAGAGAAAGCTTTTGACAATGTTGACTGGAATACTCTCTTTCAAATTCTAATGGTGGCAGAGGTAAAATACAGGGAGCGAAAGGCTATTTACAATTTGCACAGAAACCAGATAGCAGTTACAAGAGTCGAGGGACATGAAAGGGAAGCAGTGGTTGGGAAGGGAGTAAGACAGGGTTGTAGCCTCTCCCCGATGTTATTTAATCTGTATATTGGGCAAGCAGTAAAGGAAACAAAAGGTATTAAAATCCATGGAGAAGAAATAAAAACTTTGAGGTTCGCCGATGACATTGTAATTCTGTCAGAGACAGCAAAGGACTTGGAAGAGCAGTTCAACGGAATGGATGGTGTCTTGAAGGGAGGATATAAGATGAACATCAACTAAAACAAAACGAGGATGATGGAATGTAGTCGAATTAAGTCGGGTGATGTTGAGGGTATTAGATTAGGAAATGAGACACTTAAAGTAGTAGAGGAGTTTTGCTCTTTTCGGAACAAAATAACTAATGAAGGTCGAAGTAGAGAGGATAGAAGATGTAGACTGGCAATGGCAAGGAAAGCGTTTCTGAAGAAGAGAAATTTGTTAACATCGAGTATAGATTTAAGTGTCAGGAAGTCATTTCTGAAAGTATTTGTATGGAGTGTAGCCATGTATGGAAGTGAAACATGGACGGTAAATAGTTTAGACAAGAAGAGAACAGAAGCTTTCGAAATGTGGTGCTACAGAATAATGCTGAAGATTAGATGGGTAGATCACATAACTAATGAGGAAGTATTGAATGGGATTGGGGAGAAAAGAGGTTTGTGCCACAACTTGACCAGAAGAATGGATCGGTTGGTAGGACATGTTCTGAGGCATCAAGGGACCACCAATTTAGTATTGGAGGGCAGCGTAGAGGGTAAAAATCGTAGGGGGAGACCAAGAGATGAATACACTAAGCAGATTCAGAAGGATGTAGGTTGCAGTAGGTACTGGGAGATGAAGAGGCTTGCACAGGATAGAGTAGCGTGGAGAGCTGCATCAAACCAGTCTCAGGACTGAAGACCACAACAACAACAACATCGATAGGTACGATGCCAGGGCGTAGGTGAAAGTTCTTAAGTTGGCACTACGACAGTCACCGAAGACAGCGCCATCTAGCAGGCGCTGTCCAGGTCTACGAGCTCCTATCCAGCATCAGCTCACTTGATCAAGAGCAGACGGCCGGGACACTTCGCTTCATCTTAGCTTCATATAGAGACTTTGCTCTACTTACGGCCGGTCTAAGGCTTCGCACCTACTTACAAAGTTAAGCATGCCTCTGTATATATTCATGCACCAGTAAACCACTTTTACTTACTTGCAGTGGGGACGTGTTTTACCTCACCTGCTCCTACTCGCTTCCTTCATTCGGCCAACCTTTCAGTTTTCAGGAGCAGACTCACGCGCCTCATTCCATGCGGGATGCAAAATATCGCGTTTAAAATTGTTTGTCCTTATAAAATGGTCATTAACGTGTAACTCGGTACATAGTCTTGTAACTCAGCATTGAATTCAAGAGTGAAAATAAATGTATACAGGGTCAAAACGACGCCGTAAATGTGCACCAGGTAGGGGGCAGGTTTACACACCTATGGGGACACATTTACGTACGTAATAGAACACAATAATGAGTAAAGAAAGCACGCTATTAAACTTATCAGAATATGTTTGTTTGGCAGTAAACAAAATTACTTACACCAAGAAATAATTAACATGGTAAAGCAAAACAGTTTTACTAATAGTAAACAAAGTTTTTGACGAAATTTCAGCTGACATAATACTATGGCCTACATAGAAGTCTCAATGTTATTTAAGGCTTATTTACATCATTTCCGAGTTGCAATTTATGTACACAAACAAAAACATTTTCTTTTTTAACTTAATGTCCGCCCTTGGTAGCTGAGTGGTCAGCGCGACGGAATGTCATACGTAAGGGCCCGGGTTCGATTCCCGGCTGTGTCGGAGATCTTCTCTGCTCAGGGACTAGGTGTTGTGTTGTCCTTATCATTATCATTTCATCCCCATCGACACGCAGGTAGTCGAAGTGGCGTCAACTCGGAAGACTTGCACCAGGCGAACGGTCTACCCGATGGAAGGCACTAACCACATTGCATTTTCATTTGAATTAATAAAACAATGGCTTTCCCGCAGTGCTGACACCGATTCCCGTCAGATCACCGAAGTTAAGCGCTGTAGGAATTGGCTAGCCATTGCATGGGTGACCGTCCAAGTATGCCCATCGCTGTTGGCAAGTAGGGTGCACTCAGCCGTGGCGAGGCAAACTGAGGAGCTACTTGACTGAAAAGTGGCTGGTTCGGGTATAACAACTGATAACGGCCGGGGGAGCGGTGTGCTGACCACATGCCCCACCATATTCGCTTCCAGTGACGCCTATCGGCTGAGGATGACACGGCGGTCGGTTGGTGCCGTTGGGCTTTCAGAGGCCTGCTTGGAGAGAGTTTTGGCCCAATCATCGTGAGCTCACCTTTTACAGCTAAGGCAGTTGACCCATTCTTGATTTCTTTTTGACTGGTATTGCTTCAGTAAGTAAGTACGAAGGCGGTTTTCACCGCTGTAGCAGACTGCGGAAGGTTGTAAGAGAAAGGAATACAAACTGGATGAGGCATTCGTTGAGACAAGAGTGTTTTTTATCAGACAGTATCTAAAGAGTGAGTGAGTTGTAGGAGATTCCCAGGAAGGAAGAGACAGCAGATGACAGACGACATAAAAAGCACTCCATATTCAGGCGACAAGTGACCCATCGGGACCATCCGACCCCCGTATCAACCTCAGTTGAGGATGCGGATAGGAGGAGCGTGTGGTCAGCACACGACCCTCCCGGTCGTTATGATGGTTTCCTTTGACCGAACTCGGTACTATTCGGTCGAATACCTCCTCAATTGGCATCACTGAGGCTGAGTGCATCCGGAAAAATGGCAACAGCGCATGGCGGCCCAGATGGTGACCCATCCAAGCGTGGCCACGCCTGACAACGCTTAACTTCGGTGATCTGACGGGAACCAGTGTATCCACTGCGGCAAGGCCGTTGCCAGACGACATGAAAGGAAGCTGAAATTAAGTGGACCTTAAGAGCATGGCAGAAGACAAGAGAGCACGGAGAGATACAATGTGAAGGCCTGCCTTTTGGCATAACACTAATGAAAACATCAAAAGTAGACCTATCTACAATTTTCATTGTTCCTGCTTTAAGCAATTTCCTGACATTATCAGTCCTTTCTCTCATAGAATTAATTCTTTCTGCTTGAGGTTCGTTAGCTTCAAATAGCCTTTTTAGCACTTTCCACCTCTTACTTTATTGTCAATTTATTCTTTTACATTGCGTTCCCGATTGCTGATTTCTTAAAGCTTCCTTGACTGGAGTATCACTTAGGATGACACTGCAAAATAGTGCCAAACCGTGCCGCAAGACAGCTGCGTAAACGAGGCACATCGCTGCACATAAGTTAGTTTCGATACTACAGAAGAAACAAGCTTTCAAACGATTCGAATATAGTTGGTAAAGTACAGGATGTATCAAAAAGAATCATCCGATTTCGTACATCTACATTTCTGAAACTAATAAACGGGAAACTCAAAAAGTTTTTTTCATATCTTTTCATAGATGTTCAGTATGACCCCCTTGAGATGCAAGGCATATGTCAATGCGGTATTCAAATTGTTCCCACACTATAGGGAATATGTCTTGTGTTCCAGCTTCCACAGCTGCTGTTATGCGATGACTCAGTTCATTCATTGTTGTTGGTAACGGAGGAACATAAGAAGAGTTTTTTTATAAATCCCCACAGGAAGTAATCACATACAGTCAGGTCCGGTGACCTTTGAGGCCAGTAACGTAAGGCTGAATCATTTGGTCCAGTGCGACCGATCCATCGTCCAGTAATCTTCTGATTTAAAAATTCCCGCACTTCCTTATGCCAGTGTGCTGGTGCCCAATCCCGTCGGTAAATGAAGCCCTTCGAATGAAACTGTGGCAAAAGAAAGTTCTCAAGCATACCGAGATATATGCTTCCTGTAACAGGAATTATGGCGGAAGGGTTCGACGTCTGTGTGAGACATTCGTGGACGGCCCGCCGATTTGCCTTTACACAAACAACCTGTTTCACGGAGTTGTTCATGACATCGTCTAATGCTCTGTGCTGTAGGAAGGAGGATCCAAGGAATACCTAGTACAAAAGTCACGCCGAAGAATTATTACTACCCGCGCTGCGCAAATTGTAAAACACAAAACGCTTTCTGTTGTCCCGACACCATGTTTACTAGAACTGAAGTGGGAGCACACTACTGCTACCTAGCGGGAATCATGTAAAACTGGACAGTTTGCTCTTTTCAACAGTACGTTGTTCACGCACATATCTCACATAACATAATAAAATGTTCAAATGTGTGTGAAATCTTATGGGGCTTAACTGCTAAGGTCATCAGTCCCTAAGCTTACACACTACTTAACCTAAATTACCCTAAGCAAAAACACACACACCCACGCCCAAGGGAGGACTCGAACCTCCGCCGGGACCAGGCGCACAGTCAACGACTGCAGCGCCCAGACCGCTCGGCTAATCCCGCGCAGCCATAATATAACAGCTATGATTTTTATATTCAGATGATTCTTTTTGATACACGCTGTAAAATAATCTCCTCTAAGCAAACATGTATTTACCTTGTTCCTTTCTAAAATACTATGAGCTTCTATTTTTGAATAACAAAATTCACTGACGTTGTACAAAAACAGTGATATGTTCTTCACTCTAAGACGTTCGCTCAGCTGATGCCGTAAACTTTGTGAGAGTCTGCAGTACAAGGCACTAAACTTCCATTGTCGGTAACGTTCTAGCACGTATGGTTACCGAGAGAAGTGCTGTGTGCTAACGTATTCCGAGAGTAAGTAAATGTGCCGCGGACTTGTTTACTGTTCCAGCTTTCCGCTGATTGAGTTGTGCGCAGAGTGTTATATAGCTTGCTACTGTTACGGGCAGGACCAACAGAGGAGGAGTTTGCTAATTCTTGTGTTATAGGGAGGGGCCTAGCTGCGCTGCCAGGTAAGTGATATCGACAGTCAGTGCTCCAAGCCTACAACTTCAGTATGTGTTCACTGATAAATGCGTGGCACGGGGTTTTGTTTATTGAACGACTTTTTTGGACTTCACCACGTTCCGATCATCGAAATTGCCTAATGTGAATGGGTGCCTCTACTCTTCTTATTCGCACGACCTCTGCTAAAAGGAGAGACAAGTTGGCTGCAAGCAGTTTCTGCTCTGCCAGATGCCTTTTTAATTCCTTATACCAGTCTTCTGTAGATATCTGGGTAGGATGTCATGCTTTTGATGTTCTACAGAGACTATGTGAAAGAAATTACTCATCTTCTAGCGGTAGTTTATCTTCGGTTTCTTTGAGACAATAGGTACTCAGTGACTGGAGAAAAGCGCACGTCATTCTCGTTTATAAGAACAGATGTACATAATTATAGGCCTATATCTCTGCAGTCAATCTGTTGTAGAATTACACACATCAAAAAGGGTTTTGCATCAGAGCGGTTTCCAGAACTCCTGAAGATAGATGTTAACTGTGGATATTGCATCACAGACACAGTCCCTTTGACTGTTCAGAGATGTCACTTAACCCTCCCAAAGATGTAAACAACCATGCATGAGCAGTGCTTATTAGACGGAGGAGGTTCCAGTCACTCAACCAGGAAGGATGTACAAGGCTCCTGTTGTCTGTAGTTCCACCACGCCTGGAGGGTCAATGCCGCGGTTCGATCGTGTCCGCATTGTTACTTTCTGCCAGGAAGGGTTCTCAACAAGGGAAGTGTCCAGGCGTCTCGGAGTGAACCAAAGCAATGTTGTTCGGACATATAGGAGATACAGAGAGACAGGAACTGTCGATGACATGCCTCGCTCAGGCCGACCAAGAGCTACTTCCGCAGTGAATGACCACTAACTACGGATTATGGCTCGGAGGAAACCTGACACCAACTCCACCATGTTGAATAAAGCTTTTAGTGCACCTACAGGACGTCGTGCTACGACTCAAACTGTGCCCAATAGGCTGCATGATACGCATCTTCACTCCCGACGTCCATGGTGAGGTCCATCTTTGCAACCACAACACCACGCAGCGCGGTGCAGATGGGCCCAACAACATGTCGATTGGACCGCTCAGGATTGGTATCAGGTTCTCTTCATCGATGAGTGTCGCATATGCCTTCAACCGGACAATCGTCGGAGACGTGTTTAGAGGCAACCCGGTCAGGCTGAATGCCTTAGACACACTGTCCAGCGAGTGCAGCAAGGTGGAGGTTCTCTGATGTTTTGGGGTGACATTATGTGTGGCCGACGTACGCTGTACGGCTGTACGGTACGTGAATGCCATCCTCCGACCGATAGTGCAACCATATCGGCAGCATATTGGCGAGGCATTCGTCTTCATGGAGGACAATTTGCGCCCTAATCGTGCACATCTTGTGAATGACTTCCTTCACGATAACGACATCGCTCGACTAGAGTGGCCAGCATGTTCTCCAGACATGAACCCTAACGACATGCCTGGGAAAGATTGAAAAGGGCTGTTTATGGACGACGTGATCCACCAATCTCTCTGAGGTATCCACGCCGAAACGCCGTTCAGGAGTGGGACATTCTGGACCAAGAGTGCCTTCATAAACTTTTGGATAGTATGCCGTGACGAATACTCGCATGCATCAATGCAAGAGGACGTGCTACTGGGTATTACAAGTATCGGTGTGTACAGAAAACTGGGCCACCACCTCTGATGGTCTTGCTGTATTGTGGTACAACATGCAAAGTGTGGTTTTCATGAGCAATAAATAGGGCGGAAATGATGTTTATGTTGATCTCTATTCCAATATTCTGTACAGGTTCTGGAACTCTCGAAACCGAGGTGATGCAAATCTTTCTTGATGTGTACATGTAACAAGCTGTCATTTACTATCAGAGTTTTTGGAGAATGAAAATTTCCTCTATAAAAATCAACATGTATTCCGAGAACAAAGGTCTTCCGGAACTAATATCACGTCACACGACATTCAGAGCGCTGTAGACAAAGGCGCTGATGTAGATGCAGTGTGTTTTCACTGGCGGAAGTTACTCGATTCAAATCCACACTGTCGTTTAGTGAACGAAGTTTGAACTTGTCGGAAAATCGGACCACGTTTTCATACAGAAATCAACACGTCTTTCTCAGTGGAATAAAATGGACAAATGTAAAGGCAGTTTCAGGAGTAACTCAAAGGAGTGTCACAGAGTCCCTACTAATATAACGTCTGCGACTCTATGTGGCTGTTTGCTGACGTTGTAATTGTCTCTAGGAAGGCTGGAACCCCGGAAGAGTGTACCAAAACGTAAGAAGATCTGCAGAGCATCCTTGACTCGTACAGTGACTGGCGTTTCACTCTGAACGTAAATCAATTAACCAACTGTGCAAAAACAGGCGAAGAGAACCACTAAGGTTTTTCTGTATCATTGGCGAAAAATTACTTGAAAAATTAATTACCATGAAACATCTAGCAGTAACCATTCGGACCAACCTATAGTGAAATATTCGCGAGAAACAAGTAGTAGGAATAGCAGATGCCTCATTGAGGCAAATTGGGAAATTCTTAAAGTATTATTCAGCAGTCTGCTACCCTTACCAGTCTGGCTTAGTGCAAGAGGTAGACAAACGAAGAATCACGTGTTTCGTCACGAGATCTTGTAGAGCCTTAGGGAAATCTTCAGGAATCCCCATTGGCAGGAGCTGCAAGAGAGATGTAATCCATCACGGAGAGAGGTATTTCTGGTACTTCGAGAATGTACGTTCCAACATACATTATTTCCTCCTGTATACGTCCTTAGAAATGACCACGACTGCAGAGTCAGAGAAATAAGATGTTATACGGAGCTTTCATTCGTCCCAGACGCCACACGTGATTTGTGAATGTAAGAGGAAAACAGAGCAGTTGCGGTGTGGTGGGGACGTGTATGTGTGTAGGGGGAGGGGAGGAGGGTGAAGATAGTGGTGCCAGAAATACCCTTCACAAGTCACCATAAGGTGCTCTACAGTGTATAGGTACGGGTGAAGACATTTCCCTGGACTGAGCCTTAGCATCAAGCTGGTGGTTTATCGATATCTGACCAACCACAAGAAAGTGTACGTAATGCCTTACCGAAGACAAGACCAAGGCGACGGTTTTGGCGGTGTTATTTGAGGTGCCCTTGCTCTCGTGTACGAACAGAGAGAGAGCTGAAGTTAAAATCATTTGAATTATTAGGCCGCGTCATATGATCTTACTTTGTGAAAGTCATCTCCATTTTTGTAGAGGAGATTTTCATCCTCCCAATAGCTTTCAATAATATGAGCATAAAGCGTGTTCAATAATTCTACAACAGTTTGACATAAAAGATGTAGGTCTGTAACTATGAGCCTCTGTCCGTTGAAAACGGGAATGACCAGCGCTTTTTTCGGTTCTATTGGAAGGCGACCTGCAGTAAATTCCTCCTACAACTAGTTCTTTCGGATAATCTCCGCTAGTGTCTAACAGGTATCTCCTTAGATCTTTCCTGTGTTCCACGATTTCGCTTAACAGCTGTAGTAAGTACTGAAATATTGTGTACTATATAACGTAAATATTTAGAATTATCCATTCTACATTATGAAAGAAACAGCTCAGAATTAACTTTCTCTTCTTGTTTCTAAAAACCGCATTGCTGCCTATCAAATATTTTATCGTTTTAGTTAAGTAAGCAATTATTATGTAAGCTGTGTTATTCACAATTTTTCCGATAAATTAAACTTAAATGACGATTGTGAGGTATCGTTTCTTGGTTTAATATTTTCATTACTGATGTCCTTATTATTAGCTAAGTGTCACAAGAGGTAATGAGAGATTATATGAACGGTTATTATCAACTTAAATGGTCTGACATTTAAAGTATAGATTATTAGGTGGGCATAACATATTAGTCTCACTCATCGGTCATCGCTCATTTATTTTTTGAAAATGAGTGACTTCAGAACTTAATTCCGTGGAAAATTAGTAAACAAGGAAAGGATTTGAAGTTTTGTCTCTCTTCTAGATTTGCAACGAAAGGTAGTCGTATACTAAGTAATTACATGCATAAACACAGAAGAAACATACATTTCGATTGTGAACGAATTATTTTAGTATTACAACCTTCCATATGCAAAACACAATTCGGTTGTCCTTCTTTAATAAGCTGTCGATAGTTGTTGTCTAGTGTCGTCACAAAATAGAACTTTCTGCGTATTACACGGCAGATCATTTAAACGTAGCAAAAACTCGGATAGACTTAAGAAGTCCCGTAACTCAATTTCTCACTTATAATTTATGTACCTCTAGATGATAGAAATGCCAGATAATAATTTTCTTCGAATTTACTGGTATAAACGTCGTGACAGGAAATCTGACACTGTAAATGATAAGTCGTTACCACATTTACATGGAAACAAAATCTCTCAAATGTACTTTTTAATGTACGTTTTTCATGTATTTTAACTCCTTCGTTTACCTTTTACGACCAGAATGTTTTCCACTCATTCTAGGCTAAAAAAAGAAGACCTAATTTTGCAGGAATCCTTCTTTATTGCATGATTGGCTGTCGTATTTCCTAAGATTTTTGTACGTAAATACGAAGTCTGTATTCCTGATGAGTCGATCAAGCACAAAGATGGATAGGTAGCGCTGGAATAGAAAGTAGCACCGGTACTTTCCTTTAAATGTTGTAGGAAAGTATGCCAATCTACAGTTTTGAGCGTCACTTAGTAGCTTATGTTTATCACTTACAAGACAATAAAACAAATTTTTGCGAAGTAGCGTATATGTTGAACATCGAGAGATATCTCATTATTATCGAATTACTGATGAAATGTAGATGTGTAATCTAGGGGCCACTGTTATAAGCTGCAATGTTTCTGAAACCGAATTGGCGATAATCTGTCTCATTGATGATTCATGTATCAAATGGAGTTATCCGCAGATTACATACATCAGTAAACACTCATTCATCATGTTACGTTCGACAATTCTGGGCTATGCTAATGAATTAAATTCTGATATGACGAAACCCCTTTCGTCTCCTACGCGAAGCACGTAGTTACAGAGGGGGTGCGTTGGAACTGTAGTCCCCGGTTAGCGACCAGCCAACACCAGGCGCCGCTGTTTACCCACTGGAGGCAAACACGGGTTTTCCAATTTCCGGATGTGTTTGCTAAGTGACAGAACGCTGGTACCAAATCGCCTTTCCCGGTGTCGTTCGAGTACTGTTTGTTATTCCTTTCTGCTGTATTGACAAATAAATATTTATAAAGTGAATATATCGCTTCTGTTTTACGCAGTATGGACGTGTTTGACAAGGATATTGAACGAATCCTCAGGCGGAATATTTCAGATTATTGTGAAGTGCCCTGCAGATCATTGCACCGATGAATTGCATTTTACAGACGGACGTCGATACCTTACTTAGGTTTCGACCTCCTCTACAGCACTCCTTGTCTTTGTTATATATTTATTTGTAAATATCTATTAGATATAAAGCGCATATTTGATTTTCCGTTTCTATTCATCGCAGAATATCATGCTCTACTGACAGGACACGCGACAAACGGCACCTAACGTCCACCATTAGAAGTCGTTTGTTTCAGTGATGGAAACTTGACCGCCATCTCCACAGGGCAGGCAGCAGATTCTCCACTACCTGTTCGTGTGACTCAACATCGATGATTATTTTCCTATGGTTGGCATCTACATCTACATCCATACACTGCAGACCATCGTGAGGTGCATGACAGAGGGTACGTCCCACTGTATCACTCGTTAGGGTTTCTTCCTGATCCATTCACTTAAGGAGCGTGGGAAGAATGATAGTCTGAATGCCTGTGTGTGTGCAGTAATTGTTCTGATCTTATCCTCACGATCCCTATGTGAACGATAAGTAGGGGGTTGTAGTATATCTCCAGTGTAATCATTTAAAGACGCTTCTTCAAACTTTGTTAACAGACTTTCTCGGAATAGTTTACGTCTGTCTTCAAAAGTGTGCCATTTCAGTTCCTTCAGTATCTCTGTGGCACTCTCTCCTGGATTAAGCAAACCTGTGACCATTCATGCTGCCCTTCTCTGTGTACGTTCAGTATTCCCTGTGATGATGGTCATCAAACAATGTGATGCAACGAAGTGAGGAAATTGAAAAACAGATTTCATACTGATGGCACTCATAAACCCAGTATCAATAAATGTAACAACTTACAAAATAGTCATCGACTTTTCGAGAGATTATGAACTGTAGGTTCATCAGATACTTTTTGATCCATATATACTAATAGAACTTCGTTTTTACAGTTACATCTACTTTAATGTAACATGGTGCTGGTTGAATGGCATGTATGCCAAATGGCAATAAAATTAAATAAAGAAAATCCGTTAACAGAATGAGAGTTTCACTTTGCAGCGAAGTGTGCGCTGATATGAAACTTCCTGGCAGATTAAAACTGTGTGCCTGACCGAGACTCGAACTCGGGACCTTTGCCTTTCGCGGGCAAGTGCTCTACAAATCAAATGGTTCAAATGGCTCTGAGCACTATGGGACTTAACAGCTGTGGTCATCAGTCCCCTAGAACTTAGAACTACTTAAACCTAACTAACCTAAGGACAGCACACAACACCCAGCCATCACGAGGCAGAGAAAATCCCTGACCCCGCCGGGAATCGAACCCGGGAACCCGGGCGTGGGAAGCGAGAACGTTACCGCACGACCACGAGATGCGGGCAAGTGCTCTACCATCTGAGCTACCGAAGCATCGTCGTGCTTCGGTAGCTCAGATGGTAGAGCACTTGCCCTCGAAAGGCAAAGGTCCCGAGTTCGAGTCTCGGTCGGGCACACAGTTTTAATCTGCCAGGAAGTTTCAAAATCCGTTAAGCTATAGTTCTGATAAGTTACAGTAGTCTAATATCACACCGCTTCGCTGATATGGAGAAGTAGACATCACACTGCTTCATTGATATGGAGAAGGAGGCACAGAGTAACGGCGATATTATTTGTAAGGTCTATGTTACTGCTTTCGTATTTTTTTGTTTTTTAAATGTCTCGTCTTACAAGAACAGTGATGATGAGCAGCATTATTTGGTTTTTGCCTTTGTTTTTTTTGTACAGCGATTCTGGCTCAGTCCAAACCACTGGCTTAAGGTAATTAGCCAGGATAATCTACGTCCTGGACCACATCTGACACCAATTTGCAACAAGCTGTATTTGTTTTTGTGCAATATATGGCCAAAGTATTCGTTTTCATTCTCTTTACAATATTGAGAATATCTAAATCACGTATGTGACTGTATTTTCGGAAATACTATGAAAAGTCCGCGAGCAGAATCGCGGATTGGAAGGCTTTTGGTTCTCCGTCCCTATTTGAGTTATGATCGTAGAGTAAAGCGTCTTCGTTTACCCGAGACCAGTTGCCATTTGTATAGCTATTCGCACAACGGTCTTAGTGTAGCTCTGTTACTGTATGTCAAGCAAGGTTTGAAAGACAAACCGAACTTGGCATCTAGGGCAATGGTGCGAATCATTTAATTCCTTCTGCAAAGTATTTTAATTGGATGGAAATTAATGCTCGGCTAATGGCACCATTTTACGTGGAAAACAGTCGTCTTTAAAATGCTCTCGACTGGAGCGATACAGATGATTCAAATTTCTTCCTCCGGCATATCGGACCTTGGTGTAAGGGACGTTCTAAATGTTTGAAAAATCTTGCTTCCTCTGTAATTTATGTACAAAAAAGACGTTTTCCTTGAAGGTTTCTGAAACGCGCCACTTCTATACTTTAAACTTGTACCTATCGGTTCAAACTTAGCGCCAAGATAGATAAACGGAAAGTAGACATAGATTACTGGTCAGCTGAGTATAGGGTAATATAAAAGACAGCAGCACATGGTTTAACCGAAGCAGCATTCGTTATGAATAGGACTGTAGGGCACAGAGTGAATTACTGTGAACATTTCAGTGACGCGGTTGTTCTTATGTGAATCGGCAGGACACCAACACCGATAGTGATAACTCTGGTATTCATGCCGACGTCGCAAGCAGAAGTTGAAGAGATAGAGAAAATGTATGAGGCTACTGAAAGGGTGATTCAGCTGAGCAGGCACTTGATTCGAAGAGGAATGGACATATCCGGAAAGGGCAATCACAGAAGTTGGAAAGAAATACGTAGGTGAAAACAAGGTAACTGCGAACAGACCATGAGTAAGAGAAGAGATACTTGAGTTGACGATGAAAGGAGGAAGTACAAAACTGTTAATGGAAATTCAGGAATACTGGAATGTAACTCAATTACGTATGGAACAAATAAGAAGTCCTAAGAAGAGACGGTGTAACGTGTGCATGAAAATTGTGAAGCGATCGAGATTCACGTATAGAAAAGGCAAAACAACCTTCGATGAAATTAAAATCAAGGGTGGTAACATTAAGTGCGCAATGGGAATTCCACTGTTAATTGCAGGGGAGAGAGAGTGTAGGTGGAAAAAGTATTTGAAGACTTGTGTGGGAGGGAAGACTTATCTGATGACGCGACAGAATGAGAAACAGGAGCCGACAGGGAATAGCTGCGGCATCCCGTATCAGAGTCAGACTTTAAATAGAACTTTGGGAAACTTAAGGTCAATTAAGGCTGAAGGGACATTCCATCGGAATTTCTAAAAACATCGGGTGGTGTGGCACCAAAACGACTATTCACGTTCTGGCGATATACCATCTGACTTTAGGAAAAACATCGTCCACACAATTCTGAAGACTGCAAGAGCCGACAAGTGCCAGAATTATCGCAGAATCAGCGTAACAGCTCATGCAAAACAATATACAAAAGAATGCTGGGAAAGGCACCACACAGGCATCTCTGACGTCTTGATAGATAATGGAAGCAAGACAAAAGCAAAGTTAAGTTCATAGAACTTGCCGACCTGGAAAATGCGTACGACAATGTAAAATGGTGCAAGATCTTCGATATTCTGAGAAAAATATAGATAAACTACACCGAAAGACGAGTAATATACAATATGTACAAGAGCCATGAGGTTACAATAGGAGAGAATCTCCAAGAACGAAATACTAGGAAAAGCAATGCCGGAAATAAAGAAAAGTTCAAGGATGTTATTAAAAACTAAAGATGAGGATGTCAATGATAAGATTTGTTGATGACATTGCTATTCTCAGTGAAAGTGAAGAAGACTGACAGAACCTGTGGAATAGAATGAACAGTCGCCGGCCGCGGTGGCCGTGCGGTTCTAGGCGCTTCAGTCCAGAACCGCGGTACTGCTACGGTCGCAGGTTCGAATCCTGCCTCGGGCATGGATGTGTGTGATGTCCTTAGGTTAGTTAGGTTTAAGTAGTTCTATGTTCTGGGGGACTGATGACCTAAGCTGTTAAGTCCCATAGTGCTCAGAGCCATTTGAACCATTTTAATAGAATGAACAGTCTAATGAGTACCGATTATGGAACGAGAGTAAATCGAAGAAAGACGAAAGTAACGAGAAGCAGCAGAAATGGGAACAGCGAGAAACTTAACATCAGGATTAGTGATCACGAAGCAGATGAATTTAGGGAATTCTGCTACCTAGGCAGCAAAATAACCCGTGACGTACGGAGCAAGGAGGACATAAAAGGCAGACTAGCAATGGCAAAAGCAGAATTGCTGCCCAAGACAAGTCCACTAGTAAGAAACATAGGCCTTAATTCGAGAAAGAAATTTCTGTAAATGTACGTTTGGATCACTGGATTCTATGGTAGTGAATGGTCTGTGGAAAAATCGGAACAGAGGTGAACTGAAGCATTTGAGATCTGGTGCCACAGAAGATCGTTGAAAATTAGGTGGGCGTAAGATAAGGAACTAGGAGGTTCTCCGAAGAATCGGCAAGGAAAGGAATATATAGAAAATACTGACAAGAAGAAGGGCACAATGGTAGGACACCAGTTAAGACATCGCGGAATAACTTCTGCGGTACTAGAGGGAACACTAGACGGCACAAACTGTGGATGAAGACAGAGATTGGAATATGAGGCGGGCCCCATCAAATCAGTCAGAAAACGGATGAGTCAAGGAAAAAAAAAGTGGTTAATTCTGCGGAGGACTTGTATAGTTGTCACCCCAACGAATCCTTTGCCAAGCAGACACTATTCCCTTCCTGATTTATGTCATTTTTTTGGTAAGATGTATCACTTCGATTGTCGTTATAAATGATGAATAAAAACTTGCCATTATTTTTGTAAACTTAAATACGCCACTGTCCTCATTCATACTCACCCAACCATTCACATTTTTAATTTTATTGTGGTGATACATGGACACACCAGCAGTTCAGAATGCAATCGTACTAAATTAGTCGTTCAGCTGTCGTGACACATCTCGTGCACTGCTTGAAGATGGCACTTTCAGTCGAGCATTCTCAGCCGTGGCAACAGTAAATCCTTCAACAGTTTCTGTGGCCGTTGGCCGTAAGCCTCTCTCAGGATCAATTCCCAAATCGCCAGTGAATTATAACTCCCGATTTCTTCCGGTGCGGAAGAAGGACCTCTCGTTATTTCTTTAATTGGTCGATACTCGTGAAGAGTACCAACAATATTGCTTTTGTTTTGGTGAAACAGCTTTACGAGTAAGGCCCTGCTGGTCTTGTCCAGACCCAAGTTGACTGTCCACAACTATAAGGCAAACAGATGCTTCTGCTTGAACCCTACGTCGCTCTGCCCCTACCGGCGCCTAGCGACACATCATGACAACAGCCGCACTAACACCTAAATTCTACAGCGCACAGTGTGAACTTCATTTCTATATACACTGAAGAGCCAAAGAAACTGGTACACCTACCTAATATTGTGTAGGCCCCCGCGAGCACGCAGAAGTGTCGCGACACGACGCGATATGGACTCGACCTTCAGTAATGCTGGAGGTAAGTGATACCATGAATCCAGCAGGGCTGTCCATTAACCCGCAAGAGTACGAGGAGGTGGAGGTCTCTTCTGAACAGTACCTTGCAAGGCACCCCAGATACTCAATAATGTTCATGTATGGGGAGTGTAGTGGACAGCGGAAGTGAAACATGGACGGTAAATAGTTTGGAAAAGAAGAGAATAGAAGCTTTCGAAATGTGGTGCTACAGAAGAATGCTGAAGATTAGATGGGTAGATCACATAACTAATGAGGAAGTATTGAATAGGATTGAGGAGAAGAGAAGTTTGTGGCACAACTTGACCAGAAGAAGGGATCGGTTGGTAGGACATGTTCTGTGGCATCAAGGGATCACCAATTTAGTATTGGAGGGCAGCGTGGAGGGTAAAAATCGTAGGGGGAGACCAACAGCGTGGAGGGTCAAAATCGTAGGGGGAGACCAAGAGATGAATACACTAAGCAGATTCAGAAGGATGTAGGTTGCAGTAGGTACTGGGAGACGAAGAAGCTTGCACAGGATAAAGTAGCATGGAGAGCTGCATCAAACCAGTCTCAGGACTGAAGACCACAACAACAACAACAGTGGAGAGCGGGAGTGTTTAAACTCAGCACAGTGTTTCAGGAGCCACTCTGTAGCAATTTTTAGTGTGTGGGGCGTCACATTGTCCTGCTGGAGTTGCCCAAGTCCTTCGGAATGCACAATCCACATGAATGGATGCAGGTGATCAGACAGGATGCTTATGCACGTGTCACCTGTCAGAGTCATATCTAGACGTTCTCCAACTGCACACGGTCCACAACCTTACAGAGCCTCCATCATCTTGAACAGTCCCCTGCTGAAATGGAGTGCCTACGGATTCATGAGATTGTCTCCACACCTGTACACGTCCAACCACTTAGCACAATTGGAAACGACCCTCGTATTACCAGGTGACATGTTTCTAATCATCAACTGTCCAATGTCGGAGTTGACGAGTCCAGGCGAGGCGTAAAGCTTTGTGTCATGCAGTCATGAAGGGTACACGAGTGGGTCTTCGGCTCCGAAAGCTCACATCGATGATGTTTCGTTGAACGGTTCTCAAGCTGACACTTTTTGATGCTCCAGCATTGAAAGCTACGGCAATTTTCGGAAGGGTTGCACTTCTGTCACATTGAACGATTGTCTTCATTCGTCGTTCTACATCTACATCTACATCCATACTCCGCAAGAAACCTGACGGTGTGTGGCGGAGGGTACCTTCAGTACCTCTATCGGTTCTCCCTTCTATTCCAGTCTCGTATTGTTCGTGGAAAGAAGGATTGTCGGTATGCCTCTGTGTGGGCTCTAATCTCTCTGATTTTATCCTCATGGTCTCTTCGCGAGATATACGTAGGAGGGAGCAATATACTGATTGACTCTTCGGTGAAGGTATGTTCTCGAAACTTTGACAAAAGCCCGTACCGAGCTACTGAGCGTCTCTCCTGCAGAGTCTTCCACTGGAGTTTATCTATAATCTCCGTAACGCTTTCGCGATTACTAAATGATCCTGTAACGAAGCGCGCTGCTCTCCGTTGGATCTTCTCTATGTCTTGTATCAACCCTATCTGGTACGGATCCCACACTGCTGAGCAGTATTCAAGCAGTGGGCGAACAAGCGTACTGTAACCTACTTCCTTTGTTTTCGGATTGCATTTCCTTAGGATTCTTCCAATGAATCTCAGTCTGGCATCTGCTTTACCGACAATCAACATTATATGATCATTCCATTTTAAATCACTCCTAATGCGTACTCCCAGATAATTTATGGTATTAACTGCTTCCAGTTGCTGACCTGCTATTTTGTAGCTAAATGATAAAGGATCTATCTTTCTGTGTATTCGCAGCACATTACACTTGTCTACATTGAGATTCAGTTGCCATTCCCTGCACCATGCGTCAATTCGCTGCAGATCCTCCTGCATTTCAGTACAATTTTCCATTGTTACAACCTCTCGATACACCACAGCATCATCTGCAAAAAGCCTCAGTGAACTTCCGATGTCATCCACCAGGTCATTTATGTATATTGTGAATAGCAACGGTCCTATGACACTCCCCTGCGGCACACCTGAAATTACTCTTACTTCGGAAGACTTCTCTCCATTGAGAATAACATGCTGCGTCCTGTTATCTAGGAACTCCTCAATCCAATCACACAATTGGTCTGATAGTCCATATGCTCTTACTTTGTTCATTAAACGACTGTGGGGAACTGTATCGAACGCCTTGCGGAAGTCAAGAAACACGGCATCTACCTGTGAACCCGTGTCTATGGCCCTCTGAGTCTCGTGGACGAATAGCGCGAGCTGGGTTTCACATGACCGTCTTTTTCGAAACCCATGCTGATTCCTACAGAGTAGATTTCTAGTCTCCAGAAAAGTCATTATACTCGAACACAATACGTGTTCCAAAATTCTACAACTGATAGACGTTAGAGATATAGGTCTATAGTTCTGCACATCTGTTCGACGTCCCTTCTTGAAAACGGGGATGACCTGTGCCCTTTTCCAATCCTTTGGAACGCTACGCTCTTCTAGAGACCTACGGTACACCGCTGCAAGAAGGGGGGCAAGTTCCTTCGCGTACTCTGTGTAAAATTGAACTGGTATCCCATCAGGTCCAGAGGCCTTTCCTCTTTTGAGCGATTTTAATTGTTTCTCTATCCCTCTGTCGTCTATTTCGATATCTACCATTTTGTCATCTGTGCGACAATCTAGAGAAGGAATTACAGTGCAATCTTCCTCTGTGAAACAACTTTGGAAAAAGACATTTAGTATTTCGGCCTTTAGTCTGTCATCCTCTGTTTCAGTACCATTTTGGTCACAGAGTGTCTGGACATTTTGTTTTGATCCACCTACCGCTTTGACATAAGACCAAAATTTCTTAGGATTTTCTGCCAAGTCAGTACATAGAACTTTACTTTCGAATTCATTGAACGCCTCTCGCATAGCTCTCTTCACACTACATTTCGCTTCGCGTAATTTTTGTTTGTCTGCAAGGCTTTGGCTATGTTTATGTTTGCTGTGAAGTTCCCTTTGCTTCCGCAGCAGTTTTCTAACTCGGTTGTTGTACCACGGTGGCTCTTTTCCATCTCTTACGATCTTGCTTGGCACATACTCATCTAACGCATATTGTACGATGGTTTTCAACTTTGTCCACTGATCCTCAACACTATCAGTACTTGAGACAAAACTTTTGTGTTGAGCCAACAGGTACTCTGAAATCTGATTTTTGTCACTTTTTCTAAACAGAAAAATCTTCCTACCCTTTTTAATATTCCTATTTACGGCTGAAATCATTGATGTCGTAACCGCTTTATGATCGCTGATTCCCTGTTCTGCGTTAACTTTTTCAAATAGTTCGGGTCTGTTTGTCACCAGAAGGTCTAATACGTTATCGCCACGAGTCGGTTCTCTGTTTAACTGCTCAAGGTAGTTTTCAGATAAAGCACTTAAAAAAATTTCACTGGATTCTTTGTCCCTGCCACCCGTTATGAACGTCTGAGTCTCCCAGTCTATATCCGGCAAATTAAAATCTCCACCCAGAACTATAACATGGTGGGGAAATCTACTCGAAATATTTTCCAAATTATCCCTCAGGTGCTCAGCCACAACAGCTGCTGAGCCAGGGGGCCTATAGAGACATCCAATTACCATGTCTGAGCCTGCTTTAACCGCGACCTTCACCCAAATCATTTCACATTTCGGATCTCCGTCAATTTCCTTCGATACTATTGCATTTCTTATCGCTATAAACACGCCTCCCCTTTCACTGTTCAGCCTGTCTCTGCGGTATACATTCCAATCTGAGTTTAGGATTTCGTTACTGTTTACGTCTGGTTTCAGCCAACTTTCTGTCCCTAGTACTATATGGGTGTTGTGATCGTTTATTAATGAGAGCAGTTCTGAGACCTTCCTATAGACGCTCCTGCAGTTTACTATTAGCACATTAATATTGTTATTCCCTGTTGCATTTTGCCTACTCCTATCTTGCCGCGTCTCAGGAGGCGTCTTGTTGGGCCTAGGGATGGGATTCTCTAACCTAAAAAACCCCCATGTGCACTCCACACGTACTCCGCTACCCTTGTAGCCGCTTCCGGCGTGTAGTGCACGCCTGACCTATTCAGGGGGACCCTACATTTCTCCACCCGATAGCGGAGGTCGAGAAATTTGCACCCCAGATCTCCGCAGAATCGTCTGAGCCTCTGGTTTAAGCCTTCCACTCGGCTCCAAACCAGAGGACCGCGATCGGTTCTGGGAACGATACTACAAATAGTTAGCTCTGATTCCACCCCGCGAGCGAGGCTTTCCGCCTTCACCAATTCCGCCAACCGCCTGTACGAACTGAGGATGACCTCTGAACCCAGACGGCAGGAGTCATTGGTGCCGACATGAGCAACAATTTGCAGTCGGGTGCACCCAGTGCTCTCTATCGCCGCCGGTAGGGCCTCCTCCACATCTCGGATGAGACCCCCCGGCAAGCAGACAGAGTGAACACTGGCCTTCTTCCCCGACCTTCTCGCTATTTCCCTAAGGGGCTCCATCACCCGCCTAACGTTGGAGCTCCCAATAACTAATAAACCCCTCCCCCCGTGTGCCTGCTCGGACCTTGCTGAAGGAGAAGCCACATGTCCCCTCACAGGCAGAGCGGGCGACGCCACACGGCCAGCCTCCACATTGACCTTCCGCCTCCCATTCTTGCAAGATCTTTTTCCGGCCGCAGCGATGTCGGAGATTTGATGTTTTACCGGATTCCTGATATTCACGGTACACTCGTGAAATGATCGTACGGAAAAATCCCCACTTATAGCTAACTCGGAGATGCTTTGTCCCATCGCTCGTGCACCGACTATAACACTACGCTCAAACTCACTTAATTCTTGATAAACTGCGATTGCAGCGATCTAAAAACTGTGCCAGACACGTGTTATCTTATATAGGGCTTACCGACCGCAGCGCCGTAATGTGCCTGCTTATATATCTCTGTATTTAAATATGCATGCCTATACAAGTTTCTTCGGCGCTTCAGTGTAGTTTCCGAGTTATAATTGATATTTGTGAACTTTTACTGATGATAGTAATTTATGTGCTGTGAATTGTATAAAAACAAAAGATTTGTCAGTTGACAGACAGTTTGCCCCGGCGCTAATTAGCACGTTCTTTCAGTGTACTTGTTGAAACAAGTCTGTTACAAACTGTTTTGTAAAATGATACCCTTTTCTAAAACATTGTAAATTGGGTTCCATGTTTACATATGAAACTGTTTTATACGATTGACGATGGAAAATGTGGTTGTAAACGGCAACAATTTGAAACGCGTATTATTTACCCAGCGCCGCCTAGCGCTTTACTCCTCTTGCATTCCAAAATCTTCCCTTGGTAGGAGTTTGCACCCGTCTCGTGATCGAGCATGTTGACGTAATACAACGAACTATTTTATATGACTGACAGAAAACTGGTACGCTAGGAGGCCTCATTTTTCTCCTTGTAAGATGTCTCTTATCAGTGGTGAAATGTATCGTATTCTCATACCATCTGACACCAGTTAGGTGTTGTATTTTGTAACCTTTGAAAATGACGTAGAATCGAAACGCGTAAGGTTGTTTGAAAAAGAAAAGTGTGTGAAAGATATAAGAAAAGTTTCGAAAAGCGAAACTCAGGTAGATCGCTCGCTTACAGGAACCGTGCTTTGTCTCCTTTGCTGTAACTTCTTTGTGGACTGCGCGTGGCCGGCCGGAGTGGCCGTGCGGTTCTAGGCGCTACACTCTGGACTGGGCTACCGCTAGGGTCGCAGGTTCGAATCCTGCCTCGGGTATGGATGTGTGTGATGTCCTTAGGTTAGTTAGGTTTAATTAATTCTAAGTTCTAGGCGACTGATGACCTCAGAAGTTAAGTCGCATGGTGCTCAGAGCCATTTGAACCATTTGGACTGCGTATCTTTCGCACAGGTACTTATCAAATAGTAGCAATGTATCTCATTAATATCCATCGTACTATTGCTGAAAGAGCTTCTAACTGTGTGACAATCAGTTTAATTGCCTTAATGCTACTGTATGTGTCCATGCCACAGACCCAACAAAATATATCAAAGAACAAAACGGAATTCTATCGAACTGGTGGATTCCCAAATGTCATAGGGGCATAGATTGTGTACATATACGCGTACTTTGTCCTTATGGAGCACAAGCAGAACTATACAGAAATCGCAAGAATTTCTTTTCTATCAACACACAAATCATCTGTGATGCCAATATGAAGATTTTGAACGTGATAAGTTGTTGGCCGGGTTGAAAGCATGATGCATGCATTTGGGACAATAGCAGAGTTGCTGCAGAATTTGAGAATGGACAATATGATGGGTTCCCAGAATGAGATTTTCACTCTGCAGCGGAGTGTGCGCTGATATGAAACTTCCTGGCAGATTAAAACTGTGTGCCCGACCGAGACTCGAACTCGGGACCTTTGCCTTTCGCGGGCAAGTGCTCTACCAACTGAGCTACCGAAGCACGACTCACGCCCGGTACTCACAGCTTTACTTCTGCCAGTACCTCGTCTCCTACCTTCCAAACTTTACAGAAGCTCTCCTGCGAACCTTGCAGAAATGATGGGTTGCTTGTTGGAGGTAGTGCATTTGCTCTCTCCAAACATCTTATGACATTTGTGTTCTGAGCGCACACAGGAGCGGAACGGCCCTACAATAGAGTCCATATTGCTACCAGATGTCTAATAGAGCGAGCGGTCGGTGTTTGGAAGAAACGTTTCCACATATTCACTAAAACAATGCGATTTAAACCAAACAAGAGTGGAAATGCTATTGTGACTACCGCAGTTGTACACAACAATGGAAAAGAAGTTAGGGGATGTGTTTCACCTTAATGCTATGGAGGTGAATGACACTGAACAATATGCATTTCAGCCAGAAGCAGATGCTGCAGGCCAAGCTGTCAGATCGACTGTTATACTTAATTACTCTAATTAAAATTGTACCTTGTTTGCTAGTAAAGTTAGAAGTTAGAGTAAAGACTTTCTCTTCTTAAATAAATAAATAAGCCACCAGATTGTTACTGATGCAGTGAAAAGTGACACATTTTATGTGCAATTTTATAGTTATGTTCTTTTTTTGCTAGGGGATTAACATTCTCATTTTATTTCTTACTTGAGTATACAAAGTCATACAATGTTTCGATGATATCTAAAAAAAAAAAAAACAGACTATTTTATAATATTAAAAATTCAGATGAATATTAGAATATGGTATTAACAAAAATTAGTACCGGTGCTGAAATGATGAACACAAATGTTATGCCATACAACAAACAAGAAGATATTAACCATTTGAAAAAGTATCAAGAAAATAAAAGATGTTTTGTACATATGAATATTTTCTTATTCAGTCACAAAAACCCAAATTTCTTGAGCACATTGACTGAAGGACTGGAACCTGAAGTTTGCTCCATTACGTTCTTGAACTTATTCATAATTTCCATTTTAAGCTTAGGCTTTTCTTCGTTGATTTCTCTTTGTCTTTCTATTAATAACATTGTTGCTTTGTATTTCTCTCGTATTAAACGCATTTTTAAGGATCAAAGTTCGTCTGGTTTTTTCAACAACTCTCAGGGGGTTCTACACTACAACCGCATTTTCTCTCCCTCTTTTGCTGGGCGCATCTTTTGACACGCTCTAACCAGAGCATTCTGGCCGATGTTCATGACAATGGGATAAAGTTCCACCTTCAGAAGATTCATTGCTACCTTCAGAGCAGTTATCATCAACGAAATTGCTTGAAAGTATCACATTATCTTCAGATGTGTCATTGTCGTTAACTCCAGCTATTCCTTCGATAGCTTGTGGGGTCATATCAACAACCATTTGGCTTACATCGTCGATCTTCGTCTCACCTACTCCTCTGCCTGTTTGAAATTGTTGTCGATCAAATTTAGCTTTCATTTTCTTCGCCTTCGCTTCATGTCCTTCAAAATTATTTTAAGCTGCTCTTGTGATCTTTGTGTAAGAGCTTCTCTGTTGTATTCAACGTGTATTTTTTTCCCCAAGAATCCTTTTCCCTTTTTAGCATGTTGACGTCGTGCTTTTTAGATTCAATAGTAGCTATGTAATTCTTAATTATTTCAGAAATACCCTCCTTTTCATTTTCTGGTACGTGGTTTGCACGTATCTTGGCTACTTCCTTGTTGCTGCAAGCTCGTATCTCAATTAACACGTCTCACCAACCAACAATGGACGTTGGTATGTGTAGATGGTGGGGTTAACAATAGATTCATCCGTAAGTAGCACTTTTTCATAATACACAGATCTTACCATTAATTAGTACAGTAGCTTTTAAATTTTCCAATTTTAATAATTCAATTTAATAATCCTTTCTACCCTCTCAAATTATAGCGATGAACATAAATTACGCAAAAGGTGATGCAATAAACTCTGCCAACAATCAATATTTTCCGAGAGGGAACGTAATCCACGTGCCAGCAATGTGCAGAAGTGGTTCACTTGTTTAGTAAAAAGGCGTTACTACTTAGTTGCAACTAAAGAAGCAAATAGAAAATGAGCTCTCCAACTGTTACTATAGAAGCAATTTACTAAAGTAGGGCTAAAGAAGTAAGAGTTACTACAAGAGTAATTTATACTAGTTTGGTGCTCGCTACTCCAAGCCTAGCCTCTATGTAAGTTTTGGAGGGACTTTACCGTTGACGATGCACGCTGACGTGTCAAGTTATTATGAACACCTGCTTCATAGTGGACTATCAGCGCAGCGACCACTGTTACACCTGCTCCAAGGTGGCGGAAAAGGGAGGTGCGCCGACAATGGCTATCCCAATGACAACAGTGGAACGACGCCATCACATAGTGTTTTCGGATAGAATTTTCAGATCTCTCTGAGTTCTGTATAATGAACGTATCTGCATCTGGATGCTCTGAGGAGAACGAATGTTGCCAACTTTGCAGTCGTCATCTTCATGTGGTCTCACCACTTGGCACGGTGGCATGGAGCGCCATGGGACACCACAGGCACTTCTGGTTCGTAAAGACGGTAATAAAGACAGCAGGTGTTGCATTTCTGACATGGTAAAGCTGGTGTTTGTGTGCAGTCTTCAAATTCTCCGTGACTTTCTCTTTCAGCAATATAATACAAAAACTAATGTTGTCCGAGTTCGGGCACCTTCCGCGATATGGAAGTTGTTCGACTGTTGGCCTGACCAGTACATTCTCCACACTTCTCTTGCACTGAAAACACCTGGTCATGGGTTTCCGAGAAACGGGACCGCCACCACTGAACAGTCATTACAGTTAATGAGCAGGCCGGGGTGGCCTAGCGGTTCTAGGGGCTACAGTCTGGAACCGCGAAACCGCTACGGTTGCAGGTTCGAATCCTGCCTCGGGCACAGATGTGTGTGATGTCCTTAGGTTAGTTAGGTTTAACTACTTCTAAGTTATAGGGGACTGATGACCTCAGAAGTCAAGTCCCATAGCGCTCAGAGCCATTTGAACAGTTAATGAACACCATTATAAAGCATCATGGAATAACACACTTTTATGTTAATCCAAGCTCATTTCGAGTCGATTTCCTGGACTCAACGCAACCCTATAGAAACTTGGCGCCACGCGCTCCTATTGGCCGTGGGATTACCCTTGTTGCCGTTCGTCAACTGATGGGCAGCGCTATGGTTGTCGGTTCACATATGCAAACATCCCTAGCCCCGTCACTGCCCCAACGGGATACGCACACGTGTCGAATAGGTCTTGCTCTTTGTCTCCACCTCACGTCAGATCCATTCACACGTACGTTTCGCTTCTGAGCACACACACGTCACCCATGATTTAGTCATACAGTAAGCATGGCGGCACAGTATTCATTTCTAGAACAACGAAATATGGTTTTTGTTTGTGGACTAGCCGCCAGTGGAATTTTTCCTGTGGGGATTCTTCAAGGTTCTAGTTCACCCAACCAGACGCGAACCACCTAGAAATGAAGAGGAATTAAAGGATAGCATTCAACATGCCATCAGTCACATCAGTATGTAGGGAAGCAGTCTACTCACGCCATATAAAATTCTCATCAGTCTTTCCATTGTGTGCCAGCCTAGACCGCTGTAACTAGCTCTGACGTCATAAATGTTGCGCAATACTTTAAACGTTTCTAGCATGTCAGGAGTAATACTAAATCACTATGTGTTGAATGTCAGTTCAATAACTTTAACCATTTTCGAAATTTGGACGTTTTTCTGTAAAAATCATTGGCGCAACAGAAAAGAACTAGAAACTTAAGAATTTATATTTGGAATCCATTTTCATTATAATTTAGTAGAAACAGTATTCTGGATCTCATAAATTAAAATTTTAGTTGAAATTTATGATTTTCTGGTTTTTGTCTTAGAAATTAAGGAAGGAAGATAGATTAAGTAGGCTAATAAATAACGCTAGGATGTTTACATTTAAGTAGCAGGGAGATCCGCTATAATCATAAAGATGTGGGAAGTTTAAACTGAATAACTATAAAACTATAGCGTTAGCGTATCTCCAAAGAGCAAGTTTAGAGCTTGACTACTGCGTGTAGTGTAATTAAATTAATTCTCTCGCCCAAAATATTTGACTTAGCCACGTCTCGCCGGCCGCGGTGGTCTAGCGGTTCTGGCGCTGCAGTCCGGAACCGCGGGACTGCTGCGGTCGCAGGTTCGAATCCTGCCTCGGGCATGGGTGTGTGTGATGTCCTTAGGTTAGTTAGGTTTAAGTAGTTCTAAGTTCTAGGGGACTTATGACCTAAGATGTTGAGTCCCATAGTGCTCAGAGCCATTTGAACCATTTTTGAACTTAGCCACGTCAGACATTTATTATGATTACTTACCTGTGTGCTGATTGCACATTTAAATTGAGAGCTTCATTGGCCACCAGCAAAGGAAGCAATGATTTATTCGATAACTTAAAGTGGTGCATTACTAGCCCAGCGGCTAGTCGGAGAGCGGAATTGATCAGGTGTTCCCTTAGCCGTCCGCACCGCGGCTTTATATATAAGAACGCGGCGCGAGAGAAAAAGGCCCCAGTTCTCTCCAGACGCTGAATAGCACACCACCTGTGCCGGGAGTCGCGTCGCGTCGGTATCATTGCTATAAACAGCCTCGGATGCCATAATAAGTTACTCGGGATACGCGTAACCATGAAATCGTTTTCGAGTGAAGAGTTAATTCTGGGATGACTTTAATGATCTATCTTCAGTTTGCGTCTGTCGTATTTTCACGTGCCGCCATGGGACAGACATTCTACCATTATTTAGCGTGGCGTTTGATGGACATTATCATCAAATCATGGCGAGCATTCACTTAAAGATTTAGTTTGATCAGTTATAGTTGCACCAGCGCATTAGACTCTGAACTGCTCTGGTAGTTGGATTGTGTGGATTCTTTTTGGTCTGTGGCTTTCAGAATATAGTGAACATTTTAGAGAGAATCGTTTTTGATTATGAATCCCAGACAATCTCATAATTCCTCAGAGCTATAATCTGTAGATATAAATGTATTTTTCAGATGAAGTGGGCACTAGGACTTCTAATTACAGGCTTCACATTTTGCTAATCACTTTCTGGTTGCCAATATTGTAGTTAGTGAGCCAGTGTTGAGAACGGCAAAAGACAGCATAAATAATAGGAACATTTAACATCAATAATTCCACCTGCCGCCCCACAAGTATAATGTCAGGAATCTTTGAAAGAGTCGGAAAAACAACGTTCGACATTACCAAGCTTGTGTTGCGTGAGAGCGTCGCCAGTTCGAGCACGTGCTTTAAATAAACAATGTTTTAACTACAAAAAGGCACTTCTCAGGGCCGGCGAGATTTGTAAAGGGCTTCCTGTACGCGAACTAACAGCTATTGATGGGTTTGTTCCCGGTACGTCTTATCGTGAAACTACAATGGATGCGTCGAGACACCAACGGACTCCTCCCTAGGCTCCTGGTGTGTATATATATATATATATATATATATATATATATATATATATATATATATATATATATATATATATCAGTTATTTGCTATATTAGCAGGTCCTTTGCCTCTCCATTTTCTGCGATCCATTGCTTCCTTCTTAAGGCTGCCGTATGCTGTACCGTCCATCATGTCATCCAGTATCTGGAATCTCTTCCTGCCTCGTTTCCTTTTACCTTCTACATAACCTTCTAAAACTGTTTCTATCAGTTCGTCATTCTTTCTTAATATATGCCCAATCCAATTTCTTTTCTTCTCTTTATTACATCTAGTAACTGTCTTTTCTCTCCTACTCATCTCAGTACCTCTTCATTTTTTACTTTGTCCATCCAACTTATTCTTTCCATCTTCAGCCATGTCCAGATCTCAAAAGCCTCCAGCCTTTCTCTGTCTTTTTTCCTCATAGTCCATGCTTCAGCGCCATATAGAAGAACACTCCATACAAGACATTTTATGAGTCTCTTTCTGAGTTCTCTGTCCAGACCGCTGCAGAAGATTCTCCTTTTCTTATAAAACGCCTCTTTTGCCATTGCTATCCTTGTTTTAATTTCTGTGGTGCACTTCCAGTCGGTGACTATCCTGCTTCCAAGATAATATACTTTTTTCTAGGAAGATCACTGCACAACCGTCAATTTCAACCTACTGGTGCCCACATGCCCCAGGAAAGCGGTAACATATAACCATAGCTCTGGAAAACCTGAAGCAATTTTTACGAGGCAGTTTTGATCATTTTGCACAACCTTACAGCATGCATGAATTGATGGTTGTGTGTTTGTGGTCCTCGATAACGTATGAGGTCTGTCACTTTTACGCACTAAATTCTGTAGTGAGAATCACTCTGTAGTTGAGTAAAATCTTACGACATGTTTCAGGCCACTCTTTCTCGTACTCTGCTTTTCGCTTGGAGCCGTCTTGTGCGGTATCATACACAACAAGCGGTTACATAGTATAACAGAGTGGCAAGTATCGCAAAGAAAGCTGCTTCATCTTCTTCATATTGCTGTGTCCTTGGAATCTCGTTCCAAAATAATATTTATTCCGTTGGATATTTGCTAAAACTCGTTTAAACGAAGAACAAAGTATTAACTTCAAAGACAAGCAGTTTAATTTGCATTGTCGTGAAATGAGGGAGAGAAAGAGAGTGTGTCACGGATAATCGAGTTTGGATGGTGAATGTTTAAGGGGACCACACTCTGCCTATTTAACGCATGTTAGTTTAGGAAAGTATTTGACCCATTTCTGAATGAGCTATTTCATGCCGGACCTTAATATTTTAACTGTATGTTACATGATGCTAATAGAGTCAACTATACTAAAATCTACTTTCTCCACCTTATAGTTTTTAAGAAATACTTTTTTAAATTTATTAACAAAAAATATTAAATTTTTTCTGCAGAAAATATTTTTTTTGTGAACTTCCTAATCGGGGAATATTAACGAATGTAGTACCAGAGGTGGCTTTTTACGTTAAGCAGCGTCTCTGATAATTTCATTATTTACCTATGATAGTTTCTGGTATTATGGGGCATATGTACTAAAAATTTTAGTTTATGGGAAATTGACTTTATAGAAAAAACTTTTGAAATTGTTACTTATAGTTAATTAAAACTCCTGCTGCATGTGATGGCCCTTCTTTTGCCTCTAGCATGTCTCACAGCTTCTTTTTCACTTTCATGGATGTTTGTCTTGCTTTCTTGGCCATATTACATATAGACTTGTCTGCATTGGCTATCCTCATTTTATCACAGTGTTGCAGCCCAGTTATCATATTTTCACCAAGATTAATTCCCAGCTTTTTCAGTACCCGACACTTCCAGTATTACCACAACTGAATGTAATTGTTATTACATACACCATGAACTCCTAGTTTCATTGTATGCATGCCTACAAATACAGTTTTTAGGAAGACGGTTCCAAATTATGCTGCTGAAACATTCATTTGGGTTCTGTGTCTGCCCATGTAGACATTTCCTTAGAAGGTCAGAATGGGATAAGTCTCTCAAAAAAGGTTCAATTGCTGTAATAACAGCAGCAGGAAGAGAGTTCTGGTGAGAATAAGATTCTCCAGTTGCCTGAGCCCTATTGTATTTGTACCACGATTTTTCTCCTGATGGACACAATCCTCAACATGGCTTATCATCAGTAGAGGACTTATGGGAGAATATGGCCCAAACATCTCTCTTCATTGCCTCCAGATTTTCTTTATTTCTCCAAATTGCCTGCCCAAAGTATACCTGCAAGTTTTCTATTTGAGTTTTAGTCAGCCGACCTGGTCCGGTCAACAATTATCCATCTTCTAATTTTTTTCCTCTCATATCAACAGTTAGTTTCTCAGTCTTGTTCCCAAGCCTTTTTGAACATGGCCTACACATTCTATTTTGCTAATAATGGCATCTCCATATTGCTTAGAGTTCACCACATTGTTGTATGCCTTACTGTCACCATCGCCCAAATATTTGGTGTACAGTACGCCTCTCGTTTCTATGGAGCGATGAAATATTTGTTGTGTTCCATTGATCTTCTATACCACCACTTGTTCCTCTAAAAGTAGCCACACAGTTGTGTTCTTTATGTTCATTAACTTCACAACATTTGCAGTATATAGACATTATCTCCACATCTAACACTTTACCGTTGTCTACACTTGTGGCAGTCACTACTCCATTCAGAGAAGTATGTCCTCTTTTCTTCCCAATTCCATCAAGTGCAACTGCAATACCTGAACACCCATCACTTTCTTCCACTGCGTCCCTAGCAGCCAGTTTCATGCTATCTTCACTGACCTCAAATACAGCTTTCTTTAAAATTGCAGTCAATTTTTCAAATTTATTTGGGGGTTGATGTAAGTTCATCACTGAATAAAATGTTCTCCCTGCAGCCATGCCCTTGCCAATGGATCGTAAGGCATAAACTAATCTGGTATTGATTTCATAAGGGCCACTTGCATCTGATTTTGAAGAACTCATAAATGAAATCACAGCTGAGCATTTAGTGCAAATTAAATCCAAAACAATTGCTAGGCCTTCTCTCCCACTGGCACTCTCACACATTTTCACACTCTGTGACTCACCACACTGTCTACATTGTACAAATTTAGAAATTACATCTGATAATATTAACAAAATTATAATAATGTTACTGCACCCCTTGTCACTTACAATAAATTCGTTGTAAGTCTCTTGAAATGGTGAGAGCTTCTTTGTTGATGCACTTGTTGAATTACAATTAGAAACATCGTTGCCAGGTGACATAACGTCTTGTACAGGAAGCTTTGTAAACTTGTTTCCTGTAAATTGTCGTTTCTTGAAAATGCCTTTACGTCTCGTCATCTTCAATAAACACAACAAAACACACGTAAATAAGCGCTGCAAACGTAAATGTAACAACTACTCGCAATCACACTTGAACAAAACTAACAGCGTGTTTGAAAGTGTGTTGCATAGAAACAGCAGAAACAAAACGGTATCGACCGTTGCAGTCCGAGGATAACCAACACACTCAGGAGTAAAAAGAACTCCCTAACTTGCAATGTAGGGGATGTAAAGATCCAAAATATATACAGAAAAGTGTGTGACAGAAAAGTGGGCGTGGCACATTACCACATGTGGTGGGAAAATGCCCTTTAAATGCTAGAAAACTGTTTTTTCAGCAAATCCTTTTCAGAGTACTTAAATAAAACCTTAATCTATCGAAATATGGCGAAAACCGAAAATCGATTTTTTACGACCTGGACCACGGAGTGGTCCCCTTAAGCAAAGGTGTTCTTTGTTGCTGCGAGATATTTGCACGAAATATCAATCGCCAACTTTATACTCCGAATACAAAAATATTCTGTTGACGCCCAACTACGTTGGGAGAAATGACAATCGTAATGAAATAAGCGAAATGATAGCTCGCACGGAATGATTTAAGCTACAGAATGGAACTGGAGAGAAAGAGTGTGAAAGCGTTTCGAGGAACCCTCTGACATGCAGTGAAGTGCGAACTGCAGAATAATCATGTAGATGTAGGTTTAGAACCTTTGGATTGATAACAGCGAGATAATGTAAAGTCCGTATTCTATGGGCGTTGTGTTGGGCTCTTAAACTTATCCTCCTGCTGTATGGTGATTTCGTCTAACCCACTGTGGCCACCTCACACGACTTATTACACAATACAACACCGTTTCCTTGTATTTAATGTGATTACTTATATCTCCGGGCCGATTAGTCACTTAGTATGAAGTCAGAGTTTCCCATCTGAGGTTACGCCGGCTGCTATTGCCAAATATTTAATTCTGCATATACATTTTCTGAATACCGATACACAGCTCTATGCAATTTGCAGTTTCTCAGTTAGTCACTGATCCAGCAACCATTCTAACGTATTTTATGATTTATTTTCTTTGACCGTACAGTGTGTATATATCTATCATCTAATTATTCGTCAGTTTCAGGCAGGTTGTCTGTGGTAGAATAACCATATATTTCATTAGGTCCAGTGTGCTGCAAAGACCCCTACCAACACTGTTGCGCTAAGGTCATGCCGGTTTTGGTACTCTGTGGAAATCTTACTGTGCAGAGCACGCCGTACCTGCTCGCCAAAATCCTACCTGGCGATCGGCAGGATGTTTATGATCCGTGTTTATGGATTTGGTCTTTGACATAACATATGACAGCCAGATTATTTGTGTCATGGCTTTAGCACAACCCGGTAGCCAGAAGAAGTCCTACGAACGAAACAAGCGGTAACGCAGTTAATGTGCAGTAATAAAGCTGAGGTGATTTGCTTTAATCTTTATCATTAATACTGAGGGAGTGTTACAGTATGACTTTCTGTCTGTAAAAGATGGTTTATGGGGAGCCAGTGGGGTGTAGGTGTAAAGTGGATCACACGCAAGACAAAAACAAGTGAACGCAATTAATTTCGATTTCACGGTTTATAAAGGCGAAATCTTAATTAAATAATTAATCTCTGACAAATAAATGAAGCCTATGGCACAGAACTGCAGCGCTATGCCGCTGATAAAACAAAATACAATTACGACACTCTTATGTTTCATTAAGAAGAAGTAGGGTCTTGTACAATAGCTGGTGCGGGAAGCTCGTATATTTTATTAACTGGCACACCGCCATACTTGATGTTATATAAGAACACTGCGAGTTGCAATCTCACTGGGCACTCGACTCTGTAAAGGTTCTATATTTATGAAAGTTAGTTGAATTACTAAACTGTAGGCTTATTCGTTGAATATATCTGATTTAACTAACTGTAAACTTTTTTTTTATGTTTAGTAGACAGTCATCTCTGTACGACGTATTGACATGGCTGGCAAATTATTCTAATATTGAGATTTTGAGTCCGCACCTACCGCGGCAGTCTTTGGAAACGATTTAAATATGAAGTCCGATTATTTAAGTTACATTTCACGGTCAACTACGAATAACATTGCATTTACGAAAAAGCCATTGTCAAGCGTCTGATACCAAGTAATTAAACGTTCACGTTCCAGATAAGCAAATATTAATTACAACCAATCACTATCATACATGCACGATAATTCATTATTTTTTTAATTTTTTTTATTTTATAGGTTTTTCGAAATTCCAGACTGACTGGTGACAATCCCAATGTCGTTTAATCTATAGGAGTGAGACCAGTGGTAATAACATGTGAAATACGTAGCATAACCGTGGAAAGTATGGGGTATTTTCACCAAAACTGGCATATAGATGACTTCCCACGCAGACCACAGATGTTAACGCACTACGAAACGGATTATCTTCCTTTCTTCTTGGTTGGTGTATCTCGGTATACGTGGTGTGGCTAGAAAAAAAACGGACTAGTACTGGTGAAACAATAAAACGAATGCAATAAGGCTGAAAGTTGCGTGGCCTGTCACGTGACTCTCGTTCCGCCTACTGCTCGAGTTTTATCTGCCTCCTGTACTCAGTCTGCCCGTGGCGTCTGTTATAAGTAGTTGACGTTTTGTCTGTGCGTCGGAAAATGTTGAGTGTACAGAAAGAACAGCGTGTTAACATCAAATTTTGTTTCAAACTAGGAAAATCTGCAAGTGAAACGTTTGTAATGTAACAACAAGTATACGGCGATGATTGTGTGGTGTCACCGCCAGACACCACACTTGCTAGGTGGTAGCTTAAATCGGCCGCGGTCCATTAGTACATGTCGGACCCGCGTGTCGCCGCCATCAGTACTTGCAGACCTAGCGCCACCACATGGCAGGTCTAGAAAGACGGACTAGCACTCGCCCCAGTTGTACGGACGACATTGCTAGCGACTAGACGTACGAGGCCTTCCTCTCATTTGCCGAGAGACAGTTAGAATAGCCTTCAGCTAAGCACATGACTACGACCTAGCAAGGCGCCATTAGCCTTACCTACTTTGAGAGTTATAGTATAAATGTCTCAAGAAGAACGCTGTATTCATCAGAGAATAAAAGTTAAGTATAAAGCAACTACGTACTTTTCTTGCTACCATTCAATAGTTATCCTGTTTCAGACTTCACGCCCGTCTGCATTAGTTAGCGTGCCTTTCGGCTACCTCCGAGTGGTGTGGCTGTCTTGCTACGCCACAACAGTTTGGCGACGAGTCAACGTGTTCTTCCTACTTGTTTTGCTCTGATTTGATTTGCTTGTGTCATGGCTTCGCCACAATCTCCAGATGTACTGTCCGAATTTTATCGCTTGCAGAATCAGCAGACGCAGGCGTTATTGGATGCCCTGGGACAGCTCGTCCAGGGTCAACGTGCGCTGCAAAACGATGCGGCCGCCGCCGCTTCCTCACAGCTACCGCAGCCACAACATGCAGTTGCACCGCCGTTTCGCCAGTTCGATTCCACTCAAGAATCTTGGGCGGAATATTCCCGACAGCTGGATTTTCATCTGGCAGCCTACAGAATTCAAGGTAACGAGCGGCAGCCTCACTTATTGTCTTGTGTCGGCGTGCAAACGTACCGTGTGATAGTGAAATTGTTTCCCCGACGCGACGTAGCAACTCTGTCATACGACGAAATTGTGTCGGCTTTAGATGCCTATTTCAAAGAAACAGTTAATGTGGTTGCAAAACGGTATACGTTCTTTCGTACGAAACGTACGGCCGGTCAAACTAATAGGGAGTGGGTTGCAACTTTGCAAGGCCTTACTAGGGATTGTGAATTTCAGTGTGACTGTGGCCTTCCTTATTCAGATACAATGGTGCGTGATGCAATAGCACAGAACGTTTCTGATGTTCGCATAAGGGAACAGATTTTGAAACTAGTTAATCCCTCCCTTCAACAAGTGTTAGACATATTGGATAGGCAAGACACACTTGACTGTGCTCAGGAATCTTTTGAAGCTTCGCCAGCAGTGTGTAACATTAACCGGCCCGCTGGACGCACTGCGCGGCCCGGTAACCGGCCCTCGCGCACTTCGACGCAGCTGACGCCGCGCTCTAAACCAGGTGTGCCTCGCCTGCCCGCAAATGCAGTGAAATCATGCCCGCGGTGTGCTACTAGACATTCGCGTGAAAATTGCCCGTCACGCCAAGCTATTTGCTTTTACTGTCACAAGACAGGACATGTTCAAAGTGTTTGCCAGAAAAAGCTCAGATCAGACAATCACAACCGTTCCAGGCCCTTTGCTTCGCGCCGGAATCGAACCACGGACACTCAGGCTCGGGAACCTTCGCCCATGGACATTCACGTAGTTAATGCCACTCCGCCCAGTGTTACTCTTTCTAACAGTGACTGTGTTCGTCCCACAAAAAGTGTGCGTCGACGTCGACGGCAATCCCGTCACGTCGCAAGTGATTCTGTACCAGTGTCTGTTCACGTTGCACAAAACAGTCGCTCTTGTCGTCAGCAGGACAATAAACTTTTTGTAGATTTGGACTTTGCCGGACAAGTGATACCATTCCAGCTCGATACCGGAGCTGCAGTTTCATTGCTCAATCACGCCACGTACCAACAACTGGGCGCACCGCCGTTGCGTGCCGCAAAAGTTCAGCTCACTAGTTATTCAGGACAGCATATCCCTGTGTTAGGACAGTGCAGCCTTCTTGCAACATACAAGGGACAAACAAAACTTGTGTCGTTTTACGTTCTTCGTTCTTCTGCTGCAGTGAACTTGTTTGGTTTAGATTTATTTCAATTGTTTAACTTGTCTATTGTGAATCAGGTTCTCTCAGTGAACCAGACTGTGCCTTCAGCCAGTGTTTCTAGTCTATGTGAGGAATTTGCAGACATTTTTGCACCGGGCCTTGGTTGCGCTACGAACTATGAAGCACATTTGGAACTAAAAGTCAACGCGCAACCGAAATTTTTCGGAGCGCGCAATGTTCCCCACGCATTGCGTGATGAGGTCGCAAGAACATTAAAAGATTTAGAATCGCAAGGTGTCATTGAACGTGTGCAGGCTTCTCTCTGGGCCTCACCCTTAGTGATTTTGCAAAAACCTTCCGGCAAATTGAGACTTTGCGTGGACTTCAAAGCAACAGTGAATCCACAACTAGTGACTGCTACTTTTCCTTTGCCCCGCCCGGAAGATCTTTTTGACAAACTGTGCCCGGGAAAATATTTTTCAAAGTTGGACCTAGCAGATGCGTACTTGCAAATACCGGTGGACGAAGAATCCCAGCGCGTATTGGTGGTTAACACGCATCTTGGACTATACAGATTCAAAAGACTGCCATTCGGGTGTGCATCCGCCCCTGCATTGTTTCAGCAATATTTACAAACTATTTGTGCGTCGGTCCCTACTGCAGCAAACTATCTGGACGATATAGTGATCTCAGGAAAGACAGAAGCAGAACATTTACAAAATCTCCGAACATTATTTCAGGTCTTGCGACAAAATGGTCTTCGCTTGAGGAAGGACAAATGTGTGTTTTTTGCTCGTGACTTGCCATATCTGGGACATGTAATTAATGCCCAAGGCATACATCCAAGTCCGGAGCACCTCCGTGCCATACAGGACTTGCCTGCACCACAAACTTTGAAGCAGCTACAGAGTGTGTTGGGAAAAATTAATTATTATCATCGCTTTCTGCGCAATGCCTCTTCCATTTCAGCTCCGCTTCATCGCTTACGCCGTAAAGGTGTTCCGTTCGTCTGGTCGACGGAATGCGAACGCGCCTTTCGCCAATTGAAATCGGCGTTGCTTTCAAATACTTGCCTTACGCCATTCGATCCCCAGAAACCCCTTTTGTTGATGGTAGATGCATCGGATTTCGGGATCGGTGCTGTGCTTGCGCACAAAGATGGTTCGCATGATCGCCCTATTGCCTTTGCGTCCAAATTGCTCTCGTCAGCGCAAAGAAATTATTCCCAGATAGAGAAAGAAACTTTGGCTCTCGTGTTTGGTGTTACGAAGTTCCACGATTTCTTGTATGGTCGTCACTTTACCATCATCACAGACCACAAACCTTTGACATCGCTTTTTCATCCGAACAAGCCTGTACCTCCACGTACAGCGCAGAAATTCATTCGCTGGTCTATTTTCCTCTCGCAGTACCGCTACGATATCTTGTACCGGTCCACTGCTAAGCACGGAAACGCAGATGCGTTGTCCCGTTTGCCTGTTGCCGAGGATAAAGCATTCGATTCTTCCGAACTTGCTTGCATGTTCATTGATGCGGACACTGATGACGTGGTCGAATCGTTTCCGATTGATTTTCGTCGTGTAGCTACAGCCACAGCTGCAGACCCTGTCCTTGCTACCGTTTTGCGTTTTGTTGCTACGCAATGGCCCTTGTCGAAGTCGCGGATCGAGGATCCGTTGGTTCGCAGATTTTTTGCTCACCAGGAGAGACTTTTTGTACGACGTGGTGTTTTGTTGTTGCGTTCTGATAATGATCAGTCTAGGGTCGTGGTCCCACGTTCGTTACAGTCCTCTGTCTTAAAGCTTCTCCACCAAGTACATTGGGGTATAGTGCGTACGAAACAACTTGCTCGTCAGCACTGTACTTGGTTCGGAATCGATGCTGCGATTACGAATATGTGCTCTTCTTGCATGGCGTGTGCCGAACAACAATCCGCACCGCCGCGGAAATTCTTTGCTTGGCCGAAAGCCACTTCCCCTTGGCAACGCTTACACATAGATTTTGCTGGTCCATTCTGGAATGCTCGATGGTTGGTTGTTGTCGATTCCTTCAGTAATTTTCCTTTTGTTGTCCGGATGTCTTCCACGACGTCATCTGCCACCATCCAAGCGTTGTCAGCTATCTTTTGCGTGGAAGGTCTACCACAGACTATTGTTTCCGACAATGGCCCACAATTCATGTCCGCAGAATTTCAGTCATTCTGCAAGGCCAATGGTATTCAACATCTGACATCCGCGCCGTTTTCGCCTCAGTCAAACGGTGCCGCTGAACGTTTGGTCCGGACTTTCAAGTCACAGATGTTGAAGTTGAAAGAGTCGCATTCTCGGGAGGACGCGTTGTTGCTCTTTTTGTCTTCGTATCGCTCTCAGCCCCGCGATGGTCGCTCGCCGGCTGAGTTGCTTCACGGTCGTCCTCATCGAACCTTGATGTCTTTGCTGCATCCGCCGCATCAGGTTCCTGTGCAGCGGCAGACTCCTGCTTTTGCTCCTGGCGACGCTGTATTATATCGCAACTATCGCGGTTCAAGGCGTTGGCTCGCAGGGCGCATTCTTCGCTGCCTCGGCCGCGCGATGTATTTGGTTATGAGGGCCTCTGGTGAGGTGCGTCGGCATCTCAATCAGCTGCGCCTCTGTCGTCGCCTGGGTTCTGCCGCTCCCCGTCTGCTTTCAGCGACGGAGCCGTCCGGTCAGCGCCCTGGGGACCCATCTACTGGCTCGCCTCATCCCCAGGTGTTACCGACGATGCCTTCCATTCTGCCCCATGGCGTCGCGCCGCCGCAGCCGCCGCAGCAGCCGCCGACGGCGCAGCCCGCAGAGGACGCTTCGCTGCAGCCGCCAACCGCCTCCCTGGGTCACGCGCCGCCGATCGCCTCCCGTGACCAGCTGTCCTCCGCCATGGACCTCTTGCCCGCTCCGGACCACATGGCGTCTTCGCGCGTCGGATACCCCGACGCAATGGAGGTCGAGCCTTCGGCCCCTCCTGTCTCATTCCGGGCGCATACGCCGCATGTTGACGTGCACCCTGGAGTAGGTTTCCAGGCGTTTCCTAGCTCCCCTCGGACCGAATGGCCGGGTGCGGGTGGCACAGCCTCGCCTGTTGTTAGGCTCCCCACCTCATCGCCTACGTCAACATGGGGCCCTCCCCACGGCGGGCGGAAGCCTTATAACACGACCGTTCGCCGATTTGCGGGGGAGGAATGTGGTGTCACCGCCAGACACCACACTTGCTAGGTGGTAGCTTAAATCGGCCGCGGTCCATTAGTACATGTCGGACCCGCGTGTCGCCGCCATCAGTACTTGCAGACCTAGCGCCACCACATGGCAGGTCTAGAAAGACGGACTAGCACTCGCCCCAGTTGTACGGACGACATTGCTAGCGACTAGACGTACGAGGCCTTCCTCTCATTTGCCGAGAGACAGTTAGAATAGCCTTCAGCTAAGCACATGACTACGACCTAGCAAGGCGCCATTAGCCTTACCTACTTTGAGAGTTATAGTATAAATGTCTCAAGAAGAACGCTGTATTCATCAGAGAATAAAAGTTAAGTATAAAGCAACTACGTACTTTTCTTGCTACCATTCAATAGTTATCCTGTTTCAGACTTCACGCCCGTCTGCATTAGTTAGCGTGCCTTTCGGCTACCTCTGAGTGGTGTGGCTGTCTTGCTACGCCACAACAGATTGTTTATCGCGAACACAAGTGTTTGAGTGGTTTAAACGATTTAAAGATGGCCGCGAAGACACCAGTGATGACACTCGCACTGGCAGACCATTGTCAGCAAAAACTGATGCAAACATTGAAAAAATCGGTAAACTTGTTCGACAAGATCGCCGTTTAACAATCAGAGCAGTGTCTGAGTTAATAGGAGTTGACAAGGAAAGTGTTAGGCAGATTCTTCATTCCGGTTTTTTTCTAGCCATACCTCGTATACAGTGTGAGATGACAGTTGAGAAAACTAGTGTTATAATGATACAGTGAATCTTTTTGTGGGTGTGGCACAGCAGACAAAACCGTGTGAAACACAGCTCGACAAATTTCGTTAAAGCATCGGCAACACCGCCCCGGCCATGTCCCGTTACTGGGAAACAATCGGCGCGCCGCCCGCCAATGGACTGCAATCTCGGCGCCAGCATTCAGTCGGGCTTTGGCCGTGACACAGCCCACTCATGCAGACACCGGCAGTATAGCGGCCGTTATTAATAGCGGGCATTCGTCACGGAGCGGGAAAACTCGCTGGAATCAGCGCCCGCCAGAGCCCGCTGTAATCCGTGTCAGCTGAGTGCCAACAGCCGCTGCCACCGTTCTGTCGGCTGTTGTTACCCGTGTCGAAACGAAAATCTGTAATTGGCTCTGCCTAATAGGCCCGTCTGAACTGAAACGAAGTCTGCGATCTTTTAGTCACGAGCGTGTGATTAATGCGAATACGTGCTCATTAGCAAATACTTCGGAACAAAAATTGTGTCACAAAGTTACAGGAATACTTCAGCGCACTACACACCAGCTGTTAGTCTTCGAATTCCGTCCTGCAAGCCAAACAAGCTGACGTTAGAACTCAGCACCCTCAGAAAAAACATGCGGGTTGTGTGGAGTTGCCGGCCGCGGTGGTCTAGCGGTTCTAGGCGCTCAGTCCGAAGCCGCGCGACTGCTACGGTCGCAGGTTCGAATCCTGCCTCGGGCATGGATGTGTGTGATGTCCTTAGGTTAGTTAGGTTTAAGTAGTTCTAAGTTCTAGGGGACTGATGACGTCAGAAGTTAAGTCCCATAGTTCTCAGAGCCGTTTTTGAACCATCCGGAAGTGTGACAAATAGGGGCAATAGCACAAGCGCAAACACTGCCCATGGGCTCAGAGCCATTTTTTTGTGGAGCTGCCGGCCGTTGTCACCGAGCGGTTCTAGGCGCTTCAGTCTGGAGCCGCACGACCGCTACGGTCGCAGGTTCTTATCCTGCCTTGGGCATGGATGTGTGTGATGTCCTTAGGTTAGTTAGGTGTAAGCAGTTCTAACTTATAGGGGACTGATAACCTCAGATGCTAAGTCCCATAGTGCTCAGAGCCATTACAATCATTTTTTTGTGTGTGTGTGTGTGTGGAGTTTTGTTTTCTGAAGATGTGATTTAGGTTTAGTGACATCCGCAAACAGAGAACAAAAATTGAATTTTAGTTTCTCATGACACTGTATATTAACCTCTTATCAGTGATTGTATCAGATTAGATTAGATTAGATTAGATTAATACTAGTTCCATGGATCATGAATACGATATTTCGTAATGATGTGGAACGAGTCAAATTTTCCAATACATGACATAATTAAGTTAATTTAACAACAAACTTAAGTTAATATAACAACTTTTTCATTTTTTGTGTTTTTTATTTTTTTAATATTTTGTTTTTTTATTTTTTTAATTTATATCTAAAAATTCCTCAATGGAGTAGAAGGAGTTGTCATTCAGAAATTCTTTTAATTTCTTCTTAAATACTTGTTGGTTATCTGTCAGACTTTTGATACTATTTGGTAAGTGACCAAAGACTTTAGTGCCAGTATAGTTCACCCCTTTCTGTGCCAAAGTTAGATTTAATCTTGAATAGTGAAGATCAGAAATTTTACATTTTTACGAAACATATGGTCATTAGGTACGAGTAATCTGGGCTCGACATAATCCGAACAGAACTTGAAGACGTGCAATCGTGTGTAATTACAGTATTTATTTGGCCAACGTTGTTTGAAAAAATGTATTTCAAAATAATTACAATATTCATTAAAGCTATTCACACTGCGCCGTCCGGAGACTACGTATGAGGGTCCTTCTATAAGTAATGCCCCAAAATTTTTTAAAAAGCCGTTAATAAACAAAGACAAACGTCCCTGTTGGTGCTTCGCATTCGATGTTTCTTCTGTACGCAGGTGAAGTTTCGAAGTGTTCTGGCAGATCGCAGAGCCGTAGTACAGAGTCAAAATGGTGTGTACATACGACTCTTCGAAGCGTTCTGGCGTTCTGGTAAATCGCAGAGCCGTAGTACAGCGTCAAAATGGTGTGTACATACGACTCATGCTACAAGCGGCGTGCTGTTATTGAATTCTTGTGTGCAGAAAAAGAAAACGTGGTGAGCATCAATAACCGTTTTTTTTGCAGTGTATGACGATGCTGTAGTTTATAAGAGTACAGTTGGGCGGTAGGTAAAGGAAGTTACAGCCTCGGGAAATGCAGAAAGAGAGATCCATGATGGAGACACGCCCCAGCCACTGCCCCAGACATGCTAAATGTTGCGGAAGCCACTATTTATGCTGACCAGCGCATCACAACTCGACAATCGGCACTACAGTTATTGGTCAGCATTGGGAGTCCGCCTGCAATGATCGTGAACTCGAATATTGAAAGAGGTGCTCACAATGGGTTCCATGAATGCTCACAGCGGACCACAAGACTCAAAGAACGCCATTTCATCAGAATTGTTGGTGCGTTCTTAGATCAACGGGGAGGCCTTCCTGTCAGGGATCTTTATGGGAGACGAAAGGCCGGAAACACAAAGTTAGTGATAGTCCATGGTGTGGCATCATCCTCATTCACCACAAGAGAAGAAATTCAAGACAGCCCCCTATACGGGAAAAGTCATGGTGACAGTCTTCTGCGATTGTGATGGCGTCATTCTCGAGGATGTGATGCCAAGAGTTCAGCGGCATACGTGAAGGTTCTGAATAAACTCAAGAGCCGGCCGGTTCTAGGCGCTACAGTCTGGAACCGCGCGAACGCTACGGTCGCAGGTTCGAATCGTGCCCCGGGCATGGGTGTGTGTGATGTCCTTAGGTTAGTTAGATTTAAGTACTTCCAAGTTTTAGTGGACTGATGACCTCAGAAGTTAAGTCCCATAGTGCTCAGAGCCATTTTTTTAAACTAAAGAACCGTTTTAGACGTGTTCACATGTTCGAGCTGACAAAAATCGAGCAGAAATCTTGCTCCAACACGATAATATACGCTCACACACATGTCTGAGAATCCGGAAACACATCGCCAAATTGGGTTGGACATCATTGCTTCGTCCACCCTATAGTCCAGACCTGGCACCCTAGGACTTCCATCTCTTTGGGCAGCTTACAGATTCTCTAAGGTAACGGAAACACACCGTGAAGATGAAGAGAGTCTCAGTCATGGAGCGGAAACACGGCTACGTCTGCAGGACAAGAGCTTTTACCAGCAGGGAATACATGCTCTTCGTCCGCAGCTCGTGGTCGTGCGGTAGCGTTCTCGCTTCCCACGCCCGGGTTCCCGGGTTCGATTCCCGGCGGGGTCAGTGATTTTCTCTGCCTCGTGATGACTGGGTGTTGTGTGATGTCCTTAGGTTAGTTACGTTTAAGTAGTTCTAAGTTCTAGGGGACTGATGACCATAGATGTTAAGTCCCATAGTGCTCAGAGCAATTTGAACCATTTGAATACATGCTCTTCCACAACGTTGACGTACGGCCATGGAACGTGATGGAGACTACATGGCAAAATAGGACATGGAAAAGACATGTTGATGTGTATTGTCACCAAATTGTGATTCCAAACAATAAGTACGTTCTGAGAAAGAAAAGGGAGCATCACTCATCGAACGATGCTCGTGTATTAATTTTCAGACTAGACGGATGTATTGGTAAGAAGAGTATTACGTGAATGTGATATGAGACTAAGACGTCAGCGACGAGTCATTGTTTTACAGTTAAAGATCACAGCATGTAGCGTCATGACTTACACTGTCCACTTGATTTCTAACTCACTTGAATAGCAGCTGTACGGCCTAGCGGTCTAGTGTAGCGACTATGACTAGTAATCCAATCGTACTGAATCTCGTGTTCCACTACTGCCCTTGTTTAAATTTCGAATAAAAATCATCAACAATGGCGGTCGAGGACTTCCGGTATAAGGAGTTCCGCCAATGCCTTCCACAAGGAAGGTGGAGGAAGGGTCAGAATTTCAAAGCAGCAGCTTGCCTTCGGGAAACGATACCTAAAATACGGAAGAATCACTAATTTCCAACCGCATAGGGATGCAGAAGCTAATGGAAACCAAAGCAATAGAGACACACAGTGAGTATCCCCTGGACATACGGCCTGTAATTGAAAAAGAGTCATGATTAGTCTCCATTGGCAACAAAGTCCGGATTAGTCCCCCATTCGGACCTCTGAGAATGACTCCAAAAGGGGAAGTAACTGAGAGGAAAGGGCTGAACAATCAACGATACGATTCGGAGCCTAGAAAGCCAGAAGTTTGAAAGCGGCATGGAAGCAAGAAAACCTGCAAAGGGAAATACAAAGCCTCAGTTTAGAAACAGAGTGAGTCAGTGGATTGAAATGGTTCAAAAATGGTTCAAATGGCTCTGAGCACTATGGGACTTAACATCTGAGGTCATCAGTCCCCTAGAACTTAGAACTACTTAAACCTAACTAACCTAAGGACGTCACATACATCCATGCCCGAGGCAGGATTCTAACCTCCGACCGTTGCGGTAGCGTGGTTCGAGACTGAAGCGCCTAGAACCACTCGGCCACACCGGCCGGCCGGAGTGAAATGGAAATCAGACAAGAATTTATGGTCAGACGAATATAGCAGCATATTGAATATTGCGAGTAGGATCCGTTATGAATAAGAAAGTAGGGTACAGTGTGAGTTACTGCAAACATCAGTGACAGGATTAGTCTCGTCAGAATGGACAGCAAACAAAGACCAGTAACAATAGTTCAGATATATATATTTCGACGTTACAAGCAGAAGACGAGGAGGTAGAGATAGTGTATGAGGAAAATCAAAGGGTAATTCCGAAGGGGAACTGGAATGCGGGAGGAACATACGAAAGAGTTATTGGAGAACTTGGGATTGATAGCAGGAATTAGAGAGGGGGAAAACTAATAGAATTTTACAGTTAATTTACCTAGTAATATCGAATACACTGCTCGCAAACCGCAGGAGGAGGAGGAGGTATTCTTGGAAAATTACTGGAGATACAGGATGCTGCTTCATGGTCAGACAGACAATTTAGAGATCAGACTTGTAATGTGAGACGTGTCATGGGGCAGATATAGACCTGGATAAAAATTTAGTAATGATGAATATTGGACTCCAAGAACGAAGCGCGTTTGAAGTTCTCTAAAGCTGTATGCATTGGGTCAGTTGATACCACTGTAGGTAGTTCAGATGAGGAAAATTGGTTTCCTCTACAAAGGGGAGTCCCAGTAGTTGGGCAGGAAGACGTAAGCATACGGAAGGTAAAAGCGAAGGAACCTTGGATAACTGAAAAATATTTCAGTTGATTGGCGGAAGAGGAAAACACAAATATGTTCAGAGAAATTTAACAATGCAGAAATATAAGTCGGTTAAGAATGAAATAAATAGGAAGTGCAGCATATCCAAGGCGAAATGGCTACTGGAAAAATGTGAAGAAATCGAAAAGGAAGTGGTCGTCAGTCAGAACACCATCCCCTTACGTTAAAAACAAGTACTTCAACATTAAGAATGAAATGGGCACCACATGGTGAAGCGTAGATGAGGCAGCAGGTATGTGGAAAGAGTTCACTGATGGTCTCTGCGAATGGGAGGATTTTTCTGATGACGTGATACAAGAAGAACTGTGAGTCGATTTGGAAGACGTAGGGGGTAAAGGGTGGCCAACTTGATGGTTCATTTCTCATTCCCAAACAAATATTTGTATTTAGTAACAATTCAATCATGCGTCAACTGACAGTTACCAAGATTCTTGCGAAATACATACAAACAGTTAAGATTTTGAAATTAAATTCACAATGTATGAGGACATTTGCACTATACGTAAAACTACAAATAGTAGTCAAAAATGTCAACTGTGCAACACAATGCTGGCTCGACTACAAACAGTTAATTAATTAAATAAACCTGCGGCTACATCACAACTGTGCGCTGATCCCACAACAGAAGTTGAGAATAAATTCAAGAAACATTAAATAAAAAGTACCACAATGCATTCATCTGCACTGGTTATTCGGTTCCCATACAGACAAAAGTAGAAGCCGACCTCGGGGAAGATCAGTTTGGATTCCGTAGAAATACTGGAACACGTGAGGCAATGCTGACCTTACGACTTATCTTAGAAGAAAGATTAAGGGATGGCAAACCTACGTTTCTAGCATTTGTAGACTTAGAGAAAGCTTTTGACAATGTTGACTGGAATACTCTCTTTCAAATTCTAAAGGTGGCAGGAGTAAAATACAGGGAGCGAAAGGTATTTTCAATTTGTACAGAAACCAGATGGCAGTTAGAAGAGTCGAGGGGCATGAGAGGGAAGCAGCGGTTGGGAAGGGAGTGAGACAGGGTTGTAGCCTCTCCCCAATGTTAATCAATCTGTATATTGAGCAAGCAGTAAAGGAAACAAAAGAAAAATTGGGAGTAGGTATTAAAATCCATGGAGAAGAAATAAAAACTTTGAGGTTCGCCGATGACATTGTAATTCTGTCAGACAGCAAAGGACTTGGAAGAGCAGTTGAACGGAATGGATGGTGTCTTGAAGGGAGGATATAAGATGAACATCAACAAAAGCAAAACGAGGATAATGGAATGTAGTCGAATTAAGTCGGGTGATGCTGAGGGTATTAGATTAGGAAATGAGACACTTAAAGTAGTGAAGGAGTTTTGCTATTTGGGGAGCAAAGTAACTGATGATGGTCGAAGTAGAGAGGATATAAAATGTAGACTGGCAATGGCAAGGAAAGCGTTTCTGAAGAAGAGAAATTTGTTAACATCGAGTATAGATTTAAGTGTCAGGAAGTCATATCTGAAAGTATTTGTATGGAGTGTAGCCATGTATGGAAGTGAAACATGGACGGTAAATAGTTTGGACAAGAAGAGAATAGAAGCTTTCGAAATGTGGTGCTACAGAAGAATTCTGAAGATTAGATGGGTAGATCACATAACTAATGAGGAGGTACTGAATAGGATTGGGGAGAAGAGAAGTTTGTGGCACAACTTGACTAGAAGAAGGGATCGGTTGGTAGGACAAGTTCTGAGGCATCAAGGGATCACCAATTTAGTATTGGAGGGCAGCGTGGAGGGTAAAAATCGTAGGGGGAGTCCAAGAGATGAATACACTAAGCAGATTCAGAAGGATGTAGGTTGCAGTAGGTACTGGGAGATGAAGAAGCTTGCACAGGATAGAGTAGCATGGAGAGCTGCATCAAACCAGTCTCAGGACTGAAGAGAACAACAACAACAACAACAGACAAAGGCTACCCGCGTATAAAACCGAAGCAACAATATTACTTCAGCCACGCGCGGGTAGCCGCACGGTCACAGGCATGCTGTCACTGTCCGCGCGGCCCCTCCTGTCGGAGGTTCGACTCATCCCTCGGCCATGGATGTGTGTGTGTCGTCCTTAGCGTAAGTTAATTTAATTTAGATTAAGTAGTGTGTAAGCTTACGGACCGATGACCTCAGCAGTTTGGTCCCGTAAGACCTTACCACAAATATCCAAATAATACTTCACTGATTGGACAGAATCCTGTTCTACATAAATACCGTTAGGTACTTAAATAAACTACCGGGCCCCTAAAACACAATTCAAATGATAATGACAATTATAATCTTATTTTTTAAACAAAACACGAAACTCATTCCTTAATTAGCTGAAAGATTTTCATCACACCCCCACAGGGGCCTTACAATAACAGAAATACTGACGCGTTGCGTGCAAGTAGACAAAGAACTGATAAATGAGTTGTTCTGCGCTGGGTGGTAGCTGACGTGGGAGTAAAATTACCTGTCCGATGTGTAGGGTCGGTATATTGTATCCTGGAGTACCCTCCGTCATCCTACAGGGTGTTTCAAAAATGACCGGTATATTTGAAACGGCAATAAAACCTAAACGAGCAGCGATCGTTTGTTGCAATATGCTTGGGACAACAGTACATTTTCAGGCAGACAAACTTTAGAAATTACAGTAGTTACAATTTTCAACAACAGATGGCGCTGCAAGTGATGTGAAAGATATAGAAGACAACGCAGTCTGTGGGTGCGCCATTCTGTACGTCGTCTTTCTGCTGTAAGCTTGCGCTGTTCACAACGTGCAAGTGTGCTGTAGACAACATGGTTTATTCCTTAGAACAGAGGATTTTTCTGGTGTTGGAATTCCACCGCCTAGATCACAGTGTTGTTGCAACAAGACGAAGTTTTCAACGGAGGTTTAATGTAACCAAAGGACCGAAAAGCAATACAATAAAGGATCTGTTTGAAAAATTTCAACGGACTGGGACCGTGACGGATGAACGTGCTGGAAAGATAGGGTGACCACGTACGGCAACCACAGAGGGCAACGCGCAGCTAGTGCAGCAGGTGATCCGACAGCGGCCTAGGGTTTCCATTCGCCGTGTTGCAGCTGCGGTCCAAATGACGCCAACGTCCACGTATCATCTCATGCGCCAGAGTTTACACCTCTATCCGTACAAAATTCAAACGCGGCAACCCCTCAGCGCCGCTAGCATTGCTGCACGAGAGACATTCGCTAACGATATAGTGCACAGGATTGATGACGGCGATATGCATGTGGGCAGCATTTGGTTTACTGACGAAGCTTATTTTTACCTGGACGGCTTCGTCAATAAAGAGAACTGGCGCATATGGGGAACCGATAAGCCCCATGTTGCAGTCCCATCGTCCCTGCATCCTCAAAAAGTACTGGTCTGGGCCGCCATTTCTTCCAAAGGAATCATTGGCCCATTTTTCAGATCCGAAACGATTACTGCATCACGCTATCTGAACATTCTTCGTGAATTTGTGGCGGTACAAACTGCCTTAGACGACACTGCGAACACCTCGTGGTTTATGCGAGATGGTGCCCGGCCACATCGCACGGCCGACGTCTTTAATTTCCTGAATGAATATTTCGATGATCGTGTGATTGCTTTGGGCTATCCGAAACATACAGGAGGCGGCGTGGATTGGCCTCCCTATTCGCCAGACATGAACCCCTGTGACTTCTTTCTGTGTGGACACTTGAAAGACCAGGTGTACCGCCAGAATCCAGAAACAATTGAACAGCTGAAGCAGTACATCTCATCTGCATGTGAAGCCATTCCGCCAGACACGTTGTCAAAAGTTTCGGGTAATTTCATTCAGAGACTACGCCATATTATTGCTACGCATGGTGGATATGTGGAAAATATCGTACTATAGAGTTTCCCAGACCGCAGTGCCATCTGTTGTTGAAAATTGTAACTACTGTAATTTCGAAAGTTTGTCTGCCTGAAAATGTACTGTTGTCCCAAGCATATTGCAACAAACGGTGTATTTCTATCGCTGCTCGTTTAGTTTTTATTGCCGTTTCAAATATACCGGTCATTTTTTAAACACTCTGTATATACTTCCACACATAGGAATGAAATTGCGTCATTCTTCTTTACCCCGAACAGGACCTGTGTCTTCGCGTGAATTTTATTTATTCTTGAAATCTGTATAGCTCCGTTTCACTATGAGGCCATGTAGCGAACGTTATCGTCTACGTATCCGAATCAGCATCGTGGGCGTAGAGCGGCGAAACGAAGTACCGTTTCTTCAGAGGCCTCTATGAATATGTCGGCTGCTAACGGCGATAGGAGAGACCCCATTGCTGTGCCGTCTGTTTGCTCGTAGTACTTTCTTGGCCATTTGAAGTATATTGAAGCAACTGTAACTTAACGAGGTCGCATACATGTGTCGAGACATGCTCTTGTAGGATATGAACAGTTCCGTCTGTTGGCGCATTGGTAAATAGTGACTTCTCGTCGAAACTGTAACGTCTTAGTTATGACCTTGGGTGGACTAATATATCACGTATCCGACGTATTGGTGACCTCCTTCCATCTTGGATCCACCATGTTTGATTATGATGTGATAGTGTCGGTCATTTTGGAAAAATCCGACAATTATGGATTACCTCAACGAATAGAACAATGCCACATCCCCCATTTTAGAATTCCCTACCTCAGTTGGCTTGGAACGTGGTGGAAAGTTTAGAAAAGAGATGAAATTCACCTTGACCTTGGGAGAGGCCTGACGGGAATAAAGGATGTGTTTGAACCAGTTTGTTCCTACTCTGTTTGAATTTTACGCCATTCATTCATGAGTATTGGGACAGGTCTGCTGCGATTTCTTTGGGTGTGCCGCGGGTTGCTGATTAAAACTGCAACATTTTGAAGTACAGTTTGTAGCGCAGCTTGCCTACGTACCTTATCCCTGTGCCACAGCATACCCGTCTCCCTTTGCATCCCCATTATGCAGTGCACTTTGTTTTACTGTCGTGCTGATATAGTGATACTTAATCAGGATGAAGCAATGTGCCACCTGAGCTTCCTTGAAATCTTAGTGATCAGAGTTTCGTAAGTAAAAGTTCTTCGTGATGAACAACACTTCTCTTGCAACGTCTGTCATAGGAGTTTGAGCATCTGTGTAACGCACTCGCGCAAACTAAACGATCCTATGACGAAACGTGCTACTTTTCTTCAGATCTACCATATTTCTTACCTTAAATCTTACTAGGACGAGGAGTAAGCATCAGAAAGCGGTCAAACGAATGTTAGAAATATACACTTTTCGTAGTGGATAACGACACCTTAGGATTCTGCCGATGAATCTCAGTCTCACATCCGTGTTTCCCATAATTAGTTCAAAATGGTTCAAATGGCTCTGAGCACTATGGGACTCAACTGCTGTGGTCGTAAGTCCCCTAGAACTTAGAACTACTTAAACGTAACTAACCTAAGGACAGCACACAACACCCAGCCATCACGAGGCAGAGAAAATCCCTGACCCCGCCGGGAATCGAACCCGGGAACCCGGGCGTGGGAAGCGAGAACGCTACCGCACGACCACGAGATGCGGGCCCATAATTAGTTAAATGTGGTTCCCCATTTCATGTTACTTCAGATATTGTATGGTTGCTGCTGTTTCCAATGATTTCTTGTCAATAGTGTAATAGAATAATAATGGCTATTTCCACATATTTGTCAGTAATACGTTACATTTATTTACATTGATTGTCAATAGCCATTCCCTGCACTATACGATGATCCTCAGCAGGCTCCCTGTATTTCGCTATAAGTTTCCGACGTTGTGACTTTCCTGAACGGAACGGCATTATCCGTCAACAGCCTCACGGAACTTCCAATGATATCCACGACTGCTCTCATAAATACTGTGAACGGTAATGGTCCTTTAACAATCTTTTGGGACACTCCAGGAATTTCTTCATGTTCACAAATTTTAACCTTCTAAGAAGCCCTAGACGCAGCTGCAAAATTGGTCCCACATTCCTCTAGCTCGTATTTTATTAACTAAACAACAGTCTGCAACTGTACTGAGTGTCTTCTGGAAGTACAGGAACACCTCATCAGACGTAAATGGCTGTACCAAGTCTGTCGACTTAATGGTCCAACAGAGGGAGTTGCATTTCATAATTTTGTTGCTTACAGAATCCAAATGTCTACTATTGAGAAGACTTTCATTTCAAACCATCTGTGCTTGTGAGATAAAACATGTAGCATACTTATACATCAGACTGTAGCGAAAAATATAGGCCTGCAAATATGTACATTTGTCTAACGACCCTTCTTGGCGATGGTAATGACCTGCAACGTTTCTGCAATCGCTATGAAGCAATTTTTGTGCTCCACCGTTCCGTAGTGAACTATTGCTTGTTAGAATGCGAGTTATTTCACATATTGTACATAGAATCTTTTACCTGTCTCGTTACGTCCAGATGAGTTTCTTCATTTGAACACTTTCGTTTGATTTTCTATACTACTATCACCAGTCTCAGTTTCTGTCATTTTGACTTCCGTTCGTTTGATGAACCAAATCCAAGGTATTGAATTTCCCAGAATGACAAGCTATACACAAGAATCGGTCGTAAAAGTTTTAGTTAGTTGCCTTCTTCGTGTGTAAATTAAAAGCTATTTCCTTAGAATTCTTCTGATAAACCAATGTAAGGAATCACTCTTTGCTACCACGAGTCTGAATCGATACAGAAATAGGTGGGATACCGCTAAAGCGCCTTTGTAAGTTGCGGCGGGGACAGAATTACATAGAAGTCCGGAGTGTTAAATGTTCGTAACTGCTCAAGTCGATACACAGCATCCAATAAGAATAAAAGTATTTGTATATTATGTTTGTGAATCGTTCAACAGCGCAAGTGGAGTTTCATACGTTCATCCAATACATTTACGTTCCACTTGTTTCTACCAAACTAGTCCGCTATGTTTTGAAAATGCATAATAGTATTAAAAAAGGCGTCTCAAATTTTCTTTAACTTATCACAAATATACTTTTACAATGTTCTTGAGAGTGCGAGGAGTTCATCAGCTATCTTGAAACCAGAAATTTTTTGTACATTCTTAGTATTATCTGTATAATCCTGCACCAATTTTGTAGCCACACTGTTTGTTGTGACTTTAACTCACTGAAACTGTCGTCTTATAATACCCAACAGGCACCAGGACCCGGGAAGTAAACGAAATTTTGTAACTCATGAGCTTCAAGCAGTTAAGTCGCAATATAAAAATAAACAAGAAATAGCTATTTCGCATAATAGTGTTTTCCAACGATGCTGATTTTTAAAATTTGATGGGTAAAGCATAATTAGGACGTAAGTGTACTTCGATAAATTTCAGGTGGAAACCAGACCAGAGCACAAACCCAATAGATTGGTAAATATGCAGTTAAATTCAAAACAGGTAAATACGTGCGAAAAGGTTAACATGTACAGTATTACTCCTTTATTCAGAACGAAGAAAATATAGATGCTACAGGAAAGCGAAGCCGGTTCCTCCCCCGGTGGATGGTACTGCCTTTCTGCCACAGTTACCACAGGCCACAACACAGTTGTTCTTTCTGTGGCACTATGAAGACAGAAGGTCGTCTGCCGGAAAAAGCCAGCTACACTCTGCATGCTATTTTATAGGAGCAAAAATTAAGTTACCCATCCTATCCAGCAGCTACGCAAACGCTGTGCCATGCAATCGGTGCTGCGTAGCATGCTGGAAAAGTCTTGTTTGGATAAAAATGCTGATCCCCATATGCAGTTCAACTTGGTCTCTTATTAATACAATAATTACGACTTTAGAGCCGTTTAGTTGAAAGTCTGTAGAATTTCTGTGCCATTTTCCTCTCCTAAGACTATGTACACAAACTAGTGGAACTGTAATCTCATTTTTCTATGGAAAAGCAAACTCCAGTTTTCAGTTTCCATTTTTCTTAGCCAAAGTGAAAATGCAAGGTAATAATGTCTCTGTGACAGACTATGTCTTTTAGGTGAAGTTCGCTTTCAGACAAATTTATTTCGTCCATTAGCTGAAAATAGTATTGTAAATCAGCTGCTGGCCGGTGTGCCCGTGCGGTTCTAGGCGCTTCAGTCTGGAACCGCGCGACCGCTATGGTTGCAGGTTCGAATCCAGCCTCGGGCATGGATGTGTGTGATGTCCTTAGGTTAGTTAGGTTTAAGTAGTTCTAAGTTCTAGGGGACTGATGACATCAGATGTTAAGTCCCATAGTGCTCAGAGCCATTTGAACCATTTTAATCAGCTGGTATAAAAATCTCTACATTATTATCGCAATCAATCTCGCTTTTTACAATTAACGCAGCGCTGAGTGACCGCATGGTTTCAGGCGCCATGTCATGGATTGCGCCGCAGGTTCGAGTATTCCCTCGGGCATTGGTGTGTCTGTTGTTCTTAGGGTAAGTTAGTTTAAGTTAGTTTAAGTAGTAGGTAAGTCTAGGGATCGATGACCTCAGCAGTTTGGTCCCTTGGTATTTGACCCACGTTTGAATTTTTTTGCTATTAAAGAATCAGGGAAAAGAAGTTTTTAAATTTCATTGTCCATAACTTCTAAGATACGAACTCAGTACAGTGAACAACGTTTAAATTCTAAGTACTGCTTCCTCTTGTAAATTTTTCCGCAGCTCAGGGTCTAATGGCTAGGGTTGCTGCCTCTTGACCACTGTGTCCCAGGTTCTATTCCCGGCCGTTTTGGGGATTTTCTCCGCCCCGGGACGGGATGTTTGTGTTGTCCTCACCATTTCATCATCATCATCATCATTTGTGACAGTGACTAGATGGAGGTGTGTAAAAAATTGGACTGTGAAAAAAATTGAGACTCTGTGTAGGCGCTGATGACGGCACAGTTGGGCGCTCCACAAACCAAACACCATCACCATCTTGCCAGGTTCGCGATTTGACATTGTGTGGTGTGAAATGCGATGTGATAACCTGTATCCACACAGACAGTGCGACTGAAAAATTTCTATTTGTTAATGATTAGTAACAACCGACAGCTATAGCAATAATAGGGGTTTCCATATCGGCTGACGGTGCTAAAACTGCTGAAGTGTGATTAATGAAGGTAAGGAAAAAAGTCATGAATGACTTCCGCAACCTTTCTGAGCTGCATGAAGAAAAAAACCTATTTTTGGTTTGGTGACAGAAAACAGAAAATGGAAAAAAAATTAAAGAAAAGGTTGCAACAATGTTGTCCATTACCAAAAACACTTTTCACCCTGTTTACCAACGACGAGCAGATTCTACGGATTGTCAGTCATTTCTTTTATGCAGATGGTCTTGATCCAGCCATACAAGCCATGTATGGAGCTGAGGAAACGACTAAAATCAAAAAACACTCTCATGTCACAGCTTAACACAGAATTCGAAACTGGTACCTAGATGAAGAAGGTGAGTCAACTGGAAGACTTGGAGAGTGCTCCAGCAGCTACAAGCAGATATATACCTCGCAAGATGGGACCTGGAGTATATTCTAAAGTTCCTGCTTCTTAGATCCAGGCTACCCTTGAAGAGCTATGGGCAACTTTAAAATGAGCTAGAGATGTAGTTCAGCATTGGGCCAAAATCTAGAAGTAGTTGATGATCTACAAATACGAAAAAGAAAGATATCAAGAAGTTTTTATTAGGTTCAAGACTTTTCCAAGCGGCAAGATTTTTTAGGATTTGGAAATGGGTAGAACTAAAAGGTTCCAAAGTCTATGAATTTTTTTTTTTTTTTTTTTTTTTTTGCAATCCAGGCCTTCCCTGTATTTAGTTCCTCGTCCACTTCGTTCAGAAGACCTTCCTAGCAAGACAGTGGATTATAAGAATTGTTTCTGGACCCCAGGGAACATTCCGCACACATGGTTGATGGTATAAAAGATTTTTTTCATTTTTTTAGATATAGATCCATCCCGATTGTCTCTGTGAGATCTGCGTGTACCCGACAGTGATCTCTCCAGAATGTAAAACGACTCCATTGTTAGGGCAGTTAGCTGCCAGCTAATGGCCCAGCTACTTACGTCGTGGAGGTTTGTCTCAGGCTAAAATCTCTCACCCCTGCTCTTAACGTTTATATTGACGATCTCCTCTATGACCAGAATAAGAAAACTAGCCAGTAATTCAGACATATATCCACACAACCTGATAGAAAAACGCTGTTTTATAATTATTCAGTAATAATATGACATTGTTAAGATGTACTCCAGCTTTATACATGGACACGGCCAAATATGTACAGAATATACTTTTAAAATCTCACTATATAAAATAAAAGTTAGATCGATCCAAGTCCAATACACAATATTCCCGAAGGCTGTAAGTAACAATGAAATAATGTAACAGTTTTCACGTTTTAAATTATTGGGCCTGCGACATGAGTTATTACTATGATAATGACATAAGATAAATTTTGAAGGTAGTTGTGGAAAAACGAGCATATAGTTACATATACAAAAAAACTAATTTTATAAGGCTGTAGTGATCCCATTACTGTGGTAGTCAAGCAAAAAATAGAACAGAAAAATCAAGTCAGCAAGGAAAATTCCTGAACAGAGGCGAAGGCAGTACAAGCAGAAATCTAATTATAAATGAAATCGTTTGTAAGGAATGCAGCGTATAACCTATAATTGAGGAAATAACTGGGCACAGAGATAGGTACAAAACATACACCCAGTTCCAGATGAAAGACTACACAAAAAGTTCTGAATTAGAATCTGAACGGAAGGACAGACATTGGCAGACGAAATAGCGGACATGCACGAGGGCTTAGCGTAAGAAGATGACGACGACGACGCCGATAAAACCGAGTTAGCCTTTATTTCTACGGGGCTGAAAGATGAGGGTTCGCAACTGATTTTGGTCCTCATCCATCAAAGTCGACACCCATTCTCCAAAAACCTTTTCCAGTTAGTCCTTCACGTAAAACGTTCCGTACTTTCTAGGATGGCAGTCTGCTAGTTCATACGCCCTTAATAATCTGTCAAGAAGTACGGTACTGTTTTATGTTTGTGATTCGACTCCTTGCAGATAACACTAGATATGTAGTTCTTAGAGTAACAAAATCGATAGGTCCAAATGTAATTTCGTGGGTAGCCGAATGTAGGGTTATAGAACCGCTACTGTTTCCAATAAGCTCCAAGATTTATGTGACACTGATGTTGTATTTTATATGAATATTTCAAGTCCAGAAGATTGCAGTCAAATGCAAAAAGACCTGCAGTCGGTCGATAATTGGTGTAGGAACTGGCGGTTGATACTCAAAGTAAATGAATGTTCGCTTTGCACGTTAAAAGGTCTATTACTTTTTATTGTGATATTAAGTAAAATTCAGTTGAAATATTAACAGCCATAAAATACTTAGGACCGACCTAAAATGGATTGCAAGCGTAAAATCATTACGGAATAAGACTTATTATAAACTTATGGGACTGTGAAGATAAATAATCTTAGGTCGACAGGGTATTGTAGCATTCCAGCGGTGGACACACATACTGATGCCTTCAACGTAAAGGAATCCTGTAATTTTACTCTGGCTGTGCCCAAAGTAAATACACAGATGGAAAAATCGCAACACCAAGAAGGAGTTGTGTGACATTAACGAAAGTTGGTAGGCGTGTTTCTTACCTTAAAGATGATGACAACTCAAATTCCACGCCAGTCACGTAAGAGTGGCGCCAGTGCTTTAAACACACGTCGTGACAGTCGTGAGCGTTTGTTACCTTTGAGATTGGACGTGGTGAACTGATGTTAGTCAATAATGCTTTTAAGGCGACAAAGACGACATTACCAACACTTAGACGTGGAGCTATACTCTGGGATACGATTTCGTATGACAGCAGGACCACTGTCGTTGCTATCCCACGCATTCTGAATGCCATTCTTTACGTCGATGTGGTGATTCTACATAACAGTAACTTGGAAACACGATCACAAACAAATCTGTGTTTGTGATCGTGCTTCCAAGTAACTGTTATGTTAGTGAAAATTTGTGAACAGTGACTAAGAAAGCCAAGAGAGCCACGGAAATGGAAACTCCTCGGTCCATCACAACGAGACTGTCCTGCCAGAAGAACAAAGATGACCACGGCATTTATAAAAAGACTATGTATCATTAGTATGACCTTATTGTGAAGTTGTTTTTGTAATGTCATTTAGCCTGAAGATGAGGTAATCCCTCGAAATTTGTCGCTAAATAAAAAAGTAATACAATAGTTGACAAAGTTTGTGACTGGTAGCGGTAATTAAAAAAAAAAACGTTTACATAATCTACACTCCTGGAAATGGAAAAAAGAACACATTGACACCGGTGTGTCAGACCCACCATACTTGTTCCGGACACTGCGAGAGGGCTGCACAAGCAATGATCACACGCACGGCACAGCGGACACACCAGGAACCGCGGTGTTGGCCGTCGAATGGCACAAGCTGCGCAGCATTTGTGCACCGCCGCCGTCAGTGTCAGCCAGTTTGCCGTGGCATACGGAGCTCCATCGCAGTCTTTAACACTGGTAGCATCCCGCGACAGCGTGGACGTGAACCGTATGTGCAATTGACGGACTTTGAGCGAGGGCGTATAGAGGGCATGCGGGAGGCCGGGTGGACGTACCGCCGAATTGCTCAACACGCGGGGCGTGAGGTCTCCACAGTACATCGATGTTGTCGCCAGTGGTCGGCGGAAGGTGCACGTGCCCGTCGACCTGGGACCGGACCGCAGCGACGCACGGATGCACGCCAAGACCGTAGGATCCTACGCAGTGCCGTAGGGGACTGCACCGCCACTTCCCAGCAAATTAGGGACACTGTTGCTCCTGGGGTATCGGCGAGGACCATTCGCAACCGTCTCCATGAAGCTGGGCTACGGTCCCGCACACCGTTAGGCCGTCTTCCGCTCACGCCCCAACATCGTGCAGCCCGCCTCCAGTGGTGTCGCGACAGGCGTGAATGGAGGGACGAATGGAGACGTGTCGTCTTCAGCGATGAGAGTCGCTTCTGCCTTGGTGCCAATGATGGTCGTATGCGTGTTTGGCGCCACAATCAGGACTGCATACGACCGAGGCACACAGGGCCAACACCCGGCATCATGGTGTGGGGAGCGATCTCATACACTGGCCGTACACCACTGGTGATCGTCGAGGGGACACTGAATAGTGCACGGTACATCCAAACCGTCATCGAACCCATCGTTCTACCATTCCTAGACCGGCAAGGGAACTTGCTGTTCCAACAGGACAATGCACGTCCGCATGTATCCCGTGCCACCCAACGTGCTCTAGAAGGTGTAAGTCAACTACCCTGGCCAGCAAGATCTCCGGATCTGTCCCCCATTGAGCATGTTTGGGACTGGATGAAGCGTCGTCTCACGCGGTCTGCACGTCCAGCACGAACGCTGGTCCAACTGAGGCGCCAGGTGGAAATGGCATGGCAAGCCGTTCCACAGGACTACATCCAGCATCTCTACGATCGTCTCCATGGGAGAATAGCAGCCTGCATTGCTGCGAAAGGTGGATATACACTGTACTAGTGCCGACATTGTGCATGCTCTGTTGCCTGTGTCTATGTGCCTGTGGTTTTGTCAGTGTGATCATGTGATGTATCTGACCCCAGGAATGTGTCAATAAAGTTTCCCCTTCCTGGGACAATGAATTCACGGTGTTCTTATTTCAATTTCCAGGAGTGTATAATTCTTCCTCCGCGCAGGGATTTTGGGTTACACTCGTCTGGTATGAGACGTTCCCTGGTTGGGTTGGGGAAGGGAGGGGAGGGGTGTACACTAGGGGCCCAACCCCCCAATAACCGTGGGTTCGGTTTGGGGCGGCGGTGGAGTGGGTGGACTGTTGTGGTCTGTTGTGGAGTTGCCAACCACTGAGGGCTACGACGGGACGAAGCCTCACCGTCGTTTCTAGGTCCCCTGTTAAATACTTACATACATACATTCGTACCTCAAACTGAAACATTTACCCTTCGCCATCATCCCTGAAGGTATGTGATATCACGTCACCCTCTACACCTCCAGTGCGGTCAGAAACGGACCGCGAAACGGATCTACTGCGTCTAAAATGCCTACGCACCTGACTCATTATTCTGAAAGGGACCTCTCAGCGTGCTAAATTACTAGCTACTTGCCGAGCTGCGACTTTACCGACTCCCTGGTTTATCCTGTTGTAGGTCCATATTTGAGGAAGAGGGAAAACGAGACAGAAACCGTACAAGGCTCTTTAGCAGAAGCAACCAAATTTCCCAGGAACATCCCAACAGAAGCGGGGGGCAGATATTTAAGCTCAGTCCTTCAGGCTAAAGACACGCGACCGCCGGCAAGAAGCCCCACAGCGACTCCAGCCCCTACGCAGGAGATTGAATCTTTCACAGAAGAAGAAATAATCCACATTATTACGAGCAGGAAGAACAATAAAGCATGCGGCCCAGACAACATCGATAACGAGCACGTGAAAACTACGCTCCCTGTACTGCAGCGCTCCTCAGTGAGTGCCAGAAACGAGGAATTGTACCGGATCAGTGGAAACATTCAAAGGCGATAACGCTGTACAAGGGAAAAGGTAACACGGCTGACTCAAATGCGTACAGCGGCATTGCACTAGAGAACACCCTATCCAAGATCTTTACAACACTACTGTGCAAGCGTCTTAGAGATATCATCGATGAGAAACTCCACGATTCACAGTTTGGTTTCACATGTGTGAGATCAACTACACAAGCTGTACACTGTCTCCAAACCGGTATAGAAATGGCCTTAGCGAACCGATGGGGAAAGCTTCATGCAATTTTCATAGACTACACCTAGGCGTTCGTCACAGTCAATAGATTCATTCTAATGAAACTGGAAACCGCCTTAGGTCCAAGACATTACCTGTTGCCAATCATCAGAGATCTTCTCACTAACAACTGGGTGGAAATACGTGATGGTGTAGACAAGTCCAGCCTGATACAGCAATCAGTTGGAGTGCTGCAAGGGGTCCCGCTTAGCCCCACAGTATTCATCTTAGCTACGACAGACATCTTTGAGACAATAAAACCTGACAATGTGTAATCTCCCCCTCACTTATCGACCTTAATGTCAGTGAAAAATTAAACCGCGTGTACCTAATGGAAATTTGGGAAAAGCAATCGTCACCGAAGTTAATCTGTCGCTAAAGAGGGAGGAAAGGGTTACATCTAACTGAAAGGAAAAATGCAAATGAAACTGGTGGAAATTAATTTTGAAAAGGGGTAAAGTTAACAAAGAAAGTAAATATGCGGCCGTTACGTTAACAATTAACTCGCGGTAATTAGATACTTGAGATTTGGGGAAATTACGGTCGCCAGTCCTAAGGACAATTGCTATAGTAACTGAAAAAGAAAGGTTATTACACATATAATTAGCACTAGAAGCGTGGCAACTTAAGGTTGACACGTGCAGTCTGAAAACTGAAAGTTTGTCAGCAGTAATAAATTTCGCTACACTCTGACTTAATTTAGCAAAAGAATTAATAAAACAGGAAAATCGAAAGGTAATTTAGTGACTGAAGTTAATAGTGAGCTTTCTTTCTGAAGCACACCGAAATTCAGTAAAATACGGTTAGTCTTGGACTACCTCGACAACCATTTCAAAAGCTATTCGAATCTACGCAATTTAGAAATAAGAGATTTAACTTTGAACTTGAATTAAGTGATTCTGAACAATTAACAATAGTAAAATTTAGTACGTACCAAGCTGAGCTGCAGTCACAGGTAAGCTAAAATACGGTAACAAAACTCGCACTCTTAATTTGTGCTTGTGTAATCTGAATATTGTAGCCAGCTATGAATACCTTAACTGAACTTTGAAATTAAAGCAGTGAAATAGAATATTACTTTAATGCTGGCGTTTGAATTTCAATGACACTCGGGTTCATTCCGGAAAAGGAAGGGACCCTGCTTGGTAATGCAATTGGGACAATGAGCAACAAAGGTTCATGCTAAGTTGCTGTAATTTTGTGATGCAACAATTTTAAAAGTTTAAAAAGCTGAGGTCTGCCATACAGTACTAAAGCTTTACGTGCTTCCAGTCTTCCTTGTTGGCTGATTGAAGGTTTGAAGCCGTCGATCGAGGAGGTGGCGACAGTCACTCATTGTCGGCCGTCGCTGTTGCTGAAGCTGGATGTTGGCGCGCCTTCTTCTCGACACGTTCACCAGGCGAAACGGGCTCTAGATGTGCGCCAGCTAATGCTTCCCGTACGCGACACCATGTCAGAAACTATCATCGCAAGTCGAGCGCAATTACATGCTGCCAAACCCCGAAAGCGCGGCAACTCGTGGGAGCTTCACGTAACACACCTGCTCCACTGCTCCACCCCAGCCAGACTCCCCCTCTGCCGGCGCTCCACACGACAGAGTTAACACTACCAAAGATCCTAAACACTTTGGTTCTCCACACGACCTATCGATGCATTCGTTCCATAGCTTAGTTTTCCCTAGGCCAGACCCAGGGTATAAATACAAATAATATTCAGGAAACAAACCAATTATACATCGACAAAAATGCATAAATATATATATACAAATAGTAAAACAATTACATATATATATATATATATATATATATATATATATATATATATATATATATATATATACAAATAGTAAAACAATTACAATATGTAAAGACACAGAAATGTCGTATATTCAGGTAACAAAAATAAGGAAAACAAATTTGCAGTGCAATAGATGGAAATAGGAGGATATGCATTTCCGGCGTTACAAATGTAAATCTACTCTCTACGCAGACGACATAGCATTAACCTCAGTTTCTGGGGATGATCTACAAGAAACCTTCAACCAGTTAGTGTATTGGGTACGAAAAATCGTCCTATCCTTGAATGAAGAGAAGACAGTCTCCATGACCTTCAGTAGAGGACGAACACCCAGCACTTTCTATGCTGGAGACACACCGCTGTAGTGAGTCACCACTTTCACGTACCTAGGAGTTACCCTTCAGTCACAGGAACAATATTCACAGGTCACAAACTACAGAGGCAGCGCAGCAACGGGAGCCATAAATGATGTCAAGTCGAAAGGTAAACTCTCCCTGGAATCTGCCCTATAACTGTTTGAACCCAAAGTTGAAGCTGTTGAACCTTAAGGATTGGAAAACATATGGATTCATATGAAGAAGACAGATCTCGAAAAAATAGAGAAGCTGAAAGCTACTTACTTAAAAAGGATACTCTCTCTCACTCGAAATACACACTCTCGCGGCTTCTGTATGAATCGGCCAGGCAGCCATTCTTCGTAGAAAAGCTGCGACTGAAGCACTTACGCCAGTGACGACAGCCTACCAGCACTTATTGAGGGAACTACATGAGAAGGATTTCTATGTTACAGATGCCATGACAGACCGCGAATGGACGCAGGGAGGACACGAACTCCGCCACGGAGTGACGAAACTCTCCATGCATAGATTTCATCACAAACTGTGCAACATCCAGAGTTTCCAGGAGCCCAGCACGAGCTGTATACGTGCGATGTGCGGTGACCGTGGTGAGAGACATCATGTGTTAATCTGTAGGATGAGAACAGAATAGCTGGCGAAATTCTGTAGTGACTAAGAAGAAGAATAATCATGAATAGAGAATAACTCCTGTACTTCACGCACTAAATGGCCAGTTAAGCTGCAATAAATCTAATGTTTGGGGAAACTTCCCTTTTAATTTCAATTTTAAATCTTAATAAATAATGGTGGGCGATTATTTTGAATGGAATTTTAATTGATATTTACTCTCTGAAGTGTCAATTCTATCATCACTTTACTCTTGTTACATATCTAAACTTTTTTCTGAATTCGTAATCATTTCCTATAAATAATACGGTGAGGTACTCTCTACATTCTCTCTTACACTTAAATAGTGAATAATCCACTGATCTTTTGTTTTTTTGGTTTTAGTCTAAAGCTTACATTTCATTTAAAAACTCGAAAATTATTGGAGGTAACTTTACAGAACATTTCTGCCTTATATTTATACATATACATATCAAAATTTCACTTGTAAATTTTTAAACCCCGATATATTTAATTCCCCCCCCCCCATGAACCATGGACCTTGCCGTTGGTGGGGAGGCTTGCGTGCCTCAGCGATACAGATAGCCATACCGTAGGTACAACCACAACGGAGGGGTATCTGTTGAGAGACCAGACAAACGTGTGGTTCCTGAAGAGGGGCAGCAGCCTTTTCAGTAGTTGCAAGGGCAACAGTCAGGATGATTGACTGATCTGGCCTTGTAACAATAACCAATACGGCCTTGCTGTGCTGGTACTGCGAACGGCTGAAAGCAAGAGGAAACTACGGCCGTAATTTTTCCCGAGGGCATGCAGCTTTACTGTATGATTAAATGATGATGGCGTCCTCTTGGGTAAAATATTCTGGAGGTAAAATAGTCCCCCATTCGGATCTCCGGGCGGGGACTACTCAAGAGGATGTCGTTATCAGGAGAAAGAAAACTGGCGTTCCACGGATCGGAGCGTGGAATGTCAGGTCCCTTAATCGGGCAGGTAGGTTAGAAAATTTAAAAAGGGAAATGGATAGGTTAAAGTTAGATATAGTGGGAATTAGTGAAGTTCGGTGGCAGGAGGAACAAGACTTCTGGACAGGTGTCTACAGGGTTATAAACACAAAGTCAAATAGGGGTAATGCAGGAGTAGGTTTAATAATGAATAGGAAAATAGGAGTGCGGGTAAGCTACTACAAACAGCATAGCGAACGCATTATTGTGGCCAAGATAGATACGAAGCCCAAACCTACTACAGTAGTACAAGTTTATATGACAACTAGCTCTGCAGATGACGAAGAAATTGAAGAAATGTATGATGAAATTAAAGAAATTATTCAGATAGTGAAGGGAGACGAAAATTTAATAGTCATGGGTGACTGGAATTCGAGTGTAGGAAAAGGGAGAGAAGGAAACGTAGTAGGTGAATATGGATTGGGGCTAAGAAATGAAAGAGGGAGCCGCCTGGTAGAATTTTGCACAGAGAACAACCTAATCATAGCTAACACTGGGTTTAAGAATCATGATAGAAGACTGTATACATGGAAGCACCCTGGAGATACTAAAAGGTATCAGATAGATTATATAATGGTAAGACAGACATTTAGGAACCAGGTTTTAAATTGTAAGACATTTCCAGGGGCAGATGTGGACTCTGACCACAATCTATTGGTTATGACCTGTAGATTAAAACTGAAGAAACTGCAAAAAGGTGGGAATTTAAGGAGATGGGACCTGGATAAACTGAAAGAACCAGAGGTTGTACAGAGTTTCAGGGAGAGCAAAAGGGAACAATTGACAGGAATGGGGGAAAGAAATACAGTAGAAGAAGAATGGGTAGCTTTGAGGGATGAAGTAGTGAAGGCAGCAGAGGATCAAGTAGGTAAAAAGACGAAGGCTAGTAGAAATCCTTGGGTAACACAAGAAATATTGAATTTAATTGATGAAAGGAGAAAATGTAAAAATGCAGTAAGTGAAGCAGGCAAAAAGGAATACAAACGTCTCAAAAATGAGATCGACAGGAAGTGCAAAATGGCTAAGCAGGGATGGCTAGAGGACAAATGTAAGGATGTAGAGGCTTATCTCACTAGGGGTAAGATAGATACTGGCTACAGGAAAATTAAAGAGGCCTTTGGAGATAAGAGAACCACTTGTATGAACATCAAGAGCTCAGATGGAAACCCAGTTCTAAGCAAAGAAGGGAAAGCAGGAAGGTGGTAGGAGTATATAGAGGGTCTATACAAGGGCGATGAACTTCAGGACAATATTATGGAAATGGAAGAGGATGTAGATGAAGATGAAATGGGAGATACGATACTGAGTGAAGAGTGTGACAGAGCACTGAAAGACCTGAGTCGAAACAAGGCCCCCGGAGTAGACAACTTTCCATTGGAACTACTGACGGCCTTGGGAGAGCCAGTCCTGACAAAACTCTACCATCTTGTGAGCAAGATGTATGAAACAGGCGAAATACCCTCAGACTTCAAGAAGAATATAATAATTCCAATCCCAAAGAAAGCAGGTGTTGACAGATGTGAAAATTACCGAACAATCAGTTTAATAAGCCACAGCTGCAAAATACTAACACGAATTCTTTACAGACGAATGGAAAAACTGGTAGAAGCCGACCTCGGGGAAGATCAGTTTGGATTCCGTAGAAATACTGGAACACGTGAGGCAATACTCACCTTACGACTTATCTTAGAAGAAAGATTAAGGAAAGGCAAACCTACGTTTCTAGCATTTGTAGACTTAGAGAAAGCTTTTGACAATGTTGACTGGAATACTCTCTTTCAAATTCTAAAGGTGGCAGGGGTAAAATACAGGGAGCGAAAGGCTATTTACAATTTGTACAGAAACCAGATGGCAGTTATAAGAGTCGAGGGACATGAAAGGGAAGCAGTGGTTAAGAAGGGAGTAAGACAGGGTTGTAGCCTCTCCCCGATGTTATTCAATCTGTATATTGAGCAAGCAGCAAAGGAAACAAAAGAAAAATTGGGAGTAGGTATTAAAATCCATGGAGAAGAAATAAAAACGTTGAGGTTCGCCGATGACATTGTAATTCTGTCAGAAACGGCAAAGGACCTGGTAGAGCAGTTGAACGGAATAGACAGTGTCTTGAAGGGAGGATATAAGATGAACATCAACAAAAGCAAAACGAGGGTAATGGAATGTAGTCGAATTAAGTCGGGTGATGTTGAGGGTATTAGTTTAGGAAATGAGACACTTAAAGTAGTAAAGGAGTTTTGCTATTTGGGGAGCAAAATAACTGATGATGGTCGAAGTAGAGAGGATATAAAATGTAGACTGGCAATGGCAAGGAAAGCGTTTCTGAAGAAGAGAAATTTGTTAACATCGAGTATAGATTTAAGTGTCAGGAAGTCATTTCTGAAAGTATTTGTATGGAGTGTAGCGATGTATGGAAGTGAAACATGGACGGTAAATAGTTTGGACAAGAAGAGAATAGAAGCTTTCGAAAAGTGGTGCTACAGAAGAATGCTGAAGATTAGATGGGTAGATCACGTAACTAATGAGGAAGTATTGAATAGGATTGGGGAGAAGAGAAGTTTGTGGCACAACTTGACCAGAAGAAGGGATCGGTTGGTAGGACATGTTCTGAGGCATCAAGGGATCACCAATTTAGTATTGGAGGGCAGCGTGGAGGGTAAAAATCGTAGGGGGAGACCAAGAGATGAATACACTAAGCAGATTCAGAAGGATGTAGGTTGCAGTAGGTACTGGGAGATGAAGAAGCTTGCACAGGATAGAGTAGCGTGGAGAGCTGCATCAAACCAGTCTCGGGACTGATGACCACAACAACAACAACAGGAATGTATTACACCCCTGTCGCGTTAGTGCCATATAGATTGCGAGGATAAGATTAGTCTAATAACAGTGCGCACAGAGGCATTTAAAGAAGGGTTCTTTCCGCGCTTCTTATGTGAAGATACCCCAGTTATTAGTACAATCGGGAGTGCCCTTTGCCATGTACCTGACAGCGATTTGGAGAGATTGTGTATAAATGTACACGTATCGGCATTACAAAATGTCTGTAGTACTCCATTCCCATATTTATCGAAGGAAAAGTTATTTTCTGTTGTCCTCTGCATCCACGCCAGTCTCTTTCATCTCTCTCTCCTGATCTCTACGCGACATATACTACGCTGGAAGGGTAGGTATTTCGATATCCTGTACAGTATATTCAACAGTGTGTCATTGTAACAACGTCGCCTTTTCCCAGAAATTCTCATTTAGTTCCCCAATCAGCTGTGTTATACTTTCGTGTTGGATATTCCGGCCTGTCACACTATTTGCATCACAGAGTTCGTTCGATGTCGCTTAATTCATTGCACTCCTGCCATAATCACTTCCTATGGACTCAGGCCATGGAGCAGTTCTCCAGAACAGGTCGTGCTGGTGCTTTCTGTGCGATATCCTTAGCACGTACATTGGCCAACCCCAAAACCTGTTCAATAAATATCTCTTTCATTCGTGTATCATATGCAGATACACCGTATGAGTGTTAGATGCAGTGGTTTCTATTGCGCTCTACAAACTTATGCCGTTGACAGTTGATGATTCTTCCTCCTTTAGGGGCAGATTCCCACACCAAGGACAAGAGGCAGGCTCCGCTCCTGTGCCGTCTTTGACAAGGCCGTGGACTTCTTATGCCTGAAGTCTTCGCCTGCCGTTACTGTTGAATTTTATTCAAAATTTAGGCAATAGTGGGGTTCGAACCAGGAACTGAGGACGTTTTCGTAACTGATTTTTTTCACCTTTCGCGGGCAAGTGCTCTACCGATCTTTTTAATATTTTTTTCTTCTCTTTTTATCTTTATAATGCTCTACAGACATTTTTCCTGCGCTCTGACCACTTATTTTTTTCCATCTTTCTTCTTTAATCACATTAACGGCTTCTCTATTTATTTTTTTTATTTTAGAGCGGTCATCTACAGGCCGATGGAGGCAGAGTGTGCAGGCGTCGAAACCCGAAGCCTGGCCGCGGTGCCTCTCCCATCCCGTCTCTGAACGCCCCGTCCACTTTTGTTTTCATTGATTAATTCCTGTCCTTTGTTATTTTATTTTTATTGATTTATTTGTTTTGTTCTTCAACTCCAGAATTTGTGATAAAATTGTTATACAAATTGTTTCTGTTAGCAGGAAGACACAGTAAAGGAATTAAATAACATAAGTAATCCCAACATGAAATACATTTAAAAGATAGCATTTACTGCTTGCGTCTATCTTACAACACGCGAGTGAACTGAAATGCATCTAAGAAAAATAAGAGAATTGAAACTCCTACAGTTGTACTGATCAAACGACCACAAAGTCAAACAAAATTTAAATAGCGATGAAAAGCTAATCCTGCACGCCGACCCACGCGCGCTTCCCATCTGCGGACATTGTTCATTGGATGCAAGTCGATAACCATTTCGCTTCGTCTCAAGGTCCACTACTGGGGTCGTCTCCTGCCCGGTACACCTCAGCTGTGAGAGGGGTTATAAAGTGAGCTCAAATGTGCCATGGTTACCTTGGAGTCATTGCCAGTGTTGAAGACACATCTCCTCTTCATTGTAGAACAAGTAGTAAATGGACGTGCCTTTAAATCACGTGAGAGTGTTAGTCTTTGCGGTTGGGAAGTTAAGTATTCTCCGGGCGTGGGAGGAGCTGGGGATCAATCTCACGAGGCGAAGCATGAACGTGACAGGTGAGAATATTCTGTACCAGCGTCCACACATCAAACGCTGTTCCGTACGCTAAAAAGCGTTCGCCAGTGTCCGGGAGGTGGCACTTTGGGCAGAGGGGACAATCCATCATCCCAATAGCGTGCAACCCGTGTCGCGTCACTTATTACTCGGCTGACCATATGGTACCCGTGCAGGGCGAAGGGCTGTTGGACTGCTTTCTGCACCATAGGCCATAGTGTGACCGGGCTTTTACTCTCCGCCACATTGCAAGGGGCGGATCTCAGCAGCAGACGATAGACGTCCCTCTACTACAGAACTCAAGTAGTCCGCAGATCAGGTTGCACATAACCACAAACGAGAATGAATGCAGAGATGTGGAATAGAGAGGGAGTGATGTGCGCAATAGTAGCAGGTGACAAGATGGTTCCTCCAACAGACTGCCGGTAATTGAATTATATTGGCGAATCTTCAGTTTCACCATTGTGCACAATTATAAGGCTGCAGCCCGCCTTCGTACATTTATAAGTCCCAGTCCACCGTCACGTGGAGGGAGTCTGAGGGTGTTGTAGCGGACTTCAAACAGGAATCCAGGAGTAGGGTAGTATACAAATGCCGCCTTTAGCCTGAGTGCCGTCACTGTCGGCATCGGGAGAACATGACGCGTAAGACTTTCTATGAACGGTTCCAGTGCGATCGTGTAAGAAGTCGTGAAGACTGGGCATTCTTGGAGAATCGAACTGTAGGGAAGCAGCCTACTCACGCCGTATAAGATTCACATCAGTCTCTCCATTGTGTGCCAGCCTAGTCCGCTGTAACTAGCTCTGACGTCAAAAATGTTGCGCAATACCTTAATAATCAAGTAAATAACCTGAAACGTTTCTAGCATATCAGGAGTAATACTAAATCAATATGTGTTGAATGTCAGTTCAATAACTTTAACCATTTTCGAATTTTGGACGTTTTTCTGTAAAAATCATTGGCGCAACAGAAAAGAGCTAGAAACTTAAAAATTTATATTTGGATTCCTTTTGCATAATAATTTAGTAGAAACAGTATTCCGCATCTCATAAATTAAAATTTTAGTAGAAATTCATGATTTTCTGGTTTTTGTCCTAGAAATTAAGGAAGCAAGATAGATAAAGTAAGCGAATAAATAAGGCTAGGGTGTTTAAATTTAAGTAGAAGGGAGATCCGCTCTAATCATAAAGATGCGAGAAGTTTCAATTGAATAACTATAAAATTATAGCGATAGCGTATCTCCAAAGGGCAAGTTCAGAGCTCGCCTACTGCGTGTAGTGTAATTAAATTAATTCTCTCGCCCAAAATATTTGACTTAGCCACGACAGACTTTTGTTATGATTACTTACCTGTGTGCTGAATGCACATTTAAATTAAGAGCTTCATCGGCCATCAGCAAAGAAAGCAATGATTTGTTCGATAACTTAAAGTGGTGCATTACTAGCCCAGCGGCTAGTCGGGAGAGCGGAATTGATCAGGCGTTCCCTTAGCCGTCCGCACCGCGGCTTTATATATAAGAACGCTGCGCGAGAGATGAAGGCCCCAGTTCTCTCCAGATGCTGATTAGCGCACCACCTGTGCCGGGAGTCGCGTCGCGTCGGTATAATTGCTATAAACAGCCTCGGATGCCGTAATAAGTTACTCGGGATACGCGCAACCATGAAATCATTTTCGAGTGAAATGTTCATTCTGGGATGACTTTAATGATCTATCTTCAGTTTGCGTATGTCGTATTTTCACGTGCCGTCGTGGGACAGACATTCTACCATTATTTAGCGTGGCGTTTGATGAACATTATCATCAAATTATGGCGAACATTCACTTAAACATTTAATTTGAACAGTTATAGATGTATCAGCGCATTAGACTCTGAACTGCTCTGTTAGTTACATTGTGTGGATTTTTTTGGGTCTGTGACTTTCAGAATATAGTGAACATTTTTAGAGAATCGTTTTTGATTATGAATCCCAGACAATCTCCTAATTCCTCAGAGCTATAAGCTGTAGCTATAAGTGTATTTCTCAGATGAAGTGGGCACTAGGAATTCTAATTATAGGCTTCACGTTTTGCTAATCACTTTCTGGTTGCCAATATTGTAGTTAGTGAGCCAGTGTTGAGAACGGCAAAAGACAGCATAAATAATAGGAATATTTAACAACAATTAATTCCACTCGCCGTCCCACATATGGTTAATCGGCCGGGAAATGCATCTTTTCTACATTACATTCTACATATATAAACCAATTAATTCCACCAGCCGCCCCACATATGGTGCATCGGCCGGAAAAAACACACAAAACATTTTTATATATTAACAGTTATTCCACCCGCCGCCCCACAGAACGTCGGATTGGCAAGAGACCCGTAGTGCGGCCATTTAACTGTGCATGAAATGATGCTCCGCGAAGGAGGCGCAAAATCAGGCGCGAGAAAGTGAGATGGAAAGCCCATGCGGGCTTGGATTGACATAAAAAAAAGCATGGTCGAAGACAATTCGGATCACAGCAGCACGGAGGCGACAGGATGTGGCGAGAATGGTCGAATCCCGTAATTCGCCAGTGGCCGTCTGCGTGTTGGCCTCTCCTCCTTGGGTCGGTTGCTCCATTGAAAGAATTAGTGGCAGGACCTCCTATACGCGCGCTGCCAGGTGCCGGGCAAAGATCTTGTGCTCCGAATTTAGCTTTGTAATCGGTCCGTAATCCTCCGTCGAACGACCTCTTAAAGGCTTGTGTGTCGGGATGAGTAGTGCATCGACGAAGGCAGGTGGTACGCAGAAACCGGCGGACATCAGCTCTAGGTACGCAGTGATCCAACGTTACTTCATCTGGGTGCGGGAAGTCCGATATAATGCGAGCGACAGTCCGTATGGGCTTATCTAGTCCATCCTCAATGTCATCCTGTAACGCCGGAAATGCATATCCTCCTATTTCCATCTATTGGACTATAAATGTTTTTTCCTTATTTTGTTACCTGAAGATATGACATTTCTGTGTCTTTATATATTGTAATTGTTTTACTGTTTATATATATATATATATATATATATATATATATATATATATATATATATATATATGCGTTTATGTTGCTTTCTTTTGTGAATATTCTTTGTATTTATACGCTGGGTCTGGCCTAGGGAAAACTATGCCATCCAACGAATACATCGATAGGTCGTGTGGAGAACCAAAGTGTTTAGGATCTTTGGTAGTGTTAACTCTGTCGCGTGGAGCGCGGGCAGAGAGAGAGTCTGGCTGGGGTGGTGCAGTGGAGCAGGTGTGTTGTGTGACGCTCCCGCGAGTTGCCGCGCTTTCGGGGTTTGGCAGCATGTAATTGCGCTCGACTTATTATGTTAGTTTCTGACACGGTGTTGCGGACGGGATGCATTAGCTGGCGCACATCAAGAGCCCGTTGCGCCTGGTGACCGTGTCGAGAAGAAGGCGCGCCAACATCCAGCTTCTGCAACAGCGATGGCCGACAATGAGTGACTGTCACCACCTCCTCGATCGACGGCTTCAAACCTTAAATCAACCAACAAGGAAGACTGGACGCACGTAAAGTTTTAGAACTGTATGGCAGACCTCAGCTTTTCAAACTTTTAAAACTGTTGCATCACAAAATTACAGCAACTTAGCATGAACCTTTGTTCCTCATTGTCCCAATTGCATTACCAAGCAAGGTCCCTTCCTTTTCCGGAATGAACCCGAGCGTCGTTGAAATTCAAACGCCAGCATCATTCGATTTCACTCCTTTAATTTCAAAGTTCAGTTACGGTATTCATAGCTGGCCACAATATTTAGATTACACAAGCACAGATTAAGAGTGCGGGTTTTGTTACCGTATTTTAGCTTACCTGTGACTGCAGCTCGGCTTGGTACGTACTAAATTTTACTATTGTTAATTGTTCAGAATCATTTAATTCAAGTTCAAAGTTAAATCTCTTATTTCTAACTTGCGTAGATGCAAGTAGCTTCTGAAATGATTGTTGAGGTAGCCCAAGACTAACCATATATTACTGAATTTCGATGTGCTTCAGAGAGAAAGCTCACTATTAACTTCAGTCACTAAATTAACTTTCAATTTTCCGGTTTTATTAATTCTTTTGCTAAATTAAGTCAGAGTGTAGCGAAATTTATTACTTCTGACAAACTTTCAGTTTTCACACTACACGTGTCAGCCTTCAGTTGTCACGCTTCTAGTGCTAATTATATGTGTAATAACCTTTCTTTTTCAGATACTATAGTAATTGTCCTTAGGACTGGCGACCGTAATTTCCCCCAAATCTCAAATATCTAATTAGCGCCAATTAATTGTTAACGTGACGACCGCCCATTTACTTTCTTTATTAACTTTACCCCTTTTCAAAATTAATTTCCACCAGTTTCATTTGCATTTTTCCTTTCGTTTAGATGCAACCCTTTCCTTCCTCTTTACCGACAGATTAACTTCGGTGACGATTGCTTCTACCAAATTTCCATTAGGTACACGCGGTTTAATTTTTCACTGTCATGAAGGTCGATAAATGAGAGGGAGGTTACAGTCTTCCGTAATCTCCGCCAAAAGTGGCTATGCTGCTGCGCAGTGAAGGGTGCACGACACATGCTTCAATACGTCGTTATCGTCCTCCTCCTCTATAGTCTCCTCATGGTAAAAGCATCGACAATGATCTGCAAAGACTTCCAATGTCTACCTGGGTGGTGGAGGATCGACCATCCGTCAAAATAAGGTCCATAATTAACTTTTGCTGGCGTTGACGTTGTCAGGCTCGATGTGGTGCATAAATGGAATTTCGCCGCTCGTTCGGTCTTGACGCCACGACCGCACAATGACCCCTTCCAGTTTTCGCCGTGTAAGAGACAATACTTTGGCTTTAATACGGGAGCTTGCCGTCTGTCGGTTGGAATGCGAGTTCGCGAAGTATCTTGTAAAAAAGTTCCAGAGTGTGGTGATAGCATGCAGCAACGTCCTTACCATATTCTATTAGCACCCGCCCGAATGCTGGACGTGTTTCTCTGTCTGCGAACCTGTTGGCGACAATCTGACGGTTTTCTGGATCTTAGAGGTGTGCCGCATTTATCTTCCACATGCAACCCTTCGCAAGAGGGTGACCATGCGTCAGAAGACGCTATGGTCCACGTCCAACATTCCTGGCACACTATCAAGACGACTGGCAGAGTGACTAGTAAGATATGGTCACGTTGCACTTTCGCCAAGTACCAATGGAATACAGGTTTCGCACCAGTATCCGAAGTTCTTAGCAAGTCGAAAAGTGTGGGACCTAGTTTATGGGGTGGAGCACGCAGGTAAAATCGCCGCCGAAGATATAAGGGGCGTTCAAAAAGAAACGAGCCGGACACACAATCACAGAAACCAGTACTTGTATGTGAGAAGTATTAACCCTGGCTGAGACACTAGTCCCACTGAGACACAAGGCAGTGAATGGCTGTCTCATGAAATTCCCGGGGTGCGATGTTAACCAGTTCCGCACGTACAGCTAGACGACGCCGTCCGAGATGAATCGCTCGCCCCTCAGAGCCTTTTTAAGTGGACCAAAACAGATATAATCACAAGGAGAGAGGGCCGGACTGTATGAGGGTGGCCGAGAACCACTACAATTTCTGCAGGAGTACTACGACTGTGTTGGCCGTATAAGGCTTTGCATTGCCGTGGAGCGGAATTACCCCACAGCCTTGTAGGTTTGCCCCCCCCATGAACCATGGACCTTGCCATTGGTGGGGAGGCTTACGTGCCTCAGCGATACAGATAGCCGTACCGTAGGTGCAACCACAACGGAGGGGTATCTGTTGAGAGGCCAGACAAACGTGTGGTTCCTGAAGAGGGGCAGCAGCCTTTTCAGTAGTTGCAAGGGCAACAGTCAGGATGATTGACTGATCTGGCCTTGTAACAATAACCAAAACGGCGTTGCTGTGCTGGTACTGCGAACGGCTGAAAGCAAGGGAAACTACGGCCGTAATTTTTCCCGAGGCCATGCAGCTTTACTGTATGATTAAATGATGATGGCGTCCTCTTGGGTAAAATATTCCGGAGGTAAAACAGTCCCCCATTCGGATCTCCGGGCGGGGACTACTCAAGAGGATGTCGTTATCAGGAGAAAGGAAACTGGCGTTCTACGGATCGGAGCGTGGAATGTCAGATCCCTTAATCGGGCAGGTAGATTAGAAAATTTAAAAAGGGAAATGGATAGGTTAAAGTTAGATATAGTGGGAATTAGTGAAGTTCGGTGGCAGGAGGAACAAGACTTCTAGTCAGGTGACTACAGGGTTATAAACACAAAGTCAAATTAGGGGAATACAAGAGTAGGTTTAATTATGAATAGGAAAACAGGAATGCGGGTAAGCTACTACAAACAGCACAGTGAACGCATTATTGTGGCCAAGAGGCCCACACCTACTACAGTAGTACAAGTTTATATGCCAACTAGCTCTGCAGATGACGAAGAAATTGAAGAAATGTATGATGAAATAAAGAAATTATTCAGATAGTGAAGGGAGACGAAAATTTAATAGTCATGGGTGACTGGAATTCGAGTGTAGGAAAAGGGAGAGAAGGAAACGTAGTAGGTGAATATGGATTGGGGCTAAGAAATGAAGGAGGAAGCCGCCTGATAGAATTTTGCACAGAGCAAAACTTAATCATAGCTAACACTTGGTTTAAGAATCATGATAGAAGGTTGTATACATGGAAGAACCCTGGAGATACTAAAAGGTATCAGATAGATTATATAATGGTAAGACAGACATTTAGGAACCAGGTTTTAAATTGTAAGACATTTCCAGGGGCAGATGTGGACTCTGACCACAATCTACTGGTTATGACCTGTAGATTAAAACTGAAGAAACTGCAAAAAGGTGGGAATTTAAGGAGTGGGACCTGGATAAACTGAAAGAACCAGAGGTTGCACAGAGTTTCAGGGAGAGCAAAAGGGAACAAATGACAGGAATGGGGGAAATAAATACAGTAGAAGAAGAATGGGTAGCTTTGAGGGATGAAGTAGTGAAGGCAGCAGAGGATCAAGTAGGTAAAAAGACGAGGGCTAGTAGAAATCCTTGGGTAACAGAAGAAATATTGAATTTAATTGATGAAAGGAGAAAATATAAAAATGCAGTAAATGAAGCAGGCAAAAAGGAATACAAACGTCTCAAAAATGAGATCGACAGGAAGTGCAAAATGGCTAAGCAGGGATGGCTAGAGGACAAATGTAAGGATGTAGAGGCTTATCTCACTAGGGGTAAGATAGATACTGCCTACAGGAAAATTAAAGAGGCCTTTGGAGATAAGAGAACCACTTGTATGAACATCAAGAGCTCAGAGGGAAACCCAGTTCTAAGCAAAGAAGGGAAAGCAGAAAGGTGGAAGGAGTATGTAGAGGGTCTATACAAGGGCGATGCACTTGAGGACAATATTATGGAAATGGAAGAGGATGTAGATGAAGATGAAATGGGAGATACGATACTGCGTGAAGACTTTGACAGAGCACTGAAAGACCTGAGTCGAAACCAGGCCCCCGGAGTAGACAACATTCCATTGGAACTACTGACGGCCGTGGGAGAGCCAGTCCTGACAACACTCTACCATCTGGTGGGCACGATGTATGAAACAGGCGAAATACCCTCAGACTTCAAGAAGAATATAATAATTCCAATCCCAAAGAAAGCAGGTGTTGACAGATGTGAAAATTACCGAACAATCAGTTTAATAAGCCACAGCTGCAAAGTACTAACACGATTTCTTTACAGACAAATGGGAAAACTAGTAGAAGCCGACCTCGGGGAAGATCAGTTTGGATTCCGTAGAAATACTGGAACACGTGAGGCAATACTCACCTTACGACTTATCTTAGAAGAAAGATTAAGGAAAGGCAAACCTACGTTTCTAGCATTTGTAGACTTAGAGAAAGCTTTTGACAATGTTGACTGGAATATTCTCTTTCAAATTCTAAAGGTGGCAGGGGTAAAATACAGGGAGCGAAAGGCTATTTATAATTTGTACAGAAACCAGATGGCAGTTATAAGAGTCGAGGGACATGAAAGGGAAGCAGTGGTTGGGAAGGGAGTAAGACAGGGTTGTAGCCTCTCCCCGATGTTATTCAATATCTATATTGAGCAATCAGTAAAGGAAACAAAAGAATGCAAGAGTAAGGAAACAAGAATGCCGACAGTGGCACAAGAGCCGACAGCGGCACAAGAGCCGACAGCGGCTTCGCCTCGCCAGTATTGTTGCTCCCGCCTGTGCGGCACGCTTGATCTCACTCGCCCTTTTAACGGCGTTTCCAGAACGTGCGTTTCACTGAATTCTTTCGGAAAAACTCACTCCCGAGTAATCTCAAGAAGTCCATTACCACTATCACAGTGGATAACTCGACACTGACCATCATCACACGCATGTACTAGCCTGAAACTTAAAACAGCGCCTAAGTACATCGGCAATGACTAGTAAATCATATATTTATGGAATCTTACAGCTATTTACAAAATCATATTTACATTCCTTAATCTACTGTGACTCAGCTGAAAACTTAAACTAGCAGCTTGGATTTTTCAGTTGATTAGATCATGATTAAATTGATTAAAATTAAATTGATTAATCAAAATTAATGACTTATTAATTAAAACTTCTTTAATGACCTCTAGGTCAGGCAAAAGCATCGCAACATGGCACATCCTTAAATCTTACACTCTATATTTACATACTGTACAAATTACCCTTTCTGTGGTATTAATCAATCCTTGGTTGGTACAATTTCAGGTCTACAATGTTCCGTATACCTAATAGCTTTCCAGAGCTTGGATACTCTAAGCAATAATCATTTGTGTGAGGTATACCAATGACTTTATATGGTCCATTATAAACAAACTTAAATTTAGAGATTTCATGGTCTATCTCGCTCGATTTCTCATGAGCTTTTACAAGTACTAAGTCTCCGATTGCAAACTTAGCAAAACGCGCTTTAGCGTCATGACGACGTATGCGACCATCGGTTCTTAGCTTCATTATTTCTGGCAAACGATCTTTTTTCACACCAATACTCGATTTGTCTGGAAACACACTCTTACTCCTCATTATTACTTCATACAGGTCTCGTTTTTGTTCGTGTGTTACGTTTGACACATCGACTACAATACTTTCCAAATCACTTTCTACAATATTGTCAATGCCGAGATTCCTCACATTACACTAGTTCAAATTCATACCTACGTCAATAGCATCCGGCAAGTTAACAATGTGTATAGGCTGGTATTGCCTATGCACACCGTCTCCTGCCTCGTCAAAACTAACTACTGTTGTTTTATCTAGTGACATACATGTCAAAGTTTTGCTTTCGCAATTATTCACTGTACGGTACTTTAATAGCCAATCTAACCCGATAATTACTTCCGTAGTCAAGTCTGGGACGACGACAAACTCTTGTTCAAATCGTGCCCCACATATCTCGAAGTTGACAAAAATCTGTTTTGTGACCGGTTTACTGGCCTTCCCAGTAGCACCGATAATTTTCACTCCTGTTACTGGCATAACTACGATGCCAGGTCTGTCTTTCAGCAACTCAAATATTTTCCCAGATACAGCACTCAATTCTGCACCGGTGTCAATCAACACGTTTAGTTGTAGGTCGTGCATATTAACAGACACTACCATCTGTCTACACTTGTCCTCGACTGTTTCTTTATTTTCCCACAGTAAATCCTCGACTATATCCAGGTCATTCCAGAAAAAACCATCCGGCTTTGATCCTAAATCCGGCTTATCAGGCGGCTTTTTCAGCCTCTGTTCAAATACAATTTTAATTTCAACACGTTTGTCCTGAGGCTTAGTCTGTAGCTTCGCCTCCAATACCGAAACCTTTTCCTGTAACTCGTCACCTAGTGAATGTTGACCTGCTATCATTTCACTAATTGTCACCTTCGTTGATTCCTCTTTGGCCAGATTGATCTCATCCGCCAATCTACCTGGAGGAATATGCCCAGTAGTTTCTGGAATTACTTCCGCTAGATCTGCGCAACCCACACTGCTATCGTCTGACCGTATAATGTCAGCTCTAACCTCATACACGCTGTAATCTATGTGCTTTCCTACCAATCGTGTCCGGCTATCATTATAATTTTCGCAATCTTTCTCCTTAATACTCACGCAATGTTTAGACTGGAGGTTTGCGTCGGATGGGTCGGCTACTTCTACCACTGAAACTTTCGGTAAGGTCTGCCGGTTAGGGCCAGAACTTTCCGTTACTACTTCAACATCCAACTCTTGCGGGACGAAACACGACGAATCTTGCTCGTGCTCCCCATTAACATCAACTATTTCTGGTAAAGTCTGCCGGTTAGGACCAGAACTTTCTATCATTTCACAAACACTATCTTCCTGCGGGACGAGACGCGGAAAATCCTGCACGCGCTCCCCATAAACACTTCTCCCATACAGGCCCCTATAATCTCTTAGTTCGTCGTATAAGCGACCGAACTGCCTTAACCAGACCTCATCCCTCTCTGCATCCCCTCGCTCGATGACGGACGTGTTATCCGACATCTGATCTTCTCTCAACAATTGCGAATCATTCTTAAACTCAATCTCCAGTTCCGCTGTGGGTATTACAGCTGCCACTTTATGATCGATTTCCGGAACACTACTTAAATTGTTCTCACTGACAGTGAATGTACTACCTACTGCCGTGTATACAGCTGATCTACTACTTGTGGGCGCACTCCTTTCTCCTAACACTGGCACACTATCCCGCCGTTGATTATTCCACACGGAATTTTCATAACGACGACACCTGGGTTTTCTCCTGTTATTGGGCCGCCAAAATTTCTCCACGCCCAGTCGGCCCCTCACCGGCGCGGCTAATGGTTTCCCTGTCTCGTCCCAGCAGATACAGTCCCCGGATGCTGCTGAGGCGGCTGATCACACCCTCTGGCGTTATTACTGTTCTGTGAAGCCCGTATCACGTTAGTACGATACTGGTTTCCGTCATTCCTGTTATTATTTGCATTGTACCAATTGTTATTTCGGTCCGAACCATTATTGTTATTGCTGCCATGGTTGCGGTATGCATTATTCCCATGGTTATCGTTGTTGTGGTTGCTGTGGTACCCGTTGTTGTTACCACGGCCTCTACCACTGTCGCGATTATTGCGCCAATTTTCCTCGTCCTCCACTCTTTCCAGGAAATCATTTATTGTCCTGTAATTGCTTCCTACGTAGCGTTTTGTATCATCTGGAAGCTTCTTGTAGAGTTCCCAGACTATTTCGGATTCCGTGCGGCGATCACGCAAATATTCCAACTTGCGGATCCAGCCCTCACAAAACTCCTTCATCGAACCGCGCGAATTCGCATCGAAAGGCCTCGATACGACAAATTCGCGCCAGACACTTTGCTGTTTTTGCTCTGACCAGTATTCAGCCAGAAACAAATTTTTAAATTCGTCAAAAGTCAGGTTCGTAATGTTGAGGTTTAAGCCCCACCGCTTGGCATCACCAGCCAACACATCAATAATCGCATTAATTTTTCTCTCATTAGTCCATGATCTGGGTAAAAAACTTTCACAATTCTTAATGAAATCCGTCGCGTGTATACCGCCCTTTTTCAAGGGGTCGAACCGCTCCTCTTTCGTCAACAATTCAAAAATATGTGCACAGATTGGCACATAGCTCTGTTTTTCGTCAAGATTCTTTTCTAATTCCGACACTCTCGTAATTACTTGGCAAGTGGTTGTCGCAAGCGTTTCTACTTCCCTTTTTTTCTCTTCGCAGGTATTAGCCTGCTTCGTCACTTTGGTATCTACTTCGGATACTAAAGCCTTTAAAGTTTCCACCTTCTTTTGATCCTCTTTTTTCACTAATTGAATTTGTTCCGTCACCTTATTCTCGATGATCGGAGCAACTGATTCTCCTACAATTTTCTCGATTCTGCTAATTTCGGAATAAAAACGAGTATTTATGCTCGCAATTTCCGCCTGAACGCCTATCATTTCCTGTTTAAGATTACCGATTTCGGTATTAATCACAACAATATCGTCTTTGATTTTATCAACTTTTGTGTTAACAACTCCAACATTGTTGTTAACAACATTAATAGCTTTGTTCTGACTGTCTAGCTTTCGTTCAATTTTTTCAGACTGAGCTTCCTGCTTGGCCGATTGACTCTTGATTTCGTTAATCAAAACATTCAATAAATCAGTTAAATTCCCGTAAACTACCGGTTTTACTTCCGTAGCGGCTTCCTCTTTAATTGTCCCCCCGTATTCGTCATCAAGGGATTCACATTTGATTTTCACTTCCGATTCCGAAACGTTTTCTATAGTGTGGAATTCCATTTCTGCTCTTTGTTGCGTTTCGGCGGTCGCGTCTTTCATGCTAGCCGTCTGCCCCTAAACATTGGGTACCGCGGTGCGCGTTACCCACTGTTCGACCGATTGTTCCTTATCCAAGCCGACCAAATTTTGTTAATTGTTGCCTTCACAAATTTTAATAATTTTCAATATAAATGCCAAATCTCAAATCTAATTAGGATTACTCCCACTAATATTCTCGCTGACGTATCGACCATTTCGTAACCAGTACTTTGTTACGAGATTTGCACAATGCAAAATTCGTGTCCAGAACAACCTCAAATTCGAAAATTGTCCTGTCACCAGGTCGCCACGTGTAACCTCCCCCTCACTTATCGACCTTAATGACTGAAAAATTAAACCGCGTGTACCTAATGGAAATGTGGGAAAAGCAATCGTCACCGAAGTTAATCGGTCGGTAAAGAGGGAGGAAAGGGTTACATCTAACTGAAAGGAAAAATGCAAATGAAACTGGTGGAAATTAATTTTGAAAAGCGGTAAAGTTAATAAAGAAAGTAAATGTGCGGCCGTTACGTTAACAAACAACTAGCGGTAATTAGATATTTGAGATTTGGGGGAAATTACGGTCGCCAGTCCTAAGGACAATTACTATAGTATCTGAAAAAGAAAGATTATTACACATATAATTAGCACTAGAAGCGTGGCAACTGAAGGTTGACAAGTGTAGTGTGAAAACTGAAAGTTTGTCAGAAGTAATAAATTTCGCTACACTCTGACTTAATTTAGCAAAAGAATTAATAAAACCGGAAAATTGAAAGTTAATTTAGTGACTGAAGTTAATAGTGAGCTTTCTTTCTGAAGCACATCGAAATTCAGTAAAATACGGTTAGTCTTGGACTACCTCAACAATCATTTCAAAAGCTACTTGAATCTACGAAATTTAGAAATAAGGGATTTAACTTTGAACTTGAATTAAATGATTCTGAACAATTAACAGTAGTAAAATTTAGTACATACCAAGCTGAGCTGCAGTCACAGGTAACTAAAATACGGTAACAAAACTCGCACTCTTAATTTGTGCTTGTGCAATCTAAATACTGTAGCCAGCTATGAATACCTTAACTGACTTTGAAATTGAAGCAATGAAATAAAATGATGCTGGCGTTTGAATTTCAACGACACTCGGGTTCATTCCGGAAAAGGAAGGGACCCTGCTTGGTAATGCAACTGGGACAATCAGCAACAAATGTTCATGCTAAGTTGCTGTAATTTTGCGAGGCAAATGGAACAATTTTAAAAGCTGAGGTCTGCCATACAGTTCTAAAACTTTACGTGCTTCCAGTCTTCCTTGTTGGTTGATTGAAGGTTTGAAGCCGTCGATCGCGGAGGTGGCGACAGTCACTCATTGTCGGCCGTCGCTGTTGCACAAGCTGGATGTAGGCGCGCCTTCTTCTCGACACGGTCACCAGACGAAACGGGCTCTTGATGTGCGCCAGCTAATGTTTCCCGTCCGCGACACCATGTCAGAAACTATCATCGCAAGTCGAGCACAATTACATGCTGCCCAACCCCGAAAGCGCGGCAACTCGCGGGAGCTTCACACAACACACCTGCTCCACTGCACTCCTCCAGCCCGACTCCCTCTGCTCAGCCCGCGCTCCACGCGGCAGAGTTAACACTACCAAAGATCCTACACACTTTGATTCTTCACACGACCTATCGACGTAATCGTTCGATAGCAGTCTTCCGTAGGCAAGACCCAGCGTAAAAATACAAATAATATTTACGAATCAAACCAATTATACATCGACATAAATGTATAAATATATATATACAAACAGTAAAACAATTACAATATACAAAGAGACAGAAATGTCATATCTTGAGGTAACAAAGCAAGGAAAAAAATAATAGTACAATAGATGGAAATAGGAGGATATGCATTTCCGGCGTTACAGGGCACCCATTGGGCACACACTTTGCGCAGGTGCAGTTGTTCCTTCATGATGGTGTGAACACGGTTGCTATGGCAATCACTGTCACTTCGAGTTCCTGGGTAATGAGTGCATCCATTAGCTGGACGATGCCACCGGTAATGCAGTGTGGTGCTCCAGACCGTGCGTCATCGCCTAACGACACACGTCCTTCCCTGAAGCGCTTGTACCACGCCTTGACCCTTGCAAGTGACATACAGTGTTCGCCGTACACTTGCGACATTCGTCGATGAATGTCCGTTCCTCCTACTACTTCCGCTGTCAGAAAACGAACAACACCTCTTTGACCAACTGCCTATTGGCTTCTGTCTCGGGTTCTTCGGCCGACGTTCATCTAACGATTTTTCTGACGTTTCGCCAGCACGAGTGGCTGGCATTGTCAAAGCTTCACCCTCCATTGCCGGTGGTGAGCTGGAGGCGAGCTCGCGGCCGCAGACTATATGTACCTGGCGTGCCGGCGTCCGAGGGCTTCTCCGCGGTCATTTTCGGTGCGGTTCTCCTCTTGCTACCTGCGACATTCTTTCGCTGTAGTACGGGAAGCCAGGATCCGTTTACCTTAAGGCTTTCCTCTTTCTTGTTCAAACTGTTCGCGTGCTTTTGTATTTCTACAGCTTCTCTGAACAAGCGCGTGTGATAGTGCTTCTCTACAGCCAGAACTTCCGTGTCGGCGAATTTTATTACGTGGTCGGTCTCACTCAGTGCGTGCTCTGCCACGATCGATTTCTCCACCTGCCGCAACCTGCAATGTCGCTTATGCTCTTTGATCCTGGTGTTAATGGATCGTCCAGTCATTCCGACATAAACTTTTCCGCATGTGCATGGTATACGGTTGCAAGTGGGTCTCTTTTCTCCTTCGCCGATCTAAGACACTCTCCGATCTTCCTTGTCGGTTTGAAAATCGTCTTTATGCCATGTTTGCGCAATATACGGCCGCTTCTGTCCGTCACTCTGGGAATGTATGGCAGAAAGGCCGTACCCGACATTTCTTTTTCTGGTTCCTTACTTCGCCCAGTGTTTGGCTCTGTTACACTTCTACTGTAATTTGTGGAGTACCCATTGCTCCTCAGGACAGTTTCCAGGTGTAGCATTTCTCGTTTGAGGTGTTGCGGCTCACATATTCGTCCTGCTCTCGTTACGTGCGTACTAATCATGCCTCTTTTCTGGCTCGGGTGGTCGTTTGACAGTTTGTGCAGGTATCGGTCCGTGTGTGTCGGTTTTCGATACACGCTGTGTCCCAGGAATACGAATCGATTAATCATGGCGTCTTCTCTGCTGGCGGACAAGCAGAGAAACCTGCGCAACACAGAAGCCCTACCACCTCAGCTGTATGGATTACCCAAGATCCATAAGAACAACGTTCCACTGAGGCGGATCGTTAGCGCTCCTGGCTCACCGACATATAAACCGGCAAAACACTTAGCCTCTCTGCTCTAGCCACATGTGGGGAAGACCGACACATACATTAAGGACTCAGGGCATTTCATTGAGAAGCTGAAGAAACTGAAACTTGCACCAAACGACATCCTGGTCAGCTTTGATGTTGTTTCGTTATTTACGAAAGTGCCACTCAATGACTCTGCAGCACATCGGTTCCATTTTCCCGCAAGACATCAGAAAACTCTTCCATGCATGTCTCACTACGAGCTATTTCACGTAGAATGGCGATTTCTACGAACAGCTGGAAGGTGTCGCCATGGATAGTTTTCTCAGTCCAGGGGTGCCCAACTTCTTCATGGAACAATTCGAAGCACTGGCACTGAACTCGTCGACATTCAAACCTAAGGTGTGGTACAGGTACGTCGATGATACTTTCGTGGTGTGGAGCCATGGTGAAGAACAGTTCGGTGACTTCCTGAGACACTTGAACAGCCTCCATGCCAACATAACATTTACCATGGAAGTAGAAAAGGACAAGAAACTGCCATTTCTAGATGTGCTGGTCACAAGGGACGGCGAAAACCTGGGAACAGCGTGTATCGAAAACCGACACACACGGACCGATACCTGCACAAACTGTCAAACTACCACCCGAGCCAGAAAAGAGGCATGATTAGTACGCTCGTAACGAGAGCAGGACGAATATGTGAGCCGCAACACCTCAAACGAGAAATGCTACACCTGGAAACTGTCCTCAGGAGCAATGGGTACTCCACAAATTATATTAGAAGTGTAACAGAGCCAGACACTCAGCGATGTAAGGAACCAGAAAAAGCAATGTCGGGTACGGCCTTTCTGCCATACATTCCCAGAGTGACGGACAGAATCGGCCGTATATTGCGCAAACATGGCGTAAAGACGATTTTCAAACCGACAAGGAAGATCAAAGAGTGTCTTAGATCGGCGAAGGAGAAAAGAGACCCACTTGCAATGTTGGGAATATACCGTATACCATGCACATGCGGAAAAGTTTATGTCGGAATGACTGGACGATCCATTAACACCAGGATCAAAGAGTATAAGCGACATTGCAGGTTGGGGCAGGTGAAGAAATCGGCCGTGGCAGAGCACGCACTGAATGAGACCGACCACGTAATAAAATTCGCCGACACGAAAGTTCTGGCTGTAGAGAAGTACTATCACATGCGCTTGTTCAGAGAAGCTGTTTTTTTTTTTTTTTTTTTTTTTTTGGTCATCAGTCTACTGACTGGTTTGATGCGGCCCGCCACGAATTCCTTTCCTGTGCTAACCTCTTCATCTCAGAGTAGCACTTGCGACCTACGTCCTCAATTATTTGCTTGACGTATTCCAATCTCTGTCTTCCTCTACAGTTTTTGCCCTCTACAGCTCCCTCTAGTACCATGGAGGTCATTCCCTCACGTCTTAGCAGATGTCCTATCATCCTGTCCCTTCTCCTTATCAGTGTCTTCCACATATTCCTTTCCCCTCCGATTCGGCGTAGAACCTCCTGATTCCTTACCTTATCAGTCCACCTAATTTTCAACATTCGTCTATAGCACCACATCTCAAATGCTTCGATTCTCTTCTGTTCCGGTTTTCCCACAGTCCATGTTTCACTACCATACAATGCTGTACTCCAGAGGTACATCCTCAGAAATTTCTTCCTCAAATTAAGGCCGGTAATTGATATTAATAGACTTCTCTTGGCCAGAAATGCCTTTTTTGTCATAGCGAGTCTGCTTTTGATGTCCTCCTTGCTCCGTCCGTCATTGGTTATTTTACTGCCTAGGTAGCAGAATTCCTTAACTTCATTGACTTCGTGACCATCAATCCTGATGTTAAGTTTCTCGCTGTTCTCATTTCTACTACTTCTCATTACCTTCGTCTTTCTCCGATTTACTCTCAAACCATACTGGGTACTCATTATACTGCTCATTCCGTTCAGCAGATCATTTAATTCTTCTTTACTTTCACTCAGGATAGCAATGTCATCAGCGAATCGTATCATTGAAATCCTTTCACCGTGTATTTAAATTCCACTCCTGAACCTGTCTTTTATTTCCATCATTGCTTCCTCGACGTACAGATTGAAGAGCAGGGGCGAAAGGCTACAGACTTGTCTTACACCCTTCTTAATAGGAGCACTTCATTCTTGATCGTCCACTCTTATTATTCCCTCTTGGTTGTTGTATATATTGTATATGACCCGTCTCTCCCTATAGCTTACCCCTACTTTTTTCAGAATCTCGAACAGCTTGCACCATTTTATATTGTCGAACGCTTTTTCCAGGTCGACAAATCCTATGAAAGTGTCTTGATTATTCTTTAGCCTTCCTTCCATTATTAGCCGTAACGTCAGAACTGCGTCTCTCGTCCATTTACTTTTCCTAAAGCCAAACTGATCGTCACCTAGCGCATTCTCAATTTTCTTTTCCATTCTTCTGTATATTATTCTTGTAAGCAGCTTCGATGCATGAACTGTTAAGCAGATTGTGCGATAATTCTCGCACTTGTCAGCTCTTGCCGTCTTCGGAATTGTGTGGATGATGCTTTTCCGAAAGTCAGATGGTACATCGCCAGACATATATTCTACACACCAACGTGAATAGTCGTTTTGTTGCCACTTCCCCCAATGATTTTAGAAATTCTGATGTAATGTTATCTATCCGTTTTGCCTTATTTGACCGTAAGTCCTCCAAAGCTCTTTTAAATTCCGATTCTAACACTGGATCCCCTATCTCTTCTAAATCGACTCCTGCTTCTTCTTCTATCACATCAGACAAATCTTCACCCTCATAGAGGCTTTTAATTTATTCTTTCCACCTATCTGCTCTCTCCTCTGCATTTAACAGTGGAATTCCCGTTGGACTCTTAATGTTACCACCGTTGCATTTAATGTCACCAAAGGTTGCTTTGACTTTCCTGTATGCTGAGTCTGTCCTTCCGACAATCATGTCTGTAGAAATACAAAAACACGCGAACAGTTTGAACAAGAAAGAGGAAAACCTTAAGGTAAACGGATCCTGGCTTCCCGTACTGCAGCGAACGACCGTCGCAGGTAGCAAGAGGAGAACCGCACCGGAAATGACCGCGGAGAAGCCCTCGGACGTTGGCACGCCAGGTACATATAGTCTGCGGCCGCTAGCTCGGCTCCCATTCACCACCGGCAATGGAGGGTGAAGCTTTGACAATGCCAGCCACTCGTGCTGGCGAAACGTCAGAAAAAACCATTAGATGAACGTCGGCGAAGAACCCGAGACAGAAGCCAATAGGCAGTTTGTCAAGAAGTGGCCACAAAAGCCTTAACAATTTTGTAACACCTCTTAGCACTTCTGTTGACGCCTCCATGTCACTGTTTGCAAATCCGACTGGCAGCGTTGGACGATTGATGCGTGCTGCTGCTAGCTCTGTGTAGTCACGTGACGTACACGTGTGCCCTCTAGCGATGTGGTGTGAACTTCCACAGTCTGGTCGGAACCACACCTCGACACACACGCCACTATATTACCCAGCTGCCACCGATTTTGCTCATTCCAGACTCTGGCTAGTTTCTTTTTGAGCGCTCTTATACATTGATCGTAGCGAACAAGAAAGAAGTGGATGATTTCCTGAGTAGAACAGCGCTCTGTCGTGGTTCCCAATGGAGCAATAATACGTGTACCAGAGCCGTGTGCCTCTTGGTGGAGAGGCAGTAAGTCATATCTTTGATGGCAATAGCGTCATGCACTAGTTTGGCCGTACCGCTGCCAATCTGATCACCCAGTGTCATGTCGCACAACCTTAGAAGTCGAGGATTGAAACGAAGCGCAGTTGTTGCAATGAGGCAAAGTCAAAATCCGACTCAGGAGGTATCTCTCGAAGCAGATGGACCTTCACCGTCGTCCCAATCGTACTGACGTTAATTGTGGCGATACGATAAGACTGTCGCCGAACTGCGAGTGCCAAGTTATTCATTGGGTCGGAAATGCCTGTTGTGTGTCATCCTGTTTCGTCACCTCTGACCACCCCCAACACCTTGGCCGCAACCGTTCCTAAACTGGTTGCGTCACCGGCGAGGGTCCTGTCGGTGTAACTTCTGTGGCGTCATTGTCCTCCCCCCACGCCGTTAAACGCAAAGCAAGACCACTTTCCATCGTCTCTTCAGGGCACTGGATGGATGCACGCACCTCGGCATGTCGAGGGCAGCGCCCTCCTCCCGTATGGATGTATGCATACATTCACGTCCAATCGTATCAACTCCCTTTCATTTGCCTCAGCTAGTATGGGCGTAATCCGGAGAGTACGAAACGACCGAGTACTGAGTAAACAAATACGAGCGCTCACTCCGCGGCGATGACACAGACAGCACATTTGCACTGTTACCCTATTGGAGACAAACTACCAATCAAGGACGCTACAGTCTGGAACCGCGCGACCGCTACGGTCGCAGGTTCGAATCCTGCCTCTGGCATGGATGTGCGTCATGTCCTTAGGTTAGTTAGGTTTAAGTAGTTCTAGGCGACTGATGACCTCAGCAGTTAAGTCCCATAGTGCTCAGAGCCATTTGAACCAAAGGACCCCTCGACCACAGATGCTTTAAACATCAGTAGTTTCTGAGTATCGGTAGTATCAGCGGATCACCTACATTTATAGTCTCCGAATTCAATGAATTCTCAGAACAAGTAAGGATCAAATACTCCTCAAGGGAGAACGAGTGGATGCAGGAATGTTAGCGCCCCATAACTGCTGGTCTCCGGAATGGAAGGACAGGTAAAGCTCTGATAGTATAGACCGAATTGACAAAAAGGCCAATCAAGTGATTGCTTATGACACTCGTTTGCTCGTCACTAACCTGCCCGTCGTGATTCAAACTGTTACCCTCTGAGAGGATTTATAATTTTGACCGTGCGTGCGTCTAATGGATGAAGGTATCGGATTGTAATTTTGAATATATTGCAGTTTAACACAAAATTAAACAGGCTTAAACTTTGGGGTTTCATGAAAGAAGAAAAGTTCATAAAAATGAAACAATAACCGGTCGCCAGCCCAATTAGGCACATTAATTTGAAATATTATGTTTCAGAATATTGAATATTACAGGGTTATTACAAATGATTGAAGCGATTTCACAGCTCTACAATAACTTTATTATTTGAGATATTTTCACAATGCTTTGCACACACATACAAAAACTCAAAAAGTTTTTTTATGCATTCACAAATGTTCAATATGTGCCCCTTTAGTGATTCGGCAGACATCAAGCCGATAATCAAGTTCCTCCCACACTCTGCGCAGCATGTCCCCATCAATGAGTTCGAAAGCATTGTTGATGCGAGCTCGCAGTTCTGGCATGTTTCTTGATAGAGGAGATTTAAACACTGAATCTTTCACATCACTATGCGCGGAACTTGCCCGCACGCGTTCAACAGTTTCTTCGCTCACTGCAGGCCGACCCGTTGATTTCCCCTTACAGAGGCATCCAGAAGCTTTAAACTGCGCCTACCATTGCCGAATGGAGTTAGCAGTTGGTGGATCTTTGTTGAACTTCGTCCTGAAGTGTCGTTTCACTGTTATGACTGACAGATGTGAGTGCATTTCAAGCGCGTCATACGCTTTCTCGGCTCCTGTCGCCATTTTGTCTCACTGCGCTCTCGAGCGCTCTGGCGGCAGAAACCTGAAGTGCGGCTTCAGCCGAACAAAACTTTATGAGTTTTTCTACGTATCTGTAGTGTGTCGTGACCATATGTCAATGAATGGAGCTACAGTGAATTTCTGAAATTGCTTCAATCATTTGTATTAGCCCTGTAGTTGTTGAAGTGACTTTTGTTATGATTCACTCTCAATAGCATACTGGATACACATGAATACAGGGCAGTCTAAGTTGTGGGTTGCAGTAGTTACCATTAATACACAAACCAGTAGTCACAGAAAGCAAAATTATATCCATCTCATAATAATAACAGTTACAATCATGATCATTAGATGACTCAGTATTGAGATGTTACTGCAGGAAGCACCGAACTAAAATTGGACACGGAGGGGCTCCTGACTAAACAGACATATAAATACCACAAATAAAATTAAATACTACCACAATTACACTGTTTATACTCCCATTTATAGCAATGCATCAGATTTGTTTAATAGCAATAATATCCCAATTATCTTTCTAATATGAGAAGAATATGGTGGGGACCCATAACTGATGCTGTATCACTAGTCAAACTCCATGATTATTTCAGTACTGAGATTCAGTTCAACTATATTTAATTCTTAGCCTCACTTGGAATAGTTTATGTTTTCATTGCCCAAAGCAAATTAGCCACCACTGAGCTAGATTGATCTCAAAAAACCGTTCGTGACAGCAATCAAGGCTAAATCATGTTTCAAATAAGTTTAACTTACGTGCCTTTTTCATCACTTGTGTAGCAGGTATTTTAGACAGCAACATTTACAGTGTCTGGCACTGAATTTTTTGCACATTTAATACACAGAAATAAATTACTAGTTTGTTTGAAACAGGGTACTCGGTTTTCTGAACACTTAGGAGGGGGTCCTGCATAGGTTCATGATTAGGATAAATGATACTGTTCCAAACACTGGTTTATAGCACTTGGATTATTGTTAAATCACTCACACAAATTAACTGGTCCATGCTCTCATACATATCTGTATGCATGTAGCTGATGGAGCAGTGACGACGTAACGGTGGCAAGCGACGTGGTGGGCTAACTGTACTCACAGCACTTGGTGTTTGAATGCTCTTTACAATTTGTTCGTAGTGACCTTTGACGAGAGTACCATGCAACAGCCAAATCCACATACGAGGCAAAATTCCTCACAAAACGGTTTCCAAATGCCTCCGTTGGCACCCTCGATGTGTACCGTGCAACGGCTAACCACCGACTGCGTTCCCTTCCTACCAAGGAGCCGCTCAGTTCGACCGCCAGAACCACCTTTTACATAGCTCCAAGCCACTTCCGTTGCAGAGGGACTTCCCTACATTTTTTACGTTATACAAGTGTCCTAAGCATGAACCATCTTCCCATACACAACGCTTCCTTTATGAACATAAATATGCAGTATTATAAAATTACATTATTTTAAACATTACTTTATTTTTTCGATAAGATACATTACAAACTTTAAATTTCCTGTCACAAATCAATGACCTTAAGTAAGAAATAAGAAACACTTCATAGTCACACATACACAGTTACATAGTATAAACATACTTCTAATCGATATAGTTGTTACATCCTGATTGCGAAATTAAATTGGTGGTGATTACTCTGGAAGGTTAGTGATTAAAGAGAAGTACAGCCCCGAAGGAAAAATCATGGACGAGAGGTCACCGTGCAGTAACTGATTAATTTGATATCCTGTGCCTATCATCCTGTACGAATTGATATGCCGTGTACCAGGGAAACTTACATCAGTTGTGGGAGATGGGATTTGGTGACGTTGCAGGCTGAGAAGGACTGTGACATGGCACGGTTCAAAGGCTCGTGAATCGACTACTCCTCTCCAAGTCCGTGCCTCCCTCTGCCACTGGCGGCAAAGAAGTCCAATCTCTCCTCCACGAGACGTTGAAGTTTCTATGATGAAGTGTCCTCTCTACTGCTTCAGGCGAAGGTGTGTCTGACACTTGGCTTTCCTCCTATTTTGGACAACATGAGATCACGTACTTTCTTTCTCCAATTCGAAAGTTCTTAACAATTTTGTTCTGGAAGTTTCGGCATTGCGTTTCGAAAGATTGCGAACGCCTATGTGTCCCACCTCTTCGTCCTAAAACATGTCAGTGGCAAATTGTAGCTCCCAAATATTCTGAGTCATGAGCTATCAAAATGTGCCCCGCCAAAACTTTCTGTAACTTTGCCTTCTTAATGTTTACGGTGGCGGCACTATGTCAAGGTCTGGGCAGGTTAACTGAACCCAGCAAGCAACTGTTTTCTTCCTCGGGCATTACTAATCTTGTCAAAGACGCACCCCACCCTCTGCCGCAGTGAATGTGACAGCGAGCGGCTGCTAACGGTCGATCCGGCGGCCTGTGTTCACCACCCGGCGTGTGCATCCAGTCGATCGCCTCGTTCGCTGAGGGTAGGCTGAAGGTAGTGTAAACTGCACGGGCCGTACTTCCACTCTCTCCTGACTACCGGATGAATAATTAAAACTTGCATTTTAAAATTTTTGGTATCATTTTCCTAGAACAGCGATCTTGTAACCTGTACAAAATTAGTGAAGAGCAGTCTATATCGCAATGGTTATTTTATTTAAAGCGACCCATTTCCGCCTAGTCTTAGGTACCCTTCAGAATAGCACTGTAAAGGATAGGAATCGCGCTAGTTAGGTAAAGAAGTCAGTGATTTAAAATAAAGTAGTTTATATCAATTAAATACCGTAGAACACTCGGGAAGAATTAGAAATCTTTGTGTATTTCCAAATTAATTCGTCAACCTTGTGGAATGAACAGGTAGATTTCCAAGAAAAGGCTTTCTTCTAATTACTTGAATATGTCATTTAATAGACTGCTGCTCTTCTGTTTTACCTTAATTTCAGTGGTATTTTCATTTTATAAATTAAAATATCGTAATAATAATTATTTTGTGGTTTTATTAACAAAGTGTTGACAAGACTAACTACTATGGAATTCTTGCAGTTTTTTCATAATATTTGATGTGCTGGCGTAATTTCTCGACAATTAATAGCTTATGGGCTTCCAAGTGCATTGGTTTTTGCGAAAGAGTAGTTCTGTATTAAACAATAGGACCAGCTTTCCAGTTTTATTATATGACGAGAAGCTATTCTATAATCAGGTTTTATACATTGGCGTAATTTCACCATAAATAACGGTTTATTGGCTTCCAAGTACTAGTGTTCTTTTCTAAAACTCGTCCGTATTACGGGTATGACTCGCTTTTTGCTGGAAACGTACAGAAATAGTGTACTGGCGCCACTTCAGAACACACCATCCTGATTATCTCTGACAGCTGTGATCGACCTCAGTCACAATGGTAACACATGATGTCCATGATACACATCTTTGATATTTGCTAGCCGTCTTACTACGACGTCTCCATGGCAACGGCGTACATAAATAGCAAGTTCAGGCCAGAAGAAGGCGCCAATGTTCTACTAAATTTCGTATTATTCGGAACAGTGTCATTACTGTACCATTATCAAATTGTTGTTGTGTTGTTGTGGTCTTCAGTCCTGAGACTGGTTTGATGCAGCTCTCCAAGCTACTCTATCCTTTGCAAGCTTCTTCATCTCCCAGTACCTACTGCAGCCTGCATCCTTCTGAATCTGCTCAGTGTATTCATCTCTTGGTCTCCCTCTAAGATTTTTAACATCCACACTGTCCTCCAATACTGAATTGGTGATCCGTCGATGTCTCAGAACATGTCCTACAAACCGATCCCTTCTTCTAGTCAAGTTGTGCCACAAGCTCCTCTTCTCCCCAATTCTATTCAATAGCTCCTCATTAGTTATGTGATCTACCCATCTAATTTTCAGCATTCTTCTGTAGCACCACATTTCAAAAGCTTCTATTCTCTTTTTGTCTAAACTATTTATCGTCCACGTTTCACTTCCATACAAGGCTATGCCGGCCGGGGTGGCCGAGCGGTTCTAGGCGCTACAGTCTGGAACCCCGCGACCGCTAGGGTCGCAGGTTCGAATCCTGCCTCGGGCATGGATGTGTGTGATGTCCTTAGGTTAGTTAGGTTTAAGCAGTTCTAAGTTCTAGGGGACTGATGACCTCAGATGTTAAGTCCCATAGTGCTCAGAGCCATTTGAACCATACATGGCTACACTGCATACAAATACTTTCAGAAACGGCTTCCTGACATTTAAATCTATACTAGATGTTAACAAATTTTTATTGTTCAGAAACGCTGTCCTTCCCATTGCCAGTCTACATTTTATATCCTCTCTACTTCGACCATCATCAGTTATTTTGCTCCCCAAATAGCTAAACTCCCTTATTTCTTTAAGTGTCTCATTTCCTAATTTAATTTCCGCAGCATCACCCGACTTAATTCGACTACATTCCATTATCCTCGTTTTGCTTTTGTTGATGTTCATCTTATATCCTCCTTTCAAGACACTGTCCATTACGTTCAACTGCTCTTCCAAGTCCTTTGCTGTCTCTGACAGAATTACTTAAATCCATTTGTTTATTGTATACAGACGTTCTATTGATTAAATAGCCGATGCTGTGGATATATTATACTAGTTAAATAAATTATTTCCACCAGATGTATTTACAGGAAATAAGATAAATAATTTTTAAAGCGTCTTATTACAGTTGGTCACTACTTTTAGCAATTTGTTCTGTTCCACAGGCACTACTCTTTCATAATTATTCACTTTTAGATAAACTATAATTTTAAATGATATGTAATTTATGTAAATCTTTCCTCATTGGCTGACGTTGACGTCATAGAGCAGGAACACGCCCTCACTAGGTCTATACAACGCAATGCTGCCTAGCCAACAGCAGCAGTTTCAGCGATTGAGGTCTACTGATTTGCTTTAGACATCAGCTGCAACTGATGGGTAACAACTCTTCGATTTTAAACAGTTTAAACTACTTTAATTCACTGACTTCTTTATGTAACTAGTACGATTTCTATCATTTTCAATGCTATTCTGAAGATGGCATAAGACTAGCCCGAAACCGATCAATTTAAATAAAATAACGACTGCGATCTAGATTGTTTTTCACTAATGTTATATGCGTTTTAGAATTAAGAGAAATTATAGAAAATCCTCTACAATCATCACACACTCCCACATGCAATACCGCTCGTTGCTTATACATCGGAAATTATCGATTAATTAGACCTATTATATAGACAAATTAAGTTGTTGTTGTTGTTGTGGTCTTCAGTCCTGAGACTGGTTTGATGCAGCTCTCCAAGTACGGCAAGAAAATAAGAATCCAACATGAGGATGGTTGCAGCCTGACGCATTTCAGTTAGAACTATTTTACACGAAATATTGTGAACAAAGGGAAGAAAAACTAGGGATTTTGACGGCATACTGTTATCCTTATACAATTTCTTGTTATGGTTTTAGCTGAGAGTGCATTGTTAACCTGTCAGGTAAATTATCCATTTTCTCTGGACACTGACATTAGGAAGATCAAGTATTTAGCCTAACTGTCTCGTCTGGGATTATGTGAGCTTTATACATGAGCGTTTTAAGCATACTCATAGTTTCCAACAGATAACACATTGGTGATTGTACAAATAAATCGGTTTCGGACACGTAGTGGCACAGCGTGCATTGTTGCCAACTCTCGTTATGTACACACACACACACACACGCACGCACAGAACCTCCTCTCCCCCTGTCCCCCTCTCTGCTCCCCACTACCCCTTTGTTCTAGGCCAATTGGCGAGGTATGCATGGCGATAGATTCAAAGGGCCATTATCTTGTTGGTTGGGAGAGTCGATGCAGTCTGCGTGGTTGCCATATTACGAATGGTTATAATTTGTGATCTGCTTCACATTAATTATTGTAATTTACGATGCAAACTGGTCGGCGAGTGGTCAGCTGCGTATTTAGCCTTATCTTAATTACTATGATTCACGACTCACTATCATTAAGACTGCACTATTATCTGGCCTGTGCGACTACTTACCGTGCCCCAGTGGTCACATTCCGACTTGTATTTACGATCATCGAGATATCACCCGATGATCGTAAATACAAGTCGGGACGTAACTAGTGGGGCAGGGTAAGTATTCGCACAGCCTGTATAATCTGTTGGGCAGATTATCTATTTTCCCTGAACACTGTCTACAGGTACGCGAGCCCTTTAGGCAGAGTTTTCGACCTCTATTGACAAGTGTATTAAGAACATTTGTAAATGGAGGTCGCACAGTCAGATACAGACAGTTGCCTAAAGAGCTCACACATCTAGAGACAGTTTTCAGGCAAAATGGATAATCCACCCAGCAGATTAACATGGTACTATCAGTTAAAACCAAGAACCAGAAAGTGGCTAAAGAGGGGAGAAATCTGGTAATACTTTTAGCTATCTTTCCTTTGTTGGCAATGTTTCAAATAAAGTAGCAAGAATCACCCGCAATTTTCAGGTGAAAGCCCATCATCTAAGACTGCTGATCTGCTGGGGTCAGTGAAGGACAATTTGTGTTGCAGAAGACTCGACCTCACAAATACCTGGCCAGTGTGGCGGGTCATACCAAGCGCACTGTGCAATAATTCTTTGTTTATCAACGCTGTTTCGCCTTTTGCATCCAAGCAAGTCTACTTTTGCCGAATAATGCATTTCCACCGGTCATTCAAGGAGTAAGATAAAACAATAATTTTGGTGACGGCAATGTCTTTTAGGGACTCAGTTATTGAAGACTTCGTTGAAATACGCAATGCGGAGAATCTGATTAACCTTAAGAGCGGCTACCAGCTGGATAGCGCATGGAATCCTACCATCTTCACGGTTTACTCAAACGGAAGACGATAGAATGCGCCGATGGCCGTGTGGATCGGTAACGCACAGGACAACCGACTTTCGGGGTACCACCAGTGAGGGCGGCTAGTGTTGTCAGTCTTTAAATTTGGACGCATGCGCCGAATATTCAGTGTATGGTATGTTTTGAGGAAGTGAAGATGTCTTCATCCGTTTCCGATGGCTCACCTGTGGATGACTGGCCAGTGTCCAGTCGAAATATCGTGGAGTGTAGTTGACGATGAACGACTGCAGCCCCCCCCCCCCCCACCCATAACACTTCGAACACTCAATTTTCCTGGAAAATTTCAAAATTCTCATTTGGCGCGTTGTTTGCAGCTCTTTAGACCGTTTCTCAAAACCTGGTATCCAAGCCTCTCGGACCTTGTACAAATATCCTTTGAGATTTTTTTCGTTACATATCCTCCTCCACTTTTTCTTCATTCTGCACTGGGCGTATCTCTTTTTCTCTAGCTAAATTTTTTCTATCATTGTTTATCTCCTAATTTCATCACATGCCGATGCCTTTTAAATGCCCTTTCTCCATGTATTCGGTGATATATGTTGGACCTTCCTTTCACTTCCTGATCTTTTTTAAAATATAGGATCAGTGGTGGCTTCCGAAGAACGAATTCCAATGTGAAACTTGGTACCTCACGACAGAACCACAAATAACAGTCGCTGCCTGACGCAGCAACGGATGGGAGATGTCGGCGCAGACGGCCCCCAAGAGGATCAATGCGCCACCGCTGCTGGATTGGTACTTACGTCAGAAAGCAGCGCCGCTCACCAGATTCATTTAATCACCGCTTCCCACGACGGCATCGTGTTACTTCAGATCCAGCAGTGCAACGAGTATTAGAAACCAGAACTGTCTATGGAGGTTTACAGTCAATTGTGCATTGAGATATGACGTCATTATGTATAGATCCAAGTGATAAGTTCTACTGTTCAGAGACAGTAACATATACATAGTGGCATTCCTGTGGACCTGACGTGTTTCCATGTAAGTACTGTAGCTTGTTTAAGTTTCAATGAAGTGATCTAATAATTTGTGTGTTTCGTGGTATTTGCTCAGCCTACTCCAGATGTAAATCTAGAACTGCTACCACGCCACTACAGGATCTACTCTCGCAGTGAAACTTCACAACTTCTCAAAAATCCACTTACACGGCTGCAGGTCTTCTTGTATCTTGTGTTGTCATTCAGCAGGATTCCGCTCCATATAAAGAAATGCCTTGTAATATGGCTTCATCATATAACCTTCTTTTTGTTTTTCTCTTCATTTTATCGGATGAAAGGATGGTATCAGATAACTGACTGCTTGTTTAGCTTCTGTTTTCTGGTTTACCGGAATCCTGATCTCAGATTATAACAGATATTTATAATTTTGACATGCCTCTATAGTATTTCCATCTATGATAACGTCGTGTTGTTTACTTCTCATAGAGAGATATTTTCTTTTTGAAAACTTTTGTTATTATTCTGTTCTTATTGGATGCTTTTAGGATTTGCTTTATCATGTACTGTACAGCATGTCTCAAACATTTTGGGTCAGATTGAAACAGGTCATAGTGGGTCCACAGACGATTATATTGAGAAACGGAACCAACGATCGGAAATGTATATTTTTTGTGTATGGAAGTACATAGCGTACACCGCATAACAACGTGGAAGGGGTTTCTTTCAATAAAATGAAGATTAGGGACCCTAGGCGGGTCAGCCAAATGTCGGGTTTTTTTAACAAGAATGCTTTTACTTGTTCACTTTGCCCACTGGATCGGGTCGTTGGCTCTGGCTGAAGGCCTGTTATGAGACCCAACCTGTTAATTAAAACTGCCCCTTCACTAATTTTGATTAATATTTAATAACTAAATAGTGTTCAGGGAACTGATCACTACTAAACTAACAAGGATAGCATTGAACACATTTATTGAACACCAACCTTCCTTACATCAAACTGAACATTGACATACATTTATAAGTGATAAAATTAAGCTAGTAATGGCAATGGCCCTTAAATTCCAAAACTAACTCTTAAGGTCGAATAACGCATCTGTACTTGTTATTTTCTACTCCCTTCCCTTGTCAGACGGCGTAAAATACGTCAGACAAACCTACCGCAGTTAACAAATTCTCAATAAGAGCGTGGCTGGAAAACTGAGCTCTGGTAATCGCAGGCGTGCGTAATATCGGATTAAATGCCGAAACTGAGCATCACGTTACCAAATGCAGCATCGAGGACAGGTCAGCAAGCTGCCGATGGCGTCTGCGTCGTCGAGGAGCCTCAATTGGAACAAAATGAATTTATTTTCGCGAACAGGCTTCTGTTCGTAACTCCTATTCAAAAGCTAATTCTGCTTTATTTCCAATCGTCTCGCACTCGTTAAGACGGGACTCACCAGCCCAAAGGCGGAATCCAGTAACATCTTTAATAAATTGTGGCTCAAGGAAATTGCTCTGCTCCTGTCTGCTTCCTGTGAGAGAGTATTCCCAACCGTAATTAGCGGAATCTGCCTGTCTCTAACAGTAAAACACGACAGTACTCCTAACTGAATACTAGTTTCAGTTGCAGCTGGCAGACTTATTCAAAGTTATGCACAGCACACTGAAAAGAATTTACTCTCCTACAGCAGAGCCGAAAGCACGACGTCCGCTCGCTATAGGAGCTAAGACGCTTCTCCCCGACAACAGCTCCAAAAGCTTCCCTCTGCAAAAATCAGCACCCCCACGCTATTTTTCGAGGTGGCCAATCCCGTGGCTCTAGACCAGCACAGTTCGCTCCCACTATTATTACTGGCTTCTTCCAGCCAATTAAAACATTCTGCGCCTTACTGCGCCTAGAATGTTTTGGAACAAACTGAAACTCCGTTCAAAATTGAACCCACCAATCGTGTTTCTCTGTTCGCCCATCGCGCGGGAAAAGGTCACTGCACTAGCTTAACCGCGTTTCTTAGAAAGCAGCAGAAAACGTTAAGACACGTGGGGAGGCTCCCTTAGGCGCCAGCTCGTCTCGACACAGTGGCGTCGGCGTAACGCCCAGCGCCAACGAGGCGCCGTCTCTCGAAGAACTGCCTCTGTTGTCCACGCAATGGGTGCCTACCTGCTCCGGCGGCGCGTCTCCCCAAGTGGGACGCTTTCGCACGCCGACTCGTAATGGTCGGTTGTAAACTTCCGCACGCCTCTGCCCTGCCTTTGAGCAGTGCCGCTCGTCCACTCCAGCCAAACTCCGTGAAAACATCACGTGAGCCCTGACTTCGTGCAACATGCGAATTTCTGAAAGTTAATACGCGTCTTATGCCGTCTGATACTCCCTGTATTAATTTGAACAGGCTTATTGCCTGATAAATAACATATTAACCGATATCTAACTCGTCTTTGCAACAATTATTATATTACAGTAATGTGCAAAACACTGCTACCTTACAAACGTAGCTCATAGTAATTGTTCAATGCGACGACCACCAATCTCAATGCATGTATTTGCAACGTGCTGCCACAGTTCTCGGTGGCTGCACCGCTTGTTGACGGCAAAACGATGTTGTTTCAACAAGGTGGTTCACCAGCCCACTTCCATGTTAACGTCAGCCAGCAGCTGAACAACGCATACTTTCGTCGTTCGATTGGAAGGTGATGTTCTGCCAAGTAACACAATAACAAAAGTCCGCGATCATTACAAACTTGCAGATCACATAGTTTGTAGGGACCAGGAACTTCTCCTAACGTGTTACAAAATCCGATGATGACAGCACAGATCTGTCGAAGCCGGTAAACAATAAAAAAGATTACAAGCGATTTGGGCTTAGCTGTTATTCGAGAATAACAATTCAGATCGCCCACAGCAGCTGACATAACGTTAAACAAGTGTTGCTTGCAGAGCGACAGTTATTGAACTCTATGAAATAAAATCGTCATAACTTCTGAACGGTTTGCGTTAGGACTTCAAACTGCATGGTTGACCGCGGTGGTTGATGGGAACTAGTATGCCCATGTACGGTTTGGGTTATCGACGAAGGTTACTTTCATTTGGATGGGTCCGTCAATAAGCAACTTTGGCGCACTTAGGGGACTGAGAATCCGTATTTCTCGATCGAGAAGTCTCTTCATCCTCGACGGGCGTGCAGTGTCCAGTCATGGAATAATCGGTGCCGTGGCTACCAAACGGTACGTATAGGTTTTGGAAAATGATTTTGTTGTGGCGTAGCAAGACAGCCACGCCACTCGGAAGTAGCCGAAATGTACGCGTTACACACGCCGGCTGGCGTGAGGTCTGAAACAGGATACGTAATGAATGCCATAAAGAAAAGTACGTAGCTGCTGTAATACTTAACTTTAAACCATCATTGTGTTACATCGCTCTTGACGATACAAATGAGACTCTTTAAATACAAGCACTGTAAGGCTAATGGCGCCTTGCTAGGTCGTAGCCATTGACTTAGCTGACGGCTATTCTAACTGTCTCTCGGCAAATGAGAGAAAGGCTTCGTCAGTGTAGTCGCTATTAAAGTCGTCGTACAACTGGGGCGAGTGCTAGTACGTCTCTCTAGACCTGCCGTGTGGTGGCGCTCGGTCTGCAATTACTGACAGTGGCGACACGCGGGTCCGACATGTACTAATGGACCGCGGCCGATTTAAAGCTACCACCTAGCGACATGTACTAATGGACCGCAGCCGATTTAAAGCTACCACCTAGCAAGTGTGGTGTCTGGCGGTGACACCACAGATTTCATCCCCATTAGCAAAAGTGACCATGATTTCGTCAAGACGTGGTTCATGCAAGACGGAGCTCGAACCCTCGAAGGAGAAGAGTGATGTCCTGGAGGAGCACTTTGGGACCGCATTCTGGCTCTCGGCTACCCAGAGGCCACTGGCACGGGCCTCGATTGGCAGCCATATTCTCCGGATCTGAATACATGCGTCTCCTTTCTGTGGCGCTATGACAAAGACAACCCGAAAACCGTTGCTGAGCTGAAAATAACCTTTCAGGACATCATCGACAGCATCGATGTACCTACACTAAAGCAGGTCGTGCACAATTTCGCTATTCGGCCTGCGCCATATCATCGCCAATGATGACAGGCATATCGAACATATTGATATGTCTGCGTAAGCAGAAAAAACTAACGATCAAAGTCCGATAACAATTTATTGAACTGTTCAATTGAGCAAAACAAATTCTCCACGTATAACACCAACACAAAACAGTGATCCGTCTTCGAATCCAACTACATACAAGAATAGTATACAAAACAACTGAAATAATTTCCTACTATTCTCCGCCAGAGGCTTCTCTGATAGACCGAGCCTAATCCAGAGATCAGCGAGAAGATCCAAGTCGGGCTGCCGATGTGCGTTTTTTTTTTTTTTTTACTTTATTGTAATTTTAATACCTGAACAATCAGGTAGGCTGTCAGCGACACACTACGCCGCTCTTCAGCCATAGTGTTGACAATAGTACAAGAATGGAGAATTATAATGAACATTGTAACGGGCAAAAGATAGAGGTCACATACACACAAAAAACACGGAGCCGTTCACACGCGATGATAACAACACTGAAAACACGTTCACACGGCGCACAGAACACTGATGAATCCGACGACACAAGTGAACGTAGTAGCGGGACGGCGGACACTAAAAACACAATACGACATCACACACACGAGACACAGATGGCGATGATCTACAGCGCGCGAATGTTCACTATGCGTGTGCGAGTCCGGGGACCTGCCAAGAGAGGAGGAGGAGGAAGGGGAGTGGGAGAGCGAGAGGGGAGAGCAGAGATGCCACGGGCAGGGGTGATAGGGGGGTGGGAGGAAGGGGCAGGGGAAGCCTGGGGGAAGAGGGGTGGAGGGAAGGGACGGGGAAAAGGAAAGAGAAAGGAAGAGAAGAGGAGGGAGGGAGGGTGCCGAAAGGAAAGGACACCGGAAGTGGGGGGTGGGGCAGGGTCAAAGTTGATAGGAGGGGTAGATGGAGGGGACGAGGACATCATCAGGGAGGGGGAGCTGGCGGAAGCCACCTTGGGAGAGGGGAAGGAGGGTGGAGAGATGTAGACCGGGGGGACGTGGGAATACAGGCGCGGCAGTGGGCGGGGTTGGGAGAGGATCGGGGACACGAGCGGGTGAGGAGGATCAAGTTTATGAGAGGTGTACAGGATCCGTATCCTTTCAAGGAAAAGGAGGAGGTGGGGGAAGCGGATGAGATCATACAGGATCCGCGTGGGGGAGGGGAGACGGATGCGATAGGCAAGGCGGAGAGCATGGCGTTCAAGGATTTGGAGGGATTTATAAACGGTAGGGGGGGCGGAGATCCAGGCTGGATGGGCGTAACAAAGGATAGGGCGGATGAGGGATTTATAGGTGTGGAGGATTGTGGAGGGGTCCAGACCCCACGTACGGCCGGAAAGGAGCTTGAGGAGACGGAGGCGGGAACGTGCCTTGGCTTGGATTGTCCGGAGATGTGACGGTCGAGGGTGACGCCAAGGTACTTAAGGGTGGGAGTGAGGGCGATAGGACGGCCATAGACGGTGAGATAGAAATCAAGGAGGCGGAAGGAGAGGGTGGTTTTGCCTACAATGATTGCCAGGGTTTTGGAGGGATGGACCTTGAGCAACCACTGGTTGCACCAAGCGGTGAACGGATGTGCGGCCGAGCGCAGGCCTTTATAGCGCTTCGGGCGGATGAGTACCTCAGAACTATTTTCCATCGCGTGGTCTGACGTGTGAAAATAGTTCCGGGTTCTGCAGCGACCTCTTCCTTATATTTATGTGGGCCGGTAGTGGCCCCTGGTGGCCGCTGGTGTCTTTGCGGTGGTGTTGTTGTTGGGCTTGTTGCTGTGGCCGTTCATCAATATTGCCTGTCGGTTGTGTAGTGCTTCGGTGTGCCTGCGAGGCGGGCAACCCGCGACTGCAGTCTGTCAGTTTGGTTGCCGATACTCTAGGCGCCGTCATGTCTGGTGGAGAAGGCTACAGCACATATCATGACCTAAATCCGAACATCTGTAGTGGCGTTTAGATGTTGAGTTCATATAGTTAAATAAAGATAGACGATATGAAAACGGAAGAAAGAATGAGATGAAAAGAAGACCGGAAGGAGACCTATACGGGTCAGGTAACGAGCATCGTCTGCTGGGGATGCAGCGCCGTTTTGCGTCTGAGACTCAGACGGGAAGAGTGGGCGCTGCGCGGCGCGGCGGACTCCAGAAAGCAGCAAACACTCGCCGTCCGCCTGGCACCGCCCTGGAGCGCTCTCCACTCGGCCGGAGCTCTCGAGTCGCGCGCCGCCAGAGGTCGAAAGGTCGAGAGGCGCCGCAGTCGATATACAGCCGCGAGTATCCGCTCCTCTTTCCTCTCCTTTCTTCCCTTCCCGTGTCGCCGCTTTGCTGTTCCGGAGTCGTCGCCGACATCTGAGGCAAAACAAACGACCCTCACAAAATGTACGGGGCTATTCACTGCCATAGTTGCACAGCGCTCGGTTAAAATGTTAAGCGATCGTAACAGGGCTCAAACGGCGTGGAACCTGGTTCGTAGGTAACCAGAGAGCGCACAGGATTTTCCTTTAGAGAATACACACGCCTGAAGGCCCTATTAAGGGATTCACGCAAATCCTCGGCTGAAGGCCACATATAACACATGGAACAACTAACGGCTTAGGGCCTGGATTACAAAAAATTTCTCATAGAAAAATTTCTAAGAATAAAAAATATTTTGTTTTATGAAACAATCACTGCTCAAAATTTTAATCTAACACTGCTGAAAGCCTTTACGCAAAATTAAAAAAAACTGAATTAATACACAGCCAAACGCCTCGCACAATTCTTCAACTAAAATGAAAATCACAATTTAAAACAAGCAGAACAAGTGGTGCTCAGAAGTGTTCCAAGGGTAGGCCTGGGAAGGTCGCTCAAATATACGGTGAGGTGACACAGGCAGCCAAGAGTTAAAGTTGTCTAATCGGATGGCACCCCAAACTAGGTTTTGGCCCAAGGAGACAATTTAATCAATTCCCTTGCGGCCAACCGATGGCACTATGATGGAGAATATCGGTCGAGGATGAGAATATGAACAGCACTACACCTCCAGAAATTGGTGTCTAAAAGGAGCCAGGGGAACAATAACCACTCTAAGCAAGTATGAACCAAACAACTTAAAGGGCTGTCGAACTACACGCCGTGCTGGACAGCAACAACACGACGAGGAAAAGGCACACTGCCTACAAACTGCGCTAACGACTAGTGCAGGTAACTGGAGCGTTAACTGCCACAGGGCAGAAAATATCGCTGTTGCGCTTCACTGATGTAACAGTTAATTTAATAATTAATCACAACATAGGAAGACGGCTGCAAGATTTCGCCGACTCCAACACATCATACGGTGCTGCTAGCCCGAAGAGCCAAGGGGGCAACAAACCACAAATGAATGAAGAGGTGTCACAACAGATGAAGTTTCATCACCGATTAACTGATCACTCAACTTCAGAATCCAGGTTCGGTAGGCTACGAACTTTCCGCTTTCGCAGCTAGCACTTGCATGCCGCAAGTGGTTGCGTCCTGGCCATGGTGACTTGCTTGCTGTTCCGTCCCAACCAACCAACTCAATCCAGCAAGCAGACAGCATTAGAATAACTGCTCAGTCAAAAACACACAAGCTACACATGGTTCCGCGAAACACTTCCACAAACATGACGAAAAATACTAAAACCAGTCAATGTGGAACAACTAGGAGGAATCACAAGTCGACACACATAGGGAACCCAAAAGTGGACAGCGACCAAATGCACGTCGTTCAATAAGACGACCGACCGAACTACCAACCAAGATCGTCCCCACACAAGTCATGTGTGTCGGCAACGGTCGGACGAGTCGTGGCTGTCCGGACCCCACTGCTGCTCCGTCCCGACGCCTTTGATGCCCGTTTGCAATTCGGACGCACAACGACCCGACACACTGGCTCGGACCCAACAATGCAGAGGGAACAGTTGGTCATTGGCCACCTAACATCTCTGCACAAGGAAGGAACTGGCTGTCAGACCTCTCAGGCGCTCCGCCCCGACTCCCTTCGGACGCACGACGACCCGGACACACTGCCTCGGACCCAACCATGCAGACGGAACAGTTGGCCATTGGCCACCTGACATCTCTGCACAAGGAAGGAACTGGTTGTCCGGACCTCTCAGGCGCTCTGTCCTGACTCCCTTTGGACACGCGACGACCCAGACACACTGGCTCGGTCCCAACCATGCAGTGGGAACAGTTGGCCATTGGCCACCTGACAACTCTGCACAAGAAAGGAACTGGTTGTCCAGACCTCTCATGCGCTCCGTCCCAACTCCCTTCGGACGCACGGCGACCCAGACACACTGGCTCGGACCCAACCATGCAGAGGGAACAGTTGGCCATTGGCCGCCTGACAACTCTGCACAAGGAAGGAACTGGTTGTCCGGACCTCTCTGGCGCTCCGTCCCGACTCCCTTCGGACGCACGACGACCCAGACACACTGGCTCAGACCCAACCATGCAGAGGGAACAGTTGGCCATTGGCCACCTGACAACTCTGCACAAGGAAGGAACTGGTTGTCCGGACCTCTCAGGCGCTCCGTTCCGACTCCCTTCGGACGCACGACGACCCAGACACACTGGCTCGGACCCAACCATGCAGAGGGAACAGTTGGCCATTGGCCACCTGACAACTCTGCACAAGGAAGGAACTGGTTGTCCGGACCTCTCAGGCGCTCAACTCACCGCACACCATGACCCGGAAATACTAGCGGTCGCTCCAAGGATAGTATGACAATGCTCTTATCGATAGCGCTGCTGCTGCCACTCACGGGCAGGCCGGGCAGCAACTTAGTGACACCTGTAAATCGAATAAGAAACAGGAGGGCAGTAACACAAAGACAAGGTGTCAAGTAATAAACGTCACGAACACGAGTCGCGCATGGCTCACCGCAGATCTTTGGATCCGAGATCCGTAGTCTTGTCCTCCTTTTTATGGTAGCAAAAATTACATTTCACTCAATGGGATAATACAGGGTGACACAGAAAAAGGGGGACATTTCAACAATCCAATAAAACTAGAAGTGATGGAGGACAGAAACTGGATTCATAGTAATTGAAACCTTACAACTTTGCCATTTACGAAACATTTATCGCATTTATCATTTTTTTTTAGAAATTACTTACTTTAGATGGCGTCCTCCTGTACGAATACATTCGTGAAATCTGCTGTTCCGATTTCTCATTGACCGGTGCAACATCTCAGGTGGGATGCCGTGAATTGCATCCCGAATTCTCGGTTTTAACTCATCCAGAGTTCTTGGTCGAGTCGGCGATGTAGGAGGCCAGGGAATGTTACCGACTCGTGGGATCACACGTTCGCCATACAATTCTCTCACAAATGCCATTGATTGCCGTGGAGTGTGTGATGTCGCTCCGTGCTGTTGAAACCAGGCTTCTTGAACGTTAGGAAAGTTGTTCAGTGCATGTGTAACGAAAGTTCGTAACATCTCCACGTAACGATCGGCATTGGCAGTTATTGTGATTCGCTGTTCATTTGCGAAAAAATGCGGACCAGTAATCCCATGTGATGAAACACCACGCCATACTGTCACTTCACTAGCGTGTAAAGGGCGCTCATGAAAGTCATTAGGAATTGTGCTTGCCCAGTAATGGTAGTTCTGTTTATTCACATAGCCTGTGAGATGAAAATATGCCTCATCCGACATCCACAGCCGGCCGCTGTGGCCGAGCGGTTCTAGGCGCTTCAGTCCGGAACGGCGCTGCTGCTACGGTCGCAGGTTCCAATCCTGCCTCGCGCATGGATGTGTATGATGTCCTTAGGTTAGTTAGGTTCAAGTAGTTTCTAAGTCTAGGGGACTGATGACCTCAGATGTTACGTCGCATGGAGCTTAGAGCCATGTGAACCATATTTTTTGACATCGACAAATTGTTTAGAAAATCATCGTCATTGTTTAGTTTTGTTATCATTTGTTGACAGAATCCTAATCGCAACCGGTAATTGTTGTCCTTCAATTGTTGCATCAACTGTAGTTTGTACGGATGAAATTTTAAACCAAGATGAAGAATTCTGCGAACACTCTCCCTCGACATTCCAACCACTGCTGCTTGCTTACGAATTGAACGCCGTGGGCTCCGTAGCACAGACCCGCATACAACATTAATGTTCACTGGAGAAAGCACACTTCTTGTTCGTCCTGTTGGTTCCTTCTTGAGGAGAGATCCAGTCTCTTCAAAGTTATTAATCCAACATTTTACCGCGTGTTTCCACTGAACTGCGTCATGACGCCCTAAACTATAAAAACCACGAATCGCCGGAAATGCATATCCTCCTATTTCCATCTATTGTACTATAATTTTTTTCCTTATTTTGTTACCTGAATATCTGACATTTCCGTTCCTTTATATATTGTAATTGTTTTACTATTAATATATATATATATATATATATATATATATATATATATATATATATATATATATATATTTAAGCATTTATGTCGATGTATAATTGGTTTGTTTTGTAAATATTATTTGTAATTTTGCGCTGGGTCTGGCCCAGGGAAAACTATGCTATCGAACGATTACATCGATAGGTCGTGTGGAGAACGAAAGTGTTTAGGATCTCTGGTAGTGTTAACTCTGCCGCGTGGAGCGCGGGCAGAGCAGAGAGAGTCTGGCCGGAGGAGGGCAGTGGAGCAGGTGTGTTGTGTGACGCTCCCGCGAGTTGCCGCGCTTTCGGGGTTTGGGCAGCATGTAATTGCGCTCGACTTGCTATGATAGTTTCTGACACGGTGTCGCGGACGGGAAGTGTTAGCTGGCACACATCAAGAGACCGTTTCGGCTGGAGACCGTGTCGGGAAGAAGGCGCGCCAACATCCAGCTTCTGCGACAGCGACGGACGACAATGAGTGACTGTCGCCACCTCCTCCATCGACGGCTTCAAACCTTCAATCAACCAACAAGGAAGACTGGTAGCACGTAAAATTTTAGAACTGCATGGCAGACCTCAGCTTTTCAAATTTTTAAAATTGTTGCATCACAAAATTACAGCAACTTAGCATGAACCTTTTGTTGCTCATTGTCCAAATTGCATTACCAAGCAGGGTCCCTTCCTTTTCCGGAATGAACCCGAGTGTCGTTGAAATTCAAACGCCAGCATTAAAGTAATATCATTCTATTTCACTGCTTTAATTTCAAAGTTCAGTTAAGGTATTCATAGCTGGCTACAATATTTAGATTACACAAGCACAAATTATGAGTGCGAGTTTTGTTACCATATTTTAGCTTACCTGTGACTGCAGCTCAGCTTGGTAGGTACTAAATTTTACTATTGTTAATTCTTCAGAATCATTTAATTCAAGTTCAAAGTTAAATCTCTTATTTCTAAATTGCGTAGATTCAAGTAGCTTTTCAAATGATTGTCGAGGTAGCCCAAGACTAACTGTATTTCACTGAATTTCGATGTGCTTCAGAATCAAAGCTCACTATTAATTTCAGTCACTAAATTAACTTTCAGTTTTACGGTTTTATTAATTCTTTTGCTAAATTAAGTCAGAGTGTAGCGAAATTTATTACTTCTGACAAACATTCAGTTTTCACACAACACGTGTCAACCTTCAGTTGCCACGCTTTTAGTGCTAATTGTATGTGCAATAACCTTTCTCTTTCAGTTACTGCAGTAATTGTCCGTAGGACTGGCGACCGTAATTTTCCCAAAGTCTCAAATATCTAATTACCGCTAGTTAATTGTTAACGTAACGACCGCACATTTACTTTGTTTATTAACTTTACCCTTTTTCAAAATTAATTTCCACCAGTTTCATTTGCATTTTTCCTTTCATTTAGATGCAACCCTTTCCTCCCTCTTTAGTGACAGATTAACTTCGGTGACGATAGCTTTTCCCAAATTTCCATTAGGTGCACGCGGTTTAATTTTTCACTATCATTAAAGTCATAAGTGAGGGGGAGGTTTCAGCATACAACATTAATGTTTACTGGAGAACGCACACTTCTTGATCGTCCTGTTGGTTACTTCTTGAGGACAGATCCAGTCTCTTCGAAGTTATTGATCCAACATTTTACCGCATGTTTCCACTGAACTGCATCATGACGCCCTAAACTATAAAAACCTCGAAACTCCCTCTGCGTGGCTATCATTGTTTTTATAAAACATTTTTATGGCTAACGCATGGTGTTGTCCGTTCCACTGATCCATGATTACTGAAACGGCGGGCTGTTCACTCGCTGTCACGAACACGCAGTGTTGCCACCTGGACATGGCTGCCACTACTCATTTCAAACATTCCCGTTATTTTGTGTCTCCCTGTACATGTACAGGATTTCCATAGTTAAAGTTCGTTTCAAAACGCTGTAGACAGGGAACCATTGCTCAGAATGACGTCAAATTTCAACAACATGTTACTGTCGCAGGGGAAAACGTCACTGAAAAAAGTGAAAAATAGACGGAGCTGTAAGCGTCAGAATATGCACACCATTCGGCGTGCGGAGCACGGCTGTTCCCCAATTTCAGTGCAAGAAGCTCAACATGACAGTCTGCGGGAAGGATCGTTCGCTGCTAGTACGGTTATTTTACAAGAACGGTAACTATGGGCCAGTAGCCCTGCAGAAGGACCAGAAACTTGTGATATACACGCCTGCATGTTATTCGAAATAATATTCAAGATAGCTTTGTATGTGGAATGTGACTGAAATTTGATACTATTCTCGTAAAAAGGTCATCATCGTTAATAAAATAATAAACAATTATTGTCAACGACATAATTTAATATTTGAAAAAAAATTAACTCAAACATGTAAAAAGATAATAAAAATCTCAATCTTTTGTTATCTATGATTTTTGTCGAAAAATCCTTCTTCTTGTTCGAACTGTTGTACTGATAGGATGTGATTGATGTCTCGAAACACGGAAGTCTGTAAAACAACTGTATTATGTTGCTAACCAATATTGAAAAATAGAGCCTACGTGTTATTGAAATCAATCTTCTTTGTTTAGAGCTTTATTTCATTGTAATTCTCGTCTTATAAATGTTAAGTTTTCTGCTCAGCTAGGAAAGAGAGCAGCGATTACCGCTATTGATCTACAGCGCATTTTATAAGTAAATGGTGAAAATTAAGCCATTAACATTGGGAAATATTTTCAAATGTTAATGCATATAGTGAAGGTGCAAAAAGATTTTTATATATCGTAGAAAGTGGGCGTGACCAGAGTTACACGTGATATGCAGAGATAATCTTTGTCAGAGATAAAACTTAACTATCGATCGTGATCTCGTCACGGATAAAACTGTCTAGCAATTCTGTAGTGCTACTGTCCAAATATCACTAAGTTTCATGGTCTCTTCTTTCCGATTAAAATTATCCCTATGTTTATATATTTCAATTGCTTCTCTACAAAGCCGTGGGTAATAGTTCGTCGTCATAGATAAATTTTTTGTTTCGGAAAACTTCACTTGATGATTTCCTGACTGAAAAGCGTGTTCTGCTACAGCCGATTTATCGGTTTTTCCTAATGGGCAAAGACTTCTGTGTTCTTTTAATCGTGTATTTACGCTTCTTTTTGTTGTTCCAATTTTATATTGTACACGGAATTTGATATACGCCACTGGCTGATAGAGGAGCACGTTTATCTTTTACAGACCGGAGAACATGAAAAATTTTCTTCGTTGGTCTAAAAACAGGTCTAATATCATGTTTACTGAAAATCTTTCCAATCTGATCCGTTACTTACTTTATAAAAGACTGTATTCTTCCATCGTTTTTCGGGCTTGTCCTTAGGATTTTTAAACATTATATTAATTATTAGTAACTAGTTTTATTGGAGCCTTGCTGAACTTATATAACACAACACACGCAATTACATCACACACCACGCACTAAAAAGACATTGGTCCGACGTCTGGTAAAGGTCTGGAGGAAATGATTATAAAATTAAAATAGACGGGTTCTTTTGAAATGGCATGCAGTTAATCCGACGTCTATCTAAAGTGTGGCAATAGCGTTGCAGGACGGGTCGAGCGGTGGTCTGCTAACATACAGTGCACGGGAAACTGCCCGAACTTTGGACGTATCTGCAAACACTGTGCACAAAATCCTACGAAACGTTGTGAAATCTCCCATGTTCGTGAATGCTTCCTACTGACCTGTCAGCAAGACAAACGTTCGCTCCGCAATTTAGCGCTCTTATGTAAGTGGACAATGAATGGCTGTGGAACATTCTGTGGACAGACGAATCCTGTTACCATCTCCACGGACAGGTCAATAACCAGAATTGCAGAATACGGACAACGGCTATTCCGGACGGACGTCAACCAGTACCGCTTAATTCTGCAGAGGTGATTGTGTGGCGCGTACTGACGGCATCGTTTATCGTAGGACCGAATTTTTTTTGAAGAGGTGAGTCCTGCTGGTCACATTCCTCTACCGTCACTGGTAAACGCGCACCAACGTCATCCCAGCTCTTCAACAGCGTAGATGTGTCTGCAGGATCATTTTTCTGCAAGGTGGTGCTCCTTCGTGCATTGCACAGCCAATGAAACGGCTGCTGCAGAGGCATTGTGGAAATGCTAGAATTGTCAGTCATCGTCTGACCGTCCATATCATCTGATCTTAATTCGTGTGAGTTTTGGCTGTGGGATTATCCGAAAGCTGTTGTATTCAGTGCTCCAATTAAAGATGTAGCTCAAGGCACGCATTATGAAACGCATTCTGAACATCAACCCCGAGACACTCCGATCTGTTGTGGAGCATGCTGTTTCTCGAATTCAACTTTCGGCCGAAAACGTTGGACAGCAGATTGAAAATGTCTTGCCCCAGTCTCACGTCAGCTAGAAACCGATGTCAGTTGGTTTTATATGTGGCTTTTGGGAGCAGCTGTGGTACGACCTAGCAGTGGTTGATGAACATACTTAACTAACGTCTGTGGTACGACCTAGCAGTGGTTGATGAACATACTTAACTAACGTCATACGCGCGTGACTGCGTGTGAGATCGCTCTCTAAGTTTTCATCTATTTTTAGGTTGCAGATACATATTTTAACGGTTTTTGTGTTAATATTTACTATATAACTGACTTATTAGTGGTTTCTTCATTCACCTTTGCCTTTCTTGTGTTGTGACCTGATATTTGTGAGTGTTTCGTATCGAGCAACTTAACCTCTTACCCGTGTTTACATTCCGCGCTGACCAGTTGCAGCTGTAGCGGCGCATCGAAAGCTAAGTACTAATTAATTGTTTGTGTATAGTAGTTTATTTAGGAACTTTAGTAGTCTTCAGCCGGTGTTCTTGGTGTTTTCCGGTGAAATAACTTCAGAAGAAATTTTTGCGAACTGCTTTCAGTTTCGTTACTGTCATTAGACGTTTGATTTTCCATCTGTGTTAGTATTTTGTTATATTCTCATTTATTGTTGATTAATACTGTCAATAATAGTAGTTACTTTCCTTGTGGAGCAAGTTTGTGATTATTGTAGTCAGTTTTTAACATCTTCTTATTGTAGTAGCGGAACTTAGATAAAGTTATTTTCTTGTTTCAACAACTGTAAAATTTTACCATGAGTGAGAAGTGTGGGCTTTGCCGTAGGTTCGTGAGTAGTGGATTGCGGTGTGAGACTTGTTCGAAGTATTTTCACTGGGGGGAATGCAGTGGGGAAGCCAGTGGGCAATCTGGTGAGATCCTCTCCTGGAACTGCAGGTTATGTAGCAAGAGTAAGTTGATAGAGGAGCAGGAGCGTAAGATCTGTGCCCTTCAGGTGCAGTTGAAAAACGCACAGGAGGAGCTAGATAGGATGAGGAGGGAGAAGGGGGTTGGGGAATGGGAGCTGGCTGTTGGCAAGAGATCTGCTAGGAGAAGGAGATTTTCAGATAGTTTTACTATTGGTATTTATAATAGATTTGACCAACTGTCAGAGTCTAGTGGAGAGGAATCTCTAGTAGCTGTAGATGTAGGAAGTATGCAGCAGACCTCAGCAGTTACGGTGGCTAGGACAGATGCAAAGTCTAAGAGAAAGAAGAAGGTTCTGCTGTTAGGTAGTTCTCATGGCAGAGGTGTAGGCCAGCAGTTGCAGGAAGTTTTGGGGAGTGAGTACCAGGTCACCAGCATTGTGAAGCCTAATGCAGGATTGGCTCAGGTGACTCTTAACATAGGGGGTTATGTAGGGATTTTACAAAAGAGGATCAGGTAGTGATTGTGGGTGGGGCTGGTAATAGTATTGATAGGGATGGGGAGTATGACATAGATGGTGACCTGGAAAAGATAGCCACTCAGACTGGCAACACGAATGTGCATTTCGTGGAACTGTTTCAGCGTCACGATCGGCCTCATCTTAATACAGCCGTCAGGCGTAATAACATGAGACTTGGGGGTGCGCTAATGACAGAAGGCATGAATCACATTTCAGTGGTGTCGGTGGAGTCTATCAGCAGGACGGGTTTCACTAGACATGGCCTGCACCTCAACAGGTATGGAAAGGGGAGGTTGGCAAAGCTTATAGGTGACAGCATAGGTGGGGGTGGTGAGATCACTCATGGGAAAATTCCGGTAGTTGTGGGTGTTAGAGCTGTACCTTTTTTAGATTGAAGTCAGCTGACAGGTATTCCTGCTTAAGGGAAGTCTCTCTAACAAAGAAACCACTTTCGACAAAGCTTAGGTATCCGATTAATGAGGGAATTAGTATATTTCATCAAAACATACAAGGCATTAGAGATAAAGTTAGTGAATTACTTATAGATGTTGACTCTGAAATCATTGGTATATCTGAACACTTCTTGAATAAGGAAATAATTCAGAGGCTTCCTTTACCGGGATACAGGTTGGCTGGCAGCTTTTCTAGGAGCTCTTTGTGGTGTGGGGGAGTAGCCATGTATGTGAAAAACGGTATCCCATTTGAGTCAATTGATGTTTCAAAGTACTGCACTGAAAAGGTGTTTGAATGTTGTGCAGGTGTGGTTAAATTTAGTGGAGCTAAACTTCTTACTGTTGTTATTTATAGATCCCCAGACTCCGATTTCACAATGTTTTTGCTAAAGCTAGAGGAGGTTCTTGGTTCACTTTATAGGAAATACAAAAAGTTAGTTATATGTGGTGACTTCAATATAAATTGTATAAGTGATTGTGCAAGGAAAAGGATGCTGGTAGACCTCCTTAATTCACATAATCTTATGCAAACCGTATTCTTTCCAACGAGAGTGCAAGGGAACAGTAGAACAACCATAGACAATATTTTTGTTCATTCGTCATTACTAGAAGGGCATTCTGTTAGCAGAATGGTGATTGGCCTTTCAGATCATGATGCACAAATTTTAAGTCTAAAAGATTTTTGTGCTGCAACGCAGGTTAAATATAGTTACCAACGTTTTAGGAAAGCTGATCCAGTTGCTGTAGAGACTTTTGTAAACCTTATCAAGGAACAAGAGTGGCAAGATGTTGATCGTGCTGATACAGTAGACGATAAATATAATGCTTTCCTCAAGACTTTTCTCGTGCTCTTTGAAAGTTGCTTTCCGTTAGAACGTTCAAAACAGTGTACTAGCACAAACAGGCAGCCTGGGTGGCTGACTAAAGGTATAAGAATATCTTGTAGAACAAAGTGGCAATTATATCAAAATGTTAGAAACAGTCACAATCTAAATGCAGTAGCCCATTACAAACAGTATTGTAAGGTGCTTAAAAAAGTTATTAGGAAGGCAAAAAGTATGTGGTATGCAGATAGAATAGCTAAGTCTCAGGATAAAATTAAAACCATATGGTCAGTCGTAAAGGAAGTGGCTGGTCTGCAGAGACAGGTCGAGGATATAGAATCAGTGCGTAGTGGGAATGTGGGAATGTCCGTGTTACTGATAATTCGCATATATGTACAGTATTTAATAGTCACTTTCTGAATATAGCAGGTGAATTAAATAGAAACCTAGTCCCAACAGGGAATCATATAGAGCTCCTAGAAAAAAGTGTTCCGAGACTGTTACCTGAAATGCTCCTCCATGATACTGACAAGAGGGAGATTGAGTTAATAATTAAATCACTAAAGACCAAGAACTCTCATGGATATGACGGGGTACCTAGCAGAATACTGAAGTATTGTTCCATGTATGTTAGCCCAGTACTTAGCCATATCTGTAACTTTTCCTCTAGGAGTGATCAGTTTCCTGACTGATTAAAGTACTCGGTAGTGAAGCCACTTTATAAAAAGGGAGACAGGGATAATGTTGATAATTATAGACCTATTTCTATGCCATCGGTGTTTGCTAAAGTTATCGAGAGGGTTGTATGTACAAGGTTACTGCAGCATTTAAATTCACATAATTTGCTGTCAAATGTACAGTTTGGTTTTAGAAATGGCTTAACAACTGAAAATGCTATAGTCTCTTTTCTCTGTGAGGTGTTTGACGGATTAAATAAAAGGTTGCAAACGTTAGGTGTTTTCTTTGATTTAACGAAGGCTTTTGACTGTGTTGACCACAAAATATTACTGCAGAAGTTGGAACATTATGGAGTAAGGGAGTAGCTTACAATTGGTTCGCCTCTTACTTTAAGAACAGAAAGCAGAAGGTAATTCTCCGCAATATTGAGAGTGGTAATGATGTTCAGTCCCAATGGGGCACTGTTAAATGGGGTGTTCCCCAAGGATCGGTGCTGGGGCCAATGCTGTTTCTTATTTATATAAATGATATGCCTTCTAGTATTACAGGTGATTCAAAAATATTTCTGTTTGCTGATGACACCAGCTTGGTAGTGAAGGATCTTGTGTGTAATACTGAAACATTATCAAATAATGTAGTTCATGAAATAAGTTCGTGGCTTGTGGAAAATGATTTGATGCTAAATCACACTAAGAGTCAGTTTTTACAGTTTCTAACACACAATTCAACGAGAACTGATATTTTAATCAGACAGAATGGGCATGTTATAAGCGAGACGGAACAGTTCAAGTTCCTAGGCGTACGGATAGATAGTAAGCTGTTGTGGAAAGCCCATGTTCAGGATCTTGTTCAGAAACTAAACGCCGCTTTATTTACCATTAGAACAGTATCTGAAATAAGTGACATTTCAACACGAAAAGTAGTCTACTTCGCATATTTTCATACGCTTATGTCATATGGTATTATTTTTTGGGGTAATTCTTCTGATTCAAAAAGGGTATTTTTGGCTCAAAAACGGGCTGTTCGAGCTATGTGTGGTGTAAGTTCTAGAACCTCTTGTCGACCCGTATTCAATAGTCTGGGAATTCTGGCATTGCCCTCACAGTATATATTTTCTTTAATGTCGTTTGCTGTTAGCAATATTAGCTTATTCCCAAGAGTTAGCAGGTTTCACTCAGTTAATACTAGGCAGAAATCAAATCTGCATGTGGAATGCACTTCCTTGACTCTTGTGCAGAAAGGAGTGCAGTATTCTGCTGCATCCATTTTCAATAAGCTACCACAAGAACTCAAAAATCTTAGCAGTAGCCCAAACGCTTTTAAGTCTAAACTGAAGAGTTTCCTCATGGCTCACTCCTTCTATTCTGTCGAGGAGCTCCTGGAAGAGCTAAAAAATTAAGCAAATTCCAGTGTTACATTCTTGATTTTCTTTATTTAAACTAATGACATGTCGCCTGAATATGTTTCTTATATTTCATTTTATCTGTTTCTAAAATCGTGTTATTATTTCATGTATTGACTCGTTCCATGACCATGGAGACTTCTCCTTAATGTGGTCCCACGGAACAATAAATAAATAAATAACAGTGCCACAAATGTTGACTACCGAATTTTTACAGTCCTGTTCATTGAACAGTACTGATGATGTAGTGAGCAAATCAAACCATAAGGTACTAATGTATAATGTGCAACTCAAACTACAGCCGTCGTACTGCGATTCGTCTGTCATTTGTAGCCGACTCCAATTTCGTTATGGCGCATATCGTTAAATTTTGTTACATTACAATAATACTTGTCCCATATGTCATGAATACGACATTTCATAATGATGTGGAACGTCACAGCTTAATATAAGTTTTCATTGCACTATATATATATATATATATATATATATATATATATATATATATATATATAATTACCGTAGCCACTTTCTATCTAAAAATTCATCTATTGAGCAGAAGGAGATGTCATTCAGTAATTATTTTAATTTGTTTTTCAATGTTGGCTGGCTGTCTCCAACTTTTCAATCTATTTGGAAAATGACCAAAGATTTTTGTGGCAGCTATTTCACCCCTTTCTATTGAACCCAAAATAGTGAAGCTCATCCTTTCTTCTAGTGTTATAGCTATGTACTTTGCTATTATTATTGAACTGGGATGGGTTATCAGTAACAAATTTCGTAAGTGAATATACGTATTGCGAAGGTACTTTGAATATGTCTAGTTCCTTAAATAAATGTCTGGAAGGTGATATTGCATGCGCTCCAGCTATTATTCTGATTACACGCTTCTGAGGAATGAATACTTTTTCTCTTAATGATAAACTACCGCAAAATACGATACCATATGAAAGTAGTGAATGAACCTAGGCACAGTTGGTTAAAGTAATGATATGTTTATCACCAAAATTTGCAATTAAACTAATAGCTTAAGTAGCTTTTCAGCCAATCATCAATGTGCTTCTTCCAATTCGATTTTTAATCACTATACACGCCCAGAAATTTTGCACATTCTACTTTAACAATAGACTTCTGCTCAGAGTCTATATTTGTCAATGGTGTTATGCCATTTACTGTACAGAGTTGCATATACTGTGTTTTCTCAAAATGTGGTGAGAGTCCATTTTCAAAGAACCGCTTCATAATTTTCTTAAAGACATGGTTTACAGCTTTCTCAACTGATTCTTGTTTGTTGCGTGCGATTACTATAATGGTTATCCGAACAGTAATTACAATAAGAACGATTACAGTTATATTCAAAATAACAACAACAGAAGAAGGAACCGAAATCATAGAGATCAAAGACGAGAGAATAACAGGTACCATCCTGGATATTTTCAGAGAAACAACGCACAACAACATCCAAACATGTATTGCAGGAATAACAGTAACGACAATACCAGTTACAGTCATGGGCGAAATAATGTATGGGGAAATCACAATGGACCACCGCCACGACACATGCAATACAGCATCCCTCAATTCCTACCTAAAGGAACTCCCAATGCGACGCGAGTTAATGTCAACAACCGAACAGCTGATACTTGGGTGACACGCGACAGAAATGTAAATATTATTGAGTTGGGCAATGACCCCAACCCACAGCAACAACCGAATTTGCCGGAAAAAGAACGACGACCGAGCTAAGCGCTCGAGTTACGGTCGATAGGGAGCAGAGCGCAACGGAACCGACGATTTGTTTTCTCCGATATGATGACAGTAAGACAATAGAAAAAGAATTATATCAGGATGTAGATTTTAATAGTAGCAGTAAAACAAAGAAGATTATTCAGGCTATAACACGAGTTATGATTGGTAGTTATGAAGTGAAAGTAATGTTAGATACAGGAGCACCAGAAATTGTCATTTCAATGTCCTTATATAATGAATTCAAACAAATAATGAACATACAAACATTGCCAGTACAGAATTGTCACATTATAAGTGCCACCGGTAACAAATCAAAGAACGTGAAATTTCAAGCTCTAATTAACTTCACATTTTCAAATATACCACTCAATTACAGTTTTCTGGTAGTAGACAAATTAGTTATGCATTGCATATTAGGAATTGACTTTTTGAATGAATATCAAGCAATCATAGATTTAGGAAAAGGGAAATGTCATTTAACCGTAAACCAACAACAACTGACAATAGAGTTAACACAGGGTAAAAACTTAAACAGTAAACAAGGTAAGTTTAAACAGTTACATTTTGTGTATCCACCAGCAACAAACATATGTGATTTAACTTTTAATGAAGCTGTATCTCCGGGAATTAAACCTAATGATTTATATGAGAAATGCACAGAATCTGAATATCTGACGAAGGAACAACAACTTGAATTACTTGAAGTTTTGCAGCAATTTGCTGAGGTATTTGTGGAGAAACCTGGAATTATTAGAGGCTATACTTATGAGATGGATGTTAAACCACACAAAACATACTGTAGAACATATTATAATATTCCTTGGTCAAAGAAACCCGCAGGTTTGAAAGAGATTGAAAGAATGCAAGCTTGGGGTATCATTGAAAGGTCACATTCACCATATTGCAGTCCGATCCTAGCAGTTAATAAAGAGGATGGTAGTATAAGGTTAGTGCTGGACGCACGAGAAATTAACAAAGTGATAATTCCAATCAACACGCGACCTATAAATTTGGAACCTCCGCTCATAGTTTTGGCAGGTGAACTTCCATAAAAACAGCCGTAAATACATCGCATTTCTATGTGAGGGACGTAGTTATCAATTTTGTGTCCACCCTTTGGTCTACGAGTGAGTGCTGGAGTATTTATTAAAGCCTTAGATGCTGTTCTTGGACCACTATTGCTATCGTAAATCACAGTTTATGTTGACGACATTGTCATTGCCACCACTACTTGGGAAGAACATGTTAATCTTTTGAAGCAACTTCTGAATAAATTTTCTGACGCAGGTGTCACTATCAATTTATCAAAGACGAAATTAGGGAGGAGAGAAATCAAATTCCTTGGTCACATCATATCAACTGAAGTCATTTATCCAGAGTCCGCCCCAGTAGCTGAGTGGTCAGCGTGACGGATTGCCGTCCTCCGGGCCCGGGTTCGATTCCCGGCTGGGTCGGAGATTTTCTCCGCTCAGGGACTGGGTGTTGTGTTGTGTTCATCATCATTTCATCCCCATCCGGCGTGCAGGTCGCCCAATGTGGCGCCGAATGTAATAAGACCTGCGCCAAGGCGGCCGGACCTGCCCCGCGAGGGGCCTCCCGGCCAATGACGCCAAACGCTCATTTCCATTTCCATTTATCCAGACTCAAGAAAAATTGATGCAATTAAGAATTTTCCATCCCCACAGAATCGTAAACAACTCAAAGCCTTTCTTGGTCTATCTTCATTCTTCAGGAAATTTGTACCCTATCATCTTCTTAACCGTCCACATCGTCTGTCTTTACTCAAAAGAAATAATATTTGGAAATGGACAAATTTCTGTCAGACAGATTTTGAAGCAATTAAGAATGCTTTAGTAAATGCACCGTTGTTATGTCATCCTGACATGACGTCAGACTTTTGCCTAGTAACAGATGCAAGTTCCTATGGGCTCGGAGCATTTTTATTCCAAATTCATGTAGAAAATGAACAAACAGTCATCAAACCTATCAGTTTTGCTAGCCACACGCTCACTGAATGCGAAAAGTCATATTCAGTGACCGAGCGCGAAACACTTGCCATAGTGTGGGCATTTCGCAAGTTTCGCTAATTTCTTTGGGGAAAACGTACTAAGCTTTATACTGATCATCAAGCTCTTTCTTTCCCGCTATCATGCAAGTTATTACATTCACGTCTTGCACGCTGGTGTGCATCACTACAAGAATACGATTTTGATATTATATACATAAAAGGAGAATCCAACATTATAGCCGATGCTCTACCTCGTTTGCCACAAGGCCTACAAGAATTTTCAGATGTGACAGAACAAACATCAGATGTCAAAATTTTACTCATGTATGACGGTACATTTGCACCTTACTACAAAAACATGTGCAGGAAGTTAGCCATATTGCAGGACAATGATCCCAGGTGGATCCAGATAAAGAATAAATTACGTACAGGAACAGACCCACATCTTGAAAAATATTACACATTACACAAAGAAGTACTATTTCACCGACGAAACCCTGAATCACAGCATTGGTGTGTTTGCTTACCAGAAGCTCATGTTGATGATTTTATTTTATTTACACACAGAACTTGGGGACACTATGGCGTAACCAAATGTACAGATAACATTATACAATATTGCTACTTTCCAAATTTAAGGCGAAGAGTATTGAGGAACATTAGGAAATGCATCATATGTCAGAAAGCCAAATATTCTAATCGCACAAGCAAGAATGAATTGCATCCAATCATACCTAAGAGGCCATTACAGCTAATTTCTTTAGATATTGCAGGACCCTATCCACAAACACGTGGAGGAATGACTTACATCCTTGCTGTTAGATGTTTTCACAAAATATTTAAAATTATCTGCTTTACGTTCAGTTTCTACCACTGCTATTACCAGACGTCTATTAACAGATTATTTTGTAAGAATAGGAAAACCTGAAGTTATGATCACGGATATTGCAGCATATTTTACCAGTTTAAAATGGAAGACTCTCATTGAAGAACAGAATGTTAAACATATTTTAATTTCAAGATTCAAGAAACCCAGTAGAAAGAACATTTCGAGAATTTCGACAGTTTATGAGAACACACACACCAGAGAAGCACACAAAATGGGTAGAATACCTAGCACCATTTGAACAAATAGTGAACAATTTAACTCACATTTCTACTGGATACACACCAACCGAATTAATTACGGATGAAACAGAAAGAAATGAATGAACAGACCCTCTACCTAAATTTACAGCAACAACAAATCCTGTCAGTTTAGAAGAAAAGGTAAGACAAGCTTACACAACATTATGTGACAAAGCTAATGAAAGAAAGCAGAAATATGACAGAGGTGTCAGGAAAGTACAAAAATTTCAAGTTGATGAGTTAGTTTTACTAAGAACACATCCTAAACCCATAAAACTGAAACATTTAAACAGGAAATGGCAGGTCTTATACTCTGGACCATACCGAATTGCAAATATTCCACACCCTGGCTGTTATTCATTAGAATATCCATTAACACATAAACCCAGAGGTCTACATCCACACAGACATTTGAAAAATACATACAGTAAAATGCGCCAGCGACCGATTTTTGTAAATAATTTTGTTATTTTTTTTTACTTTCGCGTAGGTTTTGTTTTTAACAGCTAATTGAGGACTCTCTCTCTCTTGTCTTGATACGAAAGACGTGTATTTTTCCGCGCTGTGTTGAATGTGCTTTTGGGTGGAAATTAAAATTATATTACAAAGCGAGGTTGTTTCAATAGTGATTCGAGGTGGTTATCGCCAAATTTGTGAATTGATCATGACAGTGACAACTTGAAGAAGTTTTCAACAGACGGTGAAAAGTGAAAGACGGGTCGTCCTACAAGGGAATTAGGAGGACAGCCATGAAGACTATATTGTAATTAGTACTGCGTTTCTAACAAAATTATAACGTAAATTTCCACTAGTTTCTGATGCTATTTCCGTACAGTCGCTTTTTGTAGTGTTGCCGACCAGGTCTGCCATGCACGGTCAAATTACAGCACTATCTCAATCAATAATACGAAGTCCGCCTTATCCGTAACTGAAACCACCAAAATTCATAACCCATTTTCTATTTTATATTTTCACGGCAGAACATCGAGTAAGGGAAACACTACAACATCTGAATTCTAATACCTGTCCAGCACCAAATTTTAAGCGTCTCATAATCAAATAAAATAAGAGCCCACTGACCTTTAATGACCACTGGCTCATTAAATAACGTAACGTCTATTCGTGTGTGTTTAAAACATATACTAGAAGCGGGAATCGAACCTATACATTGTAACACCTATGCTCGACCGATATTGTACCTGTTTCGGTATTTCCACGTCAGTTTTATAATATTACTTGTGTACAGTGTTCTATCAGTCATGGAAATTCTTTGACTATGTGTAAATATTTCAGTTATTTGAACCTTTTGATCTATGTTGCTTAAACTGTGCTTGTGAATCCATATAACTACTGGAATGATTGTTGTATCTTTAGCGCCAAGTCATAAGGGCGTAAGTCACTTTTTGGTCATTTTTGGTTTGTTAAACGAAATTGACAAGGAAAACACAAAGTTTAGTGTGGTATAAAGGGATTATGTCAGGGTGCAATACATGGCCTACTGAATATGTAAAAGGTTATTCTCATGTATTCCAAAACGACCGTATTTGATACGTCTCTTTTAAAGGCAATAGGACATGAGACGTTTACAAATTAATTCTTAACATGTTTACTCAACAAAGAGTAAAAATATTAAGAAGGAGTCAGATAGTCCGCATTCTAATCCACTTCACCTTCTAATTAAGACATGTGGTTCAATTTGCGTAGTAAATGATACAGGGCCGTAAGCCACGTTCTTCTACCTTAGAGAGACGAATCGAAAAATCTTGAAAGCTTACTGCTACACTTTAAACGCGTCAAGTTCATAATAACTCGTTACAAAAATATCAGCTAAGGAAATTATAAGTCAATGAAGACAGCAGGAAGACTATTAAACTGCTATACAATGGAAATTAAACCAGCTCAGTAGAATGGCTTTTGATTTCCACGAGACAAAAAAAAAAAAAAAAAAAATGGCTCTGAGCACCATGGGACTTACCTTATGAGGTCATCAATCCCATAGAACTTAGAACTACTTAAACTTAACTAACCCAAGGACATCACACACATCCATGCCCGAGGCAGGATTCGAACCTGCGATCGTAATGGTCGCGAGGTTCCAGACTGTAGCGCCTAGAACCGCACGGCCACACAGGTCGGCTCCACGAGACATCGGTGGAATTGGTGCTAGTACTGGACACAGTTCTGCAGCATCCAAGATGTTGGATACAAATTTCGTAGTCAAGTGGACGATAAACTGACCAAGTGACCACTACAGGTGCGTGAGAAATTCATTATGCGTCGTATTATGGATGCATTTAAAAAACTTAATCTTGTTTTAAAACTCATTAATTAGAATATTAATATGCATCATCAGCAATAAGATGGCGCGTTTCTCTGAACGTGTTTGTGCATGTCGTAAGCCGATTATTACTGTGTCGGTAGCCGCAACTGTTATTTATCCTGTGACTTGTTTTATAATTTTCAGCAAGTACCTGGGCAGTCACATCTCCGCTGCACTCGTTGTTGTCCCGTTTATTGGCATGTACTACAGCTGGAAACTATGTGTGTGTGTTGCCATTGTCATCACCAAGAAAAACTGCCGTAGTTTGGTGCGTGTGAGTAAGGGGGCGCAGGCAACAGGCTACACACACCAAGAGCACCGCGAACGTCACATCATGACGTCACGTCTCTTTACCGGTTGGTTGGCACGGCGACTGACGAGGTGCTCGAGGTCGATTACCTGGCAACTACGGGCTACTGACCTCGCTGAAGCTGCAGACTTGTCAGCAGCCGTTTTGCCACGCCCCCCTCCTTGGTTAAATGGACGTTCTCCATTATGCCTCGTCTTACGAAATATAACATGATCATTACCTTTGTAATATTTGCATGTCATTAAGAGTTCGTTAGTTGCGAAGTTATTAAATGAAGAGTAAATATATTGTTCAAATACCATCGTCGTCTCTGCTTCCCTGTATGTTCCCTTCTACCACCTTCCGTATGTCTGTCTTATCGTCGTGTCTGACTACTATGAACCTGGAAGAATTTTGAAAAGTTGTTCACACAAGTAATTTACACATTTGTAAGTCTGTGATTGTTACATACTCCTGAGGTCTTGTTCCGCTATATGTGTTGGTTAGAAATGTTTACCTGTCGTATGATGTTTTCATGTTTCGTAAAGTGTAATTAGAGCTTTATATGGACTAATCAAGTAGCGCATATCGAATGGTATCTTGACTGTTTCTCGACCCACCTGGGTAGGTGAGAATGTCAACGCGCCGCACCTTGGATTCAGGGAGGCAAGCCTGCCACATATCGAATACGCCTAACAATTTAAAGATGGGGGTGGTGAGCCGCGCAGTCTCATACAGTAACGCCGACCCCGTAGAGAAACTGGAAGAGGCAAAAGAAGGAGAGTACGAAGATCGTAGCTGTTCATTAACAATCATCCTAAAAGTTCTGATTAGCTGTCCAAAAATTTCTCGGCTTGATTCTTACGGGCTACAATTTTATGCTATTGAGATAAAGGTCTCTCTGAACATATGAAGTCGTTAGGTGACGTTTTAATCGTTTAGACTTTTGGAAGTGTGTTATGCATTCAACAGCTTGTTATGAATTGCTTATTTTAGAAGTTTGATGTAGCATGTATTTCGTATATACTCTGGCATGATTACTTAATGGATTTATTGTACCTTCTAGTGGCTGATCCTGTATTCAGCTGGTATCAAATTGTGATACCAATTACAATAACGTCACAAAAAGCGTGATACAAGTATACAGATGGCGTAAGTATGTACACAAGGTATAAAAGGCATTGCATTGTAGGAGCTGTCATTAATTTTGTACGCAGGTGATTGACGTCAAAAAGTTTTCGACTTGTTGTAGTCACACCACGGGAATTAACAGACTTTGAATGCAGAATGGTAGATGGAACTAGATCACGGGGCATTTCACTTCGGAAACCGTTAGGGAATTCAGTATTCCGACATCCACAGTGTCAAGAGTCTGCCGAGAACACCACAGTTCAGACATCACCTCTCAGCACGGACAACACAGTGGCAGACGGCTATCACTGTGGGACGTACGACGAACGTATCTGATAGGACAGAGCAGCGAAGTGTGGTGTTAGTGGGCTGTGGCAGCAGACGAGAGACGCGAATGCCTTAGCTAACAGTACGGCATCGCATGCACTGTCTCTTTTGGGCTCAGGACCATTATGGGTTGGACTTTAGACAACTGGAAAACCGTGACCTGGTCAGATGAGTGCCGATTTCAGTTGGTAAGAGCTGGTTGTAGAGGTCGAGTGTGCCGCAAACCCCACGACGTCGTGGACACAAGTTGTCAACAAGGCAATGTCCAAGTTGCTTCTGTCTGCATAATGGTGTGGACTGCGTTTACATGGAATAGACTGGGTCCTCTGGTCCAATTGAACCAATTATTGGCTGTAAACGGTTATGTTCGGCTAGTTGGTGACATTTTCAGCCATTAATGGACTTCGTGTTCCCAAATAACGAAGGAATTTTTATAGACGACAATGCGGTCGCAATTGTTCACAATTGTTTTGAACAACATTCTGGATAATTTGAACAAACAATTTTGTCGGCAAAATATCACGTCTTGAGTCCCATCTATCATTTAGGGGGCATAATTGTAAGTTCAAATGGCTCTGAGCACTACGGGACTTAACGTCTGAGGTCATCAGTCCCCTAGAACTTAGAACTACTTAAGCCTAACTAACCTAAGGACATCACACACATCCATGCCCGAGGCAGGATTCGAACCTGCGACAGTACCAGAAGTGCGGTTCCAGACTGAAACGCCTAGATCCGCTCGGTCACAGAGGCCGGCAGCGAGGTCGGATCATTCACAAAATTCTGGCCAGGAAAGAGTATCGCAATTATTGACTTGTGTAGCGGCAGCATGGCTCCATATTTCCGCAGGGGACTTCCAGCGATTTGTGAGTCAACTCCACGTCTAGTTTGCTGCACTAAGTCGGGCAAACGGAAGTCGGACACGATGTTAGGAGGTATCGCATGACTTTTGCCACCTCACAGTGTAGCTGAGGTTCCTTTTTCTGTGGTTACTATTCTCACATTATTGTGATAGTAGTAACATATTGCACCCTCAGTAGATGTACGCTAACAGTCTGATGATCAAGAATTTGTATTTTTGTGTTTGGAAGTAACTGCTCATAATATGCTCTTCGGCAATGTTTTGAGAAGGTCTTACATCTCATTTTGTCAATCCCCCAATCCCTTTTTTAACTCTTTGTTCATATCCCCCGTTACAAATTTTTCATTTTTGCTTGTTATAGCAGAAACGTATTTACTGTCTCTGAGAACGCGTTTAATCGTGTTGCGTGGCGCACTGTTGTAACACTGAAACACCAGTACATTAAAATTAATTGGGTTCTTACTGTCACACGGAATTATGTTAGTGTTGTTGTATTGGTTCTGATTAGATTATAAACAATCGTTATTAGCATCTGCGTCAGCATCCTTAAGAAAACCCGTGCTACTATATGACAATAAGCAAACGAGACTATGGTTTTATTAATTTTGGTACGCTTACAATACCTTGGAACTATAAACCCGTGTGGTGGGTGTCCATTGACAACTAGTTCTTGCATCTATATGCAATTATGGAATAATGCGATGTAAGTCTTTGAAATATATAGGGTTAATCTTTCACTGCGAACTAATTGCTAGCCTGTTACGGTTGTTGTTGGGTATTTACCGCTACACTTGTTTCAGCAGAACGTGTCACAGGTTTTGAAGAGATATTAATTTTCTTGAAAATTAATTTATGGTCAATTTCAGGAGAAGCTAAGCAATGTATCTCGCGTGGTACCACATTTAATCATTCTCTACTCTGAATTTCGTTTGATAGTTGTGGTATCATTGCCACTCTGACACCATTTTCTTAATGTAATTATGACACCGTCGGTAGAAGTACACTGTTTTCAACTCCAAACCATTATGGTTTTCCTAGATGAATATCTATTACACAAAGCAAGATGAAAGAGAGAGCCAAAATGCTAACTTCTCGTTTGTTTAACAGTACTAGGTCTGCATTTTTATAACAGAAAGTGATTCCTTTATTAAGAAGGCCAACTGACCTGTTGAAAAAACATGATTTTCAGGATGGATGTCAAGGTTTCTAACAGGAAGTCACAGTCTTTCCTGCACTGCTTTAAAAGTGTGTTACAGCTACATGAATCAGTCTTCCAGGAAGAATGCGTAATTGACTCATTACAAATTTTACGAAAGGTGGCATATGGAAGTGAGTATCTAGTTGTAGTCATATATTTGAAAGATCATTAAAACTATGTGAGTTACAGCTCGAGTAACGTAAGGTTTTAATTTTCTAGTACGGTCCGTTATTCCTGTCTAAGTAAATCTAATGGATTTGCTTTCGTAAATCATTTGCTCTCGTATGGTTTCTAGGCGCTATTAGAAAATGTTAGGATTTATTGGTAAATAGTTTGAATTTAATATAACCAGTTCACACTTGGTGTTCTTTAGAGCTGAATGTCATCTACCGGAACAAGTTTAGTCATTCAGTGCCAAATGAGTTTCGTAAAGGCCTTTGCTTTCTTTGTGGATGTTTGCAGTTCTAGTGTACAGCAGATGATTTTTGCCTTTCTGCAGATGTTGAGAATAGATGTGAAGTATTATCTGTAGTTTACTTCCAGTCTCGGCTGTGCTAGCTGTGTGTCTTACGTATTTGTGGCAGTTTGTAACACGATATTCTCTTGAATTCGTCTGTGGCAATTTCTGAGCTCTAGTAAAGCAAAACTACGAGTATATTGAAACTGGTCTTAGTTAAATAAATCATTCTAATGTGAAATATTTATTGCTGTCGTTTGTCATTAGTGGACAGGTCAACCAGTAATTAGAGAGCTCACTTTTTTCGTGAAACCAGCGGAATTCAGAAACAATTTATCAGTCACAGTATCCTTCCACGAGTCCTAGGGACGCCTTAGTGGGAACTGCTCATCAGTGTCTCCAGTTGCCATCAAGCTTCTCTGTCCTACGTTAAATAAATATCGAAATCCTCACATACTTTGGTGACTTCGCAGTTCTTACCACTGTCTGACTTGCATCCTCTGTAATACTTAAATGAAGTGTAAAACATTTCCCTGTTGGAGCCTGTACACTGACAAAACCATTACGTTCTGTGTTAGCAACTGTATCAGCGAAGCACACCACTGAAAGATCTGTTTAAGCCACATTTGGCACCTTATACCTCATTTTATCTATCTTTCTTCTTGTGATCTTGTGATGTCTACAGCAACATGAAATTAACCTGTATCCACCTTGGTACCTCTGCAATTTATGTCACCACCGAAAGGATTTGTATTATCCTAGTCAAGCACACTTGCAGAAATATGCCATCATTTTTCTGTTTCCTTGTATGATACGAGTAGTTCATCTTTAATAGTATTGTTATTTGTAGCTGTAAATCCCCTAACATTATATTTTTTCCATTGTCCAGACGCCCTATTGTAGATCTCCGCTTATATGCTGCTGCTTTGCTATAGTCACTTGACAGCTCTGTTTTTCGGAAGTATTTAACATTTACTGAAATTATTGGAAATCACTGGGATTCGCTAACAGAATTCTGTTATGCAGACTGCATCTGAGAATTAGTAAAGCAAGCAATTTTTTAAAGAAAATATTTAGTTGTAGACCAAGTCGTGTGTTGGGTGAGTGTGTGAGGTGTGATGCATCAATCACCCATACATATGAATGGCACAGTTGCTTGAGCGAATCCCGAGGATATAAGGGCTATTTTATTATTTAAAGAATGACACAGTATTCGTCGTAGTGCAAGAATCATTCTCAGAGGCATCATCCCTCATTTCCAGGGTTCAGGTTATGCTCTAAAAATTTGTTTGTATACAAAATAATCAGTAGGTATTCGTCTTTATGAATATTATTTGTGAATATCCTACACTGTGTCTAATCAAATCCGGCCACTGTGGCTGAGCGGTTCTGTGCGCTTCAGCCTGCAGCCGCACGACCGCTACGGTCGCAGGTTCGAATCCTGCCTCGGGCATGGATGTGTGTGATGTCCTTACGTTTGTTAGGTTTAAGTATTTCTAAGTTCTAGGGGACTGATGACCTCAGATGTTAAGTCCCATTGTGCTCAGAGCCATTCCTAATCAAAAATGCCTATGAGAATTAACCTCTCAGCCTTTATTTCACTCTACAACTAGCAATGACTTATCCTTTTCATCATTTCTCCGACTGAATGTGAACTCTTGGTTGCCTGGACGCGGTTATCTACAGTTTAGAAAGATCTGAATGGTTGAAACTTCTAAGTTAAATCTGCCCGACCTGTAGCGTCTCTAAAAGTGATGCCTGATTTAGCGAGTTTTACCGACGTAAACTGAGCCACTCATAACCTTAGTGAAGGTAACTGCAGCGTCAAGTGCTCCAATTCAGCTTACGCTAGCGAAAGTTTAAATCTGTTAAAATTCCTTCCAAGCAAGTTACTTCAGAGGTTCCTACGGAAAAAATAGATAGTCTTCACACTACTGATGATTTTTCACTTTCACTAGAATATACTGTGTGTAGAGAGAATTTAAAAATTAGCTATACAAAAAAACACAATTAAACAGGCTTTAAGTTGTTTTATTTCAAGCCATTCCAGACTGATTTCTACAGTCTCGTCACAGCGCGGTCTCAAGTAGCTGTGGTGTTAATGGAATAATCGGCGGGTAACCAGGGTCAGGGTGTTCACAATGAAGAAAGTAATCACGCAGAGTTGACTCTATGCCTGTGGGCAGCTGCCTCTTGTCCGCATTCTTCTTCAGATGCAGAAATCTTCTCACTGTCTCGCGAAAAGGTGCGAGTCTTCCCTTCATAAGAGTGATGAACCCTGGTCTCTCTGCCAATCCATGGTTCCGCCGGTAATCTCTCTTGTTTCGATACAGGTCGCCTAGGCTCTTCACTAGAAGCCCAATCCATGTTGAACGTGGCGGGTTCTCCTGCAAACGACAAAAAGAATTATTTTTACTAAGCTGCTTACCTAAGCATCGCGATATCTAGCGCTTAAGGTGTTAAACCCTACAAACGTCTGAAAACGGGGTGACTGTTTTGCAGAACAGAGACAGAACATGACACTGACTTAGCTGACTTTTCGTATTGGCGATATGATCTATCCAAAACCATTTCATTCCATGAATTATCACAAGTGTTACAACGTAAAGTAATGTTCTAATTCAAATACAGCCTCATTCTTTTTTAGATCAATCTGATGACGATATTTTTTCGATTCCATCTATCCTAAAACAATGTATTTACATTCATTACAATTGTCTGACGTAAACCTATTAAAAAAGGAATCTACGTTTGTATTTTTGTCATGCTGAGCATTCAACATACCGTTGCTTGGATGTGAGCTCTTAGATGTGCCATCGCAGTCTGCACTTCCTGCGACGGTGGCTCTCGGATAATCTTCCGTCTGCGCGGTCTGTTGGCAAAGATCTGCAGCCGACTGGGTGGAACTGGAACTCCAGGAGGGTAGTAAGAGCCAGAGACTTCCTCCTCTTCATCTTCAACGTCAGACAAGTCAAAATGCACAATTCTTGCTCTTGGACCAAACTGTCGAAAGAAAAAGTCCTGTCAATATATGTGTCTGCATAACATTGTTGGTATTAATTTCTTTGTTCTTAGAACACTCTGAGAGTTATTATTGTCTAATGTTTTACAAAGAGGGGTCCTGGTGCTTACATGAATTGGCTGAAGCTGTGGTTTATCAGCGGCGGCCTCTTCGCAGTCGGTGGTGGTGGACTCCACCTTCTTCTCCTTCGGCTTTGGTCGAGGTGGCCGAAGGCGGCGGAGAGGCGCAGGTGTTGGCGGCTCGTCGGCCAGCCTGGGGTTCCCCTGGCCGGTGGCTGGCGAGCTGAGCAGCGGCTTCACTCGCGAAAACATCTGGAAACGTAAAACAAGCAGTCTTTAGTAGCTAGAGTGTTTCCTCAGACGAAAATAATCATCTGATATCTGCCTTACTGACAAAGAATTCGGCCTAAAGGAACTATCAGCCTCATACGGTACATTGCAACATATGTAACATACGCCAGCCCTTATCACAATCATACAAAAGTAATATTAAGTAATGCTGTATTTCACACTGAAACACCAATTAAACTGAGCAAAAAACTGATTGCTTGTTAAAAGAAAACAAATATTTGCAGGAAGCAAAGACTTGTTGAGAATAATGGAGTTATTAAATAGCTTAACGCCACACTACAACGTTAATGATATACTGTGGACACTGTACATTTAATTATTTTTCGTAGAAGCTTGCTCCCAAGATAAATAAACTTAATCTGCAAAATTTTTGAATAATGTTGGAGAATTGCTAAGTGTAGTAATGGTGTTGATTGATCACCTTTAAGGTTAACTGAAATTTATCAGCCACTTTATTTCGTTTTGTAACTGCAAATTATTTATGAAACCCTCTAACGTAATGAGAACAAATCGTTTTACACGTGTTCAGTGAATTGTACTCCTAATTCGACACTAATTTTCTGGACTATGAACAGTGCTATGCAGCTGCTCAGCAAATAGAGATGTTAATCAAAATATGCAGAATGTAGGGCAGAATATGCCAATTGAGGAGTAATCTCACCCAATGAGATAGTGAAACAGAGATACTGGTAATCGCATTTGTTGCTCAGTAACATCTTTCACACAACATTCAAGTCATCACTCAGTTATTTAATGGTTAAAACTGATGCGGGATTTTTAAAAGTAATAGTAATCCAGTGTACTATTCCCCAAGGGGACCAGTCTTTGTATCTAGTTTCCAAACCTCATCTACTCACACAGCACATCAAACAAAACCATTGCAGTGCTGATATCGATATGTCACAACATTAAATTACTAAATATGGGAAACAAAAATAGAAAAAATATCAAGAACAAAAAGAACCAAATCGAGGTAAGGCTTTAAAGATATTTATCTGGGAACGCTTTTATAAAAATGGTGTAGCATTTACTATTCAGTTACATTGTGCTTGAAAAAATCTAAAGTAAAATGAAAACTAATGTGAGTCATCAGATCAAGTGTTTGCGTACAATTTTTAGTAAAATAAGGGCTGGATTTTTTTGTTCAATAATGGCATCATTGCAGCCCTAATTAACACAGCCTACGTATGTGTGTTGAGATCTGAGGTTCCTTCTGTATTGTGATTGAAACTAATACGAGTTGCACCAATTCTGCCCCTCCACTCCATTCCACATTCTCAAAAACCTTCCATAAATCTTCAAACTGAAGATACACAAAGTATTATTTGGCAACAACAGTTCCAGTTTATAGGCAAACGAGACTTGCACAGATGCTAATCTCTTATCGAAATTACAGACATGCCTACACATCATAACATGCTTTGTCGCATTTTGCTCCCCACACGGTAACGCATATGTGTAGTACATCAGTATCTGCTCTGTTTTTTCTATTCATTCGAAATTTCACATTATGTTTCTGTTCCTGGTTACTGAAGTTCCCAGATACCAAAAATTTATCGTGTCGTGCCAGTACAGCCTGTGTTATTACCACAAAAACGAGCAATGTAGATATATTTAATCTGGAACTCTATTTACTAGTCGACCTTAGAAGACTTTCATAACAAAATTAATAATTTTGTTTTCCAGTTTTGCATTATTCACCGAGCTACGTTACTATCTGACAGCTTTATAGATTCTTCTATACTGTTTGACACACTACCTGAAAAAGAAATTGTTTTTTATGGCTAGATACAGAGAGACATGGATTGGTAAATGACGGGGAAGAAAAGTTAATAACCTTAGTTTTCTTTTTTGTTTGAAAAGGACAAGTTAATATAATGTAATTACGTAAAACGTTGCTGAATTTCCGGAAACAGGTTACTTAACAGCAGTGATTGCTACTAGACGTCTTCACTCAAACGCTGAACTCTGAAAAGTATTTGACCTGAGATGATGAGATTTGACATTTGTAGTAAGTAAGAAACGGCCACGGATTTGTATTGTACGTCAAGGACAAAATCAGATTTTTCTGTGAAGCATATTTTTGGAAATCGCTGGCTAAGTTATGAAATGTCGAGACAAATCGTCTTCATTCGCTATGGAATGTATTTCCTGTGGGAATATTCAACAAGAGAACCACATATTTCTCTCTATATTTTTCCGTTGCCTCATGAGATGCACGAAAAGAAAACGTACGCTTGTCTCAATAAAAACTAACTTCGATAGGGACAAATGCTGCTATCAGCCAGTAGACGACAAATTGAAACATACGTAGCTCCGGAAGAAGCAAATGATTTTCTGCTCCTCTTTGCTTGTACGATTATATTACTTCTCGAAAGTATACAAAAAACCGAATAATTGTCTTCCAGTCACTGATTCGCTGTCTGCAGCTGCAGAATAATTTAAAAGACGGCGATCACCTACCTCCTCACTTCTTCTCACAGCCCGAAGGATGCGAAACAGACTTCCCAGAAAGCGCACTTCGAAATCGACTCTTTCTTCGGAAGGTTTGTCAATGAGACTGATGCTACGCAACGGTTCGGTTGGTTTTGTGTCCAGCTCATTGTTGACACGGACGTCATGAAGACATGTAACTATTATATTCGTTGACAATCGGTGTCTATGTAAAGTGAAAAGCAGAGAGGCATGATGATCAAGATGCAGTCTATGAGGGAATAAGTCGGTCGCGAACTAAAGTGAGGGTCTGCCAGGGGTTCGTTGTGTCTCGTTACATTCGCATATATCCGAATCATTTCTCATGCTTATGAGTAAATCATTTTGGATTTATGGAATAACGATTGAATCCAACCACGTCTCCCCTTTTTTCAGGTTTATTTTCATTCCCTTTTCCGATAGGTTGACCATCTAAGAATACATTCTTACTACGAGTTTATTGAACGAAAGAGGAATGTAAGTAACAAATCCCAATAGAACGGGACAGATCGGCACTGGAGTGAAATTTATGAATAACGTACGCCAGCCGCACATCTCCATCGACATCTACATCAACACTCTGCAAACCACTGTAAAGTGCGTGGAAGGGGATACTTCCTGTCGTACCACGTACTGGCGCTCTTCCTCGTCCCATTTATATATGGGGCGCAAGAATGATTGATTAACCGCCTCCCTGCGCGGTGTGTCCTCGCGATCCCTTCGAGAGCGATGCGTTTGTGTTGTACTGAGTCAAACGGGTATCGGAAATGAAGAAATCTGCTGAATGCGTGGTCCCATGGCTTTCAGCGCGTCGTTTTCAGACTATTAGTGTAGCACGTGATCGCAGTGTCCCGAATCAATGAAGGTTTTCATGAAGGAATTCAATCTGTTCAAAGTACCCCCTTAAATTTCAGTTGACAACATTTAATATGACTGTATCACAACGAAGCTCTTGGCAGTGATATTGGACAGTGGTTTTGCGGTTCACTTGTGCTGCCCTTCTTGTCGAGGTGTCTGATCCGTACTTGCGTCCACAGTTACTTGACCTTGAGATCAAAGTAAGTGTTAACTCTGGCAGATATTCGGTACAGAATCTGATATGGATTCCGTCAAGCACTGGAGCTTTGCTTGACTTTAACGATCTCAGCTTTTTTCAACGCCACTGACTCATCTCTGTAGTTGTACAAATATTAAACATTGCTCAGCCTTCCGTTGCAAACGGCTAGTTGAAAATGGAGATAAGCATTTCTGCTTTTAGTCTGATAAACTTAATAACATTTGCTGCCTCGTCCAACAGTGGTAGTAATAGCCTTTCTGTAAGACCGATATTTTATCATGTTTTGTGAGAGACATTTCGATAATATTCTTCTACACTACTCGCTAAAGTACTCCAGTGCTTCTTCACAGCCTCACCCGATTCATTCAATATCTGTCCAGAGCCCTGTTCTGTGTTTTACATGTATTACTGAGTAGTTTCCTTTCTTTATTAGTTTCTATACACTATACCTATACCATAGAGTGCCATCCTGTCTTGAAGTCTTATAATAGCTATCTATCTAACGAAATCATGGTCAGCTTTTTTTTTTAACATGAGCCATAGTATGCCTACATCTACATGCTCCCGTCGCGTTCTGAGAGATTCGGGTGCGTCATTGAAATAGGACGATAGTGACTGTTTATGTAGTTTAATGAACATATAAAAATTTCTATTTCCTCTACTTGCGCTTTGTGCTTTTGTGATCATTGTTGCTGCAACTTACTCACAGTCACTGTAAGCATTTTCAATATGGACATCCTCAAAGAGTCTTTTTAATCATTGCCGTTAAATCCAGAATATTCCAATCGTGGGTGGTGTATGGAACTAGCTGTTCTAGGTAGTTGGGACAGAGGCATTCAGTAACGTTTCGCAGGATGCTTTGTTACGAGCACTACTAATAGAATTGTAATTAACATAATTCATTGTTGGATGATTACAGTATAATCCTGGAATTTCGTAAAGTGAAATTTAATTTCTCTAAAGTTATTGGCTACATTAGATAGTGAGTCTTGTATTAGACGAAGAATCCGTGTTAGGCTAGTGCCCATTGGGGGTACTCATTCTTGGCCAAACGATGCCACATGCAGCTGCAAATTTCTATCTCTGTGGCTTCCTTGTCTATTGCTACAATTACATCATCTACATATCTCATCACCCTTTCCTTTTCATTTATTCTCCAAGAAAAAGAGTCTTAGTACTGTCAGTTTAGTGGTTTAATCAGCTTTCTGTACCCATTATTATGTGAGATGTACTGTTATTTAGGAGCTCTTAGTCTCGGTCATAGTGTTGCTTATGTTTCCTTAGTTAACGATCAGGGTTTTAGTGGTACAGCCTGTAGTTCTCAAGCTCGTTAATCATATATTCGTGTTATGTTAACTGAAAATCAGGAATTAATTTCTTTGAGAATATAACACTACCGTCTGCTGCTGCTATACCATAACCTTATAGTTAGAGGCAGGTCGTGAAATAAAACTATCTTGTTAAAGCAATTATGGTATAAAGCAACAGAGCAGTGTTACCCTCTGAGAGGAATTTTGTTATGTTGACCGTGTTGTACCTAACGGAGGTTGCTTATCGGAAGTGAAAGTCAGAATTACGTCCATATTCGAACAGTAACAAACAATATTTTTGCCTATCTACACTGTTTAAAGAATAAAGAAAACGGTCGCCTGCCTAGTTAGGCAAGAGAATGATTAACATTCTTGTTTAAGAAAATAGGTATGAGTAACTTCAATGGACAAACACAACCTATATTTTGCCACACGCGAGTGTAATGAACTCTGACACATGCATATGTTTACGGTGAGATTGAAGCTAACAGCTAGAGCAGCACAAACTATTTGCCAAAATGTAACAGATAACGACGAAACACATTATTACTTTCAGGGCTTATTCAGACTAAATGCTCTTTATAACATTACTAGTAATATTCACTGCTGAATCATTACCTGGACATAGGTTCAGTATTATTGTTCAAATAATTTCCTAGCTGACATAAAATTATAAATGTAGTTCACTGCAAAATTATGAACTGGTCACAGGTGAAATATCTCTCAACTAAATACTATTCTATTTAGAATGAAAGTTAAATGGATTTCACTAAGAGGTTACTTCTCACTGTCTTTTGAATAAAGAAATTATTACACTATTAACATGCACTTTCAATATCCAAAAGAAACAAGTGCTTAGCAAGCATCCAACTTTCCACAACTGCAATTCACGACTTTTACTGTAGTGAGACACAATGTTGACAAATTTACAAGAAACTAACTCACCTCTTAAAATTTACTACAGGCAGCGTTATGATCGTTAACTAAGCAAAACTTTATAAGCCTCAGTTTTAAGAACTTTTAACCTTACAAGAAACAGCAAATTGTCTTTATTACCACAGTCTTCTATTTTCAAGCAAATGATTAAATAGGTGACTTTGACACTCCACAAAACTTTAAATTAGACTGTTTCCATTACTGAGAGGCTTTCAATTTTCCCACAATCTAGGACACTAGTAATCATAGTTTAAATGGAGAGGAACCTGAGAGGTGTTGTGATAGGGAGAAAATCAAGGTAGGTACATAAATTCAGTTATAAGTTACCTTATATTTGTGCGTACTAAAACATCCAATAAGCTGATCCTTCACTGTAAATTATTACTGTATTCCGTTACAATGATTGCGCATTGCGGTGTCAACTGCATGCTGGTAGGTGGATTTGCAGGCAGAATTGCCGGACTTTGTCCCTTCTTGGTGGCGATGATGTATACCAATTCCAGAATCGTTCCATCTGTTTATCAATCCATCCGAGGCATTGGAAAGTGACAGAAAAAGCCTCTTTCGGAACCAGCACAATATACAACTTTTACATGGGCAGTTTACAGTTTGGTAGCTCGTCACCGACTGACTCTTGTTCCAGCTTTTCTACCTAGGCCAACCACAACTTGCGCGCGCTACCTAGTTCCGTTCCCATAGGAGACAAAATAACTAAGAACCCTAAGTGAGGATCAGCAATTTACATAACAGTAACCAAACATATTAATTAAAACAGAACATTTGCACATTTTGACATTTCTACAAAAATTATTTAAATAAAATTGCAATTATACACAGTAAGTTTTGTTCCCTTCAAATGGGACAAAGAATTTAAATGACAGATAAACTACCTTGCATAGAATCAAACCAAGACATCAAAATTTTTACAAAGAAAGGAGTAAACAATTTTGTGTTGTCGATTTAATCAAACATATTTACGGAAGCTGAACGATGTAACATTAAATAAAACAAAAGCATAATAAATCGGTAGAGTATTAGATATATGGTGTTACAAGTAACATAACCTTTATTACCTAGTAAATGAGTCAATGTTTTTTTTGTTTTGTTTTTGAGAAATGGTAGATATTTCACTGAAAGCAAGACTTATATATATAATGCAAACCACAATTTACGTTCAAAGTTAGTAATGCATGATATCCTTAAGACTCATTCATGGAGGTAATAATGACATTTGGTTGGATTCGGTAAATTTGGGGGAGGAGACCAAACAGCGAGGTCATCGGTCTCATCAGGTTAAGGAAGAACGGGGAAGGGAGACAGCCGTGCCCTTTCAAAGGAACAATTCGGCCATTTGTCTGGAGCGATTTGGGGAAATCACGGAGAACCTAAATCAGGACAGCCGGACGGGGGATTGAACCGTCGTCCTCCCGAATGCGAGCCCAGTGTGCTAACCATTGCGCCACCTCGCTCCGTATGACATTTGGTACTTTTTTTTTTTTTAAGAAAAGAAACTGAACTAAGTTCAGAAACACCATGTCATTTGGTGGGGGAACATTAGTTGCAAGTTCACAGTTTTGTTAATATCATTTTTTGCCAGCGGAATGTACTGAACTGTAGTAATGCCGAATTTAATTTATTTTCAAGTATCAAACAGACTACGTGTACGCCTCAGTCATTTTACGGCCCTTACTTTTTTATACGCTTTCTGGAGACATACACATAGGACACTATGCGTGTAATTTACTCAACTAGCCACTATTTCGCAGTTCTACTAAATGAGAAGGTATTACGTAGGCGACTATGTTTCACACACGACGCCGCAAATGACCTAGTTAACTCTTTTAGTTATACCTTCATGAAATATCGATGTGGTGCAAAGATTTGCACCTTGTTTCAGATGTTCAGAAATCTAAAATTTTATTTGTTGACTGAAAGCAGAATTGTACCCTGAAGAGCCAAAGAAACTGGCAAACCTGCCTCATATCGTATAGCGCCCCAGCGAGCACACAGAGGTGCCGCAGTACGACGTAGCATGGACTCGATCCGTGTCTGAAGTAGTGCTGGAGGGAACTGACATCATTAATCGTGCAGGGCTGCCCATAAATCCATTGGACTACGAGGGGGTCGAAGTCTCTTCTGAACTGCACATTACAAGGATCCCGGAAATGTTCAATAATATTCATGTCTGGGGAGACTGATGTCCAACTTGTAACGGGATATCTTCCTATAGCACTACTGTAGCTTAACAGTACTTGTCGATACCAGTATTATTTTTCGAATTTTGGACAGATCAGTACTATCTCAGCTGCCTTTTTGAAATCATTCAAATAATTTTGTACACAATATGTTATATTACAAGCTAAAATTTATGAGTAGGAAGTGCTTTATTTTCAATGTTACAGTCGTTAAGTTTCAATTATGAATGCACAATTAAAATTAGTTTTTAAAAACATTTGAAATTAGGAAATTTTCGGGACACTTAAATTTTCTGTTATTAATTACGCTATCTAGAACTGTTTATTATGTTTATTTCTGGATTCATTTATGAAGTAATAATCGAAATTAATAGAAATTCATTTGTCAAGAAAAATTTTAAAACCTCTGGAATGTGGTTATTTAAGAAGAGTGAAGTAGTAGTAAGCATATCTCTAATGTGATCGGACGTATATTTGTATTTTGGGCGAAAACGTAATTTCGTCTTTGTTAATTTGAAAATTCAAAATACTGTATGATATACTAAAATGTGACAAAATATATTAAAGTAACAACAAATATTCTGCAACAACAATCTTTAGATTTATTTAGATCAACTCATCCTCGACGATCTAAAATGTGAGAATTTTATCTTCAAGAATCAGACACCTAGAAAAGAAGAACTGGAGTCAAATCTACACGAAAAGGTAAGTAAACTAGAAAGGTAATTTTAATCTTCGCTCATCTCAAATTTTCCATAAAAGATTGCTTATTGTGCGCAATAACTAGAATTAGAAGGGAGAGGGGAGATTACAAAAAATGGTTCAAATGGCTCTGAGCACTATGGGACTTAACATCTATGGTCATCAGTCCCCTAGAACTTAGAACTACTTAAACCTAACTAACCTAAGGACATCACACAACACCCAGTCATCACGAGGCAGAGAAAATCCCTGACCCCGCCGGGAATCGAATCCGGGAACCCGGGCGTGGGAAGCGAGAACGCTACCGCACGACCACGAGCTGCGGACAGGGAGATTACAATCAGAAGTTTTGCTACGGACTATGGCTCGGAGGAACCATGACAGCGACGTCACCATGTTGAATAATGCTTTTCGTGCAGCCACAGACTCAAAATGTGCGCAACAGGCAGCATGATGAGCAGCTTCACTCCCGACGTCCATGCTGAGGTCCATCTTTGCAACCACGACACCATCCTGCGTGGTACAGATGTGTCCAAGAACATGGCGAATGGACCGCCCAGGATCGGCATCACGTTCTCTTCACCGATGAGTGTCGCATAGGCCTTCAACCAGACAATCGTCGGAGACGTGTTTGGAGGCACCGCGGTCAGGATGAACGCATTGGACACACTGTCCAGCGGGTGCAGCAAGGTGGAGGCTCCCTAGTGTTTCGGGGTAGCGTTATGTGGGGCCGACGTACGCCCCTGGTGGTCATGGAAGGCCCCCTAGTGGCAGTACCGATAGAGGTACTCAAGGTACCCTCCGCCACACACCGTCAGGTGGCTCGTGGAGTATGGATGTAGATGTAGATGTAGTACGGTACGTAAATTCCATCCTCCGAACCATAGGATAACCACATCGGTAGCATATTGGCGAGGCATTCGTCTTCGTGGGAGACAATTCGCGCCCCCATCATGCACATGTTGTGAATGACTTCCTTCAGGATAACGACATCGCTCGGCTAGAGTGGCCAAGCTGAAAAGTGTGAACTAAGAAAAATAGAAGTGAAGGAATATTGCAATCGAGGTTTCCAAGAACATAGCCAAAAGACTAAGATGGAAATGGAAGAAGTTAACACGACCACCTCTCTGATTGAGAACAGGGTAGGGACTATAGAGAGATCACTACAAGATAGAAATGGTGCAGTTTCAGCTGTGGCAGTACATATGAGGGATAGTGGTAGTTTTAATAGAATAGTGTTTGATCCTAAACAGAATGTAAGTCCCATGTCTTTTATAAATAATCTGAGAAGTCAGTTCACAATAGATCGGACACAGAAAGATAAGGAGGGCCAGTGTGTAACACCATTATCGATTGTAAGTAGTTTATACAGTGTTATTATGTGTATGTAGCTATGCGGTGATTGCTCTGTACTAGTTAAGATCTTTGAATTGTCAGAGGGAAAGTGGAAGCTTATGATGTATATATTGTAAACAGTTAATAATGTTTAAAAATAATGAAACTTTATGAAATATGTACGCTCGTAAAAGATAAATTGTACTTTGAATACTGGTTCATGCTTAGGGAAGTATGATTATATAAAGGAAAAGGTGTAGGAAACCCCCTCCGCTGCGGAAGGGGCATGGCGCACGGGAAAAGGTAGATTTGGCGGTCAATCTGGGCGGTAAGAAAGCGAGTACATTACGCAGTCAGTGGTCAGCAGTTGTACAGTCAATACCGTGGGTGACAAGTGAGGCATACGGAAGCGGGTTATTGTAGAAATTGCCTCGGATGTTGTTTCGGCTATAATATGGTGCTCTTGTATTATGGAATGGCTCTAAAATGATTAATACGTCCCCAAGAAGGTATTTGAGCCTTATACAGCAAGAGGTGAGATGAGATAGCCGCCATCTGCTTATCACCACTACTGCGCCACTGCTCCGCCAACTTTAGGGAAACAGACATGTGTCTTAGTATGCACCAGTATGTTTGTGTGTGTGCTTTTTCAATAATAATTCAAGTGATAAAAACATGTGTGTGAACTTTGAAATTGTCCTGATCATAAAACCGTTTTAGGGTCCTATCCTAAACGTGAAAAAGACCGAGTATCCTGTTTCTGAATTACCACTGAATTGCTTCTAATTTGAAAGTGCCGAAGTTTCAGTGTTAAAGTGTATAAATGTTGCTAGTTAAACCACCTGCTTCACACGTAATGAAAAAGGTACATTATTTACTTACAGGAAATTTGATTTTGCCTTGAATATCACCATTGAATAATTTCTAAAGTTTTATCTGAAAATATTAATTGTGTAAATTGCTATACAGTGTTGAAATATAAACAAATTCAAGTGGGGTTAGAAATCAATATTAGTGTAATGCAATTTGTCTCTGAAATAGTCACAGCATATGCCTGTTTATGGGCCCCACTATATTCTTTTCTATTATGAGAAAGTTCAATTAAATATTGCTTTTGCTATGGAAAGCTGAGGTATTTCTATAAATGAGAGATGGTAAAAAGTGTTTGTATAGTGTTATTAATGTGCATTTGTGGTATGTGTGTGTTAGTTAAATAAGGACTCTTCCCATACCCAATTTTAGTCTCGTGATGTCTTTGATAACGTTTGATGCTGAATTAATTGATGATTGAGATGGTAATTGCTATCAATAGGAGTAAAAAGCCAATTATCTTTATGTGATTGCCATTTAATGGAAATCATAACTACTGCTATATACAGTTCCGTTCGTCTGGTAGTCGTGTGTTTTCATTGCACTTTACAAAGAGAAAAAGAATGAAATTCCTTTTAGCAAAATTATATCTAAGTTCATGTTTCAAATTATTATTGCTAATAAGACCTGCGCCCGTTCAGTATTTCATTTAGGTGAATTTTACTACTTTCATTAATTCCTAAATTAAAGTCTTTACACTTTCTATTAATTGCCATAATAACGAAATTTATGTTCAATACCCTCTGTCCTTTAGGTTAACACACGGTCAAACAATCCAAAATTCCTCCCACAGGGTAACAATCCCTGTATGTTAACGTCATATTTGGCCCAAAGTACGTAGAGATGTTATAAACTGCACTCGCGTCGTCCATGGCGAGGTCCACCTTTGCAACTTAGACACCATGCAGCGCGGTAGAGATCGGCTCATCAACATGCCGAATGGACCGCTCAGGATTGTCATCACGTTCTCTTCACCGATGAGTGTCGCTTATGCCTTCAACCAGGCAATCGTCGGAGACGTGTTTCGAGGCAACCCGGTCAGGCTGAACGCCTAGACACACTGTCCAGCAAGTGTAGCAAGGTGGAGGTTCCCTGCTGTTTTGGAATGGCATTATGTGGGGCCTACGTACGCCGCTGGTGATCATGGAAGGTGTCGTAACGGCTGTACGAATGCCATCTTCCGACCGATATTGCAACCACATCGGCAACATATTGGCTGGGCATTCGTCTTCATGGACGTCAATTTGCGCCCACATCATGCGCATCTTCTGAATGACGTCCTTCAGGATATCTACATCGCTCGACTAGAGACAATCTGGACCAACAGTGCCTTGATGAATTTGTGCCACGGCGAATACAGGCATGCATCAATGGAAGAGGACGTGCTACTGGGTATTAGAGGTACCGGTTCGTACACCAATCTGGACCACCACCTCTGAAGGTCTCGCTGTATGGTGGTACAACATGTAACGTGTGGTTTTAATGAGCAATAAAAAGGGCGGAAATGAAGTTTACCTCGATCTCTATTCCAATTTTCTGTACAGGTTCCGGAAGTCTCGGAATATATATACTTGATGAAGGGTTACTCAAAGCATGTAAATTACACTGGTTTTTATTATTACCGAGTATATGTAAATGAGATCACTTTGTAATTCCTGAAATTGGGATTTACCATGATAAGGGTAACAACATGGAAGGACTAGGCCCTTTTAACTAACATCATTTATCAATCCGTGAATAAAATTTTTTTTTTGAAGTAACACTAGGTTTCTTTAAGAGAAACAGGTAGGAAAATTCTAAGTTATCTTGCATTATCAATTTACAGATTTGAAAGCGTTCAAAATGCTCAATGACACAGTCACTGAATTACAATAATAATTACCTCAAACAATGTGCAAGAAAATAAGACTTTCATGATATTGGCATTTAAAAAATTACATTTAAAATTTTTTTAATGAACCAGCCAATAAAAACAATTAAAATTGATTTCTAGATACATTTCTTCTAGCGAGTTGAAACCCAACACATTAGGTAGTCCCCCTAACGATAAATATTAACTAGTTAATAAGACACCAGAATTTGTTAGTTTTTACAGCTAGCCCAAAAGGTGTACGCCAAATAATTTACAATTAAATTTAAAATAAGATCACAATATATATTAAACAGAGTAATAACATTAAAGGGAAAATTCCCTGCGTGAAGCCAGTTAATCAAAGGCCTCTTTGCCGACAGCAAAATTTCATTTATAGTGCAAGTCAGATAACATAAGTTACTCAACATGAGGACAGATGCAGGACGCACTACTGCAAACAAGTAGCATGCCGTGTTAGAAAATGCTCGAGAACCGTCCACGCGGCCGCAAGGACGCCAGGCCTATACGACAAGAAGCCACCAAGGAACGCTCTCCCAGCAACTTAGTAGAAGCTGTTAACAAACACCGAACGTAAATGTCTCACTGAATTACACTACACGTGAACGTTATTGCTTCAGCAGGATTCCACTTATAGAACCTTTCCAATAATGTGATTCACCGTGGGAAATACGCTTCGCTTAAAATGTAAGGTGTAAAAGAGAACTACTCAAATGAGCTGTAAATTCTTCCAGGAAGAAATATAAACAATTACTCCCAAAGGTCTTACCATAAACTATAGGTCATAACACACAAAACGTAAAGGCATAGACAATATTAATAATACGAGAGAGGACGCCAGTTTCTTAAAAATAATGAAAACAAATATTAAAATTCAGAAACAGTTTATTTTCTCGTGTAAAACAATTTAAAAATAAACAAAAAATTTTAAAGTAAATAATTCATGGGCGACTGATATAATTAAGAGGGAAAACTCAGCACATTACACAGTCATAATAACACTAACCATGGTGAAACCTGATTGGTAGGTACTCAGAGAGCGCACAGGATAAGGTTACAGTTGTGGATGGGGCCGTAAACAATTACTGTGGGTTGCACAATCAAACACACAACTTTATTTTTCCATGAACCACTTATCTACACATTGCTTTAACGATCACAATCAACAATAAGGCTGAAGGCCTAGTTAAAGGAAACTTGAGATGCTTTCTGGGCTGAAAGCTAAAACCGCACCAAAAACAAAACGGCTGAAGGCCTGGCTTATGAATCAAAAGCAATTGAAAGTAGAAGGTCAAAAATTAAAAAAAACATGTAATTGAAACAATTACATCTATCTACATCTACATCTACATCCATACTCCGCAAGCCACCTGACGGTGTGTGGCGGAGGGTACCTTCAGTACCTCTATCGGTTCTCCCTTCTATTCCAGTCTCGTATTGTTCGTGGAAAGAAGGATTGTCGGTATGCCTCTGTGTGGGCTCTAATCTCTCTGATTTTATCCTCATGGTCTCTTCGCGAGATATACGTAGGAGGGAGCAATATACTGCTTGACTCTTCGGTGAAGGTATGTTCTCGAAACTTTGACAAAAGCCCGTACCGAGCTACTGAGCATCTCTCCTGCAGAGTCTTCCACTGGAGTTTATCTATCATCTCCGTAACGCTTTCGCGATTACTAAATGATCCTGTAACGTAGCGCGCTGCTCTCCGTTGGATCTTCTCTATGTCTTGTATCAACCCTATCTGGTACGGATCCCACACTGCTGAGCAGTATTCAAGCAGTGGGCGAACAAGCGTACTGTAACCTACTTCCTTTGTTTTCGGATTGCATTTCCTTAGGATTCTTCCAATGAATCTCAGTCTGGCATCTGCTTTACCGACAATCAACATTATATGATCATTCCATTTTAAATCACTCCTAATGCGTACTCCCAGATAATTTATGGTATTAACTGCTTCCAGTTGCCGACCTGCTATTTTGTAGCTAAATGATAAAGGATCTATCTTTCTGTGTATCCGCAGCACATTACACTTGTCTACATTGAGATTCAGTTGCCATTCCCTGCACCATGCGTCAATTCGCTGCAGATCCTCCTGCATTTCAGTACAATTTTCCATTGTTACAACCTCTCGATACACCACAGCATCATCTGCAAAAAGCCTCAGTGAACTTCCGATGTCATCCACCAGGTCATTTATGTATATTGTGAACAGCAACGGTCCTATGACACTCCCCTGCGGCACACCTGAAATTACTCTTACTTCGGAAGACTTCTCTCCATTGAGAATAACATGCTGCGTCCTGTTATCTAGGAACTCCTCAATCCGATCACACAATTGGTCTGATAGTCCATATGCTCTTACTTTGTTCAATAAACGACTGTGGGGAACTGTATCGAACGCCTTGCGGAAGTCAAGAAACACGGCATCTACCTGTGAACCCGTGTCTATGGCCCTCTGAGTCTCGTGGACGAATAGCGCGAGCTGGGTTTCACACGACCGTCTTTTTCGAAACCCATGCTGATTCCTACAGAGTAGATTTCTAGTCTCCAGAAAAGTCATTATACTCGAACACAATACGTGTTCCAAAATTCTACAACTGATCGACGTTAGAGATATAGGTCTATAGTTCTGCACATCTGTTCGACGTCCCTTCTTGAAAACGGGGATGACCTGTGCCCTTTTCCAATCCTTTGGAACGCTACGCTCTTCTAGAGACCTACGGTACACCGCTGCAAGAAGGGGGGCAAGTTCCTTCGCGTACTCTGTGTAAAATTGAACTGGTATCCCATCAGGTCCAGAGGCCTTTCCTCTTTTGAGCGATTTTAATTGTTTCTCTATCCCTCTGTCGTCTATTTCGATATCTACCATTTTGTCAATCTAGAGAAGGAACTACAGTGCAATCTTCCTCTGTGAAACAACTTTGGAAAAAGACATTTAGTATCTCGGCCTTTAGTCTGTCATCGTCTGTTTCAGTATCATTTTGGTCACAGAGTGTCTGGACATTTTGTTTTGATCCACCTACCGCTTTGACATAAGACCAAAATTTCTTAGGATTTTCTGCCAAGTCAGTACATAGAACTTTACTTTCGAATTCATTGAACGCCTCTCGCATAGCTCTCTTCACACTACATTTCGCTTCGCGTAATTTTTGTTTGTCTGCAAGGCTTTGGCTATGTTTATGTTTGCTGTGAAGTTCCCTTTGCTTCCGCAGCAGTTTTCTAACTCGGTTGTTGAACCACGGTGGCTCTTTTCCATCTCTTACGATCTTGCTTGGCACATACTCATCTAACGCATATTGTACGATGGTTTTGAACTTTGTCCACTGATCCTCAACACTATCAGTACTTGAGACAAAACTTTTGTGTTGAGCCAACAGGTACTCTGAAATCTGCTTTTTGTCACTTTTTCTAAACAGAAAAATCTTCCTACCCTTTTTAATATTCCTATTTACGGCTGAAATCATCGATGCCGTAACCGCTTTATGATCACTGATTCCCTGTTCTGCGTTAACTTTTTCAAATAGTTCGGGTCTGTTTGTCACCAGAAGGTCTAATATGTTATCGCCACGAGTCGGTTCTCCGTTTAACTGCTCAAGGTAGTTTTCAGATAAAGCACTTAAAAAAATTTCACTGGATTCTTTGTCCCTGCCACCCGTTATGAACGTCTGAGTCTCCCAGTCTATATCCGGCAAATTAAAATCTCCACCCAGAACTATAACATGGTGGGGAAATCTACTCGAAATATTTTCCAAATTATCCTTCAGGTGCTCAGCCACAACAGCTGCTGAGCCAGGGGGCCTATAGAGACATCCAATTACCATGTCTGAGCCTGCTTTAACCGCGACCTTCACCCAAATCATTTCACATTTCGGATCTCCGTCAATTTCCTTCGATACTATTGCACTTTTTACCGCTATAAACACGCCTCCCCCTTCACTGTTCAGCCTTAGTGGCTGAAGGCATACACCAGATGTCTGAAGGACAAGATAATTAAAACACATTAATAAACAATTTTACTAACCAGGCTATTTCCTTTTAAACTTACATCAGAACGGCCGAAAACCTAATTAAAGAGATATTAACTTATTGCACGGCTGAAGGCCACAAAAAAATTTGAAACAACGGCTGAAGTCCTGAGAAACAGGTCAGACAAATAATTTAAAGAATGCACACGGCTGAAGGCCTTAGCAAAAGGGGTTCACGTAAATCCTCAGCTGAAGGCCGTACATAACATAACGAACAACTAACGGCTTAGGGCCTGGATTACAAACAATTTCAGATAGAACCAATTACTAGGTAAAAATTTTTAGTAAAATAAAATTAATATTCAAAACTTTAATTTAACATGGGTGAAGGCCATTATGTGAACTTTAAAAGAACTGAATTAATAGGTAGCCGAAGGCCTCACACAATACTTCGAACCAACATGAAAATCACACTCTAAAACAAACAGAACAAATGGTGCTCAGAAGTGATCCAAGGGTCGGCCTGAGAAGGTAGCTCAAACGTAAGGTGAGGTGAGACAGGCAGTCAGGAGTTGAAGTTAGGTAATCGGATGGCAGCCCAAACTAGGGACAGCCCAAGGACCGACCAATAATTTAACCAATTCCCTTCCGTTCAACCAACGGCACAACGATGGAAAATGACGGCCGAGGACGAGGATACGAACAGCACTACATCTTCAGAAATTGGCGTCTAAAAACAGCCAAGGAATCAATAACCTCTCTAAGCAAAATATGAACCAAACAACTTAACAGCTGTCGAAGTCTACGCCGTGCCGGACAGCACGAATACCACGAGGAGAGGCACACTGCCGGAAAACTACTGTAACGACCAGGGCAGGTAACTGGGGCGTTAACGGTCATAGGGCAGAAAATATCAATGGTGTTATTCACTGGTAAGCAACAGTCAATTTAATAATTAATCACAATATAGGAAGACGGCTGCAAGATTTCGTCGACTCTGATACATCATACGCTGGTACTAGCCCGAACGGCCCAGGGAGCAACAACGCGTAAATGAACGAAAAGATGTCACAACAGCTGAGGTTTCATAACAGGTTAACTGATCAGTCAACTTCAGTGTCCAGGTTAGGTGGGCAACGAACTTTGTCGCTCTCGCAGCTAGCGCCTCACGATCCGACAGAACGTGCACGCAGCCAGCAGTCGCAGCCTGGCCTCGCCCCACGGAGACTTGACCGCTGCTCCGTCACAACCGACTGACCGCCACACCCAGTACCACCACCCGGAAATACACTCCTGGAAATTGAAATAAGAACACCGTGAATTCATTGTCCCAGGAAGGGGAAACTTTATTGACACATTCCTGGGGTCAGATACATCACATGATCACACTGACAGAACCACAGGCACATAGACACAGGCAACAGAGCATGCACAATGTCGGCACTAGTACAGTGTATATCCACCTTTCGCAGCAATGCAGGCTGCTATTCTCCCATGGAGACGATCGTAGAGATGCTGGATGTAGTCCTGTGGAACGGCTTGCCATACCATTTCCACCTGGCGCCTCAGTTGGACCAGCGTTCGTGCTGGACGTGCAGACCGCGTGAGACGACGCTTCATCCTGTCCCAAACATGCTCAATGGGGGACAGATCCGGAGATCTTGCTGGCCAGGGTAGTTGACTTACACCTTCTAGAGCACGTTGGGTGGCACGGGATACATGCGGACGTGCATTGTCCTGTTGGAACAGCAAGTTCCCTTGCCGGTCTAGGAATGGTAGAACGATGGGTTCGATGACGGTTTGGATGTACCGTGCACTATTCAGTGTCCCCTCGACGATCACCAGTGGTGTACGGCCAATGTAGGAGATCGCTCCCCACACCATGAAGCCGGATGTTGGCCCTGTGTGCCTCGGTCGTATGCAGTCCTGATTGTGGCGCTCACCTGCACGGCGCCAAACACGCATACGACCATCATTGGCACCAAGGCAGAAGCGACTCTCATCGCTGAAGACGACACGTCTCCATTCGTCCCTCCATTCACGCCTGTCGCGACACCACTGGAGGCGGGCTGCACGATGTTGGGGCGTGAGCGGAAGACGGCCTAACGGTGTGCGGGACCGTAGCCCAGCTTCATGGAGACGGTTGCGAATGGTCCTCGCCGATACCCCTGGAGCAACAGTGTCCATAATTTGCTGGGAAGTTGCGGTGCGGTCCCCTACGGCACTGCGTAGGATCCTACGGTCTTGGCGTGCATCCGTGCGTCGCTGCGGTCCGGTCCCAGGTCGACGGGCACGTACACCTTCCGCCGACCACTGGCGACAACATCGATGTACTGTGGAGACCTCACGCCCCACGTGTTGAGCGATTCGGCGGTACGTCCACCTGGCCTCCCGCATGCCCACTATACGCCCTCGCTCAAAGTCCGTCAACTGCACATACGGTTCACGTCCACGCTGTCGCGGCATGCTACCAGTGTCAAAGACTGCGATGGAGCTCCGTATGCCACGGCAAACTGGCTGACACTGACGGCGGCGGTGCAGAAATGCTGCGCAGCTAGCGCCATTCGACGGCCAACACCGCGGTTCCTGGTGTGTCCGATGTGCCGTGCGTGTGATCATTGCTTGTACAGCCCTCTCGCAGTGTCCGGAGCAAGTATGGTGGGTCTGACACACCGGTGTCAATGTGTTCTTTTTTCCATTTCCAGGAGTGTACTAGCGGTCACACCAAATATAGTACGTCAGCACTAGCATCGATAAGCGCTGCTGCTGCCATTCGAGGAGGTAATCCAGCATCTTCTTGAGACCAGAAAGTAAGGTAGAAACAAGCCGCCACTCGATGTGGCTAAATGCCAAAGAACAAGCGGCATGAACGCGAGCCGCACGCGGCTCACATGCCATAAATTTACAGAAAACGCTGGTCAGCAGCTCAACACAGCCCCTTCAAAAACACACAGAACGGACATGGTAATAAACTGGTCCACAGAATAACTCAGAGGCAAATAACAAAGGCGTGTATTTCAAGTCAATAATCATAAACACGAGCATCGGCTCAAGCAGATTGTGGAGGGAGGAATCGGTGCACAGAGCTCAACAACCAGATGCGAAAGGCATACGCGACCAAAACTATGAGGGACGGGAAAAAAACCACCGTGGTTCAACAACAAAGTTAGGAAACTACTGCGAAAGCAAAGAGAGCTTCACTGCAAATTGAAACGCAGCCAAAACCTCTCAGACAAACAGAAGCTAAGCGATGTCAAAGTTAACGTTAGGAGGGCTATGCGTGAAGCGTTCAATGAATTTGAAGGTAAAATTCTATGTACCGACTTGACAGAAAATCCTAGGAAGTTCTGGTCTTACGTTAAATCAGTAAGTGGATAGAAACAGCACATCCAGACACTCTGGGATGATAATGGCACTGAAACAGATGATGACACGCGTAAAGCTGAAATACTAGACACCTCTTTCCAGAGCTGTTTCACAGAGGAAGACCGCACTGCAGTTCCTTCTCTAAATCCTCGCACAAACGAAAAAATGGCTGACATCGAAATAAGTGTCCAAGGAATAGGAAAGCAACTCAAATCACTCAACAGAGGAAAGTCCACTGGAGCTGACGGGATACCAATTCGATTCTACACAGAGTACGCGAAAGAACTTGCCCCCCTTCTAACAACCGTGTACCGCAAGTCTCTAGAGGAACGGAAGGTTCTAAATGATTGGAAAAGAGCACAGCTAGTCCCAGTTTACAAGAAGGGTCGTCGAGCAGATGCGCAAAACTATAGGCCTATATCTCTGGCATCAATGTGTTGTAGAATTTTAGAACATGTTTTTTTGCTCATGTATCATGTCATTTCTGGAAACCCAGAACCTACTCTGTAGGAATCAACATGCATTCCGGAAACAGCGATCGTGCGAGACCCAACTCACTTTATTTGTTCATGAGCCCCAGAAAATATCAGATACAGGCTCTTAGGTAGATGCCATTTTCCTTGACTTCCGGAAGGCGTTCGATACAGTTTCGTACTGTCGCCTGATAAACAAAGTAAGAGCCTACGGAATATCAGACCTGCTGTGTGGCTGGATTGAAGATTTTTTTAGCAAACAGAACACAGCATGTTGTTCTCAATGGAGACGTCTACAGACGTTAAAGTAACCTCTGTCGTGCCACAGGGGAGTGTTATGGGACCATTGATTTTCACAATATATATATGTAAATGACCTAGTAGATAGTGCCGGAAGTTCCATGCGGCTTTTCGCGGATGATGCTGTAGTGTACAGACAAGTTACACCATTAGAAAATTGCAGCGAAATGCAGGAGGATCTGCAGCGGATAGGCACTCGGTGCAGGGAGTGGCAACTGACCCTTAACATAGACAAATGTAATATATTGCGAATGCATAGTAGTATTGTATGATTATATGATAGCAGAACAAACACTGGTAGCAGTTACTTATGCAAAATATCTGGGAGTATGCGTACGGAACGATTGGAAGTGGAATGATCATATAAAAATAATTGTTGGTAAGGCGGGTGCTAGGTAGAGATTCGTTGGGAGAGTCCTTAGAAAATGTAGTCCATCAACAAAGGAGATGGCTTACAAAACACTCGTTCGACCTATACTTGAGTATTGCTCATCAGTGTGGGATCCGTACCAGGTCGGGTTGACAGAAGAGATAGAGAAGATCCAAAGAAGAGCGGCGCGTTTCGTCACAGGTTTATTTGGTAAGCGTGATAACGTTACGGAGATGTTTAGCAAACTCAAGTGGCAGACTCTGCAAGAGAGGCGCTCTGCATCGCGGTGCAGCTTGCTGTCCAGGTTTCGAGAGGGTGCGTTTCTCGATGAGGTATCGAATATATTGCTTCCCCCTACTTATACCTCCCGAGGAGATCACGAATGTAAAATTAGAGAGATTCGAGCGCGCACGGAGGCTTTCCGGCAGTCGTTCTTCCCCGTGAACTATACGCGACTGGAACAGGAAAGGGGGAGGTGACGACAGTGGCACGTAAAGTGCCCTCCACCACCCACCGTTGGGTGGCTTGCGGAGTACAAAAGTACATGTAGGTGAACCAAACCTTTTGCCTTCCACCCAGTCCTAGCGAACACGAGTGAACGACGACTCGGAAATGGTGTCGTGCCCATCTCCACCGCGTGTGTGTTGATCCAAGTACTGCTGCTGTCGGCTGCCCACACTCCGTACTGTGCTAAGACCGCACGTAAGCCGCCTGTACTGACCTCTGTCGACGCCCCTCTCGCAGCCGCTTTTGAACCCAAGTCGAGGCAGCGGTAACTGCACAAGAATGTATCAGGTGCCATCTACCTCTACATCTACATCTACATCCATACTCCGCAAGCCACCTATCGGTGTGTGGCGGAGGGTACCTTGAGTAACGTCTGTCTGTGTGGGCTCTAATCTCTCTGATTTTATCCTCATGGTCTCTTCGTCAGATATACGTAGGAGGGAGCAATATACTGCTTGACTATTCGGTGAAGGTTGTTGTTGCTGTTGTTGTGGTCTTCAGTCCTGAGACTGGTTTGATGCAGCTCTCCATGCTACTCTTTCCTGTGCAAGCTTCTTCATCTCCCAGTACCTACTGCAACCTACATCCTTCTGAATCTGCTTAGTGTATTCATCTCTTGGTCTCCCTCTACGATTTTTACCCTCCACGCTGCCCTCCAATACTAAATTGGTGATCCCTTGATGCCTCAGAACATGTCCTACCAACCGATCCCTTCTTCTAGTCAAGTTGTGCCACAAACTCCTTTTCTCCCCAATCCTATTCAATACTTCCTCATTAGTTATGTGATCTACCCATCTAATCTTCAGCATTCTTCTGTAGCACCACATTTGGAAATCTTCTATTCTCTTTTTGTCCAGACTATTTATCGTCCATGTTTCACTTCCATAGATGGCTACACTCCATACAAATACTTTCAGAAAATACTTCCTGACACTTAAATCTATACTCGATGTTAACAAATTTCTCTTCTTCAGAAACGCTTTTCTTGCCATTGCCAGTCTACATTTTATATCCTCTCTACTTCGACCATCATTAGTTATTTTGCTCCCCAAATAGCAAAACACCTTTACTACTTTAAGTGTCTCATTTCCTAACCTAATTCCCTCAGCATCACCTAACTTAATTCGACTACATTCCATTATTCTCGTTTTGCTTTTGTTGATGTTCATCTTATATACTCCTCTCAAGACACTATCCATTCCATTCAACTGCTCTTCCAAGTCCTTTGCCGTCTCTGACAGAATTACAATGTCATCGGCGAACCTCAGAGTTTTTATTTCTTCTCGATGGATTTTAATACCTACTCCGAATTTTTCTTTTGTTTACTTTACTGCTTGCTCAATATACAGATTGAATAACATCGGTGGGAGGCTACAACCCTGTCTTACTCCCTTCCCAACCACTGCTTCCCTTTCATGTCCCTCGACTCTTATAACTGCCATCTGGTTTCTGTACAAATTGTAAATAGCCTTTCGCTCCCTGTATTTTACCCCTGCCACCTTTAGAATTTGAAAGAGAGTATTCCAGTCAACATTGTCAAAAGCTTTCTCTAAGTCTACAAATGCTAGAGACGTAGGTTTGCCTTTTCTTAATCTTTCTTCCAAGATAAGTCGTAAGGTCAGTATTGCCTCACGTGTTCCAGTATTTCTACGGAATCCAAACTGATCTTCCCCGAGGTCGGCTTCTACTAGTTTTTCCATTCGTCTGTAAAGAATTCGTGTTAGTATTTTGCAGCTGTGGCTTATTAAACTGATTGTTCGGTAATTTTCACATCTGTCAACACCTGCTTTCTTTGGGATTGGAATTATTATATTCTTCTTGAAGGCTGAGGGTATTTCGCCTGTTTCATACGTCTTGCTCACCAGATGGTCGAGTTTTGTCAGGCCTGGCTCTCCCAAGGCCGTCAGTAGTTCCAGTGGAATGTTGTGTACTCCGAGGGCCTTGTTTCGACTCAGGTCTTTCAGTGCTCTGTCAAACTCTTCACACAGTATCGTATCTCCCATTTCATGTTCTCGAAACTTTAACAAAAGCCCGTACCGAGCTACTGAGCGTCTCTCCTGCAGAGTCTTCCACTGAAGTTTATCTATCATTTCCGTAACGCTTTCGCGATTACAAAATGATCCTGTAACGAAGCGCGCTGCTCTTCGTTGGATCTTCTCTATCTCTTCTATCAACCCTATCTGGTACGGATCCCACACTGCTGAGCTGTGTTCAAGCAGTGGGCGAACAAGCGTACTGTAACCTATTTCCTTTGCTTTCGGATTGCATTTCCTTAGGATTCTTCCAATGAGTCTCAGTCTAGCTGAGACGCCAGCTAGAAGCTATCGATATTGGGAAGTGAAACGAGCTACCACGGTCCAGATTCTAACTAAATTTACTCATAATTTCGCACCTGTTCGAAATTCATTTTCGCCGATACATCCTACCAACAAAAAAAATCAGCCTTTGAGCCTGGCCGTTACCAAGCATCCAGTAGGTTGTTGTCTTCGCTCATGACAGGATCTTTGACTGTACAGAGTCTGGACATGAGGGTGCAGGGGCCAGTGTACTTGTTTCTTCCGGTGGTATGGCCAGTACTTCCGACGCAAGCACTTTTAATGGAGTACTGAGAGCCGACCTGGTATGGAGCAGTTTGGCTGTTACCGTGGTCTGCTTGCTAGTATTATTGCTGCCCGGGCAGCATCAGGCCTTATCTTTCTTGGGTTACTGCTCGGAACTGAGCCCCGAGATGGCCACGATTTACTCAGAAGTCAGCATCGTTGAGAAAATTCTCAAAAAACTTTTCGAGGCGTAGCCCGTATAACGATCCGGCCTTGGAGGCGGTTAGGCGGGAGATGTGTCTCAGAGCTGGACATTGACAGATGTTGACGCGAGACTGGACGCGCACGTAGTTTATGTGTCAGCCGGTAGAGGACAATATTGGATAGGAGACTGATTTAGTTTCGATTGTGCCCACTAGAGTGCACTAAATTAATAGAATGTTTTTCATAAACTGTTCTAATTTTTTCATAAAGTCTTATTATTTCTTTTTGTGTATGTAAAATGTTATAAATATGTTACAGCAGTATGAGTGATGCGTGAGTGTGTTCTAAGGTTAATATGAAGACAATTGTTTGATGAGTTATGTAGTTGGATTTAGTGTGGGAACATTTCGAAGAAGTATGGATATGGACAAAGGGGATTTTTGTAGAATAGATTTGTAAAGTGAGTTTATGGTAAAGGGAAGGTTAATTCAGGTATAAATAACAATAGTAAATAACTTTATGCATAAGCAAAACTTCAGCATATTAGATAATTACGTCGGTAAAAAGTGCAGACGTTAGGTTTACTATTTTGCGATTAGTTATTGATGAAAAGCGCGGACTGACGCGGGAAACTGTTGTTTTGCTATTGGCTGCTGAGTAAACTGACCAATGGTAGAGCAATATTCTTCGCGCGCCTTTCTCTGCTGGTAGAGAAGACTTAGAGTATTCTAGAGAAGAGTGGGAGCCTAGCCATGAAACAGTTCGGACGTGTGTAGTAGTAGTTCCGATGGAAACGATAAGTTGCCAGAGCTAGCAGTGTTTCATACATCAAAAGGTGTGGTAAACTGACGGCGTAATTGTTCCGATTGGCGTGTAGAAATTTCGGAATTTTTAAGTGAATTTTGTGACGAGAAAGGACATAACTTCCGCGTGGCGTATTGAGCAGGTCTGTGGCTGAAAACTGTGACTGCATTAGGTACCGACAGACTTAATATTTGGCGAGCATTCTCAATCGAATCAATCATTATTTTTGTAGCTATTACGTTTTCGGGAAATGCAACACCATAAACTTGCTGACGGGAGTGAAAGGGATTATGAGTGACTGTGTTAAGACTAGCACGGGCTTGGCAGTGATACTTGTTCACCTAAGTTTCAGAACATATTAATTGAGGAAAAAATTTCGAACCTTTCAATTGTGTGAAAACTTTATCCCGAAACGTAGATTAGTGACTTAAACAGCAGCCTGGTTCACGTCGAAGTACGGTAGGTTTCACTGGCTTTGCTACTGATGATCTGCTGAGACAATGTTCGCAGGTAGGTGCAGCTCCGTCGTAAAGAGTCGGAAGGAACCGCGCCGCCGCACTTTATTACGGTATATTGATAATTTTTACTTATGGACCGTCTGACAGCAACTGAATAAAACTCAATTTTAGTGCCATACGCGTTTCGCCTTTGTTTTCTGCAAGGCATCATCAGTGGCCTGGAATATGTACATATGTTTGCTATTTAATTAACATTTTTGTCACTGTTGAAGATCTCGAAAAACCTGTCCGTGTCATCGGAAACATTTTTTGTTGGGGCAGCTTGCTGCCTAGTTTCCCGTGTGGTCTGAAGTAAGCAGTCATACGGCCATACAGTGATGCATTGGTTCTTTGCTAAACGAATCGCCAACACGTCCTCAGATCTCTCCCGTACAACAACTGGTTTACCTATTAGAGTCTTTTGCTCTTATGAAAACTGTAGCCGCCCCGTTGTAAGTAACTGTTAAATAACTGTACTTGGCTTTCAATTTTAAGACCTATAGGGTCAGGCTCTGCTGTAAGTGAGATCTTATCTTACAAATATGTTGCATTAAGAAGAGCAGCCCGCTCTGCCTTGTGCCAGCCAACTTACTTGCACTTAGTAGCATAACGTGTGTTCACGTGCCACAGCCGCTTTATAGAACGGCCAGTAGTAGAGTCTGTTTAATGCTATGAAGGTTTCAACATCTGCTATGTTTCTTGTTGAACTGATCCAGCACATAGCAATGGTGAAGGGGATTGGTGGCTTGTCAAGGTTACTTTCTAAAGGCAATTTTCTCATTTATTAAGATTGTTTTAATATTTTCTATGTCTAATGCAATTATAATAGTCAAGGGAGACGAAAGAGAAGCAGTGGTTGGGAAGGGAGTGAGACAGGGTTGTAGCATCTCCCCGATGTTATTCCATCTGTATATTGAGCAAGCAGTGAAGGAAACAAAAGAAAAATTCGGAGTAGGTGTTAAAATCCATGGAGAAGAAATAAAAACTTTGAGGTTCGCCGATGACATTGTAATTCTGTCAGACACAGCAAAGGACTTGGAAGAGCAGTTGAACGGAATGGACAGTGTCTTGAAAGGAGGATATAATATGATCATCAACAAAAGCAAAACGAGGATAATGGAATGTAGTCGAATTAAGTAGGGTAATGCTGAGGGAATTAGATTAGGAAATGATACACTTAAAGTAGTAAAGTAGTTTTGCTATTTGGGGAGCACAATAAGTGATGATGGTCGAAGTAGAGAGGATATAAAATGTAGACTGGAAATGGTGAGGAAAGCGTTTCTGAAGAAGAGAAATTTGTTAACATCGAGTATAGATTTAAGTGTCAGGAAGTTGTTTCTGAAAGTATTTGTTTGGAGTGTAGCCATGTATGGAAGTGAAACATGGACGATAAATAGTTTGGACAAGAAGAGAATAGAAGCTAACGAAATGTGGTGCTACAGAAGAATGTTGAAGATTAAATGGGTAGATCATATAACTAATGGGAAGGTATTGAATAGGATTGGGGAGAAGAGGAGTTTGTGGCACACCTTGACGAGAAGAAGGGACCGGTTGGTAGGACATGTTATGAGGCATCAATGGATTCCCAATTTAGTAGTGGAGGGAATCGTGGAGGGTAAAAATCGTTGACGGAGACCAAGAGATGAATACACTAAAGAGATTCAGAAAAATGTAGGTTGCAGTAGGTACTGGGAGATGAAGAAGCTTGCACAGGATAGAGTAGCATGGAGAGCTGCATCAAACCAGTCTCAGGACGGAAGACCACAACAACAACATGTCTAATGTTTTAATAACGTTTGAATTTTGCTCTGACGGCATTTGCATTTGCCTTGGGTGTAGTATCCTTGAGGCAGGTCAGAGGTTTATGATTGTATGCTTGCAGCTTGTAGGGATTACTTTTTGACGTCTATCTTTACATTTGTTAAGATGGCTTTAATGTTTTCTGTGTTTAACGTTTTAATAATTTAGCAGCACACACATTCGTATTTGCCTTAAGTGCGGTATCATTAGTGAGGGCCAAACGGTTGTGGTTAGGTCCTTGCAGCTTGTGGGGATTATTTTCTGAGGCCAAATTTTCCATTCGTTAAGGTGGGTTTAATGCTTTCTATGTTTAATGACTTAGTAATTTTTGAATTTTGCAGCGCCCGCGTTACTATTTGCATGTCACGTTGGGACCGGAGACTGATGCCCGAGGTCTAGCTCTGCTGTGTCGCCCCCAGGATTGCGCCACGAGCAGACTTCGGCCTGACCAGTTGTAATTTATTCGTGTTTGACATACTTCCTTCTTGTGACACGAAAATCTTCAAGCATGATTAAACTTTAGTGAGGCTCGAGTAAAATTGTTTTCCTTAAAGTTTAGTGGTGTTAAGGAAAAGAGACAATTATTCTAGGCGTTCTTTAATGTTTATTTTGTTCTAAAGAAAAGACATTTACGCTTGGACCTCATAACATGTTACTTCAGAGTTTCGACGTTCAATAAAGGATTGCTAAGTAACAAGCGAAGTTCAATAAGTTTACAAGCTCTTCCTGTCTGACTGTTTGTGTCCCTTATCTTGGTACATGCCCTTATTGACCGTACCAATAACGAAAGGGAAAATTTTACTTATTAATTTTAAGGCACGAGTGGATGTTACACGCTGCAGTGAATGATGATTTCCAGGAAGTAAAGAAACCTTTCCTTTTTCAGGGAGCAAGTTCACAATAAAGTTTAGCTCTAATAAAAGTGTAAGATTTAACGTCATCGCTTCAGAATAACAGAAACAAAGTTTGAAAGCGTGGTACCAATTCCGAGGGAACCCTAATCAAGAGTGGCTGTAGAACGATGTCCGTGACGGGCGCTGAGCGCGGAGTAGCGTGAAGCAGGAGGGAGGCGGTGCGGTGTCCAGCCGAGCGTCCAGTTTATCCGTCTGCTGACCCGGTTCTGAGTAATTGAATGCTGCCGCTGGAGGGTGCGCTTCGCCGCACGTATCCAGCGGTCGGAAGCACGTGCGCGGCCACTTGTCGTGAGAACGTACTTGTTTTGTTTCCTCCACATCAGCGCTACCGATTTTCTGATGCGCGCAGCTGCTCGGAAGCGTGCCCGATGCCCCTGGTGGAGCCTTTAACAGACGGTGTATCAGTAGACTGTCTGTACACAGTATCGTTTCTGCAACACGCGATTACCTTCGGCTGTTTGTAGTCTCCGGAGGAGATACACCTGCGGAACAAGAGCAAGCAACCCGCAGGGCGAAGGTGTTGTTCTGGAAGCGTAACGTAGTCGGCTTATGGGCGATGTACAGCAACTTCATTTTACTTGTTCGCGCTGTAAATCCTCAGCGTAAGAAATGACATTTCGCTTCATTACTTCTTTACTTATAATTCTATTTGGAACAGGTCTTTCAGACGGTATTCACATAAACCAGTGAATGTGCTTGCAAAACTATACACTGAAGCGCCAAAGGAACTGGTATAGGCACGCGTATTCAAGTACAGAGATACGTAAACAGGCAGAATACGCCGCTGCGGTCGGCAACGACTACATAAGACAACAAGGCAACAAGTGTTTGGCGCAGTTGCTAGATCGGTTACTGCTGATACAGTGACAGGTTATCAAGATGTGAGTGAGTATGAACATGGTGTTATTGTCGGTGCACGAGCGATGGGAGGTAGCGATGAAGTGGGGATTTTCCCGTACTACCATTTCACGAGCGTAACGTGATTATCAGGTATCCGGTAAAACATGAAATCTCCGACATCGCTGTGGCCGGAAAAGCATCCTGCAAGAACCGGGCCAACGACGACTGAAGACAATCGTTCGACATGACAGAAGTGCATCCCTTCCGCAAATTGCTGCAGGTTTCAATGCTGGGCCCTCAACAAGTGTCAGCGTGCGAACAATTCAAGAAACATCATCGATATGGGCTTTCGGAGCCGAAGGTCCATTCGTGTACCCTTTATCACCACACAACCTCGACTGGGCCCGCCAACACCGACATTGGATTGTTGATGACTGGAAACACGTTGCCTGTTTGGACGAGTCTGGTTTCAAATTGTATCAAGTGGATGGATGTGTGCCGGCCGGTGTGGCGCTTCGTTCTAGGCGCTTCAGTCGGGAACCGCGCTACCGCAACGGTCGCAGGTTCGAATCCTGCCTCGTGCATGGATGTGTGTGATGTCCTTAGGTTAGTTAGGTTCAAGTAGTTTTAAGTTCTAGGGGACTGATGACCTCATATGTTGAGTCTCATAGTGCTCACAGCCATTTGAACCATTTTTGGATGGATGTGTACGGATATGGAGACAACCTCATGAATCTATGTACGCTGCATGTCAGCAGGGTACCGTTCAAGCTGGTTGAGGCTCTGTAATTGTGTGCGGCTGGAGTGATATGGGACACCAGATACATCTCTGACAGTTGACACGTACGTAAGCATCCTGTCTGATCAATTACATCCATTCGTGTCCATTGTGCATTCCAGCAGGACAATGCGACACCCCTCAAGTCTAGAAATGATACAGAGTGGCTCCACAAACACTCTTCTGAGTTTAAGCACTTCAGCAGTCCACCAAACTCCCCAGACATTAACATTATTTAGAGTATCGGGGATGTCTTGCAATATCCTTCCATCCTCTGGTACTCTTACGAGTTTGTGGGCAGCCTTGCAGGATTCGTGGTGTCACTACCCTCCACCACTAATTCAAACATTAGTCCGTCGTCTTGAGGCTTTTCTGTGTGTTCGCAGGGGCCCCACACGATATTAGGCGGGTGTACCAATTTCTTTGGCTCTACAGTGTATCACTATACGACACTTCGTTTAGGAGATATAACGTCATAAACGTTGAGATACGTGAAGCGGAAATTATCCAGACTATACCCATACAGTATATCATAATGAGAACACTTAGCCGCTTCCACCAGACTTTGAAGGTGTTTTGTGCAAGGGAGGTCGACCCTTTAAAGAATCTAGCATGTGGGGCTACTGGTATATACTCTCTGTATATAATCAATTCTGGTACACCTGCCTTAGGACAGATATCGATGGAAACTCTTGACTTTGTTCCGTGCTGAGTCTTTCTCTCAACTTGCTACTATCCATCGTTTCAAGTACTCTTTCTCTCCCTCTTTCCCCGAAATCTTTCCTTCAATGACTATTCGTTATAGACAGGTTTTTCACAGTGCGCGTCACAGCCAATACGGTTTACTCATTATTTCCGTTTTCACTAGTTTACTTTCGTCTTCTAGATTTAAAATGTGTTCAGAATGAGATTTTCACTCTGCAGCGGAGAGTGCGCTGATATGAAACTTCCTGGCAGATTAAAACTGTGTGCCCGACCGAGACTCGAACTCGGGACATTTGCTTTTCGCGGGCAAGTGCTCTACCATCTGAACTACCGAAGCACGACTCACGACCGGTACTCACAGCTTTACTTCTGCCAGTATCTCGTCTCCTACCTTCCAAACGTTACAGAAGCTCTCCTGCGAACCTTGCAGAACTAGCACTTCTGAAAGAATGGATATCTTAGCCACAGCGTGGGGGACGTTTCCAGAATGAGATTTTCACTCTGCAGCGGAGTGTGCGCTGATATGAAACTTCCTGGCAGATTAAAACTGTGTGCCCGACCGAGACTCGAACTCGGGACCTTTGCCTTTCGCGGGCAAGTGCTCTACCATCTGAGCTACCGAAGCACGACTCACGACCGGTACTCACAGCTTTACTTCTGCCAGTATCTCGTCTCCTACCTTCCAAACTTTACAGAAGCTCTCCTGCGAACCTTGCAGAACTAGCACTCCTGAAAGAAAGGATACGGTGGAGACATGGCTTAGCCACAGCCTGGGGGATGTTTCCAGAATGAGATTTTCACTCTGCAGCGGAGTGTGCGCTGATATGAAACTTCCTGGCAGATTAAAACTGTGTGCCCGACCGAGACTCGAACTCGGTAGAGCACTTGCCCACGAAAGGCAAAGGTCCCGAGTTCGAGTCTCGGTCGGGCACACAGTTTTAATCTGCCAGGAAGTTTTAAAATGTGTTCTTCCTTTGTCACTTTGTCAGCCCCAGTCACTATAAGAATTCTTTTTCCACAATCACATTTCAATACTATAACTATTTTTCTTCTTCCCTAGTGACTTCCTTTGATTTGCTGCCATATAACACAACAATCAGAATTCTCGTCGAAACCATTTTGTAGTTCCATTTGGGTTCTTTCAGCTGTCAGCAAACGTTTCAGCTTTTCAATGGCTCATTTACCAGTGTGTATTCTACTTCACGTTTCCAGACATTATTTCTTCGAATTCAATAAAGTACTTCCCTCGTCTGTCTACCACCCATTCTCGTGGATACATGTCGCGCTTAGCCCCATTTAATTTTCTTCGCGTTCATAATTACATCTCCAGTACAGATTGTTTACTGATTCGTTTGCTTGTTCATCTTGACCAATATTATTGATTGACCCTAATCCATGCTCAATATCGCTACTCAAAACGTAATCGAAATCCATCACAAGCTTTCAAATTCACACAAGCGTAATTATGAAAACCCAGTTTAGTATGAAAAATGCGTATGTACATTTTTTCTCTTGTTTCTCAGTTTTCCTTTCCTCCCTGTCGTTCTCTTCAACTGTCATGAACACAGAAAGTCATTAACTGTTGCTATGACTATCATCAAAAATCTTTACAATAGTTTTCTGCGTTCGTTGGTTACACATTACTTCAGTATTATTACTATTGAATTTTTTCATAATTACGTTGTTATTCCAGTCGTTGTAGTTCGTCTGTCGAAGACGCAAGCATGACAAGTTGAAAGGTGGCAACACTGAGTCACAGCGCCAGAGATTGCGCCAAAGATTATTATTCCGCCACCTCCACTGGGCAGTAGTAGTTCAGAGGATGTCGAGGGCAGCTTTTGTTCTGTTGGGCGAGAGAGTAGACGCTTTCGGTTGGTCGAATGTATAGATTGAAGAAGTGACAATTGTCAGAATATGTTTGAGAAAAGAGATGAGTTAGGTTAGTGTATTTTAACGTCCCGTCGACAACGAGGTCATTAGAGACGGAGCACAAGCTCGGGTTAGGGAAGCATGGGGAAGGAAATCGGCCGTACCCTTTCAAAGAAACCATCCCGGCATTTGCCTGAAACGATTTAGGGAAATCACGGAAAACCTAAATCAGGATGGCTGGAGACGGGATTGAACCGTCGTCCTCCCGAATGCGAAAAAGAGATGCGCTTTTGACTTATGATGCTGGTGTAATGGAATATTTTCGTCAATATATAATGAGGTATTACAGTTTTCTTTAATGACAATGCCTCTCGCTCACAGGTACAGTTAACAAAGCATCTGGCTCGTGTTCATTTAGTAGACTTGTAATTCTGGTTTCTATATGTAATTATAGTATTTCTGGTTTTTCAGCTAGTTCATTGTAAACGGTGTTTAAAATATTTTGTCGTATTGAGAAAGAACCGAGCCAGATACATGTACGTTGAGTCACACTACCACACACAGAACAGTTACACTTGGGTTTTGTTGTTTCGTAGCTTTTATAGTTGCAGGGGACTTGATTAATCAACTGTGTTAATGGAAATTTCTTGTCATTTTTTATTTTTATTTTACGCAGTTTGATTGCATGCTAATACTTGTCAGGGCCAACCGAATACGAAACTTCGTAACCGGTCACACAGCTACTAAAATTATTGCATTTATTCATTAATATTAGTCCTTTTTCTTTTTAATTAAACCCCCATGCAAAGGTTATAGCAAAATGAGGGTTTTTCAGATAGCTTCCATCGAAATGTATTCGTTGGTCTTTTTCCCCAATTTACGGAAAGTTCTTCTTTGCACACTGAGAAGAGTTTTCATGTTGTGGAATCCGTTGCCTAACTCCTGTTTCCTCGATGAGTTTCCTGGTTCAAATGATTGAAATGGCTCTAAGCACTATGGGACTTAACATCTGATGTAATCAGTCCCTTAGAACTTAGAACTACTTAAACCTAAGTAACCTAAGCACATCACACATATTCATGCACGAGGCAGGATTCGAACCTGCGACCGCAGCGGTCGCGCGGTTCCGGACTGAAGCGTCTAGAACCGCTCGGCCACTCCGGCCGGCGATGAGTTTCCTGCTATGCTTACAATCTGTGATGGCACATCTAGCATTGACGAAAGTACATTAACATTTCTTGAATTAATACCTGTCAGGTCTCCAATTTTTGTGCGGTAGTCATGTTGTTGTTGTTGTTGTGGTCCTCAGTCCTGAGACTGGTTTGATGCAGCTCTCCATGCTACTCTATCCTGTGCAAGCTTCTTCATCTCCCAGTACCTACTGCAACCTACATCATTCTGAATCTGCTTAGTGTATTCATCTCTTAGTCTCCCCCTACGATTTTTACCCTCCACGCTGCCCTCCAATACAAAATTGGTGATCCCTTGATGCCTCAGAACATGTCCTACCAACCGATCTCTTCTTCTTGTCAAGTTGTGCCACAAACTTCTCTTCTCCCCAATCCTATTCAATACCTCCTCATTAGTTACGTGATCTAACCACCTTATCTTCAGCATTCTTCTGTAGCACCACATTTCGAAAGCTTCTATTGTCTTCTTGTCCAAACTATTTAGTAATCATAAAGTTGGGTAATTAACTTTTGCTTTGTTTCCACCTGTGTACTTCTTGGCCAGGTGGTGAGTGACCGCCGTCAAGTGTTAGTACGTGCAGAGAAAGAGAAGTGTGGTTCGTGTTGGGTGGAGGATGCTGGACGGCATCAGAGGCCGAGAGGTCTGGTCCTGGACGTGCTATTGCTGGCAGCGGGCTTTCAGGGCAGCTGATGGGAGCGCCCGCGTGCTGAATGCAGGGTGTGGGTACAGCGCAGCAGCGCTCCATGTGGCGGAGAGGGGAAGCGAGGCGCCCAAAGAGCGCGCTGTGTATGGAGCAGGGCGCGTCGTCAGCTGTGCTGCGTAATAGCGCGCCGTCCCAACACCTCCCCAGCGCACCTCCCATTCACCGCGTCATCTCCTCTCGAGGCGCTGTGGTGCAGCTGCTAAAAAGAACACGTCTTGTTTCCTACTCTAGAAGAAAAAAGAGAGACTTGCGTCAAACTTCCTGAACGTTCTTAACGATGGAGGATGGCTTTGTACCGTATATACACGTAGTTAGGCTTCGTATTAATCACAAAATACAGGGTGGCGCACGAAATGTGTTACCATTTTGTTTTTGAATATAAACTTATTGTCAATACAATCTGAAAGGAACATATACTACAATGAATAGCCGTCCATGGAGATTTGTTCTAACTCAGCACATGCTCAATATGTCCACCATTTCGTTTCCTAATTTCCTTCAAACGAACACTGAAGTTAGTGATTACCCTACGGCACATGTCTTCCGTAATTTCACTGCAAGCTTGAAGAATAAGTCTTCTGAGCTCCATTAAATCACGTGGACGTTTGGGGAAAATTTTTTCCTTTAGTTACCCCCAAAGAAAAAAGTCACATGGATTGAGGTCTGGACTGTTGGGGGGCCAATTTTGTCCGTCATTGAAGCGACCTGGAAACCTGAGTGAAATGATCCGCATGTCGAAATGCTCGTATAAAAACTCAAACACAGTGTTTGCAGTATGTGGCCTTGCTCCATCTTGCATGAACCACTGCATATTGAAGGGCAAGGCAGCAGCAAGAAGCTATGGAATGAAGCTATTGCGAAGCATGCTCAAATAACCATCGATGTTCACAGTTTCTTCAAAGAAAAAGGGTCCAATAAGTCCGTGACTGGAAATTTCTGCCCACGCTGTAATCCTCGGAGCATAATTTTGTCGTACATGAAGCACTTGTGGGTTTTCAGTGGCCCAAAAGCGTACATTTTGTTTGTTAACCACTCCGTCTAAATGAAAATGCGCCTCGCCTGAAAACCTAACGTTGTTGAGAGTTTCTTCCCTATCCTCCGCCCACTGAGCAAACAGTAGTCTCGGCTGCTTGTGTTCTTCAGTGCGCTTCTGTGCATTGGTCATCTTGTATGGGTACATATGGTGGCCACCTTTAAGAATGCGTTGAACGGAGCGTCTTGCTACCTTTCTATACGATTTCCCGGGACTTCTCTGTACAGCAACTCGTACCGCTTCAATATTATCTTGCGAACAAACAGGCTTAGGCCGATGTCGCTTCGCTTCCAATACTGTTCCTTCCTGTAGAAATTTGTCGTACAACCTGTGGATGGTCTGCTTGCAAGGGACCCATCGTGTGTTAAACTGTTGTCGAAAACGCCTCTGAGTCACAACAAGCTTTTCGTTTCATGAAAAAGTAACACAATTGCCGATCGTTACTGTGTCGTCAGTCTTCCATTGTCAGCCATTGCTGCTTACTAGTCTCCTAGCAGCAGTATGGGATCCGTACCAGATAGGGTTGATAGAAGATATAGAGAAGATCCAACTGAGAGCAGCGCGCTTCGTTACAGGATCATTTAGTAATCGCGAAAGCGTTACGGAGATGATAGATAAACTCCAGTGGAAGACTCTGCAGGAGAGACGCTCAGTAGCTCGGTACGGGCTTTTGTCAAAGTTTCGAGAACATACCTTCACCGAAGAGTCAAGCAGTATATTGCTCCCTCCTACGTATATCTCCCGAAGAGACCATGAGGATAAAATCAGAGAGATTAGAGCCCACACAGAGGCATACAGACAATCCTTCTTTCCACGAACAATACGAGACTGGAATAGAAGGGAGAACCGATAGAGGTACTCAAGGTACCCTCCGCCACACACCGTCAGGTGGCTTGCGGAGTATGGATGTAGATGTAGATGTAGAATTACACGTCATTTCGTAACTCATTTGTTTTTCCAAGTTCTGCTGGTTCTGTTGTAGAGATCCCAGCAGGTTATCTAATGTGCGTCGTAAATTGTGAAAGGAACAATCGGTAACACATTTCGTGCGCCACCCTGTAGATCGCACGGTGGCCCTGTGGGTAGTCTTAATCAAAATTCTGACTGCTCAAGCATTTGAATGAAGCTGCACATCAAGGAGTTATGTTGAAACCTAATGAATATGGTATGACGTGGACAATGGAACATAACACCGAATAACTCATAACTCTTGAACCACGTCCATACTGTTATACATACAACATTGTCGCTACGGTAGCACACATTCTTGTGACAATGCATGCATCTATGGTCCAGTCAAAGAAGTGGGTAGTTCTGCTGGATTTTGGTAAAGGACAGTGTACATTAATGACCTCTCGTCAGTTACACTGCCAGAAGCAGAGTTCGTTTTCTTTGCAGATGACACAAGTATTGCAATAAATAGTACGTCGAGTGTAGTTCTAGAAAGATCTGCTAATGATAGTTTCGTGGATATTAATAAATGGTTTAAAGTCAACTCACTGACATTAATCTTCTAAAAGACTCACTATATGCAATTCAGAACCTGTAAGAGGTTTCCACCCAGCATATGCATAAAGAAGAGGAGATGGAAGAAGTTGACAGTCTTAAATTCCTGGAATTACAACTTGATAATAAATTCATTTGGGAGGAGCACACCACAGAACTGCAGTAACGCCTTTACAAATCTGTATTTGCAATTGGAGTGTTAGCAGACATAGACGACATAAAAATGAAAAAGCTTGCATACTTTGCCTACTTTCATTCCATAATGTCATATGGTATAATATTTTGGAGTAACTCTTCAAGTCAAACAAAAGCGTGTAATTCGTATTATTTGTGGAGTAAATTGACGGACGTCCTGGAGAAAACTCTTCAAAGAACTGGGTATACTAACTACTGCCTCTCAGTATATTTACTCCTTAATGAAATTTGTCCTAAATAATACATCTCTTTTTCCAAGAAACAGCTCAGTTCATACATACAATACCAGGAACAAAAATGATCTGCACAAGGACTTAAAAGCACTTACTTTAGTTCAAAAAGGGGTCCACTACTCAGGAACACTCATCTTCAATAATTTGCCAGCAAACATAAAAAATTTAGTTACAAATAAAGATCACTTTAAAAGGAGCCTGAAAGACTTACCAGTGGCCAACTCCTTCTACTCCACTGATGAATTTTTTAATAGAAACAAATCATGTATTGACTATATAAATACTATTGGTATTGTTATTTCAGCTTTAAAAAAATTGACATGTTCCACATCCACTAGGATCTCCTCAACACGGATCTGTGGAACGAAAAACTAATCTGATCTAATCTCTAATTTGCAAACCAATGGACTGTGGCAGACCCACAAGTTCCTGCATGTCATACATAGGCATGACATGCAGGAATTTTGAAACACGATACAAAGAACATATCAGATGTTGCAAGTATGAAACAAACCATTCCACATTTGCAGAACATTTAAAACACCATAACCATCATCATACAAACAAGGAACAAGAAATGAAAATAATGAGAATAAGCAGCCATGACAAACATCTTATACAAACGCAAAAAAACTTCCACAGCCGGAAAGCCATAGCAGAAAACAAACATGTGATAAATGAACAAACATACCTCGGCACAGGCACAGGCACAGGAAATGATATGATAAAACAAAAAAACTCTTCCCCCTTCACCTTCTGGAAATACACACACACACAATAAAATAAATACTAAAAAACATAAATGTTCAGCATGCAGGCTTATTTACAAATCAGTTTGCGATGTTGTTTGTTGTTGTGGTCTTCAGTCCTGAGACTGGTTTGATGCAATGCTCCATGCATCTCTATCCTATGCAAGCTGCTTCATCTCCCAGTGCGTACTGCAGCCTACATCCTGCTGAATCTGTTTAGTGTATTCATCTCTTGGTCTCCCTCTACGATTTTTACCCTCCACGCTGCCTTCCAATAATAAATTGGTGATCCCTTGACGCCTCAGAACATGTTCTACGAACCGATCCCTTCTTCTACTCAAGGTGTGCCACAAACTGCTCTTCTCCCCAATTCTATTCAATACCTCCTCATTAGTTATGTGATCTACCCATCTAATTTTCAGCATTCTTCTGTAGCACCACATTTAGAAAGCTTCTATTCTCTTCTTGTCCGAACTATTTATCGTCCATGTTCACTTCCATACATGGCTACAATCCATACAAATACTCTCAGAAACGATATCCCGACACTTAAATCTATACTCGGTGTTAACAATTTTCTCTTCCTCAGAAACGCTTTCCTTGCAATTGCCAGTCTACATTTTATATCTTCTCTACTTTGACCATCATCAGTTATTTTGTTCCCCATATAGCGAAACTCCTTTGCTACTTTCCATGTCTCATTCCCTAATCTAATTCCCTCAGTATCACCCGAGTTAACTCGACTACGTTCCATTATCCTCATTTTGTTTTTGTTGATGTTCATCTTATATCCTCCTTTCAAGACACTGTCCATCCCGTTCAACTGCTCTTCCAAGTCCTTTGCTGTCTCTGACAGAATTACAATGTCATCGGCAAACTTCAAAGCTTTTATTTCTTCTCCATGGATTTTAATACCTACTCCGAACTTTTCTTTTGTTTCCTTTATTGCTTGCTCAATATACAGATTGAATAACATCGGGGAGAGGCTACAACCCTGTCTCATGCCCTTCCCAACCACTGCTTCCCTTTCATATCCCTCGACTCTTACAACCGCCATATGGTTTCAGTACAAATTGTAAATAGCCTTTCGCTCCATGTATTTTACCCCTGCCACCTTCAGAATTTGAAAGAGCGTATTCCACTCAACATTGTCAAAAGCTTTCTCTAAGTCTACAAATGCTAGAAACGTAGGTTTGCCTTTTCTTAATCTAGCTTCTAAGATAAGTCGTAGGGTCAGTATTGCCTCACGTGTTCCAATATTTCTACGGAATCCAAACTGATCTTCCCCGAGGTCGGCTTCTACCAATTTTTTCCATTCGTCTGTAAAGAATTCGCATTAGTGTTTTGCAGACGTGGCTTATTAAACTATGAATGTAAAATGTCTCGTTCTATGTCATTGCAATTTATCATGTATAAGATCCTTGGAACATGAAACTAACTTAGTAACTATGTTTCAGAACATTCGTGTGAGTCGTCCTTGAATACTGATCGTCTGTGCGGGGTATATAGCAGATAGGATTACCAGTAGACATTGGACGCATACAGAGAGCAGCACCGATAGTTACATGTATGTTTGATTCACGGGAGAGCGTCACAGAAATGCAGAAAAACCTGATTTGGAAAATGTTTAAAGACACGGGCAAACTATCTAGCTGGAGAGTATTTACGATGTTTCATGCACCAGTTTTTTGATAGAGGCTCCCTTGTATTATACCTGCAGTGTTCCGGAAGACAGGATTAAACTAATTACAGCTTGAACTGGGGCATTTAATCTGTAATTGTTCCCACACTCCATATCTAAATGGAACAGGAAGAAGCGTTCATATATGGTTCAATGGGAAGTAGCCACTGCCATGCACTACCAGTGATTTGTGAAGTATGGACGTAAATGAACATGGAAACGATTGGTGTTTGAGAAACTGGGTAAACGCGGGACAGGTCTCTAGGAAACAGCGCTACCAGAGTGACACCGAAACAGCAAACGACAGCTCAGGTTTCAGAGCGGGCGGCGCTGGTCGCTGCTCCAAACACAAACCAGCCTGACATCCTCGCCAGGTGAGAGTCGTAGCGAGCAGCCATGCAGCAGGCTGTATGCGCTGGTCTGGTAACACCCAGTGGATTTGATTCACCGCCTCCCGGCCAAGATGCGAGCAACGAGGTTGCAGTATTAACGCATCCTTAGTCATAAAGTATTGAGGATCCGTGTTTCATAACGGATCAAGAATCATCCGAAGTTCTCCAACACAAATATCGCGAACTGGTTTGCAATGCTAAAGTTAGGATCTATACCGACGAATGGTGACGCTTTAAGGGAGTGTAATAATGCTCTTCCAGCTGCCTTTATTTTGATACTGTTTTATTAATTAACCAGTTTCGACCTTACAATCATGCCATCTGAAGGTCTGTCGCATGAATGACACAAACTACTATTAGTGGACGTATAAGAACAAGGCACCAATATTGGCATCTGGTTCCCGTAGATATCAAAACTTAATAAGGATATCTACAGAACCAGAGACGAATATTGATGCTTTGTCTTCTGCATGCACGATTGACTGTGGAAGACAAGGAACCAACTGTATCTGGTACAGATATCCGAATTTTACGAGTATAAAGTTTGGATAACTACGGAACCAGAGCACTTATGCATGTACAAGTGGTACTTCGTGTCATTCATGAGACAGAGCTGAAGATGACGTGATTGGAAGGTCGAAACTGGTTGCCTAAAAAAATATCAAAATAACGGCAGTTGGTGCAGTTTCATTACATTTCATCGACCAGCCGCTATTCAATGCTCCTGAGCCCAAGATGGCGTTACTTTTACCGTTAGTAAAAGTAGTGGGAGTGGGGGTGGGCTGTACAGAGACATATTGCACCCTCCGCCATACACCGAGTAATGACCTACAGAGTACAGATGTATCCGTAGATCTAATGCTACTCCAAGTCTGAAAATAAGACACAACAAGACAAACTGAGGACAACGCAGTTAATGCGAATTCGATAGAAGCCAAAAACATTTTCCGTAACTCGCGTTTTAGAGGCAAGCGCATTCGCAGTCTTTTTGTTCGATGATTACGCAAATATTTTTTAATTTTGTAGCAGCTTAACGATATTAAAAGTAATTGAGATTTAAAATCTGATCACTGATAGACGTGGTTTGCATTGGTAATTGGACTTCCGTTCGATTATTGCTTGTTTCCGCATTCAGAAATTTAATTTCACTCTCGGAATTCTATTCAGTTGCAAAATATTTCCATTTGTTACACCATGGCAATTAAAAACTACCCCTCACTCGGCTATGACAAATTCAGAAGTTACTCCTGATGTAGGACATACCTAACGACATTATACACTTATTAGGCCGGATACGGAAGAGTTTTACTCACTTGGGGATGCCACGACGTTGAGCGCGGAGTTACTGCAAACTTCGTACGCTCGTAGTACTTCATGAAGACAACAAAATGTGTAAGCAGTAGCGCGTACTTCTCAAGCGTTATTGAGAAAATCGCAAGATAATTTCGGCCGTCAAATATACAGGGTGATTCAAAAAGAATACCACAACTTTAAAAATGTGTATTTAATGAAAGAAACATAATATAACCTTCTGTTATACATCATTACAAAGAGTATTTAAAAAGGTTTTTTTTTTCACTCAAAAACAAGTTCAGAGATGTTCAATATGGCCCCCTCCAGACACTCGAGCAATATCAACCCGATACTCCAACTCGTTCCACACTCTCTGTAGCATATCAGGCGTAACAGTTTGGATAGCTGCTGTTATTTCTCGTTTCAAATCATCAATGGTGGCTGGGAGAGGTGGCCGAAACACCATATCCGTAACATACCCCAATAAGAAAAAATCGCAGGGGGTAAGATCAGGGCTTCTTGGAGGCCAGTGATGAAGTGCTCTGCCGTCCAGAACTTTTCCCTTTGCACAAACACCCATTCTCTGTAAACTGTTTATACCAACGTTTAATACACCACCTATCAGGAGGTTTAACACCATACTTCGTTCGAAATGCACGCTGAACAACTGTCGTCGATTCACTTCTGCAGTACTCAATAACACAAAAAGCTTTCTGTTGAGCGGTCGCCATCTTAGCATCAACTGACGCTGACGCCTAGTCAACAGCGCCTCAAGCGAACAAATGTACAACTAAATGAAACTTTATAGCTCCCTTAATTCGCTGACAGATAGTGCTTAGCTCTGCCTTTTGTCGTTACAGAGTTTTAAATTACTAAAGTTGTGGTATTCTTTTTGAATCACCCTGTATATCTGTGCGTGGCCATGTTTACAATGAAGCGACTACAGCCCAGCGGTCCCGGCACGGTAGCTCAGCGTGTTCGTTCAGAGCGTTAACTTCCCTTTACAATAAAAAACTGAGCGAGCGGGTCATCGAAGTAACTGTACGGGTGTCATGGGACGTCCGCCCTGAACAAGTTCAACGAACAATACAGAACAGAATGTATTTTTTTTAAAAAAAGTGTCTGGCGTTCAAGCCGCTGGATCGAGTTCCGTTCGTCAGTTTTTATTTTTTTATTTTAAGAGAGCTGAATTGTTACGCTATAGAGATGTAGATCAGTTCTATGCGAATCACTGTCAAGTTTAACAATGAAATTTTCACTCTGCGCGGGAGTGATGCGAAACTTCCTGGCAGATTGAAACTGTGTGCCGGACTGAAACCCGAACTCGGGACCTTTACATTTCGCGGGTAAGTGCTCCACCGACTGAAGTACCCAAGCACGACTCAGGACTCCTCCTCAGACGTTTAGTTAGGAGACGCGGTACTGGCGGAAGTAAAGCAGTGAGGATGGGCAGTGGGTCGTGTTTGGATAGCTCAGTCGGTGGAGCACTTGCCTGCGAAAGGCAAAGGTCCAAAACTGGAGTCTCGGTCCGGCACACAGTTTTAACCAGCCAGGAAATTTCACTGTCTGGTTGATGGCAGAGGGTAGTTTTGATCTGACCACATATCAAAGTTTCTCCTCGTTCCAGTCACGCATAGGGCTACGGGAACGATGGCTGCTTCGCGAGGGTTGTTAATTGTCCGACTTTGTCTAAAGATTTGTTACAGATACGGGGATATTCATGAAGCTCAAGACTGTTAGTAGTTTCAGCCCTAAAAGACGGTACTTTGGGCCTTCTTAGCAGTCAAGTCGATATGTGCGGTGCCATACTTCGTGTTTCTTTTTTTCTTTTTAGCATTACATTCTCTCGGCATTCGTCAAATCCTCTTGTATGTGGTCTCTCTCTCTCTCTCTCTCTCTCTCTCTCTCTCTCAACCCCCGCCCCTCCTCCCTCACTTCCTCTCTGTGCGGTTACTATGAGGGCTTTTCTGGAAAGTAAGGTCCAATCGGTCGCCAACTGGAAACCACAGCGAAAATCAAAAACGTTTTATTTGCAACAAATTAGTACACCTTGCAGCTACAGCTCTATATAATCGCCGCTTCCACTTAGACGTTTGTCCTAGTGTTACACCAACTTTCCAATACGTTCGTCAAAGAACGTAAGCGCATGTGCTTTCGCTACTTCCCTATGCAAAAGTGTAGTCTTTATAGCCAGCGGTTCAAGTAAGCAGAGACGATCATTAAAGGTAGCCAAGTCCGGACTGTATGTTGGAAGATCAAACACATGGCATCGAAAACGCTTCGGGGACTTCCTCATCGCCCTTGCAGTAAGGCATGAAGAAGGAAATGCATTGCAGGTATGTTGATACTACTATTTTAAACATCTTTACGTTCTCACTGAGCCGTGTGCGGCTCGTGTACATCCCGTTTATTGTTTACCATCTCCTCTTACGGTACTGCCGCCTCGTTTTCTTATTCCATTTATGGGCGTCACTAACATTCTGTCTCACCTGCCCGTGAATGGCAGCAGCAGCGCTTATCGATAAGCGCACTGTCGTACCATCTCTGGAGCGATCAACAGTATTGCCGGTTCGTCGTGTGTCTGGAAGGCAGTCAGGATGCAGCAGGACGGAAATTCAGTCGGGCACGGAGCAGCAGTCGGAACGAATCAGTCGTGTATGGAGCGCCCGTGAGGCGCCGACAGCCAGTGCTCGCCGACCGCTGGCGACACACGTCCGATGGGGGGAGATTGGAGTGGGACGACCGTTGGTTGGTCGTTCGGTTTGGCGACTCATCGGGCGACGTGTACTTGGTCTTTAGACAGTTCCTGGGCCTCGTCAGTTGGTCACCTTGCCGGACGTGGGTTGGTTCGTAACGCCGGAAATGCATATCCTCCTATTTCCATCTATTGCACTGCAAATTTTTTTCCTTATTTTGTTACCTGAAGATATAACATTTCTGTGTCTTTGTATATTGTAATTGTTTTACTATTTGTATATATTTATGCATTTATGTCGATGTATAACTGGTTTGTTTTGTGAATATTATTTGTATTTATACGCTGGGTCTGGCCTAGGTAAAACTATGCTAGCGAACGAATACATCGATAGGTCGTGTGGAGAACCAAAGTGTTTAGGATCTTTGGAAGTGTTAACTCTGTCGCGTGGAGCGCGGGCAGAAGGGGGGTCTGGCTGGGGTACTGCAGTGGAGCAGGTGTGTTGTGTGACGCTCCCGTGAGTTGCCGCGCTTTCGGGGTTTGGCAGCATGTAATTGCGCTCGACTTGCGATGATAGTTTCTGACACGGTGTCGCGGACGGGAAGCATTAGCTGGCGCACATCAAGAGCCCGTTTCGCCTGGTGACCGTGTCGAGAAGGAGGCGCGCCAACATCCAGCTTCTGCAACAGCGACGGCCGACTATGAGTGACTGTCACCACCTCCCCGATCGACGACTGCAAACCTTCAATCAACCAACAAGGAAGACTGGAAGCACGTAAAGTTTTAGAACTGCATGGCAAACCTCAGCTTTTCAAACTGTTCAAATCACAAAATTACAGCAACGTAGCATGAACCTTTGTTGCTCATTGTCCCAATTGCATAACCAAGCAGGGTCCCTCCCTTCTCCGGAATGAACCCGAGTGTCGTTGAAATTCAAACGCCAGCATCATTCGATTTCACTGCTTTAATTTCAAAGTTCAGTTAAGGTATTCATAGCTGGCTACAATATTTAGATTACACACGCACAAATTAAGAGTGCGAGTTTTGTTACCGTATTTTAGCTTACCTGTGACTGCAGCTCAGCTTGGTACGTACTAAATTGTACTATTGTTAATTGTTCAGAATCATTTAATTCAAGTTCAAAGTTAAATCTCTTATTTCTAAACTGCGTAGATTCAAGTAGCTTTCGAAATGATTGTTGAGGTAGTCCAAGGCTAACCGTATTTTACTGAATTTCGATGTGCTTCAGAAAGAAAGCTCACTATTAACTTCAATCACTAAATTAACTTTCGATTATCCAGTTTTATTAATTCTTTTGCTAAATTAAGTCAGAGTGTAGCGAAATTTATTACTTCTGACAAACTTTCAGTTTTCACCCTACACGTGTCAACCTTCAGTTGCCACGCTTCTAGTGCTGATTATATGTGTAATAACCTTTCTTTTTCAGTTACTATAGTAATTGTCCTTAGGACTGGCGACCGTAATTTCCACCAAATCACAAATATCTAATTACCGCTAGTTAATTGTTAACGTAACGGCCGCACATTTACTTTCTTTATTAACTTTACCCCTTTTCAAAATTAATTTCCACCAGTTTCATTAGCATTTTTCCTTTCATTTAGATGTAACCCTTTCCTCCCTCTTTACCGACAGATTCACTTCGGTGACGATTGCTTTTCCCAAATTTCCATTAGGTACACGCGGTTTAATTTTTCCCTGTCGTTAAGGTCGATAAGTGAGGGGGAGGTTACAGGTTCCTCTCTTGTGCTGAGATGTCGTGGCCACTGGGCAAGAGTTACTTCTGCATGGTTGGGTCCGACCCATTGTGCCCGCGTCGCCGTGTCTCCGAATTCCGAACGGACATCGAGTTGAGTCAGGTTGGAGCTGCAGTCAGCTTCGGACGGTCAAGACTCGTCCGACCTTTGCCGACACACGTAACTTCTGTGGGAACGACCTGGGTTGGTCGTTCGGTCGGTCGTCTCATCCGACGACGTAAGTATCTTGTGTGTAATATTGAAACATTATCAAATAATGTAGTTCATGAAATAAGTTCGTGGCTTGTGGAAAATAATTTGATGCTAAATCACAGTAAGACACAGTTTTTACAGTTTCTAATTTACAATTCAACAAGAACTGATATTTTGATTAGAAGGAATGGGCATATTATAAGCGAGACGGAATAGTTCAAGTTCCTAGGCGTTCGGATGGATAGTAAGCTGTTGTGGAAAGCCCATGTTCAAGGTCTTGTTCTGAAACTAAATGCTGCTTTATTTACCATTAGAACTGTATCTGAAATAAGTGACAGTTCAACACGAAAAGTAGTCTACTTCGCATATTTTCATACTCTTATGTCATATGGTATTATTTTTTTAAGGTAATTCTTCTGATTCAAAAAGTGTATTTTTGGCTCAAAAACGGGCTGTTCGAGCTATATATGGTGTAAGTTCGAAAACGTCTTGTCGACCCCTATTCAATAGTCTGGGAATTCTGACATTGCCCTCAGAGTATATATTTTCTTTAATGTCGTTTGTTGTTAGCAATATTACCTTATTCCCAAGAGTTAGCAGCTTTCACTCAGTTAATACTAGGCAGAAATCAAATCTGCATGTGGAATGCAATTCCTTGACTCTTGTGCGGAAAGGAGTGCACTATTCTGCTGCATCCATTTTCAATAAGCTACCACACGAACTCAAAAATCTCAGCAGTACCCCAAACACTTTTAAGTCCAAACTGAAGAGTTTCCTCATGGCTCACTCCTTCTATTCTGTCGAGGAGATCCTGGAAGAGCTAAAAAATTCAGCAAATTCCAGTGTTACATTGTTGATTTTCTTTATTTAAACTTACGACTTGTCGCCTGAATATGTTTTTTTTATATTTCATTTTATCTGTTTCTACTATCGTGTTATAATATCATGTATTGACTCGTTCCATGACCATGGAGACTTCTCCTTAATTTGGTCCCACGGAACAATAAATAAATAAAGTATTTGGTCTCCGACTGCTTGTGGAAACTCTCTGGGTGTGGAATTGATTCGTCCTTATTGTTTCTCAGTGCTTGCTTTTACGATTGTTCGAGTTCTTGTGCTAGTGTGTTTACGTGGAACCGTGTGTAGCTTCTGTGATTTCCACTGATCATGTCAATGCTGTCTGCGTACTGGAGTAGTCAGTTGGTCGGTTGGTACAGAGCAGCGAGTGTGTCGGGTGGAAGGGAACTGATCAGGCTGTTGGCTGGTCCTTCAGCCGCCCCTAGGTCGTGTTGCCACGCGATTGTTTAGTGTTACGACTACCTGCCTGCCTCACCTAAACTGTGCTTAGAGTTTCCTGCAAGGCCGACCCTTGGAACACTTTTGAGCACCACTGTTTGTTATTTGTGATTGTCACTTTATTTGGTCGCAGGTACTGTGCCTGGCCTTCAGCCGTGTATTAATCTTGTCTTTTTTTATGTTTAATATATGGCCTTCAGTCGAACTTCGTGGCAACTATTTTAAGATTAGGCTTTCAGCCGTGTTTAATTTGAAATTCTTGTTGCTCTGTATTTAGGCCTTCAGCCGCGTTTGTTTCAAAATTTGTGGCTTCAATATGTAAATCCTTATCTATAAAGTTTCTCTTTTATTATCTTGAATTCTTGAAACGGCCGTTTTCTGTAAATGTTTGTCTTAAAGAAGTCTTTTACTATTCTTGAGTAAATGTTTGAGCCTTCAGCCGACAAGATACTTCAAGTTTTCGTAGAGCTTTTTCTGTTGTACTAGTAAAAGCTTATCTTTAAAGTCTCTCTTTTATTGTGTAAAGACAAATTTTTTTATTGCACTTTCGGACGAAGAATTAACTTGAATTTTCCTTAATATGGCCTTTAGCCAGAATATGTAAATGCTTGGCTTTTAAAGAATTTCTTTAGCTGATCTGAAGTATTATATCGGCCTTCAGCCAAGAAGATACTGTAATTTTACTTAAGTAAGGCCTTCAGCCATTACTCTAAATCCTGCTGTTTAAAGACAATCATTTAACCTCATTCTCGAGAAGTTACTTGGACCCTCGGCCGTGAATTGATCTTTGTTGTTTTAAAGAGAAAATTGTGCGTTGGTTTCAGGAATAAAGTTGTGTGTGTTCTTGTATAGCTAACAGTAAGTGACCTTGGCCCCTTTCCACAACCTGATCCGCCCTGTCCTGAGAAAGCAGATTTCACTCACTGTGGGCTCAGAACTGAAAAGGACAACGTGACGCGGTCGATGGGCACACTAAACACACTGTCTAACTCATATGTGTAAAGCTTCATCGGATTTTCATTATCGTTTTCTTCCCGCGATGTGTTGGATCTTAATCGACGAATAGCTCTCGTGTACTCTCATATGCTTCCTGTACACTTGAGCATCATTCACGTTGCAATGCTGAAAATGTTCTTATACAAACTCTCTCGAAGGCCAACTGAAGTGTGCCTGTACGTATGTATGAATCGCAATCTGCTATTTGCCTTACTTACAACTCAGCCTATATCGATGTTCTCTTTTTTGCTACGAACTATTACTCATTGACCCAACAGCCAAAGAGAACAGTTTTATCTTCCCTGTGTCGTGGAACTCTGCTTTTGTATGCATGAAGAGCTAGTTCTCAGCTTATGGAGAGTGTCACTGTAATTGCCACTGGTATTACTGTAGTTTCTAACCGTTGAGCGTTCCTAGAGAGGCATTAATTGGTGGATCTCTTGGAGAAAAGTTCTAAATAGCAATCATGTTATACTGAATACTTCGAAAGGTCACTATAGAATGGAAAGAAAGATCAGACCATAACGCTGACCCGACGGTCAGTTGATGAAAGGAGCACAAACGCAGGTTTGAGACGGAAGTGACAGATAATCGGACGTGCCTGTTATCTCGACGTTTGTGAAACGTATGTCAAGGTTGTACAAGAACCGGTCATAAAGAATTATCATCTCGAAAAATAAAATTACATAATTATTTTTTTCTTTAATTACAGGTACATGTCTGCTGTCCTAAGAAACACTAAAATTTCCGCGCCAAAGTACCGCAGTACGTGAGTAGAGGAGTCCAAACGTAATGGCGTAACCCATCTCCACTTTATTAAAGGGCTTCACCATCTTCTTTTGGCTGCGCCAGCTTAATGCTAGGATACTGATAATGAAATATTCGTGCAGCTCAATGACAAAGTGCAAGTCTTTTAATTGGACGCCTTTCGGTGACAGACGAGTCCCTGATACCCCAATTATACGAGGGCAGTTCAATAAGTAATGCAACACATTTTTTTTCTCGGCCAATTTTGGTTGAAAAAACCGGAAATTTCTTGTGGAATATTTTCAAACATTCCCGCTTCGTCTCGTATAGTTTCATTCACTTCCGACAGGTGGCAGCACTGTACGGAGCTGTTAGAATGGCGTCTGTAACGGATGTGCGTTGCAAACAACGGGCAGTGATCGAGTTTCTTTTGGCGGAAAACCAGGGCATCTCAGATATTCATAGGCGCTTGCAGAATGTCTACGGTGATCTGGCAGTGGACAAAAGCACGGTGAGTCGTTGGGCAAAGCGTGTGTCATCATCGCCGCAAGGTCAATCAAGACTGTCTGATCTCCCGCGTGCGGGCCGGCCGTGCACAGCTGTGACTCCTGCAATGGCGGAGCGTGCGAACACACTCGTTCGAGATGATCGACGGATCACCATCAAACAACTCAGTGCTCAACTTGACATCTCTGTTGGTAGTGCTGTCACAATTGTTCACCAGTTGGGATATTCAAAGGTTTGTTCCCGCTGGGTCCCTCCTTGTCTAATCGAACACCATAAAGAGCAAAGGAGAACCATCAGTGCGGAATTGCTTGCTCGTCATGTGGCTGAGGGTGACAATTTCTTGTCAAAGATTGTTACAGGCGATGAAACATGGGTTCATCCCTTCGAACCTGAAACAAAACGGCAATCAATGGAGTGGCGCCACACCCACTCCCCTACCAAGAAAAAGTTTAAAGCCATACCCTCAGCCGGTAAAGTCACGGTTACAGTCTTCTGGGACGCTGAAGGGGTTATTCTGTTCGATGTCCTTCCCCATGGTCAAACGATCAACTCTGAAGTGTATTGTGCTACTCTTCAGAAATTGAAGAAACGACTTCAGCGTGTTCGTAGGCACAAAAATCTGAACGAACTTCTCCTTCTTCATGACAACGCAAGACCTCACACAAGTCTTCGCACCCGAGAGGCGCTCACAAAACTTCAGTGGACTGTTCTTCCTCATGCACCCTACAGCCCCGATCTCGCACCGTCGAATTTCCATATGTTTGGCCCAATGAAGGACGCAATCCGTGGGAGGCACTACGCGGATGATGAAGAAGTTATTGATGCAGTACGACGTTGGCTCCGACATCGACCAGTAAATGGTACCGTGCAGGCATACAGGCCCTCATTTCAAGGTGGCGTAAGGCCGTAGCATTGAATGGACAAAACGTTGAAAAATAGTGTTGTGTAGCTAAAAGATTGGGGAATAACCTGGTGTATTTCAATGCTGAATAAAACAACCCCTGTTTCAGAAAAAAAATGTGTTGCATTACTTATTGAACTGCCCTCGTATAACGAAGGAAAGAGACTTACAGTTCAAGGTGGAATCCGAAGCACACGTCGTTCCTAGAACTTCCTCCGCGGTTGAGAAGTGAAGGCTTCATTGAAGACAGTGTGAAACATTCTATGGTCCGAGCGGCGATCGATCATGGAACCTCTGGGTTCCTGTGCACTCGCTTCACCACTACACCACCAGGGCCGGTGTTGCGGTACAACGGAGCGGGGTTTTAAATGTGTGGCAGGACTGCAGAAATTTGGCTAAAAACAAACAAAAATAATTACGTAATTTTATTATTTGAACTGGTAATTAATACTGCCTTACTACCCGCCATAGCGGCTTGTATGTAGAAGACATATTCTCATAATCCCCGATCATTCTTTTGAAAATAAAAGATCTATCATATACCTAAAAAATTTACCCCAAGTACACGTGTTTATAATGAACCTTACTCTAATTGAGATGGCCTCCATTAAAAATGAGTGGCCGTAGGACAATGGAACTTTCTGGACAGCCTTGCAAGAACGTGCGGAAGAGAAATGACGTATAAACTATTGAAATAAATGTGTTTTAATCTCCACAATCCAACTTACAAACGTTGTTCAGTGTGACGACCACGTGCATCCACGACAGCCTGCAGCCGCACTAGAGAAACCATTTCACGACTGTTCGCAGAACTTTCGAACGAGGGGCCATGGAATTTTCAGCTTTCGCGGTACAGCTCGTCCACTGCTTGAAGATCGCAGTTTGCCTTCAGAATTCTCAGCGATGGCAACAGTAATTTCTTCAATAATTTTTGGGGCAGTTGGCCTTCGGCCTCTCGCAGGAACAATTCCAAAATCGCCAGTGGATTCTAAATTCGGAATCACTTTCTTCAACCTCGATGCGGAAAGAGGACCTCTCCGTATTCCTTACTCGCGAAGAGTAGCAGCAATACTGCTCTCCTGATATAACAGCTTTACGGTTAAGGCCCTGCCCACATCGTCCAGACCTTGTAGCACCAATATCGATTGTAAGTAGGTTATACTATGCAACTGTGTGTATGTAACTATGAAGTGGTTGTTCTTTACCAATGAAGGTCATTGAGTTGTCGGAGAGAAAGCTGAAGTTTATAATATATTTATTGTTATAGCTAAAGGATATTTAAAAATAATTGAATTTTATAATACAGGGTGATTCAAAAAGAATACCACAACTTTAGGAATTTAAAACTCTGCAACGACAAAAGGCAGAGCTAAGCACTATCTGTCGGCGAATTAAGAGAGCTATAAAGTTTCATTTAGTTGTACATTTGTTCGCTTGAGGCGCTGTTGACTAGGCGTCAGCGTCAGTTGATGCTAAGATGGCGACCGCTCAACAGAAAGCTTTTTGTGTTATTGAGTACGGCAGAAGTGAATCGACGACAGTTGTTCAGCGTGCGTTTCGAACGAAGTATGGCGTTAAACCTCCTGATATGTGGTGTATTTAACGTTGGTATAAACAGTTTACAGAGAATGGGTGTTTGTGCAAAGGGAAAAGTTCTGGACGGCCGAGAACGAGTGATGAAAATGTAGCACGCATCCAGCAAGCATTTGTTCGCAGCCCAGGAAAATCGACTCGCAGAGCTAGCAGAGAGCTGCAAATTCCACAATCAACTGTATGGAGAGTCCTACGAAAAAGGTTAGTTATGAAACCTTATCGTCTGAAATTGGTTCAAGCACTGTCTGCAGCTGATAAGATTAAAAGAATCGATTTCTGTGATTTTATCCTTGCTCAAATGGAAACAGATGAATCTTTCGTTTCAAAGATTGTGTTTAGTGATGAAGCAACTTTCCACACTAACGGGAAAGTCAACCGTCACAATGTCTGTATATGGGGCACTGAGAATCCGCGGGAAACAACTCAGTATGAACGTGACTCGCCTAAGGTGAACTTTTTCTGTGCCATTTCAGCCAATAAAGATTTTGGTCCCATTTTCTTCGAAGGTGCTACTGTAACTGGACTACAGTATCTGGAGATGTTAGAGAATTGGCTGTTCCCTCAGCTCGAACAAGAAGCACAACAATTCATATTTCAGCAGGATGGAGCGCCACCACATTGGCACTTATCTGTCCGTAACTACCTGAACGTCAACTACCCGAGGCGATGGATCGGCCTCCAGGCAGCCCGTGACAGAGCACTTCATCACTGGCCTCCAAGAAGCCCTGATCTTACCCCCTGCGATTTTTTCTTATGGGGGTATGTTAAGGATATGGTGTTTCGGCCACCTCTCCCAGCCACCATTGATGATTTGAAACGAGAAATAACAGCAGCTATCCAAACTGTTACGCCTGATATGCTACAGAGAGTGTGGAACGAGTTGGAGTATCGGGTTGATATTGCTCGAGTGTCTGGAGGGGGCCATATTGAACATCTCTGAACTTGTTTTTGAGTGAAAAAACCCTTTTTAAATACTCTTTGTAATTATGTATAACAGAAGGTTGTTTCTTTCATTAAACACAGATTTTTAAAGTTGTGGTATTCTTTTTGAATCACCCTGTATATGTCTGCTCATAAAACAAAAATTGTACTGGCTTGGCGCAAGGTAAAAGTTGGTTTTGGCGGTCGATCTGCGCGGCCACTGGGTGCGAAAGCTACGCAGTCAGTGGCTGGACGTTGCACGGTTAACATCGAGGGTGACAATTGAGGCATTTGGAAGCTAATCTATACTGAAAACTTGCCACGGATGTGGATTCAGCTGTCGGATGGTGCTCTTGGTATTATGGAATGGCTCTAAAACGAGAAAAATACGTCGCCAATAAGAATTGGTAAAGAGCATTCAACTTCAAGAGCGTGGGACCAGATAGCCGCCACATTGATTGCCACCTCTATTGCGCCACTGCTCCGCCAACTATATGAACACAGATATGTATCATAGGATGGACCGGTATATTTGTGTGAGTGTTTTTTCAATAATAATTCAAGTGCTATGAACCTGTGTTTGAACCCTGACATTACCCTAGTCAAGAACCGATGCAGGATCCCATCCCAAGTGCGGAGAAATACGAGCATCTTGTTTCTAACTAAATGGTAATTTGATTTTGGTCTAAAGGTGCAAAATATCACTGCCAGAGAGTGTAAGTGTTAATGTAAAACACCTGCTTTACAGGTGATTAAAAAGGCACATAATTTGAACTTACATGAAACGTAAATATGCATTGATTATTACCATGAACCATTCTCTGCAGTTAATTAAGCTTAGTGTTTGAGTATATTGCTAGAAAGAATAAAAAATATAAAGATTAGTGAATTAAAATTTGTTTGTAAAATAATCACAGAGTTTGCCTGTAGACCGCCACAGTATTCTCTCCTCAAATTGAAAGATAATTGGGATTTTGTTGCTATTAAAAGAAATGTGTGACATTTCTAAGAATGAGAGCCTAATAAGTATATACATGTATTATAATTTAATTTCATTTGTGGTATGTATTTGTTGGCGAAATCAGAACTCTCTTCATGCCCAACTACAGTCCAGTGTGTACTGTGGTAACATCTGAGTGCAGAGTTGATTAATGATTGCTATAGTAGCTGTTATTATTATGTGTAAAGCACCATTTGTCTTACTGTGATTAATGATTTATGCAAATAATAACTACTGCTATCCACAACTTAGTCCGCCCTGTAGTCGTGAGTATCATGTGCAGTACTCAAAGAGGGAATTAATGAAAGTTACTTTTGCAAAATCGTATGAAAGTTCTTTCAATATAACATTTCAAACTATTATGCCTAATTGGGCTGGCGACCGTTTGTTGTTTCATTCCCATGAACTTCACTACTTGTACCATCTCCAAAGTAAAGCCCGTTAAGCCTTTCTATTAATTGCCACTTACACGAAAGTAATGTTCGATACCCTCTGTCCATTAGTAATCACAGGGCCAAATACAATAATCCTCCCAGAGGGTAACACTAGTCTGAGTATAGTGCTATATTTGGTGCGAACTTGCAACCTTGTGTTATAACCTATCTTGACTGTCTGCAACTGTAAGGCACCTAGAGGCTAATGTTTGAACCCTACGTCGGTGTAATACTACCGGCGCCCAACGGCAAGTCATGACACCAACACTACAAAAACACTACAGCGGTCCTACACTACTGGTCATTAAAAATGCTACATCAAGAAGAAATGCAGATAACAAACTGGCATTCATTGGACAAATATATTATACAAGAACTGACACGTGATTACATTTTCACGCAATTTGGGTGCATAGATCCTGAGAAATCAGTACCCAGAACAACCAACTCTGGCCGTAATAACGGCCCTGATACGCCTGGGCATTGAGTCAAAAAGAGCTTAGATGCCGTGTACAGGTACAGCTGCCCATGCAGCTTCAACACGATACCACAGTTCATCAAGAGTAGTGACTGGCGTATTGTGACGAGCCAGTTGCTCGGCCACCATTGACCAGATGTTTTCAATTGGTAAGAGATCTGGAGAATGTGCTGGCCAGGGCAGCAGTCGAACATTTTCTGTATCCAGAAAGGCCCGTACAGGACGTGCATTATCCTGCTGAAATGTAGGGTTTCGCAGGGATCGAATGAAGGGTAGAGCCACGGGTCGTAACACATTTTAAATGTAACGTCCACTGTTCAAAGTGCCGTCAGTGCGAACAAGAGGTGACCGAGACGTGTAACCAATGTTACCCTATACCATCACGCCGGGTGATACGCCACTATGGCGATGACGAATACACGCTTCCAATGTGCGTTCACCGCGATGTCGCCAAACACGGATGCGACCATCATGACGCTGTAAACAGAACCTGGATTCATCCGGAAAAATGACGTTTTGCCATTCGTGCACCCAGGTTCGTCATCGAGTACACCATCGCAGGCGCTCCTGTCTGTGATGCAGCGTCAAGGGTAACCGCAACCACGGTCTCCGTGCTGATAGTCCATGCTCCTGCAAACGTCGTCGAACTGTTCGTGCAGATGGTTGTTGTCTTGCAAACGTCCCCATCTGTTGACTCAGGGATCGAGACGTAGCTGCACGATCCGTTACAGCCATGCGCATAAGGTGCCTGTCATCTCGACTGCTAGTTATACGAGGCCGTTGGGATCCAGCACGGCGTTCCGTATTAGCCTCCTGAACCCACCGATTCCATATTCTGCTAACGGTCATTGGATCTCGACCAACGCGAGCAGCAATGTCGCGATACGATAAACCGCTATCGCGATAGCCTACAATCCGACCTTTATCAAAGTCGGAAACGTGATGGTACGCATTTCTCCTCCTTACACGAGGCATCACAACAACGTTTCACCAGGTAACGCCGGTCAACTGCTGTTTGTATATGAGAAATGGGTTGAAAACTTTCCTCATGTCAGCACGTTGTAGGTGTCGCCACCGGCGCCAACCTTGTGTGAATGCTCCGAAAAGCAAATCATTTGCATATCACAGCATCTTCTTCCTGTTGGTTAAATTTCGTGTCAGTAGCACGTCATGTTCGTGGTGAAGCAATTTTAATGGCCAGTAGTGTATATGGTGGTATGCCCATATGGCACATAGTTATCCGCCTACACTAGCTCAAATAGCGAAAGTTTATTTTTAACCACCCCGTATTTGTCATCATTCATGTTGAAGCTATAGCGTTCTTTAGAATCGTTTTGGAGCACTTTCAACTATGCCAAACCTTCCAACAGTTCTAAATGTTTCATTCGTCTGGTATGTTTGTGGTATCGTCGGATACCAGAAAGCAACACCTGGTTTTCCGCTTCGCCGCGGCCCCTGCTGTCGCGGCTTCATCCACAGCCCACAGTGGGTATTCACCAGCTCTGGGGAACGAGTCGACCATTGTGCTGTTCCCCCGTTGGCCGCTGCTTTCTCTGCCGACCTTCCGTTCGGAGCCGACAGGACAGCGAAGATAGCGTGGCGGCTGCCGTTCGTTCTCCACGCAGGAGTCGCCTTTGTGGTAGCCGTTCCATACATTCCTACTTCTGCTGCTGCTGCTGCTGATTCTGTCATAGCTGTCTGGCCTGTCCTCTCCTCTGACAATGTATGTAGACGACTGCCGCAGCGAAAGCGGCTCCACGTATTCACAGCTTCAACTGTGCTGTGGCACTGGTATTTTCCTCGTTTTCTACATTTGAATTAAAATTTTCAAGAAGCCGAACGATAAGTGGAACTTAAGTATACACAGAACTCAAAGTCACCCTTCTAGAATTTAAACTCAAGTTAACAGCACAATGAAATTTCACTGTAAATCTCGGAGGGGACAGCAGACAGGTAGAAAGAATTGACTAAGAGCCTCCATAAGTGGAGGATGTGTCTGAAAACGACAGATGATTTGGGTATCATTTTTGATGAAATAGGTGAGCTGGTATTAATGAAAGTTTAGATTAGATTAGATTAATTATTCACTCCATAGACCCATAAAAGAGAGAATCCTCCTGGGTGTGGAACATGGTAGATACACATTACAAAAATGTAATTAGAAAAACTTGAGTTTCATTAATTTTAATGCTCCTGAGTCCATAAACAGTAAAATTATGTACATGAATTAAATTTAAACTTACAGGTTTAATACTTACATCTGCTTTCATTAAATCCATCATTCAGACATTTGCTAGTTTCTTGGCTATTACAACCAAGTATTGTCAAAAATTAAAGCAAATTATTCATTTCAGTGATCCTCAGTTAAGAACAGTTAGATTATGTACAAGATTGAAAACAAGTTCCAACAGCTTTGGAAGAATTGCGATCGGGCAAAGCGGAAGGCATAGGTTGACATACTGTTAGGAAGCATGTGTGGTCTTCCCTACGTCGCTAACTCTCCTAATAAGATGACGCGCTGTTGAATCGACCTGCACTGCATACTGTTTCTGCTCCCTCATGCAGTCTGCGACCTGAGCCCCTTCACGTCATTTCAATTGCGTAATCGCTCCAAGTTAATAATAGTTGTTTTACAATATACGTACTATCATTATTTTGTAGCAGCTCAGAAGAGAAAATACCTGGTAAAATTTCCATGAGGTAAAGTCAATGTACCTGAAGTTAGAGTACTTTTCTTTTGCTTCAGCACCCCTCCGGCATGGGCCAATTGCCCCGTGCATAAAATGTCGGGAAATTCAAAAATTGACGGAAAATTCAAAATAGCCAGAGCCCCACTCCTGTGATGCCACTGTCAAAGCTGGATGCTCCTCCTAAATACGAACTGGTAGAAAATTTAAAAATCAAAACTGGGCAATAATCCTGCCAGTTGACGATCCAAGATGACGGACCTGAAAATACTACCACAGCCTCTATTATATCACATTCAAGATGGCGAAGCAACATGGCATAGGCTCTATGACGAATGAATCGAAGACGCCCATTTGAGAAGGCGCACCTGGAGGTATTAGTACAGCCTCTATGACATCATAAAAAGGCGATCCAAGAAGGCTCACGCTGGGATATTGGCACAGCTTTATGATGTCAGAAGAAAACATAGGAGACTTGTTGGATACTGGCGAAGTCTGGTTGGCTATCAAATCACTTATGCATAGAATTCAACATGGTTGACCTGGCGGATATTGGCACAGCCTGCATGGATGCCAGGTCACTTGTGCTAATTACTAATCGCAGACCTAAGTTGAAAATGATGGTAAATACAAAAAATAATTGGTTTTGATAACAGTTCGCTTGCGCTATGTCTAAAATGTTCGTACTTAAGCTGTCCTAAATTCAAACAATTCCCTCATCCTTCTGATGTCGCAGTTTAAACACACTCCAATTCTGGAACACTCCAGGTCTGGAACTCAAGCTCTCATTTCTCCTAAGTCTAAAATCGTGGTACAGTTCAAAACGATGGTGAAAAATTGAACTTCCATTCACCCTCAGTTTAAAATAATCTGGAGCCCCTTGGTCAGTACCAGAGTACTTGTCTTAACTTTAAAATTGGACAGGTCGCTTTTGCAGCCTGTGTGATGTCAAACACCCATAATTGTCACGTGTGTACTGTGGTTGCAATGGAATGGGAGACGTACGCACTTGCATTTTATTTCATTAAACAAACTGCAGATTTCGCGCCACTGCCATTGAGTCACATAAAATTCGCGGGCAACACTTTTGTATCTACAGAGGCTGCGTCACGGCTCCACGCCACACCGCAATTCACCCGATTGCAGGCACAGTGTGTCATTCTGCTGCCGTTCTCACTCATTGGCCGTCACAGCTCCGCAGGCGGTTACGTGGTGCCTGCCTGTATTGCTGTGTCTTTAAGTCCAGTTCGGAACACGAGTAGATGCTTGTCACTCCCACCATAGCTGACAACAAGCTTTCGTACTTGAGAACTATATGGCGTCCTGTTATGCCGCTCGCTGGACCACCTCACATATTGTGACTGCCGCCCATGCTCCATGACCTCATCTCCTCCCGCATTCACCCATCACAATAATCTTGGGCACGTCGAGGCATACAGTGTGTTCAAACAAAGAACCCCATTGAGCAGGCGGTTACAAAGCCGCTTTCCTAAGCCCTTAAACATGCCTCAGTTTCAGAACTGGGTGCTGCGTGGACTGACACATTCATTACGTCTGTGCACCGACAGAAAACCAGCCACTGCTTATCTGGGTGGGTGACGTTCTTTTTGCCACACATTAATGTTAAAGTTTACAGAACATACGTCTGTGACAGGCAGTAGAACGTTTCACGACTGACGTAAGGACCTCGAAGACATGGGAAATAAGGACTCGCACGGAAGTTTTATTTATTTATTTATTTATTGTTCCGTTGGACCAAATTAAGGAGAAGTCTCCATGGTCATGGAACGAGTCAATACATGAAATTATAACACGATTGTAGAAACAGATAAAATGAAATATAAGAAACATATTGAGGCAACAAGTCGTAAGTTTAAATAAAGAAAATCAACAATGTAACACTGGAATTTGCTTAATTTTTTAGCTCTTCCAGGAGCTCCTCGACAGAATAGAAGGAGTGAGCCATGAGGAAACTCTTCGGTTTTGACTTAAAAGCGTTTGTGCTACTGCTAAAATTTTTTAGTCTTGTGGTAGCTTATTGAAAATGGATGCAGCAGAATAGTGCACTCCCTTCTGCACAAGAGTCAAGGAAGTGCATTCTGTAACAACAACGACGCTGTAATATTGTATATATAAGTAATTATTCCCATCTGATTTTTCGCTAAACTTGTGTAATTGATGTTCTGATTTCAATTTTTTTTTGTTTTATGCCATTGTGTTAAGAAAACTGTAAATAAGTTTCAATGTGAATATTAATGTTTATGTCAAAGGTCAAGCAATATTGTAATAGAATTGAAATGCAACAAATGTTGAAACTGTTGTAAGATGTTTAAAATTGTAACTGTGCGTCTGGTCCATACGTAGGCAATGTGTTACGATATGTAGAATGCAAAACCTCAGGTGAATACCCTGTCTGTAAGGGAGCGGTAAAAGGTGGATGGCAGGCGAGAGCGGGAAAATGCACGCGGGCACTGCACGGCACAACGGGCTCAGCAGTAGTAGTTGGAGTTTGGCACTGGTTTGAGCAACACCTTCTGAAGCGAGGAGGCTCTCCTGGAAGACATAGCTTCACTGAGCCTCGGGTATGCCGTTCCAACGCCCACACAGCATGGCAAAATTCAGTAGGCACTAAATGGAAAAGTACTGCGGCGCTAAGAAGATTTAAAGTGCCGATACGTCAAGAGCCATAGCTGTGGTTGTATGTGTGCTCTGTGCCTCGCCATCTCGCCGCCCGCCAACCGCCGCACCGATACAAGCAGGTTGAAACATTTAGTACTGTATTCGTATGGACCAGAGAGTGAACTGTGCAATAACAACCTAAATTTTACCAGACAGGGTCCTTTCAAATATTGTGCAATCCGAGTGTCCCGAAATGAAAATTTAAATTTTGGGTTAATAATAATTATTTGCAGATCTAGCTATGTTAGAATGGTGTTTAAAGAAGTGTTTTGTTAATGAACCAGTAAATGAATAACGAAGGTCTAACGAAGTTGAAAGATAACTTTAATATTGATATAGTGATGAAGTTTAATTATTTCGAGACAGATATAAAGTTATTTAAATGAGCAGTAAATTAGATGAAAAGAGTAGTAACTTATATACTGGAAATCTTGAACGCATAATAAATTCAGAAACCATTTTTTTTTAAACAGTGATCATAACAGTTTCAGGGTCCCCCCCCCCCCTTTTATTCATTTGAATTCTGAAGTGTTCTAAATTGGTTTGACCAACACAAGTTAAAGTCAATATAAAAGTCAAAATTGATCAGTGTTTTATCTTTATCAAATCTGACATTTTGTGTGTGGCACGAAAGTGCTATTTCTAGGGTAAACTATGCCCGATTTTAATCAGATTAATAGACAGTATAAAGTTTTGTAGTATACATTATAGTGTAGTGTTGTGTATTCATGGTTTTTCCATGTCAGTACAGAACGTGAAACTATCAGTTCAATAGATTTTCTGGTTCTAAAATTGTACTATATTATGCAGTGTTACAACTTGTTGTTTTGCATGAATATACACCAACTTGTACAGGGAAGAAACTCAGTTAATGCCTAATTAGGCTGGCGACCGTATTATTATCACATTGGTAGCATCTTCAGGGCTGCTTTTGGTCCATCCTGACGTGTAATTGCATTTCGAACTTACTTGACGGATCATTGTTATTACTGAGTGGGTGTAAGTCCGATTTGCCACCATTCAGGTACACGCGGTCGATATCTACACGAAAATCCTTTCTCATAAGGTGAACCCGCTCACTTACCATAGCACAGGCTTTAACGAGTATTGTGTCCGGAGGAGGTTACAATTCCACATGCAGATTTGATTTCTGCCTAGTAGTAACTGCCTAGTAGTAACTGAGTGAAGGCTGCTAACTCTTGGGAATAAGCTAATATTGCTAACAACAAACGACATTAAAGAAAATATATACTGTGAGGACAATGTCAGAATTCCCAGACTAGTGAATAGGGGTCGACAAGAGGTTCTCGAACTTACACCACATATAGCTCTAACAGCCTTTTTTGAACCAAAAATACCCTTTTTGAATCAGAAGAATTACCCCAAAAGATAATACCATACGACATAAGCGTATAAAAATATGCGAAGTAGACTACTTTTCGTGTTGAACTGTCACTTATTTCAGATACTGTTCTAATGATAAATAAAGCAGCATTTAGTTTCTGAACAAGATCCTGAACATGGGCTTTCCACGACAGCTTACTATCTATCCGAACGCCTAGAAACTTGAAATGTTCCGTCTCGCTTATAATATGCCCATTCTGTCTGATCAAAATATCGGTTCTTGTTGAATTGTGAGTTAGGAACTGTAAAAACGTAGTCTTACTGTGATTTAGCATCAAATTATTTTCCACAAGCCACGAACTTATTTCATGAACTACATTACTGGATACTGTTTCAATATTACACACAAGATCCTTCACTACCAAGCGGGTGTCATCAGCAAACAGAAATATTTTTGAATCACCTGTAATACTAGAAGGCATATCATTTATATAAGTAACAAGTACGCACTTTTTCTCCGTTCACCAAAGTATTGTTGCTTGTTGGCTGAGACCATTGGCCACAACGATTTATCGCTTGTAATGAAATCCAAAAGGATATGAGATTTACTGCCAGTTTTTGAAAGTGGAAATAACTACTTAGCAGCTTCTGTCCTACACACAAACCACCTCCACTAGGACCTTGCGTAGTACGGCGGTGCGGGTCTCCCGCATCGTTCCCCTACGCTCTGTTAAGGAGTATGGGACTTCATCATCAACTGTCCTACACAAGACGGGGCCGTTGCCGATGACACTGCTACACTTAGAGAGTTGGACACAAAACGCAGGATCCACCCTGCAATGCGTAGTATTTTCCACTTAGAAATGTACTTTACAAAGCTAAAGAACAGGCCTGTAATAGCGAAAGGAAAAGGTTTTCACTAATAATCATTTGGTAGGAAGTATTTAGGACGTATTTAAAGTCAATATATATTTTTGATACGTTTACGTCGCAAACACATATGTAAAACTTCCAAAGACTGTTGGAAGAGCACACAATATCCTATTTTCATGTCTCTGGCGGGCATGACAATGCGAGAATGTAGTTCTTCGGTCCCGCATATGATTACTAGAGATATGTGCACGCGGTACTGACAGAATCTCACCACTTCCTGTCAATTATTCAGAATCCTACAACTACAAAACTGAACTACTCCGTTTATGTCCATACCATCTGCAAGTATACCACGTGTGGCGTTGAAGATTCTCTTAAGAGTTTGTTGCAACTTTTTACAGTACGACATTCCCTTTCATTCGTCTACACATAACTGTCTTGCTCTACACCAAATAGATACAGTAAGGCAGTGGGTAGTAGCCCAGGACAGCTTCCCATGAAGGACAGCAAAACGGGGAGTAGAGTACACTAGAAACACCGCTGTGCTGCAAGATTGCCAAAGATGACAACCAAAAAAGGTTCAAATGTGTGTGAATCCCTAAGGGACCAAATTGTTGAGGTCATCGGTCCCTAGACTTACACACTACTTAAACTGACTTATGTTAAGGACAACACACACATCCATGCCGGAGGGCTCGAACCTCCGGGGGGGGGGGGGGGGGGGTCGCTCTGTCCGTGAGATGAAGCCTCAAACTGCGCGGCCACTGAGAGCGGCCTTCACAATGTAAGGGGAGCCGGAGGTGCCTGTGCTGCCAATGTTAAAATCACTAAGTTTGAGGAACATTTATGAATAAACTACCAAATAGAAAAATTTGAATTTTTTTACATATAGAGTGGTTTAGTATTGCAGTTATGACAGATGGATTTTGGCGTATCTTTTCAAGTTTCCTTCCAATTATTTTTTTTATTAATGACCCAATTTTTTTACAAATAATTGCTTTATAATTAAACTGAAATGAAACTACTGAACATATTGCCAAATGGCTGTGTTACAATGTAAGGTTGACCACTAGGAGTGCTGTATAAAAATTTCATCTCTCTAGCTTGAGTGGATTTTGAGAAATTGTTCCTTATATTCGAAAAATTATAATTTACGGGAAATGGCTATCAAAGTTTCTCAATACATTCCAGCACTATAGGATGGATTATCAGGGTCTTCTTCTTCATCCTCCTAAAGCTTCCCCTTCTATCTTCTTTTCTGGCCTGTTGTTCCATCATACTTCATATGCCTTTCTCTTCTTTCTGCTCCTCTTATCCTTTCTCTGTCAATATTTCTTAGTGCTCGTACAGTGTTCACCCCAGCTGTAAATCCTAAAGCCTTCAGAACTTCACACTTCATACTGTTCCCTTGGTTGTAGGTTTCTATTGCATCATAAATGCCAAAGTGCAGTGTTTTTATGCTTACAAACACCCTTTTAGGAATCACTTTCCAAATCAAATTGTTTACGCTCTCATTAGGATTCTGCGTCTTTCCGTGTAGACATTTGTGTAACAATTCTGGCTGTGATAAGTCATGAAAAATTGGTTTTATTGCATTTATTACAGCTGCTGGCAAACTATGTTTGTGATCATAGTCCTTTTTTTGCATTATATATGCACCAGGAGTCTTTTGGGCACAGGCTGTGTTGAGGGTATTTATTGGAAGAGGCAGTATGAAGGAACAGTGCCCACACTGCTTTCCGCATGTCACTAACATTACTAGTATTTTGCCTTATAGCATACCCATAGTATCTCTGTAGACGTTCAAGCACCTCATCAGTAAGCCTGCCTCTCCCTCCTATTGTCTTTTCATCACTGAGCTTACTTGAACCCAAAGTTTGTTTGAGCCTTCGAAGCCGAAGGCGCTGATAACCACGCTGTTGAGCGCCCCACAAACCAAACATCATCATCATCATCATCGAAGCCGAAACGGTAAACAGCAAAGAGACGATGTTCCGCGCTCTTAGTGCTTCATTTGTCACAGAAAACAATGTAGCCATACCTTGCACACTCGCTGTATACGTAACATAAGGCGCTGTATGCGTCAAAGGCCGAGAAAATCCCAAGCAGTTCGCCAGGAAGTCACGAGAGGGTATTAGATGCATTCAGCGGCCGCCCAGTTCCTCTGCAGGCGTGGGGGAAAATGGTAATAACTCCACTTCTAGGGCGAGTAGAACAATAATTCAAAGTTTACATTAAAGAGCAATGTTCCAATTATTTTCGGTAGCAAAAAAAAGAAAATGGTAATTTTTTGGATTTGACCACCTCCGGCTCCCCATAAATGAATGGCATACTAGGTAGTGTTTTAAGACCTGCAAAGGATCGACGCTTGGTGCAAGGCTTGGCCGCTGATTCTCAACAAAAACGAATGGAAAGTACTGCTTACAAATACGCAGAGAGACCCTGATGTGTTCACATCGAGGTAATAGAATCTTTCTCCTCCGGTTCAAAGACTATGTAAGCTAGCCAGTATCGTTTTTGTCTCGCGCTGGCTGGGTATATAGCGTCTGCCCGAGGCAAGCAGTGGGGCTCCCACTAAACCTCTCCCTACCTCCGTTCTCCCCCCCCCCCCAAGTCTTTTTGTATTCCCCTCCTCTGCGTACCCCACTCCCTGTCACGTCTGCCCCCCACCCCTCTTATGGGTCCTCATTCTCCATCAGCTCCTTTCCCAGTTCCCCCCTTCGCTTTTACTCTCCTTTCCCCCCTTTTTTGTTTTCCCATCTTCTGTCCAGTTTCCCCCCACCTGCTCTCGACTGTGGTACGTCACATTTGCCAACTTTTTAGTGCAGTGTTCCAGTGACTATTCAGTGTTGTTCGTCTTTCTCGTGTTGCGAACAGAAACCATGCTGTCGCTAGGTGTGAATTTTATGTCGTTTGCGAACAGAATCCAGACTGTCGCCGTGTTTTTTAATTGTCTGTCTACTGTTTTACCTGTCTGCTTCGTACGTATTTTATTAGCATCATCATCCCTCTGTTCTTTGTTTTAAGTTCGACGATTTCTTTCCGCCATGTTACTCTTTAAGTCTCCGATTTTATCGCCTGTTTTTTATTATTTATTCTCTTGATCTTTCTCACACAAAGTCTGTAGGCTGAAGAGCGGCATACTAAGCTGCTGCCAGCCCGCCCCCTTCGGGGGGAATTGAAATTCAATAAAGAAAAAAAAAAAAAAACAAGCAGTGGGGCTGACGGAACTGAGCGACCAGGGGGCGCAGCTGTGGTGCGCTGCGGCTGGAGCAGAGTGTGCGAGTGAGGCGAGTGGCGGCTGGTCTGCCTCGGTGTTAACACCGGACGTTGATCTGCTCTGCGGCCCTCAGACGTCGGTTGTGGGGCTCCGTTTCCATCTGCTGGAGTTTCAGTCTTGCCGGTAATCTTTCTAGTGAGCATCATTCCAACGACAACTGCGGTTATCGCAAAAATTAAAGAAGTGCGCAGGCTCGTTCGTCGTATCAAAACTTTCTCAATTCAGATTCCGATTATGATGCTGGTGCTGCTCATTACTTGTCGTTAATTAATATTCGACTAAGCCGGGACATGCTAATTGGTAGCGAAAGAGGCATTTTTGTTTTCGTATGTGTATATCAGTGAATGTTCCTTTCATTAGTTAAAGAGAGACGTGTAATTGCTAAGGTTTTTTACTCGTAATTAAGTTGCGGGGTCGTTTTCTTAATTGTATGGCCACTATTTTATTGTGTTTTATTTGCATGTTAAAGACTGCAACGTATGTATAAGGTCGTGGGTAGAAATGTTTCTAATAGCAGATTTCTATGTCTTCTAGAAGGCCTTCCTGTTCTGGTTTCAATGATTATGGCTATGAGCACTATGGGACTTAACTTCAGAGGTCATCAGTCCCCTAGAACTTCGAACTACTTAAACCTAACTAACCTAAGGACATCACGCACATCCATGCCCGAGGCAGCATTCGGACCTGCGACCGTAGCGGTCGCGCGGTGTCAGACCGTAAGGCCTACAACCGCTCGGCCACTCCGGCTGGCCAAAGTTTATGTACCTTGGCCCGGAGGAGTACGCTTGTCGTGTGGGTCCGTTCGGAGAGCAAGAAGGACACGTGTCCCGAGCAGGACTGTAAAATTCTAAATTGTATTTTCTTCCGGTAATTTAGCTCTCTTATTGAGCTATAATTGTCTGAGTAGCTTATGCTTAAACGTGTGGTAATTAAGCTTGCAGAAATTTTCCTTTGTTCAAGGTTTGCTAAGATAATGTTAAACGTTCAATAATTTTATTAATTTGGTAAATATTTTTTAAATGCAGTTATGCTTGTCTCTTTTTAACGTTGAGTTTTTTAGTATATTTTTTTAAGGGGAAGGTAAACTTTAGCCTGGTTGTGAGGCGAGTTTCTTTCTGAGTTCACTTCGAAAGCCTTTGCTTAAATTTTTTGTGTTACTGAAATGGTTTAAAGAGAATTTGATAGTGATCGCATTTATTTCAAAATTTGTTTGCTAGAGGATAAAGAGTGTAATGAATGTAAATTGCACAGTGTATCTTTTTGAGTACCAAGGAATGTGACCATATGCTGAGGAACTACACTATAATAAAATTTATTATATGTGCAAACTTGGGCCTAGTACTTCCTTAATCAAAAGTGAGAGCCTGTTCTACAGGTTTTAAGTCACCGCTACAGACCCATTATGGTATGATTACGTGACTACCGAAGAGCGTCTGGAAGTCGTCACGTCCATCAAATATCCTGGAGCATGCGTACGGAGAGATTTAAAGTGGAGCTACTACATGAGGCTTGGTGGCTTTAGTTTTGGTGCGCCTGCCACTTCACTGGCGCCACTAACTACTTGTACAGTCGATATAGATCCCGGTCATATGCCAGGGCTAGGGACTTTGGTCGAAGTACTTGTTGTTGCGTTTGGCGGGCCTTGGTACAGGCAGCTAGCGGGAGGTGACGTGGCTGGCGAGTTGGTTTTTGCGCCACTCCTGCTGCCCGGACGTGATGCTCGCGAATCCGCGAGTTGTTAAGATGGTCGCAGCCAAAGATTTCCCGCTGTATTAAGTACTGATAGCGGCGAGCTGCGGGAAGGGCAACAAGCACAGGGCCGATTCTGGTGGCTTAAACGTTACGGCACCTGTAGATCACACACACGGGTTGGAGGCAGTAACGCCCCTGCTTGGCATCCTGGAAGTTATGGCTGCTTCGCACCTGAATGAAGTTAAGCGTTGATCTTTTGTTGGTACTTGTTGTCGAAAGCCCCCGTCAGTATTAATGTTGACTTAGACTAGTCATGTTCATTACACCTCCGAGTGATTGTCTGGATGGTCGCCGATTAACGAAAATGATTTTAATACGCTTCTTCCAGATCATATTCATTACAAGTGTATGAATACTCTCTATTGTCAATTGAGTTGATGTAATGGGTAGTGCAATACAGTCTGGTATTTGGATTTCCAGGTGGTTGAAGTTCACGTCATCAATTTTCAGGTAATATTAAGGAGCGTCAAGATTAATGGAATTTGTATACGATTGAAAGGTTGGATTCCTGTTGGTGGTCATAATACTCCTAACTAAATTGTTGGGGCTAGTCTTCTGCTGAAGAAGGCTTAAGTTATATGTGTAGCCATTATCGCAATAAGTTGATATTTCCTACGTCTTAGATATTGTTGTTTCTAACCTTATTTGGGCAGATTACTCTTTCCTTTCTGATGCGTGTTGCCAGGGTTTTTCTGGCAGCGGACGACGCGTTCCAGTTTTTGATCGTTTCTGTACGCGTCATGGCGGAGTGTCGCCCAATTAATTCCAGAATCCTTGATCTATTCAAATATTCAGAGTTAAGAAAGTACACAAGCCTAAAGGTGTGTTCTTCAAGTCGTAATTTCCTTGTGACTATTATTTCCCTTTAACAACTTGTTTAAATCTTTCAGCCCCTATTTGCTAGTTCTGGAGCGCGTTAAGTCTTAAAGGCTTTTACTCATGAATAAGAACTATTGACTTCTTTTATTCGCAGCCATTAGCTAACTCCGTTCATCGTTAAAGTCGCGTGGTTGCTTTCAGTTTGCTGTGATAACTGGTTTCTGTAACTTGTCATCTTTCTTCTATTTTGAGGTATTGTATATTTATTTAAAGGTCATTATTTATGTTTTTGGTTGGTGTGTAGGAGTTGGGAGTCACATTTAAATTATATGCCTTCCCAGCTTTTCTGGATTTTAGGGTGATTGTGTGTCTGTTTGAGTGTCATTATCAACGATTCTGCTGTTGTGTACCGGTTGGGACTCACATTTAAATAGTATGCCTTTCCAGCTTTGCTTGTATTATGGGGATTGTATATTTTATTGTTTAAGGGATTTTATTAAGGTTTATAAATTGTTAAGGCCTTTCCAACAGCCAAAATCAGGGGCATGACTTGTTATGCTTCCGCATTTTGGTGGGCGTTATCCTTTTTGTTAAGTTTTATCCTTGGTTGGGAATTGTTAGTACTTTTAGTGCAGTCATTTGTAATTCATTTTACTGGTAAAACTCATTTTCTTGAAGCAGCTTGCGCTCACACCAAGTTGATGTGACTTCTTACTTGTATTTTGGTACTTATGTATATTCCTGGTTTTAAGCCCTGTTGTTAATGGTATAAATTATTACAGTTTTTTTATTAATGAACTGATCGTGTTCAAGTTGTTTAAATTATTGCCAGCATTGTTACACATTTTTGACAAGGTTTATAATTTGTCATCACAATAATTGTAGTTAGGGAATAGCGTGTATTCCATGAAATGACAAATGCCGATACCACCACATAAAACTGATGGTAAGAAAAGTAGGTGCCAGACCTAGATCCACTGAAAGAATCCTCAAGAACCATCGCCCACCCACGAATGAGTTGTTGTTGTTGTGGTCTTCAGTCCTGAGACTGGTTTGATGCAGCTCTCCATGCTACTCTATCCTGTGCAAGCTTCTTCATCTCCCAGTATCTACTGCAACCTACATCCTTCTGAATCTGCTTAGTGTATTCATCTCTTGGTCTCCCTCTACGATTTTTACCCTCCACACTGCCCTCCAATGCTAAATTTGTGATCCCTTGATGCCTCAAAACATGTCCTACCAACCGATCCCTTCTTCTAGTCAAGTTGTGCCACAAACTTCTCTTCTCCCCAATTCTATTCAATACCTCCTCATTAGTTACGTGATCTACCCACCTTATTTTCAGCATTCTTCTGTAGCACCACATTTCGAAAGCTTCTATTCTCTTCTTGTCCAAGCTAGTTATCGTCCATATTTCACTTCCATACATGGCTACACTCCATACAAATACTTTCAGAAACGACTTCCTGACACTTAAATCTATACTCGATGTTAACAAATTCCTCTTCTTGAGAAACGCTTTCCTTGCCATTGCCAGTCTACATTTTATATCCTCTCTACTTCGACCATCATCGGTTATTTTACTCTCTAAATAGCAAAACTCCTTTACTACTTTAAGTGTCTCATTTCCTAATCTAATTCCCTCAGCATCACCCGACATAATTCGACTACATTCCATTATCCTCGTTTTGCTTTTGTTGATGTTCATCTTATATCCTCCTTTCAAGACACTGTCCATTCCGTTCAACTGCTCTTCCAAGTCCTTTGCTGTCTCTGACAGAATTACAATGTCATCGGAAAACCTCAAAGTTTTTACTTCTTCTCCATGAATTTTAATACCTACTCCGAATTTTTCTTTTGTTTCCTTTACTGCTTGCTCAATATACAGATTGAATAACATCGGGGAGAGGCTACAACCCTGTCTTACTCCTTTCCCAACCACTGCTTCCCTTTCATGTCCCTCGACTCTTATAACTGCCATCTGGTTTCTGTACAAACTGTAAATAGCCTTTCGCTCCCTGTATTTTACCCCTGCCACCTTCAGAATCTGAAAGAGAGTATTCCAGTTAACATTGTCAAAAGCTTTCTCTAAGTCTACAAATGCTAGAAACGTAGGTTTGCCTTTTCTTAATCTTTCTTCTAAGATAAGTCGTAAAGTCAGTATTGCCTCACGTGTTCCAACATTTCTACGGAATCCAAACTGATCTTCCCCGAGGTCGGCTTCTACCAGTTTTTCCATTCGTCTGTAAAGAATTCGCGTTAGTATTTTGCAGCTGTGATTTATTAAACTGATAGTTCGGTAATTTTCACATCTGTCAACACCTGCTTTCTTTGGGATTGGAATTATTATATTCTTCTTGAAGTCTGTCTCATACATCATGCTCACCAGATGGTAGAGTTTTGTCATGACTGGCTCTCCTGAGGCCATCAGTAGTTCAAATGGAATGTTGTCTACTCCCGGGGCCTTGTTTCGACTCAGGTCTTTCAGTGCTCTGTCAAACTCTTCACGCAGTATCTTATCTCCCATTTCATCTTCATCTACATCCTCTTCCATTTCCATAATATTGTCCTCAAGTACATCGCCCTTGTATAAACCCTCTATATACTCCTTCCACCTTTCTGCCTTCCCTTCTTTGCTTAGAACTGGGTTGCCATCTGAGCTCCTGATATTCATACAAGTGGTTCTCTTCTCTCCAAAGGTCTTTTTAATTTTCCTGTAGGCAGTATCTATCTTACCCCTAGTGAGACAAGTCTCTACATCCTTACATTTGTCCTCTAGCCATCCCTGCTTAGCCATTTTGCACTTCCTGTCGATATCATTTCTGAGACGTCTGTATTCCTTTTTGCCTGCTTCATTTACTGCATTTTTGTATTTTCTCCTTTCATCAATTAAATTCAATATTTCTTCTGTTACCCAAGGATTTCTATTAGCCCTCGTCTTTTTACCTACTTGATCCTCTGCTGCCTTCACTACTTCATCCCTCAGAGCTACCCATTCTTCTTCTACTGTATTTCTTTCCCCCATTCCTGTCAATTGTTCCCTTATGCTCTCCCTGACACTCTGTACAACCTCTGGTTCTTTCAGTTTATCCAGGTCCCATCTCCTTAAATTCCCACCTTTTTGCAGTTTCTTCAGTTTCAATCTGCAGTTCATAACCAATAGATTGTGGTCAGAATCCACATCTGCCCCAGGAAATGTCTTACAATTTAAAACCTGGTTCCTAAATCTCTGTCTTACCATTATATAATCTATCTGATACCTACTAGTATCTCCAGGATTCTTCCAGGTATACAACCTTCTTTTATGATTAAGTGTTGGCTAAGATTAAGTTATGCTCTGTGCAAAATTCTACAAGGCGGCTTCCTCTTTCATTCCTTCCCCCCAATCCATATTCACCTACTATGTTTCCTTCTCTCCCTTTTCCTACTGACGAATTCCAGTCACCCATGACTATTAAATTTTCGTCTCCTTTCACTACCTGAATATTTTCTTTTATCTCGTCATACATTTCATCTATTTCTTCATCATCTGCAGAGGTAGTTGGCATATAAACTTGTACTACTGTAGTAGGCATGGGCTTTGTGTCTATCTTGGCCACAATAATGCGTTCACTATGCTGTTTGTAGTAGCTAACCCGCACTCCTATTTTTTTATTCATTATTAAACCTACTCCTGCATTACCCCTATTTGATTTTGTATTTATAACCCTGTAATCACCTGACCAAAAGTCTTGTTCCTCCTGCCACCGAACTTCACTAATTCCCACTATATCTAACTTTAACCTATCCGTTTCCCTTTTTAAATTTTCTAACCTACCTGCCCGATTAAGGGATCTGACATTCCACGCTCCGATCCGTAGAACGCCAGTTTTCTTTCTCCTGATAACGACGTCCTCCTGAGTAGTCCCCGCCCAGAGATACGAATGGGGGACTATTTTACCTCCGGAATATTTTACCCAAGAGGACGCCATCATCATTTAATCATACAGTAGAGCTGCATGTCCTCGGGAAAAATTACGGCTGTAGTTTCCCCTTGCTTTCAGCCGTTCGCAGTACCAGCACAGCAAGGCCGTTTTGGTTAATGTTACAAGGCCAGATCAGTCAATCATCCGGACTGTTGCCCCTGCAACTACTGAAAAGGCTGCTGCCCCTCTTCAGGAACCACATGTTTGTCTGGCCTCTCAACAGATACCCCTCCGTTGTGGTTGCACCTACGGTACGGCCATCTGTATCGCTGAGGCACGCAAGCCTCCCCACCAGCGGCAAGGTCCATGGTTCATGGGGGGGTAGCTTACTAAACCCTCGTTTCTCCGATAGCAAAGTAGTGTTTGTCACTGTGGAATCTTAACCGTATAAGACTGGTAGATGAAATATGGACACTGTGGGGCGGCGGAAATAAATTATTGTTGTTTGTTCTTCCCGGCCGATTAGCAACATATGTGGGGCGGCGGGTGGAATTTATGTGTTGTTATTTAAAATGATTTGTTTTTCCCGGCCGATTAGCAAACATATGTGGGGCGGCAGGTGGAATTAATTGTTTATATAAAAATGTAGAATGTTCCTATTATTTATTTAATACTGTTGTTTGCCGTTCTCAACACTGGCTCTCTAACTACAATATTGGCAACCAGAAAGTGATTAACAAAACATGAAGCCTGTAATTAGAATTCCTAGTGCCCACTTCATCTGAGAAATACATTTATAGCTACAGCTTATAGCTCTGAGAAATTAGGAGATTGTCTGGGATTCATAATTAAAAAAAAATATTCTGTCTAAAATGATCACTATATTCTGCAAGTCACAGACCAAAAAGAATCCACACAATCCAACTACCAGAGCAGTTCTGAGTGTAATGCGCTTATGCAACTATAACTGTTCAAATTAAATGTTTAAGTGAATGCTCGCCATAATTTGATGATAATGTTCATCAAACGCCACGCTAAATAATGGTAGAATGTCTGTCGCACGGCGGCACGTGAAAATACGACATACGCAAACTGAAGATAGATCATTAAAGTCATCCCAGAATTAACACTTCACTCGAAAACGATTTCATGGTTACGGCATCCGAGGCTGTTTATAGCAATGATACCGACACGACGCGACTCCCGGCACAGGTGGTGTGCTATTCAGCATCTGGAGAGAACTGGGGCCTTTTCTCCTTGGGCAGCGATCTTGTATATAAAGCCGCGGTGCGGACGGCTAAGGGAACGCCTGATCAAATCGGCTCTGCCGACTTGCTGCTGGGCTAGTAATGCACCACTTTAAGTTATTGAATAAATCGTTGCTTCCCTTGCTGATGGGCGATGAAGCTCTCAATTTAAATGTGTAATCAGCACACAGGTAAGTAATCATAATAAAAGTCTGATGTGGCTAAGTCAAATATTTTGGGCGAGAGAATTAATTTAATTGCACTACACGCAGAAGACGAGCTCTGAACTTGCTCTTTGGAGATACGCTATCGCTATAGTTTTACAGTTATTCAGTTTAAACTTCTCACATCTTTATGATTATAGCGGATCTCCCTTCTACTTAAATTTAAACATCCTAGCCTTATTTATTCGCCTACTTAATCTATCTTGCTTTCTTAATTTCTAAGACAAAAACCAGAAAATCATGAATTTCAACTAAAATTGTAATTCATGAGATCCAGAATACTGTTTCTACTAAATTATTATGCAAAAGGAATCTAAATATAAATTTTTAAGTTTCTAGCTCTTTTCTGTTGCGCCCATGATTTTTACAGGAAAACATCCAAATTTCGAAAATGATTAAAGTTGTTGATCTGATATTCAACACATATTGATTTAGTATTACTCCTGACATGTTAGATACGTTTCAGGTTATTTACTTGATTTTTAAAGTATTGCGCAACATTTATGATGTCAGAGCTAGTTACAGCGCACTAGGCTGGCACACAATGGAAAGACTGGTGTGAATTTTATACGGCGTGAGTAGGCTGCTTCCCTACAACGCTCCAGAGAAGAGCAGCGCGATTTGTTAAAGGTTCGTTTAGTAAGCGCGAAAGCGTCATGGAGATGCTCAGCCAACTCCAGTGGTAAACATTAAAAGAAACGCATTCAGCATCACGGTGGGGTTTGCTTTCAAGAATCCGAGAGTGCACGTTCTTAGAAGAGTCAACCAATACATTGGTTATCTTTGCACATGTTAAGCGAAAATACCATGAAGGCAAGATGAGATACATTCGAGATCGCACGGAGGCTTACCAAAATTCATTCTTCCCATTCATTATTTACAATGCACACTGAAAAAAGGAAAAGGAAGAAAAAAAGAGAGGAGTGAAAGTGACACACAAAGTGCCCTCCGTTACCAACCATAACATGACATGAGAAGTATAGATGAAGTAGTACAGATTTGGGCACATACAGACGCACAGACCCACTTTCGCTCACTGTGGAAGTGGATCGGGACAGGAATGAGCTAATATCGGAACGCTGTACCCTCCACATTGCGCTCTACAATGGCATCCATAATGTATACGAGGGTTGTCCAGAAAGTAAGTTCCGATCGGTTGCGAAATGGACACCACAGTGAAAACCTGATGAAGCGTTGCAGATACGTTTTGGGCAGTGTTTCTAGTATGACCGCTGATCGCATCAAGACGCTCTTTTCAGTTGTGAGCGCCCTGTGAGCGAGTAAAGGTGCCTAGAACAACGATGCCTCCATCCGAGTAGGACGGCCTGCTGAGAGGTTTCGCCTTAATGCCTGCAGCCCACCTGACACAACTGCCACGCACTTCCTTCTTCACGGCAATTCTCAGCCGCACTCTGCAGGGGCAGTGAAGACGCTCCTGCAGCCTTTTCGATGGGAAGTGTTCGATCACCCACAACACAGCCCTAACTGGCTCGTCCTGAGTGTCATCTCTGTTGACGTTGATACGAAGACGACACTTGGGCGCAGGTTACGCGACCAGCGTAGAGAATTATCGGAGAGCCTTCTATGACGATGGTGTTGGAAATTTGGTACAACGCTCCGTCAGATGTCTAAGTGGGAGCGGCGACTATGTAGAGAGGTACCTGGAAAGTGTAGTTAACTCTTGCAAATAAAATGTTTCTGATTTTCAATGTCGTTTCCATTTAGCGACCGATCGGAACTTACTTTCTGGACAATCCTCGTATTTATCTTTGAATAAACGGTCAGACTTCCTTGCTATTAGTGTCTGAGTATTGTGCTGCTGAAATTTTGTGAGTGGAATTGCCAGATTTCTAGACAGCTTTGAGGTCTAAAATGACACTTACATATCAACGGCGGTTAACTTCTTCAATCGTGTTACAAACATACACGATAGCTTACAACTTATACAAAATGTTCCAAACATGGTACTATAAGCATTACAATTACAATTAAATGTGGCGTGGCCAGTATGAAGCAACTTCACGGTTAAGACTGCCCTCAATGCACAGTGCTTCAGGTCGCTTGGTGTATACAATGCAGCTTTAACCGCCACACTTTTAGTTCGTCCATTGTGACGTTCAACCAGTGCAGGCTGCCAGTTGTCAGTAAACATGTCAGGAAATGCTAACCATCAATTTGAATTACATGAGGTTGGGCATTAAGACGCGTCACTATGAAACACTAAAAATACCGATGATTCGACTGTCCTTGCAACGTCCACGTCAGGGTGTTACCAGCTGTTAGTGACCCTGAAGAGAACCGCTGCAAAGGGGACCGAAACATCAGGATTTTACCTGTTTTGGTTTTTCATAATACAGTCTAATATCCAAAATTATTTTACTCAAACTAGCACCGGCCATGGAAGCCTACGAATTTTACCACATCTCGTTTCCTGCGACTACATTCACAAGACACTTTGCGGTGCGTGGTGTTGAAGACTTCTAGATCGTCTATCATTTCCGCCGATCCTTGTTCCATTCGCGGACAGTGTGTGGGAAGCTGGTAGTCTCCGTACGAGATCTAATTTCTTTGATTTTCTGGATATATATCAGAGAAAGTAATATTTTTCCTGGCCTATTTTGGAACGCACGCTCTTGGAATTTTAACATTAATCCCACTTGGGATGAACAACGCCTCTCTTGAAGCGTCCGTCAGTGGAGTTTGTGCAGCAGCTCCGTAACACTCTCCCGGACCAGGAAGGAAAATCCTTGCTCTCCTTTGTATTCTGTGTTTCGTTCTTATTAACAGATAAGCAATATTCGTGAAAAGACCGAATTAGTGTTCTGTAAGCCACTACATTTCTGGATAAATTACGTTTCCTTTTCTTTCAATGATTGGCATCTTGGAATCTGCTTGTGCTTCAATTCATTCAAGTCGTCATTGCATTTTAAGTGACTCTGTACGGTAACTCCTATATATTTTGGAATTATTTACCACGCGAAAAGTGATTGAAACCTAACACATTTCCGCCGATTCGTAGCAGTCGTTGAGTTAATAGTCGTTTCGGTGCTAGTTATCCATTCCGCTACAGTTCCTTTGTTTAGATTTTCCTGCACACTACGGCATTGACAACGGACACATTAACAGGACTTTCGACAGCTTACTGCTGTGATTACACCATAATGGCTGATGTGTAGCCGCGTGGATACCTGAGCACGGTAACGAGCAGCTTCCGGGATACGGGGAGGTGAGCCTGTCCCGGAACGGACATGCCTCGCACTTTAACATCAAGGGCTGGTGAGTCAGCCAGCCCGCATGTGTCTTTTGGGCGGCTGTCCATATCCATGAAGGTGTACCCACGTCAAATCTCAGGTGCACTCTACGTAAACATTTAGAAAACGTTCTCTCACCTTAACGTGAGATTAGACACCAACAGACGGAGTACATGAATTCCGTCCGGGTGGAGTGGTGACGTCACGAAGGTTATCCGGCCATCAACCATCACAAGCCCCAACCCACATAACAGTGCCGGCCCCGTACAGAAAACCAGAAAAGGCAAAAGAACAACAAGAAGAAAAGGAAGATACCTATCTAGTTTTCCTCTGATGGGATTCCTCAGTGCCCTTGATGGACTGAAGTTTGTCTTCGTCTTAAAACCAAAGGACTCCGATTGGAGTGAAAGGTACGTTATAGCGCAGGAAGAATTAAGTTATCAAAATTAGACTATCACCACGAACATCGAACCAGAAGGATAAATCGATTACGTGCGTCGCGGATAAATTAACTATGTCGTCCATCTCTCGGCGTGTTATGTGAATGTTTGAAAACTCGATTTACAGCGAACTATTAAAAAAAAAAAATGACAGAGCCAGTACAAAAACTGATCCACACTCAAGGATTGTAAAAATTTTTCAGTATTTATACACTGTTGCTTGGTGTATGTGTGTGTGTGTGTGTGTGTGTGTATATACACGCGAGCGAGTGCGCGCAAAATGTATTGTTAACCTCCTAATGAGCAATTTCTGCAGAAGTGAAACCTATTCATCACCCGTATTTACTGCTGTTCCAGCAATAACGATAGACAAAACAGTCGCGATTGCAGCGGCAAATTCGAATTAATTGACTGACAAACTTGCAAAATAAACTGCCAGCAGCGATGACTTCATTAATGACCAGTCAATTACGGCTGCAAACACAGGACGCCTGGTGTGTGTGTCTGCCCCGTGCCGGGCTCCACAACACAACCGGAGCTCCACCTGCTGCTGAGAGGGATACGTCTGATGTCAACAACTACCGCCCAATCTCTCTTCTGACTGCCTTATCCAAAATGCTTGAAAAAGTAATGTATTGTAGAGTAGCTTCACACCTTTGTAAAAATAAAGTTTTAACAAAATATCGGTTTGGTTTCCAGAAGGGTTTTACAACGGAAAATACTATATATACTTTCACTAATTAAATATTAAATGCTCTGAGTAACCGGAAGTCACCTGTTGGGATTTTTTGTGATCTATCAAAGGCTTTTGGTTTTGTAAATCATTGAATACTTCTAGATAAGCTCAAGTATTGCGGTATGAATGGGACAGTGCTCAAATGGTTTCAATCATACCTAACTGGAAGAGTGCAGAAAGTTGAAATAAACAGTTCACGTAATATGCAAAAAACTGGTGATTTCTGAAACTGGGGACCAATGAAGATTGGGTTCCCTCAAGGTTCGGTCTTGGGTCCTCTGCTGTTCTTAATATATATTAATGACTTGCCATTCTATATTCACAAAGATGCAGAGCTGGCACTGTTTGCCGATGATACAAGTATAACTATCACACCCGACAGACAAGAATTAACTGGTGAAATTGTAAACGATGTTTTTCAGAAAGTCATTAAGTGGTTCTCTGAAAATGGGCTCTCATTAAACTTTGACAAAAAACAGTGTATACAGTTCCACACAGTAAATGGAATGACCCCATTAATAAATATAGACTTCGATCAGAAATCGGTAGCTAAGGCAGAATATTCAAAATTTCTAGGTGTATCCATTGATGAGGGGTTGAACTGGAAAAAACACACTGAGGATCTGCTGAAACGTTTGAGCTCAGCTACTTATGCTATTAGGGTCATTGCAAATTTTGGCGATATACATCTGAGTAAATTAGCTTACCACGCCTATTTTCATTCTCTGCTTTCATGTGGCATCATATTCTGTGGTAACTCATATTGAGTAAAAGAGTGTTCATTGCACAAAAGCGTGTGAAAAGAATAATTGCCGGAACTCATCCAAGATCATTCTGCAGACACTTATTTAAAGAGCTAGAAATCTTCACTGTAGCCTCACAATATATATATTCTCTTATGAAATTTGTTATTAACAATCAGAACGAATTCCAAAGTAATAGCAGTGTACATTGCTACAACACTAGGAGAAAGGATGATCTTCAATTCTCAAGGTCAAATCTAACTTTGGCTCAGAAAGGGGGTAAATTATGCTGCCACAAAAGTCTTTGGTCACTTACCTAATAGTATCAAAAGTCTGACAGATAGCCATATAGCATTTAAAAGGAAATTAAAAGAATTTCTTAATGGCAACTCCTTCGACTCATTAGATGAATTTTTGGATATAGTAAGTGGGTAATCCCCCAACCCCCCCAAAAAAAATTAATTAATAAATAAAAATTAAAAAATATTGAGTGTCATGTAATACTTTGTCTAATGTAATATCTCGTATAGACACCTTTTATTAATCTGACACGTCCCACAGCATTACGAAGTGTCGTATTCATGATCCATGGAAGAAGTACTAATCTAATCTAAGCTGGAGACGGTCCAGCACACGCGAGGTGTTCATAGTGAGCCACTGTGCGTGAGTTGTTAGAACAACTCAGCCATGCGGTAAACTACTTGCAAATGACTTGTTTGGGCGACGTGCTGTTGACAAAATTCTCGATGCGGATTGTGGTATGTGTGTGCTACTTTTTCGCATTTATCACGACTCCGTTCTAGATATGTAAAGGACGTGACTGTGTCAAGGATACAACTGCAGACTATTTCAAAATGGTTCAAATGGCTCTGAGCACTATGGGACTCAACATCTTAGGTCATCAGTCCCCTAGAACTTAGAACTACTTAAACCTAACTAACCTAAGGACATCACAAACATCCATGCCCGAGGCAGGATTCGAACCTGAGACCGTAGCGGCCTCGCGATTCCAGACTGTAGCGCCTAGAACCGTACAGACTATTTGTTATGATGTAATGGTACACGGACAGGTGTCGACATTGAGTGACTGTAGGTGGATAGGCCGGCCGGAGTGGCCGAGCGGTTCTAGGCGCTACAGTCTAGAACCGCGCGACCGCTACGGTCGCAGGTTCAAATCCTGCCTCGGCTATTGATGTGTGTGATGTCCTTAGGTTAGTTAGGTTGAAGTAGTTCTTAGCTCTAGGGCACAGATGACCTCGGAAGTTAAGTCCCATAGTGCTCAGAGCCATTTTTTTGTAGATGAATACAAGATGACTTAGACATAATTTCCAGTTGGTGTGATGAATGGTAGCTAGTCCTAAATGTAGAAAAATGTAAGTTTATAAATTGATGTGGACGAGTAGGGAAAAGAAACCCGTAATGTTCGGAAACACCATTACTAGTGTCCTCCATATTTAAGTATTTTTTTCCTAAACCCTCAATTATTTGCTGTAGCTGTTTCAATCTCCGTCTTCCTCAGCAGTTTATACCCTCTACAGCTCCCTCTAGTTCTATGGGAGTTACTCCCTGATGTCTTAACAGACGTCCTGTCATCCTGTCTCTTCTTCTTATCAGTGATTCCATGTACTGCTTTCCTTTTCGATTCTGCGCAGAACCTCCTCGTACATTACCTTATTAGTCTACCTAATTTTCGACATTCTTTTGTACCACCACATATGAAATTTTTCTATTGTCTTCTGTTGTGTTCCGGTTACCACACAGTCCACATCTTACTTCCATACAATGCTGCAAACGTACGTTTTCGTAAATTTCTTCCATAAATCGAGACCTATGTTTGATACTAGTAGACTTCTCTTCGCCACGAATGACCTTTTAACCAGTGTTAATTTGCTTTTTATGTCCTTCTTGCCCTGTCCTTCATGGGTTATTCTGCTGCCTTAACTCTGTACGTGATAGCCAATTCTTATGTTAAATTTTTGGCTAATCTAATTTCTGCTATTTGTAATTACTTTCGTCTTTCATCGATTTACTCTCAATCTATGTTCTGTACTCGTTAGTATGTTCATTTCATTGAGAGTGCAATGCAAATTCCATCGTTAAATGCTGTGGAGAGAGCGAATGGGTCCTCCACGAAGGGGAGGACATCGCTGACGAAGTGATAGGAGCAGAAATATAGTCCACATGGAAGGGTAGGGGACCCAGTACTCAAATTAGGATTTGAAAGAGCTTTGGAAGACTTAAAATCAAATAAAGCAGATATATAGCATTCCCCTGGAATTTCTAAAGTCATTGGGGAAGTGGTAACAAAACGTTTATTTATGTTGGATTGTTGAATGAACTGGAAATATACGATCAGACTTTCAGAAAAACTGTATCCACGTAATTTTTTATACCTGAGATTCACAGTCATGTAGAATTTTATAAAAGACATCATATTTACGTCAGTGACTATAACACTTTACTTCATGATTGCAGTTTCGGCCTTAGACCATTATCAAGTGCATATTTTTGTGGCTTTAAGCCATGTCAACTTAAAATGAGCTGACACATTTATATGTCGTTGTCATTACTTTTAACTACATTCGTGATGCTGTTACATACTGCGATCACACGTACCCATATGTCATAAAACAACATAGTCTGTAGACACTCATGTTCGTTAGCCCATCACTAGTCACTTATGCATAAGTGACTTACGTTGCACTCCTTTTGATAGTGACTGTCATGGCCTTTTGCTATGTAGAGTAATATTTATTTTGATTGGTTGCATGGTTTGAGAACGGGTTATGAATAAAAATTCAAAGCTAGTCATCATCAAGTTAATAAAAAGAGCCATTTTGTAACTTCAGCCGTTCGTAATACAGAAATACTATCACAAGTTGCCGACCCTTCAACATCCCAACATGCTGGAAATCCATAATTCAAGTTAGCTTTTCTCCTCGTGTATTTTGTATCTGCTAGCTTAAGAATTTTAGTGATTCAATGAATTTATTCCATTGTCAATAGCTTTCCCTCAAATGAGGTTGCAACAGGTATCTAAATCTAGATCTACATTCATGGTCTGGAGACCACTGTGAGGTACATGGAAGTAAAAACTGCAATACTATATCGTTAATTAGGGCTTCTTCCCATTCAGTTCACGTATAGAGGCCGGGAGGAATGTTTGGTTACATACCTCTGCGTCTACTATAATCCGTTTAATACTGATTTCGCGATTCGTACAGGAGCGATACATATCGAGTGGTAGTATATTGTTAAATTCATCCTTAACGCTGGTACCTGAAACATTTGGATACAACCAGATTGTTACATAAAAAAGGTCAGTCTCAGCTGTGTTTATTTCCTGCTTTGAGCGCTTCCGGTAAATATGCAATCATCAAACAAATTAGAGGCAACAGTGACGAAAGCATCTAGGTAATACTGAAAGGTGTTTGTCTCGAGCTAAGCGCCCAGACGTTTACGCGATTGAGACAGTTTCATACTAACACTACATAGTAGTCGCTGCACTTCGTCAGAGATTATGTTTAAAACCATTGAAATGTTATGTGTAATAGTCGAAAGACATGAAAGAGAAGCATTAGTTAAGAATGGGATGACCCGATTCCATTCAATCTGTACACTAAGAAAGCATTAAAGGAAATCAAGGAGAAATTGGAAAGGGAATTAATGCTCAGGGAGAGGAAACAAAAAAATATGTGGTTTTCTGAAGACACTGAATTTCTGTCAGAGAAGGCAAAGAACTTGAAACAGTAGTTGAACGTAATGGATTATGTATGACTACGAGGTCTCGCGAGGATATGAATTAGTCATATATTTTCGGACTTACAACCGTGTCAGGCGGTTAAATTCACACGAGACTTCGACTTAAGTCTCCTCGGCTGTTTTTGAGTGGTGAATCACTGCTGCATCGCCACCGTTTGCTGACTGCGATGTCGCTGATGCTCTCTATCTCGAAAAGTACGATAACGCTCTCGTCCCGAGTCTGTCGCGCCTTTTTAAACCCCGCAGTGCTGAGCCGTCCTTACTGGTGGTGTGTCCAAACATTTTCATTTCGGTAGTTTCTTTGACAACTCTATGCCAAAATACCTTCCTCCTCGTAATGTAAAATGTTTAGTGGTACACAATCAGTATCAACTTTCTAAATCGTGTTTTGCCACAACTGATCCCTTAGGATAGCGTACTAGTAAGCAACTCACATGTTCCGTCCGGCGATGCTCCACAGTGTGTACTGTTTGGCCGACGTAATAGAAGCCACAACTGACATAGTATCTAGTACAATCCTGGTATTCGGATCCCTTTTGCCGGCCGCGGTGGTCTAGCGGTTCTAGGCGCTCAGTCCGGAACCGCGCGACCGCTACGGTCGCAGGTTCGAATCCTGCCTCGGGCATGGATGTGTGTGATGTCCTTAGGTTAGTTAGGTTTAAGTAGTTCTAAGTTCTAGGGGACTTGTGACCACAGATGTTGAGTCCCATAGTGCTCAGAGCCATTTGAACCATTTTTTTTTTATCCCATTGCTGGTGGGGGGGGGGGGGGGGGCGACGGTGGACTGATGAACTGTGGAAATGTGTCTCTTCGGGAGAAGGTTGATATTATTGATATTACCCGACACTGTGCCACTGAAAGTAGAAGGCTTAAACCTCATGCTCTTTTCTTCGGTTATGTTTTTTTCAAAGGGTTACACCAGAAATGGCGTGATACTTAGCGGTGATTGCAGCCATTTCTCCAGAAGACTCTTCGAACCTGGCTTAGTTCTAGTGGCAGGTTTTCAGCGTCTGTGATGACTTTAGCACGACGGACGAGGGTGTTCGGAACGCCACGTTTTCGTACCTGATAGTGATGGATGAGAGCGTGCAGATACGATCGGTATGTGTTGTTTTTACATCGACACTATGGCTGAGGTTTCCATCGGGTTTCCAGCGAACGAGGTCGTCAACGTAGTGCAGCACACCATCTAGATCTGCTTCCATCCTAAAACTAAAGTGGTCGTGAATGATGTTCAGATGTTCCAAGAATTGTCTCAGTTTTCCACGTACCTGGCGCCAGATAAGTACACAGCAGTAACAATGAAGCAACTTTACAGATTAAAACTGAAGGAAATGCAAAAAGGTGGGAATTTAAGGAGATAGGACCTGGATAAACTGAAAGAACCAGAGGTTGTACAGAGTTTCAGGGAGAGCATAAGGGGACAGTTGACAGGAATGGAGGAAATAAATACAGTAGAAGAATAATGGGTAGCTTTGAGGGATGAAGTGGTGAAGGCAGCAGAGGATCAAGTACGTAAAAGACGAGGGCTAGTAGAAATCCTTGGGTAACAGAAGAAATATTGAATTTAATTGATGAAAGAAGAAAATATAAAAATGCGGTAAATGAAGCAGGCAAAAAGGAATACAAACGTCTCAAAAATGAGATCGACAGGAAGTGCAAAATGGTTAAGCAGGGATGGCTAGAGGACAAATGTAAGGACGTAGAGGCTTATCTCATTAGGGGTAAGATAGATACTGCCTACAGGAAAATTAAAGAGACCTTTGGAGATAAGAGAACCACTTGTATTAACATCAAGAGCTCAGATGGAAACCCAGTTCTAAGCAAAGAAGGGAAAGCAGGAAGGTGGAAGGAGTATATAGAGGGTCTATACAAGGGCGATGTACTTGAGGACAATATTATGGATATGGAAGAGGATGTAGATGAAGGTGAAATGGGAGATACGATACTGCGTGAAGAGTTTGACAGAGCACTTTAAGACCTGAATCGAAACAAAGTCCCCGGAATACACAACATTCCGTTGGAACTACTGACGGCCGTGGGAGAGCCAGTCCTGACAAAAGTCTACCATCTGGTGAGCAAGATGTATGAAACAGGCGAAATACCCTCAGACTTCAAGAAGAATATAATAATGGCAATCCCAAAGAAAGCAGGTATTGACAGATGTGAAAACTACCGAACTATCAGTTTAATAAGTCACAGCTGCAAAATACTAACGCGAATTCTATACAGACGAATGGAAAAACTGACAGAAGCCGACCTCGGGGAAGATCAGTTTGGATTCCGTAGAAATGTTGGAACACGTGAGGCAATACTGACCCTACGACTTATCTTAGAAGCTAGATTAAGGAAGGGCAAACCTACGTTTCTTGCATTTGTAGACTTAGAGAAAGCTTTTGACAATGTTGACTGGAATACTCTCTTTCAAATTCTGAAGGTGGCAGGGGTAAAATACAGGGAGTGAAAGGCTATTTACAATTTGTACAGAAACGAGATGGCAGTCATAAGAGTCGAGGGACATGAAAGGGAAGGGAGTGAGACAGGGTTGTAGTCTCTCCCCGATGTTATTCAATCTGTATATTGAGCAAGCAGTAGAGAAAACAATGGAAAAATTCGGAATAGGTATTAAAATCCATGGAGAACAAATAAAAACTTTAAGGCTCGCCGGTGACATTGTAATTCTGTCAGAGACAGCAAAGGACTTGGAAGAGAAGTTGAACGGAATGGATGGTGTCTTGAAGGGAGGATATAAGATGAACATCAACAAAAGCAAAACGAGGATAATGGAATGTAGTCGAATTAAGTCGGGTGATGCGGAGGGTATTAGATTAGGAAATGAGACACTTAAAGTAGTAAAGGAGTTTTGCCATTTGGGGAGCAAAATAACTGATGATGGTCGAAGTAGAGAGGACATAAAATGTAGACTGGCAATGGCATGGAAAGCGTTTCTGAAGAAGAGAAATTTGTTGAATCGAGTATAGTTTTAAGTGTCAGGAAGTCATTTCTGGAAGTATTTGTATGGAGTGTAGCCATGTATGGAAGTGAAACATGGACGATAAATAGTTTGTACAAGAAGAGAATAGAAGCTTTCGAAATGTGGTGCTACAGAAGAATGCTGAAGATTAGATGGGTAGATCGCATAACTAATGAGGAAGTATTGAATAGGATTGGGGAGAAGAGGAGTTTGTGGCACAACTTGAACAGAAGAAGGGATCGGTTGGTAGGACATGTTCTGAGGCATCAACGGATCACCAATTTAGTATTGGAGGGCAGCGTGGAGGGTAAAAATCGTAGAGGGAGACCAAGAGATGAATACGCTAAGCAGATTCAGAAGGATGTAGGCTGCAGTAGGAACTGGGAGATGAAGGGGATTACACAGGATAGAGTAGCATGGAGAGCTGCATCAAATGAGTCTCAGGACTGAAGACTACAACAACAAGAACTTAATTGGAGCAGTGTCCAAAGCCATGTCATAAATTTCTGCATATAAAAGTTGGCTGTGAATGGAACTAACGAGATTTCCTTGACCACGCCGCCCAACTAGTCAAAATACTGGCCGCCATAGAGGAAACACGACGATGTCAACATGTGCTTCAGCAATCTCACAGCTGTATTATCAAACAACCGAGAGAGGAGATTGTAACACCATTATCGATAGTAAGTAGGTCATGCTATGTAATTACGTGTATTTAACTATGAAGTGATTTCTCTGTACTTGTTAAGATCTTTGAATTGTCAGAGCGAAAGTGGAAGCTTCTGATGTATATATATTTTAAAGATTTAACACTGTTTAAAGATAATGAAACTTTATAAAATGTGTATGCTCGTAGAAGAGAAATTTTACTTCGAATGCTCGTTCACACTTAGCGAAGTTGCATTATATGAAGGAAAAGGTGTAGGGAACCCCCTCCGCTGCGGAAGGGGCTTGGCGCGCGGGAAAAGGTGGATTTGGCGGGCAATCTGGGCGGCAAAGTAGAGAGCACATTACGCAGTCAGTGGCAAGCAGATGTACAGTCAACACAGTAAGTGCCACGTGAGGCATTCGGAAGCCGATTTACGTTGAAACTGCCTCGGATGTGGTTTCGGCCGTAGTATTGTGCTCTTGTATTATGGAGTGACTCTGAAATGATTAATACATCACCGAAAAGAAATTTGAAAAGAGCCTTAAACTGCAAGAGGTGAGACCAGACACCCACCACTATTGCGCCACTACTCCGCTAACTTCAGGGAATCAGATATGTGTTTTAGTATAGAACAGTACATCTGTGTGTGTTTTTTCAATAATAATTTCACTGATAAAATATGTGTTTGAACCTTGAAATTGCCCCGATCATGAAACCTATTCAGGGTCCTATCCTAAATGTGCTAAAGACCGAATATCCTGTTTCTGAATTATCAGTGATTTGTTTCTACTTTGAATGTGCCAAAGTTTGAATGCTAAAGTACACTACTGGACATTAAAATTTCTACACCAAGAAGAAATGCAGATGATAAACAAATATATTATACTAGAACTGACATGTGATTACATTTTCATGCAATCTGGGTGCGTAGATCCTGAGAAATCAGTACCCAGAACAACCACCTCTGGCCGTAATAATGGCCTTGATACCCCTGGGCTTTGAGTCAAACAGAGCTTGGATGGCGTGTACAGGTACAGCTGACCATGAAGCTTCAACACGATACCACAGTTCATCGAGAGTAGTGACTGGCGTATTGTGACGAGCCAGTTGCTCGGCCACCAATGACCAGCCGTTTTCAATTGGTGAGAGATCTGGAGAATGTGCTGGCCAGGGCAACAGTCGAACATTTTCTGCATCCACAAAGGCCCGTAAAGGACCTGTAACATGCGGTCGTGCATTATCCTACTGAAATGTAGGGTTTCGCAGGGATCGAATGAGGGGTAGAGTCACGTGTCGTAACACATCTGAAATGTAACGTCCACTGTTCAAATTGCAGTCATGCGAACAAGAGGTGACCGAGACGTGTAACCAATGGCCCACCATACCATCACATCGGGTGATACGCCACTATGGCGATGACGAATACACGCTTCCAATGTGCGTTCACCGCGATGTCGCCAAACACGGATGCGACCGTCATGATGCTGTAAACAGAACCTGGATTCACCCGAAAAAATTACGTTTTACCATTCGTGCACCCAGTTTAGTCGTTGAGTACACCATCGCAGGCGCTCCTGTCTGTGATGCAGCGTCATGGGTAACCGCAGCCATGGTCTCCGAGCTGATAGTCCATGCTGCTGCTAACGACGTCGAACTTTTCGTGCAGATGGTTGTTGCCTTGCAAACGTCCCCATCTGGTGACTCAGGGATCGAGACGTGGCTGCACGATCCGTTACAGCCGTGCGGATAAGATGCCAGTCATCTCGACTGCTAGTGATACGAGGCCGTTGGGATCCAGCACGGCGTTCCGTATTACCCTCATGAACCCACCGATTCCATATTTTGTTAACAGTCATTGAATCTCGACCAACGCGAACAGCAATGTCGCGATTCGATAAACCGCAATCGCGATAGGCTACAATCCGACCTTTATCAAAGTCGGAAACGTGATGTCACGCATTTCTCCTTACACGAGGCATCACCATAACGTTTCACCAGGGAACGCCGGTCAACTGCTGTTTGTGTATGAGAAGTCGGTTGGAAACTTTCCTCATGTCAGCACGTTCCAGGTGTCGCCACCGGCTCCAACCTTGTGTGAATGCTCTGAAAAGCTAATCATTTGCATATCACAGCATCTTCTTCCTGTCGGTTAAATTCGCGTGTGTAGCACGTCATCTTCGTGGTGTAGCAATTTTAATGGCCAGTAGTGTATATAAATGATACTAGATAAACCACCTGCTTCACAGGTAATGAATGGGGCACATAATTTGAACTTTCATGTTACTTAACTTTGTTTTGACTATTAACAGTAATTAATTTATGAAGCTGTATTTGAAAATATTAGTTGGTTAAATTGCTATATAGTGTTAAAATGTAAACAAATTCAAGTGGGGTTAGAAATCCACATTAGTGTAATGTATCTGTCTCTGAAATAGATACAAAATTTACCTATAGATTAAATGACATTTTAGGGGCCCCACTATATTATTTTCCACTATGAGAAAGTCAGACTAAAGGTAGCTTTTTTTTGTTACTATTAAAAGAAATCTGTGACATTGCTAATAATTAAGACATTATAAATATAGCTGTAGGATTATATAATTTCATTTGTGGTATGTATGTGTTAGCTGACATCAGAACTTTTTCGGTGCCCTATTTCAATCCAGTGTGTCTTTAGTAACATCTTGATGTTAAATTAGTACTGAATTAATTAATGACTGCAATAGTAACTTTTATTACTATGAATGAAGTATTATGTGGTTCTCTGTGTTTGCTGGTTTGTGTAAAAAGCTATCTACTGCCTACCACTACGTAGTTCGTCGCACTGTGGATGTTTCAAAGTATTGTGCCTAATAAGGCTGGCGACCGTTTAGTATTTCATTTATGTGAACTTTTCTTCTTTTATTACTTACATAATTTAAGTCTTTCAGCTTTTTTATTAACTGCCATAGTCATGAAATCCATGTTCGATTCCCTCTGTCTATTAGGTAAACACAAGGTCAAATTTCAAAATTCCTCCCACAGGGTAACGTTAGTTGTGAGGGCTTTATACTTAGCGCTAACTTGCAGCACATACGTTTTAAGATCTACGAGGGGGGGGGGGGGGGGGATCAAATATAAACGTGATTTTTGTTCCTGAACATCAACAGTTGGTAGGACTGGCCCCGCACTTCTGCTATGCTTAGGCGGGACTTTTAGAAGTTAGGAGAGCGTGCTGTTAGATATTTCCCGCCGTTTCGCCAGTAACGCTCACGATGTCTGAGCAACAGGTGCACCAGTCCATTGCGCAACGCATAATTATCAAATTGCTTGGTCGTGAAGGAGCTATAGCGGCGGAAATTTTCCAAAGACAGACTGCACAGTTCGGTAATAAAACATTATCAAGGACGCATGTGTTTGCCTGGCATAAAAAGTTCAAGGAAGGACAAGAACGTTTGGAAAATCAGCATTGCGATCGCCGTCTTCAGTCCAGCATTTCAGACAAAAACATTCGAGCGGTTAAAGACGTTATTGACGACGATCGACGGGAGGTAGTATCAGAAATTGCACAAAAAGTCGGAATCAGTTATGGGAGCTGTGAAGCAATCATCACAAACGACCAACAGTTCCGTAAAGTATGTTTCAGATGGGTCCCTAAACGTTTGACCGAAAATCTGAAGTTGAGACATTTGGCGGTCTGTCGGAGGCTTACAGCGAGGTCTGCGGAAGAAGTTGGTGCATTTTTGAGTCGGATCGTCATCTGCGACGAAACATGGGTTCACCACTGCACTCCAGCATCCAAACAAGCCAGTAAGGAGTGGCGGAGGAAAGGGGAGGCAGTACCAGTGAAAGCTAAGACTCGACTGTTAGCTGGCAAGCTTTTTCCAACCGTCTTTTCGATCAGCGAGGTATTCTTCAGGCTGGATGCAATTTGAAAATCTTTATTCTCGCCAAGCATCTGGAGGTCGTTATGTGTGCAAGAGAAAATGAAGTGACAATATGTTGCAGTTCCACCTCATTGCAGCCATTGGATGTGTCATTCATGTTTGCAATTTATGTGATTGCTGTATAGGAGTTTCTTTGCAAAAATCATGTACGAGCAATGACCCAAAACCAATTGAGCAGACTCTCTGGAGTAGCATATCTGAGGGTAGAAACACTCATGAAAACCATTAATGGATTTGAAAAGATGTTATTTGTCCTTTTAACTTGATGTTTTTGAGGAATCAGAGTTTTCTGTTTCTTTTCCTACTCACAGACCTCTTATTTTCGAAGATAGGCCTATGTTTACCAATTCAGAGACCCTGTAAATTGAACTAGTTCTATCTGTATCCTCTAATAGCGCACCACACATTCCAGCTCCAATGTCATCTCAACCTAGTTCTTCTTTTGTGGTTACTCCCGAAGATATCAGCCTGTCACCCAAATCCGTTCAAGTTCGTTCGCAGAAAGGGAAAGGGGCCCAGCTGCCGTCCTAACAACCAGTTCATATAAGCAACAGCTGACTGAAGAGAAGAGTCTGAAAGCAGCAAAACAAAACGAAAACGGAATGAAGAAGACGGTGCAAAGCACTACAAATGAGCAGAGGAAACTTGCTGCTTCAGAAAACCAAAAGGGGAGCAACACCAAGCGGAGGAGAGTTTCTGTCCTGGAGGATACAAGCAGCGAGGATGAAAATGAAGGAGATGACGCTGAATGCCTGTTCTGTGAGGCTAAATGGTCGGCAAGCGGTGAAGGACGGACGTTGGTTCATCTTGTCGTGAATGGTCCCATGAAGAGAGTGCTAGAGTTGACGATGACTGCTACTATTTTGCTTGCGATTTTTATACAAACAAATGTCGGAAGTAAACTCATGCACGATTACAAAGAGCTGCGTGAAAATGTTAAATTTAATTTCGAAAACTTACTTTCAGATTTGTTTGTGATAATGATTTCATTTCATTTAGTAATTTTTGTAGCCATATCTAGCCTACATTTGTATTAAAATTAAATTATGGTTTCCTTTCAGTTTAGAAGCAATTATTTAATGTTATTTGCATTTTTTCACCAAGACGCCATGTTATCCAGGGTCATGGTGGAATGTAGTCACTGAGTAGACATTCACAACAACGTTATTAACATAAATGTGTTTAAGTTTATAAAACTGGAAAACAGTAACTTGAATGTGTGTACGGCAATATTTCCAATGGACAAGTTAGAGACCTTAAGTCTGAAGATGAGTCAGTTGTAACCCTTTATTCTTTGAGATGACCACGTTGCCCCGGTCTCCATTACCGTTTCAGTTAGACACTGATTCTTCAGCAATAGTGCTTTATCAGAATACGCAACTGGGACACCCCAAAACTGCAAAGAATCGTAGAACTTTTTTCAGCCCATAGAGGTGTGATACAGCAACTAGTGGTGAAAATATGAAAGAGCAAACAGTCTTGGTTGCAAAACTGGACTTTTTTACTTTATTTATCCTCCATTGACGCTTTTCGCCTTATACAGGACATCTTAAGATTGGCTAGCAAAATACGGGGTTAAACACATAGGATGCAGAGTTATTTGTATAAATTAAATAAAAATACTCTTTAACAGCCAAGACTTTTTGTTCTTTCATACTGCAAAAAATCATGTTTTCACCCTTCATCGTACAATGGCGCCAGTATCTCTGTTCTTGGAACATGCGCTTTGCAAGAAAATATAGAAATACGACCACATAAGATTTATTACTGGTAGTTCAATCGCACTCTGCTTCCAATATTTTTGGCATGGATTCATCTGATTTGCCTGGATTGGAGAATCAAGTTAACCCTGCATGCTATCGATATTGATTTTTGCCATCATCTGTGTGAAAAATATGGACATTTGTGCGATGGCAGATTGGATCATGCAAAAAATAATTACATTACTCTTAAGGACGATGCATAATCAGTTGTATCTCGTACGGCCAGTATTTCACGCCGTTCGTGATGAAGTTGTTTCTGAACACTACAGGTTTGAACGATTGGTGGTTTTGGAACAGATTTCTACAAGTAAATGCACATCGTCACTTGTTATCGCAAGAATATCGAACAGAAAAATCATTCTTAGAGTGGATTTTAAAGCAACGGTTGACCTTCAAACAGTTATTGATTCTTTCTCGCTTCGATGTATTAAAAATTTTATCGTAGCAGGTGGTCGGTTCTTTTCTAACACTGATTTACCCAATGCTTCCCCGAATGAGGAAACGAAAACATTTATGGTGGTTAATATGCATCTCCACTTGGACCAATACTAGCGCCTACCCTTCGGAAGCACATTCCTGCCGTTTTATTTCAACGGTCCTTTTTAAGTTACTTGGATGAAATCGTTGTGTCCGAACACCAAAACAGCATCTCAAAAATTTAGAATCTCTACGAAGCATGTAGAGGACATTTCGAGGACACCTTCTCCTCAAAATGTACGGGGACTATTAGTACAAGCAATTCTTGGAAAATTAACTTACTACGTAAAATTCATCCCGAAATCAGTGCAAATTGCTGCTCCTTTACATCGCCTCCGGCATAAAAATGTTCCTTTCCAGTGAACTAGATAATTTAAATGTTCATTTCAGAAGTTTAGGAACACATTTATTAGCGTCCACATCTTATTCATTTCTATCCACATGAACTAGTATTTGATGCTTCGTCACATGGACGAGGAGCAGTGTTGTCTCACAAGATTAGAAACACAGAGTTTCTGATAGCACTTGCGTCTAAGACGAACGAGAAGTTCCATCTCAACTACATTCAGCTAGAAAAGGAATTCTGGCGTCACGAAATTTCATGAATGACTTCATAAGGGAAAATTTTTTCTCGTGATTGACCACAAGCCACTTATCGCTCTTTTCATCCGACGATAAACGTGCCTGATCCTAAAGCATAACCGCTGAATTATTGGCCACTCAACCCAAATTATCTGTATAATATTCGTTATCGCCCTACGGTACAGTATGCAAATGCAGACATTCTGTCTCGATGCCTATCGAAGGGATGCGGAATTCGATGCATCAGAAGTTTCTTGCCTTAAGATTGATCAGTCTGATTCGTAAGCACTGCAAGCTTTTGCGTCTGATTTGGCACAAGCTACAGAACAGGATTACTCATTACGATTGCTCAAATAGTGCATTCAGCTGGGTTGGCGTCGTAATCCAAAATCGATTACCGACGCAATAGTACGACAACAACATTCTCAACGCAACAGCTTTTCTTTTCAGAATGGTGAACTTTTATTGCGTACTTCTAATGAGTAAACTAATGTCGTAATTTCCTCTTCACTGCAGCACAATATTATGAAACTTGTGCACAGAGAACATCGGCGTATTGTTAAAACCAAGCAACCTGCGCGCCAGCACTGCACGTGGCTCGGTCTTGCCAAACAGACTGAACAGATTGTACACAGTCACGCAGGCGCAGACAGACAGACAGTGCCGTGCAAGGTGTTTCTCAATTGGCCTCGACATGATGGTCCTTCGCAACAAATGTCCATTGATTTTGTTGGTCCTTACTGGAACACTCTTGGCTAATTATCCTCGATGTATACGGTAGATTTCTATCTGTCATTCCAGACACTTTGGCAACTACCACTTTTGTTATAAAAGCACTCGCTTCTGTAATTTGTTTGGAGGACTTATCAAAAATCATTATTTGGGACAATGGTCCGATCTTTTCTCTGTTAGAATTTTAACAGATTTGCCAATAAAAGGGAATTTAACGTATCAGAACGATTCCGTTCTCACCTCAGTCGAACGGTGATGCTGAAAGTTTTGTTCAAACTTTCAAGGTTTCGCATTCGAGGGTAAATGATTTGTTGATGTTTCTCACCACCTGTCGCAGTCTTTCACGACACATCGCCAGCGGAATTGTTACATGGTCGACATGACTCGGACATACTGCATCAGATTCCAATTTCAGAACGAAGTTTCACACAAAAGACAGAATCCTTTATCTCGGCCCGTAACAAACATCACAACTAGGAATCTAGCACCGCCACTCAGGCGACAGGCCGAGCTCATTAAACCGTGCTGGTCACAAAAGGCACTCATCGACGGCTTCGCATTCTTGATTATGGTGACTCTGATGTAGTTTAACATGTTTCAGAATGTAAGGCCGGAAATGCATATCCTCCTATTTCCATCTATTGTACTATAATTTTTTTTCCTTCTTTTGTTACCACAAGATATGACATTTCTGTCTCTTTATATATTGTAATTGTTTTACTGTTTGTATATATATGTTTATGCATTTATGTTGGTTTGTTTTGTGAATATTATTTGTATTTATACGCTGGGTCTGGCCTAGGGAAAACTATGCTATCGAACGAATAGATCGACAGGTCGTGTGGAGAACCAAAGTGTGTAGGATCTTTGGTAGTGTTAACTCTGCCTCGTGGAGCGCGGGCTGAGCAGAGGGGAAGTCTGGCTAGGGTGGTGCAGTGGAGCAGGTGTGTTGTGTGAAGCTCCCGCGAGTTGCTGCGCTTTCGGGGTTTGGCAGAATGTAATTGCGCTCGACTTGCTATGATAGTTTCTGACACGGCGTCGCGGACGGGAAGCATTAGCTGGCGCACATCAAGAGCCCGTTTCGTCTGGTGACCGTGTCGAGAAGAAGGCGCGCCAACATCCAGCTTCTGCAACAGCGACGGCCGACAATGAGTGACTGTCGCCACCTCCTCGATCGACGGCTTCAAACCTTCAATCAACCAGCAAGGAAGACTGGACGCACGTAAAGTTTTTGAACTGTATGGCAGGCCTCAGCTTTTAAAACTGTTCAAATCACAAAATTACAGCAATGTAGCATGAAACTTTGTTGCTCATTGTCCCAATTGCATTACCAAGCAGGGTCCCTTCCTTTTCTGGAATGAACCCGAGTGTCATTGAAATTCAGACGCCAGCATTAAAGTAACATTATTCTATTTCACTGCTTTAATTCAGTTAAGGTATTCATAGCTGGCTACAATATTCAGATTACACAAGCACAAATTAAGAGTGCGAGCTTTGTTACCATATTTTAGCTTACCTGTGACTACAGCTCAGCTTGGTATGTACTAAATTTTACTATTGTTAATTGTTCAGAATCATTTAATTCAAGTGCAAAGTTAAATCTCTTATTTCTAAATTGCGTAGATTCAAGTAGCTTTTGAAATGATTGTTCAGGTAGTCCAAGGCTAACCGTATTTTACTGAATTTCGATGTGCTTCAGAAACAAAGCTCACTATTAACTTCAGCCACTAAATTAACTTTCGGTATTCCGGTTTTATTAATTCTTTTGCTAAATTAAGTCAGAGTGCAGCGAAATTTATTACTTCCGACAAACTTTCAGTTTTGACACTACACGTGTCAACCTTCAGTTGCCACGCTTCTAGTGCTAATTATATGTGTAATAACCTTTCTTTTTCAGTTACTGTAGTAATTGTCCTTAGGACTGGCGACTGTAATTTCCCCCAAATCTCGAATATCTAATTACCGCTAGTTAATTGTTAACGTAACGGCCGCACATTTACTTTCTTTTTTAACTTTACACCTTTTCAAAATTAATTTCCACCAGTTTCATTTGCATTTTTCCTTTCATTTAGATGTAACCCTTTCCTCCCTCTTTACCGACAAATTAACTACGGTGACGATTGCTTTTCCCAAATTTCCATTAGGTACACGTGGTTTAATTTTTCACTGTCATTTAGGTCGATAAGTAAGGGGGAGGTTACAAGAAACGCTGCCTGTAACCCAGACTGCTGCCTCTGAGCAGGTTTTGCTCGTGCTTCACGTTGGGGCACATGGCTGTACAGACGTTCTCACACGGAGTTCGACTCCTGCCTGCCTACGTCACTGCTGCCGCAGTTACAGCATCCACAGCTATTCACAGTGACAGTCAGACATCGATCCCGGTTCGGCTGTGCAGCCTGCGGCGTCCACACGAGCGCCATTGCAGCACCCGACTGTGCCTCTGCGCTGCTGTCTTACCTCTGGTTTTCTGGCAGATATTCGCTGTGATTTGCAAAGCTGATGTTCAGGCGAGGATTTGTTGGCGCTGTGTACCATCGCGCACAACCAGCTTCTTCAACTGCACCTTGCCACACATCTTCCCTGCGCCGTCGCCCGCGATGACGCCGTGCAACACTCGGTGCAGGTTTGAGAGGGGAGTGCAGGAGCGGCGGCGTCTCTATTTATCGCACGTGGCGCGCTGCATGCAGGCGCATCTCCGTCGAAGATGCAACTTGTAAACTGCATGCCAGATGGCCGAGGTGAGCATGTCTCTCAGCAGAATTCGCCATCGTTCGATGGGTGGTGCCATGGACATCACCAGATAACGCTTCGCTTCAACTTGTCGCACGCAAACGTAGCTCTTCATGCGTTGAAATCCGGTAGTCAAGGAAGGCAGGATTCGGTTACGATTGTGGATGGGGCCGTAATCAGTTACTATTGGTTCTCTTTTGCAATTACACACTTTTATTTTAAAACGGTAATTCCAGACTCAGCAATACGTAAAGATATCACATTTTATTAATGAAGGAATAAACGGCTGTGAAATTAATAGTACTTTCAGTGCGTCACAATTTACCAGATGAACATAAAATACAAACACAGCAAATAATCCAGAAAGAGATTTTCACTCTGCAGCGGAGTGTGCGCTGATATGAAACTTCCTGGCAGATTAAAACTGTGTGCCCGACCGAGACTCGAACTCGGGATCTTTGCCTTTCGCGGGCAAGTGCTCCACCATCTGAGCTACCGAAGCACGACTCACGCCCGGTACTCACAGCTTTACTTCTGCCAGTATCTCGTTTCCTACCTTCCAAACTTTACAGAAGCTCTCCTGCGAACCTTGCAGAACTAGCACTCCTGAAAGAAACGATATTGTGGAGACATGACTTAGCCACAGCCTGGGGGATGTTTGCAGAATGAGATTTTCACTCTGCAGCGGAGTGTGCGCTGATATGAAACTTCCTGGCAGATGTATAGCTTTTTTTTCGTGCAGATATTAAGTAGAAAGGAAATGATATAATTCCATTTACTTGTCATTTCTGCGTTTGATGATTCTGAAGCTTCAGTATTGATCGCCGTACTTCAACAATTCAACAACAACAAATTAAATACCTTAATCCCATATGGAATGAACTGCGGAAGCTCTCCATGTGTGTGCTCCTTTCTGCAGCTGTTTAGCCCTCATTGTCTTTGCCGACGTGTTAGGTGCCTTATCCGGATGTAGGTACAGTAATGATCTTATTGTAAATTGCGGAGATCTCTTGAGAAATAGTTTGAAGCTTCCGATTAAAAGTTTTGGCAGGTTTTTATTCACATCTGCTTCTTTACACAGAGAGCTGCGTTTGAAGAGACGATTAAGCTAGGACGAGATAGTTCCTCAGTTGCCGCAGAGCTTATAGGACCTTTTGATATTACTATTATCTTGTCACTATGATATCCAAGTGATTGCTCTATGGAGTCGGATCTGGAAAAAATACATCCAGTGATGTATTTTTGCGTCTCTTTCGTGACCAGCAGTATACAGACTGCTTGCAGGCTCCATATAAACCACATGCAATAACAACCTGTACCTTTCAAATAACTTCCGGGAATTCAGCCAGGTAACACTTTCAGCGACCACCGATATTTCGGCGGCAGAACACCCCGCCATTTTCAAGGCAAACTGCTGAAAGTGTTACCTGGCTGAATTCCCGGAAATTATTTGAAAGTTGTATACGCCAGGAGAAACTCAGGTCTCACAACCTGTACCTGGCTATGTGGTCCATATATGGCGTCACTTTCTTAGTCGTAGCATATGCCAATCATTTCATCAAATGCTCAACACACACAAATATTCTGCTTCACTTAAGCTTGTTTTTTGCTTACTCGTGAAGTGCTTTTAGCAAAACGTTTGTGTACTTTAGTCGTCAGCACTGTGTAGATACTTAATGCTTTGCATTACTTCCTCTCTTTGCTTAACGCGTGGAACAGTAATAGCGGATAACAATATACTGAGAACGAAAAGCAAATTAAACGCTGAATTGTTTTCGCTCAATGGTGATAATTCTTCATTAAGTTTTTTTTTTATTTCATCCTCGATAATACCTTCTCTGATTCTATGCTTTGATCTACTTTTTCTAGCATGTTAAGTGCACGTTTACGAGTTTCACAAGCTTATAGAATTTGCAGTCGGCTTTAAAACCTATTTTGGTTGAAGTTTCTTTAATTCAGCTTGTAGATACTGTAAACAAACGTCCTCTCTAAAGTTTTTGCTACAGGCAGTAGCATTTTTAATATTAATGCTGTCACTACTGCTACAGAGCTGAATCCACTGAGCAAATGTTTCAGGAGTTCGAGGGAACTTATTACAAGTAATACTACTGCCTTTTAGTCTTCTGATTACAGTTTTCACACACAGCCGTAGGACAATTCGGCATTATTAATGTCAAACATAACGAACGAACTCGAAAGAAGCAAAAATAAACAGCAACAACATGAAACTTAATCGCTCCAACACGTAACAGTGCGCGCGAACTGTGCCGAGCTTCTCGACGGCGACGTATTGCGCTGATCGGAGCAGTTCTGCGCAGACACTATGGGCCCTACCTGAGGCAGCAAAGCCTGAGACAAGTTCTTCACAGTACGTGAAGACAGACATTTTGAAATAAGCAATGTTGGAAAATACTTCTAACAAATAATGGAAAAGCCCGCATCTCGTGGTCGTGCGGTAGCGTTCTCGCTTCCCACGCCCGGGTTCCCGGGTTCGATTCCCGGCGGGGTCAGGGATTTTCTCTGCCTCGTGATGGCTGGGTGTTGTGTGCTGTCCTTAGGTTAGTTAGGTTTAAGTAGTTCTAAGTTCTTGGGGACTTATGACCACAGCAGTTGAGTCCCATAGTGCTCAGAGCCATTTGCCAAATAATGGAAAGGAGCGCCGCAACAAAATTTTGCGCTTCTCCGCTGTGCGCAATTTTGGCTGTAGCAGCTGGCTGATTCTCTAATAGGGAGCCGTGATGAGCCAATATTCATAACTAGGTTTTATGCTGAAAACTGGCCTTCTATAACAGACGTTACAACATAGTCTCAAAAGACAATTCTGTTGCATAATTCTGCATACAGCTGCAACTGGCGGCAGTAACATGCGTTGCAATTAATGACATCTACTTTATCCTCATTTCATAGGACATATAAAATGAATAAAAACGCCGATCAGTCACATAAGGATCAATAATCTGCTTGAATACGATTACACAAATAATCGCTCCTTTGGTCAGCTCATGCCGATTCATAGAATGATTTTAGGTTCGGTTTGTTACGAAGAGTGTGTTTATCGTTGCTAATGACTGAGTTAGGTGTCTGGGCATTTAACTAATTCGTTTTCCGAGTCTTGTACATTGGCTAATGCTCGCTTTTATGTTGATCTAGCCTCTAACAGAGACAGTGTGCAGTTCCAGAAAATACTCGGTAGCGATAACGTAACCTTCCGCAGCGACTAAATGTCTCAGAACTGGATGGTGCCCTGTGCCGACATTTGAGGGGAAGTGGTGGTGGGGATTTCCACTGCCACGGCCTCGTGTGCAGTTACCTGCTGCCCGCTGTCCGAGCAGTTTCGCACCCCAGCGCCATCCCGTGTCATCTGACAGAACTGCTGTAACCCCCCGTCCCGCACCCCTGTCCGCGTCAACAGGCCCTTACGGAGGTTGCCCGTCTGGATATCTTTGTCTGTGACTATACCCACCCTCGGGGGACGCCGATTTTACTTTCGCTGTAGCGAGATCCGCAGAGGCGGCAGCAGGTGGTGGGTGCACAGTGGTGTGGTGTGGCGCGGCAGACCGCAGGTGGCCGTGACGGCTGGCGGCTGGCGTCTGCCGGCTCCCCAGTGGAGCGGACCGCCCGGCAGACGCCAGACGCCAGATTGCTATTCAGCGCGGACGCCGCAATCACGCCGGGACAGCCCGCCGGCTTCATCTGGCCGCAGGTGCTGCCAACGCCGCGCCGACAAATTGCCCTCCGGGTCGGTGCGCCGCCGGCCGCTCTGCGCTGCCCGGGAATTAAATCGCATTAATCAGCAGCGATGGGGCGAGGGGCGGCGGGAGGGGGGAGGGGCAGCGTGGTGGCGTCACCAGCGGCCTGCAGGCCTAAGCCGAGGTCCACCTGGCACTGCAGCACCCAAAACACGGCGACGACAATGGAACGTGTTGCGCCGTACACACCTGGGCCGAAAGCTACGAAACACATTCTCCACTATTCCCATACCGTTGTAAAACGTCGATTAAATGCTTGGAGACCAACAGAACAGAACGAAACGGAACGTCAAATATTGAGTTCTCCAGTCTAGACAGAATATCACCACGACCTCACATCGCTTCGCCCAGTACCTGTGAAACTAAGGTTAAGACATAGCATTCGTGATACAAAAGTTGTAGATAGGACAAAAATTAAGAGACTAATAATGGTAATGTTTGTTACCCGCCAGGATAGCCGAGAGTGTGCCGGCACGGTAGCTCAGCGTGTTCGGTTAGAGAGCCGGTTGGCCTCTGTAATAAAAAAAACTGAGTGAAAGGATCAACAAAACGAACTAGACTGGATGTCATGTGACGTCCGCAACGACCAAACACAACGATAAAAAAAAAAAGAGCGTTAACGCGCTGCTTCCTGCACTCGGGTAGGCGCGCAGGCCCCGGATCGAACCCACCCGGCGGATTAACGACGACGACCGTTGTGCCGGCCAGCCTGGATATGGTTTTCGGGCGGTTTTCCACGTCCTACTAGGTGAATACTGGGCTGGTCCCCACGTCCCGTCTCAGTTACACGACTCGCAGACATCTGAAACACATTCACACTGTTTCCCGATTTACACAAAAGGCAGGCAGCTGGGGTACACTAATACTGTCCTGGGGGTATGGGGTGGCGGCAGGAAGGGCATCCGGCCACCGCCACCCCTTTTAAATTAACCACGCCAAATCCGTCCTTAATTTTGACGACCCTGCGCACAATGCGGGATAAAAGCAGTAGCAAAATAAGAAGCAAAATAATAATGGTAATGTTTGTTAATGACGAAAGCAAACATAACAATGGATCTTCTAGATGATGTCGGTGTGGTAAGCTGCTGAGAAATGATAAAACAAGAAGAGTGTACATTTCGACGCGCAGGTCGCCGAAGTGGCGTCAAATCGAAAGACCTGCACCAAGCGAACGGTCTACCCGACGGGAGGCCCTAGCCACACGACATTTCCATTTTATTTCGAAACATCGAAATTTATTTGTTAGCGACAATATATTTATTAGACTTAGACTTATTAGACTTATATTTATTAGACTTAGAGAAAACGTTTGACAATGTAGTCTGGAATACCCTCTTTCAAATTCTGAAGGTGGCAGGGGTAAAATACAGGGAGCGAAAGGCTATTTAGAATTTGTACAGAAACCAGATTGCAATTATAAGAGTCGAGGGACATGAAAGGGAAGCAGTGGTTGGGAAGGGAGTGAGACAGGGTTGTAGCCTCTCCCCGATGTTATTCAATCTGTATATTGAGCAAGCAGTAAAGGAAACAAAAGAAAAATTCGGAGTAGGTATTAAAATCCATGGAGAAGAAGTAAAAACTTTGAGGTTCGCCGATGACATTGTAATTCTGTCAGAGACAGCAAAGGAGTTGGAAGAGCACTTGAACGGAATGGATGGTGTCTTGAAGGGAGGATATAAGATGAACATCAACAAAAGCAAAACGAGGATAATGGAATGTAGTCGAATTAAGTCGGGTGATGCTGAGGGAATTAGGTTAGGAAATGAGACACTTAAAGTAGTAAACGAGTTTTGCTATTTGGGGAGCAAAATAACTGATGATGGTCGAAGTAGAGAGGATATAAAATGTGGACTGGCAATGGCAAGGAAAGCGTTTCTGAAGAAGAGAAATTTGTTAACATCGAGTATAGATTTAAGTGTCAGGAAGTCATTTCTGAAAGTATTTGTATGGAGTGTGGCCATGTATGGAAGTGAAACATGGACTGTAAATAGTTTGGACAAGAAGAGAATAGAAGCTTTCGAAATGTGGTGCTACTGAAGAATGCTGAAGATTAGATGGGTAGATCACATAACTAATGAGGAAGTATTGAATAGGATTGGGGAGAAGAGAAGTTTGTGGCACAACTTGACCAGAAGAAGGGATCGGTTGGTAGGACATGTTCTGAGGCATCAACGGATCACCAATTTAGTATTGGAGGGCAGCGTGGAGGGTAAAAATCGTAGGGGGAGACCAAGAGATGAATACACTAAGCAGATTGTGAAGGATGTAGGTTGCAGTAGGTACTGGGAGATGAAGAAGCTTGCACAGGATAGAGTAGCATGGAGAGCTGCATCAAACCAGTCTCAGGACTGAAGACCACAACAACAACAACATATTTATACAAACATATCAAACTATATTTATAAGGTAATATGAAGAGCCTATTTATCTTATCCAAAGTATCAAATAACATAAAAAATAACTGTTTCCTTCTCCTTCAGGACAGATGCATTTTTCATTGTTAAACAAAGTTTGTTAATGAACATTGGTTTATCAACAAATTTTCTAATTTACATACAGCAGAGACTTTTCCTGCGTCCTGTTGTTGTTGGTGTTGTTGTTGTTGTGGTCTTCAGCCTGAAAACGTGTTTGATGCTGCTCACCACGCTGATTTATACTGCAAAACAGTCTCCACAACGCTTAACTACCGCACCCTGAATCTATTTCTACCTACTTACTGTACTCGAACATTGGTGTCCCTCTACAATTATTACCCCACTTTTCACAAGCGGTGTAGTTGGAAACGAAAATCTTCATTATTCTTGTACACGGTTTTAGAGGCCTTCTTCCTGCCTCTTATTTAACAAAAGAGAACGAATGCCGAGGTTCCTTGTGATACGAACGTACTGTCCCTAGAGGTTTGTCGTTAGCCACTTACTGTAGCAGCGAGCTTGTGGGGCCATGTTGCGCAACAACTAAATGCTTTGCGGGTTGAGCGTTTTCGTTATTCATCTCTATTTCTTATGTTAATTATCAGTCAAGATTATAAGCACAGTTTGGGCGCATTATGGTCACGTAACCGATCAGCAAAGCAAACAGTTGGTCATTCAATAGTTGGTTTGGGCTACATGAATGTTCTCCATTGCCTGTTCTTTTGCTAAAGCACTTTACATTGTCTCTCTCTTAACCCTGTGGCGCAGTGTTCACTGCTGTGGATAGCTGTTAATGGACGCGTCAGTTAGTCTTGAAGCTACAAATGCATTCAGTGCACTGCAGTTGACACTCCCTATTGATTTTGTGCCCCGTGTGCATTTGCAACGTTACGACTCATTGAAAACATCAGAGAAGAGATCGTAAGAGCTATCCAGCGCAGTGAAAATTGTGCACCACAGCATTAACTTGTTTTCTAAGTGACTTTTACAATTACGATTAAAGTAAATGCTGTTAGGATTGTACTTTCAGCAACACATGTTCATCCATTGTGTCTTCAGCTACTACTCAAGTACATTTCGAACAATTTTTTTTTATTCTAACCCCTTTTGCCTTGTCTATATCAATATATATTTATTAGAAAGAGTGGCTACTGATTTCCTTCCATTATCGAATTAACGATTCCTTGATACGTCAGGAAATAGTTATGTAGCTTTTCAATCGAACCCTTCTTTGAGTCAAGTTGTGTCATAAATCCCATCTGATATTGGATCTGCCCATCTAATCTTCAGCATTGTTCTGTAGCACGATATTTCGAAATGCTTCTGTTATCTTCTTGCCTGAAATGCTTAGCATCCACGTTTCATATTAAGACATGGCTACACTCCACATAAATACAAAACTTTCTAACGATTAAAATTATATTTCATGTTAACAAATTCCCCCTTCCCAGCAATATTTTTCTTGCTAGTGACTGTCTCCTCTCTAGTTCGTCCATCATCAGCTATCTCACTGCCCAAACAGCAAAACTTATTATCTTCTTTTTGTGTCTCGTTTCCCAATATAATATCCTCAGCATCTCCTGATTTAATTACACTACATTTCTCTGTCTTTGTTTTACTTTCTTCACGGTTATTATACAGCTTCTTTTATAGCACTGTCCATCTCGTTCATCTCCTCTTCCAATTCCTTGCTGTCACTGATGAAACTGCAACGCCATTTTTATTTCTTCGCCCTCGATTTTAATTCCCATTTCTAATTTCTTCTTGGTTTTTCTTATTTCTTGCTTAATGTAACATGGAATAACGCCGGAGACAGGCTAAAACGCTGTCTCACTCCCTTCTCAACCACTACTTCTATTTCATGTCGTTCGACTCTCATAACTGCTGTCTGTTTGTTGTACAATCTGTAAATAAACTTTCGTTCACTGTATTTTATGCTTGTTACCTTTAAAATTTCAGAGTGAGGTCCAATCAACGATGTCAAACGTTTTCTCAAAATTTATAAATGCTATAAATGTAGATTTACGTTTCTTCGTACTATCTTCTCGGATAAGATGTAGTTTCAGTATCGCCTAACGTATTCCTACATTTATTGGGAACCCAAAGTGATATACTCTGAGGTCGCCTTCCATCAGTTTCTTCCATCCTTCTGTAATTAGTTCCCGTCAATATTTTGGAAAGGCCACGTGTTGAACTAGTGATTCGGTAGTGCAAACACTTTGAGCAACTGTCTTCTTTCGGATGGGAAGTATTACATTCTTCCAGAAGTTTACGGATAGTTCTCCTATTTCACATACCTTGCACACCAGGTGGATCATTTTTGACATAGGTGGAACTTTCAAGGATCTCAGTAATTATGTGAGAATGTTGTCTACTTCAGAGATCATGTTTCACTTGGGTTTTTCAGTCTCTGTCAAACTTTTCTCGCAATATCCAATCTCCCGTATCAGCTATGCCTCCTTCCTCTTCTCGCTCTATACTAATGTCGTCAAGTTTGTTTCCCTTACATAGGCTCTCTATATATTCCTTCCAACTTTCCCTTCTTTGTTTCCAGGGCTCTCGGGTGTCCAGCCGGATGCGAGCGTTGAAGTCCCACGATATTTTGGCGAACAACCTTTCCGCCATCAGCAGGTGGTTCTGATGGAAGCACCTGATGATGGGGGAAAGGTTATTCGCTGAAATATCGTGGGACTTCAACGATCGCATCCAGCTGGACATCCGAGAACCCTGGAAAGGACACATACCTCGGGAATGCCTCCGGTCACATTTCCCTTTCTTTGCTTATCAGTGGCTCGTCATCTGAGCCCTTGATAATCGTGTACAATTACAGTGAAGTAAAATCTAAATCAATTTTCACTTACAGACATCTGTGTCTCTCGTATGACAGATTCAGTCTTGATGAAATACTTGCATCATTCCTCGAAGTCAGTGCAAAATAATATATCCTAAGAAGACGCAAAAGTACGAAACTCACTATTATAACATGAGTGAGCGCTGGGAGAATATGTTAACTTCTGATGTTAGCACATGACGACACTGGCGCCTCCCCCTTCCCCTTCTCTCCCTCACGAACGTCAACGTCCAAACTTTCCTTTCAAGAAACCACGAGCTTCGAGTCCTGTTTCTTCGTACACCAGTGTGGATGAAGCTTTTTGAAATGCATTATTGGTTGACTGGACGTTTCGTTTCGTCAAGCGTGAATCGACCACTATGCAAGCATATTTTCAGTTCAGAGAAACGTCGATCCTATGTAGCTGAAGATGATGTGTGTATATAATGGTGAAAGAGTGACTTCTGTTATCACTGTTCGTTCAATTACGTGGGCCGAGCGGTTCTAGGCGCTTCAGTCTGGAACCGCGCGACCGCTACGGTCGCAGGTTCGAATCCTGCCTCGGTCATGGATGTGTGTGATGTCCTTAGGTTAGTTAGGTTTAAGTAGTTGTAAGTTCTAGGGTACTGATGACCTCAGAAGTTAAGTCCCATAGTGCTCAGAGCCATTTGAACCATTTTAACAAATACGTGTAGCCCATTGTTCAATGAAAGTGACAAACTGAAGCTTCTGTGTAGGAGAGAACGCTTGTAAATTACTAACAAAAATTGTCTAGTAGGTAATCTGACTCCAACAGATGTAAATTTATGTAATTCAGACAATAATCTGACCCTAATTATTTGAGTGACTGAGCGTGTACGTCAGAAAGATTTTACTTTAATGTGAATTTACTGACAGTATTATGTGGTGTCAGTGTATAATACTGTTTTACAAATAAGTTATTTAACAATACAAAAGGCTAGTGCTAGACTGTTCAGTCATTTCTCAGTCTCATTCTCGTTCACTCCAACACGACAGACAAGTGCTCAGTTATTTATCATAACAAGAAGCATGTTACATGTTGACGAGTTTTCAGCAGACGCTCTTGATTCAAAAATGATTGTGTACAACTGGATTTTGCCGTCTAGTCAACTTCATTTCAATTTTGCTACTGTTCCTTTTAGCTTACAATTATTAATCCATACCAAGATATGATTGTCGGAAGGACTGAATCAGCATACAGGAAAGTCAAAACAATCTTTGGTGACATTAAAAGCAACGGTGGTAACATTAAGAGTGCAACGGAAATTCCTCTGTTAAATGCAGAGGAGAGAGCAGATAGGTGGAAAGAATACATTGAAAGCCTCTATGAGGGTGAAGATTTGTCTGATGTGATAGAAGAAGAAACAGGAGTTGATTTAGAAGCGATAGGGGATCCAGTATTAGAATCGGAATTTAAAAGAGCTTTGGAGGACTTACGGTCAAATAAGGCAGAAGGGATAGATAACATTCCATCAGAATTTCTAAAACCATTGGGGGAAGTGGCAACAAAACGACTATTCACGTTGGTGTGTAGAACATATGAGTCTGGCGATATACCATCTGACTTTCGCAAAAGCATCATCCACACAATTCCGAAGCCGGCAAGAGCTGACAAGTGCGAGAATTATCGCACAATCAGCTTAACAGCTCATGCATCGAAGCTGCTTACAACAATAATATACAGAAGAATGGAAAAGAAGATTGAGAATGCGCTAGGTGACGATCAATTTGGCTTTAGGAAAAGTAAAGGGACGAGAGAGGCAATTCTGACGTTACGGCTAATAATGGAAGCAAGGCTAAAGAAAAATCAAGACACTTTCATAGGATTTGTCGACCTGGAAAAAGCGTTCGACAATATAAAATGGTGCAAGCTATTCGAGATTCGGAAAAAAGTAGCAGTAAGCTATAGGGAGAGACGGGTCATATACAATATGTACAACAACCAAGAGGGAATAATAAGAGTGGACGATCAAGAACGAAGTGCTCGTATTAAGAAGGGTGTAAGACAAGACTGTAGCCTTTCGCCCCTACTCTTCAATCTGTACATCGAGGAAGCAATGATGGAAATAAAAGAAAGGTTCAGGAGTGGAATTAAAATACAAGGTGAAAGGATATCAATGATACGATTCGCTGATGACATTGCAATCCTGAGTGAAAGTGAAGAAGAATTAAATGATCTGCTGAACGGAATGAACAGTCTAATGAGTACACAGTATGGTTTGAGAGTAAATCGGAGAAAGACGAAGGTAATGAGAAGTAGTATAAATGAGAACAGCGAGAAACTTAATATCAGGATTGATGGTCACGAAGTCAAGGAATTCTGCTACCTAGGCAGTAAAATAACCAATGACGAACGGAGCAAAGACGGCATCAAAAGCAGACTCGCTATGGCAAAAAAGGCATTTCTGGCCAAGAGAAGTCTACTAATATCAAATACCGGCCTTAATTTGAGGAAGAAATTACTGAGGATGTACGTCTGGAGTACAGCATTGTATGGTAGTGAAACATGGACTGTGGGAAAACCGGAACAGAAGAGAATCGAAGCATTTGAGATGTGGTGCTATAGACGAATGTTGAAAATTTGGTGGACTGATAAGGTAAGGAATGAGGAGGTTCTACGCAGAATCGGAGAGGAAAGGAATATGTGGGAAACACTGATAAGCAGAAGGGACAGGATGATAGGACATCTGCTAAGACATGAGGGAATGACTTCCATGGTACTAGAGGAAGCTGTAGAGGGCTAAAACTGTAGAGGAAGACAGAGATTGGAATACGTCAAGCAAATAATTGAGGACGTAGGTTGCAAGTGCTACTCTCTGAGATGAAGAGGTTAGCACAGGAAAGGAATTCGTGGCCGGCCGCATCAAACCAGTCAGTAGACTGAAAAAACAAAACAAAAAAAAACAAAAAAAAAGTTGGCTTGGATCAGAGGTAAATTCCTCTTTACGAATCTGCGCTGAAATGCTAATGATTTGAATACCTGGGCAAGTAGTACTCTTCATGCTAGTTTCATGTTTGTCGCATTCCGTGTTCATGACAAATGTCGCCTTTACAGTGTGCACCATGGCGGTGCAGGAAATATAGCTGTCGATGTTAATTCCGTGAGTAGGGCGCCGGCAGCTGCAAATAGGCAGCGTCATCTCGCAATATGCTGTAGTGGGCAATTTATCGGCGGCGTGTTGGCAGCACCTGTGACCACTCCCGCCTGCGGCACTGATTGCGGAGGCGCATGCGGCGGGGGCGGTAACCTGCGAGATGAGATGGCAGGGCGGCGCGCGGCGCTGCCGGACTCACCACCGCCCAGTGGGTGGGTCCACTCCAAACTGGCAACTGGGCTGCCGTGCGCACCACTGTCAGAAGCGGGGCTCAGCCGAGCTGACGAGCCGCGTGTACTGCGCTGTCAGCACACCAAGAGAGTGGTTCCGAAAGCGAGCCCCGTATTCACAGTGACTCAGTGTAGAGGAAACAAAAATAGACTTTCGCAAGGTTCTTTTTGTGTGGTACAGACGGGGTGATTTTGCTACATAGGAACAAAACTACCGGAAACGGTCACTAATAAGACAACTACCAAAGAAAGACATTTGGAAATGTGGCCACAAATACGTTCCAAGCGAAGTACACTACTTGAAGGTGGATATGAAGTACAGGGCTTTTCAAAAATGACCGGTATATTTGAAACGGCAATAAAAACTAAACGAGCAGCGATAGAAATACACCGATTGTTGCAATATGCTTGGGACAACAGTACATTTTCAGGCGGACAAACTTTCGAAATTACAGTAGTTACAATTTTCAACAACAGATGGCGCTGCAAGTGATGTGAACGATATAGACGACAACGCAGTCTGTGGGTGCGCCATTCTGTACGTCGTCTTTCTGCTGTAAGCGTGTGCTGTTCACAACGTGCACGTGTGCTGTAGACAACATGGTTTATTCCTTAGAACAGAGGATTTTTCTGGTGTTGGAATTCCACCGCCTAGAACACAGTGTTGTTGCAACAAGACGAAGTTTTCAACGGAGGTTTAATGTAACCAAAGGACCGAAAAGCGATACAATAAACTATCTGTTTGAAAAATTTCAACGGACTGGGAACGTGACGGATGAACGTGCCGGAAAGGTAGGGCGACCGCATATGGCAACCACAGAGGGCAACGCGCAGCTAGTGCAGCAGGTGATCCGACAGCAGCGTCGGGTTTCCGTTCGCCGTGTTGCAGCTGCGGTCCAAATGACGCCAACGTCCACGTATCGTCTCATGCGCCAGAGTTTACACCTCTATCCATACAAAATTCAAACGCGGCAACCCCTCAGTGCCCCTACCATTGCTGCACGAGAGACATTCCCTAACGATACAGTGCACAGGATTGATGACGGCGATATGGATGTGGGCAGCATTTGGTTTACTGACGAAGCTTATTTTTACCTGGACGGCTTCGTCAATAAACAGAACTGGCGCATATGGGAAACCGAAAAGCCCCATGTTGCAGTCCCATCGTCCCTGCATCCTCAGAAAGTACTGGTCTGGGCCGCCATTTCTTCCAAAGGAATCATTGGCCCATTTTTCAGATCCGAAACGATTACTGCATCACGCTATCTGGACATTCTTCGTGAATTTGTGGCGGTACAAACTGCTTTAGACGACACTGCGAACACCTCGTGGTTTATGCAAGATGGTGCCCGGCCACATCGCACGGCCGACGTCTTTAATTTCCTGAATGAATATTTCGATGATCGTGTGATTGCTTTGGGCTATCCGAAACATACAGGAGGCGGCGTGGAGTGGCCTCCCTATTCGCCAGACATGAACCCCTGTGACTTCTTTCTGTGGGGACACTTGAAAGACCAGGTGTACCGATAGAATCCAGAAACAATTGAACAGCTGAAGCAGTACATCTCATCTGCATGTGAAGCCATTCCGCCAGACACGTTGTCAAAGGTTTCGGGTAATTTCATTCAGAGACTACGCCATATTATTGCTACGCATGGTGGATATGTGGAAAATATCGTACTATAGAGTTTCCCAGACCGCAGCGCCATCTGTTGTTGAAAATTATAACTACTGTAATTTCGAAAGTTTGTCCGCCTGAAAATGTACTGTTGTCCCAAGCATATTGCAACAAACGGTGTATTTCTATCGCTGCTCGTTTAGTTTTTATTGCAGTTTAAAATATACCGGTCATTTTTGAAACACCCTGTATCTTTGACATTTACCCTAGTATCAGCACCAGGAAAGTAGCCCACCAGCAAGGGGTACGCCAAACAATCGTGTGGAACATTCTGCACGACAACTGCCATTATACGAATCAGTTACAAGGCATGCAGACCATATCACCTACGAGCATCCATCTGCGTCGCCCCTTTCTTTGCTGTTCGTCGCACAGACCACTACGGTGCTGGGATCTGTATCATCCCTGCTATTCACAGATGAGGTATCTTTATGAAGGCCAGTATTATCAGCCTGTCATAATACGTACTTGTGGGCTACGTAGCATTCCCTTGGTATTGGGGCAGCGGACCATTAACGCCGACTCAGCCTCAATGTACGGGAGGTGGTTATTGCCTATCACCTGGTGAGACCACTAACGTTTCCACAACGTCTTACACGAGAGGAGCAGCTGCACTTGCTGTGGGTGATACCTTTGGCGGTACGAAAGGTAATGTGGCTACTTCACGATGACGCTTCGACTCACTGCCACTCTTCAGTGTGGAGCAGAAACACTAGTACAGACAGAACGCTTCCCTGGTGTGTTCTCACGTTTGCTTTCGATTGCTGCAACCTACACTTCAAAGATCTTTTAGCTCCAGCTTTATGTTAGTGTACCTCCTTTGTAAGGAATTTCCGGCCAAATATCCGTACTAAATTCTTTGCTCCTTACCCCCTCAAGAATCGTGTCCTGCACTTTGTACAAAACTTAGCAACACCACCCTGTATATCACAAAGATATCGCCACCCTTAACATGTAAAAGCAGAGTGTGTCCTTTTTGCAGATCACAACACTTCTGTAACTAATCCTTTTAGGGAGGCAGTAACTGAAGGAAAAATTGAAAACATTATTTACGAACAATTAACACATGGCAAATGGATTCATTACTAATTTCACAATAAACATTGTATACTAAAGTTTTCTCAAGACATACAGTAAATGTACTGTATGAACAGGATTCACTGAAAAGGGTAGGATGCTCCGATCGTTAGGGGTACTTACTCATCAAACTCTTAACTTTAAGAAACACGTTACTCAGCATACTTTTGTCTTTGCCGTTGGAACTATTAGTAGTGGGTAGATCACTCCATTAATACGTTCCTTGTATTTGTAACTATTAATATCTTGCAGCACTATTTTGTGGCGTTACCCTTCAGTTAAGAAGAAGAATTGATTGCAGAATCACGAGTAGATAGAACAATGAGTTACTTTCATGTACAATGGTGATGTAATACTTTTCGCGATTACTACTCCTTTAATTTCACACTGCCGCACAACATCCAGTGGGTCAACTTATTTGGTCCTTTTACGAGTCAACCGGGGATCCTGAAACTGTATAAACACATTAATTTTTGCACAAAACGGTGACCACTGTCCCCTTTCACCTGGAAAATACTTAAACAAAGGTCCAAAGACTTTCAAGCGTAAGTGATAACCGAGAAGCTACACTCTACCTGTGCGTTTGGCACATTAGCATATTATTTATCAGCTGGTAAAAAAATGCTTTTATACCAGTAAGATCACTACACATTTGAAATTAATAACAATGATTCAATGATTAAATATTTGGAACCAAACTATAAATAATTTAAATTTTAGCAAATAAGTCTATATCTACTTGTTGTTGTTGTTGTGTTCCTCAGTCTGAAAACTGGTTTGATGCAGCTCTCCGTGCTGCTGTATCCTATGCGAGACTTTTCATCTGCGAGTAACTACTGCAACCTACATCCTTCTGAATGTGCTTACTACATTCATCTCTTGATCTCCCTCTACGACTTCCCCCCCCCCCCCCCCCCGCTCCGCCACTTTACTCCAATACTAAGTTGCTAATTCCTTGATATCTCAGAATACGTCCAATCAACCAATCCCCTCTTTTGGTCAAGTTGTACCACAAATTTCATGTCTCCCCAATTCTGATCAGTACTTCCTCGTTAGTTACATGATCTACCCATCTAATCTTCAGCGTTCTGCTGTAGCACGAGATTCCACAGCTTCCGTTCTCTTTTTCTCTAAACTGTTTATCTTCCATGTTTCACTTCCATACATGGCTGCAATTCAGACAAATACCTTCAGAAAGGGTTTACTAAAACTTAAATCTATATTAGATGTTAACAAATTTTTCTTCTTCAGAAATGCTTTTCTTGCCATTGCCAGTCTACATTTTATATACTCCCATCATCAGTTATTTTGCTGCCCAAATAGCAAAACTCATCTACAACTGTCTTGTTTCCTAACCTGATTCTCTCAGCATCACCTGATTCAATTCAACTATAGTCCATTATGTTTTTCTTTTGTTGATGCTGTCCATTCCCATGGGCTGCTCGTCTAAGTACTTTGCTGTCTCTGACAGAATTACAACGCCACTGGCAAAACTCAGAGTTTTTATTTCTTCTCTTTCATCTTTAACTCCTATTCCAAATTTCTCTATGGTTTCCTTTACAACTTGTTCAGTGTACATTTTGAATAACACAGGCGATAGGCTACAGTACTGTCTCACTCTCTTCTCAACCGCTTCCTCTATTTCAAGCCCCTCGACCCTTATAACTGCTATCTGGTTTCTGCACAAGTTGAAAATAGTTTTTCGCTCCCTGTATTTTACCCCAGATACCTTCAGAACTGCAAATAGAGTAGTCCAGACAACTTTACCAAAAGCTTTCTACAAAAACGTAGGTTTGTGTTTTCTTAACATACGTTTTAAGATAAGTTGTAGGATCTGTATTGCCTCCCTTGCTCCTACATTTCTCCGTAATCCAAACTGGTCTTCCCCATGGTCGGCTTCTACAAGTTTTTCCATTCTTCTATAAGGAATTCTTATTAGTATTTTGCTACCGTTACTTATTAAACTGATAGTTCGATAATTTTCGTAACTGTCAGAATTTTTTTTTCTTTGGAATTGGAATCACTACATTGTTCTTAGAGTCTGAAATATTTCGCCTGTCTTATATATCTCGCGCACCAGATGGCATGGCCGGCGCTCCGAAGGCTGTCAGTAGTTCTGACGGGAGATCTTCTACAGACGGGGCCTTCTTCCGACTTAAACCTTTCAGAGCTTTCTCAAATTTTTCTCGCAGTATCATATTTCCCACCTTATCTTCAGTTATACCTACTTCTCTTTCTAGAATGGTGCTTTCAAGTTCATCTCCTTTGTATAGACACTCTATGTACTCCTCCCATCTTTCAGCTTTCCCTTCTTTGCTTAGGACTGGTTTGCCATCTGAGCTCTTGTTATATACATACAGCTGCTTTTCTTTTCCACAGAGGCCTCTTTAAATTTTCTGTGAGCGATATCTCTGTTCCTCTTAGTGAAACATGCTTCTAGATCATTACATTTGTCCTTTAGCCATTCCTGCTAAGCAATTTTTTACTTCTTGTCAATTGAATTTTTTAAACGTTTGGATTCCCTTTCGCCTGCTTCATTTGCTGCATTTTTGAATTTTCTTCTTTCGTCAGTTGCATTCAGTGTCTCTTGTGCTATACAAGGATCTGTGCTAGGCGACGTCGTTTTACCCATTTGATCCTCTGCTGCCTTAACTATATCATCTCTTAAAGCTATCCATACGTCCCCTGCTGTATTCACTTCCCCTGTTCTAGTCAACCGTTGCCTAATGCTGATTTTGTACTATCGTGAATAGGAGAGAGACTGCCACAGATAGGAAACACGAATTGGGTTGACAACGTATGGGGTTGGCAATATTAAAATAAAGGCAATTTTCGTTGCGGCAGGATCCTCTCACTAAATTTCAGTCACCAAATGCGAAAATATTTTGTTGGTTCCCACCTGCATAAGGAGAAAACGATCATTGTAATAAAACATGGAAATAAGGGTTAGCACGGAAAGATTTAAGTATTCGTTTTTCCAGCGCGAGTTCGAGAGTGGCACTGTAGAGAAATACCTTATAGGTGCTTCGATAAAGCCTCCGCCATGCACTTAATTGTGAATTGCGGATTAGTCATCTAGATATTTGTCGGACTCTCCCCTTCTCCGTAAAGTGAGTCTCTATCAGTCCTGCTATATTTACGTTGTACTTGTCCAGCAATTCAAACGGTTGCTTTAGCTTACCTACCTTTAGCAGAGATTGGATGTCAGGTAGGTGATGTTGATCTACAGTGGTTGTTCTCCTGTAGGTGGAGTAAGTCGAATACATGATTGTGCAGTTTCCGCAGAATCCAATGACATGGTCGCCCCATGATGTGATTGGATTGCTTATCATATGGACTACGTTTTCTCAAAGAAAGTTTCTACATGTTTTGAGTTCTACGAGACTCGTATGGTGATAATTACAGGGAGAGTGATTGCTGAACTTAATAATCGACATAACTAATGCGGTAAACGCATACAGTTGAAAGTACATAATACTAGAAGCAAAAAATCTCAGCAGCCATGGCCTCTAAAACGCATATCTTAAAACGTATGAGCAATTCTTCATCATCGACACTGTGTAACACGTATTTATTACTGAAAGCTCTTTACCTTCCATTTTTAATAGGTGATTGTATGGACCAAAACAAAAGATGAAAGGGTACAGTACCGCCCGACATTGAAATTGGTACAACATTCTTCGTTATTCTTGTCGGAACAACATATTTTTTGTAACAATAACTCAATTTCATTTAATACACCGAAGCCAGATACCAATGTAGGAAAGAAGGACAATTTATTTATTTAATTGATCACATGTGCACTCCCACAAAATAAATCCCTACATCCAATTTGGTGAGATCTGTGAAATGAATGAATGTATGTTCATCTGCTAACCGCAGATAGTGAATGTGCAATATATGATCATCTTTGAGAAGGTCTTTTGGTCACCTTTGGTGGAACCAAAGAGATGAAATTTACCTGAGCTTTGAGCGACTGAAATGTGGCTGACCAATACGGTAGCAAGGTGCTCCCCCACCTCGGTGGAGGTGCGAGATGACCTGAAGAACGGCCATGTTTCAGCACTCTGGCGCTGGATCTTGTGTTGGTAGGACCTGTCGTAGGTGTGCTCCGTAAAGACAAAAGAGTGGAGAAAATGGTATGCATGTGAAATACTTGAGAGTAGTTTGGAATAATTATTTCTCTATTTCAGGAACTTTTGGGGGGAGAATTAAATGACAGGCAGGTTATATTAAGGGGATCGTAGTAATCTTTGGAAGTGACCAACGGTCACAGTGAAACCACATGTAGCAATAAGTTGAAATACTTCTGAGTGCTTAAGTTAAGCTGAATTACTAGCGTGTGTACTATAAGTTGGAAATATTTAAGAAATGGCGTCTGCAGGACTTGAAATTAGAGACGAGCACTTCCACGTGGTGAGTACTGTGTGAGTCTCAATCTGTGTATGAGACAAAGGATAAAGAGAAGTACTCGTCCAAGGTATCAGTTGAGGACTCGCGTGTGTGACGAATATGATCTCAGTATTACTTTGAGTGTTATGTTTCCGTGTGACGCTGGATTCAAACTCTGATACTCTGAGAGAGAATCAAGGTGAGTCAGCCGTCTATCCAGCAACGCCACTTGGCTTGCATTGCACGGGAAGACGTGCATATATCCTCCAGAGTTTGTAGTAGGAAAGAAAAGTTACGAAGTGGGGCAGTGTCATGTGAAACTGGGATGAATACTAATTGAAATGGGAAAGCTGAAAGTGAAGTGATTCTAACGTTGTGACTATTCTTTGTGATGTATTGTATGTTGTCAGTGTGATGTATTTCATGTAATTTAAGGATGTGTGGTTTGCATGGAGAGTAGCAGGATAGGTTCAGAAGCAGTGGGTTATGCATGTTCCTTTTGTACTGCTCGGTCTGGAGGAAATTTTCGTGATGATGGGTGTGAGAGTCGAAGTGTGAGATATAGCAAAAGATCCACCATCCTATCCAGAAAGTGCACTGTAGCATTAAATAATTACGAGACCATAAGATAGAGAATCACCAATGTAAAGCCATGCCCACTGGGCGGAGTTTCTTATGTGTAATTGTTGTATAAAATGTAATGGTGTGTTTAGGTTATCTTTAAATCATAATAAAATTTATCGGAATAAAAAAGATAGTGAAAAGAAGAAGATTGGTGACCTTGTTCTTCGAACAGTGTGTAGTCACGATATCCAGAATTTATAATGTGTGAGCCATTCACATTCAGTGCGATGGCCACGTGTTGATCAAAGCCGTTGGGTAAGAAAGAAAATGTGGTATTGCCAGTGCGTAGTGAACAATGAGAGCTGTGTAAATTACTAATAGTCAGATTGCGTTATCCGTTTCCGTTGTGTAATATTCAAACAGGAGAATAATCTGTAGCTTAATTGTGAGTACTGGAGCTCATAATCAGTCACTGATTTTACTCGATAAATAAGAATAAATCCACTCGCTTAGCAGACCACTCATCTTGCATGCCCGACTGCTTGATACCACAGTATGAGCAAGGCATGTGGGTGCCTCTCAAAGAAAATTGAAAATTGTCCAGTAAACATGAGCTCTAGAGTGCATACGTTAAGAGCTATCAACACTTGTTCACCTTAGAAATACTGCAAAACACGTTTCTACTTTTTAAGTGCTCATAGCACTTTGAGCTCTCGTTTACTGCTCTTTTCTTTCCCTAGTAGGTACATAGTACCTCCTCCCAAAATATGGAATACAGCGACCCTGCAGGAGAAGAAATTTCTTTCACAGTACTGAAGATGAAGAAATGCTCATACCTCTTAATGTATTCGTTCTAGAGCCCATTAATAGTGAGACGCTTTTTTTTCTACTATCGTGTACTGTAAGCTGTATTCGCTTACGCCAATAATTATGAGAGATCACGCATACAAAAAAGGAATAAAACTGATTAGTAACGCTGAGAGAACATTACCGTTCGTGTCGGGATCTTGCGCGTATGTTTGTTGAATGTTTTCTCCAAATATTCGCCAACCAAGTCAGCAACACAGCAGAAAAATCATAAGACAAACAGGCGTAAGATTCCGAGATGAACTCAAACAGCCACAACACAAACACGTGGTCACGAAAACCTCAACACTTTCGTGTTTTCACATTTGGTAAAAAAAAAATGGGTGCCACTTGTGAATGTTGAGCAGTGGTTCAAATGGTTCAAATGGCTTTAAGCACTATGGGACTTGACATCTGACTTCATCAGTCCCCTAGAACTTAGAACTACTTAAACCTAACTAACCTAAGGACATCACACACGTACATGCCCGAGGCATGATTCGTACCTGCCACCGTAGCAGCAGCGCGGTTCCGGACTGAAGCGCCTAGAATCGCGCGGCCACAGCGACCGGCACTATTGAGCAGTGTTAAAATGTGAAAGCTGGCAGGTACCTTAAGTTTGGACGTTCAGGCAGCAGTAGAAGCACCTGCTTTATTGACAGGAATTCGGGTCTTGCTGTGGTGAGTTTTGTGTGTGCGGAAATGTCAGCAGGCTGCTGTGTGTGTGTGTGTGTGTGTGTGTGTGTGTGTGTGTATGTGTTGTGAGGGCAGAGGAGGCGAGTTATCTCAGCGAGGCGAGGGGCAATAAAGATGTTCCAGCAGACTGTTCTCTGCCGTGTAGCGAGCCGCCATATTGCGTTTCATGGCGCCGCTATGGTGCGCCAGGCCGATATTAAATTCCCTGTCCCACCGACGGCACGGCGCCGCCGTCTCCGCTCCTGAAGGCTGCCTTCCTGAAGTGACCGGCTGCGGTCACCGGATTTGAGGGGAAGCCCTCTCGTCGAACCACCGTGTACGAGAGGGACTGTGACGTCACCACGTCGCGCTGCTGCGAAAAGTCAAATTGTCGCCCCATTTTATTCGCTCGCCGCGAGCTGTGTTTATATGGAAGGAGGGAAATGCGCTTGTAGATTTCCTCACACAGGGAATGCGTTCCAACAAATTTTGCATTTCCCCAGTTCCCGGTTTTTTCGTACTTTCGGCAATTAGAATGGCCCGTCGTGGTTATGAATGCTCTGTGAATAACATACGAGCATGTGGAATAGCGAACCAAATTTGCTACGTAGAAATGGATACAACCCAGACGCAATTAATAAACTTAACAACAAAATCAAAAAGGTGCAATGCACACCTACTAAATCAGATTAAAAAATGGTTCAAATGTCTCTGAGCACTATGGGACTCAACATCTTAGGTCATAAGTCCCCTAGAACTTAGAACTACTTAAACCTAACTAACCTAAGGACATCACACACACCCATGCCCGAGGCAGGATTCGAACATGCGACCGTAGCAGTCCCGCGGTTCCGGACTGCAGCGCCAGAACCGCTAGACCACCGCGGCCGGCGCAAATCAGATTCACCAGAAGGAAAAAACACATTCGCTCACATGACCTTTATAGGTAAAATTTCATACCAAATTGCCAACTTCTTTCGGAAAACTGTTATTCAAATTTCTTTCAGCACTAACAACAAGCTACAACAGCACACAAACAACCAATGCCACCACAAATCCGGTATTTACGAGCTTTTATGTAACAATTGCACATAGTTCTACATAGCCCAAACTGGAAGGAGTTTCGTTGTAAGATACTGTGAACATATGGATGCCTTCTGGCTAAATAACTTTGATAAATCCACATTTGCAATGCATCTATAAGACCATGGTCACTCAGCCACAGCCATTAAAAATAACCTACAAATACTACACACTGTGAACAAAGGAAAGAAAATGAATCTGCTCGAAGAGCCAGAAATTTATATGCACAGCTCTAACTCACCAGACCTTATTCTCAACGAACAGGTGGAGCTTGCAAACAAATGTTATCTTCACATATTTCACAAAATATTCAAAAACAAAAACTTATTATCCTCTGATATAATAAAAAAAGTAATATTCTACGGAATTTCGATGTAGCATTCAGACAACAGTTCAAGTGTCATTATCATAATAGGTAAAAATCATATTCTAAACACAAGCTGTAACTGTCATTGCATAATTTGTAATAGCTTTCAAATTTCATGTGCGTAACATCACTGTACTTCCTAGATCTAAGTTGTCTGACAACAGTGTGGCTCAAAACAGGTCTAGCTGCCATTTTTAAAATTTGTAATAGCTTTTAGTAATTTCATATATATAACATCATTGTACTTCCTAGAGCTAAGTTCTCCGACAAAAATGTGGATCAAAAAATTTCATAATGTGTATAAAAACACTTCGCAGTCTGTAATAGCTTCTTAAGTTTCTACACGTGCAACACCCTTGCCCTTCCTGTGGCTAAGTTCCTTGACCTACATACTGTATTTCTGTAAGAGCAACGTCTTTACACCTGCTACGTCTAAGTTCTTTGACCATAGCCCACATGTTTGTATGTAAACACAGTGTATTTCACGAGTGCACGTCGTAATAGTGAAATACGCAGCTAAACTTTATAAAATTGAAATATGGACGTGTAAACGTAAGTGTGCAACTAAGTGGAAAAACTGTCACCACAGCGTAACTGTAATAATGATGCTTCATATTAACGTAAGTACAGATATATTTTCGACAAATGCTGCCTTATCACTTACAGTGGTCCCACTTGTATATGTTTGGAAATGAAGTCCCATGCTTCTTTACAGAGCGTAGGGGAACGATGCGCACCGCCTTACTAGGCAAAGTCCTGATGGAGGTGGTTTGCCGTTGGCTTCCTCCGACCGAAATGGGGATGAATGATGATGATGAAGACGAAACAACAACACCCAGTCATGTCGAGGCAGGAAAAATCCCTGACCCCGCCGGGAATCGAACCCGGGACCCCGTGCTCGGGAAGCGAGAACGCTACCGCGAGACCACGAGGGCGGACTGTATATGTTTAGTCACCAGTATTTTTTTTTTGTATTTAAACAGTGATCTCCAGCAATATTAGCATGTACATGAATGTGTAAACACCTAAGGATGGGCGCAAGCACGAAAATGGACATGTGGCGAATAAATATCCTTTTATTTATTTAACTTGTAAAATATCTTCCGCCGCTGTTCTTGAAATTATTCATTGTAGTGGACCTGCTATGCAGTGCCATCGAACTGTATGGTTGCACTTCTTCACCCTGTTGCGATGTACGGAGAAAGCTATGATCTATTCAAATTACTAAACGACGAATTCACTTTTGCGCAAACTCTTCTGTATTTACAATATAATCTTAAGAATTTACAATCTTGATTACAATCTGCTGTGAACAGATCTTTCGTTAATTTGTAGCTCTCAGTAGGTCTTAACACGTGTATGTATCGATATGACATTTCAAAGAGAGAAATCTCTCCTCTGCGTCTTTAAGTTGTTCGGTCGTTTCCATTCACCGGGTCCTTTGCTCCGTGACCTCAAAGGCACCGCCAAGCCGCGAAGCCCAAAGTACAACAAATGCTCCGCCACAGCAGGTGGAGAGCTTTAGTCGGCGTCGTGCCTTGTCGATGTCCGGGCCTGACGTCTTTTACTCCCCACCTGCATTTGTAACAAAGATGATCGCGCACAGTGGGATATCCCACACTTGTGAATTACATGAAACAACGTTTCCGGTTTGCTCGAACTTCTTTCGTCGGCCTGAATGGTCAGATGTGGCAAATGCTAACCTATACTATCGACATGTTACACCGTAGCACCCACACCAGAGGGGGTGCAACTGTGCTCACGTTGCTGACTTCTTTATAAATTTGACTCGATTTTTTAATCACTGAAATAACATCACATGACTTGTCAACCTGCGATGTTTAGTTTCGTCTCCTTATCCCCTTTGGGGGGGGGGGGGGCTTCCATTTTTTCCTCAGTCTCACCAATGTGTGCTTTTTATAGATCTTCAGTATATATCCCTGGCAAATTCCCTTTTCTAATTGAAGACATCGGAATGCTTGAGATGTGGCCGGTTGGAGTATCTCGCAGCCAGTGGTAGTGTGGCAGAGGGATTCCCAGTATTGGGAAAGAATGGGAGGTGTTTGAAAATTACCATCATTTACACAGCAACCAAGGGAAACATCCCGAATACCTTCGTCAGAACTGACGGATGGGAACTGTTTTTAATTGAACTTCTGGGACATCATACTCCAGATGAAAAATAAGAAACTTGAAAACATAACAATGTATTTGTTTTAGAGTATGGAGAAGGAATGTTGATAACTAACTTGACGTGTATTGTAAGTATCTGCATCGACATCGATCTCTTTTTATACCTGACGATTTCGCCTCGTTATGAATGACATTCTGATTTCTACCTACAACAGTAACACATTTGAATGAATTTTATCCGTAGCGGATACTGTTGAACTCCGTGACTGTTCCTTTATAGTCCGAAAGGTGACAGACCGTATGTGGAGTAGACGTCATCATACCAAAAAATCATGTATTTTACACACCAGTGCATATACATATATGGTTGGGAAGAGTTTCACAAAACCACTGTGTACTCTCCTGAGCCAATCATGCCCACAACTGTTCTGACTGATCCTTGACACAGCTGCAGAGTTGACCCGCGATCTGGTCCCACACGTGTTCTCTCGGCGACTCATCTGGGCACCTTGCGGGCCACGGGGGTTACCTCAGCATCGCGCAGACTCTTCATACAGGCACGTACCTTTTATGGACTAAAGTTTTATAAACGGTGTGCCACTCGAAGGAGGCCCCATTGACATGTGTAGTAATTCCACTGAAACTGCACCGTGCAATTTGTGACGTTTGACGTGACAACACTGCACTGTGCAACATTTTTTGATGCAACACTGTTGAAACCTGGTTGGTAGGTAGTCAGGGAGCGCACAGGATAAGGTTAAGGTTGTGGATGGGGACGTAAATAGTTACTGTGAGTTGCACAATCAAACACACAACTTTATTTTTCTAAGAACCACTTTAAAAGATCACACTTAAACAATATGGCTGAAGGCCTAGCTAAGAAAACTTGAGATAGGCCCAAAGCCACACAGCAAACACAAGAACGGCTTAGAAATCAAAAGAAATTTAAAATAGAAGGTAAATTAAAAACACCATGCAATGAAAACAATTGTAACATCCACGTGATAAATTTTTGGCTACAGTGCGACGAGAGGAAATTATGCCTGTAACAGTTATAAACATATTCTATTCGACATATGAAAAAATGTAATTGGACATATCGATGTGTATCATACAAAGACAATGATAATTGTAAATTGCTTTTATGATCTGCGTTTGTCTTCCTTTGTTTTTACCTTTTGTTGGATGGCTTTTGTAGGTTCAGCACGCAAGACGCATATCAAACTGAGGTTTGTTGAGAAATTGTAATTATTTGTTAATTATTACTTGAAAATAGAGTTCATTATTATTATAAATATAACTGAATAATTATGTGTGACTTTAATTCCTCTCCCAGTAAGCATTATCTGTGTTAATTATTTCTTTCCGCTACAACGAGCGCAGCCATTGATGATAGCGATTTGTATCACGTTTTTTGTCTGTGTTTTCCTTAGAAACAAATCAAATGTTTGCTTGATGAGGTCTAAATACTGCACAATATGAAAGTATAGTTTATAGCGGTTAATAAAAATCTTAAATATTTACTTGTTTGCTCTAACAATAGAAAGTTTCTATCAATTGTCTGCCGCCATCTTAACAATTATCACAGCGGCATATTCAAATTACGGAACTCTGCAGACATAAATGCCGAACCTAATACAAATGTGTAAAAATAAATGTGCACCGTTGGTCCCGAACTCATCTGAATGAAAATGCTTCGAATCAGATTGGTTCTTAAAAAACAGTGCTCATAGCACGAACGTTATAACAAACTTTTCTAGCTGATGTATGGAGCCGAAATTAATTACGCACGAGTTGCGAAGAATATTATTTCAGGTAAGATACGTGAGTGTTGTGCGCGGCTGATATTCGGTGATTTTAATGATCATTTTGCTGAAGATAACTGTTTCCATCATAATCCATAGTTGTATAGAATCCGTTGTATGAACTGTGATTTAGTGACACCTACACAACTTACAGACAACAAAATAAGATTATCATTTCCATTTACAAATTAGTTAAATACCAAACCACTGAATAACCCAGCGAACGCCACACAATTCACGGCTGAAGGCCTACACTACACATCTGAAGGACAACTATAATTAAGGCACATCAGTAAACAATTTTTTAAGCAATAAAATTTCTTTTTAATCTCGTACAACAGAACGGCCGAAACCTGATTAACTTATTGAACGGCCGAAGGCCACAAACAAATCTGAAACAACATCTGAAGGCCTGAACAACAAGTCAGATAAATAATGTGAAGGATGAGCCAGACAGTAGGAGATTTTACTTTATTATATGAGCTTTCAAACGGTAACTTCATTTTTCCATTACGGCCAGGCCACGGCCGGCAGTCTTAGCTGCCTGTAAATTCTTCCGTCACACGGTCTAGTAACAGGAAGTCAGCACCGAGGAAGGGCAGCTTGGCTACGCACCTCTCTCATGTGCTTACGAGGTAACGCCACCCCAGGCGTCGCTTAGCATGCAATGGTCTGGGAAGTTCCATGCCGCCCGCACGGTTTTCTCGGTCCTGACCAGTCAGGGCGGAGGAAGCCGCGTGGTGCGTCGAATATACCCGGCCGCCCGTCGCCGGGCCCGCTCTCTTGTATTCTTGCTCACCAGCGAGTCGGATGCGCGCCCTGTAGCATTGAACATCTCCCGGTGCTGCGGCACTGTGGACTTAGTTTTGGCAGACAACAACTTTCCTTAGCTTCGCTAACTATGTTTTGCCATACTTTACACTCTGGCTCACCCTCACTTCCCTAGGCCTATGTAGCCCCTATCATCATGCTTTCGCCAATAAATGGCCTTTATCTAAAAATTACCCTATTCATTCCATAACGCCCACCGCCTGCCCATACGCCCATCCTGTACAATAATTTAGAATAAACCCCTTGCTTATTATTTTAAAAAAAATGCTTTAGATAACACACCCAACTGAAGGCCCTATTAATGGGTTCATGCAAATTCTCGGCTGAAGGCCACACGTAACACATGGAACAACTAACAGCTTAGGGCCTGGATCACAAACAATTAATACAGAACAAATTCTAAGAACAATTTTTTTCTAAAACAATTAATGCTCAAAATTTTAATTTAACATGGCTGAAGGCCTTTGTGTAAGATTTTAACAAACTGAATTAATACACAGCCAAAGGCCTCACACAATACTTCAACTAAAATGAAAATCACAATTTAAAACAAACAGAACAAGTGGTACTCAGAAATGTTCCAAGGGTCTGCCAGAGAAGGTAGCTCGAATGTAAGGTGAGGTGAGACAGGTAGCCAAGAGTTGAAGTTACGTAATAGGATGGCAACCTAGACTAGGGACGGCCCATAAATCGACCAACAATTTAATCAATTCCCTTCCATCCGACCTACGGCACGATGATGGAGAATATCGGCCAAAGACGAGGATATAAACAGCACTACGCCTCCAGATACAGGCGTCTAAAAACAGCCAGGGCAACAATAACCACTCTAAGCAAATATGGACCAAGAAACTTAATGGGCTATCGAACTAGACGGCCTGCGGACAGCATCAACACGATGAGGGAAGGCACACTGCCAGAAAACTATGCTAACGACCACGGCAGGTAACTGGGGCGTTAAAGGCCACAGGGCAGAAAATACCGGTGGTGCACTTCACTGATAAGTAGCAATCAATTTAATAATTAATTACAACATAGGAAGACAGGAAGACAGCTGCAAGATTTCGCCGAATCCAACACATCATACCGAGCGAGGTGGCGCAGTGGTTAGCACACTGGACTCGCATTCGGGAGGACGACGGTTCAACCCCGTCTCCGGCCATTCTCATTTAGGTTTTCCGTGATTTCCCTAAATCGCTTTAGGCAAATGCCGGGATGGTTCCTTAGAAAGGGCACGGCCGATTTCCTTCCCCATCCTTTCCTCACCCGAGCTTGCGCTCCGTCTCTAATGACCTCGTTGTCGACGGGACGTTAAACACCTCCTCCTCCTCCTCCTCCTCCTCCAACACATCATACGATGCTGCTAGCTCGAACGGCCAAGGGGGCAACAACCCGCAAATGAACAAAGAGGTGTCACAATAGTTGAGGTTTCATAACAGATCAACTGATCACTCAACTTCAGCGTTCAGGTTCGGTGGGCAACGAAATTGTCACTCTCGCAGCTAAAGCCTCACGATCCGACAGTGCGTGCGTGCGACCAAATGCACGTCGTCCGGTGATGCGACTGACCCAGCGACCAACCAACGATTGTCGCCGCTGAAGCCTCCTTCCGTCGGATACTGCATGTGTGTGACCCCAGCGGCCGGGTGAGTACTGGCTGTCCAGACGTCACTGGAAGCCCATCCCGACTCAACTCTCGACACATAGAAATACTAGCGGTCGTTCCAAAGATAATACGACAGTGCTCTTATCGATAAGTGCTGCTGCTGCCACTCTCAGACAGGCAAGCCGGTAACTCAGTGACGTCAGTACATCGAATAAGAAACGAGGCGACCGAACGGTAAAGACAAGATGACAAGCAATAAACGGCATGAACACGAGCCATGCATGGCTCAACAGTGTTTCCGCGCGTCGCTGTGGCTGGAGCTCAGTGTTCAGTGTTTAGTGAAAACGTATCACTATTCTATTGAAGAGCGCGCGTTCCTTGTGAAACAGTATTGGATTAACTTGTAACCTCCCCCTCATTTATCGACCTTAATGACAGTGAACAATTAAACCGCGTGTACCTAATGGAAATTTGGGAAAAGCAATCGTCACCGAAGTTAATCTGTCGGTAAAGAAGAAGGAAAGGGTTACATCTAAATGGAAGGAAAAATGCGAATGAAATTGGTGGAAATTAATTTTGAAAAGGGGTAAAGTTAATAAAGAAAGTAAATGTGCGGCCGTTACGTTAACAATTAACTAGCGGTAATTAGATATTTGAGATTTGGGGGAAATTATGGTCGCCAGTCGTATGGACAATTACTATAGTAACTGAAAAATAAAGGTTATTACACACATAATTAGCACTAGAAGCGTGGCAACTGAAGGTTGACACGTGTAGTGTGAAAACTGAAAGTTTCTCAGAAGTAATAAATTTCGCTACACTCTGACTTAATTTAGCAAAAGAATTAATAAAACCGGAAAATGGAAAGTTAATTTAGTGACTGAAATTAATAGTGAGCTTTGTTTATGAAGCACTACGAAATTCAATAAAATAAGTTTACTCTTGGGCTACCTCAACAATCATTTCAAAAGCTACTTGTATCTACGCAATTTAGAAATAAGAGATTTAACTTTGAACTTGAATTACATGATTCTGAACAATTAACAATAGTAAAATTTAGTACGTACCAAGCTGAGCTGTAGTCACAGGTAAGCTAAAATATGGTAACAAAACTCTCACTCTTAATTTGTGCTTGTGTAAGCCAAATATTGTAGCCAGCTATGAATACTTTAACTGAACTTTGAAATTAAAGCAGTGAAATGAAATGATATTACTTTAATGCTGGCGAATGAATTTCAATGACACTCGGGTTCATTCCGGAAAAGGAAGGGACCCTGCTTGGTAATGCAATTGGGACAATGAGCAACAAAGGTTCATGCTAAGTTGCTGTATTTTTGTGATGCAGCAGTTTGAAAAACTGAGGTCTGCCATGTAGTTCTAAAACTTTACATGCTTTTAGTATTCCTTGTTGGTTGAATGAAGGTTTGAAGCCGTCGATCGAGGAGGTGGCGACAGTCACTCATTGTCGGCCGTCGCTGTTGCAGAAGTTGGATGTTGGCGCGCCTTCTTATCGACACGGTCACCAGGCGAAAGGGGCTCTTGATGTGCGCCAGCTAATGCTTCCCGTCCGCGACACCATGTCAGAAACTATCATAGCAAGTGGAGCGCAATTACATGCTGGCCAACCCCGAAAGCGCGGCATCTCGCGGGAGCTTCACACAACACACCTGCTCCCCTGCACTACTCCAGACAGACTCCCCTCTGCCCTCGCTCCACGCGACAGAGTTAACACTGCCAAAGATCGTAAACGGTGTTGGATCTTCACGGCAGGGGCGGCCGCCATTCTCAAAAGAAAAAGTGACTGAGATCAAACAAAGACTGCTGGCCTTTCCTGCAAAGTTGTCTGTCGTTAATCTCAGGAATGTGAAATGTCACACAGCACATGTCAATGACAAAGACAAACATTTAGATGCTGGTTTCAGCAGTTTATTGGTCAGAGACCAGGCATATTGTAGCACACTTGGTTCAGTGGTGAGGCGTGGTTGCACGTCTCTGGCTATGTAAACTCTCAGAATACGTATTTGTGACGCAATGAAAATCCACGTGCACAGGTCGAGCAACCCCAGCATTAGCGAAATATTGGCGTGTTCTGTGCAATATCACGGCGTCGCATCACTGGACCAGTTTCTTCGAGTCTACTGTGAAAAGTGCACTTTACATCGAAATGTTTCGGCACTTTGTGAACCAGTTCAGTTGCAGGATGAAAAACTTCTCTTCGGCTGGTACCAACGTCTCGAGTGACCATGGCTGAGATCAAATAATTTTTCCCACGCAGAATTATTTCCAAACGATTGTGACCCGGAAGGTCACCTGATTTAACAAAAAAATGGTTCAAATGGCTCTGAGCACTATGGGACTCAACTGCTGAGGTCATTAGTCCCCTAGAACTTAGAACTAGTTAAACCTAACTAACCTAAGGACATCACAAACATCCATGCCCGAGGCAGGATTCGAACCTGCGACCGTAGCGGTCTTGCGGTTCCAGACTGCAGCGCCTTTAACCGCACGGCCACTTCGGCCGGCACCTGATTTAACACTACCTGACTTTTCCTCTGGGATGGCCTAAAAGGTAAGGTCTACAAGAACAAACCGCGCAACTTGGAAGGAGAGAACGTCATCCGTGAAACCAGGCAGTGACACCAGAGGTTCTGGCAGCAACGTTCAAGAATCTGCAGTGTCGTGTTTAACTGTGTTTACAAGTCGAGGCCGGTCACTTCCAGCACATTTTGTGATTCACCATTATTTCCCTTGAACGAGGTATGACATGTTGATTTCATTTCATTTCCTGACTTCTATGCAGTGTCTTTAAGTGTTAATTAAGCAAATGTTTGTTTCTTGGGCCCCTTTCGTGTGGAACACCGTGTACATGAGTACGCAAGATGTCTGTAGCGTACCGTTTTGCCGTCAGACTTCCGTCAGTCACTACCCTATGGCTCCCCACACAATAACTCCAAGGACGCATGCCCAAAACATTGCAAGAATGAGACTCTCCATAGGTCAGCCCTATACATCTGAAGATGGTCATCAGCGATTCGTCGCTGAACATATGAGTGATGCCATTCAAAAAAAGGCCTTGTTTCCTGCTCAAAGCACCACTCCAAAAGTAGCCGTTTTTGCGGCTGCCTTCGCGTGGAACGGTAACTGGCTAATCCGGATGCTGCCAGTCTGTGACCACTGGTCCGCAATGGCACATAATGTTACACGGAGTGCGTTACTTGTTCTCGAACAGCAGGCGGAAATGTGAACGGTCTACACTGTTCTCAGTGGACAGTGGGGGGTCTTCCGTTGTAAGAGTCAGGCGAGCTCGACCTTATTCTTGACACTGAATTCGTGCCCTGAAGTTCCCATGCAATTCAACATCGAGCCACTGTCACAGCCGAATGCCTCCCAAGTCTGGATATTGAACTATTCGACCAGCCGGCCAAATGGAGATCCACAGTGAGGTTCCTCAAATTCTTGTGGTACTGGTAACCTTGGCTCATACGAATATACGGCATCTTCATATCCTTTACAGTAATCACTCAACAATTGACGCCGTCCAAACCTCTTGTATGTCCTACCAGGCCTGGTCCCACAACTAACGCACTCTGACGCCCAGTCTGCCTTCCTTAGGCGAGAGGTGGGAACACTTTATGCACCCAGGAGCAAACGCCAGTGTTGAAACGATTGCCGATCTCGCCGGCGAGTACGATTGGTGGATGGGCATCTGCGTGCAGAAACATTTTCAAAGTGACCAACAAAGGTGCGCCGTTGATACCACAAGTGTTGCCGAACATGCAAAGACCCTCTGTCGTTTTATTCACGTGCGTATCACTTTCGCACTTCCCCTTGGACGCATCACACAAGGGCGCGGAAAACGAGGTATGAAAGAGCATAAACTCCTACGCAAGGTCCTGTTCAGATTTCGTTGAATGATTTTAAAAGACTCCTAGTGGTTCTACCCTGTACAGAAGAGAAAACACTGGACACACACTACACTCAAAGAGATCATCTTCAATGGGACTGCAGCCCTGTGTTGTCGTTAGAGAAGGGCTGATTCGCCGAGGGTCCCAACAGTGTCAAAGATTGTCAACATCGTCGTTCTCTTGCGCATTTCACTGAAAACTATTTTCGACCACGAAATGAGTGCAAGTGAACGCTGCAAGGGACGGGGTGGTTCCATTCACGCACTTTATGACAACTCGTGAGACTTTTTCGAGTCGCTTTTGAGCACTGGTGTGTCCGAAATGTTTCCCTCGCTCGCCCGTGAGAAAACTGCGCGAGTTCAACGACGGGCGTCGCAGTTCTAACCCACGCCGCAGAACTGTGATGACGTTGAGTGTCAATGTGACATCGTTGACCTATCTCACACCTCACATGAACACCTGAGCTCTGGTTCCGACACATCCCCGCTTGAAGAGAACGATGGTGACGTCGCAGTGCGTCACGCTTTCGCACCGTTTGAGGCACGTTTCGAACTGCTGTGGCGCTACTGCAGCAAATGACAGTATTTTGAAGAAAGCGATCCTTTAATTTTGTCGCCCAGTGTATTTGATCTATACTTATGGAAACCCCGCAAGTAAAAATGGCAGGGAATGATATCAGCTGACGGCTTATGCACAAAGTGATGGTCCTGAAGTATAACAAAACACTGCTCTCAAAGCTCCTCGCATAGATCATCTCATAAAAGACAGTTATGAGCATCACAGAATCCCAAAATAGAGATAGGAAGCATTGCTGGAACTGTGATGTTTAATATCTACGGCACGAAATGAGTGTCGTTACTTTCACATCAGTGTATCCTGTCAGTTACTGTTAAGCGCGGAAATTTGTTAACTCTGCACACTTTCTCACTATCGTCCTCGTAGCTCCCCTATTTTAGGACGTTTCAGTGGATTTACAAAGAATATTCAAGGCTAGTTGGTTAGTTGAAACAATCAGCGCATAAGTTAGTAAATGTTGTGCAGGTTGTTGTTCATGTGTCTCGAAATTATAGCACTACCATTTCTCCAGATGTAGAGCGTGATAGTATTTCCAGTTCATAATATGGATCGATTGATAAAGGGACTGAACCTTTCAATAGGCGGGTATACCACATTAAATCTATTTCCTCTTGTATAAAACTTCGTTACGCAAAAAAGTGCGTAAGATTTTCCAGCTTCCATGATAAGTAGACTCCCGTTATAACTGATTTCTTAGCAGATATCTCGTACCACGTACCTGGAGGTGGGGGTTATAGGAAAGATGTTCTTCGGGAGGTGTAATTGACTTAATTAAATGCATCTGTGATCTATGGAAGAAGCATACAATGATTTGGTGTGTAGCCTCCCCCTCACTTATCGTTCTTAATGACAGTGAAAAATTAAAGCGTGTGCACCTAATGGAAATTTGGGAAAAGCAATCGTCACCGAAGTTAATTTGTCGCTAAAGAGGTAGGAAACGGTTACATCTAAATGAAAGGAAAAATGCGAATGAAATTGATGGAAATTAATTTTAAGAAAAGGGTAAAATTAATAAAGAAAGTAAATGTCCGGTCGTTACGTTAACAATGAATTGGCGTTAATTAGATATTTGAAATTTGGGGAAAATTACGGTCGCGAGTCCTATGTACAACTACTATAATAACTGAAAATGAAAGATTGATGCACATATAATTAGCACTAAAAGCTTGGGAACTGAAGGTTGACACGTGCTGTGTGAAAACTGAATGTTTGTCAGAAGTAATAAATTTCGCTACACTCTGACTTAATTTAGCAAAAGCATTAATAAAACCAGAAAATTGGAAGTCAATTTAGTGACTGAAATTAACAGTGAACTTTGTTTCTGAAGCACAACAAAATTCAATAAAATAAGGTTAGTCTTGGGCTACCTCAACGATCATTTCAAGAGCTACTTGAATCTACGCAATTTAGAAATAAGGGATTTAACTTTGAACATAAATTAAATGATTCTGAACAATTAACAACAGTAAAATTTACTACGTACCGAGCTGAGCTGCAGTCACAGGTAAGCTAAAATATAGTAACAAAACTCGCACTCTTTATTTCTGCTTGTGTAATCTAAATATTGTAGCCAGCTAAGAATACTTTAACTGAACTTTGAAATTAAAGCAGTGGAATGGAATGATATTACTTTAATGCTGTCGAATGAATTTCAACGACACTCGGGTTCATTCCGGAAAAGGAAGGGACCCTGCTTGGTAATGCAATTGGGACAATGAGCAACAAAGGTTCATGCTAAGTTGCTGTATTTTTGTGATGCAACAGTTTGAAAAGCTGAGGTCTGCCATACATTTCTAAAACTTTACATGCTTTTAGTATTCCTTGTTGGTTGATTGAAGGTTTGCAGTCGTCGATCGGGGAGGTGGCGACAGTCACTCATTGTCGGCCGTCGCTGTTGCAGAAGCTGGATGTTGGCGCGCCTTCTTCTCGACAAGGTCACCAGGCGAAACGGGCTCTTGATGTGCGCCAGCTAATGCTTCCCGTTCGCGACACCGTGTCAGAAACTATCATAGCAAGTCGAGCGCAATTACATGCTGCCAAACCCCGAAAGCGCGGCAATTCTCGGGAGCGTCACTCAACACACCTGCTCCACCGCCCTACTCCAGCCAGACCCCTCTGCTCGCGCTCCATGAGGCAGAGTTAACACTATCAAAGATCCTAAACACTTTGGTTCTCCACAGGACCTATCGATGTAATCGTTCGATAGCATAGTTTTCCCTAGGCCAGACTGAGCGTAAAAATACAAATAATATTTACAAAACAAACCAATTATACATCGAGATAAATGCAAAACAATTACAATATATAAAGACACAGAAATGTCATATCTTCAGGTAACAAAATAAGGAAAAAAATATATAGTACAATAGGTTGAGATAGGAGGATATGCATTTCCGGCGTTACAGGTGCTAGTCTCGTCGTATACACCTTTGACAGTGTTTTGTCTTTGTCAAGATTTCTGCGGAAGCTACGAGCACCACTGGAAGGCTGTGTGGTGGCAGCGGTGTACGTTTCCGACTCCAGTAGTCCGATCTTGATATGTTTCTGTATGCAGCTAAATAACTACAGGACATTTGTCACTGGCACAGAAATGGTGACAGTTTCACCATCTTAACGTGGGGTATAGCGAGACTGACGACTTTCATTAAGATACTTTTAGAAGACGGGCAGTGACTGGCTTCGTTTTCCTATGCTGTTATCCTAGCTCTTCTCTCGTGTTTCTTATTTTACTTGTAGTTTTAGCACCTTGAAGATCTTGTACAGCCAGACTCACCCTTGTTTCTTGGAAGTTGCATTTCCCTGTGCTGTTATTTTAGCTCCTCGGACGTTTTCTTCGTTTTAATCCAAGATCCTTTCACAAATTCTCCATTCTCCTACGGCATGTGAGATGGAGTGATTATGTGGACCGACGTGGTTAAGACGGGGATGAGTGAGCGTCATTTCTACGTTCACTCCTCGCGGTTTGACAACGTTTTCAGCCCTTTCATGCGCATTCGTTTCTTTGAATATTTGTAAGGGCGCTGATTGTCTCACAATTAAGAACCCGTAAACTACAAAAAGAAATTACAACCACCAGTGGTGCAATACCGCAGGTAATTCGTATTACGCCCCGCACATCGCCACAAGGACGTGGAGTCGAGGCGCGCACACGCATCTGTATCGACATCCGCACTCGGCATATCACTGAGCACTGAATATCAGCGGGCATTTCCATTGTGCCAGTTATTGCAGTTTCTTCCTGTTCCATTTGCGTCTGGAGAGCAGGAAGAATGATTAAACGCCCCCGTGCGTGCTATAATAATCTTCTCTTCGCCGTACCTATGAGGGCAACACATAGGGTGTTGTAGTATGTTCCTAAATTCATCATTTAATGCTGGTTCTACTTGGCAAGTAGGCTTTCTCAGGGCTCGCTTTTCACAGCGAGTGTATTCGATTCCTTTTTGAGTCTGCACTAATAATGTCATTTTTTACCCGAATTATAGGAAAACTATTTTCATTCGAAGAAAACTGTAATCACGAACTTGGAGCGTGCTGGAGATGAAAGATGGGTCCTCAACTTGTCTTATAATTAAAATAAATAGTTGTAGCTTCGTCAAAAGTTGTATTGAGAAACTATCCTTGTTTTTATTACTTGCTAGTGACTAGTTTCGGACACCTGTGTCCAATTTCAAACCATCCGGAAGGCCGGCCGCTGTGGCCGAGCGGTTCTAGGCGCTTCAGTCCGGAACCACGCGACCGCTACGGTCGCAGGTTCGACTCCTGCCTCGGGCATGTATGTGTGTGCTGTCCTTAGGTTAGTTAGGTTTAAGTAGTTCTAAGTTCTAGGGGACTGATGACCTCAGAAGTTAAGTCCCATAGTGCTCAGAGCCATTTTTGAACCATCCGGAAGTGTGACAAATAGGGGCAATAGCACAAGCGCAAAAACTGCCCCTGCAGTGATCACAGCGTTACTATGGCCGACTCTGCGACAGAATAATTCACCGTAAAGGATGGGCGTTAGAGAACAAATGCCCGATCTGTGTTGTGAAGTTTGCTGCTGCTGAGTCAGCCATGGCACCGCTGTGAACACTGCAGGCACAGTTTTTGCACGTGTGCTAACACCTGTATCTACCACACTTACAGATGGTTCGAAACTCGACACAGGTTCAAATGGCTCTGAGCACTATGGGACTTAACTTCGGTGGCCATCAGTCGCCCAGAACTTAGAACTACTTTAACCTAACTAACCTAATAACATCACACACATCCATGCCCGAGGCAGGATTCGAACCTGCGACTGTAGCGGTCACGCGGTTCCGGACTGAAGAGCCTAGAACCGCTCGGCCACTCCGGCCTGCTCGACACAGGTGTTCGAAACGAGTCACCATCATGAAATCAGAAAAGAGACACTTCTTAATGCAACTTATGATAGAGCTACAACCATTTAGTTCCAAACTGTATTCATTTATTGTGTACATAAATCAAACGAATACTTTAGGACTAACGCCCGTTCCTCCGCAACAACTCGTTATTCTAATTATGCTGTGTCAGGAAGACAGAATTCCGCTCAAGCTCTGTTTAGGCATTGTGAAACAAGCTACGGATACAAAACTGTCTCTTGCTTGCAGTTCCTTCGCTGCCTCAAACGGACCTCAGTTTACTTTATGCTGCATATCTAGATAGGCGCTAAGTGTTCTTGGATTCTTTTTTCACTCGCCTGTAATAATAACAGAGCAAGATCACCTCTTGAAGGCAGCTTGAACAGCACGCGGAAGAACAAATTTACCAAGCAGATGCTCGACAGTAAGAATAGCCGAATTTCTCCACTCCCCCTTTCGTTGTAGTAGGCAGCTGCTGTCTTAACCTCTTCAAAGTGTTGCCACACGCCGTTTTGCGTTACCGGCGTCACTGATAAACAGTGAATGGTTTACATTCTCTGTATATATTATTATTATTATTATTAAAACGATTTTCCCCCTTCAGGAGAGCGATTCAACTTAAATTCATAATTTAATCTCCGGACGTTTTCCTTCTTTGCTTCCCAAAAACTGTTCATCCTCTCAGAATTCTCAGAATGCTCCTTCTTATGTTCTTCTGTCCATTTGTTAGCAGGCTGGCGCGATGTTCTTTCCTCAAACTTCACACTTGTGTTTTTATTCCGGCACTCAGTGCGGCCTTCGAGATTTTGTATGTCCATCTGCTGCAGATCCCTCTGGACTTGTTTCAGCCATTCTCTGCTACATTTACTCTTCGTTATAATATTGAAAAGTTTCGCTGGTGTTCTGGAGTCTTCCATCCTGTAGACATGCGTACAAAATTTGACTCTGCGTTTTCCGATTTTGTTTTGGTCTCAACATAGTGCTCGTTTTTTGGTCTCTTCATCGAAATACCGTTCTTGTTGCGTGCCCCGTCAATCTTCCAGAGAAATTTTTCCTGCTTTTCTGTCTACCTAATTTTTGAATGACCATCAATCACCATTGTTTCAATTTCGTAGACTGTGCTTCTGGAAGAATCACTGTTCTATAGTGTCTTAATTTTGCTTCTGTTGAAATGCACATCTCGTTGTAATGCGTCCATGTTAACTAATAGGCCTTCTGGAGCTTAGTGATTCTTTGTTCATTGGCGATTCGGTTTAAGCCTGAGGACTGTATATTTCCCATTTACCTTGACCAACTTAAATTACTGTTTGTCCAGTATCAATTTACAAAATGTGTCAAGCAAATGTTCTTTAGCCGTCAGGGGGACATCAATTGCCTTCGTTGTAGCTTTGTTTTTTTACCAAGATATCAACAGCGGCATGACTTTTTTAAACGGCTCCCTGAATTTTTTATTCGGTAATTCATTTCCTCTCCTAAAGGCTTATTCAAAAATGTATCACAGTGTACCATTCACTGAAAAACAACGTTATTAATTACATAACACAACATTGGCGTTGACGCCCCCAGCGCTTAGTGCAGGTACTCGGAGTAATGGAACACATCCGGCCGTGGGAAGCGAGAACGCTACCGCACGACCACGAGCTGCGGACACGCGGTAGTGTTATAAGTCCTTTTAAGCACTGTTGTGTACAGTAGGCATACAGAAAAGGCTATCCTACCTACAAACTGCATCGACATAACGTTTCTTTTATTTTTGTTGTTGAAGGTAGCCGCAATGCTACGCAGGCAGCGAAACTGTACAGAGAGCGATATACGGACAAGAACCCACATCCCGACGGATGTACAGCGTGAGCACAAAGTCTGGCTCTGATTTTAAAAATTAATAACAGAATAACCATTTGATACAATAAGTTATATTTGATGCCGTTACATAGGTTAGTGTTACTAGTTGTTGTGACCACCAATAGATGGCGCTAGTGCTCCACAACACCGACGCGGTCTGTTAGGTCACGTTAGTTGCTGGCCAAGTGGCGTCGAAGCAGGAGAAAGCGCAATGTATGCTTTGGTTTCACGAAACGAAATCGCCGATCAGTGTTCAGCGTACATTTCGGGCTTCTTAGAGACGCAGCCCTCCTGACGTTAAATCAATAAAGCGATGGTATGCAAAGTTTAACGAAACCGGCAGCGTTGAAGATCATCCTCGAAGTGGCCGGCCTCGTGTGAGTGATGCAACTGTTGATCGTGTTCGGCAATCGTTTCAACGGAGTCCGTCTAAATCAACCCGTCAAGCATCACGTGAACTTCAAATATCGCAAGCAAGTGCGGTGAAAATTCTTCATGAAAGGCTTAGGTTTCATGCCTACAAAGTGCAAATCATGCAGGCCCTGCAACCGAATGTTTTTCTGACACGAGCTGAATTTGCAACTGAGATTGTCAACAGGGTTGATGGCGCTAACGATTAGTTAAATCGCATATGCTTTACCTATGAGTCCACCTTTCATATCATTGGAATGTTAAATAGGCATAATGTCCGTATATGGGGTTCAGAGCCTCAACATGCTACTGTAAAGTTACAGTGAGACAGCGAAAAAGTGAATCTTTGGTGCGGCCTCATTCATAAAAAGGTGTCTGGACCGTTTTCCTTCGCGGAAGAATCCATTACCGCTAACATTTACTTAGACTTTTGCAACGTTCATTGCCCCACAGTTAAAAGAATATCAACCATGGATAATTTTCCAGCAAGATGGAGCACCCTCTCCCTCCCCAATGGGCTTTGATAGTACGTGATTTCTTGGATGAAACATTTGCGGATCGGTTGATTGGAAGGAACGGTCCAACACCCTTGCGACACCGCTCTCCAGACATTACACCCCTTGACTTTTTTTTCTGGGGCTGTATCAAGTACAGAGCCTTCGTCACACCAGTTGCTGACGTCGACGAACTGAAGGCTAGGATACAAGCTGCTGTGGGTACTGTGACAGAACACATTTTACGAAACACCTGGTAGGAACGGGAATACCACCTCGACATTGTACGAGCTACCGAGGGAGCACACGTTGAGGTTCATTAACGTAAGTGGTCTTAAAAAAAAACTAGTAGCAGTAACCTATGTAACGGCATCAAATGTATACTGTTATGTCAAACGCTTATTCTGTAATACATTGTTATAATCAGGGCAAGAGTTTTTGCTCACCCAGTGTGTACTGATAAGCCAGAATCCAAAACATTATGACAACTGTCCACCGCAACTTTGGCTGCAACCTGGTGGCATTGCGATCACATGACCCGGAAACGACAGTATATAAACGGAGCGACACGGACGGGGGATCACCCTAGCGAGGATATGAGCTGCAAATGGGGAAATCCATTGAGATAAGCGTGTCTGAGAGAGGGCAGATCATAATTACACAGAGATTGTTAAAAGTATCTTGAAAACGGCGAAGCTAGTAGAATGTTGTCGTGCTGCTGTCGTGAGCATCTACAGAATCCGACAGTGAGACTACCACTAACTGCTAAGCAGCTGGACGCCCACGACTCTTAGCAGAACGTGGGGTTCGCAGGCTTCTCTGCTCTCCAAAGTAGCATAGATGGTGATACGCGGCTTTTCTGTCGAAAGTGTACAATGCTGGTGTACCCACGAGTGTTCCAGAGCACACCGTTCATCGTGCGTAGTTAAACATTGAGCTCAGTAGCAGAACACCCCTACGTGTTCACGTGTTGACTCAGCGACGCCGTCAGTCAAGATTTCAGTGGACACAGGAGTATCGGTATTTGACTGTCGATCAACGGAGACTTGTCGGCTTCACGTGTAAATCGCATTTTTGTTACAATAGGTTTCTGGTCTTCTCCACAAACGCCGCTGTCGAAGTGAACATTTGGTGGAAACGTGTAGAATGTCACGCTTGCAGGCTGATAGGAGCAGTATTGTGTAATGGGCCACATTCTTCTGTGCTTGCATGGGACCTGAGCCGTGGTAAAATTTGCTGTTTTGAAGAGCGCGCCGCAGCGCGTAGTGTGAAGCAGTCGCCCTCCGTTTCTGGCGGTGACGCCGCTGTGGCAATCGCAGCTTTCGTGTCTCCCTTTGGTGGGAAAGGGGAAAGGTAGGCTGTTCATGTGCATCTAAGGGGCGCTATGAGCTCGCTAAGATCGAGTCTGGTCAGTTGGTCAACCGGGTCAGTATGGGACAGGAGTGACTGTCTGTCGTCCGGAGTGCTAGTATGTGTTAGGCCGCCAGTCTGCTCGAGTTGGTTCGGGCAATGGGCATTGGCGGTTGGATCGATATGCTGGTCGGTCACGCACTGAGACACCAGATGACTTGTCCGTCTTGATCGTCGGCGCATGTGAGGTCGCCACATGAGTCCAGTGGGCCGCGGCGTATAGCGAGGGGTAGTGGCTTCGCGGCTGACACGAGAGCAACAGGAGCCAACCCACGACACGTTGTGGCCGGGGCGAGCTGCGACGCCGTGAGACGGGAGATCGGCGCGCCTTCCTGCGTCCGTTGAAGCGGCTGGCAGCGGACGGTTCGGGAGAGCGTTGGGGGTGCTGCTCCAAGTCTTCGCCAGACATCGCAGTTTATTATAAGTTCAGTGATTCGTGATATGTTGTTTGATTTACTTGTTAAATTCTACTTGTTTTCTTGGTCAGTCTCCCGTCCGCATTTGTTAGGCAGTTAGTGTCTGGCTGGCTGTCTGCCTGTCGGTCTGCAGTACGTTAATAGCTGCCTATGTTATGTTTGTCGGATTCGGTGTTAACGAATTTATTGCTTGAAGTGTAACAGCCGAATTCCTGAAATATGTTTTTATCTTGCCTATCATCTTAAGAGGCGGTATATGTGTAATGTATAGAATCTTTGGCCAACCCTGTATATTTCATATAAGACTGCATTTCATGGGTTTTTATTTAAGTGGTCATTTTAGTATATTAAGTTGCCACCCTTCCACCGTAAGAGCTTTTTTTTTTAATCAAGTTGCTCTTTTGGTGGTAAGTTTGCAACGCCGGAAATGCATATCCTCCTATTTCCATCTATTGTACTATAATCTTTTCCTTGTTTTGTTACCTCAAGATATGGCATTTCTGTCTCTTTATATATTGTAATTGTTTCAATGTTTTTGTGTATATATATATATATATATATATATATATATATATATATATATATATATATATATATATATATTTATGTCTATGTATAATTGGTTGTTTTGTAAATATTATTTGTATTTTTACGCTGGGTCTTGCCTAGGGAAAGCTATGCTATCGAACGAATACGTCGATAGGTCGTGCGGAGAACCAAAGTGTTTAGGATCTTTGGTAGTGTTAACTCTGTCGCGTGGAGCGCGCGCAGAGGGAGCTGGCTAGAGTAGTGCGAGTGGAGCAGGTGTGTTGTGTGACGCTCCCGCGAGTTGCCGCGCTTTCGGGGTTGGGCAGCATGTAATTGCGCTCGACTTGCTATGATAGTTTCTGACATGGTGTCGCGGACGGGAAGCATTAGCTGGCGCACATCAAGAGCCCGTTTCGTCTGGTGACCGTGTCGAGAAGAAGGCGCGCCAACATCCAGCTTCTGCAACAGCGACGGCCGACAATGAGTGACTGTCGCCACCTCCTCGATCGACGACTTCAAACCTTCAATCAACCAACAAGGAAGACTGGAAGCACGTAAAGTTTTAGAACTGACCTCAGATTTTCAAACTTTTAAAATTGTTGCATCACAAAATTACAGCAACTTAGCATGAACGTTTGTTGCTCATTGTCCCAATTGCATTACCAAGCAGGGTCCCTTCCTTTTCCGGAATGAACCCGAGTGTCGTTGAAATTCAAACGCCAGCGTTAAAGTAACATTATCCTATTTCACTGCTATAATTTCAAAGTTCAGTTAAGGTATTCATAGCTGCCTACAATATTCAGATTACACAAGCACAAATTAATAGTGCGAGTTTTGTTACCGTATTTTAGCTTACCTATGACTGCAGCTCAGCTTGGTACGTACTAAATTTTACCATTGTTAATTGTTCAGAATCACTTAATTCAAGTTCAAAGTTAAATCTCTTATTTCTAAATTGCGTAGATTCAAGTAGCTTTAGAAATGATTGTTGAGGTAGTCCAAGACTAACCGTATTTTACTGAATTTCGATGTGCTTCAGAAAGAAAGCTCACTACTAACTTCAGTCACTAAATTAACGTTCGATTTTCCGGTGTTATTAATTCTTTTGCTAAATTAAGTCAGAGTGTAGCGAAATTTATTACTTCTGACAAACTTTCAGTTTTCACACTGCACGTGTCAACCTTCAGTTGCCACGCTTCTAGTGCTAATTATATGTGTAATAACCTTTCTTTTTCAGTTACTATAGTAATTGTCCTTAGGACTGGCGACCGTAATTTCCCCCAAATCTCAAATATCTAATTACCGCTAGTTAATTGTTAACGTAACGGCCGCACATTTACTTTCTTTATTAACTTTACCCCTTTTCAAAATTAATTTCCACCTGTTTCATTAGCATTTTTCCTTTCATTTAGATGTAACCCTTTCCTCCCTCTTTACCGACAGATTAACTTCGGTGACGATTGCTTTTCCCAAATTTCCATTAGGTACACGTGGTTTAATTTTTCACTGTCATTAAGGTCGATAAGTGAGGGGGAGGTTACAAGTTAATCTTTTAATGTTAGTGTTTTGTACCATTTCCATCCCTCCTACGGGGTGCATATTTTGTGTGCTTGTATGAGTTGTTCAAATTTTAGTTTCAAGTAATCTGGTGTGCTGCAGACTTGCACCAGTGTAGTCTTTCAGCGGTTGTTGTGAGCCGTCGTGACTACGGCCATGTCAAAAGGAAGCGGCAAGGTTCTCACCCCGAAACCTCATACTGTCAAAATTGGTTCTTTATGCCTTTTAATAGATTGTAACTTGATAGTTAGAGGGTGCGTTCTGATTACAATTTTAAATCTGTTTTAAAAAAAGGTGTTTTAGGAATAAAATTTCCGTTTGTTGAAAGAAATTTAATTTGTTTTCATCAGTTATCCGCTGCAACTACTTCCACGCTCACATAGTGTTATTAAATGTGTAATGTTCTTGATGAATCGCTAGTTAATAAAGTAAATTAATAAGAAAAGGTTTTGAAAGTAAATTCACGGTTCAGTAATCGAAAACACGCTGACAGTTGCGAACCACCTGCATTCTTTCATGCTTGATGTTTTCCGTGGCAACAATGTCGTCTTTCAGCAGTATAATTGTCTATGTCTCGGAACCAGAACCGTGGTAAAATAGTTTGAAGAGCATTTAAATGAACTCAAATTCATGTCTCGGTGACCAGATTCGCCTAATGTAAATCCTATGCAACCCATATGAGTCGCCGTCCTGCTCGTTCACCGCGTACGCAAATAAGTGGTCCGTTATTCATGCGAATTACATGACCTGTCCGTAATCATCTAACGCCACATACCTCTAAAAACCTACCAACTAACAGTCGGTCCCTGATAAACAGAATAAATGGCATATTTTATTCCAAAGACGGACAACCATGTTGTTAATCAGCTGATCATAACGTTTAAGCTCATCAATGTGTACTTTTACTTGTTGAATTATTTATCGGATCACTCCAAAGGAATCCTTCGCTTAAAATTGGGGACACAAACATCAGACGAGCACACGTAACGCGCTATCTTGCGGTACACATAGATGAAAAATCGAATTTCCACGTACACATAAGGCTAACAACAGACAAAGCAGAAAAAATACTACACAAACTGGTGAGGCTAAATTCAAAACAGTACAGATTACCTCTATCAGTCATACGGACATACCACTGTGCGCTCTTCGAATCAGCTTCGCAGCTAGCACGTGGACACATAGACTGAAAGCGGTCACCAACAAAGCATCGGTCAGACGAGGACAGAGAAGTTCCCTGCTTAGGCTATCTGGAGTCTTCGGCACCACCTCAGCGGATGCACTGTGTGTGGTTCAGAATGGTTAAAATGTCTCTAATCACTATGGAAATTAACATCAGAGGTCATCAGTCCCCTAGACTTAGAACTAGCTAAACCAAACTAACCGAAGGACATCACACACATCCATGGCCGAGGCAGAATTCGAACTTGCGACCGTAGCAGCGCGCGGTTCCGGACTGAAGCGCCTACAACAGCTCGGCCACAGCGGTCGGCACTGTGCGTGGTGCTTGGAATATGCCGAATAGATATCACGATCAAATAAAGAGATGCAAGGTACTGGTTTAAGATGTGGAGACTAGATAACGTACACACAATAACCGGTGTGCCGATAGAGACGATACGTCACCTTAAAAGTTGGCTTTTGGGAAGGTGAGTGGGATGTGAGTGATAAGGGACGTAGATAGCACGACTTCCTCCCAGACATAAGGAAGCCGTTGAGAATGAAACATATCGATCCTAGCCGCGATATGGTACATTTTTTAACCGGACACGCACTCAAACCGCGTGAGTCTGAGGTAGACACCGACATGCATCTGCGGAGAAGAAGTTTCCCTAGAATACACTGTCTTTTTTTGCTGGCAATACGCGAAGAATAGACATACACTACACTTAGACTACACAGATACAGGCATAGATATATACACTTCAATAAGAGATGAAGAACAATGGCCACAATTAAACGTACTGACAAACAGTATATCAAAAATAACACATGAAGAGTACATGCGGACACGACATAACAGACATGCCTATGTGCAACGTAACTACAATCTCCAGTGGGTGGACAGCGATACCCACATTGACAGCGAAAATAGTGACAGTGAGGAGGAACAGGAGGAGGAAGCCGAGATGTCACAGTAAATAAGTATAAGGTGTTGGCGATCTAGCCAAGAAATGAAAAAAAAATGTTCCAATGTGTGTGAAATTTTATGAGACTTAACTGCTAAGGTCATCAGTCCCTAAGCTTACATACAACGTAACCTAAATTATCCTAAGAACAAACTCACACACCCATGCCCGAGGGAGGACTCGAACCTCCACCGGGACCCGCTGCACATTCCATGACTGCAGCAGTTTAGACCGCTCGGCTAATCCCGCGCGGCAGCCAGGAAATCACCAAATGCTATACAAGGATGGGCGCCTAAATTTAATACATAAGATTAGTAATAAATAGGATAAGCAATACTATTTCTCTACTAATAACTACTTGTGTGTGTGTGTCTGTGTGTCTGTGTGTGTGTGTGTGTGTATATGTGTGTGTGTGTGTGTGTGTGTGTGTGTGTGTGTATGTGACTGGCGGTCAACGGCTCGAAGAAACCATTCCGAGGTATTCACCATCAGTCACATTCGGTGAAGGTACTAGGAAATCTCTCCAATGCCCTATCATCTTTTTATATTCTTCTTAAAAAATAACAAAATTTGTTCATATTTCAACCTTAAGTTATTGTTTTTTTTTTCGAAAAGTATCTTTCTTTGTAAATGTTGGAGGTAGATCAAAAGGAAAGAAAACTCTAAAGAGATGAAAAACGAAAACTGTAAGATGTACGACCAGTTTTAAAACATCTGGTAACAGGTCTATAAATTGGCAATAAATAAATAAATAAAATTATTTATCTTGGCCAGATTGGGTCCCACGGTTCGTATAGTTGCATCATGAGGTGGAGCGTGGCACTGCAAACGCATTTCTCTACCTTGTGAAGTGTTCCGGGCTCGGAACACTCCAACAAGAAAACATAGAAAAGTAGGGTCTGTCTCCATTTTTTAACAAAATTATTTTCCTCAACTATTTACAGATGGTCTTCTTTGACTGTTGCTGAATCTCAAGAGGAAGTGCAAACATGTCAATTACTTGGAGCAGAACCTTAAACTAAACGGAAATTCACAAAGTGCTTGATGATACAATCTGTTTGTTACTGGAACACCCAATAATATTCTTTAAGATGTGATAAGATCGTCCCACTTGACTGACCGCTCGGAAATCTCTGAGTGCACGTTTCCCTTGGGAAGTGTAAGACTGAACAGAATGAGACTCAAGGTTCCGACGAGACCGGTATAATTTCAAAGTCCATTCAGCCTTACCGGAAGAATCTGACAGTAACGAATGAATCCAACAGTTCCCGCGAGCACGCCGCCAAACTTCGCGCTGTGCGCTGGAGGCAAAGGTGGGGCGTGATCGGAAACAGTGTTGGGTGCGAAGCGGGAGGTATCAGTTGGCTGGCTGCGGCGGAACTGCCTGAATTGGAGCCAGCGTGTTCCTACACACTAGCTCTAGCATTCGATTGGCCGCGCGTGATACGGCGGATGAAGCAAAAAGTCAACAGCAAGAGTGACCCCTGTCGTGGTTGTGCGCGCCGCCAGTTATCGTGTCTGGTGTACACAAATGCTCTCTGCAGCCGAGCTGAAAATTTCTGGGCTCTCTGGACTCCGGAATCATTGCGCCGCTGGGGCTGTGCCTGCTGCAGCCCGCGTAGCAGTGATGTTTCGCGGGTGGCGTCGCGCGCCTGATGACTTCCACTACACGCCACTATATTTCCCACCTTTCTCTATGTCGTAATATTCAGGTTTCGGATTTCGTTTGAACTGCCTGTCGGCAACCTTGGTGTTCATCATTTGACGTAGTTCGATTGTCAAATAGGAACCAGGAGTTCTGCTTAGTCATATTCTTCTTATAGGTGATGTTTGCAGTGAAGAGCCGTGATTTTATCAATATCTTGAACAATTTTGCTATCAGTTGTGGGCATTCTTATTACTTTATGCCATTGGGTTTCTGAGCAGTCAGCTGTTAGAGCGTAAGGAACTGTATATTTTATGTTCCTACAAGTTACGTGTTGCAATTTTACCTCTGAGACTTTTAAGGAATAGACCGTAAATATGACATCGTGTGCTGAGAGGCATGCAGCCGAAATTTGACCCATGTGTCATAATCAGTCAATCACTTGTCTTGTGACTTGTTCTATAAGAGCCGTATATCGTGTGGACTGTGGGTTATCGTGTGAACTGTGGGTTGCAATGGACGAATGGGCTAGTTGTCGGAATCAGTCTTCTCAAGTACATGATGAAGAGCGTTCCTGTCGACAAGTCTATAATCATGTCTCTCATTACAATGACGTGCTGATATTGGCACTGAACTGAATGTAATTCCGAATACAGGGATGATTCCGCGCTGACTTTCAGTGGCTTAATGACCTCACTGGCTATGCACTTCTGGTTCCTTGGGGATTAACGTGCTTAAGAATTTGGGTTTGAGGTCAGATCGTACATATATGAGGGTTGGAACTTAAATAGTGGCAACTATTTATTCAGAACCGATACAAAAGAGTTTAATGTTTGCACCTGTTAATGTCCTTTAAAATAGTCGCCAGCGTTGTGTAGAACCCGTTGCCAGCGATGTGGAAGGCGTAGTATACCGTTAGCAGAGCCTGTTCTGTTGATGATGCGAATTGAGCGGTCTACTGCCTGTCGAAACTCTGTTCTGAAGCGAATGCCACGAAGTGGTTCCTTCACCTTCGGAATCAAATCAGAGTCACAAGGACTTCAGTCTGGGGAATATGATGGATGGTACAGTACTTCCCAGTCCCATAGACCGAACAGAGCAGCCACAACTTGGGATGTATGCGTCCGTGCATTGTCGTGCAAAATGGTGGGTGGGTTGCGTTGAAACTGTCGCCGCTTTTTTCGCAAAGCTGGTCGCAGGTGATGCTCCAAAAACGAACAGAAATACTGTGCATTGACGGTCTGCCGTGGAGGAGCGTAATGGGTTAGGATAACACCATCACAGTCGTACACGAGAATCACCATAACGTTCAACATACTATGGCTTTGGAGCATGACCTGCAACTAGCTTTGCGAAAATAGCGGCGACACTTTCTGCGCAACCCAACCATCATTTTGCACAACAATGAGCGGGCGCATACAGCGCAAGCTGTGGCTGCTCTGTTCGATCTATGGGTTCAAATGGCTCTGAGCACTGCGGGATTTAACATCTGAGGTAATTAGTCCCCTAGAACTTAGAACTAATTAAACCTAACTAACCTAAGGACATCACACACATCCATACCCGAGGCAGTATTCGAACCTGCGACCATAGCAGTCGCTCGGTTCCGGACTGGCCACCGCGGCGTGCTCGATAGATGTGACTGGGACGTACTGTATCATCCACCATACTTTCCGGAATTAAGTCCTTGTGGCTTTGATTTGATTCCGAAGATAAGGGAACCACTTCGTGGCATTCGCTTCAGAACTGTTCTAGAGATTTGACAGGCAGTAGACCGCTGCATCCGCACCATCAACAGAACAGGCTCTGCTAACGGTATACTATGCCTTCCACATTGCTGCCAACGGGTTCTACACAACGCTGGTGACTACTTTCAAGGACAGTAACAGGTGCAAACAACTAACTCTTATGTATCGGTTGTGAATAAATAGTTGCGACTACTTAATTTCCAACACTCACATATCGAAAGCACATGTTCGGGCTGTCAGCCATAAGAAATGTACATCTCAGCAGATAAACAGGTACCGAGGATATGTGTGGCTGTAGTCATTCTTCATACATTAGAGTTACCTGAAGGTTTAGTTGATGGAAAAGGATGCTGCGTTCTTCGAGATGTGCGGACAAGGACTGATCATTAAGATGCGCTAGTAACAGCTCCCACACGTTTCACAAGTTCACCTGTAACTGCAGTGGAGAACACTGATTCACATTTTCGTGAAGTGGCCTATCTCAGGAAAGTCTGAACTGTTGCGCGATCGATAGGTCACGCCACGTCCTCTGCTAGAACATCTTTACCTTAGTAGAGCGTGTTTCGCACAGAGATTGGAGGCCTTAGGCAGTGACATTGTGTAACCTCCCCCTCACTTATCGACCTTAATGACAGTGAAAAATGAAACCGCGTGTACCTAATGGAAATTTGGGAAAAGCAATCGTCACCGAAGTTAATCTGTCGGTAAAGAGGGAGGAAAGGGTTACATCTAAATGAAAGGAAAAATGCAAATGAAACTGGTGGAAATTATTTTGAAAAGGGGTTAAGTTAATAAAGAAAGTAAATGTGCGGCCGTTACGTTAACAATTAACTAGCGGTAATTAGATATTTGAGATTTGGGGGAAATCACGGTCGCCAGTCCTATGGACAATTACTATAGTAACTGAAAAAGAAAGGTGATTACACATATAATTAGCACTAGAAGCGTGGCAACTGAAGGTTGACACATGTAGTGTGAAAACTGAAAGTTTGTCAGAAGTAATAAGTTTCGCTAAACTCTGACTCAATTTAGCAAAAGAATTAATAAAACCGTAAAATCGAAAGTTAATTTAGTGACTGAAGTTAATAGTGAGCTTTCTTTCTGAAGCACATCGAAATTCAGTAAAATACGGTTAGTCTCGGACTACCTCAACAATCATTTCTAAAGCTACTTGAATCTACGCAATTTAGAAATAAGGGATTTAACTTTGAACTTGAATTAAATGATTCTGAACAATTAACAACAGTAAAATTTAGTACGTACCAAGCTGAGCTGCAGTCACAGGTAAGCTAAAATGCGGTAACAAAACTCGCACTCTTCATTTGTGCTCGAGTAATCTGAATATTGTAGCCAGCTAGGAATACCTTAATTGAACTTTGAAATTAAAGCAGTGAAATCGAATGAAGCTGGCGTTTGAATTTCAACGACACTCTGGTTCATTCCGGAAAAGGAAGGGACCCTGCTTGGCAATGTAATTGGGACAATGAGCAACAAAAGTTCATGCTAAGTTGCTGTAATTATGTGATACAACAATTTTGAAAGTTTGAAAAGCTGAGGTCTGCCATACGGTTCTAAAACTTTACGTGCTTCCAGTCTTCCTTGTTGGCTGATTGAAGGTTTGAAGCCGTCCATCGAGGAGGTGGCGAAGTCACTCATTGTCGGCCGTCGCTGTTGCTGAATCTGGATGTTGGCGCGCCTTCTTCTCGACACGGTCACCAGACGAAACGGGCTCTTGATGTGCGCCAGCTAATGCTTCCCGTCCGCGACACCATTTAAGAAACTATCATCACAAGTCGAGCGCAATTACGTTCTGCCAAACCCCGAAAGCGCGGCAACTCGCGGGAGCTTCACACAACACACCTGCTCCACTGCACTACTCCAGCCAGACTCTCTCTGCTCTCAGCCCGCGCTCCACGCGGCAGAGTTAACACTACCAAAGATCCTACACACTTTGATTCTTCACACGACCTATCGATGTAATCGTTCGATTGCAGTTTTCCCTAGGCAAGACCCATCGTAAAAATAAAAATAATATTTACAAAACAAACCAATTATACAGCGACATAAATGCATAAATATATATATACAAATAGTAAAACAATTACAATATGTAAAGACACAGAAATGTCATATATTTAGGTAACAAAAATAAGGAAAACAAATTTATAGTACAATAGATGGAAATAGGAGGATATGCATTTCCGGCGTTACAATTGAGAGCAAGAAGGTGAAACCGCTCGCTTGGGGTGAAGCAGCCCTGTTGGAAACTGGTGGCGAGACGTGTAATACGTCGGCAGTTGATGGCTGGTAGAAGTTCGGCAGCCAAGAGTCACAGGCTCTGAGCGCGGCAGCGGTGCCAGGAAGAAATTCAGGTGGGTTCTTGGATTTTGAACCATTATTACCTCGGTCGCGGCCAGCTGCAAACCACTGGACGTGTCTGGCGCGTACCGAGAGAAAGAGCGTGTTGTTGTCTGGTACAACGACCGACCCGACCTTGAGGCGGCCGGCGGATTGCCGCTTTGTTGGAGTTGTGTGTCGGCTCCACACCGCCGCGCGGGATTAGCCGAGCGGTCTGAGGCACTGCAGTCATGGACGGTGTGGCTGATCCTGGAGGAGGTTCGAGTCCTTCCTTGGGCATGGGTGTGTGTGTTCGTCCTTAGGATAATTTAGGTTACGTAGTGTGTAAGCTTAGGGAGTGATGACCTTAGCAGTTAAGTCCCATAAGATTTCACACACATTTGAACATTTTTGGCTCCACGCCGTCCTTCCTGGTTCGTTGTACGGGTATGTCTGGTGAGCTTTCGATTTGGTTTATCGGATGCGGAAGAACCGAGCATTGATACCAATCATAACTATAATTGTCATTTCCTGTAACTGTTTCGTCAATGTATACTTCGGTAGTTTTCCGGTTGTTTGTTTGGGGTTCACGTCCAGTTCGATAGCAGATTACTGGTTACTGAGGGTGCTTTTGTCTCTAGGCAGGAAAGTTGTGTGTGCATCCCTATAGAACTAGTGAATTTGCTTCTTTATTTGATGCTCCAAACTGAGTGTTGTTTGTCAGGTTCGGTGTCAAATTCTTAGTTGGGTGCATAAAGTGTCGTATTAATGTCGGAGCGAATTTATACATGAAGTGGATTAATTTCATGGTCCGCGTCCTCCATGTACCATTACTGGAGCGCACAGTTTCGCCTATCTTGGTGTTCATACTATCAAGTTCGACTGTGTTTTTTTTATTGTTTGTAAGGCTGGGGTCTCTTAATTTTAATTATTGCCTCTCTCAGTGAGTACCTTATATTGCTTTTGCTACTACTATCTTACGCGTGGTTGTAATATTACTGCCGGCCCGTGTGGCCAAGCGGTTCTAGGCGCTTCAGTCTGGAACCGCGCGACAGCTACGGTCGCAGGTTTGAATCCTGCCTCGGGCATGGAAGTGTGTGGTGTCCTTAGGTTAGTTAGGTTTAAGTAGTTCTAAGATCTAGGAGACTGATGACCACAGATGTTGAGTCCCATAGTGCTCATAGCCACTTTTTGTAATATTATTCTAAAGGTTGTGTTCTGTCTTTTCTTGCTCAGGGGTTTGTTAGCCAACCAAACGCGTCTGATTAAGGGTTTACTGTTCCGCTCCACTTGGCTGTTACTTGTTTACCCTTCGCCCAATTGGCGCAACTTTGGTAGAATTAGTGGTTGTCAGTTGAAATTTCTGCTCCGTAACTGTATTAGAAACTGTGGTGTCACCGCCAGACACCACACTTGCTAGGTGGTAGCCTTTAAATCGGCCGCGGTCCGTTAGTATACGTCGGACCCGCATGTCGCCACTATCAGTGATTGCAGACCGAGCGCCGCCACACGGCAGGTCTAGAGAGACTCCCTAGCACTCGCCCCAGTGGTACAACCGACTTTGCTAGCGATGGTTCACTGACAAAATACGCTCTCATTTGCCGAGACGATAGTTAGCATAGCCTTCAGCTACCTTATTTGCTACGACCTAGCAAGGCGCCATTACCAGTTACTATTGATGCTGTAAAACATGTACCGTCAAGAGCGATGTTCACCATTTATGGATTAAAGTTAAGTATTCCAGCAGCAACGTACGTTTTTTGCTGAAGTCTAATTTCCTTGTCCTGTTCCAGACCTCACGCCAGCCTGCGTGAGCTAAAACGCGTCCCTTTCGGCTTCCTCTAGTAGTACCGGGTTAGCTCTCTTGCCAACCCACAACAGAAACTGTGTTGACATTTTTATCACCTTACAAATTTCGTTAATTTGACTCCGTTAAGTTACTGAAAAATTGTTTACTTGCTTTTTCTTGTTGCTGTGATCTTGACTGTCGTGCAGTGACGTTCGTTCTGTAGTAGAGACCTGGCTCCATTCCTGTACTAAATTCTGCATTTCTCTCTTAATTAGGCTACATTTGTCTTTCTTTCGGCGAGACTTGCTTGAAATCTGCTTCATTGATAGAGCAGACGCAGCGTCCGAAAGCGGAGCCAAGTCTGCGCTCGAACGAAAGGTCAAATGAATGGTTAAATGGCTCTGAGCACTATGGGACTTAACATCTATGGTCATCAGTCCCCTAGAACATAGAACTACTTAAACCTAACTAACCTAAGGACAGCACACAACACCCAGCCATCACGAGGCAGAGAAAATCCCTGACCCCTGCCGGGAATGGAACCCGGGAACCCGGGCGTGGGAAGCGAGAACGCTACCTCACGACCACGAGATGCGGGCACGAAAGGTCAACCGGGTGCAGGTGTTCCTGCACGACGTAATCTTTAAGCGCCCATTACACGTCACCAAAACAAGGTTGTATAGCACGTCGATGTATTTCTTTGTGTCTTAATCACTGTACTCTTACTGGAGCTCTCCTTCCATTCTTTATTTTTAATTTAATTTAATTTAATTACTAGATTTATTTACTTAAATGTGTTTATGCAAATGTGGCTAGATTAGCTGACTGATTATTAATGCTACTCCTTGTATTTTGTGTTGTTTTTACAGCTGACCAGACCATAAACGATTTAACATGTTTTAATTTCGTGAAAGGTCTCACTGACTATTTGTAGCATTCAGGACGCAATGTGTAGCATCAAATTCATTCCGTTATTTCTCTTGCGAGCCTTGCGCACCTCCGCTCTCCGGTGGTATGGTAATTTTATCGAGTGGTGCCTATTTGCGAAGTACTTATATTTCGGATTGTAAATCTTAAAGTTTTTTTTTGAGAAAGGGTTTTTGGCTCTTTACTGTTACATTTTTTATTGCTGTATTTTATCTGTTTGATCTTAGTCACACCGGTACAACTTTGTGATAAATTATTCTCGTTCTTAGTAGTCAATACCACTGGAGTTGGTTTTCCTATACATGTTTAGTAAATCTAACTTAACTCTGTTAAAATAAAGAGAAAGTTCACAACACGAATGATGTTCAGTCTCCCCCTGGCGCTGTCCTTTCTACCACAGGTGACCTGACACGGGCACATACGGAGGCTGGAGAAGAGATCTCAGTGTCCAGTTTCCTGAGAGTGCACAGCTATGGCGTATGCCGGAATTGCAGGTTGTACGTTACTTCTCTTACCTAGCAATCGCTTGTTCAATCTGTACTGAGCTCGACTGTACACCTTCTCGAGGAGTGTAGATTTCATACTGGCTGTTCTGAGGCTTCCTTTCCAAACTTGTGTGGTTCCGCTTACATAAAAAAATTTGTTCAGAGCTCGTAGGCGACGCATCCAGTTTGGTAATGGCTGTTAGAGACGTCACTGGCTGGGCATGGGTGCTTGTGTTTGTGAAGTTGTTTCCATTGTGGCCTTAATGCTGTCTATTGTAAGACGTAGTATGTTGACGTAAACACTTTCTCTGGAGCTTGCTGCATTAAACTAATTCAACATTATGGATCACAGTGGTCGCCAAGGGTGATATAGAAGTGGCCGGCCGGAGTGGCCGTGCGGTTCTAGGCGCTACAGTCTGGAACCGAGCGACCGCTACGGTCGCAGGTTCGAATCCTGAATCGGGCATGGATGTGTGTGATGTCCTAAGGTTAGTTAGGTTTAATTAGTTCTAAGTTCTAGGGGACTGATGACCTCAGAAGTTAAGTCGCATAGTGCTCAGAGCCATTTGAACCATCTGATATAGAAGTCTTATCTATTACATTCTGAGAGGTGTCTTGTAGTGCTTAGCAATTCAACTTATGAGTTATTTCATATTTACCTGGTTGCTTTGGGGGTTTAGAATGTGAGGTTCCTCATTATAGTAATTTAATGAGGAGTTATTTTAAGTTACTTTCTTGATAAGGCGGTTCAATCTTGAGCCTTGATCTGAGTGAGTTTTGTTTTAAGGTATATTCTCTTGTATATAATAATTATTTCATGGATCATGGCTTGTGAATTCTCTACTGTTTTCTGAAGAGATTAACCTCAGGTTGTGACTGGGTTACAGTATCTTTGTCTTGGAAGTTAACAGCCACAGGTGCAAGTTAGTCCGATGAGAATTGTCTTGGTAATGCTAATATTGTTTATTTTTCAGAATACCAGACTCATTTTGTTGTATGACCCGTAACTGAGTGGTCAGTATGGATTTTAAGTAGTGACGACTTCCGTCAGGTGGACGCACTCTCCGTCCAACCAGGAAATCTCTATCGAAACCCCCTCAGATTTAGTGGTAAGAGGGCCCAGTGGACACACCGTCAAAGATTGAACACGGAACAAGCATGCAAACAGGAAGAAGTTGTACTGGATTGTTAAAAAGAAAAATAGAAACAGTGGACGGTCGAAGAATAAGCAGTGTAATACAGAGCATCACCGAAGAAAAATACCGTCATGGTTGAGTGGTCGCCGGCACGGTAGCTCAGCGTGTTCAGTCAGAGGCCTGGCTGGCCTCTGTAATAAAAACCCTCAGTCAATGAATCAACGACCAACTTGAACGGATGTACTCTAACGTTCACCCAGACCAAACGCAAATAACAATACCGAGCATAGACGTAAATAAGAAAGGGTGTTGGATTGCCAAGTAAGCGAGCCGTGTTCAAACCAACCTCGATGCGTTTTTTTTTTCTTCGCTGTTAGTTTTATTAAAATTAATGTCTATTCGTGCAAAAGCTAGGTGGAAGGTAGGTACCTATAATGACAGTTGATTCTGCACAAATACTGCATTAGCAGCCGCAAAGGAGTGACTTTCGCGTGGGAACCGCAAATGTTTGGTGACAAAGTTACAAGTCAAAGCAGATGCCAGACTGAGATTCATTGGAAGAATCCTAAGGAAATGCAATCCGAAAACAAAGGAAGTACGTTACAGTACACTCGTTCGCCCACTGCTTGAATACTGCTCAGCGGTGTGGGATCCGTACCAGATAGGGTTGATAGAAGAGATAGAGAAGATCCAACGAAGAGCAGCGCGCTTCGTTACAGGATCATTTAGTAATCGCGAAAGCGTTACGGAGATGATAGATAAACTCCAGTGGAAGACTCTACAGGAGAGACGCTCAGTAGCTCGGTACGGGCTTTTGTTAAAGTTTCGAGAACATACCTTTACCGAAGAGTCCAGCAGTATATTGTTCCCTCCTACGTATATCTCGCGAAGAGACCATGAGGATAAAATCAGAGAGATTAGAGCCCACACAGAAGCATACAGACAATCTTTCTTTCCACGAACAATACGAGACTGGAATAGAAGGGAGAACGGTTAGAGGTACTCAGGGTACCCTTCGCCACACACCGTCAGGTGGCTTGCAGAGTATGGATGTAGATGTAGATGTAGATGTCAACCGAATCCTCCACCGGGAAACACGTCTCGTGTGTCATACACGGCATTAGTGTCTGTACGTGTGTCATATGATAAGTATCTCTTACCGATGCACCTAATTTGCAGGACTGCTGAGTGAGAGATATGCCTCCTTGCCCGATATGGATGTTCGTATGAATGAGAATGTGGTAACTCTCAAGGAAATGATGAAAACAATATAGTTCGTCACTTAAGGGGAGTAGGACGTCAAACGGCCCGACTTGGAGCAGGAGAGGCAGCACAGGACATTTTAATTTCCACTCCCCACACTTTTACAAATAAATTCATAAAGGATTCAGGATTCACGCTCATAGCAGTGGAAGTTAAAAAACATAAAATAATTTTTTTACATGTGAAATTTCATCATTTTTTCACTTACTATTGGCTGCATTTGATGGTATAGGTATACTTTTCATCATAAGTAAGAGATATTCATCGATGAATTTTGCACAGCGTACAAACAATACTTACAGGTGTATGAAACTATACAATTTATTTAATTTATGAAAAAATGAATGAGCTGTTACCTTTTAAACTTCGTGTTTAGAAAAATCTGAAATTTTATACTTAATTATCTCAATTTCTACCAAAGTATCTAATTGATTTGGAAAATTCTAGAGTTTCATACACCTGTAAGTATGGTTTGTATGCTGTACAAAATTTATCGAAGCGTCTCTCTTACTTATGAAGAATAGTGTATCTATAGCAACACATGCAGCCAATGGTAAGTGAAAAAATGATGAAGTTTCACATGTAAAAAAAATATTTTGTTATGTTTCTGAACTTCAACTGCTTTGAGTGTGAATCCTGAATCCTTCCTGGTAATGTTGACAAAGTGTTATGTATTTAGTTATAAAAGTATAGACAGTGTAAATTAAAATGTCATGTGGTGCCTCTCCTGCTCCAAGTAGGCCCGTTTGACACCCTACCTCCCTTAAGCTACAACAAATGAAAGCAACACTTTCACAATCACACAGTTTCTCTGTCCTCTGTTAAAACATAGCCTATGTTTTTAACGTTTTTGAAGTTGTGCTCCTTTTTAGAATTACTGACCCTTGAATTCTTTTGTCGTAATTTTGTTCACTCCCGTTCGCTGGTCTCATTTCCGTGAGACTTCTATGTGGTACCTCGCTAACGCTGGGTATTCGTCACACTTACTTGTAGCGGGAACGTTTCCTTACAAGATGTCTCATATTCTGTAACCAGTGTAAACTAAGACAACTGCCAAGGCTACAGAAAGAAAACAAACATTTCAATGACCAGACAGACATTTCATAAAGTTGTGAAAAAAATAAATGGCGTGGAGAATTAGAAACATGGCTCGTCCGCTTGACAGTCCAACACCATCGAAACTTCATTATTAAATGTTTTACTTAAACTGCTGAGTGAAACTGAATGCAAGTGAACCAACTTTGTCTTTACTTTTTCTTATCATGTCAACACTGGCCCGCAATATTCTAGCGCAACGCAATCCGACTGCTCAAAAAAATTACAACCTTACTTCAAATAATTAATTCAAAAGAATGGCCCTGACTAAAAAGAAATCTTAACGAGAACCTATACATTTCTTTAAGCACTTACCTCACAAAAATCTTCATTACGCGAACTACTGCAATACAGCGAGCGTCGGTACTACCAACTAAATAAAAGATTCTAGCTTCTAAAGACACTAACTACTAGTAGGCATGTGGTTAGGAAAGGAAAGATTTGGTTGCAAACTGAATAATGTATTTTTTTTACCTTAATAATATGACATCCAGTTCAGACACGAATATAAATAGTCATTGACATTTATTACAAAGGTATATAATCATAGATAATATTCAATCTCCAAGTCTAACATGTACAGATCGGTAGCCTATGCTAACACTTCAGATCTCTACTCTGCATCATTGCTAACTTCTCATATCTAACATCCATCACTGCTGGCCGTTCACCTCCAACTGCCCAACACTACAGGCGATTAACTTCCAACAACGAGTCCACCTAGCCACAGTGTCTCTCACAAAGAAAGCGCAGTCACAGATCCAATGAAAAGCGCTACACAGCGCTGCCAACACACAAGCAGCCCACTAACACCATGACCACTTAACCACGACGCCGTTGCTGTTTGAGGCTGCTCTTAATTGCATTTCTTGTTCTTGGACGTTCACTGTTTCTATTTTGCTTTTTTCTCACAGTCCAGCACACTTTCTTCCTGTTTTCAAGCTTGACCTTTGTTCAGTTTTAGACGGACTATCCACTGGGACATCTTACCACTTTATGTGAGGAGGGATGAGTAGAGGAGTTTCTCTTGTAAGCACCTACCACTTGTAAGCGTACTGCCATACCGCTGGCTTGGTTGCGGAGTATCTCTGTGGGCAGCCACGGCTGTCGTGTCGAGCACGGGACACGGCACTGATGTGTTGTGTAGTGTGTAGCTCTGCATGTGAGAGGCATTGTTAGTATGGAAGTTGAAGTGTTGCTACAAGTGTTATTACAGTAAAGTGATAAAATAATTAAATGATTCAGAGGAAAGTGCGTCAAGAAGTAATTTAAAAATGAGCAGTGCTGCTGATAACGTATTTGTGTATCCTCTCGTTGCGTTTCGTACCGTACTGTATCAATCATCCGCGCCGTGTTCGGTCTCCAAGAATGAACTAATGTGAATCAGTAATACTATTTACCACAAAAGAGAGCATTTCAATGCCAGTGTCTTGCAGCGAACGTGAGAAAGTGCGTTCGGTCATCGCGTTTCCGCATCATCAACAATCAACCGCACCGCGACGGTTACGCGCACGCTCGTACAAGTGAGAACTGAGAACTGAAAAATTAACTTTACGAATAGTGTTAAAAAAATCATTACTACTGCCAGCGCTTTGTATTGGATCTCTGACTGCGCTTTCTTTGTAAGAGACTCTGTGGCTGCTTGGACTCGTTGTTGAAATTTACTCGCCAGTAGTGTTGGGCAGTTGGAGGTGAACGGCCAGCAGTGATGGATGTTAGATGTGAGAAGTTAGCATTGATGCAGGGTAGAGGTACTGGGAGGGCTGGTACCAAATATCTGTGCATGCGTGACGAGCGTAAGAACTTTCGTGCGATCATTCGGCTTCCGTATCATCAACAATCACCCGCGTCGTGTCGCTTACGCGTACGATCGTCCGAAACTAACCGTTGTGGACTGTTAATCATCCATTAATTGGGATAACACTTCTGAATTAGAATGTAAACAGTGCAACCGTCGACTTCCTTTTATCGTCTCAGAATATAGTTCTTGATGCCAGACGTAGAACAGTGTTGTGTTTTGACGCTGAGTGGCTCCCCTAACTCGCTTGCGTATTTCGATAGATAATTTCAGCCAAACCAGCTGTGGAGCAGAATGGTACGACTGCTGCGGGATTCTCAGGTACGTGGTGTGGATACGGCGCACGGTCAAGAAACGACAACCAGTTTAAGGTACCCCACCCATTTGCAATCCCAGGCCTGTTACACACTGCTGTTTACTGTATTATTGCATTTATGTGAACAGTTTTTCTCTGTTACTAATTCGTTCCTCAAAAACTTTTACTAACAAATTTTATGTGCTTCATTAACAAATGTGACGATTATCGTTCTGTACTTTAACAATCCAGACATCGCTCCACTACTCTCTGTGGTACAGGAAGTAGTGAAGCAATAAACAACTTTCCATCTACATCTACATCTACGTGACTACTCTGCAATTCACATTTAAGTGCTTGGCAGAGGGTTCATCGAACCACAATCATACTATCTCTCTACCATTCCATTCCCGAACAGCGCGCGGGAAAAACGAGCACCTACACCTTTCTGTTCGAGCTCTGATTTCTCTTATTTTATTTTGATGATCATTCCTACCTATGTAGGTTGGGGTCAACAAAATATTTTTGCATTCGGAAGAGAAAGTTGGTGACTGAAATTTCGTAAATAGATCTCGCCGCGACGAAAAACGCCTTTGTTTTAAAGACTTCCATCCCAACTCGCGTATGATATCTGCCACACTCTCTCCCCTATTACGTGATAATACAAAACGAGCTGCCCTTTTTTGCACCCTTTCGTTGTCCTCCGTCAATCCCACCTGGTAAGGATCCCAGACCGCGCAGCGATATTATAACAGAGGACGAACGAGTGTAGTGTAAGCTGTCTCTTTAGTAGACTTGTTGCATCTTCTAAGTGTCCTGCCAATGAAACGCAACCTTTGGCTCGCCTTCCCCACAATATTATCTATGTGGTCTTTCCAACTGAAGTTGTTCGTAATTTTAACACCCAGGTACTCAGTTGAATTGACAGTCTTGAGAATTGTACTATTTATCGAGTAATCGAATTCCAAAGGATTTCTTTTGGTACCCATGTAGATCACCTCACACTCTTCGTTATTTAGCGCCAACTGCCACCTGCCATACCATACAGCAATCTTTTCTAAATCGCTTTGCAACTGATACTGGTCTTCGGACGACTTTACTAGACGGTAAATTACAGCATCATCTGCGAACAACCTGAGAGAACTGCTCAGATTGTCACCCAGGTCATTTATATAGATCAGGAACATCAGAGGTCCCAGGACGCTTCCCTGGGGAACACTTGATATCACTTCAGTTTTACTCGACGATTTTCCGTCTATTACTACGAACTGAGACCTTCCTGACAGGAAATCACGAATCCAGTCGCACAACTGAGACGATACCCCATGGGCCCGCAGCTTGATTAGAAGTCCCTTGTGAGGAACGGTGTCAAAAGCTTTCCCGAAATCTAGAAAAATCCATCTTGAAACAGTGATTTTGATGGTGTAGAAAGGATAAGATGTAATTAGTAGATCACACAGTTCAGAACAGAAGGAAAAAAGAGGAATGATTCGCATGGCCGAAGCTGCCAGCAGAGAAAAATATGCTTAATGAGTAGAAGATTAGCCGAGACTGGTGTAGTTAGATTCCAGAGTGTTTTCTGCATTACAGTGGCTGTAGTTTTAACTGATACCCGCAGCCGCCCGCCTGCCGCCGGAGGCGGGATGTTCGCGCGCAGCCCGCCTGCCGTCCCTCATCCCCGCCTCCGTATATCAGCGCCGGCGGCGCGGCCTCGGTAGGTGCCGGCAGGGAGTGCATTTCTCACGCGCCACCTCCCCCCCTCCCCCCCCCCCACCGCCATGACGCAGGCGTGAGGCGGCGGAGGAAAGGTGAGACCTCACACCGCGGCTCGGCTCGGCGCGCCACGCAGACGTCGCCTCCCGGATTTCCCAGCAGGCGTCTACTCGCCCGCGGAATACAGAACGCCCTGCCCTGCTCTGCTCTGCTGCGGGACTCTGGTGCACGCGTCTGCGGGGGCCGCCCGTGTGACGTATGGCTGCTGCCGCCGCTGCTGCTGCTGATGTCCCACCGGCGCAGCACACACGGCGACGTGCCGAGGTTCCCCCAACGAATGAGCCAATACCGCGCTCCCGGTCTGACATTGAGCGATGGACCCGCGGCAAGGAGTTCTCAACGTGTGTCTTCTGTAATATGCTTCTGCAGAGAGAGTTAATAGCATCGTTAATTTTTATTTAATAAAATTGCAGCCAAATAGCCATATACAGTTACTTTGCTTAACATTTTTACATTTACATTTTACATTTTTGCAGTGAACACAAACTACACATAAACATAACAAAGACAGAGATGGTAATTTTCAGAAAATGAGGAAGCACACCCAAGACTGCGGAAATAAGCTCTGAGCACTATGGGACTTAACATCTGTGGTCATCAGTCCCCTAGAACTTAGATCTACTTAAACCTAACTAACCTAAGGACAGCACACAACACCCAGCCATCACGAGGCAGAGAAAATCCCTGACCCCGCCGGGAATTGAACCCGGAAATAAGCTTCAGAGGACAAAAAATAAATATCTCATCAGACTTTAAATGCCTAGGAGTGGCATTGCAACCAACAGCCAAAAGCTTCACTAAACATACAACAGAACGTGCAGCCCAAGCAATAATAGCAATACAGGACATCAAAAACATCCGCCTACTCAGTCTAGAAACAGCCATGAAATTACTCAACACAAAAATCTTGCCAATCCTGGCCTATGGGATGGAGGTTATATGGGACCACCTGACAGAAAAATATCTGGAAACACTAGAAAAGGTAAAATCGACCTATCTAAAAAGAGCACTAGGTCTCTCAAAGACAACAAGATCAACACTAGTGTACCAGCTAGCGAGAGAGACATTCCTAATTGAAGACATCAAACTTCGATATATGATGCCACACACCAGGCCTTCCAGAAAGCAACTGAAGATCATGGAAGACAAACGAGAAAAAAGATGGCCGGAGTTCTATGGCACCGAAGCAATGACGAACCGCTCATGGACAGCACCAAACTTCGAACAGCAACGTGTCGTAACTAGACTTTCTATTCACGGCTTTGATCATCTAATCTGCAAAAACAAAACCACAACATGTGTATGTGAACTGTGTAACGAAGCCTGTGAACGATATCACGTAGAACTGTGGAGTAAAGGAGTGAAATCGATAAATGAATGTGCAAAAATGTAAAATGTAAATGTAAAATGCTAAGCAAAGTAACTGTATATGGCTATTTGGCTGGAATTTTATTAAATAAAAAAATAACATCGTTAATGTGCACCTGAATTTCATTTTGAATATAAATGCACATCAATGGGACCAGTCAATTTTCAAGTACTGGTAAGCTAGTTTTCAAGCCCACTCTGACGTTACTGGCTCTGAGAGCCATAGCGTTCACTCCTCTCAGGAGTTAGAGTATTTCAGCTGATATAATACAGCGTCGATTATCCGAATTCTCACCCTCGCTCGCGCGTGCTCCTCTCCCCCTGCTAAGGTCTGTAATGTAGTAAAATAAAATTTTTTATTTGTTTTGTAACTATTACTGTAATGTAATAAAATAAAATATGAGCCGTGACTTACACAAAAGAGAAACACACATTAATGCAATGGCCCAGCATAAAAGAGAAATAACTAATGTAGGAATATTATTAACAGTGTAATACGTTGCGTAATTTAGCCCGACGTGTATAAGCACTCAGTAAACTAGCTCAGTTCTCAGGGTAGTAGCGTAATCGTCGATAGTTAATTGTCCTTTTCTTATTTCCCAACACAAGAGATATTGTTCCAGGTTCGTGGGAAGTCGTGCGCTTATTGCACCAAAGAATATTTGACAAGTCTGTTCGATGAACACTACTGCAATACGTAACTTATCGTGGTTTCCTCTCGATTCCCCAATGTAACATAACAAGAATAGCATCTACAAATGAAATCCTATAACGGAAATGGAATACTGTGACCAGACCTTTTCTGCCTGGAATGTTATCTCGTTCTATAAAGAAAATCTGTAAATAAAATTGTTAAATTATCAGTAGCTGCCTCCGGTCTCGTCGGATCTGAAATAAAATTAATCGTCCTAACCGACGGCACCTCTCGTAGTTCAGCTAAAAGAAAAATATGAAAGATTTTTCTGAGGTAGCGCCTAACAACGAATATTCTTTGTTAAGGCCCATATCTACTTCAGGCAGTCTACTTATCAGACTAACAATAGATTGACCACATACACAAAATTCTTTTTACAAAATAACCATTATATTCTTCGGGTTTTAAGTACAACTTACATTATCAGCTGGTACAGTAGAATGAGCTTTACACAAGAACGTCCTCTTATGTCCGAATCCAAGCAGATACGATAAGCGAAATGTGGTGTAACCGCCAGATACCACACTTGCTAGGTGGTAGCCTTTAAATCGGCCGCGGTCCGTTAGTATACGTCGGACCCGCGTGTCGCCACTATCAGTGATTGCAGACCGAGCGCCGCCACACGGCAGGTCTAGAGAGACTTCCTAGCACTCGCCTCAGTTGTACAACCGACTTTGCTAGCGATGGTTCACTGACAAATTACGCTCTCATTTGCCGAGACGATAGTTAGCATAGCCTTCAGCTACGTCATTTGCTACGACCTAGCAAGGCGCCATTGCCAGTTACTATTGATACTGAGTCATGTACAGTCAAGAGCGACGCTCATCATTAATGGATTAAAGTTAAGTATTCCACCAGCTACGTCCGTTTTTCTAAAGTCTAATTTCCTTGTCCTGTTCCAGACCTCACGCCAGCCTGCGTGAGCAAAAACGCGTGCCTTTCGGCTTCCTCTAGTAAACCGGTGTTGGCTCTCCTGCCAACCCACAACACGAATGACAAAGGAAAGATAGTTCATGCATAAAAGCGCAAGAGTCCATGGAATAACATGTCCATTGTACTCGTTGTAACCATTTGCTCTCTGTTACGATCATTTGTGTCAACTTTTCCGAATGAAACAGTTGCGATATAAAATGCCTAAACGCAAACGTTTCTCCTTTCTATGAGAGGTAAATACGAGATTAATAACAAGTTAAAGGAAGGTCAATCTGCAACCAAGTTATCTAATGAGTACAAGGGTGGCAAGTCGACAGTTAGGGATATAAAAAGCAAAATTGGAGCATAAAAATTTTTATATCTAACTCCTATTTTACTAATGGATCGACAAATTGTTGAGCTACGAAGTTCGCAACCGATCTAGATGACTTCGTTTACACAAAAAATATCACAAGGAGAACCTGTCTCTGTTCCTGTTGCGAAAAGGTAATTCAACTTAATAAAAATCTTGGAGAGCCCTCGAATTTTAAGGCAAGCGCTGGCTGGCTAAAAGGCTTTAAGTCGAGACACGACATGTTTGGTGCCGCTGCCTGCTCTACGTGTGCACGATACGTCGGCTCGGTCACAGTTTTCTGCCTGTTACGATACGCTGTAGTTCGCTACTCGGCCACAGTGCGCATCGAGTAGTCCCCTGTTCGATGTGCCGGAGGAATACAACGTTGCGAATGGGATTTCCAAATAGAAATTCTGAAATACTGGCCTGTCCTACCCTTGTGACATGGAGGTGGCGTCCCACGTACCATTGGATATACAAGGGCCATGGGGTAGTATGTCGTATATTACGATTGTGTACCCATTTATATTCCTCTGATTACAGCATCATTTGCGGCGAAACGAAGAAGATGCTTCAGACAAAACGCATGTAGATTTAGCCGTAAAATCGTAATCTGCAACAGGGAATGGTGGTTTCCATTGAAGATTTCAGAGTTGCTCTCCGTACCCATGCGAGAGTTTGGGTAGCATCATTGGACGTCCCCGTCCGAAACAAACGAATTGCAATTACAACTCTTTTTGACCAGATATGTAGTTTATGACCTTATAGTACAGCTTGCAGACTGAAATTTGGTACTTCTAGCCAGACTCTCCAGTTTGGCAGATACGAAACTAGCAACGGTTCAGCTTTACCCAAATTCTAGGTTACACAAAAGTATAGCACGATCCATGCAATCATATGCCTTTCACATATGAAAGGGAACACTGCATTATCAGTATATTCCCCTTCGTTGCAGCGGAACTGAAAGTCCGACAACAAACAATGGATAGTGTGTTTCACAGACGCCCTTTTTGTATTAAAGGCACCACGAAATCACTGAGCCCTGACTCCACTCGTTCATATCGCGAGTCCACTAACTTAAAAGACCGTGCCTACGTCTCGGTTGGAAAGAAAACAAGAGAAGTGTTTCATTGCACAAGGCTTGTGGCGAGTGCCATCCTTCCAATCCAGTCGTCACTAAATGCAGGTTCGTTGTTTCAGAGCAGGCGCACATTGACCAAAAAACGAGGAAGAAATTCCTGCACGTGATCGTCCGGAGCGAGTGCCGTCGCAGAAGAAAAAAGCTGGAAGCATTTGAAATTTAGTGCTACCAAAAAATGTTAAGAGGTCAGTAAAGAGGTAGAGTCACAAATAAACAATTATTAAATTATTCATATTAAAGTATTAAATAAATAAATCAGCCATGGCATCGAAGAACATTTAATATGGCACTGGAAAGAAGGCAAAGACGGACGACGACGAGAACAAGCGAATCAGACTATAGAGGATTTTTATGTGTAGAGGTTATGTAGAGATGGAAAGATTAGCTGAAGACGCTAAATAAAGACAATAAAATTGATGGTGGGCAGGGGAGGGGGAGTGATTACTTAAAAAAAATTATTACACGCTCTACGAGTACCAAAGGAAAAGGATCTAGTGCTGTTTCATTAAAATGTATTATATGAAAGAAGGCGGAACATGCATAGTATACACTGAAATAATTCACATTGCAAATACCGTTTACAGAAGTATGATAACACTAAAACCACCACCAACAACAGCAGAACTGCTCATGATAAACCGGGCAAAACAACCATCAATACTGCAAAACACAGACTGTAAGATAAACAGTCGAATGTATTGTTAATTAAAATAAAGAACATCCCACTGACAATGGTGTAATGTTGCCGAGACATGAATGCATAGATACGGAACAATGAGAAGAATATTTTTCTCAACGCGGTATCCTCAAAATATATTTATCAACCGATTACTGCATACCTTTGATTCTTAGCGTTTTTTGAGGTACATGCCATATTGGTTATGACGCACTGCTGCACGTTAACCTGATATTCTCAGCAGGGTAACTTATTAGCAAAAAATTTAATATTCATCAGTTGCTTAAAAATAATTTCGACCACCACTGGACATCTGCAGATCACTGTTCGTGAAACTGCATGCTGCACAAGTCATACCTAGTCATATCTTTCCAGTGACAATGCAGGACTTGTGCATAGGTTAGATGTCATAATATGCCGCTGATTTTCAAGGCTCTGATGATGACCAGACATCGTCACAAACGCAGTGTTACAAAGATGTGAAAACTAACTGCCTCTGGCAATAAAACATTTATAATATTCAAAATATCCACGGGTGTGCTGCCGGTCTATAGTGTCCAACGGGCACAATATTTCGGCGATCATACATGTCGCCATCATCAGGTGAACTGACGGACTGAGCTCCTGTGAACGTGCCGGCACGGAGATCCGTACGCTATGGCTGCTCAGAGGGAACTGAAATATTGTGCCCGTTGGACACTATAGACCGGCAGCACACCCGTGGATATTTTGATTATCAAATACGCCGGGAGAAACTCAAGAATCACATTTATAATATTGTGCTAACCAAGTAATTTTCTTCACATAATGTGTAAATTTTACCCAAATTATTCCGGTATTATTAAACACTTTGCCTGGCCACCTATTGCTTGGTCCTCAATGGATGTGGGTACCGGTAGTTAGCAGAGTAGTAACTTGGTTTTGTAGCACTGTAAGTAACTTTAAGATTGTATAGCCTTTTGCTCGACAATCCCTCGATCCCAGAGCAACTCTACGTGACGTTATGTCAATTCTGAGCACATGAAAGTAGAGTTCCAAAAATCCTTGTAAGTGTATTGTCATATCGCTGGCTTAGTTGTGGATTATCTTTGCGGGCAGCCGCGTCTTCAGAGTCGAGCGCGGGACACGGAACTGTTATGTTGTGTTGTGGGTAGCTTTGCATGTGAGAGGCATTGTTAGTATGGAAGTTGAAGTGTTGCTACAAGTGTTATTACAGTAAAGTGATAAAATAAGCAAATGATTCAGAGGAAAGTGAGTCAAGAAGTAATTTCAAAATGAGCAGTGCTGCTGATAACGTATTTGTGTATCCTCTCGTTGCGTGTCGCACAGTATCAGTCATCCGCTCCGTGTTCGGTCTCCCAGAGGGAACTGATGTGAATCAGTAGAAATTAGTCACCATGAAAGAGTGCAGTCAAGGGCCAGTGTCTTGTCGCGTTCGGTCATCACGTTTCCGCATTATCAACAATCAGCCGTGCCGCGACTGTTACGCGCACGATCCTACAAGTGAGAACTGAAAAATTAACTTTACGAACACTGTTATTTCATTACTAGTGTCAAGGAGGACTGGTATGAAAAGAAATCTGTGTGTGCGTGGCGAGAGTAAGAACTTTTACTCGATTACTCGTCTTTCGCATCATCAACAATCATCCGCGCTGTGTTCGGTACGCGTACGCTCGTCCAAGTGATATTGTGGACAGATAATCATCATGAATGTCAACTGGGATAAACATTTACGATTTAGAGTGTAAACATTGCAACCTGTGATTTCCATATCGTCTCAGAATATAGATGTTCATACCAGACGTAGAACAGTGTTGTGTTTAATGTTGAGTGGCTCCCCTTACTGGTTTGTATATTTCGACAGATAATTTCAGGCAAGCCAGCAGCAGTGTGGAGCAGAACAGCACGACCGCCGCGGGATTAACAGGTACGTGGTGCGGACAGGGCGCACGGTCGAAACGACAACTAGTATAAGGTACCACCCCACCCCCATTTGACCTCCCGGGTATGTTACATCCTCACCAAATATTGTATTGTATGCCAGCAAACGATTACTTTTTTATCAGTTCCTTTCACTGAACTGAAAATCACAATAAGTGGGAGTAATTATGCATACATTAAAAGGTTTGATATGATAAGACTTGTTTATGGTGTCGTAATGACCATAGCATCATCGTGCTTGTTGACGTGTATTTAAACTTGAGGGGAAAAAATAGCAACATCCAAAAAATAATTAATGGAGAGTAATGAAATTCCTGGAATACATTTGTCTAGGTAATAAATTTAAGTGATTAATGCTACAAGATCGCGGGTAATGTAAGCGCGAGATAAGCCATTGCAAATATGAAATGCTGGTACATTAATAATCGGTGAAGCCGCCAGAATATTGATTGCAAGCATGCATATGCGCTTGCATTGAGTTGTAGAAGTGCCGCATGTCAGTTCGTGGGGTGGAGTTCCAAGCCTGCTGCACTTGGTCGGCCCGTACATGGATGGTTAATGCTGTTTGTGGATGACGCTGGAGTTGTCATCCGATGATTTCCCATATGTGCTCGACTGGAAACAGAGCTGGTGATCGAGTAGGTCAAGGCACCGTGTGGATCCTCTGTAGTGCATGTTGGGTTAGAACAGTGGTATGGGGCCGATCGTTATCCTGTTGGAAAACACCCGCTGATAAGCTGCCATGAATGGCAGCAGAACAGGTCGAACACTAGATTCACATACAAATTAGTAATCCGGGTGCGTAGAATACTACGAGACTGCTTCTGCTGTCATAGGATATAGCATCCCAGACCATAGTCCCAGATGCAGGTCGCGTGTGCCTATCACGCGAACGCATTGGTTGAGGACCTTAACTGACCTCCTCCTAACAAACACACGGCCATCACCGATGCAGATCCAACATTCACCAGAAAACACAACAGGACCTCCACCTTGCTCTCCAATGAGCTCTCGCTTGACACCAGTGAAGTCGCGAGTCGTGGTGGTTTACGGTAAGTGGAAAGCGCGCTCGGAGCTGTCTATATCTACATCTACATTTACATCTACAGGGTGTTTCAAAAATGACCGGTATATTTGAAACGGCAATAAAAACTAAACGAGCAGCGATAGAAATACACCGTTTGTTGCAATATGCTTGGGACAACAGTACATTTTCAGGCGGACAAACTTTCGAAATTACAGTAGTTACAATTTTCAACAACAGATGGCGCTGCGGTCTGGGAAACTCTATAGTACGATATTTTCCACATATCCACCATGCGTAGCAATAATATGGCGTAGTCTCTGAATGAAATTACCCGAAACCTTTGACAACGTGTCTGGCGGAATGGCTTTGCATGCAGATGAGATGTACTGCTTCAGCTGTTCAATTGTTTCTGGATTCTGGCGGTACACCTGGTCTTTCAAGTGTCCCCACAGAAAGAAGTCACAGGGGTTCACGTCTGGCGAATAGGGAGGCCAATCCACGCCGCCTCCTGTATGTTTCGGATAGCCCCAAAGCAATCACACGATCATCGAAATATTCATTCAGGAAATTAAAGACGTCGGCCGTGCGATGTGGCCGGGCACCATCTTGCATAAACCACGAGGTGTTCGCAGTGTCGTCTAAAGCAGTTTGTACCGCCACAAATTCACGAAGAATGTCCAGATAGCGTGATGCAGTAATCGTTTCTGATCTGAAAAATGGGCCAATGATTCCTTTGGAAGAAATGGCGGCCCAGACCAGTACTTTTTGAGGATGCAGGGACGATGAGACTGCAACATGGAGCTTTTCGGTTCCCCATATGCGGCAGTTCTGTTTATTGACGAAGCCGTCCAGGTAAAAATAAGCTTCGTCAGTAAACCAAATGCTGCCCACATGCATATCGCCGTCATCAATCCTGTGCACTATATCGTTAGCGAATGTCTCTCGTGCAGCAATGGTAGCGGCGCTGAGGGGTTGCCGCGTTTGAATTTTGTACGGATAGAGGTGTAAACTCTGGCGCATGAGACGATACGTGGACGTTGGCGTCATTTGGACCGCAGCTGCAACACGGCGAACGGAAACCCGAGGCCGCTGTCGGATCACCTGCTGCACTAGCTGCGCATTGCCCTCTGTGGTTGCCGTACGCGGTCGCCCTACCTTTCCAGCACGTTCATCCGTCACGTTCCCAGTCCGTTGAAATTTCTCAAACAGATCCTTTATTGTATCGCTTTTCGGTTCTTTGGTTACATTAAACCTCCGTTGAAAACTTCGTCTTGTTGCAACAACACTGTGTTCTAGGCGGTGGAATTCCAACACCAGAAAAATCCTCTGTTCTAAGGAATAAACCATGTTGTCCACAGCACACTTGCACGTTGTGAACACGACAGCAGAAAGACGACGTACAGAATGGCGCACCCACAGACTGCGTTGTCTTCTATATCTTTCACATCACTTGCAGCGCCATCTGTTGTTGAAAATTGTAACTACTGTAATTTCGAAAGTTTGTCCGCCTGAAAATGTACTGCTGTCCCAAGCAAATGGCAACAAACGGTGTAGTTCTATCGCTGCTCGTTTAGTTTTTATTGCCGTTTCAAATATACCGTTCATTTTTGAAACACCCTGTATATCCATACTCCTCAAGGCACCTGACTGTGTGTGGCGGACGGTACTGTGAGTACCTCTATCGGTTTTCCCTTCTATTCCAGTCTCGTATTGTTCGTGGAAAGAAAGATTGTCTGTATGCCTCTGTGTGGGCTCTAATCTGTCTGACTTTATCCTCATGGTCTCTTCGCGATATATACGTAGGAGGGAGCAATATACTGCTTGACTCCTCGGTGAAGGTATGTTCTCGAAACTTCAACAAAAGCCCGTACCGAGCTGTCCTTGAAGTAAGCGATCAGTAACAGTTCGTTGTGTCACTGCTGTTTGAATTGCGCTAGTGTCATACTCCGAATTATGGTGTTCCCTCTCTGCAGTGCCACGTAGCCGTCCAGTAACCGGTCCTCTTGCGACCGTAGATTCTCGTGAGCGCCGCTGCCACCAGTCACGTACAGTAGCTACATTCCTGTCAAGTCTTTCTGCAGTATCGCAGAAGGGACGTCCAGCTTCTCGTAGCCCTCATTTAAACACAGTGAGTTGTTGTTGATGGCGGATAGCGTGTCACCTTAAAGGCATTCTTGACTAACATGAACTCACCCCATCCAATCTCACGACTTTCAAAGCGTGTATTTATAGTAAACCTGATTTGGATCCTCATAGTGGAGCTACTGGCGCCACTCTTATGCAACTGGCGTGAAATATGAATGGACATCATCTTTCGGACGTAGAAACACGCCTACCAACTTTCGTTGATATCCATCTTGGTGTTATGATTTTTATTTCCGCCATTCTATATTAAGTGTAACTTGTATTAAATGGAGTACTGATAGATTAGTGTGTGTGAGCTGTGGCTGGCTCATGTTATCTCTTACATTAAGCCTTGGTTGCTGTTCTCTGATTAGTCTCCCACGGTTATCGCGATTATGTTGTTATCCTCTCTCTCCGCGAGTGGCAGCAGCAGCGTGTATTGATATTCACACGCCTGTACTATCTTCGGCCTCACGCTTATAGTTTCCGGTTGTGCCGTGTGCGGGCAGTTGGTCGGTTGGTGTGGATCAGCGAGGAAGTCTCCGTGGCGTGTGTCTGGCCGGGGCCGCTGGAGCTGGCTGTTCCTGTTGCTACGAGGTCCTTGTCTCACCGATCCCGGACACGACAGTTGAGTCTTTACTTAATCTACCAGCCAGCTCCAACTGTTCACATTGTGTCGTATGAATTTCGATGTGGGCTGTTGGGACATTCCCGCGAGTAACAACATGTGTTTTTAAGTTGGACAAATTCTATCCGCCCTCCGGTGGAGTTCAACTTGGTTATTTTTGAACTGAAGTGCACCAGCGGAATCATCTGCCTTGTGGCCGTTAACGTTCCGGTTACCTGCCCTGGTTCAAAATGGCTCTGAGCACTATGGGACTCAACTGCTGTGGTCATAAGTCCCCTAGAACTTAGAACTACTTAAACCTAACTAACCTAAGGACATCACACACATCCATGCCCGAGGCAGGATTCGAACCTGCGACCGTAGCGGCCGGGCGGTTCCAGACTGTAGCGCCTTTAACCGCTCGTCCACTCCGACCTGCCCTGGTCGTTGACGTATATTCAGGCAGGGTATTTTCCTCGTAGTGTTGTGGCTGTCCAGCACGGCGTGAAGTTTGACACCTGAATGTGTAATTCATTGTGGGCGCCGATACCTTCTGCGTTGTTCCATTGAACTCCCTGTTGCATGCTGATCGGGTGGAGCGGAAGTTATCCCGTCGCTTGATCCGTTGACTGTCTGTCGGTTGGGTTGCCGTCTGATTGAGAATTTGTTGTGCCGACTGCCTGTCTCACCTAAGCGAGCGTTAGTGTTTGAATTCCAGGGCAACCCTTGGAAACTTCTGAGCGCTGTTTGATGTACGGCCTTTTCTCGTTTGTTCTTGTTGTTTGTTTATGTACGGCTTCTAGCTGATTTTCAATTAAAGTTGTTTTGCCCTTAAGGCGTGAGATTGTTTGGGCCTTCAGCCTACTTCAGAGAAATGTTTTAAGATAAGGCCTTCTGCCTTTCAAATTCAAATTACTGTTTTGAGTCTTAAGTTATTGGTCTTCAGCCGGTTTTAAATTAAAGTTGTTTTTCCCTTAAGGCATGAGATTGAATTGCGTATATAGCCGGGAATTAAGCTCTAAAATTAAAGTTTGGCTTGCTCTGTTTTTAGTGTTTTCTTTACTCTTGTATTGTTTGTCAAATGAATAAAGTAGTACGTTCGAGTGCAACTGACAGCCACTCATTTTGGCCCCTTGCCACAAATTAAACTATCTTTCCTGTCCTGGTGGAATAGCAGGGAGTCTCAGTGCCCAAGTAAAACGATTACAAAGGCTCACCTGGAAGCAGACAGAAGCGTCAGGATACGTGGACGATGGTGTGCACTTCTTGTGTAGTCGGACAAGTTAGCTGAAGTTTATGTGAGTCTGTAAAGGTCAACGTAAACCCCATCCACATACCCCTACGGGCCCAGTACGTACCGACCGACTGCCTCCTTCGCCAATGGTATAATTGAATACGGTATATAGAGGCGTCAGGTTAGCACTCCGCTCTCCTACCCGTCTTGTGATGCTTTAAAACATAGTCGCGTAACATGAAAGTTGGGGTAGCCCGTAAATCGAACGTTTTTAACCTCTTTGCTATGGCTTGGTTGCCCAGTGGCAATGAGCCAGACTGCGAATACGGTCTCTGTGTAGATCGTCATTCCCACGCCCGGGTTCCCGGGTTAGATTCCCGGCGGGGTCAGGGATTTTCTCTGCCGCGTGATGACTGGGTGTTGTGTGATGTCCTTACAAGGGAACCTCCCCATCACACCCCACTCAGATTTAGTTATAATTTGGCACAGTGAATAGGCCTTGAAAACTGAACACAGATCACTCGAGAAAATAGGAAGATGTTCTGTAGAACTATGAAAAAAATAAGCAAAACATACAAATTGAGTAGTCCATGCGCAAGATAGCCAACATCAAGGATATTGTAAGTTCAGGAGCGCCGTGGTCCTGTGGTTAGCGTGACCAGCTGCCTAACGAGAGGTCCTTAGTTTAAGTCTTCCCTCGAGCGAAAAGTTTAATTTTTTATTTTCAGACAATTATTTTGCGAAGCTGCACAGGTACACAGAGCAGTATTGTTTACGTGATCGTGTGTCAATTATCAAAGTTCAGGCACTCACACATAATCAACTTCGCTCTCCAAAATTCCAGGACATGTTCAGATTTGCTTGGCCATATGCAGGATTTGACGGTCTACACACGGAAAAATTCGAAAACGTTAAAAGCATATGTTTTGACAGAGCACAGGAAAAACTGTGCGACTGTGAAACTGTTGCATTCATTTGTTGCAGTTTATGTGACAAACTCTTATATTTTCATCACTTTTTTCGGAGTGATTATCACATCCACAAGAAAACCTAAACCGGGGAAGGTAGAAGGATCTTTTACCCATTCGCCAAGTGTACAAGTTACATGCCGTCACCAGTGTCGTATAGATGATATCAGACGTGTTTTCCTGTGGAGGAATCGGTTGACCTATGACCTTGCGATCAAATGTTTTCGGTTGCCATTGGAGAGGCACGTCCTTTCGTCTAGTATCGCACGGTTTTGCGGTGCGGTCGCAAAACACAGACACTAAACTTATTACAATGAACAGAGACGTCAATGAACTAACGGACAGATCATAACTTTGCGAAAATAGAGAAAGTAAACTTTTCACGTGAGGGAAGACTTGAACCAAGGACCTCTCATTCCACAGCTGTTCACGCTAACTACGGGACCACGGCGCTCCTGAGCTCACACTATCCTTGATGTTGCCTGTCTTGCGCATGGACTACTCAGTTTGTATATTTTGCTTATTTTTTTCATAGTTCCACACAACTTCTTCCTGTTTTCTCGATTGATCTGTTTTCAGATTTTCAAGACCTATCCACTGTGCCAACTTATAACTAAATCTTAGGGGGGTGCGAGGGCGAGGTTCCCTTGTTAGGTTGGTTAGGTTTAAGTAGTTCTAAGTTCTAGGGGACTGATGACCATAGATGTTAAATCCCATAGTGCTCAGAGTCAGCCATTTGTAGATCGTCAGTTAATCTGAAGATTTTTTTCTCGTTAGGCCTGGTTTCACCTCCTATTAGAATTTATTAACGTGATCAATGCGTTGATTTCCTGTCATTCATACCCAAACTTGTGATGTCTTGACTTTTTTCTGGGTGTGCGATGTCTGTCCATCAATAGGTGTATCATTCTGACAGATCGTGACTCTAATTTGCAATGATTGCTCGCCTGTTGCCCTTAGCGTATTCTCTCCCCTTTGCACGCTTGTGAATTACAACAGATGCTGGAGTGGAGCTGAGCTTGAGACGACTCCCACACGAGTAGCGTCCTACGTGGTGGGTGGGGATTGGGTGAGGAGTGGAGAAGCAGTCTCTCTCTCTCTCTCTCTCTCTCTCTCTCTCTCTCTCTCCCGCTCTCCGCCGAGCGCCGATATGCTGTTTGATGTCTCTAACGCAACAGCCCGTGGGCGCCTTGGTCCCGCCCCCGGCCTAAGCGGCGGTCTCCATTATGCAGTAATCCCTGACTGCGCCTGAAACGCCGCTGAAAAATTCACCGCCGGAGTCCGTCTCGGCAGCAAATTCTGAGTCTGCCGCTTCAAGGGCCGATCAAGAATTCAGAAGTACGTTAACGCGACTACAAAGGCCCGCACATCGCGTCCTCCTGGAGACAAAAGATCTCCCTCCACAACTAAAGCTGCGGCTTCTGCATTATTTACTGTTTCTTCCTTTCCTCTCCGTTGCTTTCAACGACGAATGCAAACACATTTCTTCGAAATACACAAATTCGATAGCACTTTGTTTTAATTCATATGGGAAATCCTAACTCAAATGTAGCAGCAGAATTTTCCATTGAAATCGCCATACATGACTAATAATAATAACCTTTGAAGACAAAATTTTAGTGGCCCCCTTAAGATTACGCTGATAACCTGAGTTGGCCTACATCATGGTATGAAAAAAGTCTCGAAACATCACCGAATCACCTCCAGCCTAAACTACATCCCTCACTTGGGCGTCCGTGCACATACAAAATTTGCTCCGACGTGGGGTCAGACTGGATCCGTTTCCAACGATGTCTGACGGCAGAGACCTTCCGACCTCATAATGTGCCAAGCACACGGTAATACCTTCTCTCGATCTTGTACATGTGATACATGTCTATGCTTTTCATTACTAGTAATCTGTCGATCTTCGCGTAATATATTCACATAATAATAAGTTTATCGTAATACAATAAACAGAGGAATTCTAAATACAACTCTAACACCCTTCTTTGTACATGATGCTTTATTTGTGTATTAGATGTAAATAAAATTAACAATCGAGTGTTTCTCTTGATTTAAATCATGTGAGTGGACGACAAGAAACGCTTATAATGGCCCAAAAGTATTGAAAATATAGTGTAGTAGTTCTGGTTTATTGTTTTAGATACGTAAAATTTATCAAACAGTTTTTGAGATTAAGCTTCCTGGCAGATGAAAACTGTGTGCTGGACCGAGACTCGAACTCGGGAACTTTTCCTTTCGCGGACAAGTCCTCCACCATCCTTTTCTTTCCTTTCTTCATTTTCGTTCGTTGTTCATCGTTGGGTTTGGTCGTTGCAGACGTCACATGATATCCGTTAAAGGTCGTTTGTTGATCCTTCCATTCAGTTTTTTATTACAGAAGCCAACCAGCTCTCTGACCGAACACGCAGAGCTACCGTGACGGCATCATCTGAGCTACCCAAGCACGACTCACGCCCCGTCCTCAAAGCTTTACTTCTGTTAGTACCTCGTCTCCTGCCTTCTCATTCTAGAGTTTCTGAGATCCCGTGAGAAATGACAGTGTACTCCCTTTCCTACATGACACTGTTCATAATAGCTGTTACGTATTTCGATGTATAACTTAGATTTATTTTATTTCCTGTATATGGTATAAGAAGAAGCCAATATCATTTCAATTCCACTCGAAGAGACAGATCATGATCTTCCTCTCATAATCCCACTGAGTGCACGGACATCAGGCGACGTATGTGATGCAGATGAAATAAATGAAATTAAATAAGGTTATGATTTTCTAACGGTCATCTGTTTATAATATGTATGTATAGCGCTCCGTTTTTAAAAAAATAAACAGAAAACAAAAACTATATTGTCTAGCCGTTACTATGAGAAATTCGAAACATAACTATAGTCCTTCAGATGTATATTATAAACATGACACAGAGACACCAGAATACCGTGATCCTGCCTACAGAATTTCTTTTTAAATTCTCGTCTACATTTAGCATATTGCGAGCTTAATTTTTTTTCCCCATCGTATTTCATACGTAATTTATTGTACAAAACTATCAAAGGCACACTCATTAATTATACGTAAAATCCCGGTATTTTTAATTAAACTGTATAGTAATGTTAATAAAATTATTCCTTAATAATACAGGGTGATTCAAAAAGAATACCACAACTTTAGGAATTTAAAACTCTGCAACAACAAAAGGCAGAGCTAAGCACTATCTGTCGGCGAATTAAGGGAGCTATAAAGTTTCATTTAGTTGTACAACTGTTCGCTTGAGGCGCTGTTGACTAGGCGTCAGCGTCAGTTGATGCTAAGATGGCGACCGCTCAACAGAAACCTTTTTGTGTTATTGAGACGGCAGAAGTGAATCGACGACAGTTGTTCAGCGTGCATTTCGAACGAAGTATGGTGTTAAACCTCCTGATAGGTGGTGTATTAAACGTTGGTGAACGTTTTCTGTGCCATTTCAGCCAATAAAGTTTTTGGTCCCTTCTTCTTCGAAGGTGGTACTGTAACTGGACTACAGTATCTGGAGATGTTAGAGAATTGGCTGTTCCCTCAGCTCGAACAAGAAGCACAACAATTCATATTTCAGCAGGATGGAGCGCCACCACATTGGCACTTATCTGTCCGTAACTACCTGAACGTCAACTATCCGAGGCGATGGATCGGCCGCCAGGCAGCCCGTGACAGAGCACTTCATCACTGGCCTCCAAGAAGCCCTGATCTTACCCCCTGCGATTTTTTCTTGTGGGGGTATGTTAAGGATACGGTGTTTCGGCCACATCTCCCAGCCACCATTGATGATTCGAAACGAGAAATAACAGCAGCTATCCAAACTGTTACGCCTGATATGCTACAGAGAGTGTGGAACGAGTTGGACTATCGGGTTGATATTGCTCGAGTGTCTGGAGGGGGCCATATTGAACATCTCTGAACTTGTTTTTGAGTGAAAAAAAAACCTTTTTAAATACTCTTTGTAATGATGTATAACAGAAGGTTATCATATGTTTCTTTCATTAAATACACATTTTTAAAGTTGTGGTATTCTTTTTGAATCACCCTGTATATTCCAATAATACGGAATTATGAATCTATGTTTTATACTATACACACTGAGGTGACGAAAGTCACGGAAAGTCCCATAATATCGTGTCGGACCTCCCCTTGACCGGCATAGTGCAGCAACTCGACGAGTCGAGGACTTAAGAGGTCATTGGAAGATCCATGTAGAACTACTGAGCCAGTCTCCCCCTGCAGCCGTCCGTAATTGCGGAAGTGTTGCCCGTGCTGGATTTCGTGCACGAACTGACCTCTCGGTTACTCCCCATAAATGTTCGATGGGATTCATGTCGGGCGGTCCGAATAACCAAGTCGTTCGCTAGAACTGTCCAGAATGCTCTTCAATCTCGAACAGCTGTGGCCCGGTTGTATTTTCATCCACAACATGAAGTCCCTGAATGACTGCAAATGGTCTTTAAGTATTCGAACATAACCACTTCCAGTCAATGATCGGTTCGGTTGGACCAGAGGACCCAGCACATTACACGTGAACACAGTCCACACCGTTATGGAGCCACCAGCAGCTTGCAGAGTGCTTTATTGGCAACTTGGGTCCATGGCTTCGTGGGGTCGGTGCCATACTCGCTACCATCAGCTCTTACCAACTGAAATCGGGGCTCGTCTGACCAGGCCACGGTGTATGAGAATCTCGCTATACGAAGAACTTTGTCACGTCAGTGTACATGGCGATAATCCAGTCAATAAACACGATGCCACTTGGTGGACATACAAGGTGGTCGTTATGTTTGCACCACTGCTCTGTCGGTTGCCAGCTGGAACTCAACATGAGCGCTTGTAATCGGCGCAATATACAAACAATCCTGTCGCAGGATCATCCGCAACAGACATTATACCAGAGCTCGTAGCATGTCGTCCACCGTGGTGCTCGGTGTCACAACAGCAAGTTACGACACATGAAGATGGGCGTATAAGAGACCGAAACCGGTCGAGTTCTAAATAAAACGACCTCACAACTGCAACGGTATTTTCAACCTCCGGCGCAATATAGTTATGCTTACGTTTGTACAGGGTGTTTCAAAAATGACCGGTATATTTGAAACAGCAATAAAAACTAAACGAGCAGCGATAGAAATACACCATTTGTTGCAATATGCTTGGGACAACAGTACATTTTCAGGCGGACAAACTTTCGAAATTACAGTAGTTACAATTTTCAACAACAGATGGCGCTGCAAGTGATGTGAAAGATATAGAAGACAACGCAGTCTGTGGGTGCGCCATTCTGTACGTCGTCTTTCTGCTGTAAGCGTGTGCTGTTCACAACGTGCAAGTGTGCTGTAGACAACATGGTTTATTCCTTAGAACAGAGGATTTTTCTGGTGTTGGAATTCCACCGCCTAGAACACAGTGTTGTTGCAACAAGACGAAGTTTTCAACGGAGGTTTAATGTAACACAATCACAGAGAGTAACGCGCAGCTAGTGCAGCAGGTGATCCAACAGCGGCCTCGGGTTTCCGTTCGCCGTGTTGCAGCTGCGGTCCAAATGACGCCAACGTCCACGTATCGTCTCATGCGCCAGAGTTTACACCTCTATCCGTACAAAATTCAAACGCGGCAACCCCTCAGCGCCGCTACCATTGCTGCACGAGAGACATTCGCTAACGATATAGTGCACAGGATTGATGACGGCGATATGCATGTGGGCAGCATTTGGTTTACTGACGAACCTTATTTTTACCTGGACGGCTTCGTCAATAAACAGAACTGCCGCATATAGGGAACCGAAAAGCCCCATGTTGCAGTCCCATCGTCCCTGCATCATCAAAAAGTACTGGTCTGGGCCGCCATTTCTTCCAAAGGAATCATTGGCCCATTTTTCAGATCCGAAACGATTACTGCATCACGCTATCTGGACATTCTTCGTGAATTTGTGGCGGTACAAACTGCCTTAGACGACACTGCGAACACCTCGTGGTTTATGCAAGATGGTGCCCGGCCACATCGCACGGCCGACGTCTTTAATTTCCTGAATGAATATTTCGATGATCGTGTGATTGCTTTGGGCTATCCGAAACATACAGGAGGCGGCGTGGATTGGCCTCCCTATTCGCCAGACATGAACCCCTGTGACTTCTTTCTGTGGGGACACTTGAAAGACCAGGTGTACCGCCAGAATCCAGAAACAATTGAACAGGTGAAGCAGTACATCTCATCTGCATGTGAAGCCATTCCGCCAGACACGTTGTCAAAGGTTTCGGGTAATTTCATTCAGAGACTACGCCATATTATTGCTACGCATGGTGGATATGTGGAAAATATCGTACTATAGAGTTTCCCAGACCGCAGCGCCATCTGTTGTTGAAAATTGTAACTACTGTAATTTCGAAAGTTTGTCTGCCTGAAAATGTACTGTTGTCCCAAGCATATTGCAACAAACGGTGTATTTCTATCGCTGCTCGTTTAGTTTGTATTGACGTTTCAAATATACCGGTCATTTTTGAAACACCCTGTACAAACGTAAGCATAACTATATTGCGCCGGAGGTCCAGGCCAAGAGACGTCTGCTAGTATCGAATTTCTGAGAATGGACATTTGCAGCACGGCATACTATGGCAATGAAAATTGGACTGTGGGGAAACTAGAACAGAAGAGAATACAAGTGTTTGAAATGTGGTGCTACAGACGAATGTTGAAAATCAGGTGGGCTGATAAGGTAAGAAGTGAGGAGGTTTTCAGCAGGATCGACAAGGAAAGGAATATGTGTGAAAACACTGTCAAGAAGAGGGGGTAGGGTGATAGGACATTTGTTAAGACATCAGGAAATAACTTCCGTGGTACTAGAGGGAGCTGTAGACGGTAAAAACTGTAGAGGAAGACAGAAATTCTAAAACATCCAATAAATACAGCTAATTGATGTTGTAGGTTTCGATTGCTACTGTGAGATGAAAAGACTGTCATAGGAGAGGAATTCGTGTCGGGCCGCATCATATTAGTCAGAAGATTGATAAATAGGGAAAAAAAAGAACAAAATAGCTTAGCTGAGTCTTCCAGAAACAGAAGGAGAGAGAGATACTCATCCTTACAATCCTTAAAGAAGAGTAGTGTATTTTCTGTCATTTATTTTCTCAAGGAAACACAGCGGAACAAAGTGCACGACGAGGAGAGAACAGAACTTGCTCAAGCTCGCAGCCACACGCGCGCCTTATCCGTATTCCTTCTCCAAAACAAATTTTGTTTTATTCGAACAGAAAGAATACCTATTCCATTGCAAAAGAGTGAAAGATAGTGCAGAAAGGAGGTGTCGTGTTCGGACGTGTCCATGACCAGTCTGAATGATGCTTCCCGGTTTATCGGTGCATCACCGCGAACTGTCGAACGCTGTCTCCGAGGAATGGTGTACCACGGTTTCGTCGTAAAAAGATCCCTACTAAGAATCAAGGCGAGTGTCATACATTGTCAGTAACACTTGGTTTGAAATTCGGCAGGAATATCTGTTCTCAACGAAAACAACTCCGTGTTAATTAACTACCGAGCGAACATTGTGAAGCACAAGGCATGAAAAGGACATTTACAATCTGGTACCATGAGGAAGGCCATTATTCATAGCGGCTCAAAGCTGCGCTTCCTCAATCGGCCAAACAACTCAGAAACTGGGCAGTAGCTGATACCAGGCGTGAAGTGTGTGGTCTAACGTTGCCTGGACTCTTTTCAAATGATGAGAAGCATCGAGCGCACAGACGGTCCAGTGGTTGTCTGATGCTTTGTACGCTTTTTTCGTACCATGGCCTGGAAACCACCGAGTCGAGTTAATCAAGCTGATGGAAGATACTTCTTTCAACATACTGGATGGCCAAGTGCTACCCTTCCTCTGTGTCTTCATCACGAGTATGTTGTGGACATTCCTCCTTTCAACACGAGAAGAACCGTGTTGACAGGGTAGCACACATACAGGTCGGGTTAGATCAACACAAGACTCCTTACCGCAGCTCGACTGCCTTGCTAAATCACCCAACATCAAACCCATAGCAAATATCCGTCACTGTGTGGATCAGAGGCTGAAACGTCGCAATTAACATCCCTGCAATTTGGTAACTCTCTGGGTTCTAATCATCAATCAGTAGCTTCACTAAGATATGGTAAATCCGAAAAAACTTGTGGACACTATCCCTCAACAAACTGATTCCCAGGCTAGATTCGTGTTACCCCGTTTAAAATATTGTGTAGGTCCACGGCAGGTTAAGCTCATTCGTCTTTGGTGGATTGACTTGTGTCGCGAAGTAGCTTGAATTTAAAAAAATGCGATCAGTCGATACGTAAACTACACGGCGTCTGTTCGTGTGCTGTGACAGGGCTGAGATGTATCGGATTTCGGAGGTCAAGGAATAAACTGTGGAACATTGTTATTGTTCTTAGAAATCTGCTTTCAAAGATGAATTTGACTGTGTAATCCGGCCGCTGTAGCCGTGCGGTTCTAGGTGCTGTAGTCCGGAACCACGCTGCTTCTACGGTCGCAGGTTCGAATCCTGCCTCGGGCATGGATGTGTGTGATGTCCTTAGGTTGGTTAGTTTTAAGTAGTTCTAAGTTCTAGGGGACTGATGACCCCAGATGTTAAGTCCCATAGTGCTCCGAGCCATTTAACTTTTTTTTTTTATTGTGTCAGCTGCAGATTCTCCACGAGCTCTCAGTACACATCTGCCAACTTGGCTTACGCGAGTCACTCCATTAGATGAATTTCGTACTAAGTGTTCACTGGAATAAAACTCCAACATACACTCCTGGAAATTGAAATAAGAACACCGTGAATTCATTGTCCCAGGAAGGGGAAACTTTATTGACACATTCCTGGGATCAGATACATCACATGATCACACTGACAGAACCACAGGCACATAGACACAGGCAACAGAGCATGCACAATGTCGGCACTAGTACAGTGTATATCCACCTTTCGCAGCAATGCAGGCTGCTATTCGCCCATGGAGACGATCGTAGAGATGCTGGATGTAGTCCTGTGGAACGGCTTGCCATGCCATTTCCACCTGGCGCCTCAGTTGGACCAGCGTTCGTGCTGGACGTGCAGACCGCGTGAGACGACGCTTCATCCAGTCCCAAACATGCTCAATGGGGGACAGATCCGGAGATCTTGCTGGCCAGGGTAGTTGACTTACACCTTCTAGAGCACGTTGGGTGGCACGGGATACATGCGGACGTGAATTGTCCTGTTGGAACAGCAAGTTCCCTTGCCGGTCTAGGAATGGTAGAACGATGGGTTCGATGACGGTTTGGATGTGCCGTGCACTATTCAGTGTCCCCTCGACGATCACCAGTGGTGTACGGCCAGTGTAGGAGATCGCTCCCCACACCATGATGCCGGGTGTAGCCCAGCTTCATGGAGACGGTTGCGAACGGTCCTCGCCGATACCCCAGGAGCCACAGTGTCCCTAATTTGCTGGGAAGTGGCGGTGCGGTCCCCTACGGCGCTGCGTAGGATCCTACGGTCTTGGCGTGCATCCGTGCGTCGCTGCGGTCCGGTCCCAGGTCGACGGGCACGTGCACCTTCCGCCGACCACTGGCGACAACATCGATGTACTGTGGAGACCTCACGCCCCATGTGTTGAGCAATTCGGCGGTACATCCACCCGGCCTCCCGCATGCCCACTGTACGCCCTCGCTCAAAGTCCGTCAACTGCACATACGCTTCACGTCCACGCTGTCGCGGCATGCTACCAGTGTTAAAGACTACGATGGAGCTCCGTATGCCACGGCAAACTGGCTGACACTGACGGCGGCGGTGCACAAATGCTGCGCAGCGAGCGCCATTCGACGGCCAACACCGCGGTTCCTGGTGTGTCCACTGTGCCGTGCGTGTGATCATTGCTTGTACAGCCCTCTCGCAGTGTCCGGAGCAAGTATGGTGGGTCTGACACACCGGTGTCAATGTGTTCTTTTTTCCATTTCCAGGAGTGTATATTCGTACCTTTTATTACTTTAAATGAACTTCGTTATATTGTCTTAGTTGTTTACAATTTAAATCTTTCTCTTAAATACACATACAAATTGTTGTGGGGAAGGCTAACCAAAGACTGCGTTTGCTTGGCAGACACTTAGAAAAAGCCGGCCGAAGTGGCCGTGCGGTTAAAGGCGCTGCAGTCTGGAACCGCAAGACCGCTACGGTCGCAGGTTCGAATCCTGCCTCGGGCATGGATGTTTGTGATGTCCTTAGGTTAGGTAGGTTTAACTAGTTCTAAGTTCTAGGGGACTAATGACCTCAGCAGTTGAGTTCGATAGTGCTCAGAGCTATTTGAACCATTTGAACACTTAGAAAATATAACAGATCTACTAAGGAGACTGGCTACTCTGCGCTTCTCCGTCCTCTTTTAGAATACTGCTGCTCGGTGTGGGATCCTTACCAGATAGGACTGACGGCGTAAATCGAAAAAGTTCAAAGAAGGTCATCACGTTTTATATTATCGTAAAATATAGGAGAGAGTGTCACTGAAATGACACAGGATTTGGGATGGACGTCATTAAAAGAAAGGCGTTTCTCATTGTGACGGAATCTTCTCACGAAATTCCAATCAACAACTGTCTGATCCGAATGCGAAAATATTTTGTTGGCACCGACCTACATGGGGAGAAACGATCACCACGATAAAATAAGGGAAATCAGAGCTCGTACGGTAAGATGTATGTGTTCGTTCTTTCCGCGCGCTATACGAGATTGGAATAATAGAGAATTGTAAAGGTGATTGGATGGACCATCTACCAGGCACTTAAATGTGATTTGCAGAGTATCCATGTAGATGTAGGTGTTGATTTAGATGTTTACAATCTTAAGTTTTCTTTGAAAATTACATCATATCTGCCGTTAACAGTGCAAGATTCCTCTTTCGTGTATCTGTCATACATCCACGTAATCTGACATCTCAAACAGAAGAGGTTTATATTCGTTCATTCGTCGACTCGTTGGAGCACGAAATGCTCACTCGCGCGGCATCGGTTATTATCGTTCGCACTCGCAGTAGAATATAGTCGTCTTTTTACACAATTTTATCATGAAAAAACCCTTTCGGTCTTTTCCTCTCCCATCGGATGCAAACTCCCTTTCACAGCCAGTCTCATGATACTACTGTGATGTCTCCCAGTAGTCACAAACTGATCGTCCGGTGCGCTTACATAATTAATGACAAAGAAAGTCAGTGGCGGACAAAGAGACGGTGACATACACAACATACCACACAAGGTTACAACGGCACAGTACTTCTACACACTAGACATATCTAAACGTCGTTATCCCTCGCCCTTACCAGTCCTTTGAATTTGCTTGTAATGTTTGGGGGCACCGTAAGAAAATCTTTCTACTCGCAGTTGTTGCCTTCTGCAGTTGAAGCCAAAGAGTTCTAGAAATGTGTTACGAAAACTGGTATTGGCATTATTCCAACTGCATCTGGTTTTCAGCGGCTACGCAGAGGTAAACAAACAAAGGCTCCGGAAATTATCCACGGCGGCATTCTGATATGTGAAGACTCTATACATCTAAACAAAGGCTGAGTCATCTGCCCCTGCCTCTGGCGTTTTATGCAACCCGCAATGTAAAGGCTGGCGTTTCGTGAACCACACGCGAGATTTTTATATTTTCTCGCTCGCTAGACGCAAGCAAGCTATTAGTCTTGCAGAAAAAAATGAGCAGGACCTTTCTTTAGGAAATTAAACCAGTTACATTGTCTATTCGGATACGTGTTCGCCAGAGGCAGTAGTATGCGAGTTATTCAAGAAAAGCGTACAGAAGTAACATGCCCACATTAGACCCGTTTTTGGTCTTCATTGACTGACCTTATAACGCCAGTGGTTTAGTGGAGCACATACAAATTGTAAAATTTACGGTTGCGTAAATTTTACCTAACAATTACGTCAATTTTATAAACAGTTAAATCGATTTATTCGTGAGGCCTTCTGACTGCGGAACCACTGAGTTCGGATCGAACTGTCAACGTAATTAGTTTTAGAGTAAAGTAGGAAAGAAGTACGTAGGTATAAAGAAGGTAACTGCGACGAAACCGTGGGTAACACAAGAAATATTTCAGTTGATCGATGAAAGAAAGAAGTACAAAAATATTCAGGGAAATTCAGAAACACAAGTCACTTAGGAGTGAAATTAATAGTGTGTGCAGGGAAGACAAGGTGAAATGGCTGCATGACAAATGCGAAGAAATAAAAAAGTAATGACTGTAGGAAGGACTGACTCAGCATGTTGAAAAGTCAAAAGAATCTTCGATGAAATTAAAATCAAGGATGGTAACCTTAAGTGTAAGGGGAATTCCACTGTTAAATTCATAGGAGAGAGTGGATAGGTGGAAAGAATACATTGAAGGCCATGAGGGGGAAACGTGTGCATAGCGGGTGGAGTCATTCCAGACGTGGAACGGGTCCTCCTGGATGCCATGAAGAAAATGGCTCTGAGCACTATGGGACTTCTGAGGTCATCAGTCCCTTAGAACTTAAAACTACTTAAACCTAACCTAAGGATATCACACACATACATGCCCGTGGCAGGATTCGAACTTGCGACCGTTGCGGTCGCGCGGTTCCAGACTGTAGCGCCTAGAACCGCTCGGCCACTCCCGCAGACTTGCACTGAAGAGCACAGGGTGCATCCAACTGCAGGTGATGGCTCACGTTGGTACCTACGATGTGTGTCACTTTGTATCAGAGGAGATTATCTCTGGTTTCGAGGGGCTGACAGAAGTGGTAAAGGCTGCCAGTCTCGCTTGCAAGATGAAGGCAGAGCTGACCATTTGCAGCATGGTCGACAGGACCGATTGCAGACCTCTGGTACAGAGCCGAGTAGAAGGTATGAATCAGAGGCTCAGACTCTTCTGCGACCATGTAGGCTGCAGATTCCTCGACTTGCGACGTAGGGTGGTTGGGTTTCGCTGAATAGGTCAGGTGTTCGCTATACGCAGGAGGTGGCTACACGGGTAGCAGGGGCTGTGTGGCGTGGACTGGCCGGTTTTTTAGGTTAGAGGGTCTCGGGAAAACACAAAAAGGGCTTCAGCCACAAAGGATGCAGGGCGAACACAAGAAGAACATAGATAGAGGAACCATCGGTATAACAGTTGCAAATTGTCGCAGCTGTGTTGGGAAAGTACCAGAGCTCCAAGCGCTAATAGAAAGCACTGATGCGCAAATCGTTATAGGCACTGAAAGCCGGCTACAGTCGGATACAAGCTCGGGAGAAATTTTTGCGAAGAAGCTAAGGTGTTCTGAAAGGATAGGCTAATCTCGGTTGGCGGTGGCGTGTTTGTTGCTGTTAGCAATAGTTTATCTTGTCGGGAAATTGAAGTAGATACTTCCTGTGAGTTAGTATTCACAGATCATCCTTGGCAACCAGAATAAAATAATAATTGGATCCTTTTACCGACCTCCCAGTTCAGATGATACAGATGCTGAAAGGTTCAAAGAAAACTTGAGTCTTATTTCAAGCATGTACCGACTCATACAATTATAGTTGGCGGTGACTTTAATTTACCCTCGATATGTTGGCGAAAATACATGTTTAACTCTTGAGGTACGCATAAAACATCATCCGACATTGTGCTAAACGCATTCTCTGTAAATTGTTTCGAGCAGTTAGTTCATGAGGCCACGCGAATAGTAAACAGTTGTGGAAACGCACGTGACCTCTTACCAACAAATAATCCTGAGTTAATAACGAGCATCAAAACTGATACAGGGATCAGTGAACATAAGTTTGTCGTAGCGAAATTTAATATTGTAACCTCCAAATCCGCCAAAAACAAATGAAAAATATACCCATTCAAAAAAACAGATAAGAATTCACTTGACGTCTTCCTCAGAGACAACCTCCACACCACCCAAATTAATAATATAAGTGTAGACCAGATGTGGCTTCAATTCAAAGAAATAGTATCAGCAGCAATTGAGAGATTTAGACCCAATAAATTAACAAACGACGGAGTTGATCCTCTTTGGTACACAAAACGGGTCAGAACACTGTTGCAGAAACAACGAAGCACACCAAATTTAAACAGCCGCAAAATCTTCAAGGCTGGCAATATTTTACAGAAGCTCGAAATTTAGCGCGAACTTCAACGTCAGATGCTTATAGTAGTTTCCACAACGAAACTCTGTCTCGAAATCTGGCAGAAAATCCAAAGAGATTCGGGTCGTATGCGAAATATGTTAGCAGCAAGACACAATCAATGCCTTCTCTGCGAGATATCAATGTAGATACTACCGAATACAGTGCCTCAAAAGCAGAGTTACTAAACACAGCCTTCCGAAATCCTTCACAATAGAAGACAAAAAATATTCCACAACTCGAATCAAGAAAAGCTGCCAACGTGAGTACCGTAGAAGTAAATATCCTCGGAGTAGTGAAGCAATTTAAATTGCTTAATAAAAGCAAATCTTCTGCTCCAGACTGTATACCAATTAGGTTCCTTTCAGAGTATGCTGATGCAATAACAGAAGTCGATGTACAAGATACAGGTAATTAGAATATAAAAGAACGTTGGAAGACTTAAGATCGAATAAGGCAGAAGGGATAGGTAACATTCCCTCGGAATTTCTGAAATTATTGGGTAGAGTGGCAGCAAAACGACTATTCACATTGGTGTGTAGAATGTATGAGTCTGGCGATATACCACCTGACTTTTCAGAAAAAACATTATCACACAAATCTGAAGAATGCAAGAGCCGAGAAGTACCCGAATTATGGCTGAATCACCTTAACAACCCATGTATTCAAGTTGCTGACAAGAATAATATACAGAGAAATCAAAAAAAAAAATTGAAGATGTATTGGATGGCGATCAGTTTGACTTTAGGAGAGCTAAAAGTACCAAAGTGGAAGACCTGACGTTGATGTTGATAAAGAAAGCTAGACTAAAGAAAAATTATGGCACGCTGATTGGATTTGTCGAACTGGAATAAGCGTTAGACAAAGTGAAGTCGTGAAAGATGTTCAAAATTCTGAGAAAAATGCGAGTATGCAATAGGGAAAGACGGGTAATGTAGAATGTGTAGAGGAGCCAAGAGAAAATAATAACACTGGAACACCAAGGAAGAGGTGCTAGGATTAAAAAGGATGTAAGGACGGGATGTAGATACTCCCCCGTACTGTTCAATCTATACGTCGAAGAAGCAAAGACATATATAAAAGGAAAGCTCAAGAGTGAGATTAAAATTTAAGGCGAAAGGATATCTACTTTATAATTCGCTGATGATACTGCTATCTTCAGTGGAAGTGAAGACGAATTTTCGGATGTCTTTGAATGAACCGACCTAATGAGTACAGAATAAGCACTGAGAGTAAATCGAAAAAAGACAACAGAAACGAGAAGTAGCAGAAACTTCCACGGTACTAGAGGAGCTGTAGAGGGTGGACACTGGAGAGGAAGACCGAGACTGGAATACATTCAGCAAATAATTGCGGACGGAAGTTGAAATTGCTACTCTGAGATGAACAGATTGGCACAGGAGTGGAATTCGTGGCGCACCGCATCAAACTAGTCAGAAGAATGGCGACGCAAAAAGAGCCTTTAAAAAGGTCGTTATTCGTTCATTACTCTCATGGGCACGTTTTGTAGCCTACTATGCTGCCGACGTAGTTGTCCAAGGGACGAATAAAGGTCGAATATCGGGAACAGTTCGTGTAGTCGGATATTTTTGTAGCGGTAAGGGGGAGAGGGGCACGAAAGGGAAGCAGTGGTTGGGAAGGGTGTGAGACAGGGTTGTAGCCTCTCCCCGATGTTATTCAATCTGTATATTCAGCAAGCAGTAAAGGAAACAAAAGAAAAATTTGGAGAAGGAATTAAAATCCATGGAGAAGAAATAAAAACATTATAATTCTGTCAGAGACAGCAAAGGACTTGGAAGAGCAGTTGAACGGAATGGACAGTGTCTTGAAAGGAGGATATAAGATGAACATCAACAAAAGCAAAACGAGGATAATAGAATGTAGTCGAATTAAGTCGGGTGATGCTGAGGGAATTAGATTACGAAATGAGACACTTAAAGTGCTAAAGGAGTTTTGCTATTTGGGGAGCAAAATAACTGATGATGGTCGAAGTAGAGAGGATATAAAATGTACACTGGCAACTGCATGGAAAGCGTTTCTGAAGAAGAGAAATTTGTTAACATCGAGTATAAATTTAAGTGTCAGGAAGTTGTTTCTGAAAGTATTTGTATAGAGTGTAGCCATGTATGGAAGTGAAACATGGACGATAAATAGTTTAGACAAGAATAGAATAGAAGCTTTCGAAATGTGGTGCTACAGAAGAATGCTGAAGATTAGATGGGTAGATCATATAACTAATGAGGAGATATTGAATAGAATTGGGGAGAAGAGAAGTTTGTAGCACAACTTGTCTAGAAGAAGGGATCGGTTGGTAGGGCATATTCTGAAGCATCAAGGTATCACATATTTATCATTGGAGGGCAGCGTAGAGGGTAAAAATCGTAGAGGGAGACCAAGAGATGAATACACTAACAGATTCAGAAGGATGTAGGTTGCAGTAAGTACTGTGAGATGAAGAAGCTTGCACAGGATCGGGTAGCATGGAGAGCTGCATCAAACCAGTCTCAGGACTGAAGACCACAACAACAACAACAAGGGGAAGAGCCACGAACAACGTACACACTAGAAATCCTGACTGGTGAGGGGGAATGTGGTATGGAAATGCGTTTGAATGTCACTTTTTTACGTTTGTCTTGAATAACTCGAAAACAGTGGCTTCTGTCGAAAACGTATCTCAGTTCAAAAGTTAACTACATTGAAGTTTCGACGAAAAGTTCCTGCTCATTTATTCTGTGGGACTAGTACCTTGCGCGTAGCGAGCGAGACAATATCAGTGGTTACTAGAATTAAACAACAAATGTTTTTCTTTCCTGAGTGTTGTCAAAGGAGACTGACTAGCTATAGGTGCGATTACAACTATATTCCGCATAAACAGCTTTAGTTGTTTGTCGAAGCTATCACCTACAATAATTCTCTAGAACTGCTGGTCCCATGCTCGAAGATACCGTTAGGTTGATGAAATAACATACTCTTACATCTGTATGGAACGTGCCAACCACACAGCACACAAAAACGCAAATAAAAGGCCTCAGAGGAATAGTTTTTGTTGTAACCGAAGGATATATTAAAATTCCTAGTCGGAAATTATAACTTCAGAAGGATTCTGCAGAGGACGATTAAATTCCTTCTCACCGATGTAAATAATTTCTGTGCGCTTAACAGAATAAGCCTCATCGAAACCGTAGTGAATCGCAATGTCATCCCACAGTAATAATTACAGATACGCAGATAATGACGAAGCCGCGGATATGGCCAATTACCTCAAAATCGAATTAATTCCTACACGACTGCACACTGCTCTAAATCACTGCGGAAGGTAATTGCAATAAGCCCGATAATGAACTGACCTAACGATGCCGATTGTTAATTGAATATCAAAAATTCATCAAACGGTAGTTATCGCTATTTGTTGCATCGGACATTCGGATCAAACGGCAACGGTGTTTGTGAATCAAGATCATTAAATTCTTTCACGCAGATGTCTGTTTTGTTTCAGTTTCAATTTCCAGTATAGACGATCAACGATACCGTGTGCATTGCAGAGACTAGATAAAGTTGTGAATGTTAGCGGAAATTACTGGTGTATGGAAGGCCTTGTGCTTCACCCTTTCCACGTTTACAGTAATGTATACGGGAACAAATTCCTGTGCCGATGTCACCGTAAGTGCGGGTTGAAATATTACCATTTGTGAAACGCTTATTTTCCCTACCTCTCTCTTCTGTTGTTTTCTTTGCTTTCAGTAGGGTAGAGGTCTACGATATTTCCGCCATTCGGAACAGAGCCTAAACAAATACAGGGTGATTCAAAAAGAATACCACAACTTTAGGAATTTAAAACTCTGCAACGACAAAAGGCAGAGCTAAGCACTATCTGTCGGCGAATTAAGGGAGCTATAAAGTTTCATTTAGTTATACATTTGTTCGCTTGAGGCGCTGTTGACTAGGCGTCAGCGTCAGTTGATGCTAAGATGACGACCGCTCAACAGAAACCTTTTTGTGTTATTGAGTACGGCAGAAGTGAATCGACGACAGTTGGGGCACTGAGAATCCGCGGGACACAACTCAGTATGAATGTGACTCGCCTAAGTTGAACGTTTTCTGTGCCATTTCAGCCAATAAAGTTTTTGGTCCCTTTTTCTTCGAAGGTGCTACTGTAACTGGACTACAGTATCTGGAGATGTTAGAGAATTGACTGTTCCCTCAGCTCGAACAAGAAGCACAACAATTCATATTTCAGCAGGATGGAGCGCCACCACATTGGCACTTATCTGTCCGTAACTACCTGAACGTCAACTACCCGAGGCGATGGATCGGCCGCCAGGCAGCCCGTGACAGAGCACTTCATCACTGGCCTCCAAGAAGCCCTGATCTTACCCCCTGCGATTTTTTCTTATGGGGGTATGTTAAGGATATGGTGTTTCGGCCACCTCTCCCAACCACCATTGATGATTTGAAACGAGTAATAATAGCAGCTATCCAAACTGTTACGCCTGATATGCTACGGAGAGTGTGGAACGAGTTGGAGTATGGGGTTGATATTGCTCGAGTGTCTGGAGAGGGCCATATTGAACATCTCTGAACTTGTTTTTGAGTGAAAAAAAACCTTTTTAAATACTCTTTGTAATGATGTATAACAGAAGGTTATATTATGTTTCTTTCATTAAATACACATTTTTAAAGTTGTGGTATTCTTTTTGAATGACCCTGTATATAATTTTACACTAACCAAAGCATGTAGAATTAGTCGGTAGTCACAGAGTACCACTTATGCAAAGACAATTACATAGAAAAATTGCTTTCACCCAAGAGAACAAACCTATATTATCAGTTAAAATATTCAAAAATGGAAAGTTAGCAAGAGACTAAACTAACTGCATACATATGTAACAAACTGCCAGATATTAATTCAGCACTAAAAATTGGTTCAAATGGCTCTAAGTACTATGGGACTTAACATCTGAGGTCATCAATTCCCTAGACTTAGAACTACTTAAAACTAACTAAACGAACGTAGAAGCAGCGCGGTTTCGCACTGAAGCGCCTAGAACCGATCGGCCACAGCGGCCGGCAATTCAGCACTACATGGACGTATTATAATGTACATATGTTCTTACGTACCTGTACCGAGAAATTACCGACATGGAGGTAGTCGCATGTTATACTGGATGGATAGTTATTTACCGACAGTAAATTAATACAAGGTGCCCCCGAAGGTACCTTACAACTCCAGTTTCATATAAATAGACATGTAATTAACTTAGACGAAAACAATACTTAGTCTAACGTACCAATTCCAAACGGACTTTTTTTTTAATTTAAGCTAATGAATAAACGTTTTGCCTTTCCAGGTGACAAGAGCAACATAACTGAGAGAAAACTTTCTTTTTGTTGTGGCATGCTGGTAGGATCAATGCGAATGAATCGGATAATGGAGTGTGCAGACGAAAAGCACACTCTGTGGCTTGCTTTCTTGAAACGAAGGTAGGCAAACGAATTGAGAGAAATTTCAGAACTCGATACGGGAAACCGACATCTTCTCAGCCGTCCGTGAGTAAATTGCACAGGAACTTCATAGAAGCAGAGAGAGTGAATTTCTACCACTATGTAAGCAGAAGAAGGACAAGTGACAAGGATACAGTGAAAATTCGTCTGGTTTTCAAGCGTTCACGACAGAAGTCTGCTCGTAAGGCATCAAAAGAACTGCGTAACACCATTACGACAGTGCGACGGGTACTCCGAAAGCATTTTCTGTTTCTGTACAAGCTGCAGTTGTTACGGGAAATCAAACCAGGTGACAAGCCAAAACGTGTTGCATTTGCTCAGGGCCGTTGAATATCGGCTATATACTGTACGTGCCACAAGGGAAGAGCATGTAGAACTTGACTGAAGAAGCAGAAAATAACTTTTTGAGTTGTGCAGCGGACAAACTAATTTCTTCTCTACGTTAACTACAAATAAAGTTTTAAAATACGTTTTGGGAGAACTCTTTATATGGTGTGCCACAAGAATGTGTAATAGTACTGATGTACTAATATCGGGGATGTCGTCAAGACCAATGAGAGAAATAAAATTACACAATCAATTCTTTGTTTGCTTCGATGTACAGGTCGGCTGTCCCGACAGATACCCTCATTTCCGCGCCACCGCAACGTCAACGGCCGTACTGCGTAGGATGCATCGGTTCCCGACACGTCACCGAAGTTAAGCACTGTCAAGAACGGCCAGTAGCTGGATGGGTGAGCGTTCTGGAACAAGCCTTCTTTCCAGTTTTTCGTTTTCCTTCACAGTGGATGGGGCAGAAGGCGTGGTGGGTTAAAGTCCCTCAACACCAGTGTCTCCGTTGGTGTCCTGGATTCAGTGCCAAACCTCTCCGCAGTGACTCATGAAGTGAGGTCATGCGACACTGTTGATGGTGATCCGTCCGTGAATGGGGGCGTTAAACCCGGCGGCTCCTCTACCTACTGTTCGAGAGGAAGAATAGGCTGTGTGCCAGCACTGTGCTACATCCACATCTACATTTATACTCCGCAAGCCACTTAACGGTGTGAGGCGGAGGGCACTTTACGTGCCACTGTCATTACTTCCCTTTCCTGTTCCAGTCACGTATAGTTCGCGGCAAGAATGACTGCTGGAAAGCCTCCGTGCGCGCCCGAATCTCTCTGATTTTACATTAGTGATCTCCACGGGAGGTATAAGTAGAGGGAAGCAATATATTCGATAACTTATCCAGACACGCAACCTCTCGAAACCTGGACAGCAAGCTACACCACGATGCAGAGCGCCTCTCTTGCAGAGTCTGCCACTTGAGTTCGCTAAACATCTCCGTAACGCTATCACACTTACCAAATTACCCTGTGACTAAACGCGCCGCTCTTCTTTGGATCTTCTCTATCTCCCCTGTCAACCCGACCTGGTACGGAGCCCACACTTAGGAGCAATACTCAAGTATAGGCCGAACGAGCGTTTTGTAAGCCTCCTCCTTTCTTGATGGACTACATTTTCTAAGGAGTCTCCCAATGAATCTCAACCTGGCACCCGCCTTACCAACAATTAATGTTATATGATCATTCCACTTCAAACCCTTTCGTAAGCATACTCCCAGATATTTTACAGAAGTAACGGCTACCAGTGTTTGTTCCGCTATCATATAATCATACATTAAAGGATCCCTCTTTCTATGTATTCGCAATACATTACGTTTGTCTATGTTAAGGGTCAGTTGCCACTCCCTGCACCATGTGCCTATCCGCTGCAGATGTTCTTGCATTTCGCTGCAATTATCTAATGCTGCAACTGATCTGTATACTACAGCATCATCCGCGAAAAGCCGCATGGAACTTCCGACACTATCTACTAGGTCATTTATATATATTGTGAAAAGCAATGGTCCCATAAAACTCCCCTGTGGCACGCCAGAGGTTACCTTAACGTCTGTAGAAGTCTCTCCATTGAGAACAACATGCTGTGTTGTGTTTGCCAAAAACTCTTCAATCCAGCCAAACAGCTTGTCTGATATTCCGTAGGCTCCTACTTTGTTTATCAGGCGACAGTGCGGAACTATATCGAAAGCCTTCCGGAAGTCAAGGAAAATGGCATCTACCTGGGAGCCTGTATCTAATATTTTCTGGGTCTCATGAACAAATAAAGCCAATTAGGTCTCACACTATCGCTGTCCCTTCTCTCGTCGTCATCCATCACATACATGACTACACAACACACACACACACACACACACACACACACACATACACACAGACTACAGTCACCCATAGTTAAAATTTACACTTGAACAACACTTTACGCTCACACTCCACAGAGGAAAAGCGCCTATAGGTGCTATTTGGGGTCTCGCAGTCACTCAAACCATACGAGTTTATTTTACTTCTACCGCATAACGTCGCTGAGGGTCCCAAAGAAATTAGCGCAGCCCTTTCATAAAGTGGAGCATACACCCGCAATTATATATTTGCGTTTAAAAGGGTACAACACTGCCACACACTATAGCGTGCTGGTGGAAGGGTGCCACAGGAATCCACCTCCATAGTTATGACACTGCCACACACTATAGCGTGCTGGTGGAAGGGTGCCACAGGAATCCACCTCCATAGTTATGACGCAGTTGTTAGGTGGAGCAGGCGGACAGAACGAGGTAGCAGACCATCTCTCTGCGAATAACTGCGAAACGTAAGAGTAGTGGAGTCTCCGCTGCTCCAGGGGCGACGTTATCACAATCAAGGTGACAGGCGAGAAAGTTAGAATAAGTCACGGCTGAGACTGTTAGACATTTTGAACATTAAAAACGTTGCCACTCACTCGGTTCTGCGACGGTTCACACTCATTGACATACCTATCCTAACCGAGGCAGCAACAGGTCAAGTGCCCTGTGAAACAAGGATGCCATTATATGTGGTAGTTTTCGTCTTATAGTCATAGTCTAGAAGTAGCGTGTTTTATCAGTAACCAAAAACGTCCTTACTCCCGGGTTATAACTTCGTCACTGCTTACATTTTTAATAAAAATACCAGCACTGAGGTCCGATAATTACCGTCATAAGAAAACACCCTTGTTCTGTCAACGGGGTTATCAAAGAGAGCGGGCAAGCGGACAGAGCCCCAAAAAGGCGGAAGAATCAAAAGTGATCATAGGCCGAGCATGCAGAATGCATTGGAAACCACTGTTCTAAAGTTACGCAATGTAACAGCAGGACATTTGGCTGTAACTAAAAAAGATCATGAAGATATCTCCACTGGCAGAAGAGTACGGACCAGTCCTCCAGTCGGGTCTACAGCAGGGAACAGCCAACGGGCAGGTAAACATGAGAAAAAAATTGAATAACCAACGAAAGACTAGCGGTCTTCGAGTCAGGGCCTGGAATTTCTTAAGTTTGAACCGAACAGGGACGCTAGAAAATCTTGAAAATGCAAAGGCTCAATCTAGATAAAGTAAGGGTCAGTGAATTGAAGTGGAAGGAAGACAAGGATTTCTGATTAGACGAGTATAGGGCAGCAGCGAGGATAGCGAACGGGTAATTCAGTAGGTAAATGAAGATGAAAATCAAATAGTCTTGAGGAATTGGAATGCGGTTGTAGAGGAGGGGAGGTACAAGAGAATGTAGCAGGAACGAGAGAGAGGAGAGACTAATTGAGTTTTGCAATAAATACTGGTTAGTAAAAGCAAATACTCTGTTCAAGAATCATAAAAGGAGGGGATATTTTTCGAAAAGGCAAAGAGATACGGGAAGATTACAATCAGATTACATCATCGTCAGGCAGAGATTCCAAAATCAGACATTGAATTGTGAGGTGTATTGAGGGGCAGGTATAGACTCAGATCACAATTTAATAATGGTGAAGAGTATACTAAGTTTAAGAGATTAGGCAAGAAGAACCATTCCGCAAGGAAGTGAGATACTGAAGTACCAACCAATGAAGAAACATTTTTCAAGTTTTCTGGGCTATAGATACTGCGATAAGGAATAGCTCAGTAGGCAGTTGAGTTGAAGGAAAATGGACATCTCTAAATAGAGAAATGAGAGAAGTAAGGAACAAGGAAGGTAACTGCGAAGAAAATATGGATAACAGAAGAAATACTTTAGCTGATCTATGAAAGATGTAAGAACAAAAATATTCAGGGAAGTTCTGGTACACAGAAATACAAATCACTTAATAATTAAATAAATAGCAAGTCCGGGAAAGCTAAGACGAAATGGCAACGTGAAAAACGTCAAAAACATAAAAAGAAATTTTTGTCGGAAGAACTGACTCAGCATACAGAAAACTCAAACCGACCTTCGGTGAAATTAGAAGCAAGGGTGGTAACATTAAAACAGCAATGGAAATTCCACTGCTAAATGCAGAGGACAAAACCGACAGATGGGAAGACTATACTGAAGACCTCTACGAAGGGGAAGACTTGTCTGTTGACGTGCAGAAGAGAAAAAAGAAGTCGACGGGGAGGAAGTAAGCGATCCAGAACTAGAACCAGAATTTTGAAAGAGTTTTGGAAGACTTAAAATCAAATAAGGCAGAAGGGATGGATAAAATTCCATCAGAATTTCTAAAATAAATGGGAGTAGTGGCAATAAAATGATTATTCAAGTTGGTGTGCATAGTGAGTGCGTCTGGTGATACTCCATGTGACTTTCGGAAAAATCCGAAGAATGCAAGGGCCGATGACTACGAATATTATTAGCTTAACAACCCATGCATCCAAGTTGCTAACAAGAATAATATGCAGAAAAATGGAAAAGAAATTTGAGGATGTTTTGATGAAGATCAGTTTGACTTTAGGACAGGTAAAGGTAGGAACAAGGGAGTTCTGAGGTTGCGGTTGATAACGAAAGCAAGACTACAGAAAAATCAAGATACGTTCATAGGTTACGTCGACGTGGAGAAAGCAGTCGACAATGTCAAATAGTGCAAGGTGTTTCAAATTTTGAGAAAAGGAGAGGTAAGCTACAGGTAATGACTTGTAATATACAATATGTACAAGAACCAAGAGGGCTCGAAGATAAAGAACGAAGTGCAGGGGGTAGTCTTTCGTCCGTACTGTTGAAGCTATACATCGAAGAAGCAGTGAGAGAAATAAAAGAAAGTTTCAAGAGTTGGACTAAAATTCACGGTGAAAGGATATTAATAATAAGATTCTCTGAAGACATTGCTATCCTCAGTGAAATTTAAGGTGAATTAGAGGATTTGTTGAACGGAATGAACAGTCTAATGAGTACAGAATATGGACCGAGAGTAAATCGAAGAGAGACGAAATAATGAGATATAGCAGAAATGAGAACAACGGGAAACTTAACGCTAGAATAGGGGGTTAAGAAGTAGATGATGTTAAGGAATACTTCTACGTAAGTAGCAAAGAAGGAGGACGTAGAAAGGTGAATATCACTGGCAAAAAGGGAATTCCTCACCGAGGGAGGTCTGCTGGTGTCAAACATGTGTCTTATTTTGAGGAAGAAATTCATGAGAACGTAATTTTGGATCAAAACATTCTGTGGTAGTGAGACATGGACTGTAGGTGAACCAGAACAGAAGAGAATCGAAACATTTGAAATGTGCCGCTACAGATCAATGTTGAGAACTATGTGACTGATAAGGTAATGATCAGAATATTTATTACAGATGTTCAATACTTGGACAATATAAAGCAGTATACAGGAGAGAGCATCGGATGCAAACCAAAACGTTCTCGCAGTACATGTCCAAGTCAATATTCAACAAATGGTAGCTTATAACACTGTAGTCTACCAGAACTCTACCTGAAGCAAGCGCAACAAGAAATCTGATACTGATAGAATAGTTAATAACGATATTTTTACTGCCAAAATTTAGTATGCCACGAAATTTCGGGACTACAGTCGGATGACGTCGACTTCTTGCCACGATATTTCGACGGACCATTATTTAGCCCCGTTCAGGTGTGTGTCTTGGACTACCGAAAATTGAGGCTGAGACTATGCGCAAAGGCAGTTGCTATATGAGCGACCTCTGTCGAGGTTAGCGCCTTCTTCGCATATTGCTCCATTGGAACGTACCATGTGTACCTCTAAATAAAGGTCCGCTGTTTGCATTCGTTAATGCCACCCACTTCTCCTTACGCCATTTCTCCTTTCCTTTCCTAATTCTGGTCTGGTGACTACAGGGTTATAAACACAAAGTCAAATAGGGGTAATGCAGGAGTAGGTTTAATAATGAATAGGAAAATAGGAATGCGGGTAAGCTACTACAAACAGCATAGTGAACGCATTATTGTGGCAAAGATAGATACGAAACCCACACCTACTACAGTAGTACAAGTTTATATGCCTACTAGCTCTGCAGATGACGAAGAAATTGAAGAAATGTATGATGAAATAATAGAAATTATTCAGATAGTGAACGGAGGCGAAAATTTAATAGTCATGGGTGACTGGAATTCGAGTGTAGGAAAAGGGAGAGACGGAAACGTAGTAGGTGAATATGGATTGGGGCTAAGAAATGAAAGAGGAAGCCGCCTGGTAGAATTTTGCACAGAGCACTACTTAATCATAGCTAACACTTGGTTTAAGAATCATGATAGATGGTTGTATACATGGAAGAACCCTGGAGATACTAAAAGGTATCAGATAGATTATATAATGGTAAGACAGAGATTTAGGAACCAGGTTTTAAATTGTAAGACATTTCCAGGGGCAGATGTGGACTCTGACCACAATCTATCGGTTATGACCTGTAGATTAAAACTGAAGAAACTGCAAAAAGGTGGGAATTTAAGAAGATGGGATCTGGATAAACTGGAAGAACCAGAGGTTGTACAGAGTTTCAGGGAGAGCATAAGGGAACAATTGACAGGAATGGGGGAAAGGAATACAGTAGAAGAGGAATCGGTAGCTTTGAGGGATGAAGTAGTGAAGGCAGCAGAGGATCAAGTAGGTAAAAAGACGAGGGCTAGTAGAAATCCTTGGGTAACAGAAGAAATATTGAATTTAATTGATGAAAGGAGAAAATACAAAAATGCTGTAAATGAAGCAGGCAAAAAGGAATACAAACGTCTCAAAAATGAGATCGACAGGAAGTGCAAAATGGCTAAGCAGGGATGGCTAGAGGACAAATGTAAGGATGTAGAGTGTAACCTCCCCCTCACTTACCGACCTTAATGACAGTGAAAGATGAAACCGCGTGTACCTAATGGGAGTTTTGGAAAAGCAATCGTCACCGAAGTTAAGCTGTCGGTAAAGAGGGAGGAAAGGGTTACATCTAAATGAAAGGAAATGTGCTAATGAAACTGGTGGAAATTAATTTTGAAAAGGGGTAAAGTTAATAAAGAAAGTAAATGTGCAGCCGTTACGTTAACAATTAACTAGCGGTAATTAGGTATTTGAGATTTGGGGGAAATCACGGTCGCCAGTCCTAAGGACAATTACTATAGTAACTGAAAAAGAAAGGTTATTACACATATAATTAGCACTAGAAGCGTGGCAACTGAAGGTTGATACGTGTAGTGTGAAAACTGAAAGTTTGTCAGAAGTAATAAATTTCGCTACACCCTGACTTAATTTAGCAAAGAATTAATAAAACCGGAAAATCGAAAGTTAATTTAGTGACTGAAGTTAATAGTGAGCTTTCCTTCTGAAGCACATCGAAATTCAGTAAAATACGGTTAGTCTTGGACTACCTCAACAATCATTTCAAAAAAACTACTTGAATCTACGCAATTTGGAAATAAGAGATTTAACTTTGAACTTGAATTAAATGATTCTGAACAATTAACAATAGTAAAATTTAGTACGTACCAAGCTGAGCTGCAGTCACAGGTAAGCTAAAATACGATAACAAAACTCGCACTCTTAATTTGTGCTTGTGTAATCTGAATATTGTAGCCAGCTAACTGAACTTTGAAATTAAAGCAGTAAAATAGAATTAGCTATATTACTTTAGTGCTGGCGTTTAAATTTCAACGACACTCGGGTTCATTTCGGAAAAGGAAGGGACCCTGCTTGGTAATGCAATTGGGACAATGAGCAACAAAGGTTCATGCTAAGTTGCTGTTATTATAGTTACGAAAATGGTACAGTTTGAAAAGCTGAGGTCTGCCATACAGTTCTAAAACTTTACTTGCTTCCAGTCTTCCTTGATGGTTGATTGAAGGTTTGAAGCCGTCGATCGAGGAGGTGGCGACAGTCACTCATTGTCGGCCGTCGCTGTTGCAGAAGCTGGATGTTGGCGCGCCTCCTTCTCGACACGGTCACCAGACGAAACGGGCTCTTGATGTGCGCTAGTTAATGTTTCCCGTCCGCGACACCAATTCAGAAACTATCATCGCAAGTCGAGCGCAATTACATGCTGCCAAACCCCGAAAGCGCGGCAACTCGCGGGAGCGTCACACAACACACCTGCTCCACTCGCTACTCCCGCCAGACTCCTTCCCTCAGCACGCGCTCCACGCGGCAGAGTTAACACTACCAAAGATCCTACACACTTTGATTCTTCACACGACCTATCGACGTAATCGTTCGATAGCAGTTTTCCCTAGGCAAGACCCAGCGTAAAAATACAAATAATATTTACGAAACAAACCAATTATACATCGACATAAATGCATAAATATACAAATAGTAAAACAATTACAATATACAAAGAGACAGAAATGTCATATCTTGAGGTAACAAAGCAAGGAAAAAAAATAGTACAATAGATGGAAATAGGAGGATATGCATTTCCGGCGTTACAAGAGGATTATCTCACTAGGGGTAAGATAGATACTGCCTACAGGAAAATTAAATAGACGTTTGGAGATAAGAGAACCACTTGTATGAACATCAAGAGATCAGATGGAAACCAAGTTCTAAGCAAAGAAGGGAAAGCAGAAAGGTGGAAGGAGTATATAGAGGGTCTATACAAGGGCGAAGTACTTGTGGACAATATTATGGAAATGGAAGAGGATGTAGATGAAGATGAAATGGGAGATACGATACTGCATGAAGAGTTTGACAGAGCACTGAAAGACCTGAGTCGAAACAAGGCCCCCGGAGTAGACAACATTCCATTGGAACTACTGACGGCCTTGGGAGAGCCAGTCCTGACCCTCAGACTTCAAGAAGAATATAATAATTCCAATCCCAAAGATAGCAGGTGTTGACAAATGTGAAAATTACCGAACAATCAGTTTAATAAGCCACAGCTGCAAAATACTAACACGAATTCTTTACAGACGAATGGAAAAACTAGTAGAAGCCGACCTCGGGGAAGATCAGTTTGGATTCCATAGAAATACTGCAACACGTGAGGCAATACTGACCTTACGACTTATCTTAGAAGAAAGATTAAAGAAAGGCAAACCTACGTTTCTAGCATTTGTAGACTTAGAGAAAGCTTTTGACAATGTTGACTGGAATACTCTCTTTCACATTCTAAAGGTGGCAGGGGAAAAATACAGAGAGCGAAAGGCTATTTACAATTTATACAGAAACCAGATGGCAGTGATAAGAGTCGAGGGCCATGAAAGTGAAGCAGCGGTTGGGAAAAGAGTAATACAGGGTTGTAGCCTCTCCCTGATGTTATTCAATCTGTATATTGAGCAAGCAGTAAAGGAAACAAAAGATAAATTCGGAGTAGGTATTAAAATCCATGGTGAAGAAATAAAAACTTTGAGGTTCGCCGATGACATTGTAATTCTGTCAGAGACAGCAAAGGACTTGGAAGAGCAGTTGAACGGAATGGATGGTATCTTGAAGGGAGGATATAAGATGAACATCAACAAAAGCAAAACGAGGATAATGGAATGTAGTCGATTTAAGTCAGGTGATGCTGAGGGAATTAGATTAGGAAATGAGACACTTAAAGTAGTAAAGGAGTTTTGCTATTTGGGGAGTAAAATAACTGATGATGGTCGAAGTAGAGAGGATATAAAATGTAGACTGGCAATGGCAAGGAAAGCGTTTCTGAAGAAGTGAAATTTGTTAACATCGAGTATAGATTTAAGTGTCAGGAAGTCATTTCTGAAAGTATTTGTATGGAGTGTAGCCATGTATGGAAGTGAAACGTGGACCGTAAATAGTTTGGACAAGAAGAGAATAGAAGCTTTCGAAATGTGGTGCTACAGAAGAATGCTGAGAATTAGATGGGTAGATCACATAACTAATGAGGAAGTATTGAATAGGATTGGGGAGAAGAGAAGTTTGTGGCACAACTTGACCAGAAAAAGGGATCGGTTGGTAGGACATGTTCTGAGGCATCAAGGGATCACCAATTTAGTATTGGAGGGCAGCGTGGAGGGTAAAAATCGTAGGGGAAGACCAAGAGATGAATACACTAAGCAGATTCAGAAGGATGTAGGTTGCAGGAGGTACTGGGAGATGAAGAAGCTTGCACAGGATATAGTAGCATGGAGAGCTGCATCAAACCAGTCTCAGGACTGAAGACCAGAACAACAACAGCAATGACCTTGCCGCCGTTCTCCTCCCCCCCACCGCTCTCCTCACCCCTCATGCCCAACAAGGGATTCCCCTACTTCCCTCTTCCTCCGTTGGTGTTCTTGCCTGCATGCATGAATTACAGTCCCGTGATACGTGTTCCGTTATGTTGCATCTAAACCTACGCATATTTCTCTTTTTTTATTACGATATTGTGAGCTCCAGTGATTGCAGTCTCTTGCTACCTGTCCCCCCTTGTTACATAATAAATCACTAAATCGCCCCTCTGCAGCTTCTGTCCTCTTAGCCTTGTCGTTGAGCACCTACATATCTCGTGCCTTCGGTGTAGCAAACTATTTTATTTAAATCACTAAAAGTTACTGAGCGCTCTGCCGATCTTCAGATCATAAACATTGTGTAGTGTGGCATGCTACGTCCACCTCTGTATACGGTACACATAGTGCCCTGGCTGTCTGTTGTACCCTCTCGACGTAATCGGAGATCCATTCTGCTACCCCTGCTCGGTACCATCCGTACAATAGCTTAAATCCTGCAAAACTCTTGGTGATAGTTTTTCTTTGCACAAGGTTGTTCTAATTCCGTCAACTTATGCCCCCCCCCTCCCCTTCCACTGCTTCCTGAATATGTTGCTTCCAACTGCTTCTTGCTCGAACTATTAACAGCCACATAGCTGGTTGTGGTGATACCTCAGTTCCTTCAATTTGATGCAAAGTCTTTATTAACAAATCCAGCCAATGGCATATGTCTGCTACCGTGTCGTATGATATTACCTCATAATCTATTAAGAGCTGTGCTAAAGAGTGAGGTAACTTAGCACAGATACTTACTTGGGGTTTGCAACATCGCGAATTAATGCGCGGTAACATTTATTGAGTAAGCTACTTTGCAGTACAGTCCACAGTATTGGAGCCAGAGGCTGTGAAGGAGACAGCAAACTGCTAGCCGTGACAAACGGTATCCGTGTCACTTACGAGGGCAGTTCAATAAGTAATGCAACACATTTTTTTTCTCGGCCAATTTTGGTTGAGAAAACCAGAAATTTCTTGTGGAATATTTTAAAACATTCCCCCTTTGTCTCGTATAGTTTCATTGACTTCCGACAGGTGGCAGCGCTGTACGGAGCTGTTAAAATGGCGTCTGTAACGGATGTGCGTTGCAAACAACGGGCAGTGATCGAGTTTCTTTTGGCGGAAAATCAGGGCATCTCAGATATTCATAGGCGCTTGCAGAATGTCTACGGTCATCTGGCAGTGGACAAAAGCACAGTGAGTCGTTGGGCAAAGCGTGTGTCAAGCAAGACTGTCTGATCTCCCGCGTGCGGGCCGGCCGTGCACAGCTGTGACTCCTGCAATGGCGGAGCGTGCGAACACACTCGTTCGAGATGATCGACGGATCACCATCAAACAACTCAGTGCTCAACTTGACATCTCTGTTGGTAGTGCTGTCACAATTGTTCACCAGTTGGGATATTCAAAGGTTTGTTCCCGCTGGGTCCCTCGTTGTCTAACTGAACACCATAAAGAGCAAAGGAGAACCATCTGTGCGGAATTGCTTGCTCGTCATGTGGCTGAGGGTGACAATTTCTTGTCAAAGATTGTTACAGGCGATGAAACATGGGTTCATCACTTCGAACCTGAAACAAAACGGCAATCAATGGAGTGGCGCCACACCCACTCCCCTACCAAGAAAAAGTTTAAAACCATACCCTCAGCCGGTAAAGTCATGGTTACAGTCTTCTGGGACGCTGAAGGGGTTATTCTGTTCGATGTCCTTCCCCATGGTCAAACGATCAACTCTGAAGTGTATTGTGCTACTCTTCAGAAATTGAAGAAACGACTTCAGCGTGTTCGTAGGCACAAAAATCTGAACGAACTTCTCCTTCTTCGTGACAACGCAAGCCCTCACACAAGTCTTCGCACCCGAGAGGAGCTCACAAAACTTCAGTGGACTGTTCTTCCTCGTGCACCCTACAGCCCCGATCTCGCACCGTCGGATTTCCATATGTTTGGCCCAATGAAGGACGCAATCCGTGGGAGGTACTACGCGGATGATGAAGAAGTTATTGATGCAGTACGACGTTGGCTCCGACATCGACCAGTGGAATGGTACCGTGCAGGCATACAGGCCCTCATTTCAAGGTGGCGTAAGGCCGTAGCATTGAATGGAGATTACGTTGAAAAATAGTGTTGTGTAGCTAAAAGATTGGGGAATAACCTGGTGTATTTCAATGCTGAATAAAACAACGCCTGTTTCAGAAAAAAAATGTGTTGCATTACTTATTGAACTGCCCTCGTACTAGACGCTGTATATTCAAACCCACTACGAATCTAAATAACCTATATTAAATATTGTTCAAAAATTTTCAAAGTCAGTACACTACCTTTTGTTATTCAGAAGAAGATCGTATAAAAATTTCAACCCTTTAACTATCATAGCCAAAAACCGACACTTAGGGATTTAAATTCAGTTAGGTACTATAACAGTTTATCTTTTGGTATCATTTGAAAACATATCCAGAACTCTCGATGGACAGGCTTACTTAATTTTAATTTAAAAACTTTAACTAGTTTTAATTTTCGTAATATAAAAATGAGATAAAATTATTATTTGTATCTTATGTTGGTGTGTGAATAAATGAGAGTCAACGTGAGAGTGTATGAGAAGCATATGTTAAATTTCAAGATTAATTTTACGTAATACATTACGTAATCACAGAGTGGGAAAGTTCTGTTTTACCCACATTGCTGATGAAGTATATCTAAGTGTACTTGCTTTTGTAAGGTGGCAGCCAGAATAGCCGTTTTCAGAGTAATAAATTTCTAAATTTATTTCAAGATTAGTTTTCTTTTCGTTTGGTTTTGTTAAACATTATATTAATATTTGCATAATGAAATGACGTATATGTTTGGTGTCACCGCCAGACACCACACTTGCTAGGTGGTAGCTTTAAATCGGCCGCGGTCCATTAGTACATGTCAGACCCGCGTGTCGCCACTGTCAGTAATTGCAGACCGAGCGCCACCACACGGCAGGTCTAGAGAGACGTACTAGCACTCACCCCAGTTGTACGACGACTTTGCTAGCGACTACACTGACGAAGCCTTTCTCTCATTTGCCGAGAGATAGTTAGAATAGCCTTCAGCTAAGTCCATGGCTACGACCTAGCAAGGCGCCATTAACCATTTCTATAGAGAGTCTCACTTGTATCATCAAGAATGCTGTATACAAATGATGGATTAAAGTTAAGTATAACCGCAGCTACGTACTTTTCTTTATAGCATTCATAACGTATCCTGTTCCAGACCTCACGCCCGTCTGCGTTAGATTATAGCGTGCATTTCGGCCTCCTCAATCTACAAGGTGTTGGCACATTTGCCAACACATCAAAATGCATCTGTGAAAAATGATTGGCGTAGGACAGTTTTGGCTCGAGAATAATCTCGAAGGGTAGTTCTGATTGGCTGGTCATTTTGATCAACCAATCTGAGTTTTGCATTTCCCGCACACTGACAGGTAGTTATAGGCTGTGGAAGGAGCAGCAAGTAGGAGTCGCTAGTTAGTTATCGGACGTGCAGATCATGTCGAACGCCTCCGTCTTCATTACGTGTAAAATGAAGAAATAGTTGGCTACCCGCGTCCAGACTGTGTGGCCGTAATAGCAGTTTGCATTTACGCACAGTTTTGTGAAGTTTGGAAGCTTTTGGATTGTTTTGTCGGAAAGAGAAGCACGTCTGAACTTTCGGAGTTAGTAAAAATGCCGCGTGGCATGTTTCGTATTCGTATATGGAATATTTGGCGAGCAGTTTCTTTAAAAGAAATCCACTGAAAAGGACTGAATGTGAAACTCATATACAGGGTGTCCCAGCTATCTTGTCCACCCAAAATATCTCTGGAACAATAACAGCTATTGGAAAACGACTTTCGCCGGTATCAATGTAGGGCTGGGGCCCATGAATGTACATATTTGGAAACATTCTAAAACGAAAGCATATGTGTTTTTTAACACAAACTTATGTTTTTTTTAAATGGACCTCCTATATTTTTTCTTCAGCAATCCATAGCATGACAAAGCACATACACAATGGCGTTGATTGCGTCGCAATATTCCCATTACATCCCGAGATATTGAGACGCGAAGTTGACGCTTGAAACACCCGACATGCGCTGCTAGCGCACGTCCTGAGGTTCAGGCGTGAACCCCATGCTGCCCGTAATCGCGATGTGATTGACATGCGTAATCACACTTCCATACTTATCAAGAGGTCCGAAACGAATAATACGGTCTGCTGCCATCCTGCTGCGATTACGGGCAGCATGGGGTTCACGCCTGAGCCTCAGGACGTGCGCTAGCAGCGCATGTCGGGTGTTTCAAGCGTCAACTTCGCGTCTCAATATCTCGGGATGTAATGGCAATATTGCGATGCAATCAACGCCATTGTGTATGTGCTTTGTCATGCTATGGATTGCTGAAGAAAAAATATAGGAGGTCCATTTAAAAAAAACGTAAGTTTGTGTTAAAAAACACATATGCTTTCGTTTTAGAATGTTTCTAAATATTTACATTCATGGGCCCCAGCCCTACATTGATACCGGTGAAAGTCGTTTTCCAATAGCTGTTATTGTTCCAGAGATATTTTGGGTGGACAAGATAGCTGGGACACCCTGTATAATAACGAAGTATTGAATGTGAGATCGCGTAATGATTCGGGTCGGAATTATGCGCATTTCTGGCTGCTTTGCGTGTGAAGTGAATTGCATGGACTGTGACCTGAGAACACTGATCTGGTTAGTTAAGTAAATTTGGGCTGATGGCAGGAATTGTTTTAACTAAAGGAAATAAAAAAGACTCACATCAGAATTTTGACCTTTTACTAAAGAAATAAAGCAGCCTCCCTCAACCCGAAAATTGTTATCAGATATTACAGGATAACTGGCAACTAGAGTTTATGTGGACCTTGCATAGTAAGTACTGACGATGTTTTCATCAACACTGAGCAGTGCTACGTATGCAGAGAAACGGAGTGGCGAACTGACGCCGTACTGAGGTAGGCGGAACTTTTGCAGTGAACAGTACGACGAGAGACAGTGACGCAATGAAAAAATGATAACCCGCCCCACAGCAGGTAGCGTCGTATATTCTAATATTCGCGGCCTACTTGCTTCCACAGCGGTGCTCGCCGCCTCCTCCAGTGCTGACACATTAATCCATCCCCGCAATTCAGTAGTTTGCTTCTGAAATGATTCTCTGTTCAGCAGGTAATTCCACCAAATTGTCCACTCTCTGCGAACAATGTTCTGCTTTAGCTTGTAATTTACAAACTTGCGAGGATGTTAGTCTCGAATCAGTAAATAACTCCCTTGACTGATTAACTTCCGCGACCGCAAAGTTAACAGCAGTGGCAGCCTGTCTCATCTGTTCTACGCCCTTGGGGAGGACAGTAATTGGTAGTTCCACGTTTTGGCGAAAATTGTGAACTAACTCACTGTCATCTCCTTGCGTCTCGACTCCTCACCTCCGCAATTCCTACATTAGCTCCCTCGTTCCCAAAGTAATCTAATCTTCTTATGTTTTCTACGTAGGTTTTGTTAAGAGTGTTCTGGGTACCTATCAGATAAATGCAATATTAATAATTTAATAAATATCATTCTGTACTCATCTTCGCAGTTTAATTTGAGTAGCTGAAGTCCCACAGCTCAATACTGATCACCAAAAAGAACCTGTGACTAACAACAAATTGTATTACGTAAATCACAATAATGTTGTCTGTTTGAAAATTTCCTAAACATGACAAAAATTGTCAGGGGTAAGACAAGGCTGCAACCTGTCTCCACTGTTGTTCATATTATTCATGGATCATATGTTGAAAACAATAGACTGGCTGGGTGAGATTAAGATATGTGAAGACAAAATAAGCAGTCTTGCATATGCGGATGACTCAGTTGTGATGGCAGATTCGATTGAAAGTTTGCAAAGTAATATTTCAGAGCTAGATCAGAAATGTAAGGACTATGGTATGAAGATTAGCATCTCCAAAACGAAAGTAATGTCAGTGGGAAAGAAATATAAACGGATTGAGTGCCAAATAGGAAGAACAAAGTTAGAACAGGTGGAAGATTTGATGTACTTAGGATGCATATTCTCACAGGATGGCAACATAGTGAAAGAACTGGAAGCGAGGTGTAGCAAAGCTAATGTAGTGAGCGCTCAGCTACGATCTACTCTCTTCTGCAAGAAGGAAGTCAGTACCAAGACTAAGTTATCTGTGCACCGTTCAATCTTTCGACCAACTTTGTTGTATGGGAGCGAAAGCTGGGTGGATTCAGGTTACCTTATCAACAAGGTTGAGGTTACGGATATGAAAGTAGCTAGGATGATTGCAGGTACTAGTAGACGGGAACAATGGCAGGAGGGTGTCCACAATGAGGAAATCAAAGAAAAACTGGGAATGAACTCTATAGATGTAGCAGTCAGGGCGAACAGGCTTAGATGGTGGGGTCATGTTACACGCATGGGAGAAGCAAGGTTACCCAAGAGACTCATGGATTCAGCAGTAGAGGGTAGGAAGAGTCGGGGCAGACCGAGGAGAAGGTACCTGGATTCGGTTAAGAATGATTTTGAAGTAATAGGTTTAACATCAGAAGAGGCATCAATGTTAGCACTGAATAGGGGATCATGGAGGAACTGTATAAGGGGGGCTATGCTCCAGACTGAACGCTGAAAGGCATAATCAGTCTTAAATGATGATGATGATGATGATGATGACAAAAATTGTTTATCATTCGTTTTTTACTTATTACTTTGCAAACGATTGCGCCTCAGATTAATGCCGTAATAACTACACTTCATGGTAACAGCTATGTTTCGCTACTAATGTTACATAGACGCACGCACAAATCATTTTCAAAAAACATAAAATAATTCTGAACCTACTTTGACTACAAGAAGCCATGCATAATTTTTTTCAAAGAAAATTTCAATTTTATCACTTTAAACTAAAAGTGATTGTTGCAGAAGAAGTGGAATACTGTCTAAATCACTGTAGTTACTAAAGCTTTTGAACACATTAAGTATTTGTTTGAATATCAACTGTAAATTTAAATAGATTTGTCTTCTTTTGACTATTTATTTCACTTGAGTTTCTCGGAATTCGTGGTAAAAGGATGGGACAATGCTAATGGTTAACGGCTCGAGGGAATATTTCACTCGACAAGTTTGTTCTTCTACTAAACACACTACAATGTTCCAAAAAGTTACTAAGACGATGGCCTGACTGTTACACAGCTAAAAAATTGTTGCTGAATCTTACTTTGTGATGCGTTGCTTGTGATGTGAAGTAGTGCTTATCATAAGATCCATTCCTGGCAAAAGGCTCCTCTTGATAAGAGAGCACCTTCAATAAATTTGGGCTACAAAGTATTTTTCATTACTTCCAAAATTTTCTTGTGACCATATATTTTGGATCGCCGACTTATAATTTGCCTGATCAGATATTATACATTTTCGACGGAAGTCACTTTGGCACTTGCGCACCAACTCGTGCATCTGTTCTGCATCGCTGATCATTCGCAACTATTTCTCTGTCTTTACCTCTACAACTGCGCATAATCGCACCAACGATGTTATCTCCGTGCATCACATAATAGAAAAAAAAAATCCCTGACTTGGCCATCGTGTTTACTACAACAATTTGGCATAAATCTTGCCGTTGGCGGGGAGACTTCCGTGCCTCAGCGATACAGATAGCCGTACCGTACCGTAGGTGCAACCACAACGGGGGGGTGGGGGAGGGGGGGCGGTATCTGTTGAGAGGCCAGACAAACGTGTGGTTCCTGAAGAAGGGCAGCAGCCTTTTCAGTAGTTGCAGGGGCAACAGTCTGTATGACTGACTGATCTGGCCTAGTGAAACTAACCAAAATGGCCTTGCTCTCCTGGTACTGCGAACGGCTGAAAGCAAGGGAAACTACAGCCGTAATTTTTCAGGAGGGCATGCAGCTTTACTGTATGGTTTAATGATGATGGAATCCTCTTGGGTAAAACATTCCGGAGATAAAATTGTCACCCAGTTGGATCTCTGGGCAGGGACTACTCAGGAGTACGTTGTTATCAGCAGAAAGAAAACTGGCTTCCTACGGGTCGGAGCGTGGAATGTCAGATCCATTAATCAGGAAGGTAGGTTAAAAAATTTAAAAAGGGATAGGTTAAAGTTAGATATAGTGGGAATTATTGAAGTTCGGTGGCAGGAGGACCAATAATTCTGGTCAGGTGAATACAGGGTTACAAATACAAAATCAAATAGGGGTAATACAGGAGAAGGTTTAATAACGAATAGGAAAATAGTAATGCGGGTAAGCTACTACAAAGAGCATAGTGAACGTATTATTGTGGCCGAAATAGATACGAAGCCGACGCCTACAACAGTAGTACAAGTTCTTGTGCCAACTAGCTCCGCAGATGACGAAATGATTGATGAAATGTAGGAGGAGATAAAAGAAATTATTCAGATAGTGAAGGGAGACGAAAATTTAATAGTGATGGGTGACTGGAACTCGATACTAGGAAAAGGAATAGAAGGAATGTAGTAGGTGAATATGTGATGGGAGTAAGGAATGAAAGAGGAAGCCGCCTGGTAGAATTTTGCACAGAGCATATCTTAATCATAGCTAACACTTGGTTCAAGAATCATGAAAGACGGTTGTATACATGGAAGAAGCCTGGAGATACTGGAAATTCACAGATAGATTATATAATGGTAAGACAGAGATTCAGGAACCAGCTTTTAAATTGTAAGACATTTCCCGGGGCAGTTGTGGAGTCTGACCACACTCTATTGGTTATGAACAGTAGATTAAAACTGAAGAAACTGCAAAAATGTGGGGATTTGAGGAGATGGGAGCAGGATGAACTGAAAGAGCCAGACGTTGTAGAGAGTTTCAGGGAGGGCATCAGGGAACGATTGACACGAATGGGGGAAAGAAATACCATGGAAGAAGAATGCGTAGCTTTGAGAGATGAAGTGAAGGTAGCAGAGGATCAAGTAGATAAAAAGATGAGGGCTAATAGTAATCCTTGGGTTACCGAAAAGGTATTGAATTTAATTGATGAAAGAAGAAAATATAAAAATGCTGTAAATGAAGCAGGCAAAAAGGAATACAAACGTCTCAAAAATGAGATCGACAGAAAGTGCAAAATGGCTAAGCAGGGATGACTAGAGGACAGATATAAGGATGTAGAGGCGCATATCACTAGGGGTAAGATAGATACTGCCTACAGAAAAATTAAAGAGACCTTTGGAGAAAAGAGAACCACTCGCAAGAATATCAAGAGCTCTGATGGAAACCCAGTTCTAAGCACAGAAGGGAAAGCAGAAAGGTGGAAGGAGTATATAGAGGGTCTATACAAGGACAGTGTTCTTGATGACAATGTTATAGAAATGGAAGAGAATGTAGATGAAGATGAAATAGGACATATGATACTGCGTGAAGAATTCGACATAGCACTGAAAGACCTAAGTCGAAACAAGTTCAAATGGTTCAAATGGCTCTGAGCACTATGGGACTTAAATTCTGAGGTCATCAGTCCCCTAGAACGTAGACCTACTTAAACCTAACTAACCTAAGGACATCACACACATCCATGCCCGTGGAAGGATTCGAACCTGCGAACGTAGCGGTTGCGCGGTTCCAGACTGTAGTGCCTAGAACCGCTCGGCCATTCCAGCAGGCTCGAAAGAAGTCCCCGGGAGTAGATAGCATTCCATTAGAACTACTGACAGCCTTGGGAGAGACCGGACTAACAAAACTCTAGCATCTAGTGAGCAAGATATACGAGACAGGCGAAATATCCTCAGACTTCAAGAAGAATATAATAATTCCAACCCCAAAGAAACTAGGTGTTGACAGATGTGAAAATTAACGAAATATCAGTTTAATAAGCCACTGCTGCAAAATACTGTCACGAATTCTTTACAGACGAATGGAAAAACTGATAGAAGAAGACCTCGAGGGAGATCAGTTTGGATTCCGTAGGAATGTTAGAACACGTGAGGCAATACTGACCCTACGACTTATCTTAGAAAACAGATTAAGGAAAGGCAAACCTACGTTTCTAGCATTTGTAGACTTGGAGAAAGCTTTTGAAAATGTTGACTGGAATATTCCCTTTCTGAAGGTGGCAGGGGTAAAATACAGGTAGCGAAAGGCTATTTACAGTTTGTACAGAAACCAGATGGCAGTTATAAGAGTCGAGGGGCATGAAAGGGAAGCAGTGGTTGGGAAGTGAGTAAGACAGGGTTGTAGCCTCTCCCCGATGTTATTCAATCTGTATATTGAGCAAGCAGTAAAGGAAACAAAAGAAAAATTCGGAGTAGGTATTAAAATTCATGGAGAAGAAGTAAAAACTTTGAAGTTCGCCGATGAGATTGTAATTCTGTCAGAGACAGCAAAGAACCTGGAAGAGCAGCTGAACGGAATGGACAGTGTCTTGAAAGGAGGATATAAGATGAACACCAACAAAATCAAAACGAGGAAAAATGGAATGTAGTCAATTAAAAAATCGGTGACGCTGCGGGAATTAGATTAGGAAATGAGACCCTTTAAGTAGTAAAATTGGTATTTGGGTAGCAAAATAACTGATGATAGTCGAAGTAGAAAGAATATAAAATGTAGACTGGCAATGGCAAGGAAAGCGTTTCTAAAGAAGAGAAACTGGTTAACATCGAGTATAGATTTAAGTGTCAGGAAGTCGTTTCTGAAAGTATTTGTGTGGAGTGTAGCCATGTATGGAAGTGAAACGTGGACGATAAATAGTTTAGACAAGAAGAGAATAGAAGCTTTCGAAATGTGGTGCTACAGAATAATGCTGAAGATTAGATGAATAGATCACATAACTAATGAGGAGGTATTGATCAAAATTGGAGAGAAGAGAAATTTGTGGCACAACTTGTTATGAAGAAGGGATCGGTTGGTAGGGCATATTGTGAGGCATCAAGGGATCACCAATTTAGTACTGGAGGGCAGAGTGGAGGGTAAAAATCGTATAGGGAGACCAAGAGATGAATACACCAAAGAGATTCAGAAGGACGTAGGTTGCTGTAGGTACTGGGAAATGAAGAACCTTGCACAGGATAGAGTAGCATGGAGAACTGCATCAAACCTGTCTCAGGACTGAAGACCCCAACAACAACAACAATTATTACTTATCCTATCAATAATGTACATTACATCTTCATAAACACCTATTACTGACGAAATTCATTAATACGTATATTTACCAAAAATATAAAGTCGAGAAATCAGGTAGCTGAAAAATAACTGAGTCTCTGGATTGTTGCGTCACAGCTTCTACATCGCGCTGGCACCTTTGTTTCAGTGGGACTATAACCGCTCTCTCCCTCTGTTGAAATGTGGTCTCGAGAAGTTAGATTTTGAAATTTGACATTTGAATTTCAATGGTCGTCAGATGTGGCCTTAATCATAAAATGAATTTTTTATGAAGATATTAATAAATCGCCCGATCCGGTACCTTATCCACTTGAAAATTGACGCCACGATCAATAACACCTTCCACCAAGCGTATTTCCATCGATTTTTCAATAACTGAATCCCAGAATGATCATGGGGTCAAGATTTAGGTGGCGGTTAATCTGTAGAATGTCCTGTGGAGATACAATGTTCAGTTATATCTGATTTACTGGCCTACGAAGGCCATTTGCGACGATCATGTTCAATGCACCTTTGACGTACGGTGCGTGTTGTCTGACCAGTGTAAGCTTTGACTTACTGGCAAGATATTCTGTAGATTTCGGCCCTCCGCAATGAGAATTCGTACTTAACCGCGCAGGGAACAGCGCAAGTCATTATAGGTGGGACGAAAATTATTTAGACTTAAGGTTTCCTTAGAGTTCTGCCTAATGTCGACAAAATGTTGCCGACAAATGAGAGGAACGCCCTGGACTTGAACAGCTACCTCTCGTCTTGATTTTGCGAGTTGCCACGTCTCTTCTTCCCTAAAGCTGTGCTCATCTGATGTGAAGAGCATCCACTGTCTTTTCCATCCACTTTCCTACTGATCAAGACGTCCGAAAACGGTAGATAGCCGCCACTTTCCGATTCCATCGTAAATTCGATACTCTCGTGGATTGAATGCAAAAAGCTCGACATTTCAGTTTCGTTGTGAGACCACACTGTAAAAGTATCATCTACATAGCACCAACAGACTTTTGATTTAAATTCTGCAGAATCTTAAACAGAGAAGGTAATATTATTATATGTGTTAAAATTGACCCCCATTACCAGCCGAACAACGTCGATGTCGCTGACTGTCAGTGTTGCCAGCATGGTAGTCGATTAGGACGTCTCGACAGTTTGTCGTATCTCGTTCTGACTACCTGCCTTAAGTTGATAAACTTCATTTTTCAAGGTCCCCTATAGGTAGAAGTCAAGAAGTGTTCAAAATGTTAAAATATGTGTGAAATCTTATGGGACTTAATTGCTAAGGTCATCAGTCCCTAAGCTTACAAACTACTTAACCTAAATTATCCTAAGGACAAACACACACACACACACACACACACCCATCCCCTAGAGAGGACTCGAACCTCCGCCGGGACCAGCCTCAAGAAGTGTGAAGTCTGGTGATCGTGACAGGTACTCAACAGCTCCTCCTCGACCTATCCATCGCCAAGGTAGATTTTCATCAAAGTAGGTGATACGGCCGCTAGACCCGCTGGGCAGAACAGGTGATTAGGACTGTGGAAAGGGCCAAATAAGGTCTCGGTCAGTTTCACTCAAAATTGTAGTTTATTGTAATTTAATAACACCTTTAAACCAAAACGGCACATAGCTGAACCTTTACAACTGCGAGTCTCAAAATCCAATTCTTTCACCGCTGAACGCCTCGAACAAGAAATCTGAAAAATCAACAAGTCAACAAGATAACTTTCAAGTGACTGAAGACACAAAGTTAAAATTGCAAATAAAATAACATATATGTACACTCCTGGAAATTGAAATAAGAACACCGTGAATTCATTGTCCCAGGAAGGGGAAACTTTATTGACACATTCCTGGGGTCAGATACATCACATGATCACACTGACAGAACCACAGGCACATAGACACAGGCAACAGAGCATGCACAATGTCGGCACTACTACAGTGTATATCCACCTTTCGCAGCAATGCAGGCTGCTATTCTCCCATGGAGACGATCGTAGAGATGCTGGATGTAGTCCTGTGGAACGGCTTGCCATGCCATTTCCACCTGGCGCCTCAGTTGGACCAGCGTTCGTGCTGGACGTGCAGACCGCGTGAGACGACGCTTCATCCAGTCCCAAACATGCTAATGGGGGACAGATCCGGAGATCTTGCTGGCCAGGGTAGTTGACTTACACCTTCTAGAGCACGTTGGGTGGCACGGGATACATGCGGACGTGCATTGTCCTGTTGGAACAGCAAGTTCCCTTGCCGGTCTAGGAATGGTAGAACGATGGGTTCGATGACGGTTTGGATGTACCGTGCACTATTCAGTGTCCCCTCGACGATCACCAGTGGTGTACGGCCAGTGTAGGAGATCGCTCCCCACACCATGATGCCGGGTGTTGGCCCTGCGTGCCTCGGTCGTATGCAGTCCTGATCGTGGCGCTCACCTGCACGGCGCCAAACACGCATACGACCATCATTGGCATCAAGGCAGAAGCGACTCTCATCGCTGAAGACGACACGTCTCCATTCGTCCCTCCATTCACGCCTGTCGCGACACCACTGGAGGCGGGCTGCACGATGTTGCGGCGTGAGCGGAAGACGGCCTAACGGTGTGCGGGACCGTAGCCCAGCTTCATGGAGACGGTTGCGAATGGTCCTCGCCGATACCCCAGGAGCAACAGTGTCCCTAATTTGCTGGGAAGTGGCGGTGCGGTCCCCTACGGCACTGCGTACGATCCTACGGTCTTGGCGTGCATCCGTGCGTCGCTGCGGTCCGGTCCCAGGTCGACGGGCACGTGCACCTTCCGCCGACCACTGGCGACAACATCGATGTACTGTGGAGACCTCACGCCCCACGTGTTGAGCAATTCGGCGGTACGTCCACCCGGCCTCCCGCATGCCCACTATACGCCCTCGCTCAAAGTCCGTCAACTGCACATACGGTTCACGTCCACGCTGTCGCGGCATGCTACCAGTGTTAAAGACTGCGATGGAGCTCCGTATGCCACGGCAAACTGGCTGACACTGACGGCGGCGGTGCACAAATGCTGCGCAGCTAGCGCCATTCGACGGCCAACACCGCGGCTCCTGGTGTGTCCACTGTGCCGTGCGTGTGATCATTGCTTGTACAGCCCTCTCGCAGTGTCCGGAGCAAGTATGGTGGGTCTGACACACCGGTGTCAATGTGTTCTTTTTTCCATTTCCAGGAGTGTATATATAGAGCTAGGGGGATAGCCGAAGACAAAAGTGGATAGAACAAACATATACAACGTGCAATACAAACGGCTGAAGCCCACAATCGGATTTCTAAATTTTGAAATACATTACGATAATCTTTTAAGGCACAAGGCCATAATGGTTTCGCTTAAGGGGTATTTTGAGAATAAGGCTTTAAGCGGCTGATGGCCCATAGTTGATTTTCCAAAATTTCAAAACAACTTAACCTTCAAGTTTTTGAATGGCCGAACGCACACGAAATGAAAAAGCAGCGCAATGACAACAACTAATTTTAATTATAAGGTTTTAATCGGCTGGAGGCCCACAATTGATTTACATAAAATAATACTATTTTTAAAGCACTGGCTATAATAGATCACCAACAGACCACTGGACACCCATGAAAAGGACAGTATAGACAACGGCAGTCAGACCCCTCCAGGGTTGGGTGGGCCTACCCTCGAAACATTAACGTTCGCTTAGGCGAGACAGGAGGTGGGCCCAACAACACTTGATCCATCAGTAACCCAACCAAGAGACAGTCACGGACCGACCGACCAAACGACTTGGTAGCCACCAATCGGTGCATGAAAACTCAGAGACCAAACTGTTACGGACATGTCCTCTGGTAAACCTTCCGGGATGTAAGGTCGTGGTCCATGAAACTCTTCAGCTCCTAACCTTTCGTCCAGAGCTGCGCTGGACATCTTCAGAGGGGTGTTTCTCCTGCGGTGAGTCTTGCCGACTGACGGGTCAGACGTCTGCACGAGGTGCATTCAAGTTCTAAGGCCTCCGATTTTTTTTTCTCCGGACTGGAAAGAGATAGAAACATGTGCATTCTTTTAAAATGAGGCCGCCTTCATTGTCAATACGTCCCAGAGATGGCAGCACCGTACGGCAGGTGGAATTTTTACCGCCAGCGGCGAGAATGAGAACTGTTTTAAATACTTAAAATGGCGACGTTTTCCTTACTTGAACAGCGTGCAATCATTCGTTTTCTGAATTTGCGTGGTTAGAAACCAATTGAAATTCAGCGACAGTTGAAGGAGACATGCGGTGATGGAGTTATGGATGTGTCGAAAGTGCGTTCGTGGGTGCGACAGTTTAATGAAGGCAGAACATCGTGTGACAACAAACCGAAACAACCTCGGGCTCGCACAAGCCGGTCTGACCACATGATCGAGAAAGTGGAGAGAATTGTTTTGGGGGATCGCCGAATGACTGTTGAACAGATCGCCTCCAGAGTTGGCATTTCTGTGGGTTCTGTGCACACAATCCTGCATGACGACCTGAAAATGCGAAAAGTGTCATCCAGGTGGGTGCCACGTATGCTGACGGACGACCACATGGTTGCCCGTGTGGCATGTTGCCAAGCAATGTTGACGCACAACGACAGCATGAATGGGACTTTCTTTTCGTCGGTTGTGACAATGGATGAGACGTGGATGCATTTTTCAATCCAGAAACAAAGCGCCAGTCAGCTCAATGGAAGCACACAGATTCACCGCCACCAAAAAAATTTCGGGTAACCGCCAGTGCTGAAAAAATGATGGTGTCCGTGTTCTGGGACAGCGAGGACATGATCCTTACCCATTGAGTTCCAAAGGGCACTACGGTAACAGGTGCATCTTACGAAAATGTTTTGAAGAACAAATTCCTTCCTGCACTGCAACAAAAACGTCCGGGAAGGGCTGCACGTGTGCTGTTTCACCAAGACAACGCACCCGCACATCGAGCTAACGTTACGCAACAGTTTCTTCGTGATAACAACTTTGAAGTGATTCCTCATGCTCCCTACTCACCTGACCTGGCTCCTAGGGACTTTTGGCTTTTTTCAGACAATGAAATACACTCTCCGTGGCCGCCCATTCACCAGCCATGCTGCTATTGCCTCAGCGATTTTCCAGTGGTCAAAACAGACTCCTAAAGAAGCCTCCGCCGCTGCCATGGAATCATGGCGTCAGCGTTGTGAAAAATGTGTACGTCTGCAGGACGATTGCGTCGAGAAGTAACGCCAGTTTCATTGATTTCGGGTGAGTAGTTAATTAGAAAAAAAATCGGAGGCCTTAGAACTTGAATGCACCTCGTAGATTAACATGAGGATTTTCAGGAGCCCAGTACAGTCAGATGCGGCGGTTTACGTTAGTGTTCAGTTTGAATGTGCCTCTTCAGACCAGATAACCACACGTGCAAGCCATTTATCCTCGAGAAGCACGCCTTCAAATCAGTCACAGTACTCCATCCTTCGATGTGGGTCGTCCACCTTCATAGCCTGCAGCGATTTTGAAATGTACCCCACTTTCGCGTGCACTCTGTTTCACAAATTTTTGAGGTTACCTAGGAAAACGTTACAATACACCAACACTGGCAGCTGGACTTGTTGGTTTTTGGTCGGACAGACCTCTCCTTATGCACATCCTTAACATTACCGTCGGCTTGAAATTTACCCCGAATACGACAAATTTTTGTACTTGTTGTTGGCTGAGTTCCGTACATTAAGCCATTGCCACTGGACCTCCATGTTTTCGTACTTCCAGTACAACTTCAATACGGCCTTCCATCTGCTGTCATCTACTGGAAAACGCGCTACTAAGACCTGTTGAGAATAGAATGGACTACGCTACCGCGCAAAATTACAACGATGTATTTCTCCAAAAAATGTTCAAATGTGTGCGAATTTCTAAGGGACCAAACTACTGAGGTCATCGGTCCCTAGACTTACACACTACTTAAACTAACTTATACCATGAACAACACACACATCCATGCCCGAGGGAGGACTCGAACCTCCGCCGGGAGGCGCTGCGCATTCAGTGACATAGCGCCTCTAATCGCACAGCCACTGCGGATGTCTCTTATTTCCAAGGATATTAACTATCAAAGAGTGTTTACATTTTTCTAGAACCCTCTGTATGTCATGAGGAGATCCTTCTGGGATTCAGTAATTAAGGAAACGGTGGGAATGCGTTTGGCAGAACATCTTGTTAATCGTGATGGCGAATTTCAACCTGATAAGGCTTCGGGTCCGATAATTTCTTTACTATATTAAAATGTTCATATGTGTGTAAAATCTTATGGGACTTAACTGCTAAAGTCATCAGTCCCTAAGCTTACACACTGCTTAACCTAAATTATCCTAAGGACAAACACACACACCCATGCCCGAGGGAGGACTCGAACCTCCGCCGGGACCAGCCTCACAGTGCATGACTGCAGCGCCTTAGACAGCTCGGTTAATACCGAGCGGCTTACTATATTAAAAAAATATACATTGTGACTAATGACACGTCTAACGACAGTTACTTTTATTAATTTTTCACCTGAATTTTAACTTCACGAGCTCCCAGTCCGAATGTATGTTGTATCACTATTTCGCTTGTGACTGCGCGTCATAGATGCAGCGATTTTTGAAGAGGGAGGTAACCTCGACAGAGGTCGCTTGTGTAGCAGCAGCCCTTGCGCATACGTCTCGGCTCCAATATCCGGTATAAAGTTAGCGATGTGGACTGGCAATCTCCTGTGTAAAACTCACTTGAAGATGGGTGAGTGGTTGACAGCCGAAACACAGTGGCAAGAAGTCGACGTCATCCACCTGCAATCCCGAAACTTCATGGAATAATCTTTAGTCCGGGAGAGTTTCAAAAACCAGACAACTAATCTGGAACATGGCACAAATTTTAAAACCATCGAAAGACCTGGAGTGTGCTATAACACAAGCGCTCTTCTGGCTACTGTGGTCTGGGCTGCATACACCGCATGCACTCTTAAAATCAGAAGGCTCCCTCAGTGAGGTTGACTTTCTCGGTGTACGCTGCTCTGCTGATACACCACACATCCAGAATCCTAGAGAGTAACTCCGCCAGTCCTACAGCAATCTTGTTGGGGAAAAGCGGAATAGTCCGCAACAGCGTCCTTCGACCACTGGAAGATACCATTTACACTAGGGTACGTGTAACAGTTTGAATTTAATTGATGAAAGGAGAAAATATAAAAATGCAGTAAGTGAAGCAGGCAAAACGGAATACAAACGTCTCAAAAATGAGATCGGCAGGAAGTGCAAAATGGCTAAGCAGGCATGGCTAGAGGACAAATGTAAGGATGTAGAGGCTTATCTCACTAGGGGTAAGATAGATACTGCCTACAGGAAAATTAAAGAGACCTTTGGAGAGAGGAGAACCACTTGTATGAATATCAAGAGCTCAGATGGAAACCCAGTTCTAAGCAAAGAAGGGAAGGCAGAACGGAGGAAGCAGTATTTAGAGGTTCTATACAAGGGCGATGTACTTGAGGACAATATCATGGAAATGGAAGAGGATGTAGATGTAGACGAAATGGGAGATAAGATACTGCGTGATGAGTTTGACAGAGCACTGAAAGACCTGAGTCGAAACAAGGCCCCGGGAGTAGACAACATTCCTTTTGAACTACTGATGGCCTCGGGAGAGCCAGTCATGACAAAACTCTACCATCTGGTGAGCACGATGTATGAGACAGGCGAAATACCCTCAGACTTCAAGAAGAATATAATAATTCCAATCCCAAAGAAAGCAGGTGTTGACAGATGTGAAAATTAGCGAACTATCAGTTTAATAAGTCACAGCTGCAAAATACTAACGCGAATTCTTTACAGACGAATGGAAAAACTGGTAGAAGCCGACCTCGGGGAAGATCAGTTTGGATTCCGTAGAAATGTTGGAACACGTGAGGCAATACTGACGTTACGACTTATCTTAGAAGAAAGTTTAAGAAAAGGCAAACCTACGTTTCTAGCATTTGTACACTTAGAAAAAGCTTTTGACAATGTTAACTGGAATACTCTCTTTCAAATTCTGAAGGTGGCAGGGGTAAAATACAGGGAGCGAAAGGCTATTTACAGTTTGTACAGAAACCAGATGGCAGTTATAAGAGTCGAGGGGCATGAAAGGGAAGCAGTGGTTGGGAAAGGAGTAAGACAGGGTTGTAGCCTATCCCCGATGTTATTCAATCTGTATATTGAGCAAGCAGTAAAGGAAACAAAAGAAAAATTCGGAGTAGGTATTAAAATTCATGGAGAAGAAGTAAAAACTTTGAGGTTCGCCAATGACATTGTAATTCTGTCAGAGACAGCAAAGGACTTGGAAGAGCAGTTGAACGGAATGGACAGTGTCTTGAAAGGAGGGTATAAGATGAACATCAACAAAAGCAAAACGAGGATAATGGAATGTAGTCAAATTAAGTCGAGTGATGCTGAGGGAATTAGATTAGGAAATGAGACACTTCAAATAGTAAAGGAGTTTTGCTATTTAGGGAGTAAAATAACCGATGATGGTCGAAGTAGAGAGGATATAAAATGTAGACTGGCAATGGCAAGGAAAGCGTTTCTCAAGAAGAGGAATTTGTTAACATCGAGTATAGATTTAAGTGTCAGGAAGTCGTTTCTGAAAGTATTTGTATGGAGTGTAGCCATGTATGGAAGTGAAACATGGACGATAACTAGTTTGGACAAGAAGAGAATAGAAGCTTTCGAAATGTGGTGCTACAGAAGAATGCTGTAGATAAGGTGGGTAGATCACGTAACTAATGAGGAGGTATTGAATAGGATTGGGGAGAAGAGAAGTTTGTGGCACAACTTGACTAGAAGAAGGGATCGGTTGGTAGGACTTGTTTTGAGGCATCAAGGGATCACAAATTTAGCACTGGAGGGCAGTGTGGAGGGTAAAAATCGTAGAGGGAGACCAAGAGATCAATACACTAAGCAGATTCAGAAGGATGTAGGTTGCAGTAGGTACTGGGAGATGAAGAAGCTTGCACAGGATAGAGTAGCATGGAGAGCTGCATCAAACCAGTCTCAGGACTGAAGACCACAACAACAACGTGTAACAGTATAACATGCAGAAGTACATCAGAGAAAGTGCACGCAACCCCTGAGAGAACACTGCTTGGAACCTATGCTCGCAGAGGCAACCCACTTAAAATGCCATTGACAAAAAATTTCCGCAGTACCACTGGATTATCACATGGAAAAAATATCTGTGCGTCTTTCTTATTAGCAGATACCTGTAGCACGACTTACGACTTGTTAACAAGACGATATCGATCAATCTGGGAGGCACACACTTGATCCGGACAAACCCCGTACGACACATTCAGTAAACCACACACACTGGAGCCGACAACTGGGAAACTGGCGGACAAATACTCATCCTAATCAACACACCCTTGATGGATCATCTCGCCTTAGCAAAACAAACAGCATTAGAATTTAAGCCACGCCCTGTATAAAGAGGTCAGCCACCAGAGCGTTAGTCGCCCACGCCGGCCACCGTGGCCGAGCGGTTCTAGGCGCATCAGTCTGGAGCCGCGCGACCGATACGGTCGCAGGTTCGCTTTCTGCCTCGGGCATACGAGGTGCGGCTAGAAAAAAAACCGGACTGATCCTGGAAAAAACATTTATTTACAATTATTTACAATTTCATGTTATCTCCTTCAATGTACTCTCCTCCTCGGTCTCTACACCGCTCCATACGATTTTTCCAGTGTTCATAGCAATGTTGCAGACCATTTTCGGTAAGTCCATACATTACTTCCGTCGCTTTTTCTTTTACTGCTTCAACAGTCTCAAATCTAGTTCCTTTCAAAGCTGACTTGACTTTAGGGAAAAGAAAAAAGTCACAGGGGGCCAAATCAGGTCAGTAGGGTGGATAATATAAGATGGGAATGTTGTGTTTTGCCAAAAACGTCTTCACTGACAACGCACTGTGAGCTGGGGCATTGTCTTGGTGAAGGATCCATGACTTTTTTCTCCACAAATCGTTCCGTTTTCTCCGTACTCGCTCACATAGGGTAGCCAGGACGCTAATGTAGTAATGCTGATTCACTGTTTGTCCCTCTGGTACCCAATCAATGTGCACAATCCCTTTGATGTCAAAAAAAAAAAACAGTCATCATTGCCTTGAATTTCGATTTTGACATTCGTGCTTTTTTTTGTCGTGGAGAACCAGGAGTTTTCCAATGCATCGATTGGCGTTTAGTTTCGGGATCGTAAGTAAAAAACAACGATTCATCGCAAGTAATAACATTTCGTAAGGAGGTGGGATCACTTTCAATGTTTTCCAGGATGTCAGAACAAATCATTCTTCGGCGTTCCTTCTGTTCAATTGTGAGACACTTTGGAACCATTTTTGAACACACTTTGTTCATGTTGAAACTTTCATGAAGAATCTGCCTAACACTTTCCTTGTCAACTCCTGTTAACTCAGACACTGCTCTGATTGTTAAACGGCGATCTTGTCGATCAAGTTTACCGATTTTTTCAATGTTTGCATCAGTTTTTGCTGACAATGGTCTGCCAGTGCGAGTGTCATCACTGGTGTCTTCGCGGCCATCTTTAAATCGTTTAAACCACTCAAACACTTGTGTTCGCGATAAACAATCATCGCCGTACACTTGTTGTAACATTACAAACGTTTCACTTGCAGCTTTTCCTAGTTTGAAACAAAATTTGATGTTAACACGCTGTTCTTTCTGTACACTCAACATTTTCCGACGCACAGACAAAACGTCAACTACTTAAAACAGACGCCACGGGCAGACCGAGTGCAGGAGGCAGATGAAACTCGAGCAGTAGGCGGAGCGAGAGTCACGTGACAGGCCACGCAACTTTCAGCCTTATTGCATTCGTTTTATTGTTTCACCAGTACCAGTCCGGTTTTTTTCTAGCCACACCTCGTACATGTTTGTGATGTCATCAGGTTTAAGTAGTTCTAAGTTCTAGGGGACTGATGACCTCAGATGATACGTCCCATAGCGCTCAGAGCCATTTGAACCATTTTGAACCATCTTCCACCTGCGACAGAGAGAGATTACAATTTCTAACTCATCTTGGCTAACATGGAAAAAGGAACACAAAAATGGAGATTCTGTACGAACATTTTAATAATTGAATTAAACACAGTCTTTCGAAATTGTGGAATGTCAACTAAAAGGGCGGCCAACAAACTGCTTAACAACAACAATAAACTGACGAACTTACATCAAAATCCAGACGCAGCAATGCAACATGTCAAGACCTGAGACGAAAGAGGGTTGCAGCAGTGAGACGAAATTGTCTCCCAAGGACACCCGGCCGCAAGGGACCACACGAATACCACCGACGAGAATCATTAGCTAAATAGAAATCCGTAACTCTTATTTGTCAATCACTAATTTGTATTTTTTAGTCTCATTCATTATTTATTATATACCATTAATGTCAAAAGTCAAAACATTTTCAATGAAAAAGTCAAGATGAGCTTTTTTGCCACCTAATTAATACGAACGAGTGCTGAGAGTATAACTATGACCCAGAGACAAAGGAGAAAATCAGGCAGTGCTGATTTCTTGTTTTCCCACCGCCGAATGAGGCGAAGACGCAACGATCATCGCCCAAAATGATTCCGAGCTCGTTTTGCCAAGGTGTGGTGCTAACAGACTTTGCTCGTAAGACGCAAACCTGCACAGGAGCAAACTACCCAAACTTTCTGATGAGGTTACGGGTGACTATCAAGACGCAGGAAGTTTACAAATAGGTTGCATTTGCAACATTACAACGTCACGTCTCATTCTGCACAGGATACAGTGAGGCATAGTCCTCTCTGAGCTGCCAAATTTTGCCCCTCCCCTCGCAGTGTTCTCCTGACAACCCGCTACGCACAAACAAAGTTTTTGTCTCATCTATGATTGAGCCAATGATTGTTCTTGTGGTCTTCAGTCCAGAGGCTGGTTTGATGCAGCTCTCCATGCTACTCTATCCTGTGCAAGCTTCTTCGTCTCCAAGTACCTACTGCATCCTACATCTTTCTGAATCTGCTTAGTGTATTCATCTGTTGGTCTCCCTCTACGATTTTTACCCTCCACGCTGCCCTCCAATACTAAATTGGTGATCCCTTGATATCTCAGAACATGTCCTACCAACCGCTCCCTTCTTCTAGTCAAGTTGTGCCATAAATTCCTCTTCTCCTCAACTCTATTCAGTACCTCCTCATTAGCTACATGATCAATCCATCTCATCCTCAGCATTCTTCTGTAGCACCACATTTCGTTACTGTAGACAGAAAGTGTGGCCTATTGCCATGGTAGTCTACCCGGTATCTACCAGCTACTAATGGGCGTTACAGCTTTCACCACTATGGGCGGTAGGTGGCAGGGGTCTTATGAAATATTTTCATCAGGTTTACGTAAAATTCTGAGATAAGCTCTGTTAAGTAATTGTTACTATATGTTTTAACTTGCTGTAACAGTGTTTTATAAATTCTATAGAATTAAGTTACTTTACTACTTCATAAATCAGCATTACTATGGAACTGGTGGGCAGTCAGCAAATTTAACTGCTAACAGAGATACAAAAGTGAGTGATAGGTAAGAAAGGTTGACTACCTCTGGTGTATTTTAAAATACTAAGTGATGGGCTGTAATTTTAAATAAGCAAAAGTGAAAAAAATACAGGTGCACCACGCCCTGGTGTGGCACATTGAACCGTCTGGTGCCAGAGCAGCTAGGCGACATCATAGGCAGATGCAATCAATGAGGTGACCACACAGTATGAAGTAATAAGAGTTATTCAGAGTGCAACAGCATTAATGCAGGAACCTGACAAAGTGACAGAAGCCAGCCACTGGAGAGTGACGTTGGGCCATACGACCTCTCGGGCTGAACTCCTCGAGAAACTGAATAACCAAGAAGAGCAGAATGCATGACGTCATCGCCACCGAACGATGACGCCCATCTACTACAACCTGTTGTGTCTTCTGGGGCGGGGCGCTGCTGTACTAGAAGGATTGACCGGCATCCTGTCACAAACCACCCTCCAGGTCTAGCTGTCGGCCTCAAATACAGGGTTATTACAAATGATTGAAGCGATTTCACAGTTCTACAATAACTTTATTATTTGAGATATTTTCACAATGCTTTGCACACACATACAAAAACTCATTCACAAATGTTCGATATGTGCCCCTTTAGTGATTCGGCAGACATCAAGCCTATAATCAAGTTCCTCCCACACTCGGCGCAGCATGTCCCCATCAATGAGTTCGAAAGCATCGTTGATGCGAGCTCGCAGTTCTGGCACGTTTCTTGGAAGAGGAGGTTTAAACACTGAATCTTTCACATAACCCCACAGAAAGAAATCGCATGGGGTTAAGTCGGGAGAGCGTGGAGGCCATGACACCACGACCGATCCATCGGTTTTCCAATCTCCTGTTTAAGAAATGCCGAACATCACGATGGAAGTGCGGTGGAGCACCATCCTGTTGAAAGATGAAGTCGGCGCTGTCGGTCTCCAGTTGTGGCATGAGCCAATTTTCCAGCATGTCCAGATACACGTGTCCTCTAACGTTTTTTTTTTCGCAGAAGAAAAAGGGGCCGTAAACTTTAAACCGTGAGATTGCACAAAACACGTTAACTTTTGATGAATTGCGAATTTGCTGCACGAATGCGTGAGGATTCTCTACCGCCCAGATTCGCACATTGTGTCTGTTCACTTTACCATTAAGAAAAAATGTTGCTTCATCACTGAAAACAAGTTTCGCACTGAACGCATCCTCTTCCATGAGCTGTTGCAACCGCGCCGAAAATTCAAAGCGTTTGACTCTGTCATCGGGTGTCAGGGCTTGTAGCAATTTTAAACGGTAAGGCTTCTGCTTTAGCCTTTTCCGTAAGATTTTCCAAACCGTTGGCTGTGATACGTTTAGCTCTCTGCTTGCTTTATTCGTCGACGTCCGCGGGCTACGCGTGAAACTTGCCCTCACACGTTCAACCGTTTCTTCGCTCACTGCAGGCCGACCCGTTGATTTCCCCTTACAGAGGCATCCAGAAGTTTTAAACTGCGCATACCATCGCCGAATGGAGTTAGCAGTTGGTGGATCTTTGTTGAACTTCGTCCTGAAGTCTCGTTGCACTGTTATGACTGACTGATGTGAGTGCATTTCAAGCACGACATACGCTTTCTCGGCTCCTGTCGCCATTTTGTCTCATTGCGCTCTCGAGCTCTCTGGCGGCAGAAACCTGCAGTGCGGCTTTTTCTACGTATCTGTAGTGTGTCGTGACCATATGTCAATGAATGGAGCTACAGTGAATTTATGAAATCGCTTCAATCATTTGTAATAGCCCTGTACATTTGGTTGTCTTCAGTGCTTGTCGACATTTTCTGTATATGCCATTGGCCTCTACAGTACTAAAAAATAAAACGTTTTCCATCTTTTTGCAACGCACTGATGCCAGCGAATACTCATATAATTACATTCATTTGCCTGATGACGCCATCATCCTGCAGTAAAGGTGACTACACAGGAACAAAAATTCAGAAAAGTAAATATAAATAGATGAAAAAGTTTGGCTTGTGGGATATGGGCTATATTCAAAGGCTAACACATCATAGCAAACAGCACCTCTCTTGACGTTAAACATATCAAGATATCATGACAAGTTGTTCACAGACACAGGAACTCAGCTGCCTTTATCTATGGGATTCTGCAACTGGCTCCGCCTTGAAATATCATGTGAAAGATATTCATATTCTCTCCCTCGTTGCATGCTAATTATTAGTCCTAAAGAAGAAAATGAACGTGACCTTTTTTTATAAAATTCAATCTCATTAAATATTGTACTGGCATATGTATTCACTACATGCTGCAGTTACCCAATTCTTCAAGAAAAATGTACAAAAGTGACCTTCAAACGCGTTTTCTTTGAATAAATCCAAAAACTGTGGCCACCAGAATAAACATATCCTAGTGCAAAATTTAACTGCATTAAATTTCCTACAAAAATGACTGTTACTTTTTTCTGTAGGTCTAATACTTTTCATGTTGCAAGCGAGAGAATATGAAGATCACAGATATGGTGTTTTCACGTGTTGTCGGTTGCATAGAACCTGTCGTTAGGGGCAGCTGAATCACTGTACATCGAAAGACTAAGAGTAAAAAACTTAAGAAAACGGCAATATGTAATAAAGGCCCAATAGGAATTTACGGTATGCTTAAAGTAAGTTATTGTCTAGTAAATACCTGCAACAAATGTACATCGTTTCAACGTACTTTTCCATCGCGGTTTGACACCAGACAGCGCTCACTGCATGCGAACTGCATTTACCTCTTAATTTTCTCCCAGACGAAGCCTCTGTTTCAACCCTTTTTTCTCGTTTCTGAATGGGACTGTTTGACTCGCGCGTCATGTTTATTCGTGTTTTTTTTTCCAATTATATGCCATATTTCGAGAAATAACGGGAATTTATAAATGCTTCATCAACATTAATTCATAACTCAGACAGGCTGCACTAAATATAGAGTTCTGAGTGGAAATGAAATTAGATGTAAATGGAAGTACATTTTACTCAAACTGACTGTTGCCGTAGGAATAATTACCGTAAAATCGAAATCTCTTAACAAGTTTCGAAGTTATTTCCGGAAGCGACTCTGCACCAGCAAACTCCATTTGAAACTCTATTAAGGAAAAGATAAAGCAAGCGATTTCGTGTGCTCGCCGAACAAGTAATCAAACTTTTAATAGGTAGCCCACTAAAAAAATATGTTTATACACCTCGACACCTCCACTAACTTGAAACTAGTGCACTGTCTTTGTCAGGAAAGTCTCCATTCCTTCGGATACTTGTGCGTAATGTTCATGTTTCCGCCATATTCCAATCGATTTAAAAATGGGTCCGAAAACTAGAAATGAACACCTGTTCATAGAACGGGCTGCAGAATGTTTAGTAGCAGATATGAGCGCAGTCGTTTATTAACTTCAGTCACCAACTTGCCTACCTAGGGATCACGAGGATCCGGGTTCGAATCCCGGCCAAGTTGTGGATTTTCTCTGCCCAGGGACTGGGTATTTGTGTTGTCCTCATAATTTCATCATCATCCTTATCATTCGTGACTGTGGCTAGACTGAACTGTGAAAATAAATTGGACTGTGAAAACAATTGGACTGTGCGAAAATTGGGAGTTCGTCGGGCGTTGATGACTGCGCAGTTGAGCGCCGCACAAACCCAACATCATCATCCTCATCACCAACTTGCAGACAACGTTTCCATGATTTTTTTTGGATCACAGCACTCTAGCTACACATTAATTTCAGTGTAACATGTGGCGTCACCGCCAGACACCACACTTGCTAGGTGGTAGCCTTTAAATCGGCCGCGGTCCGCTAGTATACGTCGGACCCGTGTGTCGCCACTGTCAGTGATTCCAGACCGAGCGCCGCCACACGGCAGGTCTAGTGAGACGTCCTAACACTCGCCCCAGTTGTACAGACGACTTTGCTAGCGATGCTACACTGACAACTACGCTCTCATTTGCCGAGACGATAGTTAGCATAGCCTTCAGCTATGTCATTTGCTACGACCTAGCAAGGCGCCATTACCAGTTTATATTGAGATTATATAATGTATCAACAAGAGCGATGTTCTCCAATTGTGGATTAAAGTTAAGTATTCTACCAGTTACCTCCTTTTTTTACTAGACTCAGCTCCTATAACTGTTCCAGACCTCACGCCAGTCTGCGTGAGCTTAAACGCGTGCATTTCGGCCTCCTCTAGCAACACGGTGTTGGCTCTTCTGCCAACACAATGTAACATAGTCTGCAGTCATGTGGCTCGAGGTATAGTGTATTTTCAGTTGTTACTTACTGCAACCGCAGGGTAAGTTATTCTCAGCTCTGGGTGTGTATCGCGGCGTCTTACACAACTGGGTTCACTTTTGTGTTTGTTGTTGCTCGCTGTTACTATGCAGTTCAGTACATTTCCTTTAACTTTTTCTACCACCTGTTATCAGTGGAAGCATGCTATTCAGCAAGTGATATGGCGAAAATGTTCCTCTGCTATGTGGAACAAGTGGAAGTTAACAGTGGGTCTGTGTCCTGGAAAAGGGTGACGTCGGAGAGGACCACTTGGTAAGTCGTTAACCCACTTTTCCAGCGTCTTAGGGACGCCTTTGCTCTAACTCACCGGAAGGTAAACAGTGGAAAGCCTCAGTCAGTACGCACACCTCCGTTGGAGGTTCGCATGCTACATTTAGTGGTCGTAGAACACAACTCAGACCCCACAACCGACTGCAGGGGATCCAATGCTCGGTCAAATGTGTACTTCGGCTACAGAAAGACACCAAAATACTGTGTTGACCCTGTTGACCGAAAGCCAATACGTCGACTAAGCCCACAGACGCAACGAAATACCTTTTGGTCCTTCCTACGAACAAGAGTTCATATTCCCGAAAGTACGCGTTTCCGAATAAATGTTTACCAGGCTTGTTCTTCTTGTTGCTACGAGAGCAACATCCTCTCAGTTTTTTTGCCATTTTGTGTGTTAACGCTACGTCTATTGTTACTAACACTACGTACTGTGAGAATTGTTGTCTGGTACAGTGACTGGCAGTTGATCCACAATCATTCTAATACTGCTGGGGTCAAAATGACCCGATAAGCACATTGCAATTATACATAGCCCATGCTATGAAAACTATTACTTTCAAAATACTCTGACGGAAAAAAATCGCAATAATGAATGCAGACAAATGAAATTTCTGGAATAGGTTTGTGTAGGTAACATATTTAAGCGATTGCTGTTTTAAGCTCACAGGTTAATGAAAGCTTGAGATTAACTATTGCAAATGTGAGGTGCTGGTAACAGCCGAAATGTTGAATGCAAGGAAACGAGCATTCATTGGTTTTACAGTTGCCGGATGTCAGTCTGTGGGACAAAGTTCCACTCATGTTGCACTTGGGAGGTTTCCTCCGATCATGTCCCATACGTGCTCGACTGGAGACGTGTCCGGTGATCGACCACGCCAAGGCCACGTGTCGACACTGTTCATCGGTATTTGGGTGAGCGTTAAGCTGTTGTAAAACACCCTTGTAATGCTGTTCATGACAGGCATCACAACAGATAGAATCGTCAGGTTGACGTACAAATCTGAGACCATAAAACTCCAGATGTAGGTCCATTGAGTGTAGCACCCGACAGGCTGAGTGCATGCCCTCGACTGACCTCCCTCTAACCAACACACGGCCATCACTGGCACCTACCCACAACAAGCTGCCATCACAAAACACAAAACACAACAGACCTTCAACCTGCCTTCCAATGAGCTATCTAGATACGACTGAAGTCGCAAATGTCCGTGGTTTGGGGTCAATAGAGTGAACGCTACGGGTCATCTGGCTCGGAGCTGTCCTTGAACTGTCTGGTCTGTAACAGTTCATTGTCACAGTAATGCCAACTGGTGATCAAATTGCTGCTGCAGATGCAGTACGACGAGCTAGAGCCACGAGCCGAACTCGATGGCCTTCCTTGTCCGTAGAGCCATGTGGCCATCTGGAGCCCACTCTTCTATTGACCGTACATTCTCAAGACCACGCCGCTAGAAATCATGTGCAGTGGCAACATTCCTGCAAAGTATCTTTGCAATAGCGCAGAAGGAACATCCAGCTCCTTGTAGCCCTGTTTCACACACACAAAAAACAGAAACTGCCGCACTAACGCCACTCTTATGCGACTGGCGTGAAGTCTGAAAAGACATGTAGAAAAACCCCTACCACCTTTCGTTTGAGTCGTACAAGTCCTTGTCGGTGCTGATACTTTTTCTCTCAGTGTATTTACATCACTTGTTATACTTTCAAAATATGACTGTCTCCCTCTGAAATATTTGTAACCAATGATACTTCGTTCATTTTGATATTTACAACACATTGAAATTTATAAATCGTTATTAGGTGTAGCTTCAAGTTAATATGTAAGAGGCATCCCTTGCTTTCACAGCAACAAATAAGTTTATTTACGCCAGAGAGAAAACAGACATATAAAGATAATCCATCCACAATGCTACTGCGCTGCGACATACCCTCCACTCTGGACAACCTCCAACGGTACAACAGGATGATTTCCTGTTTTCTTATAATATACTGCTTTTGTTGCAGGCTTCTATCACATGGTCTCTTCCTTACACTACCAGAAGTTCTTCAGAAGGCTTTTGGCACTGTCCAAATAATATGGGTTGTATTTCGGGTGTGGGGTTGCGAGTCACTCTGATCTTCCTTATCATCAATGTTGTGGCGTAGCAAGAGCCACGCCACTCTGAGGTAGCCGAAAGGCACGCGATGTAATGCAGACGGGCGTGAATTCTGGAACAGGATAACTTCATAAATGGTAGCAAGAAAAGTACGTAGTTGCTTTATACTTAACTTTTATTCTCTGATGAATACAGCGTTCTTCTTGAGACATTTATACTATAACTCTCAAAGTAGGTAAGGCTAATGGCGCCCTGCTAGGTCGTAGTCATGTGCTTAGCTGAAGGCTATTCTAACTGTCTCTCGGCAAATGAGAGGAAGGCCTCGTACGTCTAGTCGCTAGCAATGTCGTCCGTACAACTGGGGCGAGTGCTAGTCCGTCTTTCTAGACCTGCCATGTGGTGGCGCTAGGTCTGCAAGTACTGATGGCGGCGACACGCGGGTCCGACATGTACTAATGGACCGCGGCCGATTTAAGCTACCACCTAGCAAGTGTGGTGTCTGGCGGTGACACCACATTCCTCCCCCGCAAATCGGCGAACGGTCGTGTTATAAGGCTTCCGCCCGCCGTGGGGAGGGCCCCATGTTGACGTATGCGATGAGGTGGGGAGCCCAACAACAGGCGAGGCTGTGCCACCCGCACCCGGCCATTCGGTCCGAGGGGAGCTAGGAAACGCCTGGAAACCTACTCCAGGGTGCACGTCAACATGCGGCGTATGCGCCCGTAATGAGACAGGAGGGTCGACCTCCATTGCGTCGGGGTATCCGACGCGCGATGACGCCATGTGGTCCGGAGAGGGCAAGTGTTCCATGGCGGACGACAGCTGGTCACGGGAAGCGATCGGCGGCGCGTGACCCAGGGAGGCGGATGGCGGCTGCAGCGAAGCATCCTCTGCGGGCTGCAGCGGCGGCGGCTGCAGCGGCGGCTGCGGCGGCGCGACGCCATGGGGCAGAATGGAAGGCATCGTCGGTAACACCTGGGGATGAGGCGAGCCAGTAGATGGGTCCCCAGGGCGCTGACCGGACGGCTCCGTCGCTGAAAGCAGACGGGGAGCGGCAGAACCCAGGCGACGACAGAGGCGCAGCTGATTGAGATGCCGACGCACCTCACCAGAGGCCCCCAAAACCAAATACATCGCGCGGCCGAGGCAGCGAAGAATGCGCCCTGCGAGCCAACGCCGTGAACCGCGATAGTTACGATAGAAGACAGCGTCGCCAGGAGCAAAAGCAGGAGTCTGCCGCTGCACAGGAACCTGATGCGGCGGATGCAGCAAAGACATCAAGGTTCGATGAGGACGACCGTGAAGCAACTCAGCCGGCGAGCGACCATCGCGGGGCTGAGAGCGATACGACGACAAAAAGAGCAACAACGCGTCCTCCCGAGAATGCGACTCTTTCAACTTCAACATCTGTGACTTGAAAGTCCGGACCAAACGTTCAGCGGCACCGTTTGACTGAGGCGAAAACGGCGCGGATGTCAGATGTTGAATACCATTGGCCTTGCAGAATGACTGAAATTCTGCGGACAGGAATTGTGGGCCATTGTCGGAAACAATAGTCTGTGGAAGACCTTCAATGCAAAAGATAGCAGACAACGCTTGGATGGTGGCAGATGACGTCGTGGAAGACATCCGGACAACAAAAGGAAAATTACTGAAGGAATCGACAACAACCAACCATCGAGCATTCCAGAACGGACCAGCAAAATCTATGTGTAAGCGTTGCCAAGGGGAAGTGGCTTTCGGCCAAGCAAAGAATTTCCGCGGCGGTGCGGATTGTTGTTCGGCACACGCCATGCAAGAAGAGCACATATTCGTAATCGCAGCATCGATTCCGAACCAAGTACAGTGCTGACGAGCAAGTTGTTTCGTACGCACTATACCCCAATGTCCTTGGTGGAGAAGCTTTAAGACAGATGACTGTAACGAACGTGGGACCACGACCCTAGACTGATCATTATCAGAACGCAACAACAAAACACCACGTACAAAAAGTCTCTCCTTGTGAGCAAAAAATCGGCGAACCATCGGATCCTCGATCCGTGACTTCGACAAGGGCCATTGCGTAGTAACAAAACGCAAAACGGTAGCAAGGACAGGGTCTGCAGCTGTGGCTGTAGCTACACGACGAAAATCAATCGGAAACGATTCGACCACGTCATCAGTGTCCGCATCAATGAACATGCAAGCAAGTTCGGAAGAATCGAATGCTTTATCCTCGGCAACAGGCAAACGGGACAACGCATCTGCGTTTCCGTGCTTAGCAGTGGACCGGTACAAGATATCGTAGCGGTACTGCGAGAGGAAAAGAGACCAGCGAATGAATTTCTGCGCTGTACGTGGAGGTACAGGCTTGTTCGGATGAAAAAGCGATGTCAAAGGTTTGTGGTCTGTAATGATGGTAAAGTGACGACCATACAAGAAATCGTGAAACTTCGTAACACCAAACACGAGAGCCAAAGCTTCCTTCTCTATCTGGGAATAATTTCTTTGCGCTGACGAGAGCAATTTGGACGCAAAGGCAATAGGGCGATCATGCGAACCATCTTTGTGCGCAAGCACAGCACCGATCCCGAAATCCGATGCATCTACCATCAACAAAAGGGGTTTCTGGGGATCGAATGGCGTAAGGCAAGTATTTGAAAGTAACGCCGATTTCAAGTGGCGAACGGCGCGTTCGCATTCCGCCGACCAGACGAACGGAACACCTTTACGGCGTAAGCGATGAAGCGGAGCTGAAATGGAAGAGGCATTGCGCAGAAAGCGATGGTAGTAATTTATTTTACCCAACACACTCTGTAGCTGCTTCAAATTCTGCGGCGAAGGCAAGTCCTGTATGGCACGGAGGTGCTCTGGACTTGGATGTATGCCTTGGGCATTTATGACATGTCCCAGATACGGCAAGTCACGAGCAAAAAAACACACATTTGTCCTTCCTCAAGCGAAGACCATTCTGTCGCAAGACCTGAAATAGTGTTCTGAGATTTTGTAAATGTTCTGCTTCTGTCTTTCCTGAGATCACTATATCGTCCAGATAGTTTGCTGCAGTAGGGACCGACGCACAAATAGTTTGTAAATATTGCTGAAACAAAGCAGGGGCGGATGCACACCCGAATGGCAGTCTTTTGAATCTGTATAGTCCAAGATGCGTGTTAACCACCAATACGCGCTGGGATTCTTCGTCCACCGGTATTTGCAAGTACGCATCTGCTAGGTCCAACTTTGAAAAATAGTTTCCCGGGCACAGTTTGTCAAAGAGATCTTCCGGGCGGGGCAAAGGAAAAGTAGCAGTCACTAGTTGTGGATTCACTGTTGCTTTGAAGTCCACGCAAAGTCTCAATTCGCCGGAAGGTTTCTGCAAAATCACTAAGGGTGAGGCCCAGAGAGAAGCCTGCACACGTTCAATGACACTTTGCGATTCTAAATCTTTTAATGTTCTTGCGACCTCATCACGCAATGCGTGGGGAACATTGCGCGCTCTGAAAAATTTCGGTTGCGCGTTGACTTTTAGTTCCAAATGTGCTTCATAGTTCTTAGCGCAACCAAGGCCCGGTGCAAAAATGTCTGCAAATTCCTCACATAGACTAGAAACACTGGCTGAAGGCACAGTCTGGTTCACTGAGAGAACCTGATTCACAATAGACAAGTTAAACAATTGAAATAAATCTAAACCAAACAAGTTCACTGCAGCAGAAGAACGAAGAACGTAAAACGACACAAGTTTTGTTTGTCCCTTGTATGTTGCAAGAAGGCTGCACTGTCCTAACACAGGGATATGCTGTCCTGAATAACTAGTGAGCTGAACTTTTGCGGCACGCAACGGCGGTGCGCCCAGTTGTTTGTACGTGGCGTGATTGAGCAATGAAACTGCAGCTCCGGTATCGAGCTGGAATGGTATCACTTGTCCGGCAAAGTCCAAATCTACAAAAAGTTTATTGTCCTGCTGACGACAAGAGCGACTGTTTTGTGCAACGTGAACAGACACTGGTTCAGAATCACTTGCGACGTGACGGGATTGCCGTCGACGTCGACGCACACTTTTTGTGGGACAAACACAGTCACTGTTAGAAAGAGTAACACTGGGCGGAGTGGCATTAACGACGTGAATGTCCATGGGCGAAGGTTCCCGAGCCTGAGTGTCCGTGGTTCGATTCCGGCGCGAAGCAAAGGGCCTGGAACGGTTGTGATTGTCTGATCTGAGCTTTTTCTGGCAAACACTTTGAACATGTCCTTTCTTGTGACAGTAAAAGCAAATAGCTTGGCGTGACGGGCAATTTTCACGCGAATGTCGAGTAGCACACCGCGGGCATGATTTCACTGCATTTGCGGGCTGGCGAGGCACACCTGGTTTAGAGCGCGGCGTCAGCTGCGTCGAAGTGCGCGAGGGCCGGTTACCGGGCCGCGCAGCGCGTCCAGCGGGCCGGTTAATGTTACACACTGCTGGCGAAGCTTCAAAAGATTCCTGAGCACAGTCAAGTGTGTCTTGCCTATCCAATATGTCTATCACTTGTTGAAGGGAGGGATTAACTAGTTTCAAAATCTGTTCCCTTATGCGAACATCAGAAACGTTCTGTGCTATTGCATCACGCACCATTGTATCTGCATAAGGAAGGCCACAGTCACACTGAAATTCACAATCCCTAGTAAGGCCTTGCAAAGTTGCAACCCACTCCCTATTAGTTTGACCGGCCGTACGTTTTGTACGAAAGAACGTATACCTTTTTGCAACCACATTAACTGTTTCTTTGAAATAGGCATCTAAAGCCGACACAATTTCTTCGTAGGACAGTGTAGCTACGTCGCGTCGGGGAAACAATTTCACTATCACACGGTACGTTTGCACACCGACACAAGACAATAAGTGAGGCTGCCGCTCGTTACCTTGAATTCTGTAGGCTGCCAGATGAAAATCCAGCTGTCGGGAATACTCCGCCCAAGTCTCTTGAGTGGAATCAAACGGTCGGAATGGCGGTGCAACTGCATGTTGTGGCTGCGGTAGCTGTGACGCGGCGGCGGCCGCATCATTTTGCAGCGCACGTTGACCCTGGACGAGCTGTCCCAGGGCATCCAATAACGCCTGCGTCTGCTGATTCTGCAAGCGATAAAATTCGGACAGTACATCTGGAGATTGTGGCGAAGCCATGACACAAGCAAATCAAATCAGAGCAAAACAAGTAGGAAGAACACGTTGACTCGTCGCCAAACTGTTGTGGCGTAGCAAGAGCCACGCCACTCTGAGGTAGCCGAAAGGCACGCGATGTAATGCAGACGGGCGTGAATTCTGGAACAGGATAACTTCATAAATGGTAGCAAGAAAAGTACGTAGTTGCTTTATACTTAACTTTTATTCTCTGATGAATACAGCGTTCTTCTTGAGACATTTATACTATAACTCTCAAAGTAGGTAAGGCTAATGGCGCCCTGCTAGGTCGTAGTCATGTGCTTAGCTGAAGGCTATTCTAACTGTCTCTCGGCAAATGAGAGGAAGGCCTCGTACGTCTAGTCGCTAGCAATGTCGTCCGTACAACTGGGGCGAGTGCTAGTCCGTCTTTCTAGACCTGCCATGTGGTGGCGCTAGGTCTGCAAGTACTGATGGCGGCGACACGCGGGTCCGACATGTACTAATGGACCGCGGCCGATTTAAGCTACCACCTAGCAAGTGTGGTGTCTGGCGGTGACACCACAATCAACACCTCCGACGATCTCCTATATCGAAGTGAATGTGCTGCTTTGCCACAATTCACGTACAACCGGACATTCGTCAACCATTCTTGCAGGTCGTGGAAGAAGTCTTTTTTCTCCTCGAGAGCATCTTCATTAGGGTCACACATGCCAATTAATTGCACTTTTATTCCATTAATTTTTCTTGTTCCACTGATTGCTCATTCGCTTACTTTCAACTAATTATTCTTTGTGTCCATTTTATTTTTATAAGTACTGCTATGCAAAGGACTTGGGAGAGCAGTTGAATGGAATGGACAGTGTCTTGAAAGGAAGATATAAGATGAACATCAACAAAAGCAAAACGAGGATAATGGAATGTAGTCGAATTAAGTCGGTTGATGCTGAGAGAATTAGATTAGAAAATAAGACACTTAAAGTAGTAAAGGAGTTTTGCTATTTGGGGAGCAAAATAACTGATGATGGTCGAAGTAGAGAGGATATAAAATGTAGACTGGCAATGGCAAGGAAAGCGTTTCTGAAGAAGAGAAATTTGTTAACATCGAGTATAGATTTAAGTGTCAGGAAGTCATTTCTGAAAGTATTTGTATGGAGTGTAGCCATGTATGGAAGTGAAACGTGGACGATAAATAGTTTGGACAAGAAGAGAATAGAAGCTTTCGAAATGTGGTGCTACAGAAGAATGCTGAAGATTAGATGGGTAGATCACATAACTAATGAGGAAGTATTGAATAGGATTGGGGAGAAGAGAAGTTTGTGGCACAACTTGACGAGAAGAAGGGATCGGTTGGTAGGACATGTTCTGAGGCATCAAGGGATCACCAATTTAGTATTGGAGGGCAGCGTGGAGGGTAAAAATAGTAGAGGGAGACCAAGAGATGAATACACTAAGCAGATTCAGAAGGATGTAGGTTGCAGTAGGTACTGGGAGATGAAGAAGCTTGCACAGGATAGAGTAGCACGGAGAGCTGCATCAAACCAGTCTCACGACTGAAGACCACAAAAACAACAACAAGTACTGCTATCCTTGTTTTTGCTCATTCACCTTTTTCCACTTCACTTCGAAACAGAATAGGTACTCCAGTCACTTCTAGTCCACATCCCTTCTTTTTCATTTCTTTAGTTGCCAGAACATCCGTCTTCAGTACTTCCATTTCTTTAACTATAGTCTCAAATTTTCCTGCCAAACCCTCTAAATTCTATGTTCCAGAAATCACGTTTCTTATTCTTAACCAAAGTCAATGTATTTTAATCCACACAGCTTTTTTCCTTTTTTTTGGGAAAAATATCATAGCCTGGTTTCACTGAGACGAAGTGCCAAACCCTGCCGAACCTCCTGCCATGAGTCTCACGCTACCGTAACTCGACGCGTGTGAGCAGCCCATATTGGCTTGCCATTTATGTACTCTATTTTAAAAAGATTTGTCACTAAAGCTCTATCGCTTGATATTTAGTTTTATATGTGACATGTAAGTACTGTTTCTTTTTTGTGCTGCTAGTCAGTACTTACACTTCAAAAATTTTTTCTTTCCTATAATTTTGTAATTATTTTATGGGCCAGTTTGAGAGTTTTGCTTCTGATGAAGGCACTAATAGCAGTGCCTAAACGTAGGCCAGGAGACTCCTTTTTTCCCACCGAGGATTGCTATTGCTCTAATTTTACTTTGTAAGCGGTTGGTGACCACGCAGCCATGTTCAAAAGTTTATGAATTGAAAGTGCATGGTGTGGTTGTGGTGGGCTCCGATTGTATTTTAATGCAGACGTCAAACCTTACACAATATCGCTTCCACTAAAACCCTGCAACGCATTTGTAATATACTCGTCGTTTTCCTTCGTTAGAAGTCCAGTTCGAAAACTGCGCGGTTTTTGAAAGTCTCCTTGAGTATGCTGACTGACCCTAAAATTAAACTGATTCAATATTACGGCGATCCATTTGTTCGCCATCTTCAAGAAAACGCTGCACGCTGCTACTGCTGAGTCCCACTGAAAATAGTTTTTTTTCTTTTTTTTTCAGTCTTCTGACTGGTTTGATGCGCCCCGCCACGAATTTCTCTTCTGTGCCAACCCCTTCCTCTCAGAGTAGCACTTGCAAGCTACGTCCTCAATTCTTTGCTGGATGCATTCCAATCTCTGTCTTCCTGTACAGTGTTTACCCTCATAGGTCACACTAGTACCGTGGAAGCTATTCCCTGAAGTTTTAACTGATGTCCTATCGTCTCGTCTCTTCTTCTTGTCAATGTTTTCCTTATAATAATTTTCCTTCCGAATCTGCGCAGAATCTCCTCATTCCTTACCTTATCACTCCACCAAATTTTCAACACTCATCCCTAGCACCACATCTCAAATGCTTCGATTCTGCTCCTTTCCTATTTTCCCACAGTCAGTGTTTCACTATCAAAATGTACATTCTCAGAAATTTCTTCCTCAAATTAATGCCTATGTTTGATAATAGCAGTTTGCTTTTTACGTTCTCCCTGCTGCATACGTCATTTATTATTTTTCTGCCTAAGTAGCATATTTGCTTAACTTCATCGACACCATGAAATACCAATGCTGATGATAGGCTTCTCGCTGTTCTCCATTTTGCACCTCTCATTACTTTCATCTTTCTTCGATTTACTCTCAGTCGATCATTGTGTACTCTTTAGGCTATTCATTCCATTCAGCAGATCCTCTCATTCTTCTTCATTTTCACTGAGGATAGCAATATCATCAGCTAATCTTCTCATTGAAATCCTTTCACCTTGAATATCAATTCCACTCGTGAACTTTACTTTTATTTCTGTCATTGTTTCTGCGATGTGTAGATTGAACAGTAGAGACGAAAGGCTGCCTCTTAAATGCGAGCACTTATTTCTTATTATTCCCTCTTGCTGTTATACATGTTGTATATAACCCGTCTCTTCTTACAGGTTACCCATATTTCCCTCAGAACTTTGGATATCTTGCACCATTTGACATTGTCGAACGCCTTCTTCCAGCTCGTTAAATCGTATGAATGTGTCTTGATTTTTCATCGGCTTGCTTCCATTATCGAATACATAGTCACAACTGCCTCTCTGGTGCCTTTACCTTTATAAACCAAATTCATCGTCATCTAACACATCTTCAGTTTCCTTTTCCACTCCTCTGTACATTATTCTTGTTAGCAGTTTGGATGCACCAGCTGTTAAGCTCATTGAGCGATAATTCTTGCACTTGTCAACTCATGCAGTCTTGGGAATTGTGTGGATGGTGTTCTTCCGATGGTATATCGCCATTCTACACACCAACGTGGATAGCCACCTTGCTGCCGCTTCCCGCGATGATTTTAGAATTTCTCATAAAATGGTAACCATCCCTTCTATCTTATTTGATCGTAAGCCTTCCAAAGCTCTTTAAAGTTATGATTCTAATATTGGATCCCTTTCTTTTCTCTTTCGACTTCTGTTTCTTCTTCTGTCACATCATACAGATCCCCCATCATATAGGCCTTCAATGTACTCTTCCCATCCATCCGCTCTTTCTTATGCATTTAAAGTGAAATTACCATTGCACTCGTAAAGTTACTGAGCTTGTTTTTAATTTCACCGAAGGTTGTTTTGACTTTCCTATGTGCTGAATCAGTCCTTCAGAAGTTAATTTCTGTTTCGATTTCTTCACATTTTTCGTGGAACCATTTCGTCTTATGTTCCCTGCACTTTCTGTTTACGTTGCCCTCTTGGTACCTACGAATTTCCTTCCAGATTCTGTGATTGCCCTTTTTAGAGATGGCGATTCCCCTTCTATTGAACTACCTACTGAGCTATTCCTTATCGCATTATCTATACCCTTAGAGAGCCTTACGCATCTCTTCATTCCTTAGTGCTCCCATATCCCACACGCTCTTCCTAATCTCTTAAACTTCAGCCTACTCTTCATCACAGCTAAATTGTGATCTGGGTCTTTTGAGGTAACGGGCGAGTTTTGCCGCCCTGGAAATATTCTACACTCCTGGAAATGGAAAAAAGTACACATTGACACCGCTGTGTCAGACCCACCATACTTGCTCCGGACACTGCGAGAGGGCTGTACAAGCAATGATCACACGCACGGCACAGCGGACACACCAGGAACCGCGGTGTTGGCCGTCGAATGGCGCTCGCTGCGCAGCATTTGTGCACCGCCGCCGTCAGTGTCAGCCAGTTTGCCGTGGCATACGGAGCTCCATCGCAGTCTTTAACACTGGTAGCATGCCGCGACAGCGTGGACGTGAACCGTATGTGCAGTTGACGGACTTTGAGCGAGGGCGTATAGTGGGCATGCGGGAGGCCGGGTGGACGTACCGCCGAATTGCTCAACACGTGGGGCGTGAGGTCTCCACAGTACATCGATGTTGTCGCCAGTGGTCGGCGGAAGGTGCACGTGCCCGTCGACCTGGGACCGGACCGTAGCGACGCACGGATGCACGCCAAGACCGTAGGATCCTACGCAGTGCCGTAGGGGACCGCACCGCCACTTCCCAGCAAATTAGGGACACTGTTGCTCCTGGGGTATCGGCGAGGACCATTCGCAACCGTCTCCATGAAGCTGGGCTACGGTCCCGCACACCGTTAGGCCGTCTTCCGCTCACGCCCCAACATCGTGCAGCCCGCCTCCAGTGGTGTCGCGACAGGCGTGAATGGAGGGACGAATGTGTCGTCTTCAGCGATGAGAGTCGCTTCTGCCTTGGTGCCAATGATGGTCGTATGCGTGTTTGGCGCCGTGCAGGTGAGCGCCACAATCAGGACTGCATACGACCGAGGCACCCAGGGCCAACACCCGGCATCATGGTGTGGGGAGCGATCTCCTACACTAGCCGTACACCACTGGTGATCGTCGAGGGGACACTGAATAGTGCACGGTACATCCAAACCGTCATCGAACCCATCGTTCTACCATTCCTAGACCGGCAAGGGAACCTGCTGTTCCAACAGGACAATGCACGTCCGCATGTATCCCGTGCCACCCAACGTGCTCTAGAAGGTGTAAGTCAACTACCCTGGCCAGCAAGATCTCCGGATCTGTCCCCCATTGAGCATGTTTGGGACTGGATGAAGCGTCGTCTCACGCGGTCTGCACGTCCAGCACGAACGCTGGTCCAACTGAGGCGCCAGGTGGAAATGGCATGGTAAGCCGTTCCACAGGACTTCATCCAGCATCTCTACGATCGTCTCCATGGGAGAATAGCAGCCTGCATTGCTGCGAAAGGTGGATATACACTGTACTAGTGCCGACATTGTGCATGCTCTGTTGCCTGTGTCTATGTGCCTGTGGTTCTGTCAGTGTGATCATGTGATGTATCTGACCCAAGGAATGTGTCAATAAAGTTTCCCCTTCCTGGTACAATGAATTCACGGTGTTCTTATTTCAATTTCCAGGAGTGTATTTTCGGAGTTCGGGTGGCCGCACAGGACGCTCGTCAAAGCCGCGGCTCGTTAGCAACCACGTGGTCCCGCACAATAGGTGGACCACGTGATTGCTAGGCGACTGCGTGGCTGCGAATTCCTCGGTGATACTGTGTCGATGTAAGAGATTTGTATGCCGAGAGTACCAAAGATAGCGGACTTTGTGAAACCTTAATGGCAGACATTTCACAGTTCGTATAGAAAGTAATACTAGCCAGATGAATCATGATACCTCAATTAGAAGCGTGTACATTGCCATTGTTTGCATGATGATTCTGATGGTGTAATCAGATTTTCAGTATCTGTATTAGTTTAAAATTAAGTATCTGAGATAGAGAAGATCCAAAGAAGAGCGGCACGTTCCGTCACAGGGTTATTTGGTAAGCGTGATAGCGTTACGGAGATGTTTAGCAAACTCAAGTGGCAGACTCTGCAAGAGAGGCGCTCTGCATCGCGCTGTAGCTTGCTGTCCAGGTTTCGAGAGGGTACGTTTCTAAATGAGGTATCGAATATATTGCTTCCTCCTAAATATAGTCCGCAGTTCGTGGTCGTGTGGTAGCGTTCTCGCTTCCCGCGCCCGGGTTCCCGGGTTCGATTCCCGGCGGGGACAGGGATTTTCTCTGCCTCGTGATGACTGGTTGTTGTGTGATGTCCTTAGGTTAGTTAGGTTTAAGTAGTTCTAAGTTCTAGGGGACTGATGACCATAGCTGTTAAGTCCCATAGTGCTCAGAGCCATTTGAACCATTTTGAACCATCATAATTATACCTCCCGAGGAGATCACGAATGTACAATTGAGAGATTCGAGCGCGCACGGAGGCTTTCCGGCAGTCGTTCTTCCCGCGAACCATTCGCGACTGGAACCGGAAAGGGGGGGGGGGGCTAATGACAGTGGCACGTAAAGTGCCCTCCACCACACACCGTTGGATGACTTGCGGAGTATAAATGTAGATGTAGATGTTCTGTTTGGGAGTGGAACAGGGAGAGAAGATGCTAGTTGTGGTACGAGGTACCCTCCGCCACGCACCGTATGGTGGATTGCGGAGTATGTATGTAGATGTAGATGTAGATGTAAATTATACAAGTAATACCCAACAACGAATTTCCAAAATCTAAACCGTTCATCCGATTTTGTCGATCGACGTGTCTTTAGAAAGCTATTAGCGTAAACCTAAATTTTTATAAATTACAGGCATGTAACTTGAATAGTACATGAGTTACTGAAGGTCAAAGTGGCTGATTACTATCGATCACGCCAGGCCATAAGTGCTCCACAGTTACACGAAAAAACGGTAGCAGCATGCTTATAAATATATTTATTCGTCTATGTCTTTGTTTATGACCGATATATACTATTCCTGAAGAAATTGGTTAAATATTTACTGTGTTTTAGAAAGCACAGAGACATTAGGCTACTGGCCTACCTTTTGTTGCTATTCCTTCGAAATGTTTCTTTAATTTCTTTATGTATTTAATAATGTGTGTTGGAGCATGTTTATGATCCAGCCGTAGGAATATTTATTTAATTTCAAGTTATTTAAATGTAAATCCAGTATTTAGAATGTGTTTCAAAATGTTTGTGAGTGTACGTTGGCTTGGAGACAGGGCGGGAGCGCTCTAGCCAATCTCAGCGCTCGTGAATGCGGAGACTGTATGGAAGTGGCAGTTCTGAACAGGGCGGCGCGAGGCAGAGTCGCACAGGAGACGGCGAGTGCTGGACAGCACGGCGCGACGGACGCACGTTCGCGGGAAACGCTTGAGGAGTGGAGTTTTGCACGTGGTCGTGGGAGATAGAAATATTTCGAAGTGCCGGCTTGTGCTCTTGTGTGATTTCCATGGCTTCTGTAGTGAACAAGTAGTATGCGTTTAGAAGTGAATATCTTCCGTGCTATATTGTTTTTCATAAATAATTATGTGAAGTAAGAATCTATTGTTTCCCTGTTATTCAACTTATATTTAATTGCTGGTCCATTGACACCAATAAGTGCTTTGCAGTAATATTCCGCATTCACAAAAGTACTACTATCGTACTGATTATTTAAATTGATTAACATAGTACCTGCAGATTTGATTTAATTTCAGTCGTTCATTTATAAATATATATGTTGCATTCATAATTCGCAATTTCCAAGTGATAGGAACCTTCAACCATTCGATTCATGTGTATATTCATATTGTATCCTGTATACTCAGCAGTATTTGGCCTGCAATGCGGCAACTACGTATCCCAACCCCTAGACAACAAAACTAGCCCAAACTTTTAATATTTCAACCTGAGTCGGAGGGTACGTATTTGAGGGCCACTTTTTTTTTTTTTTTTTTTGTCATCAGTCTACTGACTGGTTTGATGCGGCCCGCCACGAATTCCTTTCCTGTGCTAACCTCTTCATCTCAGAGTAGCACTTGCAACCTACGTCCTCAATTATTTGCTTGAAGTATTCCAATCTCTGTCTTCCTCTACAGTTTTTGCCCTCTACAGCTCCCTCTAGTACCATGGAAGTCATTCCCTCATGTCTTAGCAGATGTCCTATCATCCTGTCCCTTCTCCTTATCAGTGTTTTCCACCTCCTCATTCCTTACCTTATCAGTCGACCTAATTTTCAACATTCGTCTATAGCACCACATCTCAAATGCTTCAATTCTCTTCTGTTCCGGTTTTCCCACAGTCCATGTTTCACTACCATACAATGCTGTACTCCACACGTACATCCTCAGAAATTTCTTCCTCAAGTTATGGCCGGTATTTGATATTAGTAGACTTCACATCACGCCATAATTCATTCATTTCTGTTTGAAATCCCGCAGTCTATATCGGCTTCTGGGTAAGCCTTACGATAGAGCATCTGATTTCGCAATCTCTTCCTGACAGTGACGTAATCTCCCGGCCTTGTCCAAGTATATCGCCTTCTCTTGTGATTCTTGAACAGATTATTCGCTGTTAGTAACTAAAATGTGTTGCAGAACTCAGTTATTGGGTCTCCTCTGTCAGTGCTAGTAGAAAGTCCATATTCTCTCGTAACCCTTTCTTCTAATTCTCCCCCTACAACCTCACTCCAGTACCCCACGATCATCAGACTTTCATCTCACTTGATGTACTGAATTACCCATTCAGTATCCTCACGTACTTCCTCTGTCTCTTCATCTCCAGGTTGCAACACCGGCATGTACACCTGAATTCTCCTGGTCAGTGTTGGCTTGCTGTCGATTCTGATAAGAACAATCCATCACTGAACTGTTAACACTTGTTTAACACTAACACAACCTTCCTATTTATAATGAATCCTACTGCCGTTGTACCATTTTCTGCTGCAGTTGATATAATCCTATACTTATCCGACCAGAAATCCTTGTCCTCTTTCCATTTCACTTCACTGATTCGCGCAACGTCTAGATTGAGCCTTTGCATTTCCATTCTCAGATATTCTAGTTTCTCCACTACATTCAAACTTCTGACATTCCACGCCCCGATCCGTAGAACGTTATCCTTTCGTTGGTTATTCACTCTTTTTTTTATGGTCACCTCACGTTTAGCAGTCGCGTCCTAGTGATCCGAATGAGAGACAATGCCCGAATCTTTTGCCAATGGAGATATCATCATGACACTCTGACAATTACAGGCCACATGTCCAGTGGATACACGTTTTGTATCTTTCATGCAGTGGTTTTCACTACATTCTGCATCCAGGATGCCGTTGATCATCACTGATTGTTCCGCCTTAGGGACAGTTTCCCATTACAAGGGCACGAGAGTACCCTGAACCGCTGTCCATTCCTCCGTCCTTTTTGGGAAAGGCAGTTGGCAGATGAGGGTCCCTTCTAATTCTGGAAGTCTTTAGCGCCGACGCTGATGGTTTTTATTCAAAATCTAAGCGGTGGTGGGATTCAGACCAAGAGTCAAGGATGTTTTTCTCACTTTTCAAAGACGCTACTCCTAGATCATAGTGTAACGTTGTCGCTTTATTTTGTGGTGTAAGCGGAACTGATAGTCAATAAAAGCGGGTTAAAAGCTGTGAGCTGTCTGGGGAAGTTAATCTTGCAATACTGAGCAACTGTTTCACCAGGTATCCAGTTTAGCTTACCAAATTCCCAACCAGACTAACATGAATTATAATCTTTTAATAGGCATACGATAACCGGTGATATATATATATATATATATATATATATATATATATATATATATATATATATATATATATATATAAGTGAATTTAAATAAAAATAAATAAATCAGTTTATATTTGGAAATTTATTTTAACATTGATCATTAAAATTTCAGCATATTAAATTTGATTCCTAAATAAACTGGTGCCTTATTTAGGATTGTGAAAATGTGAGATTGTAATCTTACGGAACACATCAAATATGGAGCCAAGATTGGGAGACTGCATACAACACTGCATACATAATAAAACAACACACAAAGAACGTTGAAACATATGCAAGAGGAAATTAACTACTACCAACCGATTCAATTTTCACCCAAATAAGTTACGTTCGTAGCGCAATCCTGTCCGTCATGTAATTACCACACACTGGTATACTAAATTCATACTAACTCTCTGTGAAATCTTCCCGAAAAGAATAGCTGAGGGCTACTTTGATGATTACAGCACATGCTTCACGTGGTCAACTTGGTTTACACAAAGAGTGTAACTCCACAATAATTTTGATAATTAAAATAAATTAGATCGAAAAGCAATTTACAAAAGGAAAACCTCGAACTGGTTACTAACGTCTTACTATTAACCTGATGGGTCAAACAATTGTATAAGCACGTGGTACTGGTCTCACAAATACACCCCACGTGGGTTGAACATAAAGAAAAGTTGCTATATTGAAAAATATTGTCAAGACGAGAAGTTATAATCTCACGCACATTCGCATTTAAGATTGATGATCTTAGTTAGAGTTACTGATCAACACGTGGTTCCACTTTACTCACAAAGTAGTAACAAAGCAACTACGGGAATATATTCTGAACTTCACACGAGAATTACACTGTGCTGCAATTTAAGATAACATTAGATATTTTAGAGCTAAACCTGAAATAAAGGTGATTAAATTTTCAGTTAGGCTGAACTTAAGAAATCCATTGTCCTACGGACTTAGCAGACACGCGCTTAGCCGAAGATCTTACCACTTGAGACGCTCCCCACGGACAGACTGACCTGGTCCCTTCCTGAGGGGTGGCTCACAAATACAAACGGAAGTGGCCAGAGGGGCAGCTTCCTATACCAACATGACAAGGAACGGACAGGACCATACTAAGGATAGAAGCCTCTTTGCTTTTAGAAAGCGTAGCTACCTGTTCCGACGTTGGTCCTACTGTTCTCTAGCAGACAGGCTTGTCTGCTACCCTCAAGCATGCAACTAGAAATTCATTTGCTCATTCATCCTCTCACACAGAAGGGAAGGGGGATGACAGTATCTTATCATATACAGTATATAAAACAAAGCGGATGTAGGTTCCGTATGAGACTGTGTGACATGAATTACATATAAACTGTGTTTTAAAGTGTAGTAGTGTGACAGATCGTTCTTGTTTATGTGTAAAAGTAACACGTTCCACTACTCAGTCTCCTCCCAGATACTCAGAAACGCCACAGTAACTTTAGACGAGGAATTTATGCCGTAAATGACAACAGATTTAAGAAATTAACATGAAAGGAATCCAACAGAGACCTTTCAATAGGCTACATATGCGATTACGACAAATAAGATGAGCATAGCACAGAACTAGTGACAGAATTCCGAGAAGAGAATCCCGGTTCCAAATGAGTCAAAAATTGCTCTAGTTCCTACAGCATACACCGCCCGTCCCAAGTGTTCAACATTTATTTTATTTCTGGTGTATACACGGCTATACAGAGTAGGTTGTGCCGATAAATAAGTGTTAAGAAAAGAATTCGATTCGTTGCTCCGTGTCCAAGTTAGTTAGCGCTGAAGTTAGCCAGTCAGACCACTGCGCGATCAAATTCAAGCCGTCCCCAGAGCGCCGCTTGAATTTGTGCGCGATCCATGCTAATTAACTCGGAAACGGCCTTACAGAATCGAATTTTTTCTCAACAACCATTTGTTAGCACAACCTTCCCTGCACCACCCTTACAAGTTTTCCAGACTGTTTATGACCAGCCTGTATAAGCGACATCAGTACAGTAACGGTGCTCCGTGCTCAGTTGGCCGGCCGAAGTGGCCGAGCGGTTCTAGGCGCAACAGTCTGGAACCGCGCGACCGCTAAGGTCGCAGGTTCGAATCCTGCCTCGCGCATGGATGTGTGTGATGTCCTCAGGTTACTTAGGTTTAAGTAGTTCTAGGTTCTAGGGGACTGATGACCTCAGAAGTTAAGTCCCATAGTGCTCAGAGCCATCTGAACCATTTTTGTTCGGTTGGTTAGCCATTTTCTACTGTACCAGCACTCAGCTTCACGTATTATTAATTGAATCTCACATACGAGAAAACATGGACTACGTAATATACTGGGTGACGCACGAAATTCGGTGGAAAAGACAGGACTTTCACAGCAAGAATATAGCGTATTCCTTTATTTTTTTGAAAGGTTATCCTACAGTGACTGCCAGTACACAAAGTACTTGTAGGTGTTTCATTTCTTGACAACTGTATTTGACTGGGCTGGCAGTTTCACAGATAGAACGCAGATCAAAGCATTCTGAAGAGCACCATTAACGCAGTTTGTAAACGGTGACGCCGGCGTCATGTAGGACAGCATTCGCCGCAGCTGTTGCGTGTATTGGACAGGAGGAGGGGGCGTGCGTCGCGACAGCAGGTAAAACGTTGAGCTGTCTGAATTCTGCACGAGGTGACCGCCACTCCCACGTTCCTATCGATTTTGTCAGCGGCTAGGGCGTTGTAAAGTACAGTAAAGGTCCCGGAAGGCAGGCTACAATGAGCCTTTCGCGGAAAATGCGGAGAAGACGGCGTCGATTGGCGATAGAAAAGCAATATACCGGTGGACAGATGCAGGTTCTGTGAAAGCTGCAGGTATTTATAGCGCTATGCTTTCGACAGAACACGGTAGGCGAAGTGTGAGGACTTTATTAAGCCTGAGACCGCAACTTTGTCGTCCCAGAAATACATACCTGTAGTTGGGCCCTCATGTGGAACTACTGCACTCGTTTTATGTGAGCATTTGTATTACACAATACAACTTATGGTAATTTTGACTTTCATTGCGTGAGTACCTCACCCGGTCACAAAATTAAATTACACTGTCACTATTCCGCTATTCCACGTTAATAAAAGATCCTTCCCCAGCAATTTTACTTTACCGTCTTCATTGGGCATCGACATACCCATACAGGTTAATTACAAAAGGTATGTAGGCGGTCGAGTAGTACACTCTAACTCTACCGAGAATGTTTCAGAAGCTATCTTCTGAGTACTCGCGTGTGAGAAAACGTGACATGTTAATCTAGTGCTGCTTCTGTTTATTTGCCTGCATGACCTTCTCTTTTCAGTACTTCCGAGGTTTCAGTGTTGCAAAGCGTCCATCTCTTCATTCCAGATTTTGGTAGTTTATGCGGAATATAACCCTACAATTTTTGCTTCAGAGCAGGCCACGGTGGCCGAGCGGTTCTAGGCGCTTCAGTCCGGAACGGCGCGACTGCTACGGTCGCAGGTTCGAATCCTGCCTCGGGCATGGATGTGTGTGATGTCCTTGGGTTAGTTAGGTTTAAATAGTTCTAAGTTCTAGGGAACAGATGACATCAGATGTTGAGTCCCATAGTGCTCAGAGCCATTTTTTTTTGCTTCAGAATCATACAAAATTGAGAATAACTTCTACCCAATTTACCGAAACACTACGAACTGTAGTGAGGTTGTAACTACGCCGCCTTTCTTCTCTAGATTATTTCTTCTCAAATTGCGCAACACGTTTTTTTTTTTTTAATATCGCTAGTGACAATAAACAAATTGAACAACAAAATAAAAAAAAGAACTTAAAAATAACAAACTATGAATAAATCACCAGCCACAGCAGAGAATCAGGAATACAAATACTTGACAAATACACTAAACCAGGATCACCTAACAAAGATTTAAGCATGGCACATACTAACACCACCAACGAAAACGTCTATAGGGTGGGGAAAATACTGAAGAAACAAGAATTACAAATACCATTCCGCACAAACAATACAGTATACAAAAATCTAAACACTAAGAACGCCTCCGCAGACAATTTCTCCGAAATTGGAGTCTATCAGTTAACCTGCACTTGATGCCAGTGTGTCTACGTACTCGAAACTTTAAAAAATTTCAAAAGGAGATTATCTGAACCCTTCATAGACTTAAAAAGTGACAGTACACAATCCAGGTGTGTATATAATCTCCATCGAGAAAAGCGCCACTCGAATAACTTTGAAACTGATGTAAGATCCCCAGAGAAATTAATGCTCCATCAAGAATTTACAATAGAGGAGAACTCTTCCATACAAAAAGCGATGATACAATGAAAGAAACCCCTGGCTGAGTATACAACACTGTGCAAGAAAACACTGAGTGGAACGCTCAGCGAACTGTATAAAGATAATTCCGCACAAAATACATAATAATCGAAAGTTTCTTAGATATCTAAGAACATCTGTTTTCTCAGTGCCCTGCCCCCTGCCCCACCCCGACCCCCCTCTCACTCTCTCTCTCTCTCTCTCTCTCTCTCTCTCTCTCTCTCTCTCTGTATCTCTCTCTCTCTCCCTCTCTCTCTCCCTCCCTCTCTCTCTCTCTCTGTCTCTCTCTCTCTCTCTCTCTCTCTCTCTCACACACACACACACACACACACACACACACATACACACACATGAACCACATCGCATCACATCCGTTCCCACCCTGAAGACACACAACAATAGTTCTTACGAAACACTCAAAATTAGAGCCACATTAAACATAAGGCAAACGGTGAGCAAGTGAGCAGCGATAACAACAACTGTCAACGAGCATGAAGGCAGAAGTGTCTGCTCTCAAATCACGTTTTCTAAAAGAGCGAAATTTTATAAATAACAGTGTGAAAACGGTGAACTCAATAGCAGTAAAAGAGATATCGACCAGAGATACACAGTAGGACGGAAAATGTAAGTACAGTAACATACATAACCTGTACCTACGAACCAGTATTTCAGAAATAAAAATAAAAAAATTCTTCACCACTACTTTGTAGATGAAATGCTTTCAAAACTACAAAAACGTGAACAAATACCCATCTATAATAACGCAGTTTCAATAACAACTAAATTTTCAGGTGAGCAATCGAAACAAACCAAACAAATTGCACATGTTATCGTTTTCATGCCCACAATTAATAAGTGATTATAAACTTTATATTATACTTTATACAAATATCTTTGATACAGGGAAAATGACACATAGGTATCGAAACAAGTCTGGGCGAATAAAAAGAAATAGTTTTTTTTACATAAGGTGGCTTTCAAAGCAATGGCAATTTTAATTCGCAAATACGGGAAAACGTAAGAGGAACACCAGACCTGAGTAGGACGGATGTCTGTACAGAAATTGTCATCCGAGATTTATGCCAGTCTCTAGAGAAATTGCCATCCGAGGTGTATGCTAGCCCATTTCCTAACCCCCCAAGCTTTCTGTAGACTCGCTCTGTGATTGGTAAGTACCAACAACAGACAACTATCAGTCGTATGTCTGAAACACAATACTGCCAACATTTATCCTCTGTTGGCCACGAATTCGCTCACCTTTAACAGTGGTTATGTCATTAATTTCATTTTCAGTTTGTTGAAAGGGCAGTTTGTGTATTGCTGACAGGTCGTTGACTATAGGAGGCATCAGAATCCTGACTTTCACAACCGTCATAGGAGTCGAGCAACACAGTCTCTGGCAGCAGGATCTCATGTCAGCCATAATGCAAAAGAAGTTATTTGTGGATTAAATATGCTTTATTTTATGAAATTAAAGCTTTGCCAACACTCAAGTTTAACGTGACGGGAAACCTCACAATGTATACCGGTATCAGCTTGAGTAACAACTACCAGTCAGTTGTGAGCAGGCAGTGTTACGTAGTACCACGTGCGGCCCTGGTATGTCACGCTGTCGTATCACAAAGCCAAGTGTTCAGGACATTCTCTAGAATGTTTATAAGAGTGGGAAAATGTGTGTAAAGTTTGTCGGCCCATCTTCATTCCCGAACAAAATCGATGGAGCATAGACGATTGGCGCAACTTAATTTGAAATGTAGAAAACTATCAGTTCTTCTAGAGAAAAAGTTTCACTTATAACGAGACTTCGTGTTATCAGTAAGACACTATCATGAAACGACCAAATTCAGAAATTCACACCGAGGGTCAGCCAACATTGAAAGCAAAGTGAACCACGAGTTGAACAACATCCCAAAGAAGGACTTTTCTGCAGGTTTCACACGGTTGTACGAACGTTCTGTGCATTGTATTCAAGCCAGGAGAGACAGTTTAGAGCGCCTGAAACATTAAAATTGCCCCCTTAGCTTTTCTCTATTTGGTATTAATCCAGTCTCTAATCTTTTTGGATTGACTGAGAAATTTGGGCCTGTCGATACCGAGGGGCACCTACACCCCTCTCATGTGTGACATTACGGTACGTACCCTACACGCCTACACCACACAACATACGGTTGCATGTTGAGTACAAACGTAGATTAGATTAGATTTACTTTCATTCCAATTGATCCGTAGTGAGGAGGTCCTCCAGGATGTGGAACATGTCAGAAAAACAACAATACATGACAAATATTTACAACTAAAACAAATAAGCTAATGTACCATTCCACAGATCCCAAGTGGAATGATCGTCGTTTTTTAATGAACACTAAGAGTCATTTTACAAATACTAATGCACTGAATTTAAAATAAAAAAGTTTTTTATTTATTTATAAGGTAATAAACATGTAACACAACTACTGTAATGCTTATTTACAATGAACACATTACTGCACTGAAATGGTGCAGAAGTTAGATTATACTTACACACACACACACACACACACACACACACACACACACACACACAAACACACACACACAAATTTTCAGTGAACACATTACTGCACTGAAATTGTGCAGAAGTTATGTTGTACTTATATACAAATCAGTTGGTTTTACTAAGAAATTCATCAATGGAGTAGAAGGAGTTGGCCACCAATAAATCCTTTAGGCTTCTCTTAAACTGAATTTCATTGGTTGTTAAGCTTTTTATGGCTGCTGGCAAGTTATTGAAAATGTGTGTTCCTGAATAATGCACACCTTTTTGTACAAGACTAAGTGACTTTAAATCCTTGTGAAGATTATTCTTATTTCTAGTATTGATTCCATGAATTGAGCTGTTGGTTTGAAACAGTGATATATTTTTAATGACAAATTTCATTAAGGAATAAATATATTGGGAAGCAGTAGTTAGTATCCCTAGTTCCCTAAACAGGTTTCTGCAGGATGTTCCCTTGAGTTCACACCACATATAATTTTTACTGCACGTTTTTGTGTCCGGAAAACTTTAGCTTGGCTTGATGAATTACCCCAAAAAATAATCCCGTATGATATTATGGAATGAAAGTAAGTATAGTATGCCAGCTTTTTCATGTTTATATCCCCTATCTGTTTGCAATTCGCATTGCAAACAGAGATTTGTTAAGACGCTTCAGCAGTTCTGTGGTGTGCTCCTCCCAGTTGAATTTATTATCAAGCTGTAATCCCAAGAATTTAACACTGTCCACTTCTTCTATTTTCTTGTCATCGTATGTTAGACATATACTCTTGGGACACCCCTTACAAGTTCTGAACTGCATGTAGTGTGTTTTTTCGAAGTTTAGTGGCAAAGAATTGGCTAGGAACCAGTGATTAATGTCCACAAATATTTTATTGGTTGATCTTTCTAAGACTACACTTGATTTGCTATTTATTGCAATGTTTGTATCATCGGCAAACAAAACAAACTTGGCATCTGGTAATGTTACTGATGAAAGGTCATTGATATACACAAGAAAAAGTAATGGCCCCAAAATGGAACCTTGTGGGACCCCACGTGTAATTAGTTCCCAGGTGGATGATGCCTGATATCTTGATACATGTCTCTTTCCTAATAACACCCTTTGTTTCCTGCCAGAGATATAAGATTTGAACCATTTTGCAGCATTTCCTGTTACGCTATAATATTCTAGTTTACTTACAAGGATATTGTGATTTACACAGTCAAATGCCTTTGACAGATCACAAAATATACCAGTTGCCTGCAATTTTTTGTCTAATGAATTAAGCACATTTTCACTGACTTAATAATTCAGTAGTTCTGTATTCAGACCTGACTAGTCACAGCGGTATAAGTCAAACATTACGCAAGGAGTTACTTTATATGACTTCACTGTTCGTATGGGGCGTTTCGGAATTTATCAGTCATCACATATCCCGGAGAAATCGATGCACGCAGGTGCGGCGTTTCATTTTGCATGCGAAACAAACATTCGTCGTCAGCCTGAATGTAGGACTGCTGATTACTATAATAATGTTCACCTGCCTCACGCATGACTTTGTGTAACATTTGTATTAAATGTAAATTTATTTGTACTTCAAGTACGAACAGTATAAAATTTTTTGGACTGCAACCGTCTGCCAAAGTCCACACGTCTGCGTGCATTCCCGGATCTCAATTCGTCCGGTAGGCGATTGACGATGGACGGACGTACGCCAGTGGAGGCCCTGGACTCCAGAACGTCCCTCGGGGGCCGCCTCTGCCCCAGCGGGCCGCACTCCGAGTCCTGCCCCCTTCCCAGCAGGCCAAACTATTCCAGGGACGAAGCCAAACCTGGACTGTGCCGTAATTAAAGCCACACACCGCAGCCCAGCGCAGCTCACACCAGCCCGTCACAACCACAACCACAACCACAACCAGTGGCCACGGCCTGTCCGGATCCCTGCGGCAGCGGACGTTCATTTCATCCCCCCCCCCCCTCTCTCACTTGCACTGACGAAACTATTTCTCTTGAAACATCGGATATGTGCCACGAGAGTTAGTAGCATTCGGACCATTGATATGTGAATTAAATCATAAATCGTGGGTTGCAATAAGTGAGGCAAGAATCTATAAAGCCACCTGATTGATGGGCTCTTAACTGCGGTGTCGTCAGCACCCCTCACCAAAATCTACTTGTGAATGGCTAGTGAGTTTTGTTAAAACAAAAGGCAAAGACCATAAAACTACAGCCACAATAACAAAAAAAGTAGCGTACATTTTCCAGTAGATCTAGTCATACCGCTGTCACATTTTTAAGGAATCAATAAAACTGTCGGAGCCAGTGAAATAGCTGTTTGATAGCGGAACTAATAGTATGAACCGGGAACTCAAAAGCACAGTAAAACTTGTGTCCCATTAAACTGGGCAGTTGCCCGAACGCCACACGAAATGTCAATAACTTTCTTGTTGTCGTTTCGTCATTGCCTAAAAATGAGGGCAAGTAGTCCCTCGGTAGACAAAAGGCTTCCCCCCTATTAGTATACAGGGTGTCCCAGCTATCTTGTCCACCCAAAATATCTCTGGAACAATAACAGTTATTGGAAAACGACTTTCACAGGTATCAATGTAGGGCTGGGGCCCATGAATGTACATATTTGGAAACATTCTAAAACGAAAGCATATGTGTTTTTTAACACAAACTTATGATTTTTTAAATGGACCTCCTATATTTTTTCTTCAGCAATCCATAGCATGACAAAGCACATACACAATGGCGTTGATTGCATCGCAATATTCCCATTACATACCGAGATATTAAGACGCGAAGTTGACGCTTGAAACACCCGACACGCGCTGCTAGCGCACGTCCTGAGGCTCAGGCGTGAACCCGATGCTGCCCGTAATCGCGCAACAGACCGTATTATTCGTTTCGGACCTCTTGATCTCTTGATAAGTATGGAAGTGTGATTACGCATGTCAATCACATCGCGATTACGGGCAGCATGGGGTTCACGCCTGAGCCCCAGGACGTGCGCTAGCAGCGCGTGTCGGGTGTTTCAAGCGTCAACTTCGCGTCTTAATATCTCGGTATGTAATGGGAATATTGCGATGCAATCAACGCCATTGTGTATGTGCTTTGTCATGCTATGGATTGCTGAAGAAAAAATATAGGAGGTCCATTTAAAAAAACATAAGTTTGTGTTAAAAAAACACATATGCTTTCGTTTTAGAATGTTTCCAAATATGTACATTCATGGGCCCCAGCCCTACATTGATGCCGGTGAAAGTCGTTTTCCAATAGCTGTTATTGTTCCAGAGATATGTTTGGTGGACAAGATAGCTGGGACACCCTGTATAAAACACAGGACGTGAAAACATAGTGTACCGTAAGTCAGACGTCTCAAACACTGCACTACGGTGGATCTTCATGTCGCATGTGACAAGCATGTGTCATTGGGCAGTGTCCGATTCGGAGGGGATTGAGGACTGCTTCATCCCTTTGGTAAGATGGAAAGGTAGTGCGCCAAGGGCGAATAGTCGACTTGATCGACTACAGCTTCTTGTTGGCCACTTCCAGTCACCGCTGTTGCCATTCAGCCAACAGTGTGTCACCTACGACACGACAGGCTGTAAGACGACGTTAAGTTGACCTGTGTTATTGTCCTAGCAGGTTGCTTTCGCTGCTCTGTCAGCTTCCTCATTTTCCGCGATTCCGATATGCCAAGCTACTCGAGTTAATGTATGAAAGCTGTTAACTATTGACTCAATACTATGTTGGCATACAGCAGTGTTAGGACCCCCCCTCCTTCTGCTATGCTGGTTTTGGAGATACAGGAAATGATGACGCTCTTACCCTGCTAAGGGCAGGTCAGTATTGCGGCCGCTTATTAAATGTTTGTCACACGATCGCGGTCTCAGTAGCCTCTTTCTGACCCTTACAATGTTTACTATAATTTCAGTACTGTTAGAGCTGTTAGGCTGATATTATAGACAACTGTTGCTACTGCTGGACAATTAATTCCTTTAATTAATTAATTTATTTATTTATTTATTTATGCATTTATTTTACCTGGCAAGATTAGGGCCTTCAGGCCCTCTCTTACACCTAACCAGGCATACTCAGATTCAACAAATTTCAGTTTCTACAGAACATTAAGGACATATAACATGTTATACAGTATTAATGTTACAGAAAAAATTAGAGATTATAAAAGTACTACAATGATAATTATAACAATCAAAAAGTAGTTATAATAATCAAGAATAATAATAATAATAGAATATCTACTGTCTTTTAACAGACTGGTTCACAATCGCGACCACCACTGTCATCTGATGTTCTTTCTAAAGTACTTGCATCGGTATCGCATGTGCTAAAATCCCACACAAAATCCAACGACTGACTCCTGAGCCTCCAAACAGCATTTACATTAATCAAAATCACAGCTCCACACAGTAACTGAACGGCCGAACCTCCATCCAAATTGACGCGAGCTTTGCGTGAAGGCAATGCCGTAACCTCACTGTCTCGAGCGCTTATCTCGCCGTCCTGTTTATCCCCGGTGACCGGTTCTACAAAAATTACCCGCCTGGGGCCCGCTGCACAATGCCAATCAGTAAATCCAACTTCGACCATTTCTATTTCACATGAAATTCAGTCACATTACTGGTAACAAACAGACCCGAACTTTTCGACTCTGTAAGTGTAGAACAGGGAATCAGTGATCATAAGGCCGTTGCAGCATCCCTGAATAAGGAAGTTAATAGGAATATAAAAAAAGGGAGAACGGTTTATCTGTTTAGCAAGAGTAATACAAGGCATATTTCAGACTACCTAACAGATCAAAACGAAAATTTCTGTTCCGACACTGACAATGTTGAGTGTTTATGGAAAAAGTTCAAGGCAATCGTAAAATGCGTTTTAGACAGGTACGTGCCGGGTAAAACTGTGAGGGACGGGAAAAACCCACCGTGGTTCAACGACAAAGTTAGGAAACTACTGCGAAAGCAAAGAGAGCTTCACTCCAAGTTTAAACGCAGCCAAAACCTCTCAGACAAACAGAAGCTAAACGCTGTCAAAGTTAGCGTAAGGAGGGCTATGAGTGAAGCGTTCAGTGAATTGGAAAGTAAAATTCTATGTACCGACTTGACAGAAAATCCTAGGAAGTTCTGGTCTTACGTTAAATCAGTAAGTGGCTCGAAACAGCATTTCCAGACACTCCGGGATGATGATGGCATTGAAACAGAGGATGACAAGCGTAAAGCTGAAATACTAAACACCTTTTTCCAAAGCTGTTTCACAGAGGAAGACCGCACGGCAGTTCCTTCCCTAAATCCTCGCACAAACGAAAAAATGGCTGACATCGAAATAAGCATCCAAGGAATAGAAAAGCAACTGGAATCACTCAACAGAGGAAAGTCCACTCGACCTGACGGGATACAAATTCGATTCTACACAGAGTACGCAAAAGAACTTGCCCCCCTTCTAACAGCCGTGTACCACAAGTCTCTAGAGGAACGGAAGGTTCCAAATTTTTGGAAAAGAGTCTTCAAGAAGGGTCGTCGAGCAGATGCGCAAAACTATAGACCTATATCTCTGACGTCGATCTGTTGTAGAATTTTAGAACATGTTTTTTGCTCGAGTATCATGTCGTTTTTGGAAACCCAGAATCTACTCTGTAGGAATCAACATGGATTACGGAAACAGCGATCGTGTGAGATCCAACTCGCTTTTTTCACGAGACCCAGAAAATATTAGATACAGGCTCCCAGGTAGATGCTATTTTCCTTGACTTCCGGAAGGCGTTCGATACAGTTCCGCACTGTCGCCTGATAGACAAAGTAAGAGCCTACGGAATATCAGACTAGCTGTGTGGCTGGATTGAAGAGGTTTTAGCAAACAGAACACAGCATGTTGTTCTCAATGGAGAGACATCTACAGACGTTAAAGTAACCTCTGGCGTGCCACAGGGGAGTGTTATGGGACCATTGCTTTCCACAATATATATAAATGACCTAGTAGATAGTGTCGGAAGTTCCATGCGGCTTTTCGCGGATGATGCTGTAATATACAGAGAAGTTGCAGCATTAGAAAATTGTTAGCGAAATGCAGGAAGATCTGCAGCGGATAGGCACTTGGTGCAGGGAGTGGCAACTGACCCTTAACATAGACAAATGTAATGTATTGCGAATACATAGAAACAAGGATCCTTTATTGTATGATTATATGATAGCAGAACAAACACTGGTAGCAGTTACTTCTGTAAAATATCTGGGAGTATGCGTGCGGAACGATTTGAAGTGGAATGATAACATAAAATTAATTGTTGGTAAGGCGGGTACCAGGTTGAGATTCATTGGGAGAGTCCTTAGAAAATGTAGTCCATCAACAAAGGAGGTGGTTTACAAAACATTCGTTCGACCTATACTTGAGTATTGCTCATCAGTGTGGGATCCGTACCAGATCGGGTTGACGGAGGATATAGAGAAGCTCCAAAGAAGAGCGGCGCGTTTCGTCACAGGGTTATTTGGTAACCGTGATAGCGTTACGGAGATGTTTAGCAAAGTCAAGTGGCAGACTCTGCAAGAGAGGCGCTCTGCATCGCGATGTAGCTTGCTCGACAGGTTTCGAGAGGGTGTGTTTCTGGATGAAGTACCGAATATATTGCTTCCCCCTACTTATACCTCCCGAGGAGATGACGAATGTAAAATTAGAGAGATTCGAGCGCGCACGGATGCTTTCAGACAGTCATTCTTCCCGCGAACCATACGCGACTGGAACAGAAAAGGGAGGTAATGACAGTGGCACGTAAAGTGCCCTCCACCACACACCGTTGGATGGCTTGTGGAGTATAAATGTAGATGTAGATGTAGAAGCTAGCTGACGGGCTACTTAAGGACGACTTTAGTACACATATCTATTACTATTTATTAATCCATATTTTTGGAAAAGCTAAGCTAAAGTGCTGTTTGTTACAGCTAAGCGGTTTGTTATTAAGATATCTTATTCAGAATACGAGAGTCACACCATTCTTAAGAGGATAAGTCCCGCTATCGCCTGGTGCAATTACTTCTTGTGTATCTCTTATGAATTTTAAATGAGAGCTAAGTACTTGGCGCATGAATTAATTATTGCAAAAATTGTACATACATAATCTGTATTCACTTAATTAGGCTATAGTGCAGTGCGAGACTAAACGGTCCATAGCTCTTGCTGCCCATCTGTTAAGTGTAACTCTTTTCTATTGATCATTAATTCGTTTTTAATTTAATATGTATAAGTACAGGGTGATTCAAAAAGAATACCACAACTTTAAAAATGTGTATTTAATGAAAGAAACATAATATAACCTTCTGTTATACATCATTACAAAGAGTATTTAAAAAAGTTATTTTTCACTCAAAAACAAGTTCAGAGATGTTCAATATGGCCCCCTCCAGACACTCGAGCAATATCAACCCGATACTCCAACTCGTTCCACACTCTCTGTAGCATATCAGGCGTAACAGTTTGGATAGCTGCTGTTATTTCTCGTTTCAAATCATCAATGGTGGCTGGGAGAGGTGGCCGAAACACCATATCCTTAACATACCCCCATAAGAAAAAATCGCAGGGGGTAAGATCAGGGCTTCTTGGAGGCCAGTGATGAAGTGCTCTGTCACGGGCTGCCTGGCGGCCGATCCATCGCCTCAGGTAGTTGACGTTCAGGTAGTTACGGACAGATAAGTGCCAATGTGGTGGCGCTCCATCCTGCTGAAAAAAATGGTTCAAATGGCTCTGAGCACTATGGGACTCAACTGCTGTGGTCATAAGTCCCCTAGAACTTAGAACTACTTAAACCTAACTAACCTAAGGACAGCACACAACACCCAGCCATCACGAGGCAGAGAAAATCCCTGACCCCGCCGGGAATCGAACGCGGGAACCCGGGCGTGGGAAGCGAGAACTCTACCGCACGACCACGAGATGCGGGCATCCTGCTGAAATATGAATTGTTGTGCTTCTTGTTCGAGCTGTGGGAACAGCCAATTCTCTAACATCCCCAGATACTGTAGTCCAGTTACAGTAGCACCTTTGAAGAAAAAGGGACCAAAAACTTTATTGGCTGAAATGGCACAGAAAACGTTCACCTTAGGCGAGTCACGTTCATACTGAGTAGTTTCCCGCGGATTCTCGTCGATTCACTTCTGCCGTACTCAATAACACAAAAAGCTTTCTGTTGAGCGGTCGCCATCTTAGCATCAACTGACGCTGACGCCTAGTCAACAGCGCCTCAAGCGAACAAATGTACAACTAAATGAAACTTTATAGCTCCCTTAATTCGCCGACAGATAGTGCTTAGCTCTGCCTTTTGTCGTTGCAGAGTTTTAAATTCCTAAAGTTGTGGTATTCTTTTTGAATCACCCTGTATATTACTATGTCGACGAATGTAATGTGTGCCTATACGCACGTTGGTGAGCTCTTCAGTTTCCATCGCCATACATTTCCGTATCTTATATCTACAATTCGCATTTAATTATGTTATGTGACGCAATTCTGAACTTTCTCATAGTAATGGAAGGCAGATGAAACAAAGAAACGGAATACCCACTTACATTTGAAGATCTACAGGAAGTTCTAAAAGTACAAGGAAGAGCAAGAAGTTCACAATCCTTGGGGCTACAGTACAGAGACAGACGAATGGTTTACGTCTCCAACAACCCAGTAGGAGTATAAATGTCAAAGTTCAAGAAGGGCAAACAAATTCGTGCTAAGAAGAGTCTAAGGTCGGAGTTTGTAAAGTGTCCCAACTGTTGTTCAAGAAATATTTCAGAACGTGACAGAAACTTTCTGATGAGCAATAAAACTTCAAGGGGAGTTTAATAGCTGTGCTAAGAGTCGCAGATGACACTGCTTTTCTGGCCAGATGTTAGAACTACTGGAGACGTGCAAACTGGATAGAGGAGTCGACGGCAAGCGTGTGTCTTAAGATTAAAAGAAACAGAGATAGGGCAAACAGCAGGAGAAAGGAAAATAGTCAAGTGCCTAACAACAAAGTAATGGAAATAATGAAGGAACTATCCCGTCTAGAAAGTTAGGTTATTCATGATCGATGAAGTAAGATACCAGAATCAGACTGACACAGGCTATTCTCGATATAGTAGTTCTACTAGCATAAAAGTGATCTAAGAAAGCATTAATTGCTTAAGGTGTAGCACTGACACAAAGTTCCATGCGGAAGGGACACTAAAATCGTAGAAAAGCCCAACTGGAAGAATTTCAAAGCATTAAAAATGTGGTTCAGTCGAAGAACGTTAAAAACTAAGTAGTAGTTGAACTATGAAACCAAGAGACGCGAAAAAAATATATGTGAGAGCAGTTCCATGCAAGACCTCTATCACAAAATGTGACAAGATACTGGGACATCTGCTACAGCATGAAGAACGTGAGTAGGGTGGGAAAACAGTAGGGGCACACGAAGTTTAGAATATCCACGACGTATCATAAGCGGATTTAGGATTTAGGTTCTCCGTAGAGATTAAAAGATTAGCACGCCCTAAATAAAGATGTTGGATAGCGTCAAGCCAGCCGAAAAACCGATGTTAAAAATGCATATATACACAGATGACTGTCAATCAAATATCTCTGGTAAAGGTATGAAAGCAACTGCGTAATCTGGTCCCGGCCATCGTATACTGCTGTGCAAAACTTAAGAACGCAAGTAACTTTCGCATGATATGTCATGGCCACGTAACATAGCTCGATGGAACTTGGACCATACACTAAAAGAACTGCTATGGTTCAGGACAAAAACTATGGAAAGAAATAGGCAATGAGGTGCACAGAAACTACGCTTTTATTTAAGAGCAATAAATCACTGCGATTTGTGAAGGTCTTCTGGATATTACAAAAGGTGCGATCTGTTTCTTAATAAAGTGTGTGACAACAACAAACTGCAGTGCACGCTCTCCAACGTGCTCGCGCATTGGCCACGTCATTGGTAAGGAGGCGTATGGTGGGGCGTTCCACTTCTTCAACAGCGCTGCTGACACCTGTGTACTCTGCAGCTTCGTAGTACTGCAGTGAGTTAGTGGTAACTCCTGATACTTGCCTTAGTGCAAACGAAATACATTTATGAAACAAATTTCGTTCCCACGAGGAGCTCTACAGTGTATATTGCTTATACGAATACGTTTTTGACATTGCTGGGTGATCATTGGTGCAAGTGGACGTGTTTTAACACGTCTTGACGAATGGAATATTCCAGAATTTGAAAGACGAACAGCTGCTAGCATGAGTTTCTTAGAAGTAGATACCTTATAGGTTGCGAAGCAACTCAAATCGATTGATACGGGCAGTCATCAGGTCCAGATTGTACCGATTAGGTTCCTTTCAGATTACGCTGATACAATAGCCCCCTACTTAGCAATCATAATACAACCGCTCGCTCACCGATAGATCTGTACCTACAGATTGGAACATTTTACTCGTGATCTTATCATCTGTCTTGCTGACCGTCGAGAATTTCTTGATAAAACCGTGGTCTCGGGTTTTTATCCTCCTGGGTCTTCTGCCATGGTTACAGCTCTTTGTCTCTCTATGATGAACAGTTAATATGTTGACCTTTGTTTCACACCAATTTTCGTACGTATTGGCACGATAATTCATACCGAAGAAAATCATTCATCCTCCGTAACTTGGAGTACTTCGAATTAGTTCAGTAGGACAACATTAATTTTTCCGAGGATGTCATGTGCCTCTCCTGATCAGCAGTATAAATCGTGTAACTTAGCCACGGAATGGACTAGTCCCATCCTGACTGATCTTAAAGGTGCTACACAATCAAGGCAGCGATGAGAATACGATTTACCCTCTCCACAACGTAAGGTTGTCGATAATAGGATGTGATTGTTACCTGGATAATGGCAGATGCGTTGATAGTTATTAGAGCTTTGGGGTACACAAAGCTCGCAAAAATGTGTCTTGAGGCCACCACAGTAACATCCGCCTTCATCTTCGGAGTAGGAATTAACTAGACAGACCTTGAAAACCCATCGAATACCACAAACAAATACTTATTTCCTACCTTTGATCTAGGACATTTAAAAACAGCAGCGGACATTTAAAAACATTTCAAAACTAGCTTTTCTCGATTTCGTTCACGCGCTTCCTTTTGAAAATCGTATGCCAAACCAGCCTTCCACGTCAACCGCATTTCTCTATCTGTGACGTAAAGTCTACGGGACGGGTTTAGGCGGGTTAGGATATTTACACAAATTCAGAAGAAAGACATAGATATAATAGTACATAGAAGAAGAAATCTAGCAAACAACTCCTTGTTCCTTATGACTTAGAAATTAATTTTCCTTTGCGCCGTACGTCTGCGTACACGCTCCAATTACAAACTAGCTACTTTGTTTTGCCGGCGGTTTCATTGTCATTTTATTCTCACCTAGACGCCCGGTTGCACTACACTGCATTGGCCTCTATATATGACCTTAAGTCATAATTGCTTTGTCCTTGCCACTTACGCTCTTATACTTGGTATTTATTTCACTTATGGCTTTGAATGTATCTGTCCTGCGTATTGCAATTACAATTAATGCTACTTTGTTTATCTAGCTGAAGGATAGCGCTTTCGTGGTCATGTTGGTACTTACAAGTAACTCACATGCTTCGTAAACATTACGTTATTTTAATGCAGAGATGAACCTGTTCCAGATTTCTATGTACATTGGAACTCAATCTAGACATAGCTGACTTAGAAACTAGTTACTTGTTTTCCCTTTTAGTGGGATCAGGAACCAATAATTGTCAAGCGACCCTTGTCCTTGACGAAAATAAATTTCGTTTCTGGATCATTGCTCCTTGAACTTAAAAAAATTCTTACATACTATGTTTTATTTTCACTTCTTTATCATTTCATATCGCAGAAGCCGGCTTGTTAGGCACATCCTTCGCTTTATATTTCATTTCTCTCTCTTAAATATTATCTCCTTAAAACTAAATCTTAAAACTAGAGTTCTTGGAGTTGATCACTTTCTTTGTTAAACAAGATTTTTTTATCAGCTTGTCTGTACTTAAATTATGGCTCAAGATAACATATTTTAAATTGTCTGCTGTATAGCAAGATAGACTCACTGCCGTGTAATATATTCTAAGCATTTTTTTTTTTTTTACGAAGTCAGATCAGTTGTCACTTAGTCACCAGCGGCTAACCTTCTCTTGCCATTATAAAGCTTTCCTTTTGGCTCATTCTGTAGCATGATATTTTTTAAGATCAGAGTGATGGTATAACCCTTTTATTTTTCCATTTGCGGGATCGGAAATCAGATAACAACCTGTGTGTGGTATACGAAGGATCTCGTAGGGTCCCTCAAAAAGACTTTGCCATTTTCGATTTTTGCGTAAGAGCAACGATGGTTTAAAGTGTGTTTTTAGCAAGACCTTTTCGCCTACTTTATAAGTTAACATCTTATTAATATGTTTGTCATACGCCTTCTTGCGTAAATTGGCTTGGGTGGTCAACGTTGTTAGAGCTTATCTTATTCTGGCGTCTAAAATAGCGCTTGTGTTGTTACACTTAGGAATTGAATTGACCTTGAACATCCTTGGACGGGTAATGTTGGAATTTTAATTAATGTACTAATTTGCTTATAGAAATATAAGGACATAGCATTAATATTTGCACCTGTATCTAGGATTACAGTCGTCAAAATTCCGGCTATAGGAAGTTTTGTCATAGCTTGCACTTGGTCATCTATCGGTTCATCACCGTCAGTTGTCTCTTTCTCTTGTAATAATTCTTGTCTCATGTCAATCCCGTCATTGTATCTCAGTACAAGTACGTCATGGTTAGTCTCTCCGTCGAAGTGGTAGCCCCCATTCTGTCTTACAGCATCACTTAGGGAACTTTCAGATGCTGGACTTAGTTTTCCTGTTTGTGTGGTTTTGATTGGCCTTTGAAACGTCCCCTTAGAACAATTTTACATGTGAAACGTCCACTTAGAACAATTATACAAGCCTGTGCTTAACCTGACACACAATATTATTTAGCGCAACGCAATCTGACTTTCAATAACCCCTACAAAACAATGGCCCTGACTAACATTAAACTACACCTTTCAGAAATCACTTACCTCACAAAAATCTTCGTTACTGGAACTACGGCAATACGGCGAGCGCCACTACTGCCAGCTAAATAAAAGATTCAAACTACTGAAGGCACTAACTACTGATAGGGATAGTTAGCAAATGAAAGATATTAATAGAGAACAAACACTGTATTTACCTTAATAGTCATCAATAGTCATAATATATACAGCAGCTCATGACATCAATTTTTACAAATTTCAAACTCCGCCATCTCTGTCCTCACATCCACCACTGCTGGCGGCTCACCTCCAACTGCCCAACGCTATCTGCTGTTCACATCCAGCTATAGCAGTTCATGACAACAATGGCAGGCAACAATGCAAACTATCCACATACTGCACACAGCACAGCCAGTGATTTTCATACAGAGAGCGCTACGTAACGTTGCCAATAAGAAAACATAAACATCAAACTTACATAAAGAAAACATAAACAGCCTACTTACATAGCCCCCATGCTCCCCACAAAAAATTTTACAAATGTTTTTGGCCAGTGGCCAATAATGATTTGATAAAATTTTTCATAATTACCCTAACAAAGATATCCAATACACACACTTATTGATACAATGTTGGTCAAAAGCTAAAATTTTCTCACAGTCCATAAAGACAGTCCTGATCATTCATCATAATAGTAATTACAGTTTCTCATTAGTAAAAGAAATTGCACACAGAAGTAGTGGATTTCCATGCAGTCTTGAAGAAGTAGTGTTGTCCTTCCAACGGAAAGACAGTGCTGACTTTTGACATGCTGACAGGTAATGGGCCACAACAGAGCAAACCCACAGCAGAGTCATTCGAAGTTCTGACGAATATTGGTAGGTAGGTCATCACAGAGTAGACCCACTGTAGTCCTGGTAGAGAGTATTGGTGGGCCACCAGAGATGCAGACCCACTGTAGTCCTTGTAGAGATGATGGTATTGGTGGGTCATTAGAGATGCAAACCCACTGTAGTCCTTGTAGAGATGGCCAGCAGCCATCTGTTGCGACTGTGCAGGTGCACAATCACCATTGAAGAGTCTTGCGGATAATAGAGCAAGTCCATAACCACCACTTGTGCATTCACAAAGTTTTTGGGAATTGTCCTTAGAACCAGCAATGCTGTTATCCAGTCCCTTGCTGAATTATTAACACACGTGCAAACACTAACAGTCCCTACTTCTCACATAGTGTCCATATAGTATGACCAACAGAAAAGTGTGCAGTGAAATGAATGCGTACAAGTTACTTAATTTGATTAACTGGCGTCAATTACAGTTATATAACATAAGAATACAATTACAAAGATACAAAATACATCATTAAAAACATAACAATACAGATAACATTTGTAGTAATAGGGGCTTTACAAAAGAATAGAAATAAACATATACATCAGTGTTACAGGAATGATGACATGAGTACAAAAATAAAAGATCAGAATCACTTTCGAAACATCAATTTCACACATGAGCATTAAAACAGAATAAATAATGTCTAAACATCTTTACAAGGTAAATAACAGAGTATTAGAAAAATTCTACAACATAGCTCTCATCAGCTAAACACATAAAGACAGGAAAAAAACACAAATACACAAGGGTACACAAACATATAGCGGAATAACACAAAAAGGAAAGGACAACACACAATTACATATTGGGAAAAAGCAGCAAAGAGGAAAGGACAGGGTTTGTTTTACTGCAGTATTTTGCTTGGAGATCTCCCTTCATTCCATAGATCGTTCGTCTTATTTCAACCTTTGCTTCCACCAAAAAAATCCTATCCAAGCATGCTTTCTGTATTTATATGTTCACATATTTCTTACCTCATTATTTATTTTCCATTATCTTACCTCATCATCTATTTCCAAGATAATCCTACCTATACCTCCTTCCTGTATTCCATTCATATTTCTTTCAAAATAATTATTTCTGATTGTACAATACTCATTGGGGCCCAAATCTTTCTTCGCAATGCATTCTTTACCTATTCTCCATAGTCAGTTTCTTATAGTCTACCCCCTCTTAAGCTAACTTAAATCGACTGAGCTCAGATATATATACCAAGGGACGAGGCAATGCAGCAAAAAAAAAAAAATAATTAACACAAACATCAATGACAAAATATAGAAATGGCAAAGCAAGCAGCATAAATTAGCAAAGCAAGTGCAATATTACAACTAATATAAGGCAATGCAGGAAACAAGAAAAACTAGCTTAGAAGAGTAACACAAAGTCAAATTCAGTAACACTATGCCTGACAAACAGCAGCAACTTATACCTAAACATGACATAGCTCAAGCAGAAAAAATATTACAGGAAAAACAACAATGCAGACAAGGGAAATGTATATTCACATCTTAATGTCTATGCAAATAAAGTGGTGCACCATAACAACTGATTGTAAAAAAATACTACCATGTACTTGAAAAGAAAATTATGTTTTACTGTTACGAGTTCCTTCGTATTGTTCTTTCCTTTCCAAGTGCTCCTTTTTAAAGAATGTGGATCATAAAATAATTATTTAATAGATCTGTTGACAGAAAGAGTTCACATTAGCAAATGCATTTTATTTTATAAAAGCAATGTTGCAACACAGCTGGAAACCAGACATCAAATGAAATAAGCAACTACGAAAAGCAAAGCATAAAAATATCATTCAATAGTCATGTGGCATTTCGTAAGTCAGTAGCACTCAACTCTCGTAGAAAGACACTTGTCATAATCAGGTGAGCAGATGTACGAATATTTCCCATCAATTCATAAGCATTTCAATAATTAGCACAAAGTGCGAGTAATCATATGTTTTTAAGTAACGAGGGTGTCGCATTAGCGATGAAAGGCACGCCCTAATGGCTTGTTCTCCAGGTGTTTGACACAGCTGTGTGCCCACAACGCATTACAAAAATCATATGTTTTCAAGTAACGAGCGTGTCGCATTAGCGATGCCCTCTGTCATTAACAGGGGTATAGGCCTCTCTTTGTCCTTCTCTTCCACCTGTGCCTCTGGCACACCCTAATGGCTTTCTTTTCTACCTGAGCGTCTGAAAAGGCTTGTTCTCCAGGTGTCTGACACACCTGGGTGCCCACGTCGCATTATGTGCAGGTGGTCACTTAACTTTCTTACGGAAATATTTACGACAGCAGTTTTCGCTACAGTGACAGTCTCATATACAAAATTTCACAGGTCAAGAATTTGCGTTACAAATCTGTAGAGACAAAATCCAATTGACATAACAGAGTCCAAAAAATTTTCGTCGGCATTGTAATACATTCACGCATTTACATACATTTCATAACTCTTAAAGTACGATTCTTGGTTTCCAACAACCTTTTTCACAAACCAGAGTCCCTAACCACTACTCATTATTCCTTACCTTATTCGTCGACACTTCTTCAATATTTCATCATAACAGATACATAGCATACTCAAATAACTCATATAGCATCAGCTTATTGATCATAAACATACCGCAACAGCATAATACACATCGTCGTCGTAAAAATAACATCATAAAACCTCAGTCAAATCTCAAAATCGTCGTAGCTTCCTCCAATTGTTTCAAAATCTAAAGAAAATTCTCTGCTCATTTCAGTAGTGTCATCTACGTCAAACGTACTTTAAAAATCATGATCTCACACCAAATACATCATTCAAAGCTTTCATAGTATCACAATGGTACCAAAAAATATGAACAGTTCACACAGTACAGACAAAATACAATTTCGTAAGTGTGAAGTTACCCAACTGTGCAATTGCGTAAACATCTGTCACTGACGTAGTAAAAAAGATTTGTCTCTCTCAGTTAAATGATCAGATAGCTGTGTAATTTATGTGTTAGAGAAATATGGTACCGATGTGTAAAGTTGTATAAGCAAATACCATATTAGCTAGGGCTCCTTGTGCTTGCCAAACACATGATACACAAAGTAGGCGTGTACCCCCCTGAGGATTATTGTAATTATACCCTCAGGTGTTACAGATTTCAGCAATGGAATGAAATGTATTGCGAAAAACTTTCTTTGTAATTCAAAAATCTTTAAAAATAAATGTTTTAAGTACAAAATTAATCACTCAAATACGTGTCCTGTAGCGCTAAATGTGCGTCTTGCTGTAAGATAATCTCTGGGAAGTGTCGTAGTTATTATCCTCCGAAAGCTAAGTTCTGCAGAAGTCAATGTACTTACCTCATGATAAACAAAGTGAAATGCTTTGCGTATAGATAACTTAGTTATTACGCTTATTGCCGTGATGAGGAAAGTACTGTGCTGTAACGTATTGTTGTCCTACGCAAAAGGCTGTCTCCTTGTAGCAATAGCACAAAAGTCACCACTAAAACATGTCTCACTTTATAGAAGAATTCAGAAAAAACTGTGCAGATATAAAACAGATACACCGCAAAAGCAACATTGTAAATTGTCACGCATTAGCAGCGTCGTGATAAAATCGTGTAGCTGTCACATAAACTAACCACTGTGTCATCTGGCATTTCACAGAAAGCACCTCAAATCCAGAATCCACTCGTAAGCAAACCAAAATGTTGCATGAAAATTTCATTAGCAGTGCTGGTATATGTTCTAAGTATGTAAGCCGTATATTCGTTATGTAATCGTGCAACTAACAAGGAAGAATGTATAAATAACAACACTGTGTCGTCTGTTCGCAATAACAATGCATTCGCAATTACTTGTCTAAGTTACCTATGTTCTTGACTGGATGGTTAGTTAACTTTAAAAACATAGTTGCATGTTAACAGTTTCTCAGTGGGACAAATTGTACAAGTAGCGTGAAGTGACAATTGCAAAGACTAAGTTAAAAAGCAGATTATCTGTCAATAAATGGTTTTACATGAGAAATGTAGTGTAAACCTTTACTCTTCCTAGTACGCAGAGTTTCAACTTCAACGCAATTATCATGTGGTATACGTCGGATTCTGTAAGGTCCATTGTAAACTAGAAAGAATTTGTGACTCAAGTGTTTCTTCTTATGTGACAATGAATGAGCTTTAATGAGAACTTTCTGACCAATATATAATTTCTTTGCATTTGCTTTACCGTGTAGTTTTCTCCTTTTGTCTGCTGCAGATTTTATATTTTTTAGAGCCAAATCAATTATGTCTTTGTGTCGAAGTTTACGTGTATTCGGGAAAGGTACAAGCTCTCTGATTCTGTTCGGAGGTTCTTCATTCTTCAGTACAAGAGTAGGTGGTAAAGCAGTGGAATCATGAGGCATTTCATTCAGCACATTTTGAAATAAGTGTAAATATCTGTCCCAATGCTGATGTTTTCTGTGACAATAAAGTCTGCAAAGCTTATTGATTTCTTTCATAATCCGTTCAGACGGGTTACAATGTGGTGAATACAATGAAATAAAAACAGGTTTGATTCTATGATTCCGAAGCATGCGTGACCAAACAGCAGATCTGAATTGCGGTCCGTTATCTGAAATGACTTTACTAACGTGTCCAACTTCACGTAAAAAATTTTTAACAAAGGCGTTGGATACAGACCGTCCAGTGGCTTTACGTAACGGAGTGAAAGAAACAAATTTTGAAGTAAGTTCAACAGCGACTAGAACGTACGAAAATCCATTCGATGTTCTGACAAGGGGTCCCAAGAGATCAACAGCAGCAAATTCTTTTAATTTAGAAGGAATAATAGGAAATAACGGAGCACGATGTGAGATAGTAGATGGTTTCGCCTTTTGACAAAGTTTACAAATAGACAAGACTCTTCGAATTCGCTTTTCCATATTGTTAAAATAACAAGTCGTTCGAAGAATATGATAACATTTTCGTGGACCAAAATGTGCGTAGCTGAAATGAATGTACCAAATGAGCTTATTAACAAAATCGTCTGGAATGCAAAGTACCCATAGCTTGTCATCAACAGTGCAGCGTTTGAAGAGTATGTTGTTTCTAACCAGGTAATAATGCCGAATCTGAGTGTGTGTCTTTTCATGCCATTTACTTTTGATATCTTTCCAAATCGGATCTTTATCTTGTTCATGAGCAATGTCCTTTAAAGATGTGGTGATGAAGTTTTCAAAGGCGACTTTCTGAATGTAAAGAATACTGAAGTTTTTCTCGAGGTTGCCTTCTGTGTTACTTTTCTCAAGCCCAGCCGGTGCGCGTGACAGCGCGTCCGCAACAATGTTCTCCTTGCCGGGAATGTAGACTATTGTGAAGCGGAATTCTTGCAGAAACAATGCCCAACGTTTTAACCTATCATGATTTAATTTTGAAGACATAAGAAACTGTAATGCACGATGATCACTGTATACTTTTACGTGCTTACCAGAAAGAAAGAAACGGAATTTGTTAAATGCCCAAACGATAGCTAAAGCTTCTAATTCAGTAACGGAATAATTTTTTTCAGATTTTGTTAGCACTCGGCTAGCAAAAGCAATGGTTTTCTGAACAGTAATGTCATCTTCTATGGCTTCTTGAAATAAATGGGCACCAAGACCAACTTTGGAAGAATCAGTGCTAAGGCAGAAATCTTGTGACAGATCTGGATGAGCTAGTATTGGCGCGTGAAGTAACGCTTCTTTCAAAGAATTGAATTCCAACTGTGCTTGTTCGTCCCAGTTCCAAATAGTATTTTTTCCAGTGAGAGAACAAAGTTTAGGTGTAACTAGAATTTGCATATTCAGAAAACGACGGTAAAAATTTACGAGACCTAGAAAACTGCGGACTTGTTTTTTTGTGGATGGAACTGGAATGGCTCTAATTGCTTCTAACTTTTCAGGATCCGGCTGAATGCCTTCAGAAGAAATAATATGTCCCAAAAACTTCACCTTTGACCTACCGAATTCAGACTTTTCCAAGTTAACTGTAATTCCAGATTCTGCAAAAATACGTAACAAACTGTTGAGGATGCGGTTATGTTGTTCCCATGAAGCTTCTGCTATTAGAATATCGTCCACATATAAAGTGATGTGACGTTTTAAGAACTCAGGTAATATGGAATTTAACCCACGAATGAATGCTGCTGAAGAAATTTTCAAACCAAAAGGAAGTTTCCGAAACTGATAACAAACGCCGAAACAAAGGAAAGCTGTGTATTTTCTGCATTCTGGATGAAGTTCGATCTGATAAAAGCTGGATCTGAGATCAATGGAAGACAACACTTTTACACCATTAAAATTTTGAAGAAGTTCTTCCATCGTCTGCGGCCTGTCTGTTTCAGGAATGATGATAGTATTGATTTGTCTCGAATCTAAAACAAGCCTGATAGATCCATTCTTCTTCTCAACAACATGTAATGGGTTGTTGTATGAGCTTACTGCAGGCTCAATAATGCCCTCGACAAGCATAGATTGTATTTCTGTTCTAACACGGTCCCTATAATGCGCCGGAATTACGTATGGTCTAACACAAAATTTAGTATGCTCACGAACACGAAATTGGTATTGAAATCCCTTGATTGTTCCTGTTTTGTGAGTAAAAACTGTGGAATGTGCTTGTAAAATCTCAAAAAGGTCCTGCCTATCAGTGTCATTACAATTCTCAATTGTCTGAATTTTATTCTGAATTAACTCATTAATTTCAAATATGCCGTCGATGTCAACCCTGTCAGTACTTGCAGAGTGATTGTTGGTGTCTACTTCCGTAGAAAATTCCGAACTGTTGTCTAACAGAACGTAAAGCCGATTAATTTCCTCATCATGGTTTGAGAGCCAGTCTTCAAATTTCAAAGCTATTGACTTACCTTCTTTCTCTAAACTTATTTCAGCATCGTGGAAGCTTAAGATTGCTTTATATTCATTCAAAAAGTCTACTCCCAGTATAATTTCCGTCGACAATAATGGAACAATAAGGAAGTTCATAGAGAAGCTGTGGCTTTGACAAAAGAATTCTAAATTGGTTTGTTGGCGTACATCTACACTTTTTCCAAAGATTGCACCTTGTAATTTAATCTTACGTAACGGAAGTGTGGGGCAATCGTTCGCTTTGTTGCATTTGCTAAAAGCTGTTTCGCTAATTACTGAAATGGGACTGCCAGAGTCAAGTACTGCCGTAAATTTTACGTCATTTACAGTAATGTGAATCACAGGATATGCAATGTTGTTACGTGTTACGTCGTGTTCCTGGAGTAAGATGTCCCTAATGTCTTCCATTTTTACGTAATTACTAGCTACGGCAGCTGCGTCATCAGTTTCATAAGTACGTCTTGTGGCTGCCAGTGGTGTGAGTCATCGCCTATTGTCTCTTTGTTGGCGCGCGTCGGTATTGGGATTTGGAGACCTAACTTCTACAAATTCATCGTGACGAGAGTGCTCTGCTCTATTTAAATCTCGCCAGTTCTGATGCAATTCAGGTCTGTCGTTACGATCATATCGTCTGTCGTCATGTCGGTAGGTTCGATAGTTTCTTTCATGTCGGTCATGTGGTGGAGAATTTCTCCTTGAATCGTAACTACGCGCTGGACCATTGCGTCTAAAGTTATTCTGTCTCCCTTGATAATAGTTATTTTGGTTCCCATATTGTCTGTTTCTCTGATTGTCTCTGTGATAGTCATTACTGCGGAGAGGTGATCTTTCCCTGTAATTATTACTACTCTGCCAACGGTTGTCATACGGGTGGTGTCTGTTTTGGTCACGATTTGCGTTGTAAGAATAGACTTGTCGGGTCCAGTTATTATTTCTGTCGTCACGGAATTGTGACGGATGTGCCCTGTAGTGATTGTTTTCCCGTTTTCGCATCCCGCGACTGTCTGTGTCAATTTCCAGTTCTTGTAACAGTCCCTGAAAAGCTTCAATGTCGTCTTTGCAACGTCCTGCTAAAATAATATGTCTCAAATGTTCAGGCAGTTTGATTAAGCAAATGCGGATGAGTTCTGAGGGGCTGTATGGGTTTGACAGGTACTGATTCTTGTGCAACATGTCTTCAAAATATTTGACAAGACTGGAAAATTCAGATTGTTCAAAGTGTTTCATCATCATGATGCTATGTTTTACGCGATCTTGTGTAGCTTGTGACCAATATGCTGAGAGGAACGCATGGTAAAATTCTCCTTCACTGTGACAATCGTGAATGACCGATCGCATTCTTACAGCTGGTTCATTCTCCAAGTAGCCACACATAAATTCTAATCTGTGCTCCAATGACCAGTTGGGAGGGAAACAATGAGAGAATTGATGGAGCCATGCTTGTGGATGAATGTCGTTGCCAGAATTCTTAAATGTTTTGAATTTACGTGTAGTAATGAACAGCTTATAGTCAAAATCATCGTGTCGGCGAGTAGCATGTCGGTCATTGCTACGTCGTGTCGGCGGTTCCATCTCAAAATTCGGTGTACCTTGCCAATTTCTTTCATAATTACCGAAATGCCCTGTGTTATTATTTTGTGGCTGTTCCGTATTTCTATGTCCCTCTTCCCTTATTGGGGCGCGAGTGTCCTCTGAAATACGTAATTCTTGTATTACCTGTGTCAGCTGATCTTGTACTTCCCGCATTTCTCTTTTGTATTGCGTATTAATTTGATTCTGATTTTGTTTGAATTTTCTTATTTGTTCATACTCTTCTGTGTCAGTGAAGGCTACGGGTCTTGTGTCATTCAGATCATCATCTACCTTTGTAGATAAATTAGTGACCTGATCCGAAAGTTCGGCTACTTTCTCTGATAATGAACTAATTTCCTCCATGTGTCTTTCTACTGTGTCCTTTAAGTTTTCCTGAGTTTTTGCAAGTTGCGTTACCGAATCGGTAGATGCAACTGAGTCAATTTTAGCCCACAAGGTCTCATGATTTTCATGAACAATGGTTTGCAGCTCTTTTATGGCTGCTTCGTGATTCTGTAATGCATTTTCATGCAGCGAAAAAATAGGTTGGAAATGCTCACAAATTTGTGTTTTTACGTCATTACAGACTTTTTGACATTTCGATTCGATTTTATGTAACTCAGTAGTTAAATCTTCACGTGTTTGTTCAAGCGTTTGTTCCAATGAGTCTAACTTTTGAAGCTTTTGCTGTGTTTGTCTCTGATTTTGTTCCACTGTGTCTAACTTTTGCAGATTTTGTCCCATTGTATCTAACTGTTGCTGTGTTTGTTTCTGATTTTGTTCCATTTTTTGCATTAATTGCAATAATAATGTATTAGTGTCTGGAATCTGTTTCTCTATGCTCTTTGGCAGTGCGTTTTCACCGGCAGCATTCACATTTTGACAAGCAGAAAATGTGTCTTGACTCATTTGAGAAACCGGTGAGGACGCAAAACCTGAATCTACAGTATTTGCAAAATTGTGTCCTATCATTTCGGATTCCTGAGGCGAGCTGTTGCCGACCGATCGATCGATAATGCTTCCCTGTTCACTACCTGTTTGACTGTCTACGCCATTGTTTGACGCCCGCTCCATTTCCCTATGCACAGTTACCAAATTACTACTTTGAACATTAGTTAACTCATTACACAGTGGCGCTAACACATTGCTTTCGTCTTCACTGTCGTTTCTTAGTTTACTTTGGAGCCGAGTGTTACGTTTTTCACACGCCATTATTGAGACAATATTTCACACGATAACACACAAAAGCACAATTTGAAGAGCAAAAATAAGAGAACACATTAACATAGCACTGAAAATAATATCTAGTTAATTGCAGCAGCGAAATACTTGGCGCAAAGCTACATGCACGCCACAACTGTTTTACTGTACAACAATGAAAGACTGCAACTACAAAGGAGATTCTCTCTACAATTACGCACTAGCAATAAACATAAGCTACACTAAATACACAAACTACAAGAAAAAATCAGAAGATTCCAGTGAGGTATCCTAGGCTAAGGGTCGACATATGAAACGTCCCCTTAGAACAATTTTACATGTGAAACGTCCACTTAGAACAATTATACAAGCCTGTGCTTAACCTGACACACAATATTATTTAGCGCAACGCAATCTGACTTTCAATAACCCCTACAAAACAATGGCCCTGACTAACATTAAACTACACCTTTCAGAAATCACTTACCTCACAAAAATCTTCGTTACTGGAACTACGGCAATACGGCGAGCGCCACTACTGCCAGCTAAATAAAAGATTCAAACTACTGAAGGCACTAACTACTGATAGGGATAGTTAGCAAATGAAAGATATTAATAGAGAACAAACACTGTATTTACCTTAATAGTCATCAATAGTCATAATATATACAGCAGCTCATGACATCAATTTTTACAAATTTCAAACTCCGCCATCTCTGTCCTCACATCCACCACTGCTGGCGGCTCACCTCCAACTGCCCAACGCTATCTGCTGTTCACATCCAGCTATAGCAGTTCATGACAACAATGGCAGGCAACAATGCAAACTAGCCACATACTGCACACAGCACAGCCAGTGATTTTCATACAGAGAGCGCTACGTAACGTTGCCAATAAGAAAACATAAACATCAAACTTACATAAAGAAAACATAAACAGCCTACTTACACCTTCATCATTAGAAAGTTCGACCAATCTGACATTGTGAGAACACTGAGGAACAAAATTACTGTTATGCACAAACCTCGTGTCAAAATGTTGCTGCGTTTGTTCTGGTGTCCAATACGTGTTACTGTCTTCCGCGTTTGCGAAAAATACAGGGGGATTGTAATGCCTTCGCGGGGTCTGATGATTTTTATTACTATTATGATTTCCGGAATTGTTACTGTGAAATCCACATTCACACTGTGGTTTGCCGTTAAACTGTGTGTTTCTGTACATTCCCTGCGCTTGATTTTTACTAGGCGCGGAGTTGTATTGGTATGAGTGAGCGTTATCAGCTGTTTGTTGCTGCCCGTAATCTGAGTGTTGGCTGCGCGAGTACGGTGTATTCCATTGCGATCCGCTCTGCTGTTGCCAACCTTTTTGACTGAAACGGTTTCCAAACTTCTGCTTGTACGATTGATTGCCGTACTGATTACCAGTCGTGTTATACACGGGATTGAATCTGTTGTGTTGATTATGTCTATTCCTTTTGTGCGGATACCCACTGCCTTTATTTCCGTTTTGCCAATCGTTACTATTTTTTGAACCGTTCCATGGCTTTTCATAGCCGTTACTGTCGTAATGTTGTGGCCAAGAATTGTGCGGAGTATTCCGCGGTTTGTTAGCTCTCATGTCTTCATAGATCAGGTCTACGGAATCTAATATCGACAGAAAGGTATCTGGATCATCATCTGGTATGGCTATCAGCTTTTCACAAATCGAAATGGGTAATTTAGACTTGAGAATCATAATTACATCTTTACTATTGATAGGGTTATCCCAATACCTAATTTTGCCAAGATATTTTTCGAAGTACATTCTCAGGCTACTATTTCTGGGGTCAAATTGTTCTGCATTATTGACTTCTTTACGAAGGCGCTTCTGAACACCTTCGCTCCAAAATTTGCTGAGGAAACAGTGCTCAAACTCCTCATATATTCGACACTTATCAACCATTTCTGTTCCCCATATTGCCGATTCGCCACCTATATATCCGGTAACAAATTGGATACGCTGTCTATCAGTCCACGAATTTGGAAAAATCCCGGAGAATCCACGAAGAAAGACAATTGGGTGGATATTTCGTTTTTCTGGGTTAAAGGTTTGAAAAACTCGATGCTTTATCATGCTTTCTTCCTTCATCATTTTTACTACTGAGTCAGATTCTTGATTTCGGTGACTAACTGGAATATGTGGTGGTGAAGTGTGTTCATTAGATACAACAGGTATTTGGAGTTGCCGAAATAATTCATCTTCTTCCTCTGAGGCTAAAGAGTTAGGATAATTCGGTCTCTGTATTCGGGAACTACTACTCACTTGTGCCTTCAGGTTATTTAGCTGTTCCGTTACCTCTTGCTTCCAATTTGGTAATTCTTGCTGAAGGGTACGCCTAATGCTACCGAGTTCAGACATTACGGTATCTCCGGAGCTTCCAGGAGCTGACAAGATACCAAGAGTGGTTGCTTTCACAGTCTCTACTAGGTCTTTGTTAATTTTATCTTCGACAAATTTGTCCTTTCCAGCAATCCAGTTCTCATACTTTTCTCTAAATTCTCTCTCATGACTATCTAGCCTCTCCTTTACTTTCGTTTCCGTTTCCAGAGTCAAGTTTGACATTCCCTCAGTTAGTTTTTCTACCTGCGTAGTTACTCAGTCTAATCTGTGATTAACCGTGGTTACGGTGGAGTCAAGATTCTTGGTTGCGTTTCGGATGTCAGCTGTCTCGCTTTGCATGGTAGCTAAAGTGTCATTCAGTTCGAAAATTATTCCACTTCGCATTTGAGAAACAGCATCCTTAACTTGCTTTGCTACTTCTTTGGCTACGTTTTCTCTAACAGTTTTTATTTCTTCGCTTACTGTAGAAAGTTTATCTTCAAGTGAGGCTAACATTTGTCTATTTTCGTCTATCAAATCATTTTTAATGGAATTCACCATTTGGCGATTTCCGTCCTGCATCATTTGACTTATTTGACTCAGTAGCTGTTTGAATACATCGTCTGTCACTACCCCTGAATTGCTTTCACCTGCCTCGCTTGTAACCGGTATATGGCTACGACTACTAGTGGCAGAAACTATGTTGGCATTGTCTAGTTCAGTACCGGTAACATTATGGTGTGAGGCACCAAAGTCCGTAAGATTTCCCACTTCACTTTCTACAATTGTTTCAATTGGTGTCTCAGCCCTACTAATTACCGTGCGGGACCGTAAGCGACGCGACACTTCACTCGTTTCATTCCGTTCATTTGAATCTAGTGATGACATTTTATCGTCTGCCATAGCTCACTTATTTACAAACAGTAAGTCAATGAAGTTCGTTTGAGCTACGGCCGTCAGCTGTCGACAGAGATGTAATTTATCGGTTGCGAGTCGGTTGTCACTGCTACGTCACAAGATCGGAATGTCGGGAGATGCACGTCACGAGAACAAAAGACTATTCTGGACCGTAAAGAAAGTATGGCTGCACACTGTTCAAAATAAATGAAAACTGAGGCTGGTCAGCTCCGTGAACAGGCAGCGGACATTTAAAAACAAATGATATGCAATACACAACAATAGAATTTAAACAATACTTGAAGAAATTACTAATCTACTAAATGCAATCTACTGAATTCAAAGCAAATTTTACTGCAACTAATAAAGATCGTCACAAATTGATTAATGTCGGCTGAAATTAAGGAAGCTTGGCTACGGCTAACAAAATTTTAACTTACGTTACTGATGACTGCCTTGGGCGTTGCAACTAGATTTTCGCACAAATCCTGTTCCAAAAAAAAAAAAAAAAAAAAATCTCTCTTCCATAATTTTCTCTGAATATCTCGTTTCTTTCGCTCAATGTAAATTTTATTGGCTGGCGTTTGATGTCATGTAACAAATAAAAAGCACAAGATTAGCTACAATTATTTATGAATATTCCCACAATGCGTATCTTACACTCCTGGAAATTGAAATAAGAACACCGAGAATTCATTGTCCCAGGAAGGGGAAACTTTATTGACACATTCCTAGGGGTCAGATACATCACATGATCACACTGACAGAACCACAGGCACATAGACACAGGCAACAGAACATGCACAATGTCGGCACTAGTACAGTGTATATCCACCTTTCGCAGCAATGCAGGCTGCTATTCTCCCATGGAGACGATCGTAGAGATGCTGGATGTAGTCCTGTGGAACGGCTTGCCATGCCATTTCCACCTGGCGCCTCAGTTGGACCAGCGTTCGTGCTGGACGTGCAGATCGCGTGAGACGACGCTTCATCCAGTCCCAGACATGCTCAATGCGGGACAGATCCGGAGATCTTGCTGGCCAGGGTAGTTGACTTACACCTTCTAGAGCACGTTGGGTGGCACGGGATGCATGCGGACGTGCATTGTCCTGTTGGAACAGCAAGTTCCCTTGCCGGTCTAGGAATGGTAGAACGATGGGTTCGATGACGGTTTGGATGTACCGTGCACTATTCAGTGTCCCCTCGACGATCACCAGTGGTGTACGGCCAGTGTAGGAGATCGCTCCCCACACCATGATGCCGGGTGTTGGCCCTGTGTGCCTCGGTCGTATGCAGTCCTGATTGTGGCGCTCACCTGCACGGCTCCAAACACGCATACGACCATCATTGGCACCAAGGCAGAAGCGACTCTCATCGCTGAAGACGACACGTCTCCATTCGTCCCTCCATTCACGCCTGTCGCGACACCACTGGAGGCGGGCTGCACGATGTTGGGGCGTGAGCGGAAGACGGCCTAACGGTGTGCGGGACCGTAGCCCAGCTTCATGGAGACGGTTGTGAATGGTCCTCGCCGATACCCCAGGAGCAACAGTGTCCCTAATTTGCTGGGAAGTGGCGGTGCGGTCCCCTACGGCACTGCGTAGGATCCTACGGTCATGGCGTGCATCCGTGCGTCGCTGCGGTCCGGTCCCAGGTCGACGGGCACGTGCACCTTCCGCCGACCACTGGCGACAACATCGATGTACTGTGGAGACCTCACGCCCCACGTGTTGAGCAATTCGGCGGTACGTCCACCCGGCCTCCCGCATGCCCACTATACGCCCTCGCTCAAAGTCCGTCAACTGCACATACGGTTCACGTCCACGCTGTCGCGGCATGCTACCAGTGTTAAAGACTGCGATGGAGCTCCGTATGCCACGGCAAACTGGCTGACACTGACGGCGGCGGTGCACAAATGCTGCGCAGCTAGCGCCATTCGACGGCCAACACCGCGGTTCCTGGTGTGTCCGCTGTGCCGTGCGTGTGATCATTGCTTGTACAGCCCTCTCGCAGTGTCCGGAGCAAGTATGGTGGGTCTGACACACCGGTGTCAAAGTGTTCTTTTTTCCATTTCCAGGAGTGTACATAAATTTTTATTCCTTTGAGTATATTTTTTTTAAATTCATGTCCCTGTTCGGGCGCCAGTTACAACGATATGTTTACGTAATGTGCATACATAAACATACAGCTATAAATGTCCCCGTTCGTAGCCGCTAATTATAACAATATGTTACTTTTGTGCTGTAACATATAGCTATAATCAGCGGTGGAAACATATTTGCGAACGCCGACCGTGTGCGGCTATTTCTTGTTGGATCGTCTGATCAGTCGGAAGTTGCATTGCATAGAAGAGTAAATGCCTATTCAAAATATAATTATTTTGGATAGCTCAACATGAATTTCCTAAGGGACCGTAGTTTATCATGCATTTACCAGTAGAATATGGCGCGGAGAAAATATTTCGCCGCATGCAACTTCCGTCCGAACTCGACGAAAGAATTCGTGACTGTGAACTCTCTATTTGGCAGAAACATATAGAAAATTAAATAATTTCATGAAGAAGTGAGACATAGATTCTATAGTAAATGAATAGTACATACACCAGTTCCATTTAACTCTGAATTTATGGCAAGTAATAGACAAACTTACACTGCAATGACGGATTTAACATGGATGCCGTTTTGACTGGCACTTCTCTTAATGAAAACAATTCCTTTGACGTTTTCACATACACGTCGCACAATAAATCTACTGCAAGGCACTTTTAGTATTACACATTTACTTTACACTAGAACAATATTAATTTTAACAATAATAATACGGCGGCAAGACATGCGCGTCCGACACAAGTTACAGGAGACAAGAGAAGAATGAGTAACTGTTCATCGAGAATATCTCGTACCTCAAAAAAAAAAATGTGTAAAAGTGTTCTTCTTCTGTCCGTTTTTCGCGCCGCGGTTTTCAAAGTCAATAACTCACTGCATCTCTGACGGCGCTTCGACAATAAACAAGTTACGTCACAGGTCGTTCACCTTTTACATTCTCGCAACATTATTTGCTAACTGTAGCTGTTGCCGAGCGACTACTCGATTAGTGAATGATTTAAAATGATAAGACAATCACATAATGTTACATTGCCTTCCATGGGAATCTTGGAAATCAAGGAGATTACCAAGATTCACATGTCGCCGTTAACATTATGGGATTGAGTACTTTACAGATTTACATTGATCAAACACAGTATTCCTGTCATTTAATTATTAGGATTACACAAATATGGTGATCTCTCATTCATAGACAAAGACAGTTCTTAAGGTAAAGATACACAAAAAAATTTAAAAACCAAGACAGTAAATCTACGAAGTTTACAATGGACATTATACATTATACTCATTACAGTCTTTTTTTTTTATTTTTTTTTTTTTTACAGAGTTCATACCGACCATCTTTGTGGCCTCAAATTATTGTCCAGAGCTCATAGGCTCTTTGCTCCTGAAAGAAAACACATAGGATTCATCTTTTTATACGCACATAATTCTCACACATGGAATTTCTCACACGTGTCCATTATTATACACATATAATTCTCACACATGGAATTTCCCACACATGTCCATTTTTCATTGCTCACTAGTTTTCATGATTTTTACGCTTTCACTGTTTCTGTATTGACAGGTAAGTTAAAATTTGATTCTTCTCCAGGTGAAGCTTATGCCTTGAGAAGTTGGATCGCTACTTTGCGGTCTCCGAGTAGAAAACTTTTCATCAGCTTTGGCGGGCGAGTCTCACTCGCACGTTACGTACACACGTTACATGTAACAAAAGAAATATAAATACCCATTAGTCTAAAAACTAAGCTTAAATCTATTTTAGGACTTAGGATTCATAGGAATTTGACTTTGTCACTATTCGCTTGTGGTTTGGCTGTTCGCATTTCATTCACGGGATATAACATTAGCATAGTATGTGATACGTTGTGAACTCATATAAGCCTTTTATCTTAGGAGCGGCTTTCATGGAAAGTCCGTTTCGTCGAACTGCAGCTGGAGTGCTGTGCTAGTACATCACTTTAAATTTAACGCGTTTGTTGCGTCGATGAACGTTGACACAGGCTGATTGTTAGTGCTGAATCGCAACTCGAGGCGCTCACTACCCTCCACACGGTATTTCAGCTTTTCCGCGCACGGTTCAGTGAACACGTTGCGTCGATGGTGTTGTGGTATTTTGTGGTTTGCTGAGGCTGGTGTGGAGGGACGAGGATTACCAGGGAGAGAGGCTCCATTGAAACCATCCCTGTCTCCACATTTTCCAGCCGATTTTGAAGATTTTAAGGTAGGCTAGTGCTCGCACTTTGCAAAGCAGCTAACACACTTGGTTTCCGATGCACTGCACGTAATCACATCACCGCCTTCGGTTACACAACCGGACTATCATTGTCCGTCGGCCTATCTGCACGTTTAACACTTTTTTCTTCATCGTGTCTGTGGCAGACTTCCACACCATTTTAACCCTTCACTTATACACTACTATGTACACAATTTTTTTACAGTTTATAATCAAATAGTTTGTCTCACTTTGAAGCTTGCTAAGTCAGAGCTTTGATTATCATGTGCATTTCAATTTCTGTTACTTTGTTGGTAACTACCTTAACATTTCGCTTTACATTGTTCCTCATCTTTCTCTAAGACTAATTATGCTTTTAGTTCACAGTCACAATACATTAGTTTCTCCGATCTGTTAGCAATTATTATTATTATTATTTTAATTCATTTCAATCGTTCTTTCTATTTATTAGATTCATTAAAGTTATCACTGTCATTTCAACAAAAATTCTCTTTTTACTAGATGTGAGGATCAATCAGTCACATTTGATTGCCCTCTCACATGAGAACAGAACACCATTCAAGAAAATTTCTAATTCCTTATCGCGATCTTACATAAATTTTTATTCCTTTGAGTATATTTTTTTTAAATTCATGTCCCTGTTCGGGCGCCAGTTACAACGATATGTTTACGTAATGTGCATACATAAACATACAGTTATAAATGTCCCCGTTCGTAGTCGCTAATTATAACAATATGTTACTTTTGTGCTGTAACATATAGCTATAATCAGCGGTGGAAACATATTTGCGAACGCCGACCGTGTGCGGCTATTTCTTGTTGGATCGTCTGATCAGTCGGAAGTTGCATTGCATAGAAGAGTAAATGCCTATTCAAAATATAATTATTTTGGATAGCTCAACATGAATTTCCTAAGGGACCGTAGTTTATCATGCATTTACCAGTAGAATATGGCGCGGAGAAAATATTTCGCCGCATGCAACTTCCGTCCGAACTCGACGAAAGAATTCGTGACTGTGAACTCTCTATTTGGCAGAAACATATAGAAAATTAAATAATTTCATGAAGAAGTGAGACATAGATTCTATAGTAAATGAATAGTACATACACCAGTTCCATTTAACTCTGAATTTATGGCAAGTAATAGACAAACTTACACTGCAATGACGGATTTAACATGGATGCCGTTTTGACTGGCACTTCTCTTAATGAAAACAATTCCTTTGACGTTTTCACATACACGTCGCACAATAAATCTACTGCAAGGCACTTTTAGTATTACACATTTACTTTACACTAGAACAATATTAATTTTAACAATAATAATACGGCGGCAAGACATGCGCGTCCGACACAAGTTACAGGAGACAAGAGAAGAATGAGTAACTGTTCATCGAGAATATCTCGTACCTCAAAAAAAAATGTGTAAAAGTGTTCTTCTTCTGTCCGTTTTTCGCGCCGCAGTTTTCAAAGTCAATAACTCACTGCATCTCTGACGGCGCTTCGACAATAAACAAGTTACGTCACAGGTCGTTCACCTTTTACATTCTCGCAACATTATTTGCTAACTGTAGCTGTTGCCGAGCGACTGCTCGATTAGTGAATGATTTAAAATGATAAGACAATCACATAATGTTACAAGGTCCTTAAATAGTTCTGGTAAATTCACCTATACATTATTCGCCTTTACTTCTTCAACTTCCTGTACTTTTCACCTATTCTCTTTTTCCTGATTTCCTCTCGTCGCTTCTGGAACATAAGACTCAAACTGTCGGCAATAATTTTTTTTCTGCTCTTTGACCTCAAATATGAAAGCAGATAAATGTACCACCCATCGCGAAATTTTTCCGCTTTTACGCAGGCTAGCGAACATTCAACTCAGTGCTTGGTTGTCAGTTTCCAACGGAAAACTTTTGTGCTCCAGACAGAAAACGGAACTTTCCTACAGCTAATAATATCGCTAGTGCTTCTAGGAGTAATGCATATACTGAAAAGCGAGTTTCTAATTACGAAGATGCCTTGGAAGTGTCTGCTATTGGTCTACGCTCAACATTCTCTTCTTGGGAAAAGATGGTCACCGCTCCAATCGGAATGCATCAGTCTGAAATGTAAATTGTTTTCAAATTAGGTACAGCCAACACCAGAGCGTACATCAACCCATCTTTCAACCCTTCAGAAGCAGCTTGCTGTGAATCGGTCCAACGAAATTTCTCGCCTTTCCTCTTCAATTCGTTAAGGGGTGTTGCTAACTATGCAAAGTTCGTTACAAACTTCTGAAGAAATTGATAATTCCAATAAATTTAGTTACACCTTTAACCGTATCTAGTGGAGGAAACGCGTTAAACAGCACAGATTCTTTCTTGATCAACCTCTGCCCCGTATCCTGGTATGATATGCCCCAAGATCGAAATGCGGGAATGAGCTAAACTAACTTTTGGTGGTGTCACACATTATTAGATGTACATTATTCTTACAATAATGAGAAGTCGCACAGTGATGTTGCATCAAATGAAACGTGACAGGGAACATCGGAATATTATTTGTAATATATTGATGTTGCCTGCCACTTTTCATTTGATGCAACATCACTACGCGACTTCTCATTATTGTAAGAATAATGTACATCTAATAATGTTACAACGTACTTTCTATCATTGAAATTGTGTACACAGTGGTTATATAAAATGTTAAAGCAAACTTTATTTGTGATGTTTGTTTTATTGACACTCAGATCGAATATGACAGTGTAGATCTGTCGAATCCGTTCGTAGTAATAAAAACGGTTTGTTAGTGATCTTGACAAACTTGACTCTTCAAGAATAATACATCTTCTGTCTTCATTGTTCGGAAATCTTCCGAAGCGCTGCCAGACTCTGGCTCTAATGTTTAGGTCCCCTCTAGAACCAAATTAATTCAGAATGTGTACTTTCAACGAGTCCGTTCTTTTAGTCAAGTTGAGCCATGAATTTCAATTTTCCAGAATTCAGTTATGTATCTGGTTACCAGATACGTGATATAATCACGCAATTTTCAGCATTCTTCTGCAGCACCACATTTCAAAAGCTTCTATTCGCGTCTTGTCTGAGCTGTTCATCATCCACATTTCATTTACGTACAAGTCTACAGTCGCAACAAAGACCTCCAGAAAGGACTTCGTAACACTTAAATTTATGTTAGGCTACCTGTCACCCGCGGCTGCGCTCCACATCACTAGTTTTGTTGATGAGTGACGGTGACGAATGAAGCTAGTATAAAAGTATATAGCGTTGCATCGAAGTTCCGGCAGCTCTCAGATTTCTCTGACATTGGGTCAGAGTAACTTTCGTAGCTCGAGCTCTCTTAGAATTATGTACTGTATCCGACTTCTGTTTGCGAGACATATCGTGAAATAAATAATATTAATAGTATGTTAACGCTTTCCCTATATAATAGCCTAAAAAACGATTCTCGGGCGTTGCGCCGGATTTTGTTATTGTATCAACACAACATTTCGCCGTAAAAACTATCCAGTTTTGCCAGGTGGTTTAGCAGTTGTTTTCAGAAACGGCACTCGCAAATAAACATTGGCTGCGCACTGTCATGGAGTCCATGTATATATATAGGAGATAGGAAAAATAACGTGAACAGTGGTAGTAATGGGATGGTTGTGTTTAACGGTCAACACCGCAGGTAAGGCACGTGTCGCGCTGGCTGTGCGTGTTCAGTGCGGACTAGGCAGTAGTGCGGGTTGTTTACGAGTAGTGCTCACTTCGTATTTGCATTCAGAGGCCGAGGTCGATGTGCAGTGAAAGCCCTTACAGAGTTCCAAAGAGGGCAGACTGGGGGGCCCGTTTAGCTGGAGCATCAGTAACGAAGACAGCCAACTGATTGAATGTCTCACTAGCATCTGTTCCAGCAGTCGTAGCAGCCTACACAAAATATAGAAAGACATAATCGTTTAAACGTAATAGTGGGCGCAAATTGAAACTAAATGACAGAGATCGTCGTACGCTAACACTGGCTTACACGAACTGTATCGAAACAACTCAGAACTACTGCGGTTTAAGTGACTTCAGAGCTCTATAGATCTTCGTGTCCCAGTATCTATAGACACTGTCCGCCGAGAACTCCATAAAGCGAATATTCATGGACGAGCTGCCATACTAGTGAAAACAACCAACGCAAAGAAGCGTAAAACGTGGTCTCAAGAACATAAATTTTGGACGGCTGGTCAGTGGAAACAAGTCATATGGTCTCACGAGCGAACGTTTTCGTTATTTCTAATATCGGGCCGGGTTTACGTCTGGAGCACTTCAAAAGAAGCCTACAATCCTGATTGCTTGGTTCCAACGGTTACAAATGGATGTCGGAATGTGATGGTGTGGGCAGCCATATCATGGTATTCTGCTGGTCCCATCATTACTCTCAAAGGCCATGTTACAGTCAAAGCTTATGTGTCCCAATGTGTTCAATTTTAGGTCCTCTGCTGTTCCTCATTCATGTGAATTACGTCCCACTTAACATTCAGCAAGCGGAACTAGTATTTTTGCAAAAAAATGGTTCAAATGGCTCTGAGCACTATGGGACTTAACATCTATGGTCATCAGTCCCCTAGAACTTAGAACTACTTAAACCTAACTAACCTAAGGACATCACACAACACCCAGTCATCACGAGTATTTTTGCAGATGATACGAGTGTTATAATAAATTCCATTCCAGAAAAAGCAGCTGAAGATATTGTTAAGGATGTCTTTCAAAGAATTATTAAGTGGTTATCAGAAAATGGACTCTCCCTAATTTGGAAAAACCTCACTGTATCCAGCTTTGTATACCGAATAGAGTCATACCGACAACTGATGTAGCATATGAAGAGGGTTCAGTTAACAGGGTAGATTTCTCCAAATTTTTTGGTGTTCACATTGATGACAACTTGAAGTGGAAGAAGCATATTACTGGGCTTCTCAAACAACTAAGTTCAACTTCTTTCACTAGTCTTGGTAATAAACAAATCAGCCTCCTAACGTACTTTGCATATTTCCATTCAATAATGTCTTATGGGATAGTTTTCTGGGGTAACTCACCACTTAGATATAAAACATTGATTACACAAAAGAGAGCTGTGAGAACAATTAGTGGTGTTCACCCAAGGACGTCATGTAGGCACCTTTTCAAGGAAAATGACCTTTCCTATCCGTCATTGAAGCTCTCAGTTGCTCGAAAGGGAGTACATTATTCAGCAACAAAAATCTTTGATCATTTGCCCAACAACATAAAGTGACTGGCAGGTAGCAGATCAAGTTTTAAATCCAGCTTAAAATCATTTCTTTTGGACGAGTTTTTGTTTCAGAAATGATAAAAACAAAAACAAAAAAAAGAAAAAAAATTTCTCTAAATGTAGTTGCATGTGTAGTGCTAAAAATTTCAGTAATATTAATATTGGCACTATTCATGTGTGTATATATACCTTGTAATCTGACTTGTTCCAAGTCATATCAATAAAATAATCGGAAAAATGATCTACGGAACAAGACAAAACTAAAACTAAACTAAAACTCAACTGTTTAGGTCATCAGGTGCAACCCATGATTCAAATGTTGTTCCCCAACAATGATGGCATGTTTCAGGACGATAATGCACTCTTCCACACAGCCAGGACACTACAGTAGTGGTATGAGGATCATGCAGCTGAACTGCAGCGTCTTTCCTTGCCAGCACAGTCCCCGGATCTGAACATTATCGGACCCTTGTGGGCGGTATTGAAATGCAGACTCCGGAGCAGATTTTCGCCTCCCTCGTCACTACATGGGTTAGAGGAGGTACTGATCGAAGAGTCGCATAACATTCCACGTGAGACTATGCAATTATTATATGCGAATATTCCAAGAAGAATCGCAGCTCTATTACGGGCAAATGAGGGTCCAACCCTTTATTAATGAACCATTCCCAACTAAGTAGAGGTGTTAACATTATTTCGCCTATCCCCTGTATGTATTTATGTACTCCTAACCTATAGGACCCATTTCAACCAAACGTGGTACACATGTCACTTACAGTTCGGAAATCAACGCTATGGGGCTTATAAACACCTACCTGTCAAACGGGCAGGGGTGGAGGTGAGAAAGGAGTGTAGCCCACGACGCAGCAATAGTCGAATGAGAACACAGACTTAACAAAGCTTACACAAAATTTCAAACAATTGCCAGACTTTCACGCGTTGATGACCCCACAAAATGATAAAAAGAAAAATTTTATCGCTTACTACATTTCCGTCGCACACGCAGTAAAACTGCCGGATGAACCATCACATTTTAATTTATTACTTCGTAGCTACTAACTCTGTTCGCATAATTTTTTGCAGACAGTATCCACATCTGCCGCTGAATGTACCTACAAGAATTTGTGATTGTACAATAACACAGGGGATACGGCTTGAAATACTGAGATGTGTGATTAACAGCGGCATCGTAAATGATGTTTTAATTTATTACTTCCTTTGCTATTAACTCTATTCACAACACACTTCAGAGACAGTAGCAACACATACCGCCCTGAGGTGCGTGAAAATGAAACTGCAGGGTGGAATTCGCTATAGATACAGGTTAAATATACGTACAGATATATTTTTAGCATCTGCAGACATGGACAAAGTGAAGGGTTAAAAGTTCATCCTAAACCCTTGGAACGATTTCAGACTAATTTGGTAAACATTAAATACAGTCCGGAAAGAAATATTGTGGGGCTAACAACCACCAGCCGCCTATTGGGATGAGCGTGGTAACTTAGGGGGAGAAGGGGTAGGGCGAAAACGACGGAGAGAGTGAGGGCCGAGGGGCTCGGCTAATATAAGATTGGAATAAATACTTAACCGGCCAACCACTGGTAATCAGTAATATCCAGACACCGTGTCGCCGACCTCGACAGAAGCGTCATATCTGTCCCTGTTTCATCCTCTTAGGGGTACTTTTTTATTTACTTCCTAAAGTAGCCCATGTTATTTCTCAAGGTACAAGATACTTCCGTGACAAATTTCATCAAAATCGTTTCCGCGTTTAGTCATAAAAAAGTTGGAGACAGTTTAGAATGTCAATCTGGATGTTAAACAAATTCGTCGTTTTCGGATTTGCTTTCCTTACTACAGTAGCGCGGATTTTATACACTCCCTACTTCGTCCATCATCAGTTCCTTTACTCCTAACATAAAAAATTTCGTTTACTAGCTCTAGTGTTCAATAAGAGAAAAACAGTCAAGATCGCAAACCACTCATTTATTTAAAAGACCGGTTTCAGCACGTTTAAACGACCATTTTAAGATTAAGAGCGCTATTTGGCTGTGGCTGGCAGCCTGGGAGACAGCCATGAGGAATAGCCGGATGTTGTCTCAACTACAGCAACTGCTACAGTTAGCAGTTGGCTGGAGCTGAAGGCATCATGAGCGGCTGTGTGAGGTCACAACCACTGTAATTGCTACAGTTAGCAGCTGGCTGGAGTTGGCAACGTGGGGAACAGCTGCAGGGGGTCACAACCATGGTAACTGCTGGAGTTAGCAGTTGGCTGGAGCTGAAGGCATCATGAGCGGCTGTGTGAGGTCACAAACACTGTAACTGCTACAGTTAGCAGCTGGCTGGAGTTGGCAACGTGGGGAACAGCTGCAGGGGGTCACAACCATGGTAACTGCTGGAGTTAGCAGTTAGCTGGAGCTGGTGGCGTCGTGGACAGCTGCCTATGGGCACAACCGTGGCAAGTGCTATATTTAGCAGTTGACTGGAGCTGGCAGCATGGGGAACAGATTAATTTGGTCACAGCCACAGCCACTGCTACAAATATCAGCTGGCTGGAGCTGGCAGTATGGTGAACAGATGTGTCTGGTCACAACCATGGTAACTGCTATACATGCCAGTTGACTTGAGCACGTGTCGTGGTAAACAGATGTGCAGGGTTACAACCACGACAACTGCTGCAGTTAGCAGTTGGCTGGAGCTGGTAGTGTGGTGAACAGCTGCATTTGGTCACAACCATGGTAACTGTTAAAGTTAGCAGTTGGCTGGAGCTGGCAGCGTGGGGGACAGTTGCATGTGCTTACAACCATGGTAACTGCTACGATATCAGTTGGCTGGAGCTGGCGATGAGGTGAGCAGTTGCATGTGGTCACAGCCACGATAACTGCTACACCCACGGCCGCAGCTCTCGGGCATAGGAAACAAATATGTGTGGTCACAACCACGGTAAACGCTACAGATGTCGGATAACTGGAGCTGGCACCGTGCTGAACAGCTGCATGTGGTCACAACCATGATAACTGACAGAGTTAGCAGCTGGCTGGGCTCACAGCTTGAGGAACAGCTGCATGTGGTCACAACCACAGTAACTGCTACTGTTAACAGTTGACTGGCACTGATGACGTGTGGTCACAACCATGATAATTGCTACAGTTGTTGGCTGGAGATGGCGGTATGCTGAACAGCTACATAGGGTCACAGCCACAATGACTGCCACAGTTCACAGTTGGCTGGAGCTGGCAGCGTGGGGAACAGCTGCATGGGGTCATAACCATGGTAACAGTTCGAGTTAGCAGGAACTGAGAGACTGAGGAAAAGAATCGGGATTAACTTAAGTAAATTTCATGGGAAGGTGGTCCAGCTAGATGTGTCATTTATCATTCCGAAACAAGTACTTTTATTTAATAACAATTCTGTCATTAGCGAACTAACAGTCACCAAGATTCTTGCCTAGATACAAATAGGTTTTTTTAAATTAAAACCACAGTGCATAAGGACATTTGCATTATACGTGAAATTACAAGTGCTACTCAATGAATATGTCAACCGTGTGACACAATGTGGCCCGATTACAAACAGTAAATTGAGTAAATAAACTTGCGGCGGCACTCTACCCGTGGGACTAGCATCATAACTGTGGGTTAATCCAACAACCCCCCCCCCCATTAACCATGGACCTTGCCGCTGGTGGGGTGGCTTGCGTGCCTCAGCGATACAGATGGCCGTACCGTAGGTGCAACCACAACGGAGGGGTATCTGTTGAGAGGCCAGACAAACATGTGGTTCCTGAAGAGGGGCAGCAGCCTTTTCAGTAGTTGCAGGGGCAACAGTCTGGATGATTGACTGATCTGGCCTTGTAACATTAACCAAAACGGCCTTGCTGTGCTGGTACTGCGAACGGCTGAAAGCAAGGGGAAACTACAGCCGTAATTTTTCCCGAGGACATGCAGCTCTACTGTATGATTAAATGATGATGGCGTCCTCTTGGGTAAAATATTCCGGAGGTAAAATAGTCCCCCATTCGGATCTCCGGGCGGGGACTACTCAGGAGGACGTCGTTATCAGGAGAAAGAAAACTGGCGTCCTACGGATCGGAGCGTGGAATGTCAGATCCCTTAATCGGGCAGGTAGGTTAGAAAATTTAAAAAGGGAAATGGATAGGTTAAAGTTAGATGTAGTGGAATTAGTGAAGTTCGTTGGCAGGAGGAACAAGACTTTTGGTCAGGTGATTACAGGGTTATAAATACAAAATCAAATAGGGGTAATGCAGGAGTAGGTTTAATAATGAATAGAAAAATAGGAGTGCGGGTTAGCTACTACAAACAGCATAGTGAACGCATTATTGTGGCCAAGATAGACACAAAGCCCATGCCTACTACAGTAGTACAAGTTTATATGCCAACTACCTCTGCAGATGATGAAGAAATAGATGAAATGTATGACGAGATAAAAGAAATTATTCAGGTAGTGAAAGGAGACGAAAATTTAATAGTCATGGGTGACTGGAATTCGTCAGTAGGAAAAGGGAGAGAAGGAAACATAGTAGGTGAATATGGATTGGGGGGAAGGAATGAAAGAGGAAGCCGCCTTGTAGAATTTTGCACAGAGCATAACTTAATCAAAGCCAACACTTGGTTCAAGAATCATAAAAGAAGGTTGTATACCTGGAAGAATCCTGGAGATACTAGTAGGTATCAGATAGATTATATAATGGTAAGACAGAGATTTAGGAACCAGGTTTTAAATTGTAAGACATTTCCTGGGGCAGATGTGGATTCTGACCACAATCTATTGGTTATGAACTGCAGATTGAAACTGAAGAAACTGCAAAAAGGTGGGAATTTAAGGAGATGGGACCTGGATAAACTGAAAGAACCAGAGGTTGTACAGAGTTTCAGGGAGAGCATAAGGGAACAATTGACAGGAATGGGGGAAAGAAATACAGTAGAAGAAGAATGGGTAGCTCTGAGGTATGAAGTAGTGAAGGCAGCAGAGGATCAAGTAGGTAAAAAGACGAGGGCTAATATAAATCCTTGGGTAACAGAAGAAATATTGAATTTAATTGATGAAAGGAGAAAATACAAAAATGCAGTAAATGAAGCAGGCAAAAAGGAATACAGACGTCTCAAAAATGAGATCGACAGGAAGTGCAAAATGGCTAAGCAGGGATGGCTAGAGGACAAATGTAAGGATGTAGAGGCTTGTCTCACTAGGGGTAAGATAGATACTGCCTACAGGAAAATTAAAGAGACCTTTGGAGAGAAGAGAACCACTTGTATGAATATCAAGAGCTCAGATGGCAACCCAGTTCTAAGCAAAGAAGGGAAGGCAGAAAGGTGGAAGGAGTATATAGAGGCTTTATACAAGGGCGATGTACTTGAGGACAATATTATGGAAATGGAAGAGGATGTAGATGAAGACGAAATGGGAGATAAGATACTGCGTGAAGAGTTTGACAGAGCACTGAAAGACCTGAGTCGAAACAAGGCCCCGGGAGTAGACAACATTCCATTTGAACTACTGATGGCCTCGGGAGAGCCAGTCATGACAAAACTCTACCATCTGGTGAGCACGATGTATGAGACAGGCGAAATACCATCAGACTTCAAGAAGAATATAATAATTCCAATCCCAAAGAAAGCAGGTGTTGACAGATGTGAAAATTACCGAACTATCAGTTTAATAAGTCACAGCTGCAAAATACTAACGCGAATTCTTTACAGACGAATGGAAAAATTGGTAGAAGCCGACCTCGGGGAAGATCAGTTTGGATTCCGTAGAAATGTTGGAACACGTGAGGGAACACTGACCTTACGACTTATCTTAGAAGAAAGATTAAGATTTGTAGACTTAGAGAAAGCTTTTGACAATGTTAACTGGAATACTCTCTTTCAAATTCTGAAGGTGGCAGGGGTAAAATACAGGGAGCGAAAGGCTATTTACAATTTGTACAGAAACCAGATGGCAGTTATAAGAGTCGAGGGACATGAAAGGGAAGCAGTGGTTGGGAAGGGAGTAAGACAGGGCTGTAACATCTCCCCGATGTTATTCAATCTGTATATTGAGCATGCAGTAAAGGAAACAAAAGAAAAATTCGGAGTAGGTATTAAAATTCATGGAGAAGAAGTAAAAACTTTGAGGTTCGCCGATGACATTGTAATTCTGTCAGAGACAGCAAAGGACTTGGAAGAGCAGTTGAACGGAATGGACAGTGTCTTGAAAGGAGGATATAAGATGAACATCAACAAAAGCAAAACGAGGATAATGGAATGTAGTCAAATTAAGTCGGGTGATGCTGAGGGAATTAGATTAGGAAATGAGACACTTAAAGTAGTAAAGGAGTTTTGCTATTTAGGGAGTAAAATAACCAATGATGGTCGAAGTAGAGAGGATATAAAATGTAGACTGGCAATGGGAAGGAAAGCGTTTCTCAAGAAGAGGAATTTGTTAACATCGAGTATAGATTTAAGTGTCAGGAAGTCGTTTCTGAAAGTATTTGTATGGAGTGTAGCCATGTATGGAAGTGAAACATGGACGATAACTAGTTTGGACAAGAAGAGAATAGAAGCTTTCGAAATGTGGTACTACAGAAGAATGCTGAAGATAAGGTGGGTAGATCACATAACTAATGAGGAGGTATTGAATAGGATTGGGGAGAAGAGAAGTTTGTGGCACAACTTGACTAGAAGAAGGGATCGGTTGGTAGGACATGTTTTGAGGCATCAAGGGATCACAAATTTAGCATTGGAGGGCAGTGTGGAGGGTAAAAATCGTAGAGGAAGACTAAGAGATGAATACACTAAGCAGATTCAGAAGGATGTAGGTTGCAGTAGATACTGGGAGATGAAGAAGCTTGCACAGGATAGAGTAGCATGGAGAGCTGCATCAAACCAGTCTCAGGACTGAAGACCACAACAACAATCCAACAACAGGACTTGAATATAAGTTCAACAACCGTTAAATAAATGTTATTAAAGCGCTTACATTTCCACTGGTCAGACAAGATTTTTGTTCATTTCCAAAGTTGAAATCCTCGTTGAAAGCACGAAGATTTGCAACGGTAGACGAGATAAAAGAATTATTCGCAGACGGCGCTTCGCACAATCCAGCAAGTGGCCTACCAGGACTGCTTCCGGAAGTGGGAACGGCGCTGGAAACGGTGTATCAGTTGTTGAGGAGAGTGTTTCGAAGGACTCCATATAAAATAAATAAAAGGAAAGCGTAGAAAAATTTTGTGGGCAAAGTTCCGGAATTTTTTGTTCAGTCCCCGTAGAACGATAATTTATAAAATAAAACCCAGGCTGTAGGCTAGCATGATATGCTTTACAGAAGTCATACTTCACTTAAAATCAAGGAAGAGGATGAAGAACTCACAAGGCAAGGTAATTTTAAAAAAGGAAAATTAAAAAATGCCACCCAAAACGAAGCCGGAACAAATCGGTTACTATACGAAAAATGACAGTTAGGGCAAAGAAGCCGAGAGAAACATGTTTACTGATACCTATAGTCTGAAAGATACTTTGCGGTGTGAAACAGAGGGTACCGGGTGTGTCACCGTCCCTCCACATTTAAGTATTAAATCATGCCATGAACAACAACGTTTATTTTGTAGCGTGTTCACTGTGGTTAGAAGTGAATATTCATGATGGTTTCTCGGTCATTAAGCTAACACGAGAATAAACGCTGTGGTTTTTTTTTCAAGATAACATGCTCTCTTTTGCCTCTATTAATCCTTGTAATGGGCCTAGACTGAGGAGCGCTACTCTATTAGTGGTGGATCGAGACTTTTGTAAGTTTCTTGCGTCGTAGGCAGAGGAACCTTTCAATGAATTTCTGTATAGCAGCCACATGATTGCCTGAGTCCCCAGCTTTCAGAATGTCATGCAATGTGAGGGCTACTTAGGTTTCGCATGACCGACTTACACAAGCCGCGCGGGATTAGCCGAGCGGTCTGGGGCGCTGCAGTCATGGACTGTGCGGCTAGTCCCGGCGGAGGTTCGAGTCCTCCCTCGGGGATGGGTGTGTGTGTTTGTCCTTAGGATAATTTAGGTTAAGTAGTGTGTAAGCTTAGGGACTGATGACCTTAGCAGTTAAGTAGCTTAAGATTTCACACAGATTTGAACATTTTGACTTACAGAATCAATACTCATTAACATGGGGAAGGTCATTCCTTTCGAAATATCCCATTTCGTTTGAGTTCAGAATATTTAGTAGTGCTACCAGCTCCTTGACACAACAAATCAAAAAGCCGTAATTTAACACTTGTGACGTCACAAGCCAAACACCTTATTTATTACGTTATCATGGCCCTTTTTCAATGATGTCATCGATATCGCTGATGGCGGGAAATTTTAAAATCTCAGACGACGCATGTGTATTGTGAGTTGATTTTGACCTGAAAAGACGTGAGGAAGGATAAGAGAAGAAATGAATAAAGCTTGTACTTATCTTCGCCTCCTCAGAAGTCAACCAAATTAATTTTCTGAAAAAGCTTCGCTCTATGGTGAATAATTTTCACAAATAAACCGATACTGAGCACTGTAGTTTATCTCAGTGAAAGAATTCACTAAGTTAAACACGTACGCTGTCGTAATTTTGAGAAGAGTCCATAACGTGATCGGTCAACCATGATATGCTCTATGGTTAATTGAATGTCGAACTTCGTTTCTGAGGGACTGCAGGTCCTTTACCGCACGATAAAAGAATATGATCTGATAAATTTTCATTTCATATTAAGCCAGTTGCGGAGTAGTCCCACACCTGAAATTTTGCTTCTTCTTTCACGTAATAGCTTTAACAGAAAAGCTAAAATTACATATCGTTAATAAACAACGACATGGTCTGGCTTTGAAACTTACAGAAGCGCCAAAGAAACTGGTATAGGCATGCGTATTCAAATAGGTAGAATAAGGCGCTGCGATCGGAAGACAACAAGTGCCTTGTGCAGTTGTGAGTCTGTTATTGCTGCTACAGTGCCAGGTTATGAAGATTTAAGTGAGTCTGAACGTGGTGTTACAGTTGGTGCACGAGGAATGGGACACATCATCTCCGAGATAGCGAGCAAGTGGGGATTTTCCCGTAAGACCATTTCACGAGTGTACCGTCAATATCTGTAACTAAGTTTTGGAGCTCTGCGAAGTCTTTGGCCAGTAAGGCAAAACAAAAGTAATATCCAACAAATGGGTCCCACCTGGAAATGTGAAAGTCAAGGACAGTCTACTAGAAGAGGTCAGTGAATATGTCTACCTTGGCCAGATTATAAATATGAAGGGAGACATAAGACCAGAAATCTATCGACGCATAAAGCTTGGTTGGCAAGCATTTGGGAACAATTCAAAAGTATTCAGATCAAAAATGCCAGTAAATCTGAAGAAAGCAGTATTTCATCAATGCATTCTTCCTGTGATGACGTACGGATGCGAGACATGGACACTGAACTCATTCACAAAAGGGAAACTTAGGACAGCACAGAGAGCCATGGAGAGATCAATGCTGGGCTATACAACAAAGGACAGGAAAAGGGCAGATGACATCCGGTGTGTGACGAAGGTTAATGACATCTTCGAGAGAGTAGGTTCCTTGAAATGGCAGTGGGCTGGCCACGTCGCAAGAAGAAAAGACAACAGATGGACGATGCTAGTACTGGAGTGGAGTCCGAGAGAGCACCGGAGGCCTAGAGGAAGACCACCAGACAGATGGGACAAAGACATCGAGAAGATCGCTGGTAACACCTGGCAGAGAACTGCCCAAGACCTTCCCACTTGGAGAAGACTTCTGAAAGCCTACCTGAATCCACGACTCGAAGAGGCCACATCATCTAATGATTGAATTGGCTGATGATGATGATGATGATGACCGTCAATATCAGAAATCCGGGAAAACATCAAATCTCGGATTTCGCTGCGGCCGGAAAAAAATCCTGCACGAACGGGACCAACGACGACTGAATAGAATCGTTCAACGTCACAGAAGTGCAACCCTTCCGCAAATTGTTGCAGATTTCAGTTCTGACCCATCAACAAGTGTCAGCGTGCGAAACATTCAACGAAACACCATCGATATGGGCTTTCGGAGCCGAAGGCCCATTCGTGTACCCTTGATGACTGCACGATGCAACGTTTTACGACTCGCCTGGGCCCATCGACACTGACATTGGATTGTTGATGGCTGGAAATTGCTCGATCGGAGGAGTCTCGTTTCAGATTGTATCGGGCAGATCAAGGTATACGGGTATGAAGACAACCTCGTGAATCAATTAATCCTGTATGTCAACAGGGGATGCTCAAGCTGGTGGAGGCTCTGCAGTGGTATGGGGCATGTGCAATTGGAGTGACATGGGACCCCTGATACCTCTGTATACGAGTCTGACAGGTGACGCGTACGTAATCATCTGATCACGTGCATCAAATCATGTCCATTGCGCATTCCGAATAACTTGGATAATTCCAGTAGGGCAAAGCGAGACCCACAAGTTCAAAATAGTTTAAATGGCTCTGCGCACTGTGGGACTTAACATCTGAGGTCATCAGTCCCCTAGAACTTAGAACAGGGCTTCACAACATACGTGCTCGTGGAGCAAGCTGTGAGCAGCAAGGCGTGAGCACGGAGCAGCGCGAGCACGCTACCCCCACTACCGGACCAGAGCGGAGAGTGGGGAGAGTCACGTGGGGCACACAACAGCTGCTGTCAGTCAATGTAAATCCGCGGCCACCTGTAGGGATATCACTTACGAATTATTACTGCGACAAATGAAACAAATAAAGGAGAATGTACACGTGCCACATAATTTTATTAGCTTAGTGTATGCCTCTACATTCGTATTAATTTGTGAACTGTTACACAATAAAAGGTGTCACTGAAGTGTGGGATTCTCGTTTATCTTGTACTTTTTGCCCTTTACAATTGGATCTATGTTCGGAGTAATTGTTCTTGTGCATTGTAGGCGCAACGTGCAGTTTAAATTTCGACCAGACAATGCGTTTCTCAGGTGCGTCTTGTTACATTTCATTGCAGAGAACAGTTGTTCACAAACATACGTGGAACCGAACATTGATATTATTGCAGCCGTCAGTTTGTGCAAACGAGGAAATCTATCCTGAGGGAAGTGTCTGTAGAATTCCAAAATGTTTTTCTTGTTCTGAAATTTGTCTCTGTATTCTCTGTCACACTGCAGGTCAATAATTTCTAGTTGCTCAGGACGAATCTCTTCAATATTCGCTGAATATGGAGAAGAGAACAGATCAAAATCATTGTCTAGTGCTGTCAGATCTTGAAAGCGTTGATCAAATTCTTCCTTAAGGGCAACTAAACTATGTGAATAACGTTCACAGTCTTTGTGAACATCTTGCGTGGATGATAATTTAGGAAAATGAGCTACATTTCCTGTTTCCAGCTGACTCACCCAAAGTGTCAATTTCATTTTAAAAGCTCGTATTCGATCTATGAAATGAGTAATTAGCAGATCTTTACCTTGTACTGAAATGTTCAAAGCATTCAGGTGGCTAGTTAAATCTGCTAAGAACGTGAGATCACATTTCCATGAAGGCTCTTTCAATTCAGGAACACACATGTTATTTATTTCCATGAACATATTTATCTCATCTAATAGGCAAAAAAATCGATTTAATAATTCGCTACGACTAAGCCAGCGGACCTCGCTGTAATAAGGCAGGCTACCATACTGGCTTTCTACATCCTCAAGAAAGCTTTTAAATTGCCTGTGTTGTAACCCATACTTCCTTATATAATTGGTTGTACGAACAGCACTCATCACATTTTTTAGAGTCATACTCTTTGCACATAAGTTTTTCTGGTGGATCACACAGTGAACGCTCCTTATTTCATTCGGCACGGTCAGGTTTTGCATTTTCTCCTTCAACAGCGCAACGAAACCTGATTTTTTTCCCTGTCATCGCTGGTGCACCGTCTATAGACACTGAAACTAAAGAATTCCACGACAATCCTATATTTTCAACACTTTCTTCAACACTTCTTAAAATATCACCTCCGGTTGTAGTGTTCTTCATGGCTGCTACATCGAGGAGCTCCTCCCTCACCTGAAGATCTTTGTTAACACCTCTAATAAATATGGCAAGCTGCGCTGTTCCAGTGATATCAACACTTTCGTCCAGAGCTAGAGAATACGCCATAAAATCTTTACAGATATTTGCAAGCTGGCTCTGGACGTCGTCTGCCATGTCCTGCATGCGACGCATAATGGTCATGTTAGATAATGGCACAATCCGAAACTGTTCAACTTGAGATGGACACAAATGTTCCGCTGCAACTACCAAACATTCTTTTATTAAATCGCCATCAGTGAAGGGGCGCAGGGATTTCGCTAAAAGCAAAGCAATTTTGTAACTCACTCTGAGAGCTGCCTCAGTTGATTTTTCTTCGTCGTCCAGATCTTCTTCGGATAGCTTCCTTTTAAGTTTAATCACTTCCTGTGCACGATCTGGTTCAGCACATTTGTGGCCGTAATCTTTCGCGTGGTATGACATATAATGTCACTGCAAAATAAATTTCCTATAAGAATTCAGCGTTTTGTGACATACTAAACATTTTGCAACACCATCTTTTTCTGTAAACAGATACAATTCCTCCCAACTGCGAAAGCATGGTTGGGGTTACACAACGGCGACTTGACATGATTCTTAACCAGCGAAGTGACTGTTAGATCTGATCGCAGTACTTTAAACGTTACACAGTCGGGGCGAATTCAATAGGCACGCTGCGGCCCTATTCAAACGTGCGCGCGCATTTCCCCTCCCTCCCTACTCCGCGACCTTGCACCTGCTCGCGAGCACGTGCCTGAGCAGACGCGAGTACTCGCGCTCAAAACCGGCCAGTTGTTAAGCCCTGACTTAGAACTACTGAAACCTACCTAACCTAAGGACATCACACACATCCATGCCCGAGGTAGGATTCGATTCTGCCACCGTAGTAGCAGCGCGGTTCCGCACTGAGGCGCGTAGAACCGCTCGGCCACCGCGGTGGGCAGACCCACGTCCCGAAATTCTACAGAGTGGTTCCAGGAACAATCTTCTGAGTTAAACACTTCCGCAGGCCACCGAACACTCCAGATATGAACATTAGTGAGCATATCTGGGCAGCCTTGCAACGAGTTGCTCAGAAGAGATCTCCATCTGCTCATACTTTTACGGATTTATGGACATCCCTGCAAGATTCATGGTGTCAATTGACTCCAGCACTACTTCAGACATCAGTACTGCGTGTTCACGGGGACCCTAAACGATGTTACGCAGGTGTACCAGTTTCTTTGGCTCTTCAGTGTAAAAACACCAAATAAACGTTAAACGAATTCAGTATATTCATAGTTAATGGGAGATTAATCCTTTGACGTTACAGTAGGTGGAACAAGGATAGAGCGTAACAGCAAGGCATCTCCTAACCGACCGCAGAAAAAAGTAAAGGCTGCACCTTCCTATGTCAGTATGCATATTATTACAAAAAGTTAAATATCACTAGTGGACTCTTTGATCCTCTTTCTCATGACATATGTTTTAAACCTTACATGTAGATGACACAAAAAAAAGAAAACTGGATACGGAGGTCTTACAACAGGAATTTTAAAAACTAAGCATGGTGGATGGTGGTAAATTTAAAGAAAATAAGATGTTGGATGACAGGACATTTAAATAATTAAATATGGCTGATGACAGAAATTTTAAATAATTTTATGTGGCAGATGACGAAAAATTTAACAAATTTAGGATGTGCTGGTGAGAAATATTTTTACCCAATCACAGTACAATAAATTTTTCTTGACAAAGTTCTCCGTACATACCACACCCACCCAGCCACCCTCGCCCCTCACCATACACATGCACAGACACACACACACACACACACATACACACACACACACACACACAGTAAATTTATTCTTGACCTCAAAATATTAAAAAAAGCTTACTTGAACACGGGTACGAAATCCCTTTCTTAGGGACAAATGGAATGATTTTTTGTACATTGCACAAAAGTGGCACATTCAAATAGAATGTTAAGGCAAATGACCACAATCACGGCTGAAGGCCTTACACGCCAGGAACGGCAATAATATAAAAAATCTAGAAACCTACTGTAAAACAGAAAACACAATATCAAAGGTTAGTAAAATAAAACAAGCAACTGATCACCAAACAGGTGAAATGAGATGATGGTCAACTTTCTAACACAAAGGGGCCACAGACGGTGGTCCAGTAATCGCCATATGACAAAGTCCGGCATCAAACACTTTCGCGAGATATGAGATAGGCAGCCAAGAGTTGCGTTCACTTCACACGATGGTAACTCATACTGGTGGAAGTCTAACGAATGACTAATGATAATCTTGCTGAAGCTACCTGACTTACGATAAACCAATAGAACGATGTAACAATACGCCAAAGCCGGAAAGAGCGGTCTGCACTACATCCCCAGATTGCTGTGCAGCTAACTGGGACATTAGGGACCACCAGGCAGGAAAAATTACTGCTGGTTCAACTTAACAAGTTGTAACAAGATGAAAGCAGTAAATAGTAACAAGAAGTCGAGGAAAGCTAACGCGCTGCTCTTCACCTCGGCGACACTTTGTAACAACAACGACGCTGTACTATTGTACATATAAGTAATTGTTTTCTTCTGATTTTTCGATAAACTAGTGTAATTGATGTTCCGGTTTCATTTGTTTTTTGTTTCATGCCATTGTGCTAAGAAAACTGTAAACAAGAGTCAATGTGAGTATTAATGTTTATGTCAAACGTCAAGCAATATTGTAATAGAATTGAAATGTAACAAATGTTGAAACTGTTGTAAGATGTTTAAAATTGTAACTGTGCGTCTGGTCCATACGTAGGCAATGTGTTAGGATATGTAGAATGCAAAACCTCGGGTGAATACCCTGTCTGTAAGGGAGCGGTAAAAGGTGGATGGCAGGCGAGAGCGGGAAAATGCGCGCGGGCACTGCACGGCACAACGGGCTCAGCAGTAGTAGTTGGAGTTTGGCATTGGTTTGAGCAACACCTACTGGAGCGAGGAGGCTCTCCTGGAAGACGTAGTTTCACTGAGCCTCGGGTATGCTGTCCCAACGCCCACACAGCATGGCAAAATTCCATAGGCACTAAATGGAAAAGTATTGCGACGCTAAGAAGAATGAAAGTGCCGATACGTCAAGAGCCGTAACTGTGGTTGTATGTGTGCTCTGTGCCTCGCCATCTCGCCGCTTGCCAACCGCCGCATCGATACAAGCAGGTTGAAACTTTTAGTACTGTATTCGTATGGACCATAGAGTGAACTGTGCAATAATAACATAAATTTTACCAGAACTTTCCCTTCATTTAATTATCCTCACAATTAACCTAGACAGGGTCCTTTCCAAATGTTGTGCAATCTGGGTGTCCCGAAATGAAAAATTAAATTTTGTGTTAATAATAATTACTTGCAGACCTGGTTATGTTAGAATGGTGTTTAAAGAACTGTTTTCTTCCCAGAATGATAGAGCACTTGCCCGCGAAAGGCAAAGGTCCCGAGTTCGAGTCTCGGTCGGGCACACAGTTTTAATCTGCCAGGAAGTTTCAACTGTTTTGTTAATGAACCAGTAAATGAATAACGAAGGTCTAACGAAGTTGAAAGATAACTTTAATATTGATATAGTAATGAAGTTTAATTATTTCCAGACAGATATAAAGGTATTTAAATGAGAAGTAAATAAGATAAAAAGTGTAGTAACTCATATACTGGAAATCTTGAACGCATGATAATTTCAGTAATCAATTTTTTTAATATAGTGATCATAACAGTTTCAGGGTCCCCCCCCCCCTTTTATTCATTTGAATTCTGAAGTGTTCGACATTGGTTTGACCAGCAAAAGTTAAAGTCTATATATAAGTCAAAATTTATCAATGTTTTATCTTTATCAAAATTGACATTTTGTATGTGGCTCGAAAGTGCTATTTCTAGGGTAACCTATGCCCGATTTTAATCAAATTAATAGATAGTATAAAGTCTTGTAGTATACATTATAGTGTAGTGTTATGTATTTATGGTTTTTCCATATCAGTACAGAACGTGAAACTATCAGTTCAATAGATTTTCTGGTTCTAAAATTCTACTATATTATGCAGTGTTACTAATTGTTGTTTTGCATGAATATCTACCAACTTGTACAGGGAAGGAACTCAGTTAATGCCTAATTAGGCTGGCGACCGTATTATTATCAAGTTGGTAGCATCTTCAGTGTTGCTTTTGGTACATACTCACGTGTAATTGCATTTTGAACTTACTTGACGGATCATTGTTATTACAGAGTGGGTGTAAGTCTGATTTGCCACCATTCAGGTACACGCGGACAATATCTATACGAAAATCCTTTTTCATAAGGTGAACCCCGCTCACTTATCATAGTACAGGCTTTATGGGGTATTGTGTGACCCACGAGCACGTTACAACTTCAAGCAGCAGTACGAACCCAGGTCACTGGAGAAGAGCGAGATATCACAGTGGTGGAGGTTTCTCAACTTGGAATGAAATGCACCCATCTTAAAGCTTGCTGGATATGGTTTACGACGAGGTCGTGCCGCCTCATGACCACAGCCGTTCCATCGGGCAGTCCATGTGTGTCACCATCAGTACCAGCTTGTTCTCGCACTGCGCGGACCTCGCTCCTCCTGAGTCCCCAACTGAACTGGCCCACTCACACGACCCGGAACAACGACGGCGTCTCCCCAAAGATAGGGCAACAGTACTACATATGGATAAGCGCGGCTAGTGCCACAAGCGCACAGGCATCACTTGCGCCAGTCGACACGAGAAGAAGATAAACAACCGCAACTGTGCCAACTAAACGATGCTGTGTGGGCTCCAACAGAGGGCGGAAACCTACAAACAGCGCCAACGCAAGCCGCAGCATGGCTCAACCTCCCCCTCTCCAGTACAAACGCAGGGACAAACCCAACTAGTGTCCTAACCAAATTTAATTTGATTAAGGTGGACTCGGTATTGCTTACCGGTACAGTTGTCATTAACCAGAAGATTAACTGGGCCTAAATTCCGCACAATCGTACACGGACCCAGAGAATGGAAAGTAAACTTACCCAGATTGTCAACACTCACCTCCCTCTCGGGAAAATTACGGACATGTATCTGATATCCCGGCTTACTCCTGAAGGCTCGTCGATTACGGTTATAACGACCAGCTTGTCTGTTGTGGGCCCTGAGAACATTGCGCCTTGCACGATCTCAGTTTGCCGACCGGAGTGGCCGAGCGGTTCTAGGCGCTACAGTCTGGAACCGCGCGACCGCTACGGTCGCAGGTTCGAATCCTGCCTCGGGCGTGGATGTGTGTGATGTCCTTAGGTTAGTTAGGTTTAAGTAGTTCTAAGTTCTAGGGGACTGATGACCTCAGAAGTTAAGTCCCATAGTACTCAGAGCCATTTGATTCCAGTTTTATTTGACGACCGGAGGGGTGATCGAAGCAGGAATTAGATCTTGAATCCCCAATAAGTTCGAAAGGGGGGAATTAACAGGATAAGCAAACGTCAAGAAAACCAGAGTAGCCTTCAAAGCCTAGGTATTGAAGGCAAAGCTAAGCCATGGCAGACTAGAATGCCACTTACTGGGAGACTTCTCATGAAAGATAATAAGTGCGTATTTAAGGTTGCCATTGACCCTTCCCGTTAAGCACCCCTGCGGATAATACGGAGTGGTAGTTACATGCTTAACATCGCCTTGAAAACAGAAGGCCTTGAAGGGAGCCGAAAGAAAGGCCGACGTATTATCACTAACGATTTGCTTATGCGGTCCAAAAACACTAAATACGTTAGTTAAATGCGCAATGGTGGTGGCAGCAGTCACATTACGACTCGGAAGAAGCCAGACAAACCTCAAAAACGCGTCAATAATAACTAATACATGCCGATGGCCCCTTTTGGTGCGCGGTAAGGGCCCCACATAATCGATTTAGAGTTTGTCCACGGGGCAAGATTCACGCTCATAACTAACGAAGCTCTGCAAGGTCTTATAGGTTCCTAAATGCCCGCTAATCAACGAGTTGTGAAAATAATGGAAAATGGGGCGTACTAGGGTGCCTGGTAGACAGATCTTAATTTCCTTGGTATGTCCCATTCTTTTACACGAAATGCCTTTCCTGATAATGTGTTTATCCAAACGCTTCTGCGCCGAAAGCCGCTTCTTAACAAGTACCCAAGAGGAGTCCTGATGTCACTAAACAAATGAGGAATACCGCGCAACACGACACGACTAAGATTACCCTCCTCAGTTTCTTGAGCGGTCTCACTAGCTGGTTGTTCAGTAAAGATACGGGGTGAGGACATCCGCAGGCACATTCTCAGTGCCTCTAATGTGCTTAACCTCAAACTGAGATGCTGAAATACGCACCGCCTGCCTCGCGATACGGCCAGTTTTACGCGGCCGGGGTAGCACCCAGCTTAAGGTTTTACTGTCATTCTCTAGCTGAAATACTCTATGTGCGAGGTATAACTGGTACTTACCAAGCGCGAATAAGACGGCCAATGCCTCACATTCGTAAACAGAATATTTAAGCTCGGCGCTGGTTAACCGACGAGACTCGTATGCTAACGGCTGGCTTTGACTCTCGAACTCCTGGAGGAGGACTGCCGAGATTCCCGCATTAAATGCGCCGGTACGGACGATAAAATTCTTGTTAAAATCAGGCACTCCGAGAACCGGAGGATTGGCTATAGCCGCCTTAATATGCTCAAACGCGGCATCTTGAGTTGGTCCCCACTCAAAACGCACCCGTTTTCGGCGCAACTAATTTGAAGGAGCCGCCAGCTGAGCAAAATTAGGGACAAAACGCCTAAAATAACTCGCCATCCCTATGAAGTTGGCAATCCCTCGCTTATCAGTGGGCGGCGGAAAGGCTCTCAAGGCCTTAGTGCGCTCCCGGTCGATGCAAATACTCTCGCCTGATACTAGGAGACCTAAGAACGATACCTGCTGTCTGGCTTATGTCACCTTACTGGGTTTAACAGTCAAACCGGCCCCCTGAAACCTAGCAAAAACTTGCTGGATATGCTCCAAATGCTCTTGAAACGAACGACTATAAATTACCAATTCGTCCAGGTAATTGTAAACACAGACTAATTTCAAGTCTCGAAGAATATTATCTAACAAACGAGTAAGGACGGATGCATCAGTAGCCACACCAAAGGGGACCCTACTAAATTCAAACAGATTCCAATCAGTACAAAATGCTGTAACGTCTTTACATTCTTCGGCTAAGGGAATCTGATAATGGGATTGATTCAGGTCGAGCACAGCAAACCAATTAGCCCCGGCAAACCAAGTAAAGGAGTTATGAAGAACAGGTAAAGGAACCGATTCGAGGACAACCTCGTTATTTAGGCGACGGTAGTCAACAACAGGCCGAAAGTCCCGCCCCTGATCCTTAGGGACAAGGAATATAGGGGAGGCATAAGCGGATGTAGGAGGCCTAATAACTGATTGTTCAAGCGTTTTGGAGATCTTTCCCCTTAGTATCTTCATCTTAGGCGGTGAGAGGCGATATAGGGACTGCCTGACGCGGATGTGGTCAGACAGACGAATATGGTAGTCTAGAACATTAGTAAACTGCAGTCTATCACAGAGGAGCTCTGGGAACCTCTCCAACAAATCCCCTAGTTCAGAGACCTGCTGAGAAGAAAGATGGGTGAGATCAAACTCACCAACCTTAGTACGAACAGCCAGCATTCCCGCATCTCGATGCACCTTACGCTTAGTACACTCACAAATCCCAAATTTCTGACCAGAAGCGAACTTAAAGAAAAAGGTGTACCCCGTATAATCCAAACCAACAGTAACTGAAATGGAGATATTACCACCGCAACCACGCTTTGCTACTAGTTGAAACCTAGTAGCCAAGGGGAGGCAGGATTCCGTTACAATTGTGCACGGGGCCGTAATCAGTTATTATTGGTTGCCTTTTACAATTACACAAAATTTATTTTAAACTAGTAAATCCAGACTCAACAATTAATAAAAGGTACCATACGTTATTAATGAAGGAATAAACAGGAACGTAAATAATAGTGTTTTCATTGAGTGTTTTCATTGAGTTACAATTTAGCAGATCACTATTAAACACAGATACAACTGATAATGTTTTCAAAGCAACCCACTGTGATCTGGACAGAAGACCCTACATGCCAGGAATGGCAATAAATTAAGAATTCATTAAAACTTACATATTACAGGTGTTGAAATATTAAAGGCAAATCGCCACAAACACCGCAGACGGAATCAGGCGCCAGGAATGGCAGTAAATAAGGTTTGAAGGTTCCAATGGCTCAAATGACTCTGAGCACTATGGGACCTACCTTCTGAGGTCATCAGTCCCCTAGAACTTAGAACTACTTAAACCTAACTAACCTAAGGAAATCACATACATCCATCCCCGATTCAGGATTGGAACCTGCGACCGCAGCGGTGGCGCGGTTCCAGACTGTAGTGCCTAGAACCGCTTGACCACTCCGCCTGGCTAAGATTTTAAGGCTTAATGCTAAAATACAAATACCAAATTAGAATTTTAAGGCAAATGACCACGATCATACCAGGAACGGCAATAATATAAAAAATCTAGAAACCTGCTGAAAAACAGCAAATACAATAGCAAAGGTTAGTTAAATAAAACAAGAACACGTATTGTGTTCGAGTATAATGACTTTCCTGGGGACTAGAAATCTACTCTGTAGGAATCAGCATGGGTTTCGAAAAAGACGGTCATGTGAAACCCAGCTCGCGCTATTCGTCCACGAGACTCAGAGGGCCATAGACACGGGTTCACAGGTAGATGCCGTGTTTCTTGACTTCCGCAAGGCGTTCGATACAGTCCCCCACAGTCGTTTAATGAACAAAGTAAGAGCATATGGACTATCAGACCAGTTGTGTGATTGGATTGAGGAGTTCCTAGATAACAGGACGCAGCATGTCATTCTCAATGGAGAGAACTCTTCCGAAGTAAGAGTGATTTCAGGTGTGCCGCAGGGGAGTGTCATAGGACCGTTGCTATTCACAATATACATAAATGACCTGGTAGATGACATCGGAAGTTCACTGAGGCTTTTTACAGATGATGTTGTGGTGTATTGAGAGGTTGTAACAATGGAAAATTGTACTGAAATGCAGGAGGATCTGCAGCGAATTGACGCATGGTGCAGGGAATGGCAATTGAATCTCAATGTAGACAAGTGTAATGTGCTGCGAATACACAGAAAGATAGATCCATTATCAGTTAGCCACAAAATAGCAGGTCAGCAACTGGAAGCAGTTAATACCATAAATTATCTGGGAGTACGCATTAGGAGTGATTTAAAATGGAATGATCATATAATGTTGTTCGTCGGTAAAGCAGATGCCAGACTGAGATTCATTGGAAGAATCCTAAGGAAATGCAATCCGAAAACAAAGGAAGTAGGTTACAGTACGCTTGTTCGTCCACTGCTTGAATACTGCTCAGCAGTGTGGGATCCGTACCAGATAGGGTTGATAGAAGATATAGAGAAGATCCAACGGAGAGCAGCGCGCTTCGTTACAGGATCATTTAGTAATCGCGAAAACGTTACGGAGATGATAGATAAACTCCAGTGGAAGACTCTGCAGGAGAGACGCTCAGTAGCTCGGTACGCGCTTTTGCCAAAGTTTCGAGAACATACCTTCACCGAAGAGTCAAGCAGTATATTGCTCCCTCCTACGTATATCTCGCGAAGAGACCATGAGAATAAAATCAGAAAGATTAGAGCCCACACAGAGGCATACCGACAATCCTTCTTTCCACGAACAATACGAGACTGGAATAGAAGGGAGAACCGACAGAGGTACTCAAGGTACCCTCCGCCACACACCGTCAGGTGGCTTGCGGAGTATGGATGTAGATGTAGATGTAGATGTAGATGAAGAAACTGATCAACAATTGGGGAAAATAAGATGACTGTCAACTTTGTAACACAAAGGGGCCACACACGGTGATCCAGGAATCGCCCTCTGAGGAGGTCCGGCAACAAACACTTTCGCGAGCGATGAGGTAGGCAGCCAAGAGTTGCATTCACTTCACACGATGGTATCTCAGACTAGTGGCAGTCTGACGAATGACTAATGATAATATTGTTGAAGAAACGATGGAACAATACGCCAAAGACGGAACCAGCGGTCCGCACTACGTCCCCAGAATACTGTACTTAGAGCGCCCGGAACGAGAACGGAATCACTACCACCAGAGTAGAAGAATCACCAACCGGCTCCCAGGGCAGGTAACTGGGGCATTAGCGGCCACCAGGCAAGAAAAATCACCGCTGGTACAACTTAATAAATTGTAACAAGCTGAAAGCAGTAAATAGTAACAAGAGGTCGAGAAAAGCTAGTCAGATCCGCCTTCCCCAAGCACAACACTCGCTGCTCTTCGCCTCGCCTCGCGGGATTAGCAGAGCGGTTTAAGGTGTTGCAGTCACGGACTGTGCGGCTGGTCCCGGCGGAGGTTCGAGTCCTCCCTCGGGCATGGGTGTGTGTGTGTGTTTGTCCTTAGGATAATTTAGGTTAAGTAGTGTGTAAGCTTAGGGACTGATGACCTTAGCAGTTAAGTCCCATAAGATTTCACACACATTTGAACATTTATTCGCCTCGGCGACACTACGAACAGCAACACGAACCCAAGTCACTAGAGAATCGCGAGCTATCACAGTGGTAGAGGTTTCTCTGCTTGGACTGAAATGCACCCATCTTAAAGCTTGCTGGATCCGGTTTACGTCGATGTCGTGCAGCCTCATGACCACAGCACTTCCATGCGGCAGTCCAGCGGTCCCGGCCTGTTCCCCGCACTGCGCGGACCTCGCTCCTCGTGAGTCCCCAACTCAACTGTCCCACTCGCACGACCTGGAAAAACAAAGGCGTCGCCCCAAAGATAGGGCAACAGTTACTACATATCGATAAGTGCCGCTGGTGCCACTAGCGGACAGGCATCCTTTGCTTTCCCGAATGGCGCCAGTCAACACGAGAAGAAGATAAACAACCGCAACTGTGCCAACCCAAGGGTGCCATTCGATCTTCAACAGAGGGCGGAAACCTACAAACGGCACTAACTCGAGCCACAGCACAGCACAAGTAGTGCTCACACAGCCAACCAGGTTCACTGTTTCCGAGTGGTACATGAAAATGAAGTGAGAACGGAATGCATCCCTGAATAGACACACACAGGTAAGGAATACAGTATCACAATGTTGACCAGTACACTCACCGAGCGTTATTGTGACAGTGTTATACTTCCTCAGGTGCGTCTTTCCAGATGTACATTCGGCCCTGACTCCATTTTTAAGGACTACATCGAACAGAGCACGTGGAGGAGCTCTTGGAAGGAGAGGACAGTCAGCGAATGGAGTGGCCTGCTCGTTCCCCAGGCTGAACATCACCTCGGCTACATGTGGATACGGGGGGAGACGTATTGTAGAACGTCCACATGCTCCAACGACCATCCAGCAGTTATCAACCACGCTGGTGGAAGAATGGAAGGCCCTGGCAGAAGAACTCTTCACCAAATTTGTGGCCAGCATCGTAGCATGTTGTGAAGTACACACTGTCGCCCTTGGTGTGGATTTTTTTATATCCAAGGGACCATCATGATTCACTTTGACTTCAGTTTAGTTATTATCTATGAATAAAAGTGTCACTTTTGTTCGTTTCATTGCATAATTCTTTCATTTAATCTGTATTGAACTGTACCGGTTCTTTCGTTACATGGTACAAGTTTCATCAACCTATGTTACTTGCCAATGACACATGATGTGAAAGTTGCTTTCGTCTTTAAGTTCCTGAATACCAGTGTACATCAAAATTAAATGAAGTGACTCACCCAGTGGCATGTTACGCAGCAGTTACAGGAATACATTGAGCTGCCTGTTATAACACAACCGAGGGGCTTCTGGAGGCAGCAGAAGGGGTGCAGACAAAGTGAATCTGGCAAAAGTTGGCGCTCTGGGTAACATGAGTCCGAGTTTCCTTATTTGTAATATTCCTGCAGGAGGGGACTGTGTCCCGTACGCAAATCTCATGGAAAAAGCCTCGATTAACATCGATATCTGGTGGATGCAACTAGTGAAAGGGTTGGCCATTGTGTGCATTAACGAACAAGTTATACATGCTACATTCATGTTACGAAAAATCGGAGCAAATGGTTTTCTTCGTAAGGAAATACACCATTACAGTAAATTATTATCAGCATAGGACTCACACAGCCAACCGGTTGCAAATAACTGTTACACTGACCTAGGTTTCGGCGCCTCTATGGATGTCTTCATCACAATGAAATTTTAAGAAACCATGAAGCTGCACTGGGAGAAAGCAATGGTCAGAGTTTTTAGCAGATATGCTCAAATAAAAATAAAAATCAAACACGTTCAAGCCTTTGGCACGTAAGCTTTGCTAGGAATAACATTTGAGGTTTTTTTTTTTTTTGTTTTCTTTCGTCTTCTAAGTGCTTCGATGCTTCACGGCACAAATTCATCTCCTGTGCCACCTGTTCATCTCATAGTTGCACTTGCACTCTTCGTCCTCAGTTATTTGCTTGGTGTACTCCAGTCTTCACACTAAGGGGTGTGTTCCTCCGACCGCTTTGACAAAGCTCTTGGACGAATGACGGTGACTTCTGCCGAAAGTCTTCGGTTGCTATTGCTGATGACTCTTGTTGAAAATTTAAGCGGTGACTGCGTTCTAACCCGGAAGCGACGATGTTTAGATTACTAATCAAATACGATGCTTATAGACCACTGACACATCAATATAATTACAAGGACGAACTGCCCCTCTCACGGTAGCTGATGTCAACTGCTACGTACACACAAATCATTTTGGCAATTGATCAAGCGGTTCGGAACCTACAACACGAATTACAAGTAAGCTATGTTCAACTTCAGCAAGAATACCATTATTCAGATATGTAAAAGTAGTAAGGCGATAGTACAATGGCCGGGGGCAATGGCCAAGCGGATCTACGCGCTTCAGTGCAGAACCGCGCGACCGCTACGGTCGCAGGTTCGAATCCTGTCTCGTGTATGGATGTGTATGATGTCCTTAGCTTAGTTAGGTTTAAGTAGTTCTAAGTTCTAGGGGACTGATGACTTCAGATGTTTAGTCCCATAGTGCTCAGAGCCATTTTTTTGATAGTACAATGTAAACATACACATTAGCTGTCACCCTAAGTAAGGAGATTGTACATATAAGATTAATTCCATGGTAAAACTATCGCTTAAATGAAATTCTGATTAATGAAACTGATTTTAATTCACATGTGGTTGAAAGTTGTAAAGATGAATGGGATGACAAGCGCATAAAAAGCTGTATCAAAATGACGTGATATATTAATGAGAGAACATAATCTAGATAAGTTCTCTTTTATCTGCAGTATTTTTCATGCATTGGCAATATTGTGATTGAGACAGAGCGAGCAAATAAACCGACTGCAAGGTCTCAGAACGACAGGCGTCAAAATAAAACAAAAGAACTATTTCATTCAAGTTTGCGCATACTTGTTATGGGCTGTTGATCGTAGGGTACACCCCCTAAACATTAGTTTGCAGACGACACGGATGTACTGGTAAGAAGGCGAATTGAGGTAAGTATGCCTGACCGTACGAGTTTCACTGCGGAGCCACTTCTGTTCAGTTTGCGATCACAAAAGCTAGCCCAGACGCGTACAGAATGAAAACAGAGAGTGTTCTGCTTTAGCTTCTGGTAAAATGAAGTCTTCGCTGGCGATGAGTGTCTGCTCCGATTCCAGAAGATTCAGCCAGCGAGCGGCTCGAGCTGGACCACTGGAGCGTTCAAATTTAATTGCCGTCCCCAGAGCGCATCAAAGTAAACGTCAGCAGATTCATTTGGTAACTTAAGTCTCCCGGAAAGAGACGATTGACGAGCGTAAAATAGGAAAAACGGATGCCTATGTCACTTCGTGTAAGTATGAGATAAACGCGGCTACCTATACACACACAAACAGATACAACATATCGTTCCACATTATACAACAGGGTGCGTCAGAAATTGTTACTCTACTTCTAAAAAATTAAGATACATACAGGAAAGTAAAAATATTTCGGGACAGAGACAAATCATATTTAAAAACAGTCTTCCTGTTGACAGAAAGGAAGCTTGCAAACAAAACATAAGACATTTTTCAACGTTTCGTATTATGAAACACTCGAAAGAAACAACATCAATCATAACGGGGCCTTTACACGGGCCGTATTTTACGGTGACCCGTTGCCGCAATGACGTTGCCTTGAACATTGCCATGATGGGGCTGCAATAACACTGCAACGTTTTTATTTCTGTCTTTGTTGGTAAGCGCGTCCCTCTCACTTTCAGCCTTACTTCCTCTTTCTCACGCTGACAGCGCTGCGGTTCCAATTCACATAATATGATTGCCGAAACAATATGTTCGAAAGTTGGCGAGCCTTCGTAGAGGCAGTCTATTTCTTTGATATCTACAAGAGTGCAAGGAAACAGGCAAACGAGTGATCCACAAATTTCATAATTCTGATTCGTACAGTTACGGCCAGAGTTGTTATTGTTGTGGCCTTCAGCCCTGATACTGTTTTGATGCTGTTCTCCAATGCTACTCTATCCTGTGCAAGTTTCTTCATCTCCAAGTACATACTGCAACCTACATCTTCCGAATCTGTTTAGTAGATTCTTGTCTTGGGCTCCCTCTACTATTTTTACCCTCTACGTTGCCATCCAATACTACATCGATGATCCCTTGATGGCTCAGAACATCTCCTACCGACCGATCCCTTTTTTTAGTCAAGTTGTGCCACAAACTCCTCCTCTCCCCAACTCTATTCAATACCTCCTCATTAGTTATGTAATCTACCCATCTAAATTCAGCATTCTTCTGTAGCACCACATTTCGAAAGTTTCTATTCTCTTCTTATCGTCCGTGTTTCACTTCCATAGATGGCTACACTCCATACAAACACGTTCACAAATGATTCCTGACACTTAAATCTATACTCGATGTTAACAAATTTCTCTTCTTAAGAATCGCTTTCTTTCTCATTGTTATTTTGCTTTTCAAATAGCAAAACTCGTCTACTACTCTAAGTGTCTCATTTCCTAATCAAATTCCCTCAGCATCGCCTGATTTAATTCGACTACATTCCATTATCCTCGTTTTGCTTCTGGTGATGTTCATCTTATATCCTCCTTTCAAGACACTGTCCATTCCGTTCAACTGCTCTTCCAGGTCCTTTGCTGTCTCTGACAGAATTACAATTCCATCGACAAACCTCAAAGTATTTATTTCTTCTCCATGGATTTTAATTCCTACTCCAAATGTTTCTTTTGTTTCCTTTACGGCTTGCTCAGTATACAGGTTGAATAATATCTGGGATAGGCTACAAACCTGTCTCACTCACTTTCCAACCACTGCTTCCCTTTCATGTCCCTTAACTCCTATAACTGCCATTTGGTTTCTGTACGAACTGTGAAATAACCTTTCGGTCCCTGTATTTGGTCCCTGCCACCTTCAGAATTTGAAAGAGAGCATTACAGTAAATATTGTCAAAAACTTTCTCTCAGTCTACAAGTGCTAGAAAGGTACGTTTGCCTTCGCTTAATCTATCTTCTAAGATAAGCCGTAGGGTCAGTATTGCCTCACGTGTTCCAACATTTCTACGGAGTCCAAACTGATCTTCCACGAGGTCGGCTTCTAACTCTTTTTCCTTTCGTCGGTAAAAAATTTGTGTTAGTATTTTACAGCCGTGACTTATTAAACTGATAGTTCGGTATTTTTCACACCTGTCGACACCAGCATTCTTTGGGATTGGAATATTATATGCTTCTTGGAGTCTGAGAGTATTTCACCTGTCTCATACAGCTTGCTCACCAGATGGTAGAGTCTTGCCATGGCTGGCTCTCCCAAGGGTATCAGTAGTTCTAAAGGAGATTTGTCTACCCCCGGGACCTCGTATCGGTTTAGATCTTTCAGTGCTCTGTCAAATTGTTCACGCAGTATCACATCTCTAATTTCATCTTCATCTACGTCCAATTTCATCTCCATAATGTTGCCCTCAAGTTCATCGCCCTTGCATAGACCCTCTACATACTCCTTCCACCTTTCTGCTTTCCCTTCTTTACTTAGAACTGGTTGACAACCTGAGCTCTTGATATTCATGCAAGTGGTTCTCATTTCTCCAAAGGTCTCTTTAATTTTCCTGTAGGCGGTATCCATCCTACCCCTAGTGATATGCGCCTCTACATCCTTACAATTGTCCACTAGCCACCCCTGCTTAGCCATTTTGCACTTCCTGTAGATCTCATTTTTGAGACGTTTGTATTTCTTTTTGCCTGCTTCATATACTGCATTTTTATATTTTCTCCTTTCATCAATTAAATTCAATATATCTTCTGTTACGTATGGATTTATACTAGCCCTCGACTTTTTACCTACTTGATCCTCTGCTGCCTTCACAATTACATCTCTGAACGGTACCCATTCTACTTCTACTGTATTTCTTTCCTCCGTTCTTGTCAATCGTTCCCTAACGTTCTTTCTGAAACTCTCTACAATATCTGGTTCTTTCAGTTTATCCAGGTCCCATCTCCTTAAATTCCGACGTTTTCGCAGTTTCTTCAGTTTTAATTTACAGTTCATAACCAAAAGATTGCGGTCAGAGTCCACATCTGCCCCTGGAAATGTCTTACAATTTAAAACCAGGTTCCTAAACCTCTGTCGTACCGTTAAATAATCTATCTGAAACCTCCCAGTGTCTCCAGGCCTCTTCCACGTATACAACCTTGTCTCAGTATTCTTGAACCAAGTGTTAGCTCTGATTATATTATGCTCTGTGCAAAATTCTACCACGCGGCTTCCTTTTTCAATCCTTGCCCCCATTTCATATTCACCAACTACCTTTCCTTCTCTTCCTTTTCCTACTATCGGATTCCAGTCCCCCATGACTATTAAATTTTCGTCTCTCTTCACTATCTGAATAATTTCTTTTGTCTCATCATATATTTCTTCAATCTCTTCGTCAACTGCGTAGATAGCTGGCATATGTACTTGTACTATTGTGGTAGGCGTGGGCTTTGTGTCTATCTTGGTTACAATATTGCGTTCACTATGCTGTTCGTAGTAGCTTACCCGCATACCTAATTTTTAATTAATTATTAAACACACCGCTACATTACGCCATTTGATTTTGTATTTAAAACCTTGTATTCACGTGACCAGTATTTTCCTGCTGCCATCGAACTTCACTAATTCCCACTATATCTAACTTTAATCTATCCATTCCCTTTCTAAATCTTCTAACCTACCTGCCCGATTAAGGGATCTGCCACTTCACACTCTCACCCGTAGAACGCCAGTTTTCTTTCTCCTGATAACGACGTCCTCTTGAGAAGTCCCCGCCCGGAGATCCGAATGGGGGACTATTTTACCTCCGAAATTTTTTACCTGAGGACGCCATCATCATTCAACCATACAGTAGAGCTGCATACCGTTGGGAAAAATTACGGCTGTAGTTTCCCCTTGCTTTCAGCCGTTGGCAGTACCAGGAGAGCAAGGCCATTTTGCTTAATGTTCTACATCTACATCTACATTTATACTCCGCAAGCCACCCAACGGTGTGTGGTGGAGGGCACTTTACGTGCCACTGTCATTACCTCCCTTTCCTATTCCAGTCGCGTATGAATCGCGGGAAGAACGACTGTCTGAAAGCCTCCGTGCGCGCTCTAATCTCTCTAATTTTACATTTGTGATCTCCTCGGGAGGTATAATTAGGGGGAAGCAATATATTCGATACCTCATCCAGAAACGCACCCTCTCGAAACCTGGCGAGCAAGCTACACCGCGATGCAGAGCGCCTCTCTTGCAGAGTCTGCCACTTGAGTTTGTTAAACATCTCCGTAACGCTATCACGGTTACCAAATAACCCTGTGACGAAACGCGCCGCTCTTCTTTGGATCTTCTCTATCTCCTCCGTCAAACCGATCTGGTACGGATCCCACACTGATGCGCAATACTCAAGTATAGGTCGAACGAGTGTTTTGTAAGCCACCTCCTTTGTTGATGGACTACATTTTCTAAGGACTCTCCCAATGAATCTCAACCTGGTACCCGCGTTACCAACAATTAATTTTATATGATCATTCCACTTCAAATCGTTCGGCACGCTTACTCCCAGATATTTTACAGAAGTAACTGCTACCAGTGTTTGTTCCGCTATCATATAATCATACAATAAAGGATCCTTCTTTCTATGTATTCGGAATACATTACATTTGTCTATGTTAAGGGTCAGTTGCCACTCCCTGCACCAAGTGCCTATCCGCTGCAGATCTTCCTGCATTTCGCTACAATTTTCTAATGCTGCAACTCCTCTGTATACTACAGCTACATCCGCGAAAAGCCGCATGGAACTTCCGACACTATCTACTAGGTCATTTATATATATTGTGAAAAGCAATGGTCCCATAACACTCCCCTGTGGCACGCCAGAGGTTACTTTAACGTCTGTAGACGTCTCTCCGTTGATAACAACATGCTGTGTTCTGTTTGCTAAAAACTCTTCAATCCAGCCACACAGCTGGTCTGATATTCCGTAGGCTCTTACTTTGTTTATCAGGCGACAGTGTATCGAACGCCTTCCGGAAGTCTAGAAAAATAGCATCTACCTGGGAGCCTGTATCTAATATTTTCTGGGTCTCATAAACAAATAAAGCGAGTTGGGTCTCACACGATCGCTGTTTCCGGAATCTATGTTGATTCCTACATAGTAGATTCTGGGTTTCCAAAAACGACATGATACTCGAGCAAAAAACGTGTTCTAAAATTCTACAACAGATCGACGTCAGAGATATAGGTCTATAGTTTTGCGCATCTGCTCGACGAACCTTCTTGAAGACTGGGACTACCTGTGCTCTTTTCCAATCATTTGGAACCTTCCGTTCCTCTAGAGACTTGCGGTACACGGCTGTTAGAAGGGGGGCAAGTTCTTTCGCGTACTCTGTGTAGAATCGAATTGGTATCCCGTCAGGCCCAGTGGACTTTCCTCTGTTGAGTGATTCCAGTTGCTTTTCTATTCCTTGGACACTTATTTCGATGTCAGCCATTTTTTCGTTTGTGCGATTATTTAGAGAAGGAACTGCAGTGCGGTCCTCCTCTGTGAAACAGCTTTGGAAAAAGGTGTTTAGTATTTCAGCTTTACGCGTGTCATCCTCTGTTTCAATGCCTTCATCATCCCGGAGTGTCTAGATATGCTGTTTCGATCCACTTACTGGTTTAACGTACGACCAGAACTTCCTAGGATTTTCTGTCAAGTCGGTACATAGAATTTTACTTTCGAATTTACTGAACGTTTCACGCATAGCCCTCCTTACGTTAACTTTGACATCGTTTAGCTTCTGTTTGTCTGAGAGGTTTTGGCTGCGTTTAAACTTTGAGTGAAGCTCTCTTTGCTTTCGCAGTAGTTTCCTAACTTTGTTGTTGAACCACGGTGGGTTTTTGCCGTCCCTCACAGTTTTACTCGGCACGTACCTGTCTAAAACGCATTTTACGATTGCCTTGAACTTTTTCCATAAACACTCAACATTGTCAGTGTCGGAACAGTAATTTGCATTTTGATCTGTTAGGTAGTCTGAAATCTGCCTCCTATTACTCTTGCTAAACAGATAAACCTTCCTCCCTTTTTTTATATTCCTATTTACTTCCATATTCAGGTATGCTGCAACGGCCTTATGATCACTGATTTCCTGTTCTGCGCTTACAGAGTCGAAAAGTTCGGATCTGTTTGTTATCAGTAGGTCCAAGATGTTATCTCCACGAGTCGGTTCTCTGTTTAATTGCTCGAGGTAATTTTCGGATAGTGCACTCAGTATAATGTCACTCGATGCTCTGTCCCTACCTCCCGTCCTAAACATTTGAGTGTCCCAGTCTATATCTGGTAAATTGAAATCTCCACCTAAGACTATAACATGCTGAGAAAATTTATGCGAAATGTATTCCAAATTTTCTCTCAGTTGTTCTGCCACTAATGTGCTGAGTCGGGAGGTCGGTAAAAGGAGCCAATTATTAACCTAGCTCGGTTGTTGAGTGTAGCCTCCACCCATAATAATTCACAGGAACTATCCACTTCTACTTCACTACAGGATAAACTACTACTAACAGCGACGAACACTCCACCACCGGTTGCATGCAATCTATCCTTTCTAAACACCGTCTGTACCTTTGTAAAAATTTCGGCAGAATTTATCTCTGGCTTCAGCCAGCTTTCTGTACCTATAACGATTTCAGCTTCGGTGCTTTCTATCAGCGCTTGAAGTTCCGGTAATTTACCAACGCAGCTTCGACAGTTTACAATTACAATACCGATTGCTGCTTGGTCCCCGCATGTCCTGACTTTGCCCCGCACCCGTTGAGGCTGTTGCCCTTTCTGTACTTGCCCAAGGCCATCTAACCTAAAAAACCGCCCAGCCCACGCCACACAACCTCTGCTACCCGTGTAGCCGCTTGTTGCGTGTAGTGGACTCCTGACCTATCCAGCGGAACCCGAAACCCCACCACCCTATGGCGCAAGTCGAGGAATCTGCAGCCCACACGGTCGCAGAACCGTCTCAGCCTCTGATTCAGACCCTCCACTCGGCTCTGTACCAAAGGTCCGCAGTCAGTCCTGTCGACAATGCTGCAGATGGTGAGCTCTGCTTTCATCTCGCTAGCGAGACTGGCAGTCTTCACCAAATCAGATAGCCGCCGGAAGCCAGAGAGGATTTCCTCCGATCCATAGCGACACACATCATTGGTGCCGACATGAGCGACCACCTGCAGATGGGTGCACCCTGTACCCTTCATGGCATCCGGAAGGACCCTTTCCACATCTGGAATGACTCCCCCCGGTATGCACACGGAGTGCACATTGGTTTTCTTCCCCTCTCTTGCTGGCATATCCCTAAGGGGCCCCATTACGCGCCTGACGTTGGAGCTCCCAACTACCAGTAAGCCCACCCTCTGCGACCGCCCGGATCTTGCAGACTGAGGGGCAACCTCTGGAACAGGACAAGCAGCCATGTCAGGCCGAAGATCAGTATCAGCCTGAGACAGAGCCTGAAACTGGTTCGTCAGACAAACTGGAGAGGCCTTCCGTTCAGCCCTCCGGAATGTCTTTCGCTCCCTGCCACACCTTGAGATGACCTCCCACTCTACCACAGGTGAGGGATCAGCCTCAATGCGGGCAGTATCCCGGGCAACCACAGTCGTAGTCCGATCGGGGGATGCGTGGGACGAACTGGCCGTCTCCGACAAACCCCCATCCGGACCCCCACAGTGATGCCCATTGGCAACAGCCTCAAGCTGTGTGACCGAAGCAAACACTGCCTGAAGCTGGGAGCGAAGGGATGCCATCTCAGCCTGCATCCGAACACAGCAGTTGCAGTCCCTATCCATGCTAAAAACTGTTGTGCGAAGAACGTCTGAACTAATATACAGAGAGCAAAAACAATTCGACACAAAATTTAAACGGTTATTAAAATACAAGATTGCCTAGTAAATGCAGTAATGCTGCTACTTGCGCACTTCTGACACACTGCTCGGCGGCGGAAGGAGACTACGCGACTTTACACTATTCGGGTACTAAAACGCGATGCTACAACTCTCAAATACTATAATACGCCCGAAATTTATGAATTAAACAATGCAAGTACCAAAAACACGCAAAGAAATTAAGAATTTAACTATGTAACAAATGAGTGTGCTAGGAGTATACGACTTGCTGCTGCAGCTGCTTATCCAACGGCGGCAGGGAGCACAAGGCCCGATCAGTCAATCATAGCCAGGCCCTCCGAAATCTGATAAATACTAACTTTAGTAACAAGTTCAACAAATTCCTACTTTCACGAATTTTGTCATGCTAAAGCAATAACGATGTAGGATTGATAGGAAAGTATAGAATGTCTTCCACTATTTGATAGATTTCCAACCCCAGCCAACCAAAATCCTTCCGTTTAGAAACGTGTGAGAAGACGCAACTTCTGTACCGATATAATTACCGTAAACCAAATCACAGACTCTCTTACTCATATTTAAATGAACGGTGGCCAGTCCCGTAGTTTCAGGCTATGAGTTTTTTGCCTGACTTTCAGATCTCATCTCACCAAAAAGATTCCTTCTAGTACCTTGAGGAATGCAGTTTTTATGGAACTCTAGCCGCCCTCTTACGGGTCTGCTGTGCGGACACAGAACACTGTGACTACCCTGTTCTGTACCTGCTTGTGGGCGGTTTTCGCTGAGTGGGTCGCTGACGGATCCGACTGTGTGGGCAGACTGTGACTGTCTGGCGTACCCTACCTGTGTCCCGTTACATGGGAGTTTTGACCATGCCAAAACACAATGGAAAAGGGTGGAGTGAGGGATTGCAGCTAGCAGCGTCACCTGTGGAGCCAATGCACCCAGGCCCTGTACCCGACCACTATAAAATTGTACCCCCCAAAGGTGAACATGTTGTTGCTGACCAGATCGGCAGAGGGCTTGGCCAACTGAGCGGCCAGTGAAGAGTGCAGCTTAAGCTAACGTCCGTGTCATGAGCCAAGCAAAGGGGGCCCCTAAGGCTGCGGAATATACCATGTCTCCCTCACCATAACAAAAAGAAAGAAGAAGAATTAACTAGCTATGCATCGTCTGGCAGGAGTAAATATTATCTGCAGTTTTCATCCAGCATTAAATAATTGACTATACTGACTACTGGGATGTTCATATTACATTATAAAAGAGATTGTATGGCAATTTGAGCACAAACTGCCATGTAACAGTGTGTGTGTGTGTGTGTGTGTGTGTGTGTGTGTGTGTGTGTGTGTGTGTGTGTCCATCTCAGACCTCAGAGACGAGGAACAGCTAAGCTACACAAGGCAAAAAACTACTTAACTCTTCTCTGAGAGTTTGTAACGGTAACATTATCGAAGTCATCGTAATATGTATGGTTAGTATTAGCGTCCGTAGTAGTAAGGTAAGTTTCAGTAGTAGCAGTATGGTTCAAATGACTCTAAGCACTATGGGACTTAACATCTGAGGTCGTCAGTCCTCCAGAACTTAGAACTACTTAAACCTAACTAACCTAAGGACATTACACACATCCATGCCCGCGGCAGGATTCAAACCTACGACCGTAGCAGCAGCACGGCTCCAGATGGAAGCGCCTAGAACCGCTCGGTCACAGTGGCTGGATAGCAGCAGTAGTTACTGTAGAAATGTGGTGGTAGTGGTTGTAGTAATTGGCCCTTTTTACACTTTATTTGTTGTAATGTTTGCTATTGTAATAGTAGTAAATGCTGTCGTAGCAGTGCAAATAGAAGTAAGTGATAAAGGACAATTGTAAAGATAGTGAAAATAGATTGGAATTCCGAAATAGTAAGGAACTTCTTTTTGCCACAGTAAAGGATTCAAAAAGTACGATGAAAACTCGGGTAGAGTGGCATGTAACTAGCCATCTAAATATTATAACGGTGGTAAGAGCTACAAAGATAAGTAAATAAATTTTAAAAACACACTAACCTCAGCGCAATATTCAGAATAGAAGAAAGGGAAGAACTAGACCACAAAGACCCACATACATAAATTTAACTCTATAAATAACAGTCCAATGATGTTCTCTAGAAAGTGGACTACAATAAATAAATAAATAATAACTTTTTCCTTGTGGACTGCTAAAGTATGAGAATCGCACTCTTTTCCAGTAGCTACCTTTCGTCCATTTCGCAGCAATACTTTGGCCTGTGCAACCACTTCTGCCTAGGAAGAGTTATACTGCAAGCATTGCCGGTATACAGTGGAAATGTAATTTTTCGTTAATTCAATTCATTTTTACTAATTTTACAGTTGTCTTTATGACCAACTGCCATTAGTATTGCTGTAACAGCGTATCATATTGTCCAACATGAAGCTGCAATTTTCGTGGCCCATTAAATGTTCCTCAATATCAGTCGTACGCGGTGAACAGCAGGCAGCTTCACTTCCACATTCTGCGTCACTTGCTAGGCGGTGGGTGCGTCGAGAAAGAAGAATAAAAAAAACAAATAAAAAGCACGAAATCTAAAACACATGTTTCCGATACAATATCCATAGTCGAAACTGCAAAGCTGCGTGCCTTTTCTGGCGTCCGTTTCAGCACCTTATCTGCCAAAGGAAATATTCATGTCGCACTGCAGAGGCAAATTATGAGTCCTAGTGTGTGTGTGTGTGTGTGTGTGTGTGTGTGTGTATGTGTGTGTGTGTGTGTGCCAGAATTACAGCAATGTATACATCTTGTAGCTGTTTTCTGTTTGCTTTAGAAAGAAAAAAGTATACAATTTTATTGGTAGTAAACTGCATACTAAACAGAGAACGCCGAGGATTGAGATATTGCCGGGAAGCCTTGTGGAAGAGTGTGTGTGTGTGTGTGTGTGTGTGTGTGTGTGTGTGTGTGTGCTGGTGTAGTGGGCGCATATATGAGACCTGATTGGAGCGTTCCCTCCTTTCGTCTTCCCCTCTGCGCCTCTGTCCGCCAATATTCTCTTCACTTTGCGCCGTGCGTTCCCGAAAAGAAATATTGGCTGCTCGTCCTTCGATGTAATTCGACGAAAGAAATCTCTGCTATTTCATTTTCTCTGCTCTTTTAAAGTCGCGATGTGCGCGCAGCAGAGGCTGCCAGCTCTGATGAAAGGCCGATGAAAGGCTGTTTCTTTTGGCAGAAATCACCCCCAGCGTTATTTAATTTGTACGACGTCCGTGCTCACGCCGCGTTTACCGACAGCGTCCACACTGCCTCTGCTCACTCAGCTGGACACACCCCGTACCACTGCGAGGCACTGTGGGTTGCTAACTACACCGCTCGCTTCTCGGAAGAAATAATTAAATACATCGTATCTTACCATTTTAATTTACTTGTTCCGGCATGCCATAAAAAAAAGAATGCCACGCTCCAACGTAAAGAACCAACTAATTTTTCTGTTTCATGGTAAATAATATGAACACAAATAACTTAATATAAGATTTAACTCTAATGTAACAGAACCTGTAACGATTTGTTTTATCAATTTCATATTATCTTTGTCGCTTCCTTTTATAATTTCGTTTTGACTCGTATGTTTCTAATTTTATATTTGACGTAATACTCATATTGTGTTTCAATCTTTTATTGATAATAACTAAATTCAGGTTATACTGTTAGTCTCATATGGCATGGTTTGTTTTCTTAATTCATACTGAAGTTATGGAAATGTGCATGATTTAGAAGGCTCTATAAGATTTCATCTGAGCACCTCCTTATCTACGCAGTTAGTATCCATTTTATTTCTGTCAAAATAAAATCAATTTAGGTTCATCAATCTGCAACAGTTCTGCTATAAAATATCTTGACACAATATTTTTTCCCCAAATCTTGGAAAGGAGGAAACCGATTCAGCTCTGACATAATCCTTATTATTTGACTCATGATCGGTTTCGTTGCATTAAAAACCACATCTTCGGGCGATCACCTAGATAAAAACACATAAACTTTATATTTTACCTGAAATGTAAGTCCTCAGCTTTAAAAAGTATCTGTAATAGCGTATATTAAAATGTAGCTCTAATAACGTGCTACTCACATATGTCAGGCCATGAGATGAGCAGCAAGGCGATTATATGGCAGAATCAACGTTCGTCATTAATTTAGTGCAGAACTAAAGAGCTAAAGTAGCTGTATGTCAAAAATAAAAGCTGCACATAGTCATTCCATACTGCCTGACCTTGGGGGATCAAGAGCCTGAATAATAATAATGTTGCTTCCTAGACTCAGCACAGTTTTATTTACAGCGACTGATTTTCCTACAGTGGAATTCCAGCGTTGGACCTATCCCTGGCTACCACAATTTGTTTTCCGAATTAGTGGCGGTTACACGAGCACATTATGACTGTCGGTGAGTTGTTTTAAAGGAGCCATTTTGACTATTTTTCGACCGTGACTGTCTCAAGAAATATGTAAAGTTTTTTTTATTTTTTTTAATTTTTATTTTTTTTAAATTACCGCTACCAAGCGCAAACGTTGTCAGCTATTATATTACTTATTTATTTAGCGACATGTTTCGAGAGTTAAACCTCATCTTGATCCTGTATTTTAACTTGCTATTTAACTATCCAAAGTTCGCGTGATTTCGTCGGTTATCGCACAGCATTTTATGGACTTTATTACGTCTTACCAGTTAATCGGGTATCCGATCACTACGTGTAGCAGCTTTTATTTTTGACATACCGCCTCTATAGTGGTTCAGTTTTTATTCTACATTTATGATCAACGTTGGATCTTCAATACAATCCCAATGTCGCTCATCTTATGACCTGAGACATGTGAGTACCCACCGCTACGGCTACACTTTAAGACTCATATTGTGCCGAAATCGCTCGTGAGTCAACTAAAAAAATTGTTAGACAGCTTAAATGGTTTCCTAGTTTTCAAGATGCAAATCTGCAGCTGTGGCTGCCCTGACTATTAGTATTTTCCTCGAAGTTAACAAATATGGCGCAGTACTGTTGAGGGGTACAAAGATAAAAGCCTTCGAGTCTTTTCCTATCGAAGACATAGCGTGTCGAGCATCACTAGGATCAGTCAAGAGGATTTTCACAGGAGTAAAACCTGAGAGACGAATTTTAACACAAACTTTTGATGGTGTTACATGAAGTCTCATATATTTATTTTAAAATAAGATTGCAGTGTTTTATTTTAGACGAACACAGTAATTACTAAATCTTTGTACTATTCTGAACGACGCAAGGATCTAACGTATTAGTGTAGACAAGTAGGATGACCAGTGAAACCGTTTTTGGCGGGGGGAACCGAGTGGGTCGTTTGTGACAGAAACAGACGGAAAGTTGCACAGGCTCGCCACTGTGCGTGGGCGAGATACGGGACCGCAGTAGCAAGCAGGGGGTCTTTGGCGCGGTCCACCAAAGCGGGTGGCGGCAACCGCCTTCACTTGATGCTGCAATCGCGGGGCGCGCATCTGCCACCATTTTGAAGACTCCATCCAGAATTACGGGCTGTTTCAGCTCACAGCTGTCATTTGCTACACCACTAAAAGACGAATGATAAATGTTGCTAACAAAATGATTGCATTGTAGGTAAGTACGACCCACTAATGTGTAAGATGGTGGATTATATCATCATCATCATCATCATCATCATTTAAGACTGATTATGCCTTTCAGCGTTCAGTCTGGAGCATAGCCCCCCTTATACAGTTCTTCCATGATCCCCTATTCAGTGCTAACATTGGTGCCTCTTCTGATGTTAAACCTATTACTTCAAAATCATTCTTAACCGAATCCAGGTACCTTCTCCTCGATCTGCCCCGACTCCTCCTACCCTCTACTGCTGAATCCATGAGTCTCTTGGGTAACCTTGCTTCTCCCATGCGTGTAACATGACCCCACCATCTAAGCCTGTTCGCTCTGACTGCTACATCTATAGAGTTCATTCCCAGTTTTTCTTTGATTTCCTCATTGTGGACACCCTCCTGCCATTGTTCCCATCTACTAGTACCTGCAATCATCCTAGCTACTTTCATATCCGTAACCTCAACCTTGTTGATAAGGTAACCTGAATCCACCCAGCTTTCGCTCCCATACAACAAAGTTGGTCGAAAGATTGAACGGTGAACAGATAACTTAGTCTTGGTACTGACTTCCTTCTTGCAGAAGAGAGTAGATCGTAGCTGAGCGCTCACTGCATTAGCTTTGCTACACCTCGCTTCCAGTTCTTTCACTATGTTGCCATCCTGTGAGAATATGCATCCTAAGTACTTGAAACCGTCCACCTGTTCTATGTTCCTCCTATTTGGCACTCAATCCGTTTATATTTCTTTCCCACTGACATTACTTTCGTTTTGGAGATGCTAATCTTCATACCATAGTCTTTACATTTCTGATCTAGCTCTGAAATATTACTTTGCAAACTTTCAATCGAATCTGCCATCACAACTAAGTCATCCGCATATGCAAGACTGCTTATTTTGTGTTCACATATCTTAATCTCACCCAGCCAGTCTATTGTTTTCAACATATGATCCATAAATAATATGAACAACAGTGGAGACAGGTTGTAGCCTTGTCTTACCCCTGAAACTACTCTGAATCATGAACTCAATTTACCCTCAACTCTAACTGCTGCCTGACTATCCATGTAAAGACCTTTAATTGCTTGCAAAAGTTTGCCTCCTATTCCATAATCTTGTAGAACAGACAATAACTTCCTCCTAGGAACCCGGCTATATGCCTTTTCTAGATCTATAAAGCATAGATACAATTCCCTGTTCCACTCATAACACTTCTCCATTATTTGCCGTAAGCTAAAGATCTGGTCCTGACAACCTCTAAGAGGCCTAAACCCACACTGATTTTCATCCAATTGGTCCTCAACTAATACTCGCACTTTCCTTTCAACAATACCTGAGAAGATTTTACCCACAACGCTGATTAAAGAGATACCTCTGTAGTTGTTACAATCTTTTCTGTTTCCATGTTTAAAGATTGGTGTGATTACTGCTTTTGTCCAGTCTGATGGAACCTGTGGTTCATGGTGTGGGTTCCTGTAGTCATGTCCTAGTTCACGAACCACGGGAAACGTATGAGTGGCCAAGTAAGTCGGGATACCAGTTACTTTGGAATAAGGCTGGGCATCTCGGACATATTCTGAGTCGTGGTCACCTTTGTGCTCATATGGCAAAGACTACCAAATCCACCGGTTAGTCCCTCAGCCGTTAGGGGTAAAACCCAATGGGACTCGGGGCAAGTAAGGCTAGCAACCTGCTTCCCTGGTACTTTAAATATGATGCTGGCAACAATCGGTGGATTATAATGCATTAATATTATTTGTTGAATAAAGAAGTTTTTTTTTAAAAAAAAGGTAGAGACAGCCACCATCTTGTGAAACAAGCTCCGTAGCTTCAAAGACTTGCTGGAAGGACAATTTTTTAACTGACCTTATCGCTGTAGGGATGGTTCAGATTTGCATTCATATAAGCTGCCATGTTTTCTGGGAATACACTATTAATAAAATACCCAACTAGTGATTAATCATCTCCCTAAGTCAGTCGACATTACTGATCCTGCCGTATAGCAAACTTGCGTCTTGAAGACTTAGGAGGAAACAATATCAGAGACGGCAGGGGACTCTACGAAGATACGAGGAGTATGTAAGATATAGAAACTACTGCGAAAATCCGATTTGCACAGATGTGTTGGGCAGTGTCTTTAGTGTGCCTGTCGACCGCTTCACGTCACTCTTTTCAGTTCAGAGCGCAAAGTGATGACGTAGAAATGCCTAAAACAACAGTGTCTCTTGCCAAGTGTGCGGATCTGGTGAAAGATTTAGCCTGAAGCAATGCATCCCAGGCCGGCAGCTGTGGCCGAGCGGTTCTAACCGCTTCAGTCCGGAACCTCGCTGCTGCTACGGTCGCAGATTCGAATCCTGCCTCGGCCACGAATGTGTGTGATGTCCTTAGGTTAGTTAGGTTTAAGTAGTTGTAAGTCTAGGGGACTGATGACCTCAGATGTTAAGTCCTATAGTGCTTAGAGCCATTTGTACCATATGCAGCCCACATAATGTAAATGTCATGCGTTCTTCAAACCAATTTTCAGCCGCATTCTGCAGGGTGAATGAAGAAGCTCCTGCAGCATTTTCGATGGGAAGTGTTTGATCACCCACAATACAGCCCTTAACTGACTCCCTCCGTTGTTCATCTCTGCTCACGTGAACCGCTGGCTAAAGAAGACAACATTTTGGCACAAACAACGACAGTCAGACCAGCGTAGAGAATTGGCGGGAACCATGGGCGGCTGCATTCTGTGACGAGAGTACTGGAAAGTTTGTGCAATGCCACGCACAAATGTGTTAGTCGGAGCGGCGACTATTTACAGAAGTAACTGGAAGGTGTGCCTAATTGTTGCAAATAAAAAATTTTTGAGTTTCGCTGTTGTTTTCATTTCGCGATCGGTCTGACCTTACTTTCCGAACAACCAGCGTAACTTTAGCAACTAAATTTCCGTATTACATACTTCTATTCTAATTTCAAACAATAAGTTTAACTGTCTCAACTTTTTTCTTTATTGATATTTTAATACCTTACAAAAGGTATGCCGGCAGCGGCCTATCATAGCTGCCTCAATTTTCTTTTGCGTAATTAACTTTGTCACAGTTTTAACATGTTGCAGGAACATTATTTACTAATGTATTCATTAGTAAGTCAAGAATGACATTAATAAGAAACTTATATTTCTCATTTCTTTCATGTACAGGAGTATTATATTAAAGTTAAACTTTCAAAACGCTGTAGAAATAACACCAACGGTCAGAATGACGTCAAATTGCAACGGAATATTATTGGAGAAGGGTGAAAATGTATGGCAGAGGAAAAAAAGAAATGTGAAAATTGATCAATAGATGGCGCTGTACGTGTCAGAACACGTAAATGAAAACACCTGTTAGGTGCACGATCCATTGAAGTTGGTATAAACAGGCCGCGTACACGGCTTTTCCGAAACTCAATAAAGGAAAAAAAAACTGTAAAAAAAGCCTCGCCTTCCGTGTACGCCTCTCCCTACCTCCCTTCTCCCCCCCCAAGTCCTTTTGTATTCCCCTCCTCTGCCTACCCCACTCCCAGTCGCGTCTGCCCAGTGCCCCCAACCCCTCTTATGGGTCCTCATCCTCCATCAGCTCCTTTCCCGGCTCCCCCCACTTTTTTTTATTTTCCCATCATCTGTCCAGTTTCCCCTCACCTGCTCTCGGCTGTGGTATGTCACATTTGCCAACTTTTTAGTGCAGTGTTCCAGTGACTGTTCAGTGTTGTTCGTCTTTCTCGTGTTGCGAACAGAAACCATTCTGTAGCTGGGTGTGAATTTTATGTCTTTTGCGAACAGAAACCAGACTGTCGCCGTGTTTTTTTAATTGTCTGTCTATTGTTTTACCTGTCTGCTTTGTATGTGTTTTCTTAGCGTCATCATCCCTCTGTTCTTTGTTTTAAGTTCCACGATTTCTTTTCGCCATGTTACTCTTTAAGTCTCCGATTTTATCGCCTGTTTTTATTATTTATTCTCTTCATCTTTCTAACAAAGTCTGTAGGCTGAAGAGCGGCATACTAAGCTGCTGCCAGCCCGCCCCCTTCGGGGGGAATTGAAATTCAATAAAGGAAAAAAAAAACGGCTTTTCCTCCTTTCGCTCCTGCGAAGTTGGCCATGACTGTCTCAATGCAGGATCGCGCTCTGCTTGTAAAGCTGTATTACAAGAATGATGACCGTGCACACGTCACTCTGCAGAAGTTCCGGACACAAGGGTTTGAAAAAAGGCGCTGGTCTGATGACTGCTGTGGGTCTGGAGAAAATGATTCGGAAATTCGAAAAGACGGGTTCTTTCGATGTGGAACCTGGTGGAGGAAACGAATTGATTCGACGTCAGTGGAATCAGTGTAGGAGGAGACGAGTGGTGGTGTGCAAACGTGTAGAGCACCGAGAATTGGCCGAACATTGGACATACCCGTGAGCACGGTGCGTAAATTCCTACAAAACATCCTTCTACATCTACAACTACATATACATGGTTACTCAGCAAATCACACTTAAGTGCCTGGCAGAGGGTTTATCGAACCATTTTCATACTACGTCTCCACCATTCCACTCTCGAATGGCGCGTGGAAGAAAGGAACACCTAAATCTTTCCGTTCGAGCTCTGATTTCTCCTATTTTATTATAATGATCATTTCTCCCTACGTAGGTGGGTGCCAACAAAATATTTTCTCATTCGGAAGAGGAAGTTGGTGACTGAAATTTCGTAAATAGATCTCGCTGCAAACAAAACCGCCTTTGTTTCAGTGACTGCCACCCCAACGCGCGTATCATATCAGTGATACTCTCACCCCCATTGCGCGATAACACGAAACGAGCTGTCCTTCCTTGCACCCTTTTGACGTCGTCCGTCAATCCTACCTGGTAAGGATCCCATACCGTGCAGCAATATTCCAGCAGAGGACGGACAATTGTAATGTAGGCTGTCTCTTTAGTGGGTTTGTCACATCTTTTAAGTGTTCTGCCAACAAAGCGCAGTCTTTGTTTCGCCTCCCCCCCCCCCAATATTATCTATGTGTTCTTTCCAATTTTCTTCGCTATTCATTCAAAATTACACATGTGGACGAGTTACGTGCTGTTGATCTGCCCGCAAAAGAGACCTTTGCTTTAGAATTTCTTGTTCTTATGGGAGTGGACAGCCGGCCGGTGTGGCCGAGCGGTTCTAGGCGCTACAGTCTGGAACCACGCGACCGCTGCGGTCGCAGGTTCCAATCCTGCCTCGGGCATGGATGTGTGTGATGTCCTTAGGTTAGTTAGGTTTAAAGTAGTTCTAAGTTCTAGGGGACTGATGACCTCAGAAGTGAAGTCCCATAGTCATCATAGCCATTTGAACCATTTTGATTTTTGGGAGCGGACAATGATTGGCCGTGAAGGTTTTGTGGACAGACGTAGCCCACTTCCATCTGACAGGATATGTCAGTACACAAAATGGTCGTATATGGGCAACGGAAAATCCACACCCAGATCAACCAGTACCACTTCATCCTGAAAAGATCGCTGTGTGGTGCGGGTTTACGGCATCATTTATCATAGGGCCATATTTGTTTCGAAGAGACAGGTGCTTCCGGTCCTGTTACCTGTAAAGTCACTGGTAAGCGCTATCAGTGTCTTTTGCGCAACCACGTCATTCCAGCTCTCCGACAGCTTGGATGTATGGATGGGATCATTCTTATGGAAGATGGCGCACCTCTGCACATTGGAAATCCATAAAGCAGCTGCTGTAGCGCCATTTCGGAAATGCTAGAATTACCAGCCGCCATTTCCCTACAGCCTGGCCATCCCGATCACCAGATCTTAATCCGAGTGACATCTGGTTGTGGGGCTATCTGAAAGATTTCGCGTTCAGTGTTCAGATTGCAAACTTAGCTGTACTGAAGGCGCGCATAGCGGAACACATTCTGAGCGTGAGTCCAGAAATGCTTCGAGCAGTTGTGGAAAATGCTGTTTCTCGATTTCAGCTTCTTGCAGAAAACGGTGGACAGCAAGTTGAAGATGTTTTGCACCAGTCACACGGAAATTAATAATCGGATTTGATTTTGATTTACGGTTTTTATGAGTTTTTTGGCCTCAGGACGATTAAGAAACCGACGTCATTGATCATTTTGCGTGGTTTTTGGCCTCAGGACAATTAGAACGGATGTTATTGATGCTTTTTATGAGGTTGTTGACCCCAGGACAACTAAAAACCGATGCTTCCCATCGGATATGACCCTGCCGTGGTGGATCGGCTTACGTAACTAACAGTATTAGACCTGTATACCTATGCACAACGAGTAGTACAGTTTGTTTAACATCCAACGTACACCTTAGGCATTCTTGTATGATTCATTTGTCGTTTGTAGTCGACCACTATTAAATTATGATGCTTACAGCGCCATCTATTGTTACATTTTGTAACTCTTTTTTTTCTTCTGCCATACGTTTTGCCCCTTCTCCGATAATATTCCGTTGCAATTTGACGTCATTCTGACCTGTGGTGTCATTTCTAAAGCGGTTTGAAAGTTGAAATTTAATTATTATCACCCTGTATAGTGTAGTTATAATTAAATTTCCTGTTCTTGTGAGGGCCCACATGAAAAACGAGTGATCATAGGGAAATGAAACTTGGCGTGGACCATTGTAAGGTTCCCGGAGGAGAAATAATAAATAAAACATCGAAAGAAAGATTTTAATTTCTACGTGAGTGGGAAAGATTTGTTAATTGCGTATAAAGTATACGTTCCTGATTACAAACGTTTCTCAATAAGACGACCATTTGCATCATCGACAACCTGGAACCGCACTGGAGATGGCGCTACTGACGCTCGAATTAAAGAAATTGAAAGAAAACAGCCCTCGGTCACTAATTTTTAACGAATTAACAGGGTTCCAACACTGCTAGGAGTGTCTTCGTCAGAATTTAAATCAAAGAATGGTCTATAACATGGTCACAAAATTATGACTAAAAACGTATGATACAGAGAATAAGTGCGGAATCATCGTGAAAGACTGGCAGTACTTATGTCATTTATTTTTTCACCAGTACCACGCCTAATGGCATATAAGTACTGCTAGGCTTTCACGATGATTCCGTACTTATTCTCTGTATCACAGTTTTTAGTCATAATTCTGTGACCATGTTATAGACCATTCTTTGATTTAAATTCTGACGAAGACACTCTTAGCAGTGTTGGAACCCGGTTAATTCGTTAAAAATTAGTGACCTAGGGCTGTTTTCTTTCAATTTGTAACTATTCACGGTCTCTGAACGTGCAGCCATGTACAAAATTTTGCTCTAAATAAAAGTGGACCATTGGACGGTCAGCTGTCGTGAGATAGGTCGCTGATTGCTTGAAGATCGCACGTTACGTCCAACTTTGTCAGCCACGGCAACAGTAACTTTTTCAACAATATGTGGCTGAAGTGACCGTCGGGTTCTCCCCGAACATTTCCCAAATCACCAGTTAATTCGAGGCTCTAAATCATGTACTTCGAACCCAATGCGGAAAGAAGACCTCTTGGTTTCCTTTAACCCGTAGATACTCACAAAGAACATCAGCACTATTACTGTTGTTTCGATAAAACAGCTTTGCTAGTAAAGCCCTGCTGATCTCGTCCAGACCTATCTTGATAGTCTGCAGCTGTGATCGCAATGAGCTTGTGTTTCAACCCTACGTTGCTTTACCAGTACCACGCCTAATGGCAAGCCACGAAACTCGCTTCCCTAGCAACGCAAATCCTGCAGCGCACAGTCTGAACGTTGTTCCTACGAGGGTTGTCCAGGAAGTAAGTTCCGATCGGTCGCGAAATGGAAACCACGGTGAAAACCAGAAAGATTTTATTTGCAACAGTTAGGTACACCTTCCACCTGCTTCTCTACATAGTCGCTGCTCCAACTTAGAGTTTTATCGTAGTGGTGTATCAACCTTCCACTATCCTCGTCGTAGAAAGCAGCCGCCTGTGGTTTCGGCCAGTTATCTGCAGTCGTCTGCAGCTCGTTTTCTGTGGAAAAATTTTGTCTTCAAAGCCAGCGGTTCTTGTGAGCAGAGATGAGACTCAGGGGAAGCCAATTACGGACTGTATTGTGGGTGATCAAACACTTCTCATCGGAAGAGCTGCAGGAGCATCCTCATTGCCCCTGCAGTGTGCGGCCGAGAATTCGTATGGAGAAGGAACTGCTTGACAGTTGTGTTATGTGAGCTGCATGACACAGGCGACATCTCTAACCAGGCCCTAACACGAGGTGCATTAAAGTTCTAAGGCCTCCGATTTTTTTTCTCCAGACTGGAAAGAGATAGAAACATGTGCATTGTTTTAAAATGAGGCCGCGTTCATTGTCAATACGTCCCAGAGGTGGCAGCACCGTACGGCAGATGAAATTTTACCACCAGCGGCGAGAATGAGAACTGTTTTAAATACTTAAAATGGCGACGTTTTCCTTACTTGAAGAGTGTGCAATCATTCGTTTTCTGAATTTGCGTGGTGTGAAACCAAGTGAAATTCAAAAAATGGCTGGCTCTGAGCACTATGGGACTCAACTGCTGAGGTCATTAGTCCCCTAGAACTTAGAACTAGTTGAACCTAACTAACCTAATGACATCACAAACATCCATGCCCGAGGCAGGATTCGAACCTGCGACCGTAGCGGTCTTGCGGTTCCAGACTTCAGCGCCTTTAACCGCACGGCCACTTCGGCCGGCTAAGTGAAATTCATCGATAGTTGAAGGAGACATGTGATGATGCAGTTATGGATGTGTCGAAAGTGCGTTCATGGGTGCGACAGTTTAATGAAGGCAGAACATCGTGTGACAACAAACCGGAACGACCTTGGGCTCGCACAAGCCGGTCTGACGACATGATCGAGAAAGTGGAGAGAATTGTTTTGGGGGATCGCCGAATGACTGTTGAACAGATCGCCTCCAGAGTTGGCATTTCTGTGGGTTCTGTGCACGCAATCATGCATGACGACTTGAAAATGCGAAAAGTGTCATCCAGGTGGGTGCCACGAATGCTGACGGACAACCACACGGCTGCCCGTGTGACATGTTGCCAAGCAATGTTAACACGCAACGACAGCACGAATGGGACTTTCTTTTCGTCGGTTGTGACAATGGAAGAGACGTGGATGCCATTTTTCAATCCAGTAACAAAGCGCCAGTCAGCTGAATGGAAGCACACAGATTCACCGCCACCAAAAAAATTTCGGGTAACCGCCAGTGCTGAAAAAATGATGGTGTCCATGTTCTGGGACAGCGATGGCGTAATCCTTACCCATTGCGTTCCAAAGGGCACTACGGTAACAGGTGCATCCTACGAAAATGTTTTGAAGAACAAATTCCTTCCTGCACTGCAACAAAAACGTCCTGGAAGGGCTGCGCGTGTGCTGTTTCACCAAGACTCGCACCCGCACATCGAGCTAACGTAACGCAACAGTTTCTTCGTGATAACTTTGAAGTGATTCCTCATGCTCCCTTCTCACCTGACCTGGCTCCTAGTGACTTTTGGCTTTTTCTAACAATGAAAGACACTCTCCGTGGCCGCACATTCACCAGCCGTTCTGCTATTGCCACAGCGATTTTCCAGTGGTCAAAACAGACTCATAAAGAAGCATTGCCGCTGCCATGGTATCATGGCGTCAGCGTTGTGAAAAATGTGTACGTCTGCAGGGTGATTACGTCGAGAAGTAACGCCAGTTTCATCGATTTCGAGTGAGTAGTTAATTAGAAAAAAAATCGGAGGCCTTAGAACTTGAATGCACCTCGTACTTGGCGGGAGACGATATTCCCTACGCACATTTACGTGCTCACTGTTCACTCAAAACTGAAAAGAGCGACGCGACACGATCGATGGGCATACTAGAGACACTGCCCAACACATCTGTGCAAAGCTGTACCGGATTTCCACTGTGGTTTCCATTTCGCGACCGATTGGAACTTACTTTCTGGACACCCCTCGTGTAAATTTGGGTACCCATACGGTAAATAGTTTTCCGTATACACTGGCTCAAATGCCGAAAGTTTAACTATACCTACACTGTATATGTGGGCTCGGCTTCTTCCATGAAGTTAAAGAGTCAGCTTTCAGTGCAGTAAGTCGAAGCATTGTGTTGAGAGCACTTTTTTAATGTGGAGTAGTGGTACAAATGTCTCAAGTTTTACTGTGCAACGAATCAGTTTCGTTCGCGTCTACAACGTGTAGGAAGGGGCAGGTGAGGCTGAAGATAGTAAAAGAGGTGGCAGTTGTAGGCCGATCCGTTGCCAGGAGAAGGGAGTTTTTTGTACAACAGTTGACATTCCATCGTAGTGGGAACAAGGAGTACCCATATCCGTCGTCAATAACTTCTGCTTTGGCCTTGCAGGTGCTATAACATTGACTCAATATTGTAACTGAAGCGAACTGTGATATCCGAAAAATTGTTTCGACCTGATGGAAAAGGCAGTTTCTGAGACAAATAGCGCTTCGAGTACTGTAGGTCCCGATTTAAATATCCAAAGCGTTAGCGAAAGTCGCAAGGTCATTCGCGAATAGTTTCAGTGACACATTCCCTTACCTAACATTAAGAGGAACTTTAATGTGTAGCAGATTCTAGAGCACCTATAGTGAAACAACATTGAAGCCACTCCGGCATAGCGTCGAAGCAGTATGGACGGACTGACGTAGCAGTGTCTCTCGCGTAAGTCCATTTCGAATAGGAAGTCAGACGGCTTAGAGCTGTTGTTGCTGCGAGATGTGGCTGCTGCGTGTACTAATTTTCGCACCCAGTGCACCGCTTAATCTCCTACAAATTTAATGACGCATTCTTCCTATGATGCTGAACATGCGCAACAAGTAAAGTCTCGATTTTTGCTAGCCTTCCCGGTGCTGCTACTTGAAGGGTTAGCAGTGTATTTTACGTGGTTCAGGTGATCAATAATAAATAAGGAACTGAGGGAAGATGGCACTTAACTCACTGATGTGGACAAACAACAATGGCTATAGGTAGAATATATTACTAGTGAACTGCTGAAGGTGTGATAGGATACGAAGCTATTACTACAAACAAAGGTATTTTCAAGACTCTGGTTATTCGCCACCTCACCACAAAATATTTGCTAAATTTATTCTAGTAAAATTATCTAGCAGACTTCCTGTGTTCACCATTCTCATTTACCTTTATAGCTACATCGGTATTACTGCAATTCAGTATAGTTGCATCTCTGTTTTTATAGTATTTTAATGTACCTACAGAGATGTAAGAGAAGTTTAGACCCGGAAGAGGTTTCACTGTAATTTACAAACTGTGCGCCACTTTAGTTGATTGTTTTATTACAATGTAGAGAAAAGGCGATAAATATGACAATGATAATTATTTGGTCAACTATTTATCTTTTACGAGAGGCCAAATATTAATAGTTATCATTTCTGGAATTCCTTGTGAGATACTTGGACAAGATACTCTACTCGATGTTTCTGGATGAACTGAGAGGGATCACAAGCGATACTGGAGACTGCCTGTAAAAATACTTGGACCGTGATTGCAGAGACAACAATGAATACGACAGCTACAACTATGACAACTACAGCTATGACAACTAAAACTATGACATCTGCAACTACAACTATGACACCTACAACTTCAGCTACGACAATTACAAACTACATCTACTGTATATGCCATAAAGTTTACTTATATGTAACATTTGAATAGCGTTGAGGTACTAATTAATCACATGTCCTAAAAAGTGTGTTTCATCAATTAAATCACATGTAAAAACGCGAGATATCGAGAGTTTAGAAGCCACTGAGTTAGAGTGCGTTAGAGTGCGTTACAGTTGTTCTCTAGAATGCAACATGCAAAAAGGCGAGTTATGTATGTCTCACTCCCGTCGTACATCATTTCCAACTTGCTTTGCAAAGAATACTTTTGATAAGAAATATTGTTGTGAACAATGTGTCGTAAGGTCTGAACAGATGGTTTCGATAAAAGTTTTAGAATGTAAACAGAACTAAGTGTGACTGTCTGCCTTGAATGTAAACTGAAATGTGAGTGCGAATGGGCTACACTCATGCTCATAAATTAAGAATAATTGCAGAATGTGGTGCCACACAACGTGTCACTACACAAAACTGGCGCTAATAGCATAGGCACATATGGAACACACACGACACAGATCTGTAAGTCCACGGTATTGGTGAAAATTTGAGAAAACCCTCCCGAAACACATGAGCTACAAAACGCCACTGTCTCCTGCGCATGTACCCCGACATCAGTATGAGATATGATCACCATGCACACGTACACAGGCTGCACAACGGGCTGGCATACTCTGGATCAGGTGGTCGAGCGGCTGCTAGGGTATAGCCTCCCTTTCTTGCACCAGTGCCTGTCGGAGCTCCTGAACTCTTCAAGGGGTTTGAAGACGTGCAGCGATACGTCGACCGAGAGTATCCCAGGCGTGTTCGATGGGGTTTAGGTCTGGAGAACAGGCAGGCCACTCCATTCACCTGATATCCTCTGTTTCAAGGTACTCCTCCACGATGGCAGCCCGGTGGGGCCGTGCGTTACCATTCATCAGGAAGAAGGTGGGACCCACTGCATCCCTGAAAAGGCGGACAATACTGGTGCAAGTGACGTCCCGATACATCTGACCTGTTACAGTTCCTATGTCAAAGACATACAGGGGGTGTACGTGCACCAATCATAATCCCACCCCACACCATCAAACCACGACCTCCACACAGGTCCCTTTCAAGGACATTAAGGAGCTGGTAATTTTTTCCTGGCTCACGCCAGATGAAAACCCGACGAGAATCACTGTTCAGACTATACCTGGACTTGTTCGTGAACATAACCTGTGACCACTGTTCCATGAGCATGTAACCTGTTCTTGACACCAGGCTTTACAGGCTCTCCTGTGACCAGCGGTCAGTGGAATTCACCTTGCAGATCTAACTGTTCCAGTGGCTACGGTAAGATCCCGAGCAAGCCTACCTGCAGTACTCCGTGGCCGTCTGCGGGCACTGATGGTGAGATATCGGTCTTCTTGTAGTTTGTACACTGTGGATTCCCGTACTGTAGAGCCTGGAGACGTTTCTTGTCTCCTGGAATCGTTGCGATAATCTTGAGATCACACTTTGTGGCACACAGAGAGCTAGTAAACGACCTGCTGTGTTTGACCAGCCTCCAGTCGACCTAGTATTCTATCCTTCACAACGTCATCAATATGTGTTCTTTGAGCCAATTTCAACACCCAGTCACCATTAGCACGTCTGAAAACGTTTGGACACTTACTCACTGCACCGTACTCTGACATGCACCAACACACCTCTGCGTATGTGGACTGCTGCCAGCGCCAAAGTGCGACGACCGCAGGTCAAACGCACCCTATAGTCATACCCCGTAAACCTCCCACCAGAGCATTGTTTCACCATGTATCAACATTATCCTTAATTTATGAGCATGAGTGTATTTTTCAAATATTTCGTCAGACTCTAGAGCAATATTGATGTTCAATTTAAGTCTTGTTGACTTTTAGAATGAAAAATTCCAGTGTTACAAGAATTTCGAGGGAATTATTTAACGTCCTCAATAGCGACATGCGTTTTCTTCGAGATAGTATGTTCATTTCTTTAACGTGCACACCGTTCGATAAGATAAACTGAAAGTAATGGAACTTGCTCTCAGAAAGTATCATTTGTTGTACAGATTTCGTCTGAAATTTTGGCTGTTATGAATGTTTGCCTGTCAGTTAACCCCGTTCGAAATCAGTGAGGTGTCAATAGTGAAACAGACAGTAAGATATTAATTGTTTTCCATTTCACCAAGATAAGGCCGTAGAGTCTGGTTCATTGTTTGACTGTGGTTAGTTTAATTATTCTAGTTATTTCATTCGGATTGCAGAACAGATATTTCGAGGCAATGTTTGGCCTGAGCTGAAGAGGAGAATTTGATGAAAGTGAGCACACTCTGGCTAGACAACCGCACTGAGAAATATGAAAAATCTTGTGCCATTCTGTTACAGTCCGTTATTTATTACAACACTGTGAAGTTGAGACATTTGTTTATGTTGCTTTGCCCTGGCTTTTTGTGGTTACCATTTAAGTAAATTTCACTGTTTAAACTGTGAAGTAATTGTAGTTGTAGTTTTAGTTGCTGTAGTTGTACATGTCAGAGTTTTAGGTGTGGATGTCAAAGTTGTATCTGTAGATGTAATAGTTGTAGTCATAGATGTTATAGCTGTAGTTGTAGATGTCAGAATTGTAGTTGTAGATGTCAGAAATGTTGCTGTGGATCTCAGAATTGTTGCTGTAGATGTCAGAATTGTTGCTGTAGATGCAGAATTGTTGCTGTAGATGTCAGAATTGTTGCTGTAGATGTCATAATTGTTGCTGTAGATGTCATAATTGTTGCTGTAGATCTCAGAATTGCAGTTGTAGATGTCAGAGTTGTAGTATCAGTCATAGTTGTAATTTCCATAATTGTAGTTGCAGTTGTTGTCTTCTGTCAGAAGACTGGTTTGATGTAGCTCTGCACACTCATCTATCTTGGGAAATTGTCTTTATCTCCGTGTAGCTATTGTACCTGAAATCATTTCATCCTGTTTAATGTAGTCATGCCTTGGTCTCCCTGTACAATTTTTCCCCACACACTGTCTCTTTTACCAAAATGACAATTCCGTGAAGACTGAGGACTCGTCCTATCAAACAACTGCTTCTCTTAGTCTAGTTGTGACTTACATTTCCTCTGTCTCAGACGCTGTTCAATGCCTCTTCGTTATTTACCTGTTCTACATACCTAACTTTCAGAAGGCTTCTCTGGCAGAACATTTCAAATACTTGTATTCTCTTCTTTTCTGAACTGTTTATTGTCCATGTTTCGGTTCCGTAAAAGCCCATACTGGAATCAAATACCTTTAATAAAAGACGTCCTCCGTTTTATTAATCAAACACGCGAATTTTAGACTGTCCGAATTTTATCAGGCAATCGGACTCGATGATTACGACAGCATGGAAAGTGAAATTATACCCGAGGCACACGTATCAGTTTGAGAAAGTTCCATACAGCGTGCCTGCTGACAATTGCCCTATCTATAAATCTCATAATTTCGTTCATAATGCGCACCAAAAGACGAAGTTACACGACGTTCACACCTATTTGACAGCACACAAGCCAGATCACCCCCACGAGCCTAATCACACGCACTCTGCATTCGCCTTCACTGATTTAACTCCGTTTGAATCATGTTTGACACTACTGGTAAGTTCTTTATTGTAGGCTTTAATTTGAGAGTCATTACCGGTCTTTCTGAATATTCTCTATTCTACAAATCAATAACTTTTACGCCACATCGCTCGAAACTCTGTCACTCGCGATGCTCTCTTTACGAAGGCTCGGGCGGGACTCTAATTATGTCGAAATGTCTCAATTAGTACGGAAATACACACGTCAAAGGAAGTTTTGCATTAGCCCTGTTCCCAGAAGTCCTCAAGACAGATGTTGACTAAGGATATTGTATCACAGACACAGTCCCTTTGACTGTTCAGAGATGTCACTAAACCCGCCCAAAGATGTAAACAAACATGCATGAGCAGCGCCTTTTAGACGGAGTGGGACCGACAGCCGATCAGTTCCAGTCATTCCACCAGGAAGGAGGTACACGGCTCGTGTTGTCTGTAGTTCAACCATGCCTAGACGGTCAATACTTTGTTACTTTGTGCCGGGAAGGGCTCTGAACAAGGGAAGTGTCCAGGCGTATTAGAGTGAACAAAAGCGATGTTATTCGGACATGGAGGAGATACAGAGAGACAGGAACTGTCGATGACATGCATCACTCAGGCCGCCCAACGGCTAATACTGCAGTGGACGACCGCTACCTACGGATTATGGCTTGGAGGAACCCTGACAGCAACGCCACCATGTTGTATAATGCTTTTCGTGCAGCCACAGGACGTCGTGTCACGACTCAAACTGTCCGCAATAGGCTGCATGATGCACAACTTCACTCTCGACGTCCATGGCGAGGTCCGTCTTTGCAACCTCGACACCATGCAGGGCGGTACAGATGGGCCCAACAACACGCCGAATGGACCGCTCAGGACTGGCATCACATTGTCTTCACCGATGAGTGTCGCATATGCCTTCAACCAGACATTGGTCGGAGACGTGTTTGGAGGCAACCCGGTCATGATGAACACTGTCCAGCGAGTGCAGCAAGGTAGAGGTTCCCTGCTGTTATGGGGTGGCATGATGTGGGGCCGAAGTACGCCGCTAGTGGTCATGGAAGGTGCCGTAATGGCTGTAGCATACGTGAATGCCATCCTCCGGCCGATAGTGCAACCGTATCGGCAGCATATTGGCGAGGCATTCGTCTTCATTGACGACAATTCGTGCGCCCATCGTGCAAATCTTGTTAGCGACCACCTTCAGGATAACGACGCCGCTGGACCAGAGTGGCCAACATGTTCTCCAGACATGAACCCTATCGATAATGTCTGGGATAGGTTGAAAAGGGCTGTTCATGGACGACGTGACCCTCCAACCACTCTGACGGATCTACGCCGAATCGCCGTTGAGGAGTGGGACAATCTGCGCCAACAGTTCCATGATGAATCTATGGATATTATGCCACGACGAGTACAGGCATGCATCAATGCAAGAGGACGTGCTACTGGGTATTAGAGGTACCGATGTGTACGGCAATCTGGACCACCACCTCTGAAGGTCTCACTGTATGGTGGTACAACATGCAATTTGTGGTTTTCACGAGCAATAAAAAGAGCGGAAATGATGTTTATGTTGATCTCTATTCCAGTTTTCTGTACAGGTTCCGGAACTCTCCGATCCGAGGTGATGCAAAACTTACTTTGACGTGTGTATATCACCAAACTATAGGGTCATAATTTAAGAGTTGTACTCTTTAAAATTCTGATTTCTAGTTTCTAAAATATTTCGTTGTGTGATCAGATATGAACGGGATTTCGCTCTAGACAACCAGTAGACAACGTAACGTGCGAAGTGAGGAAAATATCGGAGTGGTAGCGACCAGTATTGAGGAAGGCCCGATGTGTGAGCTTCAAGACGTTCTCAACGATCAGCTGAGACATCAGCATGGCGAACCTTGGGAAAGTATTTGGGCCTACGTCCATACAGACTGTATTAACTCAAGAGTTGAAGCCACTAATGTATGACAGGGTCATTAGCATGTTGAACCATCGTATGCATCAGTGTGTTCAAAGACATGGTGGACATTTAAATGATATTTTGTTGAGAACATAACTACAATGTCTAAGTTTCACAATAAGACACAATTTACTTCGATACGTTTAGTGGCATTTTCTTGACTTTTAAAACGTATCAATCTTAATGAAAGGCCGTTTTTTTCTATTTTACGCACCATCATGCTGTGCACGATCACAAAAGAAATACCCTGCAGGCTTGTTCAGGCTCGATTGGCTCACTCACGAGGCAGGAAACGGCGGGCACCAAGCAGCACGCATCCAACACAATGGGGATTCCCGTCAGTGACGCTGACTCAGTGGATCAAAGAGGCGGAAGGGTAGATTCAATGTTTGGCAGGTGATCTGTATCTGACTCTTGAACTTTTAAATTTGTATTCGATGTTAACAAACCTGTCTTTGTGAGGAATGCATTTCTTGCTACTGTTAGTCTGCATTTTGTATGCTCCCTGCTTCGGGAATCAGCTATTTTGTTGAACAACCAGCAAAACTCATTCACTACTATTAGAATTTTATTTCATACTCTATGTCAGTCAGCATAGTTTGATTTAATTCTACCAAATTTCATTAGCATTTTCCATTGGTTGGTGTTCATCTGAAGCCTGTTTTCAGACCACAACGCATTTCATCAGACCGCTCCTCTTTGTCCTTTGCCGTCTCTGACACAATTACTGTGTCATTGGTAAACGTCAAAGTTAACTTCTTCTTAATGAGCTACAATTTAATTTGCAAAATTTTTTGCTTGGTTTCCTTTACAGATTTCTCAGACCGCAGAAGGCATTACATTGGAGATAGATTACTCCTCTTGATTATGCTTCCCATTCATAACTGCAGTCCGGTTCCTGTACAAGTTGTACATTAACTTTCGATCCCTTTATTTCATCCCTGCTACTTTCATATTTCGGAAGACTGTTTTCCGGCCTATATCCTCAGAAGGTTTCTGCAATGCTGTAAAGGCTGCAAAAGTAATTTGCCTTTCATCACCCTATTTTATAAGAATTACGGCCTCGTGTGTTGCCACATTTTCTCCGGAAGCGAAACTAACATTCCCCAAGGTCAGCTTGTACCAATTTTTCCATTATTCTGCAAATAAATGGTCTGAGTCTTTTGATATAATGTTTTATAAGACTGATAGCTCATTAATATTCAATCACGATGCAGTAACAACTTCAGCCACGAGATGTGGCAAGTATACGTGTTTTGAAACTGCATAAGTACTCATACGAAAGGAATTACAGAATAATTCGTCTCCAGCCAGACAGTACTCGTACAGCAGAAGAAAAGCTAGTGAAGCATTTATTGGACGATAGCTTACTGAACACCATAATGGGTACTGAGTGTAAGCGTTGACTTGAGACACAGTCGCCCATTTTATTACAAGGCGCTTGCAACGCCGGAAACGCATATCCTCCTATTTCCATCTATTGTACCATAAATTTGTTTTCCTTATTTTTGTTACCTGAATATATAACATTTCTGTGTCTTTACATCTTTACATACTGTAATTGTTTTACTAATTGTATATATATATATATATATATATATATATATATATATATATATATGCATTTATGTCGATGTATAATTGGTTTGTTTCGTAAATATTATTTGTATTTTTACGCTGGTTCTTGCCTAGGGAAAACTGCTATCGAACGATTACATCGATAGGTCGTGTGAAGAATCAAAGTGTGTAGGATCTTTGGTAGTGTTAACTCTGCCGCGTGGAACGCGGGCTGAGCAGAGGAGTCTGGCTGGAGTAGTGCAGTGGAGCAGGTGTGTTGTGTGACGCTCCCGCGAGTTGCCGCGCTTTCGGGGTTTGGTAGCATGTTATTGCGCTCGACTTGCGATGATAGTTTCTGACATGGTGTCGCGGACGGGAAGCATTAGCTGGCGCACATCAAGAGCCCGTTTCGTCTGGTGACCGTGCCGAGAAGAAGGCACGCCAACATCCAGCTTCTGCAACAGCGACGGCCGACAATGAGTGACTGTCGCCACATCCTCGATCGACGGCTTCAAACCTTCAATCAACCAACAAGGAAGACTGGAAGCACGTAAGGTTTTAGAACTGTATGGCAGACCTCAGCTTTTCAAGCTTTTAAAATTGTTGCATCACAAACTTACAGCATCTTAGCATGAACCTTTGTTGCTCATTGTCCCAATTGCATTGCCAAGCAGGGTCCCTTCCTTTTCCGAAATGAACCCGAGTGTCGTTGAAATTCAAACGCCAGCATTAAAGAAAAATAATACAATTTCGCTGCTTTAACTTCAAATTCAGTTAAAGTATTCATAGCTGGCTACAATAGTTAGATTACACTAGCACAAATTAAGAGTGCGAGTTTTGTTACCGTATTTTAGCTTACCTGTGACTGCATCTCAGCTTGGTACGTACTAAATTTTACTGTTGTTAATTGTTCTGAATCATTTAATTCATGTTCAAAGTTAAATCTCTTATTTCTAAATTGCGTAGATTCAAGTAGCTTTTGAAATGATTGTTGAGGTAGTCCAAGACTAACCGTATTTTACTGAATTTCGATGTGCTTCAGAAAGAAAGCTCACTATTAACTTCAGTCACTAAATTAACTCTCGATTTTCCGGTTTTATTAATTCTTTTGCTAAATTAAGTCAGAGTGTAGCGAAATTTATTACTTCTGACAAACTTTCAGTTTTCACACTACACTTGTCAACCTTCAGTTGCCACGCTTCTAGTGCTAATTATATGTGTAATAATCTTTCTTTTTCAGTTACTATAGTAATTGTCCTTAGGACTGGCGACCGTAATTTCCCCCAAATCTCAAATATCTAATTACCGCTAGTTGATTGTTAACGTAACGGCCGCACATTTACTTTCTTTATTAACTTTACCCCTTTTTCAAAATTAATTTCCACCAGTTTCATTTGCATTTTTCCTTTCATTTAGATGTAACCCTTTCCTCCCTCTTTACTGACAAATTAACCTCGGTGACGATTGATTTTTCCCAAATTTTCCATTAGGTACACGCGGTTTAATTTTTCACTGTCATTAAGGTCGATAAGTGAGGGGGAGGTTACACGCTGACGTGACTTCACGCTGCAGCAGTGCAGAAAACACCCGCAGAGCGGTGGAGGGAGACGCAGTCGGCAGCCTCTGAGCCTCCGACGTCCCTCGTTAAACTGCCCTCCGGGGCAGGTGCGGGGCCGTGACGGACCCAATTTTAAGTTGGCTGCATTCAGTTAACCCGCACACGTCAGCGCCTGCAAGTGGGGGAATTCATTGCACGAGAAACACTGTAACGTCGCCCAGTTTCCCTACACGGTGAGCACGCTGCCGCTAACGGCTTTCTCACACTAGCCTAGAGCGCATCATTCACCCTCCAGAATGTGCGATGCTATGAAGCTTCCTCGGAGGCCATAACTGCGTGCCCGTCCCAGACTCAAACTCGCAACTTTGTATTTTATGTGGAATGATCTTACCGAGCGCGCTACCCATGGACAGCTCTCGACCTTCCCTCACAGCTTCAGTACTCCACTACCGTAACTTCTTCAGCATGTCTTGCTGGACTAATATGTATGAAAGAAACGAGAAGTGTAAATCTCTGTGCTGCGACTGTCAGCAGCAATGTTATTCTTTTAATGTTCTTTTGAAGGAAGAAGTACTACCTAGATATTCCTCAGGAACAGGAATAAATTTCTCACTCTTATTCCAGTGCTAAATATGAGAAGAAGAATCGGTTCATTTCAACTTAATTTGCAAAAGTTTCAAAAGCTTCTATTGAAAGAAGGAAGAAATAAGTCTATTGTTTCTTGAAATTACTCCAACCAGTCCCCAATTGTTTTCTTTTTCAATTTTTACTATCCCATTATCCGTTCCCATAAGATGGTTTATATTTCTTGATTGTTTGCAGCAGTCTGTGAGTCGTGTAGCTGTGGTAAGGTGTGTAAACGAAACATGTAAGCCCTGAGTGTGGCGAGAATTATTCACTATGAGACCGACTTTGATGAATTGCTTACAGTTATTAGTATCCGTTGGTCGATTGTTGATGCACACAGTATTCCGGAAAACATAATGAATGTTTACCAGTGACGTTAATTTTACTAACTTCCACATTTAACCACAAGTAACACGTTCCACGTGCTTTACAAAACGTAAATAAACCAAGGAGCATAGCTAAAGTTACGTCAAAGATTTTGTGTCAAGGCAGAGAATCTCTTTGTTCAACTTTTGTAATACACACTGGCGACAGTAAGTTTTTATCTATTTCCCCATTGTAAAAATAACATGTAATTATATGGCAAAATTGATCTAGGCTATTTATAATATCTATTAAACAATGTGTTGGAAGAAATTTCATCTATTCTTTTAGCACTGAAATTTCGTTTAACAATTCATTTATCCTTTTCTTAATTAATATTGATCAGTAATTATGAAATAAACGGTAAACATCGCTGCATTACTTTTTTAGTAATGAAATGTTAAGTAGGGTGGTACGTGAGAGGAGGATATGTGTGTGTGCGTGTGTGTGTGTGTGTGTGTGTGTGTGTGTGTGTTTTCAAATGGTTCAAATGGCTCTGAGCACTATGGGACTTAACTTCTGAGGTCATCAGTCCCCTACAACTTAGAACTACTTAAACCTAACCAACCTAAGGACATCACACACATCCATGCCAGAGGAAGGATTCGAACCTGCGACCGTACTGGTCGCGCTGTTCCAGACTGCAGCGCCTAGAACCTCTCGGCCACTCCGGCCGGCGGTGTGTGTGTGTGTGTGTGTGTGTGTGTGTGTGTGTGTGTGTGTGTACCTGCGTGCGTGCGTGCGTGCACATTAAAAGGAGAGAGAGAGCGTTGAGTAGGTGTGCCAGTGTGGAGAAGAAACCCTCTGCACCTCTCCATCCCTCTCTCTCTCTTTCTCTCTCTCTCTCTCTCTCTCTCTCTCTGTCTCTCTCTTCCACATCGGCAAGCCTACACAACACACACACACACACACACACACACACACACTACTTCCCTCCCACATACTACCCTGCTTAACATTTCGTTATTAACAAAACGTAATGCTGTGATGTTTATTGTTTGTTTGATAAGTATTGATAAATGTTAGTTAAACAAAAAATAAATGAAATGTCAAACGAAATTTCAGTCGTAAAACTGTAGATGTAATATCTTCCAAACTCATTGTTTAATAGATTTTATAAATACCACTTGTCAATTTTGCAACATATCTATATGTTATTTTTGTAATAGAGAAACATATACGTACTTAGTGTCGCCAGTGTGTATTACAAGAGCTGAACAAAGATACTCTCAGCCCTAACACAAAATCTTTGACGTAAATTTAGCTATTCTCCTTGGTTTATTTACGTTTTGTAAAGCATGTTGAACATGTTATCTGTGGCTAAGTGTGTAAAGTACAATAAAATTAACGTCCTGGGAAATATTCATTACGTTTTCAACAATACTGGGTGCACCAACAACCGACCAACGGATTCTAATAACTGTAAGTAATAAAATAAAATGGATCTCATAGTGTGAATAATTCGCGCCAAACTCAGTGCTTACATGCTTCATGTATACAACTTGCCACTACTACACGTCTCTCACACTGATACAGACAGTCGATAAAAATGTAACATCTGATGATGAAAAGCAAGGAGTCGATTAATAGCCGGCCGAAGTAACCGAGCGGTTCGAGGCGCTTCAGACTGGAACCGCGCGACCGCTGCAGTCGCAGGTTCGAATCCTGCCTCGGGCATGGATGTGTATGATGTCCTTAGGTTAGTGAGGTTTAAGTAGTTCTAAGTTCTAGGGGACTGGTGACCTCAGAAGTTAAGTCCCATAGTGCTCAGAGCCATTTGAACCATTTTTGAGTCGAATAATGGCATAATAAAAACCGAATAAGAAAACAAAAGTCGCTGGCTGCTCTAATTTCATCATAGACGCAGTGATTTTTATCCATAATGGATAGAATTTTTAGGCGTGTTGTTCTTAGAAGGAAGCACTTTATAATATTTCAGAATGCCATTTATGCTGCATGTTAGTTATGGAACCTGTTACAAAATTCACTCTCACAGGATGATGCAGCAGTTAAGCACGTGGTCTACTTGTTATGGGCTACCCTGTAGCTTCCCTGTACGTGGGGCATATTTCACACCACCCTGTGGGCGCCAAAACAGCGTAGGACGAGCTAGTCGTTACACGGCGTTCCAAAAGTTCCGCGCATTCTCGGCTAGTGTGAATGACACGAGCAACGTACGCACGTTCCTGCGCACACTGTGTAAGAAACGTGTTGGCATGGGGAGAGGGAGAAAGTACGAGGGTAGCTGTTTCTATACTCCGTCCAAGGAAATGCGCGTCTCTGCAGCCCTGTTCCCCTCATGTGCGCTGGGGTAGCAACTGTGAAGTTACCTAACACGAGGCTATCAGGAAGGTGATTTCACCTGCGTGGTGAAAAAGATACTGGAGGATATGGGCTGTTATCAACTGTCTCCCCATGGAAGTATTTAATTGAATTTTTATACATACGTCCTGTTTGCAAGGTAGACTACGTATGACTTTGTAATGTGTGTTTCGAAATCTATCATGTGTATTATATGTTGTTGTTGTTGTTGTGGTCTACACTCCTGAGACTGGTTTGATGCAGCTCTCCACGCTACTCTATCCTGTGCAACCTATTTCATCTCCCAGTACCTACTGCAACCTACATCCTTCTGAATCTGCTTGGTGTATTCATCTCTTGGTCTCCTTCTACGATTTTTACCCTCCACGCTGCCCTCCAATACTAAATTGGTGATCCCTTGATGCCTCAGAACATGTCCTACAAACCGATCCCTTCTTCTAGTCAAGTTGTGCCACAAATTTCTCCCCAATCCTATTCAGCACCTCCTCATTAGTTATGTGATCTACCCATCTAATCTTCAGCATTCTTCTGTAGCACCACATTTCGAAAGCTTCTATTCTCTTCTTGTCTAAACTATTTATAGTCCATGTTTCACTTCCATACATGGCTACACTCCATACAAATACTTTCAGAAACGACTTCCTGACACTTAAATCTATACTCGATGTTAACAAATTTCTCTTCTTCAGAAACGCTTTCTTTCCCATTGCCAGTCTACATTTTATATCCTCTCTACTTCGACCATCATCAGTTATATTGCTCCCCAAATAGCAAAACTCCTTTACTACATTAAGTGTCTCATTTCCTAATCTAATTCCCTCAGCATCACCCGACTAATTCGACTACACTCCATTATCCTCGTTTTGCTTTTGTTGATTTTCATCTTATATCCTCCCTTCAAGACGCTATCCATTCCGTTCAACTGCTCTTCCAAGTCCTTTGCTGTCTCTGACAGAATTACAGTGTCATCGGCGAACCTCAAAGTTTTTATTTCTTCTCCATGGATTTTAATACTTACTCCGAATTTTTCTTTTGTTTCCTTCACTGCATGCTCAATATACAGATTGAATAAAATTGGGGAGAGGCTACAACCCTGTCTCACTCCCTTCCCAACCACTGCTTCCCTTTCATGCCCCTCAACTGTTATAACTGCCATTTGGTTTCTGTACAAATTGTAAATAGCCTTTCGCTCCCTATATTTTACCCCTGCCACCTTCAAAATTTGAAAGAGTGTATTCCAGTCAACATTGTCAAAAGCTTTCTCTAAGTCTACAAATGCTAGGAACGTAGGTTCGCCTTTCCTTAATCTAGCTTCTAAGATAAGCCATAGGGTCAGTGTCCCCATATTTCTACGGAATCCATACTGATCTTCCCCAAGGTCGGTTTCTACTAGTTTTCCCATTTGTCTGTAAAGAACTTGCGTTAGTATTTTGCAGCCGTGACTTATTAAACTGATAGTTGGTAATTTTCACATCGGTCAACACCTGCTTTCTTTGGGATTGGAATTATTATATTCTTCTTGAAGTCTGAGGGTATTTCGCCTGTCTCATACATCTTCCTCACCAGATGGTAGAGTTTTGTCAGGACTGGCTCTCCCAAGGCCGTCAGTAGTTCTAATGGAATGTTGTCCACTCCCGGGGCCTTGTTTCGACTCAGGTCTTTCAGTGCTCTGTCAAACTCTTCACGCAGTATCATATCTCCCAATTCATCTTCATCTACATCCTCTTCCATTTCCATAATATTGTCCTCAAGTACATCGCCCTTGTATAGACCCTCTATATACTCCTTCCACCTTCCTGCTTTCCCTTCTTTGCTTAGAAGTGGGTTTCCATCTGAGCTCTTGACATTCATACAAGTGCTTCTCTTTTCTCCAAAGGTCTCTTTAATTTTCCTGTAGGCCTCTACATCCTTACATTTTTCCTCTAGCCATCCCTGCTTAGCCATTTTGCACTTCCTGTCGATTTCATTTCCGAGACGTTTGTATTCCTTTTCGCCTGCCTCATTTACTGCGTTTTTATATTTTCTCCTTTCATCAATTAAATTCAATATTTCTTCTGTTACCCAAGGATTTCTACTAGCCTTCGTCTTTTTACCTACTTGATCCTCTGCTGCCTTCACTACTTCATCCCTCAAAGCTACCCATTCTTCTTCTACTTTATTTCTTTCCCCCATTCCTGTCCATTGTTCCCTTATGCTCTCCCTGAAACTTTGTACAACCTCTGGTTCTTTCAGTTTATATAGGTCCCATCTCCTTAAATTCCCACCTTTTTGCAGTTTCTTCAGTTTTAATCTACAGTGCATAACCAATAGATTGTGGTCAGAGTCCACATCTGCCCCTGGACATGACTTACAATTTAAAACCTTGTTCCTAAATCTCTGTCTTACCATTATATAATCTATCTGATACCTTTTAGTATCTCCAGGCTTCTTCCATGTATACAACCTTCTTTTATGATTCTTGAACCAAGTGTTAGCTATGGCTAAGTTGTGCTCTGTGCAAAACTCTACCAGGCGGCTTCCCCTTTCATTTCTTAGCCCCAATCCATATTCAAGTACTACGTTTCCTTCTCTCCATTTTCGTACTACCGAATTCCAGTCACCCATGACTCTTAAATGTTCGTCTCCCTTCACTATCTGAATAATTTCTTTTTTTTTTTTTTCATCATACATTTCTTCAATTTCTTCGTCAGAGATAGTTGGCATATAAACTTGTACTACTGTAGTAGGCGTCGGTTTCGTGTCTATCTAGGCCACAATAATGCATTCACTATGCTATTTGTAGTAGCTTACCCGCATTCCTATTTTTTATTCATTATTAAACCTACTCCTGCATTACCCCTATTTGACCCTGTATTTATAACCCTGTATTCGCCTAACCAAAAGTCTTGTTCCTCCTGCCACCGAACTTCACTAATTCCCACTATATCTAACTTTAACCTATCCCTTTTTAAATTTTCTAACTTATCTGCCCGATTAAGGGATCTGACATTCCATGCTCCGATCCGTAGAACGCCAGTTTTCTTTCTCCTGATAACGCCGTCCTCTTGAGTAGTCCCCGCCCGGAGATCCGAATGGGGGACTATTTTACCTCCGGAATATTTTACCTAGGAGGACGCCATCATCGTTAACCATACAGTAAAGCTGCATGCCCTCGGGAAAAATTACAGCTGTAGTTTCCCCTTGCTTTCAAGCGTTTTGTATTATATGAACAATCGATATGAAAAGCGTGCAACTTGAAGTCTTTCAGTCATGAAAAACAGGGGTTGGGTGAATACATGGGAACACCAGCAACACAACACATTCCCATGCCTAGTACGGTGTAGGAAAAACGTTGGATTCAAAAACAGCTTCCAGTCGTCTCGTAATGGACAAATGTAGGTCTTATATGGATTTCAAGGGAATCTTATGGTATTCTTCCAGCAGAACAGTAGGAGGTTCAGGTAACAATGGTGGAGATCTATAGTGATCACGCACCCATCTCTTCAACGTCGACTACAAAGGTTCAATAGCACTGAGGACTGGTGAGTGTGGTGACCAGGAGAAGTGCGACAGTGCATCACTGTGCTCACAAAACCTGTCCTGGACGATGCGTGGTGTGACAACAGGTGCCCTGTGGTCCTGGAATCCAGCACCATCACTGGGGAACAAGCTATGTACCGTACGATGGAGCTGATCAACCAAAATTTTCACATAGTCGTTGACAGTAGTGCGACCTTGTTGTCTAACCAAGGGGCCAATGGAATACCACGATATGGCTGCCAAAACTGTCGTCGATACCCCACCATGTTTCACTCTTAGGCCGTAATCTCATCTATAAGTTGGAACCCGAAAGAAACAATACTGATCCCACCAAATTACTTCATTCCATTACACCATACACCAGCTTTTGTGGCTTCAGCAACACGTTTTCCTTTTATGAACCATCGCATAACTGACCAGCGGTTCTGGAGCTCCATCTCACCAGGCAATTGCCTGCCTACGAGCTCCCTTCGTGTTATTTTGGCGCTGACAGTCTGCGAGTGGTACATTCTGTTCTGCAGGAACTTTCGAAGTTTTCCTAACAATCGTATTTGGTCATCGTCTGTCAAGACCACGGCTGCAACATAAGGCACTCACAACAACAAAAAACGCTATTCTGAAGACGAATTGCGCAGGTACCGTTCATGGCGAAATATAACAGCACAACCAGCAGACATGTGCAGCATCTGCATTTATGTTCAAGCAGGCAATTCTCGCTGTGTTTTCACGTTTTCCTCCAACCCTCGTGTATATGGGTGATTGATACTACAGTATATAATAAGCCACTGCTTGAACACTTCACGAGAAAAGGGTAACACAGAAAATAGAGTCTAAAAATCATTATTCAGAAAGCTAGGTTTGCGAAAGATAACTTAAAATGTGTTACTGAGCGGAGCTTTTGAAATTACATTCGTGAAATACACTCAAGTTTCCTTGACGACTTTTGATGCAGAAAGCAGAAATGAATAAACAATGTAGTAAGTAGTAAGTGCAAGTCCTCACCATTAGCGAGGAAACATGAAGAGGTAGTCGCCTGGGAGGTAGGCAAACCACATTGCTGAGGTGCGTGCCACGAGAATCACGTTCCAGGCACTCGCTGCAACTCACCGGAATTTACTACACCTTCATAACATTTACGGTTACAGTAGGTTACAAAAGAGGACATATTACACATAATCTCGTATGTAACAGACGATTAGAGATCCAATAACTGTAATTAATGACAGGTAATGCTTAACTTACGAATTATGTCTTGCTTTCAGTAAAATGTGGAGTAATAATGGTTACGATGCTTTAGTAGCAGTTTTGCTGTCAAGAATAAATTGAGGATGTGTTAGATGGCGATCAGTTTGGCTTGAGGAGAAGTAAAGGCACCACAGAAGCAGTTATCATGTTACAGTTGATAATGGAGGCAAGACTAAAGAAAAATCTAGACACGTTTATAGGATTTGACGACCTGGAAAAAGCGTTCGACAGTGCCAAAGGTGTAAGGTATTCGAAATTCTGAGGAAAAAAGGAATAACCTTTATGGAGAGGGTAACATACAATAAGTATAAGATCCAAGAGGGAGTAACAAGACTGGAAGACCAAGAACGATGTGCTCGGATTAAAAAGAGTGCAAGAGAGGGATGTAACCTTTCGCCCCTATTGTTCAGTCTATACATCGAAGAAAAAATCGAGGAAATAAAAAGACGTTTCGAGAGTTGAATTACTATTCAAGGTGAAAGATATTAATAATAAGATTCGCTGGTGATATTGCTAGCTTCAGTGAAAGTGAAGAAGAATTACAGCATCTCCTGAATGGAATAAAAAGTCTAATCAGTATAAAAAGAAAGACGAGTATAAAAAGAAAGACGAATATAATGATAAGTAGCAGAAATGAGAATATCGAAAAATGTGACATCAAAATTGGATCACGAACTACACGCCCAAGTTAAGGAATTGGACTATCCAGGCAGCAAAATAACACAAGATGGATAAAGGAAGGATGACAAAAAAAGCACACTATCATTGGGAAAAAGGGCATTCCTGGCCAAGAGAAGTCTACTAGTATCAAACACAGAAAGCTCTGAGAATGTACGTTAGAGGTATAGCATTTTTCTGTAATGAAACATAAACTGTGGGAAAACTGTAACAGAAGAGGATCGAAGCATTTAAGATATAGTGCTACAGACGAGTGTAGGAAATCAGGTGGATGATAAGGTAAGAAATGAGGAGGTTCTGCTCAGAATCGGAGAGGAAGGAATGTATGGAAGACAGTGACAAGAAGGAGGGACAGCATGATAAGTCATTTATTGAGCTATCAGTGAATGACTTCCATGGTACCAGAGGGCACTCTAGAGGGTGGACTCCGTAGAGAAGGGCAGAGAGGATGGAATGCTTCCAGCAAATAATTGACAACGTAGATTGCAAGTGCTACTCTGAGATACAGACGGTGCTACAGGTGAGGAATTTGTGGCGGGCAGCATCAAACCAGTCAGAGGACTGATGGCTCAAAAAAGTGAGCGGATGACTTTTCAGCCCCGTCTCTAAAACAACATACATCACACGGCAGCCTGAACGCCATCACTACAGTCAAAACCTTCATGGGCACGTAACTGGTAAACGATGTATCTGTGACATTTTTGTCACATAAAGATGTGTATCTGTTTGTTTACTCGAAGCTCTCTGAAATTTCATATACATAGTTTCTTTGCACCCTGTATGTTTCAAATTTTCGCTTTTCGTTCCTTCTCCAGAAATTATGATTACCTTTCCAAACATTTATTCGGAATTAGAAGACACTTTTCTTTGCAATAACGTAAGACAGTACACTTAGTCCCACTTGATGAGGCTGAAGTTGCAATGTGCTAGTGGTAAACTGATAATCTGATTCTATCCGTGGACTGCTTGTTTTAGCAATATCTTTACTATTGTATAGTTTAACGTAGACTAACAAAGGACTGGCCGAATAAGACATGTCGAAGCCTCCCGTGAAATTTTTTATACAGGAAGAAGACAACGAAAGGAATGCCTTGCCAAAATTTAGCTACTACGAGGCACTGCAAATATTTTGTAAAAAGTGTTGAAGTTTCGCATTTTTGCCGGGCGAAAAATAGCTTATAACAGCGATTTGTACGGCCCTGCCCGCGTAGCACGCAACTCGACGAATAACTCACTGAGCGCCGAATAGCTGAATTATCCCTACAGTCGTCACAAAAATGCGAAGTGTCTATTAAATGACAAAAACAAACTTTTTTCCTGCACCAGGCACAACGGACAAGGGAAAAATTGATGCAGTCAGGCACTTCGCAGTAACCACTAGTTTCATTTTGACAGAACTGGGATGGAGTTGGAAATGGTCCCAGACGTTGTTCGGCATATTGCGCTGCATACCAGGCATACTTGACCAAATTCGCAAAGATTGGCGAAGAAAACGGGGAATGCACAAATGCCTGGAGCTTAATAATATCGTTCTGCTGATAAACCTGAAATGTAAGAGAGAAATTATGTTGTCCGATAATTTCCTGAAAAATTCTTTCCACTGTCGAAAAAATTTATTATCGACAGGTTGAATCGCACTAGTAGTTCCAGGCGGAATTCGCATTACAAGTACAGACTCTTCGTCGTCCTCCACAAAAATAGTGGCGTCGTTACGTCCAGACCACGAATCCAACAAAAACAATAAATTAGTTTCTGCAGCTGGTAGGAATACGCTTCGAACGAAATGCTGAAAATTATTCTTTTCCATTTTTCCTGATTTTGACATAAGATTTTTGCAACTAAACAGTCCGTTTTTATTTATTTTTGGGCGTAATTTGCCTTGCGGTTCTTGAACACAGATATACAGCTGCGGAAACAGTAAACCACTCACACTTAGAACTGGCATTATCGTATATGAATGTGTCAATGCATTGATTGACTGGGTAACCCAATACATCTTTTTTTTCATCCTGAAACGATAAAGTGTGCTGTGCACGCAGTTCAGCAAGTTTCGTATTTACTTTAGCTATGAATTTCTCTATAGCGTTGTCTATCACTGGCAGCTGCTCTACACATCTACGTGACGTAAACCTGGTAATTTTCCGACTTCCTGTTCTGTACGATTTCTTGAACCTGCGTAGCCAGGTCAACGAAGCCTGGAAATTAGGAATCTTCATGTAAGATTCAATTTGGAGGGCCCAGTCTCTTAGATCTCCGTCGTAACGGTACATGACCTCTCTCGAGCAGTTCTAAATCTTTCAAACAGTTTTTCATTCTGATGGTTCCGCGTTTCCGTTTGGCGCATGTTTCTTACTTCACGTAATTCGTTCTTCCATTTGCACGGTTCACGCTCCAATTTACGAAACGAAAACGTCTTTGCACACTGCGTAATTTTAAAGATTTTTTTCCCTCCATTGTTTAACCAATATTTCACTGCGTTTCCTTTGTCCCTGAAAGCTGTTTCAGTACGTGTTTTTTTAGAGCTGTATGGTTTTCTTCTTCAGAACTCTTACTAGCTCAACTGACGTCGTTCGACCCGCAGTTCATGGAATCATCACAGTTATTTCCCATTTCATCTAACATATCCGCAATTTCAAACTAAATGTCGATATCATTCGACGAATGTCAAGTAAATCAACTAACAAATGACACACATGTACGTCTGCAGGAGAAGTGGTGATTTCGGATGGAAATCACATTCTTCATATTTCACCATTGCTAAACTGAGAACGTGAATTAGAGTCCTCATTACTGTGAAACTGGAAGAAGAAAAGGTACTATTGGCAGGGATGCCTTACGGAAGCACAATAAACATTAACTCAGCTTTATCTGTACTGTCAGTACTTACCAATACTGCAAAAGCCAACTTCTGCGGCTAATTATAGAGAATAGTAACTGCGTACTGCAGTGTCAGAGAAACTATCAGCGAACGGTAGCCTGAAACGTCCTTTACAAACTGCGATAGGGTTGTGTCTCGTGTTCTCTTTACGAATGTACCGCCGACCTTGGCTGTGCGTGTGCCTAGTTTTTCATGCCGAGTTGCTTAGTTGCTACAGCGCCAGTAGGGGTGTACATTTCTAACGCCGCCTGGGGCGCTACGAATTTGGCAATTTTCAGCAATTTTTTTTGATACTTATAGTGCCTCTTTGCAGCTAAAATTTTGACAGTACATTTCTTTCGTTAAATTTCAGGATAGCTTTCGATATGTCTTATTGGACCATTCTCTTGTAAGACAGACAGTGTGACCGCGTGTGTCGTTTACGGATGCAAGGGTGGAAGGTGCGGGCGGTTCGCCACTGTGCGGGAGCAATTGGAAACCTGGAAGCGGTGTTGGTGAAGTCTGTAACCTCCCCCCTCACTTATCGACCTTAATGACAGTGAAAAATTAAACCGCGTGTATCTAATGGAAAATTTGGGAAAAGCAATCGTCACCGAGGTTAATTTGTCGGTAAAGAGGGAGGAAAGGGTTACATCTAAATGAAAAGAAAAAATGCTTATGAAACTGGTGGAAATTAATTTTGAAATAGGGGTAAAGTTAATAAAGAAAGTAAATGTGCGGCCGTTACGTTAACAATCAACTAGCGGTAATTAGATATTTGAGACTTGGGGGAAATTACGGTCGCCAGTCCTGAGGACAATTACTATAGTAACTGAAAAAGAAAGATTATTACACATATAATTAGCACTAGAAGCGTGGCAACTGAAGGTTGACAAGTGTAGTGTGAAAACTGAAAGTTTGTCAGAAGTAATAAATTTCGCTACACTCTGACTTAATTTAGCAAAAGAATTAATAAAACCGGAAAATCGAAAATTAATTTAGTGACTGAAGTTAATAGTGAGCTTTCTTTCTGAAGCACATCGAAATTCAGTAAAATACGGTTAGTCTTGGTCTACCTTAACAATCATTTCAAAAGCTACTTGAATCTACGCAATTTAGAAATAAGAGATTTAACTTTGAACTTGAATTAAATGATTCTGAACAATTAACAATAATAAAATTTAGTACGTACCAAGCTGAGCTGCAATCACAGGTAAGCTAAAATACGGTAACAAAATTCGCACTCTTAATTTGTGCTTGTGTAATGTAAATATTGTAGCCAGCTATGAATACTTTAACTGAACTTTGAAATTAAAGCAGTGAAATAGAATAATGTTGCTTTAATGCTGGGATTTGAATTTCAACGACACTCGGGTTCATTCCGGAAAAGGAAGGGACCCTGCTTGGTAATGCAGTTGGGACAACGAGCAACAAAGGTTCATGCTAAGTTGCTGTAATTTTGATGCAACAATTTTAAAAGTTTGAAAAGCTGAGGTCTTCCATACAGTTCTAAAACTTTACGTGCTTCCAGTCTTCCTTGTTGGTTGATTGAAGGTTTGAAGCCGTCGATCGAGGAGGTGGCGACAGTCACTCATTGTCGGCCGTCGCTGTTGCAGAAGCTGGATGTTGGCGCGCCTTCTTCTCGACACGGTCACCAGGCGAAACGGGCTCTTGATGTGCGCAGATAATGCTTCCCGTCCGCGACACCACGTCAGAAACTATCATCGCAAGTCGAGCGCAATTACATGCTGCCAAACCCCGAAAGCGCGGCAACTCGCGGGAGCGTCACACAACACACCTGCTCAACCGCACTACTCCAGCCAGACTCCCTCTGCCAGCGCTCCACGCGGCAGAGTTAACACTACCAAAGATCCTACACACTTTGATTCTTCACACGACCTATCGATGTAGTCGTTCGATAGCAGTTTTCCCTAGGTAAGACCTAGCGTAAAAATACAAATAATATTTACGTAACAAACCAATTATACATCGACATAAATGCATAAATATATATATACAAATAGTAAAACAATTATAATATGTAAAGACACAGAAATGTCATATCTTGACGTAACACAACAAGGAAAAAAGTTATAGTACAATAGATGGAAATAGGAGGATATGCATTTCCGGCGTTACAAGTCGACAGGTTTCAGTCTGCTACCCTGGGTGGCGGTGTATGACAGGGGACGTGATGTACATAAAAGACGTGCTGGGTAAAGTTTGTAGTCCTGTCTGAGTTTTTTCAGACGGTACAGTTGTATAAGGAGATCATTAGAATCATACAAAAGGCCTTGCATGTTGTAGGAGTTGATGTAGAACTTAGTAACAGACTAAAGATAAAAAAGTATTTTCTTCATTCTATATTAAAATGAACTTAATTTATTTTGTTATAAATGTTTGATCATAGAGTGGTAAGTAATTCTCATTACTCCGGTCAATTATTTCATTAATGAAAATCGTCCATTGTTATATCCACATTGTGGGACTTAACATCTGAGGTCATCAGTCGCCTGGGACTTATAACTACTTAAATCTAACTAACCTAAGGACATCACACACATTCAGGCCCGAGGCAGGATTCGAACCTGCGACCGTAGCGGTCGCGCGGTTCCAGACTGAAGCGCCTAGAACGGCTCGGCCACACCGGCCGGAAAGCACTTTTTTGAAAATGTTGATAACCATAGTCAGCATCTGCAGCTAGGACGCCGACAGTTGCTCAGTTTTTTATGCTTTGTCTGACTCTCTCCTTGTGAATAATTACTGCACTGCCGGCCCCGGTGGCCGTGCGGTTCTAGCCGCTTCAGTCCGGAGCCGCGCTGCTACTACGGTCGCAGGTTCGAATCCTGCTTCAGGCATGGATATGTGTGATGTCCTTAGGTTAGTTAGGTTTAAGTAGTTCTAAGTTCTAGGGGACTGATGACCACAGCAGTTGAGTCCCATGGTGCTCAGAGCCATTTGAACCATTCTGAATTACTGCACTGTTTGGTTTTGCAGAAGTACCTTGTTTCGAAAATATTCTGTAACATACTGTAGCAATTTCTGTACTACTTTTCTTCACTCTCCAATAACTCCTATTGAAACACCGTAATCTCCTGAGGACTCCACGCGAAATATATGGCACTACTTCCAGAATGTATTAATTTCGTTATTAATTAACGTAATACATACCAACTTGAATATCGTTTAGTTAGCACATACTCAATTACTTCAGAAATTCAGATGGAGTGTTTCTCAAGTCTTCCAAAATTCTGTTAATTCTGAATCTAATACTGGTCACCTGTCTCTTCCATGCTGACTCTTGTTTCTTGATCTATCGCGTCATCAGACAAGTCGTCCTTCTTCCAGCTTTCCACCTATCCGCTCTCTCGTCTGTCTTTAGCAGCGGTATTTCCAATATACTCTTAATGTTACCGTCCTCGCTTTTATTTTCACCAAAGGTTGTTTTTACTTTTCTATATGTTGAGTCATTCCTTCCGACAATCATCACTTTTTCGATTTCTGTACGTTCCTCCTACAGATTTCCCATAAGCTTCTGTGCACTTCCTATTTATTTTATTACCAAGTGACTAATATTACTGATTCCTGGATTTTTCTCTACATTTTTGTAATCCCTCCTTTCGTCGATCAACTGATGTATTACTTCTCTTACCCATGGTTTCTTCGCAGTAACCTTCCTTGTACCTATGTTTTCCTTTTCATCTCCTGTGATTGCCCTTTCTGCAGATGCCTATTCCCCTTCAATAGAACTGCCTACTGAGCTATTCCTCGTCGCAGTATCTGTAGCCTCACAGATGATCTACCGTATATTTATTTCTTAATATTTGTATATCGCGTTTCTTTGCACATTGATGCATCCTGACTAGTCTTTTAAACTTGAATCTATTCATCATTTCTAAATTGTGATATGAGACTGCATACTCCTCCAGAAATTTTACATTTAATAATTGATCACACACGTTGTAGAGCCTTCAGTTTAGCACACAATTACTTTAAATGTTAAAAATGTTCACCGTTGGCGGCTATACACATAATAGAACGACGACGGTTTCCGCAACTGTGTCAGTCAATATCAGAGTGGAGATCGCTGTACATGTCGCTGTAATGTCCTGGCGAAGTCCTCCAGCGTGCGTGGCTTACGTCGGTATACGTTATCTCTCACAGTTCCCAACAAGGAAAAGTCCATATCTGTTAGATCTGGCGACCGTAGAGGGAACTCAATGCGCCCTCTTCGTCCAATCCAATGCTACGGAAAGCTGTCATCGAGGAAAGCTCGTACGGCTAGGTGGTAGTGTGGCGGCGCCCCGTCCTGTTGGAAGAACGTCAGCTCCATAAAGCGCACGTATACCTGGCAAAATTTATGTAAGTAATATTTCCAGGTGCAGTTCTCCAGTAACAGTAGCATGAAAGAAAAAGGGTCCTACTAACCTCCTAGATGATAGTCCACACCACACATTAACCCCTGGTAGATTGACCGCATTATCCACATAAACATGCGGATTTTCCGGTGCCCGGTACACTACACACTGTTATGACGATTCGCGATTCCATTACGTTTATATTGTGCCTCGTCACTCCACACTACCTTCGTCACACACTGTACGTCATCAGTTACCATTTGCTGACACCATTCGCAAAATTGCATTCGGCGGTCAGGATCGTCATCACTAATCGCGGGCAGTAACCGTGCAATGTAAACTTGCCACTTTGTAGCATTCAGAATTCCTCGTACACTCGTAGTGCAGATTGCGTAGCAGACGTCTGTGGAGAATTGAGACACGTTTCCAACACGAGAGTCGACGAAGCAGGACTTGTAACTGTACGCAGTCCTCCTGATTTTTTGTGAATATTATAAATGGTTCCATGCGATTCAAACTTGTCAATGATGCGTTTAATTGTTAGGCGGGATGGCGGTCCTGTTTTAAACTCCCACCTCCACTGACGTTGTACTTCAGTGGCATTATCAAACTTGAAAAACCACTCCACAATACATTTTCGTTGCTCGTATGTCAATCGTGCTCCAGCTGTTTTATTTTCTCAATACCGAGATGAAAGCATTCATATCTGTTGAGCCAAAGACTATACTACAACACGCTCGTAACTCAAATCGAACGATAATATCGAAATCTCGATAGCGCCTCACAAAGACTGTATACATTTTTGTGGATAACTCTGTACATCCACTCCTGGATATGCCTTACGATCCAACTTGAGATCAGAATCTCTGCCTGATCATGACATAACTGGAATCTTCCCGCATCTCCCGGACTTTTCCAAGTATATCTCCTCCTCTTGCGATTCTTGAACAGTGTATTCGCTATTACTAGCTGAAATTTATTGCAGAGCTCAATTAGTCTTTCTCTTCGCTCAGTTCCTACTAGCAGACCAACTGTAACCCTTTCTTTCCTCAAACCCTTTCTTTTACTCCTCCCCCTACAAACGTATCCCAATCCCCCAAGAGCAACAGATTTTCATTTCCCTTTTCGTACCGATTTACCCGTTCAGTATCCTCATATTCTCTTTCTATCTCTTCATCTTCTGCTTTTGAGGTTGGCGTGTATATCCGGTTCTCGGTGTTGGGTCGGTAATGGTTTGCTGTCGATTCTGATGAGAATAACCGAATCACCGAATTCTTCACAGTAATTAATTCTCTGCCCTATCTTCCTATTCATAACGAATCACACTCCCATTATACCACTTTCTGCTGCTGATACTACCCTAATATCATCTGATCAAAAATCCTTGTCTTCTTTCCATTTCACTTCAGTGACACCCACTTTATCTGAATCAAGCCTTAGCATTCCCCTTTCCAGTTTTTCTAGCTTGTCTACCACGTTCAACATCTGACATTGCACGCCCCGACTTGTAGAGCGTTGCTCTTGAATGTTGGACATACAGAGGTGGACTGGACATTTATTTTCGGATAGATGGAGATTTTTTTTGTTTGTCCATCGTTTTGACTGGAGGTCTTGGGGGCCACGGCCGTTCACTGTTGTAAGGAAATGAAACGCCTACAGCCATCTTTATGATTTTACTAATTATGTAACTACCAGTTTCGGCGCTGTAATGCACCATCTTCAGGCCTTAGTTGATGCTGAAGGGTTTATCGCGATCCATATATGAGCTGCATCAGTGGCCAACGTAACTACTTTACACAGAGTGTAACTGTGATATCAGCACTCCAACCATCAACTGCCAAGTTGGAGTGCTCACACCACAGTTACAGTCTACGTAAACCGGTTATGTTGGCCATTGATGCAGGTAATATATCGTGATAACCGCTTCGGCGTCAACTAAGGCCTGAAGATGGCGCATTGAAGCGCCCAAGCTGGTAGTTACATAGCAAATAAGATCATAAGGACGGCTATAGGTGTTTCATTTTCTTACAAAACTTACAGAATGAGTGGGAATTTCACGTTACGAGAGGGAAACAGTCGCATGTGTCATCTGTGGAATAGTCGACTTACGGCAGTGACAGTCGTATCTTTGAACTTGTGAATCTTTGGCTGAGCTGTAGAACGGAGGTAATCGAGTGTGGGACATGGAGTAATCTAGCAGAACTTTTAGCATAGTGGATACTGGAAGAGGATTTTGCTGAAGAAAATTATTAGGAATTATTAATCTAATGGAAGGACTTACAGAAGCAGCATTTATGGAATATAGAGAGTGAATTTGCATTATGGATATGTTTGTAAAGTAAAAATTTTTGCTAGTGCGTACTGATAATGTTAGCGAGTCTTGCAATGGAACAGTCCACCTTAGCTTAGGTCATTTCACTTTCATTCCCTTCAATTTACATAATCGTAAGAGCATTACCTTGTAAGACTTATGTAAAGAAAGTAAAGATTTTTGGCTTTTTGTGTGTTTTATGTTCTTGCGAAATAAGAGTTTAAAATACAGCGTTGTCGTTTTAATAAACAGATTAGTATTTTCGTTTCAAGTAAGAAGTTTTTTCAGTATGATAAATCATGCCAATATTTCTCCCACTGGTTTAGGTGTACTTTAACAAATTTTAGCTGGCCCGATTTCTTCATTCTGTGCCGATGCTGCTGATTATGCTGTGATTTTTTACGTGAGATTTTTTCATATTTTGTTTTTTCTTTCGTTTCTCATCTCACGTTCCCATTACGCAAATTCTAAGAATTTTCTTTTAATTCAGATGTTTGATGGTCCAGTGAACAGCGTGTGTTTCACAGTGTTGCTACGTAATTTCAGTGTTTCAATTTTTTTGGGCAGTGCACGATTTGATTTTGGTAGTGATTTTTGAGTAACAGTTTTGATTTCATTTCCTGCTCAGTGAACGCTAGTTAGTCTTGATGTAAATGTGTGCACTGATACACGCTGTTCTCAATAGCAATTTCAGTTCAACTTTTTTATGACGGAGGACAGTACATTAAGTTTTGAGTAAAAAACAGGCAAACATTTTAACGCTCATGAACGAACGAAAGATCAAGTCAGAGCAACTAACTTTCATCTTTTCGTTGGTTATTCGATATTTTTCTCGTGATCACCTCCTCGTTGTCAGTCCCCTCCCAAATATTCGAATGGGGAGACTCCGGCATCTTTTGCCAATTGAGCGACTAACATTTCCTGTGGATACAACATATATGTCTTTGACACAGTGGTTTCCATAGCCTTCTGCATCCTCATGCCATTGGTCACTGCTGATTTTTCCGCCTTTTAGAGGCAGTTCCCACCCAAACAGCAATTGTTTTCAAAATTTAAGCACTGGCTGTGTTCAGACCCGGGACCCAGTACGTTTCGATTACTAGCCGAAGACGCTGTCTCTAGCAGATTAAAACTGTGTGCCGGACCGAGACTCGAACTGAGGTCCTTTGCCATTCGCGGGCAAGTGCTCTACCAACTGAGCTACCCAAGCACGACTCACACCCCGTCCTCACAGCTTTACCTCCACCAGTACCTCGTCTCCTACCTTCCGAACTTTACAGAAGCTCTCCAGCGAACCTTGCAGGACTAGCACTTCTGAAAGACAGGATATTGCGGAGACATGACTTAGCCACAGCCTGGGGGATGTTTCCGGAATGAGATTTTCACTCTGCAGCGGAGTGTATGCTGATATGAAACTTCCTGGCAGATTAAAACTGTGTGCCGGATCGAGACTCGAACTCGCTGCAAAGTGAAAATCTCATTCTGGAAACGCTGTCTCTAGTCCACAGGTCCACTGTTGCTGACGTACACAGGCAGCACCGAGATAGATAACTTTTTGCGTATCTGTAACCCCCTTGTCAATACTCGCCGGCAGCGTAGTACTCTATGGCAAGCTTCAAAGAGTTATGTTCGCCGCCGATATGCATGGAAGGCACGAGGATTTGATCAAATGTCTGCATTTCATCATCTGTGCGTGTTTTACGATTGGGCTTTTATTCCCACGCCCGGGTTCCCTTCCCGGCGGGGTCAGGGATTTTCTCTGCCTCGTGATGGCTGGGTGTTGTGTACTGTCCTTAGGTTAGTTAGGTTTAAGTAGTTCTAAGTTCTAGGGGACTGGTGACCATAGATGTTAAATCCCATAGTGCTCAGAGCCATTTTTGGGCTTTTATCATGATATATATATATATATATATATATATATATATATATATATATATATATATATATATATATATATACGTGTGGTGACCGTTTATACTTTGACTTCATGAAATGTAACATGGAAATTTTGTAACAAGTTCGTAAGCTCAGATGATGGCAGCGTAAGGCTGTTGAAATCGGTCATCGTGGCACAAGTGGCATCGTGGCATAAGTGTGTCTACATTGCAATCGTGGCGTACGGAATGTTTTCTTCATTTCCATCTGCCATCTTCGAGATGAACCATATGACGAAGGCACATACTCATTGTCACTTTCAGTGTCTGATATGTCAAAGCACGAAACTTTCGTTTCGTTCCACTTGAAAACGTCCAAAGGTAGAAATTACAACAATGAACTTAAAAAATAAATAATTTTAACATTTTAACTGTCGAGGACAACAATGATGTCTCCAAAAAGTTTAGCAGAAAAATCAGTACAGCTCTAACAAAAAAAGAACACAATTTCTTGTTTTGTGCTACTTCCATTTCCCCATTTATTTACATGAAGTGCTTTAATTAAGCAGAGGTATGCTGAAGTACTTCAGATGCACGAGTACTGCGACAGTAAAGTATGCAGTATGTTGTGTACAGAACACTTCTTAAAGAGAGCATTGCTAAATGCTTGTCAAGTGTATGGGTGTTGTATCTGGTAGGACAAACAGGAGACGCCAAGCGTTTACGAAGATGGGCGCCGGCGGTGGTCACAAGTTTGTCTGGATTCCGGGACAGGAACGTTAAAGAATCTGGTTTATCGGCGCACTGTACATAGCCAAAACGTAATTACAGAACTTTAACAACCGCCTTACATGGCGTAGACGACGAATATCCTTCAACCTCTTTATATATCTACCCCGTGCAAATCGCAAATTCAGAAAGGTAACAAAGCGTGCAGAGGAGTCAATGAAATGGGAATAAATCTTACCTAATATGAGGTACCATACAATTTACCCTCTTCCACTCACTTTACAGTATTAGCAGATTATTTAAATAGATGTAGATTGCAGGAAAATGATGAAAAGGAAGCTATGAGTTGCCGGTAATTTAACCTCTTCATGTGTTCATACGTTATAATTCGAAAACCGTGAGAAAGCATACTTTGGACAAACAGAAAGTAATTTCAAAACAAGTTTCAGATAACATTTGTATTTCACTGGCATGAACCTATCTTAATACAGTTCACACGCAACAGCACAAAAACAAACAGCAAGCCCCATAACGGCTCCGCCTATACCGTAAAGGAACTTTTGAATAGATATAATTACTCAATTACAAATATGTAAATGATTACATGCCTTGAGCAAGTGGTTGGCGCCAGTGAGATACAAATTTTCTCAGACTTTTGTTTTGAATTTATTCCTGTCTATTCTAAGTATACTATCGCGCAGCTCTCGATTGTAAACACCTAAAATGGTAAACATACTGAAAAGTCATAACTTCGTTTCCATCCAGTTGCTTAGATCTGCATCTACCTCTATACTCTCCTAATTACTCTAAAGTGTGCTACCTTATATTAAAATTTCTTCCCATTACGTTGATGTCTCTAAGCGAACTACACTCTGCCAAGTATTGTAAAATCCTGGAAGAGAGTAACTTTTATGATTACGTTTTAAGCGCAACATGCCACCTTAAAGAATCATGGTGTGTGAGAAAACATGAACACAAGAGACTTCAGGCATTTCAGATGTGCCGTGACGTAAGGATTTGAAAATACGGTGGACTAATAAAGAATGAGGAGATTCTCTGCAAGATTGGCGAAGAAAGTAACTTGTGGAAAACAGTGACAAGACGACGAGGACAAGTGATAAAACATCAGGGAAAAAGTTCCATGGAATTAGAAGGCGCAGTAAAGGAGAACAAACTATAGGGAACGACAGAGACTGGAATAAATCCAAAGCAGCCCGTGAAGACTGGGTTGCCATTCCCCAAGAAACCTTCCAGCACCTAATTGAACGTATGCATGCAAGAGTGGAAGCTGTCGTCAATGCTAAGGGTGGGCCAAAACCATACTGAATTTCGCCGTTATCGTTGGAGGGCGCCACGAACTTGTAAATCATTTTCAGCCAGGTGTCCGGATACTTTTGATCACATAATGTGCATCAGAGTGTTGAAAACCACCGTTATGGAATGGCGCCCAATCGGAGCTGCTGATTCATGATAACGCCGTCCCCAAACAGCAAATGTCGTAACGCACAAGTTACGCCAATTGAAATGGGGGACACTCAGACACTCGCCCTATGGTCCTCATGTCCCCGATTCAATCATCTGGCCTTGAGGGGTTGACGATTCCTGTCGTTGGATGATGTGCAGGAGGCAGTTATGAACTTCTTCTCACAGCAGGGAACGGTGTTTTACGAAACGGGTATCTCCAACTTGGTGGTTCGATAGGACGATTATCGGAAGGCTAATGGCGATTCTACCCGATTGGCATACCGAGTCTGGATTGTAAGACCGTCTAACAGAAACTTTTGATCAGCCGTTACACACTGACGGAAAAAATCGCAAACCCCAAAAATAGTTGATGTAGAGTAATAAAATTTCGGAAATACATTTATCTAGATAACATAGTTGAGTGCTTAACATTGCAAGATCACAGGTTAATGTAAAATTGAAATAAGCCATTGTAAATGTGAAATGCTGCCACGTCAATAACCACTGTAGCCCCCAGAATGTTGAGTGCAAGCATGCAAACCTGGATGAATTCTGTTGCACAGGTGCCAGTCGTCAATTTGTGGGATGGCGTTCCATGTCTGCTGTACTTGGTCGTTCAGTATCGTGACGGTTAAGTATGGTGGTAGATGACGCTGTAATTGTCGTTCGATGAGTCCCATATGGAAACAGATCTAGTGATCGAGCAGACCAAGGCAACATATCGATATTCTGTACGGTGCGTTGGGTTACACTAGCGGTATGTGGGCGGGCGTTATCCTGTTGAAAAACACCCCCTGGAAGGCTGTGCGTGAATTGCAGTACAAGATGTCGATTCACGAGACTGACGTTCAAATTTGCAGTCAGGGTGCGTGGGGCAACCGCGAGAGTGCTCCAGGTGTCATACGCAATCGCACCCCATACCGTAACTCCAAGTGTAGATCCAGTGTGTCTGGCAGGTTAATACAATGTGATTACGAAGGCTTTCCCGGCGTAATAATTGATAATATTCTTCTCGGGTGTGCAGCCGGATCATAACGTCATCTTGACACAATATTTCAGCGGTCCAACTGGCCGCCATCTTCAGGTGAGAGTGCTGGTACACGATCTCGCCGGAACTGACTTCTCAGCATTTTTTTTTTCCTTTATTGAATTTCAATTCCCCCCGAAGGGGGCGGGCTGGCAGCAGCTTAGTATGCCGCTCTTCAGCCTACAGATTTTGGGACAAAGATCAGGAGAACAAATAATGACAAAAAACAGGCGATAAAATCGGAGACTTAGAGAGTAACAAGGCGAAAAGAAATCGTGGAACTTAAAACAAACAACAGAGGGATGATGATGCTAATAAAAATACATACAAAGCAGACAGGGAATACAATAGACAAGTAAAAAACACGGCGACAGTCTGGATTCTGTTCACAAAAGACATAAAATTCACACCTAGCGACAGCATGGTTTCTGTTCGCAACACGAGAAAGACAAACAACACTGAATAGTCACTGGAACACTGCACAAAAAAGTTGGCAAATGTGACACCACAGTCGAGAGCAGGTGGGGGGAAACTGGACAGAAGAGGGGAAAACAAAAAAGGGGGGAAAGGAGAGAAAAAGCGAAGGGGGGGAACCGGGAAAGGAGCTGATGGAGGATGAGGACCCATAAGAGGGGTGGGGGGCAGACGCGACAGGGAGTGGGGTAGGCAGTGGAGGGGAATACAAAAGGACTGGAGGGGAGAAGGGAGGTAGGGAGAGGTTTAGGGAGGGGGAAACCAGGACGGAAGGGGGGGAGAGGGAGCCCAGGGAAAGGACAGAGGAAAGGAGGGGGAGGGAGGATCAGAGTTGATAGGAAGGATAAATGGAGGGAGAGAGGGCATCATCCGGGAGGGGGAGTTGACGGAAGCCACCTTGGGAAAGGAGATGGAAGGTGTAGAGATGGAGGGTAGGGGGGACACAACGGTGAAGACGTGGCAGGGGACGGGGATGGGAGAGGAGAGGAGCAACCAGGGGGTGAGGGGGTTCAAGACGGCGGGAGGTGTAGAGGATGCGGATATGTTCGAGGAATAGGAGCAGATGGGGGAAAGGAATGAGATCATAGAGGATCCGCGTGGGGGATGGGAGGCGGATACAGAAGGCGAGGCGGAGTGCATGACGCTCAAGGATCTGGAGGGACTGATAGAATTTGGGGGGGGGGGGGGGGCAGATATCCAGGCAGGACTGGCATAACAGAGGATGGGACGGATTAAGGATTTGTAGGTCTGGAGGATGGTATAGGGGTGCAACCCCCTTCTCAGCACAAGCGGCGGTCCCTATATAGCCCGCAGAAGGCCCACAACGCGTGCGCGAGAAGGTGCCGTAACTGCCCTCTAGCGCAAGTAAACATACCGCGCCGCCAGTGGTGGAAACAGGCGAAATCGAGATATCGCTATCAAAAATTAAAAATTATTCCGACGATCGAAGCACAGACCGTTGTTTTTTAATGTATGATAACACCGGGTTCCAAGTCTTACTTAAAAGGTAACCCTTGTCTCTGTTAATAAGATTACCAGATAAACGAATCTTTATGGATTATTTTAAAACACAGTCCCAATATCGAGATGCTGGGGCAACCATTTGTGTCTCGTCATACAGCTGTCCCTCGATGACACAGTGCTCTGCCACTGCAGATTTCTCAGTTTGAAGCAACTGCGTGTGCCGCTGGTCCCCAACACATCCCTTCTGAATGGTCCGGATTTTCTGACCAATATAAGCCTTCCCACAGTGGCAATGGATCTTGTACACAGCGGGTTCCTCAAACCCAAGCCATCCTTAACAGAGCCAAGAAGCCCTAATCTTGGCTGGCTGACGAAAAATACTTTTGAAATGATATCTTTTTATAATTCTTACTATCTTCGCGGAAATGCTCCCAGCAAAAGATAGAAAAGCCACCGATTTGCAGGTATCTTCTGGTGGTTCAGGACGAGGTCCAAACGGGAAAGCACGACGGATCTGTTTATAGCCATTCTTCTTGAACACAACCTTGAGATGGTCCAATTCTTGTGTCAAGCTTTCTCCGCCTGAAATGGCATAAGCTCTTCTCGCCAACGTCCGCAGGAACGATGGATGACAGATAGAAGCATGCAGGTAACGGTCCGTGTGCGTAGGCTTTCGATAAACACTGTGTCTCAGTGTACCATCATCCTTTCTACGATTTCGCCTGTTTCCACCACTGGCGGCGCGGTATGTTTACTTGTGCTATAGGACAGTTACGGAACCTTCTCGAGCACTTGTTGAGGGCCTTCTGCGGCCTATATAGGGGCCGCCGCTTGCGCTGAGAAGTCATTTCCGGCGAGATCGTGTACCAGCACTCTCACCTGAAGATGGCGGCCAGTTGGACCGCTGAAATATTGGGTCAAGACGACGTTATGATCCGGCTGAACACCCGAGGAGTATATTATTACGTTGATACATTGGTTGCAGGCCTTCGACTGGCCCGCTTCTGACCAACACAAGTCATCACCGGCACTGAGGCAGAACCGGCTTCCGCCAGAAAACAGAACAGACCTTCACCCTGCCCTCGAATGAGCTCTCGCTTGACGCCACTGAACTCGCGGTCGTTTGGGGTCAGTGGAATTGTCACTATATGGCGTCTGGCCTCGGTTCTGTCCTTGAAGTTGACGGCCAGAGTGACCGAGCGGTTCTAGGCGCTTCAATCTGGAACCGCGCGACCACTACGGTCGCAGGTTCGAATCCTGCCTCGGGCATGGATGTATGTGATGTCCTTAGGTTAGTTAGGTTTAATTAGTTCTAAGTTCTAGGGGACTGATGACCTCAGATGTTAAGTCCCCTAGTGCTCAGAGCCATTTGAACCATTTTTCTGTCCTTGGAGTAACTGATTTGTAATAGTTCGCTGAGTCAGTGCGGTGCCAGCTACTGCTCAGATTGCTGCTACAGATACATTACGATGCGCGAGAGGCATATTCGGAACACGCTGGACACGGCGGTCTTTTCTCTCAGTAGTGTCACGTAACCGTCTGGAGCCCAGTCTTCTTGCGACCGTACATTCTCGTGACCATGCTGCCAACAATCATGTGGAGTGGCTATATTGCTGCCACGTTTTTCTGCATTATCGCAGAAGGAACATCCATTTTGTCGTAGCCCTATTAATCGAACTCGTTCAGATTCAGCGAGCTGTCGATAATAGCATCCTTGTCGCCTTAAGGGGACCACACCGTAGTTCAGGTCGAAAAAAATTGATTTTCGGTTTTCATCATATTTCGATAGATTAAGGTTTTCTTTAAGAACTCTGTAAAGGATTTCGCTGAAAAATTTTTTTCGACTATTTAATCAGCATTTTCCTACCACGTGTGTTTATGTGCCACGCCCACTTCAGAGACTCAGCATACATTAAAATCCCTCTGTGGTACCACATTCATTAATATTCTCGCATTAGGAAGTCCACAGAAAACTATTTTCTGCAGAAAAACTTAATATTTTTTGTTAATAAATTAAAAAAATTATTTCCTAAAACCTGTCAAATGGATAAAGTAGATTTTAGTACAGTTGACTCTATTAGCATCATGTATCATACAGTAAAAATAGTAAGGTCCTGTATCAAATAGTTCTTTTTCAGAAATGGGTCAATTATTTGTCTAAATTAACATGGGTTAGATAGACAGCCTGTGGTCCCCTTAAAGGCATTTTTGATCAACATCGACTCACCACATCCAGTCTGAAAGGAACTAACGCTGACAACCGTTCCGGCGTGTACTTAAAGCAAACCTAATTTAATCCTCAAAGTGTCGCTACTAGCGCCATTGTTATGTAACTGTCGCGAAATTTGAATAGACATAGGCCTTCAGATGTAAAACACGGCTGCCAACTTCCGTTCAAGTCGCATATCTCCTTCTTGGTACTGCGATTTTTTTTTCAGTCAGTGCAATTTAGTCTTAAACTCCTTGCATTACTGTGAACAAACGAACCAACATAAAAAACTGAAAATTAATCGAAAATTTCACCAACATTGTTGTAAGTATTTAGTCATCAAGTATGAGGTGCATTCAAGTTCTAAGGCATCCGATTTTTTTTCCCGTACTGGAAAGAGATAGAAACATGCGCATTGTTTTAAAATGAGGCCGAGATGGCAGCACTGTACGGCAGATGGAATTTTACCGCCAGCGTCGAGAATGAGAACTGTTTTAAATACTTAAAGTGGCGACTTTTTCCTTACTTGAACAGCGTGCAATCATTCGTTTTCTGAATTTGCGTGGTGTGAAACCAATTGAAATTCATCGACAGTTGAAGGAGACATGTGGTGATGGAGTTATGGATGTGTCGAAAGTGCGTTCGTGGGTGCGACAGTTTAATGAAGGCAGAACATCGTGTGACAACAAACCGAAACAACCTTGGGCTCGCACAAACTGGTCTGACGACATGATCGAGAAAGTGGAGAGAATTGTTTTGGGGGATCGCCGAATTACTGTTGAACAGATCGCCTCCAGAATTGGCATTTCTGTCGGTTCTGTGCACACAATCCTGCATGACGACCTGAAAATGCGAAAAGTGTCATCCAGGTGGGTGCCACGAATGCTGATGGACGACCACATGGCTGCCCGTGTGGCATGTTGCCAAGCAATGTTGACGCGCAACGACAGCATGAATCGGACTTTCTTTTCGTCGGTTGTGACAATGGATGAGACGTGGATGCCATTTTTCATTCCAGAAACAAAGCGCCAGTCAGCTCAATGGAAGCACACAGATTCACCGCCACCAAAAAAATTTCGGGTAACCGCCAGTGCTGAAGAAATGATGGTGTCCATGTTCTGAGACAGCGAGGGCGTAATCCTTACCCACTGCGTTCCAAAGGGCACTACTGTAACAGGTGCATCCTACGAAAATGTTTTGAAGAACAAATTCCTTCCTGCACTGCAACAAAAACGTCCGGGAAGGGCTGCGCGTGTGCTGTTTCACCAAGACAACGCACCCGCACATCGAGCTAACGTTACGCAGCAGTTTCTTCGTGATAACAACTTTGAAGTGATTCCTCATGCTCCCTACTCACGTGACCTGGCTCCTAGTGACTTTTTGCTTTTTCCAACAATGAAAGACACTCTCCGTGGCCGCACATTCACCAGCCGTGCTGCTATTGCCTCAGCGATTTTGCAGTGGTCAAAACAGACTCCTAAAGAAGCCTTCGCCGGCGTCAGCGTTGTGAAAAATGTATACGTCTGCAGGGCGATTACGTCGAGAAGTAACGCCAGTTTCATCGATTTCGGGTGAGTAGTTAATTAGAAAAAAAAATCGGAGGCCTTAGAACTTGACCATTTGTTTGAGATTCTGCGCAACTAAGAAGACAGATCGAGTATGTATAGTTGTTCAAAAGTCGTGAGTTTGGCGTTGTCAGTCGTGCGGTGTGAACGCTGGATGGAGTGTGGTTCCGGCAGCTGGTGGGAACCCGGAAGACAACGAGCAGCTGTGAGAAGGCCGGCGTGTCTTCAGCAGCGTGACGTTGCTGTGGCTGCCTTCCGTTTGGTCAGGCGCGTGACGCGCGGCAGCCGGCTGTGCAGACAATTCACAGGGGTCACTGACCTCGCGGACAGCGGCAAAGTACTGGCTGGACGCAGCGCCGGTGAGGCCGTAGCCAAAAGGTGGGGCTGCACCGTACGGAGTTCCACCATAGCAGAGCGGCGCGGCTCTGTTTAGTGTACCGCATTCCAACTTCAATGGCGCGACAATACGTAGAACATTTGGTATGTACGTCGTTCGGCAACCTTCGAGCAAAATGAACAAAAGTGACATGGATGTGATGATAATTTCTGTGTTATGTGAGGAAGAAGACTATACAGGGTGGTCCATTGATGTTGACCGGGCCAAATATCTCACGAAATGAGCGTCAAACGACAAAACTACAAAGAACGAAACTTGTCTAGCTTGAAGGGGGAAACCAGATGACGCTATGGTTGGCCAGCTAGATGGCGCTGCCATAGGTCAAATGGATATCAACTGCGTTTTTTAAAATAGGAACCCCCATTTTTATTACAAACTCGTGTACTACGTAAGGAAATATGACTGTTTTAGTTGGACCACATTTTTCGCTTTTTGATAGATGGCGCTGTAATAGTCACAAACATATGGCTCACAATTTTAGACGAACAGTTCGTAACAGGTAGGTTTTTTAAATTAAAAGACAGAACGTAGGTGCGTTCGAACATATTATTTCGGTTGTTCCAATGTGATACATGTACCTCTGTGAACTTATCATTTCTGAGAACGCATGCTGTTACAGCGTGATTTCCTGTAAATACCACATTAATGCAATAAAGGCTCAAAATTTTCTCCGTCTACCTCAATACACTCGGCAATACCTGTAACGACATTCCTCTCAACAGCGAGTAGTTCGCCTTCCGTAATGTTCGCACATGCACTGACAATGAGCTGACGCATGTTGCAAGGCGTTGTCGGTGGATCACGATAGCAAATATCCTTCAACTTTCCCCACAGAAAGAAATCCGGGGACGTCAGATCCGGTGAACGTGCGGGCCATGGTATGGTACTTCGACGACCAATCCACCTGTCATGAAATATGGTATTCAATACCGCTTCAACCGCACGTGAACTATGTGCCGGACATCCATCATGTTGGAAGTACATCGCCATTCTGTCGTGAAGTGAAACATCTTGTAGTAACATCGGTAGAACATTATGTAGGAAATCAGTATACATTGCATCATATAGATTGCCATCGATAAAATGGGGGGCCAATTATCCTTCCTCCCATAATGCCGCACCATACATTAACCCGCCAAGGTCGCTGCTGTTCCACTTGTCGCAGCCATCGTGGATTTTCTGTTCCCCAATAGTGCATGTTATGCCGGTTTACGTTACAGCTCTTGGTGAATGAAGCTTCGTCGCTAAATAGAACGCGTGCAAAAAATCTGTCATCGTCCCGTAATTTCTCTGGATCCCAGTGGCAGAAAAGTACACGATGTTCAAAGTCGACGCCATGCAATTCCTGATGCATAGAAATATGGTACGGGTGCAATCGATGTTGATGTAGCATTCTCAACACCGAAGTTTTTGAGATTCCCGATTCTCGCGTAATTTGTCTGCTACTGATGTGCGGATTAGCCGCGACTGCAGCTAAAACACCTTCTTGGGCTTCATCATTTATTGCAGGTCGTGGTTGACGTTTCACATGTCGCTGAACACTTCGTGTTTCCTTAAATAAAGTAACTATCCGGCGAACGGTCCAGACACTTGGATGATATCGTCCAGGATACCGAGCAGCATACATAGCACACGCCCGTTCGGCATTTTGATCACAATAGCCATACATCAACACGATATCGACCTTTTGCGCAATTGGTAAACGGTCCATTTTAACACGGGTAATGTATCATGAAGCAAATACCGTCCGCACTCGAGGAGTGTTACGTGATACCACGTTGCTATACGTCTGTGACTATTACAGCGTCATCTATCACAAATCGAAATAAGTGGTCCAACTAAAACATTCATATTTCTTTACGTACTAAACGAATATGTGATAAAAAATGGGGGTTCCTATTCAAAAAACGGAGTTGATATCAGTTTGAACTATGGCAGCACCATCTAGCAGGCCAACCACAGCGCCATCTGGTTTCCCCCTTCAAGCTAGACGAGTATGGTTCTTTGCAGTTTTTCGTTTGATTCTTATTTCGTGAGATGTTTGACCCGGTCACTATCGAAAAAATGGTTCAAATGGCTCTGAGTACTATGAAACTTAACTTCTTTGGTCATCAGTCCCCTAGAACTTAGAACTAGTTAAACCTAGCTAACCTAAGGACATCACACACATCCATGCCCGAGGCAGGATTCGAACCTGCGACCCTAGCGGTCGCGCGGTTCCAGACTGTAGCGCCTAGAACCGCTCGGTCACTCCGGCCGGCCCGGTCACTAGCAATGGACCACCCTGCATATATGAGAGTGTTGGTGACCTTGAAAGAATAGCAATGCACGGATCTTTTCATGGTCAGATTTAGCAACATAACTGGAAATAAACATCTTAAATAAACCAGACCCAAAAGAATTACCAGGAACGAGAGTTAGACTGGCCCACGCGGTTGTCGGAGACAAAGCTTTTCCAATGAAATCTGCTTGATTAGACCTTATCCCGGCGCACAGTTAGATGACCAACCCAACGTAATAGAACCAGAAACATTTCAGAAAACTCTATGAACCATAGAGATGCAGTAGGCTTTCTGTAAATTGTGAAACATTACTGACCACTAAAATGTGAGACTATCAAATCGAAAAAAAATTGTACTTCTATTATTCTCGTGTTCAATTGTAAAAACTAATTTGGGATGAATGCTTGTAAGAATGTTAGGGACAGCATCTAACTTCTTTCGGAGCATTATATAAAATTATTGAGTCATCCACATACCTGTTGTCGTAGAGAATTTTATTTGCGTTATGTGGATTGTCTTTAAAGAATTGTAGCCCAATAAAACTGACAAAAATTTCAGCCACACTACCAGCTAAAGAATTGCCCATTGCCACGCCATCTTTTTCATCAAAAATTTGGTCATTAAATGAAAAGTAATTTTCCAATAGCCCTATAAACTCACCTATTTCACATGTATTCATAAATTTACGCCGTAGTAAATTCTCTCTAATGGTATGATGGTATCAGAGGTGGGCAAATTTGTATACAAATTTTTAGTATCTAAAGAGGCGAACCTTGCGCCATCAGGAATGTCAACTTGTATATTGCTTGTGTTAACTAATAACTGCTTTTGGCACTAAAGTTACCTTCGTGTTCGTAAAATGACTTTAAAATGTCATTTATTTTCTGATTTAATTTATATGTGGGACAATTTTTACAATTGACAATCGGACGTATTACCAAATCAGGCTTATGAAACTTTCATTGTGATCTTACTTCGGTAGTTGCGCATTCATTTGGAAAAATTGAATAACTATTTTCATCGATCCATTTTTTAATCCTGTCCTCAGATTTCGGGGTAAGATCTCTATCAAACTCTACAATATCATGTTCAGCAAAAAACCTATAAAGTTTGAGACATATAATCGTTCTCACAAATTACAGTTAGTGTATTCCTTTGTCTCCTTTTGTTATTATAGCTTTTCGCTCTCTGAATTTATTATCAGTCCTTTTGACAGTTTCAGATACGTGGTTACTTCTGCGTCTACATGTTACATTAGTGATAATATCTTAGTTTTCAATGCAAGTTTGCGTACGTCAGATTTGCTAAGTTGGGAATCCTTGTTAGCTACTCTAGCGTCAGCGATCATGCGCTTAACATATTCATTATTATTGAGTATAGAAATTAAATTATATTTTAACCTCTTAGTTAATAGTGCCATTTCTGCGGCTGTGAACTGAATGTTAGTAATGCTGGACATCCTGGGATAAACTTCATACACTTTACTTTTACGTTCAATTAAAACCTGGTATTGCTGTTTGGTAAGTGCGTCAACTTTCTAACGGTGTCTTTCAGAATTGATTTTTAGTAAGAATCAATTTTCTCAATTATAATATAAAGTAACACAGATAAAATTAGGGGAGAAACATTTTTCCTTAACGAATGATGTAATTTTTTACTTGTTAGCAACCCGTTTCGGCCCTTTCCTCGAACCATCTTTTGATCATGGCGGCAGACTGAGCGAGGTCCATAGAAGTACGTTTGCCACTGCTCACTTTTGGAATATCGCGCCAAAAATTTAGGATTTACTATCGTAAGATCTGTCTGCATGTTCTCTTGGCTTGATCTTAATATACGACCATACTTTTCGATCGCATTTGCATCCGGACACATTGTAGGCTAGTCCATCGTGGACACCCCGTTGTCTTGTTTCCACGCTGTACAGATACGGCTGCGATGTTTTGGATCATTAGCCTCGTGAAGCACCAGTTTGTCTCGTTCGAACCAAATAGCTTTTTAACGGACGTCAGAAGGCATTTTTGATAAATGTTACACATTTTTTCAGCGTCTAAATTGGCTGTAAATAAATGCAAGTAGTTAAAAAATTCAACTCTCACACGGTGCAAAAGCGCATTGATTACAAATTCGAGAACACTACGAAAGATGTCGCTGCGGACGTGACACTTCAAATTATGGCATACACGTTACTGTGAAATTCAGTGTATGACGATATGTCGCCAGTCTCATACATTCTACACTCTAACTTGAGAAGACGTTTTATTTCCACTTCCCCAAATAATTTTAGAAATTCCGATGGAATGTTATCTGTCCCTTCAGCCTTACTTGATATTAAGTCGTCCAAAGCTCTTTTAAATTCAGATGCTAATAAAGGATCCCCTATTTTTTTCCTGTACACTCCTGGCTCTTATTCTGTCACGTTATCTGACAAGTCCTCTCCCTCACAGAGACCTTCAATGCACTCTTTCCAAAGACCCGCTAGCTCATATGCATTTCGCATTGGAATTTCCACTGCACTCTTAATGTTGCCGCGCTGGTTCCCGATCACCATTTCTTTTTCGATTTCTTCCCACTTTCCTGCAGCCACTTTGCGTTACCTTCCCCAAAATTCCCATTTATTTCATTCCTAAGTGACTTGCATTTCTATATTTTCGAATTTCAATTTTTGTATTTTCTTCTATCGCCGACCAGCTGACGTATTTTTTGTGTTACCTGTGGTTTCTTCGTAGTTACCTTCCTTGTACCTAAGTTGTTCTTTTCAGCATCCGTGATGACAATTGTCAGAAATGTAAATTCCTCTTCAACTGAACTGCCTACTGAGCTATTCATTATCGCAGTACACCGTTTCCCACTTATTTGCATATTGATTCTTACTGATTAGGCTCTTCAACTTCATCCTGCTCTTCAACATTACTAAATTGTGATCTGAGTCTGTATCTGCCAGTAGGTACGCCTGACAATTCAATATCTGATTTCGGAATCTCCCCCTGACTCTGACGTAATTTAGCTGCAATTTTCCCTTGTCTCCCAGCCTTTCCCAAGTATACGTCCTCCTCTTACATTCTTGAACAGAGTATTCTCTATTACTACCTGAAATTTATTGCACAACCCACTTAGTCTTTCTCCTCTCTCATTCCTAGTACCAAGCTCATATCATCTACCAACGCTTTCTTCTACTCCTTTCCCTATAAACGCGTTCGAATCCCATATTCCTACAACCAAGCCCCTACTTCCCCGTAACCCTTTCTTTTATTCCTTCTCCTACAACCGCATTTCAGTCCTCCATGACTATTAGATTTGCATCTCCCTATACGTGCTGACTTACGCGTTCACTATCTTCATATACCTTCTCTATCTCTTCATCTTCCGCTTGCGACGTCGGCATATATTTTTTGAACTATCGTTATCGGTGTTGGTTTGCTGTCAATTCTGGTGAGAACAAGTCTTTAACTGAACTGTTCACAGTAACTCACTCTCTGTCCTAACTTCCTATTCATAACCAATCCAATTTCCGTTATACCATTTTCTGAGGCTGTTGATGTCACTCTAACCTCGCCTGAACAGAAATATTTGTCTTCTTTCCATTTCACTTCACTGAACTCCCTGCATCTAGATTGAGCCTTAGCATTTCCCTTTTAGCTTTTCTACCTTCTCCACCACGTTCAAACTGCTGACATTCCACACCCCGATTCGTTAGTTATTCAACGTTTTCCTTATCGTCACCTCACCACTGTGGCAGTCCCCTCCTGGAATCCAAATGGTAGACAATCCGTGATATGTTACCAACGGAGAGATCTTCATACTTTTTCTATTACAGAACACATGTCCTGTGAATACACATTATGAGTTTTTAATGCTGTGGTTCCTGTAACCTCGCCCTCACTTATCGACCTTAATGACAGTGAATAATTAAACCACGTGTACCTAATGGAAATTTGGGAAAAGCAATAGTCACCGAAGTTAATTTGTCGGTAAAGAGGGAGGAAAGGGTTACATCTAAATGAAAGGAAAAATGCTAATGAAACAGGTGGAAATTAATTTTGAAAAGGGGTAAATTTAATAAAGAAAGTAAATGTGCGGCCGTTACGTTAACAATTAACTAGCGGTAATTAGATATTTGAGATTTGGGGAAATTACGGTCGCCAGTCCTAAGGACAATTACTATAGTAACTGAAAAAGAAAGATTATTACACATATAATTAGCACTAGAAGCGTGGCAACTGAAGGTTGACACGTGTAGTGTGAAAACTGAAAGTTTGTCAGAAGTAATAAATTTCGCTGCACTCTGACTTAATTTAGCAAAAGAATTAATAAAACCGGAAAATCGAAAGTTAATTTAGTGACTGAAGTTAATAGTGAGCTTTCTTTCTGAAGCACATCGAAATTCAGTAAAATACGGTTAGTCTTGGACTACCTCGACAATCATTTCAAAAGCTACTTGAATCTACGCAATTTAGAAATAAGAGATTTAACTTTGAACTCGAATCAAATGATTCTGAACAATTAACAATAGTAAAATTTAGTACATACCAAGCTGAGCTGCAGTCACAGGTAAGCTAAAATACGGTAACAAAACTCGCACTCTTAATTTGTGCTTCTGTAATCTAAATATTGTAGCCAGCTATGAATACCTTAACTGAACTTTGAAATTAAAGCATTGAAATCGAATGATGCTGACGTTTGAATTTCAACGACACTCGGGTTCATTCCGGAAAAGGAAGGGATCCTGCTTGGTAATGCAATTGGGACAATGAGCAACAAACGTTCATGCTAATTTGCTGTAATTTTGTGATGCAACAATTTTAAAAGTTTGAAAAGCTGAGGTCTGCCATACAGTTCTAAAACTTTACGTGCTTCCAGTCTTCCTTGTTGGTCGATTGAAGGTTTGAAGCCGTCGATCGAGGAGGTGGCGACAGTCACTCATTGCCGGCCGTTGCTGTTGCAGAAGCTGGATGTTGGCGCGCCTTCTTCTCGACACGGTCACCAGGCGAAACGGGCTCTTGATGTGCGCCAGCTAATGCTTCCCATCCGCGACACCATGTCAGAAACTATCATCGCAAGTCGAGCGCTATTACATGCTGCGAAACCCCGAAAGCGCGGCAGCTCGCGGGAGCTTCACACAACACACCTGCTCCACTGCACCACCCCAGCCAGACTCCTCTCTGCCCGCGCTCCACGCGACAGAGTTCACACTACCAAAGATCCTAAACACTCTGGTTCTCCATACGACCTATCGACTGTATTCGTTCGGTAGCATAGTTTTCCCTAGGCCAGACCCAGCGTATAAATACAAATAATATTCACAAAACAAACCAATGTAAATGCATATATATATATATATATATATATATATATATATATATATATAGAAACAGTAAAACAATTACAATATATAAAGAGACAGAAATGTCATATCTTGACGTAACAAACCAAGGAAAAAAATTATAGTACAATAGATGGAAATGAGAGGATATGCATTTCCGGCGTTACATTCCTATGGCCTTCTGCACCCTCGTGCCATTGATGATTGGTGATTCTTCCGCCTTTTGGTGTCAGTTTCCCACCTCAAGGACAAGAGAGTGTCGTGAGCCTATGTCCACTCCTCCGCCCTCTTTGACAACGCCGTTGGCTGAATGAGGGTGAATTCATATGGCGGAAGTCGTCTGCTGCCATTGCCGATAATTTTTATTCAAAATTGAAACAGTGGCGAAACTCGAGCCTGGGACCGAGGTAGTTTAGATTACCAATCAAATAGGCTGCTTCTAGATCACTTATTCATCTATTGGATTTGCAGCTCTTTCATTTTTTTCAGGTTTGCAGTTGAAATTATAGGACATATTTCTGCCTTTTATGCAAAACACTGTTTTTTCATATTGATACCCAAACATGTTTCGGCACCTCTGCGACACCATCAGTGGGTTTTGTTTATTGAAAAACTGTAAAAAGCGAACGTATTTCAGGTTGTAGCTGAGCTAACAAATTGAGTTCCATAATCACTAAACAACTACAGTAGCGACATATTTACAAATACAGAAATCCAGCCGCAGCCTATACCACAAACTGACAATAGAAGGAAACTTCCACATGCAGAAGGAGATAGCAGAAGGTAAACAAGTTTTGAATGAATACAATATTCTCTCTAAAGGCACATTGTTTAACACAGTAAAGGAACTTACGGAAACAAATAAACGCCGAGGGGTTAGGAGGAACAACAACATCAAGTGCACCGCATTTTGCAAGCAAAACGACGTTTGTATAACCTAAATTACACAAAGTACATGTAATATGTGTGTGCAGTGAGGACAGAAGGCGAAAGAAGGATCAGTCACAACAAAACTGGAGTAACAACAAATATATAAGCAAAAGATTTTGTCGCACCAAAATCAAGGTTTTAAAAATCAAGTGTTTGTTAACTTGCGGATAAAATTCACGTTTACGTCGTGTGGTTTACAGGTGACAAGCTATCAGTGCAGGACACCATACAGATGGTCCTGCAAAGCCATATAATGTAAAATCCAGATTGGAACAAAAACGAACAAAAATTGTCTTTAGGCCTCATTTTGCTAAGTCATCTAAGACCTAAAATATGTTCCCTTTTTACACGTTTTCAATAAACGAAACCTACTGATGATGGCACAGAGGTGCCGAAACATGTTTGAGCAACAAGAAGAGAAAGCAGTGTTTTGCATAAGAGGCAGAACCTATGTCCAGTACCTAGACCACCTAGACAAGTAAAACACTAAATAATTACGTAGGCTGCACGAAACGCTGCGTCGTGCATGACATCAAAGAAAACTGTAGGAAATGGTGTACATTTCTTTGGGGAGTCTACAGTACACATTCATTCATGTGATTCTAGAATCAGTCGCTGGATCAGAACGTCCTTTGTTCCTATATCAGTAGTCGTCAAAGTTTTTATTTTTCTTTAAAAGCCAATATGGACACTGTGTGGCGACACTTCGTGGCACAGAGGAAAGGGGGAGGGGGAGGGGGAGGCGATAGCAAAGTGGTGTAATGTTACTTGGACTTCCGCGCCTCCGCCAATACAAAGATATAATTTACGATCGCGCAAGCAGAAGAGTGCTGCGCCAGCGACCGATTTTTATAAATAATTTTGTTCGTCTTTTTACTTTTGCGTAGGTTTTTGTTTTTAACAACTAATTGATGTGACTCTCTCTCTAGTCTTCATACGAAAGACGTGTATTTTCGGCGATGTGTTGAATATGCTTTTGGGTGGAAATTAAAATTACATTACAAAGCGAGGTTGTTTCAATAGTGATTCGAGGTGGTTATCATCAAATTTGTAAACTGATCATGACAGTGGCAACTTGAAGAAGTTCTCAACAGACGGCGAAAAGTGAAAGACGGGTCGCCCTACAAGAGAAATTACGAGGACAGCCATGAAGACTACATTGTAATTAATAACGCGTATCTAACAAGATTATAAGGTAAATTTCAATTAGTTTCTGATGCTATTTCCGTACAGTCGCTTTTTGTAGTGTTGCCGACCCGGTCTGCCAGGCACGGTCAAATTACAGCACGATCTCAATCAATAATACGAATTCTGCCTTATCCTAATTGAAACCACCAAAATTCAAGATATCAATCAGATTTTCTATTTTATATTTTTCACGGCAGAACCCCGAGGGGAAGGGAACACTACAGTGGTCTCTCAAAGAGAAACTCAAATATCACCAAACTACGGTTACCGGTAGAAGCTTACCGCTTACACATTTTGAAGCTATATATGGTATCATACCAGATATTTGTAAGTGAAAATAAAACAATATATTAGAAATGCATACATCTTTCAGAGTGCTTACACAGCGACCAATTTTCCGGGTCTAATCGGTTACTGTGGCCAGTCCCATCGCAGTCTGTTTTTCTGATTTACGTACACTTTTTATAGACATATTCACCACCTAGTTTCTGAAAGAATGCCAAACAGCTGCAGCAGACCATCTACAACCGGACTTTTTTATTAGGACAAATATAACAGAACACAGGCGGTTTCAAATAGCAAACCTACGTCTCTAGCATTTGTAGACTTACAGAAAGCTTTTGAGAATGTTGACTGGAATACTCTCTTCCAATTTCTGATGGTGGCGGGGAGCGAAAGGCTATTTACAATCTGTACAGAAACCAGACTGCAGTTATAAGAGTCGAGAGGCATGAAAGTGAAGCAGTGGTTGAGAAGGGAGTAAGACAGGGTTGTAGCCTGTCCCCGATGTTATTCAATCTGTATATTGAGCAAGCAGTAAAGGAAACAAAAGAGAAATTATGAGTAGAAATTAATATCCATGGAGAAGAAATAAAAACGATGAGGTTTTCCGATGACATTGTAATTCTGTCAGAGATAGCAAAGGACCTAGAGGAGCCGCTGAAGGGAATTGACAGTGTCTTGAAAGGAGGATACAAGATGAACATCAACAAAAGCAAAACGAGGATAATGGAATGTAGTCGAATTAAATCAGGTGATGCTGTGGGAATTAGAATAGGAAATGAGAAACTTAAAGTAGTAGATGAGTTTTGAAATTTGGTGAGCAAAATAACTGACGATAGTCGAAGTAGAGAGGATATAAAATATAGACTGGCAATGACAAGGAAAGTGTTTCTAAAGAGGAGAAATTTGTTAACATTGAGTACAGATTTAAGTGTCAGGAAGTCGTTTCTGAAAGTATGTGTATGGAGCGTAGCCATGTATGAATGTGAAACATGGACGATAAATAGTTTAGACAGGAAGAGAATAGAAGCTTTCGAAATGTGGTGCTGCATAAGAATGCTGATCATTAGATGTGTGGATCATGTATCAAATGAAGAGGTACTTAATGTAATTGGGGGAAGTTAACTTTGGGCCACAACGTGAATAAAAGAAGGGATCGGTTGGTAGGACATGTTTTGAGGCATCAAGGTGTGGGGCGGCGGGTGGAATTTATTTGCTGTTTTATATTTAAATGTAAAGTGTAATGTAGAAAAGATGCATTTCCCGGCCATATGTGGGCCATATATGGTGCGGCTGGTGGAATAAATTGGGTTTATAAATGTAGAATGTAATGTAGAAAAGATGCATTTCCCAGCCGATGCACCATATGTGGGGCGGCGGGTGGAATATATTTGTTATGTAAATGTTCCTATTATTTATTCATTGCTGTTGTTTGCCGTTCTCAACACTGGCTCTCTAACTACAATATTGGCAACCAGAAAGTGATTAGCAAAACGTGAAGCCAGTAATTAGAATTCTTAGTGCCCACTTTATCTGAGAAATACACTTATAGCTACAGCTCATAGCTCTGAGGAATTAGGAGATTGTCTGGGATTCACAATCAAAAACGATTCTCTCCAAAATGTTCACTATATTCTGAAAGTCACAGACCAAAAAGAATCCACACAATGCAACTACCAGAGCAGTTCAGAGTCTAATGCGCTGATGCAACTATAACTGTTCAAACTAAATGTTTAAGTGAATGCTCGCCATAATTTGATGATAATGTTCATCAAACGCCACGCTAAATAATGGTAGAATGTCTGTCCCGCGACGGCACGTGAAAATACGACATACGCAAACTGAAGATAGATCATTAAAGTCATCCCAAAATTAACACTTCACTCGAAAATGATTTCATGGTTACGCGTATCCCGAGTAACTTATTACGGCATCCGAGGCTGTTTATAGCAATGATACCGACGCGACGCGACTCCCGGCACAGGTGGTGTGCTACTCAGCGTCTGGAGGGAACTGCGGCCTACCTTCTCTCGCGCAGCGTTCTTATATATAAAGCCGCGGTGCGGACGGCTAAGGGAACGCCTGATCAAATCTGCCCTCCCGACTAGCCCCTGGGCTAGTAATGCACCACTTTAAGTTATTGAATAAATCATCGCTTCCTTTTCTGATGGCCGATGAAGCTCTCAATTTAAATGTACATTCAGCACACAGGTAAGTAATCATAATAAAAGTCTGACGTGGATAAGTCAAATATTTTGGGCGGGAGAATTAATTTAATTACACTACACGCAGTAGACGAGCTCTGAACTTGCCCTTTCGAGATACGCTCTCGCTATAGTTTTATAGTTATTCAATTGAAACTTCTCACATCTTTATTGTTATGGCGGATCTCCCTTTTACTTAAATTTAAACGTCTAGCCTTATTTATTCGCCTACTTAATCTATCTTGCTTCCTTAATTTCTAAGGCAAAAACTAGAATATCATAAATTTCAACTAAAATTTTGATTTATGAGATCCAGAATACTGTTTCTACTAACTTATTAAGAAAAAGGAATCCAAATATAAATGTTTAAGTTTCTAGCTCTTTTCCGTTTGATGATTTTTACAGAAAAACGTCCAAATTTCGAAAATGGTTAAAGTTATTGAACTGATATTCAACACATATTGATTTAGTATTACTCCTGACATGCTAGAAACGTTTCAGGTTATTTACTTGATTTTTAAAGTATTGCGCAACATTTATGACGTCAGAGCTAATTACAGCGGACTAGGCTGGCACACAATGGAAAGACTGATGTGAATTTTATACGGCGTGAGTAGGCTGCTTCTCTACAAAGGGATCACAAATTTAGCATTGGAGGGCAGTGTGATGGGTAAAAATCGCAGAGGGAGATCAAGAGATGAATACACTAAGCACATTCAGAAGGATGTAGGTTGCAGTAGTTCCTCGGAGATGAAGAGGCTTGCACAGAATGGAGTAGCATGGAGAGTTGCATCAAACCAGTCTTTGGCTGAAGACCACAATAACAACAACAACTTCACTAATTCTAAATTGTCACAGTGGGATAGAATGGAGGATGTTAGCTCTGTATTCGAATATAAAATGGTTCATATGTCAGTTTTCTTATTCGCATTGTACGTGTTTTTCGAAATAACTGTTTTTGGTGTAACCACCTTGGTCAGTCTCCCCGAAGAGCAGTGTGGCCAATTTTTCCGATCTTACACCATGTCGGCATTAGTGATCCACGGAAGAAATTATAAAACTGAAATAAGTAACAAGACACTACATATGTGGGCAAAAAGACGTCGTTAAAACGTTGATATTGTAAAACGTTATTGCTGTCCATACAAGTGAGCTACCAAGAGTAATATAAATTACTTATCTTACGACAGATGACTCAAGAATAAAGAAGTTTTTAGTAAAAAGTGACAAGCTTCCTCCGTCAAACTCAGTAACATCAATGGCGATGAAGAGGGCGGCTATAATTAAACATTCGCTACTTCAGTGAGCCCTCATGAAAAATGACTGATCGTATGACAATTCAACTTTGTAGAAGCGTTTGTAAAGATAAGCAGAAAAGAAATAACGAATAAACTATAAAAAACACTTTTTAATTTCCACGTGAGAGAACAACATTTCTTAACTGTGTACCCTATTTACATTCCAGGTTACAATCATTGCTCAATATGTCGACCTTCTGCATTTACGCCAGCGTGAGACCACACTAGACGCTGTTCTACTGCTGCCAGAAACATCTCATGTTGGATGTTGGCTAACTCCCTCGCTATGTTCTTCAGCCTCCTACGTGTGTTAATACCCATTCATAAATCCTGACCTCCAGGTAACCATGCATCTAGAAGTCACACAAGTTCATATCTGCTGATATTGGATGCCTCGCAGTTGGGAACGATCGGCCACTGCCTTTATTTTCTCCATTTTCTCCATCATTCTCAGCCATGGCAAAAGTAGATTCTTCGACAATTTGTGGCGCAGTTGAGCGTCAGCCTCTCCCAGGAGTAATTTCCAAATCGCTAGTTAGTCCGAACTTCCGAATCATGTTCCTTAGCCGCGCTGCCCAAAGAGGACCTCTCCGTGTCCCTTTAATGCGTCGATAATCGAAAACAGCAGCAGTACTGTTGGTGTTGTTTTGATGAAACAGCTTTACGAGTGAAGACCTGCTCATCCTGTCCAGACAGATGCTGAATGTCTGCAACCACACTCATGCTCATAAATTAATGATAATGCTGATACACGGTGAAACAACGCCCTGGTGGGCGGTTTGCGGGTTTAAATCACCTCGGGGTATGACCATGCGGTGCGTTTGACCTGCGGTCGTCGCACAGTGGCGCTGGCAGCAGTCCACATACGCAGAGGTGTGTTGGTGCATGTCAGAGTACGGTGCAGCGAGTAAGTGTGCAGACGTTTTCACACGTGCTAATGTTGACTGTGTGTTTAAAACGGCTCAAAGAAAACATACTGATGACGTTATGAGGGGTAGAATACTAGGGTGACTGGAGGCTGGTCAAACACAGCAGGTCGTAGCACGGGCCCTCCGTGTGCCACAAAGTGTGATCTAAAGATTATGGCAACGATTCCAGCAGACAGGAAACTTGTCCAGGCGCTACAGTACGGGACGTTCACAATGTACAACACCACAAGAAGACCGATATCTCACCATCAGTCCCCACACACGGCCACGGAGTACTGCAAACAGCCTTGCTCGGGACTTTACCGCAGCCACTGGAACAGTTGTCTCCAGACACGCAGTCTACAGACGACAGAACAGACACGGTTTATTCGGCCGGAGACCTGCAAGGTGTATTCCACCTACCCCTGTTCACAGGAGAGCCCTTAAAGCCTGGTGTCAAGAACACAGTACATGGTCAGTGGAACAGTGATCTCAGGTTATGTTCACGGACGAGTCCATGTATAGTCTGAACAGTGATTCTCACCGGGTTCTCATCTGGCGTGAACCAGGAACCAGATACCAACCCCTTAATGTCCTCGAAAGGGACCTGTATGGAGGTCGTGGTTTGATGGTGTGGAGTAGGATTGCGATTGGTGCACGTATACCCCTGCATGTCTATGACAGAGGAACTGTAACAGGTCAGGTGTATCGGGTCGTTATTTGACACCAGTATGTACGTCTTTTCAGGGGTTTGGTGGGTCCCATCTTCCTCCTGACAGATGATAACGCACGACCCACCAGCTGCCATCGTGGAGCAGTACCTTGAAACCCCATCGAGAACGCCTGGGATGCTCTCGGTCAACTTATCACTGCACGTCTCCAAACCCCTACGACACTTCAGGAGCTGCTACAGGCATTGGTGCAAGAATGGGAGGCTATACCCCAGCAGCTGCTCGACCACCTGTTGCACAGTATGCCAACCCTTTGTGCGGCCTTTGTACGTGTGCATGGTGATCATATCCCATATCGATGTCGGGGTAAATGCGCAGGAAACAGTGGCGTTTTGTAGGACATGTGTTTCGGGATGGTTTTGTCAACTTATCACCAATAGCGTGGACTTACAGATCAGTGTCGTGTGTGTTCCCTATGTGCCTATGCTATTAGCGCCAGTTTTGTGTAGTGCCACGTTGTGTGGCACCACATTCTGCTGTTATCCTTAATTTATGAGCATGAGTGTATAATTGACACTGATGCTTGCGTTTTAACCCAGCGTCGCTGCACTAGTACCGGCGCCTAACAGCAAGGCATCAGAACATCACTCTGACACTACTAACAACGCAAATCGTGCAGCGCATAGTCTGAACATCTTTCCTATGAAGTTATCTACCCACACGGTAAATAATTTCCTGTCTACACTAGCTCCAGTAGCGAAAGTTTAATTATGACAATCCTCTATAAAAGAAGTAGTGTGACCACTTTTGGGAGATAGCAGCATTCTTTTGAGTAAAAATATGTAATCGATGATTTTCATACCCTGGCCACTTAACCTCATGTTGCCCTACCGGTCGTACTATTATCTCGCACCCTAAATAAATTAGTACGTTGTATTAATAACAGTAATTGGAATCTGAGACACGATCACAAACGTTTAGTAAGTATCTCGAATGTCATTCTTCTTGTTTTCGTTGCATCATGTTACAACAGACTTAATTTGATCACATATCACTTGCTACGAACATGCACCACATTTGAAGATGACCGTGCCAATAATGTGCGTTCACGAAACCATGTTACTTTCGTTTGACATTTATACGAAAGCAGCTGATTGTAGTTGTGCATTCTCGGTAGTTGATTTCGTTTGCTACTGAGCAATAATACACTCTTAAGAAGCACATGACATCAGGTGATGTGTCTGTATTCTGCTGTTAGCTGCTAGAAGTACACTACTGGCCATTAAAATGCATACACCATGAAGATGACGTGCTGCAGCTGCGAAATTTATCCGTCAGGAAGAAGATGCAGTGATATGCAAATGATTAGCTTTTCAGAGCATTCACACAAGGTTGGCGTCGGTGGCGACACGTACAACGTGCTGACATGAGGAAAGTGTCCACTTGATTTCTCATACACAAACAGCAGTTGACTGGCGTTGCCCGGTGAAACGTTGTTGTGATGCCTCCTGTAAGGAGGATAAATGCGTACCATCATGCTTAAGACTTTGATAAAGGTCGGATTGTAGCCTATCGCGATTTCGGTTTATCGTATCGCAATATTGCTGCTCGCGTTGGTCGAGATCCAATGACTGTTAGCAGAATATGGAATCGGTGGGTTCAAGAGGGTAATACGAAACGGCGTGCTGGATCCCAACGGCCTCCTATCACTAGCAGTCGAGATGACAGGCATCTTATCCGCATGGCTCTAACAGATCGTGGATCAACGTCTCAATTCGTGAGTCAACACATGGGGACATTTGCAAGACAACAACTATCTGCACGAACAGTTCGATGATGTTTGCGGCAGCATGGACTATCACCTCGGAGACCATGGCTGCGGTTACCCTTGACGCTGCATTACAGACAGGAGCGCCTGCGACGGTGTACTCAACGACGAACCTGGCTGCATGAATGGTAAAACGTTATTTTTTCGGATGAATCTAGGTTCTGTTTACAGCATGACGATGGTCGGATCCGTACTTGGCGACATCGCGGTGAACGCACATTGGAAGCGTGTAGCCGTCATCGCCGTACTGGCGTATCACCCGGCGTGATGGTATGGGGTGCAATTGGTTGCACGTCTCGGTCACCTAGTGTTCGCATTGACGGCACTTTGACATTACATTTCAGATGTGTTTACTACCCGTGGCTCTACCCTTCATTCGATCCCTGCGAAACCCTACATTTCAGCACGATAATGCACGACCGCATGTTGCAGGTCCTGTACGGGCCTTTCTGGAAACAGAAAATGTTCGACTGCTGCCCTCGCCAGGACGTTCTCCAGATCTCTCACCAATTGAAAACGTCTGGTCAATGGTGGCCGAGCAGCCCGTTCGTCACAGTAGGCCAGTCACTACTCTTGATGAACTGTGGTATCGTGTTGAAGCTGCTTGTGCAGCTGTACCTGTACACGCCATCCAAACTCTGTTTGACTCAGTGCCCAGGCGTACGTTATTACGGCCAGAGGTGGTTGTTCTGGGTACCGATTTCTCAGGATCTATGCACCCAAATTGCATGAAAATGTAAATCACATGTCAGTTGTAGTGTAATATATTTATCCAATGAATACCCGTTTATCATCTGCATTTCTTGTTGGTGTAGCAATTTTATTATAAAATATGGCTGAGTACCGCGGGCAACACGCAAACTGGGTCGCAGTTTGACGACCACCGATCAGACAACACTTTCCGTTACTGGATTCTATCAAAGATTTTACATTTTTGTATTTTTTTATGTTTTTATTTGGTTTCCGTTACATTTTACAGTTTTAGAAAAACTAACGTAGTAATATGAAGGCATTTTAAAATACTCTGGAGGTCTGTTTGACCCGAAGCAATTTCCGCATCGAGGAAAGGGAGAGGACGGTGTGGGGAGGGGGCCCTGTTGAAGGAGACAGCCCCAGAATTGCCGGCCCCAGCGCTCCGCCAGAGCGCCCTGTTCTGCCAACGACAGCTGCCCCCTGCTCTGCTCTGCTCTCCTCTGTTCTCCGGCTGCTCGCAGACGCAGGGAAAGACGCAGAAGAGCGGGGGCGGCCGGAGGCAGCGTGCCCCCCCCCCCCCCTCTCACCGCTGTCCGCGGCACACACAGGGCTCCGCTGGGCTGCGATCTGCGACCCGATTGGCCCGCAGACTGCTGGACCGCCTCCCAACGACCACTTGCCGCCCTTATCTCCTCCTCCTCCTCCCTCCTCCCTAATCCCGTTACTGGCCTGCAGACGATATACCCATTACTGCTCCTCCTCTCTCGCTCTCAGGTGTTTATAAACTCCTCACCCTTCTGCTCGTACTCTTAAGGATAAGAAAATTGAATATACCATCGGCTATATTTATGGGAGTGCACTTTCTACGTTGATATGGCACAGTATGTGTGGATCGTATCCTGAATACGCGGGTGGATTTTGCGATATACGGAAGCCCGTGGACCGTGACCTGCTCTGTATTGCACAAACACAATGAAGAACGACCCATACATTTACACCAGTGCCCTGTCGAGGAACAGATACAGCTCCCACACCGAAAGAAGCTTGTGGAATATCATCAGCACGGCTAGGGAACGTCAAGGTCTGAATGGCGTACAAAGATTGCTTAGTCAATTGAACACTGATTTTATTTTTATTAAAGCTACTCCTGTATCCGCCAACCTTAAGTACATTTCCTCCACTAACTTCACTGAAGTACAGTCCCTATCCTGTTCTCCCATTATACTACACACGTGAAAAAAAAGTTTTGCAATAACCCAGTTCCCAGAACTACTGAAGACTGTGCATATTGTATCACAGACACAGTCCCTTTCACCGTTCAGAGATGTCACTAAAACCACCCAAAGATGTAAACAACCATGCATGAGTAGCGCCTATTAGACGGAGGGTGTCCGACAGCTGATCAGTTCCAGACACAGTCCCTTCCACCGTTCAGAGATGTCACTAAACCCACCCAAAGATGTAAACAACCGTGAATGAGCAGCGCCTATTAGACGGAGAGGGTCCGTCAGCTGATCAGTTCCAGACACAGTCCCTTCCACCGTCCAGAGATGTCACTAAACCCACCCAAAGATGTAAACAACCATGAATGAGCAGCGCCTATTAGACGGAGAGGGTCCGTCAGCCGATCAGTTCCAGACACAGTCCCTTCCACCGTTCAGAGATGTCACTAAACCCACCCATGTCACTAAACCCACACACAGGTGTAAACAATCATGCATGAGCAGCACCTATTAGACGGAGGGGGTCCGACAGCCTATCAGTTCCAGTCATTCCACTAGGAAGGAGGTACAAGGCTCGCATTGTCCGCAGTTCAACCATGCCTAGACGGTCAATACCGCTGATCGATCGCGTCCGCGTTGTTACTTTATGCCAAGAAGTGCTTTCAACAAGGGAAGTGTCCAGGCGTCTCGGAGTGAACCAAAGCGATGTTGTACGGACATGAAGGAGATACAAAGAGACAGTAACTGTCGATGACATGACTCGCTCAGGACTCCCAAAGGCTGCTACTGCAGTGGATGACCGTTACCTACGGACTATGGCTCGGAGGCACACTGACACGAGCGCCACCATGTTGAATAATACTTTTCGTGCAGCCACAGGACGTCGTGTTACGACCCAAACTGTGCGCAATAGGCTGCGTGATGCGCAAATTCACTCCCGACGTCCATGGCGAGGTCCATCTTTACAACCACGACGCAGATAGGCCCAATCACAAGCCGAATGGACCTTTTAGGACTGGCATCACGTTCTTTTCACCGACGAATGTCGCATATGCATTCAACCAGAGAATCTTCGGAGATGTGTTTGGAGGAACCTGGTCATGCTGAACACCTTAGACACACTGTTTAGCGAGTGCAGCAAGATGGAGGTTCCCTGTTGTTTTGGGGTGACATTATGTGGGGCCGTCGTACGTCGCTGGTGGTCACGGAAGGCGCCGTAATGGCTATATTCTACGTGAGTGACATCCTCCGACAGATACTGCAACCATATCAGCATCATACTGGCGAGACATTCGTCTTCATGGACGACAATTCGCGCCCCCATCGTGCACATCTTGTGAACGACATCGCTCGACAGAGTGGCCAGCATGATCTCCAAATATGAACTCTATCGAAGATGCCTGGGATAGACTAAAAAGGAATGTTTATGGACGACGTCTCGCCAACCACTCTGTAGGATCGACGCTGAATCGTCGTTGAAGAATGGGATAATCTGAAACGACAGTGCTTTGATGAACTTGTGGATAGTATGCCACGACGAATACAAATATGCACCAATGCAAGAGGACTTACTACTGGGTGTTAGATGCACCGGTGTGTACAGCAATCTGGACCACCACCTCTTAGGTCTCACTGTGTGGTGGTACAACATGCAATGTGTGGTTTTCACGAGCAATAAAAAGGGCGATAAAGATGTTCACGTTGATCTCTATTCTTCTCGTAACCTAAGTGACGCAAAACTTTTTTGACGTGTGTAACTGAACGGGCTAGGCCATCAATTGTTGACAACGTGTAAAGAGCAACGCAGCAGTATCGAAGTAAACTACGCAAAGCATCTCACCACTGTTGTGAAAGATCGGAGCGAAACCTCTAGTCTGCTGCGCCAGCTCTCCTGAACAAGTAGACTTCACGCATCAGGGTCCTCTTCTCCTGACCGGATCCCACAGAAAATGTTTGTGACGGCCAGTTAGGGTTCGGTACTTATCTCCACATTATTTTTGTTTCAGTGCACTTTATGATGTACTATGGACCCTAAAAACATCATTCACATTCACATATGCATTGCTAGCAGAATAGGAAACGGCTTTCTGCTCTAAAATTTCTTCAGTATGTCTCTTATTTGTCAACGGGCCTTGCCGCAGTGGTAACACAGGTTCCCGTCAAATCATCGAAGTTCATTAAGCGCTTTCGGGCCGGGCTAGCACTTGGATGGGTGACCCCACCCGTCTGCCGAGCGCTTTCGGCAAGCGGGGTGCACTCAGCCCTTGTGAGGCAAACTGAGGAGCTACTTGATTGAGAAGTTGCGGCTCCGGTCTCGTAAACTGACATACGGCCGGGAGAGCGGTGTGCTGACCACATGCCCCTCCATACCCGCATCCTATGGGCTGAGGATGACACGGCGGTCGGTCCGTACCGTTGGGCCTTCATGGCCTGTTAGGGAGCAGTTGGTTATGCCTTATACGGATTTCCAACAGAGCTTACACTTTAATATCCTCCATTATCTGTAGGTGTTCTCTTGGATCCAAATTTACTTTTTACAACATGTTTCCGGAATTTCGAACTCCATTAACCGCGTTATTCCTGAATGTTTTGCAGAACGGAGTGAAAAAAGTGGAGTGGCTACTTAGAAAAATATGAAATATGTATGTTCGGTTCTCTGTCGATCTTAAGCTGTTGTAAAAATTTGAAGATTAAAACAGGCTGTAAGGTGCGCGTGGGGCACACAATACTCATTAAAGCCTGTACTATGGTAAGTGAGCGGGGTTCACTTTACGAGACAGGATTTTCGTATAGATATTGACCGCGTGTACCTGAATGGTGGCAAGTCAGACTTACACCCACTCTGTAATAACAATGATCCGTCAAGTAAGTTCAAAATGCAATTACACGTCAGTATGTACCAAAAGCAACACTGAAGATACCACCAATTCGATAATTAGGCATTAACTGAGTTTCTTCCCTGTACAAGTTGATGTATACTCATGCAAAACAACACGTAGTAACACTGCATAATACAGTAAAATTTTAGAACCAGAAAATCTATTGAACTGATAGTTTCACGTTCTGTACTGACATGGAAAAACCATGAATACATAATACTACACTATAATGTATACTACAAAGCTTCGTACTGTCTCTTGATCTGATTAAAATCGGGCATAGCTTACCCTAGAAATAGCACTTTCGAGCCACACACAAAATGTCAATTTTGCTAAAGATAAAACACTGATAAATTTTGACTTATATATTGACTTTAACATTTGCTGGTCAAACCAATGTGGAACACTTTAGAATTCAAATGAATAATTGTTATGATCACTACATTAAAAAATTGATTACTGAAATTATCATGCGTTCAAGATTTCCAGTATATGAGTTACTACTCTTTTTATCTTATTTACTTCTCATTTAAATACATTTATATCTGTCTCGAAATAATTAAACTTCATTACTATATCAATATTAAAGTTACCTTTCAACTTTGTTAGACTTTCGTTATTCATTTACTGGTTCATTAACAAAACAGTTCTTTAAACACCATTCTAACATAACTAGGTCTGCAAGTAATTATTATTAACACAAAATTTAATTTTTCATTTCCGTACACTCGGATTGGACAACATTTAGAAAGGACCCTGTCTAGGTTAGTTGTGAGGATAATTAAATGATGGGAAAGATCTGGTAAAATTTAGGTTATTATTGAACAGTTCACTCTATGGTCAATACGAATACAGTACTAAAAGTTTCAACCTGCTTGTATCGATGCGGCGGTTGGCGGGCGGCGAGATGGCGAGGCACAAAGCACACATACAACCACAGCTTATGGCTCTTGACGTATCGGCACTTTCATTCTTCTTAGCGTCGCAATACTTTTCCATTTAGTGCCTATGGAATTTTGCCATGCTGTGTGGGCGTTGGAACAGCATACCCGAGGCTCAGTGAAACTTCGTCTTCCAGGTGAGCCTCCTCGCTCCAGAACGTGTTGCTCAGACCAATGCCAAACTCCAACTACAACTGCTGAGCCCGTTATGCCGTGCAGTGCCCGCGTGCATTTTCCCGCGCTCGCCTGCCATCCACCTTTTACCGCTCCCTTACAGACAGGGTATTCACCTGAGGTTTTGCATTCTACATATCCTAACACATTGCCTACGTATGGACCAGACGCACAGTTACAATTTTCAACATCTTACAATAGTTTGAACATTTGTAACATTTCAATTCTATTACAATATTGCTTGACATTTGACATAAACGTTAATATTCACGTTGAAACTTGTTTACAGTTTTCTTAACACAATGGCATGAAACAAAAAACAAATGAAATCAGAACATCAATTACACTAGTTTATCGAAAAATCAGAAAAAAATTTACTTATATGTACAATAGTACAGCGTACGTCGGAACGCCGTGTCGCCACTATCAATGATTGCAGACCGAGCGCCGCCACACGGCAGGTCTAGTCTAGAGACTTCCTAGCACTCGCCCGAGTGGCACAGCCGACTTTGCTAGCGATGTTTCACTGTCTACATACGCTCTCATTTGCAGAGACGACCGTTTAGCATAGCCTTCAGCTACGTCATTTGCTACGACCTAGCAAGGCGCCATATTCAGTTACTATATGTCTTCTGAACAGATAATATTGTGAATCATGTACCGTCAAGAGCGACGTTCACCATTAATGGATTAAAGTTAAGTATCCAACTAGCTACGTCCGCTTTCTGAATTCTATTTCCTTGTCATGTTCCAGACCTCACGTCAGTATTGTTCTTCCCTCCTCACGCCAGCCTGCGTGAGCTAAAACGCGTGCATTTCGGCCTCCTCTAGTAACACGGTGTTGGCACTTCCGCCAACCCAACAGCAACTTTTTATTTTTATTGGAGTGACCGGTTATTCCAGCGTCGAGGGTCGGCGCAACTTTCTCCACGGAGTCCACCCACCCTTCTGGAGTCTGAAGAAGGTTCTTAAACAGGATCGAAACCGGTCACTCCGATAAAACTAAAAAGGTTGCGATCAAGACTGTTTCAATCCTCAAATTTTAATTTTAATGGATCGTTGATAATGTTTTCAAACATTTTAAGCTGTTTTCCAATTTCTACAATTTCCACTTCTTTCGTCTGCCGCGGAGCAGGAATGTAGAGGCGGTGTGGTCCACCTCGTCCCTGAATGAACGCTTCTGACGACACACCTGTGCTGCTAATCACGCAACTAGTTGGAAGATTCTTGCAACGAGGCACCGTTGCTGCACCGCACCAGTTGGCTGCGCGCACCTCCGACGCCAGTCAGCCGTGCAGCTTGGCACAGGGACGCTATAAATAGTCAGGCTCGATGCCCCACGCGGCAGCGGAGAGTTTAGCGACAGAGCCCAGTGGGCCTGTTCATCGGGTCAGACGGGCTCCGCAAGGCAACCGCCGGCAATTCTACCAGGGGTCCGGGATTTGAAGCCACCGGAACGCTCGCAGAATCCTGTGAACACGCCGGGCCTTCGCCAAGTCGGCACCGATTATGCTAACCGCCACTGCGCCATCGCTTGTGGCAGCCTGCGGCTGTAAAAACAACGGAATTGTTTGTAAAATAGCTCTTTCTGCTTACAGCCATGATTTTCCTTTTATCTCTATTTTTTACTACAGTTTTCGTGACGGAGTCCCACCTCTAACTGACAAACCAGGAACTCCTAAGATACGACTTGGCAAGCAAATGGTAATGAGATGGGGAGCTATTAATATCAATGGGGGCTACTCTGGGAAGAACGTAGAGCTGGCAGAGGCTACAAGTAAGATGGGGCTGGACGTTTTAGCTGTTAGTGACATTCGGGTAAGGGGTGAGAAAGAAGAGGAAGTGGGAGAATACAAGGTCTATCTGTTAGGAGTCAAAGCAGGAACAGCACAATGGGGTGTAGGGCTTTACATCAGGAAAGAAATGGAACCCAGCGTAGTTGCAATAAGGTATGTAAACGAACGACTGATGTGGATAGATTTGACAGTGTCTAGCAAGAAAATTAGGATTGTGTCAGTATATTCGCATTGTGAAGGGACAGATCAAGATAAGATGGATAGTTTTTATGAGGCACTCAGTGATGTAGTTGTTAGAGTAAAGGACAAGGACAGTGTTCTGCTCATGGGTGATTTTAACGCCAGGATTGGAAATTGAACAGAAGGGTATGAAAAGGTTATGGGTAAATTTGGAGAGGATATGGAGGCCAACAGGAACGGGAAACAACTCTTGGATTTCTGTGCCAGTATGGGCTTAGTAATCACAAACTCCTTTTTTAAACATAAGAACATTCATCGGTATACTTGAGAAGGCAGGGGAACCAGATCTGTCATTGACTATATAATAACAGATCAGGAATTCAGGAAGGCTGTGAGGGACACACGTGTATTCAGGGGATTCTTTGATGACACTGATCATTATTTAATCTGCAGTGAAATTGGGATTGTGAGGCCGAAAGTGCAGGAGGTCAGGTCCATATGTAGGAGGATAAGAAAGGAGAAACTTCAGGATAAGGAAATCAGGCACAAGTACATAACAGCGATCTCCGAAAGGTACCAGTTGGTTGAATGTAGTCAATTACAGTCATTGGAAAAGGAATGGACAAGGTACAGGGACACAGTACTAGAAGTGGCTAAAGAATGTCTTGGAACAGTAGTGTGTAAAAGTAGGATGAAGCAAACAGCTTGGTGGAATGATACAGTCAAGGCAGCCTGTAAAAGGAAAAAGAAGGCGTATCAAAAATGGCTACATACCAGAACCCAGGTAGACAGAGAAAGTTATGTTGAAGAAAGAAACAAAGCCAAACAGATAATTGCAGCATCCAAGAAGATATCGTGGGAAGACTTTGGAAACAGGTTGGAGACTATGGGTCAAGCTGCTGGAAAACCATTCTGGAGTGTAATTAGCAGTCTTCGAAAGGGAGGTAAGAAGGAAATGACAAGTATTTTGGACAGGTCAGGAAAACTGCTGGTGAATCCTGTGGATGCCTTGGGCAGACGGAGGGAATATTTTGAAGAGTTGCTCAATGTAGGTGAAAATGCGATCAGTAATGTTTCAGATTTCGAGGTAGAATGGGATAGGAATGATGATGGAAATAGGATCACATTTGAGGAAGTGGAAAAAATGGTCAATAGATTGCAGTGCAATAAAGCGGCTGGGGTGGATGAAATTAAGTCGGAACTCATCAAATACAGTGGAATGTCAGGTCTTAAATGGCTACACAGGATAATTGAAATGGCCTGGGAGTTGGGACAGGTTCCATCAGACTGGACAAAAGCAGTAATCACACCAATCTTTAAACATGGAAACAGAAAAGATTGTAACAACTACAGAGGTATCTCTTTAATCAGCGTTGTGGGTAAAATCTTCTCAGGTATTGTTGAAAGGAAAGTGCGAGTATTAGTTGAGGACCAATTGGATGAAAATCAGTGTGGGTTTAGGCCTCTTAGAGGTTGTCAGGACCAGATCTTTAGCTTACGGCAAATAATGGAGAAGTGTTATGAGTGGAACAGGGAATTGTACCTATGCTTTATAGATCTAGAAAAGGCGTATGACCGGGTTCCTAGGAGGAAGTTATTGTCTGTTCTACAAGATTATGGAATACGAGGCAAACTTTTGCAAGCAATTAAAGGTCTTTACATGGATAGTCAGGCAGCAGTTAGAGTTGACGGTAAATTGAGTTCATGGTTCAGAGTAGTTTCAGGGTTAAGACAAGGCTGCAACCTGTCTCAACTGTTGTTCATATTATTTATGGATCATATGTTGAAAACAATAGACTGGCTGGCTGAGATTAAGATATGTGAACACAAAATAAGCAGTCTTGCATATGCGGATGACTTAGTTGTGACGGCAGATTCGATTGAAAGTTTGCAAAGTAATATTTCGGAGCTAGATCAGAAATGTAAGGACTATGGTAAGAAGATTAGCATCTCCAAAACGAAAGTAATGTCAGTAGGAAAGAGATATAAACGGATTGAGTGCCAAATAGGAGGAACAAAGTTAGAACAGGTGGACGGTTTCAAGTACTTAGGATGCATATTCTCACAGGATGGCAACATAGTGAAAGAACTGGAAGCGAGGTGTAGCAAAGCTAATGCAGTGAGCGCTCAGCTACGATCTACTCTCTTCTGCAAGAAGGAAGTCAGTACCAAGACTAAGTTATCTGTGCACCGTTCAATCTTTCGACCAACTTTGTTGTATGGGAGCGAAAGCTGGGTGGATTCAGGTTACCTTATCAACAAGGTTGAGGTTACGGATATGAAAGTAGCTAGGATGATTGCAGTTACTAGTAGATGGGAACAATGGCAGGAGGGTGTCCACAATGAGGAAATCAAAGAAAAACTGGGAATGAACTCTATAGATGTAGCAGTCAGGGCGAACAGGCTTAGATGGTGGGGTCATGTTACACGCATGGGAGAAGCAAGGTTACCCAAGAGACTCATGGATTCAGCAGTAGAGGGTAGGAGGAGTCGGGGCAGACCGAGGAGAAGGTACCTGGATTCGGTTAAGAATGATTTTGAAGTAATAGGTTTAACATCAGAAGAGGCACCAATGTTAGCACTGAATAGGGGATCATGGAGGAACTGTATAAGGGGGGCTATGCTCCAGACTGAACGCTGAAAGGCATAATCAGTCTTAAATGATGATGATGATGATGAGTTTTCGTGAAATGATCCCCATTTTCAAGAGTATTTTCCATGTGCTGTGCAATTTATTCGTGGTGTTTTCGTCCTGAGAGGAGCTGTATCGTTCTGTTGTCTTTACTCTAACAAATAAAAACACGCACAATTTTTAAATTTCAGCTTATGATTGATCTTAGATAAAGCTTTAAAATTAAGCGCCTTTTTATACATTGCCGTAGAGACAACAGAACAATACAGCACCTCACACATCGAAAACATCGCAAATAAATTGCGTAGCACACAGAAAACGCACCATTTGCCGAAGTGAGTCGAAAAAAATATAAATGAAATGGAAATGGTGAATGGGTTTGAACAAACCGCTGGCGATGCTTTGCGTTTACCATAAAGACAATCGTCACAATAGTTCGGATTGTGGGTAAGGTCGAGTTTACACAACTCACAGTGGAAAAGGTCCCTCCCGCTCAGAGCATCGGTGGCGTAGAACTCAGTAATTCGAATCATGCAAGTTGGACACTTATTTACCACAGTGTGAGAAAGTATAAGCAGAATGTTACAGATGTAAAGGTCGCACTACCTTGTAACTGCTTGCTTCGAGCTCACCTGGGAACTTAACAGATCATTGATTTGCTAACAGTTATAACATAAAAATTGTTGCAATAACAAAATTTATCAGAAGAAATAGGGCTCCACGGCCTTGCCATTCTACTTGCTGATATTATTTTCTTTCGTACTTCAGAGAGATAGATAGATAGAGAGAAAGAGAGAGAGAGAGAGAGAGAGGGAAAGACGGAGAGAGAGTGAGAGAACTTTCAACTACTTAAGTAATATATTACAAATGATATTATGATGGCATACGAATCTTATTTAATGGTCAATGCTCTTACAAAACAAATAAATAAAATGCATCATTACATTACGTTCACTCTTGAAAACCATTTAATCAGAGGTTTAAATCTTCTGGGTCTCGCCTGTTACAACAGACATCACACAATCAATAAATTATCATGTTTCCCAAATAAGCCCAAAATAACCTACTTGATACGAATGCACAATATAATGCACAAAATCCCATTGCAATCGGCTGACCAAACCGAAAAACTAGACCCCACAAAAGAAAATTATTCACAATATTGGTTGTTGTTGTTGTTGTGGTCTTCAGTCCTGAGACTGGTTTGATGCAGCTCTCCATGCTACTCTATCCTGTGCAAGCTTCCTCATCTCCCAGTACCTACTGCAACCTACATCCTTATGAATCTGCTTAGTGTATTCATCTCTTGGTCTCCCTCTACGAATTTTACCCTCCACCCTTCCCTCTAATACTAATTTGGTGGCCCCTTGATGCCTCAGAACATGTCCTACCAACCGATTCCTTCTTCCAGTCAAGTTGTGCCACAAACATTTCTTCTCCCCAATCCTATTCAGTACCTCCTCATTATTTATGTGATTTACCCATCTAATCTTCAGCATTCTTCTGTAGCACCGCATTTCGAAAGCTTCTATTCTCTTCTTGTCTAAACTATTTATCGTCCACGTTTCACTTCCATACATAGCTACACTCCGTACAAATACTTTCAGAAACGACTTCCTGACACTTAAATCTATACTCGATGTTAACAAATTTCTCTTCTTCAGAAACGCTTTCCCTGCCATTGCCAGTCTACATTTTATATCCTCGCTACTTCGACCATCATCAGTTATTTTGCTCTCCAAGTAGCAAAACGCATCTACTACTTTAAGTGTCTTATTTCCTGATCCATTGCCCTCAGCATCACCTGACTTAATTCGACTACATTCCATTATCCTCATTTTGCTTTTGTTGATGTTCATCTTATATCCTCCCTTCAAGACACTGTCTATTCCGTTCAACTGCTCTTCCAAGTCCTTTGCTGTCTCTAACAGAATTACACTGTTATCGGCGAACCTTAAAGTTTTTATTTCTTCTCCATGGATTTTAAAGCCTACTCCGAATTTTTCTTTTGTTTCCTTTGCTTGCTCAATATACAGATTGAATAACATCGGGGAGAGGCTACATCTCCGTCTCACTCCCTTCCCAACCACTCCTTCCGTTTCATGCCCCTCGACTCTTATAACTGCCATATGGTTTCTGTATAAATTGTAAATATTTTTTCGCTCCCTGTATTTTACCCCTGCCACCTTCAGAATTGGAATGAGAGTATTCCATTCAACATTGCCGAAAGCTTTCTCTAAGTCTTCAATACAATACAATAATGGTTACAGTTTGAAATTAATAGACAAGTTACGACGATATTTCAGTGTCTGAGTTGTTCAGAAGTATGATGCAACTTTTCTTTGGACATGTATGCATGCTTGTCCGAAGGAACATTGCATGGCACTTCTGAACCACACAGGCACTGAAACACCGTGTTTATACGCCTACACGGCCAAGGGGCTTTCAGCTAAAATGTCTCCCCTGTAAGGAAATTCGGTGCACATAGTGAATGTACGAGTGCTGGTTGTAGACAAAGGGTTGACGGAATACAGAAGTTATGGTATCGCTGTGAGTCGTCCTCGAACAGCCTAATGGTAATAAAACCGCACGTGGGAAGCAGGAAATTCTGCTTCGAGCCCCGGTGCAGCACAAATTTTCATTGTCGTCATTCCATTATACAGATGATGGTTGTCCATATTCGCAACTACGGATACATTTCAAGTAAACGTAACTTACTGATGAAAATAAATACCATCAGTAGGAAAAAAAGGACAAAGAAGCATTAAATTACACAATATCGTGGACAACAGATAAATATGTAAGCATGTCATCGTTACAAAAATTTTCATATAAAGAGACGAACATTCACCGAGGAACAAATATCAGCATCAAATAGTGCAGAAATAATCAAATAAAGGACAAAGTCATGGATAATATCAAAAACAGCAGGAACTCATACAGACGAAAAGGGATAGAGGAGCTCAAAATAATTCATTTCCCAACATATACATGGGCCAAACAGGAAGAAATTTAAGTATTCGATTCCTCGAATGTGTCTGCACTCTTTGTTTAAGAATCGTTAGCAAACGACCATTTTCTTACATCCTGATGAAAACGAACGTGAAATGACGTGCGTAGCACACAACCTGCAAATGCTACAACTCGCCAAGAAAGGTAAACAGAAGTAGATATTTATTTCCGTAAGTTCACATCCCCAAATTACATCCTGAATCAGAGTTATCTTGGAAAATATTGATACGGAATTTCATAAATTACTTATGCAACGTTTACATCAAATAGAGTCCTCTCGAGAAGATAATAACCGAGCGTTGTGGTGCAGTGGTTAGCACACTGGACCTGTATTCCGGAGGACAACGGTTCAATCCCGCGTCCCGGCATTCTGATTTAGGTTTCTCGTGAGCTCCCTAAATCGCTTCAGGCAAATTCAGGGATGGTTTCCTTCAAAGGCAGCAGTTGACTTCCTCTCCTAATCCGACGGGACTGATGACCTCACTGTTTCGTCACCTCCCCTATATCAACCAACAAACGAGAAGGTCCATAACGTTCTCTGCTCTTTTCTAGTAGCACACTTTAAAAAAAGTTAATTATGTAAGTCATATACTTCTTGTTTTAATCATTCTAAAGCGAGAGTTGACTATGTTAATCTATTACGTGTGTGGAAAATATTATATACAGCTCAGAACGTTCACTACAATTTAGTTTCTTAAATACAGATATGCATGTATGTAGTTTGAAGAATAGCCGTATTTAGTCTCAGAACATACCTGACTTAAAAAATAGTTTGGGGGTGTATAAGAAAACTAAGTTCATCTTAGACGCAGCTTCAGATGAGAACAAACGAAGTAGTCACTCACATGGCGAATGTTGCGTTGCAGTAGGGAATCCGAAAGTGTTTGTGCTACCCATAAAAGGCAGGTAAAGGCGCCACTAATTACAGATCAAAAATAAGTGGGTATAACTACTAATTAAACGTACATGGAAAAGTTTAGATACGTGGTAGCTAAAACATTTGTTACTGCGGGCATGGTAGCTGCAACATTCAAAATGACGTCGAAAAAGGCGTTGAAGATGTGTGAAATTTCGCAACTCGTCCTTGAGTAAAATAAAACTATTTAAAAGGCGAGGTGGCTGGCGGCTGTATTTACTGAAGTACTACCGTTAAATATTGCTACCCGACACTCTTTTTCTCTCGTCCAAGAATTGTACAAACGTTAAAGTACTCTCAGAGGACATACAAAGTACTTTTGCTTCGTGGGATTAATTCAGGACGGCTATGGAAGATTAGCGACAAACTTAGATTTTATGGCACCTTCTGGATCGTAATGGCGGCACGTAACTGGCGTAAAGAGGAAAGGCGGCACGTAACTGGCGTAAAGAGGAAACTTCCGGAGAATGACGCAGGTCGCATCGAGGAAAGCTGTTTGCAGACTGGGAACCATCAGTCGGTAAGAAAGTCTTGGAACGTCACCTCTCCTCCACAGGCCTGTACCCTCTTCGCTGTAGCACAATATTCTGAATGGATAATGTGTTATCGCGTTGTTGTTGTTGTGGTCTTCAGTCCTGAGACTGGTTTGATGCAGCTCTCCATGCTACTCTATCCTGTGCAAGCTTCTTCATCTCCCAGTACCTACTGCAACCTACATCCTTCTGAATCTGCTTAGTGTATTCATCTCTTGGTCTCCCCCTACGATTTTTACCCTCCACGCTGCCCTCCAATACTAAATTGGTGATCCCTTGATGCCTCAGAACATGTCCTACCAACCGATCCCTTCTTCTGGTCAAGTTGTGCCACAAACTTACCTTCTCCCCAATCCTATTCAATACTTCCTCATTAGTTATGTGATCTACCCATCTAATCTTCAGCATTCTTCTGTAGCACCACATTTCGAAAGCTTCTATTCTCTTCTTGTCCAAACTATTTACCGTCCATGTTTCACTTCCATACAAGGCTACACTCCATACAAATACTTTCAGAAATGACTTCCTGACACTTAAATCTATACTCGATGTTAACAAATTTCTCTTCTTCAGAAACGCTTTCCTTGCCATTGCCAGTCTACATTTTATGTCCTCTCTACTTCGACCATCATCAGTTATTTTGCTCCCCAAATAGCAAAACTCCTTTACTGCTTTAAGTGTCTCATTTCCTAATCTAATACCCTCAACATCACCCGACTTAATTCGACTACATTCCATTATTCTCGTTTTGTTTTCGTTGATGTTCATCTTATATCCTCCCTTCAAGACACCATCCATTCCGTTCAACTGCTCTTCCAAGTCCTTTGCTGTCTCTGACAGAATTACAATGTCATCGGCGAACCTCAAAGTTTTTATTTCTTCTCCATGGATTTTAATACCTACCCCGAATTTTTCTTTCGTTTCCTTTACTGCTTACTCAATATACAGATTGAATAACATCGGGGAGAGGCTAAAACCCTGTCTTACTCCCTTCCAAACCACTGCTTCCCTTTCATGTCCCTCGACTCTTATAATTGCCATCTGGTTTCTGTACAAATTGTAAACAGCCTTTCGCTCCCTGTATTTTACCCCTGCCACCTTTAGAATTTGAAAGAGAGTATTCCAGTCAACATTGTCAAAAGCTTTCTCTAAGTCTACAAATGCTAGAAACGTAGGTTTGCCTTTCCTTAATCTTTCTTCTAAGATAAGTCGTAAGGTCAGTATTGCCTCACGTGTTCCAGTATTTCTACGGAATCCAAACTGATCTTCCCCGAGTTCGGCTTCTACTAGTTTTTCCATTCGTCTGTAAAGAATTCGTGTTAGTATTTTGCAGCTGTGGCTTATTAAACTGATTGTTCGGTAATTTTCACATCTGTCAACACCTGCTTTCTTTGGTATTGGAATTATTATATTCTTCTTGAAGTCTGAGGGTATTTCGCCTGTTTCATACATCTTGCTTACCAGATGGTAGAGTTTTGTCAGGACTGGTTCTCCCAAGGCCGTCAGTAGTTCCAATGGAATGTTGTCTACTCCGGGGGCCTTGTTTCGACTCAGGGCATTCAGTGCTCTGTCAAACTCTTCACGCAGTATCGTATCTCCCATTTCATCTTCATCTACATCCTCTTCCATTTCCATAATATTGTCCTCAAGTGCATCGCCCTTGTATAGACCTTCTATATACTCCTTCCACCTTTCTGCTTTCCCTTCTTTGCTTAGAACTGGGTTTCCATCTGAGCTCTTGATGTTCATACAAGTGGTTCTCTTATCTCCAAAAGTCTCTTTAATTTTCCTGTAGGCAGTATCTATCTAACCCCTAGTGAGATACGCCTCTTCATCTTTCATTTGTCCTCTAGCCATCCCTGCTTAGCCATTTTGCACTTCCTGTCAATCTCATTTTTGAGACGTTTGTATTCCTTTTTGCCTGCTTCATTTACTACATTTTTATATTTTCTCCTTTCATCAATTAAATTCAATATTTCTTATGTTACCCAAGGATTTCTACTAGCCCTCGTCTTTTTACCTACTTGATCCTCTGCTGCCTTCACTACTTCCTCCCTCAAAGCTAACCATTCTTCTTCTACTGTATTTCTTTCCCCCATTCCTGTCAATTTTTCCCTTATGCTCTCCCTGAAACTCTCTACAACCTCTGGTTCTTTCAGTTTATCCAGGTCCCATCTCCTTAAGTTCCCACCTTTTTGCAGTTTCTTCAGTTTTAATCTACAGGTCATAACCAATAGATTGTGGTCAGAGTCCACATCTGCCCCTGGAAATGTCTTACAATTTAAAACCTGGTTCCTAAATCTCTGTCTTACCATTATATAATCTATCTGATACATTTTAGTGTCTCCAGGGTTCTTCCATGTATACAACCTTCTATCATGATTCTTAAACCAAGTGTTAGCTATGATTAAGTTGTGCTCTGTGCAAAATTCTACCAGGCGGCTTCCTCTTTCATTTCTTAGCCCCAATCCATATTCACCTACTACGTTTCCTTCTCTCCCTTTTCCTACACTCGAATTACAGTCACCAATGACTATAAAATTTTCGTCTCCCTTCACTTTCTGAATAATTTCTTTTATTTCATCATACATTACTTCAATTTCTTCGTCATCTGCAGAGATAGTTGGCATATAAACTTGTACTACTGTAGTAGGTGTGGGCTTCGTATCTATCTTGGCCACAATAATGCGTTCACTATCCTGTTTGTAGTAGCTTACCCGCATTCCTATTTTCCTATTCATTATTAAACCTACTCCTGCATTACCCCTATTTGACTTTGTGTTTATAACCCTGTAGTCACCTGACCAGAAGTCTTGTTCCTCCTGCCACCGAACTTCACTAATTCCCACTATATCTAACTTTAACCCATCCATTTCCCTTTTTAAATTTTCTAACCTACCTGCCCGATTAAGGGATCTGACATTCCACGCTCCGATCCGTAGAACGCCAGTTTTCTTTCTGCTGATAACGACATCCTCTTGAGTAGTCCCCGCCCGGAGATCCGAATGGGGGACTATTTTACCTCCGGAATATTTTACCCAAGAGGACGCCATCATCATTTAATCATACAGTAAAGCTGCATGCCCTCGGGAAAAATTACGGCCGTAGTTTCCCCTTGCTTTCAGCCGTTCGCAGTACCAGCACAGCAAGGCCATTTTGGTCATTGTTACAAGGCCAGATCAGTCAATCATCCAGACTGTTGCCCTTGCAACTACTGAAAAGGCTGCTGCCCATCTTCAGGAACCACACGTTTGTCTGGCCTCTCAACAGATACCCCTCCGTTGTGGTTGTACCTACGGTACGGCTATCTGTATCGCTGAGGAACGCAAGCCTCCCCACCAACGGCAAGGTCCATGGTTCATGGGGGTGCGCGAAAAGCAAATTAAAATGTGTCTATTGTTAGGAGTGATTGGCGTCAATGTATAACTTGCTATGGGTTCACTCATAGATGTGTACGAATGCGAGTCCCCACATTCTGGAAAATGTTCCACACAAGAAACATAGGTTGGCCAGTTTCCTTGAGTACTAGTGTTAGATCTCCTGTAGTCTTTTCGGAGAATCTATGTACCTTCCGCGCTCAAAAATGGTTCAAGTGGCTCTGAGCAATATGGGACTTAACATCTGTGGTCATCAGTCCCCTATAACTCAGAACTACTTAAACCTAACTAACCTAAGGACATCACACACATCCATGCCCGAGGCAGGATTCGAACCTGCGACCGTAGCAGTCCCGCGGTTCCGGACTGAGCGCCTAGAACCGCTAGACCACTGCGGCCGGCCGCGCTCAAAGTTAAGTGAAAATTTAAGGTTTTAAGAAGGGGAACGTTCGCCCATAGCTAAAACAAAACAATTTTCTATCGTCTTTTAAAATGTCTGATTTAGCGTTAGCCACAAAAGCTTTAATTAATCCAGGCCGCGTTTCGACAGTTAGACAATCATCGTTTGGAAGAAGGTATGGTTTACATACTCGTTTCTGCTGGCATGTGCTGTGACCGCAAGGCTAGGTTGTAAACCACAGTGTTGTGTGGCTGGTGTGGATTGAGGAGCACTTGAAATTTTGCACGTCAGAATGCAGCATACACACTGTGCCTCGCCGGAACCTTAGCTCTCGACCACCTAACATGCTACCCCAAGAAATTGACGATGTTTGCCGTTAAGAGCAACTACGTTAAAGTTGCATTACTCCTTGTGATGGTCATGTAACCCAATTCTAAAAGGATGGAGTTGTTATAAAATATTTGACATGTTTAACAACGTGTATATATTTCCTCACTGCAACTTGTGTTTATCTCACCGGAGGCACTTAGTTCCTTATCTTGTACTTGTTTTAAAAGGCACCCACAAAATGAGGATCAAATCAGACACAAAATCTTGTCTTATGTATGATTAAAATGGCTCTGAGCACTATGGGACTTAACATCTGAGGTCACCAGTCCGATAGAACTTAAAACTACTTAAACCTAACTAACCTAAAGACATCACACACATCCATTCCCGAGGCAGAGTTCGAACCTGCGACCGTAGCGGTCGCGCGGTTCCAGACTGAAGCGCCTAAAACCGCTCGGCCACATCGGCCGGCTGTCTTATGTATGGTTATAGGCATTGAGAGCATAGTAAATGGATGGAAAGTACGATAGTTGCTATTTAAGTTGCTTTTATTTCATACGTACTGTGGGTAATTCAGCTTAATGCTTCCTAAGATTGCGTAGCTGTAATGAAAATGAGGAAAACTTCAATATAATTATATGTGAATTATCTTAATCAGAGCGGCAAAGTAGTAGAGCTAGTATAAATCACATTTTTACAAGAAAAACAAAAAGATAAAGGAGCAAAGTTAAACCACATCTTCATATAGCAAAATGGGTGCAAAATAAATTCTCTCTCCCTCTTTCTTTCTGTCCCCTCTCCAATCTTTTACGTGAGAGGCTTGACAGTTACCAAGTACGTCAACCTAATATTTCGGTTCACTGAAAAAATAAATTTTGTAAAGTGTCAGGAACGAGAGGAAGAAACAATCGACCACGAACAGAGTAGGTTGGTATTCCGCACAATGCTTGTCACCCCAAGAGCCACAGCAATTCTATCCTCCACGCGATGTTGTCGGGACCAGCAGACAAACGAAAGGGAGTGCCTTCCCTTTTACTGGCCGCGTGTCTCACTGAGCCCAGGCCGCAAACTTGCGCCAACCAAAGACAACCTTGCGCGGTGGTGCTATGTCGCCTCAGAGAAATCACTACGCTAGTGTTTTTTTTGTGTAGGGTGGTCACAAACACTCTTAAAGGCTTACAAGTGTGTTTCAGGGTAGAATGAGCTGAGAAATAAGTGTTAGAAAAGAAATTCGATACTTCGCGCCGTTTCCGATGTAATTAGAACTTACGTTACCCAACTAGGGCGCTGAGCGCGTGAATTCAAGCGGCCCGCCAAACACGATGTCGCCAAAGACAGGACTGAATCCACGCAAAAGGCTGAGCAGTCTCAGGCACTATCATCTACACTATGAAAACAACTCACTAATTTTCTGGCGAACCGCTTGTAACTAAGAGCCAAACGGCTAGACTGGTCAACTTCAACGCTAATTAACCCGGAAACGGAGCAACGTATAGAATTTTTTCTTGTCAAATATTTCTCAGTACACCGTACCCTGCAACACACTTTCAAGGTTTTCAGACTGTTTCCGACCACTCCATGTATGTCCAAGTTAAGAGAGAGAACTAAATTGTTAAACTATTATCAGTGTGCGTGTGAACAAAGGCCGTGCGGAATGGCCGGACGATTTGAGGCGCCATGTCACAGATTGCTCGGCCCCTCCTGCCGAACGTTCGAGTCCTCCATCTGGCATGGGTGTGTGTGTTGTTCTTAGCATAAGTTAGTTTAAGTAGTGTGCAAGTCTAGGGACCGATGACCTCAGCAGTTTGGTCCCTTAGGAATTCACACATATCTGGATATTCTTTCTTTTTGTGAAGAAAGAACGTTAGAGACGATTTAAGGACGTCTACATGTACGTGATTACTCTGTTATTCACAATAAAGTGCCTGTCAGAGGGTTCAATGAGCCACCTTCAAGCTGTCTTTCTACCGTTCCACCCTTGAACGGCGCGCGGGAAAAACGAGCACTTATTTTTTTCTGTGCGAGTCCTGATTTCTCTTATTTTATCGTAATGATCATTTTTCCCTACATAGTTGGGTGCCAACAGAATGTTTTCGCAATCGGAGGAGAAAACTGGTGATTGAAATTTCATGAGAAGATCACGTCGCAACGAAAAATTCATTTGTTTTAATGATTGCAACTCCAATTCACGTATCATGTCTGTGACACTACCTCGCCTATTTTCGCGATAGTACAAAACGAGCCGCTCTTCTTCGTACTTTTTCGATGTCATCCGTCAGCCCCACCCGATGCGGATCCCACACCGCACAGCAATACTCCAGAAATGGCGGACAAGCGTAGTGTAAGCAGTCTCTTTAGTACACCTGTTGCACCTTCTAAGTGTTCTGCCAATGATCGCAGTCTTTGGTTTGCTCTAGCCACAATATTATCTTTGTGATCGTTCCAGTTTAGATTATTTGTAATTGTAATCCCTAAGTATTTAGCTGCATTTACGGTCTTCAGATTTGTGTGACTTATCGCGTAATCAAAGTTTAGCCAATTTCTTTTAGTACTCATGTAAATAACTTCACACTTTTCTTTATTCAGGGTCAATTGCCACTTTTCGCACCATACAGATATCTTATCTAAATCATCTTGCAAGTCGTTTAGATCATCTACTGACTTTACAAGACCGTAAATGGCAGCATCATCTGCAAACAATCAAAGACGGCTACTCAGATTGTCTCCTATGTCTTTAATATAGATCACGAACAACAGAGGGCCTATAACACTTCCTTGGGGAAGGTCGCATATTACTTCTGTTTTAGTCAATGACTTTCGGTCTATTACTACGAACTGTGACCTTTCTAACAGGAAGTCATGAATCCAGTCGCACAACTGAGGCGATGTTTCATAGGCACGCAGTTTTGGTTAGAAGATGCTTCTGAGGAACGGTGTCGAAAGCCTTCTGGAAATCTAAAAATAAGGAGTCAATTAGACATTCCCTGCCAACAGCACTCACTGCTTTATAAGTGTAAAGAGCTAGTTGTGATTCGAAAGAACGATATTTTCTGAATCAGTGCTGACTATGTGTCAATAACTCGTTTTCTTCGATGTAATTCATAATGTTCGAACACACCTTATGTTCCAAAATCTTATTCGAAATTGGTGTTAGTGATATGGGCCTGTAATTCACGGATTACTCCTAATTCCCTTTTTGGGTATTGGTGTGACTTGAGCAATTTTCCAGTCTTTAGGTAGGGATATTTCTGTGAGCGAGTGGTTGTGTATAACTGCTAAATATGGAGCTATTTTATCAGCATACTCTGAAAGGAACCTTACTGGTATACAATCTGGACCGGAGGCCTTGCCTTTATTAAGTGATTTAAGCTGCTTTGCGAGACCGATGATATCTACTTCTATGTTTCTCATCTTAGCATTAGTTCTTGATTGGAATTTAGGAACATTTACTTCGTCTTCTTTGGTGAAGAAGTTTCGGAAACTCGTGTTTAATAACTCTGCTTTAGTAGCACTGGCATGAGTGACTTCAGCTTTGTTATCGCGCAGTGGAAGTATCGATTGCGTCTTGTCACTGGTGTGCTTCATGTATGACCAGAATCTCTTTGCATTTCCTGTCAGATTTCGAGACAGAGCTTCGTTGTGGAAATTATTATAAGCATCTCGCATTGAAGTACGCGCTGTCTTTCGAACTTTTACAAAACTTCAATCTCGGGGATTTTACGTTCTTTTAAATTTGGCATGCTTTTTTCGTTGCTTCTGCAACAGCGATCTGACCCGTTTTGTGTACCATGAGGGATCAGTACCATCACTTATTAATTTATGTGGTATATATCTCTCAATTGCCGTCGATACTCTTTGAAATCATTCCACATCTTTCTACGCTTACGTGATCATACCTGAAGGAGTGGAGACTGTCTCTTAAAAATTTGTTAAGAGCATTTTATCAGCTTTTTTTTAATAGATGTACTTTGCGTTTCTTTTTGATGGTTGAAGGTTTTACGTATTTAGCCTAGCAGCAATTGCCTTGTGGTCGCTAATCCCTGTATTCATCACAATACTCACTATTTGTCCAGGATTATTTGTTGCCAAAAGGTGAGTTATGCCTTCACAACCGTTTACGCTTCGAGTGGGCTCATGTACAAATTGCTCAAAATAATTTTCTGATAAAGCATTCTGTACAATTTCGGATGACTTTTTATACCTGCAACCGGATTTAAACTTACAATTTTTGCAGCATACCGAGGGTAGATTGAAGTCGCCACCGACTATAGCTGTATGAGTGGGGTACCTACGTGAAACGAGACTCTAATTTTCTTTGAACTGTTCAGCAACTGTATCTTCTGAGTCGGGAGGTCGGTAAAACGATCCAATTAACAGTTTAGTTCGATTGTCAAGTACAACCTCTACCCATACTATTTCGCAGTAACTACCTACTTCAATTTCGCTACAACGTAAACTACTTCTTTCAGCAATAAATACTCCACCACCAACTGTATTTAATCTATCCTTTTTGAACACTGTTAGGCCGTTTGAAAAAAATTCGGCTGAACTTATTTCCGGCTTTAGCCAGGTTTCCGCACCAGTAACTATTTGAGCTTCAGTACTTTCTATTAGGGCATGGAGCTCTGGTTCTTTCCAAACACAGCTAAGACAATTTACAACTACAATACCAATGGTATCTACAACTACCTTAGTGTGTTTTACCTGCTCCATTTAGACGAACTCCCTTTCTGTGCTTTCCTGAGGCCCTCTAACCTAAGAAAACGGCCCAGTTCTTTCCACACAGTCCCTGCTAACCGTGTAGCCGCTTTCTGTGTGTAGTGGACTCCTGATGTATTAAGCGGAGCCAGGAAACCCACCACCCGATGGCGCAAGTCAAGGAATCTGCAGCATACACTGTCACATAACCACCTGAGCCTCTGATTCAGACCCATCCACTCGGCTCTGCACCAAAAGACCACAGTCAGCTCTATCGATGATGGTGAGCTCTGCGTTAATCTCGCAAGCAAGAGTTAGTAGTCTTTACCATTTCCTCTAGCCGCCCGAAACCAGAGAGAATCTCAGTTCGCTGCACCCTGTACTCTTCATGGCACCCAGAAGCACTCTTTCCACATCCGGAGTGACTCCCTCCCCCAGTATGCACGTGGAGTGCACACTGGCTTCCTTCCCCTCCCTGGCAGCCAAGTTCCTAAGGGACCCCATTACGCGCCTAACGTTGGAGCTCCCAACTACCAACAAACACACCCTCTGTGAATTCCCAGACCTTGCGGGCCGAGAAGCTTCCTCTGGAACAGGATGGACGGCTGCATCCGGATCAGACACTTCGTCAGTCACAGATAACTCCCGTAACCTGTTCGTCAAGCGAACCTGGGAGGCCCTACGATTGGCCCCTCAGAAAGTTTTTCGCTGCCTGCTAGACTCTGGAATAATCTCCCACTCGACCACAGGTGAGGGCTCAACCTCAGTGGAGACAGTACCCAGGGAGGTCACAGCAGTGGACTGATCAGGGCACACGTGGGACGTGCTCGACGACCCTCACATCCCTGCGTCTGACCCCCCACAGTGATGCCCCTTGGCAGCAGCGTCTAGCTGTGTGACAGAAGCCAACACCACCTGGAGCTGTGTGTTGAGGGTCACCAACTCAGCTCGCGTCTGCACACAGCAATCACAGTCCCTATCCACTACTGCAGTCGCTCCTGTTTGAAGCTCTTAAAAATATGTAACAAACGAATGGTGTACTTGGCATATTAGCAGCAGGAAGCCGAGGTGCTCTGCCGCTGACAGTCTAACCCACACTGAGCTGTTCAAACCAAAACAAACAAAAGCCTGTATGGTGCGAGATTAGATAAAAGTGTCGACAACGACGGCGGTACTGTATGCTACACTGTTATTAAAATAAAAGGTTGTGCCTAGTTATCAATAAAAGTTGCAAGAAATTATAAAAATGAACTAGTAACTACACAGGTAACCTAAGCTCGTAAAAATATGTAGCGTAAGGACGATCTTTCGAAGTATACACTGAGTTTCTGATAAATTACTTTTATCGTTCTTCGTTACATATTGTTACAATGAATAACCACAGAGTTTAGTTATTTGATAGACCCATTGGCTAAGACGTGTTTATCAGCTATTGACAATGGGCCATCAGTTGTGCAGACATTAACCAACCTTCGACTGCTAGGGTCAATATGACCCAATAGCACATTGGACAATCATATCTCCGTTGTTTTTGTTTTTAAAGCCATTATTTTCAAAATATCTGACTTTCTCCCTCTGAGTGAGTTGTACCCAATGACGTTTTGTTCATGTTACATTTAGTACAAATTAAAAGATAGATTTTTTTCTTTTTTTCACTGCTGTGGACACTATGAACCCGCTCTAAATTTCTTCTTGTTTCTGGAATGTAACATATTTCAAAATAGAATGATGGCTGTTATGTTGAACTGCTATAATGTATGATTTTTCAGTTCATTCAAATATCTCATCTATATTCTTGGGGTCCTCATGATCCCAGTGGTACGCAATGAAACGGCGAAATTCCGGTATAGGAGCGCTAAATAATTTATGTATAACTAAAATTAATGTGTACACTGACGGTCGTTGACAAGAACATGAGAAATATGACAAAAATATATTTTCATAATTTTTTTAAATAGAGAAAATAAGTCCTAAATATAGCCATTTGTAGTTTCATATAGTTCATTATTACACTTATGCAATTTGTAGGGACTAGCCGTTCATGTTGTAAATTGTGCCTTGGACTAAGCGAATGAAACTGCTTCTGTTGGTCCGTGACTTCCTATTTTGAAATTTACAGACTCATGTCTTTCGATGTGGACATAGACTTTCGGCTGTCGAGCAGTGTTGGTGACACTTAAGTGTGGAGGAATTCTCAGCGTGGCGATTACCTTATGCAGCTCGGCCTAATGATTGGCGTAACGGGAACAGCGGAACCAGAGGACCTTAGATATGCCACTGCTATGGGGTGATCTTTGCTGTGTAAAGAAGACAAAATTTTGAGTCTGTGGAGATTTGCTCGGTACCATTTGGGTCCATTACGCAGTCTTATCATTGACGTTCAGGGACGCCAAACATGTTTGAAGACCTACTATTACGTTATTTTAGTAATGGTAACACCGTACCGTTATTAGCGGAGAAGTAATGAGTGTGTACTGGCTAATTCTCCTCGGAATAAACTGAACAAATCGAGTTCAAAAATTTATGATGTTGGGATAAGGAAGTTAGAATTTTGTGTAGACAGTGCCGATGAAATAAAACAGCACGGAGCTCCCGGTATACAATGGAATGGTCCTGTAGTATTCGTTTATTACGGTTACGGTTACGCTGTCAGATATCGACAGTAGTTTTTATAAATAATGCTCTGTTTAGGAATGTGTTATAGAGTCTCATCTTCATTGCATGGTATAATCTGCAACTACCACTATTTTTAACCCAACATCTAGAAACTGTATTTCGTGCATATTAGCCTTCCATGCGTTAAACAAACCTTATTTTTCGTTACTTACAAATCCAGTAAATTTCGATACTGTAATGTGTGCAGACGTCCTCATTCAATAACCCAACAGTCATTCTGTGACACTTACTGACCACCCTCGAAGAAAAGACTTACCAGAAAGCATTGTGGTACATGCAACACAAATATAATTTCGTTATTTGGTATGCACACAGTTAGCTAACGTTGCACCCGTCACACGTTTTGTCTCCTTTAATGGTTTTATTGGAAAATGAGTAAGACGTGTTTTAAACTTTTATGTTTTCAGTGTAGCCCTATCCAATTCAAAGGGTAGAAACCATTTTTCGAGGTGGCTGATTTGTTCCACAATTTGAACAATGCGGCATCCAATTGTAGTGGCCGAAGCTACCCAGGCCACTCAGCAGGCGTGTTTTAAACACTACGCTTGGATATTTCAGTTACCTAACGTCAAAATATGGTTCTCAAGTTCTAGTTCGACTACCAGAGAAAAGATCTGATAATTAGTTATAGTGGAAACTCTGCACCCTGTCATTCTTTTTACTATACTCGTTCCACTTTTGTATTAAAAAATGTGGTCTGTATTTAAGTAAGTGTATGTATGAGTGCGTTTACAACTCCACGTAGTTCTCCAGCATCTGGGGCAATATTAACCAAATATGATACTTATGTGACACAATATCAGCTGACAGTTGCCTTGTGGGTAAGATACGCATTGCGTCCCTATCTGTGGAGTGGAATGAAAAGTTATGATATGTAAAACATAAATCTGCAACGCCTGGAAGGATTTTAACAAAAGATAGTACATGTATGACTTCATATCTGGAAAAAATGTTTTGTGGGACAAAATTCACACTTATTAAAACTAGTAAATAAACAAAGTTTGTTTTTATACTGTAAACATATTTAATTCATTTTCCTCTGTGACACAAGACTGGGATAAATAGAAAGGCAACCAGGAAGCGCGACGGCGTAACCGTAGTAAACGAATACTACTGGACCAGTCCATTGTATACCGGAATCTCCGTGCTGTTTTATTTCATCGGCACTGTCTACACAAAACTCTAACTTCCTTATCCCAACATCATAAATTTTTTAACTCGATATGTTCAGTTTATCCCGAAGAGAATTAGCCAGTACAAGCTCATAACTTCTCCGCTAATAACGGTACGGTGTTTAGGTACATAGACTTCGTATCGTTTGCTTTTCTTTCCACGATACCTTCCGTTACGTGGCGTGCTAATTTCCCAGTTAGGACGTGTTTTTTCAGACTTGGCACCGTCGAGGGTTTCACATAGCAAATGTATTAATTTAGGATATCATTTTTGTTGCTTATCAGCTTTCAGCGACGAAATAAGCTCGACATGGTTTGTATCTTAAGTAAGAACCTTAGTAGGAGCACTTCTTACTTCTCGATGTTTCCGAAATGTTCTCGTGTTATCAGCCAACAAAGTATTGTCTGTGTGTCGTTGCTTGATTTATAAAGATATTTGTCATTACAGTTCATCGAGGCAGTATCACTACCCGTCGTAATTTTTTCCTTAATATGTGTTCTTTCCTTTAGGGTTTTGTTTTGTAGCTTTCCTGAAACTTATTAGTAATTGTGCGTTTAATATTTGTAACGTAAGTTTCCTGTAATACAAACCATTAACTGCTCTACATTTTATTATCCGTATTTCATTAAACTCATGGAGAGATGTCTCTAAGATATTAAAGAGGTTAAGGGTATATATTTAATGTAAGTACAATATAAAAAAATTTCCCAATTTTTTGAAATATTATTGTATTTAATGCAGGTCGTTATATTTCCGAAATAACTCATCTCAAGAGCTTCTGTGAAGATGCTCTTAAATGGAGTAGAAGATTATGCCCAAAATAAAATTCTTTACTTCGATCTAAAGCGCCACCACATTACCCATAAGACATGTAATATGTTCAAGAAGTTTGTTGAATTTATTACTCGTATGCACCAATCTATCCGACCCCTTTCTGTGAAAAAGTTAAGCCTTGTTGTCAGTATAGACGTTTTTAGTCCCGTTTTGCACTGTTTTTTCAGAAAACGGAGGTATTGATAACAGAGGATGTTAACGAAATTATACGTCGTGAGACAGTTGCCAAATTACGAAGTTTCTTGAAGACGTCTTTGGGGGATTTTCTAGGAGAGAAACCGGCGACAGTTATTATAATATTGTTCCTTGTTCTGTAAATACTAGTTTCTTCATTTTTAAGTCACATACAGAAAACATTTGACGTAATGTAAAGGTAGCTGAAGTCACGTGCTTCATTACTTCAATCTGTAGTGTCAATAATTCTATTCCACCTGCTGCCTGAACTTCATTATTTTTGGTAGATTATTCTTACAGCTTGTACCGTTCTGTGAGAAGTACAGTTCATAATCCATTTGTACAACTGATAATCTATTTCTCTCCTGACAAAGCTAGTGGAATGTATGAAAAAGAACAGTGGGCTTAGAACATAACTGTGCGACACACAACATCTCGTTCAAGCTACGAGCGGCTATTTGTATGTGATCGACACAAAGCCTTAAACACAATTCTTACTGTCTTGCAGATAAAACAAAAGTCAGGAATCATCTGTTCCAACAATTCCAAATTCTTCCAAAAACGATAATATGGTTCACACATTTACAAGGCTTAGCCAAATCACAAAACGTTCTCGGTGTTAAGGATTCTGATATATTGATTGTAATACATAATCTGTCAAGTAAATCTAACCTGTTCACTTGACAGCCCTTTTTTTAAATCCCAACTGTTTGCTTCTGAAGATTTTCTTTAGTACAGTTTGTTGCACATGATCGTCTTATACTTTTTCGAAATCACTGACGATGTGTATGTGATTTCTTAAAGTTTATCATAATTTGCTTTCGTTTAGTTAATAGAATAAAAGCTGTAGCCTGTTACGCATTATGTGTTGTGTAAACTGGTGTAACGACTTAATCTGCACCTCCATCAGTCAACCAAAGGGCTGAGTAAATAATTCGAGAGTGGTGTACATATCGTTCCAGTGTAGAAGACGAATGAAACTTTCATGAGTGTTTACCATTTTCTAGTAAATATTAAAACCAAACTAATTAAATTGTAGAAATATATCTAAGGATAAATTTCACAAATCGTGAAATTTGTTACTTTTTCGTTTTATTATTTCACGTTATATTCCGTTTGAAAAAGTTTAACTCCAAAATTCTGAAATTTGCATTTTTGGCGTATGGTCTTTGTAAATAAAGGTAATGTGATTTACCCTTCAAAGCATCTAGCTTGCAAAACACTCGTTCCACCGATTCTTCTTTAGTGTTCCACATCGATCTGGGACCATTATCACGTTTGGTTAACAAAAAAAAAGAAAAGAATAGAAAATATCCAAAGAAGATAGTGCTTTCCGCTTAGTAAGTACGACAGCGTTATGAGGATGCCCAGCAAACTCCAGTGGTAGCCCTGCAAGATACGCGTTGTGCGTTGCGGCGAGTTTCGACGACGATATTTCTATAGCGTGCGCCCCCGCAGAAGAATGGGACAAGATATTAGTTCCTTCCACATTCGTCTCATGACGTGCCCACGACGAGAAAATTATTAACTCAGAGCTCACGTGGAGGCTTGCGTACATACCTCCTCCCCGTGCAGGAACGGACCGACAAAGGTGCTGGAATTATTAAAGTTGTCTACATCTACATCTACATCTACATTTATACTCCGCAAGCCACCCAACGGTGTGTGGCGGAGGGCACTTTACGTGCCACTGTCATTACCTCCCTTTCCTGTACCAGTCGCGTATGGTTCGCGGGAAGAACGACTGTCTGAAAGCCTCCGTGCGCGCTCTAATCCCTCTAATTTTACATTCGTGCTCTCCTCAGGAGATATAAGTAGGGGGAAGCAATATATTCGATACCTCATCCAGAAACGCACCCTCTCGAAACCTGGCGAGCAAACTACACCGCGATGCAGAGCGCCTCTCTTGCAGAGTCTGCCACTTGAGTTTGTTAAACATCTCCGTAACGCTATCACGGTTACCAAATAACCCTGTGACGAAACGCGCCGCTCTTCTTTGGATCTTCTCTATATTCTCCGTCAATCCGATCTGGTACGGATCCCACACTGATGAGCAATACTCAAGTATAGGTCGAACGAGTGTTTTGTAAGCCACCTCCTTTGATGATGGACTACATTTTCTATGGACTCTCCCAATGAATCTCAACCTGGTACACGCCTTACCAACAATTAATTTTATATGATCATTCCACTTCAAATCGTTCCGCACGCATACTCCCAGATATTTTACAGAAGTAACTGCTACCGGTGTTTGTTCCGCTGTCATATAATCATACAATAAAGGATCCTTCTTTCTATGTATTCGTAATGCATTACATTTGTCTATGTTAAGGGTCAGTTGCCACTACCTGCACCAAGTGCCTATCCGCTGCAGATCTTCTTGCATTTCGCTACAATTTTCTAATGCTGCAACTTCTCTGTATACTACAGCATCATCCGCGAAAAGCCGCATGGAATTTCCGACACTATCTACTAGGTCATTTATATATATTGTGAAAAGCAATGGTCCCATAACACTCCCCTGTGGCACGCCAGAGGTTACTTTAACGTCTGTAGACGTCTCTCCATTGATAACAACATGCTGTGTCCTGTTTGCTAAAAACTCTTCAATCCAGCCACACAGCTGGTCTGATATTCCGTAGGCTATTACTTTGTTTATCAGGCGACAGTGCGGAACTGTATCGAACGCCTTCCGGAAGTCAAGAAAAATAGCATCTACCTGGGAGCCTGTATCTAATATTTTCTGGGTCTCATGAACAAATAAAGCGAGTTGGGTCTCACACGATCGCTGTTTCCGGAATCCATGTTGATTCCTACATAGTAGATTCTGAGTTTCCAAAAACGACATGATACGCGAGCAAAAACCATGTTCTAAAATTCTACAACAGATCGACGTCAGAGATATAGGTCTATAGTTTTGCGCATCTGCTCGACGACCCTTCTTGAAGACTGGGACTACCTGTGCTCTTTTCCAATCATTTGGAACCTTCTGTTCCTCTAGAGACTTGCGGTACACGGCTGTTAGAAGGGGGGCAAGTTCTTTCGCGTACTCTGTGTAGAATCGAATTGGTATCCCGTCAGGTCCAGTGGACTTTCCTCTGTTGGGTGATTCCAGTTGCTTTGTGTGCTAAGTATCCACTGCCAGACACCGTAAGGGATGGCATGCACAGAAGAGGTGTACCCATGAACCTTCTGTCTGGACCGGTTTGTAACTCGAACGAGTAATGGAGTTTCTTGTGTTTTCTACAATGTTTATTATTTGTTCCTAATAAGATATCATATATACAAATACGTATTTTGTGGTCTGAATTTTTCGCAAAACAGTATGTTTCCAAATGGCTTTAGATGTATAGTTGATTCATATCCAAAGGCAGATAGAAAAGTTTCAGCGTCCTGCATTCACCATTCACTCGTGATTACTTACTCCATTCTTACGAGAATTGTAACAAAACCATACTTTGGTTATTAAAGTTATTACTTTTTATGCTTTTATTTTAAGTAGTCTTCATAGAAAAACAAACCAAATCTCAGCACAAACAGGCCTTGAAGGCCGAACAGTAACGACCAGCCGCCGCGTCATCCTTCAGCACACCGCTCTCCCGGCAGTTGTCAGTTTTCGCGACCGATGCCGCTACTTCTCAGTCAAGTAGCTCCTTAATTGGCCTCACAAGAGCTGAGTGAATCCCGTTTATCAATATCTCTCGGCAGACCCCGACGATGAGCCATCCAAGTTCTAGCGAAGATTAACAACGCTTAACTTCGGTGACATGACGAGAACCGGTGTTACCACTGCTGCAAGACCGCTGAGAGAACCTTCATATCCTCTCTTGTAAATCAAGTATTAGTTGACATAACATACGCATAGAAAACGAATATCGCATAATGGTAATAATACTAATAATAATTAAAATAGCTATATAAATGAACGTAAATATTATATCAGTGTTAATGTTAATAACGTTGTGATATGTAAGTTTCTCGTAGTTTAACTTCCCCTCAAACAGGAAGTAGCGGGGAAATGTTCACGCTTGAGAAGAGAGACAGGGAGACAGTAGCCGCGGGAAAGAGACGGAGAAGTAATGAATACTGGAAGATAGTAGACACCGGTTGAGGTACAGAAAGAGCGAACGACACAACTTCAGTGAGAGAGAAAGAGAGAGAGACGCAGTGACAGTGGAACTTAGTTGACAGTGACATAACAGTGCAAGGAAAACAGTGAAGTGCCTATAGAACGGGAATAAAAAGAAGGAGAAAGAGCCTGTGATAATGATAGACTCAGACTTTGGCACTGACGACAGGGAAGAGAGACAGATAATGACAGTGAGAAGAGACAGCAGCAGTGGGAAGGAGTGAATGAGATTGTAGCAGTAAGAAAGAGCAAGGGGGAGATAGTGACAACGAGAGGAGACAGTAGTAGTAGTAGTAAGACAGAACGAAGGAAACTGTGACAGATAGACAGAAAGAGACAGTGACAATGAGTTGGGCTGAATGATGAGTGAGAATGGGCACGTAGGAGTGGATGATTTACATCTGTGGACTAGTGGGTATGAGCGAGCTACACTCAGAGGAGCTTCTTGGAATGAGAGATGAGCCGTATGTTAAAAGAGCGCGAATAATTTGCATGCCAAAATATTTGGTAAAATTTTTAAAGCTACTGAGAAAGGTTCTTTTTTCCATTTCCAGGAGTGTATTTGTTAAACATCACGCACACGTACACACTCTTGAAATAATTTATAATTCACACGTCACATAACAAAAACTTCCTTTACCTTTCTCCAAATGTCCATTTATGTGACGTACCGCCACACCTCCTGTGGCAGGCAAAATAAGTGAACCAGTGGAAAAGTTCTGCCGACGAACATGAAATGTGAATATGTTCTTGTTTTACAATTTCTGACGAAAAAGTGAGATACCGGCTGAGACAGCCGGTATCTCACTTTTTCGTCAGAAATTGTAAAACAAGAACATATTCACATTTCATGTTCGTCGGCAGAACTTTTCCACTGGTTCACTTATTTTGCCTGCCACAGGAGGTGTGGCGGTACGTCACATAAATACACATTTGGAGAAAGGTAAAGGAAGTTTTTGTTATGTGACGTGTGAATTATAAATTATTTCAAGAGTGTGTACGTGTGCGTGATGTTTAACAAATACACTCCTGGAAATGGAAAAAAGAACACATTGACACCGGTGTGTCAGACCCACCATACTTGCTCCGGACACTGCGAGAGGGCTGTACAAGCCATGATCACACGCACGGCACAGCGGACACACCAGGAACCGCGGTGTTGGCCGTCGAATGGCGCTAGCTGCGCAGAATTTGTGCACCGCCGCCATCAGTGTCAGCCAGTTTTCCGTGGCATACGGAGCTCCATCGCAGTCTTTAACACTGGTAGCATGCCGCGACAGCGTGGACGTGAAACGTATGTGCGGTTGACGGACTTTGAGCGAGGGCGTATAGTGGGCATGCGGGAGGCCGGGTGGACGTACCGCCGAATTGCTCAACACGTGGGGCTTGAGGTCTCCACAGTACATCGATGTTGTCGCCAGTGGTCGGCGGAAGGTGCACGTGCCCGTCGACCTGGGACCGGACCGCAGCGACGCACGGATGCACGCCAAGACCGTAGGATCCTACGCAGTGTCGTAGGGGACCGCACCGCCACTTCCCAGCAAATTAGGGACACTGTTGCTCCTGGGGTATCGGCGAGGACCATTCGCAACCGTCTCCATGAAGCTGGGCTACGGTCCCGCACACCGTTAGGCCGTCTTCCGCTCACGCCCCAACATCGTGCAGCCCGCCTCCAGTGGTGTCGCGACAGGCGTGAATGGAGGGACGAATGGAGACGTGTCGTCTTCAGCGATGAGAGTCGCTTCTTCCTTGGTGGCAATGATGGTCGTATGCGTGTTTGGCGCCGTGCAGGTGAGCGCCACAATCAGGACTGCATACGACCGAGGCACACAGGGCCAACACCCGGCATCATGGTGTGGGGAGCGATCTCCTACACTGGCCGTACACCACTGGTGATCGTCGAGGGGACACTGAATAGTGCACGGTACATCCGAACCGTCATCGATCCCATCGTTCTACCATTCCTAGACCGGCAAGGGAACTTGCTGTTCCAACAGGACAATGCACGTCCGCATGTATCCCGTGCCACCCAACGTGCTCTAGAAGGTGTAAGTCAACTACCCTGGCCAGCAAGATCTCCGGATCTGTCCCCCATTGAGCATGTTTGGGACTGGATGAAGCGTCGTCTCACGCGGTCTGCACGTCCAGCACGAACGCTGGTCCAACTGAGGCGCCAGGTGGAAATGGCATGGCAAGCCGTTCCACAGGAGTACATCCAGCATCTCTACGATCGTCTCCATGGGAGAATAGCAGCCTGCATTACTGCGAAAGGTGGATATACACTGTACTAGTGCCGACATTGTGCATGCTCTGTTGCCTGTGTCTATGTGCCTGTGGTTGTGTCAGTGTGATCATGTGATGTATCTGATCCCAGGAATGTGTCAATAAAGTTTCCCCTTCCTGGGACAATGAATTCACGGTGTTCTTATTTCAATTTCCAGGAGTGTAGTAAAGAATGTAAGTTGTTATTGTCAAAACACAAATATCGATGTAATTATCAAAACACAGTTTTTTTGGTATAATCTCTGTGTAAGATAGAGCATGAACATGACCAGAGACGATTGCTTTATTGAAAGCTCTCCTGTTTTGTTTCATCTGGAAGTAGGCCGTCATTGTAGCGTTGGATAATATTTAAGGTAAGTTTGGTTGTAATTTAATAAAATATACTTATAATTGTTATTAGAGTGTGTGTATTATTGACTTAGTTGTCACCTCTCATGATCGCAACCATTAATTATAATTATCAAAATTTTTAGAACTTCGTAGTGCAGGGCGCTCGTCTCCCCTAGCAGGAGTCGGCCATCTACATCTACATCTACATCTATACTCCGCGAGCCACCTTACGGTGTGTGGCGGAGGGTACTTATTGTACCACTATCTGATCCCCCCTTCCCTGTTCCATTCACGAATTGTGCGTGGAAAGAACGACTGCTTGTAAGTCTCCGTATTTGCTCTAATTTCTCGGATCTTTTCGTTGTGATCATTACGCGAGATATATGTGGGCGGTAGTAATATGTTGCCCATCTCTTCCCGGAATGTGCTCTCTCGTAATTTCGATAATAAACCTCTCCGTATTGCGTAACGCCTTTCTTGAAGTGTCCGCCACTGGAGTTTGTTCAGCATCTCCGTAACGCTCTCGCGCTGACTAAATGTCCCCATGACGAATCGCGCTGCTTTTCGCTGGATCATGTCTATCTCTTCTATTAATCCAACCTGGTAAGGGTCCCATACTGATGAGCAATACTCAAGAATCGGACGAACAAGCGTTTTGTAAGCTACTTCTTTCGTCGATGAGTCACATTTTCTTAGAATTCTTCCTATGAATCTCAACCTGGCGCCTGCTTTTCCCACTATTTGTTTTATGTGATCATTCCACTTCAGATCGCTCCGGATTGTAACTCCTAAGTATTTTACGGTCGTTACCGCTTCCAGTGATTTACCACCTATGGCATAATCGTACTGGAATGGATTTCTGCCCCTATGTATGCGCATTATGTTACATTTATCTACGTTTAGGGAAAGCTGCCAGCTGTCGCACCATGCATTAATCCTCTGCAGGTCTTCCTGGAGTACGTACGAGTCTTCTGATGTTGCTACTTTCTTGTAGACAACCGTGTCATCTGCAAATAGCCTCACGGAGCTACCGATGTTGTCAACTAAGTCATTTATGTATATTGTAAACAATAAAGGTCCTATCACGCTTCCTTGCGGTACTCCCGAAATTACCTCTACATCTGCAGATTTTGAACCGTTAAGAATGACATGTTGTGTTCTTTCTTCTAGGAAATCCTGAATCCAATCACAAACCTGGTCCGATATTCCGTAAGCTCGTATTTTTTTCACTAAACGTAAGTGCGGAACCGTATCAAATGCCTTCCTGAAGTCCAGGAATACGGCATCAATCTGCTCGCCAGTGTCTACGGCACTGTGAATTTCTTGGGCAAATAGGGCGAGCTGAGTTTCACATGATCTCTGTTTGCGGAATCCATGTTGGTTATGATGAAGGAGATTTGTATTATCTAAGAACGTCATAATACGAGAACACAAAACATGTTCCATTATTCTACAACAGATTGACGTAAGCGAAATAGGCCTATAATTATTCGCATCTGATTTATGACCCTTCTTGAAAATGGGAACGACCTGCGCTTTCTTCCAGTCGCTAGGTACTTTACGTTCTTCCAGCGATCTACGATAAATTGCTGATAGAAAGAGGGCAAGTTCTTTAGCATAATCACTGTAGAATCTTAAGGGTATCTCGTCTGGTCCGGATGCTTTTCCGCTACTAAGTGATAGCAGTTGTTTTTCAATTCCGATATCGTTTATTTCAATATTTTCCATTTTGGCGTCCGTGCGACGGCTGAAGTCAGGGACCGTGTTACGATTTTCCGCAGTGAAACAGTTTCGGAACACTGAATTCAGTATTTCTGCCTTTCTTCGGTCGTCCTCTGTTTCGGTGCCATCGTGGTCAACGAGTGACTGAATAGGGGATTTAGATCCGCTTACCGATTTTACATATGACCAAAACTTTTTAGGGTTCTTGTTTAGATTGTTTGCCAATGTTTTATGTTCGAATTCGTTGAATGCTTCTCTCATTGCTCTCTTTACGCTCTTTTTCGCTTCGTTCAGCTTTTCCTTATCAGCTATGATTCGACTACTCTTAAACCTATGATGAAGCTTTCTTTGTTTCCGTAGTACCTTTCGTACATGATTGTTATACCACGGTGGATCTTTCCCCTCGCTTTGGACCTTAGTCGGTACGAACTTATCTAAGGCGTACTGGACGATGTTTCTGAATTTTTTCCATTTTTGTTCCACATCCTCTTCCTCAGAAATGAACGTTTGATGGTGGTCACTCAGATATTCTGCGATTTGTGCCCTATCACTCTTGTTAAGCAAATATATTTTCCTTCCTTTCTTGGCATTTCTTATTACACTTGTAGTCATTGATGCAACCACTGACTTATGATCACTGATACCCTCTTCTACATTCACGGAGTCGAAAAGTTCCGGTCTATTTGTTGCTATGAGGTCTAAAACGTTAGCTTCACGAGTTGGTTCTCTAACTATCTGCTCGAAGTAATTCTCGGACAAGGCAGTCAGGATAATGTCACAAGAGTCTCTGTCCCTGGCTCCAGTTCTGATTGTGTGACTGTCCCATTCTATACCTGGTAGATTGAAGTCTCCCCCTATTACAATAGTATGATCACGAAACTTCTTCACGACGTTCTGCAGGTTCTCTCTGAGGCGCTCAACTACTACGGTTGCTGATGCAGGTGGTCTATAGAAGCATCCGACTATCATATCTGACCCACCTTTGATACTTAGCTTAACCCAGATTATTTCACATTCGCATTCGCTAATAACTTCACTGGATATTATTGAATTCTTTACTGCTATAAATACTCCTCCACCATTGGCGTTTATCCTATCCTTGCGGTATATATTCCATTCTGTGTCTAGGATTTCGTTACTGTTCACTTCCGGTTTTAACCAACTTTCCGTTCCTAATACTATATGCGCACTATTTCCTTCAATAAGAGATACTAATTCAGGAACCTTGCCCTGGATACTCCTGCAGTTTACCAATATTACGTTAACTTTTCCTGTTTTTGGTCTCTGAGGACGGACGTTCTTTATCAACGATGATAATGTCCTCTCTGGTAAGCCGTCAGGTATTTTATCGTTTCGCCCAAGGGGGGGTCCCTCTAACCTAAAAAACCCCCGTGTGCACGCCACACGTACTCTGCTACCCTAGTAGCTGCTTCCGGTGTGTAGTGCACGCCTGACCTGTCTAGGGGGGCCCTACAGTTCTCCACCCAATAACGGAGGTCGATGAATTTGCAACCATTATAGTCGCAGAGTCGTCTGAGCCTCTGGTTTAGACCCTCCACACGGCTCCAAACCAGAGGACCGCGATCGACTCTGGGCACTATGCTGCAGATATTAAGCTCAGCTTGCACTCCGCGTGCGATGCTGGTTGTCTTCACCAAATCAGCCAGCCGCCGGAAGGAACCAAGGATGGCCTCAGAACCCAAGCGGCAGGCGTCATTCGTTCCGCTGATTGTATTATTTAATTAAAATTTCATATCATAATATTAAAGGTAAATGCGAGAGACTTCTCAATTTTGATCTTTCGTTAATTTCAAAGTTAAACAGAGTAAAAATAGATTTCGTTTATTAAGATTTACAGCACTGAATGAGTTCAGTATGTTTCATTTTGGCCGCCTAACGGCAGACGAGATTCTCTCCAGTTTTGCCTTGCAAATAATGAACAAGAAATATTGAAAATAATTACATTCCGCAATATCTCAGTTAATCTTTATGTAATTTGGTACATAAATAACCAGTAGCCCCTGAGACCCATATCAATAATTACAGTTTGCGTAAGAATACGCGTATTTTCTTTTCTAAATAGCAGCGCTCACGCAAACGATTTATTAGAAGGCGGTGAGTAGCGAGTTGTGTTTAAAAAATTTTATATCGTGCGTACTTCGGGGCAGCCGATGTCCGTACGAGTGTTATCGCGGTATAAGTTAATCAAAAGTCTCATGCTAGCCCACAATATTTAAAGCCACCCCAACCAAAATCATAAAATATAAGTATAAAAATAAAAATATATAATTATACCGTGATAAAGTGGCCACACACACACACACACACACATATATATATATATATATATATATATATATATATATATATATATATATATACCGTGATAAGACCTACAGAGAATGGTACACTGAGGCAGTCGGTATCTCACTTTTTCGTCAGAAATTTTAAAACGAGAGCTTCGACAGAAGCATTTTTCCGCTGGTTCCCTTATTTTCCCTGCCACAGGAGGGAACGTCAGTCATACGAAAAGAACTTCATAGGTCAGTAAAATTTTTAAAGTTTACTTATGTGAAATTGAAACAACGGAAAACTAACTTTACACCTCAGACCAGACTTCACGTACACAAGAAATTTGCGTGGGTTCAGTACCCTTCTGTTGATACCGAAGACTCTTTCGGCATACAGTTATCAGCTATACCATCATGACCACAGAACTACTATCCATATAAGCTCGTCCTTGCTACACCAGCGTCACTTGGCGAGGAATGACTACTAGTCAGACACACGCACGTGCTGTCTGTGTGTAGGGGGGGAAGGTGCGCGGTCTGTCTGAGTTTGAGCGAGGGCAGATTGTGGTGACCTAAAGTCTCGGCACGAGCATTTCGGAGTCTGCACGACATGTTGGGTGTTCGAGGAATGCTGCGCCTTGGCAAAACAAAGCGGAAACCACGTTCAGACGTCATAGGACTGGGTGGCTACCCCTCATTACAGACGTCGGATGTTGTAGGCTGGCAGACCAACCGAACACGTGGAAGTAACATGAGACTTTTTAATGCTGGGAAGAGTGCAAGTGTGTCTGAACACACAGTGCACGCAACTCTTCTAACGATTGCCTTCCGCAGCCGACGACCCACGCCTGTGCCAGTGATAACACCACAACATCGGCAACTACGACTCAAATGGGTACGTGACTATCGGCACTGGACGTTGGCCCAGTGGCAGTGCGTTCCATGGTCTGATGTATCCCGATACCTCCATCATGTCGATGGGAGGGAGCGAATCCATCGTTTCCAGAGCAACAGCTTGTAACGCCGGAAATGCATATCCTCCTATTTCCATCTATTCTACTATAAATTTGTTTTCCTTATTTTTGTTACCTGAATATATGACATTTCTCGGTCTTTATATATTGTAATTGTTTTACTATATATATATGTATATATATATATATATATATATATATATGTGTGTGTGTGTGTGTGTGTGCATTTATGTCGATGTATAATTGGTTTGTTTCGTAAATATTATTTGTATTTTTACGCTGGGTCTTGCCTAGGGAAAACTGCTATCGAACGATTACATCGATAGGTCGTGTGAAGAATCAAAGTGTGTAGGATCTTTGGTAGTGTGAACTCGGCCGCGTGGAGCGCGGGCAGAGAGAGTCTGGCTGGAGTAGCGAGTGGAGAAGGTGTGTTGTGTGAAGCTCCCGCGGGTTGCCGCGCTTTCGGAGTTTCGCATAATGTAATTGCGCTCGACTTGCGATGATAGTTTCTGACATGGTGTCGCGGACGGGAAACATTAACTAGCGCACATCAAGAGCCCGTTTTGTCTGGTGACCGTGTCGAGAAGAAGGCGCGCCAACATCCAGCTTCTGCAACAGCGACGGCCGACAATGAGTGACTGTCGCCACCTCCTCGATCGACGGCTTCAAACCTTCAATCAACCAACAAGGAGGACTGGAGGCACATAAAGTTTTAGAACTGTATGGCAGACCTCAGCTTTTTCAACTTTTAAAATCGTTGCATCACAAAATTCCAGCTACTTAGCATGAACCTTTGTTGCTCATTGGCCCAATTGCATTACCAAGCAGGGTCCCTTCCTTTTCCGGAATGAACCCGAGTGTCGTTGAAATTCAAACGTCAGCATTAAAGTAATATTATAGCATTTCACTGCTTTAATTTCAAAATTCAGTTAAAGTATTCATAGCTGGCTACAATATTTAAATTACTCAAGCACAAATTAAGAGTGCGAGTTTTGTTACCGTATTTTAGCTTACCTGTGACTGCAGCTCAGCTTGGTACGTACTAAATTTTATTATTGTTAATTGTTCAGAATCATTTAATTCAAGTTCAAAGTTAAATCTCTTATCTCTAAGTTGCGTAGATTCAAGTAGCTTTTGAAATGATTGTTGAGGTAGTCCAAGACTAACCGTATTTTACTGAATTTCGATGTGCTTCAGAAAGAAAGCTCACTACTAACTTCAGTCACTAAATTAACTTTCGATTTTCCGGTTTTATTAATTCTTTTGCTTAATTGAGTCAGAGTGTAGCGAAATTTATTACTTCTGACAAACTTTCAGTTTTCACACTACACTTGTCAACCTTCAGTTGCCACGCTTCTAGTGCTAATTATATGTGTAATAATCTTTCTTTTTCAGTTACTATAGTAATTGTCCTTAGGACTGGCAACCGTAATTTCCCCCAAATCTCAAATATCTAATTACCGCTAGTTGATTGTTAACGTAACGGCCGCACATTTACTTTCTTTATTAACTTTACCCCTATTTCAAAATTAATTTCCACCACTTTCATTAGCATTTTTCCTTTCATTTAGATGTAACCCTTTCCTCCCTCTTTACCGACAAATTAACCTCGGTGACGATTGCTTTTCCCAAATTTCCATTAGGTACACGCGGTTTAATTTTTCACTGTCATTAAGGTCGATAAGTGAGGGGGAGGTTACAAGCTCTTTGACATCTGTACTGCGGGACGGAAACAAGCTGGCGGCGGCTCCATTATGCTCTGGGGAACATTCACGTGGGCGACCACTGGTACAGTGGAGCTCGTGCAAGACACCATGGCGGCCAAGGAGTATTGTACACTGGTTGCAGACTATGTACACCCCTTCATGACGATCAGCGTACAAGACGTTTGCGGCATTTTTCAACAAGATAATGCTCCATATCACAAGATCAGGAGTGTGATGGAGTGGTTCAAGGAACACAATCGCTAGCTCCGATTGATGCGCTGGACCCCCCCACTCACCAGGTCTGAGCCCGATGGAACACATCTGGGATGTGATTGTACGTGGCGTCAGAGCTTGTCACAACCCTGCCCGCAATCTACGAGGATTAGGGGACTTGAGTGTGCAGAGGTGGTGCCATCTGCCTCCAGGGAACTCAAAGACATACCGGCTATTAGGTAGGTCATCATTAAATTATGGCTGATCAGTGGATTTCTCCTTGCTACGTCACTTTACAAACTACGCTTTCGCCTCGGACCCGATTTTACTTCCGTATCATACGTGAACACGTAGAGTAACTTGAACCTGTGTATCTCCGAAACGAATAGAGTTATGGAGAAAATTTTCAAGTTTATTCCAAATCAGAATCTCACCAATATATCGTAAAAATTTCATCCATTTTCTATATATAGCCGTTTTGGAATCTACGGCTAGGTTTTGGTACCCATTTCTTTTTCTTTTGGGGGGGGGGCGTTGGGGTGGGGGACGTTTCTCGATAACGGTTAAGATTTTCTTGAAACTGGGAGGATGGCATTTCTAGGTATACAAGTAGAGAGTATACAGTAAAAATCTGAGTAATTTGTTGTTGTTATTTATTATTTAGACTTCACCTCACACCGGGTTTTACGTGTAGAAGTAGGGCAATGAAAATCTCTGCAACTCGGAAACGGATAAAGATATCAAGAAAATTTTCAAAGTTTTTCGATATATGGATCTTAGGAATATATTGCAAAAATTTCAGCCCTTTACTGTGCATAGCGGACTTGGAATCCGCGGGTCCATGATGGTACGAAAAAATGTTAAAGGACCTTTTTTGGAGGGGTTTTTATTACTAACTGCATACGAACTTATAGTGCATCCATAAGTCCGTTAAGGTTCACTGTACACCACAACAAATGAAAAAAAAAAAGATTTGCTGTATTTGCCTTAGTAGGAGGCAGCGTGTGACATCAATGCTTTAACCCTGTATTGTAGTATGGTGACACTAAGACGATTATGAGCGATGTTTTGGAAAAGTTATATAGCGCATTCTGTTGTGTGCATACCAATACTGTTATAAAAAATGAAATGCAAGTCAGCAACACCGAAAGAATGCAGCTTGGACATAAAATTTATTGATCCGTGGAGGAGCGAGAGATAATAGGCCCTTTAACAGAAAACGTAACAGAAAAATCTTATGTAGCAGTAAGTGTAAAATAGAAAGAGAGAGAGAGTTGTGGCTATGAAGAAAATGACTCAGTGTTGTAACAAATTTACGAAGCAATAACATATGGTGTTACCTAATCGTTTCACGAACTGAGGCATATGTGAAGAAAATGGTTCTCAGAAAAATACTTTGCGTAATTTTTACTGGGAATTTGGATTATTTAAACTTAAAAGAATTTGTTTTGCTTCCGAACTTAACGAAAATAACCATGTCAGAGTTTGACAACAAACACTAAAAGAACACAAAACACGAAGGCTCCCACGAAGGACTTCCAAAATACTCAAGTAGATGGCTGTACTTTTGTTCGACTATAGCTGCAAGAGCCGAATGAACTAGTACTTGGTCACGAGTATATCGTAACGTGACGTCTTATTGAGTACGAACACAGTTTCCATGGTTCACTGCTGTCAGATTCAAAAAGCCCACCTACAGCGCGCTTTGCATCAGTAGCGCACGAGCCACCTAACAGCGATTGGTCGGCGCTCAGAACTTACGCGGAACCCCAAATACCGCATCAAAATACGAAAAATAAGACATTGCACAAATTCATACAACCACATCCCCTCAAAAAATACATTAAAACACAGACAATACCAGTTGCCATAAAAAAATGAAGAAATATGGAGGTAGAAAATGGTAATGACTACTGTTAATGATAGAACCAACGATGTCAACACACATTGCAAACATTTCACTGAAATCACCCTTATTTTTCAGGAAATAAGCAAAGTTCGTCAAAAAATAAAGTAAATTATGATTTGATGTTTACGACCTAGCAAAATTCTTGGCATCTCTGCTCAAACCAGTGATAGGCAAGTGTGCACATCACATAAAGAATTCTGGTGATTTTATCAGTCGACTTCGGTCAGTACAACTGCAAAGTAGTGATTTATTGGTCAGTTTTGATGTGGTTTCACTGTTTACAAAGGTGCCTCTGGTGGACTCACTACATCTCATTGGCAATATGTTTGGTGCAGACATTACAGCGTTGTTCGAGCACACTCTCTCCTCTACATATTTTATATTTAACAACGAATTTTACGAACAATCTGATGGTGTCACCATGGGGAGTCCTTTGTCTCCCCTGGCGGCCAATCTTTTTATGGAGGATTTTGAGGAGAGAGCACTCGACTCTGCCACTTTTAAACCGACAGTATTTTGGCGGTACGTTGACGACACTTTTATAGTGTGGCCTCACGGTCTGGACCGTCTCCAAGAATTTTTACGTCACATGAACTCCGTACATGAAAACATAAAATTTACCATGGAGATAGAGAGAGATGGTTGTCTGCCATTTTTAGACGTCTTGGTGCGACGGAAGAGTGACGGCACACTTGGTCACTCTGTGTACAGAAAGCCCACTCATACAGACCTGTATCTACAAGCTACTAGTTGCCACCATCCAGCACAAACAATGGGCGTTCTCAAAACCTTGGTCCACCGTGCCCATACTATCTCTGACGCCGACAGTCTTCAAGCGGAACTGGAACACCTGCAAAAAGTATTTTTGAAGAATGGCTTTTCACCTAGGCAAGTGAACAGAGTGATGAAGACCTACAAACGACCGAACAAGGAAGAGGAAGAGGCCTTCAGGTCGACTGTTCATCTACCATTTATTGGGAATATTTCTTCACAGATAGGCAGAATATTGAGAAAGTATCAAGTGAGAGTCATCTTTCGCCCTCCTTCCAAAATTTCATCACTGGTGGGATCCGTTAAAGACGACCTGGGCCCGCGTAAACCAGGTGTTCAGAAAATTCCGTGTGAATGCGGCAAATCATATATAGGGCAAACAACACGAACTGTGCAGGAACGCATTGTGGAACACCAACGGCATACTCGCCTTCTCCAACCCACCAAGTCCGCAATCGCCGAACATTGTATTTTCACAGACCACTCCATGAATTACAACGACACAAAAATTTTGGCCCATACATCAAACTTTTGGAGCTCGATTATCAATGAATCTGTGGAAATAAGATTGTCTGACAACGAGACTCTCATCAATCGAGATAGCGGTTATCAGCTGAACTCTGCTTGGAATCCTGTTATAGAGAAACTTCGTAGTCGACGTAGTTACCTGCATAAAGATGGAAATCGACCTGACACCGATACGCCAGGCTTTCGCAGTGGAGGGCGCGAGGCGCAGCGCACGGAGCCGTTATGAACGCGCACGCTGAGCAGCGCATGCGCAATGTCACCTCAGAAGGCTTTAAATAGCGGAGCTCAGCGCGTACTCGCCAGTACTACTACAGTGGCATTCACCTGAAGATGGCCAGAAGACTCTGCGCCGAAATATCGTGGCAGGAAGTTACTGATATCCGGTAGTTCTCCCGTGTTTTCATGGAAATAAATTATGATTGATATCGTGTGAAATGCTTTGCTTATTTACAGAGAGGAGAGTGCTTTTGCATTGCAATTTGTCGTTGTAGTCGATCCGTTGTGATGTCAGCTTTCCGGTGCTGACGGCACAAGCAATGTAGCTTCACCGGTCATGGAAACATCCTCTTGCTTAGCAAATGGTTCTCCTGGTGCTAACATTGTCCTCCGTACAATTTCTTTTGACACTGGCCGGGTGGACGTAGTTGTGTACAAGTTCGTATGTGATCGTCAATAATTTCTCTTACACTCACGGCTCCATTATCAACGTTCGTTACAAAGTTAAAAAACGGTATAAAACCCACTTCGACTCGCCCATCGCGAAATCACAGTCTGTCCACTTCTTGCATGAGTGCCACGATCACCAATTCATCGTTGTGTCGAAAAACAAAATCACACGTAGCAAACAGTTCAGAACTCTCTATGGACACAGTTTATGTTTTAACGAGCGGGGCAGCTCATTAAGTTGCACTCAAGATAATAACTTTAAAGTGCATTACTTCATGCAACTCAGTTATATGCAAATCGCTCACATCTCACAACGACAACCTTTGTCCATTCGCATGGACATTTCCGCTAGTCTTTTTAGTACTCAATGAAGCTCGCAGTATTCACAGTCAAATATTTTGTTTCATAATTCGCACATCGAAATTTAATTTATACCCTGAGCGAAAAACAAGAACGCAGTCATAAATTTTCGTGTGTTTCCGTCTAGCACGAATATAGCAACACAAGCGCGCACGCCGCGACGCTGTATGCCCATTCAGTGCCACTGTTCGACTGCTCACTATCGATATACCTCTCGCACCACAGTTCATACAACAGTGCTGCACATTACATTTGGTCAAGGGGGCCCACATTACGTGCGCAGAATTGAGATTTTTCTCCTTTCTGTTCATTCCGTCAGGGTCGAGAAACACGGCTCAGTTTGCGCGTGTTTTCACGCGATCAAACGCAAAAGTTTACTGTTGTTGCTGTTTATTTTCGTGTTCTATAGGGTTTAATCATTCTGCTTGTCGTTAATAATGCAGAACTCTGCTGCGGCTGTGCGTGAAAGCTATAATCAGAAGACTAAAGGTGGTAGTATTGCCTGTCGTAAGTATCACAAAGATCCTGAAACGTATACTCTGGGGGTTCAGCTCTGTAGAAGAAGTGATAGTATCAACATTAAAAATGCTGCTAATTGTGCCATTCCTTTTGAAGAAAAGCATTACTTACGGGATCTCCAAGCCGAATTAATGAAACTTTAGCCAAAGAAGATCTTAAAGCCGACTGCAGTTCCTACACTGCACGTTATTTAAGCCACTTAGCTGCTGCTTCGTTTTATATCCAACAAAGAAAGGAAAGAAGCAGAGATACTGAAACTCGTAAACGTGCAGTAACACGCTACCGTCATTGTCACCAAAGAAAGAAACTAGTGGAACCAAGTACAGAAACAGAAAAAGGCCGTAAAGAGGATGAAATAAAGACACTTGATAAAAAATTGTGCTACTGAGATAAAAAGATCAGTGTTTAACAGCAGAAAACAAGATGCTGAGAACGAGAAACATATTACTGAATCATGCTTTAAGCGGACGCAGGAAGCCACATCAAAGTCTTCAATATCGAGAAAGTGGTAAACTGCGACTGGAGTACACTGAATTTTATAAAAAAGGCTTTACGGACACAGTAAATTAAATTTCTCTCAAGTCCGAGGAGTATACCCACAGGAGTCAGGAAGATATAAGAAAACCTTTGCTCTTGCGCTCTCTGCCCATAAAAAGTTGTATGTATTTAAGACTCAATATAATATTACCGGGACTTTCTACGTTAAAAAGATGGATATCTAATTCTTTTCGACGTGCTCTTCACGTTTTGATTGATGTGCTACACTTAATGAGGAAGCAAGCATCAAGCTTAAGGAAACAGAGGAGCAGTGTGTGCTAAGCTTTGATGAAATGAATGTGGATAGTCGCAAATGCTACGATCAAGTAACTTACATCATATACGGTCCACATAACCAATTACCGGTTGGCTGGTTGCTTGGTTGGTTGGTTTGGATACGTGGCCAAATACCTAGGTCTTCGGTCCCATCGGATTAGGGGAGGATGGGGGAGGAAATCGGCCGTGCCCTTTCAAAGGAACCATACCGGCATTTGCCTGAAGCGACTTAGGGAAATCATGGAAAACCTAAATTTGGATGGTCGGACATGGGTTTGAAACGTCGTCCCCATTGCGATTCCAGTGCGCTCAACACTACGCCACCTCGCTCGGTAACTACAGGTTGTTATGACACGTGGTTTATGTAAAGGCTGGATGTGGTCTGTTTACTATAATTATGATCCCACAATGAATCTGGATCAAATAGACTCAGAAAGTGAGATTTGCCTTGTCAGTATTGTATCTGATTTATTGTGGGGGGGTGGAGGGGGGGGGGGGAGGGCGAAGAGGTAAAAATGGAAAGTGTGGTAGGAATTTCACATCGACTACAAACACGTCCTTCATCAACCAAAATGATGAAACGAAACATGTTGTAGTATTTACTGACGTATCACATACGGTGAAACTTTTGAGAAATCACTTTTCAGATGACAGTTTTTCATTAAGCGACGGAAAAGAAATAACAAAAGGCGCAGCAATACGCAGATCGTGCAGCTGTTGTTGGAGGATATTGGCGAACTAAAACTGTACCCTAAACATATTTCTTATCATCTGACACTTACCAGAAGACATCGACAGCATGTTCATCTTGCTAGCTCTTTACATTGAAGCTAACGGAAAAAAATTATCGAATGAAAAGTAAAACAAAGAAAATAAAAGAATTGACACTAGGAGGAAATAAAGAAATAAAAACTATGCTGAATGGCGAAATACTAGAACAGGTGCGAAATTTGAAGTATGTTGGAAGCAGGTTAGATGAATATTTATACATTTTAAGCATTTCACGCGATTTCAACAAATGATGTCTTAGATGATAGCATTGGACTATAGCTATCATCCCTCAATGCTGTATATCTGTCTCTATTTTATTTACAACTTTTCCATTACGACAATATTTCTCAGAACATCGTAATCTCCACATTTACACAACAAATGCACACAGCATCAGTACTTCGCATATTGTCATACCTGTGTTTTTATTCAATGAACCGTTTATTATTTGGCCTGTAACTTTATTTAAATGTTGACTGTGACATTAAAAAACTATCCTGATGTAAAAGCAGTCAATCGCATGTGTTAGCAAACATCACAATTGACAAGTGCCAGAAGACGCTTCTGTCAATCAGTCATAAATAATTCCTTAAGGGGCTCCGGAACGCCCTATACTTGCAATGTTAAAATAACGCTTATAAATTACATCTTTCCTCACAAAGTATTTGAGGTAGGAAGTTGAACTTTTTACAGATTATTTATTGGAATATGGGCTACAACTTAACACAGGGATATTACAAAATTTTAGTTCAGTTATTAAAGATGATTTTTTTTTCAATTGTAATGAAAATTCACACCATTTTTTTGCAATGTTTTATTTATATATTCAAAAATATACAGTTTTTTGGAATAAGGCTGTGTTAAATTATGCAGAAGGTACTGTGTAACATTTACTGAAAGTTTGAAACAAATACGTTTGGAAGATCCTTAGAAAACATGTAATTAGTATGACAAAATAAAAGGTTTGGGAATCGAGCGACAAAGATTGGATTAACTTTTTAGCGCATTCCAGGTCCATAGGATGGATTATCTTCATCCTCTGCAAACTCCTCCTCCAGCTTTCTCTTGTTCCTCCTCCTGTTTACTCTTGTTTGTATTTCTAGACTCTTTACAGCCCTGTCTGCAGCCCGAAGGCGTTCCTTGTCTAAAGCAAGCATCGCTCGTACCATGTTAGAACCTATTTTCATTCCCATATTTCTAAATACCTTGCACCTTACAATGTTGCCATCATTGAAAGTCGCAACAGCAACTTTACTTTTACTCATTATTATACTTCAACAAAACAGAGACTCAAGAAACAGAATTAATTACGAATATTTTCGAGATAACGACAGAGTAAATAAACATGAAACAATCGACAATCACACCAGCGATATATATTGAACCATCACAGGTTAGCCACAACACATACTTTATCTCACATCACTAAAATGTACCTGATGAACACGGACGTTAATAATAACACCATTTGACAGCAGTTTAACAGCGCCACAGTGGGTCACGCCCATGTAGAACACATTTCAAAAAAAATTTAAAAATAGTTGTAGTCTTCGGAATTGAATAAATTATATATCTATTAAAAGGTAATAGTCTGCAGATTCGGAAAACGGAAAAAAGTAAAAATTGAACTTTTCATGATTTTGAGCCTTTCCGGAGCCCCTTAACCAATTTTTGAAGATAATCTGTTGTCATTTGACATAGGCGCGCTTGACTAAGAATTCTGGCTGATTTATTAAGGAACAACCCTTTATTTATAAGTATTGTGAATAATCTGAATGTAACCGAATGTGTATGATATTTCTTTATTTACATGTTGTTATATTAGTTTAGTCCTGGAAGTGGTCATGTTCAGTCAAAACATGTCCTTAGAGCCTGAGAACGTTGTATTTTTGGTGAGGAATTGAACTATGGCGGAACACTGCTCGTGTCAAGTGGAGATTGGATCTTTTCGAGGGAGGGGTTGAAGGGAAGGATTCTGGACACTTTGTATCGAGTGCTGCAAGAAGGCAGATCTGCCTATGGCAACGTGCGTGGTTCAGTCATATAGATGACTGACTCTCGGGGTTGAACGGCTGTTACAATACTTTAACTTCCGAAGGCACTTTACATTTCAGAAGGTCTGAATGTGTTCCAGAATAGGACTCTAGTTTCTTCCTCTTATATTACGGAACTGCGGACAGACAGAATATACGTTACCATTCCTCGTATCGCGTGTGTTAATTTGCGACTCATTGAGTTGAACTCTGGACTATTTTGAGCTCAAGGGTTTTTCGTATATTGTGATTACGAAATGGACTTTGTTTTCGTAAGTCTTGATGGGTCTTTATATTGGTGATGTTCTATCATTTTCGTATCGCGCTCAACGTAACTTCACTGCTTTTGATGATGGTATCTTGTGTCTGTATTTTAACTGTAAATCGTGGGACCGCTTACCGTTTATTGGAGTTATTCTTTCTTAAATAATCACTATCCATCATAATGCTCTGTCGTCTACACCAATTAGAGACATTAGAATAGAAACTTTTTATTAAATTATTCAATTATCTTTTATTTTATACTCCTGTGTATTTTATTAATCCGCAATTCTAGCCAATGCAGAGACTATTTAACTGCAGGATGACAGCTACAAGTTATTACTTGCAACGAAATAGCTATGAGGCATGACAGCTGACTTGCGACTTGACCTTATGACTACATCGAGCTATTCTTTTTAAATAGCTGTGCATTGCCCCAGTACCTAACGTACTAGTAACCGTGAGGTACCATCGGAAGTATCTCTCGGTACTTGGTTCACACTTACTTAAGTGGTTGAGCATTACGTTCAAGACTAGTCCAGTCTTTGGGTGGCCACAAACACTGCACTCATTATTCGAAGGGGAAACTTTCCATCTTTTTGTTCTGAATTTTATCTGCTACACGAATACAGAATATGCTTCAAATCTCCTCCTCCATTGCATGAACCATATAACGGAGATTATCTCAAATTTATTCGGAACAGGTGAGTTGATAATATGCCATGATTTAAGCGAATAAGCGTAATCATTTTTATGAAACGTATGCTTCTATTCAAGTCAGTAAACGAAGGGGAAAATATTGTCTCAAGTTGTAGCCGACTGCAATGCACTTACTGAGACCTTTTATTGTAGTTTCATAAAGTAATGGGATTCCACGAATCGTAAGAGAAGAGTTTTCTAAAGAGCAATTATTTTAAATTGAGATGGGTAAGTCCGCTAGAATATACATCGGTTATCATTTACAGCCTCCGTTCTTCAAATGTTTTAAACAGCTGCTGTCGGTTTGTATCAAAAAGTTGAAATATACAACTCGCATACGCAAGAGGATGCCAGTTCCACATTTATTTTCCATTTAGATTTTTTCCGCTTTAGCTGTTATTTGTCTAATAGGTCGAAAATATTGTAATTTACTTGCTGTGAAGAACAAAGTTGTAATTCAAGCAAAGAAGGGTCTTGATTTAATCAAGATATGTTACATTTAATTTACTTCATGCAGAAGTATCCTTTCCTTTATTAATCACATCTCTGAAGGTGCACAGACGTTTCAAAGGAACAGTGCTGATAATAGATGGCGGATTCTTTTTAGGAAGATAGAGATAAGAAACTCGCTGATGAAGGCAAAACTGGAGAGCGGAAGAATACAAAGGATGGTATGGAAATCACCCCCCCCCTTCCTCCAAAAAAAATGAAAAAACGTAGCTGAGAATCTGCCTTCTCTGACTCCCATGGAAAGGACTTCGTTTCAGTTATCGGTATTGTAAAGATTTTTCGTTTATGAGAAAATGGAACAGGACTCACTCAACTTCTGAAGCGGAGAAGCTACTTCAGTGACAAGTTCAATAATGCCGGCCCAAATTCAGTTTCGAAATTTTTGGTTTGAAGCTGGACCATAAGAGTAAAATTGAAGAGCGAAAGGATGGGTTAGGAAGGATGGTAAAGAGGCATGAAAAACAAAATTAAAAATGTAAAAGCGAAGGAAAAAGAGAAAAGTAGCTGAGAAACTGGCTTCTCTAACTCCCACGCAGAGAACTAGGGTTCAGTTCTGGGTACAGTCCAGATTTTTCCCTTGTCAGAGGACTGGACAGGAGCACACTCAGCTTCGTGAGACCAACGGAGGAGTACACTGAAGCACCAAAGAAATCGGTATTGGCATGCGTATTCAAATACAGAGATATGTAAACAGGCAGAACACAGCGCTTCAGCCGCCAATGCCCGTATAAGACAACAAGTGTCTGGCGCAGTTCTTAAATCCGTTACTGGTGCTACAATGGGAACTTATTAAGATTTACGTGAGTTTGGATGTGGTTTTATAGGCAGCGCACGAGCCATGGGACACAGCATCTCTGAGGCAGCATTAAAGTGAGGACTTTCCTGTACGATATTTCACGAGTGTACCGTTAATATCAGAAATTGGGTAAAACTTCAAATCTCCGACATCGCTGCGGTCGGAAAGAAGATCATGCAAGAACTGGACCAATGACGACTGAAGAGAATCGTTCAACGTGAGAGGAGTACACCCCTTCCGCAAATTGCTACAGATTAGAATGCTGGGCCACCAACAAGTGTCTGCGTGTGAATTATTCAACGAAACATCATCGATAAGGGCTTTCGGAGCCGAAGGCCCACTCCTGTACCCTTGACACAAAGCTTTACGCCTTGCCTGGGCCCATCAACACCGACATTGGACTGTGTTGATGAATGCAAAATGTTGCACGGTCGGGCGAGTCTCGTTTCAAATTGTATCGAGCGGATGGATGTGCACGGGTATGCAGACAACCTCACGAACCCATAAATCCTGCATGTCAGCAGGCGACTCCAGAATGAAATTTTCACTCTGCAGCGGAGTGCGCGCTGGTATGAAATATCCTGGCAGATTAAAACTGTGTACCGGACCGAGATTCGAACTCGGGATCTTTGTCTTTCGCTGGCAAGTGCTCCACCATCTGAGCTACCCAAGCACAGCTCAGGCCCCGTCCTCACAGCTTTACTTCCGCCAGTACCTCGTCTCCTACCTTCCAAACAGTTAAAGCTGGCGGAGGCTCTGTAATGCTGTGGGGAGCGTGCAGTTAGAGTGATACGGGACACCTGATACGTATAGATACGAGTATGACAGGTGACACGTACGTAAGCATCCTGTCTGATCGCCTGCATCCATTCATGTGCATTCTGCATTCCGACGGACTTGGTCGATTCCAGCAGGACAATGCGATACTCCTCACGTCCAGAATTGCTACGGAGTGACTCCAGGAACACTCTTATAAGTTTAAACACTTCCGCTGGCCAGCAAACTCTCCAGACATGGACATTATTGAACACATCTGGAATGCCTTGCAATGTGTTCTTCATAAGAGATCTCCACCCCTGGTACTCTTACGGATTTATTGACAGCCGCGCAGGGTTCATGGTGTCAATTCTCTCCAGCATTATTTTAGAAATTAGTTCATGGCACGTCGTGTTGCGGCACAACGGGTGCTGGCAGGGGCCCTACATGATATTAGGCAGGTAGACTAGTTTAAAATGGCTCTGAGCACTATGGGACTTAACTGCTGTGGTCATCAGTCCCCTAGAACTTAGAACTACTTACACCTAACTAACCTAAGGACATCACACACATCCATGCCCGAGGCATGATTCGAACCTGCGGCCGTAGCGGTAACGCGGTTCCAGACTGTAGCTCCTAGAACCGCACGGCCACTCCGGCCGGCGTAGACGAGTTTCTTTGGCTCTTTAGTGTATTTGAGTGAAAAGTTTAATGACGTTGCACCAAATTTTGGTCGAAGTTCAATTTGAATATTTTTAATGATTTGCATAAACATAGAAATATTTTTGTTATAATCCTTGTTTTGCTAAGGTTTGTGTTTGCATTATGACTTTGACAATAATTATTAGAGTCAGTTCAATTCTGAATTGTATGTAGGAGCACCCGTAAATGGTGTTCCAGTTTTGCTGATGGATAGAAATTGTGTTGGTAAATCCGCTAATTCCAGAACTGCGAATAAATAAGATAGGACATGTATTAACCTTTACTTTACGGGTTGTGCGTTTGTAGATAGTAGTGTTAAGCGGTATTGTACAGGTTGTCCGAAAAGTCTTTCCCTGATTACATAAATTGATAACTCAGGCTAGAAGTAAGATACAAGTATGAAACTGTTGTCTAATTGTTTACAAACTATCAAAGGTTTTTTCACACATCAGTAAACTTCCACATGAGCACCCTTGGTAGCACGTAGCACATCTAGGCGATATTCAATTTCTGTCCACACATTAGCCAACGTTACTGGAGGGATCGATTCAACGACTGTGGATATCGGTTGCCACAGGGTTTCGAGATCTGGTACACGTTTTCGGTAGACCTCGTCCTTGACAGAACCCCATAAAAAGACCCCCAGAGGCAGTCCAAAGGTGAATATTTGGTGCGCGCTATTGCACGATGGAATTATCGGGCCATTCTTCTTCGCTGAGGCTACCATGACATCTGCAGTGTATCTAGACATGTTGCAACTGTATGCTGTTCCTCAGCTGCTTCAGTATCACCCCGATGTCTTGTTTCAGCAAGATGGTGCACCGCCTCATTGGGGTTTGGACGTCCGTGCCTATCTCGATATGACCTTTCCTGGGCCAACGGTTTGGCCTCCACACTCTCCTGTCATAACCCCATTAGACTTATTTTTATGTGGTTACGTCAAGGACGAGGTCTACCGCACACGTGTACCAGATCTTGAAACCCTGCAGCAACGCATAACCACAGTCGTTGAATCGATCCCTCCAGTGATGTTGGCTAATGTGTGGACGGAAATTGAATATCGCCTAGATGTGCTACGTGCTACTAAGGGTGCTCATGTGGAAGTTTACTGATGCGTGAAAAAAACTTTGATAGTTTGTAAACAATTAGACACCAGTTTCATATTTGTATATTACTTCTAGCCAGAGTTTTCAATTTATGTAATCAGGGAAAGACTTTTCGGACACCCTATATTTGCAGGAAGAATGAGTATGCGACAGAAGCCTTGACCAATGCTGATACAAAAGTGAAACGCTATGTACGCTTCACAACTGCAATGTTCTATCGTGATAGAGGAGTATTTACACAGCACAAGGACGACACCGGAAGCCTCTTCAAAGGCGGAACTGAACTAGATCATCCGCTGTAAAATTCGAAGATTTGGAGGGCCTCAGTATGGGAATAACAAAAATAAATTATAAATATTTTTCGGCATGTGGAGACGGTTCTGCGTGAAACATTTTTGTAGCTGGATACACCTCGCGCAGTAGCGCCGTGAACCCACGGCGCCGTGCTGCCCTAGCGCTGCCTACAGACCCGCACGGTGGCTGCCTCTGACGGTGGGCCGCTGGTGCGTCCCCTCCAGCCGCCCCTTCCCCAGAAGACGGCTTTCCGCCCGGCCGGTTTCCGCAGACAGCAGCGCGGCGCCGGGGGCAGACTCAGTCACCGCCTTCTTGATCTGATCCCCCGGTCCCGAGCGGCCAGACGGAACGAGGCAAGCGGGGAGACGAGAAGGCGCAGCGCGCTGCGCACTGCATTTCACGCGCCGTTAGCCAATCCGCCGAGAATCGGTCTGCGCCGGAACGCTCGCCAAACATTGCGCACGGGGGTCCGACTGTGCGCCGGGGCGACGGCGACCTCTGCAGACGACGTCGTTTCGGTCCGACGTTTGAGCTCGGGCGGCTGACAGCCGACTGCTTCGCACGACGTCTCGGCGACGAAAGCGGCGGCGCTGCGCGCGTAAACGCGTCGCGGCGGAAAGGAATCCGGCCCTAACAGCCCCCGCTCCCTGGCCTCCGCGAACTTTAGGATGGCTTGTGACATTCCTCTTACCTCGCGGCGGAGCTTTAGCCTGCAAAAAGCGCCAACTGCTGCAGGGTTGGCAAAAGAAGCATCGTCTACATGTAACGCCGGAAATGCATATCCTCCTATTTCCATCTATTGTATTATAATTTTTTTTCCTTATTTTTGTTACCTGAGTATATGACGTTTCTGTGTCTTTACATATTGTAATTGTTTTACTATATATATATATATATATATATATATATATATATATATATATATATATATATATATATATTATTTATTTATTTATGCATTTATGTCGATGTATAATTGGTTTGTTTCGTAAATATTATTTGTATTTTTACGCTGGGTCTTGCCTAGGGAAAACTGCTATCGAACGATTACATCGATAGGTCGTGTGAAGAATCAAAGTGTGTAGGACCTTTGGTGGTGTTAACTCTGTCGCGTGGAGCGCGGGCTGAGCAGAGAGGGAGTCTGGCTGGAGTAGCGAGTGGAGCAGGTGTGTTGTGTGAAGCTCCCGCGAGTTGCCGCGCTTTCGGGGTTTGGCAGCATGTAATTGCGCTCGACTTGCGATGATAGTTTCTGACATGGTGTCGCGTACGGGAAACATTAGCTAGCGCACATCAAGAGCCCGTTTCGCCTGGTGACCGTGTCGAGAAGAAGGCGCGCCAACATCCAGCTTCTGCAACAGCGACGGCCGACAATGAGTGACTGTCGCCACCTCGTCGATCTACGGCTTCAAACCTTCAATCAACCAACAAGGAAGACTGCAAGCACGTAAAGTTTTAGGACTGTATGGCAGACCTCAGCTTTTAAAACTGTTCAAATCACAAAATTACAGCAACGTAGCATGAACCTTTGTTGCTCATTGTCCCAATTACATTGCCAAGCAGGGTCCCTACCTTTTCCGAAATGAACCCGAGTGTCATTGAAATTCAAATATAATTCGATTTCACTGCTTTAATTTCAAAGTTCAGTTAAAGCATTCATAGCTGGCTACAATATTTAGATTACACAAGCACGAATTAAGAGTGCGAGTTTTGTTACCGTATTTTAGCTTACCTGTGACTGCAGCTCAGCTTGGTACGTACTAAATTTTACTATTGTTAATTGTTCAGAATCATTTAATTCAAGTTCAAAGTTAAATCCCTTATTCCTAAATTGCGTAGATTCAAGTAGCTTTTGAAATGATTGTTGAGGTAGTCCAAGACTAACCGTATTTTACTGAATTTCGATGTGGTTCAGAAAGAAAGCTCACTATTAACTTCAGTCACTAAATTAATTTTCTATTTTCCTGTTTTATTAATTCTTTTGCTAAATTAAGTCAGACTGTAGTGAAATTTATTACTTCTGACAAACTTTCAGTTTTTCACACTACACGTGTCAACCTTCAGTTGCCACACTTCTAGTGCTAATTATATGTGTAATAACCTTTCTTTTTCAGTTACTATAGTAATTGTCCTTAGGACTGGCAACCGTAATTTCCCCCAAATCTCAAATATCTAATTACCGCTAGTTAACTGTTAACGTAACGGCCGCACATTTACTTTCTTTATTAACTTTACCCCTTTTCAAAATTAATTTCCACCAGTTTCATTTGCATTTTTCCTTTCATTTAGATGTAACCCTTCCCTCCCTCTTTACCGACAAATTAACTTCGGTGACGATTGCTTTTCCCAAATTCCCACTAGGTATACGTGGTTTCTTTTTTCGCTGTCATTAACGTCGATAAGTGAGGGGGAGGTTACATACATTCAAATGGCGATGCATTAACTCACGCCGTAAGCGTTGCAACATGTAGTTCAGAGAGCTACACGTCAACTGGATAAAACCTGTATCCAAGGTTCTCGGGTGTCCAGCCGGATCCGATAGTCGAAGTTCCACGATATTTCGGCGAATAACCGTTCCGCCATCATCAGGTGGTGCTGATGGAATGATCTGTCTGCGCTGTGTCCGTGGTATTTATATCCGCAGGATCCCGAGTCGTACCCCGGCGCGTCGTGGGAGGGGGCGGGGGACGGGCGGGGGGGGGGGGGTGGGGGATAGCTGTAGCCACGCCCTGTGGTAGGCGCAGTTCATCTCCGTCCGCCGTGGCGGAAGGATCTCGCAACCGCTCGCGCCGTTGCTCTTTGATGGTGTTTAATAATGGTTTCCAGGCCTTGCTAAGTTGAAACCCGGTGTCCCTGTAGATGAGGTTATCTGTTACCCGAATTTCTGTGGCCTCCTTGTAGATACTGTCCCGGTAGGCACTTGTGGCCGTCAGGATTTTTGTCTCTTCGAATTTCGCTGTGTGTCCGGTTTCAGTGCGGTGTTCTGCTAGGGCCGAATGGCTGGGTTGGCGTAAGCTGGTGTGACGTTCGTGTTCCTTGCATCGTTCCTGGACCGTGAGAACTGTTTGGCCGATGTAGGATTTGCCACAGCCGCACGGGGATTTTGTATACGCCCGATTCCATAAGGCCTACGTCATCTTTTGCGCTCCTAGTAGGTCACGAATCTTTCCTGATGGTCGGAGCACTGTGTCAATCTTGTGTTGCCTTAACAGTCTCCCTGTTTTTGACGACACGTTGCCAGCAAATGGCAGAAAGGCCAGAGCTTGCTATTCTTCTTCGGGTTGTTCTTCATCTCGGTTCTTGCTGCACTTCTGTTGTCGGAAGGCCCTTTGGATTTGGCGGATGCCATACCCATTCTAGCGGAACACGGTTTCCAGGTGTGTGAGTTCCGTTGGCAAGTTCTGTTCAACAGAGATCGAGTGTGCTCTATGTACCAGGGTGTAGAGCATTCCATTAAGCTGCGCCGGATGGTGGCAGCTGGAGGCGTGTAGGTACAGTGTGTGTACACACTCTGACCCAGTAAGCCATCAGAATTACATTCCACTAGGACATCAAGAAAGGGTAGTTTTCCATCTTTATCGGCTGGACACCCAAGAACCTTGGATACAGCACATTCGCCAGGAAAGCCTCAGATCACATACGGATAAAACCTTCCTCTAGATTTGTAATTTTAATACAGTCTTCAGCTGTACACGAATATGACTTCTATTCTCACCAACCCACTATCTCACACAGTTCGCTCACCCTTTCCGCATTCCTTCGTGTCCAGCAGAGAAATTTTGTTCGATCTGCCACCTAGCATGTGGTTACATGTGCTGCCAATCTCCAGTTCAGCTTGCCTGCAGTCAAACAACCCCCACCCTCCAGCCTGTTTTCTGATCCACCTGTTTGTTCACATATCCCAATAGGCGTTCGCAAAGATTTATCCAGAAGGCTGGGGCAATGCTCAAAAAGTTCAATTTTTGGTACACCTGATTACAACAGTTGTTCAAAAGTAATGCCCCATATTTTTCTACTCAGACCATATTTATTGTTAAGAGTCAGAATTTGGTGACAATATACATCAACATGTCTTGTCCATGTCCTATTTTTCTACATAGTCTCCATCACGTTCTACCACCATACGCCAATGTTGTGCTACCCTGCTGGTAAAAGCTCTTGTCCTGTAGGTGTAGCCAGGTTTTCACTGCATGACTTGTAATGTGACAACGTGCCATTTAGTGAAGGCCGGGCATAGTCAAGGCGCAACGGTAGAGAAAGTGGACGCTTATGCCATCTGTGGGTCAGAATCGAAGGGGAAGCGGAAGTGCTTCCGCCTGGTGGCAGCTAAATTAAAGAACGCTATTCGGGAGACAGTGTCCGGCTTGTGCTGCACTCTGAGAGCGAAATAACAAAGGAATTAAACTAAATAATATTGTTACATGTAGTAAAAATATAAATGTAATATTACTTTAATATATGAAAATGACAATAATTGAATATTGTAATGCTATGGTATGTTTAATTGTAAATAGAGAACCTGGCATAATACAAAATAATGTTTAGGTGTGGGGGGAATCCCCGAGAATGAGAACAGTGTTCAGGTTGGCTCGTAATACTGGCAGTAGAAGTAACTTGGCTTAGCTCTGAGGCATAACAAGTGTTATGTGGCGTAAAAGTGACTGCCAGTGTGTGCTACGGTAACGTTGCTAACAGACCATTTAGAAGTGAGCTGAAAACAGATATGGACTTGATTTATGGTATGGCTACAAGCTGAATGGACTCTATGGCTTGTAAGATGCGGTATTACGACGGAGATGGACTGTGAGCAGCAAATTAGTACGGTTTTCCGCTCTGGGGTACATGGCACTGCATGGTGCAATGCTGCATTAATTGCGACGAGTTGCTTGTGCCAACGGTTGAGGTGTGAAGGGACCACTAGCCGCATCCAACGGCGTATTGTGATCTCAATAACTGATGAGCTCACTTCAGAAGCAACGAACTAGAAGTTATCTTACAAGAGTATTATTATGAACAGTGGCGGTTACAAGCGCCATTACCAGTACATTTATATTCTGTGAATCGGTTTGGGTAATAGTCAAACCAAGTTCTCTACAGTGTGTAAAGTTTGGAGGCAATAATAATTTTGTGGTTGAAATTGCATTCCCCGTGTGTAATCAATTATATAAAGGAAATAGCTCATTATTACCCCCATATCCAGTGATTTCTATGTGCTGCAACATCAGTGAAAAGTTATGGTGCGTGAATATCGGCGTAGCTATATTGCAAGAGAAAATAGTCGGAATTAACGCCGAAATTGCCAGCAGAAGCCGCTTCATGCAACGGATGGAAGATTCCAGGTACTGTGCCACCTTAATTACTATCCATCTCGATGTCGTGGCTCTTCAGTACATTGCCATAGTCAAAAATTACTCGGTTCCGTCCGAGCAATGTAATTCTCAATTCGTGTTTTCAGTAACTATATTGACAAGCCGATCTATATTGTTATTTAATTAAGCGTTCAAGGAAATTGCTGACATCACAATACACATTGTGCCTTCACCACGATGCAAGCTCAATAACATTAAATTAAGTAAGTACAATTTGTGTAGTTTACATTAACCTAAAATAAAGTTCAAGTGTTTATCATGTGTGTTTATGTATTGTGACATGATTTCCAGCTGTGGTATTGTTTTAAATGAATAACGTCCTCCTGCTAGGCAATATCAAACATACAGAATTAAGTGCTCCCTGTTCAGTTACTTCAAAGAGATTATCAGTGCTACTAATAATCAAATATAGACGTAAAAATAAGTTGGTTACGCGCCATTATCATTATTTATTCCAAAAATTCTGTGTAGTAGATGGGTCACCATAGGGTGTCTGTTCAAACCTATTACACGCGAGAGCCGCTTTCTGGAAGTCCGATGCCGCATGGTCTAATAATAATACGGTGAATTCGGGTAGTGGCATCGCAGACGGACACTCTCGTCATCTTCAAAATGTGTTTCCCATAGAGAATCTTTAAGCGGCCCAAAGAGATGGAAATCCGAGGGTGTCAGGTCTGGACTGTAGGCTGGATAAGCCGACCCAATTTGGCGATGTGTTCCCGGGTTCTCAGACGTGTGTGTGGGCGTGCATTATCGTGTTGGAGCAAGATATCTGCTGGATTTTAGTCTGATCGAACATTGAAACGTCCCCTTAGAACAATTTATACAAGACTATGCTTAAACTGACACATAATATTTTTAGCGCAACGCAATCTGACTTTCAAAAATCCCTACAAAAGAATGGCCGTGACTAACATTAACCTATACGTTTCACAAATCACTTACCTCACCAAAAATCTTCCTTACTCGAACTACTGCAATACAGCGAGCGCCACTACTGCCAGCTAAATAAAAGATTCAAACTACCGAAGGCACTAACTACTGATAGGGATAGTTAGCAAATGAAAGATTTTGATAGAGAACAAACAATGTATTTACCTTAATAGTCATAATATATATAGCAGTTCATGCACAAATTTCAAATCTCCGCCATTTCTCTCCCCACATCCACCACTGCTGGCGGCTCACCTCCAACTGCCCAATGCTACGCGCTGTTCACATCCAGCTGCCCAACACTACAATGGTAGACAACAATGCAAACTAGCCACAGACTGCACACAGCACAGCCAGTGATTTTCATACAGAGCGCTACGTAACGTTGCCAATAAGAAAACATAAACAGCCTACTTACATAGCCCCCATGCTCGCCACAAAACAATTTTACAAATTGTTTTGGGCAGTGGGCAATACATATTTGTTAAAATTTTTGATAATCGTAATTACAATAACAAAGAAATCAAATGCACACACTTATTGATACAATGTTGGTCAAAAGCTAAAATTTTCTCACAGTCCATAAAGACAGTCCAGATTGTTCATTACAGTAAAATTGCAGTGTTTTTCTCAAAGTCTGAGCAGTAAAAGAGAATGCACACGGAAGTAGTGGATTTCCATGCAGTCTTGAAGAAGTAGTGTTGTCCTTCCAACGGAAAGACAGTGCTGACTCTTGACATGCTGACAGGTAATGGGCCACAACAGAGCAAACCCACAGCAGAGTCATTCGACGTTTTGAAGAAGGTTGGTAGGTAGGTCATCACAGAGCAGACCCACTGTAGTCCTGGTAGAGATTGTGGTGTTGGTGGGCCACCAGAGGTGCAGACCCACTGCAGTCCTTGTAGAAATTGTTGACAGGCCCACTGTAGTCCTGGTAGAGATTGTGGTATTGGTGGGCCACCAGAGGTGCAGACCCACTGTAGTCCTTGTAGAAATAATGATACTGGTGAGTCAGCAAAGGTGTAGACCCACTGTAGTCCATGTAGAGACGGCCAGCAGCCATCTGTTGCGACTGTGCAGGTGCACATTCACCACTGCTGGCGGCTCACCTCCAACTGCCCAATGCTACCCGCTGTTCACATCCAGCTGCCGCTGCCAAACACTACAATGGCAGACTACAATGCAAACTAGCCACAGACTGCCCACAGCACAGCCAGTGATTTTCATACAGAGCGCTACGTAACGTTGCCAATAAGAAAACATAAACAACCTACTTACAATATGTCGGAAACCGTTCTTGAGTTTATTCAGAGTCTTCACGTATGCCTCTGAAATGATGGTTGACCCACTTGGCATCACATCTACGAGAATGACGCCATCACAATCCCAGAAGACTGTCACCATGACTTTTCCGGCAGAGGGGGTTGTCTTGAAGTTCTTCTTTCGTGGTGAATGAGGATGATGCCACTCCATGGTCTGCCTTTTTGTTTCTGGCGCAAATGGTGCACCCAGCTTTCGTCCCCCGTAACGACCCATGACAGAAAGGCCTCTCCGTCAGTCACGAAACGCACCAAAAATTCAGATGAAGTAGCCTTTCTTTGAATCTTGTGGTCCACAGTGATCATTCTTAGAACTCATCGTGAGCACCTCTTTGTACGTCCGGGAGTCTCGATCAATGCTGGCGCACCTCCAACGCTGACCGACAACTGCAGAGCCAATTGTCGAGTTCTGATGCGCCGGTCGGCACGAATAATGGCATCTGCACGTCTCAGCATGTCTGGAGCAGTGGCTGCCACAGGATGTCACGAGCGTGACTGATCTTGGAGCTCTGCTTCTGCATTGCCTGAGGCTGTGACTTTCTTTACCCATCGCCCAGCTGTACTCCTATCAACTGAAGCATCGCCATACATTGCACACAAACGTTTGTGGATGTTCACCACGGTTTCTTTTTCTGCACACAATAATTCAATAACATCACACTGCTTCTAACGTGAGTCGTATGTAGACGCCGTTTTGACGCTGTACTACGGCTCTGCCGTTTGCCAGAACGGTTAGAAACTTCACTGGGGCGCAGAACAAACTTCAAATGTGAATCACCAAGAAGGACGTTAGCCTATGTATGTTAATACCTTTTTTTAAAAAATCTGGGGCATTAATTGTCGAACGACCCTCTTGGTTGAGAGCGTTTCATGCCCCAATAAATAAATCTGGCAAGAAGTATGAGGGCTATTCAGAAAGTAAGGTCCGATCGGGCGCGAACCGAAATCACAGTGAAAATCTGATGAAGCTTTGCGCCGATGTGTTGGACACTGTCTCTAATACTCCCACCGATCGCGTCACATCGGTCCTTTCAGTTCTTAGCGCACAGTGAGCACGTACAGATGACTAGAAAATAATGTACACCGCCAAGTATCAGGGCTTGTTTCCATGCAGCCCGCATAACACGACTGTCATGCGTTTCCTTCTTCGTGACAATTATCGCCATGCTTTGCAGGGGCAACAGAGATGCTCCTGCAGCGTTTTCGATAGCAAGTGTTTGGTCAGCCACAATAGAGTCTGCAACTGGCTCCCCCTGATTTTTATCTCAATCCAGATGAACCTCCGGCTTCGAAGACAACATTTTGACACAGACAACAAGCTGTACACCAGCGCGGAGAATTGGCGGAAAGCAGAGGCAGCTGCCTTGTATGGCGAAGGTATTGAAAAGTTGGTACAACGCCACAACAAATGTCTTAGTCGGCGTGGTGACTATGTAGAGAAGTAGCTACAAATAATACTTTGTTGATTTTCACAGTTGTTTCTATTTTCCCACCGATCGGACCTTATTTTCCGAATCTCCTTCGTACACAAGTTTGTTGTATCTTAAACGTTTGATAATTATCCAGTAAATATCTTTTTAAAGTAGATTAGTGCTATATCTTAAGGGTAAGCATATTTCATTAGTCTATTTAAAGGAAATAATAAAATATTACAGCGCCATCTATAACAAGGCAAAAAAAAGTGTTCCAACTAAAACATTCATATTTCTTTACGTACTACAATAATGTGTAATAAAAAATGGGGGTTCCTATTTTTAAAAATCGTAGTTGATATCTGTTTGACCTATGGCAGCGCCATCTAGTGGGTCATCCGTCTTGTTTGCCCCTTCAAGCTAGACAAGCTTCGTTCTATGTAGTTTTTTCGTTTGACGATTATTTCGTGATATATTTGGCCTGGCCACGATCAATGGACCAACCTGTATTGCTTCTGATCAGCATTAAGGCCATAGGGGGATTATCTTATATTAGTCATTCACTCAGAGGCATCTGGCGACCCTTGTATTGATTCAAGCAATGGCATACATAATCCCCACATAGTAACAGACCACTTTCAACATTATGTCAGTCTCACAGTGTCTCATTTTCAAACTTAATTTGAAATTCGCTCTATTATGTGGTTATATTTACTGTTCAGTTCTATCTGATCTAGAAGCAGTCAGTACAGAGATATTAGCAAAAAGAAGCCGTTTCATTTATTTTCCATTAATAGCCATTCCTTTGTTTCTCCTGATTGAAGATCTCAAAACAGCCTGCGGTTCAACTGAGAACAGTGGTGCTGATATGGAACCTCATTGTTTGACGCCTCTTTCACGCCTGAATTTACCACTATCCTGATGAGGTGTAATGGAAGCTGTAGCATTTACCTACATTTTCTTCAGGCCGCTAACATGATTAAAACAGTACCGTGTTCCCTAAGTGGTGCCAACATTCATTTCGTTCTATATTATTTTGTATTTTGAAACTGAATCAAAACCTTACTCTAATTCTTTGAGCCGTCGATTAAGTTGTAATTCACGCAGATCGTACCATTGTATAATTTCGTTCACGAATTACAAATGGTCGCCGAGCTATACCAACCTCAAAAGCAAATTCGTTCCTAAGCGGTTGGTAATAACTTTAGTATCTTGAGACTGATTGCTCATTGGGTTCTTTTCTCGTCTGTCTCCTTGCTTTCCAAAGAGAATAATTATAGCGATGTTCCACATTGTAGGAATTTATTCTATTATCTAAAAATTCCGTTAAATGGTATAAAATTCAGTTTTATAAGACTTTTTGCAGCTTTGAACATTTCTGCTGAAACTATGCCGCCTTTAGGCACGCTCCTTTCTTTTGTACCTCCTCTAGCATTAGTTTTACACTCTTTTTGTTCCTGATTCGTCTGTACAAAGATCTGAAGAAATCTCGGAAGGCTTGTACAGTTTCCTCCCTCTTTTTAGCTACTGTGCAAGGCTGAATCAAAAGGGGGACCCCGTTGTCACCTAAATTACTCACTAACTAGCTGTCATAGTGAAACCGAAAGATATAGGGGGCGGTCAAACGTTTCCATTTGAGGACGTTGCTGCAGCGTGCATGCAACGTACCGTGAATCCGATGCACGTATGGAAGCACAGATATGAAGGTAAGGGATCAGTGTTGCGGGCGTGCGGTGAATGTGTGCGACGTTATTTCCAAATGTGTCCAAACAGAATCAACGTGCTGTTCTTCTTTTCGTGGCTCCGTCTAGGCGTCAGTTAGAAAATGATTCCTGTCGCACGAGAATGTGCAACAGACAATTATGGACCTCTTCACCCAGCAGGACACATTGTTTTCCCAAACTGCTATCTTCAGTCTTGTGCGTCGGTGAGGTAATTGCTTCAATGGCTACGGCGATTTTCATGGTGTACCAGTTCTGTACTGTACGAACTTCGAAAGGAGACTTTTCTGATCGCCCCTCACATTCGGTTTTCAGTCATAGGACGAAACAGTGATACGGACTATTGATATACCAGGCTGTCGATAGACTACACTATAGGTATATATATAGCACTACCGACTATCGCCTATGCCTAATATCTACTGTAGCCAAGACCAACTATAGTACACTGTTGGCCTTACTTGTTTTGCTAATCATTTCAGTTCTTACTTGTAGTTGAATTTAACGTAAGAGCTGCCGGTTATTGTTGTTGTTGTGTGTTTTGTTCTAATAGTTTCTCATTTTGGATACATTTGTAACAATAAAGAATTGGGAAAACTATTTTGATTCATCCACTAGCGTTATGATAGATTAAAAATATGCACCCACTATTGTAACATCCTAATTATCTATCTATAGCTGTTTAATGTTAGCACTGGAGTCGTTATTTGGAGACTGGTAGAACTTTGATGTTACAATATTTCAGTATTTCACAAGACAGGGGTACGGCAAAGATCATTTTAAACAACAAAACTATCGTCCACTGACGATGGTTCCATTTCTTTAAAAACATTTCTCAACATTCTTTCATAATTTGCTCAAACGGCAAAATATCGACCAATCTGGTCACCTCGGCACCTCTGGCTGCTTGAATTTTCCCTTCAGCTTCTCCGTCACCACCCGCCCACTTCCCATCTTCGTACAAGATCTATTTACGCTCTTGTAATACTATATTCGGGTTCGAATCCCGCCGCTGCTTAAATTTTCATTAATAAGCAGCATTGGCGGGTGAAGACTTCAGGCATAAGAAGTCACCCTCATTCTGCCAACGGCCTTGTCAAAGAGGGTGGAGGAGCGGACAGAGGTTCAGCGCACCCTCTTGTCCTAGGGGTGGGAAACTGCCCCCAAAGGCGGAATATCAGCAATGATCAACGGCATGAGGATGCAGAAGGGAATAGAAACCACTGCATTAAAGGTACGTGACGTGTATCCACAGAACATGTGGCCTGTAACTGAATAAGTGTCATGCTGATCTCTCCATTGGCAAAAGATTACAGAATAGTCCCCCATTCGGATCTCCGGGAGGGGACTGCCATGGGAGAGGCTTCCATGAGAAATAGATTGAATAATCAACTGAAGGATAAAGTTCTACGAGTCGGGGTGTGGAATGTCAGAAGCTTTAACGTGGTAGGGAAACTAGAAAATCTGAAAAGGGAAATGCAAAGGCTCAATCTAGATAAAGTAGAGGTCAGTGAAATGAAGTGGAAAGAAGACAAGGATTGCTGGCCAGATGAGTATAGGGTAATATCAACAGCAGCAGATAATAGTGTAACTGGAATAGGATTCGTTATTAATAGGAAGGCAGGGCAGAGAGTGTGTTTTTGTGAACAGTTCAGTGACAGGGTCGTTTTTATCAGAATAAACAACAAATCAACACCGACAACGATAGTTCAGGTATACATGCGACGTAGCAAGCTGAAGACGAAGAGAAAGTGTAGGAGAATATTGAAAGGTTAATACATTATGTAAAGGGGGATGAAAATCTAATAGTTGTAAGGGAAGGAGTAGAAGAAAAGGTTACAGGAGAATATGGGCTTGGGACAAGGAATGAGAGAGGAGAAAGACTAATTGAGTTCTGTAACAAGTTTCAGCTAGTAATAGCGAATACCCTGTTCAAGAATCACAAGATGAGGAGGTATACTTGAAAAAGGCTGGGTGATTCCGGAAGATTTCAGTTAGATTACATCATGGGCAGACGGAGATTCCGAAATCAGATACTGGATTGTAAGGCATACCCAGGAGCAGATACAGACTCAGATCATAATATAGTAGTGATGAAGTGCAGGCTGAAGACATTAGTCAGGAATAATCAATACGCAAAGAAGTGGGATACGGAAGTACTAAGGAACGAAAGGCCACGCTTGAAGTTTGCTAAGGTTATAGATACAGCAATAAGGAATAGCTCAGTAGGCGATACAGTTGAGGAAGAATGGACATCTCTAAAAAGGACACTCACACATGTTGGGAAGGAAAACATAATTACAAGAAGGTAACTGCGAACAAACCATTGTTAACAGAAGAAATACTTCAGTTGATTGATGAAAGGAGGAAGTACAAAAACGTTCCGGGAAACTCAGGAATACAAGTCGCTGAGGAATGAAATAAATAGGAAGCGCAGGAAGCTAAGACGAAATGGCTCCAAGAAACTGTGAAGTAGTTCAAAAAAGAAATGACTGTCGGAAGGACAGACTCAGCATACAGGAAAGTCAAAACGACCTTCGCTGACGTTAAAAGTAAGGGTGTTAACATTAAGTGTGCAACGGGAATTCCACTGTTAAACGCAGAGGAGAGAGCGGATAGGTGGAAAGAGTACATTGAAGGCCTCTATGATGGGGAAGATTTGTCTAATATGATAGAAGAAGAAACATAAGTCGATTTAGAAGACATAGGGGATCCAGTATTAGAATCATAATTTAAAAGAGCTTTGAAGGTCTGAAGGTCAAATAAGGCAGAAGTGATTGACAATATTCCATCAGAATTTCTAAAATCCTTCGTAGATGTGGCAATAAAACGATTATTCACGTTGCTGTGTAGAATCTATGAGTGTGGAAATATACGATTTGATTTTTGGAAAAGCATCATCCACACAATTCCGAAGACGGCAAGAGCTCCACGCCGGCAGAGTTAACACTACCTAAGCTCCTAAACACTTTGGTTCTCCACACGACCTATCGATGGAATCGTTCGATAGCATAGTTTTCCCTAGGCAAGACCCATCGTAAAAAGACAAATAATATTTACAAAACAAACTAATTATACATCGACATATATATATATATATATATATATATATATATATATATATATATATATATATATACTCCTGGAAATGGAAAAAAGAACACATTGACACCGATGTGTCAGACCCACCATACTTGCTCCGGACACTGCGAGAGGGCTGTACAAGCAATGATCACACGCACGGCACAGCGGACACACCAGGAACCGCGGTGTTGGCCGTCGAATGGCGCTAGCTGCGCAGCATTTGTGCACCGCCGCCGTCAGTGTCAGCCAGTTTGCCGTGGCATACGGAGCTCCATCGCAGTCTTTAACACTGGTAGCATGCCGCGACAGCGTGGACGTGAACCGTATGTGCAGTTGACGGACTTTGAGCGAGGGCGTATAGTGGGCATGCGGGAGGCCGGGTGGACGTACCGCCGAATTGCTCAACACGTGGGGCGTGAGGTCTCCACAGTACATCGATGTTGTCGCCAGTGGTCGGCGGAAGGTGCACGTGCCCGTCGACCTGGGACCGGACCGCAGCGACGCACGGAAGCACGCCAAGACCGTAGGATCCTACGCAGTGCCGTAGAGGACCGCACCGCCACTTCCCAGCAAATTAGGGACACTGTTGCTCCTGGGGTATCGGCGAGGACCATTCGCAACCGTCTCCATGAAGCTGGGCTACGGTCCCGCACACCGTTAGGCCGTCTTCCGCTCACGCCCCTACATCGTGCAGCCCGCCTCCAGTGGTGTCGCGACAGGCGTGAATGGAGGGACGAATGGAGACCTGTCGTCTTCAGCGATGAGAGTCGCTTCTGCCTTGGTGCCAATGATGGTCGTATGCGTGTTTGGCGCCGTGCAGGTGAGCGCCACAATCAGGACTGCATACGACCGAGGCACACAGGGCCAACACCCGGCATCATGGTGTGGGGAGCGATCTCCTACACTGGCCGTACACCACTGGTGATCGTCGAGGGGACACTGAATTGTGCACGGTACATCCAAACCGTGATCGAACCCATCATTCTACCATTCCTAGACCGGCAAGGGAACTTGCTGTTCCAACAGGACAATGCACGTCCGCATGTATCCCGTGCCACCCAACGTGCTCTAGAAGGTGTAAGTCAACTACCCTGGCCAGCAAGATCTCCGGATCTGTCCCCCATTGAGCATGTTTGGGACTGGATGAAGCGTCGTCTCACGCGGTCTGCACGTCCAGCACGAACGCTCGTCCAACTGAGGCGCCAGGTGGAAATGGCATGGCAAGCCGTTCCACAGGACTACATCCAGCATCTCCACGATCGTCTCCATGGGAGAATAGCAGCCAGCATTGCTGCGAAAGGTGGATATACACTGTACTAGTGCCGACATTGTGCATGCTCTGTTGCCTGTGTCTATGTGCCTGTGGTTCTGTCAGTGTGATCATGTGATGTATCTGACCCCAGGAATGTGTCAATAAAGTTTCCCCTTCCTGGGACAATGAATTTACGGTGTTCTTATTTCAGTTTCCAGGAGTGTATATATATATATATATATATATATATATATATATATATATATATAAATTGTAAAACAATTACAATATATAAAGACACAGAAATGTCATATTTTCAGGTAACAAAATAAGGAAAAAATTGATAGTACAATAGATGGATATAGGAGGATATGCATTTCCGGCGTTACAAGATCTTCCTCTTCTTCCCTAATTAACAATATGGCCTTACGCAGATATTTGATTTTATTTTTAAAACAGTTCTTTTGGGACTGTGAGAGCAGAGCGCGGGTAGTTATCCGCCCGACCCCTGTTACGTGGAAGACAGAGGGCTGTCGCGCAGTTTAAGGCACAGCTGGTACGAACTGCAGCTGCATTGAAGTGAAGCGTCAGTGCGCGGCGAAGCCCCGTTTTCGCCAGCTAAGGCAACGCAGCGAAACTTCCCAGCAAAGGAGCCATCAACTTTTATTGTTTGGCTCTCGGCTCTTCTGCGAAAACACGGCCTGTTTTGTAAGTTCCGTTAGACACCCAGCGAAATTCGCATAACATGGGAGGGGGGAAGCCCATTTATACACATCTTTTCCCATCTTCTCTTGCGTGTCGTTTTCTACCAGCAGTTGCCGTGGCGACAGGAGGACGCTACGACTGTAGAGTGGGAGGAATTTGCCACCCACAGGCAGAAGGAAGCGTCTTGAAAACTTTTAGTACGCCTTTCGAGCATAATTGCTTCAGATTCTTTACTACTCCACTGAAAACTTAATTTTGCACGTCATTTTACGTCCAGGAAGTGCAAACACTCTTGTACATAGAGATGGAGAGAGAGAGGCGAAGGCAATATGTACAACTACACTGACGGAAAAAGAAATCGCAACACCACGAAGGAGTTAAGCGACATAAACGGAAGTTAGTAGCCGTGTTTCAACATCAGCAAGATCTACTTGAATTTCGAACCAGTCACGTAATAGTGGTGTTAGTAGCGACACTACTGAATGTAAAGCAGGTTTGCTTCAAATACAAACTCTAACAGTCGGGAGCGTTACTTACCGTCGATACAGGACGTGGTCAATTATTTTAGTCAAGACTGTCTCTAAGGAAGGAAAATCATCGAGTAAAACAGAAGTAATATCCGGCGTTCCCCAAGGAAGTGTAATAGGCCCTCTATTGTTCCTGATCTATATTAACGACATAGGAGACAATCTGAGTAGCCGTCTTAGATTTTTCGCAGTTGATGCTGTTATTCACGGTCTTGTAAAGTCATCAGATGACCATAACGAACCGCAAAATGATTTAGATAAGATACCTGTATGGTGCGAAAAGTGGCAATTCACCCTGAATAAGGAAAAGTGTGAAAATATTCACATGTGTACCAAAAGAAATCAGCTAAATTTCGATTACGCGATAAGTGACACAGATCTGAAGGCTGTAAATTCAACCAAATACTCAGGGATTACAATTACAAGTAACCTAAATTGGAACGATCACATAGATAATATTGTGGGTAGCGATTCATTGGCAGAACACTTAGAAGGTGCAACAGGTCTACTAAAGAGACTGCTTACACCACGCTTGTCCGCCCTATTCTGGGGTATGGCTGTGCGATGTGGGATCCGCATCAGGTGGGACTGACGGATGACATCGAAAAAGTACGAAGAAGGGCAACTCCTTTTGTATTATAGCGAAATAGGGAAGATTTTGTCACAGACATAAACGTGAGTTGGAGTGGCAATCATTAAAAGAAAGGCGTTTTTCGTTGCGACGGGATCTTCTCAGGAAATTTCAATCACCAGTTTTCTCCTCCGATTGCGGAAACATTCTGTTGGCACCCACCTACATGGGGACAAATGATCATCACGATAAAATAAGAGAAATCAGGGCTCGCACAGAAAAAATTAAGTGATCGTTTTTCCCGTGTGCCTTTCGAGAGTGGAACGGTAGAGAGACAGCTTGAAGGTTGTTCATTGAACCCTCTGCCAGGCAGTTTATTGTGAATAGCAGAGTAATCACGTAGATGTAGATGTAGAAGGCAACATACGCAATTATCAACACCTCACTGAGTTTGAACGGGGTTGCGTAATTAGACTACGAGAAGCTGTAAGTTCCTTCTACCATACCGCAGAAAAACTTGACAAGAATGTAGCCAATTTACATGCTTGATGGCAGCAGTGGTTAGGAGAATGTACAGTCGCAAGAAGACAGAGCTCCAGACGGCCACGGGGCAATACCGAGAAGGAAGGCTGTCGTGTTCAGCGTGTGGCTCTGGCGCCGCATCGTACTGCATATGCAGCAGCCATCTGAGCAGCAGTTGTCACCGCAGTAACACAACGAACTGTTACAAATCGGCTACTTCAAGGACAGCTCTGAGCCAGATGCCATACAGTGACCATTCTACTGACCCCAAATTACCGCCATTTGCAACTTCAGTGATGTCAAGCGAGAGCTCATTCGAGGGCAGGGTGGATGTGTGTTGTGTTTTTCTGATGAAAGCTGGTTCTGTTTTGGTGCCGGTGATAGCCGTGTGTTGATTACAAGGAGACCAGTTGAGGGCTTGACGCCAAGCTGTCTGCATGCTAGACACATTGGACTTACACTTGAATTTATGTTCTGGATTGCAATTTCGTATGAAAGCAGGAGCACTCTTGTGGTTATTCTACACACCCTGAGTGCAAATTTGTACGTCAGTCTGATGTTTCGACGTGTTGTGCTACCATTCATGAACAGCACTCCAAAGATGTTTTCCTACGGGATAATGATCGCCCACATACCGCTGGGGTAACCCAACATTCTCTACAGAGTATCGACATGTCGCCTTGGCTTCCTCGGTCACAAGGCTTGCCTCCAGCTGAGCTCATATTGGACATCATCGGATGATAACTCCAGTTTCATCCACAAACAGCCTTAACCAACCGTCCCTGTATCGACCGACCAAATACAACAGGCGTGGAACCCCATCCCACAAACTGACATCCAGCATCTTTACAACACCGTGGATGAACGTTTACATCTTTCGTTCAACACCGGTTATTAATGCACCAGAATTTTACTTTTGAAATTGCTTATCTCGAGCTTACATTAACCTGTGATCTTGCAATGCTAATCACTTACATACCAGGTGATCAAAACGTCAGTATAAATTTGAAAACTTATTAAACCACGGAATAATCTAGATAGAGAGGTAAAAATTGACACACATGCTTGGAATGACATGGGGTTTTATCAGAAACAAAAAAAAGTGTTGCTAGACGCGTGAAAGATCTCTTGCGCGCGTCGTTTGGTGATGATCGTGTGCTCAGCCGCCACTTTCGTCATGCTTGGCCTCCCAGGTCCCCAGACCTCAGTCCGTGCGATTATTGGTTTCGGGGTTACCTGATGTCGCAAGTGTATCGTGATCGACCGACATCTCTAGGGATGCTGAAAGACAACTTCCGACGCCAATGCCTCACCATTACTCCAGACATGCTTTACAGTGCTATTCACAACATTATTCCTCGACTACAGCTATTGGTGAGGAACGATGGTAGTCATATTGAGCATTTCCTGTAAAGAACATCATCTTTTCTTTGTCTTACTTTGTTATGCTAATTATTACTATTCTGATCAGATGAAGCGCCATCTGTCGGACATTTTTTGAACTTTTGTATTTTTCGGTTCTACTAAAACCCCATGTCATTCCAAGCATGTGTGTCAATTTGTACCTCTCTATCTACATTATTCCGTGATTTATTCAGTTTTCAAATTTATACTGACTTTTTGATCACCCGGTATATTATAGACAAATGTTTTCCTGAAATTTCATTACTCTATATTAATTATTTTTTTGGTGTTGCGGTTTTTTCCGTCAGGGATAGGAGTCCGTATCCCGGTGATCTCCACCTATACGGCTGCAGTCATCTCGGCTGTTCACAATTGTGGCAACATAGCACAGCAGCTTCGGTGGGTGAAGTCGCTACAATTGGGACCCCGCCAGACTCACGTAAATTCACGCAGGATGACCGTGACTGAATTCACCGGCGTAGTGCACGTGTAGCTCCCCTATTCCCTTTCAATCATGCCATCACTGTACTCACGTTAATCCATCTCATTTATTTAATCTATTAGGAAATGGTCTGTCACTGTCATAATATCCTTTTCCGATAGCCTTCCTAGACCCTTAGTGTACTTTCTTTTGCGATCGATTTCATGTATCGTATGTTCTTCGAGTGTGAGTAACGAAACGTTGCAGTGTTTTGTGTCCGTCTGTGGACACACCGTAACGTGTAATAAAACTGGTATTTACGAGGGCCACGTGTTTAGTAATCAAAAATCCCTCCCATGAAGTTAGTCAGTATAATAACTGGAGAACTGTCAGTATTTCGAATTCAATTCCGTTGAATAACTTCACTACGCATTTACATTTAAAGGAACAATCTGCGATTCAGTAGGTCCAGCTGATGCACATCAGGCAAGCTCAAACTGGCGATACACAACCTCTACTGAACCACCCAGCCCAGAAGCAAGCAGTACTCAACAATCTGTCTTCACGTGCCTTCCGAATAACCCATGACGAAAACTTGAAATCGGAGTTGCATTTTAAAGAGGACATTGAAGGCAAATGGATATGATAGTTATTCAATCGACAGGGCTTTTAGGGGCTAATAAGAATGACGAGGAACCGCCTTCTCACTCCGTTAGGTTACCGTTCGTTTCTGGGGTCACTGACGGCATAAGCACAATTCAGAAGAAAAATGATATTCAGACATTTTTCTTTGGTCGAAACAAAATAAAAGATTTTTCCGACGGAAAACGGATTCACCTGATTGCCTCCACAATACAGGCGTCTATCAGGTGACATGTGGCTCCGGCAAAGTGTATGTAGGCGAAACGGGAATAACTGTTAAGGAACGCATTAAGGAACACGAACGGCACAAGCGGATAAAACAAAACGTAAAATCGGCAGTAGCGAAACATCATGAGAACTGTGGCTCTGACATCGGTTTTAATAACGTACGTGTACTGGCTGAGGAAACTAATATTTACAGAAGGAAAGTTCGAGAAGCGGTTGAAATGTCGAAGAATGCATGTAATTTCAACATATCGTTCAAATGGCTCTAAGCACTATGGGACTTAACATCTGAGGTCATCAGTCCCCTAGACTTAGAACTACGTAAATCAAACCAAACTAAGGACATCGCACACATCCATGCCCTAGACAGGATTCGAACCTGCGACCGCAGCAGCAGCGCGGTTCCGGACTGAAGCATCTAGAACTTCTCGGCCAAAGAGGCAGGTAATTTCAATAGAGAGGACGGCTATAGGTTCCAGGCATCGTGGCTCCTAGCCATCAAGGAAGTGAATCTGTGGCCACGGTGTGCGAGCGACATAAACAACACGCAGGAAGTCACCTCGGCGGACAATAATGTTTTGGGTAAACATTCCCCTTTTCTTGCTCTGTCGGTTTCGAATCTAGCCAATTATGACGACCAACCAATAGCAGTAGCAGGAATTTATACCAATAACCCTTTTGTAGTGTATGTGTGGAATATTGGGCGGCCGGTGTGGCCGTGCGGTTCTAGGCGCTTCAGTCTGGAACCGCGTGACCGCTACGGTCGCAGGTTCGAATCCTGCCTCGGGCATGGACGTGTGTGATGTCCTTAGGTTAGTTAGGTTTAAGTAGTTCTAAGTTCTAGGGGACTGATGACCACAGATGTTAAGTCCCATAGTGCTCAGAGCCATTTGAACCATTTGAATAGTGCCTTTCTACACTACTGGCCATAAAAATTGCTACACAAAAAGAAATGCAGATGATAGACGGGTATTCATTGGACAAATATATTACACTAGAACTGACATGTGATAAAATTTTCACCCAATTTGGGTGCATAGATCCTGAAAAATCAGTACCCAGAACAACCACCTCTGACTGTAATAACGGCCTTGATACGCCTGGGCATTGAGTCAAACACAGCTTGGATGGCGTGTACAGGTACAGCTGCCCACGCAGCTTCAACACGATACCACAGTTCATCAAGAGTAGTGACTGGCGTAATGCGACGAGCCAGTTGCTCGGCTACCATTTACCAGACGTTTTCAGTTGGTGAGAGATCTGGAGAATGTGCTGGCCGGGACAGCAGTCGAACATTTCCTGTATCCAGGAAGACCCGTACAGGACCTGCAACATGCGGTCGTGCATTATCCTGCTGGAATGTAGGGTTTCGCAGTGATCGAATGAAGCCTAGAGCCATGGGTCCTAACACATCTGAAATGTAACGTCCACTGTTCAAAGTGCCGTCAGTGCGAACAAGAGGTGACCGAGACATGTAACCAATGGCACCGCATACCATCACGCCGTGTGATACGCCAGTATCGCGATGACGAATACACGCTTCCAACGTGCGTTCACCGCGATGTCGTCAAACACGGATACGACCATCATGATTTGCCATCCGTGCGCGCAGGTTCGTCGCTGAGTACACCATCGCAGGTGCTCCTGTCTGTGATGCAGCGTCAAGAGCAACCGCAGCCATCGTCTCCGAGCTGGTAGTCCATGCTACTGCAAACGTCGTCGAACTGTTCGTGCAGATGGTTGTTTTCTTGCAAACGTCCCCAACTGCTGACTCAGGGATCGAGACGTGGCTGCACGATCCGTTACAGCCATGCGGATAAGATGCCTGTCATCTCGACTGCTAGTGGTATACGAGGCCGCTGGGATCCAGCACGGCGTTCCGTATTACCCACCTGAACCCACCGATTCCATATTCTGCTAACAGTCATTGGATCTCGACCAACGCGAGCAGCAATGTCACGATACGATAAACCGCAATCGCGATAGGCTACAATCCGAACTTTATCAAAGTCGGAAACATGATCGTACGCATTTCTCCTCATTACACGAGGCATCACAACAACGTTTCACCAGGTAAAGCCGGTCAACTGCTGTTTGTGTATGAGAAATCGGTTGGAAACTTTCGTCTTGTCAGCACGTTGTAGGTGTCGCCACCGGCGCCAACCTTGTGTGGATGCTCTGAAAAGCTAATCATTTGCATATCACAGCATCTTCTTCCTGTCGGTTAAATTTCGCGTCTGTAGCACATCATTTTTGTGGTGTAGCAATTTTGATGGCCAGTAGTGTATATCCAATGACGATGGGCCGCCAGTAGCATCCACAGGAGATTAGCCAACAACGCCCCTTCTCTTGCATCATGGCGGGAATATTAGCCTATGACTATGGCCCACCAATGGTAGCCACATGAATTTTAACCAATACTATCACTTCTCCAGCACGAACGCGGGAAAACTCCCCTTTACAAGAGGACGTGACATTCGTTTGTGACAGTGTTCTGGCAGTAGTGGGCATCATAAGATCCTGAGGAAGATCCCAGCAGAGGCGTAGAAACGTCGATCATTTTAGTAGAAATATGACGCGGCCTAATAATACGGAAGATTTTAACTTCAGTGACAACGGCCACGAAAGCCTGCAGAATTACGTAACATGGTAAAAGCTCGCACTGAACTAATGTCAAATGGTACTGAGTAGCATCTTGATTCAAGAGTTGAAAAATCGCCATACTTTACAGCGTGATTGATCGACCAACATTCTAACCGTTGCGCTTAGTCGTGTTTGTCCCCTTTTTAGAGGACGACAACATAATCAAAGAATTCCGCGGTAAATGTAAACGACACCAAAAGGTTTCGACGCCATGAAAATAAAAACGGTATATTTTCATAAATGTAACTGTGTATGGGAGTAGCTTGTCGGTGTCTGTTCGGATGGCACTCCAGATATGTTAGGTCCATGCTCTCACGTAGCGACGTTAATATAACGGAAGAATCCGTCGGCATTAACAACGCATTGTATCATATACCGCCAGGCATTAGCTTACAGAGTCTTTCTTGACTATCTTGACAATTAAAAGCAGCTATTTGTAAATGTAATAAATATAAACAAAAGCAGCGCCTTAAACACGTCTTTTTGAAAAAAGGTGTGCGCTGAAATGAACTCCGACCACGTTTCTTTCATACAGAAGTTCATTGGCTATTGAAAGGTAATACGTGGGGAACAGTATACGAACTCGTAGTAGAGACTGAGATGCTTGTAGAAGAGAGAAATTGAAACACTCACTAGAGCAGGTTCTGATCTGACTCCTCAGACGGATTTGCCAACCTTGTGGATATTTTCACGCACTTGAATAAGCCGAACTGGCAATTGCAAAGTTTTGGAAAGATCAAATTAGAAGCCGTTGCAAATATGATTACCTTCGGGGACAAACTTCATGCCCTCATTTTCAAACTTCAACTACAGATAGGTATAACTGGCCAAAACAGTTATAATAAGTTCACGACATTAAAAGCACTCGATGAGAAGAAGTGTACACGATTAGGAAAAACATGTAAGATGATATCAAGAGTCATCTGCAAATTTCTGCTGATGAGATCAATCATTACTCCCCAGGCTATAACAAAACGAAGCTACAGCCGACCAAAAACTGATTAGCAACTTTTTTAACAGCGCTGCTGGAGAATTTGCAAAATAAATTCATATCTTGAGCAGTTTCGTTGTAAAACAGCAATTTCATACATTAAAATTCGAGAAATCACCTTTTTTCCGCCAGTTTTTCCGCAAAGGTTTTCTCCTATACTGGGAATTAAAAACAAGTCCAGAAATCGATTGAAAGTAAGTGACGATATTCTTGAAGGTTTCAGCAACAATATTAACCCCAGCATTATAGAACTTGAGCCTAAGATGCAAGCTCGAAATCACTTTGATGCAAACCGGATGTTATTTTCTACTAAAACTGTTTTTATTCTACTATACAGGTAATGTAGTCGAATTAAGTCGGGTGAGGCTGAGGGAATTAGATTAGGAAATGAGACACTTAAAGTAGTAAAGGAATTTTGCTATTTGAGGAGCAAAATAACTGATGATGATGGAAGTAGAGAGGACATAAAATGTAGACTGGCAATGGCAAGGAAAGCATTTCTGCAGAAGAGAAATTTGTTAACATCGAGTATAGATTTAACTGTCAGGAAGACTTATCTGAAAGTATTTGTATGGAGTGTAGCCATGTGCGGAAGTGAAACATGGACGATAAATAGTTTGGAAAAGAAGAGAATAGAAGCTTTCGAAATGTGGTGCTACAGAAGAATGCTGAAGATTAGATGGGTAGATCACGTAACTAATGAGGATTGGGGAGAAGAGGAGTTTGTGGCACAACTTGACTAGAAGAAGGGATCGGTTGGTAGGACATGTTCTGAGGCATCAGGGGATCACAAATTTAGCATTGCAGGGCAGCGTGGAGGGTAAAAGTCGTAGATGGAGACCAAGAGATGAATACACTAAGCAGATTCAGAAGGATGTCGGTTGCAGTAGGTACTTGGAGATGCAGAAGCTTGCACAGGATAGAGCAGCATGGAGAGCTGTATCAAACTAGTCTCAGGACTGAAGACCACAACAACAACAACAACTGGTAATGCTAATGCATACTACTTTTGAGTTTCTGATCGTAATCTCACCCGTGAGAGGTCAGGCTGCAGCACATAACACCATCCTCCCTTCTCAGTATATTACAGAGCGACCACGTTTCTTACCACCATGTGAATACATTGGAAACCAAAACAAAACAGAAAACCTTGATTGTCTTCAGTTCCACAGGCAATATAGCCGCACACCCGCCTTCAAAGCTCACTGGCTGAGTCCGGTCGCCCCAAAGACCTCCGAAAGGGGAGTGACTACACAAATAACACACTGGTGAGCACAAATATCACAGCAAAGGACTGTCTGGGAATCTCAGACATGTGAAGTATGATAAATACAAGTTGCCAGTTATAACAGACAATTTTGAAAGGTATCACACACTGCACATTTGGCTTTGTCGTAAGAAATCATTATTAAAAATATGCGTGAGAGATTAAGGAGTAACTAGACTACTAATTACGGTTAGGTTCGCCCGCTAGAAGAGAGTACTGGCATCCTTGTTAGGCTGTCGTAGATAAATCGTGGTACTTGTATCTGGGCGAACAGCAGTTCAAATCCCCATCTAGCCATTCTGAATTAGATTCACACGCCAGTTCTCTAAATCTTTTAAGCTTACAAGGGGACCTTACGCTCTCGGAAATCCAGTTCGGGATGTGACTTCGCAGGCTAGTAGTATACCACAAGGGTTGTTGTTGTTGTGGTCTTCAGTCCTGAGACTGGTTTGATGCAGCTCTCCATGCTACTCTATCCTGTGCAAGCTTCTTCATCTCCCAGTACCTACTGCAACCTACATCTTTCTGAATCTGCTTAGTGTATTCATCTCTTGGTCTCCCCCTACGATTTTTACCCTCCACGCTGCCCTCCAATACTAAATTGGTGATCCCTTGATGCCTCAGAACATGTCCTACCAACCGATCCCTTCTTCTGGTCAAGTTGTGCCACAAACTTCTCTTCTCCCCAATCCTATTCAATACTTCCTCATTAGTTATGTGATCTACCCATCTAATCTTCAGCATTCTTCTGTAGCACCACATTTCGAAAGCTTCTATTCTCTTCTTGTCCAAACTATTTACCGTCCATGTTTCGCTTCCATACATGGCTACACTCCATACAAATACTTTCAGAAATGACTTCCTGACACTTAAATCTATACTTGATGTTAACAAATTTCTCTTCTTCAGAAACGCTTTCCTTGCCATTGCCAGTCTACATTTTATATCCTCTCTACTTCGACCATCATCAGTTATTTTGCTCCCCAAATAGCAAAACTCCTTTACTACTTTAAGTGTCTCATTTCCTAATCTAATACCCTCAACATCACCCGACTTAATTCGACTACATTCCATTATCCTCGTTTTGCTTTTGTTGATGTTCATCTTATATCCTCCCTTCAAGACACTATCCATTCCGTTCAACTGCTCTTCCAAGTCCTTTGCTGTCTCTGACAGAATTACAATGTCATCGGCGAACCTCAACGTTTTTATTTCTTCTCCATGGATTTTAATACCTACTCCGAATTTTTCTTTTGTTTCCTTTACTGCTTGCTCAATATACAGATTGAATAGCATCGGGGAGAGGCTACAACCCTGTCTTACTCCCTTCCCAACCACTGCTTCTCTTTCATGCCCCTCGACTCTTATAACTGCCATCTGGTTTTTATACAAATTGTAAATAGCCTTTCGCTCCCTGTATTTTACCCCTGCCACCTTCAGAATTTGAAAGAGAGTATTCCAGTCAACATTGTCAAAAGCTTTCTCTAAGTCTACAAATGCCAGGAACGTAGGTTTGCCTTTCCTTAATCTTTCTTCTAAGATAAGTCTTAAGGTCAGTATTGCCTCACGTGTTCCAGTATTTCTACGGAATCCAAACTGATCTTCCCCGAGGTCGGCTTCTACTAGTTTTTCCATTCGTCTGTAAAGAATTCGTGTTAGTATTTTGCAGCTGTGGCTTATTAAACTGATTGTTCGGTAATTTTCACATCTGTCCACACCTGCTTTCTTTGGGATTGGTATTATTATATTCTTCTTGAAGTCTGAGGGTATTTCGCCTGTTTCATACATCTTGCTCACCAGATGGTAGAGTTTTGTCAGGACTGGCTCTCCCAAGGCCGTCAGTAGTTCCAATGGAATGTTGTCTACTCCGGGGGCCTTGTTTCGACTCAGGTCTTTCAGTGCTCTGTCAAACTCTTCACTCAGTATCGTATCTCCCATTTCACCTTCATCTACATCCTCTTCCATTTCCATAATATTGTCCTCAAGTGCATCGCCCTTGTATAGACCCTCTATATACTCCTTCCACCTTTCTGCTTTCCCTTCTTTGCTTAGAACTGGGTTTCCATCTGAGCTCTTGATGTTCATACAAGTGGTTCTCTTATCTCCAAAGGTCTCTTTAATTTTCCTGTAGGCAGTATCTATCTTACCCCTAGTGAGATAAGCCTCCACATCCTTACATTTGTCCTCTAGCCATGCCTGCTTAGCCATTTTGCACTTCCTGTCGATCTCATTTTTGAGACGTTTGTATTCCTTTTTGCCTGCTTCGCTTGCTGCATTTTTATATTTTCTCCTTTCATCAATTAAATTCAATATTTCTTCTGTTACCCAAGGATTTCTACTAGCCCTCTTCTTTTTACCTACTTGATCCTCTGCTGCCTTCACTACTTCATCCCTCAAAGCTACCCATTCTTCTTCTACTGTATTTCTTTCCCCCATTCCTGTCAATTGTTCCCTTATGCTCTCCCTGAAACTCTCTACAACCTCTGGTTCTTTCAGTTTATCCAGGTCCCATCTCCTTAAATTCCCACCTTTTTGCAGTTTCTTCAGTTTTAATCTACAGGTCATAACCAATAAATTGTGGTCAGAGTCCACATCTGCCCCTGGAAATGTCTTACAATTTAAAACCTGGTTCCTAAATCTCTGTCTTACCATTATATAATCTATCTGATACCTTTTAGTATCTCCAGGATTCTTCCATGTATACAACCTTCTATCATGATTCTTAAACCAAGTTTTAGCTATGATTAAGTTGTGCTCTGTGCAAAATTCTACCAGGCGGCTTCCTCTTTCATTTCTTAGCCCCAATCCATACTCACCTACTACGTTTCCTTCTCTCCCTTTTCCTACTGACGAATTCCAGTCACCCATGACTATTAAATTTTCGTCACCCTTCACTATCTGAATAATTTCTTTTATTTCATCATACATTTCTTCAATTTCTTCGTCATCTGCAGAGCTAGTTGGCATAAAAACTTGTACTACTGTAGTAGGTGTGGGCTTCGTATCTATCTTGGTCACAATAATGCGTTCACTATGCTGTTTGTAGTAGCTTACCCGCATTCCTATTTTCCTATTCATTATTAAACCTACTCCTGCATTACCCCAATTTGACTTTGTGTTTATAACCCTGTAGTCACCTGACCAGAAGTCTTGTTCCTCCTGCCACCGAACTTCACTAATTCCCACTATATCTAACTTTAACCTATCCATTTCCCTTTTTAAATTTTCTAACCTACCTGCCCGATTAAGGGATCTGACATTCCACGCTCCGATCCGTAGAACGCCAGTTTTCTTTCTCCTGATAACGACATCCTCTTCAGTAGTCCCCGCCCGGAGATCCGAATGGGGGACTATTTTACCTCCGGAATATTTTACCCAAGAGGACGCCATCATCATTTAATCATACAGTAAAGCTGCATGCCCTCGGGAAAAATTACGGCCGTAGTTTCCCCTTGCTTTCAGCCGTTCGCAGTACCAGCACAGCAAGGCCGTTTTGGTTATTGTTACAAGGCCAGATCAGTCAATCATCCAGACTGTTGCCCTTGCAACTACTGAAAAGGCTGCTGCCCCTCTTCACACCACAAGGGTGTCCCTCCATAAAAGCTGTAAGGCTCACTAGCCAGAAGATTCCGAGAAAATGGGCTCTAAGGTTTTACGGTCCGCTCATGTACCGGTCAATTTATACGCTACGGTAGCGAAACGAAATTTCTGTATCTGTAGCTGTCTCGCTACGCAAGCGATCCAGGTTTGATGCTACCTTTGGGAAATTTCTTATCTGATTCTTTTTCATAATTTTAAAAATCATAACAACTTTTAAAATTAAGTTAGTGAGCTAAAACATAATCAGTTAAATCGTAATGAATTTTATTTTATTTATGAAATGACTGTTATAGCTAATTAACATAAAATGAGAATTAAAATTAATAGTTTCTGTTTAAAAAGCTAATAACTTCAAATGCATTTTTAACGGAGGTAAATTAGAGCTTTAATTAAAACTGTAAGAAAATTTCAAAAATGGTTCAAATGGCTCTCAGCACTATGGGAGTTAACGTCTGAGGTCATCAGTCCCCTATAACTTAGAACTACTTAAACCTAACTAACCTAAGGACATCACACACATCCATGCCCGAGGCAGGATTAGAACCTGCGACCGTAGCAGTCGCGCGATTCCAGACTGTAGCGCCTAGAACCGGTCGGCCAACGCGGCCGGCAAGAAAATTTCGGATGGGGTTTAATTTACATAAAAATTTCACAGTATCGTCTCCATATGCGAAATTCTTATTCTAGGCGCGCAGTCCGGAACCGCGCGACTGCTACGGTCGCAGGTTCGAATCCTGCCTCGGGCATGGATGTGTGTGATGTCCTTAGGTTAGTTAGGTTTAAGTAGTTCTAAGTTCTAGGGGAGTGATGACCACAGCTGTTAAGTCCCATAGTGCTCAGAGCCATTTGAACCAAATTCGTATTTTGCATATAAGCACCATTAAAACAGTAAAAAGAAAAAAAAAATACTTATAAAACTTTTTTTAAAGAAAATCCTCGTTAACACTGATAAAAACGTTTCTTTCATCAGAGAGCCTGGCATATTGGACCACTTCATTAAAAACTGGTGATGAGAGGTGACGAGAGTTGATGATGTACTGTTGACTGTACTTTTATAAATCTTCGCGGGAATTTATTTGTCCATTATTTTTAACCAGATAAGTGCAATTTTGTATCCGTTTTATTGATTTTAGCTCTCTACAGGATGACTTTTTCCATTGAGTACAAACTCTAGGGATCGATCGATGAGAGGATACGGAACAAAAAAGTTCTAATGAACTTATGTCCGGAAACGCATGGTTTTCGTGCTAGGGACTATTTATTCGTTCATGCTTTGTTACAGGGACTGCAGTCTAATACGCGCTGTACGACGCAGCCACAGTTACGGTATGTGTTGAAAATGGTTCTTCACGTGCCTCGAGGCATGCGTTCACATCGGCCACGCTGCATTCGAAAAATGTCGAATGCAGCATGAACACCCTGCTCCAGTATCTCCACATCTGGAATGGGCTCTTCACACACGACGCTTTTGAGATGGCCCCGGAACCAGAAATTGCACGGGTTGAGGTCCGGTGAAGTAGCAGGCCGTGCAACTGCCCCCCTCGACGGATCCAACGACCAAGCAAGACACGATTGAGATGTGGCCGGACGTTAACGGCGAAGTGGACAAGAGCACCATCACGTAGCAGCCACACTTTGTAAGTGATAAGGGCAGTGAGAATTGTCATGGAGAATGTTCTAGACGGCCATCTGGCTTACCCTGTACTGGCGGGTCAACTGCCTGGTACTGACATGGCGGTCGCCTTCCACAGAATTAATCGCGTTTTCCTCCAAGTCTGGTGTCCGAACATTTGGGGTATGTCCATCATGATTTCCTGCTCCCTGTAACGACCGGTCTCAGACAAAAGGCGAAACACTGTTGCAAACCTTGAATGCAGTCATTGTTATCAGTGATAGGTGTTGTGCTTGGCAAGAGAGCCAACACCGTGTTACTAGAGGAGGCCGAAATGCACGCGTTTTAGCTCACGCAGGCTGGCGTGAGGTCTGGAAAAGGACAAGGAAATTAGAATTTAGAAAAACGGACGTAGCTGGTGGAATACTTAACTTTAATCCATTAATGATGAACGTCGCTCTTGACGGTACATGATTCACAATATCAATGGTAACTGAATATGGTGCCTTGCTAGGTCGTAGCAAATGACGTAGCTGAAGGCTATGCTAAACCATCGTCTCGGCAAGTGAGAGCGATTTTGTCAGTGAACCATCGCTAGCAAAGTCGGTTGTACAGCTGGGGCGAGTGCTAGGAAGTCTCTCTAGACCTGCCGTGTGGCGGCGCTCCGTCTGCAATCACTGACAGTGGCGACAAGCGGGTCTGTCGTATACTTACGGACCGCGGCCGATTTAAAGGCTACCACCTAGCAAGTGTGGTTTCTGGCGGTGACACCACATTCCTCCCCCGCAATTCGGGGGACGGTTGTGGCATAAGGCTTCCGCCCGCCGTGGGGAGGACCCCATGTTGGCGTACGCGACGAGGTGGGGAGCCTAACAACAGGCGAGGCTGTGCCACCCGCACCCTGCCATTCGGACCGCGTCGAGCTAGGAAACGACTGAAAACCTGCTCCAGGGTGCACGCCAACATGCGGAGTATGCGCCCGCAGAGAGACAGGAGGGGCCGAAGGGTCGACCTCCATCGGGCCGGGGCACCCGACGGGCGAAGACGACACATGGTCCGGAGCGGGCAAGAGTTCCATGTCGGAGGACAACTGGTCACGGGAAGCGATCGGCGGCGGGTGACCCAGGGAGGCGCCCGGCGGTTGCAGCGACGCGTCCACTTCGGGCGTCGCCGGCGGGAGAACAGGCGGCGTCGGCGATGGCGGCGGCGCGTCGCTATGGGGCAAAATGGAAGGCAGCGTCGGTAACACCTGGGGCTGAGGCGAGCCAGTAGATGGGGCCCCAGGGCGCTGACCGGACGGCACCGTCGCTGAAAGCAGACGGGGAGCGGCAGATCCCGCGCGACGACACAGGCGCAGCTGATTGAGATGCCGACCCACCTCACCAGAGGCCCCCAAAACCAGATACATAGCGCGGCCGAGGCAGCGAAGAATGCGCCCTTCGAGCCAACGCCGTGAACCTCGATAGCGGCGATAGTAGACAACGTCGCCTGGAGCAAAAGCAGGTGTCTGCCGCTGCACAGGAACCTCATGCGGCGGATGTAGCAAAGACATCAAGGTTCGATGGTGACGGCCGTGGAGCGACCATCTCGGGGCTGAGAGCGATACGAGGAGACAAAGAGCAACAACGCGTCCTCCCGAGAATGCGACTCTTTCAACATCTGTGACTTGAAAGTCCTGACCAATCGTTCAGTGGCTCCGTTTGACTGTGGCGAAAACGGCGCGGACGTCAGATGTTGAATACCATTGGCCTTGCAGAATGACTGAAATTCTGCGGACATGAATTGTGGTCCATTGTCGGAAACAATAGTCTCTGGAAGACCTTCAATGCAAAAGATAGCGAATTATGCTTGGATGGTGGCAGATGACGTCGTGGAAGACATCCGGACAACAAATGGAAAATTACTGAATGAATCTACCACAACCAACTATCGAGCATTCCAGAATGGACCAGCAAAATCGATGTGTAAGCGTTGCCAAGGGAAGTGGCTTTTGGCCATGCAAAGAATTTCCGCGGTGGTGCCGATTGTTGTTCGGCACACACCATGCAAGGAGAGCACATATTCGCAATCGGGGCATCGATTCCGAACCAAGTACAGTGCTGACGAGCAAGTTGTTTCGTTCTCACTATACCCCAATGTCCTTGGTGGAGAAGTGTAGTGAGACGCGAAATTGAAGCGTCACCCATCCACCAGTGTCAGCCCAGTTTGCAGGTGAACATAAGTTTAATTTAGTTTTTTATGTATTTTTGTAATATTTTGCAATGGTTGTGAATTGTCTAAAGTTTTTGTATTTTTTTATGTTTCATGTGCGGAGAGGGCGGCGCAACGAACGGAGACAGCATCTTCGCTGCCGGGACCAGAGAGAAAATTGCTGGCCACTATACGTCGCGGGTCGACAGCCAAAGAGCAACAGAAGATCCTGGAACCGAGTTGTTGCGTCGTGCTTCTAAAAAATAAAATAAATGAAAATTTGTAATGTTTTGTACAACAATGACGTCATAGGAAGTTTAATCTTATTGAAAATGTTAGTTTGGTCTCATCAAGGCTCGGGTTCACGTCTGTATGTAGGAAGCTAATAAACTAGTGGATGCTATTAAAGTTGAAATACGTGTTCTGAGGATTCATTTATGAAGAATTATGTGAATGAATTAATAATATATTTGACGAGATTATTGAATTTTGACAGTGTTCATCGCGACTTTGAATCTCAAAAGTTTATTTAATGTGGTTCTAATATCGATTAAATCAAGATAAAGTGTATCAATATAATTTCTGAGGAGAAACAAACGACATCTAAATTTGAAAAAAGTTTACACAAACCAATTGGCCCGAATGTAGTAATTCTGGGCATACGACTCAAATGACGTTTTACAGTTTCGTTCAAGAACCATTCTGAGATAATTTAAAAAGAATATAAATAATTTTGAAGTGGATTGTAACTGACGTAGGTGACGAAGTCTGCACATGGTCATATATCAAAAGAAAACCATTTATAAAAACTTACGTTGTTACACTACAGAAGCTGTAAGATAGAGGACTGTAACGAACGTGGTACCACGACCCTGGATTGATCAATATCAGAACGCAACAGCAAAACACCACGTCGTACAAAAAGTCTCTCCTGGTGAGCAAAAAATCGGCGAACCAACGGATTCCCGATCCGTGACATTGACAAGGGCCATTGCGTAGCAACAAAACGCAGAACGGTAGCAAGGACAGGGTCGGCAGCTGTGGCTGTAGCTACACGACGAAAATCAATCGGAAACGATTCGACCACGTCATCGGTTTCCGAATCAATGAACATGCAAGCAAGTTCAGAGGAATCGAATGCTCAATCTTCAGCAACAGGCAAACGGGACAACGCATCGGCGTTTCCGTGCTTAGCAGTGGACCGATACAAGATATCGTAGCGGTACTGCGAGAGGAAAATAGACCAGCGAATGAATTTCTGCGCTGTACGTGGAGGTACAGGCTTGTTCGGATGAAAAAGCCATGTGAAAGGTTTGTGGTCCGTGATGACGTGATGGTGAAGTGACGACCATACAAGAAATCATGAAACTTTGTAGCACCAAATACGAGAGCCAAAGCTTCTTTCTCTATCTGTGAATAATTTCTTTGCGCAGACGAGAGCAATTTGGATGCAAAGGCAATACGGCGAACGTGCGATCCAACTTTGTGCTCAAGCACAGCACCGATCCCGAAATCCGATGCATCCACCATCAACAAAAGGGGCTTCTGGGGATCGAATGGCGTAAGGCAAGTATTGGAAAGCAACGCCGATTTCAACTGGCGAAAGGCGCGTTCGCATTCCGTCGTCCAGACGAACACCTTTACGGCGTAAGCGATGAAGCGGAGCTGAAATGGAAGAGGCATGTGGCACATATCTGTTATAGTAATTTATTTTTCCCAGCACACTCTGTAGCTGCTTCAAATTCTGCGGCGAAGGCAAGTCTTGTATGGCACGAAGGTGCGTGGGACTGGGATGTATGCCTTGGGCATGGAGTACATGTCCCAGGTATGGCAAATCACGAGCAAAAAACACACATTTGTCCTTCCGCGAGCGAAGACCATTTTCTCAAAAGACCTGAAATAATGTTCTGAGATTGACCAAATGTTCTTCTCCCGTCTTTCCGGAGATCACAATATCGTCCAGATAATTTGCTGCAGTAGGGACCGACGCACAAACAGTTTATAGATATTGCTGAAACAATGCAGGGGCGGATGCACACCCGAATGGCAGTCGTTTGAATTGATACAACCCAAGATGCGTGTTAACCACCAAAATGTGCTGGGATTCTTTGTCCACCAGTATTTGCAAGTACGCATCCGCGAGGTCCAACTTCGAAAAATATTTCCCCGGGCACAGTTTGTCAAAAAGATCTTGCGGGCGGGGTAAAGGAAAATTTGCAATCACTAGTTGTGGATTCACTGTTGCCTTGAAGTCCACACAAAGTCTTAATTTTCCTGAAGGTTTTGGCAAAATTACTAAGGGTGATGCCCAGAGAGAAGCGTGCACACGTTCAATTACACCTTGTGATTCCAAATTGTGTAATGTTTTTGCGACCTCGTCACGCAATGCGTGGGGAACATTGCATGCTCTGAAAAATTTCGGTTGCATGTTTACTTTCAGTTCTAAATGTGCTTTATATTTCTTAGCGCAACCGAGGCCTGGTGCAAAAAGTCTGCAAATTCTTCACATAGACGAGGAACACTGTCCGAAGGCACAGTCTGGTACACTGATAGGACCTGATTTACTATAGACAAGTTAAACAACTGAAATAAATCGAAACCAAACAAGTTCACTACAGAAGAAGAACGAAGGACGTAAAATGACACAAGTTTTGTTTGTCCTTTGTATGTTGCAAGAAGGCTGCACTATCCTAACACAGGGATCTCTTGACCTGAATAGCTAGTTAACTGAACATTTGCGGAACGCAACGGAGGTGCGCCCAGCAGTTTGTAAGTGTCTTGATTGATCAGTGAAACTGCAGCCCCGGTATCGAGCTGGAATGGTATCACTTTGCCGTTAATGTCCAAGTCCACAAAAAGTTTATTGTCCTGCTGACGACAAGAGCGACTGTCTCGTGGAACGTGAACTGACACTGGTACAAAATCACTTGTGACTTGACGGGATTTCCGGCGATGTCGACGCACACTATTTGTGGGACGAACACAGTCACTGTTAGAGAGAGTGGCACTGGGCGGAGTGGAATGAACTACATGAATGTCCATGGGCAAAGTTTCACGAGCCTGAGTACCCTTGGTTCGATTCCGATTCCGACATGTAGCAAAGGGCCTGGAATGGTTTTGAGCTTCCGATCTGAGCTTTTTCTGGCAAACACTCTGAACATGTCCTTTTTTATTACAATAAAAGCAAATAGCTTGGCGTGTTGGGCAAGTCTCATGCGAACGTCTAGTAGCGCACCGTGGGCAGGATTAGAGCACTGCATTTGCTTGCCGGCGCGGCATACGTGGCTGAGAGCCTGGCGGCAGCAGCGCTTCCGGGCGGGAGGGCTGTTTACTGCTGCGTGCAGCTCGCCCAGTGGGCCGGTTAATCTGACACACGGCTGGTGAAGTTTCAAATGATTCCTGAGCAAAGTCAAGTTTGTCCTGCCGGTCCAATATGTCCATCTCTTGTTGAAGGGAGTGATTGACTAGTTTCAAAATCTGTTCCCTTATACGAAAATCAGAAACGTTCTGTGGAATTGCATCACGTACCATAGTATCCGAATAAGGGAGTCCACATTGACACTCAAAAGCACAATCCCTAGTAAGGCCTTGCAAGGTTGCAACCCACTCCCAATTAGTCTGACCTGCCATATGTTTTGTACGAAAGAAGGTATACCTTTTCGCAACTACATTGACTGATTTTTTGAAACATGCATCTAATGCAGACAAAATTTCTTCATAGGACAGAGTTGCTACGTCCTGTCAGGGAAATAATTTGACTATCACACGGTACATTTGTATGCCGACCGAAGACAAAAAAACGGCTGCCGCTCGTTACCTTGAATTCTGTAGGCGCCGAGATGGAATCCAAATTGGCGTGACCACTCCGTCCAGCTTTCCAGTGCAGCATCAAAAGGATGAAAAGTTGGTGCAACTGCGTGTTGTGGCTGCGTTAGCGGTGGAGCGGTGGCTGCCGCGTCGTTTTGCATTGCACGTTGACCCTGGACGAGCTGTCCAAGGGCATCCAGTAAGGCCTGCGTCTGCTGATTCTGTAAGCGATAAAATTCGGACAGTACATCTGGAGATTGTGGCGAAGTCATTACACAAGTAAATCAGGGGAGTATAGTTAAGAACGCGGTTTTGCCTCGTGGCCAATGTTGTGGTTGGTAGGACAGCCAACACCGAGTTACTAGAGGAGGCCGAAATGCATGAGTTTTAGTTCACGCAGGCTGGCGTGAGGTCTGGAAAAGGACAAGGAAATTAGAATTTAGATAAACGTACGTAGCTGGTGGAATACTTAACTTTAATCCATTAATGATGAACGTCGCTCTTGAGGGTACATGATTCACAATATCAATGGTAACTGAATATGGCGCCTTGCTAGGTCGTAGCAAATGACGTAGCTGAAGGCTATGCAAAACCATCGTCTCGGCAAATGTGAGCGTATTTTGTCAGTGAACCATCGCTAGCAAAGTCGGTTGTACAACTGGGGCGAGTGCTAGGAAGTCTCTGTAGACCTGCCGTGTGGCGGCGCTCGGTCTGCAATCACTGATACTGGCGACACGCGGGTCCGACGTATCCTACCGGACCGCGGCCGATTTAAAGGCTACCACCTAGCAAGTGTGGTGTCTGGCGGTGACACCACAATAGGTCTCCTGATATAACCTTGCTGCCAGCCACCTGTTTCCATTTGACTTTCCGTAAGCAAACATCATGTCGCAAGCTCTCGATTGGAATAAAGAACCACTGTGTACAGCGCTGTATCACATCCACTACAAGGTGAATGTGTGAGAGAAGTGAAAGGGGCACAACATTTCCAATTAGTTCGGCAGGGAAGAGTGTTAGGACATGACGTATGAGGAAGAGTAAATCCCTCTAGGAAGAAATGACGCATACTGTAACTGTGGCGGCACGATAGAGCGAGTATTAGGCTCTGTAACAGTCTCTGTAGCAGTATGATTAAATAAATGATCCCTAGTATGGAAATCATGCATTTCCGGATACATGTTCATTAGATATTTTTTATTCCGTATCCCCTCATCAATCAATCCCTAGAGTTTGTACACGTTGGAAAAAATCAGAGGAGTACGTTTTGAAGGAATCCCTTTAACTGTACATCTCGGTGATTTCTCTTCATTACAAAAGACGTATAATTTAGGCTTTGAATGTCCACCCAAATCTCTCCGGAAATCGGGAATGAACTGGCGCATTAATTTGCGTTCCTAGAGACATAAGGGTGAGTACAACTGCAGCTGGTAAGAACAATTCGTCGGTTAGTTCCATAAAGGTCTTGACATTTCACCACCATCGGACTTTTAGCATGTAAAATAGGTCAACAACTATACTGTTTCACATAGGAATCGCTCCTCAAATTTACAACGTATGTTTTTAACCTCACCAAAGCTTGTGATGTCGTCAAATTTGCAAGAACATTTTAATGACAATAGCAACAGCTATTTCATAAATGATTGCATTGATAATACTTTATTTAAAAGCTGAAATTTTTAAAACCAGTAAAAAAGAAATAAGGAGTTACCTGAAGGAAAGATCGGACCTGGATCACCCGCGTGGCAAGCGTGTCCGCTATAAACGCAGCCATTTCGCTGTGCTGCCATAGCGTATAAACTGACCGATACACGAGCTTCGCGTAAAGCTTCAGAGCTTTTTTTCCGGAATCTTATGGCTAATGTGCTTTAGAACTTTTATGGGTGGACAGTTTTGAGATATACTGGTAACATGCAAAGTCTCATCCCGTACTGAATTTCCGTGACCGTAAAGTTCCCTTGTGAGAGCCGCATTGGTTAACTTTAAAACAGACGCGGCAGATTTCATAGCCCACACCTGTGCTGTTAAAGTTCGTGCTCCATCTTCAGCGACTTCGTCGTCGACAGTACGTTAGGCCTAACCTGTTATCCTTCATTCCTTTTTCTGTAACACAGCACACACGTCCGCTCATCCTGATTTAGGTTTCCGCGATTTCCCTAACTCGTTCCGGGCAAATGCCAGGGTGGTTGCTTTAAAAGGGCATGACTGACTTCCTTCCCTATCCTTGACACCATCCGAGCTTGTGCTCCGTTCCTAATGACCTCGATGTCTACAGGACGTTAAACTCAATCTTTCTTACTTCCTTCACAAACAGAGCAAAGGAACTGGAAACTAGTTTCAAGCGAAGTTATACGAAGCTGTGATGTGAAGTCAAACTATCAGGATATAAGCGTTTTGCAATTCTTTGACGGCTTTGTTTCGGCATTGAAATAATATATTAACATTTCACAATCCCTTAAAGCATATACATCTTATCACAGTTCCTGGCAGAGATACTGCTGTGTGAAGGTGTAATATGAACCAAATTTTATATTCACCGAGATGCTGTCTGGTCCCGCACCAGTAATTCCAAGAAAATAAACTGTTTTCCAGGAAATGTGTGTCTTGTACCAGTCTCTTGCACGTGTCTATTTAGCACACAACACCGATATTGTGCAGTGGTTTTTACCCTCAATACAATAACAGTAAATATCATTTCTGTTTACTGTTATTCTATTGAGGGTAAAAACCACTGCACAATATCGGTGTTGTGTGAAATATAATTTCTGTGTGGAGGGTAAAAATCGTAGGGGGAGACCAAGAGATGAATACACTAAGCAGATTCAGAAGGAGGTAGGTTGTAGTAGGTACTGGGAGATAAAGAAGCTTGCACAGGATAGAGTAGCATGGAGAGCTGCATCAAACCAGTCTCAGGACTGATGACCACAACAACAAGAACATCATTTCTGTGTAATTGAAAGCATACGGTTCTCCGAAGAGTCTCTCCCAGTCTGTGTCCTCTTGAATAACAACTGAATAGTTCACTATATCTTTGTATCAGGACATCACAAGACTTTTTTCCGCCCAGCAGCTCTGGCACCTCATCTCTTTGCAACAGTAAAGATAAAAAAAATGTTTTTTCCCATGAATGCGACGCCACGATTCTGCTTCATAAAAGTCTGATACGCCCAGATAATTTTTGCCCCTAATTTCCCACCGATTTCAATAAGCCTGAATGTCTAGCCCCAACAGAGTTGTTGGTGTTCAAATCATTCATTGCTATATCTAAAGCTGGCTGTATTACGCTTTCATTTAACATCTGTGCAATTCACATACTCACTAATGATTCACATAATTCCATGTCCCGAAATGCAATTTCGAAGCTTATGTTTGAAGTGCGTGTGACGCAGATGTTTAACAGATTAATTTTTTGTCATTACAATTCCTAGTAATCAATTTCTATCGGCCATAATGAAATATACCGAGAGCGTACGGATTAGTCGAAATCAGTGGTACATCAACGATTCATCCAGGAGAGCTACAAAATATGTTGATAATGAACACGTGTGTGTTTGTGTGTGTGTGGGTGGGTGGGTGGGTGGATGTGTGACGGTTCCTTTTTATCGCAGCGAACATTATTGTTTGGCACCTATGTAACTTCTTCGCAAGTGATCTTATTATGATTGCATGATCAGGAGACGAACCAAATTTGCTGTCTGCGAGGAACAGGAGCATAGATAACATCCGATGTTTATACATTCAGACTGCAACTGTCGTGGCTAGATATACCCTCGTTTTAGTTTAAGAAACTTCCGTCCGAAAAATAACGTTTTGTCTTCCTAACTTGCTGGAGATTGCAACAGCCATTTTGTACGCAAACAAGCAGTACGTCTACACTTACTCCTAGTAGTAGTAGCAGCAGTAGCAGCAGTAGTAATAGTAGTAGTAGCTTTAATGATCTGTAGATCTCTTTTTACAAGGATATAGGACATGTCAAAGTATTTACAAATTTAGATCATTTTAAAATAAGCTAATTCGTATACACATACATTTACAGACTTCTAGTTAGAGACAACCATTAGATTTACTTTGGTATACGATACGTTTTTTTTATAAATAACTTATGAAATAATTTAATGTCACATTGTTCACTCATATCTCACTATCAGTCACTGCACACACTATACACACCTTGTTCCATAATACTTCACTCACTACACACACACACACACACTGGTGGTCTCGGGACCATTTTCTGTACCGAACCTTCCCATTTTCTATCCTGAAAATCTGAGTCAGCATCCCTCTATAATGAGTGTGATGTTGAGTTCAGAAAGAGGAAGAGGTGTTAGTGTTGTGCTATGCATAGCTTAGGGGTAAGTTTTTCTAGAAAAGGAAAAAAGAAGGAAAGAACGCAGTTTCAAGGTGTTATGTGGAATGTTCGAATTTTTATAATCATTATTATTATTTATTTGTATAAATTTTTTTTTTCAAACCCCCATTCTGTTTTCATCTAAGTTATCCTTCAATATATTCTAGACGCTTCAGTCTGGAACCGCGTGATCGCTACGGTCGCAGGTTCGAATCCTGCCTCTGGCATGGATGTGTGTGGTGTCCTTAGGTTAGTTAGGTTTAAGTAGTTCTAAGTTCTAGGGGACTGATGACCACAGATGTCAAGTCCCATAGTGCTCAGAGCCATCTATCCTATAATATATAAAATGTACTGCATAACAGGTACTTTTTAGCTGCCTTTTAAATAAGTGTATTTTTCCAATTTCTTTAATCTCTTTTGGTAATTTATTGTACAGTGCACGCCTTCTCCGAAAGCCTCTTCACGTTGTGAGGTGGTAGGTCGGCTACACATCATTTACCACCTTTCTTGTGCTATTAGCTAAACGGAGCGTATTAACTGCGGCTGTCGGTGGAACGCAACCTGAAACGTCTCTGATTTTTTCGTGTTGCTCTGTGGGAGGACAAAATGGTCTCACCTAGTATGATAGCTATATGAATACCCCGAGAGTTAAAAAACAACGTAATAACCCCAGAAGCAAAACAGAAAGTTGCCTTGCAGTTGTGAATATTACCGAACCATCACTTTAATAAGTCTTCCTCACGAAATTATTATACAAATTATTTATGGGAGAATGGAAATATTGTTAAAGGGCGATGTGGTTGAAGATCGGTTTGGGTTCAGGGAAAATTTAGGAACATGTAAGGCAACACTGGCCCTGTGACTTAGCAGAAAAACCTACATTTGTAACTTTTGTAGATTCAGGAAAAGCTTTTGGCAATGTTGGCTGGACTACACTCTTTGAAATTCTGAAGATAGCAGGGAAGCGAAGCGCTATACTCATACCGCCGTGGAGCCACAGACATAAGGTGCTGACGGCACTACGCACAGTTTAGTCGTAGTGCGGGTTGCAGCCAGCGCAGGCCGTACAGTTCAGACGACATGGGACTTCGCAACCCCAAAAATCAGCGACCAAGCCAGCACAGGCTTCAACAACTCTCCGACCAGACCACAAGACAGCGTACACGACGATGAAGGAGGTCGTTGACAAACTGCACCTCTTCAACATCCGTCGTGGCACTTGCCAAAAATACGCCTACAAGTATCCATCCGCGAGGAGGCCATTTAGCCAGAGTACGACCTCTAGACATCCGTTTTGTCGCAGCCAGCAACCTGAGGATCTCCACTGAACAGCGCCAAGGACTGGGCCGTCGACCTCTACACAGCACGCTGCCATCTCAGCTGGGACTCGAAGTAACCAGCGATGTGCCAGTTGAAACTTAGTGTAATTGTTTTGTTGTTCTTCTAGCTGACAAGATAGTGTCAGACTGGATGTTTCTACATCTACATCTAGATACATACTCCGCAATCCACCATACGGTGCGTGGTGGAGGGTACCTCGTACCACAACTACCATCTTCTCTCCATGTTCCACTCCCAAACAGAACGAGGGAAAAATGACTGCCTATATGCCTCTGTACGAGCCCTAATCTCTTTTATCTTGTCTTTGTGGTCTTTCCGCGAAATATAAGTTGGCTGCAGTAAAATTGTACTGCAATCAGCCTCAAATGCTGGTTCTCTAAATTTTCTCAGTAACTATTCACGAAAAGAACGCCTCCTTTCCTCTAGAGACTCCAACCCGAGTTCCTGAAGCATTTCCGTAACTATCGCATGATGATCAAACCTACCAGTAACAAATCTAGCAGCCCGCCTCTGAATTGCTTCTATGTCCTCCCTCAATCCGACCTGATAGGTAGCCCAAACGCTCGAGCAGTACTCAAGAATAGGTCGTATTAGTGTTTTATAAGCGGTCTCCTTTACAGATGAACCACACCTTCCCAAAATTCTACCAATGAACCTAAGACGACTATCCGCCTACCCCACAACTGCCATTATATGCTTGTCCCACTTCATATGGCTCTGCAATGTTACGCCCAAATATTTAATCGACGTGACTGTCTCAAGCGCTACACTACTAATGGAGTATTCAGACATTAAGGGATTCTTTTTCCTATTCATCTGCATTAATTTACATTTATCTATATATAGAGTTAGCTGCCATTCTTTACACCAATCACAAATCCTGTCCAAGTCATCTTGTATCCTCCTACAGTCACTCAAAGACGACACCTTCCCGTACACCACGGCATCATCAGCAAACAGCCGCACATTGCTATCCACCCTATCCAAAAGATTATTTATGTAGATAGAAAACAACAGCGGACCTACCACACTTATCTGGGGCACTCCAGATGATACCCTCACCTCCGATGAACACTCACCATCGAGGACAACGTACTGGGTTCTATTACTTAAGAAGTCTTCGATTCACTCACATACTTGGGAACCAATGTTTCTATTCTTGTCGGAATTAATAGGGAATGGTCCAATCCGACATATCGAAACCTACCCTGATATTTTTCACGCAGCTACAATACACAGAACGAAATACACTCAAGGTTTGGCTGATGAGGCGCTACGAGTACGTTTTTAAAAAATGTTATAGTTACTCATTTTTGCTGCAGGAAGAACCGCTTATGACAGTGTGTTGTACAGCCTTCCTGCCTAGCGCCGGGTCGGCGAATAAGGAGACATAGCCATGACATAGGATGCAGTGCCGCATAGCGTGAAGTCCATAACGCACACATGTGAATTTAAAGCACTCAAAACGTACAAAAAATGTCTCGCTTCATTAATTTTTTAAATAACTTGCAGTTCATATCGACAGCTAAACTGCTGGAGACGTAATTGTTACACACGTGACTAGCAGAGGAAAGAAAATCACGGCAGTGTATGATGCTATATTACAGATAGCTTCCATCAACCAGGACTTTAATTTATTGACATTAAATGTTTTATAACAATTTCTGTAGCACAGTTCTTATGATGAGTTTTTAATAATGTATACAGTGTTTTACTTTAGCTAATAATGAAATAGATACTAGTTTATTCCCTGCATTAGTCGCAAAAATATGAAGTGTCTGTACTTCAGACTCACATGATAAAAGAAAAATTAGTACATTCTGGCACTTCACAGTAATTACAAGTGTTTCATTTAGATATAACTGTAATGAATTAAGAAATAAAAGAAAGTTTCAGGAGTGGAATTAAAATTCAAGGTGAAAAGATATCAGTGATACGATTCGCTGATGGCATTCCTATCCTGAGTCAAAGTGAAGAAGAATTACAGAATCTGCTGAATGGGATGAACAGTATAATGAGTACTGGATATCGACTGAGAATAAATCGAAGAAAGAAGAAAGTAATGAGAAGTAGCAGAAATGAGAATTGCGAAAAACTTAATATCAGAACTAGGGTCACAAAGTAGTTGACGTTAAAGAATTCCGCTACCTAGGCAGTAAAATAACCAATGATGACAGGGTAAGTAGGACATCAAAAGCAGAATAGCAATGGCAAAAAAGGGCATTCCTGGCCAAGAGAAGTCTACTAAAATCAAATATATTGGCCTTAATTTGAGGAAGAAGTTTCTGAGGTTGTACGTCTGAAGTATAGCATTTTATGGTAGTAAAACAGGGATTGTCGGAAATCTGGAACAGAAGAGAATTGAAGCGTTTGAGATGTGGTACTGCAGACAAATGTTGAAAATTACGTGGACTTATAACGTAAGGAATGAGGCTCTGCGCAGAATCGGAGAGGAAAGGAATACGTGGAAAACACTGACAAATGGAAGGGACAGGACGAGTGGATTAGATTAGATTAGATTTACTTTCATTCCAATTGATCCGTAGTGAGGAGGTCCTCCAGGATGTGGAACATGTCAGAAAAACAACAATACATGACAAATATTTACAACTACAACAAATAAGCTAATGTACCATTCCACAGGTCCCAAGTGGAATGATCGTCATTTTCTAATGAACACTAAGAGTCATTTTACAAATACTAATGCACTGGATTTAAAATAAAAAAGTTTTTTATTTATTTATAAGGTAATAAACATGTAATACAACTACTGAAATACTTATTTACAATGAACACATTACTGCACTGAAATGGTGCAGAAGTTAGATTATACTTACACACAACCACACACACACACACACACACACACAGACACAGACACACAAATTTTCAGTGAACACATTACTGCACTGAAATTGTGCAGAAGTTATGTTGTACTTATATACAAATCAGTTGGTTTTACTAAGGAATTCATCAATGGAGTAGAAGGAGTTGGCCACCAATAAATCCTTTAGGCTTCTCTTAAACTGAATTTCATTGGTTGTTAATCTTTTTATGGCTGCTGGCAAGTTATTGAAAATGTGTGTTCCTGAATAATGCACACCTTTTTGTACAAGACTAAGTGACTTTAAATCCTTGTGAAGATTATTCTTATTTCTAGTATTGATTCCATGAATTGAGCTGTTGGTTTGAAAAAGTGATATATTTTTAATGACAAATTTTATTAAGGAATAAATATATTGGGAAGCTGTAGTTAGTATCCCTAGTTCCCTAAACAGGCTTCTGCAGGATGTTCTTGAGTTCACACCACATATAATTCTTACTGCACGTTTTTGTGCCTGGAAAACTTTAGCTTGGCTTGATGAATTACCCCAAAAAATAATCCCATATGACATTATGGAATGAAAGTAAGCATAGTATGCCAGCTTTTTCATTTTTATATCCCCTATGTCTGACAAAATTCGCATTGCAAACAGAGACATCTGTTAAGACGTGAGGGAATGATTTCCTTGGTTGAGGGCAAAATTGGAAAGGAAGACAGAGATTGGATTACATCCAGAAAATATAATTGAGGAAGTAGGTTGCAAGTGTTACTCTCAGTTGAAGAGGTTGTCACAGGAGAGGTATTCGTAATTCGTGGCGGGCCACGTCAAACCATTCTGAAGACTGATGAGTCAAAAAAACAAAAAAAGATCGTGCCTACTTGGGTGGAATTTGTGAAATGTGGTAAATAAAAATATGTCGTGTGACTAGAGCCTCCTGTCGGGTAGACCGTTCGCCGGGTGCAAGTCTTTCGATTTGAAGCCACTTCGGCGACTTGCGCGTCGATGGGGATGAAATTAGGTTAGGACAACACAACACCCTTAGCGGAGAAAATCTCGGACCCAGCCGAGAATCGAACCCGCGCCCTTAGGATTGACATTCTGACGCGCTGACCACTCAGCTACCGGGGGCGGACTGTATAATGTGGTGATGCAAACTGACAAGGCAGAAATGACTGAAGTTTAACTATACTGTTCATTTGATGAAACTGAAATGACAAAGAGCTATCAGAAATTGTATTGCCCGACAGTTATCTGAAAAATGATACACACAGTTGAAAATTGTTTTAGTCGGGAGACTGAATCGCACTATTAGTTCCGGGTGGAACCTGAATTTTCGTCGTCCTGCTAAAGACAGAAATGTCGTCATGTCCAGCCAAAGTCCAACAAAAGAAATGAATTATTCTCCGCAAATGGTAGGAAGACCTTTCGGATGTAACAATGAAAATGACTCTTTCTCATTAGATTGCCTACATGACTCTTGCAAGACACAGTCCTTTTCTTAATTTGTGGTCATGATTTACCTTTTTGTTTCTGAAGACAGAACTAAAGCTTCGGAAACAGTAATCCCCTAATACCTATCATTGCTGTTGTTGTATAAGATTGTTTGACAACATTCTTCGACTGCAGAAACCGCCTCTGTAATTTTTCCGTTCGAAATAAAAAAGTGTGATTTTCATGAAACCTGAGTGATCGGCTTCATCTGCAGCTTTTAGGGGATAACAAGAATCTTCGCCTTCATGTCATCTCCGAATTTCTCTTTAGTATTACCCACTTATGATGTCTCCTAGACTCATTTACTTCAGGTAATATTCGTAATTTTTCGACCCTCTTTCTCCATACGCTTCCTTTAAACTATTCAACCAGGTTTCAGAAGCCTGGATATACACTCCTGGAAATTGAAATAAGAACACCGTGAATTCATTGTCCCAGGAAGGGGAAACTTAATTAACACATTCCTGGGGTCAGATACATCACATGATCACACTGACAGAACCACAGGCACATAGACACAGGCAACAGAGCATGCACAATGTCGGCACTAGTACAGTGTATATCCACCTTTCGCAAGCAATGCAGGCTGCTATTCTCCCATGGAGACGATCGTAGAGATGCTGGATGTAGTCCTGTGGAACGGCTTGCCATGCCATTTCCACCTGGCGCCTCAGTTGGACCAGCGTTCGTGCCGGACGTGCAGACCGCGTGAGACGACGCTTCATCCAGTCCCAAACATGCTCAATGGAGGACAGATCCGGAGATCTTGCTGGCCAGGGTAGTTGACTTACACCTTCTAGAGCACGTTGGGTGGCACGGGATACATGCGGACGTGCATTGTCCTGTTGGAACAGCAAGTTCCTTTGCCGGTCTAGGAATGGTAGAACGATGGGTTCGATGACGGTTTGGATGTACCGTGCACTATTCAGTGTCCCCTCGACGATCACCAGTGGTGTACGGCCAGTGTAGGAGATCGCTCCCCACACCATGATGCCGGGTGTTGGCCCTGTGTGCCTCGGTCGTATGCAGTCCTGATTGTGGCGCTCACCTGCACGGCGCCAAACACGCATACGACCATCATTGGCACCAAGGCAGAAGCGACTCTCATCGCTGAAGACGACACGTCTCCATTCGTCCCTCCATTCACGCCTGTCGCGACACCACTGGAGGCGGGCTCCACGATGTTGGGGCGTGAGCGTAAGACGGCCTAACGGTGTGCGGGACCGTAGCCCAGCTTCATGGAGACGGTTGCGAATGGTCTTCGCCGATACCCCAGGAGCAACAGTGTCCCTAATTTGCTGGGAAGTGGCGGTGCGGTCCCCTACGGCACTGCGTACCATCCTACGGTCTTGGCGTGCATCCGTGCGTCGCTGCGGTCCGGTCCCAGGTCGACGGGCACGTGCACCTTCCGCCGACCACTGGCGACAACATCGATGTACTGTGGAGACCTCACGCCCCACGTGTTGAGCAATTTGGCGGTACGTCCACCCGGCCTCCCGCATGCCCACTATACGCCCTCGCTCAAAGTCCGTCAACTGCACATACGGTTCACGTCCACGCTGTCGCGGCATGCTACCAGTGTTAAAGACTGCGATGGAGCTCCGTATGCCACGGCAATCTGGCTGACACTGACGGCGGCGGTGCACAAATGCTGCGCAGCTAGCGCCATTCGACGGCCAACACCGCGGTTCCTGGTGTGTCCGCTGTGCCGTGCGTGTGATCATTGCTTGTACAGCCCTCTCGCAGTGTCCGGAGCAAGTATGGTGGGTCTGACACACCGGTGTCAATGTGTTCTTTTTTCCATTTCCAGGAGTGTATGTAACGTTCACCTCATTTACAATTCAGAGCACCCAGCCTCGTAGATCTCTGTTGGCAATGGTGCACTGACTCTCACGAGCAGTTCTAAGCCTTTCGAATAGTTTTTCATTCACATTTGTGCGAGTTTCATTTTTGGCACGTATTTCATATTTCGTCTAAATCTTTCTTCTATTTACACAATTCATGTTCAGATTTTACAAAAGGAAACCGGCTTTGCACACTGCTTTGGTTTAAGTATTTTCTCCACGTTCATTTAACCAAAACATTTACAGCCTTTTCTTTGTCATTGAAAACTATTATCGCAAGTGTTGTCTTTGGACTTGGAACGTATTCCAATCTTGTTGTTGACTTAAATTATCACAACACTCATCGTTCGAACCACAGTTTATGAAACGGGTTGAGTTACTGCCTGTTTCTTGTTATGTTTCCACAATTTGTAAAGAAATGTCGACATCATTGGAAATTAATGTTCAAGAAATAAAACAATTAACTAATAAACACCATAATTGTATGCAGCTTTTGTAGTGTAACGACGCAAGTTTTGTATAAATGATTTTCTTTTGACATATGACCATGTGCAGACTTCGTCACCTACGTCAGTTACAACACACTTCAAAATTATTTAAATTCTTTTTAAATTGTCTCTGAATGGTTCTTGAACGAAACTGTAAAACATCATCATTTGAGTCGCATGCACAGAATTTCGTTACTCACTCCAATTTGTTTCTGCAAACCTTTTCAATTTAGATGTCGTTTTGTTTCTTCTCAGAAATTATATTAATGCAAGTTATCTGATTTAACAAATATTAGAACCACATTGAATAAACTTTCCAGATTCAAACTCGCGATGAACGTTGTCAAAATTAATAATCAATTCATTCACATAATTCCTCATAAATAAATTCTCGGAACACGTATTTGAACTTTAGCAGTATCCACTAGTTTATTATCTTCCTATATATAGACGTGAACCTGAGCCTTGATAAGATAGTCTGGTCCCTTTCATCCCCCAAACCAACCAACCAACCTTGATAAGATAGGTCTGAACATTTACAACATCATTAAACTTTCTATGACGTCATTGTTGCACAAAATTACAAAATCTTATTTTTTCAGTTTTTAGAAGCACGACGCAACAACTCGGTTTCAGGATCTTCTGTTGCTCTTTGGCTGTCGACCCGCGACGTATAGTGGCCAGCAATTTTCTCTCTGGTCCCGGCAGCGAAGATACTGTCTCCGTTCGTTGCGCCGCCCTCTCCGTACATGAAACATAAAAAAAAAAAATACAAAACTTTAGATAATTCACAACAATTACAAAGATTACAAAAATACATAAACAAAACACTAAATTCAATTCATATTCACCTGCAGACTGGGCTGACACTGGTGGATGGGTGACGCTTCAATTTCGCGTCCCACTATACTTTTTAAAAGTAGGTGGTTTTGATCGCATACCACATTCTTGGAGGCCAAAAGCAATGAGCACGATCTTGTCCACGTCTTCCAGTCCAACGTTGTGAGAAGGTGTTGTTAACGTCGAACCTCAAGGTGAACGTGAGGCAGGGCGCCGTCGTGTATAAAAATGATCTAACTGGGATCTTCGCGAAGTTGAGGAAACAACTAACTTTGCAGCATGTCCAGGTATGACATTCGTGTCATAGTTTCCTCGGTAAGAACATAAAGGTATGTAATTTTTTTGTGCAGAAACAGCACGGGAGACATTCGGTTTCGGTGAGTCTCTGTCATGTTCGACGGCGACTCCAGGATACTGTGGCCTCTAAATTCTCACAGCACGGCGGTTCACTTCACCTGATAGATGAAACGTCGATTCGTCTGAAAAGGTGAGACGTTTGGAAAAAAAGTGTCCTCTGCCATATCCTGGAGAACTGAAATGCAAAATAATTATATTCTGTTATTGCCCCGGGAAGCAATTTTTTGAAGTACCTGCAACTTGTAAGGTTTCATATGCAGGTGTCATTTCAGAACAAGGTACGTCGTTGGTTAAGAAAGCTGATGTCTCTGACCTGCCCGTTTTGTGGGCTTCCGAGGTCTCCGTGTGAACGTTTCTCGGATACGCTCGAAATTTTCGTTAGACGTTTTTTCCTTACACTCTTCGAAGCCGGAACCGTAGAAAATTAATGTGAAAGTGATTCGATAAACTCTCTGCCAGGCACTTAAACGTGGATTGTAGAATAGTCATGTAGATGAAGATGTAGGCTTGACTACAATAAGCAAGTTCAGATGGATGACGGTTGCAATACTTATGCAAACACTAAAATGGTTCACTGGATAAATTTACATAGAGAGCTGTTTCAACAGTCTTCGGTCTAAAGACCAGGACAACAACAACACACTGAGAGCAACCTGCAAATAAAACCAAAGAGAAACTAGGAAAATGAATTAAATTTCAGGAACAATACGTAAACAAATTAAATTTTGCCAGTGACACTGTACTTTTTTCAGAAACAGCAAAAGGCTCGGAGGATCAGCTGGACAGAAAGGGTAGAGTTTTTAAAAGAGGTTATAAAGTAAACTTCAACAAAATAAAAACACTGACAATAGAATGTTGTCCGATGAAATCAGGTGATGCTGAGGGAACTAAATTAGGAAATAAGACACCAAAAGTAGTAGAATTTTGCTGTTTATGCAACTAAATTACTGAATAAGGCAGAAGTAAAGAAGATATAAAATGCATACTTACTGTAGCAAGATTCTTTTTATTTAAAAGTGCAATATGTTAAGTGTCAGGAAGTGTTGTTGACAGTATTTGCAATGTAGACTCATACGAAACTGAAACGTGGACTATAAACAGTTCAAAGAAGAGGGTATTATTAGCTCTGGAAATGTGGTGCTTCAGAAGTGTGCTGAGTATTGAGTATGTAGTTCGAATACATTATGAAGAGTTACTGGCGTGGAGAGCTGGATCAAACCAGTCTTCTGACTGAAATCCGCAACATTAACAATAACTACAGCTGTTACTGCTATTAATACTGCTACAGTGTAAGAGGAAGTAATATGCTGCCTGGCTCTTGTCAGAATGTCAGCAGTAAACCTCTCCGCAATGCACAACGCCTCTCTTGTAGTGTCTGCCATTGGAGTTTGATGAACATCTCTGCAACACTGCAGATAACAACAGTATCTGTTGAGCCACGGTGAATGTGTGAAGTGGCATCATTCGAAGCACATGTTAGTGCGCTTAATCGACGGAACTGAATAATCGGTCACCAAGAAATGGGTCTGTCATTCTGTGGCACTATGGCTCGTTCAAGCCTGGTGCTACTACTGTGACACAAGTATAGGTGGTACCTCTTTAGTGATACAATTTTGTGCTGTGCTATTAAGGAATGACCGCCTCTGAAGGTGACTGGACGCATCGTTCAAAGCATTGGACTGACGTGAGACACATTCGGTGATTATAGGGTGTTTAACCCTCAATGACCGAGAAGAGGAAATTATAAAAAAGCGGCAAAGTGCGTGCCTGGAAGCCGAAAAGTATTGGTTAGCGTTGCTGCGTGAGGTGTGCAAGAAGCAGGCTTCGGTTTTCGGTATATTCTCAGATATCTTTTGAGGTAGGTTGCTCTGCTACGGGAGCCACACGCCCGTTGTGAGGCGAAATGAGTAGATGCTTAGATAAAGAAACGGCGGCATCTTCGCAACCCATTGACTGGCTGGAGGGACTGAGGACATGCTGGAAACCGTAGGTAGAAAATGAAACAGGCCTGAGGTCTAACCTGTAAGTTCTTTATTTATTTACCGTTGAAGAACTGGACGTCTGCTCCATAGGACGTATAGTATGATAAATGTCATACTGATGTTAATGACATTTTCATGCTAATAATTGTCTTAAGTGAAACTGCAAAGTGTTTCTTCGTGTATTACTTTTTGCATCAACTTGTGGAGGTCGGGCGAGAGCACTTGCCAGCGAAAGGCAAAGGTCCCGAGTTCGAGTCCCGTTCCGGCGCACAGTTTTAATGTGCCAGGAAGTTTCATTCACCTATACAGTCCACGGTTGTCATCGCAAGAGGATTTCGAAGTTGCGCAAAATCTCCTACGACGATTATTTGTACAATGAAAAAAGTTTTTGAAGTGCACTGATTGTTGTTAATGTTGTATCAGTTCTTGCGCCTGTTCTGGCCACGAAAAAGTTAACATTGACGTTATTACTTAAAGTCTTAATACATGGCATTGGCAACATGACTTACAGCAGTCGTGTTGTACACATTTCTCTAACTGTAAATGAAGAAGTTTATTTTCAAAGTTTGTGTTTACGGAAATTGAATCAATTGAATAAATAAACTGAAAAAAATTAATTAATTAACTGTAGAGAAAGCAAGAAGTAACATCTCTCCTTTTGAAATATTTTGTCGACGAATATTTCAAAAACAGTAACTGGTGTTTTTTTAAAGGCGGAGTGAGACTTTAATTGAATGCGAATGAAAGTTATTGACTGAAAATAATAACAAGGTACATATATCAAACTGTAAATTACTTTATTTCATATTTGAGTGTTAACGCACGTATAAGAGATTTGATGTATATTATGTAATAGCGTTGGTTGTGTAAGAAACGCAGACGATCAACAATTAAATTACGAAGGTAAATTGCGAAGGTGTGAGACCCGGGCCGCCACAAGTTTCCAACTTTCCTCACTGATTTATTTCAATACTCAGTAGCAGCTATTGTCCACCTGCCCCTTGATTTATGTAGTATAAAGACTTCAGACAAGTATTTTAACCACAAATATAACTTTTTACGCCCTGTCCTAGCTCAAGAGAGACGAACCTGCAACTATTAAACATCTAAAGGAGTAGTACGGTGCACGTATCGCGACACGGTCAAAGTAAAATTCTAATATATTAAAAATGAGACGTGATAACCGCACTCAAGAGCAAGCCCGAAAGCAGTGACGACCCGCTGTTTCAGAAGTTCTCAGTGTGGCAGACTACAGCATCCCGGTCTCGATCTTGTCAATGACAGCAGTGCCGGAGAATCTTTATCATGATGAGCGTCGGAGGCAGCGCCTGCCGTCGAAACTTCGTGATCGTCGAGCAGATCTTTATTTTCCCCGAACGAAAAGCTCCCATCGTCTACCTGCACCTCAGGACTGCAGCAGGGCTTCACATGGAGGACACGGACGACGTCTCTGCGTCTCTGTGTTCTTCACGGCGGGTCACAGTACTCGATTTCATATTTGATATCGGACAAACGAAGGAGGATACGATACCACCCGAAGTAGTGCTTTAGAAACTTTTCCGGTATTCCCGCTTTCCAACTGCGCTTAAAAATGAAATGTTTCACCAACTCGTCCTGTGTACCGTCTGGTTGAAACAGGAACAGTGTACCCATTGTCGTCTCGACGTCGAGACTGTGAAGCATAAAGAGCCGTCTGAGGCCTGTACTCTCTTGTTTCGTAATCAGTGCGAATATCACGACTGGCGGTGTTATATCCTAGTCTCTCAGTATGACTCCAACGTACATCGAAAATGTACCTGCTAACGTCTTGTTAAAGAGTTCTGCGAGGTCATTCGTTTGCGGGTGGTAGGCAGTTGTCATCCCGTAGGCTATGTCGGAACGTTAAATTACCTCTGATACTAGTTGTAGTAGATACTACTGTGACGAGACACCAAAGGACTTGGAAAAGCAGTTGAACGGAATGGATAGCGTCTTGAAAGGAGGATATAAGATGAACATCAACAAAAGCAAAACGAGGATAATGGAATGTAGTCGAATTAAGTCGGATGATGCTGAGGGAATTAGATTAGGAAATGAGACACTTAAAGTAGTAAAGGAGTTTTGCTATTTGGGGACCAAAATAACAGATGATGGTCGAAGTAGAGAGGATATAAAATGTAGACTGGCAATGGCAAGGAAAGCGTTTCTGAAGAAGAGAAATTTGTTAACATGGAGTATAGATTTAAGTGTCAGGAAGTCATTTCTGAAAGTATTTGTATGGAGTGTAGCCATGTATGGTAGTGAAACATGGACGATAAATAGTTTGGACAAGAAGAGAATGGAAGCTTTCGAAATGTGGTGCTACAGAAGTATGCTGAAGATTAGATGGGGAGATCACATAACTAATGAGGAAGTATTGAAAAGGATTGGGGAGAAGAGCAGTTTGTGGCACAACTTGACCAGAAGAGAGGATCGGTTGGTAGGACATGTTCTGAGGCATCAAGGGATCACCAATTTAGCGTTGGAGGGCAGCGTGGAGGGTAAAAATCGTGGAGGGAGACCAAGAGATGAATACACTAAGCAGATTCAGAAGGATGTAGGTTGCAGTAGGTACTGGGAGATGAAGAAGCTTGCACAGGATAGAGTAGCATGGAGAGCTGCATCAAACCAGTCTCAGGACTGAAGACCACAACAACAACAACTAGCTGTGACAATATAATACAGATGTGCTACCTAAACATTTTTTTCCATTATGTTTATTATACATACACTGACGAAAAAAAAGGGTCGCTGCACCAAGGAGGACCTGTGGGACATGAACGAAACTTGGTAGGCATTTTTCTACACCTGACAGTTGATGTCCATTCCAATTTCGCGTCAGTCACATAAGGGTGGCACCAGTAACACCACTATGAGGATGCTAATCAGGTTTGTTTTAAACCACACTATAAAGTTCGTGACCGTTAGTTACCTTTGAGACTGAGCTGATGTTAGTGGACACGAAAATGTATGATCGCAAGAGGTCTGGGCTTCACACGGCCAAGTCGCAATACCGAGAGGGAAGGCCATCTAGTTTCGCGTAAGGCTTTGGCGCATCCTACTCCATCCACAGCAGCAACCTGAGCTGTAGCTGGCACCGCAGTGACACAACGAACTGTCACAAATCGGTTACTTCAAAGACAGCTCTGAGCCGGAAGCCCTTTAGTGTGCATCCCGCTGTACCCAAACTACCACCATTTGCAAATTCACTGGTATCAATCGGGAGCTCATTCGAGAACAGAGGTCTGTTGTGTTTTCTGATGAAAGTTGGTTCTGTTTAGTTCCGTCAGTGATAGCCGTGTGTTGATCAGAAAGAGGCCGGTTGAGGCCCTGCAACCAACCTGTCCTCGTGCTATACACGCTGGATCTGCACCTGGAGTTATTGTCCGTGGCGCACTCTCTTACGGCCTTGCCGCAGTGGATACATCGCTTCCCGTGAGATCACCGAAGCTAAGCGCTGTCGGGCGGGGCCGGCACTTGGATGGGTGACCATCCAGGCTGGCATGCGCTGTTGCCATTTTTCGGGGTGCACTTAGGCTCGTCATGCCAATTGAAGAGCTACGCGACCGAATAGTAGCGGCTCAGTCAGTGAAAACCATCATAACGACCGGGAGAGCGGTGTGCTGACCACATGCCCCTCCTATCCGCATCCTCAACTGAGGATGACACGGCGGTCGGATGGTCCCTATGGGCCACTTGTGGCCTGAAGATGGAGTGCTTAGGCGCACTCTTGTGGTAGTCCTAAGCATCTTGACTCGAAAATTTGTACCTCAGTCTGGTGATTCGACCTGTTTTGCTGCCTTTTGTGTATAGCATTCCAGGGGGTGTTTTCTAACATGTTAACGTCGCCCACATACCGCTGTTCTGACCCAACATGCTCTACAGAGTGTCGACACGTTACCTTGCCCTGTTTGCTCAGCAGATTTGCATGCAACCGAGCGCTGACGGCGAACGACAACAACAGCGTCATCCAGAATCAACACTAACCGTCCCTGTACTGACCGACCAAGTGCAACAGGCATGGCACTCCATCCCACAAACCGGCATCCAACACCTGTGCATCTGAATACAAGCACGTTTGCATGCTTGAATTCGATATTCTGGCGGTTAAGTCGGTTTTTAATGTACAATAATTTTACATTTTCAATGATGTACAGTAATCTCTGATCTTGCATTGTTAATCACATAAATAAGTTACCTAGACAAAGGTATTCCCTTCCCGAAACTTCATTACTCTGTATTAATTATTGTTTGATGTGCTTTTTTTCCGTCGTGTGTAATGTACTTGTTTAAATCTGTAAACATTTAGATATTATGGGTTAATTAGAAATGAAATATGTATTTATTTGTATAAATTATTCTGTATTATGATGCAATTATTCTGCGTTAATCCCTTCAGAGAAAGTAAGGAAAAACAATATCGTTGACAGAGCAAAAATTCGTGTAGGAGCATTATCTCTGGACCAGAGTGTAACGTCACAAAAGAGCGCGAATTAGAGTTACTTGGTTGCAAGACGTGGGAGTGAACACATGCAAATGGCGTGTACCGTAGAAAGACGAGCCTATGTGACACGGAATTGTTACAGGCGAGGCAACAAGACCATGAAAAATGTAGGAAAATTGAGAGACTGCAATAAAATGAAGATCCTACTACGAGAACTGGTCGTTTCAAGATGTGTCCCCAACATTAAATAGAGCTAATAGGTGCATTATCGACGACCAACGAACACGGCGACTTAACATCTGCAACGAACTGGTATGAACGTTTCGTTTTCGATCAAGTTTGAAACTTAGTGTATCATTATTCAGTGGCCTAATCTGAGTGACCTTAACTGAATAACAAGTAACGTCAGTAAAAACTGTTGGTAGCTAATCTTACCATTAACATTAGTCATTGTCACCGACTTAGGGTCCCATTTCTTTCCAGCTATTGAATACCCAAGTGTCGTTGCTTAAATCTAAAAGAAGACGTTAATAACTGCCATTGTCAGTTTATTTGCTTGATGAAAAGATAATCGTAAGTAATTAACAATGAAATCTCAATTAACAACGTTGCTCAATAATATTCAGATTCAAAGTTATACTTGTTAATTAAATGAAGACAAAGTAAAGTAATTTAAAGTAACTCTGGCAATCTCGTATGTAAGAAATGAATAAATTAAGCTTATATACTTCACCTCTGAGTCTATTTAACAATCCTGTTGTGTGCTGGTTTGGTTAGTATTTTGACTTTACCAGTTCGTTGAAATATAACATTTGCTTATTCAATACAACAAATTTTCATAGTAATTACAGCCATTCAAGGTACGTAGCTTGCAACATCCAGGAATCTAGTGAATGTAAGTAAACGCTAATCTGAGGTTAGGTAAATTTTTGTCACAACAAAAGAACTACCTTCAGTCAATCATTTACTTTTTAATAACGAGCTTGAGTATGTTTTACAAATTAAAATATGTGAGTAGTAAGTAAATAAGACAATTGTTTTCTTTATTCATAAATATTTCATAATGTGTCGTGTTGTAACAAACATTCGTCAACTTTCTGTTACTACACTTACAGTCAAACAGTTACGTATTCATTCCTCTCAGCAATATCGCTTAGATATTGAGCAGGGGTGCGCAGTTAGGTTGGTGATTGTGTTCGTTAACTTCTCTGTTATTTAAATTGAATTTCTTGTGGTCACTTTGAGTCACTTGGTACCCCAGTAGGATGACACTGTTTTTAGTACCAAACGAAATCCAAGTACGTTGGTAGTGCAGAAGTAGAACAGGCTGTTCATTAGAGTAACTTGTTGTACTCTTCTCTCCACTCAACCGGTCAAAGTCGATAGCCTTGTCCAAAATCAAATTCATTAGGCACAAACGATGACGCCCATATTGTAGCATTAATCTACTAGTAAGGCCAGAGGGTACATAGTCTAAATTAGAAAACTTTTACACAAGCAGAGATCATTGCACGGGGTACTCCGTGCCTTGAAATGATGTCTTCTGGAAGAAACTTTGTAATTTCCGGAGTTTCGCCAATATGCACGAGTTTTGAGACAGCGTTGTGGACCGGGTAGTCAGTCCAGACTGTCCATCGATTCCCGTTTGCTGACATCGGGAACCTCCCCAAGAGGTCCGTTCCAGTTCGATGGAATGGCGCTGTTGCAGGCGGTATTGGTTCCAGATGCCCCGGAGGTAATTGGGGCACGTGCTTCCGTTGCTGGAATTCCTTACAGTGGCTCACGGATCGATACAGACATAGCCAGTGAAACCTGCCGTCTCCAACAAACAATAACACGTTGTAAGCACACTCAAGTTCAAATCTGAATGCAACGTCGTCAATAAAGTACAATTAACACGGAAAGCATATCAACGTAATCAACGTACAACCGAAACATAACTAAACTGGATGAAGAGTGCTGCTGTTTATGCAAACATCGAATATTTCAAAAGATGCAAACATTACAAACATAAGAAATTTCTATAATATTCCAGAAACCTTGAATAGTAAATAACTACCCCTGATGGGGCTAGAGCTGGCGGCTCATAGCACACCAGCCAACGAAGTTCCCCCCTACTCCAATCTACACGCAACACAGCTCATGGCAATATTAAATGACGTCGTAACATGCATTTTTCGCTAAATGTGAAACACTATGCATTTCTCCTCGATTGTGAAGTCCAACCGCTTGAAACACACTGGTTTCTTGGATATTAATTCATTAACTAATAGCCATAATCGCCACTAAATAAATGTTTATTTCGTAAAGAAGCCAATAAACTTCGAACTTGCAGCGAAAGCTGACATGGTTAACATGATGACAACCACTAAATACTAAGATAGTCACCTCACAGATGGTGATAACAGACAGACGTCCGGTACATAAATAAATAATAAAGCATCGCCAGTTGACATTTTCCTGATCTTGCCAAGGCGTCTGAGTGTGTACGTCATGTTACACTCTACGAAAAACCTACGTTTAAACGAATTGATAGCTATATACAAAACAGGTTTGAATCACACTTAAGAAAAAGAATGTAAAAAGTTGTGCTTGATAATTCATACAAAGCTTAGAAAGGTAGAAATTTTTAGTAGTCGGGGTGAAATCAAAAAGGACTCCACTGGTGTTCCTTTTATATGCGAATTACGTTCCACTTATCATTCAACAAGCAGAAGTGGTACTTTTAGGAGACGATACTAGTGTAATAATGAATCCTATTAAATAGAAAGCAACAGAACAGACTGTTAATGATGCTCACCATAGAATGTGATTTCAGGTTAGTGGTTTCCTGAAGACAGGCTTCCCTTAGAGGAAAAATACTATATACAGTTCTGTAGAAGAAACAGAGTCACACCAACAATTGATGTAGCACTTAAACAGGAGTCAGGGAATAGCGTAGTTTGATACAAATTTTTGATGGACGTTGAACTTCCTGCAACTAATAAGGCGAGTACACCGTTCGCTTGTTACATATTTTGACGAGCTTCAAACTGGAGCGACCAACTTTCAGTTATCTTGATGATGATGATGATGTGTAGTTACTACACTCCTGGAAATGGAAAAAAGAACACATTGACACCGGTGTGTCAGACCCACCTTACTTGCTCTGGACACTGCGAGAGGGCTGTACAAGCAATGATCACACGCACGGCACAGCGGACACACCAGGAACCGCGGTGTTGGCCGTCGAATGGCGCTAGCTGCGCAGCATTTGTGCACCGCCGCCGTCAGTGTCACCCAGTTTGCCGTGGCATACGGAGCTCCATCGCAGTCTTTAACACTGGTAGCATGCCGCGAGAGCGTGGACGTGAACCGTATGTGCAGTTGACGGACTTTGAGCGAGGGCGTATAGTGGGCATGCGGGAGGCCGGGTGGACCTACCGCCGAATTGCTCAACACGTGGGGCGTGAGGTCTCCACAGTACATCGATGTTGTCGCCAGTGGTCGGCGGAAGGTGCACGTGCCCGTCGACCTGGGACCGGACCGCAGCGACGCACGGATGCACGCCAAGACCGTAGGATCCTACGCAGTGCCGTAGGGGACCGCACCGCCACTTCCCAGCAAATTAGGGACACTGTTGCTCCTGGGGTATCGGCGAGGACCATTCGCAACCGTCTCCATGAAGCTGGGCTACGGTCCCGCACACCGTTAGGCCGTCTTCCGCTCACGCCCCAACATCGTGCAGCCCGCCTCCAGTGGTGTCGCAACAGGCGTGAATGGAGGGACGAATGGAGACGTGTCGTCTTCAGCGATGAGAGTCGCTTCTGCCTTGGTGCCAATGATGGTCGTATGCGTGTTTGGCGCCGTGCAGGTGAGCGCCACAATCAGGACTGCATACGACCGAGGCACACAGGGCCAACACCCGGCATCATGGTGTGGGGAGCGATCTCCTACACTGGCCGTACACCACTGGTGATCGTCGAGGGGACACTGAATAGTGCACGGTACATCCAAACCGTCATCGAACCCATCGTTCTACCATTCCTAGACCGGCAAGGGAACTTGCTGTTCCAACAGGACAATGCACGTCCGCATGTATCCCGTGCCACCCACCGTGCTCTAGAAGGTGTAAGTCAACTACCCTGGCCAGCAAGATCTCCGGATCTGTCCCCCATTGAGCATGTTTGGGACTGGATGAAGCGTCGTCTCACGCGGTCTGCACGTCCAGCACGAACGCTGGTCCAACTGAGGCGCCAGGTGGAAATGGCATGGCAAGCCGTTCCACAGGACTACATCCAGCATCTCTACGATCGTATCCATGGGAGAACAGCAGCCTGCATTGCTGCGAAAGGTGGATATACACTGTACTAGTGCCGACATTGTGCATGCTCTGTTGCCTGTGTCTATGTGCCTGTGGTTCTGTCAGTGTGATCATGTGATGTATCTGACCCCAGGAATGTGTCAATAAAGTTTCCCCTTCCTGGGACAATGAATTCACGGTGTTCTTATTTCAATTTCCAGGAGTTTAGTTTGTTTTTGTAAGTTTTTGTGTGCTGGAGTGCTTCCTAGGCACAGCCTTTTGTTTCAATAAGAGTGTAGTGTACAGTACCGCCGTTGCTATCGACCCTCAATTCGTACAAGCTTCTGTTTATTTGGTTAGAACAGCTCGGTGTTGGTTAGACCGTCAGTGAGAGAGCACTTCAATTTCCCGCTGTTAATAAGGCGAGTACACCGTTCGTTTGTTGCATATTTTTACGAGCTTCAAACACGAAGGACTGCAATAATGAACAAGAACTGTGATTGTTGTGTACAGATGCGAGCTGAGTTGGTGACCCTTCGCTCACAGCTCCAGGCTGCGTAGGCGTTCGTCACACAGCTTGAGGCTGCTGTTAAGAGGCGTCACTGTAGGGGACTGTACGCGGCGGTGCGGGGGACGTTGAGCACGTCCACTGCTGTGACCTCCCATCGGTCCACTGCTGTGACCTCCCCGGGTACTGCCTGCACTGAGGTTGACGCCTCACCCGTGGTCGAGTGGGAGATCATTCCAAAGTCTGTCAGGCAGCGAAAAACTTTCCAAGGGGCCGATCGTAGTGCTTCCCCAGTTCGTTTGACGAACAGGTTTCGGGCATTATCTGTGACTGACGACGTCTCTGAGCCGGATACAGTCGTCCACCCTGTTCCAGAGGAAGCCACTCGGCCATCAAGGTCTCACATTTCACAGAGGGTGGGTTTTCTGGTAGCTGTGAGCTCCAACATTAGGCGCGTAATGGGACCCCTTAAGAACATCGCTGCCAAGCAGGGGAAGGAAACCAGTGTGCACTCCGTGTGCATTCCGGGGGGAGTCATTCCGGATGTGGAAAGGGTGCTTCCGGATGCCATGAAGAGTACAGGGTGCAGCCAACTGCAGGTGGTGGCTCATGTCGGTACCAATGACGTATGTCGCTTTGGATCGGAGGAGATTCTGTCTGGTTTCGGGCGGCTAGCAGAAATGGTAAAGACTGCCAGTCTTGCTTCCGAAATTAAAGCGGAACTCACCATCTGCAGCTTCGTCGATACAACCTACTGTGCTCCTTTGGTGCAGAGCCGAGTGGAGGGTCTGAATCAGAGGCTCAGGCGGTTCTGTGACCGTGTAGGCTGTAGATTCCTTGACTTGCGCCATCGGGCGGTGGGTTTTCCGGGTTCCGCTTAATAGGTCAGGAGTCCACTACACACAGGAAGCGGCTACACTGGTATTGGGGGCAGTGTGGAATGGACTTGGCGGTTTTTTAAGTTAGATTGTCTCAGGGAACCACAGAAGGGGCGTCCGTCTAAAAGTGGGCAGGTAGAACGCAGTAAGGTAGTTGCAGAAACGATTGGTATTCTAGTTGTAAATTTTCGTAGCTGTGTTGGGAAAGAACCAGAGTTCCAAACCCTAATAGAAAGCACTCAAGTTCCAATAGGTATAAGTACAGAAAGCTGGCTAAAATTGGGAATAAGTTAAACCGAAATTGTTTCAAATGATCTAACAGTGTTCAGAAAGGATAGATTAAATACATTTGGTGGTGGAGTATTTATTGCTGTCAGAGGTAGCTTGCCTTGTAGCGAAATTGAAGTAGATAGTTCGTGTGAAATAGTATTCGTAGAGGATATACCTGATAATCGGACTAAACTATTAACTGGATCGTTTTACCGATTCCCCCCCCCCCCTCCCCGATTTAGAAGATATAATTGCTGAACAGTTCAAAGAAAACTTGAGTCTCATGTCAAATAAGAACCCCGCTCATAAAATTATAGTCGGTGGTAACTTCAATCTACCCTCGATATGCTGGAAAAAATGTACGTTTAAAGCCAGCGGCAGGCATAAACCATAATCCGAAATTGTACTGAATGCTTTCTTAGAAAATTATTTTGATGAATTAGTTGATGAGCCCACTCGAAGTGCAAATGGTTGCGAAACCATACTTGATATTTTAGCAACAAATAATCGTGGACAAATAGTGAGTATTGAGACGAATACAGGGTTTAGCGACCACAAGGCAGTTGCTGCTAGGCTGAATACCGTATCACCTACAACCATCAAAAAGAAACGCAAAGTATATCTATTTCAAAAAACTGATATACAAAAATGCTCTTAACGCCTTTTTAAGAGACAGTCTTCACTCCTTCCGATCTGGTCATGTAAGTTTAGAAAAGTTGTGGAATTTTTTTAAAGAGATAGCTTCGACAGCAACTGAGAGATATATACCACTTAAATTATTAAGTGATGGTACTAATTCACCATGGTACACAAAACGGGTCTGATCGTTGTTGCAGAAGCCCCGAAAAAAGCATGCCAAATTTAAAATAAACCAAAATCCCCAAGATTGCAAAGTTTTACAGAAGCTCGAAGTCTAGCACGTACTGCAATGCGAGATGCTTTTAAGGATTTCCACAACGAAATTCTGTCTCGAAATCTGGCAGAAAACCCAAATACATTCTGGTGAAATCACTGATGACAGTGCCACTAAAGCTGAGTTATTAAACACGGTTTTCCGAAACTCCTTCACCAAAGAAGACGAAATAAATATTTCCGAATTCTAATAAAGAACAACTGCCAAGATGAGAAACATAGAAGTAGATATCCTCGGTGTAACAAAGCAGCTTAAATGACTTACTAAAGGCAAGACCTCCGGTCCAGATTGTATACCAATGATGTTCCTCTCAGAGTATGCTAATAAAATAGATCCATATTTAGCAGTTATATACAACCGATCGCTCATAGAAAGATCCGTACCTAAAGACTGGAATATTGCTCAAGTCACACCAATACCCAAAACGGGAAGTAGGAGTAATCCGCTGAATTATAGGCCTATATCACTAACATCGATTTGCAGTATGGTTTTGGAACATATACAGTTTTCGAACATTATGAAATACATCGAAGAAAACGATTTATTGACATGTAGTCAGCACGGATTCAGAAAATATCGTTCTTGTGAAACACAACTAGCTCTTTATACTCATGAAGTAATAAGTGCTATCGATAGGGGATGTCAAATTGATTCCATAATTTTAGATTACCAGAAGACTTTCGACACCGTTCCTCACACGCGTCTTCTTCCAAACTGCGTGCCTATGGAATATCGCCTCAGTTGTGCGACTGGATTCGTGATTTCCTGCCAGGAAGGTCACAGTTCGTAGTAATAGACGGAAAGTCATCGAGTAAAACAGAAGTAATATCCGGCGTTCCCCAAGGAAGTTTTATAGACCCTCTGTTGTTCCTGATCTATATTAACGACATCGGAGACAATCTGAGTAGTTGTATTAAATTGTTTGCGGATGATGCTGTCATTTATCGTCTTGTAAAGTCATCAGATGATCAAAATAACTTGCAAAATGATTTAGATGTTGTTGTTGTTGTGGTCTTCAGTCCTGAGACCGGTTTGATGCAGCTCTCCATGCTACTCTATCCCGTGCAAGCTTCTTCATCTCCCAGTACCTACCGCAACTTACATCCTTCTGAATCTGCTTAGTGTATTCATCTCTTGGTCTCCCTATACGATTTTTACCCTCCACGCTGCCCTCCAATACTAAATTAGTGATCCCTTGACGCCTCAGAACACATCCTACCAACCGATCCCTTCTTCTAGTCAAGTTGTGCTACAAACTTCTCTTCTCCCCAATCCTATTCAATACTTCCTCATTAGTTATGTAATCTACCAATCTAATCTTCAGCATTCTTCTGTAGCAACACATTTCAAAAGCTTCTATTTTCTTCTTGTCCAAACTATTTATCGTCCATGTTTCAGTTCCATACATGGCTACACTCCACACAAATACTTTCAAAAATGACTTCCTGACACTTAAATCTTTACTTGATGTTAACAAATTTCTCTTCTTCAGAAACGCTTTCCTTGCCATTGCCAGTCTACATTTTATACCCTCTCTACTTCGACCATCATCAGTTATTTTGCTCCCCAAACAGCAAAACTCTTTACTACTTTAAGTGTCCCATTTCCTAATCTAATTCCCTCAGCATCAGCCGACTTAATTCGACTACATTCCATTATCCTCGTTTTGCTTTTGTTGATGTTCATCTTATATCCTCCTTTCAAGACACTATCCATTCCGTTCAACTGCTCTTCCAAGTCCTTTGCTGTCTCTGACAGAATTACAATGTCATCGGCGAACCTCAAAGTTTTTATTTCTTCTCCATGGATTTTAATACCTACTCCGAATTGTTCTTTTGTTTCCTTCACTGCTTGCTTAATATACAGATTGAATAACATCGGGGAGAGACTACAACCCTGTCTCACTCCCTCCCGAACCACTGCTACCCTTTCAAGTCCCTCGACTCTTATAACTGCCATCTGGTTTCTGTACAACTCCTGACACCTTCAGAATTTGAAAGAGAGTATTCCAGTCAACATTGTCAAAAGCGTTCTCTAAGTCTACAAATGCTAGAGACGTATGTTTGCCCTTCCTTAATCTTTCTTCTAAGATAAGTCGTAGGGTCGGTATTGCCTCACGTGTTCCAGCATTTCTACGGAATCCAAACTGATCCTCCCCGAGGTCGGCTTCTACTAGTTTTTCCATTCGTCTGTAAAGAATTCGCGTTAGTATTTTGCAGCTGTGACTTATTAAACTGATACTTCGGTAATTTTCACATCTGTCGACACCTGCTTTCTTTCGGATTCGAATTATTATATTCTTCTTGAAGTCTGAGGGTATTTCGCCTGTTTCATACATCTTGCTCATCAGATGGTAGAGTTTTGTCAGGACTGGCTTTCCCAAGGCCTTCAGTAGTTCTAATGAAATGTTGTCTACTCCGGGGGCCTTGCTTCGACTCAGGTCTTTTAGTGCTCTGTCAAACTCTTCACGCAGTATCGTATCTCCCATTTCATCTTCACCTACATCCTCTTCCATTTCCATACTATTTTCCTCAAGTACATCGCCCTTGTATTGACCCTCTATATACTCCTTCCACCTTTCTGCTTTCCCTTCTTTGCTTAGAACTGGGTTTCCATCTGGGCTCTTGATATTCATGCAAGTGGTTCTCTTATCTCCAAAGGACTCTTTAATTTTCCTGTAGGCAGTATCTATCTTGCCCCTAGTGATACTCGCTTCTACATCCTTACATTTGTCCTCTAGCCACCCCTACTTAGCAATTTTGCACTTCCTGTCGATCTCATTTTTGAGACGTTTGTGTTCCTTTTTGCCTGCTTCATTTTCTGCATTTTTATATTTTCTCCTTTCATAAATTAAATTCAATATATCTTCTGTTACCCAAGGATTTCTACTAGCCCTCGTCTTTTTACCTACTTGATCCTATGCTGCCTTCACTACTTCATCCCTCAGAGCTACCCATTCTTCTTCTACTTTATTTCTTTCCCCCATTCCTGTCGGTTGTTCCCTTATGCTCTCCCTGAAACTCTGTACAACCTCTGCTTTAGTCAGTTTATCCAGGTCCCATCTCCTTAAATTCCCACCTTTTTGCAGTTTCTTCAGTTTTAATCTACAGATCATAACCAATAGATTGTGGTCAGAGTCCACCTCTGCTCCTGGAAATGTCTTACAATTTAAAACCTGGTTCCTAAATCTCTGTCTTATCATTATATAATCTATCTGATACCTTTTATTATCCTCAGAATTCTTCCATGTGTACAACCTTCTTTTATGATTCTTGAACCAAGTGTTAGCTATGATTAACTTATTCTCTGTGCAAAATTCTACCAGGCGGCTTCCTCTTTCATTTCTTAGCCCCAATCCATATTCACCTACTACATTTCCTTCTCTCCCTTTTCCTACTACCGAATTCCAGTCACCCATGACTATTAAATTTTCGTCACCCTTCACTGTCTGAATAATTTCTTTTATTTCATCATACATTTCTTCAATTTCTTCGTCATCTGCAGAGCTAGTTGGCATATAAACTTGTACTACTGTAGTAGGTGTGGGCTTCGTATCTATCTTTGCCACAATAATGCGTTCACTCTGCTGTTGGTAGTAGCTTACCCGCATTCCTATTGTTTTATTCATTATTAAACCTACTCCTGCATTACCCTTATTGTATTTATAACTCTGTATTCACCTGACCAAAAGTCTTGTTCCTCCTGCCACCGAACTTCACTAATTCCCACTATATCCAACTTTAACCTATCCATTTCCCTTTTTAAATTTTCTAACCTACCTGCCCGATTAAGGGATCTGACATTCCACGCTCCGACCCGTAGAACGCCAGTTTTCTTTCTCCTGATAACGACATCCTCTGGAGTAGTCCCCGCCCGGAGATCTGAATGGGGGACTATTATGTGATTATTATGGGAGGAGGGACTTTGAAAATTCTAGAAATAATGTTCCAAGTAGAGGAGATAGGAGATATGAAAATGATTTCAGAAACAATACACATGAGGGAGGATGGAGGAGAGATAACAGGAATGATAGAAATAGGTATTGGGGAAGAGAACAAGATAGATAGGTGGTTTGTTGAAAGTAGTGAACAAAACGACAACTACTAACGGACAGACCGAGGGAACCAGCCAGGAAACGGTGGACAGACCCACTAGATGTCCGTAGTTTTGGGGCTAGACAATATTATGACAGGGCAACACATAACCGAAACTGGAAAAGGAGAGGATACAGTGTAAAGAGTAAGTACTATGAAAATACTGATGTTGTTAGAATGAATAAGTTAGAATTTAATAAGAGGTTTTGGGATACTGTGAGTACAAGTGATGTAGTTAATAAAAACAGTGTTCAAGCACAGGTAGTTAGTGAAAGTGCAGAAGTGGAAGGTATTGCAGTAGTTGGGCTGAAAAAGATACTGGTGTTAATGACAAGTCAGACACACCACAAATAGAATCTATTTTTGGAGGTTTATTTGATAAGAAGGGGGATGATGAAGTGTTTAATGCAGCCATAGACTCAATTGCTGAAATTCAGATACATAGGGGGGAAACTGAAGATGGGGTTGTTGTGGAGAAGGAGGAAGAAGTAATAGAGGGACATTTAAATAATGATCCTAAGTCAAGTGATGTTGTTGATGAGAGTGTGGAGGAAGAAATAAAAGTATTTATAGAATTGAAAAGTAATGATGAAGTAAAGATAAGTGATGTGACAAATATGGGTAATAATGGGGTTAATTTAAGTGAAATGCAGGCAAGGGAATGTGTATCTGATGACAAGCTATTTCCTATTGGGAACTATGAAACACTAATTTATGAGAATGGTAATAATAATAATAATAATATTAAAGAAAATATAAAGGGATGGAATGTAAATGTGTGTTTTCAAGAAAAAGGGGAAAAGTTTTTAGAAGTTTTGTGGAACAACTATGGAAACTGTATAAACAAAGATGCCTTTTGGAAAGAATTGGCAAAGGTAAGGGCAACCTTATATCCTATAAGGTGGATAAGAATCTGTAGTGGACTTTATAAAAAATGGGGTGAAAACAGTAGTTTGTTAAGTGGCAACACAGTGTTAAGAGGAACAGATAAAAACAGATGTATGTGTTTAAATGTCAATGCTTTGCAAACAGAGAGGAATGTGTCTAAGTGTAGGAAAGAGACATTAGACTTAGGAACTAAAGAAATTGAAAATCATCTGTTGTTTGAAAATACAGAAATAGACAAAGATGTTGAGCTAGGTTGTCCATATGTTAAAGTAAACATTGACAAGTGGGTAGGAAGAGTGTTAGTAGACACAGGAAGTCCTGTTTTTGCCATCACTTCTAAACTTAGAGATAAGATCAGAAATTCTCAACATTTTCCTGAGATACCAGTTGTTGGATTAAAAGTGAAAGGAAAAGCTACACAGTTCAAACCAGGGGACCTTGTACTCGTCAAGACACAAGAGAAATCAAAATTATTGTCAGCTGAACTTAAGAAGTTTTTTGATATTTACATTGGTCCATTTGAAATAAAAGAAAGCCCACATCCTAATGCGTATAGACTCATCTTTCCCAGATCAAGAAGGTTATTCGGATTAAGAAACAACACTGAATTAAAACCATATAAACATGATTAAGCACATTTCCCTTTTTGAATAAAGTACTTACCAACTTTCTGTAAAGCATTTTACCAGCAAAGATTTTTACTGCGTGTGTCAAATAGCAACTGCCGCTCATCCTATAGACCCTGGAAAAGTTCCAGATCTCTGAGAGAATGTTTTAATATTTTCATTGTCACTATTGAATATTAAATTTTGAGACATCTTCTTTACTTGCAATGGGCAAGTTTAACCATGCACCCAAAGAGGTGACAAACATTTATTCCTTTTTTGTATTGTTGAATATGAGACATACTTGCACCAAATAAAAAAGACAATGTAAAAATTGTTGTGCAAGACCCATCATTTTGTTACTATTCGTTTTTGAGGCATAAGATATGTGTACAATTTTCTACAGCTAATCAGATGTTCACCAAGTTTGATGTTTGTGTTATATTGTGACCAATTTCAGTGTGCAATTTTGGTATTAATATGTTCTTGTACTATCTTGACTATGTGTCTCAATGGGAGACAATATTTAAAAAACACTTTTTCAAATGCATATTATATTCATACATGTGACTTTTCTAGTGTTCGTGTATATATATCATGTGCATACTTATAATTATGTTCTATGTTTTCAATTCCATTATGTGGCTCAAAAAGAGCAGACAGTTGCAATTTTTCTTATGGACATATGACCTGTCCATCTATGTAATATATTTATGTTCCTTCTATTATCTTGACTATTCTGTGACTCAATGAGAGCTAACTTTGAAATAATTTACATATATTTTTTATATATCATAACATCACATGTGATGTATTTGTGTCTGTGTTTGATCATTTTCCATGTGGCTCACTGGGAGCAAAGATTATACAATTTTTTTGCTTTCATACTTTACTAAATATTTTTGTTATGCTGTCATACTGAGAGTCATTACACAAAGTACATTTGAAACAACAACTAAAATATTTGCAGGAAAAAGTCATTTTCAAACGGTGTAACAGTCATTGTATACATACACATTATGCCTAATAAAACAAAAAACTTATTAAAGTAGAACTTTTCCAAATGTTAGCCATTTGACACATTGGTCCTAATCGGCTAACATCATTAACATTCTGTAAATGATATTACCCGAGGGGGGTATTTTAATGGAACATATTAAAGGCTTTACTTTACCAAAGTATACGATACCCTACAAATTCAACCATTTTAACGAGTATTTATGATTATAGAAAAGTTATTGTGTAGGTTAACAATCATTGCATAACATGTCTCGATAAACAGACAACCCATTAAATTATACTGAATAACTGACCCACATGAAAGCTAACATCACTTGATCACTGATACAGCAAATGTCATCATGTAAAAACACTAAGTTCATCTTAAATAATTAATATGAAGTACGAAAAATAGTGGCCAACATACATATTTTGGATCTTCTTAAATAAAAATCACCCAGTGAAACCTATTTGTTCGCTAGGACCGTTTTCACTCAGTATTCACGTAAACTCTCCTATTTTAGACGAAAACCAATGTAATTCTTAATAATTCATGTTATTTACTTATTTATGCAAATTAGAGAACTCAATTGACAAACTTTTAAAAAACGGCCTTTTTGTACCAAAGAATTATTCTGTCAAGTCAACAAATCTGTCTGTCATTTTAATAACATGTTAAATTACGTCACTCGATATAAATTAATAACTTTTCTGCACAAATTATGATAACAGATGTACATGTGACTTATAAACGATATCTCTTTTTAGTAGTTATTTGACAAGCTTATAAATACAAGCAGCAAAAAGGGTCGGGAGCGCAGGCGGAATGTCACTTTGGTAAAGTGTGTTTGTGTGTTATTGTTCGAGGTGGATAAACAATGCAAAGAATATGTAAAAGGAGTACTACTTCGTGTTGTGTCATTGCCTTTGGTGGACAGTGGAATTAACATGGCCACCAGAGTAATAAATATTTGAAGTTTAAATATTTGTTGGTTTCGCTCATTATTTATCATCAAAAGCACATCAAAAACACGGGACCTCATCTTTTTACCCCTAGACAACCAGATTTAGAGCCAGCATCAGCATCGAGACACAGCAGCGATCCAGCAAGCAGCAGCGATTACCACAAAGCATTTTAATGGCGCCAACCTAACATCAAGTGCTAACAAGCTCCGTAAATGGGAGTGAAATAGTGCGATTATAGCAATATCTACAGCCTCCAACGTGCTCACATGAGGAAAGTTTCCAACCGATTTCTCATACACAAACAGCAGTTGACCGGGGTTGCCTGGTGAAACGTTGTTGTGATGCCTCGTGTAAAGAGGAGAAATGCGTACCATCACATTTCCGACTTTGATAAAGGTCGGATTGTAGCCTATCGCGATTGCGGTGTACCGTATCGCGACATTGCTGCTCGCGTTGGTCGAGATCCAATGACTGTTAGCAGAATATGGAATCGGTGGGTTCAGGAGGGTAATACGGAACGCCGTGCTGGATCCCAACGGCCTCGTATCACTAGCAGTCGAGATGACAGGCATCTCATCAGCATGGCTGTAACGGATCGTACAGCCACGTCTCGATCCCTGAGTCTACAGATGGGGACGATTGCAAGACAACAACCATCTGCACGAAAAGTTCGACGGCGTTTGCAGCAGCATGGACTATCAGCTCGTAGACCATGGCTGCGGTTACCCTTGACGCTGCATAACAGACAGGAGGACCAGCGGTTGTGTACTCAACGATGAACCTGGGTGCGGGAATGGCAAAACGTCATTTTTTCGGATGAATCCAGGTTCTGTTTACAGCATCATGTTGGTCGCATCCGTGTTTGGCGACACCGCGGTGAACGCACATTGGAAGCGTGTATTCGTCATCTCCATACTGGCGTATCACCCGGCGTGATAGTATGGGGTGCCATTGGTTACACGTCTCGGTCACCTCTTGTTCGCATTAACGGCACTTTGAACAGTGGACGTTACATTTCAGATGTGTTACCACCCGTGGCTCTACCCTCATTGGATACCTGCGAAACCTCACATTTCAGCAGGATAATGCTCGACCGCATGTTGCAGGTCTTGTATGGGCCTTTCTGGATACAGAAAATGTACGACTGCTGCCCAGGCCAGCACATTCTCCAGATCCCTCACCAATTGAAAACGTCTGGTCAATGGTGGCCGAGCAACTGGCTCGTCACAATACGCCAGGCACTACTCTTGATGAACTGTGGTATCGTGTTGAAGCTGCATAGCCATCTGTACCTGTACACGCCATCCAGGCTCTGTTTGACTCAATGCCCAGGCCTTTCAAGGTCGTTATGACGGCCAGAGTTGGTTGTTCTGGGTACTGCTTTCTCAGGTTCTATGCACCCAAATTTCGTGAAAATGTAATCACGTGTCAGTTCTAGTATAATATATTTGTCCAATGAATACCCGTTTATCATCTGTATTTCTTCTTGGTGTAGCAATTTTAATGGCCAGTAGTGTAAGTTTTAAATCCAACGTAAAAATATTCCTCCTGGATATCTGCTCCTATTCCATGGACGAATTTCTATTTGCGAACTGGCAAGCTATAAAACAAAATAAAATAAACTACTTTTCAACTGTAGTGGGATGAAGAGGAATAATTAACATCAATACAATCGTGTACAATGTATACCAGCAAACTGACTCATTCCACATCATTTCGATAAAAGAATCGTTCAAATGATCTCCGCAGTCTGTAACCAAGTATCTAACATCATCAACTTCTGTTTGAGGCGGTCCTGTTTAATGAACACCACTGCGCACGTGATCATTTATGAGTCAAAATGTTTACTGAATGACATTCTTGTTTACTAAAGGTCAGAGAATCAGATATATTGCAGCTATAAATCATGTGCTTCGGTGAACTTCAATTCTTTTGGTAGAGAATGTCACTTTATAATGATCTTTGTAATGATTTACAATGGTCTTATAACAATCTTTATAATGCTTTATATTTGTCTTACTCAGCTGTGGCTGCAAGAAGATGACATCGTAGGTAAATTTAAAAAATAATTAGTTTTCGCTTGCTGATATGTGCCTTCAATTTTGTATGAAATAGCTGTTTCAAGTCTTTAAATGTCTCTGCATTGCGTATCGAGCTCGATATTATTGTACTTGGCCTCCTTGGCCATTATCTGATACATGCTGTGACGCTACAGTAAACATATTAATTCATTATTAACTAAAATATTTCATTTGCTTTCACACATTCTGTATCTAACGCACTTGCAAATCAATGTGATATGTGGTGTAATCAGCATGATACAAGACGGCCTAAGCAGATCAGCACCTGGATCACTACAATGAGGTTGCCCACATACAGCCTAGTATGTCACTATGAAGTCTGTCCCTCCCTTCCTTCCAATAAAAGTTAGCATGTGATGTAAGAACTCAGAGTCATGCATACGAATAAATGTATCCTATCTGTCTGATACAAAATAATACAGAAAACTGCGAGGAAAATTAATGTATTTTTCGGAACTATTTAATGTGTAACTGAAATTCCATTGCATTATTATGTACATCCAGATTAAGAAGCAAATTCACCCGCTTCTGCATGTCTTATCAGTTATCGATGATTTATATGCGTCAACTCTCTGTCCATGAAAGTCAAGAGATAATTTGAGATACAGGTGAAACACAAAGATATGAGGCACTAAGAACCATAAGGGTTCAGAGCCAAGAAATAAAGTTTTCAGAAAAATAGATGTTTTTGAAAATCAAGTCTGTAGACAAACTATCTGCCTCATAGGTGCGACTTGTTTTTTAATCAAGCCTCAACATCCTACACTTCCTACAAAAGAATCATGTACCCATTTTATATTACCAAATTTTAGGATTAGTATTTAGGATTGATATTATTAATGTTCAAATGGTGCAAATGGCTCTGAGCACTATGGGACTTAACATCTGTGGTCATCAGTCCCCTAGAACTTAGAACTACTTAAACCTAACCAACCTAAGGACATCACACACATCCATGCCCGTGGCAGGATTCGAACCTGCGACCGTAGCAGTCGTGCGGTTCCGGACTGAGCGCCTAGAACCGCGAGACCACCGCGGCCGGCTGTTAATGTTAACCCACAAAATTTTCACATATAGGCTATTGGCAATAGTGTTTTTTTACTGTTATGTAGTTTTTAATTAATATAAAAGTAGAATGGGAATGTAAATAACAGACAGTAATTGCACCAATCACGCAAATACCACTCATCCTGACACTGCGTGGTCCTCCCTCTCGCCATTCCGTTTTCATGAATCTTATTGTCTGGGCTGAGGTTCATATAACACTGTCTGTTTAATTTAGGCATGAAATCTAGTAGTTTTGTTGATACTACGTGTTTTAATGTTTTAAGTTTTATCTAGTCGTTTTGTTAAGTCTTTGTGTCTCTAGGTTGATATTTGTCTTTTGCAAGGCATCTACAAATTGTGGAGAAATGACAAATTTGGTCTCAATCGGAATGTCTTGAAGAAAACAGTGGCCTTCCATGACCCCAATGAAGAGTATGTCACTTTAAATAAAAGATCAAGGCAATCTATTAAAAAACTTCGTAAAATTTTTGAAATGTACATCATTGCCACGAACACTTTTTTTTTCCGAGTGAGATCAGAAACTGTCTTAAACGTTATGGTGGTGCATTCCTTCAAGAGCTTCCAGATTTTATGGAAGGCCTCAGTACAGCCACCGAGCGTTCCTACATCAATGAAAATTTGTACTTTGGGACCTTACGGAAGGGCTCTCCGCAGATATTCATATATAGAGCGTAGGGATACAGCACGAATGAAGCTGGTTCACCATAAGGTCAAAAGATGTCAGGAGCATGCATACATGCTGCAATCTCAAAACTGACGACAGTGTGCAGGCGCCTGTGGTTATCAGCGCTTCATATCGGAAAAATATTTCCTCAGCAACGCTTATAGTCTCATATTTTCTGTCGTCGCAGAACAGCAACCAAATTACGGAACTTTTTGACCGCTCTGTATTGGAGAGATACCCTTGAGATGAAGATTTTGACAGTGACGGAAATAGTGGCGAAACTTGAGAAACCAGTAATAACGCAGTCGACTCCAGCAGAAGAGGGTGAGTCTATCTCAATAGAAATTGGCAGAACGGTGCAAAGCTGGCGAAAATCTGCTGCAATCCGGTAAAGAGCTAGAAGAGTAGGAAAGAGATGGGTACAGAAGTAAGCTGCGCGGGGTGCAGAGAGTTGCTCGTTGTGGTTATTGACACGTGTGCTATGTGTGTGTGTGTGTGTGTGTGTGGAGAGAGACAGGAGTGGGACGGGACGGCCGCTATCGCCGGACGAGTGCCGCTGTGCGCGCCTGCAGCTGTTGCGCCGCGCTGTGTCTGCTGTCTGCTGTCTGCTGTATGCTGCCCGCCGCGTCGCTGGGCGCTGCTGGTTTTTGCGCCCGCCCTCCACAAGGCGGGCCTTTGTGCCTCTATCGGTATCGGCCGCGTTATTAGCGGCTTATCTGGCAGTGCGCTCTCCTCTGTGCATCGACCCACGCTGCTCTCTCTCTCCCTCTCCACTAGTAGTACCGCGTGCCTGTCCCGTTCTCTGGTCCCTGCCGGAACATCGGCTCTTCCGCTGTCCGCTTTGAGTTACGTGGGCCCCCTGCTTCATGCTGCTCCATCCCATCTCTGGCACTCTCGCCCGAAAAAGATCCCCACTTCTGCAGACTCTGTTGCCTACAAGATCGACAACTGTCCTCAGTCAGCATGTTACCTCGCGTCCCGCACGATTAAATAACGATATTACGAGGGCAGTTCAATAAGTAATGCAACACATTTTTTTTCTCGGCCAATTTTGGTTGAAAAAACCGGAAATTTCTTGTGGAATATTTTCAAACATTCCCGCTTCGTCTCGTACAGTTTCATTGACTTCCGACAGGTGGCAGCGCTGTACGGAGCTGTTAAAATGGCGTCTGTAACGGATGCGCGTTGCAAACAACGGGCAGTGATCGAGTTTCTTTTGGCGGAAAACCAGGGCATCTCAGATATTCATAGGCGCTTGCAGAATGTCTACTGTGATCTGGCAGTGGACAAAAGCACGGTGAGTCGTTGGGCAAAGCGTGTGTCATCATCGCCGCAAGGTCAAGCAAGACTGTCTGATCTCCCGCGTGCGGGCCGGCCGTGCACAGCTGTGACTCCTGCAATGGCGGAGCGTGCGAACACACTCGTTCGAGATGATCGACGGATCATCATCAAACAACTCAGTGCTCAACTTGACATCTCTGTTGGTAGTGCTGTAACAATTGTTCACCAGTTGGGATATTCAAAGGTTTGTTCCCGCTGGGTCCCTCGTTGTCTAACCGAACACCATAAAGAGCAAAGGAGAACCATCTGTGCGGAATTGCTTGCTCGTCATGTGGCTGAGGGTGACAATTTCTTGTCAAAGATTGTTACAGGCGGTGAAACATGGGTTCATCACTTCGAACCTGAAACAAAACGGCAATCAATGGAGTGGCGCCACACCCACTCCCCTACCAAGAAAAAGTTTAAAGCCATACCCTCAGCCGGTAAAGTCACGGTTACAGTCTTCTGCGACGCTGAAGGGGTTATTCTGTTCGATGTCCTTCCCCACGGTCAAACGATCAACTCTGAAGTGTATTGTGCTACTCTTCAGAAATTGAAGAAACGACTTCAGCGTGTTCGTAGGCACAAAAATCTGAACGAACTTCTCCTTCTTCATGGCAACGCAAGACCTCACACAAGTCTTCGCACCCGAGAGGAGCTCACAAAACTTCAGTGGACTGTTCTTCCTAATGCACCCTACAGCCCCGATCTCGCACCGTCGGATTTCCATATGTTTCGCCCCATGAAGGACCCAATCCGTGGGAGGCACTACGCGGATGATGAAGAAGTTATTGATGCAGTACCACGTTGGCTCCGACATCGACCAGTGGAATGGTACCGTGCAGGCATACAGGCCCTCATTTCAAGGTGGCGTAAGGCCGTAGCATTGAATGGAGATTACGTTGAAAAATAGTGTTGTGTAGCTAAAAGATTGGGGAATAACTTGGTGTATTTCAATGCTGAATAAAACTACCCCTGTTTCAGAAGAAAAATGTGTTGCATTACTTATTGAACTGGCCTCGTACTTCCCTTATGCATTCTGGACGCTGGACACTGCGACTGCGGTTAAAGCCTCGCGAGTTATGGCTACGTTTGTGAGATTCTTCTATTTTCCCTTTGCACATAGTTTTACTTTACGTTAAATGCTGTGTTATCATTTCACGAATGACACCATATTTCATTTGATTTAATTTATCCGGTACTGGTTATAATGGTCGCCCAACCGTTGATATTCCTATATTCGCACTATATCACTCCAATATACGAAGCTTGTTAGCACTTGAACTAGAGAATTGGGTTGGCGCCATTAAATTGTATTGTAGTAGTTGCTGCTGCTGCTGGCTGGTTCACTGCTGTATCTTCATGTTAATGTTGGCTCTATATGTATTCGTCTAGGGGTAAAAAGATGACGTCCCTTGTTGTTGATGTGCTCCTTGATAAATAATGAACGACAGCATAAGTGAACTTCAACTATTTATTGACATGGTTGCCATCTTAACTCCAGTGACCACCCAAAGACGTCGTCACAGTACAGAGTAACACTTCTTTTACAACATCTTCGCATTGTTTTTCCAGATAAGACAATAACATACACACTTTACAAAAGTTCTATCAAGACTGGGCTGACGAGGCTTCTTGCTGGTTGTATTCATAACCTCGTCAAAGAACAACTAAGAAGATACGTGGTTTATAAGTCAGGCATCCATCTTTTATCGTAATTTGTGCAAAAAAGTTATTAATTTACATTGAGTGACATAATTTAACAGGTCATTAAAATGACAGACAGATTTGTCAACTTGTCAGAACAATTCTTTGCTGCAAAAAGGCCGTTTTTCAGAGGTCCATCTATTGACTTCTCTCATTTGCATAAATAAGTAAATAACGTGAATTATTAAAAATTACAGTGGTTCTCGTTTAAAATAGATGTGTTTACGTAAATAGTGAGTGAAAACAGTCCTAGTGAATAGATAGGTTTCACTGGGTAATTTTTATTTAAGAAGATCCAAAATAGGGTAATTTTTGTTTAAGGAGATCCAAAATACGCAAGTTGACCAATATTATTCGTATTTTATATTAATTATTTGAGTTGAATATACTGTTTTTAGATAATGACATCTGCTGTATCAGTGTTCAAGTGATGTTAACTTTTGTGTGGGTCAGTTATTAATTATATTTTGATGGGTTGACTGTTTATGTAGACATGTTATGCAATCACTGTTAACATACACAATTGCTTTTCTATTATCAAAATTAGTTAAACTGGTTGAATTACGAAGGTATTGCATACTTCGTTATAATAAAGCCTTTAATAGGTTCCGTTACAAGGTGCAAATGATAAATTTAATAATGAGTGATAGACTCAGTTCTTCCATGCAAAGAATATCTTATAAATAATTTCTCTTTTCTGAACCGATCAGCTCTAGTACAGACATACAGAATCTCTGTGATTTCCACTACTCAAAAGAAAAATCACTATGGATCTTATACTTCATACAGTACACCATCTTTTTTTTCTTTTTAGCTGTACACACCTGCAACAACCACTTCGCAAATTTACTGCCAGTTGTTGATAGATGGGTGCAACGGTAAGATGTAAAATAAACCTCGCAGTCGCCCAAGGTAGTCTTACAGCGCCGCTGCTGGTAACGATTAGGATTGTGAAACTACCGTAGGCAACTGTAAACTACCATAAGTAAGCGTAAACTATGGTAGTTTTTCTAATATCCTTCGTCAGGTAAGATCGTACCTGCGTTACCTATAAGTTAGGCGTCTTGCATGGCTATCGGGCGTTACCCCATAACGATCGCTTTATTCACGTACGTGATCAGCGTCCTACCAGATTTCCCTAGAAACAGGAAGCGGCGAACCGTATATATATATATATATATATATATATATATATATATATATATATAAAGGGTCGTCTAACGTATGAAACATTTTTGTTCTACACAGTTATTCTCCTTTATGTTACTTAAAAATGGAAAGTACATACGAAAAATTTAAACTGTCAATGTTTAATTCAGATTTTAATTCAAAATTGTTGATGTGTGATGCAGATCTATCATATAGTGCCAGAAAACCCAATTCCTAAAAAAAGCCCTCTGACTACATCAAAAGTAATTGCTTTGGTTAAATGAAAGCGGAGAAGTTATTCAATTACCTAATTTTTATCACTTATTCTTTAAGGCTACAAAATACACAATGGAATAAAACTGAATCAAGTGTCGTTCTAATTATGACTAAAATAAACAATCAAACTAACATAAAAACAAAGAAAAGAGGTTGGCTACCTATTTCTCTCTTACGCATCATTCATGTCTCTTTCCCTACCAATACTACCAGCAATCCGACCAGTTACTACGTCACTTTTGTACTGTACCAAAACTACCGAAAGGAAGTTTGGCGGAGCACATGACATACGGCAATGAAGAAACGTTCGTAAGGCTCTTCACCGAAAATGCTTTCGCCTGCATCTCCATTTACATCTACAGCGTGAATTACCTAACACTTACGCCGCAAATATTGCTGAGACGGAAAGTGCTATTGATGTGAGGTTTTCAAATGAAATGGCTCCAAGCGGTAATGGAACTTAAAATCTGAGGTCATCAGTCCCCTAGACTTAGAACTACTTAAACCTAACGAACCTATTGACATCACACGCATCCATGCCCAAGGCAGGATTCGAACCAGCGACCGTAGCAGCAGCGTGGTTCCAGACTGAAATGTCTAGAACCGCTCGGCCACAGAGGCCGGTGGTGTGCGGCTTTCACAGAATTAATTGGTAGTCATGGGTTCGTCTTGTTAGCGAATCGACAGATTTTAATAATACTTACAAAGTGTATTTTTGAGTAAACAAACATTTTTTAAAACGAACTATGACTATTGAGATTAACAGACTAAAAATACAATGTCATTGATGTTTGTTACAGGATTCCAGTGGGAATCATTTACGAGACACCGTATTTTGAAAAGTTCCCACACCGACTCTTGTGCAATACCTGTGTTAGCGCACACTAAAGATCAATGTAAGTGCATACACTAGTCATGTGGATTGACCACTAACGAGATATTTGACCAACACAGATTGCGTTACAAATTACCACCGGCAGCGGCAAAACATGCTTCCAGTCTGGTATGGAACGACTACTGCACACTTGCTAGCATTTCAGTGGAGATGTCCGAGCAGGCTGTAGTAATACGAAATTGATTATCAACGGGTGTAGTTAGTATGTCGTTGTAGATAGCGTCTTTCTGCTTTCCCCGCAGAAAAAAATCTACGGACGTCGAGTCCGGGGAGCGAGCTGGCCAAGATACAGACCCTCTGCGTCCAGTCCAACGCTCTGGAAACAATTCGTGAAGACGTGCTGTAGAGTTCGTGCACTACGGGCCGGAAAGCCATCATGTTCGTACCACAGGTCCCTACTAGTTTGCAGAGGAACGTCTTATAGCATCTATGGAAGTTAGTTAGGAGGTTGTGATACTTTCGCGCGGTCAGTGTTCTATTTATGAAAAGCGGGCCTATGAGGTGATGGTTCACTGTCCCACACCACATGTTCACTCTCCATGGACGCTGACGTTTCACCCGAAGAAGCCAATGGGGGGACAGACCATTAGTGCATGTTTAGGCAGTTTACCTGACCGTGACTGGTAAATGTGGCGTCAACAGTAAAAAAGATACACGATACTTCCGTAGTGTCCTGCCTTAATACCCGTGTAGAGAACTTATGATTCTCATAATCGTTTCCACTCAACTGTTAAGGGAGAGAAATGTGATAGGGATAGAACTACACTCCTGGAAATGGAAAAAAGAACACATTGACACCGGTGTGTCAGACCCACCATACTTGCTCCGGACACTGCGGGAGGGCTGTACAAGCAATGATCACACGCACGGCACAGCGGACACACCAGGAACCGCGGTGTTGGCCGTCGAATGGCGCTAGCTGCGCAGCATTTGTGCACCGCCGCCGTCAGTGTCAGCCAGTTTGCCGTGGCATACGGAGCTCCATCGCAGTCTTTAACACTGGTAGCATGCCGCGACAGCGTGGACGTGAACCGTATGTGCAGTTGACGGACTTTGAGCGAGGGCGTATAGTGGGCATGCGGGAGGCCGGGTGGACGTACCGCCGAATTGCTCAACACGTGAGGCGAGAGGTCTCCACAGTACATCGATGTTGTCGCCAGTGGTCGGCGGAAGGTGCACGTGCCCGTCGACCTGGGACCGGACCGCAGCGACGCACGGATGCACGCCAAGACCGTAGGATCCTACGCAGTGCCGTAGGGGACCGCACCGCCACTTCCCAGCAAATTAGGGACACTGTTGCTCCTGGGGTATCGGCGAGGACCATTCGCAACCGTCTCCATGAAGCTGGGCTACGGTCCCACACACCGTTAGGCCGTCTTCCGCTCACGCCCCAACATCGTGCAGCCCGCCTCCAGTGGTGTCGCGACAGGCGTGAATGGAGGGACGAATAGAAACGTGTCGACTTCAACGATGAGAGTCGCTTCTGCCTTGTTGCCAATGATGGTCGTATGCGTGTTTGGCGCCGTGCAGGTGAGCGCCACAATCAGGACTGCATACGACCGAGGCACACAGGGACAACACCCGGCATCACGGTGTGGGGAGCGATCTCCTACACTGGCCGTACACCACTGGTGATCGTCGAGGGGACACTGAATAGTGCACGGTACATCCAAACCGTCATCGAACCCATCGTTCTACCATTCCTAGACCGGCAAGGGAACTTGCTGTTCCAACAGGACAATGCACGTCCGCATGTATCCCGTGCCACCCAACGTGCTCTAGAAGGTGTAAGTCAACTACCCCGGCCAGCAAGATCTCCGGATCTGTCCCCCATTGAGCATGTTTGGGACTGGATGAAGCGTCGTCTCACGCGGTCTGCAGGTCCAGCACGAACGCTGGTCCAACTGAGGCGCCAGGTGGAAATGGCATGGCAAGCCGTTCCACAGGACTACATCCAGCATCTCTACGATCGTCTCCATGGGAGAATAGCAGCGTGCATTGCTGCGAAAGGTGGATATACACTGTACTAGTGCCGACATTGTGCATGCTCTGTTGCCTGTGTCTATGTGCCTGTGGTTCTGTCAGTGTGATCATGTGATGTATCTGAGCCCAGGAATGTGTCAATAAAGTTTCCCCTTCCTGGGACAATGAATTCACGGTGTTCTTATTTCAATTTCCAGGAGTTTATGTCGATGGAGAATGCGACTGCGCGGGGGTACTGACGTGCGAATCAACTGCAACAGCAGCAAGAACACTAATTTCCTCATTTTCTGTCGGCAGTTTTCTCCTTCTGTTACGTTGTCTAGGTGTTACACTACCACTTTCATACAAATGGTTGAAGAGGTTGATAAATAACTGCCGAGATGGTTGAAGTGGGATATCTTGCCGCATGCAGCGTACAAGAACGATCTGCATTCTTCCTACACTCCATACACGCCATAAGCATTCGGCGTTTTCTGCATAGGTAAATCGATCATCCACTTACAGCCTACAGCTTGAACTTTCACGCATTAACCGTCTAGCGAGTCGCAGTGCACTCAAGGAACACACAAGCGCATTGTAAGCAAGCGTAAGATCTTGGCTAGCTGCTACGCAGGTTGAATGGCACAAACAAGTGTACGGTATCTCCTAAAGATCTCGCGCTAGAATCCTGCAACAAAGCAACAAACACTACTGACATTCTAATTTACCCTGTATTTAGCTCCATTTAAAAAACGGTGTGTTTGCCCAAAAATACACTTCCTGAGTATTATTACAATCTGTTTACTGGCAAACAATACGAACCCCTGACCACCAATCCATTCTGTGAAAACCACATATCAACAGCACTTCACATTTCCACAATATTTGCAGCGAAAGTTTTAAGTGACTGAGCCTGCACACCACATAAACCACATTGCGATGTGTGGAGGAGGGTGCCTTCGACGCCACTAGCTATTATTTCCCACCTTCCTTGTTCCAGTCGCGACTGGTGTGTGGGGAGAACGACTTTATGCAAACTTTCGTAAGTGCTGAAATTTCTCTGCTTTTTGTGGTGCAATCATTTCGCTAGACATTATGTGGGAAGAAGTAATATGTCGCCCGACTCTTCTTCGAAAGTACGCTCTCAGAATTTCAATAGTAACCCTCCTTGAGATACAAAACAGTCTTTCTTGTAGCGTAAGCCCCTGTAACGCTGTCATCCCGACCTTGCGATACCCCTTCTGTTAATTCTGTTTGGTGAAGGTCTTACAGTAATGAAAAGTCTACACTAGTGTCCAAAATTAAAGCAACAAACAGAAATTTTCCAATCTTGCGTTTATTTTCGCACAAAACGGAATCAACGAGTGATAATAAAGAAGAAACACTATAAAGAACACAGAAAGTAAACAACTGAAACAGGTATAGCGGTAAACAAAAATGTTATTCGTTTTTTTCTGGCTTAACGGACTAGCACACACATTGCGACTACTGGTTAATGTGCTCAGTATGAGGTGTGACCATGTCTTGTAGCAATGCATGCCCGGAAACGGCAGGTCATGTTGTGAATGATGTCATCAATCTCATGCTGAGGAAATAACGCCCATTCTCTCCCATCCGGAGAGTGACCAGGCCACGTCATACGTCAACAACCCGTACTCTATGAGGTCGAGCATCATCGTCCATCAGTACGAAGTCTGGGCCCACAGCACCTCACAGAAACCGCAGATGGGGTCCCAAGACCTCCTCACGATACCTGACAGCAGTTTAACCTTGCCGATTTAACCGTACAATTTCATGAAGATGTGTTCCAGTGGTCCACATAATCCCTGTCTACATCATTAGGGATCCTCATCGATCTCTTTCCACAGTGTTTTGGTCCCGAAATCGTGTTCAGTTTTCCCTTCAGATGCGAATCCATCGAGAATCACTCCCCAGACTAAGAGGGTTTCATCTATGAAAACGACATTGGTGACGTTCGACCGTCCAGGCGGCATATTGATGACTCCACTCTAGACGTTACCTTTTGTGAAGACGCGTCAGAGGTAGACATACCCGCCGGCCGCGGTGGTCTAGCGGTTCTAGGCGCTCAGTCCCGAACCGCGTGACTACTACGGTCGCAGGTTCGAATCCTGCCTCGGGCATGGATGTGTGTGATGTCCTTAGGCTAGTTAGGTTTAAGTAGTTCTAAGTTCTAGGGGACTGATGACCACAGATGTTAAGTCCCATAGTGCTCAGAGCCATTTTTCTTTGTTGACATACAGCAGGTCTCAGACAGTAAGAGCCACTCTGCCGAAGCCCTCTGCAGACCGTTTGCCTCGGTACTGCACAACAAGGCGGTACTGTCGTGCTCTTACAGCTAAATAATGGTCCTCTCTTCTGAAGTCACAGGTGGTTGGCACTGGCCTGGTCTTACGGATACAGTTTCGGTCTCTACAAACTGTCGCCATATCCGAGAAACAACACAACGATTGACTTCAAGCCATCGGGCCAAATCAGTCTGCGACTGTCCTACTTCCTTTCTTTCTGTGGCCCTGCACGGCAGAAGATCTGGTAGGTGTCTTTTCTGTACCATACTGCACCGCCTGTGACTGTATCCACATCAGTTGTGAATGTGGGGCTACCCAGCAAACACTACCTTGTTTCATAGGTGCTCTGACATCATCACTGGCATGGTTGTCCGTTGACCGGAATGCCATCTTCCGTTCAGAAGACGATCGTATGGACATCTGGTTGATTGTTTGATTATGTCGTGAATTAGACACGGGACGGGGAAACAGCGGTTTGCTGCTTTAATTTTGGAGACCAGTGTATATTATACTAATTGTAAGCTACTATCCGGGAGTAAGAAACGCGAATACAGTTGCATGTTGCCTATCAAACAGCTTCGAAAGACAACGTACATTTGTTTTTCATCATCTCATACAAACAGTGACCCAGTTTAAAGATTCAAAATGCTGGCATTATCTAGAGATATACGCGGACGTGACGAAAGTAATGGGATAGAGATATGAACATATGCAGATGGCGTTACTATCGTGTATAGAAGATGTAAAAGGCTGTGCATTTGCAGGGCTGTCATCTGTATTCAGATGATTCGTGTGAGAAAGTTTCCGACGTGATTATGGCTGCAGGACGGGAATTGCTAGACGCTTGGGACATTCCATTTCGAAAATCGTTAGGGGATTCAGGATTCCGAGATCCACAATGTCAAGAGTGTACCACGGATACCAAATTTCAGACATTACCTCTCACCATGGACAACGCAAAGGCCAACAGCCTTCACTTAACGACTGAGAGCAGCGGCGTTTTGGTAGTGTTGTCAGTGCTAACAGACAAGCAACACTGAGTCAGATAATGGCATAAACCAATGTGGGACGTAAAAAGAACGTATCGTTTAGGACAGTGCAGCGAAATGTGGAGACAATGGGCTATAGCAGCAGACCACCGACGCGTGAGTGATTTCTAACATCACGAATTCGCCTGCAGCGCCCATCTAGGGCTTCTGATCATATCGGTTGTATCCTAGACGATTGGAAAACCGTGGTCTGGTCAGATGAGGTCCGATATCAGTTGATAAGAGCTATTGTTAGGATTCGAATGTGGCGCAGACAGCACGAAGCCATTTGCCTAAGTTGTCAATAAGGCATGTGTAAGCCGGTGATTGCTCCATAATGGGGTGCGCTGTGCTTACATGTAATCGACTGGGTCGTCCGGTCCCAATTAACCGATCATTGGATGGCAGTGGTTACTATCGGCTACCTGGGGACCATTTGTTCCCACACAACGATAGCATTTATATGGATCAAAATGTGCCATGTAATCAGGCCAAAATTTTTCTTGGCTGGTTTGAAGCACATTCTGGTCAATTCGAGCGAATGATTTCGCCTTCCAGACTATCTGACACGAATCCCTTCGAACACTTATGGAACGTAGTCGAAAGGTCAGTTCGTGCACAAAATCCTGCAACGGAAATACCTCTGCAATTATGGACGGCTGTGGAGACAGCATTCCACGTCCAGTTGCTACATTACGTTGGGAAAAAGGAGGTCCGACAAGATGTTAGAAGGTATCCGTTAACTTTTGTCAGCTTAGTGTAATCTTATGTGAACGTTTTAATATAATAAGACAAGTATTGCAGTTATACACTAAGTATGTACTGTATTTTGAGACACTCCAATTCACCGCATGCAAAATATCCAGACTACATTAACCTATTACTGAAGAATGAGGGCACATAATGGCTTGCAACAGACTACGTATAGTTTCAAACGTTTGCGAAACTGTTTGTCTCTGTCAGGCCTTACAAGATGATGAAAAGAACAAGTACACTACCTCCTCAGGCATAACGTTAGTAATAACTGTATTCCGAACGCATTTTTCAGTCAGTGCCCACACAGACCAATGAATGAATCTGCATAATTATGTTACTCTACTGCCCATACTTTAGAAGATGTGACGCTATAAACGTTGAGATGTGTGAAAAACTACCTTTTACTTAAAAGGGAGCGAAAATTACCCGCAATTTACCCATCCTGTTTTCTATAACAAGAGCGCTTGGCGATTTCCAACAAACTCTAAACACAATTTCAAAACTCTATTTGTTTCTTTTCGTCGCTTACATGCTTAACGTCAGATATTTAACACCTTAACTCATTTGCCGGCCGGTGTAGCCGAGCGATTCTAGGCGCTTCAGTCTGGAACCGCGTGACTGCTACGGTCGCAGGTTCTAATCCTGCCTCGGGCATGGATGTGTGCGATGTCCTTAGGTTAGTTAGGTTTAAGTAGTTCTAACTTCTAGGGGACTGATGACCTAAGATGTTAAGTCCCATAGTGCTCAGAGCCATTTGAACCTTAACTCATTTGTAACGAAATCAGGAGTTTGGAGCTATTTCATACAATGGGAATTCGATTCTTTAAGGAATTGGTGGTTTACTGGTACTCAAGAAACACTATAACAATTGTTTCGTAAGCCACTTCTTTCGTGGATAAATTGCATTTCTTGAACATTCTTTCACAGAATTTCTGCTTGGCACCTGATTTTCTACAGTTAACAGTGGTCATTGCACTTTAGGTAACTCTGCACGATTACTCGAAAGTATTTTACCGACATTATAATGTGTTTTCACCAACAGCGTAATCGAACAGTAATGGATTTCCTCGCTTATTTATGCACAGTATGTTACATTTTTTGAAGCGCTTGGACAACATCTAGTCTATGTACCAATTATTGATCCTCCGCAGGTCTTGCTGCATTTTTCTGGCTTTACCACCTTTCTATAGTGAACAGCGTCCACTTCAAGAGCCTCGTGGAGCTTCCGATATTATCGGCTAGATAGTTATATATACTGTAAATAGCAGTATCCCTATAAGGCTCCCTTGGGGTACTCTAGATATAATTGTTACATCTACATTGTTGTGGTTGGCAGGAGAGCCAACACCGTGTTACTAGAGGAAGCCGAAAGGCACGCGTTTTAGCTCACGCAGGCTGTCGTGAGGTCTGGAACAGGACAAAGAAATTAGAATTCAGAAAAAACAGACGTAGCTGGTGGAATACTTAACTTTAATCCATTAATAGAGAACGTCGCTCTTGACCGTACATCATTCACAGTATCAATAGTAACTGGTAATGGCGCCTTGCTAGGTCGTAGCAATTGACGTAGCTGAAGGCTATGCTAACTATCGTCTCGGCAAATGAGAGCGTATTTTTTCAGTGAACCATCGCTAGCAAAGTCGATTGTACAACTGGGGCGAGTGCTAGGAAGTCTCTCTAGACCTGCCGTGTGGCGGCGCTCGGTATGCAATCACTGATAGTGGCGACACGCGGGTCCAACGTATACTAACGGACCGCGGCCGATTTAAAGGCTACCACCTAGCAACTGCGGTGTCTGGCGGTGACACCACATACACTGCAAGATAAAAAAAAACGACGCATCACGAAAGAATTAGCCGAAGGTAACGGTAATCGATAGATGGGATGCACATGTACAGACACAAAAATAATGACAATTTCAGAAAAATTGCTTGATTTATCGAAGAGTAAGCGCTTCACAAATTGAGCAATAGCGTGTTGGTCCACCTCTTGCCTTTATGCAACAAAATTATTCGTCTTGTCACTGATCGACAGAGTTGCTGGATGTCCTCCTGATGAAGGACGCCGTGCCAGATTCTGTCCAACTGGTGCGTTAGATCGTGAAACACCTGTGCTGGTTGGACAGCCCTGCTCATAATGCTCAAAACTTGGTCAGCTGGTCAGACATCCAGCTACCTTGCTGGCCTAGACATGGTTTGGGAAGCACCAAGACAAGCAGTAGAAACTCTCACCATGTGTGGACGGGCATCACCTTACTGCATTGTAAGCCCGGGATGACCTGTCATGGAGGGGAACAAAGTGGGGCGTAGAATAGAGTCGACGTACCATTGTGCTGGAAGGATGCCGCGGTTGACAAAGAAAGGGGACCAAGTATGAAATGAATAGCTTCCCACACCATCATTCCTGGTTGTCACGCCGTATGGTGGGCGACAATGAGGTCGGTATCCCACCACTGTCTGGGGCGTTCTCGGACACGTGTCCGATGGTCAATGGTTCTCAGTTCGATGTGGGATTCTTCAATAAAGAGCAAACCATCGTGGGCTTACAATTCAGCAAGATAACACCCGCCTGCACACGGCGAGAGTTTCCACCGCTTGTCTTCGCGCTTGTCAGACCATACCTTGGCCAGCGAGATAGCCGGACCCCCCCCCCCCCCCCCCCCAATTGAGAAAGTCTGGAGCATTGTGGTTTGGGCCCCAACCAGCTCGGGATTTTGACGATCTAACGAACCTGTTGGACGGAATCTGGTACGATATCCCCAGGAGGACATCCAAAAACTCTATCAATCAAAGTATGAAGGCTTTCACGACCGGGTGACATATCTTCTGGTAAATCTTCCGGGATGTAAGGTCGTGGTCCATGAAACTCTTCAGCTCCTAACGTTTCGTCCAGAGCTGCGCTGGACATCTTCAGAGGGGTGTTTCTCCTCCGGTGAGTCTTGCCGACTGACGGGTCGGATGTCTGAGAGCGACTTATATATCGTAGAAAGTGGGCGTGGCCAGAGTTACACGTGATATGCAGAGATAATCTTTGTCAGAGATAAAACTTAACTATCGATCGTGATCTCGTCACGGATAAAACTGTCTAGCAATTCTGTAGTGCTACTGTCCAAATATCACTAAGTTTCATGGTCTCTTCTTTCCGAATAAACATAGGGATAATTTTAATCGGAAAGAAGAGACCATGAAACTTAGTAATATTTGGACAGTAGCACTACAGAATTGCTAGACAGTTTTATCCGTGACGAGATCACGATCGATAGTGAAGTTTTATCTCTGACAAAGATTATCTTTGCATATCACGTGTAACTCTGGCCACGCCCACTTTCTACGATATATAAGTCGCTCTCAGACATCCGACCCGTCAGTCGGCAAGACTCACCGGAGGAGAAACACCTCTCTGAAGATGTCCAGCGCAGCTCTGGACGAAACGTTAGCAGCTGAAGAGTTTCATGGACCACGACCTTACATCCCGGAAGGTTTACCAGAAGATCTATCAATGAAGCCAAGCCGAATAAATGCTTGCATATAGGCCAGAGGTGAATCAAAACAGCAGCACGGTCTAGGGCGCCTTGTCACAGTTCGCGCAGTTTCTCCCATCCGAGGTATCCGAGGTTCGAGTCCTCCCTCGGGCATGGTTGTCTGTGTGTTGTGTTTAGCGTAAGTTAGTTTAAGTTAGATTAAGTAGTGTGTAAGGTTAGGGACTGATGACCTCAGCAGTAGAACTTACCACAAGTTTGCAAGTTTGAACCAAAACATTACTGACTTGCTCAAATTGTGAAGGTAGTTCTCTTGTAGAAATTATCCAATTTGACAGTACAGGTATATCACATCATCAACCAATCTCCGTCCCATTCAGATAATTGGTAAGAACGTATTTTGCTCGCGAAAAGACTGTGCAGAACTGTATCGAATGCTTTTGGGAAGTCAAGCAATACGGATCAAACCTGACGAAAAGAGCTATCTGCGTTCTCAAATATCTCTGTTTACGCCAGAAGTTGTAGCTCAACGACAGTCGTCCTTCTGGCGCTCTCTTCATCAAGAAAGCACCGAGTCTTCAGGCCACAAGTGGACCATCGGGACCATCCGACCGCCGTGTCATCCTCAGCTGAAGATGCGGATAGGAGGGGCGTGTGGTCAGCACACCGCTGTCCCGGTCGTTATGATGGTTTTCTGTGACAGGTCTCTTCATCAAAGGAAGAGGAAAATTAGGATATTATGGTGGCATCCAAAGTAACCTGTGCCACAAGCTGCAAAGTAGCTTTCGAAGTACAGAACTACATTACGGGTTCACTTTTAGGTTCATTTGGCTGAGTACAGCTATTCGTGTACAATAACGTGAATTTAATATACTGTGAAAAATCTTGGCCCTTCATATGACACGTAAACACTTCACTTTCTGTCTGTACAAGTATGCGACTAGCTAAACAACAATGCGGTCAATTTTGATTTTGAGGAGGGATAAGGTACTGCTTTGCGGCATAATGTACCCTGATGTCTCCATCAACCAGGCTTCTAGCTCCGCGCCAGGATTTGCACTGTCGTTGTGTCGCATTACTAATTCAAATATGTTGCAGGAGGCGTATGAAATGGGAAAATGGTATTCAAGGAATCGTCTTCAGCTTGTGGGCTGTTTTTCTGCTACCATTCTTTCTCTACATACCTCTTGCAAACGGCACTGAAAAGATGAACTATCGGACGTATCACGCAGAAATTCTATTCTCAACAGAGACATCCTCGTGCTTCGACTTATACTGTTCATGGGATATAAACAAATAATCTACAACGAAAACGAATGCCCCTGCTGTGTTTGACAAAAACTTCGTGACATTATTGTTCCTCTTTCTTCGATTTTTTATATCATATCAAACAGTTCTCCTACACAAAATAGTCACGAATTTTGGCTGAAGCCCACAGCTCGCCTTCGACAAAAAAGTAACAATAACAATTCATTTAGTATCGCTACACTATTTCGGTTACGGCTCAGAACAGGTTAGATTCAAATGAAGCACAGTAACCTTCCTTTCAAAATATTTCAGTTTGTGTGATGTGAAGGTCGATGGCAGCACGTCATGACCTCACATAAATGCAGGATGCTTTACGATCGGTATCCCTGGGATCTGCAGTGTGATGATAGAGACTAGCACGAGTCGGGTGGTTGTAATGACTATTGGAATACTTTAGTAAATAAATTTACTTAACTTTGTCCTGCTACAGCACTCCAGGAACATAACTAATAACAACTATCTTTCTTGAATACAAATGACTCAATAACAAACATTAACAGGATTATACAACAGGCAAGATAACACAGTTCAAATATTATGTGCGTAATACATGTGCGAACTAGAGGCTGCGAACCTAGCGAGCTGAAGGTTATTCTAATCTGACTTGGCTCACTACCTGTAGCTGACTCGGCCGATGCGATCTGTCAGTCTCTCTGTCCGTGCCACACGGCGACGCTGCAAGCGCCAGCGCGTCCAGAGAGGTTGCAAGTGCTGGACCGCTATCGATTATCGCAACCTCTAGCGTGGTGTCTAACTTTGACACTACATTGTGACTATCAGTCACAGTTACTGGTTGGTTAACACAGAGAACATGCTTCGTTCCTAAGAGAATTTAATTGTGATTCCCAATACGAAAACGTGCCTCATTACTTTAAGAATATCAATGTTCGTGTATTTTAAGAGGAAAAATGTTGTTTTGAAAGGATAACACTACAAGTCATTTTACTTCGTTTATAGACTTTTTGCGCGTAACACACTTCCTAACAACGTCTAGACGCAACCACGCCTATATTAACAGTTACATGTATTCCACTTTCACACTAAAGTTTTCCATTGTTCTAGTGCTTTTCCGAATTAATCCTTCAGGTTATAGCCGTCCACGGTAGCCTTGTTTATAACTGTTCAAAGAGTAATTGTTCAGCCAACTGAAACTACCGGCTAACACCGACGGTGCTATTTCGTCCACCGGTGCCGTATACAATTACGCTCAACTTCCATGAATTTAAAGCACATCCTTGCTCACTATTACTATACATACTTTTAAAACTCATAATTCATCACTTTAGAATATAATGCAAATAAGGGTGCATCTTGCAGAAGCAATAAATTAAAAAACCCCACACAAGATGCCACAGATGTGGCGACATGTTTGAGGGATAAAATAAATACACTCCTGGAAATGGAAAAAAGAACACATTGACACCGGTGTGTCAGACCCACCATACTTGCTCCGGACACTGCGAGAGGGCTGTACAAGCAATGATCACACGCACGACACAGCGGACACACCAGGAACCGCGGTGTTGGCCGTCGAATGGCGCTAGCTGCGCAGCATTTGTGCACCGCCGCCGTCAGTGTCAGCCAGTTTGCCGTGGCATACGGAGCTCCATCGCAGTCTTTAACACTGGTAGCATGCCGCGACAGCGTGGACGTGAACCGTATGTGCAGTTGACGGACTTTGAGCGAGGGCGTATAGTGGGCATGCGGGAGGCCGGGTGGACGTACCACCGAATTGCTCAACACGTGGGGCGTGAGGTCTCCACAGTACATCGATGTTGTCGCCAGTGGTCGGCGGAAGGTGCACGTGCCCGTCGACCTGGGACCGGACCGCAGCGACGCACGGATGCACGCCAAGACCGTAGGATCCTACGCAGTGCCGTAGGGGACCGCACCGCCACTTCCCAGCAAATTAGGGACATTGTTGCTCCTGGGGTATCGGCGAGGACCATTCGCAACCGTCTCCATGAAGCTGGGCTACGGTCCCGCACACCGTTAGGCCGTCTTCCGCTCACGCCCCAACATCGTGCAGCCCGCCTCCAGTGGTGTCGCGACAGGCGTGAATGGAGGGACGAATGGAGACGTGTCGTCTTCAGCGATGAGAGTCGCTTCTGCCTTGGTGCCAATGATGGTCGTATGCGTGTTTGGCGCCGTGCAGGTGAGCGCCACAATCGGGACTGCATACGACTGAGGCACACAGGGCCAACACCCGGCATCATGGTGTGGGGAGCGATCTCCTACACTGGCCGTACACCACTGGTGATCGTCGAGGGGACACTGAATAGTGCACGGTACATCCAAACCGTCATCGAACCCATCGTTCTACCATTCCTAGACCGGCAAGGGAACTTGCTGTTCCAACAGGACAATGCACGTCCGCATGTATCCCGTGCCACCCAACGTGCTCTAGAAGGTGTAAGTCAACTACCCTGGCCAGCAAGATCTCCGGATCTGTCCCCCATTGAGCATGTTTGGGACTGGATGAAGCGTCGTCTCACGCGGTCTGCACGTCCAGCACGAACGCTGGTCCAACTGAGGCGCCAGGTGGAAATGGCATGGCAAGCCGTTCCACAGGACTACATCCAGCATCTCTACGATCGTCTCCATGGTAGAATAGCAGCCTGCATTGCTGCGAAAGATGGATATACACTGTACTAGTGCCGACATTGTGCATGCTCTGTTGCCTGTGTCTATGTGCCTGTGGTTCTGTCAGTGTGATCATGTGATGTATCTGACCCCAGGAATGTGTCATTAAAATTTCCCCTTCCTGGGACAATGAATTCACGGTGTTCTTATTTCAATTTCCAGGAGTGTAGTTTTCTTGATTGAAGGCGGACGCTTTTAATTCATTATTCTTAGAGACATTCTGGATCATTCAAAGAGAGTCTCACTGACAGGAGGCACCTGCAGAAACTGTCCCATATCCACTGTCTGTAGCCGGCCAGTGTGGCCGAGCGGTTCTAGGCGCTTCAGTCTGTAACCGCGCGACCGCTACGGTCGCAGGTTCGAATCCTGCCTCGGGCATGGATGTCTGTTCTGTCCTTAGGTTAGTTAGGTTTAAGTAGTTCTAAGTTCTAGGGGTCTGATGACCTCAGACGTTAAGTCCCATAGCGCTCAGAGCCATTTGAACCACTGTCTGTAGCATAGCGTGACTTGAGAGCGACAAAATGGCGCCGTGACTCGGATCATAACCTGCGATTTCGATGAGTGACATACAGTGAAGAGTCAAACAACTGGCGCACCTGCCTGATGTCTTGTAGGGTCCCCGCGAACACTCAAAAGTGACGCAACACGAAGTGGCATGTCCGAAGTAGTGATGGAGGGAACTCTGACACCATAAATCCTGCAGGACTGTCCATACATCCGTGAGAACAGTAGGGAGTTATCTCTTCTGAACAGCACGTTGCAAGGAATCTCAGGTAGGTTCAATAACGCTCATGTCTGGGGAGTCTGGTGGTCAGTGGAAGAGTGTTCCTGGAGCCACTCTGTAACAATTCTGGACGTGTGGGGTGTCTCATTGTCCTGCTGGAATTGCCCAAGTCCATCGGTTTCCATTATAGACATGCGTGGCTGCAGGTGGTCAGACCGGATATCTACGTACGTGTCACTTGTCAGAGTCGTATACAGCCCTAAAAGTGGTCTCATATCACTCTAGCTACAAACGCCCCATACCATTACAGAGTCGGCTCCAGATTGAACAGTACCCTGCTGACATGCAGTGTCCATGGACTCACGACATTTTCTCCATATCCGCACTCGTCCATCTGCTCGATACAATTTGAAACGAAACTCGTCCGGCCAGGCAACATGTTTCCAGTCATTAACAGGCCAGTGTCGGTGTTGAAGGGCCCAGGCGAGGCGTAAAGTTTTGTGTCGTGCAGTCATCAAGGGTACACGAGTGGGCCTTTGGCTTCTAAAGCCCATATGGATGATGTTTCGTTGAGTGGTTCGTACGCTGACACTTGTCGATGGCCGAGCAATTTGCGGAAGGGTTGCGCTTCTGTCACGTTGAACGGTACTTTTCAGTCGTCGTTGATCCCGATCTTACAGAATCTATTTACGGCTGCGATGTCGGAGATTTGATGTTTTACTGGATTCCTGATATTAACAGTACACTCGTGAAATGGCCGTATTGGAAAATCTCTGCTTCATCGCTACATAGGAGAGGCTGTGCACCGACTGTAGCACCACGTTCAAACTCACTTAAATCTTGAATGAGATTTTCACTCTGCAGGGGAGTGTGCGCTGATATGAAACTCCCTGGGAGATTAAAACTGTGTGCCGGACCCAGCACTTGCCCGCGAAAGGCAAAGATCCCGAGTTCTAGTCTCGGTCCGGCACACAGTTTTAATCTGCCATGAAGTTTCACTTAAATCTTGATTACCTGCTACTGTAGCAGCAGTAACCGATCTAACACCTGCGCCAGACTCTTGTTGTCTTATATAGGTGTTGTCTGCCGCACCGCCGTATTCTGCCTGCTTACATATCTCTGTATTTGAATACGCATGCCTGTACCAGTTTCTTTGGCGCTTCAGTGTATCTGGCAGTAAAAAGGAACTAGACACAGTGCATTAACAATATTATATGATTTGTCACAGATATGGGTATTACGTATGTAGCTTTATACAGGGCTATTACAAATGATTGAAGCGATTTCATAAATTCACTGTAGCTCCATTCATTGACATATGGTCACGACACACTACAGATACGTAGAAGAACTCATAAAGTTTTGTTTGGCTGAAGCCGCACTTCAGGTTTCTGCCGCCAGAGCGCTCGAGAGCGCAGTGAGACAAAATGGCGACAGGAGCCGAGAAAACGTATGTCGTGCTTGAAATGCACTCACATCAGTCAGTCATAACAGTGCAACGACACTTCAGGACGAAGTTCAACAAAGATCCACCAACTGCTAACTCCATTCGGCGATGGTATGCGCAGTTTAAAGCTTCTGGATGCCTCTGTAAGGGGAAATCAACGGGTCGCCCTGCAGTGAGCGAAGAAACGGTTGAACGCGTGCGGGCAAGTTTCACGCGTAGCCCGCGGAAAATTGGCTCATGCCACAACTGGAGACCGACAGCACCGACTTCATCTTTCAACAGGATGGTGCCCCACCGCACTTCCATCATAATGTTCGGCATTTCTTAAACAGGAGATTGGAAAACCGATGGATCGGTCGTGGTAGAGATCATGATCAGCAATTCATGTCATGGCCTCCACCCTCTCCCGACTTAACCCCATGCGATTTCTTTCTGTGGGGTTATGTGAAAGATTCAGTGTTTAAACCTCCTCTACCAAGAAACGTGCCAGAACTGCGAGCTCGCATCAACGATGCTTTCGAACTCATTGATGGGGACATGCTGCGCCGAGTGTGGGAGGAACTTGATTATCGTCTTCATGTCTGCCGAATCACTAAAGGGGCACATATCGAACATTTGTGTGCGCCTAAAAAACTTTTTCAGTTTTTGTATGTGTGTGCAAAGCATTGTGAAAATATCTCAAATAATAAAGTTATTGTAGAGCTGTGAAATCGCTTCAATCATTTGTAATAACCCTGTACATATTAAGAACGTTCTGGCATAAGAACAGATATTAGTGGCAACCACTGTGGCGCATTCTACGGAGGCGTGACGACTAACAAGTCGCCAGTCCACACGAGCGCCCACCGGCAAACTGTGGCCGAGAGGCAGCTGGACCACCCAGTTGCTGAACATGCCCCACAGCACGACGTGCTTCACTTTGATGACACCTTTGCTGTTGTAACCTGTTGTGGCCGCGACCGGAACGGTCGCAGGGTGGCCGAGAAAGCGCGGCGGGACAAAACGGAGAGCGGCCCGCGCACAAAAAAACTAACGGAAAGGACGGACACGAAACAATGGCGGACTATGGAGAAATACCTTACGACGACAACATGCAAGACACAACGGAGTGACAGAGACAACCAAACGAATCCAAGACGTCCACGATTAACGAGATCAACACGCTGTCGTGTCGAGGCGATGTGTCGAGACCCACGTAACGATTAGACTCGCTGGCAGAGCGAGAGGCTGGCTCTGGAAACACGTGTTCCACTGTGGCGCCCTCACACTACAAGCGGGCCAGGAGGCGCGCGTCGCCACAGCTTACGGCGCGATGACGCACAGACCTCTATGGGTCTTCGACGTCCATGACGTCTGGCGGGGATTCAAATTCCGCGGCGCGCGGTACCAGATTTGCAACCCGTGCCATCCGGTTTCTTCATATCAGTATATGTGAAATTCACAGGAGGAAATTCCTTTGTAAAATATTCTTCGTTGCCGCTACCCCTCCCCCGCCCCCACCCCCTCCCCCGTCACATGCAGTGTCGTCTTCCCTACACACCCACCCTGCTATCCCTCCCCCTATCCGCCGCATGCCTCTTCATTATCCCCACCTTGCAACCCAGTAAGCAACTGCTCACGACAGACGCAATCACAATCAGGTCTAAGCGCCCGGAGAGAGTAGCCACGTGTTTGTGAGTTGTTGATGGGTGGACTTGTGTGAGCACTGTTTCTGAGTAAGGACTTCGCCTCGAAGGTTAAATATACTATACAACGCAGTTAAAGGGTCACATGTACCTAATCCCGCGATTGTCTCTCATTTCGACGTGAAAGTTTGAAATTTGGTTCAGAGGTTGTAACACCATAGCTCTAATACTCTACTGATTTATTTTGCTTTTGTTTCATTTAACGTTACATCGTTGAGCTTCTGTAAATATTGTTTGATGGAATCGATAACACAGAATTGTATACTCATTTCTTTGTACAAACTTTGAGTCAAGGACTGATTCTATGTAATGTAGAATATCTGTCGTTTAAATGCTTTGTTCCATTTGGAGGGAACAAAACTTACTATATATATTATTGTAATTTTGTGTGAATAATTTTTTTTAGAAATGTCAATATGTGCAAATTTTCTGTTTTATTTAAAATATTTGGTTACTGCTATGTAAACTGCTGATCCTCAAATAGAGTTCTTAGTTATTCTGTATGTAAAGACTGTTGTGGTTCTCCTCGGGAACGGAACTGTGTAGCGCGCGCAAATTGTGGTTGGCCCAGGTAGGAAAGGTGGAACTGATAGTCAGTCGGGGACAAGCTACGAGTCCGTGCACTGCCATGTAACAGATGCATATTGTGATGGTTCCGAGAGAGGCTTTTCCTGCCGCTTTCCAATGCCTCGGAATAATGGATAAATAGCTGGAAATATTTTGGGATTGGTATCGATCATCGCCACCAAGAAATGACAGAGACCAGCAATTCTACCTGTAATTCCACCTAACAACATGCAGTTGCCACCACATTGCGCAATCATTACATCGGAATACTACAATGATGTACAGTGAAGGATCAGCTTAATGAAAGTGTTAGTGTGCTCAAATATAAGGTAATTTGTATCTGAATTTATGTACCTACCTTGATTTTTCTCCTCATCATAACACCTCTCAGGTTCCTCTCCTTTTGAGCTGAAGTGATATCCGAGTGTCCCTAATGAAAGAACATTTATGACCAATGTTATGCTAATTAATGTCTCTTGAACTTAGTAAAAAGAAAGTTAATGTTAATGTGGCAAGAGAGTGAGTTAAAGTAAATGTTGTTTTTCCTATTAAAACTGCTTATTAAAGTGCTGTTGCCAACTGCAAAATTAAAAGTTCTTAAGACTGAGGCTTCTAATGTTTTGCTTAGCAAATGATCACCTTGATATCTGTAGTAAATAAAAAAAAGGTGAGTCAGTTTCTTGAAATTTTGTCAACATGGTGTTTCGCTGTAGTAAAAGTGGAAAACTGCAGTTGTGAAACGTTATATACTCATGTTTGTTAAGTGTGTGTCTCTCTTGTGTATAGGAAGTGCATATTAATAATATAACAAGATCCACAGTTTATCTATTGTATTATTGCTGGGAATCAAGTAATGGGAATACCACTAATTATAAAAAACCATAATTTCTTTAAAGCCTGAAAGTAATAGGGTGTTTTGGTATCTCTTATAATTTTGCAAATAGTTCTGCTGCTCTAACTGCTAGCTTCATTCTTAACGTAAACAAATGTATGTGTCAGAGTTCACTGCACTCCCGTGTGACAAAGTATAGGTTGTGTTTATCCACTAAAATTACTAATAACTATTTTCTTGAACGAGAATGTTAATCACTCTCTTGCCTAGTTAGGCTGGCGACCATTTTCTTTATCCATTAAACAGTGCAGATAGGCAAAATTCCGTTTGTTACTGTTCAAATATTTACGTAATTCTGACTTTTATTTCCGATAAGCCACCTCCGTTAGGAACAACACGGTCAACATAACAAAATTCCTCTCAGAGGGTAACACTGCTCCGTTGCTTTATACCATAATTGCTATAACAAAATAATTCTGTTTTGCAAACTGCCTCCAGCTTCGAGGTTAAGGTATAGCAGTAGCAGTTAGGAGTGTTATACGTGGCGACCGTGACAGGACTATTTGTTCAGTCGGGGACATACTACGTAATAAACCAAATTTGGTATTTCATAGTACAAGCTACGTAAATGCTGCTGCAGTGTTATAAGGTGTCTACAAATATCCTCCGCAATTTGCAAAAGCGTGAAGACTCGCGACGTCACCCACGTGCTCGGTGATGATTCAGACAGCGAGGTGTCGACACGTGCGAAAAAAAGGCCTGAGGTCAGAACTTCGTGTAAGGTGTAAGATGGACTAATGATGTCACATTGGCAGTGCATTTCACTACAGCTCTGCCCAATGGTACCGTGGGCGTGTCAAATGATGGGAGGGTCGTCACATCCTTTCCAAAACACTTTCCCTCTCTACGACGGAGATACGGAGATACACGATATACAGCGTTGAAATCATGCAGTTTTCTTGTGGATTTCAGACACATCAGCGCATTCTCTCGACACGAAAAGGCTTCAGGACTTGGCACGAATGCCGGAAATTAAGCTACCCCGTCCCAAGGGCGTTGATTCCACACATTTCAAGGGCGGAAAACGACAGTTTACTGTGCGATGAGGAACAGGGCAACGCTCTTAACAAGCTTTTGCACAGCTGACAGTCCTCCATTCCATTTCCAATGACTGTAATTGACTAACTTCAACTAACTGGTACCTTTCTGACATCACTGTTATGTACTTGTGCCTGATTTCCTTATCCTGAAGTTTTTCCACTCTTATCCTCCTACATATGGACCTGACCTCCAGCACTTTCGGCCTCACGATACCAATTTCACTGCAGATTAAATAGTGACCAGTGTCATCAAAGAATCCCCTGAATACACGTGTGTCCCTCACAGCCTTCCCGAATTCCTGATCTGTTACTATATAGTCAATGACAGATCTTGTTCCCCTGCCTTCCCAAGTGTACATGTGAATGTTCTTATGTTTAAAAAATGAGTTTGTGATTACTAAGCCCATACTGGCACAGAAATCCAAGAGTTGTTTCCCGTTCCTGTTGGCCTCCATATCCTCTCCAAATTTACCCATAACCTTTTCATACCCTTTCAAGTCCTGGCATTAAAATCACCCGTGAGCAGAACACTGTCCTTGTCCTTTACTCTAACAACTACATCACTGAGTGCCTCATAAAAACTATCCATCTTATCTTGATCTGTCCCTTCACAATGCGAATATACTGACACAGTCCTAATTTTCTTGCTAGACACTGTCAAATCTATCCACATCAGTCGTTCGTTTACTTACCTTATTGCAACTACACTGGGTTCCATTTCTTTTCTGATTTAAAGCCCTACACCCCATTGTGCCATTCCTGCTTTGACTCCTGACAGGTAGACCTTGTATTCTCCCACTTCCTCTTCTTTCTCACCGCTTACCTGAATGTCACTAATAGCTTAAACCGTCCACCCCATCTTACTTGCAGCTCTACCTTTTTCCCGGAGTAGCCCCCATTGATATTAATAGCTCCCCATCTCGTTAGCATTCGTTTGCCGAGTCGTATCTTAGGAGTCCCTGGTTTGTCAATTAGAGGTGGGACTCCGTCATTTCCCAAGGGCCCGAGGCATTTTGCTCTCATTGTTGCCAGCATCATATTTAAAGTACTAGGGAAGCAGGTGGCTAGCCTTACTTGCCGTTTTACCCCTAACGGTTGAGGGACTAACCGGCGGATTCGGTAGTCTTTGCCGTCTGAGCACAAAGGTAACCACGACTCAGAATATGTTCGAGATGCAAGTTTATAATTAGTTAAAAAATATCTACACACACTTCTGCAATTCTACCGCAGCTTTGTAAATTGCAGTTAAAAACCGTAATATAACTTCTACTGATACTCTTTGCTGGCATGTCAACAACGCAATGAAGCCTTGAAAACGAAGCTATGCTTAGAATTGTGCACTGAAGTAAAAATTCTACTGTAAAGACAATAGACACATTGTTTACAATGTTTTCTAGTTACTAGCAGAGTTTATGAAACATTTTTAAATACTCTGTATCTTTTTGTACGACAAACAGCCGCAGGATGCCAAAAATACACACAATTGTTTCAATAACAGGTTTATTTCTCTGTGTGACGTGGCGGAAGCGTCGCTCGGCTACCCTGCTCGCAGTGGTAGATTAGACCGCCTCTCGCCTGAACCCCCACCTCCGCATTGCCTGCGACTGTACTCCGCTGCGCCGTATAACTGCAGCTCGGTTGCAGCAGGACCGAGCCGGCCGCGCATGCGCACGACCGACCACCTCTCTCTGGGGGTGGGGTAGCGGGTTCCGAGCAGCGCTTCCTCTCAGTGCGTCGCTGGACGGCAAGCGGGCTGGACGTGCCGGCGACTGCGGCCTGCTCACAGCCCCCACTGGACGCTCCTTCTCGGCGGATAAACTGTCGAGTCCCGCGCGTGGCCTTCGATCCTGGAACGGGAAGGGCGGAAGGCAAGCCGTCTGCAGCCCGCGACGCTTTCAAGGGGACGGCCGCGACCGAGTGCCGTGTTTACCGACGCCCAGCCGGAACATCGCTGATCCGGCCGCTTGTCATCGCCAACTCGGATGGCCGTACGTGGAGGGCTCCACTATTAAGGTGAGGCCAGCAACTGCATGGTTACTCCGCAGTTTTACGTTCAACTGCCTGGCGAGAGGCGCAGGACACACTCGAATGACGAATGCAAAAAAAGAAAAAACGACACTTAAATATATCTCCAATTTTAGCACGATTGTCATTCTTCTTACTACACGCGCAGAGTAATAAAACATGGCATTCGGAGCAGAAAGTTGCTGTTTGAAGTTTGCAGAAAATATTTCGCCACAAAACGCCTTTGTATAAATGATTGTCATCGAAATTGGCTTTTGAAAACCGTGACACCGTCGAACTTACTGTGATAACACAAAACAACGTGTCCTTTTTTTGTGTCTTCTGTTAGTAATATTTGATAAAGATCCCATACCGGTCAACCAATTTCTTAGTGGGTTCGCTGTGCCTTGTAACTGTTCTGCGAACGAACTGCAGTATCTGTTTCGTCTTCTGCTCTGCGTTTTGTATACGAAACTTGCAATGTAAGATATTCATAACTTTAGTCACCTTATATTTACGTGGAAGGACAACCTCCAAATTTATGTCATTTATCACGTAATAAAAATTCAGCTGCATTCTCAAAGTACTGCGTTTGGAGGGCATTGCACTTTTTTTTTACGGGTTAATTGCTCTCCTTGACCTTTGCGAGATCTTAGCTGTCATTCTGTAACTCTTTTATATATATTGCTGACTTCATTACACATTAAACGATGTCACCATTCCCGAACAATGAAAGATCTTTGCTCATTCAGTCTCCTAATTTCTTTATGCAGCTCAAGAAAAGCAAAGGTCCTGTCACACTTCCTTGGAAAAAGTAACATATAACTTCGGCTTCACTGGATGATTTCCTGTCAGTTACTAAGTACTGTGACACTCCTGACAGGAAATCACGAATGTAGTTTCACGCCTGAGACAACAGTTCATAGGTACGTGGTTTTATTAGAAGCCGCTAGTAAGGAGTGTCGAAAGCCTTCTGCAACTCTAAAAATATGGGTCAACTGCCGGACGCGGTGGTCTAGCGGTTCTAGGCTCTCAGTCCGGAGCCGCGCGACTGCTACGGTCGCAGGTTCGAATCCTGCGCCGGGCATGGATGTGTGTGATGTCCTTAGGTTAGTTAGGTTTAAGTAGTTCTAAGTTCTAGGGGACTGATGACCATAGATGTTAAGTCCCATAGTGCTCAGAGCCATTTGAACCATGGGTCAACTTCATAACCTCTCTCGTTAACGCTGATTGTTTCGTGTGAATACATAGCCAGCTGTGTTTCACAATAACGATACTTTCTGAACCTGCACTGGTTTTGCGTCATTAGACTGTTTGTTTGAGGTACCTGTTAATGTCTGCACACAATGTATGACGTAAACACTTACAAATCTATGTTAATGTGTAATTTTGCAGACTGTACCTGTTTAGTTTTTTTTTGTGATGTAGTGAGCTGTTAAAGTACCTATTCCTTCGTATAGTGAATGACTGCACACTATTTTTGAAAATGGAGCTAGCCTGTCACAGACTCTGAAATGAAAGTACTTGTTATACAGTCTGCATCAGAAGAGTTTCCCTTATTAATACTTAGATTTCTTTGCTGTATTAAAGGAATTTACTGTTAACTTACCCTAGTTCGTAGTTAGTTTAAATTTTGGAATACTTACTGCATCTTCTATGATAGAATTTAGGAAATACGTGTTCGATAACTTTTCCACAGTATTGTCGCCGTTTGCAACTCTATTATAGCTGTCACACAGCGAAAGGGATTACTTTCTCGTGTCAGTCATATACTTTCCATACGACCGTAAGTGCTTTGTTTACGTTCAAAAGAGTCTGCGTCTCGAGAATTATTTCCAAGAATCACATTCTGAAACGGAGACGGCTGACTTTCTATATTAGGCACACTTTCAGTTGTTAGGGTACTGTTGGTCACCACGAGAGCATCAACATCTGTGTGACGGTGCGCTGCTGGGGTATAGCTACCTTTATACGTCGCAAACCACTTTGTAGCGTTTAGCGGAGAGTTCATCGTATTAGAGGACATCATCTGTTATCCGCTACCCACCGAGAATGTACTCTCTCCAAGCCAAGTTGTCATGACTGACAGGGGATTCATCATTTGTACAGACAGCTTACGTTGCTCTGCTCCCTCAATGATGCCCAGATGGGCAACAGTCAATAGTCTTCTATATGAGCTACAACATTACCGGTTCTACTCCGTCATCAGTTCGCAAGTACACGGTGTGTTTCAAAAAGAATCAAAACTCTGTATTTACTGATAAAAACATTACAAACATGGGATTAATTGAAAAATACTCACAAAATCTTTAACTTTTATCTGTGCTATTACAAATCCTCTGTGTCCACCAGCAGCAGCAGCAAGAACAATGTCTCGACGATAGCTAAATTCGTCGTAAACTTTACACAATGCAACTGCTTTTACAGAATTTACGGCGGCTGTTATTCTGTTCTTCATTTCTTTTGCGTCACGAGGTAGAGGGGAGACGAACACACTTTCCCTCACGCATCCCCACAAGAACAAATCACATGGAGTCACCTCTGGCGATCTCGGGGCCAACACTGCAGGGCGTTGTCTCGGGGGCCCCGTGCGACCTATCCATTGTTGAAGGATAGTGTCATTGAGAAACTGACGTACATCTCTGTGCCAGTGTGGTGGAGCTCCATCCTCTTGGAAAATGAAGTCGCCGGAGTTGTCCTTAAGTTGTGGGAAAAGTCAGTTCTGTAGCGTTTGAAGAGAGCTCACTCCAGCCACTGTGTTTTCCTCAAAGAAAGAAGGGACCGAGCACTTTTTCACGAGAAACGGCACGAGAAACCCAGTCTGATATTTCGTTGTGGGGATTTGTAAAGGAAAGTCTCCTCGTCTCCCCTTTACCTCTTGACCTTCAAGAAGTGAAGAAAAGACTGACAGCCGCCATAACCTCTGTAAAAGCACGTAAATTCTCTAAAGTTTCTGGCGAATTTAGCTAACGTCTAGAAAAGGAGTTTTGTTATTTGGGGAGCAAAATAACTGATGATGGTCGAAGTAGAGAGGATATAAAATGTAGACTGGCAATGGCAAGGAAAGCGTTTCTGAAGAAGAAAAGTTTGTTAACATCGAGTATAGATTTAAGTGTCAGGAAGTCATTTCTGAAAGTATTTGTATGGAGTGTAGCCATATACAGAAGTGAAACATGGACGGTAAATAGTTTGGACAAGAAGAAAATAGAAGCTTTCGAAATGTGGTGCTACAGAAGAATGCTGAAGATTAGATGGGTAGATCACATAACTAATGAGGAAGTATTGAATATGATTGGGGAGAAGAGAAGTTTGTGGCACAACTTGACCAGAAGAAGGGATCGGTTGGTAGGACATGTTCTGAGGCATCAAGGGATCACCAAATTAGTATTGGAGGGCAGCCTGGAGATTAAAAATCGTAGGGCGAGACCAAGAGATGAATACACTAAGCAGATTCAGAAGGATGTAGGTTGCAGTAGGTACTGGGAGATGAAGAAGCTTGCAGCATGTAGAGCTGCATCAAACCAGTCTCAGGACTGAAGACCACAACAACAACAATAGATGATGTTCGTGATGCTGCTGGTGGACAAGTAGAGCTCTTGTAAAAAAACTAAAAACTATAAGATATTGTATTTTCCAATTCGTTCCAAGTCTGTAGTATGTTTTTGTCAATAAACATGGGGTTTTGAAATGGGGTCATTCTTTTTGAAACACCCCGTACATGATAAGTAACGTACAAGCACCATTTTTCACATTTCCTGATCCATTAGCGGGTGGTGCGTCCGAAGGAGAACTGTAGCGGAAGGAAGGGAGGAATACTTAACTCTTTGTTTTGTTCCTTTTTCACAAACCTTGGAAAATGAACTCTCACAATTTCAACACTATGGACTTATAATTTTGTCCAACACTTTCTTCACATTGGTCACAGGACTCTCACAAAATTAATTAATATTTTAAACAGATAGCTGAAATATGCACATACGTGATAGATGACGTTTCCTGTAAGGGGCTCCACATTACAGACGACGTCTTCAGCGTTGGTATGACGCTCTGGCGTTTTGATAAAATAACCACACTACTACATACTCTGCCAAGACGTGCTGAATAGTAACGCTCTGAAATTCTTATGTGAAATGTGTTGAAGTCTTTTAAATGAAACAAACGTTACCAGTATGAAAGAGAAGTTCTTCAAGGACTTCTCTTGAAGATGATCTCCACGTATTGGAAACATTGGGCCCAAATCGGGATCGTGAGAAGAATGATGGAAAGAGGATGGAAGACAGCGAACCCAAGGGGTCTGATTGTTGCAGATGTCGCAGCGCTCGTACGTGGTCTGGCGTTGTCATGCTGAAGCACGCCGGCCGTTATGACCGAGCGGTTCTAGCCGCTTCAGTCCGGAATCACGCTGCTGCTACATTCGCAGGTTCGAATCCTGCCTCGAAATTGGATGTGTGTGATGTCCTTAGGGTTTTTTTTTTTTGTCATCAGTCTACTGACTGGTTTGATGCGTCCCGCCACGAATTCCTTTCCTGTGCTAACCTCTTCATCTCAGAGTAGCACTTGCAACCTACGTCCTCAATTATTTGCTTGACGTATTCCAATCTCTGTCTTCCTCTATAGTTATTGCCCTCTACAGCTCCCTCTAGTACAATGGAAGTCATTCCCTCATGTCTTAGCAGATGTCCTATCATCCTGTCCCGTTTCCTTATCAGTGTTTTCCATATATTCCTTTCTTGTCCGATTCTGCGTAGAACCTCCTCATTCCTTACCTTATCAGTCCACCTAATTTTCAACATACGTCTATAGCTCCACATCTCAAATGCTTCGATTCTCTTCTGTTCCGGTTTCCCACAGTCCATGTTTCACTACCATACAATGCTGTACTCCAGACGTACATCCTCAGAAATTTCTTCCTCAAGTTAAGGCCGGTATTTGATATTAGTAGAATTCTCTTGGCCAGAAATGCCTTTTTTTGCCATAGCGAGTCTGCTTTTGATGTCCTCCTTGCTCCGTCCGTCATTGGTTATTTTACTGCCTAGGTAGCAGAATTCCTTAACTTCATTGACTTTGTGACCATCAATCCTGATGTTAAGTTTCTCACTGTTCTCATTTCTACTACTTCTCATTACCTTCGTCTTTCTCCGATTTACTCTCAAACCATACTGTGTATTCATTAGACTGTTCATTCCGTTCAGCAGGTCATGTAATTCTTCTCCTCTTTCACTCAGGATAGCAATGTCATCAGCGAATCGTATCATTGATATCCTTTCACCTTGTATTTTAATTCCACTCCCGAACCTTTCTTCGGTAAGTTAGGTAAAGTACACCCCTGGAAATTGAAATAAGAACACCGTGAATTCATTGTCCCAGGAAGGGGAAACTTTATTGACACATTCCTGGGGTCAGATACATCACATGATCACACTGACAGAAGGACAGGCACATAGACACAGGCAACAGAGAATGCACAATGTCGGCACTAGTACAGTGTATATCCACCTTTCGCAGCAATGCAGGCTGCTATTCTCCCATGGAGACGATCGTAGAGATGCTGGATGTAGTCCTGTGGAACGGCTTGCCATGCCATTTCCACCTGGCGCCTCATTTGGACCAGCGTTCGTGCTGGACATGCAGACCGCGTGAGACGACGCTTCATCCAGTCCCAAACATGCTCAATGGGGGACAGATCCGGAGATCTTGCTGGCCAGGGTAGTTGACTTACACCTTCTAGAGCACGTTGGGTGGCACGGGATACATGCGGACGTGCATTGTCCTGTTGGAACAGCAAGTTCCCTTGCCGGTCTAGGAATGGTAGAACGATGCGTTCGATGACGGTTTGGATGTACCGTGCACTATTCAGTGTCCCCTCGACGATCACCAGTGGTGTACGGCCAGTGTAGGAGACCGCTCCCCACACCATGGTGCCGGGTGTTGGCCCTGTGTGCCTCGGTCGTATGCAGTCCTGATTGTGGCGCTCACCTGCACGGCGCCAAACACGCATACGACCATCATTGGCACCAAGGCAGAAGCGACTCTCATCGCTGAAGACGACACGTCTCCATTCGTCCCTCCATTCACGCCTGTCGCGACACCACTGGAGGCGGGCTGCACGATGTTGGGGCGTGAGCGGAAGACAGCCTAACGGTGTGCGGGACCGTAGCCCAGCTTCATGGAGACGGTTGCGAATTGTCCTCGCCGATACCCCAGGAGCAACAGTGTCCCTAATTTGCTGGGAAGTGGCGGTGCGGTCCCCTACGGCACTGCGTAGGATCCTACGGTCTTGGCGTGCATCCGTGCGTCGCTGCGGTCCGGTCCCAGGTCGACGGGCACGTGCACCTTCCGCCGACCACTGGCGACAACATCGATGTGCTGTGGAGACCTCACGCCCCACGTGTTGAGCAATTCGGCGGTACGTCCACCCGGCCTCCCGCATGCCCACTATACGCCCTCGCTCAAAGTCCGTCAACTGCCCATACGGTTCACGTCCACGCTGTCGCGGCATGCTACCAGTGTTAAAGACTGCGATGGAGCTCCGTATGCCACGGCAAACTGGCTGACACTGACGGCGGCGGTGCACAAATGCTGCGCAGCTAGCGCCATTCGACGGCCAACACCGCGGTTCCTGGTGTGTCCGCTGTGCCGTGCGTGTGGTCATTGCTTGTACAGCCCTCTCGCAGTGTCCGGAGCAAGTATGGTGGGTCTGACACACCGGTGTGAAAGTGTTCTTTTTTCCATTTCCAGGAGTGTAGTTCTACGTTTAGGGGACTGATGACCTCAGATGTTAAGTCCCATAGTGCTCAGAGCCATTTGAACCATTTTGCTGAAGCAGAGGCTGCTCCATCTACGGTTGGAGATTCGATTACAGCACGCTGTTCCTTCCGCCGAGACATACGCCAATGCAAGAATAAGTCGCAACACCGAGAAATAATTGTGCGAAATAAATGAAACTTGGTAGGCATCTTTCTACATTCAAAGATGATGTCTTTTCAAATTCTGCACCAGTCGCATAAGAGTGGCGCTAGTAGCTTCACTATGACGATGCAAATCAGGTTCGCTTTAACTACACGCTTTAACGGCCATTAGCGTCAATTACCTTTGAGATTGGACGAGGCGAGTCGATGCTGCTCAAGAACGCATTTAAGGCGACGAAGACGCCATCATCATCGCCTCACTGAGTCCGAACAATGTCGAGTAACAGGGCTACGAGGAACAGGATGTTCCTTCTGCGATACTGCACAGCGTCTTGGCAGGAGTGTAGCCACCGTACGTGACTGCTGGCAGCAGCGGTGATGAAAGTGTACGGTCGCAAGAATGCCGGTCTCCGGGAAATACGGAAGCGTCCGATCCCGCCCGTCTGCTTTGACCCATGACGTCACAAATATGGCGGAAACGACTATAAACCACGATTCCAATATGGCGCATATAAAGTCGTTACGTACACATTATGAGGACGAAAATACGTCGAAAAACAAACACACACATTCCACAAAATGCCTAATGACACTACCGGGACAAGCGCGGGAATAGGGGGTTTTTGGGAGGGGACAAACTAAATATAAACAAATTTAGACACCCACCCGCATACAAAACCACGCAAAACGACGAAAAAAACCGACGTCACAAAACTCTCCAAATACCACTAAACACAATATCATTTGAATCGGACACTTCCCTTGACCTATATACACTCCTGGAAATGGAAAAAAGAACACATTGACACCGGTGTGTCAGACCCGCCATACTTGCTCCGGACACTGCGAGAGGGCTGTACAAGCAATGATCACACGCACGGCACAGCGGACACACCAGGAACCGCGGTGTTGGCCGTCGAATGGCGCAAGCTGCGCAGCATTTGTGCACCGCCGCCGTCAGTGTCAGCCAGTTTGCCGTGGCATACGGAGCTCCATCGCAGTCTTTAACACTGGTAGCATGCCGCGACAGCGTGGACGTGAACCGTATGTGCACTTGACGGACTTTGAGCGAGGGCGTATAGTGGGCATGCGGGAGGCCGGGTGGACGTACCGCCGAATTGCTCAACACGTGGGGCGTGAGGTCTCCACAGTACATCGATGTTGTCGCCAGTGGTCGGCGGAAGGTGCACGTGCCCGTCGACCTGGGACCGGACCGCAGCGACGCACGGATGCACGCCAAGACCGTAGGATCCTACGCAGTGCCGTAGGGGACCGCACCGCCACTTCCCAGCAAATTAGGGACACTGTTGCTCCCGGGTATCGGCGAGGACCATTCGCAACCGTCTCCATAAAGCTGGGCTACGGTCCCGCACACCGTTAGGCCGTCTTCCGCTCACGCCCCAACATCGTGCAGCCCACCTCCAGTGGTGTAGCGACATACGTGAATGGAGGGACGAATGGAGACGTGTCGTCTTCAGCGATGAGAGTCGCTTCTGCCTTGGTGCCAGTGATGGTCGTATGCGTGTTTGGCGCCGTGCAGGTGAGCGCCACAATCAGGACTGCATACGACCGAGGCACACAGGGCCAACACCCGGCACCATGGTGTGGGGAGCGATCTCCTACACTGGCCGTATACCACTGGTGATCGTCGAGGGGACACTGAATAGTGCACGGTACATCCAAACCGTCATCGAACCCATCGTTCTACCATTCCTAGACCGGCAAGGGAACCTGCTGTTCCAACAGGACAATGCACGTCTGCATGTATCCCGTGCCACCCAACGTGCTCTAGAAGGTGTAAGTCAACTACCCTGGCCAGCAAGATCTCCGGATCTGTCCCCCATTGAGCATGTTTGGGACTGGATGAAGCGTCGTCTCACGCGGTCTGCACTTCCAGCACGAACGCTGGTCCAACTGAGGCGCCAGGTGGAAATGGCATGGCAAGCCGTTCCACAGGACTACATCCAGCATCTCTACGATCGTCTCCATGGGAGAATAGCAGCCTGCATTGCTGCGAAAGGTGGATATACACTGTACTAGTGCCGACAGTGTGCATGCTCTGTTGCCTGTGTCTATGTGCCTGTGGTTCTGTCAGTGTGATCATGTGATGTATCTGATCCAGGAATGTGTCAATAAAGTTTCCCCTTCCTGGGACAATGAATTCACGGTGTTCTTATTTCAATTTCCAGGAGTGTATATATATATATATATATATATATATATATATATATATATATATATATATATATATATATATATTCTCTAATGTCGTTTCGTGTTAACAGTACCACCTTATTCCCAAGAATTAGGAGCTTTCACTCGGTTAATACTACGCAGAAATCCAGTCTGCGTTTGGGTCGCACCTTCTTGCCTCTTGTGCAGAAAGGCGTGCAGAATTCTGCTGCATCTATTTTCAAATACGCTACCACAGGAGCCCAAAAATCTTAGCAGAAATCCACATGGTTTCAAATCTGAGCTGAAGGGTTTCGTCATAGGTCACTCCTCCTATTCTGTCGAGGAGTTCCTTGAAAAATTAAGCTGTTTTCTGTCTTACACTGTTGACTGTTTTTGTATTAACTTATAACTTGTCGTCTCTTGAGCAATCATAAAAGTATTATTTAATCTATTATTACTTTTCTGTTGTATTTTCCTATGCTTAGACTTTCCATGACCATGGAGATTTGCTCCTCAGTCTGGTTCGACGGAACTAGCAGTGTAAAATCAAAAATAGAATACATACTTCAGCATCAGAGCTAGCGTATATAACTCTCTGACAGACTCTGTGCGTCTACAGTTAATAATAACTGAAATCGGAACGATCACAGAAAATGTTGTGGAGAGGACGAACGAAAGATTCCTTTTCGTTGACAGAAGGGAAGGATCAACAGACGTACTAAAGACATTACCTACACTCTGCTTGTTGGTTGGTTGATATGGGAGAATGGACCAAACAGCGAGGACATCGGTCCCACCGGATTAGGGAAGGATGGGGCAGGAAGTCGTCCGTGCCCCTTCAAAGGAACCATCCCGGCATTTGCCAATAGCGATTTAGGGAAATCACAGAAAACCTAAATCAGGAAGGCCGGTCCCCCCCCCCCCCCACCAGGGGGTCCACTACTCTTTTGTGGATACGTGCGTAGCGAGCATGGGACCCCGAGCTTATGTGGCCCTCCTTCCTTTCCGGGCTACATACCTTCCTTTTCTGCATCCTCCCCATCCCCCATCTTGGCCCCCTCACCCTCACCTCCGCCTCCTTCCTTCCCTTTCTCCCCCTCTGGGAGTATGTTTTGTGCCTATGTCCGGAGACGAACGCTCGAAATTGTAACACGTTCTTCGCTTTCTCTTCTTGCAAGTCTTCATCCTTCCTTTGTCCTTCTCTTTTCCTTACCTCTTCTCTTTACCTTTTTCTCCGCTGCGGCGTTTGAGACCTCTCTTCTTTCCTTTCCCTTTCTTTGTTTTTCCATTTCTCTTTTTTCTTCCCTGCGCGTGTCTGAAGGCCGACCCACGCATTTTCATGCGTAGCTGGTGACGGGGTAACGAGTAATTCCCCGCCCTGGGTAGACAGGTAGGACACGTACCTACCCCCTGGTAACGGCCAGGCCCAGGGAGAGGTGATTACCCGAGCTGATACCTTCAGAAAGTGCCGATTGGTCCCTCCGTCCGTTTCTCGGGAGGTGTGACCTGAGGTGTGAACAATCACCTAAAACGGGAGTGCCCTCAGAGAGGGCCCCCACAAGGAAGGAGCGCGCCATCGGAGACGCCGGTAATCATGGGGGATACTTCCGCAATGGTTTTCTCATCTTCCACTGTGTCTGCTCACAAGCGTAAGTTCAATGAGTCTCAGCCACAGACAGTTCTTCCATCGTTGGCACAGTTCCTTGTTGTTTCTCGAGTCTGGCGAAGGTCACGACTTCTCCACGGTCAACCCTTTCATTATTCAGAAAGGTGTCGACGCAACTGCAGGTCCTGTAAAGTCTTGTTCCAGATTACGAAATGGCACCTTGTTGTTAGAAACAGTCAGTACCCTCCAGGTACAAAAATTGCTGCGTACTTCACTGCTACACACCATCCCTATCCAGGTGGAAGCACACCGCACTTTAAATTCCTCACGTGTGGTCGTTTATACACGCTCCCTCGACGGATTGTCCGACGAGGAAATTCAACACTACCTGTCTGACCAGGGCGTAACGGCTGTTCATCGAGTCATGAAAAGGGTTGACACGAACATCGTTCCAACCCGTACTGTCTTCTTGACATTTGACAGAGTTCAACTCCCATCGAACATAAAAGCGGGCTATGAGAGAATTTCCGTTCGCTATTACGTCTCAAACCCTACACGTTGCTATCGGTGTCAGCGGTTCAATAATACCAGCCAGTCCTGTTCCAATCCGGCCAAATGTGTTACGTGTGGCAAGGATGCCCATGGGGGTGCTTGTCCACCCCCATCCCCTCGTTGCATCAACTGTATAGGTGACCACACTGCTTCCTCTAGAGATTGACCCATTTTTAAAGAAGAAAAGCTCATTCAGGAAATCAGACTGAAGGAAAAGGTGTCGACCTTTGCTGCTCGAAAATTATTCGCCAGCCGAAAGCCCACCGTGCCTCAGACAGGAAAATACAGCACTGTCCTTGCCTCTCCTCGGCCAACAGAGGAGGCGGCCACGCAGACTTGTGATCTCACCTCTAGTGCCACAGTCGCCAGATCGGCCAACGCAAAGATCGCCCGTTCAACTTCCCCAACACGAAATCGCCTTCAGCGCCTCTCCTGAGCTGGTGACCACATCGGCTGGACCCTAGACCACTGGAATACAGTGGCCTGAACCCGTCATTGACTGGAAATAGTCATTGCAGAACATTTTCATCCATTCATGGACCTCATGTTCTCAAACAACGATCGAATTCTTACGGATGACAATGCGATTTGTCGCCAGGCTACAGCTGTTCGCAACTGGACTTGTACAATCCATGTCAGGTCTAGTTGCTGCATTACGTTGGCAAAAGGAGGTCCGACGATATATTATTGAGAATCCCATGACTTTTGTCGTCTCAGTGCATGCTGTTCCTGTGGGGAAGAAAAACAACAAAACCGTACCTATATTAGTTACTACCCACCTTTCACACGGAGCACGTCCATATCTCACCACTGACTTCTAGTATCAGCAGCACACAGTTGACGTCAACAAGTGTATGGGCCTGAAGATGACGTTGTTACAACGTTGAAACTAGTTGCCAAAATAAAATCGACACCTTAAATACAGCTGGACCAATTTCTTCAGTTTTAATATATATTTATACCAGCTGACGTCCCACTGTCCTCCATTTCAACCATGGATGTACGAAGATTACCTATATGAGTCGGCATTTGGAGATGTGGTGGTGGTTTCCTGTGTGTGATACGAGAAAATAATTATTCTCACAGCACGTCAGGCCAACTAGTGGCTGGCCAGTGGTGTGTCTGATGGCCAAGTTCACGAACGATCGTGTGACCGTGCGGTTCTAAGCGCTTCAGTTTGGAACCGCGTGACTGCTACGGTCGCAGGTTCGAATCCTGCCTCGGGTATGGATGTGTGTGTTGTCCTTAGGTTAGTTAGGTTTAAGTAGTTCTAAGTTCTAGGGGACTGATGACCTCAGAAGTTAAGTCCCATAGTGCTCAGAGCCATTTGAACCATTTCACGAACGATCCAGTTGAGGTATTGACCGTCCTTCTAGTAGAAGGAGCACGCAGTGATCCAGATTTTGTCCTGCAGGAACGGGATGCTACCGTCCTCGTGCAGCAGGCGAGTGGAGTATTCCTTCGAAAGAAGCAGGGCGGATTTCACCACTCGGTTTTGAACCGTTCGCAGTGAGTCTGTGGCCTTCCGCACACCACGGCTGCATACTCCAACACTGGTTGGACCAGCGCTAGGAATTGCGTGACACCGTGGTGCGGTGGTAGCGTCGACTGCAGGCTGAGCAGCAAGTATAGAGCGCGAAGGCTCCCTATGACTCTGCCTCTGACGTCAGGAATGTGAGGCGCCCGGGTCTAGGGTGATACACAGGTAATTCACCGTCCTGCTTCGTGGGACACGTGCTCCCAGGATCTCGATTGGCGGGAGATCTGGAGGTAGCATTCTTCCGGTGAAGTGGCTCTCCACTGCATCGTATTTCAGCCGTCACTGCGTCGAGCATGCACCCAACGCGTAACATCCGAGTTCGAGGCGACGTCTCACTCATAAACGTGTACAGCCGCACCGGACCCAAGACAGAACGTTGCATGGCGGTTCTAGCGGGAGCGGACCGATAAAGGGAACACCTGGAACTGCGCTGGACTAAAAACGGAACGCCAGCAGGCAGATGGGTGCATGGGACCGAAGATGAAACACCAGAGCTCGGCCTGGCGCACAGGACTAAAGAGGGAATGGACAGCAGAGAGAATACCTGGAATCGCAGTAGTCCGAACACGGTACGGCAGCCCACAGACATGCGATTCGGACTGAAGACAGACAGACAGGCAGACGTAACTCACGTGCATTCCAAGCACAGTTGATGCAGCTTAAGCAGAGGCTGCTGTTCCTGCTTCGGTGATTCGTGCAGAAAGTGTTGTCCTGCCGCAATTGTGTAGTCTTCTCGGCTGTCACGTTTATGTGTTTACTCTTCTCTTGCTGCTGGGTTCGTCACTCCAGCAGCAGGTTCGGCCACCTCCTGTCTGAGCGTCAGTGAGCTTGACCGTCCAGTCCACTGACCAGCGGGTTTGCCGACATTCGCGCCGACGTGTAGGATCTCGAGGCGAGCTCACGAGCCCGCGATATCGTGACGCTGCCTCGTGCTGAAATCTGGGCGCAGATGCAGCGCCAGCCGGAGGGCCTTGTTCCGCAGTCTTTGTGGTGTTTCTGCCGCCTTGCCCCACACTACAGCGGCGTACTCGTGCACCGACCTCTTGAACGCCAGATACACTGAGATGCGCGTCGCGTGGGCAGAGTAGTCGTTGGGTTGGGTAGGGGACACAGCAAGCGCATCCTTCCGAGCGCTCGGCCGCTCTCCTCTCGCATGTGTGGTCCCCAAGTTGGGCGACGGTCCAAGGTCACGCGAGGTACAGGGTGTTTCAAAAATGACCGGTATATTTGAAACGGCAATAAAAACTAAACGAGCAGCGATAGAAATACACCGTTTGTTGCAATATGCTTGGGACAACAGTACATTTTCAGGCGGACAAACTTTCGAAATTACAGTAGTTACAATTTTCAACAACAGATGGCGCTGCAAGTGATGTGAACGATATAGAAGACAACGCAGTCTGTGGGTGCGCCATTCTGTACGTCGTCTTTCTGCTGTAAGCGTGTGCTGTTCACAACGTGCAAGTGTGCTGTAGACAACATGGTTTATTCCTTAGAACAGAGGATTTTTCTGGTGTTGGAATTCCACCGCCTAGAACACAGTGTTGTTGCAACAAGACGAAGTTTTCAACGTAGGTTTAATGTAACCAAAGGACCGAAAAGCGATACAATAAAGGATCTGTTTGAAAAATTTCAATGGACTGGGAACGTGACGGATGAACGTGCTGGAAAGGTAGGGCGACCGCGTACAGAAACCACAGAGGGCAACGCGCAGCTAGTGCAGCAGGTGATCCGACAGCGGCCTCAGGTTTCCGTTCGCCATGTTGCAGCTGCGGTCCAAATGACGCCAACGTCTCGTGCGCCAGAGTTTACACCTCTATCCGTACAAAATTCAAATGCGGCAACCCCTCAGCGCCGCTACCATTGCTGCACGAGAGACATTCGCTAACGATATAGTGCACAGGATTGATGACGGCGATATGGATGTGGGCAGCATTTGGTTTACTGAAGAAGCTTTTTTTTACCTGGACGGCTTCGTCAATAAACAGAACTGGCGCATATGGGGAACCGAAAAGCCCCATGTTGCAGTCCCATCGTCCCTGCATCCTCAAAGTACTGGTCTGGGCCGCCATTTCTTCCAAAGGAATCATTGGCCCATTTTTCAGATCCGAAACGATTACTGCATCACGCTATCTGGACATTCTTCGTGAATTTGTGGCGGTACAAACTGCCTTAGACGACACTGCGAGCACCTCGTGGTTTATGCAAGATGGTGCCCGGCCACATCGCACGGCCGACGTCTTTAATTTCCTGAATGAATATTTCGATGATCGTGTGATTGCTTTGGGCTATCCGAAACATACAGGAGGTGGCGTGAATTGGCCTCCCTATTCGCCAGACGTGAACCCCTGTGACTTCTTTCTGTGGGGACACTTGAAAGACCAGGTGCACCGCCAGAATCCAGAAACAATTGAACAGCTGAAGCAGTACATCTCATCTGCATGTGAAGCCATTCCGCCAGACACGTTGTCAAAGGTTTCGGGTAATTTCATTCGGAGACTACGCCATATTATTGCTACGCATGGTGGATATGTGGAAGATATCGCACTATAGAGTTTCCCAGACCGCAGCACCATCTGTTGTTGAAAATTGTAACTACTGTAATTTCGAAAGTTTGTCTGCCTGAAAATGTACTGTTGTCCCAAGCATATTGCAACAAACGGTGTATTTCTATCGCTGCTCGTTTAGTTTTTATTGCCGTTTCAAATATACCAGTCATTTTTGAAACACCCTGTATTTGTCAGTGCGAGACCACGGAATGAGTCTCGGATGTGTGGTCCCCAAGTTGGGCGACGGTCCAAGGCCACGCGAGGTATTTGTCAGTGCGAGACCACGGAATGAGGCCTCCCACAATCCACACTTGCTGGAGCTCACCTGGAATCTGGGAACGCCTACAGATGCTGCTGATGAGAGCCTTATAGGAGTCGACTGCAGGCGGAACCCCGGAACCGACAGTGGTGGAGGAAGAGCGTAGGTATAATTATTGAACCCATCCCATGTTCAACTAGCATTGCCACTTCTAAGTTCAACAACCAACCTGACCTATACAAGGTACATAAGGCGTCCTCCTATGACCAACGGAAGGCCATGGAACTGGTGAAAATAGAGAAGCTGCATTGTTTTACCACAATGAAATGCCTCTTAATCAACTGAAGATGTTCTTGAAACGTCTTCCAATGAAGATGGGACCTGAGCAGCTGAAGAGGGAACTGGAGACCCTGGGATTCCCAATATGTTCCACACGCCTGAGGAAGTCACCTAGGACACTCAAGAGTACGCCGCTGTTCCTCGTTGTCCTAGTCGACAACGGCCAAAAACGGAAAATTCTCCAGGTTGGAAAGATCGCGGATATTCCAGTGACAGTGGAACGCCTCCGACCTAAGTGGCGAGAGAGCTCAGTACTGCCGTTGGCGATGCACAGACCGTGCAGCACGCCACTGCCACTTGCCAGTTCGCTGAGTGGAGTGCGCAGCATCGCACCAGAGCAGAGAATGCCCAAAAAAGAAGGAAGAGACTCATCTTTGCTACAACTGTAGCTAACCACATGTGGCCGGCTGCAGGGGCTGCAATGCCTTCAGGAGACGCAAAACTGTCGAACTAGTTCTGTCGGGCGTCAGCTTCGAGCGAATAACAAGATGGGAGGTACTCATCCGCCCTCAGCAGCCCACTTTTTCATTGTATTTGCTTCCACAGTGTGCTTCCACCGAAGCCAACTCTATGACTTTCCCTCTTTACGTTACACTGAACGCACTGTTCTATTACACTGATGGTATAATTATTCAAAGGTGCTCTTCAGTTTCTCGTTGTCATTGAATGTTAAATACATATAGGATAGGGGACTATTACAATTTTGCCTGGAACTAAGTGTATAAAATACTTTAGTTCATTATTGATGGCGATTGATTCTGCAGAAAAAGATTGAGGTTGGTTCAAGTGGCTCTGAGCATTATGGGACTTAACTACTGTGGTCATCAGTCCCCTAGAACTTAGAACTACTTAAACCTAACTAACCTAAGGACATCACACACATCCATGCCCGAGGCAGGATTCAAACCTGCGACCGTAGCGGACACGCGGTGCCAGACTGTAGCGCCTATAACCGCACGGCCACTCCGGCCGGCAAAAGATTGAGGTATTTTCTGCCAACTCACAGTTTCTTTATTCTGACTATGGGTAGTAAATGGTGCATCCTACATGTAATTGGTCCCAAGCATATCCTGATGCATCCGTACACTTGTTTAAACTGGACTTCACGTATTATCTCATGTAAAAGAGCCATAGTCGATTCTCGTTCGTAAGCATGCTCTATACATGTTAAGCAACATGCTACGATGGGCTGCCCACAACACGTGTCATAGTGCTTTAATTACATTTATAGCTTTCTTGTAGGACAGCATTAAACTATTTACACTAAAGCAGTTATTAAGTTTTGAGACTGACGTCTAGAAAGTATCTGTCCATAAGTACCTGGATGTCTTTCATGCATAACATGGTTCACAGTAAAAAAATATTCTTTGGCCCTTAGGCCATAAGCCACGGCCAACTTTTCTTTTATATCGGCTTTTGGCCGAAGGCCATACGGCCACGGTTCACATCAAAACAATTCCACATAGTCCCACACAATTGTCGCTATTAGCCGCTAAGCACGACAACGTCCGTATAACGATTGGAAGCACCGCCGAAACATGTAGGCGGGAAAGTCCCATACGGCTCCTCTCCTGGACAGACATGACCTCTACAGCCGAATCAAATCTACGCCTAAGAAGGAATGCTTTCATGCAGGGAAAGAGACAAAAATCGCTTATTTTAGTGTTGTGGAAACTCGGTGGATTTGGTTCGTGATGTTTGAGAACTTCTTGCTACAGTCGTGCTTATGATAGTGATGTTCAGTTTCCGGGGCACTGAACTGCGTGGTTGTTAGCACCCCGGTAGCGTTCTCGCTTCCCGCGACCGGGTTCCCGGGTTCGATTCCCGGCGGGGTCAGGGATTTTCTCTGCCTCGTGATGGCTGGGTGTCGTGTGCTGTCCTTAGGTTAGTTAGGTTTAAGTAGTTCTAAGTTCTAGGGGACTGATGACCATAGCTGTTAAGTCCCATAGTGCTCAGAGCCATTTGAACCATTTGTTAGCACCCGCACAAATTCCCAATCTTTACACAGTCCAATCTCGCCACTTCCACAAATGATGAGCAAATGACGAGGACAACACTCAGTCCCCAAAAAAAATGGTTCAAATGGTTCCGATCACTATGGGACTTAACATCTATGGTCATCAGTCCCCTAGAACTTAGAACTACTTAAACCTAACTAACCTAAGGACAGCACACAACACCCAGTCATCACGAGGCGCCCGCATCTTGTGGTCGTGCGGTAGCGTTCTCGCTTCCCACGCCCGGGTTCCCGGGTTCGATTCCCGGCGGGGTCAGGGATTTTCTCTGCCTCGTGATGGCTGGGTGTTGTGTGCTGTCCTTAGGTTAGTTAGGTTTAAGTAGTTCTAAGTTCTAGGGGACTTATGACCACAGCAGTTGAGTCCCATAGTGCTCAGAGCCATTTTTTGAACCATCACGAGGCAGAGAAAATCCCTGACCCCGCCGGGAATCGAACCCGGAAACCCGGGCGTGGGAAGCGAGAACGCTACCGCACGACCACGAGCTGCGGACACTCAGTCCCCGGACGGAACAAATTCCCGACCCGCCCGGGAATCGAATCCGGGATCCAGTGATCCAGAGGCATCAACGCTAGTCACTATACCACGAACTGCGGACTTCCGCTGGTATAGTGTATAGCTGAGGATACTTTCTGTTTCTCAGGTTCGTTAGTTCGAATTCTGTCTGTGTCAAACAGGGGTTTAATATAAGTGTGCTTCATACTAAACAGGAAGACATTTCCTAATGTCCTGTAAAATCATATTTATCTGGTCACGGAAAGGTTTTTGGCTTCCGACTTCTTAGGGTCCGCACAGAAAGAAAGAGGGTTATCTGCCAGCGCGAGGAGGATAGAACCAGTGCGCGAAGTATCCGAATCCTACCTAACTGGGCAGCAAACAATGCCTGCTCGGTGGGGGCAGCGACTGGGGTGGACCCGCGCCTGCCTGCGAGCCACAAAATACCGGTTTCGGCGCCCCGGCCGGCGACACGCTACGCTGACATAATTGAGGCTCGCGCCCATCAAACTTTCTCAAACGATTTTCAGACACTGTTGTTGTGGTCTTCAGTCCTGAGACTGGTTTGATGCATCTCTCCATGCTACTCTATCCTGTGCAAGCTTCTTCATCTCCCAGTACCTACTGCAACCTACATCCTTCTGAATCTGCTTAGTGTATTCATCTCTTTGTCTCCCTCTACGAATATTACCCTCCACCCTGCCCTCCAATACTAAATTGGTGATCCCTTGATGCCTCAGAACGTGTCCTACCAACCGATCCCTTCTTTTGGTCAAGTTGTGCCACAAACGTCTCTTCTCCTCAATCCTATTCAATACTCCCTCATTAGTTATGTGATCCACCCATCTAATGTTCAGCATTCTTCTGTAGCACCACATTTTGAAAGCTTCTATTCTCTTCTTGTCCAAACTATTTATCGTCCATGTTTCACTTCCATACATGGCTACACTCCATACAAATACTTTCAGAAATGACTTCCTGACACTTAAATCTATACTCGATGTTAACAAATTTCTCTTCTTCAGAAACGCTTTCCTTGCCATTGCCAGTCTACATTTTATATCCTCTCTACTTCGACCATCATCAGTTATTTTGCTCCCCAAATAGCAAAACTCCCTTACTACTTTAAGTGTCTCATTTCCTAATCTAATTCCCTCAGCATCACGCGACGTAATTCGACTACATTCCATTATCCTTGTTTTGCTTTTGTTGACGTTCATCTTCTATCCTCCTTTCAAGACGCTATCCATTCCATTCAACTGCTCTTCCAAGTCCTTTGCTCTCTCTGACAGAATTACAATGTCATCGGTAAACCTCAAAGTTTTTATTTCTTCTCCATGGATTTTAATACCTACTCCGAATTTTTCTTTTGTTCGGAGACACTAATAGACAAAAAAAGATTTTCTTGTTAGTTATAGCTTTATATGTCAGCTTCATGGTGAAGCGTCCATTATATCGTTAATGGTCCTAATATTGTGATATATCACATTTAAGTGGTATTCAAGAAGTTTGCAATAAAATGTAGGGACTGCTGTGATTTTGCGTTTGCGTTTGGTACATCTTATATCGTGCATTGCTGGGTATGAAATTTGGCTAACGCATTGAATTTCTTTTTAGATTTAGTAGGAGGTCTGTATCTACATACCACACATCTCGAGAAAATTGATTTCATATAGCACACTAAGCTCCGATTTCACTCGCCAGAATGAAATATTCCTAACTTGCCTCATATCTCACAAACAGTTCGGTATCTCCTAACAAGATTTTGGAAAATGATAGCACCCAAAGAGGCGAGTATTTTGCCATGTGCCTAACATGCAGAACTTTCATATCTACAGCACTGCAGAACCTATAGTGTTTATTTTATTATTTCTTTTTCTCTGTGCACTGCTGTAAATTTTTAAATACTGCGTATAAATTTTAACAGTCCCTAAAATTCTTTTGGGTTTGAGACCGCGTTGTTATCTGTAAAATTCTGACGTTTCGGCGACTGTTGCAAGGCGCCTACAGATGACAACGCGGCCTCAAACCCAGAAGAATTTCAGTGTCTGTGACAACGGCCGCGGAAGCCTACGTTTACATGTAAATTTTAAGTTCTTTCCTGTGCTTGCAGAAAAATAGAAAAATAATGATGAATTAAAGAGGGTCCACATTTTTGCAAGCTGACAGTAAGCGTTTTTCTGTAATAACCAGACATTGCTCCATCACAATTATGGCATCCTCCATGGAATTTTTTTTCTGTTGTTCCTGAAATAGGCCTATATACATACAGATTTACGTATGGTAGGACATACGTTATATCGGTTGTTGTTGTTCCTTAAATTACATATGCTCTTTACCTTTGTGTGTTCCCTGCGGCTGCCAAAAGAAATTAGTCACAGGTCTAAATTAGTACACCATATCATGTGCAAAAAAAAGGAATACCTGAATTGAATTTTCGTTTAGAATACAAGCTTTAAATACGTCCAGTTAAAATCGTGGTATATGCCTTGGTTAGGCTTATCATTGCTGTATTTGACTTGTCCTGAACTGCGGATGATTTTCATGTTGCCTGAAAAATAAGTTTTTCTTGTTGCTTGTGTATTTAGAATGGTCTGTCGGCATCAGTAGAAATTTGTGAGGCTTTTGTATGGAGCACTGTTTGGTGTGGTTTGTTATTTATAGATTGTATTGCGTATTTTAACAGCATTTAATTACATTTTCTCTTGCTCATTTATGAATTATGAGTTATGTTGCTTTGGTGTGGGAAACGTTTCACTGCACAATTTACGTATTTTATGCGATTTTGACAGTTATTTGTTTCACTGATTTTGTTTGTGATTGACGGCCGCTATATTTGAATTTGTTCTGATGTGTGTGTGTGTGTGTGTGTGTGTGTGTGTGTGAAGCTATGCCATTTCTGGAAGCGATATGTTTCATATTATTGATTGACTGATAACATACCGCTTCCAGAAATGTCTATAGCTCTGAGCACCACTTCTGTGCGCTGACCAACAGCAATCAGTCAATATTTATAAATCCTGGTGCAAAATTCCGAATATTGGTAACATTTCAGATAACTCTGCAAAAAAGCTAAAACCTCGCAACAACAGACCTGCATTCTATAACGCGAACAGCATACCAACAATTTTATTCAACAGTAAAGGCACTCTGCAACCCTTTTCACAGAGTGGTGTGTATAAAAATCATATGCAAGCAGTGGAAAACTTACATATTGGTCAGTTAGACAGAGCTGTGGCAATTACGTCACCTGAGCGTGACAGAAGCTGGACGTTAAGGAAGAAAGATTCAAACTTTGTTGATCATCTTTTAATAGAAAACTATTCAAATGATTTAGAATGTGAATTTTTACATTCTGTTACAAAAAGCAGAATGATGACCCTACAGGAAACACTGAAAACAGACAAACGCATGGCAAAGAATGCCACAATGCTTAGTATGAGATGATCAATTTCCTTTTTTAACTTTGTTAAATTAACATCTCGTCACAATACTGGATTCAAATTGTAAATTCATGTTATTTCTTATCGGTTGTTAAATATATATGCACATAAAAATTTCGTTTCGCTCTTATTTTTAATTAATGTGATTATTTCTGTGTGACAACAAAATTATGTTTTTCTACGTAAACGCTGTACGCTATTTTTGTATGTTCTGTACAAATAATACTTGATAAGTCGCACAGCACTTTTTTCTGTGTTTTTGGCGTAAATTTCTCGCCTGATGATGATTTAAAAGGCAAAAATCCGTTCCATGACCAAATAATTACGATTTTCCAGAATAGTAGGAATTATTTTCTTGTTTAATATTATTTCATGTTCTGCCAAGCATAAACGGAAAATTCAGTTAATGTTAAGAAATGTGCTTTTCACAATCTATGCTACACGCTGCACAGCCTCAGTGGAGTTCTGAGGTGGCTAAATTAGTGTTACATTGCTTGGTTTTTGCTTCATCGATGTGTCAAAATTTTAACTCTTCCGATTTTTTAAGGGGATAACTGGGTGTTGTGTCCTAATATCGAGAGAGATGGCTGAATCCGAACTAACATTGTCCTTTTTTTAATGTGCAGAGGGGCCATCATAAATAGCGTTGACTTCAGTGTAGTTATTGGTTCCAATGGCTCTGAGCACTATGGGACTTAACATCTGAGTCCCCTAGAATTTAGAACTACTTAAACCTAACTAACCTAAGGACATCACACACATCCATGCCCGACGCAGGATTCGAACCTGCGACCGTAGTTATCGCGCGGTTTCTGACTGAAGAGCCTAGAACCGCTCGGCCACACCGGCCGGCAGTGTAATTATTGTCTCTGAATAAAAGTGTCCTTTCTTTTCGCGTCACTGTTTATTTCTTTCAGTTACTTTCTGTAGTATACTTTAGCAGCTCATTATATGTACGGCCCAGGTTTCATCGAGCTATGTTACTTGGCAGTGCCTCATCTGGGAAATTTACTGTCGTCCTTACGTTTCGCATACCGGCGTACATATCCTAGAGAGCCAAAGCGTTATGACCACCTGATGGCGTGTTGTTCCACCTTTGTAACGCAGTACGGCAGCGATTCTACTTGACGTGGATTCTAGAAGTCCTTGTCGTGTTCCCGGAGCACAGGTCACGCAATTCATGCAGATCACGACCAGATGTTTCTCGGGCGCGGAGATAGCACCCCATAGCGTCGCAAGTGTGTTAAATTGGATACAGAACAGGAAAATTTGGCGACCAAATCCTCACTATCATTGTACGAGGTGCATTCAAGTTCTAAGGCCTCCGAATTTTTTTCTCCGGACTGGAAAGAGATAGAAACATGCGCATTGTTTTAAAATGAGGCCGCGTCCATTGTCAATACGTCCCAGAGATAGCAGCACCGTACGGCAGATGCAATTTTACCGCCAGCAGCGAGAATGAGAACTGTTTTAAATACTTAAAATGGCGACGTTTTCCTTACTTGAACAGCGTGCAATCATTCGTTTTCTGAATTTGCGTGGTGTGAAACCAATTGAAATTCATCGACAGTTGAAGGAGACATGTGGTGATGGAGTTATGGATGTGTCGAAAGTGCGTTCGTGGGTGCGACAGTTTAATGAAGGCAGAACATCGTGTGACAACAAACCGAAACAACCGCAGGCTCGCACAAGCCGGTCTGACGACATGATCGAGAAAGTGGAGAGAATTGTTTTGGGGGATCGCCGAATGACTTGAACAGATCGCCTCCAGAGTTGGCATTTCTGTGGGTTCTGTGCACACAATCCTGCATGACGACCTGAAAATGCGAAAAGTGTCATCCAGGTGGGTGCCACGAATGCTGACTGACGACCACACGGCTGCCCATGTGGCATGTTGCCAAGCAATGTTGACACGCAACGACAGCACGAATGGGACTTTCTTTTCGTCGGTTGTGACAATGGATGAGGCGTGGAAGCCATTTTTCAATCCAGAAACAAAGCGCCAGTCAGCTCAATGGAAGCACACAGATTCAACGCCACCAAAAAAATTTCTGGTAACCGCCAGTTCTGAAAAAATGGTGTCCATGTTCTGGGACAGCGAGGGCGTAATCCTTACCCATTGCGTTCCAAAGGGCACTACGGTAACAGGTGCATCCTACGAAATTGTTTTGAAGAACAAATTTCTTCCTGCACTGCAACAAAAATGTCCGGGAAGGGCTGCGCGTGTGCTGTTTCACCGAGACAACGCACCCGCAAATCGAGCTAACGTTACGCAACAGTTTCTTCGTGATAACAACTTTGAAGTTTTTCCTCATGCTCCCTACTCATCTGAACTGGCTCCTAGTGACTTTTTGCTTTTCAACAATGAAAGACACTCTCCGTGGCCGCACATTCACCAGCCGTGCTGCTATTGCCTCAGCGATTTTCCAGTGGTCAAAACAGATTCCTAAAGAAGCCTTCGCCGCTGCCATGGAATCATGGCGTCAGCGTTGTGAAAAATGTGTACGTCTGCAGGGCGATTACGTCGAGAAGTAACGCCAGTTTCATCGATTTCGGGTGAGTAGTTAATTAGGAAAAAAAATCTGTGGCCTTAGAATTTGAATGCACCTCGTAGCTCGATTCCTGCCGCGGGGCACGGACATTTATCCGGTTACAAGGTGCCATGGCTGTCGGAGAGGATATCACGCTTGCAATGATGCACGTTGTCCACAGTAATGTTTATTCACGTTACCATCACAGGTACTATGGAGAGATGGGTGTCATCTACAGGATAACACTGCCACCCACTGTCCTAGCACTGTGCATGCTTAGAGCAGTTGTTGACCAGAAAGATGGCGTATGCCGACTCTACCTTCGACCTCATCAACCATGAAACGTGATTCGATCGACCAGGTGAAACGTTTCTACTGATCGTTGGGTCGATACGGGAATACGTAGTGGTCGTCTCCTGCAAGTCCTAAGTTCAACAATATTGCACCGAACAATGTGCTAAGAAGCGATGGTCCCTGCTCTGTGCTCTGCCGTCAGTTCTGCAACAGGTCGGCACTATCCTGGTTTACAGAGCGGGTAAACCTCCAATTCCTGCTCTTTGTTGTGAGGCGTGGACGTCCGACAGCTTGTTGCCTACTTATGGTTTCACAGTCGTAGAACAGCTTTTCATGGTTGCTCATAACAGTGCCACGAGGTCAGCCAACTAGCTTCGGTTTTTCAGAGATAATCGTTCTCGGGTGCCGAGACTTACTATGCTGCCCTTTGTCATAGCTGCTTATGTCAGTGGATTTTCCCACAGACAGTCCGCATCATACAAGATGGAGATGGAGAGGGCGAGGGAGAGGGGTAGGGAGGGTGGAGGGGAAGGGGGAAGGGTAGAGGGGGAGGGGAGAGAGAGAGAGAGAGAGAGAGAGAGAGAGAGAGAGAGCAGCTGTTATGACATGGGGTACACCTGAACTTATGTGCATATACGACAATTCCGCACCTTTGAGGAAAACGTGTTAAAGCTTGTTTGCTGGAGAGTCCTGAATTAAAACTGGTCGAATATTCTCTAATCTTTTATAACATTAGGTAAGAAGCTGTGCAAACTGGCATCGAATGTCTTGCAAAAATCAAGTAACATTATATAATCCTAGCAAGTTCATCTACTGCGCTCTGTATTTCATGGACGAGCAGAGCATTTTCAAGATGACATGATCTGATCGACGGGATTTGTATTCGTATCTGTTGCGGAGATTTTCGTGCCACAACAAGGAAACAGTATGCTGGCATAAAACAAATTTCACAGTTCTACAGCAATTGGCTTCAGTGATATTGGGCTATAGTTAGGTGCATCTGTCTGGCGACTCTTCTTGAGAACGGGCAGGACAGAAGTCTCTTTGTTTTCCTTCAGAGAACACTGTTGCAGCGGTTCTAGGCACTTCAGTCTGGACCCGCGCGACCGCTACGGTCGCAGGTTCGAATCCTGCCTTGGGCATGGATGTGTATGATGTCCTTAGTTAGTTAGGTTTAAGTAGTTCTAAGTTCTAGGCGACTGATGACATTAGAAGTTAAGTCCCATAGTGCTCAGAGCCATTTGAACCATTTTGAGCCACACTGTTGCTTCAACGACCTATGATACAAGGGGTATCCATAAAGGTTTATTTATTGACGATGGTGTAAGTCCCCTACATATATTCAAAAAAGGACGCCCCTCGAAGTAATTACCCGTATGGGATGCTAGTCAGTAGATACGATTTACATGTACAGACTAACAAATGATATGTTTCGGAAAAATTGGACGATTTATTCAAGAGAAAGAGCTTCACAAGTGGAGAAAGTTGGTCCACCTCTGACACACCTGCAAGCAATATTGATTGATACGGTTGTTGGATGTTCTCCCTTGGAATATTGTGCCACATACCGTCCAATTGGTGCATCAGATTGTCAAAAAGCCCGAGATGGTTGGAGCGCCCTGCCCATTGTGCTCGAAACGTTCTGTCCGCTGCTCGTGGTCTCGCGGCCGCGTTCTCGCTTCCCGAGCAGGGGGTCCCGGGTGCGATTCCTGGCGAGATTTCCAGCTGCCTCGAGATGACTGGGTGTTTGTGTTATTCTCCTCATTTCATCCTCATTCGTGAAAGTGGCGAGATTGGACCGAGCAACGGTTGGGAATTTGTACGGGCGTTAATACAGCGCAGTTGAGCGCCCCACAAACCAAACATCATCATCGAAACTTTCTCATTTGGAGTAAGGTACGGTTTGACAAGCACGAACACAAGCGCAGAAGCTCTCACCGTGTGCAGGCGGGAATTACCTTGCTGATATGTAACTCGAGGATAGCTTGTCATGAAGGGCAACAGAACGGTGCGCAGAATGTCGTCGACGTTCCACTGTGGTAAGAGTGCCGTGCATGACAACCAAAGGGGTCTGCTGTGAAAAGAATCGACTTCCCAGACCGTGTTTGGTTGTCGGGTCGTATGGCGGGTGACCACCAGGATGGTTCCCCACCGCTGTCAGAGCGGTGTCCAGAGGCGAGTCCGGCCTGCTGCCTCATTCACCTGAGTAGAATTGTCTACAGTGACCAGCGAAGACTTGTCTGGAGACACCCCAAACAGCAGTGGGATACCAACCTATCACCTGACAAACGGCTTGACAAGCAGGAGTTACGGTCTGGGGTACCAATTCTTTTCGTAGCAGGACGCCTTTCGTTGTCATTTGCGGCACCTTTACAGTACAGTGGTACGTCGACGGTATTCTAAGCCCTGTTTTGTTGTCCTCCATAGGAAACGATCCTGGGCTTACATTCCAGCAAGATAATACACGCTCGCACAAGGCGAGAGTTCCTAACGTTTGTCTTCACGATTTCCAAATCCTCCGTGCTCGCCAAATCCTGACTTGGTCAGCAAGGTCCCCGGATCTGCCACCATTTGAGAAGGTTTGGAGCATTGTGGGCGGGATGCTACAAGCAGTTCATGATTTTGAAAATATAAGGTACCAGGTGGATAGACTTCGGCACTATACCCCAGGAAGACATCCAACAACTCTATTAATCAGCACCAAGCCGAATAACTGTTTGTATAAGGACAAGAGGCAGACCAGCGTGTTACTGAGTTGCTCAATCTGTGAAGCTCTTTCTCTTAAATAAATCACCTAATTCTTTTGAAATTGTAATTATTTGTTTGTCTGTATATGTCTGTACATATACATCACGTGTAACGATGTGCGTCCCATTCACATGATTCCTTCGTGGGGAGTAGTTTTTTTCATTTTTTCAGTACATTTGGAGCGTCCAGGGGTATGGGAGCATCTCTGTGTGAGGTTGGGTCGAGGCAATGTGCAGCGTCTCGGGATCAGGCTATTAGCCTTGGCAGACATCATCAAAAAAGATAACGTTCATTTGGTAATCTCTTACAGCACGTGGTGAGAATGGTCAGTGGCATTGAATTACCTGATGGCTGTCATGACATTAGTACCCAGCAATGCCGACTCCAGTAACTCAGGCAGCAGGCAGTGTGACTCGGCCGCACACTGTCAGAGACAGTGGCGTTGCAAACCGCCGAGTTACTTGCGGGGGATGTCAGCCTCCAGCAGTGGAACTCGAACCATCGAGTGACTGTGCTTTGGCCTAGGCGGCCACACTAGCACAGAAGGGTGGACGTCTGCACCTCCCACGCCTCATTCCACTGTCATCCAGGGCAGAAGTCTGGCAGCCGCTCGGCTGGGCCACGAGGTAACCCACGAGTGGAGAAGTAAAAAGTCCAAGGAGGAGGACTCGACACTACCAGAAGGTGCGGTGGTGGACGCCCGAACCTGGAGCGTCGCATACTGCCGCATGTCACACGCTGGTCCGGCGTGATCTTCTCGTCCCTGTAGCTGCTGGTGGTCTGCTCTCAAATTAATGATAATTTATACCCATTCCTGACCCACTTGTTGTGCTAATGCGCCGTTTACAGCGGCACTTAATGCAACAAATCCGTGGTGGGACAGTGGTAACTGCTTGCCTTGTTCTGCAAGAGCTGTGGTTTCCCGCTGTAGCTGCAGCACTGCGGTGACTGGCTTTGTCCACAACGTACTGCATAAAGAGCTGCATAGGGTGCTGCATTCGGCGTACCTGCATGTTTTGCGCCGTTGGCTGCCTTCCACTATTGTTTCCGAGCTGCTAATTTCTGAGGGACCGCCAACAAAATTGGTGGCGCCGTCAGAAAATTTACCCGTCATTGCGATAACTTGTTCCCAATGGGAGACCTTGTTCCCTAGAGACTTCATTTTAGCCGTTGAGGAGACAGTCCATTCATAAAAGCCACAGCGCCATTTCCTCAGCTGTAGAATGAGGAAGTAATCACGGGGTGCATTGTCAGGAGAGTATGGGGTGGTGAGACAAACGATCAGCAAACACCCCCTTGAATTGCTTCCCATGACGTTTCATTTTGATAGCCTCCACTAACCTCAGCTGGTGGATACGGTAGCATGCTTCTGTGACGATTTTCTGCCTTGCAAAGATAATCTACATTACCGTTTGTGGAAACTGCAATACCAACAGGGAAAGGCATGAATTGGTTCAAAAATGGTTCAAATGGCTCTGAGCACTATGGGACTTAACATATGAGGTCATCAGTCCCCTAGAACTTAGAACTACTTAAACCTAACTAACCTAAGGACATCACACACATCCATGCCCGAGGCAGGAATCGAACCTGCGACCCTAGCGGTTGCGCGGTTCCAGACTGAAGCGCCTAGAACCGCTCGGCCACTCCAAAGGCATGAATTCAATCAATTTATTACCACAGGTTAGGTTCATGACAAGTAACAAATAATTACCATGTCCTTTGAGGCCGACTATTCTGTATGTCGTGTGGCCACCATGCGCTGCAATTAGAGCTGCTATACGCCGTGGCATTGAATCAATAAGGTTCTGAATACGTTCCTGAGGGATTTCCCTCCACGCAGTTTGTATCCGAGGCCACAAATCCGTGACACCAGTTACTGGAGGACCGTGACGCAGCAGATGCCGACCAACCATATCCCAGACATGTTCGTTGGGCGACATGTCTGGCGAACGTCCTGGCCAGGGAAGCAATGGTAGCCGTCGCTCTTCGTAGTAGGCCTGTACATTCCTCGCAGTATGTGGCCGGGCACTGTCCTGTTGAAATGTGGCCTGTGAAGGTGCCTGAAGCAGGGCGAGTACCTCAGGCTCCACAACCTCCCTTAGGCACCGGTTGCTGTTCAAAGTGAAGTGTCGGCAGAATTGCCAACACTAATTTAGAGAGGGGGCCGAAATGCACGCGTCAGCTCACGCAGGCTTGCTTTAGGTCTGAAACAGGATACGTAATGAATGCTATAAAGAAAAGTACGTAGCTGCTGGAATACTTAACTTTAATCCATCATTTGTATACAGCATTCTTGATGATACAAGTGAGACACTCTCTAGAAATGGTTAATAGCGCCTTGCTAGGTCGTAGCCATGGACTTAGCTGAAGGCTATTCTAACTATCTCTCGGCAAATGAGAGAAAGGCTTCGTCAGTGTAGTCGCTAGCAAAGTCGTCCGTAAAACTGGGGCGAGTGCTAGTAAGTCTCTCTAGACCTGCCGTGTGGTGGCGCTCGGTATGCAATTACTGACAGTGGCGAAACGCGGGTCCGACATGTACTAATGGACCGCGGCCGATTTAAAGCTACCACCTAGCAAGTGTGGTGTCTGGCGGTGACACCACACAAAGTGCCCGCAACGCGTACGAGGCCAGATAGGTTGTTTAAACCAATGGAACCCCAAACCATCACCCCTGGTGATTGTCCGATGTGCCGCTCCACGATGAAGTCCTCCGGGTAGCGCTCACCACGGTACCGCGGAACACGTATGCGGCCATCACTGTAGGACACGTTGAAGCGAGACTCGTCGGAAAAGATTACATGTTGCCACTCAGCACCCCAGCGACGGTGTTCTCGTCCCATTGCAGTCGGAGAAGCTTGTGTTCTCTGGACAATAGCAGGTGACGTAATTGCATGTGTGCAATCAATCGAACCTGCAGCAGACGGCGTCGAACGGTCGATGCAGACGGGTTCACACCTGTTGCAGTGCTCCAGCGACGAGCAAACACTGTGGATGACGCTGTACGGTTTGTAATAGCCATGCGGACAAGATGTCGGTCATCCCGTGCTGTGGTCATGTTCCGTGGTCCAGTTCCCACTCGTCGCTGAATACGACCACCCTCTATCCACTGCTTCCACACACGCGTCACTGCCGTAGCGCCATGCCCTGTGCGAGCCGAAATGTCACGGTATGACAACCTCGTTTCCCGGAGACCGATCATTCTGCCCCATTCGAACTCGCTCACATGCCAATGTGTCTCCCTTTGACGTCGACGAGGCATACTGGCATTCACTGTATTGTTTCCACCTCGCGTGACAGCTCTGCACCGCCTACACCAGGCGCAACACCGACCCTCTCGGACCGACACGAGAGGGCGCTGCTCGGACTACGTGTGCCCCACCTCGCTGCAGAACGTATCACGCGTTGTCTGCACACCCGTCACCACTTCCACCAAGTGTGGAGCTATTCGGGTAAATACTTCTCGGTGTAGCATTTTTCACAAACAGCAGTGTATTAACACTAAATCACTGCAGTCCCAAAAATCACAAAGCATCACTTTGCCCAGTGATGCTGGGTGTTCGCCTTTTTCAGTGGTGTCGATTCCACACGTTTCCAGTGCTTCTTTTTTTTTGTCTTGGACTCATAGTGATACATTGTAACCTCCCCCTCACTTATCGACCTTAATGACAGTGAAAAATGAAACCGCGTGTACCTAATGGGAATTTTGGAAAAGCAATCGTCACCGAAGTTAACCTGTCAGTAAAGAGGGAGAAAAGGGTTACATCTAAATGAAAGGATAAATACAAATGAGACTGGTGGAAATTAATTTTGAAAAAGGGGTAAAGTTAATAAAGAAAGTAAATGTGCGGCCGTTCCATTAACAATTAACTAGCGGTAATTAGATATTTGAGATTTGGGGGAAATTACGGTCGCCAGTCCTAAGGACAATTACTATAGTAACTGAAAAAGAAAGGTTATTACACATATAATTAGCACTAGAAGCGTGGCAACTGAAGGTTGACACATGCAGTGTGAAAACTGAACGTTTGTCACAAGTAATCAATTTCGCTACACTCTGTCTTAATTTAGCAAAAGAATTAATAAAACCGGAAAATCGAAAGTTAATTTAGTGACTGAAGTTAACAGTGAGCTTTCTTTCAGAAGTACATCGAAATTCAGTAAAATACGGTTAGTCTTGGACTACCTCAACAATCATTTCAAAAGCTATTTGAATCTACGCAATTTAGAAATAAGAGATTTAACATTGATCTTGAATTAAATGATTCTGAACAATTAACAATAGTAAAATTTAGTACGTACCAAGCTGAGCTGCAGTCACAGGTAAGCTAAAATACGGTAACAAAACTCGCACTCTTAATTTCTGCTTGTGTAATCTAAATATTGTGGCCAGCTATGAATACCTTAACTGAACTTTGAAATTAAAGCAGTGACATCGAATGATATTACTTTAATGCTGGCGTCTGAATTTCAACGACACTCGGGTTCTTTTCGGAAAAGGAAGGGACCCTGCTTGGTAATGCAATTGGGACAATGAGCAACAAATGTTCATGCTAAGTTGCTCTAATTATAGTTACGAAAATGGTACAGTTTGAAAAGCTGAGGTCTGCCATACAGTTCTAAAACTTTACGTGCCCCCAGTCTTCCTTGTTGGCTGCTTGAAGGTTTGAAACCGTCGATCGAGGAGGTGGCGACAGTCACTCATTGTCGGCCGTCGCTGTTGCAGAAGCTGGATGTTGGCGCGCCTTCTTCTCGACGCGGTCACCAGACGAAACGGGCTCTTGATGTGCGCCAGCTAATGCTTCCCGTCCGCGACACCATGTCAGAAACTATCATCGCAAGTCGAGCGCAATTACATGCTGCCAAACCCCGAAAGCGCGGCAACTCGCGGGAGCGTCACACAACACACCTGCTCCACTCGCTACTCCATCCAGACTCTCCCTCTGCCCGCGCTCCACGCGACCGAGTTCACTACCAAAGATCCTAAACACTTTTGTTCTCCACACGACCTATCGATGTAATCGTTCGATAGCAGTTTTCCCTAGGCAAGACCCAGCGTAAAAATACAAATAATATTTACGAAACAAACCAATTATATATCGACATAAATGCATAAATATACAAATAGTAAAACAATTACAATATACAAAGACACAGAAATGTTATATCTTCAGGTAACAAAATAAGGAAAACAAATTTATAGTACAATAGATGGAAATAGGAGGTTACAACATGCGTTACAACATGCAGCACTTCGCTATGGTGATTAGGTGGCTAAAAATACACTCCTGGAAATTGAAATACGAACACCGTGAATTCATTGTCCCAGGAAGGGGAAACTTTATTGACACATTCCTGGGGTCAGATACATCACATGATAACACTGACAGAACCACAGGCACATAGACACAGGCAACAGAGCATGCACAATGTCGGCACTAGTACAGTGTATATCCACCTTTCGCAGCAATGCAGGCTGCTGTTCTCCCATGGAGACGATCGTAGAGATGCTGGATGTAGTCCTGTGGAACGGCTTGCCATGCCATTTCCACCTGGCGCCTCAGTTGGACCAGCGTTCGTGCTGGACGTGCAGACCGCGTGAGACGACGCTTCATCCAGTCCCAAACATGCTCAATGGGGGACAGATCCGGAGATCTTGCTGGCCAGGGTAGTTCACTTACACCTTCTAGACCACGTTGGGTGGCACGGGATACATGCGGACGTGCATTGTCCTGTTGGAACAGCAAGTTCTCTTGCCGGTCTAGGAATGGTAGAACGATGGGTTCGATGACGGTTTGGATGTACCGTGCACTATTCAGTGTCCCCTCGACGATCACCAGTGGTGTACGGCTGGTGTAGGAGATCGCTCCCCACACCATGATGCCAGGTGTTGGCCCTGTGTGCCTCGGTCGTATGCAGTCCTGATTGTGGCGCTCACCTGCACGGCGCCAAACACGCATACGACCATCATTGGCACCAAGGCAGAAGCGACTCTCATCGCTGAAGACGACACGTCTCCATTCGTCCCTCCATTCACGCCTGTCGCGACACCACTGGAGGCGGGCTGAACGATGTTGGGGCGTGAGCGGAAGACGGCCTAACGGTGTGCGGGACCGTAGCCCAGCTTCATGGAGACGGTTGCGAATGGTCCTCGCCGATACCCCAGGAGCAACAGTGTCCCTAATTTGCTGGGAAGTGGCGGTGCGGTCCCCTACGGCACTGCGTAGGATCCTACGGTCTTGGCGTGCATCCGTGCGTCGCTGCGGTCCGGTCCCAGGTCGACGGGCACGTGCACCTTCCGCCGACCACTGGCGACAACATCGATGTACTGTGGAGACCTCACGCCCCACGTGTTGAGCAATTCGGCGGTACGTCCACCCGGCCTCCCGCATGCCCACTATACGCCCTCGCTCAAAGTCCGTCAACTGCACATACGGTTCACGTCCACGCTGTCGCGGCATGCTACCAGTGTTAAAGACTGCGATGGAGCTCCGTATGCCACGGCAAACTGGCTGACACTGACGGCGGCGGTGCACAAATGCTGCGCAGCTAGCGCCATTCGACGGCCAACACCGCGGTTCCTGGTGTGTCCGCTGTGCCGTGCGTGTGATCATTGCTTGTACAGCCCTCTCGCAGTGTCCGGAGCAAGTATGGTGCGTCTGACACATCGGTGTCAATGTATTCTTTTTTCCATTTCCAGGAGTGTATTTCAATCGGTTTGACACAGATGCAACATTTCCACTATAGCGTTGTTTCGATGGGCTCTTTGAATGAGTAACAGTCTCAGAGCCTAGCAAGTGGAGATGATCGACAGGTACAAAATGTCACGCAAGATGTTCGCGATGATGGAGGGCGTGGTGGTGTTGGACTCGAGAAGTGCGCACAAAGACATTCCACAAATAACCAATTATCATTAAACAACACAAATACCCCCAGGTTAATCTGAATACCCAGTCAAGGGGAAAGCTACAAAATTAAAGTTTTATAACGACCATAAACCATCCCCCTTCCCTAACTCTACCATCATTCACATCCACACAACGTGACTTCCTTTCGAAATTTTATGTATGATGATCCCCAAAATACACTACAATTTAAACAACACGAAATAGTTAATTTGTTCATATTGAGTAGGAAGGAGCGATCTGTAAATATTCAACTTGTAAGAAGACAAATTCTTAGCTAAGGCTGCTTTTGTAAAACCTTTTCACATTTGATCTGTGAAATGTGAATAGTATATACAAGTGTAAAATATTAAATTATAAAAATAACTTGCATAGTTATAAACATAATACATAGAGAGAATTATTATTAAACATACCTCGGTATAGGTTAATGCAAGTACCCAAAGCAACATTACGTGGAGAGTTGTCCAATTCTTTCAAAATATATCAAGAAAGAGCAGGACAAGAACCAAATGAAAGAAATATCCTGACGTCAACGCAGCATTAAAACAACAGCAGCAGTACATAACGATCGTAGACAGTTTGAAGATCAAGTTAGCGAAAGGCACAGGTGAACGACAAATCTTCCTCATGTCAAAAGTGGCAGAACCTTGTTTGAATAAAAGGGACTAACAAAATATACAGCAATAAAGAAGAGTATTAGAAGCAAGTGATGGTGATGAATATTATTAAACTAATGCACACTCACGGCCATCCATTAGACCACACAAGATAACACGAGTCTCTTAGCGTCAAATAATGATGAATGGCCACGGCTTGTAATGTGCACATCTGCCTAGTGTGATTAAACGCCAGCGTTAGTCACAGAGTGGCGCTTGCCACTGCGCGACTTCCCAGCAAGCCAAACATTACATATGCACAAAAGAAACAGAGAAAAAATCGTTCAAATGGCTCGAAGCATTATGGGACTTAACATCTGAGGTCATCAGTCCCCTAGACTTCCGCTCTGCCACAGTGGTCGGTATCGGTAAAAGAAACAGAGCAGGCTAGCGTTCCAACGTCATATACTGGCTGTACGACCCGATAATGATTACCATTTTGCGGTACATCCAGCAACACGTCTTGTGTTAACTGGGACTGCTGATATTTTAAAAAATATCGGCAATCCGATACATCGATACTTAAATTAATATCGTTACTGGCAGTCGGTATATCAAAAAATATCGATATACCGACATATCGGCGGAGAAAATATCGACATACATGCCTATGAAATTATCGGCTGCACATTGTTAATATACTACCGGTTTTGTTTGTTGTTGTTGTTGTGGTCCTGAGACTGGTTTGATGCAGCTCTCCATGCTACTCTATCCTGTGCAAGCTTCTTCATCTCCCAGTACCTACTGCAACCTACATCCTTCTGAATCTGCATAGTGTATTCATCTCTTGGTCTCCCCCTACGATTTTTACCCTCCACGCTGCCCTCCAATACTAAATTGGTGATCCCTTGATGCCTCAGAACATGTCCTACCAACCGATCCCTTCTTCTGGTCAAGTTGTGACACAAACTTCTCTTCTCCCCAATCCTATTCAATACTTCCTCATTAGTTATGTGGTCTACCCATCTAATCTTCAGCATTCTTCTGTAGCACCACATTTCGCAGGGGCAACAGTCTGGATAATTGACTGATCTGGCCTTGTAACAATAACCAAAACGGCCTTGCTGTGCTGGTACTGCGAACGGCTGAAAGCAAGGGGAAACTACGGCCGTAATTTTTCCCGAGGGCATGCAGCTTTACTGTATGATTAAATGATGATGGCGTCCTCTTGGGTAAAATATTCCGGAGGTAAAATAGTCCCCCATTCGGATCTCCGGGCGGGGACTACTCAAGAGGATTCAAGAGTTGTCTTGTGACAGCCAGAGCGAGAGCACCAGCAGCAGCGAGTACTGTTTGTATAAAGCGTTTATTTTGCATTTTGTTTACGACCTTCCACTAAGGAAGGGATTCTATTTGTGTTTATCTGCTCTGCATAGTAACTAACAGTTCTTGATAAAACTTTACGTAGTTTTCGTGTTAGATTTCTTAGTGTTTTCTTGATCGTTTAGAACAGGAAGCGCCCTAAAACCGTCTTTGTTTGTTTCGCGGCCGTTAGCCACTAGTCACTTGAATCAGCAGTTGTCTTGTGACAGCCAGAGCGAGAGCACCAGCAGCAGCGAGTACTGTTTGTATAAAGCGTTTTTGTACTTATTTGCTGCGCTTAGCTTTTAAATAGTTTTTCTGGGAAAACCTAGCGTAGTTTTCGCGTCTCGTATTTCAGTGAGTGTTTCTTGATTATCAGAGTAGCTCATCAGAAGATTATCTTGGGAATTTGTCACTGTATAGGGTAGGGTAAACATAGTCATGTGTAGGGACTGTGGTTGTTGTGAGCGGACGCAAGGAGAATTGGCCACTCTTCGGGGGCAGGTGGAGGCTTTGTCTGTTAGGCTCATCGAGCTCGAGGCGCAGGCGTCGGCTCGTAGTGGCGTTGGGGCAACTATGGTGAGACCTATGCCTACTTCGGTGGCCTTGGAATCACATGGAACCCCTGATGTCGCTGCGTCTTCCGGCAGTGAGCATCTTACCGGTCAGCCATCACTCCAGGGTGAATGGCGGACAGTGGTGGGCTCGCGCGTGCCTGGCCGAAAGGCGAAGGTGGGATCTGGCCGCGTGGCAGCTGCCTTACCCCTTTCCAACAGGTACGGGGTGCTTCCTAGTGGTGATGACATCGTTTCCGAGCCACCACAGGATGCCTCGCCTGTTGGGCCAGTGGCCGATTCTCCGGCAAGGTCCCGACAGTCACAGAGGGCGGGCCTATTAGTTATAGGGAGCTCCAACGTTAGGCGGTTTATGGAGCCCCTCAGGAAAATAGCGGGTAGGTCGGGGAAGAATGCCAGTGTGCACTCGGTGTGCTTGCCGGGGGGTCTCGTCCGTAATGTGGAGGAGGCCCTTCCGGCAGCTATTGAACGCACTGGGTGTGACCGGCTGCGGATAATAGCACATGTCGGAACGAATGACGCCTGCCGCTTGGGTTCTGAGGCCATCCTTGGTTCCTTCCGGCGGCTGGCTGATTTGGTGAAGACAACCAGCATCGCACGCGGAGTGCAAGCTGAGCTTAATATCTGCAGCATAGTGCCCAGAGTCGATCGCGGTCCTCTGGTTTGGAGCCGTGTGGAGGGTCTAAACCAGAGGCTCAGACGACTCTGCGACTATAATGGTTGCAAATTCATCGACCTCCGTTATTGGGTGGAGAACTGTAGGGCCCCCCTAGACAGGTCAGGCGTGCACTACACACCGGAAGCAGCTACTAGGGTAGCAGAGTACGTGTGGCGTGCACACGGGGGTTTTTTAGGTTAGAGGGACCCCCCCTTGGGCGAAACGATAAAATACCTGACGGCTTACCAGAGAGGACATTATCATCGTTGATAAAGAACGTCCGTCCTCAGAGACCAAAAACAGGAAAAGTTAACGTAATATTGGTAAACTGCAGGAGTATCCAGGGCAAGGTTCCTGAATTAGTATCTCTTATTGAAGGAAATAGTGCGCATATAGTATTAGGAACGGAAAGTTGGTTAAAACCGGAAGTGAACAGTAACGAAATCCTAGACACAGAATGGAATATATACCGCAAGGATAGGATAAACGCCAATGGTGGAGGAGTATTTATAGCAGTAAAGAATTCAATAATATCCAGTGAAGTTATTAGCGAATGCGAATGTGAAATAATCTGGGTTAAGCTAAGTATCAAAGGTGGGTCAGATATGATAGTCGGATGCTTCTATAGACCACCTGCATCAGCAACCGTAGTAGTTGAGCGCCTCAGAGAGAACCTGCAGAACGTCGTGAAGAAGTTTCGTGATCATACTATTGTAATAGGGGGAGACTTCAATCTACCAGGTATAGAATGGGATAGTCACACAATCAGAACTGGAGCCAGGGACAGAGACTCTTGTGACATTATCCTGACTGCCTTGTCCGAGAATTACTTCGAGCAGATAGTTAGAGAACCAACTCGTGAAGCTAACGTTTTAGACCTCATAGCAACAAATAGACCGGAACTTTTCGACTCCGTGAATGTAGAAGAGGGTATCAGTGATCATAAGTCAGTGGTTGCATCAATGACTACAAGTGTAATAAGAAATGCCAAGAAAGGAAGGAAAATATATTTGCTTAACAAGAGTGATAGGGCACAAATCGCAGAATATCTGAGTGACCACCATCAAACGTTCATTTCTGAGGAAGAGGATGTGGAACAAAAATGGAAAAAATTCAGAAACATCGTCCAGTACGCCTTAGATAAGTTCGTACCGACTAAGGTCCAAAGCGAGGGGAAAGATCCACCGTGGTACAACAATCATGTACGAAAGGTACTACGGAAACAAAGAAAGCTTCATCATAGGTTTAAGAGTAGTCGAATCATAGCTGATAAGGAAAAGCTGAACGAAGCGAAAAAGAGCGTAAAGAGAGCAATGAGAGAAGCATTCAACGAATTCTAACATAAAACATTGGCAAACAATCTAAACAAGAACCCTAAAAAGTTTTGGTCATATGTAAAATCGGTAAGCGGATCTAAATCCCCTATTCAGTCACTCGTTGACCACGATGGCACCGAAACAGAGGACGACCGAAGAAAGGCAGAAATACTGAATTCAGTGTTCCGAAACTGTTTCACTGCGGAAAATCGTAACACGGTCCCTGACTTCAGCCGTCGCACGGACGCCAAAATGGAAAATATTGAAATAAACGATATCGGAATTGAAAAACAACTGCTATCACTTAGTAGCGGAAAAGCATCCGGACCAGACGAGATACCCTTAAGATTCTACAGTGATTATGCTAAAGAACTTGCCCCCTTTCTATCAGCAATTTATCGTAGATCGCTGGAAGAACGTAAAGTACCTAGCGACTGGAAGAAAGCGCAGGTCGTTCCCATTTTCAAGAAGGGTCATAAATCAGATGCGAATAATTATAGGCCTATTTCGCTTACGTCAATCTGTTGTAGAATAATGGAACATGTTTTGTGTTCTCGTATTCTGACGTTCTTAGATAATACAAATCTCCTTCATCATAACCAACATGGATTCCGCAAACAGAGATCATGTGAAACTCAGCTCGCCCTATTTGCCCAAGAAATTCACAGTGCCGTAGACACTGGCGAGCAGATTGATGCCGTATTCCTGGACTTCAGGAAGGCCTTTGATACGGTTCCGCACTTACGTTTAGTGAAAAAAATACGAGCTTACGGAATATCGGACCAGGTTTGTGATTGGATTCAGGATTTCCTAGAAGAAAGAACACAACATGTCATTCTTAACGGTTCAAAATCTGCAGATGTAGAGGTAATTTCGGGAGTACCGCAAGGAAGCGTGATAGGACCTTTATTGTTTACAATATACATAAATGACTTAGTTGACAACATCGGTAGCTCCGTGAGGCTATTTGCAGATGACACGGTTGCCTACAAGAAAGTAGCAACATCAGAAGACTCGTACGTACTCCAGGAAGACCTGCAGAGGATTAATGCATGGTGCGACAGCTGGCAGCTTTCCCTAAACGTAGATAAATGTAATATAATGCGCATACATAGGGGCAGAAATCCATTCCAGTACGATTATGCCATAGGTGGTAAATCATTGGAAGCGGTAACGACCGTAAAATACTTAGGAGTTACTATCCGGAGCGATCTGAAGTGGAATGATCACATAAAACAAATAGTGGGAAAAGCAGGCGCCAGGTTGAGATTCATAGGAAGAATTCTAAGAAAATGTGACTCATCGACGAAAGAAGTAGCTTACAAAACGCTTGTTCGTCCGATTCTTGAGTATTGCTCATCAGTATGGGACCCTTACCAGGTTGGATTAATAGAAGAGATAGACATGATCCAGCGAAAAGCAGCGCGATTCGTCATGGGGACATTTAGTCAGAGCGAGAGCGTTACGGAGATGCTGAACAAGCTCCAGTGGCGGACACTTCAAGAAAGGCGTTACGCAATACGGAGAGGTTTATTATCGAAATTACGAGACATTCCGGGAAGAGATGGGCAACATATTACTACCGCCCACATATATCTCGCGTAATGATCACAACGAAAAGATCCGAGAAATTAGAGCAAATACGGAGACTTACAAGCAGTCGTTCTTCCCACGCACAATTCGTGAATGGAACAGGGAAGGGGGGATCAGATAGTGGTACAATAAGTACCCTCCGCCACACACCGTAAGGTGGCTCGCGGAGTATAGATGTAGATGTAGATGTATCAGGAGAAAGAAAACTGGCGTTCTACGTATCGGAGCGTGGAATGTCAGATCCCTTAATCGGGCAGGTAGGTTAGAAAATTTAAAAAGGGAAATGGATAGGTTAAAGTTAGATATAGTGGGAATTAGTGACGTTCGGTGGCAGGAGGAACAAGAGTTCTGGTCAGGTGACTACAGGGTTATACTACCGGTTTTAGAGCTGTATATTTAAGTATTGCTTTGTTATTAGATATTCTGTAAATCAACAAAGTAGCAGCCTTTCTATCCCCCTTAGAGCAAGAATTGAAATGAAAACGATGCATGCTCAATCTTGGCGATAACCACTTGGGCTACAATAGAAACTTCATGTAAGTGGCGCAATTAAAGGTGAGTGATAGGGCCGTTGTTCGGTTTTGTCACATATCGGGTTTGACAGGAACACTTCAAATTGTTCTCCCTGTTCTTTATTTATTTATTTTCGTTTCTGCAAACGCCAGCTACCTAGCAGGTGTAGTGTCAAAATTACGTGGTGAAGCTAAACGTTGCAGTTTCTGTTGGCGGTGTCGAGAGCCGATTACGGCAGCATTTTCGCTCACACGTTTCCGCCCACCGCAACGACTGCTCTTGTCATTTAGATTTTTGTTGATCATTTTCAGCAACTGTTTGTGAAGAATATCGATGTGAAGAAACAGAACACCAGGTGCGTTAAAAATAGCGCTGTTTTCTCACACTCGAAATAAATCTTGTTGTTCCATTCACGCCGCAACTCTCCCCCCCACCTAACCCCTCTCGCCCCATTAGTTCCGTTGGAGTCCTTTTGTACCACATAGAATTGCTTCTCACAGTCGAAAAGAAAGATTGGGTGTAATGAAAACTGAGAAGGTAGTAAGACTCCTTCACACAGTAAAGTTATACAATTTCAAAAGAATAACTTTAAATGTTTTCATAATATTGTGAAAAAAATGTAATATAAAATAAAATTATTGACACTCGATACGGTTTTTTTTTTTTATATTGATATGTCGGGGTAAGATGTCCCCGGTATGCGTCAACTCTTTCTCGATAAAGTATCGATATATCGATATTTTACGAACAACCTGTGGGGCGGCGGGAGGAATTACTTTGTTTTAAAATGTTCCTATTATTTATGCTGTTGTTTTGCCGTTCTCAACACTGGCTCTCTAACTACAATTTTGGCAACCAGAAAGTGATTAGCAAAACGTGAAGGCTGTAATTAGAATTCCTAGTGCCCACTTCATCTGATAAATACACTTATAGCTGCAGCTTATAGCTCTGAGGAATTAGGAGATTGTCTGGGATCCATAATAAAAAACGATCGTGAAAAAACGTTCTCTGTATTCTGAAAGTCACAGATGAGAAAAAAAAAAAAAAGAATCCACACAACCTGACTAACAGAGCAGTTCAGTCTAATGCGCAGGTGCAACTATAACTGTCCAAATTAAATGTTTAAATGAATGCTCGCCATAATTTGATGATAATGTTCATCAAACGCCACGCTAAATAATGGTAGAATGTCTGTCCCGCGGCGGCACGTGAAAATGCGACATACGCAAACTGAAGATAGATCATTCAAGTCATCCCAGAATTAACACTTCACTCGAAAATGATATCATGGTTACGCGTATCCCGAGTAACTTAATACGGCACCCGAGGCTGTTTATAGCAATGATACCAACGCGACGCGACTCCCGACACAGATGGTGTACTATTCAGCGTCTGGAGAGAACTGCGGCCTTCCTTAATCGCGCAGCGTTCTTATATACACTCCTGGAAATGGAAAAAAGAACACATTGACACCGGTGTGTCAGACCCACCATACTTGCTCCGGACACTGCGAGAGGGCTGTACAAGCAATGATCACACGCACGGCACAGCGGACACACCAGGAACCGCGGTGTTGGCCGTCGAATGGCGCTAGCTGCGCAGCATTTGTGCACCGCCGCCGTCAGTGTCAGGCAGTTTGCCGTGGCATACGGAGCTCCATCGCCGTCTTTAACACTGGCAGCATGCCGCGACAGCGTGGACGTGAACCGTATGTGCAGTTGACGGACTTTGAGCGAGGGCGTATAGTGGGCATTCGGGAGGCCGGGTGGACGTACCGCCGAATTGCTCAACACGTGGGGCGTGAGGTCTCCACAGTACATCGATGTTGTCGCCAGTGGTCGGCGGAAGGTGCACGTGCCCGTCGACCTGGGACCGGACCGCAGCGACGCACGGATGCACGCCAAGACCGTAGGATCCTACGCAGTGCCGTAGGGGACCGCACCGCCACTTCCCAGCAAATTAGGGACACTGTTGCTCCTGGGGTATCGGCGAGGACCATTCGCAACCGTCTCCATGAAGCTGGGCTACGGTCCCGCACACCGTTAGGCCGTCTTCCGCTCACGCCCCAACATCGTGTAGCCCGCCTCCAGTGGTGTCGCGACAGGCGTGAATGGAGGGACGAATGGAGACGTGTCGTCTTCAGCGGTGAGAGTCGCTTCTGCCTTGGTGCCAATGATGGTCGTATGCGTGTCTGGCGCCGTGCAGGTGAGCGCCACAATCAGGACTGCATACGACCGAGGCACACAGGGCCAACACCCGGCATCGTGGTGTGGGGAGCGATCTCCTACACTGGCCGTGCACCACTGGTGATCGTCGAGGGGACACTGAATAGTGCACGGTACATCCAAACCGTCATCGAACCCATCGTTCTACCATTCCTAGACCGGCAAGGGAACTTGCTGTTCCAACAGGACAATGCACGTCCGCATGTATCCCGTGCCACCCAACGTGCTCTAGAAGGTGTAAGTCAACTACCCTGGCCAGCAAGATCTCCGGATCTGTCCCCCATTGAGCATATTTGGGACTGGATGAAGCGTCGTCTCACGCGGTCTGCACGTCCAGCACGAACGCTGGTCCAACTGAGGCGCCAGGTGGAAATGGCATGGCAAGCCGTTCCACAGGACTACATCCAGCATCTCTACGATCGTCTCCATGGGAGAATAGCAGCCTGCATTGCTGCGAAAGGTGGATATACACTGTACTAGTGCCGACATTGTGCATGCTCTGTTGCCTGTGTCTATGTGCCTGTGGTTCTGTCAGTGTGATCATGTGATGTATCTGACCCCAGGAATGTGTCAATAAAGTTTCCCCTTCCTGGGACAATGAATTCACGGTGTTCTTATTTCAATTTCCAGGAGTGTATAAAGCCGCGGTGCGGACGGCTAAGGGAACGCCAGATCAATTCCGTTCTCCCGACTAGCCGCTAGGCTAGCAATGCACCACTGTAAGTTATTGAATAAATCATCGCTTCCTTTGCTGATGGCCGATGAAGCTCTCAATTTAAATGTGCATTCAGCACACAATTAAGTCATCATAATAAAAGTCTGACGTGGCTAAGTCAAATATTTTGGGTGAGAGAATTAATTTAATTACACTGCATGCAGTAGACGAGCTCTGAGCTTGCCCTTTGGAGATACGCTATCGCTATAGTTTTATAGTTACTCAGTTGAAACTTCTCACATCTTTATGATTATAGCGGATCTCCATTCTACTTAAATTTAAACACCCCAGCCTTATTTATTAGCCTACTTAATCTATCTTGCTTCCTTAATTTTTAAGTCAAAACCCAGAAAATCATGAATTTCAAAAAAAATTTTAATTTGTGAGATCCAAAGTACTGTTTCTATTAAATTATTATGAAAAAGGAATCTGAATATAAATTTTTAAGTCTCTAGCTCTTTTCTGTTGCGCCAATGATTTTTACAGAAAAACGTCCAAATTTCGAAAATGGTTAAAGTTACTGAACTGACATTCAACACATATTGATTTAGTATTACTCCTGACATGCTAGAAACGTTTCAGGTTATTTACCTGATTTTTAAAGTATTGCGCAACATTTATGACGTCAGAGCTAGGCTGGCACACAAGGGAAGGACTGATGAGACTTTTATAAGGCGTGAACAGGCTGCTTCCCTACAAACCCTAGTGTTAACTTGGTGGCTACCACATAGGACCAGAGAGAGCACGACAAGGCAACCGCGCCGAAGCGGTCGCGGCGGATCGCCCTCCACAGGTGCGGCCGACGTGGGCGGTTCTGGACAACGCGCTGGCCGCGGCGGCTCAGTCGTAGGGCGTTCAAATCTGCTCGTAGCCGTGACGAACGAGAACCGTCACAGTGCTAAAGACTGATCCACGAGTTACCCTAACACCTCGACTGTGCTACGCCGATCTTTGAGGACAACGGCCTCCTCGTGCTATTCCTGTTCCTCATAGAGAGATTGTGTGTCGCTTTGTTCTCTGCCTTCAAAATTTTTAATCACACTGGAAGTGTCTGTACAGCCTAATCTCTGTAATAAGCTGGTGCATTGCTGCAGCAGGTCTCTACCACATTATAATATACTGCTGCAGCATTCTTCAAATGAAGGAAACGAATTACCACTCGGTACTCCATTTTGGAGCGTAAAATGTATCAGTTGACATTCGGAAAAGCATCATCCACGCAATTCTGAAGATAACAACCGACAAGTGCGAGAATTATCGCACAATCAGCGTAACACTTCATGCATCCAACAATAATAAGATACAGAAGGATCAAAAAGAAATTGGAGGATCTGTTACATGACGATCAGTTTGGCTTTAAGAAAGGTAAACCCACCAGAGAGGCAATTCTGATGTTGCGGCTGATTATGGAAGCAAGGTTGAATAAAAATCTAAACACCTTTAGAGGATTTATCGACCTGGTTCAAATGGCTCTGAGCACTATGGGACTCAACTGCTGTGGTCATAAGTCCCCTAGAACTTAGAACTACTTAAACCTAACTAACCTAAGGACATCACACACATCCATGCCCGAGGCAAGATTCGAACCTGCGACCGTAGCGGTCGTGCGGTTCCAGACTGTAGCGCCTTTAACAGCTCGGCCCCTGCGGCCGGCCTTATCGACCTGGAAAAAAGAGTTCGACAACGTCAGATGAACAATATGTTCAAAATTCTGAGGAAGATAATGGTACGCTGGAGGAAGAGATGGGTTTATACAACATGTACAGGAGCCAAGAGGGTGTAATAAGTGTGTGAGGCCAAGAACGAAATGCTGGGATTAAAAATGGTGTAAGGCAGGGTTGTAGCTTTCCGCCTCTGCTGTTAAATCTGTACAATGAAGAAGCAGTGATGCAAATAAAAGATTCAAAGGTGAGATTAAAATTCATGGTGAAAGGATATCAACGATAAGACTCGCTGATGACACTTCTATCCTCAGTGTAAGAGAAGAAGAATTACAGTATGTGCTGGGTGGAGTCAACAGTTTAATGAGTACCTAAATATGGATTAAGAATGCAACAGGAAAAGACAAAACTAATGAGAAGTAGCAGAAATGAGAATAGCGAGAAACTTAACATCAGAACTGTTGATCACGAAGCAGATGAAGTTGGGGATTTCTGCCACCTTGGAAGCAAAAACCGCTCGTGACGGTGAAATAAGGACATAAAGGACAGACTGGCAATGGCAGAGAGGGCGTTCCTGACCGAGACACATCTGCTGGTGTCAAACATAGCCTTAATTTGAAGAAGAAATTTCTGAGAATGTTAGTTTGGACCACAGCATTCTGTGGCAGTGAAACATGAGCTGTAGGAAAAGCTGAACAGAAGAGAATCGAATCATTTGAGATGTGATGCTACAGAAGAATGTTGAAAATTAGGTGCAGTGGTAAGGTAAGGAATCGTTGAGCAATGGAATATACAGAAAACTGTGGTGTCACCGCCAGACACCACACTTGCTAGGTGGTAGCTTTTAAATCGGCCGCGGTCCGCTAGTATACGACGGACCCGCGTGTCGCCACTGTCAGTAATTGCAGACCGAGCGCCACCACACGGCAGGTCTAGAGAGACGTACTAGCACTCGCTCCAGTTGTACAGCCGACGTTGCTAGCCATGGTTCACTGAGAATTACGCTCTCATTTGCCGAGACGATAGTTAGCATAGCCTTCAGCTACATTTGCTACGACCTAGCAAGGCGCCATTACCAGTATAGATATTGAGATTCTATTAATGTATCATCAAGAGCGATGTTCTACAAATGTGGATTAAAGTTAAGTATTCCAGAAGCTACGTACTTTTCTTTATAGCATTCATTACGTATCCTGTTTCAGACCTCACGCCAGCCTGCGTGAGTTTAAGCGCGTGCCTTTCGGCTTCCTCGCATTGTGTCTAGGCTGTCTTGTCTAGACACAACAAAAATATTGACAAGAAGCAGCTACAGGATGATCGGACATCTGCTAAGACATCGGGAATAACCTCCCTCACTCTACAGGGGGCTGTGGAGGGTGAAAACTGCAGAGGAAGACCCAGATTGGAATACAGCCAGCAAATAAATGAGGATGTAGGCTGCAACTGCTACTCTGAGACGAAAAATTTTGGCACAGGAAAGAAATTCGTGGCAGGCCACATCCTACCAGTCAGATGATGCTTCACACAAAAAGACCTCATGTTGTCAATGGCCCACAGAACTTTGATTTGGCTCCCCTAGAGGTGCGCCGCTGCGCTGTGGCGAAGGGCTTTATTTTTCCCGTACTGGAGACGTTTATATGCAAAGGAACAAACAAAATTGATTAGAGGAGGTGAGATCCCACTGATGCTGCTGCGAGAGTACGCTGGAGTCTGGCAGCTGGAGGCCCTGCTGGAACGAGCACAGTGCCCGGAGCGCCGGCCACTTGTTAGGCGGAAGGCGGCCCGGGCCCCTGGGTCGCGGCAGTAAGCGCCGTAAAGCCCGCTAATGTACGCTGAGGGCCCCGGCGTCACGGATAAGCGACGCGGCTTGGCGCGCTCAGCGCTCGCCAGGAAATTACGCTGTGCGCTAATATCCCGGCGCTTAAAGAGCGCCGCGCAGCGGTGGATCAACCCTCCTCCCCTCACCCCTGTCCCCCTCCGCCGGAGGTGTGTGAGCCACGCATTCCGCTCCCTCCCTCGTGTAAAAGCGACGCCGGCACCTCTAGCAAACACAGGTCGTCTCGATACTAATTGAACATATGCTCACCGCACGAAAAAAAAAGCGATCTCAGAGACAACCTGTAACGCCGGAAATGCATATCCTCCTATTTCCATCTATTGTACTACAATTTTTTTCCTTGTTTGGTTACATCAAGATATGACATTTGTCTCTTTATATATTGTAATTGTTTTACTGTTTGTATATATATATATTTACGCATTTATCTCGATGTATAATTGGTTGCTTTGTAAATATTATTTGTATTTTTACGCTGGGTCTTGCCTAGGGAAAACTATGCTATCGAACGAATATGTCGATAGGTCGTGTGGAGAACCAAAGTGTGTAGGATCTTTGGTAGTGTTAACTCTGCCGCGTGGAGCGCGGGCAGAGCAGAGGGAGTCTGGCTGGGGTGGTGCAGTGGAGCAGGTGTGTTGTGTGACGCTCCCGCGAGTTGCCGCGCTTTCGGGGTTTGGCAGCATGTAATTGTGCTCGACTTGCTATGATAGTTTCTGACACGGTGTCGCGGACGGGAAGCATTAGCTGGCGCACATCAAGAGCCCGTTTCGTCTGGTGACCGTGTCGAGAAGAAGGCGCGCCAACATCCAGCTTCTGCAACAGCGACGGCCGACAATGAGTGACTGTCGCCACCTCCTCGATCGACGTCTTCAAACCTTCAATCAACCAGCAAGGAAGACTGGATGCACGTAAAGTTTTAGAACTGTATGGCAGGCCTCAGCTTTTAAAACTGTTCAAATCACAAAATTACAGCAACTTAGCATGAACATTTGTTGCTCATTGTCCCAATTGCATTGCCAAGCAGGGTCCCTTCCTTTTCCGAAATGAACCCGAGTGTCGTTGAAATTCAAACGCCAGCATTAAAGTGATATTATAGCATTTCACTGCTTAAATTTGAAAGTTCAGTTAAAGTATTCATAGCTGGCTACAATATTTAGATTACACAAGCACAAATTAAGAGTGCGAGTTTTGTTACCGTATTTTAGCTTACCTGTGACTGCAGCTCAACTTGGTACATACTAAATTTTACTACTGTTAATTGTTCAGAATCATTTAATTCAAGTTCAAAGTTAAATCCCTTACTTCTAAATTGCGTAGATTCAAGTAGCTTTTGAAATGATTGTTGAGGTAGTCCAGGACTAACCGTATTTTACTGAATTTCGATGTGCTTCAGAAAGAAAGCTCACTATTAACTTCAGTCACTAAATTAACTTTCGATTTTCCGGTTTTTTAATTCTTTTGCTAAATTAAGTCAGAGTGTAGCGAAATTTATTACTTCTGACAAACTTTCAGTTTTCACACTACACGTGTCAACCTTCAGTTGCCACACATCTAGTGCTAATTATATGTGTAATAACCTTTCTTTTTCAGTTACTATAGTAATTGTCCTTAGGACTGGCGACCGTAATTTCCCCCAAATCTCAAATATCTAATTACCGCTAGTTAATTGTTAACGTAACGGCCGCACATTTACTTTCTTTATTAACTTTACCACTTTTCAAAATTAATTTCCACCAGTTTAATTTGCATTTTTCCTTTCATTTAGATGTAACCCTTTCCTCCCTCTTTACCGACAAATCAACTTCGGTGACGATTGCTTTTCCCAAATTTCCATTAGGTACACACGGTTTAATTTTTCACTGTCATTAAGGTCGATAAGTGAGGGGGAGGTTACAAACCCTTGAAATTTCCTGACCACAATAATACACAGGTTGATTCAACAAGAAGCAATACACTACCGCTCATTAATTTCAATACACCCAATAAATGACATCTAGTTCTCTGTAGATAAGGTCTAATACCGTGGGTACGGTTGAGGAAGCGAAGGAATAGTACAGCAGTTGTACACAGGCCATGATTTTTGTTGGTGGTCATCGACATACAATAGTATCCGACAAACAATGTTGTGTACATAAACGTTATGTACCTACCTGATATGTTTGTTTGCCTATCTGATATGTTTGTTTGCCTATTTGCGGATGGACGCCGCATGTGGTGCACCTATGTTGTTCTCTGTAATGGTATCGTGTCCACAGCGAACGGCAAGCATTGCTACGATACATAATATGTGTGCACATCGCTAGTATGGCTCCACGAGTAGAGATATCTATGGAAAAACGTGCTGCAACATTAGCACTTAGCCAAGTAGGTTTATCTATTCGCCAAATTGCGAAACAGTGTAGTGTGTCTATAGGTGGAGTGCAATACACCCTTCACCGCCAGAAGACAACAAGTAGCAATAAAATGGCTCTGAGCACTGTGGGACTTAACATCTATGGTCATCAGTCCCCTAGAATTTAGAACTACTTAAACCTAACTAACCTAAGGACATCACACAACACCCAGTCATCACGAGGCAGAGAAAATCCCTGACCCCGTCGGGAATCGAACCCGGGAGCCCGGGCGTGGGAAGCGAGAACGCTACCGCACTGCCACGAGCTGCGGACTAGTTAGCAATAAGGACATACCACAACCAGGACGACAACGTAAAACAATTAAAAGTGATGGAATTACCAGTAAGATAAATAGATTCAAAACATCGCCCCAAATTCGTGCAGAATTGGTAGAAATGAAGACCACAACAATATCTGTTGCAACAGTAGGAGATTGACAGTAGCCGGCTTGAAAGGAAGTATCACAGCTAGAAAACCCCTTCTAAGACCCATACGTAGACAGAAGATAGTTAAATGGGCTAGAAAACATCGTAATTGGACATCGGAAGAGTGGGCGAAGGTATTATTCGCCGATGAATCAAAGTTCGAGATTTTTGGAACCTGAAGGAGATTTGTTCACCGATTTGCAAGAGAAAGGGTGGCCCAGCAGTGTGTTCTGCCTACAGTTAAACACGGTGAAGGTTGGGGATGTTTTGCATGAGATAGAGTTGACGGCATTGTGAAAAGAGGATGTATGGATCAGAAGCAGTACCACCGCATACTTCAGTACTAAGTGGATAGCACTAACAGGGAAAGGGTGCACCTTACAACAGGATAATGACCCAAAACATCGGGCGGCACACTGTACGAACTACATTGCATCAAAGGAAAAACAGAAAGTGCTGAATGATGTGGTATGGCCGTCCCAAAGCCCAGATTGTAATCCCATTGAAATGGTCTGGGACGAAGTGGACAGACGTATCGCGGAAGTTAACATAACCAGCAAGGAATGTCTCTGGTATATTGTTAACGATGTGTGGAATCATATAGATTGACGATACCTACAAAAACTGACTGACCGCATGCCTCGAGTTTGTGAGGCAGTCATTAAACCCAAAGGCTACTATGATGAAGTAAAATATAATGATTGTGATTGTATTACATACGAGGTGGAAGTTCATATAATTATATTTTGTGAGGAATAACGTTTTATTTGTATTGTAAATCTGAAATACCAGGGTGTATTGAAATTAATGAGAGGTAGTGTATATTCCAAGTGTTTATTACAGAGACAGAAAAAAAATTCGCATGTCAGCGGATAGAGTAAGTTCCCAAGTTTTATGTTCGCACAGACACTATACCCAACTATAAACCTGAGAACCATGCGTTGCTCGAGAAACATCGAAACGATTTCATTCCAAACGAAGTTTATTCCGAGTTTATTCAATCAACAACTTCAACAATTCTATTTCTCATCTCTTGCAGAGTAGCTGGCGTAGGTGGGACAAGGAACCTGTCTTTCATGTAACCCCACAGAAAAAAAAATAGCGATTTGTGGGCGCTGGTGACCTGGGAGGCCAAAAGAATGTACAACCTCTTCCAATGTTGTTAAGATAATGCCGCACCTCGAGGTGAAATGGAGATGCTGCGCCGCCATGTATGAAAATGAGATCATCGGAATCTTTGTGAATTTGTCACTCCCAAATCCTTACATTATGATTGTTTACTTTACCCGATAGAGGTAACGTCGATTCGTCCGTGAATATGAGTTGTTCGGAAAAAGTGTCGTCTGCCATATCCTGGAGAAATTAAATGCAAAGTTCGTACCTTTTGTTGTGATTGCCTAGACGCAATAGATTCAGTAACTGCATCTAGTAAGGCTTCACACGCAGGTGTCGTTTCAGAACAATGCTATGAAATTGTTTGAGGTAGTTGAAGTTCCTGGCCTGTCAGTGTCGTGGGCTTCCGAGGGCTCTGTAGGAACTCATATCGGATACGCTCGACATTTTCATCAGACGTCCGTGGCCTACCAGTGCTCTTCCCTTGGCATATGCAACCATCTTCCAAGAATTTTGCACGCCGATCATAAAACTGATTGTGCATTTGAACATCGGGTGACTTCGCGCAAATTCCAACACACAAAATGATTTCTTTTGTGGTGCAGGCGCCATGTTGCTACAACCAAACAACGTAGTTGTACCACAACGTTGAAGCTTCCTCTATCCACTGACATGAGCAATGTGTTTCTATCTTTTATAGTTTGTAATAAACAACTAAAATCTGTTCTTTCTTTTTGTGGCAGCCGCTACTGAACATTAGAAAGAGGAGGAGGTGTAATGTAGTGAAGTCGAACTAAATCAGGCGATGCTGAGGGAATTAGATTTAGCAACGATACACTAAAAGTAGTAGAAGAATATAGCTCATTTGGGTAGCAAAGTAACCGACGACGTCCGAAGTGGAGAGGATATTAAACGCATATTGACAGTATTAAGATCATCATTTACGAAAGGGACGAATTTTTCAACATTGAATGTAGACCGTTAGGAAATCTCTTCTGCAGGTGAAACGTCCTGGCAGATTAAAACTGTGTGCCCGACCGAGACTCGAACTCGGGACCTTTCCCTTTCGCGAGCAAGTGCTCTACCAACTGAGCTACTGAAGCACGACTTACGCCCGGTACTCACAGCTTTACTCCTGCCAGTATCTCGTCTCCTACCTTCCAAACTTTACAGAAGCTCTCCTGCGAACCTTGCAGAACTAGCACTCCTGAAAGAAAGGATATTGCGGAGACATGGCTTAGCCACAGCCTGGGGGATGTTTCCAGAATGAGATTTTCACTCTGCAGCGGAGTGTGCGCTGATATGAAACTTGCAGTATCCTTTCTTTCAGGAGTGCTAGTTCTGCAAGGTTCGCAGGAGAGCTTCTGTAAAGTTTGGAAGGTAGGAGACGAGATACTGGCAGAAGTAAAGCTGTGAGTACCGGGCGTGAGTCGTGCTTCGGTAGCTCAGTTGGTAGAGCACTTGCCCGCGAAAGGCAAAGGTCCCGAGTTCGAGTCTCGGTCGAGGACACAGTTTTAATCTACCAGGAAGTTTCATATCAGCGCACACTCCGCTGCAGAGTGAAAATCTCATTCTTCTGCAGGTGTTTGTCTTCTGCGTAGCCTTGTACGGAAGTGAAAAGCGGACGATAAGTGGTTCAGACAAGAAGAGAACAGAAGATTTTGAAATGTGGTGTCGCAGGTGAATGATGGTGATTATAAGGGCACGTCAAGTTGTTAATGACTGAAGAGGTAATGTATGAAACTGGGGAGAAAACATACTTATGCTGTAACTTGAGTAAAAGAAGGGAGGTATCTAGGTATCGGGAATTTGGTAATGGAAGTAAGTGTATGTATATGTTGGGGGTGGGGAGTAGAGTGGGTTGGGAAGGAGGAATGTAAGACTTGCAGAGAGAAATCAACGTTTGAATACAATAATAAGATATTACAGAGATTACGGGATGCACTAGCTATGCGTAGATAAAAGGCTTAAAGTGGACAGACTAGCATCGAAAGCTGCAGCAACCAGAATCCAGACTGAAGACTGGAACACTAGCGACAACGACAAGACTGCGAAAAAATGAAGAATGAATGGAAGAGGAACAGTTTGGATCTGTGAAGGGAAAAGGTAGAAGAACAACAATTCTCATGCTACGCTCCGTAGTGAAATGTGGATTGAAGTAAAAAGTCGGGTAACTTCATGGCATTTGTGGACCTGAATAGCTATTAGTATGGGATGAAATAAGGTATCCCCAATAAACCTGTACTGCTCAAGCTACGGCGTTGTATGTGGCGCAGGCTAGGCGGTGCATCGTCATACCCTTCCGTCCTCAACTCCCTCCCCCCATTCCCCCTCCTACCTTTCCTGTTCCACTCACTGGTGGTGCAATGGATGGAGGAGCACTGTGGGAAACATCTCTACAAGTCAGAACAAACTCTCTAATTTTACAGTCATTGCCATTAAGCATAGTTTATAGTGGATAAATGGTTCAAATGGCTCTAAGCACTAAGGGACTTAACATCTGAGGTCATCAGTCCCCTAGAACTTAGAACTACTTAAACCTAACTAACCTAAGGACATCACACACATCCATGTCCGGGGCAGGAGTCGAACCTGCGACCGTAGTAGCCCCGTGGTTCCGGACTGATGCGCCTAGAACCGCTCGGCCACAACGGCCGGCTTATTTTGGATAAACTAGTATAATTCTAGGCACGGTTTCGTAACGCCTGTTCTCTTAATTTGACGAGAAAATTCTCTACAATGCACATCGCCATTCTTTTGACGTCCCCCACTGTAGTTCGGTGATGATCCCTGTGACAAAGATAACCGTCGACGGCTTGTGCACCTATTATTTGAATCTTTCCTATTTTTTCTTTTAAACTAACTTGATAAAAACTAATAAAAGAATTAAGTATATAATATTATTTCAGTATATAATATTATAAGTTTTAATGGGCTTCATTCTCAGTGAAATGCAGTTACAAGTAGATGACATCCGCTTTCGGATGACTAGCAATCCCTTTCAGTTAATATGAATACCCTATAATAATACTTAAAAATGTATTTTTAATAACATCTACATCTACATCTACATCCATACTCCGCAAGCCACCTGAAGGTGTGTGGCGTAGGGTACCTTCAGTATCTCTATCGGTTCTCCCTTCTATTCTACTCTCGTACTGTTCGTGGAAAGAAGGATTGTCGGTATGCCTCTGTGTGGGCTCTAATCTCTCTGATTTTATCCTCATGGTCTCTTCGCGAGATATACGTAGGAGGGAGCAATATACTGCTTGACTCCTCGATAAAGGTCTGTTCTCGAAACTTCGACAAAAGCCCGTACCGAGCTACTGAGCGTCTCTCCTGCAGAGTCTTCCACTGGAGTTTATCTATCATCTCCGTAACGCTTTCGCGATTACTAAATGATCCTGTAACGAAGCGCGCTGCTCTCCGTTGGATCTTCTCTATGTCTTGTATCAACCCTATCTGGTACGGATCCCACACTGCTGAGCAGTATTCAAGCAGTAGGCGAACAAGCGTACTGTAACCTACTTCCTTTGTTTTCGGATTGCATTTCCTTAGGATTCTTCCAATGAATCTCAGTCTGGCATCTGCTTTACCGACGATCAATATTATATGATCATTCCATTTTAAATCACTCCTAATGCGTACTCCCAGATAATTTATGGTATTAACTGCTTCCAGTTGCTGACCTGCTATTTCGTAGATAAATGATAAAGGATCTATAAAAGTATTTATTCATTAAAAATAGTAAAAAAATTAACCATGCTTACACTAGAATCGATAGCTAAGTACATCTTTGACCACAAAAACATCGTTACTAACAGTAACTTCTCAACATTAAAAGGCTGGTCCAAAACCGGTAGGAGACGGTACTAGATGCAGTACGATGCGCCAGAGCCATACTTCGAGACGATGGTCTTCTCTCCTCGGCAGTGCCACGTGGCCGTCTTGAGCCCGTACATTCCCGTGACTACCGCTGCCAGCATTCATGTACAGTAGCTAAATTCCTGCCACGTCCTTCTGCGATATCGCAGAATGAACATCCAGTTTCTCGTAGCCCTATTAAATGACTTCGTTCCAACACATTGAGGTGTTGATACTGGCGTCTTTGTCACCTTAAAGGCTATCGTGACCAACATCAGCTCACAACGTCCGGCTGCGAAGGTAACAAACGCTTACGACCATTACAGCGGGTATCTAAAGCAAAACTGGCATCGCTCTTGTGCGACTGGCGCGAAAACCGAATAAACGCCATCTCTTTGATGTAGCAACATACCTACCAAATTTCGTTTATGTCGCACAACTGCTCTTCGTTGTTGTGATTTTTTTCCGTCAGTGTAGATTGTGTACTACACAATCTGTACACACTAGATCTGTGCACTGTGAGTTATGCTGCCTCCAGACATACACACACTTTCTAACTGTAATACTCGATTTACTGTGTTACAATATTAACATAAGAGACTTCCTGGCTGATTAAAACTGTGTGCCGGACCGAGACTCGAACTCGGGATCTTTGCCTTTCGCGGGCAAGTGCTCTACCAGCTGAGCTACCCAAGCACGACTCACGCCCCGTCCTCACAGCTTTACTTCTGCCAGTACCTCGTCTCCTACCTTCCAAACTTTACAGAAGCTATCCTGCGAACCTTTCAGAACTAGCACACCTGAAAGAAAGGCTTAGCCACAGCTGCAGAATGTTTCCAGAATGAGATTTTCACTCTGCAGTGGAGTGCAAGGTTCGCAGGAGAGCTTCTGTAAAGTTTGGAAGGTAGGACACGAGGTACTGGCAGAAGTACAGCTGTGAGGGCGAGGCGTGAGTCGTGCTTGGGTAGCTCAGATGGTAGAGCATTTGCCCGCGAAAGGCAAAGATGCCGAGTTCGAGTCTCGGTCCGGCACGCAGTTTTAATCTGCCAGGAAGATTCATATCAGCGCACAGTCCGCTGCAGAGTGAAAATCTCATTCTGGATTAACATAAGACTTCATCTGTTAATGAGTAGTTTATGACAGCATCCTAACTTTTTTTAATTCGATCAACAACAACCGCACAGTATAAAGTTCTGAAAATTGTATATCTGTAGCCCCTAGAAGCCGCTGGATAGGCAGCTTCTATCTGGAATGTGGCTCGCGTTAGCCGTATAGTAATACACTCTGGTGTGTAAAACTTAAGGATGACAGTAACTCTCTCATAATGTGTCACTGCCTAATAACATAGCTCGATGAAACTTGGAAGTGCTCCGTCCCGTTCTACATAGCGAGCTCCGAATATTCCGCGAATCTACAGACGGGTCATACTTCCCGGCGACACTCAGCTGTTCTCTGTGTTACCTCTCGCCGCAGCCGTTGGTGCACACTGTGGCCTTCTATTAGAACAAATCGTGGAAATTTCCAGAAAGTTTTTGACAAGCGACTTCTAATCAAGCTGCGGGCCTATGTGGCATCGTCTCAGTTGTGCGACTGGATTCCTGATTTCCTGTCAGGAAGGTTCGTAGTAATAGACGGCAAATCATCGAGTAAAACTGAAGTGATATCAGGTGTTCCCCAGGGAAGCGTCCTGGGACCTCTGCTGTTCCTGATCTATATAAATGACCTGGGTGACAATCTGAGCAGTTCTCTTTGGTTGTTCGCAGGTGATGCTGTAAATTACCGTCTAGTAAGATCATCCGAAGACCAGTATCAGTTGCAAAGCGATTTAGAAAAGATTGCTGTATGGTGTGGCAGGTGGCAGTTGACGCTAAATAACGAAAAGTGTGAGGTGATCCACATGAGTTCCAAAAGAAATCCGTTTCCAAAAGAAATCCGTTGCAATTCGATTACTCGATAAATAGTACAATTCTCAAGGCTGGCAATTCAACTAAGTACCTGGGTGTTAAAATCACGAACAACTTCAGTTGGAAAGACCACATAGATAATACTGTGGGGAAGGCGAGCCAAAGGTTGCGTTTCATTGGCAGAACACTTAGAAGATGCAACAAGTCCACTAAAGAGACACACTACACTCGTTCGTCTTCTGTTAGAATATTGCTCCGCGGTGTGGGATCCTTACCAGGTGGGATTGACGGAGGACATCGAAAGGGTGCAAAAAAGGGAAACTCGTTTTGTATTATCACGTAATAGGGGAGAGAGTGTGGCAGATATGATACGCGAATTGGGATGGAAGTCATTACAGCAAAGACGTTTTCCGTCGCGGCGAGATCTATTTACGAAATTTCAGTCACCAACTTTCTCTTCCGAATGCGAAAATATTTTGTTGAGCCCAACCTACATAGGTAGGAATGACCATCAAAATAAAATAAGAGAAATCAGAGCTCGAACAGAAAGGTTTAGGTGTTCGTTTTTCCCGCGCGCTGTTCGGGAGTGGAATCGTAGAGAGATAGTATGATTGTGGTTCGATGAACCCTCTGCCAAGCACTTAAATGTGGATTGCAGAGTAGTCATGTAGATGTAGAAATTGGGGGTTCCACGTACTGTCCAACTGGTAGTGACTATCATGGTTCATCAGATATTCCACCAGGCACATTTCTACGGATTCTTTAATAGTGCAGCCGGCCGCGGTGGCGGAGCGGTTCTAGGCGCTTCAGTCCGGAACCGCGCGACTGCTACAGTCGCAGGTTCGAATCTTGTCTTGGGCATGGATGTGTGTGATGTTCTTAGGTTAGTTAGTTTTAAGTAGTTCTAAGTTATACGGGACTGATGACCTCAGATGTTGAGTCCAATAGTGCTCAGAGCCATTTGAACCATTTTTTTCTTTAATAGTGGAGTCAGAATGACAGTTCTATCATACTGTGAATCTGGGCAGAGCAACATATATACTGCTAGCCGTCGTCGTAATCATTTTGTGTTTCAATATTACCGAGTTATACCAAAGTGATGACCTCCACTTTGACCTAAAACAAAATACCATTGTAGGATCCATCCTACAAATTATTGATGATACGAGAGAGCCCTGATTATTGAGAAACCATTGCAGTGTTATTATTAAGGAAGTAACAGTAATTAAATTTCAATAATTTTCAGAGCAATAATTAAAGTAATTGCAATCGAACGGAATCTTAGAGGGTGACCCAAGGAGCCCTTTGCTATACATTCTTGCCACTGAAGAAGTACTCCGAATTGGAGAAAATGAAGAAGATGTGTATGTATATTCATACGCTGACGACATAGCCGTAGGTTCAACAGATATACAGAAGCTGCAGAGAATCATTGAGAAAATAGACAGATGGTGCAGTGAACACAAACTACACATAAATAGCAAAGACAGAAATGGTAATTTTCAGAAAAGGAGGCAAAACACCCAAGAATGCGGAAATCAGTATCCGAGGACAACAAATAAAAATCTCATCAGACTTTAAATACCTAGGAGTGACATTACAACCAACAGCCAAATGCTTCACAAAACATACAACAGAACGTGCAGCCCTAGCAATAATAGCAATACATGACATCAAAAACATCCGCCTACTCAGTCTAGAAACGGCCATGAAATTATTCAGCGCAAAAATCTTGCCAATCCTGGCCTATGGGATGGAGGTTATATGGGACCACCTGACAGAAAAAAATCTAGAAACACTAGAAAAGGTAAAATCGACCTATCTAAAAAGAGCACTAGGTCTCTCAAAGACAACAACATCTAGACTAGTGTACCTGCTAGCGAGAGAGACATTCCTAATTGAAGACATCAGACTTCGATATATGATGCCACACACCAGGGCTTCCAGAAAGCAACTGAAGATCATGGAGGACAAACGAGAAAAAATATGGCCGGAGTTTTATGGCACCGAAGCAACAACGAACCGCTCATGGACAGCACCAAACTTCGAACAGCGACATGTTGTAACTAGACTTTCTACTCACGGCTTTCATCATCTAATCTGCAAAAACAAAACTTACCACGACCCAACCGCAACATGTGTATGTGAACTGTGTAACGAAGCCTGTGAACGATATCACATAGAACTGTGCAGTAAAAGACTGAAATCGATAAATGAATATGCAAAAATGTAAAATGTAAATGTAAAATGTTAAGCAAAGTAACTGTATATGGCTATTTGGCTGCAATTTTATTAAATAAGTAATTGCTACAGTCCAGTAAGCAGTAATTTGAAAGATAGTGCTCAACAAAGTAAAAGCCAATGAAAGATATTTTTGTTGTCCTATTTCATGGATTAATAACGTTAACAAAACTACAATCAGTCAGAAATGTGTGTTAACGTCTTGAGCGAATAATAATAGTAAACGAACGGAGTGATTAGTAGGAACTGTTAATGATTAATAATAAAAGTTGAAATTATAAGAACCCAATGAGTCAGTAAAATCGTATCACGAACTTGGCCATTCTTTTACAATCGTAATTTTCACTTTATAAATTAATTAACTGTAATTCACAGGAAAGTGATTATTAAACGAAGCTATATCACCACAGTAAATCTGAAGGTAAATGACAGCGTTCGGTAATGAATAAACATAAATAACTATTTGAGTAAAATTAAAGACAGTAAGCATTATAGTGGGTGACGTCACTAACTTTTGTCGAATCCTGATTCGGCATGGATGTGTGTGAAGTCCTTAGGTTAGTTAGGTTTAAATGGTTCTAAGTCTTCGGGACTGATGACTTCAGATGTGAAGTCCCATAGTGCTTGGAACCATTTGAACCATTTTATACTAATTTTTGCATTTACTTAACCGTTTACTAGTGATGAGATTTTCTTGTTTTTTTATTATTTTCTAATTGATTTCCATGACCTGTTACATAATTGGAAGGTATTTGTTCACTGTGATGTATCCATTTGAAATCACGCAAGACCAATATTTACCAGCATTCTTCCGAAAGTTTTTCACCAGCAACAGACAGTTATTATAATGACAGTAATTTTCCTCACTTAGTGATTGGCGACCGTTGATTTTCTTTAATTCATTAACTACAATTACAAAATTTTCCAAATTTAACTAACTACTGTGATTCCATGCAGCGATATTTTATGTTCGTTTGATTTTTAGTTCGTTTGATTTTTAGTTCTTTTCATCATTGCTGCAAGTACGGAGTATTGGCGATTCGGTTATAATTGAACCTACATTTCTCTGATTTCGTTTATTCTTGGGAGAGATGCCTTTCCCGCGCTACGGGGAACCTTAGGTACACGATCCTTCTAAATTCTAATTATCCGGAAGTTTAGCGGCGGCCTATAATCATTCCTGGAAAAACCGAGTATACAGCAGACGAGCTGCACAAAGTGTGCCTCACGCCGACGCGTCTTCCTTATTTCTGTTCCCTACCTGCGGCTTCGGCGAAGACTTCGGCGACTGCAGCGGCGGAGACGAAGGTCGTCGGTACAGTAGTGCTGGTGTGGAGCAAGCTACCCTTAAAGGGCTTAGGCAGAAAACACGTACAGAAAATCAGGGCTGGGATGGCTTTATATGCGTAGAGAAGCAAAACCGCTCTCGGGGAGGAGAAGCGAACGACAAATCCTGCCGGCTCGGAAGCAGTGAAGTGGCGGCCCCATTACTGGGCTAACCCTGTGCAGCGCGCGTTTCGCGGGTAGGGGACACTGAATCACTGGTAGTTTTCAAATAAAAACAAACTCGAACAGATTTCAGAGGAAAAGAACAAGGTGCGACAAGGATAAGAATTTTGGAATAAAAGATTGTATTAAGCCAGCAGCTTTCAATGTAATGGGTTTGGGTTCGCAGGAGGTAGAACTGTTCAAGGAATTACACGATGGAAAAGTGCGAATTGGCATGTTAAGTGAAACCGAGAAGGAGCTAAAGGTACAAGAGAGGATATATAGCTGTTTTTAAATGAATAGACAAGCTTGTTGAGCACTGGCAATGGCGATAGTGGAGGTCAAGATTAGAATTTCAGCAGACCAAAATTCTCCTCTATAGGAGTATACCATCTTGAGTCAAGATGGTATACTCAGTGATAAAACAAAGCAGTAAGATTTTACCAGAAACATTGACCCTTAGACAATGTGTCTAATAGTGTATTTTAAACACGACAGTATGCCATCTGAGGCACTGTATAACATTAAAACACTTGACAATGGCATTATAAGCCGAAATCATGATCGTGTAAGTGTAAATGTAACACTGCAAATAAAAAGTCTAATGGCGGTACTGACTTTAAAGAATTGTCTAAATATTAAGAAGCCCAGAATCGCGGAAATTACAAAGTAAGAGTGAATCATATCAAAACATGATAAATAATGGAAACCGTGAGGAAAAGAAGGCTGTCATTTATTTGAGATTTATACAGAATGGCTGACAATGAAACAGATTTTTAAGTAAGTCAGAGACAAGAAGTAATCTAGACACTGAATCAGAGGATTTAAAAAAGGTAAAGAACTTTAAGAATATGCACGACATTAATGAAGAATAGTAAGGAAGCAGAACAAAATGTTTAAAGCAGGTGGAGAGAGATCTGATGATCGAGCAGGCCAAGGCAACATGTTGACATCCTCTAGAGGATTTTTGGTTACAACAGTGGCATGTGAACGAGCGTTATCCTGCTGGAATACTGTTCATCAATTGCAGCACAACAGGTCGGATCGCAAGACTGGTGAACGAATTTTCAGTCAGGGCGCGCGGGGTGACCACGAGAACTCCCCTGCTGTCATACGAAATCTCACTCCAGACCACAACTCCAGCCGTAGCTCCAGTGTGTCTTGTACAGGTTATTTGCCGGTCCTGAGCTGGGGTCCCTGTTACGAACACAAAACCATCAATGGCAAGGGGGCAGAACCAGTATTCGTCAGAAAACACAACAGACCCCCACGTTACCCTCCAATGACTTCTCGCTTGACCCCACTGAAGTGACTAACAGCGATGGTTTTGGGTCAGTGGGATGCACTGTACGGGGCGTCTATTTCGGCACTGTCCTTGATGTAATCGATTTGTAACATTACGTTGTGTCACTGCGGTGTCAACTGCTGCCAAACTTACTGCTGCAGACGCAGTACGATGCGCCAGAGTCATACGCCGAACACGATGGTCTTCCCTATCGCTAGTGCCACGTGGCCGTCCGGAGCACGATCTGCTTGCGACCGTACATTGTTGTGATGACCGCTGCAAGCACACATGTGCTCTAACTACACTCCTACTAAGTCTTTCCGCAGTATCGAAGAAGGAACATAGAGTTCTTTGGGGCTCTATTACATGACCTCGTTTACACTGAGTGAGGTGTTGGTAATAGCGCCGTTGTCGCCTTGAAACATCCCCTCACAAAAAGTTATCAATTACTGTACTGGTTAACCCCTTGCGTTATTTTATTTTCAAACAGCTGAGCAGAACTGAACGTATTCAGACATTTCTCTCTTTACTTATTCTGATCAACACTAAACTGACACACAATATTTTTAGCCCAACGCAATCTGGCTTTCAATAATCCCTACAAAAGAATGGCCCTGACTAACAATAACCTATACCTTTCATGGATCACTTACCTCACAAAAATCTTCGTTACTCGAACTACTACAATACAGTGGGCGCCAATACTGGCAGCTAAATAAAGGATCCTAACTACTGAAGGCACTAACTACTGATAGGCATAGTTAGCAAATGAAAGATTTTGATAGAGAACAAACAATGTATTTACCTTAATAATGTTCAAAAGTCACACACACATTATATATATATATATATATATATATATATATATATATATATATATATATATATATATATATATAAAATCAGTTCATGATATTATACAGTATTACAAATTTACTCCTTCTGATGGACACACGTCCAGATCGTCCGCTCTCAAAATTCTGCCATCTCTGCCCATATCCACCTCTGCTGGCGGCTCACCTCCAACTGCACAACGCTACGCGCTGTTCACATCCAACTGCCCAACACTACAATATGAAGTATTCCAACAATGCAAACCAGCCACAGACTGCCCACAGCACAGTCAGTGATTTTCATACAGAGCGCTACGTGACGTTACCAACATAAAAACCTCGACAGCCTACTTACAGCCTAAATGCATTGTTGACTAACATCAACTCAACACGTCTAATATCAAAGGTAACTAACGCTCAGGACCGTTAGTACGTATATTTAAAACAAACGTGATTTGCATCCTCATAGTGGCGCTACTAGCGCCCCTGTATGTGACTGGGGTGAAATCTGAATAGGCGCCATCTTTCGGATATACGATGGTTTGAACTTTAATAGTGGTAACTATTTAGTTACAGCTCGTACAAAATAGATACGTGTTTCAAAGTTTTACTTACCTTCAAAGTAGTCGCCAGCATTGTGTGTAACCCGATGCCAGCGTTGTGGAAGTCGTAGGGTACTCTTTGCAAAGCCAGTTGTGTTGACAGTTCGAGCGGCGCGGTCTATTGCCCGACGAATTTGTAGCAGTTTTGAAGCGAATACCGTGAAGTGTTACCTTCAGTTTAGAAATCGAGTTGAACTCGCGAGGGCTTAAGTCAGGGTAGTGCAGTAGGTGGTATAGCACTTAGTAGTCAAACAAATCAGCAACAGCTTGCACTGTACGTAATTGAGCATTGTCCTGCAAAATAATGGTCAGGCCCTACAGAAAGTGTCATCACTTCTGTCTCTAAGCTGGTCGTAGGTTGTGTTCCAAAAATGAACAGCGTAGAGACAGAAGGGATGCAGGACCTGACCATCATTTTGCAGGACAGTGCTCAAGCACGTACAGTGCAAGCTGTTACTGATTTGCTTGACTGATGAGGCTGCTAAGTGCTGTACCACCTACTGCACTCCCCTGACTTAACCCCTAGATTTCTAAACTGAGGGAAACACTTCACGGCATTTGCTCCAGAACGGCTACAAATTCGTCGGGCAATAGACCGCGCTGCTCGAACTGTCAACACAACTGGCACTGCTAAGAGTATCCTACGACTTCCACATGGCTGGCAACGGGTTATATACAATGTTGGTCACTACTTTGAAGGTCAGTAAAACTTTGAAACACGTATCTATTTTGTACGAGCTGCAAATAAATAGTTGCGACTATTAAAGTTCCAACCCTCGTATAAACACGCTTACCAAGTTCCGTTTATATCGTACAGCCCCTTCTGAAGTTGCGATTTCTTTTTGGTTCAAATGGCTCTGAGCACTATGCGACTTAACTTCTGAGGTCATCAGTCGCCTAGAACTTAGAACTACTTAAACCTAACTCACCTAAGAACATCACACACATCCATGGCCGAGGCAGGATTCGAACCTGCAACCGTAGAGGTCGCTCGGCTCCAGACTGTAACGCCTAGAACCGCACGGTCACTCCGGCCGGCCGATTTCTTTTTCGTCAATGTATTATTGCATTGTATTGCATGTTAACCGGGGACCTATAAACGACGGAGAGGTTCCGGCCAGCAGTAAATTGATTCTCAAGATCTCTACTAAAGTGAGTATGGTTAACATGCAACAGTATTAAAGTAGAGATCACTTGAAACTGACTGATGGGACAGTGTTACGAAAAAAATGGTTGAAATGGCTCTGAGCACTATGGGACTAAACAGCTGTGGTCATCAGTCCCCTAGAACTACTTAAACCTAACTAAGCTAAGGACACCACACAACACCCAGTCATTACGAGGCAGAGAAAATCCCTGACCCCGCCGGGAATCGAACCCGGGAACCCCGGCGCGGGAAGCGAGAACGCTACCCCACGACCACGAGCTGACAGTGTTACGAAGTATTGCAGTAGCAGTCACAGGATTTGTAAATATCCAACCACTTTTTGAAATCAGCATAGTTACTCAGTACTTTGCAGCCTAATGAAGTAATGGGTTACCCTATTGTACCTCGTGACGCCCTCGAAACACCGGAGGCATTCGCAAGTAGCATTAATCTACCGCACAGCTGTGCTTCGGGTCGGGCAGGGGTGTGTTGGCTCTGACACGGCAGTAATTAGCACCGGCGCAAAACCGTGCAACATGACGGCAGCAGCAATTTAACCCGCGGCCGTAATGGGAAAGCGATTGGCCGCAGCGCGGTTGCCAGGCCGTGCGTATCTGGGAGGGGTGGTATCACTCACAGAAGGGGAGGCTAAAACCCCCCCCCCCTTCATCCCCGTCCCTATCACCACCGTTGCTACTGTTCGGACGCAACCAGGCTACACAGAAGTGAAGCAGAATATCAAGTTTCACGTGTCTGATAACAACGATCACTCTTTTTTTGATTTTACTGGCGACTCGGTGCGAATACACCTCAGTTGTCCAAGTCCTTCCGCCAGTTCATCTACTTCTACATCTACGTACACACGTACATAAATACTCCGCAAGCCACCATGCAGTGCGTGGTGGAGGGAACTTGTACTATTGCCAGTCATTCCCTTTCCTGTTCCACTCTCAAATGGAGCGAGGGAAAAACGACGGTCTGTATGCTTCCTTACTATCTCTGATTTATTTTGTCTTTTCTTCATGGTCCTTGCATGAGATGTATCATCGTGGCAGTAGAATGGCTCCAGAGTCCGACCCAAATGCCGGTTTTCTAAACTTTCTCAAATGTGTAAGTCTGCAGGCTTTCGTGGCCATTGTCACTGAAGTTAAAAATCTTCTGGGTTATTAGGCCGTGTCATGTTCCTTCTAAAATGCTCGACGTTTCGACCCCTCTGCTGGGATCGTCCTCAGGATTTTTGGTGTCCACTACTGCTAGAGGACTGTCAGAGACGAGTGTCGCGTCCACTTATAAATGGGTAATTTTCTGGCCTTCGTGCTGGAGAAGTGATAGTATTGGTTAAAATTCATATCGCTACCATTGGTGGGCCATAGTCATAGGCTAATACAGAAGAAGCGGCGTTGGTAGCTCATCTACTGTGGATACCATTGGCGGTCGTCGTCATTGGATAGAAAGGCACTTGCGACCGAACCGCTGAATCTTTCCATCAGTAAATGGGGTATGTTCTCCACTGACTCGGTTGTTTTAACCCCCTCCACTGGCGGAATGACCCACTTCCCAATTCCGTATGTATAAAACCAATACGGACTTGTAGCTGCCACGCCTTTGCGCTTACTGCTACGTATTTTAACTGTAAATAGCTCAGTCCCAATGGTAAGAGGCAGTAGTGAATTCACGTAGTTAATATTTGAATCCAGCACAGCTGCCACAATCTCAGCTCACTTTTACTCCACTCCTACCCTCGCCATTGCACCACATTAACTAGGTGCTACGTGGACCTTGCTAAATCCACTTGCGTATACATTTTTGACCGTTACTCGCCAGTATTTACCTAATGATTAGTACACTCCTAACCGGACTATTTCCCTACGAGCTGTGATGATTGAACGGGTTCGATCCACGACCTACAGTTCCCTACAGTTCACACGGTAACACTGCCTACCTGACCCACTTAACTTGGTAGTGAGCTTATGTATCCAATCACCACTGCTAGCAGCAGTGGATAATCCTATCAGCACGACGAGAGCAGCAGACTTACCGTCGAATCCTCCTGAAAATACTTATAACTACGGTCGCCAGCTCTGAAGGAGCAAAAGAATAAATCAATTTTTGGGCTCGTTTCAAAGTGAAATGGCTTGAGTTGAATTTAAACTTAATTCTGAATATTACTATTTCTGATCATTCTAGATGATTCTACAAAGCAAATACTCTCTCAATTTCTGTGAGTTGGCTTGGTAATTACTACCAAGACAGGTTATGCAACTTCGGTTAACAAAATTCTATCCTTCAACTTATAAATGATTTTGGATATTACTCTTTGGACCATTGATACAGAATTAGTTAAGTGACTTTACTTAAAAGGTTGCTCAGAAAAAATTAAGTAACTATAAATAGGCGACTCATTCTGGTGTGACCATTGCTCTTTTCAACATTCTTATATGCTAAAGTATTCTACAACCAAAAGAATTGTAAATGAAAGAGGCGATGGTGGCCTCAGACTGATTTCACTATACTATGTTTGAGGTAACTACACTTTACAATGAACAACATGCGTCGTAATTTTACTCATTACTATATTCTGTCCTCTGCACCTGCATAAAAGAAAACTGGTATTCTCCTTTCACATGTATACAAAGTTCGACTTAACAATTGCAAGCAGTCTTGCCTTGGGTAGACGTGTCGGTGCTGGTGGTGAGATGCATGTGGCTAATGCAGCTCTTCACGCCTCATGCCCTTAATGGCGGCTGGAACTATGAGCTGTAGCACTCGTATAAGCTACTGCACGTCCGCCATAAAATCTGGGCACAGGAACTCTTACAATCAGCCCCAGTGGCATAAAGGCGGCTTCAACAACCATTCGTCGCGTTTTACTCCAAAAACGGCGACGATATTCGCCTCTTCGCTGTCGCACAATCACTTTTGCCAGAGCACAGTTACGCACGTCCGATCACGTCAACACTCCCCAGGCCATTCCATTGTTCAGTCCCTGTGTCTCCAGCTACCCCTAGCTACGCTCGTATCACCAAGAGTGGGGGCATTCCCCTACCACCTTTTTACCGAAATCATTTAGTATTTAAGAATATTTATATTTACTACCCTGGAGTCCATACCAGTCATAATAATTTACTACTAGCGCTTTACAACATTAAATTATACAGTAATAACTTATAATTACCAAGAAAAAGAATACATTTGACTCCGAGAGCTTAGTGCATTGTCTGACAGGCAGCGCTAATTCCCAGTTTCGCCAATAGATGGCATCAGGGTGCACTCCCTGGCAGTCTCACACAAGCGCGCCCGTTTCCGACGCGCGGGCTCCATATTACTGTCAGCCCACCATCATTTCAGTTCCGTTACACACTATTCCACACTTATGCTGGAGAAGGGTTATTGGTTGAAATGCCTGATACCGCTATTGGTTGGTCGTCATCAGTGGCTAGATTCGAAACGGACAGATCAAGAGATGGGGAATGTTTATCCAAAATATTCTTGTCCGCCGAGGTGACTCGCAGCGCGTTCTTTATGCCGCTCACACACCGCGGCCGCATATTTACTTCCTTGATGGTGGGGAGCCACGATGCCGGAAGCCTATAGCCGTCCTCTCTATTGAAATTAGATGCATTCTTAGAAATTTCAACCGCTTCTCGGACCTTTCTTCTTTAAATATTTGTTTCTTTAGCCAGTACACGTATGTTATTAAAATCGATGTCAGAGCCACAGTTCTCGTGATGTTCCGCTATTGCCGATTTTGCACTTTGTTTTAGCCGCATGTGCCGTTCGTGTTCCTTAATGGGTTCTTTCACAGTTCTTCCCGTTTCGCCCATATATACTTTGCCGCAGCCACATGACAGTTGATAGACGACTGCACTGTGGAGGTAGTCAGGTGCATCCGTTTTCCGTCGGAAAAGTCTTTTATTTTGTTCTGACTAAAGAAAGATGTCGGAATACCATTTTTCTTTAAAATTCTGCTTATGCGGTCAGTGACCCCAGAAACGAACGGTAAGTTGACGGAGTGAGAAGGCGATTCCTCGTTATTCTTATTAGTGGTATAAATATTCCGCCTAAAAGCCCTGTCGATTGAAAACTATCATAACCATTTGCCTTCAATGTCGTCTTTAAAAAATCCAACTCCGATTCTAAGTTGTCGTCATCGCTGATGCGGAAGGCACGTGAAGACAGAGTGTTGAGTACTGCTTGCTTCTGGGCTTGGTGGTGGTGCGAAGTGGCATCTAAATACCTGTTTGTGGTAGTCGGCTTCCTGTACACTCTGTGACCTAGAGTGTTATCAGATCTTCTGTATACCAACACATCAAGGAACGGGAGACCGACCTCACTCACAACCTCCAAGGTGAATTTGATTTTGGGGTGAATTCCATTTAAGAAATTGTGGAACGCATGAAGTTCTTCTTCGCCGTGTGACCATATAACAAACGTATCGCCCAAATAGCGGAGCTAGCAACAAGGCTTCGAAGGAGCACTACTTAACGCTTGTTGCTCAAAATGTTCCATAAAAACGTCTGCTGCAACTGGCGAAATGGGTGAGCCCATGGCAAGGCCGTCAGCCTGTTCGTAGAATTCACCATTGTATTTAAAATGGCTCGAACGAAGACATAATTCAATTAAGTCACAAATATCTGGAGAAACATTTTCTCTTATGATCTCCATTGTATCTGATAGTGGGACGTTACTAAATAACGAAGTCACATCAAAGCTAACCGTAATGTCACCTGCAGATATCCTCAGTGTGCGTATAATTCCTAAAAATGTTTCGAATCTTTCATAAAAGTGTTTGTTTTACCAACGAGATGTCTCAGTTTGCCTAACAAATGACGTGCTAAAAAAAATAGGAAAAAGAACGTCTGCTTGCCTTCAGGAATTCGCATTCTTGACACAGCATTTCCGTAACACTCTCGTGTTGACCGAACCTACCGGTAACCAACGTGGAAGCAGCTCTCTCAGTTGCTTCGATGTCTTTCATTAATCCGACCTGATGGGAAGTGTTGAGATGTGAAACGTCCCCTTAGAAAAATTATACATGACTTTGTTTAAACTGACACACAATATTTTTAGCGCAACGCAATCTGACTTTCAAAAATCCCTACAAAAGAATGGCCCTGACTAACATTAACCTATACCTTTCACAAATCACTTACCTCACCAAAAATCTTCGTTACTCGAACTTCTGCAATACAGCGAGCGCCACTACTGCCAGCTAAATAAAAGATTCAAACTACTGAAGGCACTAACTAATAATAAGCATAGTTAGCAAATGAAAGATTTTGATAGAGAACAATGTATTTACCTCAATAGTGTTCAGAAGTCATAATGTATATAGCAGTTCATGATATCCAGTCTTACATATTTCAAAACTCCGCCATCTCTCTCCCCACATCCACCACTGCTGGCGGCTCACCTCCAACTGCACAACTCTACGCACTTTTCACATCCAGCTGCCCAACACTACAATGGCACACAACAATGCAAACTAGCCACAGACTGCACACAGCACAGCCAGTGATTTTCATACAGATCGCTACTTGGCGTTACCAGTAAGAAAACCTAAACAGCCTACTTACATAGCCCCCATGCTCCCCACAAAAAATTTTACAAAGTGTTTTGGGCACTGGCCAATACAGATTTGAAAAAAATTTTCATAATTACAGTAAGAAAGATATCAAATGCACACACTTATTAATACAATGTTGGTCAAAAGCTAAAATTTTCTCACAGTCCATAAAGACAATCCTGATCATTCATCACAGTAACTCTGCCGTTCCTTTTCTCAAAGTCTGAGCAGTAAAAGACAATGCACACGGAAGTAGTGGATTTCCATGCAGTCTTGAAAAAGTAGTGTTGTCCTTCCAACGGAAAGACAATGCTGACTCTCGACATGCAGACAGGTAATGGGCCACAACAGAGCAAACCCACAGCAGAGTCATTCGAAGCTTTGAAGAATATTGGTAGGTAGGTCATCACAGAGTAGACCCACTGTAGTCCTGGTAGAGATTACGGTATTGGTGGGCCACCAGAGGTGCAGACCCACTATAGTCCTTGTAGAAATAATGGTACTGGTGAGTCAGCAAAGGTGTAGACCCACTGTAGTCCTTGTAGAGATGGCCAGCAGCACATCTGTTGTGACTGTGCAGGTGCACAATCACCATTGAAGAGTCTTGCGGAGCAAGCAAGTCCATGAACTACCACTTGTGCACTCACAAAAATTTTTTTTGAAATGTCCTTAGAAACAGCAATGCTGTTATCCAGTCCCTTGCTGAATTATTAACACAAGTGCAAACACTAAAAGTCCCTACTTCTCACATATTGTCCATGACCAACAGAAACGTGTGCAGTGAAATGTAACTTACAAGTTAATAATATGATGAACTGATGTCAATTACAATTTTATAACATAAGAATACAATTACAAAGGTACAAAATATATCATTAAAGAACATAACAATACAGATAAAATTTGTAGTAATACGGGCTTTAAAAAGAAATCGAACTAACATATTCAATAGTGTTACAAGAATTATGACATAAGTAAATACATAAAAGATCAGAATAACTTTCGAGACATCAACTTCACACATGAGCATTAAAACAGAACAGAATAAATAATGTCTAAACATCTTTACAAAGAAAATAACATATTATCAGAAAAATTCTACAACATAACTCTTATTAGCTAAACACTTTAACCGAGCGAGGTGGCGCAGTGGTTAGACACTGGACTCGCATTCGGAAGGACGATGGTTCAATCCCGCGTCCGGCCATCCTGATTTAGGTTTTCCGTGATTTCCCTAAGTCACTCCAGGCAAATGCCGGGATGGTTCCTCTGAAAGAGCACGGCCGACTTCCTTCCCCATCCTTCCCTAATCCGATGAGACCGATGACCACGCTGTCTGGTCTCCTTCCCCAAACCAACCAACCAACCAACCAACCTAAACACATTAAGACAGGAAAAACACAAATTCACATAGTGTAATAACACAAAAATAGAGGACAGGGTTTGTTTTCATTGTGACATTTGGTACTGCAGTCCACCCCAAAACTTCATTCCATATATCTTTCCTCTTATTTCAACATTTGTTTCCACCAAAAAAATTCTATCCCATGGGTTAATGTTAGTCAGGGCCATTCTTTTGTAGGGATTTTTGAAAGTCAGATTGCGTTGCGCTAAAAATATTGTGTGTCAGTTTAAACACAGTCACGTATAATTGTTCTAAGGGGACATTTCAGATGGTTCAAATGGCTCTAAACACTATGGGACTTAACATCTGAGGTCATCAGTCCCCTAGACTTAGAAGTACTTACACCTAACTAACCTAAGGACATCACACACAGCCATGCCTGAAGCAGGATTCGAACGTGCGACCGTAGGAGCAGCGCAGTTCCGGACTGAAGCGCCTAGAACCGCTCTGCCACAGCGGCCGGCGGAAGCGTTTAGAGATGACTACATTTCCCTAGAATTCTCTCAATGAACCGAAGCCTCCCGTACAGTCGAAAAATTTTTGAAAATTTGTTCATGGAAATAATAGCGGTCGAAAAGCATTATTAAAAAATTTTAGTTAGAAAACAGTGTTTACCAATGAAATAATTTATTTTTGTTTTAAAAGTTGATCAGTTTCGTTTTGTGTGATATCATGTTCAGATCAACTTCTCTGTGAAAGGAGTAACATTGAAATTTTAGAGGAGGAGTAAAAATACGCACAATATTAAAATAATGCAACTTAAATAAATGAAGTATCTAAGATCACTGTTTATATTTGAAAGATTTACCAATTAACAATATTACGTTAATTATAAATTACAGTTATTTGTTTCGAGTCAAAACTTTAATAACTGTACACTACTTCTACATCTTTTACTGGTGGACGGAGCACTTTGATGTAAATACCGATCACGTGATTACTTGTGGCGTCCTTTACGAGCTCTTTGTGCTCCACAGGCGTCTCGTGTAAGTGCTTATAGAGAGCAGTTTAGATTAGATTAGATTATATTTACTTTCATTCCAATTGATCCGTAGTGAGGAGGTCCTCCAGGATGTGGAACATGTCAGAAAAACAACAATACATGACAAATATGTACAACTAAAACAAATAAGCTAATGTACCATTCCACAGGTCCCAAATGGAATGATCGTCATTTTTTAATGAACACTAAGTCATTTTACAAATACTAATGCACTGAATTAAAATAAAAAAGTTTTTTATTCATTTATAAGGTAATAAACATGTAATACAACTACTGTAATACTTATTTACAATAAACACATTACTGCACTGAAATGGTGCAGAAGTTAGATTATACTTACACACACACACACACACACACACACACAAATTTTCAATGAACACATTACTGCACTGAAATTGTGCAGAAGTTATGTTGTACTTATATACAAATCAGTTGGTTTTACTAAGAAATTCATCAATGGAGTAGAAGGAGTTGGCCACCAATAAATCCTTTAGGCTTCTCTTAAACTCAATTTCATTGGTTGTTAAGCTTTTTATAGCTGCTGGCAAGTTATTCCTGAATAATGCACAACTTTTTGTACAAGACTAAGTGACTTTAAATCCTTGTGAAGATAATTCTTATTTCTAGTATTGATTCCATGAATTGAGCTGTTGGTTTGAAAAAATGATATATTTTTAATGACAAATTTCATTAAGGAATTAGGATTAGGGAACGGTGGGGAAGGAAGTCGACCGTGCCCTTTCACAGGAACTATCTGGCATTTGCCTGAAGCGATTTAGGGAAATCACGGAAAATCTAAATCAGGATGGCCGGACGCGGGTCGAACCGTCGTCCTCCGGAATGCGAGACCAGAGTGCTAACCACTGCGCCACCTCGCTCGGCAACAAACGTACCAATTGTGCGGCGCAGCGGCCATTTTCTGTACTGCTAAGTGCCTGGATTTATTACTAAAACTTATAGAACAACGTTAGGTATCATTATTTCATGTGACTTACCGCAACCCATCTAATAATGCGAGCCGGGCATCAAAGGCGTCGTCCGATTCCCAACTCGATTTGTGCCCTATACTCCCGGCCAGTGTGGCCGAGCGGTTCTAGGCGCTACAGTCTGGAACTGCGCGACCGCTACAGTCGTAGTTTAGAATCCTGCCTCGGGCATGGACGTTTGTTATGTCCTTAGGTTAGTTAGGTTCAAGTAGTTCTAAGTTATAGGGGACTGATGACCTCAGAAGTTAAGTCCCATAGTGCTCAGAGCCATTTGAATCATTTTGTGCCCTAGAAGAGCCGCATATTATATGGAAATCACCACTTGGCCCTGCACCCATCACTGGCATGAGATATCACTCCAAACGCAAAATACACTCCTGGAAATGGAAAAAAGAACACATTGACACCGGTGTGTCAGACCCACCATACTTGCTCCGGACACTGCGAGAGGGCTGTACAAGCAATGATCACACGCACGGCACAGCGGACACACCAGGAACCGCGGTGTTGGCCGTCGAATGGCGCTAGCTGCGCAGCATTTGTGCACCGCCGCCGTCAGTGTCAGCTAGTTTGCCGTGGCATACGGAGCTCCATCGCAGTCTTTAACACTGGTAGCATGCCGCGACAGCGTGGACGTGAACCGTATGTGCAGTTGACGGACTTTGAGCGAGGGCGTATAGTGGGCATGCGGGAGGCCGGGTGGACGTACCGCCGAATTGCTCAACACGTGGGGCGTGAGGTCTCCACAGTACATCGATGTTGTCGCCAGTGGTCGGCGGAAGGTGCACGTGCCCGTCGACCTGCGACCGGACCGCAGCGACGCACGGATGCACGCCAAGACCGTAGGATCCTACGCAGTGCCGTAGGGGACCGCACCGCCACTTCCCAGCCAATTAGGGACACTGTTGCTCCTGGGGTATCGGCGAGGACCATTCGCAACCGTCTCCATGAAGCTGGGCTACGGTCCCGCACACCGTTAGGCCGTCTTCCGCTCACGCCCCAACATCGTGCAGCCCGCCTCCAGTGGTGTCGCGACAGGCGTGAATGGAGGGACGAATGGAGACGTGTCGTCTTCAGCGATGAGAGTCGCTTCTGCCTTGGTGCCAATGATGGTCGTATGCGTGTCTGGCGCCGTGCAGGTGAGCGCCACAATCAGGACTGCATACGACCGAGGCACACAGGGCCAACACCCGGCACCATGGTGTGGGGAGCGATCTTCTACACTGGCCGTACACCACTGGTGATCGTCGAGGGGACACTGAATAGTGCACGGTACATCCAAACCGTCATCGAACCCATCGTTCTACCATTCCTAGACCGGCAAGGGAACTTGCTGTTCCAACAGGACAATGCACGTCCGCATGTATCCCGTGCCACCCAACGTGCTCTAGAAGGTGTAAGTCAACTACCCTGGCCAGCAAGATCTCCGGATCTGTCCTCCATTGAGCATGTTTGGGACTGGATGAAGCGTCGTCTCACGCGGTCTGCACGTCCAGCACGAACGCTGGTCCAACTGAGGCGCCAGGTGGAAATGGCATGGCAAGCCGTTCCACAGGACTACATCCAGCATGTCTACGATCGTCTCCATGGGAGAATAGCAGCCTGCATTGCTGCGAAAGGTGGATATACACTGTACTAGTGCCGACATTGTGCATGCTCTGTTGCCTGTGTCTATGTGCCCGTGGTTCTGTCAGTGTGATCATGTGATGTATCTGACCCCAGGAATGTGTCAATAAAGTTTCCCCTTCCTGGGACAATGAATTCACGGTGTTCTTATTTCAATTTCCAGGAGTGTATATTTGGAAGCAGTAGTTAGTATCCCTAGTTCCCTAAACAGACTTCTGCAGGATGTTCTTGAGTTCACACCTCATATAACTCTTACTGCACGTTTTTGTGCCCCGAAAACTTTAGCTTGGATTGATGAATTGCCCCAAAAATAATCCCATATGACATTATGGAATGAAAGTAAGCATAGTATACCAGCTTTTTCATTTTTATATCCCCTATGTCTGACAAAATTCTCATTGCAAACAGAGATTTGTTAAGACGCTTCAGCAGTTCTGTGGTGTGCTCCTCCCAGTTGAATTTATTATCAAGCTGTAATCCCAAGAATTTAACACTGTCCACTTCTTCTATCTTCTTGTCATCGTATGTTAGACATATACTCTTGGGACACCGCTTACAAGTTCTGAACTGCATGTAGTGTGTTTTTTCAAAGTTTAGTGACAAAGAATTGGCTAGGAACCAGTGATTAATGTCCACAAATATTTTATTGGCTGATCTTTCTAAGACTACACTTGATTTGCTATTTATTGCAATGTTTGTATCATCGGCAAACAAAACAAACTTTCACTGGTAATGTTACTGATGAAAGGTCATTGATGTACACAAGAAAAAGTAAGGGCCCCAAAATGGAACCTTGTGGGACCCCACATGTAATTAGTTCCCAGTTGGATGATGCCTGATAGCTTCATACATGTCTCTTTCCTAATAACACCCTTTGTTTCCTGCCAGAGATATAAGCAGTGTATTATCGTTGACGAAATGACTATTATTCCAATTGCATTTATTATATCTGTAATATCTACCGTGTGTGTTAATATTATCACGCATATTTCGTTCCGAGTCAAAGTAGTAATATTTCTTTATGTTTGACTTGTAATCGGATCATATCGATATTTACACAATTACAGTGGTTACTAAAGGGGCATTTCCGGGCCATCTTCGCTCTTCGTGTTTCACGCACGTCCCCTTAGAGGGCACTCTGTGTGATAAATCAGCCGTCAGTGACATGATCTTTTGTTGTATTTCGTTAAGAAATATTTCTATCTGTCTCTATTGATTTTATCCATATTCCACGGCTGTTGGCCATCGTTGACGTAGTGCTAGAGACGGTGGGCGGAGTTCTTGCTAATTACACGACGGCAACTACACGGCATGTGGCAGCTGATCTTCGGCCTTCCCGGAGGGGTTCCTGCTCCGTGCCACCGTCTCCGAGAGCCATCGTAAACATTTCATGTCTTACTGTTATGGTTGTCTCCTTTTGTAATTTTGTATATTTTCACGTCGACTCTAAAATTGTAATGTTACTCATTTCAAAGACTAACTAGTGTGAAGATGATCTGAGACAGAACGAAATCGACGGCCTTTAAAGATAAAAATAAATTACTTTATCGCTCGAGGCTGCTTTTCAATTTAAACATTTAATTCCTTAGAATGGACCTTAAATTGCTCCTTCTATTAAATTTCGCTTTGCAGCATTAGGATGATACAGTGTTTAGCCAACGTGACTGTGGCCACTTACATGAACGTTAAGGGAATGTTTTTCCTACTCTTCTGCATTAATTTACATTTTTCCGGATTCAGAGAAAACCTTCATTCATAACACAAAACAGAAATTCTATGCAAGTCATCCCGTGTCATCCTACGGCCACTCAAAGACAATTTCCCCTGCACTACGACATTGTTAGCAAACTGTCAAAGACTGCTGCCGACCCTAACTGTCATACTATTTATGTTTATAGAGAACAAGAGTGCTCCTGTCACGCTTCCCTGCGATACATCTGATGATACCTCTGTCTCCGATGAACACACGCCGTCCAAGACAATGTACAGGGTTCTGTCGTTCAAAACATATTCTGTACGCTCTTACCTTTATTAACAGTCTGCAATGCGGCGCGGCGTTATAGCTGCCCAGATATTTACGAAAGTGGAATCTGCCTGAAGTCCCTCATCCCCGATCCTTCAGACTGACAAGGGGACCATCAGACCGGTTAATTATGGATTTTCACGAGTCTCGGGTATGTTGTAGAGTGTCCTGTCCTGAGCACCTGGATGGCGACTTTTCCTGTTGTGGGGCAGCGGGCCGTCTTTTACAAGAGCCTGGAAATCATTTCTGTGGTCAGCCAGAAAGCGATGGACAACATACTGACCGTAGTTCCCAGTGTGCAAGTCGAGCCGACTGAAAGAAATATTTCTATTCTGTATTTACTGTGCGGGGAGCGGTTCTAGGCGCATCAGTCCGGAACCCCGTGACTGGTACGGTCGCAGGTTCGAATCCTGCCCCGGGCATGAATGTGCGTGATGTCCTTAGGTTAGTTAGGTTTAAGTAGTTGTAAGTTCTAGGGGACTGATGACCTCAGATGTTAAGTCCCATAGTGCTCACAGCCATTTGAACCATACTGGGATCAGGAATCACGATTATAAATGAAAATTTTGAGTTCCAATTGACACATAAATTTCATCAACTTTCACACGCACAACATAGTAATATTCCTGATGATAATCGCTATTTCTCTATCATGAACAGCACTACGAGCAGTTCAGAGACGACCCCTACGGTAAGTTCCCAATAAACGGTCTTTCGCCTTGATTTCTAATAAACTAATTGCTCGCCACAGAAGCGGGAAATAAATATAACCAATTGCCACGGGGTTTTGTTAACATTACGGGCGGCACACAGTTATTTCAGCTAAATCTAAGCGACCCATGACGGTGTACAGTCCTCGCGAGTTCACTTCCAACTTGTACCGCACACATGCGTTTAATAGTGGCCGGTTTGTGACGTCACGCGAGGCAGCCGGCGTTTGACTGACGCGGACCGTACAGTAGCTGGGTGCGAAGTGAAGGGAAGTCACTGCCTGTCAGGCCGTATTTATATATTTGCGCAGCCGACGGCCAAGGGAACACCTGCTGTCATCCGCTCTACGCCCCCGGCAATAGCCGCTAAATGGCCGCTCTCTCGGACACAAAATATTTTATAACACTGTTGTGTATTAATTTAGAATTTTCATAATTTTTGTATGAATTTAATTAAGTTGGTTATAATCACGGAAAAATATTTAGCTCGACTGCATTTAAATTTTGCCGTCTAGAATTTTTAGAACGGAACCGACAGTAGAATATGACCTCTGAACTACAGTTTTAAGGGACCTTGTATTGATTGTCATTAAAGCAGACTCTTGAAACTTGTTATAGCCGCATCATTTAATGGATTTAATCACGGGCTGTAATCAGAACTTTCTATCATTACTCTAAACAATAATTAATCTACTGCAAATAAGGACTTTTTGTTCCAAACTTAATTTTCAGTGAATTACTCGGAAACCATTAGAGGTAGCTCAATGGGGTCACGTAGTTACTGAGGCTTCATACAAATTTCTTAGCTTTCTAGGTTTATTTCTTAGCGCCACTTATTTTTCGTAAAAACGTAGATTCTGACTAAAATTTTGCTCCGATCAAGTTGAAACTTGTAACAGTTGACTTTGACATACATTTGCATATTCTGACCAATTTTTGGCTTTCTAGATTTACTATTTAGCGCTACTTGTTTTTTAATTTAAAACCATGTATTTAGGGAAAGATATTCATCCGATCGCTCTGAGATTTGAGAATTTAAACATTAATATACTGAAGCATATGTTGACAAAGCTTGGAAAAGTAACTTTACTTTTTAATTTCATTCTTAAATTATGGTGCAATACTTGTATGCTACGCGCATGCGCGTTATGGTGACATGGAGCTATAGTTCAATTCTTTTATCTTGGCGGCTCGCGCATGCCCGCCCAGGCGCGGGAGATTGCTGCGTTGCCAGTTGCACACGACGCACGCGCCAATAGAAGCAGCGCCATAGTATAGCATAGTTCGCAAGCTTACGTTTAGGGGGAAGTGCGCAGTTAATGAAGTAAAGCCACCACGGCCACATTATCCCTTTCGCTGCTACAAAGACGTACTCCCTGCATTCCGTGCTGTGCGTGATTTTGTCACTGCACTGCTCGCCTGTGCAGACACATCGTGTTCCGACTGCTTTGACACTCTTATCAATCGATTCCACAAAAACTATTTGGCCCAAAAATTAGATTTTTACACGTCTTCTTGACTGATACCTTCCCCCCATAAATGACTTAATTTTGTTTCGATGTTCAACGCAGTTATTATGCAGCATTAAATATAGTAAACCATTGCACGAAATTTTGAAGAGTTTGCAGGGGTAAAAGTCCATAGAGTATACTTTCTGTATGGTCGATTTTAGTTGCCACAATGTTGAGAATGAAATGTGGACAAGATACCTAAATTTCAATAAAATTTACTGTATAACAATATCTCATTTAAGTACGACATAGGTGCCGTATGTAATATTGAGAAATATTCCGTCTTTCGCGACTGTAATAAACGTTTTATTTACACTGAGCACGTTTGGCTTTATTTTAAAGCACTTCAATCAAAAGGAAGTAGACAAAATACATTAAACAAAACTGTGGACTTACAAAAACATTAGGACTTGAATATACCGTCTATCAGTGAAGTGCTCTGAGCTATGTCAAATATAATTTTTGTGTGTGGCACACACAAACATCATTTATTTGCTAAAACACTGATCTGCCAACACAAACGTTGAATATTGTGTTACCGCAGCACAAAACTACGAAAGGTGACTTGGCAATGGAGGAGACAAAATACTGTCCACTGAAGATTCTTCAAAAGAGAGAAACGCGTCTGGTCTAAATAAGCCTCTTATTACAGGTGCAGAAGAGGAATATATTTCAGTACCATTGGTAAAACTGCGACTGTGGAACAAAAACAAGAAGGAGAACATGAGTATGTGCCATACCTTTCCTTGATTGAGGTGCTTTAAAATAAAGCCAAACGCGTCCGGTGTAAATAATACTTTTATTACAGTCGCGAAAGATGGAATATTTCTCAATATTACATACGACACCTATGTCGTACTTAAATTAAATGAGATATTGTTATACAGTAAATTTTATATGAAATTTAGGTATCTTGTCCACATTTCATTCTCAACATTGTGGCAACTAAAATCGACCATACGGAAAGTATACGCTATGGACTTCTACCTCTGCAAACTCTTCAAAATTTCGTGCAATGGTTTACTACATTTAATGCTGCATAATAACTGCGATGAACATCGAAACAAAATTAAGTCGTTTATGGGGGGAAAGTATCAGTCAAGAAGACGTGTAAAAATCAAATTTTTGGGCCAAATAGTTTTTGTGAAATCGAATGATAAGTCTGTCAAAGCAGTGGGAACACCATGTGTCTGCACAGGCGAGCAGTGCAGTGATGACAAAATCGCGCACAGCGCGGAATGCGGCGAGCACGTGTCTGCAGCAGCGAAAGGGTTAATGAAGAGACAAAGCACTAGAAATTTCAAAAAATTGCATTCAAACGAATATAATTCGTGAAGTAAGGCACTTCAATATTGTTTTAAATAATGAAAATATTACGCACCGGACAAGGTTTGAACTCATAACCTTTCGCGTAGCAGCCCAACACCTTTGCTGTTACGCTAACGCACCTCGTCTGACTGCCTAATGCCATGAGAACTATAACACATACGCAAAATACTGACAAACACTGTTGGTATGACTATGAATTACTCACGTTTCGTCGAAGTACAATAGGAAATAAACAATTACTACTGTTCTTTATTGCAAAAAAGCGGTTCGTGAGAGTGATACAAACACCTTTCCTTGCTATCGCCTGGATTAGGAGTCTTATTGCTTGTTTGGTTTAATTAATTAATAGAATGTGAAGCAATTTGTATAAAGAATGCTTTTTCCAAGCTTTCTATAAAAGAATGTCTGCTATCAAGACATTGCTGTTGTTCTATTACTTTATTTATGACTGAACGTTTCTAAAACTGAAGACACTCGTCCATGCTCTGCACTGCAGTCGAGATGTGGCAACGTCGTTCTCTGTTCATTGGCTGACTGTGTTTTGTGACGTCAGATGCGCAGAACGAACCTAAACTCGGCCGCCAACATAAATGACGCGCACTTTAGTAACAGTGAACTGTGTTTAAGCCCCGGCACACTCGCTCACCCCTGTACCTCTCAAATGATGCAGCGCTTGTTTCGCCAAAATGTGACGGCCACTAGTTTCCCAGAAAATCGAGGTAGAAGTTTTCTGCGTGTCTGCTATACACGTAAAACGTTTATTGTATTTTGACCTAGCGAGTGAAATGCAGTCGCTAAAGTTAACGGCTGCTACGCTGGCGGTACGGCTTCCATTCGAGCCCCTATACTTTCTATTTTTTTTCTATTTCTTTTTTTCTTACTTACAAAATAACATTCGACAGTAATATCAGGTTAAGTTATTCAGAAATAGTCATTTCCGCAATAGTAATTACAGTAAAAAAGAATCATCCCAGCAAGCGTTCTTCAAATCTGTATTCCGTTTCTTACAGAATAGATTATAGAAGCATCTTACTCAATAGCGCTTGCAGCGTTTGCGGTGCTAGAATGTATCATTCTGCATGGTGTTTGTCATAAAAGCAATCGAAACGCAAATTCGTAGAGCACTACGCACGTTACTTAAAGCTGTTGCGTTGCAGGTTCATGGATTTTTCAGAAGCTATACCGGAAAACACAGGTCGTTTAAATTCAGAAGCAATATTTCTTTCTTCGATCTTTTCTATGCGAACCACCTGTATTTGATCATTCCTGTGAAAGCACATGAATGAAATAGACACAGAATTAAAAAATGTATTTTTATGGCATCTTCCCTCGTTTAAGCGATTTCTCTGTTAGTCTTTAGCAAGTCGAGGGCATTTTGAATTTTTCATAGTAAAATTTTTAACCTGCTTGTAAAAATTAACCTCTCTCAGTTCTCAATGGGAGTGCAATTGGCTGAATAATTTTTACAGTGAAAATGCATGAATTTATTTGGTCTACAAGATTTGATCGTAATTCATCTAATCAGTCTGCCCTCCCCACGTATCATAATGTAAAGAAATTTTTCGTGTTTGGAACAATGTCAGATTTTAAAAATTCTTCGTACAGCACTTTGGTCAACATCCTTAAATTACGTTTTTTTGAATTTATGATCCAACTCATCAACTCCTTTTTGTACCATCCGATCAAATTTCCCCGATGGTTCTTGCATACATAAGGAAACTTAAGAGAATATCTTTCCTGACGCAGTGCTCTGAAGGAATACTAATCTTGTTCATTTTTTTTTCTGCACAGTGACTGTTTTCACTCCTTCTTCCATAAGAGATCTATTACACGTGTATTGGTACTAGCAGCCGGTTTGATCGATTTCAATTACATAATCGAAGTCAGTATTAGAGATGAAGGCCTCTCACTGTACCTGGTATCCTTCGGAATCTTCTAATATTTCGTTTATCGTTGTGAAATCTTTGGAGCTGTCTATATATTTGGAAATTTAACTACGAACCCAAAACGTAATAGGCATTTGAAGGAAGCGTGCTATAACAATCGCTTTATTCGTGAAATTACTACGGTGAAAACGTCTATTTTTGAACAATTTTGCCGGTCGGGTTGGCCGTGCGGTTCTAGGCGCTTCAGTCCGGAACCGCGAGACTGCTACGGTCGCAGGTTCGAATCCTGCCTCGAGCATGGATGTGTGTGATGTCCTTAGGTTAGTTAGGTTCAAGTAGTTCTAAGTTCTAGAGGACTGATGACCTCAGATGTTAACTCCCATAGTGCTCAGAGCCATTTGAACCATTTTACTGACACCTACAGCACTCGCGAACGCTCTTTACAGATCACGTCTACGTGCAGGGTGCTTCAGAGACGGTGTTTTCCCCTGTAAGTTACAAAACAATAACAGAAAGAAACTTTTATTTAGGCAGGTAAACGAAAGAAACGTCACTCTTTCTGCGTAATTGATTTAGTTATTCTCCGTTGTTACAGCAGCAAGCTATAATTTTTTTAATGGACCATTATTTTTTCTACCACGTAGTTGATGTGTTTAAAGCAGTTGTGTAAAAATCAGTTTAGATCGAATTTGTAGTAGTTTTAGTTCGGGAACTAGAAACATTCAAAGTTTTTGGGGTAATGTTGTACGTAATTGGCTTTGTCCGGATTGATTTTCTGGTGGCCGACTGTTCATTTGAGTTGGTGTTCAAACGAGTGTCTGTCTTCCGGACTGCACAGCTCTATCCGCCTTATAAACGATCTGTGAACGAGATGTAAAGTAAATGGTGTGACGGAGCGATCACCTTCTTCAATGGGCTGTTCTAAGAGATGTTTGGTTAGATTACAGAGTATAGCCTTACACAGCCGTACAGGGGACAGCCCGGAATGTTAAAGCAAATGAGATCTCGTCTGCCACGGATATGATGTGGAGTAAACGTGGCGTATACCGGGTGATCCAAAAGTCAGTATAAATTTGAAAACTTAATAAACCACGGAATAATGTAGGTAGAGAGGTAAAAATTGACACAGATGCTTGGAATGACATGGGGTTTTGTTACAACCAAAAAGAAGTATTTCTAGACGCGTGAAAGATGTCTTGCGTGTGTCGTTTGGTGATGATCGTGTGCTCAGGCGCCACTTTCGTCGTCCTATCCGCCGTCTGCTTCACGTCTGCTGTGCAGCGAGCTACCTTAATTTAAGTATTAACTGTATTTTTCTTACTTGTAACTTCTTCTTCCGTGTGTTTTTGTTTTTAGGAAGCTTTAATTGTCGAGTACTATTAATAGTGTTCCATAGATTTCGTGTTTGTTTTGAATACAGTCAGAGAGAGTCCCTTTAGTCAACCATAGTGCCAGTAGTGCTAGTGTTTGTTTTCAATACAGTCCAGAGACAGGTAGTGCTATTTTCATTGTTTTCTACAAGAAGTGGCTAGCAACCACAGTTTAGTCAATAATCAGCCGTCTCTAGTGAATTAGCAGTCTAGTTAAAGGTTGATTAACTCTCTTCAGTAAATTGATTCCTTAGGATGGATAGGATGTGTGACTGCTGTGTACGGACGCAGGAGGAGCTGGCCACTGTTCGAGAACAGCTGAGCGTGTTGATGGCCGCGGTCAGCCGTCTTCAGGCTGCTGCCTCGGAGTGTAGCGGCAGTGGGGAGTCTGGTGCGTCGCAAGGTACACCCCACGTGTTACATACGTCTCACACTGTCCCTGCTGTCGAGACATCTTCGCGGGTACCGGGCGCGGTTGGGCCACCCTCTCCCCAAGGGGAGTGGCGGGTTCAGTGGCGTTCGCGGCGCACGAGGCGGAGGGTCAATGTGGAGGCTGGCCGTGTGGCATCGCCCGCTCTGCCTGTGAGTGGACATGTGGCTGCTCCTTCAGCAAGGTCCGAGCAGGCACACGGGGGGAGGGGTTTATTAGTTATTGGGAGTTCCAATGCGAGTCGGGTGATGGAGCCCCTTAGGGAAATAGCGGAAAAATCGCGGAAGAAGGCCAGTGTTCACTCTGTCTGCTTGCCGGGGGGTCTCATCCGAGATGTGGAGGAGGCCCTACCGGCGGCTATAGAGAGCACTGGGTGCACCCGACTGCAAATTGTTGCTCATGTCGGCACCAATGACTCCTGCCGTCTGGGTTCAGAGGTCATCCCCAATTCGTACAGGCGGTTGGCGGAATTGGTGAAGGCGGAAAGCCTCGCTCGCGGGGTGGAATCAGAGCTAACTATTTGTAGTATCGTTCCCAGAACCGATCGCGGTCCTCTGGTTTGGAGCCGAGTGGAAGGCTTAAACCAGAGGCTCAGACGATTCTGCGGAGATCTGGGGTGCAAATTTCTCGACCTCCGCTATCGGGTGGAGAAATGTAGGGTCCCCCTGAATACGTCAGGCGTGCACTACACGCCGGAAGCGGCTACAAGGGTAGCGGAGTACGTGTGGAGTGCACATGTGGGTTTTTTAGGTTAGAGAATTCCCTCCCTAGGCCCGACAAGACGCCTCCTGAGACGCGGCAAGGTAGGAGTAGGCAAAACACAACAGGGAATAACAATATTAATGTGCTAATAGTAAACTGCAGGAGCGTCTATAGAAAGGTCCCAGAACTGCTCTCATTAATAAACTGTCACAACGCCCATATAGTACTAGGGACAGAAAGTTGGCTGAAACCAGACGTAAACAGTAATGAAATCCTAAACTCAGATTGGAATGTATACCGCAGACAGAGGCTGGACAGTGAAGGGGGAGGCGTGTTTATAGCGATAAGAAGTGCAATAGTATCGAAGGATATTGACGGAGATCCGAAGTGTGAAATAATTTGGCTGAAGGTCACGGTTAAAGCAGGCTCAGACATGGTAATTGGATGTCTCTATAGGCCCCTTGGCTCAGCAGCTGTTGTGGCTGAGCACCTGAAGGATAATTTGGATAATATTTCGAGTAGATTTCCCCACCATGTTATAGTTCTGGGTGGAGATTTTAATTTGCCGTATGTAGACTGGGAGACTCAAACGTTCATAACGGGTGGCAGGGACAAAGAATCCAGTGAAATTTTTTTAAGTGCCTTATCTGAAAACTACCTTGAGCAGTTAAACAGAGAACCCACTCGTGGCGATAACATATTAGACCTTCTGGTGACAAACAGACCCGAACTATTTGAAACAGTTAACGCAGAACAAGGAATCAGCGATCATAAAGCGGTTACTGCATCGATGATTTCAGCCGTAAATATAAATATTAAAAAAGGTAGGAAGATTTTTCTGTTTAGAAAAAGTGACAAAAAGCAGATTACAGAGTACCTGACGGCTCAACACAAAAGTTTTGTCTCAAGTACAGATAGTGTTAAGGATCAGTGGACAAAGTTCAAAACCATCGTAAAATATCCGTTAGATGAATATGTGCCAAGCAAGATCGTAAGAGATGGAAAAGAAGGGACGTCGAGCAGATGTGCAGAACTATAGACCTATATCTCTAACGTCGATCAGTTGTAGAATTTTGGAACACGTATTATTTTCGAGTATAATGACTTTTCTGGAGACTAGAAATCTACTCTGTAGGAATCAGCATGGGTTTCGAAAAAGACGGTCGTGTGAAACCCAACTCGCGCTATTCGTCCACGAGACTCAGAGGGCCATAGACATGGGTTCACAGGTATATGCCGTGTTTCTTGACTTCCGCAAGGCGTTCGATACAGTTCCCCACAGTCGTTTAATGAACAAAGTAAGAGCATATGGACTATCAGACCAATTGTGTGATTGGATTGAGGAGTTCCTAGATAACACAACGCAGCATGTCATTCTCAATGGAGAGAAGTCTTCCGAAGTAAGAGTGATTTCAGGTGTGCCGCAGGGGAGTGTCATAGGACCGTTGCTATTCACAATATACATAAATGACCTGGTGGATGACATCGGAAGTTCACTGAGGCTTTTTGCAGATGATGCTGTAGTGTATCGAGAGGTTGTAACAATGGAAAATTGTACTGAAATGCAGGAGGATCTGCAGCGAATTGACGCATGGTGCTGGGAATGGCAATTGAATCTCAATGTAGACAAGTGTAATGTGCTGCGAATACATAGAAAGATAGATCCCTTATCATTTAGCTACAAAATAGCAGGTCAGCAACTGGAAGCAGTTAATTCCATAAATTATCTGGGAGTACGCATTAGGAGTGATTTAAAATGGAATGATCATATAAATTTGATCGTCGGTAAAGCAGATGCCAGACTGAGATTCATTGGAAGAATCCTAAGGAAATGCTATCCGAAAACAAAGGAAGTAGGTTACAGTACGCTTGTTCGCCCACTGCTTGAATACCGCTCAGCAGTGTGGGATCCGTACCAGATAGGGTTGACAGAAGATATAGAGAAGATCCAACGGAGAGCAGCGCGCTTCGTTACAGGATCATTTAGTAATCGCGAAAGCGTTACGGAGATGATAGATAAACTCCAGTGGAAGACTCTGCAGGAGAGACGCTCAGTAGCTCGGTACGGGCTTTTGTTAAAGTTTCGAGAACATACCTTCACCGAAGAGTCAAGCAATATATTGCTCCCTCCTACGTATATGTCGCGAAGAGACCATAATGATAAAATCAGAGAGATTAGAGCCCACACAGAAGCATACCGACAATCCTTCTTTCCACGAAGAAAACGAGACTAGAATAGAAGGGAGAACCGATAGAGGTACTCAGGGTACCCTCCGCGACACACCGTCACACACGCTGGCGGAGTATGGATGTAGATGTAGATGCTTAGCCTCCCAGGTCCCCAGACCTCAGTCCGTGCGATTATTGGCTTTGGGGTTACCTGAAGTCGCAAGTGTATCGTGATCGACCGACATCTCTTGGGAAGCTGAAAGACAACATCCGACGCCAATGCCTCACCATAACTCCGGACATGCTTTACAGTGCTGTTCACAGCATTATTCCTCGACTACAGCTATTGTTGAGGAATGATGGTGGACATATTGAGCATTTCCTGTAAAGAACACATCTTTGCTTTGTTTTACTTTGTTATGCTAATTATTGCTATTCTGATCATATGAAGCGCCATCTGTCGGACATTTTTTGAAGTTTTTTTTTTTTTTTTTGTTCCAATAAAACCGCATGTCATTCCAAGCATGTGTGTCAATTTGTACCTCTCTATCTTCATTATTCCGTGATTTATTCAGTTTTCAAATTTATACTGAGTTTTTGATCAGCCTGTACTTCTAACGAATACGTTGCCATGCTGCTGATGCACGGCGAATATCGACGCGATGCCAATGAAGCAGCCATGGTTCATACCGAGATACATCTGGTTCAAGATCACCATTAGCCATTAAGTTTTTCGTGCTGAACAAAGACTTCGAGAAACAGGTACTTTGAAAAAGCGGGTCGGTAACAGACGAATACCAGGAAGAAGTCGCGATAAGGGATACGGAAGTGCGGAAGTGTTTTGTTTTAGCTGTAGTCTGTAACACCAACAACTTTATATCTCATCCGCATGGCGTTTGGAGGGTAGACCGAGTTGTGCACCCAGGAAAATGGACACACGTTTGAACGCCTCGTTTAAATGAACATTCCGCCACAGAACATCTGTCTGAACACAGTATAGCACGTTTCAGCCTCCTTTATCTATCTTCTACCCCGAAGAGCAAAAGAAACTGGTACACCTGTCTAATATTGTGTGCTGGCTCCGCGAACACGCAGAAATGCCGCAACACGACGTGGCATGGACTTGACTAATGTCTCAAGTTGTGCTGGTGGGAAATGACGCCGTGAATCCTGTAGGGCTGTCCATAAATCCGTAAGAGTACGAGGGGATGTAGATCTGTTCTGAACAGCATGTTGCAAGGCATGCCAGATATGCTCACTAATGTTCATGTCTGGAGAGACCGGTGGCCAGCGGAAGTGTTTAAACTCAGGAAAATGTCCCTGGTGCCACGCGGTAGCAATTCTGGACCTGTGGCGTGTCGCATTGTCCTGCTGGAATTCCTCAAGTCCGTCGGAAAGCACCGTCCACATTTATGGATGTTTGTGATCAGACAAGATACGTACGTCTCACTTGTCAGAGTCTTATCTAGACGTATCAAGGGTCCCATATCACTCCTAACTGCACACGCCCCACACCATTACAGAGCCTCCCTGAGTCGCAGTCCCCTGCTGACAAGCAGGGTTCATGGAGTCATGAGGTTTTCTCCATACTCGTGCACGTCAATGCGCTCGATACAGTTTGAAACGAGACTCGTCCGATCCGGCAACAAGTTTCTAGCCATCAACAGTTAAATGTCGGTGTTGACGTGCCGACACGAGGCGTAAAGTTTTGTGTTGAGCAGTCATCAAGACTACATGAGTGGGCCTTCGGCTCCGGAAGCCCATAATCGGTGATATTCCGTCGAATGGTTCGCACGCTGACACTTGTTGACGGCCGAGCATTCAAATCTGCAGCAATTTGAGGAAGGGTTGCACTTCTGTGACATTAAACGATTCTCTTCATTCGTCGTTGGTCCCGTTCTTGTAGGATCTTTTTCCGGCCGCAGCGATGTCGGAGATTTGATGTTTTATCAGATTCCTGATATTCACGGTACACTCGCGAAATCGTCGTACGGCAAACTCCCAACGTCATTGCTACCACGGAGATGCTGTGTTCCATCGGTCGTGCGCCACTATACCTCTACCTTCAAATTCGGTGAAATTCATTTAAATGTTAATAACCTGCCATTGTAGCAGCAGTAGCCGATCTAAAAACTGCGCCAGACACTTATTATCTTATGAAGGTGTTTCCTACCGCAGCGCCGTATTCTGCCTGTTTACATATCTCTGTATTTCAACGTGCATGCCTGTACCAGTTTCTTTCAGTGTATCTACACTACTGGCCATTAAAATTGCTAAACTACGAAGATGACGTGCTACACAAGCGAAAATTAACCAACAGGAAGACGATGCTGTGATACGCAAATGATTAGCTTTTCGGAGAATTCACACAAGGTTGGAGCCGGTGGCGACACCTACAACGTGCTGACATGAGGAACGTTTCCAACCTATTTCTCATACACTAACAGCAGTTGACCGGCGTTGCCTGGCGAAACGTTGTTGTGATGTCTCGTGTAAGGAGGAGAAATGCGTACCATCACGTTTCCGACTTTGATAAAAGTAGCCTATCGCGATTGCGGTTTATCGATTCGCTACATTGCTGCTCGCGTTGGTCAAGACCAATGACTGTTAGCAGAATATGGAATCGGTGGGTTCAAGAGGGTAATACGGAACGCCGTGCTGGATCCCAACGGCCTCGTATCACTGGCAGTCGAGATGACAGGCATCTTATCCGCATGGCTGTAACGGATCGTGCAGCCACGTCTCGATCCCTGAGTCAACAGATGGGGACGTTTGCAAGACAACAACCATCTGCACGAACAGATCGACGACGTTTACAGCAGCATGGACTATCAGCTCGGAGACCATGGCTGCGGTTACCCTTGACGCTGCATCACAGACAGGAGCGCCTGCGATGGTGTACTCCACGACGAACCTGGGCGCACGTCATTTTTTCGGATGAATCCAGGTTCTGTGTACAACATCATGATGGTCGCATCCGTGTTTGCCGACATCGAGGTGAACGCACATTGGAAGCGTGTATTCGTCATCGCCATACTGGCGTATCGCCCGGCGTGATGATACGGGGTGCCGTTGGTTATACGTCTCGGTCACCTCTTGTTCGCATTGACGGCACTTTGAACAGTGGACGTTACATTTCAGATGTGTTACGACCCGTGGCTCAACCCATCATTCGATCCCTGCGAAACCCTATATTTCAGCAGGATAATGCACGACCACATGTTGCAGGTCCTGTACGGACCTTTCTGGATACAGAAAATGTTCGACTGCTGCCCTGACCAGGACATTCTCCAGATCTCTCACCAACTCAAATGGTCTGGTCAATGGTGGCCGAGCAACTGGCTCGTCACAATACGCCAGTCAGTACTCTTGATGAGCTGGGGTATCGTGTTGAGCCTGCATGGGCAGCTGTACCTGTAGACGCCATCCAAGCTCTGTTTGACTCAATGCCCAGGCGTATCAAGGCCGTTATTACGGCCCGAAGTGGTTGTTCTGGGTACTGATTTCTCAGGATCTATGCAACCAAAGCGCTTGAAAATGTAATCTCATGTCTGTTCTGGTATAATATATTTGTCCAATGAATACCAGTTTATCATCAGCATTTCTTCTTTTTGTAGCAATTGTAATGGCCAGTAGTGTATACATACATAAATTAAATTCTGGTGTTGCGCTTTCTGTCTGTACATTTGGCTTAATTCAGCTATTACTGTAGGGATTTTGGTCCAGATTTGACTAACAGACATTTACGAGGAAGGTTAATGTATTATCCCCCGAGCTGCGTAAAGGATGACGCTGCTATTTGGCAGTACAGCCGGCACATTCCTAGACAGCAGCAAAGTTCGACCAACATCCCAGGTGGATGTGGTCTGGAAACTGAGGGTGTGAGGCAACGAAACCAGGCCCGACCACTTCTTCCTCGGGGACTGATGACCACAGATGTTAAGTCCCATAGTGCTCAGAGCCATTTGAAACATTTGAACCAGGTCCCATACGATTTTCATGTGTTTCGAAATCCTTAAGAACAACTGCGATGACTTCGCTTTGATAGTGATGAAGAGGTGCAAGTAGAGATGCGGTTGTGGCCACGTCAACAAATTCAACGTTCTACAGCGACTGTATCTCTCGTTGGGAGAAATGTATTCGTCGCCAGAGTGATTTAGTACAAATGAAGAATAAATATGCAGATTTTTAATAACGTTACTACACTACCGGCCATTAAAATTGCTACACCAAGAAGAAATGCAGGTGATAAACGGGTATTCATTGAACAAATATATTATACTAGAACAGACATGTGATTAAATTTTCACGCAATTTGGGTGCATCCATCCTGGAAAATCAGTACCCAGAAAAACCACCTCTGGCCGTAATAACGGTCTTGATACGCCTGGGCATTGAGTCAAACACAGCTTGGATGGCGTGTACAGGTACAACTGCCCATGCAGCTTCAACACGATACCACAGTTCATCAAGAGTAGTGACTGCCGTATTATGACGAGCCAGGTGCTCGACCATCATTGACCAGACGTCTTCAATTGGTGAGAGATCTGGAGAATGTGCTGGCCATGGCAGCACTCGAGCATTTTCTGTATCTAGAATGGCCCGTACAGGACCTCCAATATGCAGGCGTGCATTATCCTGCTGAAATGTAGGGTTTCACAGGGATCGAATGAAGGGTAGAGCCACGGGTCATAACACATCTGAAATGTAACGTCCACTGTTCAAAGTGCCGTCAATGTGAACAAGAGGTGACCGAGACGTGTAACCAATGGCACCCCATACCATCACGCCGGGTGATACGCCATTATGTCGATGACGAATACACACTTCCAATGTGCGTCCACCGCGATGTCGCCAAACACGGATGCGACCACCATGATGCTGTAAACAGAACCTGGATTCACCCGAAAAAATGATGTTTTGACATTCGTGAATCCGGGTGTGTTGTTGAGTACACCATCGTAGGCGCTCCTGTCTATGATGCAGCGTCAAGGGCAGCCATGATCTCCGAGCTGATAGTCTATCCTGCTGCAAACGTCGTCGAACTGTTTGTGCAGATGGTTGTTGTCTTGCAAACGTCCCCATCTGTTGACTCAGCGTTCGAGGCGTGGCTGCACGATCCGTTACAGCCATGCGGATGAGATGCCTGTCATCTCGACTGCTAGTGATACGAGGCCATTGGGACCCAGCACGGCGATCCGTATTACCCTCCTGAACCCACCGATTCCATATTCTGCTAACAGTCATAGGATCTCGACCAACGATAAACCGCAATCGCGATAGGCTACAATCCGACCTTTGTCAAAGTCGGAAACATGATGGTACGCATTTCTCCTCCTTACACGAGGCATCACAACAACGTTTAACCAGGCAACGTCGGTCAACTGCTGTTTGTGTATGAGAAATCGGTTGGAAACTTTCCTCATGTCAGCACGTTGTAGGTGTCACCACCGGCGCCAACCTTGTGTGAATACTCTGAAAAGCTAATCATTTGCATATCACAGTATCTTCTTCCTGTCGGTTAAATTTCGCGTCTGTGGAACGTCATCTTCGTAGTATAGCAATTTTAATGGCCAGTATTGTATTATTTTAAAAAACTGCAAGAGTATTTTCATAAAATGGCATTACATTTCAGCACAACCTCGAATTGATAATTTGTGTGCATTTTCTGTTATTGTAATTTAAATGCTTAACTTTTTTGTGAAATAAAATTTGTGCAAACGGAGGTAGTGTCACTCTACAAAAACGTGAGGTAAAGCGGGTCAGTGCCGCAGTTGCTTCTACGATTTTTCCATTTAAAAAAAATCCGTCTACACACAATAAAAGATACCTCACAAAGGAATTATGCTAAGCTCGAACGGCTAAAACCAAATAAAAACAACTTCAAACGCCTAGCTGTGTCACTTCTGCCACCCACCAAGGTCATATATATGAAGATGGTATCTGTTCTTTAGGATATGTTAGAAAGAACATAAGGCTTACCGGCCAATGATCTTCTTCTGTGTGGATGCACTCACATTGCTCAAACTCTTACGGGAATCGGTAGATTGACTGCCGCGTGTAATGAGTATAGGGGGCAGGGGCACTGCAAATGTAGTGTGTGGACAGTCAGTTGGAAATATGAGTCTCACGGGGAGCGTGCCAGAGATAAGTCCCTGCAGTCGCACTGTTATGTGTGTCCTCGATGGCTCAATCAGATAGAGCATCTGCTACGTAAGCAGTAGATTCCAGGTTCGAATCCTGGTCGGGGCACCCATTTTCAACTGTCCCCGTTGATTTTTATCAACGCCTTTAAGCAGCTAATAGTCTGGATTTCATTGTAATTTCAAGGTCGTAGGTATTTGAAGTTGTATGTTCTTTTCCAACCCATGTTTGGAGGTTAAAGAATGTAACGACAGCAGAAACAGAATCCGCTACGGAAAGAATACAGTTTTCTACGGACTCGTATTGCCGGAAAAGATGTAATTCTCCGTTACGCGGCAATAATTTTCCACTGAGTTGCTAGTCTCTAGTCTTTAGGTTGGTATCCTTCAGGTACCGAATGTAGAAAAATGCGGAGTTTTTCAGTTAGATTTTTCTGTTAGTCCTGTTCGGTAGGGAACCATGGATTCGTACAATGTTGTAGGATGAGACGCGCAATTGATTTGTAAATGAACCCTAGTGTACCACCTGATTAACTGCGACAAAGCCAAAGCTCTCATTTCGTTTCATATCCTTCGAAACTATTACAGCCAGATATTTACAGGAGCTGACTGATTCCACTTGTGAATTATTGATGTTGCAACCATAAAACACTACCTTCTGTCCGTTTTCTGAGTTTTCTAGATTTATATTTGTGTGCATTTAAATTAAGTTGTCAATCTTTGAACCGCTCTGAAACCGTTTCAGGATGTGACTGAATACGTTTGCAGTTTGTTTTTTTTTTCAGACAATACTTCATTACGTCTGCAGAATACAAGCCTCTCCATACATTACGATCTTCGACTTTTCCCATCCAAGTTTGTATTGCTTGTTTCTCTGTGTCGTTACTCCACCTTCCAATAACTATTTCCGTCACGAGAAATCCAACACGGAAGATCCTTAGGCCGTCGTTTCATGCCGCTATGTGCTCGCCGCATTTGCACTAAAGTTTAATAGCAATAAACATGATGTTCTGAACTGTTTCTCATCAATTTGTTTGTCTTGTTGGCTTTGTTGGTTTGCAAAACATGCCTCTTGCCACTGTTGGTTTTGTAGCCATAAATTTTTGAACAATTTGAGCTTTTAATTCCCACAGTTCGCTCCTATATGTATGTACTGGCAGTACTTAAACAGTATACACAGGGTGTTTCAAAAAAGACCGGTATATTGGAAACGGCAATAAAAACTAAACGAGCAGCGATAGAAATACACCGTTTGTTGCAATATGCTTGGGACAACAGTACATTTTCAGGCGGACAAACTTTCGAAATTACAGTAGTTACAATTTTCAACAACAGATGGCGCTGCAAGTGATGTGAACGATATAGAAGACAACGCAGTCTGTGGGTGCGCCATACTGTACGTCGTCTTTCTGCTGTAAGCGTGTGCTGTTCACAACGTGCAAGTATGCTGTAGACAACATGGTTTATTCCTTAGAACAGAGGATGTTTCTGGTGTTGGAATTCCACCGCCTAGAACACAGTGTTGTTGCAACAAGACGAAGTTTTCAACGGAGGTTTAATGTAACCAAAGGACCGAAAAGCGATACAATAAAGGATCTGTTTGAAAATTTTCAACGGACTGGGAACGTGACGGATGAACGTGCTGGAAAGGTAGGGCGACCGCGTACGGCAACCACGGAGGGCAACGCACAGCTAGTGCAGCAGGTGATCCAACAGCAGCCTCAGGTTTCCGTTCGCCGTGTTGCAGCTGCGGTCCAAATGACGCCAACGTCCACGTATCGTCTCATGCGCCAGAGTTTACACCTCTATCCATACAAAATTCAAACGCGGCAACCCCTCAGCGCCGCTACCATTGCTGCACGAGAGACATTCGCTAATGATATAGTTCAGAGGATTGATGACGGCGATATGCATGTGGGCAGCATTTGGTTTACTGACGAAGCTTATTTTTACCTGGACGGCTTCGTCAATAAACAGAACTGGCGCATATGGGGAGCCGAAAAGCCCCATGTTGCAGTCCCATCGTCCCTGCATCCTCAAAAAGTACTGGTCTGGGCCGCCATTTCTTCCAAAGGAATCATTGGCCCATCTTTCAGATCCGAAACGATTACTGCATCACGCTATCTGGACATTTTTCGTGAATTTGTGGCGGTACAAACTGCCTTAGACGACACTGCGAACACCTCGTGGTTTATGCAAGATGGTGCCCGCCCACATCGCACGGCCGACGTCTTTAATTTCCTGAATGAATATTTCGATGATCGTGTGATTGCTTTGGGCTATCCGAAACATACAGGAGGCGGCGTGGATTGGCCTCCCTATTCGCCAGACATGAACCCCTGTGACTTCTTTCTGTGGGGACACTTGAAAGACCAGGTGTACCGCCAGAATCCAGAAACAATTGAACAGCTGAAGCAGTACATCTCATCTGCATGTGAAGCCATTCCGCCAGACACGTTGTCAAAGGTTTCGGGTAATTTCATTCAGAGACTACGCCATATTATTGCTACGCATGGTGGATATGTGGAAAATATCGTACTATAGAGTTTCCCAGACCGCAGCGCCATCTGTTGTTGAAAATTGTAACTACTGTAATTTCGAAAGTTTGTCTGCCTGAAAATGTACTGTTGTCCCAAGCATATTGCAACAAACGGTGTATTTCTATCGCTGCTCGTTTAGTTTTTATTGCCGTTTCAAATAAACCGGTAATTTTTGAAACACCGTGTACAATAGCTACGACCATCAGATCGTTATGATGATATTTTCGCTTCATCCAATATAGATCATAATTAACGGCGCAAAGGCCTACAGCTGAAAACACACGATAATACAAGCAAAAGGGTCTCAGTAAACATGGGCCCTAAAAACCATACCTTCAGAGCTAAGCGCACCTCTTCATCTTCGTTACCGTGAAACAAATCTCTTCCACTGCAACTCTTTGCTTTCCAAATTTTGGTAGAACATACTATGGACCTAAACAAGAAGAAAGATGTCCAATAAACATGGGCTTTATTATGTGTACTTTAAGAGCTGTGAAAACTTGTTCATCATCACTACTGTGAAACATCTCTTCTACTGAACAAGCCGTCATTGCTCTTAAGGCACGTATTTCAAGCTCATTTTTACTGGACTTTTTTTCTTGTTTTCGCCCGTGCTACCTCCTTGGAAAATTTGGAACGCAAAGAGCTTACAGTAGAAGAGACTTGCTTCACCGTATCGAAGATGGAGATATGCTCCTAGCTCTTAAAAATGGTTCAAATGGCTCTGAGCACTATGGGACTCAACATCATAGGTCATAAGTCCCCTAGAACTTAGAACTACTTAAACCTAACTAACCTAAGGACATCACACACACCCATGCCCGAGGCAGGATTCGAACCTGCGACCGTAGCAGTCCCGCGGTTCCAGACTGCAGCGCCATCCTAGCTCTTAAGATATTTGTTTTAGAGCCCATGTTTACTGAGACTTTTGTCCTTCTGGTATCGCGTACGTTCAGCTGTATGCATTTACGCCATTCAACATGATCCACCCGGTATAACTTCGTAACTGAACTTGTAAGTAAGTTATAACAGACAACTCTGATTTACCTCTAGAAATCTACCCCCACATTTGTACACTGCTGTCAGCTGTACAGTTCACAGTGCAGGGTACGTCGTTCCAATATTTGCGATTTTCTGTCCTGTTCGGGCAGCGAACGAGGGAAAACAGGCTGTACCCATTTCTACGTCTCCTACTCTCTTTTATTCATGATTCCTGCTTGGAATAAAGAATCTCGACAGCAATAATGTCCAGGACGCTTCGTAGAATACATTCATCCAAGACTGCTCCACAAGAAAACACTCGCCTTCTCCCCTGAGATGTCTATTTAAGTTCTCCTAGTACTTGTGGTACACTTTTGTAGGTACTGCCACAGCTGCTGAGATTCTAGCAGCGCGTTCCGAATTCGTTCAGTATCTGCTCTCATCTCTGATTCATTAGGATTCCACTCTCGGTAAACAGTATTCTGGATTTGGTCGTATTATTGTCTCGTATGGTGTTTCCCTTAACATACGCTGCACTTTCCAAGACCAGTTTCAGTAAACCGGCCGCGCAGGATTAGCCGAGCGGTCTCAGGCGCTGCAGTCATGGACTGTACGGCTGGTCCGCTAGCCACCCAACGGTGTGTGGTGGAGGACACTTTACGTGCCACTGTCATTACCTCCCTTTCCTGTTCCAGTCACGTATGGTTCGCGGGAAGAGCGACTGCCGGAAAGCCTCCGTGCGCCCTCGAATCTCTCCAATTTTACATTCGTGATATCCTCGAGAGGTATAAGTAGGGGGAAGCAATATATTCGATACCTCATCCACAAACGCACCCTCTCGAAACCTGGACTGCAAGCTACACGGCGATGCAGAGTGCCTCTCTTGCAGAGTCTGCCACTTGAGTTTGCTAAACATCTCCGTAACGCTATCACGATTACCAAATAACCCTGTGACGAAACGCGCCGCTCTTCTTTGGAGCTTCTCTATTTCCTCTGTCAACCCGACCTGGTACGGATCCCACACTGATGAGCAATACTCAAGTATAGGTCGAACGAGTGTTTTGTAAGCCACCTCCTTGATGGACTACATTTTCTACGGACTCACCCAATGAATCTCAACCTGGCACCCACCTTACCAACAATGAATTTTATATGATCATTCTACTTCAAATCGTTCCGCACGCATACTCCCAGATATTTTACAGAAATAACTGCTACCTCCCTCGGGCATGGGTGTGTGTGTTTGTCCTTAGAATAATTTAGGTTGAGTGGTGTGTAAGCTTACGGACTGATATCCTTAGCAGTTAAGTCCCATAAGATTTCACACACATTTTAACAGTAAACCTAAGTTCCTCATTTCCTTAATACAGGTTTTATTGCACTTATTTAATTTTCAGCAGTACGCCGACCACTTTAAACAAAGTGACATGCTCCAAATATAGTTTTCCATCTTCTATAACATTTTTACTTTCAGGACTTGGTCTGTGTTATTGTGAATATTTTAACGTTCAGTGTCGACCCTGAATACGTAGTACCGTCTGTCCATTTTCCAGGTATAGCGTGGCAGTAACGGACACCGTATTCACAGAAACCACTGTTTGCGGGCTAGATGCGGTCACTGTATTCTGAAGTCAGGCCTTCACCGCACGTCCTGAAATCGCACAGTAGAGTGGGCGGCCCCTCTATCCGCTCTCACAGTTCTCTTTGACGTCAGTGAGTCGGCAAACTTTCGTAATGTGAACTAAATTCCGCGGAAGCACCCACGCCCACCATAAGAGATGCTGGAAGTTCCTGGAATGTTCTCGCGTGCGGATGGCATTTCGCTTCGTTCTGAGAACACCATTACCGATCCTCTGTTCCGGATGTCGAAGAAGGATGGAGGGAAGCGAAACTTCTGGATTGAAGGGCAGCTCAGCTTGAAGTGTTGGAGGAACGCGAGAGCACATACCACAGCTGGAACGTTATTTCGATCTCTCTGAAACTTCTCTATATGTTACTTTGAAAGTGGTCTCGTACAAGGAAACACTGTGGAATTTGTCACACACATGAACCTTACTTCGCTTAATATTTTGTAGTCCCAATTTCTTCCCATAATGATGGTAGCTAAACAGCAACAATTACCACATTTTAAGCAAACCTGTGAAGATGCTGGAATTTTTTGTCATATGAAAACTTTGTGCCCCATAGTACCTCCCCTTTGACAAGAAATGGTCCACCGGTTCAGCTAACAAGATACGACCAGTGAGCCACTTTAACAGCTTCACTTTCGCCAATATCTCTTTCCTATCTTCCAAATCTCACAGAAATTCTTCTGCATACCTATTTGCACTATGGATTTCAGAAGATGGCTCAACGTAAACTACAAGACACAAAGAAAATATACACACATCAGTGGATGAAATTCGAAGTCTGTGGGTAGCGTTGGCGACACAGCAAATGTCAATGTGTGTGCGTGCAATCCGTTGAAGTAACTGCTGCTGCCGATGATGCCCAGAAAGGCGCAATGACAGCAGCCCGCTTGCCAAATCAGTTCATTTGGTTGCCTATCTGCAGGCGCATACTTATTCCATGCAACAACATCAGCCGGATCATTTGTCAACATGTCAAATTCGTAACTATCGAGCCATACATTTGATAAGATTCCGTAAAATCGCGTCTTTTTTTTTTATCGTTTCAATGTGGACCTAACTGATGAAATGTGAGAGGATGAAGTCAACCTACTCACATGTATCAAATTTTTGAAATATGCGACCGAACCGCCGAATCTTTCCATCAGTAAATGGGGTATGTTCTCACCTGACTCGGTTGTTTTAACCCCCTCCACTGACGGAATGACCCGCTTCCTAATTCCGTATGTATAAAACCAATACGGACTTGTAGCTGTCACGCCTTTGCGCTTACTGCAACTGTAAATAGCTCAGTCCTAATGGTAAGAGGTAGTAGTGAATTCACGTTGTTAATATTTGAATACAGCACAGCTGCCACAAGCTCAGCTCACTTTTACTCCACTCCTACCCTCGCCATTGCACTACATTAACTAGGTGCTACGTGGACCTTGCTAAATTCACTTGCGTATACATTTTTGACCGTTACTCGCCAGTATTTACCTAATGATTAGTACACTCCTAACCGGACTATTTCCCTAAGAGCTGTGATGATTGAACGGGTTCGATCCACGGCCTACAGTGCCCCACAGTTCACACGGTAACACTGCCTACCTGACCCACTTAACTTGGTAGTGAGCTTATGTATCCAATCACCACTGCTAGCAGCAGTGGATAATCCTATCAGCACGACGAGAGCAGCAGACTTACCGTCGAATCCTCCTGAAAATACTTATAACTACGGTCGCCAGGTCTGAAGGTGCAAAAGAATAAATCAATTTTTGGCTCGTTTCAAAGTGAAATGGCTTGAGTTGAATTTAAACTTAATTCTGAATATTACTATTTCTGATCATTCTAGATGATTCTACAAAGCAAATACTCTCTCAATTTCTGTGAGTTGGCTTGGTAATTACTACCAAGACAGTTTATGCAACTTGGGTTAACAAAATTCTATCCTTCAACTTATTTAATGATTTTGGATATTACTCTTTGGACAATTGATACAGAATTAGTTAGGTGACTTTAGTTGAAAGGTTATTCAGAAAAATTTAAGTAACTATAAATAGGCGACTCATTCTGGTGTGACCATTGCTCTTTTCAACATTCTTATACGCTAAAGCATTCTACAACCAAAAGAATTGTAAATGAAAGAGACGATGGTGGCCTCAGTCTGATTTCACTATACTATGTTTGAGGTTACTACACTTTACAATGAACAACATGCGTCGTAATTTTACTCATTACTATATTCTGTCCTCTGCACTTGCATAAAAGAAAACTGGTATTCTCCTTTTACATGTATACAAAGTTCGACTTAACAATTGCAAGCAGTCTTGCCTTGGGTAGACGTGTCAGTGCTGGTGGTGAGATGCATGTGGCTAACGCAGCTCTTCATGCCTCATGCCCTTAATGGCGGCTGGAACTACGAGCTGTAGCACTCGTATAAGCTACTGCACGTCCGCCATGAAATCTGGGCGCAGGAACTCTTACAATCATCCCCAGTGGCATAGAGGCGGCTTCAACAACCATTCGTCGCGTTTTACTCCAAAAACGGCGACGGTATTCGCCTCTTCTCTGTTGCACAATCACTTTTGCGTGAGCACAGTTACGCACGTCCGATCACGTCAACACTCCCCAAGCCATTCCATTGTTCAGTCCCTGTGTCTCCAGCTACCCCTAGCTACACTCGTATCACCATGAGTGGGGGCGTTCCCCTACCACCTTTTTACCGAAATCATTTAGTATTTAAGAATATTTATATTTATTACCCTGGAGTTCATACCAGTCATAATGATTTACTACTAGCGCTTTACAACATTAAATTATACAGTAATAACTTATAATTACCAAGAAAAAGAATACATTTGACTCCGAGAGCTTAGTGCATTGTCTGACAGGTAGCGCTAATTCCCAGTTTCGCCAATAGATGGCATCAGGGTGCACTCCCTGGCAGTCTCACACGAGCGCGCCCGTTTCCGACGCGGGGGCTCCAAATTACTGTCAGCCCACCATCATTTCAGTTCCGTTACAAATATGTCCTGTGCGTATATAGCGAGCTATGTTCAACGTGAGTGATGTTTTTTGAAACCTTTAATTTATTTCACAAGGTGGTATCAGCGATATCGAGTAGTATGATATGCTAGTGAAATATGGTATTTCTGTAAATATCAGACTAATTAACACTCTGTTAACTAGTTTCCTTGTTTCAGTCTGGTGGAATGTGAGTAGTGACATCTAACAGAAACGTGTAGAAAATATTGGCTGGTCAGAGGAAGAGCAAGAAGAATTGGACTGAGGTTATCGTATGGATTGGGCGGAAGAAAAAAGAAACAGAAAGGGATGAGGAAAGCGTAAACGGTGTTGTCAGCGTGGCAAAAATGCTTGTTTACTGTTTGCCAGAAGGCAGGCAGCTGGGATACTTCAAGATGGAGCGACACCAATAATAGGAAAATTTTTTATCTCGATCAGAATGCAAAGCGGTTTTACATTAGAGACAGATTACTGGGATAATAGTAAGTTCCAAAGTTATATGGTTGAAATGGGGAGAATGTGGAGACAGAAACTTAAGCACGGGGCAGTGAAAATGCTGTACATATTTAATCTTGTTTTGCAGTTATGGAATGATTGCGGGTATTGGAAATGCGAGGACAAATCTTTTGGCACCATTGACTAAGAAACCGGTAAAACTGCAGAACGTGTGAAAATCGCGTCACCTATCCATTTGCATATATGCTAACCAAGCCCAGAAAGCACTGACCTAATCAAATAATCCAATGCTAAAAATAAGTTTTATGTTCTATGATTGTGCAGGAAACCATGTATCCATTCTTCTGGAAGTGGTACCAGTGGCCTAGTAATATACAGTGTGAAAACTGTCCCTGGCAGCTTACTCTAAGCCAGAGCCACAGCGAGGTGATACTGAACTCTTGGCAGAATTGCCGAAGCTGTACATATTTAAGAAATTTTGTAGGTTTGCAAGTAGGTTTAATAAAAATGAAGCATAACTGAAAAGTATTGCTTAACTAAACTGCGTCGATGAAAAATAATGGAACCAACAAATTAAATGTGTCATTATAATAAATATATTTGAAATTGAATGTAAAAAAATCTGTGTCTTATTGTTTATGGCAGCTTCTGTACATAGGTTTAAGCTGCTGTTGTGATCTTCAGTCCGTGGACTGGTTATATTCAGCTCTCCATGCTACTCTATCATGTGAAAGCCCTCAATACCTTGTGCAACCTACATCCTCCTGAATTTTACCCCCACCCCCAAAAAAAAGAAACACACACACACACACACACACACACACACACACACACACACCTACTTCCCTCCAATACTAAATTGGTGCTCCCTAGATGTCTCAGAATGTGTCCCACCAACTGATCCCATCTTCTAGTCAGGTTGTCCCACATGTTTCTTTTCTCCCCACCTACTCATTACCTCTTCGTTAATTACGTGATCTAGCCATCTACTATTCAGCATTCTTCTGTAACACCACACTTCAAAAGCTTCTGTTGTCTTCTTGTCTTAACTGTTTACCGCCCATGTTTCACTTCCTCACAAAGCCACACTCCACACACAAACACTTCCCCAAAACACTTTCTAACTCTTAAACCTATATTCGATGTTAACAATTTTCTTTTCTTCAGAAACGTTTTCCTTGTCCTTACCGATTTACATTTTATATCCTATCTACTTCAGCTATCATAAATTATTTTGATGGCCAAATAACAACACTTATCTAATACCCTCACAAGGGAACCTCCCCATCGCACCCCTCTCAGATTTAGTTCTAAGTTGGCACAGTGGATAGGCCTTGAAAAACTGAACACAGATCAATCGAGAAAACAGGAAGAAGTTGTGTGGAACTATGAAAAAATAAGTAAAATATACAATTTGAGTAGTCCATACGGAAGATAGGCAACATCAAGGAAGTGTGAGTTCAGGAGCGCCGTGGTCCCGTGGTTAGCGTGAGCAGCTGCGGAACGAGAGGTCTTTGGTTAAAGTCCTCCCTCGAGTGAAAAGTTTTATTTCTTATTTTCAGTTTATGTGACAAACTCTTATGTGTCCATCATTTTTTTGGGAGTGATTATCACATCCACAAGAAAACATAAATCGCGCAAGGTAGAAGAATCTTTTTACCTATTCACCAAGTGTACAACTTAGGTGATTCGACAACATATTCCTGTCATGTGACGCACATGCCGTCACCAGCGTCGTATAGAATATATCAGACGTGTTTTCCTGTGGAGGAATCGGTTGACCTATGACCTTGCGATCAAATGTTTCCGGTTCCCATTAGAGAGGCACGTCCTTTCGTCTACTAATCGCACGGTTTTGCGGTGCGGTCGCAAAACACAAACACTAAACTTATTACAGTGAAGAGAGACGTCAATGAACGAACGGACAGATCATAACTTTGCGAAAATAAGAAATTAAACTTTTAACTCGGGGGCAGGCTTGAACCACTGACCTCTCGCTCCGCAGCTGCTCACGCTAAGCACGGGACCACGGCGCTCTTGAGCTCACGCTATCCTTGATGTTGCCTATCTTGCGCATGGACTACTCAGTTTGTATATTTTGCTTATTTTTTCATAGTTCCACACAACTTCTTCCTGTTTTCTCGATTGATCTGTGTTCAGTTTTTCAAGGCCTATCCACTGTCCCAACTTATACTAAATCTGAGGGAGGTGCGTTGGGAGGTTCCCTTGTCAGTATGGTCTGAGTTAATTCGGGTACATTCCATTATTCCTATTTTGCTTTTGTTGATACTCATATCCTCCTTTCAAGATACTTGTTTTAATATAATGTACAGCAGAGAACTGATTTATTTTATCCTCACAAAACTAATACTACGGCTGAAATTAATAATTAGTAATAAAATAAAAGCGCCATAATTAAATGTTAAGAGTGTATCCCTTTCCAAGAACAATGCTTTTCTTAAAATTTTACTTTGCAAGTTTTTTTTTCTTTGAGTGAAACAAATTCATGATATGACAATGTAGTTAAATTTAGCGGCTGTGTCGTACTCTATCGGCAAGATAGATACGCTTAAGTCTGCTTTCAGTCATGCGCCACATGAAGTAGTTTTCTTATCATCTCTAATTTGCTGAAGCGACATTCACAGATGTTTCAGCCACTGGCATTGTCACAAATACTCTCAAAGCTACTTCAGTGTTTGAATATCTGTCTCGTAATCCGTGCTTTGAAAGAATCTCGAAAATATGCATATAGGAAGCCTCGTCAGTGCTCATTATGAGCTCTTTCGCCACAAACTTTAAACCAGATATTTCGTCAACAAGCTCTGCTCTATTTGATACCAAAATCAGTTGCGCATTTTTCAAGGTTATATACAGAGCTTTAAAACATTTCCTGGCAGGAAATCAAATTCAAATGATATGGTGTGACAATATGTGAAATCTGTTTTCCATTTCAGTTATTATCCTACCAAATGCTCAGTCTCGCTCCAGTCCTCAGTGGGCAGGAATAGGAAGCACTCGGAAGCCTTCGGATAAATAGCATATTTGCTTCAGCGCCCTGTAACATCCACGAGATAAATTTTAGCTACAGTGCGACGAGAGGAAATTATGCCTCTAACAGTTATAAACATTATCTATCCGACATGTGAAAAAACAGTGAAAACGATGATAAATATTAATTATTTATATAATATTTTATGATGTAATTGGACAAATCGATATGTATCATACAAAGACAATGATAATTGTACATTCCTTTTATGATCTGCGTTTGTCTTCCTTTGTTCTTACCTTTTGTTGAATGGCTTTTGTAGGTTGCGGACGCATATCAAACTGAGGTCTGTTAAGAAATTGTAATTATTTGTTAATTATTACTAGAGAATAGGGTTCACTATTATTATAAATATGAGTGAATAATTATTTGTAACTTTAATTTCTCTCTCAGTAAGCATTATCTGTGTTAATTATTTCTTTCCGCTGCAATGAGCGCAGCCATTAATGATAGCGATTTGTATCGCGATTTTGTCTGTGTTTTCCTTAGAAAAAAGTCAAATGTTTGCTTGATGAAGTCTAAATAGTGCACAATACAAAAGTAGAGTTTAATAAGCATTTCAAATACTTATTTGCTCTAACAATGGAAAGTCTCTATCGATTGTCTGCCGCCATCTTAACAATTATCTCAGCGGCAAATTCAAATTACGAAACTCTGCTGATATAAATACCGAAGGTAATACAAATGTGTAAAAATAAATGTGCACCGGTGGTCCCGAACTCATTTCAATGAAAATGATTCGAATCAGATTGGTTCTTTAAAAACAGTGCTCATAGCACGATACTTATAACAAAATTTTCTAGCTGATGTATGGAGCCGAAATTAATTATGCACGAGTTGCGAAGAATATTGTTTCAGGCAACATACGTCAGTGTTGTCGCGGCTGATATTCGGTGGTTTTAATGATCATTTTGCTGAAGATAACTGTTTCCATCATACTCAATAGCTGTATATAATCTGTTGTATGAACTGTGATTTAGTGACACTTACACAACTTGCAGACAACACTTTAACACGACGTTAACTTGGAGTTCTTTAGCAACTTGACCAAATCTTTAGCCGGAAGAAAAATTATTTAGTAATTACTCAATGTAATAAAGTAAGATTATCATTTTCATTTACAAATTAATAAAATACCAAACCACCGAATAAAACAGCGAACGCCACAGCCCGCTCGCGGATTTCTTAGATCCTGCGGTATCGTAGTGCAGAAGCAGCGAAAATCCCATTGTGGAACATGAGAGAGCTGTGTGGTGGTAGCTGTCAGAACCAAGCGCGCCGACCTAAACCGTGCTAACAACAGACGTCTGGAAGCTATTTCTTAAGGACACTGTGGAAATGAAGTGACACTGTGACAAAACCTTGCGCTTATAGTGCATTCCGAGGGAATAGCTTGTCCTCGCAGCTGCTAGACAGGAACACGGAGGTTGGCAGAACTCACATACCTGTCCCGGTTCATTCTTAAGGCGTCATCCTTTCTTATTCTTTTTGTTTCTGGACAGTTTTTACCCTCCCTTTGTGCCTGCTCCCATGGAAGGGGTCTGTGTTTCCAACCAATCGGTCCTGCCCTTCCCCAGGTATGAACGCTGTTTTAGGAATCTGTCGACAGATTCTTCACGAAACTGCTGGAACTGTACAAATAACTAATATTTTCTAAAATTGCTGCTCGTCAATTTAAAATATTGTTGGAAAACACGACATATACTCTGCTAAAATGAGCCAAAACAATAACAGCCTCGAAAATGACCGCCCTGTATAGAAATACGCTACCATATTCTCGAATACGTCTGAAAAAATTTTAACCTTCATAACTGGATCTGATCTTAAAAATACCTTATTTGATACAGAGTGGTCGTTTTCGAATTCAGAATCTTTTAGGTTTCTGTGCCTGGGGGATTGTCGTTTATTATCTGAACTGATAGCGAGGTAAACTTCCCGTAAACACTAGTCACAGTTTAGAATACCAGATTAGCTCGATGCACAGAAGTGACTGTAAGACAGTGGGCATCGCCGCAGCGCACTCGTAAACGAAAACAGCAACATGCCGAAGCTGGTGAATAACGAATACCACATCGCGTTGGCCAACAAGTGACGGCTTCCTTGCAACAACTAAGCATTTCCCAGATTTGCAGGAGGCTTTTGCTAATTATTCTCAGGAAGCGTGTTACCAAAACGCTTCCGTAGCCGAATAGTTAAAAAAAATAAAACAATTAAAAAGTGTTTATCGTCTCTGCCTTCGGTGCGGAAGGAACCGGGTTCCATTCCCGGTACCTCCTCAGTTGTTTTCTCAATTAGGGAAGTCTGGAATGGGATCTACTCAGCCCTTATGAGGCTTGAATACAGAAGTAGCGGCATCGTCAGGATTCGTGTACTGGCAGTAACGGCTGGATGGATTGGCGACGTACTGTCCCATGATTGTAGATCGCTCCTCGTACTACCATGCAGGCTGGAGGAGGTCAGTCGGAATAGGCCTAAGGCATAAGTCGTGATTGAAGGGAACGTGGAATGCATGCTCACAGAAGACCAGTTTGGCTTTAGAAGAGGGAGAGGTACGCGAGAAGCCATTATGGCCCTAAGTCTCATAATAGAAAAAAGAATGGAAAAAGGAAAGGACACCTACATAGCATTTGTTGACCTCCAGAAAGCCTTTGATAAGGTTGAATGGAAAAAGCTATTCCAGATATTGAGGGAAACCGGAGCTAGGTATAAGGACAGGAGAACGATATGGAACATATACAAAGAAGAGGTGGCAATAGTGAGATGTGGGGAACATCAACAACAAGCAAAAATTAAACAGGGTGTGAGACAGGGATGTGCACTCTCCCCTGTACTCTTTAATATGTACATACAGAAAGCAATGGACGAGGTCAGAGAAAAGTTAGGACAAGCTAATGGAATCAGGATCCAGGGAAAAATAGTTGATATGCTGCGTTTTGCGGATGACATTGCTGTCCTAGCGGAAAATGAGGAAGAATTACAAGTAGTGTTGGAGGAAATGGAAAACACTCTTGCTACACGGTACAACATGAAAATTAATAAGTCAAAAACAAAAATCTTAGTTGCAAGCAAACAAAATAATCAAGCAATTACGAATATAAGGCTGAATGGAGAGAAGCTGAAAGAAATACAAGACTTTGTCTACTTGGGAAGCAGAATAACATCAGATGGTCGTAGTAGGAAAGATGTAATAAGTAGAATAAATCAGGCAAAGATTGCATTCTATAAAAGGAAATGACTCCTCTCATCAAATATGATAAGTCTGTCGTTAAGGAAGCGGTTAATAAAGACCTTTGTTGGGAGTGTGCTTCTCTACGGCAGCGAAACCTGGACACTTGGAGAGGACGAAAGAAGAAGGATTGAAGGATTCGAAATGTGGTGTCTGCGAACGATGTTAAAAATTCCATGGACGGCCAGGATGACAAATGAAGAAGTCCTGCAGAGAGCGGAGGAAGTTCCAGTTCTTTGGAAGACGGTCAAGAAGAGGAGAGATATATGGATGGGACACATTCTGAGACATGAAAGTCTTCTCCACACTATAACGGAAGGCCTTGTGGAGGGCAAATGGGCAAGAGGCAGACCTAGAAGAAAGTACATAAGCCAGATAATGCAGGACCTAGGATGCGGAAGTTCCACGGAATTGAAGAGGCTGACCGACAATCGCACTGAATGGAGAGCTGCTGCAAATCAATCGTAGGATTGGTAACTTAAGAAGATAAGTCGTGAGTGGTGTTTGCTAAGTGTGGCATCAACAACAGGGATAAATTGGAAATCAGTTCTCTTTATGCTGAACTACCATAGTGATTCAGGACGGCAAAATCAGGATAAGTGTAAGGCTAAGGCAAGGATACTGTCACCACCGACATTTTGTTTGTATACAGAAATAGCAATGAAGAATGTAATGCACTGTCTCCATATAGAAGTTCTTTTCCATACAGAAAAACAGCACGATACGTTCCGCCGATACCAGAAAGCAAGGAAATGGATAGAATTACATAGAACTTTCGCCAGCCTATGGCTATAATGTAGAGATAACGTCAAAATGGGTCGAAATTATATGGAAATTCTGCCAGCTAATGGCTATAGTGTACCGATAAACAAAAGGAAATCTACGATAACAGTCTGCACAGCAGGAGGACACGCTAGAGGACTGTTATATTAGGACGAGACACTCACGAAGAAGTGGATGAATTTTGGTGTCGGAATAGAGAAATGAAGAAGGAAGATGTAAGGGAGATATCACTGAAAGGATTTCATGAGGTTAGAGTTTCTATAAAAGGAAACAGTTGATGACTTCTAAAACTGTACTCCTGCCATCAGAAAAGTATTCTGGAGGAGCCATTTTTTGGAGCACTGCTCGGTATGGCAGATACCTGGACTGTGGGGATAGCGGAAATCAAACGACTGAGCCTTTTGATATGTGGTGTTACAAAAGAAGATTTGATCCATTGATAGAGTAAGGAGTAAAGTAGTCCTCCAGGAGTCAACGATAAAAAATTGTAATAAAAATGCAACGAAGACAGAAAATGATTTGGGCACATACTGCGACACGAGCTGCGAAAACTGCAGTTGAAGGGATGGTGGAAGGAAAGAATCACAGAGGAAGGCTTTCATATGAGTACTATAGACAGCTGTCGCAGATTTGGGGAATTTCAGTTTGTAATTTATTCATCCACATAATTTTGCAACGGTTTCTAGCAGTTACGTGAAAAGTTTACGGTATTACGTCTCTACAAAAAGAATTCCCAGTAGTGGTGTCTAGCCAAGATACAGGCGTGCACAATCACTTTCTGACTCGCACCCACCTACGTCCGACACGTCGGCGAATTTAGCGACCCTAAAACCTGTAAAACTCCCCCGTTTCGCTTCCACTGCACAAGCTCTTACGTTGCACTCCATCTGGTGAGACATTCTTAGACTTTGAACAAAATGATAGGATAAGGAAGAGGTTGGTTGCCCAGCAAATAAATACCAATCTCGTCTGGTAAAAATAAATTATGTTGTTGAGCTCCTTTTCCCGCCCATAAAGTTTGTACAGGTAAGTATCATATGTATAATCAAAGCAATATGTGCCTAGCACCAGAATTCAGGAACCTTATACTTGAGTCACTATTTCAGAATAATTTTCTTCCCAGCGTACTCTACGAACTCGCGATACCAGTGGGCAGAGTTGCGCTCAAAACTTTGGTTCTGTAGTAAATGGTAGGATTGGAAGCGTTCGCAGGGAGAGAAACATAAGTGAATTTGTGTGAGAGGAACTGAAAGCCGTTTATTAGTTTGTCTGTTTGTTTTTCATACTTTTAGAACCGCATCATCGTTCACTGTGTGTTCCATAGCCTTACAAAATACAAACTGCATTTTATAAGTAATAAAAATTAGTTGCTCGTGTACCTTCTGCACTTTTATGTAACCAAAGCAATTAATTTTGACGCACAAAATATCTATATAATTATAGTTGATATTTTGTACTCAATAGAACATTCTGCATTATGTTCAATCGAAAGAGTCCCCTATTACCATTGATAGGTGCGGAAGTAGTTTAGCAACAACCAAAAGCACGTTTTATATAAGGTCGACGAAGTATTCAAACGATGTCTGATATGCGTGGCTTTTTTTTTTTTTTTTTTTTTTTTTTTTTTTTTTTTTTTTTAGTAAATTCCGTTGTCTAGCGCCTTACGATAAATCTGTATTGGTCTTTTGTCTGTTTCTATTACATCACTGTTTCACGTTACAAATCGACAATTTTCTAATAAAATCTGAATGAAACACTGACAATTTCAATTTTGCTATGAATTCCGTTCATTTTTAAGTAACAGACGGTAGGATAATTGTGTAGAACAAAAATTTTCCGGAAGTGACACAGCCAGTTATATATATCCTCACTCAGTTTCTAGACAGGTCACTGCGTACAGTTTCTGGGGAAACCCGGTAATATACTGATCACATACGAAAAAAAAGCGATCGAAATGAGGTAGCGCCCGATAGGTATGAAACAGTTACTGACAACAGTTACTGGGCAAAATACCTTACTCTACGCTTACTTACTATAGTACATCCTGTCCTACGGTAGTTTTACAACTGTACCAGTGGGAGATAGATTTCCACGCAAGCATTACTCGCACACGTCCAACAACTCTACTGTACAAAATATTCTACCACGTGGAACTGTACACATTAAACGCAAGGATGTTGAAATAGTTGTTGGCACCGTTCACCAAAGGATTCTCCAGCCCTAACACATTTACCGTCTCAATCACGACCCTAGGGCCATTCGCCAACGTATAAAAAACCACTAAAAATATGTTCCAACAGGACAGCATGGCCCCAGTTACTATTACGGTCCCTGCTCCTGAAAAAACTTCCGCTCGCGTTAGCGTCCTCGTTGTTCACTCTGCCGTTGCTGCCGTCGCCTTCTGGAACACTGGCAAACATGACTACCTTACACGACCTTCAATTCCACTGCTCTGCCGTCTTCAAAAATGCATAAAAATAATACCATAAATTCGATTTTTATGCGGAATGCAACAGTTACTTGGAAAGTTTCTACAGCATATTTCCTAACCTTCTAACTTACGTTATTATGTAATCTAATGTTTGCTAATGCGCGTGGTCAGGGAAATGAAATAACACTGGCACGTCGTGCTGAAATGAAAAAGATGCTGTAGCTGGTAAGTGACAGCGATGCGCGACTGCATCAGACCAATGTTAGCTCTAAAGACCGGAACAACACTGCTACAGAGACTTTCATTGCCTAATGCAGAGCGATTGCTGCATCCGCTATGTTCCATTTATCTATGTTCTCATTTCCTCGTAGTCCTGCGTATCGTTAAAAGGACAGAAATTTGTAAGCCATTCATAGATGCACGGTTCCCGGACAATACTCGTTACTGGACATTGCTAGTTTTGCGTGCTGCCACGTTCTGCCCCCCGGTTTCGGGAGGAGGAGTAATTCGCCGTTTGTGCGCCTGCTCCACCCCGGGACCAATTTTGCGGCATAATTTGCCATTCAGCGGGCGCTGCGGGCTGCGCCGGGTGATGGCTGGTTCACAGCCAGAGCGGCGCCCTGCAGCTGCCAGCCGCGGCTAAGCACGAGACAAAGCGGCCAATCCGCTCGGCGCCTCTGGTTTCTGTTGTTTATGGGGGATTCCCCGTGCGGCCCTTGATTGTTCCGCTCTGCGACGACGCGCCCTCACTCAGCCCTGTCCCTACCACACACACACGTACACAATGGAGCCGCGCGACACACCACAAACCTGTGAGGGCCTGGTGGTAGGGCGGAAATATCAGCTCCCTGCAGCCCAGCGATATCAAAACTGCGTATACATCTTCATCTACATCTGCAATCGACGAATCATTGTGATGTTACTTAAAATCCGTCTTGATTGCAAATTTTTTTTTTTTTTTTTTATTATTCATATGACCGGTTTCGGTTCATTCAGAACCATCTTCAGATCTGATATTTCAGTTACAGGAGTAACCTGTCCAAATCCAGCAACTTTCACATGCTACGTCATAGATGTGACGTAGCATGTGAAAGTTGCTGGATTTGGACGGGTTACTTCTGTAACTGAAATATCAGATCTGAAGATGGTTCTGAATGAACCGAAACCGGTCATATGAATAATAAAAAAAAAAAAAATGCAATCAAGACGGATTTTAAGTAACATTATAAAATCACTGATTGCTGTTTCCCCTTAAGACATTATATCTGTTTTTGCAAAAAATCAATCATTGTGAAATGCGTAGCAGGGAACATTCTGTACTGTGTCACAAGTTGTTTTAGTGGTCTTTAGTCTGAAGACTAGCTTCACGCAGCCCTCCACGTGACTTTATGCTGCGCATCTTTGCGTGACTACATCATGATGGTCGCATCCGTGTTGGCGACATCGAGGTCACTACTGCATCCTACATCAATTTGAAATTTTTTACCGCATTCAGAGCTTTATCACCTCTACAAATTTTACCGTCTCTCCCTAAACTACCAATTACTACCAAACTGATTATTCCTTGATGCCTCAGCAAGAGTCACATCAACCGATGCCCAACTTCAGTCAAGTTGTGCCACAACATTCCTTCCTCTCCAATTCCATTCAGCTACCTCTTCATTAATTATCCGATGTACACCACTGGCCATTAAAATTACAACACCGAGAAGAAATGCAGATCATAAACGGGTATTCATTGGACAAATATATTATACTAGAACTGACATGTGATTACATTTTCACGCAATTTGGGTGCATAGATCCTGAGAAATCAGTACCCAGAACAAACACCTCTGGCCGTAATAACAGCCTTGATACGCCTGGGCATTGAGTCAAACACAGCTTGGATGGCGTGTACAGGTACAGCTGCCCATGCAGCTTCGACACGATACCACAGTTCATCAAGAGTACTGACTGGCGTATTGTGACGAGCCAGTTGCTCGGCGACCATTGATCAGACGTTTTAAATTGGTGAGAGATCTGGAGAATTTGCTGGACAGGGCAGCAGTCGAACATTTTCTGTATCCAGAAAGGCCCGTACAGGACCTGCAACATGCGCTCGTGCATTATCCCGCTGAAATGTAGGGTTTCGCAGGGATTGAATGATGGGTTGAGCCACGGGTCGTAACAGATCTGAAATGTAACGTCGGCTGTTCAAAGTGCCGGCAATGCGAACAAGAGGTGACAGAGACGTGTAACCAACGGCACCCCGTATCATCACGCCGGGTGATACGCCAGTATGGCAATGACGAATACACGCTTCCAATGTGCGTTCACCTCGATGTCGCCAAACACGGATGCAACCATCATGATGATGTACACAGAAACTGGATTCATCCGAAAAAATGACGTTTTGCCATTCTTGCGCCCAGGTTCGTCGTTGAGTACACCATAGTAGGCGTTCCTGTCTGTGATGCAGCGTCAAGGGTAACCGCAGCCATGGTCTCCGAGCTGATAGTCCATGCTGCTGCTAACGTCGTCGAACTTTTCGTGCAGATGGTTGTTGCCTTGCAAACGTCGCCATCTGTTGACTCAGGGTTTGAGACGTGGCTGCACGATCCGTTACAGCCATGCGGATAAGATGTCTGTCGACTGCTAGTAATACGAGGCCGTTTGAATCCAGCACGGCGTTCCGTATTACCCTCATGAACCCACCGATTCCATATTCTGCTGACAGTCATTGGATCTCGACCAACGTGAGCAGCAATGTCGCGATACGATAAACCGCAATCGCGACAGGCTACAATCCGACCTTTATCAAAGTCGGAAACGTGATGGTACGCATTTCTCCTCCTTACACGAGGTATCACAACAATGTTCCACCAGCCAACGCCGGTGAACGGCTGTTTGTGTATGAGAAATCGGCTGGAAACTTTCCTCATGTCAGCACGTTGTAGGTGTCGCCACCGGGGCCAAACTTGTGTGTATGCTCTGAAAAGCTGATCATTTGCATATCACAGCATCTTCTTCCTGTCGGTTAAATTTCGCGTCTGTACCACGTCATCTTCGTGGTTTAGCAATTTTAATGGCGAGTAGTGTACCAACCTCATCTTCATTACCCTTCTGTAACACCACATTTCGGAACCTTCTTTCCTCTTCTTGTCTGAAACTTTTATCGCCCAGGTTTTATTAGCGTACAAGGCTAGAACCTAGACATACACTTACAGAAAACACTTCGCGAAACATTTAAATTATTGTTACCAAATATCATTTCTCCAGAAACGCTTTTCTTGAAATTGCGTTCTAAATTTTATACACCATCTGCTTCGGTCATGGTTACTTATTTTCTTGCAAAATGATTTTTTTAATATCTCATTTCATAATCTAATTGTCTAAGTATCGGCACATTTAATCCTAATACAGGGTGTTTCAAAATGAATATACGGGTTTTGTAGTACATATCACATTCACCTTACAGTTATAAATAATACACCAAATGCAAGAGAAACGCAAACAGTTTTTCTTAGAATTATTCAGTGTGGTCACCGATCACGCATCTAGTCGATAGGCGAATTATTCTGAAGCCCTGATCAATGTGTCACGAAACTGTTGCAATAACTCTGTGTCTAAAGTCGGATAGATCAGCTAGTATCGGAAGCACGTACACATGATCGCCTCAGATCGTGTGTGAACGCGGAGGTCATGCATAAAATGCTGTGTCACCCGGTCCGTTGGGCCCAATCCACAGGGCGGACAGAATGTCTTTTAACCAGTCGCGTGCTGAGTTACGCCTGTGAGGCGGCGCACCATCTTGCTCCCAAATTGAGATGTGTTGTTCAGCTTCTTCCCACTGAGGCACGGGCCATAGCTGTAGCACATCAAGATAAGAAACATCAGGTACAGTCGATACATTGAAAAAGAAATGCTCATAAACTTTCCGCGGCGATATTCCTTGGGGCTAAGCGTGAAAGACTCGCACTCGTTCAACACGTTTTTCAGACACTCTTCGTCATTCCATACGCCTACCGGCATACAAACAAAACTGTTTGAGTTGCTCTTTTATTTAGTGTGTTATTTATAATTTAAGTTGAACGTAATAAATGCTACAACGCTTTAAAACCGGTATATTCATTTTGAAACACCCTCTACTTTCCATAAACAGTCGTATAGTGGTGCGGTATCTGTATTCTACAGTGTCTCTATAGTTCGATGCAATGTTCCTTCGGACACGTGTGCTTGTCCACGGAAACAATGCACCCAATTCTAGAGACACTGCAAAATACAAACACTACAACACTGCACTGCTATTCTTCATGGCAAAGCACGATAGCCTGACGAGAGGAACAATGTCTCTTCATATACGGTAGTTACATGAATGGTGTGCGAGCACTATGGGACGTAGACACTAGGACATGCATATGAAAGTTTGGGGCGGGCCCGGATGAGTGATCGGGTAGTGGAAGTGGTTAAGACAACCATTCGCGACATGAGGGGAATGTAGGTTCGATTTCCGGTCCAGTACACATTTTACTATGTTTCTAGTAAATCGTATAGCTGTTGTACAGTCGTATTCTCAGTTTGCGAGTTCATTTAACCACATTTCATAAACTTTAACATTTTTGGATGTTCATGTTATAACTTATTTTCGAGATGCTATTGCAGTCCACTGCTCTTACAAATCCTCTGCTGCCTTTGAATGAATTACAATGTCATTGGTAGACCTCAGAGTTTTTATTGCTTATCGTTCAATTTCACTTTCCTCTTCAAATTTCTCCTTGATGTCCTTCACAGCGTAGTCATTGTACAGTTTGAATAACACCAAGGATTGGCCACAAACCTTTCTCACTCACTTCTCAACTACTACTTCCGCCACTTGCCCTTCGACTCCAATAACTGCATTCTGCTCTACATATAAGATACAGATAAACTTCCGCTCGCTCTGCTTCATTCCTGCTACTTTCAGAATCTGAAAGAGTGTATTCCAGTCACATAGTAAAGAGATTTCTCTAAATCTGTTCCATATATCACGATCTCTACTCGTTCCGTTCACGGTTTGAATTAGCGTACAACGACAGCTTGTATGACTCTGTGCGAGTTTTTATTTGGCTGGTTTTATCTCCACGAGCTGTACAGGATATCCTCTGAATATTCGTAGTTTCTTCCTAGACATCTCTTAAACACGGTCTCTAGAGACATATGACATCTTTTTTCTGCAAGTTAAGATTTTTAAACGCTCGTGTTAGATGAAAAATTTTCTTTGGACGACTATCAACAACATCGATATACTTGGAAGAATGCTTCATACGCACTCTACCGTGTTACAATATATTTATTCACTATCGGTTTCGATCATGGATCATCTTCACACTGGAAAAAAATTTATTGTGACAGCTTCACGACTCATACACGTTATTTAACCAGTAAGGTACGTGCCGTTACTGACCTGAAAACGTCAAAATATGATCATAATGCTCTTTACGATATTGTGGCCAAGTATAATCGTTCTAAGAAATCTGGAGAAGGTTTCGCTCACCCGGTGAAGAAACCTCTTTCGAGGAAACGTGGTCACGAACTGCGACAGTCATGGAAAAGGCTGAGGCGCTGAAATCGCAGTACCCGGGGCAATCGCTGGGAAAACTGGCGTCACTATTGAATGTCAGCGAGCGAACGATGCGTCGAATGGCAGAGGAGGACCTCATGCGAGCCATTTCATCTACATCTACATCTACATGGATAAGCTGCAAATCAGATGTAAGCGCCTAGCAGAGGGTTCATCGAATTTAGTCCAAAACTGTCTCTCGGATAACGTTGAAATATTCTGGTCAAAGGAGTTCTGGCCCCCGAATAGTCCGTATTTAAACCCCCTCGACTACTATGTTTGGAGCGTTGTCGAAAGAGTTACCAATAAGATGTGTTGTTGTTGTTGTTGTGGTCTTCAGTCCTGAGACTGATTTGATGCAGCTCTCCACGATACTCTATCCTGTGCAAGCTTCTTCATCTCCCAGTACCTACTGCAACCTACATCCTTCTGAATCTCCCACAACGGAGGGGTATCTGTTGAGAGGCCAGACAAACGTGTGGTTCCTGATGTGGGGCAGCAGCCTTTTCAGTAGTTGCAGGGGCAACAGTCTGGATGACTGACTGATCTGGCCTTGTGACACTAACCAAAACGGCCTTGCTGTGCTGGCACTGCGGACGGCTGAAAGCAGGGGGAAACTACGGCCGTAATTTTTCCCGAGGGCATGCAGCTTTACTGTATGATTAAATGATGATGGTGTACTATTGGGTAAAATATTCCGGAGGTAAAATAGTTCCCGCATCTCCGGGCGGGGACTACTCAAGAGGACGTCATTATCAGGAGAAAGAAAACTGGCGTTCTACGGATCACAGTGTGGAATGACAGATCCCTTAATTGGGCAGTTAGGTTAAAAAATTTAAAAAGGTAATTGGATAGGTTAAAGTTAATATAGTGGGTATTAGTAAAGTTCGGTGGCAGGAGGGACAATACTTTTGGTCAGGTGAATGCTGAGTTATAAATACAAAATTAAATAGGGGTAATGCAGGAGTAGGTTTAATAAAGAATTAAAAAATAAGAATGCGGGTAAGGTACTACAAATAGCATAGTGAACTCATTATTGTGGCCATGATAGACACGAAGCCCACGCCTACCACAGTAGCACAAGTTTATATGTCAACTAGCTTCGCAGATGACGAAAAGATTGATGAAATGTATGATGAGATAAAAAGAAATTATTCAGATACTTCAGAAGACGGAAATTTAATAGTCATGGGTGACTGGACTTCGATAGTACAAAAAGGGAAAGAAGGAAACGTAGTAGGTTAATATGGATTGTGGGGGGGGGGGGGGGGGGGGGGAAGAAATGAAAGAGGAAGCCGCCTGGTAAAATTTTGCACAGAGCGTAACGTAATCATAGCTAACACTTAGTTCAAGAATCATAAAAAAGGTTGTATACATGGAGGAAGCCTGGAGATACTAGAAGGTATCAGACAGATTATATAATGGTAAGACAGAGATTTAGGAACCAGGTTTTAAATTGTAAGACATTTCCAGGGGCGAATGTGGCCTCTTACCACAATCAATTGGTTATGAACTGTAGATTAAAACTGAAGAAACTGCAAAAAGGTGGGTTCAAATGGTTCAAATGGCCCTGAGCACTATGGGACTTAACATCTGAGGTCATCAGTCCCCTAGAACTTTGAACTACTTAAATCTAACTAACCTGAGGACCTCACACACATCATGCCCGAGGAAGGATTCGAACCTGCGACTGTAACGGTCGCACGGTTCCAGACTGAAGCGCCTAGAACCGCTTTGCCACTCTGGCCGACCAAAAAGGTGGGAATTTAAAGAGATGGGACCTGGATAAACTGACTAAACCAGAGGTTGTACAGAGTTTCAGGGAGAGCATAAGGGAACATTTTGACAGGAATGGAGGAAAGAAATACAGTAGAAGAACGGGTAGCTATGAGGGATGAAGTAGTGATGGTAGCTTTGAGGGATGAATTAGTGATGGTAGCAGAGGATCAAGTAGGTAAAAAGACGAGGGCTAGTAGAAATCCCTACGTAACAGAAGAAATATTGAATTTAATTGACGAAAGTAGAAAATATAAAAATGCAGTAGATGAAGCAGGCAAAAAGGAATACAAACGTCTCAAAAATGAGATCGACAGGAAGTACAAAATGGCTAAGCACGCATGGCTAGAGGACAAATGTAAGGATGTAGAGGCTTATCTCACTAGGGGTAAGATAGATACTGCCTACAGGAAAATTAAAGAGACCTTTGGAGATAAGAGAACCACTTGGATGAACATCAAGAGCTCACATGGAAACCCAGTTCTAAGCAAAGAAGGGAAACCAGAAAGGTGGAAGGAGTATATAGAGGGTCTATACAAGGGCGATGTACTTGAGGATAATATTATGGAAATGGAAGAAGACGTAGATGAAGTTGAAATTGGAGATATGATACTGTGTGAAGAGTTTGACAGAGCACTGAAAGACCTGAGTCGAAACAAGGACCCGGAGTAGACAACATTCCATTAGAATTACTGACAGCCTTGGGAGAGCCAATCCTGACAAAACTATACAATCTGGTGAGCAAGATGTGTGAGACAGGAGAAATACCCTCAGAATTCAAGAAGAATATAATAATTCCAATCCCAAAGAAAGCAGGTGTTGACAGATGTGAAAATTACCGAACTATCAGGTTAATAAGTCACGGCTACTAAATGATAACGCGAATTCTGTACAGACGAATGGAAAAAACTTGTAGGAGCCGACCTCGGGGAGGATCAGTTTGGATTCCGCAGAAATGTTGGAACACGTGAGGCAATACTGACCCTACGGTTTATCTTAGAAGAAACATTAAGGAATGGCAAACCTATGTATCTAGAATTTGTAGACTTAGAGAAAGCTTTTGACAATGTTGACTGAAACACTCTTTCAAATTCTGAAGGTGGCAGGGGTCAAATACAGGGAGCGAAAGGCTATTTACAATTTTTACAGAATCCAGATGGCAGTTATAAGAGTCGAGGGACATGAAAGGGAAGCAGTGGTTGGGAAGGGAGTAAGACAGGGTTGTAGCCTCTCCCCGATGTTATTCAATCTGTATATTGAGCAAGCAGTAAAGGAAACAAAAGAAAAATATGGAGTAGGTATTGAAATCCATGGAGAAGAAATAAAAACTTTGAGGTTCGCCGATGACATTGTAATTCTGTCAGAGACAGCAAAGGACTTGGAAGAGCAGTTGAACGGAATGGACAGTGTCTTGAAAGGAGGATATAAGATGAACATCAACAATAGCAAAACGAGGATAATGGAATGTAGTCGAATTAAGTCGGGTGATGCTGAGGGAATTAGATTAGGAAATGAGACACTTAAAGTAGTAAAGGAGTTTTGCTATTTGGGGAGCAAAATAACTGGTGATGGTCGTCGTAGAGAGGATATAAAATGTAGACTGGCAATGGTTAGGAAAGCGTTTGTGAAGAAGAACAATTTGTAAACATCGAGTATAAATTTAAGTGTTAGGAAGATTTTCTGAAAGTATTTGTATGGAGTGTAGCCATGTATGGAAGTGAAACATGGACGATAAATAGTTTTGACAAGAAGAGAATAGGAGCTTTCTAAATGTGGTGCTGCAGAAGAATGCTGAAGATTAGATCGGTAGATCAAATAACTAATAAGGAGGTATTGAATAGAATTGGGGAGAAGAGGAGTTTGTGGCACAACTTGACTAGAAGAAGGGATCGGTTGGTAGGACATGTTCTGAGGCATCAGGTGATCACCAATTTAGTATTGGAGAGCAGCGTTGGGGGAAAATCGTAGAGGGGACCAAGAGATGAATACACTAAGCAGATTCAGAAGGATGTAGGTTGTAGTAGGTACTGGGAGATGAGGTAGCTTACCTGAGAAGAATGGAGAGTTGCATCAAACCAGTCTCATGACTGACGACCACAACAACAGTTACGTTTAAGTAACAACAGCTAAATTAGAAGCACAGTGGCTGATCATGTAAGAGTGAGGAGAAAATAAATGGTACAGACACAATACGAGTACAAACTATGTCATAACATGACGGAAATGTTGTATCACAATTGATATATAAGTGACCAAAAAATGAAGGAATCTGCAGTTTTCAACATTACGCTAAAGAACTTCGATGTTTTTCCTGATAGGCAGCACGTTGAAATTCTATCAGTGATCTTATTCAAGTCCCACAAGCCAAAGTCACAGAGAACGTTCGTTTGGAGAAACACATTTATTAATAGTGACACAAAATTTTCTTGACAACAGTTAACGAACGAAAGATATAGCACTATCACATTCCAGCTTCGTTTAGGATTTTATTGTTGTAGCTAAAGAAAAGTAATTATAATCTCTCACCACGTACAATATTTAAGCGTGGGTAGTAAAATTTGAAAATAATACTTTCTTTTATTTTTATTTAGACTATCCACGACACCGTGTTGTGTTCTGTCTGGAAGGAAATTTCTGATCCGGTCGGAAACCAAGTTATATAACTGACAGGACCATATTTTCTTTGGAAGTGATATGGAAACAAAAGCTTTTCCGAAGTCTAGAAACACCGAATCACGTTCCCCGTCCACCGTGGTCAATATCTGCAGTTCTTAGTGCGAACACTGCACTGAATAGAAAATTGTCTTGATTGATGCCCTCGAGCAAATATCATTTATATTAGTATCTACAGTTTAACATGAATTTCGAACTAGCGTGCAACTTGGAAATTTTCACGCAATAACAAACGATTGCAAAGGTAAATTAAGCGATATGTGGCAGATCGACTGCAACCTGAATTCGGAACTCTTGAATCCGCAGCTTAATGCCTACACATCGAGCCTTCTATTAGATGTAACTAAGCAAAATGTGCAAACCTCCTTAAGAATTATATGCAGCTTCACGATACCATTTATAGGCGTATTAGTATATAGACTATAGAAACGCTATGTTGCAACTAAAAGACAGTACTTTTACATTCAACTTATAGTAATATTCAGTATTACTCTGCCAGAATTGTCTTCCTTTCAGATATTAACGCAAATATTAATTTAATTGGTTTTTTGGTGAAGAGAACGGCGTTGGAAAACGGGAAGCTTGTGCAGGGCGCACAAAAATAGCATTATTGCCCTTGAAGTTCATAGTACAATAAAAAGTACCACGTGAAAAGTGACGTGCTACGGATATTAAAAAATATAAAATATATTGATACTCTCACCGCCATTACCTCCTAACCATACTTAACTCACAAACCTCTCCGTATGCACTAAGGCCAGTCCAGAAGGCGCACTTTAAGAGGTCTCCCCGTTGTTGGCTACAGAATTTATAGCGAGCGCCTTTCTTTGCGTCTTATTAAGAGGCAGAATTATACCTGCCGCACGCAGCGAAGCCGCTTTCTGCATTTTAAGGCGGGCACGAGGAGGCGCTCTGGGATAATACAAATTAATTTAATTAACCTATAATGCATAACTTTGCGAGAAAGGAAAGATAGAATCTGCGCAAATTGTCTTTTCCAGTATTTATATTTCATATTCGCGCTCACCGTGGTTTATTTAAGTCAGCGGGAAAACGTCTTAAGCCAGCTTCGTGCAAAGGTGTGAGGAGGACCCCTTCGTGATTATTCGCTCTGAATATTTCTGCGCTGCACCGCGCAGCACCTGGCCCCAATCTGCAACGCAGATGGCGCTGCTGCGCCCGGTGTGGGGGAAATTTGGCAGGATGGCCAACCTGCCAACGGGAGGGGAACCCCCCTATTGCGATATCTTGCTCGGTGAGTGCCCAGGAAACACAGACGTCAATCAAAAGTACACGCTATATGATCTATTATCTACTAGATCTGCTCTGAATGTAGCAAAAAAATGGTTCAAAAAATGGTTCACATCGCTCTAAGCACTATGGGACTTAACATCTGAGGTCATCAGTCCCCAGACATAGAACTACCAGGTGCATTCAAGTTCTAAGGCCTCCGATTTTTTTTCTCCGGACTGGAAAGAGATAGAAACATGCACATTGTTTTAAAATGAGGCCGCGTTCATTGTCAATATGTCCCAGACATGGCAGCACCGTACGGCAGATGGAATTTTACCGCCAGCGGCGAGAATGAGAACTCTTTTAAATCCTTAAAATGGCGACGTTTTCCTTACTTGAACAGCGTGCAATCATTCGTTTTCTGAATTTGCGTGGTGTGAAACCAATTGAATTTCATCAACAGTTGAAGGAGACATGTGGTGATGGAGTTATGGATGTGTCGAAAGTGCGTTCGTGGGTGCGACAGTTTAATGAAGGCAGAACATCGTGTGACAACAAACTGAAACAACCTCGGGCTCGCACAAGCCGGTCTGATGACATGATCGAGAAAGTGGAGAGAATTGTTTTGGGGGATCGCCGAATGACTGTTGAACAGATCGCCTCCTGAGTTGGCATTTCTGTAGGTTCTGTGCACACAATCCTGCATGACGACCTGAAAATGCAAAAAGTGTCATCCAGGTGGGTGCCACGAATGCTGACGGACGACCACACGGCTGCCCGTGTGGCTTGTTGCCAAGCAATGTTGACGCGCAACGACAGCATGAATGGGACTTTCTTTTCGTCGGTTGTGACAATGGATGAGACGTGGATGCCATTTTTCAATCCAGAAACAAAGCGCCAGTCAGCTCAATGGAAGCACACAGATTCACCGCCACCAAAGAAATTTCGGGTAACCGCCAGTGCTGAAAAAATGATGGTGTCCATGTTCTGGGACAGCGAGGGCGTAATCCTTACCCATTGCGTTCCAAAGGGCACTACGCTAACAGGTGCATCCTACGAAAATGTTTTGAAGAACAAATTCCTTCCTGCACTGTAACAAAAACCTCCGGGAAGGGCTGCGCGTGTGCTGTTTCACCAAGACAACACACCCGCACATCGAGCTAACGTTACGCAAGAGTTTCTTCGTGATAACAACTTTGAAGTGATTCCTCATGCTCCCTACTCACCTGACCTGGCTCCTAGTGACTTTTGGCTTTTTCCAACAATGAAAGACACTCTCCGTGGCCGCTCATTCACCAGCCGTGCTGCTACTACCTCAGCGATTTCCCAGTGGTCAAAAAAGACTCCTAAAGAAGCCTTCGCCGCTGCCATGGAATCATGGCGTCAGCGTTGTGAAAAATGTGTACGTCTGCAGGGCGATTACGTCGAGAAGTAAGGCCAGTTTCATCGATTTCGGGTGAGTAGTTAACTAGAAAAAAATCGGAGGCCTTAGAACTTGAATGCACCTCGTACACAACACTAACTAACCTAAGGGCTTCACACACAGCCATACCCGTGGCAGGATTCGAACCTGCGACAGTAACAGCAGCGCGGTTCCGGACTGAAGCGCCTAGAACCGCTCGGCCACAGCGGCCGGCCTGTATGTAGCTTTCTATCACAAATTTGTTGCGATCAACAGACGTACTAATTTTTTCATTTGTATGACCACATTTTCAGTAACTGCTTTACAGGTGTTAATTTTAATTCCATCACGGGAGCAACAAGAAAATTCGTGCTTTGTCACCAGGCGCGTTTCGTTTTATTGAAGTAAAACACCATCAGCAGCCTGTAATGAAAGATTTTTACAATTTGACTTGCTTTTTAGGTCGAAAAATAGTTCTTTACAAAAGATGTTGATTTTTAGAATGAGATTTTCACTCTGCAGCGGAGTGTGCGCTGTCATGAAACTTCCTGTCAGATTAAAACTGTGTGCCGGACCGAGACTCTAACTCGGGGCCTTTGCCTTTCGCGGGCAAGTGCTCTACCAACTGAGCTACCCAAGCACGACTCACGCCCCGTCACTCCGCTGCAGAGTGAAAATGTCATTCTGGAAACATCCCCCAGGCTGTGGCAAAGCCATGTCTCCGCAATATCCTTTCTTTCAGGAGTGCTAGTTCTGCAAGGTTCGCAGGAGAGCTTCTGTGAACTTTGGAAGGTAGGAGACGAGATACTGGCAGAAGTAAAGCTGTGAGGATGGGGCGTGAGTCGTGCTTGGGTGGCTAAGTTGGTAGAGCACTTGCCTGCGAAAGGCAAAGGTCCCGAGTTCGCGTCTCGGTCCGGCACACAGTTTTAATCTGCCAGGAAGTTTCATGTTGATTTTTAGTTACGGTATTTCATCCCTTCTTTTCCACTCACGTCTGGGAACACCGCCTGCTTGTTCGTTTTTGGGTCATTTCTTTCATCCTCAGTAGGCGGATGTGATATCGATAGGTACGATGCCACAGTGTAGGTACAAGTTCTTAGGTTGGCACTACGACATCGACGACAGCTCCCTCTAGGCGGCGCTGTGCAGCTCTACGAGCGCCGCTCCAGATTCTGCCCAATTGTTCACGAGCACACGACCAACTAACATTGTTCCATCTTCATAGTGGGCGAGCCACTACAGATTTTGCCTGTGTTAACTTTGATACATCCGACTTCGCACCTGTGTGCTCGTCATAGCCAAAGTTATGCTAACCCCGTACTTATTGTCTTACCTTGAGTAAACATCTTTTACTTTCAAAGTAGTACCGAGATTTTTACCTCACCTGCTCCTACTCGCTTCCTACATTCGGGCTATCCTTCAGTTTACAGGAGCAGATCCACGCGCCGTCTTCCAGGCGAGATACAAAAGAGGATGTAAGTGATTCACTTCCTTGCAATTACCAAATAAGCAGAAACCAGTTGCAAAATCATGTTTCTTTATGATTTTGCGACTGGTTGCTGCTTATTTGGTAATTTTATGGTTTACGGTCGCTACACAACTTGGGAACTACATGGAGCCCACCATTCATCATTTCCTTGCCATATGAACGCGGAGACATAATGTCGTTGTTTCACAGCAACGACATCGGCGACATAGCAGGAATCGAATATATTTGATGGAACCAATTTGTATCTTAACCATCTTCATTGTTTGTGCTAGTTATCGATTGGATCAACAGCCGAAATTTGGCCCCGTTATGGTTGCGGGATAGCAATTAATTGGCGTTCACCAGTAATATGTTTGACGGCCGCCTGGTAATTCAAGGTGAGTTGAGGTCCATATTTACCCACTGTTAAATGTCTAATGAACGATGGCGCCTGGGAGTAACGAAACGGCGGAACAATTACTCCTGCCGAAAAAGAGACGCGATCAGCTCTGAATGTTCCATACAACCAGCGATCCGTAAGATACACGATGGTGTACGTCATTCCACTACAGTAGTAACCCTTACACAGTCACCGAAGAAGACCACGAGTCATGTCAAATTAAGAAAAAGAAAAAAAAACATGGTTTGAACCGATGCACATCTATTTGTTGTAGAATCCTAGAACATTTAATCAACTGAAGCGTTATGATCCACCTAGAACAAAATAAGCTTGGGTAGGGAAGCTACTGTGGGGTACTGATACAGATCACGAGAAGTTCAACTCGCCCACTTGTTGCAAGATATCCTCAGTGCAAGCATAGTGGAAATCAAGATGATCCGGTGTTTCTATAAATTATAAATTATATCTATCCATTAACACAGCTCGCAAATAAAATACGTTCCTGTGGGATACCTGATCAGGTTTGCGACTGGGTCGACAATGTCCTGGATCGCAAGACGCAGAGTCATCTGCAGAAACTGAAGTAATAGCTGGCATGACCCAGGGGAGTACCTGCAATAGGTCAGTTGCGGTTCATTTATGCTGTAGCAACATAGTCCGAACAGTTCTAGAGTATTGTTCCTGTGATCAGGGTCTTTGTCAAGAAAACACGACAGCAGAGACCGAAAGAATTGCGAGATGCCCTCCTGGATCGTAACAGACTGGCATAGCTCAAACGACAGAGTGATAGAAATGGTCGGAAAATTCAAATTTTAACCCTTGGAAGATACGCGGAATAGTTCTCGTGGAACACTCCTGGGTAAATTTAGAGAACTTGACTCAAAAAAAACTTTGCCACCATTAAGCTGCCACCGTCATGCATCTCCTGCAGAGATAGTGACAACAAGTACGAGAAATTAGGGCGCGTAAATAGAATACAGTCATTTTTCTGTCGCTTATTATACTTAGGGAATAGGACAGAAAGTCGATAGCATTGGTGCCATATACATACCGCGATGCACCGCACGATGGCTTGTGGAGTGATGTACGCAGCCTGACAAGAAATTGAAGCACACAGAACACGCAACTGGCAGGTACAGGGTTATTCTAAATGATGGGCTCATTTTCAAAACTTCGTATGTATTCAAGTACAAATCCAAAATGAACAACCTTTTCTTTTTTTTTTTTTTTTTTTTTTTTCATCAGTCTACTGACTCGTTTGATGCGGCCCGCCACGAATTCCTTTCCTGTGGTAACCTCTTCATCTCAGAGTAGCACTTGCAATCTACGTCCTCAATTATATTATTTGCTTGGCGTATTCCAATCTCTGTCTTCCTCTACAGTTTTTGCCCTCTACAGCTCCCTCTAGCACCATGGAAGTCATTCCCTCATGTCTTAGCAGATGACCTATCATCCTGTTCCTTCTCCTTATCAGTGTTTTCCACATATTCTTTTCCTCTCCGATTCTGCGTAGAACCTCCTCATTCCTTACCTTATCAGTCCACCTAATTTTCAACATTCGTCTATAGCACCACATCTCAAATGCTTCGATTCTCTTCTGTTCCGGTTTTCCCACAGTCCATGTTTCACTACCACACAATGCTGTACTCCAGACGTACATCGTCAGAAATTTCTTCCTCAAATTAAGGCCGGTATTTGATATTAGTAGACTTCTCTTGGCCAGAAATGCCTTTTTTGCCATAGCGAGTCTGCTTTTGATGTCCTCCTTGCTCCGTCCGTCATTGGTTATTTTACTGCCCAGGTAGCAGAATTCCTTAACTTCATTCACTTCGTGACCATCAATCCTGATGTTAAGTTTCTCACTGTTCTCATTTCTACTACATCTCATTACCTTTATACCAATGAAAAGAAGCAGTTCCAAAGTTTTTTGGCGGGCGGCGGCGGGTGGGCTGTGATGGTTTCAGAAGCGGTCGGCAGTCATCGCGCGGCTATAGGGCCGTCATTCCGTTTCACTGTCAGCTGTGAGTGAGATGGCGACTGTCGAGCACAAGGTTTTCTGCGTTCTTGAGTTCACGTAAAGTGAGTCGCAAATTGCAGTACAGTAGGCATTTCGTGCCAAATTCGGTATTCAACCACCATTCGCAGAAGCATTGGCCGTTGTTTTAAGCAATTCAGACAGACTGGGAGTGTGTGCACAGGAAAAAGCACAGGCCGACAGCGTGTGTCATAGGATGATGTCCGACGGATGCGAGAAAATTTTGTGTGCAGTCCCATTAAGTCTACCAATAGAGCCAGCCGAGTACTTGGAATACCCCAAGCAACTGTATGGAAAGCTCCGAGACGGCGTTTGCTGTATAAGCCATACCAGTTACAACTTGTGCAGGGTCTCAGCCCCAATGACAAAGAGAAGCTTTTTCAAATGGTTCAAATGGCTCTGAGCACTATGGGACTCAACATCTTAGGTCATAAGTCCCCTAGAACTTAGAACTACTGAAACCTAACTAACCTAAGGACATCACACACACCCATGCCCGAGGCAGGATTCTAACCTGCGACCGTAGCAGTCCCGCGGTTCCGGACTGCAGCGCCAGAACCGCTAGACCACCGCGACCGGCAGAAGCGTTTTCCATTTTGTGGTTATGCGCTAGAAAAGATGGAGGATGACGCATTTCTACAGCGTGTCATTTTTAGCGATGAAGCGACGTTCACCTTAGTGGAAAACCCAACAGACTCAATGTTCGCATACGGGGTTTGAAAAATCCACATTCACCATTGCAACACGAAAGAGATTCACCGAAGACCAAAGGGTTGCTTGCCGTATCCCGTAGAAAGGTTTATGGACCATTTTTCTTTGCGGTAAGGACTGTAAGGGGTATCACGTACCTGGACATTTTGGAACAATGGCTTTTCCCTCAAGCTATGGAATATTCCCAGGACTTCGTTTTCCAACAGGATGCAGCTCCGCCCCATTGGCACCGTGATGTACGAGGCTTTTTGAATGACTCCCTTCTTCAGCGCTGGATCGGTCGCACAGGACATGACGACCTGGCTCTGCTGGCCACCGAGACCTCCTGACATCACAAAAAAAATGGTTCTGAGCACTATGCGACTCAACTTCTGAGGTCGTCAGTCGCCTAGAACTTAGAACTAATTAAACCTAACTAACCTAAGGACTTCACACACATCCATGCCCGAGGCAGGATTCGAACCTGCGACCGTAGCGGACATACGGTTCCAGACTAAAGCGTCTAAACCGCACGGCCACACAGGCCGGCTCCTGACATCACAACCTACGACCATTTCCTATGGGGTTATGTGAAGGAAGATGTTTACGTCCCACCTGTACCAACCACTCTGAACGATCTGCAGGAACGGATGACTACTGCCGCGCACTCAGTAATAGCAGACACGCCTTTTGCGTGTGTGGGACGAGTTTGGCTCCTGCGTCGATGTTTGCCGTGCTGCCAACGGTGACCACATTGAACAGTTGTAACATTTATCACATTTATAATTATTAAACAATTTTATAAACTAATTGATTTATTACATTGACATCTAACGTTATGAACAAAAAACTGTGAAACTTCCTCTTTTCATTGGTATAAATCTTGTTTATCTTGGATTTTTGTTTGAATAAAAATGAAATTTAGAAAATGGGTCCATCATTTAGAATAACCATGTATGTAGATAATGTGTGAGCTGCAATTCTGTCTGACAGGAGCAATGGTCACCAGAGCGCAGCCGTGTTGTTAGTGTTTAGTTCTCTTACGAGGCCTAGTAGAGTAGAGCAGAGTAAGAGGTGCATTCAAATTCTAACGCCTCTGATTTTTTTTCTCTGGACTGGAAAGAGATAGAAACATGCGCATTGTTTGAAAATAAGGTCACGTTCATTGTCAATACGTCCCAGAGAAGGCAGCACCGTACGGCAGATGGAATTTTACCGCCAGTGGCGAGAAAGAGAACTGTTTTAAATACTTAAAATGGCGACGTTTTCTTTACTTTAACAGCGTGCAATCAATTGTTTTCTGAATTTGCGTCGTGTGAAACCAATCGAAATTCATCGACAGTTAAAGGAGACATGTGGTGATGGAACTATCGATGTGTCGAAAGTACGTTTGTGGGTGCGACAGTTTAATGAAGGCAGAACATCGTGTGACAACAAACCGAAACAACCTAGGGCTCGCACAAGCTGGTCTGACGACATGATCGAGAAAGTGGAGAGAATTGTTTTGGGGGATCGCCGAATGACTGTTGAACAGATCGCCTCCAGAGTTGGCATTTCTGTGGGTTCTGTGCACACAATCCTGCATGACGACCTGAAAATGCGAAAAGTGTCATCCAAGTGGGTGCCACGAATGCTGACGGACGACCACACGGCTGCCTGTATGGCATGTTGCCAAGCAATGTTGACGCACAATGACAGCATGAATGGGACTTTCTTTTCGTAGGTTGTGACAACGGATGAGACGTGGATGCCATTTTTCAAAAAGCGCCAGTCAGCTCAATGGAAGCACACAGATTCAACGTCACCAAAAAATTTCGGGTAACCGCCAGTGCTGAAAAAATGATGGTGTCCATGTTCTGGGACAGCGAGAGCGTAATCCTTACCCATTGCGTTCCAAAGGGCACTACGGTAACAGGTGCATCCTACGAAAATGTTTTGAAGAACAAATTCCTTCCTGCACTGCAACAAAAACGTTCGGGAAGGGCTGCGCGTGTGCTGTTTCACCAAGACAACGCACCCGCACATCGAGCTAACGTTACGCAACAGTTTCTCGTGATGACAACTTTGAAGTGATTCCTCATGCTCCCTACTCACCTGACCTGGCTCCTAGTGACTTTTGGCTTTTTCCAACAATGAAAGACACTCTCCGTGGCCGCACATTCACCAGCCGTGCTGCTATTGCCTCAGCGATTTCCCAGTGGTCAAAAGAGACTCCTAAAGAAGCCTTCGCCGCTGCCATGGAATCATGGCGTCAGCGTTGTGAAAAATGTGTTTGTCTGCAGGGTGATTACGTTGAGAAGTAACGCCAGTTTCATCGATTTCGGGTGAGTAGTTAATTAGAAAAATTTGGAGGCCTTAGAACTTGAATGCACCTCGTACGTCGTCAGACGTTGAGCGGTGACTGAAGGACACCGAGATACCGCGTATTCGTGAGAGACAGCATTATCAACACCTGGCAGAGTTTGAAAGAGGCCTCACTGAGAGGGTCGCTGTTTGGTTGACTGCTCGAAGTATGCAGTATCCAGATTATATGGGTATTCAGAGGTGGCAGCGGCCCTCTGTTGGCCTGCATGGGAACTTGATGGTGGGCACACTCGACGTCAAGGTTTCGCTGACTAAAGAAAACAGATCGTAACGCCTTCACATCTACGCCTCACATCTGAGAGCTCCCTGCAACACAGTGCGTCACTCCGCAGCACTGCAGCCCGACAGCGGAATTATTGCCCCGTGTGTAGGCTGCTGTTAACACCGCAACACACACAGCTGTGTTTGGAGTGATGTCGGAGCGGAAATCACGGACTGGTGGTGAATGTCGTCGCACTGTGGCCAGTGATGAATCCCAGCTCATCGCCTTAGTACTACCCCCAGACGACAATTTTCGGTGGGTATGGTGGCGATGTCCGCCCTCGTGGTCTCGCGGTAGCCGTCTGGCTTCCCGAGCACGGGGTCCCGGGTTCGATTCCCGGTGGGGTCAGGGATTTTTCTGCCTCGAGATGACTGGGTGTTGTTGTGTCGTCTTCATCATCATCATTCATCCCCATTACGGTCGGAGGAAGGCAACGGCAAATCACCTCCAATGGGACCTTGCCTAGGAAGGCGGTGCGGGTCTCCCGCATCGTTCCCCTACGCTCTGTAAAGAAGCGTGGGACTTCATTTCCATTTCATGGTGGCGATCTGAGGAGCGGTCCCTTTGTCCTAATGTTCTGGAGTTGTGCAGAGATGTCACCCCGGTGTCATGGTGTGGCAGCCATGGCGTATGACTGAAAGTCAGGTAACTGCTGACGTCACAGTGGTACGTCACGGTTGTCTTTCGTTCTCACGTGTTACCTCCCAGGTGACAGAATTCTGGTGGCATTTTTCAACGGAACAGTGCTCGTGCACATATGGTAAGTAACTCTACGAATTTCTGCCTGATGTTGAGGTACTTCCTTGGTCAACAAGAGTCTCGAACTGTCAGGGGGCTATCTCTGACGCCAGTTGCGACCCAGTGTCAGAATGGAGGATATCAAGGACCAGATACGACAGATGTGCGCCATATTGCCTCTGGAGAGGACAGAAGGTCTTAAGACATAACTTGCTACCAAATCAGCGCGTGCATCAATGTCAGACGCAGTGCAAAGAAGTCCCGATAAGTTGGCTCCTATTGATAAGTTCTTTGTAAATTTCACTCGATACAGAAATCAATGCAGAAAACATCACATCTCCTCCCAACCCAGAAAGCTACATTTCTGTTTCCTCCTCCCATTCCGGGTGTTCCACATTTTTTTTTTTCCTTTGTCAAGCCGTGTAGATGTAGATGAAACGGATATGATTAGTTGTAGTCTCAGATCTTCACAGTGGTGTAGTTGTCTATGACGAAATCGTATTCAGCAAAAATTGCGTACCGGTCTCTTCATCTCCAAGTAACTTCTGCAGCCTATGTCCATATTAAACTGCTTGGTGTCCCTCTACAGTTTTTACATGACACACTTCCCACCACTACGACACTAAAGATTGTTTCATGCATCAGGATGCGTCGTATCAACCGATCCCTTCTTGTAGTCAAATCGTGTCATAACTTTCCTTTTTCCCCAATTCGAATCAGACTTCCTCATTAGTTAGTCGATCTACGCATATAATTTTCAGTATTTTTAGTTAGTCGATATATACATATAATTCTCAATATTATTCTGTAGCACAACATTTGAAATACTTCTGTTTTTGTCTATTTTGTATCATCCAGACGCAGAGATGGGCAACTAGCTCTTAAAGTAGATAAATGTGAAGTTGTGCACTTAGTGAGTACAAGATTGATGAGTCCCAACTAGAATCAGCCATGTTATACGGATATTAGAAGGTAATAAAATTTAATGATATGAAGGTGCAGTAATAGGTAACGCAATTTTCAGACTACAATTCATTTATCGCATAAGTCACTGGTCAGCGCGACGGGATGCCAAGGAAATGGGCTCGGGTTCGATTCTCGGGTGGGTCGGAGACTTTCTCCGCCTAGGGACTGGGTGTGGTGTTGTCTTCATCATCTAATCCCCGTCGACGCGCAAGTCACCGAAGTGGTTTCAAGTAAAAAGAGTTTTACCAGGCGGTCGGTCTACCCGACGGGAGGCCCTAGCCACACGACATTTCATTTCATTACACGAAACCGCATGTTGCCTTGAAAAAAATTGCATGTAAAATATTTGCACAGTTCGTACATGAATACAGCTCAAGTGAAGGGAGTTGATCAGGAGACATCGAGCGTAGAGAAAGGAAGGATAGCGCGAATTGTCACAGACTTGTTTGACTGGCTGGGTAGGGTAGCAGACATGTAAAAACGTTCTGGCAGGTTAAAAAAGTGTGCCGGGCCGGGTTTCGAACCCAGAAAGTTTTCCATTCGTGGACGAATGCTCTGCCAACTGAGATACAGCCACGATTCATGACCCATCCTCACAGCTTTACCGGTAAAAGAGAGTTATCAGCAGAAGTCAAGCTGTGAATGAATGGGGGTCGTGAATCGCATCTAGATGTCTGATATATGGGCAGAGCATTTGCCCGTGAATGGCAATGGTTCCAGACTCGTAACACAGCCTGTCACACAGTTTTAATCTGCTAGGTAGCCTCAAATCAGCATAGCCTCCACTGCGGAGTAGAAAGTCCTTCTCGCCGTTATTAAATCTTAACTGGCAGACACTGAAAGACAGACGCCATACGTATAGCGTGGAACTGCTTCGAAAATTTGAAAAAGCGCCTTTCAGGGCAACACTTACGAATATGAAACCTCGGCTAAAAACAGTGGTAAGGAGTAAGTTTGATGTTTTGAAATACTCCACAGTAAAGGTTTATGGTTCAAATGGCTCTGAGGACTATGGGACTCAACTGTTGAGGTCATCAGTCCCCTAGAACTTAGACCTACTTAAACCTAACTAATCTAAGGAGAGCACACACATCCATGCCCGAGGCAGGATTCGAACCTGCGACCTGCGACTGTAGCGCCTAGAACCGCTCGGCCATCCCGGCTGGCATTAAAGGTTTAGTAATACTTCATAAATAAGATATTTCAAGTACATGTACTATGATTTTTTATTTGCTTAAGTCTTAGTTTGTAAATATAAATTTATCTACATAAAGAACATGTTCTTAAAATACTAATTTCTACCCAAAATTTTATTCCCAAAATATTCGCCAAAGGGTACTTAACATCGTTTACTTGCAAAATTAGTGCACTTAACATAGGGCAGCACTGACTTACCACTGTTTACTTGCTGGGGGAATAATGTTTTACTGCAAAATCTGTCAAAAATACAAATTTAAAATTTCCGAATTGTTTCTGCGGTTGATACTAAAATCTTCATTAACCATATTTGGAATAATAAAACATAACAACCTCAAAGATTATTCTATGATTCAGCACATTACAAAATTAATTTTAGCAAGCACCTTACTAACTCGTGTAAGTAATGTTAATGTTGACCCTTCACATTTCTACTACCACTCTGTCGCGTGTATTCACGTAAACTATGTTAAGGCGCACAACTTAACATTGTTTATATTTATCTAATGAGCAACAATTCTTGGAGCACATTTACGTCCAATAACATATTTAGGATCTTTTTGTCTGAGTCCTAATTATCCACGTTATCCTCAGATTCGCACAAAACGTCACTGAAAATTTTCCTGGCACGAGCATCGCTTGAATGAATGCTGCGAGGAGGTGGCAACCTTCAGATCTTTCTCCTCACATTTTATCCTACTTGCATATTGAATCTGGGTGCGAGATTTTCTTTCTTCATTTAATGTTCGATTTAGTTGTTACTTGTCGACTTTTGTCTGGTGTTGCACGGTGATTACATGAGTGTTTAGGGGGTACCTTGCTACGTAGTTACGGACCTCTGTGTACTTAACATTTCATTCTTGTTGGAGTCTTTTCCATAAAAGACGTTTGGTCTTGACCAGGAGCGCTGGAGGGGAAACAGACGGAACTTTCGCACCTTCTGGTAAAGCTACCGGTCAGTTAGACAGCAGGGTCCTACGTTAGCGAACAGCACAGACAGTCGGGCGAGCTTTTCAGGGATTATCCCGCTGGCTCAGCCTCCGCGTACAATGAGCGACGGAACAGGAGACGTGTTCTCAGTAGCAGAACGGGAAACCACTGGGGGAAGAGGGTGGGAACTCTGCTTGTTAGTAAACTTTGTGTGGCATTTTCAGCTGTACGTTTGCCACTGTACTGCTGTGTGTGGTCTCCAGACACGTAACCTCATGCAAAATATATAAAATATATAGCGTCCGCAAGTTTCCAAACTTTTCAGTTCCGATGGCAATGCTGTGCGTAGCCCAACAAAATTAGCAAAAGTTTCTGACAAGTCTGGATGTGGGAATGGGGTGACACTTGTTTCCGTTTTCCATGTAGTCGGTATCTCATTTACGGACACATCTTTAATTTTGTTGTGGACGCCAATGAACGGACTTGCAGATCCCTGACTTGAATAGCACTTAGGCCCTTTCTGGGACTGATTAGAAAAGATTATGCCAGATGCCTTTCCGAGGAAGGCTATCAAAGTTGAGAGAGGCATTCAATTCAAACTTCTACTTCGTTATTCTACTCTGGACTCGGCACTCTTACGTGTTTTTCATTGACTTCGGCCTTCAGCCAAGTCTTCCAAGTTTCACTTTTAACTGTGAAGAGTATTAAGGAGTATCGCAGTTGGCATGGGCTCAGCCCAGCAACAGATTAGCAGCGGCTGTCGCACCACGGCTTGGCCGCAGCCTCTTCGACGGCACTCTTGGTTAAGACAACGTTTACACTGTGCTCTCCCGGATTCAAAATCTGCTATATATTGAGGGAAGTGTAGTCCATCGCTGGTTTCTATTTTTAGTCTTCCTAATCTGGCCTACCCACTTCATGCACTAGTATGCAAGTTGTTCTGCAGTCTAAATCTTCTTTCAAAAAGGGATTTTTTTTCCATAACCACTCATGTTTTCTTTTGTTATCGTGTTAACTCATTCGAGCTCACCCGCCTGGCGATGTTTCCTTCTGATTCTTCCTTCACTCACTGATCTTTTGTGCGCCCTGTTCGAATACATACCTTTTTTGAGTAATTTTATAGTTGTGCAGTCACGGTTGAATGTGTAATTCGTGTCCTTTATGTGTCTGGACACCATCTCAACTGTAATTGTCCAGCATTCTACCCTCATAACCATTCACTTTCCCATCATTGCTGTAGTTTAAATACCTAACTTCATTCTCAAATTGTTTTATAAACTCAACGATTATGTGTCGTGTGTAATTTTGCATATTATTTGAATAAATCTTATTTTACCAGATCGAATGCTACCATTCAGCAACAACTGAAGTAAATTATTTAACTGAAATGTCCAGGTCCTCCAACCACAAGGGATACGTGAGACCCCTGACGAGTTCAGGAACTTATCAAATAATATTTTGGTATGAGCGTGGGAGTTGGTTTTTTCAAGCATCCTGTTAGCTTCATGTTGGTAATCTATTATTTTACATGATCTGGGGTGATAGATTCAACGTCAATCTAATCCGCACACACGCAAAGCACCTGATGAGAAAGACATCATGATCACAGAACACCCGGCTTCTGGGACTACTACTTGCAGTTGTGTTTTTGGCACTTACAACATGTACACATACTAATGAAGTTGCAGTTGGGGAGAATTTGGGACAGAGTTGCCTTATTCTCAGTTTACTGCGCAAATGCCAGCCATGTGAAACGTCCCCTTAAAAAAATTATGAATTACTGTGCTGGTAAACCCCTTACGTTATTTGATTTTCAAACAGCTGGGCAAAACTGAACGTACTCAGACATTTCGCTGTTTACCTATTCTGATCAACACTAAACTGACACACAATATCTTTAGCGCAACGCAATCTGACTTTCAGTAATCCCTACAAAAGAATGGCCCTGACTAACATTAACCTATACCTTTCACAAATCACTTAGCTCACAAAAATCTTCGTTACTCGAACTACTGCAATACAGCGAGCGCCACTACTGCCAGCTAAATAAAAGATTCTAACTACTGAAGGCACTAACTACTGATAAGCATAGTTAGCAAATGAAAGATTTTGATAAAGAACAAACAATGTATTTACCTTAACAGTGTTCAAAAGTCATAATATATATATATCAGTTGATGACATCCAGTCTTACAAATTTACTGTCTCTGATGGACACACGTCCAGATCATCCGCTCTCAAAACTCCGCCATCTCTCTTCCCACATCCACCACTGCTGGCGGCTCACCTCCAATTGCGCAACGCTACGCGCTGTTCGCAGCCAAGCGATAGAGCAGTGTTACCCTCTGAGATAAATTTCGTTATGTTGACCGTGTTGTACCTAACGGAGGTGGCTTATCGGAAGTGAGAGTCAAAATTACGTAAATATTTAAACAGTAACAAACAACATTGTTCAAAGAATAAAGAAAACGGTCGCTAGCCTAATTAGGCAAGAAAATGATTGACATTCTTGTTCAAGAACTGAAACTAAGTATCAGTAACTTTAACGGACAAACACAACCTATACTTTTCCACACGCGAGTGCAATGAACTCTGGCACCTGAATACAGTATGTTCGCGTTAAGGTTGGAGCTACCAGATCAGAACAAACTATTTGCGTAATTATAACCTTATAATACTACACACTATTACTTTCAGGGCTTATTCAAACTGAATGGTCTTTATAATATTACTATTAATATTCACTGTAGAATCATGAATTGGACATAGGTTCAGTATTACTTTTCAAACATTTTCCTAGCTGACAAAATTGTAAATGTAGTTCACTGCAAAATTACGAACTGGTCACAGATTAAGTCTCTCTCAGGTAAATAGTTTTCTATTTAGAATGAAAGTTAAGTGGAATTCACTAGCAGATTGCTTCTCACTGTCTTTTGAATAAAAAAGTTACTGCTTTCATAGATAGTTGTCTTTCAATTAATTGTTATGTAGCATGACCACAATAGACAAACTATGGATCCTGTTACAACATTAATATGGACTTTTAATACACAAGAGGAACCCAATATTGTATAGAATTTGACTTGAATAGCAAGAGCAAATAAAACTTTCTGTAATTAAGTAACTTTGGCATTTGAACTACTTTCAATGGAGGGGGCCCTTAATCTTGGCCACTGTAGCAGTGCACACTAAACACACTTTCAATACACTAAAGAAACAAGTACTTAGCAAGCATGAACATATAAATCTCAACAGGTGCAGTTCTGAACTTTTACTACAGTGAAATACAAATGTAAGATATTTGTGAGATCCTTTCAACGAACAATATTAAATTTAGCACACTCTATTGCCATATTAATTTTAATATGCTTTCAATAAAGGACACTCGGTAATCACTTTCGTTCAAACGGAGAGGAACGTGAGAGGTGTTATGACAAGGAAAAAATCAAGGTACGTTCGTAAATTCAGTTATAAATTACCTTATATTTTAGCACGATAACACATCCAATGAGCTGATCCTTCACTGTACATTACTATTTGCAGGTAGAATTGCTGGACTCTGTCATTTCTTGGTGGCGATGATAGATATCACTTCCAGAGTAGTTCCAGCTCTTTATCCATCCATCGGAGGCATTGGACAGCACCACGTAAAGCGTCTCTCAGCACCAGCACAATACACAACTTTTACATGAGCAGTTGACAGTTCGGTCGCTCGTCCCCGACTGACTCTCAGTTCCACCTTTTCCACCTAGGCCAACCACAACTTGGGCGCGCTACAGTTCCGTTCCCGAGGGGAACCACAACACCATTTACATTCCAAATAACTAAGAACCCTAAGTGAAGGTCAGCAGTTTACATAACAGCAAACAAACATTTTAAATAAAACAGAACATGTGCATATATTGGTAGTTCTACACAAAATTATTTAAATAAAATTATTTAATTTTAAAGATAACCAAAGAGATTATATAAGGAAGACAAAACATATAATTTGCTCATATTGTACATATTACAAGGATTGCACTTCCTACACACTAAAAGACATCAAAGTTTTTAACAGAAAAGAATAAACACCCTCATGCTATCTATTCAATCCAACAACATTTACAGAAACTCGACGATATAACACTAAATAAAAAAAAGAAAAATAAATCAGTGCAGCATTAAAGCTGTTGTTATTGTTGTTGACGTCTTCAGTCCTGAGACTGGTTTGATGCAGCTCTCAATGCTACTCTATCCTGTGCAAGCTTCTTCATCTCCCAGTACCTACTGCAACCTACATCCTTCTGAATCTGTTTAGTGTATTCATCTCTTGGCCTCCCTCGACAATTTTTACCCTCCACGCTGCCCTCCAATACTAAATTGGTGATCCCTTGATGCCTCAGAACAAGTCCTACCAACCGATCCCTTCTTCTAGTCAAGTTGTGCCACAAGTTTCTCTTCTCCCCAATCCTATTCAATAACTCCTCATTAGTTATATGATCTACCCACCTAATCTTCAGCATTCTTCTGTAGCACCACATTTCGAAAGCTTCTATTCTCTTCTTGTCCAAACTAGTTATCATCCATGTTTCACTTCCATACATGTCTACACTCCTTACAAATACTTTCAGAAATGACTTCCTGAGACTTAAATCTATACTCGATGTTAACAAATTTCTCTTCTTCAGAAATGCTTTCCTTGCCATTGCCAGTCTACATTTTATATCCTCTCTACTTCGACCATCAACAGTTATTTTGCTCCACAAATAGCAAAACTCCTTTACTACTTTAAGTGTCTCATTTCCTAATCTAATTCCCTCAGCATCACCCGACTTAATTCGGGTACATTCCATTATACTCGTTTTGCTTTTGTTGATGGTCAGCTTATATCCTCCTTTCATGACACTGTCCATTCCGTTCAACTGCTCCTCCAAGTCCTTTGCTGTCTCTGACAGAATTGCAATGTCATCGGCGAACCTCAAAGTTTTTATTTCTTCTCCATGGATTTTAATACCTACTCCGAATTTTTTTTTGTTTCCTTCACTGCTTGCTCAATATACAGATTGAATAACATCGGGGATAGGCTACAACCCTGTCTCACTCCCTTCCCAACCACTGCTTCCCTTTCATACCCCTCGAGTCTTATAACTGCCATCTGCTTTCTGTACAAATTGTAAATAGCCTTTCGCTCCCTGTATTTTACCCCTGCCACCTTCACAATTTGAAAGAGAGTATTCCAGTCAACATTGCCAAAAGCTTTCTCTAAATCTACAAACGCTAGAAACGTAGATTTGCCTTTACTTAATCTAGCTTCTAAGATAGCATTAAAGCTATGGTGCTACAAACAGTTAAAAAGAGATCGAAGAATTACTTCAAGAAATCTCGTAGTTACAATGCAGTGTTTGCCATGTGTCAGCTCTAAGATCTCAATTTCACTTTACGATAGATGACCTTTCTTTTTATCATGCATCAGGTTCACTGACTTAGTTGGTCGAATTTCGACCACAGGCCGTACTAGTGTTCATAAATGTAGATCTAAAGCGCGGGAGGCGATAACCACCGCTGAGGTGTAAACTGTAACTTTGTTGCGCCTCTTGAACAAAATCAGGAGGATCACGGTTTAAAAGTGTTGAAGTTTCGCCTTCCCGGCGGGGCCTGCTTTAAGCTAAGCTGACACGCCGGAGCGCCGCAGGCTAGAGAGGCGCGCTTTTGTTTTCCCGCCGCCGTCACAAAGCAAAGTGCGAGTAACGAGCTCACCCACGCCCGGGTTGGACGCCACGCCGCCGAGGAACCCGATTCTTTAATGAAGGCCGGCGACATCAAACGCCTGTCCTGTCCTGTCCTGTCCCGGTCTCCCCCCCCCCCGCCCCCGCAACGCTATCACGGCCTGCACTCGCGCCGCCCTTCCGCCTTCTACCCCTGTATTTTTGCAACCCCCCCTTCTCCACAGCCGCCAGCCCGCAATAATTGGCGGGAGTCCTCGTGCTCTCGCAGGGTGCTGAGCTGGGCTATGGTGCGCCACGGTGTGTTGCATGGGGCGCTGGCGCCGCCGCAACCAGAGCGCCTAACTGCCCTTTGATCGCGCACCAGAATTACGTTACGACTTTCAAGCCGACGTGGCGCCGCAGCCCACCGGCTCTCGCCATCTCTCTCTCTCTCTCTCTCTCTCTCTCTCCCTCTCTCTCCCTCCCTCCCTCCCCCTCACACACACACACACACACACACACACACACACACACACACACACACTCAATCACCCACGCACTCAAGGACAAGCATGCCTGTGCAGACCACCACGGCGACCTGGTGGATGCGTCAACAAACAGCTGTCGCAAAGTGTTGGTGCAATGCAAGCCGTGCCTTCTCGAATTTAACCACTCTGGTAACAAACGACGCTGTAACGGTACTTTGACTACCGCGCCGCCGCCAGTACAAAGATACGATTTACGATCGCGCATGCAGAAGAGCGCTGCGCCAGCGATAGATTTTTTATAAGTAATTTTGATTTTTTTGTTTTTTTTTTGTTTTAACAACTAGTTGATTACTCTCTTGTCTTCATACGTTCAAGACGTGTATTTTTCGGCGCTGTGTTAAATAAGCTTTTATGTGGAAATTAACACTATATTACGAAACTAAGTTACTTCAGTAGTGATTCGCAATGCTTATCACCAAATTTATAAATTAATCCTAACAGTGACAACTTCAAGAAATTTTCATCAAACGGAGAACAAGAGGACTAGTGAACAATGAAAAAAAGGACATACTACAATAAAATTAAGTATTCCAGACGCAGCCACGAAGACTATATTGTAATAAATACTACGCTTCTAACAGAATTATAAGGTAAATTTCAACTTATTTCTGATGATATTTCCTTACAGTCGCTTTTGTAGTGTTCCCGACCCGGTCTGTCATGCACGGTCAAATTACAGCACTATTTCAATCAGTAATACGAAGTCCGCCTTCTCTGTAACTTATTCCATCAAAATTCAAAATCCAATCAGATTTTCTGTTTTATATTTCCACGGCAGAATCCCGAGGAAAGGAAACACTACAACGCACAACGGGTTTCATTTTTATCTTTGCTTGTGACATAATCTCGTAGTCTGCTATCGATTATTGACCTCAAAACCATGATTTTTTTGTTTGTTTTTGGTCATAAATATCCCAAGTTATTTAGAGGGGTAATATTGGGAGTATTTCGATGTAATAACGTAGAAACATACATTACAGCTGTTAGACGTAATAGTTCGCATTCTGTTTTCATAAATGATACATTCGAGAAACAAAAATAAATTTACATTTGGATCATATTGGCCGCAGTGGGACTGACTGCTAAAAACCATGAAGTAAATTTTAGTATCATATTGGAGTTTTCATTTCAGTTCCCGTCCTTGCAAAAAAATTAATGAATTTAGGATAGATCCACCTTTTTGCAAATACACAGACTTTTGTTTCGATTTATCACCGAAACATTTTTCACCGCAATTTTGTCGTCCTAAGTGGGCTTTTTCTTTCATTTTCCTCAAATACATACATACAGATTATGTTTAGGTTACAGCATCTGACACATCAGATTTTGTTTTTATTTAAATTATATATGGACTTTACCTTTCATTTTACATTGTATGTGTACATTTTATTTTACATTGTAATGGTCCTGTAGCTGCCAACCAAAATCATTACGTACTAATTTAGACCAATGGCTTATTTTGGTAGGTAGCCATAGGACACATACAATGTAAAATAGAAAGTAAAGTGCATACATAATTAGAATAACAACAAAGTCCAATGTATCATATTCCCTAACCTAAACATAATTTATACATATATACTCCAGGAAAATATAAGGAAAAAACCACTGAGGATGCCACAGTTGTGTTTGTACGATAAAATAGAACAATAATTTGTGTACTTGCAAACAGGCTGACCCATCCTTAATTCTTTATTATAAATTTTATTACCTTGCAACAGAAGCTCTCCTTCGCAGGAGAGTTTCTGTGAAGTTTGAAAGGTAGGAGACGAGATACTGGCAGACGTAAAACTGTGAAGACAGGGCGTGAGTCGTGCTTGGGTAGCTCATATGGTAGAGCACTTGCCCGCGAGAGGCAAAGGTCCCGAGTTCGAGTATCAGTCCGGCACACAGTTCTAATCTGCCAGAAAGTTTCAACTTTCCTTTTACTTATTTAAACCACGCCACTAGAAGGACACAGGACCCAAATCTCCAGCGCACTCTGCATCACATCTCTTGAATTGGTGGGGTGATGCACGACCATGAATAGACTTTTGGAAGTAGCCAACAGGCAGTTCAGTGTAATTTAACATTGAGGTAGGTCGCGTGGACGAAAATACATGTAATTTTGTGATTGTCTACCAAAGTTAGGTTCGTTAATTGACTGAAAGCTGTTGTTGTTCTGTTTGTCAACTGCTTTTTATAATAAGTAAAATTATATGATGACGTGTTCTGAATTATTCCTTGGTATATGGAACATGGTGCCAGCACAAGTGAACCCTAGGACCAAACTAATTGACTGGACTGTAGCCAGTGTAATTCATTATCGTTCTTTGTCGAAATCCACAGAAAATGAATTTGTGGTGTAATAGTATGGGGACTAAGAACATTAGTGATCATTAACCTCAAGTGTTAGGAGACGACACATGCTCCACGGAAAGGGTTGCATTAACAGATTCTTAATAATGTAAGTGTAGCTTTACCCATTTCTATGATTACAAACCGAAGTAAGTGTTTAGACATTTGGTCTAAAGGTATGTTGACATAGCCAAAAATTGGATATTGTCAACAATGTAACCGGGACTGTTGTTTGGCACACGAACTGTAGCCAAATGTTTGCAACATTTTACCGGCCACTGTGGGTCGGAAATGTTGTGTCACCGTATTTCCGAGTCAGAAATGTTTACGCGGTCTACAGCGTGGCCGCCAAATGTACACTCCTGGAAATTGAAATAAGAACACCGTGAATTCATTGTCCCAGGAAGGGGAAACTTTATTGACACATTCCTGGGGTCAGATACATCACATGATCACACTGACAAAACCACAGGCACATAGACACAGGCAACAGAGCATGCACAATGTCGGCACTAGTACAGTGTATATCCACCTTTCGCAGCAATGCAGGCTGCTATTCTCCCATGGAGACGATCGTAGAGATGCTGGATGTAGTCCTGTGGAACGGCTTGCCATGCCATTTCCACCTGGCGCCTCAGTTGGACCAGCGTTCGTGCTGGACGTGCAGACCGCGTGAGACGACGCTTCATCCAGTCCCAAACATGCTCAATGGGGGACAGATCCGGAGACCTTGCTGGCCAGGGTAGTTGACTTACACCTTCTAGAGCACGTTGGGTGGCACGGGATACATGCGGAGTGCATTGTCCTGTTGGAACAGCAAGTTCCCTTGCCGGTCTAGGAATGGTAGAACGATGGGTTCGATGACGGTTTGGATGTACCGTGCACTATTCAGTGTCCCCTCGACGATCACCAGTGGTGTACGGCCAGTGTAGGAGATCGCTCCCCACACCATGATGCCGGGTGTTGGCCCTGTCTGCCTCGGTCGTATGCAGTCCTGATTGTGGCGCTCACCTGCACGGCGCCAAACACGCATACGACCATCATTGGCACCAAGACAGAAGCGACTCTCATCGCTGAAGACGACACGTCTCCATTCGTCCCTCCATTCACGCCTGTCGCGACACCACTGGAGGCGGGCTGCACGATGTTGGGGCGTGAGCGGAAGACGGCCTAACGGTGTGCGGGACCGTAGCCCAGCTTCATGGAGACGGTTGCGAATGGTCCTCGCCGATACCCCAGGAGCAACAGTGTCCCTAATTTGCTGGGAAGTGGCGGTGCGGTTCCCTACGGCACTGCGTAGGATCCTACGGTCTTGGCGTGCATCCGTGCGTCGCTGCGGTCCTGTCCCAGGTCGACGGGCACGTGCACCTTCCGCCGACCACTGGCGACAACATCGATGTACTGTGGAGACCTCACGCCCCACGTGTTGAGCAATTCGGCGGTACGTCCACCCGGCCTCCCGCATGCCCACTATACGCACTCGCTCAAAGTCCGTCAACTGCACATACGGTTCACGTCCACGCTGTCGCGGCATGCTACCAGTGTTAAAGACTGCGATGGAGCTCCGTATGCCACGGCAAACTGGCTGACACTGACGGCGGCGGTGCACAAATGCTGCGCAGCTAGCGCCATTCGACGGCCAACACCGCGGTTCCTGGTGTGTCCGCTGTGCCGTGCGTGTGATCATTGCTTGTACAGCCCTCTCGCAGTGTCCGGAGCAAGTATGGTGGGTCTGACACACCGGTGTCAATGTGTTCTTTCTTCCATTTCCAGGAGTGTATAAAAGCGAGCTGCGTTTCAACAGGAAGAACGTCAGCAATAAAGACGGAATCGGGCTTTGCAGATGTGTTCTTGTTTGGGTAAGCAAACTGCTGTCAAATCTTTAACTCCTGGGCTGATGCTGACTCCTTCCTTTTCCAGAATGCTGAAACAAGATTTCGAATATACTTACATTGTTCATAAGCTATACGCTCGAGACCTGTTAAGACCAGTACCAATATAAAATGCAATATATCAGTCACCCTTCGGTGTTTGGCTACTTATGATTCATGCAAGAGTCTGAAAGTATACTTCTCAGCGAAATTCGTCATGGTGCCAGGCGTTTGAAATCTATAGCGTAAGAACTGAAAAAGTTCATGAAAGTAGTACGAAACAACGCCAATATAATAAATATTTTATTGTGATTCACCAATGCAATGACAGAATATAATTTTGTAACGGTTAATATTAATGCGAGCCACCACAGCTGTACCGATATACATTTATTGCGTCAGGATAGATGATGGAACTCGTTTGTTAAAAAATTGTCTGATTGCCGATTTATGCAAGTATCATGGCTTAAGAGATGTAGTTTTCAAGAACGGGACCTACAACTACTGAAGAGAATCGTTCAACGTGACAGAAGTGCAACGCATCAACAAATTGCTGCAGATTTCGATACTGGTCCATCAACAAAAGACAGCGTGCCAACCATTCAACGAAACATCATCGATATGGGCTTTCAAAGCCGAATGTCCACTCGGGCACCCTTGATGATTGGACGACACAAAGCTTTACGTTTGGCCTGGGACCGTCGACACCGATATTGCACTGTTGATGAATGGAAACAAGTCTCGTTTGAAATCACATCGGGCAGATGGACATATCTGGGTATGTGAGTCCATGGACCCTGCACATCAGCAGGAGACTTTTCAAACTGGTGGAGGCTCTGTAATGGTGTGGGGCGCATGCAGTTGGATTGATATGGGACCCCTGATACGACTCCGACAGGTGATACCTACGTAAGCATCCTGCCTGATCAACTGCATCCATTCATGTCCATTGTGCATTCTGACGGACTTGGGAAATTCCAGCAGGACAATCTGACACCCCACAGGTCCAGAATTGCTACAGAGTGGCTCCAGGAACACTATTATGAGTTTAAACACTTCGGCTGGCCACCAGACTCCTCACACATGAACATTAGTGAGCATATCTGGCATGCCTTGCAACGTGCTGTTCAGAACAGATCTACATCCCCTAGTACTCTTACGGATTTATGGACAGCCCTGCAGGATTCATGGTGTCAGTTCCCTTGAGTACTACTTCAGACATTAGTCGAGTCCATGTCACGTCGTGTTGCGGCACTTCTGCGTGCTCACGCAGGCCCTACACGATATTAGGCAGATGTACCAGTTTCTTTTTTTCCAGGGGCAGATGTGGACTCTGACCACAATCTATTGGTTATGACCTGTAGATTAAAACTGAATAAACTGCAAAAAGGTGGGAATTTAAGGAGATGGGACCTGGATAAACTGAAAGAACCAGAGGTTGTGCAGAGTTTCAGGGAGAGCATAAGGGAACAATTGACAGGAATGGGGGAATGAAATACAGTAGAAGAAGAATGGGTAACTTTGAGGGATGAAGTAGTGAAGGCAGCAGAGGATCAAGTAGGTAAAAAGAGGGCTAGTAGAAATTCTTGGGTAACAGAAGATATATTGAATTTAATTGGCGAAAGGAGGAAATATAAAAATGCAGTAAATGAAGCAGGCAAAAAGGAATACAAACGTCTCAAAAATGAGATCGACAGGAAGTGCAAAATGGCTAAGCAGGGATGGCTAGAGAACAAATGTAAGGATGTAGAGGCTTATTTCACGAGGGGTAAGATAGATACTGCCTACAGGAAAATTAAAGAGACCGTTGGAGAAAAGAGAACCACTTGTATGAATATCAAGAGCTCAGACGGAAACCCAGTTCTAAGCAAAGAAGGGAAAGCAGAAAGGTGGAAGAAGCATATAGAAAGTCTATACAAGGGCGATGTACTTGAGGACAATATTATGGAAATGGAAGAGCATGTAGATGAAGATGAAATGGGAGATACGATACTGCGTGAAGAGTCTGACAGAGCACTGAAAGACCTGAGTCGAAACAAGGCCGCGGGAGTAGACAACATTCCATTAGAACTACTGAAGGCCTTGGGAGAGCCAGTCCTGACAAAACTCTACCATCTGGTGAGCAAGATGTATGAGACGGGCGAAATTCCCTCAGACTTCAAGAAGAATATAATAATTCCAATCCCAAAGAACGCAGGTGTTGACAGATGTCAAAATTACCGAACTATCAGTTTAATAAGTCACGGCTGCAAAATACTAAGGCGAATTCTTTACAGACGAATGGAAAAACTAGTAGAAGCCTACCTCGGGGAAGATCAGTTTGGATTCCGTAGAAATATTGGAAGACGTGAGGCAATACTGACCTTACGACTTATCTTAGAAAAAAGATTAAGGAAAGGCAAACCTACGTTTCTAGCATTTGTAGACTTAGAGAAAGCTTTTGACAATGTTGACTGGAATACTCTCTTTCAAATTCTAAAGGTGGCAGGGGTAAAATACAGGGAGCGAAAGGTTATTTACAATTTGTACAGAAGCCAGATGGCAGTTATAAGAGTCGAAGGACATGAAAGGGAAGCAGCAGTTGGGAAGGGAGTGAGACAGGGTTGTAGCCTCTCCCCAATGTTATTCAATCTGTATATTGAGCAAGCAGTGAAGGAAACAAAAGAAAAATTCGGAGTAGGTATTAAAATCCATGGAGAAGAAATAAAAACTTTGAGGTTCGCCGATGACATTGTAATTCTGTCAGAGACAGCAAAGGACTTGGAGGAGCAGTTGAACGGAATGGACAGTGTCATGAAAGGAGGATATAAGCTGAACATCAACAAAAGCAAAACGAGGATAATGGAATGTAGTCGAATTAAGTCGGGTGATGCTGCGGGAATTAGATTAGGAAATGAGACACTTAAAGTAGTAAAGAAGTATTTCTATTTGGGGAGCAAAATAACTGATGATGGTCGAAGTAGAGAGGATATAAAATGTAGACTGGCAATGGCAAGGAAAGCGTTTCTGAAGAAGAGAAATTTGTTAACATCGAGTATAGATTTAAGTGTCAGGAAGTCATTTCTGAAAGTATTTGTATGGAGTGTAGACATGTATGGAAGTGAAACATGGACGATAATTAGTTTGGACAAGAAGAGAATAGAAGCTTTCGAAACGTGGTGCTACAGAAGAATGCTGAAGATTAGGTGGGTAGATCATATAACTAATGAGGAGATATTGAATAGGAATGGGGAGAAGAGAGGTTTGTGGCACAACTTGACTAGAAGAAGGTACCGGTTGGTAGGACAAGTTCTGAAGCATCAAGGGATCACAAATTTAGCATTGGAGGGCAGCGTGGAGGGTAAAAATCGTAGAGGGAGACCAAGAGTTGAATACACTAAGCAGATTCAGAAGGATGTGGGTTGCAGTAAGTACTGTTAGATAAAGAAACTTGCACAGGATAGGGTAGCATGGAGAGCTGCATCAAACCAGTCTCAAGACTGAAGACCACAACAACAACAACCAGTTTCTTAGCTCTTCAGTGCGCATATATATATGACTTTCTGTGTTCCATAGCTGTGGACTTGGCAGTACATATGACAGCCCAAAAAACTGTCATGACTAAATTTTGGATCAGCCACAATGTTACGCAGGAATCTTTACCGTAACGGGGTGTACAAATCAGCTCATAAAAATAAATAATATTTGTAATTGTGTATCTAGTTGAAGGATTAACTCCTTTTTGACAATTTGAGGATAAACCATCTAAAAAGTCGCAAGATAACTGCACCACGTAATTCGTAAGGAAGCAGACCTAGTAAAGTCATTTCGTGGTGTGGAGTCAAGAGCGGAAGGGCAATCTAAAGGTCGATAGCTGCAGTATAATGTATTCGTAGCTGAGAGGCATAGTCGGTGGTCTGCAACAAGGCTTGTTTAGTTCAAGCTTAAAGGATTTCTTCGTTAATTAATTAATTTGTTTAATCCGTAGAAATCACGAAATTAGCAGAACCAACAGTTATTATTAAGATACACTGACAGAAGAACATCGTAGCACCAAAAAATAACTAATATAGATTAATGAAATTTCTGGAACACATTTGTCTTGGTAAAGTATTTAAGTGATTACCATTGCAAGATCACAGGTTAATATAAGTGCGAGATTAGCCATTGCAAATGTGAAAAGCTGGTTCATTAATAACCAGTGTAACCGCCAGTATATTGAATTGAAGCGTGAAAACGTGCATACTTTGTTTTTTTTTCAGATTCTGGTTGTCAGTTTCTGGGATGGCGTTCTATGCATGTTGCACTTGGTCGGCCAGTACAGGGCCGGTCAAGGGTGTTTGTGAATGGCGATGAAGTTGCCGTCCGATGACGTCCCATATGTGCTCGATTGGAGACATATGTGGTGATCGAGCAGACCAAGGCAACATTTCGACACCCTGTACAGCATGTTGGGTTACAACAGCGAAAAATATTCCTGGAATGAAACTTCCTGGCAGATCAAAACTGCGTGCCCGACCGAGACTCGAACTCGGGACCTTTGCCTTTCGCGGGCAAGTGCTCTACCATCTGACCTACCGAAGCACACCTCACGGCCGGTACTCACAGCTTTACTTCTGCCAGTATCTCGTCTCCTACATTCCAAATTTTACAGAAGCTCTCCTGCGAACGTGGAGAACTAGCTCTCCTGAAAGACGGAATATTGCGGAGACATGGCTTAGCCACAGCCTGGGGGATGTTTCCAGAATGAGATTTTCACTCTGCAGCAGTGTGTGCGCTGATATGAAACTTCCTGGCAGATGGTTCGCAGGAGAGCTTCTGTAAAGTTTGGAAGGTAGGAGACGAGATACTGGCAGAAGTAAAGCTATGGGTACCGAACGTGAGTCGTGCTTCGGTAGCTCAGATGGTAGAGCACTTGCCCGCGAAAGGCAAAGGTCCCGATTTCGAGTCTCGGTCGGGCACGCGGTTTTAATCTGCCAGGAAGTTTCGTATCAGCGCACACTCCGCTGCAGAGTGAAAATCTCATTCTGGATTCCTGGAATGCTGTTCATGAATGGCAGCACAACAGGTCGACTCACAAGACTGACGTAGAAATTTGCAGTCAGATTGCGTGGTATAAACACGAGAGTGCTCCAGCTGTCACACGAAATCGCACGCCAGGCCGTAACCCCAGTCGTATTTCCAGTGTTGCAGTGCTATTGTAAATATAATACTGCCATTAATTTTGAAAAATTAAGCAAATACTATAACGAGAGTAAGCTTTTGTTAAGTGTGGTTTATCTGTTTAAAATAACCTCTTCGACGCAGCTGGAATAAATGTATTAAAACATATTTTGTAAATGATTATGTAATAGTTCAAGTACAACTGTAATTAATTACGTCAATTTTGTATGTATATGCTCTAATGCAATTGTAGATGGTTCATACTTAAGGTTTTTGTAAGCAGAAGTGTAAATTGAAAAGATGTAGGGATCAGAGGTAGAGCGGAACTCCGTTCTGTGGTGGAATGGAAAAAGTGGTGGGGCGCGCGAGTGAGATTTGGCGCGCAAGTGGCCCATACAGTCGGTAGCTGCCCTGCAAGTGGTGAACACGCATTACGTTGGCCAAGCACTAGAGGCCCTGAATTTATTTGCAAGACTGGGTTTTGGCCTCGGACGTGTTCTACATGATTGGCGCAGTATTGCAATAAATTAATAGCTCAGAAATTTGCAATTTTAACGTCGCCACCAAGAGCAAGATAGAGCTATGTACATCAAGAGCCGTACCTGCGCAATGTTACTATGCAGCACCGCCTCACGCCACCTTCGACATCAGTAACAGGCAAAGTACTTTATTTAGAAGTGTATCACAGTAAGAACCATCTTTCTTCATTCAGAGGAACATAAGTGTTAAATGTAGCTTGGTGTTTAACCGTGATTTTCCTATGTCATTTACCTCAGTAGGGTCCTTACCCAAACGAATTTATTCCGAGTATCCTGATGTTTATTGAAGCTTGAATAATAGTAAATTACTGGCAATAGTACTGTTTAGATAGTAAATTTTGAAAATCATTATTAAATAATAAAGTTTGCACGTATCAGTTTAAGGGGCACCGCTTTGCGTGACCATGAGAATAAGTTTTCAATAGCATTTCTGAAAGTAAAGCAACATAATTGTTTAACTGCAACAATCTTAACAGTAATTGTTTGTGTTGCTTCTCCATGTCAAAGAAAGCCAGACAAATATTGGTGTTAGCAAAACATTAACAAATAACAATACTAAAGAAATGAAATTTGGTCGTGTTAAATAATAGTTTCGGTCTATGAATGATAACTATAAGTTTAATATTTTTTTATATACTTGTTGAAACACATGTGTGCCTTCTTTAAATAATTACTGAAGTATAGTGACAAATTCCATAAGTAACAGAAAGTGGGATTAATAGTACTTACTGCCAAGTGATCGTAGTAAATGGAAATTAAGCGGTTGTGTTTAAATTACGTAGTAAGTGAAAGTAGTTATTTATTCAGTGTCGAAAATGGACTTCATCTTTTTGTGTAGACACTGTGCCCGATTTGGGTTGGCGCCCGTTTTATTAAGCGAAACAGTTTATTGTTATAACAGGCTTTGTCTGATAAAAGGTTTCCAAAAGTAATTATTCTCACTGCTTTTCCCACAAACTGGATGATTCGGAGAAAAATAGTTCGACACTTTACCATTAGGTTGAACACGGTTAAAATCTCTCTCCGAGAGTCGATAGTTTGGAGTGTTAGTGCTGCGTAAATTTGTGGTGGTGTTCCTGCCGCTACTTACCACACAGCTCCGTCCTTACAGTGGTAGAATTTAAACGTTCTGGTGCCGTACTGACGAGAACGCGAAAGTACCGTTGCACGCACGGCAGACCATAACTCCAGTCGTATGTCCAGTGTGTCCAGCACGCAGACAGGTTGGCTCCAGACAATCAACTGGCCTCCTAACCGACACATGGTCGTCACTGGCATCGAGGCAGAATCAGTTTTCCTCATAAAATACAACAGATCTCTTTCCTCCAATGACCTCTCGCTTGACACAACAGAAATCGCAAATGATGGTAATTTGGGACGTATGGATCGGACCTGTCCTTGAAATAACCAATTTTTTAACAGTTCATTTTGTCGCTGTTGCGCCTACTGCTGCTCAAATTGTTGCTGCAGGTGCGCCACGGCACGCCAGAGCCATCCGCAGAACACGACGGTCTTCCCTCTCGGTGCCCGCATCTCGTGGTCGTGCGGTAGCGTTCTCGCTTCCCACGCCCGGGTTCCCGGGTTCGATTCCCGGCGGGGTCAGGGATTTTCTCTGCCTCGTGATGGCTGGGTGTTGCGTGCTGTCCTTAGGTTAGTTAGGTTTAAGTAGTTCTAAGTTCTAGGGGACTGATGACCGTAGCAGTTAAGTCCCATAGTGCTCAGAGCCATTTGAACCATTTTCTTCCCTCTCGGTAGTGCCATGTGGTCGACCGGAGTCCGGTCTTCTTACGACTGTACATTCTCGGGACCACAGCTTCTAGCAATCATGTACAGTGGCTACTATCCTGCAAAGTCTTTCTGCGATAACGCGCAGACGCAACATCCAGCTTCTCGTATCTCCATAACCCGACGTCGTTCAAACTCAGCGAGATGCTGATAATGGTGTCTGTGTCGCCTTAAAGGCGTTCTTGACGAATATCACCACGTGTAGTCACAAAGATAACCAATGCTCACTACAGTTACACTGTGTATTTAAAACGAACCTGATTTCCGTCCACAAAGTGGCGCCACTAGCTTCATTCGTATGCGAATGGCGCAAAACGTTGAATGGACATTACGTATCAGATGTAGGCACACGCCTCCCGACTTACGTTTACGTCGCACAACTCCTTCTTAGTGTTATTTTTTTTCTGTCGGTGTATTTCCGGCCCTCAATAGATCACAGCATGTGGCTGTAACACCGAAAATGCAGGATGCATGGCAGCATGGCACATGCCACCTTTGTATAATTTTTTTCTGAATTGTATGTAAATATTTGTAATTTAAATGAAATGATAATTAAATTGACACCCTAGCTGCAAGCAGGCGTTGATACACTTCATTGGGGACATGTTGAAAATGTGTGCCCCGACCGGGACTCGAACCCGGGATCTCCTGCTTACATGGCAGACGCTCTATCCATTTGAGCCACCGCGGGCATAGAGGATAGTGCGTCTGCAGGGACTTATCCCTTGCACGCTCCCCGTGAGATCCACATTCCCAACATGTCCACAACACTACATTCGTAGTGCGCCTAATAGATGTTTGCCCATCATACTCATTACTCGTGGCAGATTAATCTACTTGTCCCGTACGAGTTCGGGCATAGCGTGTGCGTTCGCACAAGAAGGTCAAAGGCCGGGAACCCATATTTTTAACTATATATGACGGTAGTATCTGTTCCCGAAAGAACAGTTACCGTCGATGACCATGCAGCTTTGCTAGAAATGAAATGATAATTAAATTGACACCCTAGCTGCAAGCAGGCGTTGATACACTTCATTGGGGACGTGTTGAAAATGTGTGCCCCGACCGGGACTCGAACCCGGGATCTCCTCCTTACATGGCAGACGCTCTATCCATCTGAGCCACCGCGGGCACAGAGGATAGTGCGTCTGCAGGGACTTATCCCTTGCACGCCCCCCGTGAGATCCACATTCCCAACATGTCCACAACACTACATTCGTAGTGCGCCTAATAGATGTTTGCCCATCATACTCATTACTCGTGGCAGATTAATCTACCAAGCAGGAGATCCCGGGTTCGAGTCCCGGTCGGGGCATACATTTTCAACATGTCCCCAATGAAGTGTATCAACGCCTGCTTGCAGCTAGGGTGTCAATTTAATTATCATTTCATTTCTAGCAAAGCTGCATGGTCATCGACGGTAACTGTTCTTTCGGGAACAGATACTACCGTCATATATAGCGTAATTTAAATACTTTCTTTTAGTAAGTAAGTACATTGCTTCACTGTATGCGTAAATTTAGGGAGAAGTCTGTTGACGTTTCGTTGTATTTATCTGTGTCTTACTGTGAAACTTGTAACCTCTGGGAAAAAGCCAAAGGAATTGTTATTTGCATCGACTAGCCGCGATAATATCTGTGCTTGTGCGTTGTAAAATCTTTGGGTAAGGATTTGTTGCGCGGAGAGAGAGAGAGAGAGAGAGAGAGAGAGAGAGAGACGGGTTCCAACGCTTATAGTGTGCGGAAGTGTGGCGTTAACGCTCCCGCACTAGAGAGAACCACTTTCGGCGGCACCATGTACGCGCGCCGGCCAGATGACTGGTAGCAGGAGTACGGACAGTGGACGGGCGGAAGAGGCTGTATTAATTACGATTGCCCGTTCCTGTAACTAGCCGTGGCTCCACAAGATGCTACCTTCTTCAACAGCTGCAGCAGTTCCAGCAACACAGTTTCGTCGTATGCAAAGCACTGAAGTAAGACTGTTCATTGGTAAAAAGGCTAACCCAGCAGCACAACTGAATGTGATTTGATTCATAAAATTTATTTAAATAATAATCAGTTAAACTCAGGGCGATTGCGTCCTCATTGCCCCAGACATTGTTACCAAGCAGGATCCTTGTTCCTTTTTCTTTCCTTACATGCTAACTGAGTGTCATAAGAAACAAACTGAATAGTTACAGCGAGTCTATTAATGCATAATTTCACTTTTAAGAATTTTAGACTCAGTCTACTTTCAGTTAACCGTTGTACAACAGAGGTTTCAGTATATGACTAAAGTAAAGCAATTTCATTTTTCAAGTCTGAAAATCAATCACTGGAAAAAAATCCAATTCTAAAGAAATGTACAAACTAAGAGTGCGGAAGTTTTATTTATTGGAGCACATACCTGTTTGGTTTGGTACAGATTGTAGTGTTTAATTCTCTTCAGGTCAGTAAGAGAGGCTCAGCTATTCAGACAATAATATGAAATCCAATTTGCAAAATAATTAACCGCAAAGTAAAATCCGCTTGTTTTCTTTCTAAATTTCTTTGATGACGTTACTTTGAAGTCACTGAAAGTAGTCATTCTTCCCGTAACGTAGTTCAGTACTAACATACAGTTTAATTACGTATTTTCAAATCATTACTCGATTGCATTTTTAAAAATTTAATGCCAGACATTACCTATGAGTGACTTCCCAGTTTCCTTTATCGTTACACACTCACTTAAAATGACTGACAAAAAAAAAGGACAATCTTCAGCTGCCACGCCAGTGTTTAATAATACATGTTTTTCTTTCCCATCATCTTGTACAGGATTTTGGATGTAAATTGTCCTAGTGAGCTGGCGACCGTTAATTTTTTACTTTTCGTTCATTAGTGTAACTTTTGGATTCATGATCAGTGGTACCCCTTTTGTGTCCAGTGTTGTTCGTGAGTGAATGCACAAAATAACTTTCATTTTCCAAATTGTAGCCCTGTTCGGTTTAAATTACTTTTCAATTTTAGTAGACTTTCCATCAGAAGGGTCGGTTGTACACTTTCCTCCTACTTATAGGTACCACTTCTTTGGGAAAGATAGCCTTATCCAATTAGAAAAATTCCATTAGGCATACACGCGATCCACTGTCATATTTTATATCGCAAGCAGGATACGCTGATTAGTAAGAGGGAGGTTACATGGCCTCTTTACCATTTAATAACTCGTCCAAAGGTTTTGAACTTCAATGACTGTGTGCAACCCGCGAGGATGGATCATAAATCTTCTGCCACCTCCTACCGGTCAGCTAGGTGACGTTATAAAGGTCATCACGGGTTTTTGGCTGTTTGTCACAGGTCATTTTTCTTACATAGTACGTTTCGTCTCCGCACACACACTTTCAACTGGATTTAGGTGCAGGAGAAGGTCCATCGAGAAGCGAAATTGTAACCTCCCCCTCACTTATCGACCTTAATGACAGTGAAAAATTAAACCGCGTGTACCTAATGGAAATTTGGGAAAAGCAATCGTCATCGAAGTTAACCTGTCGGTAAATAGGGAGGAAAGGGTTACATCTAAATGAAAGGAAAAATGCAAATGAAACTGGTGGAAATTAATTTTGAAAAGGGGTAATGTTAATAAAGGAAGTAAATGTGCGGCCGTTACGTTAAAAATTAACTAGCGGTAATTAGATATTTGAGATTTGGGGAAAATTACGGTCGCCACTCCTATGGACAATTACTATAGTAACTGAAAAAGAAAGGTTATTGCACATATAATTAGCACTAGAAGCGTGGCAACTGAAGGTTGACACGTGTAGTGTGAAAACTGAAAGTTTGGCAGAAGTAACCAATTTGGCTACACTCTGACTTAATTTAGCAAAAGAATGAATAAAACAGGAAAATTGAAAGTTAATTTAGTGACTCAAATTGATAGTGAGCTTTGTTTCTGAACAACTACGAAATTGAGTAAATCACGGTTAGTCTTGGGCTACCTCAACAATCATTTCAAAAGCTACTTGAATCTACGCAATTTAGAAATAAGAGATTTAACTTTGAACTTGAATTAAATGATTCTGAAGAATAAACAATAGTAAAATTTAGTACGTACCAAGCTGAGCTGCAGTCACAGGTAAGCTAAAATACGGTAACAAAACTCGCACTCTTAATTTGTACTTGTGTAATCTAAATATTGTAGCCAGCTATGAATACTTTAACTGAACTTTGAAATTAAAGCAGTGAAATGCTATAATATTACTTTAATGCTGGCGTTTCAATTTCAACGACACTCGGGTTCATTTCGGAAAAGGAAGGGACCCTGCTTGGCAATGCAATTGGGACAATGAGCAACAAAGGTTCATGCTAAGTTGCTGTAATTTTGCGATGCAACAATTTTAAAAGTTTGAAAAGCTGAGGTCTGCCATACAGTTCTAAAACTTTACGTGCTTCCAGTCTTCCTTGTTGGTTGATTGAAGGTTTGAAGCCGTCGATCGAGGAGGTGATGACAGTCACTCATTGTCTGCCGGCGCTGTTGCAGAAGCTGGATATTGGCGCGCCTTCTTCTCGACACGGTCACCGGACGAAACGGGCTCTTGATGTGCGCCAGCTAATGCTTCCAGTCCGCGACACCATGTCAGAAACTATCATCGCAAGTCGAGCGCAATTACATGCTGCCAAACCCCGAAAGCGCGGCAACTCGCGGGAGCTTCACACAACTCACCTGCTCCACTGAACCACCCCAGCCAGACTCTCTCTGCCCGCGCTCCACGCGACAGAGTTAACACTACCAAAGATCCTAAACACTCTGGTTCTCCACGCGACCTATCGACGTATTCGTTCGATAGCATAGCTTTCCCTAGGCAAGACCCAGCGTAAAAATACAAATAATATTTACGAAACAACCAATTATACATCGACATAAATGCATAAATATATATATATATACAAACAGTAAAACAATTACAATATATAAAGAGACAGAAATGTCATATCTTGAGGTAACAAAGCAAGGAAAAAAATTATAGTACAATAGAAGGAAATAGGAGGATATGCATTTCCGGCGTTACACGATCTCTTCCCGTTCTGCAAACCACTCCTGCACCATCGGTGACATGTGTGCGGGAGACTGGTCGTAGGTTACTCCGTCAAGATGTAGTTGTCGCACTGATGGGACTATAATGTTACTCACACTCGGCAGCATCAAGTCCACTATCTACCCTGCGAAGCATTCCAAATCTTCGTGAACACATCCAGCATCAAATTTCGACAAACACACGGCCACTGCGGGGTTACTCATGGATGTAATTGGGTTCGAAACTAGCATCTTGCCGCCTGTACACTCGTACTGGACTACTCTTCGTTGAGGACAGCACCGATTACGCCACTCAAGATTGACGGTATCCTCAGCAAACACTAATCGGTGCGTCGATGACCATCAATGAGCGTCTCCTTGATGGCTGCATGTTTCCTGAGTACTCCGGCCTCCGGAAGCCGGCGCCAAAATATATCTACCGAGTCGAGACACGAAACGCAGTAGTTTGTTTCAACTGCATCGTGTTTAAAAAAGCATTTTTGTATTGACAGGTTCATTATCCTGGACAGGTATCGTTAAAGGCCAAAATCCAGTTCCCAGACGCCTACTGGATTCTTCAGTATCTCGAGAACATTTTTTTCATTGTCGCGCATTGCACTCTCGAATACGATACAGTGCCCTGGCCTCCAACTCCATCGTATTCCCTTTCTCAAAATGAGCAGTGTCGCGGTCACCAATGGCCTGTTAACGATGAGGCATGGCGCACAGATAGTGCGACTCAGCTGAGAGCGATACGCTGCAGATAGCTGACCTTGTTCGTGTAGCGTCATTGGCTACTATCGAACGGATGGTGCGCTTGCAGACCTAACGCGCCGTAACAGACTGTTAGTCTGTTACCGTGTTATATCAGTGAAACTGTGTGAATAATTCTCACATATGATGTAAAACGGAGGTATTAATTTTATGATTGGTTCGAATATGAGACACTTTACATATACGAGGTGCATTCAAGTTCTAAGGCCTCCGATTTTTTTTTTTCTAATTAACTACTCACCCGAAATCGATGAAACTGGGGTTACTTCTCGACGTAATCGCCCTGCAGACGTACACATTTTTCACAACGCTGACGCCATGATTCCATGGCAGCGGCGAAGGCTTCTTTAGGAGTCTGTTTTGACCACTGGAAAATCGCTGAGGCAATAGCAGCACGGCTGGTGAATGTGCGGCCACGGAGAGTGTCTTTCATTGTTGGAAAAAGCCAAAAGTCACTAGGAGCCAGGTCAGGTGAGTAGGGAGCATGAGGAATCACTTCAAAATTGTTATCACGAAGAAACTGTTGCGTAACGATAGCTCGATGTGCGGGTGCGTTGTCTTGGTGAAACAGCACACGCGCAGCCCTTCCCGGACGTTTTTGTTGCAGTGCAGGAAGGAACTTGTTCTTCAAAACAATTTCGTAGGATGCACCTGTTGCCGTAGTGCCCTTTGGAACGCAATGGGTAAGGATTACGCCCTCGCTGTCCCAGAACATGGATACCGTCATTTTTTCAGCACTGGCGGTTACCCGAAATTTTTTTGGTGGCAGTGAATCTGTGTGCTTCCATTGAGCTGACTGGCGCTTTGTTTCTGGATTGAAAAATGGCATCCACGTCTCATCCATTGTCACAACCGACGAAAAGAAAGTCCCATTCGTGCTGTCGTTGCGCGTCAACATTGCTTGGCAACATGCCACACGGGCAGCCGTGTGGTCGTCCGTCAGCATTCGTGGCACCCACCTGGATGACAGTTTTCGCATTTTCAGGTCGTCATGCAGGATTGTGTGCACAGAACCCACAGAAATGCCAACTCTGGAGGCGATCTGTTCAACAGTCATTCGGCGATCCCCCAAAACAATTCTCTCCACTTTCTCGATCATGTCGTCAGACCGGCTTGTGCGAGCCCAAGGTTGTTTCAGTTTGTTGTCACATGATGTTCTGCCTTTATTAAACTGTAGCACCCATGAACGCACTTTCGACACATCCATAACTCCATCACCACATGTCTCCTTCAACTGTCGATGAATTTCAGTTGGTTTCACACCACGCAAATTCAGAAAACGAATGATTGCACGCTGTTCAAGTAAGGAAAACGTCGCCATTTTAAGGATTTAAAACAGTTCTCATTCTCGCCGCTGGCGGTAAAATTCCATCTGCCGTACGGTGCTGCCATCTCTGGGATGTATTGACAGTGAATGCGGCCTCATTTTAAAACAATGCGCATGTTTCTATCTCTTTCCAGTCCAGAGAAAAAAAATCGGAGGCCTTAGAACTTGAATGCACCTCGTAAACCCTGCACTTCGTTTATTCAGCTACGAACTTACAAGTACTCTGTTAACATGCACCAAGTCCGTAGATAGCATTTTCACGAAAGATTTTGTGGTTTCTTGGAGCGAATCTGGAATACTGACAAGGTCAGTTTCCTGTACTTTTTGTAGTAATATTTCCTCTTCCAGACGTTCCCGAGGTAAGCAGAATTAATATGGCATGCTGCATTTCATTCCCATCATTGCTATGCCGGATTTTATTTCTGACTGCCATTTACAATGGCCAGTTATTGTGTTGTCAGGTGTACGTATCGCTTTTATGGAATTCGAGATGCTCTCGTGTACTCACTTATACATTCCCACAGATAAAAACATATCGATTACCTCTACGGGCGCTCGGCATTTTTTGACTCAGGCGAAATAATACTGTTTCGGCGCTTAAATTCCGCCATTCCGCGTTAGAAAGAGGAAGCAAGGCTTAGCTTAGGGCGATAGCGAAGCAGTTACAGACAAAGGCAGGTGTGGCCCGGAGTAGCTCACTATATACACGAACAATCCATCCCTTCAGAAATACATCCCGGTCATACTGCAGTATTGCCATGCATTGCAGCCATATTGCAGCACTGTTGACGTTACACTATTGGGCCAAGCACTGCCGTATGGTGTGACCTGTATAAACGCAACTTACTGGAAACACATGCGACTGGCCTGTAATCAAAGTTCTTTTACTCTATTTTTTCCAGCATCCGGTCCCACAAATGGTATCGTAACTGTTACGATATCATGATGAATTTAACTTTAATATACCCGCTAACTGAAAACCATTTAGAACAGCAGCTGAAAGGATGCGTTTGTAACAACACGCAACTAAAAATCAACAAGTATGTAAACAGTATTCGTGTCGCTATATTTCACGAAATTGTCTGCTTCAGTGGATGACTAAAAGAGAACCACGCACTGCAGTTAGGTCCAGTGGTGCACACAATGCCGACCGGCCACTATTTCATCCTCTGGATTCGATTAAAGTGTGGAGGGTCATGAGTAGTGGAGCAGAGCAGTTTCTGAGATAATGATGTATGACTCTTTATGAACTGAGACATCGCATAGCAGCTGCTGTGGAAGCTGTAATACAAGACATGCTCGCTGCAGTGTGGGAACAGTTTCTATTCTGCTTTAACATATGCTGTGCATCTCAAGGGAGACATATTAAACACCTATGAAAAGGTATGAAAAAAATTTGAGTTTCCCGTTGATAAAAAAAAACAAAATTCATTGTATATGTTTATTAGTTTCAGAAATATAAACGTGCCAAATCGGATGATTCTTTTGGATACACCCTATATAACACTGACCCTTTGTGACCCACAGAGAACCTACTTTTGCAGAATGGTAAAGTGTGAGAAGTGAGCCCATGATGATTGTACAGGATGGACTGAAGATGACTTGCATGAATATGTGTGTTTACCGTGGTTGATATGAAAAATATAAAATTTCCCGTTTGTGACCTACAGAGTACCTGCTTTTACACCATGGTATGGGGTGTAACAGTATATTGCACAGTGCTGGGTTATATTAAATATAATTTAAACCCTCAAAAATATGATCTCATAGTCCATACACAATGATCATGCGTTGTTTAGTTTTCACTGAAAAAATTTGCCATTGTCATCTAGTTTTCTCCTTACCAACCCGATTATATCCAAAATTCCAGTATGTAAGGTTCCTAAGTAGTGATAACCTGTCTTCGGTAACTAGCCAATAAACTGAAAGAGGTAAGTGTTGAGTTTGCGAACAATATTATATGTGTACATCCACTTTTTTGGGAACAGAAAAGGAATGCCTTTCTCGACCTCGGTTACCTACGCCCCCTGCCCTGTCAGATCGGCTCTGCCGCTTCCTGCTGGCTATAAACGCCGGCGCTCCGGGTGTGAAGCGGATCGCTCGGATGGCGCCAGCACGCACCCCTGTGGGGCGCTCAACGGCTGCCAGCGCGCCGCTAACGCGTCAGTCGAGAACCGTCGCGTCGAGTCGAGTCGAGTGTAGTCGACCCTGGGGCCGTTATCGATCAGCGCGCCTGGCCCGTGCTCACCCCACCCCACCCCCCTCCACCCTAAAGCGCTCTCGCCCCTTCCGTGGCTCGGCGCGTACCCCACGGCTGCTCTGCGGCTGCGCCCCTAAGTTTGCGCGAGGAAATTAAATAGACCGCTGCCGGCACCGCATCCTTCCTGCTGCGCCCAGACAGCGCCGCACGCGGTGTGTGTACGCTGCAATCACCGCTGGGCTCCGCCAGTCTGCCAGCTGTCTGCCCATCCCTAGCGACGCCGACACGCGGTCGGGTGTCTACGAAAGAGCAGCGGGAAGAACTCGGTACCCTGACTGCAACATTCTTTAGTTCAACTTATCGTCACTGTTTCTGATCAAGAAAATGTGGTCTTGCCAACAATAACTCAACGAACACTGTTTCATTTTTATAAGCACGGCCAGTTACGAGAATTTATGCTCATTTTAGGCACTCTTTTTCTCACAACGTGACACAACGAGCTACTCCAGCGCCTCATCTGTATGACAGGGAATATAAACGTAATATGTGGCACCTCGACTGGAACTAAAACACAACTAACGATAATACATGGTAATACGTAAAAATATACATCCAGGAAGTAAAAATTCCGAAAATGATCCTGGAATGGGAGCCAGAGGGAAAGAAGAGAAGAGTACGCACTGTGACCACCTGGCTCCAAAATGTACGATTAACGATGAGAAGCTTGGCCCGGAGGAAGAAAATACACAAGATCGAATCATCATGAGGAGATAAATAACGATCTTATGTAAAAGATGTAATACTTTGTCATGTTATATTTGTTATGTCGGAGAAAAACCTTTGTATAGAGGAAAATCTCAATAAATAACTAATAAAAATATACGTCTGAAGATGAGCATAAATGCTCGAAAAGCCAAATAAGTAATCGGTGCTTCGAGAATGTATACTCATTTTCAAGTGTATATTCTTACGTTTTTCCATCTATTATCGTCAGTTGTATTTTAGTATCAAAATAAAATAACACTTCTGACCCGACTGGTGACGTTAATTCATTTACTTTATACAAAATAACCTAATAAGCATAATATCACAGGCTTTCCATCAGTTATTGCGCCGTTTAGATTATAAGTGTCTTGTGTTTCATTAAAACCTTACACAGGAACTTAATTTGATAGACCAAGCCATACAATAGATCATTTCACTATAAAAACTGCTATAAAGCGATATAATTACTACAATACCCCAAGTTGTACTCGTCGTAGTAGTGTGATAAAAACGTCGACCAGAAAATAAATCAGGACATGTTCCTATTAATAGTAGGAAACCGGATTGACAGAAATAAATAAAGGCTCTGATAGACTGCAGCGCATATTAAATCGCCATCCAGAGATAAAAAGCAATGCTGATTGATCAGAAGCTGGAAGTCTTAAAGACACACTCACTCACTCACTGTCTCTTGTGTCAGCATGTTTCATATACACACTCGTATACACAAGTACACAGGCCTATAACGTAATGAGCATAGTTACAGTAACAATGGTTGTTTCACTAAGCTTGTGAATTCACTATTGTGCGAGGTGGCTTTTTATCGGTTAGCTATCAAATCTCTGTGTCATTGCATCCAATAACGAACATGTACATCTAAACTCTGTAAACCACTGTTAAGTGTATAACAGAGGGTACATTCCATGGTATCATTTATTAGGGGTCTATCCCGTTAATTTCACATATTGAGGCGGGAAAGCATGACTGCTGACTCCTTAATGCCTCTGTGAGCATTCTTTTGTCTTCGCGATCTGTATGGGAGTGATACGTAGGAAGTTTGTACTATATTTCTTAAATCATCATATTTTTTTGCAGGCTTTCACAGGATGGCTTGGATGTATCTCCAAGTGTCTGCTAGTACAATTTTTTCAGCATTTCGTGACATACTCTTATGGGTCAAAGTAACCTGTTTCCATTCGTGACGTTCTCCTCTGTGTTCGTTCAATACTAACGCCGTTAATCGTGTTTGGTATGGATTCCACACATTTGAACAAGCGTTGTGTATGCAATTTCTTTTGTATGCCGACTGCATTTTGCTAGCAGTCTGCAATGAATCGCAGTCTGTAGTGTGCTTTATATACAACTGAGATTATGCTATCGTTCCACCTCGTATACGTATGAACTGTTAGACCTATGTATTTGTACGAATTGACCGACTCCAACTGTGAGTCATTGATGTTATAAGATACTGCATTTTTTTAGTTTTGTGTTGTGCACAGTTTTACAAAAAAAATGGTTCAAATGGCTCTGAGCAGTATGGGACTCAACTGCTGTGGTCATAAGTCCCCTAGAACTTAGAACTACTTAAACCTAACTAACCTAAGGACAGCACACAACACCCAGCCATCACGAGGCAGAGAAAATCCCTGACCCCGCCGGGAATCGAACCCGGGAACCCGGGCGTGGGAAGCGAGAACGCTACCGCACGACCACGAGATGCGGGCGCACAGTTTTACATTTATGAACATTTAAAGCGAGCTGTAAATATTTGCATCATTTTGAAATCTTATTAAGATCTGATTGAAGATTTGAATAGCTTCTTTACACATTACTGTATTATAGATAACTGCGTCATCCACAAAAAGTCAGAGGTTACTATTAATTTTCTCTGCGAGGTCATTATTATACAATAAGAGCAGCAAGATGCCTAACACACTTTCCTGTGGCACACTCTAAGTTATTTCCACGTATTTCGATGGAGAGTCATCACGCTGTGTCCTCCCCACCAAGAGATCCCCAGTTCAGTCACAAATCACTCTTGATGAGCCTATAATAAGCGCAGGAGGTTTATACATGCTGGAGATCAGAAGGGTTCGCAAGATCTTGTTGCGGCGATGACGCCTCGCCCAAAGATTCGTCGTGCTTTTGTTCACTGTCAGGTCTCCGTAGGCATTCTGCAGTTACCTATTAATATGTGTGATGTTCCAGATTTGTGCCAAAAGAAACTCAGTGACAGCTCTCTGCTAGGAAAGCACCTCCGTTATGGATGCCGTTTTGAACGTTTCGTATACCGCCGCCGCCTATAATAATTCCTTGAATGTTCCACGATGTCCAACAACAAATTCTGCCTCTTTTTCCAGAGAAATTGGCTATGAAAAAAAAGTATTGCTGTACTTACTGACCACCTCTCTTACATTGCATGTGGCCACCTGTGCAGTATTTCGTCAGAATCAGTAAATAAGATTGGCCTGCATCTATTGGTAGTAGAAATTCCTGTTTGACCTGAAACCTATTGCGAGTGAGAAGTCATGACATTCGTCTCTAGTCCCTGTCCGTTAGGATTTTCTTAGGACTACCGATCTTACCGCCGTGTTAGATCACTGCGTGTGCTTCGCCATTCCTTGTAGTCATGCCGGGCAGTCCGCGTTGATACAGACAAATCGGACAACTCCATCCACGGTCTACATCTACATCTACACCCATACTCCGCAAGCTACTTGACGGTGTGTGGCGGAGGGTACCTTGACTACCTCTATCGGTTCTCCCTTCTATTCCAGTCTCGTATTGTTCGTGGAAAGAAGGATTGTCTGTATGCCTCTGTGTGGGCTCTAATCTCTCTGATTTTATCCTCATGGTCTCTTCGGGAGATATACGTAGGAGGGAGCAATATACTGCTTGACTCTTCGGTGAAGGTACATTCTCGAAACTTTAACAAAAGCCCGTACCGAGCTACTGAGCGTCTCTCCTGCAGAGTCTTCCACTGGAGTTTATCTATCATCTCCGTAACGCTTTCGCGATTACTAAATGATCCTGTAACGAAGCGCGCTGCTCTTCGTTGGATCTTCTCTATATCTTCTATCAACCCTATCTGGTACGGATGCCACACTGCCGAGCAGTATTCAAGCAGTGGGCGAACAAGCGTACTGTAACCTACTTCCTTTGTTTTCGGATTGCATTTCCTTAGGATTCTTCCAATGAATCTGCTTTACCGACGATCAACATTATATGCTTATTCCATTTTAAATCACTGCTAATGCGTACTCCCAGATAATTTATGGTATTAACTGCTTCCAGTTGCTGACCTGCTATTTTGTAGCTAAATGATAAAGGATCTATCTTTCTGTGTATTCGCAGCACGTTACACTTGTCTACATTGAGATTCAATTGCCATTCCCTGCACCATGCGTCAATTCGCTGCAGATTCTCCTGCATTTCAGTACAATTTTCCATTGTTACAACCTCTCGATACACCACAGCATCATCTGCAAAAAGCCTCAGTGAACTTCTGATGTCATCCACCAGGTCATTTATGTATATTGTGAATAGCAACGGTCCTATGACACTCCCCTGCGGCACACCTGAAATCACTCTTACTTCGGAAGACTTCTCTCCATTGAGAATGACATGCTGCGTCCTGTTATCTAGGAACTCCTCAATCCAATCACACAATTGGTCTGATAGTCCATATGCTCTTACTTTGTTCATTAAACGACTGTGGGGAACTGTATCGGACGCCTTGCGGAAGTCAAGAAACAGGGTATCTACCTGTGAACCCGTGTCTATGGTCCTCTGATTCTCGTGGACGAACAGCGCGAGCTGAGTTTCACATGACCGTCTTTTTCGAAACCCATGCTGATTCCTACAGAGTAGATTTCTAGTCTCCAGAAAATTCATTATAGTCGAACACGGTGAGATGGTTACCACGGCCGAACTCAGTATCTCATTTCCGTTATTCTGTCACCCCTCCATATCAACCCACCTGAGTGCGATTATTTCATACAAACTGACTGGCACATGCACATCACTTCACTCCCAACACTTTTATGAAGCGTTACAGATGTGTCTGTTGCCAGTTCTATTGGAAGTATAGTGCTCCAAAGCGATCGCTGAGCTGTTTAAGGAGATGACTAGTATTTTGCCCAGCACCGTAAATGTCACAGTCTCAATATTTGATGTTTGCTAAATAACCGATAATGAGAAGTTAATACCTGATATTTATTTCATGTTTGCCATTTCGGAAGGGATATCAGTTTTGCTAATCCGCTGTAACAACCTCGCTCTCGAACGGACATTAATCGCCAGTCAAAAACGAAATGGGAAATGCTACTCATTTACATCGTCATTAATACGTCCAATATACAAAAACATAACATTTTATTGCGAATTGTGTTTTTTTTTTTTTTTTTTTTTTTTTTTTTTTTTTTTTTTTTTTTTTTTTTTTTTTTCTCTCTTGTTTATTCTATGCGTCAGTGATTTGTGAACGAAGCTTTCTCGCCGTTAGTCGGTTCTTCTTGTTGTTGATCTGCGAGCTCTCCTCACCTCACAGCAGTATCACTAATTCAGATAACAAGTCGTTATTCTTTCTGTCTCTTTTCAGAGTGTTAGCGCCGGCCGGTGTAGCCGAGCGGTTCTAGGCACTACTGTCTGGAACCGCGCGACCGCTACGGTCGCAGTTTCGAATCCTGCATCGGGCATGGATGTGTGCGATGTCCTTAGGTTAGTTAGGTTTAAGTAGTTCTAAGTTCTAGGGGACTGATGACCGCAGATGCTGAGTCCCATAGCGCTCAGAGCCATTTGAACCATTTGAAGAGTGTTAGCAAAGTTGAACATAGGAAACAGAAGTCATCTATTTGCGTGTTTCCCTTGAGGTAATTGTGGTAGTACAACTAAGTCACTATCTTGACAGCGAAAAACAATATATTGTAACGGAATTATTCTCCCACAGTTAAATGGTGAAACTTAACATGGGTCTGATTACATTAATTTTGTGGAGCGAGCTCTACGATTGTACACGATGTGCTTAGTTACTGCCTGTTGCACGATGGAGTAAGAATTTGTGTTTTAACCTGTGCTGTAAGAATCACTGCCACCATTCCTTGAGTATTCTTGTTGTGATTTTCAGCCCGATGGCTGGTTTGATGCAGAACTCCACGCTAGTCTATTCTGTACAAGTTTCTTCATCTCTGTGTATCTATTGCAACCTAGATCCACTCGAATCTCCTTACTGTATTCATCCCTTGGTCTCCCTTTAAAATTTTTGACCCCTCACATCTTCCTCCGTCACCAAACTCACTACCCATTGATTCCTCAAAATATGCCCTATCAACCTACCCCTTCTTGTATTCAGAGTATATCACAGACTTACTTACTTCCCTATTGGTTGCAGCACCTCTTCATCAGTTAATCTACCCATCGAATTTTCATCCTTCTTCTATAACAACACATTCTAGAAGTTTCTACTCCCTCCTTCCCTGCACTGTTTATCATCCACGTTTCACTTCCCTATAAACCTGCGCTACAGACAAATATCTTCAGAAAAGATATCCAAACACTGACATACATGTATCTTTTTCTGTCTGTCAAACACGCCCGGGTTCCCGGGTTCGATTCCCGGCGGGGTCAGGGATTTTCTCTGCCTCGTGATGACTGGGTGTAGTGTGCTGTCCTTAGGTTAGTTCGGTTTAAGTAGTTCTAAGTTCTAGGGGACAGATGACCATAGATGTTAAGTCCCATAGTGCTCAGAGTCATTTTTTTTTGTCTGTCAAAAACACCCAAAACGTCGCGGAAGGGCAATGTGACTGTAACTCTGGGAATCTGATGATGCAGCCAATCAGAAATTAGCCACGAAAAATAGCTTTTTCAAAGTATTTGTATGTTGCCATGAATCTCTATGGTAACCCCTGAAAGGCAAAAGATGTAGGAACGTTTATACACTATATTTTTAGATTCGCTCACTGTTAGTGACGTATTGTAGCACGTCAACATGCAGAAACGACCATCCAGCAATTGTCAACCGCACTGGTGTAGGACTGGGACGACCTGCCACAATAACTCCTTATTAACCCTCTGGTCGGCGTGGGTGCAAGGTTGCACGCCACAAACTGCCGCCCACGGCCTCCACACTCTGTATGTCCCACCTTCTGTAATGTCCAGGGAACCACCATAAATCGTAGTGAATTCAGTGCACTTATTGTCTTCGTACAAAATTGTCATTTCTGTTCGCCTCATTACGCAGTTCTTTCACTTTCCTATGGTTCTATACCGCAGCTCTTTTTTCTATTATATACTGTCGAAGTTTCATCGAGCTGTAATACATGTAAGTGAAACACCACGCTAAAGCGGTTTTAGTCCGTAAGTTTCGCACACCAGTGAAAAAAATATTTTTTTTCTGTGTTTAAAATGTATGTAGCTGTATTACATGTCAGTGAAACACCACGCTAAAGTGGCTTTCGTCCGTAAGTTTCGCAACAACAGTGAAAAAACTAATTTTTTTCTTTGTTTAAAATGTATGTGCTTCGTCATTAGCCGCGTTTCCTACATGTAACGATCACCGAACTATGTGATTTTCTACAGCCTGCTTTGTTTTCGTGCCCAGTAAGTATTAAAGCTATTAAAAGTGACTGACTGGTAGGGATGGGAAAACTTCGCGTAAACAATAACGCGACAAATAAAGCGCAATATGCAGTTCGTACCTACTTAACCAAGAAGCAGTAGTTTTTTGCAAGACATCACAAAACGTTGTTTTCGTTCGTCCCCGTGTAAAAATGTTGAGAATCTGAAAGCAAAATTACGGTAATACTGTTAACTGACAATTATTTGGTACTGAAATTATGACTTAATTTTCTTTTTGCAATGCGGAGATACACGAGTAACGTAAAAAATGATCCTTTCATTCCAGCCTAAAGAACTGATGGCTATGTGTGACGTCTAATGGTAATTTCTTCAACCGTTGACGTGAAATATCACGAAGCTTCTGTACAACAAATCCTACCGCAAAAGAGACCTTTTTGAGAGATCTTTAATACAGTGCACCATCTGAATTGTCCATTTTCCTGGTACGTAAGTTGTAAGGTGGCTATAATTTCGCACCTCACAAGCACTCATCTACATACTTTTCCGTGATTTACAACCGTAATTAAGTATCATTTGATACGTTGTACATCGTATATATGAATATTTAAAAAAGACTGACAATGTCACGTACACCTTGCAAATAGCTCTTAACGCTTATTGCATGAAAGGTGATGTTGTTGTTGTTGTTGTTGTGGTCTTCAGTCCTGAGACTGGTTTGAAGCAGCTTTCCATGCTACTCTATCCTGTGCAAGCTTCTTCATCTCCCAGTACCTACTGCAACCTACATCCTTCTGAATCTGCTTAGTGTATTCATCTCTTGGTCTCCCCCTGCGATTTTTACCCTCCACGCTGCCCTCCAATACTAAATTGGTGATCCCTTGATGCCTCAGAACATGTCCTACCAACCGATCCCTTCTTCTGGTCAAGTTGTGCCACAAACTTCTCTTCTCCCCAATCCTATTCAATACTTCCTCATTAGTTATGTGATCTACCCACCTAATCTTCAGCATTCTTCTGTAGCACCACATTTCGAAAGCTTCTATTCTCTTCTTGTCCAAACTATTTACCGTCCATGTTTCACTTCCATACATGGCTACACTCCATACAAATACTTTCAGAAATGACTTCCTGACATTTAAATCTAAACTCGATGTTAGCAAATTTCTCTTCTTCAGAAACGCTTTCCTTGTCATTGCCAGTCTACATTTTATATCCTCTCTACTTCGACCATCATCAGTTATTTTGCTCCCCAAATAGCAAAACTCCTTTACTACTTTAAGTGTCTCATTTCCTAATCTAATACCCTCAACATCACCCGACTTAATTCGACTACATTCCATTATCCTCGTTTTGCTTTTGTTGATGTTCATCTTATATCCTCCCTTTAAGACACCATCCATTCCGTTCAACTGCTCTTCCAAGTCCTTTACTGTCTCTGACAGAATTACAATGTCATCGGCGAACCTCAAAGTTTTTATTTCTTCTCCATGGATTTTAATACCTACTCCGAATTTTTCTTTTGTTTCCTTTACTGCTTGCTCAATATACAAAGGTGATGGATAGTCTTTATTATGAAAACGGCGTAATCTATGACTGCCTATACTATTAGAGGTTGGAACGCCAGTGGAAATGAAACTGCAGGCGTAACTCAGGCCCTCGGAGGAAAAGCCCGCACATGTGTGTTGGTCCTGTTTAACACAGGAAGTAACTCAAGACGGACGGTCGGCACACCTGGGCGCTGAAGCACAGTACGCCGGTGGCCGGCTGGTTTGTAGCAGGCCCGGAAGGATAACGAGGTAATACTTCGGAATTTTTGCACGCAACAGAGACGAACGAGTAAGCGTTACCTGGGAAACCAAGCACGCTGGGCTATTTCTGAGTATTTTTACTCTGAGAAGCGTGCCATTGTATGAATTCCTAATTAACGGGTATAGGTATTCCTTCGCAAACATTCCGCGCTGGACGACAAAAGATTAAAATATGGTTGGTTGGCGTTCGGAATAATCTGTAGAGAGGGAGAATGTTCAGTGGTTTCGAGAATGATTCGCCTTGTGCAGTTACGAGCGATGGGAGCCGAGCTTTGCTGGGAAGCCTACGGTGGAGAGAAAGATCCTTCCGTTTTGAGCACCCGTGTTCGACAGTCGCTCAGCACCAGCTTTGTTGCTACAGACGGAGTTGCTGTCTTTGCTCTCAGGAGATTTTATAGTTAGAACAGTTAGGCACTGTACTGTTGCGAACTTACACGACTCTGAACTTCGCCTCCGAGTAGGAAGTCGTCATTCAGTACGCAGCATTCAGTGACTGAGAGCACTTCTTCTGCCTATACTCTCTTTGAGACGTTATCTGAACTCCGTCCTTGTGGCTGGGAGTTCGCGTTTCTCGTCCGTAGAACACATAGAGGAGAAGACAACATTAGATTATACTATTATGCTGTTTGTGTGTGTTTGAATGATTTTTTTTAAATATTTTGTGGCTGGACTTCTTCCATCGTCGCAGACGTGTACGAGAACTATCACCCAGACGCACCGGACGCAGTACGTCAGGTGATATTGGTCACTGTTTAATTTTATTAGGGCTATGAAGCTAAACAGCTGTGATCACGTAAATTTTATTTCCACTGATGCTACACACCACTGTAGATCATCTTTGAAAGTAGTGTCTTCTAGTGTTTGGTACGTAGACGATGTCAGTCATCTTGCGTTATTTATATTAGATAGCTTAAGTATAAAAAGGGCAGATTTGGGCAATTGATCACTCGTATTAGTTACGAAATTCATTTGTATCTCTTTATGTCCATTGGACATTGATATATAAGTATTTGCAATGTATAAATGGTTTTAATCTACAATAAATGTATAAGCAGAAACAGCATTTATCATTTGTGTTTACTACGAGGTGCATTCAAGTTCTAAGGCCTCCGATTTTTTCTCTAATTAACTACTCACCCGAAATCGATGAAACTGGCGTTACTTCTCGACGTAATCGCCCTGCAGACGTACACATTTTTCACAACGCTGACGCCATGATTCCATCGCAGCGGCGAAGGCTTCTTTAGGAGTCTGTTTTGACCACTGGAAAATCGCTGAGGCAATAGGAGCACGGCTGGTGAATGTGCGGCCACGGAGAGTGTCTTTCATTGTTGGAAAAAGCCAAAAGTCACTAGGAGCCAGGTCAGGTGAGTAGGGAGCATGAGGAATCACTTCAAAGTTGTTATCACGAAGAAACTGTTGTGTAACGTTAGCTCGATGTGCGGATGGGTTGTCTTGGTGAAACAGCACACGCGCAGCCCTTCCCGGACGTTTTTGTTGCAGTGCAGGAAGGAATTTGTTCTTCAAAACATTTTCGTAGGATGCACCTCTTACCGTAGTGCCCTTTGGAACGCAGTGGGTAAGGATTACGCCCTCGCTGTCCCAGAACATGGACACCATCATTTTTTCAGCACTGGTGGTTACCCGAAATTTTTTGGGGGCGGTGAATCCGTGTACTTCCATTGAGCTGACTGGCGCTTTGTTTCTGGATTGAAAAATGGCATCCACGTCTCATCCATTGTCACAACTGACGAAAAGAAAGTCCCATTCATGCCGTCGTTGCACGTCAACATTGCTCGGCAACATGCCACACGGGCAGCCGTGTGGTCATCCGTCAGCATTCGTGGCACCAACCTGGATGCCACTTTTCGCATTTTCAGGTCGTCATGCAGGATTGTGTGCACAGAACCCACAGAAATGCCAACTCTGGAGGCGATCTGTTCAACAGTCATTTGGCGATCCCCCAAAACAATTCTCTCCACTTTCTCGATCGTGTCGTCAGACCGGCTTGTGCGAGCCCGAGGATGTTTCGGTTTGTTGCCACAGGATGTTCTGCTTTCATTAAACTGTCGCACCCACGAACGCACTTTCGACACATCCATAACTCCATCACCTCATGTCTCCTTCAACTGTTGATGAATTTCAGTTGGTTTCACACCACGCAAATTCAGAAAATGAATGATTGTACGCTGTTCAAGTAAGGAAAACGTCGCCATTTTAAGTATTTAAAACAGTTCTCATTCTCGCCGCTGGCGGTAAAATTCCATCTGCCGTACGGTGCTGCCATCTCTGGGACGTATTGACAATGAACGCGGCCTTATTTTAAAACAATGCGCATGTTTCTATCTCTTTCCATTCCGGAGAAAAAAAATCGGAGGCATTAGAACTTGAATGCACCTCGTATTTCCCTTAATCTTTCATTTATGTTTATGTTGTAACTTACATGTTGAAGAGCAAGAAGGAGGAGATAATATCACCATTAAGAGATCCTACACCTGCTTCAAGAGGTAGTCAGACAGGGCCAAATCTTCATTTTCGCGTTCAGTGTATTCCATTGCGCACATTCATTTTACCCCTTCCTGGACTAGCATCTTGGAAAGTATAGATACGAGAAATACTAATTAGTGCACTTTAACTTCACAAAAATGTAAATCAACGTAATACCAGTTCGGTTTCCTGCTATCAACCAACCAGACACCTGGCTTCGCTACACTTCAAGTTGTCATTACAGAGGTCATTCCACGAAATAGAATTATATTGAGATAAACACTCTAAAAGTTCTGTTGTGTCGCCAGTAACGCGAGTGTGTGACGTCATGTAACATTTCTGGTTTCAGGAGCCCTAATACTCATCCCCAACCGTGGTTTCTAATTTAGCCGAGATTGCATTAGCTGAGGTGTGACGTAAGAAGTAGAGTGAGGTGTAGAGAACACACGTACAGTGGGTAACGATTTCGTGAGAATCTGTGTCAATTTATTAGTCGCGTAACCTGATTGGCTGTCACAACTGAAGATGTAGAGATTACCCTTGGACCAGCACTCCAAATCTCTATTTTATATTTACTAATTTTAAACACATAACTCAGATTTGACAATCATACGATCATCCACCCACTTTAGATTTTATTTTAATAACCACCTTGAGTAACACTACAATAACGATAAGCAGACGAAGCAGTTCATACGTCATCGGCTCCCGCCAAAAAATGCGTATCCAGAAAGCTGATTCGTGCTGACAAAACAGTCTGCAAAACGGTCAGTATGATACAGTTTGGTTTATGGGCGGCACTATTCAGATCCGAGTCGAGCGTCGTGTACAATGATCTTAAGTAATCGCGACCCTAAAACCAATGCAGAGACGATCGGAGTATGAAATGCCTACTTTTATTTAAAAGCCATTGGCGTCCCCATTAATTTTGGATACTCATTTAGTAGCGTAGAGAGTGTTTGCCAATTTACTAGTAAATTTCATCGTCTCTTTAGAAGATATCAGGTGGGTGGGTAATTACAGAACCCCAGCGTTCTGCTTTGTTGCGGCAGAACGCAAATAGGCCCATCAAATGTCCTGCGTTTCCAATACGAATAGGAGCAGTTACATGCTGTCTATGCTAACACATAGAAGAGCATAAATACGCAGAGCGCATTTTGCAGTGGACACAAAACTGTTGCCGTATTCGATTGCCACAAGCATTTCTTCATTGTGCTTCCTGTGTTGTGATGTAACTGGCTGAAAGAAACAAACCAGACAGGTGCCATGTTGATTTACTAATTTGCGAATCTGCAGTGCCGTATTTCGCTTCCGTATGTACACGAGCGTATTACAAAAGTATGTAGTTTAGTCGAGGCTCCAATTAAAGGTTCAAAAGCTGTCGTGTTTCGTACTATATATTGTGCAAAATAGTCGGATACGGGACGTTTGTGGACAAACTAGAAATGGCGGTTAGTGGTTATCGGCTATACCGGTATTTTTCGTATCCATTTTAAACTGGCCATTAAAACCGCCCAAAATAACCAGTATCTGAAATAAACGGTTTTCGCTTTTGTTATTGCTATTATTTCCACTAATAAACGTAGACTTCGAGCAAAGATTGAAAAATTCTGATGACGGCGAAGGAGTAAAAGATCTCGATCGACAGGGTTGAGGCTATGGCAGAAATTGGTCTCATTGTCTCCAGAAAACATGGCAGGGGTGAAAGAGACAGGCGCGGCGATGGCGTGAGCCAAGGGTCATACGTTCATGACTTCTTTGCGTCGTTACTTATGGGGAATTTCAATTTCTCACCATGAAAAAGCCATAAAATTAAGAGATCAGCTATTAACCCAATTTCATAGGGCGTCAATAACATTATCTGTGTAACATTCAAATTTATCTTCTCTTCCAAGGAACATTGTCGATATTTTCTCCTTATATTATGTCGTAATGTTGTTGTACCTCCTCCCATTTTTAATCTTTCAAAACAAATAGAGCACTGTTCTTTATAGCTACTGCCCACTGTAAAATACCACCAAACTAGGGAAGTGCCACTGTGCAATACAAGCGATGTCTGAGAAAGACAACGTAAAAATAAAGTATAGACCCGGTGTAGGCACGCTTTGCACATTGTGTGTAAGCGTGGACTATCAAAAAGACCGCGCCACAGGGCAACAGGTACATTACTGTCTCAACAATGCTGTACGGATTCTTTCGTAGTGTTTGTTGCTCGGTCCTGCATTGTACTTAAAGTAACACTGATCGTTTCTCTCACTTTCTATAATAACCTTACATTTCCAAGTAATGAAAAATTTGCGATTAAACGTAACTTTCGGCCGTGTTTGCCGAGCGGTTCTAGGCGCTTCAGCCTGATACCGCGCGACTGCTAGGTCGAAGGTTCGAATCCTGCCTCGGGCATGGATGTGTGTGATGTCCTTAGGTTAGTTAGGTTCAAGTAGTTCTAAGTTCAAGGGGACTGATGACCTCAGCAGTTAAGTCCCATAGTGCTCAGAGCCATTTGTACCATTGTAACAAAAACAAAAAAACTGTTATAACCAAAACACAAAAAATACCAAAAAACACCGGTTATTCAGAACTGACATATCGGTATCGGCTTAACCTGTCGTTTTCCCCATCCCTAGCACAAAATTCCTATCTCTCTTTAAATCTAAAATGGTTTGAAGAGGGACTCAATACTATTAAAGAAGAATTTTTAATAACGAAACTATCAAAGCTATGAAAAACATTGTGACATATCGTATATGATAGCGAGCTACCAACCACCCAAATTTGTTGACAGATTGATGGGTGAGTATCGGCTCCGCATTAGAACATTGATGAGTAAGTATTGGCTCCGCTGATGGAAATGGCGAGGGTAGGGGGCTGACTCGACCGCTGTCGACCCACGACCGCTGCGCTTGCTGGAAGCGCCCACCGACAGGAAGCTGGAGGATTCTGCCAGACCTCTGGAGGTGGAGAAGGCACACCATGTGCGACGAACGAGTCGGCTCTAAAGATAGCGGCAGTGGAAATATGGCAGACTGCAGCTACTTGTAAATACACACAACAACAAAAGTTTTGCATCACCCCGGTTCCCAGAATTCCTGAAGACAGACGTTGACTGTGGATATTGTATCACAGACACAGTCCCTTTGACTGTTCAGAGATGTCACTAAAGCCTACGAAAAATGTAAACAACCAAGCACGAGCCGCGCCTATTAGACGGAGGGAGACGGACAGCCGATTCCTTTGTTATGCCCATCCGGCTTGGATCTCCGCCCCCCTTACCTTTTACAAATCCCTCCAAATCCTTGAACGCCATGCTCTCCGCCTCGCCTATCGCATCCGTCTCCCCTCCCCCACGCGGATCCTCTACGATCTCATCCCCTTCCCCCATCTTCTCCTCTTCCTTGAAAGGATACGGATCCTGTACACCTCCCGCAAACTCGATCCTCCTCACCCGCTCGTCTCCCCGCTCCTCTCCCACCCCCGCCCGCTGCCGCGGCTGTATTCCCACGTCCCACCCAGTCTCCATCTCTCCACCCTCCTTACCCTCTCCTGAGGTGGCTTCCGCCAGCTCCCCCTCGCTGATGATGTCCTCCTCCCCTCCATCTACTCCTCCTACCAAATTTGATCCTCCCTCTCTCTTCCTGTATCTGTTCCTTTGGGCACCCTCCATCCCTCCCCCCCTCCTCCCCACTTCTCCCCCGGGCCTCCCCTCCCCTGTCCTTCTACTCCTCCTCCCCTCTCCTCAGCCATTGGCATCTCTGTTCTCCCCTCTCCTCCCTCTCTACCCACCCTCGCCCTGCTTCCCCTCTTGGCAGGTCCCCGGACTCGGACACGCTACGTGGACTTTCGCGCGCCGGAGATCATCGCCATCTGTGTCTCATTTGTGTGACGTCGTTTCGTGTTTTTAGTGTCCGCCGTCACGCTTCTCCGTTCACTTGTGCCATCGGATTCGTCAGTGTTCTGTGCGCCGTGTCAACGTGTTTTCAGTGTCTTTCTCGTCGAGTGTGAATGGCTCCGTGTTTTTTGTGTGACTGTGACCACTGTTTTTTGCCCGTCACTGTGTTCATTTCATTCTCCATTTTTTGTACTGTGATTGTCAACTCTCTGGCTGAAGAGCGGCGTAGCATGCCGCTGCTAGCCTACCTGTTTTTTTCAGGTGTTAATATAACAATAAAGTAAAAAAAAGTAAAGAAACAGCCGATCAGTTCCACTCTTTCCACCAGGAAGGAGGTACACAGCTCGTGTTGTCTCTAGTTCAACCATGCCTGGACAGTCAATACCGCAGTTCGATCTCGTCCGCATGGTTAGTTTTAGCCAAGAAGGGCTCTCAACAAGGGAAGTGTCCAGGTGCCTCGGAGTGAACAAAAGCGATGTTGTTCGGACATGGAGGAGATACAGAGAGACAGGAACTGTCGATGACAGGCTGTCCAAGGGGTACTACTGCACTGGGTGACCGCAACCTATGGATTATGGCTCGGAAGAATCCTGACAGCAACGCCACCATGTTGAATAACGCTCTTCGTGCAGCCACAGGACGTCGTGTTACGACTCACTGTACGCAATAGGTTGCATGATGCGCAACTTCACTCCCGACGTCCATGGCGAGGTCCATCTTTGCAGCAACGACACCTTGCAGAGCGGTACAGAAGGGCCCAACAATAAGCTCAGGATTGGCATCACGTTCTCTTCACCAATGAGTGTTGCATGCACCTTCAACCAGACAATTTTCAGAGACGTGTTTAGAGGCAACCCGGTCAGGCTGAACGCCTTAGATGCACTGTGCAGCGAGTGCAGCAGGGTGGAGGTTCCCTGCTGTTTTGGGGTGGCATGATGTGGGGCCGACACACGCCGCTGGTGGTCATGGAAGGCGCCGTAACGACTGTACAATACGTGAAGGTCACATCCTCCGATGGATAGTGCAACCATATCGGCATCATATTGGCGGGGCATTCATCTTCATGGACGTCCCTCTATCGTGCACATCTTCTGAATGACTTCCCTCAGGATAACGACATCGCTCGACTGGAGTTCCCAGCATGTTCTCCAGACATGAACCCTATCGAACATGCCGGAGATAGTTTGAAAAGGGCTTTTTAGGGACGACGTGACCCACCAACCACTCTGAGGGATCTATGCCGAATGTGGGACAATCTGGACCATCAGTACCTTGTTGAACTTATGGATAGTATGCCACTACGAACAGAGGCAAGCTTCAAAGCAAGAGGACTTGCTACTGGGTACTGGAGATACCAATGTGTACAGAAATCTGTACCACCACCTCTGAAGGTCTCGCTGTATGGTAGTACAACACGCAATGCGTGGTTTTCGTGATAAATAAAAAGGGCGGAAATGATGTTTATGTTGATCTCTATTCCACTTTTCTGTATAAGTTCTGGAACCGAGGTTATGCAAAAGTTTTTTGGTGTGTGCCTCAAAAGTAAACAATAACTCGCAGTTTCTATATATACAGGTATATAGCAAAACCGATCACATCAGAGTGCACGGATTGAGATGTTGAGACATTAATGTTACGTGTATCACAATAACTACCGATGTTAATTCACACCGGCCGCTGTGACCGAGCGGTTGTATGTGCTTGAGTCCGGATCCACGAGGCTACTGCGATCGCAGGTTAGAATCCTGCCTCGGGTCATGGACGTGTGTGATGTCCTTAGGTTAGGTTTAAGTAGTTGCAAGTCTAGGGGACTGATGATCTCAGAGTTAAGTCCCATAGTGCTTAGAGACATTTTTTGTTGATTCACAGCAGTAGCGGTCTATTCGTATAATAATCATTAAAAATTAGAAACAGGCGTGTACTTCATGTGTTCTTGACAAACAAGGTGTTAAATGGTGTTGTAGGACACCTGCTGCCGTCAGTAAAGGTATATATATATATATATATATATATATATATATATATATATATATATATATATAATGAGTCATTAAATGCTTTACATGTTTTTAATTATGTAAATGTGTCAGCTCGTTGTATTTCACACACTCACACAAAACATGAATGCAGTTTAACTTTCATTATACGCTCCTCTATGTGCCCATATGTAACATGTCTAGATTATTTCTACTTTGTGTAATTAAGTATTAAATTTGGAATTCATCATCTCTTATAAGGTAGTTGAATTGTAATATTTTATACTACCATTGAATAGAGCGCAAAGAGACGCTTCTATTGAACAGGCCACCTTTTTTCCCATATTTTGACACCAATTGCTTTATGAGTTTTCGTAAGCTTGTGTGCACAAATTTTATGTTTTGTTTATTTGTGCATAAATTATTAGGCATAGGATAATGTATATGGTCCAGTCATGAATTATATTACCTGAGCAGATGGCTCTGAGCACTATGGGACTCAACTGCTGTGGTCATAAGTCCCCTAGAACTTATAACTACTTAAACCTAACTAACCTAAGGACAGCACACAACACCCAGCCATCACGAGGCAGAGAAAATCCCTGACCCCGCCGGGAATCGAACCCGGGAACCCGGGCGTGGGAAGCGAGAACGCTACCGCACGACCACGAGATGCGGGCTACCTGAGCAGGACGGGGAGAGAAACACCTTTCATTTGACACATATGTCGTATTTGTAAATGACATGTATTTTAAATAGTGGTCCATTTTCTATACTTTATTTTTGTAGGGGATTTTGGCTGGCAAACTGATGGCGAGTAACCGGTAGCTCCGTGTTATTCTCTGTCACTCCTGCTGTGTGGATCAGTCTTACAAATAATTCGGATACTGAGCAGCTGATAGCATGGTTTCAAGACTTTCGAAGTGACTGATTTTGGCTGGCAAGCTGCTGCTCACATAATTTAACACTGGTTGACACTTAACAAGATTTACGCAAAGGTTAGTCGATGTGCAGTGTTCACATCTGGGCATTTTCGGCTGCAAAACTTGAACTATTATTGAGCAGACTGTAGGAATCTGCTCATTATTACTCTATTTCTGATATGTTGATAACCCTAGTAAGCCGGCCGCGGTGGTCTAGCGGTTCTGGCGCTGCAGTCCAGAACCGCGGGACTGCTACGATCGCAGGTTCGAATCCTGCCTCGGGCATGGGTGTGTGTGATGTCCTTAGGTTAGTTAGGTTTAAGTAGTTCTAAGTTCTAGGGGACTTATGACCTAAAATGTTGAGTCCCATAGTGCTCAGAGCCATTTGAACCATAACCCTAGTAAATTTTATTTATTTACGATTGGCGAATATTCTGTTTTCAGTTTAAAGGAATAGGTCTCTGTTCTTTGCCAACCATTGTTGCACAATAATCTTCTTCTTCTCCTCATCCTTCTTCCTTTTCTCCTGTATTCCTTAGAGCACGAAATACTGCCTGTTCTGGCATCAAAACATACCTGAGCATCTTTTCCTTAGGGCTATAAGACAATAGTGTTCTTCGGTTAGTCTCCTTTGACATTCTATCTACACGCTTTCTCCAGTCATTTCTATAGTTTTCTATAGTTTATAATCATTTCCTGCAAAAACTTTATTCGTAGTCCTTTCCCTAATTTTTTAGTTGCAATTTTATCTGAAAGGGTACATCCTTTTAATGTTCTTAAAAGGTTGCCTGTACCTCGTTTCTATCAGCTTTTGTCATAGACCAAGTTTCACACTCATAGAGGAAAGCAGGCACAGCCATTACTTTGTAGAGCCTCATTTGTGTTTCTTTGCTGGTTTAATATAGTGCCACTGTTTGAAATTTTGGTACTAACAGTACATTTTGCTTTGAAGGTAATTGTTTTGTCTGATTTACGGAAATTTTAAAATTATCGTTTTCGTATAATTCTGTAACATAGTATACGTCTCTTTGCAACTCGACTCAGTTTTACTTGTAATAATCTGCTCACTATTAAATAGCATCGTCCTAAGAGTAAAGTTTGATGCAACACAAACACCTCCGTTAATTTTATACATCTATTCTCTAGGTGATTCGGATATCCTCTTTGAATCATATTTTCTCGTAATTTTCCCTACTTCCTTGCTCGAATGATTTTCCGTACTCAATAAAAGCTGTATGTTTCAGGGTTACATCCCCTTCTTTTTTTACCATCTCCTTAACTGTGAAAGTGGCGTCTGTACAGGATCGACCCTCTGAAACCGTTTTGTTCTTCTAGAAATAAAACGTCTGTGATGGCTCGTATTCTTTTCTTAACGTACTTGCATGTACTTTACACCCTGTATTCAAAAATTATTCCCTTGTAATTTTCACACCTCCTTCTAGAGCCTAGTATCAGTGTAGGCGTAACTCGGTCATGCGAGTAGAATCTTGGAATACGACATCCATTCCAAAATATATTAATAGATTCAGAAATTTTTGACCTAGTATTGGGTCCCCATATCACCGTAATTCTGTATTTATTCCATCTTCTTCTGTAACCTTCCTATTCTTCATTTCTTTTTATGCTGTTCCTAATTCTTCTGAGGTAATAGGATGTACATTTCCATAATGCATATTTCCACACACACACACTCTTCATTTCCTTCTTTATCCAAGGAGTTATTAGACCACAAACGTCTATAACGTTGTATCCGTAGTTCTTTTTCGATTACAGTTACACGCTACTGCTTCATATGGAGATGAAGGAAAGACTGGAAAGCACTGGGCTGCACCTTCAAACTATACTGTTAAACCTTATCATCAGATATACATTGAAGTTTGCCTTCATAACCATAAGTTATGGTTTCAGACCTAGGATGATGGTGATGAACTCTAATAATGATGACATAGTAAAGGTTTCTTTTTGTGATGGAATAAATTAGATGGGTGATTCCATAAGTGTAATGTAATTAGTAAGTTTTCATTTTGAACAAGATACTAACAAACAGAGAAATACTACAAAAATAATAAGCAGACTTGACAAATAAACTATCAGGTAACAACTCCGAAATTGGCCAAAAAAATAAAATGACTTTTTTCTGTCCCTACTGACAGGATACGAATATCACTATGTAAGTTGTTGTGACTTGGCAAGACAGACAAGTCACTATGCGAGGATGGCGAAAGGCACGCGTTAAGCTCACGCCGACTGGCGTGAGGTCTGGAACATTACAATGTTATTAATATAGCAAATAAAGTACGTAGTTGAAGTAATACTTAACTTTATTCCATAATTGGTGAACATCGCTCTTGTTGATACATAAGTGCAATCTCAATATACACTGGTAATGGCGCCTTGCTAGGTCGTAGCAAATGACGTAGCTGAAGGCTATGCTAACTATCGTCTCGGCAAATGAGAGCGTATTTCTCAGTGTAGCTTCGCTAGCAAAGTCGGCTGTACAACTGGGGCGAGTGCTAGGACGTGTGTCTAGACCTGCCGTGTGGTGGCGCTCGGTCTGCAATCACTGACAGTGGCGACACGCGGGTCCGACGTATACTAGCGGACCGCGGCCGATTTAAAGGCTACCACCTAGCAAGTGTGGTGTCTGGCGGTGACACCACATAAGTGACACCCAAAGTTAACTGTTACTGGCTATTATCATTGGTCGCTGCAATTTTCATAACTTTTAGTGTATGGATAAACGATCAAGTACTTCAGCAGTAGTGTGTTCAATCCACATAAAGTGTCAGTAAGTAATTTAAGCAACAGAAGTGAGCAGTTCAGGCTGCAGCCGGATTATACATTAACACACTAAGAGTATATTTATCAAACAAATGCGACATTCTGCTATCATTCCAACATACTTTGTAATTAAATACACTCCCGCCATATCTTAGCTCGTGGATGAACAACTTGTTGTAAAAGCAGTACACATCAGAGTGTTGTATGTAACACGATGCCTTTGTCTTCCATCAGATGCGGCGGCCGCAGTGATGCGATGGTGTCCCCGGCGCGCGCCCTCTTGTCCTGGGTTCGCGCCCGGCTGCAGCCCCGCGCCGTGGCCTCCCCACACAGGTGAGCACAAGTGTGTCTGACTAGCTGCCGCAGTTCTGTACAGTATAATACAGTGTGTTCCAGGAGGAATGGTCAATATTCAGAGATACTACAGCAACATTCTTCGGAGCAAAAAACTTAATGTGGGAATATGCCCTATTCCGAATGGTTGAAAGGATGTTGTTGTTGTTGTTGTTGTTGTTGTGGTCTTCAGTCCTGAGACTGGTTTGATGCAACTCTCCATGCTACTCTATCCTGTGCAAGCTTCTTCATCTCCCAGTACTTACTGCAACCAAAATCCTTCTGAATCTGCTTAGTGTATTCATCTCTTGGTCTCCCTCTACGATTATTACCCTCCACGCTGCCCTCCAACGCTAAATTTGTGATTCCTTGATGCCTCAGAACATGCCCTACCAACCGGTCCCTTCTTCATATCAAGCTGTGCCACAAACTCCTCCCCAATTCTATTCAATACCTCCGCATTAGTTACATGATTTCCCCATCTAATCTTCAGTGTTCTTCTGTAGCACCAGATTTCTAAAGCTTCTATTCTCTTCTTGTCCAAACTACACTCCTGGAAATTGAAATAAGAACATCGTGAATTCATTGTCCCAGGAAGGGGAAACTTTATTGACACATTCCTGGGGTCAGATACATCACATGATCACACTGACAGAACCACAGGCACATAGACACAGGCAACAGAGCATGCACAATGTCGGCACTAGTACAGTGTATATCCACCTTTCGCAGCAATGCAGGCTGCTATTCTCCCATGGAGACGATCGTAGAGATGCTGGATGTAGTCCTGTGGAACGGCTTGCCATGCCATTTCCACCTGGCGCCTCAGTTGGACCAGCGTTCGTGCTGGACGTGCAGACCGCGTGAGACGACGCTTCATCCAGTCCCAAACATGCTCAATGGGGGACAGATCCGGAGATCTTGCTGGCCAGGGTAGTTGACTTACACCTTCTAGAGCACGTTGGGTGGCACGGGATACATGCGGACGTGCATTGTCCTGTTGGAACAGCAAGTTCCCTTGCCGGTCTAGGAATGGTAGAACGATGGGTTCAATGACGGTTTGGATGTACCGTGCACTATTCAGTGTCCCCTCGACGATCACCAGTGGTGTACGGCCAGTGTAGGAGATCGCTCCCCACACCATGATGCCGGGTGTTGGCCCTGTGAGCCTCGGTCGTATGCAGTCCTGATTGTGGCGCTCACCTGCACGGCGCCAAACACGCATACGACAATCATTGGCATCGCTGAAGACGACACGTCTCCATTCGTCCCTCCATTCACGCCTGTCGCGACACCACTGGAGGCGGGCTGCACGATGTTGGGGCGTGAGCGGAAGACGGCCTAACGGTGTGCGGGACCGTAGCCCAGCTTCATGGAGCCGGTTGCGAATGGTCCTCGCCGATACCCCAGGAGCAACAGTGTCCCTAATTTGCTGGGAAGTGGCGGTGCGATCCCCTACGGCACTGCGTAGGATCCTACGGTCTTGGCGTGCATCCGTGCGTCGTTGCGGTCCGGTCCCAGGTCGACGGGCACGTGCACCTTCCGCCGACCACTGGCGACAACATCGATGTACTGTGGAGACCTCACGCCCCACGTGTTGAGCAATTCGCCGGTACGTCCACCCGGCCTCCCGCATGCCCACTATACGCCCTCGCTCAAAGTCCGTCAACTGCACATACGGTTCACGTCCACGCTGTCGCGGCATGCTACCAGTGTTAAAGACTGCGATGGAGCTCCGTATGCCACGGCAAACTGGCTGACACTGACGGCGGCGGTGCACAAATGCTGCGCAGCTAGCGCCATTCGACGGCCAACACCGCGGTTCCTGGTGTGTCCGCTGTGCCGTGCGTGTGATCATTGCTTGTACAGCCCTCTCGCAGTGTCCGGAGCAAGTATGGTGGGTCTGACACACCGGTGTCAATGTGTTCTTTTTTCCATTTCCAGGAGTGTATTTATCGACCATGTTTCACATCCATACATGGCTACACCCCATACAAATACTTTCAGAAACGACTTCCTGACACTTAAATCTATACTCGATGTTAACACGTTCCTCTTCTTCAGAAACGCTTTCCTTGCCATTGCCAGGCTACATTTTATATCCTCTCTACTTCGACAATCATCAGTTATTTTGCTCCCCAAATAGCAAAACTCCTTTACTACTTTAAGTGTCTCATTTCCTAATCTAATTCCCTCAGCATCACCCGACTTAATTCGACTACATTCCATTATCCTCGTTTTGCTTTTGTTGATGTTCATCTTATATCCTCCTTTCAAGACAATGTCCATTCCGTTCACCTGCTCTTCCAAGTCCTTCGCTGTCTCCGACAGAATTACAATGTCATCGGCGAACCTCGAAGTTTTTATTTTTTCTCCGTGTATTTTAATACCTACTCCGATTTTTTCTTTTGTTCCTTTACTGCTTGCTCAATATACAGATTGAATAACATCGGTGTTGCTCACAGGAGGACCTCCCCAACAGCGAACCACAGAAACGAAACACCCCAACATGAAGGGACGTGGCTTGGGTAGTTGAAACCACTACTCAACTTTGACGCCTTGGGTCGGTGAACCACGAAGCTCGTAGCTATCGGACAGCTCCACACACGCTCCGACACTGCGCAGGGACCACCAGCGGACCCAGCCGACTGCACTGCACGAATATAACTTCCCTGGTCCGCAGCAACCGACCGACTCGCTCAGAATGCCGGCAACACCTAAAATACTCGCCAATGGAAATGACGCCAATCACACACACAACCTGACAAACACTTGCACGAAGACATGAACGGTACACAACAATAACTAAGTACAGATGAAGAAGACAATTCGGGAGTCGATGCACACACACACAGCCGACTCATGAACGATCGGCGAGCCAAAACGCGTCGTCCGGTAGGACGACCGACCGACCGACGATTCACCAAGACCGTGGCCCGGCTCAAGTGATGCGTGGCGGCAATGGTCGAGCGAGCCATGTCGTCGCAGGCCCCACTGCTGCTCCAACCCGACTGCACCACTGCCGCTTTTCAACTCCCTAACTGGCAGGTCCGGACTACGCTCCAGACGCGTTCCAACTCACTGGCAGCCCGAACTCGCGATCCGAACTCGCCTTACGACAGACAACGACCGGGAAGTCATAGGAGTCGAGAGACGATACTGCGAGAGGGGACCCATCCATACGCGGTGGTAATACCGGTCACGGTCAGGCAAAGCAGTAACTCAGTGACAGCAATAATTTAAATTAACGTAGTGAGGTGGAAGTACGTTAAAAACAGGGTGTAAAGTACATGATGGCGGAGACATGAGCCACGTACCGCTCAAACTGGTCTTTGAATTGGTAAATTGCGAAACTGTGCAAGAGACAGAGAAAGAAAAGATGTTGTTTCTAAACTAAACTGCCTTTGGTTAAGCAACTGACTTTGGAAGAAAGTCGAATCTCGCCTGTTGTAGTCGGCTTGCCTTACTAAGTACACTTGTTCAAATATAAAGGTCCCTACCTGTTTATTCAAAGCGTCGGCTGGGCTTCAGTGTCTAGTATGTACTACCTCTGCTTGCCTTACGTTCTACTCTACAACACTGATATGTAACTTGAGTTACAGGCTCCGGATTATTCGTGCAGCCCATATACAGGGAGGCGACGCGTTCTGGTTGCAAAGACGGGGTAGCCTTCATCTCTCCTTACATCTTCGTGTGGGGAGGTAACTCCATTTCCTCTACTCAGCGACGTGCGTCGTAGATTCTGCGGCCCACGCTGAAGCCTCTCAGTTACACGCACAGAAAGTTGACGCGTCACGATAAGCGCATGTACACGCGCCATTTGCACTCGTTAAACGTTCACTGAAAGGGACAACACATCACACGTTGCGTATTCAAAAGAAAGCCGCCACCCATTGCATCAGTTTGCGTCCACTGATGGGAAACTGCAGACAGTACGGGTAATGTAACGGATGATGACGGTAGAGGACTGCAGCACCATTCCCCCTTTCATTTATCGAACAAGCACAAAGATGGCTGACGTAGTATTTAGTGTATGTGGGATTGTAAAACAGTTAACATCCTTAGACGCCAGATAGGCATCTGGCCCGGACGGTATCCCCGTAACATTATACGTTGACTATGCTAGAAATATAGCACCATTCGTATCCATAATCTATCAGAGATCATTGGAACAGCGGAAAGTTCCACGGGACTGGAAGAAGGTCCAGGTCATAGCAGTCTACAAGAAGGGGAGGAAATCGGGTGGACATAATTACCTGCCAATTTAACTGCCATCGATTTGAGTACAGACATAATGACCTTTCTAGACTCTGAGGAGATCATCTGCAGAAACCAGCACGGTTTTAGGAAACAGCCGTCATGCAAGACACAGCTGGCCCTCTTTGTGCATGACACACAACAGGCTCCAGATACCGGCTCCCAGGTTGATGCCATATTTCTCGACTTTCGAAAGGCGCTCGTCTCAGTTCCACACTGTCGCTTGCTCCAAAAAGTGCGCGCTTACGGTCTATCCGATGACATAAGCGGTTGGATAGAAAGTTTCCTAACAGACAGAGAGCAGTATGTCGTCCTGAATGGGGTGACTTCAACAGAAAAAAGCGTAACTTCCGGTGTGCCCCAGGGCAGCGTAACAGGTCCGCTGCTTCTTACGATTTACATAAACGATCTGGTTGATGATGTTGACATCGGCTTTAGACTGTTTGTCGATAATGCTGCAGTCTATAGGAAAGTAGTATCACACGAAAGTTGTGAACAAATCAATGAGGATTTGCAGAAAATAAATGCGTGGTGTAATGACTGGCAGTTATCTCTCAATATTAGTAAGTGTAACCTACTGCGTATAACAAGGCGAAAATCCCCATTCGTGTACGAGTATAAAATAAATACCACATCTTTGGAAGCGATAACATCCGTCAAGTATCTGGGTGTAATTATTCGAAATGATCTCAGATGGAATGATCTGATTACACAAGTAACGGGCAAGGTGAACTCTAGATTGCGGTTTATTGCTAGAATCCTGAAGTGATCCAGTCCTTCAACAAAGGTTACAATACGTTAGTTCGTCCAATCTTAGAGTATTGTTCGTCTGTATGGGACCCTTACCAGTTAGGTCTGATTCAAGAGATTGAGAAGTTCCAAAGAAGAGCGGCAGTATTGGTGACTGGTACATTTAGCCATCGCGAGAGCGTTACAAATCTCATAGAAAGTTTGAAGTGGGACACACTTGCGGACAGACGAAGCGCTAAGTGGAAGGGGCTGCTCACTAAATTCCAAAATCCGATCTTCGCCGAGTATGTAGAGCATATATTATTACCAGTAACTTGCAAATCGCGCAGTAATCACCATTCAAAGATAAGGGAAATTAGAGCTCGTACTGAGGCGATCAGACAGTCGTTTCTCCATCGCGCGATCCGCGAGTGGAACAGAGTGGTGCGTTGGGGGGGGGGGGGGGAGGAAATATGACTTTGGTGCCAATTGTGCTCTCCGTCACACACCGCTTGGTGGCTATCGGAGTATATATGTAGATGTAGAAGTCGTTAGATACAATGACTTGGAAGGTTAGCATCAACTTGATTCAATTTCCTCGCTCCTACGATGTATAGGGTCACACGAAACTAGCCCTACACTAAACTCCTCCCGAATGGGCCATGAAGGCCCAGTGGTTCCGTCTGGCCGCAGTGTCACCCTCAGGTCACAGGAGTCTCTGGATGTGGATATGGAGAGGCATGTGGTCAGCACACCGCTCTCCCTGGCCTATGTCAGTTTCCGAAACCGGAGCCGGTACTTCTCAGTAAAGTAGCTCCTCAATTTGCCTCACAAGGGTTGAGTGCACCCCGCTTGCCAACATCGCTCGGCAGACCAGACGGTCACCCATCCAAGTGCTAGCCCAGGTGCGACAGGTGTTACCGCTGCGGCAAAGCCGTTAAACTAGCCATAAATCAATTCGAAAAAATTAAATTTTTATCGCTGTAACAAGGTTCTGACTACTGTTTTAGTCTTCAGATTGTTACGGTTATGTTTCTCACACAGAAATGATAGAACAAAATTACGGAAGTTACACATACACTACACAGAATCACTGCCTGTGCTAGTAAACGTAATTGGCTCCTGTCTCGAAAGGGCAGCCGTCCGGTCCATTAGAGAAGACGAAGATCTGATAGTTCTACCAGCGGACAAAGGCAACGCAACGGTTCTTCTGTCACGTTATGACTATCTGGGAATGATGGATCTCTTACTTGAAGACTCAGCATACAGAACATTGCGGGACGACCCAACTGAACGGATAAAACGGAAGACGCTTTCACTGCTGAAGAAGAGTTCTTTACCTGACGACGTTCTCAAAAAACTTCGTCCTGGTGCTGCCGTGCCACCGAGATTATACGGTCTTCCCAAGATTCATAAGAGAGGGGTCCCGCTTCGTCCGATCGTGCGTAATTTGGGTGCTCCTACCTACAATCTAGCCAAGTATTTAGCATCTGTTCTTGGCCCTCACGTCGGTAAGTGCGAACATCACATATCCAATTCTATGGTGTTTATTCAGAGATTGAAGTCCTTGTCTGTTAGTCCCTCGGATTTACTTGTGAGCTTTGATGTCGTGTCGCTTTTTACCCGGGTTCCTCTGGAAGAATCCTTGCAGTTAATTGGTGAGAAACTGGATGAGGAAACAACCGGGCTTTGTCGCCACGTGCTGACGTCGACGTACTTTTTATTCAATGACAAATATTTTGAACAGACTGACGGAATGGCTGTGGGGAGCCCATTGTCCCCAATAGTCGCCAATCTTTTTATGGAAGATTTTGAGGACATGGCGCTGAAGACGGCGTCCTTAAAACCAACCTGTTACTGGAGGTACGTTGACGATACGTTTATGGTGTGGCCTCATGGTAGAGAAGCTCTTGACCGCCTCCTAGATCATTTTAATTCCCTGCATCCTAGCATCAAGTTTACCATGGAGGTGGAAAGTGATGGAAAGCTTCCGTTTCTGGATGTTCTGGTGTACAGAAAGGATGATGGGTCACTGGGACACAGTGTTTATCGAAAGCTAACGCACACGGACCGTTACCTGCATGCTTCTAGCTGTCATCCATCGTTCCAGCGTACGGGGTTCCTGCGGACGTTGGCGAGAAGAGCTTATGCCATTTCAGATGGAGAAAGCTTGACACAAGAATTGTACCATCTTAAGGTTGTGTTCAAGCAGAATGGCTATACAGATAAACAGATCCGTCGTGCTTTCCAGTTTGGACCTTCGCCTGAACCACCAGAAGATACCTGCAAATCGGTGGCTTTTCTGCCTTTTGCTGGGAGCATTTCCTCGAAGGTAGGAAGAATTCTGAAAAGATACCATATCAAAAGTATTTTTCGTCCGTCAGCCAAGATTAGAGCGCTCCTTGGCTCTGTAAACGATGACTTGGGTTTGAGGAAGCCCGGTGTGTATAAGATCCCTTGCCACTGTGGGAAGGCTTATATTGGGCAGACAATCCGGACCATTCAGGGCCGATGTGTTGAGCATCAGCGGCACACACGGCTGCTTCAACCTGAGAAATCTGCAGTGGCGGAGCACTGTCTCACCGAGGGAGACAGAATGCTCTATGACGAGACACAAATGGTTGCCCCTGCATCTCGCTATTGGGACTGTGTTTTAAAAGAATCCATAGAGATTCGTTTATAGAGACAAGGGCTATCTTTTAAGTAAGACATGGGACCCGGTGTTATCTGACATTAAAACACAACGATCTGTGTTTCGATCGTCGGAATAAAAATTTTTTAATTTTTGACCGCGATATCTCGATTTCGCCTATTTCCACCACTGGCGGCGCGGTATGTTTACTGCGCTAGAGGGCAGTTACGGCACCTTCTCGCGCACGCGTTGTGGGTCTTCTGCGGCCTATATAGGGGCCGCCGCTTGCGCTAGGAAGTCAGTTCCGGCGAGGTCGTGCACCAGCACTCTCACCTGAAGATGGCGGCCAGTTGGACCTCGGAAATATTGTGTCATGAAGACGTTATGATCCGGCTGCATACCCGAGAAGAATATTATCAAAATTGAGGATGATTTGATGACGATTAGTTTGTCTTTAGGTAAACGTTAAGGCACCATTGTGGCAATTCTGACGTTGTGGCTCGTAACGGAAGCAAGACTAAACATAAGTTAAGACACGTTCATAGGATTTGTCGACCTGGAAAAAGCGTCCAACAATGTAAAATGGTACAAGATGTTCGAAATTATGAGAAAAATAGGGGTAAGCTGTAGGGAGACAGGGGTAACATGCAATATATACAAGAGTTGACGACCAAAACGAAGAGGTCGCATTAAAAAGGGCGTAAGACGGAACAGTCTTTCACCCCTACTGTTCAATCTGCACATCGCAGACGTAATGATGGAAATAAAAGAAGGTTCAAAGTGGAATTAAAATTCAAGGTGAAAGGACATCAATGTTACGACTCGCTGATGACATTGCTATCTTGAGTGAAAGTCAAAAATAATTACGTGATGTGCTGAATGGAACGAATAGTCTAATGAATACCAGAATATGGATTGAGAGTATATCGAAGAAAGACGAAAGTAATTATAAATAGCAGAAATGACATCAGCGAGGCGCTTAGTATCAGGATTGATGATCATGAAGTAGATGAAGTTACAGAATTCTGCTACCTAGGCAGCAAAGTAACCAATCACGGACGGAGAAAGTTATCTAAAACAAAAGCCAGTTCAACATAACGAAAGAAGTCTTCTTGTTCACAAGATACGAAGCATCACCTCTAACCCATACTTTATTGAGTCGAAACTGAGAAGGAACTACAAATTTTCGTGAATAATCATTCTTCAGTATTACACGTTAATCTGAGGCCTGTACTAAGTAGCATTAACAGAAAAGACAGAGACTTTGCAAAGAAGAGTTTTGCGTCACGGAGCCGTTTAGTAAAGGCGAGGGCGACACGAAGATACTCAACGAACGAAAGTGGCGAAGGCTACGGGAGAGGAGTTGTAGGTGACGGAGAGGATTACTGTTGAAGTTTCGAGGGTGTATGTTCAAGAAGTGTCGGGGGAACACATTTCTTCGTGCCTCATACGTCTCGCGAAGTGGTCGCAACTGGAAAAGTCAGCGAAATTCGAGGCGATCCGGTCTGGACAAATACCATTCTTCCCAGGCACCATTCACGACAGGGACACGGAAAGAGGGTAGCGATGTTTGTACCCAAAGTAACTTCCGCCACATACCGTAAGGTGGCTTGCCGGATTTAGATGTAGATAGTAGGTATTACTCCTTTCGTGCACGAAGAAATAATGTATAAGAGAGAAGACAAGTCGAAAACCATTAGTTAAACTTCATTTAAAAGTTTATCATAATATATGGACAGCGATAGTAAAATGTGTTGTTTGATTATTGTTGGTTCGTGGTTGTGCACCGAGTTTTCTTGTGTTTATACGGCTCTAGTTATTCTGTACAACATATCGAGCGGCGTAATGTACTCTGAAATCTTGCTATCGTCTCTCAAAGCACACAGTTTATTCTACCCAGCTTGACAGGTCTTAGTTGAAAAGCTCTGAAGATATCGTCAACAGACTTGCACGAAACACCAAGCAGGTGTGTGCCCTGGTGACAGGATATACTTACAGCAGTCAACTGTCACTTTTCGTCAGAACTACAGTACAAACGTAACAAAACCTGAAGCCTTCCTGTTACCATAATAAAACGCGCCGGAATTTTTTCTAGAGAGATTGTATAAACAGGAGCCAACATACTCACACGCACACTATTTAACAGGAGGCTGAGTTGGGTGATGTTTCAGAGTAAACTCGTTCCCCATTCTCTGGAATGGACAAATGATATTCTACACCGAAGTCGACATTATACGAGCGTAATTACTCGCAAACGATTCCACCAGAAGGGGACTAATTAGAGGGCTCGAGTGAGCACCCCTCTCCGTCGATACGTGTGTAAAGCGGCAATTTTTTTAGCATGGTTATTTCCGTGTGTAATGTATTCCACACTAATTCGAGCGCCAGGATCTTTTTTCCCCTCTGTGCAAAGCCTGAAGCAGCCGCCAAGCGATTTCGGCACATTAATGAGTTATTAACGACTTTCATTTAATTTCAGGGCCAGTAGAGAGCGCGCCCAAGAGCCCCCGACAATAATGAATTTCAATGCGTTTCCCGGCATAGCAGCTACCGAACCTGTCGGCGGTGATACAGCTTGCAGGGTCCTCTAAGCTTAGCCATTATAAACAGAAAATTTTTGGAAATCAAATCGGTTATAGGAATTACTACGCTACCCGGGTTTCAGGACACTAGTCTCATATTCAGGTGCTGGTTAATTGCGTACAGCAGAAACGTACGTAGAAAGGTGGTAGAAGTATTAACAAATTTATCCCGTAATATGAAAGAGCCTGTATTCTCTCGTGTTACGGAAAAAATGAGGTCGACCGGTAAAGTTGTAAATAAACAGGGCCTTATGAAGGATCAGGCGTCTGGACACGAGTACAGCCACCTTATACTGAAGCACAGGGAGGCGTTCCAGTTGTGAGTTAACAGGAAAGTTGTGGCTCCCTGAAAACATTCTTAGTTCGGAGTTTGCGTGGCCACACGGGCAACCACGTGGTGCCGAACGTTATCCGGAGCAAGAGGGGCAGCCCCAGCGCGTGGTCCAGGGCGACCGCGTGGCTGGGAACTCCATGTTGACACTGTGAGCGGGACTGTGCTTTATGTCGATGAAGAAGATTTGTATGCCTGGAATGCCAAACATTAGATTAGATTAGATTAGTTTTTCGTTCCATAGATCCGTGTTGAGGAGATCCTCGTGGATGTGGAATACGTCACTTTTCTTTCTTTTTTTTTTTTGCTGAAATAACAATACTAATAATATGAATATCTACAATACATCATTTGTTTCTATAAAAAACTTCGGCAATGGAGCAGAAGGAGTTAGCCACTGGTATGTCTTTCACGCTCCTTTTAAACTGATCTTTATTTGTAACTAAATATTTATGTTTGCTAAAAAATTATTGAAGATGAGTGTTCCTGAGTGGTGGACCCCTTTTTGAACTAAAGTAAGTGCTTTTAAGTCCTTGTGCAGATCATTTTTGTTCCTGGTATTGTATGTATGAACTGAGCTGTTTGTTGGAAAAAGAGATATATTATTTAGGACAAATTTCATTAAGGAGTAAATATACTGAGAGGCAGTAGTTAGTATACTCAGTTCTTTGAAGAGGTTTCTACAAGATGTCCGTGAATTTACTCCACAAATAATACGTATTACACGCTTTTGGACGCTGAAAATTTTTGTTTGACTTGAAGATTTACCCCAAAATACTATACCATATGACATTATGGAATGAAAGTAGGCAAATATGCAAGCTTTTTCACTTTTATGTCGCCTATGTCTGCTAACACTCGAATTGCAAATACAGACTTGTTAAGGCGTTTCTGCAGTTCTGTGGTGTGCTCCTCCAAACTTAATTTGTTATCAAGTTGTAATCCCAGGAATTTAAGACTGTCAACCTCTTCTGTCTGCTCTTTTTCGTACTTTTTGCATATGCTGGGTGGAAACGTCTTACAGGTTCTGAATTGCATATAGTGAGTCTTTTCGAAGTTTAATGTCAGTGAGTTGGCTTTAAACCATTTATTAATATCCATGAAAATATCATTATCAGATCTTTCTAGAACTACACTCGACAAACTATTTATTGCAATACTTGTGTCATCTGCAAACAAACCGAACTCTGATTCTGGCAGTGTAACTGATGAGAGATCATTAATGTACACAAGAAAAACCAATGGCCCTAAGATGGATCCTTGTGGGACACCACATGTAATTTCTTCCCATTCTGATGGCGGACTTTGTGAAACCCTAATAGCAGACATTTCACAGCTCATGTCGAAATTAATAATAACCAGAGGAAACATGATACCTTAAAAAGAAACATGTATATTACCATTATTTGCACGACGATTGTGATGGTGTAATCAGATTTTCAATATCTTTATTAGTTTAAAGTTTAGTATCTAACTGTAAATTATACAGGTAACATCCAGCAACGAATTTCCAAAATACAAACGGTTCATCCGATTTTGTCGATCGACATGTCTTTAGAAAGCTATTAGTGTAAACCTAAATTGGTATGAATTACAGGCATGTAACTTGAATTGTAGATGAGTTATTGAGGGTCAAAGTGGGCGATTACTATTGATCGCGTCAGGCCATAAGTACTCCACAGTTGCACGATAAAACGGTAGCAGCACGCTTATAAATACACTTAGTCGTCTATGTCTTTGTTTATATCCGGTATATACTATTCATGAAGAAATTGGTCAACTGTTTACTGTGTTTTAGAAAGCACAAAGACATTAGGCTACTGGCTTGCTTTTCTTTCTATTCCTTTGATGTATGTTTATTTAATTTGTTTATGTATTTAATAATGTGTGTTAGAGGGTGTTTATGGTCCAGCCGTAGGAATATTTATTTAATTTAAAGTTATTTAAATGTAAATCCAGTATTTTGTATGTGTTTCTATATGTTTGTGAGTGTGCATTGGCTTGGAGACATGGCGGGGAATCTCTAGACAATCACAACACTCGTTACTACGGTAGACGACTACCAAAGAATGGACAGACTATACGGAAGTGGGGGAGGAGTATCGTTTCCACAGAGGATACGGGGAGCACTGAACAGGACGGCGCGATGGACACGGGCAGTGCTGGATGGCAAGGCGCGACGTAAGGTCAAAGGAAAGACTTGGAGAGTGGAGCAGTTATGCGAGTGGTCGCGGGAGATTCGTAGTGTCGACTTGTGCACTTGTGAGATTTCCGTGGCTACTGCAGTGGAGATGCAGTATTCGTTTAGAAGTGACTACCGTGCCAGCTATATTGTTGTTCATAACTAATAACGTGAAGTAGGAATCTATTGTTTGCCTGTTATTCAACTTATATTTTATTTAATTGCTGGACCATCGACACCAATAAGTGTTTTGCAGTAATAAACGGCAATCTTAAAGGTACTTCTGCCATTGTACTCAACATTTAAAGTCCTTAAAATAGTAGCTACAGAATTTATTTAATTGCAATCTTTCATTTATTAATTTCTGTGTTACATCCAAAATTCGCAATTGCCGAGTGATAGGAACCTTCAATCATGTGTGTATTCATATTGTATACTGTATACTCAGCCGTATTTGGCTTGTAAAGCGGCAACTACGTATCCCAGCCCTTAGACAACGAAACCAGCCAAAACTTTTAACATTCCAACTCTCAACCTGAGGGTACGTAGTTGAGGGCCACCTCATTTTTTTATTTGAAAGCCCGGACAGTACAGACACAACATGGAGAGTAGTGCTGTGCGTTCTCAAAATGTGGCTGCCTGATTGCTTATATGATCCTGTTTACCTCGAGTTTTACAGGTCGACCCCATATTTTTGTGCCTCAAAATGTTCAAATGTGTGTCAAATCTTATGGGACTTAACTGCTAAGGTCATCAGTCCCTAAGCTTACACACTAAACCTAAATTATACTAAGGACAAACACACACACCAATGCCAGAGGGAGGACTCGAACCTCCGCCGGGATCAGCCACACAGTCCATGACTGCAGTTCCTAAGACCACGCGGCTTTTCCCCCGCGGCTTTGTGCCTCACCCACACAGGCTCTCATATTATTGGATATATTTCATAATTTGTCTAGTGACTTCTACAGTTTTGTCGTACACATGTAAGTAGGACATGAATACGAAATTAGTGTCCCGAAACCTGGGTAGGGTACATGCCTTGATCTAAATGAAGGAAGTCTGAAATTACAGCGTGTTTTATTCACTGCGAACTATCCAAGTAACTGTCGTGAATGGTGGCCGTGCGGTTCTAGGCGCTTCAGTTTGGAACTGCGTGACAGCTACGGTCGCAGGTTCGAATCCTGCCTCGGGCATGGATGTGTGTGATGTCCTTAGGCCAGTTAGGTTTAAGTAGTTCTAAGTTCTAGGGGACTGATGACCACAGATGTTAAGTCCCATAGTGCTCCGAGCCATTTGAACCATTTTGTTGTTGTGAATATTGCCTTAACAAGGCAACATCCGCAACTACACCTCGTATTTTTTAAGAGGAAAAAGCATATGTGCAAGTTATCGGCCCCAGGAATCGATCCCGTGCAAAAAAATTCGTCAGTTGTACTGTCAGTACGATCCTATGACCTTCTCAAAGTACAGCTTTTAATCACGCACGCGCATCACTTGTTTGTCATTCGTTCCACTCGACTGCGCCTGTTTAATGCCTGGGCAGGAAGTGCTGTACAGTGAAGTGGTAAGAGGTTTCTATTTCTAGTGACTCTGAACCAGCAACCGACAGTGCGGCATCTCCAGGAGCACTACGAAATGACTGCCAAATTCCAATGTTTGAACGTCAAAGAAAGAGAGCTCCTGAATGTCCTGACTGGAAAGCATCATTACAATCTACATCTACATTTATACTCCGCAAGCCACCCAACGGTGTGTGGTGGAGGGCACTTTACGTGCCACTGTCATTACCTCCCTTTTCTGTTCCAGTCGCGTATGGTTCGCGGGAAGAACGACTGTCTGAAAACCTCCGTGCGCGCTCGAATCTCTCTAATTTTACATTCGTGATCTCCTCGGGAGGTATAAGTAGGGGGAAGCAATATATTCGATACCTCATCCAGAAACGCACCCTCTCGAAACCTGGCGAACAAGCTACACCGCGATGCAGAGCGCCTCTCTTGCAGAGTCTGCCACTTGAGTTTGCTAAACATCTCCGTAACGCTATCACGGTTACCAAATAACCCTGTGACGAAACGCGCCGCTTTTCTTTGGATCTTCTCTATCTCCTCTGTCAACCCGACCTGGTACGGATCCCACACTGATGAGCAATACTCAAGTATAGGTCCAACGAATGTTTTGGAAGCCACCTCCTTTGTTGATGGACTACATTTTCTAAGGACTCTCCCAATGAATCTCAACCTGGTACCCGCCTTACCAACAATTAATTTTATGTGATCATTTCACTTCAAATCGTTCCGCACGCATACTCCCAGATATTTTACAGAAGTAACTGCTACCAGTGTTTGTTCCGCTATCATATAATCATACAATAAAGGATCCTTCTTTCTATGTATTCGCAATACATTACATTTATCTATGTTAAGGGTCAGTTGCCACTCCCTGCACCAAGTGCCTATCCACTGCAGACCTTCCTGCATTTCGCTACAATTTTCTAATGCTGCAACTTCTCTGTATACTACAGCATCATCCGCGAAAAGCCGCATGGAACTTCCGACACTATCTACTTGGTCATTTATATATATTGTGAAAAGCAATGGTCCCATAACACTCCCCTGTGGCACGCCAGAGGTTACCTTAACGTCTGTAGACGTCTCTCCATTGATAGCAACATGCTGTATTCTGTTTGCTAAAAACTCTTCAATCCAGCCACACAGCTGGTCTGGTATTCCGTAGGCTCTTACTTTGTTTATCAGGCGACAGTGCGGAACTGTATCGAATGCCTTCCGGAAGTCAAGGAAAATAGCATCTACCTGGGAGCCTGTATCTAATATTTTTTGGGTCTCATGAACAAATAAAGCGAGTTGGGTCTCACACGATCGCTGTTTCCGGAATCCATGTTGATTCCTACAGAGTAGGTTCTGGGTTTCCAAAAACGACATGATACGCGATCAAAAAACATGTTCTAAAATTCTACAACAGATCGACGTCAGAGATATAGGCCTATAGTTTTGCGCATCTGCTCGACGACCCTTCTTGAAGACTAGGACTACCTGTGCTCTTTTCCAATCATTTGGAACCTTCCGTTCCTCTAGAGACTTGCGGTGCACGGCTGTTAGAAAGGGGGCAAGTTCTTTTGCGTACTCTGTGTAGAATCGAATTGGTATCCCGTCAGCTCCAGTGGACTTTCCTCTGTTGAGTGATTCCAGTTGCTTTTCTATTCCTTGGACACTTATTTCTATGTCAGCCATTTTTTCGTTTGTGCGAGGATTTAAAGAAGGAACTGCAGTGCGGTCTTCCTCTGTGAAACAGCTTTGGAAAAAGGTGTTTAGTATTTCAGCTTTTGCGTGTGTCATCCTCTGTTTCAATGCCTTCATCATCCCGGAGTGTCTGGATATGCTGTTTCGATCCACTTACTGATTTAACGTAAGACCAGAACTTCCTAGGATTTTCTGTCAAGTCGGTACATAGAATTTTGCTTTCGAATTCACTGAACGCTTCACGCATAGCCCTCCTTACGCTAACTTTGACATCGTTCAGCTTCTGTTTGTCTGAGAGTTTCTGGCTGCGTTTAAAGTTGGGGTGAAGCTCTCTTTGCTTTCGCAGTAGTTTCCTAACTTTGTTGTTGAACCACGGTGGGTTTATCCCGTCCCTCACAGTTTTACTCGGCACGTACCTGTCTAAAACGCATTTTACGATTGCCTTGAACTTTTCCCATAAACACTCAACATTGTCAATGTCGGAACAGAAATTTTCGTTTTGATCTGTTAGGTAGTGTGAAATCTGCCTTCTATTACTCTTGCCAAACAGATAAACCTTCCCCCTTTTTTTATATTCCTATTAATTTCCATATTCAGGGATGCTGCAACGGCCTTATGGTCACTGATTCCCTGTTCTACACTTACAGAGTCGAAAAATTCGGGTCTGTTTGTTATCGGCAGGTCCAAGATGTTATCTCCACGAGTCGGTTCTCTGTTTAATTGCTCGAGGTAATTTTCGGATAGTGCACTCAGTATAATGTCACTCGATGCTCTGTCCCTACCACCCGTCCTAAACATCTGAGTGTCCCAGTCTATATCTGGTAAATTGAAAGCTCCACCTAAGTCTATAACATGCTGAGAAAATTTATGTGAAATGTATTCCAAATTTTCTCTCAGTTGTTCTGCCACTAATGCTGCTGAGTCGGGGGGTCGGTAAAAGGAGCCAACTATTAACCTACCTCGGTTGTTGATTGTAACCTCCACCCTTAATAATTCACAGGAACTATCCACTTCTACCTACTACTACTAACAGCGACAAACACGCCACCACCGGTTGCATGCAATCTATCCTTTCTAAACACCATCTGTGCCTTTGTAAAAATTTCGGCAGAATTTATCTCTGGCTTCAGCCATATTTCTGTACCTGTAACGATTTCTGCTTCGGTGCTTTCTATCAGCGCTTGAAGTACGAACCCGAAACCCCACCACCGTATGGCGCAAGTCGAGGAATCTGCAGCCCACACGGTCGCAGAACCGTCTCAGCCTCTGATTCAGACCCTCCACTCGGCTCTGTACCAAAGGTCCGCAGTCAGTCCTGTCGACGATGCTGCAGATGGTGAGCTCTGCTTTCATCCCGCTAGCGAGACTGGCAGTTTTCACCAAATCAGATAGCCGCCGGAAGCCAGAGAGTATTTCCTCCGATCCATAGCGACACACATCATTGGTGCCGACATGAGCGACCACCTGAAGATGGGTGCACCCTGTACCCTACATGGCATCCGGAAGGACCCTTTCCACATCTGGAATGACTCCCTCCGGTATGCAGACGGAGTGCACATCGGTTTTCTTCCCCTCTCTTGCTGCCATATCTCTAAAGGGCCCCATTACGCGCCTGACGTTGGAGCTCCCAACTACCAGTAATCCCACCCTCTGCGACCGCCCGGATATTGCAGACTGAGGGGCAACCTCTGGAACAGGACGTGCAGCCATGTCCGGCCGAAGATCAGTATCAGCCTGAGACAGAGCCTGAAACCGGTTCGTCAGACAAACTGGAGAGGCTTTCCGGTCAGCCCTCCGGAATGTCTTTCGCCCCCTGCCACACATCGAGACGACCTCCCACTCTACCACATGTGAGGGATCAGCCTCAATGTGGGCAGTATCCCGGGCAGCCACAGTCGTAGTCCGATCGGGGGATGCGTGGGACGAGCTGGCCGTCCCCGACAAACCCCCATCCGGACCCCCACAGTGATGCCCATTGGCAACAACCTCAAGCTGTGTGACTGAAGCCAACACTGCCTGAAGCTGGGAGCGAATGGATGCCAACTCAGCCTGCATCCGAACGCAGCAGTTGCAGTCCCTATCCATGCTAAAAACTGTTGTGCAAAGAACGTCTGAACTAATCTACAGAGAGCGCAAACAATTCGACACAAAATTTGAACGGTTATTAAAATACAAGATTGCCTAATAGATGCAGTAATGCTGCTACTTGCGCACTGTTGACACACTGCTCGGCGGCGGAAGGAGACTACGCGATTTTACACTATTCAGGTACTAAAACGCGATGCTACTCTCTCAAATACTATAATACGCCAGAAATTTATGAATTAAAGAATGCAAGTACCAAAAACACGCAAAGGAATTAAGACTTAAAGTATGTAACAAATAAGTGAGCTAAGAGTATACAACTTGCTGCTGCAGCTGCTTATCCAACGGCGGCAGGGAGCACATCCGTGGTGATCACATCGTATCCGCACTTTGGTAATGTTCAGGGGACCACCAAGCAGCGTGGTGACTTCACTGTAATTATTGTCTTTGAATAAAAGTGTCATTTCAGTACGTGTCTATTCGACCGTCTGTTATACAGATTCGTTCATTTGCTCCTACCGATGTTGTCCTATGGAACCTCACATGACAGAACAATGTTGATGGCATTTCACTCTGGAGATGTGATAAACATTGTCAAAATGTCGCAGAATAACTGGTGAAGTACACGAAGACACCTTAGTACTATTGTACAAATTTCGTCCATGAAACTACTTTAGCACATTAAAGCGGCAAATCATATATTAATCTTATCACTGGATTATATACATCAGAAAGTTATTACTTTAACGCTCTTCCATTTTAATATCTCCTGTTAATTTCGCTGTTACCGATGAAAAACAGACCGCACAAGGCAACGTTTCTGAACCATTTACGAAAGATCAAATACTATAAACGGAATAAACTCTCAGACTTATCCAAAACCTGTATGACTACATTGCTAATTACACAAAGGAAGATCGGAGACACTTGGCTAAATATGACCCAAGTAAGGTGTATCTTGGTGCAAAATTCATCACCAACCCTCACTTCTATTTTTTACAGCATGATTCAATTTTCTAACAGTCCCCAAAGCTCTGGAAGGGAACTTCAACGATTACGTGGCTGTCACCTGTCTGGATACCGTCTCTGATACAGATGTGGTGCGGGTTGCATAAAACAACATAGTTAAGGGCAACGGAATACCCTGTCACATTTTGCTACTATTTGTACCTTTAAATTTAATTGCAGAAATCACAGACTACATTATGAGGGAAGACGTGCTCGAGGCAGAGCAAAATGGAGAACCAACGTTCGCTGGTTATTTGCTAGGGGATGACGATGACGATAACGAGGCTGACCTCATCGAAGAGCGTCATTGGCACAACGAGACAGGATGTGAAAACGGGCAAGTGAGAGATCAAGAAGCCAACAGCCTTGCGGCAGTGCTAATAACGGATGCTGTCAGATCACCGAAGTCAACCGCTGTCGGGCTCGGCTAGCACTTGGATGGATCACCGTCTGAATCCGCCGAGTGATGTTAGCAGGTGGGGCGTACTCATCTACATCCATACTCCGCAAGCCACCTGACGGTGTGTGGCGGAGGGTACCTTGAGTACCTCTATCGGTTTTCCCTTCTATTCCAGTCTCGTATTGTTCGTGGAAAGAAGGATTGTCGGTATGCCTCTGTGTGGGCTCTAATCTCTCTGATTTTATCCTCATGGTCTCTTCGCGAGATATACGTAGGAGGGAGCAATATACTGTTTGACTCTTCGGTGAAGGTATGTTCTCGAAACTTCGACAAAAGCCCGTACCGAGCTACTGAGCGTCTCTCCTGTAGAGTCTTCCACCGGAGTTTATCTACCATCTCCGTAACGCTTTCGCGATTACTAAATGATCCTGTAACGAAGCGCGCTGCTCTCCGTTGGATCTTCTCTATAACTTCTATCAACCCTATCTGGTACGGATCCCACACTGCTGAGCAGTATTCAAGCAGTGGGCGAACAAGCGTACTGTAACCTACTTCCTTTGTTTTCGGATTGCATTTCCTTAGGATTCTTCCAATGAATCTCAGTTTGGTTACCGACGATCAACATTATATGATTATTCCATTTTAAATCACTCCTAATGCTTACTCCCAGATAATTTATGGTATTAACTGCTTCCAGTTGCTGACCTGCTATTTTGTAGCTAAATGATAAAGGATCTATCTTTCTGTGTATTCGCAGCACATTACACTTGTCTACATTGAGATTCAGTTGCCATTCCCTGCACCATGCGTCAATTCGCTGCAGATCCTCCTGCATTTCAGTACAATTTTCCACTGTCACAACCTCTCGATACACCACAGCATCATCTGCAAAAAGCCTCAGTGAACATCCACCAGGTCATTTATGTATATTGTGAATAGCAACGGTCCTATGACACTCCACTGCGGCACACCTGAAATCACTCTTACTTCGGAAGACTTCTCTCCATTGAGAATGACATGCTGCGTCCTGTTATCTAGGAACTCCTCAATCCAATCACACAATTGGTCTGATAGTCCATATGCTCTTACTTTGTTCATTAAACGACTGTGGGGAACTGTATCGAACGCCTTGCGGAAGTCGAGAAACACGGCATCTACCTGTGAACCCGTGTCTATGGTCCTCTGAATCTCGTGCACGAATAGCGCGAGCTGGGTTTCACATGACCGTCTTTTTCTAAACCCACGCTGATTCCTATAGAGTAGATTTCTAGTCTCCAGAAAAGTCATTATACTCGAACACAATACGTGTTCCAAAACTGAGGAGCTACTCGACTGAGAAGTAGCAGCACTGGTCACGAAAACTGACAACGCCGGGGGAGCGGTGAGCTGACGACACGCCTTTCCGCAACCACATCCGATGACGCCTCAGGGCTGAGGACGACACGGCGACCGGTCGGTACCGTTGGGCCTTCGAGGCCTGTTCGGACGCTGTTTGTTTCTTTGTTTGCTTTTGAAAGTTCATGAAGCCATCTTTGAAGATATGTCGTCGGATACCACATTGCCCATGTCAGTAACACAGTAGTATATGAAGCGAGTTGCCACCTTTTGAGAAAGTGAAAAGAAGTGGCATCTGTCTTTCACAACCGTCAAGAGGAATTTTGAGTTATTGAAACAACAAATAAATCAGTACATCTGCGGTAGAGACATTGAAACTCAGTGTATGCATCAATAAAAGCTTATCAAGGTCAACACAGTCTATGTACATAAATTTGATAACGCATTCAGGAAAAAGATGACGACCCACGATATTGATATATGGCAAAGGGAAGTGTGGATCTCTTCGTCAAGCCACATCGTACTGGTGGTCCAAGGTTTCTATGGCAGGCTCGAATCCTGGAAGTGATCTTTTTCCGAAATGTGCTTTTTCTGGACTGGTTTCTTAGGCGGCGTGAGGGATTGGTAGTACGTTCCCCAAACTCGCACATTGACTTTCATTGCGACGAGTCTAGTGTCTAGGTACATCTACGTTCACATTCCGAAGCGTTTTTTCTTGTTCCAGTATCGTTCGCACGCCTTTCCTGCTTCATTTGTGGATGACGCGTGGGAAGAGCGAATGTCCGCAACTCTCCGCATGACCTCTAATTTTATGGTGATGCTCATTTCGCGAGCCGTATGAGGGAGAAAGTTCCAATTTCTTGGAACGTAGACTTCCTGAATTTTAATAATAATGCTCCGTAAAGCTGTCGTGCTTAGCAAATGTTTCCAGAACGAAATGTGCTTCTCTTCATTAGATGTTTTGTATTGGTGGTGAAAGAGAAATAACGATAGAAGAAGAGTCTGACAACGTATCACTCTTCCCACATACTCTCAGAAGCTAACGGACGGTCGTTCTTAACACACATAGTTTCAGAATGAAAGGAGACGATTTGGGAGGGGGGACATTATAGGATACTTCTACCAGACCTGTCCTCTGTTCAAATGATTCAAAGGGCTCTAAGCACTATGGGACTTAACATCTGAGGTCATCAATCCTCTAGACTTACAACTACTTAAACCTAACTAACCTAAGGACATCACACACATCCATGCCCGAGGCAGGATTCGAATCTGCGACCGTAGCAGCACCGCGGTTGCGGACTGAAGCGCCTAGAACCGCTCGGCTACAACGGCCGGCCTGTCCTCTGTAAAAAAAAACCATAAGGTGCTTCGCGTAGTGTCGACGGTGGTATACACTATCTGATCAAATGTATGCGGATAGCCCTATGTAATGTGTAGCTGACTATCAAATATCCAAGAGATGAACCTGCCTGCAAAAAGGAGGCGAGCAGTACTGGGCTGTTAGTAGAGAAATGGAATCAGCAGAGTGGGTCGGTCAGAGCAGCTCAATGACTTCGAACGTGGACTAGTCGTTGGATGTCACCTGCGTAACAAATCCATCAGCGACATTTCAACTAATCTGGAGTTGCACAAGTCGTCTTATGACTGTGAAGTGGAAATACAAAGGAAGAGTCACAGCTAAATCGTGTCTTCATCTGCTAACGGACAAGAGCGTTTGAGCATTTCTGAGGGCGGCTGTAAAAAAAAATTGTGATGGTCGCTGTAATGTAGATTTTCTTAAAAACTGTTCCAATAATAATTTATTACAGTCAGTAATACTGTGTCACTTATTTTTTATGTATACTATCTAAATAGGGTAGCTAATTTTTCACAATCAGTATTGGTATTACTTTTATGGAAAGACTTAACGGGCAATATGATAGATTTTGGGTGGGGAAAAAATATGGAAACACCGCCAGAAATGGATGGATGAACATAAATGCAAATAATAGCCAAGCCTGCAGGTTGCGCTGTTGTGTTTGACCACAGACGGCACCGGTAAAATGTGCTCAACACGTTGCAAGTCTCAGTCGTGGTCAGAATACTGTTCTGTGTAGTTTTGAGTGCGTTGTTTCGGAGCTGAACAAATTCGAACGTGGCCAAGTCGCTAGTGTTAGTGTGGTGGGTACTTCTGCAACCAAGGGAGCCCAAGTCCTTGGTGTTGTAAGAGGCACCGTATCGAAGATTTATACCGCATACAGGCAATGCGGAAAACATCCTTAACAATTAAAATACTCAGTAGTAAATCTACTTTATTAAAAAAGAGAAAGCTGTAATGTAGACAATTTTAGACCTATTTCTACTCCATCAGTGTTTGCTAAAGTTATTGAAAAAGCTGTGTTTGTAAGGATAATTGATCATTTTATATCACATAATTCGCTATCAGATGTACACTTCGGCTTTAGAAGTAGTTGAACAACTGAAAGTGCTATATTATTTATTCTCTGTGAAGTGCTGGATGGGTTAAACAAAAGGTTTCGAACGCTAGGCATCTTTTTCATTTAACTAAGGCGTTTGATTGTGTTGATCACAAAACATTGCTCCAGAAGTTGGAATAGGGGAGTAGCTCACAACTGGTTCACCTCTCACTTTAAAAACAGATAGCAAAAAGTCATTATTCACAGAGTGAGGTCTGAGTGGGGTACGGTCAAATGGGGGGGGGGGGGGGGGGTACCACAGGGGTCAGTGTTGGGGCCACCCCTGTTCCTTATTTATGTAAATGATATGCCCTCTCATATTACAGGTAACTCTAAAATATATGTTTGCTGATGACACTAGCTTGGTAGTAAAGGATGTTATGTGCAACAGTGGCTCAGTTTCAAATAGTGCAGTTCATGACCCAAGTTCATGGCTTGTAGAAAATAAACTAACACCAAATCACGGTAAGACTCAGTTTTTACAGTTTCTAACACACAATTCAAGAAAACCGACTTTTAAATTTCCCAGAATTGGCATATGATTAGTGAAACTGAACAGCTCAAATTTCTAGGTGTTCAGATAGATAGTAAACTGTCGTGGAAAGCCCATGTCCAGGTTCATGTTCAAAGACTTAATGCTGCCATTTTTACTATTCGAAAGGTATCTGAAGTAAGTGATCGTTCGACGCGAAAATTAGTCTACTATGCTTATTTTCATTCGTTTCTGTCGTATGGTATTATATTTTGCGGTAACTCTTCCCATTCTAAAATGATATTTTTGGCTCCTAAACGGGCGGTTCGGGCAATAAGTGGTGTAAGTTCGCGAATTTCTTGTCGACCCCTGTTAATCAGTCTGGGTAATTTGACATTGCCCTCTATCTCTCTCAGAGAAAATCTTCAGCAGTTAGACTAGGATGAGGTGTACAAGTAACCCGATGCTAATTTAAAATATAACTTATATCATGATACATTTGTAAGAGAATTTGAAAACTGTTTCCCCAAGAAAGTAGTTAAATCAAATTATAAGAAACCATGCAAAAAACCTTGGCGTACTAAAGGAATAAAAATATCTTGTAACCACAAAAGGGAACTGTATCTAACAACAAGAAAGAGTAATGACCCAGAAACAGCCCAATATTATAAAAACTACTGTGCTACATAAGAAAAGTTATTAAAAAGTCCAGAAGCATGTGCTTCATGTCTCAGATTAATACCCCTGATAACAAAATCAAAACAATTTGGAATATTATTACAAGGGAGACATGGCAACCAAGAGAACAGGACGACAGCATCACCATCAAAGTGAATGGAAACTCGATAAACAACAAGCCAGAAGTCAAAAACATTATGAATAATTATTTTTTAAATGTTGTAGAGAAAATTAGATCTAAATGTTCATTAGAAGAAGCATGGCAGCTAATGGAAGAGGCCTTATGCACACCATTTGATACAATTGAAATTCCGCCCACCTCTCCTTCTGAAATTAGGAAGATAATAAACTCTCTCAAGAATAAAAGCTCACGTGGAATTGATGGCATTTCCAGCAGGATAATAAAATCTTGTTCCCAAAAAATAAGTGGGATTCTTAGCCACATGTGTAATAGCTCTCTGAAGCAGGGTATTTTCCCAGATAGACTGAAGTATGCCATTGTTAAACTATTGCATAAAAAGGGGGATACGTCTGATGTCAACAACTACCACCCAATCTCTCTTCTGACTGCCTTATCCAAAATTCTTGAAAAAGTAATGTATTGTAGAGCAGCTTCACACCTTTCTAAAAATAAAGTCTTAACAAAATGTCAGTTCGGTTTCCAGAAGGGTTTTTCAACGGAAAATGCTTTGTATACTTTCACTAATGAAATATTAAATGCTCTGATTAACCGGAAGTCACCCGTTGGGATTTTTGTGATCTATCAAACGCTTTTGATATCTAACTGGAAGAGTGCAGAAAATTGAAATAAGCAGTTCAGATAATATGCAAAAAACTGGTGATTTCTCAAATTGGGGAACAATCAAGAATGGGGTGTCAAAAGGTTCGGTGTTGGGTCCTCTGCTGTTCTTAATATATATTAATGACTTGTCATTCTATATTCACGAAGATGCAAAGCTGGTACTTCTTGTCTATGAGACAAGTATAGCTATCACACCCAACAGACAAGAATTAACTGCTGAAATTGTAAACGATGTTTTTCAGAAAATCATTAAGTGATTCTTTGCAAATGGGCTCTCATTAAACTTTGACAAAACACAGTATATATGGTTCCACACAGTAAATGGAATGACACCATTAATAAATATAAACTTCGATCAGAAATCGGTAGCTAAGGTAGAATATTCAAAATTTCTAGGTGTATGCATTCATGAGGGGTTCAACTGGAAAAAACACACTGAGGATTTGCTGAAACGTTTGAGTTCAGCTACTTATGCTATTAGGGTAATTGCAAATTTTGGCGATATACATCTGAGTAAGTTAGCTTACCATGCCTATTCTCATGGTCTGCTTTCGGATGGCATCACATTCTGGGGTAACTCATCGTTGAGTAAAAGAGCTTTCATTGCACAAAAGAGTGTAATCAGAATAACTGCTGGAGCTCATCCAAGATCATCCTGCATACACTTACTTAAAGAGCTATAGATCTTCACTGTAGCCTCACAATATATATATATATATATATATATATATATATATATATATATATATATTCACTTATGAAATTTGTTATTAACAATCAGAACAAATTCAAAAGTAATAGCAGTATACATGGCTACAACACTAGGAGAAAGGATAATCTTCACTATTCAAGGTTAAATCTAACTTTGGCTCAGAATGGGGTAAATTATGCTGCTACAAAAGTCTTTGGTCACTTACCTAATAGCATCAAAAGTCTGACAGATAGTCATATAGCATTTAAAAGGAAATTAAAAGAATTTCTTAATGGCAACTCCTTCTACTCATTAGATGAATTTTTGGATGTAGTAAGTGGGCAATTTCCCCAACCCCGACAAAAAAAAAATACTAAGTGTCATACAATATTTTGTGTAATGTAATATCTTGTATAGACACTTTTTATTAACCTGACACGTTCCACATCATTAAGAAGTGTCGTATTCATGATCTATGGAACAAGTACTAATCTAATCTAATGTAATTTCACTTCACTGGCCCCTGTTGTATTTAGATTGAGCCGTGGCAGTGATGCCGTAAACCATGGACTTCGAAGCAGTGGAAGAATGTCATTTGCTCGGATGAGTCTTTTTTCACATTGTTTCAACTAACGGCCAAGTTTACGTCCCAAGAGTGAAACATGGCGGGCCCTGTAAATTATCTGGGCAGACATATCGTGGTACTCCATAGGCCGCAAGGTTGCCCTTCAAGTTCGCAGACTTCCAAGGACTGTGAGATCCTTTTGGCTACTAGCCCCATCACATATTTCAATGTTTGTTCCCCAGTGATAATGTTCTGTTCGAGTGTGACAAGACCCCTGTTTACAGAACTCAAGTCGTCGAGGACTGGTCTGAGAGTATGAGGTTGAATTGTCGCATCTCCCCTGACAAGATTTCAGTATTATTGACCTTTGTAGTCTATTTTGGAGCCTACGTACTCTCTCTTCACCCTCAAAGCCGTTACCTCAACTTGTCACTAGTTAGCAGAAAGAAAATTATGACATTCCCTCGAAAACTATACAGGACCGCGGCCAGCTCGTGCCTGGGAAAATGTTGTCTTCTCTGGAAAGTCATGAGTCATAGCTTGACAGTTATTGAACATGGACTATAGACTGTTTGGAGTGTCAATGAATGAGTTCACAGCTTTAGCTTTTCGGTTGACACAGGAAAGTATACTGAAGCGCCCGTTTAATGAGGAATTAAAAATGACAGGTGAAGACCGGATGAGTCAGTTTCTTTCGAGGAATCAGGACTTAATTAATCGAAAGCCGGAGGCTAGCTCTGGTACTCGAGCAACAGGCTTCAGCTGTGCAAACGTTTCCAAGTTTTTCGATCTTTCTGCAGGTCGCACTTATAATTGTGACGAGACTGGGATATTTGCCAGCCCAAAGGGGCATTCGAAGAAAATTGCTCTCTTATGAAAGCGTCAAGTAGGCACGCCACCGGAGTGGGGAAAAACCGTAACAGTTTCAATACGCGTTTCACTTTCCGGTGCCTTCTGTGCTTACCTTCCCCAGTAAAAGGATCCAGGAGGAGTGTTTGGACGGAATGTAGTGAATCAAACTGAATAAACACCGAGAATTTTACAAAATGGTTCAAGAAATTCGTAATGTTTTCCAGCTCAACCAAACAATACTTTGTGCTGTCAGTGGCTTGGCGAGAGAATATCATTTGGTTATGTTATGTCTTCCGCCCCATTCTCCTCATAGGCTACAGCCTCTTGATGTATAGCTAATGATCCCTCGAAAGTGGCCCAGAAAACATCCTGACAAACTTATCACTCTGTAACAAGTAGCATCTCTTTTTTGGCTCAACGTTTCTGAATGTTGGTGCCATGAAATCTACAATCAAAGGGTTTTAGGCTGCAGGAATTTGGCCTGCTGGCGCGGGTGTTTTCGCCGATGCAGACTTTTTACCATCAGCACCAACTGATCGACCTATGGGAGACACGACGTCAAGTCCATCAGCTTCGTCTGACACTGTCGTAGAACCAGCAATGACTCTTTATTCTGATAATTAGCCGAAACAGAGTGCACGAGAAGACAGAAATAGGCCTCCTGAAGAAACAGCTTCCCCTTCAAATTCCACAGAAGTTTCCCTTATTTCTCCACAGCACGTTGTTGCCATTCCAAAACTTGATGCGAAAGAGAGCTACAAAAAGAAAGAAAGGTCGTGCTGTAACCCTGACTTCTTCTACGTACAAGAAATAACTTCAGACAGCTGTCGAAAGTTCTAACAAGAAAAAAAGGCAGGAAAAGATGAAAACAAAAAGAGACAGAAATTCATTCCTGATAAAAGGGAAAGGAACATGAAAATTCAAGAAGAGTAAAACAAAAGTCGAAGGTGGAGCATGTAGGGAAGCAGCCTACTCACGCCGTATAAAATTCACATCAGTCTTTCCATTGTGTGCCAGCCAGTCCGCTGTAATTAGCTCTGACATCATAAATGTTGCGCAATACTTTAAAAATCAAGTAAATAATCTGACACGTTTCTAGCATGTCAAGAGTAATACTAAATCAATATGTGTTTAACCATTTTCGAAATTTAGACGTTTTTCTGTAAAAATCATTGGCGCAACAGAAAAGAGCTAGAAACTTAAAAATTTATATTTGGATTCCTTTTTCATAATAATTTAGTATAAACAGTATTCTGGATCTCATAAATTAAAATTTTAGTTGAAATTTATGATTTTCTGGTTTTTGTCTTAGAAATTAAGGAAGCAAGATAGACTAAGCAGGCGAATAAATAAGACTAGGATGTTTAAATTTAAGTAGAAGGGAGATCCGCTATAATCATAAAGATGTGAGAAGTTTCAATTGAATAACTATAAAACTATAGCGATAGCGTATCTCCAAGGGGCAAGTTCAGAGCTAGTCTACTGCGTGTATTGTAATTAAATTAGTTCTCCCGCCCAAAATATTTTACTTAGCCACGTCAGACTTTTATTATGATTACTTACCTGTGTGCTGAATGAACATTTAAATTGAGAGCTTCATCGGCCATCAGAAAAGGAAGCGATGATTGATTCAATAACTTAAAGTGGTGCATTACTAGCCCAGCGGCTAGTCGGGAGAGCGGAATTGATCAGGCGTTCCCTTAGCCGTCCGCACCGCGGCTTTATATATAAGAACGCTGCGCGAGAAAGAAAGGCCCCAGTTCTCTCCAGACGCTGAATAGCACACCACCTGTGCCGGGAGTCGCGTCGCGTCGGTATCATTGCTATAAACAGCCTCGGATGCCGTAATAAGTTACTCGGGATACGCGTAACCATGAAATCTTTTTCGAGTGAAGTGTTAATTCTGGGATGACTTTAATGATCTATCTTCAGTTTGCGTATGTCGTATTTTCACGTGCCTCCGCGGGACAGACATTCTACCATTATTTAGTGTGGCGTTTGATGGACATTATCATCAAATTATGGCGAGCATTCACTTAAACATTTGGTTTGAACAATTATAGTTGCATCAGCGCATTAGACTCTGAACTGCTCTGGTAGTTGGATTGTGTGGATCCTTTTTGGTCTGTGACTTTCAGAATATAGTGAACATTTTAGAGGGATTCGTTTTTTTATTATGAATCCCAGACAATCTCCTAATTCCTCAAAGCTATAAGCTGTAGCTATAAATGTATTTCTCAGATGAAGTGGGCACTAGGAATTCTAATTACAGGCTTCACGTTTTGTTAATCACTTTCTGGTTGCCAATATTGTAGTTAGAGAGCCAGTGTTGAGAACGACAAAAGACTGCATAAATAATAGGAAGATTTAACAACAATTAATTCCACCCGCCGCCCCACAAGCAGACGGGATGGACATTGAGTGTCTTTACTACAACTATTTATATTCGACATCGAATGAAGGTTGGGTGGCTTGTGTTTCGAGTCAAATAGAACTGACAGGGAAATTGAATTTATCTGTGAATGTTGTGCCCAATGTTACAGTTTTATGCCCAATATCACTAACATTCTTGTGCACTCATACGCTTATTGTGTTATGGATTTTTAGGAAATTATTCAGTTGTGAGAAGAAACGCTTTCGGAGTAGCAACTATCAAAGGTCAAACGTTTTCTGAGCACCACATCCGTAATTCAGTAATAATAGGCTTCAGTACAGCGCGCGGCAGGAATTGCGGTAAACTCTGACCACAACAGGTCGTGAGTTACTTGCTTTATTATTACTTATTTTGCTCGGCCAGCTAGAGCATCTTGAGATATTCGTCGCCCTGATGACACCACGCCAAAAATTCCGAATCACGCTCAGGACTATCCGAAGCTTTGAGGTCTTTCCACCAGGAGGATTAATATCGCAGGATGCTCTCGTTTGCAGAGCTGATAGTGGAGAGGCAAGTAATGTACAATTTCTTCTGTTTCGTCTCCGCGTTAATAACATTACTCTGTGGGTTCATCTTTAGATTCACAACGTCTCTGCACCAAAATTTTATTTATCCACCCTGGAACTATTTTGGAGAAAACGCACTAACAACAGTCAGACGTAAAAATTGTAGCATGACGCCCATACATACACTCTGTTAGTTGTACATGTTGCCACGTCTGACTTGACAGTGGGTTTCTCCCGAAGCATGTACTGTTGAAGGGGAAAAATAATTACCTTCCTGAAAATGGTGTAACTGAAGAACTATCCAGGATTATTGGCATGATGGTGAACATTTACCAACGCTTTCAGTAATCATGCGAAACACTCGTTCCCACATCCACTGTCAGCAGTGATTCACGCAATTATTAAAACCCTTAAAAGACCAATGCGAAATCAATTTCAGCATTTTCTCGTATAGGCCGCTGGAACCGCACCCGGGTCACCGCCAATTAATTAAAATAACAATAACAACAAACGATTTTTGACAGCAAATGGTCAGCTCTGCTGGTCATTACGTGTGTCGCGTTAACCACAAAAAACAACAATAGCGTGCGGTTAAAAGCTCGTCATTATCGCATTCGATAGCAACAGCTTACGCTAATGGGCACTGAAATTGAAACACACAGCGTTCTGAAATCGTACGACAACAAGGCCCGCTACTGCAGTACCCCTGTCTACCGTCGGAGATCGTCTGGGCATTCAAGGCGAGTTCCAGCTTCGTGTTTGAGCAACGTTTAGTAGCGTTTAAGCCCTATTGACACATATTGTCCTGGAATGGTAATGCGATAACTTTTTGGTAGAATATTACTTGAAAGCAGCTAGTCGCAGTAAACATAGGTACACTGCGTCATATAAATCTATGCATTGTTTGCTGCTATGCAGTACACTACTGGCTATTAAAATTGCTACACCAAGAAGAAATGCAGATGATAAACGGGTATTCATTGGACAAATATATTATACTAGAACTGAAATGCGATTACATTTTCACGCATTTTCGGTGCATAGATACTGAGGAATCAGTACCTACAACAACCACCTCTGGCCGTGATAACGGTCTTGATACGCCTGGGCAATGAGTCAAACAGAGCTTGGATGGTGTGTACAGGTACAGTTGTCCATGCAGCTTCAACACGATACCACAGTTCATCAAGAGTAGTGACTGGCGTATTGTGACGAGCCAGTTGCTCGCCCACCATTGACCAGACGTTTTCAATTATGGTGAGAGATCTGGAGAATGTGCTGGCCAGGGCAGCAGTCGAACATTTTCTGTATACAGAAAAACCCGTACAGGACCTGCAACATGCGGTCGTGCATTACCCTGCTGAAATGTAGGGTTTCGCAGGGATCGAATGAAGGGTAGAGCCACGGGTCGTAACACATCTGAAATGCAGCGTCCACCAATGTTCACAGTGCCGTCAATGGGAACAAGAGGTGACCGAGACGTGTAACCAATCGCACCCCATACCATCACGCCAGGTGATACGCCAGTATGGCGATGACGAATACACGCTTCCAATGTGCGTTTACCGCGATGTCGCCAAATACGGATGCGACCATCATGATGCTGTAAACATAACCTGGATTCATTCGAAAAAACGACGTTTTGCCATTCGTGCACCCAGATTCGCCGTTGAGTACACCATCGCAGGCACTCCTGTCTGTGATGATGCAGCGTCAAGGGTAACCGCAGCCATGGTCTCTGAGCTGACAGTCCATGATTCTGTAAACGTCGTCGAACTGTTCGTGCAGATGGTTGTTGTCTTGCAAACGTCCCCATCTGTTGAACCAGGGATCGAAACGTGGCTGCACGATGCGTTACAGCCATGCGGATAAGATGCCTGTCATCTCGACTGCTAGTGATACGAGGCCGTTGGGATCCAGCACGGCGTTCCGTATTACCCTCCTGAACCCACCGATTCCATATTCTGCTAACAGTCATTGGATCTCGACCAACGCGAGCAGTAATGTCACGATTCGATAAACCGCAATCGCGATAGGCTACAATCCGACCTTTATCAAAGTCGGAAACGTGATGTTACGCATTTGTTCTCCTTACACGAGGCATCACAACAACGTTTCACCAGGCAACGCCGGTTAACTGCTGTTTGTGTATGAGAAATCGGTTGGAAACTTCCCTCATGTCAACAAGTTGTAGGTGTCACCACCGGCGCCAACCTTGTGTGAATGCTCTGAAAAACTAATCATTTGCATATCACAGCATCTTCCTCCTGTCGGTTAGCACCTTCGTGGCGTAGCAATTTTAATGGGCAGTAGTGTATTTTCTTACTGACATCTAGGTTCTCATTATTTTTGTCGTATTTTAACCGCATTTCATGACTACTTTCAAACTTACTGCGTTAAATTCTTTCATTCTTTTTTAAGCTGGACAGTATGGATAATTTTAAGTTTTGTGTAGAAACGGGCGCACTGGTCCATCATCAATGTCCTCTGCACTACAGAAAGGAAAATATCTTTCAAAACACATCTTAAATTTATCTCTGGTGTAAAGTGTTTCGTATTAACTAATGCTACTGCCACTTTCTCATATAATTTGACGTGCCACATATACGATGCCGGGAAAAAAAGTTATACACAATTTTAGAGGTTTTCAATTTACTCAAAACTTTTTGTTGCAAAAGCGTATATGAAGTACATTATATAATGAGTTACAGATCAATAACACTAGTGGTTGTGAGGTACGAGGTACCCACCCATGCTGGAACACCCACGCTGGCACGTGGTGCAGCCTCCGTGGGCGGCAGTGTAGGCGCTGTCTCTGGCATCCAGTCCATCATGCAGATGGCGAATACGGTCGTGGGACAAGTTACGCCACGACAGCTCGACATTTTCAGGTAGTTCTGTAAGAATAGTTGCCTGACGAGTCTTACGAGTCACACACAGAGTGCTGCGGGTTATCATTATCCTGTTGGAACAACACATCACCTTCCTATTTCAAGAACGGCAAAAGAACGGGTCTAAAAACAATCTGCGTGTACCGACCGCTGGCTGGCATCCCCTCCAGAAACACCAAGGCTGAACGAGAGTTGTAGCTTATTGCATCCCATACCATAAGGTCTGGGATGTGGCCAACGTATTGTAACGCCGGAAATGCATATCCTCCTATTTCCGTCTATTGTACTATAAATTTGTTTTCCTTATTTTTGTTACCTGAATATATGACATTTCTGTGTCTTTACATATTGTAATTGTTTTACTATTTGTATATATATGCATTTATGTCGATGTATAATTGGTTTGTTTTGTGAATATTATTTGTATTTATACGCTGGGTCTGGCCTAGGGAAAACTGTACTATCGAACGAATACATCGATAGGTCGTGTGAAGAATCAAAGTGCGTAGGATTTTTGGTAGTGTTAACTCTGCCGCGTGGAGCGCGGGCTGAGCAGGAGAGTCTGCCTGGAGTAGCGAGAGGAGCAGGTGTGTTGTGTGACGCTCCCGCGAGTTGCCGCGCTTTTGGGGTTTGGCAGCATGTAATTTCGCTAAACTTGCGATGATAGTTTCTGACATGGTGTCGTGGACGGGAAGCATTAGCTGGCGCACATCAAGAGCCCGTTTCGTCTAGTGACCGTGTCGAGAAGAAGGCGCGCCAACATCCAGCTTCTGCAACAGCGACGGCCGACAATGAGTGACTGTCGCCACCTCCTCGATCGACGGTTTCAAACCTTCAATCAACCAACAAGGAAGACTGGAAGCACGGCAAAGTTTTAGAACTGTATGGCAGACCTCAGCTTTTCAAACTTTTAAAATTGTTGAATCACAAAATTACAGCTACTTAGCATGAACCTTTGTTGCTCATTGTCCCAATTGCATTACCAAGCAGGGTCCCTTCCTTTTCCGGAATGAACCCGAGTGTCGTTCAAATTCACACGCCAGCATTAAAGTACAATCATTCCATTTCACTACTTTAATTTCAAAGTTCAGTTAAAGTATTCATAGCTGGCTACAATACTTAGATTACACAAGCACAAATTAAGAGTGCGATTTTTGTTACCATATTTTAGCTTACCTGTGACTGCAGCTCAGCTTGGTACGTACTAAATTTTACTATTGTTAATTGTTCAGAATCATTTAATTCAAGTTCAAAGTTAAATCTCTTATTTCTAAATTGCGTAGATTCAAGTAGCTTTTAAAATGATTGGTGAGGTAGGACAAGACTAACTGTATTTTACTGAATTTCGATGTGCTTCAGAAAGAAAGCTCACTATGAACCTCAGTCACTAAATTAACTTTCGATTTTCCGGTTTTATTAATTCTTTTGCTAAATTAAGTCAGAGTGTAGCGAAATTTATTACTTCTGACAAACTTTCAGTTTTCACACTACACTTGTCAACCTTCAGTTCCCACGCTTCTAGTGCTAATTATATCGGTAATAATCTTTCTTTTTGAGTTACTATAGTAATTGTCCTTAGGGCTGGCGACCGTAATTTCCCCCAAATCTCAAATATCTAATTACCGCTAGTTAATTGTTAACGTAATGGCCGCACATTTACTTTCTTTATTAACTTTACCCCTTTTCAAAATTAATTTCCACCAGTTTCATTTGCTTTTTTCCTTTCATTTGGATGTAACCCTTTCCTCCCTCTTTACCGACAAATTGACTTCGGTGACGATTGATTTTCTCAAATTTCCATTAGGTACACGCGGTTTAATTTTTCACTGTCATTAACGTCTATAAGTGAGGGGGAGGTTACAGTATCTTGCATGAATGTATTCAACGAAACAGCGCTTACCAGTTGTGACGTATAGTTTTACATATATAAATTTTCGGTGCCTCCAGTGTCACGCCTTTCAGTGTCACACAAATTTTTATTTTTAAAGGGGATCACTTAAGGCTATTTCCATGGGTTCGCCCCTCAAATTTCTCCCTCATATCACAAAATTGTCGTCTGATGTAGTACAAACTTAAAAAATAAATTCCTTTTAAAGCACAGTTTCGTATATAATTTATATTCAAAACCTTACACCTGTGTCACAGAACAAACCCTACATCGAGAATACTTTACACAAGTTTAGGGGGAGAAATGCTCCCGATAATATTTACAGTAGTTAAAGAACATCAAAATATGAACAGGATTAAATGAACAAACAGTACATGGGACTATGTTAATCAATTCAACTGTGAAAACCTAAGAAGCATATTATTAGCAAAATGAGAAATATGCAAAAGTGAAATGCCAAAACGAGCACTTCTCAATTGGGGGTAAATCAAAACAATAGGAATGGCTGAAAGAGAGCCCAATAATATGAGCCATAAACGAATAAGAGCTAAGCAACTAAGCAAATAAGAGAATAGGCAAAAATGAGATGCCAACAAAATGAGAGCTGGCTGAACTCCGACGGCCCTTATATACGGTTGCGCTAGTGGCGGCACAGCGCGGCCCGTACGCAACACGCGCGCCTACGACTGCAATGCACTCTTAGCGCTCGCGGTGGCGTCTAGTAAAGGACCATCACTTTCGAGCAGGCAGAATCTGCTTTCTTCGAAGAAGACAACTGTGCGGATTCCAAGTGAACCTCTGACGCCATCAGTCACCATTTCAGATGTTGTGGTGTGAGCGGAGGAAGGGTTAGAGGCGTGCCTGCCTGTAATCCCTATGCTAACAACCGGTTCGCAACACTTCGTGTCGAAACATCTGTGTTCATAAGCCCTCTTAATAGCGCTGTGGCAGCTGTAGGATCTACCACCGCTACTCTTAAAATACGACTATCCTCATCGGCGTCCGTGCTGTTTGGACGTCCAGTACCTCATCTACAGCGGTGAGATTGTTCACGTGACCACTTACACCAGCATCGTTGCACAACTGACGCAGGACGTACAACGTGTGTAATAGTCCTCTGAAAGGACCATCCTGCCACCGGAAGGTCGCAATTTGCCCCTTTCGAATGGTTCGGTTGGCTGTAGGAAGTGCGTCTCCGTGGCCTGATTGCCTGCTTGCATCACAGCTCTGCACCACTCTGTGCCTTCAGGCTGTGAGCAGTCCTCATTAAAGGCATATGGTGTTCTGGTAGCTATGCAGAGACGCTATCTGTTGGTGGACGACGTTGAAATCAAAATCGACGTCATCTTTATAGTCCGGCAGTGCATACTGGTTCATTAGCACTTGACTTTTCAAAGACGTTTACTGATGCCAGTCTCATAATTACCTAACTATATGACAGTGGTAATCAGCCTGTACATTTGAATATTGTCCGTCATTGGCAATGTTCTTTACTTTCAAAGGTAATGATTGAGTTGTTAAGCTAGTTAGATAGGTTCGTGTTCTATGGACCATTTGCAAAATAAATCATAATGATGTGAGAACGCGTCATTTTATATACAAAAAAAAACAAATTATTTTGTAAACATAGCTAGATGGTGATCATTTATAAGTGACTTTTTTAACAAAAAAAGAGGACATACAGAGGTGTGTCAGTAATTCCTACCCACTATCTTTTACACATAACTATCACAGAAAATCGTCTACTGATTAAAAGAAGCTGCCAGAGCGACACTTTTTCAGTTTGTTTCCAGATTTTAGTTTGCTGTCTGTCAGACATTTTATATCACTGGGTAAGTGTTCTAAAACTGTGGTACCAGCGTTGTGTACCTCTTTTGGTACTAAAAACAAGCTTAATGTGTCGTAATGGACGTCGTTTTTTCGTTCTGGTATTGGAGTTATGTACGGCATTATTCCTTTTGAAGTGCAGTGCATTATTCACAACGTTCTTCATAAAAGAAGAAATATACTGTGAAGCAATAATCAAAATGCCTAACTCAAATGACTCTGAGCACTATGGGACTTAACGTCTGAGGTCATCAGTCCCCTAGAACATAGAACTACTTAGACCTAACTAACCTAAGGACATCGCACACATCCATGCCAGAGGCAGGATTCGAACTGAAACGTCCCCTTAGAACAATTTATACACAACTGTGCTTAAACTGACACACAATATTTTTTTAGCGCAATGCAATCTGACTTTCAGAAATCCCTACAAAGGAATGGCCCTGACTAACATTAACCTATACGTTTCACAAATCACTTACCTCACCAAAAATCTCCGTTACTCGAACTACTGCAATACAGCGAGCGCCACTACTGCCAGCTAAATAAAAGATTCAAACTACGGAAGTCACTAACTACTAATAGGGATAGTTAGCAAATGAAAGATTTTAATAGAGAACAAACACTGTATTTACCTTAATAATCATAATATATATACAAGTTCAATTTCAAAACTCCGCCTTCTCTCTCCCCACATCCACCACTGCTGGCGGCTCACCTCCAACTGCGCAACGCTACGCGCTGTTCACATCCAGCTGCCGCTGCCCAACACTACAATGGCAGACAACAATGCAAACTAGCCACACACTGCAAACAGCAGAGCCAGTGATTTTCGTACAGAGCGCTACGTGACATTGCCAATAAGAACACATAAACAGCCTACTTACATAGCCCCCATGCTCGCCATAAAAAATTTTACAAATTGTTTTGGGCAGTGGGCAATACATATTTGATAAAATTTTTCATAATTACAATAACAAAGATGTCAAATGCACACACTTATTAATACAATGGTGGTCAAAAGCTAAAATTTTCTCACAGTCCATAAAGACAGTCCTGATCATTCATCACAGTAAAACTGCCGTTTCTTTTATCAAAGTCTGAGCAGTAAAAGACAATGCACACGGAAGTAGTGGATGTCCATGCAGTCTTGAAGAAGTAGTGTTGTCCTTCCAACAGAAAGACAGTGCTGACTCTTGACATGCTGACAGGTAATGGGCCACAACAGAGCAAACCCACAGCAGAGTCAGTCGAAGTTGATGAATATTGGTAGGTAGGTCATCACAGAGTAGACCCACTGTAGTCCTGGTAGAGATTGTGGTATTGGTGGGCCACCAGAGGTGCAGACCCACTGCAGTCCTTGTAGAAATAATGGTATTGGTGAGTCAGCAAAGGTGTAGACCCACTGTAGTCCTTGTAGAAATAATGGTACTGGTGAGTCATCAAAGATGCAGACCCACTGCAGTCCTTGTAGACATGGCCAGCAGCCATCTGTTGTGACTGTGCGGGTGCACAATCACCATTGAAGAGTCTTGCAGTTAATATAGCAAGTCCATAATCACCACTTGTGCACTCACAAAGTTTTTGGAATTGTCCTTAGAACCAGCAATGCTGTTTTTCAGTCCCTTGCTGAATTATTAACACACATGCAAACACTAACAGTCCCTACTTCTCACATATTGTGCATTACTGTGACCAACAGAAATGTGTGCAGTGGAATGTAACTTACAAGTTACTTAAATTGATGAACTGGTGTCAATTACAATTTTATAACATAAGAATACAATAACAAAGGTACAAAATACATCATTTAAGAACATAACAATACAGATAACATTTGTAGTACAAGCTTTACAAAAGAATCGAAATAACATATACATCAGTGTTACAGGAATTATGACATAAGTAGATACATAAAAGATCAGAATAATTATTGAAACATCAACTTCACACATAAGCATTAAAACAAAACAGAATAAATAATGTCTAAGCATATTTACAAGGTAAATAACATATTATTAATGCCAATTTTATTTGAGGATAACAGTATTCCTCATCATAGTGAATATAGCTTAGTATTAGAAGAAGAAAAAATTCTATGAAACTGCACAGAGAAAGGAAGAAAACAACTACACAAGGGTACACAAACACATAGTGGGATAACACAAAAGGAAAGGACAGGGTTTGTTTTCAGTGTAACATTTGGTACTGCAGTCCTTCCCAAAACTTCATTCCATAGATCTTTCGTCTTATTTCAACCTTTGCTTCCACCAAAAAAATCCTATCCAAGCATGCTTTCTGTATTTATTTCACATATGTCTTACACCATTATTTATTTCCAAGAAAATCCTACCTATACCTGTACTTTAACTTCTCAGTGCATTTCTTCAAATTCATTGCAACTCATTCTCTTAGAGGCTACCCCATCTTAAGCTAACTTAAATCTACTGAGCTCAGATGCTAAACTAAGGGACGAGGCAATGCAGCAGCATAAAACAATTAACACAAACATCAAGGACAAAAATTTTAAATAGGCAAAGCAATTGCAGTACTACAACTAATATAAGGCACTGTGCAGCAAACAAGAAAAATTAATCAGTAGTAAACTGGCTTAGAAGAGTAACACAATTTAAAATTCAGTAGCACTATGCCTTGCAAACAGCAGCAGCAAATATAAAAAATATAAAAAATATAAAACTTATATCTATACATGACAAAAACTCAAGCAGAAAAAATATTACAGTAAAAATGGCCATGTTTAATACCTATGTCACATCTTAACACTAGAGTGATGCATCACGAGAACTTACACTAGCAGATAAGTTACCAAATCGTAAAGAAATTATTTATGCAATTCCTGTGAAGGGAAATGTCTATTTATGTGCCCTCGTTTTCTTGGAAGTAGATCATAAATTTCTTATTGACTGGATCTGTAGGCATCAAATAACTATATTAGTACATATATTAAATTTTATTTTAACCAATGCTGCAGTGCAGCTAGGAACTAGATATTAAAGAAAATGAGCAAATATGTACAAAGGACGGCATGAAACATCATTCATTAGCCATATGGCATTTCATAACACAGTAAAATTCCCTCAATTCTAGAGAAAGACGCTTGTCATAATCAGGTGTGCAGATGTAAGCGTGTCGTATTTGCAGTGCTTTCTACAAAGGTATGTCAAAAGCGAGGATAATGGCCTCCCTTTTTTTTCTTTTCTACCTGTCCCTCTGAAAAGGCACGCACTCTAATGGCTTGTTCTCCAGGCGTCTGACACAGCTGGGTGCCCACGACGCATTACGTGCAGCTGGTCACTTAACTTTCTTACGGAAATATTTACGACAGCAGTTTCCGCTACAGTAACAGTCTCATATAAAAATATTTCACAGGCCAAGAATTGGCGTTACAAATCTGTAGAAACCAAATGCTATTGATATAACAGTGTCCAAAAAATTTTCGTCGGCATTGTGATACATTCACGCATTTACATACATTTCATAACTCTTAAAGTACATTTCTTGGTTTCCAACATCCTTTTCATAAATCAGAGTCCCTAACCACTATTCATTACTCCTTACCTTACTACACATATACATATTCGTCGACACTTTTCAATATTTCATCTTAATAAGTTTGTAGCATAATCAAATTCCTCATATAACATCGGCTTATTGATCATAAACATACCTCAACAGCATAATACACATCGTCGTCGTAAAAATAACATCATAACACCTCAGTCAAATCTCAAAAACGTCGTAGCTTTCTGCAATAATATCAAATCATGATCTCATACCAAATACATCATTCAAAGCTCTCATAGTATCACAATGGGTCCAAAAAAATATGAACAGTTCACACAGTACAGACAAAATACAATTTCGTAAGTGTGAAGTAATCCAACTCTGTAATTGCGTAAACATGTGTCACTGATGTAATAAAAAAGTTTGTCTCTCTCAGTTAAATGATCAGATAGCTATGTAATTTATGTGTTAGAGAAATATGGTACCGATGTGTAAAGTTGTATAAGCAAATACCATATTAGCTAGGGCTCCTTGTGCTTGCCAAACACATGGTACACAAAGTAGGCGTGTACTCCCCTGAGGGTTATTGTAATTATACCCTCAGGTGTTACAGATTACAGCAATGGAATGAAAAGTATCACGGAAAACTTTCTTTGTAATTCAAAAATCTTTAAAAATAAATGATTTAAGTACAAAATTAATCACTCAAATGCGTGTCCTGTAGCGCTAAACTGTGCGTCTTGTTGTAAGATAATCTCTGTGGAAATGTCGTAGTTATTTTCCTCCGAAAGCTAAGTTCTGCAGAAGTCCATGTACTTACCTCATGATAAACAAAAGTGAAATGCTTTGCGTATAGATATCCTAGTTATTACGCTTATTGTTCTGATGAAGAAATTACTGTGCTGTAACATATTGTTGTGCTACGGAAAAGGCTGTCTCATTGTAGCTATACCACAAAAGTTACTACTAAAACATGTTTTACTGTCCAGAATAATACAGAAAAACTGTGCAGATATGAAACAGAAACACCGCAAAAGCAACATTGTAAACTGTCACTCATTAGTAACGTCGTGATATAATCGTGTAGCTGTCACATAAACTAACCACTGTGTCATCTGGTATCTCACAGAAAGTACTTTACATCCAGAATGTATTTTCAAGTAAACCAAAATGTTGCAGTAAAATCTCATTAGCAGTACTGTTATACGTTCTAAGTATGTAAGCCTGGTAGTCGTTACATAATCGTGCAGCTAACAAGCAAGAATGTAAACACACAATAACACTGTATCGTCTGTTCACTATAGCAATGCACTCGTAAATATTGTCTAAATATGTTCCCTAGGTTCTTGACTGGATAGTTAACTTCAAAACATTGTTGCATGTTAACAGTTTCTCAGTGTGACAAATTGTACTGGTAGTGTGAAGTGAAAAATTTTATGGGAAAGACTAAGTTAAAAAGCAGATTATCTCCCAATAAATGGTTTCACATGTGAAATGTGGTGTAAACCTTTACTCTTCCTAGTACGCAGAGTTTCAACTTTAATGCAATTATCATGAGATATACGTCGGTGAGGAGTATCAAAATTTTTCTCAAGGTTTTTCTCTGAGCTAGCCGGCGCACGCGGCAGTCTGCGGTGCGAGTCACTGTCTGTTCCTTTGTTGGCGCGCGTCGTTATTGGGATTTGAAGACCTAACTTCTACAAATTCACCGTGACGAGAGTGCACTGCTCTGTTTGAACCCCGCCAGTTCTGATGCAGTTCAGGTCAGTCGTTACGATCATATCGTCTGTCGTCATGTCGGTAGATTCCATAGTTTCTTTCTTGTCGGTCACATGGTGGAGAATTTCTCCCTGAGTCCTAACTGCGCGCTGGACCGTTGCGTCTAAAGTTATTCTGTCTCCCTTGATAATAATTGTTCTGGTTGCCATATTGTCTGTTTCTATGATTGTCTCTGTCATATTCATTACTATGGAAATGCGATCTTTCCCTGTAATTATTACTACTCTGCCAACGGTTGTCATACGGGTGGTGTCTGTTTTGATCACGATTTACGTTATACGAATAGCCTTGTCGTGTATTATTTCTGTCATCGCGGAATTGTGACAGATGTGACCTGTAATTGTTGTACTCCTGTTTTCGCGTTCCGCAATTGTCAGTGTCAATTTCCAGTTCTTGTAACAGTCCCTGAAAAGCTTCAATGTCGTCTTTGCAACGTCCTGCTAAAATAATATGTCGTAAATGTTCAGGCAGTTTGATTAAGCAAATGCGGATGAGTTCTGAGGGGCTGTATGGGTTTGAAAGATACTGATTCTTGTGCAACATGTCTTCAAAATATTTCACAAGACTGGAAAATTCAGATTGTTCGAAATGTTTCATCATTATGATGCTATGCTTTACTCGGTCTTGTGTAGCTTGAGACCAATATGCTGAGAGGAAGGCATGATAAAATTCTCCTTCACTGTGACAATCGTGAATGACCAATCGCATTCTTACAGCTGGTTCATTCTCCAAGTAGCCACACATAAATTCTAACCTGTGCTCCAATGACCAGTTGGGAGGAAAACAATGAAAAAATTGATGAAGCCATGCTTGTGGATGAATGTCGTTGCCAGAATTCTTAAACGTTTTGAATTTACGTGTAGTAATGAACAGCTTATAGTCAAAATCATCATGTCGGCGAGTCGCATGTTGGTCATTGTTACGTCGTTTCGGCGGTTCCATCTCAAAATTCGGTGCACATTGCCAATTTCTTTCATAACTTCCGAAATGCCCTGTGTTATTATTTTGTGGCTGTTCCGTATTTCTATGTCCCTCTTCCCGTATTGGGGCGCGAGTGTCCTCTGAAATACGTAATTCTTGTATTATCTGTGTCAGCTGATCTTGTACTTCCCGGATTTCTCTTTGGTGTTGCGTATTAATTTGATTCTGATTTTGTTTCAGTTTCCTAATTTGTTCGCACTCTTCTGTGTCATTAAAGACTACCGGTTTTGTGTCATTCAGATTATCATCTACCTTCATGGATAAATTATTTAGCTGATCTGAAAGTTCAACTACTTTCTCTGATAATGAACTAATTTCCTCCATGTGTCTTTCTGAACCAATTTTCAGAGTATCTACTGTGTCCTTTAGGTTTTCCTGAGTTTTTGCAAGTTGTGTAACCGAATCGGTAGATGCAACTGAGTCAATTTTAGCTTGCAAGGTCTCATGATTTTCATGAACAATAGTTTGCAGTTCTTTTATGGCTGCTTCGTGATTCTGTAATGCATTTTCATGCCGCGAAAAAATAGGTTGAAAATGCTCACAAATTTGTGTTTTTACGTCATTACAGACTTTTTGACATTTCGATTCAATGTTATGTAACTCAGTAGTTAAATCTTCACGTGTTTGTTCAAGCTTATGTTCCACTGAGTCTAACTTTTGAAGCTTTTGTTCCATTGTGTCTAACTGTTGCTGTGTTTGCCTCTGGTGTTGTTCCATTGTGTCTAACTGTTGTTGTGTTTGTCTCTGGTGTTGTTCCATCGTGTCTAACTTTTGAAGATTTTGTCCCATTTGTTGCATTAATTGTAATAACAATGCATTAGTGTCTGGAATCTGTTCCTCTACACTTTTCGGCAGTGCATTTGCACCAGCAACATTCACATTTTGACGAGTGTCTTGACTCATTTGAGAAAACGGTGAGAACCCAAAACCTGAGTCTACAGTATTTGCAATATTGTGTTCTGTCATTCCCAATTCCTGAGGCGAGCTGTTGCCGACCGATCGATCGATAATGCTGCCCTGTTTACTACCTGTTTCACTGTCTACACCACTATTTGACGCCCGCTCCATTTCCCGTTGCACAGTTACCAAATTACTACTTTGAATATTAGTTAATTCATTACATGGTGGCGTTAACACACTGCTTTCGTCTTCACTGTCATTTCTCAGTTTACTTTGGAGCCTAGTGTTACGTTTTTCACACGCCATTATTGTCACAATATTTCACATGACAACACAGAAAAACACAATTTGAAGAGCAAAAATAGGGGAACTCATTAACATAGCACTGAAAATAATATCTAGTTAATTGCAAGCGTAGCTTCGAAATACTTACTGCAATTCTACATGCATGCCACAACTCTTTTACTGTACAACAATGAAAGGCTGCAACTACAAAGGAGATTCTCTCTACAATTATGCACTAGCAGTAAACAATGTTGTTGTTGTTGTGGTCTTCAGTCCGGAGACTGGTTTGATGCAGCTTTCCATGCTACTCTATCGTGTGCGAGCTTCTTCATCTCCCAGTATCTACTGCAACCTACATCCTTCTGAATCTGCTTAGTGTATTCATCTCTTGGTCTCCCTCTCCGATTTTTACCCTCCACACAGCCCTCCAATGCTAAATTTGTGATCCCTTGATGCCTTAAAACATGTCCTACCAACCGATCCCTTCTTCTAGTCAAGTTGTGCCACAAACTTCTCTTTTCCCCAATCCTATTCAATACCTCCTCATTAGTTACATGATCTACCCACCTTATCTTCAGCATTCTTCTGTACAGTAAACAATAGCTACACTAATTATACAAACTACAAGAAAAAAATCAGAAGATTCCAGTGAGGTATCCTGGCAGGGTCGCCATATGAAATGTCCCCTTAGAACAATTTATACACGACTGTGCTTAAACTGACACACAATATTTTTTTAGTGCAACGCAATCTGACTTTCAGAAATCCCTACAAAGGAATGGCCCTGACTAACACTAACCTATACGTTTCACAAATCACTTACCTCACCAAAAATCTTCGTTACTCGAACTGCTGCAATACAGCGAGCGCCACTACTGCCAGCTAAATAAAAGATTCAAACTACGGAAGTCAGTAACTACTGATAGGGATAGTTAGCAAATGAAAGATTTTAATAGAGAACAAACACTGTATTTACCTTAATAATCATAATATATATATATATAGCAGTTCGATTTCAAAACTCCGCCATCTCTCTCCCCACATCCACCACTGCTGGCGGCTCACCTCCAACTGCGCAACGCTATGCGCTGTTCACATCCAGCTGCCGCTGCCCAACACTACAATGGCAGACAACAATGCAAACTAGCCACAGACTGCACACAGCACAGCCAGTGATTTTCGTACAGAGCGCTACGTAACGTTGCCAATAAGAACACATAAACAGCCCACTTACAGAACATACGACCGTAGCGGTCGCGCGGTTCCAGACTGAAGCGTCTGGAACCGCTCGGTCACTCTGGCCGGCAATGCCTAACTCCTTCAACAGTTGTGTACAAGATGATTATTCTTACATCACGTTTTTGACCCATGAATACTTTATTTCTTAAACACAAGGTACCCCACAACATTATTCGATATGACATTATTGAGTGAAAATACTCTAAATCTATCAAGTAATTGATATGTCTTTCCCCGAGATTTGCGATGACTCTAAACACAAATGTGGCAAATATAAGCTGCGAAAATGCGTTGTTTAGAGGCTAAATTCTCGTCAATGGGTACGTCTAAGAATTTTGCATTTTCCAGTTTATCATTTCCTCGCTATGTGTTACACTTATCATTGGTGTAGTACCTCTATATCTGCAGAGCTGAATATGTTATATCTTTCTAAAGCAGGGAGTGAGACTGTTCACAGAAAACTAGTGGTGTCAGGTCAGATGGGTGTTCCGAACACAATTTCGACACAAAGCAGCTCAATAGGCTGTGGAGTGGAAGGGGTAGGCTAGCAATAGAACAGTGCATCACCATTGACTAGACACTCATTTATTGAACTCATAAGTCAGATATTATCCAAAAGGAACAATCAGTAAAAATTACAAGTAATATAGTTTTCCGCATTCTTTTGGTTCGGGCCGGCCGTTGTGGCCGACCGGTTCTAGGTACTTCAGTCCGGAACTGCGCTGCTGCTACTGTCGCAGGTTCGAATCCTGCCTCGGGCATGGATGTGTGTGATGTCCTTAGGTTAGTTAGGTTTAAGCAGTTCTAAGTTCTAGGGCACTGATGACCTCAGATGTTAAGTCCCATAGTACTTAGAGCCATTTGAACCACTTTGGTTCGGTATGACATTATCCGTTGGTTGGTTATACCATCAATCCTAAAAAGCCTCAAATTTTCTAGGAGAACATTGTGTCTCAGTCAAATACCTTAGGTTCTAGAAGATTTCAACCGGTATCATGGATTAGATTATTTCTTATCTAAATTCTGTTGGCTGCGTTAACGGAATATCTAAAGAGAGGAATCTATTTCGACGATAAAGATTTTCTAGAACATTGGTGAAATTTTGGACTGTATTTTTGTTGGTTTATTTTTACTTAGGTCGGTAGGTTCGTAAAAAATCATGTCAGGATGTTTTCGGTATATATGAGGAAGCGTCTGAGCACCACATCTACGCTATCTCATCAAAAGTTTTCGGACAGACCTGTGTAAGTGACCATTAGATGGCGCAGGACCCGGACCCGCCATTATAAAAGGAATGAGAGGTTGCTGTGTTGTCAGTAGAGAAGCAGGGACAGTAGAATGTGTCCGTTACGACAGCTCTGTGACTTCGAATGGGGAGTAGTCGCTGCACGTTGCACAAGTAACAAATCCGTCAGGGAGATTTCAACCCTTCTGAAGCTTCTCAAGTCGACTGCTGCTGACGTGACTGTGACGTGCAAACGCGAAGGGCAACAACGGGTAAACCAAGATGAGGTATACCTCTTGTATTGAAGGACCGGTACCGTCCAACATTTCGGTGGGCGGTTGCGCAAAAACGCATTAAATCGGTGGAAGAAATCACTTGTGAGTTCCAAAGCTCTATCAGCAGTTCTGCTAGCACGATGACTGTGCATGGGGAGTTTAAAAGAATGGGGTACAGCGACCGAGCAGCTGCTGCTAGGGCACACATTTCTGAAATCAGTGCTAAGCGGCGCTTGAAGTACCGTCACTGGACGATGGATAGCTAGAAACGAATGATTTGGACTGATGAATCATGCTACACACTGTGGCAATCCGTTGGATTTGGGTTTGGTCAATACCTAGAGAACGTTACCTCCTGTTATATTCAGTGCCAGTATTAAAGTACAGAGAAGGCGGCGTTACTGTGTAGAGTTGTTCTTCGTAGTTAGTGTGCGGGTCCCTCGTTGCGCTTAAGAAAACTCTAAATTCGGAAAATTTTGCAGAAGAATGAATTTCTTGTATTTCCGTCAGTGACCACAGAACTGTTGCTCCTTATACTACCTATTTCGGTTAGCAATGACATGTCGAAACCTATTCAAAGAATTGGGCATACCAACCGCAGCTTCTCAGTATATTTATTCGTTAATGAAGTTTGCTGTAAATATACATCTCTCTTACCAGCTAACTGCTTAGTACAGAGTATCAATTCTACGAATAAGAACAATATACATTAAGATTTAAAATCAGTTACTCCCGCCCAGAAAGGAGTCCAGTATTCAGCAAAGCATATTTTGAATAAGTTGCCAGCAACCATTAAGATTTTGGTTTCCTACAAGACACAATTTAAACATAATTTAAAAGAATTTTTAGTACACAGCTCTTTCTATTCTAGCCATGAATTTCTCAACAAGTGCAGTAGACTATTTTAATGAAAATTTATTATTCTTCAATTTTTCACCATACTTGGTAATATCTAACAGCCAAGTAACCATCCACTGTGTGAATGACGGATGTATGGAAAGCAGATGCAGGTCTTAAGTCTGTATATAGTGGAACTTTAATTTTAAATCTTGTACATAATTTGACTGTTCTTTACTGAGGATCATTCAAATGAATAATTTACTTTAATTTTTGACAATACTTGGTTGTAATAGGCAAGTAACTAGCTACTGTGTGAATGATGGATTTAATGAATTTAATGAAAGCAGATGTAAGTATTAAACCTGTAAATATTAGAAGTTTAATTTTAATTCATGCACATAATTTTACTGTTTATTGACTGAGGATCATTAAAATTAATGAAACTCAAGTTTTTCTAATTACATTTTTGTAATGCGTTTATCTGACGTGTTCCACACCCAGGAGGATACCCCCTTTTGTGTGTCTATGGAATGAATAATTAATCTAATCTAATCTTCAGATTTTTTACATGTCCTAATATAATGAAGCTACAGTAGCTCAGTCTACTCCTCTTGGATCTCTGTTTTAATCCGCGACTATGTCGCAGCTGGTGAGACATTTTACAGTTCTGTGTACTGCGTACCGTAGAAGGTCAGTTGAGAGTCGATGGTAGCGTCAGCATGACAATCTACACTATCATAAAGCACCATCAGTGAGGTAATACTTTCAGTGACGTGGTATCTACGCTGCTAATTTTGAATTTCTGTCTCTCTTGATAGTCCAGACGGAGCGGTAATACATATTTGTACAAGAATAGGTCGAATTGTGCCTTCATTCTGAAGAGCTGTCTGTGTAGATTTCGTCCAAAAGTGTCCCGTAACGGTAGCCGTTAGGTCGTTAACAAACGTCTGCGCAATGCCAGTTGGTTCTTGGCGGAGGAAGAAATTTTCACAAAGAGTACAGGGCTATTACAAATGATTGAAACGATTTCATAAATTCACTGTAGCTCCATTCATTGACATATGGTCACGACACAGTACAGATGCGTAGAAAAACTCATAAAGTTTTGTTCGGTTGGAGCCGCACTTCAGGTTTCTGCCGCCAGAGCGCTCGAGAGCGCAGTGAGACAAAATGGCGACAGGAGCCGAGAAAGCGTATGTCGTGTTTGAAATGCACTCACATCTGTCAGTCATAACAGTGCAACGACACTTCAGGACGAAGTTCAACAAAGATCCACCAACTGCTAACTCCATTCGGCGATGGTAGGCGCAGTTTAAAGCTTCTGGATGCCTCTGTAAGGGGGAATCAACGGGTCGGCCTGCAGTGAGCGAAGAAACTGTTGAACGCGTGCGGGCAAGTTTCGTGCATAGTGATGTGAAAGATTCAGTGTTTAAACCTCCTCTACCAAGAAACGTGCCAGAACTGCGAGCTCGGATCAACAATGCTTTCGAACTCATTGATGGGGACATGCTGCGCCGAGTGTGGGAGGAACTTGATTATCGGCTTGATGTCTGCCGAATCACTAAAGGGGCACATATCGAACATTTGTGAATGCCTAAAAAAACTTTTTGAGTTTTTGTATGGGTGTGCAAAGCATTGTGAAAATATCTCAAATAATAAAGTTATTGTAGAGCTGTGAAATGGCTTCAATCATTTGTAATAACCCTGTATTTGGCTGACAAGCGGCGGAGACAAAGATGGCCGTGGTAAGTTGCCGACAACCAGACTTTACAGCAGTGTCACGGATTACATTCCAGGCGTCCCCGCAGTGCCTCGTGATGTGACGGCGTGTGACACTCTTGATGGCGATGCTCTGTCGTATGCGGACGTTGAGCACGGCGGTCCCCATGGTGCTGTATGAGAGGAGTTGGCTGCCTGTTGCAGCACGATTCGCGCTCTGCCTTCTCTCATCGTCATTCAACACAACCGTCACACTACTCTGTACACACACGTATTACAGTCATCTACACTCCAAGATACACTCAGACGTATCTCTGACACACCAGGTGCGACTGAGCCACTGTATGCGGTGGAAGTGAGCCCTTTCCGATTAGGCGCGGCTGAAGCCACCTCTCTGATCTACCAGCCAACAACACATGCAACTCTTTCTTTCTTTTTTGTCGAAACTGAGTAAGAATTTTATCAAAATCCATTAATACCAAACTAACTGGTTTCTCGTAATTTTCTACCTCCGCAGGCCTTCTGTGAACAGTTTTGTTCGTTCCTTTTGGCATTACTTTATCTCCAGCTGCAATCATTTCTACGGCTACACTATAATCTCTGGGCGCTCATTCTTTCTCCACACATAAAATGGTATTTTATCACTTCATGAATGTTATTATCTTCATTTCCGATTCTTTTCTTGAATTACGTGTTTGTAAAAGCTTCGCAATGTTTGCAGAAGTTCCTCTCTGCTACTTTTTACTTCACGTCTGTCATCGTCAGTTATGCAACGTATGTATCTACTGGATGTGCCTGCTTTGTCTTTTTCTATTCTTTTTTTCCTGTTGTTTCCACTATCAAGTTAAGGCTATGGTAGATTCATTTTCACTGTTGATGAAAATAAAGTGTTACATCTTCCAGTACTGTGTGCTCTCTTTGGATATGAACGAGACAAAATCTTAAAGAACCAGCTTCGAAGGTGATAAATTACGGTTTATCGATGTCTAAGAAAACTGCTAGTCTCGTTATGCCCTCTCATAATAACAACAATAAACCATTGCTGGGAATATGTAGCACGCTGCGTCATGTCATCTGTGCCACGAATGACTCAATTGTAATTAAAAAAAATAGTGCTGCGGAAATGTAAGCAGCTAGTTTCAAATCCTCCTGTACAGTATAACTATGGTTTCCATCATCTACACCTACATACATATTCCGCAAGCCAAAGTACGGTGCGTGGTGAAAGGTACCCTGCGCAGCTAATAGTCATTTCCATTCGAGTTACACTCTCAAATAGAGCGAGGGAAAAATGACAGTCTATATGCCTCCGTATGAGCTCCAATTTCTCATTGTTTTCTTTGTGGTTCTTACGTGAAATGAATGTTGGCGGCTGTAGAATATTTCTGCAGTCAGCTTCAAAAGACTGTGCTCTAAATTTTCTAAATATTGTTCCTCGAAAAGAACAGCACCTTTCCTCCAGGGATTCCCATTTCTGTTCTCGAAGCATCTCCGCAACACTTGCGTGTTGTTAGAACCTGCCGGTAACAAATCTAGCACTCAACTTCTGAATTGCGTCGATATCTTCATTTAATCCGACCTGATACACATCCCAAACTCTCTAACAGTACTCAAGAATAGGTCGCACTAGTGTATATGCGGTCTCCTTTATATATGAACCACATTTTCCCAAATTCTCTCAGTAAACACAAGTCAACCATTGATCTTCTCTACCACAGACCTCACATACTCGTTCTATTTCGTACTGCTTAGCAACGTTATGCCCAGATGCTTAAAAGAAGGGACTGCGGCAAGCAGGACGCTACTAATGATTTCTTCAAACATTCCGGATTAGTTTTTCCAACTTTACCTCATTACCTTACTTTTTTTTACATTTAGAGCTAGCTGCCATTCACAGCACCAACTATACGTTTTATCTGAGTCAACTTGTATCCTCCTGCAGTCACTCAATCTGGACACCTTACCGTACACCTCAGCATCTTCAGTAAACAACTGCAGACTGCTGCCCACCCTGTATATGGAAAATAATAGCGGTCGTATCACACTTCTCTAGGACACTACTGACGACATCCTTGTCTCTGATGAACAATCGCCCTCGAGAACCACGCACTGGGTTCTATCAGTTAAAATGTCTTTGAGGCACACACGTATCTGGGAACCTATTCCATATGGTCGTACCTTCATTAAGAGTCTGCAGTCGGGCACTGAGTCAAATATTTTCCGGAATCTAGAAATATGGAATCTGTCTGTTGCCCTTCATCCGTAGTCCACAGTATACCAAGTTAGAAAAGGGCAAGCTAAGTTTCGTAGGAACTTTGCTTTTTAAAGGCGTGTTCATTCGTGAACATTAGCTAGCCTCCAGATCTCATGAAACTTTATAATTAAATGTTTTCCTGACACTCTTTTTATTATCGAAGCAGAGAAATGAATTAAAATTTGTGCTGTGGGCCGGACTCGAACCTAGGGCTTCTTGCTTGCTTGGCAGAAATGCTAACCATACACGACCGCCGTATGATGGTCAATATTGCTGCACGAAATACCTAAGCTAAATGGAATGTCGAATTAAGTCGGGTGATGCTGAGGGAATTAGATTACGAAATGACACTTAAAGTAGTAAACGAGTTTTGCTATTTGGGGAGCAAAATAACTGATGATGGTCGAAGTTGAGAGGATATAAAATGTAGACTGGTAATGGCAAGGAAATCGTTTCTGAAGAAGAGAAATTTGTTAACATCGAGGATAGATTTAAGTGTCAGGAAGTCGTTTCTGAAAGTATTTGTATGGAGTGTAGCCATGTATGGAAGTGAAACGTGGACGATAAATAGTTTAGACAAGAAGAGAATAGAAGCTTTCGAAATGTGGTGCTACAGAAGAATGCTGAAGATTAGATGGGTAGATCACATAACTAATGAGGGGGTACTGAATAGAATTGAGGAGAGGAGGCGTTTGTGGCACAACTTGACAAGAAGAAGAGACCGGTTAGTAGGACATGTTCTGCGGCATCAAGGCATCACAAATTTAGCAATGGAGGGCAGCGTGGAGGGTAAAAATCGTAGAGGGAGACCAAGAGATGAATACACTAAGTAGATTAAGAAGGATGTAGGTTGTAGTAACTACTGGGAGATGAAGAAGCTTGCACAGGATAGAGTAGCATGGAGAGCTGCATCAAACCAGTCTCAGGACTGAAGACCACAACAACAACAACAAGTGCCCTCCCCAACAGAAACTTCCATATGTAAGGGAAAAATGAATTGAAGGTTGTGTTGGGGAGCGCACACAGCTTAGGTACTTCGTGCTTCAATGTTGACCGTCGGACTGTGCTGGTGTAATGGTTAGCGTTACTGCCTAGCAAGCAAGAAGACCTTCTTTCGTGTGCCCTCTATAATATAAAAAACTGAGTGATCGTATCAACCAACTACCTGAACGGGTAACATTGGACGTCCGCCACGAACAATATAGATTAAAATGAGATCAACAAAAAAAAAAGTCACGGCCGGAGCAAAAATTTTAATTCATTTTGTATGCTCCGATCATTATCAAGAACGATTGTTATATTCGAATACTAAAAGATAGTGACACGATGTTTGGGAAATTGCACTGGAATTTTGCGGGTGCGTTCTTTCACCATTCTTATATAGACGAGTCGCCTGCGCTCTCTTCCAGGTGTTTGGGACTTTGGTCTGGACGAGAGATTCGCGGTAAGCTAAGCAAGGGGCCCATGACATAGAGCACTCTTTAGAAAACCGAACTGAGACTCCATTCGAAAATGGCGACTTATTTGTTTTGAGGTCTTTCACTTGCTTCTCTACGCCAGGGATGGTTATTACTATATCGTCCGTAAGGGAACCTATTTGATGGTCAATAGACAGTATATTTGTATGGTTCTCCTGCACGAACGATTTCTTAAACTTGAAATTTAAAACTTCAGCTTTGGTTTTGCTATCCTCAACAGCCACACGAGACTGGTCAACGAATATCTGGATGGAAGGCTTTGAACCACTTAGCAAATTCACATAAGACCACAATCTTCTCGGGTTCTCTGCCAGATCTTTTGCTAAGGTATAACGGTGGTAGTAGCTGTATACTTCGCATGTAGCTCTTTTCACAGGCGCACGAATCTCTACTAAACTCTGCTTCTTATAATTTGAAACTTCCCGGCAGATTAAAACTGTGTACCGGACTGAGACTCGAAATCAGGACCCTTGCCTTCCGGAGGCAAGTGCTCTGCCAACTGAGCCACCCAAGCACGACTCACGAACCTTCCTCACAGCTTTGCTTCCGCTAGTACCCCGTCCCCTACCTTCCAAACTACACAGAATCTCTTCTGGGAACCTTGCAATAGACTTGGGGGACATAGCTTTGCCACAGCCTGGCGGAAGCAGAACTGTGAGTTCGACTCGTAGGTCGTGCTTGGGTAGCTCGCTGGCACGGTAGCTCAGCGTGTTCGGTCTGAGGGTTAGCTACCTGAAATGCCCTGCTTGACCCGCAGGACAGGACAGGTAGTTTAAATTGTGGAAAGGGGCCAAAACAAAGGGCTGTCAGTTACACTCGAACATACAACTTTATTATTTGATCAAACATTACAAGAGCTGAAGGAATATTTTTTTAAAACACACAGCCTTAATCTTTGGCACTTAATTACCCGCTAAAAGCTACTTTAATTTAAAAACGGCTGAAGGGCAATTACTTAAAATGCAAGAATAATAAGAAATTTAAAGGCAAGCCTTGTCTTACAGCCGTTCTTTATTTAGGCTCAAGGCCCAAAAAATGTGAGATTTTCAGAGCAAACAATTTGAATTCAAAATCGGCTCAAAGCCGAACACTTAAGGCTAAACACCATTAATTTAAAAAGAAAGGTCTTACGTATATCAGTTCTTAATTAGGAAAAACTCAACCAAAATAGAAATTTAAAAGGCAAGGACTTATCTTAAAACAGTCCTTTAGCTAGGCTGAAGGCCCAAAGAATCAGACACTTCAAGAGCAAACAAGTTAAATTCAAATCGGCTGAAGGCCTAAGACTTAAAACTCCATAACGTTAATTTTTTTTAAAAAAAACCTTACGTGAAACAGTTCTTTAATGTAGGCTGAAGGCCTAAAGAATCTTACGCCTTAAGCGCAAAACAACCTTGATTAAAAAGGTAGTCTAGAAGCCATACAAGAACAAATAACAAGAGCAAATAAAAAGGCGCAGTACACCAAAGGGCGCTCAGAAGTTTCCGAAGGTCGACATGGAAATCAAACACTAACGCTTGCTTAGGTGAGACAGGCAGTCGGCCCAACCATTCTCGATCCGACGACGACCCAACAGACAGTCAACGGACCCACCGACAAAAAATCTTTGTTATTTACTCAACTTTCGTGTCTGGGATCGGTGAGCCACGGACCTCGTAGCAATGGGGACAGCCCCTCACATGGACGCCGCCAGCGGCCCCGGCTAGACACGCGTCACGGAGACTTCCTCGCTGCTCCACGCCAACCGACCAACAACCCAGTCCCGGAAACGGTGAAAGGACCAAATATACGTCGGCCGATGAGACGACCAAAGGAACGACCAACCAACGGTCGTCCCACTCCAATCTCCCCCCATCGGACAGTACACGTGTGTCGCCAGCGGTCGGCGAGCACTGGCTGTCGGCGCCTCACGGGCGCTCCGTCCCCGACTTCACTGCTGCTGCGTCCCGACTGCACTGCTGGCCCGTCTCGAACTCACTACCAGACACACGACGACCCAAAAATACTATCGGCCGCTCCAGTGATGGTACGACAGTGTGAAAGGTGGCTACACTGAGCCACAGCGCCAGAGATCGCGCCAGAGAGTATTGTTCCGCCGCCTCCACTGGCAGTGATTATTGAGAAGTAGCGGCAGGCAGTTCTTGCCGAGAAGTTGTGGTGGACACTGCTTGTCGTGAAGTCGGAGTGAGATGTGATAGTGGAGAGTGTTGTTCCACGTTTTATGCAGTTATTTGATGGGAGAGATAGCAGATGTTATTCTAATGGAGATATTGTAATGACCAGAGTGCATTTCGTCAATATACACTCCTGGAAATGGAAAAAAGAACACATTGACACCGGTGTGTCAGACCCACCATACTTGCTCCGGACACTGCGAGAGGGCTGTACAAGCAATGATCACACGCACGGCACAGCGGACACACCAGGAACCGCGGTGTTGGCCGTCGAATGGCGCTAGCTGCGCAGCATTTGTGCACCGCCGCCGTCAGTCTCAGCCAGTTTGCCGTGGCATACGGAGCTCCATCGCAGTCTTTAACACTGGTAGCATGCCGCGACAGCGTGGACGTGAACCGTATGTGCAGTTGACGGACTTTGAGCGAGGGCGTATAGTGGGCATGCGGGAGGCCGGGTGGACGTACCGCCGAATTGCTCAACACGTGGGGCGTGAGGTCTCCACAGTACATCGATGTTGTCGCCAGTGGTCGGCGGAAGGTGCACGTGCCCGTCGACCTGGGACCGGACCGCAGCGACGCACGGATGCACGCCAAGACCGTAGGATCCTACGCAGTGCCGTAGGGGACCGCACCGCCACTTCCCAGCAAATTAGGGACACTGTTGCTCCTGGGGTATCGGCGAGGACCATTCGCAACCGTCTCCATGAAGCTGGGCTACGGTCCCGCACACCGTTGGGCCGTCTTCCGCTCACGCCCCAACATCGTGCAGCCCGCCTCCAGTGGTGTCGCGACAGGCGTGAATGGAGGGACGAATGGAGACGTGTCGTCTTCAGCGATGAGAGTCGCTTCTGCCTTGGTGCCAATGATAGTCGTATGCGTGTTTGGCGCCGTGCAGGTGAGCGCCACAATCAGGACTGCATACGACCGAGGCACACAGGGCCAACACCCGGCATCATGGTGTGGGGAGCGATCTCCTACACTGGCCGTACACCACTGGTGATCGTCGAGGGGACACTGAATAGTGCACGGTACATCCAAACCGTCATCGAACCCATCGTTCTACCATTCCTAGACCGGCAAGGGAACTTGCTGTTCCAACAGGACAATGCACGTCCGCATGTATCCCGTGCCACCCAACGTGCTCTAGAAGGTGTAAGTCAACTACCCTGGCCAGCAAGATCTCCGGATCTGTCCCCCATTGAGCATGTTTGGGACTGGATGAAGCGTCGTCTCACGCGGTCTGCACGTCCAGCACGAACGCTGGTCCAACTGAGGCGCCAGGTGGAAATGGCATGGCAAGCCGTTCCACAGGACTACATCCAGCATCTCTACGATCGTCTCCATGGGAGAATAGCAGCCTGCATTGCTGCGAAAGGTGGATATACACTGTACTAGTGCCGACATTGTGCATGCTCTGTTGCCTGTGGCTATGTGCCTGTGGTTCTGTCAGTGTGATCATGTGATGTATCTGACCCCAGGAATGTGTCAATAAAGTTTCCCCTTCCTGGGACAATGAATTCACGGTGTCCTTATTTCAATTTCCAGGAGTGTACTATCGGCCGCTCCAGCGATGGTACGACAGTGCACTTATCGATACGCGTTGCTGCTGCCTCTCAGGGCAAGTCAGGCGGAAAGTCAGTGACGCCAGTAAATGGAATAAGAAAACGAGGCGGCAGTACCGTAATAGACGATGAGAAACAATAAATGCGATGAACGCGAGCCTTGTACCCTCTGTAACAAAAAAACTGAGCGAATGTATGAACGAAGAACGTAAACGGGTGTCATTGGAAGTCCACCCCGAACAAATTCAAGGAACAATATAGAACAAAATAAGCTCAAAAAAAAAGAAAGTCTGTCGAACACTTGTCCGCGAAATGCAAAGGTCCCGAGTTCGAGTCTCGTTCCGGCACACAGTTTTAATCTGTCAGGAAGTTTCACATCAGCGCACATTCCGCTGCAGACTGAAAATTTCATTCTGCTTAATCTTTGCCCTTAATTCCTCTACGTCCATCTTGCTGGAACTAAGTGATTTCAATTCACCGTCTAAGTGAGATGCTAAGAATTATTCATCAGCTATTTCTAGGTTCTCCTAGCCTCCTTGACGGTCTTATTAACGTTTGTAACCAAAGCTCCTATAATGACAGCAGGATCACTATTCCGCGTCTACATATTGGCCTGTCGCTAAGGTCATGAATCTTTAATGTCCCACGAGCAGGGTTCATTATTGAAAAACAATTTTTCTATTCATAGATGTTCTGACATTGATCTTTCATTCTCACACAGTGACTTGCCTTACAGGTAACTAGTTCAGTACACGGACAACAATATTTTTAAATACTTGTGCCCTATTTGCAATGCGAATTGTGTCAGACATAGGTGATATAAAAATGAAAAAGCTGGTATACTATGCTTACTTTTCATTCCATAATGTCATATGGGATTATTTTTGGGGGTAATTCATCAAGCCAAGCTAAAGTTTTCCGGGCACAAAAACGTGCAGTAAGAGTTATATGTGGTGTGAACTCAAGAACATCCTGCAGAAGCCTGTTTAGGGAACTAGGGATTCCAACTATTCTTCCCAATGTACTTATTCCTTAATGAAATTTCTGATTGCCGGTATGGCTCCTTTGAAAGGGCACGGCCAACTTCCTTCCCCGCCCTTCCCTAATCCGATGAGACCGATGACCGCGCTGTCTGGTCTCCTTCCCCAAACAACCCAACCCCCAAATTTCTCATTTAAGATATATAACTTTTTGAAACCTACAGCTCAATTCATGGAATAAATACTATAAATAAGAATAATTTTCACAAGGATTTAAAGTCACTTACTGTTGTACAAGAAGGTGTGTATTATTCAGGAACACACATTTTCAATAACTTGCCAGCAGCCATAAAAAGCTTAACAACTAATGGAATTCAGTTTAAGAAAAGCCTAAAGGATTTATTGGTGGCCAACTCCTTCTACTCCACTGATGAATTTCTCAGTAGAACCAACTGATTTGTGTGTATATAAGTACAATATAACTTCTGCACCATTTCAGTGCAGTAATGTGTGCATTGTAAATAAGTGTGTGTGTGTGTGTGTGTGTGTGTGTGTGTGTGTGTGTGTGTGTATGTAAGTACAATCTAACTTACTTCTGTACTATTTCAGTGCAGTAATGTGTTCAATGTAAATAAGTATTGTAGTAGTTTGTAGTAGTTGTATTATATGTTTATTATCTTCTAATAATTTTTTTTTTATTTTAAATTCAGTGCATTAGTGTTTGTAAAATGATTCCTTCATAAAGTGTTCATTAAAAAAATGACGATCATTCCACTTGGGACCTGTGGAAAATAAATTAGCTGATTTGTTTCAGTTGTAAATATTTGTCGTGTATTATTGTTTTTCTGACATGTTCTACATCCTGGAGGACCTCCTCACTATGGATCAATTGGAATGAAAGTAGATCTAATCTAATCTGTTCCAAGTTGTGAGGGATTCTGGATGTACGAGTTGTGTGTCTGTGTGTGTGTGTGTGTGTGTGTGTGTGTGTGTGCGCGCGCGTGCGTGTTTGTGTGTGTGTGTGTGTGGGTGGGTGGGTGGGTGTATGTTTCGGCCTTCTACGGAAGTGACGTAGCCACACCGCCATGTCGGCTTATGTGAGCTCTCCCTGTGTCTACAAACTGACAGCATCGTAGGAGTTGCGCACAATCAGTACGTGTAGAGGGCACGCAGCGCGCTTGTGTGGGCCTAACAGAGGCAGTCAGGCGGCCGACAAGTGTCGCTAGACAGGTGAGTGAGACGGGGTGGGGTACACAGACTGCAACGGCGGGCGTCGGCCGTTCGCCTCGTTAGACGTGCTTGTGCTGCACTGAAAAGGAGGCCGTGGCGTCCCCTGCCCCACCCCTCCCCCCTTCCCAAACTGCAACCACCAACCACTAACCACAAAGCGCCAACAACCACCACGAGCCGTAGCAACAGTGGCCGCCGCAGAGTCGGTGGCTAACGACCGGCCATTCATCTGCAAGCCACGCCGGCGACAGGACCAGCAAGCAGTAGCGAGACAGGACATAGCGGGGGCCGTTGTGGCCGGGGGAAATAACCCGCCGGGCTGCACGTCGAGGGAACTGCAGGGGAAAGTTGGTGGCGCCGAGGTAGAGGTGGCAGGTGTTGTGCGACCGAACAATGCCGCTTTACATCTGCTTCTGCGTGATAGGTGTGCAAATAATCTAAAGCCGAAGGCAAAGCATGCTTTTAAACAGTCCGGTTCAGGAGGCGTGTGGGAAGTCAGCATTCGTGGTAAAATGGAGCTGTCACGCGTGCAAACTGTGTGCTATCTTTAGGGGAATGACCACGTAAGGTCCGTCACAGCCTTAACGGGCCTTCATACACTTAATATCCTGTCTGTGAGAAACGTTCGCAGATTTATAGTTTTAAATAACGACAGTATTTGGAATAAGTGTAGTCGTTGGGGTAAGGGTAGTTGTGGGAATGGAGAGAAAACATCTTGAAAAATGAAACAAACGATGTGAAATAGTAAGCACGTCATTGTTTGTACATTTCCATACACATAATTTTGAACAAAATTATTTACAGAGCATTACAATATCTCTAAGAATGTAATTTCCGTGTATTTTTCATTTTTCACTACCTTTAAGGTATAAAAGGTAGTAGATGTAGTTATGCTTGAAAAGGTTGGTTGTTTGATTTGGGGAAGAGGACCAAACAGTGCCGTTATCGATCCCATCGGCTTAGGGAAGCATGGGGAAAGAAGTTAGGGAATTCTGCTACCTAGGCAGTAAAATAACCAATGACGGACGGAGCAAGGAGGACATCAAAATCAGACTCGCTATGGCAAAAAAGGCATTTCTGGCCAAGAGAAGTCTACTAATATCAAATACCGGCCTTAATTTGAGGAAGAAATTTCTGAGGATGTACGTCTGGAGTACAGCATTGTATGGTAGTAAAACATGGACTGTGGGAAAACCGGAACAGAAGAGAATCGAAGCATTTGAGATGTGGTGCTATAGACGAATGTTGAAAATTAGGTCGGCTGATAAGTTAAGGAATGAGGAGGTTCTACGTGGAGTCGGAGAGGAAAGGAAAATGTGGAAAACACTGATAAGGAGAAGGGACGGGATGATAGGACATCTGCTAAGACATGAGGGAATAACTTCCATGGTACTAGAGGGAGCTGTAGAGTACAAAAACTGTAAAGGAAGACAGAGATTGGAATACGTCAAGCAAATAATTGAGGACGTAGGTTGCAAGTGCTACTCTGAGAGGTTAGCACAGGAAAGGAATTCGTGGCGGGCCGCATCAAACCAGTAAGTAGACTGATGACCAAAAAAAAGGGGGGGGGGGGGAAAAGAAGTCAACCGTGCCCTTTCAAGGGAACCATCCCGGCATTTGCCTCAAGCGATTCAGGGAAATCATGGAAAACCTAAATCAGGATCGCCGGATGGTAGTTTGAACCATCGTCCTCACCCACTTAGCTCGGTCCTTGGAAAAAGGTTACATGCAGTTGTCCACGAATAAGGCAGGATTTGATATATATAATACAGATGTTTGAAGCTATTGTTCCTATGATTTGTTTTGACCGCAAATGGAATTTTGTCTTGTAGTCAATTCAAAAGGCATTGTTGGATCAGACAGTGCTAAGTTTATCCAGGGTACTAATATAGTTTTCCCGGTGTCAATCAGCTGAACATTAATTGTAAATTCATTTAGTTTTGTTACAATCATGTGTGCTCTGTTGACTAAGCCCTGATTAGCGTTCAGGCTTCTTATGAAAATGACGGCAGCGTTTTTCTTTTATATAATGAATATAGGAAATCCACAAGATACTTGCTGTTGTGGAAAGTATATTCTTCTACAAAAGTCAACTTGTACTACGAGAAGAGATAAAGGACTGCCGCTATGGACACCGGTATTACCCATGACAATGCTGCATGCGAATTATCCAGATACTAAGTACTTCAAAACAAATAAAATGATGTTTGTAATAGAGCAATGTTGAAGGGAGTCTCATATTCATGATCAGTTTCGTAAAATATGGGTATGAAGCCGGGAATCCATACTGTCCTTTCGCCTATGATACTTAAAAAGCATCTTTTACGTTAAAATTTTCCGCAAATGGTAAATTTAAGCGCAAAATCGGTATTCAGTTTCAGAATCTGGTTAGAAAACCTTTCTAAGGATACCTCGTACATCCATGTACGATTAGTACAAAATGAGAAAATGGAATGTTGATTTTGGAAATCAACAATATATTATATTTCACGATAGTGCGAGACCAAGAAAGACACGTTATTGTTGCGTAATGTTTATATCTGAGATGCGTCAGTTACAACGCCGTCTTCGTAGCGAACACGACGGCATTGAGTGATTGCGTGTATTGCGAGTGCAGTCGCTACAAAATACAAAGAGAAAACCAGTCTGGAGCGGTGATGGGAGAAAAAGTGGATTGGAAGACGTTCGACGCACGGACATTCTATCGTACTACGAGAACCGGAAGTAGAACCTGATGACTATCGGAATTTTTAGAGATAGACAAGGAATCTTTCAACAAATTTGTGAACTTCGTTACACCTTATGTACACAGAAGAGATACCGTTCATACAGTCGTCGGATTTCGCTTCCCCACAATGCTGCATGCTATCTATAAACCTAAAAAGAGTGCAATACATTATTTTACGTGATAAGCAGGTAGTACTGTTATATATTTCTACAATAAATAATGCCGGCCGGAGTGGCGGAGCGGTTCTAGGCGCTACAGTCTGGAACCGCGCGACCACTACGGTCGCAGGTTCGAATCCTGCCTCGGGCATGGATGTGTGTAATGTCCTTAGGTTAGTTAGGTTTAAGTAGTTCTAAGTTCTAGGGGACTGATGACCTTCGAAGTCAAGTCTCATCGTGCTCAGAGCCATAGAACCATTTGAACAATAAATAATTCACGCTTCAGAAACGAACAAATGAGCAGTTGTAGTTTCACTTCCCTGCACTTAAACACTTCTGCAGAAAACTTCAACAGCTAAATACTGAATCGATATTAAATGTGTAAGCAAACTCCTCTCCCGAATACACTTCAGCAGATGATTCCTTTCATATGTCTTTCCTGATGCTTTCATATTCATACAGCGTCGCTGTGTCTGTTACTTTGATGTCAGGAAATCGAGAAGTCTCCGCAGGAACTGTCGGGTACTGCACATAGTCATCCTTATAGGATACAATATGTTGCAGAATATTTAAATCTCTGCAGTAGGTCAATATATTTCGCAAACTGTCAATACAGCCCTCAGACGGTCAATGTTATTTAGCAGTACCTACTCTATATTGCACAATAAGTACTAAGCGAGTACTGAGGAGCGCGTTAGACACGAGTGTCTGTCCTTATGGCGCAGTACTCAAAGTAGAGAGTAGTTCATTTTAAACGATGAAAACCAGCATTATAGGCGGGTTGGGAACTTCAAAGTATAGGTTAGACACGTCAGCATCAATATCAAACACGTCAGTGCAAGAAGCCTAGCTACAGTTAGAACTTAAAGATCTAGAATATGTCAGGCAGTTGCGTGGTAAGGTTTATAATAAAATAAGTGTGGTAGATTTGTATAAAAATTTTCCGCGACATAAATTTTCAAGCCTTTATAAGTCTTCAGCTACGGTTATGTTTGGACATAGATACGTGTGCGAGTAAATATTTTTCCGTAATGAAGAGAATGAGATCTACTCGTAGAATCTTACTGACAGACTTCAGTTTAATAGCTTGTCTTCGAATTAGCAGTGCTTAAGAAGAGGTACCAGACAATGATGCTTTAGGGAGAAGGAAAATAAGTAATATTCGTTCACATCAAGTGCTGTCATGTTTAACAAGTGAATAAAATGGAAGGCTTCATCAACCGCGGAAGACATTAATTATCCACCATGAGACAATACATCTCTGTAGAATTTCTGTTAGCGATTGTAGAATAGATTCGTTAAGAGTAGAGTCTCATGCGAAGCCACCGTGTTCCGTTTTCTTAGTTTCCTTGGCGGGAAATTAAGTCTCTCACTTGCGTGTGTAGTATTTACCGCTTACAACCAGCATCAGTCATAACAACTCACAACAGATGGAATACAAATTTAGTTAATAACTCGCTAAGATCACGTTAAATGCTCGCATTGACTATGACATGCACAGCATAGCCCTGAGAACACTACTACACGCTCATTGGCTGTCGGAGAATGCGCGACGTAGGTCCGCCTAAACTCGACCGCCATCTTCACGACTCAAAGTACGAGGTGCATTCAAGTTCTAAGGCCACCGATTTTTTTTCTCCGGACTGGAAAGAGATATAAACATGCGCATTGTCTTAAAATGAGGCCGCGTTCATTGTCAATACGTCCCAGAGATGGCAGCACTGTACGGCAGATGGAATTTTACCGCCAGCGGCGAGAATGAGAATTGTTTTAAATACTTAAAATGACGACGTTTTCCTTACTTGAACAGCGTGCAATCATTCGTTTTCTGATTTTGCGTGGTGTGAAACCAATTGAAATTCATCGACAGTTGAAGGAGACATATGGTGATGGAGGTATGGATGTGTCGAAAGTGCGTTCGTGGGTGCGACAGTTTAATGAAGGCAGAACATCGTGTGACAACAAACCGAAACAACCTCGGGCTCGCACAAGCCGGTCTGACGACATGATCGAGAAAGTGGAGAGAATTGTTTTGGGGGATCGCCGAATGACTGTTGAACAGATCGCCTCCAGAGTTGGCATTTCTGTGGGTTCTGTGCACACAATCCTGCATGACGACCTGAAAATGCGAGAAGTGTCATCCAGGTGGGTGCCACGAATGCTGACGGACGACCACACGGCTGCCCATGTGGCATGTTGCCGAGCAATGTTGACGCACAACGACAGCATGAATGGGACTTTCTTTTCGTCGGTTGTGACAATGGATGAGACGTGGATGCCATTTTTCAATCCAGAAACAAAGCGCCAGTCAGCTCAATGGAAGCACACAGATTCACCGCCACCAAAAAAATTTCGGGTAACCGCCAGTGCTGAAAAAATGATGGTGTCCATTTTCTGGGACAGCGAGGGCGTAATCCTTACCCATTGCGTTCCAAAGGGCACTACGGTAACAGGTGCATCCTACGAAAATGTTTTGAAGAACAAATTCCTTCCTGCACTGCAACAAAAACGTCCGGGAAGGGCTGCGCGTGTGCTGTTTCACCAAGACAACGCACCCGCACATCGAGCTAACGTCACGCAACAGTTTCTTCGTGATAACAACTTTGAAGTGATTCCTCATGCTCCCTACTCACCTGACCTGGCTCCTAGTGACTTTTGGCTTTTTCCAACAATGCGAGACACTCTCCGTGGGCGCACATTCACCAGCCGTGCTGCTATTGCCTCAGCGACAGACTCCTAAAGAAGCCTTCGCCGCTGCCATGGAATCATGGCGTCAGCGTTGTGAAAAATGTGTACGTCTGTAGGGCAATAACGTCGAGAAGTGAAGCCAGTTTCATCGATTTCGGATGAGTAGTTAATTAGAAAAAAAATCGGATTCCTTAGAACTTGAATGCACGTCGTATAGTCACTTTGGGCCAGCCGTTTGCTCATTTCTGGGGAGTGAGGCAACTCTTATGAGCAGATCGGTTCACACGGCAGCCTTTAAATATACCGCACACAATAAATCGTAGTGTGGACTAAGCATATTTTGGTATATGTTAGAAACTTGTATCTTTCAATCTCAATCAGACACTCAATATTGATTACCTGTACCAACACGTTTCTGTCTTATGAACACTATACTCATCTTGCCAACAAACTAAATCTCATATATCCCAATATCAGATTCACCATGGAGACCGAGGCAGAGGGAAGACTTCCATTCCTGGGCATCATGTCACGAAAAGAGCGGATGGCACCCTCAGCCACACAGTAGTCGCACGATAACGCACTCTGGCCTCTACTTGTACGCAGACAGCTGCCGACGAGGGCTGTCTTGCTAAAAACGCTAGAACACAGGGCGTGCACTATCTCAGATGCACAGAGTCACAATCGGGGACTGTAACACTTTAGAACGGGTTCTAGAAAAACGGTTACTCGGTATAGCAGGCTGGCCGCGCTCTGGGCCCCACAGCTACAGTACATCCTGTGGAAACGGATGCAACCACGGAGAACGAGGCAACTGTAGCCTCTATATCATTGACCAGCGCGCTTTCCAGAAAAATTGGCGCGTACCGAACGGGCATCGAGTAAGAACTGTCTTCTTTCCACCCAATAAAATGGAGGCATCATTGACAAGCCTCAGAGGTGACGTCGGTTTACGGGATTCCGGGATGTTGTACATTCCACGACACTGTAGCAAGACACATATTGGACAAATGCATCTCACCGTCGAAGATCGCTGCCGAGAACACCGGGAGCACATTCGACTGACGTAAACCAACAAGTCGGCAGTCGAAGAATTCTCTTTGTCCCAAACCCGCGCGGTGGAAAAGGAACGCACCACAATTAAAGAACATAGTCGACGTAGTGGAACAGCGTCGTTACAGAGGCTGTCGAAATGCACTCCGGAGAAAATGTAACACAGAGCAGCGATTATTGGGAATCAGTACTGAGTCTAATTAAGAAGATACTCAGTAAAACGTACACGCCGACGCAATAATTTCAAAAGAAGAATCACGCGTCAACAATGGAAACTCGTGTACTGATTATTTATAATAGGACAAATTATTGGAAAAGGTCAGGAATTCATTTTCGAAACGCATTTAGCATTTATTGATTGCGAGAAAACCTGTCATAAGGTACTAAGACGATCTTGAGGAAAATTTTTAGAAATAAATGGTTTCCTAAACACATTAGTAACACTATAACGAGTTTATATGTGACTACGAAAATAGTTGTAGGTTCAGGTTCGAAAATGTCACATGAAATTTTAATAAAGGTTGTAATCTATAACCCACTTCATTTGATTAATACAGTGAAGTACCAAAGAAATTGATATAGGCTTGCGTTTTCAGATACAGGGATATGTAAACAGGCAGAATATATCGCTGCGGTCGGCAACGCCTGTAAAGACAACAAGTGTCTGGCGCAGTTTTTAGATCGGTTACTGCTGCTACAATCGCAGGTTATCAAGATTTATGTTACTTAAAATCCGTCTTGATTGCAATTTTTTTATTATTATTCATATGACCGGTTTCGGTTCATTCAGAACCATCTTCAGATCTGATATTTCAGTTACAGGAGTAACCCGTCCAAATCCAGCAACTTTCAAATGCTACGTCACATGTGACGTACACGCCGACGCAATGTGACGTAGCATGTGAAAGTTGCTGGATTTGGACGGGTTACTCCTGTAACTGAAATATCAGATCTGAAGATGGTTCTGAATGAACCGAAACCGGTCATATGAATAATAATAAAAAAATTGCAATCAAGACGGATTTTAAGTAACATAAAATCACTGATTGCTGTTATCCCATAAGACATTATGTCTGTTTTTGCAAAATTATCAAGCTTTAAGTGAGTTTGAACGTGCTGTTATACTCGGTGCACGAGCGATGGGACACAGATTCTCCGAGGTAGAGATGAAGTGGGGATTTTTCCGTACGACCATTTCACGAGTTTACCGTGAACATCAAATCTGCGAGATCGATGCATGAACGAGACCAATGACGACTGAAGAGAATCGTTCAACGTGACAGAACTGCAACCTTTCTGTAAACTGCTGCAGATTTCAATGCCGGACCATCAACAAGTGTCAGCGTGCGAACCATTCAACGGAACATCATCGATATGGGCTTTCGGAGCCGACTTGATGACTGCACGACACAAAGCTTTACGCCTCGCCTGGGCCCGTCAACACCGACATTGGATTGTTGATGACTGGAAACATTTCGCCTTGTCGGACGTTTAAAATTATATCGAGCGGATGGACGTGTACGGGCATGGAGACAACCTCATGAACCCATGGACCCTGCATATAATCAGGGGACTGTTCAAGTTGGTGGAGGGTCTGTAAAGGAGTAGGGCGTGTGCAGTTGGAGTGATATGGGACCTCTGACACGTCTAGATACGACTCTGGCAGGTGACACGTACGTAAGCATCCTGTCTGATCATCTGTATCGATTCATGACCATTGCGCATTCCGACGGACTTGGGCTACTCCTGCAGGACAATGCGACAACCCTTCCGTTCAGAATTGCTGCAGAGTGGCTCCAGAAACACTCTTCTGAGTGTAAACACATCCGCTGGCCACCAAACTCCCCAGGAATGAACATTATCTGCGATGCCTTGCAACGTGCTGTTAAGAAGAATCTCCATCCGCTCGTACTCTTAGTGACTTATGGACAGCCATGTAGGATTCATGGTGTCAGTTCCCTCCAGCACTACATGAGACATTAGTCGAGTCCATGCCACGTCGTGTTGTAGCACTTCTGCGTGTTCGCGGAGGCCCTACATGATATTAGGTGGGTATATCAGTTTCCTTGGCTCTTTAGTTTATATTAACGAAGTTACGAAGTGGGAAGCTGAAATACCGTTACGAATTAAAATAGGGTCTAACATAGCATTGCTGTGTCCTGGGGTTCTAGACGCTTCAGTCTGGAACCGCGCAGCTGCTGCGGTCGCAGGTTCGAATCCTACCTCGAGCATGAATGTGTGTGACGTCCTAAGGCTAGTTAGGTTTAAGTAGTTTTAAGTCTAGGGGCCTGATGGCCTCAGACGTTAAGTCCCATAATGCTCAGAGCCATTTGAACCATTTAACATAGCATTAAATACTCTACTATATATTGATGAATACATAATTATACAGAAAACAGAACAAAATTTACAAAGAGCAATATATTACAATTTAAATACACCGCAAATAAGAAAAAGCTAATGACTTTCTGTGGGAAGAATCCAGTCAGATCGAGTATAGTAGTTAATGAGAAAATTTTCGAAATGAGTATCCCACTTCAATTACGCAGAATCTTGACATGGCCGTGGAGGCACATGCCAAAATGAATAGGCTACCCAGTAGATGGAAACCACGAGCTTTATTAATAATGACGTTACTAAAAATCAGAGTTCTTTCGTGATGAAGAAGGATAGCTGAACACTTTTAAATAACATTCACCTCTTGTTCACAAGCAGGCACTTCTGATCGGATGTATCAAATTCCTAAGCGTTTAACTAGAATAATAATTAGATCATAAAAATGGCATAAGTCCGAAATCTCACGTAGTAGAAAGTTTCAGGATATAATTGCGCTAGTTTGCCACGATTCTGTGTTAGGGATGCCCAATCGTGGAGGTGATAAAGGGAAGGCTGCCAGCTCCCAATCACTACTCTCCCTAAGATTCAGGTCGAAATTTCATCGTCGAAGACAATTCAGACTTCAAAGTGTATGGTGGTGAGATGCAGGGAAGCACTTTATTAACACACTTTTCTGGTGAACTTATCAGGAAAGAGATTTCAGCGTTAGATACCTCCAACCAGTAGAATGAAGTCACACTGCTATTGTGGGAAGGGACAATGCACCTTACACTTGTGCCAGGGGAGAGGAACAGTCCTGCTGAGATTTTGTATGTAATATACGGAATCTCACGGGATATCAATCTTGTGGAGCAGTTTCGTCATTCGTTTATGTAGAGCTTCCATGATAGCATCCGGACGGAGTTCTGCATATAAGTCGATGATGGAAAGGTACCGACTGGCCCCCAGAAGACCCACACGGATCTTTTGTGGGTATGTGTGGGGCGCGCACGGGTCACCGTGCTATCGCAGTCTTTCTGCTTCTTTGGGCTGTTTTACCTTCCTCTTCCTTCTCCCTCCCAGTCGTTATTCCTTTCCCTTTGCGCCTTCCTTCCCCTTTCTTCGTTTTCTTATCTATGTAGGCCCGGCTAGCTTCCTGACTTCGTTTCGTCTTGCAGTTTTGGTTTGTTTGCTTTTCCTCCTCCTTTCCGGCTTTTCTTTTTGGTCTCCTTTAGGGATTTGACCTTTATCTCCACATCTGAAATTGTAGTGTGAGCCAGGTGGGGAGGGAGTGGAAGGGAAAAAAGGGAGAGGTATAGGAGGTGGAGGGGGAGAGGAACACACGCCAAAGACACTAGGGAGCGAGCTTGACACCTCCCCCTTAATAATCGGCCTATCCTGCTTGCGATATAAAATATGACCGTGGATCGCGTGTGTACCCAATGGAATTTTTCTAATTGGATAAGGCTATCTTTCCCGAAGAAATAATACCGATACGTAGGGGGAAAGTGTACAACCGATCTTTCTGATAGAAAAGTCTACTAATAATAAAAAAGTAATTAAACCGAACAAGGCTACAATTTGGAAAAATGAAAGTCATTTTGTGCATTCACTCACGAAAAATACTGGACAGAAAAGTGGTACTACTGGTCATGAATCCAAAAGTTACACTAATGAACGAAAAGGAAATAATTACGGTCACCAGCTCACTAGGGCGATTTACATCCAAAATCCTGTACTAGATGATGGGAAAGATAAATATGTATTCTTTGAAACGTCCCCTAGAACAATTTTACAAGACTGTGCTTAACCTGACACACAATATTTTTTAGCGCAACGCAATCTGACTTTCAAAAATCCCTACAAAAGAATGGCCCTGACTAACATTAAACTATACCTTTCACAAATCACTTACCTCACAAAAATCTTCGTTACTCGAACTACTGCAATACAGCGAGCGCCACTACTGCCAGCTAAATAAAAGATTCAAACTACTGAAGGCACTAACTACTGATAGGGATAGTTAGCAAATGAAAGATTTTAATAGAGAACAAACACTGTATTTACCTTAATATCATCATATATATAGCAGTTCATGACAAATTACAAAACTCCGCCATCTCTCTCCCCACATCCACCACTGCTGGCGGCTCACCTCCCACTGTGCAACGCTACGCGCTGTTCACATCCAGCTGCCGCTGCCTAACACTACAATGGCAGACAACAATGCAAACTAGCCACATACTGCACGCAGCACAGCCAGTGAAGTGATTTTCATACAGAGCGCTACGTAACGCTGCCAGTAAGAAAACATAAACAGCCTACTTACATAGCCCCCATGCTCCCCAAAAAAAATTTTACAAAATATTTTTGGGCAGTGGCCAATAATGATATGAAAAAATTTTTCATTATTACAATAACAAAGATATCAAATGCACACACTTATTTATACAATGTTGGTCAAAAGCTGAAATTTTCTCACAGTCCATAAAGAAAGTCCAGATTGTTCATCACAGTAAAATTTCAGTGTTTTTTTTTTTTTTTCAAAGTCTGAGCAGTATAACAGAATGCACACGGAAGTAGTGGATTTCCATGCAGTCTTGAAGAAGTAGTGTTGTCCTTCCAACAGAAAGACAGTGTTGACTCTTGACATGCAGACAGGTAATGGGCCACAACAGAGCAAACCCACAGCAGAGTCATTCGACGGTTTGAAGAAGATTGGTAGGTAGGTCATCACAGAGTAGACCCACTGTAGTCCTGGTAGAGAGTATGGTATTGGTGGGCCACCAGAGGTGCATACCCACTGCAGTCCTTGTAGAAATAATGGTACTGGTGAGTCATCAAAGGTGTAGACCCACTGTAGTCCTTGTGGAGGCGGCCAGCAGCCATCTGTTGCGATTGTGCAGGTGCACATTCACCAGTGAAGAGTCTTGCAGTTAATATAGCAAGTCCATAAACCACCACTTGTACACTCACGAAGTTGTTGGAATTGTCCTTAGAACCAGCAATGCTGTTATCCAGTCCCTTGCTGAATTATTAACACACGTGCAAACACTAACAGTCCCTACTTCTCACATATTGTCCATATACTATGACCAACAGAAACGTGTGCAGTGAAATGGAACTTACAAGTTAATTTGATGAACTGGTGTCAATTACAATTTTATAACATATACAATAACAAAGGTACAAAATACATCATTAAAGAACATAACAATACAGATAACATTTGTAGTAACACAGGCTTTATAAAAAATCGAAATAACATATACATCAGTGTTACAGGAATTATGACATTAGTACATACATAAAAGATCAGAATAACTTGCAAAACATCAACTTCACACATGAGCATTAAAACAAAAGAGAATAAATAATTTCTAAGCATATTTACAAGGTAAATAACATATTATTAATGCCAATTATATTTAAGGATAACAGTATTCCTCATCATAGTGAATATAGCTTAGTATTAGAAGAAGAAAAAATTCTATGAAACTACACAGAGACAAGAAGAAAACAACTACACAAGGGTACACAAACACATAGAGGGATGACACAAAAGGAAAGGACAGGGTTTGTTTTACTGCAGTATTTTGCATGGAGATCTCCCTTTGTTCATCATTATTCCCAAAAGTACTATCTAAGCCTGCTTTCTGTAATCTGTTCACATCCTCTTTCAAAATAGTTTTTCTCCACTGTACACTACCTTTTTTTTTTTTGCCAAACCATTTTCTTATAGCTTCTTAATGCATTTCGTCCAATTCATCATAGTTAGTTTCTTATATAGTCTACCCCCTCTTAAGCTAACTTAAATCTACTGAGCTCAGATGCTAAACTATGGGACGAGGCAATGCAGCATCACATAAAACAATTAATACAAACATCAATGACAAAAAATAGAAATGGCAAAGCAAGCCGCATAAATTACAACTAATATAAGGCACTGTGCAGGAAACAAGAAAAACTAGCTTAGAAGAGTAACACAAAGTCAAATTCAGTAACACTATGCCTGGCAAACAGCAGCAGCAAATATAAAAAATATAAAAAATATAAAACTTATATCTATACATGACATAGCTCAAGCAGAAAAAATATTACAGTAAAAACAACAATGCAGACAAGGGAAATGCATATTCACATCTTAATGTCTATATAATTAAAGTGGTGCACCACAACTTATTGTAAAAAAATATTACCATGTACTTGAAAAGAAAATTATGTGTCCAGTTACTGTTACTAGTCCCTTCTTATTGTTCTTTCCTTTCCAAGTGCTCCTTTTTTAAAGAATGTGGATTACAAAATTATCATTTAATAGATCTGTTGACAGAAAGTGTTCACATTAGCAGATCCATTTTATTTTATAAAAGCAATGCTGCAACACAGCTGGAAACCAGATATCAAATGAAATAAGCAACTTCGAAAAGCAAAGCATAAAAATATAATTCAATAGTCATGTGACATTTCATAAGTTAGTAGCTCTCAACTCTCGTAGAAAGACGCTTGTCGTAATCAGGTGTGCAGATGAAAAATATTTTTTGTCATTTCCTTAGGCATTTCATTAAATATCATAAATTACGAGCTCCACAGTATGCTTTCAACAAGGAAATGTCAATAGCGAGGATAATGGCCTCCCTTTTTTTTTTCTACCTGTGCTTCCGGAAAGGCACACCGTAATGGGTTGTTCTCCAGGTGTCTGACACAGCTGTGTGCCAACGACGCACGTGCTGGTGGTCACTTAACTTTCTTACGGAAATATTTACGACATCAGTTTCCGCTACAGTGACAGTCTCGTATAAAAATTTCACAGGTCGAGAATTTACGTTGCAAATGTGTAGAAACAAAATCCTATGAATATAACAGTGTCCAAAAAATTTTTGCCAGCATTGTGATACATTCATGCATTTACACACGTTTCATAACTCTTAAAGTATGATTCTTGGTTTCCAACATCCTTTTTCACAAGTCAAGAGTCCCTACCCACTATTCATTACTCCTTACCTTATTACACATATCAGCCTATTAATCATAAACATACCTCAGCAGCATAATACACATCGTCGTCATAATAATAACATCATAACACCTCAGTCAAATCTCAAAATCGTCGTAGCTTCCTCCAATAATTTCAAAACCTAAAAGAATTCTCTGCTCATTTCAATAGTGTCATCTACCTCAAACGTACTTTAAAAATCGTGATCCCATACCAAATACATCATTCAAAGCTCTCATTGTATCACAATGGTTCCGAAAAATATGAACAATTCACACAGTACAGACAAAATACGATTTCGTAAGTGTGAAGTTATCCAACGGTGTTATTACGTAAACATCTGTCACTGACGTAATAAAAAAGTTTGTCTCTCTCAGTTAAATGATCAGATAGCTGTGTAATTTGTGTTAGAGAAATATGGTACCGATGTGTAAAGTTGTATAAGCAAATACCATATTAGCTAGGGCTCCTTGTGCTTGCCAAACACATGGTACACAAAGTAGGCGTGTACCCACCTGAGGATTAATGTAATTGTACCCTCAGGTATTACAGATTACAAGAATGGTATGAAATGTATTACGGAAAACCTTTGTATCATTGTACTTCAAATATCTTTAAAAATAAATGATTTAAGTACAAATTTAATCACTCAAATACATGTCCTGTAGCGCTAAATGTGCGTCTTGCTGTAAGATAATCTCTGTGGAAGTGTCGTAGTTATCGTCCTCCAAAAGCTAAGTTCTGCAGAAGACAATGTACTTACCTCATGATAAACAAAAGTGAAATGCTTTGCGTATAGATATCTTACTTATTACGCTTATTGCTGTGATGAAGAAAGTACTGTGCTGTAACGTATTGTTGTGCTACGGAAAAGGCTGTCTCATTGTAGCTGTACCACAAAAGTTACTATTAAACATGTTTTACTTTCCAGAAGAATTCAGAAAAACTGTGCAGATATGAAACAGAAACACCGCAAAAGCAACATTGTAAATTGTCACTCATTAGTAGCGTCGAGATAAACTCGTGTAGCTGTCACATTAACTAACCACTGTGTCATCTGTTCGCAATAACAATGCATTCGTAATTTCTGTTTGAATAAGTTCTCTTGGTTCTTGACTGGATATTTAACTTTAAACATTGTTGCATGGTAACAGTTTCTAAAGCATACTAGTAACGTGAAGTGAAACGTTTTATGGCAAAGACAAAGTTAAAAAGCAGATTATTTTTCAATAAACGGTTTTACATGTGAAATGTGGTGTAAACCTTTACTCTTCCTAATACGCAGAGTTTCAACTTCGACGCAATTATCATGTGGTATACGTTCGTAAAGAATACTGGAATTTTGCTCAGGGTTAGCGTCGATGTTATTTTTCCCGAGCCAGCGTGCGCAGGTGGCTGCCTGCGGTGCGAGTCATTGTCTGTTTCTTTGTTGGCGCGCGCCGTTACTGGGATTTGGAGACCTAACTTCTACAAATTCGCCTTGATGATAGGGCTCTGCTCTGTTTAAATCCCGCCAGTTCTGATGCAGTTCAGGTCTGTCGTTACGATCATATCGTCTGTCATCATGTCGGTAGTTCCTGTAGCTTCTTTCTTGTCGGTTAAGTGGTGGAGAATTTCTCCCTGAATCGTAACTGCGCACTGGACTGTTGCGTCTGAAGTTATTCTGTCTCCCATGGTAATAATTGTTCTGGTTGCCAAATTGTCTGTTTCTATGATTGTCTCTGTGATAGTCATTACCGTGGAAAGGTGATCTTTCCCTGTAACTATTACTCTCCCAGTGGTTGTCATATGGGTGGTGTCTGTTTTGGTCACGATTTACGTTGTAAGAATAGGTTTGTTGTGGCCATTTATTGTTTCTGTCGTCACAGAATTGTGACGGATGTGACCTGTAGTGATTGTTTTCCTGTTTTCGCATCCCGCGACTGTCTGTGTCAATTTCTAATTCTTGTAAGAGTCCCTCAAAATCTTCAGTGTCGTCTTTGCAACGTCCTGCCAAAATAATATGCCGTAAATGTTCAGGTAATTTGATTAAGCAAATGCGGATGAGTTCTGAGGGGCTGTATGGGTTTTACAGGTACTGATTCTTGTGCAACATGTCTTCAAAATATTTGTCAAGACTGGAAAATTCAGATTGTTCAAAGTGTTTCATCATCATGATGCTATGTTTTACTCGGTCTTGTGTAGCTTGAGACCAATATGCTGAGAGGAAGGCATGATAAAATTCTCCTTCACTGTGACAATCGTGAATGACCGATCGCATTCTTACAGCTGGTTCATTCTCCAAGTAGCCACACATAAATTCTAATCTGTGTTCTAATGACCAGTTGGGAGGAAAACAATGAGAGAATTGATGGAGCCATGCTTGTGGATGAATGTCGTCGGCAGAATTCTTAAACGTTTTGAATTTACGTGTAGTAATGAACAGCTTATAGTCAAAATCATCATGTCGGCGAGTCGCATGTCGGTCATTGTTACGTCGTGTCGGCGGTTCCATCTCAAATTCGGTGCACATTGCCAATTTCTTTCATAACTTCCGAAATGCCCTGTGTTATTATTTTGTGGCTGTTCCGTATTTCTATGTCCCTCTTCCCGTATTGGGGCGCGAGTGTCCTCTGAAATACATAATTCTTGTATTACCTGTGTCAGCTGATCTTGTACTTCCCGGATTTCTCTTTGGTGTTGCGTATTAATTTGATTCTGATTTTGTTTGAATTTCCTAATTTGTTCGCATTCTTCTGTGTTATTAAAGACTACCGGTTTTGTGTCATTCAGATTACCATCTACCTTCGTAGATAAATTATTTAGCTGATCCGAAAGTTCAACTACTTCTCTGATAATGAACTAATTTCCTCCATGTGTCTTTCTGAACCAATTATCAGAGTATATACTGTGTCCTTTAAGTTTTCTTGAGTTTTTGAAAGTTGCGTAACCAAATCGGTAGATGCAACTGAGTCAATTTTAGCTTGCAAGGTCTCATGATTTTCATGAACAATAGTTTGCAGTTCTTTTATGGCTGCTTCATGATTCTGTAATGCATTTTCATGACGCGCAAAAATAGGTTGGAAATGCTCACAAATTTGTGTTTTTACGTCATTACAGGCTTTCTGACATTTCGATTCAATGTTATGTAACTCAGCAGTTAAATCTTCACGTGTTTGTTCGAGAGTTTGTTCCAATGAGTCTAACTTTTGAAGCTTTTGCTGTGTTTGTCTCTGATTTTGTTCCATTGTGTGTAACTGTTGCTGTGTTTGTTTCTGATGTTGTTCCATTGTGTCTAACTTTTGAAGCTTTTGCTGTGTTTGTCTCTGATTTTGTTCCATTGTGTCTAACTTTTGAAGATTGTGTCCCATTGTGTCTAACTGTTGCTGTGTTTGTTTCTGATTTTGTTCCATTTTTTGCATTAATTGCAATAATAATGTATTAGTGTCTGGAATCTGTTTCTCTATGCTTTTTTGCAGTGCGTTTTCACCGGCAGAATTCACATTTTGACAAGCAGAAAATGTGTCTTGACTCATTTGAGAAACCGGTGAGGACCCAAAACCTAAGTCTACAGTATTTGCAATATTGTGTTCTGTCATTTCGGATTCCTGAGGCGAGCTGTTGCCGACCGATCGATCGATAATGCTTCCCTGTTCACTACCTGTTTGACTGTCTACACCATTATTTGCCACCCGCTCCATATCCCTATGCACAATTACCAAATTACTACTTCGAATGTCTGTTAATTCACTACCCAGTGGTGCTGATAAGCTACGCTCGTCGTCACTATTATTTCTCAGTTTACTTCGGAGCCGAGTGTTACGTTTTTCACACGCCATTTTGTCACAATATTTCACACGATAACACAGAAAAGCACAATTTGAATAGCAAAAATAAGAGAACACATTAACATAGCACTGAAAATAATATGTAGTTAATTACAAGCGCAGCTGCGAAATACTTGGTGCAAATCTACATGCATGCCACAACTGTTTTACTGTGCAACAATGAAAAACCACAACTACCAAGGAAATTCTCTCTATAATTACGCGCTAGCAATAAACAAAAGCTACACTAAATACACAAACTACAAGAAAAAATCAGAAGATTCCAGTGAGGTATACTAGGCTAAGGGTCGACATATGAAACGTCCCCTTAGAACAATTTTACAAGACTGTGCTTAACCTGACACACAATATTTTTTAGCGCAACGCAATCTGACTTTCAAAAATCCCTACAAAAGAATGGCCCTGACTAACATTAAACTATACCTTTCACAAATCACTTACCTCACAAAAATCTTCGTTACTCGAACTACTGCAATACAGCGAGCGCCACTACTGCCAGCTAAATAAAAGATTCAAACTACTGAAGGCACTAACTACTGATAGAGATAGTTAGCAAATGAAAGATTTTAATAGAGAACAAACACTGTATTTACCTTAATATCGTCATATATATAGCAGATCATGACAAATTACAAAACTCCGCCATCTCTCTCTCCACATCCACCACTGCTGGCGGCTCACCTCCCACTGTGCAACGCTACGCGCTGTTCACATCCAGCTGCCGCTGCCTAACACTACAATGGCAGACAACAATGCAAACTAGCCACATACTGCACACAGCACAGCCAGTGAAGTGATTTTCATACAGAGCGCTACGTAACGTTGCCAGTAAGAAAACATAAACAGCCTACTTACATCTTAAACGTGCAAGTGATGGTTGTCACGTTTTTTGACACTTATTTTAAGTGAGTATGTAATGATAAAGAAAACTGAGAAGTCATTTTTAATTTAAGTTTGTCATTAAATTTTGAGAAAGGCGATCGAGTAATAATTTGAAAATATCCACTTAAACTGTATGTTAGTATTGAACTTCGTTAAATGAACAATGACTTTCAGAGACTTCAACATAACGTCATCAAAGAAGTTTAGAGAAAGGCAAGCACTTTTTAATTGCAGTTACTTAATTTTCAAATTGGATTTCATATTATTGTCTGAACAACTGAGCCTTTTTTACTGACTTGGACAGAATTAAATACTAGAATACGTACCAAACCAAACAGCCATGTGCTCCAAGCTATATGTAAAATAAATAAAACTTCCGTACTCTTAATTTGTGCATTTTCTTTAGATTTGGATTCTTTCCAGTGATAGATTCTCAAACTTCGGTTAGCATATAAGTAAAAAAGGGAACAAGGACCCTGCTTGGTAACAATGTCTGGGGGCAATGACGACACAATCGCCCTGAATGTAACTGATTATTATTTAAATAAAGTTCATTAATGAAATAACATTCAATTGTGCTGCTGGGTTAGCCGTCAATACTTACTACCAATGAACAGCCTTACTTCAATGCTGTGCATACGACGAAACTCGGACCCGACGACGAAACTGTGCTACTGGAACTGCTGCTGTTGTTGAAGACGGTAGCATCTTGTGGAGCCACGGCTAATTACAGGAACGGGCAATCGTAATTAATGCAGCCTCTCCCGCCCGTCCACTGTCCATACTCCTGCTACTAGTCATCTGGCCGGCGCGAGTACATGATGCCGCCGAAATGGTGCTCTCTACTGCGAGAGCGTTAACACCACACTTCCGCACACTACAAGCGCTGGAACCCGTCTCTCGCTCTCTCCGCGCGCTCTGCACAACTACTGCCTACCCAAAGATTTTACAACGCACAAGCACTGCTATTATCGTTGCTAGTCGATGCAAATAACAATTTCTTTGGCTTTTTTCCGGAGCTTATAAGTTTCACAGTAAAAGACAGATAAATACAATGAACCGTCAACAGACTTCTACCTAAATGTACACGTACAGTGAAGCAATGTCCTTACTTATTAAGAGAAAGCATTTAAATTACAAATATTTACATCCAATTAAAAAAATTATGTATCGGTAGCAGGGGTGCCGTGCATCCTGCATTTTCGGTTTTACAAGCTCCCTGGTGTTTTTGGCGTATGTTCCTCCTCCCCTCCTCTCCCTTTCCCCCCTGCCCCTCCCTTCCCGCCAAAGCACATTTCGCCTCCTTGCCAGATCACCAACTTGGTAGCCCCAGTCCGTGTGGTGGGGCTGTTTGTACCCATCTGGCTGAGTCCCCTGACACCTCAGTGATCACACTGCTGGTATCCATGCTGTGAACGCCTCGTGGACGCCTAGTTATGGCACCGAGCGAGGTGGCGCAGTGGTTAGCACACAGGACTCGCATTCGGGAGGACGACGGTTCAATCCCGCGTCTGGCCATCCTGATTTAGGTTTTCTGATGACTTCGCTGTTTGGTCTCTTCCCCCAAACAACCCGACACAACTTCCCTTTCATGCTCCTCGACTCTTACGATTGCCATCTATTGTCTAGTTGTGGTATTGGAACTCCCAGCAAAGACCTTCAAGCCAGGCGGCTGTTGCTGTGGCTGGGTGGTGCCCACGAGGCGATCCCCTGATCGAAGTGGGTGGTAACACGGCAGACGTTTGACACATGAAACATGCTAAAGTCTCTGGCCGGTCTTCTGCGGCCGCGTCGCTTCCTAAGAACAGTTCTGTCTCAGTTCCTGTTTCCGCCTTCCCAGCCTTCCCCCCCCCCCCCCCCCATCCCCTTTACTCCACCCTGGGAGGAGGGGCCAAGCCCAGCAAAACCCTTTCCGCGGTTCTTGGTCTGTACCAGGACTGACAGGGAGACTTTTACCACCTCCAAACTTTTTTTTTTTTTTTACAACTTCTGCTAGCCATTCCGCCTCCCTCCATGCCTGCGACCACTCAGGAAATATCCCCGTGAATATCACTCCTCACTAGTCTCTAAGACGACACAGGGTGTGATTTTCCAAAGGGACCTTCTCCTACAGTGTGATGATTAACTTAGGGCTAATCAGGTAAGATGTGGCGTTCATTTCGTCTGGCATGTCCAGAGAGGTCCTAAGGACAATCGTCAAGAAACTGGCGCTTTCATCCTGGCCTTTGTGGGGATAACCTGCGCAAAAGGGTCAAGCTAATGGTACACAGATGCGCTGGCAAACCACAAACCACTCATTCCACCTCCCATGTGTTGCTTCCATTGCCTCAATTTCGGCCTCAGGTCCTCGCAATGCGATGCAACTCCCATCTTTGGTGTCTGTGGCTACCTTTATCGTGTGAGGAGCCCTTGCAGCCCACAGCCTAACTGTGTAAACTGCTCTGGTCTACATTCTCCCCCCTCACCGTAGTATCCACTGTATACAGAGGAAAAGACAATTCAGGAAATAATGATCATTGACTGTCTCAGCTACTTTCAGGCCTGGAAGACGTTTGACACACTTCACCCTGTGAATCTCTCATGTGCCTTTGCCTCAGTTACGTTTTCCTCTCCTCCCCATCCTCCTTACCCCCATCCTGTACCCTCCCCCTTCCTCCCAGCGGCAGCTCCTAGATCTTCCCTACAAGGAACCATTCCTTTCCCTCCTACTTCTCCTCGGCCAGGGAAGGCTTTTGAGTAGACAGTTGATGGTTTGTGAGACGATATCACAGTTAAAGATAGTCTTCTTAAACCAGTTATGTTGGCCACTGATGCATCATGTATATGGATCGTGATAATCCCTTCACAATCATCTAAGCCCTGAAGATGGCGCACTGAAGCGCCAAAACTGGTAGCTACACAATAGATAAGATCATATGGACGGCTGTAGGCCTTTACGAGAAAGGAAATTATCTTCTCTAGCTCCTGCTAGAGAAGGAGCTCCTTCTCGGAATACCCTACCAGGCGTTCTCAAGCTAGGAAGGCTGCAACATCGGGTTGGACAAGGGACTCACATTTCGAAACCCTCAAAGCCGTTCACTCTCTGTCCATTCCAGACATTACTGCCCTTACAGATAACGCCCCCTCCCTGTCTGAGGGAAAAGAAGAAGCAACATAAGTCCAAGGACGAAGCTTCCCCAGCGTCTCAGGTGGTTTTGTCACCTCCTCATCGTTCTGAATCAGATCCAGTTTTTATGGATACCACCCGATCCTCGTCGGTGACGACCACTGACCTGGTGACATTACTCCCCTCGGCTTCTTTAAGTCTAACCTGGACAATGGCCACACAATAATCCAGTGGATTCCAACAGATGTTACAGTCACTTGCCGGAAATACAATAGCTTGTTTTCTCTTATTCTGGGTTCTGCCTTCCTCTTCGAGAAACGTAGATCCCTGATGACCACCCTCCCAGGTTTCGTGAATATCGGTGTTCTTCTGGATGCAGGTGATCAGACAGGATGCTTACATACGTGTCACCTGTTAGATTCTTATCTAGACGTATCAGGGTTCCTACATCACTCCAACTGCATACGCCCCACACCATCACAGAGCCTCCACCAGCTTAAACAGTTATCCGCTGGCATGTAGGGTCCAGGGATTCAAGAGGCTGTCTCCATTCCCGTACACATCCATCCGACCTATAAATTTTGAAACATCCGACAAGGAAAAATATTTCTAGTCATCAACAGTCCAATGTCGGTGTTGACGGGCCCAGACGAGGCGTAAAGCTTTGTGTCGTGCAGCCATGAAGGGTACACGAGTGGGCCTTCGGCTCCGAATTCCCATCTCGATAATGTTTTGTTGAATGTCGCACGCTCGCACTTGTTGACTGCCCAGCATCGAAATCTGTAGAAATTCGCGAAAGGGTTGCACTACTGTCACGCTGAACGATTCTCTTCAATGGTCGTTGGCCCGTACTTGCAGGATCTTCGCCGCGCAGGATTAGCCGAGCGGTCTAAGGCGCTGCAATCACAGACTGTGCGGCTGGTCCCGGCGGAGTTTCGAGTCCTCGCTCGGGCGTGGATGTGTGTGTTTGTCCTTAGGATGATGTCGGTTAAGCAGTGTGTAAGCTTAGGGACTGACGACCTTAGCAGTTATGTCCCATAAGATTTCACACAAATTTGGAGGATCTTTCTCCGGCCACAGCGAGGTCGGAGATTTGATGTTTTACCGGATATTCACGGTACACTCGTGAAATCTCCACTTCATCGCTACCTCGGAGATGCTGTGTTCCATTGCTCGTGCACAGTCTCTAACGCCACGTTCAAACTCACTTAAATCTTAATAACCTGCTATTGTAGCAGCAGTATCCGATCTAACAGCTGCGCCAGACACTTCTTTTCTTACAAAGGCTTTGCAACCGCAGAGCCTTTTTCTGCCTGTTTACATATCTCTGTATTTGAATACGCGTGAGTGTAACAGTTTCTTCGCCGCTTCAGTGTTGTATTTCAATCTGCGCCACCTACGTGTAGATTCTTCCTTCTGGCTTTAACATATTTACTGAATGTATTTTAGTATTTAAGAATGCCTTTGTAATTTTATGTGAAGCTATTACATTTCATTTTATTTTTAAATGTCCTGCAAATGGCAATAAAAAGAGGACGCTAGTTACTACTGACGTCACCTTCCGAGATTATCTGGAAGTTTTATGGTAGCAGCCTTCCAACCATCTCGGAGTTTTGACGATCTAACCCGTCTATTGGCAAGATTTTGGCATGCTGTCCCTCAGGAGGACATCCAGTAACCCTGTCAATCAACGCCAAGAGTACGGTCCACATGTTATGTAGGTGTCGAATTCTACGTCTCTAAGTCTGAATATTCATATCTTCAGTATAATTGTCGTCCAATTGTTTTGATTGTGAATATTGCGTTTTGTGGACTTGCTCAATTCGTGAAGTTCTTTCTCTTGAATAAATCATCCCGTTTTTCTGAAACTGTAATCAGTTTCTGGTCTGTACATGTACATCACATCTTCCGATTTCCATCCTATTGTGGTGCATCGTTTTGTCTGCCTTATAATCTACACTATATGATCAAAAGTAGCCGGACATCTGACTGAAAATGACTTACAAGTTCGTGGCGCCCTCCATCGGTAATGCTGGAATTCAATATGGTGTTGGCCCACCCTTAGCCTTGATGACAGCTTCCACTCTCCCATGCATAAGTTCAATCAGGTGCTGGAAGTTTTCTTGGGGGAATGGCAACCCATTCTTCGCGGAGTACTGCACTGAGGAGAGGATTCTATGTCGGTCGGTGAGGCCTGGAACAAAGTCGGCGTTACAAAACATCCCAAATGTGTTCTGTAGGACTCAGGTCAGGACTCTGTGCAGGCCAGTCCACTACAGGGATGTTATTGTCGTGTAACCACTCCGCCACACACCGTGCATAATGAATAGGTGCTTGGTCGCGTTGGAAGATGCAGTCACCATTACCGAATTGCTCTGCAACAGTGGGAAGCAAGAAGGTGCTCAAAACATCACTGTAGGCCTGAGCTGTGATAATGCCACGCAAAACAACAAGGGGTGCAAGCCCCCTCCATGAAAAAGACGACCACCCCATAACACCACCGGAATTCTGCTGTTGGCACTACACATGCTGGCAGATGACGTTCACCGGGCATTCGCCATACCCACACCCTGACAGATTGTGTCCCGTGATTCGTCACTCCACACAACGTTTCGACTGTTCAATTTTGGCTCACAGAATATCTGTGATTTCATTGAACATTCATGCAGATTCCCCTTCCTTGCTCACAATCTTGTCACTTGTCATGCCACATGTACTGGATTTAGTTGTAATCAACTTAAGTAATTTTACACTTGAATAATCACATTTTAGACTTCTATGAAACTTAATGTTTGATTTGTCTACTATAGACACTTCTAGCTTTTAAGATATATTAACATTGCTTGTACTTTAGTAATCTATTGTCCCAAATAAAATCTTGTATAGAGGAATTTATCGTGTACAACCTTCAGCACTGAATATTTTTGTGTTTTTATTTGTGTTGGTGATAACATTGGTGTCAGTTATGATTAATAGCCTGCAAAGGTATAACTATATTTCTATATGTTAATATTCATGTTGTTTTATTATTCACGTGAAATTTGATACCTTATTTATAATATCATATAGAGAAATCTAGTTATGTTCAATCCACAGGCACATACACTGCCTCCACACTCAGGAATTGCATGTGTGAGAATCAGATTTTAGGAGACAAAAAATGGTTCAAATGGCTCTGAGCACTATGGGACTCAACATCTTAGGTCATCAGTCCCCTATAACTTAGAACTACTTAAACCTAACTAACCTAAGGACATCACACACACCCATGCCCGAGGCAGGATTCGAACCTGCGACCGTAGCAGTCCCGCGGTTCCGGACTGCAGCGCCAGAACCGCTAGACCACCGCGGCCGGCTTTAGGAGACACCATGTATTTTTAAAATTCACTGTTTATACTCATTTTATTTTATACTAGGTATAATTATATTCTTTTTATTAATTATATTAACTTTGGTAACCATTTGTCTGTAACAATTGATGACTTGTAATGTTATCTCATCTTTAAAGTTAATTTTTAAATTTTGAATAGAGGAATCTTGTTATGTTTAAACATAGCTACCTGAACACTTCCTGCATCTAAGATTGTTTATGCAACGATTTACCAATACCATTATATCTTAATATTCATTATGTTCTTATGTTTCATGTGAAATTTTAACATTATTTATAATCTCATATAGAGAAATCTAGTTCAGTTTAATTTTGGGACACATGTATAGCCTTGCACTCTGAAATTGCATCAGTGAGAACTTGGTTCTTGGTAGATACCGTATAGTTTAGAATTCTTTTTCTTTGTTTTTTGTGTATATATTTTTAGTTCTATTTTGTTTTACTTTATACTTACATAATTATATTGGTTTTATTAATTATTTTGCATTAAAACATCACTCACTGTATCAAAGAGTGTACCAACACACAAAGCAACAGCCAGGGCAGAAATATTAGAAAAAGGTTACCTCCACGTGGCAGGGACGGTAACGGAATGGGGGCTTGTCAGGCTAACCTAACTTGCGAGCAGCCATTACGGCTAAGAGACCTACACGTTGCCTGGCTAGTCACTTGTCTTAAGTAGCACAGGGCCCACCTTAGTAACCCAGGTGATGGGCTACTCTGTAGTGTTTAAATGAAAAAAAAATGTTCAATCATGCAAGTTTACGATCCTTATACGAAGCGAGGTGCCGTTTGGCATTTATCACCGTGATGTGTGGCTTATGAGCAGCCGCTCGACCATGAAATCCAAGTTTTCTCACCTCCCGCCTAACTGTCATAGTACTTACAGTGAATCCTGATGCAATTTGGAATTCCTGTGTGATGGTCTGGATTGATGTCTGCCTATTACACATTACGACTGTGTTCAACTGTCTGCGGTCTCTGTCAGTCAACAGGCGAGGTTGGTCTGTGTACCCTTTTGTCCTGTACGTGTCCCTTCACGTTTCCACTTCACTATCACATCGGAAACAGTGGACCTAGGGAAGTTTAGGAGTGTAGCAATCGCATGTATAGATCTATGATACAAGTGACACCCGGTCACCTGACCACGTTCGAAGTCCGTGAGGTCCGCGGAGCGCCCCATCGTGGTCTCTCACGATGCCTAATGACTACTGAGGTCGCTGATATGGATTACCTGGCAATAGGTGGCACCACAATGTACCTAATATGAAAAATGTATGTTTTTGGCGTGTCCGGATACTTTTCATCACGTAGTGTATATTGAACACGCTTTGCTTCACTGTCCATTAAAATTGCTACACCAAGAAAAAATGCAAATGATAAACGGGTATTCATTGCACAAATATATTATACTGGAAATGACATGTGATTACATTTTCACGCAATTTGGATGCATACATCCTGAGAAATCAGTACCCAGAACAAGCACCTCTGGCCGTAATAATGGCGTTGATACGCCTGGGCATTGAGTGAAACAGAGCTTGGATAGCATGTACATGTACAGCTGCCCATGCAGCTTCAACACGATACCACAGTTCATGAGTAGTAGTGACTGGCGTATTATGACGAGCCAGTTGCTCGGCCACCATTGACCAGACGTTTTCAATTGGTGAGAGATCTGGAGAATGTGCTGGCCAGGGCAGTAGTCGAACATTTTCTGTATCCAGAACGGCCCGTACAGGACCTGCAACATGCGGTCGATCATTATCCTGCTGAAATGTAGGGTTTCGCAGGGATCGAATGAAGGGTAGAGCCACGGGTCGTAACACATCTGAAATGTAACGCCCACTGTTCAAAGTGCCGTCAATGCGAACAAGAGGTGACCGAGAAGTGTAACCAATGGCACCCCATACCATCACGCTGGGTGATACGCCAGTATGGAGATGACGAATACACGCTTCCAATGTGCGTTCACGACGATGTCGCCAAACACGCATGCGACCATGATGATGCTGTAAACAGAACTTGGATTCATCCGAAAAAATGACGTTTTGCCATTCGTGCACCCAGGATCGTCTTCGAGTACACCATCGCAGGCGCTCCTGTCTGTGATACAGCGTGAAGGGTAACCGCAGCCATGGTCTCCGAGCTGATAGCCCATGCTGCTGCAAACGTCGTCAAACTGTTCGTGCAGATGGTTGTTGTCTAGCAAACGTCCCGATTTGTTGACTCAGGGATCGAGACGTGGCTGTACGATCCGTTACAGCCATGCGGATAAGATGCCTGTCACCTCGACTGCTAGTGATACGAGGCCGTTGGGATGCAGCACGGCGTTCCGTATTACCCTCCTGAACCCACCGATTCCATATTCTGCTAACAGTCATTGGATCTCGGTCAACGCGAGCAGCAATGTCGGGATACGATAAACCGTAATCGCTATAGGCTACAATCCGACCTTTATCAAAGTCGGGAATGTGATGGTACGCTTTTTTACTCATTACACGAGGCATCGCAACAACGTTTCACCAGGCAACGCTGGTCAACTGCTGTTTGTGTATGAGAAAACGATTGGAAACTTTCCTTATGTCAGTACGTTGTAGGTGTCGCCACCGGCGCCAACCTCGTGTGAATGCTCTGAGAAGCTAATCATTTGCATATTACAGCATCTTCTTGCTGTCGGTTAAATTTCGCGTCTGTAGCACGTCATCTTCGTTGTGTAGCAATTTTAATGGCCAGCAGTGTGTTTAGATATTGTATGGGCACTGTCAGCAAATCTTCAGCCCCTGCCCAGTGCTGTGTCGGTAAGGAAACCTGCCCCTCCTCTGCGACAGGCGGCGCCCGCGGCTGGTGCCGGCCCGTCTGCTGGCGGGCACGCGCCTGCTGCTGGTGGTCTGCTCGCTGAGCCTGCTGTCGCTGCTGCTGCTGGGCCGCTGCAGCCTCGACCTGCAGCCGGAGGCGGCGCTGCCGGACCCCTCCACAGGTGAGCCGAGCTGCGCTGCACCGGCCGTCTCCGTGTGAGACGTCGTGGTCTCCTGACCTTCATTGCTTACATATCCCGCCCTCACAATCGTATTCCGCACATCAAGACGCTTCATTCGAACCCAAAATCGATAAGATAAAGTCAGTGTTGTGTGAATTCATGTAAACGATACGCAAATAACAAGTGCGCACCGGGATTGAGATACTCGAGGCTGGCGTGCACACACACACACACACACACACACACACACACACACACACACACACTTCAAGACACGACGGTCACAAGAGCTTTTAGTTCGGGAGAGGCGGACCGCACGCCGATAGGCTGGTCTCTTCAGAGGATGAGGCCAGTCGCTTCAGAGGACGATCCAGTCTATCTACGTCAGACGGTGACCACTCGTGGAGCGGACAGCATTTGACCAAGTGAAAGGGGAGAAGGACGATTCAGCCTATCTACGTCGGACAGCGACCACCTGAGTGAAAGGGGAGAATCTGCAGATGTAGAGGTAATTTCGGGAGTACCGCAAGGAAGCGTGATAGGACCTTTATTGTTTACAATATACATAAATGACTTAGTTGACAACATCGGTAGCTCCGTGAGGCTATTTGCAGATGACACGGTTGTCTACAAGAAAGTAGCAACATCAGAAGACTCGTACGTACTCCAGGAAGACCTGCAGAGGATTAATGCATGGTGCGACAGCTGGCAGCTTTCCCTAAACGTAGATAAATGTAATATAATGCGCATACATAGGGGCAGAAATCCATTCCAGTACGATTATGCCATAGGTGGTAAATCATTGGAAGCGGTAACGACCGTAAAATACTTAGGAGTTACTATCCGGAGCGATCTGAAGTGGAATGATCACATAAAACAAATAGTGGGAAAAGCAGGCGCCAGGTTGAGATTCATAGGAATAATTCTAAGAAAATGTGACTCATCGACGAAAGAAGTAGCTTACAAAACGCTTGTTCGTCCGAATCTTGAGCATTGCTCATCAGTATGGGACCCTTACCAGGTTGGATTAATAGAAGAGATAGACATGATCCAGCAAAAAGCAGCGCGATTCGTCATGGGGACATTTAGTCAGCGCGAGAGCGTTACGGAGATGCTGAACAAGCTCCAGTGGCGGACACTTCAAGAAAGGCGTTACGCAATACGGAGAGGTTTATTATCGAAATTACGAGAGAGCACATTCCGGGAAGAGATGGACAACATATTACTACCGCCCACATATATCTCGCGTAATGATCACAACGAAAAGATCCGAGAAATTAGAGCAAATACGGAGACTTACAAGCAGTCGTTCTTCCCACGCACAATTCGTGAATGGAACAGGGAAGGGGGGATCAGATAGTGGTACAATAAGTACCCTCCGCCACACACCGTAAGGTGGCTCGCGGAGTATAGATGTAGATGTAGATGTAGATGAACGACCCCGTGTTCGGCTTAAAAGCAGATTCCGCTACATTGTGTGGGAGTTCCCAGCCTATGCATTCTTTACAAACATAGCACGCAGTTTCAGAGGTTTTTCACATGGAGACAGCAAACGCCAAACGCCGATGCTAAAGATTTCCGGATTGGTCACCTTAAACGAAACGTCATTCTCCTGTTTTAGAAGAGCAATGGCGATTGGCAGACAATATTCCTGACGCCTTGAGCTGAAGGAGTAATGGAAGTGACCGAAGATATAGCCCTTCACGTCTGGCGTGTAGAGGGGCCATTCCGTTGTCGCTCTTGGAGCGAGAACACGTAACGAGAGGGTGTGCGTTCGTATGTGTACTCAAAGAGCGAGGAACAAGTCTCTCCTCAGTACTTCACTGGGAGAGCACCTCTGTCGAGAGTGAATCGGAGTGCGACTCTTTATTCAGTCCCTGTGACTAAGTGTTGTTCACTGTGTTGGCTGCCACACTTATTGTGCAGTGTGAACGGAGAGAGTTATAGTTAAACGCCTGCGAGCGAATTTTTGAGTAGCATCGCGGTAGACTGGTTATGTGACCGGTGTACCACATCAATAGTTACACTAGGGGCGAATAGGAGTCCTTGACTTCATCAAGGTGTAGGGAGAGTTTGATTGGCATAGGTCAATCCAGATAGAACGAGACTTATCTTATTTGTCAGCAGCGAGTGGCTCAGACAGCAGTCATCGCAACTTACGGTGTTGTGCGCTACAGCTCTTGCGAGCCCCATATTTCCTCCACAACAGCACACGTCACTGCAATTCACATGCGACAGCCTCGACCGTACCTAGCAACATTCTAACGGATAATTATTCAAGTTGAGTAGGCACGGCTCTCAGCCATTCTTCCAAGTCAATAACAAACTTCATATAGAAATTTCATTAGCGAATCCTATCCTTAAGAGGTAACCTCACATTCTGAAAAGAACCCAGAAATAACTTGTTCAGTTCATAACTAAAAGTGCCATTGAGATTTCTCAGAATTTTTGCAAAATAAATAATAATTTTCATTAGTTTCATGTTTTTCTTACACTAACTAGCACTACTCCAGTACCCAAGTATCCCACAAGTTACATAAGAAATTTTGTGAATTTTTGTGTCATTTCCTTAGAGCAGACGACTCCAGAAGATATTTATTGCTGAAAGTTTTTCAAGCATTTCTCTTTAGAACGTTAGGAGCGTCTGTCTGACTTCTGTAGTAGTGTGGGGGCTGGAAATTGCATCTTGCAGGAGCCACAGGGTAAAGGGTACATCTCAGATTAATCCGTTGCGCAGAATGACAGAATAGCACCCACACACTCACAACTGCTCACCTCAGTACTGGGTGGTTGCTGCTCTATTGAATCGTAAGCTTTCTGAATGGTTTCAAGTGTCTCGCCACTCATCTCCTATGACACTCTCTTCATCCCAGAGTAGCAACCTACGTACTCAGTTACTTCCTGCACGTATTCCAGTCTCTATATTGCTCTGCAGTTTTTACCCTCTACAGCTCCTTATAGTACCATGGAACCAAATCCCTGATGCCTAAACTGATGTCTTATAATACTCAGTTTTCCATACATTCCTTTCCTCGCCGATTCTCCTGAGAACTTCCACATTCCTTCCGTTATCAGTCCACACAATTTTCAACATTCGTCTGTGGCACCTCATCTCAAATGTCTCTGTTGGTCCAACATGGCCAGGGGCCATCGGCTCGTATCTAATCGTCAATGTCAGTAGTTCACCAACAACCGATTACTTTATTATTTTGTTTTAATCTGAAAGCAATCAGTTTCAGCATTTCATTAGTAGCATATGGGGCCTGAAGATGGCATAATGATATGCCGAAACTGGTTGCTTTCAGAATAAAATAAAATAATACCTTAAAGTATATGACTGTTGCTGAACTATTGACATTGACGTCTCAAATATTTCTATTCTCTTCTGTTCCGATTTTCCCACAGTCCATGTTTTACTGCCATACAATGCTGTGCTTCAAACGTACATTCAGAAATTTCCTCCTCAAATTAAGGCCTATGCTTGATACCAGTAGACTCCCCTTGCACAGGAATGGCCATTTTGACAGTCTGCTTTTTATGTCGTCCTTGCTCCGTCCCTCGTGGGTTATTTTGCTGCATAGCTAGCAGCATTTCATAACCTCATGATCCCCAATTCTGAAGTTACGTTCCTCGTTGCCGTCATTTCTGCTACTTCTAGTCACTTTCACCTTCCTTCGATTTACACTCAACCCTTATACTGTACTTATGTGATTGTTCATTCTATTCAACAATTCTTATAATTCTTCTTCACTTTCGCTGCGGATAGCAACCCCATCACTGTATCTTATCACTGCTATCCTTTCATCCTGAATTTTAATCCCACTCACTTTCTTTTATTTCTGTCAGTGTTTCTTCGATATATAGATTGATCGGTAGGAGCGAAAGGCTACGAATGTTGTCTCACCCCCTTCTTGATCCGACCACTTCGTTTTTGTTCTTCCGGTCTTATTGTTCCCTCATGATTATTGTACACAACACGTATTACCCGTCTTTCCCTAAAACTTACCTTTATTCTTCTCAGAATTTCGAACGTCTTGCGCACATTTGACATTGTCCAACGTTTTTTTCGTTTTTTTCCTTAGTTTTCAATTTTGGTCTCCCGTATGTTAGTCTTGTCAGCAACTTGGACGCATGAGCTGTTAAGCTGTGTGACAACTCTAAAAGTAGCGGTATTCCATTTTGTTTGTTTGTTTGTTTGTGTGTGTGTGTGTGTGTGTGTGTGCGCTTGGTGGTAAGTTCCTATGGGTCCAAACTGCTGATGTCATCGCTCCCTAGGCTTACACACTACTTAATCCAACTTAAGCTACACTCCTGGAAATTGAAATAAGAACACCGTGAATTCATTGTCCCGGGAAGGGGAAACTTTATTGACACATTCCTGGGGTCAGATACATCACATGATCACACTGACAGAACCACAGGCACATAGACACAGGCAACAGAGCATGCACAATGTCGGCACTAGTACAGTGTATATCCACCTTTCGCAGCAATGCAGGCTGCTATTCTCCCATGGAGACGATCGTGGAGATGCTGGATGTAGTCGTGTGGAACGGCTTGCCATGCCATTTCCACCTGGCGCCTCAGTTGGACCAGCGTTCGTGCTGGACGTGCAGACCGCGTGAGACGACGCTTCATCCAGTCCCAAACATGCTCAATGGGGGACAGATCCGGAGATCTTGCTGGCCAGGGTAGTTGACTTACACCTTCTGGAGCACGTTGGGTGGCACGGGATACATGCGGACGTGCATTGTCCTGTTGGAACAGCAAGTTCCCTTGCCGGTCTAGGAATGGTAGAACGATGGGTTCGATGACGGTTTGGATGTACCGTGCACTATTCAGTGTCCCCTCGACGATCACCAGTGGTGTACGGCCAGTGTAGGAGATCGCTCCCCACACCATGATGTCGGGTGTTGGCCCTGTGTGCCTCGGTCGTATGCAGTCCTGATTGTGGCGCTCACCTGCACGGCGCCAAACACGCATACGACCATCATTGGCACCAAGGCAGAAGCGACTCCCATCGCTGAAGACGACACGTCTCCATTCGTCCCTCCATTCACGCCTGTCGCGACACCACTGGAGGCGGGCTGCACGATGTTGGGGCGTGAGCGGAAGACGGCCTAACGGTGTGCGGGACCGTAGCCCAGCTTCATGGAGACGGTTGCGAATGGTCCTCGCCGATACCCCAGGAGCAACAGTGTCCCTAATTTGCTGGGAAGTGGCGGTGCGGTCCCCTACGGCACTGCGTAGGATCCTACGGTCTTGGCGTGCATCCGTGCGTCGCTGCGGTCCGGTCCCAGGTCGACGGGCACGTGCACCTTCCGCCGACCACTGGCGACAACATCGATGTACTGTGGAGACCTCACGCCCCACGTGTTGAGCAATTCGGCGGTTCGTCCACCCGGCCTCCCGCATGCCCACTATACGCCCTCGCTCAAAGTCCGTCAACTGCACATACGGTTCACGTCCACGCTGTCGCGGCATGCTACCAGTGTTAAAGACTGCGATGGAGCTCCGTATGCCACGGCAAACTGGCTGACACTGACGGCGGCGGTGCACAAATGCTGCGCAGCTAGCGCCATTCGACAGCCAACACCGCGGTTCCTGGTGTGTCCGCTGTGCCGTGCGTGTGATCATTGCTTGTACAGCCCTCTCGCAGTGTCCGGAGCAAGTATGGTGGGTCTGACACACCGGTGTCAATGTGTTCTTTTTTCCATTTCCAGGAGTGTATTTTACTCTAAGGGCAACGCACAGACCCATGCCCGAGGCTATAGGATAGCAGCCTCGCAAAGCGTGACAAGGCGCCCGAGACCGCGCGGCTTCTGTTTTTCTTCCTCAGTGCGGCCTATTGGCGAGCACGTGATACTGTTGAGTTTGTCGGGATCTTGTTAATATTGGTCGCAGAATGGTTTTTACAAGTGGGAGCGTTCATAGCTCAATAAACTGCACCACCAGCAAGAAGAGGACACGAAATTTGTCACTTTTCATATTTTTTAAGGAGTCTGAGAGGCTTATAACATCACATTACGCAAACGTATCGTGAGGATTGGCTTGTAATCTACATGCGTGTGTCAATGATTAATGTTTATTTTTAGGAGTAGAAAATGACTAGTGAATAGCAGAGGACGTCACGAAGAAAGACTGTTTACCTATATACTCGCTACGCTTCAAAGCGAACCAGTTTATGAAGAGGAAACAGCCACAAAGACGTGAGAAACCGTTAGAAGCATTAAAACCGTTCTGTGCTACACAATCTCTTTTGCACGTAGCCCTACATGTCTTTGCTTTTCACCTGCAAATCTGTGTGTTTATATTCTTTTAATATCAACATGGTAGGTGACATTTCTGTCCCACGTCACGTGCATTTCTTCACGACTACGTTGTAACTAGTCGTTGGATTTATGGCTTTAGGCCCTATTTGGGCTTGTTTTAGAATCGTCCATTTCTTTTAATATCACACAAGCTCTCGGAGGCAAAATCATAAAATAAATATTTTTTAAATTACGTAGAAAAGGGATCAAAAACATTATCCTTATCACGCAAGTAGGTGTCTGCTTTTTCCCCGCTTGGAGCGCTAGTGTCGCTCCAGCAGCCAAACAGTAACAGCTTTCGCAGCAGAGAATGTCACAACTGTATTTACGAGGGCAGTTCAATAAGTAATGCAACACATTTTTTTTCTCGGCCAATTTTGGTTGAAAAAACCTGAAATTTCTTGTGGAATATTTTCAAACATTCCCGCTTCGTCTCGTATAGTTTCATTGACTTCCGACAGGTGGCAGCGCTGTACGGAGCTGTTAAAATGGCGTCTGTAACGGATGTGCGTTGCAAACAACGGGCAGTGATCGAGTTTCTTTTGGCGGAAAACCAGGGCATCTCAGATATTCATAGGCGCTTGCAGAATGTCTACGGTGATCTGGCAGTGGACAAAAGCACGGTGAGTCGTTGGGCAAAGCGTGTGTCATCATCGCCGCAAGGTCAAGCAAGACTGTCTGATCTCCCGCGTGCGGGCCGGCCGTGCACAGCTGTGACTTCAGTGGACTGTTCTTCCTCATGCACCCTACAGCCCCGATCTCGCACCGTCGGATTTCCATATGTTTGGCCCAATGAAGGACGCAATCCGTGGGACGCACTACGCGGATGATGAAGAAGTTATTGATGCAGTACGACGTTGGCTCCGACATCGACCAGTGGAATGGTACCGTGCAGGCATACAGGCCCTCATTTCAAGGTGGCGTAAGGCCGTAGCATTGAATGGAGATTACGTTGAAAAATAGTGTTGTGTAGCTAAAAGATTGGGGAATAACGTGGTGTATTTCAATGCTGAATAAAACAACCCCTGTTTCAGAAAAAAAATATGTTGCATTACTTATTGAACTGCCCTCGTATTAGACTGTGCTACTATTGACTGTACTGCAACAAGGCATTGTCCTGTCCGACACTTCCACAGGCAAGAGAGACTGATGTATCCTCTACCGATTGCACTTGTGAGGTCCTCTCCTGCTGACAGCCTTGCTCACCCACTATCTGTTCTCACTGGATGATCTCTTCTGTGCGGATCTACATCTATGTAGATACGACGCACATCCCATCCAACCCAAAGCCCACAACTGCCTCCGACTCCTCAAACTCCTCTCTGGCCGGACATGCGGGTTGCACCCCTCTACCATCCTCCACACCTACAAATCCTTAATCCGCCCTATCCTTTGTTATGCCAGTCCCTCCTAGATATCTGCCCCCCCCCCCTTGCTCCAGACCCTTGAGCATCATGCACTCTGCCTCGCCTTCCGTATACACCTCCCGTCCCCCATGAAGATCCTCTATGACCTCATTCCTTTCCCCCATCTGCTAGTATTCCTCAAACATAACCGCATAATCTACACCTCCCGCCGCCTTGATCCCCCTCACCCCTTGTTTGCTCCTCTCCTCTCCCATCCCCGCCCCCTGCCACGTCTTCACTGTTGTGTCCCCCCTACCCTCCATCTCTACACCCTTCATCTCCTTTCCCAAGGTGGCTTCCATCAACTCCCCCTCCCTCATGATGCCCTCTCTCCCTCTGTTTATCCCTCCTATCAACTCTGATCCTCACCCCCCCTCCTTTCCTCTGTCCTTTCCCTGGGCTCCCTCTTCCCCTCCTTCCATCCTGTTTTCTCCCCGCCTAACCCCTCCCTACCTCCCTTCTCCCCCCCCCCCCGAGTCATTTCGTATTCCCCTCCTCTGCCTTTCCCCACTCCCTGTCGTGTCTGCCCAGCACTCCCCCCCCCCCCTTCTTATGGGTCCTCGTCCCCCATCGGCTCCTTTCCCCCTTCGTTTTTCCTCTCCTTCTGACCTTTTTAATTTCCCATCATCTGTCCAGGTTCCCCCCACCTGCCCTCGGCTGTGGTACGTCATATTTGCCAGCTTTTTAGTGCAGTGTTCAAGTGAATGTTCAGTGTTGTTCGTCTTTCCAAAGCGTTGTGAACAGAAATCATGCTGGGTTTGAATTTTATGTCTCTTGTGAACAGAAACCAGACTGCCGCCGTGTTTTCTAATTGTCTCTCTATTGTTTTACCTGTCTGCTTCATGTGTATTTTATTAGCATCATCATCCCGTTGTTCTATGATTTAAGTTCCACGATTTTTCCGCTATGTTACCGTTTAAGTTTCCAATGTTATCGCCTGTTTTTATTATTTATTATCTTCATCTTTTTAAAACAAATTCTGTAGGCTGAAGAGCGGCAACTAAGCTGCTGCCAGCCCGCCCCCTTCGGGGTGAATCGAAACTCAATAAAGAAAAAAAAGACACACATCATTGATATTACGAGTAGGACATATGGCTACTGGCACAACAATCCTATCAGTTGCTTTATCTCCGGGGCTAGAATTCTAAACCAGAGGATAAACCATTGGTTGCCAATGGTAATGGAGACCTGTGTGTCCCCCTCTTCCCCTCTCCGCCACTCTCCTACCATCTCTTAATTGTTCTTCGCAGCTAGGACTTAAAAACCACAGACTAAATTTTTCAACTCTTCCACAAGTAACTGAGTTCTTTGATGGTGCACGTGCTTACCGACTCTCCTTTCTGTGGCTTGGTTCGCACAGCTCCTTCCTCTGCCTGGAGCCTACACGGTCTTATCACTCCAAAACTAGCGCCAAGTGGATACACAGTTTGCGTCATTGGTGATAACACTTATGATTTTCACCTCTTTTAACACTTGATCAGTGCAAGACCTCACTCAAATACTTACTGGAAAGTGCTAGTATTACACATGGCGAGCCTAACAGGACACTCATGCTGTGCTAAGCACGTCTCTCACACTATTATTGAAATACACTGAAAAACAATTTCTTCCAACTGATGTACAGCCTATACCTTTCTTCATGAAGTATTATTAAATAATTGAAACTATGAGCATGATTTGATAAGGCTTGCTCATTCCTCAGCACCTCATGATCAGCTACTGTCTTTGTAATACATAGGATGTGGTTCTCCATTACGTACACTCAGGTCTGAAATAAGGAATCTGGAAACAGATTTCATCCACACTTCGCCGGAAACTAGCAATAACGTCTCTGTTGTTAGAAAATATTTACCTTACTGTCTCGAACCAGTTTGTCTATTTCGGAGACAGAGATACTCTCTACAGAATATTCAGGTAAAATTAGGCGAATCAGAACTTGCACAGATGCATACAAGCAGTCATTCTTCTCACGCACCATTCGCTTATGGAGCGAGGAGAAACTGCATTATGCTCTACGATAATAAGTTAGTTTCGGCACACTCTTCTCAGTGATTTGATTGTGTGTGTGTGTGTGTGTGTGTGTGTGTGTGTGTGTGTGTGTGTGTGTGTGAGTGAGTGAGAGAGAGAGAGAGAGAGAGAGAGTAGCTACAGATGTAATGTAGAGTTATTCTAAAAACAGAAAAGCAGTGAGTAGTACGGAAATTACTTGAAGACTTATAAACTTCTATTAGGCGTTATCCTGTTCAAACTAGTAAGTCACTGCATTCCAACGATCCAAGAACCACATTGCCATCCATATCCGAGGACAGGGCTAAACCTCCAGTACAACAAAAGCAGTTCCCTGATGTTCTATTATTCTGGTCTTTCTTCTAATTACAGTGTTCTGTATATCCCTCAACGATTCTGAAGAGAAGCTTCTCATTTCTGATCTAATCACCGTGCTTAATTTTCAGCATATTCGTGTAACAGGGCTCTCATTCACACGCGAAAGAAATAGCTTACAAAATCCTTCTTCAACCAATTCATGAGTACTGTTCGTCTGTCTGAGGCCCTTACCAAATCTGATTAATGCCTAAAATAAAGGTTCAGAATAGAGATCGACGATTTAGCACGGATTCGCACAGAAAGCAGGAGAGTGTTGAGACATAGCAGAATGGTACAGGAGGAGGAGGAGGAAGTCGGCCGTTCCCGTTCAAAGGAACCATCCCGGCATTTGCCTAAAGCGATTTAAGGAAATCACGGACAACCTAAATCAGGATGGGCGGACGCGGGTTTGAACCTGTCGCCATTCCGAATGCGGGTCCAGTGTGCCAACCACTGCAACACCTCACTCGGTGACACAATGATGGGCGTCGCGATATTGGTTGTAGATGAACCCTGCGAGAAGATGGAGTAAGGTTGATTAGCCCATCGAGTTGACAACACAAGTCAGTGTTAATGGCCATGGATCGTGACGCGGGATCGTCGCCACTGACAAGAGAGAGGGTCAGGACAGCGCATCTGGGGAAGTTCCCAGAAGTTTGCTGTCCTAGATTGTTCCTGATGGATGTCGCTGGCTGCTGCCAGAAACTGCGGCCATTTCAATACCGTATCACTACACAATCACGATATCTCCAGCACTGTAGCCTAAACACTCATCGACTCTGAAAAAGTAGACAAATTGTTTAAAGCAGGAGTACCTTCAACTACACAGTCAATGACGTATTCGTGACAACAGTAAAGCGCACATTTGAATATTTACTTTGAAAATTAATAACTCCCATACGAAAAGACAAACCTTTAATGAAGGTGTCATTTAGTGACTTCACATGGCAGCAATCAAAACGTGTAAAGCATGATTTATATTCAAATTTCGAACAGTCATCTGCCTTAGTATTGATAGTTAAGTCATTGATAACAAACCAACAACAAAACACAGCACAAAACTTTAGAATATCGTAGATAATGGTAATAATAAACATTATACGTCAGTCAAGACACTGGGTGAATCCCATTTACTATAATTAATTACATTTTATGCCACAGATGTAATTAATTTTTGTATTCAGTAAAAATTTTAAATTTTTGGGGGTATGGACGTAATTAATGGAAATATTAGGAAAAAATAGTTTGAATCTAAATGGGCTCATGCTTAGTTTTTATGATTTATTTTAAATTTCTCAAATTACAGCAACTTATGACACTATAAATCTAATAAATTATTGCTGAATCCGAGCAATAAATGCAAACACTATCATGTCTGGTGTGGGTGGATGTAGCTTGATAGCGGCATAGTGTATTGTCAGTAATTATAATGCAAGTTATAGTATGAAGTTTTTTTAATTGAATCAAGTGTTGGGTCTCGGTGAAACATAGCAAATTAACTAAACAAACGCTGTTGATTGCCTTGTTTCATAAATTTTATTGTGTTCACTGCACAACCTAGATTTCGGGTTGTAAGCCGATTTTTAAAAACATTTTATCTTCATTTTTTCATATTTAGGCGGTTAAAGTACGTAATTTGGAGACATAATGGAGATGCGGTTATATAGGTACTGCTGAAATCTGAGAAATTATTTGGTGAATATTTGTAGCTTGGATCTGAAAGGCAACATCACGTTCTCTCGATCTTGTGATAGACTAGGCAGTTATGTGTCTACTGTGTGAAATATTCTGTCAATACCAATTGCAGAATTCTGTTGATTAAATGGAACATTAAACAAATTCTTATTTGTCGCTTACACATACTGATTATTCACCTCGCTGGCGTTAGAAGGAGAAACTAGGTACATGTGTGAAACAGAATGAGACAATGCGCGGTCGCGCCCCCAGACATCCAACGTCAAAGCAATTTGGCGGCCACACTTCGTTCCGGCAGTCCTCACACCGACATAAAACTTCATTTACGGATCAGAATGAAAGGTAGCAAGGTCACAGAAATGCTCAAAAAATTGCCGTGGCAGATGCTATTACAGAGACGTTAATCGCATAGATCCTCATTCATAAACTGCTGCGAGTCCACGTTCCAAAACGAGACAACAAACACACGCTGCTTCTTTCAACACACCCCTTGCGTAGTTTAATGCCAGAGAACTTCGGTCCACCTACTGACCGCGAATGGAATGGAAAGAATGGAAAATACAACAGGCAGGAGATGCAGTCTCCACCACACACCACAAGGTGAACTGCATTACACAGACGTAGATGACAGATGTAGACGTAGATGGGCTCTCCCATTTCTGCATGACAACTTATAGGGCATATCGGTAGTACGAGGGCAGTTCAATAAGTAATGCAACACATTTTTTTTCTGAAACAGGGGTTGTTTTATTCAGCATTGAAATACACCAGGTTATTCCCCAATCTTTTAGCTACCCAACACTATTTTTCAACGTAATCTCCATTCAATGCTACGGCCTTACGCCACCTTGAAATGAGGGCCTGTATGCCTGCACGGTACCATTCCACTGGTCGATGTCGGAGCCAACGTCGTACTGCATCAATAACTTCTTCATCATCCGCGTAGTGCCTCCCACGGATTGCGTCCTTCATTGGGCCAAACATATGGAAATCCGACGGTGCGATATCGGGGCTGTAGGGTGCATGAGGAAGAACAGTCCACTGAAGTTTTGTGAGCTCCTCTCGGGTGCGAAGACTTGTGTGAGGTCTTGCGTTGTCATGAAGAAGGAGAAGTTCGATCAGATTTTTGTGCCTAAGAACACGCTGAAGTCGTTTCTTCAATTTCTGAAGAGTAGCACAATACACTTCAGAGTTGATCGTTTGACCATGGGGAAGGACATCGAACAGAATAACCCCTTCAGCGTCCCAGAAGACTGTAACCATGACTTTACCGGCTGAGGGTATGACTTTAAACTTTTTCTTGGTAGGGGAGTGGGTGTGGCGCCACTCCATTGATTGCCTTTTTGTTTCAGGTTCGAAGTGATGAACCCATGTTTCATCGCCTGTAACAATCTTTGACAAGAAATTGTCACCCTCAGCCACATGACGAGCAAGCAATTCCGCACAGATGGTTCTCCTTTGCTCTTTATGGTGTTCGGTTAGACAACGAGGGACCCAGCGGGAACAAACCTTTAAATATCCCAACTGGTGAACAATTGTGACAGCACTACCAACAGAGATGTCAAGTTGAGCACTGAGTTGTTTGATGGTGATCCGTCGATCATCTTGAACGAGTGTGTTCGCACGCTCCACCATTGCAGGAGTCACAGCTGTGCACGGCCGGCCCGCACGCGGGAGATCAGACAGTCTTGCTTGACATTGCGGCGATGATGACACGCTTTGCCCAACGACTCACCGTGCTTTTGTCCACTGCCAGATCACCGTAGACATTCTGCAAGCGCCTATGAATATCTGAGATGCCCTGGTTTTCCGCCAAAAGAAACTCGATCACTGCTCGTTGTTTGCAACGCACATCCATTACAGAACCCATTTTAACAGCTCCGTACAGCGCTGCCACCTGTCGGAAGTCAATGAAACTATACGAGACGAAGCGGGAATGTTTGAAAATATTCCACAAGAAATTTCAGGTTTTTTCAACCAAAATTGGCCGAGAAAAAAAAATGTTGCATTACTTATTGAACTGCCCTCGTAAAAAAGAGAGGCGTAAACTGTAAGCACGTGTAATGATAAATTAAATTTTAGTTGTAGAGTTATAAACGCTTGCAATAATATATCCCGTGTAATTTCCTGGCCTGCAGACGTGATTACGTGTGTTTACAGCGTCGCGTGCTCATTATTCCGTTCGGTGCAGCGTAAGCCAACTCCAGCGGCGAACGGCACGTTCGGAATGCCATTAACGTTGCCACTAATTGTAAAGGCGGAAAATCCAGTTTTGGTCTCGCCACACGGACGCACACGCCACTATAAATGTGGCCACTACTCTCCCGCATTCGCACAGAGCCAGCCGCTGTGGACGATAACCGTTAGCGTCCGCCCACACTCGCTGATTACAATGCCGTCGCCTGCGTTCGAACCGAACGACTATTGCTTGCTGAATTTTACATATCGCAATGGCGCGTTAAACACCTGTGATATCGGGTAGGACCCGGTATTTCCGAACATCATGACGCTTTTCTAGTATTACGACTCATCTGCTAGCGCGGATTAACTTGGGACCTGCACTTAAATGCGGAGTGCCCAAAAAAATAAGTTTCTCGGTTTCATAGGGCTACTGGTGTCGAAGACAACAGTTACTAATCTCATCCACCAATCCGAATAGGTTCTTTTTCCTTTGTTTCTGTAGTTTGTGCTACAAAATACTGCAACCGAAACCGCGAACTTTACAATAAACGTAAATGTAAAGCTCTAAAATACTTCCAGAAACTGAAGCTCAGAATATAATTAGTCTACTACAAGGGAGGCTTTCGAAATGCGTTTGAAAATATGCGTCTCTTTACTCACATTCTTTTATTTCACTGAAGTACTATTGGAAATAGGGCATACTGAACAAGGCACACATTTCTGTACAGCTGTCAAGAAAACATTAATGTTGAAGGAGCGAGGACGTGGAGGGGAGAAGGGGATACCAGTTCCCTTGAATGCGTCTTACATTCAAATATCTGATTAATTTCTCAGTCTCTTTCACATCGTGATGTAATCCATCTGTTATCTTCCTGTGACTTCACTTCTTGATGATGTATATCTTCTTCTCTTCTAAATTTCCTTAACACGTGTGTTCGCTATTACCATCTGAAATTTATTCCATAATTCGATTATCTTTTTCTCCTCTCTCATTCCTATTACCGAATCCATAAGTCCTTCTCTACAATTTCTCCTGCTCTTCGTCTTATGCTTGAGATGTCGGAACGTACACTCATGTTCAGAAAAAACAGAACTCCTTAAACGAGTAGAGACAGGACGTTCATATTCACAGTAATTGTACATTATTTTGTTCTGCAGAGAATGACTAGGATTTAAACAATGTCGGCCCGCGGGCTCAAGGTCAATATCGATATCAAGGCGCAACACCACCTACCGGTATACTGTGCCTGCGGCTCACGTTGTCGCTATGCAGGCTGATCCATTGATCGTGACCGGGCCAAATACCTCACGAAATAAGCATCAAACGAAAAACTACAAAGAACGAAACTCGTCTAGCTTGAAGGGGGAAAACTGACGGCGTTATGGTTGGTCCCGTAGATAACGCTGCCATAGGTCAAACGGATATCAACTGCATTTTTTAAAAAAATAGGAACCGCCATTTTTATTACGTATTCGTGTAGTACGTAAAGAAATATGAATGTTTTAGTTGGACCACTTTTTTCGCTTTGTGATAGATGGCGCTGTAATAGTCACAAACGTATAAGTACGTGGTATCACGTAACATTCCGCCAGTGCGGACGGTATTTGCTTCGAGATACATTGCCCGTGTTAAAACAGACCGTTTACCAATTGCGGAAAAGGTCTAGATCGTGTTGATGTATGGCTATTGTGATCAAAATACCCAACGGGTGAGTGTATATGTATGCTGCTCGGTATCCTGGACGACATCATCCAAGTGTCCGGATAGTTCGCGGGATAGTTATGTTATTTAAGGAAACAGGAAGTGTTCAGCCACTTGTGAAACGTCAACCGTGACCTGCAACAAATTATGATTCCCATGTAGGTGTTTTAGCTGCTGTCACGGCTAATCCGCACATGAGTAGCAGACAAATTACGTGAGAATCGGAAATCTCTAAAACCTTGGTGTTGAGAATGCTACGTCAACATCGATTACACCCGTACCATATTTCTATGGCATGTAATTGCATGGCGACGACTTTGAACGTCGTGTACAGTTTTGCCACTGGATACAAGAGAAATTACGGGACGATGACAGATTTTTTACACGCGTTCTATTTAGCGACGAAGCGTCAGTCACCAACAGCGGTAACGTAAACCGGCATAATATGCACTATTGGGCAACGGAAAAACCACGATGGCTGCGACACGTGGAACATCAGCATTCTTGGCGGGTTAATGTATGGTGCGGAATTATGGGAGGAAGGATAATTTGGACCCCATTGCATCTATGGCAATCTAAATCGTGCAATGTACGCTACTGGCCATTAAAATTGCTACACCACGCAGATGACGTGCAACAGACGCGAAATTTAACCGACAGGAAGAAGATGCTGTGATATGCAAATGATTAGCTTTTCAGAGCATTCACACAGGGCCGGCGCCGGTAGCGACACCTACAACGTGATGACATGAGGAAAGTTTCCAACCGATTTCTCATACATAAACAACAGTTGACCGGCGTTGTCTGGTGAAACGTTGTTGTGATGCCTCGTGAAAGGAGGAGAAATGCGTACCACCACGTTTCCGACTTTGATAAAGGTCGGATTGTAGCCTATCACGATTGCGGTTTATCGTACCGCGACATTGCTGCTCGCGTTAGTCGAGATCCAATGACTGTTAGCAGAATATGGAATCGGTGGGTTCAGGAGGGTAATACGGAACACCGTGTTGGATCCCAACAGCCTCGTATCACTAAGCAGTCGAGATGACAGGCATCTTATCCGCATGGCTGTAACGGATCGTGGAGCCACGTCTCGATCCCTGAGTCAACAGATTGGGACGTTTGCAAGACAACAATCATCTGCACGAACAGTTCGACGACGTTTGCAGCAGTATGGACTATCAGCTCGGAGACCATGGCTGCTGTTACCCTCGACGCTGCATCACAGACAATAGTCCCTGCGATAGTGTACTCAACGACGAACCTGGGTGCACGAATGGCAAAACGTCATTTTTTCGGATGAATCCAGGTTCTGTTTACAGCAGCATGATGGTCGCAGCCATGTTTGGCGTCATCGCGGTAAACGCACACTGGAAGCGTGTATTCGTCATCGCCATACTGGCGTTGTTCGCATTGACGGCACTTTGAACAGTGGACGTTACATCGCAAATGTGTTACGACCCGTGGCTCTACCCTTCATTCGATCCCTGCGAAACCCTACATTTCAGCAGGATAATGCACGACCGCATGTTGCAGGTCCTGTACGGGCCTTTCTGGATACATAAAATGTTCGATTGCTGCCGTGGGCAGCGCATTCTCCAGATCTCTCACCAATTGAAAACGTGTGGTCAATGGTGGCTGAGCAACTGGCTCGTCACAATACGCCAGTCACTACTCGCGATGAACTGTATTATCGTATTGAAGCTGCATGGGCAGCTGTTCCTATACACGCCATCCAAGCTCTGTTTGACTCAATGCCCAGGCGTATCAAGGTCGTTATTACGGCCAGAGGTGGTTGTTCTGGGTACTGATTTCTCAGGATCTATGCACCCAAATTGTGTGAAAATGTAATCGCATGTCAGTTCTACTATAATATATTTGTGCAATGAATACCCGTTTATCATCTGCATTTCTTCTTGGTGTAGCAATTTTAATGGCCAGTAGTGTATGCTGATTTCCTACTTAATTTTCTACCCATGTTATTACAAGATGTTTCACTGCATGACAGAATGGCGACGTATTTCCAACATGATGTATGTCCGGCACATAGCTTGCGTGCGGTTGAAGCGGTATTGAATAGCATATTTCATGACAAGTGGATTGGTCGTCGAAGCACCATACCATGGCCCGCACGTTCACCGGATCTGACGTCCCCGGATTTCTTTCTGTGGGGACAGTTGAAGAATATTTGTTATCGTGATCCACCGACTACGTCTGACAACATGCGTCAGCGCATTGTCAATGCATGTGCGATCATTACGGAAGGCCAACTACTCGCTGTTGAGAGGAATGTCATTACACGTGTTGCCAAATGCATTGAGGCTGACGGACATAATTTTGAGTGTTTATTGCATTAATGTGGTATTTACAGGTCATCACGCTGTAATAGCATGCTTTCTCAGAAATGATAAGTTCACGAAGGTACATGTATCACATTGGAACAACCGAACTAAAATGTTCAGACGTACCTACGTTCTGTATTTTAATTTAAAAAACCAACCCGTTACCAACTGTTCGTCGAAAATTGTGAGCCATATGTTTGCGACTATTGCAGCACCATCTGTCACAAAGCGATAAAAGTGGTCCAACTAAAACATTCATAATTCTTTACGTACTACACGAATATATAATAAGAAATGGGGGTTCCTATTTTAAAAAAAAAACGCAGTTGATATCCGTTTGACCTATGGCAGCGCCATCTAGCGGGCCAACCGTAGCTCCATCTGGTTTCCCCCTACAAGCTAGACAAGTTTCGTGCTTTGTAGTTTTTTCGTTTAACGCTTATTTCGTGAGATATTTGGCCCGGTTATGTTCAATGGACCACGCTGTATACCGAACGTAATGGATCAGTGTGCCTTGAGTAGATATGTAGGAAGCTTCTCAGACGTACGCGCGAACCGTACCGTCAAAAGAATGAGTTTGAAACAGGGCGCATTATTGGCATGAGAGAATGTGACGCATCCGTCCGAGAAACTGCTGCTCGTGTGGCACGAAGTGTTTCGGCAGTGGTAAGATATGTATGAAGAATGGTTCACGGAAGGCGCCGGAACCCGACGAAATGGGTCAGGTCGCTGCACCGAGATCTGCCTCCGAGAAGAGCGACGCCTCATCCAAATAGCACTGCATGACAGGTCTGCGTCCTCCTCGGCTCTGGCGGAACAGTGGAACTCTGTAACACATCGTACACTATCAGGGGTCGTAACCTCCCCCTCACTTACCGACCTTAATGACAGTGAAAAATTAAACCACGTGTACCTAATGGAAATTTGGGAAAAGCAATCGTCACCGAAGTTAATCTGTCGGTAAAGAGGGAGGAACGGGTTACATCTAAATGAAAGGAAAAATGCAAATGAAACTGGTGGAAATTAATTTTGAAAAGGGGTAAAGTTAATAAAGAAAGTAAATATGAGGCCGTTACGTTAACAATCAGCTAGCGGTAATTAGATATTTGAGATTTGGGGGAAATTACGGTCGCCAGTCCTATGGACAATTACTATAGTAACTGAAGAATAAAGTTTATTACACATATAATTAGCACTAGAAGCGTGGCAACTGAAGGTTGACACATGTAGTGTGAAAACTGAAAGTTTGTCAGAAGTAATAAATTTCGCTACACTGACTTAATTTAGCAAAAGAATTAATGAAACCGGAAAATTGAAAGTTAATTTAGTGACTGAAATTGATAGTGAGCTTTGTTTCTGAAGCACTACGAAATTGAGTAAATCACGGTTAGTCTTGGGCTACCTCAACAATCATTTCAAAAGCTACTTGAATCTACGCAATTCAGAAATAAGAGATTTAACTTTGAACTTGAATTAAATGATTCTGAACAATTAACAACAGTAAAATTTAGTACGTACCAAGCTGAGCTGCAGTCACAGGTAAGCTAAAATATGGTAACAAAACTCGCACTCCTAATTTGTGCTTGTGTAATCTAAATATTGTAGCCAGCTATGAATACTTTAACTGAACTTTGAAATTAAATCAGTGAAATGGAATGATATTACTTTAATACTGGCGTTTGAATTTCAACGACACTCGGGTTCACTCCGAAAAAGGAAGGGACCCTGCTTGGTAATGAAATTGGGACAATGAGCAACAAATGTTCATGCTAAGTTGCTGTAATTATAGTTACGAAAATGGAAAAGTGTGAAAAGCTGAGGTCTGCCATACAGTTCTAAAACTTTACGTGCTTCCAGTCTTCCTTGTTGGTTGATTGAAGGTTTGAAGCCGTCGATCGAGGAGGTGGCGACAGTCACTCATTGTCGGCTGTCGCTGTTGCATAAGCTGGATGTTGTCGCGCCTTCTTCTCGACACGGTCACCAGGCGAAACGGGCTCTTGATGTGCGCCAGCTAACGCTCCCGTCCGCGACACCATGTCAGAAACTATCATCGCAAGTCGAGCGCAATTACATGCTGCCCAACCCCGAAAGCGGGGCAACTCGCGGGAGCGTCACACAACACACCTGCTCCACTCACTACCCCAGCCAGGCTCCCTCTGCCCGCGCTCCACGCGACAGAGTTAACACTACCAAAGATCCTAAACACTTTGGTTCTCCACAAGACCTATCGATGTATTCGTTCGATAGCATAGTTTTCCCTAGGCCAGACCCAGCGTATAAAAACAAATAATATTCACAAAACAAACCAATTATCCATCGACATAAATGCATATACACTCCTGGAATTGAAATAAGAACACCGTGAATTCATTGTCCCAGGATGGGGAAACTTTATTGACACATTCCTGGGGTCAGATACATCACATGATCACACTGACAGAACCACAGGCACATAGACACAGGCAACAGAGCATGCACAATGTCGGCACTAGTACAGTGTATATCCACCTTTCGCAGCAATGCAGGCTGCTATTCTCCCATGGAGACGATCGTAGAGATGCTGGATGTAGTCCTGTGGAACGGCTTGCCATGCCATTTCCACCTGGCGCCTCAGTTGGACCAGCGTTCGTGCTGGACGTGCAGACCGCGTGAGACGACGCTTCATCCAGTCCCAAACATGCTCAATGGGGGACAGATCCGGAGATCTTGCTGGCCAGGGTGGTTGACTTACACCTTCTAGAGCACGTTGGGTGGCACGGGATACATGCGGACGTGCATTGTCCTGTTGGAACAGCAAGTTCCCTTACCGGTCTAGGAATGGTAGAACGATGGGTTCGATGACGGTTTGGATGTACCGTGCACTATTCAGTGTCCCCTCGACGATCACCAGTGGTGTACGGCCAGTGTAGGAGATCGCTCCCCACACCATGATGCCGGGTGTTGGCCCTGTGTGCCTCGGTCGTATGCAGTCCTGATTGTGGCGCTCACCTGCACGGCGCCAAACACGCATACGACCATCATTGGCACCAAGGCAGAAGCGACTCTCATCGCTGAAGACGACACGTCTCCATTCGTCCCTCCATTCACGCCTGTCGCGACACCACTGGAGGCGGGCTGCACGATGTTGGGGCGTGAGGGAAGACGGCCTAACGGTGTGCGGGACCGTAGCCCAGCTTCATGGAGACGGTTGCGAATGGTCCTCGCCGATACCCCAGGAGCAACAGTGTCCCTAATTTGCTATGAAGTGGCGGTGCGGTCCCCTACGGCACTGCGTAGGATCCTACGGTCTTGGCGTGCATCCGTGCGTCGCTGCGGTCCGGTCCCAGGTCGACGGGCACGTGCACCTTCCGCCGACCACTGGCGACAACATCGATGTACTGTGGAGACCTCACGCCCCACGTGTTGAGCAATTCGGCGGTACGTCCACCCGGCCTCCCGCATGCCCACTATACGCCCTCGCTCAAAGTCCGTCAACTGCACATACGGTTCACGTCCACGCTGTCGCGGCATGCTACCAGTGTTAAAGACTGCGATGGAGCTCCGTATGCCACGGCAAACTGGCTGACACTGACGGCGGCGGTGCACAAATGCTGCGCAGCTAGCGCCATTCGACGGCCAACACCGCGGTTCCTGGTGTGTCCGCTGTGCCGTGCGTGTGATCATTGCTTGTACAGCCCTCTCGCAGTGTCCGGAGCAAGTATGGTGGGTCTGACACACCGGTGTCAATGTGTTCTTTTTTCCATTTCCATTTCACTTCACTGATTCACATCTAGACTGTCTTTACATAGCATTATTCGATTTTTTAGCTTCTCTACCACATTTAGATTGTAGACATTCCATGGTCCGATTCATGGAATGTTACCCCTTCGTTGGTTAATCAAACTTATTCCCAAGGTCACCTCCGCTGCTTACCAGTTCATTCCCAGATTTCCAGTGGGAGAGTAACACAGAATCTTTAGCCAATGGAAAGATGATCATTACAGTTTCCCATTACAGCCATCATTTTCTCTGGATGCCCATTACGTATCTTCAACGCAGTTGTTTTATGTCCATTTAGCATCCTCACGCCGCTAATTTAACTTGTGGTTTGGTTGAAATGCACGACGTTTTCATCAGTAGTGAAAGACGCTATCCCTAGACCAAGGAATGCCCAGGAAAACCTTATCCCCTTAAAATCTCTTTTCTTATTGTAGGTTATTTTGAATGAGCCACGTAGTATAAAATCTTACCTCTGGTTACAATTATTTTCAAGCAAATTTTCACACTTGTCCCATGAAGTTACTCAAGTTCTTGAAGTTTATCCATACTCGAGGCTATACGAACGAACGTGGTTCAGGTACGTTCTGTTAGCATAAATGTCTTCATTTCTCAGTTTATAGTACTGTAAACGTCATCTAGCACCTCTGTGTATAGTTTGGTTGATATCATATCCCATAGTCCTTGATTTCCTCATTGTCATGAAATCTAACAGAGGCTGTAACATTCACGTACATATTGTTGAGGGTATCAGGATGTAATGAATCCGTCTCCTCTTTTCCAAGAGCACCAGTGCAGTTACCATAATGGAATTTTTAAACTTACTCAAAAAATCTATGAATCCCAGACAAATCTGTACTTAGCAGAGCAGTGTCTGTATTTTACAGTGTATGCATAGTTCAGTGCAGTGTTCCTTTCGACAAACATCCATGCATCTGCGATCACTATGAGACGCACACATTAGGACGTACAGAAGTTTCGGCCGTTCCTTGAGGCGAGCAGGGCTGGACGAGGCAGTTAAGGCTATCATTCGCGTAAAGCAGGAAATCCGGTTTCGACTCTCGGCCGGCACAAATTTTCGTGTGTTGCTAGTAAACCGTACGGCTCTTGTATAATCGTACTCGCAATTTGCGAATGCATTTCCTAATTTAATACAGATGTCAATCGTCAGTAGTGTCTGTTCCTTCGAACATGTATACAAACACTGCCCTACTGTATTCTATGCCAAAGCAAGGCAATCTTATGAGTAAAATAATGTCTCTGGCTCTATGGGAATCACACGATGTGTGTGCGGGCACTGTGGGACGTAGACACTGGGGCATACGGAAGTTTGATCTCTGTTGATCCACTGTGGAATCGGGACAGGGGCCGGTCAGATATTTACCAAGGAAAATCGCCAAAGAGCCATATGTTGTGAGAAGCTAGACAACCAGTTTCGGCACCTGAATAATGCCATCTTCAGGCCCGGATGCATTCTAAGTACAGACAATCGGATATATCGGTACTTGCACACTTGGGCCATCAACATCTGAATTCCGTGAATTCGTTTTTGGAGTCTTTGGTTCAAATGGCTCTGAGCACTACGGGACTTAACTGTTGAGGTCATCAGTCCCCTAGAACTTAGAACTACTTAAACCTAACTAACCTAAGGACATCACACACATCCATGCCCGAGGCAGGATTGGAACCTGCGACCGCAGCGATCGCGCGATTCCAGACTGGAGCGCCTAGAGCCGCTCGGCCAGTTCGGCCGGCTTGGAGTCTTTACTTTGAAGACCTGACAACAGCTGAACTGAACTGAGTTCAATTGTTGTTCAGTATTCGAAGTAAACACCTCTGTGTGTGTCTGTGTGTGTGTGAAATCTTATGGGACTTAACTGCTAAGGTCACCAGTCCCTAAGCTTACACACTACATTAAACTAAATTATCCTAAGGACAAACACACACCCATGCCCGAGGGAGGACTCGAACCTCCGCCGGGACCAGCCACACAGTCCATGACTGCAGCGCCCAGACCGCTCGGCTAATCCCGCGCGGCAAGTGAACACCTCAAAAACGAATTCACGGAATCCAGATACTGATGGCTCCAGTATGCAAGTACCGATAAACCAGACTGTCTGCACATGGAGTGCATAGGGGCTTGAAGATGTCATTATCAGAAGTCGAAGGTGGTAGTCTAAGTAAAATAACTTCTCAGAACGTACGAGTGTTTAGGTCGGTCATGGAGACGTGATTGGCTCAAATGGTTCAAATGGCTCTGAGCACTATGGGACATAACATCTATGATCATCAGTCCCCTAGAACTTGGAACTACTTAAACCTAACTAACGTAAGGACATCACACAACACCCAGCCATCACGAGGCAGAGAAAATCCCTGACCCCGCCGGGAATCGAACCCGGGAACCCGGGCGTGGGAAGCGAGAATGCTACCGCACGACCACGAGATGCGGGCGGACGTGATTGGATGGCCGAGGCAGTTGGGCGATTGCTAGCGTAAAGCGGGGAATCCAGGTTAGAGTCCCATTCCGGCACAAATGTTGGTATGTTACTAGTAAATCGTATAGCTGTTATATAATCGTATTCGAATTTTGCGAATGCATTTCATAAAGATGTAGTGTATAGCAATTGCTCCGTTATGTAACTTCGATTACAACCTGATAATGGTCGACTGCACTACATCTAATTGTAAAGCCAGCTTGTACGTTTGACTGACTAAAATATTTTTTTTCTATGCAGTTGGTGATAATTCCAGAGAATATCTTGTACATTATGCAGAGCAGGCTGCTGTTGCAATGTGCTTATTTGCTGATATTATTCGGCGAGAAACGCAACAACAGAGAAAACAAAACTCACGTAACAAGATGTCGCGGAATGAATTTCTGTGGTAACGACTTTGTAGGAAGAGAACGCAGAGCGCCAGGAAAATTGTACCCAGTATCAGTCGGCGCGCGCACTCGTGAAAGGAAAACAAAGCTTGCCTTTCGGAGGGAGAGCGACCTTTAGAGAGGGAGAGCTAATTTTGTGCCGGAGTGCGACAACTGCTGCGGGCTGGTCGCTAAGTGGGAGTCCGCGTCGCGCACAAACTCTCGACAGCGTTTCTGCCGCCTCACCCCTCCTCAGGCAATAAAAGGCGAGCACCTGCTGTTCGCCAGGGATCGCGCAACAAAACCCCTGCTTTGCTCCTTCACGCCGTTGCCTCCCCTGCTGGTGGCTGCTTTATCTTCCCCCATTGTTCTCGTTGTGCTTTCAAAACAGAAGGGGTCGCAATGAAATCTGAACGTCGACATTTTGAAACAGCGTTTGTACCACGTTGGTGGTATTGCGGTGTGTTGTTGTAGATGACATCGCTTACTCTGTCTGCCATAAAGTGCAAATTTTTTTATTTATTTTTATTTCTTTTAATTATCAGCACCTTTACTGGCCTTCAACTCATCTCCACCTATTTCTATCTAGTGCTGATGTTTTCACATCTATGTAACTACTACATGATATAAATTACGTATCCCTTTGGAAGTCAGATCTAGAAATTGGAGAGATGTGGAGCGATTAAATGTCTCCGACCGTTCTTTCCACCAACCTGTCCTCTTGTAAAGTTTTGTGCCCAGCGGAGAAGACAGTTCGTCGGTCGTGAGATCTTCTTTGGCGGAGGGTGCTACGAAATCTGTGGTTGTGCTTTTTGTGGGACGCCACTTGCCCAGGTTAGTCCCTGTATCTACAGAGGGCAAGATCTGCAGTACTGATAGGCGACACTTTTCGTTAGTGTATGCTGTTTGGTTATTATTAAAATATTCACACATTTATACTGTCTTTTATAGCCCTCAGCATAGCTTTCTTAATTGGATGGTAACTTTTCCGAAATATGATACACATGTCCAGTGAACTGGGGTACTACTCAATTCTTTAGAAAATCAAAATTACAATCTCACCACAGTTATTTAAAGGAAATAGGAAGCCCGAGATCACTGCTGATGGACAAGCTTGTGATTGTTTTACAATTTTAATTTGACTCAAAACAGACTTTATAATAAACTTCAATTTCGACATTTGCCCTCTTACTGATGCAATATACAAATCTTCACTTTGATTGAATTACATAAACACGAATAAGAATCATAATTTTGCGTCCGCAACCAAAGTCATTGATAGTAGGCACGGTCAATAATCGATCACAAACAATCCTGCTTGTTCAACAATATCTCAAAGAGACTAATAACACTATACACATCCAACCAAAGTTACACAGCCACATAATACCACAAGTTCAAAGAACAAAGAAACCTTAAAGCTTAATAAAATCTTGTGTGTAATATTGAAACAGTATCAAATAACGTAGTTCATGAAATAATTTCGTGGCTTGTGGAAAATAGTTTGATGCTAAATCACAGTAAGACTCAGTTTTTACAGTTTCTAACACACAATTCAACAAGAACCGATATTTTGATCAGACAGAATGGGCATATTATAAGCGAGACGGAACAGTTAAAGTTCTTAGGAGTTCGGATAGATAGTAAGCTGTTGTGGAAAGTCCATGTTCAGGATCTTGTTCAGAAACTAAATGCTGCTTTATTTACCATTAGAACAGTATCTGAAATAAGTGACACTTCAACACGAAAAGTAGTCTACTTCGCATATTTCCATACGCTTATGTCGTATGGTATTATTTTTTGGGGTAATTCTTCTGATTCAAAAAGGGTATTTTTGGCTCAAAAACGGGCTGTTCGAGCTATATGTGGTGTAAGTTCGAGAACCTCTTGTCGACCCCTATTCAATAGTCTGGGAACTCTGACATTGCCCTCACAATATATATTTTCTTTAATGTCGTTTGTTGTTAGCAATATTAGCCTATTCCCAAGAGTTAGCAGCTTTCACTCAGTTAATACTAGGCAGAAATCCAATCTGCATGTGGAATGCACTTCCTTGACTCTTGTACAGAAAGGAGTGCAGTATTCTGCTGCATCCATTTTCAATAAGCTACCACAAGAACTCAAAAATCTTAGCAGTACCCCAAACACTTTGAAGTCTAAACTGAAGAGTTTCCTCATGGGTCACTCCTTCTATTCTGTCGAGGAGCTCCCGGAAGAGCTAAAAAATTAAGTAAATTCCAGTGTTACATTGTTGATTTTCTTTATTTAAACTTACGACTTGTCGCCTAAATATGTTTTTTTTATATTTCATTTTATCTGTTTCTAATATCGTGTTATAATTTCATGTATTGACTCGTTCCATGACCATGGAGACTTCTCCTTAATTTGGTCCCACGGAACAATAAATAAATAAATAAAAACTGCCCACGTTAAGGTCCACAGTGAAACATGCTTATACTAAAAATACAAAGTGGGCCAACCAAGGTCGCAAAACTTGCACACAGGAATAATAACAATTTGCACGTTCGTTAAAGACACACAAACGATTAACAGAAGTGTTAAATGAGAATGGCTAGTAATAACTCAAAAAGTAAAATGACCCACATAAACGCTAATATTAACAAAGTGACATAATGATTCAGAATAATTCCCAAATTGCACCTAACTTTAGAAAACAGCGTTAAGGCCCATAGCAGTGTTTGCAAGCGATAACGCTACGGCCGGCAGGCAATACGAGCGTTCACTCCCCACAGCTTGTACACAGGGTTACATAGCAGCCAGTATATATTTCTATATAATCCGACCGGCCCACAATGAGCGGTCCTGACAAGAATCCATAACCACGCCAGGGAACGATCAGAATTAACAAACGGCCTGCGGCACAAATAGAATGCGATGAAAACAAGGTCAAATCACAGCCACACTGTAATATATAATAAGCACGGCCCCAAATTCTTGTGGAGCAATACTCTAACGTTACCCGTCTCCCAGTAAATTAGCAGGAAACTCAGACATCACTTCCAGTTGCCTTAAGGCACTTTCAACATTAAATAAACATACCAAATGCTGCCGTGACAAATGATTAAACCATTAACTCTACGGCTGCAGGGCACATGCACAACCGCAGCCAGTCCCAAAGCGGACAATATGTCCCAAAACAAGTTAAAACGGGAATAAAAACCACGTAAAACACACACTCGACAGATGGTCAGAAACGGAGTGAGGAACATGCGCTTCCTTAAAATAGTCACTGTGGAACCAAGTTCAGAACCATCTCCGGCAGCTACGCATGCCACAATAAGTTTCAACTATCTTCTTAGTTAGAAACACAGAATAAAAATCATACGTAACTTAGAGGCTGTAAATTACTAGCTGGGAAGCAGTTTAGAGTGAGACGAATAACCCACCACAATTTTGCACGTCAAGGCCCCCAATGATCGGCACTGTACATCCGACGCGACAAAGCACAAGGGCGGCGAACACGGCGAGGCCCATGTGTTGTGACTTGGCAAGACAGCCAAGCCACTATGAGAGGAAGCCGAAAGGCACGCGTTTAAGCTCACGCAGGCTGGCGTGAGGTCTGGAACAGTTAAGGGAATTTATAGTAGCAAAAAACGTAAGTAACTACTGGAATACTTAACTTTAATTCATAATCGGTGAACATCGGTCTGGCGGTACATGCATCACTAGATAAATAGCAAATGATAATGGCGCCTTGCTAGGTCGTAGCAAATGACGTAGCTGAAGGCTATGCTAACTATCGTCTCGGCAAATGAGAGCGTAATTTGTCTGTGAACCATCGCTAGCAAAGTCGGCTGTACAACTGGGCGAGTGCTAGGACGTCTCTCTAGACCTGCCGTGTGGCGGTGCTCGGTCTGCAGTCACTGATAGTGGCGACACGCGGGTCCGACGTATACTAACGGACCGCGGCCGATTTAAAGGCTACCACCTAGCAAGTGTGGTGTCTGGCGGTAACACCACACCATACATCACGATTAGGGACATGGGCTTGTTTTCAACACAAGTTGGCTCGTTAAAAGCCGACCGAAGCCTCACTCGTCACACGTTCACCCGGGAAACCGCCGGGGGAGCAGTCAAAGATAGCAGGACAGCCGAATATCGATATCAGCGATGCAAGTCGAACACCCTAGCGCCAGCCGCCACGGCTCGTCCCGCTCTCCGGTACGCACTAGTACTACATACTCACAACTAAGTTACGCCCGATATAGAGTACAACATGCTCTGAGAAACACCCGAAACAGAGTGACTATTACGTATTCACATCCAAGTAACGCGCGATACTGCGATACGTGTCCGACGCTCCAGAATGCCCGAAACAGAGATAGGTTTCCTGCCCTCCATAACACCCGAAACAGAGTGACCAGCGCAGCCCAAGTACTTTGTCTCCCAGGCGCGCCAGAGCGACCAGAAGATGTCCGGAGCACTTCGGTTCAATAGCGTTACTCTTATGATTCTCAAAATTTAATAAACAAAAACGATACAGTCGTAGGGTAACCATGAGAGATTTGCTATATTAAAAACTGAGTTAAATGCAATGAAAAGTATATAAATAATTAATAAGAGAAGTTAGGCATTTTGGCGCCTAGCATCCGAACGTGCCGACCAATCAGAAACAAGTTCAGTACAATTGGCGTACTCTCCCACGGTACTGGTACATACTGTACCATCTGTCGCTTGCACCTCACACCACTTTTGTACCACACGATACTTCACGTGTTTCAATCTGCATCAAGGCGATCTTATAGCAAAATAAAATACAGGCAGTCACAGCCAGGAATATCACAAGGATTCTGTTATATTCTAATCTCTGTCGGCCTCTACTATTTGTGCCCTATACTGCTCCTTCCACCATCTTGCTAACTGTCCCTGGAAGAGGGAGGCCATATCAGATACACAGCGTGACCCAAAAGTCCGTTCACATTTGAAAATTCAATACTTCACGGAATAACATAGGTAGAGACCTAAAAATTTACACACATGCTTGAAATGAAATGGTGTCTTATTGAAACCAATAAAGTGCACGAAATGACCAACATATGGCGCTTCTCATGATACAGAATCAATCACTAGCGTAGCTATTGATTTTTAGCAAAGACTACCTTCTTTATAACAAATCCTCAACTTGTCAAAGGTACCTGCAGTGGAGGGACAATTTTGTGAACAGCACTGTCCAGCATATCAGTAGGTACGGTGAGAAATTGCCGTCGGGTGTTATCTGTTAGCCGGCCGGAGTGGCCGAGCGGTTAAAGGCGCTACAGTCTGGACCCGCACAACCGCTACGGTCGCAGGTTCGAATGCTGCCTCGGGCATGGATGTGTGTGATGTCCTTAGGTTAGTTAGATTTAAGTAGTTCTAAGTTGTCTGGGACTTATGACCACAGCAGTTGAGTCCCATAGTGCTCAGAGCCATTTAAACCATTTGTTGTCTGTTAGGATCCCTAAATAGTTCGGACGACTGCGGAAGACATGCGATTTCTGGTAATCCCACAACCAATAAGAATCATGACGGAAGTAGCGGCTCAGTACGTGATCCTCACCAAAAGATGTGCGCAGGAGATATTTCATACATGTAAGCAATATGGGATAGAGCGCCATCCTGCATAAAGGTCGTGTTATGTTGTGGTCGTGTTTTCCATGGAGGGGGCTTGCACCCCTTGTTTTTGTGCGTCGCCACTACCACAGCACAGGTCTGCATTGATGTTTAAACACCTTCTTGCTTCCCACTGTTGAATAGCAGTTCGGGGATGGCGACTGCATCTTTCAACACGATCGAGCACCTGTTCATAATGCACGGCGTCTGGCGGAGTGGTTACACGACAATAACATCCCTGCAATGGACTGACCTGCAGAGAATCCTGACCTGAATCCTATAGAACATCTCTGGGACTTCGTGTCAGGTCTCACCGACCGACATCGATACCTCTGCTCATTGCAGCACTCTGTGAAGAATGGGCTGCCATTCCCCAAGAGATCTTCCAGCACCTGATTGAACGTATGCCTGGGAGGGTGGAAGCTGTCATCAAGGCCAAGGGTGGGCCAACACCATACTGAATTCCAGCATTACCGATGGAGGGCGCCACGAACTTGAAAGGCTTTCTCAGTCAGGTGTCCGGATACTTTTAATCACATAGTGTACCTTTCGTATGGTGATAGGATCGTAAGGATTCTCCAGTGTTATAGCAAACCTTAACTAACAAAGCGTTTTCCGGTAAAGGCAACATGCCGCAACTGCTGGTGCAGCTGACCCCCTCTCTCACTACAGCTCATTTTATATACTATTCGCGTGTGACGTCACTGCCGTGTTGCTGACCAGCGGCATCTGATGGCCGGCTTTTGTACTCGTTTTCGGTTTCAATAAAACCTCGTGTCATTTTAGGCATGTCTGTCAAGTTTTACCTCTCTACCTACATTATTCCGTAAATTAGTGCATTTACAAATGTTAACGGACTTTCGGGTCATCCTGTGCTACGAATCTTCCCCTTATCTTAGTAAGGACCCACTAGAAACTTTTCTTTTTAGTACTTCCTCATTTCGTTCCTTATCGATCCAATTAATGTTCGTCTTTCTTGAATAGCACTTTATTTACAATTCTTTCAGTTTGTTTTCTTCCACTTTTTCACAGTGCACGCTTCACATCTATGCAATGTTGTGCTTCAGGCGTACATTACCTATGACTTCTTCCCCATTTCCTTATCAAGGACACCTGCATTCCTCCTTTAAAAAAGAAACCGTGCCTCACCACTGCCACTCTCATTCCGGCATCTTCCTTGCTTCTGTCATCGTGTGTAATTTTGCTCTCTAGATATTTGAGTATTGTCACGCGTTATTTTACTGCAGCATTCCGAATTTTCATGTTGAAATTCCCTATTCTCCTTTCTACTACACTTCAACACATTCCTTTTTGTTTCGTTTATCCATGAGCCATACACTGTCTTCCCGAGACAAATTTTAATCCTGGCGTTTAAACCAAGTAAGCGCCGCAACTACAGTGGCAGCTTGAAATAACAACTGTAAACAATAGATGTGAATTCGACATTCAGTTGTGAGCAGTGCAGTGTCAAGGAGTGGAGGTGTGGTTGTTGGGTGTCAACGCTGTTCAGGCAAACATTGCAATGAAGCAACATCTCTAAATCAAGTGCTCAAGATATTTGCAGAATGTTTTGAAGAAGGGGAAATCGTGTGCAAATTTATCCCATAGACCTTGACCCCCGATCAATTATGACAACATGTGGATGTCCGCCCCGATTTGTTTGGAATGCAAGACGCGCACAGATCTTTTCTGGAAACATCATCACTGGTGACCAGACTTAATGTTGTCAGTGCGAAGCTACCACAGAACGACAAAGGGCAGAACTTCACACGGAGGGTCAATGCTTTGACAACATAGCCGACATGTGACACACGAGTTGAATACATCCCAAAAAGGACTTTCCTGACAGTTTTATATGATTGCGTGAACGTTCTCTGCTTTGCAGCTCACTTTGTCACGTGCTCAACACGCAGTCTCACAAGAGAACGTAGCACCTCCGTCTCCTTTATAGTGAGCACTCAACATCAGACGATGTCCACGCCCCTTACATAAGCTACAGTCCGCCCCCGGTAGCTGAGTGGTCAGCGTGACGGAATGTCAATCCAAAGGGCCCGGGTTCGATTCCCGGCTGGGTCGGAGATTTTCTCCGCTCAGGGACTGGGTGTTGTGTTGTCCTAATCATCATAATTTCATCCCCATCGACGCGCAGGTCGCCGAAGTGGCGTCAAATCGAAAGACCTGCACCAGGCGAACGGCCTACCCGACGGGAGGCCCTAGCCACATGACATTTCATTTCACATAAGCTACAAAACCTGGCTACAACAATACAAGCGTACAACACTACCGCCTTCTGGTGGCCGGTCTGCTCGTTACAGAGAACGGCCACAGTAATTGTTTACTTAACTGCCAGTGATGCGAACGTGTATGTAGCTGCACTGACAACCGATTATGTTTTCTTGTCGCTACGCACTTCTTTGTCGGGTATTGTAATAGATCACATAGCTGATTAGGATATCAGACACAATTCGTAGCCGGGCGGTATAGCCACGTGGTCTAGGCGTCTTGCCACGGTTCGAGCGGCTCCCCCCGGACCTCCCCCTCGGTCGGAGGTTCGAGCCCTCCCTCGGGCATGGCTGTATGTGTTGTCCCTAGATCAAGTTAGATTAAGTAGTGATTAAGCCTAGGAACCGATGACCTCAGCAGTTTGGACCCATAGGAACTAACCCCCACCAACAACAACAACAACAATTCGTAACCACTTTGCTGACACTTGTGTGAATTAACTGGCAGACAGAGGGCAAACTATGCAGTTCCAGGTGGAAAATATCCAGTTTTCCGTCCCACACAATATAGTAAGCGCAGCCGCCGTTTCTTCTGTGTATCTTGCAGAATGGAGCGGCATAGGCAGTAGAAGCGCAAAATTTTACGATTGTGCTACAATGTGATGGCCTATAGTCTTTTGGTTCACAAGAGTAACAATGTTAACAAAAATGAATACGTCAATTTTACGTATTATAAGTATATTTAAATTTTATAATTAATCGTTTAATATTAAGGATGAGAAAAGGTATGATTGTAGCAGCGAGAATCCAATTCGAGCTGATAAATTGCCAGTCAGTGCACCTGACTTCCCGACCGCGGCGCTGTAACACACCGTGTTCCACATTCCTCATACTCTACATTAGCGTTACGTGCACTTTCAAAGAAAATTACTGACCTGGTGCTGTGAGCAACGTAGCACTCATCGTCTCGGAAGGAATGACGTCACATCAGAGCACGCACAGTCCGAAGCGGAGCGCTGCATCCCTTCTCCGAGTTGATCGTAGCTCGGATGACCATTTCAGCACTCGACACTGGTTTCTAGTTATAGCAGAGGGAGCGCTACAAAACATGTTTTCGTCCGTTTTATTTGCATACCAGCATGCAGTCAAAGAGGAATATTGTAATCTTAGTGCGATTTCCAGCTCACATTGTAAGATAAATGGAAATATTTTAACGCAATTTTTACAATGTGCTGTAAGACATTAGCATATGATACCCGGCGGCCACTGTATATCGCTTGATTTGACAGCTTCTCTCTCTCTCTCTCTCTCTCTCTCTCTCTCTCTCTCTCTCTCTCTCTCATTCACTCACTGACTCGTGCAGCAGCATATCTCAGTGGTTGTGTATGGGGTGTCCGCCTGTAAAGCGCCTCTTCGCTCATGAATCCAGCTCAGCGGGCAGAGCCGGGCCTCTCTGGGCGGCTGTACGCCCTGTGGTCTGGCCACGCCCCACACCCCGTGACGCAGCACCGGCCAGCCCAGGGACACGCCTAGCGCTCTATCCTCCCCCCCCCTCCTCCCCCCCCCCTCCTCTGCGGGCGGCGCCTATTAACAGACCGCAGAGGCAGGCGAGCGGACCGGTCAGGTGCCGCTAATTGCTCACCTGTGGCCGCCACAGCTGGATGAGCTGCAGTAATGCCCTTTAACCAGCTGCGCCGCGCGCGCAAACACGCACTCCCTCGCGCACAACTGCGTCCGCACGCTCCCTCTACAGTGTCGCTTTCCCAGGTACATCATTTCACTCGCTACCGCTACAGTTCATACTCTGGTATAGGACATCGGCACCGCCTCCACAGCCGAGTGGTCACGGTAGCTCAGCGTGTTCGGTCAGAGGGTTAGCTGCCCTCTGTAATAAAAAAAGAACTCAGTTAATCGATCAACAACGAACTTAAATGGATGTCTTACGACGTCCTCCCTGAGCAGATGCAACAAACGAAACCGAACAAAATGAGATTTAAAAAAAAAAAAAAAATGTGGTCAGCGTTGCTGACTGCCGTGTGGAGGACCCGGGTTCGATTACCGATACTGCAAGGAATTTTTTTTTTCCTCGGTGAGAGGACTGGAATGAGGTGGACTCAGCCTCGTGATGCCAATTGAGGAGCTACCGGACCGAGTTGCAGCGGCTACAGGCCACGAAAACCGACAACGGCCCTGAGGGTTGTCTACTGACACCCCTGTCCACACAAAAACACACACACACACACACACACACACCACCTCCACATAAGGAAAAGGCCGCGCCGCGCTCGGTGTGACGTCACTCAGAGCGGGCCAGGCTTTGGCGAGTCGCTGCGATGGCAGAATCGAGCAGCACGCCTTGCAGGTCTTCTCAAATAGTTTTACAGAATGCATTCGGAAAAACAACTTGCTTCCTACGTTAACTGTAGCTTCGTATGCCATCTTCATGGTGAAATGCCCACCATTTTGTAAATGATCGTACTTATTGTGATATTTCCTACACAAACAATGAAATCGAAATCGTGGCAATAATGAATAGGGGTCTCTATGATTTTGCGTTTTGGGCATATTAGGACATATCTTGCTGCTAATCAAGTTTAGCTAAGATATCGATTTTTTTTCTTTAGGCTTCGCAATAGGTCTCTGTCTGTCTCCTAACTTGTAAAATTGATTTTAAGTAGCATTTTCACTTCCGACTGTACGAGCGCAAGAATGAAATATTCATAACATCCCTCGGATGTCGTAAATGTTCAAGATATCGAAACGAGATTTTCGCCAATGATAGCACACAAGGAGGACAATGTTTTGCGAGGTGCTGGGGTGGAGAAGAGTTTGTACCTCTTTAATTCAGACGAATTTTGCATGAGAACGAGACATGCACTCGGCCCCCTCCTCATCTACCACATAATTAATTATGCGCACAACGGTAACGGAAGGAACAGGTGGACAACTCTAAGTGGTAAAATAAGGAGTGAACACTCACAAAAATTGTTATCTACTCGGATAAAAAAAGAAAAAAAATGGTTCAAATGGTTCTGAGCACTATGGGACTCAACATCTGAGGTCATCAGTCCCCTAGAACTTAGAACTACTTATACCTAACTAACCTAAGGACATCACACACATCCAAGCCCGAGGCAGGATTCGAACCTGCGACCGTAGCAGTTGCGCGGTTCCAGACTGAAGCGCCTAGAACCGCTCGGTCACACTGGCCGGCTAAAAAAATAACTTTATCATAATAAACAACAGGAAATGGGATTCTGCATATATCTACGACATGATATGCAGATTAAATATTGTATTGTATTTTACTTTATGTTAACCGGGGACATAGAAACGACGGAGAGGCTCCGTCCACGCTGCAGCCGCAGTGGTTCACAACCCCACGACCTCTACCGCAGTCCACTTCACGCCTCCGCCGCCCCACACCGAACCCAGGGCTATTGTGCGGTTCGGCTACCAGTGGGCCCCCCCAGGGAACGTCTCACACCAGACGAGTGTAACCCCTATGTTTGCATGGTAGAGTAATAGTGGTGTACGTGTACGTGGAGAACTTGTTTGCGCAGCAATCGCCGACATAGTGTAACTAAGGCGGAATAAGGGGAACCAGCCAGCATTCGCCGAGGCAGATGGAAAACCGCCTAAAAACCATCCACAGACTGCCGGTTCACCGGTCCTCGACACAAGTCCGCCGGGCGGCTTCTTGCCGGGGATCAGGCGCTCCTTCCCGCCGGGAAATCCGTGCGTGAGACCGCACGGCCAACCGGGCGGGCTAGATCAAATATTACGATGAGATTTATTATACATCAGAACATAAAGACACATGATTATCGACACAAACAGTAGCTTAAAGTAGAGGGCATACTGAACTATTCTGAGAATAAGAGTTGGCTCGAGAACAAGGGGCGCCTACTCTCTGTGATGCAATAGATAGACGATAGTGACTGGAGGTTCTAATGAATCAAATATTACTCTCCCGACGATATTGCAGTATCGCGATTATTGGCGAGGGCTCAAATGGGATCACTTGGAGACACAAGTATGGTGGACTTGTAGGAAAGAGAGCGCGCGTGCTGCTGAGGGCATCGGTATAAGAACGAGGGGCCCTACAATGACGGAGCCGCAGAACACTTGACCAATCCTGATATCGGTAGCAGGTCGTCGGTAGGCAGCGTCCTGATGATGTAGCCACCGACTTCTGCCGTGCAGCAACTCTGTCCCAACCCCTGGCCTCGAAGGCTGTCCGAGAATTCTAACTTCTACCGAAGAAGTGCGACTAAATCGCAAGAACGTCCGACTCCGACGAAGATCAGATCCCAAATATCTGCGCCCGCACAGCGCAAGAGCGAAGCCAACATTGCTCAACTCCCTAACCATCCTCGAAAACCGCGAATCAGCATTCAGTGCTGATTGCAAAATTCTCCCACACTGTCTGACAAGGAAACCACCCCATCGCACCCCCCTCAGATTTAGTTATAAGTTAGCACAGTGGATAGACCTTGAAAAACTGAACACAGATCAATCGAGAAAACAGGAAGAAGTTGTGTGGAACTAAGAAAAAAATAATCAAAATATAGAAACTGAGTAGTCCATGCACAAGATCTGCAACATCAAGGATAGTGTGAGTTCAGGAACGCCGTGGTCTCTTGGTTAGAGTGAGCAGCTACGGAAAGAAAGATCCTTGGTTCAAGTCTTCCCTCGAGTGAAAAGTTTGATTTTTTTATTTTCAGACAATTATCAAAATTCAGGCACTCACACATAATCAACTTCGCTCTCCAAAATTCCAGGACGTGTTCAGATTTGCTTGTACATATGCAGGATTTGACGGTCTACACACGGAAAAATTTGAAAACGTTAAAAACATATGTTTTGACAGAGCACAGGGAAAACTGTGCGACTGTGAAACTGTTGCATTCATTTGTTGTAGTTTATGTGACAAACTCTTATGTTTTCATCACTTATTTTGGAAGTGATTATCACATCCACAAGAAAACCTAACTCGGGCAAGGTAGAAGAATCTTTTTACCCGTTCGTCAAGTGTACAAGTTAGGTGGGTCGACAACAATTCCTGTCATGTGACGCACATGCCGTCACCAGTGTCATATAGAATATATCAGACGTGTTTTCCTGTGGAGGAATAGGTTGACCTATGACCTTGCGATCAAATGTTTTCGGTTCCCATTGGAGAAGCACGTCCTTTTATCTACTAAACGCACGGTTTTGCGGTGCGGTCGCAAAACACAGACACTAAGCTTATTACAGTGAACAGAGACGTCAATGAACGAAAGGACAGATCATAACGTTACGAAAATAAAAAAGTAAATTTTTCACTCGAGGGAAGTCTTGAACCAAGGACCTCTCAGTCTGCAGCTGCTCACGCTAACCACGGGACCACGGCGCTATTGACCCCACACTCTCCTTGATGTTGCTTATCTTTCACATAGACTACTCAGTTTGTATATTTGGCTTATTTTTTCATAGTTCCACGCAGCTTCTTCCTGTTTTCTCGATTGATCTGTGTTCAGTTTTTCAAGGCCTATCCACTGTGCCAACTTATAACTAAATCTGAGAGGGGTGCGATGGGGAGGTTCCCTTGTCAGAACATCATTTGCGCCAGTAGCGACCGTTCCCTCCAATTTCGAGCAGGGCATTATGACGTCAACTAGCCTCAGTTTTAGTTGACCAAACATGCCTCTGCTATTCAGCTGAGGTCACTGAACTTGTCATTTGACTGGCTATGAAAACAACCTGCCTAGACCACCGGCCATCCGGCGCCAGACAGTCGCACCCAGCAGGGTACAGTACACAAGTGTGCTCACAATCAAGAGGACAACGCAGTCAGTAGGTGCCAGGAGGCTTCGTTCCCGACGCACCGGAATGATAAACACACAAACTGCAGCGACACTCAGACGTCTCGCAGGTCGTTTCGCCCTGCATACAACATTTGGGAGTAACATTGCAGAGCGATATGAAGTGGGACAAGCATGTAATGGCAGTTGTGGGGAAGGCGGATGGTCATGTTCGGTTCATTGGTAGAATTTTGGGAAGATTTGGTTCATCTGTAAAGGAGACCGCTTATAGAACGCTGGTGTGACCTATTCATGAGTACTGCTCGGGCATTTGGGATCCCTATCAGGTCGGATTGAGGGAGGACATAGAAGCAATTCAGAGGCGGGCTGCTAGATTTGTTACTGGTAGGTTTGATCATCACGAGAGTGTTACGGAAATGCTTCAGGAACTCGGTTGGGAGTCTCTAGAGGAAAGGAGGCGTTCTTTTCGTGAATCGCTACTGAGGAAATTTAGAGAACCAGCATTTGAGGCTGACTACAGTACAATTTTACGGCCGCCAACTTACATTTCGCGGAAAGACCACGAAGATAAGATAAGAGAGATTAGGGCTCGTACAGAGGCATGTAGGCAGTCATTTTTCACTCGTCCTGTTTGGGAGTGGAACAGGGAGAGAAGATGTTAGTTATGGTACGAGGTACCCTCCGTCACGCACCGTATGGTGGATTGCGGAGAATGTGTGTAGATGTGTAGATGTTCTGCCAGGCGCTTAAGCCTATTGGTCTACGACCCACTCAGAATTCTGGGGAGTGCAGCCCCCAAACGGAAATTCAGTGTGCCGCGTCCTCTGATGCTCGCTTCGCACAGGCCACACAGGGAAGTAACCCAACATGCATAGGAATCAAGTGAAAAGTATTCTTGAGCTTTCAGTACAAATATTCTCATTACAGTAACCTAATTCGGTCTGTTACCATCGCGCAATGACATAGAACATTAATAACATTGGTAAAAATGGGAGGCGACATGTAGAAGAGGGCATGGAACCTCTCAGTTTTTCCACATGGTTAACATACAGCAATATAGCAGAAGCTGCAATTTTTATTTTATTCTCTTTCAACCAGTACCGCCAATTTTTAGAGTCATGTGCTAGTGAAGACGGAATTTTCTAATGTGGAGACATAAAATTTCTTCTCTTATGATACTGTAAACCGACACACTGAAACAGAGCAAAGGATGCTCTTTCTACACCTCAGTTATCTTTGATATATGAAGAATTACTGCAAATAAAGTACCATCTTCCCATTTCCACCCACCTACAGACTGAGGGACTGAAGGTTCTTACTGCAAAAATCTCTTGATTCATCAGACTTTGACAAATAGTTGGCAAGGTTTCGAAAGTCGTCAGTTTTTTCACAGCTTCATAATTACGAAAGAGTTTTATTGCATCTACTCTGCAGCAAAAATGTAGAATTGCTTTATTAGAAACCAAATATTTGATGCTTGATTATCTGTGGTTAATAAAGCTACGAAACCAAAATAATGATTACTTTATGAACCGCTTGTGACAGGTCATTAAGGGTTAAAGTAAATTTTATATATATATATATATATATATATATATATATAGCAAAAGATGAATGGCTGTAGGAACGAAAAGATAACACACTATTTGTTGTGATTTATTTTCGTATTTCTCAGGTGAACAACAGGAAGCAAGTGCTTTGGTAACTTTCAGCCGCAGCTGATTACTATCAAAAATACACAATGCGTTACCCGATTACGCCAAAATTGCAACAGAACTGACGTTTTATTTTTGTCTGAAATGTTGGCCTTCTGTATTTGAAAAAGCATCATCAGTTATGAGTGACGGCTACATTCCCTGTGTTGAAAGGTTTAATTGTACTTTATTTTGTCCAAAGCACAGTATAATATGCACAAAATCACCTTGCATTACCTGTTGCGACAGAATCCTGAAACAGAACGTCTTATTAAACAAACAATTGGTGACCAGAGAGGTCAATACCTTACGGAGAATCTCACTTTGTCAGTTTACAGTAATGTAAGACAAGAAGTTTCATGTCCTTCTTGGTAGCAAATTCTGTTTTCACAAGCTGTCCACTACTCTTAAAAATTTACGGTACTGGTTTGAAAATAAAATAATACTGTATCTTGTGCTATGTAAATGAAGTTCCGTATGTTAACCGTATGGAAAAACACTCTCCTTTTTGTGTGCTGTCAATGGCCAAAATTTCTCGAACGGTTTACGATACACGAGGGATGTTATGAATATTTAATTCCCTCACTCCACTCGTTCAATCTGAAGTGAACATGCCACTTTAAACCTATTTTCCAAGTCTGGAGAAAGAGAGAGAGAGAGAGAGAGAGAGAGAGAGAGAGAGAGAGAGAGAGAGAGAGAGACCACCTCCTAAGCCTAAAGAAAAATTCAGCATCCTAGCTAAATCTCATGCACAGCAACATATGCACCAAATGCAAAATTATAGCGAACCCTATTTTTCATTGCAACGTTTTCGAATTTGTTATTTCTATAGGAAATATCAGAATAACTATGACCATGAACGAACACACACAGAGTGCGTAGCGGTTTTCTCTTTAGGTGATGGTGGCTGACCCCACGCACTCCATACCGCATCCAGTGACGTCATTGGCGGAGGGTGACAAGGCGGTCGGATTGATTTGTCCATGATGTGTAAATGAGATTTCATCCGTAAACAAAGTCTTGCATACAACGTCGCATCAGCTTATAGTTTTTCTAGACCCCATTCGGAGAACTGCAATCGCTTTTGAAAGCCGTTTCCAGCGAGCCGTCGATGGAGCAAAATGTGGAAATGAGTGCTTGCATTTGAATTTACAATCCGCAGGATACTGACCACCACACACACACACACACACACACACACACACACACACACACACATACACATTCAAGTTGTTCAGAGAGTTTCATGAGGGTTGTGTGACACCGCTGATAAAATGTTGCGGATGCTTACCGCCACACAATCTCACACACACACACACACACACACACACACACATTCAAGTTGTTCAGGTAGTTTCATGAGGGTTGTGTGTCACCGCTGATAAACGTTAGTTGCATTTTCCCCACAGTTACTGTTCTTTTTCGTTAGCATTTGGTATGCTGCACATTTACAGTTTCCTGAATATTTTCTTTAATCTCTGCAAAGACAGATCGACACGCTCAGGATATCTTTCAGCAGGAAACAGTCCCATTGCTCAAACAGTTCGCTAACATTCTCCATAAGTGAAAATCACCATGTGCACTCTTACGACTGTCGTATACGTTTTGAAAGTCTGATTAGCTACAGGAGTAGCTTTCTAATCACTACAAGAGCACAGCACAGACAGATGGATTTGAGGCTCTCGGGTAAACACACGAGCCGTACCTGATAGAAAGTACAGTGCAGAAGGTAATTGAAAGAAACACGCAGTGTACATGGCTACAACACTAGAAGAAATGATGATCTTCACTACTCAAGGTTAAATCTAACTTTGGCTCAGAAGGGGGTAAATTATGTTGCCACAAAAGTCTTTGGTCACTTATCTAATAGCATCAAAAGTCTGAAAGATAGCATTTCAAAAGAAATTAAAAGAATTTCTTAATGGCAAATCCTTCTGCTCATTAGATGAATTTTTGGATATAGTAAGTGGGTAAAAATTCATCTAATGAGCAGAAGGATTTGCCATTAGATGAATTTTTTGATATAGTAAGTGGTTAATACCTTGCACAGGATAGCGTAGCATGGAGAGCTGCATCAAACCAGTCTCAGTACTGAAGACTACAATAACAACAACAACAAGTGGGTAATTTCCCAACCTCCAAAAAAAAAAATATATATTGAGTGCCATGTAATATTTTGTCTAATGTAACATCTTGTATAGACACCACTTATTAACCTGACACGTTCCACATCATTACCAAGTGCCGTGCTCATGATCTATGGAACAAGTACTAATCTAATCTAATATAGTTACTTGTTTGCTTAACTCTAGCAGAGTGGTTTGCGGCCCAGTTACCTTGTTACTGTTGGATCAAATCTCACACAAATTATGTAGCTGAAGTTATCTTCGAAGCGGGTTTCCAATGACGCAGAAATAATATACACAATGGTGCGGAAAACGTAAGGACGAGAGAAAGCAACTTTCGCACGATGTGACACAGCCAAATAATACATATCGATGAAATTTTGGCCAGAGATAGAAAGTATAGAGCAGAAGGTAATTAAAAGAAATACGCAGTGAGACCAACAGATATGACACTTCCACACAAGTTCAACAGTTAAGTGAATTCACCGCTATTTCCGACGATCCCCTGAACATTGTAAAAGGCGTTACATGGTTCCTGAAGGGTGTCTCGTCAGGACGGGCGGCAGTGCAAGCTTCGCAGCGCGCTACCACGCTCGTCACAAGATTGGTACGCAGCTCCTGTGGCGGGACTTTCCACTCACCCACCAGCGAAGTTGACAGCTGTTGCATGGTCGTAGCTGCATGTAATTGTGCCCCATGCATCACAGTCGTGCTCGATAGGATTTGACTCTGGGGAACAGGCAGGCCATTCTGTTCGCCGAGTATAGAGTGCTGCAACGCTCCGTGTTTGACCGGTCACGGCTCGCCTGTTGACGGGGGGACCGAGCAGCTCGTGTCCGGCCCCACACGACTCGGCTCGGTCACGTACTCGCCCCATGTCTGATGTCCGGATTCCGGACACGCGGATAACCGAGCATGGCCGGCCACCGCTGACGTCTCACCTCACCTCACCTCGCCCCGGCTCGCTGCACTGCACTGTACTGTACAAACCCAACGCCTCTCTCTCTCTCTCTCTCTCTCTCTCTCTCTCTCTCTCACACACACACACACACACACACACACACACAGTGTATTTATCTCTCTCTCTCTCTCTCTCTCTCTCTCTCTCTCTCTTTTAATACAAAAGTAACATTTCCAAGAACGGGTACGTGAGACAGCTAAATTCATAAAGCACCTGGAAAGTAAAATGATACTTCCATACAATCGCGGATAGAAGACGAGTCTCATTTCCAAACAAAAGATATATTTTTCCTTTCATTTATAATAAACATTAAATAAGTGCTTTCCCTGTAATCTAGAAGACAACCATCTTCATAAAGAAAGCATACAAAGAACATTAAACATTTACAGACGTAAGTAACTTGTCATACTTTTCAAATGTTTGCAACATAAACAAAATTATAGTTATTGTTGATCAGCAGTAAATGACTAACGCGTTCCGGATTTAATTGGCTGCGGCAATTTGTTAGTAATATGCCGGCTTTACTAAAGCACCTTTCACTAGGTGCGCTTGTTGCTGGGATACATAAAATACGTCTTGCAACTGCAGCCAAATCTGGCAGATCTGTTTCATGTCTGCTCCACCACTTTAAGATGTCATCATCATCTCCGGGGTGCATTAAAATGTACAGATCTACTTCATCTGCTGCGGATGATCTGTTGTTCCTCCATTCCTTGAAACGATCTCTCTTTCTGGGTGGTGATGACACAGTACTTGAAGGATCTATGATAATAAACAAAAGAGACAAGTAATACAGAACTGATATGGAAATCGTCGAAACGTTCCCGTAAGAGACTGAAGACCTCCCTTTTTGGTCTCTTCCCTAAACAACCCGACCCCCGTTCCCATAAAAACGAGATGTTTTACGTTAATGAAATATTATACGAGTCACAACATTCCCGTTTCTCTATAATACACTTTCCACTAACTATGCAAAAACGATTATGTTAATGATTGCATGTTGTACCTGCGTACGTAGCACACATTGTCGCACATTGCTAAGAATTTCTTGCTTTTCACTTATTTCAAGCATATTAAGATCACGGAAGGACGGCCAAAGAAACGATCTTTGTGAGGTTTCCTGCAACTGTGTTTCTTTAAATGAGTGGTTCCCGACTGAAAAACAATAAATAAAGTGGAGCAGTTTATGCACGATACGTACCCAGCAGACCCACTGTTTTCATCTCTAACCAACAGAAATGTACTTGACTTTTTAGACCTTCCCGTTTCTTTAATGTGTAAACATTGGTTTCAATCTTACGTCTTACTACACTGGCTTCCTCGTGCTGCTTGATTACAGAGAGAGAGACACCACAAATGAGAAGCCCGTACTGGCTGCAGTGTCTCACGGATAATAACACGTGTAATGTGTTTGAAGTTATGTGCTACGTATTCGGTCACGGCTTCTATGCTCGGTCACCAGAACTAGTGCGGGTAGCCTATCTAGTTAGGGTGTGCTCGCCCCACCTCGTATTTTGTGCTCGCTTACTCGGTCATGCAGAACTCTAGCCGAGTATCCTCTCGTTCCATGGGCCCCACCACCTGTGCTGCTCGATCCGGTCGCGTACTCTCATATATAAAAATGATGTCAGGAGCGAATGCACCGCGCACCACTTAAAAGACGCACGTGAGGGAGCAAAACAGTGTCAGAATAACATTCACTGGTTATTGTACTGTTTTCAGAGATTTGCAGGTCAGTACGCAGGTGCAACATTACGACTCTCGACACCATGACACCTGGACCACCAAAATCACCGTATCCGACAACATTCCTTACTGTATTACCTGTTCCCCCTCTCGCCATATGATGCTACGTCCAGAATCACTACTCAGACCGAACCTGCTCTCATCCGAGGAGGGCAGACGACTTTACTCCTCGACAATCCGCCATACGTTCTTGGCACCATTGCAAATAGTTTCGCCTATATGCTGGTATCAACGGAAAACAATTCTAATTGATGTGGGTCTTTTCTTGCCCATTGCTCAATGTAGCGGTCACCTGCTGCTGTAGTTGACCAAGGACAGTCATCTCCTCTTCCAATGACTGTTAGCAGAATATGTAATCGGTGGGTTCAGGAGGGTAATACGGAACGCCGTGCTGGATCCCAACGGCCTCGTATCCTTAGCAGTCGAGATGAAAGGCATCTTATCCGCATGGACGGATCGAGCAGCCACTTCTCGATCCCTGAGTCAACAGATGGGGACGTTTGCAAGACAACAACCATCTGCACGAACAATTCGACGACGTTTGCAGCAGCATTGACTATCAGCTCGGAGACCATAGCTGCGGTTACCCTTGACGCTGCATCACAGACAGGAGCGCCTGCGATGGTGTACTCAACGATGAACTTGGGTGCACGAATGGATGAATCCAGGTTCTGTTTACAGCATCATGGTGGTCGCATCCGGTGAACGCACATTGGAAGCGTGTATTCGTCTTCGGCATACTGGCGTATCACCCGGCGTGATGGTATGGGGTGCCATTGGTTACACGTCTCGGTCACCTCTTGTTCGCACTGACGGCACTTTGAACGGTGGACGTTATATTTCAGACGTGTTACGACCCGTGGCTCTACCGTTCATTCAATCCCTGCGAAACCCTACATTTCAGCAGGACAATGCACGACCGCATGTTGCAGATCCTGTACGGGCCTTTCTGGATACAGAAAATGTTCGATTGCTGCGCTGGCCAGCACATTCTCCAGATCTCTCACCAATTGAAAACGTCTACTCAATGCTGGCCGAGCAACTGGCTCGTCACAATACGCCAGTCACTACTCTTGATGAACTGTGGTATCGTGTAGAAGCTGCATGGGCAGCTGTACCTGTACACGCCATCCTAGCTCTCTTTGACTCAATTCCCAGGCGTATCAAGGCCGTTATTACGGCCAGAGGGGGTTGTTCTGGGTACTGATTTCTCAGGATCTATGCACCCAAATTGCGTGAAAATGTAATCACATGTCAGTTCTGATATAATATATTTGTCCAATGAATACCCGTTTATCATCTGCATTTCTTCTTGGTGTAGCAATTTTAATGGCCAGTAGTGTAGTAGAAATACAGTCTTTCAGCATTCCATTACCTGCCTCGTGTTGCCGCACCGTCCCATTTTCTGCTTTTTTTTATTTTTTGGGGTCATCAGTCTTCTGACTGTTTTGATGCGGCCAGCCACGAATACCTCTCCCGTGCCAACCTCTTTATCTCAGAGTAGCACTTGTGACCTACGTCCTCAATTATTTGTTGGATGTATTCAAATATCTGCCTTCCTCTACAGTTTTTGCCCTCTTCAGCTCCCTCTAGTACCATTGAAGTCATTCCCTGATGTCTTAACAGACTTCCTATCATCCTGTCCCTTCTCCTTGTCAGTGTTTTCCACATATTCCTTTCCTCTCCGATTCTGCTCACAACCTCCACATTCCTTACCTTATCAGTCCGCCTAATTTTCAATATTCGTCTGTAGCACCACATCGCAAATGCTTCGATTCTCTTCTATTCGGCTTTTCTCACAGTCCACGTTTCACTACCATAAAATGCTGGACTCCTCAGAAATTTCTTCCTCAAACAGAGCCCTACGTTTGATGGTAGCAGACTTCTCTTGGCCACGAATGCCCTTTTTGCGATTGCTAGTCTGCTATTGGTGTGCTTCTTGCTCCATCCGTTACTGGTTATTTTACTGCCTAGGTAGCAGGATTTCTTTACTTCATCTACTTCGTGACCATCAATCCTGATGTCAGTTTCTCGCAGTTCTCATTTCTGCTACTTCTCATTACTTTCGTCTTTCTTCGATTTACTCTCAATCCATATTCTGTACTCATTAGATTGTTCATTGCATTCAGCATATCATGTAATTCTTCTTCACTTTCACTCAGAATAGCAACGTCCTCAGCGGATCCTACCATTGATATCCAACCACCTTGAATTTCACTTCCACTTCTGAACCTCTCTTACTTTCCATCATTGCTTCTTCGATGTACAGATTGAACAATAGGGGCGAAAGGCTACATCCCTTGCTACAGTGAAGCTAACCTCACGCCATTTGACGTCTAGCTTTCTGTGCACGACTGACAGACGTCTGGCAGCATGCTCTCGTACTTTCATTCTTTTCCACCAAGTTGATAATACATTATATTGTTTAATCTAGCTCGTCCTCAAGTTTTCAGAGCAGTGAAGTTGTATTTAAAAGAAACTCATTGTCATATCTGGGCATGTTAAAAATTACTTGAATGCATCAGAACGTATGTCACATCCCTCCCTATAAGTTAGCGAAAACCTCATCTTGATGTATTAACTCGTTCTGAATGTGTGAGGGGTGTTGCGTGAGTCAGGCAACTTTTTTTTCTGAAATCAGGTTGGTTTTATTCAGGATTCCAATACGCCACATTATTCCCCACTCTTTTGGCTACGAAACACTATTTTTCGATAGGATCTCCGTTCAGTGTGACGACCTTACGCCCCGCCCCCTTACTGAGAGGACCTTTTTGCCCGCGTGGTACCACTCCACAGGTCGACGTGGGAACCAACGCCTTGCCTCACCAATAACCTCCCCGTCACCCACTTACTGCTTCAAAAAGACCCCATCCTCCATTGCGCCAAACAGGTGGAACTCGGAAGGTGGGAGATCCGGACTGTACGGTGGATGACGAAGAACAGTTGAAGGAAGTTTACTGAGCTCCTGTGTGTGTGTGTGTGTGCGTGTGTGTATTTGAAGTTTACGGGAGCTAAACAGCGTGGTCATCAGCGCCCAAACGCATGAAAACAGGAACACAGGCAGTGAAGGGACTAAGACAAACAGCGAACAAGGAGAACGGCTAAAAGACACAGACCTGACGCAGTTCCAAATCCTCACATACAGAGGCAAAACAAGAGGAGAAGGAACACACTAAAATGGAAGGGAAACACAAGGAAAAGATAACAGAAACCGAAGGGAAACAAGGAGGTAATCGTGACTGGCTGACCTCTTACCTAAAACCTGGGTGAGCCAGTCACCCAGCAGCACATTATAACCCTCTCCCTAAAATCCGAGGCAACAAATTGGACAGGACACAAAACCGTAAGACCTTAACTACAGTCGTTGCGTCATCTTGTAAAATACAGGGCAAATCCGGTGGCAAAGAAACCACCGCCCTCTGGTCAGAGAATAAAAGACATTCAAGTAAAATGTGGCGGACAGTAATCTGGACGCCACAAGAACTGCAGATTGGGGGGTCCTCCCGCCCGAGTAAAAAACCATACGTTAAGGGACTGTGCCCGATGCGGAGGCGAGTGAGGAGTACCTCATCCCGCCTGCATGACTGGTAGGACGTACGCCATGGCCGCGTGGTAGCCTTGACCAGACGCAGCTTATTGTCACCGACTGCCAGCCACTCCTCTTCCCACTGACGCATAACACGAAAACGCAGGAGGGAGGTAACCGCATGGAGGGGGACGGCACATTCAACAACGTGAGGGAGGGAACATGCATCTTTGGCAGCCACATCCGCCAGTTCGTTTGTCCTAATACCCACGTGCCCAGGCACCCAGCAGAAGGACACCTCCTTCCCCTGCCGTTGCAGGTGGAGGAGGGCATCATGGATGTTCTGGACGACCGTATCCGCTGGGTACAAGTGTATCGGGTACGCAGACTTATCAGACGTCCAGTTGGGCACGGAGGTATTTAATTGCGAGCCTTCGATCACCTCGAATGAGGGCGTCCGCACGCTCCAGCACTGCGGGGATCACAGCTGTGTGCGGCCGGCCGGCACACGGACAGGTTTTCCGCCACCTTGTCACGATGACAGACGCCTCGCCCAACGATTCAACGTGCTTTTGTTCCCTGCCAGGTGTCCGTAGACATTCTGCAAGGGTCCATTAACGCCTGCGAGTGTCTGACTTTTCACCAAAAGAAACTCAATGACAGCTTTCTGCTTGGAACGCACCTCTTTAATAAATGCCATTTTGAAGACTATGTACAGCGCAACCACTTATAGGAAATTCATGTAACTACAGGGGCTGAAGCAGGAATATTCGACGATGTCCCACAATAAATTCAACGTTTTTTTTTTAAACTGAAATTGGTCGAGAAAAAAATGTAATGCATTACTTACTTAACGGCCCTCGTGCCTCATACAGTGTAAACTTGGACATACAAGATGATTCCGTGATGATGTTACAAACGTTCAGGGATGATGATGATTAAGGGTAAATGTTGTATCTGAAGTAAGAGACACTGGTCTGGAAACGACCGAGACGCGAGTTACAAGCGAAGATCGTTCTGATAACTGCCGGCCGTGGTGGCCAAGAGGTTAAAGGCGCTACAGTCTGCAACCGCGCGGCCGCTACGGTCGCAGGTTCGAATCCTGCCTGGGGCATGGATGTGTGTGATGTCCTTAGGTTAGTTAGGTTTAAGTAGTTCTAAGTTCTAGGGGACTGATGACCTTACAAGTTAAGTCCCATAGTGCTCAGAGCCATTTGAACCATTTCTGATAACTCTGGCAGTGGATACTGTTGATACGTTGTAGAGTAGGAAACTGACAGAGGTGGTAGGGAGACAACAAGAAAAAAGGTCTAGTAACCATGGGCGCTAAAGTGCATATCTTAAGGCCTATGAGCACGCGTTCGCCTTCGATACAGTGAAATATATCTACTGGATGCTCTTTAGTTCTCATATTTTTGGTGGAGGCAGTATGAACTGAAAATAAAAAAAAGTCCCGTAAATGTTGGCTCTAATATGCATAGCTCAAGAGCTGGGGGCATTTTTTCAGCAGAAGAGATGTTTCACAGTTATAAAGATCGTGAAGGTCTCATAGTTCTTAAGGTTTGCATTTTAGGGCTCATGTTTACTGGTTTTTTTGTTCTTACTGTAAAATCAAAACGCTCTGAGCACTATGGGACTCAACTGCTGTGCTCATCAGTCCCCTAGAACTTAGAACTACTTAAACCTAACTAACCTAAGGACATCACACACATCCATGCCCGAGGCAGGATTCGAACCTGCGACCGTAGCAGCAGCGCGGCTCCGGACTGGAGTGCCTAGAACCGCACGGCCACCGCGGCCGGCTGTTCTTACTGTATCTCATACTACTACGTCTGAAAGTTGCCCACCCTACTATCTCAGAAACAGTAGTAGCGATGCATGTATTGCACTGTGTGAGGTATCTGAACGATTCCAGCTTATATCTTTCGACTCGGTCGTTTCCAAACCAGGGTCTCTTAACAGCAAATTTATACATTTATCGCTATGCGACATCCGTGAAAGTTTGTAAAAGCATCGCGGAGTCACCCTGTATAGGAAGCCAAGATACACCGAGGCGCCAAAGAAACTGCTTATTCAAGTACAAAGATACATAAACAGTCAACATACGGCACTGCGATCGGCAACGCGTATATGAGACGGCAAGTGTCTGACGCAGTTGTTAGATCGGTTACTGCTGCTAAGATTGCACGTTATCGAGATCTGAGTGAGTTTAAACGTGGTGTTATAGCCGGCGAACAAGCGATGGGACACAGCTTCTCCGAAACAGCGATGAAGCGGGCATTTTCCCCTTACGGCCATTTCACGAGTGTACCGTGAACATCAGGAATCCGGTGAAACATCAAATCCCCGACATCACTGTGGCCGAAAAAAGATTCTGCAAGAACGGTGCCAACGACGACTGAAGACAATCGTTCAAAGTGACAGAAGTGCAACTCTGCATATTTCTGCATATTTCAGTGCTGGGCGCAGTGTTACCGTGGGAACCATTCAACGAAATATCATCGATATGGGCATTCGGAGCCTAAGGCTCATTTTTGTACCCCAGACGACTGCACGGCACAAAGCTTTACGCCTCGCCTGGGCCCTTCAGCACCGGCATTCGACTGTTGGTGACTGGAAACATTTTCCCTGGCGAGTTTTGTTTCAAATTGTATCGAACGGATGGACGTGTACGGGTATGGAGACAGCCTCATGAACACATGGACCCTACTTGTCAGCAGGGGACTGTTGACGCTGGTGGAGGCTCTGTAATGGTGTTCGGCGTGTACAGTGTAGATAGGACTTTGAAAGATGACACGTACGTCAGCATCGTCTGCATCCATTCATGTCCAATGTGCCTTCCGACGGACTTGGTCAATTTCAGCAGGACAATGCGACACCCCACACCTCCAGAATTCCTACAGAGTGGCTCCAGGAACACTCTTCTGAGTTTAAACACTTCCACTAGCCACCAAACTCTCCAGACATGAAAATTGTTGAGCACATCTGGGATGCCTTGCAATGTGCCCTTCAGAAGAGGTCTCCACTCCGTATTTTTACGGATTTATGGACAGCCCTGCAGGATTCATGGTGTCAGTTCCCTCCAACACTACTTCAGACATTAGTCGAGTCCATGCCATGTCGTGTTGCGGCACTTCTGCGTGCTCGCGGGGGCCCTTCACAATATTAGGCAGATGTAAGAGTTTCTTTGGCTCTTCAGTGTGGCTGTACAGGGTTATTACAAATTATTGAAGCGATTTCACAGCTCTACAATAACTTTATTATTTGAGATATTTTCACAATACTTTACACACATATACAAAAACTCAAAAAGTTTTTTTTAGGCATTCACAAATGTTCGATATGTGCCCCTTTAGTGATTCGGCAGACATCAAGCCGATAATCAAGTTCCTCCCACACTCGGCGCAGCATGTCCCCATCAATGAGTTCGAAAGCATCGTTGATGCGAGCTCGCAGTTCTGGCACGTTTCTTGGTAGAGGAGGTTTAAACACTGAATCTTTCACGTAACCCCACAGAAAGAAATCGCATGGGGTTAAGTCGGGAGAGCGTGGAGGCCATGACATGAATTGCTGATCATGATCTCCACCACGACCGATCCATCGGTTTTCCAATCTCTTGTTTAAGAAATGCCGAACATCATGATGGAAGTGCGGTGGAGCACCATCCTGTTGAAAGATGAAGTCGGCGCTGTCGGTCTCCAGTTGTGGCATGAGCCAATTTTCCAGCATGTCCAGATACACGTGTCCTGTAACGTTTTTTTCGCAGAAGAAAAAGGGGCCGTAAACTTTAAACCGTGAGATTGTACAAAACACATTAACTTTTTTGGTGAATTGCGAATTTGCTGCACGAATGCGTGAGGATTCTCTACCGGAAAGATTCGCACATTGTGTCTGTTCACTTCACCATTAAGAAAAAATGTTGCTTCATCACTGAAAACAAGTTTCGCACTGAACGCATCCTCTTCCATCAGCGGTTGCAACCGCACCGAAAATTCAAAGCGTTTGACTTTGTCATCGGATGTCAGGGTTTATAGCAATTGTAAACGGTAAGGCTTGTGCTTTAGCCTTTTCTGTAAGATTTTCCAAACCGTCGGCTGTGGTACGTTTAGCTCCCTGCTTGCTTTATTCGTCGACTTCCGCGGGCTACGCGTGAAACTTGCCCGCACGCGTTCAACCGTTTCTTCGCTCACTGCAGGCCGACCCGTTGAGTTCCCCTTACAGACGCATCCAGAAGCTTTAAACTGCGCATACCATCGCCGAATGGAGTTAGCAGTTGGTGGATCTTTGTTGAACTTCGTCCTGAAGTGTCGTTGCACTGTTATGACTGACTGATGTGGGTGCATTTCAAGCACGACATACGCTTTCTCGGCTCCTGTCGCCATTGTGTCTCACTGCGCTCTCGAGCGCTCTGGCGGCAGAAACCTGAAGTGCGGCTTCAGCCGAACAAAACTTTATGAGTTTTTCTACGTATCTGTAGTGTGTCGTGACCATATGTCAATGAATGGAGCTACAGTGAATTTATGAAATCGCTTCAATCATTTGTAATAGCCCTGTATTTGCTATTGGGACACCTTTATCAAGTTTCATAGAAGAGGTAGTTGAGAATTTCCATAATACAATGGTCGAAAATAAAACAGTTGTAACGTGTGTTCGTTGATGGTGTAAATAAACAAATGATCCACGTTAGTTTCTTCAGTACCTATTTTTTAATTTGTTTAAATTGTGTAACTCTTCACCAACAGCACTTGCTGACTATTCACAGATTAAGGACACTTGATTAGTAGAAGCTCAGATTGGAGAGAACTGTCTCAGAGTCTGACAGTGCGATGCACCGCGTAAAATATTCACCACGATATTGCTGTGTTTCGATGCACGTTACTATAGGCCGATAGAGGTGGCTAAGATTTGCTGACCTCAAAGTTTTGACATCAATCACATTATCTGCTCTCTCTCTCTCTCTCTCTCTCTCTCTCTCAGACTTAATAAACCGACTGCATGTGCGGCGTCGCTAAGTAACCGACTCTTACAGACTAGACTGTCATTTGCTCGTAACTTAACTCATGTTTCTTTCATATTTCGATCATGTTTAACATACTTCAGACAAAACCACAATTTTGCCTTTTGTAGTTAACTTTAACAGTAGATTCATTTGTGTGGATATCTATGATTGAGTTAATATACACATCCGTTTGACAGTTTTGTTTGGAGTGCATAGAAGATAACTCGGCCCGTACCTTCACAGACGGAGCGATAGGGGAGGGCAAATGGCAGTGGTGGGGGCTCCCTTGTGAAAGGCCCGAGCCTATGTGGAAACGTATCTCTAGTGCAGCTTGTAAGATGGTTCAAATGGCTCTGAGCACTATGGGACTTAACAGTTATGGTCATCAGTCCCCCAGAACTTAGAACTACGTAAACCTAACTAACCTAAGGACAGCACACAACACCCAGCCATCACGAGGCAGAGAAAATCCCTGACCCCGCCGGGAATCGAACCCGGGAACCCGGGCGTGGGAAGCGAGAACGCTACCGCACGACCACGAGATGCGGGCCAGCTTGTAAGCTACTGCTAGCGAGTCTGCAAACGATTTTATTAACAGGTTGTGTTGCAAAGAAAGTTAATTCGTCAAATATGGATATTCAGAGTCAACAGTTTCTCGCTCGAGTACCAAAATATAAATACCTTTTATTCGCATAAACAGCGCATCACTCAGAGCGAAACATATGCGACTGCAAAGTGCAAGAAGAAAATATCGTAAAACAAAGAAAGAGTAAAAAATATAGCAAATGTAGCTGACAGTGACAAGTAAAGAACATCTGCCACGTGGAAATTATGTTTCAGCCATTAAATGTAATTTGCAATAGCGAATGTTGACAGCCACCAGCTGTAGAATGGATTGACAACAATGAAGGTCTCTGCCGCAGCGGGAATCGAAAGCGGATTTCCCGCTTATTGCTAGCTAGCGGGCACCTTACTATTTGGCTATCCGTGCACTATCTATTCACGCCAGGCCCCAAACTTCCATATGTCGTCAACCATGCGTCTACAACTTGTACATCCATTATGTATACTCCCGTACAGGTGAGACATATTACTTGAAAGCCGATATCGGGCATGGATGTCCAGACGAACCTTGCATCGTAATTCAGAATAACACAGAGAGTGTAATATGGTAGTTTCAGTCCCCCTGACAGCCTGTTCGGGACGCAAATGTAAAAGTTTCTTTTCTTTGGTCTGCATCTTTTGGAAGTACTGAAGCTATGTTTTCCGCTCCTACTTTAGACTCTTTGTTGTGTGATTGCAATAGCTAGCAGTTCCTGCAATTTCTCAAGCATGTTTCTTAATCAGACTTTTATTTCCCCGTTTGCCTCTGTGAATATAAATTTAGTGTAAACTGCATGTAATCACACGTACCTGATTGCCGGCCGAAGTGGCCGTGCGGTTAAAGGCGCTGCAGTCTGGAACCGCAAGACCGCTACGGTCGCAAGTTCGAATCCTGCCTCGGGCATGGATGTTTGTCATGTCCTTAGGTTAGTTAAGTTTAACTAGTTCTAAGTTCTAGGGGACTAATGACCTCGGCTGTTGAGACCCATAGTGCTCAGAGCCATTTGAACCATTTTCTTTGTACCTGATTATGATCAGCTTTTCCAACACATACAGCGTATGAAGACTGCGGTGCCCTGCTTTGTAGCGAAGGGACAGCAACGAGAGCGTTTGAAGCGTGCAGATCGACAGGCAGCAAAGAACTGACGAGCTCCCCTTTAAAGGTATGAATCGGCCAGCGTTCAGCACGAAAATGCGCTTCTGCGCCGGTACCATGTTAGTTCGTGTGAACTGTACGCGGCAGATTATGTTAAAATATACTGTAATGCAAGAAGACAAGCAGTTCATAGTGACATAAAAGGCTCTGGAGGTGATTGCTTCATTTCACTGATCCATCACATCTGATATACGTCGATTTGCACCAGTTGTATTGTACCACTTTGATGACGGCAAAATTTATTATTTCACAGACCAAACACAAACCTGTGTACTATGCCAGACCGTATGAATCGATCAATAAAAGCCTTGTCGTTTGGGAAATCTGTATAAATTCCAATTAAATGGAGTTCTCCTATACGTATCACGATTTCCCAGTAGAAATTCATCTTAACTTCGGACGAAAATATCAAATGGCTCTAAGCACTATGGGACTTAACGTTTGAGGTCATCAGTCCCCTAGACTTAGAACTACTTAGTCCGCAGCTCGTGGTCGTGCTGTAGCGTTCTCGCTTCCCGCGCCCGGGTTCCCGGGTTCGATTCCCGGCGGGGTCAGGGATTTTCTCTGCCTCGTGATGACTGGGTGTTGTGTGCTGTCCTTAGGTTAGTTAGGTTTAAGTAGTTCTAAGTTCTAGCGGACTGGTGACCATAGATGTTAAGTCCCACAGTGCTCAGAGCCATTTAGAACTGCTTTAACCTAACTAACCTAAGGACATCACACACATCCATGCCCGAGGCAGGATTCGAACCTGCCACCGTTACAGCAGCGCGGTTTCCGGCTGAAGCGCCTAGAATCGCTCGGTCACTACGGCCAGCTGACGAAAATATCAAGAGTAAAATTAAGGGACGTTTAAGAGATTTGTAAAATTTCAAACAGTATTTCCTTGCTTCATCTAGTAATAACAACTGTATTGGCAATCGCTTGCAAAAGATAATAATTTTGGAATCCACATAAAGCGTAAATTGAAACAAGCAGCTACTTTAAAACTTCCAGTGACTATGATATAGAAAATAAATCTTCGTCACCGATAAATTTCTGGTTAAGCTTAAAGACGGAGGCTCCAGTGCTATCAAATACAGCGGTTACCACTTCATTACCTGCCTCGTCCACGTATCTGTGCGAAAAGGCTTTACCTTCTTACGCGTATATAAAAAAAATAGAACTCAGAAACAAACATCAAAGCGAAAGTAACTTCAAACAGTCTTTATCTTCAGTGGTTCCTGATTTCAAAGTAATTTCACATGCAAAGCAAGCGGATCCTCCTTAACGAATTCCGAGGAAGCCAGTCGTTTCCAGTCCGCCGCAGCAGGGCTGGGGAGGGTAAATGCGGCACGTAGCACGGCTCTGGTTGTAGTGCAGACGAATGCCACTAAAAGCGTCTATTTCAGTTTACAGTGATAGCTTTAATACAGCCACATGAAATCTCTGACAGTCACATGTAAGTACACTGAAGCGCCAAAGAAACTGGAATTGGCATGCGTATTTTGATTCAGACATACGCAATCAGGCACAATACGGTGCTGTGGTCCGCAACGCCTATACAGGGTGAGTCACCTAACATTACCGCTGGATATATTTCGTAAACCACATCAAATACTGACGAATCGATTCCACAGACCGAACGTGAGGAGAGGGGCTAGTGTAATTGTTTAATACAAACCATAAAAAAATGAACGGAAGTATATTTTTTAACACAAACCTACGTTTTTTTAAATGGAACCACGTTAGTTTTGTTAGCACATCTGAACATATAAACAAATACGTAATCAGTGCAGATTGTTGCATTGTAAAATGTTTATTACATCCGGAGATATTGTAACCTAAAGTTGACGCTTGAGTACCACTCCTCCGCTGTTCGATCGTGTGTATCGGAGAGCACCGAATTACGTAGGGATCCAAAGGGAACGGTGATGGACCTTAGGTACACAAGAGACTGGAACAGCATATTACGTCCACATTCTAACACCTATTTATTGGTCTTTTTCACTGACGCACATGTACATTACCATGAGGGGTGAGTTACACGTACACACGTGGTTTCCGTTTTCAATTACGGAGTGGAATAGTGTGTGTCCCGACATGTCAGGCCAAAAGATGTTCAGTGTGGTGGCCATCATTTGCTGCACACAATTGCAGTCTCTGGCGTAATGAATGTCGTACACGCCGCAGTACATCTGGTGTAATGTCGCCGCAGGCTCCCACAATACGTTGTTTCATATCCTCTGGGGTTGTAGGCACATCACGGTACACAGTCTCCTTTAACGTACCCCACAGAAAGAAGTCCAGAGGTGTAAGATCAGGAGAACGGGCTGGCCAATTTATGCGTCCTCCACGTCATGGTAATGTACATGTGCGTCAGTGAAAAAGACCAATAAAAAGGTGTTAGCATGTGGACATAATGTGCTGTTCCAGTCTCTTCTGTACTTAAGGTCCATCACAGTTCCCTTTGGATCCCTATGTAATTCGGTGCTCTCCGATACACACGATCTAACAGCGGAGGAGTGGTACTCAAGCGTCAACTTTAGGTTACAATATCTCCAGATGTAATTAACATTTTAGAATGCAACACACTGCACTGATTACGTATTTGTTTATACAGGGTGTTTCAAAAATGACCGGTATATTTGAAACGGTAATAAAAACTAAATGAGCAGCGATAGAAATACACCGTTTGTTGCAATATGCTTGGGACAACAGTACATTTTCAGGCAGACAAACTTTCGAAATTACAGTAGTTACAATTGTCAACAACAGATGGCGCTGCGGTCTGGGAAACTCTATAGTACGATATTTTCCACATATCCACCATGCGTAGCAATAATATGGCGTAGTCTCTGAATGAAATTACCCGAAACCTTTGACAACGTGTCTGGCGGAATGGCTTCACATGCAGATGCTTCAGCTGTTCAATTGTTTCTGGATTCTGGCGGTACACCTGGTCTTCCAAGTGTCCCCACAGAAAGAAGTCACAGGGGTTCATGTCTGGCGGATAGGGAGGCCATTCCACGCCGCCTCCTGTATGTTTCGGATAGCCCAAAGCAATCACACGATCATCGAAATATTCATTCAGGAAATTAAAGACGTCGGCCGTGCGATGTGGCCGGGCACCATCTTGCATAAACCACGAGGTGTTCGCAGTGTCGTCTAAGGCAGTTTGTACCGCCACAAATTCACGATGAATGTCCACATAGCGTGATGCAGTAATCGTTTCGGATCTGAAAAATGGGCCAATGATTCCTTTGGAAGAAATGGCGGCCCAGACCAGTACTTTTTGAGGATGCAGGGACGATGGGACCGCAACATCGGGCTTTTCGGTTCCCCATATGCGCCAGTTCTGTATATTGACGAAGCCGTCCAGGTAAAAATAAGCTTCGTCAGTAAACCAAATGCTGCCCACATGCATATCGCCGTCATCAATCCTGTGCACTATATCGTTAGGGAATGTCTCTCGTGCAGCAATGGTAGTGGCGCTGAGGGGTTGCCGCGTTTGAATTTTGTATGGATAGAGGTGTAAACTCTGGCGCATGAGACGATACGTGGACGTTGGCGTCATTTGGACCGCAGCTGCAACACGGCGAACGGAAACCCGAGGCCGCTGTGGGATCACCTGCTGCACTAGCTGCGCGTTGCCCCCTGTGGTTGCCGTACGCGGTCGCCCTACCTTTCCAGCACGTTCATCCGTCACGTTCCCAGTCCGTTGAAATTTTTCAAACAGATCCTTTATTGTATCGCTTTTCGGTCCTTTGGTTACATTAAACCTCCGTTGAAAACTTCGTCTTGTTGCAACAACACTGTGTTCTAGGCGGTGGAATTCCAACACCAGAAAAATACTCTGTTCTAAGGAATAAACCATGTTGTCCACAGCACACTTGCACGTTGTGAACAGCACACGCTTACAGCAGAAAGACGACGTACAGAATGGCGCACCCACAGACTGCGTTGTCTTCTATATCTTTCACATTACTTGCAGCGCCATCTGTTGTTGAAAATTGTAACTACTGTAATTTCGAAAGTTTGTCCGCCTGAAAATGTACTGTTGTCCCAAGCATATTGCAACAAACGGTGTATTTCTATCGCTGCTCGTTTAGTTTTTATTGCCGTTTCAAATATACCGGTCATTTTTGAAACACCCTGTATGTTCAGAGGTGCTAACAAAACTAACGCGGTTCCATTTAAAAAAACGTAGGTTTGTGTTAAAAAACATACTTCCGTGCATTTTTTTATGGTTTGTATTAAACAATTACACTAGCCCCTCTCCTCACGTTCGGTCTGTGGAATCGGTTCGTCAGTATATGATGTGGTTTACGAAATATATCCAGGGGTAACGTTAGGTGACACCCTGTATACGACAACAACTGTCTGACGCAGTTATTAGTTCGGTTACTGCTGCTACAATGGTAGGTTACCAAAATTTAAGTGAGACCAAACATGGTGTTCCGGCCACTGTGGCCGAGCGGCTCTAGGGGCTTCAGTCCGGAACCGCGCTGCTGCTACGGTCGCAGGTTCGAATCCTGCCTCGGACATGGATGTGTGTGATGTCCTCAGGTTAGTTAGGTTTAAGTAGTTCTAAGTCTACGGGACTGATGACCTCAGATGTTAAGTCTCATAGTGCTCAGAGCCATTTGAACATGGTGTTACAGTCGGCGCACGAGCGATGAGACACAGCATCTCCGAGGTAACGATGAAGTAGGGATTTTCCCGTACGACTGCTACACGAGTGTACCATGAAATCATAAATTAGGTAAAAGATCCTGCAAGAATGGGACCAATGATGACTAAAGGGAATCGTTTAACGTGACAGAAGTACAACCCTTCCGCAAATTGCTGCAGATTCCAGAGCTGGGCCATCAGCAAGAGTCAGAGTACGAACCATTCAGTCAACATCATCGATATGGGCTTTCGGAGCCGAAGGCTCTCAGGTGTACCCTTGATGACTGCACGAAACAAAGCTTTACACCTCGCCTGGCCCCGTCACCACCGACACTGGATTGTTGATGACTGGAAACATGATGCCTGATCGGACGAGTCTTGTTTCAGATTGTATCGAGTGGATGGACGTGTACGGATATGGAGACAACCTCATGAATCCATGGACCCTGCGCACTAGCAGGGGCTGTTCAAGCTGGTGGAGGCTCTACAATGGTGTGGGGCATGTGCAATTGGAGTGATATGAGACCCACGGTACGTCTAGATACGACTCTGACAGGTGACACGTACGTAAGCATCGTGTCTGATCATCTGCATCCATTCATGTCCTTTGTCCATTCCGACGGACTTGGGCAATTCCAACAGGACAGTGCGACACACCACAAGTCCAGAATTGCTACAGAGTGGCTCCAGGAATTCTCTTCTGCGTTTAAACACTCCCGATGGCCACCAAACTGCCCATACATGAACGTAATTTTGTCTATTTTCGATGCCTTGCAACGTGCTGTTCAGGAGATATACCCACCTCCTCGTACTCTTACGGATTTAAGGACAGTCCTGCAGGATTCATGGTGTCATTTCCCTCCAGCAAAACTTCAGACGTTAGTCGAGTCTATGCCACATCATGCTGCGGCAATTCCGCGTGCTCGCGGGGGCCCTACACGATGTTAGGCAGGTGTACCAGTTTCTTTTACTCTTCAATGTATGTACACGTCAGAAGCAATATGTACAAACGAATGATGTAGATCAGCAAAGCATATTTCGATTTTGTAATTTAGGGGAAAAGTAATCATTATCAGTTTTGAATGTATTCCGTATTGTATTATTCTTTCTATCAAATATGTTTGAATTCTGATTCCAAATAACAGAACTGGCACAATACTTGCGACAGACCAAAAGTTTTATACCGTTTTTACAGTGTGATTGAAGGTTCTTACCGTAATAGGCCAGCTTTGCATCTAAATCACAGGGTGACGTATACTTTCTCCTTTCTACAGACCACACCCGAGCAGTTTCTCTCTCTATCTTGGAATCTTTCTAATTTTGACAATAGTCATACACGACGCATGTACTTCTGCCTCTTCTCAATTTATGATGTGTATACGAGCAACTACTATAATATCACGGATCCAGAATTTTGTTAGCTGTCTTGAGAATGTCGAAGATTTATTTTGTCATCCTTTTGTCATTCATTCAGTCTAAATGTCCAAAAAATAATTTTCGTCTCTTTACCGTTTCTCTTATTTTCTCTACGTTTTGTTACATCTCATCACTTTACAGGCTCCTGTGTCTCCTTTCTGACGTAAAAATTTCCTCGTAATTCTTTCTGCAGTAACGTTTTCTGCGAGCTACATTTTCTTCCTCGTCAGAAAGACGTCGTCATGCAGTGTTTTACGGCGTCGTCAAGGCTAAGCTGTAGCCGGAATACAGACCCGAGTCACGGATTTCATTAAATTCCGCTGTAAAGACGTGCATAAGCAGACGCAGGAGGTATTTTGGACCTGAAGGCTGCCTAACTTGAACAAAATAAAAATAATGGTTAAATACGTATCTAGAGTGTTTTGTTCGTGAAGTTATAAAAAAGATCGCTGTTATCTCCTGCGACATAGTGCCGCAATAATAACGAATGCACCGCGCACCACTTAAAAGACGCACGTGAGGGAGCAAAACCGTGTCAGAATAACATTCACTGGTTATTGTACTGTTTTCAGAGATTTGCAGGTCAGTACGCAGGTGCAACATTACGGCCGGCCGAAGTTATTTGTGTGTGTGTGTGTGTGTGTGTCTGTGCTGTCATCTTCAATAGATGCCTCATTGAGATGTTTTAGTGACATTGCATTCAAAAACCGAGTACTTACACAGTGTCCCTGAGAACTTTCAACCCTGAATAAAGCAATCAAAGTAGAAGTGTGTCTTTTCATCATGACCAGATGGATTATATGGCATTTACAGGTTTTTCGGATATATAAAAACATGAAAACGCATCAAAACTGGCCAAGAATATCACAAGGTAAAGTCAAGAAACCTTCGTTTCGCAGGCGTGTGGTCCTTATGCATAATTGTTCAGACACATACTACGGGGGATGGTAATTTTATTTCTTTGTTCTTTGTGTACATTTTTCCTGGAAGCGTGAGTGAACATAACAGAAGAACAACTCGGGCTGGTGCTGGTCTAGCAGCTGCACATGCAATATTGACTTGCAAATCGAAACAGTGCCAATTCATGCATATGTGATGGTCCACTGTAGTTTACCTATTGGTGTTTAAACTTACTGTCCATTCATACTATAGATAGCCATTGTCTCTCCTGAATACATTTGCACAGATTTATATTTAAAATTTCGGCTGAATTTCATTACAGTGACAACGAAACTGACGTCACATACTCTTTTGCAAAAATTAATATTTACAATATGGAAATAGCCCGAGGCAAAAAAAGAAACGACTCTTGCATAAGTGTCAAGATGAGCAAAAGAGTAAATAAAGGCCCCGAAGGAAGTTGCTTCAAGAGAAATATATTAACTTGGACTTTAGTTAAATGCTTAGCAAATTCTCTGTCTCTACAGCGATTCAAAATGTTGCATTGAAACTGAAGCAGCTTTTAGTGGCGTCGAAGTAAAATGACTTTAAACTTCTACATTTCAGTAAACATTCCTATGTCAGCGCGTTCGGGACAATTACATGAAAAACACATGAGTCTGCCGATGGCATTTATGTACTGAGGCACTGATCGGAGTAATTTATTTATTTATTTTTATTCAATGTTATGTTTCATTCTTTGTTTACTTTGTTTACCTGCAGTGCAATATACTTTTAAACGTAGAAAAACTTTTAGACAATTGCATGATAACCGCTTGTTCACAGGCGAAAGCAATACACAGATAGATAGCACCGGATTTTAAAGGGCGAAATGATACTAAAAAAACATAAAAACATGTAAATAGATTAAGAAATAAATAGTCAACATCTGAAGTATTGTGACTGATGTTTCTCTGAAGCTATGTTTGGTTATAGACAGTAAATTCCTAACAGAATGGTGTACATCGCTCTCATAATCGGCTGTTTCGTTTCCAGCGCAAATTTTGTCAATTACTCCACATGAAAAAGACATGACAGGAATGTGGGAAGAAGGTAAACCTCCTTTGATTATATCCAATGACACTTTTGAGAAATGGGACGTGTACTGCAACGAGGTGCGAAATCATAAGAGGACATGGAGGTAAAGCACACTCCCAGCATACAGTGCATATATGCAGTCTATTTCCTTTTGACTTATTTTGTATGCTCTGGAGGAAGTTCTATTACTTCACGAGAGCCCATGTGTGACGCCAATGAAAACGGGCGACTGTTGTGTTACGTGCCTTTATATGCGGCGCAGTTAGTGTACAGCTAAAGCTTTTGCGTCTTGAGAGTCTTAAATTGTTAGATAAATTTACTGTATGAGTAAGCACATGCTAGCAAAGTTATGTTGAAAATCTTACAAAATAGACTTCACCAATATCTAGATCGAGAGCTACCAGAAGAACAAGCTGGATTTAGGAAAGGAAGAGGAACTAGAGATCAAACAGCTAACATTCGGTGGATTATGGAAAAAGCGAGAGAATTCCAGAAAGATGTGTACCTCTGCTTTATTGACTACGCCAAAGCTTTGACTGCGTCGATCACAACAAATTATGGAATGTACTGAAAAACATGGGTGTACCAGATCACCTCATTCATCTGATACGGAGTTTATACCTTGACCAAGAAGCCACAGTGAGAACTATGTACGGAACAACGAAATGGATAAAGATTCAGAAAGGGGTCCGGCAAGGCTGCATACTGTCACCGTACTTATTCAATCTGTATGGAGAACATGTTATGAGGAATGCGAGGCTAGATGAAGGAGAAACAGGAATTAAAATAACTGGAATAAATGTAAACAACCTCAGGTACGCGGATGATACGATCCTGATGGCAGAAAGTGAAGAAGAATTGAGAACACTCTTACTGAAGGTGAAAGACGAAAGTGAAAAGGTCGGTCTTATGCTGAATGTGAAGAAAACGAAAATTATGGCAACTACACCTACCAATTAGTGGGATTTAGCAGGAGAAACCATGGAGGTAGTGACCACATTCAGTTATCTCGGTTCCCAGATCTCTGCTGACGGCGACTGCAGCCATGAAATCCGGAGACGCCTGTTGCTCGGTAGACAGGCGATGTCAAACCTTGACACGGTTATAAGGTCCAGAGATATAACACTAGCAACAAAGATCCGTATTGTGAGGGCTATGGTCTTTCCAGTTGTGATGTATGGATGTGAGACCTGGACCATTAGAAAGGCTGAACGGCGAAGAATTGACTCCTTCGAATTGTGGTGTTGGAGGAAACTTCTTAGAGTTCCATGGACTGCAAAGAGAACCAACAGATCAATATTGGAGCAAATTAAACCAGATTTCTCCCTGGAAGGTCTAATGTTAAAACAAAAGCTGACCTACTTTGGACACACAATGCGAAGGCATGCCTCGCTGGAAAAAACATTAATGCTGGGAAAGATTGAAGGAACTAGAAGAAGAGGACGTCAGAGGATGAGATGGATCGATGGCATCACAGAAGCAATGTGTTCCAACCTGGAAGGTCTACGGGAGAAAGTGCAAGACAGGAAAAAGTGGCCTGATTTGGTTCATGGGGTTACGAAGAGTCGGAACCGACTAAACGAATAGAGAGAGAGAGAGAGAGAGATGAGTAAGCAATTGGCTATTTCGAGTTGCAAAACGCCAACATTAGAAATGCTAAGAAGAAACGGTAAATTTCCCTCTCTTCATTTCACCAGAATACCCTGACTCCGAAGTCACCCATTATGAAACAGGGTCGCCGTAACTGGTTTAATCAGTGCACATCGACCTAGGTTACAATATCCCAACTACTGAAACACGCCTGTCGTCATTATCGGGAAATCCTGGAGTCTGACGAGTACTGAACACTGAGAGGGTTCGACTGAGAAAGAGTAAGGCTCTATCTAGGTCTTGGCAGAATTACTGTAAGGTTTCAGACCGGGTCGAAATTCAACAATTCCGGAACAAACTTAGCTACTGCGCTTTTCATGGCTAGAACATAACATCCAAAATAATTGCTTGCATGAGCCAGAGAATATGTCGACATAATCAGCAACCTCTTCGATGGTGATTCTGTGATACTTTTATAACTGTTTTCTCTACGTCTTCCGCATTGTTGTCAGTAATTGGCGTGGCACGACGTCCAGGACATCTATATATACATTTATACTCCGCAAGCCACCCAACGGTGTGTGGCGGAGGGCACTTTACGTGCCACTGTCATTACCTCCCTTTCCCGATCCAGTCGCGTATGGTTCGCGGGAAGAACGACTGCCGAAAAGCCTCCGTGCACGCTCTAATCTCTCTGATTTTACATTCGTGATCTCCTCAGGAGGTATAAGTAGGGGGAAGCAATATATTCGGTACCTCATCCAGAAACGCACTCTCTCGAAACCTGGCGAGCAAGCTACACCGCGATGCATAGCGCCTCTCTTGCAGAGTCTGCCACTTGAGTTTGTTAAACATCTCCGTAACGCTATCACGGTTACCAAATAACCCTGTGACGAAACGCGCCGCTCTTCTTTGGATCTTCTCTATCTCCTCCGTCAACCCGACCTGGTACGGATCCCACACTGATGAGCAATACTCAAGTATAGGTCGAACGAGTGTTTTGTAACCCACCTCCTTTGTTGATGGAATACATTTTCCAAGAACTCTCCCATTGAATCTCAACCTTGCACCCGCCTACAAACAATTAATTTTATATGTTCATTCAACTTCAAATCGTTCCGCACGCATACTCCCAGATATTTTACAGAAGTAACTGCTACCAGTGTTTGTTCCGCTATCATATAATCATACAATAAAGGATCCTTCTTTCTATGTATTCGCAATACATTACATTTGCCTATGTTAAGAGTCAGTTGCCACTCCCTGCATCAAGTGCCTATCCGCTGCAGATCTTCCTGGATTTCGGTGCAATTTTGTAAAGCTGCAACTTCTCTGTATACGACAGCATCATCCGCGAAAAGCCGCATGGATCTTCCGACACCATCTACTAGTCCATTTACATATATTGTGAAAAGCAATGATCCCATAACACTCCCCTGTGGCACACAGCCACACAGCTGGTCTGATATTCCGTAGGCTCCAACTTTGTTTATCAGGCGACAGTGCGGAACCGTATCGAACGCCTTCCGGAAGTCAAGGAAAATGGCATCCACCTGGGAGCCCGTATCTAATATTTTTTGGGTCTCATGAACAAATAAAGCGAGTTGGGTCTCACACGATCGCTGTTTGCGGAATCCATGTTGATTCTTACAGAGTAGATTCTGGGTTTCCAGAAATGACATGATACGCGAGCAAAAAACATGTTCTAAAATTCTACAACAGATCGATGTCAGAGATATAGGTCTATAGTTTTGCACATCTGCTCGACAACCCTTCTGGAAGACTGGGACTACCTGTGCTCTTTTCCAATCATTTGGAACCTTCCGTTCCTCTAGAGACTTGCGGTACACGGCTGTTAGAAGGGGGGCAAGCTCTTTCGCGTACTCTGTGTAGAATCGAATTTGTATCCCGTCAGGTCAAGTGGACTTTCCTCTGTTGAGTGATTTCAGTTGCTTTTCTATTCCTTGGACACATATTTCGATGTCAGTCATTTTTTCGTTTGTGCGAGGATTTAGAGAAGGAACTGCAGTGCGGTCTTCCTCTGTGAAAGAGCATTGGAAAAAGGTGTTTAGTATTTCAGCTTTACGCGTGTCATCCTCTGTTTCAATGCTATCATCATCCCAGTGTGTCTGGATATGCTGTTTCGAGCCCCTAACTGATTTAACGTAAGACCAGAACTTCCTAAGATTTTCTGTCAAGTCGGTACATAGAATATTACTTTCGAATTCACTGAATACTTCACGCATAGCCCTCCTTACGCTAACTTTGACATCGCTTAGCTTCTGTTTGTCTGAGAGGTTTTGGCTGCGTTTAAACTTGAAGTGAAGCTCTCTTTGATTTTGCAGTACTTTCCTAACTTTGTTGTTGAACCACAGTGGGTTTTTCCCGTCCCTCACAGATTTACTCGGCACATACCTGTTTAAAACACATTTTACGATTGCCTTGAACTTTTTCCATAAACACTCAACATCTACATCTACATCTACATTTATACTCCGCAAGCAACCCAACGGTGTGTGGCGGAGGGCACTTTACGTGCCACTGTCATTACCTCCCTTTCCTGTTCTGCATCTACATCTACATCCATACTCCGCAAGCCACCTGACGGTGTGTGGCGGAGGGTACCTTGAGTACCTCTATCGGTTCTCCCTTCTATTCCAGTCTCGTATTGTTCGTGGAAAGAAGGATTGTCGGTATGCGTCTGTGTGGGCTCTAATCTCTCTGATTTTATCCTCATGGTCTCTTCGCGAGATATACGTAGGAGGGAGCAATATACTGCTTGACTCTTCGGTGAAGGTATGTTCTCGAAACTTTGACAAAAGCCCGTACCGAGCTACTGAGCGTCTCTCCTGCAGACTCTTCCACTGGAGTTTATCTATCATCTCCGTAACGCTTTCGCGATTACTAAATGATCCTGTAACGAAGCGCGCTGCTCTCCGTTGGATCTTCTCTATATCTTCTATCAAACCTATCTGGTACGGATCCCACACTGCTGAGCAGTATTCAAGCAGTGGGCGAACAAGCGTACTGTAACCTACTTCCTTTGTTTTCGGATTGCATTTCCTTAGGATTCTTCCAATGAATCTCAGTCTGGCATCTGTTTTACCGACGATCAACTTTATATGATCATTCCATTTTAAATCACTCCTAATGCGTACTCCCAGATAATTTATGGTATTAACTACTTCCAGTTGCTGACCTGCTATTTTGTAGCTAAATGATAAAGGATCTATCTTTCTGTGTATTCTCAGCACATTACACTTGTCTACATTGAGATTCAATTGCCATTCCCTGCACCATGCGTCAATTCGCTGCAGATCCTCCTGCATTTCAGCACAATTTTCCATTGTTACAACCTCTCGATACACCACAGCATCATCTGCAAAAAGCCTCAGTGAACTTCCGATGTCATCCACCAGGTCATTTATGTATATTATGAATAGCAACGGTCCTATGACACTCCCCTGCGGCACACCTGAAATCACTATTACTTCGGAAGACTTCTCTCCATTGAGAATGACATGCTGCGTCCTGTTATCTAGGAACTCCTCAATCCAATCACACAATTGGTCTGATAGTCCATATGCTCTTACTTTGTTCATTAAACGACTGTGGGGAACTGTATCGAACGCCTTGCGGAAGTCAAGAAACACGGCATCTACCTGTGAACCCGTGTCTATGGCCCTCTGAGTCTCGTGGACCAATAGCGCGAGCTGGGTTTCACATGACCGTCTTTTTCGAAACCCATGCTGATTCCTACAGAGTAGATTTCTAGTCTCCAGAAAAGTCATTATACTCCAACACAATACGTGTTCCAAAATTCTACAACTGTTCGACGTTAGAGATATAGGTCTATAGTTCTGCACATCTGTTCCACGTCCCTTCTTGAAAACGGGGATGACCTGTGCCCTTTTCCAATCCTTTGGAATGCTACGTTCTTCTAGAGACCTACGGTACACCGCTGCAAGAAGGGGGGCAAGTTCCTTCGCGTACTCTGTGTAAAATTGAACTGGTATCCCATCAGGTCCAGAGGCCTATCCTCTTTTGAGCGATTTTAATTGTTTCTCTATCCCTCTGTCGTCTATTTCGATATCTACCATTTTTTCATCTGTGCGACAATCTAGAGAAGGAACTACAGTGCAATCTTCCTCTGTGAAACAACTTTGGAAAAAGACATTTAGTATTTCGGCCTTTAGTCTGTCATCCTCTGTTTCAGTACCATTTTGGTCACAGAGTGTCTGGACATTTTGTTTTGATCCACCTACAGCTTTGACATAAGACCAAAATTTCTTAGGATTTTCTGCCAAGTCAGTACATAGAACTTTACTTTCGAATTCATTGGACGCCTCTCGCATAGCCCTCCTCACACTACATTTCGCTTCGCGTAATTTTTGTTTGTCTGCAAGGCTTTGGCTATGTTTATGTTTGCTGTGAAGTTCGCTTCGCTTCCGCAGCAGTTTTTTAACTCGGTTGTTGTACCACGGTGGCTCTTTTCCATCTCTTACGATCTTCCTTGGCACATACTCAATTAACGAATAATGTGCGACAGTTTTGAACTTTGTCCACTGATCCTCAACACTATCTGTACTTGAGACAAAACTTTTGTGTTGAGCCAACAGGTACTCTGAAATCTGCTTTTTGTCACTTTTTCTAAACAGAAAAATCTTCCTACCCTTTTTAATATTCCTATTTACGGCTGAAATCATCGATGCCGTAACCGCTTTATGATCGCTGATTCCCTGTTCTGCATTAACTTTTTCAAATAGTTCGGGTCTGTTTGTCACCAGAAGGTCTAATATGTTATCGCCACGAGTCGGTTCTCTGTTTAACTGCTCAAGATAGTTTTCAGATAAAGCACTTAAAAAAATTTCACTGGATTCTTTGTCCCTGCCAACCGTTATGAACGTCTGAGTCTCCCAGTCTATATCCGGCAAATTAAAATCTCCACCCAGAACTATAACATGGTGGGGAAATCTACTCGAAATATTTTCCAAATTATCCTTCAGGTGCTCAGCCACAACAGCTGCTGAGCCAGGGGGCCTATAGAGACATCCAATTACCATGTCTGAGCCTGCTTTAACCGTGACCTTCACCCAAATCATTTCACATTTCGGATTTCCGTCAATTTCCTTCGATACTATTGCACTTCTTATCGCGATAAACACGCCTCCCCCTTCACTGTCCAGCCTGTCTCTGCGGTATACATTCCAATCTGAGTTTAGGATTTCATTACTGTTTACGTCTGGTTTCAGCCAACTTTCTGTCCCTAGTACTATATGGGCGTTGTGACCGTTTATTAATGAGAGCAGTTCTGGGACCTTTCTATAGACGCTCCTGCAGTTTACTATTAGCACATTAATATTGTTATTCCCTGTTGCATTTTGCCTACTCCTACCTTGCAGCGTCTCAGGAGGCGTCTTGTCGGGCCTAGGGAGGGGATTCTCTAACCTAAAAAAACCCCATGTGCACTCCACACGTACTCCGCTACCCTTGTAGCAGCTTTCGGCGTGTAGTGCACGCCTGACCTATTCAGGGGGACCCTACATTTCTCCATCCGATATCGGAATAGCGGAGGTCGAGAAATTTGCACCCCAGATCTCCGCAGAATCGTCTGAGCCTCTGGTTTAAGCCTTCCACTCGGCTCCAAACCAGAGGACCGCGATCGGTTCTGGGAACGATACTACAAATAGTTAGCTCTGATTTCACCCCGCGAGCGAGGCTTTCCGCCTTCACCAATTCCGCCAACCGCCTGTACGAACTGAGGATGACCTCTGAACCCAGACGGCAGGAGTCATTGGTGCCGACATGAGCAACGATTTGCAGTCGGGTGCACCCAGTGCTCTCTATCGCCGCCGGTAGGGCCTCCTCCACATCTCGGATGAGACCCCCCAGCAAGCAGACAGAGTGAACACTGGCCTTCTTCCCCGACCTTCCCGCTATTTCCCTAAGGGACTCCATCACCCGCCTAACGTTGGAGCTCCCAATAACTAATAAACCCCTCCCCCCGTGTGCCTGCTCGGACCTTGCTGAAGGAGCAGCCACTTGTCCACTCACAGGCAGAGCGGGCGATGCCACACGGCCAGCCTCCACATTGTCAGTGTCGGAACAAAAATTTTCGTTTTGATCTGTTAGGTAGTCTGAAATCTGCCTTCTATTACTCTTCTATTACAGATAAACCTTCCTCCCTTTTTTTATATTCCTATTTACTTCCATATTCAGGTATGCTGCATATTCAGGTATGCTGCAACGGCCTTATGATCACTGATTCCCTGTTCTGCGCTTACAGAGTGGAAAAGTTCGGGTCTGTTTGTTATCAGTAGCTCCAAGATGTTATCTTCACGAGTCGTCTTTAATGTCTTCTGGACTCTCTTTGAAACGTAAACTCTTGTCTTACTTATAGAAGATTCGTCAAAAACCACAGTCGATATTTCGAATGTGGTGCTGCATTTAACTACATTTTTCAAGGAAAATTTAATGCAGGAAAAAATATCCGTTTCTTTTTTATCTTATTTCGCATTGTACTCTTAGATCAATGTCTTTAACATTTGTCTGTTCCGTGTATCTAGGTATCAAATGAGATTTCAGAAGTAAGGTCAGTTAATTTCCTAACATGGAAATGTAGCGTTTCCGGACCAATGTCGATATTACGAACTGTAATCTCTTCTTTTGTGTGAGTAACGCGTCCTAGATATCTGAAAGGATCTTATTGCTACACCATGTATGTCATAGCAAGGGAAAAGAACAACTCCAATGCAGCAGACACCTTCCGCGAATTTTATATCCATAATTTCACGCCCTTCATCTACGTCAACATCTACATGATTACTCTGCAATTCACAATTAAGTGCCTGGCAGAGGATTCATCGAACCACCTTCATGTTATTTCGCTACCGTTCCACTCTCGAACAGATCGCGGGGACAACGAACACTTAAATCTTTCTTTTCGATCTCTGATTTCTCTTATTTTATCATAATGACCATTCCTTTCTATTTAAATGGACGCCAACAAAATATTTTCACCCTCTGGGGAGAAAGTTGGTGATGAAATTTTATGAGAAGATCCTGCTGCCATTGTATTAGTGATTGCCAACCCAATTCACGTATCATATCCTTGGCACTGTCTCTCGTATTTTGCAACAGTACAAAACGAGCTCCCCTTCTTTGAACTTTTTCGATATCCTCCGTCGGTCTTCTCTGATGTGAGTTCAAAAAGGTTCAAATGGCTCTGAGCACTATGGGACTTAACATCGGAGGTCATCAGTCCCCTAGAACTTAGAACTATTTAAACCTAACTAACCTAAGGATATCACACACATCCATGCCCGAGGCAGGATTCGAACCTGCGGCCACAGCAGTCGCGTGGTTCCGGACTGAAGCGCCTAGAAGCGCTCGGCCACCCCGGCCGGCTCTGATGTGAGTCCCACACCGCACAGCAGTACTCCAGAGGAGAATTTCCCCCTGCCCCGAGATGATTGGGTGTTCGTGTTGTCCTCATCATTTCATCATCATTCATGGAAATGGCGAGATTGGACTGAGCAAAGGTTGGGATTTTGTAAGAGCGCTGATAACCGCGCAGTTGAGTGCCCCACAAACCAATCATCATCATCATCATCCAGAGGAGAACGCACAAGCGTAGTGTAGGCGGTCTCTTCAGCAGACCTGTTGCATTTTCTCAGCGTTCTACCAATAAATCGCAGTCTCTGATCTGCTTTACCCGCAACATTATGCGATCGTTCCACCTTAACTTATTCGCATTTGTAATGCCTAAGTATTTAAATCAATTTAGAGCATTTAAATTTGTATGATTTATCGTGTAACCGAAATTTGGCGGATCTCTTTTGGTGCTTTTGTGGATGACTTCACGCTTTTCATTATTTAGAAGCAGTTGCCACCATTCGCACTGTACAGATATCTCGTCTAAATCGCGTTGCAATTAGTTTTAATCATCTGATGACTTTATAAGATGTTAAATGACAGCATCATCTGCAAACAGTCTAAGAATGCTACTCATATTGTCTCAAATGGTTTATGTAGGTCCAGAACAGTAGGCCTATAACACTTCCTTGGATAACACCAGATATTACTGCTGTTTTAGTTACTACGAACTATGACCTTTCTGACAGAAAATCACTAATCCAGTCGCACAACTGAGACGAGAGTCTATACGGAAGCAATTTGATTACAAGTCGCTTGTGAGGTACAGAGTCAAAAGCCTTCTTTAAATCAGTTTCACATCCCCTCTCAATATCACTCCTTATTGTAGGGAGAGTAAAGAGCTAGTTGTATTTCACAGTAACGATATTTTCTGAATCAGTGTTGCCTGTTTGTCTAAAAACCGTTTTCTTCGAGGTAATTCATGATGTTCGAACGCAGTATATGTTGTAAAGTCCTACTACAAATCGACGTTAGCGTTATGGGTCTGTAATTTAGCAGATTACTCCTATTCCCTTTCTTGGGTACTGGTGTGACTTGTGCAATTTCCAGTCTTTAGGTACGGAACTTTTGGCGAGCGATGGATTGCACATGAATGCTAAATATGGAGCTATTGTATCAGCATGATCTAAGAGGAACCTGAATGGCGTGCACTCAGAACCAGATGCCTTTTCTTTATTAGGTGATTCAAGCTGCTTTGCTAAACTGAGGATGTCTACTTTTAAGTTACTCATGCTGATAGCTGTTTTTCATTCTAATTCTGAAATATTTACTTCGTCTACTTTGGTGAAGGAATTTAGGAAAACCGTATTTACTAACTCTGCTTTAGTGACACTGTCTGTCATCAGTAACATCACCATTGTTACCTTGCAGTGAAAGTACTGATTGCGTCTTCTCACTGCTGTACTTTACATAGGACAAGAATATCTTTGTGTCTCATACCAGATTTTCTGTGTGCAAGGTATTGAAAGCCTCTCTCACTAAAATTCACGCTACACTTCGAGCTTCTGTGAAACTTCACCAGTCTCGAGGATTTTGAGTTCTCTTAAATTTGGCGCGCTTGTTCTGTTGCACCGAGCGAGGTGGCGCAGTGGTTAGCACACTGGACTCGCATTCGGGAGGACGACGGTTCAATCCCGCGTCCGGCCATCCTGATTTAGGTTTTCCGTGATTTCCCTAAATCGATTCAGGCAAATGCCGAGATGGTTCCTTTGAAAGGGCACGGCCGACTTCCTTCCCCATCCTTCCCTAATCCAATGAGACCGATGATCTCGCTGTTTGGTCTCTTACACCAAATCAACTCAGTCAACAATGTTCCGTTGCTTCTGTAACAGTGTTCTGACCTTTTTAACGTACCGTGGGGTATCAGTGCCATCTCTTATTAATTTACTTGGTATACGTCTCTCTGCAGCTGTTGATACTATTTCTTTGAATTTATACTACATCTGCTCTACGCTTACATTTTCAGATAGTAAAGGGTGGAGACTGTGTCTTAGGAAGGCTGTAACGCCGGAAATGCATATCCTCCTATTTCCATCTATTGTGCTATTATTTTCTTTCCTTGCTTTGTTACCTCAAGATATGACATTTCTGTCTCTTTATATATTGTAATTGTTTTACTGTTTGTATATATATATATATTTATGCATTTATGTTGGTTTGTTTCGTAAATATTATTTGTACTTTTACGCTGGGTCTTGCCTAGGGAAAACTGCTATCGAACGATTACATCGATAGGTCGTGTGAAGAATCAAAGTGTGTAGGATCTTTGGTAGTGTTAACTCTGCCGCGTGGAGCGCGGGCTGAGAGAAGGGGTCTGGCTGGAGTAGCGAGTGGAGCAGGTGCGTGGTGTGACGCTCCCGCGAGTTGCCGCGCTTTCGGGGTTTGGCAGCATGTAATTGCGCTCGACTTGCGATGATAGTTTCTGACATGGTGTCGCGGACGGGAAACATTAACTAGCGCACATCAAGAGCCCGTTTCGTCTGGTGACCGTGTCGAGAAGAAGGCGCGCCAACATCCAGCTTCTGCAACAGCGACGGCCGACAATGAGTGACTGTCGCCACCTCCTCGATCGACGGCTTCAAACCTTCAATCAACCAACAAGACTGGAAGCAAGTAAAGTTTTAGAACTGTATGGCAGACCTCAGCTTTTCAAACTGTTCCATTTTCGTCAATATAATTACAGCAACTTAGCATGAACTTTTGTTGCTCATTGTCCCAATTGCATTACCAAGTAGAGTCCCTTCCTTTTCCGGAATGAACCCGAGTGTCATTGAAATTCGAACGCCAGCATTAAAGTAATATTCTATTTCACTGCTTTAATTTCAAAGTTCAGTTAAAGTCTCAGAGCTGGCTACAATATTCAGATTACGCAAGCACAAATTAAGAGTGCGAGTTTTGTTACCATATTTTAGCTTACCTGTGACTGCAGCTCAGCTTGGTACGTACTAAATTTTACTATTGTTAATTGTTCAGAATCATTTAATTCAGGCTCAAAGTTAAATCTCTTCTTTCTAAATTGCGTAGATTCAAGTAGCTTTTGAAATGATTGTTGAGGTAGTCCAAGACTAACCGTATTTTACTGAATTTCGATGTGCTTCAGAAAGAAAGCTCACTATTAACTTCAGTCACTAAATTAACTTTCGATTTTTCGGTTTTATTAATTCTTTTGCTAAATTAAGTCAGGGTGTAGCGAAATTGATTACTTCTGACAAACTTTCAGTTTTCACACTACACGTGTCAACCTTCAGTTGCCACGCTTCTAGTGCTAATTATATGTGTAATAACCTTTCTTTTTCAGTTACTATAGTAATTGTCCTTAGGACTGGCGACCGTGATTTCCCCCAAATCTCAAATACCTAATTACCGCTAGTTAATTGTTAACGTAATGGCTGCACATTTACTTTCTTTATTAACTTTACCCCTTTTCAAAAATAATTTCCACCAGTTTCATTAGCACATTTCCTTTCATCTAGATGTAACCCTTTCCTCCCTCTTTACCGACAGGTTAACTTCGGTGGCGATTGCTTTTCCAAAACTCCCATTAGGTACACGCGGTTTCATTTTTCACTGTCATTAAGGTCGGTAAGTGAGGGGGAGGTTACACGTGGCGACCGTGACAGGACAATCTTCAGATTTGAGGTTGTTCTGGACACGAATTTTGCATTGTGCAAATCTCGTAACAAAGTATTGGTTACGTAGAGGCCGTTACGTCAGCGAGAATAAGTAGTGGGAGTAATCCTAATTATATTTGAGATTTGGCATTTATATTGAAAATTATTAAAATGAGTGAAGGCAACAATTGCCAAAATTTGGTAGACTTGGATACGGAACAATCGGTCGAACAGTGGGAAACGCGCACCGCGGTACCCACTGTTCAGGGGCAGGCGGCTAGCATGAAAGACGCGACCACCGAAACGCAACAAAGAGCAGAAATGGAATTCCAAACTTTAGAACATGTTTCGGAATCGGAAGTGAAAATCAAACCTGAATCCCTTTATGACGAATACGGGGGGACAATTAAAGAGGAAGCCGCTACGGAAGTGGAACCGGTAGTTTCCGGGAATTTAACTGATTTATTGAATGTTTTGATTAACGAAATCAAGAGTCAATCGGCCAAGCTAGACAATCAGAACAAAGCTATTAACGTTGTTAACAACAATGTTGGAGTTGTTAATACAAAAGTTGATAAAATCAAAGAAGATATTGTTGTAATTAATACCGAAATCGGTAATCTTAAACAGGAAATGATAGGCGTTCAGGCGGAAATTGCGAGCATAAATACTCGTTTTGATTCCGAAATTAGCAGAATCGAGAAAAGTGTAGGAGAAGCAGTTGCTCCGATCATCGAGAATAAGGTGACGGAACAAATTCAATTAGTGAAAAAAGAGGTTCAACAGAAGGTGGAAACTTTAAAGGCTTTAGTGTCCGAAGTAGACACTAAAGTGAGGGAGCAGTCTAATACCTGCGAAGAGAAAAAGAGGGAAGTGGAAACGCTTGCGACAACCACTTGCCAAGTAATTACGAGAGTGTCGGAATTAGAAAAGAAACTTGACGAAAAACAGAGCTATGTGCCAATCTGTGCACATAGTTCGGAATTGTTGACGAAAGAGGAGCGGTTCGACCCCTTGAAAAAAGGCGGTATACACGCGACGGATTTCATTAAAAATTGTGAAAGAGTTTTACCCAGATCATGGACTAATGAGAGAAAAATTAATGCGGTTATTGATGTGCTGGCTGGTGATGCCAAGCGTTGGGGCTTAAACCTCAACATTACGAACCTGACTTTTGACGAGTTTAAAAATTTGTTTCTGGCTGAATACTGGTCAGAGCAAAAACAGCAAAGTGTTTGGCGCGAATTTGTCGTATCGAGGCCTTTCGATGCGAATTCGCGCGGCTCGATGAAGGAGTTTTGTGAGGGCTGGATCCGCAAGTTGGCATATTTGCGTGATCGCCGCACGGAATCCGAAATAGTCTGGGAACTCTACAGGAAGCTTCCAGATGACACAAAACGCTACGTAGGAAGCAATCACAGGACAATCAATGATTTCCTGGAAAGAGTTGAGGACGAGGACAATTGGCGCAATAATCGCGACAGTGGTAGAAGCCGTGGTAGCAACAACGGGAACCACAACAACGATAACCATGGGAATAATGCATACCGCAACCATGGCAGCAATAACAATAGTGGTTCGGGCCGTAATGACAATCGTTACAATGCAAATAATAACAGGAACGACGGAAACCAGTATCATACTAGCGTGATACGGGCTTCACAGAATAGTAATAACGCCAGAGGGTGTGATCAGCCGCCTCAGCAGCATCCGGGGAGCGTATCTGCTAGGACGAGACAGGGAAACCATTAGCCGCGCCGGTGAGGGGCCGAGCGGGCGTGGAGAAATTTTGGCGGCCCAATAACAAGAGAAAACCCAGGTGTCGCCGTTATGAAAATTCCGTATGGAATAATCAACGGCGGGAGAGTGTGCCAGTGTTAAGAGAAAAGAGTGCGCCCACAAGTAGTAGATCAGCTGTATACACGGCAGTAGAAAATACATTCGCTGTCAGTGAGAACAATTTAAGTAGTGTTCCGGAAATCGATCATAAAGTGGCAGCTGTAATACCCACAGCGGAACTGGAGATTGAGTTTAAGAATGATTCGCAATTGTTGAGAGAAGATCAGATGTCGGATAACACGTCCGTCATCGAGCGAGGGGATGCAGAGAGGGATGAGGTCTGGTTAAGGCAGTTCGGTCGCTTATACGACGAACTAAGAGATTATAGGGGTCTGTATGGGAGAAGTGTTTATGGGGAGCGCGTGCAGGATTTTCCGCGTCTCGTCCCGCAGGAAGATAGTGTTTGTGAAATGATAGAAAGTTCTGGCCCTAATCGGCAGACTTTACTAGAAATAGTTGATGTTAAGGGGGAGCACGAGCAAGATTCGTCGTGTTTCGTCCCGCAGGAGTTAGATGTTGAAATAGTAACGGAAAGTTCTGGCCCTAACCGGCAGACCTTACCGAAAGTTTCAGTGGTAGAAGTAACCGACCCATCCGACGCAAACCTCCAGTTTAAACATTGCGAGAGTATTAAGGAGAAAGATTGCGAAAATTTTAGTGATAGCCGGACACGATTGGTAGAAAAGCACATAGATTACAACGTGTATGAGGTTAGAGCTGACATTATACGGTCAGACGATAGCAGTGTGGGTTGCGCAGATCTAGCGGAAGTAATTGCAGAAACTACTGGACACATTCCTCCAGGTAGATTGGCGGATGAGATTAATCTGACCAAAGTGGAATCAACGAAGGTGACGATTAATGAATTGATAGCAAAGCAACACTCACTAGTTGACGAGTTACAGGAAAAGGTTTCGGTATTGGAGGCGAAGCTACAGGCTAAGCCTCAGGGCAAACGTGTTGAAATTAAAACTGTATGTGAACAGAGGCTGAAAAAGCCGCCAGATAAGCCGGATTTAGGGTCAAAGCCGGATGGATTTTTCTGGAATGACCTGGATATAGACGAGGATTTACTGTGGGAAAATAAAGAGACAGCCGAGGACAAGTGTAGACAGATAGTAGTGTCTGTTAATATGCATGACCTACAACTAAACGTGTTGATTGACACCGGTGCAGAATTGAGTGCTGTATCTGGGAAAATATTTGAGTTACTGAAAGACAGACCTGGCATCGTAGTTATGCCAGTAACAGGAGTGAAAATTATCGGTGCTACTGGGAAGGCCAGTAAACCGGTCACAAAACAGATTTTTGTCCACTTCGAAATATGTGGGGCACGATTTGAACAAGAGTTTGTCGTCGTGCCAGACTTGACTACGGAAGTAATTATCGGGTTAGATTGGCTATTAAAGTACCGTGCAGTGATTAATTGCGAAAGTAAAACTTTGACATGTACGTCACAAAATAAAACAATAGTAGTTAGTTTTGACGAGGCAGGAGACGGTGTGCATAGGCAATACCAGCCTATACACATTGTTAACTGGCCGGATGCTATTGACGTAGGTATGAATTTGAACTACTGTAATGTGAGGAATCTCGGAATTGACAATAGTGTAGAAAGTGAATTGGAAAGTATTGTAGACGGTGTGTCAAACGTAACACACGAACAAAGACGAGGCCTGTATGAAGTAATAATGAGGAATAAGAGTGTGTTTTCAGACAAACCGGGACTTGTGGAAGGATATAAATGCAAGTTGCATGTAATTCCGCACGAACCATTCTTCGTGAGACCGTATGCTATACCGCTGTCCAAAAAGGAAGCAGTGCAACGAGAGATAGATAAGATGATCGAATGGGGAGTGATTGAAAGAAGTACGAGTCCATACAATAACGGTTTGGTCATTGTAGCAAAACGGGATGGTAGTGTGCGTATTGTGATTGACGCACGCACGTTGAATAGGGTCGTTCAACGTGAAACAGACAGACCAGAGAGTATGGAGGAGGTTTTGCAACGTTTTCATGACGTTAAGTTCATGACTAGCCTCGATCTGACGGCTAGTTACTGGCAAATAGAACTCGAAGAAGAATCTAGGCCATACACCGCCTTCTTGTTTGCGGGCAGGTGTTATCAGTATAGAGTACTGCCGTTTGGACTTAATATATCTGTGTCCGTATTCATCAGGGCCCTAGATAAGGTGCTAGGACCGGCTTTGAGTTCAAGATTAACTGTATATGTTGACGACCTATTGTTGGCCAATGCCACTTGGCATGACCATTGTGACCTGTTAGATGAAGTTTTTAGAGCATTGCGCCGTGGCGGAATGACTCTAAAGCTAAAGAAATGCGAATTTGTGAAGCAGGAACTGAAATTTTTAGGGCATGTAATTACCACTGCTGGTATTACGAAGGACCCAGAGAAACTAGAGGCAATAAGGAATTGTCCTCCACCCAAGTCTAGGAAACAGTTAAAAAGTTTTCTAGGGTTAACAGGATTTTACCGCAAATTTGTAAAAGGACAAGTGTTTAATGATGAAAATTTGAATAACCTCTTACGCAAAAACGCTCCGTTTGTGTGGACTGACGGGTGTCAGGCCGCTTTCGAGAGATTAAAAGACGAGTTGTTAAGATCTAACATACTATTTCATCCTGATTTATCGCTACCCTTCCATCTGGGGACGGATTCGTCCAATTACGGGGTGGGGGTAGAACTGTTCCAAGAAGTTGGTGAAGGAGAGGATAAGGAACACCGGACGATAGCGTTCGCGAGTCGAACTTTATCAAAAAGTGAGCGAAACTACACGATTTCTGAGAAAGAGTGTCTCGCTATCGTGTGGGGATTCAAGAAGTTCAAGGGTTACCTATGGGACCGTAAGGTGATTATTCATACGGACCATAAGGCGCTCACTTATCTGAAGGATTGTAAACTACTTCACGAAAGACTGACTAGGTGGTCGCTGTATTTACAGCAATTTAACTATGACATCTGTTACGTAAAAGGGACCGACAATTGCGTAGCGGATGCGCTGTCGCGGTTGCCCGAGTCTAATCAAGATGTATTGAAAGATGAGTCAGATGGAGTGGTCAAATTATACTATTTTAAAGAAGTTGAGGGACGTAAATTAGTAGTGAACATCTGTAAGAATCTACGTCGTCATCAGAACGAGGACGGTTGTTTAAATATGGTGAAAACCCGATATGACGAAAGGAGTCCAGAAGGAGAGAAATTAAGAAAGTATTACAAGATATACGATCATATCTTGTACATATGTAAGGGTGAAGATAGTAATATTTGGCGGGTATGCTGGCCCACCAAATACGTCACGGAAATAATAGACTACTACCATTTGGCGTATGGTCACTGTGGACCAAAGAAATGTACGGAAAAGCTGAGTGAAGTAGTGCATTTTAACAACATGTTAAAACGCGTTACTGACAGAGTGAAAACTTGCGATTTATGTCAGAAGGTGAAGGCTACCAACTGTACGAGTCGTGGTCCTATGCAAAGTATAAGGCCTAACGACACCTTTGAGTTACTGTGCGTGGACTTGTACGGACCTTTGCCCAAGTCATCAGGAAACTTTGCATACATTTTAGTAGTGCTAGAAGCTTTTTCCAAGTTCATCAAGCTATACCCGATTAGGAAAGCTACAGCCAAAGCGGTCTATAGCAAGCTTGTGAACGATTATTTTGTTCATATTGGCAAGCCCAAGGCGATTCTATCAGATAATGGGGCACAATTTACTTCTAAGTTGTGGAATGAAGGCATGGAAAGTAATGGGGTCGAGGTGATCCATATTTCAGCTTACTGTCCGGCTGGGAATCCCGCTGAGAGGTATATGCGCGAGCTAGGCCGACTTTGCCGTACCTATTGCCATCACAATCATAGGGCATGGGGCAAATATGTAGCAGTATTTGAGAGAATTATGAACACCTTGAGACATGAATCGACGGGATTTTCTCCAGAGGAAATCCTGTTGGATGACAGAAGTAAAAGTTTAGTGGAAGAGATAATCAAATTCCCTCCACGGATTGACATTAGTATTGGTGTGAAAAAAGATCGTTTGCGAGAAGTAATGAAGCTAAAAGCCGATGCTCGCATACGTCGTCATGACGCTAAAGCGCGTTTTGCTAAGTTTGCAATCGGAGACTTAGTACTTGTGAAATCTCATGAGAAATCGAGCGAGATAGACAATGAAATCTCTAAATTTAAGTTTGTTTATAATGGACCATATAAAGTCGTTGGTATACCTCACACAAATGCTTATTGCTTAGAGTATCCAAGCTCTGGAAAACGATTAGGTATACGGAATATTGTAGACTTGAAGTTGTACCAACCTAGGATCGATTAATACCACACAATGGGTAATTTGTACAGTATGTAAATATAGAGTGTAAGATTTAAGGATGTGCCATGTTACGATGCTTTTGCCTGACCTAGAGGTCATTAAAGAAGTTGTAATTAATAAGTAATTAATTTTGACTAAATGATTTAAGAGTAACTGATTAGTAATCATCTGAAAAATCCAAGCTGCTAGTTTAAGTTTTCAGCTGAGTCACAGTAGATTAAGCAATGTAAATATGATTTTGTAACTTTCTGTAATATTTCATGAATGTGTGTTTTTATTAGTCATTGCCGATGTACTTAGACACTGTTTTAAGTTTCAGGCTAGTACATGCGTGTGATGATGGACAGTGTTGAGTTATCCACTGTGATAGTATTAAGGGACTCCTTGAGATTACTCGGGAGTGAGTTTTCCTAAAGAATTCAGTGAAACGGACGTTCTGGAAATGCCGTTACGCAGGCGAGTGAGATCAAGCGTGCCGCACAGGCGGGCGCAACAATACTTGCGAGGCGAAGCCGCTGTCGGCTCTTGTGCCGCTGTCGGCTCTTGTGCCGCTGTCGGCATTCTTTGCACTCGCGAGTACCGAATGTGGAGTTGCTTTTCTTACCCGGGCAGCTGATGTGAAAGAATTCAGCTGTCAATATTTATGTTTTCTTCGATCTGCTGTATATTATTTTCTTGTTTAGCGTTAATTGGACATGACGAGAATATTAATTATGAAAAGGTTACATAAAAATGTGTATTCTATGTAATTAATTATTAGTTTGCGTATTTTGATATACCTGTTTTTTATGACCATGTACTCTGATTAATTTTGCAAATAGTACTCCATTTCTTATAGTGTTACGAATTTTAATGATTTTGGAATAGCTAAACCATTTTCTATGATTTCTATGAATTTTGATATGTTGTCAACCTGTTTTATTTTGTGCAAGATGACAGAGTGGAATAAGATTAGGAGTGTCTCCACTCAATTATTATTGTCTAAAAAATTGGGTTGTGGTTAATTAGACGAATGCTAAATTTTTTTGATGTTTTGAGCATATGCATTTCCGCTGTTTCTTTTTTGGGACATTTTCTGAGTCTGTTTACGTTACACGAACATCCTCAGACAATGTAGGGCACGTGTAACGCCGGAAATGCATGTCCTCCTATTTCCATCTATTGTGCTATTATTTTCTTTCCTTGCTTTGTTACCTCAAGATATGACATTTCTGTCTCTTTATATATTGTAATTGTTTTACTGTTTGTATATATATATATTTATGCATTTATGTTGGTTTGTTTCGTAAATATTATTTGTACTTTTACGCTGGGTCTTGCCTAGGGAAAACTGCTATCGAACGATTACGTCGATAGGTCGTGTGAAGAATCAAAGTGTGTAGGATCTTTGGTAGTGTTAACTCTGCCGCGTGGAGCGCGGGCTGAGAGAAGGGGTCTGGCTGGAGTAGCGAGTGGAGCAGGTGCGTGGTGTGACGCTCCCGCGAGTTGCCGCGCTTTCGGGGTTTGGCAGCATGTAATTGCGCTCGACTTGCGATGATAGTTTCTGACATGGTGTCGCGGACGGGAAACATTAACTAGCGCACATCAAGAGCCCGTTTCGTCTGGTGACCGTGTCGAGAAGAAGGCGCGCCAACATCCAGCTTCTGCAACAGCGACGGCCGACAATGAGTGACTGTCGCCACCTCCTCGATCGACGGCTTCAAACCTTCAATCAACCAACAAGACTGGAAGCAAGTAAAGTTTTAGAACTGTATGGCAGACCTCAGCTTTTCAAACTGTTCCATTTTCGTCAATATAATTACAGCAACTTAGCATGAACTTTTGTTGCTCATTGTCCCAATTGCATTACCAAGTAGAGTCCCTTCCTTTTCCGGAATGAACCCGAGTGTCATTGAAATTCGAACGCCAGCATTAAAGTAATATTCTATTTCACTGCTTTAATTTCAAAGTTCAGTTAAAGTCTCAGAGCTGGCTACAATATTCAGATTACGCAAGCACAAATTAAGAGTGCGAGTTTTGTTACCATATTTTAGCTTACCTGTGACTGCAGCTCAGCTTGGTACGTACTAAATTTTACTATTGTTAATTGTTCAGAATCATTTAATTCAGGCTCAAAGTTAAATCTCTTCTTTCTAAATTGCGTAGATTCAAGTAGCTTTTGAAATGATTGTTGAGGTAGTCCAAGACTAACCGTATTTTACTGAATTTCGATGTGCTTCAGAAAGAAAGCTCACTATTAACTTCAGTCACTAAATTAACTTTCGATTTTTCGGTTTTATTAATTCTTTTGCTAAATTAAGTCAGGGTGTAGCGAAATTGATTACTTCTGACAAACTTTCAGTTTTCACACTACACGTGTCAACCTTCAGTTGCCACGCTTCTAGTGCTAATTATATGTGTAATAACCTTTCTTTTTCAGTTACTATAGTAATTGTCCTTAGGACTGGCGACCGTGATTTCCCCCAAATCTCAAATACCTAATTACAGCTAGTTAATTGTTAACGTAATGGCTGCACATTTACTTTCTTTATTAACTTTACCCCTTTTCAAAATTAATTTCCACCAGTTTCATTAGCACATTTCCTTTCATCTAGATGTAACCCTTTCCTCCCTCTTTACCGACAGGTTAACTTCGGTGGCGATTGCTTTTCCAAAACTCCCATTAGGTACACGCGGTTTCATTTTTCACTGTCATTAAGGTCGGTAAGTGAGGGGGAGGTTACAAGGCCTGAAGCGAATTTTTATCTGCTTTTTTTAAATAGACGTACAGGGTGTCTACGCCGAAATTCCCTATTATCCATAAACAAAACTAAACGAAATAACTTTATTTTTTCCAAAAAAAATGGTTGTATATGAAGATAGTTTTGCAAAAAAAATTACAATATCGAATCAAACCACTTCCACGTGAGTCTCTGCGCTGACACGAAGAATGTCGAGTCTGTTCTCAATTTCCATCCTGGTCAGCTGCAACATGTCCTAAGGAATGGTGTCAATGGCTTCCACAATCTGAGTACGAAGCTCTTGCTCTGCTGTGGCGAACACTCTGTCCTCGACATGACGCCATAGAAAGAAATCCAACGGTATTATGTCAGCAGAACGTGGATGCCAATTTATGGGTGCACCTCGTGCAATCCGGCGTCCTGGAAATGTTGCATTTAGAGCTTTCCGAACATCCAGCGACCAGTCAGCTGTAGCGCCACCTTGCTGAAAGCAAAGGTTTGGTTGCAAGTCTTCAACCCGGGGAAAGACAAAGATCTCCAGCATGTCTAGATACGTCGTTCCTGTGACAGTTGTTTCAGCAAAGGAGAATGGTCCAATTATCTTATCACACATGAGACCACACCAAACGTTCGCTTTCCGGCTATGTAGTAGCTTTTCCCTGACTCTGGGCTCTGAAATCCCTAAATTCGAACGTTACACTTGTTCACAGTTTCAGAAACATGGAATGTGACCTCGACAGAAAACATCTACACTTGATGGGAACACTGGGTTCCGGTGGATTCGCTTACGCATTTCAAATGCAAATTCGTATCATCGCTACTTGTCATCAGGCTTTTTGGCTTGCATTGTCTGTCCCTTGTGTGAATACAGACTTTATGAACAGTTGCACGAGGCATCTGAATTTCTGTGAAGCTTGACGATCTGATTTTCATGGACTTCGTTGGAAGGTGTGACGATAAAAACCCTAGTTACTAGACAAATAGGTGTCGTATGCAAGGATTGCTTTGTGGAGAGCGAGCGCGCGACATGGCGCGCCGTTCGTGGAAGCGCGTGTTGCGCCCGCGCGAGATTTGCAACGTGTCGATGGGATGGCCTCTGCCGCCGGGCGGCCACGTGCCCCGCAGCCTGGGACATTGATTGGTTTTTCGCGCATTACGCGAAAACTAGGTAACTTACGGTGAAGAGCGACGCGCCAGTGGATTGTGGTCAGCAATATGCACCTTCTGAAAGACTGATCTTTATTTTAAGTCACGAGACGCAAAAGTTAACCTAAAAATTGTTTAATATCACAAATACTGAAAAATTAATAAAAATATTAAATTACAATTTACAGAGATGAGTGAGCGCTCATTAAAAACGTCTCGTCATAGTGGATCGAGTGCTGTAGTCATATGTTAAGATTCTTAAATAATTAAGCCCGTAAAGAGCGATAAACAAAGTTTGATGGGAAATTGTTTATAAAATTCAATAGAAAATTCATGACGTAAAAAACGGCAGTATATAATATTTTGACTAGCACCTCACGTATTTTAAAATAGTTAAGTTATACTATACACTTAACTTCCAATATTTTCCATTGTTTGCAAATTATTATTAACATTTATCGCCCATAATTAATTAATTATTATAGATATGAAGATTCTGAGCAGCATGATGTGTAGATCGCTATAGATTACGTCTAAAAAGAGTGCCGTGTGCAGTTATATGTTAAAACCTTGCAGCACAGATGTAAAGAAACAAATTTGCGCTAAGTGGAAAAATTTTGCAAATAACTTAAACTCGATTTACGGGCGATAGAATAATCCTGGAAATTAATGTAACATAGTAAATAAGATGTACTTTTTAGCACGGTTCCAATGGTGTACTTATTTCTGTTTAGGGATGTATGTGTCAAAATTTGTAACCTTAAATGCTGAGATTGGTACTTGCATATACAGGGTGGGTAGACAGCCGAGCCTATATAAGCGAGAGGCCATCTTGGCCGGGGGGGGGGGGGGGGGAGGTGGGGTGACTCGTTCGGCAGTCGGTGAGCGTGTGGGTGGCGGAGTTGGCCAGTGGGTGGCGAGCGAGCCACACGTGTGGGTGGCCCACGTGGTCGTTCGAGTAAGAATTTTTCGCGCCGATTTATTTCGACAGAGAATATTGTTTAATAGTTCAAGTGTGCAAGCATATATTTGGTGAACTGGATGTGCTACGATTATTTGTGTGAGTACGAATTACGAGGTATTCATCGGCGTAAGTTAACATGTGGCGATCTGTCATTTCCGCGCCAAAATTGCTAAAACAAAGAGAGTGGCACTTGTGGTTCTGTTCGAGTTGATTGAGTAACTTTCGATTACAGCAGCCTACATTACTGCTACTGGGGGCTCGGAGTCAAATTATTATTAAAGTAAAACTGTAAACCGTCCCACCAGTTCTAATTTCATTGTGTGAAAGAAAAGGACGACACCAATAAACAGTGATGATAAAAAGTTAATTGAACTGTGTCGTGAAAAATGATTTTGCTATAATAATCGCATAATTTCTGTTCCCTAGCATAAACTGTACTCATGTCTGAGTGAATATCAATTCAAAAACTATAACTAATGCGCGGGTGTGGAACAGTGTACTAATGCACCAAGTGTGAAAATTATCCCCTGAGACTTACGTGAGAGCCAAAATTTGCACTAACATTTTTTTAACGAACATCTGTATGTGCATATTCGTGTGAATTCTTCAATCGCACAAATTTTCCGCCCCGTCGCAAATGTTTGGCGGATATTCTCAACTTGTTCTTCAGAGACCCGCCAACTTCCTCCATGCCTTGATGCTCTTCGTGTCTGGTGCTCCTTTCCTGTAAACACCACAAAAATGCCTTTGCACCGTAACAATGGATTTAAACTCTGTGTACCAAAGCACAGTTTCTGCCTTCTCTTGAACTGACGCCAATTCCGCTTCTACAGACAACAATTCAACAAGCAAAGTGCACCAGATGCAGAAAAAATTTAGGCAGCAAATGTAAGTCGTTCTGCACCCAACGGACAAGTCAGATCTGAAACAAGATTTACTATTTTTAAATTGCCTCACAAAATAGGGAATTTTGGTGTAGGTGACCTGCATTTTGCGTTTATTTTTGATGGGTTTGGATATTACGGTATTCAGTCTCGCTGCAACAGCCTTGTGGCCCCTAGTCCCTGTACCAGTCACGATAGTCCCTATTTGCTCAGGATTATGTGTTGCTAAAAGGTCAAATATGTTTCCGTGGCCGTTTACACACCAAGTGGGCTCCTGAAGTAGTTGTTCAAAATACACTCCTGGAAATTGAAATAAGAACACCGTGAATTCATTGTCCCAGGAAGGGGAAACTTTATTGACACATTCCTGGGGTCAGATACATCACATGATCACACTGACAGAACCACAGGCACATAGACACAGGCAACAGAGCATGCACAATGTCGGCACTAGTACAGTGTATATCCACCTTTGGCAGCAATGCAGGCTGCTATTCTCCCATGGAGACGATCGTAGAGATGCTGGATGTAGTCCTGTGGAACGGCTTGCCATGCCATTTCCACCTGGCGCCTCAGTTGGACCAGCGTTCGTGCTGGACCTGCAGACCGCGTGAGACGACGCTTCATCCAGTCCCAAACATGCTCAATGGGGGACAGATCCGGAGATCTTGCTGGCCAGGGTAGTTGACTTACACCTTCTAGAGCACGTTGGGTGGCACGGGATACATGCGGACGTGCATTGTCCTGTTGGAACAGCAAGTTCCCTTGCCGGTCTAGGAATGGTAGAACGATGGGTTCGATGACGGTTTGGATGTACCGTGCACTATTCAGTGTCCCCTCGACGATCACCAGTGGTGTACGCCCAGTGTAGGAGATCGCTCCCCACACCATGATGCCGGGTGTTGGCCCTGTGTGCCTCGGTCGTATGCAGTCCTGATTGTGGCGCTCACCTGTACGGCGCCAAACACGCATACGACTATCATTGGCACCAAGGCAGAAGCGACTCTCATCGCTGAAGACGACACGTCTCCATTCGTCCCTCCATTCACGCCTGTCGCGACACCACTGGAGGCGGGCTGCACGATGTTGGGGCGTGAGCGGAAGACGGCCTAACGGTGTGCGGGACCGTAGCCCAGCTTCATGGAGACGGTTGCGAATGGTCCTCGCCGATACCCCAGGAGCAACAGTGTCCCTAATTTGCTGGGAAGTGGCGGTGCGGTCCCCTACGGCACTGCGTAGGATCCTACGGTCTTGGCGTGCATCCGTGCGTCGCTGCGGTCCGGTCCCAGGTCGACGGGCACGTGCACCTTCCGCCGACCACTGGTGACGACATCGATGTACTGTGGAGACCTCACGCCCCACGTGTTGAGCAATTCGGCGGTACGTCCACCCGGCCTCCCGCATGCCCACTATACGCCCTCGCTCAAAGTCCGTCAACTGCACATACGGTTCACGTCCACGCTGTCGCGGCATGCTACCAGTGTTAAAGACTGCGATGGAGCTCCGTATGCCACGGCAAACTGGCTGACACTGACGGCGGCGGTGCACAAATGCTGCGCAGCTAGCGCCATTCGACGGCCAACACCGCGGTTCCTGGTGTGTCCGCTGTGCCGTGCGTGTGATCATTGCTTGTACAGCCCTTTCGCAGTGTCCGGAGCAAGTATGGTGGGTCTGACACACCGGTGTCAATGTGTTCTTTTTTCCATTTCCAGGAGTGTAGTTTTCTGAGAAAGCACTAAGAAATATTTCGAAGGGCATAAAATACTTGTGTTCTACAGACAGTGAGAAAGCTACACAGATATCGGCAGCCGGTGATAAGCGGTGCTGTGATTTCACATTTCCCCCGTCGCTCTTCCGCCAGCTATTGCAGTTCTGCCGGGAGTCTGCTCTGCCCACACGCAGCTGACGGTGATGGTTCGCGAGCGCTTGGCCCTAATGGAAGTCCGTGACTCGGTGCTATAGTCCGAATCCAGCTCATCGCTAGCGGCGGCGTAGCCTACTGTTTCACAGTCGCTGCCAGTACAGGTCCCCCGCCTGAGCAAAACTCTGAACAATGCCGGCGTGCCTAATGTGTGTTTCTCCTGAGAGGAAAACAGGCAGTTCGTAACGACAAATCAGAACCTTTAGTATCAGGGGAAGAATTATGAAGAAACTTATATCCAACTATCTTACTGCCCGCTGCTTCGCTCTCGCAGATTGTACAGTCTGCACAGGTTGCTGCCTTTTTTTTTTTTAATCGTATTTTTATGGTGTTCACAAATTTAAATACCTTCTAAAATATTCACATAATTAAGGCCTTAGAAGCACTGTCTTTTCTCAATCCACTCGTCAACAAAAAGCATTTCTGCCTGTTGGAGTACAAACAAGTCCGAAAACAATTTATTGGACTCACCAAAACGAAACAATAATACAATATCCAAAAGAACAACCGACTAGATCCCAACTGCGGATCTACACAAACACAAAATAACAAATAATAATAATAAAAGACCCAGCTCTTCACGGGGAGCGAACACACAGTTCTACAACGTCAAGAGGTTCGTCGGCTATACCGAGAGATCGACCAGCTAGAAGAGGCCGTGGCGGAAGCTCTGTATCTTTCCGAGCGGTGCGTCGAACTGCCTTCTGCCGGCAGTGCACCGCCTTATAAAGCCCGTTGGCGGATGCATCTGCCGGAACTATTTGCGATCACGTGCCTGGCGTAGCAAACTAGTTCCGAGGCTAGCTGCGACTTCTGGTGAAGCTGTTCTGCAGGCTCCGTGAATGTGTAGCGGAACCTGGCGGCCGTTGGTGGAGACCTAGTGGTGTGTTATGTTGTGTTGTTTTGACAACACAGACGACTTAGGTTTTCCTGGTGAATATACAGCCTGTGATGCAGGCGTCCCGTAACGGTTCGACGTAAAGTGGGCTGCCGATGCAGTAGGCGCTACGATGTCCGAAGTGTGCGGTCACAGCATCTTCTCCATTGGGAAATGCTTTCTGCGTTATCCGTAGTTCGTCACACGTCACTTGGTCACTATAGCGGCCATCATAGTACTTTACAGAATCTTCAAACGCGGAATAAGGAAATCTTCCATTCAATTTATAACCTCATTTGGATGTCAGGATACTTTCCCTGCTTCTGGCAGGAGATAATTTTAATTCCGCTTTTGACTCCTGGTAATGACCATGCATATTTGAGTAGATATCGTACTGTTGCTCTCACCAGCTGTGTGGGCAAGACCTTGGAGCGGATGGTCAACAGTCGCCTTGTCTCGATCATTGAAGCCGGGCTGCTACTTCGTCGCTTTCAGTGTGGGTTCGGTATGTGTAGCTCCACCTTTGATAACCTGATCCTCCTGGAAGTGGCACTACAACAGGCTTTCCAGCGCTGACATCACTTAATGGGTGTGTTTTTGACATCTAGAAGGCCTACTATGCCATTTAGAGACGTATCGCCCGATAGCTCCACGAACGGGACTTCCGGGGGTATCTCCTCGTTTTTATATGGTCCTTTCTCTCATCACGCTGATTTATTATACATCGAGTCGGTGACATCATATCTCATCGTTTTAAGTAGGGGAAAAGAGCCCCTCAAGATGGTGTTTCAAATGTCATTGTCTGCCATTGCTATTAATAGTATCACCTCAGTTGGTAAACATCCTGTCCCGTTTTCTTTGTTTGTTGACGTCCTTCCTGTCTTTTGATCCTCCTCGAGTCTTGCAACAACTATTCGTCAGTTTCAACTAGCTGTTGGACGGTTGAAAGAATCGGTGAAGAAGACGGGTTTTAATTTCTGCATATAAAATGCATGTTTGACCAACAGCTGCTCTTTTTTTTTATTCAAATACCAAATATCGACTAGCTTCAGTCTAAGACCCTCTTCACGGATTGACGTTAAAACAGCCACATCGCATATGTAGAGCATTCCATGAATTCTACACTACTGACTATTAAAATTTCTACACCAAGAAAGAATGCAGATGCTAAACGGGTGTTCATTGGACAAATATATTATAGTAGAACTGACATATGATTACATTTTCACGCAATTTGGGTGCATAGATCCTGAGAAATCAGTACCCAGAACAACCACCTCTGGCCGTAATAACGGCCTTGATACGCCTGGGCATTGAGTCAAACAGAGCTTGGATGGCGTGCACAGGTACAGCTGCCCATGAAGCTTCAACACGATACCACAGTTCATCAAGAGTAGTGACTGGCGTAATGTGACGAGGCAGTTGCTCGACCACCATTGACCAGACGTCTTCAATTGGTGAGAGATCTGAAGAATGTGCTGGCCAGGACAGCAGTCGAACATTTTCTGTATCCAGAAAGGCCCGTACAGGACCTGGACATGCGGTCCTGCATTATCCTGCTGAAATGTAGGGTTTCGCAGGAATCGAATGAAGGGTAGAGCCACGGGTCGTAAACCATCTGAAATGTAACGTCCACTGTTCAAAGTGCCGTCAATGCGAACAAGAGGTGACCGAGACGTGTAACCAATGGCACCCCATACCACCATGCAGGGTGATACGCCAGTATGGCGATGACGAATACACGCTTCCAATGTGCGGCTAAGGACTGGTTTTAAGAAACGAATGACCTGTCGATTGTTTTTCGGTTCTGTCAGTTTTTTTTTTTTTTTTTTTTTTCAGTCTAATGAAACTGGTCTCTGCGGTCACGCCAGCTGTATGACGATTTTTCGCTCATTCTTCGTTTTTTTTTTGTGACTTCACTTAATGTGATGCAAAATTCTCTGACAGTTACGTATGTTATACATGTATCTTCACTTATCTTTGGGTTTGACTGATTTCACTTAATGTAAGCGGCCCTAATATCGTCCCTGCTGCCAATTTCATCTCCCTAGGAATTTTCGCTTTCCAAAGTTGGTAAAAATGTTCAGCTGCGCGTAAATGAGTGACCTTTCTGCACTGTACTGTTGAGAGAGTTAGTTGTGTGGAACATGTGTAGCTTGTACGCAGGAATGAATTCTTTTTTTATGCTGAGGTGACTTAATGTAGCCGTCAAATTAAGAGCCTGAAATTGAAAATGGTTCAAATGACTCTGAGCACTATTGGCCTCAACTTCTGAGGTCATCAGTCCCCTAGAACGTAGAACTACTTAAACCTAACTAACCTAAGGACATCACACACATCCATGCCCAAGGCAGGATTCGAACCTGCGACCCTACCGCGCGCGCGGTTCCAGACAGTAGCGCCTAGAACCGCTCTGCCACTTCGGCCGGCAGCCTACAATACCTAGAGTGAGTGCTGATTTGTGTTCGAATACTAGGCTGTATTTCAGTCGTGCGTTGTAGTTTCTGCTGTGTAATTGTTATAGACAAGGACTTAGCCTATGTTACTGCAGTGGAAGATGTAATAAATCTTTGGATATTTCTAATTTCACCCTCCATGCAGTTCCTATTTTCTTCCCGGGGACGAAACTTAGAACTGCTATTAAACACAAATTTTATTTGCTACTTGTAGAGATTAATTCTTTTTTTATACGGGAAAACGCATGGGGCCAGAAATGGAGTCGTTGCAAGAAATGCTTAGTTTGTCACGAAACGTGCTGCTTATCTACATAGACATACAAATTCATATGGTGCACATCTATGGAAGGCTGAAAAATCTTGAAAGTGATTCATAGTAGTCAAACTGCCTGGCAATGTTAGAAAGGAAAAATACTCTAAAATTAACCGTATTTTAGAGAATTTTTATTGGGAACGAAATTGTTGTTGTTGTTGTTGTCTTCAGTCCTGAGACTGGTTTGATGCAGCTCTCCATGCTACTCTATCCTGTGCAAGCTTCTTCATCTCCCAGTACCTACTGCAACCTACATCCTTCTGAATCTGCTTAGTGTATTCATCTCTTGGTCTCCCCCTACGATTTTTACCCTCCACACTGCCCTCAAATACTAAATTGGTGACCCTTGATGCCTCAGAACATGTCCTACCAACCGATCCCTTCTTCTGGTCAAGTTGTGCCACAAACTTCTCTTCTCCCCAATTCTATTCAATACTTCCTCATTAGTTATGTGATCTACCCATCTAATCTTCAGCATTCTTCTGTAGCACCACATTTCAAAAGCTTCTATTCTCTTCTTGTCCAAACTATTTATTGTCAATGTTTCACTTCCATACATGGCTACACTCCATACAAATACTTTCAGAAATGACTTCCTGACACTTAAATCTATACTCGATGTTAACAAATTTCTCTTCTTCAGAAACGCTTTCCTTGCCATTGCCAGTCTACATTTTATATCCGCTCTACTTCGAGCATCATCAGTTATTTTGCTCCCCCAATAGCAAAACTCCATTACTACTTTAAGTGTCTCATTTCCTAATCTAATACCCTCAGCATCACCCGACTTAATTCGACTACATTCCATTATCCTCGTTTTGCTTTTGTTGATGTTCATCTTATATCCTCCCTTCAAGACACCATCCATTCCGTTCAACTGCTCTTCCAAGTCCTTTGCTGTCTCTGACAGAATTACAATGTCATCGGCGAACCTCAAAGTTTTTATTTCTTCTCCATGGATTTTAATACCTACTCCAAATTTTTCTTTTTTTTCCTTTACTGCTTGCTCAATATACAGATTGAATAACATTGGGGAGAGGCTACAACCCTGTCTCACTCCCTTCCCAACCGCTGCTTCCCTCTCATGCCCCTCGACTCTTATAACTGCCATCTGGTTTCTGTACAAATTGTAAATAGCCTTTCGCTCCCTGTATTTTACCCCTGCCACCTTTAGAATTTGAAAGAGAGTGTTCCAGTCAACATTGTCAAAAGCTTTCTCCAAGTCTACAAATGCTACAAACGTAGGTTTGCCTTTCCTTAATCTTTCTTCTAAGATAAGTCGTAAGGTCAGTATTGCCTCACGTGTTCCAGTATTTCTACGGAATCCAAACTGATCTTCCCCGAGGTCGGCTTCTACTACTTTTTCCATTCGTCTGTAAAGAATTCGTGTTAGTATTTTGCAGCTGTGGCTTATTAAACTGATTGTTCGGTAATTTTCACATCTGTCAACACCTGCTTTCTTTGGGATTGGAATTATTATATTCTTCTTGAAGTCTGAGGGTATTTCGCCTGTTTCATACATCTTGCTCACCAGATGGTAGAGTTTTGTCAAGACTGGCTCTCCCAAGGCCACCAGTAGTTCTACTGGAATGTTGTCTACTCCGGGGGCCTTGTTTCGACTCAGGTCTTTCAGTGGTCTGTCAAACTCTTCACGCAGTATCGTATCTTCCATTTCATCTTCATCTACATCCTCTTCCATTTCCATAATATTGTCCTCAAGTACATCGCCCTTGTATAGACCCTCTATATACTCCTTCCACCTTTCTGCTTTCCCTTCTTTGCTTAGAACTGGGTTTCCATCTGAGCTCTTGATGTTCATACAAGTGGTTCTCTTATCTCCAAAGGTCTCTTTAATTTTCCTGTAGGCAGTATCTATCTTACCCCTAGTAAGACAAGCCTCTACATCCTTACATTTGTCCTCTAGCCATCCCTGCTTAGCCATTTTGCACTTCCTGTCGATCTCATTTTTGAGACGTTTGTATTCCTTTTTGCCTGCTTCATTTACTGCATTTTTATATTTTCTCCTTTCATCAATTAAATTCAATATTTCTTCTGTTACCCAAGGATTTCTACTAGCCCTCGTCTTTTTACCTACTTGATGCTCTGCTGCCTTCACTACTTCATCCCTCAAAGCTACCCATTCTTCTTCTACTGTATTTCTTTCCCCCATTCCTGTCAATTGTTCCCTTATGCTCTCCCTGAAACTCTGTACAACCTCTGGTTCTTTCAGTTCATCCAGGTCCCATCTCCTTAAAATTACGAACACTTATTTATGTTTTTTCAGTGTTAACAGTTACGTCAAATACTGGCTTTAGTATGTTACAACAATTTAATTGCAACTTGCGTTCAAGTGGAGCGTAAATTCAGGAATGTACGAGGGCTGTTCAATAAAGAATGATCATAATTTTTTTTACAACCTACCTTTACTCATAATTTTGATGGTCCTTCTCAAAGTAGTCTTCCATGAATGCGATGCACTTGACCCAGCGTTTCTGCCAGTCTTCAAACACATGCTGGAAAGCGGTTTCTGAGAGGTCCTTCAAAATCGCGTCCGCAACCTACACCACTGCTTTTGATGATTGATAATGCTTCCCACGAAGACGTTTCTTCATGTTAGAGAATAGAAAAAAGTCTCATGGGGCTAAATGCGGACTTTAGAGAAGGTGAGGGATGCACTTCACGTTGATTTTTGCAAGATATTCAGCAACAACATTGGCAATATGCGGCCGCGCATTATCGTGCTGAAGCATCCAGCCTGCTTCACGGAAATGTGGTCTTTTGCGCCTGATATGGACTTGAAATGTTTGCAGGACATCCCTTTGGTATTTTCCAGTTGTGTGTGCAGGAACAACATGTTGTTGTTGTTGTTGTGGTCTTCAGTCCTGAGACTGGTTTGATGCAGCTCTCCATGCTATTCTATCCTGTGCAAGATTCTTCATCTCCCAGTACCTACTGCAACCTACATCTTTCTGAATCTGCTTAGTGTATTCATCTCTTGGTCTCCCCCTACGATTTTTACCCTCCACGCTGCCCTCCAATACTAAATTGGTGATCCCTTGATTCCTCAGAACATGTCCTACCAACCGATCCCTTCTTCTGGTCAAGTTGTGCCACAAACTTCTCTTCTCCCCAATCCTATTCAGTACTTCCTCATTAGTTATGTGGTCTACCCATCTAATCTTCAGCATTCTTCTGTAGCACCACATTTCGAAAGCTTCTATTCTCTTCTTGTCCAAACTATTTACCGTCCATGTTTCACTTCCATACAAATACTTTCAGAAACGACTTCCTGACACTTAAATCTATACTCGATGTTAACAAATTTCTCTTCTTCAGAAACGCTTTCCTTGCCATTGCCAGTCTACATTTTATATCCTCTCTACTTCGACCAAAATCAGTTATTTTGCTCCCCAAATAGCAAAACTCCTTTACTACTTTAAGTGTCTCATTTCCTAATCTAATTCCCTCTGCATCACCCGACTTAATTCGACTACATTCCATTATCCTCGTTTTGCTTTTTTTGATGTTCATCTTATATCCTCCCTTCAAGACACCATCCATTCCGTTCAACTGCTCTTCCAAGTCCTTTGCTGTCTCTGACAGAATTACAATGTCATCGGCGAACCTCCAAGTTTTTATTTCTTTTCCATGGATTTTAATACCTACTCCGAATTTTTCTTTTGTTTCCTTTACTGCTTGCTCAATATACAGATTGAATAACATCGGGGATAGGCTACAACCCTGTCTTACTCCCTTCCCAACCACTGCTTCCCTTTCATGTCCCTCGACTCTTATAACTGCCATCTGGTTTCTGTACAAATTGTAAATAGCCTTTAGCTCCCTGAATTTTACCCCTGCCACCTTTAGAATTTGTAAGAGAGTATTCCAGTCAACATTGCAAAAGCTTTCTCTAAGTCTACAAATGCTAGGAACATAGGTTTGCCTTTCCTTAATCTTTCTTCTAAGGTAAGTCGTAAGGTCAGTATTGCCTCACGTGTTCCAACATTTCTACGGAATCCAAACTGATCGTCCCCGAGGTCAGCTTCTACTAGTTTTTCCATTCGTCTGTAAAGAATTCGTGTTAGTATTTTGCAGCTGTGGCTTATTAACAACATGCTGATAAACTATTATATGAATATCAAAGAATGAGATGACCATAATTTTCCCAGCAGAAGCAACCACTTTTGCTTTTTCGGGGGTTGGTAATGAAAGAGATTTCCACACTGAGCTTTGGTGATTGCTCTCAGGACCAAAACTATGTAGCAAAGTTTCATCAGCAGTGATTACATTTGAAAGAAACTCCTTCTTCTAACATCAACTCCAACTCCAAGCAGACCTGCACGTTAATGTCCCTTTATTCGGCAATCAATAGTCTTGGAACCCATCGCCCATAAAAGCGTGTCACGTTCAATTTTTCTGTCACCAACGTATGGGTGACACCAATGGAATGTTCAGTATTTCAGAAAGCGACCTTAAGGTAATTGGTCGATCCTCTCTCACAATGACAGCAGCAATGTTGATGTTTCCTTCCGTAAGAGCAGTAACTGGAGCACCGGGTCCACCTTCATTTTAAATTGATTGTCTCCTCTCTTTAAACATTTTAAACCACCTTCGAGCTGTGCTCTACGGAAGAACAGACTCTCCATAGGCCTCCTATAACATTGTATAGGCCTCAGCTGAAGATTTATTGAGAGGAATGCCGAATTTCAAAGCCGCATATTGTTTCTCGCGTGCTACCTCCATTGCAGCGGTAAGCTATACTGAACATGCCTGACCTAGCCTGCCCCTTACAGACGGGAACTAGGAGTCCCAGCAACGAAACTACTACGGCGTGTTTGTTGCACATTAAGCTAACAGAATATCATAAGATTGAATTTTAGGGCGAGAAATTGTGACCAAAAAAATTATGATCATTCTTTATTGAACAGTCCTCGTATATAACAATTTGTAGCCTCTTCGGTAACGTTTCAGGACGTATACAGGTCCAGATGCACTGAGGTGGCGAAATGTAGGCCCCCTACATTACTTTTTCAGTCTTTTATACAGGGTGTTACAAAAAGGTACGGCCAAACTTTCAGGAAACATTCTCACACACAAATAAAGAAAATATGTTATGTGGACATGTGTCCGGAAACGCTTACTTTCCATGTTAGAGCTCATTTTATTACTTCTCTTCAAATCACATTAATCATGAAATGGAAACACACAGCAACAGAACGTACCAACGTGACTTTAAACACTTTGTTACAGGAAATGTTCAAAATGTCCTCCGTTAGCGAGGATACATGCATCCACCCTCCGTCGCATGGAATCCCTGATGCACTGATGCAGCCCTGGAGAATGGCGTATTGTATCACAGCCGTCCACAATACCAGCACGAAGAGTCTCTACATTTGGTACCGGGGTTGCGTAGACAACAGCTTTCAAATGCCCCCCTAAATGAAAGTCAAGAGGGTTGAGGTCAGGAGAGCGTGGAGGCCACGGAATTGGTCCGCCTCTACCAATCATCGTTCACCGAATCTGTTGTTGAGAAGCGTACGAACACTTCGACTGAAATGTGCAGGAGCTCCATCGTGCATGAACCACATGTTGTGTCGTACTCGTAAAGGCACATGTTCTAGCAGCACAGGTAGAGTATCCCGTATGAAATCATGATAACGTGCTCCATTGAGCGTAGGTGGAAGAACATGGGGCCCAATCAAGATATCACCAACAATGCCTGCCGAAACGTTCACAGAAAATCTGTGCTGATGACGTGATTGCACAACTGCGTGCAGATTCTCGCCAGCCCACACATGTTGATTGTGAAAATTTACAATTTGATCACATTGGAATGAAGCCTCATCCGTAAAGAGAACATTTGCACTGAAATGAGGATTGACACGTTGTTGGATGAACCATTCGCAGAAGTGTACCCGTGGAGGCCAATCAGCTGCTGATAGTGCCTGCACACGCTGTACATGGTACGGAAACAACTGGTTCTCCCGTAGCACTCTCCATACGGTGACGTGGTCAACATTACCTTGTACAGCAGCAACTTCTCTGACGCTGACATTGGGGTTATCGTCAACTGCACGAAGAACTACCTCGTCCATTGCAGGTGTCCTCGTCATCTAGGTCTTCCCCAGTCACGAGTCATAGGCTGGAATGTTCCGTGCTCCCTAAGACGCCGATCAATTGCTTCGAACGTCTTCTTGTCGGGACACCTTCGTTCTGGAAATCTGTCTCGATACAAACGTACCGCGCCACGGCTATTGCCCCGCGCTAATCCATACATCAAATGGGCATCTGCCAACACCGTATTTGTAAACATTGCACTGACTGCAAAACCACGTTCGTGATGAACACTAACCTGTTGATGCTACGTACTGATGTGCTTGATGCTAGTACTGTAGAGCAATGAGTCGCATGTCAACACAAGCACCGAAGTCAACATTACCTTCCTTCAATTGGGCCAACTGGCAGTGAATCGACGAAGTACAGTACATACTGACGAAACTAAAGTGAGCTCTAACATGGAAATTAAGCGTTTCCGGACACATGTCCACATAACGTCTTTTCTTTACTTGTGTGTGATGAATGTTTCCTGAAAGTTTGGCCGTACCTTTTTGTAACACCCTGTATATGAACCAAGACTGTGGTTTCCAACGTTTCTAGAGGAAAATAACGTATTTTATTTTCAAGGGGAACCGAATATAAGGTATATTTCTAAAAATATTAAGGGAAAAGTCATTTTCCATGTTTCACAATAAGAGACTCTCAGCAGGCCATTACCGAATACTGTGGGCGCTGTTAACGCCAGCAGATGGGCTGAGAGCCGCTTCACATGAGCAGAAGATTACCACGTGTATTAATCCCCCATACCCCATACCCCTTCCACACTCCCTCCTCCTCCTCCTCCTCCTCCTCCTCCTCCCTCTCCGGCAATTTGCGGAACGGAGCGCTGCCAGCCTTTCTGCCTGACCAGGAGACCAGGCGCGCCTACTGATGTAACAGCAGGCAGCTGCAGCCAGTGAACGATACGCGCCACCACTCCGCTGATGCGGATGCATTGGGCGCGACGTCACACGTATAAATTCACTCCGAGAAGTCCAGAGGGCCACCTACGAACGTGGTGTTAAGACTGTTCACAGGGACGGTCAGAAATAGGTTCAGCTGTGAAACTAAAGTACAAGCATATGAATGTGAATAGTACCTCTTTCTAATCCGCCACTTTACAAAGGCTGTATAATGTAAACAGGATTCTGTGCGTGGGCATGATATGAAAGTACGTAAAGGGAACGTAATTTTCTGTACAATATACCCTGAGATCACAAAAGTCAAGAGATAGAGATGCGCACATATACAGATGGCGATACTATCGCATACACAAGGTATAAAAGGCAACGCATTGGCAGAGCTCTCATTTGGTTTCAGGTGAATCATGTGACAAGTGTCCGACGTTATTATGGCCGCACGACGGGAATTAACAGACTCTGAAAGCGGCATAATAGTCGGAGCTAGACGTATGAAACATCAAATGGTTCAAATGGCTCTGAGCACTATGGGACTTAACATCTGAGGTCATCAGTCCCTTAGAACTTAGAACTACTTAAGCCTAAATAATCTAAGGACATCACACACATCCATGCCCGAGGAAGGATTCGAACCTGCGACCGTAGCGGGCGTGCGGCTCCAGACTGAAGCGCCTAGAACCGCTCGGGCACACTGGCCGGCCATGAAACATCCTATTACGGAAACCGTCAGGGTGTTGAATATTCAGAGATCCACAGTATTAAGACAGTGCCGAGAACAGCAGATTTCTGGTGTTACCTCTCATCGTGGACAACACAGTGGCTGACGGCCTTCACTTAACGACCGAGACCAGAGGCGATCGTGCAGAGGTGTCAGTCAAAACAGAGAAGCAACAGTGCGTGAAATAACTGAAGAAATCAATGTGGGACGCACGACGAACGTATCCTTCAGGACAGTGTGGTGGTATTTGGCGTTATTTGGCTGTGGAGTAGACGACCGACGCGAGTCCTATTACTATGAGCACGATATCGCCTGGAGTGCCTCTTCCGGGCTCGTGGCCATGTCTGTTGGATCCTAGACTACTGGACTGCTGTGGACTGGTCAGATGAGTCCCAATTTCAGCTGGGAAAAGTTGATGGTAGTGTTTGAGCCATGTACCCTAGTTGTCAACAAGGCCCTGTCCAAGGAAGTGGTGGCTACATGTAGGTGTGCGCTATGTTTACGCAGAATGGGCTGAGTGCTCTGGTCCACGTGAACTGTTCATTGGCTGGAAATGGATATGTTCGGCAACCTGCAGACCATTTTCAGCCATTCATGGACTTCATGTCCCCAAACAACGGTGGAATTTTTATGGATGGTTGTGGGACATGTCAGTGGGTCACAGTTGTTCGCGATTGATTTGTAGAACATACCGGACAATTAGGAGTGAATGGTCTGGCCATCCAGATCGCCCGATATGATACCAATCGAAGATTTACCGGACGTAATAATGAGGTCAGTTCGTGCACAAAATCCTACACCGGCAACACTTTCGCAATTATGGCCGTCTATAGAAGCAGCTTAGCCCAATATTTCTGCAGGGGACTTCCAACGACGTGATTCTTTGTCACGTTGAGTTGCTGCACTACAGCTGGCAAAGGAGATCCGGACATGAAATTAGGAGATATCCCATGACTTTTGTCACCTCAGCACCTCAGCGTATTTACCACGCAACTAAATTGCTCAGCGCATGTTTAGGGGCTAGAATAAAGTTTTCAATTAATGAACATCGTAACACCTATTAACACATTTACACATATTCATTAAACCGGAACGCGAAGTTTTACTAAAATTTGGCAATTTTCTTTCTTCTTCGCATATCTCTTAGGGAACTTTTATGCTCAACTTTGTACCTCCAATCATATATCAGCTTAACTCGTTACGTGATAATTCCACATGGAACAACTTAATACACAGAACTATATTAATCACTTTTAAATTATGGAAATAAAGGTTAGTCTATTGAGTCCATAATCAAATGAACCCTTCTGGGGCATGCGACTGTTATACCGCAGCCAAAGTAGCCCCTGAGGGCCGGCAACCAATATTACACCACAGAGGACGAGGTTGTCTATGCCCAGCGCCATGGTAAACACTAGCTATTTACATACAAGATAATGGAAACAGACATTCCGAGCACTACTTCCTGCAGGGGAAGCTCGAGCCACGGCCTGCAGGAAGTATCACTACGCCAAAACCTGATTGGCTGGAGACAGCTGTATTGGGGCTAGAACCAGCCCCAAAATTCAGTTCACGTCAGATGGCCGGCCGTAGTGGCCGCGCAGTTCTAGGCGCTTCAGTCTGGAACCGCGTGGCCGCTACGGTCTCAGGTTCGAATCCTGCCTCGGGCATGGATGTGTCTGATGTCCTTAGGTTAGTTAGGTTTAAGTAGTTCTAAGTTCTAGGGGACTGATGACCTCAGATGTTAAGTCCCATAGTGCTCAGAGCCATTTTGAACCACGCCAGATGCCAACCTCGGGTACTGCGACCGTTGAAGATTACGTCTTCGTCTCGGAATTGGACTGTTACTAGTGTGTGTGTGTGTGTGTGTGTGTGTGTGTGTGTGTGTGTGTGTGTGTGAGATACCACCAACCTTTGTGGAAAATTAGAAGTGAACTTTTGTTTGCCTCAATTAGGAGACTTTTTTCGTTATTGTTACCTTTTGTTTGTATGTTTAGTCATCAACTTTATGAACTTACATCAATAAAAGTTGTGTTTGTGAAAAATTGCGAATTGTCTGTCACAACAGTGACCATGGTTGTATACCATTGCTTTAGTTCACTTAATGAACGACCTAATTACTGATTTTACTGAGAAGAATGAATAGGTAGCTCAGTCAACCAAAACATTAAAGAGTGGTTTCAGCTGAAAAATCATTGGTTACATGTTTCATGCGACAGAAAATGTACGGACTGATTTCACGTGAAAAGAAATAAGGAATAAATTGCTCAATATGCAGTTCATAAATGACCAACAGTACATCTCACCGCATTGGTGGAACCAGGTGTCATTCGCTGGACTCCAGGCCATATGGGAATTTGGGGAAATGAACAAGCAGACAAAGCCATTATGGAGGCTTCTGGGGAACATGAAGTTACACAAAATCATTCGCCTGGACGCTGTCATTTCTCCGTTGAGACGGAGATCTATGCAGATGGTGGAAGTAGGAGTGGCTTGCAGTGAGGGACAAGTTGCGGTTGTGAAGTCAACCTTCCGTCCGTGGCGTTCATCATGCCCGTCACTGTGCCAGGATGAAGTAGCCCCGGCCGGCCTCCGAACTACACATTGTCCATTGTTCCCCATCGCATGGATTCCTCCTCTGACGAGACGATCCCCCCCCCCCCATCCCCCTACTCGCCAGTGTGTTCCCTTGCTTTGTACTACGTGCATAGCCTGATTATGAGCAACAACTCCTCCGACATGTTTGCATGATGACAGGTCTGTATAGGTCTGATCCTGTTTTGCATTCACTGGATTACATCGTAAGCCTCAACAAGGACATCACGCTATATTTAGGTTAAAAATGTTTCACTAGGGCAGTTATTTGCTGGGACGTTCAGTACACTCGGTACTCGGTGTATTTAATACCATCTATTATTCAGCCAATCTGAAGTTGATTGAATCAGGCGAAAAGCTTCATTGGTAAATAAATAAACTGCAAACAGGACTGACTGTTTCTTCATCGTATATCACTGGTTGCTGTACCTCCCTGCCGTGTATTGCAAAACATTTTGTGACATTTCTGGACTCCATCATGATGTCTTAGGCAGAATATTTGTTGTATTGCAGAGAGGCTGGCTCACACAGATCATACCAGTGCTCATCCAGCCGTAGTTACCTGCTGTATTATGGTAATGTTACGTCTGCCACAGACAGCCCCTGCCAGGCAGACTACACTCAAGACACCCCTGTGCACCATATAACAGACACAAGCACTTGCAGGCGCAACCAAGAGGAAACCAGTTCTTCAAAACAAACAGAGCTTTCAGGAGACTAATGCGAACCTTTTTCTGCAGAGGTCGCCTCACAGATACAGGGAAAGTTGGAGTACTCCTCCGGCCTCTGCCGGCTTTATAAGGCCAGCACAGCAGCAGAACAGCCACCCGCCACCTCAAACACTGCCCTCCCTCCTTCCTTTCAATCCTTGCCACCCTCTACAATGTCATCCTTGCCACTGGCTTCTATCCCCACCTGTGGAAAACCTCCCGTATCCTGATGTTCTCCAAACCCAACAAGCCTCCATCTGATGCCTCTTCCTATCATCCGATCTGTCTCACATCGGTGTTCGGCAAGCTCTTGGAATCCATCCTCTCCTGGCGCATCCATCACCACCTCCGCCAAACCCACCTCCTCCCAAACACCCAATGTGGCTTTCGACCTCCCTTCTCTGCTGATGACCAACTCCTCCGCCTCACTCATCTCCTCTCCCTCCAGCTTAACTCCTGTCGCTAAGCAATTTTTGTCTCCCTTGACCTCGAAAAGGCCTACGACCTTGTCTGGCATCCCTGTCTCCTGTTTAAACTCCAAACCTACGCCCTTCCTATCAACTACATCCGTCTGGTGGCCTCCTTCCTCTCCCACCGCCCCTCCTATGTTACCATCCATAATGCCATTTCCCACACCTTCTACCCCTCTGCAGGTGTGCCCCAGGGCTCTGTCCTCTCCCTTCTCCTCTACCTCCTGTACACGGCAGATATGTCCCAACCCCCCCCCCCCCCACCAGCACACCTCTTGCAATATGCTGATGACACCGCATTCCTCGCCCTCGCTCCTACCCTCCAACGGTCCCAACGCCTTCTCCAGAATCACCTTGACCATTTTGCTGCATGGTGTAACCAGTGGCTCCTGAAACTCAACCCTTCCAAAACCCAGGCAATCATCGTAGGTCGTACCACTCACTCCTTCCGGCTCCTGGATTTCTCCCTTACTGTCTGCGCCCGTCCTGTCCGCCTCACCCCCGCCCTCACCTACCTTGGCCTCACCATTGACCGTCACCTCACCTGGATCCCTCATCTCCGCTCTATCCAACCCAAAGCCCACAACCGCCTCTGACTCCTCAAACTCCTCTCTGGCCGGACGTGGGGGTTGCACCCCTCTCCCATCCTCCACACCTACAAATCCTTAATCCGTCCCATCCTCTGTTATGCCAGTCCTGCCTGGATATCTGCCCCCCCCCCAAATTCTATAAGTCCCTCCTCCAGGTAACTTGAGCGTCATGCACTCTCCCTCACCTTCCACGTACACCTCCCGTCCCCCACGCAGATCCTCTATGATCTCATTCCTTTCCCCCATCTGCTCCTATTCCTCGAACATATCCGCATCCTCTACACCACCCGCCGTCTTGAACCCCCTCACCCCCTGGTTGCTCCTCTCCTCTCCCATCCCCGCCCCCTGCCACGTCTTCACCGTTGTGTCCCCCCTACCCTCCATCTCTACACCCTACATCTCCTTTCCCAAGGTGGCTTCCATCAACTCCCCCTCCTGGATGATGCCCTCTCTCCCTCCATTTATCCCTCCTATCAACTCTGATCCTCACTCCCCCTCCTTTCCTCTGTCCTTTGCCTGGGCTCCCTCTTCCCCCCTTCCGTCCTGTTTTCTCCCTACTAAACCTCTCCCTACCTCCCTTCTCCCCCCCCCGAGTCCTTTTGTATTCCCCTCCTCTGCCTAGCTCACTCCCTGTCGCGTCTTCCCAGCGCCCCCACCACTCTTATGGGTCCTCATCCTCCATCAGCTCCTTTCCCGGCTCCCCCCCCTTTTTTATTTTCCCATCATCTGTCCAGTTTCCCCCCACTTGCTCTCGGCTGTAGTGTGTCACATTTCCAAACTTTTTAGTGCAGTGTTCCAGTGACTGTTCAGTGTTGTTCGTCTTTCTCGTGTTGCGAACAGAAACCATGCTGTCGCTGGGTGTGAATTTTATGTCTTTTGCGAACAGAAACCAGACTGCCGCCGTGTTTTTTTAATTGTCTGTCTATTGTTTTACCTGTCTGCTTTGTATGTATTTTCTTAGCGTCATCATCCCTCTGTTCTTTGTTTTAAGTTCCACGATTTCTTTTCGCCATGTTACTCTTTAAGTCTCCGATTTTCTCGCCTGTTTTTATTATTTATTCTCTGCATCTTTCTAACAAAGTCTGTAGGCTGAAGAGCGGCATAATAAGCTGCTGCCAGCCCGCCCCCTTCGGGGGGAATTGAAATTCAATAAAGGAAAAAAAAAGAAAACAGTACAGCCACTTCCTCGCAAAGCTAGGACCAGATCCGATGGACCTCACCGACGCTCTTGATGAATGGTGGTCTACATGTTATTTGTTTTCTTCGTGTGTATATAGTCATTGTTCGAGAAGTGTAGTTCAGTTTCAATAAACGACATTATACTGAGGATTCTAAAATACTGAGTATTCTTCAGTTAATACTTTGCATTGCTTTTTTTCCTTTCTCTGAAGGTTTTAAATCTGAAAGCGGGTCTTTGTGAGCTTTATCTACACTCATCTCTTAAAATTTTCATGTTGTTGTTGTGGTCTTCAGTCCTGAGACTGGTTTGATGCAGCTCTCCATCCTACTCTATCCTGTGCAAGCTTCTTCATCTCCCAGTACCTACTGCAACCTACATCCTTCTGAATCTGCTTAGTGTATTCATCTCTTGGTCTCCCCCTACGATTTTTACCCTCCACGCTGCCCTCCAAAACTAAATTGGTGATCCCTTGATGCCTCAGAACATGTCCTACCAACCGATCCCTTCTTCTGGTCAAGTTGTGCCACAAACTTCTCTTCTCACCAATCCTATTCAATACTTCCTCATTAGTTATGTGATCTACCCATCTAATCTTCAGCATTCTTCTGTAGCACCACATTTCGAAAGCTTCTATTCTCTTCCTGTCCAAACTATTTACCGTCCATGTTTCACTTCCATACATGGCTACACTCCATACAAATACTTTCAGAAATGACTTCCTGACACTTAAATCTATACTCGATGTTAACAAATTTCTCTTCTTCAGAAACGCTTTCCTTGCCATTGCCAGTCTACATTTTATATCCTCTCTACTTCGACCATCATCAGTTATTTTGCTCCCCAAATAGCAAAACTCTTTTACTACTTTAAGTGCCTCATTTCCTAATCTAATTCCCTCAGCATCACCCGACTTAATTCGACTACATTCCATTATCCTCGTTTTGCTTTTGTTGATGTTCATCTTATATCCTCCTTTTAAGACACTGTCCATTCCGTTCAACTGCTCTTCCAGGTCCTTTGCTGTCTCTGACAGAATTACAATGTCATCGGCAAACCTCAAGGTTTTTATTTCTTCTCCATGGATTTTAATACCTACTCCGATTTTTTCTTTTGTTTCCTTTACTGCTTGCTCAATATAGAGATTGAATAACATCGGGGAGAGGCTACAACCCTGCCTTACTCCCTTCCCAATCACTGCTTCCCTTTCATGTCCCTCGACTCTTATAACTGCCATCTGGTTTCTGTACAAGTTGTAAATAGCCTTTCGCTCCCTGTATTTTACCCCTGCCACCTTTAGAATTTGAAAGAGAGTATTCCAGTCAACATTATCAAAAGCTTTCTCTAAGTCTACAAATGCTACAAACGTAGGTTTGCCTTTCCTTAATCTTTCTTCTAAGATAAGTCGTAAGGTCAGTATTGCCTCACGTGTTCCAGTATTTCTACGGAATCCAAACTGATCTTCCCCGAGGTCGGCTTCTACTAGTTTTTCCATTCGTCTGTAAAGAATTCGTGTCAGTACTTTGCAGCTGTGGCTTATTAAACTGATTGTTCGGTAATTTTCACATCTGTCAACACCTGCTTTCTTTGGGATTGGAATTATTATATTCTTCTTGAAGTCTGAGGGTATTTCGCCTGTTTCATACATCTTGCTCACCAGGTGGTAGAGTTTTGTCAGGACTGGCTCTCCCAAGGCCGTCAGTAGTTCCAATGGAATGTTGTCTACTCCGGGGGCCTTGTTTCGACTCAGGTCTTTCAGTGCTCTGTCAAACTCTTCACGCAGTATCTTATCTCCCATTTCATCTTCATCTACATCCTCTTCCATTTCCATAATATTGTCCTCAAGTGCGTCGCTCTTGTATAGACCCTCTATATACTCCTTCCACCTTTCTGCTTTCCCTTCTTTGCTTAGAACTGGGTTTCCATCTGAGCTCTTGATGTTCATACATGTGGTTCTCTTATCTCCAAAGGTCTCTTTAATTTTCCTGTAGGCAGTATCTATCTTACCCCTAGTAAGACAAGCCTCTACATCCTTACATTTGTCCTCTAGCCATCCCTGCTTAGCCATTTTGCACTTCCTGTCGATCTCATTTTTGAGACGTTTGTATTCCTTTTTGCCTGCTTCATTTACTGCATTTTTATATTTTCTCCTTTCATCAATTAAATTCAATATTTCTTCTGTTACCCAAGGATTTCTACTAACCCTCTTCTTTTTACCTACTTGATCCTCTGCTGCCTTCACTACTTCATCCCTCAGAGCTACCCATTCTTCTTCTACTGTATTTCTTTCCCCCATTCCTTTCAATTGTTCCCTTATCCTCTCCCTGAAACTCAGTACAACCTCTGGTTCTTTCAGTTTATCCAGGTCCCATCTTCTTAAATTCCCACCTTTTTGCAGTTTCTTCAGTTTTACTCTACAGGTCATAACCAATAGATTGTGGTCAGAGTCCACATCTGCCCCTGGAAATGTCTTACAATTTAAAACCTGGTTCCTAAATCTCTGTCTTACCATTATATAATCTATCTGATACCTTTTTCATACGGTCACTAAATACCTTGCTGTCGTGTGCCCACACCACCATATCCACATGGTAACTTTTGGTTCCGTGTTCCGTATGCTTCACGCGACAAACCTGTGGTCTAGTAATCAAAACGTCCTGGGTTCCTGGTTAAAACCTAGCCATTGCTTAAATTCTTAATGAAAGTCATCAGCAATGGCGACCGAAGTCTTCCAGCGTAAGAAAACCTCGCTCGAAAAGCGGCCTTGTCAAAGAGAGCGGAGGAGACAGACGTTCAGGGCATGTCTTGACCTTGAGGTGGGAAAATGTTCACAATGTGTGTGAAATCTTATGGGACTTAACCGCTAAGGTCATCAATCCCTAAGCTTACACACTACTTAACCTAAATTATCCTAAGGACAAACACACACACCCATGCCCGAGGGAGGAATCCAACCTCCGCCGGGACCAGCCGCACAGTCCATGACTGAGATGGGAAAATCTCCCTAAAATGATCAACGGTAGGATGATGCGGAACGCGATGAAACCACAGCATTGAAGACGGTGTATCAACAGGATATGTGGCCTGTAACTGAAACAGTGTCATGATGATCTCCCCGTTGGAAAAAGATTGCGGTTTAGTCTCCCATTTGGATCTCTGTGAAAAGACTGCGAAGGTGGAGGTGACCATGAGAAAAAGATGGGTTAGTCAACGAAGGGATAACGTTCCATGAGTCGAACCATGTGACGTCAGAAGTTAGAACGCAATAGGAAAGTTAAAAAATCTCAAAAAGAGAAATGCGAAGGCTTAGTCTAGATATAGTGGGGGGGTCAGTGAAGTGATATGGAAAGAAGATACGGATTACTGGTCAGTCGAATATAGAGCAATATCAACAGCAGCAGGAAAACATTAATAGGATTCGTTACGAATAGGAGAGTAGGGTGGGATCTGAATGCATCTGGAAACGTTAATTGCGAGAGGTATGTACTGTCACAGATTTAGTGGTGTGTGTGCTGTTGCACTGTATTACATGAAATACTCTTCGGTGTCTTTATTAATTGTTACTTCTCTGAGAAAAAGTAGCAGCATATTGTTCACATACCTATCAGAAGTATGGGTTGGTGGTAAAATAACGGCCCAAAATTTCTTCGCTCAGATAGCACATCACATGCCTGTTTTCACGTAATGCAGAGGCTCTTGACCTAACTGCTAAGTATTTCCAGAACTCCAATGTCGATTGGTCTAGAGAGTCCAGGTACCACCTGCAAATACAGTCAGGCTTCAACAAGAAAAAATAAAATAAAATTGCAACACGCTGATCATGGCTAGATGTAGCATCGTCGATGCACAACTGCCTCGCAAAAATGTTTTAACAGTTAGGCGCCCAGGGGAAAGGGAATCTCCCCCCGGGCATCCACGTAGAAGCTATTGTAAGAAGGTAGACATTTTCGACATACAGGATGCGGTCTTCCTGCTGTGCGGAGTGTAGGGTGCGCTGCAGACTGAAAAACATATCGTCAAATTCTAGATAAGGAGACGTCAGCAGACGCAAGGGCTGGACGAGACAAATGGACGAGCCCGGAGGACGTGTGACGTCAGTTCCTAGCAGACAACATGCAGGTTGCTTGGTGTAAATAGCTTTTTAGCATCTCTGTGGTCAGCACGTTGTAGGTGTCGCCACCGGCGCCAACCTTATGTGAATGCTCTGAAAAGCTAATAATTTGCATATCCTGTCTGTTAAATTTCGCGTCTGTAGCAGTCATCTTCGTGGTGTAGCAATTTTATTGGGCAGCAGTATATATATATATATATATATATATATATGTATGTATGTATATGTATATGTTGTAGTGGTCTTCAGTCCTGAGACTGGTTTGATGCAGCTCTCCATGCTAATCAATCCTGTGCAAGCTCCTTCATCACCCAGTACTTACTGCAACCTACATCCTTCTGAATCTGCTTAGTGTATTCGTCTCTTGGTCTCCCTCTACGATTTTTACCCTCCACGCTGCCCTCCAATGCTAAATTTGTGATCCCTTGATCCCTCAGGAAATGTCCTACCAACCGATCCCTTCTTCTAGTCAAGTTGCGCCACAAACTTCTCTTCTCCCCAATCCTATTCAATACCTCCTCATTAGTTACGTGATCTACCCACCTAATCTTCAACATTCTTCTGTAGCACCACATTTCGAAAGCTTCTATCCTCTTCTTGTCCAAACTATTTATCGTCCATGTTTCACTTCCATACATGGCTACACTCCATGCAAATACTTTCAGAAACGACTTCCTGACACTTAAATCAATACTCGATGTTAACAAATTTCTCTTCTTCAGAAACGCTTTCCTTGCCATTGCCAGTCTACATTTTATATCCTCTCTACTTCGACCATCATCAGTTATTTTGCTCCCCAAATAGCAAAACTGCTTTACTACTTTAAGTGCCCCATTTCCTAATCTGATTCCCTCGGCATAACCCGACTTAATTTCTTTCCCCCATTCCTGTCAATTGTTCCCTTATGCTCTCCCTGAAACTCTGTACAACCTCTGATTTAGTCAGTTTATCCAGGTCCCATCTCTTTAAATTCCCACCTTTTTGCGATTTCTTCAGTTTTAATCTACAGTTCATAACCAATAGATTGTGGTCAGAGTCCACATCTGCCCCTGGAAATGTTCTACAATTTAAAACCTGGTTCCTAAATCTCTGTCTTACCATCATATAATCTATCTGATACCTTTTAGTATCTCAAGGATTCTTCCATGTATACAACCTTCTTTTATGATTCTTGAACCAAGTGTTAGCTATAATTAAGTTATGCTCTGAGCAAAATTCTAACAGACGGCTACCTCTTTCATTTCTTAGCCCCAATCCATATTCATCTATGTTTCCTTCTCACTTTTCCTACTGTCGAATTCCAGTCACCCATGACTATTAAATTTTCGTCTCCCTTCACTACCTGAATAATTTCTTTTATCTCATCATACATTTCTTCAATTTCTTCGTCATCTGCAGAGCTAGTTGGCATATAAATTTGTACTACTGTAGTAGGCATCGGCTTCGTGTCTATCTTGGCCACTATAATACGTTCACTATGCTGTTTGTAGTAGCTTACCCGCACTCCTATTTTTTTATTCATTATTAAACCTACTCCTGCATTACCCGTATTTGATTTTGTATTTATAACCCTGTATTCACCTGACCAGAAGTCTTGTTCCTCCTGCCACCGGACTTCACTAATTCCCATTATATCTAACTTTAACCTATCCATTTCCCTTTTTAAATTTTCTATCCTACCTGCCCGATTGAGGGATTTGACATTCCACGCTCCGATCCGTAGAACGCCAGTTTTCCTTCTCCTGATATCAACGTCCTCTTGAGTAGTCCCCGCCCGGAGATCCGAATGGGGGACTATTTTACCTCCGAAATATTTTACCCAAGAGGACGCCATCATCATTTAACCATACAGTAAAGCTGCATTCTCTCGGGAAAAATTACGGCTGTAGTTTCCCCTTGCAGTACCACAACAGCAAGGCCGTTTTGGTTATCGTTACAAGGCCAGATCAGTCAATCAACCAGACTGTTGCCCCTGCAACTACTGAAAAGGCTGCTGCCCCTCTGCAGGAACCACACGTTTGTCTGGCCTCTCAACAGATACCCCTCCGTTGTGGTTGCACCTGCGGTACGGGTATCTGTATCGTTGAGGCACGCAAGCCTCCGCACCAACGGCAAGGTCCATGGTTCATGGGGGGTATATATATATATATATATATATATATATATATATATATATATATATATGTGTGTGTGTGTGTGTGTGTGTGTGTATGTATGTATATGCTTTCGATTATACGAGTATATCGAAGCAGCGCACAGGCCGAATGCTATAAAATAAATCAAGGCCGACTTGTCAATCATTCGCAGTCTACAATACCTGGTTGCAGCACTGACGCCGAGCAACAGTATCTGAACTGGTCAGTTACTGCACTACCACTCATTTGTAAGGTTCCAGAATGGATTTGTGCACATTTCTATGGCAAGATACTAGTGACTCACCGGTGTGGGGCGCTAAATGAACCAGCGATTCTCTCAAACTACTTTTCAAGTCCGCATCTCACGCGTTGTCTCAACCGAATCCGATACGCTACCTGCGACACAGTCTGAACAACGTGCTGGAACTCCGTACAGTTAGGGGGTATTGGTTTCCTTTCAACGCATCAGACATCTATGGCGTCCTACAATTATGTTGAGGATTAAAGTGTTGGTTCAGTTTTCAAAAATGTTCAATGTGCTCTCCACGGGACACACGACAAACACTCCAGACTACGCTCAGATTAGTCACATACTTCTGTGAGCATTTATTCCTGCAGCTATCTGGGAGCATTCTTCACCGAAAATTATTGGAAGGAGAAGCACATAGACGGATTCTGTCACAAAATCCTTGCAAACCAACGACATATTCTCAAATAAGGCGTTCTTGGAGGCCAGTTGAGGCAAGGCGAGGTCTGTACGGCACTTACGGTAGATCGACGACCGACGAGAGAATAAAAGCTTAGTTTAGTTTTAGTTACAGGAAATTTACTTGGACACCAATCTGGGTACAGAAAAAAAACTGTTTTTTATGTGGACACGGTAACCAGGCAAAGCATAAGCATTTTGCCTACGACTAAAACCGTGTTGAATGAACCGTTTGTGAAGCACAAAAACAAATTTGTTTTCATCACTACACCTCAAGCTGAGTTTGATGTAACAGTTTGGAAGAGTTCTTTTATCACATGTATCCTGCTTTAAGTACCTTTTTATGGGATTTCCATTCGCTAGTCAACGAAAAATTGAAATCCCAAATTTTTGTTGGTCCCAGATTCACAAACTAATAAAGGATAATGAATTTCAGAATACAATGAACCTTATAGGAAACTGCTTTCAGATCTGTTACTGAAAATTTTCTAATAAGAGAAAAAATTCCAATTAATAGAACACTGTCCAAACCTTGTAGAAAAATTTCAGGTAGTTCGGTTTTAACAGGAGTGAAAAAGTTCACTTCATGCAATCACGTATTGATTACTTCCCTGAAAATCTAGAACATTATAGTGGAGAGCAAGTTGAACGCTTCCATCAGAGCATTAAGGAGAGGGGGAAGGGATACCGAGGAAGCTGGCCAACTATTGTTAGATGTTGAACAGGACCAGTAAAAATGAAGGTTCTGCAAAGAAATAAAAGAAGAGAAATTTTTTAACTTAAATGTAACAGAGTAGGCCTACTCAGAAAACTGCTAAGAAAATTTTTGTAATTTTTAGTACTTATCCCCAAGTAACATAATTACAAAGATTTGATTCAAATGATTATTTCCATCTAAAACAAAAAAGAAAACCGAGAAAGCAATCACATACAGCTCCAGTACAGACAAATCACAACAGAATTTTTTTTAAAAGTAGAGAAGTTGAGACAACTAAAAAACGTGATAAGCATCAACTCCAGTTATAAAATACAGAAGTGCAAAGAAAATATTAGAATTGACCAAGGAAGAAAAAAACACATGGTGGAATCATGGACTCTAAAAAAGTGCTAAAAGAGTTCAAAAATGAAGAAAATGAAGATGTTCGAGGAAAGAACACTTAGAACAATTCAGATAACACAGAAAAGAAATATCGAAAATGATCTGATTAGAACCAGAAATTTTTACCAAACTTTTAAACACACTTAAATGGTATCATGCACAAAGTATCTGGTTTAAGGGTGAAAATGGAAAAATAGGATTAAATTGCAAGGAAAATTTCGAAATATTAGCAACTTTTTTGAAGGGCTCTTAACACCTAGTTCAGTTAAATTTGAATTTCCAGCATTTAAATTTGAATTTCCAACAAAATTAAAACATATTAATGAAGTTTTCCCACCAGTAGACCTAGAGAAACTCAAAAACAACAAAACAGTTTATGACGCCATAACAGCAGAATTATTGGAATGGTCAGAACCAAAAATTATAAGGGAACCACACATCCTTTCTGAGAACTTTGGAAAACAGAAGATATTCCTTCAGGGCGGAAAATAGCATTAATGAAGTCATTACCTAAAAAAGGAGTCAAAGTAAATATCTAAAATTAGAGGTGATAGTAAACTTAGCCATTGGGATACAAACTGTTATCAAAAATTCTCCTGAATAGAAATGAAGAAACATTAGAAAGATTTCTTGTAGAATAGGAGGGCGGTTTAAGAAAGGGTAGTTTTTGCACTGAACAGATTTTTAAATTAAATTAATAAGCTGCTGCAGAATGTTAACCAGCAGATCTATGTTAGTATCATTGATTGATTTCAAGAAAACTTTTGATTTGGTAAACAAAGGAACAATAGATACAAACATTAAGGGATTTGCATCAAAGAAAATTAGCAGACAAAAAAGTAAGATATTTAAAGATAAATTTATGCAAGAAGTATTCCAGCCATTTAAAATAAAAACTGAAGGCAGACGGCGGACAACTCTTATACTTTAACTACTATACAGGAAAATTATAAGGATCTGGAATTTGAAGACAAAGGAGCACAAAACTTAACAAGTAATTCTGAGAAGGAAAACAAATGGAATTAAAGTAAACTGCCTGGCTTTTGCAGACGATTTTGCAATCCTTTCGAAATATCTGACAGGAACAGGTATTCAAATCAATCTTCTGGAAAAAATAGCTAACAGTCTGTAACAAAATTTCAGCTCAAAAATCAGAATTTATGACAAATACTGCAAAATGCAGAAAAATACACAAAAGTCAGACATATAAAACGGAGCGAATCAGTACGTTTGAATATCTTGGAGAAGTTGTAGAGCGCAATGGACTATAATATTCTGCAATATGTGTAAGAGTTAATGAAATGGAAGGAGAATATGGTTTTACACAAAAATATCTACAACAAGAAATCTACATCTACATCTACATGATTACTCTGCAATTCACATTTAAGTGCTTAGCAGAGGGTTCATCGAACCACAATCATACTATCTCTCTACCATTCCACTCCCAAACAGCGCGCGGGAAAAACGAACACCTAAACCTTTCTGTTCGAGCTCTAATTTCTCTTATTTTATTTTGATGATCATTCCTACCTATGTAGGTTGGGCTCAACAAAATACTTTCGTATTCGGAAGAGGAATTTGGTGACTGAAATTTCGTAAATAGATCTCGCCGCGACGAAAAACGTCTTTGCTTTAATGACTTCCATCCCAACTCGCGTATCATATCTGCCACACTCTCTCCCCTATTACGTGATAATACAAAACGATCTTCCTTTTTTTGCACCATTTCGATGTCCTCCGTCAATCCCACCTGGTAAGGATCCCATACCCCATTCTAACAGAGGACGAACGAGTGTAGTGTAAGCTGTCTCTTTAGTGGACTTGTTGCATCTTCTAAGTGTCCTGCCAGTGAAACTGGCTCGCCTTCCCCACAATATTATCTTTGTGGTCTTTCCAACTGAAGTTGTTCGTAATTGTAACACTCAGGTACTTAGTTGAATTGACAGCCTTGAGAATTGTACTATTTATCGAGTAATCGAATTCCAACGGATTTCTTTTGGAACTCATGTGGATCACCTAACACTTTTCGTTATTTAGCGTCAACTGCCACCTGCCACACCATACAGCAATCTTTTCTAAATCGCTTTGCAACTGATACTGGTCTTCGGATGACCTTACTAGACGGTAAATTACAGCATCATCTGTAAGTCTAGAAAAACAAAACTAAAAAAACCATTTTACGGTGGTAAGAACAGAATGTTTATATGGAAGTGAATGCTTATTGATCTAAGAGCTGGATAGAAAAGAGATATCTGAAAGATGGATTTTTAGAAAATTAATGGATGCTACACAAACTATAGACGGTTGTAAAATGAGAGGTACCAGGAAGATATATGAAACTATACAGGAAATATCAAACGTAATAGCAAGGCGAAGATTAACATTGATCATTTCTGAGTAATGAAGAGGGACAGTCTAACGAAACGAATATTCTTGTATTTGTAGAAAAAAATCGGTAATGGCAATTGCAGAAATAAGACAAGATCTACAAAGAATCAGAAATAACAGAAAAAAACATTTTAGAATAAAATATTGAATTTAGAAGGCTTTCAAGGCAGAAGAAATAAGAAATCGGGAACAACGTGGACAGAAGAAAGGAAAAGACCACATGGGAAGATGGAGTATTGGATAAATAGGAAACAACAAAGAATATACACGTCTTGATTGCAATATTATTTCAGTATGTGTTTTCACTTACTCATATCTTTAAGATATGAGATCTTATTTTGTTATAGGACAACATGAAGCAATACTTCCACCCAGCATTGCACATTGATTGTAGAACATCTATTTCTAAGAAATCATATGACAAAATTTTAAAAATGCGGATTTGTGTTATAATTCTGCTCAAATTCTTTTACTCGCTGTATGTCGTTATGTCGCGTATTGTAACTACCAACAATAATTAATAAAATTTCCTACGACCTCCACATGGACAGGATGTGAAGAACATCCCACTCTCCATCACTTCTTCCATTTATAAATCTCACTGTCCGCTTGCGTGGCCATCCCATTTGGGGATGGTTAGCACGAAGGAGACGCAATCTTCACTGTAACGGGGACTTGCCCCCAAATGCAGCCTTCGACCAAAGCGAGTTGTAATGTAAGAGCGAGAATGACTTCCATTCAGAGCGCCCCACCGGTGGGATTTCATTGAGATGTCCCTCCTGTCGGCAGAAGCTGTCGATATTCTCGTCTGAAAAGCGTGAAAGCCCAGCCGCCAATCTGTTCACGGCGGCCACGAGTGCTCATTAGCGGTAGAGTGGGGGGTGGGGGGGGTGGGGGGGGGCTGGTGTAGGGAGGGGAGAGGCGCCTACAGCCGCCACAGTGGCGGGCAATCGATAGGCGCAGCACAAACAGCCCCGCACTGCACGCCGCTGCCTGGTTATCAGCACCAGTAATCGCCCGCCGTGCGGTGAGGCCGCAGCCATTAACACGGGCTGCCCCAGACCAGCTGCTGCCGCTGCGGTCGAGTGCTAGGGTCGGGGGATCAGGGATGTATGTGGCCGAGGCTGTGTGTGTGTGTGTGTGTGTGTGTGTGTGCGCCAGAGGGGCGGGTGGGAGGGGTGTTCTGTGACGATCTGTCACTGCGACCTGTGCACTCCACGTGCCCTATTCCTCCGCTAGGCTACGGTGGTGTGTACTATTCCTCCGCTACGCTATGAGGGTGTGTACTATTCCTGCAATCCAAGCTGACATGGGGAGGGGAGGGGGACGGTAGCGACCGTAAAGGCATTTCCCATTTAGAGTTTCTCATACTAGCCAACGCGCCGAGTGTCAATTTGGATTGCACGAACAGTGTAATAGCCGCGCAACGTAATCTGCTATACTTACTATGTTGTTCGTTGCGATAAAAAAGGGAAAACAGCAGATCCGTAGTTTACACATATCATTTATAAAAAAAAACCAAAGATAGGTCTGAACTCCACGGGGCTTTATTTGGCATGTATCCTGTTTAATAATCACTTTCTGTCCGCCCCCGGTAGCTGAATGGTTGCCGGCACGGTAACTCAGCGTGTTCGGTCAGAGGGTTAGCTGCTCTCTGTAATAAAAGAACTGAGTTAATGGGTCAAAACGACGAACTGGAACGGGTGTCTTGCGACGTCCGCCCCGAGCAGATACAACGAACGAAAACGAACAAAATGAGAATTAAAAAAAAATTAATCAGCGCGACAGACTGTCAATCCTAAGAGCCAGGGTTCGATTCCCGGCTGGGTCGAAGATTTTCTCCGCTCAGGACTGGGTGTTTTGTTGTCCTAATCATCATCATTTCATTCCCATCGACGCGCAAGTCGCCGAAGTGGCGTCAAATCGAAAGACTTGCACCAGGCGAGCGGTCTACCCGACGGGAGGCCCTCGTCACACGACATTTTTTGTATCACTTTCTGAATATAACACGTGAACTAAATAGAAGTTTAGTTCCTACAGAGACTCATATACTTAGAAAATAGCTTTCCGAGATTGTTGTCTGAAATACTCCTCCATAACAATGACAGGCGGGAGATTGAGACAACAATTAAATCATTAAAGACTAAGGACTCTCATGGGGGTGACGGGGTATCTGGCAGGACACTAAAGTATTATTCTGCATAAGTTAGCCCAGTACTTGGCCATATCTGTAGCTGTTTCTTTCTGAATGGTCAGTTCCCTGACCGACTAAAGTACTTGGCAGTGAAGCCACTGTATAAAGAAGGAGAAAGGGGCGATTTTGGACCTGTCACTATGCCATCGGTGTTTGCTAAAGTTGCTGAAAAATCTATATGCACAAGGATGGTGGAGCGTATTTTTGTTGTACATGTTATAATCAATAATAAAGTTGTTTGCAGCAAACTACAGTGTAAAATAATGTGTACGATGTAATGATATGAAATTTGAATACACACTGCAACAACTGGCAGAAAACTAAACCGTAATTATGTACTACTATCTTGTTTTTATTCTAAACACGTTCAAGGTTTCAATGCCTTTTCGGAAAGAGTACTTCAATCTTCGTAAGTCCTACAGGTTCCCTCAACTCTAATTCTAAATTCTACACAGTACTTACAACGAAACAGCAAAAACTACGAATTAATAACATTTACATATAAATGAATATACAGTTGAATAATACAGAGTGTTTCAAAAATGACCGGTATATTTGAAACGGCAATAAAAACTAAACGAGCAGCGATAGAAATACACCGTTTGTTGCAATATGCTTGGGACAACAGTACATTTTCAGGCGGACAAACTTTCGAAATTACAGTAGTTACAATTTTCAACAACAGATGGCGCTGCAAGTGATGTGAAAGATATAGAAGACAACGCAGTTAGTGGGTGCGCCATTCTGTACGTCGTCTTTCTGCTGTAAGCGTGTGCTGTTCACAACGTGCAAGTGTGCTGTAGACAACATGGTTTATTCCTTAGAACAGAGGATTTTTCTGGTGTTGGAATTCCACCGCCTAGAACACAGTGTTGTTGCAACAAGACGAAGTTTTCAACGGAGGTTTAATGTAACCAAAGGACCGAAAAGCGATACAATAAAGTATCTGTTTGAAAAATTTCAACGGACTGGGAACGTGACGGATGAACGTGCTGGAAAGGTAGGGCGACCGCGTACGGCAACCACAGAGGGCAACGCGCAGTTAGTGCAGCAGGTGATCCGACAGCGGCCTCGGGTTTCCGTTCGCCGTGTTGCAGCTGCGGTCCAAATGATGCCAACGTCCACGTATCGTCTCATGCGCCAGAGTTTACACCTCTATCCGTACAAAATTCAAACGCGGCAACCCCTCAGCGCCGCTACCATTGCTGCACGAGAGACATTCGCTATCGATATAGTGCACAGGATTGATGACGGTGATATGCATGTGGGCAGCATTTGGTTTACTGACGAAGCTTATTTTTACCTGGACGGCTTCGTCAATAAACAGAACTGGCGCATATGGGGAACCGAAAAGCCCCATGTTGCAGTCCCATCGTCCCTGCATCCTCAAAAAGTACTGGTCTGGGCCGCCATTTCTTCCAAAGGAATCATTGGCCCATTTTTCAGATCCGAAACGATTACTGCATCACGCTATCTGGACATTCTTCGTGAATTTTTGGAGGTACAAACTGCCTTAGACGACACTGCGAACACCTCGTGGTTTATGCAAGATGGTGCCCGGCCACATCGCACGGCCGACGTCTTTAATTTCCTCAATGAATATTTCGATGATCGTGTGATTGCTTTGGGCTATCCGAAACATACAGGAGGCGGCGTGGATTGGCCTCCCTATTCGCCAGACATGAACCCCTGTGACTTCTTTCTGTGGGGACACTTGAAAGACCAGGTGTACCGCCAGAATCCAGAAACAATTGAACAGCTGTAGCAGTACATCTCATCTGCATGTGAAGCCATTCCGCCAGACACGTTGTCAAAGGTTTCGGGTAATTTCATTCAGAGACTACGCCATATTATTGCTACGCATGGTGGATACGTGGAAAATATCGTACTATAGAGTTTCCCAGACCGCAGCGCCATCTGTTGTTGAAAATTGTAACTACTGTAATTTCGAAAGTTTGTCTGCCTGAAAATGTACTGTTGTCCCAAGCATATTGCAACAAACGGTGTATTTCTATCGCTGCTCGTTTAGTTTTTATTGCCGTTTCAAATATACCGGTCATTTTTGAAACACCCTGTACATTCCGCTTACATGGGTGACAAGCCACTCAGACCGAGCGCATATGATGCTGTTGGATAAAGGGAAGTCGCAGCGCTGGAAAATGTTTGCTAAATGCAGGAAAACCTGCTTGTATAGGGACTGACGGCAGACCACAAAAATGGTATGGAGTGGCTGTGATTAAGAGGAAACAATTACTATTGTTCTGTTACACTAATTACGTTCAATCATTGGAAGAGCCGTAAAATACCTGTGCGTACCACCCACGACTAACTCGAGCGGAACAACAACAGGGCAAGAGTTGCAAGAAAAGTGGGAGGCAGGCTGAGATGCACTCGAACAATCTTAAGGAAATGCAGTTCAGCTACGAAAGGTGTGGATTATAGAAGTGAGAGAGAACGTTACGGTGATGGTTAAAAAAAATCCGTGCCAGGCGCTACAAGATAGGCGTTTGCATCGCGGAGAGGTTTGCAGTTGACATTTCAAGAGCGTTCATTTGTAGAAGATACTGCTACCTCCCACACACTTCATGAAATGACGACAACGAGAAGCTCAGGAAAATTCCAGACTGAATTTTTTCACTCTGCTGCGGAGTGTGCGTTAATATGAAACGTTCTGGCAGATTAAAACTCTGTGCCGCATCGAGACTTGAACTCGGGACCTTTGCCTCTTGCGGGCAAGTGCTCTACTGATGACCTCAGCAGTTTGGTACCTTAGAAATTCACAAACATTTGAACATTTAGATGGCCCAGCATTGAAATCTGCAGCAGTTTGTGGAAGGGTTTCACTACCGTCACTTTGAATGGTTCTCTTCAGTCGTTGTTGGTCCCGTGCTTGCAGGATCGTTTCCCGGCCGCGGCGATATCGGGGATTTGATGTTTTACCGGATTCCTGATATTCACGATACACTCGTTGCTCGTGGGAAAATCCCCAGTTCATAACTACTTCGGAGATGCTATGTCCCATCGCTCGTGTGTCGACTATAAAACTACGTTCAAACTTACTTAAATCTTGATAAACTGCCATTGTAGCAGCAGTAACCGATCTAACGACTGTGCCAGACACTTGTTGTCTTATAAAGGCGTTGCCGACGGCAGCGCCGTATTCTGTTTGTTTACCTATCACTGTATTTGAATACGCACGCCTCTGACAGTTTCTTTGGCGCTTCAGTGAATTTCATAGCATTCTTTATGTGTTCTGTGTTGAAATAGAAACTCCGTGGTTTGATATTTCAAGACCAATCGTACAATTCCTAATTCTAAAATTGTACTGTTCATTTGCTTGCACTCGTTTGCATTTATTAGCCCTTACATGCTACACAAAAGACGTAAATACATTGAGACAAATAAAAGTGAGCCAGACGAATGGATACCATTGGACGTGCATGTATGCATGTAACCACAGCCCAACAGGATGGAGCAACTGACCATACAACCGGCCGGACCTTGGTGGACATTTACACAATATTCACACCTGAAAGACTTTGTTGTAGACATCAGTCCGGTCGCGGCCCTAGCTGGCCACCCGGATCACACGACCTGTCAGTTCAAAAGCTGGCTCTGAGCACTTCTGAGGTCATCAGTCCCCTATAACGTAGAACTACTTAAACCTAACCAATCTAACGACATCACAAACATCCATGCTCGAGGCAGGATTCGAACTTGTGACCGTAGCGGTCGCGCGGTTCCAGACTTTAGCGCCTAGAACCGGTCGGCCACCTCGGTCGGCGATCTGTCAGTGTGCGACTACTTTATGTAGGGCGCCCTCGAGTCAAAGGTGTGCCGCAACAACCCTCACAGTCTTCACGAACTGCAACAGAATGTTTCGGATGAAATTTCAGCAGTTCCAGAAGGCCAGCTTCGATCCGCTTTCAGCAACTTGCTGGTCAGGGCCCAAAAGTGCCGAGAGATGAATGGTGGTCACTTTCAACACCTGCTATAATCATGTTAGAACTGTATTTCCTTTCCTCTCCTCTGTTTCGTCGTACCCTGCAACTCTGTTCTCAAGACCTGTTTTAATTGCCCCACCCTGTATTTGGAGTATCCTTTAAAATAAAGAAATTGTCTTTTATGGTACAAATTTTACCTCTTTTGTGGCTTGACACCTTACAACTCCCAGCTCCTCACTAACTGCAGTATTTGAACTTCCTTGTGATCTTTACAATAAATATGTCTTGTGTGGTGTCACCGCCAGACACCACACTTGCTAGGTGGTAGCTTTAAATCGGCCGCGGTCCATTAGTACATGTCGGACCCGCGTGTCGCCACTGTCAGTAATTGCAGACCGAGCGCCACCACACGGCAGGTCTAGAGAGACGTACGAGCACTCGCCCCCAGTTGTACGACGACTTTACTAGCGACTACACTGACGAAGTCTTTCTGTCATTTGCCGAGAGACAGTTAGAATAGCCTTCAGCTAAGTCCATGGCTACGACCTAGCAAGGCGCCATTAACCATTTCTGGAGAGAGTCTCATTTGTATCGTCAAGAGCGATGTACCACAATGATGGATTAAAGTTAAGTATTACAGAAGCTACGTACTTTTCTTTATAGCATTCATTACGTATCCTGTTTCAGACCTCACGCCAGCAGGCGTGTGTAAACGCGTGCATTTCGGCTACTTCCGAGTGGCGTGGCTGTCTTGTTACGCCACAACATCTTGCATCTGCCAACCGTAGACGTAGATTTACGTGATAATTGCTCCTTAAGTCGCTCTACACCGAAACAACGTCCTAGTCAAGTCATGACTGACTACCGCCACCAATAACTCAGTGAAATATCGGATCTTTCCGACTATTTACGTATGTAAACAACGTGTAGTGCGCCACATGACATACTTGTATATCTATGACGTTAAATATGAAACGTGGCATCGGATCCTATAGGGCGTAAATACGCAAGGTAGAGAATTAGTGACATTACAGTCCTCCATGTTTACAGCCAGACAGTAATCTTTGCCGCAGGCGCTGGTCTCCTGCCAGGCCCTGCGCATTTCGTAGCGAGTTGGCACCGACGTCACCTCCACGGTAGAGACCGCTTTCGCAGCTGGCTCTGCGTGTCCCAGCCTGTACCACGGTGTTCTACATCTACATCTACATCCATACTCCGCAAGCCACCTGACGGTGTGTGGCGGAGGGTACCTTCAGTACCTCTATCGGTTCTCCCTTCTATTCCAGTCTCGTATTGTTCGTGGAAAGAAGGATTGTCGGTATGCCTCTGTGTGGGCTCTAATCTCTCTGATTTTATCCTCACGGTCTCTTCGCGAGATGTACGTAGGAGGGAGCAACATACTGCCTGACTCTTCGGTGAAGGTATGTTCTCGAAACTTTGACAAAAGCCCGTACCGAGCTACTGAGCGTCTCTCCTGCAGAGTCTTCCACTGGAGTTTATCTATCATCTCCGTAACGCTTTCGCGATTACTAAATGATCCTGTAACGAAGCGCGCTGCTCTCCGTTGGATCTTCTCTATATCTTCTATCAACCCTATCTGGTACGGATCCCACACTGCTGAGCAGTATTCAAGCAGTGGGCGAACAAGCGTACTGTAACCTACTTCCTTTGTTTTCGGATTGCATTTCTTAAGGATTCTTCCAATGAATCTCAGTCTGGCATCTGCTTTACCGACGATCAACATTATATGATCATTCCATTTTAAATCTCTCCTAATGCGTATCCCCCTAGATAATTTATGGTATTAACTGCTTCCAGTTGCTGACCTGCTATTTTGTAGCTAAATGATAAAGGATCTATCTTTGTGTGTATTCGCAGCACATTACATTCGCGTGTTGCAGGGTCCTCCGCCTCGCAGCAGCAGCAGCAGCTGAGCCTGCAGCAGGAGACGCGCGCAGAGGTGGAGCGGCTGACGGCGCAGATCCGAGACCTGCGTCGACGCCTGCTCGCCCTCACCGGTCAGTAGCAACACCACACAACCTGCTGGCGCTGCCTCAGCCGTCGTGTCTACAGCAGCAAATCTGCTGGCGCTCACTACTCACTACTGACACCTGCTCTCTCGTGTCTAGTGTCGACTGTCCTCACCTTAGAACAGGGGCGGGCAGGAATTCTGCACGTGTGCGGTCCACATGCACGTGTGCAGTTAACAGCTGTTCTGCGTGCACACAGGGGCAAGCTGGCCACCCGCTTCTCACCCCTCCCCACCTAACCGTCTCTCCGCTTCTTCCCCTGTAATGCTTTTTGTTTCCTGGCCTGCTTTATTAAATGAAGGAATAAGGTTAGTAGGAGTGTTTGAAAGTAACCATGGTTTGAAAGAGTACCTATTACCTACGATGCGTTTTGTTTAATTATCACAGGTGGAGTTTACGATACGTTTAATGTCTGGAACAAAATTTCTACGTACAGACAAACGCAAACAGTTACGTAAATTTTCATTACTGATGTTTGCTCTGAACCGAGACTTATTAATTTTCATAACAGAAAAAAATCTCTCACGAAAGTATGTCAAGCCCAGCATTGACTATCTTCATGGCTTCACGATGGAGACGAGGAAACTCTTGCTGTGGAAAGTCGTGATAAAAATCTATTACACGTCTTGCCAAAAGGAACTTGTCTCTCAGACGAGAATTACACTGTAGATCTATTAATTCCATTTGCAAACTGAGATGAATATCATCTACAGAAACCAGATTCTCTCGAGAACTATTCAAAACCTTGGGATAAGTAAGATATATCCCCAAATCGCTTGAGAAATTCCTCTTTTATTGCACTAAGAACGGCATCATACTGAAATTAATTATAATGGCGTTCAATGTTAAACTTCCGCTCACCAGCGACAATACTGTCACATATTATACATTTCCAATTTTCACGTTTTTCCACAGAGAACAAATGATTCTCCCATTCCTTTTTAAAAGATAGCAAATCTCCAATTCTCCGTTTCCTTGATTCACCCTGCATTTTCCGGTTATTGAAATACAACGTTCACTACGTAGTGGTCGCTTCGCTTCAACGTCCGCAGCTTAGCCTGGTACTACACTGCCGCAACCTGCAGGCTGTCGGCACTGTCCCGTTCGACGATTGCACGCGAGCAGCACACGTGCAGCGCTGTGCGCTCATGAGCCGCCTGCAGCGTTTGCCCGCCCCTGTCTTAGAAGATGCCCACTACTGTGTCCCTTTTCATATTTACTTGACGTATTAATGTTACCTACTGTCTAATTACTCACTGATTCTGAAATGCGATTTTCTTAAAATATGGATACGTCTTTTTCCTTGTGCCGTGGACTGGGTGAAGCACTATGATTGTTATCTTTAACAGGCAATACCTCGCTATTTTCAAGTTCCACTGAAGTCTATTTTCCTGTTGACCTCGTTTCACACCTCTGTGCCGCCACTCTCGAGTGAAATTCTTCCCTGAGTGTTTTTTTTTTTTTCGTACTACTGTTATTGCAGGTGCAATTTCATCCTGGAGTATACTACTGTGAGGTTGTTGTTGTTGTTGTTGTTGTCTTCAGTCCTGACACTGGTTTGATGCAGCTCTCCATGCTACTCTATCCCGTGCAAGCTTCTTCATCTCCCAGTACCTACTGCAACCTATATCCTTCTCAATCTGCTTAGTGTATTCATCTCTCGGTCTCCCTCTACGATTTTTACCCTCCACGCTGCCCTCCAATGCTAAATTTGTGATCCCTTGATGCCTCAGAACATGTCCTACCAACCGATCCCTTCTTTTGGTCAAGTTGTGCCACAAACTTCTCTTCTTCCCAATCCTATTCAATACTTCCTCATTAGTTATGTGATCTACCCATCTAATCTTCAGCATTCTTCTGTAGCATACATTTTGAAAGCTTCTATTCTCTTCTTGTCTAAACTAGTTATCGTCCATGTTTCACTTCCATACATGGCTACACTCCATACAAATACTTTCAGAAACGACTTCCTGACATTTAAATCTATACTCGATGTTAACAAATTTCTCTTCTTGAGAAACGCTTTCCTTGCCATTGCCAGTCTACATTTTATATCCTCTCTACTTCGACCATCATCAGTTATTTTGCACCCCAAATAGCAAAACTCCTTTACTACTTTAAGTGTCTCATTTCCTTATCTAATTCCCTCAGCATCACCCCACTTAATTCGACTACATTCCATAATCCTCGTGCCGGCCGAAGTGGCCGAGCGGTTCTAGGCGCTACAGTCGGGAACTGCGAGACCGCTACGGTCGCAGGCTTGAATCCTGCCTCGGGCATGGATGTGTGTGATGTACTTAGTTTAGTTAGGTTTAAGTAGTTCTAAGTTCTAGGGGACTGATAACCTCAGAAGTTAAATCCCATAGTGCTCAGAGCCAGAGCCATAATCCTCGTTTTGCTTTTGTTGATGTTCATCTTATACCCTCCTTTCAAGACACTGTCCATTCCGTTCAAGTGCTCTTCCAAGTCCTTTGCTGTCTCTGACAGAATTACAATGTCATCGGCGAACCTCAAAGTTTTTATTTCTTCTCCATGGATTTTAATACCTACTCCGAACTTTTCTTTTGTTTCCTTTACTGCTTGCTCAATATACAGATTGAATAACATCGGGGAGACGCTACAACCCTGTCTCACTCCCTTCCCAACGACCGCTTCCCTTTCATGTCCCTCGACTCTTACAACTGCCATCTGGTTTCTGTACAAACTGTAAATAGCCTTTCGCTCCCTGTATTTTACCCCTGCCACCTTCAGAATTTGAAAGAGAGTATTCCAGTCAACATTGTCAAAAGCTTTCTCTAAGTCTACAAATGCTAGAAACGTAGGTTTGCCTTTTCTTAATCTAGCTTCTAAGATAAGTCGTAGGGTCAGTATTGCCTCACGTGAGGTAACGGGCGAGTTGTGGCCCCCTGAAAATATTCTGAGTTCGGAGTTGGCGTGGCCGAGCCGCTGCTCGTCGGCGGCCGTGTGGTGCCGAACGTTAGTCGAGGTCCAGACCGACAACGTGGCTGGGAGTTCCCTAGTGACGCTGTGTCGATGAATGAGACATGCCGGGAGTGTCAAAGATGGCGGACTTTGTGAAACCATAATGGCAGACATTTCACAGTACACATAGGAATTAATAGAAGTCAGATGAATCATGATACCTCCAAAAGAAATACGTGTATTACATTATTTTTATGATTCTGATGGTATAATCAGATTTTCTATATCTTTATTAGTTTACAGTTTAGTAACTAACTGCAAATTATACACGTAACACCCAGAACGAATTTCCTAAATCTAAACGGTCCATTCAATTTTGTCGATCGACGTGTCTTTAAAAAGCTATTAGCGTAAACGTAAATTGGTATAAATTACAGACATCTAACTTGAATAATAAATGAGATAATGAAGGTCAAAGCGGCCGATTACTATCGATCGCATCACGCCATAAGTACACCACAGCTACACGAAGAAACGGTAGCAGCATGGTTACAGATATATTTATTCATCTATGTCTTTGTTTCTATCCGATATATAGGGCTATTACAAATGATTGAAGCGATTTCATAAATTCACTGTAGCTCCATTCATTGACATATGGTCACGACACACTACAGATACGTAGAAAAACTCATAAAGTTTTGTTCGGCTGAAGCCGCACTTCAGGTTTCTGCCGCCAGAGCGCTCGAGAGCGCAGTGAGACAAAATGACCACAGGAGCCGAGAAAGCGTATGTCGTGCTTGAAATGCACTCACATCAGTCAGTCATAACAGTGCAACGACACTTCAGGACGAAGTTCAACAAAGATCCACCAACTGATAACTCCATTCGGAGATGGTATGCGCAGTTTAAAGCTTATGGGTGCCTCTGCAAGGGGAAATCAACGGGTCGGCCTGCAGCGAGCGAAGAAACGGTTGAACGCGTGCGGGCAAGTTTCACGCTTAGCCCGCGAAAGTCGACGAATAAAGCAAGCAGGGAGCTAAACGTACCACAGCCGACGGTTTGGAAAATCTTACGGAAAAGGCTAAAGCAGAAGCCTTACCGTTTTTAATTGCTACAAGCCCTGACACCCGATGACAAAGTCAAACGCTTTGAATTTTCGGCGCGGTTGCAACAGCTCATGGAAGAGGATGCGTTCAGTGCGAAACATGTTTTCAGTGATGAAGCAACATTTTTTTCTTAATGGTGAAGTGAACAGACACAATGTGCGAATCTGGTCGGTAGAGAATCCTCACGCATTCGTGCAGCAAATTCGCAATTCACCGAAAGTTAACGTGTTTTGTGTAACCTCACGGTTTAAAGTTTACGGCCGTTTTTTCTTCTGCGAAAAAAACGTTACAGGACACGTGTATCTGGACATGCTGGAAAATTGGCTCTTGCCACAACTGGAGACCGACAGCACCGACTTCATCTTTCAACAGGATGGTGCTCCACCGCACTTCCATCATGATGTTTGGCATTTCTTAAACAGGAGATTGGAAAACCGATGGATCGGTCGTGGTGGAGATCATGATCAGCAATTCATGTCATGGCCTCCACGCACTCCCGACTTAGCCCCATGCGATTTCTTTCTGTGGGGTTATGTGAAAGATTCAGTGTTTAAACCTCCTCTACCAAGAAACGTGCCAGAACTGCGAGCTCGCATCAACGATGCTTTCGAACTCATTGATGGGGACATGCTGCGCCGAGTGTGGGAGGAACTTGATTATCAGCTTGATGTCTGCCGAATCACTAAAGGGGCACATATCTAACATTTGTGAATGCCTAAAAAACTTTTTGAGTTTTTGTATGTGTGTGCAAAGCATTGTGAAAATATCTCAAATAATAAAGTTATTGTAGAGCTGTGAAATCGCTTCAATCATTTGTAATAACCCTGTGTACTATTCATGAAGAAATTGGTCAATAGTTTACTGTGTTTTAGAAAGCACAGAGACATTAGGCTACTGGCTTACTGCTGTTCTATTCCTTTGATATATGTTTGTGTATTTATTGATCTTTGATATTTGTTTGTGTATTTAATAATGTGTGTTAGAGCGTGTTTATGGTCCAGCCATAGGAATATTTATTTAATTTCAAGTTATTTAAATGTAAATCGAGTATTTCGAATGTGTTTCAAAATGTTTGTGAGTGTGCGTTGTCTTGGAGACATGACGGGAGCGCTATCGCCAATCACAGCGCTCGTTACTAAGGGAGGTGACTACCGAAGTGAATGGAGAGGGAGTTGTGAACAGTGCAGCGCGAGGGACAGTCGCACAGGACACGAGAGAGTCCTGGACAGTACGGCGCAACGGACGCATAGTCGCGGGAAAGACTTGGAGAGTGGAGAAGTTTCGCGCGTGGTAGCGGAAGATAGAAATATTTCCTAGTGCCGACTTGTGCTCTTATGTGATTTCCGTGGCTTTTGCAGCGAAGACGTAGTATGCGTTTAGAAGTGAATATCTCGCGAGCTAAGTTGTTGTTCATAACTAATTACGTGAATTAGGAATCTATTGTTTCCCTGTTATTCAACTTCTATTTTATTTAATTGCTGGACCGTAGACACCAATAAGTGTTTTGTAGTAATAAACGGCATTCTTATAGGTACATCTATTATCGTACTCATCATTTAAAGTCGTGAAGAATAGCACCTGCAGATTTTATTTAATTGCAATCTTTCATTTACAAAGTTCCATGTAACATTCAAAATTCGCAGTTGCCGAGTGGTGGAAATCTTCGACCATTCGATTCATGTGTATATTCATATTGTATACTGTAGACTCAGCAGTATTGGGCTTGTAATGCGGCAACTACGTACCCCAGCCCCTGGGCAACGAAACCAGCCAAAACTTTTAATATTTCAACTCTGAGTCAGAGGGTACGTAGTTGAGGGTCTCATCATTTCATTATTATTTGAAAACCTGCAGTTGGGACGCACCATCACACCACATCATCATTTATTATTTGGAAAGCCCGCATTGTGCCATGGACTTACGGTTCCGCACTTACGTTTAGTGAAAAAATACGAGCTTACGGAATATCGGACCAGGTTTGTGATTGGATTCAGGATTTCCTAGAAGAAAGAACACAACATGTCATTCTTAACGGTTCAAAATCTGCAGATGTAGAGGTAATTTCGGGAGTACCGCAAGAAAGCGTGATAGGACCTTTATTGTTTACAATATACATAAATGACTTAGTTGACAACATCGGTAGCTCCGTGAGGCTATTTGCAGATGACACGGTTGTCTACAAGAAAGTAGCAACATCAGAAGACTCGTACGTACTCCAGGAAGACCTGCAGAGGATTAATGCATGGTGCGACAGCTGGCAGCTTTCCCTAAACGTAGATAAATGTAATATAATGCGCATACATAGGGGCAGAAATCCATTCCAGTACGATTATGCCATAGGTGGTAAATCATTGGAAGCGGTAACGACCGTAAAATACTTAGGAGTTACTATCCGGAGCGATCTGAAGTGGAATGATCACATAAAACAAATAGTGGGAAAAGCAGGCGCCAGGTTGAGATTCATAGGAAGAATTCTAAGAAAATGTGACTCATCGACGAAAGAAGTAGCTTACAAAACGCTTGTTCGTCCGATTCTTGAGTATTGCTCATCAGTATGGGACCCTTACCAGGTTGGATTAATAGAAGAGATAGACATGATCCAGCGAAAAGCAGCGCGATTCGTCATGGGGACATTTAGTAGGCGCGAGAGCGTTACGGAGATGCTGAACAAGCTCCAGTGGCGGACACTTCAAGAAAGGCGTTACGCAATACGGAGAGGTTTATTATCGAAATTACGAGAGAGCACATTCCGGGAAGAGATGGGCAACATATTACTACCGCCCACATATATCTCGCGTAATGATCACAACGAAAAGATCCGAGAAATTAGAGCAAATACGGAGACTTACAAGCAGTCGTTCTTCCCACGCACAATTCGTGAATGGAACAGGGAAGGGCGGATCAGATAGTGGTACAATAAGTACCCTCCGCCACACACCGTAAGGTGGCTCGCGGAGTATAGATGTAGATGTAGACTTGGTGAAGCCCTATTGATTGTTATCTTGAACAGGCAATACCTCGCTATCTGCAAGTTTCACTGAAGTCTTTTTCCTGTTGTCCTCGTTTCACACCTCTGTGCCGCCCCTCTCGAGTCAAATTCTTCCCCGAGTCGTTTTTTTTTTTCAGTACTAGAGTTATTGCAAGTGAAATTATATCCTGGTGTATACTACTCAGTCTCTATGCCATATGGGTAAATTCTGACTTCTGCCTCATTTTAGTTCTCATCCATCAGCCGTGCAAGTCTTTGATGTGCAACATTCCTCGTTGATACCTGTCAGAAATATAGTCAAAGTTCTCTTCATCCTCAAGAAATCAGGCTGGGACAGCTTCTCCACACATTCATTCTTCAGTGCCATATTTTTTTTCCCAACGAAGGATGATATTGTGTTAATAGCTCTAGTATTCTGCAGTCTAGGTGTTCAGGAAACGTTCCACCTCGAATATTGTATCATCCTTCAGGTAACGCCTTCCATGCAACACTTTTTCAATCTGAGGAAAGGGGAACAGGGCAGTGACTGCCACGGAGGGACGAGGCAAAATTTGATACCCCGAGGCAGCAGTACGTGTAAGTTCTGTGCTGTAGCGTTGTCATGGAGTGAAAACGCCACCTTGGACAGCTTCCCGCAATGCTTTGTCTTCACATTAATCTCGTCGGGGGGTTGCGACAGAATGCTCCGGTGGCTGTTTGCCCCTCATAGCTATAATCTGTAGCACCAGATCGGCGGTGGTCAGTCCCCATGTTTCAACTGTTCGCTTTACTCCTTCGCCTTTGGGTCACAGCGATACACTCAGCAGTCGTCCAAGGCGGTCAGGTGGGTCAAAACATCAACCGGGTTGGCTGACATTCCCACTACCGGCTCGGTATGACTGGCTCTCTGAATGTGTGTGACCACTCGCAGAACCAGTGCGCGGCGAGCGTCGTCTTGTTCAAAATGTCGCGTCAGATCCTGAAATCTGATCCAGGAACAATTTTCACCTTCTCCACTGCCGCCTACAACGTATTGCGCCGGTCTACGATAACCAGAGCCGCCACTTCCGTTGCGATTCTTCATGAAGAGATAATGCGTAACTTCGCCGGCCGCTGTGAGCGAGCGGTTCTAGGTGCTTCAGTCCGGAACCACTCAGCTACTACGGTCGCAGGTTCGAATCCTGCCTCGGGCATCGATGTGTGTGATGTCCTTAGGTTAGTTAGGTTTACGTAGTTCTAAGTCTAAGGGACTGATGACCTCAGATGTTAAGTTCCATAGTGCTTAGAGCCATTTGAACCATTGGAGTTCGTACCTTCGTTCTTCGTCTTTCAGACTTGTTTGACCAGACTGGAAGCTTGTGTGAGAACTAACCAATGGATCATAGAATGATTCGTTTGGTGCAGACTTTCACCAGCTTAGCATGGATTGCCACAGCTTTGTTCTGATTCTAATAAACGAAACGAATTACCCAAGGATACTCCATCAATCCGCTGCGGCATTTTGCTTCAGCACCTTTAGCGACGTACAACGGTACTGTGGTGCAGGCATTTCAATTTCTGCCAGGACTGCAGCCATGCACTTACAAATGCAAAAAAATTAATTATTTAACTTTATTATTTCTAGGTGACAATTAAAACTTTATCCTTACCCATCGTAGTAGTCTTCTGTACGACAGATTAAGCGTGTGTTGCCGCCTGTTTTACTTGCTATTAACCTTTCGTGGTCCTTCCCCTCCATATCTCTGCGCATTGATACTCTTAAATTTTTGCAAGACACGAAAAACTCCTGTAGCGATTCATTAATCCTGTAGTCAGACGGTACGGTACTTTTCGTGAAGTACCACCACTTGTCATATCTCTGCAATAAGAGTTAATTGCCAGTACTTGATCCAGCCTGAAATTGCATCAAGGTCTGAGTAGATATTCCTGGTAATCACAACCTAAAACCGAACTCCACTGGCAAAATTTCGGAGTTCCTAGCAGATATTTTCTGAGTACTTTGGTATGAAAACTCGTCGTCCCCGTTGACTCGTTACAAACTAACTGAATTTCGTTTCATTTTCCACCCCATTCATCTTTGTATCTCTACTCCACCGAAAATATCTGCACACGATTGTAAATTTCGGTGGTATGCGCCGTGTGTCTTGTTAGTAAACAAGCTTGATCCATTCCCTGACTCCACTTGGCGTCGACAACAGTAACGTCGCTCGATTCCGAGTCTGCTTTGGTTTCCCGGCCGTTCCAGCTGTACGTTGACAGCGATGCACAGCAGTACGAATAGTTTTAGTGATGAAGAGTTGGCCGATATACTCCTCGTGTATTGGGTCACTGAATGGAATGGACAACCTGCACAGCGGCGCTGTGCTGAGCTCTTCCTGCAGCGACGGCAAATCCCGTCACCGTACTTTTGCATCTGTACACGGGCGCCTACGACCCTACGACAAACCAGATTATTCCATGTTACATACCTTACTATTATAGCTAATGTATTTTCATTGAAAAAAAGGTAACTCGGACAGCGAATACAAATAGTTATAATTACGCTATTAGTCCGTGATGAGCCACCGGTCACCACAGGCCCCTTGTACCGCAACTCTCAGAAAATGTCCCTGAATGAATTACTCGTTGTATCACAAGCGAAAAGCTTAAGTTACCGACTAATGCCATCCACTAAGTGACTAATGTCTACCGTGATCAGCAACAAGTACACTACTGGCCATTAAAATTGCTACGCCACGAAGATGAAGTGCTACAGACGCGAAATTTAACCGATAGGAAGAAGATGCTGCGATATGCAAATGATTAACTTTTCAGAGCATTCACACAAGCTTGGCGCCGGTGCTGACACCTACAACGTGCTGACATGAGCAAAGTTTCCAACCGATTTCTAATACACAAACAGCAGTTGCCGGTGTTGCCTGGTGAAAAGTTGTTGTGATGCGTCGTGTAAGGAGAAGAAACGCATACCATCACGTTTCCGACTTTGATAAAGGTCGGATTGTAGCCTATCGCGATTGCGGTTTATCATATAGCGACATTGCTGCTCGCGTTGGTCGATATCCAATGACTTTTAGCAGAATATGGAATCGGTGGGTTCAGGAGGGTAATACGGAACGCCGTGCTGGATCCCAAAGGCCTCGTATCACTAGCAGTCGACATGACAGGCACATTATCCGCATCGCTGTAACGGATCGTGCAGCCACGTCTCGATCCCTGAGTCAACAGATGGGCACGTTTGAAAGACAACAACCATCTGCACAAACAGTTCGACGACGTTTGCAGCAGCATGGACTATCAGCTCGGTGAACATTGCTGCGGTTACCCTTGACGCTGCATCACAGACAGGGGCGCCTGTGATGGTGTACTCAACGACGAACCTCGGTGCACGAATGGCAAAACGTCATTTTTTCGGATGAATCCAGGTTCTGTTTACAGCATCATGATGGTCGTATCCGTATTTGGCGATATCGCGGTGAACGCAAATTGGAACCGTGTACTCGTCATCGCCATACTGACGTATCACCGGGCGTGATGGTATGGGGGTGCCATTGGTTACACGTCTCTGTCACCTCTTGTTCTCATTGACGGCACTTTGAACATTGGACGTTACATTTCAGATGTGGCTCTACCCTACATTCGATCTCTGCGAAACCCTACATTTCAGCAGGATAATGCACGACCGCATGTTGCAGGTCCTGTACGGGCCTTTCTGGATACAGAAAATGTTCGACTGCTGCCCTGGCCAGCACATTCTTCAAATCTCTCACATTTGAAAACGTCTAGTCAGTGGTGGCCGAGCGACTGTCTCGTCACAATACGCCAGTCACTACTCATGATGAACTGTGGTATCATGTTGAAACTGCATGGCCAGCTGTACCTGTACACGCCATCCAAGGTCTGTTTGACTCAATGCCCAGGCGTATGAAGGCAGTTATGACGGCCAGAGGTGGTTGTTCTGGGTACTGATTTCTCAGGATCTATGCACCCAAACTGCGTGAAAATGTAATCACATGTCAGTTCTGGTGTAATATATTTGTCCAACGAATACCCGTTTATCATCTGCATTTCTTCTTGGTATAGCAATTTTAATGGCCAATAGTGTAAAAAGCCATGCTCCTATCTCACTCTCGTGGGGCCCACCAGCTGCTACTTAAGTGGTCATAACGTCCTGCGACCTGGCTCTCAGAAAATTCTCGATTCAGTCGCACAGCTGGCTGGATACGTGCTGGGAGCGTGCCTCGTAAGGAAGGCATCCATATCGTATTGAATGAACAGCCAAGATTCTGAACATGCCTTCGCTTCAGTAACCGTGCGTGCGAGAACTTCAGTGGATTGGAAATAACAGCCAACCATTTGCAAAATACGGTTTTATTAAACCTTGACAATGATTTCGACAGTTTTAAAACTGTCTACTTCAGAAGTCATTGTACCTATTAAGGGGAGGTTTACTATCTTTGGCCCGAAAAAGCATTTTCTTTCACAATTTTTTCTCAGGATATGTTACAGATATCAAAGTCAAACTTGGTCAAAATGTTTATTGATATTTCCTCTACAAACTGGAATTTTTTCGACCGTAAATGTCGAAGAGCAAAGGCGGAAGTGCCGTCGGAACGAAACAAAATTTCGATGTAGACTTCCTCGGGCGGTATGCCACAGGTCAGCCGGTTCGTCTGAAATCAAAATTGAGTTGATGTTAGCGAAGTATGTAAGATACTTTAGGAGTTGTTCCTCTCTTAAGTTATTTGGACCATAGGAAATAAAATGGCAGCCATTTAAAAAATAAGGTTTTTTCATCGATTTTTCGACTTCGTCGGCCAAGTAACAATATTTATAGTTGCTGGATCGGAATAAAAGTGGTACAACTCCTAGACACTTTAGTTAGCTTCGTCGGAAAGAAAGAATCATGCCAATCGGTTCAGTAGATTTGAAGTTACCATACCGCGCGATAAAAAAGAAGTCATTTTGATAAAAACGCGTTTGAAGCTTTGACTATATATAAATGCAATATTATGCAACTTACATTCAATCTGCTATTCCGGGTCTTTAAAATAGTCCTTCCTCTTCGTCATAGAGGGCGTTCCGCTCGATCTAGGCCATCCTGCGCTGCTCCAGAGAGCTCGTACGGCCGGTGACAAGCGGATTTCGGCCGCTTGAATCCGGTGCTCGTCCGAATGCTTGGCGAACTGCGTCGAATAGAGTCCCAGGGTGACGTCTATCGTTGTCACGGTCTTCAGAATTGCTGAATACCCTTCACTGAAGTGCTCACTGCCAGGAAAGTCGCAACCTCCACAGTCTTCGCACCAGAATCCAAATTCATAGGGGCTAACTTCCAAACACAAGGGTTCAAACTTTCATTTGAATTTTGTGTGTTTCCTCCCAAGCACCGGTACAATAACTCGTCTTCCGAAAGAAAAAGCTGGTGCTTGAAAAAGGCCGATTTCAGTCAGGTGCATTATTTTTTTTTTTTTTTGTTCAACCGCGAATAACAAACATTTCCGTTCCGCATTCGGAAAAACCGTTTGAGGGGTGGATGCTGAACAGTTTAATGGATCCAAAAACGCAATTTAAAAAAATCAATTTTTTTCAACCAAAAAATAGTAAACCTCCCCTTAACAAATATTACGACATTGTGTGTAGAATAGATACGGTATCGTCAGAGCAAACAAAATTACAGGAAAAGTTTGCAAATAATTTTAATGAAGCGTTCTCATGTATAATCACATCATCTATATCCAATGTGGGAATCGTTGACTGTCTAGTACATGTTCGTGTCATCCATTTAATCACCATTTAAAATACATGATTTAGAAGTAGTAGCTCACTCTACTGTAGAGCTTTGTCTTTAACCTTTTCGAAACATCACACATTTGACATTGGATCCAACAACGTGTAGTGCGCCATTTGACAGACTTGTATATCTATGACGTTAAATATAAAACGTGGCATCGGATCCTACAGAGCGTAAATACGCCAGGTAAAGAGTCAGTGACTTTCACCGACTGGCTGAAGAGTGGAGGCACTCGTTTCGAGTCGCCTCTGGTAGGTGGCGCTGATGCACGTCCTGTATGCAAGTACCTGCAATGAGCAGCGTTTGTGATATCACAAGCACATATTCATTACTAGGGTTAATGTCTAAAAGGGGAGGGGGAATATATGCTACGATGAAATGTAGGACGTTCAACAATACCATCCAGGGCTACATCGGAGAAGCTCAGAAGCAATTACGGAAATCAGAAACCACCTGATTATTATTGTAAACCCATTGAAACATGAGGCAGACGTAAACACAAAATTATGAACCGTAATACCGATATTATGTTAACTGCGAAGCCATATACACTCCTGGAAATTGAAATAAGAACACCGTGAATTCATTGTCCCAGGAAGGGGAAACTTTATTGACACATTCCTGGGGTCAGATACATCACATGATCACACTGACAGAACCACAGGCACATAGACACAGGCAACAGAGCATGCACAATGTCGGCACTAGTACAGTGTATATCCACCTTTCGCAGCAATGCAGGCTGCTATTCGCCCATGGAGACGATCGTAGAGATGCTGGATGTAGTCCTGTGGAACGGCTTGCCATGCCATTTCCACATGGCGCCTCAGTTGGACCAGCGTTCGTGCTGGACGTGCAGACCGCGTGAGACGACGCTTCATCCAGTCCCAAACATGCTCAATGGGGGACAGATCCGGAGATCTTACTGACCAGGGTAGTTGACTTACACCTTCTAGAGCACGTTGGGTGGCACGGGATACATGCGGACGTGCATTGTCCTGTTGGAACAGCAAGTTCCCTTGCCGGTCTAGGAATGGTAGAATGATGGGTTCGATGACGGTTTGGATGTATCGTGCACTATTCAGTGTCCCCTCGACGATCACCAGTGGTGTACGGCCAGTGTAGGAGATCGCTCCCCACACCATGATGCCGGGTGTTGGCCCTGTGTGCCTCGGTCGTATGCAGTCCTGATTGTGGCGCTCACCTGCACGGCGCCAAACACGCATACGACCGTCATTGGCACCAAGGCAGAAGCGACTCTCATCGCTGAAGACGACACGTCTCCATTCGTCCCTCCATTCACGCCTGTCGCGACACCACTGGAGGCGGGCTGCACGATGTTGGGGCGTGAGCGGAAGACGGCCTAACGGTGTGCGGGACCGTAGCCCAGCTTCATGGAGACGGTTGCGAATGGTCCTCGCCGATACCCCAGGAGCAACAGTGTCCCTAATTTGCTGGGAAGTGGCGGTGCGGTCCCCTACGGCACTGCGTAGGATCCTACGGTCTTGGCGTGCATCCGTGCGTCGCTACGGTCCGGTCCCAGGTCGACGGGCACGTGCACCTTCCGCCGACCACTGGCGACAACATCGATGTACTGTGGAGACCTCACGCCCCACGTGTTGAGCAATTCGGCGGTACGTCCACCCGGCCTCCCGCATGCCCACTATACGCCCTCGCTCAAAGTCCGTCAACTGCACATACGGTTCACGTCCACGCTGTCGCGGCATGCTACCAGTGTTAAAGACTGCGATGGAGCTCCGTATGCCACGGCAAACTGGCTGACACTGACGGCGGCGGTGCACAAATGCTGCGCAGCTAGCGCCATTCGACGGCCAACACCGCGGTTCCTGGTGTGTCCGCTGTGCCGTGCGTGTGATCATTGCTTGTACAGCCCTCTCGCAGTGTCCGGAGCAAGTATGGTGGGTCTGACACACCGGTGTCAATGTGTTCTTTTTTCCATTTCCAGGAGTGTATAAGACCGTAAAATTATCAATGTAGACAATAATCTATTTCAGAACGTTAGTTCCTTGCAATCTGTTAAGATAACGTAAATTCAGTAAGTAATTATAAACGAAATGGCCATGACAGTGTAGTTGGTTTTATAAAATTTTTATAACATTGTCGGGTTCAGGACCATTGGTCCCGTCCTCAGACCCACTTTAAATGCACATCTTATTGCTGTTACGTATTATATTCCGGATCACAGTGGGTCTCAACATAAGTGAGCAAGCGCCACGTTCACACCATGCAAAGTGACACCTCACTGGTGAACAACAGACTGTTGCGATGTAATAAAATGCCTGCCAAATGCGAGAAAGATTCGCCCGCTGAGGCTTCTGTATGAAAATGGTTATAAAGACGTAATAGTTCATCCATCATGGGAATCGAGAGTCTCATTGAATTTTGCGTGTTATCGATATAGATACTGGCAGGATATTCCAAGACCATATCAAAATCTTTACCGTAGTGTCCCCCAGGGGGCTCGCCACTCTTTGGCGGGTTCGTGCTTGACTAACACGGGCAACCTTCGCAACACTGTTTCCCTTCCGTGGTGCATGTCTATTCTCTTCCAATTCTTTTTCCCCGCCCTTTGGGGACATGGTGGGGGTATTCTTGAGAATGTTCTGCATTCTGTCGCTGACTAAGAGCTGTCTCACCTTTGTTTTTAACTCCCTTTTCCTTTCTTTGTTTCCCTTCTCCTGTCGTTCCTCCGCTTCGGCGTTTGAGCTTCCTCTTTTTCTTCTTCCTCCCTGTGCGCTACTGAAGGCCAGCCCACGCGTCTGACATATTACAGGTGACTGGGTAACGCGTAATTCCCAGCCCCGCATCGACAGGTAGGGTTCGCACGTACCCCCTGGTACATGCCAGGCCCAGGGAGGGGTGCTTACCTGAGCTGCAACCTTCCCAGACTGCCGATTGGTCCCTCTGTCAGCTGTTCGGGAGGTGTGACCTGAGGTGTGAACAAGCACCTAAGGCGGGTGCGCCCCCTTGTGAAGGGAGATCCCAGCTGGAAGGAGCGCGCCATCAGAGACGCTGGCAATCATGGGGGATTTCCTCACGATGAGTCAATCATCTTCCCACTCAACGCCTGCAAAACGTAAACGTAATGAGGCTAATGATTCAAAGACCCTTCCCACTGTACCACAGTTCCTCGTGGTCACATGTACTGAAGACAGTCAGTCCTTCACCACAGTAAATCCATTTATTATTCGGAAAGGTGTTGATGCAAATGCCGACCCTTTGAAATCTTGCTCTCCTTTATGGCTGGCACTTTGCTTTTGGAGACCACTTCTGATTCTCAAGCACAACTGCTTGCTGCCTCGCTTCTCCATGGTTACCCAGTTCGTGACAAGGCCCATAGAGCTTTCAATTCTTCCTGTGGTGTAATTTACACCAGGCTGCCAGTCAGTCTGAGACCAAAATCCAATCTTACCTCTCTGATCGGGGTGTCATTGCCGTCCATAGCATAAAGAGAAAGGTAGATTCCTCCTTAGTCCCCACCTGCACTCTCTTTCTCACCTTTGATAGAGTGGTGCTTCGTCCGATATCAAAGCAGCCCATGAAATTAGCACAATCCAGCCGTAAATTCCAAACCCAATGCGCTGCTACCAGTGTCATCATTCCAGCCACACTACAATGTCTTGTCGCCACACAGAGAAATGTGTCTCCTATGGTAGGGGTGTGCACAAGGGCGATTGTCCACCTCTTCCTCCCCGCTGTATCAACTGCAATGGCAGTCATGCCGCCTCCTCTCGGGATTGTCCCGTGTATCTTGATGGGTGGGCTGTTCACGAGATCCTGGTAAAGGAAAAAGTGCCTTACCCAGTCGCTCACAAGTTACTGGCTAGTCGCAAGCCCTGCATTCTCCCATCTGGCACCTATAGTTCTCTTCTTGTTATCCCTCGCTCCATGAAGGACATGGCCACGCAGACATGCGACCTCCAATTCAGCTCTGAGGTTGTGAACTGGCCCAGTGCCAAGGCATCATCGCCATCCGCCCCATCCAGCTGTGCAACAAGCCGCCAAACTCTCGCCTCAAGGGGCGAAGCTACCACCTACACAACCAATACGCTGGAAAGGATCTGTGAAGACTTCCTCCGCCCCTCCAGCCAAACAACACCCAAGTCTTCCTCTAACCGGAAAGGCTCGAAGAATTCTAACGATCTTCTCCTTCCCTAACTCGAAGATCCTCTTCGATGGTGTCGCCACGTGATACCTTAGCCCGGCCGGCCTCCGTGTCGACGGTGCGCACCTACGACTGTTTTTCGGCAAGCTAATGCTTCTCTGGATCCCATGGAGCAGGATCCTCTTGCCTCTGTGCGCTGTAGTAGCGACTCTTCCCCAGCTGTCACTTGGCAGCCGCCGAGTTGAGACCCCTACAGCTCTTCCTTGTCACGACTCTCCTCCAATGGAATGTTCGCGGCCTTCGGTCCCACAAAGAGGATTTATGGCTGCTTTTAGCATTGCAGCGACCCCTTGTACTCTGCCTTCAGGAAACGAAATTGTGCCCTCACGACCGCTTTGAGCTTTCACATTTCTTACCACCTTCCCACTGAGTTCGGCATTCCATCTCATCGGGGCGTCATGCTGCTCGTACAGGATGACGTTCACAGTCAACTCATCTGCCTGACAACCAGACTTCAAGCTGTTGCAGTTCGCCTTTCCCTTCCCCACCTGACTTTTTCTGTCTGTACCATTTATGTCCTTCCATCATTCGCTGTCACCAGGTCAGACTTCCTTCAGCTTATTGGGCAACTACCTCGCCCATTTTTTGCTACACGGTGACTTTAATGCGCATCATCCCACTTGGGGTTCTCCAAGGACCTGTCAGAGAGGTGCCCTCTTGGTTGAACTTCTTAACCAACGTAACCCCTTCTGCCTTAACACTGGGGTACCGACTTTCCATTCCAACTCTTCGCACACCTATTCCCATTTGGACCTATCCTTGTGCACTGCCCAGCTTGGCCCTCGTCTTGAGTGGTACGTTCTGTGACACCTACTCGAGTGACCGTTTCACGTGTGCTATCCGTTTGCTGACTCTATCCCATCCGTGTGCACGCCCAAATGGCAGCTTCCTAAGGTTGACTGGTAGCTTTACTCCTCCCTGGCGACCTTCGAAGACCAAGATTTCCCCAGTTGTGATGACCAGGTGGAACATCCCACAAATGTTGTCCTTACTGCTAGAGAACGTTCCATTCCCCGCACTTCCTCTTTACCACGTCGTGTCCCAGTCCCTTGGAGGACTGAGGCATGCCGCGACGCAGTGAGACGTGCTCTCCTCGTTTTTAACTGCCATCCTGCGATGGAAAACTGCATTCATTATAAACATATGCCTGCAGAGTATCGTCGCGTTCTTCGGGATAGCAAAAGAGCTAGCTGGATTTCATTCACTAGTTCCTCTGTCGTGTGGGCCAACTTCCGACAGCTCTCTGGGACCAAGATCCATTCCCCATTTTCCGGCCTGACAGTAGCTGACGATGTCATCGTAGAACCCATTGCTATCTCCAGCACCCTGGGTCCCCACTTTGCAGAAGTTTCGAGCTCTCCCCCCTGTCACCCTGCCTTCCTCCATCCGAAACGAGCGGAGGAGTCTCGGCCGATACCCTTCTCTTCTCCGAATCGTGAGTGCTACAATGCCACCTTTACTATGAGGGAGCTAGATCATGCTCTCAGTTCATTCCAATCCTCCGCCCCAGGGCGAGACGCCGTCCACATTCAGATGTTGCAGCACCTTTCTCTTGCGCGCAAGCACTTTCTGCTTAACACGTACAACCCCATCTTGGCAGAGGGCACATTTCCCGGACGCTGGCGTGAAGCCACTGTCATACCCGTGCCTAAGCCCGGTAAGGACAAAATCCTTCCTTCTAGCTACCGCCCCATCTCTCTTACCAGCTGCGTTTGCAAAGTGATGTAAAGTATGACTCATGCCTGGCTGGTATGGTGGCTCGAGTCTCACAATTTGCACAGTGTGGATTTCGAGTGCGGCGTTCTGCAGTTGACCATTTCGTTACTTTGTTCACCCATGTCATGAATGGTTCTCTGCTGAAATCCCAGACGGTGGCCGTGTTTTTCGATTTGGAGAAGGCATACGACACCTGCTGGAGAATTGGTATCCTCTGTACTCTTTACACGTGGGGCTTCCGTGGGCGCCTGCCCTGTATTCCTTCAGGCCTTTCTAAAAGACAGAGTTTTCGAGGTGCATGTGGGTTCTGCCTTGTCGGATCCGGTGTGCTTCAGGGTTCCGATCTGAGCGTCGTACTCTTTGTTATCGCCAATAACCCTACAATGTCCGGTCACCCCCGGGCATCTCTGGCTACCTTTTTGTTGACAATTTTGCCATCTATTGCAGTTCTCCACGGACCTGTCTCACTGAGCGGTGTCTTCGGCGATGTCTCAATCGTCTTTACTCTTGGAGCATCGACAATGCTTTCGCTTTTCCACTGACAAAACCGTCTGTATGAATTTCTGGAGGTGCAAATGGTTTCTCCCACCATCTTCACATCTTGGGCCTGTTGAAACTACGAAATTCCTGGCGCTCGTGCTCGATAGGAAACTCTCTTGGTGGTTCCTCAGTGTCCTATGTGTCCTCAATAGTACTTCCTAGGGTGCCGATCCAACCACCCTCCACATTCGGGAGGACGACGGTTCAATCCCGTCTCCGGCCATCCTGATTTAGGTTTTCCGTGATTTCCCTAAATCGCTTCAGGCAAATGCCGGGATGGTTCCTTTGAAAGGGCACGGCCGATTTCCTTCCCCATCCTTCCCTCACCCGAGCTTGCGCTCCGTCTCTAATGACCTCGTTGTCGACGGGACGTTAAAGACTAATATCCTCCTCCTCCAACGACCCTCCTCAGTTTGTACCGGTCCCTTGTCCGAACCCCGACTATGTGTACTTTGTTTATGCATCTGCACGCCCATCCCTGTTACGTAGTCTCAACACTATCCACGATCGTGGCATCCGTTTGACCATGGGCGCCTTTTACACTAACCCGGCTGCGAGTCTGTAAGCTGAAGCTGCTGAACTACCACTGTCCTATCGCCGTGACGTTCTCCCCAGCAGGTATGCATGTCGTTTGTCTGCTGTGCTCAGCCACGCATCCTATGCCTCCTTCATCGATGATTCATTTGATCGCGCATCCCTCTTCTCTGGTACGTCCTGGAATGAAGTAGTAACTGTAAAAAAAAATGTGTAATGAAAAATATTTTAAACTGACACATTCCATATCACTACGAAATGCCGTATTCATTATCTATGGAACAAGTATTAATGTAATGTAATTTAATAAAGATATGCTGAGCAGGTTTTGTGGCACAGCTTGACAAACCATGGGCTACATAGATTGGTCACAGCCTCAGACATCACAGAATAGTTGGAAATGGGTCCATTCAGTGAGTTTCATCAAAGGTTGACGTGCTTGGCGTCCTAGCATGCTAAGTGTTTCATTTCGCTTCACACGGGAAGGTACGAGCTGATTTGTTTGTTTATTTACCTATGCAAAGTTCGTTGGTTTCCTGTTCTCTCCTATTAACATCAGCGAATGGGTGGACGTGACAGCGAGTGTCTTTCAAATATTCCTCCTGCACATCTTGAGTTAGTAGATCAACGAGCTAGCAGTATTCACTTAACGTTGTACATGAGATCCTGAGGGACCACAGAGTTGGTCAGTGCCAGTACATCAAAGGGGTGCGGCTGGCAGGCCGCTTCTTAACGGGAGCTAGCTCTCGCCATTTAACAGAGAGGCGACCGATTCTAGCAACAGCCCTCTTATAGTGTTGACAAAAGTATTGCAGTTACGTGGTTTATGCTGTTTGCGTTTAGGGAGAATACCAAGTGCGCTGAGGTGTTACTGGTAATTTTGACCGAGGAGGGAGGCGTGCCAGCGCAACCCATGTGGTAGTGCAAAGCCACTCTGTCAGGGTGGCGTAGTGATTTACGCCTTTGCCTAGTGGGCAGGACACCTGGGTTCGAATCCTTGCTTTGGTACAAATTTTCATTGGTCATTTCAGTCTACATTTATACATCACAGATTTTTGAGACTTGAAAAGGTCTCTAAAACTATATACACTGTAAGTAGACTGTATAGGTTTTTTTATTGGTAACGCCACATAGCGCTCTCTGGCTGTGCTGTGTGCAGTCTGTGGCTAGTTTGCATTGTTGTCTGCCATTGTAGTGTTGGGCAGCTGGATGTGAACAGCGCATAGCGTTGCGCAGTTGGAGGTGAGCCGCCAGCAGTGGTGGATGTGGGGAGAGAAATGGCGGAGTTTTGAAATTTGTAAGACTGGATGTCATGAACTGCTATGTATATTATGATTTTTCAACGCTATTAAGGTAAATACATTGTTTGTTCTCTATCAAAATCTTTCATTTGCTAACTATGCCTATCAGTAGTTAGTGCCTTCCGCAGTTTGAATCTTTTATTTAGCTGGCAGTAGTGGCGCTCGCTGTATTGCAATAGTTCGAGCAACGAAGATTTTTGGTGAGGTAAGTGATTTGTGAAAGGTATAGGTTAATTTTAGTCAGGGCCATTCTTTTGTAGGGATTTTTTAAAGTCAGATTGTGTTGCGCTAAAATTATTGTGTGTCAGTTGAAGGACAGTCATGTATAATTTTTCTAAGGGGACGTTTCATAGCACTAAAGAGTCAAAGAAACCGGTATACCTGCCTAACGTCGTGTAGGGCCCACGCACGCACGCAGAAGTGCCGCAGCACAACGTGGCGTGGACTCGGCTAATGTCTGAAGTAGTGCTGGAGGGAACTGACACCATGAATCCTGCGGGACTGTCCATAAATCCGCGACAGTAGGAGGGGGTGGAGATTTCTTCCGAACAGCACGTTGCAAGTCATCCCAGATATGCTCAATAATGTTCATTTCTGAGGAGTTTGGTGTGTTTAAACTCAGAAGAGTGTTCCTAGAGCCACTCTGTAGCAATTCTGGACGTTAGGGGGGGGGAGGAGGAGGGGGGACGTCGCATTGTCCTACTGGAATTGCCCGAGTGCGTCGGAATTCACAATGGACATGAATGGATGCGGGTGATCAAACAGGATGCTTGCGTAGGTGTCACCTGTCGGAGTCGTATCTAGACGTATCAGGGGTCCCATAACACTCCAGCTCCAACTGCACGCCCCAAACCATTACAGAACCTCCATCAGCTTAAACAGTCCCCTGCTGACATGCAGGGTCCATGGATTTAAGAGGTTGTCTCCATAATCGAACACTTCCATCCGTTCAACAAAATTTGAAATGAGACTGGTCGTCCGTGCAATATGTTTTCAGTCATCAACAGTCCAATGTACGTGTTGACGGGCCCAGGCGAGGTGTAAAGCTTTGTGTCGTGCAGTCATTGAGAGTACACGAGTGGGCCATCGGTTCCGAGAGCGCAGAAAGGGGTGAATTATGCTGCCACAAAAATCTTTGGACATTTGCCAAACAGCATTAAAAGTCTGACAGAGCCAACTAACATTTAAAAAAAAATTAAAAGGATTTCCGAATGACAGCTGCTTACACTCAACAGGTGAACTTTTAGGTATGAAGTAGTAACTGTAAAAAAAAAATGTCGGAGATTTGATGTTTTACCCGATTCCTGGCATTGACGGTACACTCGTGAAATGGTCGTACGGGAAAATTTCCACTTCATCGGTATCTCGGACATACTGTGTCCCATCACTCGCACGCCGACTATAACACCACGTTCAAACTCACTTAAATCTCGATAACCTGCGACTGTAGCAGCAGTAACCGATCTAACAACTGCGCCAGACACTTGTTGTCTTGTGCTGTTGTTTTCCCTGATCGAGTCGTCAAGTTACGGCTTCCTGCAGCGTTTACCATCTTTGATGCCGAATTGTGTGCGATCTTGCGGGCATTGGAGCAGATGAGATGTGTTCCCAGTCTTAAGTTTGTCATCTGTTCTGACTCCCTGAGTGCCCTTCAGACCATGCAACACTTGTACCCAGCGGATACGGTCGTCCAGAACATCCACGATGCCCTACTCCACCTGCAACTGCAGGGGAAGGAGGTTTCTTTCTGCTGGGTGCCGGGGCACGTGGGTATTAGGGGAAACGAACTGGCGGATGTGGCTGCCAAAGATGCATGTTCCCTCCCTCACGTTGTTTAATGTGCCGTCCCTCTCCGTGCTGTTATCCCCCTTTTGCGTTTTCGTGTTATGCGGCAATGGGAAGAGGAGTGGCTGGCAGTCGGTGAAAATAAGCTGCGTCTGGTCAAGGCGACCACGCGGCTATGGCGTACGTCCTACCAGTCATGCAGGCGGGATGAGGTTCTCCTCACTCGCCTCCGCATCGGGCACAGTCCCTTAACGCATGGTTTTTTACTCTGGCGCGAGGACCCCCCAATCTGCAGTGCTTGTGGCGTCCAGATTACTGTCCGCCACATTTTACTTGACTATCTTTTATTCTCTGACCAGAGGGCGGTGGTTTCCTTGCCACCGTATTTGCCCTCTATTTTGCAAGACGACGCAACGACTCTGGTTAAGATCTTACGGTTTTGCGTCCTGTCCAATTTGTTGCCTCGGATTTTAGGTTCAAAATGGCTCTGAGCACTATGGGACTTAACATCTGTCGTCATCAGTCCCGTAGAACTTGGAACTACTTAAACCTAACTAACCTAAGGACATCGCACACATCCATGCCCGAGGCAGGATTCGAACCTGCGACCGTAGCGGTCAAGCGGTTCCAGACTGAAGCGCCTACAACCGCACGGCCACACCGGCCGGCTCGGATTTTCGGAAGAGGATTTTAATGTGCTGCTGGGTGACTGGCGGACCTCTTACCTAAAACCCGGGTGAGCCAGTCACGATTACCTACTTGTTTCACTTCGATTTCTATTCTCTTTTCCTTGTGTTTCCTTTCCCTTTTTTAGTGCGTTTCTTCTCCTCTTGTTTTGCCTCTGTATGTGAGGATTTGGAACTGCGTCAGGTCTGTGTCTTTTAGCCGTTCTCCTTGTTCGCTGTCCGTCTTCGTCCGTTCACCGCATGTGCTCCCGTTTCTATGCGGTTGGGCGCTGATGACCATGCTGTTTAGCGCCCGAAAACCTCAAACCACACACACACACACACACACATACATGTTGTCTTATACAAACGTTGCCGACAGCAGCCCCGTATTCTGCCTGTTTACATAACTCTGTATTTGAATGCCGCGCGGGATTAGCCGAACGGTCTAGGGCTCTGCAGTCATGGACTGTGCGGCTGGTCCCGGCGGAGGTTCGAGTCCTCCCTCGGGCATGGGTGTGTGTGTTTGTCCTTAGGATTTAGGTTAAGGGGCTCCGGAACGCCCTATACTTGCAATGTTAAAATAACGCTTATAAATTACATCTTTCCTCACAAAGTATTTGAGGTAGGAAGTTGAACTTTTTACAGATTATTTATTGGAATATGGGCTACAACTTAACACAGGGATTTTACAAAATTTTAGTTCAGTTATTAAAGATGATTTTTTTTTCAATTGTAATGAAAATTCACAACATTTTTTGCAATTTTTATTTATATATTCAAAAATATACAGTTTTTTGGAAAAAGGCTGTGTTAAATTATGCAGAAGGTACTGTGTAACATTTGCTGAAAGTTTGAAACAAATATGTTTGGAAGATCCTTAGAAAACATGTAATTAGTATGAGAAAATAAAAGTTTTGGGAATCGAGCGACAAAGATTGGATTAACTTTTTAGTGCATTCCAGGTCCATAGGATGGATTATCTACAGCCTCTGCAAATTGCTCCTCCAACTTCCTCTTGTTCCTCCTCCTGTTTACTCTTGCTTGTATTTCTAGACTCTTTACAGCCCTGTCTGCAGCCCGAAGGCGTTCCTTGTCTAAAGCAAGCATCGCTCGTACCATGTTAGAACCTATCTTCATCCCCATATTTCTAAATACCTTGCACCTTACAAAGTTGCCATCAATGAAAGTCGCAACAGCAACTTTACTTTTACTCATTATTATACTTCAACAAAACAGAGACTCAAGAAACAGAATTAATTAGGAATATTTTCGAGATAACGACAGAGCAAATAAACATGAAACAATCGACAATCACAGCAGCGATATATATTGAACCATCACAGGTTAGCCACAACACATACTTTATCTCACATCACTAAAATGTACCTGATGAACACGGACGTTAATAATAACAAAATTTGACAGCAGTTTAACAGCGCCACAGTGGGTCACGCCCATGTAGAACACATTTCAAAAAAAATTTAAAAATAGTTGTAGTCTTCCGAATTGAATAAATTATATATCTATTAAAAGGTAATAGTATGCAGATTCAGAAAACGCAAAAAAGTAAAAATTGAACTTTTCATGATTTTGAGCCTTTCCGGAGCCCCTTAAGTAGTGTGTAAGCTTAGGGACTGCTGACCTCAGCAGTTAAGTCCCATAAGATTTCACACACATTTGTATTTGAATAAGCATGCCTATACCAACTTCTTTGGTATTTAGTGTAGTTTCGTCTGATCAAAAAAATCGCAGTTGGCGGACCATATGATGCTGACGTCCCACCATTTTGTGAAAGGTACGTGGCCCCACTGAGAATGACTGCGAATAAGCGCGTTGTCGGCGAAATTCCTCGTGCGTGGTGGTGGGAGGCGCAATCCCAGAGGGCGTCAGCAGGTGCGGCAGTCCTGGCGCAGGTGAGCACCGCGGGCCGACGTTGATGAATAGCGGGGCGGCCGCGCGGCTCAGGGAGCGCCGCCAGGGGAGGGACGGGACGCGACGGGACAGGGGGCGCTGATAAATGGCGGCGCCGCAGGGCGGCGACGGAGCGGGGCTCCGCCGTGGCCCGTCTGCGGACCAGCTCCAAATTACCCCGCCGGCTTATCGCCGCTCAGTGTGGCTAATGATAGCACTCCACTCCCATATTCGCCGGAGATAATCATCTGCTCGCGGGGTCGAGCCGGAGTGCCGGGGCACCGTGGATTAACCACTGTAGTGCCTGTGTCGCACTTGAGTGCGGTCTGCAGAGGAACGACATTAATAGTGGGACCTTAAGTTCACATGTGAAACTACGTGTTTCGGGAAGCAGGTCGTTTGACACTTGACAGTCAGAGGTCGGGTACTCAAAAATTTCACGATATTGACATTTTAACAGGCTTTCCGAGGTTAAAGATTCTTTCACTTCAGTCACAACTGAAAATTTCAACAAAATGTGCGAGCAACATACTTTATTAAGATGAACCATTAACTTTAAATCTTTAAGTATAAAGTACATGTTTTTATATCATTCATACGTATCGTCTCTGATTATATATATATATATATATATATATATATATATATATATACAGGGTGGGCCATTGATAGTGACAGGGCCAAATATCTCACGAAATAAGCATCAAACGAAAGAACTAGAAAGAACGAAACTCGTCTGGCTTGAAGGGGAAAACCAGATGGCGCTATGGTTGGCCCGCTATCCCTTTTGTCCATACGGTGTCGTATGCTGAGGTGAGATCTAATAATACCATGCCCGTTTTCTACCAAAACAAAAAGAAAACGGGCATGGTATTATTAGATCTCACCTCAGCATACGACACCGTATGGACAAAAGGGATACTGTATAAATTGTCAAAAGTCGTGAAATGCAAGAAGATCATAGATCTAGTCAGAAATATGTTGATAAACAGGAGATTCAAGGTATCTCTGAATGGGAAAACAAGCAGCTACAGGACACTACAAAATGGTCTCCCCCAAGGGTCTGTGCTGGCTCCATGCCTTTTCAATTTATACATAGCGGACATCCCAAACCTGGAATCTCGTTCTTTTATGTATGCAGATGACATCCTATCGCGGCTCACGCCAACACTTTCGAAGAACTGGAAGAAATTTTAAACAGGGATCTGGAACGACTACAACAATATTATGACAACTGGCACCTCAAAGTAAATCCGACTAAATCCGTGGCATCAATAATGCACTTGTGTAACAAAGATGCAAATCGTGAGCTAAAAGTGCAAATAAAAGGTAAATTGTTGAAAAACGATAGAACGCCAAAATATCTGGGTGTTAAGCTAGATCGCACTCTCACATATAAGAGCCACCTGTACGAAGTCGCCCAAAAAATGAAAACAAGAAACAACATCATAATGAAACTGGCAGGAACAACCTGGGGATGTTCCACTGAAACTCTACGTACATCAGCACTGGCACTTCTGTATAGTGTAGCGGAATATTGCGCACCCATCTGGGCCCGCAGTAGGCATGTCAGATATATTGATGTGCAACTTAACGAAACAATGAGGCTCATAACAGGAACAGTAAGACCCACCCCGAAACCTTGGCTGCCCGTCCTTGCCAATATCGAACCACCCTCGATTAGACGTGAAAGAGCAATCCAGAGGTACAAAGAAAAGTTCTGGGACCTACCTCCTCCCCCTGACAGATTGATGTCAAGAAATCCCTTCTGGAAAGAACTCAAACAACAGATTGATATCGATAACCTGTGGAAACAGCAATGGCAGGAAAGCAAAGTGAATAACAGTTTCCTTATTGAGGACCCATCTCAACGAGTTCCAGGCTTCCAACTCCAACGTAGAGTGTGGGTAACTCTAAATCGTCTGCGGACAGGTGTTGGTCGGTGCGGATATTTGTTGAAAAAGTGGGGTTTCTCCCAGGACCCCAATTGTGAGTGCGGAGAGAGTCAAACCATGCAGCATATAGTTGAGCGCGACGTACACGGACTTAAGGGAGGAAATCTGATGGACATACATGTGATAAGTGACCAAGCACTTTTGTGGCTGGAAACCCTGAAAATTTTATTGTAAATCATTGTTAATGTTAATTTAAATTTTTATGTTGATGTTTGTAAGTGTATCACGCTTTGCCTGTAGCTGAACGAGAAATAATGGCCCGCTAGATGGCGCTGCCATAGGTCAAACAGATATCAACTGCGTTGCTTGAGGCTTTCCCGACGGACATGTTGTATATATGGTTCTCGGGCGAGACGTCGGATGTCATAGTGAAAACTCCACAATATTTCGTCAGCGCAACTGGCCGACATCGTCAGGTGCGACGAACACACTGCTAAGGCAGGACCAGGGCTCCCCATTTATGCCAGTTTTAGGCAGGAAGTGCGTATGCGTGGAAGCGCCAAATTCGATGGCCAATAGCGACGATATCAACTGATAGCTGGAAGGACAGTAACGCCACCTACAGGATGAAGAACCAAATACTTCGGCGCACGCACGGACGCTGCCGCCGCAGCTCTGCGCTGCCATCGGCAGCCCCAGCGACCTCTGTCGGAAGCCGCAAGCAGTAGTGCGCGTCCACGTAGGCGCCTTGATTATCCTCCCGTTGTCAACAGAATATTTATGTTGCTGGCGAATCGTCGTCCGTCTTATGACCAAAAGTATTCCTCCCTGCTCGAAGCGACTTCAATATGGCCAGTGCAGGATCCCATGCTGAACTAAGCTGAAAGCCCGTGTCTCTGTTAACAAGATTCGTCGAGCTACGTATTTCAACTGCTTCCTTAATAACACTGTCCCAGTACGAACTCGTCGATGCGAGAATTTTTGTATGTAGGTAATTCATAGAATGGCCTGTACTGAGACAATGCTCGGCCACTGCAGACTTCACTGGTTGCTCCAGACGAGTGTAGCGTCGGTGTTCAGTGCATCTCTCTTCTACAGTGCGACAAGTTTGTCCGATGTACGACATGCCGCAGCTACAAGGAATCTCGTAAACACCGGGTCTTCTTAGGCCAAGGCTGTCCTTAGATGAGCCCAAGAGAGCTCTGAGTTTTGCCGGCGGACGAAAGACACATTTAACTTTATGCCTCTTCAATAGTCTTCCTATTTTTGAAGAGACACCGCCGATGTATGGCAAGATGACCATTCCCCTTTGTTCTTCGCCTTCTTCCACTTCCTCACGTTGGGTAACCCGCTTTGGTTGTAAGGCACGGCGAATCTCCCGTTCGGAGTATCCATTTTGTTGGAAAACGGTACGCAGATGGAGTAGCTCATTGGATAAGCTGTCTGGCTCGTGCTCTGTGGAATGGTCATCTTGCCATACATCGGCGGTGTCTCTTCAAAAATAGGAAGACTATTGAAGAGGCATAAAGTTAAACGTGTTTTTCGTCCGCCGGCAAAACTCAGAGCTCTCTTGGGCTCATCTAAGGACAGCCTTGGCCTAAGAAGACCCGGTGTAGCCAACATTTCATCTGAAGATTTGTTATTAATTTAAATATACAGGTCCTAGTCATACAGACAACAGAACCTCACTGCAGAACCAATAACGCTGTATTATTGATTCCTAGGGATTCATGTAAAAAACAAAAAAAATAAATTAAAAAAAACTGCCTGTAACATACAAATAGAAATAACATAACAGATCACCTGAAATTTATTCTTGTAGTAGTTTATTATTATTTTCTCTAGTGCTCTCATGTTATCAACATTCTAATGAAAAAACTTGCCCTTATATCGACTTTAAAAGATGTAAAGAACAACAAATTACATCTCTGTACAAAGTAGGCTTATGCCATATCTCTCTGTCAAGATCTTTGTTATAAGCAACAGTTGTAAAGCGCATGCTGGATGCTGGTAAAGTGTCACTGTTAAAGTGTGAACTAATATAGTTCGTGTGAAAGTGTTCTGGACATCAAAATGGAGGCAGACAGATACGAAAAAAGCCGCCTTTACTGTCGCAGTAAATAAAAACTAAATTTACATCGATATCGAAAGATAAGGTATAGTCATGGCGATACATTAAAGTGTGACCCATATTTCTGCCATAGAACCAGCACCCAGCATTATGCTACTACCAGTAATGATGTAACTTCCCGGATTCTCCCGAAATCATCTGAAGATGAACCTGAAAGGGTTCGAAAACCGGTTAATGTAATAAAGCATTATTAATGAAAAAGTGACTGGTTGCAGTTGTGTATAATTTATTTACATTAATATACAGTCACGGTTCTAAAATATCCGTAATGGATAAGCATAATGAATGTTTTAGTTGGACCACTTTTTTCGCTTTGTGATAGATGGCGCTGTAATAGTCACAAACGTGTAAGTACTTGGTATCACATAACATTCCGCCAGTCTGGACGGTATTTGCGTCGTGATACATTACCCGTGTTAAAATGGACCGTTTACGAATTGCGAAAAGGTCGACATCGTGTTGATGTATGGCTATTGTGATCAAAATGCCCAACGGGCGTGTTCTATGTGTGCTGCTCGGTATCCTGGACATCATCCAAGTGTCCGGACCGTTCGCCAGATAGTTACGTTATTTAAGGAAACAGGAAGTGTTCAGCCACGTGTGAAACGTCAACCACGGCCTTCAACAAATGATGGTCCCCAAGTACGTGTTTTAGCTGCTGTCGCGGCTAATCCGCACATCAGTAGCAGACAAATTGCGCGAGAATCGGTAATCTCAAACACGTCGGTGTTGAGAATGCTACATCAACATCTATTGCACCCGTACCATATTTCTGTGCACCAGGAATAGCATGGCGACGACTTTGAACGTCGTGTACAGTTCTGCCACTGGGGACAAGAGGAGTTACGGGACGATGACAGATTCTTTGCACGCGTTGTATTTAGCGACGAAGCATCATTCACCAAGAGCGGTAACGTAAACCGGCATTATATGCACTATTGGGTAACTGAAAATCCACGATGGCTGCGACAAGTGGAACATCAGCGACCTTGGCGGGTTAATGTATGGTGCGGCATTATGGGAGGAAGGATAATTGACCCCCATTTTATCGATGACAATCTAAATGGTACAATGTATGCTGATTTCCTACGTAATTCTCTGCCGATGTTACTACAAGATGTTACACTGCGTGACAGAATGACGATGTACTTCCACCATGATGAATGTCCGGCACATAGTTCGCGTGCGGTTGACGCTGTGTTGAATAGCATACTTCATGACTGGTGGATTGGTCGTCGAAGCACCATACCATGGCCCGCACGTTCACCGAATGTGACGTCCCCGGATTTCTTTCTGCGAGCCGCGCTGCTGTTGCGGTCGCAGGTTCGAATCCTGCCTCGGGCATGGGTGTGTGTGATGTCCTTAGGTTAGTTAGGTTTAAGTAGTTCTAAGTTCTAGGGGACTGATGACCACAGCTGTTGAGTCCAGTGCTCAGGGCCATTTGAACCATTTCTTTCTGCGAGCAAGGTTGAAGGATATTTGCTATCGTGATCCACCGACAACGCCTGACAACATGCTTGCGTCAGCGCATTGTCAATGCATGTGGGAGCATTGCGGAAGGCGAACTACTCGCTGTTGAGAGGAATGTCGTTACACGTATTGCCAAATGCATTAAGGTTGACGGACATCATTTTGAGCATTTATTGCATTAATGTGGTACTTACAGGTAATCAGGCTGTAACAGCATGCGTTCTCAGAAATGATAAGTTCACAAAGGTACATGTATCACATTGAAACAACCCAAATAAAATGTTCAAACGTACTTATGTTCTGTATTTTAATTTAAAAAACCTACCTGTTACCAACTGTTCGTCTGAAATTGTGAGTCATATGTTTGTGACTATTACAGCGCCATCTATCACAAAGTGAAAAAAGTGGCCCAAGTAAAACATTTATATTTCTTTACGTACTACAGGAATATGTAATAAAAAATGGGGGTTCCTATTTTTAAAAACACAGTTGGTATCCGTTTGACCTATGGCAGCGCGATCTAGCGGGCCAATCATAGCGCCATGTGGTTTCTCCCTTCAAGCTAGACAAGTTTCGTTCTTTGTAGTTTTTTCGTTTGACGCTCATTTTGTGAGCTATTTGGCCCGGTCACCATTAATGGACCAGATGGTATCTGTTCTTTCGGTATTCATTTCATTGTAAAAACTTTTACAGAGACACACTAAATGATATAGGAAGCCTACGGTAATATTGAGACCAAGTTTCGGTTTTCACAATGGGTCGGAAAAGGTTATCCAGGTGCCACAGGGACAAACTGCTAATTTACGGTACTATCGGGATGCGTTGCAACGCCTGCGAGAAAATATGAGAAGGAAACGGCCTGAAATGTGGCGAGGCAATTCATGGCTCTTGCATCACGACAATGCACCCGCACATCCGTCCATTTGGGGGGTGACTGTTGCGCAAGAAACGAAATCACTGTGCTGCCTCATCCTCTGTACTCCAAACCTGGCGCCTGCAAACATTTTTTTTTTTTTTATTTCAAAAGTTGAAAACCCCAGTGAAAGGACGAAGATAACGATAGAAGAAATGAAAGAAAATTTGCAGACGGGGTTTTGCGCAATCCAGCAAGAGGTCTACCAGGACTGCATCAGGAAGTAGAAACGGCGCTGGGAGCGGCTTATCAACTGTGGGGGAGAGTATTTCACTGGAGACCGTGCACAATAAGTAAAAGATAAATTTTATGGGCAAAGGTCCACAACTTTTTGAACAGACATCATAGGAATACGAGAGGTGTTCAAGTAAAGCACCAGTTTTTTCTGGGCCAATTTCGATTGAAGAAATGCATGATTTTTGTGGGACATCGTGGATTATTGCTGCTTCAGCCACTATAAGTTTGATGAAGTTTCGAATGGTCGCGGTGCTATACACAGCCTTCAAAATGGCGTCTACAATGGAGGTGCGTTCCAAGCAGGAAGCTGTCAACGAGTTTCTTTCGATGGAAAGCCAGAGCATAGCAGATATTCAGGCGCGCTTGAAGAATGGCTGCTGAGACCTGATAGCGAACAAAAGCTGGGTGAGTCGGTGTGCGAGGTGTCTGTCGTCATCGCAGGCCCGTCTGAACTCCCCGCGTGCCGGCCGGCCACGCGCAGCTGTCACTCTCGCTATGTCGGAGCCTGTGGACACACTCGTTCTAGGTGATCGACGGATTAAAAAGAAACTGGACGTCTCTGCTGATAGTGCTGACACACTAGTCGGGGTATTCAAATGTTCGTGTCTGCCGGGTTGCTCGCCGCCTAACGGGGGACCGTAAAGAGCAGCCACAGACCATCCTTGCGGAATTGCTTGGGCGTTACGAGGCTTCTCACGACAATGTTTTGTCTAACTGGCGATGAAACATGGGTTCAACACTTGAAGCGGGAAACAACACGGCAATACCTTGACTGGTGTCACACCACCTCTCCTCCGACGAAAAAGTTCGAAGCCAAGCCGCATCCTCAACCAGTAAAGTCATGGCGAGGTCTTCTCGAACTCTGAAGGAGTTATTCCGTTCGATGACCTCCCTCATGGTGCAACTATCAACTGTACAGTGTGCTGTGCAACCTTCAGGAAATTGAAAATGGTTCAAATGGCTCTGAGCACTATGGCACTTAACATCTATGGTCATCAGTCCCCTAGAACTTAGAACTACTTCAACCTAACTAACCTAAGGACATCACACACATCCATGCCCGAGGCAGGATTCGAACCTGCGACCGTAGCAGTCGCGCGGTTCCAGCTTTTCGCGGATGATGCTGTAGTATACAGAGAAGTTGCAGCATTAGAAAATTGTAGCGAAATGCAGGAAGATCTGCAGCGGATAGGCACTTGGTGCAGGGAGTGGCAACTGACCCTTAACATAGACAAATGTAATGTATTGAGAATACATAGAAAGAAGGATCCTTTATTGTATGATTATATGATAGCGGAACAAACACTGGTAGCAGTTACTTCTGTAAAATATCTGGGAGTATGCGTGCGGAACGATTTGAAGTGAAATGATCATATAAAATTAATTGTTGGTAAGGCGGGTACCAGGTTGAGATTCATTGGGAGAGTCCTTAGAAAATGTAGTCCATCAACAAAGGAGGTGGCTTACAAAACACTCGTTCGACCTATACTTGAGTATTGCTCATCAGTGTGGGATCCGCACCAGATCGGGTTGACGGAGAAGATAGAGAAGATCCAAAGAAGAGCGGCGCGTTTCGTCACAGGGTTATTTGGTAACCGTGATAGCGTTACGGAGATGTTTAACAAACTCAAGTGGCAGACTCTGCAAGAGAGGCGCTCTGCATCGCGGTGTAGCTTGCTCGCCAGGTTTCGAGAGGGTGCGTTTCTGGATGAGGTATCGAATATATTGCTTCCCTCTACTTATACCTCCCGAGGAGATCACGAATGTAAAATTAGAGAGATTAGAGTTCGCACAGAGGCTTTCAGACAGTCGTTCTTCCCGCGAACCATACGCGACTGGAACAGGAAAGGGAGGTAATGACAGTGGCACATAGAGTGCCCTCCGCCACACACCGTTGGGTGGCTTGCGGAGTATAAATGTAGATGTAAAAGCGCCTAGAACCGCTCGGCCACAACGGCCGGCGCCAGGAAATTGAAGAAACGACCTCAGCGCATTCGTCGCCTTAACAGAGTACACAAACCTGCCCTTCTGTATGACAACGCAAAGCCTCACACAAGTCTACACACGCGAGAGGAGTTCACAAAACTTCATTGGACTGTTCTGCTTCATCTACCCTACAGTAAGCACCTCGCACCATCCAACTTCAGTCTGTTTGGCCCAATGAAGGATGGACTCCGCGGGAATCAGTACGTATACGATAGGGAGGTTACTGATGCAGCAAGACGATGGCTCAGTAGAGTGGTACAATGGTAGCATACAGGCCCTCCCAGTGACTTGGGGTAAAGCCGTCGCACTGAATGGAGATTTTGTTGAGAAGTAGGTGTTTTTTTTTTTTAGGTAAAAGGGTGAGGAATAGTGTGGCATATTGGAATCCTGAATAAACCCAACCTGATTTCAGAAAAAGACGTGCTGCACTACTTATTCGACGTCCCTCGAAGATATAGGCTAAGTAGTAAAATAGTGAAGGTTTTACGGACGTGCATCTCTTGCGATAGAAGAACGGTAGGACAAAAGTACTCATTTGGGCGGATGCTGTCCTGTTCTGCGCTCTTATTTCCAGGAGCACCCTTTTCTTGACAGTGCGACCTGCCTGCCTCGTTAAGAGTTCTGCAGAGCGCGCCTCGCCTCTCGGTTGTTTTTCTCCCGCGTCCAGTGGCGAGTGACGTCACAGCACTCAGCACAGGCAACTAGCTCTCCATCAGAGAGCGCTGCAGGGTGAGGGATATGGGGGGGGGGGGGGGTGGAGGGCTGCTACTGCTGCTGCCGCCCTGGCTCTTGCTCTGCTCCACACACACGCACACACACACACACACACACACAAATGGTCGCCACACGCAAAGAGTTTATTCGTTTGGGGAAGAGAGCCAAGAGTGCAGGAGCAGGAGGAGCTGCTGGCCACGTGCCGTCTGTGTGCGGGTCGCGGGCAGAGGTGGGTCAGAACTGGGGAACAATATCGACAGCGGCAACTCCGTCAGCAAGGCAGTATTGCATTACCAGTTCAAGAGCACCACTGAGAACTAATGAAGTTGGTATTTTTTCATCTTTTCAATATCTTCTTTTTTCCGTGATTACAGTAGATTTGGAAAAATATTTTTACACTGTTGCCGGAATCCTCTGAAATAATGCAGTTTTCAGGGATAAAATAAAGGCAGCAAAAAAGATATCTACAGCTTGTACACAAGCCACTGTACGGTTGTGAGAGTCGCGCATCATGAAAGGGAATCAGAAATTGAGCAGGGAAGGAGACGAGGTTTTAGCCTATGCTCTGGATTACTCAGTCTCTACATTGAGCGTACAGTAAAGGAAAGTACAGAGAAAATTGGGAAAGAAACTTAAATTCAGGGGAAAAGAATAAAAACTTTAAAATTTGCCGATGACGTATTAATTCTGTCAGAAACGGCAAAGGAAGTGGTTGGATAATTCAGTGGAATGGATAGTGTCTTCAGAAAGAGGTTAAAGTGGTAAAAAAAATGTGCTTCCATCAACTAAAGCGATGCTGAGAGAATTAGAGTAAGAAATTACACATTAAAAGTAGAAGATGAGTTTTGCTATTTGGGCAGGAAAATAACTGATGATGGCCAAACTGAAAAAGACGTAAAATGCAGACTGGTAATAGCCAGAAAAGCTTTACCTAAGGATATAAATCTGTTAACTTCTGGAAGTGCGAGGAAATCTATTTTGAAAGTATTTCTCTGGGCCATTCCCACATATGGAAATTAACGTAGTCGATAAATAAGAGAGACTAGAGGAGAAAATAGCTAAGCTTTTGAGATTTCGTGTTACACAAGATTGCTAAAGATTAGATGATTACATGGACTGAAGAGAAACTGAAACGCATTGGGGAGAAAACGTGCTACGTTCTTACCTGCTACTGACCTGTAATAACTCACGTAGTTGTGCGTGGTATAAATAATATAAATAATAATATTAATAATTTTCTTCTGCGTATGAGGATACAGATCACATAATCAATAATATTTCAAAGTACTAAGATTAAACGATATTATTTCCTCACAAATTGTCTGGCGTGCGAACAACTGCATTGATGGCTGAGGTTGTGCGTTTGCTAAGTATTCTTGCATTACCATGTGAAATATCGGCCTTCTTGCAGTAAAATTTCCGTAAAGATTGACTTATATTTCTTTTAAGCTAGTACTTTATAATTTTCCACCAGATGCACACAAACCTCTGCCATGTCGCAGCCGCTTACATCATTGTTAAAACTACTAAAATGAAGAAAAAAAAGACAGATTAGTAAAATATATAGGCCTATTCAAGAACTGACATAAGCACATAAGTTATGAATAGACACTTACCTATAAATAATAATTGTTGCTTTGCAGTATATTACACTCCTCGAAATGGAAAAAAGAACACATTGACACCGGTGTGTCAGACCCACCATACTTGCTCCGGACACTGCGAGAGGGCTGTACAAGCAATGATCACACGCACGGCACAGCGGACACACCAGGAACCGCGGTGTTGGCCGTCGAATGGCGCTAGCTGCGCAGCATTTGTGCACCGCCGCCGTCAGTGTCAGCCAGTTTGCCGTGGCATACGGAGCTCCATCGCAGTCTTTAACACTGGTAGCATGCCGCGACAGCGTGGACGTGAACCGTATGTGCAGTTGACGGACTTTGGGCGAGGGCGTATAGTGGACATGCGGGAGGCCGGGTGGACGTACCGCCGAATTGCTCAACACGTGGGGCGTGAGGTCTCCACAGTACATCGATGTTGTCGCCAGTGGTCGGCGGAAGGTGCACGTGCCCGTCGACCTGGGACCGGACCGCAGCGACGCACGGATGCACGCCAAGACCGTAGGATCCTACGCAGTGCCGTAGGGGACCGCACCGCCACTTCCCAGCAAATTAGGGACACTGTTGCTCCTGGGGTATCGGCGAGGACCATTCGCAACCGTCTCCATAAAGCTGGGCTACGGTCCCCCACACCGTTAGGCCGTCTTCCGCTCACGCCCCAACATCGTGCAGCCCGCCTCCAGTGGTGTCGCGACAGGCGTGAATGGAGGGACGAATGGAGACGTGTCGTCTTCAGCGATGAGAGTCGCTTCTGCCTTGGTGCCAATGATGGTCGTACGCGTGTTTGGCGCCGTGCAGGTGAGCGCCACAATCAGGACTGCATACGACCGAGGCACACAGGGCCAACACCCGGCATCATGGTGTGGGGAGCGATCTCCTACACTGGCCGTACACCACTGGTGATCGTCGAGGGGACACTGAATAGTGCACGGTACATCCAAACCGTCATCGAACCCATCGTTCTATCATTCCTAGACCGGCAAGGGAACTTGCTGTTCCAACAGGTCAATGCACGTCCGCATGTATCCCGTGCCACCCAACGTGCTCTAGAAGGTGTAAGTCAACTACCCTGGCCAGCAAGATCTCCGGATCTGTCCCCCATTGAGCATGTTTGGGACTGGATGAAGCGTCGTCTCATGCGGTCTGCACGTCCAGCACGAACGCTGGTCCAACTGAGGCGCCAGGTGGAAATGGCATGGCAAGCCGTTCCACAAGACTACATCCAGCATCTCTACGATCGTCTCCATGGGAGAATAGCAGCCTGCATTGCTGCGAAAGTTGGATATACACTGTACTAGTGCCGACATTGTGCATGCTCTGTTGCCTGTGTCTATGTGCCTGTGGTTCTGTCAGTGTGATCATGTGATGTATCTGACCCCAGGAATGTGTCAATAAAGTTTCCCCTTCCTGGGACAATGAATTCACGGTGTTCTTATTTCAATTTCCAGGAGTGTAATATAAATGAGTACGTCGATGCGCCTCTTTAAATCTGTGTTCAGTATGTAACAAAATGTCTGCTGTTACGGAGCAATGACAAAATGCGTCCGTATCGAAACAGATTATCTCACCACTCCAAGTCTCGCGAGAGGGAAAAAAGCTGAAGTACAGTATTAAAACATTTGCTGTTTTTTCTCCGCAACTACGTATTGTTTATCGATAGCGCTTCATATCATGTCTTCGACAGCGCGAAAAATTATATTACCGCTTTCGCGTGCAGATGAGTCCGTGAAGTGGCTACAAGCGTAGCCTTTGTAGCAAACAGAACTCAGTACGCTTTGTTAACAGTATGAAATGGACAGATGTGACGTAAACGTAAGTTCTGGAGAGCACCGAGGGCGTTTAGGGTTCGTTTCTGGTTATTTAAGACACCGAAACGAGGTTTTCGACCGATGACGAAACGCATAGAGCCACATACTTATGCTTAATCCTCTTAACTATTGTAAAAGCTGAGATATTCTCCTTGATAGGTCGGAGGTACACTACACAAAGGAAAGAGCTACTCAGATAGCAGAGTACTTGTGGAATAGATATTGGATATTTTTACGCTGGGCGGTAGTTTGAGTTCCTCTGATGAACGCTCGTCAATTGACTACAAAGTAAAGACACTTCGAGAGTCAAAATTCCATCAGTAAATTGTCGAAGTATTAGTAACAGATTTCCTGCATTTACTGTCCTCTAGGAATGTTGTCGCCCTCAAATTATCTCGGAACCAAGAAACCAGAAGTAGAAAGATCGGAAATGTTTAGCGACGCATGTAACCTTTACCGAAAACACAGGTTAGACAACATATGACTGGTAGTGTTCATTGCAGTCGGAAAAACTATCGCGCTTGTCGAGATTGACACTGGATCTGACTGCGAAGTTATCTGGACGCGAGTGACAGGCATAGGTGAACTCAAGGTAATTTATCGGATGCTTTTACCTGCCACGTAATTCCGCTGTCACGGGTTTCGAACCATTCAAAGGATGTCTACGTAGAGTAGCGTAGATATATCCAGAGCATGCAGTATTAATTGGAGGCGACTTTAAGTTGCTGAGTATAGAGTGGGACATCTATACATCGTAGGAAGGAAGTAGGCTTGAGGTTTAACTACCCGTCGACGTCATCGTCATTAGTGATGGAGCACAGGCTCTGGCTCTGTCAAGGATGGGAACGGAATTCAACCGTTTCCTCTCAAAGGAATCTTCCCGACATTCGCCTGGATCGATTTATGGAAATTACGGAAAAGCTAAATCTGAATGGTCGGGCGGAGATTTGAGCAGTCGACCTCGTGAATGCGAATCCAATGTGCTAGCCACTGCGCCACCTCACTCGGTGATACGTTGTAGGTGGTACGGACAGACAATCTCGTGAAGCAGTTTTGAACACGTTTGCTGAAAACTATCTTGAAGCCAGTTCAAAAGCTCACACGCATTTCAAATACTTCAGATCTTACAGCTACAAAAAGGCCTGACCTTACCGACAGTGTCACAGTGCAGACATAAATTAGTGACCATGATTTCATCGTAGTAAAGATGGTTAGTAAAGCTAATAAATCTATCAAGAAGACTAGGAGACTCTTTTTGATGGAGCAGATAAGTAATTGTTAGCATCCCACTTGGACAGTGAATGGACACATCTAGTTCTGATATGAAAGACGTGGGGTAATTATGGGTAAAGTTTGAACTAACGCTAAATTGCGTTCTGGAGAAGTGTGTGTTGTACGTGGGCTGCTTCTGTGTTGGCAGCACTGTGCAGCGCTTTGCATTGGATCTCTGACTGCGCTTTCTTTGTAAGAGACTCTGTGGCTGGTCGGACTAGTTGTTGGACGTTAATCGCCAGTACTGTTGGGCAGTTAGTCACCAGCAGTGATGGAAGTACTGTTGGGCAGTTGCAGGTGAACAGCCAGCAGTGATGCATGTTAAATGTGAGAAGTTAGCATTAATGGAGGGTAGAAGTCTGAAGTGTTAGCGTAGGCAAACAATCTGGATGTATCCGACTTTGAAAATTATTCATGATTATATATCTTTGTAGTTCATGTCAATAACGATTTATATTCGTGGTTGAACTGGAAGTCACAGTATTAAGGTAAAAAATACATTATTTGGTTTGCGACAAAATCTTCCCTTTGCCAACTACATGCCTATTAGTAGTTAGTGGATTTGGTAGTTAGAATCTTTCATTTAGCTGGCAGTATTGACGCTCGCTGCATTGCAGTAGTTCGCGTAATGAAGATTTTTGTGAGGTAAATGCTTAATGAAATGTATCGATTATTGTCAGGATTCCTTCTTATTCAGGGCCATTCTTTTGTATCAATTATTTGAAGTTAGGTTATAATTTTTTTTTTTTTTTTTTTGAGCATTCAAATTGCGTTGCGATAGAATATTGTGGGTCAGTGTTGACATGATAAGAAAAAGTAAAGAGAAAGTAGGCTCAGTACGTTCAGTTTTACTCAGCTGTTTCAGAATCAAGTAACGTAGAAGTTTCATCTTCTCAGTCATTCAGCAATTTAGGTACAGATTCACACACTTAAATAAAGAAGTTTCAGTGTCGAGTAAGTGGATTCAGGATGAAAAACACACACTGTGGTTTAATTAAACAATTCTGAAAATATTATGGAAACAGAGAAAGTGGCACTATCAGTTCAAAAAGGAACGCGCCAGTGACAGCAGGCAAAAGCTGGGAGAGATTCTTGCGTCTGTAGAAAGAGAAATGCGCAAAGCGTGCAAAAACTACCAACGCTATACCTTAGAAAAAGATCTTTCCAAGAATGAGAGAAAATTCTGCTCCTATATAAAATCGCTCTGCGGACAAAGTGATTTTATACAGCCACTCGTTGACCAGTCTGGCAGTTAAAGACATCGAAAGAAAAGCTGATGTTTTAAGAAATCACTCAGGCAGAAGGATCATACAAACATACCCGTCGTTTGACCGTCGCACAGACTCCCATATGAAAGAAGTAGCAGTAGGTATGCATGGCGTAGAGAAGCACCTACATATATTGAAAACAAATAAGTCGCCAGATCCACATGGAATCCAAATTCGGCTTTCCAGAGAGTATTCTACGGTATTGGCCTCTTACGCTTGCATTCATCGTGAATCTCACGTCCAGCCCAAAATCTCAAGTGACTGGAAAAAAATTTCTGGCAACTTCAGTGTATTAGAAAAGTAACAGAACGAGCCAGCAAAATTACAGGCCAATGTCGTTAACATCTGTTTACTGTAGAATTCTTGAACATGTTCTGAGTTCCAACGCAATAAATATCCTAGAGACGGGTACGCTTCTGTTCGCAAATAGGCACGGTTTTAGAAAGCATCGCTCGTGCGAAAATCAGCTTGCCGCTTTCTCACATGGTATCCTGCGATCCATGGATGAAGGGCAACAGGAAGAATCCATGTTCCTAGACTTCTGGAAAGCATCTGTACGGTGCCCTACGGCAGGCTGTTAACGAAGGTCCGAACGAACGAATTACGTTGCCAGATATGTGAGTCGATCGGAGACTTAAGTGATAGAACACAGCACGCTGTCTTCCTAGCACATGTTCCTCTGAAACAAAAGTATCATAAGGAGTGTCCTAGGGAAGTGTGATGGGATTGCTCTCGTTCTCTATACAAATAAAAGTCTGAATGGCAGGGCAGCGATCTGCGGCTGTTTGCTGGTGATTCTGTGGTGTACGGCAAGGTGTCTTCGTTCAGCGACTGCAGGGGGATGAAAGATGACTTAGAAATTATTTTTGGTCGTTGTGCTTGCTCCAAAAGTAGAGAAATATAAGTGCTGTTGGTTACAGTCATGTCGATTACACATCTATGTGTAACGCTGCAAAGCGGTCTGAACTGTAACGAGCACGTCAGGGCGAATGGCCGACTTCGATTTATTGGGAGACGTGTTGCTCGTCTGTAACAACACTAGTGCGACCCATTGTTGAGAACCGCTAGAGTGTTGGGGATCTCTATCAGGTGGGATTAAAGGAAGACATCGAAGCAATTCAGAGGCGAGCCGCTAGATTTTTTTACCGGCAGGTTCGATCAAAGCTCGAGTATTACGAAGATGCTACGTGAACTCCAGAGCTAATCCGTGGAGAGAAGACGGCATTCGTTTCGCGAAACACTGTTGCTAAAATTTAGAAAGCCGGCATTTGAAGCTGACTGTAGAACGAATCCACCGCCACCAATGTACGAGGTGCGGCTAGAAAAAAACCGGACTGATGCTGGAAAAAACATTTATTTACAATTATTTACAATTTCATGTTATCTCCTTCAATGTACTCTCCTCCTCGGTCTCTACACCTCTCCATACGAATTTTCCAGTGTTCATAGCAATGCTGCAGATCATTTTCGGTAAGTCCATACATTACTTCCGTCGCTTTTTCTTTTACTGCTTCAACAGTCTCAAATCTAGTTCCTTTCAAAGCTGACTTGACTTTAGGGAAAAGAAAAAAGTCACAGGGAGCCAAATCAGGTGAGTAGGGTGGATGATCTAAGATGGGAATGTTGTGTTTTGCCAAAAACGTCTTCACTGACAACGCACTGTGAGCTGGGGCATTGTCTTGGTGAAGGATCCATGACTTTTTTCTCCACAAATCGTTCCGTTTTCTCCGTACTCGCTCATGTAGGGTAGCCAGGACGCTAATGTAGTAATGCTGATTCACTGTTTGTCCCTCTGGTATCCAATCAATGTGCACAATCCCTTTGATGTCAAAAAAAAAAAATCATCATTGCCTTGAATTTCGATTTTGACATTCGTGCTTTTTTTTTGTCGTGCAGAACCAGGAGTTTTCCAATGCATCGATTGGCGTTTAGTTTCGGGATGGTAAGTAAAAAACCATGATTCATCGCAAGTAATAACATTTTGTAAGAAGGTGGGATCACTTTCAATGTTTTACAGGATGTCAGAACAAATCATTCTTCAGCGTTCCTTCTGTTCAATTGTGAGACACTTTGGAACCATTTTTGAACACACTTTGTTCATGTTGAAACTTTCATGAAGAATCTGCCTAACACTTTCCTTGTCAACTCCTGTTAACTCAGACACTGCTCTGATTGTTAAACGGCGATCTTGTCGAACAAGTTTACCGATTTTTTCAATTTTTGCATCAGTTTTTGCTGACAATGGTCTGCCAGTGCGAGTGTCATCACTGGTGTCTTCGCGGCCATCTTTAAATCGTTTAAACCACTCAAACACGTGTTCGCGATAAACAATCATCGCCGTACACTTGTTGTAACATTACAAACGTTTCACTTGCAGATTTTCCTAGTTTGAAACAAAATTTGATGTTAACACGCTGTTCTTTCTGTACACTCAACATTTTCCGACGCACAGACAAAACGTCAACTACTTAAAACAGACGCCACGGGAAGACTGAGTGCAGGAGGCAGATGAAACTCGAGCAGTAGGCGGAGCGAGAGTCACGTGACAGGCCACGCGACTTTCAGCCTTATTGCATTCGTTTTATTGTTTCACCAGTACTAGTCCGGTTTTTTTCCAGCCACACCTCGTATATTTCTTGTAAGTACCGGGAAAATAAAATAAATTTGGGCTCCTACGGAGGTATATAGGAAGTCGCTTTTCCTCGCTCTATTTACGAATGGAACAAGAAAGGAAATGACGGGTATGATACAAGGTACCCTCCGCTGTGCATCATACAGCAGCTTGCAGAGTATGTATGTCGATGTAGATGTAAACTGAAGAAAGCATCGTTTTTTAAATGAGCAATATGCTTTTAACGGCATTCGAAAACACGCGAAAAACAAGTACACTAATGCAACGCTTGTCAGCGTAGATTCGGCAGGTCTCAGAATACCTACGGTTTACAAAATACCCTGCAGGTGTGGCCAGTCTTAGTTCGAACAAGCAGTGTGCACTGTACAACAACGCAGGAAGGAGCCTGAGAACTTTCATCGCTTAAGCTACCCCGAGAAGTCTTCTTTAACTGAGCGTGCTCTAGAAAACGGTTACCGGACTAAATTTGACGACATTTCTCTCGTGGCTTATACTAAAGGCTTCTGTAGCAGTGTGATCAAAGAAGCCAATGAAATAAAAATCGCTGACAACACCCTTGATGGAGGCTATGGCATGTGGGACCCAGATCACGAAGTTTAAGCGAATGCTTCGTTTGAACTGCGTAGAAGCCCAGGGGGCGTCTGGATAGGCAACCTACACTGCAAGCTAAGGAACAATTGCACCGTGCGGGCCATCACTGAATATTGAAATGTCGGGAACTTCAAACTGTAGGGGGAATGGGTATGTACGAGCAAAATGGGTCCATTGTACTCCTTTTGTAAACAAATCAGCCACTTGGCCTGCGACCGTTGTGCAAACAAACCACGCAGTTATGCTCTCACGTTATGTGTATGTAAGTATAATTTATGATGTAATCACTGTAATTTGTGACCCAATAAAAGGCCACCTTCCTCCTCCGCCATTCCTCTAGGCCACTTGTGTGATGTACAAACGGCCGGTTGGGCTGAATAATCTTAATTGCTACAACGTATACCTTCAAAGTGATGTCACAGCTACACAGACACTTTGACGTTACGGTGGATGTGTGAAATCCCTGTGATACAGTATGCATCTACCACAATGTCTGACACACTATGACGTCACAATCTGGGCCCCGAAGAAGAGTCCACAACGTCATATTAAGGTGGATGTGTAAATACAGCGGAAAATTAAAAATATACAAGTAGCAACGTTTCGACATTAAAAAGAAAGAAAAAAACAAGGCATCGCCAAATTGCAATGAAATCCCACTTTTAAATAGTTTCCCACATTTTTGCTGTTAGCACGACCAATGGAATTCGAAATGGCGTCATTGTTATAAACAAACAAAATGCACGAATGTCTCTGCCGACAACTGCTACCACTTGCACACCTGCCACCTCCTCGGAGATGAAGTATGGAATGACGTTAATAGCGTGATGAGGATGGAGGGCCAGGTGAGAGCTAAACAGATCTGTCTCAACCAGTGACCCAGCCCAGAAGTAATGGAAACAGATACACCTTTCTTCTTTGTGCTGGTACTAAAGGCAGCAGCTTCAGTCTAATTACAAAGTTTATTCCAGAAGTGCACATGTACGAATTTGCCTCAATCTTTGTGACATGCAATCTAAAGTCTACGTACACTGTCTCTTCAAAAGTAGCTTGATACATTCTAGTTGACATTAATGTGGAGCATACTTACCAGTCGAACCACGCAAAAATATTTAAATCAAGAAAATCGTTACTGGTGGTAGAAGAAAAAGTTATTTTATAAACCAACTCATTACTTCCGCACACAGGATTTGTTACAATTTGTTTGTTTCGCATTTCAGTCTGAGATTTGTTTGGAAATGTGCATATGCAAACTCGAGGCTGATTGCTCATCCAGACAATGAGTCAAATTCCATGGAAGAACGGCAATGTAGTTCTCTTGAAATTCTGTTAGGTAATTTTAAGGAACGGGTGTTTGAGGTAGACTGCACGATAATTCTTCCACCACTGTCGCATATCTCATATCGAGGCCATAGGAATAAGGTAAGAAAGATTGGGGTAGATGTGGAGTAGTGATTGACAGCATCTATCTAACTCTATTCGGTACATTGGTTTTCTTAAGACCTGTAGAGTAACAGTATTTGTGGGAACAGTAACAGGTTGTGGCTCTTTGTTCTCAAGACCTATGGAATAACAAGATGTACAATGTCTAGTCCACTACACGCTGAGGCGATATAATCATTCTTTCTTTTATTTTACGTATATTGTAATAGGTGTTTTGTAATCGTCTGAGCAGCAAATATATACTAAAAAGGTACATCACACTTACCAGCACCCTTCTACAGTATTACTGTGTGGTACTGCCCTTCCCCATATTCTTGCAATTAACAAATGTTCCACAGAAAAAATAGTAAAATAATCCCCAGTTTCTGATTTTGAAATGGAGTTTTCTGATTATAATCAGAACTTTTCTTTCTGTAATTGAACATCAAGATTTGGCTGTCATACAACAGTGTTTAAAATCAACTTTTATTTGTATCCACAACTATAAATTGGTGGGTTCCTATGGCTTCTACATCACAATGACAGCGAAGAGCCGCTAAATACGATAAAAATTCATTCATACTCAATAGTATCTCCCATACTACCACCAAGGTTAGAGACCTCCAATAGCATGACTAGTTTTCATGTGTTAAAGTTCCAAAATGCTAACGCAATGTTAGCAGTCAGAGACTGATAACCACACTAGTGTGTTATGAGAAGCTACCTACAAGTCTACAATAGGAATTTAAGTCGGATTCCATCGACGAAAACCAAAAGACTTCTGAGAAGATCCAGTGAATATGCTGACAGTCATATCAGTGACACACGCATGCTACCTTTCGTTGTGTGGTGGAGAGTACATTAACACCCATGCCTGCTCCATTCATGAGAAAATAATGATTGACAGTAAACACCAATATTTTCTCTAATTCCTCATTGCGCTCATTTCACATAGCATGTTTGGGAGGAACTAATATGTTGCCCACAAAATATTCCCTCGGATTTGCTACAGTCAAACCTTCCTGTAATGCATAATGCTTCTCTTGTAGCATCTGCGACAGGAATCGCGCCAACTAAATGTTTGTTTTTCATTGGATCTCGTAAATCCAGCCTGATAAATTTCCTGGGGTCAAGAGCAATATTCACAAAAAAGAATCAAGTCTTGCAACTGATTGGTAAGCCACTTCTTTCATGGGTGAATTCCACTTCGTTCTGTGGTCATCCTACTTTAGATAGCTCCAAAGGCTACTCCTAAATAGTGTAATGGTGCGGTACACGATTTCTTTCCCTGTGTACATGCACTACATTATATTTATTTACATCCAGACTCAAAGAGTCCCTGAGCCAACGCAATTTGCTACTCTCTTCTGGCACTGCCATCCTCTTATACACAATGGCTTCAACATCGAAACACATACTCTGCAAGCCACGGTACAATGCATGGTGGAGGGTATATCGTAACGATATTATTGATTTTCGCTCCTTTTCCATCCTCACATAGGAAAAGAGGAAAAAATGATTGTCTGTATGCGTCTGAACATACCCTAATATTTGTCATATTGCTTTTACAGGGTGTTTCAAAAATGACAAGGTATATTTGAAACGGCAATAAAAACTAAACGAGCAGCGATAGAAATACACCGTTTGTTGCAATATGCTTGGGACAACAGTACATTTTCAGGCGGACAAACTTTCCAAATTACAGTAGTTACAATTTTCAACAACAGATGGCGCTGCAAGTGATGTGAAAGATATAGAAGACAACGCAGTCTGTGGGTGCGCCATTCTGTACGTCGTCTTTCTGCTGTAAGCGTGTGCTGTTCACAACGTGCAAGTGTGCTGTAGACAACATGGTTTATTCCTTAGAACAGAGGATTTTTCTGGTGTTGGAATTCCACCGCCTAGAACACAGTGTTGCAACAAGACGAAGTTTTCAACGGAGGTTTAATGTAACCAAAGGACCAAAAAGCGATACAATAAAGGATCTGTTTGAAAAATTTCAACGGACTGGGAACGTGACGGATGAACGTGCTGGAAAGGTAGGGTGACCGCGTACGGCAACCACAGAGGGCAACGCGCAGCTAGTGCAGCAGGTGATCCGACAGCGGCCTCGGGTTTCCGTTCGCCATGTTGCAGCTGCGGTCCAAATGACGCCAACGTCCACGTATCGTCTCATGCGCCAGAGTTTACACCTCTATCCATACAAAAATCAAACGCGGCAACCCTTCAGCGCCGCTAGCATTGCTGCACGAGAGACATTCGCTAACGATATAGTGCACAGGATTGATGATGGCGATATGCATGTGGGCAGCATTTGGTTTACTGACGAAGCTTATTTTTACCTGGACGGCTTCGTCAATAAACAGAACTGGCGCATATGGGGAACCGAAAAGCCCCATGTTGCAGTCCCATCGTCCCTGCATCCTCAAAAAGTACTGGTCTGGGCCGCCATTTCTTCCAAAGGAATCATTGGCCCATTTTTCAGATCCGAAACGATTACTGCATCACGCTATCTGGACATTCTTCGTGAATTTGTGGCGGTACAAACTGCCTTAGACGACACTGCGAACACCCCGTGGTTTATGCAAGATGGTGCCCGGCCACATCGCACGGCCGACGTCTTTAATTTCCTGAATGAATATTTCGATGATCGTGTGATTGCTTTGGGCTATCCGAAACATATAGGAAGCAGCGTGGATTGGCCTCCCTATTCGCCAGACATGAACCCCTGTGACTTCTTTCTGTGGGGACGCTTGAAAGACCAGGTGTACCGCCAGAATCCAGAAACAATTGAACAGCTGAAGCAGTACATCTCATCTGCATGTGAAGCCATTCCGCCAGACACGTTGTCAAAGGTTTCGGGTAATTTCATTCAGAGACTACGCCATATTATTGCTACGCATGGTGGATATGTGCAAAATATCGTACTATAGAGTTTCCCAGACCGCAGCGCCATCTGTTGTTGAAAATTGTAACTACTGTAATTTCGAAAGTTTGTCTGCCTGATAATGTACTGTTGTCCCAAGCATATTGCAACAAACGGTGTATTTCTATCGCTGCTCGTTTAGTTTTTATTGCCATTTCAAATGTTCCGGTCATTTTTGAAACACCCTGTATGATTGTTATGTCAGGTATACGAAGGTGGTGGCATAATGACAGGTGTCATTGAATGCAGTTTCTTTATGTTTACAAGTTGTATTCTTTGGATGGGGTATATTAACCAGTCCTAGCAATCTCTTGGAACATTTGACATCCAAATCATTTATATTGCTACATCTGCTTTGCAGATCAGTCACAACAACATCAGTGATGTAACGCGATTTTATTCATGAACAGCGATCTTAAGTGTACGTGTGTATTACGATAAGCAACCTATATAAACTGTATACACATGCTGTTACTCTCCACCATAAAATAACTACCTAGGAAGGAAATTTAACAGTGTACATGTGTGGAAGTGGTTCTTATATCGTAGTTCGACAGGTACTTAGCATCTTTGTGAAGTAAAGCAATGCAGCTTCAAAGTCCCAATCTATTTGCGACGTTTTTGATGGTTATAATTCCATACAGTAATCAATGACTGACTCGTGAAGGGCCTTTACACCACATGTTGCGCGTAGTTCCAGGTCATAGATACGTGTTCTAGACTCTGTAACACATTTAAAGGATAAGAGCAGGAATAGAAGTAAAGCATTCCTACTTGGGTGTAGTACAATTCTAAATAATCCTAAGGTGATTGAACCAAGATTTTCCTGATGGCAGACTTGTTTGTTATAACTGTTTTGCTGCAACACAGTGACGTATGGAGCAAATAACAGTTTAATTCCATGATCTTTATTTACGATGATAGATATCAGGAACTTAATTACCTCAACAAGTTGATGACAAAATCGTAGACAGTATTGAAGTTTATGCACAATGTCCAGTCCTCCATATTTTTGTACAATGTAATAATACTCTGAAAGCAGATTCAAATGTGAATGGTGAATCATAAACAGATTTTGCCTGCATCTTATAATACACCAAATTACCTCAAATCAGTTATTTTATGCAAGTACAGTAACATGGAGCATCTTCAAATTGATGTTTACAGTAATTCTTTCTTAAACATCAGTAATAAGCTATTGTAATATGGTGGTCTTTAGTTATGGGACTTTACAAATTTGACAAATTGGTTACCAAGTCATAAACAGCGTAATACATTTCAGTATTATTGACGCATGAATTAACACACTTTACAAAAACAAATTCTCGCTAAATATAGTTATTTCACAGGTTTCAAAGATGTCTAAACTACAGCAATCAGCGAGGAAAGAAATACAGTTTCTTTAACCTAATGTACAACCATCTGCGTTGACAAATGGTGGTGTTGTCTGTCTGTTCTTTGTTTTGACAGTAAAATCATGATTCTTCAATGCTAGTCAGTGGTTTTTTTAAATAATGTATCACGCTCATGGTGTAACTATAGCCATCAGTTATATCTGTCTTGATATACAGCGTGATTTTTTCCAAAGTGTAAAAACTCTAGGGCCTCATCAATGGGAGGGTACAGAACAAAAAAGGTCTAATGAACTTTGTCTGTAAATGCATGGTTTCCATGCTACAGACCATTTATTCAATCAAACATTGTTGTAGACACTGCGTTCTAACATGCGCTGTACCATGTAGCCACAGTTGCAGTATGTGTTGAAGACGGTTTCCATGTGCTTCAGCGTATATGTGTACGCGCCGCAGCATGTTCTATCTCATATGTTCACTTCAGCCAGGCTGCATCCAAACAGTTTCAAACGTATCATGAATACCATGCTCCAGTTTCTCCACATCTGAAATGGGCTCTGGATACACAGTACTTTTGAGATGGCTGCATAGCCAGAAAACACCTGGGTTGAGATCCGGTGAATGAGCAGGCCATGCAACTGGACACCCTCGTCTGACTCAGCGATCAGGGAAGACAGGATTGAGATCCGACTGGGCGTTAAAGGAGAATTGGGGCGGAACACCATCATGCAGGAGCCACATAGCCCTTCGAATCATCAACGGCACTTTTCCAGCAGGGGAGGCAAAGTTATCCACAAGAAACGCCGATAGTTCGAGCCTGTTAGACGTCGTAAAACTGGTCCCAAAATATGGTCGCCGATTTTCCCAACCCACACATTCCATCTGCACCAATGCTGATGATTTGCTGTCACCATACCATAGGGGTTCTGCATACTATCCCACGAATGACTGTTATGAAAGTTGAAGATACCACTCCGCATAACGATGGCCTCATCTGTGAATAGGATGGATGAAACAATCTTGGTTTCCTGGTGAAGAAACCAGTGACAAAACTGTTCCCGATGTGGAAAGGCTGTCTCTGGTAAGCCCTTCACACGGGGTAAGCGATAAGGGCAGTAACAATTATCATAGATAATGTGCCACACGGTCGTCTGGCTTACCTTGTGCTGGAGGACCAACTGCCTGGTACTGATATGGCGGTCGCCTTCCGCAGTCTTAATCACATTTTCCTGCAAGTGTTGTGTTCAAACGTTTCTGGTGCGTCCTTCATGATTTCCTGCCTCCTGAAACGACCCTGACTCAGACAGATGGTGAAACACTGTTGCAGACATTGAATGTTGTGGTTGTTGGCAGGGATATGTCTCCTGATGCAACCTTGCTGTCCGCCGCCCGTTCAAATTTGTCTTTCCACATGTAAAAACCACGTCAGCAAGCTCTCGGTTCGAATACGGAACCACTGTGTACAAGCTGTATCACATCCACTACAAGGTGAGTCAACAAGAGAAGTGAATCGGACACAACATTACCAATTACTATGGCGTGAGAGGAACAGTACCAACCTCTTGGAAGAAACTATGCATACTGTAACCGTGGCTGCAAGGTACAGCGCGCATGAGACCTCAGTCTCCGTGACAACGTACGATTGAATAAATGGTCTCTAGTTGGAAACCATGCATTTGCGATTTTAAGTGCATTAGACCTTGTTTGTTCCAAATCCTTTCATCGATCAACCGTTACAGTTTGTACACGGTGGAAACAAAAATCACCCTGTCGAATGCTGATATGCGGTATATCACTTTAAGAAAAAAATATTACCTGCGTTTTTCATCTACGTCTACATCTACGTGATTACTCTGCTATTCACAATCAAGAGCCCGGCAGAGGGTTCAATGAACCACCTTCAAGGTCTTTACCGTTCCACTCTCGAACGGCACGCGGGAAAAACGAGCACTTAAATTTTTCTACGCGAGCCCTGATTTCTCTTATTTTATCGTGATGATCATTTCTTCCTATGTAGGTGGGTGCCAACAGAATGCTTTCGCAATCGGAGGAGAAAACTGGTAATTTAAATTTCGTGAGAAGATCCCGTCGCAACGAAAAACGCTTTTGTTTTGATTATTACCACTCCAATTCACGTATCATGTCTGTGACAGTATCTCCCCTATTTCGCGATAATACAAAACGAGCTGCCCTTCTTTCTAGTTTTTCTATGTCATCCGTCAGTCCCATCTGATGCGGATGCCACACCGCACAGCAATACTCCAGAATACGGCGGACAAGCGTGGTGTAAGGAGTCTCTTTAGTAGACCTGTTGCATCTTCCAAGTGTTCTGCCAATGAATCGCAGTCTTTGGTTTGCTCCACCCACAATATTATCTATGTGACCGTTCCAATTTAGGTTATATGTAACTGTAATTCCTAAGTATTTACTTGAATTTACAGCATTCAGATTGGTGTGACTTATCGCGTAACCAAAATTTAACTGATTTCTTTTAGTACTCATGTGAATAACTTCACACTTTTCCCTATTCAGGGTCAATTGCTACTTTTTGCACCATACAGGTATCTTATCTAAATCATTTTGCAAGTCGTATTGATCATCTGATAACTTTACAAAACGGTAAATGACAGCATCACCTGCAGACAATCTAAGACGGCTAGTCAGATTGTCTCCTATGTCTTTAACATTGATCCAGAGCAATAGAGGGTCTATAACACTTCCTTGGGGAACGCGGGATATTATTTCTGTTTTACTCGATGATTTTCCGTCCATTACTACGAACTGTGACCTTTCTGACAGGAAATGACAAATGCAGTCGCGCAACTCAGGCGATACTCCGTAGGCACGCAGTTTGATAGAAGACGCTTGTGAGGAACGGTGTCGAAAGCCTTCTGGAAATTTAAAAATATGGAATCAACTTAACCTCCCCTGTCGATAGCACTTATTACTTCATGAGTATAAAGAGGTAGTTGTGTTTCACAAGAACGATAGTTTCTGAATCCGTGCTGACTAAATGTCAATAAATCATTTTCTTCGGGGTACTTCATAATGTTCGAATACAGTATACGTTCTAAAACCCTACTGCAAATCGACGTTAGTGATATATGCCTGTAATTCAGCGGATTACTCCTACTTTCCTTTCTTGGTATTGGTGTGACCTGAGCAATTTTCCAGTCTCTAGGTTCGGATCTTTCTGTGAGCGAGTGGTTGTGTGTAATAGCGCCTAACGTGGTGGTGTGTAACGTAATTATTTCGGTGCGTGACAAACATGGTACTGTAATCGAATTCCGAAGAGTTCATTCAGACTTGGAGCACGCTCTCTTACGGCACAACAATGCCAGACCACACACGAGGGGTGCAACACCTGCAACAATCCGACGCCTTGGGTTGACTGGCACCGAACAGAACATCCTCCATACAGCCCCGACTTGGTCCCATCAGATTTTCATCTGTTCCCAAAACCTGAAGAATACATTCGAGCACTTCACTTCCACAGTGATGAAGCAATGCAAGCAGAGGTGAGGTTGTGACTTCGTCAACACAAACATTCTACAGTGACGGTGTCAACAAACTGGTCTCTCGTTGAAACAAAGTGTCCGTCGCCAGGATCACTATATACACACTCCTGGAAATTGAAATAAGAACACCGTGAATTCATTGTCCCAGGAAGGGGAAACTTTATTGACACATTCCTGGGGTCAGATACATCACATGATCACACTGACAGAACCACAGGCACATAGACACAGGCAACAGAGCATGCACAATGTCGGCACTAGTACAGTGTATATCCACCTTTCGCAGCAATGCAGGCTGCTATTCTCCCATGGAGACGATCGTAGAGATGCTGGATGTAGTCCTGTGGAACGGCTTGCCATGCCATTTCCACCTGGCGCCTCAGTTGGACCAGCGTTCGTGCTGGACGTGCAGACCGCGTGAGACGACGCTTCATCCAGTCCCAAACATGCTCAATGGGGGACAGATCCGGAGATCTTGCTGGGCCAGGGTAGTTGACTTACACCTTCTAGAGCACGTTGGGTGGCACGGGATACATGCGGACGTGCATTGTCCTGTTGGAACAGCAAGTTCCCTTGCCGGTCTAGGAATGGTAGAACGATGGGTTCGTTGACGGTTTGGATGTACCGTGCACTATTCAGTGTCCCCTCGACGATCACCAGTGGTGTACGGCCAGTGTAGGAGATCGCTCCCCACACCATGATGCCGGGTGGTGGCCCTGTGTGCCTCGGTCGTATGCAGTCCTGATTGTGGCGCTCACCTGCACGACGCCAAACACGCATACGACCATCATTGGCACCGAGGCAGAAGCGACTCTCATCGCTGAAGACGACACGTCTCCATTCGTCCCTCCATTCACGCCTGTCGCGACACCACTGGAGGCGGGCTGCACGATGTTGGGGCGTGAGCGGAAGACGGCCTAACGGTGTGCGGGACCGTAGCCCAGCTTCATGGAGACGGTTGCGAATGGTCCTCGCCGATACCCCAGGAGCAACAGTGTCCCTAATTTGCTGGGAAGTGGCGGTGCGGTCCCCTACGGCACTGCGTAGGATCCTACGGTCTTGGCGTGCATCCGTGCGTCGCTGCGGTCCGGTCCCAGGTCGACGGGCACGTGCACCTTCCGCCGACCACTGGCGACAACATCGATGTACTGTGGAGACCTCACGCCCCACGTGTTGAGCAATTCGGCGGTACGTCCACCCGGCCTCCCGCATGCCCACTATACGCCCTCGCTCAAAGTCCGTCAACTGCACATACGGTTCACGTCCACGCTGTCGCGGCATACTACCAGTGTTAAAGACTGCGATGGAGCTCCGTATGCCACGGCAAACTGGCTGACACTGACGGCGGCGGTGCACAAATGCTGCGCAGCTAGCGCCATTCGACGGCCAACACCGCGGTTCCTGGTGTGTCCGCTGTGCCGTGCGTGTGATCATTGCTTGTGCAGCCCTCTCGCAGTGTCCGGAGCAAGTATGGTGGGTCTGACACACCGGTGTCAATGTGTTCTTTTTTCCATTTCCAGGAGTATATATATATATGAAGAGTAAAGGTTGAGAATGTTAATAACGTTTGTATTATTTTAAAAAAATTTAAGAGTTTTCCCATAAAAGATTCGGAAGCATTACTTCTCAGCACACCCTCGTACTAACAAGGAAACTGAAAACTGTAGTCATTATAGGTGACATATCGTCGCGTGAGAATGCAGCAACTGTGCTGATCTTTAAAAATGTTATACATCTTTTATTTTTCCGTTTCGTCGCATGACCCGAAGGATTTTTTATGCAACTACATTGACTTGAAGATGACCATATGACATTGAATCTATGTTGTTTAAAAAAATTCTGAAACTGCGACGGAAAAATAAACGTATACGAAAATTGTTAAATGGAAACTGCTGGTTCCGTCACCGTCGGTGGGAAGTGCAGAGCGGCGAAATAAGAAGCAAAGAAGCTTCCAGCGTTTGTTGTTTGTAAGTTTGTGCCGGCGATTGCTGAGTTCTGCCTATTAGCTTTGGTGCGGACGGAAGCGGCGCGTATTAATTGGGAGCTCTCTCTCTCTCTCTCTCTCTCTCTCTCTCTCTCTCTCTCACTCTCTCTCTCTCTCGCCTTGAGTGGAGGCGTCAGCTACGGTCGATGCTCGCCTGTTGCCTGTTCCTGTTGCTTCTCTCTCCTGGTCTCAGCGCCTTCGGCGTTTCCATTGTTCGCTTCCTCTAGTGACTCGCCGCCGATTCAGAGGAGAGAACGCAGACTTGCCCACGAATCCGTAGCAGGGGCTCGGGCTACGAGCGCAGGAAGTGATGGCGCGTACATGCTGCCTCCGTGTCCACTATAGCGTGACTGGTCTGCAGCTACAACGATACCGCCACCTTGCAGGCAATGGCAGTCTGTGGAAAAGAGTGACTCATGCACTGTACACCTCTTTTTTTTTTTTTTTTTTTCCTCCGCGTCTAGTTTCCTTTCTTCAAACCACTGCTCCTGGCTTGCAATCCTTCTAAATTTTCTGCTACTTCTACTTAAGTTGTGCGTTTTGAAATCTGTTTTTAAAGTTGTCCTATCCAGTTTCGTGTTCATTTCTTTTCCCGGATATACTGAAAATCTATAATATCTATCTATTGTTATTCTTCCCACGTAAATGTCCAAAAATCTTTCCTTTTCCTTATGGTTTCTGTTATTTGGCTATACTTTGATGTATTTTGTCATTGTTTCTTAATTTCCAGTATTATTCGCTTCTTATTTGACCTAAAATTTTTACTTTGTCTAATTTATAATTCAGTAGCGTTGTGATATTCTGGTTGCACTACTGTCTTGTTACACAGTACTTTTCCATGTCCTTATATACGTTTTTTATTGCAAATATTGTTTCCCACGTCATATACCTCTTTTTATTTTCGACGGAGTCACAATATCTAACAACAGTCATAACCATTCTTGGCCACATTAGGTCATCTTCAGATTCTGCGATAGGAAAATAGAAAAGATTCACATTCAAAGACTTAAGAAAACTGTAAAATTTTTGCCACTTGCCTCTGTAAGAAACTAAAAGTAAAAATCAAAAGCGGGCCGAAGTGGACGTGCGGTTCTAGGCGTTACAGTCTGCAGCCGAGCGACCGCTACGGTCCCAGGTTCGAATCCTGACTCGGGCATGGATGTGTGTGATGTCCTTAGGTTAGTTAGGTTTAATTAGTTCTAAGTTCTAGGCGACTGATGACCTCCAAAGTTATTCGCATAGTGCTCAGAGTCATTTGAACCATTTTGAAAAATCAAAAAACGTGTTTTTCATACCTATTTGACAGGTGTCAATGCAAGCCGAGCGGAAAAGAATCTATGGAATTTTTCAAAAATCTATCTCATTGTTACTTTTTAATACATTTACATACTGCAGGAAAATAAAAATGCAGCATCCTCAAGGACAAAGTTATTTTATTGACAAGTGACAATTCAACATTGTTGGGATGCATGTTAACACACACGACACAGTAAATGGTGGCCAAACAGCGGCATCGATACAGAGTGTTCCCCCACGCAGAGAAACGATCACAAAGGTGCGGAATGGCGTCTTGGGGTAGACAGTTCCAAGCATCTTGCCACTTTCGCAGCAAATCGGCAACTGTTCTTGTAGGCTGTGAAGAACGAGTAAGTCCCACACGTGTTCAGTTGGTGAGAGTTCTGTTGATCTTGGTCGCCAAGGCAGTTGTTCCGCACCACGAAGAGCACGTTGCTTTGGAGAAGCCGTGTGTGGACGTACAATATTCCACTAAAAAAGCACGTCACTTTCGTGTCGAAGAAAAAGTGGTAGCGCGTGGATAAAAACCTGTTCACTTGTTACTCTACCCTACAGAGACACTAAATGCGACCGTGAGTTGTGACTAATGGTGCCCGTTACCATGAAGCCGGCGGTGTGACCGTGTGTCGTGGGCGGATGCACTCTGGAATAGGCCGTTCACCAGGTATGACCCGTCCACCACTTTCGTACAGACAAAATCTACTCTTATCTCTGAAGACAGCAGAACGCCATTCCACTCCGCAGCTGACTCTTTCATGACTCCAGAGTAGCCGCGCTTGGTCGTGTCGTGGAGTCAATGGTAGCGCGTCCAAAGGCATAGTTGACCGTTGTCCTGCTGGAAGACCCTTGGTCACACAGCGGTTGTATCATGTGCCTAGGTTTCTTCCCTGGTCGATGTTTGGTCGACCACTGCAGCTCGCACAATGAGTCGGTCTTGACTCGAGTCTGCACTACGCTGACATCCCGAATCCTGTCTACCGCAGTGGGAATATTCCGCAAACCACTGGTGAAAGCAGCGACACTCCACCTACGGGCAGTGCTCAACATGTCCAGCAATCCATGCAGCTTCATGCAGGGCCTACAATGCGAGCCTGTTCAAACGCTGCAGTCCGGAACCGCGAGACTGCTACGGTCGCAGGTTCGAATCCTGCCTCGGGCAGGGGACTTATGACCTAAGATGTTGAGTCCCATAGTGCTCAGAGCCATTTGAACCATTTTTTGGAGGGCTGTTAATAAATTTATAAGAGTAGGTTGCAGTAGGTACTGGGAGATGAAGAAGCTTGCACAGCATAGAGTAGCATGGAGAGCTGCATCAAACCAGTCTCAGAACTGAAGACCACAACAACAACAACAACAACAAGAGTACGAGGGGGTGGAGAACTCTTCTGAACAGCACGTTGCAAGACATCCCAGATATCCTTAATAATGTTCATGTCTTGGGAGTTTGGTAGTCAGCGGAAGCGTTTAAAATCGGAAAAGTGTTCCTGGAACCACTCTGTACCAATTGAGGACATATGGGATGTCGAATTGTCCCGCTGCAGTTGCCCAAGTCCGTTTGAGTGCACGTACGTGTCACCTGTCAGAATCGTATCTAGACGTATCAGGGGTCTCATATCACTCCAACTGCACACGTCCCACACCATTATAGAGCCTCCACCAGCTCGAACATCTCCTGCTGACTTGCAGGGTCAATGGATTCATGAGGTTGTCTCCATACCCGTAAACGTCCATCCATTAGATATAATTTGGAACGAGACTCGTCCGATCAGGTAACATGTTTTCCAGTCATCAACAGTCCAATGTCTACGTTGTCGGGCCCAAACAAGGCGAGCTTTGTGTCTTGCAGTCATCAAGGGTATACGAGTGGGCCTTCGGCTCTGAAAGCCCACATCGATGATGTATCGTTGAATGGTTCGCACGCTGAAACTTTTTGATAGCCCAGCATTGAAATCTGCAGCAATCTGCGGCAGAAATCTGCGGAAGAGTTGCTCTTCTGTCACGTTGAACGGTTCTCTTCAGTCGTCGTTGGCCCCGTTCTTGCAGGGTCTTTTTCCAGCCGCGGCGATGTCGGTGATTTCAGGCTTCACCAGACTGCTGATACGATACAGTCCTGAAATGGTCGTACGGAAAATCCCCATTTCATCACTACCTCGGAGACGCTGTGTCCCATAGCTCGTGCGCCGACTGTAACACCACGTTCAAACTCACTTAAATCTTGATAACCTGCCATCGTAGCAGCAGTAACCGACCTAACAACTGCGCCAGTCACATTTTGTCTTATATAGACATAGCCATGTATGGAAGTGAAACATGGACGGTAAATAGTTTGGACAAGAAGACAATTGAAGCTTTTGGAATGTGGTGCTACAGAAGAATGCTGAAGATTAGATGGGTAGATCACATAACTAATGAGGAAGTATTGAATAGGATTGGGGAGAAGAGAAGTTCGTGGCACAACTTGACCAGAAGAAGGGATCGGATGGTAGGACATGTTCTGAGGCATCAAGGGATCACCAATTTAGTATTGGAAGGCAGAGTGGAGGGTAAAAATCGTAGGGGGAGACCAAGAGATGAATACACTAAGCAGATTCAGAAGGATGTAGGTTGCAGTAGGTACTGGGAGATGAAGAAGCTTGCACAGGATAGAGTAGCATGGAGAGCTGCATCAAACCAGTCTCAGGACTGAAGACAACAACAACAACAACAACAACAGACATTGCCGACGGCACTGCCGTATTCCGCCTGTTTGCGTATCTCTGTATTTGAATACGCATCCTATACCAGATTCTTTGGCTATTCAGTTGCAGTGATATGGGGCACCTGATACGTCTAGATACGACTCTCACAGGTGACACCTACGTAAGAATCCTGTCTGATCACCCGCATCCATTCATCTCCATTGTGTGTTCCGACGGACTTAGGCAATTCTAGCGGGACACGGCGACAACCCACAAGTCCAGAATTGCTACAGAGTAGCTCCAGGAACACTCTTCTGAGTTTAAACACTTGTGCTGGCCACCAGACTCCCCAGACATGAACGTTATTGGGTATATCTGAGATGCCTTGCAACGTGCTGTTCAGAAGAGATATCCATCTCCTTGTACTCTTACGGATTTATGGTGTCAATTGCTGCCAGCACTACTTCAGACATTTGTCGAGTCAATGCCATGTCGTGTTACGGCACTCCTGCGTGCTCGCTGGGGCCCTACACGATATTAGGCAAGTGTACCAGTTTCTGTGGCTCTTCAGTGTCGAAGTGGAGTGACGGCAGCCCCACTGTACGGTCATGCACATTATGGCTCTGGCAAGATGTTCAGAAATATTGAATTAAAAAGATCAGTCGGAGCTGAGTGCGGTCACATAATTAGCAAGAATGTGAAATAATGGTAATTATTATTTCTTTCCTTTCTCAGACGTTATTTGGGCAATTCTAGCGGGACACGGCGACACTCCACAAGTCCAGAATTGCTGCAGAGTAGCTCCAGGAACACTCTTCTGAGTTTAAACACTTCTGCTGGCCACCAGACTCCCCAGACATGAACGTTATCGGGCATATCTGAGATGCCTTGCAACGTGCTGTTCAGAAGAGATATCCATCTCCTTGTACTCTTACGGATTTATGGTGTCAATTGCTGCCAGCACTACTTCAGACGTTAGTAGAGTCAATGCCATGTCGTGTTACGGCACTTCTGCGTGCTCGCTGGGGCCCTACACGATATTAGGCAAGTGTACCAGTTTCTGTGGCTCTTCAGTGTCGAAGTGGAGTGACGGCAGCCCCACTGTACGGTCATGCACATTATGGCTCTGGCAAGATGTTCAGAAATATTGAATTAAAAAGATCAGTCGGAGCTGAGTGCGGTCACATAATTAGCAAGAATGTGAAATAATGGTAATTATTATTTCTTTCCTTTCTCAGACGTTATGTCTGGTTAAAAATGGAAAGTGACGCGGACATTAATCAAGCGTGACTTCCTTTTAACTGTACGGTATATGTTACATTGCATTTAGGAACTTTCGGGTAATTGAAAATGTATCAATAATTACAGATTTCTGTAGTTGTATATATGCGTTTGGATGTTGCTGTAATGAATTGATGTACTGGTGGATACTGTGTGGTATGACACCTGTAGTTGATAGTATAATTGATATAATGTCAACTTTATCCTGATGCCACATGTCCTTGACTTCCTCAGCCAGTTGGATGTATTTTTCAATTTTTTTCTCCTGTTTTCTTTCGTATATTTGTTTTATTGGGTATGGATTTTTCGATTAGTTGTGTTAATTTCTTCTTTTTATTGGTGAGTATTATTTGCCTACAACAAATTATTGAAAAAAAATGGTTCGGGCACAACCTATACATTTAGTATTCATAGATATAGAAAAAGCCTATGATAGTGTGCCTTTATCCAGTTTATGGAAAGCTTTAATATCAATAGGAATAAATCCAAGAATAATTAAAACAATTCAAAATTTATATAAAAATTCTGTTTCAAAAATAAAAATTGGTAAATATCTATCACATGGATTCCAAGTCACAAAAGGATTACGTCAAGGATGTAGCATCTCACCTACATTGTATAAAATATATACAGAAGTAACTTTACAGAATTGGAAGAAAAAATGTCACGCTATGGGAATACCAATAAATGATAGAACAATATACTCGTTACAATTTGCAGATGACCAACTGATTATAGCCCAAGTCTATGAGGACATAGAGTATATGACCAGAAAATTGATTCAAGAATATAAAAAATCAGGTCTAAATGTAAACATGAATAAAACAAAGTACATGGTAATTGGTGGAGTGAATGGAGACTTAATATTAGAAGAAGGGATGGGAACAATAACAGCTACTGAGGAATATAAATATTTAGGTGTGAAAATTACAAATGATGGGAAACAGGACAAAGAAATTAGATCAAGAATAAATTCTGGAAAGACGACAATCTCTTCATTGAATGGAATTCTCTGGGACAAACACATAACAACTGATAACAAAATAAGGATTTTTAAAACAATAGTTAGGAGCATTATTACATATGGTTCAGAAGTGTGGACAACAAAATGGCAACTGAAATCAAAATTATTAGCCACAGAAATGGATTTCTGGAGACGTTCAGCAAGAACATCAAGACGAGAAAGAATAAGAAATGAAGTAATCCGAGACAAGATGAAATGTAAAAATTCAATTATTGATTTCATCGAGCACAAACAGCTTAAATGGTATGGACATATCAGACGAATGGAACAGGAAAGGCTACCAAAATGAATAATCGACTGGGTACCAACTGGAAGAAGAAAAAGGGGACGACCACCTGATACATGGAAACAGGGAGTTCAGTCAACAATGAGGAAGAACAACATTCCTGAAGATTTATGGACAAATAGAGAAGAGTGGAGAACAATAATTAGTGACTTACTGTAATCTAGAATAGGTGCTGGAAAAATGTACTCACATTGTAAATCCAGAATAATAAATAATAATAATAATTATTATTATTATTATTATTATTATTATTATTATTATTATTATTATTCACGAGTGTTACGAACTTCATGTTGTGTAACACATTGTGAGCAAAATTAACACTGTTGTGTTAAGAAGCACAGCATGAAGTAAATATCATCCCTTGAAATAAAGTTTTAAACAAAGGTAGTACCAAATTTTTTTAAGACAGTCACAGTTACAGCATCACAACATCAACAAAGAGACGGCAAAACGTCATCTTCTGCAGCGAGAGGGAAACTTCTAGAAGACGCCAGGTAGGAGAGCTATAGGAAAACTGCGAGGAGTGGCTGATGTTCTGCATCTAGTACGACAGCTCTCACTTGTGCGGCGACCTGTTACAATCAGATACAGACAGAGATACAGTCTCTCCAATGAGGTGAAGCTGTTGTAGAATCAACATCAGTTCTTGCCCTTCTTATAACGCAAATGTCAGTGCAGTTTTCAAGACTCCATCCGGAATTTTCTCAGCCCTTCAGATGTTATGCATGATTACTGTGATTTCTTTTAGAGTTTTTTAGATGAGCTGAGTTCAGGAGTTCTATAACAACAGTCTTTACAAGATGTTTTGTTGTTTTTCAGACTTCTTTGATTTATATAGCAGTTTCGTTTCCATTTGAATGTTTTAACCTGGATTCGTTTTTAGGAACTGGTTTTGTGCGTTCAGTTCCATTTGTAAGTCTTTTTTTTAAAAAATAACTTCAAAATTCTCTGCAGTCTTCTTGATTGTTGACAGGCAGCTGTCGACTTTCCTTCTTGAAACAGAGTTCATTTACGTACATTGTCTCTTGGAATTGAGCAGAAAGTTTCCTTGGACCATCTGGCATCCATTCACGTGGGTGCATGTACTCGTCAACTCGTTTTCAGTTTTGTTACGTTCCAGTATTGTTTCCTGACTCATATGTTGTTTCCCTGTCTTTCTCAGTAAATGATAACATTCGTCTCTTCTTTGTCGCTGAGCAACTCTATATTCGATTGGTTTTCACTTTAAAGCTCCATCTCTCATTATAATAAACGCAGACTGATAACAAACAGTGATAGTAAATTATTGAGTTCGGACACATCGGAATCTCTATTCTGAATGCCCTACTGTGTTTAGCACACCAGAAGCACTAGAAGTCGTTTTTAATTATCTATTTGTTTATTTTCCTGTCCATCAATTCATATCTTTAACCACCTTAAATATAAAAACTCGTAACGTTGTTCCGTGACTTCATTATTAATTTCTACCATTTTGTTGTCGATACACTGATTCCATATTATTCGAATTTAAGTGTAATTGATTTTCTAGGATACTTTAGAACTTATTATATGAAGTTGCTCCATTCGATTTTGAAGTTCATCTACTCTAGAGAGAAACCGTACAGTTCCAGCAGCGGAAGGATTGTGGCTCACGCAAGTTATGTTATCAGGTCTATTTCTTTCCCGGCTCTCGGAACTGAAAATTTTCTTCAGACTGATCGTGCAGTGTTGGTGGTAGTGAGTTCCCTTGACTGATTATCCTTTCAGTTCTGATTTTCTCACTATCCTCGAAGAGTCCATTGGAAACTTAAGCTTGTACTGACGTACGCTGAATCAGTGTCTAGTATGTCATTGAAAGGCTTTTTCGAAATCTGTGAATCCCAAACAAAGCTGTAATTCATATTCATTGATCCGTTGTATATAAATTCGTTCTACACATGTAAATTGTCAGTTGTGCAATATTAGCGTGTTCCTATACGTGATAAAAGTATAACACTTCATCCACACGGTAAAATTTGAGTGAATAGCTTACATTACGGAAAGGGAGTTGATACGTCTATAGTTTTTTGTATCTTATCTACTTCCTTTCTAGTGGAGGAGACCAATACGGTGTTTCTAAAACATCCTGTAAACCATTTTGCGGATTCCTTTTGATACAACAAATTTTCGCCTTTTTCTCCATTAATCCAATGAAATAATTAAACGGCGATAGATGAAAATTGGTGCCGGACTGGGATTTTACTCTTACGCGAGCGGTTGCCTTAACGGTTTCGGCTACCCGAGCACGTCCCCCGTCAGAACAAAATCTCGATTTGCCGCACACTGCCGAGTAGTGCCCCCCTGTCCACTACTCCTCTACGCTCGCAGCTCTACTCTATTCCTGAGAGAGGTCGGACAATAGTACGCATCTGGACTGGAAGACTGACATGCCAGCATTGTGTGCGGCATATGGGCATTCGGGTTCACCGAGGGACCAGCTCGTATAGCCGAAGCGGTTAAGGCGACCGCTCACGTAAAGCGGGAAAGCCAGGTTCGAATACCGGTTCGGCACCAGTTTCCATCTTTCACCACTGGGTAATTTCAGTGCTCCATAGCAGCAAATAGACGGACATTAATTTCGTCATGTATATATACGTACATGGCTGTGAATCGACACAATGCTGTCTATTCTTTCGGATGTACATACCTACATAACCATGTAATTAAGCTTTGATCATTTCCATCGAAGCGTCAGTATATTCTGCCGCCTCTTCTCTAATTACGTTTCTAATGACTTGTTTAATTGTCAACTTTATGTGCACCGTCGTGCATAATGTGCATCAGATAGATGGAATCAATTATGACGTGCTTTGTGCACTTAAAGCAGCTCTTTGCCAGTTAGTTGGATCCCGAAAGCATCTCAGTCTTTTCATGTGGCTCCACTTCAAGTAAGGCAAAGCAGAGGATGTTTCATCAGGAAGGATGGTAAGTAAGTGACCCAACTCTAGTTATGCACATCATACGGTAAAATGGCTATGTATGTAAAGCGTTGCGTTTGAGTTTTCCACACTCCTGAAAGTTTGCATTACTCTCGCTTAGGCTGCTGTAGGGGCCTAATGTCATTAATAAGCCCATCAGCGGTTACGTGTTTGGAGAGCAAATACAGCAACGTCAGTGCAGCTTGAGTAAACCTGCTGGGCTGTAGCCCAGAGCATGAGTAGATGACAGGGGCCGTAGAGCTATGTGTGTATATATGTACTACTGCTCTCCACTCCCTGTACGCAGGGTGCGTATGCTCAAACCGAGTGCTTTATAAAATTGTGAATTATTTTGCGTAAGTTTCCAATACCTTTCATTTCAGGGAGTTTGTTTATAAGTCTGTCGTACGGATAATATTAGGTGAATATCCTATCCAGATGGTTTTATCGTAAGTCTATAAGTACAATTAGTGGTTCCGAATATCCTGCTCTGCAGTTACCTGTAGGTCAACCTAATGATGCATACATCTGTTTTTGGAGGTTTCAGATGTCAGTTCTTGAGTTTATAAAATTCTATGAACTGTGTAGTACAGCTTGGTAAAAGATTTTGTAAATTATCTGTCTAACGTTTGTAGGTAGAGGGAATGGCAGACTAGGATTACTGGCACGATGCTGAGAAAAAACCAGTTTCATTGCAAAAGAGATGACTCGAAGAAGGCTGGCGCGGCCCACACTCGAACAATACGACCGACACCATCTGGTCGGGGGTAGTAGCGAGTAGGGAGCAAGGAAGAGTGGTGATTGTTTGACCGACGCGAGAGAGTAACACTAATTTTGAAAACTCGTAACTGGCCGACACTCGAAGAAAGGCCACAGGCATCTCTTCCATAGAAAACTTCAAGAATCGTGTTTTAGGGGAGAAATGAGGAATATTATTCAGCCCCCTACATCTAAATCTACGTGGTTACTCTGCTATTCACAATTAAGGGCCTGGCAGAGGGTTCAATGGGCCACCTTCAAGCAGTGTCTCTACCGTTCCACTCTCGAACGGCGCGCGGGAAAAACGAGCACTCAAATTTTTCTGTGCGAACCCTGATTTCTCTCTTATCGTGATGATCATTTCTCCCTATGTAGGTGGATGCCAACAGAATGTTTTCGCAATCGGAGGGGAGAACTGTTGATTCAAATTTCATGAGAAGATCCCGTCGCAACGAAAAACGCCTTTGTTTTATTGATTGCCACTCCAATTCACGTATCATGTATGTGGCACTATCTCTCCTACTTCGCGATAATACAAAACGAGTTGCCCTTCTTTGTACTTTTTCGACGTCATCCATCAGTCCCATCTGAAGTGGACCCCACACCGCACAGCAGTACTCCAGAATAGGACGGACAAGCGTGGTGTAAGCAGTCTCTTTAGTAGACCTGTTGCACCTTCTAGGTATTCTGCCAATGAATCACAGTCTTTGGTTGGCTCTACCCGCAACATTATCTATATGAAAGTTCCAATTTACGGTATTTGTAATTGTAATCTCTAAGTATTTAGTAGAATTTACAGCCTTCAGATTTGTGTGACTTATCGCGTGCCCGCATTTCGTGGTCGTGCGGTATCGTTCTCGCTTCCCACGCCCGGGTTCCCGGGTTCGATTCCCGGCGGGGTCAGAGATTTTCTCTGCCTCGTGATGGCTGGGTGTTGTGTGTTGTCCTTAGGTTAGTTAGGTTTAAGTAGTTCTAAGTTCTAGGGGACTGATGACCATAGATGTTAAGTCCCATAGTGCTCAGAGCCATTTGAACCATTTGAACTTATCGCGTAATCGAAATTTAGCGGATTTCTTCTAGTACTCATGTGAGTAACTTCACACTTTTCTTTATTCAGGATCAACTGCCACTTTCGGCACCATACAGATATCATATATAAATCATTTTGCAAGTCGTTTTGGTCGTCTGATGACTTTACAAGACGGTAAATGACAACATCATCTGCAAACAATCTAAGACGCCTACTCAGATTGTCTCCTACGTCGTTAATATAGAGCAGGAACAATAGAGGGCCTATAATACTTCCTTGGGGAACGCCGGATATTATTCCTGTTGTACTCGATGACTTTCCGTCCAGTACTACGAACAGTGACCTTTCTGACAGGAAATCACGAATCCAGTGGCACAACTGAGGCGATATTCCATTGGCACGCAGTTTGGTTAGAAGAAGCTTGTAAGTAACGGTGTCTACAGCCTTCTGGAAATCTAAAAGTATGCACTCAATTTGATGTCCCGTGTAACTAACACTCTACTGCAGTCCCTACTTCATCGCTACCTCGGAGATGCTGTGTCCCATCGTTCGTGCGCCTACTATAACACCACGTTCAAACTCACTTAAATCTTGGTAACCTGCCATTGCAGCAGCAGTAACCGATCTAACAACTGCGCCAGACACTTGTTGTCTTATATTGAGTTGCCGATCGCAGCGCCGTATTCTGCCTGTTTACATATCTCTATATTTGAATACGCATGTCTATACCAGTTACGTTGGCGCTTCAGTGTATGAAGCACTCTATTGATGCAGTTGACACATAGAATGTAAGAATTAACAGACTTCCGAAATGCCTTCACAATAGAAGACGAAGTAAATATTCCAGAATTCGAATCATGAGTAACGTACAAGTAAATATCCTCGGAGTAGTGAATCAACTCAAATCACTTAATAAAAGCAAGTCTTTTGGTCCAGACTGTATATCAATTAGGTTCCTTTCGGAGTATGCTGATGCTTTAGCTCCAAACTTAACAATCATATACAACCGTTCGCTCGACGAGAGATCGGTACCCAACGACTGGAAAGTTGCACAGGCCACACCAATATTCAAGAAAGGTAGTAGGAGTAATCGACTAAATTACAGGCCCATATCGTTAACGTCGATATGCAGCAGGATTTTAGAACACATATTGTGTTCGAACATTATGAATTACCTCGAACGAAACGGTCTATTGACACACAGTCAACATGGGTTTAGAAAACACCGTTTCTGTAAAACACAGCTTACTCTTTACTCACATGAAGTACTAAGTGCTATTGACAAGGGACTTCAGATCGATTCCCTATTCCTGGATTTCCGGAATGCTTTTGACACTGTACCACACAAGTGGCTCGTAGTAAAATTGCGTGCTTACGTAATATAGTCTTAGTTATGTGACTGGATTTGTGATTTCCTGTCAGAGAGGTCACAGTTCGTAGTCACTGATGGAAAGTCATCGAGTAAAACAGAAGTGATTTCTCGCGTTCCTCAAGGTAGTGTTATAGGCCCTTTGCTAATCCTTATCTATATAAACGATTTGGAGACAATCTGAGCAGCCGTCTTCGGTTGTTTGCAGATGACGCAGTCGTTTATCGACTAATAAAGTGATCAGGAGATCAAAACAAACTGCAAGACGAGTTAGAAAAAATATCTGAATGGTGCGAAAAGTGGCAGGTGACCATAAATAACGAAAAGTGTGAGATCATCCACATGAGTGCTAAAAGGAACTCGTTAAACTTCGGTTACATGATAAATCAGTCTAATCCAAAAGCCGTAAATTCAACTAAATACCTAGGTATTACAAATACGAACAACTTAAATTGGAAAGAACACATAGAAAATGTTGTGGGAAAGGCTAACCAAAGGCTGCGTTTTATTGGCAGGACACTTAGAAAATGTGACAGACCTACTAAGAAGACTGCCTATATTACTCTTGTCCGTCCTCTTTTAGAGTACTGCTGCACGCTGTGGGATCCTTACCAGGTAGGACTAACGGAGTACATCGAAAAAGTTCAAAGAAAGGCTGCACGTTTTGTATTATCGCGAAATATGGGAGAGAGTGTCACAGAAATGATACAGGATTTGGGGTGTAAATCATTAAAAGAAAGGCGTTTTTCGTTGCGGAGGAATCATCTCACGAAATTCCAATCCCCAACTTTCTCCTCCGAATGCGACAATATTTTGTTGACACCGACTTACATAGGGAGGAACGATCATCACGGTAAAATAAGGGAAATCAGAGCTCTTACGGAAAGATATAGATGTTCATTCTTTCCGCGCGCTATACGAGATTGGAATAATAGAGAAATGTGAAGGTGGTTCGATGAACCCTCTGCCAGGCACTTAAATGTGATTTGCAGAATATCCATGTAGATGTAGATTTAGCACACGTTTTTGGAACGACCTTACTGCATGACTGACCGCAGCCAGTTGACTCGTTTCAGCTATGACACTGAACTTTCTGCCTCAAAGTTTTCGGCCACTCAGAGGCCAGTAGGTTCCTTGCTACCAATTAAGGATCTGCTTGGCTGAGCCAATAGTAAGCGACTATGCCGTCCCCAGGTGCGTTTTAAGCCTCAACTTGCCACAACGATGCCTCCGACATGTAAATGACTCCCTGAACATTGGGGCTTGCTACATATCATATATATCATTTCTCAAGTCAACATCACTTTTTCTCAACGGATACTAACCACGCAGAAATGAAATGAAATGAAATGAACGTATGGCATCGTTGGCGGGGAAGCCCCATCCAGGCAAGTTCGGCCGCCAATTGTAAGTCTTATTTAAGTCGACGCCTCATTGGGCGACTTGTGCGTGGGAGATGAGAATGAAATGATGATGACAACAACGCAACACCCAGTCCCCGAGCGGAGAAAATCTCCAACTCGGCCGGATATCGAACGCGGGCCCGCTTGCATGTGAAGCGAGCACGTTACCACCCAGCTAAGCAGGCGGACAATCATGCAGAGATTACTGAGGTATCGTTAAAAAGGTTTTTTTAACCGACTTCTGACACTGTATACCAATTTTGCGGTAAAACGTGCTATTGGTGGCAAATATTAACGTAAGGAATTGACTTTTAACTATTATAGGCAAAAGGGCATCTTACATGCCCAGATTCACGTATATATTTTACGAAGCTAACTTATTCATCACGAATAATTTTCATATTATCTTATTATAAATACCATTTTATTTGTTTTAAAGTACTTATTAGCTGGATAATTATCATATACAGCATTGTCGTGGATAATAACCGTGACAACTGCGGTAGTCCATTATCTCTACCCGTCGTACAAGGTAACTTTTCTAAAGAAATATAGTATCCGAAAGGACAAACACATTTGTCATTGTCACCTTGAATTGTGATTCACCTATTGCTACTACGGCCTAACGTGCTTACTGAAACAGAAAATGTTTTTTAAATTCAATTTGTAGGTTATGTGGCCCTACTGACAGCCGCTGAACTCTGCCCACTGCATAAGCCAGAAGCAAACATCCCGAATTCAAAATCCATTTTTGGACACTTGGAAATGTATATACAAGACTGTATCATCATAAACTCATGATCATTATTTCACGTCGTTCGGTTCAATTTTTAAGATGTTTTCTCTTCATTCCCACAACTCACCTAATCCCAAAGACTGCATTTATTCCAAACGCTGGCATTATTTAAAACTATAAAAGTGTCAAAGTTTCGCACAGATGCCCTGGTTGCACCATGTTACACTTGGATTAACTAATTTGTCACAAATGTTATAAAATCCGTCTTCCTGTCCGGTTCAAAAATTCTATTGCAGTGTTTCCTGGGCGGAGCAGAACAACAACTTTAATAGAAAATAGGTAAATAACGAGCAGTTTTCAGACCAAATGGATCTTGCCCAGAACAAATTTTAGTTTTGAACGTAATTCTTCACATAAAAAAATTATAATAAAGTTATTTGTGCCTTTGCAGACTTAAAATAAAAAATAAAAATAAAAAATAGAAAAATACAACAATCTTAGAACTCAAGGGAGATGGAGTCTCTCAATAACTTTCAATTTTTGTGTTAGAAAAGCTTATCCAAGAGTGCCAAAAACTAAAGGTGAGGAACCAATCAAATTATGAAGCCAAATATTAAGACAGATTGCCTAGTTTTAAAAATGACTTACTGATTCTATGTTACGACATTCCACAAAAACAAATAGAATTTTTAAAGAAACAGTAGGACCCGAAATATCATTTGAAAAAACAGGATATGTGTCTAGAAACGGCCGGCCGGTGTGGCCGAGCAGTTCTAGGCACTTCAGTCTGGAACCGCGCGACCGCTACGGTCACAGGTTCGAATACTGCCTCGGGCATGGATGTGTGTGATGTCCTTAGGTTAGTTAGGTTTAAGTAGTTCTAAGTTCTGGGAGACTGATGACCTCAGATGTTAAGTCTCATAGTGCTCAGAGCCATTTTGTCTAGAAACGATCTGGTCCCAAATTTCCAAAACGTAAACAGGAGAAAATTCAGGCCTGAAAAGACTGATTATGAAATTCGTTACCACAAAATGGAAATAGGATTCAGACTTACAAAATTTACAACAAAAACAATTTCAGAATACACAAAACTAATACATTACAACAGCGTCATCAAAGCAATGTGTCTCTATGGGGTGAAATAGTTATTTTATCCAGAAATACAATGAAGGAAAGCAAAACAGAGAACAAGAAGGAACCAGGCTAATTTTAGGACCAAATTATACTGAAGAAGGAACATACAAAAGAGCAAACAAACTTAAAAGTGTGCGATAATTCGCATATGAAAACAAGCAGTATAAAATTCTGTGGGCATATGAGGGGAATTAAGCCAACCACAGTAACAAAATAAGTTCAAAAAATTATATAGGTGTAGCAGTAAAGCTAAAATTGAAACAATAAAGTGAATCGAAGCAGTAAAAGAAGGCCCGAAGGAAGCACACAGAAACGTTTTTAGGCATAAAATTCACAACTGGACTGTTGAGCTGGCAGAAAAACCCAGGGAGACCGCAATAACTTGGTCTCAAGAGTGGAAAAGAACCCATTCTGACAGAACGAAACTGAGTTGGACGCAAAGAAAAGCCAAAACGAATTTCTGTAAGTACATCGCGTGGTCTACTAGGGTAAAAAACGTAAATAACATAATAATAAACGATTTATCAGACCTGATCATGACAATGCTGCCATGTAAAGGAAAGTCTGGTCGTTGGATGACGGTAAGAAAGAGCAGAAAGACCACGACAAATTTCCACTTGCTCTAGTTAATAGCAGCCTTTTGTAAATGTGGGTAGATATAAGACAATGCCTATAACAAATAGATAGAACCAGATAGTATCTGATTAGGAGACTATGCTGAACAACTTGGGTACACAACATCAAATGGTTCAAATGGCTCTAAGCACTATGGGACTTAACATCTGAGGTCATCAGTCCCCTAGACTTAGAACTACTTAAACGCAACTAACCTAAGGACATCACACACATCCAAGCCAGAAGCAGGATTCGAACCTGCGACTGTAGCAGCAGCGCAGTTCCAGACTGAAGCCCCTAGAACCGCTCGGCCAAAGCATTCGTTAACATAACGTCCACATGGTATTTACGTATAATACTAAGAACCAACATGAAATGGAACGATCATGTAAAACTACTTTTATCAAAAGGCAGGCTTCGATTTTTCTGAGAAAATGGAGCACATCCGTAAAGAAAAACGCATAGAATACGGTAGTGCGAGCAGTTCTATCGTTCCAGAGTTTGTATTCACTACCAAGTACGCGTGACAACGGAAATCGAACAAATTCAGAGACGGGCTGTTAGGACCGTAACAGTTTGATCTAGTCCACCCGAACGTGTAACAGAAGCACTCTGAGTACGTAACTGGGAATTTTTTGGAAGAAAGACGTTCATCTTTCCCTCGCCCAGTACACGAACAGTATAAGGAAGACAATCGATAATATTGGTGTGATTGCGATGTACCGACCCCCATTCACTGTACAGTTACTTGTGTAATGTTTGTTCAGATGTAGAGAAAAAGACCGAGGCCATGGAAGGTGGCCAGACAACGTCAGATGGTGCGGAAGAGCAGAGTGGAGCGTATAGTTAAAGACTCTAGGCCTTTGTCCGTGAGTGTGTAACGTCCCCACACTGCAGTCGGTTAAACCACGTGACGATGTTGAAGCGTACCTAGCGTTCTCGGAAGCAATGCTATCGTTCTCCAATACTGGGAAACAAGCACAACTCGCTCGATTATGAAAATACTTTTGATATAGAATTAGTAATGAATAAAATAACTGACTCTGGTGCTGATCTTTCAGAGAAATATATATTTGTATTGGCTGAATAAATTGCTAGCTTGAAATGAACTGGATAATTTCGAACTACTACGGCCGCCAGTCCAACTGGACATACTTCACCCCAAAACAAATTGTTTGTAGCAGCGGCATAAACAACCTGTAACTCTTACTTATTTATCGGGCCTACTGAAGCAAATATTTCCTCCAATCGCCGAATTTCGAATGCCTGAACCACTGTAATCAATAATTTTGACAGAAGAATCTTAGTATGGAAAACAGACTAAGGTTATTGCAACACTGAAATGACCTTATCAAATTTGTTTTATGTTGAACTAAGAATAACAGAAGTACAAAAGTATCTACACTCCTGGAAATTGAAATACGAACACCGTGAATTCATTGTCCCAGGAAGGGGAAACTTTATTGACACATTCCTGGGGTCAGATACATCACATGATCACACTGACAGAACCACAGGCACATAGACACAGGCAACAGAGCATGCACAATGTCGGCACTAGTACAGTGTATATCCACCTTTCGCAGCAATGCAGGCTGCTATTCTCCCATGGAGACGATCGTAGAGATGCTGGATGTAGTCCTGTGGAACGGCTTGCCATGCCATTTCCACCTGGCGCCTCAGTTGGACCAGCGTTCGTGCTGGACGTGCAGACCGCGTGAGACGACGCTTCATCCAGTCCCAAACATGCTCAATGGGGGACAGATCCGGAGATCTTGCTGGCCAGGGTAGTTGACTTACACCTTCTAGAGCACGTTGGGTGGCACGGGATACATGCGGACGTGCATTGTCCTGTTGGAACAGCAAGTTCCCTTGCCGGTCTAGGAATGGTAGAACGATGGGTTCGATGACGGTTTGGATGTACCGTGCACTATTCAGTGTCCCCTCGACGATCACCAGTGGTGTACGGCCAGTGTAGGAGATCGCTCCCCACACCATGATGCCGGGTGTTGGCCCTGTGTGCCTCGGTCGTATGCAGTCCTGATTGTGGCGCTCACCTGCACGGCGCCAAACACGCATACGACCATCATTGGCACCAAGGCAGAAGCGACTCTCATCGCTGAAGACGACACGTCTCCATTCGTCCCTCCATTCACGCCTGTCGCGACACCACTGGAGGCGGGCTGCACGATGTTGGGGCGTGAGCGGAAGACGGCCTAACGGTGTGCGGGACCGTAGCCCAGCTTCGTGGAGACGGTTGCGAATGGTCCTCGCCGATACCCCAGGAGCAACAGTGTCCCTAATTTGCTGGGAAGTGGCGGTGCGGTCCCCTACGGCACTGCGTAGGATCCTACGGTCTTGGCGTGCATCCGTGCGTCGCTGCGGTCCGGTCCCAGGTCGACGGGCACGTGCACCTTCCGCCGACCACTGGCGACAACATCGATGTACTGTGGAGACCTCACGCCCCACGTGTTGAGCAATTCGGCGGTACGTCCACCCGGCCTCCCGCATGCCCACTACACGCCCTCGCTCAAAGTCCGTCAACTGCACATACGGTTCACGTCCACGCTGTCGCGGCATGCTACCAGTGTTAAAGACTGCGATGGAGCTCCGTATGCCACGGCAAACTGGCTGACACTGACAGCGGCGGTGCACAAATGCTGCGCAGCTAGCGCCATTCGACGGCCAACACCGCGGTTCCTGGTGTGTCCGCTGTGCCGTGCGTGTGATCATTGCTTGTACAGCCCTCTCGCAGTGTCCGGAGCAAGCATGGTGGGTCTGACACACCGGTGTCAATGTGCTCTTTTTTCCATTTCCAGGAGTGTATGAAAATCAAGTGTTTAAGCAACAGTGAAATACTGCACACCAAGCGAACAACTTCTTCTTATTCTCCTTTTCTTGTGCCTTTGTCTCGCATCTGCGGAGGGTCGGCACGGTCATCAACGGATCTGACATGGTCAGTTACAGGCACGGCCGAAAGCCGTTCCTGTCGCCACCTCTTTACCCTGCAGGACGGATTGTCTGTACATCCAAATGTCAAACCATAGTGTTAATCTAAACGTTTGCGAGGCGTGTAATTGAGGCGAGAGTTAGGCACCAGCCCAGTATTCACCTAGTCAGATGTGGAAAACCGCCTGAATACCAGAATCAGACTGGCCAGAACACTGACCCTCATCGCTAATCCGCCGGGCGGATCTCATCCGGGGCTGAGTACCGCTCCACTCCGGAAGCAGGGCTTTAACACGCACGGCTATATGGCCGAGTACTGCACAGAGTCGATCAGTACACAATAACATAGAAACAAAATTGAAGTCGTTTCAGTATTTAACTTTTTTAGTGCCAGCATTCAAATTAAATAAAATAATTATTTGTAAATAAAAAACACTAGAATGAAGGCCTCTTCGTATGCATTAACTCATGAATTTGTCAAAGGAACAATATTTTATACAACTCTCTAGAATTCTGCAATACATTTATAATACTCGATGATACAAATACGAATCTTGGTATTAAGAATCTGTCACAGGTAATGAGAATAATGTAGACTAGCAGACACAATTAACACTGATGAAATACACTATATTAAAGGAAATTACAGTTTTCTAAAGACTGACTGAAATTTACAATTTACATTACGGCTTAATCTAAACCTCAGTCTTACAGCCTTGTTATGCTGGCGTCGACGACCGTCTTAATTTTGTTGAGAGGTTGATTGGTGCCAAAAATGGGCATAGGCAGAAATTTTTCCAAGAGAGGGAAAGATTCAAAACTTACAAGTTTTGATGTAATTGATTTGGTGAGTCTGAAAACTTACCATCCCCAAGAACTAAATTTCGCAAGAAGTACACAAAACTTATTGTACCCCAAAAGATGTTAAGGTAAATTACTCATGCATCCAAACAGCAATCATGTTCCAATGGCGCATGTAAAGTACATCTTTTTATGTTATTAATATGTCTTCTGCCACACCTTGGTAGACGTGATGCCACCAGCAGTCGAACAGTGGTTTGTGCGCCCTGAAGATGGCCCCTGCGATGGGCTGAAACCGGTCGGGACTAAATAAATAAATACCGAATAAGACTCTTTTCTTTATACTAAGTTAATTTATGCCCGCATCTCGTGGTCGTGCGGTAGCGTTCTCGCTTCCCACGCCCGGGTTCCCGGGTTCGATTCCCGGCGGGGTCAGGGATTTTCTCTGCCTCGTGATGGCTGGGTGTTGTGTGCTGTCCTTAGGTTAGATAGGTTTAAGTAGTTCTAAGTTCTAGGGGACTGATGACCATAGATGTTAAGTCCCATAGTACTCAGAGCCATTTGAACCATTTTTAAGTTAATTTATATTAATCGGTGTTAATCCATAATATTGTTGTCGAAACACCTAAATATGAATATGGATGCCACATTTTTCACTTAACTATCTAAAATTACATCCCCCACAATTAATTTCAGGGTATCTAAAGTGGTGAGAAACAAGGTAAGAACAGATGCACAAAAGTAATTCACTCACACCTCTGTAATGCCAGGCTGAAACTGAAAATTAAAAATCTGAAATAGGAAAAAAAAATAATTGAGAGAATCCTGACGGACAATAACAACAATATCCCATTAACACCTCTCGAAGTGAAGAAATTTTTAAAAAGGTTCATTCAAATTTGATGCCATCTGTAGCGCTTTACCTATAAAACTTGACAGCTGTTCTCATTAATGGTTTTATCGCATCATGATAGCCTCGATTAACATAACTGAAGTTGGACAAAACATGTTGTAAAGACTAAATGTTTTTGCGTTGGTTCCGTTAAGTGTAGCGCAGACCGAATAAACGACGAGATTAGTGTGGGAAATCTCCCGAAGGCAAGTGCAGGCAATGTCTACAGAGGGAGCGACTGTTAAAACTACGTTTTTGAAAATTACAGTAGTAAAATGATGACGTTGACACCTGTCAATGTCCTTATTTATTACTGTGCTTTAAACGTTCCTTTAAGTACTGCACTACTCGTACAACCAGTGTAATCTTTAGTGCTTTCAGCCAACTTTAAACGCAATCTTTAATGCTGTCAGCTAACTGTAAATTCCATATTCTGATATTCTGATGATTCTCTCGTTCATTTGAATAGCGAAACCGGTAAATAAAAATACTAAATGCGACTTGTGGCTGTTTTCAATAACTCAAACTAAAGTTGTTTGCTAGAATCAACTTCTGGCGTCCTAGGACTGTTCCGGTTTGTCACATTACTGAGTAGCTTACCAACAGTAATGTCGAATTCGTATTCCTGTAACTGTATGTTACACTGTGTTGCCAGACTTTGATAAAGTGCCAGTCCTGGAGAGCAAGTTCGTCGATCTTGAAATTTCACTTTTTTTTTTTCCCCCTCTATTTTGGAGCAGCAAACGGTATTTTCTATTTCAACTGCTGTATTTGTCATTAAGTATGGAGGTTCACATCTACAATATAGTATGGCTATTTTCTTCCTAGCGTACTAAAACCCCCTCCGTCGTGTAAAACTGAATGTAGGAGCCATCGAGGGTTTTCTTTTCCACAGACAAATGGTAAGGTACTACAATTCCGCTGTCCATCAAGGGAGCGAGGCAGCCCTACGGGAACTGGGGACTGAAGACTGGCACACATACCGCTCCCATATTTATGAATTGGCAATCATCGAGTGAGTTCGAGCGCCACTGTGCTGTATCGGTCCTCTCTGCAGCTCGTTAAGGGCTGAACGCGGAAACGGGACAAAAGGACTGAAGATATTATTTGGACACTATTCAGCAAATGTACGTATCCATCTTGATTGCAAAACAGAACCTGAACCTTTGGCGCAGAGTGACACCTAAGAAACCCAAGGATGCAGTGATTACTAAGGCTGCAGTATTTCCTTTTGCATTCAATAATGTTAACTCTGCAGTTTAGTGGAGTTGCAGCAACGATTTCTAAAAATCAGAGGGAATTCTGTAACAAACAAAAACGCTGTGTTCAGGTTCCAGAAGGGGGCTGAAACGCCCTGCCAAACCCGCAGGACAGGACATGTAGGAGGAATTGTGGAAGGGGGCCAGAATGAGCGGCTGTCACACTCCAAACATAACCCTTTATTTAGTTGTCCAAACACAAACATTACAGTGCAACTTCTAAGCTTGACTATCGACAGAAAACTTCTTTAATTCTACAACGCTGAAGATCCATGAATTATATACAACTGCTATAATTTTTTTATTTTTTTATTTTTTTAGACAGAAGGCTCTAGGCCTAAGCTTTAACCTTAAATAGTATTTAACCTTTCAATAGGCAGAAGGCCCAAGCTTTATGAACAATAAGAAACCTTACTCCAAAATGGCTGAAGCCCTTGGTTAAAAAAAAAAAAAAAAAAAAAAAACCTGCAGCCAATTTTCCAAGGCAGAAGGTCGAAAGCTCTTAACCTCAAATAGTATTTAAGCCCAAGTGATGTAAGACTTGATAAATAAGAATCCAAAATTTTAAAGTGGCTGAAGGCCCATCATTTTAAGAACAATAACACTGCAATAAATTTTCAGCAGGCAGAAGGTTCAAATGGTACAAATGGCTCTGAGCACTATGGGACTTAACTTCTGAGGTCATCAGTCCCTTAGAACTACTCAAAAGTAAGGACATCACACACATTCATGCCCGAGACAGGATTCGAACCTGCAACCGTAGCAGTCGTGCGGTTCCAGACTGTAGCGCATAGAACCGCTCGGTCACTCCAGCCGGCGCAGGCAGAAGGCTTACAGCTTATCTTGAAAGAATGTAATATTTGATAAGTAAGATCCTTCAAACTGAAAGCTGCTGAACGCCGACGATTTTAAAAAACAATACAATAAATTTCCAACAGGCAGAAAGCGTTTAATTTTAATATCACAATTACACGCTCACAAATTCGAACCATCAGCGATGTGCCATTTAAAACACACAATTAAACGCCAAAAAGAAAGGCAGTATAGCCAACGGCGCTCAGAAGTTTCCAGGGGGCTCGGTCAGACCTTGATATCTTGACGTTCACTTAGGTGAGACAAGAAGTCGGCCCAACTATACTCGATCCACCGGTAACACAACCAGGAGACACTCAGGGACCCACCGACAAGACGACTTGCTAACCACCGACCAGTATACGATAATTCCAAAGCCAAAACATTACAGACACAGTGGCCCACAACCAAATACACATTAAGCTGTCAAAAACTACAAACCATGTTGGACAGCTACAACAGGTGAGGTAAGGACACTGTCTGAATTTACGTCAGCGACCAGGGCAGTTAACTGGAACGCTACCGGCCACAAGGCAGAAAATTCCGCTGGTGCAGTTGAATTTCAAATCGACAAATATAGTTAATTCCACCACATGGCTGCTAAATCTTCACCAACTTAGAACACTCGCTGTTGCTCCCAGGAATACCACATACAGCGAACCACCAACCAACGGACAACGTGAACACACGTCGCTCTGATAATTAAAGCACGACTCCACTTTCATGTCCTTGGTCGGCGAGCCACGAACCTCGCAGCACTCGGAACGGCCCGCTCCAACACTGCGTAGAGACCGCCAGCGGGCCCGGCCGACTGCGCCACGCGGAGACTTGCTTGCCGATCCTCTCCAACCAACCGACTGCCTGCACACTTTTTTTTTACTTTATTGTTATTTTAACACCTGAACAAAACAGGTAGGCTGGCAGCGGCATGCTACGCCGCTCTGCAGCCAGAGAGTTGACAATCACAGTACAAAAAATGGAGAATGAAATGAACATAGTGACGGGCAAAAACCAGTGGTCACAGTCACACAAAAAACACGGAGCCGTTCACACTCGACGAGAAAGACACTGAAAACACGTTGACACGGCGCACAGAACACTGACGAATCCGATGGCACAAGTGAACGGAGAAGCGTGACGGCGGACACTAAAAACACGAAACGACGTCACACACACGAGACACAGATGGCGATGATCTCCGGCGCGCAAAAGTCCACGTAGCGTATGCGAGTCCGGGGACCTGCCAAGAGGGGAAGCAGGGTGAGGGTGGGTGGAGAGGGAGGAGATGGGAGAACAGAGATGCCAATGGCTGAGGAGAGGGGAGGAGAAGTAGAAGGACAGGGGAGGGGAGGCCCGGGGGAGAAGTGGGGAGGAGGGGGGGAGGGATGGAGGGTGCCCAAAGGAACAGATACAGGAAGAGGGAGGGAGGATCAAATTTGGTAGGAGGGGTAGATGGAGGGGAGGAGGACATCATCAGGGAGGGAGAGCTGGCGGAAGCCACCTCGGGAGAGGGTAAGGAGGGTGGAGAGATGGAGACCGGGTGGGACGTGGGAATACAGGCGCGGCAGTGGTCGGGGGTGGGAGAGGAGCGGGGAGACGAGCGGGTGAGGAGGATCGAGTTTGCGGGAGGTGTACAGGATCCGTATCCTTTCAAGGAAGAGGAGAAGGTGGGGGAAGGGGATGAGACCGTAGAGGATCCGCGTGGGGGAGGGGAGACGGATGCGATAGGCGAGGCAGAGAGCATGACGTTCAAGGATTTGGAGGGATTTGTAAAAGGTAGGGGGGGCGGAGATCCAATGGATGGGCATAACAAAGGATAGGGCGGATGAGGGATTTATAGGTGTGGAGGATGGTGGAGGGGTCCAGACCCCACGTACGGCCAGAGAGGAGCTTGAGGAGACTGAGGCAGGAGCGTGCCTTGGCTTGGATTGTCCGGAGATGGGGAGTCCAGGAGAGGCGACGGTCGAGGGTGACGCCAGGGTACTTAAGGGTGGGAGTGAGGGAGATAGGACGGCCATAGATGGTGAGATAGAAATCAAGTGCCTGCACACCGCCAAGCCGCAACTATAAGCACCAGACCAAAGATGGTATACGGTGCAAATATCGATACACACCACTGCTGCCACATGAATATAGAGGAGTAACCACAATAACCGCAGAAAACAAAATGCAGAGTAACAGCGAAGTTTTAAAGCAATGCATGGAGCCGGGGGCAGCGCGGCTCAGGGGCAAGTACCCGTTTTGGCCCTCGCGGACGCTTTTACTCATAAGCAGTGAAATGTGTATGGGGAACGGCAAATCTAAGTCACCTTGTACGTAACAGAAAGAAAGAAAACTACTCATTACTGACACTGTGTTGGGGCGTAAAAGTGGAACTCGAAAGCTTAATGTTCATAATACGCTGGCGTGCAAAATATAAGGGCAAAAGTAACTTTGTAATATAGTTACACTGCGAAGTAGCACAGATCGATGAAACTTGGACCATACCTAGAAACAACTGCTGTGGTATAGAACGCAAGCTAAGTGATAGAAATACCCAATGACATGCACAGAAACAAGTTTTATTCAAAGACCATAATTACAATGAGATCACCGCCATTGATGAAGGTCGCTGGACTTTACAAAAGGTGGGACACGGTTGTTAATAGGATGTTTCGTAATCACAGATGGAGATTCTTGCTCTGCCACGTGCTGCTGCGCTGGCCACAAGGTTGGTGAGGATACCTTCTGGTAGGGCGTTTCATTCCTCCACCAGCCTGTCCGACTGCACTATCGGCATCTCTCTCGCATCACAGTTCATACAACAGTGCCGCACATTACACTCGGTTTTACACAGAGCGTTACACAAAATCATTACAAAGAAAATCAAACATGTCTTGAAAATTTTATATTTTCAGTTAAAAGGAGATTCACATAGCAATAACAGCAAAGAAAAACATAGCCGTATTTCATACACTACTGGCCACTAAAATTGCTACACCAAGAAGAAATGCAGATGATAAACGGGTATTCATTGGACGAATATATTATACTAGAACTGACATGTGATTACATTTTCACGCAATTTGGATGGCGTCAACAGGTACAGCTGCCCATGCAGCTTCAACACGATACCATAGTTCATCAACAGTAGTGACTGGCGTATTGTGACGAGCCCGTTGCTCGGCCGCCATTGACCAGACGTTTTCAGTTGGTGATAGATATGGAGAATGAGCTGGCCAGGGCAACAGTCGAACATTTTCTGTATCCAGAAAGGCCCGCAAAGGACCTGCAACATGCGGTCGTGCATTATACTGCTGAAATGTAGGGTTCCGCAGGGATCGAATGAAGGGTAGAGCCACGGGTCGTAACACATCTGAAATGTAACGTCCACTGTTCAAAGTGCCATCAGTGCGAACAAGAGGTGACCGAGACGTGTAACCAATGGCACCCCATACCATCATGCCGGGTGATACGCCAGTATGGCGATGACGAGTACATGCTTCCAACGTGCGTTCACCACGATGTCGCCAAACACGGATGCATCCATCATGATGCTGTCAACGGAACCTGGATTCATCTGAAAAAGTGACGTTTTGCCATTCGTGCACCCAGGTTCGTCGTCGAGTACACCATTGCAGGCGCTCCTGTCTGTGATGCAGCGTCAAGGGTAACCGCAGGCATAGTCTCCGAGCTGATAATCCATGCTGCAGCAAACATCATCGAACTGTTCGTGCAGATGGTTGTTGTCTTGCAAACGTCCCCATCTGTTGACTCAGGGATCGAGACGTGGCTGCACGATCCGTTACAGCCATGCAGATGAGATGCCTGTCACCTCGACTGCTAGTGATAAGAGGCCGTTGTGATCCAGCACGGCGTTCCGTATTACCCTCCTGAACCCACCGATTCCATATTCTGCTAACAGTCATTGGATCTCGACCAACCCGAGCAGCAATGTCGCGATATGATAAACCGCAATCGCGATAGGATACGATCTGACCTTTATCAAAGTCGGAAACGTGATGGTACGCATTTCTCCTCCTTACACGAGGCATCACAACAACGTTTAACCAGGCAACGCCGGTCAACTGCTGTTAGTGCATGAGAAATCGGTTGGAAACTTTCCTCATGTCAGCATGTCGTAGGTGTCGCCACCGGTGCCAACCTTGTGTGAATTCACTGAAAAAGTAATCATTTGCATGTCACAGCATCTTCTTCCTGTCGGTTAAATTTCGAGTCTGTAGCACGTCATCTTCGTGGTGTAGCAATTTTAGTGGCGAATAGTGTACTACAAAACGAAACAAAAATAATGTTCTAGTACATCAAAGATACACGTACAAGGCAAGTGAAGCAGAAGAAAAGAAGAAAGAAAAAGAAAAAATTCTCTCTCATAATTAGCAATATCTTCATATACACACACCGGTAAACGTTGTTGTGACACTGTATCCTTTACCCCTGTACGTCTTTTCAGGGGTGCATTCGGCCCTGACTGCATCACTTTGGATAACAATGTGCGACCGCATCGAACAGCGCAGGTGGAGGAGCTCCTCGAACGAGAGGATGTTCAGTGGTCGGACTGTCCTGAACGTCACCCGATCCAAAGACCTTCCAGCACGTTTCGGATGTACTGCATCACGCCCACAGTCACCAATGACTATCCAGCAGATGTAGACAACGCTGGAAAATTCTACCACAAGAAATCCTCACCACCCTCTTTGCGGACATGAGGACGCCTTGCAGTGCATAAATTTGCGTCTGTAGTGGTCATACATAACCACTTCAAGCCTTTGTAATGCCGAGGGGACCAACATAAATCGCTATTATTTCAACGTGATTATTGTCTTTGAATTAAAGTGTAATTTCCGTTGATATCATTGCGTATTTCTTTCAATTACTTCCTGTATCACGCTTTAACAGTTCTTTCTATGTACTCAGCGAGTCTTACCGAACTGTACTACCTGATAGAGGTTCGGTAAGCGAAAATACTTCTGTGCTTAAATTTTGCACACCAGAGTATATCCCCCAATTCTGCAAGGTGTGTATGGTATTAAAGTGTGATCCACTTTTCACTACAGTACGTAAACAATACAATACAGCAGAAAGGTAATGTCTAACTCGATCAATCACACGGTGCTAGTGAATCAGACAGCTGATTCAATAAGGTGGTAGCAAACTCTACTATACTATGAGTCATCCTGTCTGTAACTTGGCTCCAGCCTGAATAAATGCGTCGTTTTTGACCCCATTAAACATAGGGCTTCGGCTTTATGTTCTCAAAGGCTGTTGCTGGTCTTCAGTAGAATCTAAATTAAATAACTTCGTTTTCAACAGACTGGTATGCTGTCTTGTGTCCCAAAATCGGCATCCCAACAGTTACTCTTACTGTAACCTAACTGTGTACATCGTCGCGGCTACTTGGTCAGTTTCGAGTAAAGAACTTCTCGTTCTATAAAGTATTTCAGTGACAGCTGGGTGGCAGGCCACTGAAGGTAAAACAAAAACCGATTAAATTATAGCTTTTGGGCGACATTGCGCGAAAGGTGAGTGACTGATAGGTAACCACGTATATTAAAACATTTTTCTTTCTTTATTGTAATTTCATTCCCCTGCCCCATATGGGCAGGGGAGGGCTGTCAGCAGCACAATCCGCCGCTCTTCAGCCGAGTGACATGACAACTAAAACAAGAATAAAATAATACATACATAAGGAGATAAAAAGGGGAACATAAAACAGAGTAAGGGGAGAAAATGGAGGTAAAAATACACTGACACGTAGACGTTCATTGGGGACAGTTAAAAAAGTCACCAGAAAGTTAAAAAACACAGTTGGCGATTCTTAAAACACAGTGAAGACACTGGATGCGCATGCACAGGTTAAAAGTTGGCCACAGTATTAAAAACACTCCGAAACAACACACTTAAAACCCACTTGGAGCACACACGACGAAGAATAAAACTACCAGGTGGGACCTGCCGAGGGAAAGGTCAGAGAGGATGGAAGAGGAGGGGAGGGCATGGGGCAGCTGGGGAAGCGGCGGGATGAAGAGAGGAGGGGCAACCGTGGGTTCACGAAGAGGCAGGAGATACATGGGGCTGGAGAGGAAAAGGGAAGACAGGGCAGGAGGGAGCGCAGAGACACTGAAAGAAGGCACAAGAGATGGAGGGGGAGTAGGAGGGGAAATCCCCTCAGAAGGAGGGAGGGGGGAGAGGGAGCCCTGAGGAGGATGCAGGAAGAGGGGGTTAGAGTTGGTAGGAAGGGTAGATGTCAGGGCGAAGCTCATCATCCGGGAGGGGTAGACGGTGGAAGTTGTGTTGGGAAAGGAGATGGAGGGTGTGGAGATGGAGAGAGGGAGGGACACAACGGTAAAGGCGCGGCAACTGGTTGGAAGTGGAGAGGAAGGGAGTATATTAAAACAAAACAAATGCATTATAAATTTGAATTTTGAATGAAACAAGGAATGAGAACAGAAGACTAAGAGTGCTTAGTTTGGGTGGAAGATGAATTGTACCTTCATTATTGGATGAAGCCGTATGTATGCAGTTGGCCCTATTTATTAGAAACGTTCATCCAGCAGCTAATGGCCGCTGTGAAGAGGAAGACACAGTTGCTTTCCAGCAGGTAACGTTGCGCTCTCTCCCAGAGGCAAAACCGCAGGTGTCAGGCAGTGGGCCACTACGCACTGCGTGCCTCATTGTGCCGCTAAATTCCGTTACTCGGCAAACATGAATGCAGACATCCCATACGACTAGCACAGGTCAATAATGAGCGCCATCAGGCGGATATTAGTACATCTTATATGTGCAGCTCTTTCCAGTTCTTTGGACTGTCAACATTTTTTGCCTTCAGGGACAACTGCATTCATCCAGTTTTATTTCATTGCTCGAATTATTATGGTATTCCACCAACTGTGCACGAAACTACTTGGCGGTCAACCTGATTGCCTTCTACCAGATTATCGGAGATTCTCTCGCGTCCCCGTATTTCTTTTATATTTCACCTGGGCTTCTAAACCAAATCCGCACTAGGTGATTTCCATCAGTTGGCAGGCATCACATATCTTCTAGTGACGTGCGCATGGGACGTGCACGGTATCATTTCAGGCAACACGCGACTGCAGGAGGCGTATAGTGGACGCAAAGCTTTAATTGTAGCTCACAGTGTCATATCCTCATACTTGCCCACGCTGAAAGCACTGTCCTTGGCTGCAGTAAGAAAAAGATGGGTGGATATCGCAGTTGTGGATGGCTACATTGTTGAAGGCAGGCTTTACGCGCATAATTGTGAGCTTATGTCGGTGTCGCCAATCTATTGTAGAATTATGGAATACGTATTATTTTCATGTAGTATGACATTTTTGGGAATTAAAATCTCCTCTCTAAAAATCAACATGGATTCCGCTAACAGATATTGCAACAATCAACTCACTCCTTTATAAAATATTCTCGGCCTTCTTTGTCGCCCGACAATGTTTTATGCAAGAGTGTCATCGCGAAAAAGTTCATTCTCATGTCGGGTCTCTCTCTTCGTCCATGAGATCCAGAACGCTCAAGCTGACTTCCTGTTCCTTCAGGAAGGCATTTGATACAGTTCCCCTTTCGTTTAGTAATCAAAATATGAGCTCACCGAGAATCGGACCAGGTTTGTTACTCGAAGCAGGATTTCCTTGCAGAGAGAACTCATAGCTCTTACCGGATCGCAGTCGTCAGGTGTAAAGGAAATTTTAGGAGTACCTCAAGGAACTGTGATAGGACCTTTATTGCTTACAGTGTATTAAATGATCTAGTGGATAACGACGGAAGATTCGTGAGGCTGTTCGCAGATATTGCAGTCGCCTATAAGAACGCAGCAACGCCAGAAGGCAATCGAACTGCAGGAATACATGAAATCCACTAGTGTGCGGTTACAATATTAGCGAGACTTTACTGGATTCATAAATATTGCCCATCCGTTTACGACCCTCACCGCGTTCGGTAACTGAAAGAGACAGACAAGATCCAACGAAGAGCGGCCCGTTTCGCCGCAGGTCGGTGAGAACGTTAAGGAAGTGCGTAAGAAACTCCAGGACAGGGTAGGACAACATACTACATCCTACCATATACGTCTCGTCAGAAGACCACAATGACAAAAACCGAGAAATTAGAGGTAATGCGGACGTTTACCGACAATAATTCTTCCCACACAACGTAAGGTAGTTTGCAGAGCATATGTCTAGATGTAGACGAATATGCCATAAACTCGCAGTATTCATACAGGGTGCTCCATTGATAGTGACCGGGCCAAAAATCTCACGAAATAATCATCAAACGAAAAAACCACAAAGAACGAAACTCGTCTAGATTTAAGGGGCAAACAAGATGGCGCTATGGTTGGCCCGATAGATGGCGCTGCCGTAGGTCAAACGGATATCAACTGCGTTTTTTTAAATAGGAACCTCCATTTTTATTACATATTCGTGTAGTAAGTAAAGAAATATGAGTGTTTTAGTTGGACCACTGTTTTCGCTTTGTGATGGATGGCGCTGTAATAGCCACAAACGTGTAAGTACGTGGTATTACGTAACATTCCGCCAGTGCGGACGGTATTTGCTTCGTGATACATTACCCGTGTTAAAATGGACCGTTTACCAATTGCGGAAAAGGTCGATATCGTATTGATGTATGGCTATTGTGATCAAAATGCCCAACTGGCGTGTGCTATGTATGCTGCTCTGTATCCTGGACGGCATCATCCAAGTGTCCGGACCGTTTGCCGGATAGTTACGTTATTTAAGGAAAGAAGAAGTGTTCAGCCACGTGTGAAACGTCAACCACGACCTGCAACGAATTATGATGCCCAAGTAGGTGTTTTAGCTGCTGTCGCGGCTAATCCGCACATCAGTAGCAGACAAATTGGGCGAGAATCGCGAATCTCAAAAACGTCGGTGTTGAGAATGCTACATCAACATCGATTGCACCCGTACCATATTTCTATGCTCCAGGAATCGCATGGCGAAGACTTTGAACGTAGTGTACAATTCTGCCACTGGGCACAAGAGAAATTACGGGACGGTGACAGATTTTTTTCCACGCGTTCTATTCACCAACAGCGGTTACGTAAACCGGCATAATATGCACTATTGGGCAAAGGAAAATTCATGATAGCTGCGACAAGTGGAACATCAGCGACCGTGGTGGGTTAATGTATGGTGCGGCGTTATGGGAGCAAGAATAATTGGCCCCCATTTTATCGATGGTACAACTGACCACGCCTGACAACATGCGTCAGCGCATTGCGAATGCATGTACGAACATTAAGGATGGCAAACTACTCGCTGTTGAGAAGAATGTCGTTACACGTATAGCCAAATGCATTGAGGTTGACGGACATCATTTTGAGCATTTATTGCATTAATGTGGTATTTACAGGTAATAACGCTGTAACAGCATGCATTCTCAGAAATGATTCACAAAGGTATATGTATCACATTGGAACAACCGAAATAAAATGTTCAAAAGTACCTACGTTCTGTATTTTAATTTAAAAAATTTGTCTGTTACCAGCTGTTCGTCTAAAATTGTGAGTCATATGTTTGTGACTATTACAGCGCCGTCAATCACAAAGCGAAAAAAGTGGTCCAACCAAAACATTCATATTTCTTTACGTACTACACGAATATATAATAAAATGGAGGTTCCTATTTAAAAAAACGCTGTTGATATCCGTTTGACCTATGGCAGCACCATCTAGCAGGCCAACTATAGAGCCATCTGGTGTCCCCCTTCAAGCTAGACAAGTTTCGTTCTTTGTAGTTTTTTCGTTTGACGCTTATTTCGTGAGATATTACGCCCGCTCACGATCAATGGACCACCCTGTACATGTTTGTTTTCTAAAACTTGTTGATCTTCTTTCGGCTGTTCTAAACATACTCATCTTGTAACTTCGAGCACTTCCAGTTCTGGATACAATGGGAATCATATTGCCACCTAGTTTCATTCCCACTGTATCTGTCATTCTACAGTTGCTGACTGCTGCTATGTTCAAGACTTTCAGTTCATCTGAAGGAAAGAGGGACTGCTTATCCGTTTGACCTTTTGCTTTTCCTTCATGTTAGTATGCTAGCTAATACTGAAACTGCAAAAGAATAAACGGAAATTCTTTCGGCTGTAGGCTACTATGCAGTTCTTCTTGTTCCTGACACGTCACTAAAATATTTGCTATTGTACTTGATGGTAGGTTCATCAGCACTATAACGCTGACCGCACCTCGACTCATTTTTTTTTTCCACTTCCGTGGCGTGCTTCCGTCACTGCTGCAGTACCGTGCGCCCCTCTCCGTGCGCAGGTAACGTGGCGCCAGCGGCTGCCCCTGCGGCTGCCACCCCCAGCAACTCGTCCGGCCGGCCGGCGGCCGCGTCGCCACGCTCTGCAGAGGCCGTGCTCGGCCTCCAGACGCTGCCTCCAGCTCCAGCGGACGGCCTGTCCGGAGAGGAGTGCGCGCGCCACGTGCGCCAGCGGCTGGCGGCGGCCGAGCTGCTGGACAGGGGGCGCCCGCTGGCCAGCGAGTTCGAGCTGGTCGCCTTCTCGCACTTCACGCTGAGCCGCGTCTACCCCGTGGAGCTGGCGCTCGGCAAGCGCGTCGTCGAGAAGCCCATCGGATTCCGCCGCAGGGACCTGCTCGAGGCGCTCAACAAGGTAGGCAACCCGCAGCTCATAGACCCGATCCCTGCTGGTATCGACAAGGTAGGCAACCCGGAGGTCGGCTTCGACCGGTGACACAGTTATACAGGGCTGTTACAAATGATTGAAGCGATTTCATAAATTCACTGTAGCTCCATTCATTGACATATGGTCACGACACACTACAGATACGTAGAAAAACTCATAAAGTTTTGTTCGGCTGAAGCCGCACTTCAGGTTTCTGCCGCCAGAGCGCTCGAGAGCGCAGTGAGACAAAATGGCGACAGGAGCCGAGAAAGCGTATGTCGTGCTTGAAATGCACTCACATCAGTCAGTCGTAACAATGCAACGACACTTCAGGACGAAGTTCAACAAAGATCCACCAACTGCTAACTCCATACGGCGATGGTACGCGCAGTTTAAACCTTCTGGATGCCTCTGAAAGGGGAAATCAACGGGTCGGCCTGCAGTGAGCGAAGAAACGGTTGAAAGCGTGCGGGCAAGTTTCACGCGTAGCCCGCGGAAAATTGGCTCATGCCACAACTGGAGACCGACAGCGCCGACTTCATCTTTCAACAGGATGGTGCTCCACCGCACTTCCATCATGATGTTCCGCATTTCTTAAACAGGAGATTGGAAAACCGATGGATAGGTCGCGGTGGAGATCATGATCAGCAATTCATGTCATGGCCTCCACGCTCTCCCGACTTAACCCCATGTTATTTCTTTCTGTGGGGTTATGTGAAAGATTCAGTGTTTAAACCTCCTCTACCAAGAAACGTGCCAGAACTACGAGCTCGCATCAACGATGCTTTCGAACTCATTGATGGGGGCATGCTGCACCGAGTGTGGGAGGAACTTGATTATCGGTTTGATGTCTGCCGAATCACTAAAGGGGCACATATCTAACATTTGTGAATGCCTAAAAAAACTTTTTGAGTTTTTGTATGTGTGTGCAAAGCATCGTGAAAATATCTCAAATAATAAAGTTATTGTAGAGCTGTGAAATCGCTTCAATCATTTGTAATAACCATGTATAGCGGTGTGTGGCGCCACACCTGCTCAGTTCTAGGAGCAACACTAACAAGTTTTTTTTTAACTCTTGTAACTTATTACTGTTGTTGTACTGGTGTTCAACTCAAAGACTGGTTTGATGCTGCTCTCCGCGGAAGTCTTTCCTCTCCAAGCTTTGGTGCTGCGCTGGTTAAGTGTTTAAGGACCAAACAACAGTTAAGGTCATCGGGCACTCCTCCCCCCCCCCCCCCCCAGTACAGAAACAGTGTACTGGGTACAAATGTGAGAAACTGTGCTAAATGTTTGCGTAGCTTATATCTAAGGTGAAACATGGAAACCAACCCGGTAACCACTTCGTGGGATGTGGAAAACCACCTGACAACAACTTCCAGGCTGGCAGACACAGCGGCCCATTGTCGTTAATCCACCGGGCGGGCGCACCTCCCCGTCTCGGAAGCGGCCGCATTAATACTCGCGGCTACCCGGGTTGGACCTCTGCATCTCTCTAAGACTGCTGCTAGAACATTCATTTGAATCTGCTTGCTGTAGTCGACCCTTCGTCTCCCTCCAAATTTCTCTATTTCATAATTTTTTCTTGTTATTACCAATCTGCGTTTTATATCCTCTCTACTTCATCCAACGTCGATAATTATTGCCCAAATAACAAAACTCATCTACCGCTTTTAGTGTCTCATTTCCATAGCCTAATTTAATTCTGCTCCATTCCATTACTTTAACTTTGTTTATATCCATCTTATAATTTCTTTTCAAGACGCTGTCAACTGATCTTCCAAGTCTCATGCCATCTCTTACAGAATTACAACTTGATCGGCATATCGCATAGTCTTTATTTCTTCTCCCTGAACTTGAATTCCCTCCCTAATTATGTGCTTGGTTTCGTTCACTCCTTGTTCAGTGTACAGTCTTAGTACCAACAGAGACAAGCCAGCCGGTGTGGCCGAGCGGTTCTAGGCGCTTTAGTCTGGAACCGCGCGACCGCTGCGGTCGCAGGTTGGAATCCTGCCTCGGGCAAGGATGTGTGTGACGTCCTTAGGTTAGTTACGTTTAAATAGTTCTAAGTTCTAGGGGACTGATGACCTCAGATGTTAAGTCCCATAGTGCTCAGAGCCATTTGAACCATTTGAACCAACAGGGTCAGGCTTCAGTCCGGTCTCCATTCCCTTCTCAACTACTGCTTACCTTTGATGTTCTTCAACTCTTCTAACTGCCGCATTCTTTCTGCACAAATTCTAGAAAACATGTATTTTATGCCCGCTACCTAGAGAATTTCGAAGAGTCTATTCCAGTCAGTATTATCGAAAGCATTCTCTAAATCTACTGATGCTATAAATGTTGATTTCCCTTTCTTCATGTTACCTTGTAAGATAAGTTATTGGGTCGTTATTACTTTATTACATTTCTCTGGGACCCAAACTGATCTTCGAACAGGGAAGCTTTCACTACTCGCTCCATTCTTCTATAGATAATTCATAGAAGTATTTTGCAAACAGATAAAAGAGGTGATCAAAAAGTGACGGGATATGTTTAAGTTCGCTTGCTTTATACATCCCATTTTCAATTTTTTTTAATGTTTTTGGTGCCGGCCGCTATGGCCTAGCGGTTCTAGATGCTTTAGTCCTAAACCGCGCTGCTGCTACGGTCGTAGTTTCGAATCCTGCCACGGGCATGGATGTGTGTGATGTCCTTAGGTTAGTTAGGTTTAAGTAGTTCTAAGTTCTAGGGGACTGATGACCTCAGAAGTTAAGTCCCATAGTACTCAGAGCCATTTGAACCATTTGATCTTGTTGGCACGCATGTTCCTGATGTTTGCTTGCATTTTCAGCTGTCGTTAATATTTAGTTTAATGTCGATACTCGGAACGGCTATGGCTGTTTTCGGGGGCCCGACTAATTTTTAGTTTCGAATAATATCGATAAAAAATGGAGTTAAGTGGAGCACTACATTCGGAATGTTGACTGTGGCTTTTGGCAAGTCTGTTACGTGTATGACACGAGTTTACGAGAGATATAAACGCTTCAAAGACGGTCGTGAAGATGTTGAGGACGACGACCGTGCTGGACGTCCTAACACATCAGTTACTGACAATGTGGAAGAAGTAAAGAAAATGCGCTGCAGAATCGCCGAAACAACATGAGAGCGTTTGTCGATGATGTCAGCTTATCCTTTGGCTCACATTCAGCAATTTCTTCGGATGTTTTTGACACTAAACATGTAGAAGTAAAGTTTGTTGAGAAATTGTTAAATTTCGACCAGAAATGACATCGCGTAGACATCGCTCATGGATTGCTGAATGATGTCCACAACAATTAAAAACTTCTAAAGAAAGTTGTTACAGACGATTAAACAGGGGTATACGGACACGACATCAAAACTAAGACCCAATCGTCCCGCCGGCCGCGGTGGTCTAGCGGTTCTGGCGCTGCAGTCCGGAACCGCGGGACTGCTACGGTCGCAGGTTCGAATCCTGCCTCGGGCATGGGTGTGTGTGATGTCCTTAGGTTAGTTAGGTTTAAGAAGTTCTAAGTTCTAGGGGACTTATGACCTAAGATGTTGAGTCCCATAGTGCTCAGAGCCATTTGAACCATTTGAACCCAATCGTCCCAATGGAAACTGACTGAAGAGCCAAATCCGGAAAAAGTTGGACACGTTCGAACACATGTGAAGGTCCTTCTCATAGTTTTCTTCGATCACAATGGATTGTGCATCACGAGTTCCTGCCTTATGGCGGTACGGTCAATAAGGAAGACTACCTGGAAGTTAAGCGAAGTTTGCGTGAAACATTCCGAAGAAAACGACCAGAATTGAGGGAAAAACACACGTGGAAATGGCATCACGATAATGCTCCCGCTCACACATGAATGCTCGTTCGTGATTTTTTGGCAAAAAACATAACCGTTATGTTGCCTAAGCCACCGTAATCGCCTGACATGGTCCCCTGTGACTTCTTTCTTTTCCCAAACCTGAAGAGAACAATGAAAGGACGTCGTTATGTCGCCACTGATGAGATAAAAAGAGAATCGCCGAAGGAGCTAAACACCATAACCAAAAGTGAATTGCAGGAGTGCTTCCAAGATTGACAGAAGCCCTGGCTCATGTGTATAGTATCTGACGGGAATTAGTGTGAAGGGGACAAAGTAGATGATGATGAATAAATGAAGATTATACACACATCAAAAAACGTTTTGCATCACCTCCATTCCGAGATTTTCGATACGTGTACAGAAAATTGGAATTGAGATCAACATAAATATCATTTCCACCCTTTTTAGTGGACATGAAAACAACACATTGCATGTTGTACCACCATACAGCGAGACCTCCAGAAGGGGTGATTCACATTGCTGTACACACCGGTACCTCCAATACCCAGTAGCACGTCCTCTTGCACTGATGTATGCCTGTATTTGTCGCGGCATACTATCCACAACTTCATCAACGCACTATTGGTCCAGATTGTCCCACTCTTCAACGGCGATTCGGCGTAGATCCTTCAGATTGGTTGGTGGGTCACGTCGTCCATAAAAAGCCATTTTCAATCTATCGCAAGCATGTTCGATAGGATTCAGGATTAGAGAACATGCTGGCCGCTCTAGTCGAGCGATGTCGTTATCCTGAAGGAATTCATTGACGAGATGTGCACGATGAGGGCGCGAATTGCCGTTCATGAAGACGAATTGCTCGCCAATATGCTGCCGATATGGTTACACTATCGGTCGGAGGATGGCATTCGCGTATCGTTACGGTGCCTTTCATGACCGCCAGCGGCGTACGTCGGCCCCACATAATGCCATTCCAAAACAGCAGGGAACCTCCATCTTGCTGCACTCTCTGGACAGTGCGTCTAAGGCGTTCAGCCTGATCGGGTTGCCTCCAAACATGTCTCCGACGATTGTCTGCTTGAAGGCATATGCGATACTCATCGGTAAAGAGAACGTGATGCCAATCCTGTGCAGTCCATTCGGCATGTTGTTGGGCCTATCTGTACCGCACTGCGTGGTGTCGTGGTTGCAAAGATCGACCTCGCCATGGACGTCGGGAGTGAAGTTGCGCATCATGCAGCCTATTGCGCACAGTGTGAGTCGTAACACGACGTTTGTGGCCGCACGAAACGCATTATTCGACTTGGTGGCGTTGCTGTCAGGATTCTTCTGACTCATAATTTGTAGGTAGTGGTCATCCACTGCAGTTACTAGCCCTCGAGCGTCCTGAGCGAGGCATGTCATCGACAGTTCCTGTCTCTCTGTATCTCCTCCATCTCCGAACAACATCGTTTTGGTTCACTCCGAGACGCCTGTAATCTTCCTTCGTTGAGAGCCCACACTGGCAGAAAGTAACAATGCGGACGTGATCGAAACGTTGTATTGACCGTCTAGGCATGGTTGAACTACAGACAACACGAGCCGTGTACCTCCTTCCCGGTGGAATGACTGGAAGTGATCGGGTTCCGGAACCCCTAAGTGTAATAGGTGCTGCTCATGCATGGTTGTTTACATCTTTGGGCGGGTTTAGTGACATCTCTGAAGAGTCAGAGGGACTGTGTCTGTGATACAATATCTACAGTCAACGTCTATCTTCAGGAGTTCTGAGAATCGGGGTGGTGTAAAACTTTTTTTATGTGTGTATATGATAAACAATAATTCCCTTTACTTTTTGTTTACGCCTCCTATTACTGATCTAATTTTTCGATAATATTCAACCTGACAGCACTTTTAATTACCACCTTTCGCATTCCTAAACAATTTTCAGTGTCAGAACTAAAATTAATATCCAATAGGGGCGTAGTTGGTTAGTTGATGCCCATATTAGGTGTGGTTGGTTGGTTGGTTTGGGGAAGAAGACCAGACAGCGTGGTCATCGGTCTCATCGGATTAGGGAAGGATGGGGAAGGAAGGCGGCCGTGCCCTTTCAGAGGAACCATCCCGGCATTTACCTGGAGTGATTTAGGGAAATCACGGAAAACCTAAATCAGGATGGCCGGACGCGGGATTGAACCGTCGTCCTTCCGAATGCGAGTCCAGTGTCTAACCACTGCGCCACCTCGCTCGGTATTAGGTGTGGTTTTTAACTCTGACTATGTTCGTTGTTTCGCTAGTCAGAAGTTCGCACCCGAGCACGGGGTCCCGGGTTCGATTCCCGGCGGGGCCAGGGATTTTCTCTGCCTCGTAATGACTGGGTGTTGTGTGTTGTCCTTAGTTTAGTTAGGTTTAAGTAGTTCTAAGTTCTAGGCGACTGATGACCATAGCTGTTAAGTCCCATAGTGCTCAGAGCCATTTGAACGATTTGAGCCAGAAGTTCGCATCTGTTGATGGCAGATGCCGAAACGTTGTAACTAACTAACGCATTTTATTTAGCGATCTAGACCATTTGATTCGTAAAATAACTCCAAAGTGGACCACGAAGGCTTCATAATATTGACGTCTGGCGACTGTGGCGGTCAGGGGAAATGTGACACCTCATTTTCATACTCAAAAAAACCGGCCTGGACGATGCAAGATGTGTGACCAGGTGCCCTGCCGTCTTGCAACCCAGCACCATCATTGTGGAACACACATTGTACCATGGGACAAACCTGCTCAGTCAAATACTTGGCAGTAATGCGACCCTTCAGAGTATCCATGGGGCCCAAGTAAATCACGATCATGCTACCTACGTCATTACCAAACACCCCCCCCCCCCTCCCCGCCACGTTTCACTCTTAGCTGCAAGCAGTCTGCATCGCGGGCCCGCTACGGCGAACGCCAGACGTAAATTCGGACAGAAGTTAAAACCAGTGTGGAACCACCTTATACGACTACATGAAGTTCTTCCATAGTTCAGGTTTTTGTCGCTTTGCTGCCGTGTTCTCCTGTTAATGGCGTTTGCATTGCTGATTAGTGGTTTTGGAATTCCAGCTTTCGTTGTAATTCCCTGTCCGCAGCTCGTGGTCGTGCGGTAGCGTTCTCGCTTCCCACGCCCGGGTTCCCGGTTTCGATTCCCGGCGGGGTCAGGGATTTTCTCTGCCTCGTGATGACTGGGTGTTGTGTGACGTCCTTAGGTTAGTTAGGTTTAAGTAGTTCTAAGTTCTAGGGGACTGATGACCATACATGTTAAGTTCCATAGTGCTCAGAGCCATTTGAACCATTTGTAATTCCCTATTTATATAGCTCCCTTTGTGTTGTTTTTGTGCTGACAGGGTTCATGACTAAGACGTTCAATTGTGTAGTGACTTTAGAAGCTGTCGTCCTCTTATTTTTCCTAGTAATGTTTTTCAGCGAGTGCCACGATCACCCAACATACACATTTGTCACCATTATGAGTTAGTGGATGATGTGTTTCCACTTATCACGTATGTGGTATAAACACACATCAAACACAGTTTTGCGTCACCCCGGTTCTCAGAACTCCTGAAGATAGACGCTGACTGCAGATATTGCATCACAGACACAGTCCCTTTGACTGTTCAGAGATGTCACTAAACCCGCCCAAAGAAGTAAACAACCATGCATTAGCAGCGCCTATTAGAGGGAGGGGCCTGATAGCCGATCATTTCCAGTCATTTCATCTGGAAGGAGGTACACGGCTCGTGTTGTCTGAAGTTCAGTCATTCCTAAGCGGTCACCACCGCAGTTCGATCGCTTCCGCATTGTTACTTGTGCAAAAAAGGGCTCTCAACTAGGGAAGTGTCCGGGCGTCTCGGAGTGAACCAAAGCGACGTTGTTCGGACGTGGAGGAGATACAGAGAGACAGGAACTGTCGACGACATACCTCGCCCAGGCTGCCCAAGGGCTACTACTGCAGTGGATGACCGCTACCTACGGATTATGTCTCGGAAGAATCCTGACAGCAACGCCACCATGTTGAATAATGCTTTTCAAGCAGCCACAGGGCATCGTGCTGCGACTCAAACTGTGCGCAATAGGCTGCGTGATGCGCAAATTCACTCCCGACGTCCATGGCGAGGTCCATCATTGCAACCATGACACCATGCAGCACGGTGCAGATGGGCCCAACAACATGCCGGATGGACCTGTCAGGTTTGGCATCACGTTCTCTTCACCGATGAGTGTCGAATATGCCTTGAACGAGACAATCGTATTTGGAGGCAACCCGGTCAGGCTGAACGCTTTACTTACACTGTCCAGCGAGTGCAGCAAAGTAGAGGTTTCCTGCTGTTTTGGAGTGGCATTATGTGGAGCCGACGTACGCCGCTGGTGATAATGGTAGGCGCCGTAACGGCTGTGCGATACGTAATGCCATCCTCCGATTGACAGTGCAACCATATCGGCAACATATTGGCGAGGCATTCGTGTTCATGGACGACAATTCGCGCCCCGATCGTGCACATCTTGTGAATGACTTCCTTCAGGATAACGACATCGCTCGACTAAGAGGCGAACATGTTCTCCAGACACGAACCCTATTGAACAGGCTTGGGATGGATTGAAAAGAGCTGTTCATGGACGACGTGACCCACCAACCACTATGGGGGATCTACGCCGAATCGCCTTTGACGAATGGGACAATCTGTACCAACAGTAGCATGATGAACTTGGGGATAGTATACCACGACGAATACAGGCATGCATCAATGCAAGAGGACGTGCTACTGGGTATTAGAGGTACCGGTGTGGACAGCAATCTGGACCACCACCTCTGAAGGTATCGCTGTACGGTGGTTTTCATGGGCAATAAAAAGGGCGGAAATGATGTTTATGTTGATCTCTATTCCAATTTTCTGTACAGGTTCCGGAACTCTCGTAACGGAGGTGATGCAAAACTTTTTTTGATGTGTATATCTTCTGTGGTGCCTCGTGACGCCACACTTCGACTACTTTGGTTACGGAGACCCCTACCATTTGAGCACCAATAATTTACTCACTTTTTAATTTACTTAGTTCCCATATAACGCACTCATGATTACACAAAACACTGTTCTGAATGTGACAGATATTGACATTGCACAGGTGCCGTTCGTAACGAAACCTACAGTCTTGGCTAACATTTGCATTTATGATCAGGCATGCGTTTCTCTCTCAATGTTCCCATGTTTCTGTCCAGTACCAGTACGTCGATCAGCTCTATTTCCAAAGAAGAATATTTTGAAAAATATTCTGCCTTGTCTAACAGTATTTTCTGTTGAGCCACGTATTTTCCAGTTAAGTTTCATCTTCTTCAATGGGTTGCCTTTATTTTTCTTAGTAGCACGTACTGTTACTGTGTACCTGCCTGTAGGAAGCAGCCCTACTGGTATTTTGGTATAGTTTTCCATCTGCAGTTTTTGCAATTCCCCCAATATCCAGAGTCTTTGAAACTGTACCCGCACACACACACACACACACACACACACACACACACACACACACACGCACACACACACACACACACACACACTGTAACACTATTGATGAAACAGGCTAGTAGCGTGAGCCATATGATACTATAATTTTAATTAATATTGTGTTTATACTGCTTGCTGGTGAGGCGGAAAGTTAGTTATTAGTATTTTATTAATGATCTCATTCATAAGCAGCCATATCACAGTCATCACAGTCGCTCAATGAAGTTATAATTAAGCTGTACTTGTTTAGTCAGAATCGGACGATGACTCTCCTTGTCCGCAGTCTCGATGAATCGAAGGGATCTGCAGTCCTGTGTGAAGAAAATGTCTTGGTTTTCGTGCGTTGCGTAGTCAGTCGGGAAGCCTCAGATCAAGCGGAAAGTTTGCTTTGATAGAGTTTAATTATCCGATGAAATAATGGAGCTCTTGGATCTAATAATTGCAGGTTCGTTTCCCATTCATCGGAAGTTCCCTTCTGATTACCAACGAAACGACACCTCCGTGCAAATTTCCAACTAGAGAATACACATATAATGAAATTCCTTACACACCTTTGATGTAAATGCTCAGTATATACTTTCTTGAGTAGCATGCAATATATTTTCAATCTGTTTCTTCCAGTAATCTCGATAGAAAAATTACAATTATTCAATGCGGCTATTCGGCACGGAGAAGATCCCAGAAGACCCCTCAACACACCAGAGAGAATATTACAAATAGTAATTATGCGCTCATGGAATAGTAATAGTACTGTACTACTTTGCGCATTGATTCTGCGAGTATATAGATGGTCAAGTAGGAAACGTAATTCACTGATAGAATTGTGCAGGGATAATTAGTAGAATATAAAGAGATATTACATTACTATGGGAAGTATCCTTCGACATGAATTTGACAGTGATTTTGCAGAGTATGGAGGCGGCTATAGTTATGAAAGATAAAACTTGTAGTTCACATTTACTCATACCGCATTCGGGAAATTGCATTGAATTTTGTTGTTCCTCCTGTTCACCAAAATGTGCTATCCTCTTCCTTTCTTTCCTTCTATCGCTGGCGTTCTGGACCTCGACAAGCCTAGAGTGTTTCGACAGGGGCGCTGCTATCGAGTTGGATGGAGCGGTGGGGGGGGGGGGGGGGGCAGCCAGTCTGTGGCGGGCTTACTTGGCGGAAATTGCTTTCACCTGGCTGCCAGCAGATCGTGTGTGCGTTCGTACGAGGCCCCGGCATCGAGATTAAAAGCGCACCCCGCCGGATTCCCATGGGGGTAGCTCGTTCCGCAGGCAGCTGTCAGTACGAGAGAGAGATAACTGTAGCCCAGGCTGCGAGGTGAGGGTACAGCAAGTAACCAGTTCTCTCCGCCAGTGATTCTCTGAAGAATAAAAAGAAAAAATTCAGCTGCTTTGTGATGCACTACATGTGTACGCAAAAACAGTTGAATATAAAGCACCTTCAGTGACCTTCAGAGTAATAAGTCTACAACTTGCTTGCGCCGTTTTGCAGTAGAGGACAGTAGCGACAAGTGGTTCAGCAAGTGGTTCAGCAAGTGGTAAGTCGTAAATGTCTGACAGTAACGTAATTTTTTATTTGACGCTACAGCAGTGAATCCATAATCACAGCACATAATTTTTTTTCATTAGGCCCTTTCTTAAAAAAAATTATGTGCTGTGACTATAGCTTCACTATTGCAGTGTCAAATAAACATTAGAGCTATGTTTTGGTCACACTCCTCACGATAGTAATGTCGGAATATAGAATCTTGCAGTAACGTTAGACATTTGCAAATGTAACACCATCAAATTATTAGTCGATTTGTGATTGCATCATAAAGTTATTCTCGGTTGATATGTCTGCTTACGAGTCCAGTACTCTTCATTTGCGGTAAGTTTTAGTTTTCCGCTTTACCGTGAAGAAATCTGCGACTGAGGCTCATAAAATGCTGGGTAAGGCCTATGGTGATGAAAGTATTAGTGAAAGAACGTTAAGAAAATGGTTTTAACGCTTCAAGAAAGGTGATTCTGACGTCGAAACTCGACGTTGTGGTGGAAGAGAGTAGTTTTTTCGAAGCTACTGAAACCGATGGGAACAATCACAGGCGATCGTTATCGAAAGCAATTAAAGCGTCTGAACAGAGCAAAAGATAAACGGCCAGAATACAGCGATAGACTTGAAAAGATGATCTTGCGGCTTGACAGTGCTCGACCCACGTAGCAAAACCCGTCAAAATGTACTTGGAAACGTTGAAATGGCAAGTCCTACCCCACCCGCTGTATTCTCCAGACAGTGCTCGCTCTGACTACCACCTTTCGTCATCAATGGCACACGGCTTGGCTGAGCAGCACTTCCGGTCACATGAACAAGTGCAAAACTGGATCTATTCATGGATCTCCTCAAAAGACGCCCATTTCTCCTGCCAGAGGCTTCGAATGCTGCCCGAAATACTGGATGAAGTAGTGGCCAATGATGGGCAGTACTTTGAATCGTAGGTTTTTGCATGTTTTTGGAAAATAAAGCCTCGAACTTCGAGAGAAAACGGCGGAAGCAAAGTTGTAGAGCCAGATCACCATTAGCTGCAGCACACTTCTGAAATCGGTTGTAAAAGCTGTTCGAAGCCGTCACCAAACGCGTCTTGTGGTATCGCTCGAAGCAATGTGTTCATGCGTTGTTGCATATCCCTATTGTTACAGGAGATATGACCTTGTGTTACCAGCACCGTCCGGACACCAACCGACAGTCGCCGGCGGCTGCGGCCGAGCGGTTCTGGGCGCTTCAGTCCAGAATCGCGCTGCTCCTACGGTCGCAGGTTCGAATCCTGCCTCGGGCATGGATGTGGTGTGTGATGTCCTTAGGTTAGTTACGTTTAACTAGTTCTAACTCTAGGGGACTGATGACCTCAGATGTTAAGTCCCATAGTGCTTAGAGCCATTTGAATCAAGCGACAGTCAGTGGCATGGTCTTCAACGTCTTCCTTGACTCCCAAAAAACGTCCGCTGTCAAATCGAAGATTAAGACGAAGTTGATCACCTTTTTCGATAGCAAGGACTTGTTCCACCATGGACGTCTATCGAGGAACGTAGGGGAAGCGGGCTTCCAACAACACATGGCCACAGTGCTTGGAGCGATACCACAAAAATTAATTTGCTGACAGTTTCCCCCACAGATTTACAACTGATGTCAGAAGTTTGTTAGTCCAGTAACGGGGTAGATGTACCTTGTAAAAAAAACGAGGTAGAAGATTTTACTTTTCTATCTTGTACATATAGTTGAGAGTATGTTGAGTCCAAGTTTTCGACCCCCAAAACTTTGGGACAACTTTTTGTGACCAAAAAACGAAGAAGTTTTGGCACTTTTTCAGGCCTTCGCCTGTTACGGCATGCTACTGAAAATTTTACTATTACAAAAATGAAAAGAGCATTAAATTTTGTGTCGAATTATCTACTTAAAGATTGTGGCCACCTGGTCACAATCAGTTGTCAAAAGTTCGTTCATTTTTACCAGCTTGGCTAAAAAGTCACTTCCGACGCCTATAATTCAAAAGTAGATACTCCAAATGAAGAATGTCCAGTCATCAAAGTTGTAGAACATGAAATTTCATATTACGAAAGCATCTATTTTCTCAGTTTTAGGTACTATTAAGAGTTCATACACTTAACTGACAAAGTAATTCCGTTACTTGAAGTCAAAGTTATTCAATAAAGTGAAATTTCCAGTGAGAAGACGGCTTTCTAATGAGTACATACGTGTATATACACTCCTGGAAATGGAAAAAAGAACACATTGACACCGGTGTGTCAGACCCACCATACTTGCTCCGGACACTGCGAGAGGGCTGTACAAGCAATGATCACACGCACGGCACAGCGGACACACCAGGAACCGCGGTGTTGGCCGTCGAATGGCGCTAGCTGCGCAGCATTTGTGCACCGCCGCCGTCAGTGTCAGCCAGTTTGCCGTGGCATACGGAGCTCCATCGCAGTCTTTAACACTGGTAGCATGCCGCGACAGCGTGGACGTGAACCGTATGTGCAGTTGACGGACTTTGAGCGAGGGCGTGTAGTGGGCATGCGGGAGGCCGGGTGGACGTACCGCCGAAATGCTCAACACGTGGGGCGTGAGGTCTCCACAGTACATCGATGTTGTCGCCAGTGGTCGGCGGAAGGTGCACATGCCCGTCGACCTGGGATCGGACCGCAGAGACGCACGGATGCACGCCAAGACCGTAGATTCCTACGCAGTGCCGTAGGGGACCGCACCGCCACTTCCCAGCAAATTAGGGACACTGTTGCTCCTGGGGTATCGGCGAGGACCATTCGCAACCGTCTCCATGAAGCTGGGCTACGGTCCCGCACACCGTTAGGCCGTCTTCCGCTCACGCCCCAACATCGTGCAGCCCGCCTCCAGTGGTGTCGCGACAGGCGTGAATGGAGGGACGAATGGAGACGTGTCGTCTTCAGCGATGAGAGTCGCTTCTGCCTTGGTGCCAATGATGGTCGTATGCGTGTTTGGCGCCGTGCAGGTGAGCGCCACAATCAGGACTGCATACGACCGAGGCACACAGGGCCAACACCCGGCATCATGGTGTGGGGAGCGATCTCCTACACTGGCCGTACACCACTGGTGATCGTCGAGGGGACACTGAATAGTGCACGGTACATCCAAACCGTCATCGAACCCATCGTTCTACCATTCCTAGACCGGCAAGGGAACTTGCTGTTCCAACAGGACAATGCACGTCCGCATGTATCCCGTGCCACCCAACGTGCTCTAGAAGGTGTAAGTCAACTACCCTGGCCAGCAAGATCTCCGGATCTGTCCCCCATTGAGCATGTTTGGGACTGGATGAAGCGTCGTCTCACGCGGTCTGCACGTCCAGCACGAACGCTGGTCCAACTGAGGCGCCAGGTGGAAATGGCATGGCGAGCCGTTCCACAGGACTACAACCAGCATCTCTACGATCGTCTCCATGGGAGAATAGCAGCCTGCATTGCTGCGAAAGGTGGATATACACTGTACTAGTGCCGACATTGTGCATGCTCTGTTGCCTGTGTCTATGTGCCTGTGGTTCTGTCTGTGTGATCATGTGATGTATCTGACCCCAGGAATGTGTCAATAAAGTTTCTTCTTCCTGGGACAATGAATTCACGGTGTTCTTATTTCAATTTCCAGGAGTGTATGTATATCTTTTTATTTTTCTTCACTCATGTGTATTTGTATTCCTTTTTATCCATGGCTCAACTGGTAAGAGTGGGTTGATAAACTGGAAACCATGTACGTAGGAATGGCCAATATGTATTTACGTGTGAGTAACATAAAAATTAGTACAAATCATAAAATAAAAGGTCATGACAGTATTTAAAAAACACAATTTAAATATCAGAGATTCGCATTTTATCAAATTTCTATTTCCCCGAGGTCGTTTGGGAGACTGCAGCAGGTCCCGGCACAGCATTCGATCTTCAGAATACCTTGCGGCATCGTCATGAACTTCCTCTTAGTGGGACATGTCTTCGATCTCCGTCATCCTCGTCGAGCTGGTTTTCCGGGGCGTTCTCGCAAGATGAGCCACAGCAGTGTTTGCAAGTCGAGGAGCAGTTCAGTTCAGATTTACGACAGGAAACCATCTATAGAAACGTGTGTGGCGTCGCATCTTTCATCCTCACCACGGGAAATAAGCCTGATAAGCCCCAGGCCGCTGGCATGCATCAGTTTTCTTGCACAGCCAAGATTGCACCTGATGTTAGGATCGCAACGATTGAGACTATGCTGCGTCCGATGTTGGATGTAGCCTTTCACTTCTCGGGACAGACTTTACAATAAGCTCGTACAAAATTGCGCAGTTGGCATTCCCATACAATGGTAACATCAGCTGTTTTCCTGCCTGTTCTATTACGTCTTGACAGACTGAGGGTTTAATCAGTTCAGCAGCTTGAACTTTGAAGTGTGACTGTTTCTCCATAACGTTTAGTAATTTCCCTTTTCCTTGTCCAAAAAAAAGAGAATGTCGCATCACATCCCGTCGAGGCATGGCTGAAAACAGCAAATGCAGGATCGAAAATGAAAGGATTAACTGAGTTCACACTCCAGCCGATTTCCCTCTCCCCCGTCTATGGACGTGCAAGGTGTATGTAGTTGTTTCCTAGGCCTATTAGGAAAACAACGCGTCTGTGTCCTCGCTCACGACTTCCTCATTGTCAGACTCAGCACTTTAGGGAATAGCTGTTTCCACAATTAATAAACCCGCATCTTCTTCTGCCTGTAGCACTTGAATACCTCCATCCTCAGATTTCCGCATGAGCATCAAAATCATGCGGTTCCTGTTGCCCCCGTTTGAGATAAACTTCCCCTGTGCGACTGCACCATTTTTATCTTCATTGAAAATGACGCATTTTTATCTTCATTCAAAATGATATCTGATGAAGAACCTTGTGTCTGTAAACGACGAGATCTTTCAAAACACTTTGTTCCCCTTTCCGGAGCATCACTTGTGTAGCATTCAAATATAATTGTCCCCAGAATGAAATTTTCACTCTGCAGCGGAGTGTGCGCTGATAAGAAACTTCCTGGCGGATAAAAACTGTGTGCCCGACCGAGACTAGGACTCGGGACCTTTGCCTTTCACGGGCAAGTGCTCTGCCAACTGAGCTACCGAAGCACGACTCACGCCTGGTCTCACAGCTTTACTTCTGCCAGTAGCTGTGAGACCGGGCATGATTCGTGCTTCGGTAGCTCAGATTGTAGAGCACTTGCCCGTGAAAGGCAAAGGTCCCGAGTTCGAGTCTCGGTCGGGCACACAGTTTTGATCTGCCAGGAAGTTTCAAATATAATTGTGATTTCTGATTCGTGGTACTTTCTCGAATAGGTTTCACGTTTCATACGGATGGTTCCAACTTTCCTTTGATGTGCCAGACACCCTTATGTAGCAGGCGACCACCATCCACCATACAGCTTTTTACTATTTTGGGTGATTCTGTTGGAGAAGTGTGGATGCATTACAGAGAGATAATTTTGTACCCTTATTGAGACCGTCTTCTGTGAACATTGGGTATGGGGGAAAGTTCAAATGAGAAACAGAACATCAAGTCTTTATCAGGTAGCTTGATAACGCACAGTCTGTGAAGAAATGTTAACGAGTTCATGGTAGAAATCCTCTTCATCCGTATCTTGAAAGCCGTAGTGCAGCCTTGGGGTTGCTTTGAAATGAGACGGTTTTAGAGTTCTCTTCTTTAATTCTGCTAATATCCGTTTAATTCCTTCTACTAATGCTTCATGACAATTCAGCCATTCATCACCAATTACGCCACTGCTTATTGACATAAGTACATTACATTTTGCAAAATGAGTATGTTTTAACTGCCAGTCATTCAATTTGCCACTGTGTGGTGAATTTCGATCTTTGAGTGAATCTCTTAGATCCACATGCTGCTCACTTGTTCCTGATGGTATACCATAGAATTCTTCAATTTTTTGATAAATATCCTGTGCTTTGGAAGCACAGAATCTGAAAACCCACGTCCGTGAGTTAAACCACTTTTCGCTATCATTGTCTTCATTCAAGTTTGCTCTGCAATCATCGGACCATACGCCACATTACTTCACCTAATGGTGAAGCAGCCTTCAGTTGTAAATTTGTAGACATGAGCAGCATCCTTTCGGTCTTTCAATATGAGCATGTAAGTAAAGATGCAGAGCCTTTTGTTTATTTATATTGTCAAAGGCGATCTAAACAGTTTTGAGTTATGGTACTACTTCTAACTAGCTCTGTTCACTTCAACTTCAGCCAGGTTCCAATCTTCGATGTTACAAGAAAGGATTTGATTTGAATAAACATTGGTTTTGTTTTGGCGGCTAAATTGAAGGTAATTGGGAAAAACATAGCAGGCTTCCCTGTTTGTTGTTGAGGTCTCCAGTCCAGAGACTGCTTTGATGCACCTCTCCATGCTACTCTATCCTGTGCAAGCTTCTTCATCTCCAAATCTTCTACCATATTTTTTGAAAACAAAGGGCCTTTTTTGTGACGCCGTTACTGGTCTGAACTTGTAAATGGTTATTATCAACTCCATGAAACATTTTTTTAAAAAAACGGTAAAGGTAAATGGCTGAAAAGAACGTAACGAAAGATACAGCACGTGAAAACACACTCTCAAAACTTTTTTTTGAACGTGGTTCCGACAACAGAGTTCGGGAAGTCGCCGACAGGGGCGCTACCAACAGTATTTACTAAAAATGGCGGCGAATCATGCCGTTAAAGCATTTTGTGTGGTAGAATTTGCCCGTTGACAATCGGTAATGATTGCACGAGAAACCTCGAACGGCAAGTTTCATAGTACACCGCAACTTTACAGTAGCATAGCACCTAGCGAGGCGGCGCAATAGTAAGCTCGCTGGACTTGCATTCGAGAGGACGACACATTAAACCCGCGTCCGACAGTCCTGATTTAAGTTTTCAGTGATTTCCCTTAATTGCTTCAAGCAGATGGTGGGATGGTTCCTCTCAAAGGGCACGGCCGACTTCGTTCCCCATCCTTCCCTATTCCGATGGGATCGATTACCTTGCTGTTCAGTTTCGCCCTCCAAATCAACCAAACAACCAATAGCACAGTGAAGCAAATGTAACTCCATCCTGGGTTCAGGAGCGTTGTTTTGATATTGTTTTGTTAGGCAACCTTCTGACTTTCCAATCACGTCTTCTTCAGGCCTATACAATGAAGTTACAGCTGAAGCTTCCTGGCAGATTAAAACTGTGTGCCCGACCGAGACTCGAACTCGGGACCTTTGCCTTTCGCGGGCAAGTGCTCTACCATCTGAGCTACCGAAGCACGACTCACGCCCGGTCTCACAGCTTTACTTCTGCCAGTATCTCGTCTCCCACCTTCCAAACTTTACAGAAGCTCTCCTGCCAACCCTGCAGAACTGTTGTTGTTGTTGTTGTGGTCTTCAGTCCTGAGACTGGTTTGATGCAGCTCTCCATGCTACTCTATCTTGTGCAAGCTTCTTCATCTCCCAGTACCTACTGCAACCTACATCCTTCTGAATTTGCTTAGTGTATTCATCTCTTGGTCTCCCCCTACGATTTTTACCCTCCACGCTGCCCTCCAATACTAACTTGGTGATCCCTTGATGCCTCAGAACATGTCCTACCAACCGATCCCTTCTTCTGGTCAAGTTGTGCCACAAACTCCTCTTCTCCCCAATCCTATTCAGTACCTCCTCATTTGTTATGTGATCTACCCATCCAATCTTCAGCATTCTTCTGTAGCACCACATTTCGAAAGCTTCTATTCTCTTCTTGTCCAAACTATTTATCGTCCATGTTTCACTTCCATACATGGCTACACTCCATACAAATACTTTCAGAAATGACTTCCTGACGCTTAAATCTATACTCGATGTTAACAAATTTCTCTTCTTCAGAAACGCTTTCCTTGCCATTGTCAGTCTACATTTTATATCCTCTCTACTTCGACCATCATCAGTAATATTGCTCCCCAAATAGCAAAACTCCTTTACTACTTTAAGTGTCTCATTTCCTAATCTAATACCCTCAACATCACCCGAATTAATTCGACTACATTCCATTATCCTCGTTTTGCTTTTGTTGATGTTCATCTTATATCCTCCCTTCAAGACACTGTCCATTCCGTTCAACTGCTCTTCCAAGTCCTTTGCTGTCTCTGACAGAATTATAATGTCATCGGCGAACCTCAACGTTTTTATTTCTTCTCCATGGATTTTAATACCTACTCCGAATTTTTCTTTTGTTTCCTTTACTGCTTGCTCAATATACAGATTGAATAACATCGGGGAGAGGCTACAACCCTGTCTCACTCCCTTCCCAACCACTGCTTCCCTTTCATGCCCCTCGACTCTTATAACTGTCATCTGGTTTCTGTACAAATTGTAAATAGCCTTTCGCTCCCTGTATTTTACCCCTGCCACCTTTAGAATTTGAAAGAGAGTATTCCAGTCAACATTGTCAAAAGCTTTCTCTAAGTCTACAAATGCTAGAGACGTAGGTTTGCCTTTCCTTAATCTTTCTTCTAAGATAAGTCGTAAGGTCAGTATTGCCTCACGTGTTCCAGTATTTCTACGGAATCCAAACTGATCTTCCCCGAGGTCGGCTTCTACTAGTTTTTCCATTCGTCTGTAAAGAATTCGTGTTAGTATTTTGCAGCTGTGGCTTATTAAACTGATTGTTCGCTAATTTTCACATCTGTCAACACCTGCTTTCCTTGGGATTGGAATTATTATCTTCTTCTTGAAGTCTGAGGGTATTTCGCCGTCTCATACATCTTGCTCACCAAATGGTAGAGTTTTGTCAGGACTGGCTCTCCCAAGGCCCTTGCAGAACTAGCACTCCTGAAAGAAAGGATACGGTGGATACCATGGCTTAGCCACAGCCTGGGGGATGTTTCTAGAATGAGATTTTCACTCTGCAGCGGAGTGTGCGGTGATATGAAACTTCCTGGCAGGTTAAAACTGTGTGCCCGACCGAGACTCGAACTCGGGGCCTTTGCCTTTCGCGGGCAAGTGTTCTACCATCTGAGCTACCGAAGCACGACTCACGCCCGGTACTCACAGCTTTACTTCTGCCAGTACCTCGTCTCCTACTTTCCAAATTTTATAGAAGCTCTTCTGCGAACCTTGCAGAACTAGCACTCCTGAAAGAAAGGATACGGTGGAGACATGGCTTAGCCACAGCCTGGGATATGTTTCCAGAATGAGATTTTCACTCTGCAGCGGAGTGTGCGCTGATGTGAAACTTCCTGGCAGATTAAAACTGTGTGCCCGACCGAGACTCGAACTCGGGACCTTTGCCTTTCGCGGGCAAGTGCTCTACCATCTGAGCTACCGAAGCACGACTCACGCCCGGTACTCACAGCTTTACTTCTGCCAGTACCTCGTCTCGTACTTTCCAAACTTTACAGAAGCTCTCCTGCGAACCTTGCCTTGCAGAACTAGCGCTCCTGAAAGAAAGGATACGGTGGAGACATGGCTTAGCCACAGCCTGGGGGATGTTTCCAGAAAGAGATTTTCACTCTGCAGCGGAGTGTGCGCTGATATGAAACTTCCTGGCAGATTAAAACTGTGTGCCCGACCGAGACTCGAACTCGGTAGAGCACTTGCCCACGAAAGGCAAAGGTCCCGAGTTCTAGTCTCGGTCGGGCACACAGTTTTAATCTGCCAGGAAGTTTCATATCAGCGCACACTCCGCTGCAGAGTGAAAATCTCGTTCTGGAAGTTATAGCTGTTCTGCAATGATACGCAGAACAATCTTAAAAATGACGACTTCGCAAGAAAATTAATGTTGAATGACGGAATCACTTTTCATCTTTCGAGGAAGGTCAACCAACGCCACACACGCTTAATAGAGGCGTCTTCTTCGCTGAGAGAACTACCTATCTCTACATGCTGCAATTGTGGCTTATGACCCAACTTGAAAATTATAGCAGAGATTTCATCTTCCCAACAGAATCCAGTTTTCGACGATTGAATACAAGATAACCCGAGAGAGACGCCGAGACGTTGCAGGGTGGGCTGTGTTCCGGCCGCCGATTTGTTGGCAATCTAGTGACGCCATGCTCACCGGACTTGACGCCTTGCCATTTTTTCTTGTGGATTTGCAACAAGGAGAGGAATTATGTTCCACCTCGACCAGAGAACATCGAAGACTTGCAACATCACATGGCAGCAGGTGCTCTTAGCGTCACTCCTGACATTCTGGGTCGGTAGTAGGCAGAATTGGACCACCGATTAAATGTGTGCCGTGTGACGAATGACGGACACATTGAACATATTTTACTTAGCGATCCTGCAGCCGCTCAGCGGCGAATTCCCTTAGCATCGAGTGTACTGGGTGTAGCTATACTACACATCATGAAAATTTGTCCCAGATCGGGCGGGACACGAACGCGGATTTTTTGCCTATCGCGAGCGGTCGCAATCTGGCACAAATTTTCATATAGGTAATACAGAATTACCCAACACACTCGTTGCTAAAATAATTCCCAGTCCAAGGAAAAATTTCGGAAATTATTTCGACGGCAGGGCATACGACGATAATAACAATAGTAGTCTCGATTGCTCATAGTTTCATCCTTCCTGGTGAGGGAATACTAGTGAAGTTGAAAAGTCTGTTAGATGAAAAGTTTAGACAATGTCATAAGGAATCAGAACAGCGTGTCACATGGAGTCTGGGTAGGTCAGAGGAACGTGCCCGGATAGGCTAAGTGGTTAAGGCGATTGCTCGCGAAAAGTGGAAAATCCAGGTTCGAGTTCCGGTCTGGCACAAATATTTGTATGTTGCCGACTGATAGATAGCTGTACCCAATACAGCTGCTCCAAAAGTAATTCACAGTTCAGTGAATCTGCACTCCTGGAAATAGAAAAAAAGAACACATTGACACCGGTGTGTCAGACCCACCATACTTGCTCCGGACACTGCGAGAGGGCTGTACAAGCAATGATCACACGCACGGCACAGCGGACACACCAGGAACCGCGGTGTTGGCCGTCGAATGGCGCTAGCTGCGCAGCATTTGTGCACCGCCGCCGTCAGTGTCAGCCAGTTTGCCGTGGCATACGGAGCTCCATCGCAGTCTCTAACACTGGTAGCACCGAGCGAGGTGGCGCAGTGGTTAGCACACTGGACTCGCATTCGGGAGGACGACGGTTCAATCCCGTCTCCGGCCATCCTGATTTAGGTTTTCCGTGATTTCCCTAAATCGCTTCAGGCAAATGCCGGGATGGTTCCTTTGAAAGGGCACGGCCGATTTCCTTCCCCATCCTTCCCTCACCCGAGCTTGCGCTCCGTCTCTAATGACCTCGTTGTCGACGGGACGTTAAACACTAATCTCCTCCTCCTCCACTGGTAGCATGCCGCGACAGCGTGGACGTGAACCGTATGTGCAGTTGACGGACTTTGAGCGAGGGCGTATAGTGGGCATGCGGGAGGCCGGGTGGACGTACCGCCGAATTGCTCAACACGTGGGGCGTGAGGTCTCCACAGTACATCGATGTTGTCGCCAGTGGTCGGCGGAAGGTGCACGTGCCCGTCGACCTGGGACCGGACCGCAGCGACGCACGGATGCACGCCAAGACCGTAGGATCCTACGCAGTGCCGTAGGGGACCGCACCGCCACTTCCCAGCAAATTAGGGACACTGTTGCTCCTGGGGTATCGGCGAGGACCATTCGCAACCGTCTCCATGAAGCTGAGCTACGGTCCCGCACACTGTTAGGCCGTCTTCCGCTCACGCCCCAACATCGTGCAGCCCGCCTCCAGTGGTGTCGCGACAGGCGTGAATGGAGGTACGAATGGAGACGTGTCGTCTTCAGCGATGAGAGTCGCTTCTGCCTTGGTGCCAATGATGGTCGTATGCGTGTTTGGCGCCGTGCAGGTGAGCGCCACAATCAGGACTGCATACGACCGAGGCACACAGGGCCAACACCCGGCATCATGGTGTGGGGAGCGATCTCCTACACCACTGGTGATCGTCGAGGGGACACTGAATAGTGCACGGTACATCCAAACCGTCATCGAACCCATCGTTCTACCATTCCTAGACCGGCAAGGGAACTTGCTGTTCCAACAGGACAATGCACGTCCGCATGTATCCCGTGCCACCCAACGTGCTCTAGAAGGTGTAAGTCAACTACCCTGGCCAGCAAGATCTCCGGATCTGTCCCCCATTGAGCATGTTTGGGACTGGTTGAAGCGTCGTCTCACGCGGTCTGCACGTCCAGCACGAACGCTGGTCCAACTGAGGCGCCAGGTGGAAATGGCATGGCAAGCCGTTCCACAGGACTACATCCAGCATCTCTACGATCGTCTCCATGGGAGAATAGCAGCCTGCATTGCTGCGAAAGGTGGATATACACTGTACTAGTGCCGACATTGTGCATGCTCTGTTGCCTGTGTCTATGTGCCTGTGGTTCTGTCAGTGTGATCATGTGATGTATCTGACCCCAGGAATGTGTCAATAAAGTTTCCCCTTCCTGGGACAATGAATGCACCGTGTTCTTATTTCAATTTCCTGGAGTGTATTTCTAAAACTTATAAACTTTCAAAAAAAAAACTACTTTGAGAGATTATTTCTCTCACGTACCGTATACTTTGTTAAGTTGTTCGTGACCATTTATCTCTACCGCTTTGTTTGAAATGTTTCACGGACTTTGTAATTACCCTGCATATTGCTTACGATGGACTTGGTGCCCGTTCTGGAATTTATCAGCTCCCAACTTCCAGGCTGAAGTTGTGCATCGCCGTCTGCTGGCTTGTAACATTTGCGAACTTGTTCCGCACCAGTTTGAAAATTACTGTGAACACCGTATAGCACTACTCGCCTATCGTGCGCTTTCAAAAAAATTTGTGTTTGTGTCCAGTTGGATACAAAACTATTGTGCCGCCTACCGCGTGTTTCTCTCTTATCTTAATCTCCCCTCCCCTCCTCTCCATTCACACAATACCCGATATCCTCGTTAATACGCTTTGAAATGCACCTTCTCCCACCCGCAGTGATCATGTGAAATCTCTACATTTACCATTCTATTATTCCTATTATTCACAGTGAATCGTACCTACAAGGTTTCTTCGTATCAAATCTTTGAAGGATAGTGGCACCTCTGTGCCAACTGTTATTTGTTCGAGCCCGAATTTATGTGACTATCTCTTTGTGACAGACACGTAGTAAACTGAAGAATAGTGTCGATCCTACTTTGAAATACGGCCCTTGAAGTTTTCTAAGAATATTCTCACGATAATACGGGGATAGTTACCTGAAACAGAATGGAAGCAGTTGAAAAGAAACTTTTAAGGGCAAACAGAAACTTAAAATTCGGAAAATAGATTGTAGAATATGATGGATGTAGTGCGTATTAGAGAAAGGAAAGATTGGCGCAGTGAAGAATGAACACAGTACGAAAGTAGCCGGAAGACTGGCTAACTACGGTAACTATGTGTGATGCCCGCGCACACTCACAATTGAGAGAAACTGAAATAAGCACCCCTGCCACCGAAAAACAGTCAGGACTATGAAAGCGAAAGATGCAACAGACACTGTTGGAATCGAATAATTCATTTCTTACCTCAGTTTCATCGAAAAAGTCTGTAGCAGCCAATAGACCTAGTCTCTAGTGATAGAAAAAGCGGTGATTCCTCCAGTTTCCAAAAATGGACCTTAGGCACCAGTAAACACAAGAACGATAGCTGAGTCACGTATCTGTTTGCATTTGGTGCAATACGACAGACCTTAGTGGTAAATCTTCCCTTGTGACAGAGTTCAACACATGTCACTGAAGCCACGTTCTAATGCTCTTTCCAATGCCACAGAAAAAAGTATTAAATTCCTTGAAAACAATTAAAATCGTATCATAATTCGACAACTATAATCGTCAAAAATTACTCGTGCACGTCGGAAAATTTAGCGTATTCTCCGGTATGACTTACGGAAAACCGTATTTCTATACAGGGAATACCACGATAAATTATCGATGCTCAGGTTTATGACAGAAACGATCATTCGAAGCAAAAATTTCTAGTAAACATGGGATATAAAATGCGTACGTTAAGAGCTATGAGCACTACTTTATCTTCGATACTGGAAACAAATATTTTCTATTTGCAAGCTCTTTGCATGCCATATTTTGTGAAGTGGTAGTACGGAGCGAAACAAAATTGTGTCGTGAACTGGCTCTGAAGTGCATACCTTATCAGATATGAGCATTTTTTTATTAGAAGAGATATGCTTCACTGTAACGAAGATGAAAAATTGCTCCTAGCTCTTACGATATGTACTTTAGAGCCTATGATTACTGAACTTTTTTTCTGTTTTTGGTCCATACTGCCACATCTCAAAGTGTGGAACACAAAGAATTTACAGTAGAAGATATATGTTTCACTATATCGAAGATGAAGATATGCTCATAGCCCATTCTTACTAAACCTTTTTACTTCGAATGATGATTCCTGTCATAATCATGAACAATGACCATTCCTCCTGGGGCACCCTGTATAGTTAATCGTTCTGGGTGTATTATGGGTGGCATGTATTTGCTGCCACCGCCTATATACACAGCGTGATTCGTCTCTTATTTCATGAACGGATCGAGTTGTAGAAACGAGACCTCCGGTGCATGTTAGTATGCAAACGGATACGTCATTTTGTTGCACGGGTAAGGCACTTAAAGCGTGTGGCAACCGGTACATTGAAGCATTTACAGTTTTCTTTAAATACAACGACACAGTTATTCGTTTTATAAGTCCAAATGGCTTTTTCGTGCTCCATTCTATTGTATTCATTCCAGAAGCATTTCGCATTTTACATTAAGACATATTCAATGGATTTAATCTGAAATAAATCAGTTCTGCTTTTATGTGGGATACTTACAGATTTTTAAATAAATCAATAAATTGGTAAACACCAGCTTTATTCTTCTAGATCGCGAGTTTATAGGTTTCGATTGTACTACCCATCATCTTGTGATCATTAAATATCATTTCAGAGAGAAATACATCTCTTGTTGTACAGTCAAGTACTGATTCAAAAACTATTATTGCTCAGTATTTGATTGTACAGCAAGTGACGTGTTACCAGTACATTCTCCGTGCTGATATTTTATGATCAGAGGGTGACTGCTAGCACAATCGAAACCGGTCATATAATTGTATAAACTCTAGACAAAATATATATTGAAAATTAAGATCGCTCTTCCACATTCCTGACCACGTCAAGCCTTATAAAATAAATAACTATTTTAATATTTTTTCCACTTCATTGGCTGGCTGGTAAAGCAACCATTACGAATTATTTCAAAACGAAAACAGTCTTGGTGGCAAAATAATAATTATTTAATAACGCGTTTCGGCAACGGCCTTGCCGCAGTGGATACAACGGTTCCCGTCAGATCACCGGAGTTAAGCGCTGTCGGGAGTGACTGGCACTTGGATAGGTGACCATCCAGGCCGCCATGCGCTGTTGCCATTTTTCGGTTTGCACTCAGCCTCGTGATGCCAATTGAGGAGCTACTCGAAACGAATAGTAGCGGCTCCAGTCAAAGAAAACCGTCGTAACGACCGGGAGAGCGGTGTGCTGACCACACGCCCCTCCTATCCCCATCCTCAGCTGGGGATGACACGGCAGTCGCATGGTCCCGATGGGCCACTTGTGGCCTGAAGACGGAGTGTTTAATAACGCGTTTCACACTTTCGGGGCGTCATCAGATATTCGTCAAAATGAGCGAGATCTTAAACACACCAGCATCGCACGCTTTGCCGAATGCATATTTCCGGAATACTACGTTAGCTGACGATGCTCCGATGTGTGAAACGCCTTATTAAATGTCATTATTTTGCAGCCAGGACTCTATCCTTTTTGAAATTACTACTTGCCGTTATCCGTTTTTTCCGGCCGAAATCTTCATTTCCTCTCATCTGTTCACAGTTTAGAGGTTGCACTATCACTCCACTCATAAAACATCTGCGCATTTTTATGTCACCGTCATGACGAATAACTGTAAGTAATAACTCATTTATTTAAAAATTGTGAGGTGGTAACGTGAAAACGTTGCGATGTTTTATAAGTGACAGTGCGATCTCCAGTCTAAGACCCGATGAGAAGGAAAGTAGATTTTGTTCGGAAAAACGAAAAGCTGTAAGCAGTAATTTATCTGCTTAAAATTATGACGTGAACTCTTTTCCAGTCTATAAGTATCTTATATAAACAAAGCTGTATTATTTCAGATTAAATCCAGTGGATCTGCTATAAGATGAAACGCTTCTTGAACAAATAAAATAGATTGCAGAAAGAAATAGTTGTTGCGTTTTATAAAATGAATATTATTTCGCTCCATTTAAATAACGACATACTTTCTTCTGTATTTCCGTTGCTACAAGAGTAAAGAGTGATAACTAGGAGTTCGGGTGGGAAGATTTGGAATCTAGTCACCCTAGAGGAATGATTGGTGTCCCACATAACTGCTTCAGCGTTTATCATCTGTAATACGTAACTTGTCTTTATTAATGCCAAATGAGTTTTAGAAACAGTCAACAGTGAAACTGATAGAGCACAGTTTAGAAAAATTACTTCCACTAATTATAAGCCGTCAGCCATTAACTATACACCAAGAGTACATAATTTTAAAAACAATTAATTACAGTCACCAAAATTCACTGTTTTTTTTAAACTAAATGACATGTGCCATTAATTATGAACCTACTGTCACTCAGTAGACAGAAAAGGTACAGAATTTTAAAAACAATTAACTGTCACTGAATAGTTAGCTACAGTTAACCAAAATAATCTGATCCGATTTCAAACTAATGATTTTTAAACAGGTGCCATTTTTTATGAACCCACTGTCACTCAATAGACAGCAAAGGTAGGAAAGTTTAAAACGAATTAACTGTTACTGAAGATTTATCTACGGTTAAACAAAATTCCCTAATCAGATTTCAAGCAAATGAATTAGAAACAGCACCTATTACTTGTGAACCCACTGTCGTTCAGTAGACAATAATACTCAGAACTTTAAAGACAAGTAGCAGTCACTGAATAAGCAGCTACAGTTAGTCAAAATTCACTTATCACTTTTTAACCAAATATCTTTTAACCAGCTGCTGTTGATTATGAATGATGTTTGCATAAGCCACACCTGTGGAGGGGGGAGGGGGAGGGGAAGAGCTAGAGACAAGGACATACACGGAAATTAGAAATTAGTTAACTTGGACAGGATGGCCGCAGTCTTTATATTCCTTAAGCCCACAAGGGACTGAACCGCCTTCACTAGTGTCGAATGGGCCAAATAAACTACAAGACGCTGGTGTGTTTTCCAAAACATCATGCGGACAGGTAATAACCGACCGTCAAAACGAGGCTCGACGACTTCACAGGAGTCGATTTGTTCTCCCGTGTACCATCAAAAACTCCAAACTTCTCATGCCCCAGATTGAGTCGCTCTGCACGCCACACACTCACTACTCAAAACCTTCCTGCTCCTCGGCTTTTGTCCCCATCGCTGGCGTCACCGGCGGACCTCCAGACAAAGATCGTCATCGAGAGACGAAACCGCTACAAGGCCGAGCCAGCACGGCTCCAAGAGTCCTACCCATGCAACAAAATTACGCCCCCGTCTGTGTACTATTATAAGCCGAAAGTTTCGATTAGATATCTTGAAAGAATGGCTCATGGAATAAAAGGGATGGAACGTTTACGTGATATATTCTGCATGTTGTTGTTGTTGTTGTCTTCAGTCCTGAGACTGGTTTGATGCAACTCTCCATGCTACTCTACCCTGTGCAAGCTTCTCCCAGTACCTACTGCAACCTACATCCTTCTGAATCTGCTTAGTGTATTCATCTCTTGGTCTCCCCCTACGATTTTTACCCTCCACGCTGCCTTCCAATACTAAACTGGTGATCCCTTGATGCCTCAGAACATGTCCTACCAACCGATCCCTTCTTCTGGTCAAGTTGTGCCACAAACTTCTCTTCTCCCCAATCCTATTCAATACTTCCTCATTAGTTATGTGATCTACCCATCTAATTTTCAGCATTCTTCTGTAGCACCACATTTCAAAAGCTTCTATTCTCTTCTTGTCCAAACTATTTACCGTCCATGTTTCACTTCCATACATGGCCACACTCCATACAAATACTTTCAGAAATGACTTCCTGACACTTAAATCTATACTCGATGTTAACAAATTTCTCTTCTTCAGAAACGCTTTCCTTGCCATTGCCAGTCTACATTTTATATCCTCTCTAGTTCGATCATCATCAGTTATTTTGCTCCCCAAATAGCAAACCTCCTTTACTACTTTAAGTGTCTCATTTCCTAATCTAATACCCTCAGCATCACCCGACTTAATTCGACTACATTCCATTATCCTCGTTTTGCTTTTGTTGATGTTTATCTTATATCCTCCCTTCAAGACACCATCCATTCCGTTCAACTGCTCTTCCAAGTCCTTTGCTGTCTCTGACAGAATTACAATGTCACCGGCGAACCTCGACGTTTTTATTTCTTCTCCATGGATTTTAATACCTACTCCAAATTTTTCTTTTGTTTCCTTTACTGCTTGCTCAATATACAGATTGAATAACATTGGGGAGAGGCTACAACCCTGTCTCACTCCCTTCCCAACCGCTGCTTCCCTCTCATGCCCCTCGACTCTTATAACTGCCATCTGGTTTCTGTACATATTCTGCATATACGCATGTATTCTTCGTGTAAAGTAATTTTGTTTCATAATTACTGCTTTCGTTCCGGATAAACAAAAACAACCGAAGTACTTGACTGTGGTGCGCTATTCGATTCAGACGGTTAGGCAATATGTTCTACCAGCTTGTTGTCAAGCTGTTGTTGTTCCTCCCTGTCTGCTGCTCTCGAGCAGTTCAGCTAACAATGAGCCCGCAGGCCTCCCCTACAGTAATGGAGCTCAGGCACTCCGAGCGACGTGAGCCTATTGTGAACAGAAGCGCTCTACTCTCTATCCCGTCAGCTTAGCTGCCTCTGCCCGGCTGGCTGGGCTGCGCTGGGCTGGGCTCGCCTAAACAACGACCTACCGCGGTACAACAGAACGACAGAACAGATTTTCATATTTTCGCGCAAGCATAGCTTTTCGAATTACTAAAAATTCAAAGCCCATAGATATACCGGACGGTTATCATTAAACTGACGGTGTCTCAAGTGCTATAGTGCGAGTTGTATACTTGCACGATGCTGAAACTATGCTGAAAAAATAGTTCCACTTTGTGCCACCAGGTGAAAGCATGGACCTAAATGCGAAATGTTTACCGTTTAGACTTCAGTAAGCTGTTTGTTGCTTGTGGACGCGTATTGATTTCTTTTCTGAGGTAACTGCCTGTGTAAAGGGTTCAGCAAGTTGCAGTCTTCCATTGAAACACAGTGGCTGTTGAGAGACGGTGCGCTGCTGGTAAAGTTGTTTTATCAGAACAGCATCACTATCAGCGCTGCACTGGAGGATTAATGTCGACGGAAACAGCTGCGAAGAGGCACCATGTCAATAAATCGGCTGCGGAATATGATCCATAAATCTAAAGAAACAGGTGCAACAGGGCGAGTGAGGTAATCCGGTAACCCACCCTATCACATTTACTTGGAGCACTCCAGATGGTATCCTTTTCTCTGATCGACACTAGCCGTCGAAGTTAACGCACTGGATTATACAGTATCACCCATCCATATGGGAACCCATTTCGCATGCTAGGATCTTCGTTAACAGTCTGCAGTAGGCTCTATGTCAATATTTTCCGGAAACCTAGGAATACTGAATCGGCCTGTTGCCCTTGGCGCAAGATTCGGAGGATATCGTCCGACAAACGGGGAAGCTGAGTTTCGCCCGAACATGCTCTGTAAAACCATACTGACCTGCGCTGTTACGCATCAATAACTTGAAGAGGTAGTGCATGATTTTAAAAATGGTGTCTGGTCTACATTTTGTAGCAGAGTGTTACGTTGGTCACGTAGTACCATAACCGTAGAACTAAACATGGGAGGCTGCTTATTATCATTTCCGTTCACCTGCTCTTCAGAGTCCTTTTACACCGAAATGACGGAAGTCATAGGATAGTGATATACATAAATGGCAGTAGTATCGCATACACGAGGTATAAAAGGGCAGTGCATGGGCAGAAGGTCATTTGTACCCAGGTGATTCATGTGAAAAGGTGTCCGACGTGGTTATGCCCGCATGATATTGAACACTGAATGGTACAGGGTGTTTCAAAAATGACCGGTATATTTGAAACGGCAATAAAAACTAAACGAGCAGCGATAGAAGTACACCGTTTGTTGCAATATGCTTGGGACAACAGTACATTTTCAGGCAGACAAACTTTCGAAATTACAGTAGTTACAATTGTCAACAACAGATGGCGCTGCGGTCTGGGAAACTCTATAGTACGATATTTTCCACATATCCACCATGCGTAGCAATAATATGGCGTAGTCTCTGAATGAAATTACCTGAAACCTTTGACAACGTGTCTTGCGGAATGGCTTCACATGCAGATTAGATGTACTGCTTCAGCTGTTCAATTGTTTCTGGATTCTGGCGGTACACCTGGTCTTTCAAGTGTCCCCACAGAAAGAAGTCACAGCGGTTCATGTCTGGCGAATAGGGAGGCCAATCCACGCCGCCTCCTGTATGTTTCGGATAGCCCAAAGCAATCACACGATCATCGAAATATTCATTCAGGAAATTAAAGACGTCGGCCGTGCGATGTGGCCGGGCACCATCTTGCATAAACCACGAGGTGTTCGAAGTGTCGTCTAAGGCAGTTTGTACCGCCACAAATTCACGAAGAATGTCCAGATAGCGTGATGCAGTAATCGTTTCGGATCTGAAAAATGAGCCAATGATTCCTTTGGAAGAAATGGCGGCCCAGACCAGTACTTTTTGAGGATGCAGGGACGATGGGACTGCAACATGGGGCTTTTCGGTTCCCCATATGGGCCAGTTCTGTTTATTGACGAAGCCCTCCAGGTAAAAATAAGCTTCGTCAGTAAACCAAATGCTGCCCACATGCATATCGCGGTCATCAATCCTGTGCACTATATCGTTAGCGAATGTCTCTCGTGCAGCAATGGTAGCGGCGCTGAGGGGTTGCCGCGTTTGAATATTGTACGGATAGAGGTGTAAACTCTGGCGCATGAGACGATACGTGGACGTTGGCGTCATTTGGACCGCAGCTGCAACACGGCGAACTAACACCCGAGGCCGCTGTCGGATTACCCGCTGCACTAGCTGCGCGTTGCCCTGTGTGGTTGCCGTACGCGGTCGCCCTACCTTTCCAGCACGTTCATCCGTCACGTTCCCAGTCTGTTGAAATTTTTCAAACAGATCCTTTATTGTATTGCTTTTCGGTCCTTTGGTTACATTAAACCTCCGTTGAAAACTTCGTCTTGTTGCAACAACACTGTGTTCTAGACGGTGGAATTCCAACACCAGAAAAATCCTCTGTTCTAAGGAATAAACCATGTTGTCTACAGCACACTTGCACGTTGTGAACAGCACACGCTTACAGCAGAAAGACGACGTACAGAATGGCGCACCCACAGACTGCGTTGTCTTCTATATCTTTCACATCACTTGCAGCGCCATCTGTTGTTGAAAATTGTAACTACTGTAATTTCGATAGTTTGTCCGCCTGAAAATGTACTGTTGTCCCAAGCATATTGCAACAAACGGTGTATTTCTATCGCTGCTCGTTTAGTTTTTATTGCCGTTTCAAATATACCGGTCGTTTTTGAAACACCCTGTATATGGAGCTATAGGCGTGGAACATACCATTTCGAAAATCGTTAGGGAGTTCAATATTGCGAGATCCACATTGTCATGAGTGTGCCGGGAGCACCAAGTTTCAGGTATTACCTCTCACCGTGGACGACGTGGTCGCCGACGGACTCCACTTAATGACAGAGAGCAGCGTCGTTCGCTTAGAGTTGCCAGTTCTAACATATAAGCAACACAGCGTTAAATAACCGCAGAAATCAATGTGAGACGTATGAAAAGTGCATGATTTAGGACAGTGCGGCGAAGTCTGCGTTAGTGGTCTGTGGCAGCAGACGACCGTCGCCAGTGCCTTTGCTAAGGCCCCAACACCGCAATACTGCAACTCTTCCGGGCTCGTGACCACTGCGGTGGGACTCTAGACGACTGGAAAACCGTGGCCTGTCCCGATTTCAGTTGGCGACAGCTGACAGTAGAGTTAGACTGTGGCACACACCTGACGAAGCCATGGATCCAAGTTGTCGACAGGGCACTGTGAAAGCTGGTAGTGGCTCCATAATGGTGCGGGCTGTGTTTAGTCCACCTTAACCTATCATTAACTGTAAATGCTTCTGTTCGCCTACTTGGAGACCATTTGCAGCCATTCATGAACTTCATGTTCACGAACAACGAAGGAATTTTTATGGATGATAACGCACCATGTCACAGGGCAACAATTGTCCGTGATTGGTTTGAAGAACAATCTTGATAATTCCGGAAAATGATTTGGCCACCGAGGTCGACCCACATGAATCCCATCGAAAATTTATGGAACACAGTCGAGAGCTATGTTCGTGCAAAAAATCATACACCAGCAACGCTTTCGCAGCTGTAAAATGGAAATCAATAACGGGCCAAGTACAAAAAGAATGATCACCAGTTACTTAATTTCTTTTTACAGAAAATTTTGATGAAGAAACTTCAACAAAATTTTTATTTATTGCCTACAGTAATAGTCATATAACCATAGAAATTTTTAAGTTTCTTTCCTTTTATCAACGAAAATAAACATTTTATTCTGAAAAACGCAGAACATGATAAATGCCATGCCATACAGGTATTGGCAGAAACGAGGTAAGTGCCAATGAAAGAAAGCTCAAGCATTTATCACTTTTCTTAATAATAAACATTTTACAAGTAGACAATCCTGTGATTATATTAATTTTAATCCTTCTTTTAATTTTATAGAGCATAAAGCAATTTTAATTGAGTAACTGTTCGGAAAATGTTCTATTACCTACTTTCAGATACGGCAGCATCTGTTCAGGTCCTTTTTCTTCTCGGCTGACAATTTATTTTTACATTATTGCGAAAGTATAAGAATGTTCTTTCGTATGTCAGTGGTAATCCCTTTTTGGAAAAGTTGTAGATGTTCCAGTCTTCAAATTCGTTAAATATTTTTTCTCATCTTCACGACATCAGATGCATTTTTCTTTTTTTTTTTCTTTTTTTTCATTTGAGTGCAGCTACATTTGGAAATACTTCTATTCGTTGTGTTAATATGTGTTCGGATCTTTCTTTTTTTGTAACAAAAAAGTCCTCCGGCTGGAGACAGTAACCACAAATGGATTGCTAAGCGTCGCATTCTCCGTAAGTTTTACAATGGCCTTAGATACCTTACTGATATCCTTCCAACCCCGTAAGTTTTTCAGTCTGAGCGAAATTTCTGTGACACAAAGCTTTGTTGCATTTAGCCCGCTTTAGCCGCACTAGTGAGCCGACACATACCGCTCGAGCTATATTTCGTGCCTTGTATGCAGTACTGGAAATTATCATAGCGCTTAGACTGCTTTTCAGGATTTTGGCAACGGTACGCTTGGCTTCACCGGTATTCCAGCCGCTATCAGAGTGACACTGATTCTGGTGTGTGTGTGTGTGTGTGTGTGTGTGTGTGTGTGTGCGTGCAATGAACACCTGTTATAACCAGGAAACTCGCATAGCTGGCTGTCCGACTTCGCTTGATGAGCAGTGCCAGCTGCTGAACAAGAGAATCCTTGCACTGTCTGAATGGTATAAGTATTTATTGATTGGCGACTCCATAGAGTGATGTGTGCACAACGACCATATAAGCACAATTAATTGTGTAAGTATTTGTTTCAGAATTTCCCGCTCTCTCTTTCCAACATCTCCAAGTTTTTCGCCCTTCGTTTATTGGCCTCTCTCTCATACCATCATGTCCACACCGAGGTGGTAAATAAAGTTCTGTAATCTGTATTCAAGCAAATCGAATCATCTTTCATGTTGTGGCTAATTCAGTCTTCGTGTAAGATGCTTCAAGACTTGTTTCTTATAAAAGTCTTTGCAAGATATTGAGGTTTCTTCTAACCATTACTGTGTCTCCGGAGAGTACTACAAAAGTTACAAACTCTGCTTTAAGACCCTTGCATTTACAGCCCAGTGCCACCTGTCATTTACGTCGCATGTTTTTCGATCTTTTCCCAAGTCCCATGCCATTCCATAAATCAGCCATCGTTAAGATAATTGTGTCCCAGATAACGTATTATAATATTTTCTGAATGTCAGATACTACTAAATAAGAAAGCTGTGTAAAATGTCTCATGAAAGGAAATAAATTCAGCTTTAAAAATTTGATTGTCCAAATTGAACACTGTTTTGTGAGACAGCAAAATAGCTACTATTCAGCACAGAACAAAGTGTTGACCTAATGTCTTCAAACTGGGGCCAACTGCTTGCTGAATATTGTGAAGTGGCTTCGTTTTCCCTTTGTTTGTCTATGTTCTTTTGGTGGAAGTGCATACATCGTACACGATCAGCTGATTCCAGCCTCTTTCGCCGTTTTCAGTTCCTTCATGGGTACAAGAAAGGCTGAAAAGTATGTGAAAGTCCCATTTACACCTGCGTTTGTAATCAAACGTATTAGTCGACAACTAAAACAAATCGAAAAAATACGTTTCAGGATTAACGTATTTCCAAGCGCTGTTAAGTAAAAAAACATTTCGAGTTTATTAACATTACTTTCAGGTCTTGAATGTGTAGCGTATAAAGCTGGCAGTTGTAAATTTTCCAGTTCAGTTCTCGTTGGTAGGGACTTGTTTTCCTTGCATTTTGTATCAAATGTTAATTAACGAATATTGAATCAGAATTTTTATAAAGATAACGTCTTTTATTTTTAATTACTGATCGTATAAAAATAGATCAAGCAGTGATTCAGAGACGTGAAATGCGTTACTGTTCTGCGAGAAAAAGAATTATATACATCGATAATACAGAATTATATACTACGATATTACTGTTCCGTCTATATGGATTAAAAAATGTGTTTCATCTTCTTTTAGTCGTTTCACACGTTTCTATTAAGGGGCTCCGGAACGCCCTATACTTGCAATGTTAAAATAACGCTTATAAATTATATCTTTCCTCACAAAGTATTTGAGGTAGGAAGTTGAACTTTTTACAGATTATTTATTGGAATATGGGCTACAACTTAACACAGGGATTTTACAAAATTTTAGTTCAGTTATTAAAGATGATTTTTTTTCAATTGTAATGAAAAATCGCAAAATTTTTTTGTAATTTTTTATTTATATATTCAAAAATATACAGTTTTTTTGGAAAAAGGCTGTGTTAAATTATGCAGAAGGTACTGTGTAACATTTACTGAAAGTTTGAAACAAATATGTTTGGAAGATCCTTAGAAAACATGTAATTAGTATGAGAAAATAAAAGTTTTGGGAATCGAGCGACAAAGATTGGATTAACTTTTTACTGCATTCCAGGTCCATAGGATGGATTATCTTCATCCTCTGCAAACTCCTCCTCCAGCTTCCTCTTGTTCCTCCTCCTGTTTACTCTTGCTTGTATTTCTAGACTCTTTACAGCCCTGTCTGCAGCCCGAAGGCGTTCCTTGTCTAAAGCAAGCATCGCTCGTACCATGTTAGAACCTATCTTCATTCCCATATTTCTAAATACCTTGCACCTTACAATGTTGCCATCATTGAAAGTCGCAACAGCATCATACACACCAAAGTGAAGTGTTTCTATTCCAACAAATACAGTCTTGGGGATTCTCGACCATATAACACTATTTACACTTTCATTGGGGTTTTGAGTTTTTCCGTGAATACACTTTTTCAACAGTTCAGGTGCTGCTAAGTCTCTGAAAATAGGTTTTATCACCTCCATTATTGCATGAGGCAGACTATGCTTATGAGTGTACACTTCACCAGTTAGCAATCCTTTGTTATATTTACACCAACTGTCTTCTTCTTTGGGACACAAGCTATGTTGGGGATTTTCATCGGTTGAAGAAGTATGAAAACAAAGAGCCCAAACAGCCTTCTTCATTTCGTCGACACTTTGTGTATTTTGCCTAATAGCCATTCCATAATAGTTCTGTATTTTGTCAATTACACTGTCAGTTAACCTTCCCTTCCCATCCAACCCTTTACCATCACTGAGTTTTTGTTTTTTGTACGAAGCTTTCAGTCGCCGAAGTCTTGTTCCCATTCACTTCTGTACGTGTCCAATACACTCAAATTTCTGCACTACAACATCATCACCATAGGGCTTCAGTCCTTGAACATGTTTGAAACTTTTAGAATCACCGTCACCATGGTAATTAACATATCGCACAACGCCACAGTGGGTCACGCCCATGTAGAACACATTTCAAAAAATATTTAAAAATAGTTGTAGTCTTCGGAATTGAATAAATTATATATCTATTAAAAGGTAATAGTCTGCAGATTCAGAAAACGCAAAAAAAGTAAAAATTGAACTTTTCATGATTTTGAGCCTTTCCGGAGCCCCTTAAATTTTAATTTATTGTAAATATAAGAATTTTCTTGCGATTAACAATTAAACATTAAAGATTATTCATTAAAAATATGATTGAGTAGTAGTCATTTAACATTTCATTTGTCAATAGACATGGAATTTAAATAAAAATAAAAAGAACAGCTAGGGAGATTTCAATCAGTGAGTGATATCACAATTACATAACTTTGACGATACAATTCGGCTACTGGCAACAGTGTTAAGGAATTAAAATGTTTTTTATGTAACAGACCTGAAAAATATTGCAGGCTTCAAAGGAAAACGCACTTAACTGAGTCGTCCTGATCTGGGAAATGATATCCACTCAAAGTGCGGAGAAAATCAAAGAGAGCGACTTGACATAATCCCCTTGTAACTTGCCAAATACTGTGTGCAAATGACTGCCAACAGAAATGCGCCTTTGTGAATCAGCAACGATCAAATAACGCAAAATGTAGATACTTGTAAAAGTTTTCAGCAATGGATGATCGTAACCGACTCTCACAGACTCGACATGCTCCTGCCGCAGGCCCATTCCATCGAACAACTGAGTCAGCCTATTGAGTGAGAAAGGTGCCCGCCTTGATGCCGGCTTCCCGCGACGCTCTAGTGCCATGTGGGCTGTCTACCCCCCAGGCGCTGGAGACGCTCAACAGCAGCAGCTCGGGCGGCGGCGGCGGCGGCGGCCGGCGCTACTCGCTGGAGGACTTCTCGGAGGGCGTGTACCGCACGGAGCCGACCACGGGCACGCAGTACGAGCTGTACTTCCGCGCGGGGCGGCCGGGCGCGGCCCGCGTGTCGCTGGCGCGGCCGTTCGCGCCCCTGCAGGCGCTCGCCGTGGAGCCGGTGCCGGCGGCGGGCCGCGACAAGCCCGTGGTGCACGTGCTGCTGCCGCTGGCCGGCCGCACCGCCGCCTTCCGCGCCTTCATCGACAAGTTCGTCCGCATCGCGCTCCGCAACGACCGCAGGTAACCCGCCCCCGGCCTCCTCACTCCGCTGTGACAAGCGTACGGGCGTGTACAGTGGCGAGCCAAAATATTATGACGACAGCCCACCGCAAGATTCGGTGCCACCTGGTCTCGTTGCGGGGTCGTATGGAAAGCTGTGAGGTGTCAGGCAAACCCGACACCTTCCGTGAAAACCCTGACAGGATAGCAAATCCAGCAGTATGTCACATAGCTCCGAATAAATTAACCAAAGTACAGGGTGATTCAAAAAGAGTACCACAACTTTAAAAATGTGTATTTAATGAAAGAAACATAATACAGGGTGATTCAAAAAGAATACCACAACTTTAGGAATTTAAAACTCTGCAACGACAAAAGGCAGAGCTAAGCACTATCTGTCGGCGAATTAAGGGAGCTATAAAGTTTCATTTAGTTGTACATTTGTTCGCTTGAGGCGCTGTTGACTAGGCGTCAGCGTCAGTTGATGCTAAGATGGCGACCGCTCAACAGAAAGCTTTTTGTGTTTTTGAGTACGGCAGAAGTGAATCGACGAGAATCCGCGGGAAACAACTCAGTATGAACGTGACTCGCCTAAGGTGAACGTTTTCTGTGCCATTTCAGCCAATAAAGTTTTTGGTCCCTTTTTCTTCGAAGGTGCTACTGTAACTGGACTACAGTATCTGGAGATGTTAGAGAATTGGTTGTTCCCTCAGCTCGAACAAGAAGCACAACAATTCATATTTCAGCAGGATGGAGCGCCACCACATTGGCACTTAGCTGTCCGTAACTACCTGAACGTCAACTACCCTAGGCGATGGATCGGCAGCGAGGCAGCCCGTGACAGAGCACTTCATCACTGGCCTCCAAGAAGTCCTGATCTTACCCCCTGCGATTTTTTCTTGTGGGGGTATGTTAAGGATACGGTGTTTCGGCCACCTCTCCCAGCCACCATTGATGATTTGAAACGAGAAATAACAGCAGCTATCCAAACTGTTACGCCTGATATGCTACAGAGAGTGTGGAACGAGTTGGAGTATCGGGTTGATATTGCTCGAGTGTCTGGAGGGGGCCATATTGAACATCTCTGAACTTGTTTTTGAGTGAAAAAAACCTTTTTAAATACTCTTTGTAATGATGTATAACAGAAGGTTATATTATGTTTCTTTCATTAAATACACATTTTTAAAGTTGTGGTATTCTTTTTGAATCACCCTGTATAACCTTCCGTTCTTCCCGCGAACCATATGCGACTGGAACAGGAAGGAGGGGTAATGACAACGTCACGTAAAGTGCCCTCCGCCACACACCGTTGGGTGGCTTGCGGAGTATAAATGTATAACGTGGAGGCTTGAAGCCTGCCTGATTTGCTATGATCTGTGGCAGATCTGACAAGAGAGAACAGTTCCGCTCCAGGGACACTGTTCAGTGCACATTGTTGAATGTGGGGCTCTGCACCAGACGACCACTGCATTTTCACGTGTTGGCACAATTACATCGTCGACTGCGATTGCAGTGAGCACTGGATCACCAAAATTAGGCAGTGGATCAATGTACAGGGCTCTTCAGGAAGAAGGAACAGATTTCAAACATTTATTACTTCCAAACTACAAAAGATACAAACAAAATTCCAACGCTCCTGGAAAGAAGGTTCAAATTTTATGCGTTCAATGTGACCACCATGTGTTACGTGACAAATATCTGCGATTGCAGTCTCTCTCGGAGTTACTTCTCAGATTATCAGCCGAGTGGTGGCGTCGTCTTGTCGCAGCGTTTCAATGATACTCGTACCCATCATCTTCTGGGGGGGGGGGGGGTACGAAACTCATTGAAATGCTGCGACAAGACGACGCCACCACTCGGCTGATAACCCTAGAAGGATTCATCAGGACAAATATCAAAACGGAGGCTCATTTCCTGCCACGCACAAAGTAGCTGGTCTCTCGGTTTCAAATTCACAACTTCAACAATAACAATGCAATGTTACAGACTTTCAAGAGTGTCAGACATGGGGGGGGGGGGGGGAATAAAAACGCGGTCTTTTACGTAACCCCACAGATAAAAGTAACAAGGTGTGAGGTCCTGAGATCTGGGAGGCCAACAGCGATGAAGTTTATCTTCTCTAAGCACGTCCAGCGTTACCTAAATGAGGCCAGCTGCTTCGTGTGTGGCAGGGAATGAGCCTCCGTTTTGATATTTGTCGTATAACGAATGGTGATCACATTGGGCGTACAAAAATTGCAAGTTTTTCCTTTCCAGTAACTTCGCAATTGTGTTTCTATCTTTTGTTCTTTGGAAGAAATAAATGTCTGAAATCCGTTCCTTCTTTTTGAATAGCCCTGTAAATGCGTCGTCTGGTCGGTTAAACCACGTTTCCTGTTACATAAGGGTGGTCGTCTTCTTGGGATGTGCCGTCATACAGGCAAGAGTCTGTCGAAAACTTGCCTCGCACCTCAGACGCTAGCCATTCACGTGGTTTTCATTGGGACCTGTGTTAGTAATCGATGGCACCACGACATTTGTGAACAATGTGAACATTATTACGGCCCACTTACATACCTTCTTTCTTGATACCTTCCAAGACGAAAATGGCATCTTCCATCACGATATATGTCCGTGTCACAAGGCCACAATCGTGATACAATTGTGAGAAAATATAATAGTGAACTCTCGTTGATATCTTGACCATTAAAGTCACCTAATTTGAACAGGATGGAACGAGTCTGCGACGCTACAGGACGCCACCTCCGAGCCCACAAACAGACCTCCCAATATTCACTGGTGTGCCGCATCCAGTGGGTACAGGTCTGGCGACACTTACCTCCATAAACCTACCAAGGACTTGTCCAATTCCATGCAGAATCTCTGCTGTATTACGTTCCACAGGTGGACCAATCTGCTACTGTGCGGTTCGTCTTAAAGTTTTGGCTCATCACTATAGTTTATCACTATTATACTTTCATTTGTTATATTCACCTTTATTCCCTCTACAAATGTGCCATAAATCCTTGCCAGAGATGTGTGATACCTGCCTTAGACAAAGCTACCACAAATTCTTCCACAAGCCAGCATTAAATTCAAAACCCCAAGTAGTGTCAACATTCGTCCCCACCTTACAGGACTGAGAGCAATGACAAAACCTGCAGCATTCCTCCTTCTCTTATATCTGCTTTTAGTCAGAGGAAACATTAAATGACTAAATGTTCTCAGCTACAATTAAGGCTCACGCTACTGCTTCGTCTGCCATATAACCCCTGCAGTGTTATGTCACTTAAAATACTAAATTATGTGTTTCGAACTCACAGGTCAACTTCACATCTACGAGACAAGTTTAATATTTGAAAGAGGAGTTGTATATATTAAGTAAAAAATAATATAAAGTAAAACAAAAAGATCTCATTCCATACTAAATATGTGCACTACTGCGAAAACCACATCATTCATGAATATACATGATGAGGGCCCTGTCTACAGAAGATAATCCTCTGATGGGCTAATAACTAAATATTAATGAATGTTGACATTTATTAAATAATATTTAAGTACCTCAGCCAATAAAATGAATAAGATTGCATTAGAAAGTGTGTCATTAGCATATGACAGACGTGATTTTAAAATTACTTCCCGTCATTGTGAGGATCGAGAGAAGTGATGTAAAAGTGAAATGTTATGCATACACAAGGCGTTACAAAAAGGTACGGCCAAACTTTCAGGAAACATTCCTCACACACAAAGAAAGAAAATATGTTATGTGGACATGTGTCTGGAAACGCTTACTTTCCATGTTAGAGCTTATTTTATTACTTCTCTTCAAATCATATTATTCATGCAATGGAAACACACAGCAACAGAACGTACCAGCGTGGCTTCAAACACTTTGTTACAGGAAATGTTCAAAATGTCCTCCGTTAGCGAGGATACATGCATCCACCCTCCGTCGCATGGAATCCCTGATGCGCTGATGCAGCCCTGGAGAATGGCGTATTGTATCACAGCCGTCCACAATACGAGCACGAAAAGTATCTACATTTGGTACCGGGGTTGCGTAGGCAAGAGCTTTCAAATGCCCCCATAAATGAAAGTCAAGGGGGTTGAGGTCAGCAGAGCGTGGAGGCCATGGAATTGGTCCGCCTCTACCAATCCATCGGTCACCGAATCTGTTGTTGAGAAGCGTAGGAACACTTCGACAGAAATGTGCAGGAGCTCCATCGTGCATGAATCACATGTTGTGTCGTACTTGTAAAGGCACATGTTCTAGCAGCACAGGTAGAGTATCCCATATGAAATCATGGCGATGAATCAAGGAAGTACAGTACATACTGACGAAACTAAAATGAGCTCTAACATGGAAATTAAGCGTTTCCGGACACATGTCCACATAACATCTTTTCCTTATTTGTGTGTAAGGAATGTTTCCTGAAAGTTTAGCAGTACCTTTTTGTAACACCATATTTAAAAACTTTTAACTGTCTAGGTCGTATCTATATAACAATAATTAGGCAACTAGCTTTCGTTGAAAACATGTACCGTCTTCAGATCTGAAAAGAATTAGAAAACAGAACCTTGCTATAACTGACAAGATCTTACATTGGCGATATTTCAGACAAAAATTTTTATCTCAGTACTTAAATAAAGAGACATAAAATACCCAGATTAGTGAGAAATTAGTGTTTCCATATGTAAAACGGATAAAACACGACATTCGAATTACAAGAGTCATTCTTCAAAAAATGTATAAAACAAACAGTGTACCACAGTGGACTCTCACGAACAAGAAAAACAGCCTACCAAGAGAAGAGCGACAAAGCTCTTTTAAAAGCACGCATATCAAGAAAGGTTTTGCATCACCTCGGTTCCGTGAGTTCCAGAACCCATACAGAAAATTGAAATAGAGATCAACATAAATATCACTTTCATCCTTTTTATTGCTCATGAAAACAACACATTGCATGTTGTTAGATTAGATTAGATTAGATTAATACTAGTTCCATGGATCATGAATACGATATTTCCTAATGATGTGGAACGAGTCAAATTTTCCAATACATGATATAATTAAGTTAATTTAATAACATAATTAAGTTAATATAACAACTCTTTCATTTTTTTGTGTTTTTTATTTTTATTTTTTTTATTTTTTTATTTTTTTTATTTTTTTTTAAATTTATATCTAAAAATTCCTCTATGGAGTAGAAGGAGTTGTCATTCAGAAATTCTTTTAATTTCTTCTTAAATACTTGTTGGTTATCTGTCAGACTTTTGATACTATTTGGTAAGTGACCAAAGACTTTAGTGCCAGTATAATTCACCCCTTTCTGTGCCAAAGTTAGATTTAATCTTGAATAGTGAAGATCATCCTTTCTCCTAGTATTGTAGTTATGCACACTGCTATTACTTTTGAATTGGGTTTGGTTGTTAATAACAAATTTCATAAGAGAGTATATATACTGAGAAGCTACTGTGAATATCCCTAGATCCTTAAATAAATGTCTGCAGGATGATCTTGGGTGGACTCCAGCTATTATTCTGATTACACGCTTTTGTGTAATAAATATTTTTATTCCTCAGTGATGAATTACCCCAAAATATGATGCCATATGAAAGCAACGAGTGAAAATAGGCGTAGTAAGCTAATTTACTAAGATGTTTATCACCAAAATTAGCAATGACCCTTATTGCATAAGTAGCTGAACTCAAACGTTTCAGCAGATCATCAATGTGTTTCTTCCAATTTAATCTCTCATCAATGGACACACCTAAAAATTTGGAATATTCTACCTTAGCTATATGCTTCTGATTAAGGTCTATATTTATTAATGGCATCATATCATTCACTGTACGGAACTGTATGTACTGTGTCTTATCAAAATTCAGTGAGAGTCCGTTTACAAGGAACCACTTAGTAATTTTCTGAAAGACGGTATTGACAATTTCATCAGTTAATTCTTGTTTGTCAGGTGTGATTACTATACTTGTATCATCAGCAAAGAGAACTAACTTTGCCTCTTCATGAATATAGAATGGCAAGTCATTAATATATATTAAGAACAACAAAGGACCCAAGACTGACCCTTGTGGAACCCCATTCTTGATAGTTCCCCAGTTTGAGGAATGTGCTGATCTTTGCATATTATGAGAACTACTTATTTCAACTTTCTGCACTCTTCCAGTTAGGTACGAATTAAACCATTTGTGCACTGTCCCACTCATGCCACAATACGTGAGCTTGTCTAGCAGAATTTCATGATTTACACAATCAAAAGCCTTTGAGAGATCACAAAAAATCCCAATGGGTGGTGTTCGGTTATTCAGATCATTCAAAATTTGATTGGTGAAAGCATATATGGCATTTTCTGTTGAAAAACCTTTCTGGAAACCAAACTGACATTTTGTTAGTACTTCATTGTTACAGATATGTGAAGCTACTCTTGAATACATTACTTTCTCAAAAATTTTGGATAAAGCTGTTAGAAGGGAGATTGGATGGTAATTGTTGACATCAGATCTGTCCCCCTTTTTATGCAAAGGTATAACAATAGCATATTTCAGTCTATCAGGGAAAATGCCCTGTTCCAGAGAGCTATTACACAGGTGGCTGAGAATCTTACTTATCTGTTGAGAACAAGCTTTTAGTATTTTGCTGGAAATGCCATCAGTTCCATGTGAGTTTTTGCTTTTAAGCAAGTTTATTATTTTCCTAATTTCAGAGGGAGAAGTGGGTGAGATTTCAATTGTATCAAATTTCATAGGTATGGCCTCTTCCATTAACAGCCTAGCATCTTCTAATGAACACCTGGATCCTACTATATCCACAACATTTAGAAAATGATTATTAAAAATATTTTCAACTTCTGACTTTTTGTTCGTAAAGTTTTCATTCAATTTGATGGTAATACTGTCTTCCTGTGCTCTTGGTTGACCTGTTTCTCTTTTAATAATATTCCAAATTGTTTTAATTTTATTATCAGAGTTGTTGATTTCAGACATGATACACATACTTCTGGATTTTTTAATAACTTTTCTTAATATAACACAGTAGTTTTTATAATGTTTGATAGTTTCTGGGTCACTACTCTTTCTTGCTGTCAGATACATTTCCCTTTTCCGGTTACAAGATATTTTTATACCCTTAGTAAGCCATGGTTTGTTATAAGGTTTCTTACGAGTATATTTAACTATTTTCTTGGGGAAGCAGTTTTCAAATGCATTTACAAAAATGTCATGAAATAAATTATATTTTAAATTGGCTTCAGGTTCACGGTACACCTCATCCCAGTCTAACTGCTGTAGGCTTTCCCTGAAATTTGCAATTGTTAAATCGTTGACTGAACGTACTACTTTGGAGGACTGTTTCATATTGCTGAATGGAGCTATGTCATATATTGTAACTAGCTGTGCACCATGATCAGAAAGACCATTCTCAACAGGCTGAGCATTTATCTGGTTAAACTTATCTTGGTCTATAAAGAAGTTATCTATCAGTGAGCTGCTACCCTTTACCACCCGAGTAGGAAAATCAATAACGGGTGTCAAATTGAAAGAACCGAGTAATACTTCAAGGTCATTTTTCCTATTACCCTCTTTCATAGAATCTACATTGAAGTCCCCACAAATAATAATTTGCTTCCCCCTGTCTGACAGATAGCACAACAAGGAGTCCAAATTTTTCAGAAATAGATGAAAATTTCCTGATGGGGACCTATATACAGTTACAATTATAAATGTGCCTTTATTTAAATTAAGCTCACAGGCACATGCTTCTATATGTTTCTCTACACAAAACTTTTTTGTTTCTATACTTTTTGCACAATGATAACTTTTGACATATATGGCAACTCCTCCTTTCTCCATATTTTCTCTCATTACATGTGCAGAGAGCTTATATCCACTTACATTTACCTTATCCATATCAGTAACAATGTGATGCTCAGACAGGTGTAGTATATCTATTTCATCCTCAGCTTCTAAATCTTCTAAACAAACCAGAAGCTCATCTATTTTATTCTTTAAACTCCCAATATTTTGATGAAATATACTTACATTATTTTTAATTATACTTTTATGAGAACCTTTCCTTATTCTAACATTTGCAGTACTCTCCTGTCTGAGTTTCTCATTGTGCTTAGGCCTAGTTGCTATACCAGTGGTCACATGGTGTTCAGAGAGGCAGATTATGTCAACTGGGTTGGGTGACTTTAATTCATCAATGCAATTACCTAGGACTGAGATACAACTTGGTGGAGATAAAATTTCTGGTGATTGGTGAAAATTTATAATTGACAGCTGTGATTGGTGATCCAATGTGCTAGAATTGTGCTGTTTTTCTTTCCTAAACTGAAGATTTGTTTCAATCCTGACCTCTCGTAGAACTTGACATCTTTCTGTCTTACCTATCCTAAAAAAGGTGCTGCTCCAACACCTGTAACCACTGGTATTTTACCATTCATGGCAGTGCCTCCCCCCCTTAAATTTCCTGCTATTACCCCAGCCAGTTTCCCCTTCCCTTTCCTGTTGAGATGTAGGCCGTGCCTGGTATAGTCCCACCTACTGAGAGAATCAACAGGAACCACACCAATATGAGCCCCCGCAACCGACCCAAGCAGCCGTTCCAACTCCAAATTAACTCTCCCAACAGAAGAGTTCAAATGAGGCCGGTCATGGCGTCTCAGGACAGATACAAATTCAACATTGGTGTTTCTCGATGCCGACGCAATCTTTACCAGGTCACACTCTATACTGTACCCAGGATCTCTGTCGATGCCGTTCCCTGGCCCTCCCACAATAACCACGGTGTCTTCCCTGGTAAATCCTTTACAGAGTGAACCTAAATCCTCTGTCACCTGATCCAGACTAGCACTTGGTTTGAAAACATTTGTGACCTGGTATTCTGGTCCTAATTCCTCCTGCAGAAGTTGGCCTACACCTCTAGCATGAGAACTACCTAACAACAAAACTTTCTTCCTTTTTGATGGCTTTCCTACATTCTTTTTCAATTTCCTATTGAAAGTTTGTTGTGTCCTGTCTACATCTACCTCTGCTTGAGACTCATCAGTTTCTAACTGAAGCAACAGGTCAAACTTATTTTTGACATTCACCACAAAACTGTCAGACTTAGTTGTAGGCCTGTTCCTTCTACTACCTGTTGCCACTTCCCACCTCTCTTTGCCCTTCTCCCTCCTTAACCTGTCCAGATCTTCCCTAGCCTGATCTAGCTCAGCCTGAAGGGCAGCAATTTTCCCCTCCTGTTCCACTATCTTCCTATCTCTGCTGCAAATTCTACATAACCACTGATGAGCCTGATCCACTTTCCCGACACCCACGCCACTGCAGTCCCCCCAGTGAAAAAAACTACTGCATCCATCACACCAAATCCCGGAACTAACAATTCTACGGCAAGTCAGGCACTTCTCACTCATGGCAAAAATAATACTTTAGCTAGAATAAATCAATTAAATTACCGAAAATCAAAAAAGAAGTTACAAGAATTAAGCCTATTCACAAATGTATATAAGCAAGTTTCTGATTTAAAATTCCGCTGTTTTTCTGAGATCTGTATTAAAACAATGAAGGTATACGCTATTTATTTTATATTTCACTTGATGGAATGAAAAAAAGGACAACTAAACGAGATACTTTAACTTTGATTCTCCAAAAACGTTACGAGAATTAGGCCTATAAACAAATGTATATAAGCAAGTTTCTGATATAGAGTTACGCTGTTTTTCTGAAATCTGTATTAAAACAATGAAGTTATACGCTATTTACGGTAGTTTACTTATTTGTTACCGAGAAATTAGTTAAATTACTGTGAAACAAGAAACAAACACGTTTACAGAATTTAAGCCTAAGCGCGACTTCGCGAAGTTACGATCTTTTCGTGTTTTCTGAAAAAATACGCAAAGAAAAGTCAAACCTTTAACGGCAAGACTAAATGATACACTAATGCATGTATTTAATTTGTTGTCAGCGTTAAACTAAATTATATTCCTGTCTAAATCACTTAACTTTCTGGAAATGGTTTCTGGCGTCACTTACTCGGCGGCCATCTTGGAACACCATACAGCGAGACCTTCACAGGTGGTGGTCCAGAATTCTATACACACCAGTACCTGTAATACACAGTAGCACGTCCTCTTGCATTGATGCATGACTGTGCTTGTCCTGGCATACTATCCACAAGTTCATCAAGCCACTGTTGGTCCCGATTGTCTCACTCCACATCATCGATTCGTCGTAGATCCCTCAAAGTGGTTGGTGGGCCACGTCTTCCATAAACAGCCCTTTTGAATCTATCCCAGGCATGTTCGATAGGCTTCATGTCTGGAGAACATGCTGGCCACTCCAGTCGCGATGTCATTATCCTGAACGAAGTCATTCACAAGATATGCACGATGAGGGCGCGAATTGTCGTCCATCAAGACGAATGCTTCGCCAATATTCTGCCGATATGGTTGCATTATCAGTCGGAGGATGGCATTCACGTATCGTACAGCCGTTACGGTGCCTTCCATGACCACCAGCGGCGTACGTCGGCCCCACATAATGCCACTCCAAAACAGCAGGGAACCTCCACCTTGCTGCACTCGCTCAACAGTGTGTCTAAGGCGTTCAGACTGACCGGGTTGCTTCCCAGCACGTCTCCGACGATTGTCTGATTGAAGGCATATGCGACACTCTTCGGTGAAGAGAACGTGATGCCAATTCTGAGCGGTCCTTTCGGCATGCTGTTGGGCCCATCTGCATAGCGCTGCGTAGTGTCGTGATTGCAAAGATGGACCTCACCACGGACATCATGAGTGAAGTTTTGCATGATGCGGCCTATTGCGCACAGTTTGAGTCGTAATACGACGTCCTGTCGTTGCACGAAAATCATTGTTCAACATGGTGGCGTTGCTGGCATTGTTCCTCCGAACCATAATCCGTAGGTAGCGGTCATCCACTGCAGTAGTAGCCCTCGGGTGGCCTGAGCGAGGCATGTCATGGACAGTTCCTGTCTCTCTGTATCTCCCTCATGTCCGAACAACATCACTTTGGTTCTCCCAGACGCCTGGACACTTTCCTTGTTGAGAGCGCTCCCTGGCACAAAGTAATAATGTAGACGCAGTCGAACCACGGTATTCAGCGTCTAGGGGTGGTTGAACTACAGACAATGCGGGCCGTGTACCTCCATCTCCTTCCTGGTGGAATGACTGGAACTGATCGGCTGTCGGACCGACTCCGTGTAATAGGCGTTGCTCATGCTTGGTTGTTTACATCTTTGGGTGGGTTTAGTGACGTCTCTGAACGGTCAAAGGGACTGTGTCTGTTACACAATATCCAAAGTCAACGTGTATCTTCAAAGAGACCATGAGGGTAAAACCAGAGAAATTAGAGCCCACACACAGGCATACCGACAATCTTTCTTCCCACGAACAATACGAGACCGGAACAGAAGGGAGAACCGATAGAGGTACTCAAGGTACCCTCCGCCACACACCGTCAGGTGGCTTACCGAGTATGGATGAAGATGTAGAAGTGACAGGCAGTTGCTTCTGACGAAGACGATGGAAGTTTCTGTGGACAGAGATTTTCCGTGGATTGACGCAACAAATAAGCCGAGAATGTAGGATATCCACCTTGCACGTTTCCAATGCAAGTGGTATACTTCAGAGGGATACAGTCCAGTAATCTTTAATGTGCATTGTGTACGGTGGACCTGACACCATGGTTGAGGTGCAACTGACAATGGAGACGATCCCCTTGGCTGAACTGACCTGTGTGCACACTGTGCAAGCAGCAGCTGATGGAGACGAACGCGGGGCGTTCAGTAAGTAATGCACTTTTGTCTCGGTCAGCTTCTGTTGAAAAATTGCGGAATTTGTTGTGAGACATCGTGGAGTATTCTCACTTGAGCCCCTCTAGTTTCATGACTTTCCGACAGGCAGTGGCGCTATATGTAGCAATTATTACAGAGATGCGTTCCAGACAGAGAGCTGTTCCTGAGCTTTTTCTGGCGGAAAACTAAATCATCGCATAAATTCACGGGCGCTTGCAGAATGTGTTCGGGGACCTGGCAATGGAAAAAAAAGCACGGTGATTCATTGCGTGAGGCGTCTGACGCCGCGAAATGTCCCGCGTGCAGGCCGACCGCACACAGCTGCAATGTCGTAACGTGGGGACTCTCTCGTTGGAGGTGATCAACGTATCACAATCAATCTCCTCGCTGCATAACCGGACGTCTTTGTTGGTAGAGCTGACATATTCTTCCTCCAGTTGCTGTACTCAAAGATTTGTGCCCGATGGGTTGGTCATTGCCTAACAGACGACCATCTGTGGGGGATCTGTTTGAGCATTACGAGGCTTACTGTGAAAAATTTTTGGCGAACACTGTGACAGGTGATGGAACAAGGGTTCATCATTTCGAACCGGAAACAAAACGGCAATTCATGGATTGGCGCCATACTACATCTTCTGCTAAGAAAAAGACCAGAGCCGGTAAAGTCATGGCTACCGTCTTCTGGGACTCTGAAGGGGTTATTCTGTCTGATGCCCTCCCTCATGGTGCAACGATGACTTGTATTTTACTACCCTCAGGAAAATTAAAGAAACGAAATGATTGCGTTGGTCGCCACAAAAAATGCAAACGAACTTCTCCATATCCACGACAGCGCAAGCCTTGACAAAAGTCTGTGCACCACACCCTTCAGGAGCTCACAAAACGTGTTGGGACTGTTCTTCGTCATCCACCCTGAATCTCGCACCTACCAACTTCCGTCCGTCTGGCCCAATGATGCATTCCACGGGAACCAGTACGTGGATATTGGGGAGGCTATTGATGCAGCGATGCGTTGGCTCCGACGTCGACCACTAGAGTTGTACCATCGGGCATACAGGCCGTCCCAGTAAGATGGCGTGGGTCCATCGCATTGAACGGAGATATCTAAAAGGGTGGGGAAATACATGGTGTACAGCAGTGGTTCCCAACAGGTGGTCCGAGGACCCCCAGGGATCCGCAAGCTATGCCAGAGGGGTGCGCAAGATGCTATTAGAGTAAAAAATATATTAAATATATTTCTCAATATGGACTCAAAGGTCAGATTGAACTCATCTCATTAAGAAATCAAAATTAAAACTGTATACTGATAGAGTACTCTGTTGTAACTGTATTTTTTTTTTCAAATAAATAATACCTCGTATGAAATTAGTGTTTTCTTATTTTTCACACATGTATACTCAGTGCAATCTCAAGTATAGTACACATGAAAGAGTTCATACTCAATTTTTATTTTTTTAAGGAGTTTGTTATACTAAGCACCCAGATTTGAAGACAAAGATTTTGAGCAATAATCAAAAATTTAACAACAACAATGATGGCTAAATTGAAAAAGTTGTAAGTTCAATATTTTTTTCAGTAATGAATACGTCAATGTTTTCTTTAAGTACCAAAAATAGGAAACGTATAAAAAGACTCTTAATTTGGCTTTTTTAGGTACTTGCTACGGTGATATGACAAGGTACAAATCATGCTCGACGAGGTGGTCCTCGAGAAAATTTCGTTGGGCACCCCTGGTGCAGAGAAATCCTGAATAAAACCAACCTGCTGTGAGAAAGAAATGTGTTGCTTTAGTTACTGTACGCCTCTGGTACTTTGAGTAGAGACGAATCACCAGCCTCGCGCTGCCGTGCGGTGTCCAGGGTGCAGCTGACGGTGGTGTACTTCGGCGAGGAGGGCCTGGCGGAGGCGCGCGCCGCCATGTCCCGCGCGCTCTCGCTGTCGCTGGCGGCGCGCTCCCCCTCCGCCCCCGCGTCCGCGTCCGCCTCCGCCGGCACCGGCGCGCCGCCGCCGCCACCCCCGCACCGCCGCCCCCAGCACGGCGAGGAGCCGCTGCGGCTGCTGGCGCTCAACGAGTCCTTCTCCCGCGGCCGCGGGCTGCGCGTGGCCGCCGAGCGCGCCGCCCCCGGCCGCCGCGACGCGCTGCTCTTCATGTGCGACGTCGACGTCGTCTTCAGCGCCCGGTTCCTCGACCGCTGCCGCTGGAACGCCCGGCCGGGAAAGAAGGTAGGCAGTAGCTGAATACCACAGGCCGTTCCAGCCCGAACGCCCGGCTTCGGGCAGTCGGGCGCCCGCGGGCACGGGTCAACACGGGGGGGGGGGGGGGCAAACAGCTGTGGCACTGGCTGTCACACGGACAGCTCGTGCTGTACACAAGCGAGTGGCCGAGTGCACGAGGGCAGGGGGGACCGAGCAGTTCGGGCATGCGCTAAACACTAGCAATACGGCGCCTACCTGGGTGCGCCTTTGCCTTGGCCCGTGGGACAGCATTAAAACATCCTGTAGTTCTCCGCGGAAGACTACGACATTCAGTGACACACACACACGCACAACAGGGCCGCGTACAGTAGCCAGAGGTCCTTTGGCTGAACCTGTAGTGCGAGCTCCACCTGTACAGATACTGTGGCAACTCAAGCCAATAAATAGCATTTTTTAACCACGGAAGTTATTCGCTGATGTTCTAATACGTTTCAGTCAGGTTGACCCTTTTTCTTAGCAGTCATTCCCACATCGCACCCCAGCAAGAACAGTGACAGAACTAAAAGATACAGTTACTAGATAAAAATTGACTTAAAAGACTTTACAAAATTTATAATGAAATGGTATAAGCGTCCTCTAAATTTCAAGCAAGTTATTTTGCCAGTAGATTCCACTATAGTCTACACAACAGTAATGTTGTTGTTGTTGTGGTCTTCAGTCCTGAGACTGGTTTGATGCAGCTCTCCATGCTACTCTATCCTGCAAGCTTCTTCATCTCCCAGTATCTACTGCAGCCTACATCCTTCTGAATCTGCTTAGTGTATTCATCTCTTGGTCTCCCTCTACGATTTTTACCCTCCACGCTGCCCTTCAATACTAAATTGGTGATCGCTTGGTGCCTCAGAACATGTCCTACCAACCGATCCCTTCTTCTGGTCAAGTTGTGCCACAAACAACAGTAATATGGACATTCAATTCCGATCTCGTCGAATGTGAGGTGGTGTTATCAGGCAAATTTTAATTATTTCTTTGAGTTATGTCACTTTTTCGATTTTATAAAAATCTGAATTTGTTCTATTAGAAAAATACGAAATGCAAAATTGTAGTTTATGAAAATTACTACAACTGAATAACGAACATCAGATTCCTTTGTCCTTTACCTTTCCTTACGGATCGTTAGAGGGCCCCCAATTTTAGACGGTGGACAAAAAACGCACTTCACGTCTTGCTTCAGTAGAACTCCTGGTGGAAATGCTACCTACGTCAGGTAAAAATGTTTAATTAAAACTTCAATAAGAGAACACTGATCACTTCCAAAAGTCAAAGCTTACAGAAAACTTGATTCCACAGCAATATCCCTCATATCCATTTCTGACTATTAATATGTGTGAATGTAAGGATCTATCCTATTTTTATTTTAATAATATTGTCAAACAAATTTATATCCTATTTTTTAGCACTTATGTTACCAAGTTAAACTGATTTCATCAATATGTACAAAACATTATTCGTGTCCAGGCAAAAAGTCAGTACTCTATGAACGACGCCCATTTTTGTCACTAAACCATGTGTGTAGACGGGTTTCAGCTTAACTTTACCTACAAAGTCTGAAGTCGTCGTCATTATGATTCACACCTCCCTTGATGCTCTAAGAGTGATGCCACTGAGCCGTGGCGGGGTTGCTGGCGTCGCATTTCGGAATTCGTGGCGCAACTTGTCCCATCTGTCGCGAGATCTCCCTCTGAATTTGTTGATGAGAATGGGGCATGTTTTGGCGTGGCTTAACTGAAGCTGTTATTAAAGAAAAGCTTCAGTTACGCAAAATTACCAAATGCATACAGACAGGCCTTCAATAATAACAGTTTGAGTTAAGAAAAATGACTAAACAGAAAACAGGCACACCTTCTGTAATAACAGCTTTAGTTACGTAAAGATCAAATACGAGGGTCACTCCAAAAGAAATTCACACTATTTTTGTAAAAATACGGTTTTCATTCTGCATGTGTGAAAGTTTTACAATGTGTAGGTACATCCTTCGCGCTTGTTTTCAAACTTAGTTCAACCTGTTCCCGTGAGTGGCGCCGTCACAGCATGTCTTTAAGATGGCTGCTATACTTGACGTTCGTCAGAAGCAACGTGTTGTCATAGAATTCCTGTGCTGTGAAAACGAGACAGTGGGAAACATCCACAAGAGGTTGATAAAGGTGTACGGAGATGCTGCTGTCGATCGCAGTACAGTTAGTGGGTGGGCAAGCAGCTTACGTGATGAAAGCGGGCACGGCAGTATTGAGGATTGTCCTCGCAGCTGCAGGCCTCGTACTGCACACGCTCCAGACAATGTGCAGAGAGTTAACGAATTGGTGACTACTGACAGACGCATCACAGTGAACGAATTGTCACGCTACCTTGGGATAGGGGAAGGAAGTGTCTGCAGAACACTGAAAGTGTTGGCGTTAAAAAATGTTTGTGCCAGGTGGGTTCCCAGGATCTTGACAGAAACAAGAAAAACGGTATGCAGCGCACTTTTGGAACAGTACGAGTATGGTGGAGATGAATTTCTAGGAATAATTGTGACGGGTGATGAAACATGGCTCCATCATTTTTCATCAGAGACGATGAGGCAATCAATGGAGTGGCTTCATGCAAATTCCCCCAGAAACAAAAATTCAAAACCACACCTTCTGCTGGAAAAGTTATGGCTACGGTGTTTTTCGATTCCGAAGGGCTCTTGCTTGTGGACATCATGCCAAGTGGAACCACCAAAAATTCTGATGCATATGTGACGACACTGAAGAAACTTCAAGCTCGACTGAGTCGTGTTCGACCACATCGGCTAAAGCAGGATGTTTTGCTGTTGCACGGTAATGCACGGCCACATGTCAGTCAAAAAACCATGGAAGCGGTCACAAAACTCGGATGGACATAACTGAAACACCCGCCTTACAGTCCTGACCTGGCTCCATGTGACGATCATCTCTCTGGGAAACTGAAAGACTCTCGTCGTGGAACAAGGTTTGAAGATGATGGCTCCTTTGTGCACGCTGCTAAACAGTGGCTCCAACAGGTTGGTCCAGAATTTTACCGTGCGGGTATACAGGCGCTGGTTCCAAGATGGCGTAACGCAGTTGAGAGGGATTGAAATTATGTGGACAAATGAAAATATTGTTCTTAAAGGATGTACCTTGTAATGGTCCAAAATGCCTAAGTTGGCCACTATTTTTCGTACTTCATATTAATTATTTTAGATGAACTTAGTGTTTTTACATGATGACATTTGCTGTATCAGTGATCAAGTGATATAAACTTTTGTGTGGGTCAGTTACTCAGTATAATTTAATGGGTTGACTGTTTACGCAGACATGTTATGCAATCATTGTTAACATACACAATAACTTTTCTATAATCATAAATACTCGTTAAACTGGTTGAATTTGGAGGGTATCGCATACTTCGGTAAAGTAAAGCCTTTAATATGTTCCGTTACAACCTACACATTGTAAAACTTTCAAACATGTAGAATAAAATAGTGTACATTTCTTTTGGAGTGACCTTCGTAGAAAACAGGCTGGCGGGCAGTAATATCAGCTAAGACCCCAAAATCCAAAATTTATCTGAAGTTCTCGAATTGAAGCTGAATCTTGTCAGTTCCAAAAGGTGTCAAGAATTTATCACAGCGAAACTGGCTTCCACTCTCTCATCGGTGCGCCGCGTCCCAGAGCTGGCTGGTCAGGCTGTGACCGAAGACGGCACTCGAAGTCAGCCACGGATTCAAATCGGCCCACAAACATGCCCAGCAACAACTCACCGAACTCCGTGGCAAAGACGCTTGCGCAGGTGCTCCCCTTACTCGCCGGGCGGACCTCCTCGCTCCGTTACCACTCCCCAACTCGCCACCCAACCACACGCTCCGTCCCCATCAACAACCTCGAGCAAAGATCTTTGTGGCCTCAAACATCAGACGACAGATCGAGCTTGTGGCGCCAGGAATTCGCGAGGCGACGCCAGTAACCCCGCCGCGGCCCAGCCATAACCCAAGAAAACTGTCTCGGTTGAAGAGCAGAACACTGTAATACCCTCTATGTGCGACGTGTGTTACGTCAGTGTATTTGTTTCACCTAATTTTATGGTGGTGACACTGATTTCAGCGATCTTGGTCTAAAAACTATAGATTTCGCCAAGTTCTTCTTTCAATGCATTCACTGGTAACGTAACAAAGTATTACGCTGATAACCTCAAGAGAAGCTCCGGTCCTGCAGTTGCGTATGAAACAGCGAGCTGAGAGTTCAAAAGACGAGCACGGCTACCAAAGCTATGGATTTCCCGACCTGCGTATTATCGTTCTTGAGGGTCTGATACTTTGCAAAACGTTTTTGCTACTGTTGGTAGATAAACTTTCTCAGTTGCTCTTAAAAGAAAATTTGTCATTTACATAAGAAAGAGAGGGAGGAAGGATGATTACGGTTTTACGTGCTGTCCACAACGAGGTCACTAAGGACTGGGTACAAGCTCGGATTAGGGAAGAATGGGCAAGGCATTCGGACGTGCCCTTTCATAATTACCTTCCCGGCATTGCTTGGAGCGGTTTATGAAAAATCACGGAACACCTAAATCTGGGTGATGGTACATGGATTCGAAACGTCGTTCTGCCCAATGCGAATCCAGATTGCTAAGCTCTGCGCCACCTCGTTCGCTTATGTAGATAAGAAAAATTCCGTTTTTGCGTCTGAATGTATACTTTGTTTCCAATAAACCGCGTTTTACCTATTCATAATATGCATTATGACTCATCTGTAATGTATGTACGAGGGTCGAAATTTAAATAGTCACACTTATTTTTTCCCAACCGATACAAAAGAGTTACATGTTTGCACGTGTTAGTGTCCTTCTAACTAGTCATCAGGGTTGTGTAAAACCCGTTGCCAGCGATGTGGAAGGCGTTGTATAGCGTTAGCAGAGCCCGTCCTGTTGATGGTGCGATTGCAGCGGTCTACTGCCTGTCGAACCTCTGGAACAGTTCTGTAGCGAATGCCACGAAGTGATTCCTTCATCTTCGGAATCAAATCAAAGTCACAAGGACTTAAGTCCGGGGAGTATGGTGGATGGTACAGTACTTCCCAGTCCCATCGACAGCAGCCACAGCTTGCGCTGTATGCGCCCGCGCTTTGTCGTGCAAAATGATGGGTGGGTTGTGCAGACAGTGTCGCCGCTTCTTTCGCAAAGCTGGTCGCAGGTGATGCTCCAGAAACGAACACTAATACTGTGCACTGACGGTCTGCCGTGGAGGATCGTAATGTGTTGGGATGACACCATCACAGTCGTACATAACTTTCACCACATTGGAGCTCTGACGCTCTTTCGACTTTCGCGGCGACCCATAACGACGCCATTCGTTGGACTGGTGTTTCAGTTTTGGCTTCGTGACATTCGGTTCAGTACTGTTCCAGAGATTCGATAGGCAGTAGACTGCTCCATTAGCATCATCAACGGAAGAGGCTCTGTTAACGGTAAAATACGCCTACCACATCGCTGGGAACGGGTTCTACACAACGCTGCTGACTACTTTGAAGGACAGTGACAGGTGCAAACATGTAACTCATTTGTATCGGCTGTGAATAAATATCTTCTGGTAAACCTTCCGGGATGTAAGGTCGTGGTCCATGAAACTCTTCAGCTCCTAACGTTTCGTCCAGAGCTGCGCTGGACATCTTCAGAGGGGTGTTTCTCCTCCGGTGAGTCTTGCCGACTGACGGGTCGGACGTCTGAGAGCGACTTATGTATCGTAGAAAGTGGGCGTGACCAGAGTTACACGTGATATGCAGAGATAATCTTTGTCAAAGATAGAACTTAACTATCTATCGTAATCTCGTCACGGATAAAACTGTAGTGCTACTGTCAAAATATCACTAAGTTTCATGGTCTCTTCTTTCCGATTAAAATTATCCCTATGTTTATATATTTCAATTGCTTCTCTACAAAGCCGTGGGTAATAGTTCGTCGTCATAGATAAAATTTTTGTTTCGGAAAACTTTACTTGATGATTTCATGACTGAAAGCGTGTTCTGCTACAGCCGATTTATCTGTTTTTCCTAATCGGCAAAGGCTTCTGTGTTCTTTTAACCGTGTATTTACGCTTCTTTTCGTTGTTCCACTATAAACTTTACCACATGTGCACGGAATTTTATATACGCCACTGGCTGATAGAGGAGCGCGTTTATCTTTTACAGACCGGAGAACATGACAAATTTTCTTCGTTGGTCTAAAAACAGGTCTAATATCATGTTTACTTAAAATCTTTCCAATCTGATCCGTTACTTTCTTTATAAAAGCGAGAGAGACTGTATTCTTCCATCGTTTCTCGGGCTTGTTCTTAGGCTTTTTGTTGTTTGGGTGCAGAATTCTGTTACTTCTTTCTTTGAGTAGCCATTTTTCTCAAAAGCATGCTTCAGATGTTTTAATTCGACGTCTAGATACTCCGGCGTGCAAATCCGTCTGGCTCTGTCAACGATACATTTAATCACACCTCTCTTTTGTTGTGGATGGTGGTTAGAGTTTTTGTGTAAGTATCTGTCTGTGTGCATTATTTTTCTAAAAATCCGTTGTTTCAATCTTCCATCTGTCTGTCTCATAACTAAAACATCCAAAAACGGTATTTTGTTATCATTTTCTCTCTCCATGGTGAACTGGATTCTTGGATTTATATTATTAAGGTAATCAAAAAATTCGTCTAAGGCGTCTCTACCACGTGGCCAGACCACAAATGTATCGTCTACATACCGACACCAGCGAGATGGTTTCTTATCTGCTGTTTCCAAGGCTGACTGTTCGAATTTCTCCATGTAGAAATTAGCTACTGCAGGACCCAATGGTTACCCATTGCTACGCCATTAAGTTGCTCATAAAATTCATTATTCCACTGGAACTGACTGGAAGCAAGACAATGTCTGAAAAGAGCAGTCAGATCTTCTGGAAAAATATCCGTTATAAAATCCATAACTTCGTTAACTGGACTCATAGTAAATAAAGATACTACATCAAACTTACTAAAATATCTTCAGGAGTCAGAATTAAACCTTCAATTTTCTCTATAAAATGACGTGAGTCCTTTATATATCAGTTTTTCCAATATATGGTTGTAAACGAGTTGCTAGATATCTTGCTATTTCATACGTAGGAGGATTGATAGCACTAACAATCGGTCTCAGAGGAAGGTCCCTCTTACGTAAGTGAATAAATAGTTGCCACTATTTAAGCTCCAACCCTCGTATTTAATTGAACAGGGATTAAATAAAAAATATTGAAACACCGCAAGAAATGCATTCTTGGACATTAATACAGATGGTAGCCAAGCCTGTGGATTGCACTGCTGTATTTGACAACGAAAGGCAGGTATGCAATGTGCTCGGTGCGTTGCGAGTCAGTAGTGGTCAGAAAAGCGTTACATGGAGCTGTGAGTGCATTATGTAGGAGCTAAGTGAATTCGGAGGTGAAAAAATGTTGCTACTCGTATGGTGGCTACTTTCGTAACCAAGAGAACCGAAGTGTTTTGTGTTTCAAGAGGCACTGTATCGAAGGTTTATGTCGCATACAGAGAAAGCGGAAAAACATAATCCGCTGAGTCACATCGCGGACTAAATGTTTTGAGCGACCGTGACAGACAGTAATTGAAGAGGATTTTGACTCAAAATACGAAGGCGACAGCTGCAGAAGTCACTGCATAACTGAATGTCGCACTGGCGAACCATGTCGGCACCAAAACAGCACGAAGGGGGCTCAGTAAGTTGCATTGAGAGATGGAATTACAAAATCACACATGAGTTATACTAACGCCTATAATAGGAAAACGTGATGTCGAAGCCACAAAACCTAGGCTATGGAGCAATGGAAGAAAGTCATTCGGCCGGATGAGTATTGTTTCACACTGTTTCGAAATCCTGTCCGAGGTTACGTCCCAAGAGTGAAACATGGAAGGGGTTCGGTGATTGAAACTTCCTGGCAGATTAAAACTGTGTGCCCCGACCGAGACTCAAACTCGGGACCTTTGCCTTTCGCGGGCAACTGCTCTACCATCTGAGCTACCGAAGCACGACTCACGCCCGGTCCTGACAGCTTTACTTCTGCCAGTATCTCGTCTCCTACCTTCCGAGTTCGAGTCTCGGTCGGGCACACAATTTTAATCTGCCAGGAAGTTTCATATCAGCGCACACTCCGCTGCAGAATGAAAATCTCATTCTGGTTCCGTGATTGTGGTCTTCCCTGGGCCCTACGCTTACTCTGCAATGTCTCAGTGAAAGATAATGCGATCATATTGGCTGTTAAGCTCCATCACATGGCACAATGTTTGTTACCTGATGGGGAGGCTGTGTTCCAAGACGGCGGGGTCGCCGTTCAGGATTGATTTTGTGAGCACCAGGATGAATTGTCAAGTCTTCCCTGGCCACACAACTACCACATCTCGATATTATTGAGCCTTTGACGTCTAGTTTGGAGAGAAGGATGGATGATCGCTACCCCTCCATCATAGTTATTTAAACTCGCTACAACTTTGCAGGAACAATGATCTAAGATTTCGTCTAAAACTACACAGGACCTGTTGTTATCGATTTCGACACGACTACAAGCTGTCTTGAATCCCATTGTCTTTGCTACACCGTATTAGGTATGGTAATGCGTTTTGTTGCTGCTTGTTCCATATTTTTTACAGCCTCCTGTACCTATTTTGTCAGGAGATATTATACACCACTGATGATGCCTAGTATGAATAGAAGAAATATATTTGGTTAGAAACAACACATACATTGAGTTGCAAAATACGGATTGCCACACGAAAACGTAAGTAAAAACGAAAATAGGCGCGAAAACATCGCGAAAAACTAAATTACATTCTAGAAGATAGGTTAACTCCCAGCAAAAAGTTAACTCCCAGCAAAAACCTTTTCTCATCAACATCGTTTGGTTGCAGGTGACAAGCTACCTGTAATAATTAACACAAAAGTGATCCAGAAAATTCATGTTCATCAAATGTAAAGGTATTTACAAAAAGACACGATGTGTTGTTTGAACTAAAAATGCACATCATTTTATGGTTCAAATTGCTCTGAGCACTATGGGACTTAATATCTTAGGTCATCAGTCCCCTTAGAAGTTAGAACTTAGAACTACTTAAACCTAACTAACCTAAGGACAGCAGACACATCCATGCCCGAGGCAGGATTGGTACCTACGGCCGTAGCAGTCCCGTGGTTCCGGACTGCAGCGCCTAGAACCGCACGGCCACCGCGGCCGGCGATAATTTTATAATCATTTAAAAAATGTTAACATTTCAGAATAAATAAAAATGAAAACCCACTGATGATGGCACAGTGGTGTCGAAACATGTTTGGATACTGAGAAAAACGGTGTTTTGCGTAACTGGTGGACCTCACATCCAAAAATTTTTAACTGCAAAGAAGAACTACTAAAATTTTCAAACGAAGACGAAGGTCTTACATTCAAAATGACGTGTCGAAAACAAATCCGATTACACATTCGTGGAGAGTACGTGAAAATGAGTGGAGAGCGGCTGTCAGCTGCGCCGGCCGGCGAGATACCTCACTCGGTGCGGTGTTGACGCCCTCCCCGCGCTCGTGTTTTGTCGCTCCCCCCTCCCTCCTAGCTCTGTGTTGCGTCGCTTCCGGCGCAGCGCGGCGTGTGTCGTCACTCGACATGGCGCCGCTTCCGCCGCGAGGCGCGGCTTGTAACCGGAAATTGGACAGCGCGCCGCGATAGTGTTTTGTCGTGTCCGCAAACAGGCGGCGGGCCGGCGCCGCGTGACGGTGACGTCACGGCCGGTGATTTGCAGCCGATGGGCGGCGCACGGCTGCGCTACGGCCGCCGCGCTGCCGGGATGTCAGCCCGCTCGTCCCAGCCGCAGGCGTCCATGAAGCCGGCTCTCTCTTCTCGCGAGCCGCTGCGCTTGTCGCACCCCTAGCACCTCATAGTCGATTCTGCAAACAAAGATTGGAAATACGGAAGCGTCCGATCCCGCGCGTCTGCTTTGACCCATGACGTCACAAATATGGCGGAAACAAAAACAAACACACACACTTTCCACAAGAAGCCTAATGACACTAACGGGACAAGCGCGGGAAATGGGGTGTTTTGGGTGGGGGGGGGCAAAGTAAATATAAACAAATTTAGACGTCTTGCGTAGCTACAACGTGTAAGTGAAGACAGCCATGCATGAATACCCATCCACCTCCCCAGGGGTCGTAACCCCTGCAACCCATAGAAGATAAAGATGCTTCAGTAGCTGATTAGTGTTTTTTGTCTTTTTAAAAAAAAAATCTCACGGGATAGAACGAACAGATCAGAAAGATAAATATAATAAACTAAAACAGAAATTGGAGGAAACAGATAATTAAAATAAGTAATAAGCGTTTTTAAATTTAAAAAAAAATCTCACGAAATAGAACGAACAGATCAGAAAAGTAAACAAAATAAGATAAAATAGAACTGGAGACAGCCACACTCAAACCAAACTCCGCGCCATCATGACGTCACACACGACAACACCCTTACGTCACGGGTCAAAGCCGACGCGTGGGATCGGACGCTTCTGTCGACCCCAAAGATTTCTTCGTCAATGAAATCCACGTCGCCGTAAACAAACCCTGATGCTGTGTTCCTTGACTTGCGGAAACCGCTCGAAACAGTTTCGCACTGACGTTTAATGAACGAAATATGGCCTTATCAAGTATCGGGACACATTTATGACAGGATTCAGAACTTTTTCGGGAGCAGCATTCAGTACCTCATTCTTAACAGCACGAACCTGTCGGAAGCAAAGGTAATTTCTGGAGTACATCAGGGGAGCATTATAGGGCCATTACTGCACACTGACGTGACAAACGTCATTGGATACCGATATGCACACATACAAATAGTGGTAGTATCGCTTACACAAGTTACAAAAGGGCAGTGCATCGGCGGAGCTGTCATACGGTGAGGCGTAGCGCCTTCGCATCGCTACTGTCACTTGTTAGGACGATATCGTTATAGGCACGAGTCATCGACAGATGTCACCAGCTGACATGGACCTGAGTTACAGAGCTGCACGTAGTTGTACTAGTAGGCGGCAGAGGTCAGCAGTTGACGGACAGTGCTAGCAGTCGTAGTCAAAACAATGTTGTAAAGTTATGTTTGATTAATATTTAATGTAGTTGCATAGTTATAATTGTTTTATATGTGTAGTAATTAGCAATGTGAGTGTTGTATGAGTGAAGAAGAACAGATGTAAATGAAAATTGTTTTGTTTATTCACGAAGTACCAGTTAAACTATACAGGGGATTTACTATAATAAAATGTGCATATACGTTATGGTACTAATAAATCGTGAGTAGAACACAAATTAATCGGTAATTTCAGAAGGAGTAATTTTATATTTGATACTTTTCTAAATTTATTTATTTAAAAATTGCCATACAAAGAAATGTTTTACTATGATTGGTCATTGAAGTAAAGCGCGGGTTAGCGCGGGATAATACTGCAACCTGATTTGCTGTTTGTGATATCAGCCAATCAGAAAAATGCAGGCTCACGCCAGTATAAGCTGGGAACAAAGCCTTTGGTGTGTTCTAGGTAGGTCGGGGCTGGGGGTTCGAACTAGTAACATCTCACTGAAAGCAGCTCCGACGAAAGTACTGTAAAATCGCGGAAAAATGCTAATTACGAGTTTGCGAAGTAGTACAATGTGTATATAAGTGAACGGTATAGTGGAAGTCGTGTGGAATTTCGGACGGAATATCAAAATTATTGCTTTTGACTGTTAGTTAAAACCGCGTGGCGTGTTGTGCGGTCTAAGACTGGAACAGGTATTACGTGTAGAGCAGAGTGCACAACATTTGAGCGAGCATTTTCATAACTAAACGATCCGGTGAACTCTATTAACTTCGGTAACGGGTGTAAATACCGTAAACTGGCTACGTGTGTGATTGTGGTGTGCATGTGAACTTCACAGTGTATTGCCACTTAGTACGGACTTGGCAGTATTAACTGTGACCTTTACCGTAAAAATACACCTGAAAATTTACATTGCCAAGTTAAAACTTTTATTTCAGTAGCTAGCCACATCCAGTTTACCGGACAATTCTATGTATGTTTTGACCTGGAATAGACAGTAGTGGTCTAGTATTTTCTACTACAGCTTCTAGCTAGACAAATGAACATTGCTGGACACTGGCAGGGGGGTAACAAGTAACGTGCCGCGCCGCATACCTACGCGAGTGTCTTCGCTAACACACGATATCGCCCGCAGCGCCTTTACTGGTGTATTGGTTGGCTCTAGGCGACTGGAAAACCGTGGCCCGGTCAGACTACTCCTCATTTTAGTTGGTCCAGACCCCACGAAGCCGTGGACCCAAGTTGTCAACAAGGCACTGAGCAAGCTGGTGGTGGCTCCGTAAGGGAATGAGCGGTGTTTACATGGACTTGTCTGGGTCCTCTAGTCCAACTGAACCGATCATTGACTCGAAATGGTTATATTCGGCTTCTTGGAGACCATTAGCCGCCGTTTGTGGACTTCATGGACCCAAACAATGATGGAATTTTTGTAGATGACAATGCACATCGGGCCACAATTGTTCGCGATTGCTTTGAAGAATATTCTGGAAGATCGAGCGAATAATATAGCCATTCAGATCGCCCGACAAGACTTCTATCGAATATTTATGGGATGTAATGGAGAGGTCAGTTCGTGCACAGAATCCTGCACCCGCAACACTTTCGCAATTATGGACGGCTATAGAAACACCGTAGCTCAGTATTTCTGCAGGGAATTCCGATTACTTGTTGAGTCCACAACACGTCTATTTGCTGCGCTACGCCGAGAAAAAGGGGTCCGTCACGATATTAGAAGGTACGCCATGACTTAATTCAACTCGTTGCACCGTACAGTGTGATCAGTCGTTAACGCATCCGCTTCCACGAAGTACGGCCGAATGGAGAGCCCGTCTTCTGTGACCGCTGAGCGCGTAAGGGAGGTCCACAGTGAGTGTAGTACGGCTTGCAATGTGAGTTATTTCTAACATACACGACATAAATACTGTAACAGGAAAGTAAATTACTCACGTATATTGGGCAAGGAGATACTGGAACTGCCTCCCTTCGTTGTTCAAGGGTTTCTGACATTTGATTAGGAAATTGCATATTAAGCTCTGTTGTTCCCTCAGAGAAATGGCACTAATTTCTCGACGAATGTTAGTTTTAAGTTAATCTAAAGTGTATGGATATCATTTGTGCATTGTAGCTTTTTACCCTACCCTCCCCCCCCCCCCCCCGCCCTCCCCCACCCCACCCTTCCGCCCAAGAGATAAAAATCGAAGGAACTGAAATCGGGGGAACGAGGAGATCGGATGTTGCTAGTATAACTCTGTTTTGAAACACGTCATGAATTTCCAGTAATGAGAAGTTGGCCCTATGTGCCGTCGCAAAGTCCTGCTAAAAAGATGCGAAACCCCATTCTTACTCAGTTAACTGGCCAAAAAAGACAACAAAATCTTTTCCACATATCTCTCTCTGTTATTTGTTTCCTGAAATAATAGGGCCTATTATTCTCTCACCGCTAATAGCGTACCACACTCCTATTTGATCATGCAGAAGTGCCCTGGGTATAACGTTAGGCTCTTCAGAACTCCAGGAACAGTTATTTTGTGAATACACGTACTCACTTAGATGGAGTCATGATTTGTCCGAAAAAAAATAACTATCGGTTTCTCCGTCATGCTCCCTACCCCGAATCCATTCACTAAACCGGAGCCTTCCTGCAGGGCCACCCGGTTTAAGGTCTAGCACGGCAGTTACGTCATAGGGCTGTAGACTTTGTAGCCTTTTTAACAAGGCCATAAGTGATTCCCATTTGCCGAGAAAGACGTCGATCTTCTACATTCACGATCAGCGGACAAGAACGATTCTCAGGACATAAGGAAACAGTTTATTTCATGCCAGCAAACACAAGTCCATTTTTAGTGGTAGTGACCGTGGATGAAGGCTAAAATAAGAAACGATAATTGGCTAGTGGCCTAATCACATCAAGAACAATAATTTCTGTCTAAATGCCTAGACAACGAAATAATTCTTTGGAGCAGGCCAATTCTAATAGAACAACAGTTCAACTAGTTCTGGCGCGAAGTCCAACATTGGAAAGTACTCAGGCCTGCTTAAATTAGGCTGTCAACGTAATTCAGGTATAAAATAAGTGCATCGGCAATGTTTTATGGAATTAAACATTAATCACTGATAGCGTCCATAGAAGGTAAGAGTTTCAGACCTCGGATGCAGGGTGTTGATACGTCGCCGCAGGCCACACATCGACTGGTAATGGTCCGGAGCCTTGTGTTTCTCCCGGGCGAAAGACTCAGAGGTGTAGCGCCGGTGAATTCCGACACGTCTTCCTGGATGCAATGAAGTAAGCCAATCATTGTGGAAGAGCGGTGGCTCTCGGCGCCTGGCCTAATGAAGCTTCTGTGGTCTGCGTGCGGCCGTGAATGGGTTGCCCGTGCCAGAGTATTCTGCGCACTTCTTTCAGTCACGTGTCTACGCGCAATGAACCAGTCCGTGTACGTCCCGACCTCTAGCGGCGTATCTGACGCCTCCTGGTGGCTGCCTTCGTGACGTGCCTGCTTGGCGGCCGACACGCTGGCCCCTACTCGGTCCGGGACCCGCCTGACGGATCTGTTGTGCAGGTGGCCTGTGCGCGTAGGCGCTCGGCTCAAAAACTGATTTTCTAGGCCTTTCCAGAGCATGCCCTGTGCAATCCAGGTTTCTTCTTCTCTAGGGGCAACAGACCACTCATCCTCGCGGACATCAACGCAAGCTCACCACTCTCGCATGCTGATAGGACAGATGCCAAAGGACAAGTAATAAAGGTCATCATAAATTAGTGAAGCCTTTTTGTGCTCAATAAGGCAGGAGAAGCCCCGACATAACGTGGAAACGCCGGAGATATCACTAACATGCACATTTCATTAGCAAACGGAACATCTGTAGCACGTATCACTCATTGGAAAGTATATGACAGAGCAACACACAGCGGTCACTATGTAATAATTATACACACTGCTACACTCACAAACACACTCACTCAACAACCGCGATCGCTGCTAACAGGGCAAACTGGCCGACACTAAAAGATATTATGGAAAAATTCCCCTCGCACACCACCTGAGGAAATATACATTCCTGGAAATGGAAAAAAGAACACATTGACACCGGTGTGTCAGAACCACCATACTTGCTCCGGACACTGCGAGAGGGCTGTGATCACACGCACGGCACAGCGGACACACCAGGAACCGCGGTGTTGGCCGTCGAATGGCGCTAGCTGCGCAGCATTTGTGCACCGCCGCCGTCAGTGTCAGCCAGTTTGCCGTAGCATACGGAGCTCCATCGCAGTCTTTAACAGTGGTAGCATGCCGCGACAGTGTGGACGTGAACCGTATGTGCAGTTGACGGACTTTGAGCGAGGGCGTATAGTGGGTATGCGGGAGGCCGGGTGGACGTACCGCCGAATTGCTCAACACGTGGGGCGTGAGGTCTCCACAGTACATCGATGTTGTCGCCAGTGGTCGGCGGAAGGTGCACGTGCCCGTCGACCTGGGACCGGACCGCAGCGACGCACGGATGCACGCCAAGACCGTAGGATCCTACGCAGTGCCGTAGGGGACCGCACCGCCACTTCCCAGCAAATTAGGGACACTGTTGCTCCTGGGGTATCGGCGAGGACCATTCGCAACCGTCTACATGAAGCTGGGCTACGGTCCCGCACACCGTTAGGCCGTCTTCCGCTCACGCCCCAACATCGTGCAGCCCGCCTCCAGTGGTGTCGCGACAGGCGTGAATGGAGGGACGAATGGAGACGTGTCGTCTTCAGCGATGAGAGTCGCTTCTGCCTTGGTGCCAATGATGGTCGTATGCGTGTTTGGCGCCGTGCAGGTGAGCGCCACAATCAGGACTGCATACGACCGAGGCACACAGGGCCAACACCTGGCATCATGGTGTGGGGAGCGATCTCCTACACTGGCCGTACACCACTGGTGATCGTCGAGGGGACACTGAATAGTGCACGGTACATCCAAACCGTCATCGAACCCATCGTTCTACCATTCCTAGACCGGCAAGGGAACTTGCTGTTCCAACAGGACAATGCACGTCTGCATGTATCCCGTGCCACCCAACGTGCTCTAGATGGTGTAAGTCAACTACCCTGGCCAGCAAGATCTCCGGATCTGTCCCCCATTGAGCATGTTTGGGACTGGATGAAGCGTCGTCTCACGCGGTCTGCACGTCCAGCACGAACGCTGGTCCAACTGAGGCGCCAGGTGGAAATGGCATGGCAAGCCGTTCCACAGGACTACATCCAGCATCTCTACGATCGTCTCCATGGGAGAATAGCAGCCTGCATTGCTGCGAAAGGTGGATATACACTGTACTAGTGCCGACATTGTGCATGCTCTGTTGCCTGTGTCTATGTGCCTGTGGTTCTGTCAGTGTGATCATGTGATGTATCTGACCCCAGGAATGTGTCAATAAAGTTTCCCCTTCCTGGGACAATGAATTCACGGTGTTCTTATTTCAATTTCCAGGAGTGTAGATTACAGGGCACACACATTAACTGATACACTACAGAACTCAAATCGCTGCAGTCAACAAATCAGTGACATATGTAGACAAAGTATACCGTGGACGACGTTATTAAAAAAAAACTAAGGAAGTATTCACGAGACAAAGGACGATAATACCGTTCTCGCTTCACGCGCCCGGGTTCCCGGGTTCGATTCCCGGCGGTGTCAGGGATTTTCTCTGCCTCGTGATGGCTGGGTGTTGTGTGATGTCCTTAGGTTACTTAGGTTTAAGTAGTTCTAAGTTCTAGGGGACTGATGACCATACATGTTAAGTCCCATAGTACTCAGAGCCATTTGAACCATCTAAGACAGCCAGACTATTGGAACATACTGAATGTCATAACAGATAATGTGTGACATACGTTAAACGAATCATATAAACAAGAACAAACACATACTCAAATAAGAGCAAACACAGAAACACGGGAACAGGGTACTTGGAATGGCAGAGACACAGACACAAACACAGAAATAGACTCAGACGCTGAAACGGATACAAACAGTGAGATTAATATACCGACCTAGATGCAAGATAACACTAAATTAAGAGTCAGAGAAATAGATCAACTTTCATCTCGGTATACGCAGAAAGATCTCGAGTAATATGTGTAATTTAAATGATATGATTGTTATTAAGCTTAGATCAAATAATATCTGTAATGAAAACGATTCACTTGGTTATTAATCACAGATAAGGTTGTACCTTACGGACAACACAAACCTTCGCACAACATGTACAAATATGGAAGTCAAAGATGCACGAATAATGTACCAATTATGCCCTTGTGTAAATCAAATATGACCTGTGAGAAATGTAATATAAGAGTAATACAAGACACGCCTGTATATATAAATTTATCAAATGAGTATAAAAGATACTTTGTATGCTAACGTTAATTAGATTAGGAAATCAGACACTTAAAGTAGTAAAGGAGTTTTGCTATTTGGGGAGCAAAATAACTGATGATGGTCGAAGTAGAGAGGATATAAAATGTAGACTGGCAATGGCAAGGAAAGCGTTTCTGAAGAAGAGAAATTTGTTAACATCGAGTATAGATTTAAGTGTCAGGAAGTCATTCCTGTAAGTATTTGTATGGAGTGTAGCCATGTACAGAAGTGAAACATGGACGGTAAATAGTTTGGACAAGAAGAGAATAGAAGCTTTCCAAATGTGGTGCTACAGAAGAATGCTGAAGATTAGATGGGTAGATCACGTAACTAATGAGGAAGTATTGAATAGGATTGGGGAGAAGAGACGTTTGTGGCACAACTTGACCAGAAGAAGGGATCGGTTGGTAGGACATGTTCTGAGGCATCAAGGGATCACCAATTTAGTATTGTAGGGCAGCGTGGAGGGTAAAAATCGTAGGGGGAGACCAAGAGATGAATACACTAAGGAGATTCAGAAGGATGTAGGTTGCAGTAGGTACTGGGAGATGAAGAAGCTTGCACAGGATAGAGTAGCATGGAGAGCTGCATCAAACCAGTCTCAGGACTGAAGACCACAACAACAACAAACGTTAATGTGACAGGCTTGATGATTTGTCGAGCCCTCACACCATGAGATAGCTAGGTTGTGGGATCTCTAACACAAATCTACGTATTTTCGTATTCTCTTTTATTTCTCCTTCTTAAATGCAAGATTCTTATTATTTTAGAAAATTTTTCAGAATTTATAATATGTCATAAAGGGATAATATGCGGTAACCTCTTTCTATCTTCCTAAATTTCTGTCTTTTGTTCATAAACCGATAATTTTAAGATTCTCGTCTACAATTACTCTTAAGTCTATATGTATTTAAAGCTTTTTGTTGTTAATCCTTATTACAAACAAGAAATATTAAATAAGTTCACACGTACAATTTCATACTGTGAAAATAAGACCTGTCTTACTAACTAGACAGCAGCTCATTTGTAAATGGCAGCAGCAAATAAATAAATAAGTTCTTCTGTGAGTATTGTACGTGATTGCCTACGTTTCACGAAATTTGTTTATCAATAGATAAACTGTATTCCGATTAGGAACTTAAACATCAAGCAGTTTCTCTTGAAATAATCTCCTTAATGGATGCACTGATTCTGTACATATGTATGAATTATACATGAATACCCGATCGCGAGTAGAATCCTTATATTTCGCCATTTCAGTTGAAACACTTTCACACAATACATAGTGTTGCGTCGTCTAAGAAACAACTGCTACCTGTGCGAGGTTTCTACACAAACAAAAAGGTCTCGCAGTGGAGGGGAAATATGCTCCACACCAGAACCGCCGCCGGCTGGCTGCGGATGAGGCGACAAAATCCCGCCTGTGCAGTAGTGATCACTCTCTATAATACATAAAGGGTATCTCACGATTCCTATTGCAGGCTTGAAGGGGTTGTACAGGGGACTTTGCAGATAACCTTTTGATAAAGAGCACTTGTTCGGAAGCGCACCACTTGGATGCAAAATAACTCTGAAGATAGAATCACTTTAAAATCTCCCACTTCACGGTACGCAACAGTGGACACACTGAGCTCTGACCTGTGTGCTCTTTAGCAGCTCATGGCCTGGGCAGTGTTTCGAGTATTCGCAATTGGGTGCTTTCTTGTCTGACGAAAGACGTCCCCTGCAGAGCAGCACCACAGCCCAACCCTCCCTGTTCCAGACGTTCCAGTTTCTCGCAGCCGTTGTCCAGAGTGTAGTCGGACGAAAACGGCATTTCATGTCTCCCCAACAGATCAATTGGTGGGAGTCACTATTCTTGCTCCGAGTTATTTAATGGTTTAGCTGCCAACAGGTAGGTGACTCTACTTAAAGCAGAATTGTGCCCATGCAGGTGTTATGCGAGCAACAAATAACACCGTTTGCTCTGTTAACAGAATGCATCTTTTTTACCAACTTGCAGCATGCTGAGCATGAAAAATAGGTCTGGAAATTGTTTTATAATGGTTGCAGCCTCTTCATAAATCACATTGAGAAGTACACTCCTGGAAATGGAAAAAAGAATACATTGACACCGGTGTGTCAGACCCACCATACTTGCTCCGGACACTGCGAGAGGGCTGTACAAGCAATGATCACATGCACGGCACAGCGGACACACCAGGAACCGCGGTGTTGGCCGTCGAATGGCGCTAGCTGCGCAGCATTTGTGCACCGCCGCCGTCAGTGTCAGCCAGTTTGCCGTGGCATACGGAGCTCCATCGCAGTCTTTAACACTGGTAGCATGCCGCGACAGCGTGGACGTGAACCGTATGTGCAGTTGACGGACTTTGAGCGAGGGCGTATAGTGGGCATGCGGGAGGCCGGGTGGACGTACCGCCGAATTGCTCAACACGTGGGGCGTGAGGTCTCCACAGTACATCGATGTTGTCGCCAGTGGTCGGCGGAAGGTGCACGTGCCCGTCGACCTGGGACCGGACCGCAGCGACGCACGGATGCACGCCAAGACCGTAGGATCCTACGCAGTGCCGTAGGGGACCGCACCGCCACTTCCCAGCAAATTAGGGACACTGTTGCTCCTGGGGTATCGGCGAGGACCATTCGCAACCGTCTCCATGAAGCTGGGCTACGGTCCCGCACACCGTTAGGCCGTCTTCCGCTCACGCCCCAACATCGTGCAGCCCGCCTCCAGTGGTGTCGCGACAGGCGTGAATGGAGGGACGAATGGAGACGTGTCGTCTTCAGCGATGAGAGTCGCTTCTGCCTTGGCGCCAATGATGGTCGTATGCGTGTTTGGCGCCGTGCAGGTGAGCGCCACAATCAGGACTGCATACGACCGAGGCACACAGGGCCAACACCCGGCATCATGGTGTGGGGAGCGATCTCCTACACTGGCCGTACACCACTGGTGATCGTCGAGGGGACACTGAATAGCGCACGGTACATCCAAACCGTCATCGAACCCATCGTTCTACCATTCCTAGACCGGCAAGGGAACTTGCTGTTCCAACAGGACAATGCACGTCCGCATGTATCCCGTGCCACCCAACGTGCTCTAGAAGGTGTAAGTCAACTACCCTGTCCAACAAGATCTCCGGATCTGTCCCCCATTGAGCATGTTTGGGACTGGATGAAGCGTCGTCTCACGCGGTCTGCACGTCCAGCACGAACGCTGGTCCAACTGAGGCGCCAGGTGGAAATGGCATGGCAAGCCGTTCCACAGGACTACATCCAGCATCTCTACGATCGTCTCCATGGGAGAATAGCAGCCTGCATTGCTGCGAAAGGTGGATATACACTGTACTAGTGCCGACATTGTGCATGCTCTGTTGCCTGTGTCTATGTGCCTGTGGTTCTGTCAGTGTGATCATGTGATGTATCTGACCCCAGGAATGTGTCAATAAAGTTTCCCCTTCCTAGAGCAATGAATTCACGGTGTTCTTATTTCAATTTCCAGGAATGTATATATATATTTTTTAATTTCTTGACGCTGACTAATTTCGGACACTTGTGTCCATTCTCCAACCATCCGTGGTCCCGTGGTCAGCGTGAGCAGCTGCGGAACGACAGGTCCTTGGTTCAAGTCTTCCCTCGAGTGAAAAGTTTACTTTCTTTATTTTCGCAAAGTTATGATCCGTCCGTTCGTTCATTGACGTCTCTGTTCACTGTAATAAGTTTAGTGTCTGTGTTTTACGACCGCACCGCAAAATCGTGCGATTAGTAGACGAAAGGACGTACCTCTCCAATTGTAACCGAAAACATTTGATAACAAGATCATTGGTCAACCGATTCCTCCACAGGAAAACACGTCTGATATATTCTATACGACACTGGTGACGGCATGTGCGTCACATGACAGAAATATGTTGTCGGCACACCTAACTTGTACACTTGGCGAATGGGTAAAAAGATTCTTCTACCTTGCCCGATTTAGGTTTTCTTGTGGATGTGATAATCACTCCCAAAAAGTGATGAAAACATAAGAGTTTGTCACATAAACTGAAAATAAAAAGTTAAAATTTTCACTCGAGGGACGACTTGAACCAAGAACGTTTCGTTCCGCAGCTGCTCACGCTAACCACGGGACCACGGCACTCGTGTGCTTACACTTACCTTGATGTTACCTATCTTTCGCATGGACTACTCAGTTTGTATATTTTGCTTATTTTTTCATAGTTCCACACAACTTCTTCCTGTTTTCTCGATCGATCTGTGTTCAGTTTTTCAAGGCCTATCCACTGTGCCAACTTGTAACTAATTCTGAGGGGGGTGCGATGGGGAGGTTCCCTTGTAAGTAACCCCTACAGCCCCTAGAAACCTGTTACAGAAACTGAAACTGTGTAAATGATCAGGGTGTGACAGTAGCCCATCAGTAGACATTCAACTTGACAATGGCCAAGCTTCTGCATTTATAGCCACTGGTGACAATTGGAAGTTCGAAAATATTTTATTCAATTTTAACGCCCCGAGACTGAGCATTCTTGCATTGTAAAACGTGTCTTTATAGAATCTACGTTGCACACAGGCAACTAAGCGTGACCTTCCTTGGCTGATACTCCCACGTTTGTAGACGTACGCATGTTAACTGCTGCTGCAGCTGCTGTGTTTGGTGTTGGCAGGTGTACTACCCGATCGTGTTCAGCCTGTACAACCCGCACGTGGTGTACACCCTGCAGGGCCGGCCGCTGCCCCCGGAGGCGGAGCAGCTCGTCATCTCCCGAGACACCGGCTTCTGGCGGGACTTCGGCTTCGGCATGACCTGCCAGTACAGGTGAGAGAGACAGCACACCCGCCGCCACCCTCGTTTACTCTACAGGCCGCGCCACGGCACTGGCGAACCTCAGGACAGGCATAGAACTGGTGGGACAGGCTGCCGCACACCGCTACACCTGTCCAACACATTGTGTGTTCCTAACATACCGTTACTACTCTACGACGTTCTAACTGCTGGTACTCCAAGTTCGCTGCCGACTGGTGCAGCAGACACCTGTGTAGTTTCTGTGTCAGGGGTAGGATCTGTTTTGTTTGAAGTTGTTCAGGTAGAACGCTAAGCATTTCAGGAGGCAAAGGAGGACTAACAAGGGGACCACGTGGCACTCTGATTATGGTATGTGAAGTTTAGAGCTCAAATATCAATTCCACAAAGCAGTTCGATGCAAGTTTCAAAAATTCTCGAGAAAATCGACATTCAACTTTTTCGAGCGACTTTAGTAACTAAAAATAAGGTCGCCTTTCCACAGGCAGCTTGGCTTTGTGGCAGAGTGCTTGCCAGCAAAGTAGGCCGCCTGCGTCAGATTTCTGTCTGCTATAAATTTCAAAGCAGAGGTGCATGTCTTACGAGCATTTCCGTAAAGTGTAAAATGCATAAAGATGGGAAAAAATCGGTAGCGCTCGAGACTCCTAGTCGGTGAATCGCTGGTTAGAGTCTGGTGTAGATCACTATTTTTCGTTTTTTTCGTTCGTCTCGAATACCTTTGTCATTTAAATACAACGTTCATAAAATATATACTAATTAACATATATCTAATTGTCATTTCTATGAAAAACGCACGTCAGCTTATCTCTACTTACATATCACTCACAAAAACCGAGTTTTCGTTGCGAATATAAATTCTTAATTTCCGATCTTTTCTTTAAAGGTGCATTTTCCACTAGAATTAACATTAAGAGTGAAATTTATAAAGATAAGATCATTACAAATCATTTTCATCTTTATCTATTTTACTCTTCATTCTAGTAGAAAATGCAGTTTTTTTAGAAAACTATGGGTAGGAATGGAACCTGTAACCTCCCCCTCACTTATCGACCTTAATGACAGTGAAAAATTAAACCGCGTGTACCTAATGGAAATTTGGGAAAAGCAATCGTCACCGAAGTTAATTTGTCGGTAAAGAGGGAGGGAAGGGTTACATTTAAATGAAAGGAAAAATGCAAATGAAACTGGTGGAAATTAATTTTGGAAAGGGGTAAAGTTAATAAAGAAAGTAAATATGCGGCCGTTACGTTAACAATTAACTAGCGGTAATTAGATATTTGAGATTTGGGGGAAATTACGGTCGCCAATCCTAAGGACAATTACTATAGTAACTGAAAAAGAAAGGTTATTACACATATAATTAGCACTAGAAGCATGGCAACTGAAGGTTGACACGTGTAGTGAGAAAACTGAAAGTTTGTCAGAAGTAATAAATTTCGCTACACTCTGACTTGATTTAGCAAAAGAATTAATAAAACCGGAAAATCGAAAGTTAATTTAGTGACTGAAGTTAATAGTGAGCTTTCTTTCTGAAGCACATCGAAATTCAGTGAAATACGGTTAGTCTTGGACTACCTCAACAATCATTTCAAAAGCTACTTGAATCTACGCAATTTAGAAATAAGAGATTTAACTTTGATCTTGAATTAAATGATTCTGAACAATTAACAATAGTAAAATTTAGCATGTACCAAGCTGAGCTGTAGTCACAGGTAAGCTAAAATATGGTGACAAAACTCGCACTCATAATTTGTGCTTGTGTAATCTAAATATTGTAGCCAGCTATGAATACTTTAACTGAACTTTGAAATTAAAGTAGTGAAATGGAATGATTGTATTTTAATGCTGGCGTCTGAATTTGAGCGACACTCGGGTTCATTCCGGAAAAGGAAGGGACCCTGCTTGGTAAAGCAATTGGGACAATGAGCAACAAAGGTTCATGCTACATTGCTGTAATTTTGTGATTTGAACAGTTTTAAAAGCTGAGGTCTGCCATACAGTTCTAAAACTTTACGTGCTTCCTGTCTTCCTTGTTGGTTGATTGAAGGTTTGAAGCCGCCGATCGAGGAGGTGTCGACTGTCACTCATTGTCGGCTGTTGCTGTTGCAGAAGCTGGATGTTGGCGCGCCTCCTTCTCGACACGGTCACCAGGCGAAACGGGCTCTTGATGTGCGCCAGCTAATGCTTCCCGTCCGCGACACTGTGTCAGAAACTATCATAGCAAGTCGAGCGCAATTACATGCTGCCAAACCCGAAAGCGCGGCAACTCGCGGGAGCGTCACACAACACACCTGCTCCACTCGCTACTCCAGGCAGACTCTCCCTCTTCCCGTGCTCCACGCGACAGAGTTAACACTACCAGAGATCCTAAACACTTTGGTTCTCCACACGACCTATCGATGTATTCGTTCGATAGCATAGTTTTCCCTAGGCCAGACCCAGCATATAAATACAAATAATATTCACAAAACAAATCAACATAAATGCATATATATATATCGCCATCGTAGCAGACAAGCAGTCTACAACAGCGCCACCCTCCCTTTCCACATCTCGATCTTGCTATGTAGTATTAAAGTCTCTCATGAAATTTCGAACTGGATATTTTCGAGAATTCTTGGTAACTGTTTAGTTGCACAGATATTTGAGTTCTGACCATAAGTACAAAACATTTTTAAAAAAAAAAATTTGCTTGCCGTGTGGACTTGTAAGTGTTATAGTGATCAGTTTTCGTTACTGTCACGTTACAATGCTGGTTTAACTAGTGACTAATATGCAATCTTATCCAGCTTCTTTTTTACATTGCAGAAAACAGTAAATTGTCCGTCTTGTTAATAATCATCTCGGAGCCAATTTCCAGGGCACAGTTATGGCTTTTCGACAAAAATAACATTTGCAGGTGGAGTGCTTCAGGTGTGAGTTAATGCATCTCACCAATAAGTAGGTTATCGACCTGCAGGCTGCGTTAGTCGTGTGCAGTATGTCATCAAAAGTATCCTGACACCCCCAAAAACACACTTTTCTCATAAGGTGCACTGTGCTGCCACCTACTGCCAGGCACCCCATATCAGCGACCTCAGTAGTCATTAGACATCGTGAGAGAGCAGAATGGGGCGCTCCGCGAAACTCACGGACTTCGAACGTGGTCAGGTAATTTGGTGTCACTTGTGTCAAACGTACGTACGCGAATTTCCACACTCCTAAACATCCCTAGGTCCATTGTTTCCGATGTGATAGTGGAGTGCAGACGTGAAGAGACATGTACAGCACCAAAGCATACAGGCCGACCTCGTCTGTTGATTGACAGAGACCGACGACAGTTGAAGAGGGTCGTAATGTGTAGTAGCAGACATCTAAGGTAATTGGGTGTCACTTGTGTCAAACGTACGTACGCGAATTTCCACACTCCTAAACATCCCTAGGCCCATTGTTTCCGATGTGATAGTGGAGTGCAGACGCGAAGAGACATGTACAGCAACAAAGCATACAGGCCGACCTCGTCTGTTGATTGACAGAGACCGACCACAGTTGAAGAGGGTCATAATGTGTAGTAGCAGACATCTATCCAGACCATCAGACAGGAATTCCAAACTGCATCAGGATCCACTGCAAGTACTATGACAGTTAGGCAGGAGGTGAGAAAACTTGGATTTCATGGTCAAGTGACTGCTCATAAACCAAACATCACGTCGGTAAATGCAAAACAATACCTCGCTTGATGTAAGGAGCGTAAACATTGGACGATCGAACAGTGGAAAACCGTTGTGTGGAGTGACGAATCACGGTACAGAATGTGGCGATCCGATGGCAGGGTGTGGGTACGGCGATTGACAGGTGAACGTCATCTGCCAGCGTGTGTAGTGCCAACAGTAAAATTCTGAGGCGGTAGTCTTATGTTGTGGTCGTGTTTTTCGTGGAGGGGGCATGCACCCCTTGTTGTTTTGCGTGGCACTATCACAGCACAGGCCTACATTGATGTTTTAAGCATCTTCTTGCTTCCCGCTGTTGAAGAGCAACTCGGGGATGGCGATTGCATCTTTCAACACGATCTAGCACCTGTTCGTAATGCACGGCCTTTGGTGGAGTGGTTACACGACAATAACATCCCTGTAATGGACTGTCCTGCATAGAGTCCTGACCTCAATCCTATACAACATCTTTGGGATGTTTTGAAACGCCGACTTCGTGCCTGGCCTCACCGACCGACATCGATACCTCTCCTCAGTGCAGCACTCCGTGAAGACTGAGCAGCAGTAGAATCGTCCTGTAATCCACTTCAAATGCCGGTTCTCTAAATGTTCTGAATAGTGTTTTTCGAAAAAAAAACGTAGCCTTCTCTCCAGGGATTCACATTCGAGACCCTGAAGCATCTTCGTAACATATTCGAACCTACCGGTAACAAATCTAGCAGCCCGCTTCTGAACGGCTTCAATGTCTTCCTGTAATGTAACCTGGTGCGGATCCCAGATGCTCGAGCAGTACTCAAGAATAGGTCGAACTAACATCCAATATGCGGTCATCATCCCTAAAATTCTCCAAATAAACCGAAGTCAGCCTCTCGCCTTCCCTACTGCAATCCTCCTCATGCTCGTACCATTTCATATTGCTTTGAAACGTTACGTCCAGATATTTAAACGACGTGACTGTCTCAAGCAGGCCTCTACTGATGATGTATTCGAACGAAACAGGAATGTTTCTTCTACCCAGCTAGGTCAGGGCTGTAGGGAGGATGAGGTAACACTGTCCTACCCTGTTTTGCGATGTGCTCAGCAATCCTCAGACTTGCGTGGGGCCGAGCTTTATAGGTCGATTCTTTAAGGAATCAGAGATTTACTGGTATAGACTCAACAGTGTTGATGTAAGACCCATTAAAAATAACGAACAGTTTTCGACGTTAGGGATAGAGACTTTTCTTTAATTATCCATCTACATCTACATCTACATCTACATGACTACTCTGCAATTCACATTTAAGTGCTTGGCAGAGGGTTCATGGAACCACAATCATACTATCTCTCTACCATTCCACTCCCGAACAGCGCGCGGGAAAAACGAACACCTAAACCTTTCTGTTCGAGCTCTGATTTCTCTTATTTTATTTTGATGATCATTCCTACCTATGAAGGTTGGGCTCAACAAAATATTTTCGCATTCGGAAGAGAAAGTTGGTGACTGAAATTTCGTAAATAGATCTCGCCGCGACGAAAAACGTCTTTGCTTTAATGACTTCCATCCTAACTCGTGTATCATATCTGCCACACTCTCTCCCCTAATACGTGATAATACACCCTTTCGATGTCCCCCGTCAATCCCACCTGGTAAGGATCCCACACCGCGCAGCAATATTCTAACAGAGGACGAACGAGTGTAGTGTAAGCTGCCTCTTTAGTGGACTTGTTGCATATTCTAAGTGTCCTGCCAATGAAACGCAACCTTTGACTCGCCTTCCCCACAATATTATCTATGTGGTCTTTCCAACTGAAGTTGTTCGTAATTTTTACACCCAGGTACTTAGTTGAATTGACAGCCTTGAGAATTGTACTATTTATCGAGTAATCGAATTCCAACGGATTTCTTTTGGAACTCATGTGGATCACCTCACACTTTTCGTTATTTAGCGTCAACTGCTACCTGCCATACCATACAGCAATCTTTTTTAAATCGCTTTGCAACTGATACTGGTCTTCGGACGACCTTACTAGACGGTAAATTACATCATCATCTGCGAACAACCTAAGAGAACTGCTCAGATTGTCACCCAGGTCATTTATATAGATCAGGAACAGCAGAGGTCCCAGGAGGCTTCCCTGAGGAACACCTGATATCACTTCAGTTTTACTCGACGATTTGCCGTCTATTACTACGAACTGCGATCTTCCTGACAGGAAATCACGTATCCAGTCGCACAACTGAGACGATACGCCATAGGCCCGCAGCTTGATTAGAAGTCGCTTGTGAGGAACGGTGTCAAAAGCCTTCCGGAAATCCAGAAATACCGAATCAACCTGAGATCCCCTGTCAATAGCGGCCATTACTTCGTGCGAATAAAGAGCTAGCTGCGTTGCACAAGAACGATGTTTTCTGAAACCATGCTGATTACGTATCAATAGATCGTTCCCTTCGAGGTGATTCATAATGTTTGAATACAGTATATGCTCCAAAACCGTACTGCAAACCGACGTCAATGATATAGGTCTGTAGTTCGATGGATTACTCCTACTACCCTTCTTAAACACTGGTGCGACCTGCGCAATTTTCCAATCTGTAGGTACAGATCTACCGGCGAGCGAGCCGTTGTATATGATTGCTTAGTAGGGAGCTATTGTATCAGCGTAATCTGAAAGGAACCTAATCGGTATACAATCTGGACCTGAAGACTTGCCCGTATCAAGCGATTTGAGTTGCTTCGCAACACCCTAAGGTATCTATCCATCACAATAGCGCGCAGTTGCAGAGTGCAGCACCCCTGATCAGATTAGACAGGGAGTGGGCGTTCAAACAGAAAATTAAGTTATTCATGAAGTAAAACAGTTTTTTCCTAGTACAGATTACAGGTGGGCTTGCCCAAAGTGGTTTGCAAGGCTGCTAATCAGTCGTAGCGGCGTAGACAGATGTTCACTTTCAGAGATATACCTTTGCCCAAATTAGGACCTATGTTCACAAAGGAGTCAGGAAGGGAAGACATTCTAGATAACTACATGACGATGCCAAAGAGTACATGTGGCTGGCGCTCTTCGCCGGCAAGTAGCAACAAACACACGACTCCTCGACCACGTTCCCTGTTGGCTACACACAGTGGGTTCGAAGGGGTAGGTTTGTTGTCAGTGGTTCAGCGTCACGGACATCCTCTGCTAAGGCGTCGATGTTGCTTCGCTTCTACGCCACCACAAATTATAATTGAACAGTACAAGAAAGTACCATAGTGGAAAACTCAAGATAATAATTAGACCAGCTGGGTAACCTATACAGCAGTGCAACATCAACATCTACATCCACATACATACTGCGGAAGCCACGAGACAGTACATATCAGATGGTACCTGTTCCACTCGCAATTGGAGAGAGGTATAAACGGCTATCTACTTGCTTCTGTACAGTCCCTTATTTCTCTTATCTTCATGGTCCGTATGCGAGATTTGTGTTCGTGGCAGCTAGATCTTTCTATAGTCCAACGCAAATATCGATTATCTATTCTCAATAGCGTTTTGTAAAAAGAATGTCTTGTTTCCTACGAGGATTTCCATTTGAGTTCTCAGAGGGTTTTAGTTGTGATCGAACCTACTTGTAACAAATGTAGCACCACATCTTGAAGTACCTTGATGTCTTTCTTTGATCTGATGTAATGGGGGTGGTCCCAGACATTCGAGTAGTACTAACGAATGGCTCGCTCAGCTGTTCTGTAGTCGGTTCCTGTATAGATGAGCTAGACTATCCAGGATCTCTCCCAATAAACCCACCATTCGACCATCCCTACAACCGACCTTACTTCTTCACTCCATTTCAAGTAGCTTTCAACGTTACTCAGAAATATTTGACATGAGTTATCAACGAACACACCACTAATACTTTATCTGAAAATGTATATTTATACTCGGTGTTTCCGTGATGATGTTAAGAACTTTCAGAGATTATGGAGAAGGGTAGGGTATCAGCTTGAGGTAAAGGACCTTGGTCCGGAAACGACCCAGTCGGAAGTTATAAGTGAACGTCGTTCTGCTTACTGTAACAGTGGAATACGTGTACCAATATTGTTGTTGCTAAGATTTTAGGGCAGGTAACTTTCAGACATTATAGTCTGAATCAAAACAAGAAGAAAAGGTCTGGTAAACATGAGCACCTGTTCATCTTCGACACTGTGAAATACATCCACTGCAACTCTTAGGTCTCCATGTTTTTTGCAGGCGGTAATACGGACCAAATGAAGAAGGAAAATTCCAGCAAATATTTGCTCCAAAATACATATCTTTTGAATTATGGACACTTGTTCAGTAGGAGAGATGTGTTTCACAGTAAAGAAGATGAGCATGTGTTCATAGATCTTAAGTATAGATTTTATACCTCATGTTTACTACACAATTTTTTCATGTCCTGGTCCGTACTGGCTTGTCAGAAAGTTCCCTACCCTACAATCTTAGCAACAACAGTGCCAGAACATATATTCCACTGTCAGATGTATCAGAAGGATTTTCACTTATAACGTTCGACTCGGCCGTTTCTAGTCCCGGATGATTCCACAAACTGATACACTACTGGCCATTACAATTGCTACACCACGAAGATAACGTGCTACAGACGCGAAATTTAACCGACAGGAAGAAGATGCTGTGATATGCAAATGATTAGCTTTTCAGAGCATTCACACAAGGTTGGCGCCGGTGGTGACACCAACAACGTGCTGACATGAGGAAAGTTCCCAACCGATTTCTCATACACAAGCAGCAGTTGAAAATCGTTGCCTGGTGAAACGATGTCGTGATGCCTCGTGTAAGGAGGAGAAATGCGTACCATCACGTTTCCGACTTTGATAAAGGTCGGATTGTAGGCTATCGCGATTGCGGTTTATCGTATCGCGACATTGCTGCTCGCGTTGGTCGAGATCCAATGACTGTTAGCAGAATATGGAATCGGTGGCTTCAGGAGGGTAATACGGAACGCCGTGCTGGATCCCAACGGCCTTGTATCACTAGCAGTCGAGATGACAGTCATCTTATCCGCATGGCTGTAACGGACCGTGCAGCCACGCATCGATCCCTGAGTCAACAGATGGGGACGTTTGCAAGACAACAACCATCTGCACGAACAGTTCGACGACGTTTGCAGCAGCATGGACTGTCAGGTCGGAGACCATGGCCGCGGTTGCCCTTGCCGATGCATCACAGACAAGAGCGCCCGCGATGGTGTATTCAACGACGAATCTGGGTGCACGATTGGCAAAACGTCATTTTTAAGGATGAATCCAGGTTCTGTTTACAGCATCATGATGGCCGCATCCATGTTTGGTGACATCGCGGTGAACGCACATTGGAAGCGTGTATTTGTCCTCGCCATACTGGCGTATCACCCGGCGTGATGGTATGGGGTGCCACTGGTTACACGTCTCGATCACCTCTTGTTCGCATTGAGGGCACTTTGAACAGTGGTCGTTATATTTCAGATGTGTTATGACCCGTGGCTCTGCCCTTCAGTCGATCCCTGCGAAACCCTACATTTCAGCAGGATAATGCACGACCGCATGTTGGAGGTCCTGTACGGGCCTTTCTGGATACAGAAAATGTTCGACTGCTGCCCTGGCCAGCACACTCTCCAGACTTCTCATCAACTGAAAACGTCTGGTCAATGGTGGCCGAGCAACTAGCACGTCACAATACGCCAGTCACTACTCTTGATGAACTGTGGTATCGTGTTGAAGCTACATGGGCAGCTGTACCTGTACACGCCATCCAAGGTCTGTTGGACTCAATGCCCAGGCGTATGGAGGCCGTTATTACGGCCAGAGGTGGTTGTACTGGGTACTGATTTCTCAGGATCTATGCACCCAAATTGAATGAAAATGTAATCACATGTCAGTTCTATAGTATAATATATCTGCCCAGTGAATATCCGCTTATCATCTGTATTTCTTCTTGGTGTAGCAATTTTAATGGCCAGTAGTGTATATTTACACTTATCATCCGTTTAAGTTTCTAGCATTTACACGGAATCAACCTGTATTTTTCCGGCGTTTAAAAAACATGTCATTCATCATTCTGAATAAATATTCTACCCAAGTCATCCTGTATGATCGTAGAGTCACTTAAAGAAGGCACTGTCCCAAAGACAACACCGTCGTGACGAAACAGTCGCAGGTTACAGATAACAGAGTAAAATGTAGAAAATAATAAATGGTTAGTAGCAGCAGCAGCAGTAGTTTTGCCACCAGCATTTGTTCGCCGCAGTGAGAGGGGAACGGTACACGTTTCATCCCACACAGCCGCGCAGTCCCGGTCGCACTGTTTCTAAAACACCCCCAGCCACGGCGGGCCCGCTGCGCGTCGACGACCGGGCCGGACAGTAATTAAAACCCGGCGTCGCGGCGCCACGTGTGGCGGCGTCGGCGTCGGCGTCCTCCAAACGGCGTCGAGGGCTGCTGGGACGCCACAGGGCGCAGGGCGGGGGGGGGGGGGGGAGGTGGTGGGACGGATGACCCAATTACAGCGCGACTCCTCGCCCCTCCCCGTTAATTATTCTGCCACAGCGCGCAGCGCCGCGCCGGGCTCCGTCGCTTTTTTTTTACACTCGCTTTTTTTTTTAGCTCACGGCAGGTGGCGCCAGCTACGGGGTGGGCTGCAGGGCTGCCAACCTCACCGCGACACGCCGCTCTCTCCTGCATTTATAATTTAAAGGTCGCCGCTAATTATTTACATCGCTGTCCCCACACCAGGCCTCCACAATTTACTGGTCTCCGGTGTTTTTCTGTTTAATAAATACAAAATAAAGGCATCATACGCGCTGGCTCTGCCCAGCCCTGTTAAATTTATCCAGCCTTCCAACGTCTCTCACCTGAACCATCTCTCTCTCTCTTTCTTTTTTGCATTACACACACACACACACACACACACACACATTTAAATAACGCGACATATGTAGGTCTTGCATTAAGTAACACTATAGGCCGACCGCTGGTGGCCGAGCGGTTCTAAGCGCTTCAGTCTGGAACCGCGCGACTGCTACGGTCGCAGGTTCGAATCCTACCTCGGGCATGGATGGATGTGTGTGATGTCCTTAGGTTAGTTAGGTTTAAGTAGTTCTAAGTTCTAGGGGATTGATGACCTCAGATGTTAAATCCCATGGTGCTCAGAGCCATTTGAACCATATTTTTAACACTATGGTGCAGTGCACAGTGGATCAGCAAAGGTAAACGTCTAATTTTTTGGTCTGCATTTATCAGCCAGAGTGGCCTACTGACCATCCAATTTAAAGCCCATAATTGTAAGAAAATACTAACCAGCTGTGTACATTCCAATCTGAGAGTAGAGTGTTCAACAGTAGCAGCTTAAAGTGTGCACATAGACTGTATACATCGTTTAGTGTCACGGTATTCTTACATGCTTCTGAGCATAAGTGAACAATAGCCGTTTGTCTGTTTTTAGTAAAGACATTTATTTTGCTGTAAGAGTTTGTGTGTTTTTAGACCACTGTACAGAGTCAGTTCAACTTCTTGGGTTAGTGTTACACTACTTGTGGTACAGACAAAAACTGATTAAAAACGGATAGCGACTGCAGCTGTTGCGTACAGGTGCTCGGTAATTGGCAACTGCCTACAAACAGCTGTACGCTGTGTTGACCACGGTGGACATACATTACTGGCCATTGAATTTGCTACACCGAGAAGAAATTTAGATGATAAATGGGTATTCATTGGACACATATATCATACTAGAACTCACATGTGATTAATTTTCACGCAATTTGGGTGCATAGATCATGAGAAATCAGTACCTAGAACAACCATCTCTGGCCGTAATAACGGACATGATACGCCTGGGCATTGAGTCAAACAGAGCTCCGATGGCTTGTACAGGTACAGCTGCCCGTACAGCTGCAACACGATACCACAGTTCATCAAGAGTAGTGGCTGGCGTAATGTGACGAGCCAGTTGCTCGGCCACCATTCACCAGACGTTTTCAATTGGTGAGAATTCTGGAGAATGTGCTGGCCAGGGCAGCAGTCGAACATTTTCTGTATCCAGAAAGGCCCGTACAGGACCTGCAACATGCGGTCGTGCATTATCCTGCTGAAATGTAGGGTTTCGCAGGGATCGAATGAAGGGTAGAGCCACTGGTCGTAACACATCTGAAATATAACGTCCACTGTTCAAAGTGCCGTCAGTGCGAACAAGAGGTGACCGAGACGTGTAACTAACAGCCCCCCATACCATCACGCCGTGTGATACGCCAGTATGGCGACTACTAATACACGCTTCCAATGTGCGTTCACCGCGATGTCGCCAAACGCGGATGCGGCCATCATGATGCTGTAAACAGAACTTGGATTCACCCGAAAAAATGTTTTGCCAGTCATGCATCCAGATTCGTCGTTGAATACACCATCGCAGGCGCTCCTGTCTGTGATGCAGCGTCAACGGTAACCGCGGCCATGGTCTCCGAGCTGATAGTCCATGCTGCTGCAAACGACGTCGAACTGCTCGTGCAGATGGTTGTTGTCTTGCAAACGTCCCCATCTGTTGGCTCAGGGATCGAGACGTGACTGTACGATCCGTTACAGCCATGCGTATAAGATGTCTGTCATCTCGACTGCTAGTGATACGAGGCCGTTGGGATCCAGCACGGCGTTCCGTATTACCCTCCTGAACCCACCGATTCCATATTCTGCTAACAGTCATTGGATCTCGACCAACGCGAACAGCAATGTCGCGATACGATAAACCGCAATCGCGATAGGCTACAATCCGACCTTTATCGAAGTCGGAAACGTGATGGTACGCATTTCTCCTCCTTACACGAGGCATCACAACAACGTTTCACCAAGCAACGCTGGTCAACTGCTGTTTGTGTATGCGAAATCGGTTTGAAACGTTCCTCATGTCAGCACGTTGTAGGTGTCGCTACCGGCGCCAACCTTGTGTGAATGCTCTGAAAAGCTAATCATTTGCATATCACAGCATCTTCTTCCCGTAGGTTAAATTTCGCGTCTGTAGCACGTCATCTTCGTGGTGTAGCAATTTTAATGGACAGTAGTGTATTTCAGGCTGTTGCCCTGGGCTGCGGTGGCTTTGGGGCATCTGAGACAATTTCTTTGTTACTTCTGGGCCCTATTTCGTTGTCTGTGATTCCTGTTGTTGCAGCGCATTCCGATTCACATGTCCCTGACGGTGAACAATCGCAAATCTCTGGGTGGAAGGCAAAAGTGTGTGCCGGTCTCACGGCTGTGCTCTTACGCCTTAAAAATAGACGTGAGATGTTGCCCACTGCTGAAAATTCCTCCACAAGCTCAATGAGATGCGTTCTCATTTTAGACAGGAGACAGTTCGTTATAGCAGTTTGGAGAAAGAAAATGTTAATACAGTAGTAGTTAGCTGCAGGAGCGTCTATGCATAGTCTTGGAGCTAGTTTCTCTTATAAATGGTAACAATGCCCACATAGTGCTAGGGACAGAAAGCTGGCTGAAACCAGATGCCAACAGCAATGAAGTTCTGAGCTCAGACTGGCCTGTGTATGGCAAAGATAGGATTAACGGTAGTGATGGAGGTCTGTTCATACCCACAAAAAATATGTTTCTATCTAGTGACGTAATACAGATTCAGAATACGAAATAATTTTGAGTGATTACAAACGTTGAAGCTTGTTCGAAAGTGGTCACTGGGCACTTTTGTAGAGCCCTTGTTTTAGGAGGATTAGAGGCTTAGCTGTTAAGGGGAAGGCCGGCCGAAGTGGCCGTGCGGTTAAAGGCGCTGCAGTCTGGAACCGCAAGACCGCTACGGTCGCAGGTTCGAATCCTGCCTCGGGCATGGATGTTTGTGATGTCCTTAGGTTAGTTAGGTTTAAGTAGTTCTAAGTTCTGGGGGACCAATAACCTCAGCAGTTGAGTCCCATAGTGCTCAGAGCCATTTGAACCATTTTTTGTTAAGGGGAAACTTGGAGAATATTTCATGTAAATTTCCTGGTAACTCCGCAGTACAAGGGGGAAGTTTCAACTTACCAGCTACAGACAGGGAGAGTCAAATGAACAAGGCGGGTGCTATGGACAGGAATCAAGTGAAATTTTTCTAAGTGTCTTATCCTCGAACAGTTAATCGGAGAACCGATTCGTGAAGGTAACATTTTAGATACGCTTTTGACAAACTGACCTGAACCATTACGACTCAGTTAGTGCAGAACAGGGAATCAGTGACATTAAGGCCGTTACAGCAACGCTAAATACGGCTACAAACAGCAATAGAAAGAAGGATAGGAAGATCTTTCTGCCTGACAAGGGCCGCAAGAAACATGTTTCAAATTACTTGAACGGCCAGAATGAAAATTTCGTCTCCAGTACTAACAACGTCGAGCATCAGTGCAGAAATTTCAAGAGCGTTGTATAATGCGCTTTAGACAGGTATGAGCGGAGCAAAGTTGTGAGGGATGGAAAATATCCGCCACAGTTGGACAGTGGTGTTTATAAAGCTGCTACGAAAACAAAGAGAGCTTCGCTTCACATTTAAACACAGCAAAACGAAAGTCAAACGAAGCCAAAATTAGCAAAAGGAGTGCCGTGCGTGAAGCGTTCAACGAAATCGAAAGCAAAATTCCGTCTACCGACTTGACAGAAGATCCTAAGAAGTTTTGGTGTTATGTTAAATCAGCAAACGGATCGAAGCCATCTGCCCAGACATTCACTGAGCATAATAGCACTCAAACGAAGGGACGACACAGTTTTTTCAAAACTGTTTCACACAGGAATATTGCATCCCCGTATCTCCTTTATATCGTCGCGTGAACGACAAGCATGACTGTTATCGAAATAAGTGACCGTGAGATAGAAAAACAACTGAAGTCACTCAACAGAGGGAAGCACAGTAGACCTGACTATATACAAATCCGATTCTACAAAGAATATGCGAAAGAACTTGCCACTTTTTAGCAGCATGTACCGTAGGTCTCTAAAGGACCGAATTGTCTCCGATGATTGCAAAAAAAAGAAAAAAAATCATAGGCCTTTCCTGTTTTCAAGTAGGGACAAACGCACAAAATTATAGACATATACAGGGTGTTACAAAAAGGTACGGCCAAACTTTCAGGAAACATTCCTCACACACAAAGAAAGAAAGTATGTTATGTGGACATGTGTCCTGAAACACTTACATTCCATGTTAGAGCTCATTTTATTACTTCTCTTCAAATCACATTAATCTTGGAATGGAAACACACAGCAACAGAACGTACCAGCGTGTATTTCAAACACTTTGTTACAGGAAATGTTCGAAATGTCCTCCGTTAGCGAGGATGCATGGAATTGGTCCGCCTCTAACAATCCATCGGTCACCTAATCTGTTGTTGAGAAGCGTACGAACACTTCGACTGAAATGTGCAGGAGAACCATCGTGCATGAACCACATGTTGTGTCGTACTTGTAAAGGCACATGTTCTAGCAGCACAGGTAGAGTATCCCGTATGCATTCATGATAACGTGCTCCATTGAGCGTAGGTGGAAGAACATGGGGCCCAATCAAGACATCACCAACAATGCCTGCCCAAACGTTCACAGAAAATCTGTGTTGATAACGTGATTGCACAATTGCGTGCGGATTCTCGTCAGCCCACACATGTCGATTGCGAAAATTTACAATTTGATCACGTTGGAATGAAGCCTCATCCGTAAAGAGAACATTTGCACTGAAATGAGGATTGACACATTGTTGGATGAACCATTCGCAGAAGTGTACCCCTGGAGGCCAATCAGCTGCTGATAGTGCCTGCACACGCTGTACATGGTACGGAAACAATTGGTTCTCCCGTAGCACTCTCCGTACAGTGACGTGGTCAACGTTACCTTGTACAGCAGCAACTTCTCTGACGCTGACATTAGGGTTATCGTCAACTGCACGAAGAATTGCCTCGTTCGTTGCAGGTGTCCTCGTCGTTCTAGGTCTTCCCCAGTCGCGAGTCATAGGCTGGAATGTTCCGTGCTCCCTAAGACGCTGATCAATTGCTTCAAACGTCTTCCTGTCGGGACACCTTCGTTCTGGAAATCTGTCTCGATACAAACGTACTGCGCCACGGCTATTGCCCCGTGCTAATCCATACATCTAATGGTCATCTGCCAACTCCGCATTTGTAAACATTGCACTGGCTGCAAAACCACGTTCGTGATGAACCCTAACCTGTTGATGCTACGTACTGATGTGCTTGATGCTAGTACTGTAGAGCAATGAGACGCATGTCAACACAAGCACCGAAGTCAACATTACCTTCCTTCAATTGGACCAACTGGCGGTGAATCGAGGAAGTACAGTACATACTGACGAAACTAAAATGAGCTCTAACATGGAAATTAAGCATTTCCGGACAAATGTCCACATAACATCTTTTCTTTATTTGTGTGTGAGGAATGTTTCCTGAAAGTTTGGCCGTACCGTTTTGTAACACCTTGTATATCTCTGACGTCGGTTAGTTGTACAATTTTGGAACTTTTTTTATACTTGCGTGTTATGACATTTAGGAGAACGAAAAATCTCCTCTTTTGGAATGAACACGAGTTCCGAAACCGATGATGGTGTGAACCCAGCTCACTCTGTCCGTCCACGAAATCTAGAAGGCGGTAGATACCGGCACCCGGGCAGGCGCTGTGTTCCTTGACTTCTGCAAGGCGTTCGATGCCTTTTCGCACTGACACCTAGTGAGCAAAATTCGAACGTAGGGAACATCAGACCAACTGTGTAATTGGACTGAAGAGTTTCTAGCAAAGAGGGCACAGCATGTCATTCTCATTGGGGACTTAGAGCGTATCCCAAAGGAATGTTACGGGGCCACTAGTTTTCGCAGTATATATAAATGACAGGATAGACAATATCGGAAGTTACATGAGGATTTTCGCAAATGATGTTGTTTACAGAAAAGTCGCAACGCTAGAAAATTGTTTCGAAATGATGATGATGATACATACATAAATGTCGTGTGACTAGGGCCTCCCGTGGGGTAGACCGTTCGCTGGGTGCAAGTTTTTCGATCTGACGCCACTTCGGTGACTTGCGCGTCGATGGTGATGAAATTATGATGATTAGCCCTGAGCCGAGAAAACATCCGACCCACCCGGGAATCGAACCCGGGCCCTTAGATTTAACATTCTGTCGCGCTGACCACTCAGCTACCGGGGACGGACATGATGATGCTGATGATGATGATGATGATAATGATTGGTTTGTGGGGCGCTCAACTGCGTGATCATCAGCACCCGGTTTGGAAATGATGAAAGACCTGCATAAGATCGACGCTTGACGCAGGGCGTGCCATCTGGCCCTCAACATAAACAACTCTAAAGTATTGCTTATGGATATACTGAAACACACATTGTTGTGTGATAACTCGATTGCAGAAAGATCACTGGAAACAGATACTTCCATAGAATATCTAGGAGTATGTGTAAGGTGCGATTTAAAGTGGAACTACCACATAAAACTAGTCCTAGGAAATGCAGACACCAGACTGAGATTCATTGGAAGAATCTTCAGGAAATGTAGTCCCTCAGTGAAATCCCTGGGCTAGCAGGACACAGCGGATCAGGTTATAATTTGTGGAAAGGGGCCAAAATAAGTTACTGTCAGTTGCCCTCAACATATAAACTTTATTTGTTAAAAGACACAATCACACAACCAAGAATCAAAAACTCCCAAGGTTTTAACAAAAGAATTCCTTTGATTTAATTTAGATAGGCTGAAGACCACATCGAAAATCCAAGGCACGCGGCCTAAGGGGGTTCTTCTGGAGGTCTCACTTCTTTAGAATAAATTATTTTTTAACTTCAATATAAACAGGCTGAAAGCCTTAGCTTAAATTTTTCCCATAGAACTCGGCTGAAGGCCACACATTCATCAAGAACAGGATTACAGCTGAAGGCGGAGACCAAGATTTTCAATGTTTAATCTAAATACACTGAAAACGCTGCTGAAGGCCGCATAGCAGCAAAAAAATTTAATGGCTTAAGGCCTAAGAAGAAGAGCTTACAATTAGAAAAGGCTGAAGGCCCTATCTTTAAATATTTCGTGTAAGACCCGGCTGAAGGCCTCATACTAAAGAATAACAATCTTATGACTTAAGGGCAAGACAAGGATTTTGAATTTTTAATTTAAGAGAGATTAAAACTCGGATGAAAGCCACACACCATGAAGAAAAAAATTTTACAGCTTACAGCCTCAAAGAGAGAACTTCTAAATTTCAACTAAAATGGGCTAAAGGCGTTATCCTAAAATGCTTCATTTGAAGGCAACATACAAACTAGAAAATATTTCTTATGGCTTAAGGCCTAGACAAAATTTTTCAACTTTTGATCTGAAAAGGCTGAAAACTCGGCTGAAGGCCGGATACCAACTTGAAACAAATTTACGGCTTAAGGCCTAGACACAAGGAATTTTCAATCTTAGTCTTGAAAGGCTGAAACTCGGCTGAAGGCCACATACAAAACAAGAAACATTTTTTTCTTTTTTACGGTTTAAGGCCTAAGAAGAAAAGACTTGCAATTTTAATAAGCTAAAACCCTGCTGAAGGCCACACGGCGTACCTGAGACTAAAAAGGAAATCACTATGTGAAACACATGGAGCAGCGCTCAGAAGGTTCCAAGGGTCGGCCTGGGAAGGTAACACTGACGCAAGTTTCGGTGAGACAGGCAGCCACACCGACAACAACCTAATCGAAGGTAACCCAACCGAAAGCCAGCTGACGAACCAACCAACAAGATCAGTTCTGCTCCACCCGACCAGCAAAACGACAACAAGATGTCAATGGCACAACGTTCTGGATACTGGTGCCCAATCCAGGCAAGTCAGAACAAACGCCCAAAACTACCAACAACACCTCAGCTGTCGCACTACTCGCCATACTGGACAGCATCAACACGACGAGGAAAATACACTGCCGAAAACTACGACAACGCCCAAGGCAGGTAACTGGAACGTCAACAGCCACAGCGATTAAATCGCGCCCGCTTGTTACTTTGCGCCAAGAAGGGCTCTCAACAAGGGAAGTGTCCAGGCGTCTCAGAGTGAACCACAGTGATGTTGTTCGGACATGGAGGAGATACAGAGAAGCAGAAACTGTCGACGACATGCCTCGCTCAGGCCGCCCAAGGGCTACTACTGAAGTGGATGACCTCTATCTAGGGATTATGGTTTGGAGAAACCCTGACAGCAACGCCACCATGTTGAATAATGCTTTTCGTGCAGCCACAGGACGTCGTGTTACGACTCAAACTGTGCGCAGTAGGCTGCATGATGCGCATCTTCACTCCCTACGTCCAAGGCGAGTCAATCCTTGCAACCACGACATCATGCAGCGCGGTACAGATGGGCCCAACAACATGCCGAATAGACCGCTCACGATTGGCATCACGTTCTCTTCACCGATGAGTGTCAGCATATGCCTTCAACCAGACAATCGTCGGAGACGTGTTTGGAAACAACGCGGTCAGGCTGAACGCTTTAGACACACTGTCCAGCGAGTGCAGCAAGGTGGAGGTTTCCTGCTGTTTTGGGATAGCGTTATGTGGGGCCGACGTACGCGTCTGGTGGTCATGGAAGACGCTGTGACGGCTGTAGATAAGTGAATGCCATTCTCCGACCGGTAGTCCAACCACATCGGGAGCATATTGGCGAGGTGTTCATCTCCATGGACGACAATTCGCGCCCCCATCGTGCACATCTTGTGAATGACTTCCTTCCGGATAACGACGTTGCTCGAATAGAGTGGCCAGCATTTTCTCCAGACATGAACCCTAACGACAATGCCTGGGATAGATTGAAAAGAGCTGTCTACGGACGACGTGACCCACCAACCACTCTGAGGGATCTACTCTGAATCGCCGTTAAGGAGTGGGACAATCTGGACCAACAGTGCCTTTATGAACTTGTGCATAGTATGCCACGATGAATATAGGCATGCATCAATGAAAAAGGAAGTGCTACTGGGTATTAGAGATACCAATGATGTGTACAGCAATCTAGACCACCAACTCTGAAGGTCTCGCTGTGTGGTGGTACAACACGCAATGTGCGGTTTTGATGAGCAATAAAAAGGGCGTAAATGATGTTTATGTTGATCTCTTTTCCAATTTACTGTACAGGGTCCGGAACTCGCGGAACCTGTAACCCCCTCACTTATCGACCTTAATGACAGTGAAAAATTAAACCGCGTGTACCTAATGGAAATTTGGGAAAAGCAATCGTCACCAAAGTTAATCTGTCAGTAAAGAGAGAGGAAAGGGTTACATGTAAATGAAAGGAAAAATGCTAATGAAACTGGTGGAAATTAATTTTGAAAAGGGGTAAAGTTAGTAAAGAAAGTAAATGTGCGGCCGTTACGTTAACAATCAACTACCGGTAATTAGATATTTGAGATTTGGGGGAAATTACGGTCGCCAGTCCTAAGGACAATTACTATAGTAACTGAAAAAGAAAGATTATTACACATATAATTAGCACTAGAAGCGTGGCAACTGAAGGTTGACAAGTGTAGTTTGAAAACTGAAAGTTTGTCAGAAGTAATAAATTTCGCTACACTCTGACTTAATTTAGCAAAAGAATTAATAAAACCGCAAAATCGAAAGTTAATTTAGTGACTGAAGTTAATAGTGAGCTTGCTTTCTGAAGCACATCGAAATTCAGTACAATACGGTTAGTCTTGGACTACCTCAACAATCATTTCAAAAGCTACTTGAATCTACGCAATTTAGAAATAAGGGATTTCACTTTGAACTTGAATTAAATGATTCTGAACAATTAACAATAGTAAAATTTAGTACATACCAAGCTGAGCTGCAGTCACAGGTAAGCTAAAATATGGTAACAAAACTCGCACTCTTAATTTGTGCTTGTGTAATCTAAGTATTGTAGCCAGCTATGAATACTTTAACTGAACTTTGAAATAAAAGTAGTGAAATGGAATGATTGTACTTTAATGCTGGCGTCGGAATTTGAGCGACACTCGGGTTCATTCCCGAAAAGGAAGGGACCCTGCTTGGTAATGCAAATGGGACAATGAGCAACAAAGGTTCATGCTAAGTAGCTGTAATTTTGTGATGCAACAATTTTAAAAGTTTGAAAAGCTGAGGTCTGCCATACAGTTCTAAAACTTTACGTGCTTCCAGTCTTCCTTGTTGCTTGATTAAAGGTTTGAAGCCGTCGATCGAGGAGGTGTCGACAGTCACTCATTGTCGGCTGTCGCTGTTGCAGAAGCTGGCTGTTGGCGCGCCTTCTTCTCGACACGGTCACCAGACGAAACGGGCTCTTGATGTGCGCCAGCTAATGCTTCCCGTCCGCGACACCATGTCAGAAACTATCATCGCAAGTCGAGTGCAATTACATGCTGCCAAACCCCGAAAGCGCGGCAACTCGCGGGAGCTTCACACAACACACCTGCTCCACTCGCTACTCCAGCCAGACTCTCTCTGCTCAGCCCGCGCTCCACGCGGCAGAGTTAACACTACCAAAGATCCTAAACACTTTGGTTCTCCACACGACCTATCGATGTAATCGTTCGATAGCAGTTTTCCCTAGGCAAGACCCAGCGTAAAAATACAAATAATATTTACGAAACAAACCAATTATACATCGACATAAATGCATAAATATATACATATATATACAAATAGTAAAACAATTACAATATGTAAAGACACAGAAATGTCATATAATCAGGTAACAAAAATAAGGAAAACAAATTTGTAGTACAATAGATGGAAATAGGAGGATAAGCATTTCCGCCGTTACAAACGGAGTGATGCCAAACTTTATTTGATGTGTGTATTTCACACCAGCACAGTCTTTCGTATATAAGGATACCCTAAATTTCACCGTTGTTCCTTACATAACTATTATGTGGTTTTCATCCTAGTTTTTATTGTTTTAGGTCATTAGCGTTCAGACTGGTTTGATGCAGGCTGCTATGAGTTCACATCCTTTCGCAGTCCCTTCACCTAACAGTGACTCCTCCACCAACCGTCCGCATTTATTTATTAGATCTACTGTATGTCTTCCCAATTTTCCGCATTTATTTATTAGATCTATGTCTTCCCAATTTTTACTCTCTACAGTACCCTCTGGTACCACGGAGCGTATTCTCTGATTTCATAACACATGTCTGATCATCCTGTCCATATTTCCACACATTCATTTCCTTACTAATGCTGCATACAACATCCACATTTATTACGGCATCTGTCTACTTAATGTTCAACGAAGTTCTCTAACACCACACTTCAAACGCTTCGACTCTCTTCTTTTCCAGTTTTCCAACGAAACGTGATTCAGCCCTCAGTAATGGTGAGCTCGAGACTCTAGTTATCAGGAATATCGTTCAACACTGAGGCAAGCGTTTGATACTAGTAGCTGTCACAAGACGAATGGTGCTCTCGTTGCCTCTGTCAGTTTTCTCCTTGCTTCATCAACCATTACTTCTGTTTATTTTCCACCTGGTCACTAATTATGGTTTTAAATTTTAGGTGTATTGCTAAACTTATCTTACAGAATGAATATTTTACTCTGAAATAGAGTGTGTGCTGACATGAAACATCTTCAAACATAAAAAGTGTGAGCCACACTCCAATCTATGACCTTATCTTTCGTGGGCAAAACTCATATCAAGTTTTCAGCAGTAGCCCTCGTTCCCCATGACTCGCTTTCCAATCAACTTCGTGTGGACCAGGACACAGAGGGGTATACACATTCCACTGTTAACACGCCCATGGTTGCCTGTCAACCTGGCAGATCAGCTCCCGCACGTTATACGTAGGACGGACAGGCTGTTTTACTCCTATCTAAGCCAAGCTATGCCCAACCCAAAGCCGCGCGGGTAGTCGCTCGGTCTTAGGAGCCTTGCCACGGTTCGCGCTGCTGCCCCCGTCGGAGCTTCGACTGCTCCCTCGGGCATGGGCGTGTGTGTTGTCCTTAGCATAAATTAGTTTAAGTAGTGTGTAAGTCTAGGGACAGATGACCTCAGAAGTATGGTCCCATAGTAACTTACCACCACCACACTCATATCCACAACCCAACCCAAACAGGCTAAAGGAGTCCTGCTTGCGTGCCCTTCTTCCCGCTGTGTGGCAGTTTATTCCATACACTTTCATTGCAGTGTTAGAAATAATATTCGGAAGTTGATGAAAAGTATTTTTACCAGAGTATCACAATACGTGGCTCAATAAAATGTGTAATCATAATGGGACACTATAAGCCAGAAAATGGTTTACTTTATTTGTTCTTTTTTCCTTTGCAGCATATTTCGGGGTTATTTATTTATTTTGATATGAACGGTTTTCTCAGCAACCTCACCTTCTTTCGACTAATTCTGGCTATTCTCAATTCGGACCAATTTCAGGTCACCTCTAATACATGTTTTCCGTACCAATCAGTACCACGTCTGAAAATCAAAATCCTTTGCACCTAAGAACCTGAAAATGTGTGGAAGTCTAGATTCTGCAACCAGAGTGTGTTTCAGCCGAATATGACACCAGTCATAGTGATTTAATTACCTCTCCCAGCATATGTATTGTGGGTTCGATGGATTCGTTCTAAGTAGCCAAAACAGTTCATTCTAAATTCCCCAAATGCACTGTAACAAACGCTAAGTTCGTTTTTCACGTTGTGTTGCTCTAAAAAGTACATGTCTGGAAGAAATACCTGAGCCATGCTGCGGCTCGCGTTGGTGCTGTTGGTAGGTTTATGCCCTCTGTTGGAGGCCAGACGGTGTCGTTTAGTTGGCATGGTTGAGGTCGTTTGTCGTCTTCTCGTGTTGACTGGCGCCACTCTGTTTCGCAAGCGTTGCCTGTCCGCTAGTGGCAGCAGCGGCGGTTATCGATATCTGTTAACTGTTGCCCTATCTTTGGGGCGACGTCATTGTTTTTCCCGGTCGTATGAGTGTGCATGTTCAATTGGAGACTGAGGCGAAGCCAGGTCCGAGCAGTGGGAGCATGGCGGCAAACATGGACTGCCGAATGGAAGGGCTGCGGTCACTATGGTGCACGACTTCGTCGTAAACCGGATCCAGCAACCTTAAGAAGAGTGCATTTCAATCCAAGTAGAGAAACCTCCACCGTTGTGATTTCTCTCGATTCTCCAGTGAGTTGGGTTCGTGTTGCTGCTCTTAGTGTCGCCGAGGCGAAGAGCAGCGAGTGGAGTGCTTGGGGAAGGCGGATGTGATTAGCTTTCATCGACTTCTTATTACTATTTACTGCGTTCAACTTGTTACAATTTGAAAAGGCCAACTATCGCTAGGTTTTCTTGCCTGGTGGCCGCTAACGCCCCAGTTACCTGCCCTTGGCAAGCAGTGTACATTTCCTCGCCTTGCCGCTGCTGTCCGGTAAGGCGTGTGGTTTTGACAGCTTTCGTGACTGTAGGCCGGTTCGTGATTCTTCTACGCTGGTGGTAATGATCTCTTTGTCGTTCGGGGCGCTCTAAACACAGTAGAGTATTCTGGACGTAGTGCAGACCGCCAGTTCCGGCTTTGGCGTATTCTTCTATCGTTGCATTTGGTTTATCTGACGTCAGGTAGCTTCAGCAAGATTATCACTAGTCATTCGTTAGACCGCCACTAGTCTGAGTTACCATCTTGTGAAGTGAATGCAGTTCTTGGCTGCCTATCTCATCGCTCGCGAAAGTGTTTGTTGCCAGACCTTCTCAGAGGTCGGTTCCTGGAGCACCATCTGGATCAGGTGCTTATCTTTTAATTAACTTTTGCTATTGCATTTGCTGTTTTACAGCAAGTTCCAAATTTTTTAATATCATTGCCGTTTCTGGGGTGTAAGGCCTTCAGCCATGATTGTGGTCGTGTGCTGCCATTCCTGGCGTTCGATGGCTTCTGGTGTGTTTGTGGCTACTTACCTTAATATTTCAGTACCTGTAAGTTGTAAACTGCAGCCAGTTGATAAACAATTATTAATTTCCAGAATCATATTTTCACTCTGCAGCGGAGTGTGCGCTGATATAAAACTTCCTGGCAGATTAAAACTGTGTGCCCGACCGAGACTCGAACTCGAGACCTTTGCCTTTCGCGGGCAAGTGCTCTACCATCTGAGCTAGCGAAGCACGACTCACGCCCGGTCCTCACAGCTTTACTTCTGCCAGTATCTCGTCTCCTACCTTCCAAACTTTACAGAAGCTCTCCTGCGAAACTTGCAGAACTAGCACTCCTGAAAGAAAGGATATCTCATTCTGGAAACATCCCCCAGGCTGTGGCTAAGCCATGTCTCCGCAGTATCCTTTCTTTCAGGAGTGCTAGTTCTGCAAGTTTCGCAGGAGAGCTTCTGTAAAGTTTGGAAGGTAGGAGACGAGATACTGGCAGAAGTAAGGCTGTGAGGACCGGGCGTGAGTCGTGCTTCGCTAGCTCAGATGGTAGAGCACTTGCCCGCGAAAGGCAAAGGTCCCGAGTTCGAGTCTCGGTCGGGCACACAGTTTTAATCTGCCAGGAAGTTTCAATTCTTAATTTATTGCCATTCTTGACGTGTAATGCCTTCGGCCGTGATTGTGGTCGGTTGCCTTAAAATTCTAATTTGGTATTTGGAGTTACCGAGTAAGCCTTTAAAACCTTATTTACTGCCATTCCTGGAGTCTGATACCTTCTGCTGTGTTTGTGGCGACTTGCCTTTAATATTTCAATACCTGTAATACCTGTAATTTGTAAGTTGCTCCGAGTTTTAAACAATTCTTAATTTATTGCCATTCCTGGCGTGTAAGGCCTTCTGCCCAGATCGCAGTGGCTTGCTTTTAAACCATTATCTGTTGTATCTGTATTTAATGGTCATTTGCTAAATTGTAACTCACGGAATACACTATTATTTACACTGTTGTTTATTCCTTCATTAATAACTTGTGGTATTTCTTATTTATTGTTGAGTCTTCAATTAGTGATTTACACTAAATTGTGTGTAACTGTAAAAGGCAACCAGTAGGAACTGATTACGGCCCCATCCACAATCGTAACCGAATCCTGCCTTCCCTTGACTTCCAAGTTTCAATACCTTTGCTTTCACACTAAGCTTACCACCAGGATGTGGTTTTTAATGTTGACTGAGATATACTTTTTTCCTACTTGAGTCAATGTTGGCCCTAAATTTAGGAAGCCTATACAATGGTAAATGGCCTCAAGCACTTTAAGTACATATTTCCACAATCATTTCATCCCCTAAGTCTGTGCATTCAAGTTTTTAACACTTAGACTTTGTTCTCTTTCAAAAGATTTATGGAGCGAGGAAACTGCTGGTCAAATTTACAGACATATCGTGACATACTCGAGGTTTCCGAATCAGTGTTAAGTAACTTTTTATACAATTTGTGTTGCGAGATACGTACGCAGACATATACCTGGCTAGTAACGTTGGATTGTTGCCAGGTGCAGCAGGCTGAAAGGGTCGACTAAAGCTCGCCAGGCTTGCGGAAATCCAAGATGGCCTGCCTTAACCACTGTGCTTCTGTACACGTGTACTCTGGTGTCTCCGTTACGGCAGGTTGAGCTGCTTTAATGGCTACCGCGGGGATAGGAGCAGACAGGCTGGGAGGAGAGTTTGTACACCCCTGGCCAGGACTCGCGCCAGTCGTCTGGCTCTACATTGTCGCTAAAGACCATTTTACAGCGGAGCGAACACAAGCGAAACCGCGTCCGCAAACAACGTGCAGGGGAGTCGCTAGAGCGTCCCATCGTTGACTCGTGCCTGCGAATAAGCATTTACACTGAAGAGAACGGAAGAAGACGTGGCTGTAATACAGGTAGTGGATTTAACGCTGAAATGCAGCTCCGGATATCCAGCCCCGAAGCCTGCACATCTGACGGCAGACACTTTTCTTGTCGTCTCTTTACAACTAAAGAGGGAGGGGATTTACACTCTGGTTAGTAGCGACCAGAGACATTTACGTAAGTGACTGTTTAACATTTCAAAAGCTGCTTTATATCAGATAGTTTCTGATGTGTGCCGGCCGAAGTGGCCGTGCGGTTCTAGGCGCTGCAGTCTGGAACCGCGAGACCGCTACGGTCGCAGGTTCGAATCCTGCCTCGGGCATGGATGTATGTGATGTCCTTAGGTTAGTTAGGTTTAACTAGTTCTAAGTTCTAGGGGACTTATGACCTCAGAAGTTGAGTCCCATAGTGCTCAGAGCCATTTGAACCGTTTTTTTTTTCTGATGTGTCAACTAACATACAGGAAGCACTTCAAGAATTTCATTAAAGTACATATCTGGGAAATAACGTCAATGAAATGTGATTAATGAAAAGTGAAACATACATACGATGTGTCAAATAGATTACTTGATAAAATCTAATAGACAATCGGTTAAGCGGCAGTTAGCGGGATACCGTTAAGCCATTCTCATTTATCATCAAAAATACCTAACACAACGGTGATAAATCAGCTACATAACTACAGATACCATGAACGTAAGCAACAGTATGTTGTTATCTTTCATATACTTTTAATTTTAGATAGCATATTAGACACATAATAGCACTTGGTTACTTTCAAGGAAATTTATTTTCCTTCTGCTTTTTAACAGAATTAATTACGAAACTTTCGTTTATTCACTCCGTCCCCCTCATGATGAAAGCATCTACAATTCCCTGTAGGACCTTCGATGGCTTCGGCAGTTTTCTGTTGTGTATGAGGCGGAACTATGGGCCTCATGGAAAGAGGGTGACCCGGCTGAGTGACGCAATTTGACTCTCAGTCTGACCACGAGGTGTGGCCATTCACTGCACGCGTTGATCACGTAGGCTGACGTGAGGATCAATGAACTATACTTGACGGGGTGTATCTGGAACATCTTAGGTGATCAGACAGTTAGAAGACAGGAATGAAATTAAATACTTAGCTTTAATTCAGCATCAGCGATGAACGTCGATCTTGACTGTGTACAATAATATTTGCAAGTGCAGTTATAGACTGAACAGCTAATGTTGTTGTTGTGGTCTTCAGTCCAGTGACTGGTTTGATGCAGCTCTCCATGCTACTCTATCCTGTGCAAGCTTCTTCATCTCCCAGTACTTACTGCAACCTACATCCTTCTGATTCTGCTTAGTGTATTCATCTCTTGGTCTCCCTCTACAATTTTTACCCTCCACGCTGCCCTCCAATGCTAAATTTGTGATCCGCTGATGCCTCAGAACATGTCCTACTAACCGGTCCCTTCTTCCTGTCAAGTTGTGCCACAAACTCCTCTTCTCCCCAATTCTATTCAATACCTCCTCATTGAACTGCCAATACTTATTTACAATTCTGATTGCTTCACACATATAGATCAATTGTCGATGCATAAAATGTATGTGGTGCCTGGCTAGGTCGTAGCTATTGACATAGCTGAAGGTTATGCTGACTAGCGTCTCTGCACGTGAGATTTCTGAAGCTGTAACAAGTGAACCATTCCTATCAAAGTCGGCTGTAGAACTGGCCAGTGCGCCGGCTTGTCTCGTGAGACCAGCCGAGTGGCGGCGCTCGGTCTGCTAGCGTCGACAGTGGTGACTCGCAGGTCTGATGTGTACTAGAGATGGGGGATGCGCTCTTGAACTAATTCATAGAGTTGAATCTTTCAAAGGAGTGAACAATCAGTGATTCAGAAAAAAATAACGGTAGCTCCAAACGTTTCCCACGGCAGAGAGAGAGAGAGAGAGAGAGAGAGAGAGAGAGAGAGAGATGGAGCATATCAGCAGCGCCTCTGCTGGTCACAGCACAGTGCACGCCACATAACACAGCCAGCGCCAGCCTCTGCCCTGCTTCTACCTTGGCTGCCTGCATTGTGCAGTGCCCCATTGGATTTTGTGTTTCACATATGCCGTGCCGTCTCTGTGCGTCGTCTGCCGTGTGCAGTGTCTGGCGCAGCTTAACTTCGCATCGCACTCTGTCGGCGATTGTTTCAGTCGCACGTCCTGCCCTCTGGGCAGTTGATGCGAGCAACAGGACAGAAGAACTACTTGCAACAACCTGCTCGCAAGAGAACGGACGATTTTTCTCAGAGCGGGTGACTGGTGGCCGTTCACCGCTCCCCCCACCCTCGGAACTTTCCCGCTCGACGCTCACCCCACCGTTCTCGACTCTAGCCAGAGCGTTGAGCAAAGCAACTCAGGTGTCACTCTGGTCTCTGCGGTCTTAGCTCACGCAGTAATACAGCTCGCGGCTCGACCTGCTCGACTCAGTGCTTCTGCATCGGAGTTCGTCTCTACTGGATATTGTTCTTCGTAGTAATACCGCTATGTATATTCCATTATTATGTTATGTATACATCATTTGTTTTTATTTTATTTTTATTTGTTTAAACTGATCAGATTAGGTTCCTGACGACTCCTCTTACTATAGGATTTTTATTATGGACACTCGAATTTACGCTTTAATTACGAGTGAACCGATAAACGTATCGCAAAATGTGATACACCAATATTTTCCTTGTTTTATTCTGCGTAAGGCTATATGCAGCACTTTCGTTTTACAGTCAAATTTATATATTTTTTTCTTATTCTGGTACGGATTTTGCGATTTTAGGCGTCTTCGGAAGGAAACGTTCACTTTAAAAATATATGGCTTGCGATGTATTTGTATGAGGTTAATGAAATTTTAATACATTATAGCCAAATATATTGTTAATGTAAATCTCAAGTTACAACATTTTCCGATCACCCAAAAAACCACGATGGTGCAAAATAAATCAATAATCCAAAACTTTGTCATATCGTGGAAATTTCAAGAAACAATACAAAATTCTTACTCATTATCTGTGTTACTTCAAAATAGGATCAAATAAGATCAAAATACAGGTATAGTACTGGAATAAACCAAGTTTAAAGGGCAATGTGCCTTCCATTTATTTTCTATTGCAAATGAGTGGTGAGTCATGAAAAAGAGCTAATTCATTTCAGGGAGTGAACAGTTCTGATCCGATCTCTGAAAAGAACAGTTTTGCCCATCTCTAATGTGTACTGATGGACCGCGGCCGATTTGAAGCCTACAACCTAGTAAGTGTGGTGCCTTGCAGCGACGCCACATTTATCCTTCTTTTCCCTCGACATTTGTGCAGTACATTGCATGGCTCCCAGAAGAACGTATCATATCTACATTCTTCTGTCAGCATCATTCATTCTCTACAGATCACTCCATCGGCCCCGCAACTCATGTCAGTAACAGAAATAGAAAAGATAGCAAACGAAACCCTTCTGCACTGCTTGCTAGCGCCAATCGGAGAGGGCGCGAAGTTCCTTTGTGGTTTCGCTAAAAGACAGAAAACCAGCAGAACGCGAGCGACCACGGGAAACACGACAGAATGCCTGGTGCGCACGCGCTCCCAGCATTTACCCAACAGAGCATTCCCGTTCGCTGTTGTTCGTTCCCCCGTGTTCGATAATGTGTAAAAGAGGCCTAAGGAAACGTAACTGGCCAGCTACGCTTCGCCACGACGCTGCGCGAGGTGTAGCGGCGAGTGCAGCTGGCGCTTCGCAACCGCGTGCTCTGCGACTTCGCAACCCTTACGCCAGCGGGTAGCGGGCGAGTGAGCTCCGAGCGTACGAGGTGCGGCTAGAAAAAAACCGGACTGATGCTGGAAAAAACATTTATTTACAATTATTTACAATTTCATGTTATCTCCTTCAATGTACTCTCCTCCTCGGTCTCTACACCGCTCCATACGAATTTTCCAGTGTTCATAGCAATGCTGCAGATCATTTTCGGTAAGTCCATACATTACTTCCGTCGCTTTTTCTTTTACTGCTTCAACAGTCTCAAATCTAGTTCCTTTCAAAGCTGACTTGACTTTAGGGAAAAGAAAAAAGTCACAGGGGGCCAAATCAGGTGAGTAGGGTGGATGATCTAAGATGGGAATGTTGTGATTTGCCAAAATTCGTCTTCACTGACAACGCACTGTGAGCTGGGGCATTGTCTTGGTGAAGGATCCGTGACTTTTTTCTCCACTAATCGTTCCGTTTTCTCCGTACTCGCTCACATAGGGTAGCCAGGACGCTAATGTAGTAATGCTGATTCACTGTTTGTCCCTCTGGTACCCAATCAATGTGCACAATCCCTTTGATGTAAAAAAAAAAACAATCATCATTGCCTTGAATTTCGATTTTGACATTCGTGCTTTGTTTTTGTCGTGGAGAACCAGGAGTTTTCCAATGCATCGATTGGCGTTTAGTTTCGGGATCGTAAGTAAAAAACCACGATTCATAAAGTAATAAAATTTTGTAAGAAGGTGGGATCACTTTCAATGTTTTCCAAGATGTCAGAACAAATCATTCTTCGGCGTTCCTTCTGTTCAATTGTGAGACACTTTGGAATCATTTTTGAATACACTTTGTTCATGTTGAAACTTTCATGAAGAATCTGCCTAACACTTTCCTTGTCAACTCCTGTTAACTCAGACACTGCTCTGATTGTTAAACGGCGATCTTGTCGAACAGGTTTACCGATTTTTTCAATGTTTGCATCAGTTTTTGCTGACAATGGTCTGCCAGTGCGAGTGTCATCACTGGTGTCTTCGCGGCCATCTTTAAATCGTTTAAACCACTCAAACACTTGTGTTCGCGATAAACAATCATCGCCGTACACTTGTTGTAACATTACAAACGTTTCACTTGCAGATTTTCCTAGTTTGAAACAAAATTTGATGTTAACACGCTGTTCTTTCTGTACACTCAACATTTTCCGACGAACAGACAAAACGTCAACTACTTAAAACAGACGCCACGGGCAGACTGAGTGCAGGAGGCAGATGAAACTCGAGCAGTAGGCGGAGCGAGAGTTACGTGACAGACCACGCGACTTTCAGCCTTATTGCATTCGTTTTATTGTTTCACCAGTACTAGTCCGGTTTTTTTCTAGCCACACCTCGTACAGCAGTGTAGTAAGGCGAGGTGGTACCTGTCATCTTCGGCAGCTTCTGCCAATCTGCAAGTTGTTGATGTGCCCTCTCTCCTCAATTCCCTCCTTCCCTCAATCTCTCTCTCTCTCTCTCTCTCTCTCTCCCTCTCTCCCTCTTTCTCTCGCACCACAGCCAATTAAAGAGCATCGGTTGGTACGCACTCGCGACACACTAATATGGATAGAATTTCAGTGAAAAGAAGGGACGAGGCCTCTCTCAGACATCGCAACAGGTTGCTCTCAGTACAGAGATCTAAACAGCTTGCAAGTTTCAATTTCTTTCAGCCACTCTTTCTGCGAGTTGTAGCTTTCACACGCGTTACATTCTTTCGGAGCTCCATATTTTATATATCACGTTTTCCTTTGTTTTTGTAGGGCTCTATTGACATATACAGGGTGTTACAAAAAGGTACGGCCAAACTTTCAGGAAACATTCCTCACACACAAATAAAGAAAAGATGTTATGTGGACATGTGTCCGGAAACGCTTACTTTCCATGTTAGAGCTCATTTTAGTTTCGTCAGTATGTACTGTACTTCCTCGATTCACCGCCAGTTGGTCCAGTTGAAGGAAGGTAATGTTGACTTCGGTGCTTGTGTTGACATGCGACTCATTGCTCTACAGTACTAGCATCAAGCACAACAGTACGTAGCATCAACAGGTTAGTGTTCATCACGAACGTGGTTTTGCAGTCAGTGCAATGTTTACAAATGCGGAGTTGGCAGATGCCCATTTGATGTATGGATTAGCACGGGGCAATAGCCGTGGTGCGGTACGTTTGTATCGAGACAGATATCCAGAACGAAGGTATCCCGACAGGAAGACGTTCGAAGCAATTGATCGGCGTCTTAGGGAGCACGGAACATTCCAGCCTATGACTCGCGACTGGGGAAGACCTAGAACAACGAGGACGCCTGCAACGAACGAGGCAATTCTTCGTGCAGTTGACGATAACCCTAATGTCAGCGTCAGAGAAGTTGCTGCTGTACAAGGTAACGTTGACCACGTCACTGTATGGAGAGTGCTACGGGAGAACCAGTTGTTCCCGTACCATATACAGCGTGTGCAGGCACTATCAGCAGCTGATTGGCCTCCACGGGTACACTTCTGCGAATGGTTCATCCAACAATGTGCCAATTCTCATTTCAGTGCAAATGTTCTCTTTACGGATGAGGCTTCATTCCAACGTGATCAAATTGTAAATTTTCACAATCAACATGTGTGGGCTGACGAGAATCCGCACGCAATTGTGCAATCACGTCATCAACACACATTTTGTGTGAACGTTTGGGCAGGCATTGTTGGTGATGTCTTGATTGGGCCTCATGTTCTTCCACCTACGCTCAATGGAGCACGTTATCATGATTTCTACCTTTGCTGCTATAACATGTGCCTTTACAAGTACAACACAACATGTGGTTCGTGCACGATGGAGCTCCTGCACATTTCAGTCGTAGTGTTCGTACGCTTCTCAACAACAGATTCGGTGACGGATGGATTTGGAGAGGCGGACCAATTCCATGGCCTCCATGTTCTCCTGACCTCAACTCTCTGGACTTTCATTTATGGGGGTATTTGAAAGCTCTTGTCTACGCAACCCCGGTACCAAATATAGAGACTCTTCGTGCTCGTATTGTGGACGGCTGGCTGTGATACAATACGCCATTCTCCAGGGCTGCATCAGCGCATCAGGGATTCCATGCGACGGAAGGTGGATGCATGTATCCTCACTAACGGAGGACATTTTGAACATTTCTTGTAACAAAGTGTTTGAAGTTACGCTGGTACGTTCTGTTGCCGTGTCTTTCCATTCCATGATTAATGTGATTTGAAGAGAAGTAATAAAATGAGCTCTAACATGGAAAGTAAGAGTTTCCGAACACATGTCCACATAACATATTTTCTTTCTTTGTGTGTGAGGAATGTTTCCTGAAAGTTTGGCCTTACCTTTTTGTAACACCCTGTATAACTGTAATGATAACTTCAGTCTCATGTATTGGATACTGTTGCCCAAGTACGAGGTTCCCCTCCCTTCTATCATTCCCTATCAACATTACAGTGTTGCAGCTTACAGTTCTAACAGGTGGGCTGTCTGTCAACTGAGAAGCAGTATTCAGAGATCGCTCATAAGGAACTTGGTAGGGGGCAGAAGTTTGTGACGATTTGGGAGGTAGGATCAGCAAGTTTCAAAAGGACGGAGCGCCAGATCAAAGGGAGCAACAGCTGGGCAAGCAGATCGCTAGCGTTCGTCAGGAGAGAGTTGCAGGTTACTTGGGAAAGGTAATCCATGGTACAAAGTCTAAAGAAGCAGAGCAAGATCTATAAATGCCAGTTCCGTTGAAAGAAAAACGTTTGTCTGTCAAGAGGATGATGCGAAGGTCTTCAGCGACAACTACAGCAGAATGTTATCTAAAAATATGTCACAAAACCCACAGAAATCCTGGTCGTACTCCGGTATTTCAAGGCTGTTCGTTGCACCAAAGCTGGTTTCCAGACACTCGTGCATGGGACAAGAACGGACAATGAAGGTAGCATAACAGAAGCAAAAATACTGAATTCCATCTTGAAATGTTCCTTTATCAAGGAAGGTTTAGCGCCATTGCTCTAGTTCAATCCTCACCACAGCAAAAAGTCGGAACGATAATGCCTAATCCTTGCAAGAAAGACGGCGACGACCACTGCGAAGATGACTGATACAGAAACTAGCGTAAGTAAAAAAAAAAACTAAACACCTCCGGAAGAGTCATGAGAGCCCAAGGGTACCGACGGGCCGCTGTGTCATCCTACATCTACATCTACATTTATACTCCGCAAGCCACCCAACGGTGTGTGGCGGAGGGCACTTTACGTGCCACTGTCATTACCTCCCTTTCCTGTTCCAGTCGCGTATGGTTCGCGGGAAGAACGACTGTCTGAAAGCCTCTGTGCGCGCTCTAATCTCTCTAATTTTACATTCGTGATCTCCTCGGGAGGTATAAGTCGGGGGAAGCAATATATTCGATACCTCATCCAGAAACGCACCCTCTCGAAACCTGGCGAGCAAGCTACACCGCGATGCAGAGCGCCTCTCTTGCAGAGTCTGCCACTTGAGTTTGTTAAACATCTCCGTAACGCTATCACGGTTACCAAATAACCCTGTGACGAAACGCGCCGCTCTTGTTTGCATCTTCTCTATCTCCTCCGTCAACCCGATCTGGTACGGATCCCACACTGATGAGCAATACTCAAGTATAGGTCGAACGAGTGTTTTGTAAGCAACTTTCTTTGTTGATGGACTACATTTTCTAAGGACTCTCCCAATGAATCTCAACCTGGTACTCGCCTTTTGAACAATTAATTTTATATGATCATTCCACTTCAAATCGTTCCGCACGCATACTCCCAGATATTTCACAGAAGTAACTGCTACCAGTGTTTGTTCCGCTATCATATAATCATACAATAAAGGATCCTTCTTTCTATGTAATCGCAATTCATTACATTTGTCTATGTTAAGGGTCAGTTGCCACTCCCTGCAACAAGTGCCTATCCGCTGCAGATCTTCCTGCATTTCGCTACAATTTTCTAATGCTGCAACTTCTCTGTATACTACAGCATCATCCGCGAAAAGCCGCATGGAACTTCCGACACTATCTACTAGGTCATTTATATATATTGTGAAAAGCAATGGTCCCATAACACTCCCCTGTGGCACGCCAGAGGTTACTTTAACGTCTGTAGAAGTCTCTGCATTGATAACAACATGCTGTGTTCTGTTTGCTAAAAACTCTTCAATCCAGCCACACAGCTGGTCTGATATTCCGTAGGCTTTTACTTTGTTTATCGGGCGACAGTGCGAAACTGTATCAAAGGCCTTCCGGAAGTCAAGAAAAATAGCATCTACCTGGGAGCCTGTATCTAATATTTTCTGGGTCTCATGAACATCCTCAGCCCACAGGTGCCCCTAGATGCGGATATGGAGAGGACTCTGATCAGCACACCACTTTTCCGGCAGCATGTCAGTTTACGAGATCGGAACCGCTACTTCTCAGTCAAGTAGCTCCTCAATTTTTGTCGCAGGGGTTGAGTGCATCCCCTTACCTACAGCGCTTGGCAGTCCGGATGATCAAGCATCTAAACGCTTACCCAGATAGACAGAGCTTAACTGCCGTGATCTGATAGGAACTGGTGTTACCACTGCAGCAAGGCCGTTGGACACTAGTGTCAATAGTACTGACAAACAACTGAAATCGCTAAAAAGAAACAAACTCCAAAGGCCGATGAAATAACTATCTGGATCTATACCAAATTTACGGCTCAATTAGATGAAATATTGCCTGAAAGAAACTATACAGATACTCAGTTAGATCTTCGTAAGATTTCAGAGTTGTTAAAAAATTGGCAACTTTGCTTTAAATGTTCATAAATGTGAAATTTTTAACGTCATAGAACGATAAAACCTATTATCCTATCACTAAAATGTCTAAGAGTTAAAACTGCAAGATCTAAGTGAGTTTGAACATCGTGTTATAGTCGGCGTAGGAGCTACAGATCACAGCATCTTCGATGTAGCGATGAAGTGGGGATTTACCCGTACGACTGTTTCTCGAGTGTACCGTGAATGTCACGAATCCGGTAAAACTTCAAATCTCCGACATCGCTGAAGCCAGAAAAAGATCCTGCATGAACTGGACCAACAACGACTGAAGAAAATCGTGACATAAGTGCAACCCTTCAGCAAATTGCTGCAGAATTCTCTGCTGGGTCATCAAGAAGAGTCAGCGTGTGAACCATTCAATGGAACATCGTCGATCCAGGGTTTCGGAGCCGAAGGCCCACTCGTGTACCCTAGATGATTGTACGACACGAAAGCTCTATGTCTCTCCTGGGCCCATCAACATTGGACTGTTGACGACTGCAGACATGTTGCCTGGTCGGACGAGTCTCGTTTCAAATTGTATCGAGTGGATGGTCGTGTACAGATATCGAGACAACCTCATAAATCAATGGACCCTGCATGTTAGCAGGGGACTGTTCAAGCTGATTGGGGCGCGTGCAGTTGGATTGATATGAGACCCCTGATATGTCTAGTTTTGACTCTGACAGGTGACACATACGTATGTATTCTGTTTGATCACCTGCATTCATTAGTGTATATTGTGCATTCCGACTTACGTGGGCCATTCAAGCAGGACAATGCGACACCCCACACGTCCAGAATTACTACAGAGTGGCTCCAGGAACACTCTTTTGAATATAAACACCTTCTCTGGCCACGAGACTCCCCAGACATGAACATTATTGAGCATATCTGGGATGCCTCTCAACCTACTGTTCAGAACAGACCTCCACCCCCTCGCACTCTCACGGATTTATGGATAGCCCTACAGGATTAATGGTGTCAGTTCCCTCCAGTACTACATAAGACGTTAGCCGAGTCCATGCCACGTCATATTGCGGTACGTCTGCGTGCTCACGGGGGTCCTTCACGACTTTAGGCAGGCGTATCAGTTGCTTTGGCTCTTTAGTGCATATACGTACACGGGAATTGGATGCGATGAGCAACATACGGAATACGAGCACCTGAAACGTTGTGCCTTTCTTTAGTTGGTCAGTTAGGTTACCAGGCATTTGATACAATTATTGTTAGCTAACGTACAGCGTGTGACTAAAAGATGAAGCACCAAGAAGCGGAGAAAGAAAGGAAATGAAACTTCACATGACGAAGGTATGTGATGTGATTTCAGTGGTTACACTATAGAGCCAAATTTACAGAGAAATTGGCAGTATGATTCCACTAAGCAGATGAAATAACAACCCCTCTGGCCTGGATGCACGCACTGATTCGGTTTGCAAGAGTTTCATAATGCCGTTGTATGCTTTCCTCAGGTGGGCTGGTCCATATCTGTTGGAATACTTTATACCCTGGACACTGACACTGGGATGGAATTTTCGTCCGAGCTGGTCCCACATACGTTCTATTGGGGACAGATCTGGGGATACTACTGGTCACAGGATTGCCCCAGCATCACACAGGTAGTTCTTAAAGACACGTGCTATGCGCGGACGAGCGTTGTCCTGTTGAAAATTAGTACCATGGTACCTTCAATATGGCGTAATGTAGAAGGCGTATTGGAATAATAAAATGTTGGTCAACACGTCTGGAAGTGCTTAAGTGTCCCATAAGAGGCAACACGTGACGACGCAAGATGTATACGATGTACCGCTATACCTTCAGAGTTCCGACAGCAATAACAGCCTTGGCCTGAATTCATACCTGATGGCTTTCCAGGCCAGGAGTTAACTCCGCTGCACCTCTCCAAAACATTGAAACAACAGAACCTTTCTCCAGGTCGCCACCATACTCAGTGACGACGATAATTTGTGGTAATCCAGAAGCACAATTCATCACTGAATACAATGTGCACCATTCATGCCGTTTACATGGGATGGTAATTCGCTAATTTACCTTCTGCTAGTCTCCGTCCAGTATGGAACATGACACAGAGTGCTGCTGCAGTCCGTTTTCTCCTCTCAGATGGCCGGTGTAGATCTGACAGGGTTACCAAGTTCTTGGCACACAATGCGGCAATACCCTCTTCTCGTGGTAAGCCGTGGTCGACTGGAACCTTAACGATGGTAATGTCTGCCACTGTCGTAGATGAATGTCCCACAAATCTGGGTACTGCACTGTTCGACCAGCCGACCAAATGGCGACTCACAGTGAGGCGTCTTGCAACCTGTCGGTTGCTGATAATGCTCTCTCTCATAAGTACGTGTCTCCCCGTGTTCTTTAAAGCGATTACCCTACGTCTGATCCTGTTCACATCCATTGTATACCCTACCAGGCCTGGTAACAAAATTCAACACTAACGACACTCACCCACTGCCCTGTCACAGAGAATTCTAACTTGAATTATTTACATAACCACCGATTGTGCGTACGTGTACGAAGTTACAAGTACATCCGCCCATGTCGTCCATGTGTTTACTTTTTTGTCATTATGTACACTACTGGCCATTAAAATTGCTACCCCACAAAGATGACGTGCTACAGATGCGAAATTTAACCGACAGGAAGAAGATGCTGTGATATGCAAATCATTAGCTTTTCAGAGCATTCACACAAGGTTGGCGCCGATGGCGACACCTACAACGTGCTGACATGAAGTAAGCTTCCAACCGATTTATCATACACAAACAGCAGTTGACCGGCGTTGCCTTGTGAAACGTTGTTGTGATGCCTCGTGTAAGGAGGAGAAATGCGTACCATCACGTTTACGACTTTGATAAAGGTCGGATTGTAGCCTATCGCGATTGCGGTTTATCGTATCGCGACACTGCTGCTCGCGTTGGTGGAGATCCAATGACTGTTAGCAGAATATGGAATCGGTGGGTTCAGGAGGGTAATACGGAATGCCGTGCTGGATCCCAACGGCCTCGTATCACTAGCAGTCGAGATGATAGGCATCTTATCCGCATGGCTGTAACGGATCGTGCAGCCACGTCTAGATCCCTGACTCAACAGATGGGGACGGTTGGAAGACAACAACTATCTGCACGAACAGTTCGACGACGTTTGCAGCAGCATGGACTGTCAGCTCGGAGACCATGGCTGCGGTTACCCTTGACGCTGCATCACAGACAGGAGCGCCTGCGATGGTGTACTCAACGACGAACCGGGGTGCACGAATGGCAAAACGTCATTTTTTCGGATGAATCCAGGTTCTGTTTACAGCATGATGATGGTCGCATCCGTGTTTGGCGACATCGCGGTGAACGCACATTGGAAGCGTTATTCGTCATCGCCATACTGGCGTATCACCCGGCGTGATGCCATGGGGTGCCATTGGTTACACGTCTCTGTCACCTCTTGTTCGCATTGACGGCACTTTGAACAGTGGACGTTACATTTCAGATGTGTTATGACCCGTGGCTCTACCCTTCATTCGATCCGTGCGAAATCCTACATTTCAGCAGGATAATGCACGACCTCATGTTGCAGGTCTTGTACGGGCCTATCTGGATACAGAATATATTCGACTGCTGCCCTGGCCAGCACATTCTCCAGATCTCCCACCAGTTGAAAACGTCTGGTCAATGGTGGCCGAGCAACAGCCTCGTCACAATACGCCAGTCACTACTCATGATGAACTGCGGTATCTTGTTGAAGCTGCATGGGCAGCTGTACCTGTACACGCTATCCAAGCTCTGTTTGACTCAATGCCCAGGCGTATCAGGGACGTTATTACGGCCAGAGGTGGTTGTTCTGGGTACTGATTTCTCAGGATCTATGCACCCAAATTGCCTGAAAATATAATCACATGTCAGACCCAGTATAATATATTTGTCCAATGAATACCCGTTTATCATCTGCATTTCTTCTTGGTGTAGCAATTTTAATGGCCAGTAGTGTAACGCGTTAATTTAAAATTTCTTTCAATTATCCTGTTACGTCTTGTATTGTTATTTGTAATGTAGTTTGACATGCCGTTTACTGTTACTATAGGCATACTGTGTATCGTCTTGTTCATATTCACTACGTGATCTGAGGTATCCGGACTCCCCAAAAATCATACGTTTATCATTTTAGGTGCATTGTGCTGCCACCTACTGCCCCGTACTCCTTATCAGCGACCTTCGTAACCATTACACATCGTGACAGAGCAGAATGGGACTCTCCACGGCACTCACGGACTTCGAACGTGCTCAGCAGATTCGGTGTCACTTGTGTCATACATCTGTACACGAGATTTCCACTCCTACACACCCCTAGGTCCACTGTTTCCGATGTGATAGTGAAGTGGAAACGTGAAGGGGCACGTACAGCTCAAAGGCGTACAGGCCGAACTCGTCTGTTGACCGACACACACCGCCGACAGTTCAAATGGATCGTAATGTGTAATAGGCAGACATCTACCCAGAACATCACACAGGAATTCCAAACTGCATCAGGATCCATTGCAGGTACTATGACAGTTAGGCGGGTGGTGAGAAAACTTCGATTTCATCGTCGAGCGGCTGCTCATAAGCCACACATCACGCCGGTAAATGGCAAACGACGCCTCGCTTGGTGTAAGAAGCGTAAACATTTGACTATTGAACAGTGGAAAAACGTTGTGTGGAGTGACGAATCACGGTCACAATGTGGCGACCCGATTGCGAATGCCCGGTGAACGTCATCTGCCAGCGTGTGTAGTGCCAACAGTAAAATTCGGAGGCGGTGGTGTTATGGTGTAGTCGTGATTTTCATGGAGGGGGCTTGCACTCCTTGTTGTTTTGCGTGGCACTATCACAGCACAAGCGTATATTGATGTTTTGAGCACCTTCGATTGCATCTTTCAACACGATCGAGCACCTGTTCATAATTCACGGCCTGTGGCGGAGTGATTAAAGGACAATAACATCCCTGTAATGGACTGGCCTGCACAGCGTCCTGACCCGACACCTTTGAGATGTGTTGGAACCCCGACTTCGTGCCAGGCCTCACCGACCGACGTCGATACCTCCCCTCAGTGCAGTACTCCGTGAAGAATGGGTTGCCATGCCCCAAGAAACCTTCCAGCACCTGACTGAACATTTGCCTGCGAGAGTGGAAGCTGTCATCACGGGTAAGGGTGGCTCAAACCGTACTGAATTCCAGCTTTACCGATGGAGGGCGCTACTAACTTGTAAGTCATTTCGCCCGCATCTCGTGGTCGTGCGGTAGCGTTCTCGCTTCCCGCGCCCGGGTTCCCGGGTTCGATTCCCGGCGGGGTCAGAGATTTTCTCTGCCTCGTGATGGCTGGGTGTTGTGTGCTGTCCTTAGGTTAGTTAGGTTTAAGTAGTTCTAAGTTCTAAGGGACTGATGACCATAGATGTTAAGTCCCATAGTGCGCAGAGCCATTTGAACCATTTTTTTTTGTAAGTCATTTCCAGCCGGGTGTCCGCATACTTTTGATCACATAGTGTAGCTTATCGTGGAGCGTGATAGCTTGGGAGACAGCGTGGTGAGCCACACCCAGATTGCATCCACCCTATAGACTGTCGTTCCGACACATCGGCCACTTATCGTGTGCGTCTTTTCTGTGGTTTCCCACCCTCGTGTAGGCAAATTGTGGTCTGGTACCCAATCTTCGCCTCAGAAGATATCGCAAATTAACTTCGGTAGCTGAGCGGTAAATGTGAAAGATTGCATATTTAACCGAAGGGGTCCTGGTTCGATTCCCGGTCGGGTCGGTGATTTCAACCGCTAAGTAACGGAGTGCACTGTCGTCGTCACACTCATATCGTCGTCGTCTTTCCATTACTGAGAAGGCTGGATGGGCACGACACAAAAGCCAGTAAATGGAAATAAAAATTAGTCGTATCAACTGTTTAAACACAATAACACACAGAACAAACTTCTCCCTTCCTTAGGTTAACTGGTGGCTGTGGTGGCAGCAAGATTATCTGGCCCCAGTAGCTAAACAAAATAAATATTCCAAATCATGAAAACACTAGAAATTGTAAGGCAGGACAAACAAGAGGAGGCGGAGAGGTAGGCACGTTGAAGTCCAACCAGCAACCAAGTGGGACATGACAAACTCTCGAGTTCTGCCGAGCCCCACAAAACCATCTGGCATTATTCAGAAAATAGAAACCGCAGATAGTTACTGAAAGGGGTACTGTGAGTGGTGCAGAACCTATAGGTAGTTAAGAATTAACTTCAGAAAAACGTATAGCTGGGAAATAACTGTAAAATTTGATAGTATTGTATTTCATTTTTGTTGTAATGTTTATTTTTCTTTGTTTCATTTTTTATTTTCACCATTGTTCTGTTATTTATTATTATTATTATTATTATTATTATTATTATTATTATTAACTCATTAAGATGGAAAACATTAAAATTTCTGATCATATTACTGTTGTCATGTTGCATGTTGTCTAACAAGTTTTTGTAAAACTTATTTTAGAAAACTGTGGAACGAGTCAGGCAAATTGGTATCCTCAATACATTTTTAAAACGAACGGTTAATATACTGCTGGACAAAGTTCCGCGTGAGCCGTGCTTATTGTCATGCCGCCCATGCCTCAAACGGAGTCCCTTTGAAGCGTGCTTAAATTTTTTGATACTATTATTACTTAATAAATGTATCTTTTCTAATTATTAACATGTGTCCAAAAGTCTCTTTTTCTGCCACTTTATCATTTTCATAAATAACGAGCATTTCAGTAGGATCTATACACCTATGTTGCAGAACACATGAATGTAGCAAAACGAACGTAATTTAATACTGAGACCAACAAACAGTGTAAACAGCATTGTGTCCAACGACATTCGCGCTGCCTAAGCGTGGCCGCCCGTCATAGGAAATTTACATGAAATGGCGGCTCCTCAGGAAAGATACGAAACGCGACGACAGCAACAGTCTGGAGTTGCTGAAGCGACTAGCATTTGTCAATTTACATGCCTCGGTTACTGCTTACCACAGTCTGCTTGCCCCCTGTAACACAGAGTTACGCGACGCTCGCAGGTGCTCCAACGATCTTTATGGGAACTGTACCCGACGTCGATAAACTCGCGAGAACGGCGCCGGGCAGAATGATAACCGTTTTCAATTACGGCGGCGTTACAGTGGGTACGCTAATGTCAGAGCGGGGAGTCTCTTAAGAGCACTTTCATTGGCCGATACTGTTGTGGATAATGGCCGGGACGGTCACAACATTGCTGTTGGCAAGAGTGGAGCACAGCCCACAGTGTTGGCAGTGGGCCACTCGTGTGATCTTCGCTATCATCTGTTGTTGTTGCTGTTACTGCATCTCTCTCTCTCTCTCTCTTTCTCTCTCTCTCTCTCTCCCTCCCTCCCTCCACACACACACACACACACACACACACACACACACACACACACACACACACACATCATAGCTCTGAGTGCCTGGTGGAGGATATTTCGTACGAGCACTGGTCAATATCTGTCCTATTCGGCTCGTATATTCAGTTAATTAGTTACTTTTATGCTGCATGAATCATTTGTACTATTAAACGTAACTATGTGGAACAAGTCATTTTAATATATTACATATTCATTCATATTCATAAATATGACTACATGCTAGCCATTTAAAAGAACTTTTTTTTAAAATATAAATGTGTATAGCTAATTCCTACCTGCCAGCTGGCCGGCCGAGCGGTTCTAGGCGCTTCAGTCTGGAACCGCGCGACCGCTACGGTCGCAGGTTCGAATCCTGTCTCGGGCATGGATGTGTATGGTGTCCTTAGGTTAGTTAGGTTTAATTAGTTCTAAGTTCTAGGGGACTGATGACCTCAGAAGTTAAGTCCCATAGTGCTCAGAGCCATTTGAACCATTTGAACCTACCTACCACCTTTTACAAAATATTTACGTGTAAATTCTTCTACGGAACAGGAAGAGTTTTCAAGGAAAAACTGTCCCAGTTTGTTTCCGGATTTAGTTTCACTGTCTGTCAGATTTGTTTTATATCAATTATTACCGGGTAAGTGCTAAAAAATTTTGTAGCAGTATTGTGAACCCCGTTTTGTGCTAAAGACAACCTTACTCTCGAACAATGAACGTCATTTTATTCCTTCTGTTGTTGTAATTATGTACACAATTGTTCTTTTTGAATTGCAGTAGATTATTTACAACTTAAGGGAATAAATCTCCTGTGAAGCAGTAGTCAAAATGCTTAACTTCTTAAACATACATTGTGTGGTCAAAAGCATCCGGACACCCCAAAAAATATACGTCTCTCATATTAGGTGCATTGTGCTGCCACATACTGCCAGGTACTCCATATCTGCGACGTCAGTAGTCATTAGACATCATGAGAGAGCAGATTGGGGCGCTCCGCGGAACTCACGGAATTCGAACGTGTTCAGGTGACTGGGTGCCACTTGTGTCATACGTCTGTACACGAGATTTCCACACTCCCAAACATCCCTAGGTTCACTGTTTCCGATATGATAGTGAAGTAGAAACGTGAAGAGACACGTAGAGCACATGATCATACAGGCCAGCGTCGCCTGTTGACTGACAAGAGACCGCCGACAGTTAAAGAGGGTCGTAATGTGTAATAGGCAGACATCTATCCAGGCCATCACACAGGAATTCCAAACTGCATCAGGGTCCACTGCAAGAACTATGACAGGTGGGAGGTGAGAAAACGTGGATTTCGTGGTCGAGCGGCTGCGCATAAGTCACACATCACGCCGTTAAATGCCGAACGACGCCTCGCTTGATGTAAAGAGCGTAAACATTAGAGATTGAACAGTGGGAAAACGTTGTGAGGAGTGAAGAATCATGGTACACAATGTGGCGATCCGATGGCAGGGTGTGGGTATGGCGAATGGGTGGTGAACGTCATCTTGCAGCATGTGTAGTGTCAACAGTAAAATTCGGAGGCGGTGGTGTTATGGTGTAGTCGTGTTTTTCATAGAGGGGGTTTGCACCCCTTGTTGTTTTGCCTGGCACTATCGGAGAACAGGCTTACATTCATGTTTTAAACACCTTCTGCTTCCCACTGTTGAAGAGCAATTCGGGGATGGCGATTGCATCTTTCAACAAGATGGAGCACCTGTTCATAATGCACGGCCTGTGGCGGGGTGGACGGCAGTTGTGACCAAGCGGTTCTAGCCGCTTCATTCCGGAACCGCGCGACAACTACGGTCGCAGCTTCGAATCCTGCCTCTGGCTTGGATGTGTGTGATGTCCTTAAGTTAGTTAGGTTTAAGTGGTTCTAAGTCTAGGGGAGTGATGACCTCAAATCTTAAGTCCCATAGTGCTCAGAGCCATTTGAACCATTTTTCTGCGGCGAAGTGGTTACACGACAGTAACATAACTGTAATGGACTGGCCTGCGCAGAGTCCTGAACTGAATCCTATAGAACACCTTTGGGATGTTTTGGAAGGCCGACTTCGTGCCAGGCCGAACCGACCGACATCGATACCTCTCCTCAGTGCAGCACTCAATGCAGAATGGGCTTCCGTTTCCCAAGAAACCTTGCAGGACCTGATTGAGCGTATGCCTGCGAGAGTTGAAGCTGTGCTCAACGCTAAGCGTGAGCCAACACGATACTGAATTCCAGCATTACCGATGGAGGGCGCCACTAACTTGTACGTGATTTTCAGCCAGGTGTCCGGATACTTTTGATCACGTAGTGTATGTCAAAAATATGTTCGTGGGTGAGCACCACGTGTTATTCTTACAGCGCATGTTTGAGCAACGGAACGAGTTATCACTGGTTCTTTCTGACAAAGGGCCACACTTACTGGATGTGGGTCACTTTGTGAAGGTCCCACTGCCATTAGTCACGTTTCCACATGGATGTCTATGAAGAACAGCCGTGCTCTGCTGATTATTTCTGTCCACAGGTCTCACTTGCCTAAGACGCCCAGACTCATGATGGAGTTTTTGAACACCTGACACAGCAGTTGAGTCCCATAGTGCTCAGAGCCATTTGAACCATTTTTTTGAACACCTTGTAACCTCCCCCTCAATTATCGACCTTAATGACAGTGAAAAATTAAACCGCGTGTACCTAATGGAAATTTTGGAAAAGCAATCGTCACCGAAGTTAATTTGTCGGTAAAGAGGGAGGAAAGGGTTACATCTCAATGAAAGGAAAAATGCAAATGAAACTGGTGGAAATTAATTTTGGAAAGGGGTAAAGTTAATAAAGAAAGTAAATGTGCAGCTGTTACGTTTACAATGAACTAGCGGTAATTAGATATTTGAGATTTGGGGGAAATTACGGTCGCCAGTCCTAAGGACAATTACTATAGTAACTGAAAAAGAAAGGTTATTACACATATAATTAGCTCTAGAAGCGTGGCAACTGAAGGTTGACACGTGTAGTGTGAAAACTGAAAGTTTGTCAGAAGTAATAAATTTCGCTACACTCTGACTTAATTTAGCAAAAGAATTAATAAAACCGGAAAATCGAAAGTTAATTTAGTGACTGAAGTTAATAGTGAGCTTTCTTTCTGAAGCACATCGAAATTCAGTAGAATACGGTTAGTCTTAGACTAGCTCAACAATCATTTCAAAAGCTACTTGAATCTACACAATTTAGAAATAAGAGATTTAACTTTGAACTTGAATTAAATGATTGTGAACAATTAACAGTAGGAAAATTTAGTACGTACCAAGCTGAGCTGCAGTCACAGGTAAGCTAAAATACGGTAAGAAAGCTCGCACTCTTAATTCGTGCTTGTGTAATCTAAATATTGTAGCCAGCTATGAATACGTTAACTGAACTTTGAAATTAAAGCAGTGAAATGCTATAATATTACTTTAATGCTGGCGTTTTAATTTCAACGACACTCGGGTTCATTTCGGAAAAGAAAGGGACTCTGCTTGGTAATGCAATTGGGACAGTGAGCAACAAACGTTCATGCTAAGTTGCTGTAATTATAGTGACGAAAATGGAACAGTTTGAAAAGCTGAGGTCTGCCACACAGTTCTAAAACTTTACGTGCTTCCAGTCTTCCTTGTTGGTTGATTGAAGTTTTGAAGCCGTCGATCGAGGAGGTGGCGACAGTCACTCATTGTCGGCCGTCGCTGTTGCAGAAGCTGGATGTTGGCGCGCCTTCTTCTCGACATGGTCACCAGGCGAAACGGGCTCTTGATGTGCGCCAGCTAACGCTTCCCGTCCGCGACACCATGTCAGAAACTATCATCGCGAGTCGAGCGCAATTACATGCTGCCAAACCCCGAAAGCGCGACAACTCGCGGGAGCGTCACACAACACACCTGCTCCTCTCGCTACTCCAGCCAGACTGCCTCTGCTCGGCCTGCGCTCCACGCGACAGAGTTAACACTCCCAAAGATCCTACACACTTTGATTCTTCACACGACCTATCGATGTAATCGTTCGATAGCAGTTTTCCCTAGGCAAGACCCAACGTAAAAATACAAATAATATTTACGGAACAAACCAATTATACATCGATATAAATGCATATATATATATATATATATATATATATATATATATATATATATATATATATACAAATAGTAAAACAATTACAATATGTAAAGACACAGAAATGTCATATATTCAGGTAACAAAAGTAGGAAAAAAAATAATAGTACAATAGATGGAAATAGGAGGATATGCATTTCCGGTGTTACAACCTGAGAATCTCAGATTGGTCTGCATGCAGTGCAGCCTCGCTCTACTGCCTCTTCTTGCCCCACAGGTCTGACTTCCTGAAGGTGGGCGGCTTCTCAGAGGACGTGGTGGGCTGGGGCGGCGAAGACGTCTCTCTGTACCGCAAGTACGTCCGCTCCAGCCTCAAGGTGGTGCGCGCCACCGACCCAGGCATCTTCCACCTCTGGCACCCCAAGGTGAGCCCGCCGAAGACCGGCTGCACTGCTAGTCTCGAAATTACACAGTAGGATGTAATTTCAAAATTTACTTTATTTATGAAGTGTTGCTATCTCTTTAGTTTTCTGGACTAACCACCGTTCAAACGAATTCTCATTGTACTAATTTGACCACTTTTTGCGACCTGCAAGGAATGGTGCGACGGATTGTGTTAGTCTTTGCGAAGCCATTGAAAAACATGTAGCCAGTAGAGCACTACACACCAGAGGCATGCTGTCAGCTACAGATGGTTTCCAGATACAAGAGGTTTTCTGAGGATTCCAGAGACATAAAGCACAGTAATAATGATAATTTTATCTAGTTCATTGGTGTGGGATGATTCATAATTTACTGGACCTTTTCTACAGTCCACTGGAAGGCAACATACGTAAAATCCAAAATGTACATTCCTTTTCACCTGTGGAGTGGAATAGCTCGACGTGGCATGGACTCAACAAGAATTTGGAAGTCCCCTGCAGAAATACGGAGCCTTCCTGCCTCTGTATCCGGCTATAAATGCGAAAGAGTTGCCGCCGCAGGATGTTATGCACGAACTGACCTCTCGAATTGTCCCGTAAATGTTCGACACGATTCATGTCGGGCGATCTTGGTGGCCATATCATTCGCTCGAATTGCCCAGACAATAACATAACTGTAATGGACTGGCCTGCTCAGAGTCCTGACCTGAATCCTACAGAACACCTTTGGGATGTTTTGGAAAGCCGACTTCGTGTCAGGCCGAACCGACCGACACCGATACCTCTCCTCAGTGCAGCACTCAATGAAGAATGGGCTGCCGTTTCCCAAGGAACCTTCCAGCACCTGACTGAACGTACGCCTGCTAGAGTGGAAGCTGTGGTCAAACTAGTCGCGAATAGTTGCGTCCCGGTGACGTGACACCGTTGTTTGGGAGCATGAAGTCCGTGAATGGCTGGAAATCGCCTTCAAGAAGCCGAACATAACAATTTCCAGTCAATGATCGGTTCAGTTAGACCAGAGGAGCCAGTCCATTCCATGTAAACACAGCCCACACCAGCTTGCACTGTGCCATGTGTAAGTAGGCTATTTAGGTTTTCTTATTGGTAACGCCACGTAGCGCTCTGTATGACAACCACTGGCTGTGCTTTGTGCAGTCTGTGGCTGGTTTGCATTGTTGTCTGCCATTGTAGTGTTGGGCTGTTGGCTCTTAACAGCGCGTAGCGTTGCGCAGTTGGAGGTGAGCCGCCAGCAGTGGCGGATGTGGGGAGAGAAATGGCGGAGTTTTGAAATTTGTAAGACTGTATGTCATGAACTGCTATATATATTATGACTTTTGAACACTATTAAGGTAAATACATTGTTTGTTCTCTATCAAAATCTTTCATTCGCTAACTATGCCTATCAGTAGTTAGTGCCTTCAGTAGTTTGAATCTTTTATTTAGCTGGCAGTAGTGGCGCTCGCTGTATTGCAGTAGTTCGAGTAACGAAGATTTTTGGTGAGGTAAGTGATTTGTGCAAGGTATAGGTTAATGTTAGTCAGGGCCATTCTTTTGTAGGGATTTTTGAAAGTCAGATTGCATTGCACTAAAAATATTGTGTGTCAGTTTAAGCACAGTCCTGTATAATTTTTCTATGGGGACGTTTCACATGTTGACAACTTGGATCCATGGCTTCGTGGGGTCCCCACAGCACTCGAATCCTTCCATCAGATCTTACCAACTGAAATCGGTACTCATCTGACCAGGCCATGGTTTCTCACTCATATACGGTCCAACATATATGGTCACAAGCTCAGGAGAGACGCTGCAACGATACCGTGGTATTAGCCAAGGCAGTCGAGTAGATCGTCTTCTCCCATAGCCGATTGAGGCCAAATTTCGCCGAACTGTCCTAACCGATACGTTCGTCGTACGTCCCACATTGATTTCTGCGGTTATTTCATGTTGTGTTGCCTGTCTGTTAGCACTGATAACGCTGCGCAAACGCCACTGCCCTCGATAGTTAAGTTAAGGCCGTCGGCCACTGCGTTGTCCGTGGTGAGAGGTAATGCCCAAAATTTGGTATTCTCGGTACACTCTTGACACTGTGCATGTCGGTATATTGAGTTCTCTAAAATTTCCTAAATGAAAAATTCCATGCGTCTAGCTGCAGCTACCATTCCGCGTTTAAAGTCTGCTAAATCCTGTCGTACAGCCACCATAATCACTTGAAAACTTTTTCACGTGAATCATCTGAGTATAAACGACAGCTGCACCAATGTGTTGCTCTTTTAAACCTACCGCATATCGCTATCCCACGACTTTTGTCACCGTAGTGGACAGTGTGACAGGCAGAGAATTTCAACCGCTACCTACCGGTATAGACCAGAAGATTCGTAAGACAAGTTCCAGAGAGAGCGATTCGTGTGAGATTGTTCTAATTGTCTTATCTGACAATTCACTTGAGCAGTTAGAGCGCGAACTCCCGAAGAGAGAGTTTTCCATATATCCAGTGACAAAGAAACTCCAGTTTTCTTCTGCTATCAGGGGCTACCAGTTTTAAAGGGAGCGTTACCAAATATAGGAAATCATTTCGGCTTAGCACATGCGATAAGAAACAAATTTCAAACAATCTGAGCAGCCAGCTTGAAACATACCCCTCGTGGGATGGAGTTAAATATCAATGGATAAAATTCAAATAAATGGTAATACACTTTAAACTTCAATATGTTCAGAATATTCGCGAAGGATCATCATTAGACGAAAGTATTACGTAGTCAAAGCGAGCTTCAGCGCAGGTTTAAACGAAGCCAAAATGTATATAAGATAAGTGCAAGAAGAGTCCCGTGAAATATAGAAGAAAGGTCTAGTTACTAATGAGGAAGAAATTCTAATTAACTCAGTGACAATCTCAAACAGTCGTTCAACAGCCGTGCTAGCACTGACATGAAAGATCACGGACAAGACGCAAGTACTCTAGTGGCCATGGGGATGCACCAAGTGTCAAACTGGCATCATGTGGATACTGTCTACATCTACATCTACATCTACATCTACATCCATACTCCGCAAGCCACCTGACGGTGTGTGGCGGAGGGTACCTTGAGTACCTCTATCGGTTCTCCCTTCTATTCCAGTCTCGTATTGTTCGTGGAAAGAAGGATTGTCGGTATGCCTCTGTGTGGGCTCTAATCCCTCTGATTTTATCCTCATGGTCTCTTCGCGAGATATACGTAGGGGGGAGCAATATACTGCTTGACTCTTCGGTGAATGTATGTTCTCGAAACTTTGACAAAAGCCCGTACCGAGCTACTGAGCGTCTCTCCTGCAGAGTCTTCCACTGGAGTTTATCCGTCATCTCCGTAACGCTTTCGCGATTACTAAATGATCCTGTAACGAAGCGCGCTGCTCTCCGTTGCATCTTCTCTATCTCTTCTATCAACCCTATCTGGTACGGATCCCACACTGCTGAGCAGTATTCAAGCAGTGGGCAAACAAGCGTACTGTAACCTACTTCCTTTGTTTTCGGATTGCATTTCCTTAGGATTCTTCCAATGAATCTCAGTCTGGCATCTGCTTTACCGACGATCAACATTATATGATCATTCCATTTTATCACTGCTAATGCGTACTCCCAGATAATTTATGGTATTAACTGCTTCCAGTTGCTGACCTGCTATTTTGTAGCTAAATGATAAAGGATCTATCTTTCTGTGTATTCGCACCACATTACACTTGTCTACATTGAGATTCAATTGCCATTCCCTGCACCATGCGTCAATTCGCTGCAGATCCTCCTGCATTTCAGTACAATTTTCCATTGTTACAACCTCTCGATACACCACAGCATCAGCTGCAAAAAGCCTCAGTGAACTTCCGATGTCATCCACCAGGTCATTTATGTATATTGTGAATAGCAACGGTCCTATGACACTCCCCTGCGGCACACCTGAAATCACTCTTACTTCGGAAGACTTCTCTGCATTGAGAATGACATGCTGCGTCCTGTTATCTAGGAACTCCTCAATCCAATCACACAATTGGTCTGATAGTCCATATGCTCTTACTTTGTTCATTAAACGACTGTGGGGAACTGTATCGAACGCCTTGCGGAAGTCAAGAAATACGGCATCTACCTGTGAACCCGTGTCTATGGCCCTCTGAGTCTCGTGGACGAATAGCGCGAGCTGGGTTTCACATGACCGTCTTTTTCGAAACCCATGCTGATTGCTTGAGTATTCAAATAACTGACACTTCAGTTCAGCCACGAAAAGCAGGTATGGGTACAGCCATCTAGATCCTCAGATAAGAGAAGATTACGCAATGGGTCTGTCAATCATAAATCACAATTGCTTATCGGTTGTTCGTGTGAGATATTCGTTGCATGTCTCCAGTCAAAAAGAGAAATGCCTGCCGGCACGTGTCTGAATTCGCCGTCAGCAGGTTCGTGGCCTGCCACGCTGCTTGTACTGTTCAGAGCACCACGAGTCTTATGTGAAAATGGAACGCCGGTTCAGAAAGCCATACACAGTGCCATGCACGATCTAAAGGTACCAAGCGACTAGCACCAAAGTGGATACACACACTGTTCACTCTGCCATGCAGGATCGTACAGCCACGTACCTTTAGTCAGAATACGAGCTGGACTCAGGACTAGCACGACATAATGTTTTCGATGTCCCAGTTCTGGGAGAAACATTACAATGGACGTATCCATTCCATGACTCTCTGAGAAGAACGGCCGTTGCAGATGGTATTCGTCATCTCCATATAGACCCATCACCTGAAATGACAGTGTGGGGTTAGTTTAGTTGGCAATTTGGACTCCAGCTGTTACAGCTGTGACGTGTTAAGGCCTATGGCTGCACCCTATCTTCAAGTTCTCCATCATGTCATCTCGCAACAAAATAATGCAAGACGCGCACTGACGGTGCAGTCCTGACATACCTCAATATAGAGAGTGTTTGACTCTGCCCTGGCTTCCACATGTCTTACCTATTATTAAATATTTTCACCTGTTGCGGAAAGATTGGCACGCCGCCACTGGCCAGTCATTGTAATAAACTCTGGTACAGAGTTGGAGCAGCATGGAATTTACCCTCCAAGCTCAGCTCGACTCGTGCTCTGTCTAGTTGAAGGCTTTGTTGCTGCCAGAGGTGTCAACTCTGTATACTATATTTTGCACTCCATGCAGTCCCAAATTACATACAAATTCGGTCATGCATTCTTCCTGCTATACTGTGCATGCACAAAAAGCAATTTTGGTGTATAGAATATCCCATCGATATTTGGAGGTAAAGACACATATTAAAAACTTAAATATACAATATTCATGTTCCCAAAAATAATTAGTTAATAGTATATACCGATATGTAGTCGTTTAATTCACATAACATTCAAAAACATTCTTTTTACACCTATGAACTCTCACTGATGCTATGTGGACTCTCTTATTGATATTAAGTTACCCGAGGGTGGCCTACAAAGCCGAAAGCCAGTTAGATGTACTGATATATATAGTCTTAAAATATAATATTTCTCTGGAAAGAAACTTTTGTGCTGCTAGGAACTCTTTCTGGTGTTTTATGGTCTATGGTCTATGTCTTTAGTATCAAATTTTTAGTATTAAGTTATTTGACGACGGCTAGAAACCGAAAACCGGTTTTTGGAACATCATTACTGTGTATGTAAGTTTTTAATAAAATGTATTTATTTGGTGGCCAGCAGTCTCGAGAGGCACCTAGACCAACTGAGGTGAGACGGTCGATTCTAAGGAAATATGCGAAAAATGTCGCTGAAGATCTGGTAGCTGTTTAACGTAGTTTCTAGGAGCAAAGAAAGTCACCAACCGATTGTAAAAATGGCGCTCGTCATTACCGTTTTACATGCAAAAATAAAAATCTGTAACATCATCATCTGTGAATCTATACTTTGGCAGCGTATACTATTGATGAACAGGTCTGCTGTTTTCAGACGGGTGGAAGTGTTTAGATACCACGATTATCATGAAGAGTGTGGTACCCTGAAACGTAGCGATATCTCAACACTCTCTTCAGGCTGGAAAAACAAGAGCTTTCCATCGATAACAGTCTTTGGTGCTTCCTAATACGAAGCTCATTTTTCTTTCTGCTTCGGCTCCAGGACTTTCTGAACAAACTTCTTTATTTCTTTTTTCCCCTCCATTAGTTCTGTTTCTCCTGCTTCAAGTGATGTAATGCATTCAGCTACGTTAAGCGTCAAGTGCTTTTTAGTTATATTTCACTACTTAAATTTTTTCTCTGTTAGTATTGACATCGTTTTCCTGTCTATCACGATTTGCATCTTTAGTTAATACTTTCTATTTTGTAAGTAGCTGATTACTCGACGTCGTTTATTTAGTCATTTGTCTGAGTCTTGCAACTCTCTCTCTCTCTCTCTCTCTCTCTCTCTCTCTTTCTGTCACCTCTACCCCAACGAGATCAATAGAAAGCAGGTTACGTAGCCAGACTGATCTTTATTTCGAATTTCTCATTTCAGTATTTCACGGAGTAGGATCGTGACATTGCATTTGGTCCATCTACCGCCAGAATTTCACGGTGAATCCGTGCACAATTTAAACTTTTTGCCCACAAGAATAACACTGTCTGGCGTACTTCAATTATGCAGTACGTTTCCAGTTGTTGCACCACTTCACCTGCACACTGTGATGCACTTGTTACCCGTACTGTAGCAGACCTGCCTCTGCAGGAGAACCCGAACATACACTCTCTACTGATAGTGTGCCAAATACAGGGTATCTCCAAAAAACACCGACAAGGTACAGGGACAGGTCCCTGACACGAAAACAAGGAAAAAATATGTAGTAAACTGACAGCTGATATCTCAGGAAGGAGCATGATAAGGTTACGATTGCGGATGGGGCCGTAATCAATTATTCTCGGTTGCACAACAAATACGAAAATTTTATTTAAAGAAATTAAAAATTTTAAAACGATCTCTTAAAAAAACACAATTGACTGTATGAGGACTGAAGGCTTTATTACTAAAAGTCCACAATTTTGGGGCCGAAGGCCACCAAAAGTAACCTGAAACAATAAATGACTGACGGCTTGAATTAGAAGTCAGAAGAACAATTCCAAATAGCACTTATTAAAATGAATACTTTGTTTTAAAACAAACAGTAGCATGGCTGAAGGCCTTATTATAAAAGAAGTGAATTATCACTCGGCAGAAGGCCACAAGCAATTTCAAATAACAAACGGCTGAAGTCCTGAATTAGAAGTCAGGAAAACAATACCAAAATGGCACACATCTCAGCAAATACCTTGCTTTTAAAACAAGTTTGCTTTAAAAAAAAACATATTGTAACACGGCTGAAGGCCTTATTAAGAAAGAAGTGAAATTACTGCTCGGCTGAGGGTCACACCAACAATAATTAGAAAATTACGAACATCCTTAAAACAACATCAGAATCTAAGGAATTATGACAAGCGGTTCTCAGCAAATGTTCCAAGGGTCGACCTGGGAAGGTAACTCAAACATCAGATAAGGTGAGACAGGCAGCCAAGAGGTGTACTCATGTAACAGGATGGCAACTCAAACTAGAGGCAGCTTAAGCGCCGACCGACCGACTAACCAATCCGACTAACGTCCGACCACCGGTACAGCGATGCAATATTCTTAGGCAAGGGCGAAGAGACAGACAGCACTACCTCTTCAGAAAACACCCAAGCCCGAAGGGAACACTAGAACCGAGGTAGGCCTCCAAAAAAATTTGCACAGTACAATACAAGAGGCTGTCGAACTGTACGCCGTGTCAGACAGCATCAACACGACGAGGAAAGGTACACTGCCGGAAAAGTACGCTAACCCCCACGACAGGTAACTGCGGCGTTAGCGGCCACAAGGCAGAAAATACCGCTGGTTGCACTACACTGATAAGAATAATACAAAATTCAATGATGAATAGCAAATAGAGAAAGACGGCTGCAATATTTCACCACCTCAAAACACTTCACTCGTTGCCTCCTGGCTCAGTGGCCCCGTATTACGAGGTGCATTCAAGTTCTAAGGCCTCCGATTTTTTTTCTCCGGACTGGAAAGAGATAGAAACATGCGCATTGTTTTAAAAAGAGGCCGCGTTCATTGTCAATACGTCCCAGAGGTGGCAGCACCGTACGGCAGATGGAATTTTACCACCAGCGGCGAGAATGAGAACTGTTTTAAATACTTAAAATGGCGACGTTTTCCTTACTTGAACAGCGTGCAATCATTCGTTTTTTGAATTTGCGTGGTGTGAAACCAATTGAAATTCATCGACAGTTGAAGGAGACATGTGGTGATGGCGTTATGGGTGTGTCGACAGTGCGTTCGTGGGTGCGACAGTTTCATGAAGGCAGAACATCGTGTGACAACAAACCGAAACAACCTCGGGCTCGCACAAGCCGGTCTGACGACATGATCTAGAAAGTGGAGAGAAATGTTTTGGGGGATCGCCGAATGACTGTTGAACAGATCATCTCCAGAGTTGGCATTTCTGTGCGTTCTGTGCACACAATCCTGCATGACGACCTGAAAATACGAAAAGTGTCATCCAGGTGGGTGCCACGAATGCTGACTGACGACCACATGGCTGCCCTTGTGGTATGTTGCCGAGCAATGTTGACGCGCAACGACATCACGAATGGGACTTTCTTTTCGTCGGTTGTGACAATGGATGAGACGTGGATGCCATTTTTCAATCCAGAAACAAAGCGCCAGTCAGCTGAATGGAAGCACAGAGATTCACCGCCACCAAAAAAAATTCGGGTAACCGCCAGTGCCGAAAAAATGATGGTGTCCATGTTCTGGGACAGCGAGGTACCCATTGCGTTCCAAAGGGCACTACGGTAACAGGTGCATCCTACGAAAATGTTTTGAAGAACAAATTCCTTCCTGCACTGCAACAAAAACGTCCGGGAAGAGCTGCGCATGTGCTGTTTCACCAAGACAACGCACCCGCACATCGAGCTAACGTTACGCAACAGTTTCTTCGTGATAACAACTTTGAAGTGATTCCCCATGCTCCCTACTACCTGGCTCCTAGTGACTTTTGGCTTTTTCCAACAATGAAAGACACTCTCCGTGGCCGCACATTCACCAGCCGTGCTGCTATTGCCTCAGCGATTTTCCAGTGGTCAAAACAGACTCCTAAAGAAACCTTCGCCGCTGCCATGGAATCATGGCGTCAGCGTTGTGAAAAATGTGTACGTCTGCAGGGCGATTACGTCGAGAAGTAACGCCAGTTTCATCGATTTCGGGTGATTAGATAACTAGAAAAAAAATCAGAGGCCTTAGAACTTGAATGCACCTCGTATATCTCTTAAAAAAATAATGTAAATTTGTTTGTCCTTTGATTTATCGTGATCTGTTACTGATTGTTAGTGGAGTTAGTTTTTACTTTTAGCTTTAAAAAAAATACGAAAGAGATATAATAAGCAAAATAATGAATTTCGTAGGTTGCCAATTATGTATTATATCTGGTTTTATGGAGCGCCAGGCTCCCTACAAATTACTCTAAATGCAATAGCGTAGTATTACTCAGATCTGAAATTATTACTATCACAGAAAATAGACAAGTTTTAATAAAATTATTTCACTGGATTCCTTCAATTAACCTTACTGAATATTTTAACATCATTTCTTCCGCTCCGGCTATCAGACATTGTGATGTGAACATTTTTTTTTAAAAATGTACCGCGTAATGGCGGCTAATTGTTAACAGTTAGAGACCACTGTTACTCGCTCCGCAGCAGCTGGAAACATGCTAAATAATTTTCATTACATATTCTTTTCATAAGATAAATGTGGCGTAGGTTCTTGAAATAACGCCGGCCGGAGTGGCCGAGCGGTTCTAGGCGCTACAGTCTGGAACCGCGCGACCGCTACGGTCGCAGGTTCGAATCCTGCCTCGGGCATGGATGTGTGTGATGTCCTTAGGTTAGTTAGGTTTAAGTAGTTCTACGTTCTAGGGGACTGATGACCTCAGCAGTTAAGTCCCATAGTGCTCAGAGCCATTTGAACCATTTTTTTTTCTTGAAATAAACACGGAGATCACTTTATACTAATATGTTCTTACTAGGACACAGTTTACACCATTAAATATTTGCAATTACGTTACGACAGAAACAAATGCTAGCGCAGCACAATAGCTTGCGTACCTTATTCCAGCTAACACCAGAACGAACAGAACAAAACAGACTAGACAGAAGAATGAGCATTGCATTGTATTTTATACTCTTACAAAGACAATCACATTATAATCTCATACAATAAAAATGTCTTTTCTGCATTTATCGATCTATATTGTATATTTTTACAGTTAGTGTTATTACCTTTCGCAGATAAATCAATGTTTGTAATTCATTTTGAGTCACATACAGTCATTTTTATGTATGTTTCACTTCGATAATGGTGAATATTGCAAAAGGGACACTACACCCGGGAGCAACAACCCGCCGACCAAAGCCGAGATCTCTTCACTCAACTTAAACGTCCAGGGTTCGGTGTGCAGCGAAGTCGTCGCTGTAGTAGCTATCCCTCCTCGATCCGGTAGTGGCAGCACGCGCCAGCGACCCCAGGTTGCCCTCGCGCTGCACGGACATGCTCGCTGCTGCGCCCCCAACCCAACTGATGTCCGTTCGCCACTGCCCACTCCGCACAACGTGACCCGCAAATACTAGGGGTTGCTCCAAAGATAGTACCACAGTTCTCGTAACGATAAGCGCTGCTGCTGCCACTCATGGGCAGGCAAGCCAGAAACTTAGTGACGCCAGTAAATCGAATAAGAAACGGAGATGCCATAACCGCAATGACAAGATGCCAAGCAATGAACGGCATGAACAGGAGCCGCGCACTGCTCGTAAACATGGGCTCTAAAACGCATACCTTCGGTACTACGAAACAGGTCTCTTCTGCTGTAAGGAGTCTGCTTTCCATATTTTGAGAGAAAGTAGCAGGAACGAAAGCAAGGAAACAATGTCCAGTACACAAATCTGAAATGCGTACTTTAATAGCTACGAGCACTTGTTCATTTTCGTTAGGGCGAAACACATCTCTTCTACTGAACAAGTGCTGATAGCTCTTAAGGTATGCATTGTAGAGCCCAGGTTTACTAGACTTTTTTTCTAGTTTCGGTGTAAGGAAAGGTACCTGTCCCTAAGGTTTGTTGGTGAATGTCGCTGACGAATGACAGTTCCTCTGACCATGTGCCATGCGTTCCTTGTGTGTTGCTGTCTGTGTGATTGACACAGCGTACTGTAAACAGCAGAATGGTCCGATATTCGTATACGGCCAAGCACATGGAAACGGTCGAGAAGCAGCGTGTCTTTTAGAAACCGGTCCTCCAAATCTGATGCACGCACACTTGGCCGCGTCCCTGCACCTTCATCTATCTGAAAGGAACCTTGATCACACAAACGCCCAGAAAGGGCATTAAATGTCGTGTGATGTGAATGGTGTATGTAAGGGTACTTGTTTTGGTGTAGCGGTACTTGTTTTGGTATAGCCATGCTGCCCTGTCGGCCGTTTCCATCTGCTGGGCCATATGCGAACATTATCTCGGCATGTCCCTGACGTGAATACCGTACTGTTCCGCTGCGTACCATATCACACAATGACACAGCCTGTAACACGCAAGAACACACGGCCCTTGGTCTGAGGAACTTCCATTAGTCAACGTCATCTACCGTGGCAGCGATACATTTCCGGACACAAGTTCATAAGACGTACAGGGTCATTACAAATGATTGAAGCGATTTCACAGCTCTACAATAACTTTATTATTTGAGATATTTTCACAATGCTTTGCACACACATACAAAAACTCAAAAAGTTTTTTAGGCATTCACAAATGTTCGATATGTGCCCCTTTAGTGATTCGGCAGACATCAAGCCGATAATCAAGTTCCTCTCACACTCGGTGCAGCATGTCCCCATCAATGAGTTCGAAAGCATTGCTGATGCGAGCTCGCAGTACTGGCACGTTTCTTGGTAGAGGAGGTTTAAACACTGAATCTTTCACATCACTATGCGTGAAACTTGCCCGCACGCGTTCAACCGTTTCTTCGCTCACTGCAGGCCGACCCGTTGATTTCCCCTTACAGAGGCATCCAGAAGCTTCAAACTGCGCATACCATCGCCGAATGCAGTTAGCAGTTGGTGGATCTTTGTTGAACTTCGTCCTGAAGTGTCGTTGCCCTGTTATGACTGACTGATGTGAGTGCATTTCAAGCACGACATACGCTTTCTCGGCTACTGTCGCCATTTTGTCTCACTGTGCTGTCGAGCGCTCTGGCGGCAGAAACCTGAAGTGCGGCTTCAGTCGAACAAAACTTTATGAGTTTTTCTACGTATCTGTAGTGTCTCGTGACCATATGTCAATGAATGGAGCTACAGTGAATTTATGAAATCGCTTCAATCATTTGTAATAGCCCTGTATTTCCCTCCAATTCCAGTCAGGAATCCGTCCCTGTAGTTTGTCGGTTTTTTTAATGTTCGCCCTGTATAAAGCACTGCTGCAGCGGAGACCATAATTTACACTCTCTTTTGGGAGTAAATATGTTTTCTGTTCCAAGTAGATGATATAAGACGCATATCACCCTGAAGATGTATCGCGTCAGAGCCGAGTTGTAGTAAAGGCATAAGAATGTACGATAGCTTGGTGGCTTTCTCTCGTAAGTACGAACAGTTGGCTGTCTGATAATGAGCAGAAGCCCGATATTCGTCAGTGTGACACAAACGTGAAAAATTTGGTGGCACTCAAAATAATATCGAGGTAAATCTTGAACAAGCCCACTCGGTTAGCCGCGCGGTCTAACGCACTGCTTTCCGGGCGGGATGGCGTGCCGGGCCCGGCAGAATCCGCACTGTGGATTAGTGTCGAGGTGCGCTGTGCCGGCCAGTCTGTGGATGGTTGTTAGGCGGTTTTCCATCTGCCTCGGCGGATTCGGGCTGGTTCCCCTAATTCCGCCTCAGTTACACTGTGGCGGCGATTGCTGCGCTAACACTTCCTCCACGTACGCGTACCCATCACCACCCAACCACGCAAACATTGGGATTACACTCGTCTGGTGTGAGACGTTCCCTGGGCTGCTCCACAGGGGGCCGAACTGCCCAATAACCTTGGGTTCGGTGTGGCTCGGCGGTGGGGTGAGTGCACTGCTGTAGCCTGTTGTAGGGTTATGAACCGGTGAGGGCTACGGCGGGGACGAAATCTCTCTATCGTTTCTTGGTCCCCAGTTCCATACAATACAATACAAGCCTTGAACAAAACCAAAATACATATTATTTTGCGTGACTAACACACACGAAAACTAATCATAATGTTACATAGGGATGTTTGAAATTGTAAGGTGTCCATACGACATGGTGTATTTTTTGTTGACTGCTACCATTTGTGTGTGTGTGTGTTGTGTGTGTGTGTGTGTGTGTGTGTGTGTGTGCGTGTGCGTGTGTGTGTGTGTGCGTGTGAGCGCGCGCGCGTACGTCTTTCGTTGTTGTTGTTGTTGTTGTTGCTGCTGCTGCTGTAATCAGCTGTAATCAGCCTGTAATCTGGTTTGAAGCAGCTCACCACTTTTGTCTGTCTTGTGCAACTGTTTCATACCTGCATAACTTCTGGCGCTTTGCACCAGTTTGAACTTGCTAGTTAGTTACTTTCATGTTCCGTGGATCATTTTGCACGATAAGTCGTCATGATGTGAAACGAGACATTTTTCATTCATATTGCAATCCCCCCCCCCCCCTCCCCCGAAATGAAAACAAGATATACAGATTGAGTTAGCAATTCCTTCCCATCTCATTTTACACATTACAAACCTAGAAATTCTTCTACGGAATAGGGGTTGTCAAGGAGAGAGTTTTTCAATTTATCTTCAAATTTTACCTTGCTGTTTGTTAGACATTTTGTATCACTCGGTAAGCGGTAAAAAATTTTTGTTGCAGCGTTGTGCACACCATTCTGTGCTAAAGACAACCTTAATCTTGAGTAATGATGTCATTTTTTTCTTCTAGTATTGCAATTATGTACCTCATGGTTCCTTTTGAACTGTGGTGGATTATTTACAGCACACTTCATGACTGAATGAACATACTGTGAAGCGGTAGTCAGAATGCCCAATTCCGTAAACATGCTCTACTCTCCATCTGCAGTTTTAAAAAAAAATGTGTGTGAAATCTTATGGGACTTAACTGCTAAGGTCATCAGTCCCTAAGCTTACACACTACTTAACCTAAATTATACTTAGGGCAAAGACACACACCCTTGCCCATGGGATGACTCGAACCTCCGCCGGGATTGCAGTTTTCACCTCCGCTCCTCCCCCGACTATTTGTTGACGCTGCAGGGTGCGTTCTATCAATCTATCCCTTTTTAGTCAAGTTCTCCGATAAGGATCTTTTGTCCACATTGCTGTTCAGTACTTCTTCGTTCGTGCATTACACTGACGCATATAGGCCCTCCCCACCGGTACTTCATTTATGTGATCAGTTCCCCATGCTAATGTACGGCAGTTGCCCCCAGCCTTCCATAGAAATAAAGTCATAATCTTTACAAACAGAAATCGCATCCTGCCCACCACATAGACAAAAGTTTGCGTTCAATATCAGTGAAGCCGGCCGTGGTGGCCGAGCGGTTCTAGGCGCTTCAGTCGGAACCGCGCGTCTGCTGCGGTCGAAGGTTCGAATGCTGCCTCGGGCATGGATGTGTGTGATGTACTTAGGTTAGTTAGGTTTAAGCAGTTTTAAGTTCTAGGGGACTGATGACCTCAGATGTTAAGTCCCATAGAGTTCATAGCCATTTGGATCATTTTTTATCAGTTTGAAGAAAGCCATAAAATATAACGGACAACCACCAGCAACACGTATGCTCAAAGCCCTTTTTCACATCTCATAACTGACTCACCATTTGACACTTTTTCTTGCAACTAAAAACATCAGATGGCTCTGGATTCTATGATCTTCCTGTGGCGTTGGTACTTAATTCACGATATTTTATTCGACGTCGTACCAGCCAAAGTCAAAGACTACTAAAATATTAATATAGGTCATATTCACATGTGTTTGAATGTTAGCTGCCTAATGGAAAAATAAACAGAAAAAGTGCCCTACAAACATAATGCTCTAAATTAGGTACATTGTATGTAGTTTGGTTCAAATGGCTCTGAGCACTATGGGACTTAACTGCTAAGGTCATCAGTCCCCTAGAACTTAGAACTATTTAAACCTAACTAACCTAAGGACATCACACACATCCATGCCCGAAGCAGGATTTGAACCTGCGACCGTAGCGGTCGCGCGGTTCCAGACTGTAGCGCCTAGAACCGCTCGGCCACCACGGCCGGCTGTATGTAGTAGGTAGCTATTATAAAGTGGTCAGATTAGTACGTTAGATGATATGCAAACAAAGTTTCACAAAATTATCGTATTTATTTTGTAAGAAATTATGCTCCACCCTTCTCCCTTCTTAGAAATTCATGTTTTTTTCCTTCCTCCAGTTGAGATTGTGAGTACGCTCTGGTAGGTTGTTCGTTTTTATTTTATTATGATGACTGTTTAAAGTGGACCATTTTTTCCTGAACGCATTCGGGAGGACGACGGTTCAATCCCGTCTCCGGCCATCCTGATTTAGGTTTTCCGTGATTTCCCTAAATCGCTACAGGCAAATGCCGGGATGGTTCCTTTGAAAGGGCACAGCCGATTTCCTTCCCCATCCTTCCCTCACCCGAGCTTGCACTCCGTCTCTAATGACCTCGTTGTCGACGGGACGTTAAACACTAATCTCCTCCTCCTCCTCCTTTTTCCTGAAACGTGTTGAGTGTCACAAGTAAAAGCTCGTAGTACTGCCACAGCTGTATGAAGGTGGTGTCATTTAAACATTTTCTGTAGATTGCATATCACGGAGCCTGCAGCAGATCGTGTTCTCTAAGTACACACGTGTGCTCCCTGTGTTGCAGGAGTGCGGCCGGCGGCTGCCCGCGGACCAGTACCGCGCCTGCCTGCGCTCGCGCGCCCTCAGCGAGGCGTCGCACGCCCAGCTCGGCTTCCTCGCCTTCCGGGACGAGCTGACCCCCGCCCTCGGCGGAGTCGGCAACGCCAGCAGCGGCAACCACAACGGGCAGACCGGCAGGAGGGCGTGACGTCAGCACAGGCGCACAGCGGGCCCAGCCGGGGCGGGTGGGGGCCAGCCCAGCTGCAAGAGTGGTGGGGGGTGGAGGCGAGCGTGAGGAAGGTCAGGCAGTGGCTCTGGGGAAAGCTTGAGGACAAACGAGTGTGCACCGGGAAACGTGGCTGGGCCAAAGACCACTAAAAGAAACCGAGCAACTGATTGTCGTACTCATTCGTAGGATTCTGTGGCCAATTTCACCTTGAAATCCACCTGAGCATCGACCGAGCGAGTTGGCGCAGTGGTTAGCCGCTGGACTCGCATTCGGGAGGACGACGGTTCAATCCCGCATCCCGCCATCCTGATTTAGGTTTTCCGTGATTTCCCTAAATCGCTCCAGGCAAATGCCGGGATGGTTCCTTTCAAAGGATATGGCTGACTTCCTGCCCCGTCCTTCCCTAATCCGATGAGACCGATGACCTCGCTGTCTGGTCTCCTTCCCCGAAACAACCAACCAACCATCCACCTGAGCATTATGCCTTATTGCACTATAAAATAAAATAAAAATATGGAAGAGTGTTTTTGTACATCTTCTGGATCATCTGCACTGCATCTAGAGTGCTGTTTCCTGAACAACAGTTCTCACATGGCAGTCAGCTGGAGTGCGTATCAAGTCAAAGAAGATAAACAGACTGATTTAGTTCTACCAGACAAATGTCAATGATTGGCAGATGACAGAGAAGAAGCTCAGTGTTGGCATTCAAGAAATGATGCTGCATTCCTGCCTGCTCACACGTTTTTCTGCTAGTGTGATGGACGTTTCTCGTTTCAAGATAATATTTACGTAAAACTTATATTCACCTATACAACAGAGATGACTGAGATGATTAATCAAACCTTCCATTACTGGTTTTGGCTGTCTTTGCTATAACAGGCATTATGCGTAATATTACAGCAAAATGTCTGGTGTCATATCACAAAACACCATTCCTGTCTCTTGTTCCTGCACCAACTCGTCATGAGAACGTGAGAACTACTAATGTCGTCCCAGCAGGACTCAGGCCATGCCATGATCAGCTGGCAAGAGGGAACAAGTGCATCTAGTATGACGAGAACAAGAAAGAGACGAAACTGACACCTTCACTATTATGCACCTGTCTCTGGTTACGACAAATCTCTTACTTGCTGCAGTAAATGCACATTATTCCCAAACAAATGGTTTACTTGAACAGCAGCAATGGGTTCAAATTTAAGTATAGAGTGCACTAATTGTTCTGTGTTATCTATGAATACAAGTAGAATTCACAGTAAAGAAAGAACATATAGAACAATTATGTGCTATAAGTAAAGAACAGTACTGCTTATCCTCTTAAGGTACTACAGGCATATACGTGACTTACATTCTCCCTTTTACAATAACGATTATAGCAAATGTTTCACATTTTGTTGTAACAAAAATACAGTAAAGAGTGTGATCTACAGATTGCTTCTATGAAGCACCTACAGTCACAAGACCCGTTGAAGAAATGTCAACTCTTAAGGATGGAAAAAGTTTCCGAATGAAGGATGTCTCTCTAGCAGAGATTATGGTATATGTATACCAGTGCTACTGTCTCATATTAAAATAGTGGATCACTGAGCTAATAACTAATAATATGGAGAGGGGGGGTGGGGAAGGCAAGAAGAGATGATGAAACAGAAAACAAATTTTAGGTTAAAGGACTGAATAATTTGTTGATTTAATCAATAGTAGTCAAAATGTATCTACTTCTTAATGCTTCTCCAATCCTCAGTAGGACCAACTTACCCAGACATCGCATATTTAGCAACTTCTTGTCCTTTCTCTTTTGACACCAGTTTCCAGAATTTTCCGTTATTTACCTCCTGCCTAAATCGGTAGAAATGTTGCATCAGTGAGTCATTAACCTCCATGCTAAACTGCGTGCTCTAATCCTGTAATTTATTCCAGTCACTGAATCATGCTGTATCAGGTCAATTGCAAAGTCACCTATAGAGTGCACTAGTTGTTCTATGTTCTCTGTGAATACAAGTAGAATTCACAGTAAAGAAAGAACAGATAGAACAATTCCATGGTATAAGTAAAGAACAGGAATTCCACACTTGCACAAGCTCTACATAGCTTCATTACATCCTTCGTTCTCACTCTTCTTCACATTTCAGAAGTTCACTTTTGAGATATTTGCTAGAGAAATTTGCAGTATTCTCGTTTGCTTTCTTACTTATGGTACGCAGAAACACCTATTCCCAATGTAGATTCATTTCTCCTCCGACGTTAGTTATGCCATTTTAGAAAATTTCTCAAGATTAAACGTACATCTGAAATCAAATTTCTACGGTACCACAAACATGTAATTAGCTACAGTGGTCCAATACTTCCACTGTCATCGTGTCATCTGTGTTCATTGCCAATGTAGATGTTATTATTCATCAAATTCGAGTATTTTATTCACTCTAACATTTTATGGAACATTTTAGCTCTAAGTCGGCAAGACTAACTATGTTATTTCAACTGTAGCTCTTACTGGTTTTTCTCTGTCTTTCTGCTCTGTCTTTTTTCCTTTAATGTTACGCGTTTTCTTCTTTCTTCAGGCGATTTAGACGTTTAACCTTATGGAACTAATATTAATCTTTCTGCTAAATGTGTGTGTTGGATCTTCTTACAAGTAAAAGTACAGCTCTCACAGATCAAGTTCGTTTTGGTTGTGTGATGGATATTACTGAATAAACTTTCACTGGATTTGCGGGATTTACAAAGAAATTAATCTGCATATCTGGACATAATTCTATCATTAATCTAAGATGAACAAGAAAAGGACTATGTACAGGGACAGTGTTGAAAGACAATTTACTATCGAATTGCTATGATATATATCACTGAGGAACATTACACTATACTGTTCACATGGCAGTTATATGCTAGTGAAATTATTATGTCACCTACATCTATTTTCATAAAACAACAATCCGTGAAGCACACATTTTATTATCTGCAACAATCCCTTTGACATTATAAGAAGAAAATAGTAAGGGTAGTGACAGGTACCACTGTAATTCTGGAATATGTAGACCACCAGCAAACCACAAATGAATATGATTTGTCATATTTGGGAAGACTATGAGACTAACAATAAATCAAATATGTATGAAGTAGTGGACAATCATGTAATATTTACAGCCGTGATGTACAAAGTCCCAAAACTGTTTGCAATCATCAGTGTCACATGGACAATAATTAGGATGATGATCAGGTCTATGACACATTGAAATGGTTTATGGTTTATGGTTTCTGAAGAGCACAGTTAACAGACAGAGGTAGGTTAGATGCAGCCAAAGGTTTTGTAACTGTACAAAAATGTGCATATGTGCATTAAACGTTGATGATTGTAATATTTTAGTAATAAAATTGTTAGCTCTGAGTCTAATAAAAGTTATGTTTCTAGTGTGTTCCCTCTTTAACCTCAATGGCTCCATTCCTTGATCACCAGTGTGATAGCATTTTTTTTAATCAACAGGCAGAATTAGTTCTTCTTGCAAAGAATACAAGCGTTACTGTCAAGATGAAGAAAGAAGCATCAAGAGGGAAAACAGTAGATGATGATTTTGTTAGAGGTATTGACTGGTTTTACACGAGTGGGACAAGCAAACTCTGGAAGAACACAGTTCATCCATTTTGTTACTCTCAGGAATAGCATCTCCTCTTAACGTAGTGTACCTACGAAATACAATAAACAACGTAAAGGATTGAGAGTTCTTGGAGTCCATATTAATGAAAACGTAAACTGAAGAAACCATAAACTGGAAAAATCAAATAACAGAACTACACCCTTGTCCTGTTTTTTGACCTTGAAATAGCTGCCAGATTTGGTGACTCTCACTCTGATTCAGTCTGTAATGACCGTGTTGTTGACAGGACATCAAACTGTAGTCTTCTTTCCTTGAGCCCTTCCTTCCTTCCTTCCTACCTACCTTTAATCGAGAAATAAGTGCAGCATATAGCTACAAATCTCATGCAGAGTCTTCCCATGTGAACAAAATGTTTGGTAGAGAGGAGAAGTGAAACTTCATGGCAGATTAAAACCGTGTGCCGGACCGAGACTCGAACTCGGGAACTTTGCCTTTTGTGGGCAAGTGCTCTGCTATATGAGCTACCCAAGCATGACTCACGACCCCTCCTAGCATCTTTAATTTTTCCAGTACCTCGTCTCTTGCCTTCCAGACTTCACAAACTCGGAGTGAAAATTTCGCTATGGAAAGTAGAGGTGTTTTAAAATGTAGACAAAATTTTTTTCTCCTTAATGAATCATTCTTAATCACAGAGCAATTCTTGAAGAAAAACAAACCTTCAAAAAGGTTTTTAATTCCACTTCATTTCTTTCATTGACACTTTCTACATCATAACATTTTGTTAAGGGAAGAAGTTAAATGGGGTTTGAAGCCAGTGATGGGGCACTACCAAAATAAAAAATAAAAAAAATAAAAATTAAAAGACAAATCCTGAAATTCGAGTCAGAAGTAGAGCATATATTTGAGTCATCCAGGTGCCAGTCAGTGACCATCAAGCTTCCTGGGCTTCTACTAATTCCACATCACAGTTGTCCATGTGACAAATCATGGCCAGTCACCAGGAACAACCACAGCTAAATACACTGCCGACTGGGACAGCCACGTATTGCCTTCTTTCCTTAGAAATTAGCGTGACACACTAATGTCACATCTCCTGCTAAGTCAGCGAGCAGGAGCAACATTTAAGCCCACCCAAGCCAGTTTGTCAGCATTCGACATTCTGAGCAGGTGTGTCGCGTCCAGTCAGCATCAACGAGGGCCACTGCCATCGCCAATGCTACAGGCGCGTCTCCTGTCCACAGTCCAGCCCAGCCTCGACAGCCAACACTGAGCTGGCCGCCTGGCCCTGCTCTTCAGTGTCAGTCCAGGCTTCGACTCCAGGAAACACCATCACCACACAACTGTGAGACCGCCATCTCTCACAATGCCGGCCGACGCTGCCTCAATCTTCAGCAAAGAAGCACAACCAAACCCATTCAAACCTTCATCGTCATACAGTTTATAGCGAATTTGCTTCAAGGAACGTAGAACTAACTAACTACCAAAACAGCCTAATTGAAATTTTTTTTTCGCAGTTCATTATCCGAAGCTATGGTAGTTCAGCTATAATGTGGAGAATGAGGTTCTAACAATAAACCGTTTGTACGAGAAGGACTATGCCTGTCCTATGTGTAGAGATTTAGGTAGTGAGTAATCATGGTGACGGTTTCGTTGACCGTGTGGCAAATAACACCTTACGATATCAGTCATCGTGACAGTTCCATCTAACATATGGCAAATAAGATCTTATGATTTCAGTTATCTGACGAAGCAGACACATCCCCCCAGTGCATATGCACCGAAGCGCCAAAGAAACTGGTACAGGCGTGCTTATTCAAATGCTGGGATACGTAAACGGGCAGAATATGACGCTGTGGTCGGCAACGCCTACGTAAGACGACAAGTGTTTGCCGCAGTGGTTAAATCGGTTACTGCTGCTGCAATGGCAGGTTATCTAGATTTAAGTGAGTTTGAACGTGGTGTTATAGTAAGCGGACGAGCGATGGGACACAGCATCACAGAGGTAGCGATGAAGTGGGGATTTTCCAATATGACCATTTCACGAGTGTGCCATGAATATTAGGAATCCGGTAAAACATCAGATCTCTGTCATCTACGCGGCCGGAAACGTTCTTGCAAGAACGAGACCAACGATGACTAGAGACAATCACTCAACGTGACAGAAGTGCAACCCTTCCGCAAATTGCTGCAGATTTCAATGCTGGGCCATCAACAAGTGTGAGGGTGCGAACCGTTCGACGAAACATCATCGATATGGGCTTTCGGAGCCGAAGGCCTACTCGTGTACTGTTGATGACTGCACGACACAAAGCTTTACGCCTCGCCTGGGCCCGTCAACATCGACATTGGACTGTTGATGACTGGAAACATGTTGCCTGGTCGGACGAGTCTCGTTTCAAATTGTACCGAGCGGGTATGGAGACAGTCTCATGAATCCATGGACCCTGCTTGTCAGCAGGGGACTGTACAAGCTTGTGGAGGCTACGTAATGGTATGGGGCGTGTGCAGTTGGATTGGTATGGGACTCCTGAAACGTCTAGATACGACTCTGATAGGTGACACGTACGTAAGCATTCTGTCTGATCACCTGCAGCCATTCATGTTCATTGTGCATTCCAACGAACTTGGACCCTTCCATCAGGACAATCCTACACCCCACAGGTCCAGAATTACTACAGAATAGCTCCAGGAACACTCTTCTGAGTAAAAACACTTCCGCTGGTTACCAAACTCCCAAACATGAACATTATTGAGCATATCTGGGATGCCTTGCAACGTGCTGTTCAAAAGAGATATCCAACCTATCGTACTCTTACGGGTTTAAGGACAGCCCTACAGGATTCATGGTGTCAATTCGCTCCAACGTTACTTCAGACATTAGTCGAGTCCATGCCACGTCCTGTTGCGCCACTTCTGCGTGCTCGCGGGGGTCCTACACGATATGAGGCATGTGTACCAGTTTACTTGGCTCTCCAGTGTATATCTGAATGTTTGAATTAAATGGCGTACGTAACTAAATTTTATAATTACATTCTTCACACATAACCATACGTAAAACAATATTTTCAAAAATCTCTCGTGAGGTGGCGTGATTAAAATTTGTTTATAGCGATTGTTGTTCTCTTTCACAATTTTTCAGTGGCGTGGAAGGATGCCAGATACTGCCTACAATTCCACTCCTCCTTCTGTCTGATTAAAATGAAGCAGCCTATAAAAACAGCAGACGCATGTAATTAAGTAAGATACGCTATGTGATCAAAAGTATCCGGACACCTGGCTGAAAAGTTCGAGGTGCCCTCCATCGGTAATGATGGAGTTCATAGGCTGTTGGCCCACCCTTAGCCTTGATGACAGCTTCCATTCTCGCACGCATACGTTCAATAAGGTGCTGGAAGGTTTCTTGAGGAATGGCAGCCCATTCTTCACGGAGTGCTGCACTGAGGAGAGGTATCGATGTCAGTCTGTGAGGCCTGGCACTAAGTCGGCCTTCCAAAACATCCTATAGGAATCACGTCAGGACTTCGTGAAGGCCAGTCCATTACAGGGAAGTTACTGTCGTGTAACCACTCCGCCACAGGCCGTGCATTAGAAACAGGTGCTCGATCGCGTTGAAAAATGCAATCGCCATCATCGAATTGTTCTTCAAGTATGGGAAGCAATAAGGTGCTTAAAACAATAACGTAGGCCTGTGCTGTGACAGTGCCACGCAAAACAACAAGGCGTACAATCCCCCTCCATGAAAAGCACGACCACACCATAACACCACCGGCTCCGAATTTTACTGTTGGCACCACATACGCTGCAGATGACGTGCACGGGGCATTCGCTCTCCACACCCCGCCATCGGATCGCCACACTGTGTACCGTGATTCGACACTCCACACAATGTTTCTCCAATGTTCAGTCGTCCAATGTTTACGCTCCTTACACCAAGCGAGCCGTCGTTTGGTATTTACCGGCGTGATGTGTGGCTTATGCGCAGCCGTTCGACCATGAAATCCAAGTTTTCTCACCTCCCGCCTAACTGTCATAGTACATTCAGTGGATCCCGATGCAGTTTGGTATTCGGGTGTGATTGTCTGGATAGATGTCTGTCTATTACACATTAGGACCTTCTTCAACTGTCGGCGGCCTCTGTCAGTCAACATACGAGGTCGGCCTGTACGTTTTTGTACTGTACGTGTCCCTTCACGTTTCCACTTCATTGTCACATCGGAAACAGTGGAGCTAAGAATGTTTAGGAGTGTGGAAATCTCGCGTAGACTTATGACACAAGTGACATCCAATCACCTGACCACGTTCCGCAGAGCACCCCGTTCTGCTCTGTCACGATGTCTAATGACGAATGAGTTCGTTGATGTGGAGTACTTGGTGGTAGATGGCAGCACAATCACCTAATATGAAAAACGTATGTTTCTGGGGGTGACCGGATACTTCTGATCACACAGTGTATAAGGACGTTAGGGAAAAAAGGATGCCGTTGTATGACTCAGGGGAAATATTGACAGTTTATTATCATGCAAAAAGTTGATGCAAGCAAATGTCAAAGGTGGTTTGCGATGAGTCATATTTCTGATATAACAGTGGCTTCAGCAATCGATTGAGACCATTGATGTAGATAGGGTCGTTAGAGTACTTGAATCGAAAACAAGCTTGGTATCGATACATGTACCTATCGGTCTATCGATATCTCGATATTATCGGAAAAACTGTACCGATGCCAACAGCATGGCAAAGTACCGTTTGCTTTTGTTGTACATTTAAACTTTTATTTTGAACTGAAGATGAGAAAAGGAAATTTTTATACTTTGATGTAGCATCTTGAACATATAATCAGCTACGAACGTAAGCAATAAAGGATAGACATTTCAAGCATAAACAAATATGTAACCTTGACGTAAATTTGTTTCTATACCTTACTTCTGTTATCATAAGCAAAATTATTTTGAGAGTGAGAAGCTGTATCTACTACATCCAGACTTTTTCTCAAACAGTACGCAAACATAAGAAATGTTCTATTACTTTGTGAAAGAGCAAATGTCTCTGTCGGGCTCTGGTATTTCCATCTCGAGAAAATGAATTTTTGCCAGCTAGTATAATACAGAGAAAACTGTGTTACGTCCTCCCATTCTGCTGGAGAATTTGATTTCAGAGGGCCGGGCTGGCTGAGTACAAAGATACGTCTCCCCTCCTAGCCGTGGGTAATATCCTTACACGTCTGTAGAAACTCATATACGCTCACATCGTCTACTGCCTCGCATTCGCCAGGAGAAAGACTTAATAAATTTGGTGATTTCTCTGGCCCATTCAGCGGTAACCTGAAAATGTATTCTCTTGAAAACTGTACCAAGAATTGTACTCATCGGAGTTGTGGAACTGCGAACAATGGCGAGCAATTGACCGCTGTCTAGCAATAGTGCCTCCCTAGAAGCAACTCAAAAAAAAATTTTGTGGCAATGGCCTCCAATGAAGCAATAGTCGACATGGGAAGTTTTCACTAAGTAACCGCTTATTTCAACACAATTATGTTACAAAAACCTAACTTGTTACATAAATTTATATTAATTACGTGAAGTGAGAAGTTACCTTAGATTGCTCGCCCAGTTGGCCGTGCGGTCTAATGCACGGCTTTCCGCGTGAGAAGTAGCGCCTGGTCCCCGGCACGAATCCGCCCGGCGGAGAACCACTTGTATGAACATCAAGAGCTCAGATGGAAACCCAGTTCTAAGCAAAGAAGGGAAAGCAGCAAGGTGGAAGGAGTATATAGAGCGTCTATACAGGGGTGATGTTCTTGAGGACAATATTATGGAAATGGATGTGGATGTAAATGTAGATGAAATGGGAGATATGATACTGCGTGAAGAGTTTGACAGAGCACTGAAAGACCTAAGTCGAAACAAGGCCCCGGGAGTAGACAACATTCCATTAGAACTACTGACAGCCTTGAGAGAGCCAGTCCTGACAAAACTCTACCATCTGGTGAGCAAGATGTACGAGACAGGCGAAACTCCCTCAGACTTCAAGAAGAATATAATAATTCCAATCCCAAAGAAAGCAGGTGTTAACAGATGTGAAAATTACCGAACTATCAGTTTAATAAGTCACAGCTGCAAAATACTAACACGAATTCTTTACAGACGAATGGAAAAACTGGTAGAAGCTGACCTCAGCGAAGATCAGTTTGGAATCCACAGAAATGTTGGAACACATGAGGCAATACTGACCCTACGACTTATCTTAGAAGAAAGAATAAGGAAGGGCAAACCCACGTTTCTAGCATTCGTAGACTTAGAGAAAGCTTTGGACAATGTTGACTGGAATACTCTCTTTCAAAGTCTGAAGGTGGCAGGGGTAAAATACAGGGAGCGAAAGGCTATTTACAATTTGAACAGAAACCAGATGGCAGTTCTAAGAGTCGAGGGACATGAAAGGGAAGCAGTGGTTGGGAATGGAGTGAGACAGGGTTGTAGTCTATCCCCGACGTTATTCAGTGTGTATATTGAGCAAGGAGCAAAGGAAAGAAAAGAAAAATTCGCAGTAGGTATTAAAATCCATGGAGAAGAAATAAAAACTTTGAGGTTTGCTGATGACATTGTAATTCTGTCAGAGACGGCAAAAGACCTGGAAGAGCAGCTGAAGGGAATGGACAGTGTCTTGAAAGGAGGATATATGCTGAACCTCAACAAAAGCAAAACAAGGATAATGGAATGTAGTCGAATTAAGTCGGGTGATGCTGAGGGAAGTAGATTGGGAAATGAGACACTTAAAGTAGTAAAGGAGTTTTGCTATTTGGGGAGCAAAATAACTGATTATGGTCGAAGTAGAGAGGATATAAAATGTAGACTGGCAATGACAAGGAAAGGAGAGGAATGGAGAGCTGCATCAAACCAGTCTCAGGACTGAAGACCACCACAACAACAACAACAGTGTTCCTTCATACTGCAGTCGGTTATGAGCACAATCTTTAGTTGTTTAAGAACGCCACCTGCCGCACACGTATTTATTTACAATATATTTGAGGTATTGCTCCAACTCAGTAATAGTCAGGGCATAAGCAAAAACGGATTACACGAGACAGCTTTGAGCTTCCAGCATACCGAAACGCGAATCGTGTGTACACGCGGGTAGTCTGCAAAGCGCGATTTGTAAAGTTACACTACTCATATTATTCATCGTAAACGCGCTTTGCTTAGCAGCTTGGTAACTTTCACATCAAAATTTTGTAGCACCGTCAATCGCCCAGAACTCTCTCAAATTTGAGAGGTGAATTACTATTTTTACCGCAAGTTTACTGTGGGAGTGGCGGGGGAAGAGGGGGGGGGGCACTTCATTTCCACAAGATCCAGAGGGTAACTTGGCTGTAATTACCAACTGATAGTTTCAAATCTTAATACAAACCTAATAATAATAAAAAATATATACAATAGACAAATCTAGAATAGAGAAGATTATTTAACTTCTGTTTCCTTACTCCTTTTGAGTTAGTGAAACATTCACATAGACAGCTTTACGTCTAAGTGCGTACCGTTTATTATTCTCCTACTAGGTTCAGCGTATCCACTGATCTGGTTGTATCAGTTACGTTTGTGGTTCATGTGTATTTTACTTACCTTTATGATAATTCGCCTTCCGCTGCTTGCTGCATAGATCATATCTGTTAAATAAAAATAGTGTGTGATACATCTGAGCTCTTGCTACATATATTTCTGCCTCGTCAATCGTTCCTATGCTTCTTTCGGAGCACCAGTGTGTGCTGAAAGTGCACTAATGCCTGGGTCCCGCCCCTCACTACAAAACAAAGTTCTTTGCTGCTTCTTCTCGAGTGGTTCTTTTCTTCCAGTTCCAAACTTTAGACATGAGCAGACATATATTACTCATAAAAATAAAGGTAAAATTAAACTACTGTGCTTAATAGTATTTTCTATTGTCCCAAAAAGTTAGCCTTTATTGGCGTCAAGAGTAATATTAGCACTGAAAGTCCCAAGAAATACATATAATTACGCAAAGACGAAGAAAAATCTGCTTGTTTCCTTTCTTCTACTAATTTTTTTAAGGTTTAAGGAGGTCAATTTTTTGCCCCACTCTTTTTCCCCTTATGTTGATCAACCTGTAGTAGAATACTTTGCGAGGCCCATATGCCCAAGCTCTATCCGATGCTAAAAAGTGAAAGACACCAGAATGTCCCAAAGGAAGCTCAATCTTAAGATATCTATTGGTTCTCTACAGAGATCATTCCATCTCGCACCGAAATTATTTATTGCAACGTTTTATGTTCCAGCATCTCTATACAATAGTCTGATGTTACAAATTTCCCACAGACTCCAGCATAATCTTTTAGCTTCTAACGTTACCCGCTGGATAATATATACAGGGTGAGAACATGACTGTGGTTGTTGTTGTTGTTGTTGTTGTTGTTGTTGTTGTCTTCAGTCCAGAGACTGGTTTGATGCAGCTCTCCATGCTACTCTATCCTGTGCAAGCTTCTTCATCTCCGAGTACCTACTGCAACCTACATCCTTCTGGACCTACTTATTGTATTCATCTCTTGGTCTACCTCTAAGATTTTTACCCTCCACGATTCCCTCCAGTACTAAATTGGTGATGCCTTGATGCCTCAGAACGTGTCCTACCAACTGGTCACGTCTTTTAGTCAGGTTGTGCCACAATTTCCTCTCCTCCCCAATTCCATTCAGTACCTCCTCATTAGTTATGTGATCTACCCATCTAATCTTCAGCATTCTTCTGTAGCACCACATTTCGAAAACTTCTATTCTCTTCTTGTCCAAACTATTTATCGTCCACGTTTCATTTCCAGACATGGCTACACTCCACACAAATACTTTCAGAAAAAACTTCCTGACACTTAAACCTATACTCGATGTTAACAAATTTCTCATCTGCAGACATTCTTTCCTTGCCATTGTCAGTCTACATTTTATATCCTCTCTACTTCGACCATCATCAGTTACTTTGCTCCCCAAATACCACAACTCATCTAGTAGTGTCATTTCCTAATCTAATTCCCTCAGCATCCTCTGATATACATTACATTTAAAAGACATACAATGAAACGGTAGAACTTATTACCTGCATACCCTGTCCTGTTCGTAGAGTAACTCTGGAAATTTTTTTGTAGGTTACAGATACTCGATATGTGCTCATCATGTGTTATGGCATACATCGAAGTGATGTTCATAGGTTTCCTAAACCACACGATGGTGATGGACTCTACCGCAGCTCCAATTTGCTGCCGTAACTGTGGCAAGGCGTGCGACAAACGCTTTGTTTTTCACTTAAGTGCATAAAAAAAACACAAAGGCTTAAGTCTGGTGAATGCGGCGACATTCTGCACCACACGCCGTCACAGCGCCTGCACGGCAGAGCCATCGTCAAGGCAGCCAAATAGAATTGAAGAGGGGTACCACCTCGTTGCCAGATGGAGTTGTTGGAGGGTTCTTGCAGTTGACGCAGAAGCCACAAAGAAAGCATGTCGAGGTAGCAAATGACTGTGACAGTTCTCTCAATGAAAGTGAAGGGACACGCAATCTTCTCCCTCGACATGGTACCGATCACATTGACCTTGAAACTTCTTAGAAAAAAATTTACTTAAACTGCTTATTGAATTTGAATGCAAGTGTCACTTTTCTAGCCTTTATCATTACAACACTGACCTACTGAATTTGCACTGAGAAACAGAACTCTGACTTTTCCTATTCATTAATTACCACAATATTCAACGGTAATACGATCTGACTGCTTTCAAATTAACTCAAAAGAATGGCCCCGGCTAAGAGGAAATCCTGACAGTAACCTATACTTTACATAAGTCACTTGCCTCACAAAAATCTTCATTACCCGAACTAGAGCAATACAGCGAGCGCCAATACTGCCAGCTCAATAAAAGATTCTAACTACTGAAGGCTCTAACTACTGATAGGCATCTGGTTAGCAAAGGAAAGATTTTGTTGCAAAACAAACAATGTATTTTACCTAAATAATAATACGACATTCAGTTCAAAACAAACATATAATCGTCCTTGACATCCAGTTCCAAAAATTATATAATCATGAGTAATATTCAATCTCCGAGCCGGACACGTCCAGATCGTCCGCCCTCGCTACCACTGCAAACCTCCAACACTGCTCAATATTAACCTCTAACCTCCATCACTGCTGACTACTCACACCCAACTTCCATCACTGTGAAACGTCCCCTTAGAAAAATTTCTGAATTACTGTGCTGATAAACCTCTTACATTATTTGCTTTTCAAACAGCTGAGCAAAGCTGAACGTACTCAAACATGCATTAAAGTGACACACAATATTTTTAGCGCAACGCAATCTGACTTTCAAAAATTCCTACAAAAGAATGGCCCTGACTAACATTAACCTACACCTTTCACAAATCACTTACCTCACAAAAATCTTCGTTACTCGAACTACTGCAATTCAGCGAGCGCCACTACTGCCAGCTAAATAAAAGATTCAAACTACTGAAGGCACTAACTACTAATAGGCATAGTTAGCAAATGAAAGATTTTGATAGACAACAAACAATGTATTTACCTCAATAGTGTTCGAAAGTCATAATATGTATAGCAGTTCATGACATCCAGTCTTACAAATTTCACAACTCCGCCATCTCTCTCCCCACATCCACCACTGCTGGCGGCTCACCTCCAACTGCTCAACGCTACGCGCTGTTCACATCCAGCTGCCCAACACTACAATGGCAGACAACAATGCAAACTAGCCACAGACTGCACACAGCACAGCCAGTGATTTTTCATACAGAGCGCTACGTGGCGTTGCCAATAAGAAAACATAAACAGCCTACTTACGACTGCTGGCTCTTAACCTCCAACTTCTATCATCGCTGACTGTCAACTTCCAACTGCGAGTCCGACCAGCCTCAGAATCTCTTGCAGAGAGTGTCCATGCTGTCTGAGTTATTAATGCAGAGCTTTACATAGCTCTGCCAACACATAAACAGCCTACTTACAACCCTTGGTGAATCTCGTTCATGTTCGATGAAGAAATGAGGTTTCCTGTTGCCCAAACTGAACACTGTGCCGATTTAGTGTGAAACGGCGCTTCGTAATCAAAAGCTAACCTCTGACATGGCCACGCAGCCGTTAACTGGGACAGATCCCGACAACGTCCGAATGCCAATGCTTTGAATACGTGGAAGTCGTGGTGAGTACGGGCAGGCACCGTTCCTCTAGTAAAAGCCTTTTCTACCTTTAAAATTTTACAACTTTATTAACTTGATTTTAAAAAAGTAAGTGAACATTCGTTATCATGAACAACAAGATCCTCAATATAGTTCGTTAATGAAAGTTCCTGAAGTATTATTTTAACAGATCACAGACCAGCTCTCAGAATCAATTTAGAACGCTTAAAACTCAAAAACCCTTTTTAAGCAAGAAAAAGTGCAAGTTGCATAATGCAAGGTTAAATAAAAGATTCTAACTGCACATGGCAATACCAAAATTTTCGTAGATATCACCTGCGATCTCTAAAAGCAATAAAATATTGATCACATCATTTTTAATTAAAACAACTTAAATGCAATAAAATCTTATTAATATCAACGTACAAAAAATGGCTCTGAGCACTATGGGACTTAACAGCTGAAGTGATCAGTCCCCTAGAACTTAGAACTACTTAAACCTAACTAACCTAAGGACAACACAGACATCCATGCCCGAGGCAGGATTCGAACCTGCGACCGTAGCAGTCGCGCGGTTCCAGACTGAAGCGCCTAGAACCGCTCGGCCACCCAGGCCGGCAATATCAACGTACACTCAAACCCCGTAACCTCTACGATGCGCACCGTATCAAAAAATATTTTTCTTCCTTTTAGCCACTTTACACCATAAACCTCCCTACATGTGATGCATACTACACCCAAAGAATTATGACAAATAACTAAGCATAGACGTTATAATTAACCAGGTATGTAATCTTTTCCTTTCAAAATAAATACAGAAACTCAAATCAACTCTTAACCTTAGTGGTTACATCCGTTAAAAAGTGTACAACACATATCTTTTGATTTCTTCGTGGTCGTGCGCTGTTGTGCACCGTGCTCTCCCTCAGGAACGCATGCGGCAAGGGAAAGATCTTCCACGATGTACAAAACGTTAACAGGGCGCAACCGACTTACACAAATTGCGTACTGGCATTATACGTCGATGTGGCTGCGGCTCGAAAATCTTAAAACGGCCGAGGGAGTAGGTGCGTTACTACTGAACACTTGAACTATACCGCACCGCACCAAACAGCAGTAGAGAAGAGACAAATCAACAACTGTTGCAAGGCAACCTCAGCAAGGCAGTAAGAAAATATTTGGTTCTTCAGACTCTTGGGAGGGCCACACCAAACCACAAAATGACGTCCCAAACTAAATTATGAAAATACTAGCGGCGATTTCGCCACGACAAGTAGAACCGTAAAATACGATAAGAAGTGAACTGCAATTTGCACGATTCATAAGCGTCCGACTGAAAAACTACACAGCCAATCTTTCGGTTACTCAAACGCTTACGAGTACCTCCAAAGTTCACTCGTGGACACCACCAGAGTGTCAATTACTCGTTATAACTCTAGATAACAGAGTTTAACACGCTGGGGCCGACTTCGGTTTCTTAATAAGACAGGCAATGATTCGGTCCCTCACTTGGATCTAACTTCGATCCAGAACAGTCATTTACTTTAAAGCAGCTAAGTAGGTGAAAATGCCGGTATCAACGCTCTCCTCCCAAACAGCGCTCCAACTGGAGGCTGCACTACCGAAGCAAAGCTTACACCTCTCAAGTCTGAAGTACGCGCCAGCAATTGTGGGGCGGCTGGTGGTATTTAATTGTTATATAGATGTTCCTATTATTTATGCTGTCTTTTGCCGTTCTCAACACTGGCTCTCTAACTACAGTATTGGCAACCAGAAAGTGATTAGCAAAACGTGAAGCCTGTAACTAGAATTCCTAGTGCACAAAAATGGTTCAAATGGCTCTGAGCACTATGGGACTCAACTGCTGAGGTCATTAGTCCCCTAGAACTTAGAACTAGTTAAACCTAACTAACCTAAGGGCATCACAAACATCCATGCCCGAGGCAGGATTCGAACCTGCGACCGTAGCGGTCTTGCGGTTCCAGACTGCAGCGTCCTTAACCGCACGGCCTCTTCGGCCAGCTCCTAGTGCACACTTCATCTGAGAAATACACCTATAGCTACAGCTTATAGCTCTGAGGAATTAGGAGATTGTCTGAGATTCATAATCAAAAACGATCCTGTAAATACGTTCGCTATATTCTGAAAGTCACAGAACAAAAAAAAAAAAAAAAAAGAATCCACACAATCTGACTAACAGAGCAGTTCAGAGTCTAATGCGCTGATGCAACTATAACTGTCCAAATTAAATGTTTAAGTCAATGCTCGCCATAATTTGATGATAATGTTCATCAAACGCCACCCTAAATAATGGTAGAATGTTTGTCCCGCGGCGGCACGTGAAAATACGACATACGCAAACTGAAGATATATTATTAAAGTCATCTCAGAATTAACACTTCACTCGAAAATGATTTCATGGTTACGTGTATCCCGAGTAACTTAATACGGCATCCGAGGCTGTTTATAGCAATGATACCGACGCGACGCGACTCCCGACACAGATAGTGTGCTATTCAGAGTCTGGAGAGAACTGGGGCCTTGCTTCCTCGCGCAGCGTTCTTATACGCATATAAAGCCGCGGTGCGGACGGCTAAGGGAACGCCTGATCAAATCGGCTCTCCCAACTAGCCGCTGGGCTAGTAATGCACTACTTTAAGTTATTGAATAAATCATCGCTTCCTTTGCTGATGGCCGATGAAGCTCTCAATTTAAATGTGCAATCATCACACAGGTAAGTAATCATAATAAAAGTCTGACGTGGCTAAGTCAACTATTTTGGGCGAGAGAATTAATTTAATTACACTACACGCAGTAGACGAGCTCTGAACTTGCCCTTTGGAGATACGCTATCGCTATAGTTTTATAGTTATTCAATTGAAACTTCTCACATCTTTATGATTATAGCGGATCTCCCTTCTACTTAAATTTAAACATCCTATCCTTATTTATTCGCCTACTTAATCTATCTTGCTTCCTTAATTTTTAAGACAAAAACCAGAAAATCATGAATTTCAACTAAAATCTTAATTTGTGAGCTCCAGAAGACTGTTTCTACTAAATTATTATAAAAAAGGAATCTAAATATAAATTTCTAAGTCTCTAGCTCTTTTTTGTTGCGCCAATGATTTTTACAGAAAAACGTCCAAATTTCGAAAATGGTTAAAGTTATTGAAGTGACATTCAACACATATTGATTTAGTATTACTCCTGACATGCTAGAACCGTTTCAGGTTATATACTTGATTTTTAAAGTATTGCGCAACATTTATGACGTCAGAGCTAGTTACAGCGGACTAGGCTGGCACACAATGGAAAGACTGATGTGAATTATATACGGCGTGAGTAGGCTGCTTCCCTACAAACGTGCACCTCTTTTAGAATTATTATGTTCACCTCATACATTAAACTTGCGGCAATTCTTCGTCGGAAACCGAGGGCAGAACCAAGAAATCACTTTTCAGCCCTTGAGTGACCACACGATGATCACCATCGGACAGCATCGGCCCTCCACACTAGGATCTTCGAACCCTCGGAGTTCCGTCCCTGACTGACTGCTTCGTCGGGGCCCGCCGTCCAAGCGGCCTTGTCCTCCTACACCGACGTCGCTCCACACACACAGTCCAGAGCTAACTCAGGGCAAGCCCCTTCTCCCTGCTCCTGTCCCCCTCGCGGCGCGCGGAAAGCCAACTCGCCAAAGATATGCGGCGAGCAGAGACTCCAATCCGGTCTCGATGGTTCAAATGGCTCTGAGCAGCACTATGGGTCTTAACAGCTGAGGTCCTCAGTCCCCTAGAACTTAGAACTACTTAAACCTAACTAACGTTACGACGTATCTTAGAAGAAAGATTAAGGAAAGGCAAACCTACGTTTCTAGCATTTGTAGACTTAGAGAAAGCTTTTGACAATGTTGACTGGAATTCTCTCTTTCCAATTCTAAAGGTGGCAGGGGTAAAATACAGGGAGCGGAAGGCTATTTACAATTTGTACAGAAACCAGATGGCAGTTATAAGAGTCGAGGGACATGAAAGGGAAGCAGTGGTTGGGAAGGGAGTGAGACAGGGTTGTAGCCTCTCCCCAATGCTATTCAATCTGTATATTGAGCAAGCAGTAAAGGAAACAAAAGAAAAATTCGGAGTAGGTATTAAAATCCATGTAGAAGAAATAAAAACGTTGAGGTTCGCCGATGACATTGTAATTCTGTCACAGACAGCAAAGGACTTGGAAGAACAGTTGAACGGAATGGATGGTGTCTTGAAAGGAGGATATAAGATGAACATCAACAAAAGCAAAACGAGGATAATGGAATGTAGTCGAACTAAGTCGGGTGATGTTGAGGGTATTAGATTAGGAAATGAGACACTTAAAGTAGTAAAGGAGTTTTGCTATTTGGGGAGCAAAATAACTGATGATGGTCGAAGTAGAGAGGATATAAAATGTAGACTGGCAATGGCAAGGAAAGCGTTTCTGAAGAAGAAAAATTTGTTAACATCGAGTATAGATTTAAGTGTCAGGAAGTCATTTCTGAAAGTATTTGTATGGAGTGTAGCCATGTATGGAAGTGAAACATGGACGGTAAATAGTTTGGACAAGAAGAGAATAGAAGCTTTCGAAATGTGGTGCTACAGAAGAATGCTGAAGATTAGATGGGTAGATCACATAACTAATGAGGAAGTATTGAATAGGATTGGGGAGAAGAGAAGTTTGTGGCACAACTTGAGCAGAAGAAGGGATCGGTTGGTAGGACATGTTCTGAGGCATCAAGTGATCACCAATTTAGTATCGGAGGGCAGCGTGGAGGGTAAAAATCGTAGAGGGAGACCAAGAGATGAATACACTAAACAGATTCAGAAGGATGTAGGTTGCAGTAGGTACTAGGAGATGAAGAAGCTTGCACAGGATAGAGTAGCATGGAGAGCTGCATCAAATCAGTCTCAGGACTGAAGACCACAATAACAACAACCTAAGGACATCACACACATGCATGCCCGAGGCATGATTCGAACCTGCGACCGTAGCGGTCGCTCGCTTCCAGACTGTAGCGCCTAGAACCGCTCGGCCACAACGGCCGGCCCGGTCTCGATAGTGACATCGCACCGAGTACTGAGAAGGCGGGTGGTTTCAAAAGACAAAAAAATTTAAATACCGAGCCGTACCGGCTTAACTTCTTTAACGTGTCTTTCTAATTGTCGATTGTTGCCAACATTTCGGTGCAGAAAGAGGAACGCACAGCATACCCTCACCAACTGCTGTCTATACCGTTTCATGCGCAAGTGTTTAGACGGGATTTTGGAAATGGTTGCTTCTGGGACCTGAAACACATGTTTTTCTCGTCGTGATTTCTGTGGGATTCGCTGTAATGATACCAGACTGTGATAAACATTTTGCTCTGACACAGGAAACGCCGACTATGACTTTTGTCTTTGCAAAGGCAGTCCTTTCTCTTCAGGTTGTGCCAAAGGGAGTCTCTCATGGAAGTGTGTGCGAAATGCTCGTTTAACAGTAGTTAGCGACTTCCTTTTTGCTAACTAAAGGACACACCAGCTCTGTTGCGACCTCAGAAAATTTTGACAGTTGCAATCACACGTCAGATCGCAACGAGAAGAGTGCGCAGGGTTCCACAGTCAACCCAACGCACGTATGTGACAGACGAAAGACAAACAGGACACCGGGAGAATGTGACGTTTCCCGAAGCAGCTGGACGCGATTTGTTTCTAAGATGCTGGTCAGATACGCCAGTAACCACTACTCTTCGCCAAAGACGCAAAAGATCGAGGTCAATCGAATAAGAGCAAACGTTCCGATGCGTGTCATGAAAGAATCGCTAGTGGAATTTAGACTAACAGTCAAACGTTAGGGCAATCAGATGTCGAGGAACTGGCGCAATTCATCCAGTGCCTGTTGCAGAATAGACGGTATTATGTCACGCTGCAGTCGAAGAAGAGCCGATGGCGGACCCAGAAAAACGGCCTACCTCAAGGTAGCGTCCTCGCCCCATTGCTGTATAATATTTATACCAATGACCAACCGATCAGCATGGACGCTTGTTCCTTCATCTATGCAGACGATACAGTCGTTGCCACCCAGGGAAAAACCTTTGAAGAGGTAGAAAGTAAATTAACTTTAGCGATTGAAAAGCTGGGTGACTATTATGATAATAACCACTTCAAACCAAACCCAGCAAAAACCCAGGTCTAAGCTTTTCACCTACGTAATAAGGAAGCAAGGAGGAAACTCAACATAAGCTGGAAGGGACAACATCTATCTCACTGCGACACACCAAAATATCTTGGGATTAAACTTGACCGTGCTCTCGCCTACAAGGAACACTGTTTGGCCACAAAGATGAAAGTGAGTGCCAGGAACAACATCATCCGCAAGCTAACAACTAGCGGATGGGGAGCGCAACCTACAGTTCTCCGCACATCAGTTTTAGCTTTATGTTTCTCCACTGCGGAGTACTCGGCACCCGTTTGGCAAAATTCCACCCACGCTCAACAAGTAAATATAGCATTGAATGAGACTGGACGCATCGTGACAGGATGCCTCCGCCCAACTCCCACAAAGCAGCTGTACCACCTCATGGGCATGGCCCCGCCAGACATCAGAAGAAGGACTGCCGCAGAAATCGAGAAACATAAACAGGAGACAGATCCCAGGCATCCAATGTTCGGATACAATCTTCAACCTCGCCGACTTAAATCAAGGAAGAGTTTCGTACGAACAACTGAAGCAACTCTTTTATCGCCTAGACCACGACGAGAAGAGCTGTGGTACAATGTGGACCCAGGAAGACCAGGGAATAGCCCCAGGGAAGAACCCACAGCTGGCTCTGAACTCCCATATACGACCTGGAAAGCCCTGAATAGACTACGAACAGGCGTATCAAGATGCAGAGCAAACTTGGAAAAATGGGGCTACATCAGTGCAGACGAGCCCTGCGAGTGTGGAGAACAGCAAGACCCACAACACCCACTGGTCTGCAGGAAACTAAACAACCCGTGTTCGACTCGAGACCTATTTGAAGCAAATGACAAGGCTATTCAAGCTGCAGTGCTTCACGTGGGATATGAAAATCGCTCTGTTTCGCATCCTTAGCGCTTATCATTATATGTTACATACTTTCCTATATTATTGTAGTTAATTTACCTTATAACCATGTATTATTGTATTATAACTGCTTCTGTTGCATTGTAATTTTTTTTTTTTTTTTTTTTTTTTTTTGTAAAATGGTGATGTCTTGGATACGATAAATAAAATAAATAACATGTCGAGGAAAGGTTCTAAGGGACTGTTCCAGACAGATACTGAAGAGGGCTGTGCGCACCCAGAATCAATGAAGAATGAAACAAAATGTGAGCCAGCAACAGGTTAGTAGTCAGGAGTGAGTTTCAGTACCGAGCATCGACAGCGCAGAGACGCCCCGCAGCAGGGCCTGATGGAGCAACAGGCACGGTGATAGACTCTGTTGGAAACACAGCAACTACAAGCTGTGTAGCATGTTACAGTAGTCATTGGGACAGTGCTGAAGAGAGACTTCCTGTCTACGTGTCAAGGAGTTCGGCTAGAGGAATTTCAGTGAGCAGCAGGAACTAGTCACGGCTTGGTGCTTGTCTCTTGTGTGGTAGGCCACGCCGCCCTTGAATACCAGTGAATTAGTTAAAAGTGCTGATGATTAAGTTACGCCAACTGGCCAGTATTTAGCAGGTCGAGTGACAGTGCAAAGACTCGTCTCTGATACAGATCGTTTCTAGTAATTAATGAGAGCATCTGGCATTTTAATAAGGTATTTTGGTCTGAAACCTCACCAAGCAAATGTATTTGTCACAACAATAAACTGATTAAGGAAAGCGTAATAATTTTATGGATGTGCTGCCTACTACACTGACGAGTGAAGAACGCTAGCCCACATGTACTAGCAACAAGGACTCCGCAATAAAGGCACGAAGGAAATCTGATACTCTTTTGGCAATTGTGGGGCTTGAGAATGTCGGCAATGTGCCACCGACATACAGTCGTGTGACGCAGTAAAGACATTCTCTAGATACAACTATGGTGGTACTTTTTATCATAGAACAGCTTGCTAATTCAGCAAACTCTTCCTGCCAACTCCAAAAGATTTTCCAAGCTTCTGTAACCAACCAAACAGATTTACTCCCTCCGTGCTCCGCTTTAAAGGTTGGCACTGAATGAGACTAACCCCGCAATTCTCGTTAACGTCCTGATTGCACCACGCAGGCCACGTCGATTCCAGTTTGGTGTAGAGACCTTGTTAAAAACCATTCAACAACCAACATAGCATTAAATATTCTTTTTTTTTTAATTTAACACAACCGGTTTCAACAGACTGTGCTGTCATTTTCAGGTCTTAAAATCGTTTTTGCTGTAAAACAAGTTCATTTTACGCTGACATCACGCACAAGATATCACGTGGAACTTGTGCCGGGACGCGACGTGTCATTTTGTACACTAGCACTCTCTGACGGTGCCAAACTACAGCAAAGAACTTAGCCCATATGTAAAAGAAGCCGGCCGGAGTGGCCGAGCGGTTCTAGGCGCTATAGTCTGGAGCTGCGCGACCGCTACGGTCGCAGGTTCGTATCCTACCTCGGGCATGGATGTGTGTGTCCTTAGGTTAGTTAGGTTTAAGCAGTTCTAGGGTCTAGGGGACTGATGACCTCAGATGCTTAGTCCCATAGTGCTCACAAGGGAACCTCCCCACCGCACCCCCCTCAGATTTAGTTATAAGTTGGCACAGTGGATAGGCCTTGAAAAACTGAACACAGATCAATCGAGAAAACAGAAACAAGTTGTGTGGAACTATGAAAAAATAAGCAAAATATACAAACTGAGTAGTCCATGTGCAAGATAGGCAACATCAAGGAGAGTGCGAGCTCAGGAGCGCCGTGGTCCCGTGGTTAGCGTGAGTGGCTGAGGAACGAGAGGTCCTTAGTTCAAGTCTTCCCTCGAGTAAAAAGTTTATTTTCTTTATTTTCGCAAAGTTATGATCTGTCCGTTCATTCATTGACGTCTCTGTTCACTATAATAAGTTTAGTGACTGTGTTTTGGGACCGCACCGCAAAACCGTGCGATTAGTAGACGAAAGGACGTGCTTCTCGAATGGGAACAGAAAATATTTGATCCCTAGGTCATAGGTCAACCGATTCCTCCACAGGAAAACACGTCTGATATATTCTATACGACACTGGCGACGGCATGTGCGTCACAAGACAGGAATATGTTGTCGACCCACCTAACTTGTACACTTGGCGAATGGGTAAAAAGATTCTTCTACCTTGCCCGATTTAGGTTTTCTTGTGGATGTGATAATCACTCCCAAAAAGTGATGAAAACATAAGAGTTTGTCACATAAACTGAAAATAAAGTTAAAATTTTCACTCGAGGGAATACTTGAACCAAGAACCTCTCGTTTCGCAGCTGCTCACGCTAACCACGGGACCACGGCACTCGTGAGCCTATACTGTCCTTGATGTTACCTATCTTTCGCATGGACTACTCAGTTTGTATATTTTGCTTATTTTTTCATAGTTCCACACAACTTGTTCCTGTTTTCTCGATTGATCTGTGTTCAGTTTTTCAAGGCCTATCCACTGTGCCAACTTATAACTAAATATGAGGGGGGTACGATGGGGAGGTTCCCTTGTCAGAGCCAATTGTAAAAGAAGAAACTTGCAGAGATGCTCTATTAACTGGTTAAAGTTTGAATCGAATAAGTTGCACTGTTTCGTACATATTAATTTACGAAAGCATAAAGTTACTCATGAAAGTGTAAAGCTCTTTTGTACTCACGTTGTGTATACGTGGGCATGCAGAAAATTAACGACTTCAGGTTTTTTTTACGTAAAAACACTTTAACCTTTCTAAATAAACGAACTTCATTAACATTCTACATCTTTGTTTTTTTCACGCCTACATATTTTTCTTTCTGGTATCGAACACATTTCTCCCACCGAAAAACCAGTTTCTTGATATGGCCACAGCTGTGTCACTGTCAAACTGAAGTCCTTGAAGACGTTCTTTTAAGTTTTGGAAACAGATGAAAACTGAACGGGGCCAAGTCGGGACTGCATGCAAGGATGATCGATGACAGGAAAGCCAAGGCGTCGGTCTGTTGCACGTGTGGTAGCACTCGTGTGGGGCCTGGCTGAAGGAGAGGGCACTCGATGTGTGGTCGAACTCTTCGAATTCGTACCTTCTTTTCCGAGGGCCTCGCATTACCTTGCAGTGGCGGTGCCTTTAGGCATGAAATCCAAACGCACAACGTCACGAACATCCCAGAACACTGTGAACATGATTTTGCCTGCTGACGTATATGATCTTGAACTTTACTGGCGTCGGTGATCCGTTGTGGCTCCACTGGTGCTCTCTTGTTTTCAGGGTCAAAACGCTGAAACCAGCTTTCATAACCTGTCTCACTGCTGTTAAGGAATCCATACCCCTCGCGCTCGAACTGCAAAAGTAATAGTTGTCAGACGTCCAATCTCCTCTGCTTCATGTCAGGTGTAAGCATTCGAGACACGGTGCACACAATTTTCTGTACACGCTGTTTCTCAAACACCGACGTATTTAATTACAGACCGCCATGTTAAACCCTACAATTAGAAGCCCTCTAGCCGCAGAGCGATAAACGATAAGAGTAGAATGAATAACATGTAACACCTCAACCGATATTGAGAACAGAATAAAAAATTCAGAGGCATTACTTTCTAGCACGCCTACGTATTGTAAACAGCAACGACCCTATTTTTTCACCAAGCGATTAAGCGGAACTGTATCGAATGCCTACGGGTCGTCAACGATCACGGTATCATTCTAGGCGCCCTCTTAATATCGTGAACGTACGTACATCTACATCTACATCTACATCTACATTTACATCGATACTCCGCAAGCCACCCAACGGTGTGTGGCGCAGGGCACTTTACGTGCCACTGTCATTACCTCCCTTTCCTGTTCCAGTCGCGTATGGTTCGCGGGAGGAACGACTGCCGGAAAGCCTCCGTGCGCGCTCGAATCTCTCTAATTTTACATTCGTGATCTCCTCGGGAGGTATAAGTAGGGGGAAGCAATATATTCGATACCTCATCCAGAAACGCACCCCCTCGAAACCTGGACAGGAAGCTACGCCGCGACGCAGAGCGCCTCTCTTGCAGAGTCTGCCACTTGAGTTTGCTAAACATTTCCGTAACGCTATCACGCTTACCAAACAACCCTGTGACGAAATGCGCCGCTCTTCTTTGGATCTTCTCTATCTCCTCTGTCAACACGACCTGGTACGGATCCCACACTGATGAGCAATAGTCTGAAAGCTATCTCCTATTACTCTTGCTAAACACATAAACCTTCCTCTCTTTTTTTATATTCCTATTTACTTCCATATTACGGGATGCTGCAACGGCCTTATGATCACTGACTCCCTGTTCTGCGCTTACAGAGTCTGTTTGTGGAAACTGTGCTGATTCAGAAAGAGCAGACATTTTATTCCCCATAAAATTTCACAGTACATGAAGTCTAAGGAGTTCGAGACACTGAACGTGTTGTAAACCTGCAAAGTTCGTTAAATCGAATCGCTGCGAAGCTATGCTTCCGTGCACGGCTCCTTCCTTTCATTTAGCCACCGCGCACACGCCCCAGTGTCCCGTCCGCCAAACGCATAAAGTGCAAGAAGTGGGACGCTGGAGAGTACCCCCCACCCCCCACCCCCAATCCCCACTGTAGCCACCACCCGACGGCCCCACCCCCGCCACTCCCACCCACCCCTGCTCCGGCCTCATCCTCCCCCGCTCCCCCCCCCCCCCCTCACAGTAACAGTAAACTCTGCTCTTTACGTGCCGGCCGACTGCTTAAAAACCGCTGCGCGTAATCTCCGCCAATTTCTCGCGCCGTCGCAGAGTCGTAATGTCTGCGTCCCCATCTCCAGAGATCTGCGACTCTGGCATCGTAACTTATTAAGCCCGCAGTCCTCTCTGTGGAAGCCGTAAAACTGGTCGTAAGTCCTTTGTTATTGCATTCTTCACTACACTCCCAAGGACGTACCGCACCGTAAGTCTGAAACGATCCACAGCGAACGTGTGCTTGCGGGATGATGTGTGAGTACCGCAGGTAAGGAGTGAAACGCCTACGGCACCGCAAGATAATTGTCACGGCCACCAAGCTATTGTTCACAGCTTATGGCACCCACGAACGCCAGCTTTAAGATTTGCTGAATAAACTTTGTGAAAAACTGCGCTGACTGGCAGCTTCTTTTAAACATGCATGCACGTAACTACACTACTGGCCATTAAAATTGCTACACCACGAAGATGACGTGCTACAGACGCGAAATTTAACCGACAGGAAGAAGAGGCTGTGATATGCAAATGATAAGCTTTTCAGAGCGTTCACACTAGGTTGGCGCCGGTGGCAACACCTACAACGTGCTGACATGAGGAAAGTTTCCAACCGATTTCTCATATGCGAACAGCAGTTGACCGGCGTTGCCTGGTGAAACGTTGTTGTGATGCCTCGTGTAAGGAGGAGAAACGCGTACCATCACGTTTCCGACTTTGATAAAGGTCGGATTGTAGCCTATCGCAATTGCGGTTTATCGTATCGTGACATTGCTGCTCGCTTTGGTTGAGATCCAATGACTGTTGGTAGAATATGGAATCGGTGGGTTCAGGAGGGTAATACGGAACGCCGTGCTGGATCCCAACGGCCTCGTATCACTAGCAGTCGAGATGACAGGCACCTTATCCACATGGCTGTAACGGATCGTGCAGCCACGTCTCGATCCCTGAGTCAACAGATGGGGACGTTTGCAAGACAACAACCATCTGCACGAACAGTTCGACGACGTTTGCAGCAGCATGGACTAGCAGCTCGGAGACCACGGCTGCGGTTACCCTTGACGCTACATCACAGACAGGAGCGCCTGCGATGGTGTACTCTACGACGAACCTGGGTGCACGAATGGCAAAACGCCATTTTTTCTGATGAATCCCGGTCCTGTTTACAGCATCATGATGGTCGCATCCGTGTTTGGCAACATCGCGGTGAACGCACATCGGAAGCGTGTATTCGTCACCGTCATAGTGGCCTATCACCCGGCGTGATGGTATCTGCTGCCATTAGTTACACGTCTCGGCCACCTCTTGTTCGCACTGACTGCACTTTGAACAGTGGACGTAACATTTCAGATGTATTACAACCCGTGGCTCTCCCCTTATTCGATCCCTGCGAAATCCTACATTTCAGCAGGATAATGCACGACCGCATGTTGCAGGTCCTGTACAGGCCTTTCTAGATATAGAAAATCTTCGACTGCTGCCCTGACGAGCACATTCTCCAGATCTCTCACCAATTGAAAACGTCTGGTCAATGGTGGCCGAGCAACTGGCTCGTCACAATACGCCAGTCACTACTCTTGATGAACTTGTGGTATCGTGTTGAAGCTGCTTGGACAGCTGTACCTGTGTACGCCATACAAGTTCTGTTTGACTCAATGCCCAGGTGTATCAAGGCCGTTATTACGGCCAGAGGTGGTTGTTCTGGGTAGTGATTTCTCAGGGTCTATGCACCCAAATTTCGTGAAAATGTAATCACATGTCAGTTCTAGTATAATATATTTGTCCAATGAATACCCGTTTATCATCTGCATTTCTTCTTGTTTAATGGCCACTAGTGTAAATGCAGATACACGGACCAAACACAGTGTGACCACCGCCATGTTCACCGTCAATGTCCAATAATCAAAAATGTTTCAAATGGCTCTGAGTCAACACCGTACTCTAAAAAACGGCTCTAAGCACTATGGAACTCAACTTCTGAGGTCATCAGTCCCCTAGAACTTAGAACTAGTTAAGCGTAACTAACCTAAGGACAACACACACATACTTGCCTGAGGCAGGATGCGAACCTGCGACCGTAGCGGTAGCGCGGTTCCAGACTGAAGCGCCTAGAACCGCTCGGCAACAACGGTCGGCCTCCAATAATCGCTCAAAGGTGACTGAGAAGGTGGTGCAGTGAAAAGTATACTGGACTCGCATTCGGAAGGACGACGGTTCAAACCCGTGTCCGGTCAACATGATTTAGGTTTCCCGTGATTTCCCTAAATCGTTTCAGGCAAATGCCGAAGAGTTTCCTTGGAAAGGCACGGCCGACTTCCTTCCCCATTCTTCGCTGATCTGATGGGACTGATGACCTCGCTCTTTGGTTCCCTCCCCAAAATCAACCAACCAACTCAAAGACGACACGTGGCAGCACGAGCAGTGGCGGAAATATAAAGCGTATTAGGGGGACGAGGAGAACAGTGCAGTCGTTGTCACGCTGCGGAAATGGAGCGATTTATCTGACGTCCATACGGGCATGATCATTGGCTTTCGTTCCAAGGGTGGAAGCATTTCAGAAACGGCCAAGTACGTAATCTGTTCGCGCGCCCCATTGCTTAAAGCGCCGCGCTTCCCAAAACTAGTGCCGAAACAACTGTGGTGCCCCATGGGCCACAGTTCACAGTGGCGAATGAGGGCTGCGGCGATGTGTAGGGGCGAATAGTCGAGCAACTCTTGAGCAGCTGACCGCCCAGATGCACCAAGGGGCTACCACCGGTGTCTCCGTCCAGCGAAAGTTGCTGTGTACGGACCTCTGCAGCAGGCGTCTGATACATGCACCCGTATTGAGTTGCAGTTCATTGCCGACGAAGGCTGGAATCTGCACGTCAGTTCCGCGTCTAGACATCCAGTGAGTGGCGACTGGTGGCCTTCTCAAATGAATCACGTTTTACGCTCCATCGGACAGATGGCCGTTGTCATGTTGTACCTGACACGTCTGAAAGCGAACACCCAGCGTGCCTTATGGTTTGTGGTATGTCTTCGTGGCATTTCCTTAGTGATCTTGAACCTTGTTAGATTGTTCGAGTTTTCCCCTGGGCTCTGCTGAATGGTTTGTCTTCATAGAAGATCTTTGGTGGTATGAATGAGGCGTGCGAGGCCAACGGGAGAGAGAGAGAGATCTCGTGGGAAGGATGGCGAGTGGCAGGAAGGGTCTGAGAGCGTGACGGCTACTGAGTGGAAGTGGGCTGGTGAGGCTAAGGCGGGCAGAGAAGCGTGCGGGTGTGAAGGAAGACACATGCGCAGACTTTCGCCGATTCAAAGGAAGAAGGCGGCACGTCATGATAGCTATCTTTTGCATGATAATGGAGCGTCGCTTTTGGAACTTTTGAAACTTTTGATCACTGGAAACGAGGGGACCGTTACGGTTTCACCCGATGACGTGATCTTGTTGTAGAACCCCGTAGAACAGTGCTGTGAAGGCGTCTTCTAAGAGGGGGAGAAATATAGACAGCCCTTCTAAGGAATAAGTTCATTTGGTTTGGTGGAAATACCTGCTGTATTGGTCGAGAAGAACCTGTTGTACCGGTAGTAATACCTGAGAAGTGTGGTAGTAGTAGTTCAAAGGCACGACCGGGCCAAGGGTTGGGCAGATGTTAAGTAATTGTAAGTAGGGTTAGTCAGTACATGGTACTATGATAAAATGTTGTCTTTTCTGTTATTGTAACATCTCACTGTGTATAGCTATATACTACACTGGAATTTTTCTTGTTTGAGGACTGTGTGTATGGTTACAATCTAATAATTACCGGAAACAATGGAGAGCTCTCAGGTTAAGATGTTGGTAACAGGTTTTCGTAAACTCAGTTTTATAAACTGCATTCCCTTTGGTTAACTAACTGTAAATGATCGCGTGAGAACTTAAGCTGATCATTTTCTGCGTGAGCGTATTTGTCACCAAGTTCTCTCGTAAACTCTTTTGGTAAACTCATTTAAGTTGTGCAAATTTAATGGAAAGTGTTCTCTGTAACTGTTAGTTTATATATTATTGTAAAAGGACTGTCTTCTGGTACTGTCGGAGATTTTCTTTTTAATTTCCACTTAAGGGATTGAAATGCAATCGTTCAAGGGTGCTTTTTTCAGAAAATTGTTTTAATATTGTTTAAATTTTTTGGGTATTTTCTTTGCGTAAACTCTTGTAGGTGACTGTTAAAAAATAAAACAAAAGGATTTCAGTGTAAGATGAAACTGAGTAACTAATGATTGTTGGATCTTACATAAAGAAAGAGACCAACGCCTGCCTTTAGCAAAATAAATGAAATCGCAGAGTACGGTGTTGGCCGGCCGATGTGGCCGAACGGTTCTAGCCGCTTCAGTCTGGAACCACGCGACAGCTACGGTCGCAGGTTCGAATCCTGCCTCGTGCATGGATGTGTGTGATGTCCTTACGTTAGTTAGGTTTAAGTAGTCCTCAGTCTAGGGGACTGATGACCTCAGATGTTAAGTTCCGTGGTGCCTAGAGCCATTTTTAGAGTACAGTTTTGACTGTTCAGAAAATGTATAACAAAAGGTTGTTGGGCTACTATTAATAATCTTTTGAAACGATGAGTGTTCGACTTTCATTGTACAACCAGTCACTCCACTTCCCCGCTAAACCCGTGTCTCTACCCATCAGATCTCATCATTTTGGAGGGCACAATGGGTCAACACAAGAATGCGTCTATCTTCGGGAACCACGTCCGTCTCCACATGAAGCTTGTTTTTCCTCGGTACGATGGCATCTACCAGTAGGACAATGCAAGGTCTCACACAGCTCGCATTGCATGTACGTTGTTCAGAGAGCACAATGACCAGTTTACCGTGTCCCCCTGGCCACCAAACTCTTCTATTTAAACGTAAGCGCGAGTCTGTGGGACCACCTCCATCGGATTATTCGTGTTATGGAGCCGCAACCGTGAGACCTACAACATTTGGCTGTGTCTCAGGAGTAGGCATCGCTTTACATCCCTGTCGGTGCCTTTCAGAACCTCATTGACTGTCTTCCTGCACGTTTACGCTGCGGAATATGGTTATTCAAGCTTCTGACAGGTGGTCAAGTTAATGCGAGAGGACAATGTCAGTATATGAAGACCTTGAAAGATTACCGTCAAACCTCCTTGCCTAGGGACGCCAGATAAAAGTTGATGTCGTCCATCCCTGAATGCAAATTGCGCAACGAATAACTGGGGAGGGGAGCTTGAGCGTGCTACCTAGAGAGCGTGCCCTTTCTGTACGATACTGGGCAAGGGGCTGGAGGGCTCACACGCTGATGTGTGGGTCCCTACATTCTACATCTTTTATTTTAAATGCATTACTTCAACTTGACTACTTTGTGATTTTTACGGTATGTTAAAGATTGATGACAATTGATTACCTATTTATTTTAAACATTATCACTCGACTTTACAGCGACTGCAGCAATTGTTCCACTTTACAGATATTACAATTTTACAACTTTTAGCTCTCGTATATTATATATTAATCTGCACGCACATTTCCACAGGCAAGACGGAATCGTGTTGGCCAAATGTGTACCACCAAAGTCTCCCATGTAAAATCATGGGACTTCCAGTATGTGAGAAGGATAATGGGCAAACTGGGGACCAGATACATTAACACAGGGGGTTAAATTTCCGAAATTAAACGAGAACATTCATTTCCTTACACAATCCAAAGCTGGAAATAAAAGAATTTGTGCAAATATTCAAATACCTCTCTCCCATGCGTGAACATTGAGACAGACGCACTGAGGGCACGCCTGCTCAATTACCCGTCTTCTGTAACACTCCCAGAATATCGCGGGCACCAGGAGGTCTTTCTGGGCCCCGGTGGAGGGGATGGTCGACCCACTTGGCCGTGACCAACCTCTCCACCCCAGATCTTGTGACACTGGAACGTCTTTGACTTTTACCTGCCTGTGCTGTCTCTCTGATCCCCTACCCAGGAGTGAGGTTGGCACTACTATACTACAGAACTACTTCCCAACGAAGATTTGGCCACGCTTTACGGAAAGGTGTGAGGAGGATTAGGAAAGTTCATGTGTAGATTCACGTACAAGAACTGCGTAATACACGACACGTATAAATACATATTATGAAGCCTGACACATTTCTTTCCACCCGTCCACATGGGTTCTGTTGCACCCGCGGCCGTGCGCGTCGCGCAATAAAATTGGCGGTGGAGCCGCCTCTGATTGTAGTTCCCAGTGCGAGCGAGCAGCGAAACCTGCTGCTTATGGAGCGGAACTACTGTACCGTTTCAACCTTCGTGGCGCGTCAATGCAAGAAAATCGTTACGGGTTTCTTGTCGCATACTACGGCAGCGTTAGGCCAGGCTGTTCTCTCTGTCCATCTTCTGACCATGTCCCGGTGTATCACAATCCTCCTCTTCTTTCTACCAAATCTCTATACTCTGGCTACAAATTAAACAGACCGTGCCCCGTATTGCACTTTGAGTTAATCATTGCTAGCTACTCTTCCCTGCGGTGGGATTACTTTAAGTAAGGATTCCTACTTCAGACTTGACCCTTGCGAACTGCGGAGGATAGATAGTATGTGTATGTATCTTTTCGTAAGTGAAGAGAACGTGCTTATTTTCCGCTCACCCAGAGGACATCCGGTGCAACACGGACTTAAGGGGGCAGTCCTCTTTGATAACTTCAAAGAATCGATTTTTTTTTCTTAAAATGTTCTGTGAAGTGTCTACTTTATTGTAGTTCTCCTCCCATGATCGCCAGAAACTCCGTTACCGACTTACAAGGCGATTTGTGGAATAGTGCCTCCGAAAACCATCCTCTGCGGGAAAAAGTAGTTGACATCGCGGTCAGTATGGTACCACGTTATTTTAATGATGGCCTAACAGGCATTTTGGAAATTATGAACGTGCTCGAACTTGAGATCGGAGCAGCAAAAAAGCGGTCGAGACCGCATCGGGCGAGCACAGCAGCGGATGACAGAAGCTGCGAGAAAAGCTTCAGGACCACCGTGGCTAAGGGGAAAATGGAGGAGCAACTCCTTTTGCATGTAGAAGGATTGCCGTATGGTCCAGGGTTCGATGCCTAAAAGTGTGTTGAACTATAAGAAATGTGACGCAAAACTGCCGCACGGGGTAGCCGAGAGGTCTGGGGCGCCTTGTCACGGTCCGTTCGGCACCAGTCGTCGGAGGTTCGAGTCCTCCCTCGGGCATGGGTGTGTGCGTTGTCCTTAGTTTAAGTTAGATTAAGTAGTGTGTAAGCTTAGGGACCGATGACCTCAGCAGTTTGGTCCCATAAGAACTTACCACAAATTTCCAAAAACTTTCAACTAGTTTTTCTCGAAACCATATTTTTCAAATTAGCGGGATACATAACTTCGGAACGGTAGGATTTTGTTCGGAATTGGATGCCGGCATTCTAAATTGTTAAACTTGTTACTGTTATCACTTCGGATCTCACCCGAAAATTGGCTCTGAAATTTCACCTTCTCTACTTGTCGTGGTAAACGTTTTAGCTATCGATTTACGAATAATATTTAAACGTTACTGTGGGTGATATCTGCTCTATATGTATCTTCCCTGCGTCGGTTGCTAACTGTTTAACCATGGGTAACGCCACGGTCAAAACTAGTAACATATATAATTGTACTAATCCCCTAAGACATTTCCCCCCCCCCCCCCCCACTGGTAAAAGCACAAATCGCACACTGGCATGCTCTGATGTGACGTCATCCCTGCGACATTGCTCACAGCACCAGCTCTGTATTCTTCGTTGAAAGTGCACGGAACGTATTGTGCAAGTGTAAGAGTACGAGGGCTTTTTTTTTTTCTTCAGAAGTAGTTGACGTAACAAAGAGCTGTGGCCTAGTGGTGTCAATTCTGCTTTGGCCGCAGGCTGTGCTTACTTCGGCCTGTACCGCAGCACCGCTTGGGTCGAATTTAGGTTTACTCAGTCTTGTGCGTGTACCGGTCTGTATCGCATCGATCTTGCCTAGCGGAGTTTGTTGTTGATCTGTTCTCTGGTGGCAGCGTTCTCTCCCCGGGCCAAATAGTCCGTCCAGTCCGACAAGAATATAAAATTTTAGAAATCGTTCTGTAATTTGAGCACAGCGATCGGTATAAAGTGCTAAAAATCAAATAAAAACAGTCTCGATCGCGTTTTCAGATTTTTTTATTTGTCAGCAACCGGTTTCTGCCCTTTCCTCAGACCATCTTCAGGCTTTTCACTGACGTTGTGGCTGCTGGGACGGTAGACGGAGCGAGATCCGCAGAAGTACATTGTCACTGACAACCGTACTTCTGATCCCGCAGGTAATTAGCTGCAAATAATAACCTGTAACTGTGATCCTGCAATCAAATAGTCTATGCATTGGCTAGAGTTACTAGTTAATAAAATACACAGAAATATAAAATAAAAGAAAAATGCATAATTTAATAAGAAGGATTCCATCCTAACGCCTCTAATTGATGTCTGTAATTAATGCAGACGACAGAAGATTATGTCGGATACTGTTTATTGAAAACAGGACATATCAAATGAACGGAAAGTAGATTACTTGAGCCCGGGGCCTAATAACTAATTTTCTTTTTATTTTTTCCTCTTAAGTTATTGTGATAATTCAGGGAGTACTAACCACATATGGTTTTAGCGGCACTTAACTACCACTAGCGATTAATCACATTCTGGTGTAACCTGTTAAATGTTGTCATAGTATATCTGGCATATTAAGCCTTGTGTTATTTACCAGTTTCAATCGGCACCTCCCAATTTTTTTTAGACAAACTCTACTACTTATCTGAATTGGTGTTTTAAGGATGTACATGCTCTTTTTAATTGTGTTTCTCTCTCTCTGTTATAGAACTGCGTCATTTGCTGTCTAAAGTAAAGATTGTTGTTAGTATTCCCCGGCTCTAGTTGGCCTTTTAAGAAGCTATGTATTATTATGTCGTCACTTTTCATGCTATTGCTATGTTGCCTGGCACAATGCTTATGACAACGTTAGTGAAGCCAATTATTTCAGAGCTCTGTCTGTTTCACTCAGGTACTGACGGAATCAAACTTCTTTAACTGTGCTGAAGTAAGAATTATTGGATTAATTCAACTAGTCATTAGAAGGATTTCATAAATATTTTCTAACAACTGGGCTGACTAAATGTTCTGTACATTTAGTAAATTTTGACATCTATTTTCAAGGAAAACTTTGTTTCAACAAATTCTGTGCTGAGAAATTTTGGTAGTCTGTTTGTGTGAATACCCCGACAACAACCTTACTACTCCAAGCTACCTGCACCCTATCAAGATTTCGATCCGAAAATATAATAGGGACTGGTTCCTGAGATCAGTTCATTTTTGCCTTTAGTATGAATCTTGCATTATTCGCGTACCATTTATCTGATGTTCGCTTGTAGCTATTATGATTGTAAAGAGAAAAAACGTTCACTTACTTCTGCGTTGGGTGGCAAAACCAGTCTAGAGTCATCAGGTTTGAAGGAATTAGGTAAAATCCTGCCTGTGGCAAAACCAGTCTAAAGTCGTCAGGACTGAAAGTTAGGTAAAATCCTGCCTGTCGGGTGACTTGTATGATGAAACGAAAAAAGGTTGTGTGTTGTTTCTAACCCAAACAGTCACCTCTGTAAGCTGTTGCATAATCGATATACACAACGCTTTGCATGTAGGTGCGGCACGTCAGCAGGAGCTACTAAAAGGCAGAGTTTGCTGTAACCTGGTAGTCAAGGAAAGACAGGACTCAGTTACGATTGTGGACTGGGGCGTAGTCAGTTACTTTTCGTTGCCTTCTATAGTCATACACATTTATTTCAAAACTGTAATTCCAGACTCAACAATAAATTAAAGAACCACACGTTATTAATGAAGAAATAAAGAACTGCATAGATAATAGCTAAGCAAATCACCATTAAATACAGATACAGAAAATATTTTACAAAAAGGAAAAAAACAAGCCACTGTGATCACGGCTGAAGGCCTTACACGCCAAGAATGGCAATAAATTAAAAAGGTTTAAGAACTCGCTGGAATTTAGAACTTACCAATATTAAAGTATTACAGATAAGTAGCCACAAACACAGCAGAAGGCATCATAACCTTTAATGTATGCATTACAATGTATTATAATAAATAATACAATAATAAAACATTAGGACCAGTCACAGACGGTGCTCCAGGAATCGACCACTGAGAACAAACACTTTCGCGAGCGATGAGATAGGCAGCCAAGAATTGCATTCACTTCACAAGATAGTATCTCAGACTAGTGGCAGTCTGACGAATAACTAATGACAACTTGCTTGACAGCAGCGGCAAGACGAGGAAAATTACACTGCCGTCACATACGCCAACCCCCAGGGCAGGTAACTGGGGCGTTAGCGGCCACCAGGGAGGAAGAATACCGCTGGTTGGACTTAACAAATTGTAACAAGCTGAAAGCAGTAAATAGTAACAAGAAGTCGAGGAAGCTAATCAGATCCGCCTTCCCCAAGCACTTCACTCGCTGCTCTTCGCCTCGGCGACCCTACGAGCAGCAGCACGAACCCAAGTCACTGGAGAATCCAGAGATGTCACGATGGTGGAGGTCCCTCTCTACTTGAATAGAAGAGCACTCATCTTAAAGCTTGCTGGATCCGTTTTACGACGAGGTCGTGCACCCTCGTGACCACAGCCCTTCCATCTGGGAGTCCATGCATGCCGTCAGCAGTCCCGGCGTGTTCTGGCACTGCGCGGACCTGGTTCCTCCCGAGTCCCCAACCGAACTGCCACACTCACACGACACGGTCAAACATCGACGTCGCCCCAAAGATAGGGCAACAGTTACTACATACCGATAACCGCCGCTGCTGCCACTAGAGGACAGGCAACGCTTGCGAAGCGGAGTAGCGCCAGTCGACACGAGAAGAAGAGAAACAACAGCAACCATGCCGACTAAACGATACGGCCTGACCTCCAACAGACGGCGGAAACCTACAGACAGCACCGACGCAAGCCGCAGCACAGATCACAATCCGTAAATAAGTAGCTAAATGTCATGTTAAACACATTTTTTTTTGTTATAAACGTATTTCACTTACAGTTACCTCAGGGAACGACATGCAAAAATCCTAATCGTTCAAGATTCATACGTTACCTACTATATTAATCACTTAAGGGGCTCCGGAAAGGCTCAAAATCATGAAAAGTTCAATTTTTACTTTTTTGCGTTTTCTGAATCTGCAGACTATTACCTTTTAATAGATATATAATTTATTCAATTCCGAAGACTACAACTATTTTTAAATTTTTTTTGAAATGTGTTCTACATGGGCGTGACCCACTGTGGCGCTGTCAAATGGTGTTATTATTAACGTCCGTGTTTATCAGGTACATTTTAGTGATGTGAGATAAAGTACGTGTTGTGGCTAACCTGTGATGGTTCAATATATATCGCTGGTGTGATTGTCGATTGTTTCATGTTTATTTACTCTGTCGTTATCTCGAAAATATTCGTAATTAATTCTGTTTCTTGAGTCTCTGTTTTGTTGAAGTATAATAATGAGTAAAAGTAAAGTTGCTGTTGCGACTTTCAATGATGGCAACATTGTAAGGTGCAAGGTATTTAGAAATATGGGAATGAAGATAGGTTCTAACATGGTACGACCGATGCTTGCTTTAGACAAGGAACGCCTTCGGGCTGCAGACAGGGCTGTAAAGAGTCTAGAAATACAAGCAAGAGTAAACAGGAGGAGGAACAAGAGGAAGCTGGAGGAGGAGTTTGCAGAGGATAAAGATAATCCATCCTATGGGCCTGGAATGCACTAAAAAGTTAATCCAATCTTTGTCGCTCGATTCCCAAAACTTTTATTTTCTCATACTAATTACATGTTTTCTAAGGATCTTCCAAACATATTTGTTTCAAACTTTCAGTAAATGTTACACAGTACCTTCTGCATAATTTAACACAGCCTTTTTCCAAAAAACTGTATATTTTTGAATATATATATAAAAAATTGCAAAAAAATGATGTGAATTTTCATTACAATTGAAAAAAATCATCTTTAATAACTGAACTAAAATTTTGTAAAATCCCTGTGTTAGGTTGTAGCCCATATTCCAATAAATAATCTGTAAAAAGTTCAACTTCCTACCTCAAATACTTTGTGAGGAAATATGTAATTTATAAGCGTTATTTTAACATTGCAAGTATAGGGCGTTCCGGAGCCCCTTAAGACAGGTGCACTGTTGAATAGCTACAATAATCGTAAACGGTCCAGAATGAGATTTTCACTCTGCAGCGGAGTGAGCGCTGATATGAAACTTCCTGGCAGATTAAAACTGTGTGCCCGACTGAGACTCGAACTCGGGGCCTTTGCCTTTCGAGTTCACACAGTTTTAATCTGCCAGGAAGTTTCATATCAGCGCACACTCCGCTGCAGAGTGAAAATCTCATTCTGGAAACATCCCCCAGGCTGTGGCTAAGCCATGTCTCCGCAGTATCCTTTCTTTCAGGAGTGCTAGTTCTGCAGGGTTCGCAGGAGAGCTTCTGTAAAGTTTGGAACGTAGGAGATGAGATACTGGCAGAAGTAAAGCTGTGAGTACCGGGCGTGAGTCGTGCTTCGGTAGCTCAGATGGTAGAGCACTTGCCCGTGAAAGGCAAAGATGCCGAGTTCGAGTCTCGGTCGGGCACACAGTTCTAATCTGCCAGGAAGTTTCAATCGTAAATGATGTTCTCATCTAATCCCTTCTTTGAATATTAACCGTGCCGCAAATTGATGGTTGAGGGTAAGCCACATCGCCGAACGAGTAAAATATTCGACGTGCCACATTTCACCAGCCTAGAACAGCACAAAAACGTGACTGTCACTCTGCACAGCTGCATCATTCGACGTCTCAGCAACAAGTGTATTTCTCAAGATCGCAGCAACAAGTGTCGTTTCGAAGCTTCGTCTCCAGACCGACTCACACATCTAGTGGTTGCATACTCAATACCACCTCCCTCCACCGTGCTCAGCCTTTATTATTAATTTGCATACCGACTGGGGGTTGTAAAAAGTAGTATCTCCAGATGACATGCTGGACCATAGCCCTTCTTGGCCTATTTGTAATGAAGTTTTTATAGCAAAGAGAAAATCCACAGTTCAGGTGCCGGTCTGTGATTTGTCCCTTTCGTGTTTAGGCGGTTAACAGCTTACTTCTGGCGACAAGGGGGCGGCCTCCATCCCCCGCCGTTACGACTGTCTCCACGGGACAGCGGCGCTTTGTTGGGTTAGGTGCTGTGGTCCTAATGCCTCGTCTGAGGAGAGCTTTCATCTGGCTACACAACCGGCTGCAGCGGATTTTCTTCCCGTGACATGAACTGGCTGTCTCTCTTCGGTAAAAGGGGTTCCTACTTTACACTGTCTACTCAATGGGTAGCGTACATAATTATAACCAGTGGAGGCTGGTTATCATGCAGTAAAAGTATGCTATTTCTCTTCAAATCCGAGCCGGAAATCTCACTAAAATTACGCCATTTCTCTTCGGACGTGTGCTAGCATGCGAATAAAATGGACGATAACAGAGTTTGTAGCGATCTCTCCGTGGTAACTGGAAACCAAGACCGAGTGCTGAAATGGTCAGTCACACTACAGTCAACAAGGGACGCAGCCGTCTGCTTTCAAGTGCGCATGCTCTGATGTGACGTCATCCCTGCGAAATTGCTCACAGCACCAGGTCTGTATTCTTCGTTGAAAGTGCGCGGAACGTACTGTGCAAGCGTAAGAGTACGAGGGCCTTTTTTTTTCTTCAGAAGTAGTTGACGTAACAAAGAGCTGTGGCCCAGTGGTGTCAACTCTGCTTTGGGCGTCGAGTGAGCAGGTTGTGCTTACTTCGGCCTGTACCGCAGCACCGCTTGGGTCGAATTTAGGTTTACTCAGCCTTGTGCGTGTACCGGTCTGTATCGGATCAATCTTGCCTAGCGGAGTTTGTTGTTGATCTGTTCTCCGGTGGCAGCGTTCTCTCCCCGGGCCAAATAGTCCGTCCAATCCGACAAGAATATAAAATTTTAGAAATCGTTCTGTAATTTGAGCACAGCGATCGGTATAAAGTGCTAAAAATCAAATAAAAACAGTCTCGATCGCGTTTTCAGATTTTTTTTATTTGTCAGCAACCGGTTTCTGCCCTTTCCTCAGACCATCTTCAGGCTTTTCCCTGACATTGTGGCTGCTGGAGCGGTAGACGGAGTGAGATCCGCAGAAGTACATTGTCACTGCACAATTAGCTGCAAATAATAACCTGTAACTATGATCCTGCGATCAAATAGTCTGTGCATTGGCTATAGTTGCTATTTAATACAATACACAGAAATAGAAAATAAAAGAAAAATGCATAATTTAATAAGAAGGATTCCATCATAACGTCTCTAACTGATGTGTGTAATTAATGCAGACGACAGAAGATTATGTCGAATTATGTTTATTCAAGAGAGGACATATCAAATGAACGGAAAGTGATCCTACGATATTCAGTTTAAATACAGACGGAAAGTATACTCATGAAACGCAATAAAGGTACGTTGAGAGCATTACGACAATGGTAGCAAAATCACCAAACTAAATAGTCATCAAAGATACGTGAAAACTAAGTCCATTACTCAATCAAAACAAACGAAGTATTCGCCATCTCAAAACAGTTCGGAGTTCAACATGATGTTTCACTAGTTAAAACACACGATACAAAGAATAGTTCATACACTATCTATCCTCATATCCTTAATACGAGCGAAGAAATAGCCCTACCCTGGAGCAGATGCAGACCTCCCGAAATATAATTTCCCTGAAAAGGCATGATAGGAGCCGTTCACCGCCCTAAATCAAACACCTCCACAATCAAATCACGCCCGTTACCATAGGCAGGTCTGCCTTCCTCCAGCACTCTGCGTCGAATGTCCAGAATCGCTCCCTTGAGCGCTTCACCAGAACAGTCCCAGTCTCCATTTGACTCCCGTAGAGTTCTACTACTGTCAGCTTTGTCATTGCCTGAAGGCCATCCCCACCGAAAATACATCGTTCGTATGTGCTACAGACATCAATGACTCAACTTTGGCCACTTCCTGGAGTAAAGTAACGTATTAGAATTATATTTAAATAAATAAATGTCATAAGGAGACTGTCTACACTACGCTTGTCCGTCCTCTTTTAGAATACTGCTGCGCGGTGTGGGATCTTTACCAGATAGACTGACGGAGTACATCGAAAAAGTTCATATCGAGAAATATGGGAGAGAGTGTCACAGAAATGATACAGGATTCGGGCTGGACAGCATTAAAAGAAAGGCGTTTTTCGTTGCGACGGAATCTTCTCAAGAAATTCCAATCACCAACTTTCTCCTCCGAATGCGAAAATATTTTGTTAACACCGACCTACAAGGTAGGAATGATCACCACGATGTTGTTGTTGTTGTGGTCTTCAGTCCTGAGACTGGTTTGATGCAGTTCTCCATGCTAATCTATCCTGTGCAAGCTTCTTCATCTCCCAGTACCTACTGCAGCCTACATCCTTCTGAATCTGCTTAGTGCATTCATCTCTTCGTCTCGCTCTACGATTTTTACCTACTACGTTTCCTTCTCTCCCTTTTCATACACTCGAATTCCAGTCACCCATTACTATTAAATTTTCGTCTCCCTTCACTATCTGAATAATTTCTTTTATATCATCATACATTTCTTCAATTTCTTCGTCATCTGCAGAGCTAGTTGGCATATAAACTTGTACTACTGTAGTAGGCGTGGGCTTCGTGTCTATCTTGGCCAGAATAATGCGTTCACTATGCTGTTTGTAGTAGCTTACCAGCAGTCCTATTTTCCTATTCATTATTAAACCTACTCCTGCATTACCCCTATTTGACTTTGTGTTTATAACCCTGTAGTCACCTGACCAGAAGTCTTGTTCCTCCTGCCACCGAACTTCACTAATTCCCACTATATCTAACTTTAACCTATCCATTTCCCTTTTTACATTTTCTAACCTAACTGCCCGATTAAGGGATCTGACATTCCACGCTCCGATCCGTAGGACGCCAGTTTTCTTTCTTGTGATAACGACATCCTCTTGAGTAGTCCCCGCCCGCAGATCCGAATGGGGGACTATTTTACCTCCGGAATATTTTACCCAAGAGGACGCCATCATCATTTAATCATACAGTAAAGCTGCATGCCCTCGGGAAAAATTACGGCCGTAGTTTCCCCTTGCTTTCAGCCGTTCGCAGTACCAGCACAGCAATGCCGTTTTGGTCATTGTTACAAGGCCAGATCAGTCAATCATCCAGACTGTTGCCCTTGCAACTACTGAAAAGGCTGCTGCCCCTCTTCAGGAACCACACGTTTGTCTGGCCTCTCAACAGATACCCCTCCGTTGTGGTTGTACCTACGGTACGGCCATCTGTATCGCTGAGGCACGCAAGCCTCCCCACCAACGGCAAGGTCCATGGTTCGTGGTATCACCACGATAAAATAAGAGAAATCAGAGCTCGTACGGAAAGGTATAGGTGTTCATTCCTTCCGCGCGATATACGAGATTGGAATAACAGAGAGTTGTGAAGGTGGTCCGATGAACCCTCTGCCAGGCACTTAAATGTGATTTGCAGAGTATGCATGTAGGTGTAGATAAACATTCGGTAACACTCAGACCATTTACAGTAGATGTAAGTAATAGTTGGTTCATAAATATCTAAGCCAGCATTCTTGTTCAAGTATGCTCAGCATAAATGACAACTAACGAAACTAAACTCCGTCCGAACAGGCTTCGAAAGACCCTAACGGTACTGACCGACCGCCATATCATCCTCAGCCTATGGGCGTCACCGGATGCGGATTTGGGGGGGGGGGGATGGGAGGGCGGTTAGTTAGCACACTGCTCTACCGGCCGTGGTCAGTTTTCGTGACCGGAGCAGCTCCTCAATTTCCTCACAAGGGCTGAGACGACCCCGTTTGGCAACAGCGCTCGTCAGACCGACCGTAACCCTTCCAAGCCCGACAGCGCTTAACTTCGGTGATATGACAGGAACCGGTGTTACCACTGCGGCAAAGCCGTTGGCGGATAAATGGCAATAGATTGAGTAAATGACAACAGATTGAGTATTGGACGTCTTCTGCTCAAAAACCTGTGGTGTGCGCTAACACATGCGACTGGACACTTTTAAATTAGCGCAGTTCTTTTAACAGCGCTTGCAATGAACATGTAAATAAAGTTACTGGGAAAATTGTAAACTGTCCATTAAATAACTACACAAGTATGGCAATATGAGGTACTGACGCTGTGTTCATTTACTGTGTAATTGTGGCGGATACGATGTTCTGACAAACATTTGCATACTGACACAGATATAAAAGACGACGTAAATCAATAAATCAAATAGACACAGATACGTATCTTTCAGGGATGACAGCTACAGTGCAAGGCTGTCATCTGAGATAATGTTTGTGAAATCGCAAGAAGCGTTTAAATGTTGTTAGTTCAGAGGTTCATTATAAAAATGTTTATTCGCTGTGAAATATTAACTTCTGTAGCCCTAAAGATATGAAATATTGTCGTCATTGCATGCGCCTTATTTTTCTCGGATTGCAGATGTATTCACCTTTTTACCAAGTTGCTGTTGTTGTTGTTGTGGTCTTCGGTCCTGAGACTGGTTTGATGCAGCTCTCCATGCTAATCTATCCTGTGCAACCTTCTTCATCTCCCAGTACCTACTGCAGCCTACATCCTTCTGAATTTGCTTAGTGTATTCATCTCTTGGTCTCCCTCTATGATTTTTACCCTCCACGGTGACCTCCAATATTAAATTGGTGATCCCTTGATGCCTCAACACATGTCCTACCAACCGATCCCTTCTTCTGGTCAAGTTGTGCCACAAACTTCTCTTCTCCCCAATCCTATTCAATACTTCCTCATTAGTTATGTGATCTAACCATCTAATCTTCAGCATTCTTCTGTAGCACCACATTTCGAAAGCTTCTATTCTCTTCTTGTCCAAACTATTTATCGTCCATGTTTCACTTCCATACATGGGTACACTCCATACAAATACTTTCAGAAATGACTTCCTGACACTTAAATCTATATCCGATGTTAACAAATTTCTCTTCTTCAGAAATGCTTTCCTTGCCATTGCCAGTCTACATTTTATATCCTCTCTACTTCGACCATCAACAGTTATTTTGCTCCCCAAATAGCAAAACTCCTTTACTACTTTAAGCGTCTCATTTCCTAATCTAATTCCCTCAGCATCACCCGACTTAATTCGACTAAATTCCATTATCCTCGTTTTGCTTTTGTTGATGTTCATCTTATATCCTCCTTTCAAGACACTGTCCATTCCATTCAACTGCTCTTCCAAGTCCTTTGCTGTCTCTGACAGAATTACAATGTCTTCGGCGAACCTCAAAGTTTTTATTTCTTCTCCATGGATTTTAATGCCTACTCCGAACTTTTCTTTTGTTTCCTTTACTGCTTGCTCAATATACAGATTGAATAACATCGGGGAGAGGCTACAACCCTGTCTCACTCCCTTCCCAACCACTGCTTCCGTTTCATGTCCGTCGACTCTTTATAACCGCCATCTGGTCTCTGTACAAATTGTAAATAGCCTTTCGCTCCCTGTATTTTACCCCTGCCACCTTTAGAATTTGAAAGAGAGTATTCCAGTCAACATTGTCAAAAGCTTTATCTAAGTTTCAAATGCTAGAAACGTAGGTTTGCCTTTCCTTAACCTTTCTTCTAAGATAAATCGTAAGGTCAGTATTGCCTCACGTGTTCCAACATTTCTACGGAATCCAAACTGATCTTCCCCGAGGTCTGCTTCTACCGATTTTTCCATTCGTCTGTAAATAATTCGTGTTAGTATTTTACCAAGTACCTGCCTGTAAATTATTACAGGCTCTCAGAGAGCTGTAAGATGCAGTCTTTCAATTTGTCTTAAGGCCCACCATTACTGGGAGCATAGCCGGTTCTCTTAAGTGATTGACGCGCCTTCCAAATTCTCCATACCAGGATTTTCCAGTTTCCAGTGACGCTGTTCGCCTCTGCACCTGGATAGCTGGAAACTAGTCTGGCTGGCCACGCCGTGCCCGCTAGCGTTCGGCTGTGCAACAAATTCGCCTTACCTCGTACCAGTTCTAGGCGGCTGATCAGGTCACCTGCACACGCGTAACGTTACAAGTTTCAAGATGCCTTGCAAGCAGACAGGATTCTCTGTTGGATTGGTACTCAAGTGATGTTCACATATCGTGATGATTTCGTTAGTCTAGTCCTTGTTGCAAATTCGGCGCCAGCCGCGGTGGCCGAGTGGTTCTAGGCGCTCAGTCTGGAACCATGCCTCGGGCATGGATGTGTCTCATGTCCTTAGGTTAGTTACGTTTAAGTAGTTCTAAGTCTAGGGGACTGATGACCTCAGATGTTAAGTCCCACAGTGCTTAGAGCCATTTTTTGAGCAAATGCGGCGACTCAGTATATTCCGGTTTAGGATTTACAGGGTGATTGTAATTAAAGTTTAACTTTCAAACCGCTTTAGAAATAACACCACTTGTCAGAATGACGTCAAATTGCAATGTAATAGTATCGGAGAAGGGAGAAAACGTATGGCAGAAGAAAAATAAATAGTTGCAAAATGTAGCAATAGATGGCGCTGTAAGCATCATAATTTAATAGTGGTCGACTACAAATGACAAATGAATCATACAACAATGCCTAAGGTGTACGTTTGACGTTGAACAAACTGTACTACTCAGTGTGCATGTGTGTACAGGACTGATACTGTAAAGTTACGTAATCCCATCCACCATTGCAAGGTCATATCACATTGGATGGGAAAAATCAGTTTTTTACTGTCCTGAGGCCAAAAACCGCATAGAAAGCATCACTCACATCGGTTTTTAATTGTCCTGAGGCCAAAGACCGCATAAAAAGCATCAATCAAAATCAAATCGGATTATTAATTTCCGTGTTACGGGCGCAAAACATGTTCAATATGCTGTCCACCGCTTTTCGCAAGTTGAAATTGGGAAACAGCATGTTCCACGGTCTCATTCAGAAAGTGTTGCGCAATGCGTGCCTTCAATGCAGCTAAGTTTGCAGTCGCAGCAGTGAACACAACAACTTTCAGATAGCCCCCCAGCCAGAAGTTACACGGATTAACATCAGATGATCGGGACGGCCAGGCTGTAGGGAAATGGCGGCTGATAATTCTGGCATTTCTGAAATGGTGCTTCAGCAGCTGCTTAATTGGATTTGCAGTGTGCGGAGGTGCTCCATCTTGCATAAGAATGATCCCACTCACACATCCACGCTGCCGGAGAGCTGGAATGACGTGGTTGCGCAAAAGACACTCATAGCGCTTACCAGTGACCAGTAACAGGACCGGAAGCACCTGTCTCTTCGAAAAAATATGGCCCTATGATAAATGGTGCCGTAAACCCGCACCATACAGTGACCGTTCCAGGATGAAGTGGTACTGATTGATCTGCCTGTGGATTTTCCGTTGCCCATATTCGACAATTCTGTGTATTGACATATCCTGTCAGATGGAAGTGGGCTTCGTCTGTCCTCAAAATCTTCCACAGCCAATCATTATCCACTTCCATGAGAGGATGAAATTCTAACACAAAGGTCTCTCTCTTGCTGGCAGGTCAACAGGAAGCAACTCGAGCACATGGGTAATTTTGCCGGCCTGTGTGGCCGAGCGGTTCTAGGCGCTTCAGTCTGGAACCGCGCGAGTGCTACGGTTCCAGGTTCGAATCTTGCCTCGGGCATGCATGTGTGTGATGTCCTTAGGTTAGTTAGGTTTATGTAGTTCTACGTTCTAGGGGACTGATGACCTCAGATGTTAAGTCCCATAGTGCTCAGAGCCATTTGAATCATTTGGGTTATTTTGAATGGACAACAAAGAAGGATGTTTCGTAGGATTTTACGCATCGTGTTCACGGGTACCCCCAATGTTCGGGCACTTCTCCGTGCAATACACGTTTGCTCACCACCACTCGCCTCCTACTGCATTACTGTGACCTCTCCTTCCACTGTCGTTGAATCAATTCATTTCCTCCGTCTACCAGGTTGCACACGAAAAGAACCAGTCTTTTCTAATTTCCGAATAATTTTCTCCAGACTCACGGCAGTCATCGGACCAACGCCTTTTTTCGAACCCTCCAGTGTCCGGAACTTCTGCAAAGCGACGTGTGCACAGTCATCATTCTTGTAATACAGCTTTACAAGCAGGGCGCGATCCTGCATTGACACAGTCATGGCGAACGTCGGAGACGCGAAAGGAGGAAAAGCCGCGTAGCAGACGTCTATATACCAACTTCAATGGATCGTGCGCATAACAGGTGTTTTCATTTACGTATTCTGACACATTCAGCTGCATCTGTTGATCAATTTTCACAATATTTTTTTTTCTTCTTCCATTCGTTTTCCCCCATCTCCGATAATATTCCGTTGCAATTTGACGTCATTCTGACTATTGGCGTTATTTCTACAGCGTTTTGAAAGTTTAATTATAATCACCCTGTACATTTCCCACCCGAAGTGAACGATTCATTTCTTAAGGCAGCGTTGCTTCCTCTTGGAGCCATTCGGCATATCCAACGAGAACGCTGGATTGCGCAATTTCGCGTGCATTCTTACAGTGGTATTCGAACCGTAGATATGTGTGTTCAAAAGAATATTCCTTCACACCTGAATGTTTGTGGTTATCGGATTCTCGTTACGTATTCAGGGCAAGAAAGAACCTGCTATCTTTGTAATGAAAGTGGCCATCTCAGACCCAATCTTCCGCATCGCGTAAGTGTCTCTGCAATCCGCTGTCAATACTTCTCCAGCTTTTAGAGGACGTTGGGGAGTCGTTAGCCCCACTCCGCTCTACTCTCCGCCGTTGCCAGCACGATCAGAGGCGCCCCTGCTGCCGTTACGTCGCCCGCAGCGGTAGCACAGTTTAAACGCCGGCGGACTCAGGATGATGAAGATTTTCAAGTCACCCTTCTCACCCCTTGAGGGTGCTTCTGCCAGTGATTCTTGTTTCGCCAGCAATGACGTGGCTGGCTCTGTTGATGTTGAGGGTTGCATCTGCGTGCATGTGTGTTACGATGGGATCCGATGATTTAACGGAGGCATCGTCTGCTGTCTGTACCATTACTTCCTTTCTTCCTAATTGTTGTGGTGTTGAATTAATTTCAGTTATTGCGCATAAGTCGGTGCAGATTGCTACGTGCGGTTTAAAATGCGCGCGCAGGCGTCATTCACAACCTTCAGCGATGATAATGTAACGTACCAGTTCAAATTCTGCATATTGTTTTTAGGAACGCCACGTATATCTTGAACGCGAGTAAATGTGTCTTAAGTATACATAGCGTGACTTAATCTCAATACGCAGGAAAACATTTATTGATTATTAACGGAAATGTTGCGCTCTCTTTCAATGAATGACAACGTAACGTAGCCTGCAAATAACCCAGCGATAATATAGACCATGTAATGATTTCTTTTCCCAGCAAATTAATATAATCTTTCACAGAAAGAAAGAATGGTAGAAACACCAGCGGGTTATTAAAATAATTGCAACGCATTTCTTTAACTTTATCTCTTTAAGATTTGCGTTAACTTTTAATCCTTTGAATTAACTGAAATTATTTTATCAAAGGTGAAGCCTCATTTTGTGTTGGCAGAAGAGCCAACACCGTGTTACGAGTGGAGGCCGAAATTCAGGCGTTTTAGTTCACGCAGGCTGGCGTGAGGAGGAATAACTATACTGACGTGAGGTCTGGAACATGACAAGGAATGCGAATTCAGAAAGCGGACATAATTAGTTTGATACTTAACTTTAATCCATTAATGATGAACGTCGCTCTTGACGGTACATGATTCACAATACTATCTGTTCAGAATACATTCTTGAAGTAATTATAGTAACTAAATATGGCGCCTTGCTAGGTCGTAGCAAATGACGTAGCTGAAGGCTATGCTAAACTGTCGTCTCTGCAAATCAGAGCGTATGTAGACAGTGAACCATCGCTAGCAAAGTCGGCTGTACAACTAGGGCGAGTGCTAGGGAGTCTCTCTAGACTAGACCTGCCGTGTGGCGACGCTCGGTCTGCACTCACTGATAGTGGCGACACGCGGGTCCGACGTATACTAACAGACCACGGCCGATTTAATGGCTACCACCTAGCAAGTGTGATGTCTGACGGTGACACCACACCTCACCTAAGCCTTTCGGTGTTAAATCTCTGAATAAGTTTCGTAATCAAAAATATTAACTAACTTTAATATTGAAAACTGACTGTAAGTATTCATAAAAGCACTTAAAATTATTTTCCGTTGTGAGTGAAGCTCGCAAACTGTTAAATATTTTTAGTACACGTAATGGCGGACTCAACGTCTCCGAAACAGTCGAAGCCAGATGGGAAATCGACAGCAATATTATTATCTTTAAATAAATTTCACGTGGAGGGTGAGGCATTTTTGAAAGGAAACGTAAGATACTTTCAATTAACAATATATTTAAACCTTAAAATAGAGACAGCGAGCTACACACACATGGACCCACAGGCGAGAAAGAACAAACCGGCGAAAAACAGAACAAATAGGGGCGAGCAACAGGGCTCTTGTGTATACAGGGTGTTACAAAAAGGTACGGCCAAACTTTCAGGAAACATTCCTCACACACAAAGAAAGAAAATATGTTATGTGTACATGTGTCCGGAAACGCTTACTTTCCATGTTAGAGCTCATTTTATTACTTCTCTTCAAATCACATTAATCATGGAATGGAAACACACAGCAACAGAACGTACCAGCGTGACTTCAAACACTTTGTTACAGGAAAGGTTCAAAATGTCTTCCGTTAGCGTTGATACATGCATCCATCCTCCGTCGCATGGAATCCCTGATGCGCTGATACAGCCCTGGAGAATGGCGTATTGTATCACAGCCGTCCACAATACGAGCACGAAGAGTCTCTACATTTGGTACCGGGGTTGCGTAGACAAGAGCTTTCAAATGCCCCCATAAATGAAAGTCCAGAGGGTTGAGGTCTGGAGAGCGTGGAGGCCACGGAATTGGTCCGCCTCTACCAATCCATCGGTCACCGAACCTGTTGTTGAGAAGCGTACGAACACTTCGACTGAAATGTGCAGAAGCTCCATCTTGTATGAACCACATGTTGTGTCGTACTTGTAAAGGCACATGTTCTAGCAGCACAGGTAGAGTATCCCGTAGGAAATCATGGCGGTGAATCGAGGAAGTACAGTACATAGTGACGAAACTAAAATGAGCTCTAACATGGAAATTAAGCGTTTCCGGACACATGTCCACATAACAGCTTTTCTTTATTTGTGTGTGAGGAATGTTTCCTGAAAGTTTGACCGTACCTTTTTGTAACACCCTGTATACATTACACGAAGTTCCATGCTTTCATGGAACGTATTAAAATATAATATTCTTTACGATTAAAGGAAAATATCTGCAATATTTGCCACAGAATATTATCAGACTCGACAAAATGACTTGTAATATTACAGGCATTGTTTTCTCTCTTTACATTTCATTCATACCAGTTGAATAAATCGCGTGATACATTAGACAGGCTTCCAGGTGACGTCACATATTTTGCATTTACAGTGTTCAACTGCAACACCACCCCTTCCTCACTCTGATACGGTGTAGCAACAGGTTACTACGGATCCTCCTCCGAGTAGTCAGATGACACAGACGGCTTCAGATGCTGCACTGCCTGTGTCTTCTTTAACTGACGACATTCATCACTGCCGGTTGTGTTTCTTTCATTCCGTTGAGTGGAGTGGGGATAGCTGCCCTCCACGCCCCCCCCCCTGCCACCCTCCCCCACCAACCTGCAGCGGACGTTCATGAGCTCTCTACCCATCTGTGTCAAGATATTGTTGTCAGGCAGTGGTATCAAACAACGTTTTCAACGTGAGCTTCCAGTGTCACGCCAGAAAAAAAAAGCATGGGCATGTCCCTTTCTGTGGGGACGATTCAAATCTACTTTCTTCGTCATCAGATGGTGTTGCCTAGATCAGGACGTGATGCTTGAATTCTTTTCTAGTTCCCTTTTCATGCCTTACATGTGTTAACTAATGCATGCCTATAAGTTTCTTACCGTAAAATAATGTTAACAGGGTAAGGTCACCATTACGGTTTCCTGCGTTACGACGAATTACTCACGATCCGAAGTTGATGTGTTTTGCCTCCCTGGGTTTTTTAATGTTGCACTGGCAAGTTCTAATGTCATCGCCGTGCCTTTTAGGGACGATGTTCCGTTGGCGAACTTTCAAACGCGTGCCAGTGATCGGTGTATAGGATGTAGTTTCTATGATCTCGCGTTAATTTTTCTTTATGCTCCATCTGGTTGTACATACGACCGCTCGCTTTTCCACAAGGAATATCTCATTTATTTATTTGTCAAAATCTACGAAAAATTGTGATGGTGGGAGATTTCAACTGCGTCTTATGTCCTGCGGATCAGACTCGCAGTTATAGCTATTGTCGAGAATTTGATGATACGGTGAAGTCGTTGAGTGTAAAGGATGTTCGGATCTGCAGACATCCCACAGTAGTACTGTTTACGTATTTTACTTCTAGTAGTCGACTGGGCCGTTTTTACGTATTTTTCCCCATATAGCCAGCTTTTGTCAATTGATGTTATTCCAGCCAGCCTCGCTGACCACTGTATTGTTGCAGTGACCTTAATCGCGTCCCGCAGCGGGTACATCATTCTCGCCCTATTTAAAAGCTAAAAATTTGTCAGACCCCTCTCTGGCATGCCGTTCCCAAGTGTGTTACCCGTCACTTATGGAGTGGTGGGTTCCCATGGCCAGATCTCGTCTTCGCACTGCATTCATGCTTCTAGCGCTAGCGATCTTTATGACAGTGCTCGAGACATCCATTTGAGAGTTATGGATGTTCATCGCGTGAAACTGAAATTCATGCAACTCAGAAGTCTGCAATTGGATGGTCTTCGTTTGCGTTCGGTTCTCCAGGATGAGTTGGCATCCCTGCATGATCTAATTCGGCATCGAATGCAATCTCAAAGGAAAGGACTTGTCCCACTACAATTCGTTCTACAGATGGAAGTGAGCGGTCATCTCAACCTGACATAATGGGTGAATTTCCCCGGTATTTTTTCAATGTTTACCCTGGAGTGGAATCAGAGGGTGTACCGACTGCTGATTTTAATTCCCTCCTTGATGCTGTTGTTATGCCAGCTGTCCATGAGAAGTGTTTGGCAGCTCTGCACCTTGATGAAGTATCTGACATTCTGGAATTGCAATTCGCTCTCTTTCTCGCAAATCGCCGGGTTTGCATGGTCTTCACAAACAATTTCATGGTTCAAATGGCTCTAAACACTATGGGACTTAACATCTGAGGTTATCAGTCCCCTAGACTTAGAGCTACTTAAGCCTAACTAACCTAAGGACATCACGCACATCCATGCCCGAGACAGGATTTGAACCTGCGACCGTAGCAGCTGCGTGGTTCCGGACTGAAGCGCCTAGAACCGCTCGTCCACAGCGGCCGGCAGAATTTTATGTTCAGCTTTGGTCTCTGATAGGAGATACGAGAACTTCTATGATGAAAAATATGACGCAAAGAGGACACATCCGCGTTCTCGCTTCCCACGCCCGGGTTCCCTGGTTCGATTCCCGGCGGGGTCAGGGATTTTCTCTGCCTCGTGATGACTGGGTGTTGTGTGATGTCCTTAGGTTAGTTAGGTTTAAGTAGTTATAAGTTCTAGGGGACTGATGACTATAGCTGTTAAGTCCCATAGTGCTCAGAGCCATTTGAACCTTTTTTTTTTAGGATACATCTCGCGCTCCATTAAGGTCGAAAAAATTGTTTTAATTCCCAAAAAGAATGGACGTCTGTCCGTGGATCAGGTCCGACCGACAAGCTACTGAATCTCTATGTGTAAAAGGCAATGTGCTGACCAACCGACTCACCACCGCCCAGCCCAAACCACTAAGGATAGAAACTTGAAGTTAGGAGAAGATGTGGGTCTTATATTTTAGGCATTTTTCGAAATTCCAACTATAAGGCATGAAATAGGGGATGAAAGATTTTCTGAAAAACGTTGCTATTAAGGCAACTTTGAAACTAGACCTACGAAAATTGGTTTTTGCTTTTTCGATCAGAAATAAAGAAACACGTGTTTCAGTATTTTTTGAAATTCAACCACTAAGGGGGTAAAATAGTGGATGAAAGTTTTTTGAAAATAATTACTGAAGAATTACTAAATGATTTTTAAGGCTACATCAATGGCAATTGGTATTTGACTTCTCGATTAGAAATAAAAAAAATACGTTCTTCAATGTTTCTGGAAATCCAACCCCAAGGGAGTGCAATAGGGGATGAAAATTTTTAAGAAAATATTTTGTTACATTAAAAAGATTTTATAGCTAAATTAATGATAACTGGTCTTTCACTTCTCCATTGGATACAAAGAAATATTTGCTAGTGAATGAAAGTTACTATGGTAATAACTCCACAAGAAAACAAAAGCTGTGATTAACAAAAACTTTGCACTGCAGCTACCATAATCGCTTTTTGGTCAGAAATACAAATACATTCGGAAAACACCATGCTTAATTAGCTTCACAAGCTTAGATGCAATTTGAACATAAAAATTAGATTAAAAAAAGAAACAAAAAAACAAAAAACGAAATCTTTGCAGGCCATATAGTCCACGTGAGCGAAACATCGGGCCCTAAGCTACGAGTAGTTTTCATTATGGAACTATAGAGCGGGCGATAAATAGCGGTTTGCCGGTTTTGCTTGCTGACATCGCTGCACGTTATCAAAGTTGTCTCACGGTTCGTACTCTCGTACTCAGGCGTCTGTTGACGTGAATGGTCGTCTTAGTCCCCCGTAGCAGTTTGTTGAGGTGTCCTACAAGGGAGTCCCCTACTTATTTGCTGTTCGTGCTATTTGCCGAACCTTTACTGCGGTCCATAGCATCTCTGTTGGGCTACCCAGATTGCGAGGATTTGAAGCGGTTGAGGATCCATGGACTGTAGAGATCGCCCACTGACGTTCGTTGGATGTCATCATTGATCATTGTCCGATGAAGATGGCTGGGTTAAATTGGAAGTCCGTCACGAATAGAATTTAAGGAGCGATCCTCTCGCTAGTTCATAAGGTTCGGACCTTGCAAACGTGTGTTGAGTAAAGCCTATTTTGTTGCACAAACTTTCCCTCTTCCTGTGATTATGTGATTACGTCCAAAAAGTTTAAACGATTATCGGCCAAGTTTATGTGGAGAAAATCTAATGTTCGGGTGCACTAAGAGCTTTTTGCAAGACCACAGCTGATGGAAGGTTTAGGCCTCCCTGATGTTCGGGCCAAGGTTTCTTCTTTATTTCTTCGGCGCACTATTTTAAGTATCTTCCCCTTCCCCAGTCACTTACAAATGGTTCAAATGGCTCTGAGCACTTTGGAACTTAACTGCTGTGGTCATCAGTCCCCTAGAACTTAGAAGTACTTAAACCTAACTAACCTAAGAACATCACACACATCCATGCCCGAGGCAGGATTCGAACCTGCGACAGTAGTAGTCGCGCGGTTCCAGACTGTAGCGCCTAGAACCGCTCGGCCACACAAGCCGGCAGTCACTTACAGGTCGCCTTTTCACCTGTATCCGACCAGCGCGCTTAACCCCTCCAGAAGACATTGCTCAGATAAACAATAAATTAAGGCATATTTGGGAATTTTACTGTCAGTTATTTGGGGTTGATACTCTTACCCAGTCGCACATCTCTGTAAAAGTGCTGTTATGTAGCTGGACGTTTCCAAATCACGTTTCCTCTGTGGAGTCCCTGTCGCCAGAGACAGATCGGAAGATGGTTTGATCCAATGTCAGCCTATTAATATATCCGATGGAAGTGGTACCCTCATGGCACGAAGTCCTTCATAACCTCGTCCCCACTAACGTTCCACTTATTCGCATTGGCCGTAGTGAGACGGACCTATGCAGTCGTTGCTATGAAACGGCTACATTATATCACTGGTTGGTCTTCTGTGGCCGCACACACTGGAGTTGATTCCGCTGACAATTGGCTTTTTTTTTTTTTTCAGCATGACGGAAGCGGCAATCGCTCGTGAGATTCTCTTGCGTCCCGATTCAGCCTCCTTCCCTAGAACGAAGCTCAACGTAGTTATTTCCCTTTTTCGGCATTACGTTCATTACTTGGTGGGCTGTAGGTATGACCTGGACCCTTGTGCATTTTGCCAGTATATGGTTACAGCCCATTGGACATGGCATGGCAAAGGATGCCACACTACCATGACCTTTTCGCGAACATGCTGAATTTTATATTTAACCATCAAGGAATTGGACGATGTGTAGAATCCCTTTTTTGATGAACGTTTCATTCCTGCTACCTTGCAGGCATTTACGTGCATAAGGTGAAAAAAGAGGTCTAGTGCACTGACTGCCAATTTGTCAGCTTAAGTTCGATTCTTGCTAATAGTTACTATTAAAATCAGTCTTGATCACAAATTTATTTAATCTGGTAACCCGTTTCGACCACACCTGTGGTCATCTTCAGACCAAAATGCTGTATGAGCAGTGCTGTACCACCAGAGAGAGGCTCCTGCTCATATAGCATTTTGGTCTGAAGATGACCACAGGTGTGGTCGAAACCGGTTACCAGAATAAATAAATTTGTGATCAAGACTGACTTTAATAGTAACTATTACTAACAACATTGACCACTGTCTGCTCCCGCGATGTACTCAAAAGTAATCGATACTTGCTGCTACCATCTTTTTTTTTCATTTCATTTTATTCCTTACAATGTTTTAAACACTTCAGTTTAGACACATAAAATTAATATGTTTAATTTAGTTACGATTACCACCCATGTAAGTCAAATGGCTACAAGCCACCACACTATACACTCTAATAAAATTTTGCACTTTCATTATTACGTACATTTTCCCTTGTGGGACCTCCGTTAGGCCTTTATTTCATCTCAGCAGATGAGTTTCCTCTCTTGATTATATTCCGATACGCTCATTAATTCTAAAATCGTACCTCACAATTCAGAATTACTGTTTTATGCTTTAGTCCCCTTTATCCTTCGTAATTCTTATATCTTACTGTATTTTTCATTCCTCCTCTAATCCTCGTTTTCCTCCGATTTTCTGCCTTATTATCTCAATTTAAACCCTGCGTATTTATTACTTAAGTTCCTCTGATTTTTCCCATAGCATACTTCTTTCCATCTTCATATTGATATTAATCTGCAATTTTTGTATTTATCATCATTTAATATCTGTCATTAATAAGGTTCCCCGTTTATCCTTTCACAATAAACTGCAATGCCATTTTCTTTTCTTATCGTTGGCTAACTTCATTTTATCTTACCAAAACCAGATAGCCATCATGTAAGCCTGTTTTCCTTACCCATGCTTCCACACCTTATCTCACTAAGCCAAATCTTGTCAACTTACTCTCTTCTTCCCTAATCTCCTTTGTAATTTTCTTCTTTGAAGTTCCAATCTATTTCCTTTATTACTGGTATTCATCTCATGCTTTATTTTTTTTAAATTCTTGGTATAAACCCTACTGTAAAATACTACTAACAAATTTACAGAACAATTGTATAGTAAACATATTGCAGTTCGAAAAAGGAAAATGAAAAACTGCAAACAGCGTGAGAAGCTGTATAAATGACACACGTGTTGTGAATTCCCTGACCCTTATTTTTCTCCTTCCCTTCTTCCACAGTCAACTGGCGCTCTGTAAGTCACAACAATTTTCAGGATTTCAACCTCGATCTTTCAAAATGTTCTTGTTATTTCACGAAACCCTTCTCTCCTAACCCATTTGTAAGTAATTTTCTTCTTTCATTCTCTTTTTTCTGCCTAATCCGTTTCTCACCTTTTTCTTTTCCAGACCTTGTACTACGATTTCACCAGCTTCTCATTCCTATTTATTGGCAGACACTTTAGATTTCAAATCTTTGTTATCATCATATAATTCTCCTTTTGTCTTCTTTTCATCCTAATACTTCTTCGTCATGGTTCCCAAATTACCGTTTAAAATCCGGGAGAGACTTTTTGATGGCGAAATCTCTTCTGTTTCGTCGTCTATAGGTTTTTTTCGGTGTGTCTGTGTAGGTTGGCCAGCATTCAAACATTTTACTAGCTCTTGCTGTCCTGCACCTTCATCTTACTTAATTTCTTCTTGTTTCAGATCTCCGCTCAGCACCTCACATGCTGGTCTTTCCCTTTCTGGCGTCACTTTGCTTCTTTTCAAGTTGGTCTTTCTTTTCCTTCTTTTTACTATTTCCACTCGCCGTTTGGTCCTTCCCTTTCCTGTTACCATTCCATACTGGTTTCCGCTGCTCATCACTTACGAGTATAATGCTACCCTTTTACCACACGCCTAAAATTGAAAAAAATTCTTCCGATCAAACTATTTCTTATTAATATCTTCAACCAAATCGGTTTTCTCGTGGATTGTGTAGTTTTATACTGCATAACACTCACATTACGTTCCAGTAATCCTGCTCCTCTGAATCGTCTTCTGACAAAGCATCTGATTCCTCTTCACTATCCCATGCACTATCGTCTTTACTATCTTCTTGGGATTTTTCTAAGTTTGTTAACGTCTCTCTCTTTCCCTCGCATCTATTCTTAGATACTTTCCATTCCTCTTTCTATAATTCTTAGTAAGCTTTCCCACATGGCTAACATTTCTTGTCCTCTGTTTTTGCTTATGTTATGCACGTTCTCGACCTAACATTGTTTTCCCTTTTATGTTCATATTCAGTCTCTATTTTGTCCAAACGCTCTTCAGGTCTTTAAGCGATAGTTCTCTACACTACAATCTTTTTCTTACTGTCGGCATTTCCCCCCTTTGCAAAGGAAATTCCCCGGAAAACTTCTGAAAGCGTGTTCTTGTTCATTAGCCTCATCTCCTTCATGTTTGTCATCATTTTCATTAATTTACTCAACTTGTCATCTTGACCATTACACCCATAAGTTTTTTTCTGTGTTTACTTGACATCCTTCCCCACCCCATATTCTGACTGTAAACTGACATTATCTTCGTCTATTTTCGTTTCTCCATCGTCTAGTGAAGTAAGTGGATTGATGACCATAATGCTAAGGAAACAATGTTTCCCTCTCGGCTCAAAAGATAACACAGAAAATTCGACAATCAAAAGTTTGTAAAAATTAGTGCATTTATAAAAAGCTCAGTGGAGAGCGTACACAAAATTTCACCGTGACGCGTTAGCGAAGTATCTTGCGAGAACCCGCTAAATTCTGGTCTTATGTATAATCACTAAGCTCGACGAAAGCTTCTATTTAATCACTCGGATGTCGCAGTAGAAGACAGCAGAGAAAAGGTGAAGCTTTAAATGTTGCGTTTAACATGTAATTCACGCAGGAGGATAGCACAAACATACCACTGTTCGACCGTCGCACAGAATCTCGTATCGCGGACATCTAAACAGGCACCCATGGCGTTGAGAAGCAACTGAGAAGAGTTGAAAAGAGATAAGTCACCAGGTCCAGGTGGAATCCCTGTTCGGTTTTACAGAGAGTTCTCTTCGACATTGGTCCCCTGCTTAGTTTGCTTTTATAACGAGTCTCTTGCACAACGCAAAATCTCAAGGTGGCTATTTTGTACGGGGTGTTCAAAAAATCTCTCCGCAGTGCCGTATGATTGTTCGCCTGCCTGGGTTACTTCCCTTGAAGTGGACTCTCCCAACTTCCCACTGTTTCGTTTATCTCAGCCAGCGTCAGTAGTATCGTTGGTGTGTGACGTTACGTGTTGACGTGAACGTTTAAGTTTAGTTCCTTTGTTCGTTCGTTTCGTTTTTGTCACTGTTAAAATGCTAACCATTGAAGAACCTGTGTTTTTATTCGAACAAGTGTTCAAAGCTGGCGGTAAATACACAGTTTCAGTTCGTCAAACATTCAATTCAGTTTCGCCGGAGACAACAATCCCACATCACGATACTGTGCGAGATTTGATTAACAAATTTCGAAGTACGGGTTCAGTGACAGATGCACAGAGAAGTGGTCGTCCTAGCGTTTTGTCTGAGGATAAACTACTCGATATTTCCGATAAAATGTCCATGAGTCCTAACAAGTCAGTAAGAAAAGTCGCCCAGGAAATCGATGTTAGTGTCTGAACGGCCCAAACAGCTGCAAGTAAAAAGTGACAGTCGTGCAAGAACTGGAAAATACTGGTCACGGCAAGAGACTGCATTATTCTCAATGGTTCAAAAATGTCGTTCAACAAAATGGAAGGGATATTCTTAATGAAACGTTTTTCATTGATGAGGCGTGGTTTCATTTACCCGAATACATGAACTCGCAAAATTCTCGTATGTGCAGTAGTGCAAATCCATTGTGTATTCATGAGGAACCACTTCATTCTGTGAAAATAGGAGTTTTTATTGCAATTTCTAGACGTCGGATTGTGGGTCCCATATTTTTCAACGAAACAATAAACTCACAACGATACTGCAGTGATATTCTGTACCGATTCATAGGATAACTTCTAAGTGAAATGCTGAACGGTTATTTTCGCCGGCCGTAGTGCCCGAGCGGTTTTAGGCGCTTCAGTCTGGAACCTCGCGACGCCTACGGTCGCAGGTTCGAATCCTGCTTCGGGCATGGATGTGTGTGATGTCCTTAGGTTAGTTAGGTTTAAGTAGTTCTAAGTTCTAGGGGACTGATGACCTCAGATGTTAAGTCCCATAGTGCTCAAAACCATTTGAACCATTTTTCAGTTATTTTCAACAAGATGGTGCAACCGCGCATACAGCTCGCGTTTCAATGTCACTGCTTGCTGATGCTTTTGTGATCGCATAATTTCACAGGGACTTTGGCCTCCAAGATCGTCTATCCTAACACCATCTGACTTTTTCTTCTGGGGTGCGGCGAAAGCAATTGTCTATAAAAGCCATCCAGAATCCATCGATGAATTGAAAACTGCAATATCCACTTTACTGCTTCTGTTACAGAAGAAATGTTACAGCTCGTGTTTGGAAACATGATTAGACGAATTGAAATGTGTATTCAACAACAGTGAGACACTTCCCACATTCAATGTGAAATTTTTTAACTAAAAATGAATATTCAATAAATTAACAAGTTGTATTTCACTGAGTTTCATTTCGGTATATTCACTATGGCATACGGCACGGGCGGCTAACAATCATACGGCACTGCCGAGAGATTTTTTGAACACCCCGTACAAGAAGGACAAGAGAATGGACAAGAAATATTACATATCAATATCATATCGATTTGGTTTGCTGTAGAACTCTTGAACATATTCTTAGTTCGAACATAATAAATTCCCTTGAGACAGAAAAGCTTCCGTCCACAAACCAGTACGGATTTCGAAAGCATCGCTCATGCGGATCTCAGCTTGCTCGTTCCTCGCACTGTATCCTATGAACCATAGAAGAAGGCCAACAGACAGATTCAATATCTCTAGATTTCGGGAAACCATTTGACACCTTGCCTCACTGCAGCCTGTTAACTAAGGTCCAAGCATACGGGATAAGTTCCCAGACATGTGAGTGGCTAGAAGACTTCTTAAGTAGAACTCAGTACAACTGTACTGCACGGCGAATGTTCTTCAGAGACAAAAGTATCGTCAGGAGTTCCCCAGGGAAGTGTGGGAGACCGCCTTTGCTCTCTACACGCATGAACAACCTGACGGATCGGGTGAACAGCAATCTGCGACTGTTTTGCTGATGACGCTGTACTCTACAGGGAAGTGTTGCTGTAGGACGATAATTGCTAACCCAGGCAGAATTTCTGTTTCATTTGATGAACGGCAACTTGCCCTAAATGTACAAAACGTAAGTTAATGCAGACGAGTAAGAAAAACAATCCAATTTGGTTTGTTGGGAGAATTCCACGAAATGTGGTTCTTCTACTTAGGAGACCGTGTGTACAACTCTAGTGCGACCCGTTCTTGAGTATTAATCGAGTGTTTGTGTCACAGTAAAGGATGACATCGAAACATTTCAGAGGAGTGCTACTACCTTCGATCAGCACGTGAGTATCACGAAGATAGTCTTTGAACGCAAATGAGAATCCCTGGTGGGAAGACGACATTCTATCCCGAAACACTTTTGAGAAGTTTGGGGACCCGGCATTTTCTGCTGGCTGCAGAACCGTTGGCCACGTACATTTCTCGTAAGGACTTTGAAGATTACATAAATTAGTGCTTGTATGTGAGCATATAGACAGTCCTTTTTTCCCTCTCTCCATATGCGAGAGGTATAGGAATGGCTAGTAGTGGGACAAGGTACCCACCTTGCGTAGTATGTATGTGGACGTACAGATACACTCCTGGGAATGGAAAAAAGAACACATTGACACCGGTGTGTCAGACCCACCATACTTGCTCCGGACACTGCGAGAGGGCTGTACAAGCAATGATCACACGCACGGCACAGCGGACACACCAGGAACCGCGGTGTTGGCCGTCGAATGGCGCTAGCTGCGCAGCATTTGTGCACCGCCGCCGTCAGTGGCAGCCAGTTTGCCGTGGCATACGGAGCTCCATCGCAGTCTTTAACACTGGTAGCATGCCGCGACAGCGTGGACGTGAACCGTATGTGCAGTTGACGGACTTTGAGCGAGGGCGTATAGTGGGCATGCGGGAGGCCGGGTGGACGTACCGCCGAATTGCTCAACACGTGGGGCGTGGGGTCTCCACAGTACATCGATGTTGTCGCCAGTGGTCGGCGGAAGGTGCACGTGCCCGTCGACCTGGGACCGGACCGCAGCGACGCACGGATGCACGCCAAGACCGTAGGATCCTACGCAGTGCCGTAGGGGACCGCACCGCCACTTCCCAGCAAATTAGGGACACTGTTCCTCCTGGGGTATCGGCGAGGACCATTCGCAACCGTCTCCATGAAGCTGGGTTACGGTCCCGCACACCGTCAGACCGTCTTCCGCTCACGCCCCAACATCGTGCAGCCCGCCTCCAGTGGTGTCGTGACAGGCGTGAATGGAGGGACGAATGGAGACGTGTCGTCTTCAGCGATGAGAGTCGCTTCTGCCTTGGTGCCAATGATGGTCGTATGCGTGTTTGGCGCCGTGCACGTGAGCGCCACAATCAGGACTGCATACGACCGAGGCACACAGGGCCAACACCCGGCATCATGGTGTGGGGAGCGATCTCCTACACTGGCCGTACACCACTGGTGATCGTCGAGGGGACACTGAATAGTGCACGGTACATCCAAACCGTCATCGAACCCATCGTTCTACCATTCCTAGACCGGCAAGGGAACTTGCTGTTCCAACAGGACAATGCACGTCCGCATGTATCCCGTGCCACCCAACGTGCTCTAGAAGGTGTAAGTCAACTACCCTGGCCAGCAAGATCTCCGGATCTGTCCCCCATTGAGCATGTTTGGGACTGGATGAAGCGTCGTCTCACGCGGTCTGCACGTCCAGCACGAACGCTGGTCCAACTGAGGCGCCAGGTGGAAATGGCATGGCAAGCCGTTCCACAGGACTACATCCAGCATCTCTACGATCGTCTCCATGGGAGAATAGCAGCCTGCATTGCTGCGAAAGGTGGAGATACACTGTACTAGTGCCGACATTGTACATGCTCTGTTGCCTGTGTCTATGTGCCTGTGGTTCTGTCAGTGTGATCATGTGATGTATCTGACCCCAGGAATGTGTCAATAAAGTTTCCCCTTCCTGGGACAATGAATTCACGGTGTTCTTATTTCAATTTCCAGGAGTGTATATTTACAGCCTGTTCTCTGAGATACATTTCCTACATGTTCTCTATTGTATTTGGTTGTTCATTGTTATCAAATGTGTCTCAACTTTTTTCCGAGTCTGCCATGCTTGCATTGTCGCGCTCTTTAGGTGAACACCATTTTGTCTTCCCCTTCATCACCTGCGCCTCTTCTGTCATCGACTGTTATTCTACCACTTCAATGATGAACATGTCATTGTAGTCATTGTTGTTGTCCGATCGAGTTTTTGGATACAGAAGGCGCTTTCAACCTCCGCCGAGTTATTATCACGTTAAGCAGTCCCCGTGATATGGATTTGCGTAACAAGACCTCGTTACCGTGTCCACAGGCTACGTACACGCATCGTTGTCGTCATCGACGCTGTTTTATCTGACTTTCTGCTGTGAGACGACTCTGGCCAATGTAACAAGCACAGAACTAAATTTACCATTTTGTCAAACTGTGACTAAGATTTTGGCACTTGAGAATCTGCGCTGTCACACGCTCCATTGCGCCCGCAACCTGTACGCGATGTGTCTGATTTGTCTGCCGCACACCACCGACCTCTGCTAACTGCGTTGTCCCCTCCTCAAGAACGAGGGGCTCTTCCCCAAGAATCAGGTACGCCGCTAGCAGCGCCATTTTCATCCCTTGCTGGCTCTCATGGATTCAATTCAAGTAGTATTATTTTGAAGATTCCTAGTGATCAGTAATACACTTAGTTACTAATAATAATTATCTCTTTGACACTGGTTTCTTCACTTATTCCTTCCTTTTATATTTCAAAACATTTAACATTATTTCAAAATTTAAAAACGCTTCCGCACTGTCTCCACCAATCATCAGGTGCTCTGAAACATGATCTTATACGGGGGCAAGGAAGCCGACACAGCATCACTCAACTGAGGACTTTTACGACTGCGCCATTCTTCGACACTGAATGTAGCGAAAATAAAAATTAATTTTCGAGACATAACATAATCTTTATAGAGGAAACGGTAGCAAGCGGGGAGCTGGAGGTGTTAATGTGCCAGGTCACCACAAATGTAACACAATTCCGACAAAAGACAATTTCATTTCAGAAGTTTTACAAACTTTTACTACGATTTTTTAACATGTGAAATTTATCTCTTATGAATGTGAATTTTTATATCAGTTCAAAAAAATCTGAAATAAACTTTTAGTATTTCAATTTTGATGAATATTAATGTGAGATTTCGAATCGTGGCCTTGCCTAAAGGTTCGCCCCCCTCAAATGGTTCTGTCTTAAAATAAATGCACAGTGTGAATTTAGGTACTACTAGAACAAACAGAATACAATTTCAATTAAAAAAATAATACATTAAGCATGAATAAACATTTGGTTAACACGTCGTTTAACACCTGTAAACATACAAAGTCGCAACAGGCAACGATGAGCAATAGAAAGAATGTGAAATACAACCTTTACGTAAATCAGAGCAAGATTATTTGAATTCTCTTAAATACTTATAGGTTGTCTCTTTAAAGATCCCGAGATTAGGAACAAATACACAAACATGAAATTAGTCAGACAGCAAATCTCAGCCAAGAGATAATGTACCAATGCACGTAACTGGGTTTTAAGTTCTATAAATGAATTTATGAATAAAATCTAAATTACACCCACATGATTTAAACTAAAATAACACCAGTCCCACAATCATATTCAACTTCGACAAATGTTCGCAGCATACACGTCCCACATGACTGACAGCACTTGTCCTTTGATGGCCATCCTGCAGCTGTCAGTAGTAAACGAGGGCGGGTCCATGCGCAACAGAATTAAGTCGGCCTCAGTGGAGAGGGTACATGACCGCAAGTAGAATACAAAGGAGGTCGTTAGATTAGATTAGAGGTTAGATTTAGATTCATTCCAGTTGATCTGTAGTGAGGAGGTCCTCCAGGATGTGGAACAAGTCAGAAAAACAATAATACATGATAAATATTAACAAATAAAACAAATAAGCTTTTTTTAAATGAGCGCTATATGAAAGGGTCATTTTACAACACTCATTTACTAAGGGCGCATTAGTGCACTGAATTTAAAATTAAAAAAATGTTTTTTTTTATTTATAAGGTAATAAACATATAATAGAGCTACTACAATACTTATTTACAAGGAACACATTACTGCATTGAAATGGTAAAGCAGTTATATTTTACTTTATACAGAAAATCAATTTGTTCTACTAAGAAACACATCAATGGAATAGGAGTTGATCACCAATAAATACTTTAGCCTTCTCTTAAACTGAATTTCATTGGTTGTTAAGCTTTTTATGGCTGCTGGCAAGTTATTGAAAATGTGTGTTCCTGAATAATGCACACCTTTTTGTACAAGAGTAAGTGACTTTAAATACCTGTGAAGATTATTCTTATTTCCAATATTGATTCCATGAACTGAGCTGTCGTTTTGAAAAATTGATATATTTTTAATGACAAATTTCATTAAGGAATAATGTGTTGGGAAGTAGTAGTCAGTATCCCTAGTTCCCTAAACAGGCCTCTGCAGGATGTTCTTGAGTTCACACCACGTATAACTCTTATTGCACGGTTTTGTGCTCAGAAAACTTTAGCTTGACGTGATGAATTACCCCAACAAATAATCCTGTATGACATTATGGAGTGAAAGTAAGCATAGTATGCCAGCTTTTTCATTTTTATATCCCTTATGTCTGACAGAATTCGCATTGCAAATAGAGAATTGTTTAGACACTTCAGCAGTTCTGTGGTGTGCTCCTCCCAATTAAATTTATTATCAAGCTGTAATCCCAAAAATTTAACGTTGTCCATTTCTTCTATCTGCTTGTCATCATATGTTAGGCATATACTCGTGGGACACCCCTCACAAGTAGTTCTTAACTGCATGTAGTGGGTTTTTCAAAGTTTAGTGACAAAGAATTGGCTGGGAGCCAGTGAATACCGTTCACAAATATTTTACTAACCGATGTTTCTAAGACTACACTTGATTTGCTATTTATTGCAATGTTTGTAACATCGGCAACCAAAACGATCCTGACATCTGGTAATGTTACTGTTGAAAGGTCATTGATATACACAAGAAAAGTAAGGGCCCTAAGATGGAGACTTGTGGGACCCCATATGTAATTAGTTGCCAGTTGGATGAGGCCTGATAGCTTAAAACATATCTCTTTCCTAATAACACCTTTTGGTTCCTGCCAGAGATATAAGATTTGAACCATTTTGCAGCATTTCCTGTTACACCATAATATTCTAATTTACTTAAAAGAATATTGTGATTTACACAGTCAAATGCCTTTCAAAATATACCAGTTGCCTGCAACTTTTTGTCTAATGGATTAAGTACATTTTCACTGTAACTGAATATAGCCATCTCAATACCAGAGCCGTTTAGAAATCCGAAGTGTGACTTCGACAGTGCGTTTTTTTTTTCTGATAAGATGGTTATAAAGCAGACTGTACATTGCCTTTTCTAAACTTTTTGAGAATACTGGAAAAAGTGAAAGTGGAAGGAAATTCGATGTTATTTCTTTATCTCCCTTCTTAAACAGTGGCTTAACTTCAGCATATTTCAACCATTCAGGAAATATTCCACTGATAAACGGCTGGTTACACAGATAGCTTTATATGCTACTTAACTCAGAATCAGATTCTTTAATTAACTTTGTTGATATTTCATCATACCCATTAGATGTTTTTGATTTTAAATATTTTATGATAGACATTACTTCTGCTGGGATAGTGAGGGTCATATTCATATTATGGAAGTCACTTGGAATGTCTGGTCTGAGGTGTCCCATGGCAGCCTCTACAGAACCTGACAACCCCATCCTTTCAGTACCAGTTACAAAATATTTGCTACAAAGTTCTGCAACACTATACACATCTGTCACCAATGTATCATTTACTCTTAACTCTATCTGTCCCTCTTCATGTCTGGTTCTACCGGTTTCCTCCTTCACTGTATCTCATATTACCTTTATTTCGTTATTTGATATAACTATGTTTTCCTTGTATTATATTTGCTTTGATGTTCGTATTACAGTCTTTAATATTTTGCAGTATTTCTTGTAATGTACTATAGCATCAACATCAGAACTGTTTCGGATTGACAGATACAGATTTCTTTTTGTTTTACAAGATATCCCTATTCCTTGAATAATCCATGCCTTCTTTGCAGACTTTGCTCTAACCTTGATTAGTTTTGGGGGAAAACAGTGTTCAAATAAGGTAAGCAGTTTATTCGCAAAAGTGTTATAGTTTTCATTCCTGCCATGAGCACTATAAACATCACTACAGTGAATTTCTCTGACCAGTCTCCTAAAATAATCAATTTTTTGCTTATTGATTATCCTCTTGACTTCAGATTTAACAGATTTTATATCCTGTTCAATATTAATATTTAATGGAAGGAACTGCATGGCATGTTCTGAGAGGCCATTGACTATTGGTTTTGTAATATAATTTTGTTCATTGGACTTTTCTATGAAGATATTATCAATGGCTGCTTGTGAGCAATTGGCTCTCCTAGTTGGGAACTTTACACTGGGAATTGAATTGAATGATAGTGTTACTAACTCAGATAAGTTCTTATTGCGAGAGACTTAAAGCAAATCTACACTGAAGTCACCAGCAACCACTATTTCTTTGTTTTTGGTTGTTAAATGGGCCAGTACAGCTTCAAGGTGGTTTATGAACAGATTAAAGTTACCTGCAAGTGCTTGATGTAGCCTTAATATAATAAAGAATTTTTTATGAAATTCTACTTCTGTTGCACATATTCTATGTGTTACTCTAGGCAAAATTTATGAATGACTATGTTCTGAAATTTATGACAGCTCCTGACGAACTGCTTAGCTACACAAGCAAAGAGATTATCCCATGCAGCCGAGTTAATACCGAAGCATGGTACGAGTCATAGAGTGCTGAAAAGTCTTCCATACGTCAAACTGGCTATATATGTGGTCGAAGACCACTGTGAGGCACTCCCTTGGTGACTAAGAGCTTAGAACTTGTCCTAGGCATACTTACTACGGTATGAGGAAGTACACAATACAGTTGTGTTTCAATGAAAAAATAAATAAATAAATAAAACGCTCAGTAAAAATGGACAGAAAAATTGTTTTCAACAATATTTTTCATTCGCCTGTGAGTTCATTTATTCGAAATTGCTACTTAAATATGTTTTCGAGGTACATGAAAAGTCCATGCTATATCGACGATCCATAACTTTCAATTTGTTTCATTTACGTGTAATGTGCGTATGTTGCATCGTGTTTTCAGAGCGCGATAAACGGCTCTTGAAAATTTAATATTGTGCCGTCTGTAACTGATGTTCGTCATTAGCTGCAAAATCAGGCATACTACCTACCCACGCAGGCAGCAGTTCCACACGCTACAACACACGACGTTGTCTACATTTTAGTTCGAGTCAAGATGGATTCTTATTTCCTTGCTTGCTACTTTATCTGCTGTTCATTTTATCTACGTATGAATATTTCGTCGACTAGGAACGGCATTGTGATGACTGCGACTGTTGAGAAATACAAGTAAAGCTGCTTCTGCGTCTTTCACTTGTTTGCCAGTATGCGATCCGATGGTTCACACTATCATCTTCAGGTGGAGAATTATTTATTTACATAGCTGGTATTGCTGTGACCGGAAAAAGATCCTGCAAGAACGGGGCCAAAGGCGACTGAAGATAATAGTTCAATGTGACATAAGTGCAGACCTTCCCACATTGTCGCAGATTACAATGCTGGGGTCCGCAGCTCGTGGCCGTGCGGTAGCGTTCTCCCTTCCCACGCCCGGGTTCCCGGGTTCGATTCCCGGCGGAGTCACGGATCTTCTCTGCCTCGTGATGACTGGGTGTTGTGTGATGTCCTTAGGTTAGTTAGGTTTAAGTAGTTCTAAGTTCTAGGGGACTGATGACCATAGATGTTAAGTCCCGTAGTGCTCAGAGCCATTTCAACAATGCTGGGCAATCAAAAAGTGTCAGCGTGCGAAGCATTCAACGATACATCATCGAGATGGTCTTTCGGAGCCGAAGGCCCACTCGTGTGCCCTTTATGACCGCACGACACAAAGCTTTACGCCTTGCCTTGGACCGTCAACACCGACATTGGGCTGCTGATGACTGGAAACATGTTGTCTGATCGGACGAGTCTGATTTCAGATTGTATCGAGTGCATGGACGTGTACAAGTGTGGAGATAGCCTCATGAATCCATGGACTCTGCATGCTAGCAGGGGACAGTTTAAGCTGGTGGAGGCACTATAATGGTGTGGGGCGTGAGCAGTTGGAGTGATATGGGACCCCTGACACGTCTAGATACGACTGTGACAGGTGACACGTACGTAAGCAGTCTGTCTGATCACCTGCATCCATTCATGTCCATTGTGCATTTCGACGCCTTGGGCAATTGCAGCAGGACAATGCGACCCCCCTGCAGAACCAAAGTTGCCACAGAGTGGCTCCAGGGATAATTTTCTGAGTTTATACACTTCCGCTGCCCACCAAACGCCCCAGATATGAACATTATTGAGCTTATCTGGGATGCCTTGCAACGTGCTGTTCAGAAGAGATCCCCTTCGTACTCTTACGGATTTGTGGACAGCCCTGCAGAACTCCTGGTGTCAGTTCCCTCCAGCACTGCTTCAGACATTAGTCGAGTCCATGCCACGTCGTGTTGCGGCTGTTCTGCGTGCTCGCGGTGCCCTACACGACATTAAGCAGGTATACCAGTTTCGTCGGCTCTTCAGTGTGTAATACGATAGGGAGAATACTAGTGTTTCAATTTTAGCAAATCCACCCTAAGATACTACCCCTTCGAGAGGATTTTGGATGATCCTGTTCGTGTGACTAACGGGAAGTTTATCGGACTTCTTTACGTACACTGTGTAATCTGAATATTGAAAGAATGAAGAGTAATTAGAGCTGGAATCGGTCGAACAATCTGTAGCGAAAAGTATAAATATGTCGCTGTGAAAAGTAAATATAGTCACCAGCCCAGTATGGACGAAAGTAATATCGACAATATTTATATCAACTGTATTCTGTGTAGCTGCTAAATTCTACCACACTTCAATAGGAAAATTCTTGTAATCACATATGAACGTACTAACAGACTGTTTCAATAGACACGGTCTTAATTCCACTTAGTATCTGTTAATATTAATGTAACAAACTGCGTCAAACGAACGGACACTAACCTTTTCATCCAGTACAAATAAACCTTAAGAATAAATACATAAATTTCCAATAAACTTCCACAGATAATTTACTGATACAATGATTATAGCATATGTAGGGAGCCTTAAAACGTTGTACGTGGTAACTTTCTTTCCAATCAACACCTTCGAGTCCCAATCTTGGCACAAGTTTTAATTCATTACTTCAGCTTCTATCCTTATAGAATTTAACATTTACAGTGCAGAAATCTCAGCAAACAATGGTTAATGCGTGAAAGAAAAGAACTAAATTGTTACTTCGCATGAAGGTGTACGTGGAGATGATTTTTTTCTCGACAGTGTAACGCAGCATGGCGCAGTCATCGCTCTTCATGTAACGGGACCCATACTTTTCTTATTGGCGGCGTGATTATAAATTTAGAGCACACCAATAAATGCCTAACTGCTGCTGCTAATAGCTATTTCCATCCCGGGCATTTTAATCGACTTTTACAATAACTTTAGCCTCAATGAAAACTTGATATTCACGCTGTAAAGGCTGAACACAGTCTGGTGCCAAGAAAATCACTTTGCGCGCTAACTTCAAATTTCTGCACATTTTACTTTCGCACGTTAACGTTTAACACATGGAAAGACTAACCGCTTTCTTTCCCTACCACTGATAGAACTATAGTCTCTATGCATGAACCACCTACATAAATCAACAATTGGATTTGCGACGTACATAACAGTTAGGGTGTTGGTGTAGTTGCTCTTCTAAATAGCAGTCTATACGAGCAAACCAGTTGCTTCTTTACCTGTGGTTACTCGTACTTTAGATACCGGTACCTGGGCTATGCACGGCTCTGTTTAAAAAGAATAGCTCAATGTAGTCATAGGCTCGAGCTGCACACGTCTGCTTTCTTGCCCCACAGCTAATTCGCTTCAAATAATAATATGTAGCTGTGATCCGGCAGTGAAATAGTCTATGCACTGGTTAGAATTGCGGTTTAATAACATACACATAAATATAAAATGAAAGATAAAAGAATACTTAAATAAAAATGGTTCTGTTCTCAAGTCTGTAATTGATGTAGACGACAGAGAATTATGCTGAATAATGTTTTGTTCAAGACACGACTTATCAAATAAGCAAGTGGTTCTGGGACATTCAGTTAAAATACAGACATGAAGTACCCTTATCAAAGGCAGTTAAGTTACGCTGAGAGCGTTACGAGAATGGTAGCAAAATCTTCAAACTAAATAGTGATCAAAACTAAGTCCATTTAGTGATCATAATGCACGAGGTATTCACCAGCTGAAAACAGTTCAGAGTTCAACATGATGATTCACTAACACGCGCGATGCAAGGAATAACAACTCATACTCCGTCTGTTCTCAGTTCCGTAATACAAGCGGAATTCGTTATAGTCCTACTCTAGAGTACATTCATATCTCTCGAAATATAACGTCCCTAGACAAATTAAAGTATGCTAGCGGCCTTCCGCTGCCCATAATCAGTCATATGACCGAATCACGCACGTTACTGCAGGCAGGTCTGCCTCCTTCAAGAACGTGCCTCCATGTGTCCAGAATCGCTCCCTTCAGCTCTTCACTCGAAGTCCCAGTCTCCAGCTCACTCCCACTACTATCTACATTTCCATTGCTAAGCCCATCCCCATCAAAATTACATCGTCCTTAAGCTCTACAGACATCATTTCATTCCAGTTAACCACTTCCCGTACTAAACTAATACATTACAACAATATTTAAGTAAAGAAATGTCTTAAGCATTGGGTCATATTCAGAGGTTGACAATATATAGCCGGCCTCTGTGGCCGAGCGGTTCTAGGCACTTCAGTCCGGAGCCGCGCTGCTGCTACGGTCGCAGGTTCGAATCCTGCCTCGGGCATGGATGTGTGTGATGTCCTTAGGTTAGTTAGGTTTAAGTAGTTCTAAGTTCTAGGGGACTTATGACCTAAGATGTTGAGTCCCATAGTGCTCAGAGCCATTTGACAATATATTGTGGTAGTTTCTTCACAAATAAATAAGCCAGCATTGTAGCGCAAGTGTGTTCGCGATATATGACAACAGATTGTCCTTAAGTATTGTTTAAACAGCCAAAAAAAATGGCTCTAAGCACTGTGGGACTTAAACATCTGAGGTCATCAGTCCCCTAGACTTAGAACTACTTAAACCTAACTAACCTAAGGACATCACACACACATCCATGCCCGAGGCAGAATTCGAACCTGCGACCGTAACAGCAGCGCGGTTCCGGATTGAAGCTCCTAGAACCGCTCGGCCACAACGGCCGGCTTTAAACAGTCGTTTATGTCTTCCTGTCGTTTATGTCTTCCTGACAGAAGCGTCATATGGTTCTCTTTTCAATTGTGGTGTCTGCTAACACATGCGACTGACCACTTTTAAATTAGCACAGTTGTTAGTGGCATTTGCATTAACATTTAAATACAGTTACTGGCAAAATAGTAAACTGTTCACTAAAAGAAAACACTAGTTTGACGATGTATGAGGTATTCATGTTGCATTCGTTTGCTGTGTAATTGTGGCAGATACGATGTTACGACAAACATTTGCATAATAAAAAAGTGTAAATGACGTAATTAATCAGAAATGAAATAGATACAGATACATAGCTTTCAGAGATGATGGTAATGCTATTATCTGAAGTATCGTTTGTTGAAATGGCATGACGCAATGAAAAATTGTTAATTCAGAGGCACATTGTGAAAATGTTTATCCACTGTGAAAATTAATTTCTGTAGTTCTAAAGGTATTTAAATTATTGTCGTATGACTGGATGCGCCTCATTTTACAGGGATCGCCGATGTATTCAGATTTGCATTAATAACTGATTATAAATTATTGTAGACTCTCAAAGAGCTATAAGAAGACATTTTTCAGTTCGTCTTAATGCCCGCCATTGCTGACAGCATAGTCGGCCATCTTAAGCGATCGACACGTCGCCCAAGGTTACCGTACTGGTAATAACCCACGTGCGGTGCCGCTGTTAGTCTTTGCACCTAGACTCACTCGTACCTGTCACCCAGCTGGAATCTGGAACTGCCGCGGCGCTCCGTGAGACTTGGGCCCGCTGGTGCTCATCAGCACAACGAATTTATCTCTTACCAATACTGGGCGGTCGATTAGCTCTGCTAAATACCCGTAACGTTACAGTACGATCTCTGAGGTGGCTAAAGTTGTGGGACAGGGATATGCACATATAGAGACGGCGGTAGTATCGAATTCACGAGGCATAAAAGGGCAGTGTACTGGAGAAGCTCTCATTTGTACTCTAGTGATACATGTGAAAAGCTTTCCGGCGTGATTATGGCCGAATGACGGGAATTAGCAGACTTTGAACGCGGAATGGTAATTGGAGCTGGACGCATAAGGCATTCCATTTCGGAAATCGTTAGGGATTTCAGTATACCGATATCTTCTTCTTCTTCAGTAGCTCTACAGCCCTTGGTGAGCCTTGGCTTCTTCAACAATCTTCCTCCACACTTCTCGGTTATTTGCTGCTCTTTTCCACCCCCGGACTCCCATATTGCTGATATCCATTATTACCTCATCGATCCGTCTTCTTCTAGGTCTCCCTTTTCGCCTAACTGAATGGATCATACCTTTCATCATTTTCTTTGGAATTCTATTCTCTGCCATTCGCTCCAAATGTCCTAGCTATCGTATTCGCTGTGATTTAACAAATTTTACTGTGTCCCTGCCTTGTATTAACTCTTGTAATTCAGCATTGTAGCGTATTCTCCAGCCTTCTTCCTCCCTTATTGGCCCATAGATTTTGCGTAGTATTTTCCGCTCAATGTTTCTTAGAGCATTTTTATCGTGTTCTGTCATCGTCCATACCTCTGAGCCGTATGTGATAACTGGGCGGACTAGAGAATTATATATTAGCAATTTAGTTTTTCTTGTAACAAGGCTACTTTTGAAAAGCTGCATATTTGTAAAGTAAGCTCTGTTTCCTGCTTGTATTCTTTCCCTTATAGCCTTTCCAATACTGTTATCATTTGTTATTAGGGCTCCCAAGTAGTTAAAAGAGGACACTCCATTGAAGCATTTCCCATTGATGTTTAGGTTTTTAGGGATTCTTCTGGCCTCAGATTGTGACATTACCATATATTTTGTTTTGTTTACATTTACTATGAGGCCAATTTTTACGGCTTCTGTTTCCATTGCCCGGTATGTTTCTAGGAGTGTATTGGTATTTCTTCCTACTATAGCAATGTTATCAGCGTATGCACATATCTGGCTAGTTTTCATAAATATGGTGCCTCTTTTGTTGATTTTATTTACTGCACTATGCAGGGCAATGTTGAATAGGACAGTGGAGAGACTATCCCCTTGCTTCACACCTTTATTAAAGTCAAAGCTTTCACTTGTTCTGTTAAGGACCTTTACTTTTGCTCTTGTCTCTGTCATTGTCATTCTGATTAGTCTTATTAATTTAGCACATATACCAACTTCTTTCAGTACTCTGTATAGTTCTTGCCGATTTATGCTGTCAAAGGCTTGTTTGAAATCGATGAATAAGAAATGCAGATCTATATCATATTCATAGAACTTTTCCATCATTTGCCTTATCACAAATATTTGATCAGTTGTTCCTCTGCCCAGTCGAAAGCCACACTGATATTCCCCTAGTATGCCTTCTGCACACTTCCGTATCCTTTCGTTTAATATACTTGTGAAGATCTTATAAGCTGTACTTAGGAGTGTGACACCTCTATAGTTTTCACATGCTGTTCCGTCCCCTTTCTTATAAATGGGGACTATTATTCCAATTTTCCAATTATCTGGCATAGTTTCTGTTTCCCATGTATCTGATATTAATGTGTGCAGTTCCTTTATTACAGCCTCACCACCAGTTTTTATTAATTCAGCAATTATGCTGTCTTCCCCAGGGGCTCGATTGTTTATTGACTTGTGCGCAGCCTGGGAGACCTCTTGTAGTGTTGGCTTTCTTGCCTCATTGGTTTCATTGTCTACTTCCAGCTCCACTCTTCCCTCCTGTGCAGCTGTCTCTTCATCTTCTAGGCTGGTGCTTAGTGCATCTTTGAAATATTCTGCCCATCTTCCCACTATCTGTTCTTCCTCCCTTATCATTTTCCCATCTTTACTGGGCAGACTTTGAACACGCAATGGTAATTGGAGCTGGACGCATAAGGCATCCCATTTCGGAAATCGCTAGGGATTTCAGTATTCCGATATTCACCATGTTAAAAGCGTGCCAACAATAACAAATTTCAGGCATTACCTCTCACCGCCAACAGCACAATGGTCGAAGGTCTTCACTTAACGACTGGGAGCATCAGCGTTTGCGTACTGTTGCCGGTGCTAACAGATAAGTAACACCGCGTGAAGTAACCGCAGCAGTCAACGACGAAGGCTTCCGTTAGGACGGTGAGGCGAAATTTGGCGTTAGTGGGCTGCAGACAACAGGCAAGAGCGCCTTTGCTGACAGCACGACATCTCTCCTGGACTAGTGACCGTAGCGGTTGGACCCTGGACGGCTGCAGAACGTGGCCTGCTCAGATGAGTTGCGATTTCAGTTTCTAATATCTGATGGTATGGTTGAAGTGTGGTGGGGACCCCACGAAGCCATATAGCCATTCATAGACTTTGCTTCTAAACAACGATCGAATTTGTATGGATGACAATTCACCATGTCCCCGGGCAACAATTGTTCGCGACTGGCTTGAAGAACATCTTGGGCGATTCGAGTGAATGATTTGCCCACACAGATCGCCCGCCATGAATCCCGTCGAACATTCATGGAACATAATCGTGTGCATGGGCAACACTTTAGCAATTGTGGACGGCTATAGAGGCGGCGTGGCTCAATATTTCTGCAAGGGATTTCCAACGACTTGTTGAGTCCACGTCACGACCACTTGCTGGACTATCGAGGGAAAATGGAAGCCCGACACATTATTAGGAAGTATCCTATGACTTTTGTCACCTCATTATATACAGGAAGACATTGGTTTTAAAATGGCATTTACAAAAAAAAAAAAAGAAAAAAAAAAAGAAAATATAGAAATTTACATACGAGGTGCATTCAAGTTCTAAGGCCTCCGATTTTTTTTCTAATTAACTTCTCACCCGAAATCCATGAAACTGGCGTTACTTCTCGACGTAATCGCCCTGCAGACGTACACATTTTTCACAAGGCTGACGCCATGATTCCATGGCAGCGGCGAAGACTTCTTTAGGAGTCTGTTTTGACCACTGGAAAATCGCTGAGGCAATAGCAGCACGGCTGGTGAATGTGCGGCCACGGAGAGTGTCTTTCATTGTTGGAAAAAGCCAAAAGTCACTAGGAGCCAGGTCAGGTGAGTGGGGAGCATGAGGAATCACTTCAAAGTCGTTATCACGAAGAAACTGTTGCGTAACGTTAGCTCGATGTGCGGGTGCGTTGTCTTGGTCAAACAGCACACGCGCAGCCCTTCCCGGACGTTTTTGTTGCAGTTCAGTAAGGAATCTGTTCTTCGAAACATTTTCGTAGGATGCACCTGTTACCGTAGTGCCCTGTGGAACGCAATGAGTAAGGATTACGCCCTCGCTTTCGCAGAACATGGACACTATTATTTTTTCAGCACTGGCGGTTACCCGAAATTTTTTTGGTGGCGGTGAATCTGTGTGCTTCCATTCAGCTGACTGGCGCTTTGTTTCTGGACTGAAAAATGGCATCCACGTCTCATCCATTGTCACAACCGACGAAAAGAAAGTCCCATTCCTGCTGTCGTTGCGCGTCAACATTGCTTGGCAACATGCCACACGGGCAGCCCTGTTGTCGTCCGTCAGCATTCGTGGCACCCACCTGGATGACACTTTTCGCATTTTCGGATCGTCATGCAGGATTGTGTGCACAGAACCCACAGAAATGCCAACTGTGGAGGCGATCTGTTCAACAGTCATTCGGCGATCCCCCCAAAAAAAACAATTCTCTCCACTTTCTCGATCATGTCGTCAGACCGGCTTGTGCGAGCCCGAGGTTGTTTCGGTTGGTTGTCACACGATGTTCTGCCTTCATTAAACTGTCGCACCCATGAACGCGCTTTCGACACATCCATAACTCCATCACCACATGTCTCCTTCAACTGTCGATGAATTTCAATTGGTTTCACACCACGCAAATTCAGAAAACGAATGACTGCACGCTGTTCAAGTAAGGAAAACGCCGCCATTTTAAGTATTTAAAACAGTTCTCATTCTCGCCGCTGGCGTTAAAATTCCATCCACCGTACGGTGCTGCCATCTCTGGGACGTATTGACAATGAAAGCGGCCTGATTTTAAAACAATGCGCATGTTTCTATCTCTTTCCAGTCCGGAGAAAAAAACTCGGAGGCCTTAGAACTTGAATGCACCTCGTAATTGAGAATTTCCGTATTTATCTTTAGGTCCATTAGGTTAATCGTTGCAGTTATTACATAATTGATAAATTACGTAAGTCTTACAAACTGATCATTTATATAGGGTGTTGCAAAAAGGTATAGCCAAACTTTCAGGAAACATTCCTCACACACAAATAAAGAAAAGATTTTATGTGGACATGTGTCCGGGATCGCTTAATTTCCATGTTAGAGCTCGTTTTAGTTTCGTCAGGATGTACTGTACTTCCTCGATTCACCGCCAGTTGGCCCAACTGAAGGAAGATAATGTTGACTTCGGTGCTTGTGTTGACAGGCGACTCATTGCTCTACAGTACTAGCATCAAGCACATCAGTACGTAGCATCAACAGGTTAGTGTTCATCACGAACGTGGTTTTGCAGTCAGTGCAATGTTTACAAATGCGGAGTTGGCAGATGCCCATTTGATGTATGCATTAGCACGGGGCAATAGCCGTGGCGCGGTACGTTTGTACCGAGACAGATTTCCAGAACGAAGGTGTCCCGACAGGAAGACGTTCGAAGCAATTGATCGGCGTCTTAGGGAGCACGGAACATTCCAGCCTATGACTCGCGACTGGGGAAGACCTAGAAGGACGAGGACACCTGCAATGGACGAGGCAATTCTTCGTGCAGTTGACGATAACCCTAATGTCAGCGTCAGAGAAGTTGCTGCTGTACAAGGTAACGTTGACCACGTCACTCTATGGAGAGTGCTACGGGAGGACCAGTTGTTTCCGTACCATGTACAGCGTGTGCAGGCACTATCAGCAGCTGATTGGCCTCCAGGGGTACACTTCTGCGAATGGTTCATCGAACAATGTGTCAATCCTCATTTCAGTGCAAATGTTCTCTTTACGGATGAGGCTTCATTCCAACGTGATCAAACTGTAAAGTTTCACAATCAACATGTGTGCGCTGACGCCGGCCGAAGTGGCCGTGCGGTTAAAGGCGCTGCAGTCTGGAACCGCAAGACCGCTACGGTCGCAGGTTCGAATCCTGCCTCGGTCATGGATGTTTGTGATGTCCTTAGGTTAGTTAGGTTTAACTAGTTCTAAGTTCCAGGGGACTAATGACCTCAGCAGTTGAGCCCCATAGTGCTCAGAGCCATTTTTTTGTGCGCTGACGACAATCCGCACGCAATTGTGCAATCACGTCATCAACACAGATTTTCTGTGAACGTTTGGGCAGGCATTGTTGGTGATGTCTTGATTGGGCCCCATGTTCTTCCACCTACGCTCAACGGAGCACGTTATCATGATTTCATACGGGATACTCTACCTGTGCTGCTAGAACATGTGCCTTTACAAGTACGACACAACATGTGGTTCATGCACGATGGTTCTCCTGCACATTTCAGTCGAATTGTTCGTACGCTTCTCAACAACAGATTCGGTGACCGATGGATTGGTAGAGGCGGACCAATTCCACGGCCTCCACGCTCTCCTGACCTCAACCCTCTTGACTTTCGTTTAGGGGGTCATTTGAAAGCTGTTGTCTACGCAACCCCGGTACCAAATGTAGAGACTCTTCGTGCTCGTATTGTGGACGGCTGTGATACAATACGCCATTCTCCAGGGCTGCATCAGCGCATCAGGGATTCCATGCGACGGAGGGCATTTTGAACATTTCCTGTAACAAAGTGTTTGAAGTCACGCTGGTACGTTCTGTTGCTGTGTGTTTCCATTCCATGATTAATGTGATTTGAAGAGAAGTAATAAAATGAGCTCTAACATGGAAAGTAAGCGTTTCCGGACACATGTCCACATAACATATTTTCTTCCTTTGTGTGTGAGGAATGTTTCCTGAAAGTTTGGCCGTACCTTTTTGTAACACGCTGTATATACCCGCCGGTATTGTATACGTCTACGGTGTTACTTTGACATCCGACCTTGTCCTCTGCGTGCTTCACTTTTTTTCTCGGTGGATGTCAAATCTGGGGTCGGTGAGCAACACCATTAATCAAAATTAGAGTATTTTATCACATTTTGGCTTAACAGTAATTTTTTCTTTTGCGCCTGGTCACAAATGACGCAGCTGCAACACGAAATTTTTATTCAGAGTTTCTACGTGTGTGTCTCATGTTGCGAAGATGAACGGAGGGTGCAAGATGTGGCAACAGGAGCTGAGAGGTGGACAGACCGAGCGTTGGAGGATTGGTTCTCTTTTGCGAGGGGAAGCAAGCGTCCCACCACGATGACGCGCGCCACACATCTGACGCCCATGAAAAATTAATTTCGCCTGCGTAATGAATTTCAGGGAGAATAATGCGCATGAATTATTGCGCGAAATCCTGGGCCGTAATTAACGACCTGATGTGCATCGGGCGGGCGAAATCTGCGAGCAAGCGGAGCTGCCTCTGACAGGAAGCGAGAGCGCACACACACACACACACACACACACACACGTACGTTCTTATGTCCAGGCGTAAGCCCCTAAAACACAAAACGTTACGGTCGCATTCTGATCTCCGCAGGCGCAACTAAGTGATTCGGCATGACCAGTCTCCGTAAAATCCGTTACATTATTTTACTGAATTTTTTGAGCAACATTATTTTCATTATACGTCACGGTTCCAGACTGCTGCTTCGCGTTGTAACCACTGCTAGTTGTCTACAAAACTGCGTGCAAGCAGAGATGAAATTAAATTGAGTGATCTGCAGCAGTTAAACCTGAAAGACCGCATCTCCACTAAAGAGGACGGGATGGTTCATTCGTTAAGAGTTAATCCACCAGTTCTCTTCTCCGTTAACGACAAGAATAATTTCTGGCACACAGATAAACTTGACTGCCGTCCTTGTAAGACACTGCCCAGCACAGTCTTAACATTCTCGGCCAGTCCGATACGTTTTCATGCACACGGCTAAACATACAGGCCAGACATGGTCTCCATGTGTCTCCATGACATATGAGAATATTTACCTTATGCTCGACAGCGTAATCCGGAGTTGAAAGTCACAAGCTCTTCATTTCGTAATGATCCGTTGGTTGGATATTAATGCATTAATTCATAGAAACGCTGTAGACGTCTTTCGTACCTATTGCATAGCCCGAAAGTATCCGGACACCCCCTAAAACATACGTTTTCATATTAGGTGCATTGTGCTGGCACCTACTACCAGGTACTCCGTATCAGCGACCTCAGTAGTCATTAGACATCGTGAGAGAGCGGAACTTCGGACTTTGGACATGGGTGTCATTTGTGTCTTAAGTCTGTACTCGAGATTTCCACACTCCTAAACATCCCTAGGTCCACCGCTTCCGATCTGATAGTGAAGTGGAAACATGAAGGCACACGTGCAGTACAATATCGTACTGGCCGACCTCGTCTGTTGACTGACACAGACCGCCGACAGTTGAAGAGGGTCGCAATGTGTAATAGGCAGACATCTATCCAGACCATCACACAGGAATTCCAAACTGCATCAGGCTCTACTGCAGATACTACGACAGTTGAGCGGGAGGTGAGAAAACTTGGATTTCATGATCGAGCGACTGCTCACAGGCCACACATCACGCCGGTAAATACCAAACGACGGCTCGCTTGGTGTAAGGAGCGTAAACATTGGACGACTGAACATTGGAGAAACGTTGTGTGGAGTCACGAATCACGGTACACAGTGTGGCGATCCGATGCCGGGGTGTGGATAGCGAATGCCCGGTGAACGTCATCTGCCAGCGTGTGTAGTGCTAACATTAAAATTCGGAGGCGGTGGTGTTATGGTGTGGTCGTGTTTTTCATGGAGGGGGCTTGCTTCCCTTGTTGTTTTCCGTGGCACTATCACAGCACAGGCCTAAATTGATGTTTTAAACACCTTCTTGCTTCCCACTGTTGAAGAGCAATTCTGGGATGACGATTGCATTTTTCAACACGATCGAGCACCTGTTCATAATACACGGCCTGTGGTGGAGTGGTTACACGACAATAACATCCCTGTAATGGACTGGCCTGCACAGCGTCCTGACCTGAATCCTGTAGAACACCTTTGCGATGTTTTGGAACGCCGACTTCGTGCCAGGCCTCACCGACCGACGTCGATACCGTTCCTCATTGCAGCACTCCGTGAAGATTGGGGTGTCATTGCCCTAGGAACCTTATAAGCGAGACGGAACATTTCAAGTTCCTAGGCGTTGGGATAGATAGTAAGCTCTTGTGGAAAGCCCATGTTCAGGATCTTGTTCAGAAACTAAATACTGCTTTATTTACCATAAGAACAGTACCTGAAATAAGTGACAGTTCAACACGAAAAGTAGTCGACTTCGCATATTTTCATACGCTTATGTCATATGGTATTAGTTTTTGGGGTAATTCTTCAGATTCAAAAAGGGTATTTTTGGCTCAAAAACGGGCTGTTCGAGCTACACTCCTGGAAATGGAAAAAAGAACACATTGACACCGGTGTGTCAGACCCACCATACTTGCTCCGGACACTGCGAGAGGGCTGTACAAGCAATGATCACACGCACGGCACAGCGGACACACCAGGAACCGCGGTGTTGGCCGTCGAATGGCGCTAGCTGCGCAGCATTTGTGCACCGCCGCCGTCAGTGGCAGCCAGTTTGCCGTGGCATACGGAGCTCCATCGCAGTCTTTAACACTGGTAGCATGCCGCGACAGCGTGGACGTGAACCGTATGTGCAGTTGACGGACTTTGAGCGAGGGCGTATAGTGGGCATGCGGGAGGCCGGGTGGACGTACCGCCGAATTGCTCAACACGTGGGGCGTGAGGTCTCCACAGTACATCGATGTTGTCGCCAGTGGTCGGCGGAAGGTGCACGTGCCCGTCGACCTGGGACCGGACCGCAGCGACGCACGGATGCACGCCAAGACCGTAGGATCCTACGCAGTGCCGTAGGGGACCGCACCGCCACTTCCCAGCAAATTAGGGACACTGTTGCTCCTGGGGTATCGGCGAGGACCATTCTCAACCGTCTCCATGAAGCTGGGCTACGGTCCCGCACATCGTTAGACCGTCTTCCGCTCACGCCCCAACATCGTGCAGCCCGCCTCCAGTGGTGTCGCGACAGGCGTGAATGGAGGGACGAATGGAGACGTGTCGTCTTCAGCGATGAAAGTCGCTTCTGCCTTGGTGCCAATGATGGTCGTATGCGTGTTTGGCGCCGTGCAGGTGAGCGCCACAATCAGGACTGCATACGACCGAGGCACACAGGGCCAACACCCGGCGTCATGGTGTGGGGAGCGATCTCCTACACTGGCCGTACACCACTGGTGATCGTCGAGGGGACACTGAATAGTGCACGGTACATCCAAACCGTCATCGAACCCATCGTTCTACCACTCCTAGACCGGCAAGGGAACTTGCTGTTCCAACAGGACAATGCACGTCCGCATGTATCCCGTGCCACCCAACGTGCTCTAGAAGGTGTAAGTCAACTACCCTGGCCAGCAAGATCTCCGGATCTGTCCCCCATTGAGCATGTTTGGGACTGGATGAAGCGTCGTCTCACGCGGTCTGCACGTCCAGCACGAACGCTGGTCCAACTGAGGCGCCAGGTGGAAATGGCATGGCAAGCCGTTCCACAGGACTACATCCAGCATCTCTACGATCGTCTCCATGGGAGAATAGCAGCCTGCATTGCTGCGAAAGGTGGATATACACTGTACTAGTGCCGACATTGTGCATGCTCTGTTGCCTGTGTCTATGTGCCTGTGGTTCTGTCAGTGTGATCATGTGATGTATCTGACCCCAGGAATGTGTCAATAAAGTTTCCCCTTCCTGGGACAATGAATTCACGGTGTTCTTATTTCAATTTCCAGGAGTGTATACGTGGTGTAAGCTCGAGAACCTCTTGTCGACTCCTATTCAATAGCCTGGGAATTCTGACATTGCCCTCATAGTATATTGCCCTCGTAGTCTATGTGATTGCCGTAAGCTTAGTGACAACAGTGCATGCTAATTTAAGTTATACAATACAGCACTGAAGATGGTCACACAGTGACAGAAAATCGATTTTGCGATAGTAAAAAATATACGACCAATGCTGTCTCTTTTTTCTAGTATATATTTTCTTTAATGTAGTCTGTTGTTAGCAATATTAGCTTATTCCCAAGAGTTAGCAGCTTTCACTCAGTTAATACTAGGCTGAAATCAAATCTGCATGTGGAATGCACTTCCTTGACTCTTGTGCAGGAGGGAGTGCACTATTCTGCTGCATCCATTTTCAGTAAGCTACCACAAGAACTCAAAAATCTTAGCAGTAGCCCAAACGCTTTTAAGTCTAAACTGAAGAGTTTCCTCATGGCTCACTCCTTCTATTCTGTCGAGGAGCTCCTGGGAGAGCTCAAAAATTAAGTAAATTCCAGTGTTACATTGTTGATTTTCTTTATTTAAACTTAGGACTTGTCGCCTGAATATGTTTTTTATATTTCATATTATCTGTTTCTACTATCGTGTTATAATTTTATGTATTGACTCGTTCCATGACCAGGGAGACTTCTCCTTAATTTGGTCCCACGGAACAATAAATAAATAAATAAAAAGCACCTGATTGAACGTATGCCTGCGAGAGTGGAAACTGTGATCAAGGCTAAGGGTGGGCGAACACCATATGGAATTCCAGCATTACCGATGGAGGGCGCCACGAACTTGTAAGACATTTTCAGACAGGTATCCAGATACTTTTGATCACATAGTGTACATGCTTACAGACACAGTCTTGTAAAACTGTATGTGAGTACTTACGTGCAACACCGTGTCGGACGGGGAGGAGGGGGGAGGGGGGAGGGCGGCGGCTGGAAAATACCGACATCTTACAACAATCATCGGAAGGGTCCATGCTGGAGGATGAGGCGTTACGGTCTGGGGAATGTTTTTGTGGAATTCCCTGGATGATTTGGTCACTCTGGAAGGCACATTGGATCAACACTAGTATGCATCTATCTTTGGGGACCATGTCCACATGCACTTTGTTTTACTCGGCACGATTGCATCTACCAGCGGGACAATGCATCGTGTCACACTGTCCAAAGCGTACGTGGGTGGTTCAAAGAGCATCACAATGAGTTTACTGTACTCCACCGCCCACCAGACTCCCTGGATTTAATCCAAATTCTGAATCTCGGGCTGTTCGTGCTGTGGATCTTCAGGCGAAAAACCTAGCCCAACCTGCCACGGCACTAGAGTCGGCATCGGCATTGCCCTGTACACTTATCCGTACCTTCCGGAACCTCACTGACCTTCTTCCTGCACATCACGAAGTAGTTTCTTAGGATGTATCGGGTGATCAAAAAGTCAGTATAAATTTGAAAAAATAAACCACGGAATAATGTAGATAGAAAGGAAAAAATTGACACACATGCTTGGAATGACATCGGGTTTTATTACAACCAAAAAAAAAAACAAAGTTCACAAAATGTCCGACAGATGGCGCTGGACAGCAAAACGTCAGTGACGGGTGAGAGGTGCGCCGATATGTTACAGAATAGCATCATCCCCAGCCTGGCTGATGAACACCTGCTGGAACGTACTATGTTTATGCACCCCATATTGCTAGACGCATGAAAGATCTCTTGCTCGCGTCGTTTGGTGATGATCGTGTGCTCAGCGGCCGCTTTCGTCATGCTTGGCCTCCCAGGTCCCCAGACCTCAGACCCTGCGATTATTGGCTTTTGGGTTACTTGAAGTCGTAAGTGTATCGTGATCAACCGACATCTCTATGGATGCTGAAAGACAACATCCGACGCCAATGCCTCACCATAACTCCGGACATGCTTTACAGTGCTGTTCACAACATTATTCCTCGACTACAGCTATTGTTGAGGAATGATGGTGGACATATTGAGCATTTCCTATAAAGAACATCATCTTTGCTTTGTCTTACTTTGTTATGCTAATTATTGCTATTCTGATCAGATGATGCGCCATCTGTCGGACATTTTTTGTACTTTTGTATTTTTTTTGGTTCTAATAAAACCCCACGTCATTCCAAGCATGTTTGTCAATTTGTACCTCTCTATCTACATTATTCCGTGATTTATTCAGTTTTCAAATTTGTACTGACTTTTTGATCACCCGGTACTTTTGGAGCACAGCGTTGACTGGAAATTAGTCACGGACCGGGGCAAAATAGGAAAGAATTGAATCGTAGCGACTGGGATGTGGTGCTATAGAAGGATGTTGACAACTAAGTGCACTGGTAAGGAACGAGGGGTCGTCTGCAGAATTGGTGAGGAGAGAAATATACGGAAAACACTCACTCCAAGAAGTGATACGATAATAACACATATGTCAAGTACCAATAATAACTTCCATAGTACAAGGTTAACTGTAGAAGAAGACAGAGATTGGAATATATTAACCAAGTAATCGAGGCAGTTGGGTGTATTGTAATCCCTGACACAGAACTCGTTAAAGCCTGTGCTATGGTAAGTGAGCGGGATTCACCTTATGAGAAAGGATTTTCACATAGATATCGACCGCGTGTACCCGAATGGGGGCAAATCAGACTTACATCCACTCTGCAATAACAATGATACGTCAAGTAAGTTCGAAATGCAATCACACGTCAGGACGGATCAAAAGCAAACCAGAAAATGCTACCAATGTGACAATAATACGGTCGCCAGCCTAATTAGGCATTAACTGAGTTTCTTCCCTGTACAAACTGGTATATATTCATGCAAAAGAACCAGTTGTAGCACTGCATAATATAGTAGAATTTTAGAACCAGAAAATCTATTGAACTGATAGTTTCACATTCTGTACTGATATGGAAAATCATGAATACATAACACTACACTATAATGTTTACTACAAAACTTTATACTGTCTATTAATCTGATTAAAATCGAGCATAGGTTACCCTAGAAATTGTACTTTCATGCCACACACAAAACGTCAATTTTGATAAAGATAAAACACAGATAAATTTTGACTTTTATATTAACTTTAACTTTTGCTGGTCAAACCAATTTGGCACACGTCAGAATTCAAATGAATGAAGGGAGGACCCTGAAACTGTTATGATCGCTGTATTTAAAAAAAATGATTACTGAATTTATTATTCATTCAAGATTTCCGGTATATAAGTTACTACTCTTTTCATCTTATTTACTGCTCATTTAAATGCCTTTAAATCTGTCTCGAAATAATAAACTTCATTACTATACCAATATTAAAGTTATCTTTCGACTTCGTTAGACCTTCGCTATTCATTTACTGGTTCATTAACAAAACATTTCTTTAAACACCATTCTAATATAGCTAGTCCTGTAAATAATTATTATTAATACAAATTTTAATTTTCATTTCGGGTCACTCGGATTGCACAACGTTTGGAAAGGACCCTGTCTAGGTTAGTTGTGTGGATAAATAAATGATGGAAAGGTGCTGGTAAAATTTAGGTTATTATTGCACCAAATAAACACAGTTCACTCTCTGATCCATACGAATACAATACTAAAAGTTTCAACCTGCTAGTATCGATGCGGCGGTTGGCGGGCGGCGAGATGGCGAGGCACAGAGCACACATACAACCACAGCTATGGCTCTTGACGTATCGGCACTTTAATTCTTCTTAGCGTCGCAATACTTTTCCATTTAGTGCCTACGGAATTTTGCCATGTTGTGTGGGCGTTGGAACGGCATACCCGAGGCTCAGTGAAGCTACGTCTTCCAGGAGAGCCTCCTCGCTCCAGAAGGTGTTGCTCAAACCAGTGCCAAATTCCAACTACTACTGCTGAGCCCGTTGTGCCGTGCAGTGCTCGAACGCATTTTCCCGCGCTCGCCTGCCATCCACCTTTTACCGCTGCCTGACAGACCGCGTATTCACCCGAGGTTTTGCATTCTACACATCCTAACACATTGCCTACGTATGGACCAGACGCACAGTTACAATTTTAAACATCTTACAACAGTTTCAACATTTGTTACATTTCAATTCCATTACAGTATTACGTGACATTTGACATAAACATTAATATTCACATTGAAACTTATTTACAGCTTTCTTAACATAATGGCACGAAACAAAAACAAATGAAATGAGAACATTAATTACACAAGTTTATCGTAAAATCAGATGAAAAGAATTACTTATATGTACAATAGTACAGAGTCGTTGTTGTTACAATATGTGATAATTTGTGATGAAGGGATTGGCGCAATTGAGGAAGTCGTTGTGGGGCTCGTCGAAAGAGTCGGAAGGCTGATGATAATCAATGATGTAAATGATGCAGCGCGACCCACGAGAACGGATCAGCTATTACGGATCAGTTTAAAGAAGCAGTTCGTTATAAACCTTTACCAACTCCGTGTGCTCTTGTCCTCCAGTATAATCTGGCGTGTACGCAAGTGGAGAATGAGACATCTATATTGCGTTTACTGACAGACATCTTTGCTTGATGTGAAACAGATTACAAAATTACAAGCAAAATTTAAGTATTATCAGAACTTGTTGTGTGCAATTTAAATCTAACTGAAATTTTACGTAAATGTAGGTTATCAGTAGCTGGCATTCTAATCATGTTAAGTCAGTTACTGGCCTTATACATGCAATCGTTTCATAATCCACGGACGTCAGAAGATTATTGTAATTATTTCGCAGTCTGGAAGTCGAATCTTAGTAATCTTCAAAATAAGCAGACTTAGCGTCACTATTGGAATGTGTGATATTCGAACACTGCCGGAAGCTTATATCAGCTGTCACAAAACAATAACGAATGTCCATCCACTATTAACAAGAGGAAGGGAAGACTCCGAGTATATGACTCCGAGTACATGTCTTATTGTTTAGAGTACTTGTAAATAATGTGGTAGCTAAGGTCGGAAGGTCTGTGGTGAATCGCGAGCAGTTTTTGCTATGATAATCTTTGCTATTGGTCGATATCTGTTGAGTAAGCACTCCTGGCTCAGCTGCGGTGGTTTGTCTTAACGGCTCTGTTTGGGGAGAGTGGTGACTTGGCCAGTATGAATTTAACGCGGCCAGTGAGGTAAGCATTGCCTGTGTTTTTCAGCAAGGAACAAAGATTCTAAGGATTTCTACTCCGTTCTTGTCTGCAGTGGAGTGTGGCTGCTCGGATGCATACAGAGAGAAAGAGAGTGGTTGACGGCTACTATCTGGGTTTGTATGTGAAAATCTTACTATAAGAATTACGACCTGCAGTTCTCTGTGCACGAGTGCCGCAAAATAAGGTAATATTTGTTGCAGATCCAAAGCAGATATTCACGTCTGTTCTGAGCTGTTGTGAGTAGTGTGGTGAAATATGCTGTTCCGACTAGCGTGGGGCAGAATCTTTTCCTCTTTGCGGTGCATTTGATTCGTAACTGAGATGTAAAAAACCCTTTCTTCATTCACCTAACGATTCGTTGCATTTTGTGGGTTTCATCTATATTTTGTGAACGAAGTCTTTGATCTCGCCATGGTATAGCCGCGACGTAGTTTCTTGTAATATTAATTGCGTTCTTTCACCCTGAATTGATTGTATTTTTGAGTTCCAATGGTTATCAAGTGATACGAGATCTTTCTTTATTTATTCAACAGTCTTCCCATTATAAAAATGAGAAATATATATTTGTCTTCAGCGTGGTTACTAGCTCACTAAGATTTGTATGTAGAGCACCTATTCCGTCAGTATTTTTAGTAAAATGCCTAGACGTTCCATAAGGTACGTTTTCGTCGAGATCTTCAGAAGCTCACTTACTATGTTATGTTCCAGACAATATTCTTGGAACGTTCAAAATTCTTATCTTCTTGCCGAAAGATATCTAGAATCACTGTGAACCAAGTGTGCTCACTGCACATGTTTCACCTATAAGGTAAGACATGTTAAACTTCAGTAAAGTACCGAAACTTCCTGGCAGATTAAAACTGTGTGCCGGATCGAAACTCGAACTCGGGACCTTTGCCTTTCGCGGGCAAGTGCTCTACCAACTGAGCTACCCAAGCACGACCCATGACCCGTCGTCACAGCTTTACTTCCGCCAGTACCTCCTCTCTTACCTTCCAAACTTTACAGAAGCTCTCCTGCGAACTATGCATGGTGTATTTATAGACAATGACCTTTTCCTCTTCTTACTAGTACTGCCTGGTAGGAAGTGTATTTTTGGGTAGGGATTATTGTTTTAGATTACATTTCTTCTGCCTTGTGGCCTCCTGCGTTCGGATATCCTGTCCCTGTCACCGGTGTAATTATAGACAGTGATCTTTTGACTTCTTGTTAGTACGGCCTGGGAGGAAGTGTATTTTTGGGCAGGGATTACGGTTCCTGATTTGATTCCTCCTCCTCGCCTGGCCTCCCGTGAGGTCGATGTGATTGCTGAATGTGAGGCGTTGTGGGTCTGTTAGTCCGCTTCTAGCCTGAACAACCTTCGGGAGGCAATTGTGGCCGCCCTTACACCCGGTCGGTAAATTATTTCTATCCCAGGACATTTTGGTGGCAGGACATGGTATTAAAGTTGTTAGTTATTGTAAAATGTTAAATGGTTGTATTTAACTCTGATTGTTTTTGGCCGCTGTTTAAAAAGGTTAAGTTTGCCTTTCATTTGTGGGTTTTTTAAAATTACGTGCCTTTAAAGTTGTTAGTTATTGTAAAAGATGAATGACTGTATCTTTACTTTCATTGTTTTAATCTACTTGGCATTCTTTGAAAATGCTAGTTCTGCCTCCATGGTAGCGAGCCCTTGTAATTTAATATCTTGTTGTGCCAAAATTTACAAGAAGTGGCTCGCTACATGTTCGGTAGCGAAATTGTATGCAAATTGGTGTTTTGTTTCATTACTTGGAAAGTTTTAATTTTGTTATCAAATGTTTTATCAAAGCCGGTTTTAAGTAAAATGGCTTGGCCGTTAACTGTAAAGTAAATTGTTTTGAAAAGGCAGTCATGCCTGCTAGCTTTTTGGGATCTGTTCCTGGTCAAGTGGTAAAGAAATGACTTTTAATGGTTGAAGTAATCAATAAAGAAATTGTAAATTGCAACTCGACAGTAACCAACTAATTTTGGCCCCGTTTCACAACGGGGGGTTTTCCTTGATTAATCGTAACACCCGTCTCACTTGCAAATCGATACTTGAGTACTGTTCGTCGGTACAGGACCCAGGATTAGTAGAAGAGGTAGGGGAGATCCAGTGAAGAGCGAATAGTTTCGTCACGGAATCATTAAGTAAGTGCGAGATCATTAAAGAGATCCTCAACAAAGTCTACTGGCAGGCACTACACGGAGAGATTTACTGTTGACTTTCCAAGAGCGTACGTTCCTGTAAAAAATAAGATAACGTTTCACTTCCTCCCATACATGTTTCGTTAACTGAGCACAATGTAAAAGTCAGAGAAATTAGATCTCAGTCACAGGCCGACCAGCACTAATTTTTTGTGCGCAGCGATGATAATGGTACTAGAAATACCTTTCCGTTGCACGTCATAAGGTGGCTCCTCGAACATGGATAATCGTATACATACGTTTACCTTTTTTTACGAGAAAACTGCTGCACGATTTATAAGTGATTGCTTCAAACAGGATCTGTGATACAAGAGGAGACATCAGAATAACTCGCAATCTATGCATCCGCACAACAAAGCACCAGAGAGGAAATTCGCAAGGGTGGCAGGCACGTACTACGTAGCAGAGTCCGCTTCCTGCCTGACGGCGCCGTTGTCAGTGAAACAGAGCGGTGAAGTGGGAGGGATGGAGGGGTGGAGGTGTCGAGGGTTGTTCGAGGTTTACCGAGTGTTAGTTCTCCAGATTTATGTCGGTTAAGCTTTGTGTAGCAGTATCGTGTAGTAGATAGCCTTTCACGGCCTAGCTAATGTTCTATGCAGCAGCCCCTGATAAGTTAACATCGACGGAATCTTCCCTGCTACAGCTCGCTGCTCGTGGCGCTGATGTAGAAGAGGCGATATATCTTGTCTGGAAAAATGGCATTATCTCCGCTTTTTGGCGTGAGTATATAGCCAGGTCGGGGTATAAAAAGGGATATCCGTAAATATACATCACGGTAGGTGAAGGGCTATAAATAAGAGTGAAGTTCGGCGCTGAGGAGAGGCTAATGCGCGGCCGCCCCTTCGGCTACGGGAAGCGCTCAGCAGCGTTCCGTGAGCCACAGCAGCGCCTGCGGCAGGCAACCCACAAAACGCCGCTAATGGGCGGGCAGCGCGCTTTCTGGCGCACACGCACTCACTGTAAATGGCGTAGCCACGTAACAAAAGAGGACTGCTTTCTCCACGCAATGCTGTCTCCAGCCTTTTTCTGAACTTTCGACGAGCTTACAGTATTTAACTTATCTAAAACCCGATACTAGTCCAATGGAAAATACAGTCGCAAATACCTACAGCGTTTTCAATAGCTATCAGGTACGTGATTGAAAACCTAGCGAAAGAAACTTTAGTATGCCACCTAAGTGCTCCCCGCGGTTTTTTTATAATTTATAAAATAATGTTAAGGGCGAAACTCTCTCCATGCACCATGTACCATCACAAAAGTTATCTCTTTGAAGTCTTGCGGCGCAAATCACTTGCGGCTCAGAAAACAGCGCACCATACAAAAAAAGCACCAACATTTTGAGACAATTGGAAAAAACTGACAGAACTCGTATCACTCGCAGCTCTTGTGTTTACTTGGCGGAAAACATTTTTAAGCGACCAAGCAGCGAGTTACAAAATGTTCCAAAAAAGGGAGTAAATCATTTTACGACTGTCTACGACATGCTTAGCACGGGAAAGAACGTAATTGTCTCAGTGTGTATGGAGAGCAAGAAGTTTAGTACAATGCGTCTCGGGAAACAACGATCCAGAAATTATTGCTCTCTGCGTGTATGTAGAGATAGCTGAGAACCCAACGTTCCCCGGATATGTATTTGTTCCAATTCTCTATCAGTCCATTTCCTTCTCCCCGTCTCTCTGACTACCTCCTCCTGCCACTCTCTCTCTCTCTCTCTCTCTCTCTCTCCCCATCTGCTCCACCTCTTTCTGTCCCTCTCATCCATCCCCTCTCGCTGCTCCTCCACCAGCCCCACTTTCTGTCCAAATCCTGTTTCCTTTCTCTATCAACCTCCTTCTCCCTCCATCTGGTCAATCTCCTCCTTCCCCTACTGTCTCCTACTTTCTTCTTCTCTCTCCACATTATCAGCCCTACCCCAACAGTATTTCTTTCCAGATAATGACTGATATATCTACCATAATTGTTACAAATTGTTCCAGGGTTTTGGTAAATTATTTACCCACAGCTTTGCCTGTGTACATATACTCTCTGTCAGATTTATTTCGAATATATTTAACATGTTTCACGCGTATTTGTGCACATATTTCACCCATATCTTTAGCGAATTTCACCCTGAGTTTCACTTTCACGCATATCAATGTTTATGATGTCGTAACCCCTAAATTATGTGTCGTACACTGACATAGTTTTACAGGTCATCCAGTGGTATGTGTGGCTACTGCCTACGAAATGTGTTATGAATAGAGTTAGTAGTAAAGAAGCAATAAATTGAAAAGTCGTGCACGACGCCGCAGTTTTTCATTCATCTTAGTATTTGACGTCATATCTCCTAAACTTTGTGTCGTACAAGGATATAATTTTGCTGGAACACTTAGTATATATGACAGTACTGTCTGCATAATTTATCGTGGGTGTAGTAAGTAGTAAACAAGTAATAAATTAAAATGTCATTCTTCATGAGGCTGTTTCATAGCATGAACAGCGAAAATTTAGTAATTGCTAAACCTTCTTCTTTTCATAATTTAGTGGAGATTGTTAGAGCTTAAATGTTCCGTAAAGGTTTGAAATTATGTGTAAAGTTTGGTGCAAGTCACTATGTGCTGTCATTCTCAAATACTGGATGAGTATTTGAGCGTCGTGAGCCACACTCCTTTTTCAAAAATGTTCAAATGTGTGTGAAATCTTATGGGAGATAACTGCTAAGGTCATCAGTCCCTAAGCGTACACACTACTTAACCTAAATTACCCTAAGGACAAACACAGACACCCATGCCCGAGGGAGGACTCGAACCTCCGCCGGGACCAGCCGCACAGCCCATGACTGCAGAGCCCCAGACCGCTCGGCTAATCCCGCGCGGCACACTCCTTTTTCACCGCCACCCCCGCCTCTGTGATAGGTAGGTATGTATAAGGTAGAAGTAAGCTAAAATTTACTCCGTCCGAACAGCCCTCGGAAAGCCTAGTGGTACCGACCGACCGCCTTGTCATCCATAGTCGTTAGGTGTCATTGGATGCCACTATGGAGGAGCATGTGATCAGCACACTGCTCTCCCGGCAGTTGATAGCTTTCGTGATCAGAGCCGATACATCTCAATCAAGTAGCTCCGCAACTGGCTTCAAGGATTGAGTGCACGCTCCATGTATAAGGTAGCCTATGTACTAATTCAGGATACAGGATATAACCATTCCAAATTTCATCCACACACACACACACACACACACACACACACACACACACACACACACACACAAACACACACACACCTTTTTTTAGTATATTTAATATAGTGTGTATAAGATTTAAACACAGCGGTTCCCGTGAGATCACCGAAGTTAAGCACTGTCGGGCGTGGCCGGCGCTTGGATGGGTGACCATCCAGCCGCCATGCGCTGTTGCCCTTTTTTGGGGTGCACTCAGCCTCGTGATGCCAATTGAGTAGCTACTCGACCGAATAGTAGCGGCTCCGGTCACAGAAAACCATCATAACGACCGGGAGAGCGGTGTGCTGACCACACCCCCCTCCTATCTGCATCCTCACTTGAGGATGACACGGCGGTCGGATGGTCCCGATGGGCCACTTGTGGCCTGAAGACAGAGTGCAATATTTAAACCATAGGAATGGTGATAGCGGTAGTTAGAGGTGACACGTTATACGTAGCTCACCAACACTTGGATCTGTTTTAACCCCACTTGTCAAAGAGATCGTCAGGTTTTCATTAAAAACATTCAAATTTTTGTTTGTGGTTGTGTGTGCATTGTGTGTATTGAATCGGGTGCCTAGAAACGACGGACAGGCTTCGTCCCGCCGTAGCCCCCAGTGGTTCCCAACTCCACAAGCCACAGCAGTCCACCCACCCCACTGCCGCCCCACACCGAACTCAGGGTGATCCAGGGTGATTGTGTGGTTAGGCCCCCAGTGCCCTCCATCACCCCCTCCCCCCGCCCTCGCCCTCCCCCACCTCCCCCCCCCCGCGCCCTCTCCAGGAACGTCTCATCTCATACCAAACAAGTGTACCCCAAATGTTTGCATGGTAGAGTAATTATGGTGTATGTGCATATCAATCGTCGACATAATGTAACTGAGGCGGAATAAGGGGAACCAGCCCGCATTCACCGAGGCAGATGGAAAACCGCCTTAAAACCCATCAACAGTATGGCCAGCACACTGGACCTCGACATAAATCTGGCTAGCGGATTCGTGTTGGTTACCGGCACGCCTTCCCGCTCGGGAAGCAGCGCGTTAGGTCGCTCGGTTAGCCGGGCGGGCTTTTATGTGATACTGAAGCAAGATTAAATTCTAAAGGAAAATAGTCCAAACCGTGGGCATATTAGTTTTACGTACAAGGTGCGCGCTTAAATCCGAACAAATTTCAATTTCCCGGCATATTGTAGCTTCGTCGGAGGTCGCGATTTGCGTTCTTGAAAGCCATAGGCATCGAGCAAGCAGATAGACCCTCAAAATGGCCGAGATGTTACGGACAAGTGCGGAGCACAGCCGAAGAACCGCGATTATCAAAAGTCTTCGAGCTGGGCGTTCACGCACTGAAATAGTTCGATTCTTCGTGTATCGGAGATGAACTGTTTACGATATTGTGGCCACGTATAACGCTTCGGTGAAGTCTGCTGAAGGTTCTGCTAACCCAGCGAGGAAATCTCATTCCAGGAAACAGTGTCACGAACTGCAGCAGTCATCGAAAAGGCTTAGGCACTAATTTCGACGGACCCGGGGCAAGCACTGAGGAAATTGCAGTCAGTATTGAATGTCAGCGAGCGCTCAATGTGTCGGATGGTAGAGGAGAAACTCATAAGAGACACTTAGTCCATAACGGGCTCTCAGATTGCGCTGACATGTTCTGCTCAAAGGAGTTCTGGCCCCAGAATAGCCCAGATTTGAGTCCCCTCCACTATTGCGTTCCGAGCATCATCGAAAGTGTTACCAATGATATGAGGCACTGTAATGTCGCTTCTATACTCGCCGCTACCAAAGCAGAGAATTTTTTTTTGTTATCGTATTTCGATCCCTCCCCCCCCCCCCAGGAGGTGGGGGCGGGCTGTAGGCAGCGTAATATGCTGCTCTAAAGCCTACAGAAAAAAACGTAATGATAATATGAACAAACAAGAAAAAAGGCGATAAAACGGTGACCTAAAAAACTGTAAAATGGCGGAAAGTTGAGGAATTTAAAATATAAAAACACTGCGGTGACGGTGCGGATGAAGACACACATTAATTAGTCAGGCACAATTAAAAAAACAAGGCGACAGTCTGGTTTCTGTTCGCACGAGATAATAAACACAACTAGCGACAGTATGGTGGCTGTTTGCAACACTGCCAGGGGATGCACAACACTGAACACTCACTTAAAAGAGCACTATACAGGTGACATGGCGGCAGATGGGGGGGGGGGGGGGTAGGACCGGGGACCGATGAGGGGGAAATGGGGGGAGGAGAGGAAAAGAGAAAAAAGAGGAGCCAATGGAGGGAGGGGACATAGAAAAGTAGAGGCTGGGCAGACGCGAGAAGGAGTGGGAAAGGCAGTGGAGGGGAGAGCAAAAAGGACTCAGGGGAGAGAATGGAGGCAGAGAGAGGGTAGGTGGAGAAAAACGGGGGGGGGGGGGAGAGGGAGCCCTGGAAAAGGACAGAGGAAGGGAGGGGGAAGTGATCAGAGTTGATAGGAGGGATAAATGGAGGGCGAGAGGGCATCATCCAGGAGGGGAAAAGCAGTGAATAGGGACAGCACTGTTTTAAAGAGTGCATGCTATAGCTTCAGGATAAGATTGGAGGTGGTTATTGCGGCTGAAGAGGGCTACATCGAGTAATGTTACTCTTGAAAGAGACCTCTACTTATTCGTAAAAGGATTTTCATTTTCATTTGTATTTTGCTTTACTAAATTTGCTTTTTGAAAAGTTTCATTTGTCTGGATTTAAGAACCGCACTCTGTACACTCCTCAGCTGGGCAGCTGCCAAAAGAGCCCAGCCGTAGCGGAAAAGACGCCACCTAGTTGGAACGGTTAACGCAGAGCGCATTCAGTCCGCAGTAACTGCACGTGATGTATCACATTTGCGCGATCATGTTAGGCAGGTATTGGTCGTTGGCGCTGTGAACAAATGGATAGGGGGAATGCTTTTCAGGTAGGTGCAAGGCTTTCGTTCGTCGGACGCTGGGCAGTCAAGCTGGTCGCCATAGAGACACGGTTATATGACATGACCCAAATTCAGCATATCTTGAGCCAGGCAAATTTAAAGCCTATTTTTCACGTTCTGAAGCTCGTCTTTTATGTTACATCAATATGAATCCAAAAAATTTACTATTTTAATTAAAACTGGGTTATCCGTTACATGAAGTGACCTTTGATTTGGTGCACGCATGAGGTTTTGAGTTATGATAACAAGGAATTCGTGAAATATTTTAATTTGTAAGTTGTACACTGTATTTATACTTTTATAAAATGTGTAAATAAACTGTTTGGTATCTACATTACAGACATGTCATTCCATTTCCTACATAATATAGTACTGGGATAGATCACTAACTGTGTGATCAGCCACACGTTTGGTGATACAATAATACTTACAGATTCGCTGCACAGTTCTTCTTCCATTCTTCTCGTTACGTGTGTTATCGCTGACTGGTATTGAACGGGCGGGCTGAAGTTCCAGCGGCGCCTGCTTTTGCGCCGCCTGATTTCTCGCTTTTGATGTTTTGATTGTGCTGCGTTTTGTTTTCATTTGGCAGAGGTCGGAAATCAAAGAGGCTTCATCCCTGGCGATGGAGTCGTCGACTTCTGGGCGATAGTGGGAGCGGGCAGAGGGGAGGGGACTGCTTCTGCTGGGTGGGGAGCAGGGGAGGGGGAAGGCGTCAAGGGATGGGGGTGGTCGCAGAGCAGCCGCCGGGGGGGGGGGGGGGGGGGGCCGCTGCAGTCGGCGGCCGGCAGCGGAACTACAGCCGGGCCGGCGCTTCCTCACTACTCGCGACTGAAGCGCTGAGTGCGGCTGCAGTCTGACAAGCGAGCAGTCCCAGTGGCGGGCAAAGCGGCCACCGCCCGGAGACCGCTACAGCCGTGACGCTAATAGTTTCCTACCCGTCTGGCACCGTAACAAAGCATGCAAGCACACAGTGTACAGAGAGGCTTCTCACGTCAGTCCACATAAGCCGCCAGGGACACTACGTGTTATCTACTTTACACGAGGGCCACTCAGTCATTAAACACAAAAAGATATGTATGTAGTGAAGTGAACTTCTGACACTTTTCAGAGAACTGACACTTTACCAAGTGTTTGTTGCAACCTTACTCATTTCTTCGAGTCACATTTGCGTAATATAACGTCAGTGCTCTTTGTAACGATAAGAAGTCGTCCAAGGGATGGATAGTGAATGGATTTCACGATCTCTCCATCCCGTCACTGAAAAGTAAACATTTTACTAGAAACGTTAATTTCTGCATATGTCAGTTCCATGTTTTTCGCTAAGTATCGTACAATAAAGTTCTGTGAGCGATAAGAAATTATTTCAATAGGATTCTTCTCACTTCCCTGCGCATGTCGACTGGGCTTTCGGTCTAACAAACTGCAGAAACCATTTCAACTCTGAATAATTCGCTAGAAAATCGGCTTTCAAGTTTCCTGACCATCTTAAATATGCTGAAGTCAGGCCAACTTTTCGACAAGTAGTGTGGCCTTGAGCCCTGTATTAAAGTGCTCACCTGCAGTGGAGGGAGGGGGGCTGAGTTCGATTCCAACCGGATTCAAGTTATGGGGATACTCCACGAATATTCCCGCGAAGTGTAAAATGCATAGAGACTGGAAAAAAAACAGTAGCGGTTGAGACTTGTACTCGCTGGACTGAGTCTCGTTCCGATCACTTTCTTTGCTTCATTTTCCGTTCACTTCAAGTACCTAATCATTATATACCAAATTAATCAAATATGTCCTAACCAATATATATCTAAATGTTAATCTGATCAAGAACACAATACTTCTTATTACTAATTACAAATTGCACACAAAAATCCCGTCTTCATTGCAAATATAAATTCCTAATTATTTATAAAAGATTTTTAATCAAGGTTGCTAAGATTTGAAAAATAATATTCCATTTTTTTCCATCTTTCATGTATTTTACAAGCAGTTCTACGTAGGACATGAACCTTCGTTTAAAAATTCGAATATGCTAGGAATAGAATCTGCCCCCCCCCCCCCCCTCCACCCGACGGCAGGTGAGTACTCTACCACACAACCACATAGGTTGTTGATACAGCGACCTTACAGTAGCTTATTAAACGTAAGGAAAGCTTCAAGGTCGATTCTCTCGAGAATTTTTTAGAATCGCAAGGAATGCTATTGCGAAATTGATATTGGAGTTCTGAACACCATGTATCATAAGTATTAACAAAATTCAAAAATCAGACTGCTGTTGCGAGGTAAAAGTAACCAAGACTGACTTTCCAGAACGTAGATGGAAAAAAAATAAAGAAAAGGCCGTCCCCCTAACGCCTGACATGGTGCAGCAACTCGACGTAGCACTGATAAGACGTTCCAAGTTTGCTGCAGAAATACTGAGCCGCCCATATTTGCCAAAGTGTTGCCGCTGCGGGATTTTGTGGAAGAACTGACCTCTCGATTATGTCCCATAATTGTTCGATGGGATTCATGTAGGGCGATATGGGTGGCTAAATCATTTGCTCGAATTGTCAGAATGTTCTGCAAAACCAATCACGAACAATTGTTGTCCTGTAGAATAATTTGGAAATTTGTGGTAAGTTCCTATGGGACCGATCTGCTGACATCATCGGTCCCTAGGCTTACACACTACTCAATCTAACTTAAACTAACTTACGCTAAGGACAACACACACACACACACACACACACACACACACACACACACACATGCCCGAGGGAGGACTCGAAAGTCCGACGGGGGGAGCCGCGCGAACCGTGGCTAGGCGGCCTAGACAGCGCGGCTACCCCGCGCGACGGTGCTGTGATATGAAGCATTTTCATCCATAAAAATTACGTCCTTGTTTGGGAAGTCCATGAATGATTGCAAATTGTCTCCAAATAGCATAACATAACCATTTCCAATCAATGATTGGTTGTGTTACACCAGAGGCGTGTGGAACCTAATCGCTCTTAAGAAACCGCTAAATGAGGTAGGATTACAGCGTTATGTACTGTGTACTGTAAAGAAACAGTTCGGAGACGAGGACTGTATCCGCTTATCAATATACGTTCACATAAAGCAGCATCTGTGAGGCAACTGTTTGTGGTAAGTGACATTCCTGAAATGTACTGTGCTGTTCTGTCCAGAATCTCGACCTGAACCCAATGGGATGAATTTGAACGTCGACTTCGCTCCAGACCGTAGCGTCCGACATCACTCCTGAGGAAGACTGGACTGCCATTTCTCCATAGACATTTAGATACGTAATTCAATGTGTCCCCAGTAGAGCCAACGAATTGCTTACTTACTTTACTTTATTTTACTTACTTTACGTGATCAGGCCCATTGGAGCGCGTACTGTGAAACGTCCCCTTAGAACAATTATACACGACTGTGCTTAAACTGACACACAATATTTTTTTAGCGCAACGCAATCTGACCTTCAAAAATCCCTACAAAAGAATGGCCCTGACTAACATTAACCTATACCTTTCACAAATCACTTACCTCACAAAAATCTTCGTTACTCAAGCTACAGCAATACAGCGAGCGCCACTACTGCCAGCTAAATAACAGATTCAAACTACGGAAGGCACTAACTACTAGTAGGCATAGTTAGCAAATGAAAGATTTTTGTAGAGAACAAACATTGTATTTACCTTAATAGTCATAATATATATATCAGTTCATAACATCCATTCTTACAAATATCAAAACTCCGCCATTTCTCTCCCCACATCCACCACTGCTGGCGGCTCACCTCCAACTGCGCAACGCTACGCGCTGTTCACATCCAGCTGCCCAACACTACAATGGCTGACAACAATGCAAACTGGACACAGACTGCAGACAGCACAGCCAGTGATTTTCATACAGAGCGCTACGTAACGTTGCCAATAAGAAAATACAAACAGCCTACTTACAACTGTTTTGAGAGATAGCCTCTACTTCAGCCTGTCTTCAGCTCCTTTCTGCCATCCTTCCAGCAGTCCCACTCTCTGAAGGTCTTTGGATACGCAGTCACTCCATCGATTCCTAGGTCTTCCTACGAGCCTTCTGCGGGTTGGCTTGGTGTTGAGTACAGTTTCCGGCCATCGGTTGTCCTGCATTCGAGCAACTCGCCCTGCCCGTTGCAGTCGTCGTGTCTTCATTACAGCCACGATGTTCGGCTCTTTGTAATCATCATACAACTGTATATTGTGACGAATCCTCCATTTTTCCCTCTCGTTATCGTAAACTGGCCAAAAAATCTTCCGAAGTACTTTCCTTTTAGGTGTCATTAGTCTGTTCAGATCTTGCTTGGTTGTACTCCAGGTGGCACACTACTACTGGCTTAAGAGTGCTTTGTAGATGTTTATTTTGAAATGTCTTGACAGACTTCTGGTTTTGTAGAGAGCATTTCCATTTCACCGGATGGTTCATCTCTGAATACTGCGCCCAGATATTTGAGCTCCCTCACTTGGCGATAACAGCCTTCAGTTGTCTGCAAAGGTGGAAGTGGTTCTTGAGTTTAATTACGTCTACAGTGCAGAACCATGTATTCCGTCTTGTCACGAATGATTTGAAGTCCAATTTTCCTCGCTGTTGTTTCCAGAATGCCAGCCATTCCCCCTAATTCTTCTTGCGACCCAGGTAGTAGCACTAAATCATCGGCATATTCGAGATGCTTGATGTTCACGTCTCCGGTCTGGACTCCTCTGAATTCATTAGATTACATCTCTCGCATTACCTTCTCTAATGCGAGATTGAAAAGGACAGGTGATAGTCCATCACCCTGCCGTAGCCCAGATTTTACTTTGAATGCTTCAGTCACCTTATTTCCAATTTTTACCTTTGCTGTAGTATCCGTCAGGCAAGCCTTTGTGAGGCCTACTAGTTTCTTCGCAAAATCGAACTCTTGCAGACACCTCAGCATACTTTCCCGATGTATGCAACCATATCTTTTCTGAAGCCGAGAAACAGCATGTGTAGTTCTTGGCCAAACTCCCACCTTTTTTCTACGATCTGGCGTAGGGCAAAGATTTGCAACCAATTACCAATCATAAAGAGAAGTGTGGACACGCCCTATATTTTGTAGTTACATATGGCTGTCTTAAGGAGCGCTACTAAACGTATTTTTTTTTTCAAATTAATGGGACATCAGTACAGTAGTCAAGCCATAATCGCATTTTACAGTTCCAGCTCATACTTGAGAGATGTATTTCAGAATAATAGCAGAATTGCTACGATTAGTAAGACAAGATTTTCATTTGTCACGTTCTTTATGCAAGTAGCACGACAATGCCGATCCGAATCCAACATGTATGACTGTAAGATTGTAATGTTCTGCATAGATAAAGGCTTCACAGCGATCAATTGCAGTGATGTTGGTTCTTTATCGTTACTGCATAACGAGATTTAATTTGACGTGGCAAATTCACAGTATTGGTCCTATAACAAAGATGGTGTGGTTAGACATTACTTATATTTCAGGTTCTCATAAATAACAACAGACTTATTTCATATGTGTTACATCTGATAATCATGACTGAGCTTCACCGAAACTAGTCATGTAAACTTTCTGTACTTTACTGCGACTATGGCTTGACTACCGTACTGAAGTCAAATAAATTTGAAACAACATTCTACAGGGTAGCGCACGAAATGTGTTACCATTTTGTTTTTGAATATAAACTTTATTGTCAATACAATTTGAAAGGAACATATACTAGAATGAAGAGCCGTACATGGAGATTTGTTCTAACTCAGCACATGCTCAATATGTCCACCATTTCGTTTCCTAACTTCCTTCAAACGAACACTGAAGTTAGTGATTACCCTACGGCACATGTCTTCCGTAATTTCACTGCAAGCTTGTAGAATAAGTCTTCTAAGCTCCATAAAATCACGTGGCCGTTTCGGGAAAATTTTTTCCTTTAGGTACCCCCAAAGAAAAAAGTCACATGGATTGAGGTCTGGACTATTGGGGGGCCAATTTTGTCCATCATTGAAGCGACCTGGGAACCTCAGTGAAATGATCCGCATGTCGAAATGCTCGTGTAAAAACTCCAACACAGTGTTTGCAGTATGTGGCCTTGCTCCATCTTGCCTGAACCACTGCGTGTTGAAGGTCAAGGCAGTAGCAAGAAGCTGTGGAATGAAGCTATTGCGAAGCATGCTCAAATAACGCTCGCTGTTCACAGATTCTTCAAAGAAAAAGGGTCCAATAAGTCCGTGACTGGAAATTGCTGCCCACGCTGTAATCCTCGGAGCATAAAATTGTCGTTCATGAAGCACTTGTGGGTTTTCAGTGGCCCAAAAGCGTACATTTCGTTTGTTAACTACACCATCTAAATGAAAATGCACCTCGTCTGAAAATCAAACGTTGTTGAGAGTTTCCTCCCTATCCTCCGCCCTCTGAGCAAACAGTAGACTCTGCTGCTTGTGTTCTTCAGTGAGCTTCTGTGCACAGGTCATCTTGTATGGGTACATATGGTGGTCACTTTTAAGAATGCGTTGAACGGAGCGTCTGGATATTCGCAGTTGCACTGCTGCCTTTCTACACGATTTCCCGGGACTTCTCTGTACAGCAACTCGTACCGCTTCCATATTCTCCGGCGAACAAACAGGCTTAGGCCAAGGTCGCTTCGCTTCCAATACTGTTCCTTCCCGTACAAATTTATCGTACAACCTGTGGATGGTCTTCTTGCAAGAGATCCATCGTGTGTTAAACTGTTGTCGAAAACGCTTCTGAGTCACAACAAGCTTTTCGTTTCATGAAAAAGTAACACAATTGCCGATCGTTGCGGTGTCGTCAGTCTTCCATTGTCAGCCATTGCTGCTTACTAGTCTCCTAGCGGCAGTATTGTGAATTACACGTCATTTCGTGACTCATTTGTTTTTCCAAGCTGTGCTGGTACTGCTGTAGAGATCCCAGCGGGATATCTAATGTGGGTCGTAAATTGTGAAGGAAACAATTGGTAACACATTTCGTGCGCCACCCTGTATTTTAACGTTCACTAACAGGTGTCTGGATACTTTTCATCAGCTAGTGCATTTTTTGGCATCATTTATTTTTGAGATACCAGTGCAAGTATCGAATGTAATAGTGAAATTAAGATGAAGGCTGAGATTTATTACGAGCTCCCTCTGTAAGCTGTGCCCCTGGCCACCACTGCCCTAAGCGGATTTCTCCAGCACCCAGTTTGCTATCAGTAGTGAACAGTAGTATCTTACGCTGCTGGCATTTAGTTAGGGCCAGGCCAGAGCGTATGGTCCTGATCTCAACCGATAGAGTGTGTGTGTGTGTGTGTGTGTGTGTGTGTGTGTGTGTGTGTGTGTGGTGTCTGCAGTGACCGGTAGTGAGAAATGAATGAACAGTTCAGCACTAAACTAGGCGAAGGCCCAGATGATTCCTACTAAAAGGCATCAGCCAGCTACCTGTCCCATCATTGTCAAGCTAGACCTGTAAGCAAGTAAAGGCCTGTGTGACTGAAGTATGTTATTTCGGTTAGGAATAAAACTGCTACTGCTACTATTGCCACTACTACTGTTTAAGGGGCTCCGGAAAGGCTCAAAATCATGAAAAGTTCAATTTTTACTTTTTTGCGTTTTCTTAATCTGCAGACTATTACCTTTTAATAGATATATAATTTATTCAATTCCGAAGACTACAACTATTTTTAAATTTTTTTTTGAAATGTGTTCTACATGGGCGTGACCCACTGTGGCGCTGTTAAACTGCTGTCAAATGGTGTTATTATTAACGTCCGTGTTCATCAGGTACATTTTAGTGATGTGAGATAAAGTATGTGTTGTGGATAACCTGTGATGGTTCAATATATATCGCTGGTGTGATTGTCGATTGTTTCATGTTTATTTACTCTGTCGTTATCTCGAACATATTCGTAATTAATTCTGTTTCTTGAGTCTCTGTTTTGTTGAAGTATAATAATGAGTAAAAGTAAAGTTGCTGTTGCGACTTTCAATGATGGTAACATTGTAAGGTGCAAGGTATTTAGAAATATGGGGATGAAGATAGGTTCTAACATGGTACGAGCGATGCTTGCTTTAGACAAGGAACGCCTTCGGGCTGCAGACAGGGCTGTAAACAGTCTAGAAATACAAGCAAGAGTAAACAGGAGGAGGAACAAGAGGAAGCTGGAGGAGGAGTTTGCAGAGGATGAAGATAATCCATCCTAAGGACCTGGAATGCACTAAAAAGTTAATCCAATCTTTGTCGCTCGATTCCCAAAACTTTTATTTTCTCATACTAATTACATGTTTTCTAAGGATCTTCCAAACATATTTGTTTCAAACTTTCAGTAAATGTTACACAGTACCTTCTGCATAATTTAACACAGCTTTTTTCCAAAAAACTGTATACTTTTGAATATATAAATAAAAAATTGCAAAAAAAGTTGTGAATTTTCATTACAATTGAAAAAAAATCATCTTTAATAACTGAACTAAAATTTTGTAAAATCCCTGTGTTAAGTTGTAGCCCATATTCCTATAAATAATCTATAAAAAGTTCAACTTCCTACCTCAAATACTTTGTGAGGAAAGATGTAATTTATAAGAGTTATTTTAACGTTGCAAGTATAGGGCATTCCGGAGCCCCTTAAAGGGATAGCAAGGCTCTCAGTGTCTCAGACGATGAGCCAGATGCGGAAATCCAGTGCCGTCACCACTGACGCCCAGACCCAGCACCTGAGTCTCGCCCTTGCCAGTTCACATTCAGTTCAATTATCTCTCGCTCACGCTTCTCCACAACTCCACATTTTTTTCCCAGTGTCCTCAGTGTGTTCCTGTAATAATCAACTTTGCTTTCGACTAACAAAGAGGCAAAGTACTAAGTGAGCGATTACTTACGTTTGGATCTTACTTTAACATTCATTACTTTGTAGCTACTTTTACACTACATCTCGTGCCAGTTATGTTTATTTCTAACGTTGCCAGGTTCTGCTGGAAATACGACATGCTTCACGTACCATACTCCCTATTGTCCTGTTGTAGCTACACTTCGTGACCGACATAGGATGCTGACAACAATCACCAAGGTGTAACTGATGTCAGTAAAAAGGGGGGGGGGGAGGATGGGAACGATGATATTCCCAGCTAAACAGACGGTGTCCCAAGGTGTAACTGATGTCAGTGAAACCGGGGGGGGGGGGGGGAGGGGGGGAATGGGATGGCGATATTCCCAGCTAAATAGACGATGTTTTAGACACCGCATGTTTGTATCGTGGTCTGAAGATGATGTTTAACCGGGGGAAACTATTAACCACTGTTTTCTCCATTGCCATCTCGGTCGAAAAAGGTTTTAATAAGATCTACATCATTCAAAATTTCAGCTGGCTATCGCCATATTGACTGTGTCCGTTCTTAGCCCTGCAGTCTTATTCTTCCCTCTCAGTTCTTACACACATTGTACGAGTATCTCACCCTCTCTTCCTGTCGCTTACTCCTACTTTTGTCAGAATTTCGATCACCTTGCACCACTTCACATAGCCGAAAGTTTTTACTAGGCCGACAAATACTGCGAGCGTATCTTGATTTTTCTTCAGTCTTCATTATCAAGCGCAAAGTCAGAACTGCCTCTGTGGTGCCTTTACCTTTCCTAACGCCAAACAGATCGTCATCTAATACATCCTCAATTTTATTTTCCGTCCATCTGTGTATCATTATTCTTATTAGCAGCTTGAGTGCATCAGATGTTACACTGATTGTGCGACAGTTCTTGCACCTCTTTGCCTTTGCTATCTTCGGAATTGTGTGGATGGTATGTTTCCAAAAGTCTGGTTCTACATCGTCAGTCTCGTACATTGGACATACCAACGTGAATAGTCGTTTGGTTGCCACTTTCCCTAATAATTTTAGAAATTCGAATGTAATGTCATTTATCCTTTCTGCTTTATTTGATCTCAAGTCCCCGAGAACTCTTTTAAATTCTGGTTAACACTGTATCTCCTAGGGCTTCCTCATCAACTCCAGTTTCTACTTCAATAATTTGAGAAATCCTTGTGACGACTAGAATACTGAGTACCAAGTAATTTTATATACTGTGTAATCGGTATCATGTATAATGTAATTTTTTATTTATTTGTAATGTAAATCGGTCAATTTGTATTACCTAGTGTACGAGAGGCGTTTGAAAAGTCCGTGGAAAGTCCGAGAGATGGCACCACTGCGCATGTCGAGGTCATGTTTAGTTAGTAGCATCTTTGGAAAGACCGCACACCACGTTTCAGCCATATTGGTCTATTTCATTGTGTTTGGCATTCGTGTCAATCAAAGAAGTCGAGTGATTGTCAAAAAATGGACGAAGAAGAATTTCGTGTTGTGATTAAACATTACTTTATGAAAGGCAAAACGCCTCAGAAGACTAAAGAGAAGCTTGATAAGCATTACGGTGACTCTGCACCTTCGATAAGAAGAGTTTATAAGTGGTTTCAAAATTTTCGGAGTGGCCATATGGGCACAAGTGATGCTGAACGTTCTGGACGCCCTGTGGAGGTTACGACTCCAGAAATCATTGATAAAATCCATGATATGGTGATGGATGACAGAAGAGTTAAGGTGCGTGATATTGCTAGTGCTGTGGGCATCTCGAATGAACGGGCACATAATATTTTGCATAAACATTTGGACATGAGAAAGCTTTCTCATCCGCAAGATGGGTTCCGCGATGCTCATGCTTGACCAAAAACGGAATCGTGTGAAGTGTTGCAAGGATGGTTTGCAGCTGATCAGGAAGAATCCGCAGAACTTAAAGCGCCGTTTCGTCACTGTAAATGAAACATGGATACATTACTATACACCTGAGACCAAACAAAAATCTAAACAATGGGTTACCAAGGGAGAATCTGCACCAAAAATGCGAAGACCAGTCCTTTGGCCGGAAAGGTTACGCCGACAGTCTTTTGGAATTCGCAAGGGATAATCCTCATTGACTATCTGGAAAAGGGTAAAACTATTACAGGTACATATTACTCATCGTTGTTGGACCGTTTGAAAACCGAACTGCAAGAATAACGCCGTCGATTGGACCGCAAAAAAGTCCTTTTCCATAGAATTACTAGTGTCAAATATTTCAATGACAATGGTTAATCACGAATGATAAAAGGATAACAGCTCGGTAGCGGGCATAGTCTGTGGTTAGTCGGATGCGAGCAAACGAGAAAGGAGATTCCACTGAGAGTCGAGCGATGGACGTGGTAGGACGCGCAAGCGTCGCGCTCTGTGTGGCTGTGGTTACGTGAAACCACTTAACATATACCAAGTGGTTACAACTAAACATTCCCTATTTCACACATTGTAACATGGAAACTAATTACCGTACGAGTATCAGACTTGGTAGCATTAATGTCAAGGACATGGGGAAGAGAGATAATGCAGAATAAATTAAACTGAAACACTGTTAATGTGCTGCTACTGTACGTCATACCATTACATACCGGTACCATTACAGCTACAAGAGGGACTCAATATCACGCCCACCAGTGTCCAGAAGAGTGATTCTGCACAGCAGAACGAAGCATGTCCGTAGCTGTGCTGGCTACCTCTCTTGATAAGCTTGTAACCTCCCCCTCACTTATCGACCTTAATGACAGTGAAAAATTAAACCACGTGTACCTAATGGAAATTTGGGAAAAGCAATCGTCACCGAAGTTGACCTGTCAGTAAAGAGGGAGGAAAGGGTTACATCTAAATGAAAGGAAAAATGCTAATGAAATTGGTGGAAATTAATTTTTAAATAGGGGTAAAGTTAATAAAGAAAGTAAGTGTGCGGCCGTTACGTTAACAATTAACTAGCGGTAATTAGATATTTGAGATTTGGGGGAAATTACGGTCGCCAGTCCTAAGGACAATTACTATAGTAACTGAAAAAGAAAGGTTATTACACATATAATTAGCACTAGAAGCGTGGCAACTGAAGGTTGACACGTGTAGTGTGAAAACTGAAAGTTTGTCAGAAGTAATAAATTTCGCTACACTCTGACTTAATTTAGCAAAAGAATTAATAAAACAGGAAAATCGAAAGTTAATTTAGTGACTGAAGTTAATAGTGAGCTTTCTTTCTGAAGCACATCGAAATTCAGTAAAATACAGTTAGTCTTGGACTACCTCAACAATCATTTCAAAAGCTACTTGAATATACGCAATTTAGAAATAAGAGATTTAACTTTGAACTTGAATTAAATGATTCTGAACAATTAACAATAGTAAAATTTAGTACATACCAAGCTGAGCTGCAGTCACAGGTAAGCTAAAATATGGTAACAAAACTCGCACTCTTAATTTGCGCTTGTGTAATCTAAATATTGTAGCCAGCTATGAATACCTTAACTGAACTTTGAAATTAAAGCAGTGAAATCGAATGATGTTACTATAATGCTGGCGTTTGAATTTCAACGACACTCGGGTTCATTTCGGAAAAGGAAGGGACCCTGCTTGGTAATGCAATTGGGACAATGAGCAACAAAGGTTCATACTAAGTTGCTGTAATTTTGGGATGCAACCATTTTAAAAGTTTGAAAAGCTGAGGTCTGCCATACAGTTCTAAAACTTTACGTGGTTCCAGTCTTCCTTGTTGGTTGATTGAAGGTTTGAAGCCATCGATCGAGGAGGTGGCGACAGTCACTCATTGTCGGTCGTCGCTGTTGCAGAAGCTGGATGTTGGCGCGCCTTCTTCTCGACATGGTCACCAGACGAAACGGGCTCTTGATGTGCGCCAGCTAATGCCTCCCGACCGCGACACCGTGTCAGAAACTATCGTCGCAAGTCGAGCGCAATTACATGCTGCCCAACCCCGAAAGCGTGGCAACTCGCGGGAGCGTCACACAACACACCTGCTCCACTGCACCACCCCAGCCAGACTCCCCCTCTGCCCGCGCTCCACGCGACAGAGTTAATACTACCAAAGATCCTAAATACTTTGGTTCTCCACACGACCTACCGATGTATTTGTTCGATAGCATAGTTTTCCCTAGGCCAGACCCAGCGTATAAATATAAATAATATTCACAAAACAAACCAATTATACATCGACATAAATGCATATGCATACAAATAGTAAAACAATTACAATATATAAAGACACAGAAACGTCATATCTTCAGGTAACAAAATAAAGGAAAAGAAATTATAGTGCAATAGATGGAAATAGGAGGATATGCATTTCCGGTGTTAGAAGCTGCGCTTCAGATCCGCACATGTGTGAACGTTTCCCTGGTAAACCCTGTCCTTCAGGTAGGCCCACAACTAGGAATCCCAGGGAGTGAGATGTCCGCCCCAGTAGCTGAGTGGTCAGCGTGACGGATTGCCGTCCTCCGGGCCCGGGTTCGATTCCCGGCTGGGTCGGAGATTTTCTCCGCTCAGGGACTGGGTGTTGTGTTGTGTTCATCATCATTTCATCCCCATCCGGCGTGCAGGTCGCCCAATGTGGCGCCGAATGTAATAAGACCTGCGCCAAGGCGGCCGGACCTGCCTCGCGAGGGGCCTCCCGGCCAATGACGCCAAACGCTCATTTCCATTTCCAGGGAGTGAGATCAGGTGATCGTGCCGGCCAAGCATTTGGAAACGATCGGCTGATAATTCGATCGTTTAAAAATGTGTTTCGGAGAAGCAGGTGAACTTCACGAGGGTCCCATCTTGCATGAAAACTGTTGAGTTCCATGCTGTTCTCTCCTGTAGGGCGGTTATGAGATGCTGGCGAAGCATATCGCAGTAACGCTGGTCAGTCCCTCTGCACATCTTTGCTCCTTGAGCGCCAACCTGTCCCAAAAAGAATGGGGCAATGATCAACGTAGCAGTGAAGTCACACCATACGGTGACACGTTCGCCATACAGTGGACTGGTGGTGAAGATCCCAACACTCGGCAAATTCTGAATGTTCACCTCACCCGTCAGAGAAAAATGAGCTTCGTCTGTCCATAGGATGGGATAGTCGTTGCGAGAAAGTGGAGAGCGAAGTCAACACGTAGTTGTGCGTCCTATGGTGCAAGCTGCTGTACGGTTTGGATCTTATACGGATACTATTTGAGAATGGTTCGAGGCACCTTCCGTACAGTGGACCACGGCATGTTCAACTGCCGTGACACAGCACGCCCACTACCTGACGATCGGGAACTGCGCGCAGCGTTGTCTGCCACAGCAACAGCGATTTCACCAACCACGTGTGGTGCAACCGGTCGTCGGGCTCTTCCCAGTTCTCCAGTTGATTCGAACTCCTTCATGATGCTCCACACAGCAGGTGGAGAAAGAGGACCCTTCCGTAATTCTTTCAGCCGGCGATATTATCGAAGAGCAGCTACAGCATAACTATTGTTTTGATAATAGAGCTTCGCCAGTAATTCCCCGCTCCTTTTGCCTAAGCTCATGTTGACACGTCGACAAGTGCTCTGCGACTGGTCAGGTTTATGAGACTTTGAATCACGATGACTGATCACGGCACCTGGTGGCCATAGTTGGAACTGGATGGTGGCGCTGTGACGCATGCACCCCATACTCTGGACATTAATGCAACCAATTCTGGTACTCCTACGGTACATCTACATCTACATGATTACTCTGCAACTCACATTTAAGTGCTTGGCAGAGGGTTCGTCGAACCACAATCATACTATCTCTCTACCATTCCACTCCCGAACAGCGCGCGGGAAAAACGAACACCTAAATCTTTCTGTTCGAGCTCTGATTCCTCTTATTTTATTTTGATGATCATTCCTACCTATGTAGGTTGGGCTCAACAAAATATTTTCGCATTCGGAAGAGAAAGTTGGTGACTGAAATTTCGTAAGTAGATCTCGCTGCGACGAAAAACGTCTTTGCTTTAATGACTTCCATCCCAACTCGCGTATCATATCTGCCACACTCTCTCCCCTACTACGTGATAATACAAAACGAGCTGCCCTTTTTTGCACCCTTTCGATGTCCTCCGTCAATCCCACCTGGTAAGGATCCCACACCTCGCAGCAGTATTCTAACAGAGGACGGACGAGTGTAGTGTAAGCTGTTTCTTTAGTGGATTTGTTGCATCTTCTAAGTGTCCTGCCAATGAAACGCAACCTTTGGCTCACCTTCCCCACAATATTATCTATGTGATCTTTCCAATTGAAGTTGTTCGTAATTTTAACACCCAGGTACTTAGTTGAATTGACAGCCTTGAGAATTGTACTATTTGTCGAGTAATCGAATTCCAGCGGATTTCTTTTGGAACTCATGTGGATCACCTCATACTTTTCGTTATTTAGCGTCAACTGCCACCTGCCACACCATACAGCAATCTTTTCTAAATCGCTTTGCAACTCATACTGGTCTTCGGATGACCTTACTAGATGGTAAATTACAGCATCATCTGCGAACAACCTAAGAGAACTGCTCAGATTGTCACCCAGGTCATTTATATAGATCAGGAACAGCAGAGGTCCCAGGACGCTTCCCTGGGGAACACCTGATATCACTTCAGTTTTACTCGATGATTTGCCGTCTATTACTACGAACCTCGACCTTCCTGGAAGGAAATCACGGATCCAGTCGCACAACTGAGAAGATACCCGATAGGCCCGCAGCTTGATTAGAAGTCGCTTGTGAGGAATGGTGTCAAAAGCTTTCCGGAAATCTAGAAATACGGAATCAACTTGAGATCCCCTGTCGATAGCGGCCATTACTTCGTACGAATAAAGAGGTAGCTGCGTTGCACAAGAACGATGTTTTCTGAAACCATGCTGATTACGTATCATTAGATCGTTCCCTTCGAGGTGATTCATAATGTTTGAATACAGTATATGCTCCAAAACCCTACTGCAAACCGACGTCAATGATATAGGTCTGTAGTTAGATGGATTACTCCTACTACCCTTCTTATACACTGGTGCGAACTGCGCAATTTTCCAATCTGTAGGTACAGATCTATCGGTGAGCGAGCGGTTGTATATGATTGCTAAGTAGGGAGCTATTGTATCAGCGTAATCTGAAAGGAACCTAATCGGTATACAATCTGGACCTGAAGACTTGCCCGTATCAAGCGATTTGAGATGCTTCACAACCCCTAAGGTATCTACTACTAAGAAACACATGCTAGCAGCTGTTCGTGTTTCAAATTCTGGAATATTCCATTCGTCTTCCCTGGTGAAGGAATTTCGGAAAACTGCGTTCAATAACTCCGCTTTAGCGGCACAGTCGTCGGTAACAGTTGTAAGTAGGCTGTTTATGTTTTCTTATTGGCAACGTTACGTAGCGCTCTGTATGAAAATCACTGGCTGTGCTGTGTGCAGCCTGTGGCTAGTTTGCATTGTTGTCTGCCATTGTAGTGTTAGGCAGCGGCAGCTGGATGTGAACAGCGCATAGCGTTGCACAGTTAGAGGTGAGCCGCCAGCAGTGGTGGATGTGTGGAAGGAGATGGCGGAGTTTTGAAATTACATATATTACGACTTTTGATGATATTAAGGTAAATACAGTGTTTGTTCTCTATTAAAATCTTTCATTTGCTAACTATCCCTATCAGTAGTTAGTGCCTTCCGTAGTTTGAATCTTTTATTTAGCTGGCAGTAGTGGCGCTCGCTGTATTGCAGTAGTTCGAGTAACGAAGATTTTTGTGAGGTAAGTGATTTCTGAAAGGTATAGTTTAATGTTACTCAGGGCCATTCTTTTGCAGGGATCTTTGATAGTCAGATTGTGTTGCGCTAAAAATATTGTGTGTCAGTTTAAGCACAGTCGTGTATAAATTGTTCTAAGGGGACGTTTCATATGGCGACCCTGCCAGGATACCTCATTGGAATCTTCTGATTTTTTTTCTTGTAGTTTGTGTATTTAGCGCAGCTTTTGTTTATTGCTAGCGCGTAATTATAGAGAGAATTTCCTTGGTAGTTGTGGTTTTTCATTGTTGCACAGTAAAACAGTTGTGGCATGCATGTAGATTTGCACCAAGTATTTCGCAGCTGCGCTTGCAATTAACTAGATATTATTTTCAGTTCTATGTTAATGTGTTCTCTTATTTTTGCTCTTCAAATTGTGCTTTTCTGTGTTGTCGTGTGAAATATTGTGACAATAATGGCGTGTGAAAAACGTAATACTAGGCTCCAAAGTAAACCGAGATTTGACAGTGAAGACGAAAGCAGTGTGTTAGCGCCACCGAGTAATGAATTAACTAATGTTCAAAGTAGTAATTTGGTAATTGTACATAGGGAACTGGAGTGGGCTGCAAACAATGGTGTAGACAGTGAAACAATTAGTGAACAGGGAAGCATTATCGATCGATCGGTCGGCAACAGCTCGCCTCAGGAATCCGAAATGACAGGACACAATCTTGCAAATACTGTAGATTCAGGTTTTGCGTCCTCACCGTTTTCTCAAATAAGTCAAGACTCATTTTCTGCTTGTCAAAATGTGAATGTTCCTGGTGCAAATGCACTGCCGAAAAGCGTAGAGGAACAGATTCCAGACACTAATGCATTGTTATTACAATTAATGCAACAAATGGGACAAAATCTTCAAAAGTTAGACACAATGGAACAAAATTAGAGACAAACACAGCAAAAGCTTCAAAAGTTAGACACAATGGAACAAAATCAGAGACAAACACAGCAAAAGCTTCAAAAGTTAGACACAATGGAACAACACCAGAGAAAAACACAGCAACAGTTAGACGCAATGGAACAAAATCTTCACACCATGCTTGAACAAACACGTGAAGATTTAACTACTGAGTTACATAACATTGAATCGAAATGTCAAAAAGTCTGTAATGACGTAAAAACACAAATTTGTGAGCATTTTCAACCTATTTTTTCGCGGCATGAAAATGAATTACAGAATCACGAAGCAGCCATAAAAGAACTGCAAACCATTGTTCATGAAAATCATGAGACCTTGTGGGCTAAAATTGACTCAGTTGCATCTACCGATTCGGTTACGCAACTGGCAAAAACTCAGGAAAACTTAAAGAACACAGTAGATTCGATTTCAACACATATGGACACTCTGAAATTTGGTTCAGAAAAACACACTGAGGAAATGTGTTCACTATCGGAGAAAGTAGCCGAACTTTCGGATCAGGTCACTAACTTATCTACAAAGGTAGATGATGATCTGAATGACACAAGACCGGTAGCCTTCACTGACGCAGAAGAGTATGAACAAATTAGAAAATTCAAACAAAATCAAAATCAAATCAGTACACAGTATAAAAGAGAAATCCGGGAAGTACAAGATCAGTTGACGCAGGTGATACAAGAATTACATATTTCAGAGGACACTCGCGCTCCAACACAGGAAGAGGAACTTAGAAATACGGAAAAGCCACAAAATAATAACACAGGGCATTTCGGTAATTATGAAAGGAATTGGCAAGGTGGACCGAATTTTGAGATGGAACCGCCGACACGACGTAACAATGACCGATATGCTACTCGCCGACACGATGACTTTGACTATAAGCTGTTCATTACTACACGTAAATTCAAAACATTTAAGAATTCTGCCAATGACATTCATCCACAAGCGTGGCTCCATCAATTCTCTCATTGTTTTCCTCCCAACTGGTCATTAGAACACAGATTAGAATTTATGTGTGGCTACTTGGAGAATGAACCAGCTGTAAGAATGCGATCGGTCATTCACGATTGTCACAGTGAAGGAGAATTTTATCATGCCTTCCTCTCAGCATATTGGTCTCAAGCTACACAAGACCGAGTAAAACATAGCATCATGATGATGAAACACTTTGAACAATCTGAATTTTTCAGTCTTGTCAAATATTTTGAAGACATGTTGCACAAGAATCAGTACCTGTCAAACCCATACAGCCCCTCAGAACTCATCCGCATTTGCTTAATCAAATTACCTGAACATTTATGGCATATTATTTTGGCAGGACGTTCCAAAGACGACATTGAAGCTTTTCAGGGACTCTTACAAGAATTAGAAATTGACACAGACAGTCGCGGGATGCGAAAACAGGAAAACAATCACTACAGGTCACATCCGTCACAATTCCATGACGACAGAAACAATAACAGGACACAACAATTCTATTCTTACAACGCAAATCGTGATCAAAACAGACACCACCCATATGACAACCACTGGCAGAGTAATAGTTACAGGGAAAGATCACCTTTCCGCGGTAATGACTATCACAGAGACAATCAGAGAAACAGACAATATGAGAACCAAAACAATCATTATCAAGGGAGACAGAATAACTTTAGACGCAACGGTCCAGCGCGCAGTTACGACTCAGGGAGAAATTCTCCACCACGTGACCGACAAGAAAGAAACTATGGAATCTACCGACATGGCGACAGACGATATGATCGTAACGACAGACCTGAACTGCATCAGAACTGGCGGGATTCTCATCACGGTGAATTTGTAGAAGTTAGGTCTCCAAATTCCAATAACGACGCGCGCCAACAAAGAAACAGACAATGACTCGCACCGCAGGCAGCCACTTGCGCCTGCTGGCTCAGGGAAAAATAACATTGACGCTAACCTTGAGCAAAATTCCAGTATTCTTTACCGACGTATACCACATGATAATTGCGTTAAAGTTGTAACTCTGCATACTAGGAAGAGCAAAAGGCTACACCACATTTCACATGTAAAACCATTTATTGACAGATAATCTGCTTTTTAACTTTGTCTTTGCCATAAAACGTTTCACTTCATGTTACTAGTATGCTTTAGAAACTGTTACCATGCAACAATGTTTAAAGTTAAATATCCAGTCAAGAACCAAGACAACTTATTCAAACAGAAATTACGAATGCATTGTTATTGCGAACAGATGACACAGTGGTTAGTTAATGTGACAGCTACACGATTATATCACGACGTTACTAATGAGTGACAATTTACAATGTTGCTTTTGTGGTGTATCTGTTTTATATCTGCACAGTTTTTCTGAATTCTTCTGGAAAGTAAAACATGTTTAATAGTTTAATAGTGTAGCCTTTTCCGTAGCACAACAATATGTTACAGCACAGTAATTTCTTCATCACAACAATAAGCGTAATAACTAAGAAATCTATACGCAAAGCATTTCACTTTTGTTTATCATGAGGTAAGTACATTGGCTTCTGCTGAACTTAGCTTACGGAGGACAATAACTACGACACTTCCACAGAGATTATCTTACAACAAGATGCACATTTAGCGCTACAGGACACGCATTTTACAAAGAAAGTTTTCCGTGATACATTTCATTCCATTGCTGTAATCTGTAACACCTGAGGGTATAATTACATTTATCCTCAGGGGGGTACATGCTTACTTTGTGTACCATGTGTTTGGCAAGCACAAGGAACCCTAGCTAATATGGTATTTGCTTATACAACTTTACACATCGGTACCATATTTCTCTAAAACATAAATTACACAGCTATCTGATCATTTAACTGAGAGATAAACATATTTTTTACTACATCAGTGACACATGTTTACGCAATTAAACAGTTGGATAACTTCACACTTATGAAATTGTATTCTGTCTGTACTTTGTAAACTGTTCATATTTTTTTGGACCCATTGTGATACTATGAGAGCTTTGAATGATGTTTTTGGTATGAGATCATGATTTTTAAAGTACGTTTGAGGCAGATGACACTATTGAAATGAGCAGAGAATATTTTTTATGGTTTGAAATTATTGCAGAAAGCTACGACTTTTTTGAGATTTGACTGAGGTGTTATGATGATATTTTTACGACGACAATGTGTATTATGCTGTTGAGGTATATTTATGTCAATAAGATGATGCTACCATATATAAGGAATGTGATTACGTGTTTATATGTATATGAATAATGAATAGAAGTTAGGGACTCTTGACTTGTGAAAAAGGATGTTGGAAACCAAGAATCGTACTTTAAGAGTTATGAAATGTGTGTAAATGCGTGAATGTATCACAATGCCGCCGAAAATTTTTTTGAACACTGTTATATTCATAGGATTTTGTTTCTACACATTTGCAACGTAAATTCTCGACCTGTGAAATTTTTATATGAGACTGTCACTGTAGCGGAAACTGCTGTCGTAAATATATCCGTAAGAAAGTTAAGTGACCGCCTGCACGTGCGTCGTGGGCACGCAGCTGTGTCAGACACCTGGAGAACAAGCCATTAGAGTGTGCCTTTCCGGAAGCACAGGTAGAAAAAAAAAAAGGGAGGCCATTATCCTCGCTATTGACATTTCCTTGTTGAAAGCATACTGTGGAGCTCGTAATTTATGATATTTACTGAAATGCCTAATGAAATGACGAGAAATATTTTTACATCTGCACACCTGATTACGACAAGCGTCTTTCTACGAGAGTTGAGAGAATTTCTACTAACTTATGAAATGTCACATGACTATTGAATGATATTTTTATGCTTTGCTTTTCGTAGTTGCTTATTTCATTTGATACCTGTTTTCCAGCTGTGTGTGCAGCATTGGTTTTATAAAATAAACTTAAATGCATCTGCTAATGTGAACACTTTCTGTCAACATATTTATTAAATAATTATTTTCTGATCCACATTCTTCGAAAAAGGAGCTCTTAGAATGGAGAGAACAATAAGAAGGGACTAATAACAGTAACTGCATCTATATTTTTCTTTTCAAGTACTTGGTAATTTTTTGTAGAATTAGTTTTTGTGGTGCACCACTTTAATTACATAGACATTAAGATGTGAATATACATTTTCCTTTTCTGCATTGTCATTTTTACTGTAATATTTTTTCTGCTTAAGCTATGTCATGTTTAGGTATAACTTGCTGCTATTTGCCAGGCATAGTGTTATTGAATTTGACTTTATATTATTCTGTTAAGCCAGTTTTACTAATGATTTATTTTTATTGTTTGCTGCACAGTGCCTTATATTAGTTGTAATATTGCAATTGCTTTGCCAATTTGAATTTTTTTGTCATTGATGTTTGTGTTAATCGTTTTGCACTGCTGCATTGCCTCGTCCCTTAGTTTAGCATCTCAGCTCAGTAGATTTAAGTTAGCTTAAGAGGGGGTAGACTATATAAGAGAATGAGTTGCGATGAATTGGAAGAAATGCATTGAGAAGTTATACGAAAAAAAGTACAGAAAACAGGTTTAGGTAGGATTTTCTTGGAAATAAATGATGAGGTAAGAAATGTGTGAACATGTAAATACAGAAAGCATGCTTAGATAGAATTTTTTTGGTGGAAACAAAGGATGAAATAAGAGGAAAGATATATGGAATCAAGTTTTGGGGTGGACTGCAGTACCAAATGTTACACTGAAAACAAACCCTGTCCTTTCCTTTTGTGTTATCCCACTATGTGTTTGTGTACCCTTGTGTATTTGTTTTCTTCCTGTCTTTGTGTAGTTTCATAGAATTTTTTCTTCTTCTAATACTAAGCTACATTCACTATGATGAGGAATACTGTTATCCTCGAATATAATTGGCATTAATAATATGCTATTTACCTTGTAAAGATGTTTACACATTATTTATTCTCTTTTGTTTTAATGCTCATGTGTAAAGTTGATGTTTCAAAAATTATTCTGATCTTTTATGTATTTACTTATGTCATAATTCCTGTAACACTGATGTATATGTTTATTTCTATTCTTTTGTAAAGCCTGTACTACAAATGTTATCTGTATTGTTAAGTTCTTTAATTATGTATTTTGTACCTTTGTAATCGTATTCTTATGTTATAAAATTGTAATTGACACCAGTTCATCAAATTAAGTAACTTGTAAGCATTCATTTCACTGCACATATTTCTGTTGGTCATAGTAATGCACAATATGTGAGAAGTTGGGACTGTTAGTGTTTGCACGTGTGTTACTAATTCAGCAAGGGACTGGATAACAGCATTGCTGGTTCTAAGGACAATTCCAAAAACTTTGTGAGTGCACAAGTGGTGGTTCATGGACTTGCTATATTGTCCGCAAGACTCTTCGATGGTGATTGTGCACCTGCACAGTCACAACAGATGGCTGCTGGCCATCTCTACAAGGACTGCAGTGGGTCTACACCTTTGCTGACTCACCAATACCATTATTTCTACAAGGACTGCAGTGGGTCTGCTCTGTGATGACCTACCTACCAATCTTCTTCAAAACGTCGACTGACTCTGCTGTGGGTTTGCTCTGTTGTGGCCCATTACCTGTCTGCATGTCAAGAGTAAGCACTGTCTTTCCATTGGAAGGACAACACTACTTCTTCATGACTGCATGGAAATCCACTACTTCCATGTGCATTGTCTTTTACTGCTCAGACTTTGATAAAAGAAACGGCAGTTTTACTGTGATGAATGATCAGGACTGTCTTTATGGACTGTGAGAAAATTTTAGCTTTTGACCAACATTGTATCAATAAGTGTGTGCATTTGATTTCTTTGTTATTGTATTTATGAAAAATTTTATCAAATCATTATTGGCCACTGGCCAAATCAATTTGTAAAATTTTTTGTGGGGAGCATGGGGGCTATGTAAGTAGGCTGTTTATGTTTTCTTATTGGCAACGTTACGTAGCGCTCTGTATGAAAATCACTGGCTGTGCTGTGTGCAGCCTGTGGCTGGTTTGCATTGTTGTCTGCCATTGTAGTGTTAGGCAGCGGCAGCTGGATGTGAACAGCGCGTAGCGTTGCACAGTTAGAGGTGAGCCGCCAGCAGTGGTGGATGTGTGGAAGGAGATGGCGGAGTTTTGAAATTACATATATTACGACTTTTGATGATATTAAGGTAAATACAGTGTTTGTTCTCTATTAAAATCTTTCATTTGCTAACTATCCCTATCAGTAGTTAGTGCCTTCCGTAGTTTGAATCTTTTATTTAGCTGGCAGTAGTGGCGCTCGCTGTATTGCAGTAGTTCGAGTAACGAAGATTTTTGTGAGGTAAGTGATTTCTGAAAGGTATAGTTTAATGTTACTCAGGGCCATTCTTTTGCAGGGATCTTTGATAGTCAGATTGCGTTGCGCTAAAAATATTGTGTGTCAGTTTAAGCACAGTCGTGTATAAATTGTTCTAAGGGGACGTTTCACAGTACCATCGGCACTGCGCAGCGAAGGTATTGACTGCGTCTTGCCGCTTGTGTACTTTACATACGACCAGAATTTCTTCGGATTTTGTACCAAATTTCGAGACAATGTTTCGTTGTGGAACCTATTAAAGGCATCTCGCATTGAAGTCCGTGCCAAATTTCGCGCGTCTGTAAATTTTAGCCAATCTTCGGGATTTCGCGTTCTTCTGAACTTCGCATGCTTTTTCCGTTGCCTTTGCAACAGCGTTCGGACCTTTTTTGTGTACCATGGGGGATCAGTTCCATCTCTTACCAATTTATGAGGTATGAATCTCTCAATTGCTGTTGCTACTATATCTTTGAATTTGAGCCACATCTCGTCTACATTTGCGTAGTCAGTTCGGAGGGAATGGAGATTGTCTCTTAGGAAGGCTTCTAGTGACACTTTATCTGCTTTTTAAATAAAATTATTTTGCGTTTGTTTCTGGTGGATTTGGAAGAAACGGTACTGAGCCTAGCTACAACGACCTTGTTATCACTAATCCCTGTATCAGTCATGATGCTCTCTATTAGCTCTGGATTGTTTGTGGCTAAGAGGTCTAGTGTGTTTTCGCAACCATTTACAATTCGCGTGGGTTCGTGGACTAACTGCTCGAAATAATTTTCGGAGAAAGCATTTAGGACAATCTCGGATGATGTTTTCTACCTACCACCGGTTTTGAACAAGTATTTTTGCCAACATATCGAGGGAAGGTTGAAGTCCCCACCAACTATAACCGTATGAGTGGGGTATTTATTTGTTACGAGACTCAAATTTTCTCTGAACTGTTCAGCAACTATATCGTCGGAGTCTGGGGGTCGGTAGAAGGAGCCAATTATTAACTTAGTTCGACTGTTAAGTATAACCTCCACTCATACCAATTCGCACAGAGTATCTACTTCGACTTCACTACAAGATAAACCACTACTCACAGACACAAACACTCCACCACCAATTCTGCCTAATCTATCTTTCCTGAACAGCGTCTGAGACTTCGTAAAAATTTCTGCAGAACTTATTTCATGTTTTAGCCAGCTTTCTGTACCTATAACGATTTCAGCCTCTGTGCTTTCTATTGGCGCTTGAAGCTCAGGGACTTTCCCAGCACAACTACAACAGCTTACAATTCCGACTGTTCCTTGATCCAAGCACGTCCTGTATTTGCCATGCACCCTTTGAGATTGCAGCCCACCCCGTACTTTCCCGAGCCCTTCTAACCTAAAAAACCGCCCAGTCCACGCCACACAGCCTCAGCTACCCGTGTAGCCGCCAGCTGAGTGTAGTGAACTCCTGACCTATTCAGCGGAACCCGAAACCCCACCACCCTATGGCGCAAGTCAAGGAATCTGCAGCCAACACAGTCGCAAAACCGTCTGAGCCTCTGATTCAGACCCTCCACCCGGCTCTGCACCAAAGGTCCGCAGTCGGTTCTGTCAACGATGCTGCAGATGGTGAGCTCTGCCTTCATCTCTTAAGCAAGACCGGCAGCCTTCACCAAATCAGATAGCCACTGGAATCCAGAGAGAATTTCCTCAGATCCAAAGCGACACACGTCATTAGTGCCGACATGTGCCACAACCTGCAGCTGGCTGCGCCCTGTGCTCTTCATGGCATCCGGAAGGACCCTTTCCACATCAGGAATGACTCCACCCGGAATGCACACGGAGTGCACACTGGATTTCTTCCCCTCCTTAGCCGCCATATCCCTAAGGGGCCCCATTACGCGACTAACATTGGAGCTCCCAACTACCAATAAGCCCACCCTCTGCGATTTCCCGTTTCCATGTTATAACGTGTTAAATAGGAAAAGTTTAATTATAACCACCCGGTATATCGGGAGGCACTGTCCTATGGCAAGTGTGGGCAGATGAAGGAAAACCTATTTCATCAAAATTCTACCCCTGAAAATTCTGTGGTTAATGCAAATGACCTCGCCAAAGTTGGAGCTGTTGGAGTATTGTCGCTTACGTCGACTACAGCATCTCGATGACTGCGAAAAACTGTAAGACTGTATAAAATCATTCACGTTGTACAGAAACTGTGAGGCATTACACCGTGACTTGTTTTATCATTTATCAAATAATAAGTGAGACAACAACGTTTTCCTAAGAAAATGGCTCAAACGGTTCTGAGCACTATGGGACTTAACATCTGAGGTCATCAGTCCCCTAGAACTTAGAGCTACTTAAACCTAACTTAACTAAGGACATGACACACATCCATGCACGAGGCAGGATTCGAACCTGCGACCGTAGCGGTCGCGTGGTTCCAGACTGAAGCGCCTAGAACCGCTCGACCACCCCGGCCGGCGTAAAGTTTTCCTGTTATATTCTTTAACCTAATTGTAGACAAGGTCTAAACCTTTCCTGCGTGTACTAATCCGAGTGTCGTGTGTGAAAGAAAAGAACTGAATAAGTAAATTAAAAGTCTGACAGTTTACTTCGCTATTTAAAAATTAATTGCAACTATTAGAAAAGCCTCATACAGTTAACTGTTTGTCTCGTATAACAATCAGAGCCACTATTCACTTTGAGTTTTAGAATAAAAGTAAATATAAGTTACTGGCAAATATATTTAAATACCAATGATACATAAAATTTCTGAACATCATTATCCTTGAGTCTATTGGCTTGGTTCGAACTTCAATATCAGCAATGTGCGCAATTCTCATTATCAAGCACGTGATTAGTTTCCAGTCAAATTACCTCTCGGTATTAATAAAAAAATCGTATTACAAACTATTTCGTTAAACTTCAATTAATTTGCGTTTTCTGAAAAAGTGCTAATACCGTGTAATCAGTAGCGTGAGGTTACGTATGTTTTGTTGCAACAATAATGAGCTTCAGTTCCACTAAATTCAGTGTCGTGCATTTCAAAATAAATTCTACTTAACTGCTTTATAGTATTTAGTGTTATATATTGCGGTATTCACTTATTCTTATTTTTTGCTTGTTGTTTTAACTACGTGTGTGTACGCGTTCCGCTGCCACGTGATCATTTAAGCATTATTTCAAACAGATACTCTTCAAACGATTACTAATTTTTCGACAGTAATTGCCCTACTGGGCTGACGACTGTAATTACTAATCATCTTAAATCATTTCATTTGAGTTGCTATGACCTACTCGATTCTTGCAGTACCCCTTTCTTTTAGTACTTCAGGTGAGTGATTGCTCCAGTTATCAATTCAGACAGCAGAAAGTATAGCAGCAGCAGACTAGTAGGAGAAGAATAAGTTACTTTTCGGAGTAGCTTGCTGTACATATCTTCCCTTCAATCTATCAGACTGCTTCGTAAACGGTAGCCTTGTTCATAGTTTTATCATTTCTGTTGGGTACACTCGAAACACGGTCAAACTTCCACAGTAACCGATTTGTGTGGGGGGGGGGGGGGGGGGGGGATGGACGTGTTTGTTACATACTCCCACTACGTTTAACGATGGAATTCCCGTTGCACTTTTTTTAATGTTACCGCCCCTGCTTTTCATTTCAGTGAAGGTTATTTTGATTCGCCTATACGCTGAGCCCTCCCCCCCCCCCCCCCCCCCCCGATGAACCATGGACCTTGCCGTTGGTGGAGAGGCTTGCGTGGCTCAGCGATACAGATAACCGTACCGTAAGTGCAACCACAACGGAGGGGTATCTGTTGAGAGGACAGACAAACGTGTGGTTCCTGAAGAGGGGCAGCAGCCTTTTCAGTAGTTGCAGGGGCAACGGTCTGGATGATTGACTGATCTGGCCTTGTAACACTAACCAAAACGGCCTTTCTGTGCTGGTACTGCGAACTGTTGAAAGCAAGGGAAAACTACAGCCGTAATTTTTCACGAGGGCTTGCAGCTTTACTGTATGATTAAATGATGATGGCGTCCTCTTGGGTAAAATATTCCGGTGGTAAAATAGTCACTATTTTGGATCTCCGGGCGGAGACTACTCAGGAGGACGTCGTTATCAGGAGAAAGAAAACTGGCGTTCTACGGATCGGAGCGTGGAATGTCAGATCACTTAATCGGGGAGGTAGGTTAGAAAATTTAAAAACGGAAATGGATAGGTTAGATATAGAGGGAATTAGTGAAGTTCGGTGGCAGGAGGAACAAAACTTTTGGTCAGGTGAATACAGGGTTATAAATAAAAAATCAAATAGGGAGGAGTAGGTTTAATAATGAATAAAAAATTAGGAGTGCAGCTAAGCTTCTACAAACAGCATAGTAAACGCATTATTGTGGCCAAGATAGACACTAAGCCCACGCCTACTACAGTAGTACAAGTTTATATGCCAACTAGCTCAGCAGATGACGAAGAAATTGATGAGATATAAGAAATTATTCAGACAGTGAAGGGAGACGAAAATGTAATAGTCATGGGTGACTGGAATTCGATAGTAGGAAAACGTAGTAAGTGAATATGGAATGGGGGTAAGGAATGAAAGAGGAAGCCGCCTCGTAGAATTTTGCACAGAGCATAACTTAATTATAACTACCACTTGGTTCAAGAATCATGAAAGAAGGTTGTATACATGAAAGAAGCCTGGACATACTAGAAGGCATCAGATAGATTGTATAATAGTAAGACAGAGATTTAGGAACCAGGTTTTAAATTGTAAGACATTTCCAGGGGCAGATGTGGATTCTGACCACAATCTATTGGTTATGAACTATAGATTAAAACTGAAGAACCTGCAAAAAAGTGGCAATTTAAGAAGATGGGACCTGGATAAACTGACTAAACCAGAGGTTGTACAGAGTTTCAGGGACAGCATAAGGGAACAATAGACAGGAATGGGGGAAACAAATACAGTAGAAGACGAATGGGTAGCTCTGAGGGATGAAGTAGTGAAGGCAGCAGAGGATCAAGTAGGTAAAAAGATGAGGGCTAGTAGAAATCCTTGGGTAACAGAAGATATATTGAATTTAATTGATGAAAGAAGAAAATATAAAAATTCAGTAAATGAAGCAGGCAAAAAGGAATACAAACGTCTCAAAAATGATATCGACAGGAGGTGCAAAATGGCTAAGCAGGGATGGCTAGAGGACAAATGTAAGGATGTAGAGGTTTGTCTCACTAAGGGCAAGATAGATACTGCCTACAGGAAAATTAGAGACCTTTGGAGAAAAGAGAACCACTTGTATGAATATCAAGAGCTCATGGAAACCCAGTTCTAAGCAAACAAGGGAAAGAAGAAAGGTGGAAGGAGTATATAGAGGGTCTATACAAGGGCGTTGTACTTGAGGACAATGTTACGGAAATGGAAGAGGATATAGATGAAGATGAAATGGGAGATGCAATACTGCGTGAAGAGTTTGACGGAGCACTGAAAGACCTGAGTCGAAACAAGACCCCGGGAGTAGACAACTTTCCATTAGAACTACTGATGGCCTTGGGAGAACCAGTCCTGACAAAACTCTACCATCTGGTGAGCAAGATGTATGAGACAGGCGAAATACCCTCAGACTTCAAGAAGAATATAATAATTCCAATCTCAAAGAAAACAGGTGTTGACAGATGTGAAAACACTGAACTATCAGTTTAATAAGACACGGCTGCAGAAATACTAATGCGAATTCTTTACAGATGAATGGAAAAATTGGTAGAAGCCGACCTCGGGGAAAATTAGTTTTGATTCCGTATAAATATTGGAACACGTGAGGCAATACTGACCCTACGACGCATCTTAGAAGATAGATTAAGAAAAGGCAAACCTACGTTTTTACCATTTGTAGACTTAGAGAAAGCTTTTGACAGTGTTGACTGTAATAATCTCTTTAAAATTCTGAAGGCGGCAGGGGTAAAATACAGGGAGTGAAAGGCTATTTACAATTTGTACAAAAACCAGATGGCAGTTATAAGAGTCAAGGGGCATGAAAGGGAAGCAGTGGTTGGGAAGGGAGTAAGACAGGGTTGTAGCCTCTCCCCGATGTTATTCAATCTGTATATTGAGCAAGCAGTAAAGGAAACAAAAGAAAAATTCGAAGTAGGAATTAAAATCCACGGAGAAGACATAGAAACTTTGAGGTTTTACGATGACATTGTAATTCTGTCAGAGACAGCAAAGGACTTGGAAGAGCAGTTGTACCGAATGGACAGTGTCTTGAAAGGAGGATATAAGATGAACATCAACAAAAGCAAAATGAGGATAATGAAATGTAGTCGAATTAAGTTGGGTGATGCTCAGGGAATTAGATTATAAAATGAGATACTTAAAGTAGTAAAGGAGTTTTGCTATTTGGGGAGCAAAATAACTGATGATGGACAAAGTATAGAGGATATAAAATGTAGACTGGCAATGGCAAGGAAAGCGTTTCTGAAGAAGAGAAATTTGTTAACATCGAGTATAGATTTAAGTGTCAGGAAGTCATTTCTGAAAGTATTTGTATGGGGTGTAGCCATGTATGGAAGTGAAACATGGACGATAAATAGTTTGGACAAGAAGAGAATAGAAGCTTTCGAAATGTGGTGCTACAGAAGAATGCTGAAGATTAGATGGGTAGATCACATAACTAATGAGGAAGTATTGAATAGGATTGGGGAGAAGAGAAGTTTGTGGCACGACTTGACGAGAAGAAGGGATCGGTTGGTAGGACATGTTCTGAGGCATTAAGGAATCACCAGTTTAGTATTGGAGGGCACGTGGGGGGTAAAAATCGTAGAGGGAGGCCAAGAGATGAATACACTAAGCAGATTCAGAAGGATGTAGGTTGCAGTAGTTACTGGGAGATGAAGCAGCTTGCACAAGATAGGGTAGCATGGAGAGCAGCATCAAACCAGTCTCAGGACTGAAGACCACGACAACAATAACTAGCATCACCTGGTAATGCCAGCTTTACAGAGCCACTAGCTGTAACTCACAAGTAACGTAAAATATGTGTAGGCCTCAGCTGCCGAACTGCACGCCCTCTCCACTGCGCGGTCGTCGATCACAAACAAGCCCCCACCACTGCCATTGGCTCATCCTTCTTCAGGCACCTACGCATGTACGGGCTAAGCTATTTTGTGCACACTCAACCTCACCCGGTTCTTCCTTTAATTGGACAGTGACAGGAAATCAGTATTAACATTTAAATACATATTAAGTTAATAAAATTTACACATTATAAATTGCTACTCGCAATATTGTCTTTTTGCTGTTCCACCTGATAATGGCCTTTCTAAGGTGCACTGGGGGGTGAGGGGGGGGGGGGGACTCTGATTTCTCTTTCTTGATCATCGATTATCGGAGGTAAAAATACATTAAATACAAACCGCTTGTTCGTGGAAAAACAAGGAAGAAACATTAACGTCCTATCGGCAGCGAAGTCATTACAAGGGTAGCACAAGTTCGAATTAAAAGATGGGGAAGGAAATCAGCCATGACTCTTTGAAAGGATCTATCTCGGAGTTTTCGGGGGCGACTGAGGGAAATCACGGAAAACCTAGACTTAAATGGCTGGGTCGCGGAACTGAACCACCGTCCTCCCAGAAGCGAGTCCAGTGTTCTGACCACCTCGTCCAGTGCGCTGATGCAGATGTGCCGTAAAACAGCCAGAGTCAGAAAGAGTGCGTAGAGGACATGCGTGGTGCAAACAGTGTCAAAGTTTCCGTCTGTGAAAAAGCCTCACACAGCCTGATGCGTGTGTTTTCTGACGATTTGTCTGCACAGTCACACGTAGCACAGTGCGTGTCGCAGAAGCATGCCAACGTGCAGCGAGGGACTGTGAAATCCGTAACAACCAGCAAACGTGTCGAGTGATGCATGCGGACGGGTATTCGGAGCGGCGGCGTAATTGTGTTTGGACGGCTAATGACGCCGGTCCGCGAACACGGCAGCTGCCGCCATTTTGTTTGCTCCACGCCGTATGGAAGCGGAGGATGTTTCCGACGCCATTAACCAACTGGAGGGGACTACAATTATATTTCAGCCCATGCGCTGTAAGCGTCGAACATATTATTTCGCAATTTAATTGGAACTGATTTTAAACATTAAAAGGTTTATCTTATTATCCTTTGCAGACAGCAAGAAAGAATTGCCTCGGTCAGGGACGACTGTCAGAACGTCAGAGGACAGCAAAAGCTTTCACAATAATTGAAGACTAAGAAGAAGGCGAGTGTTTTGAAAATAAAAAGGTTGCGCGCGCCTGCTGCATTAAAATCCGCCAGGTCTAACATCAAGGATCAGTAAAATAAAAAACTGTACTGAACATAATTTCGCAAGCAGACGCCGGCCTCTACAGCTTGTCATGTATACCAAAAATCTGAACACATTGTAACTTTACCTGCCTTCACGAAACACTTTGATCCGAATACTGATACGAACACGTCGTAACTTACTGCAGTCCACTTCGTACCATCTATGTTATACAACGTATCAACCAGACAGGCGTTTATAAGGACCCTTCAATTTAGGAATCGCACTACATACATCGTTAGCTAGTTTTCCGCACAAGAGATCAGTGTCATGAGGGATAGACTCTTCACCAGCCCCATTCCGAACCCCCGTGTTCTCCCTTCCAAAGCCCAACCACTCTACTTCTATTATTTCGGCCACAGTCCTCATTCTCTCATCATTTACCCTCCCCCGGTGTGTGTGTGTGTGTGTGTGTTTGTGTGTTTGTGTGTGTGTGAGTGTGTGTGTGTGCGTATGTGTGTGTTTTCACTTTCTTTAAACAATTTTTTTTTCAGAGTGCTGCTGCACTGCCATAAACAAATTCCACGTGCTGGAGCTGCTTGCCATACTATTATTATGTTCGTATTATTTATTTGAAGGCAGCATGGACTGCTATAGTTAACACTACGCATATGAACGAAGTCAAATCATCCATTTCGAAGGTCAGAGAAAGACGTGTTATCGAACAGCTATGTAGTTTGAGAACCCAACAAACCAACACACAAAATATTCCTGTGTAGTTGCATTATAATACGAGGCCTGGATGACTTACTTCTGGTTCTAGGCGCTCAGTCCAGAAACGCGCGACTGCTACGGTCGCAGGTTCCAATCCTGCCTCGGGCATGGATGTGTGTGATGTCCTTAGGTTAGTTAGGTTTAAGCAGTTCCAAGTGCTAGGGGACTGATGACCTTAGAAGTTAAGTCTCATAGTGCTCAGAGCCATTTGAACCATTTTTGAACTTACTTCCGGCTCATCTTGTAGATACGAAACAACACTCACAGGAGAATAAAGGTTTCAAATATTTTCTATTGGTCACTGATGCATATTCCAAATTCGCTTGGCTCTTACCTGTAGAAAGAAAAGATAGGTGAGGCAGTTGCGAAGGCGGTGGCTCAATTTCTGCAGACAGGGACGAATCACTATCCCACAAACCTTCAAACTGATCGTGGTGGTGAGTTTTACAATAGATTTTTCAAGGCATTACTAGGAGCGATATGCTATATGCCACAATTAAACATTCTCCCAGAAGAAAAAAAGTATCATGGAACAATCAAATAGAACTGTAAAAACCCATAAATGGATGTGTTTCAATTTTCATAGCCATACCAATGGATTGTTACTCTTTCACAAACAATTTAGCTTTATAACTGAATCGTACACCAAACATTAAATATGAAACCAATTGGGGTTCAAGATAATAGTCTTCTAAATACTGTATACGGTTGGGTGTTGGAACCATGCAAACAAAAACTTAATAGTAATGTTTTGGTACATATTTCAAAATACAAGACTGCATCGAAGAATCATACCAACCAAACTGCTCACAAATATATTTACGGTATCCAAGTTCAACAGATGAATCTGACAACATACATTTTAAAGGATAGCAGAGTTAACAAAACAGTATGAAGTTTCTACTTTTAAGAATTCCAGACAGGCATCGGACGAGACATGTTTCTCATAGAACATGTCATGAAATGTAGAGGGAACAGTGTGTTGGTTTGATGGCTAAGTTTCCCTTCGTCACACTACAATTGGATGCACGTCAAGCGTTTGGTATATAACAAGGCTCGCAAACCCTGAAACCATACAGTAGGATAGCACGCAGAGTAGGAAGCACATCGTACATGGTAGTGGCAGTATTCTCCACAAGCTACCTGCAGACTTACACGTTTCGACATGCAGCTATTGCAGACTGGGAACAAAGCTGGAGAATTGGTTAGCACCTAGTGATAAAGGAATTAACCTATTGGACGAAGCTTCCAGACAACACAATATTGCATAAGTCACGAGTAAAAATCAAGCAAACCATCACACGGCGGACCTAATAACGGCTGGTATAGCTACGCAAACAATGTAAGAAGAGATACTTGTATAGTTCAGCATATTGCAGCATTTTCAGTTGATAAAATAAAGCATCCCAAACATAAAATGGGTGCTGGGATGAATCGTGGGCAACGTAGGAACGGTGCTTATAGCCCACTAAAGTACTCTGCTTATTGTCCACTAAAGTAAATCCAAAAAGCCTAGAAAACATCCATTAAATCGCTATTGTCAGCTGATAAACGTGCCCTGAAACAGAAAGCAGAAAAGAAAAGGAGGAAGACTGGTTCAAATGCAACGGCCTCTGCCAATATCTTAGACATCAATTGGAATTCTTCTACTCATAATTTGCGCACTGGCAAGACTTTCATTGATAGGACCCTTAGCTTGTGGAACTGCAATCATCGCCCAAGCAGTGAAAAATCCAAAAAGTGCTCAAGAGCAGCTTGATGAGGCAAAAAGATGGAACAAGGTGGTAGAATCTGTGGCTACTGGAACCGGACTATATTTAAAACCGACGTGAGCTGGTATTCTTCACTGGTTATGTGGAAAAAAAAAACTTTTAGCTGGAACAGCCAACAGCCTGTTTACAAATACACGTCTAGCAGCAGGAAAAGGCAGTTTTATTTACAAAAAAAGTATTTATATGCTTGTTGCGGAGGATGGCCACACAAACAAACTTGAAGTACCAGTCTGCTTAAATCCGTCAGAAAGTTCCGCGTCCCGAAATGTCGCGAAGTGTTTATGTGGTATACGTTGCTTAAGAGTATGTGAAAATCAAACAAATATAGACATTCTTTGAGGACCTAGAACTAACTGGGATGCATATGCTAAAAAGTGAAAATGTTTCTAGTACTTACATTCATTTGGATATCCATACCCACCTCGAGAATTACATCACTACTTTACAAACCCATGTTCTACAATTTTTGATGCTGCCAAAAATTCAGTACACAAGTGTGTGCTGATTTGAGTCTGACGTTCCTCCCAATAGCTGCAAAGAAGAAGAAGAATCATATAGAAAAAATAGTCATCACGCATTCATTCACCAGTTGAGCTTCAGGTGTTGGGTTGGACACTCTGACTTTAAAAGAAGTACCGGTATGTTCAGTTCAACATACAAATTACTTTCCACCAACTGGTTTAAGAAAAGGATATTGGAGTATCACACTAAAAGGTTTCGAAATCTACAACAGCATTCTAACTAATACATAGTCAGACTGTAAACTACATCTAGGAAGCGGTATAGTTGTAGAAATATCATTATGGTGCGCACAAAAGTAATTATGATTTAAGCGGGTATTTAAAATAGCTTATACAAGGGCTCGAGATACATGCAAACACCAACACACTTAAAGCTGAAATAAGAACAACAAAAGAAACAATGGACAGTAGACAGGAATGTTCTACAGCACCCACATTAGTTTTCTCAAGGGGATTATTTTTGAAACCAAAGCCAGAAATTTTTTTAAGCTAGCTCAAATGGTAGTAGTACTGCCGATTAACACAAGCTGAGTTGAGTGCAGTATTGCAATGAATTCAGATCTCAACAACAAACAGATTCATACAATCTATACACCCGTAAGCCTAAACATAATGATCACTGCCCACGGCGATGTCGTACGCCCGCAGGTGACTTTGCGAGCACTAGACGCGGTAACAAATATGTATAAGCTGAGCAGACAGGGACGGAGGAGCTCCTGCCCCCTGCCACGTCTTCACCGTTGTGTCCCCCCTACCCTCCATCTCTACACCCTACATCTCCTTTCCCAAGGTGGCTTCCATCAACTCCCCCTCCCGGATGATGCCCTCTCTCCCTCCATTTATCCCTCCTATCAACTCTGATCCTCACCCCCGTCGTTCCCACCGTCCTTTCCCTGGGCACCCTCTTCCTCTCCCCTTCCATCCTGTGTTTTCTCCCCGCCTACCCTCCCCCTATCTCCTTTCTCCCCCCCCCCCGAGTCCTTTTGTATTCCCCTCCTCTGCCTTCCCCACTCCCTGGCATGTCTGCTCAGCATCCCCCCCCTCTTATGTATACTCATCTTCCATTGGCTCCTTTCCCCCCTCCCGCTTCACTTTTCCTCTCCTCCCCCCCCCTTTTTCCAGTCATCTGACCAGTTTCCCCCCACCTGCTCTTGGGTGTGGTCTGTCATATTTGTGCCAACTTTTTAGTGCAGTGTTTAAGTGAGTGTTCAGTGTTGTGCGTCTTTCCACAGTGTTGCGAACAGAAATCATGCTGTCGCTGGGTGTGCATTTTATATCTCTTGCGAACAGAACCCAGACTGTCGCCGTGTTTTTTTAATTGTCTGTCTATTATTTTTCTGCTTCCTGTGTATTTTATTAGCATCATCAACCCTGTGTTTTATGTTTTAAGCTCCAGAATTTTCTGCCATTTTACCTTTAAGTCACCGATTTTATCGCCAACTGTTATTATTTTTCTATTATCTTCATCTTTTTAAAACAAATTCTGTAGGCTGAAGAGCGGCGTAATACGCTGCTGTCAGCCCGCCCCCTTTAGGGGGAGTCGAAACTCAATAAAGGAAAAAAAAGGGGGACGGAGGATCATCCTAGCGAACATTTGGGATGCAGGTGAGGAAAGCCACTGAGATAAGCGACTTCGACAAAGGGCAGATAACTATTACGCAGAACATGTGAACGAGCATCTCGGAAACGGCGAGGCTGGTCGAATGTTTGGCACACTGTCTAAATTTAAATAATATTTCAGTTCGACTTTGACAACTTTTTAGTTTTGCTTGTAATTACCTGACTAAGTTAATAGAGACACCTTAATGTATTTACTTTTATGGATGTTCTAGGTGAACGCATTATACACACTCAGTTCTCAGTTTTGTGCACAAACAAATAATATTAACACTTGAAACTTTTTGACAGATTAACACTGTGTGCCGGACCGAGACTCGAACCCAGGGCATTTGCCTTACACAACTGGTTTTAATCTTCCAGGAAGTTTCATATCACTAGACACTGCACTGCGGAGTGAAAATTCATTCTGCAAATAGTTTCCTGTCTGTGGCTAAGCAACAGCTTTTTATCCAGAAATGCTAGGCCCGCAAGTTTCGCTGGTGAACTTCTGTGAATGTATATAACCACTCAAATACACACATTTCTGTAAGAACTAGATGTCTTCTTGACATTTGTTTTTCATTGCGGATGCACTAGTATCGTTCGAACTCTACGGGAATTTGCGAGTAGGAGGTTAATGGACGAAGGACGTTGCATTGCAGCTTGCGATAACTTAAGAATTTGGAGCGGACGAAAGCGTATTCGGATAGCCGAAGTGGCTGAGCCAACCGTTCTAGATAATCTGAGGGTCTAGGCTCCAGTCCTCGTCAACTTTGGCCATTACTTTAGTACAGTGCCCTGTGTAACTCGTAACGGTACAAGCATCGTTACCACCTTGTATAAACTGTTTCATTTTCAATAATATACAATTGTTTTCATAGCGTTTTATTACGAGTATTAGCCGTGGATATATGGGTGACAGTATATCGATGACAGTGAGGTTTCAGAGTAAGCATGGTACGCTTATGCCATCTAGAGATATTGGCGATAAACTGAGCTCCCCCACGCACTGCACGGTGCTGCCGCCAGACAGGTAAATGAGTAATCTTAAATTGTAGATATATTTTTGAACTTTACTGTTTAAATAATCACTTGTGTATTGTTATATGTATTTTGTAAAATGCTTTTACCATTGTAATTGCCATGGATTCGTGTAACTACAAATGTACAGGGTCATGACGTTAATTTAAAGACACAACCAATACTCAATAGGGACTTGCCAGCGGAAGGCTTTTGGCGGCAAAATTACCGTCTTTATACACACTGCAACATTCTCTGTGTAGACGTGGAAGACAGTCTCGAGTTATGTGTGGAATCAGGATCACGTGTATTACGTAACGGTCGTAAAATTGAGCATAATTGTAATAAAAGCCTCAGATGAACGAGATAAAGTTGCTGCTATAACTTCTGCAGTGATTTTAAGCATCTCTTATGCAGAGAAGCAGAAGTGGCTGTGTATTTTGTGTGCCAGTTTGAAGCTGTTGTATGCTAGCCTTACGATACAGCAAGATCTGTTTTGCTGGCCAAGTCTGACGATGGGAAGTACTACGACGTGTAAGTCGTAATCAAAAGCTGAAAATTCATCGTACTGTAGCAATTCTCGTAAGAGGCTACAAGCAGTGCTCACCACCAGTGAAAACACTGAAGTATGTTTTTATTGTCGCAGTTCAGTGTATAATAGTTCTCGTACTAGGGCAAAATATTGTAAAAGTAATGGCCTGGCCTCTCTTTTGGTGAAAATATTTGAGATGATTATAAATATAAAACGTTCTAAATTTCTATTACTGGTATAATTGAGAAAAACATCGTAGTGTTGCCAAAGAATTTCTACCAGCTATTTTGCTGTAAATATTACTATACTGTCACTGTACACGATTTCATAAAGTTATTTGCGTGTGACATAAGTAACTTCCACTTTCATAAAGTGCAGGATACAGTGTTTTCCTGTTTAATGAAAGTGTAATGACTTCGTTGTAGGTTTGTTTAGACATTAAGTGTAATGTTTTAATAACAATACCAGGCACATTTCTGCACATATATATCAGATATTGTAAATTAATACGAAAATAATGATTTCTAGGTACACCACTAGTAAAAGCACCACCGCAGTCGCTAAGCTCTTCAATGCTTAGCCGGTTATTTTTTCTGAATATGTCGCTGTACATTTATTTACAAGTGTGTCATGTTTACAATAGAGGTGTTTTGTGCAGATGAAAGTATTCTTTTCCCCCCTAATTAACTTAGTACAGGTATGGTGTCCAAGTTAGTCATCTGCCGTGTAACATCGTCATCTCAAAGCGTTGCCCATTAATATCTGATCCAGTTTGGTTATTGATTTTAATTTTGCAATGAGCCAATTTATTGCCAGAAGGGTTTAGCACCAGGACAACAAATGGTGATACAGATTGTCCAGTCAGTCTCGTAGCTGTAAGTGCTTTGTAAAAACATGTCGTGCAAATACTGTACAGTACTTTTCGAAGGAAGTGCTTTGCAAAATATAATTTCTTCCATGATCCTTTCATCCGCTTTAAAGCGTGCAAATACCATAAATCGTGCAAAATCTGAAATATCACTAGATTCATCATACTGCAAAGAAAACGTGGGTTCTTGTTTAATTTTACGACTGTTGTTCTCAAATATCACCGACTATGTCGTCTATTCTGCATTCATTGTATTATTAGAAAGTGTTACCCCTTTTAGCTTGTTTGCCGCCTGCTTACCTAACATACAAAGAGCCCTTCTTACGAGACAGCAGCAACTGTACAAGTCTATTTTGAAAACTGAAGAAACCGCAAAACAGTTGCTTAATGCTTAATCCACAATCTTTTTTTGTGTAGACGACCAGTTTTGAAAGATTTACAGTAGTAATAAAAGTATTCTGTTACATGCGAATGGGAGGGGATCCTCAAATCTGAAATATCAGATAAGGAACCATGCAGCTAAGATTTTTAAATTAAAATAAATTAAGAGACAGAACACGACATTAGTCACAAATAAAATCACTTATTCATCCGAAATCATCCTCACCCACAAGTTGTCATGAAACTAAAGATTCCGTGTCAAAACGGTAAAAGGAAACTAAAAATAAAATAAAATAAATTTAAAACGGACAGAACGACCAGATATAAAAAGTTAAGAAGATAATAGAATATGTAAAGTCCAATGAAAATGGGGGAAGGGGGGGGGGGGGGAATAACCTACAAAATTTCGCAACAACAAAATGTTCAAAATGTGTGTTAAATCTTATGGGACTTCACTGCTAAGGTCATCACTCCCTAAGCTTACACACTACTTAACCTAAATTATCCTAAGGACCAACACACACACACCCATAAAGAATACCACAACTTTAAAATTGTGTATTTAATGAAAGAAACATAATATAACCTTCTGTTATACATCATTACAAAGAGTATTTAAAAAGGTTTTTTTTCACTCAAAAACAAGTTCAGAGATGTTCAATATGGCCCCCTCCAGACATTCGAGCAATATCAACCCGATACTCCAACTCGTTCCACACTCTCTGTAGCATATCAGAAGTAACAGTTTGGATAGCTGCTGTTATTTCTCGTTTCAAATCATCAATGGTGGCCGAAACACCATATCCTTAACATACCCCCATAATAAAAAATCGCAGGGGGTAAGATCAGGGCTTGTTGGAGGCCAGTCATGAAGTGCTCTGTCACGGGCTGCCTGGCGGCCGATCCATCGCCTCGGGTAGTTGACGTTCAGGTAGTTACGGACAGATAAGTGCCAATGTGGTGGCGCTCCATCCTGCTGAAATATGAATTGTTGTGCTTCTTGTTTGAGCTGAGGGAACAGTCAATTCTCTAACATCTCCAGATACTGTAGTCCAGTTACAGTAGCACCTTCGAAGAAAAAGGGACCAAAAACTTTATTGGCTGAAATGGCACAGAAAACGTTCACCTTAGCGAACAAATGTACAACTAAATGAAACTTTATAGCTCACTTAATTCGCCGACAGATAGTGCTTAGCTCTGCCTTTTGTCGTTGCAGAGTTTTAAATTCCTAAAGTTGTGGTATTCTTTTTGAATCACCCTGTATAATAGCAAATCCTAGCTGTGGGTACTGAAGCCGCACACAACCCAAGCGCAGGCGCTGAACGAAACGGATCTGAGATTGGTGTATTGTTTGAAGTGGAAAAGTGGGAAATAGCAGCAGGAAGGTGACGGAACCATCAGAACATTGAGAGGGAAGAGGACTTGTATATTTAAAAAAAGGAAAAATACACTCCTGGAAATTGAAATAAGAACACCGTGAATTCATTGTCCCAGGAAGGGGAAACTTTATTGACACATTCCTGGGGTCAGATACATCACATGATCACACTGACAGAACCACAGGCACATAGACACAGGCAACAGAGCATGCACAATGTCGGCACTACTACAGTGTATATCCACCTTTCGCAGCAATGCAGGCTGCTATTCTCCCATGGAGACGATCGTAGAGATGCTGGATGTAGTCCTGTGGAATGGCTTGCCATGCCATTTCCACCTGGCGCCTCAGTTGGACCAGCGTTCGTGCTGGACGTGCAGACCGCATGAGACGACGCTTCATCCAGGCCCAAACATTCTCAATGGGGGACAGATCCGGAGATCTTGCTGGCCAAGGTAGTTGACTTACACCTTCTAGAGCACGTTGGGTGGCACGGGATACATGCGGACGTGCATTGTCCTGGTGGAACAGCAAGTTCCCTTGCCGGTCTAGGAATGGTAGAACGATGGGTTCGATGACGGTTTGGATGTACCGTGCACTATTCAGTGTCCCCTCGATGATCACCAGTGGTGTACGGCCAGTGTAGGAGATCGCTCCCCACACCATGATGCCGGGTGTTGGCCCTGTGTGCCTTGGTCGTATGCAGTCCTGATTGTGGTGCTCATCTGCACGGCGCCAAACACGCATACGACCATCATTGGCACCGAGGCAGAAGCGACTCTCATCGCTGAAGACGACACGTCTCCATTCGTCCCTCCATTCACGCCTGTCGCGACACCACTGGAGGCGGGCTGCACGATGTTGGGTTGTGAGCGGAAGACGGCCTAACGGTGTGCGGGACCGTAGCCCAGCTTCATGGAGACGGTTGCGAATGGTCCTCGCCGATACCCCAGGAGCAACAGTGTCCCTAATTTGCTGGGAAGTGGCGGTGCGGTCCCCTACGGCACTGCGTAGGATCCTATGGTCTTGGCGTGCATCCGTGCGTCGCTGCGGTCCGGTCCCAGGTCGACGGGCACGTGCACCTTCCGCCGACCACTGGCGACAACATCGATGTACTGCGGAGACCTCACGCCCCACGTGTTGAGCAGTTCGGCGGTACGTCCACCCGGCCTCCCGCATTCCCACTATACGCCCTCGCTCAAAGTCCGTTAACTGCACATACGGTTCACGTCCACGCTGCCGCGGCATGCTACCAGTGTTAAAGACTGCGATGGAGCTCCGTATGCCATGGCAAACTGGCTGACACTGACGGCGGCGGTGCACAAATGCTGCACAGCTAGCGCCATTCGACGGCCAACACCGCGGTTCCTGGTGTGTCCGCTGTGCCGTGCATGTGATCATTGCTTGTACAGCCCTCTCGCAGTGTCCGGAGCAAGTATGGTGGGTCTGACACACCGGTGTCAATGTGTTCTTTTTTCCATTTCCAGGAGTGTATTACGTAATATGGACACCGTTATGTGCCTGGATAGTGTCATAATTAACGAAAATATTTTTGCAGTTCTGTTCGTTCGTTCATTGTATCGAGAGGATGGGAATGAAGAGTTCTTAAGATTTCAATTTCTTCCAGAACACTGGGTATCCGGCCTCTCTCTCCCGTGCGTAAGACAATTAAATGCTTCAAATGGCTCTGAGCACTATGGGACTTAACTTCTGTGGTCATCAGTCCCCTAACACTTAGAACTACTTAAACCTAACTAACCTAAGGACATCACACACATCCATGCCCGAGGCAGGATTCGAACCTGCTTCCGTAGCGGTCACGCGGTTCTAGACTGTAGCGCCTAGAACCTGTCGGCCACCCCGGCCGGTAAGACAGTTAAGTTATCGCTAACCTGCTCCAGCTGATTCTGGTTGTCAATCAGATGCCCTGTCAGAGCTGACCTGGAACTGACTAGGGCTTTATATTCTTCAAATCTCGTATAAAAATTCTTGTCTGTCTGGTCAATGTATGTGCTCTTGCACAAGGGGTTTTTATCGCACTCAATACGATACGCTTCGGGTCAGGAGAAAATAACCTTTTTGACTATTTCAGGGTTCCTTAATGTATTGTCCAGATTTTTTTGGTGTAAAAAGTGCCGGAGCTATGATGGCTGGCATCAGTTTCTTTCCAATCCTCTGTGATATGTGTGTATGATATGAAATCTTATAAATCTTGTTCTTTTTATTTTTCTCTAGCGCCTTCAGAATGATTCCCTTCTATGCTCCCCACCGCTTCGCTAGTGTTTTCCTATTCAGTTTCTCAGTCATAGACCGCAGATACCCATTCCTCGCAGCAATATACTTAATTATATAGAACTCCCTCTGATGTGAGGGGAAAATAAACGTTGTGGATATTTCACTCTGGCCGTTTCGCTGGGGCGGCGCTGTCGCAAATATGTGCTCCACGTCAGATCAATTTTGTCGAGACTGGTGACAGAGACCTCCACCCAGCTCTAAAGAAAACTTCAATATGTTGCTAAATTTCATACGCAGCAACATACAGAGTGTTTCAAAAATGACCGGTATATTTGAAACGGCAATACAAACTAAACGAGCAGCGATAGAAATACACCGTTTGTTGCAATATGCTTGGGACAACAGTACATTTTCAGGCAGACAAACTTTCGAAATTACAGTAGTTACAATTGTCAACAACAGATGGCGCTGTGGTCTGGGAAACTCTATAGTACGATATTTTCCACATATCCACCATGCGTAGCAATAATATGGCGTAGTCTCTGAATGAAATTACCCGAAACCTTTGACAACGTGTCTGGCGGAATGGCTTCACATGCAAATGAGATGTGCTGCTTCAGCTGTTCAATTGTTTCTGGATTCTGGCGGTACACCTGGTCTTTCACGTGTCCCCACAGAAAGAAGTCACAGGGGTTCATGTCTGGCGAATAGGGAGGCCAATCCACGCCGCCTACTGTATGTTTCGGATAGCCCAAAGCAATCACACGATCATCGAAATATTCATTCAGGAAATTAAAGACGTCGGCCGTGCGATGTGGCCGGGCACCATCTTGCATAAACCACGAGGTGTTCGCAGTGTCGTCTAAGGCAGTTTGTACCGCCACAAATTCACAAAGAATGTCCAGATAGAGAGATGCAGTAATCGTTTCGGATCTGAAAAATGGGCCAATGATTCCTTTGGAAGAAATGGCGGCCCAAACCAGTACTTTTTGAGGATGCAGGGACGATGGGACTGCAACATGGGGCTTTTCGGTTCCCCATATGCGCCAGTTCTGTTTACTGACGAAGCCGTCCAGGTAAAAATAAGCTTCGTCAGTAAACCAAATGCTGCCCACATGCACATCGCCGTCATCAATCCTGTGCACTATATCGTTAGCGAATGTCTCTCGTGCAGCAATGATAGCGGCGCTGAGGGGTTGCCGTGTTTGAATTTTGTATGGATAGAGGTGTAAACTCTGGCGCACGAGACGATACGTGGACGTTGGCGTCATTTGGACCGCAGCTGCAACACGGCGAACGGAAACCCGAGGCCGCTGTCGGATCACCTGCTGCACTAGCTGCGCGTTGCCCTCTGTGGTTGCCGTACGCGGTCGCCCTACCTTTCCAGCACGTTCATCCGTCACGTTCCCAGTCCGTTGAAATTTTTCAAACAGATCCTTTATTGTATCGCTTTTCGGTCCTTTGGTTACATTAAACCTCCGTTGAAAACTTCGTCTTGTTGCAACAACACTGTGTTCTAGGCGGTGGAATTCCAACACCAGAAAAATCCTCTGTTCTAAGGAATAAACCATGTTGTCCACAGCACACTTGCACGTTGTGAACAGCACACGCTTACAGCAGAAAGACGACGTACAGAATGGCGCACCCACAGACTGCGTTGTCTTCTATATCTTTCACATCACTTGCAGCGCCATCTGTTGTTGAAAATTGTAACTACTGTAATTTCGAAAGTTTTTCTGCCTGAAAATGTACTGTTGTCCCAAGCATATTGCAACAAACGGTGTATTTCTATCGCTGCTCGTTTAGTTTTTATTGCCATTTCAAATATACCGGTCATTTTTGAAACACCCTGTATTATGCAATACGTACCAAATGCAAAATCATAGCGGCCCTTGTTTCTCATTGGAAACTTTTTCGAATTTCGTGCAACGCTACAAGTAAAACAAAAACGTATTGAAAAAGATTTTAAAAAACCACTGCTCAATTTCATACGAACATCCGCGCAGTCTGGAAGGAAGGAGATGAGTTACTGTTGGAAGTAAAGCTGTGATGAGCTGTTCTGGGCTGTGCCGCGGTAGCTCAGTCGGTAGAGCACTCGTTAACAAAAGCCAATGGTCCTGAGTTCGATTACCGATCCTTCACACAGTTTTAATCTGACAGAAAGTTTCATATTAGCGCAAACTCCGTTGCAGAGTGAAAATTCTTTCTGGAATACTAATGCTTATTGGAAGACAGGAGTACACACACTTGCGAGCGACATAATAGCTTGTGCAGCGACTGTGTAATTAACTCGATCCATCACACGTGATTCCTACTATGTGGTGTTTTGCATGACTTTAGATTACATCACAAATCAGAACGATTACTCTGGTGTAGCCGACGCAGTGTACCAAACTACATCGATAGAGGCAAAATTCAGTTTAATATGTGAAATTTTAATGACTGATTAGTTAATTATTGTATACATAATAACTCATTAATTATCTCATTAACGTTCATCACAGTGAGATTTTAAGCCAGTGTACAGTTGGAGTTGTGTTAGAGCTTGGAGTTCAGTTTCTGTGTCTAGATTTTGAAGTACGCAGACCAAGTCGCACACTTTGCGTTTTTCTTTGGTGTGTGAACTACGTTTCAACAGCTAATTTTCTAGCATTTCTAGATGGTTTCAGTATTCAACCGGCTTTGTGCGTGTGTGTTCACGTGTCATTTTTCACAACGATCGCTGCTTTACATGCGTTAGGGACTTAAAAATACTCTGAGTGGTTTTGCATGAGATAGTAACGTGTATCATGTATCCATTCGCTTTTTGTCCGTCATCGTTCGTGTTCTGTCTGATAAGCCTCTTCCAAATGGACCTCTCGGTAGTAGAGAGTATCTTCTTAGGATAAGTTATGAGTTTTTTTTGTCAGAATTGTTGCTGAAATTCTTTTAGTCGGTATGTTCGACAAACGCGTGTGTTTCCGATATGTTCCGTTTTCCATACGATGTCTCACGTTAGTCCAGTAGTAATAACAGTAGTATATCTTGGGTAGATTTCCTTATTGTTTCCCTTTTCTAATTTATGTGAGAGACTGAGTCTTTCATACTGCAATTTTTTCTTGACCCCCGGACTCGTGTTAAATTAATTATATCTTTACTGGTTGCCGAATACCATCAGTGCTCGAACCTGTAACTATTGCGTAAACAAATAGTTATATAAAATTTATATCCAACACACGAATGATTTTTCTAGAACCACGTTAACATCAACTCACTATCCATTGCCAGAGCCCATCTTCAACCTCTACCAGGTCATTATTGTTTAACTGATTTATTCAATTGTTGATCCAGTTTTTCCGTATTGAAGGGATCTCCATATTTCTTCTGATTTTAGTTTTCGTCAAGGGAGGTTTGGCGATTCGTGACCGTGTAGAGTACAGTATCTTTGCTTGAGCTGGATGTGAAACACAACCGAGGCCTGTGGAGACACTTAAATGTATATTCATGCTTTCATTTTTCTTTCAGCTTGAAGACAAAGCAATACAGATATTATTATAGTCAGACATTTTCTCATTTATGAATGTTTGTCATTATTTCTGTGGATTTATAGCCAGATCATTGGAGACATTAGCACAATCGTAGAAGTGTGTATACCTTCTTAATTATTCTTGTACGCAATTAACTAAGCCAATAGTGCCAGCGCAAACATGTGCCTTGCACGGGCATGTTGCTCCTACAAGGTATACCCTACCTACATTAATCAGCGCTACTTAATTGCAGGTTCAAATGGCTCTGAGCACTATGGGACTTAACAGCGGAGGTCATCAGTACCCTAGAACTTAAAACTACTTAAACCTAACTAATCTAAGGACATCACACACATCCGTGCCCGAGGCAGGATTCGAACCTGCGACCGTAGTGGTCGCGCGGTTCCAGACTGAATCGCCTAGAACCGCTCGGCCATTCAGGCCGGCTTAATTGCAGGAATTAACCTTTCAATTCAGTGTTCTGTTCAATCTTCACTTACTCTACCAAAAGGTAAGGTTGGCGATTAATGCAGATAATAACTTGTTGTTGTTGTTGTGGTCTTCAGTCCTGAGACTGGTTTGATGCAGCTCTCCATGCTACTCTATCCTGTGCAAGTTTCTTCATCTCCCAGCACCTACTGCAACCTACATCCTTCTAAATCTGCTTAGTGTATTCATCTCTTGGTCTCCCTCTACGATTTTTACCCTCCACGCTGCCCTCCAATACTAAATTGGTGATCCCTTGATGCCTCAGAACATGTCCTACCAACCGATCCCTTCTTCTGGTCAAGTTGTGCCACAAACTTCTCTTCTCCCCAATCCTATTCAATACTTCCTCATTAGTTATGTGATCTACCCATCTAATCTTCAGCATTCTTCTGTAGCACCACGTTTCTAAAGCTTCAATTCTCTTCTTGTCCAAACTATTTATCATCCATGTTTCACTTCCATACATGGCTATACTCCATACAAATACTTTCAGAAATGACTTCCTGACACTTAAATCTATACTCGATGTTAACAAATTTCTCTTCTTCAGAAACTTAAGTCAGTAACTAAAGCATACATATTCAGCCAAGAATACTTGTAATCGAAATATCTCTTGATCCATGATTGATAAAGTTGGTGGTGGCGGTTTCACCTTTATTTATTTATTTATTTATTTTCCCCCCACATTTCCGCCTCAATCAGTAACGTCGGTTGTTACTAAGCTGTCGTGCAAATTAGATGAGTGCCTCCTGGGCGGATTTTCTTAGCAATTTTAGGTTGGCAACATGTTAGCCGTGTTATATTGAAAGACTGATGTTTCTTTCTTTATTGACGAAACACACACTTAATAAGTTGTCAATGTTCGTTTAATTAATTAGCTAAATTCAGTAAACGTGGAATTCTAAAATGGTGAACCTTTGACTATTCAGCTCTGGATTACAAACGTAAGAGCGAATTAAGTATTACATTACATGAATTCGCAATTGCGAATAAGGACAACCATCAGCTGTAGAACGGAATGACGACAATGAAAATTTGTGCCACACCGTGACTCGAACCCTCATTTCGCGAGCAGTCGCCTTATCATTTGGTTATCTACGCATGACTCAGAGCAAGACGCAAACTTCCGTATGTCGTGTACCAATCGTCTACGGCCTGTACTCGTACATCCGTTTTGTATATTCCCCTATAGATCAGACGTTGTACTTGAAACTCGCTTGCCCGGTATCGGCAGATAAATACGGTATTGCATGTCCAAAGGAACTTTGCATCGTAAACAGAATAACACAGGCACTGCAATTTAGTAAATTAAATGTTTTCCATTAATGTGCAGATGGATATCGTCGAACTTTAGTGTTCGCGAAATACACTCCTGGAAATGGAAAAAAGAACACATTGACACCGGTGTGTCAGACCCACCATACTTGCTCCGGACACTGCGAGAGGGCTGTACAAGCAATGACCACACGCACGGCACAGCGGACACACCAGGAACCGCGGTGTTGGCCGTCGAATGGCGCTAGCTGCGCAGCATTTGTGCACCGCCGCCGTCAGTGGCAGCCAGTTTGCCGTGGCATACGGAGCTCCATCGCAGTCTTTAACACTGGTAGCATGCCGCGACAGCGTGGACGTGAACCGTATGTGCAGTTGACGGACTTTGAGCGAGGGCGTATAGTGGGCATGCGGGAGGCCGGGTGGACGTACCGCCGAATTGCTCAACACGTGGGGCGTGAGGTCTCCACAGTACATCGATGTTGTCGCCAGTGGTCGGCGGAAGGTGCACGTGCCCGTCGACCTGGGACCGGACCGCAGCGACGCACGGATGCACGCCAAGACCGTAGGATCCTACGCAGTGCCGTAGGGGACCGCACCGCCACTTCCCAGCAAATTAGGGACACTGTTGCTCCTGGGGTATCGGCGAGGACCATTCGAAACCGTCTCCATGAAGCTGGGCTACGGTCCCGCACACCGTTAGGCCGTCTTCCGCTCACGCCCCAACATCGTGCAGCCCGCCTCCAGTGGTGTCGCGACAGGCGTGAATGGAGGGACGAATGGAGACGTGTCGTCTTCAGCGATGAGAGTCGCTTCTGCCTTGGTGCCAATGATGGTCGTATGCGTGTTTGGCGCCGTGCAGGTGAGCGCCACAATCAGGACTGCATACGACCGAGGCACACAGGGCCAACACCCGGCATCATGGTGTGGGGAGCGATCTCCTACACTGGCCGTACACCACTGGTGATCGTCGAAGGGACATTGAATAGTGCACGGTACATCCAAACCGTCATCGAACCCATCGTTCTACCATTCCTAGACCGGCAAGGGAACTTGCTGTTCCAACAGGACAATGCACGTCCGCATGTATCCCGTGCCACCCAACGTGCTCTAGAAGGTGTAAGTCAACTACCCTGGCCAGCAAGATCTCCGGATCTGTCCCCCATTGAGCATGTTTGGGACTGGATGAAGCGTCGTCTCACGCGGTCTGCACGTCCAGCACGAACGCTGGTCCAACTGAGGCGCCAGGTGGAAATGGCATGGCAAGCCGTTCCACAGGACTACACCCAGCATCTCTACGATCGTCTCCATGGGAGAATAGCAGCCTGCATTGCTGCGAAAGGTGGATATATACTGTACTAGTGCCGACATTGTGCATGCTCTGTTGCCTGTGTCTATGTGCCTGTGGTTCTGTCAGTGTGATCATGTGATGTATCTGACCCCAGGAATGTGTCAATAAAGTTTCCCCTTCCTGGGACAATGAATTCACGGTGTTCTTATTTCAATTTCCAGGAGTGTACATTACGACTCTTGACTGGAAGGTGTATCGGGATCAGCCGCGAACAAGTCGAAAATGTCACCTCTCACGGAACAGAGAACTCCGAGTAGGAGCAGAAAAGGGGAAGTGTTCTAGGCAGCCTAATCTCTGGATGAAGATTACGTGTCTTTGGGCGGGACCGCAAAACTGCGTCCATTCAATGTAAACAGGACTCGGTCCGAAGTCCGGCTGCAGGATACACGGGCGGACTTGTGGAACCAAAGTTGAGATACCTACTGGGGGCGAACCGAGTCCGGAGCCGTAAAGTCAGCATCTGCACACAGCCCTAGGGGGCACGGGCTCCTCCAAGTTTGCTACTTCCACTCCGTCCGACACCGTCTCTCTCTCTCTCATTCTCTTTATCTTTCTCTCTCTCTCTCTCTCACCTACTCTGCCCTCCCCCTCCATTTCTCCTTTGCAGCCACTGCCACTGGCCACGCCTCTGTCTGTGCACAAGCACAGGCTCTCGGGCACACACGAACGCGTATGCCCGACTATAGCGGTGAAGAAAAATTCGCGCACTCTGACTTCGCAGCGCTATCTCCCACATACCAGCAAAACAAAAATGTCTCTCAGAAAATTTCTTTCTGCGCGTATTACCAGCAGTAAATGGACGTTAAACATTAGCAATCTTGCAACACTGTAATCACATGTACGATAATTACCGCTGTCAGGAAATCGCAGTATCGTTGTGCAGTTGTTGCAGTGGATAGCGTTTTAGGTTAGAATACAGGAGCTCCAGGGTTCGATTCCGGCTCGAGCCGGATTCGTTTTTAGTTGCTAAATGTAGTCTGTGTGTGGTACGGTGTCTGGCTTCTTAGTCGTCATACAGCGATTTGCAGCGTATCTTCTACAAAACAGTTGGACTTACGCACTACGAACACAGAAATAGAAGTACAATCGTTTTCATTGGTCAGCTTTTAAAGGAGCCTTTTGCACATCGTGGATGCGAATTGTTTCGCACCGGTGCATCTGCTAGATTCCAAACCTGTTTTATTTGTACCCTCCCCTAACTGATTAGTACCAACCATTACTCTTGTCACGTTCAGGTCCATTGCATTTCGTTAGGACATTACGTCACCTTTAGAGCTAGCAACGTTCTTTGCAAATAATTTCCAAACTCGGTTAGCATTTTTATATATATTATCACCATAGAACCACTAATTATTCCTTTCAGCATTGAGTCTGACATGCGCATGCTGGTTAGCAAGTATCACCATGCGTTTCTATTGTTATTATTATTATTACAATCGACGGAAATGTGGAAACATTACGTCCATTACCTTCAGGGAAACAATGTGATTAGAAAACGAACATTTCACAATTAGCATTGCCGGGATGAATCGTGCAGAAGCTGTAAGAGATGTAATGCGCGTAAGGTGGAGCATACCGCTGCAACTAATGACGTATTTACACTATATGCGCTGTTCACCAGATAGGTCCAAGTTCTACATCTACATCTACATCACTACTCTGCAATTCACATTTAAGTGCTTGGCAGAGGGTTCGTCGAACCACAATCATACTATCTCTCTACCATTCCACTCCCGAACAGCGCGCGGGAAAAACGAACACCTAAACCTCTCTGTTCCAGCTCTGATTTCTCATATTTTATTTTGATGATCATTCCTACCTATGTAGGTTGGGCTCAACAAAATATTTTCGCATTCGGAAGAGAAAGTTGGTGACTGAAATTTCGTAAATAGATCTCGCCGCGACGAAAAACGTCTTTGCTGTAATGACTCCGATCCCAATTCGCGTATCATATCTGCCACACTCTCTCCCCTACTACGTGATAATACAAAACGAGCTGCCCTTTCTTGCACGCTTTCGATGTCCTCCGTCAATCACACCTGGTAAGCAATATTCTAACAGAGGACGAACGAGTGTAGTGTAAGCTGTCTCTTTAGTGGACTTGTTGCATCTTCTAAGTGTCCTGCCAATGAAACGCAACCTTTGGCTCGCCTTCCCCACAATATTATCTATGTGGTCTTTCCAACTGAAGTTGTTCGTAATTTTAACATCCAGGTACTTAGTTGAATTGACAGCCTTGAGAATTGTACTACTTATCGAGTAATCGAACTCCAACGGATTTCTTTTGGAACTCGTGTGGATCACCTCACACTTTTCGTTATTTAGCGTCAACTGCCACCTGCCACACCATACAGCAATCTTTTCTAACTCGCTTTGCAACTCATACTGTCTTCGGATGACCTTACTAGACGGTAAATTACAGCATCATCTGCGAACAACCTAAGAGAACTGCTCAGATTGTCACCCAGGTCATTTATATAGATCAGGAACAGCAGAGGTCCCAGGACGCTTCCCTGGGGAACACCTGATATCACTTCAGTTTTACTCGATGATTTGCCGTCTATTACTAAGAACTGCGACCTTCCTGACAGGAAATCACGCATCCAGTCGCATAACTGAGACGATACGCCATAGGCCCGTAGCTTTATTAGAAGTCGCTTGTGAGGAATGGTGTCAAAAGCCTTCCGGAAATCCAGAAATACGGAATCAACCTGAGATCCCCTGTCGATAGCGGCCATTACTTCGTTTGAATAAAGAGCTAGCTGCGTTGCACAAGAACGATGTTTTCTGAAACCATGCTGATTAGGTATCAATAGATCGTTCCCTTCGAGGTGATTCGTAATGTTTGAATACAGTATATGCTCCAAAACCCTACTGCAAACCGACGTCAGTGATATAGGTCTGTAGTTCGATGGATTACTCCTACTACCCTTCTTAAACACTGGTGCGACCTGCGCAATTTTCCAATCTGTAGGTACAGATCTATCGGTGAGCGAGCGGTTGCATATGAGTGCTCCTAGCGGAGAAAGACTCCGTGTACATTCGTACACATATCCATTTTCTTCTTGAATTACTCTAAAACAGTGTGACAGAGGAATGGCATACACAAACGATGAATATGTGAATACGCTTCTGATTCTTGGTGCGTCCGATAACCGGCTGGTGTTGCCGCTCGTGATATCCTGGTGGACGTCATCCAGACCAAAATGTGTTTCGTTGTCTGGAGCTGCGCCTTCGAGAGACAGCTTTCCTCCTTCCACCGTCTCGTGAGAGAGGCCGTGCACGTTCCCTATGGGCTCTGTTATGTCTTTAGCGTCTCTCTTGTCTCCTGTGCTTCTTCCTTCATGCTCCTGTCGTTAGTCCCTTTCTTTCCCTGACCTCTTTTTCCGTCCTTTTCCTCCCTTCCCTGTCAATAGTTTGTCATTTTATGGACATTTTAGTTCCCTCTTCTAATATGGGATTTTATCGGTTTTAGTTAATCCGAGGTCGGAGGGACTGCTGACCGCGTAGTTTGGTCCCTTCCCCACCCAACCAACTATCCACGGACTCGCCGTACTCCAGCTACCGAGGAAGCTCTTCTGGAAGTCACACACCATGGACCCCAGCGCAGTACACGTAGCGTAGTGAGGCAGCTGCGCGAATCGCAACGTACTCTCACTGGCGTGCTGCGCGTGCATGGCTGCTCCCCTGTCATTATTCCTTAACCCAACGCCTGCTTCCTGCAGACCGCCGTTTGCGGATGCAGTTCCACCAACAACAGGAAGCCAACGACGACTTCATGAACACTGTTATATGGTCGGATGAAGCAGCGTACACACGTGAGGGCGTCTTCAATATGCAGAATATCCACCATTGGTGTGACGTTAACCGTCACGTCACCCGCGACCGTGGGTATCAAGTTCGCTTCGGCATCAACGTCTGGCCCGGAATGTTGGGAGACAGGAAATTGGGTCCCTCCTTGTTGTCTGGCTGGCTGACTGCATCAACATATCTCGCATTCCTTTCAAACTATTTGCCTGACTCACTGGAAGATGTTCCACCTCCTGTTCGGCAGAGGTTATGGTTCCAACATGATGGTGCACATGCACACCAAGGAATTCATGTGCAACGGTATTTAGACAGAACATTTCCAGGGAAATGGCTAGGACGGGAATGTCCTGTTGTACGGCCTTCGCGTTCAGCTGACCCAAATCTCCTGGATTTCTTCCCGTGTTGACACTTGAAGGGGCACGTACATTCTACTCCGCTGACACATGTGAAAGCACTGATATCGCGTGTTTACGCTGCTCTTGTAACTGTTAATGCAGCCACATTACGAATATTCCAGAACTCTATGATCGAGCAGGTCGCGCCATGTTTGAACGTACACTATCCACTGCACCAACTGCACAGCACAATTCCGATCGCAGACCGAAGTAGCTACTGTACACGTGATTACAGGGTTACCAGATTGCCAGTCTTTAATGTCCATTTACTGCCGGAAATATGTGCTGAACGCACATTTTTGTATTACTAGTGTGTGAGGAATCGCGCTACCAAGTCCGAGTGTGCGAATTTTTCTTCACTCTTATACACTGTCAAATATTTCCTGTACATGTGTCTCCGCAACCATAATAAAACGTTTAACAAAAGTAGTTACCAGCATCTGTCTATAAAATATTTGTTACAACCTGCTATCGGCCAGTTTCGCCTTACACGTCATTTTCAAAAATGGTTCAAATGGCTCTGAGCACTATGGGACTTAACATCAGAGGTCATCAGTCCCCTAGAACTTAGAACTAATTAAACCTAGCAAACCTAAGGACATCACACACATCCATGCCGGAGGCAGGATTCGAACCTGCGACCGTAGCGGTCGCGCGGTTCCAGACTGAAGCACCTAGAACCACTCGGCCACATGTCATTTTCAAACGAGTTTTTAACCCGCCCAACGAACGACGGATGATAAAGAGAAACGTGACGGCGTTAGTCACACAAAAGTGTAACGTAAAGGTAAAACCCCACCTGTTAAGAACATACTAACATTTTCCCGTGCACTAATGTATTGTCTAGTTCCATGCCAGTGACTTTTGTATTACAGTTGTAGTTACCGAAGGGATGGGGAAAACCGACATATTAAAACTAATACCGCTATTTTAATTCTGAATTTTAATTCTGTTTGAACTCGATTATAGCACCTGTTTTTCATTTTTTACCAAGAACAGAGAAAAAAAACGAAATATCAGTTAGCGATGGCACCAACCTTAGCCTGGAAATATTTTTAAAACGTGATGTAGTAATGGATTACAATGGTGCTTTAAAAGATTAAATATTTCTCCGGCGTTTCTGTGAAATAATAAAACAGGGAGGAAATTATGGTGACAGTAATAAATTAAAAACTTAGCAACAATTCATTCGTAGCATACAATAAAAATATCAAGTAGCTGATCTACTGCCTGTGACTACGTAACACGGCTTAACCTGTTTATAGCCCTTGAAAACGGACAGATTCACACGAAAAATAGTTCTTCTACCTCAGTTCTTACACGGACTATTCGTAATACCCAGTTAGTGGTATGATACCCGATTACAATATGATTTTTGAGAAGAGTTTCAAAAAATTAGAATCAATAGCAGAATGCTGGTGATTTTTTTTTTGTTGTATTCACCCACTTATCACGTTCCGAGAAAAATAGTGAACGGTGGACGGAGTAAGTTTTCTGTCATTAGTCTATTTAATGTAATGTTTTGATTCTATGTATCTTGAAGCTGAGAGAGCTACTGTTTTTCAATCTTTGTTCGATTTCCGTGTTTATTACACGAAATAACAGGAATAAATAACCGAAAGTTGGTTGTTTCAGAAACCGGTTACTTTTACTGGTTTTAACGGTCAGGTTAACACCGATGTGGAAAAAAAAAGAGAAAGAAAAAAAATGATATAACCGAAAACCGGTTGTTTCAGAGATGACCACCATCCCCAAGTTACCGCAGTCATCCCGATGTCGATTAATGGTGTACAAAAATTTTAATTGGTCCCTTAAGTAAGTCGTGGAGTTCTGTGTAGCAATATCAATCCCACCGTGAGACCAAATCCTTCCTGACGGCGTCGCGGCTTGTGACACGTTTAGGCCACTGTACAAGCGGAGCAGAGATGAATGGGGAATCATTCTACCGGTGATATGGATCGCAAATGGAGGAAGCCACCGACGTAAGAGACTCTGACAAAGGGGAGGTTGCTACGGCCCAGCGAGTGGGAACGAGGATCTCGGGAACGGCGACTCTAGAAGAGCGTAGCGTTCCAACGGATTGGAAAAGGGCGGAGGTCATCCCCGTTTTCAAGAAGGGACGTCGAACAGATGTGCAGAACTATAGACCTATATCTCTAACGTCGATCAGTTGGAACACGTATTATGTTCGAGTATAATGACTTTTCTGGAGACTAGAAATCTACTCTGTAGGAATCAGCATGGGTTTCGAAAAAGACGGTCGTGTGAAACCCAGCTCGCGCTATTCGTCCACGAGACTCAGAGGGCCATAGACACGGGTTCCCAGGTAGATGCCGTGTTTCTTGACTTCCGCAAGGCGTTCGATACAGTTCCCCACAGTCGTTTAGTGAACAAAGTAAGAGCATATGGACTATCAGACCAATTGTGTGATTGGATTGAGGAGTTCCTAGATAACAGAACGCAGCATGTCATTCTCAATGGAGAGAAGTATTCCGAAGTAAGTGTGATTTCAGGTGTGCCACAGGGGAGTGTCATAGGACCGTTGCTATTCACAATATACATAAATGACCTGGTGGATGACATCGGAAGTTCACTGAGGCTTTTTGCGGATGGTGCTGTGGTGTATCGAGAAGTTGTAACAATGGAAAATTGTACTGAAATGCAGGAGGATCTGCAGCGAATTGACGCATGGTGCAGGGAATGGCAATTGGATCTCAATGTAGACAAGTGTAATGTTCTGCGAATACATAGAAAGATAGATCCATTATCATTTAGCTACAATATAGCAGGTCAGCAACTGGAAGCAGTTAATACCATAAATTATCTGGGAGTACGCATTAGGAGTGATTTAAAATGGAATGATCATATAATGTTGATCGTCGGTAGAGCAGATGCCAGACTGAGATTCATTGGAAGAATCCTAAGGAAATGCAATACGAAAACAAAGGAAGTAGGTTACAGTACACTCGTTCGCCCACTGCTCGAATACTGCTCAGCGGTGTGGGATCCGTACCAGATAGGGTTGATACAAGACATAGAGAAGATCCAACGGAGAGCAGCGCGCTTCGTTACTGGATCATTTAGTAATCGCGAAAGCGTTACGGAGATGATAGATAAACTCCAGTGGAAGACTACAGGAGAGACGCTCAGTAGCTCGGTACGGGCTTTTGTTAAAGTTTCGATAACATACCTTCACCGAAGAGTCCAGCAGTATATTGCTCCCTCCTACGTATATCTCGCAAAGAGACCATGAGGATAAAATCATAGAGATGATAGCCCACACAGAAGCATACAGACAATCCTTCTTTCCACGAACAATACGAGACTGGAATAGAAGGGAGAACCGATAGAAGTACTCAGGGTACCCTCCGCCACACACCGTCAGGTGGCTTGCGGAGTATGGATGTAGATGTAGATGAAGATGCTCGGCTGTTCACATGCTACTGTCACTAGAAGGCTCTCGACACCGTGCCTCACAAGCGTCTTTCTAATCAAACTGCGTGCCTACGGAGTATCGCCACAGTTGTGTGACTGGATTCGTGATTTCCTGTCAGAAAGGTCACAGTTATCAGTAACAGACGGAAAATCATCGAGTAAAACAGAAGTAATATCCGGCGTTTCCCAAGGAAGTGTTACGGGCCCTCTATCGTTCGTGATCTATATTAACGACATAGGAGACAATCTGAGTAGCCGTCTTAGATTGTTTGCAGATGATGCTGTCATTTACCCTCTTGTAAAGTTATCAGATGATCAAAACGACTTGCAAAATGATTTAGATAAGATATCTGTACGGTGCGAAAAGTGGCAATTGAACCTGAATAAAGAAAAGTTTGAAGTTATTCACATGAGTACTAAAAGGAATCAGCTAAATTTCGATTACGCGATAAGTCACACAAATCTGAGGGCTGTAAATTCAACTAAATACTTAGGGATTACTATTACAAATAACCTAAATTGGAACGATCACATAGATAATATTGTGGGTAGAGCACACCAAAGACTGCGATTCATTGGCAGAACAGTTAGAAGGTGCAACAGGTCTACCAAAGAGGCTGCTTACACCACGCTTGTACGCCATATTCTGGAGTACTGCTCTGCGGTGTGGGATCCGCATCAGGTGGGACTGACGGATGACATCGATAAAGTACAACGAAAGGCAGCTAAGGCAGCTCTTTTTGTATTATCGTGAAGTAGGAGAGATAGTGCCACAGACATGATACGTGAATTGGAGTGGCAATCATTAAAACAAAGGCGTTTTTCGTTGCGACGGGATCTCCTCATGAAATTTCAATCACCAGTTTTCTCCTCCGATTGCGAAAACATTCTGTTGGCACCCACCTACATAGGCAGAAATGATCATCACGATAAAATAAGAGAAATCACGGCTCGTACAGAAAAATTTAAGTGCTCGTTTTTCCCACTTGCCGTTCGAAAGTGGAACGCTAGAGAGACAGCACGAAGGTGGTTCATTGAACCCTCTGCCAGGCACTTTATTGTGAATAGCACAGTAATCACGTGGATGTAGATGTAGATGTAGATCATCGATGAAAAGTAGTTCAAGGGCGAGAGAGCAGGAGTAGGTCGCAAGGAATTGAATATGCACGCCTGTGGCACATCAGTCATGGAGTACAGTTATGAAACAGGCACAAGTGTTTTGCAGCAAACCATTCAGTGCACGCACACTGAGAGAAGTGTAATGTGCTGCGAATACACAGAACGATAGATCCTTTATCATTTAGCTACAAAATAGCAGGTCAGCAACTGGAAGCAGATAATACCATAAATTATCTGGGAGTACGAATTAGGAGTGTTTTAGAATGGAATGATCATATAATGTTGATCGTCGGTAAAGCAGATGCCAGACTGAGATTCATTGGAAGAATCCTAAGGAAATACAATCCGAAAACAAAGGAAGTAGGTTACAGTACGCTTGTTCGCCCACTGCTTGAATACTGCTCAGCAGTGTGGGATCCGTACCAGATAGGGTTGATACAAGACATAGAGAAGATCCAACGGAGAGCAGCGCGCTTCGTTACAGGATCATTTAGTAATCGCGAAAGCGTTACGGAGATGATAGATAAACTCCAGTGGAAGACTCTGCAGGAGAGACGCTCAGTAGCTCGGTACGGGCTTTTGTCAAAGTTTCGAGAACATACCTTCACCGAAGAGTCAAGCAGGATATTGCTCCCTCCTACGTATATCTCGCGAAGAGACCATGAGGATAAAATCAGAGAGATTAGAGCCCACACAGAGGCATACCGACAATCCTTCTTTCCACGAACAATACGAGACTGGAATAGAAGGGAGAACCGATAGAGGTACTCAAGGTACCCTCCACCACACACCGTCAGGTGGCTTGCGGAGTATGGATGTAGATGTAGATGTAGATGTAGATGAGGTGACAAAAGTCATGGGACAGCGATATTCACATATACGGGTGGCATTAGTATCGCGTACACAAGGTATAAATGCACCATGCACTGGCGGAGCTGTCATTGTACTCTGGTGACTCATGTGGAAAGATTTACGACGTGAATCACGGCCGCACGACGGGAATTGACGGGCTTTGAAAGCGAAATGGTACTTGGACCTAGACGTTGGAACTATCCATTTCGGAAATCGTTGAAGAATTCACTGCACAGTGCAGTGGTCGACGGACTTCACTTAACGCCCGACAGCAGCTGAGTTTGGCTAGAGTTGTCGGTGCTAAGAGACAAGCAAAACCGCGAGAAATAACCGCAGAGATCAATGTGAGACGTACGTCGAACTTATCCGTAAGGACAGTGTTGCGAATTACATGACATCGACTGTAGTCCCGCTCTTAGTCTCGTGACCATATCGGTTGGACCCAAGACGTCTGGAAAATCGTGGTCAGATGATCCCCTGCTTCAGGTAAGAGTTAACGTTAGAGTTAGAATGTGCCGCAGACCCCATGAAGCCATGGACCCAAGTTGTCAACATGGCGTTCTGCAAGCTGGTGGTGGCCTCATAACACAATGGAATAGACTGGGTCCTCTGGTGCAACTTACACGACTTCTGACCGGAAATGGTTATCTTTGGCAATTTGCAGATCATCTGCAGCCATTCATGTTCCCGCCATGTCACAGGGCCACAATAATGTCAGCGACTGGTTTGAAGAAGATTCTGGACAGTTCGAGCGAATGATGTGTCCATCCAGATCGCCCGACATGAATCCCATCGAACATTTATGGTACATAATCGAGAGGTCACTTCGTGTACAAAGTACTGCAGCAGTTGTGTTGTTGTTGTTGTGGTCTTCAGTCCTGAGACTGGTTTGATGCAGCTCTCCATGCCACTCTATCCTGTGCAAGCTTCTTCATTTCCCAGTACCTACTGCAACCTACATCCTTCTGAATCTGCTTAGTGTATTCATCTCTTGGTCTCCCTCTACGATTTTTAACCACCACGCTGCCCTCCTATACTAAATTGGTGATTCCTTGATGCCTCAGAACATGTCCTACCAACCAGTCCCTTCTTTTTGTCAAGCTCTGCTACAAACTCCTCTTCTCCCCAATTCTATTCAATACCTCCTCATTAGTTATGTGATCTAACCATCTACTCTTCAGCATTCTTCTGCAGCACCAGAATTCGAAAGCTTTTATTCTCTTCTTGTCCAAACTATTTATCGTCCATGTTTCACTTCCGTACATGGCTACACTCCATACAAATACTTTCAGAAACGACTTCCTTACACTTAAATCTATACTCGATGTTAACAAATTTCTCTCCTTCAGAAACGCTTTCCTTGCCATTCCCAGTCTACATTTTATATCCTCTCTACTTCGACCATCATCAGTTATTTTGCTCCCCAAATAGCAAAACTCCTTTACTACTTTAAGTGTCTCACTTCCTAATCTAATTCCCTCAGCATCACCCGACTTAATTCGACTACATTCCATTATCCTTATTTTGCTTTTGTTGATGTTCATCTTATATCCTCCTTTCAAAACACTGTCCATTCCATTCATCTACTCTTCCAAGTCCTTTGCTGTCTCTGACAGAATTACAATGTCATCGGCAAACCTCAACGTTTTTATTTCTTCTCCATGGATTTTAATACCTACTCCAAATTTTTCTTTTGTTTCCTTTACTGCTTGCTCAATATACAGATTGAATAACATCGGGGAGAGGCTACAACCCTGTCTTACTCCCTTCCCAACCACTGCTTCCCTTTCATGTCCCTCGACTCTTATAACTGCCATCTGGTTTCTGTACAAATTGTAAATAGCCTTTCGCTCCCTGTATTTTACCCCTGCCACCTTTAGAATTTGAAAAAGAGTATTCCAGTCAACATTGTCAAAAGCTTTCTCTAAGTCTACAAATGCTAGAAACGTAGGTTTGCCTTTCCTTAATCTTTCTTCTAAGATAAGTCGTAAGGTCAGTATTGCCTCACGTGTTCCAGTATTTCTACGGAATCCAATCTGATCTTCCCCGAGGTCGGCTTATACTAGTTTTTCCATTCGTCTGTAAAGAATTCGTGTTAGTATTTTGCAGCTGTGACTTATTAAACTGATTGTTCGGTAATTTTCAGATCTGTCAACACCTGCTTTCTTTCGGATTGGAATTATTACATTCTTCTTGAAGTCTGAGGGTATTTCGCCTGTTTCATACATCTTGCTCACCAGATGGTAGAGTTTTGTCAGTACTGGCTCTCCCAAGGCCGTCAGTAGTTCCAATGGAATGTTGTCTACTCTGGGGGCCTTGTTTCGACTCAGGTCTTTCAGTGCTCTGTCAAACTCTTCATGCAGTATCGTATCTCCCATTTCATCTTCATCTACATCCTCTTCCATTTCCATAATATTGTCCTCAAGTACATCGCCCTTGTATAGACCCTCTATATACTCCTTCCATCTTTCTGCTTTCCCTTCTTTGCTTAGAACTGGGTTTCCATCTGAGCTCTTGATGTTCATACAAGTGGTTCTCTTATCTCCAAAGGTCTCTTTAATTTTCCTGTAGGCAGTATGTATCTTACCCCTAGTGAGATAAGCCTCTACATCCTTACATTTGTCCTCTAGCCATCCCTGCTTAGCCATTTTGCACTTCCTGTCGATCTCATTTTTGAGACGTTTGTATTCCTTTTTGCCTGCTTCATTAACTGCATTTTTATATTTCCTCCTTTCATCAAGTAAATTCAATATTTCTTCTGTTACCCAAGGATTTCTAAGAGCCCTGGTCTTTTTACCTACTTGATCCTCTGCTGCCTTCACTACTTCATCCCTCAAAGCTACCCATTCGTCTTCTACTGTATTTCTTTCCCCCATTCCTGTCAATTGTTCCCTTATGCTCTCCCTAAAACTCTGTACAACCTCTGGTTCTTTCAGTTTGTCCAGGTCCCATCTCCTTAAATTCCCACCTTTTTGCAGTTTCTTCAGTTTTAATCTACAGGTCATAACCAATAGATTGTGGTCAGAGTCCACATCTGCCCCTGGAAATGTCTTACAATTTAAAACCCGGTTCCTAAATCTCTGTCTTACCATTATATAATCTATCTGATACCTTTTAGTATCTCCAGGGTTCTTCCATGTATACAACATTCTATCATGATTCTTAAACCAAGTGTTAGCTATAATTAAGTTGTGCTCTGTGCAAAATTCTACCAGGCGGCTTCCTCTTTCATTTCTTAGCCCCAATCCATATTCACCTACTACGTTTCCTTCTCTCCCTTTTCCTACACTCGAATTTCAGTCACCCATGACTATTAAATTTTCGTCTCCCTTCACTATCTGAATAATTTCTTTTATATCATCATACATTTCTTCAATTTCTTCGTCATCTGCAGAGCTAGTTGGCATATAAACTTGTACTACTGTGGTAGTCGTGGGCTTCGTGTCTATCTTGGCCACAATAATGCGTTCACTAAGCTGTTTGTAGTAGCTTACCCGCACTCCTATTTTTTTATTCATTATTAAACCGACTCCTGCATCACCCCTATTTGATTTTGTATTTATAACCCTGTATTCACCTGAACAAAAGTCTTGTTCCTCCTCCCACCGAACTTCACTAATTCCCACTATATCTAACTTTAACCCATCCATTTCCCTTTTTAAATTTTCTAACCTACCTGCCCGATTGAGGGATCTGGCATTCCACGCTCCGATCAATAGAACGCCAGTTTTCTTTCTCCTGATAACGACATCCTCTTGAGTAGTCGCCGCCCGGAGATCCGAATGGGGGACTATTTTACCTCCGGAATATTTTACCCAAGAGGATGCCATCATCATTTAACCATACAGTAAAGCTGCATGCCCTGGGAAAAATTACGGCTGTAGTTTCCCCTTGCTTTCAGCTGTTCGCAGTACCAGCACAGCAAGGCCGTTTTTGTTAGTGTTACAAGGCCAGATCAGTCAATCATCCGGACTGTTGCCCCTGCAACTACTGAAAAGGCTGCTGCCCCTTTCAGGAACCACACGTTTGTCTGTCCTCTCAACACATACCCCTCCGTTGTGGTTGCACCTACGGTATGGCTATCTGTATCGCTGAGGCACGGAAGCCTCCCCACGAACGGCATGGTCCCTGGTTCATGGGTGGGGGGGGGGGGGCGGCCTCTGCACCAGTAACATCATCGTAATTATGCACGGCTATAGAGGCAGCATTACTCAATATTTCTGCAGGGACTTCCAAAGACTCCTTGAGTCCATGCGATTTCAAGCTGGTGAACTACGCTGCGAAAAAGGAGGTCCGACATTATGTAACGCCGGAAATGCATATCCTCCTATTTCCATCTATTGTACTATAATTTTTTTTCCCTTGTTTTGTTACCTCAAGATATGACATTTCTGTATCTTTATATATTGTAATTGTTTTACTGTTTGTATATATATATATTTATGCATTTATGTTGTTTGTTTTGTGAATATTATTTGTATTTATACGCTGGGTCTGGCGTAGGGAAAACTATGCTATCGAACGAATACATCGATAGGTCGTGTGGAGAACCCAAGTGTTTAGGATCTTTGGTAGTGTTAACTCTGTCGCGTGGAGCGCGGGCAGAGGGGGAGTCTGGCTGGGGTGGTGCAGTGGAGCAGGTGTGTTGTGAGAAGCTCCCTCGAGTTGCCGCGCTTTCGGGGTTTCGCAGCATGTAATTGCGCTCGACTTGCGATGAAAGTTTCTGACATGGTGTCGCGGACAGGAAGCATTAGCTGGCGCACATCAAGAGCCCGTTTCGTCTGGTGACCGTGTCGAGAAGAAGGCGCGCCAACATCCAGCTTCTGCAACAGTGACGGCCGACAATGAGTGACTGTCGCCACCTCCTTGATCGACGGCTTCAAACCTTCAATCAACCAACAAGGAAGACTGGAAGCACGTAAGGTTTTAGAAGTTTACGGCAGACCTCAGCTTTTCAAACTTTTAAAATTGTTGCATCACAAAATTACAGCAACTTAGCATGAACCTTTGTTGCTCATTGTCCAAATTGCATTACCAAGAATACATTTTTCCGAAATGAACCCAAGTGTCGTTGAAATTCAAACGCCAGCATTAAAGTAATATAATTCGATTTCACTGCTTTAATTTCTAAGTTCAGTTAAGGGATTCATAGCTGGCTACAATATTTAAATTACACAAGCACAAATTAAGAGTGCGAGTTTTGTTACAGCAGTTTAGCTTACCTGTGACTGCAGCTCAGCTTGGTACGTACTAAATTTTACTATTGTTAATTGTTCAGAATCATTTAATTCAAGTTCAAAGTTAAATCTCTTATTTATAAATGCATAGATTCAAGTAGCTTTTGAAATGATTGTTGAGGTAGTCCAAGACTAACCGTATTTTACTGAATTTGGATGTGCTTCAGAAAGAAAGCTCACTATTAACTTCAGTCACTAAATTAACTTTCGATTTTCCGGTTTTATTAATTCTTTTGCTAAATTAAGTCAGAGTGTAGCGAAATTTATTACTTCTGACAAACTTTCAGTTTTCACACTACACGTGTCAACTTTCAGTTGCCACACTTCTAGTGCTAATTATATGTGTGATAGCCTTTCTTTTTCAGTTACTATAGTAATTGTCCTTAGGACTGGCGACCGTAATTTCCCCCAAATCTCAAATATCTAATTACCGCTAGTTAATTGTTAACGTAACGGCCGCACATTTACTTTCTTTATTAACTTTACCCTTTTCAAAATTAATTTCCACCAGTTTCATTTGCATTTTTTCTTTCATTTAGATGTAACCTTTTCCTCCCTCTTTACCGACAAATTAACTTCGGTGACGATTGCTTTTCCCAAATTTCCATTAGGTACACGCGGTTTAGTTTTTCACTGTCATTAAGGTCGATAAGTGAGGGGGAGGTTACAATTATATTAGGAGGTATCCCATGACTTTTGTTACCTCAGTGTGTGTGTGCCTCTCCAGCAGAAGAAAGCTATATCTTGCGATTTTTATCTGACGGCACCGTGAATTACGGTAGCAGTGGACGCAGGATCAATGAACACTTGTGTTCGAGTCGTAAGAATCGAGCTTGTCGTTATATCAGGTTGATGTTCGCGTCCAGGTGCGCCGTCATACGGGAGAATGGCCGGTCTAAGCATGCCTCGCCGGTGACCGCAGTGTTATGCTATGTCATACGTTCATCTGACCTCCCATGGGACCTTTGGTAGCAATCGAAGACACCTTGACCGCTGTGGACTAGATGACCGTTACTGTAGACCTTTCGTGCTCGCTGTCTTCCTCGGTGGCGTTGGCATCTTCTTGCAGGACAGCTGACCATGTCACAGTCACGAGGCCAAAACGATGCTATTGAGGTTTGAAGCTCATGATAGTGACTCACATTGCTCTCTTGGTCAAAAAATGCACCTGATGTGAACCCCATGAAACATATCTGGAAGACTTTCAGACGCCAGCTGGGCAACCACAATTTTCGGGAACTGCGTGACTCGTGGGTGCACATAACTTCGTAAGCCTATCAACAACCTGTCGAATGACGCCGACAGAGGCGATGCTGTATCGCATTCAACAGGTGGACCAATACGCTATTAATCTGGCGGTCTTAATGGAGGAGATCAGTGTTTAACGTCCCGTCGACAACGAGGTCATTAGAGACGGAGCGCAAGCTCGGGTGAGGGAAGGATGGAGAAGGAAATCGGCCGTGCCCTTTCAAAGGAACCATCCTGGCATTTGCCTGAAGTGATATAGGGAAATCACGGAAAACCTAAATCAGGATGGCCGGAGACGGGATTGAACCGTCGTCCTCCCGAATGCGAGTCCAGTGTGCTAACCACTGTGCCACCTCGCTCGGTGGCGGTCTTAATGTTTTCTCTCATTAGTGTATAACAAAATTGATTCTTTGCCGACTATTCGCATAACTATGGCTTTGGGAGACTCTTTATTGCAACAATGGCGCATTTGTAGACCGTGCTGGAGAAGCGTGAGCTCGGAGCGAGGCAGTTGGGATAGTTCGGCAGGCACTTCTAAGGCCGTGTGCATACGGACCGTGCCGGCCGAAGTGGCCGAGCGGTTAAAGGCGCTGCAGTCTGGAACCGCAAGACCGCTACGGTCGCAGGTTCGAATCCTGCCTCGGGCATGGATGTTTGTGATGTCCTTAAGTTAGTTAGGTTTAACTAGTTCTAAGTTCTAGGGGACTAATGACCTCAGAAGTTGAGTCCCATAGTGCTCAGAGCCATTTGAACCATACGGACCGTGCATTCGATCGCCGAACGTTGAGCGTGCTGACTCTCTGACGTCATATCGTGGAAAAAGTACGCTGGGCAGATATTCTGAGTGTCTGTTTCAATGTAGACCAGTGAAATAGAAGGACGCCAACTATGCCACATGACGTCATCTCTCGCCAGTACAGTGTCACGAGACGTCTTGTTGGCTTTCAGTTGAAATCCATATGTATATAAGTCGTTTCTAAGCACCATCAAACTGAGAATCTCCCTAAAACCCCGTCGTTAATTTATTACTTATCTTGCGTATTATTAAAGTATACTATTTCAAGGCAACGGCACGTTGAGGAATCATGACAGACGCATTGTTCTTGCTACAATTTACTATAATTATACGTCAGTTAATAACGTATTTACGATGTATGGTAAGATGCAAAGTATGGTCATAACTCGTTAACAGTTGGTGTTGTGTTCTGAGTAGAGATGTAGAATTATAAAATACCACGTTATTTGTTGCTGGTTCGCGTCTCACAGGATGCACATACTTTTTTTACTAACCTAATAGGTTCTGATACTTTTTTATCTGTTCAAAAGATGTACCTTCCATAGATTTCGATTTTATGTAAATATAAGTGCGCTCTTTCTAAGGGTTGATTTTGTTCGATTGGCGTTATCTATAAGGCAGCTTGCTCTCCTTTCTTGTTTCAAGCTTTGTGTTTCACCTGTTGTAAAGATTCTGCTACTGAATAGGGACCGCGATCAAGTAAGACGACCTCGGGGTTTTACTAAAAAGTGAGAATGATGATATAATTTTTTAATTTTGTGGACAACTGTTGTAAATTTGTATCACTCTATTTGTTCAAATGGTTCAAATGGCTCTGAGCACTATGGGACTTAACTTCTAAGGTCATCAGTCCCCTAGAACTTAGAACTACTTAAACCTAACTTACCTAAGGACATCACACACATCCATGCCCGAGGCAGGATTTGAACCTGCGACCGTAGCGGTCGCGCGGTTCCAGACTGTAGCGCCTAGAACCGCTCGGCCACTCTGACTCTATTTGTAACTGAAGTTTTATAAGCCGATGTCCTTACTGACTGGACGTAGTACCTTCCTTTCTGCCTTGTAACATCTTGATGGACTTTGAAATTTATGTGTATTACACAAAAAACAACATGATCCGTTTCTGCCTGATTACATGTTGATGGAAACTGAAATTTTTATATTACAGAAAGAAAAACATGACTAGCGTGAGTAGTAGGGAGGAAATGTGCGTTTTACGTGAGCTATCTAGTACTTTTACGCCCTTTATTTCGTAAACAGTGTGATTTGTGGGCCAGATGCAGGTGACAGCTGCCGCTGGTGCGCGCTGCCATCGCGTATACCACGTTGAGACACGTGTACCGTATGCACAACGAAGGCCACTAGAAAGACACGCCGTGTCGTGTAGGTCGTAGCACGTGTCACTGTATGTCTTACGAGTGACAGCAGCCGTCTCCGGTGGAAAGCGAGTAACTATTACAGAGGAGTTTAATAATCCTTAACTGGGCGTCTAAGTGCATGCGACAAAATTAAGACCTTTAGTGGGTACTTTTTCAATTAAATATTGATTTTCCGTGCGCCCTGCACGCAGGCGAACGTGCCCGAAGTGTTGCGGACAAGCCTTCATACGTGACGTCACAAGTCTGTTGCAGGTCCCGTATATCTCGTTGGACCTGTATGCACAAGTCGCATCGTTTCTGAGCTTTCGGCAGCACGTTGAACACGGAATGCACAACGTTGACGTTCGAAAGTACGGTCCGTATGCCGACGGCTTAATGTGGGCCATGAGTTTCAGAGCCAGTAACAGGAAGGGTGTGTTCTACTCGACTCAAAAATGGTTCAAACGGCTCTGAGCACTATGGGACTCAACTGCTGTGGTCATAAGTCCCCGAGAACTTAGAACTACTTAAACCTAACGAACCTAAGGACAGCACACAACACCCAGCCACCACGACGCAGAGAAAATCCCCGACCCCGCCAGGAATCGAACCCGGGAACCCGGGCATGGGAAGCGAGAACGCTACCGCACGACCACGAGATGCGGGCTCTATTCGACTCGGTATACGGTCTGGTGACATGGCTGCAGGATTATTTTGGGATTGTTGATTGCGTTCCCGGTTAATACTGACGGATGTGGAAACGACTACCGGACGGCAGGGGATTCAGTCACGCCTAAACTTCCTGGAGGGGAGTTTTATTCGCATACAGCCTGTGTCACCACCAGTAACTGTGAAACTAACAGTACGTTCTTACAACATCTACATGCACGAGGTGCGACAATAAAGTAATGAGACTGATGTGAAAAAATTTTTGCTTACCGTGTTGTCTCCTTCAAAGTAGTTCCCTTCTGATTGCACACACTTTTTCCAGCGCTTCTGCCATTGATGGTAACATTTCTGGAACTCATCTTTTGTAATATCCTCTAAGACCCTCGTCACAGCTTTTTGGACATCTCGTGTTGTTTGAAAATGGTGTCCCTTGACCGAAGTTTTGACTCTTTGGAATAGAAAAAAGTCGCACGGAGCGATATTTGGTGAATAAGGTGGCTGTGGTAGTACTGCAATTTGTTTTGAGGTACAAAATTGCTGTACTGACAGAGCAGTATGGGATGGTGCATTATCGTGATGTAGAATCCAATTATCAGCAATGTTGGCCGGGACCCGAAGAACTCTTTTACAAAGTCTTTCTAAAATTTCTTCGTGGTAGTATTTGTTAACTGTTTGTCCAGGAGGTACCCACTCTTTATGAACAATTTCCTTGGAATCAAAGAAGCACACAAGCATGCATTTCACTTTTGACTTTGACATGCGAGCTTTTCTCTGGTGTTGTGTGATGTCCTTAGGTTAGTTAGGTTTAAGTAGTTCTAAGTTCTAGGGGACTGATGACCATAGATGTTAAGTCCCATAGTGCTCAGAGCCATTTTTCTTTGGTGTGGGTGATCCCTTTGAGCACCATTGCGCGTTTTGTCTCTGGATCGTATTGAAATAACCAACTTTCATCACCAGTTGTAACACGGTTCAACAATTCTGGACTGAAACTTGAAACTTCACTGAAATGATACAGGATTTGGGGGTGCTTCGGTAGCTCAGATGGCAGTGCACTTGCCCGCGAAAGGCAAAGGTCCCGAGTTCGAGTCTCGGTCGGGCACACAGTTTTAATCTGCCAGGAAGTTTCATATCAGCGCACAATCCGCTGCAGAGTGAAAATCTCATTCTGGAAACATCCCCCAGGCTGTGGCTAAACCATGTCTCCGCAGTATCCTTTCTTTCAGGAGTGCTAGGTTCGCAGGAGAGCTTCTGTAAAGTTTGGAAGGTAGGAGACGAGCTACTGGCAGAAGTAAAGCTGTGAGGACCGGCTGTAAGTCGTGCTTCGGTAGCTCAGATGGTAGAGCACTTGCCCGCGAAAGGCAAAGGTCCCGAGTTCGAGCCTCGGTCGGGCACACAGTTTTAATCTGCCAGGAAGTTTCATATCAGCGCACACTCCGCTGCAGAGTGAAAATCTCATTCTGGAATTCTGGACTGATTTTCGTTTGCTCTAATAGATCGGCTGCCACATTTTTCCGTGTTCTCTCTGTTGTGGTGTGAGATTTTTGGGGACCATTTTTGCACAAATCTTTCTCATACCAAGATGTTCAGTAATTATTAGACGAACCGTTTCTCGATTGATGTTAAAGTTCTTCTGCAATCAATTTCACGGATCATCTTCGATCAGATCGTACGAGTTCACGCACCCTGGCCAAGTTGACATCCGTCCGTGAGGTTGACGGTCGTCCACTGCGGTCTTCACATTCAACATTCGTTCTGCCTTCACTAAACATTTTATGTCAACGGAAAACTTGAGCTCTTGACATAACCTCCTCCTCTCCAAAAGCCTTCTGAAGCTTACCGTAAGTTGTCGTCACGTTTTCACCCAATTTAACGCAAAAAGAAATGGCATGCCGCTGCGCAATATTATGCGGTTCCATTTCCGTGACGAGTGACACAAACACGTGTTAACTTATTGCAGCACAACTCACGACTGAGCAGTTGCATCGATGTGCCGTTTGGACTACAAGCAGCTTATACACCAACGTCAAAGATATTGTGCCTACACAAGCCTGCAGGGTTGCCACATCTTGCAAAGAAAATCAGTCTCGTTACTTTATTGTCACACCTCGTACATCTACATGGATACTCTGCAAATCGCATTCAAGTGCCTGGGAGAGGGTTCATCGAAGCACCTTTACAATAATTCTCTGTAACTCCAGTCTCGTAGAGCACACTGAGGGAACGAACACCTATATCTTTCCGTGAGAGCTCCGATTTCCCCTATTTTATTATCACGATCGTTTCTCCCTACGTAGGTCAGCGTCAATAAAATATTTTCGCATTTGCAGAAGAAAGTTGCTGATTGAAATCTCGCGAAAAGATTCCGCCACAACAAAAAACTCTTTTGTTTTAATTACGTCCACCCCCAAATCCTGTATCATTTCAGTAGCGCTCTACCCCCTATTTCGCGATAGTACAAAACGTGCTGTTCTTCTTTGAACTTTCTCAATGTGCTCCGTCAATCCTATCTGGTAAAGGTCGCACACCGCGCAGCTGTATTCTAAAAGTGGGCGGAAAAGCGCAGTGTAGGCAGTCTCTTTAGCAGATCTGTTACATTTTCTAAGTGTCCTGTCAATAAAACGTAGTCTTTGGTTAGCGTTCCCCACAACATCTTTCATGTATTCCTTCCAATTTAAATTGTTCGTAATTGTAATTCCTAGGTATTTAGTTGAATTTACGGCCTTTAGGTTTGAGTGATTTGTCGTGTAATCGAAGTTTAACTGATTCATTTTAGCACTCACGTGGATGACTTCACACTCTTCATTATTTAGGGTCAATTGCCAATTTTTGCACCATACAGACATCTTTGCTAAATCGTTTTGCAATTTGTTTTGATCTTCTGATGACTTTGCTAGTCGATAAACGACGGTATCACCTGCAAACAACCTAGGACGGCTGCTCAGATTGTCTCCTAAATCGTTTATATAGATACTGGGACGATATTCCATAAGCACTCAATTTCACTGCTTGGATGGTACAGTGTCAAAAGCCTTCTGGAAATATAAAAATACGGAATCAGTCTCAAATCCCTTGTCACTCGTACTCAACACTTCATGTGAGTAAAGAGCTAGTTGTGTTTCACAAGAACGATGTTTTCTAAATCCGTGTTGACTGTGTGTCAAAAGGACGGCCGTTGTGACCGAGCTGTTCTAGGCGCTTCAGTCTGGAACCGCGTGACCGATACGGTCGCAGGTTCGAATCCTGCCTCGGGCATGGATGTGTGTGACGTCCTTAGGTTAGTTAGGTTTAAGTAGTTCTAAGTTCTAGGGGACTGATGACCTCAGATGTTAAGTCCCATAGTGTTCAGAGCCATTTTTTGTGTGTCAAAAGATCGTTCTCTTCGAGGTAATTCGTAATGTTCGAACACAATATATGTTCCAAAATCCTGCTGCATATCGACGTTAATGATATGGGCCTGTAATTTAGAGGATTACTTCCATTACCTTTCTTCAATATTGGTGTGACCTGTGCAACTTTCCAGTCTTTGGGTACGGTTCTTTCGTCGAGCGAACAGTTCTATATGATCGTTAGGTATGGAGCTATTGTATCAGCATACTCTGAAAGGAACCTAGCTGGTATACGGTCTGGACCAGAAGACTTGCTTTTATTAAGTGAATTAAGTTGCTTCACTACTCCAAGGATATCTACTTCTACGTTACTAGTGTTGGCAGCTGTTCTTGATTCGAATTCTGGAATATTTACCTCGTCCTCTTTCGTGAAGGAATTTCGGAAGGCTGTGTTTAGGAATTATGCTTTGGCAGCATTATCGTGTATAGACAGCTTAGGTCATCGGTCCTTATGCTTACACACTACTTAATCTAACTTAAACTAACTTACGCTAAGGGCAACACACACACCCATGCCCTAGGGAGGACTCGAACCTCCGACGCGGAGAGCCGGGCGAACCGTGGCAAGGCGCCTTAAACCACGCGGCTACCCCGCGCGGCCCATAGCGTATGTCTGGGATGCACTAGGGAGACGGGTTGCATCACGTCAGCACACACCAATCACTCCCCAAGACTTGCGAGCAACTCCTCAGGAAGAATGGGCCTTATTCCCTCAACATGACAATTATGACGTTATTCACCGCATGCTCTGCCGTTATCAGGCCTGTATTGCAGCCAGAGGCGGTCACACACCATAGTGAGCACTTTAACTAGATTTCGGAATGTCTGTGCATATCTGTTAAGTTGTAAAAAACAAAGAAAGTATTCGTGTACAGTTACGCTTATTGCAGTTGTTTATGTTCTATGTTTTTTACGTTGTTTCTACTTTGCTATCGCCTGTTTATACTGTTTTGTCGCAAAATAAACGCAAACAGCAAAATTTTTTGTTTGTTACTTTAATTTCGGACTCCAGTGTAGATGTATAACGACGTACTTTCCCACAGCTGACCAAAAGCAATTGTTTGCCTCCATGGCAGAAGAGGGAGAGTTCAGGACGCTATTAACGTTCCTTCGCTCTTGTACAACGTAAAGTTGTTCTGACCAATGTCCAGCCTAGTTCTGTGGCGGTCGTTGAAACTTCGACAACAGTGGACGCCGCTTCGCTCGGAATTCGTGCGCTTGCAAATGTCAGAGCGCAGAGCAGCGCTGTGGTTCCGTGGTGTGTGGCAGTGGTCGCTTTGTGCCCTTAGCGTGCTGTGGCCGCTTCCACGCAGTCTGTGACGTGTGAACACTGTACACCTTTTCCTGCGACAGTTCACAGGCTCACTTCTGTAGTGCAGTTGACAAACGAGTTGGACACGCATAACTCTCTTTCTTCTGACAGACTGTAACAACACTAACGTTATACTATTGTATATGTAATAAATTTTTTTCTTCTGAATTTCGATAAATTAGTATAATCGATATTCTGGTTTCATTTCTTTTTTGTTTCATGTCATTATGTTGAAGAAGCTATAAACAATTTTCGATGTAAATTTTAATATTTATGTCAAATTTCAAACAATGTTCTAATCGAAGGGAAGTGTACCTAATGTTGAAACTATTGTAAGATGTGAAAGTTGTATTTGTACGCCTGGTCCATACGTAGGCAATGTATTAGAATATGTGGAATGTAAAACCTTTGGTGAATACCCTGTCTGTAGCGGAGCGGTAAAAGGTGGAGGCAGGCAAGCGCGGGAAAATACACACGGGCGCTGCACGGCACAACGGGCTCAGCAGTGGTAGTCGGAGTTGGGCATCGATCTGAGAAACACGTGCTGGATCGAGGAGGCTCTCCTGGAAAAAGTGGTTTCGTTGAGCCTCGGATGCGCTGTTTCCGACGTCTATACAGCATGACAATATCCCATAGGCACTAAATGCAAAAGCATAGCGACGCCATGAAGAAGTAAAGTGCCGATATTTCATGAGCCATTGCCGTAATTGCACGTGTGCTTTGTGCCTCGCCATCTTGCCGCCTGCCGACCGCCTCATCGATACGAACAGGTTGAAACTTTCAGTACTGTATTCGTATGGACCAGTGTCACTTTTGCTACATACTGTTCAATAATAACTTAAATTTTACCAGAACTGTCCTATCAATTAATTATCCTCACAACTAACCTAGACAGGTTCCTTTCCACATGTTGTGCAATTCGAGTATCCTAAGATGAAGATTTAAAGTTTATGTTAATAATAATTACCTGCAGACCTATCAATGTTAAAATGATATTTAAAGATCTTTGTTGTTAATGAATACTGGACGAATAATATAGGTTTGACAAAGTTGGAAGATAATGTTGAAATTGGTTTAGTAATGAAGTTTATTTAAATTGAGACAAAAATAACGGTAGTTAAATGAGCAGGAAATAAGACAAAAAGAGTGGTAAATCATATTTTGAAAATCTGGAATGCTTAATGCTCTCAATAATCAAACTTTCACTACAGTGATCATAACAGTTTCAGGGTCCCCCCCCCCCCCCCTTCTTCTTTCTTTCTTTTCTATTCATTTGAATCCTGAAGTGTGCTGAACTGCTTTGACCAGCGAAGTTAAAGTCAATATAAAACCTAAATTTATCGGTGTTTTCCCTTCTTAAAATTGACTTTGTATGTATGTTTCAAAAGCGCTATTTCTAGGGTAACCTATGCCCGATTTCGGTCAGGTCAATAGACAATACGACATTTGTAGTAAACATTATAGTGTAATGTTGTGTATTTATGGCTTGCCCATAGTAGTGCAGAAAGTGAAATTATTAGTTCAGTAGATTTTCTGGTTCTAAAATTTACCATATAATGCAGTGTTACTACGTGTTGTTATGCTTGAACGTACTTCCTCTTGTACAGGGCAGAAACTCAGTTAATGCCTAATTAGGCTGGCGACCGTATTATTGACAATTGGTAGCATCTGCTGTGTTGTTTCTTGTCCATCCTAACACGTAGTTGCTCTTTAGACTTGCTTGAAGTATCATTGTTGTTACTGAGTGGGCGTAAGTCTGATTTTGCCTCCATTCAGGTACACGCGGTCAACATATTTACTAAAATCCTTTCTTATAAGGTGAAGCCCGTCAACTTACCATAGTACAGGCTTTAAAGAGTTAACGTACGCCAGAGCGGAAGCGTTACAAGACGGCTCGTCCGTTTTCTGACTCATCCTCCGCAAGGCCTCTAGTCAGCTCCTCCCTCCACACTTAAATTAGTCCCAACTGATTCACTTAATAGACGTTTCCGTTATAACTGAGAGAGAAGTAGTGATGACTGGTCAACATGTGCAATGGTTGGACTAGAACATGGAAAGAAAGCGAGAAATGCTTGCTTCGTTGCGCTGTTGTATTTGGCGACGAGCGGCACCTGTGCAACGTCCTCAGTACGTTGCATGCGTCAGAGGCGGTCAGAACAGTGTTCTGCGTAGTTCAAAGTGGATTATGTCGGAGCTAAGCAAATTCGAGCGTGAGCAAATTCTTGGTCCGAGTGTTTGGTGTTCACAGAGGAACAGTAGCGAAGATTTATAGCGTGTACAGGGAAAGCGGAAAAGCATCAGTCTCTAAGTCACAACCCATACGAAAGTGTGTGTTGAGTGATCGTAACAGACGGTACTGAAGAGGACATTAATTTATGAGACCCTTTCTCGTGGAGAAAAACAGCCATATAACGAAAATACTTTAAAAATGGGCTACAAACAATCTCAACCGCAATAAAATATTTATTTACACTGTTTTAGGTCAAAATGTGGTTACCTTCAAAACGTTTACACTTATATGTAAATACAGAACGAATTTAGAGTGCAGTCTGATAATAAAACTAACATGTCAAATACGTAACACACAACCAAAATTAAAAGAAGAAATTGTACCCATGATGGTAAGCAGCGGCGATTAACCAAACTGGTGACATCACGAACATCAACAGCTAAGAGAGCGACACAGTTGTTACTTAGATACGCGATGCTCCGCCCAACTCATACCAGATAACGCCAGCAATAGCCAATCAAGCATACAGGACGTAAACCAGTAGTTAGAACAAGGTATATTATGCACTGGCACTACGATCTAGGAGCAGTCTACAACACCTGACACGCATTTCTATATGTGTGCGTGCGTGCCAGTACGGTTTCAACATTTAGTTGCCGTCGCAGCTCGGATATCGTCTTCCACTGGATGGCGTGCATCGACACGTCAACGCCGTGTCCATAGAAATCACTGGCGCTCTTTGCTAGCATTCGATCTACGACTTTTTAATGGTTATGCTTAGGTGGTTTCTCATTCTATGACTGAACACAACTGTGTAAGCTGTAATGACATTGTCTAATATTTCAATCTAATCAGGCAAATACGAGCTTTTGCACAGTTCGCAGTGTGACAATGTTAAGACAGTTGTCCAAATGACGCATTTCGGCCTCTGAAAGGGAACTAATCCTAAACGCAACACTATTAGATTGTAACTGTCAGAAGGTTAAATAATTCTAAACACAACAATATTAAATTTTAACTAGAAGTTTCTTTACATAATTATTCTTAGGGTTACGTTATGATATTGGTCAGTACTACGATAAATCATCCGATTCCGGTTCAAAGTTCGGTACTATTTTTAGGATGGCAATCAAGTCTATGGTGGATGGTTAGTTATGTGACAAATTGAGCAAAAGATTACCCAAGGTCGCTCGAGTCTACAGTGGATGCAAGCTGGTGAACCAACAAGTTTACACCTCTCCACGCAGTACTTACCTTAGCTGCAATGAGTTGTCGTCTGCATGGCTGCTCTCGTCTACTAAAATTCCTATAAAATCTGATTACGCCTTTGCTGAATTTTCCAGCAGAAAATCTCCCTATGTTTCTCGATATGCGAGAAAACATGAACTCATCCCTAGTCTCAGACTATGGTGTTATACACGCGAATGGCTGGAGCAGCGTGCATATTATATTGCCCTCTCCATTCTTGCAAGAACAGTTAACTAACTGGCTGGTTCGCTTCTCCACAGTTGGAGCTCAACGACGCTACAGCTAATTTGTAGCTGGAGGTCAGCCGTTGTGAACTCAGTGTTCACACAAATCTCTCGTCTGTGTCGCACAGAGCGTTATGCACTCCGTTCTGCACTTGACGACAGTTCAGAGAAAAGTCACGGAAAATTTCGCTCTCGTCTTTCTCATAGCCGAACTCTCTCCTCACCTGGGTTCTTTCGTTCTCCACGTCATGGCTTTTTTCGGCCAATAGGAGCGTTCCTCTTGTTTTGTGGAAACTCACTCTACCAATCGCAAGAGTCCTACCATTGAGTTACATCTAAATCTCAGCACTTTACTCCTTCCTGGTGCGTTTCCGCCAATCGGACGTTTTGTGCCTGCTCCAGACGCCAAAAAAGTTAAATGTGTCTATCACGTGCATGCCACTTGCAGTTCACATGATCGAATGTGTCACTGGTTTTGTGTGTACCCCTTTGGAATTCCGAAACGCAGTTCTCTAAAGCTTCTTTCTGTCCTACTTCTGGCGGTCCGTTACTCGCCCTGCAGTACGCATCACCGGTCACTCACCCACCACTGTGGGACGCGCCCCCTTAAGAGCTTTCTGTAGTGCCCCCCGGGGTGCGACCTCTGCATCTGCCCACGCCTGCTTCCACACAAAACGTTTCCTCTCCCTGCTTGTTTCGCGTTCTGCTCATTGGCATGCATTATATAGGAGTGGTATGAAATTCCGTCGATTGAGTGTCATCCCTTTCGCATTACATATTTATAGGCATTACTCCTCATTACTGCTGAAGTAGGTTAGGTGTCATATTCACCTTCCCATCACGATGTATGAACTCTTATGTAAGGTGCAAAATTGACCTTCATTTATTCTGCCACCTTACAACTTTTCAACAAATCCTCGCAGGGGGATATCAGTGTTCTCGCAACACATTATTATTGGTTATCTCTTCTACGTATATTTTTGTCACATATTGACGCAATGCTGTCTACAGCAGTTATTTCATATAACGTAATGTAGCTATTTCTTCCATTGTTTTAGCTTTTATGTAAATACTCTGTAACTTATAGCAACCACTGTGTTGCGTCCTGTACGCCTGACTGGCTATCGCTGACGTAACTGTGTATGCAGTGGGCGAAGCATCGCATGTTTAAGCGGGTGCTCCGTTCACCGCCACCGCCTAGCATCATAGGTATAATTTCTTCTTTTAATTTTGGTTATATGTAATGCATTTTATATGTTACTACTATTATCAGACTTCCCCTCTAAATCCATTCTGTACTTAGGGTTGGGTTGGGTTGTTTGGGGAAGGAGACCAGACAGCCAGGCCATCGGTCTCATCGGATTAGGGAAAGATGGGGAAGGAAGTCGGCCGTGCCCTTTCAAAGGAACCATCCCGGAATTTGCCTGGAGCGATTCAGGGAAAGCACGGAAAACCTAAATCAGAATGGCCGGAGACGGGATTGAACCGTCGTCCTCCCGAATGCGAGTCCAGTGTCTAACCACTGCGCCACCTCGCTCGCTATTCTGTACTCAGGTTGCAGTGTAAATGGTCTAAAGATGATCAAATTCTGACCAAAACCGGTAACCATTGCATTTTTTATTGCGGTCAAGACTGTTTTTAATCCATTTTTTTTTTAAAAGGATTCTAACGAAAAGTAAGAGGATGGCAGTAGCGAAATTCATGTGTAACTGAATGTCGCGCCCGCGAATCCTGTCAGCACCAAAACAACACGAAGTTAGCTCCAGAAGCAGGGAATGGCAGGGCCAGCTGGAATTCCAGAACCACACATCAGTGACACTAAAGCCGGTAGAAGGAAAACGTGGTGCCAAAGTCATAAGGACCGGACGGTGGAGCGTTGGAAGATAGCCATTTGGTCGAATGAGCCTTGTTTCACACTGTTTCCAACTTCTGGTCGCGCTTACGTCCCAGGAGAGAAACATGGCGGGGATTTGCTGATGATTTTGGCAGCCATAGCGTGGCATTCCATGAGCCCGTGTCACTCTGCAAGTTCGCATTGCGACTATGCTACCATAGGTTCCGAAGAAAATGAATCAGTGGTGACACGAAATTTTAATCCATAATGGCCATAGCCACAAGCTGAACTATGTGTAAAGAAAATGGTTTTCAGACATTTACTTCGCTTAATTTTGACCGTGGATTCCACTATTCACACTCAAAAGAACCCGTTTTACTTCAAAAGCTAACTAAACTAACCACGTCATAATTTGGTAACAAACTGCCACAGAACACGAACACAAAAAAATCCCGTCAATAATTAAAGGAACTACTGTAATGTTGTTCATCTACTGCGAAAGTCAAATACATCTACATCCATAATCCTCAATCCACCTGACGGTGTGTGGCGGAGGGTACCTTGAGTACCTCTACCGGTTCTCCCTTCTATTCCAGTCTCGTATTGTTCGTGGAAAGAAAGATTGTCGATATGGTAATGTTTGGGCACTAATCTCTCTGATTTTATCCTCATGGTCTCTTTCCGAGATATACATAGGAGGGAGCAATATACTGCTTGACTCCTCGGTGAAGGGATGTTCTCGAAACTTGAACAAAAGCCCGTACCGAGCTACTGAGCGTCTCTCTTGCAGAGTCTTCCGCTGGAGTTTATCTATCATCTCCGTAACGCTTTCGCGATTACTAAATGATCCAATAACGAAGCGCGCTGCTCTCCGTTGGATCTTCTCTATCTCTTCTATCAACCCTATCTGGCACGGATCCCACACCGGTGAGCAGTATTCAATCAGTGGGCGAACAAGTGTACTGTAACCTATTTCCTTTGTTTTCGGACTGCATTTCCTTAGGATTCTTCCACTGAATGTCAGCTTGGCATCTGCTTTACCGACGATTAATTTCATATGGTCATTCCATTTAAAATCACTAGTCATGAGTATGCCGTAATATGACGTTCTACCAAACGTAAACACAGTTTACGCAGCTGACAGCTGCCAAACCCCAGTTTCCCACGATAGCGTGCCTTGCACCAATAGCGAGCGAGCAGTTTTGCTAAGATTGCTCGACTCTCGGAACCTGATGGTGGGCGCCACATCTTACACTGAACTCCACATACCAGAAAAAAACACGTAAATTCACTTGATAAATATTTACTATTAAAAACAGTCTTGATCACGATTTATTTATCAAGGTGACCGGTTTCGACCACTGCTGTGGTCATCTTCAGACCTACAAGTTGTATACAAAGCTATAATTACAGGGCGTCATACATTAACTCATTGGTTAGTAATGACATCATGCCGTCAGAAGTGGGCGGAGCCTCCATTATATATAGTAAGACGTGCACTGGTTTCTCCAGTAGTGATTCTTCAACAGAAAGAGGTTCCTACTCAATGGTAATTCATCAATTTATTGCTTTATAACTTTATGTATTTTCTTTAATGTATGTAGCACTCTAATTATAGCTTTGTATACAACTTGTAGGTCTGAAGATGACCACAGCAGTGGTCGTAACCGGTCACCTTGATAAATAAATCGTGATCAAGACTGTTTTAATAGTAAAATTTTGTAACACATTGATCACTGCCACTCCCACAATGTGTTCAAAATTAATTCACTTGATAAAACTCTGTACACATTCACACAAGCACATCCCTCCAAAAGACCCCTTAAAATAATTGGGACAACAGCTGGAATAAAACAAAAGAGAAAAGATAGATAGCAACTAGTATGAACTACTGTTAATGGTGGGTAAACAATGTCAGCATAGAAACACTCTTTGCAGAAAGTAAATTTACTTAAAGTAAGCAAATAATGAGGAAAGTTCGTTATAAAAGAAAAAGAAATTACCTTTGAAACTCCGTGAAGTGCTTTAACTGCTTACAGAGGGAGAGCGGTTGGCGTTGCAGCTGACCTGAGTGTGTGTGTGGCTCTTATAACGGCAGCTCGTTGGTGCTGGCGGCTTTGTTAAAGTAGCTCCATCAGTTGTAAAACTGCAGAGTATATCTCCTGCTGCTTATTATCTTCCTCCGTTTCGTGATATTAGCGTTCTTGGCGTTCCTTTGATCACAGTCCGGTCAGACGTACAAATCCAAAGTCGCATGTGAACGGCAATAACGTTCCTTACACACATGTTTCTGTTATCAATGTCCTGTAAATTGTTTTAAAATAGTATAACATACACTATACCTCGTCGATCACGAAACTATATGCGTCTGTTTTTAACAATCGTGATCGCGAATTCTCAGTTCTGGCGAAAAGAGTACCGCACGTCATAAACAGATTGAAAGCCTCCACGACGACAGTTAATGCTATACGCGAGCAGCAATTCACTGAGTTGTAAACAAGATCAGTTTTTTAAAGTATATCAGTTCGTGAAACTCATTTAACTGCAAACGGTTTTCACCACGATGATCACTGACCACATCCATACAAACATTTCCTTTCACAACATCCACGTCGAAATTTAGATTAATCCGTGGCCGAAACATACGAACACAGCCCTAAATTTTCGTGTGTTTCTATCCAGCAGACGACACCACACTGCAACCAACAACTCACTGTCAATGTTGGTCTGCAACTATCGATATTGCTCTCGCATCACATTTCGTATACACTAACCATTTGGCATATTACATTTAGTTTTCCACAGTCCATTAATGAAAAGCATTGCAAAGTAGGTGAAACATACATTGAAAATTTGCAATATCAGTTAATAGATTCATGTAGCGATATCAACAAACCTTTTAGAAAGCACTCTTCCAATGAAGAGTGAACAGTGATCGGCGTAAAATATTTTAAAAACGTTAGCAAGACAGTCTTGACCTCAACTGTTCTTTATTTTGTTTGGCAACCGGTTACGGATTATCATTTAGACAATCTTCAGGTTGTAGGCAACATGATGGTGACTGGTTACGATGGACGGAGCAAGATCGGTAATGATACGGACTTCAGCTTGCTCTGTCCACCGCCACCAGCTACCATCATGATGCCTACGGCCTGAAGGTCGTCTGAATCATAGACCGAAGCCTGTTGACGACCAAAATAAACATGGTGCGATCAAGACAGATTTATTAACGTTTTTAAAATATCAATAAAGCAAAACAGTTATATTTCATATTCTAGAACAAAACAAAAAAATGTTATAAACCATCAAAGATGTGTGTACAGATTAAAAGAAGGAAAAAGAAAAAAGAAAGAGGAAAAGAAATTTATCTCTCATAACTAGCAATTTCTTCACAATGTCCACCCATGGTACAACTTTTTTTTTACAATTTGTAGTTACATGAGCAGGAATAAAATGATGATGTGTTCATTAATGTTAACACTAATCATATGCGATTACAGGCTTTCTCGTCGTATTTCAGCAACGAAATCTTCACGAGTTCTCAGCCGAGTGGCGTTCGCTGGCTCTCTGCTTTGTTATTGCTCGCGTAACAACTAATATATGAGACAAAATATCTTGCTACGAAAAGAGCCCCGAAATACTTTTTAGGGATACTGAGCTGTGACATTCTTTGGATCATTAATTTTCAACAAAACAAAGTATATTATGTTCTTATTATTCTGGATCTGGCTTTGTATTAAAGGAACATTTTTTTTTCGTTACTGTAACTCGCCATGCAGTTCAACATATCTTCCTTCCTTTACAGTTATTGAAAAGATTACTGAACATTATTTCGTTATCAATACTGATGTTACAGTACGCAATATTTGTTCAACTTCAAAATTTTGCAGTGGATTTTTGTTAACAGTAATGTCCTAGTTCATGAACCACGGGCAACGTATGAGTGGCCAAGTAAGTGGTCCCGACAGTCGGGATACCAGTTACTTTGGAATAAGGCTGGGCATCTCGGACATATTCTGAGTCGTGGTCACCTTTGTGCTCATACGGCAAAGATTACCAAATCCACCGGTTAGTCCCTCAGCCGTTAGGGGTAAAACCCAATGGGACTCGGGGCAAGTAAGACTAGCAACCTGCTTCCCTGGTACTTTAAATATGATGCTGGCAACAATCAGAGCAAAATGCCTCGGACCTTTGGAGGTGACGAACTGACAAACCAGGGACTCCTAAGATACAACTCGGCAAACAAATGGTAATTAGATGGGGAGCTATTAATATCAATGGGGGCTACTCTGGGAAGAAGGTAGAGCTGGCAGAGGCTGCAAGTAAGGTGGGGCTGGGTGTTTTAGCTGTTAGTGAAATTCGGGTAAGGGGTGAGAAAGAAGAGGAAGTGGGAGAATACAAGGTCTACCTGTCAGGAGTCAAAGCAGGAATAGCACAATGGGGTGTAGGTCTTTACATCAGGAAAGAAATGGAACCCAGCGTAGTTGCAATAAGGTATGTAAACGAACGACTGATGTGGATAGATTTGACAGTGTCTAGCAGGAAAATTAGGATTGTGTCACTATATTCGCATTGTGGAGGGACAGATCAAGATAAGATGGATATTTTTTATGAGGCACTCAGTGATGTAGTTGTAGAGTAAAAGACAAGGACAGTGTTCTGCTCATGGGTGATTTTAACGCCAGGATTGGAAATCGAACAGAAGGGTATGAAAAAGTTATGGGTAAATTTGGAGAGGATATGGAGGCCAACAGGAACGGGAAACAACTCTTGAATTTCTGTGCCAGTATGGGCTTAGTAATCACAAACTCCTTTTTTAAACATAAGAACATTCACCGGTATACTTGGGAAGGCAGGGGAACCAGATCTGTCATTGACTATATAATAACAGATCAGGAATTCAGGAAGGCTGTGAGGGACACACGTGTATTCAGGGGATTCTTTGATGACACTGATCATTATTTAATCTGCAGTGAAATTGGGATTGTGAGGCCGAAAGTGCAGGAGGTCAGGTCCATATGTAGGAGGATAAGAGTGGAGAAACTTCAGGATAAGGAAATCAGGCACAAGTACATAACAGCGATCTCAGAAAGGTACCAGTTAGTTGAATGTAGTCAATTACAGTCATTGGAAAAGGAATGGACAAGGTACAGGGACACAGTACTAGAAGTGGCTAAAGAATGTCTTGGAACAGTAGTGTGTAAAAGTAGGATGAAGCAAACAGCTTGGTGGAATGATACAGTCAAGGCAGCCTGGAAAAGGAAAAAGAAGGCGTATAAAAAATGGCTACATACCAGAACCCAGGTAGACAGAGAAAGTTATGGTGAAGAAAGAAACAAAGCCAAACAGATAATTGCAGCATCCAAGAAGAAATCGTGGGAAGACTTTGGAAACAGGTTGGAGACTATGGGTCAAGCTGCTGGAAAACCATTCTGGAGTGTAATTAGCAGTCTTCGAAAGGGAGGTAAGAAGGAAATGACAAGTATTTTGGACAGGTCAGGAAAACTGCTGGTGAATCCTGTGGATGCCTTGGGCAGATGGAGGGAATATTTTGAAGAGTTGCTCAATGTAGGTGAAAATGCGATCAGTAATGTTTCAGATTTCGAGGTAGAATGGGATAGGAATGATGATGGAAATAGGATCACATTTGAGGAAGTGGAAAAAATGGTCAATAGATTGCAGTGCAATAAAGCGGCTGGGGTGGATGAAATTAAGTCGGAACTCATCAAATACAGTGGAATGTCAGGTCTTAAATGGCTACACAGGATAACTGAAATGGCCTGGGAGTTGGGACAGGTTCCATCAGACTGGACAAAAGCAGTAATCACACCAATCTTTAAACATGGAAACAGAAAAGATTGTAACAACTACAGAGGTATCTCTTTAATCAGCGTTGTGGGTAAAATCTTCTCAGGTATTGTTGAAAGGAAAGTGCGAGTATTAGTTGAGGACCAACTGGATGAAAATCAGTGTGGGTTTAGGCCTCTTAGAGGTTGTCAGGACCAGATCTTTAACTTACGGCAAATAATGGAGAAGTGTTATGAGTGGAACAGGGAATTGTATCTATGCTTTATAGATCTAGAAAAGGCACATGACCGGGTTCCTAGGAGGAAGTTATTGTCTGTTCTACAAGATTATGGAATAGGAGGCAAACTTTTGCAAGCAATTAAAGGTCTTTACATGGATAGTCAGGCAGCAGTTAAGAGTTGACGGTAATTTGAGTTCATGGTTCAGAGTAGTTTCAGGGGTAAGACAAGGCTGTAACCTGTCTCCACTGTTGTTCATATTATTTATGGATCATATGTTGAAAACAATAGACTGGCTGGGTGAGATTAAGATATGTGAACACAAAATAAGCAGTCTTGCATATGCGGATGACTTAGTTGTGATGGCAGATTCGACTGAAAGTTTGCAAAGTAATATTTCAGAGCTAGATCAGAAATGTAAGGACTATGGTATGAAGATTAGCATCTCCAAAACGAAAGTAATGTCAGTGGAAAGAAATATAAACGGATTGAGTGCCAAATAGGAGGAACAAAGTTAGAACAGGTGGACGGTTTCAAGTACTTAGGATGCATATTCTCACAGGATGGCAACATAGTGAAAGAACTGGAAGCGAGGTGTAGCAAAGATAATGCAGTGAGCGCTCAGCTACGATCTACTCTCTTCTGCAAGAAGGAAGTCAGTACCAAGACTAAGTTATCTGTGCACCGTTCAATCTTTCGACCAACTTTGTTGTATGGGAGCGAAAGCTGGGTGGATTCAGGTTACCTTATCAACAAGGTTGTGGTTACGGATATGAAAGTAGCTAGGATGATTGCAGGTACTAGTAGATGGGAACAATGGCAGGAGGGTGTCCACAATGAGGAAATCAAAGAAAAACTGGGAATGAACTCTATAGATGTAGCAGTCAGGGCGAACAGGCTTAGATGGTGGGGTCATGTTACACGCATGGGAGAAGCAAGGTTACCCAAGAGACTCATGGATTCAGCAGTAGAGGGTAGGAGGAGTCGGGGCAGACCGAGGAGAAGGTACCTGGATTCGGTTAAGAATGATTTTGAAGTAATAGGTTTAACATCAGAAGAGGCACCAATGTTAGCACTGAATAGGGGATCATGGAGGAACTGTATAAGGGGGGCTATGCTCCAGACTGAACGCTGAAAGGCATAATCAGTCTTAAATGATGATGATGATGATGATAAAACGCCAATAAGTACCACGACTAACACGAGAACATGAGACCATTATCAGAGAAAAAGATGTTTTTACAATAATGTTTGCCAGACCAGAACTACGCACAGCAAGATTTCTTTTACGTTATGAAGGTAAATTACCTTTTTGCACTGTTAATAATATATCACCGAAAGCCCGCGCCCACCTGTAAAACAAATGATAAAATCTGCTGCTCTGCCCTGCAATTCCGAAAGCTGAAAGAAATAATTTTAGTTCAGTATTACCTGTCCGCTTCTTTGCGGTATGATTGGTTTCATTTAATGCAGTTTGAATGCGCCGCGGCAGCGGCTCGTTCGTTCGTAGCGCAGCTCTGCACCACGAATAGCTGAAAATGTCTTAAAAGGATGGGATAAAATACCAGGCAAGCTTATTACAACTCATAATGCAAGTTTTCACTAAGTAGCTCTATTCAAAACATTTAAACAGATTAAATTATTACACACCTTTACAATGAGAATGGCGTACGTCTCTCAATCTTGACAAAAGAATGCTACGCAAGCGTACAATAAAACGTCACAGGCTCTTCCTACTCACGTGACTCCAAGAAGACGACAGAGAAATTAATGTACCGTCACTACTATTTATACTTGTCACATATTCTCATGTTTGTTTGATATTTAATAAGTATCGTCTGTGGCGGTTTCAGTACTCGCCGACACAGATAATATCTTTAAAAAAAATCGGTACATGATTCTATACAAGAACAAAACATGACACATAATGCTTTGTGGTGCTACAGAAGAATGTTGAAGATTAAGTGGGTAGATCACGTAACTAATGAGGAGGTATTGAACAGGATTGGGGAGAAGAGAAGTTTGTGGCACAACTTGACTAGAAGAAGGGATCGGTTGGTAGGACATGTCCTGAGGCATCAAGCATTGGAGGGCAGTGTGGAGGGTAAAAATCGTAGAGGGAGACCAAGAGATGAATACACTAAGCAGATTCAGAAGGATGTAGGCTGCAGTAGGTACTGGGAGATGAAGGAGCTTGCACAGGATAGAGTAGCATGGAGAGCTGCATCAGACCAGTCTCAGGACTGAAGACCACAACAACAACAACAATGCTTTCTCTTTATTACATAAAGTTCGCACAATCGTTGTCCACGCAATTACAATCATCCAGTTCAATTATTCTTTTCTCCTTTTTTTTACGACATATAATATGTGTTTTGCTAAGAGACGTTACATGGCGTCGTCTTCTAGTCGCAACGTTTCAACGGATTGCATATCCATCATCTTTGCCTGGAGATGATGGATACGCAATCCATGGAAATGTCGCGACTAGAAGACGATGCCACTCGGCTGATAACCCGTGAAGATTTCATAACAGTAATCATGTATACATAACCTGTAAACAGACTTGTTCCACAACATTTCGATACAAGAATCGTTCAAAAGATCTGTGGGACGAGTAACTACCTAACTAAGTTCGTGATTTTCATTGTGTTCCTAGGCGGCAAGGTGCCTGTTGACAGAGCTCGCATCCTCCAGGACTGTCGCATCTCCCCTGGCCACCAGTCACCAGACCTCAATATTATTGACCTCAATATTATTTGCGGTCTTCTTTGGAGAGAAGAGTGTGTCATCGCTATCCACCTCGTTAATCGTTAACTGAACTTGTCACCGGTGGGATCCAGCAAGGCGTTCCGTATTACCCTCCTGAACCCACCGATTCCATATTCCGGTAACAGTCACTGGATCTCGACCAGTGCGAGCCGCAGTGTCGCGATACGATAAACCGCAATCGCGATAGGCTACAATCCGACCTTTATCAAAGTCGGAAACATGATGGCTCTGAGCACTATGGGACTTAACTGCTGAGGTCATCAGTCCCCTAGAACTTAGAACTACTTAAACCCAACCAACCTAAGGACATCACACACATCCATGCCCGAAGCAGGACTCGAACCTGCGACCGTAGCGGTCGCGCGGTTTCAGACTGAAGCGCCTAGAACTGCGGAAACGTGATGGTACGTATTTCGACAAACTGCCTATTTGCTTCTGTCTCGGGTTCTTCGGCCGACGTTCATCTAATGATTTTTCTGACGTTTCGCCAGCACGAGTGGCTGGCATTGTCAAAGCTTCACCCTCCACTGCCGGTGGCGAACTGGAGGCGAGCTCGCGGCCGCAGACTATATGTACCTGGCGCGCTAACGTCCGAGGGCTTCTCCGCGGTCATTTCCGGTGCGGTTCTCCTCTTGCTACCTGCGACGGTCGTTCGCTGCAGTACGGGAAGCCAGGATCCGTTTACCTTAAGGCTTTCCTCTTTCTTGTTGAAACTGTTCGCGTGTTTTTGGATTTCTACAGCTTCTCTGAACAAGCGCGTGTGATAGTGCTTCTCTACAGCCAGAACTTCCGTGTCGGCGAATTTTCTTACGTGGTCGGTCTCATTCAGTGCGTGCTCTGCCACGGCCGATTTCTCCACCTGCCCCAACCTGCAATGTCGCTTATGCTCTTTGATCCTGGTGTTAATGGATCGTCCAGTCATTCCGACATAAGAAAAACCACCACCCGAGCCAGAAAAGAGGCATGATTAGTACGCTCGTAACGAGAGCAGGACGAATATGTGAGCCTCAACACTTCAAACGAGAAATGCAACACCTGGAAACTGTTCTGAGGAGCAATGGGTACTCCACAAATTACATTAGAAGTGTAACAGAGCCAAACACTCGGCGAAGTAAGGAACCAGAAAAAGAAATGTCGGGTAGGGCCTTTCTACCATACATTCCCAGAGTGACGGACAGAATCGGCCGTATATTGCGCAAACACGGCGTAAAGACGATTTTCAAACCGACAAGGAAGATCAAAGAGTGTCTTAGATCGGCGAAGGAGAAAAGAGACCCACTTGCAATGTCGGGAATATACCGTATACCTTGCACATGCGGAAAAGTTTATGACGGAATGACTGGACGATCCATTAACACCAGGATCAAAGAGCATAAGTGACATTGCAGGTTGGGGCAGGTGGAGAAATTGGCCGTGGCAGAGCACGCACTGAATGAGATCGACCACGTAAGAAAATTCGCCGACACGGAAGTTCTGGCTGTAGAGAAGCACTATCACACGCGCTTGTTCAGAGAAGCTGTAGAAATCCAAAAACACGCGAACAGTTTCAACAAGAAAGAGGAAAGCCTTAAGGTAAACGGATCCTGGCTTCCCGTACTGCAGCGAACGACCGTCGCAGGTAGCAAGAGGAGAACCGCACCGGAAATGACCGCGGAGAAGCCCTCGGACGTTGGCGCGCCAGGTACATATAGTCTGCGGCCGCGAGCTCGCCTCCAGTTCACCACCGGCAATGGAGGGTGAAGCTTTGACAATGCCAGCCACTCGTGCTGGCGAAACGTCAGAAAAATCATTAGATGAACGTCGGCCGAAGAACCCGAGACAGAAGCCAATAGGCAGTTTGTCAACAAGTGGCCACGAAAGCCTTAACAATTTTGTAGTACGTATTTCTCTTCCTTACACGAGGCATCACAACAATGTTTCACCAGGCAACGCCCGTCTACTGCTGTTTGTGTATGAGAAATCGGTTGGAAACTTTCCTCATGTCAGCACGTTGTAGGTGTCACCACCGGCGCCAACCTTGTGTGAATGCTCTGAAAAGCTAATCATTTGCATATCACAGCATCTTCTTCCTGTCGGTTAAATTTTGCGTCTGTAGCACGTCATCTTAGTGGTGTAGCAACTTTAATGCTAGTAGTGTAATATTTTTGTGCTTTCGTCATGGAGAATGAAAATATAATGGCCAGTCAGTGCACTGCATTAATAATTCTTAACAATGACAACTGCTACCATGTGCACTGAGAAAACTGCAGATATGGGAAATTAACGTGAATTTTGCTAATGTAAAGATAAAGGGGCACATTTTAGGCGTAGAAGAACTGATGTAAACCCATGCACGTGGTGATACGTCTGTCGACGGCGGCACACGTAAAATCCTCAGATTACAATGACTGGACAAATTTATTTCTCAAAGGTTAATGGCAAGTCTATTCCCAATTGGGAACAATATTGCTTCTGGTGGCTCAAGGCCGGTTAGACTGTCACTAAGTTCTCAAAAAATGGTTCAAATGGCTCTGAGCACTATGCGACCTAACTTCTGAGGTCATCAGTCGCCTAGAACTTAGAACTAATTAAACCTAACTAACCTAAGGACATCACACACATCCATGTTCGAGGCAGGATTCGAACCTGCGACCGTAGCGGTCGCTCGGCTCCAGACTGGAGCGCCTAGAACCGCTCGGCCACTCCTGCCGGCTACTAAGTTCTCAAACACCCAATTCGTAAAATTCAAAGTCCTGTAGGACACTCAGTGTTAAAGTAGAAACTGAACAAACAATGTTTAAGTGCCATAGGTAGCAAAATTGTCTAAGTACGGGGTGTAGTCGCTTAAATGTTTAACAAGAATAAATTTACAAGTTCAGAAGTCTGCCGCAACGACAGATTCCCCGTCTTCTTCGGCAAGGAGGTGGCCATGGACGCTGTTAAGTCCATAGCTCCTGAGTTCGTGAAGTCAGACGTGAATGGCAGCAGCGTCATGGAGGCGGCTCTCGAGTGAGAATCCTGACTGGTGGAATCCTCGTGGAACAGGCGCCTGGCCCAGGAAACTCATTCGGAGTGAAATGATATGGTCTGGCCTCAGCGCTGCTCTAAATACTGCTTTGCATCAGGATATATCTTGGTACTAATTTCTATTACGAGTCTTACAGGAGAGAATAGGTTGGTGCATCCCGAGGCCTCTAGGGCCGTTTAGTTTGACTCCCGATGGACGATCAAAACATACCCACCTGTCATCCGGAAAATTGTCCCCTGTGCGTAGGTAGCTTCGAAGCACTGATGTGATGTTGGTTGCTGACACTCCAGGGGTTAGGCCTCTTTACTGCACTGGACACACTACGTGACGGGTACAGAAGCAGCAGCATGTGTCAGCCACATCAAGTAGAATGTAGGATAATTCCATAGGTTGGACTTTTAACGTTTGGCTGAGTTTGGAAGGTAGGTGTCACGTGAATTTTATCAGATGTATGTTGCCGCAATTGATGACAGACTCATTTAAAAGCTAAATGGAAAGAACTCTGAAATATTCGAAAACAGTCGACTTTATATCATTTTATGGCAGTAATGTGTTTATTTTCTTCAGGACTGTACACTTGTTCCACGCACCGAGTGGTACACAAGTAATGCTCTGCTTGACAAAAAGAAAAGAAAAGAAAGAAAGAATTGAAGCACTCTTAACAGGAGGAGAAAACGAAATGCAACTTCATGTGTTGAGAATGTATGTGATGTTATTGCAATGATTAAAATGTGAACCGAAACTGACAAAGAACTTGGTAGTTTGGGTCTGGGCTGGATATTTGAACTGACTCAGTTTGGAAGAGTCTCTTAAAGCCGCTGCCTCCTCTCTCAAGGTGAACTGGCTCAGAAGTTTTTAACTTCTCCTTGATATAATGGATATTGGCTCAGAGATATAGTCGATTCCATGCTGGTCCCACAGATCTTCAATCAGGAAGAGATCTGGGAGTAGCTCAATGCAGGCAAACAATTCATAGAGACATGTGTCTTGTGTGGACGTGCATTATCCAGTTGAGAAATGGCACCGCAATATTTTCACATGAGGGCACAAGTTGTCCATAATCTAGTGTTGTGCTATCCAAGTTCTCTGAGTCATTACCAGCAGTTTCCAGAAAGAGATTTTCACTCTGCAGCGGAGTGTGCGCTGATATGAAACTTCCTGGCGGATTAAAACTGTGTGCCGGACCGAGACTCGAACTCAGGACCTTTGCCTTTCACGAGCAAGTGCTCTACCAACTGAGCCACCCAAGCACGACTCACGCCCCGTCCTCATAGCTTCACACCTGCCAGTACCAGGTCCTGAGTTCGAGTCTCGGTCCAGCACACGCTTTTAATCTGCCAGGAAGTTTCATTACCATCAGTGACCTAAAGCCATGTTCCCCACACCATGATATCAGGAGTAACATTCCTGCACCTCTCCAGAACGTTGGAAGAATGGGGTCTCTCCCCATGTCCCCATCATAATCATTGACTATGGTCATCTGGTGTATTGCAGAACCGTGATTCGTCACTGAACATAATGTGATGCCATTCATCATCAGTACTTACTTTACACTCATAGCACCCCCGAACGCAGCTGTCTGTGCTGTGGTATAAACGGCAGACTGTGCATGGGACGGTAATTCCTTGGCCTGGCTGTTGCTGGTCTCCCATCTACTCTGTGGGGCGACGCAGAATGTTCCAGGGAGTCAAATAGTTGTTCTCGTATGGCAGGTGAAGATGTGACGGAGTTACGATGTGCTGGGTGTGTTATACAGCATCCTGCCTTTTAACAGTTACACAAGGTCAGCTGGAACCTTGATGGTGAATACTCTTGCACTCAATTTCACATGCAGTCCGACATCGGGCCACTCTCACATCTGAATGCCCCTCAAATCTGGATATCGTACGAATCGACCAGCGAGCCAAACGGAGATTCACAATGATGCCCCATTCAAAATCTGTCAGATGCTGATAGCGCTGTCTCACATGAGTACGAGGCACCTCCATTCCCTTTACAGTAGTCGCTCAACATGTGACACTTTTCATGCATCCAGGAGAGTTCAGTGTGCTAACCACTGCGCCACCAAGCTTCGAAACATCTTCATTTGATTTTCGTTCTCCAAAGTCACAATTCAATCGTTTCTTACTGCTTTGGTGTGCGTCTTTCACAGCCCTGTAGCAGTACGCACCAGAAGAACGTGTTGCCATCGGTTTTTTCTTTCCATTTTGTACCAAATAACTTGTTCATTAGAAGTTGTTATCGTTCATTAAAGCACGTTTAGCTGTTGCACTTCTTTTTTCTGCTTTACATGCCGGATCTATTTTTTTTCTTTAATTAAGGTGCCTAAACAACGAAACTTATGAACTTTTCGCTTTGTTACAGTTTTGCTATTAGTTTTCCTTCTCCTCTTTTACTTGCTTACTTTCAGGCATTCGTGTTTGCCATAAATTTTAAGTTCAAAAATTTTCAGAGTATCTGAAAATTTAGGAAGTATGTTCTGCATACGTTTTTCTCTGTCACATCTTGAGGCACTATCATCTGTAAATCTTGTGCATTGAAGGGGATTCCGTTGTCCATATAATCAATTTTTTTCCTTTGTTGATAGTCATAGTTCTTCAATTAAAAAGTTAAATTACTAAGGAGATAGTGAGCACCCTTGTGTTGCTTCTTTCTAATTTTCGCTTAACGTTCTTCTCTGTTAATCTGTGTCGTTGCATGTTGGTTTCTTATATGTATGTTTAGAATGTTGTTTCCCTGTTGCCAGTCTAAGTAAGTAAATTTCCAGATCTCGAAGAGTTTCTTCCGCGTATTACTGTCCAATATTTTTTCTACATCAATAAAAATTTTGTAAGCGTATCTATTTAATTACAACCTTCTCTCTAGCACGTTCTTGAGTGCTATGAAACTTCTCTGATACCTGTTTTTTTATTTAAAATCAAACTGATCATTTCCAAATCATAGTTCCAATCTGCATTTTATTATATTTCTCTGTATAATGGATGTGAATGTTTTTGTTGAATGATATATAAGGTTTATCGTTATGTACTTGGAAGCACTATGTTGTATTCCCTGTTTTTATGAATCAGCATTGCGTTACTTTCTGAAATATCTTGTGATCATAACAAAGGTTGACAATTTTGGAAAGTTCATCTATCACATTTTTCCACTATTCTGACCAAGATCTGATGGCAGTTCATCTGTATCTGGTGTGTTCTTTACACTCAGTTCTTTCAGTGCTTCTTCAGAATCCATTTTCATTGTTAGAGAACTAACTTCGCTTGCCAGCACGTCTTGACTTTCTTAGGTGTATTCTTGATCTATGGTAACGTCTTTTCCTTCGAAAAGTTCGTCGAACTTTTCCTTCCATCAGTTGGCTATTTCAACTGAGTTCAGTAATAGGATTCCTTGTTTATCTTCTACCGCAGATGATGTGGTCCTTAACTTGGATTGTAATCGCTTTATCTTTATGATTGTTTTATCATTCATTCCACTTTTTATGTCAGTTTCTATATCCTTGCACGTATCATTTATCTAATGTTCCTCAGCCTCTCTGCATTTTGGTGCTATTGTGTTCTTTATGACTCTATCTTAGTTCGCCTCCTATAGTGGCTCTTTTTCTGTGCAAATTCCATTCTCTTCCATCCTACACCTTCCATTCACTAATATGAAATCAATTTGGTGCCCGTTATTATCACATGGAGCTTTTCACTTGTACTTCTTTCGTGTATGTACTTTGAAGGACGTGCTTTTTAGTACAATTTCATGCTGGTAACTGCCTGTAACACGGCCGGGGGTACTAACGGTGGGGTCCTTAAACTGACTTGTCGTTTCGTGACCGTGCGCCCTGTCCACACCACGTACCTGATAATCCCGCGGCGGTCGTATTGTCCTGCTCCACACTGCTGCTGGCTTGCCTGAAATTATGTATCTAAATATGAAAGCGGATTTAGGGAAGCCACTCAACATTAATCACAACACTGTCCTACGTCTGGTACGAACATCTATATTCTGAGACGATAAGAAAATCGCAGGTTGCACTGTTTACATTCTAAGTCATAAGTGTTTATCCCAATTAACATTCTTGATGATTATCTGTCCACAGTATCACTTGGACGAGCATAAGCGTAACCGTCGCGGCGCGGCTGATTGTTGATGATGCGGAACGCGATGACCGAACGCACGTTCTCACGCTCGGTACAAGACACTGCCACTTAAATGCTCTCTTTTGTGGTAAATAGTATTACTGATCCACATTAGTTCACCAGGGAGACCGAACACTGCGCGGATGATCGATACTGTACGGTACGAGACGCAACGAGTGGACACACAAATACGTTAACGGCGGCACTGCTCATATTTAATCACTTCTTTGCGCCCCCTTTCACTGAATTCACTTATATATCTCATCACTTCACCGTAATAGCGCTTTTAGGAACACTTGATCGTCCATAATAATACCTTCCATACGCAGAGCAACGCACAACACAACATAATAGCTTCGTGTCCCGGCTCGACACTGCAAAACGCGGCCACCCGCAATGATACTCCGCAAACAAGCCAGCGATATGGCAATACGCTTACAAGCCCGAATAGTTAAAATGATAAGCTCGTTTTAAACTGGTTTATTATCAGTGTTTATTGCGTATTCAATAGTCAGGAGGACTATTTGAAATGATATACGATCCCTTTTTCAGTCTAGGCTGAATACATCCACCCAGAAATGAATTAGAAGTGGATTGATTCCTGGAGACTGATGTAGGGTAATTACTTGTAATATTACTTGTAATATGTACGGAGTTTCCAGTTTTATCCGCCGTCACTGGAGTGACAAGCGTCAGATGTGGTCCGCCTTGTTTACAATACACGCCCTAAATAACTCGGCTCTGAGCATTATGGGACTTAACATCTGAGGTCATCAGTCCCCTAGGATTTAAACCTAAGTAACTTAAGGACATCACACACATCCATGCCCGAAGCAGGATTCGAACCTACGTCCGTAGCGGTCGAGCGGTTCCAGACTGTAGCGCCTAGAGCCGCTCGGTCACACCGTCCGGCCCCTAAATGGCGCGACACGTCTGGTGGTTGCCTGCCGTCGTAGAGGTGCTACTGTGCAGGGTAGCAATGTGCGATGTTAGCAGCGCATCGAGTCTCATTTCTGTTTCATAACAGGTGGCCGGTAACAGTCGACTCCAAAACATCGACTTCTTTAACATCGACGTTTATCGATGACTTTATAAAAGGGCATAATAATCAAAAAAATTTTTAAAAATTGTATATTTTTAATAAATACATCAGTAAGTAGAATTACGTCAACCACGATCTTTTTGTCTGCAGATTGTAGTGTCTTTTTTACTACCTGTTGATGGTTCCAGTGTTGATCCAGGTATAAGCTGAGTCTTACTGTCCACTCCACATTCAACGTAAAACGGAAGTCTCCTCCAATTTTGTAACGTGTTTCACAACAAGCGTAAGTATCAACAAACGTTGACAGCACTCTTCGTGGAATACGACGTCCCTGCACTGTCATATCATTTCGTAAACATCTTTAATGTTACCACAGATTGCAAGAGAATGGAAAAGATTTGAAAGCGTTTATTATTTGTACTAATTATCTTTCGAAGTAACAAACGAAAACACTAACATTATTCGAGAACTGACGTCTGAAAAACCTAAAGTGTCGATATTTTGGTTTCCTTCATACAGGTACAGCAGAGTCCCACTAATCCGAACCCCGGTAATCCAAACGTTCGGTTAATTCTAACATGAAAAACGTTAGTCTAAGTGTCGAAAACTGTGCGGTCAACTGTTGTACGTACACGCTATTTCAATTTACACAGTGCAGTAAACATGTATTAGAAAAACTGGCAAGAAAACGTTAGGTTTAAACAGTGCATAACAATGAAAGGAAAGCTGCCAAACTTACTAAACTACAGCGGACATGTTATCCCTACTTTTTAGATGACGAAAATTCAGTCATTGTTTTCTGGCCTAGTGAAGACAGTCGTTATATGACGCATAGTTGCGTCATCGTCTCATAAACATCAGATCAGCAGGTGTAGCAGCGGACTGTTGCTCCAAAAAACGTAGCGCGAGGTCAAGGGCTTCTGCTGTGTCACTGCGTGGCACCAGCTCTCCTTTGTCGCCTCCGTCACAGCAGTCCACGTCTTCCTGGTCTTGAGTCTCAGCACAACTAAATCAGCGTCAGTAAGGTTCTCCACACATGCCCCAACCGCTGCCATCCACTCATCTACGTCTCCTTCACTAGATTCTTCACATACAGGGATTGTCTGTATCATTTGTAGTTGATTTTCCTCTTCGTTTTCAACTAGGTTGTTCTGAAATTCAAGAGATGTCCACAGTTTTCTCCACGATTTTCTCAAAGTATGTTCTGAAATATTCTGCCATGCCTCACTGGCCCAATGACCGACATCCTTCACAGTGGTCTTTTTTATTTTGTCCATCTTGGATCAGCATTCTTAAAAACTGTTTTCTGTAAATCAGTTTTAATGTTCGCAGTACGGTCTGGTCCATCGGCTGTAAAAGTGGTGTAACATTCGGCGGCAAAAATTTCGCCTCAATTTCTCCATTTCATAATTCCTCAGTGCTGGGGTGAGATGGCGTGTTATCAATAAAAAGGATTGCACGGGGAGACAAATGACTTTCTTTAGAAAACCTTCGAACAGAGGGAACAAACTGACCGTGAAACCATTCTTTGAACACATTACCGTCCATCCATGCTTTTTTCTGGTTGCGATAATTTACGGGCAGGGACTTCATGTTGCTGTTTTCAAGAGCCCTGGGCCTAGCAGATTTGCCGAAGCATTAAAGGCAGCTTGTGATTGCCAGCAGCTTTGCTGCACGCTAATAAAGTCACATGATCCTCGCACATTTTAAAACCAGGATCATGGTCTTCCGCTTTTGGTGCCAAGCTTTTTGTTGGCAATGCCCTAACATTTAGGTCAATCTCGTCAGCGTTATAAATTTGTTGGGGAGAATACTTTCCCTCTCTCATCATTTTTTCAAACTCACTCAAGTATTCCTTCTCTGCATTAAAGTCAGAAGAAAGCTTCTCCCCAGTAATTGTTGACTGACGTATTCCATGACTTTTTTTGAATCTGTCCAACCAACCCGCACTCGCACTAAAAGATTCATCACCATTCGTTAACTTTCTCAGGTAAACAACGTTCTCTTGAACCATTCAAAGGAGTTGCGAGGTGCCGGGGCAAGAAGTGTGTTTAACACTAAATTCTTCTAGAATTTACATATGTAAATGATGCTCTAAGCCCCCCCTATTCTAACTCCGACTTTTGCTGTTGCACAAGGATTAAAAAAAAAATACGCGAACTGACTCTAATCAACCCTGCCAGTGGAGTAGAAGAGAGTTTGGCACCTGCAATAATTTAATTTGATAAATAAGTTAAATAAACGAAGGTTTCATTAACATAGTGAGGAATGATAGGGTTGCTCTACCGATTAACAGAATGAAAGTTCTGTCCAAAATAACAATATGATTTATTAAGACTAAACACAAAATAATAAACAAAAACACATGAAACATTTACAATACATCAAATTGGCTCAAATTGGATACTCAAACAAACACTGTGAATGTGAAGTTGTCCCTAAACTAGATTGTGAGGATTATGACGAAGTGGTATGTGCAGCCAATTCCTTGCAACTCAAATCTTAGAGAAAACACATAGCTAACCCAACATTAATTGCTGCTACCCAAGACAGAACAATGTTAGAAAAAGACGAACAGGCGCGCTTTGCTGATCTCTGATTATCACCTAGGAAAATCCCTGTCTGCCGGTGCTGCGGACATACCTTACCAAACTGTCTTCTTAACTGCCAGAACACGATCTGGCGTACCGGAGGAGATGGCTGGTTGCTTCGACGTTCTCGACCGAAAGGCGAGAGCCGACTACCCACAAGAGCACCCGTACAAAACCGAACACAGAACATTCCTGCCCCCACGACAGTGGCCTTGGTTAACCATTCCAATCAGCAACTCGAAAACCGGCGGAAAATTCCACTCCATTGCCGGAACACTACCATTCCACCATTGGAGATTCTTGGCGCCAATTTCTGCGCCGATTTTGCTACGTCACGGAGCTATGCCCTGAGTAAGCCAATCACAGTTACGATTTTGCAGAAAGTACGGGAATTTGGCAGCCACAACTGCCTGGGTACACAAGTCATTCCCACGTCTCGCTGGTAGCCCGCCAGAAAGTGTTTTCGCTAAGTTTCTGCGAAGTAACGGAACCTCTAGCCCAGCCGCTACTTCAGGACCCTGTGGGCGTGCCTCTTGACAATGTCAGCGTGTGGAAAGCATTCACTCGACTCTCTCACACCCGTCGGCTTACCCTTTCAAAGTGAGCAGAGCCCACCTGTCACCGGACCACCCGGGTGACGAAAGACGCTGCGTGGGAAGTCCGCGTGTGAAGGAATAGCGACTTTTCACTGCATGCAATTAGAGAGGAAAATCGTAAGATAGAAATATGAGAGGGGGCTCATGCCACCTCTCAGAGTTCCCCCTTCTTTTTCCTGCATAAACCAAAGGAAAAGAAGCTTCATCCACTTTATCATACTGGGACTGTTCCAAAGTCTGCCGAACTTCGAGTGTCTTTCCCGAAGACGTTGCACAAGACTGTTCAAGCTTTACTCGGTTCTTCTTCCAATCACAAATAGTTGCTTTACCAACACCCAGTTCCGTTGCCGATGTAGATACATTCCCACCATTGTCTATCCGCTTCAGAGCATTCAGTTATTCTTTGAGAGTTAACGTTATATGTTTCCGTTTACTCGTGACCAAAATACATACACCACTAGATCTGCACGAATACAATACAACTGTTACGCCTGCCAGCGACCGATAACTAACATAACCAAGCGCTTTGCGAGCCAACTAGCAGTGCACTGACCTCAGACACTACAAAGGTCTCAACAATGCACAACAACAAGGGCAGGGAGTGAGAGTGAGCCATTGTTCCCACACTTGTTCTCATTTGTTACCATGGTGTACGTACTTATCTCCTTGGTATATTTCATTCTAGAACTCGTCACCGTAATTTCGACTGATCCAGATAAATCGGTAATCCGAATAAGGTCTGGTCCCAGTTAGTTCGGATTAACGGAACTCTACTGTATTCATATAGAGCCTTTTTAAAAAAAAAAAAAAAAAAAAAAAAAAAGTGTCGAACATTTAGAGAGCTGTTTGTACCTACAAATACAAGAAAAAGAAGTCTAATAAACATACGCTCTAACATGCATGTATTAAGAGCTAAGAACATTTGTTTGTCTTCGATACTGTGAAACACATCTCCTCTACTGATCAAGTGCTCATAACTCTTATAGCATGCATTTTAGAATCCATGTTTACTAGCACTTTTTTCTTGTTTTGGTGGGTACTACCATCCCTCAAAATATTCTACATTTTTTTTAACATAATGTGGAGCAAATGCAACGTATCATAAACGGAACATCGACTTACATAATTCGAAATATCATTTTTATCAGTTAAAAACGATCTTTCGAAACAATGGCACCCGCTAGTAGACGCTTTGAAAGCATGAACTGAATGAACAATGAAAAGCATTAGTTCACAACAACAGCCAATGTTCCTACCTTGGTAACCGGCCCACCATGGGCAAGTTTGACAAGTCATAAACACGATCCACTGGTGTAGTTATGTTCACAAAAAAATTCTTGATTCACAGTGATGACAAATTGCCATCACAGAAGATACATCGCTGTACGGTCATTCATAGACTTCATTATGAATATCGAAGTATTGATTTTTAAACTTCTGTCTTTGGCACTAGTAAAAATCGATCGTAATCGAATAGCCGTAGCGCAAAGTGATTACGTTATATGGTGACGTGGCCAGGCAGCTGTCGCCTCTTCGATACGTAGTTCTGATCTGCCCTGCTGCGCTGTGCCTCAGAAGGCGCCGGGACCACGCAAAGGGTCCGCGGCTCCCGGGGTGGCGCCAACAAATTCATGAGCAACCCCTCCACCCTCCCCTCTCGTAAATACGAGGCGCGCGCACCCGCTGGCGGCGAGTCCTTAAAAACGAGCTGCCTGTAGCAGCCGCGCCGGCGCGTGACGTAACGGGTTTAAGGGGGCTGCAGGGTAGGCAACCCGCGGCGCCACCTCGCCTGGGGAGATGGGGCGCGTGAGACTCGGATGTCGGCGCACGTCACGTGTTTTCATTCTCCCTTTATACAAAGCACTGCTGATGTACGTCACGTTACATTAGTAAACATCCACACCACTCCGATTAGTGGGTTAAAACAAGTCGAGGAGATCTTGTTGTATTTCATGAGCTACACTTAAAACAGAAAAATAAGTTTAGATTCGTACTGTGCGCTTTTGCATCAACGATGTGCCTGTCAGGCATGAAATCTTGATGATAATTAAAAATGATATCAGTCTCGAAAACACAGTAAGCTCATGAATACTTAAAATATAATGCATACATGACCATTGCACAGCCCAATAGCTCGTGTTAAAAACAAAGTGTCTTACTGTGGGGCGGCGGGTAATAATCAAATGGTCGTTACCTCGTTATGCCTTTATGAAAAGGCTCTTAAAATGTCTGTACGTGCTTTCCAGCTAGGTTCGCTGTACACAAGAACCTGAAAAATATTTTTGCAGTCAGCCAGAAAGCAATAGAGAACATACTGACCCTAATTTCCAGCTTGCAAGTCGACATTGCTCTTTGTGCTCACTAAAAGAATTTGTTTCTACTTGCTATATACTCAGAGTGATAACGAACTATGACTATAAATAAAAGTTTTGAGTTTTAATTAATTGACACATAATTTAAAAATTCGTCACACGAAATATGAGTCTTAATATTGTAACTAATACCCCTATCGGAAATATTTAACTATTAACAGTCCAGAGGCTACCCTGTAACACCATAGCTCTAATGCTGTACGGATTTATTTTGCTTTTTTGCTTTTATTTAATGTTACATCGATGAGCTTCTGTAAATATTGTTTGATTGAATAGATAACACAAAATTGTATACTCTTTTCTTTGTTAAAACTTTGATGACATGGTCTGATTCTATGCAGTATATCTGTCATTTAAATTCTTTGTCCCATTTGGAGGGAACAAAACTTACTATACATAAATTTAATTTCTGTGTGAATAATTTTTTGTAGAAATGTCAATATGTGCAAATGTTCTGTTTTATTTAATGTATTTGGTTACTGTTATGTAAACTTAGTTATTGTGTATGTAAAAGGTGTAGTGGTTCCCCTCGGAACGGAACTATGTAGCGCGCGCAAATTGTGGTTGGCCTAGGTAGAAAAGGTGGAACAAGAGTCAGTCGGGGACGAGCTACGAGGCGGGGGCGAGCTACCAAACTGTGCACTGCCATGTAAATGTTGCATATTGTGCTGGTTCCGAGAGAGGCTTTTTCTGCCGCTTACCAATACCTCGGATGGATAGATAAATAGCTGGAACGATTCTGGAATTGGTATCTATCATCGCCACCAAGAAATGACAGAGTCCAGCAAATCTACCTGCAATTCCGCCTACCAATATGCAATCGCCACCTCATTGCGCAATCACTTTAATGAAGCACTATAGTAATGTACAGTGAAGGATCAGCTTAATGGATGTGTTAGTGTGCTCAAATATAAGGTAATTTATATCTGATGTTATGTACCTACCTTGATTTTTTCCTTATCATAACACCTCTCAGGTTCCTCTCCGTTAGAACTAAAGTGATTACCGAGTGTCCCAACTGAAAGAACATTAAAGACCAGTGTTTTTGCTAATTAATGCCTCTTGAATATAGTAAAAAGAAAGTTAAAGTTAATGTGGCGAGAGAGTGAGCTAAAGTTAATGGTGCTTTCTGAAAATAATTTTCCTAGTAAAACTGCTTATTAATGTGTTGTTGCCAACTTCAAATTAAAAGTTCTTAAGACTGAGGCTTATAAAGTTTTGCTTAGTAAATGATCACATTACTGCCTGTTGTAAATCGCAGAAGGTGAGTCAATATCTTACATATATGTTAATTTTATCTCTCAATGTAGTAAAAGCGGAAAACTGCAGTTGTGAAACGTTATATACCCATGTTTACTAAGTGTTTGTCTCTCTTGTGTATTGGAAGTGCATATTAATAATATAACAGGATCCACAGTTTGTCTATTGTGTTAATGCTAGTTAACAAGTAATGAGAAGACCACTAATTATGAAAACCATAATTTCTTTATTCAAATGATAGTGAGAAGCAACCTGTTCGTGGATTCCAATTAACTTTCATTTTAAATAGTAAAGTATTTAACTGAGAGACACTTAACCTATATCCAATTAATGATTCTGCAGTGAACAGTAATAATAATGTTATAAAGACCATTCAGTTTGTATAAGCCCTGAAAGTAATAGTGTGTTTCGATATCTGTTAAAATTTTGCAAATAGTTTCTGTTGCTCTAACTGTTAGTTTCAATCTTACCGTAAACATATGTATGTGTCAGAGTTCGCTGCACTCGCGGTTGACAAAGTATAGCTTGTGTTTATCCATCAAAGTTACTAATAACTATTTTCTTGAACGAGAATGTTAATCACTCTCTTGCCTAGTTAGGCTGGCGACCGTTTTCTTTATCAGTCAAACAGTGCAGATAGGCAAAATTTTGTTTGTACTGTTCAAATATTTACGTAATTCCGACTTTCATTTCCGATAAGCCACCTCCGTTAGATACAACACGGTCAACATAACAAAAATCCTGTCAGAGAGTAATACTGTTCTGATGCTTTATACCGTAATTGTTTTTATTTTATTATTAACTAGATAATTATATTATATATATATTATATATATTAACTAGATAATTATATTTCACGACCTGCCTCCTATTTTAAGGTTATAGTATAGCACTAGCAGACAGGAGTGTTATAACCCCTACGGGAAGTTCCAAGTAAAGTGGTCTACACCCTGACTTTTACCTTGAACGCATTTAAATTTTGCCGGATAGCATTTTCAAAACAGAATCGACAGTAGAACATGAGCTCTGAACTGCCTCTTTAACATTCCTTGTAACCATTTGTAAGCTTATTGTTATATCGCTGGCTTGGTTGCGGAGTATCTTCGCGAGCGGCCGCGTTTTTGCTGATTCGAGCACGGGACACGGAACTGTTATGTTGTGTTGTGGGTAGCTCTGCATGTGAGAGGCATTGTTATTACGGAAGTTCAAGTGCTACTACAAGAGCTATTACAGTTAGGCGATGAAATATGAAAGTGATTCAGAGGAAAGTGCGTAATGATGTAATTAAAAATGAGCAGTGCCGCCAATAACGTATTTGTGTATCCTCTCATTGCGTGTCACACAGCATCAATCATCCGCGCCATGTTCGGTCTCTCAGAATGAACTAATGTGAACCAGTAAAAGTTAGTTACCATAAAAGAGTGCAATCAAGTGCCAGTGTCTTGTAGCGAGCGTGAGAACGTGCGTTCGGTCATCCGCATCATCAACAATCACCCACGCCGTGTTCGGTTACGCGTACGCTCGTCAAAGTGTCATTGTGGACAGATAATTATCTGGAAGTTGGCATAAACACTTGTGACTTAGAGTGTAAATAGTGCGACCTGTGATTTTCGTATCGTCTCGGAATGTAGATGTTCATACCAGACGCAGGACAGTGTTGTGTTTGACATTGAGTGATTCCCCTAACCTGTTTGCATATTTAGATAAACAAATTCAGGCAGGTCGGTGAGCAGTGTGGAACAGAACAATACGACCGCCGCGGGATTATCGGGTACGTGGTGTGGACAGGGCGCACGGTCAAGAAGCAGCAAGCACTTATACCAATTAAGGTTCAAATTGTTCAAATGGCCCTGAGGTCATCAGTCCCCTAGAACTTAGAACTACTTAAACCTAACTAACCTAAGGACATCACACACATCCATGCCCGAGGCAGGATTCGAACCTGCGACCGTAGCAGTCGCGCGATTCCGGACTGAAGCGCCTAGAACCACTCGGCCACCGCGGCAGGCCAAATTAAGGGACCCTCGTCATTTGTACCCTGGGCGTGTTACACATTGTCATTTGAAACTTTGCACAGCTGCATTATTTCATGAATTTAATCGAGGGCTGTAATTATAACTTTGCCATTACAAATACAAATGATAATTAATCTACCATGAATAAGGAAATTTCCGTTCCAAAATTGGTTTTTAGTAAATAACTCGAAAATTAATAGAGGTAGCTTATTGATGTCATGTATTTAATGTTTCTACATAAAACTGAGGCTACATACGAATTTTCAGCTTTCTGAGTTAAATACTTAGCGGTTTTAAATTTTCGTAAAAACGCCGATTTTAACCAAAATACTCCTCTGATCAAATCGAGAGGTCAGTTCGTTCGCATAATCCTGCACCGACAACACTTTTGCAATTATGGACGGCCATCGACGCAGCAAGGCTGGACTTGTTCAATCCATGCCACGTCGAGCTGCGGCACTACGCAATAGGAGGTCCGACACGATATTAGGATCTACCCCACGGCTTGTCACCTCAGTGTTGAATGCCCTTTCCTTACAAGAAACGAACCACTCTCACATTGTTTACAGAGCATTGCCACCCTGCCACTAAGTCCTTGCTTATAAAAGCAGTACTGACTCCATTTTTTTTAAGAATAAGTGCTGCACTCACTGTTCGAACAAAGATTTTCCTACCAAAACATAACTATAGAATTGTCAAAGAGATGATAACATGTGTCAGCGGAGGTACTTCGACACAATACCACTGATTGCTGGCTTTTAATACATGCAGAAAGCGCTCCTAGGGATTAAGGACAAAGGTGCACATGTGATCAGAAGTATCCGGACACCTGGCTGAAACTGACAAGTTCGTGGCGCCGCCCCCCCCCCCCCCCCGGTCATCGGAAATGACAGGTTCCACTCACGCAGGCACACGTTTAGTCAGGTGCTGGAAGGTTTCATGGCGAATGGCAGCCCATTCTTCACGGAGTGCTGCACTAAGGAGAGGTATCGATGTCGGTCGGTGAGGCCTGGCACGAAGATGGCGTTCCAAAACATCCCATGGGATTCAGGTCAGGACTCTGTGCAGGCCAGTCCATTTCAGGGGTGTTATTGTCGTGTAACCACTCCGCCACAGGCTGTGCGTTATGAGTAGGTGCTCGATCGTGTTGAAAGATGCAATCGCCATCCCCGAATTGCTCTTCAACAGTGGGAAGCAAGAAGGTGCTTAAAACATCATTGTAGGCCTGTGGTGTGATACTGCCACGCAAAACAACAAGGGGTGCAAGCCCCTTCCACCAAAAGCACGACCACACCATAACACCACCGCCTCCGAATTTTACTGTTAGCACTACATGCGCTGACAGATGACGTTCACCGGCCATTCGCCATACCCACACCCTGCCATCGGATCGCCACATTGTGTACCGTGTTTCGTCACTCCAGACAACGGCTTTCCAATGTTCAATCGCCCAATGTTTGCGTCCTTACACCAAGCGAGGCGTCGTTCGGCATTTACTGGCATGATGTGTGACTTATCAGCACCCGCTCGACCATGAAATCCAAATTTTCTCACCTCCAGCCTAATTCTCATAGTACTTGCAGTGGATCCTGATGCAGTTTGGAATTCCTATGTGGTGGTCTAGATAGATGTCTGCCTATTACACATTACGACCCTCTTCAACTGTCGGCGGTCTCTGTCAGTCAACAGACGAGGTCGGCCAGTACGCTTTTGTGCCGTCCTTTCACGTTTACACTTCACTATCACATCGGAAACGGTGGACCTAGGGATGTTTATGGGTGTGGAAGTCTCGCGTACAGACATATGACGCAAGTGACACCCAATCACCTGACCGCGTTCGAAGTCCGTGAGTTCCGCGGAGCGCCCCATTCTGCTTTCTCACGATATCTACTGACTACTGAGGTCGCTGATATGGAGTACCTGGCAGTAGGTGGCAGCACAATGCACCTAATATGAGAAACGTATGTCTTTGGGGGTGTCTGGATACTTCTGATCACGTAATGTACTATTCATCCGTAGTTTTCCCCTGCAGAGTACTACTGTTAAGACATTTAGGCAGCCGGCCGTTGTGGCCGAGCAGTTCTAGGCACTTCAGTCTGGAATCGCGCGACCGCTACGGTCGCAGGTTCGAATCCTGCCTCGGGCATGGATGTGTGTGATGTCCTTAGATTAAAAAAATGGCTCTGAGCACTATGAGACTTAACATCTTAGGTCATAAGTCCCCTAGAACTTAGAACTACTTAAACCTAACTAACCTAAGGACATCACACACACCGCCCGAGGCAGGATTCGAACCTGCGACCGTAGCAGTCCCGCGGTTCCGGACTGCAGCGCCAGAACCGCACGGCCACCGCGGCCGGCTGTTCTTAGATTAGTTAGGTTTAAGTAGTATTAAGTTCTAGGGGACTGATGACCCCATATGTTAAGTCCCATAGTGCTCAGAGCCATTTGAACATTTATGGCCATCACTAGATAGTTCTGTATCGTCTGTAAACAAGTGTCTTGCAATGTGAGATAGTCAAGTTGATCAGGGGGTGGTGTCAAGGAATGGTGGGTGTCATGGCTTCTTTCAATTCTGTCTGTAGCCTGTGACCTACATTTTATTCCTATGATAGTACCTACTGTACAACCAGAAAATTCAAAGTAGTAGCCCTTCCCGCCATTGCAGATTACGTGGGCTATCATGATTAGCAAACAGTAACTAGGGAATGGAGGGGTGTAGTTTTACATGTTTATATAAACCCAGGCAATGCCAATCAACTATTATCGCCGGAAAATATTCTAGCGTAGAGGGTCGCTATCCGACAACTGTTAGACAAGTAAATTTGTGGTGTATCTATCAATTATGTACAAGCTAAATTCTCTAAGTACATTTCTGCGATACACATTGTCGAGGCGAAACTATTAGTTCCGCCACATGGGAACATCATTTAAAACATCTAATTTAGTGATCCATAGCCTCAGCATGAGAGAATACTTGATAAAAGGTCTTTGAGGGAAGGAAATCTTTGATGTATGTAGTGTGATGACTCGAAAAATGTACAGACGATTAATCTAAAACATCCATAGCCTCAGCTTGAGAGAATACATGATAAAAGGTCTTTGAGGGAAGGAAATCTTTGATGTATGTAGTGTTATGACTCGAAAAATGTACAGACGATTAATCTAAAACAACATTAGAAATGAGTCTTTATACGTGTAGATGTTCCATTGGCTTGTTTACTATAATGACCGTAGTAGCACGTCATTTGATAAAGGGTGAGCTATCTCCAATGGGGCTCAAATTAAATCAGAAGCAGCAAGAAACTATTAATTTGAACCTAAGTTCGGTAAAAACATCAGCTCAATTTGCACTCCGAATTTGAATGTTAACAATTTATGCGACAGCATTCTCTGTCTAGAGTAATGTGACCTTCCGAGAAAGGTCTTCTAACTCATACCTATGCCGTCTTAATAGTCTGCTGCTGTCAAGTACTTTCATCTACTTTTACAAAATACGGAGGAGGAAAGTTTTAGTGTTGTATGTTTATTAAAATATAGATATGTGGTATCTCCCTCTCACATTTTAGCTTAATTTTATTTGATGTCAGATGCTACATCGTTTATTCGATCCATGCGCTACATAATCTGTTGTATAACTTAGAATGTTTCGCCTTTCTTCTATTACAGCGCGCAAACCGATTGGAGGATCTGTTACTAGTAGTTTGCCTGTCTGATATTTTGTACCATCAACTGTGTGTTGAGATGTTCGAGTTTTTGGAATCCGAATGAAATCTTGTATTGATTCCCTATATCAATGATTGCATGATACTATTATTGAGTTTACCGATTGAAGAAAAGAATTTTTGGCAGGAAATGACCAGTAAGTTTCGCTCGTGTACGGTGTGGAACTGTAGTGGCTTGCGGTTGTCATAATTAAGACTGGCTGCACCACTGTTTCAATGATCATTCAGTTGGGTGTGTCCCTTTTGGATAGTCCGAGGACGTGTGGCTCACAGAGGCAATGTCCGAGTGAGCGTTGAGGTGGCTCGCTCTGTTTATGAACTTTTATTAATTTTGCCGTCCGTGTTATGAAGGTTCTTAATCTCGTTGGCTGTTTTTATTAAAATGGTTTTGATGGTGCGCACGTTTGCGTATCTAATTTAAGCAGTTGCTCAGTGTCCAGCTTGTGTTGATTACTGTCAACTTGTTGTAAGGAATAACGTGTGTACATTATCGAGCTTGTCCTCTTTGCTAAGTGCCGATGCTGAATCGTTAACAGTAATATTCCACTATTAGAGCTCTTCTACTTCTACCAATGGCAAATCAGCGTTACTGGGCTGATTACTAGCAACCCCACTGCCGTACGCTTTTATCCTATTGTTAGTATTGAAGGGGTCAAAGTCTGTGTAACTATAAACGGGTTGTTTGCCCTGGAAATTTGTGGTAAGTTCCTATGGGACCAAACTGCTGAGGTCATCGGTCCCTAGGCTTGCACACTACTTAATATAACTTAAACTGACTTATGCTAAGGACAACACACACACCCATGCCCGAGGGAGGTCTCGAACCTCCGACGGGGGAGCTGCTCTAACCGTGGCAAGGCGCCTCAGACCGCGCGGCTACCCCCCGCGGCCCTGGAAATAGATAGGCTATAGCTAGTGCCGTTTAAGGCTAGCGGCCTTGCCGCAGTGGTAACACCGGTTCCCGTCAGATCACCTAAGTTAAGTGCTGTCGGGCTGGGCTAGCACTAGGATGGGTGACCATCCGGTCTGGCGAGCGCTGTTGGCAAGCGAGGTGCACTTGTAAGGCAAACTGAGGGCCACATGCCCCTCCATATCCGCATCCAGCGACGCCTGTCGGCTGAGGATGACACGGCGCCCGGTCGGTACCTTTGGGCCTTCATGGCCTGTTAGGGAGGAGATTTTTTTTAGTGCCGTTTAAGGATAAGATAGTTACTGTCCGATAATTCTAAGTGATAATCTGTGATAAAGGACTGCTGCTTTAATGTTAAGTGATCCTAAAAAAAATGGCTCTGAGCACTATGGGACTTAACATCTATGGTCATCAGTCCCCTAGAACTTAGAACTACTTAAACCTAACTAACCTAAGGACAGCACACAACACCCAGCCATCACGAGGCAGAGAAAATCCCTGACCCCGCCGGGAATCGAACCCGGGCATGGGAAGCGAGAACGCTACCGCACGACCACGAGATGCGGGCTAAGTGATCCTATTGTCATTAAAGTTAACAACTATCAAATGAGCGCTCTAGGTTAAGAGTTAACTTTGGTGCGGCTTAGTGAGCGGCCGCCAGTGTGTGTCTCATTATAGCAACCGTTATTACTAACCAGGTACATGGTAACGTCTGTGTTGTTTATGTAATTACTCTGCTCTGGATGGTGTTTGTTAATCGTAATTGCGGCGTTCCCTTCACATTTAATATGTACTGAGGCCAAAATTTTGATTTTCTTAAAGTCTTTAATGAATGATTACATGACGCATTTCTGCTGAAGACGTTAAATAGTTGTTTAATTGAATATTTTTATTTGGTACGTTTCTTAAATACTGTCACCCAATGCTGCTGTAAGGTGGAGTGACAATGAAGTTAAGTGGATGTCAAATTAAACACCTTTCAGCCGTCAAATTTCCAACTTTAGTTGGCGACCAGTTTCAGCGTTTCACTACGCCGTCTTCAGGCCCCTGGCCCACGTGTAGCAAGAATCTACCTCGGTTGTGATCAAAACAGGGGCCAGCAGTACTGGTATTCGTAGATGCTTGCTATGGCGATCGGTCCAACTATCACCTGCCGACTGTTCAGCCGAGGTAGATTCTTCCCACACGTCGGCCACGGGCCTGAAGATGGCGTAGTAAAAAGCTGAAGCTAGTTGCCAAATAAAATAAGGTTGGAAATTTGACGGCAAACAGAGACGAAGCTAACTGTTCAGTAGAGCACATTAGTTATTCATATTGAAACGTCCCCTTAGAACAATTATACATGACTGTGCTTAAACTGACACACAAAATTTTTAGCGCAACGCAATCTGACTTTCAATAATCCCTACAAAACAATGGCCCTGACTAACATTAACCTATACCTTTCACAAACCACTTACCTCACAAAAATCTTCGTTACTCGAACTACTGCAATACAGCGAGCGCCACTACTGCCAGCTAAATAAAAGATTCAAACTACTGAAGGCTCTAACTACTGATAGGTATAGTTAGCAAATGAAAGATTTTGATAGAGAACGAACAATGTATTTACCTCAATAGTGTTCAAAAGTCATAATACACTCCTGGAAATTGAAATAAGAACACCGTGAATTCATTGTCCCAGAAAGGGGAAACTTTATTGACACATTCCTGGGGTCAGATACATCACATGATCACACTGACAGAACCACAGGCACATAGACACAGGCAACAGAGCATGCACAATGTCGGCACTAGTACAGTGTATATCCACCTTTCGCAGCAATGCAGGCTGCTATTCTCCCATGGAGACGATCGTAGAGATGCTGGATGTAGTCCTGTGGAACGGCTTGCCATGCCATTTCCACCTGGCGCCTCAGTTGGACCAGCGTTCGTGCTGGACGTGCAGACCGCGTGAGACGACGCTTCATCCAGTCCCAAACATGCTCAATGGGGGACAGATCCGGAGATCTTGCTGGCCAGGGTAGTTGACTTACACCTTCTAGAGCACTTTGGGTGGCACGGGATACATGCGGACGTGCATTGTCCTGTTGGAACAGCAAGTACCCTTGCCGGTCTAGCAATGGTAGAATGATGGGTTCGATGACGGTTTGGATGTACCGTGCACTATTCAGTGTCCCCTCGACGATCACCAGTGGTGTACGGCCAGTGCAGGAGATCGCTCCCCACACCATGATGCCGGGTGTTGGCCCTGTGTGCCTCGGTCGTAAGCAGTCCTGATTGTGGCGCTCACCTGCACGGCGCCAAACACGCATACGACTATCATTGGCACCAAGGCAGAAGCGACTCTCATCGCTGAAGACGACACGTCTCCATTCGTCCCTCCATTCACGCCTGTCGCGACACCACTGGAGGCGGGCTGCACGATGTTGGGGCGTGAGCGGAAGACGGCCTAACGGTGTGCGGGACCGTAGCCCAGCTTCATGGAGACGGTTGCGAATGGTCCTCGCCGATACCCCAGGAGCAACAGTGTCCCTAATTTTCTGGGAAGTGGCGGTGCGGTCCCCAACGGCACTGCGTAGGATCCTACGGTCTTGGCGTGCATCCGTGCGTCGCTGCGGTCCGGTCCCAGGTCGACGGGCACGTGCACCTTCCGCCGACCACTGGCGACAACATCGATGTACTGTGGAGACCTCACGCCCCACGTGTTGAGCACTTCGGCGGTACGTCCACCCGGCCTCCCGCATGCCCACTATACGCCCTCGCTCAAAGTCCGTCAACTGCACATACGGTTCACGTCCACGCTGTCGCGGCATGCTACCAGTGTTAAAGACTGCGATGGAGCTCCGTATGCCACGGCAAACTGGCTGACACTGACGGCGGCGGTGCACAAATGCTGCGCAGCTAGCGCCATTCGACGGCCAACACCGCGGTTCCTGGTGTGTCCGCTGTGCCGTGCGTGTGATCATTGCTTGTACAGCCCTCTCGCAGTGTCCGGAGCAAGTATGGTGGGTCTGACACACCGGTGTCAATGTGTTCTTTTTTCCATTTCCAGGAATGTATATATAGCAGTTCATGACATTCATTCTGTACTCAAAAATCCGCCATCTCATTTCCCACATCCACCACTGCTGGCGGCTCACCTCCAACTGCGCAACGCTACGCGCTGTTCACATCCAGCTGCTCAACACTACAATGGCAGACAACAATGCAAACTGGCCACAGACTGCACACAGCACAGCCAGTGATTTTCATACAGAGCGCTACGTAACGTTGTCAATAAGAAAACATAAACAGCCTACTTACAATATCTCCGTTTTGGAGTAAGAGCCCTTCGCGCCGTGGCTGATAAGGACGCCACGCTGGTCGAGTTGGGTCCGCTTCTGATGTCTGCGGCCAGGTCACTCTCAAGAGGTTGGAAGTTCTGAGGGGTCTAAGCTGACTCCGCAGATTGAAAACTGTATGTTTAAAATTTGAAACTGACTAAAAAACTGTTATTTAACCCAACCGACTTCCAGTCGCAGGAAGACTGCACTGTAGTTCCTTCTCTAGATTGTCGCACAGATGAAAAAATGGTAGATATCGAAATAGACGACAGAGGGATAGAGAAACAACTAAAATCGCTCAAAAGAGGAAAGGCTGCTGGACCTGATGGGATACCAGTTCGATTTTACACAGAGTACGCGAAGGAACTTGCCCCCCTTCTTGCAGCGGTGTACCGTAGATCTCTAGAAGAGCGTAGCGTTCCAAAGGATTGGAAAAGGGCACAGGTCATCCCCGTTTCCAAGAAGGGACGGCGAACAGATGTGCAGAACCATAGACCTATATCTCTAACGTCGATCAGTTGTAGAATTTTGCAACACGTATTATGTTCGAGTATAATGACTTTTCTGGAGACTAGAAATCTACTCTGTAGGAATCAGGATGGGTTACGAAAAAGACGGTCATGTGAAACCCAGCTCGCGCTGTTCGTCGATGAGACTCAGAGGGCGATAGACACGGGTTCCCAGGTAGATATCGTGTTTCTTGACTTCCGCAAGGCGTTCTATACAGTTCCCAACAGTCGTTTAATGAACAAAGTACGAGCATATGGACTATCAGACCAATTGTGTGATTGGATTGAAGAGTTCCTAGATAACAGAACGCAGCATGTCATTCTCAATGGAGAGAAGTCTTCCGTAAGAGTGATTTCAGGTGTGCCGCAGGGGAGTGTCATAGGACCGTTGGTATTCACAATATACATAAATGACCTGGTGGATGACATCGGAAGTTAACTGAGGCTTTTTGTGGATGATGCTGTGATATATCGAGAGGTTGTAACAATGGAAAATTGTACTGAAATGGACGAGGATCTGCAGCGAATTGACGCATGGTGCAGGGATTGGCAATTGAATCTCAATGTAGACAAGTGTGATGTGCTGCGAATACATAGAAAGAAAGATCGCTTATCATTTAGCTACAATATAGCAAGTCAGCAACTGGAAGCAGTTAATTCCATAAATTATGTGGGAGTAGGCATTAGGAGTGATTTAAAATGGAATGATCATGTAAAGTTGATCGTCGGTAAAGCAGATGCCAGACTGAGATTCATTGGAAGAATCCTAAGGAAATGCAATCCGGAAACAAAGGAAGTAGGTTACAGTACACTTGTTCGCCCACTGCTTGAATACTGCTCACCAGCGTGGGATCCATACCAGATAGGGTTGATAGAATAGATAGAGGAGATCAAACGGAGAGCAGCGCGTTTCGTTACAGGATCATTTAGTAATCGCGAAAGCGTTACCGAAATGATAGATAAACTCCAGTAGCTCGGTATGGGCTTTTGTTGAAGTTTCGAGAACATACCTTCATCGAGGAGCCAAGCAGTATATTGCTCCCTCCTACGTATATCTCGCGAAGAGACCTTGAGGATAAAATCAGAGAGATTAGAGAACACACAGGGGCATACCGACAATCCTTCTTTCCACGAACAATACGAGAGTGGAATAGAAGGGAGAACCGATAGAGGTACTGAAGGTACCCTCCGCTACACACCGTCAGGTGGCTTGCGGAGTATGGATGTAGATGTAGATGCAGAACCCAGTGCTCCGCTCCCCAGTCACCATCCTGTGGCACACTGGTATGGCATATGTCACCCAATGACGTGATTAGTAATTACGAAAAAAGTGCCACTACTTAAGTCAGTTTTACACATTCACGAGTGGACTGGTGAAGACCGACCTAACTGGTGTCGTAATTCCGACCTAAATACGACTCGGGCCTCCATACAACTTACTGGGGCGGCGTGGTGACCACCCAGGAGCGGCACGTCCACTGACATTGGTTCAGGCTGCAGAACGAGCGCCGACATAGGTGGCGTCAGTGATGGGGGCGGCGACGGGGTGTCACACCCTCCAATGGGCGCCATTCAGGATGGCGCCGGCAGTGACTGGAGGAGGAGCGCAGGTGACCACTGGAGTGGACCCTAGGGGCATGCCGAGTCTGTGGCCAAACATTCTGCAGCAGAACCACTGACATACCCGGAAACACGCCGCAGGTGGTTCTGATGACGCCAATGCCGTTCGGAACCTGTCACTATATAAGTAGAACGTCTCACGATTTTTGTTGTGACACTGTGCTCCCAACGCTGTTTCTTGCCAAAAAGTTTAAAAAAGACTTCATCCTGCAGCTGAAACTTCGTCTGAGCTTGCGGGACGACTTGTTTCCACGGCAGCCGCAGAAGATGCAACAGGATACGATGACGACGGCTGTGTAATAATTCTGCTGGCGGCTTCCTGCCACATGGCATACAGCGATAAGAGGAAGGAAAATTACCTAAAGCTTTCTTCCACATGTGACTTTCGAACGCTCGGACGAAACGTTCAGCTTCATCGTTAGATTGAGAGCGAATAGGTGAAGCAGGCACATGGTGGATGCCATAAACAACACAAAACTTTTGAAAATCGGCTGACGTGATCATGTTCCATTGTCCAAGACAGTGACCTCCGGAAGACCTTCAGGACGAAAAATTGAAGGCAAAACTAATAACGTACTCGTAGTAGTGGTGGATGTCATTGGGACAACAAAAGAAAATTTAGCGTATATGTCTGTCATCAACAACCATCGCGTGTTCCACAATAGATACGATAAACATGGATGTGTTCAGATGGTCCGGATATATGTGCGCACTCGAAAAAGCGTTGAGGTGGTGCTTACTGCCGGCCGCTGTGGCCGTGCGGTTCTAGGCGTTTCAGTCTGGAACCGCGTGACCGCTACGTTCCCAGGTTCGAATCCTGCCTCGGGCATGGATGTGTGTGATGTCCTTAGGTTAGTTCCGGACTGGAAAGAGATAGAAACATGCGCAGTGTTTTAAAATGAGGCCGCGTTCATTGTCAGTACGTCCCAGAGATGGCAGCACCGTACGGCAGATGGAATTTTACCGCCAGCGGCGAGAATGAGAACTGTTTTAAATTCTTAAAATGACGACGTTTTCCTTACTTGAACAGCGTGCAATCATTCGTTTTCTGAATTTGCGTGGTGTGAAACCAATTGAAATTCATCAACAGTTGAAGGAGACACGTGGTGATGGAGTTATGGATGTGTCGAAAGTGCGTTCGTGGGTGCGACAGTTTAATGAAGGCAGAACATCGTGTGACAACAAACCGAAATAACCTCGGGCTCGCACAAGCCGGTCTGACGACACGATCGAGAAAGTGGAGAGAATTGTTTTGGGGGATCGCCGAATTACTGTTGAACAGATCGCCTCCAGAGTTGGCATTTCTGTGGGTTCTGTGCACACAATCCTGCATGACGACCTGAAAATGCGAAAAGTGTCATCCAGGTGGGTGCCACGAATGCTGACGGACGACCACACGGCTGCCCGTGTGGCATGTTGCCGAGCAATGTTGACACGCAACGACAGCACGAATGGGACTTTCTTTTCGTCGGTTGTGACAATGGATGAGACGTGGATGCCATTTTTCAATCCAGAAACAAAGCGCCAGTCAGCTCAATGGAAGCACACAGATTCACCGCCACCAAAAAAATTTCGGGTAACCGCCAGTGCCGAAAAAATGATGATGACCATGTTCTGGGACAGCGAGGGCGTAATCCTTACCCATTGCGTTCCAAAGGGCACTACGGTAACAGGTGCATCCTACGAAAATGTTTTGAAGAACAAATTCCTTCGTGCACTGCAACGAAAACGTCCGGGAAGGGCTACGCGTGTGCTGTTTCACCAAGACAACGCACCCGCACATCGAGCTAACGTTACGCAACAGTTTCTTCGTGATAACAACTTTGAAGTGATTCCTCATGCTCCCTACTCACCTGACCTGACTCCTAGTGACTTTTGGCTTTTTCCAACAATGAAAGACACTCTCCGTGGCCGCACATTCACCAGCCGTGGTGCTATTGCCTCAGCGATTTTCCAGTGGTCAAAACAGACTCCTAAAGAAGCCTTCGCCGCTGCCATGGAATCATGGCGTCAGCGTTGTGAAAAATGTGTACGTTTGCAGGGCGATTACGTCGAGAAGTAACGCCAGTTTCATCGATTTCGGGTGAGTAGTTAATTAGAAAAAAAATCGGAGGCCTTAGAACTTGAATGCACCTCGTAGTTCTAAGTTCTAGGGGACTGATGACCTCAGATGTTAAGTCCCATAGTGCTCAGAGTCATTTGAACTATTTGGTGCTTACTGATCTTCCGCAAAAACATGGCAACAAGAGGTAATTTGCTCAATCCAGGTGACCATGCCCTACCAAGTACAATAATGTCTGATTACTTGCTTCATGTGAACAACACCCCAACAGCCTCGGCGCCATATAGACCAAAAGTCCCGCTGCAGGAGTGAGCGATCACAAGATGTGCATCATCGTTCTCTGTATGCAACAGCAGAGCACCTGACCACGCGGATAGCGTGTGACGATGCAACACGTAGTGATGGGCCACTAGGTATGGAATTTCTTGCAAGCTCTGTGACCGACCACAGCACCTGTGTTGCAAGACAATCTGAAGAGCTGATTCAGAAGCAGTTGCTGTGACAACACACTGAAAATCGAGAGGAAAATTTGGAAGACTCTCTTTGTCTTTTCTAGTGATTTGAAAACATGATGGCCCAGATGAATCAAATGCTGTGTCCGTACCGGGCAATAACAGAGACAACAATACAGCATTCAAATGTTGGGTAGTGGGCCTGTACAACAATTCATACTGACCATTAGACAATACCAGAGCCCAACGTCGCAATTTCTGCCCTTCTAAGGATTGAAAAAGGCTATTAAAGGAATTTTCAACCATTCAGTTACTGGTAGAACTTGATAACAATGTGCATAATGACGCACACTTCTTTTGCAGCAGACTGAAATTACACTGCGGTTTGTTAAGAGTTTTTGAGGCAAATGCAGTAGGTCAGTCAGAAGAAATCCTGTGGGAGAGCCCATAAGAAGATGCGTCCACAGCTAACACAACAGGCTCAGCTGAATCAAAATGAATCAAACATTGACGACTTAATAATGCTTCCTTTAATTTCAGAAGTGCATGGTGACGTTCTTGGGACCACACAAAAGGAACATTTTTCTGGTGCAGCTGGTTCGGTGGGGCAGCAATTTGCGCTGCATTTGCAATGAATTTAACATAACAGACAAGCTTCCACACGCCAAATAGGAGCTCCTTAATGTCACGGGGCACAGCAGATCTCTAATCTGAGCCAAGTACAAAGTAGCTGGATGAATACCCTCCACATTTATTAAGTGTCCTAAATAGTCAAGTTCTTCTTTCGAAGAAAGAGCACTTTTCCGTGTCACAGAAAGAATTTGAAACAACCAGTCTAAATTTTCCAAACTTTCAGTAGGCGTACAACCCACCGTAACAATATCGTCCAAATAGTTTGCACAAGAAGGGACTTTTGCTGTTAATTGTTCCAGGAACCACTGCAAAACAGCAGGAGCTGAAGCGCTTCCAAACGGTAGTCTCGAAACTGGAACAATTCCAGGTGAGTGTTTGTCATAAAATATTTCTCGAACTGCTCATCCAGCAATAACTGTAAGTCTGCCTCACGTAAATCAATCTGGGAAAAGTATCCGCCTGTTGCAGTCCATCCATTATCTTCTCCGGTCGTGGGAGAGGAAATGCCTCATCAGTTGTTTGCGGGCTTACTGTTAGCTTAAATTAGCAGACAGACATGAACATCCTTGTGATTTTTGGGAATGGCTAAGAGCGATAACCATTGACTTGCACAAACGGGTTGGATAACGCCATTGTGTCCCGTCTTTGCTGTTCCTAAGCAATTTGCAAGGGGGCAAGCGTTGTACGAATCAATCGCGTTTGAGCGTTGTCTTTAACAGTAATGTGGTCTTCAAAACCTTTAACGCTTTCTAAACCTGGTTGAAACAGTTATTTGTTGTTATTACGCAAGTCAGAAACATTAGTATGAGGCACTGAAACACTGATTTGTAACACACTGTATTGTAAGCACAGGTTGACCCAATCAAACAAGTCTAAAACAAGAGTGTTTTCACTGTATGTAGAACTGAGTACATGAAACGACACACATTTCATAATATCAGAAAAAGTTTCTGACAAACTGCACACGACAAGTACTGGAATTTCTTGTCTGTCGGATGCAGATAAAATAGAAATAAATACGATATTGCAGTGCCTGTATTGTTCAGAAATACAATGCAAAGTTCCTTCGAACAGGCAGGCAGGCATGTCTGAAAAAACTTCGCCGCATAGAACAAGATGGGTATGGCAATGAGTCACGCTCGGATGGCCTAATCGTAAGGCGACCGCACGCAACAAATGGGAAATCCGAGTTCGATTTCAGGCCCTGCACAAATTTTCATTGCCGTAAGTTCTTTATATAGCTGCAAATAAATTTCATGTAAAACAGAAGTAGGTTGCTGTAGCAGCGGGCTGCCGGACATGTTGTGTGCCTTCATTAATAAGAGAAACAGAAGCGCCAGCGTCTAGCTACCATTTTATTGTCTTTTGAGCCACTCTTAATCGAACAAAACGTTTGTTGTCCTGTCCGCGTACGGTAGCACAAGCGTTGCGCGATGCGGACGTGCAAGCTGTTGCCTGCGCTGGCTTTAATGAGCTATTACAATGAAATGAACGCCCTTATCTGCTTACAGGCGTTGACATGCGCCAACGGGGACAGATGAAAACGTGTGCCCCGATCGGGACTCGAACCCGGGATCTCCTACTTACATGGCAGACGCTCTATCCATCTGAGCCACCGAGGACACAGAGTACAGTGCGACTGCAGGGATTTATCTCTGGCACGCCTCCTGCGAAACCCACATTCTCAACGTATTCTCCCGCACTACATTCGTAGTACATTATACTCATTAGTCCCTGCAGTCGCGCTATCCTCCGTGTCGTCGGTGGCTCAGATGGATAGAGCGTCTGCCATGTGAACAGGAGATCGGGGCACACATTTTCACGTGTCCCCATTGGCGTATGTCAACGCCTGTAAGCAGCTAAGGGTGTTCATTTCATTGTACGAGGTGCATTCAAGTTCTAAGGCCTCCGATTTTTTTTCTCCGGACTGGAAAGAGATAGAAACATGCGCACTGTTTTAAAATGAGGCCGCGTTCATTGTCAATACGTCCCAGAGATGGCAGCACCGTACGGCAGATGGAATTTTACCGCCAGCGGCGAGAATGAGAACTGTTTTAAATACTTAAAATGGCGACGTTTTCCTTACTTGAACAGTGTGCGATCATTCGTTTTCTGAATTTGCGTGGTGTGAAACCAATTGAAATTCATCGACAGTTGAAGGAGACACGTGGTGATGGAGTTATGGATGTGTCGAAAGTGCATTCATGGGTGCGACAGTTTAATGAAGGCAGAACATCGTGTGACAACAAACCGAAACAACCTCGGGCTCGCACAAGCCGGTCTGACGACATGATCGAGAAAGTGGAGAGAATTGTTTTGGGGGATCGCCGAATTACTGTTGAACAGATCGCCTCCAGAGTTGGCATTTCTGTGGGTTCTGTGGACACAATCCTCCATGACGACCTGAAAATGCGAAAAGTGTCATCCAGGTGAGTGCCATGAATGCTGACGGACGACCACATGGCTGCCCGTGCGGCATGTTGCCGAGCAATATTGACGCACAACGACAGCATGAATGGGACTTTCTTTTCGTCGGTTGTGACAATGGATGAGACGTGGATGCCATTTTTCAATCCAGAAACAAAGCGCCAGTCAGCTCAATTGAAGCACACAGATTCACCGCCACCAAAAAAATTTCGGGTAACCGCCAGTGCTGAAAAAATGATGGTGTCCATATTCTGGGACAGCGAGGACGTAATCCTTACCCATTGCGTTCCAAAGGGCACTACGGTAACAGGTGCATCCTACGAAAATGTGTTGAAGAACAAATTCCTTCCTGCACTGCAACAAAAAGGGCTTCGCGTGTGCTGTTTCACCAAGACAACTCACCCGCACATCGAGCTAACGTTACGCAACAGTTTCTTCGTGATAACAACTTTGAAGAGATTCTTCATGCTCCCTATTCACCTGACCTGGCTCCTAGTGACTTTTGGCTTTTTCCAACAATGAAAGACACTCTCCGTGGCCGCACATTCACCAGCCGTGCTGCTATTGCCTCAGCGATTTTCCAGTGGTCAAAACAGACTGCTAAAGAAGCCTTCGCCGCTGCCATGGAATCATGGCGTCAGCGTTGTGAAAAATGTGTACGTCTGCAGGGCGATTACGTCGGGAAGTAACGCCAGTTTCAACGATTCCGGGTGAGTAGTTAATTAGAAAAAAAATCGGAGGCCTTAGAACTTGAATGCACTTCGTAATTTGTTTCTAACGAGCTGGGTGGTCACCGATGGTATCTGTTCTTTACAGAACGGATACCATCTTAGTATACACATTTAATGACGTAGCCGGCTCATATTGCGCGTGTTAATGGCTTTGCTTCAGCCGTGCATCCGGCCACCGCCGGTCGTTGCCTTATAAATACACTTGACCTTGCTTTCCACAATGTAAATGTTTTGCATCACAAGGACAAGGTTTATGGTCATTATTTGAAAAGCACTGAGGATAAGGCACCCTCACTGTATGCTGTAGTACACGTCGTGTATCAGAAGACTGACTGGAAACTTTTTCCTCTGTGTTCACTATCTGTCTGTGCCCCGTTTTGAGCCTCAAAATCAACTTCAGTTGTGTCCACAATAGTTTGAGGTTCCACAACAAATATAACTGTTTCCAGGTCGGGATCTGGCAATTTTAGAATTGCAGTGTGAGAACGTGTGTTTGACACATTTTACGTGATTGCATCATGTAACATGACATCCCTAGAACTGAGTCCACAAGAACACTTAAACCTACAATGTCTCCTTAGCGCCCTGAGCTCAATACTCGTCTGTTTGAAAGTTTGTGCTGAGGCTCCGTGAGTCCAAAAAATATAAACCTTACCGCCGCGACATGTACCTCACTGTCACAATGCTTGTTTAGCAGCCAAACACCTTTGTCGTAACTACTGGTCTAGGGACAGTTTGACACACACACACACACACACACACACACACACAGTACTGAGCCGTGTCGTTTGCCACGGTTCCTGCTTACCCTCGGTTTATTTCTGTTTGAAGTTTCCGCGCTTTCCTGGAGCGCGTTGCGAACCCTCCTCAAGCGCGCTGCTAGCGCGCCCGCTGGGACGTAACGGGTGCCGTGCGAAGGGCGATGAGGGCACAAGAGGCCGTAATTCTGTGGACAACGTTTGGTTTCCTGGTTTCCGTTCATGGACTGAGGAAGCTATGAAGTCCGTCTGTGGTTGCCAATAACCTCCAGAAGCTGGTGTCGTCACTGAAATGTAAGATTTTTCATCTACACTACTGGCCATTAAAATTGCTACACCACGAAGATGACGTGTTACAGACGCGAAATTTAGCCGACAGGAAGAAGATGCTGCGATATGCAAATGATTAGCTTTTCACAGCATTCACTCAAGGTTGGCGCCGGTGGCGACACCTACAACGTGCTGACATGAGGAAAGTTTCCAACGGATTTCTCATACACAAACAGCAGTTGACCGGCGTTGCCTGGTCAAACGTTGTTGTGATGCCTCGTGTAAGGAGGAGAAATGCGTAGCATCACGTTCCCGACTTTGATAAGGGTCGGATTATAGCCAATCGCGATTGTGGTTTATCGTATAGCGGCATTGTTGTTCGCGTTGGTCGAGATCCAATGACTGTTAGCAGAATATGGAATCGGTGGGTTCAGGAGGGTAATACGGAACGCCATGTTGGATCCCAACGGCCTCGTATCACTAGCAGTCGAGATGACAGGCATCGTATCTGCATGGCTGTAACGGATCGTGCAGCCACGTCTCGATCCCTGAGTCAACAGATGGGGACGTTTGCAAGACAACCACCATCTGCACGAACAGTTCGAACACGTTCGCAGCAGCATGGACTATCACCTCGGAGACCATCGCTGCGGTTACCCTTGACGCTGCATCACAGACAGGAGCGTCTGCGACGAACCTGGGTGCACGAATGGCAAAACGTCATTTTTTCGGATGAATCCAGGTTCTGTTTACACCATCATGATGGTCGCATCCGTGTTTGGCGACATCGCGGTCAACCCACATTGGAAGCGTGTATTCGTCATCGCCATACTGGCGTATCACCCTGCGTGATGGTATGGGGTGCCATTGGTTACACGTCTCGGTTACCTCTTGTTCGCATTGACGGCACTTTGAACAGTGGACGTTACATTTCAGATGTTTTACGACCCGTGGCTCTATCCTTCATTCGATCCCTGCGAAACCCTACATTTCAGCAGGATAATGCACGACCGCATGTTGCAGGGGCCAATCTCCCGGTGTTGTGGGAGCTATTAATAACTGTGTGGCAACGTTTCTCTCCTTTGAGTTTGTGATCGGAAATTGCCTTTCGTGTGTGTTACTGGCCCCTTCCATGATCCTGTATTTGAACCCCATGCTGACTTACTTAAGGCGCGAGTCGTAAAAAAAAAAAAATTGGGCTGTGTACCTTCTTCAAGCCGTTGTTTTCCCATGGACGGCGTAGGTCACCGTGTGGATAAGCACGTTGTTGTTGTTGTTGTTGTTGAGGAAACTGACTATGTTGTTGTTGTGGTCTTCAGTCCTGAGACTGGTTTGATGCAGCTCTCCATGCTACTCTATCCTGTGCAAGCTTCTTCATCTCCCAGTACTTACTGCAACCTACATCCTTCTGAATCTGCTTAGTGTATTCATCTCTTGGTCTCCCTCTACGATTTTTACCCTCCACGCTGCCCTCCAATACTAAATTGGTGATCCCTTGATGCCTCAGAACATGTCCTACCAACCGATCCCTTCTTCTGGTCAAGTTGTGCCACAAACTCCTCTTCTCCCCAATTCTATTCAATACCTCATTAGTTATGTGATGTACCCATCTAATCTTCAGCATTCTTCTGTAACACCACATTTCAAAAGCTTCTATTCTCTTCTTGTCCAAACTATTTATCGTCCATGTTTCACTTCCATACATGGCTATACTCCATACAAATACTTTCAGAAATGACTTCCTGAAACTTAAATCTACACTCGATGTTAACAAATTTCTCTTCTTCAGAAACGCTTTCCTTGCCATTGCTAGTCTACATTTTACATCCTCTCTACTTCGAACATCATCAGTTATTTTGCTCCCCAAATAGCAAAATTCCTTTACTACGTTAAGTGTCTCATTTCCTAATCTAATTCCCTCAGCATCACCCGACTTAATTCGACTACATTCCATTATCCTCGTTTTGCTTTTGTTGATGTTCATCTTATACCCTCCTTTCAAGACACTATCTATTCCATTCAACTGCTCTTCCAAGTCCTTTGCTGTCTCTGACAGAATTACAATGTCATCGGCGAACTAAAAAGCACGTTGTAAAATGTTTAAATAACCTTGTACTGTCTGGCGGAGAGATAGAGCGAATTGTGGCCAATTAATTTTATGGATGTCTGAATTGCGAGATTATGTTAATGTTCGCTAATATCTGTTGAGTTTTAGTACGTAGGCATATTTAACTCAAGTCGTTGTTATTGTGTATGTATTCTTGTGTTAAGGAGTTTAGTCCCCGTGGCATTTAAGTGCTCTATTTAATTATTTAAGGTAGTGCTAGAGTTTCTATTTGGTAATCCGCTTAGCCACGTTTGATGTTGGTTGCTCGGTCTGCCTAAAATGTTGGGTCTGTTGGGTAGAGACCGTTGTTGACTTGCTCGCCTCAGCTCCGAAGTCCCCGTATTGATACTACGGCGGTACTTCTGCCGGAATGTCATTTGCGGGAGTTATCAATTCTTGTGAACACAAATAAAGTTACCTTTGCCTCTGTAATTTTCGTCCGCTGGCCAGCAAACTTTGGTTAATGATTATAAATCGCTAACTGGTCTTCGTCCAACCTAGTGGCTCTTGTTAGACGAGTTCCCTTTCCAGTTCGGGTAAATGTTTCCTCCTCCTGGTGGAGCCATCCTCTTTCCCGAGCCACGCTGGGGTAAGAGTTGCCCGAGCGTCTATTGCCGCTCAATGTTCCAGGAGAATGAAAGAAGAGGTTCATTATCTACTCCAACGTTATGCCCAAGAAAGGCGAATTAGAGTAGTTCTGGATAACCTGAGGATTGTACACTGTTAAGATAGTTTTAGGTTTGGAGAAATTGCTGTTTGGTAAAATTTAGCCTTTTGTGTCGGTAATCCGGCGTATTCCACGATCCAACATTGTTACAGAACTGAAAGATTTGGTTTTGATACATTTGTTGGGACGTGACTTAATTATTTGTTGTTGATGTTAATTGCTTTAAATCTTCTTTAATCTGTGGTTATAATTCTTAATGAGTGATCGTCCTTAACGGTGTAACACTTAATGTACGTGTGATTGTCCCCTATGTCACCTACTGACTTCATTAAGAGACTGTAAAGGTGATCCTTGCTCAAGTTTATGGGACTTTATTATCCGTTGATCTGTATCGTTTGTGGTCTTAAATATATGTATGTTAAAAATGAATAATCATAGATTCTTATTGTTTAAATAATTAAGTTATATAGCAAATATTACGAGTGAAAATATTCTCTCATTGTTACACTTGCTTGTTCTGTGGTTTGCACTGAAGGGTGTGAAATAAATGCAAAATCTAAAGTGAAGCGTTGGAGCGAATTAATCCTTTCCCTTATCATTACCTTTAAAGGTAACTGATTGTTTGTCGCTTGTTACTGAAATTGGTTAGGAGAATAGATTATTGATTGATCCCATAGAAATAGTGGTCATCGACTCCGACTGTGAAAATAAAAAAATCATTGCACGCCTTACCTGTAATGTTGAGTGAAGACAAACTCCACACGACTAAGACAGGTGAACAACGTGCACACTGTAACACTTTCTGTTATCTTTAAATGCGAATAAAACACACAAACAGATTTATACCAAAAAAATGTAAATCCGCCTAATGATGGAGGTCTAAACCTTTGAAACGTGTCGTCGAGATAAATAAACAGTAACTGGTAACAGTGAACTTGTTGTTTCATTCAATAACTTTTGTGTCCTGCCTAATTGGTGAATATGGGGTGCCTAGGAAACTTGTTTTCTCGGATCGCTAGGACAACACTTCAAGCCAATCGTATTAATGAATTTTTATTGCAGTAAGATAAAGGATGAAACTTTGAGAATTTACAGTGGTGTGTCGCAACAATGGGCGACACACAAAATAAGAAAATCACTTCAGTACTCACAGTGCCTAATACAAGAGAAACAATACAATTCCTGAGTTACTGCTGTAGGGCTCGTAGAACGACTAGTCTCCAACTGGGCCACGGCCATACGGCGCGGCGCTTATGTTCTCTTTTCCTGGAGGCCGCTGCTGTCTCGGTGTCGCCCTAGAGAGGGGTCCGTCAGCGTACTAATGACTGACGTCTTCTTCACAGCCCTCTCTACTGTACCGTTCCTGACCGTCGTGCCGGCGCTTGACTTTTATGCTGGAACACGTTCCAACCAAACCAAGTCCTTAAAAACCACCAGCCTGGGCGCCATTTGTTGTACCGGACGAACAAACGCTCATCGGTAGAATGATCGGTTCTTTTTCCAGACTCCGCAAGGAGGTCAAATGGATCATCATAGGTCGTACCACTCTCTCCTTCTGGCTCCTGGATTTCTCCCTTACCTTCTGCGCCCGTCCTGTCTGCCTCTCCCCCACCTTCACCTACCTTGGCCTCACCATTGACCGTCACCTCACCTGGATCCCTCATCTCCGCTCCATCCAATCCAAAGCCCACAACCACCTCTGACTCCTCAAATTCCTCTCTGGCCGGACATGGGGGTTGCACCCTTCCACCGTCCTCCACACCTACAAATCCTTAATCCGTCCCATCCTCTGTTATCCCAGTCCTGCTTGGATATCCGCCTCCTCCCCAAATTCTGTAAGTCCCTCCCGATCCTCGAGTGCCATGCACTCTTCCTCGCCTTTCGTATACGCCTCCCGTCCCCCACGCGAATCCTCTATGACCTAATTCCTTTCCCCCATCTGCTCCTATTCCTCGAACATCTCTGCATACTCTACACCTCCCACCACATCGATCCCCCTCACCCCTCGCTGGTTGCTCCTCTCCTCTCCAATCCCCGCCCTCTGCCACACCTTCACTGTTGTGTCCCCCCTACCCTCCATCTCTACACCCTACATCTCCTTTCTCAAGGTGGCTTCCATCAACTCCCCCTCCCGGATGATGCCCTCCGTCCCTCCATTTATCCCTCCTATCAACTCTGATTCTCACCCCCCCTCCTTTCCTCTGTCCTTTCCCCGGGCTCCTTCCTGCCCCCCTTCCATCCTGTTTTCTCCCCACCTAACCTCTCTCTGCCTCCCCTCTCCCCCCCCCCCGAGTCCTTTTATATTCCCCTTCTCTGCCTTTCCCCACTCCGTGCTGTGTCTGCCCAGCACCTGCCCCCTCTTATGGGTCCTCCTCCTCCATCGACTCCTTTCCCCCCTTCCCCCCACTTCGTTTTTTCCTCCCCTTCCCCCCTCTTTCCTTTCCTACCTCTGTCCATGTCCCCCCATCTGCCGTCAGCTGTGGTGTCTCATATTTGTCTCAATCTTTTAGTGCAGTGTTCAAGTGAATGTCCCGTGTTGTTTGTCTTTCCAAAGTGTTGCGACAGCAGACAGCCAGTAGCAACAAAAAAGTTCCTGAGACAAAGAAACTTGTTAACATCAAATGAAAATTTAAGTATTAGGACGTTTATTCTAAATGTATTCGTATTTGCCTGAAGTGTAGCCTTGAACTAAGTGAAACTTGAACGGTACACAGTTCAGCTAGAGAGAGCACAGACGTTTATCGGATGTGGTGCTACAGAAGAATGTTTATGACTACCTGGATGGGTCAGGGAACATATAAACTGCTGAATCGAATCGCAGAGATAAGAAAGTTCTGGTACAACTTATGCAAAAAACTGATTCGTTGATACAACAGATTATGAGCCATCAAGGAACCGTCGATTTAATAATGGGGGAAGTACGAGGGGAGGGGCCGAAAACTGTAGATGGACATCAGAGTTTGAACGCAGTACGCTGGTTATAATGGTTACATGCTGCAGCAGGTACGCAGAGATGGAGAGTCTTGCACAAGATAGATTATCATGGAGACCTGCATGAAACCAGTCAAGGCCACAACAGTGCTACTGCCGATGTAGACAGTGTAGATGTAGATACAGAACAAATCATAATTCTACATCACATTAGATAATTGTAATGGAACTAGCTGATAATAACCATCTCTGGGTTTTACTTTTCTCTCAGTAGTTGTATAAAAATAATAACAGACAATAAAACTGCAGCGAAAGACTTTTTTGTTTCTTTTTTTTATTCTGACAAGTATCTTACATATGCAGAAAGTATTTACATTCATATATACTATATTTGATGTTTGGTTGTGTGGAGCATACACATCCTGCTTGTCCTATACGCGTAAATGCAAGGTAGAGCTGACCATGTGAGAAACGGGGTTCCTTCAAATTCAGTCCGCAGTAGTGAAATGTTTGGCCTGAGCCTTATTGATTGGCATACTATAAGCTAATTTCATTGGAAATTGTAAAAAAAATGGCACATGAGTTGAGATCAATGGAATTCTTGGTATGACTATCGATTTTTCTTTACGTTTACCTGTTAAAATTATTACTTCAATAATATTATGAAGTAGTTGTTTGACACACAATCTTGTGCCATTACATAATATGGGTGAGTTAATATTTCGTGATAGTATTATTGACGATCCAATTTTCAGTTTCAGTGCATGCAGAGATATACTGGACGGATTTAAACAGTTTGAAAATTCGGTTGGATATTTGACGCTTTCTTCTTCATCCATTGCTGCATCTGTCGATTTATGTATTGTTTTTGCTCTTGAAATCATCTTTTATATCATTTAATTTATTTGTTGTATTACGTCATTCCTTGGTGTTAAAATTGTTCATTGACACAACCAGTCTTTATTTAGGTAGTTCATATCTATCGATGGGTACACATTGTCGATAAGCTGTTCCTCGGCTTCTGCCACACTGCGTAATTATTGTGTTAAAATAAGCGTACCAGGGCACAGGTCAAGATGGTAAGTACCATTCACCTTTTCAATAAATTTGCGCCAAATATGTGAGCTTTTGGATTTCCCATCTCTATTGCACGCACATTTTTTTAAAAAGATAACTTTTCAACCTTATCCCAAATTATTAATCTCTTTAAGCTTGTGTTTATTACATCTGCCGGTATTGATTTTGGAATTACCGGTAATGGTTGTCGAAAGTCTCCTGACAGTAGCAATAAAATCCCTCTCATTAATCCGTTACTTTTCCGAAGATCTTGTGATGTAGTAACGAGTGCTTTAAGACTTTTTTTTCTTTTTTTTTCCATTGTACATTCGTCTCTTATAGTCGTTATATCACTGGCTGGAAACTCTAGGCAGAGATTACACCCCGCAATTTGTGTTGCATAAACGCCATTGGTCTGCATGAACAGTATTGGCAACAAAGTGAAATATACGGACACACGCCCCATATTTTATATATTTTCTGATGCTTTCATTTGCCAAAAATTAGGGATGCCACTAAGAAAAAGAACTTTAATTCAAACGTTTATTTAGTAAAGTAATGCAATAAAATCTTCTTGAGCTTCTTCTCGCATCTATCCGCAGTGTATCTGTGACGTTTCAGAAGTCATGTTCTCTGGCGATCTCGTACCCAGAGGATGGGATAAGAGAACATGCCTTCCGAAACGTTACGGACTCACTACAGCTGTACGAGACAAGAAACCAAAGAACATTTTACAGCAAAGACACTCGGGGAGAACCTCCATTTGAGTATCGTTTAATCAGTGTCTCCCACTTATCGTCTTATTGAATCGTGGCTGCTACATCGCTCCGTTTAATTGGTGGTTAGCGTTGAGTTTCACAGATGCGCGTATGTACATTTTGCGCTGACAAAACGCAAGATGACAGTATTTGTCTTGCGTAGTCCTTTGCAGCGAGAGTCAGTCACATCTTGGTCGGCAAAATTTTGAAAGCCACTTTTTACTTTAAGACTCGCGGTGGAATTTCGGAGCTGAACGATCACAAATCTAGATGCAGCTGACACTGCTTTGGTTTGAGAGATCGCACAATGTTTTTGCACGCAGGGGACGCATTGCTATTACAATTTTCTGCTCTAACTTCGTTCTACTTCCTACATTTCTTTGAAATTTGGTAAATTCAGAGTGTAAGACAGGGCTATAGTCTTCCGCTCCTATTGTTCAATTTGTACATCTCAGAAACAATTATGGAAATAAAAGAAAGGTTCAGGAGTGCGATCAAAATTGAAGGTGTAAGAATATCAGTGTTACGATTCGGTGATGCCGTTGCTGTCCTTAGTCAATCCGAAGAAGAATTAAACGATATTCTGAATGTAATGAACAAACTAATGAGTACAGAATATGGATTAAGAGTAAATCGAAGAAAGACGAAAGAAACGAGAAGTAGTAGAAATGAGAACAGCGAGAAACTTAACATCAGGATTGATCGTCACGAAGTAGATGAAGTTAAGGAACTCTGCTGCCTAGGCAGAAAAATAACCAATGACGGACTACCTCTGACAAAAAGGGCATTCCTGGCCAAGAGAAGTCTAGTAGTATCATACACAGGCCTTAATTTGAGGAAGAAATTACTGAGAATGTACGTTTGGAGCACAGCACTGTACGGTAGTGAAACATCGACTGAGAGAAAACGGAAACAGAAGAGAATAGAAGCATTTGAGATGTCGTGCTACAGAGGAATGTTGAAAATTAGGTGGACTGATAAGGTAAGTAATGAGGAGGTTCTGAGCAGAATCGTAGAGCAAAGGAATATGTGGAAAACACTGACAAAGAGAAGCGACAAGTTGTTAGGACATCTGTTAAGACATCATGGAATAAATTCCATGGTACTAGAGGGAGCTGTATAGGGCATAATCTGTAGAGGAAAACAGAGATTGGAATACATCCTACAGATAACTGAGGACGTAGTTTGCAAGTGAAGAGGCTGGCACAAAAGAGGAATTCGTGGCGGGCCGCATCAAACCAGTCAGAAGACTGACAACTCGAAAAAAATTTCAGTCATGTTATCGAAAGTGAGACGAAACAAGCGCTGTTTCAGGTGATCGTGTGTGCCGGGACTTAAACAGTTAGCTGTTACTAGCGCCATGTCATCATAATGCGCCTGTGCGTAGCATACAAGTATTGCACCACAATCTAAGTTGTTGTTGTTGTGGTCTTCAGTCCTGGGACTGGTTTGATGCAGCTCTCCATGCTACTCTATCCTGTGCAAGCTTCTTCATCTCCCAGTACCTACTGCAACCTACATCCTTCTGAATCTGCTTAGTGTATTCATCTCTTGGTCTCCCCCTACGATTTTACCCTCCACACTGCCCTCCAATACTAAATTGGTGATCCCTTGATGCCTCAGAACATGTCCTACCAACCGATCCCTTCTTCTGGTCAAGTTGTGCCACAAACTTCTCTTCTCCCCAATCCTATTCAATACTTCCTCATTAGTTATGTGATCTACCCATCCAATCTTCAGCATTCTTCTGTAGCACCACATTTCGAAAGCTTCTATTCTCTTCTTGTCCAAACTATTTATCGTCCATGTTTCACTTCCATACATGGCTACACTCCATACAAATACTTTCAGAAATGACTTCCTGACACTTAAATCTATACTCGATGTTAGCAAATTTCTCTTCTTCAGAAACGCTTTTCTTGCCATTGCCAGTCTACATTTTATATCCTCTCTACTTCGACCATCATCAGTTATTTTGCTCCCCAAATAGCAAAACTCCTTTACTACTTTAAGTGTCTCATTTCCTAATCTAATACCCTCAACATCACCCGACTTAATTCGACTACATTCCATTATCCTCGTTTTGCTTTTGTTGATGTTCATCTTATATCCTCCCTTCAAGACACCATCCATTCCGTTCAACTGCTCTTCCAAGTCTTTTGCTGTCTCTGACAGAATTACAATGTCATCGGCGAACCTCAGCGTTTTTATTTCTTCTCCATGGATTTTAATACCTACTCCGAATTTTTCTTTTGTTTCCTTTACTGCTTGCTCAATATACAGATTGAATAACATCGGGGAGAGGCTACAACCCTGTCTTACTCCCTTCCCAACCACTGCTTCCCTTTCCTGTCCCTCGACTCTTACAACTGCCATCTGGTTTCTGTACAAATAGTAAATAGCCTTTCGCTCCCTGTATTTTACCCCTGCCACCTTCCGAATTTGAAAGAGAGTATTCCAGTCAACATTGTCAAAAGCTTTCTCTAAGTCTACAAATGCTAGGAATGTAGGTTTACCTTTCCTTAATCTATTTTCTAAGATAAGTCGTAAGGTCAGTATTGCCTCACGTGTTCCAGTACTTCTACGGAATCCAAACTGATCTTCGCCGAGGTCGGCTTCTACTAGTTTTTCCATTCGTCTGTAAAGAATTCGTGTTAGTATTTTGCAGCTGTGGCTTATCAAACTGATTGTTCGGTTATTTTCACATCTGTCAACACCTGCTTTCTTTGGGATTGGAATTATTATATTCTTCTTGAAGTCTGAGGGTATTTCGCCTGTTTCATACATCTTGCTCACCAGATGGCAGAGTTTTGTCAGGACTGGCTCTCCCAAGGCTGTCAGTAGTTCCAGTGGAATGTTGTCTACTCCGGGGGCCTTGTTTCGACTCAGGTCTTTCAGTGCTCTGTCAAACTCTTCACGCAGTATCGTATCCCCCATTTCATCTTCATCTACATCCTCTTCCATTTCCATAATATTGTCCTCAAGTGCATCGCCCTTGTATAGACCCTCTATATACTCCTTCCATCTTTCTGCTTTCCCTTCTTTGCTTAGAACTGGGTTTCCATCTGAGCTCTTGATGTTCATACAAGTGGTTCTCTTATCTCCAAAGGTCTCTTTAATTTTCCTGTAGGCAGTATCTATCTTACCCCTAGTGAGATAAGCCTCTACATCCTTACATTTCTCCTCTAGCCATCCCTGCTTAGCCATTTTGCACTTCCTGTCGATCTCATTTTTGAGACGTTTGTATTTCTTTTTGCCTGCTTCATTTACTGCATTTTTATATTTTCTCCTTTCATCAATTAAATTCAATATTTCTTCTGTTACCCAAGGATTTCTACTAGCCCTCGTCTTTTTACCTACTTGATCCTCTGCTGCCTTCACTACTTCATCCCTCAAAGCTACCCATTCTTCTTCTACTGTATTTCTTTCCCCCATTCCTGTCAATTGTTCCCTTATGCTCTCCCTGAAACTGTGTACAACCTGTGGTTCTTTCAGTTTATCCAGGTCCCATCTCCTTAAATTCCCACCTTTTTGCAGTTTCTTCAGTTTTAATCTACAGGTCATAACCAATAGATTGTGGTCAGAGTCCACATCTGCCCCTGGAAATGTCTTACAATTTAAAACCTGGTTCCTAAATCTCTGTCTTACCATTATATAATCTATCTGATACCTTTTAGTATCTCCAGGGTTCTTCCATGTATACAACCTTCTATCATGATTCTTAAACCAAGTGTTAGCTATGATTAAGTTGTGCTCTGTGCAAAATTCTACCAGGCGGCTTCCTCTTTCATTTCTTAGCCCCAATCCATATTCACCTACTACGTTTCCTTCTCTCCCTTTTCCTACACTCGAATTCCAGGCACCCATGACTATTAAATTTTCGTCTCCCTTCACTATCTGAATAATTTCTTTTATTTCATCATACATTTCTTCAATTTCTTCGTCATCTGCAGAGCTAGTTGGCATATAAACTTGTACTACTGTAGTAGGTGTGGGCTTCGTATCTATCTTGGCCACAATAATGCGTTCACTATTTTGTTTGTAGTAGCTTACCCGCTTTCCTATATTCCTATTCATTATTAAACCTACTCCTGCATTACCCCTATTTGACTTTGTGTTTATAACCCTGTATTCACCTGACCAGAAGTCTTGTTCCTCCTGCCACCGACGTTCACTAATACCCACTATATCTAACTTTAACCTATCCATTTCCCTTTTCAAATTTTCTAACCTACCTGCCCGATTACGGGATCTGACATTCCACGCTCCGATCCGTAGAACGCCAATTTTCTTTCTCCTGATAACGACGTCCACTTGAGTAGTCCCCGCCCGGAGATCCGAATGGGGGACTATTTTACCTCCGGAATATTTTACCCAAGAGGACGCCATCATCATGTAATCATACAGTAAAGCTACATGCCCTCGGGAAAAATTACGGCCGTAGTTTCCCCTTGCTTTCAGCCGTTCGCAGTACCAGCACTGCAAGGCCGTGGTGGTTATTGTTAGAAGGCCAGATCAGTCAATCATCCAGACTGTTGCCCTTGCAACTACTGAAAAGGCTGCTGCCCCTCTTCAGGAACCACACGTTTGTCTGGCCTCTCAACAGTTACCCCTCCGTTGTGGTTGTACCTACGGTACGGCTATCTGTATCGCTGAGGCACGCAAGCCTCCCCACCAACGGCAAGGTCCATGGTTCATGGGGGGACAATCTAAGTATGAAACTAAAAATTAAAAGAGCTTTTCCAAGCTTTGTCAACATATGCTTCAGTGTATTAATGTTTAAATTGTTAAATCTCAGAATGATCGGATGAATATGTTTCCTTAAATACATGGTTTTAAATAAAAAAACAGTAGGCGGTAAATAATAAAGCTAGAAAGCCCAAAGTTGTTCACAATGTGCAAATTTATGTCAAAATCAACTGTTACAAGTCTGAAAGTGATCGGAGTAATATTTTGATCAACATCGGCGTTTTTACGAGAAACTGTAGGCACTAAATACTGGACTCAGGAAAATAAAAATTGGTGTAAAGCTTCTATTTCATATAAAAACATTAACTATGTAAGCTACCTCTAATAGTTTTTTAGTAATTTATTTAGAACTAAATCTGGAACAAAAACGTACTTATTTGTAGCAGATTAAATATCATTTATATTAAGGACAGAAGGTTCTGATGACAGCGCTTGATTACATCCATTAAATAATGAAGATATAACTAGTTTCAAGACTTTGATTTAAATAACAATCAATACAAGGTCTCTTAAAGGTGCAGTTCAGAGGTCGTGTTCTACTGCCCGAATGAGGTAGTCTTGCGGCCCGCGGTTCTCAGCCGTATTTTAGAATATTTTGGATGTAGGAACTTACGACCGAATCCAGAAACGTCAACTAACGTTAACAGCTATTTAAAGGTATAGTTTCCCCGCTCAGATACAGAAATGCGTGCATAGACAGTGACATTTTAAGATGTGGTTTATTTTAAGTGACATTGGTGAACTGGCTTAGAGCCCGCAGCTCGTGGTCGTGCGGTAGCGTTCTCGCTTCCCGCGCCCGGGTTCCCGGGTTCGATTCCCGGCGGGGTCAGGGATTTTCTCTGCCTCGTGATGACTGGGTGTTGTGTGATGTCCTTAGGTTAGTTAGGTTTAAGTAGTTCTAAGTTCTAGGGGACTGATGACCATATATGTTAAGTCCCATAGTGCTCAGAGCCATTTTTGAACTGGCTTAGAGCTAACTAATGTTGGCCGCTTAGTTCAAGGGCAGAGCGACAAGCAGCGCTGCCGGTGTAGGTTTAGAGGGGGCGGATGACTTACTGCTTGTCTTCCAGCAGTGACACCTCATGGGTGTGCGACTCATACCGGTCAGGTGCTGTGGTGTAAATTTGGTGGTAGGAGAACAATTACGTTCAAAACATTTAGAAAACACTTGTGATCGTATCTCATATTATCGGCCTTTACCGGAATTCAGCTTACCGCGCCCTTACTGTAGCTAGTCTGTTGGGTGCTTATAACATAATAATGTATGAAAATTACCACTTCAGTTAAAAATAAGAGTGGTACATATGCAGCCCAAGGTGCCACCACACAATGTCCTTATTGTCTCTTAAGCAAAAAAGTTTGACGACCACTATGCTACAGCATATTAAATGCGATGTAGATAATTTGATGGAGTGGAAGACTGAAGTAAAGAAATTTCTATTGGGCAACTCTTTCTATTTCATTGCAAAGTATCTTCACGGAAGATGTTAAATATAATGTTTTAGGTTTTATGTAATTAAAATTTGCAGTGGAATGTGTCTTCGTAATGATAAGTCATTTCATTTTACTGCTCTTACATTAAATTACACGGACAGTTTTGACTTCCTCCCAATACCCAGAGACCTGCGGCATCAGTGCAGAACGAGTAATGTAACGTAAAGCAACATCGCCTGCTCGTGTATGACTGCGCAGTTCGATTTCAGGCCGTAGGAGGTTCGCCGTCAGGTAATACAGTCCCATCCGGGCACCACCAACACGCGGTCGTTTAATTTTTCATCAGCGGCAGGAATGGCGACACGAATTTCGTCACTCGTTTCGGAATTCACGAACACTACCTCGCCACGCGTCGTGGGTCGTCTGCAGGACATATTGACACACGTGTCACTCTGCATTATTTGTGCGACTTAAATTATTCACGGCAAACACGCAGTTCGCCAGTTTTAAAAATATGCGCAGTGCACTCCCGGTGGCACAGAGAAACCACATCAAAAATGTACACACTGCTCTGGTTGGGTAAGGCTGACAGCGTGAAGGCAGATGAAGCGCAGAACTGCTCGCGTAGCACAGACCACAGGTAGTTTGGCAGTGGCGCCGGGAACCTGACACAGGTCACAAGGAGCCAGCAAAGCAGGTTCTCGAACCAGCGCGAGCGAGACACGCAGTCCTGTCGAGGCAGGATCAACAGCATGGGTTTCGAAAAAGACGGTCACGTGAAACCCAGCTCGCGCTATTCGTCCACGAGACTCAGAGGGCCATAGACACGGGTTCACAGGTAGATGCCGTGTTTCTCGACTTCCGCAAGGCGTTCGATACAGTTCCCCACAGTCGTTTAATGAACAAAGTAAGAGCATATGGACCAACAGACCAATTGTGTGATTGGATTGAGGAGTTCCTAGATAACAGGACGCAGCATGTCATTCTCAATGGAGAGAAGTCCTCCGAAGTAAGAGTGATTTCAGGTGTGCCGCAGGGGAGTGTCATAGGACCGTTGCTATTCACAATATATATAAATGACCTGGTGGATGACATCGGAAGTTCACTGAGGCTTTTTGCGGATGATGCTGTCGTGTATCGAGACGTTGTAACAATGGAAAATTCTACTGCAATGCAGGAGGATCTGCAGCGAATTGGCGTATGGTGCAGGAAATGGCAATTGAATCCCAATGTAGACAAGTGTAATGTGCTGCGAATACACAGAAAGATAGATCCTTTATCATTTAGCTACAATATAGCAGGTCAGCAACTGGTAGCAGTTAATACCATAAATTATCTGGGAGTACGCATTAGGAGGATTTAAAATGGAATGATCATATAATGTTGATCATCTGTAAAGCAGATGCCAGACTGAGATTCATTGGAATAATCCTAAGCAAATGCAATCCGAAAACAAAGGAAGTAGGTTACAGTACGCTTGTTCGCCCACTGCTTGAATACTGCTGAGCAGTGTGGGATCCGTACCAGATAGGGTTGATAGAAGATATAGAGAAGATCCAACGGAGAGCAGCGCGCTTCGTTACAGGATCATTTAGTAATCGCGAAAGCGTTACGGAGATGATAGATTAACTACAGTGGAAGACTCTGCAAGAGAGACGCTCAGTAGCTCGGTACGGGCTTTTGTCAAACTTTCGAGAACATACCTTCACCGAAGAGTCAAGCAGTATATTGCTCCCTCCTACGTATATCTCGCGAAGAGACCGTGAGGATAAAATCAGAGAGATTAGAGCCCACACAGGGGCATACCGACAATCCTTCTTTCCACGAACAATACGAGACTGGAATAGAAGGGAGAACCGATAGAGGTACTGAAGGTACCCTCCGCCACACACCGTCAGGTGGCTTGCGGAGTATGGATGTAGATGTAGATGTAGGTGTACGACGGTAAACGGTATAGCATTGTGCGAAGGCATTGTGTCAGGCGGAATATCTTTGAGAGTGTGTACTAACCATGTAAGGAATCATTATGTATTACATCTTGCGATATAATTAATAATGGCAGGACAGCCAAGTGAAAGGTTGCAGCCCCAAAAATGTATTTGAGAACGTAACTGGACTCGTTCTTACAGAATTCAAACGGGCAATGCACATGTGAGTGCAATTTGTGTAACGTGTAACTTTACATGAAGATACCGAAAAACCAACAGTAGAGGGTATGCCACTGAGTGCAAATTGCAAGCATTTGAAGAGAAACGTCTTGATCTGACACAAAGCAATGGACTGCATGTGATTACTGGATGCACTGCTCGCCATCTTACCTTCCGGTGTTGACAATTACAGACGATCACACTGTTGAGTTACACAGCTACTGACGCTTGACATCAGGGTAGAAAAGAGCACTTAAATAGTATAACATCGCCTGTTGTAGGGTTATGAAGGCGTAAGACAGGTGGTAAGTGAGGCAAATGGGAGTAAATCTAGGAGACACCAGGACGAGGTCAGTTTCAGTTTACCTATATTTAGTCCGTAACTTCGTACAAAATAAGTCTGACTTGTAAGGCGTGCTCGGACATAAACAACTTACAAAATTCATCAAGAAAACGTGTAGGTCCACTACCCTCGGAGGTGCCGACAGGTAACAGTTTATGTTACTCAAGAAACATTAGTGCAAGAGGTGACTAACAGTAGTAGCCGCTGTTCATACACGTGGACATCATTTCCACAAAGAAAGACAATTATTCAGCAACATTTTCATATCACTGTAAGATAATGTCCTACAGACAGCTGCTAGAAAACCTTGCAGCTGAGAGGTATCATGTAAGCATTATGCAAGAACAGGTTATTAAAGACTGTGTATATATTCTCATCAGTGTGTATACGAAGAAAAAAACAGAGTTCGGATTTACGTGAGCTGTTGTGGCGCGGCGGGTGGCTAGTAAAATATTGTATAAGAATATTAAAGCTTCGCCGTCTTTCACGAGAGACTGGAAACTATTTCTGCGGTCAGCCAGAAAGTGATGGAGAACATACTGACCATAATTTCCTGTTTGCAATTTCGTATTCTTCTTCTACTCTCCGGGCAACGGCCTTGCCGCAGTGGATACACCGGTTCCCGTAAGGTCACCGAATTTAAGCGCTGTCGGGCGTGGTCGGCACTTGGATGGGTGACCATCCAGGCCGCCATGCGCTGTTGCCATTTTTCGGGGTGCACTCAGCCTCGTGATGCCAATTGAGGAGCTACTCGACCGAATAGTAGCGGCTTCGGTCAAAAATACCATCTTACGACGGGGAGAGTGGTGTGCTGACCCCACGCCCCTCCTATCCGCATCCTCCACTGAGGATGACACGGCGGTCGGATGGTCCCAGTAGGCCACTCGTGGCCTGACGACGGAGTGCTTCTGATACTCTCCGAAAGAAATGTTTCAATCTCTGTTTACTCAATGGCATCTGGGACTATGATTATAAATAAATGTTTTGAGTTCTAACTGATTAATGTATTTAGTGAAAGTTCACACGTACAAACACATTCCTGATAATAAGAATAATAACATCTCTATCATAAACAGCACTATGAGCAGTTCAGAGGCGACCTCTACAGTAAGTTGCAATTAAACATTATTTCGCCCCGACTCCTAATCATCGAAGTTAATTTCTCGCCACAAAAGTGGAAAATAATCTCACCACTGACGCGCGGTTTTGTTAACATTAAGGGCGGCACTCAAACAGTTACTTACGCGAAATCTAAGCGACCCTGGACGGTGTACAGTCCTCGCGAGTTCACTTCCTATTTGTTCCGAAAACAAAATTTAGTACCTACTATACCTTTTTCTCATTACTTGAGAAGACTACTTTTAAAGCCAGTGGGATTCTACGAGCACTACTGAACTCTGTGTACTGAGGCTTGCCAAAATTCAACGATAATCCTTTTGTCTTGAACCATTAGTTGATGTTCACTTAAAACTTCCGGGCTAAATAGGCCATGGTAAATGTATAAAACTCTCCCCTGACGTTTCGTCTCTGACTGCGGGAGACATCCTCCGAGGTACAGCGGCGAACTGCCGCAGTCGGAGACGAACCGTCAGGGGAGAGTTTTACACATCGACCACGGCCTATCAGCCCAGAAGTTTTAAGTGAAGGCAATACCGGCCGTGAAAGCCCATATTGTATGATCATTTGTTGATGTTTTCGAGTATTTCCTAACCTACTTTTTCAGCAAGGGAATGATACCGCGTTTTGTTCCAATATTTCAACTTCAAAACGGATGAACTTTGTATCTTCTGATGCATAAAATCATTTATATATCGTATATTGGAAACAACATAGGACCGAAAATAGAACCCTGCGGTACACCATGTCTGATTGCTTCAAAGTCTGAGTGCCTGTTATTACGTGGTAGATAACATAAAAACTATGAACCTGTTGTTAATAATATTTCATAATATTTTAATTTTTATCCTACATATTTCTTAAGGAAAAACTATGAATATAAAATTAGAGAGATTCGAGTGCATACAGAGGCATACCTACAATCGTTCTTCCCGTAAAAAATTCACGACTCTAACAGGATAGGTGTCGGGGAAGGGGGGGGGGGGTGGAGTGACAGTGGTCCAATAACGTTTGTTATTATTCTTGCCTTCAGATAGCTTGATACTGATCAAGCTAATCACTAATCAAAAAAGCATTTTATATAGAGAAATGATCTAAGCAAGGAAATGGTATCTTTAGATGTTCACCTATGCTTAAGGAAGACTAACAAACAAAATCCATGGAGTGTGTAACAACTCAATTCTGAAAGTTACAAACTCTATCAATCGTTTCCTGTGAGCATAATTTGCACAGCATTTTGAGAAGTACAGCTTCCTGTAATAGTGAAAATGGAGAGAATGAGCTTACCAAAGATAGCACTAAAACTGCAGAAACTTTATGTAACATTTTTCTCTAAGTAGCACATCTTTAGATTTGAGCACTTCCTTGTGCATAGCTTACAGTTTCTAAGAAACTTATCTGAAAACAGATTTGATAAAATTCTATATCGCCTGCATCTAATTGCACAAAAGAATTTTTCAGAGTAATGCTCCCTTAGAAGTAAATTTTCAAGTGGTTGTGGTGGAATCAGTAGAAAAGTAATGCAATGGTGTTCAACTGAACTTCATAATATACTAAATTATGCATGTAGTGAATTTTTTCACAGTGCTATGTTTCTCTGATAGGCTGAAATATGATATCACGCCATTTCACAATAAAGGAGACAAAACATTAGAAAAGAATAAGTGACCCATCTCATTACTGCCAGTATTTTCACATAATTTCGAGAAGATGATATACAACGGATTGTACAAACTATTGGCACAAAAACATACAGAGCAGCAAAAAGTTTGGATTTCAAAAAGGATTATCAACTTAGTATGCAGATTTATATTGACAAATGATGTACTAGAATCGACAATAACAATTTACTACCATTGGGAACCTACTGCGACACGGATAAGGCTTTTGAATGTGTGAATCATTATATCCTTAGGCATCTACATTCATACTTCATAAGTGGCGGAGGGTACAAACATGTAGCTACATATGAAAAATGTTGTAAACAACAATGTGTATGAATAAAAATCAGTTGCGAAATGTATGAAAAATCATCACACGAAAACGGATTGACCGATTTTGTTGATTTTTAGTTACTGCGTTCGTTACTGTCGGGACAAGGTTTGCATGAAAGAAAACTTTTGGAAAAAGTATTATTTTATGCGTATGTCCGTAATTGAGGATGGTAATATCATCTTTAGTATGAAAATGAAAATAAACAATATTTTTGCGTTCAGTTTGACATTTCTGCTGTCACCTGTTTTCATAACAAAAAAATCAGTTCAGTTATGTACATAATACACAAATACATTTTGGAAAAATGCGGGAGCTACCCTAAGCTACTGTATGTTTGAAATATCATCAATTGAGAATGCTTTTTGTCTTTACTGTGTTCGTAATTGTCAGGACAAGGATTTTATGAAAGAAATTTTTTTGGAAAATCCACCGGAAAAGTAAAATTAAAGTCAACTATGAAAGAGCTTCACTTGTGAACGGCTCCAACGATTTGGGAGGTTTTTTTCATGTGTGTGTTCGTAAGTGTGGATGGAAATATCATTTTTGGTATGAAAAAGAAAAGAAAATTTTTGCATTCAGTTCTATAGTTTTGCAGTCACCAGTTGTCATAACAAAAAAATCTGTTTTACAGTTATCTACTTAATATATAAAAACATACATAATACATAAATGATAAGTGTTCAGTTTGACAGTTCTTCAGTCACGTTTTTTCATACCAAAAAAATCTGTTTTATAGTTATGTATATGTAATACATAAAAAGTACTGTTGTTACCGAAAATCTCGAAACGGTTCTTGACCGAATTACCACAAATTTTTTCACGATACTCTAATATTCGGACGAACATAGGCAGATAAGCTACATATTTATATAATATACACTACTGCCCATTAAAATTGATACACCACAAAGATGACGTGCTACAGACGCCATACTGACGTATCACCCGGCGTCATGGTATGGGGTGCCACTGGTTAGACGTCTTGGTCACCTCTTGTTCGGACTGACGGCACTTTGAACAGTAGACGTTACATTTCAGATGTGTTACGACCCGTGGCTCTAACCTTCATTCGATCCCTGCGAAACCCTACATTTCGGCAGCGTAATGTACGACCGCAAGTTGCAGGTCCTGTACGGGACTTTCTGGATACAGAAAATGTTCGACTGCTGGCCTGGCCAGCACATTCTCGAGATCCTCACCAATTGAAAACATCTGGTCAGTGGTGGCCGAGCAACTGGCTCGTCACAATACGCCAGTCACTACTCTTGATGAACTGTGGTATCGTGTTGAGGCTGCATGGGCAGCTGTACCTGTACACGCCATCCAAGCTCTGTTTGACTCAATGCCCGGGCGTATCAAGGCCGTTATTATGGCCAGAGGTGGTTGTTCGGGGTACTGATTTCTCAGGATCTATGTACCCAAATTGCGTGAACATGTAATGACATGTGAGTTCCACTATAATATACACTCCTGGAAATTGAAATAAGAACACCGTGAATTCATTGTCCCAGGAAGGGGAAACTTTATTGACACATTCCTGGGGTCAGATATATCACATGATCACACTGACAGAACCACAGGCACATAGACACAGGCAACAGAGCATGCACAATGTCGGCACTAGTACAGTGTATATCCACCTTTCGCAGCAATGCAGGCTGCTATTCTCCCATGGAGACGATCGTAGAGATGCTGGATGTAGTCCTGTGGAACGGCTTGCCATGCCATTTCCACCTGGCGCCTCAGTTGGACCAGCGTTCGTGCTGGACGTGCTGACCGCTTGAGACGACGCTTCATCCAGTCCCAAACATGCTCAATGGGGGACAGATCCGGAGATCTTGCTGGCCAGGGTAGTTGACTTACACCTTCTAGAGCACGTTGGGTGGCACGGGATACATGCGGACGTGCATTGTCCTGTTGGAACAGCAAGTTCCCTTGCCGGTCTAGGAATGGTAGAACGATGGGTTCGATGACGGTTTGGATGTACCGTGCACTATTCAGTGTCCCCTCGACGATCACCAGTGGTGTACGGCCAGTGTAGGAGATCGCTCCCCACACCATGATGCCGGGTGTTGGCCCTGTGTGCCTCGGTCGTATGCAGTCCTGATTGTGGCGCTCACCTGCACGGCGCCAAACACGCATACGACCATCATTGGCACCAAGGCAGAAACGACTCTCATCGCTGAAGACGACACGTCTCCATTCGTCCCTCCATTCACGCCTGTCGCGACACCACTGGAGGCGGGCTGCACGATGTTGGGGCGTGAGCGGAAGACGGCCTAACGGTGTGCGGGACCGTAGCCCAGCTTCATGGAGACGGTTGCGAATGGTCCTCGCCGATACCCCAGGAGCAACAGTGTCCCTAATTTGCTGGGAAGTGGCGGTGCGGTCCCCTACGGCACTGCGTAGGATCCTACGGGGTCTTGGCGTGCATCCGTGCGTCGCTGCGGTCCGGTCCCAGGTCGACGGGCACGTGCACCTTCCGCCGACCACTGGCGACAACATCGATGTACTCTGGAGACCTCACGCCCCACGTGTTGAGCAATTCGGCGGTACGTCCACCCGGCCTCCCGCATGCCCACTATACGCCCTCGCTCAAAGTCCGTCAACTGCACATACGGTTCACGTCCACGCTGTCGCGGCATGCTACCAGTGTTAAAGACTGCGATGGAGCTCCGTATGCCACGGCAAACTGGCTGACACTGACGGCGGCGGTGCACAAATGCTGCGCAGCTAGCGCCATTCGACGGCCAACACCGCGGTTCCTGGTGTGTCCGCTGTGCCGTGCGTGTGATCATTGCTTGTACAGCCCTCTCGCAGTGTCTGGAGCAAGTATGGTGGGTCTGACACACCGGTGTCAATGTGTTCTTTTTTCCATTTCCAGGAGTGTATTTGTCCAATGAATACCCGTTTATCATTTGCATTTCTTCTTGATGTAGCAATTTTAATGGCCAGTAGTGTATAAAGGGGAAAGCACTGTTATCACAAATCTCGAAAAGTTCTTGACCGATTTACTTACAATTTTTACACGATACTCTAACGAACCTTCGGACAGACGCCTGCAATATATTTTTGTAATACATTACATATACAAATATATGTGTAACATAGAAAGTGGAAACCCTTTCCCAATAATCTCGAAAAGATCTTGACCGATTTCCTTCGATTTTTTTACACTATACTCTACCGAAATCGATAGAGAGGGGGAACTGGAGATGGACAAACAGAAGGTAGGAGGGGGACGAGGTTCTGCACAGAGAGTTGGGGGGGGGGGGGGGGCTGGGGGAGGACACTTACGGAGCTACTGAACTTCCACACGCAAATGAACGTAGGGGGAGGAGGATGTGGCATCAAATGCTGCATAATCGAGAGTATAATAGCGGGAGAGTCCCCCATTCGGATCTCTGGGCGGGGACTACTCAAGAGGATGTCATTATCAGGAGAAAGAAAACTGGTGTTCTACGGATCGGAGCGTGGAATGTCAGATCTCTTAATCGGGCAGGTAGGTTAGAAAATTTAAAAAGGGAAATGGATAGGTTAAAGTTAGATATAGTGGGAATTAGTGAAGTTCGGTGGCAGGAGGAATAAGACTTTTGGTCAGGTGAATGCAGGGTTATAAATACAAAATCAAATAGTGGTAATGCAGGAGTAGATTTAATAATGAATAGGAAAATAGGAATGCGGGTAAGCTACCACAAACAGCATAGTGAACGCATTATTGTGGGCAAGATACACTCCTGGAAATGGAAAAAAGAACACATTGACACCGGTGTGTCAGACCCACCATATTTGCTCCGGACACTGCGAGAGGGCTGTACAAGCAATGATCACACGCACGGCACAGCGGACACACCAGGAACCGCGGTGTTGGCCGTCGAATGGCGCTAGCTGCGCAGCATTTGTGCACCGCCGCCGTCAGTGTCAGCCAGTTTGCCGTGGCATACGGAGCTCCATCGCAGTCTTTAACACTGGTAGAATGCCGCGACAGCGTGGACGTGAACCGTATGTGCAGTTGACGGACTTTGAGCGAGGGCGTATAGTGGGCATGCGGGAGGCCGGGTGGACGTACCGCCGAATTGCTCAACACGTGGGGCGTGAGGTCTCCACAGTACATCGATGTTGTCGCCAGTGGTCGGCGGAAGGTGCACGTGCCCGTCGACCTGGGACCGGACCGCAGCGACGCACGGATGCACGCCAAGACTGTAGGATCCTACGCAGTGCCGTAGGGGACCGCACCGCCACTTCCTAGAAAATTAGGGACACTGTTGCTCCTGGGGTATCGGCGAGGACCATTCGCAACCGTCTCCATGAAGCTGGGCTACGGTCCCGCACACCGTTAGGCCGTCATCCGCTCACGCCCCAACATCGTGCAGCCCGCCTCCAGTGGTGTCGCGACAGGCGTGAATGGAGGGACGAATGGAGACGTGTAGTCTTCAGCGATGAGAGTCGCTTCTGCCTTGGTGCCAATGATGGTCGTATGCGTGTTTGGCGCCGTGCAGGTGAGCGCCACAATCAGGACTGCATACGACCAAGGCACACAGGGCCAACACCCGGCATCATGGTGTGGGGAGCGATCTCCTACACTGGCCGTACACCACTGGTGATCGTCGAGGGGACACTGAATAGTGCACGGTACATCCAAAGCGTCATCGAACCCATCGTTCTACCATTCCTAGACCGGCAAGGGAACTTGCTGTTCCAACAGGACAATGCACGTCCGCATGTATCCCGTGCCACCCAACGTGCTCTAGAAGGTGTAAGTCAACTACCCTGGCCAGCAAGATCTCCGGATCTGTCCCCCATTGAGCATGTTTGGGACTGGATGAAGCGTCGTCTCACGCGGTCTGCACGTCCAGCACGAACGCTGGTCCAACTGAGGCGCCTGGTGGAAATGGCATGGCAAGCCGTTCCACAGGACTACATCCAGCATCTCTACGATCGTCTCCATGGGAGAATAGCAGCCTGCATTGCTGCGAAAGGTGGATATACACTGTACTAGTGCCGACATTGTGCATGCTCTGTTGCCTGTGTCTATGTGCCTGTGGTTCTGTCAGTGTGATCATGTGATGTATCTGACCCCAGGAATGTGTCAATAAAGTTTCCCCTTCCTGGGACAATGAATTCACGGTGTTCTTATTTCAATTTCCAGGAGTGTAAATACGAAGCCCACACCTACTACAGTAGTACAAGTTTATGTGCCAACTAGCTCTGCAGATGACAAAGATATTGAAGATATGTATGATGAAATAAAAGAAATTTTTCAGATAGTGAAGGGAGACGAAAATTTAATAGTCATGGGTGACTGGAATTCGGTAGTAGGAAAAGGGAGAGAAGGAAACGTAGTAGGTGAATATGGATTGGGGCTAAGAGATGAAAGACGAAGCCGCCTGATAGAATTTTGCACAGAGCACAACTTAATCATACCTAACACTTGGTTCAAGAATCATAAAAGAAGGTTGTATACGTGGAAGGAGCCTGGAGATACTGACAGGTTTCAGATAGATTATATAATGGTAAGTCAGAGATTTAGGAACCAGGTTTTAAATTGTAAGACATTTCCAGGGGCAGATGTGGACTCTGACCACAATCTATTGGTTATGAGCTGTAGATTAAAACCGAAGAAACTGCAAAAAGTTGGGAATTTAAGGAGATGGTATAACACTCCTACCTGCTACTGCTATACCATAACCTCGAAACTGGAGGCAGTTTGCAAAACAGAATTATTTTGTTAGAGTAATAATGGTATAAAGCAACAGATCAGTGTCACCCTCTGAGAGGAATTTTGATATGTTGACCGTGTTGTACCTAACGGAGGTGGCTTATCGGAAGTGAAAGTCAGAATTACGTAAATATTTGAACAGTAACAAACAAAATTTTCCCTAGCTATACTGTTTATAGAATAAGGAAAACGGTCGCCAGCCTAATTAGGCAAGAGAAAGATTAATGTTCTCGTTTAAGAAAGTAGGTATAAGTAACTATAACGGATCAACGCAACCTATACTTTGTCACACGCGAGTGCAGTGAACTCTGACACATACATATGTTTACGGTAAGATTGAAACTAACAGAACAACAGAAACAATTTGCAAAATTATAACAGATACCAAAGCACACTATTACTTTCAGGGCTTACACAAAGTGAATGGTCTTTATAACATTACTATTAATATGCACTTCTAATACACAAGAGAGACAAACACTTAGCAAACATGAGTATATAACGTTTCACAACTGCAGCTTTCTCACTTTTACTACAGCGAAACACAATGTTGACAAAATTGCAAGAAACTGACTCACCTTTTAGAATTTACTACAGACAACAATGTGATCATTTACTTTATAAGCCTCAGTCTTAAGAACTTTTAATTTTGAAGTTAGCAACAGAACTTTAATAAGCAGTTTTAATAGGAATATTTTCAGCAAACAACATTTACTTTAACTCACTCTCTTGCCACCTTAACTTTAACTTTCTTTTTACTATGTTGAACAGGCATTAATGAGCAAAATATTGGGCTTTAATGTTCTTTTAGTAAGGACACTCGGATATCACTTTAGCTCAAACGGAGAGGAACCTAAGAGTTGTTAGAATGAGGAAAAAAAATAAGGGTTGGTACATAAATTCAGATATAAATTACCTTATATTTGAGCACACTAACACATCCATTAAGCTGTTCCTTCACTGTATATCATTGTAGTATTCCGATGCAATGATTGCGCAATGTGGTGGCAACTGCATGTTGGTAGGTGGAATTGCAGGTAGAATTGCTGGACTCTGTCGTTTCTTGGTGGCGATGATAGATACAAATTCCAGAATAGTTCCAGCTATTTATTCATCCATCCGAGGCATTGGAAAGCGGCAGGAAAAGCCTCTCTCGGAACCAGCACAATATGCATCTTTTACATGGCAGAGCATAGTATGGTAGCTCGTCCCCGACTCGTAGCTCGTCCCCGACTCGTACCTCGTCCCCAACTCGTGGCTCGTCCCCGACTGACTATTAGTTCCACCTTTTCTACGTAGGCCAACCACAATTTGCGTGCGCTACGCAGTTCCGTTCCCGAGGGGAACCACTTCACCTTTTACATACAAACTAAGAACCCTAAGTGAGGATCAGCAGTTTACATAACAGTAACCAAATACATTAAATAAAACAGAACATTTTCACATATTGACATTTCTACCAAAATTATTCACACAAAATTACAATCATATACAGTAAGTTTTGACCCCTCCAAATGGGACAAAGAGTTTAAATGAAAGATACACTACTTTGCATAGAATCAAATCACGACATCAAAGGTTTGACAAAGAAAAGAGTATACAATTTTGTGTTATCTGTTCAATCAAACACATTTACAGAAGCTCAATGACGTAATATTAAATTAAATAAAAGCAAAATAAATCAGTTGAGCATTAGAGCTATGGTGTTACAATGGGACCTGGATAAACTGAAAGAACCAGAGGTTGTACAGATTTTCGGGGAGAGCATAAGGGAACAATTGACAGGAATGGGGGAAAGAAATACAGAGGAAGAAGAATGGGTAGCTTTGAGGGATGAAGTAGTGAAGGCAGCAGAGGATCAAGTAGGTAAAAAGACGAGGACTAGTAGAAATCCTTGGGTAACAGAACAAATATTGAATTTAATTGATGAAAGGAGAAAATATAAAAATGCAGTAAATGAAGCAGGCAAAAAGGAATACAAACGTCTCAAAAATGAGATCGACAGGAAGTGCAAAATGGCTAAGCAGGGATGGCTAGAGGACAAATGTAAGGATGTAGAGGCTTATCTCACTAGGGGTAAGATAGATACTGCCTACAGGAAAATTAAAGAGACTTTTGGAGATAAGAGAACCACTTGTATGAACATCAAGAGCTCAGATGGAAACCCAGTTCTAAGCAAAGAAGGGAAAGCAGAAAGGTGGAAGGAGTATATAGAGGGTCTATACAAGGGCGATGTACTTGAGGACAATATTATGGAAATGGAAGAGGATGTAGATGAAGATGAAATGGGAGATACGATACTGCGTGAAGAGTCTGACAGAGCACTGAAAGACCTGAGTCGAAACAAGGCCCCCAGAGTAGACAACATTCCATTGGAACTACTGACGGCCTTGGGAGAGCCAGTCCTGACAAAACTCTACCATCTGGTGAGCAAGATGTATGAAACAGGCGAAATACCCTCAGACTTCAAGAAGAATATAATAATTCCAATCCCAAAGAAAGCAGGTGTTGACAGATGTGAAAATTACCGAACAATCAGTTTATTAAGCCACAGCTGCAAAATACTAACACGAATTCTTTACAGACGAATGGAAAAACTAGTGGAAGCCGACCTCGGGGAAGATCAGTTTGGATTCCGTAGAAATACTGGAACACGTGAGGCAATACTGACCTTACGACTTATCTTAGAAGAAAGATTAAGGAATGGCAAACCTACGTTTCTAGCATTTGTAGACTTAGAGAAAACTTTTGACAATGTTGACTGGAATACTCTCTTTCAAATTCTAAGGTTGGCAGGGGTGAAATACAGGGAGCGAAAGGCTATTTACAATTTGTACAGAAACCAGATGGCAGTTAAAAGAGTCGAGGGACATGAAAGGGAAGCGGCGGTTGGGAAGGGAGTAAGACAGGGTTGTAGCCTCTCCCCAATGTTATTCAATCTGTATATTGAGCAAGCAGTAAAGGAAACAAAAGAAAAATTCGGCGGAGTAGGTATTAAAATCCATGGAGAAGTAATAAAAAATTTGAGGTTCGTCGATGACACTGTAATTCTGTCAGAGACAGCAAAGGACTTGGAAGAGCAGTTGAACGGAATGGATGGTGTCTTGAAGGGAGGATATAAGATGAACATCAGCAAAAGCAAAAGGAGGATAATGGAATGTAGTCGAATTAAGTCGGGTGATGCTGAGGGTATTAGATTAGAAAATGAGACACATAAAGTAGTAAAGGAGTTTCGCTATTTGGGAGCAAAATAACTGATGATGGTCGAAGTAGAGAGGATATAAAATGTAGACTGGCAATGGCAAGGAAAGCGTTTCTGAAGAAGAGAAATTTGTTAACATCGAGTATAGATTTAAATGTCAGGAAGTCATTTCTGAAAGTATTTGTATGGAGTGTAGCCTTGTGTGGAAGTGAAACATGGACGGTAAATAGTTTGGACAAGAAGAGAACAGAAGCTTTCGAAATGTAGTGCTACAGAAGAATGCTGAAGATTAGACGGGTAGATCACATAACTAATGAGAAAGTATTGAATAGGATTGGGGAGAAGAGAAGTTTGTGGCACAACTTGACCAGAAGAAGGGATCGGTTGGTAGGACATGTTCTGAGGCATCAAAGGATCACCAATTTAGTATTGGAGGGCAGCGTGGAGGGTTAAAATCGTAGGGGGAGACCAAGAGATGAATACACTAATCAGATTCAGAAGGATGTAGGTTGCAGTAGGTAGTGGGAGATGAAGAAGCTTGCACAGGATAGAGTAGCAGGGAGAGCTGCATCAAACCAGTCTCAGGACTGAAGACCACAACAACAACAACAACGAGAGTATGCCAGCCTGCCATTACAACGCGTCTGATGTAACTGATTTATTATGGTTCGTTCGTACGTCGAATGAAAGTCAGCAACAGCAGCAGCAGCTGCTGCTGTCACTTGGCGGACGTGTACCACATACTGGCTAAGGTGAGACATTTTCGATTTAGGAATATAAGTGATTTCAGTTGTAAGTAGGCTGTTTAGGATTTTATGTTGGTAACACCACGTAGCGCTCTGTATGAAAATCACTGACTGCGCTGTGTGCAGTCTGTGGCTGGTTTGCATTGTTGGGATATTCTAGTGTTGGGCAGTTGCATGTAAACAGCGCGTAGCGCTGCGCAGTTGGAGGTGAGTCGCCAGCAGTGTTGGATGTGGGGAGAGAGATGGCGGAGTTTTGAGAGCCGATAATATATACGTGTGTCCATCAGAAAAAGTAAATTTGTAAGACTGGAGCCGGCCGGAGTGGCCGTGCGGTTCTAGGCGCTACAGTCTGGAACCGAGAGACCGCTACGGTCGCAGGTTCGAATCCTGCCTCTGGCATGGATGTGTGTGATGTCCTTAGGTTAGTTAGGTTTAATTAGTTCTAAGTTCTAGGCGACTGATGACCTGAGAATTTAAGTCGCATAGTGCTCAGAGCCATTTGAACCATTTTTTTGTGAGACTGGATGTCATGATATACATATATATATATATACATATATCATGACATCCAGTCTCACAAAAAAATGGTTCAAATGGCTCTGAGCACTATGCGACTTAAATTCTCAGGTCATCAGTCGCCTAGAACTTAGAACTAATTAAACCTAACTAACCTAAGGACATCACACACATCCATGCCAGAGGCAGGATTCGAACCTGCGACTGTAGCGGTCTCTCGGTTCCAGACTGTAGCGCCTAGAACCACACGGCCACTCCGGCCGGCTCCAGTCTTACAAATATATATATATATATATTGGTAAGTGATTCATGAAAGGTATATGTTATTGTTAGTCAGGGCCATTCTTTTGTAGGGATTATTGAAAGTCAGATTGCGTTGTGCTAAAAATATTGTGTGTCAGTTTATTGATGATCTGAATAAGTAAAGAGAGAAATGTCTGTGCACGTTCAGTTTTGCTCAGCTGTTTGAAAATCAAATAACGTAAGGGGTTTATTAGCACAATCATTCATAAATTTTTGTAAGGGGACGTTTCATACAGTCACAGCTGGGCTGAGGTCGCTCGCCGATGGACCGTGGGGTTCCTGCTCAGCCATATGCACTCACATTACTGTTAAAAATATTACTTCTCTTCCACGTAAAATGTGAAGATAATGTCAAATAAAATGTTATTTCCGTAGTTTAAGCACTAGCGTACCTCTTACTAATAATAAGTCTGTCAGTCAAGAAACTGAAATAAAATTTTTGGATCACTACCTGCTTAACCCATGTACGCACTGATACTGTCCAAGTGACCAATGCACTCTAAGTGGAATGAGCGAGGCAGGCTTACATCAGTGTTCGAATTTCCGGTACGCGGAGCTGACAGTTGCTTGCCGTTGCAGGCGCTGAAGAGTGATTATGTATAAATTATTAAAGTTCATTTATAAGAAAAATTTGTCAAGTAAAAACGTCCGTATAAAACAAAACTGCATAATACCATCCAGTGGGCTCTGCCAGGTAGTCAACATCGCGATGCATCGACTCTAAAATATATGAGAAAACTTGACAGAGACATGGTAGAGAAACCTCCTGCAAAGCCACAGTATCTCAACTTAAAATTAGTATATGGAACATAAAACTGGATCTGAAAAACAGCACAAAATTAGGTAAATTTTTATTGATTTAAATCGAAAGGAATAGTTAGACTTTTGGAGTATTCAGGTTGTGAGACCGTTTCACTTCGAGGCCTGTGTCCCGCAATGCATTCATATCCCCTAAAGGTTTTTAAACGATCTGTGTTAACAGTGTAGGAGAAACAATTTCTGTCGGTAATGCTGTGACGCAAGTTATAATTATGGGCGGTAGATTACAGTGGAAAAAACATTAAAAATGGTATATGTAAAATATGCTTTAATAAAGCTGCATTACGACGACTTCTTCTTCAGACATTGATAAATACGCACAAATTGAAGCCAGGATCTGTTATTCTCGCTGTTCCACAGCGACTGTTGCACATAATTCTAAATACACTACTGGCCATTAAAAAGCTACACCACGAAGATGACTTGCTACAGACGCGAAATTTAACCGACAGGAAGAAGATACTGTCCGCCGCTCGTGGTCTCGCGGTAGCGTTCTCGCTTCCCGAGCACGGGGTCCCGGGTTCGATTCCCGGCGGGGTCAGGGATTTTCACCTGCCTCGAGATGACTGGGTGTTTGTGTTGTCCTCCTCATTTCATCATCATCCAGGAAAGTGGCGCAATTGGACTGAGCAAAGATTGGGTAATTGTACGGGCGCTGATAACCACGCTGTTGACCGCCCCACAAACCAAACATCATCATCAGGAAGAAGATACTGTGATATTCAAATGATTAGCTTTTCAGAGCATTCACACTAGAGTGGCGCCGGTGGAGACACCTACAACGTGCTGACATGAGGAAAGTTTCTAACCGATTTCTCACACACAAACAGCAGTTGACCGGCGTTTCCTGGTGAAACGTTGTTGTGATGCCTCGTGTAAGGAGGAGGAATGCGTACCATCACGTTTCCGACTTTGATAAGGGTCGGATTATAGCCAATCGCGATTGCGGTTTATCGTATCGCGGCATTGTTGTTCGCGTTGGTCGAGATCCAATGACTGTTAGCAGAATATGGAATCGGTGGGTCCAGGAGGGTAATACGGAACGCCGTGTTGGATCCCAACGGCCTCGTATCACTAGTAGTCGAGATGACAGACATCTTATCCGCATGGCTGTAACGGATCGTGCAGCCACGTCTCGATCCCTGAGTCAACAGACGGGGACGTTAGCAAGACAACCACCATCTGCACGAACAGTTCGACGATGTTTGTAGCAGCATGGGCTATCAGCTCGGAGACCACGGCTGCGCTTACCCTTGACGCTGCATCCCAGACAGGAGCGCCTGCGATGGTGTACTCAACGACGAACCTGGGGGCACGAATGGCAAAACGTCATTCATTCGGATGAATCCAGGTTCTGTTTACAGTATCATGATGGTCGCATCCGTGTTTGGCGACATCGCGCTGAACGCACATTGGAAGCGTGTATTCGTCATCGCCATACTGGCGTATCACCCGGCGTGATGGCATGGGGTGCCATTGGTCACACGTCTCTGTCACCTCTTGTTCGCATTGACGGCACTTTGAACAGTGGACGTTACATTTCAGATGTGTTACGACCCGTGGCTCTACTCTTCATTCGATCCCTGCCAAACCCTACATTTCAGCAGGATAATGCAAACCGCATGCTGCAGGTCCTGTACGGGTCTTTCTGGATACAGAAAATGTTCGACTGCTGCCCTGGCCAGCACATTCTCGAGATCTCTCACCAATTGAAAACGTCTGGTCAATGGTGGCCGAGCAACTGGCTCGTCACAATACGCCAGTCATTACTCTTGATGAACTGGGGTTATCGTGTTGAAGCTGCATGGGTAGCTGTATCTGTACACGCCATCCTAGCTCTCTTTGACTGAATGCCCAGGCGTATCAAGGCCGTTATTATGGCCAGAGGTGGTTGTTCTGGGTACTGATTTCTCAGGATCTATGCACCCAAAGTGCGTGAAAATGTAATTACATGTCAGTTCTAGTATAATATATTTGTCCAATGAATATCCGTTTATCATCTGCATTTCTTATTGGTGTAGCAGTTTTAATGACCAGTAGTGTACTACTATTATTTTCAGATCAAAAGCTGGACAGAACGCCTGTGGACGGTGAGGAAGTTAGAGGGATGTGTGTGTGTGTGGGGGGGGGGGGGGGGGGCGGTCTGCACCGGGTACCAGCCCTGTGTGGTTGACAAAATGCTAGGTTCTCTGACACAAGATACAAAAAATGCCCTTTTTCGCCTTTTCATTCCTAACGCTTATTGGAGCGGACAGGTAGATAGAGAGATTATAAACTAGGCTTGACTTTTTAGCGTCCATATTCGCGTTTTACCACTAAAATAGGGCGTAAACAAAAATTATTCTCTCACAGTACCTGAGACATTGATGACAATGATCTTAGTTCGATATAAATATTTTTGCAAGTGGCACTGTTAACGTAACTTGGCAGTCACTAAACTGTTTTTATGATTTAGCTGTGCTTCGAAGATTTCGTATTGTTATTTCGCGGTAAGTACAGATTTGAAATTGTAAAATTGAAGAAAACCAATCTTTTACTGCTAAGAAGGTACTGCGATTACAAAAAAGTTGAGGATGTGTATTGGGGAGATATCCGGTTGTGGGTCTCCTGGAAACAAAAAAATATTTTTTTCGCAAAATTTGTAGTTGAATATATGTACCAATGTGAAAATATTAATTTACAGTTTCCTTCATGAACAGGTTATCTAGTCGCTCGCATCGGTTTATAACAAAGACACGGCTGCTAGCACAGTTTAAACCGTATATCTAAAATAGCACGTTCTTGGATGCGACGCGTTTTCCAGAACCGTTTTTCAATTTTTAAATTAATTATGTAACACCAATAGATCAGTACGGTACCCGTGTCGGATCAAAATGAATCGAGACAATTGTTTTTGTCTATTCCCAAACTTTCTATAGCAATGTATTTTCTTTTTATTGTCAACATGTTTGGAATACTGTAATCGGAGTCATTGTTGGTATTATTATTCCACGTTAAACTGCCATAACTGTGCGTCTGCCCTGAATCGAGTGTTGGCATTCTTATATTAGTCTTCTTCACGTAAAGCCAAGAAAAGTGACAAGAGGTTTCTTTTCCTCTACTTAAAAAGCTGCAAAATTTTTGCGGAATTATTTTGCGACGATGACGATGGATCTGTAACACGTTTCTCTAAGTTTGAACGTGATAAGGTTGAAGAATGTGGATACGATACTTATCTAGATGTTACCGCCACTTTTAGTGTTGAAAACGGTCACTTTGAATAAAGGCTCCTTTTTCTTGATCTGAAGTTAAAACCAAATGAAATAAAAGTTAGACAAACTGATTCTGGTATAAAAGTTCGCAGTAACTATCAGTATGGTAAGTTGTATTGTACAGTGTAACAATAAGACATTCAAAAGTACAAGGAAATACAATAGGGATTAATTATTTAATGCAATTGTGACGTCAAATAAATGTGGTTTCACTCAGTATTTACATATTAAGCGCGTGATTTTAAGCTAAAGAAATATGCCTGATGTGTCCTGTTCATGAATTTCTGACACTTATAGGAAAAACTACAGGAAAGCATATACCACTACAAAATATCTGTCCGTTGATGAGTAATTAATTCCATTGAGGGTGCGATGCTTATTTCAACAGTATTCATCTAACAACCCAAAGAAATCTGGAGTAAAAGGTAGGTGCTATGCTAGAATACAGAAATTTCTGCTTGCACACATTTGAGCTGTATGTAAGAATGTTGACTAAACGACTACCGGAGAAACACAACCATTGATAACTACACTAGTGTTCCTCTTGAAAACTGATCAACTTGACTCTGACTTCAATGGAAACATTACGCAAAAATAAGTGTGAAATTTCTGCTGACTTCCTGTCCAGTGAACGTAGAAATGTTGAATTCAAATTCGCTTGGTTCCACAAGTGAGTAAAGTGTTTTATGTTCCGAGAAAGTCTTTCTGTTTAGCTCAGGTATAAGCAATGCAAAGCGATGCCAACATACTTGAAGACACAGGTGCCTGTAAAAAAATGTGACTTTCTATGCCAGCGATAGGGGAGTGTTGGACACGTGAGAACAGCTATGGCACAACCGTAGTCTTCGGTGCAAGACAGGTACATAGCCCCTTACTGTGTTGTAATTTAAACGTCTGCGCATTAATCTTCTATATCATTTCAAAAAAAAAAAAAAAAAAAAAAAAAAAATACAGTAAAAGCTCAAAGAAGAGTATGTTTAAGGAACTTAAAACTGACATGACATGGAGAAAGGTATTAGGAAATTGGTAATAGTTACACATACTATATTATCTGAGAAAATGAAGTTGTTTTGGTGGATAGAGGAATACAAAGACCCACTCTTCAGCAGTACAAAGAGTGGCAAAAGCACCAGGAGATGATAACTGGCCCAACATAGCAAAAAATCAAGTGTGTTCACATCTATCAAAGCACAAAAGTTAACTAGCATTCAACACAGTGTACTAGGAGGGTGGGAAGTGTGTACAGAGTGCTTTCCAAAGTTATATGTACAAAATGTTTTCCTAACTGAAGTAGTTCAATGCTAAAAAAATTTTAGTGCTCTAATTACGGAATACCGTTTATATACTAAGTTATCTTTGATACAATAAAACCTTTATTTTGCACGTAATAATTTCAGTGTAGTTAAGTGCTGATAGGTAAGTGCTGTTTGCACTTCAGCAGCTAATACTCATTTATAATTATTTTGTTGCATCAATTACCAATTGTTCTTATTACATAACTTAATAAATTAATATAATTTAAAATGTGTACACAAACGTGAAACGACAACGTCCAAGTGAAGGACAGCAAAGAAGAAAGCAAAGGGATAAAGATTGGGAAGACCAGTCGCTCCCCAGCTCAATCATGAAATTGTCAAGTATTCAAGGAGCATCAGACCAACTTGACACGGAAGAAGATGTAAATTTATCTCAGTCCGGGGGCGCATTTGTAGATGGCGAAAAAACTAGCAGAAGTAACAAAAGTGAGGGGATGGTTAGATAAAACACTCACTAAAAAACTAAAGAGCTTAAATAAAACGTAAAAAATCTTGTAGCTGTTTCTAATGTAAATGAAAATAGATTGAAAGACAACTCACCATGTCAAGAGGGAGCAAATGAAGGAGAAACTACTGAAAGAAATAGTAATATTTTGATTTGTGAAATTTCTCAGAGATCTTTTCCCGTTCCACGGTTGAGGTCATTAAAACAGGAAGTGAACCATCTCAAAACAAAGATGGACAATCGTATCTGTTAACAGAAAAGGGGATACGGATAAAACGAAAAGTTAACGTCTGTTGTTTCCATACCAATCAGCCAAACGTCGACAAAATTCTGAGGAGCTGGATAGTCTGTATGCTCTTTGGCACATGCGTAAGTTTGAACAATACATGCAAATTTGTTATAGGTTTATGAGCTTGCGGATACTTAGTCCGAACTAGTATAATTAAGAAACCTCAGAAAAACATCAAATTTGTTTTCAAAAGAGGAAAATCTTTATAACAGGTCTGATTGCCACTCGAACAATTGATAATATTTCTCAGACTGAATCTGAAACAGAAAAAAGGGAATGGAGAGATATTTTAAAACGATTAGTAGATATTTCTGTGTTGTTGGCTGTTTACGAAATAATTAACATTATACTTCTGTTACTTAACCACTTGTATTAAAAATTGCTTCGCTTGAAGAAAGTGTTCGATATTTTTTGGGATTGGTGGGCTTCTGAGAGGGAGAGGTTGTAAGAGGGGTACGGAGTGGGGAACGGATGACAAGTTAAAACTCCGCACAGAGCACCAGGCAACTACCCACTCCACTCTCTGCAGGACTCTATGAGCCATACGAGTAAACCGCCTCTGATTTCAATCAAACTTAACTTCTTATTTCACCATAAATTATGTTGTCCTTCCTACAAGTAATTCCTCTGTACTGAATAATACTAGTATGCATCAGCCATTATCGCTACCGTATATGAGGTACTCCGAAAAGAAGCCTGCACATTTATTCGCTCAGACTTGCACAGATATTAATCAGAATCAACGCTGCACTGCATTTGTCAGATTCTCTTTGAAATTACGAACTGTGTTGGCCTACAAATTGCACGTACGTAGTTGTCATTGTCTTTTCTGATTACCATTTATCTCAGTTATTGTGGTTGCCAGGCGTAATTAAAGTGTGTCTGCGCAGGTAAAACGTGTGTGTAACGCCGGAAATGCATATCCTCCTATTTCCATCTATTGTACTATTATTTTTTTCCTTGCTTTGTTACCTCAACATATGACATTTCTGTCTCTTTGTATATTGTAATTGTTTTACTATTTGTATATTTATGCATTTATGTCGATGTATAATTGGTTTGTTTCGTAAATATTATTTGTATTTTTACGCTGGGTCTTGCCTAGGAAAAACTGCTATCGAACGATTACGTCGATAGGTCGTGTGGAGAATCAAAGTGTGTAGGATCTTTGGTAGTGTTAACTCTGCCGCGTGGAGCGCGGGCTGAGAGAAGGCGTGTGGCGGGAGTAGCGAGTGGAGCAGGTGTGTTGTGTGACGCTCCCGCGAGTTGCCGCGCTTTCGGGGTTTGGCAGCATGTAATTGCGCTCGACTTGCGATGATAGTTTCTGACATGGTGTCGCGGACGGGAAACATTAACTAGCGCACATCAAGAGCCCGTTTCGTCTGGTGACCGTGTCGAGAAGAAGGCGCGCCAACATCCAGCTTCTGCAACAGCGACGGCCGACAATGAGTGACTGTCGCCACCTCCTCGACCGACGGCTTCAAACCTTCAATCAACCGACAAGGAAGACTGGACGCAAGTAAAGTTTTAGAACTGTATGGCAGACCTCAGCTTTTCAAACTGTACCATTTTCGTAACTATAATTACAGCAACTTAGCATGAACCTTTGTTGCTCATTGTCCCAATTGCATTACCAAGCAGGGTCCCTTCCTTTTCCGAAATGAACCCGAGTGTCGTTGAAATTCAAACGCCAGCATTAAAGTAATATTCTATTTCACTGCTTTAATTTCAAAGTTCAATTAAAGTCTCAGAGCTGGCTACAATATTCAGATTACACAAGCACAAATTAAGAGTGCGAGTTTTGTTACCATATTTTAGCTTACCTGTGACTGCAGCTCAGCTTGGTACGTACTAAATTTTACTATTGTTAATTGTTCAGAATCATTTAATTCAGGCTCAAAGTTAAATCTCTTCTTTCTAAATTGCGTAGATTCCAGTAGCTTTTGAAATGATTGTTGACGTAGTCCAAGACTAATCGTATTTTACTGAATATCGATGTGCTTCAGAAAGAAAGCTCACTATTAACTTCAGTCACTAAATTAACTTTCGATTTTCCGGTTTTATTAATTCTTTTGCTAAATTAAGTCAGGGTGTAGCGAAATTTATTACTTCTGACAAACTTTCAGTTTTCACACTACACGTGTCCACCTTCAGTTGCCACGCTTCTAGTGCTAATTATATGTGTAATAACCTTTCTTTTTCAGTTACTATAGTAATTGTCCTTAGGACTGGCGACCGTGATTTCCCCAAATCTCAAATACCTAATTACCGCTAGTTAATTGTTAACGTAACGGCTGCACATTTACTTTCTTTATTAACTTTACCCCTTTTCAAAATTAATTTCCACCAGTTTCATTAGCACATTTCCTTTCATTTAGATGTAACCCTTTCCTCCCTCTTTACCGACAGGTTAACTTCGGTGACGATTGCTTTTCCAAAACTCCCATTAGGTACACGCGGTTTCATTTTTCACTGTCATTAAGGTCGGTAAGTGAGGGGGAGGTTACATGTGGATGAGTACGTTTCATTATTCCGTTCTTGATTTCGGTGTATGTTTACTGCGTTATATATAATACGGCCTCGTGAACAGGAGTTGCAAATAAATGTGCTCAATTATTAACATTCTGTCTCTTGTTCTCAAGGTTTTCAGTGTGTCAGTGCGTAGTTAATTATGGGCAGAGCTATTTCGTGTGTGATTACCGTGTCTTGTTACGTTACGGATAATAATCAGTGATAGTCCAGGCTACAACTACACCTAATTACAGTTAATTATGCACAATGGGCAAATTATTCGGAGAAACTAGGGTTGAACGTGTATAGCAGTTCTGTAGTGTATTACGATTCCGATACATGGGCCTCAGTGACATATTTTAGGCAAGTTTAGAGAACGTTACCACAGTCACTATTTTTCTTTACAGGAAATGCAGATGAAAGCAATATTTGGCAAAAGCATCAGAATAGTTTTATTTTGCACCTTCAATCTGGATAAAAGCCCTTCCACTACAGACTCAAAGAACGGATGCCCTATATCCAGAACGCAAGTATCTCATATTGCAATGTGTGATCTGACGATGTATTCAGGAACAGCATACAGGCCTACATATACCACACAAATGACGGCGCGTTTACGAGAGACTTTAATGTGCTAGTGCTCTGCAAGAGCATAAATCATATATCCGTAGGGCATAATACAAACAAAATCCATCAATTGTGGGCTTCAGCTGGAAGCTGCAAAATCCAGTATGGCATCACACGATTTCTACTTTTGGCGAAGAGCTCGGTCTTGCATCTCACTGGCCAAATTCCTTTCCAGGAAGCAAAAATCTGACTTGTCGTATTCAGTATGTTATTCTACAGAGTATTCTAGCGTGAAATTTCATGCTGTGCCGTCACAAAACTCCATCAGCTGCATACCAACGCATGTCTCTTCGTTCCTTGTTAGAACAGCGTTAGTTGTTTGGCTATAAAATAAGTTTGTAATGCTGACCTCCTTCAAATTTCCCACTTCTTGGTACGCACAGAGGCTGAGAAGAGAGCGCTGACGTCAGCACCTGCTGAAACTATGAGGTTGAAAGATTTTCTTCTCATACTTCTTCATGTGATAAGCTTACCTCAATTTTAAAATACTCCGTACTGATACTCCTCATTCTCCAGGTTTCTCTACTCTCCTCTTCCAATCTGCATGGCCTGTATTTGCAGGTAAGACACTTATCTGTTAGCTTTCTTGACCCTGCTATCGTCGGCGGTGTAAGATGCTTTTGTTGTAAACACACCAGGATCTATACCAACTCTCTTCAGCACTTCAATTCTGCCATTATTTCCGTTATTGTAACATAGAACTGCATCATAGATACTTTTGGGGTATTTCTCCAAATTTTCCGCGCCGTGTGTCTTATATTAAATTACTTCTCGCAGTGGCGTCTATGTCGCTTCGGATGTTTTTAACGTTAATATGAATCAACTTGCAGAAGCGCCTTCGTCATAACCACAACCACGGCAGCGAGAAACTGGTATGTTCGATGCGCTGCACTCTCGGCTTTGTGGAGGACGTCATTCGTCATTTAGAAGAGAATCCGTGGACAAGTGCTCAAAATATGGCCCATGCCCTGTGCTCTTACAGCACACAGGTCAGAATTCATTCTCTCTGCTGTGTGCGCACCGTGAAGCGGGAGATTTGAAAGTGATCCAGTTCTCAAATTGATTTTACAGCCACGTGGTACATTTCCAGACATGGGTTCCTCATCTAAAATTCATCTACTAAGGCCCCTTTACAGCTTCTGGAAGCCTGTAATAGTAATTCTGAATCACTCTGCACATATAGGGGCACGGCAAAAATACAGAAACGCCGCGAGAAAAGCGTGCCTGGACATAAACACAGGTGCTAGCCAAGCCTGTAGATTGTGTTGTTGTATTTAACTAGGAACAGCACCTGTGCAATTTTCTCAGTACGTTGCAAGTGTGAGTCCTGCTGAAAACAGGGTTTTGTGTAGTTGTGAGCTAAGTGAATTCGAACATGGGCAAATTGTTGGTGTTCGTAAGGGGCGTGTTTCGTAACCAAGGTAGGCGAAGTGTTTGGCGCTGCAAGAAACGCCATATCAAAGATCTTTACCACACAGAGGGAAAGTCGAAAAACATAATCCACGAGTCACAGGGCGGACAAAAGTGTGTGCTGAGTGATCGTGACAGACGGTCGTCATTGCGACGAAAGATAAGATTACGACAGCTGTAAAAGTCACTGCAGAACTGAAGGTCACAATCGCTAGCTGAAGAGATCACCAGAAATTGATAATTGGAGGGATAGCTACAATGAAATTATAATGAAATGAACACCCTTAGGTGCTTACAGGCGTTGACATACGTCAACGGGAACAGATGAAAATGTGTGCCCCGACCGGGACTCGAACTGGGGATCTCCTGCTCTAACCATCTCAGCCACCGAGGACACAGAGGATAGCGCGACTGCAGGGATTTATCTCTGGCACGCCTCCCGCGAAACCCACATTCTCAACGTATTGTCCCGCACTACATTCGTAGTGACCCCGCCCATTATACTCATTACGAAGTGCATTCAAGTTCTAAGGCCTCCGATTTTTTTTTCTAATTAACTACTCACCCGAAATCGATGAAACTGGCGTTACTTCTCGACGTAATCGCCCTGCAGACGTACACATTTTTCACAACGCTGACGCCATGATTCCATGGCAGCGGCGAAGGCTTCTTTAGGAGTCTGTTTTGACCAGTGGAAAATTGCTGAGGCAATAGCAGCACGGCTGGTGATTGTGCGGCCACGGAGAGGGTCTTTCATTGTTGGAAAAAGCCAAAAGTCACTACGAGCCAGGTCAGGTGAGTAGGGAGCATGAGCAATCATTTCAAAGTTGTTATCACGAAGAAACTGTTGCGTAACGTTAGCTCGATGTGCGGGTGCATTGTCTTGGTGAAACAGCACACGCGCAGCCCTTCCCGGACGTTTTTGTTGCAGTGCAGGAAGGAATTTGTTCTTGAAAACATTTTGGTAGGATGCACCTGTTACCGTAGTGCCCTTTGGAACGCAATGGGTAAGGATTACGCCCTCGCTGTCCCAGAACATGGACACCATCATTTTTTCAGCACTGGCGGTTACCCGAAATTTTTTTGGTGACGGTGAATCTGTGCGCTTCCATTGAGCTGACTGGCGCTTTGTTTCTGGATTGAAAAATGGCATCCACATCTCATCCATTGTCATAACCGACGAAAAGAGAGTCCCACTCATGCTGTCGTTGCGCATCAACATTCCTCGGCAACGTGCCACACAGGCAGCCGCGTGGTCGTCCGTCAGCATTCTTGGCACCCACCTGGATGACACTTTTCGCATTTTCAGGTCGTCATGCAGGATTGTGTGCACAGAACCCACAGAAATGCCAACTCTGGAGGCGATCTGTTCAACAGTCATTCGGCGATCCCCCAAAATAATTATCTCCACTTTCTCGATCGTGTCATCAGACCGGCTTGTGCGAGCCCGAGGTTGTTTCGGTTTGTCGTCACACGATGTTCTGCCTTCATTAAACTGTCGCACCCACGAACGCACTTTCGACACATCCATAACTCCATCACCACATGTCTCCTTCAACTGTCGATGAATTTCAATTGGTTTCACACCACGCAAATTCAGGAAACGAATGATTGCACGCTGTTCAAGTAAGGAAAACGTCACCATTTTAAGTATTTAAAACAGTTCTCATTCTCACCGCTGGCGGTAAAATTCCATCTGCCATACGGTGCTGCCATCTCTGGGACGTATTGACAATGAACGCGGCCTCATTTTAAAACAATGCGCATGTTTATCTCTTTCCAGCCCGGAGAAAAAAAATCGGAGGCCTTAGAACTTGAATGAACCTCGTACTTGCGGAGCGTTGCCGATTCCCGTTGGAGTTCGGGCACTGTTTGTGCATTCGCACAGAAGAAGAAGATGGTCAAGGCGGTGAGCCTTAACTATACATATACTAAGATGGTATCTGTTCTTTCAGACATGTCTGAAAGAACAGATACCATCTTAGTATATATATATATATATATATATATATATATATATATATATATATATATATATACAATTCCAAAACCATCATCAGTGATGCACATGTCCGTTGCAAGAAAACGTGGTGCTGAAGCCATAAAACTTTGACTGTGGAACAAACAAAGAATAGTAATTGGTCAGACATGTCTATTTCACTACAAAGGACACATCGATGGTTTGACACTGCTGTTCAAAGGCAGAAAAGATTAAATCCATGCTTGGACTGGAAAGCAGATAACACAACATGTGAGTATTAAGTTTGAAAAACGCACAAGAGGTAACTATCATGTGCTTCTTTGACTTCAGCAAAGCCTTTGACATTGTCAGCTATCACATTTTACTTGCAAAACTTAACCAGCTCAAATTTCTTGCCATTTGCGGTGCCTTTGTTCTAGTGATGACCACCCCAAAATCTGTATCATGTCAGTGACACTCTCTCCCCTGTTTCACGACAATACAAAACGTGCTGCCCTTTTTTTAAATTTTCTCAGCATACTCCATTAATCCAGTCTGGTAAAAATCCCACACCACGCAGCAGTACTCTAAAAAAAGGATGGACAAGTGTAGTGTAGGCAGTCTCTTTAGGAGATCCGTTACATTTTCTAGGTGCCCTTCCAATAAAATGCAGTCTTTGGTTTTCCTTCTCAACAATATTTTCTATTTGCTCTTTCTCATTTAAGTTTTCAGAATTGTACACTAGTGCCCATTAAAATTGCTACACCAATAAGAAATGCAGATGATAAATGGGTATTCATTGGACAAATATATTATACTAGAACTGACATGTGATTACATTTTCACGCAGTTTGGGTGCATAGATCCTGAGAAATCAGTACCCAGAACAACCACCTCTGGCCGTAATAATGGCCTTGATACACCTGGGCATTGAGTCAAACAGAGCTTGGATGGCGTGTACAGGTACAGCTGCCCATGCAGCTTCAACACCATACCACAGTTCATCAAGAGTAGTGACTGGCATCTTGTGATGAGCCAGTTGCTCGGCCACCATTGACCAGATGTTTTCAATTGGTGAGGGATCTGGAGAATGTGCTGGCCAGGCCAGCAGTCGAACATTTTCTGTATCCAGAAAGACCCCTACAGGACCTGCAACATGCGGTCGTGTATTATCCTGCTGAAATGGAGAGTTTCGCAGGGATCGAATGAAGAGTAGAGCCACGGGTCGTAACACATCTGAAATGTAACGTCCACTGTTCAAAGTGCCCTTAATTTGAACAAGAGGTGACCGAGACGTGTAACCAATGGCAACCCATACCATCACACTGGGTGATATGCCAGTATGGCAATGACGAATACACGCTTCCAATGTTTGTTCACCACGATGTTGCCAAACATGGATGCCACCATCATGATGCTGTAAACAGAACCTGGATTTATCTGAAAAAATGACGTTTTGCCATTCGTGCACCCAGGTTCGTCGTTGAGGTCACCATCGCAGGTGCTCCTGTCTGTGATGCAGCATCAAGGGTAACTGTAGCCATGGCCTCCGAGCTGATAGTCCATGCTGCTGCAAACGTCATCGAACTGTTTGTGCACATGATTGTTGTCTTGGAAATGTCCCCATCTGTTGACTCAGAGATCGAGACGTGGGTGCACGATCCGTTACAGCCATGCGGATAAGATGCCTGTCATCTCGACTGCTAGCGATACGAGGCCGTTGGGATCCAGCACGGCGTTCCGTATTACCCTCCTGAACCCACCGACTCCATATTCTGCTAACAGTCATTGGATCTTGACCGATGCAAGCAGCAATGTCGCTATACGATAAACCGCAATCGTGATACGCTGCAATCCGACCTTTATCAAAGTCGGAAACATGATGTTACGTATTTCTCCTCCTTACGCGAGGCATCACAACAACATTTCACCAGGCATCGCTGGTCAACTGCTGTTTGTGTATGAGAAATCGGTTGGAAACTTTCTTCATGTCATCATGTTGTAGGTGTCGCCACTGGCGCCAACCTTGTGTGAATGCTCTGAAAAGCTAATCATTTGTATATCACAGCATCTTCTTTCTATCAGTTAAATTTCACATCTGTAGCACGTTATTTTCGTGGTGTTGCAATTTTAATGGCCAGAAGTGTAATTCCTAGGTATTTAGTTGTATTTATGGCCTTTGGATTTGACTGATTTATGGTGTAACCGAAGTTCAACAGATATTCCTTTTAGTACTCATGGGGATAACCTCACACTTTTAGTTATTTAGGGTCAATGGCCATTTTTTGCCCCACACAGATGTCTTTGCTTTGATCTTCTGATGACTTTACTAGATGATAAATAACAGCCTGAGACAGTTGCTCAGATTGTTTCCTAAATCCTTTTATATAGATAAGGAACAGTGGCTTTCTCTCAAGTTTACTAGGTTAAACTATCTGGCATTGGTACAAATACTGATTATCAGTATAATGTGAGGTTATTGTTGATACAAAGTACATATCAAGTTTATCAGAATTTTATGGCTTTTGTTACCATATACCCTGAGTTATTCCACTTCCTTGAAGAGTCATCATCTTAATGGTATTTGCTGAATGAATGAAAAACACTAACCAAAATGTGTTCTAGTAGCCAGCAGCATGTAATAATGCCCCTCAGACATACAGTATGAGAGTAGATAACTCTGCCAGTGCATGGTGTGAAACAGAAAAGCATTTTGAAAATATATACCAAGTTACATCAGAGAATCAAAGTTTTAGGCAACTCTTTGTTTTCATTCTTATGTTGCAGTGCAATCTTAAATATAAACTGCAGTTGTCAGATTTTCATTTAGAGAGATCTAGTTATGTGGTAACAAAGCTAATTTGTTGCTCTAATAACATATTAGTCTACTTTTTCACAAAACTTTCATTTGAACTCTGAGGTATCTTCATCAATTCCCATTGAGCTGGAAGTGGGACATAAGATATCCCCATTTAGAACTCTAACAGATGGAACCAATAGATGTTGAACTTACCTCACAACCTACAGAAATATTACCAGATTCTGTATTCACAAATGGGGCATGGTACCTTTTGCTATTTGTTACTGGAACCTTACTGTCAAGGAAAAAAGTAAGAAAAGCTGCCATCAACTCAAAGGTTGGCTTGCAGATTACAAAGCTTTACTAGGCACTGCCCTATTGGAAGTGATATTCATTTCTCTTAAGAAACGCTGTACACAGACAATCATAACTAAAGCTGAAAGTAGACTCTGAATGATACTACATTTTCCACTTTAATGAGTAACTGTCAGACATAAAAGAAAGGAAGTGCATTAGGAAAAATCTTAAGGTCACCAGTAACTAAACCCTAGATCTTTGATTTGTAGTCTGGCAACCACTAAGCATAAATGTATAAAAGATTGAGACCACTGATGGAATGGTATGTGCAATGCAATATTCTGATTTAATATGAGAACACTCTTTATTCAATAATATTCAGTTATAGTAACTATAAGACTAGTTATACAGGACATTTTGTTCTCATCCATACACATCTGTCAGTCATCTTTCACTCTCTCTGAATAACAGAACCGGACATATGTTCTCATTAGAATGGAATCACAGATATAAATAACATCTTCAATTTTAGCACCATATTTTATGGGTATAGTCTGGGATGAAATTGAAGTTTCTTATGATGTTTCAGAAATTATGGGTTGATACAAAAATATAGCTGCAGCCACACTTCTCAAGTGGAGCAATTCTGAAAAAAACATTAACAGGTAATACGTATATATGCAGAAACATAAAATCTTGCAAAATGATTACACAAGCAATGACACATAAAATACATTTTGTTAACATTACAGTATATGCAGATTTGTTAATGTGTGGCACGTCAATTATTTTAATTAGCACCATGGAATTGCAGCAGCATATACTTTATATAACATATCACATAATCTGACCAACAGCAATCATCAGCAGCATATATATTTCTCTCTCTTCATGTCTTGATGATATTTTCTGCTTTCTCCCCATCCAGTTTCATTTTTTTCTCATTTGGGGAACTGTTGTAAGAAGGATCTTCACGTATCTTTCTTATTTCTGGAGAAACAGATCTATTCTCCTCCACCATCTGCAAATTATGATAATGCAGAGTTGAAAGCTGTTGACATTTCTATATATTTAAGTAACATATATCAAAACTGAGCCATTACAATTGTAATTTAAAGTAACTACACAGTAACACTTACATCTTCATCATCGTTCAGTTCACTCAGAACTTCATCCAGTATTCTGGCCACATGATCGGCATTTTTCTGGCTGAAGACCATTGGCGGCTTGAACTTCAACACATTCCTGTCTGGACCATCTGCACTTAGGAGCACACATTCTTCTTTCAGCCTATTTAAAAATAATTTAGGATTAGAAATAGAAAGATAAATTTGGAACATCAGATAATAGGGAGATAAACTGAAGTTACAAATTTCAGTTAGTTGGTTACTTTCATGTTCCATGGATCATATTGCACAGTAAATTGCCATGATGTGGAACGAAAGATTGAGTTAGCAATTCCTACCCACAACCGTTTACACATTACAAATATAGCAGTTCTTCTATGGGATAGAAGGAGTTGTCATGCGAAACTTTTCAATTAATTTTTAAATTTTACCTTGCTGTCAGTTAGACATTTTATATCACTGGGTAAGTGGTCAAAAATTTTTGTTGCAGTGTTGTGCACTCTTTCTGTGCTAAAGACAACCTTTATGTTGAGTAATGAATGTCAATTTTTCTTCTAGTGTTGTAATTATGTACCTCATTGTTCCTTTTGAACTGTAGTGGATTATTTACAACAAACTTCATGAGGGAATAAGTATACTGTGAAGCAGTAGTCAGAATGCCCAACTCCTTAAACAGATGTCTACAACATTATTGCAAGTGAGCACCGCATATTATTGTTACAGCAGGTTTTTGGACAATGAAGACCTACTTTGTTAAAGATGAGTTAACCCAGAACATTGTTCCATATGACAACACTGAATGAAAATAAGATAAATATGTCAACTTACTAAATTCTCTCTCCCCAGAATTTGCTATGATTCTAAGTGCAAATGTGGCTGAACTAAGTTGTTTTATGTGATATGTGATTTATTCATCTCATTATGCACAATTTTCAAAAATGGCTCTGAGCACTATGGGACTCAACTGCTGAGGTCATTAGTCCCCTAGAACTTAGAACTAGTTAAACCTAACTAACCTAAGGACATCACAAACATCCATGCCCGAGGCAGGATTCGAACCTGCGACCGTAGCGGTCTTGCGGTTCCAGACTGCAGCGCCTTTAACCGCACGGCCACTTCGGCCGGCACACAATTTTCAAATCATTTGATTTGATGTACAGGAGATAGGAGTTCCAACATGTGTTTTTTTTCCAGTTTAAATTCTTATCAATATGTACACCTAAGAATTTTGAAGCTTCCACCCTATGTATTATTTCATCACCATGTGTTACACTTATCACTGGTGCAGTACCCGTAGAGGTGCAGCACTGAATGTGATGTGTCTTTGTGAAATTCAGGGTGAGACTATTTGCAGAAAAACAGTCAATGATATTTCTGTGAACTTTGTTTACCATTTCCTCAATTTCTGTATGTAAACTGGAAGTAAATACAATATTGGTGTCATCTGCAAGAAGAACTAATTCTACTTGTTGTACATTAGACAGTAGATCATTTACATATGTAAGAAACAGTAGTGGACCTAAGAGTGAGCCTTTAGGAACCCCAAATGTGATTTCTCCCTAGTCAGAATTGAATGATGACTGTTCTCATTAATCAAGGACAGAAACTGAATCTGTTTGATTCATATTGCTGTTAGTGAAGTCTTAGTTTCCCACTAGAGATAATTAAGTATCAGTTTTGTTATTAAATAAATAGCTGTAAATGTCATATTCAGGAATGTGTTTTTCTGTACTCATATGAAGCTAGTGCTTAACAGGTAATTAATTAATATGGCAATGGAAAACTGCAGATGGAACAAAAATATTATACAAATAAAACTCGCTGGCCATAATATAATAATAATAATAATAATAATAATAATTTTATTGTCGTTCAGCTGATTACAGCAATAGACAAAGTCAAGAGTATATATTTCTACATAAACTTCTATATCGATGTAAATTGGTTCACATAAAATAGGTACACGTTAGAATACAATATTTTCATCTTCAAAGAATTCATCAATGGTGTAAAACGGATTGTTCACTAGTAGCTTGTATAATTTAGCTTTAAAGATATTTACAGGCAGTTCTTTAAAGTCAGCACTTAGTCTATTAAACATCCTTAGTCCAAGAACTAGGTAAGAGTTATGTGATTTTGAAAATCTATGATATGGTACGTCTACAGATGTTCTGTTTCTAGTATTATGGCTATGAATATCACTTCTCAACACAAAATTAGACACATTGTTTCTAATGTACATTAAGACATTGTAGATGAATAAGTTTACTACTGTAAGACACTGCAATTTAATAAACAGAGGTTTACAATGTTCTGTTTTATCAGAATCCGTTATTATTCTTATTACTTTCTTCTGTAAAAGTAAAATGTCATTTACATGACAGCTACTACCCCACAGTAAAATTCCATAAGAGATGATGCTTTGGAAGAAGGCAAAATATGCTGATCTCACATAGTCATTGGGAACATGTCTTTTTAAATTTCTAATTAGATAAATAACTCTTGAAAGCCTAGCCAATATATTTTTAATGTGTGGTTCCCACGTCAATTTATTGTCAATAGTAACACCTAAAAATTTAACAGTTTCTCATTCCTGGTAGTTAGAAATCTCTTTGAGGCTAAAGTAAAGTGTCTGGGTTTTGTTTTCATTTAGCAAGAAGGCATTAGCTTTGAACCATAATGAGGACTGAGCAAGGGTATTTTCGGTCAGTGTTTTCAGTGTAGATCAGAGCTTTTATGTAGAAAAGTTGTGTCATCAGCATACAATATTGTATGAGAATTTATGAATAAGGGCAGGTCATTAATCATTAGTATAAAAAGTAAAGGTCCAAGCACTGGCCCTTGAGGCACTCCGTACCTAACATTAACCAAATTTGATTTCTCCCTACCAATGCACACAACTCGTTGACGGTTCTCTAGAAAAGACCTGAACATATTTATACTGTTGTCATCAAAACCATAGTAAACTAGCTTATTCAGCACAGTGTCATGCTCTACACAGTCAAAGGCTCTGCTCAGGTCACAAAATGTAGCCTGGGCATCGTCCCTAGCCTCGAACATATCTAGGACTAATTTTACGAGGGAGTCCATTGCATCCGTTGGGGATTTACCTTTCCTAAATCCAAACTGTTTATCACTAATTATATTTAGTTTACCCTAGTATGCACTAACTTGCTCATACATAATCGTTTCTAAAATTTTTGAAAAAACTGGGGTTATGGATATAGGTCTGTAACTAGCGGGACAGTTCTTTTCCCCTTTTTTGTATATGGGCACAACTCGAGAAATTTTTAGTATGTCGGGGAACTTACTTTCAACTAGGCATTTGTTAACACAAAAGGTTAAAGGATAAATCACACAATCAATAACATCTTTCAACAAATTACATGACATATCATAGTAATCAACACTAACTGAAGGTTTGAAATTTATCACTATTTTTAGGATATTATTTGGGCTCACTTCTGTGAAAGTGAAGGTGCTTGGGGGAAGCTTTTCAAAGCAGCTGTCCATAATACTAAGTGCATGTACCTCCAGGAGGCAAAATTCTTTGTACTGTCTATAAAAGTACAAGAAGGTAACCTAGTTTTCAGAACTAGTAGTTCCTTCCTTGAGGAGAAAGACGGAATATGTTGGATGAGTACATTGAGAAGCACTGTGGCAACATCTGTCCAGAAATGATGAAGTTGGAGTGAGAAGTATAGATGGATTAAGAGGAAGAGAAATAAAATTAATAGTAGATTAACAAATTGGGAGGAAACGAATATTGAGTAGGGAGGGAGCTAAATCAGGAAGGGTGGAGAATTAAGATAAAAAAAATAAAAGGCAAGTAAGAAAACAATAAAATGAGACACCAAAAATAGAATAACAGTAATGAAAAAGAAGGTATGGATAACAGTGTGATTGTATGTTGTTGGAAGTTATGTAAAAAACAGTATCAGGATTGAAGATATACGCTGTATGTGTAATATGAAGAAGAATGTAGGTTTGAAAACTGAATTACTCTATTTGACTCTATTTATGTGCTTATCTACTGCTCAGTGAGTAGTTGTCTTTCATGATACCATTGCAAATTATAAATGATAATGTAAATTTGAGTATGGAAACAACATTCAAAAATTAGGTCAGGTGTCTACTCAAATCATGAATGATAGCGGATACTGCACACATGTACTTAAAGATCACACACACACACACACACACACACACACACACTCACACAACACACACTTACACCTGTGCACCCTCATAAAATAACTGTTACGTAGGGGAGCATTTGGATGCCAAAATGCAATTCTTATACTTGAGTTTTTCAGTATTTATGTGCAAGTCTCCAGGATCCGTAACAAAGGATAAGGAGAAGTGGAATATCAAGATTGGGATCTGAAGGGGTACAACAAAAAATTTTAAGCGCATAAGAATTTTTTTTTAAAGGCAAATTATAAAGTAAGCCAAAATAAAAATGAATTGGGTGAGAACATGTGAATGAAAGATACAAAGAAACACCTGTTTTAATATAGTATACTGAAAATATAAGAGATTGAATAAAAGAGAAGAAATTACCATAACTTTTAAATATTTGTCTTCAAACTGTTGTGTTAAATGTACTGTCTAAGTAACTTAAAAAGGAATTAGCATCTGGGGAAAGCTATATATCTCTGCTTGCCTAACAGCTAATAAATCTCTGCTGGACAGACTACTCAGTAACTGTAGGGGTTATTTCTAAGTCAGGCACTGTTTGCCAGTAGCCATGTATTCTGGCTGACAGTCTTGTTGGCAGACAGGCAAAAGCACAAGCCAGGACAGTAATAGCAACACAGCTGGCAAACAATGTGACTGCTGTCTTGTATTTCTTTATAACCAACTGCGCTGATGTCAAGGGGTGCAAAAACGTTGTGGTTGTTATACTGGTGGGATGAGTTTTTAAATCTGCAATATTACAAAAGTATGGTTTGATCAGGAGAAATCTAACGATGTGAAATTACTGAGTCACAACAGAACAATTACAGAAAAGTTTAATATAATAATGGAGGAGATGCTGCATTTCTTGGGTGACAAGAGATTGTTAGTGCAGCAGAAACGAACAAAGGACTGGGAGAATTTCCAATATTTTATCTGAGAGCGTAACTGAGATATATAGTCCACAATGTTATACAAGTTGAGAACAGTAGCTTCTTGAGTTCTGTGGATAGTTAATGCTGGGTTAATCTGTAAACTTGATGTTATTGTATGTGTAGCATGTAAAGTCACAAAAAACTGCAACAGAACAATGTATTTGTATCATATGTGTTTACTCTATCAAAATTACAAAATAATTATTTTTTCCAACAGAGAGACTGCATGAAAGTACATCAGTTTCAAGGAGTAATAATCTGCAGACAAAGATATCAGGAGAAAATAGATCTTGGAGGTATTTTATATGCACACCCATACTTCTGAAGCCATCTGGCAGTGTGTGGCAGAGTGTGCTTGTATTAACACTATCATTTTCCCCATTTTTTGTTCCATTTGTGGATGGTGTGTGGGAGGAACCACTGACAGTAAGCTTTGACTTCACTGTTGTGTTCGTTTTATGAGATATGTGTATCATACAGGGTGCCCACAAAGTCACACTATAATTTCAAAAAATCATAACTTGGAAACCATTACAGACAGACATCTGTAGTTTGTTGTTAAATGTTTAACGGCTCTCAAAGTTTTTTTCCTTTGTCTTTTATTGCAAATTTGTCTCTGAGTGTATCAAAATAGTGACATACCAGCAGAAGGTATTCATTTCTTATTGTTCTCATTCCTTATCATCAATTTTAAAAGCCATATGGGCAGAAAAGCCAGCCTGTATCTGTTACTTCAACATTGTACTCACAGCTTTGTTTGTTGGTAAACATCTGATCAAGTGTTGTTTCAGACCCATCCCCATATCTGGTAATTTCCTGCATTGTAGGCTGCATGTTGTATGTGTCAAACAGATTTAATAATTGTACATTGTTCCTATTACTTTTGTTAAAATTAATGTTAAGGTCACCAAGAACTATTGTGCATTTTGACTTGCCTCTCAATTCATTTAAAAGATCATCTATATAATATAAGAATTGGGTAAAGTCACCTGATGGGACCTATAGATGCAAGCAATGATAGTTTGACAGTCTGTAACAAATACAACACTCAAAATCTTTTTTTGCACACTTCACCTTGCTAAGTTTTACCTCCTTAGATTTAACATTTCTTCTAACATAGATGCATACACCTCCACATTTATAAGTTTTCCTGCAGAAGCTACTTATTAAATCAAAGTCTGGTATATTTGCTGCACAAATCTGAGTGTCCTGAAGCCAGTGCTCACTGATACACAGCACAGAAACTTCCTTAAGATTGCAGTTTAAAATTACTTCCAGCTCACACATTTTGTTGCCTAGTCCTTGTACATTCTGATACAGCAAAGATTTGGTGCACAGTTCACCTTAGTGTCCCCTTCAGGTTTTGACCAAGTCTGACACATTTCAGGCTTGGTCAGCCTTATACGATTCCCTGAGTTTTGAGACATATGTTCCAAATTGCTGATACAAGATTTGTTATTTACCATACTAAGTATTTTTGGGCCAGCAGTGTCTTTCCTATTCCACTTAGGCCTTGACCATGTCTTGTGTGACAAGTTTTCGAGCAGTTATAATTGTCAGAGGGTTCATGGTTGCAACTCTAAGTCTAAATCATTGTATAAAGTGATCAGAGGAAGAGTAAATATTATTGTTTTTATTATTATTATTATTATTATTATTATTATTATTATTATTACTGTTCTTACATTATCATTATCTTTGTTTTTATACATGAGTGTCACTACTATGTACTTAAGTCTGTTGATTTCTAATTGACTGCTTTCAACAGTAGCCCTGTTAAGGCAGCACAAGATTTTAATATTTTGCTATAAACATAGAAATAGCCCATAGAATGGCCAATGTGTGTGTGTTTGTGTTTGAGTGTGTGTGTGTGTGTGTGGGGAGGGGGGGTGGGGGGGGGGGGCGGGGTGTAGGCCATGAAGATAACGTATTTGCTATTACCATATGCAGAGGAGGACAACTCAAAAGGTAACAGTTTCTTTGATCCACAGAAGAGTGTCACAGAGAACCTGAAGAAACCAAACTGGCAGATGCTTAGAGATAGACACAAACTATCCTGAGAAAGCTTACTTACAAACTTTCGAAATGAGATCCATCCTTCATGAAATCCTCCCCACTCCACCAAGAGTGTCTTTCCGCCATCCACCTAATCTTCGTAACCTCTTGGTTCATCCCTATGAAATCCCCAAACCACCTTCCCTACCCTCTGGCTCCTACCCTTGTAACTGCCCCCGGTGTAAAACCTGTCCCATACACCCTCCCACCACCACCTACTCCAGTCCTGTAACCCGGAAGGTTTACACGATCAAAGGCAGAGCCACGTGTGAAAGCACCCACATGATTTACCAACTGACCTGCCTACACTGTGACGCTTTCTATGTGGGAATGACCAGCAACAAACTGTCCATTCGCATGAATGGACACAGGCAGACAGTGTTTGTTGGTAATGAGGATCACCCTGTGGCTAAACATGCCTTGTTGCACAGCCAGCACATCTTGGCACAGTGTTACACTGTCCAGGTTATCTGGATACTTCCCACTAACACCAACCTATCCGAACTCCGGAGATGGGAACTTGCCCTTCAATATATCCTCTCTTCCCGTTAATCACCAGGCCTCAATCTCCGCTAATTTCAAGTTGCCGCCACTCATACCTCGCCTGTCATTCAACAACATCTTTGCCTCCGCACTTCCACCTCGACTGACATCTCTGCCCAAACTCTTTGCCTCAGAATATGTCTGCTTGTGTCTGTATATGTGTGGATGGATATGTGTGTGTGTGCGAGTGTATACCTGTCCTTTTTTCCCCCTAAGGTAAGTCTTTCCGCTCCCGGGATTGGAATGACTCCTTACCCTCTCCCTTAAAACCCACATCCTTTCATCTTTCCCTCTCGTTCGCTCTTTCCTGACGAAGCAACTGTGGGTTGCGAAAGCTCAAAATTTTGCGTGTGTGTTTGTGTGTTTTTTTATTGTGCCTATCTACCAGCGCTTTCCCGTTTGGTAAGTCATGGAATCATAATTTTGTAAGTGATTCTTGTTGGTGGCAACCTGCTAATGTGCTCCCAGATGTTTAACCTTCATTTTCTGTCACCTACTGCCAGGTTTGGCACATTCACTGTAGTTTTTCTAGAGTGAAATATGCATCCCTCTTCTATCAACTTTGGGCCAAGAATGCTTTGCATGCCACTTTTTGTGTAGAGCGTTAGTGTCTCATTTGCATACAATGTTTCAGCCTTTGTTATTGTATATTTTGTTATAGGGTCTGATCTTTGTGTGAATGGATATGCAATTCTTATTACATATGTCCTGTGTCTTTCCATATGATCACTACATTTTTTGTACTCAAGTCTTCAGTGAGCTCTCTCCTCTTGTAGATTCGAAGGATTCACTTAGACTTTTGTTTATCTTGCCATATTTTGTGTATATTTTTGTATGTTTAATTTTAAGCAGAAAATTCAGACTCCTAGACAGAGATTTGCAGGCCAAATTTTGTGTGTATTCTTTTAGTATTTCTCTTTGTTTGGTTGCTGTTACTTCTACATCTTAATGTATGACTAGATCATCATCTTAAGATTGCCCTAGCCGTATTGGTTTCCAATGTCCTTGGATTTTCAGTTCTTTTTCCCATTGTTTCATTACTCTGTCCAGGACTAGGCTGAACAATTGTGGAGATAATCCTTTGCCTGTGCATGCTGCAGTGTTGATCATGAAAGGATCATAGATTTCACTCATGAATTTAACTTTTGATGTTGTGTCAGGCAGTGTCTGAACAAGATCTGTTGGTCAAAGAAATCATATGCCTTCTTGAAATCTATAAAGGTGCAAATGATTGGAGCATACCTGATGGCATTTATTTTAGAAATGTTTTAGATTAAATATTTGTTCTCTGCATGAATGACAACAGCAGAAGCCTGCCTGGTATTCACCAGTTTTGGGTTCTAATTGTTCCTGTGTTCTTTTCAGTAAACATGGTGAAGGAATTTTGTAGATAACTTGTAGCAGGGATATTCCTCTGTAGCTGTTAACATTCAGCCTTACATCAGTGTAACACATCACTTATAGATTAGGTCTCAAGCCTGTTCCAACTGGCCAACTGATGCCTAGAGGGCAGTACAAAGAGTGAGCTGTGGCTGTGAGACACGCAATCAGTATGTCGCCAATCTCTCTAATTGTTACTGCTAGTAGAGGAATCCTGTGGTGTTGCTGTTTCTTTATTCACAGCTCCTCATTTGGCCTCATGCAGCTGAGTGGACCTCGTTCCAGACCTCCCTACCTTATAAAAAAGTTGAGGAGGTACCAGTGATCAAGCACAGATCCTTCCTCAACAGATATAGCAATGTTATCCAGTTGGTAATGGAAGTAGCCACACCCAAAAAATTAATAAAACAATTAAATAATTAGAGTTGCAGTTCTCTGTGACAGGCACTGTGGGCATCAGAGTGTATTAGTGTTATTCATGATTAGTGTTGTTACCAGTCCTGGTAGGGTATGTAAGGAACATACCTTCTAACAGCTTTATCCAAAATGTTTGAGAAAGTAATGTATTCAAGAGTAGCTTCACATATCTGTAACAATGAAGTACTAACAAAATGTCAGTTTGGTTTCCAGAAAGGTTTTTCAACAGAAAATGCCATATATGCTTTCACCAATCAAATTTTGAATGATCTGAATAACCAAACACCACCCATTGGGATTTTTTGTGATCCCTCAAAGGCATTTGATTGTGTAAATCATGAAATTCTGCTAGACAAGCTCAAGTATTGTGGCATGAGTGGGACAGTGCACAAATGGTTTAATTCATACCTAACTGGAAGAGTGCAGAAAGTTGAAATAAGTAGTTCTCATACTATGCAAAGATCAGCACATTCCTCAAACTGGGGAACTATCAAGAATGGGGTTCCACAAGGGTCAGTCTTGGGTCCTTTGTTGTTCTTAATATATATTAATGACTTGCCATTCTATATTCATGAAGAGGCAAAGTTAGTTCTCTTTGCTGATGATACAAGTATAGTAATCACACCTGACAACAAGAATTAACTGATGAAATTGTCAATACTGTCTTTCAGAAAATTACTAAGTGGTTCCTTGTAAACGGACTCTCACTGAATTTTGATAAGACACAGTACATACAGTTGCGTACAGTGAATGGTATGATGCCATTAATAAATATAGACCTTAATCAGAAGCATATAGCTAAGGTAGAACATTCCAAATTTTTAGGTGTGTCCATTGATGAGAGATTAAATTGGAAGAAACACATTGATGATCTGCTGAAACGTTTGAGTTCAGCTACTTATGCAATAAGAGTCATTGCAAATTTTGGTGATAAACATCTTAGTAAATTAGCTTACTATGCCTATTTTCACTCGTTGCTTTCATATGGCATCATATTTTGGGGTAATTCGTCACTGAGGAATAAAGTATTTATTGCACAAAAGTGTGTAATCAGAATAATAGCTGGAGTCCACCCAAGATCATCCTGCAGATATTTATTTAAGGATCTAGGGATATTCACAGTAGCTTCTCAGTATATATACTCTCTTATGAAATTTGTTGTTAACAACCAAACCCAATTCAAAAGTAATAGCAGTGTGCATAACTACAATACTAGGAGAAAGGATGATCTTCACTATTAGAGATTAAATCTAACTTTGGCACAGAAAGGGGTGAATTATACTGGCACTAAAGTCTTTGGTCACTTACCAAATAGTATCAAAAGTCTGACAGATAACCAACAAGTATTTAAGAAGAAATTAAAAGAATTTCTGAATGACAACTCCTTCTACTCCATAGAGGAATTTTTAGATATAAATTTAAAAAAAAAATAAAAAAAATAAAAAAAAAAAAGTAAAAATAAAAAAACAAAAAATGAAAATGTTGTCATATTAACTTAAGTATGTTGTTAAATTAACTTAATTATGTCATGTATTGGAAAATTTGACTCGTTCCACATCATTACGAAGTATCGTATTCATGATCCATGGAACTAGTATTAATCTAATCTAATCTAATCTAATCATCAAAATCATCAGATGTTGAGTGATCACTATGAATGACACAGAGATGCTGCTTACTCATGTGAGACAGTGTTATCAACACTTGACCGAGTGTTGGTCAAGTCAGGCAATATCCAAATTTGTAGAGCATTTGGGTATGACAATGGCCCGATGTTGCACTGCATGGTAATGTGAGGTCAGGCATATGCATCACTGGGGTTCTGGTTGACCACATTTGGCCTATGCAAAGTGGGATCACCATGCATTTTGTAACCCCTTCACATCTGCAACCTGCCATCCAAGGAAGAGTAAAGGACGCCTTGCAACATTCTGTGTCATACTACCAGCAGTTACACTAGGGAATTACCATCCAGTGTGTAGGCTGCCACTAATACCGCAAAGCAAGCAGCTGTTTTTTGAGTGGTGCCATGACCAAGAAGTATGCACTGCTGCTGCATGCCATCACAGTGTGTTTAGTGCTGAATTGTGGTTCTGCTTTATATCAGGTGACCATTGTTGGCAAGTATGGTGGCAACCTGGGGAGAGGTACCATTCTTCCAATGCTTTGGAGAGGCAGAGTTATTTTACTCTTAGTATCATAGTGTCAGGAGCCTTTGGGAATACTGATCGAACAACGGTAGATCACGGACATCCTTCCTCTTCGTGTGCTTCCGGTCATATGTCAGTATCTGGTACTATTTTTCAACAGGACAACACTCACCCACACATTACATGAGTCTCTATGAACTGTTTGCATGATGTTGAGGTACTTCCATGGCCAGAAGAATTCACTGATCTATGCCCGGTAGAACACGTGTGTGACCAGTCTGGATGCTAACTCCGCGTATCAATGCCAGTATCCTGATATTCTGCCAGTGACTTTTTCACTATGACTTTCAATTATAGGAAGTAGCCACTCCTTCCAGCAGTGTGCAGGAGAACTTCTGTAAAGTCTGGAAGGTATGAGATAAAGTAATAACATAAGTAAGTCTGTGAGGGCAGGACACGAGGCATACTTGGATCCCAGGTTCAGGCCTGAGGCAACATTCATTCTGCATTATATTATTTGTATTGTCTCTGATGTCTTGCTAAAGCTCAATATATTTCCTACAGGTAGATTGTATAAACTGTGAGCACCAAATGGCTCTGAGCACTATGGGACTTAACTGCTGTGGTCATCAGTCACCTAGAACTTAGAACTACTTAAACATAACTAACCTAAGGACATCACACACATCCACACCTGAGGCAGGATTCGAACCTGCGACCGTAGCGGTCGGGTGGTTGCAGACTGTAGCGCCTAGAACCGCTCGGCCACCCCGGCTGGCTCCAGATCCACTATTGTATATAAAGAGCTTTCCAACATCAATATTCATTGCATAGTATTGCCTGTGACTTTAAAAAAATGTATATGTATGCAACTACTCCCATTTTCCTTTTACTAGAAGTATTCAAAACTGCTCATGGTGTAATGAAATAAAGTTTGTTTGACACATGTCGCTGGTTATTTTCACATCAATGCAGTCTCTGTTTTAGTTTCTCCATGCAACATAAATAATGCCATTTAAGAGCTTTAAACTCTATTCCGGATGGGCTTTAGCCCTTTCCCTTCCTTCCTACACATTATCACACACAGGAATACAAACCTGACACAACACATTAAAATGCTCATCACATTCAATCACACTACACATTTTAATAGTTGACAACTACACAGAGGAAAGGGGAAGGCTCAATATCAGTATTTCATTGTACAGGGAAATGGATACAGTGCCCGCACTGATAAAAGAGAGTTTCTTGTGAGCTTCTGACCTGGATATAACATGCTGTGCTTCGGCTGTGGCTGGTTCCCTGGTCTCGCGGTCCCTGACCAGCTCGACGCCCACAAAGAGGCCGACGCCACGCACGTCCCCAATGATGTGATGCTTGTTGGCCAGCTGCCGCATCAGGTTCAGCAGGTGGTTCCCCACCCTGGTTGCATGCTCGCGCAGGTTCTCACGCTCCAGAACATCCATCACAGCATTGGCGACTGCACATGACACTGGATTGCCACCGTACTGCAAAAAGTGATAACTTAATGTATTTTGTGTAAAACTTTCCATTATTAAGGGGAGTAATACATGAATAAGCATAAAAAAATCATTTTTTTAATTTTAGTCGTAAGAAATTCTGTGTAGTTTTCTGAACAAGAAAAAATTCACTTTGAGGAAATTGTACCAAACTAAACCCCAAAATTAGTGGAATTGAAAAGTGTCTGCACACATGGTGATGTTCCTCTGTCAGTCAGACAGCTCTGTTAAAAACAGAACTTACTTCTCACTTGTTTGTTTCTTATCACTATTTAGTCTATGATATTGTAGTGGCACAAAATTATTAGAGAAGTAATTACATGGTAGGACTCAAAACCCAAATGAGAGTTTTAACAACTGTATATGTGTGTGGATACTAAAACCTGTTGTGATAGGAATAAATACTTTGAAACTAGCTGTGCTGGATGTTCTGCTATGTTTCAGTGATGTTGCAATGAAAAAATTTTGGGTTATGGAATTGATGGGAATGCCTGATGGACTAAATATGAAAAGAACTTCAATTGCCATTGACCACAGGAGACTCTTCAAAGCAGAGAACTCAATGTTGGTAGCCATCAGTGAAGCAGGAATAAGAAGAAGACATCTGAAAAAGAAATGGGAGGAGGAACAGCACCAGTAACAAGATGAATATGGACCTGGGATGCATTAGTGTTATGCAGGGTAGGCAGAGAAACAAGCACTGTATTTCCTAGAAGTTCACCTTTTTATTTTCAGATAGACATTAGTTAGAAACTATTAAAGACAGAGGGCTGAAATTTTATATATCGTACTGTCTTAAAATATACATAACTAGAAAGTATATTACTCTTATAATTTAAATTTGAAAATTAAAGAATTTTAAAGACAAACTATGAGTTAATTACACATATTTTTGATAATCATTGTTACATAATTTTTGGATGTAATTTATGACAGCGCCATCTCTTTGAAAGTCTTCTTTAAACATAATAATGTAAAAAACTTCCAGAAAAATCAAGCTTCTAATTTGTTTTATTTTGAGATATGAGCACCTATGCTGTACATAAATAATTAATATGCTTTATTTCATTTACAACACAAAATACAATTGAGAAAACAGTGAAACATCAAAAGCTGTTGTTCATACATCACGTGGTTCCCAAAAGATCTGTTGAAACATGATAAGCATTACACGGGTTTACAACTCTTGTTCTTTCAGCTGCACTATTTAGAAAACTGACAATTTTTTCAAGATTTCCCTCTTTGTTGATGAACCAGACCCCTAAAAAATGCTGGTACCAAAAATTGGCCAGAAAATGCTAAACTAAAGTTTGATTTTTACATATTGTAAAAGAGGTCACACCAGTATATATGAAAATCCTCCATCGATGACAGTTGCCAATATGTCAGGAAATCACACTGAAGACAACACTGGCAGCCAATCTGTGCAGGCGCTAGTTGATTCTGGGGTGTCTTCCCTGTGATATCAGATGCTGTCACCATCTGAGGAAGATTATGTTCAAGATACAACGGCCATTGTGCTGGAGGTTGCAAATGGAAAATATGTCTATCCCACAGGACCTGTGTTGTGAGAATAACTGTCAATTACAGAACACATCCCTGTAAATTGGTGGATTTCATTAGAATACAGCTAGGATAGTCCTTGTATGCAGCTTCTTGTTGGCTTCATAAGCAATGATGGACTGTAAAGATTTGAGCTTCAGATTGGTAAAGTTCATCCAACAATTTCTCTAGAGGATTTTCTATCACTGAAGACACACTTATTCCATCATCATCAAGAACACAGGTTCCAGTGATTAGTCTGTCCACTCAGTTAAACTGCCAGGTGCAAAGAGATACTCAGCTTCACAAAAAAGACCTATTTTCCATCAATGATCATAACCATCACAAGTCAACAAGGAGAGCTCTGGATTAACAACTGCCATTAACAGCAATTACTCATATTTATGGAAATGAGTGTAGGAGCAGCCAACCCCAACCAGGAAAGTCAGCTCAGACTATCAATGGAGAATCACGTTTCACTACTGTTACTGATGACCTGCCAGAACAATTTACTGTCCTGCTGCCAGTAGTAGCTGGCTAGACTGAGGAACAGTTATGGTAATTGTCGATCTTCTGCATCAATTTTCAGGTGCATTCAGGTCCAGAGTGGAGATGAGGCAAACTAAATGTGAAAACCCTTGTTAGCACTGGCAAGTCATCCCCCTCATGTGGTCAAAAATCCCCTCCCTCCTCCCCATGGTCACAGCACCCCTCCCCCCTCCTGCCCTCACATGTCAGTGGTCATACAGGAAGTTTACAACTGAGGGGTGGAGAATCAAAACAAAATGGAGAAGAAGCTGTGAGATGATATCATTCAGTCACCAGTTATCCCTTGGTCTTCTCCTGTGGTCCTCATGAAAGATAGTGCATGGCATTTGTGTGTCGATTTACAGCAGGTGCACAGAATCGCCAAAAAGGATGTATAACCATTACTATCAATTGATGACACCTTGGAATGTATGACAGAAGAAAAGTATTTCTCCACAAAAAATATCCAGGCTGCTACAGGCAGATTAAGATTCATGCACTGACTGGGAAAAGACTGCTTCCCTAACACCTGATAGCCTTTCAGAGTTATGCCATCTGATCTGTGCAGCATTCCAGCACTCCTCAGCACATGGTGAAAAAATTTTTTAAGTATCTTAAAAAGGCAAAATATCATTGCTACAGGGACAACATTGTTTGTTATTTTCTCAAAGACATTTCAGAAACACCTAAGCCACTTGTCAGCTGTGCTGAAGTGTGCCCTTGATGCAGGTCTTTGTCTTGTAATGGTTCTGCTATATTGGACAATACTTTTTCCCTAAAGTTATCAAATATGGTGTAATACTGTTGATGGTACAAAGATGGTTATGTGATGTCGCACTCAACCTAAGAGTAAGACTGAAAATGGTAGTATGGAATATCTGTTGTTGAAGCCACATTACCATTTTGTTCACTATTCCACGTACTGTGTATCCACCTCATCAGGACAGTCATTTGGTAATACGGAGGAAGTGACAACCATTCCACCAGTGGCAATAAATTTTGAACAGGTGCCAGGTACTTTGTTACTTTGTGTGATTTGCAGCTTGTGGACAATAAGCTGCATCACATCTTCCACAGTGGTAGAAAAATCCATCACTCCACCATACATGCCACAACAACCAGACCTATGGTTCAGGCTTCTGGAAGTTTCATTTGACACCTATGGTATTATTGATGAGAACCTAAAATTCCCTCTGATGTTCAATAGTTTAGACACTCAAACCTTATTGTTATTGGCTGACATTGTGCATAACACACCAACGGTGTGCAAATACATGCACCTTAAGGACAATGTGCTTCATCAAATGCATAAACTGACAGAACTCTGAACCCAGCAAGTTTTGACAAGCGAATTTATCACTCAGAAATCACCTTCTGCATTCTGCTGTAATCTTTGATCCCAGGTGACAGAATTTGAAGTGTCTGAGGCAATGCTCAACACGTAGTAGTTTAACCACTCACCTTTTGCAGTGAAAATTGCTGCGGTTTCATGTAACACCACCAATTTACACTCACAGTTACTTATTGCTGACAAGATATATAATATGTTGTTATGTGATAACTGAGGTAGGGCCCCATGAATAGGGCGTGGTGTTGCAAGTGTAATTATGGTGCATACCTCTAGAGGTGAGTGGACTCCACTGCCAGAACAAGAAGAATGACACTGCAACATCAGTATTGTCCAATGAAAATTCTGTGAGGTTTCAGTGGGTCCCTGCAGCCCCAAGCCTGCCAGACAGTAGAGTGCTAGCTGTGATGTCAGTCAGCTCTTAAGACTGTTGGGACCACTCCTGATTTGGACAGGTCATTAAGAAATGCAGCCCTCTGTGTAATGACCGAAAAGGAGGTGTAGGCACAATCAGTTGCTCTAATGTAGAATACCTACACTCCACCATCACAGCAATTAAAGGATTTTCCATTTCATGTGATATGGTGCTGTCTCACGACAATCTTTCTCAAGAAAGCAAATCTCTTCATGCTATCAGAAATGTGGTTCTTCTGCACTTGTCAACTCAACAATTCACAGGTCACAATGTTGATACATCATATACTTATATGTCAAGCTGCACTTCCTGAAGAATTTAATTGACTGGGCATTGGATGTCAGTTTTGTGCCAGCAAAACTTGAAGAATGATCTTCTGTTGCCTCCTGGCTCACTGCCATGAACAATTCTAAGATACCTACTTTTGGCCAGTGCAGCAAGCTGGTGAGTTTTGATTTCACAAAGAAATTGCAGTGGACCTTCGTGATTGCCGATGTCGCCAAACTATTCATGGAATGGATTTTCTGCACCATTTTTCACTTTAATGTGTCGATACAGAAGGGTCACCTCCATATAAATGTTGAGATAGTTTACAGACATACAAGATGTTCAAGCATTCCTCCCAAAATAAAAAATGCCACTGTTTCAGATGTAGAAGCCTACGTATTCAGCTGTCGAGACAGAAGCATCACTGAAAGATGAATTTTGTATCATAGTGAACACTGGCAATGAGTTGCTCAGGAAGGTGGTGGGCTTACAGGAAGTGACAACAGATGTAGTTAAGACAATGAACTGTTAAGCACTTCAATTGCCATGCACACCATTATCATAATGACAGTTAAAGCTAAACAACAGAATTTAAAAGATGACATCACACCCCGTTGACTCTGGCCAACATAAAACAGCTCCTGGCACCTCTCATTGGCATGCTACAAAACACATGCCTTAACATTCCAACTACATTGGGACCATTGACTGCTTTTGAACCCTCCAAGTTGGTATCTGGAAAGTGTACCAAAGTCAAGAAAAGAAAGAGAAAGTAAAGGATTATTGTAAATTTCAAACGTCCCCTACACATCACTCCTCTGTACGGTTACTGGCATCCTTGAGGGCCTATCATACTATGTATATGCTGACATCTCCTGACTGTTATCCTATTTGACACCAACAATAGGACTACCCAGCTCCATGCCTTCCCTTCTTATTACAACAACACAAGAATGGCAAATCCAGCCAAGTTTCGATCAAATGTTTGCTCTAGGCAGACAATACTGTGGGTAAGGCTACTCACTGTCACTCGATGCCCGCATCAACTGACACAACCACCTACGATGTTACACCTTTGCCAGACCAGCCTCAACAGCATGCTTCCCCAGTTTATCCTGTTTTATGATCAGTCAGCATGAAGACTAGCAGGAGCTTATGGCATGACTACTCACTCATCCCAGGAACTCTCCTTCCTAGGAGGGAGCTACTCACCAAAAAGCAGCAGAAGAACACACTTATAAAAGGTATTACAATTTGTGAGCTTTCAGAGCCAGTGGCTCCTTCTTCTGGCAGAAGGGTTGAGGGGGCAGGGAGATGGGTAAAGGAAAAGGACTGGTGAGGTTTAGGAAGAGATAGAGATCGGAAAAGTCACCCAGAACCCCAGGTCAGGGGAGGCTTACCAGACAGGATGAGAAGGAAGAACTCTAAAATTGTCTTTTGTCAGGCAGTTACTGCTTTTCCATTTGTTGATGGTCATTATCAAAGAAGTTTTTTCACAGATATAAGTTTACATCAAAGAGACCAGCATATTTTAATGCATTATTTACTTACAACTTATAATTTGTTTCTACTGACGCAATAGCAGAAATTTAATAATTTGTTTCGTCGAATTTAATTCTCAGTTTCTCATAGTTTTGCATGCCAGTGAATTCCAGCTGCACTACTTCTGGTGCTTTTCCAGGCAAAATGTAAAAGGTTTGTTAAATAAATCTGTCAATGAAAAATCAAGTATGGAATGTAAAAAGGCCAATGGCCAAAAGCTTTAATTGTGGAAGTCTTTTTGTTGTGCCTACGTGCGACGCAGCATCTCTGCTATAAATCAGTGAAACTATTTCATCATATATACTTTTAAAGCAGGCTTTCAACTTATTTGGCATTTTCTTGGAATCATGAAAATGAATATAATTGCCCAACTTCAGATGTGTTTGAAACACTCAAAAGATGTAAGAGGACCATAAAGCTGAGTAATCAATTGATTTTTGCCTTGAACATATTTAAATGATTTGTAATTTTAGAAATGCTAAGTCACATAAACAATCCATATGTTTTAATTCAGGGACATTTTTCTTTTTGTCATGAAAATTTTTCTTTCATCAGTTGAATTCAGAAACCAAACCAGAATTTTACCACAAATTAGCCATTTTATTTATGTATAAAGAATGAAGACACCATATTTGCTGCTGTCAGTGTCTTTAAGAGAAGTTAAACTGCCTGTGACAGACCATGAGATTTTATGAAAGATATTGTTGAAAACACAACTTTCATGACATATTTAGAACCTATTTGGTTTGGGCACAAAGTCTCCTGGCAGATTATACAGTGTAATTAATTGTCTAAAATCATCATCATACTCCCCTAAATGCTGTATTAATAATGATACCAGTCCAGAATTAATTCCTACCATACAAGGTGCTTCACCACTCATAATGCCTGCGAACTTGTTGTTGTTGTTGTGGTCTTCAGTCCTGAGACTGGTTTGATGCAGCTCTCCATGCTACTCTATCCTGTGCAAGCATCTTCATCTCCCAGTACCTGCTGCAGCCTACATCCTTCTGAATCTGTTTAGTGTATTCATCTCTTGGTCTCCCTGTACGATTTTTACCCTCCATGCTGCACTCCAATACTAAACTGGTGATCCCTTGATACCTCAGAACATGTCCTACCAACCGATCCCTTCTTCTAGTCAAGTTGTGCCACAAACTTCTCTTCTCCCCAATACTATTCAATACTCCTCATTAGTTATATGATCTATCCATCTAATCTTTAGCATTCTTCTGTAGTACCACATTTTGAAAGCTTTCTTCTTGTCCAAACTAGTTATCGTCCATGTTTCACTTCCATACAAGGCTACGCTCCATACAAATACTTTCAGAAATGACTTCCTGACACTTAAATCTATACTCGATGTTAACAAATTTCTCTTCTTCAGAAACACTTTCCTTGCCATTGCCAGTCTACATTTGGTATCCTCTCTACTTCGACCATCGTCAGTTATTTTGCTCCCCAAATAGCAAAACTCCTTTACTACTTTAAGTGTCTCATTTCCTAATCTAATTCCCTCAGCATCACCCGACTTAATTATCCTCGTTTTGCTTTTGTTGATGTTCATATTATACCCTCCTTTCATGACACTGTCCATTCCATTCAACTGCTCTTCCAAGTCCTTTGCTGTCTCTGACAGAATTACAATGTCATCGGCGAACCTCAAAGTTTTTATTTCTTCTCCATGGATTTCAATACCTACTCCATATTTTTCTTTTGTTTCCTTCACTGCTTGCTCAATATACAGATTGAATAACATCGGGGATAGGTTACAGCACTGTCTCACTCCCTTCCCAACCACTGCTTCCCTTTCATGCCCCTCAACTCTTATAACTGCCCTCTGGTTTCCGTACAAATTGTAAATAGCCTTTCGCTCCCTGTATTTTACCCCTGCCACCTTCAGAATTTGAAAGAGAGTATTCCAGTCAACATTGTCAAAAGCTTTCTCCAAGTCTACAAATGCTAGAAACATAGGTTTGCCTTTCCTTAATCTAGCTTCTAAGAGAAGCCGTAGGGTCAGTATTGCCTCACGTGTTCCAACTTTTCTACGGAATCCAAACTGATCTTCCCCCAGGTTGACGTCTACCAGTTTTTCCTTTTGTCTGTAAAGAATTCGCCTTAGTATTTTGCATCTGTGACTTATTAAACTGATAGTTCGGTAATTTTCACATCTGTCAGCACCTGCTTTCTTTGGGATTGGAATTATTATATTCTTCATGAGGTCTGAAGGTATTTCACCTGTCTCATACATCTTGCTCACCAGATGGTAGAGTTTTGTCAAGACTGGCTCTCCAAACGCTGTCAGTAGTTCTAATGGAATGTTGTCTACTCCCAGGGCCTTTTTTCGACTCAGGTCTTTCAGTGCTCTGTCAAACTCTTCACGCAGTATCATATCTCCCATTTCATCTTCATCTACATCCTCTTCCACTTCCATAATATTGTCCTCAAGTACATTGCCCTCGTATAGACTCTCTATATACTCCTTCCACCTTTCTGCTTTCCCTTCTTTGCCTAGAACTGGGTTTCCAGCTGAGCTCTTGATATTCATACAAGTGGTTCTCTTTTCTCCAAAGGTCTCTTTAATTTTCCTGTAAGTAGTATCTACCTTACCCCTAGTGAGATAAGCCTCTACATCCTTACATTTGTCCTCTAGCCATCCCTGCTTAGCCATTTTTTACTTCCTGTCGATCTCATTTTTGAGACGTTTGTGTTCCTTTTTGCCTGCTTCATTTACTGCATTTTTGTTTTTTCTCCTTTCATCGATTAAATTCAATATTTCTTCTGTTACCCAACGATTTCTACTAGCCCTCGTCTTTTTACCTACTAGATCCTCTGCTGCCTTCACTACTTCATCTCTCAAAGCTACCCATTCTTCTTCTACTGTATTTCTTTTCCCCATTCCTGTCAATTGTTCCCTTATGCTGTCCCTGAAACTCTGTACAACCTCTGGTTCTTTCAGTTTATCCAGGTCCCATCTCCTTAAATTCCCACCTTTTTGCAGTTTCTTCAGTTTTAATCTACAGTTCATAACCAATAGATAGTGGTCAGAGTCCACATCTGCCCCTGGAAATGTCTTACAATTTAAAACCTGGTTCCTAAATCTCGGTCTTACCATTATATAATCTATCTGAAACCTGTCAGTATCTCCAGGCTTCTTCCTTGTATACAACCTTCTTTCATGATTCTTCAACCAAGTGTTAGCTATGATCAAGTTGTGATCTGTGCAAAATTCTATGAGGTGGCTTCCTCTTTCATTTCTTAGCCTCAATCCATATTCACCTACTATGTTTCCTTCTCTCCTTTTTCCTAGTACCGAATTCCTGTCGCCCATGACTATTAAATTTTCCTCTCCCTTCACTATCTGAATACTTTCTTTTATTTCATCACACATTTCTTCAATTTCGTCATCTGCAGAGCTAGTTGGCATATAAAGTTGTACTACTGTAGTAGGCATGGGCTTGATGTCTATCTTGGCCACAATAATGCATTCACTATGCTGTTTGTAGTAGCTTACCCGCACTCCTATTTTTTTATTCATTATTAAACCGACTCCTACATTACACCTATTTGATTTTGTATTTATAACCCTGTATTCGCCTGACCAAAAGTCTTGTTCCTCCTGCCAGTGAACTTCACTAATTCCTACTATATCTAACTTTAACCTATCCATTTACCTTTTTAAATTCTCTAACCTACCTGCTTGATTAATGGATCTGTCATTCCACGCTCTGATTCGTAGAATGCCAGTTTTTTTTCTTCTGATAACAACGTCCTCCTGAGTAGTCCCCACCTGGAGATCCAAATGGGGGACTATTTTACCTCTGGAATATTTTACGCAAGAGGACGCCATCATCATTTAACCATACAGTAAAGCTGCATGCCCTCGGGAAAAATTACGGCTGTAGTTTCCCCTTGCTTTCAGCTGTTCGCAGTACCAGCACAGCAAGGCCATTTTGGTTAGTGTTACAAGGCCAGATCAGTCAGTCATCCAGACTGTTGCCCCTGCACCTACTGAAAAGGCTGCTGCCCCTCTTCAGGAACCACATGTTTGTCTGACCTCTCAACAGATACCCCCCCATTGTGGTTGCACCTACAGTACGGCTATCTGTATCGCTGAGTCACGCAAGGGTCCATGGTTCTTGGGGGGCCTGCTAACTTAGTCATATTTAAATGAAAGTTTGAACACTGTTCCAGTGCTGCAGTGAACATATCACCACCACTAATTTGCCTGACAATGAACTCATTCCAATCAATTCATTACATACATCAAGTATGTGTGTTATCCCACATTCAAATACTATTGTCTGGGTTGTGGAGGTGGTGTCTTTTGATTCATCAGTAGCCTGAAAAATAACAAATTTTCTTTGAGGAAGTTTTTGTTTGATCCATGATATTTACCATCATTGCAATAACTCTCCTTTGCACAGTCATCCAATTTAACTGAATTTTCTTGAAATATTTAAGTGATTGCAGCCAAATGTTTTTAGCACCTACCTTGGAAATTTTTTTGACGGGATCTACATCTGTAAGTGGCTGGCAACTTTTTGCTATAGGGTGAGATATTTCAAAATTTAATTATGTTGCAGTTTCTGCGTTTTTAACAGATTCTCTGAGTATTGCATGCTGACATGTAAATTCTCATTTCAATGGAGAAATTTTATGTCATGTAGTTCTTCTGGCAATTCAGAATGCAGACTCTCATATTGTCTCCTTAATTTGTAATGTAATGAATGAAAAATCTGTAATCCAGCAGGCAGGGATAATGCTGACTCTTTCGTCCCCTCCATTCCCCTTCCCTCCTAGAGCATCTCTCACTATTTGCCAAATCACTTTTCATAGTCTTCCAGCAGCTGCTTCAAGCAATATTTGCTTCCCCATACTTTCTTAACTCTGTACAAAATCCTACCAATAAACAACCATCTGTCCACCCACATAAATGGCCACTGCCAAACTGTAGCAAACCAAGTACTCAGTCACCCAAATAAAACTCTGCTCTCATTAAAAATGAATAAGCTTTTCTTGTGTTTAGGCTACTCCAGCAATTTCAGAAACTTCTACTTTCATTTCATTTCCTATCTCTCCCATTCTCTTAAACAAAGTGCAAAAGTTCTGAAAGCTCGTAAATAACCATAACTTATTTCCTTTTGCATATTTAATTGCTGTCATTTGCTCAGATAGTGTTAGTATTTGTTTCTTCAATTTAAAACTGAAGTAATATTGAAATGTCCAAAAAGTGAAAAACATCTCACTAAATAAATACAGAATTAATCCTATGATAATGATGTAAACTGAAGAAATAAATAAAAATTTGTGCTACAGCCAGGACTCGAACACCGGTCTTCTTGCTTGCAGTGGTGTAATGGTCAGCATTTCTGCCCAGTAGAGCCCCGGCCACAGCACAAATTTTAATTCATTTCTTCAGCTTCCATCATTATTATAGATAAAGATGAGACTTAAATGTCACAGGGAAAATTTGATTATAATTAATCCTGTGGAAAAGAAATAATGATGACCATGAAACACGAGAGACTGTGGTTAGAAGGAGACTTAAGACAAGAAAGTGAAAAATGGAAGCATGCACATTTCTGTTAGGAAGACTTCAAGCAAAATATACTTCTAAAATTGAAACAGGTCTCTGAAGCTATTAAGATAAAAATACTTCTTAAAATTGAGACAAATTCTTCATTAGCTTTTAATTGCTCATTGTGCTTTGATTATGTCACTGATTTTCTGGTAATGTACAGCACAGACATTCCATAAAGTCATTATTATGAGACTTAGCTAACAAAATGTAATTTTCAATCTGTCCTGTAATTTTAATTAAGTGTATACTTACAGTATTGAAATATTCAATTCCAGTGTTCTGGAAACTTTGAGCAATTTCTCTGGTTGTAACAACTGCTGCCACAGGATGGCCATTCCCCATTGGTTTGCCAAGAGTAACAATATCAGGTATAACATCGTCACCTTGCAACTGGAATCCCCACCAGTGCTTTCCCACTCGGCCAAAACCCACTTGAACCTCATCAGCTACGCACACACCACCAGCTTCACGGACGTGCCTGGTGATCATAAAAAGAATACAATAAGGAAACAATGAATGGTTTCATCACCAGTGAAAAAAGAAAAGAGCAATGATTTACTATAAACACGTTTCATGTAGAATCTTGGATTTCTTCCTCTTAGACATTTCTTGAATTTCTTTACTTGATAATAATTTCAAGAGTTCTGTATCATTTTCCCAACTTCTTTAAAGTTCACTTCAAAACTTCCAAACAATTACTTTTAAAAAATTAGCTTTTACAAAGATTACAGAATCTTTGCTCCTGAGAAGTAATTTTTACAGCTATAATGGCATTCTACTTTTCATCTACGTAGATACTCTGTGATCCACTTCACAGTACATGGCAGAGGGTACCCAGTACCACTACTAGTAATTTCCTTTCCTGTTACACTAACAAATAGAGCAAGGAAAAAGTGACCATCTATATGCCTCCAGATGAGTCCCAATTTTTTATATCTTATCTCTGTGGTACTTACACGCAGTGTATGTTGGAGGCTGTAGAACCGTTCTGCAGTCAGCTTCAAATTCTGGTTCTCTAAATTTTCTCAACAGTGTTCCTTGAAAAGAATGTCAGCTTCCCTCCAGTTACTTCCATGTTAGTTTCTGAAGCAAGTCCATAACACTTGCATGTTGTTCAAGCCTACCAGTGACAAATGTAGCAGTGCCCTCCTCTGAACTGCTTTGATGCCTTGCTTTAATCTGACATGGTATGGACCCCTAACACTTAAGCAATACTCAAGAGTAGGTCACACTGCACACTAGTGTCCTATATTTGGTCTCCCTTACAAATGAACCACACTTTGCTAGAATTCTCCCAACAAACTGAAGTCGACCATTGGCCTTCCCTGCCATGATCCTCACATGCTCATTCCATTTCATATCACTTTGCAACACTATGCCCATATCTTTAAACAATGTGACTGTGTCAAGCAGGACCTACTAATGCTGTATCCAAACATTACAGGTATATTTTTCCTACTCACCCACATTAACTTGGATTTTTCTACATTTAGAGCTAGCTGCTGTTGATCACACCAACTATAAATTTTGTCTAAGTCTTCTTGTATCCTAAAGTCACTCACTTGTGACACCTTACTGTACACTGCAGCATCATCAGCAAACAACTGCAGAGTGCTGCCCATTCATCCGCTAAATCATTTGTGTATATAGCAGTGTTCTATCCCTGGCACATTCCTGTTGATACCCTTGTCTCTAATGAACATCACCATTGATGACAACATACTGGATTCTATAACTTAAGAAGTCTTCAAGCCACTCACATATCTATGAACCTATTCCATACGCTCAAACCTTCTTTAACAGCCTGTAATAGGCCACCGTGTCAAATGCATTCTGGAACTCTAGACGTATGGAATTTGCCTGTTGTCCTTCATTCACAGTTCGCAGTATATCATGTGAGAATAGGGAAAGCTCAGTTTCACATGAGTGATGCTTTCTAAAACCATGCTGATTCATGGACATAAGATTCTCGGTCTCAAGAAAATTTATTTTATTTGAGGTGAGGATGTGTTCAAGGATTCTGCAGCAAACCGATGTTAGGGATATGGTCTGTAATTTTACAGGGCCATTCTTTTGCCTTTCTTATGTAAAGGAGTCACCTGTGCTTTCCTCCAGTCACTTGGGACTTTGCACTGTGTGAGAGATTTGCAATAAATGCAAGATAGGTAAGGATCCGGCACTGTAGAGTACTCTTGGAAAAACCAAATTGGGATTCCATCCAGACCTGGCAACTTATTTGCTTTCAACTCTTTCGGTTGTCTCTCTATGTCAGGGATGTTTAGTACTATGTTGTCCATACAGGAGACTGTTTGATAGTCAAATACTGATATTTTTGTACGATTCCCCTGCATGAATTATTTCGTAAATACGAACTTTAAAACTTCGGCATTCATTTTTCTGTCTTCAACATCCACACCAGACTGGTCAACAGGTGACTGGATTGAAGCCTTAGAGCCACTTAGAAATTTTACATAAGACCAAAATTTACTCGGGTTCTCTGCCAGATCGTTTGCTAAGGTACGATGGTGTCAGTTTTTTTATGCTTCACACATAGCCAGCAGAATATTAAAACATTGTGCTAGCTTGGTAAGATCACTCTTCAGTTCCATGTAAACATTCCATGAGTCATTAAATATTTATTGACAGACTTAACTATGCAGTAGTGATGCCTGCTGTACAAATGAGGAAAAAGAAATAATCTCTAACACCAGACCCATTTCAATGCTTTGAATCATTTGAAATTTTCTTGAGAAAATAACCTTAAACAATAGTTGTGGCAATGGAGTAGCATTCAGGATGCCAGGGGGCTAATACCTCTTCATAATGGCACTAATTTTCAGTGATTGTTGTCATTGGTTCATATCAAATTAATAAGCTGTTTATAATAGAGGGAAACATTCCACGTGGGAAAAATATATTTAAAAAGAAAGATGATGAGACTTACCAAACAAAAGCGCTGGCAGGTCGATAGACACACAAACAAACACAAACATACACACAAAATTCTAGCTTTCGCAACCAACGGTTGCCTCGTCAGGAAAGAGGGAAGGAGAAGGAAAGACAAAAGGATATGGGTTTTAAGGGAGAGGGTAAGGAGTCATTCCAATCCCGGGAGCGGAAAGACTTACCTTAGGGGGAAAAAAGGACAGGTATACACTTGCACACACACACACATATCCATCCACACATACACAGACACAAGCAGACATTTGTAAAGGCCTTTACAAATGTCTGCTTGTGTCTGTGTATGTGTGGATGGATATGTGTGTGTGTGTGTGCAAGTGTATACCTGTCCTTTTTTCCCCCTAAGGTAAGTCTTTCCGCTCCCGGGATTGGAATGACTCCTTACCCTCTCCCTTAAAACCCATATCCTTTTGTCTTTCCTTCTCCTTCCCTCTTTCCTGACGAGGCAACCGTTGGTTGCGAAAGCTAGAATTTTGTGTGTATGTTTGTGTTTGTTTGTGTGTCTATCGACCTGCCAGCGCTTTTGTTTGGTAAGTCTCATCATCTTTCTTTTTAAATATAATAAGCTGTTTAGAAGGATTTATGTTACCATAGTTTTCAATCTGAATACATCAGTGCTAGTTCTCATTTGTTGTTTGTGTACTTTAACAGAAATAATCATCAGTGGTTGCCCCTGTATATTGATGTAAAACTCTCCTTCATGATGGGATTAATTTATTTATTTGGTCAAGTAAATCAATTTTTAGTACATTGTTTGTCCATATGATATAGGACAAGGGATAATCATAACTAATTTATGATTTCAGTAGTCATTGTAACAAAGTAATCAATGTAATCAAATTACATAATAATATAAAAAGTACATAATAATACAAACTGACAAACTACTTTGCTTGTACATATGAAAGGTAAACTAAACTCCATCCAAACAGGCCTCAAAAGACCCAATGGTATTGACTGACTGTCATATCATCCTCAGCCCATAGGCATCACTGGATGTGAATACAGAGGGGCATGTGGTCAGCACACCGACCTCCTGGCCGTTGGCTGACTCTGTTAACTGAGCCAGTACTTTTTGTTGTGGACTGGCAAGACAGCCAATCCACTATGAAGGAAGTCGAAAGGCATGCATTTAAGCTCATGCAGGCTGGCGTGAGGTCTGGAACAGGTCAGGGAAATGAGACTAGCAAAAATAGTACGTGGCTGCTGGAATACTTAACTTTAATCCATAATTGGTGAACATCGCTCTTGATGGTACATGTTTTACAGCATCAATAGTAACTGGTAATGGCGCCTTGCTAGGTCGTAGCAAATGACGTAGCTGAAGGCTATGCTAACTACCGTCTCGGCAAATGAGAGCGTAATATGTCAGTGAACCATCGCTAGCAAAGTCGGCTGTACAACTAGGGCGAGTGCTAGGAAGTCTCTCTAGACCTGCCGTGTGGCGGCGCTCGGTCTGCAATCACTGATAGTGGCGACACGCGAGTCCGGCGTATACTAACGGACTGCAGACGATTTAAAGGCTACCACCTAGCAAGTGTGGTGTCTGGCGGTGACACCACACTTTTCAGGCAGGTAGCCCCTCAATTGGCCTGACAAGTGCTGAGTGCATCCTGCTTGCCAACAACACTCAGCAGACACACACAGTCGACCATCGAAGTATTAGCCAAACTCAGAAGTGCTTAACTTTGGTGATATAATGAGAACTGAAGTTACCACTGTGGCAAGGCTACTGGCTACATATGACAGCAATAGTTATTAAATGAGACTAAATGATGAACAAAGTCGAAGTACTTCATTGGTTCACGGGCATCACATCGGATAATGTTGTGGAAGCTGAACAATATTTCAATGAGACAACTGCTTGTCACCCTCAGGTGCCTACAGATGTGTTTCTCCAATGGTTCATCAATATATATGCTGACATGCAAGAAAAACACAGGCGCCAAGGATTGAGTTTCCATGCCTAGCTGAGTTGAAATCCTGTGTCTCTATTGGTCAGGTCACTACTTACACGAATTTTGACTGCTTCTGTAATGATGGAATCCCAGTATGTAGAAGCAGACAAAAGGATCTTTTTTCTCTGTAGTTCGTGCTGTGTCTTGTGTCAAGACAGTGTTCAGCCACAGCAGACTTTTCTGGCTGACCCAGTCTGGTGTGACACCTGTGTTCAGCACATCTATCCTTAACAGTGCGACACATCTGGCCAATGTATGATTTCCCACACTGGCACGGGATTTGATATATCTCTGGTCTCCTTACACCAAGGTCATTTTAACAGAATCCAGCATAGTTTGCAATCATGCTGGAGGGTGGAAGATACATTTTATTTGAGATTTTTTGAAGAGCCTGCCAATCTTAAAGGACACACCATCACCAACATACAGTAGAAAAACCATTCTCTTGGAGTTTTCTGTTTCTTCTGGCTGTTCTTGAGCTTTAGAGCATGCAGGTTTAAATGCATTATGGATGTGTTTATCAGAGTACCCTGTTTTGTACAAAAACAGAGTGAAGATGGCTAAGCTCTGCTGATAAGCTGCCTGCATCAGAGATAATTCTGGCCCTAAGAACGAGATTCCGCAACACGCCACAGTGTTGAGATGGTTTATGGCAGCTCATAGCTCATAGATATAGGTTAGTTTGAGTCGGTTTGTGAAACACACTGTGACCCAAGGAACCATCTTCTTTTCTGTAGACCAAGACATCAAGAAATGGGAGGTCTTCATTTTTCTCCATTTCCGTGGTGAAGCAAATGCTGGGATGGAGGGAGTTAAGGTGTTCCAGAAATGCAGGAAGCATTGCTGCTCTGTGTGGCCAAACTACAAAAGTGTCATTCACATATCTCCAGAAACATTTAGGTTTCATCATCACTGACTGAAGTGCTTTTTCCTCGAAGTCTTCCATAGAAAGATTAGGTACTGTGGGAGAGATAGGGCTACCCATAGTAACACCACCAGTCTGCTCAAAATATTGTTTGTTAAATAAAAAGTACATTGAGATAGTAACACCCTCTGTCTGCTCAAAATATTGTTCATTAAACAAAAAGTACGTCGAGGTAAGCATATGTTTGAATAGATGTATGATGTCCTCCTCCAACTTATTTCCTATAAGTTGTAATGAGTCCACCAGAGGTATTCATGTGAACAAAGAGACCACATCAAAACTCACTAATATGTCAGCTGGTTCAAGAGGCAAAGTCTTCAGTCATTGTATAATCTTCTGAGTTTCAAATGTGATGTTCACAGTTTTCTACCAATGGGCTTAGAAGAGAAGCCAGATGTTTTGCCAGGTAATATGTTGGGGATTCTATATTGCTCATGATGAGGCGAAGAGGAACCCATTCCTTATGGGTCTCAGGCAGCCCATTAAATCATGGTGGAAGTGGCACTTGTATTCTGAAGCTCTTTTTAAGAGATTCAGGAAACACTGGATTTGAGGAGCATGGATGTTTTCCATTGTACTGCATCATTTGGATCCTTCTGGAGACGACAATACGCTGAGTCCTTTAGTAAATCCACCATCTTGCTGAAACAAGATGTTGCAGGCAAAAGAACAGTAGCATTTCCCTTCTCAGCAGGTAAAATCACAATTTCTGTGTCCTTTCTTAAGGAACGGAGAGCTTTCCTTTCTTCAGCACTGATGTTCTGCTTCTGTGCGAGCATCCCGGTTATGGCCCTGCAAGCCTCTCACCTTATTTCTTCATCAGTCTCACTTGGAAGTTTCAAGACTCCTTTCTCAATGGCACTGATGAAATCATTAATAGGGAAGGTCTTTGGAATGGGCACAAAATTTGGTCCGTTTTCCAACACCATCAGCGCAGTGTCACTCAGTTGCTTATCTGTGAAACTTAAACACAGTACATCTACATGGTTTATGTTCTTGTGACGATTGGTGTGTAAGGTGATGGAACTTCAAAGTTTGATGCACCACAGCCTGCTGTTGCATCCAGTCTGAAAGCAACTACGTAGCACAGTTCACCCACTCCCAGGAATCCGCTGACAGACGCAATGAGGTATTCAGATATAGTGAAAGCAAGTTCCTGGAGACTCTGCAGCCTCCAAGAGGATCAAAAAATGAGCCAGCATGGCATTGGTGAGAGAAAGAATCAGGTATACCAGGTGAGAATTAGAGAGAGAACCACCAATGAGTAGCTTGTATTTTGAGTGAGAATCCTAACACCATACATAAATGTATTCATTTTTTTATTTAGGTTGTGAAGGTGCATCACCCACTTCAAGTCGTCCTGAAAATCAATATGTTCCCCAAAAACTTTTTATGGCTCACAGGAAACATCTTATTGTAGAACACATAATGAAGGTGGTGGTGCCGGCCGAAGTGGCCGTGCGGTTAACGGCGCTGCAGTCTGGAACCGCAAGACCGCTACGGTCGCAGGTTCGAATCCTGCCTCGGGCATGGATGTTTGTGATGTCCTTAGGTTAGTTAGGTTTAACTAGTTCTAAGTTCTAGGGGACTAATGACCTCAGCAGTTGAGTCCCATAGTGCTCAGAGCCATTTGAACCATTTTTGAAGGTGGTGGTGTTGCCATTTACTTGAAAAAAAGTGTGCCTCTATCCACCACAAAAAAGTGATGTGGGTGAACAAGTTTTGTGACGACAAAAATTTTGAAATTGCATTTGTCAAATTCGTGTCTTGCTCTCTATTTACTACATATATATTGACTCATTCTGGAAACTTTGGTGCTTTCCAAATCTCTTGATGGAGTTCTGAGTAAATTAATGTCAAGTCATAAAATTGTAAATCTGTTCGCACTTGCAGATATAAACATCAACACTTTACATGAGTGCCAGGAAAGCAAATATTTTACAGATTTTATCCTGTCTTGTGGGGCTAAAGATCAACATGAACTTGTACTCACTACAATAATAACAGATATAGTAAAATGGTGTTCTATAAGTATTGCAACACTTTTTTCTCAGGCAATTTAGGTTTAAAAATATGAAATTTGTTTTAGAGCATCATGCAATATTCCCACTTCAGAATGTATATTTTCATGAAGTTCCAACAACTGGTGGCACTATGCGTAGCTTTCAAAATGATGACTTTAATGGATGTGCATTTCAAGTAGAGAGCTGTCATTGAGTTTCTTTTGGCCGAAAGCCACAGAATCACAAGTTTCCATAGGCACTTGCAGAGTGTCTATGGAGACGCGGTAGTGAACAAAGCACGGTGAGTCATTGGGTGAGGCATCATTGCAACAAGGGCACACAGACCTGTCCAGTCTCCCACATGGCAGCCGGCCAGACACAGCTGTGATTGCTGAAATGTCAGAATGTGCAGACATTCTCATTCAAGGTGACCAATGCATCACAATCAAAAACATCATTGTTCAATTGCTCATCTCTGTTGGTAGTGCTGACACACACTTGTCCATCAATTGGGGCACACAAAGGTGTGTGCCCAGTGGGTTCATAACTGTTCAGAATATCATAAAGAGCAGTGAAGGACCATCCGTGCAGAATTGCTTGCATGTGATGAGGCATCACTTTGAACCAGAAACAAAATGGCAATCCACGGAGTGGCACCACACTACTCTCCTCCAAAGAGAAAGTTCATAGCCGCACCTTCAGCCAGTAAAGCCACAGTGAAGGCTTTCTGAGACTCTGAAGGGGTTATTTTGTTTGATGTCATCCCTCATGCCTTAGTGATCAGTTCTGAAATATAATAAACTGTGTTCTTGAAGACTGTTTATTCCCTGACAAGTTGAAACTGGCTTTAGTCAAACCCTTGCACAAGAATTGGAAGATAAAGCATGTTCAGAACCAAATACCTATTGCTCTAATCTCAACACTCAGCAAACTGATTGAGGAAATAATATTAAAAGGAATCTTGGAATATTACAACAATGCTAACATCTTAGGTGATTTCCAGCATAGTTGCAGAATAGTTCAAACTACCACAGCATCTGCAGTACATTTGACCATTATGTACTTGAAAATATTAATTAAAAGTCCCAAGCAGCAGGAGCATCCCAGGACCTCTCAAAAGCTTTCAATAGAGTACATCACAAAGCACTCTTTTCAGAAATTGCAATGAGCATTGTCACTGGAAAACTTATGCAATTGCTATAAACATTTTAAAGGTAGGCAGCAGTGTACAGAAACTGTGTGTGATAATAAAGGAGTATTGGGGAGGAGAAGGTCAAGAATTAGAAATAGATAATTGGTGCTCCTAAGGGCTCTATTTTATTTTTATTCATATGTTATTTCCCAAGTTCTCTGGATAATAGGTGTTTGATCACTATGTAAGCTGATGACATAGCTGATGTCTATTGTGCAGACAGAGCTTGGCGTTATTGAACAGATTATAAATTTTATTAAAAAGGCAAGAGCTCACTTTGAAATGACAACATGAAAGTTAATGTAGAAAAAATAAATGTTATTCACTTAAAGAGAGTATTCCCAGCAGGCATAATACTGTGAATGATGAGATTCTGTCAACAACCTGTTCAGAGTATAAATGTGCCACACTAATATTAAAAGTGTTTTAATATTGCAGAAGAGGGGCTTAAGGATCATACCAAAACTGAAACAATGAATGTCTTGTAAAAGCCTATTCACTAGTTTCAATAATCTCCCAGTTTATGCCATGTATATGCTAGACATGATTGTGCTAGTGAAAGAAGAAACTAAGTTCAAAAATAGCAACATGAAAATTCACAACCTCTAAACTATGCTTAACACAGACTTTCATATGATCAACAGAAGATTAACTTTAATGGCAAAAAGCATATACATCAAAATAGCTGTTTTTTGTAATTTGTTACCTAATGGTCTTACAATGTTGACAGGAGATACCTTTAAAAACTGACTCAAGAGCAGTGGTTTATCCATAAATGCTCTTACAACTTGTATGTAACATGACTAATAATTTAAGCAATGATCTATTTCTAGAAATAAGTATAATAGTAAATTGCATGTGACACCGACTGCTCATTATCAAACAAAGGAAAATCCAGGATGGAATGTAACAGTATTGTGAAAGGGAAAGTTGTCACTCACTATATAGTGGAGAAGCTGAGTCACAGATAGCCACAACAAAACAACTGTCACAACTTGCTTCAGTTGCCAGAGACTGCAGTCAATAGTGTGTGAGTTGCATTTGTGTGAGTGAGTGAGTGTGTGTGGGTGTGTCCATGTTCGTGCATGTGTGCATGTGTGTGTCATCTATTTCTGATGAACGCCTTGCTGGCCAAAAACTTATTTGTGACAGTCTTTTTGTTGTGCCTATCTGCGACTCATCATCTCCGTTATATGGCAACTGCTCATCACGGAATAAATTATTGTCCTACTGTTTGAATTATTTAAATATAGCATATTGTAAGAAGTTATGCTGTAACTTATACTTTCATGACACTGCACATGCATGTAAAATTACATGTTATGAGCAGAGAATAAAAAACTGGTTCAAATGGCTTTGAGCATTATGGGACTCAACATGTGGGGTCATCAGTACCCTAGAACTTAGAACTACTTAAACCTAACTAAGCTAAGGACATCACACACATCCATGCCCGAGGCAGGATTCGAACCTGCGACCGTAGCAGTCACACGGTTCCGGACTGAAGTGCATAGAACCGCACGGCCACCGCAGCCGGCAGCAGAGAATAAATTTGAAACATAAACTATGGAATGCCACAATATTTAGTACTCTGTCTGCTCTTCATTTTGCACATTAATTAAAGGATTGTACAAAAACTGTAATGTTTGTGGAACATGAACATGTAGCAAATAGAGAAAGGGCTCAAACTCAACAATACTGTTCACACCCAAAGTTATCTGAAAGTTGATTAACTTTGAATTCAATTGACTGCTGTTGTGATGAACATAAGAATGACTGCCTTTTATAGAGATATGGCATGAATGAAACCACCAAGATTTATGCATTGGATTTTTTACAATTTTTTTGGATAAGTACAGAAAAAGATAAACGCACAAGAGATGGAGATCAGGTGTAAAACATCTGTAAGTGTGAACCACGAAGGAAGAAATGCAACATCAAAACTTCCCAGATGAGCCAAAATTATGCTGTAACTTATACTTTCATGACACTGCACATGCATGTAAAATTACATGTTATGAGCAGAGAATAAAAAAATGGTTCAAATGGCTTTGAGCATTATGGGACTCAACATGTGGGGTCATCAGTACCCTAGAACTTAGAACTACTTAAACCTAACTAACCTAACTAAACAGGAAAGACAAGTCCCGCAGAGAAAAAGAAGTACACTGGTCTATATGAAGGAGTCAGAGAAAAATGTTCATAAAAATAAAGACTTGTGTGTCCAGAATGAATAAAGTAGCAGTATAACTCCAAATTTCTGTACCTTTTTGAGATAATTGCCTTAAATAAAACTGATCATTACTTAATTTTAGTGATCTGCTAACCTGAAGGCTTCACGTAGGTAGTTTTGTGGTGGAATTATCTGCCCACCACAGCTAATCAGACTCTCAATAAAGAATGCACACACTGAACGACCATCATCCCTGATTTTCCTGCAGATTTCCTTGACGTCTCCAGCGTACTTTTTTCCCATGTCTTCTCCAGGGTAGTCAACATCTCGGTATTTCCCTCTGTAAACATCTGGGCAAGGAGCCTGAAATGCATCAAAGAACTAACTTATTGTATGTTAATGGAACACAGTTCTCACTATAATTTTTTTAGCTAAAATAAGTTTCAGTAACAATATATGTAATGAACATTTGCTCATTATCAGACAAATTATGAGTTCTAATAGTTAAGTAATATTGATAGTTACCTGTTATACTGAATTTGTATCTTAATGTGAAAACTTTCTTATATTTAATATGAACCCTACTTGTTTGAGCTAAAATTATATTTGTTTTATTTAATATGCTAATGAAGATCCTGGATGATGGTGTTTTTTGGGAATACATTGAATAAGTCTTTCCACAGCCAGTGTTAGGGCTTCTTTGTTTATTGGTTTTATTCATCCAAAAATCTATAAGATTGTGGGATGGATCATCATTCATTTACAAATATCACGCAGGAAGGTGTTCACTAACATGCTTGTGCATGCATATCTGTACACTTCTCTCTCTCTCTCTCTCTCTCTCTCTCTCTCTCTCTGACACACACACACACACACACACACACACACATGTACACTACAGGAAATGTTTATAATATTGCAGCAAATTAAAATAGACGAATTTTGGCTTTATCTGGAAGAGAACTTACACTAGTTGCAGTAGGAAATATTGAACTTGCTTGTCTAAAGTCCCCTGTTATAAATTGTTGGTGAAAGCCTATGACTGAAAAGACAAGTCTCTTGCATGTCACATGTTTTAAAAATGCATATGTGAATACAAGTGCTCTAAGAGGAATGATTTTAGGGTTTAATTAAACAGTAAGCATGATGAAATATTTATCTTTTGAGTAAGACTATTGTAAATTGTGGTGCAAGTTTTGAAAGCTGGTGTCTTTACTGGCTGTACATGGAAACTTTAATTTTACCATGTATCATGTTCATGGGTATTTAAGTATTTATATATGTCTTTTAAATCCTTTCTCATATACTTACAAATTTTACTATATAGATACTGAATAATGGCAGGATTGAAGACTTTTGATAAAGGTACTTAGAATGATCCAGACAAAATAAAAGCAGTCAGAGATTTTCCAACTACTTGACAGATTCATTGTGAGAAGTTTTCTCAGAATGAGCTCATACACCAGTCAATTCATGAACAATTTCTGTAGCTAAATATATCCCTTGCATGTACTGCTACATGCAGAGATGTGTCAAAATTTTCCTGTATCTTTCCTTGTCATTAGTGAAGCACTAACATCTTCTCCAGTTCTAACACTGTATGACAAGAATACCAGGACAGAACTTCACGATAATTCTGGCAGTTATGGGATAGGTGCAGTTCTAGTGCAAATTCAGAAGGGTATTGAAAAGGTGATAACTTATGCTTTCAGGGTACTCTACAAGTCTGTGAAGAACTACTTTACATATGAGAAAAATTGCTTTGCAGTTGTCTGGGCCATCAATAAGTTTCAGCCATATCTCTTTGGCAAACCATTCACCATTGTTACAGATCACCAATAACAGTGCTGGGTGATTAGCCTGAAGGATCCATAAAGTTGACTGGTGAGGTGGGCAATGGGGCTTCATAAGTACAATATCATAGCTGTTTACAAAAACAGACACAAACACAAGAGCTCTGTCTGCCTTTCAAGGTATACTTTGGTGGAACACAGCAATGTGGATGAAATATCAATCATCACTGCATTAAATGACATTGTTGCTGAACAGAGAGACAATCCACCAGTTCTGAAAATCTTAGAAGCTTTGAAAGAGGAGGAACCAAACAAAGGAGAGATCCAGTTAATGCATAGACGTTGCATAAGTGGAACTATGATCCAGAGGGTCAGAAATGGTTGCTCATCATCCCATATCATCTGCAGTCAGCCATCCTGAAGTATTTCCACAATGCTCCAACATCTGATCTCCTAGGGTTTGTAAAGTCTCTAGACAGAATCAGACACAGGCATCCCCAGCCAGGTCTCTACCAAACCTTTAGAAACTATGTGAACCACTCTAAGGAATTCCAGTGATGGAAAAACATGCTGCAGTTACCTGAAGAGCATCTGGTACCAACTCTGCTTGCAGCAGTGCCATTCCAGTGAATTACAATTGACCTCTTGTGGAGGTTTCCGAATTTGACAAATGGAAATCAATGGATAATAGTCTGCACTGACTACGTCACAAAATATGCTGCCACCAAAGATGTGCCAATTGATGAAATTCCAGAAATTGTAAAGTTCCTTGTAGAAGATACTTTGAAGCACAGAGCACCCTGTGTATTGATCTCTGAATGTGGAAAAGCTTTGTGGCTACCAACCACAGAAATATGGCTTCCCAGAATGTTTTAATAAAATGTTGGTAGATATATTCTCAATGTACATTAATGTCAAACAAAGAGATTAGGACACAATAATATCTGTCATAACTTTCTCATACAACACAGTGAACCAAGATACTACAGACCTCACACTGTTCTTTCTGAATAATAGTGAACATATTGCAAAGAAGTGGCACATTTCTTAACTATACCACTGAATGCTGGCCTATAGAGCTATCTGGAGTAGAAGGCATCCAGTTTTACAAAGAACTCACACCACATTTCCAGTAGACATAAAATCACGGATTAATGAAAGCACAAGTGTACGGTACAACTCTTGACAAAAAATCATTTCACAATGTGGCAAAAATTGCAGCAAGACTTTAACACACACCCTTCTTCAAGTTATTCTGAACAACCTTTCAGCAGCAGATTGCTTAGGATGTGCATTTGGAACACTTGTGAAAGTAAGAGGTACCTACTTAGTCCATCCCAGAATGTCAGTTGGTGAAGAAGGGAAACAGAGACAAACATTGGACCAGAGGACATTGGAAATTCATTGTTATACAAGACACATCATTTGGTGTCCTCACCAGGAAATCCATGACAAAATGAAATAATTCAAGCTCTCTCCAGACGTTGATATAGATATGGTCATCACAGACTGTGATGTACCTACATCTACATCTACATTTATACTCCGCAAGCCACCCTACGGTGTGTGGTGGAGGGCACTTTACGTGCCACTGTCATTACCTCCCTTTCCTGTTCCAGTCGCGTATGGTTTGGGAGAAGAACGACTGTCTGAAAGCCTCTGTGCACGCTCTAATCTCTCTAATTTTACATTCATGATCTCCTCGGGAGGTATAAGTAGAGGGAAGCAATATATTCGATACCTCATCCAGAAACGCACCCTCTCGAAACCTGGCGAGCAAGCTACACCGCGATGCAGAGCGCCTCTCTTGCAGAGTCTGCCGCTTGAATTTGTTAAACATCTCCGTAACACTATCACGGTTACCAAATAACCCTGTGACAAAACGCACCGCTCTTCTTTGGATCTTCTCTACCTCCTCCGTCAACCCGATCTGGTACGGATCCCACACTGATGAGCAATACTCAAGTATAGGTCGAACGAGTGTTTTGTAAGCCACCTCCTTTGTTGATGGACTACATTTTCTAAGGACTCTCCCAATGAATCTCAACCTGGTACCTGCCTTACCAACAATTAATTTTATATGATCATTCCACTTCAAATCGTTCCGCACGCATACTCCCAGATATTTTACAGAAGTAACTGCTACCAGTGTTTGTTCCGCTATCATATAATCATACAATAAAGGATCCTTCTTTCTATGTATTCGCAATACATAACATTTGTCTATGTTAAGAGTCAGTTGCCACTCCCTGCACCAAGTGCCTATCCGCTGCAGATCTTCCTGCATTTCGCTACAATTTTCTAATGCTGCAACTTCTCTGTATACTACAGTATCATCCGCGAAAAGCCGCATGGAACTTCTGACACTATCTACTAGGTCATTTATATATATTGTGAAAAGCAATGGTCCCATAACACTCCCCTGTGGCACGCCAGAGGTTACTTTAACGTCTGTAGACGTCTCTCCATTGATAACAACATGCTATGTTCTGTTTGCTAAAAACTCTTCAATCCAGCCACACAGCTGGTCTGATATTCCGTAGGCTCTTACTTTGTTTATCAGGCAACAGTGCGGAACTGTATCGAACGCCTTCCGGAAGTCAAGAAAAATAGCATCGACCTGGGAGCCTGTATCTAATATTTTCTGGGTCTCATGAACAAATAAAGCGAGTTGGGTCTCACACGATCGCTGTTTCCGGAATCCATGTTGATTCCTACGTAGTAGATTCTTAGTTTCCAAAAACAACATGATACTCGAGCAAAAAACTTGTTCTAAAATTCTACATCAGATCGACATCAGAGATATAGGTCTATAGTTTTGCGCATCTGCTCGACGACCCTTCTTGAAGACTGGGACTACCTGTGCTCTTTTCCAATCATTTGGAACCTTCCGTTCCTCTAGAGACTTGCGGTACACGGCTGTTAGAAGGGGGGCAAGTTCTTTCATGTACTCTGTGTAGAATCAAATTGGTATCCTGTCAGGTCCAGTGGACTTTTCTCTGTTGAGTGATTCCAGTTGCTTTTCTATTTCTTGGACACTTATTTTGATGTCAGCCATTTTTTCGTTTGTGCGAGGATTTAGAGAAGGAACTGCAGTGCGGTCTTCCTCTGTGAAACAGCTTTGGAAAAAGGTGTTTAGTATTTCAGCTTTACGCTTGTCATCCTCTGTTTCAATGCCATCATCATCTCGGAGTGTCTGGACATGCTGTTTCGAGCCACTTACTGATTTAAGGTAAGACCAGAACTTCCTAGGATTTTCTGTCAAGTCGGTACCTAGTATTTTACTTTCGAATTCACTGAACGCTTCACGCATAGCCCTCCTTACGCTAACTTTGACATCGTTTAGCTTCTGTTTGTCTGAGAGGTTTTGGCTGCGTTTAAACTTGGAGTGAAGCTCTCTTTGCTTTTGCAGTAGTTTCCTAACTTTGTTGTTGTACCATGGTGGGTTTTTCCCATCCCTCACAGTTTTACTCGGCACGTAGCTGTCTAAAACGCATTTTACGATTGCCTTGAACTTTTTCCATAAACACTCAACATTGTCAGTGTCGGAACAGAAATTTTCGTTTTGATCTGTTAGGTAGTCTGAAATCTGCCTTCTATTACTCTTACTAAACAGATAAACCTTCCTCCCTTTTTTTATATTCCTGTTAACTTCCATATTCAGGGATGCTGCAACGGCCTTATGATCACTGATTCCCTGTTCTGCACTTACAGAGTCGAAAAGTTCGGGTCTGTTTGTTATCAGTAGGTCCAAGATGTTATCTCCATGAGTCGGTTCTCTGTTTAATTGCTCGAGGTTATTTTCGGATAGTGCACCCAGTATAATGTCACTCGATGCTCTGTCCCTACCACCCGTCCTAAACATCTGAGTGTCCCAGTCTATATCTGGTAAATTGAAATCTCCACCTAAGACTATAACATGCTGAGAAAATTTATGTGAAATGTATTCCAAATTTTCTCTCAGTTGTTTTTCCACTAACGCTGCTGAGTCAGGGGGTCGGTAAAAGGAGCCAATTATTAACCTAGCTCGGTTGTTGAGTGTAACCTCCACCCATAATAATTCACAGGAACTATCCACTTCTACTTCACTACAGGATAAACTACTACTCACATTGACAAAGACCACAGTTGTACGTGACTTCAATAGACAGACTCTCTCAGATACATGCACAATCATGTGGGCAGTACAGCAGGCCACACCAAATTTAAAAAGCCTTCAGCCATGTGTAGCATACCAGTCTTACTACATCAACCCTGCCATGTTTCTCAATTTCTAATGGTTTGTAACTGGAAAGTTCTTCTCCAGGTTTATGATGAACTTGGCTTCCAGCCTCTGGCTGTATTGGGCCCCAAAACGTTCAGAGCATTTGCTCAATTTTAACAGCCCTGCCCGAACTGGACTTGTGATTAATTGCTATGTAGCTGCTCTTGTAAGTCACTCTCATGATAAAGTCACTAATTAAATATTCTGTGGGACACTAGATATCACAGTTCTGCTCATATGTGAATGACATTTGGTGCCAAGATTGTTATTGATACCAGGAAGTCTACTCAAGGATTGCCCCCAGTAGATGTTGTGTGCTGGAATAGGCTATGTAATGATCTAACAATGCTTTAGTAATGTGAAAACCGGAAGGAACATATGCTTTGAATCAAAAGATCAGTACTGAAATACTATACAGTCACATTTTGCCTTTTGATCTTAATAGGAACTGTAACTTCTTAGCCCTGTCATCTGAGATGACAAATTTACATCTCCAGGGCTAAAACCGTGATTTCATGAACAAAACACAGTCTAGATCTTGTCGGTAAGAGAAATGTTCAGAATCAATCACACATCTGGACTGATGCACAAAGTTTGAGTAACTAAACCATTTTGAAAAATCTCTGAGATCACATAGAACAATACACCTAATGCCAGCACTGATGTTCAGACATTTTGGCCAGCCTGGGCTTATGGTTGTGTGAGGATACTTGAACAATGTCCTTTACTACATACAGAATTACATCGAACCACATCTGTTATCGAGGTGTGGAATAACAAATTATTATGACAAAGGTAACTAGTATTTTGTCATTTGAAACTGTTTTTACTTTATTTTTCTGTGTAATAACTTGAATTTTTTACTCAAAAGACACTTTATACTAGGAAACTGCTTTCTGTACTTACCACATGTACCCATTCGGGTTTCCCCTGTCCTCCTGGCTTATTGAACTTGTACGGCGAGATGTCAATCAGGGAGGATAGATGACCGTGGTACGCACTGCAACAGGTGTGCGTGTACACTCATAGAATCTCTCCTACAATAGGAGGAGAGGGAACAGGGATAGTACTGAACAAAGCCCTATTGGGAAATTCAGCTAAAATTATATATCCAGCTAGCTAGTGAAAAAGGATGTAACGCAACTCCAACATTCAAAGAATGTTGTTAACTGTTGATGTAGTAGGATGACTATCTTCTTATCACTGCTTAATTTTGTTATGCTGAAATCAGAAAAACAAATAAAATGGAGTGATTAGTGCCAAAGTACTCAGCAACTACTAGGAAAAACAATTATTTTTTTTAGAAATAATACCAAAATGGCTGCAAGTTGTGGTTTGATATTAGTTTAGAGCACCAAGTGGAGTCCATCACCTGCAACAAGCTCAAGAGTTTTCTGCACAGTTGGCAGAGAGTATTTTGACATAGAGACGTACGAGAAGCAGACTTACTGGTCCACAGTGATGACATCGTGGTTGCCAGTGTGGGTGCGGGCGAGCCGCAGCGCGAGGTCGTTGGCCTCAGAGCCCGAGTTGACGAGGAAGCAGACCTGGAGTGGCTCGGGCAGCAGGCTGGTGAGCTTCTGGGCACACAGCACCAGGCTGTCGTGCAGGAAGCGGTTGTTGGTGTTGAGCAATGACAGCTGGTCGCATGCCGCTCGCACCACCGCTGGATGGCAGTGCCCCACTGTAGGAGGAGAGAAACATCCCAGTCTAGTCTCTCATTTGTGTACCATATTCCATAAATGCCATCATGAGGAGAGCCTTCCAGATTGTGGAAGAAACAACCTGGAATAGGACCTGAGAAGTAAATTATTGTCAAACAATGGAAATTCCAGGTTGGAATAACAACAAACTCTGGTTCACCTTCAAAATAATTAAATTATTGTGGTATTAATCTATACATATTGATTTTGTGTGAGGTAAATTGTGTCCAGTCAGTGTGTTGTTGGAATTATATTATTTTTTGCTTGTCTACGGTAATATTGAAATATGACTATAAAATACAATGACCTTCAAAAATGTTTTAATCAAAGTGTCCCATTCACCATAACTCCTACAAAGAGCTGTACAGCTGAGAATCACTAGAGAAATGTTGGGTGGTATCCGTAGGGCATCCTGAGTTGTTTCAGTAGTGATGGGGCACCTCTGGTACTCGTAGCAGCACAGAGCCAAACCACAAGATGTAAGGTAAAACTAAAATTATGGCAAATCAGTAAAAACATTACACAAAATTATAAGATTTTAATTTTCTGGGTAGTCAAGGTCATCAGGTGTCCATAACCCCAACATTGACACTCAAAACCAGATCTGCATCTCTTTTGACAGAAATAGTCGACAAAAACAGCACAAATGTGAACTTAAATTACTTGAAATAGGTGTGCAGTAATAAGTTCATTTCTGACTGTTAGGCAAGTGTGAAAGCAAAAACAATTTGTTGGTTTACTTCAGCTGGACATTATTCCTCTGGTTGAAGTATGAGCCCAAGTATTTAAAGTTCTCAACGACCTTCAACTTCATTTTTCCCACCTGTAAATTTCCAGGCACATTGTGGTTCATCCTTCTACCTAGCTCCATTCCTTCTGTCTTTCCTGGTTTGATTCACAAGCCCACCTTCCCTGAACTCAAATCCTCCACTTTTTTTTTAATCATTTCTTCCCTCGACTCTCATACAGCTATTATATCATCTGCACATGCTGGTACTTGCAGATTTCCATTCAGATTGAAGCCCTTTCCTACTCTTTTGATCATGTGACTAATTTTTGTCAAGGGCAAGGCTCGATGATATGGGTGACAACACCTCACCTTTTTGTATCCCAGTTGAACCTCCACTTCCTTTGACATTCCAGCTTGACTGCCACAGAAGAGACTGTTAATGAAGTTTTTCAAAGGATTACTAAGTGGTCATCTGAAAATCAGCTCTCCCATAATTTTGAAAAGAAAACATTATATTCAGTTCTGTACAACAAATAATTTTATACCAACAACTGTTGTGGCACATATGCAGCAATCAGTAAATAGGGTAAATACTCCAAATTTCTGGGTGTACATTTTGATGAAAACTTGAAGTGGAGGAAGTATATTACTGGGCTCCTCCAACAATTAAGTTCAGCTACTTTTGCCTTTTGTATTGTTCCCAGACTTGGTAACAAACAACTTACCCTCCTGACAAAATTGCATACTTTCACTCAGTATTGTCTAATGAAATAATTTTGTGGGATAACTCATCACATAGAGAGAAAGTACTGATAGCACAGTAGAGAGCAGTAAGACTAATAGGTGATGTTCAGCCACAGTCATCATGTACGTATATCTTCAAGGAATTTGGGATAATTAATTAGCTAACTTGATGTCTAACTTTGTCCTTCATTTCTGTTGTACTCTCTTTTACCAGGCTGATTAATTTCTCAGGTACTCCAAACTCCTTAAGGATATTGTGCAGGCTTCCTCTATGGATACTACTGTATCCCTTTGAAAAATCTACACTTGTGATATTAGATTATTAGATTAGATTTACTTTCATTCCAATTGATCCATAGTGAGGAGGGCATCCAGGATGTAGAACATGTCATATACTGGTTTGTTAAATTCCAAATAATTCTGCCAAACCTCTCTCATCGTAAACATATAGTCAGTTGTAGAGTTCCTGACCTCAAACCTTCTTGGTAATAATAATAATAATAACGAGCGTATGGCATTCGTGGCCGGGAGACCCCTCGCGGGGTGGTTCGGCCGCCTCTCCACAAGTTCTTTAACGACACTACGGCAACTTGCGAGTGAATGAGGATGAAAGACACACAACACCCAGTCATCTCGAGGCAGAGAAAATCCCTGACCCCACTGGGAATCGAACCCGGGACCCCATGCGTGGGAAGCAAGAACGCCACCACAAGACCACGAGCCACGGACACCTTCTTGGCAATCCCCTACTATTTACTCAGTTTGGCCTAAGTTTTTTCCAGTTTTATCAAGGATAAGAACTAGCTCATATTCAGCAGTGCGATCCTTCTGTATTTATTACACTCTCTTTTGTTTTATCTTATGGATTGGTACAGTGACTGATAACTTCCATTCTGATGGTATCTCTTCCTTCTTCCATATCATTGTGATTAGTTTGGTCAACTCTTTAATGAGGTTTTCATATCCCTATGGGGCGTATTTTTTCTTTCTTTTCCTGCTGTAAAATTTGAGGTGGGTCTTATACCAGCACTAGCGGGTGGTTGCGTCCCTGGCCATTATAGCAGATCTATAATCTGCTATCCCGTAACCCAGAACCGGTTCTAGTTACCTGTCTAAAGATCCCAGGGGCAACAACAACTTGGTTTTCAGTATTTTGCGTAATTATTGATCGAACGAAAATATCTAAAATGCTATCAGAATCTACCCGTCAAGAGAAATATTCCTATGTTAAAGTTAAACACAAAAAGACAACAATCACTAAGACTGTGTGTTTGTCTTGAGGCAGCAAACTGACAGCACGCAAATACTCGGACATTATCTACCCTCTATTTAGGAATGGAAGCACTTAGCGACTTCCGACAAAAATTACCCATAATTTCAAACATTTACGAATCCTTTTTCTCTGTTATGCTCCCAGTAAAATGATGAAAGAAAAAAGTTTGTTTACAATATTTTCGTTGTCCATGCAGTAAAACTTCAGCTTAACCTCAAATATTTAACACTTTAATTCATTTGTAAGCTTATCAGATGTTTGAAGCTGTTTTATACACTGGAGTTCGATCCTTTAATGAATCAAGAAGCTACTAGTAAACTGTAAAATAGCATTATACTGCTTGGCTATAAAACAGATATGAATTATATAATCAATGATGCATTTATAGACATGGACTATACAATCAGATCTTATGTGTCTTACATTGTGATCAGATAAAAATTCCACGCTGCCAAAAAAAGAGAACCCCACTGCTCTGCTGATAAGAACCACCAATATCTCGCACAACAAGACATAACTTGGTAGCTTATAGCTTTGCGTGCAGCCTTTACTCGAGGCCATTGTCCAGCACACTACTTTGTGGGGGAGAAAATGCAGACATTGGCAACAGGGCCAGAGCTACCAATTGTAACATAATTGGCGAGAGAATTCAAGCTTCGTCAGAAAAAGAGTAAATGATTTATGGAAGATTAGATTAGATTAGATTAGATTTACTTTCATTCCAATTGATCCGTAGTGAGGAGGTCCTCCAGGATGTGGAACATGTCAGAAAAACAACAATACATGACAAATATTTACAACTAAAACAAATAAGCTAATGTACCATTCCACAGGTCCCAAGTGGAATGATCGTCATTTTTTAATGAACACTAAGAGTCATTTTACAAATACTAATGCACTGAATTTAAAATAAAAAAGTTTTTTATTTATTTATAAGGTAATAAACATGTAATACAACTACTATAATACTTATTTACAATGAACACATTACTCACTGAAATGGTACAGAAGTTAGATTATACTTACACACAATCACACACACACACACATACACACACACACACACACACACACACACACACACAGACACACAAATTTTCAGTGAACACATTACTGCACTGAAATTGTGCAGAAGTTATGTTCTACTTATATACAAATCAGTTGGTTTTACTAAGAAATTCATCAATGGAGTAGAAGGAGTTGGCCACCAATAAATCCTTTACGCTTCTCTTAAACTGAATTTCATTGGTTGTTAAGCTTTTTATGGCTGCTGGCAAGTTATTGAAAATGTGTGTTCCTGAATAATGCACACCTTTTTGTACAAGACTAAGTGACTTTAAATCCTTGTGAAGATTATTCTTATTTCTAGTATTGATTCCATGAATTGAGCTGTTGGTTTGAAAAAGTGATATATTTTCAATTACAAATTTCATTAAGGAATAAATATATTGGGAAGCTGTAGTTAGTATCCCTAGTTCCCTAAACAGGCTTCTGCAGGATGTTCTTGAGTTCACACCACATATAATGCTTACTGCACGTTTTTGTGCCCGGAAAACTTTAGCTTGGCTTGATGAATTACCCCAAAAAATAATCCCATATGACATTATGGAATGAAAGTAAGCATAGTATGCCAGCTTTTTCATTTTTATATCCCCTATGTCTGACAAAATTCGCATTGCAAACAGAGATTTGTTAAGACGCTTCAGCAGTTCTGTGGTGTGCTCCTACCAGTTGAATTTATTATCAAGCTGTAATCCCAAGAATTTAACACTGTCCACTTCTTCTATCTTCTTGTCATCGTATGTTAGACATATACTCTTGGGACACCCCTTACAAGTTGTGAACTGCATGTAGTGTGTTTTTTCAAAGTTTAGTGACAAAGAATTGGCTAGGAACCAGTGATTAATGTCCACAAATATTTTATTGGCTGATCTTTCTAAGACTACACTTGATTTGCTATTTATTGCAATGTTTGTATCATCGGCAAACAAAACAAACTTGGCATCTGGTAATGTTACTGATGAAAGGTCATTGATATACACAAGGAAAAGTAAGGGCCCCAAAATGGAACCTTGTGGGACCCCACATGTAATTAGTTCCCAGTTGGATGATGCCTGATAGCTTGATACATGTCTCTTTCCTAATAACACCCTTTGTTTCCTGCCAGAGATATAAGATTTGAACCATTTTGCAGCATTTCCTGTTACACTATAATATTCTAGTTTACTTAAAAGGATATTGTGATTTACACAGTCAAATGCCTTTGACAGATCACAAAATATACCAGTTGCCTGCAACTCATGCTCATGCTCTTGCACAATTTCCACCGAATCAAACGCCCAAATAGAAGATGGGTGAGAATTCAAAAGAAGTTCTCTCATAGCACATGAAGAAGAAGGCAAGGATCGAGGAACTAAAGGAAATCAGAGATGGAGTCCCACGGACAGCCATACTTGCCACAGCAGATAGAGACACCTTACCCCTGGAGTTCGGCTGGGGTGGGGAGCATTTAGGGGAAAGGGGTGGGGGAATTGCTAAACGCTATGTCTGATTTGTGTTGGGTCGGAGATTTTCTCCGCTCAGGGACTGGGTGTTGTGTTGTCCTAATCATCATCATTTCATCCCCATCGACGTGCAAGTCGCCGAAATGACGTCAAATCGAAAGACGTGCACCAGGCGAACGGTCTACCCGACGGGAGGCCCTACTCACACGACATTTACATTTTACCTGCGTTAAGTAATGTCCATGATTATTAAGGTCTATATAAATAAGGCAGTATGTTGACTGATATTAAATCGCTTTCTAATTGCGCCCACAGTTGCCATACCATATAATGGTGCACTTTTCGATGGAGTTGCGCAGGTTGTCATAAAAACTGAAGTTTAAAATTGGATTTCGAACAAAAGGTAGCCTAAAACTGGCTGTAGGCTACGCCACAAAGTTGGGAAGAATAGCAATAAATATTTGTAATCCAGGGTCTATAAGATCAACTACAAGGACTGTGAAAGAGTGAGCAGGGAGGAATTTCAAGACTCTCTTCAAAGATCACATGTACAGCCACAATAAAAACGCATTTGGTACACATTTGGATAAAGAAAACATGTGGGAGGAAATATTCAAGATAATTTAGAAGCGAGACCTGAGTTTCTCGCGACTTATACAATGTTCATACAACTTATAGGAATACAATCTGGTGACATCTTCGACAACCGCCGATATTTCATCGGGGGGCACCCTGCCGTTTTCAAGGCAAAAGCCCGTGTAGAGGAAGGTAGGAATGCAGGAATTGAAAAAAAGAAGAGATGGAGTCCTACACACTGCCATACTTGTCACATCCGATAGAAGACACTTTACCACGACTGACCAGTCGGTCAACCCCTTGCCTTGCCGGTGAAAATGGCAGAATGTTCTCCTGTTGGAATATCGGCAATTGTCGACTATCCGGATACTTTTTAGATTAGATTAGATTTACTTTCATTCCAATTGATCCGTATTGAGAAGGTCCTCCACGATGTGGAACATGTCATAAAAACAACAATACATGACAAATATTTACAACTAAAACAAATAAGCTAAATGAACACATTACTGCACTGCACATTTACAATGAACACATTACTGCACTGAAATTGTGCAGAAGTTTTATATATATATATATAAATCTGTTGGTTTTACTGAGAAATTCGTCAGTGGAGTAGAAGGAGTTGGCCACCAATAAATCCCTTAGGCTTCTCTTAAAGTGAATTTCATTGGTTGTTAAGCTTTTTATGGCTGCTGCCAAGTTATTGAAAATGTGTGTTCCTGAATAATGCACACCTTTTTCTACAAGACTAAGTGACTTTAAATCCTTGTGAAGATTATTCTTATTTCTAGTACTGATTCCATGAATTGAGCTGTAGGTATGAAAAAGTGATATATTTTTAATGACAAATTTCATTAAGGAATAAATATATTGGGAAGCAGTAGTTAGTATCCCTAGTTCCATAAACAGGCTTCTGCAGGATGTTCTTGAGTTCACACCACATATTACTCTTACTGCACGTTTTGTGCCCGGAAAACTTTAGCTTGGCTTGATGAATTACCGCAAAAGATAATCCCATATGACATTATGGAATGAAAGTAAGCATAGTATGCCAGCTTTTTCATTTTTATATCCTCTGTGTCTGACAGAATTCGCATTGAAAACAGAGATTTGTTAAGACGCTTCAGCAGTTCTGTGGTGTGCTCCTCCCAGTTGAATTTATTATGTAGCTGTAATCCCATAAGTTATTTGAACATGAAGTAAGTCTACAGGCTTTCGTGGCCGTTGTCGCTGAAGTTAAAATCTTCTGGGTTATTAGGCTGCGTCATATTTCTTCTAAAATGATCGACGTTTCGACCGCTCTGCTGGACTTTTCTGATGTCCGCTACTGCTAGAGCACTGCAGTAGCGGACACCAGAAGATGCCGAGGAAGATCCCAGCAGAGCGGTCGAAACGTCGATCATTTTAGAAGAAATATGACGCAGCCTAATAACCCAGAAGATTTTATTTGAACACTGTTACTTTAGAAGTGTTGTACAAGGCATCGAAAGAACAGTTACTAAAGCTATTGGTGCCATGAAGATATTCGTCCATCGAAAACAGGACAGAGTGGGGTTAACACTGATACCTATTTCGATGTATTCAGGACCTTACTAGAGTGAACAGCATCGCACACCGGGTTGTAGTGGCCATAGGCGGCTATATCGCGAAAACACCATGAAGCTGGTGTTAGCGGTTTCCTTTCTCTGATCAGTGGTTAGCACACTGGACTCGCATTCCGGAGGACGACGGTTCAAACACGCGTCCAGCCATCCAGATTTAGGTTTTCCGTGCTTTCCGTAAATTGCTCCAGGTTCCTTTGAAACGGCACAGCTGATTTCCTTCCCCAGCCTCGATACAACGCTAGATTGTGCTCCGTCTCTAATGACGTCGATCTCAACGGGACGTTAAATTCACTCTTCTTTCGTTCGTTCTTTCTTTTCTCTGCCGGCACGACAGTGAACCGTTCTTTGGCAGATTGACCGTGCCCCTGATCCTCGCGCGTGTCAAATTACAAATAATAATAATAATAATAATAATAATAATAATTTTATTGTCTTTAAGCCATTACAGCAATAGACAAAGTCATACATATAATACAATAGAGTACAGTACATGCTATAGAAGGACAGAATTGTTAATAACTTTACAGTTTAATATCACAGGTCATGAAATCCTTTACATTGTAGAATGGGTTTACAACTAACCAGTCATAAAGTGTTTGTTTGTATTGTTGCTCTGGTAAATTTTGTATACCTTGTGGAAGTTTGTTAAATAATTTGTGGCCCATAAGTTCATAACTGTTAACTGATTTTGACAGTCTGTGGTAGGGCGTATAGATAGAGCTGTTTGTCCTAGTGCTGTAACAATGTATATTTGCCCTGCGTTTTACTTTAGGTAAGTTCTTCTTTGTGTAGATTAAAACATAATAAATATATTGGTTTTAAGATGCACGGACCTACACAGTTTCAAGGGAGTTAAATTGCGTGTGTTCTGTAAATGCTTCATCCAAAGCTCCCAGTCACATTTTACACAGTTCTACGTACACTGATTTACTGGTGACAATGGCAGACTATGGGCACTCACGAATGACCCGCGGTTGTTACGCGAGATTCCCTATGTAAGTACCGAAATCGTAATACCTTTAGTTTAGTCCTAATGCTGTTGAAATACATACCAAAACAAACTTAAACCGGAACGGCAGTGTGCATCCAACAGAAACTAGTAGGAAAAATATCATACAACCGGCAGGGGTTGAATCCTGACATCGTGTTTTGTAACCGGTCCGATACCGATCTGAGCAAATGTGTTTACCTTTTTTAGTGTATTAAGTCAGCTTTTATCTACTCTCTCTTAAAAAACGATTAGACAATCAGTGTTCACATTTTGGACCGTAATAAGCGAGAAAGAGAAGTAAAAAGAAGAGTGGAGTTGAGTCTGCTCAAAAGAAAGATATGAAACGAGAGGAGAGAATGGGGGGGGGGGGGTTGTTGCCACAGAGGGTGTGCAGTCCCCCGTCTATTGCTGGTATTCTTCGTTACTTTACCCAGTTGCAATATGACACGCTTTCTGTGGTGTCACCGCCAGACACCACACTTGCTAGGTGGTAGCCTTTAAATCGGCCGCGGTCCGCTAGTATACGTCGGACCCGCGTGTCGCCACTGTCAGTGATTGCAGACCGAGCGCCGCCACACGGCAGGTCTAGAGACACTTCCTAGCACTCGCCCCAGTTGTACAGCCGACTTTGCTAGCAATGGTTCACTGACAAATTACGCTCTCATTTGCCGAGACGATAGTTAGCATAGCCTTCAGCTACGTCATTTGCTACGACCTAGCAAGGCGCCGTTATCAATTGCTATTTATCTTGTGACGCATATAGCGTCAGACCGATGTACACCAATTATCGATTACAGTTAAGTATTCCAGCAACAACGTACCTTATTGGCTATATTAGTTACATTGTCCTGTTCCAGACCTCACGCCAGCCTGCGTGAGCTTAAACGCGTGCCTTTCGGCTACCGGTCATAGTGGCTTGGCTGTCTTGCCAAGTCACAACACTTTCCTCTGTGTTTTGATTCTGACGAAAAAAAACAGCCAGAGTTCGGCAACATAAACGGTTAAAACCTATCAAAGGAAAAAAAGGGAGAACGTGAGCTTTAGCATTTCATGACGGCTTAATGACGCACTGCTAGACAGTAGCATAATGAGGCCAGCACGTACATGTATCTGATGTTAATACTGCCGCCCGCCAACCGCAGCAATTTCTAATCACACAACCCCGCAATCATTCGGCAGGAGAAAGTTACCCTGCAAGTGAACTGTGAAAGCAGATCCCAGCATCGTGATCTCTCGTCTTCTTCCCCTCCCCTCTCCTCTGCTCTCTCACTCTCTCTCTCTCTGTCGCTGCATATAACGTCCCATTACCAGCACAACCGGCAGGGCGAAGAACAATAGCTTATCCTTAGCTGAAAATGAATAATAAAAAAAAGTAGACAGACAATTTTACTTGGTTTGTAGGTACTTTTAGGTAATTTGCACATATACTCCTCAGGTATATGTGCAACTTATCTAAATTTTCAAGAAGTTGTCAAAATCTGCTTATGCCACATCCCACGTTTTGTCATCGTCACATGTGGTATACGAAAGTGTCTTCTATGAGAAATATGCACTTGTAAACTAACAGATGTTACAATTTTTCTTCCAGTTGTTGATCGTTTAATTAACTGTAACAGGTCAAGAATAAATATTATGTATACGTCTAATGGCAAATAAAAATGCATTTCTACAAATACCTCTCAGCTGTAACTAGATACATACACGCAATTTTAGTGCTATATGATTCCTGTAAAGGTGCTGGATTATTTTCCCGCCTCTGTGAACCAGCGTAAAATTTTCACCGTTTTAGGCAGTCGAAAGCCTTTTCTAAATCGTTAAAGCCTATAAGCCTATTAATAGTGGTTTATTAAAACCCATCATTTCTACGCACAATGTTCAGAGGTAATTATTCCTTCTGTAGTTCCTCTATCTTTCCTAAATTGCCGGCCGGCGTGACCGAGCGGTTGTAGGCGCTTCAGTCTGGAACCGCACGACCGCTACGGTCGCAGGTTCGACTCCTGCCTCGGGCATGGGTGTGTGTGATGTCCTTAGGTTAGTTAGGTTTAAGTATTTCTAAGTTCTAGGGGACTGATGACCTGAGCTGTTAAGTCCCATAGTGCTCGGAGCCATTTGAACCATTTTTCTAAATCCATACTGATCGTCAGCGAGGTTTTGATTAATTTTGTTTGATATTTATGATATTTGTGAGAATCTTGGAGGAATGGATTAGCAACATTGTGTATGATCGTCTTCATACTTATCTGATGTGGATTTCGTAGATACAAGATTTTTGCTTAGCTACAGAGATTTCTGCTTTTCCATGCATCACCTTGATGAGCCCATATACATAAAAAGTAATTTCGACCTCTAGTGCTTGCAGCACCTCTCTAATTAGTGCATCACATTCAGGAATCATTTTTGGCTTTAGTTCCTTAATGCTTCGTCGAATTCTTCTCTGAACAAAAAAATGGTTCAAATGGCTCTAAGCACTATGGGACCTCACATCTTAGATGATCAGCCCCCTAAATTTAGAACTACTTAAACCTAACTAACCTAAGGACATCACACACATCCATGCCCGTGGCAGGATTCGAACCTGCGACCGTAGCAGCAGCGCAATTCCGAACTGAAGCGCCTAGAACCGCTCAGCCACAGCGGCCGGCCTTCTCTGAACATTTCTGGTCTAAGTTCATCGTGTAATACATCTGCTAACTTTTACATTCATTCAGTGTTCAGCATCCGTCATATAACTTCTCTATGTATTCCTTCCTTCTGTTAAATCATCATTGTCTACGATACACACTCCATTTTTGTTTCCGATTGTGGCTCCTTCTGTTTTTCTGCAAATTGTGCCTTAACTAGTTGTTAGGCTTTTTTTTTTACATTCCGCCTATTTATAATTTCTTCCACTTTAGTGTACTGTTCTTTCAACCAAGCTTCCTGAGCTTTCTTTGATTCTCTGCTTACTAACTTTTTCTTTCTCTGATGTTTTCTTCTCATTCTCCATTCCTAGAATTTTTTAATTGCCTTCTTTCCTCAATGAGCATAGGTACTGAATTACGTATACATGGTTTCGTGTTGATGGTGGCGTTGTGAATCAACTGTTCCTTTGCAATATCTGGAATGACGTTTATCTGGTTGATCCAGCATCCTTTTGATTGAAACTACGTTGTGGTTAATTTTGAAATACTAACCTGGAGTTCTCGTTCTTTAGTTTTGTCACCTCAAAGCGTATTTTAGACCTTTTTTTTTTTGTTTCATCTTGTCTTTCATCCAGACAAGGTCGTGCTCACTGGAAACAACTGCACCAGGCTACGTTTCGCACCCCATCGAGTGCCCTAAACTGAAAACAAACTGATAGCGTGCTGCAGATACTTCATCATAGCGCTTACGTTCGACGAGCTCAGCCGATTAACGTTTATTATCGACAGAGCGATGACCTTCTGTCCAGGCTGTGGTGCGAACGACAAACGAACCGCGTGAACAGACTTTCTCGGCGTTGCCAATTACCCTGGATAACCCCATGAAAATTTATGCCGATGCAAAGATTAAAGTCCTTATGTCGATTCAAGGTCAAGGCATTTTCCCCCTTTCGACAAGTAGAAATCTTTCCATATGAAGGGAATCAGCAGCACCTGATAACACTATAATATACGGGGCTCAGACAATATCCGTGGTACCCAATAAAACACTTGGAGTACATACTGAGAAAAATTAGATACAAACAGCAGCAAATTAGACATGCATTCACCAGTAAACAAGAGCCCAAACCTATTTAGCCAACATAAGAAGGGGAAAATAGCGAAATGGCATTCCTTCCTTTCTGTGGAACAGTTTAGAGCAAAAGAGTACACATGTTAGATAAGTACGCCATAAGCCTAAAGTTCCATTCACCGAGTAAAATTGAAGAAATGCTGCGTTCAGAAAAAGTCTGCCTTGGTTTGAACGTACCTGCCTCTTACAAGCTCCCATGTTAATTTTGCGAATATTAGATTGGGCAGGCAAGCCGCGCCTTGTCCGAGTACTGTCCAGAGCATAAACGTCGTATCAAGTTCGGACAATTAGAAAAGTCAAGGGTAGCTAAACACAGATTTACGCAAGAAGATGCAAAGGCGCTTCGTCTTGTTGAACTCTGAAGCGGTAAAAGTTCGGTTGTGTGCTAGTAAATTAAACAGATGTACACTGATCAAAGCCCGAACATTATGACCAACCACTACTTATCTAGTAGCCGATGTGTGCACCTTTGGCACGGGTAACAGCGGCGACGCGTCGTGGCAGATCTTGGTGGGCCGCTGGAGGGAGTTGGCACCACATCTGCTCGCACAAGTCACCCGATTCCCGTAAATTCCAGGGAGGGGAGACAATGAGCTCTGACGCCACGTTCAACCACATCCCAGACGAGTTCGATTGGGTTCAGATCTGGCGAGTTGGAGGGCCAGCACTTCTGTTGGAACTCAACACTGTGTTCCTCGAACCACTCCATCACACCCCTGGACTTGTGACATGGCGCATTGTCTCGTTGAAAAATGCCACTGCCGTTGGGAAACATGATCGTCGTGAAGGGGTGTACGTGGTCTGCAATCAACGTACGATACTCCTTGGCCGTCATGGTGGCTTGCACGAGATCCACAGGACACATGGATGCCCACGCGAGTAGTCCCCAGGGCATAATGGAGTCGCTGCCAGCTTATGTACGTCCCTTAATACAGGTGTCGAGGAAGTGTTCCCCTGGAAGAAGACGGACGGGCGCCCTCCTATCGGCATGATGAAGAAGATGTCGGGGTTCATTAGACCAAGCAATGTTCTGCCACTGTGCCACCGTTCAGTGCCGATGGTCATCTACATCTACATATATACTCCCCTAGCCACCAAGCGGTGTGTGGAGGAGGGCACAATTCGCGCCAAAGTCATATTCCCCCCCCCCCCCCCTTCTGTTCCACTCGAGGATCGCGCGAGGGAAAAACGACTGTCTGAACGTCTCAGTAGGAGCTCTTATTTCCCTTATATTGGAATGGTGATCATTACGCGAATTGAAAGTTGGTGGTAATAATAAATGCTCTACATCCTCAGTGAAGATTGGATTTCGGAATTTAGAGAGCAGCCCCTTCTGTTTAGCGCGTCGTCTATCTGCAAGTGTGTCCCACTTCAAACTTTCTATGAGATTTGCAACGCTCTAAATGTACCAGTCACGAATCTTGCCGCTCTTCTTTGGATCTCCTCAATCTCTTGAATCAGATCCAACTGGTAAGGGTCCCATACAGACGAACAATACTCTAAGACTGGACGAACTAACGTATTTTAAGCTATTTCGTTTGTTGAAGGACTGCATCGCTTCAGGATTCTACCAATAAACGGCAATCTAGAGTTCGCCTTACCCGCTACTTGTGTAATCTGATCATTCCATTTGAGATCATTTCGAATAGTCACACCCAGATACTTGACTGATGTTACCGCTTCCAAAGACTGATCATTTATTTTGTACTCGTCCACTAATGGGGATTTTCGCCTTGTTATGCGCAGTAGATTACACTTACTACTATTGAGAGATAACTGCCAGTCGTTACACCACGCATTTATTTCCTGCAAATCCTCATTGATTTCTTCACAGCTTTCGTGTGATACTACTTTCCTGTGGACTACAGCATCATCGGCAAACAGTCAAAGGCCTCTGTCAATACCATCAGCCACATCGTTTATGTAAATAGTAAAAAGCAGCGGACCTATTACGGTGCCCTGGGGCACACCTGAAACTACTCTTGTTTCTGTTGAAGTTACCCCGTTCAGGACGACATACTGTTCCCTGTCTGCTAGAAGATTTTCTATCAATCCGCATATGTCATCGGATAGACCGTAAGCGCGCACTTTTTGTAGCAAGCGACAGGGCGGAACTGAGTCGAACGCCGAACGCCTTTGGAAAGCCGAGAAATATGGGATCAACGTGGGAGCCGGTATCTAGAGCCTCTTGTATATCATGCACAAAGAGGGCCAGCTGTGTCTCGCATGACCACTGTTTCCTAAAACCGTGCTGGTTTCTCCAGATGAGCTTCTCAGAGTCTAGAAAGGTCATTATGTCGAACACAAAATATGTTCCATGATTCTACAACAAATCGATGTCAGTGAAATTGGCCGGTAATTATTTGCATCCGATTTTCTACCCTTTTTATAGATTGCTATGACCTGGGCCTTCTTCCAGTCCCGTGGAACTTCCCGCCGTTCCAATCACCTCTGATAGATGGCGGATAAGAATGGTGCTATATTTGTAGCATAGTCAACATAAAATCTTATGGGGATACCGTCTGGGCCAGATGCCTTTCTGGTGTCTAAGGATCTTAACTGTATTACAATCCCAAATACACTAAACACTATGTCAGCCATTCTTTGGTTTGTTCGATAATTGAAAGGGGGCATGGTGCTGCAGTCCTCTATCGTAAACGAGTTTTTGAAAGCTAGGTTTAGAATTTCGGCTCATTTCAGTCGTAGTAGCCGATGTCCTGATGTTAACATAGGCGCATACATGGGTCGTCGGCTGCGCAGGCCCATCTTAGCAGTGTTCGGTGCGCTGTGTGTCAGACACACTTCTATGCTGCCCAGCATTGAAGTCTGATGTTAGCTCCGCCACAGTTCGCTGCTTGTCCTGTTTTACCGGTCTGCCCCGCTTGCGACGTCCGACATCTGTCATGAGGGATGGTTGCCCAACCCCACGACGTCTGGCCCTGGCTGCACATTTATTTCGCCACAGCACTCCTCAACACCCGACAAGTCGTACAGTCTGCGAAATGCTCGTGCCGACCCTCCGAGCCATCCCAATCTGCCCTCGGTCACACTCACCATCTCACACTGACAGGACCCACACTGATAATACATGCACCGTGCGTATGTCTGACTAGCAGTGATTCCTCGCCAGGTGATGCTACTATCGCCTGTACGGGTTTATATCGATAGTACCAGGTGCATTCAAGTTCTAAGGCCTCCGATTTTTTTTCTAATTAACTACTCACTTCAAATCGATGAAACTGGCGTTACTTCCCGACGTAATCGCCCTGCAGACGTACACATTTTTCACAACGCTGACGCCATGATTCCATGGCAGCGGCGAAGGCTTCTTTAGGAGTCTGTTTTGACCACTGGAAAATCGCTGAGGCAATAGCAGCACGGCTTGTGAATGTGCGGCCACGGAGAGTGTCTTTCATTGTTGGAAAAAGCCAAAAGTCACTAGGAGCCAGGTCAGGTGAGTAGGGAGCATGAGGAATCACTTCAAAGTTGTTATCACGAAGACACTGTTGCGTAACGTTAGCTCGATGTGCGGGTGCGTTGTCTTGGTGAAACAGCACACGCGCAGCCCTTCCCGGACGTTTTTGTTGCAGTGCAGGAAGGAATTTGTTCTTCAAAGCATTTTCGTAGGATGCACCTGTTACCGTAGTGCCCTTAGGAACGCAATGGGTAAGGATTACGCCCTCGCTGTCCCAGAACATGGACACCATCATTTTTTCAGCACTGGCGGTTACCCGAAAGTTTTTTGGTGGCGTTGAATCTGTGTGCTTCCATTGAGCTGACTGGCGCTTTGTTTCTGGATTGAAAAATGGCATCCACGTCTCATCCATTGTCACAACCGACGAAAAGAAAGTCCCATTCGTGCTGTCGTTGCGTGTCAACATTGCTTGGCAACATGCCACACGGGCAGCCATGTGGTCATCCGTCAGCATTCGTGGCACCCACCTGGATGACACTTTTCGCATTTTCAGGTCGTCATGCAGGATTGTGTGCACAGAACCCACAGAAATGCCAACTCTGCAGGCGATCTGTTCAACAGTCATTCGGCGATCCCCCAAAACAATTCTCTCCACTTTCTCGATCATGTCGTCAGACCAGCTTGTGCGAGCCCGAGGTTGTTTCGGTTTGTTGTCACACGATGTTCTGCCTTCATTAAACTGTCGCACCCACGAACGCACTTTCGACACATCCATAACTCTGTCACCACACGTCTCCTTCAACTGTCGATGAATTTCAATTGGTTTCACACCACGCAAATTCAGAAAACGAATGATTGCACGCTGTTCAAGTAAGGAAAACGTCGCCATTTTAAGTATTTAAAATAGATCTCATTCTCGCCGCTGGCGGTAAAATTCCATCTGCCGTATGGTGCTGCCATCTCTGGGACGTATTGACAATGAACGCGGCCTCATTTTAAAACAATGCGCATGTTTCTATCTCTTTCCAGTCCGGAGAAAAAAAATCGGAGGCCTTAGAACTTGAATGCACCTTGTAGATCTGTGGTCGTAATGTTCTGGCTGGTCAGTGTACAGTGGTCGTAATCTTGGAAGAGAAGGGTTGGGAGCTGAGAACGGACCATTCACAGAGAACCAAAATTAAAAACTTTGATTTCGGAGGGAAGTTGTGGTGCAGCAGGCGATCTCCGTTCTCTTTCTGGACTGTAATTCTGGCCAGGATATGGAGAAGGGGAAGGGACAGCTGTAATCTCTCGTTTAGATGTTGCTTTCCATATCCAGCCATTCTATATAAATACACGTGCCAATAGAAGAATGCTGAACTGATGGAGCAGAGTCCAAAGGCAGTACAGAGCTTGTACCAAGATGCGCGGTAGCCCACCCAGCATTATTTGTACAACCAATCAGGTGGTGGGGGGAGAAGTCACTTGATTGTTGGGGGGTTGTTTTGTGGGAGGAGACCGGACACCGAGGTCATCGGTCTCATCGGATTAGGGGAGGATGGGGAAGGAAGTCGGCCACGCCCATTCAAAGGAACCATCCTGGCATTTGCCTGGAGCGATTTAGGGAAATCACGGAAAACCTAAATCAGGATGGCCGGACGCGGGATAGAACCGTCGTCCATTTGATTGCCCCTTGAACATCACTCTCTCGTATTTAGCATCTATTCAGCGTCTCCTAAGGTGCTGACGGTCTTAGACCAAATGCCTCTCTCTGTCTTGTAATGTGACTCTGTGTCTGTCTATTCTTCCGAATTCGCCCTGTAATATTACTTTCCTTTCGAACAGCTTTTAACCGTTGCCACCCATCCTGGATCCACGAGACTGGCGGTATAACACTGCCCTTTCTGCAGGGTCATGTTGTAAACCGACACTGCAATAAATTTAGAAATTATTTGGACTGTGCCTATATGTTTCAGTCGCTTCTGACAGCCATCTCTCCTATCGTGTCTACGTCTGACACTACGTCCTGTACATCTCTCTACGGTCCATGTCCTGCATTTGAGCATGCTATTCCCTGCCTGGGCGAAGTCACTCCACCAATAGGACACACACACACACACACACACACACACATACACACACACACACAGGTTCCGGTAATCAGTCAGCCCCTGAAGAAGGGGGTGATAGTCCTCGAAAGCTCGAATTACAATTGAGACATGGCACGGCTTATGCAACGAGAGAACGGCATACATAGAGTCCGCATTGTATTGATAAGTCAGACATTTATCTACAACCTTTGTCACTAACACGTTAGCGACGATCCAGGAATCGGTACCCAAAACTAGTTGCAAGTTGCGTATCTAATATTTTCAATATTTCGCGTAGTTATTTGACCGAATTTAAAAATTTAAAATGCTGTCATAATCTACTCATTCAGAGGTATACTCTTATTTAAAAATTTAACACAATGACACACGTACTACAGTTAGAAACTGTTTGTTTGTCTTGAAGCAGCGTAAATACCCCAGTGCAAATACCCGGACTTCATTAAGCCAGTATTCGAGAATAAGAACACTTGGAGACTTGCAACAAACTTTACACATAATTTCAAACCCTATGAAATTTTCTCTCGTTGATACCCCCCTAAAAACGACGAAAGGAAAAAAAAATTGTTTGCTACATTTTCGCTATTCCTGCAGTAAAACTTATCTTAAGCCGCAGACATGACGTTTTAATTTATAATTTCCTTAGTACAGACTCTATTTGCAGGAGTGTCTACAGACATTATCTGTATATACCACTAAATGTATCTGCAAAATTATACGAGGGTTGCCCAGAAAGTGACGCACCGCATCTTTTTTTTTCTGAGCCGAAAAAATGCTACGAATGCGAAACGTTACTTGCGTATTATTTGAAGTCACCTGAGAGAGCACGCCAAGTTTCCGCCACTTCCGACAGATAGCGTAGCTGAAGGACAGTTTCAAAATGGCGTCTGTAGGTGATGTATGTTACAAGCAATGTGGCGTCATTGAACTTCTCACTGCAGAGAAAGAAACTGTAAGGAATATTCACAAACGCTTGTGCAAAGTCTATGGAGAATCTGCTGTCGACGGCAGTACAGTTAGTCACTGGGCACGGAGGGTGAGGAAAATCGTAACACGGTCCCTGACTTCAGCCGTCGCACGGACGCCAAAATGGAAAATATTGAAATAAATGATATCGGAATTGAAAAACAACTGCTATCACTTAGTAGCGGAAAAGCATCCGGACCAGACGAGATACCCTTAAGATTCTACAGTGATTATGCTAAAGAACTTGCCCCCTTTCTATCAGCAATTTATCGTAGATCGCTGGAAGAACGTAAAGTACCTAGCGACTGGAAGAAAGCGCAGGTCGTTCCCATTTTCAAGAAGGGTCATAAATCAGATGCGAATAATTATAGGCCTATTTCGCTTACGTCAATCTGTTGTAGAATAATGGAACATGTTTTGTGTTCTCGTATTATGACGTTCTTAGATAATACAAATCTCCTTCATCATAACCAACATGGATTCCGCAAACAGAGATCATGTGAAACTCAGCTCGCCCTATTTGCCCAAGAAATTCACAGTGCCGTAGACACTGGCGAGCAGATTGATGCCGTGTTCCTGGACTTCAGGAAGGCATTTGATACGGTTCCGCACTTACGTTTAGTGAAAAAAATACGAGCTTACGGAATATCGGACCAGGTTTGTGATTGGATTCAGGATTTCCTAGAAGAAAGAACACAACATGTCATTCTTAACGGTTCAAAATCTGCAGATGTAGAGGTAATTTCGGGAGTACCGCAAGGAAGCGTGATAGGACCTTTATTGTTTACAATATACATAAATGACTTAGTTGACAACATCGGTAGCTCCGTGAGGCTATTTGCAGATGACACGGTTGTCTACAAGAAAGTAGCAACAACAGAAGACTCGTACGTACTCCAGGAAGACCTGCAGAGGATTAATGCATGGTGCGACAGCTGGCAGCTTTCCCTAAACGTAGATAAATGTAATATAATGCGCATACATAGGGGCAGAAATCCATTCCAGTACGATTATGCCATAGGTGGTAAATCATTGGAAGCGGTAACGACCGTAAAATACTTAGGAGTTACTATCCGGAGCGATCTGAAGTGGAATGATCACATAAAACAAATAGTGGGAAAAGCAGGCGCCAGGTTGAGATTCATAGGAAGAATTCTAAGAAAATGTGACTCATCGACGAAAGAAGTAGCTTACAAAACGCTTGTTCGTCCGATTCTTGAGTATTGCTCATCAGTATGGGACCCTTACCAGGTTGGATTAATAGAAGAGATAGACATGATCCAGCGAAAAGCAGCGCGATTCGTCATGGGGACATTTAGTCAGCGCGAGAGCGTTACGGAGATGCTGAACAAGCTCCAGTGGCGGACACTTCAAGAAAGGCGTTACGCAATACGGAGAGGTTTATTATCGAAATTACGAGAGAGCACATTCCGGGAAGAGATGGGCAACATATTACTACCGCCCACATATATCTCGCGTAATGATCACAACGAAAAGATCCGAGAAATTAGAGCAAATACGGAGACTTACAAGCAGTCGTTCTTCCCACGCACAATTCGTGAATGGAACAGGGAAGGGGGGATCAGATAGTGGTACAATAAGTACCCTCCGCCACACACCGTAAGGTGGCTCGCGGAGTATAGATGTAGATGTAGATGTAGATCAGAAGGCGGTTCGGCGGAACTCCACGGTTTGCAGCGATCGGGGAGACCATCCACGCCTGTCACACCTGACATGTTGCAGCGAGCTGATGTCGTCACTCGCCATTAAAGGATGGCATTCGTGGAAGAGATTTTGAGGACCATGAGGAGGTGTTTCACACAGTGAAGCACTGGCTCCACCACCAGGACAGGGATTGGTACCTTCAGGGCATTCACAGCCTTGTTTCGCACTGGAGGAAGGCCGTAGAACGGGATGGAGATTACGTAGAAATGTAGGGTGTGTAGATAAAACACCATTCTTTCGAGTGTGTAATTCTCATTATGTTCAGTAAAGAATTGTTGAAGAAAAAAATAAGGTGCTTTACTTTCTGGGCAACCCTCATATCATTGTATGACACATAGTTCCGGAAATACGGCGTCATAGGCATCTACAGGCGTGAAAAACTTGCTTCTGCTTAAAATGAAGCTCAAATTACCCAGACTATATTCATCCATCGTAACATAATGAGAGCACTTAGCGACATCCAACAAACTTGAGCATAACCTGAAATCTTTCCTAATTTGTTTTTTCGCTAACATGCTTAACGTTAAACGTGTAACATATTAAATGATTTGTAAACTAATCAGATGTTTTAAGCTGCGACTTTGATTCTTTAAAGAATCGACGGTTTACTGGGAAGTTCCGGGTGATCAAAAAGTCAGTATAAATTTGAAAATTTAATAAACCCCGGAATAATGTACATAGGGAGGTAAAAACTGACACACATGCTTGGAATGACATGGGGTTTTATTAGACCCAGGCGCTCCATCCTACATTGCTAGAGGCGTGAAAGAGCTCTTGTGCGCGTCGTTTGGTGATGATCGTGTGCTCAGCCGCCACTTTCGTCATGCTTGGCCTCCCAGGTCCGCAGACCTCAGTCCGTGAGGTTATTGGCTTTGGGGTTACCTGAAGTCGCAAGTGTATCGTGATCGACCGACATCTCTAGGGATGCTGAAAGACAACATCCGACGCCAATGCCTCACCATAAATCCGGGCATGCTTTACAGTGCTGTTCACAACATTATTCCTCGACTACAGCTATTGTTGAGGAATTATGGTGGACATATTGAGAATTTCCTGTAAAGAACATCATCTTTGCTTTGTCTTACTTTGTTATGCTAATTATTGCTATTCTGATCAGATGAAGCGCCATCTGTCGGACATTTTTTGAACTTTTGTATTTTTTTGGTTCTAATAAAAGCCCATGTCATTCCAAGCATGTGTGTCAAATTGTACCTCTCTATCTACATTATTCCGTGGTTTATTAAGTTTTCAAATTCATACAGACTTTTTGATCACCCAGTATATAGTGTATATTACGGTAAATAATAAATACCCACAGTCACTGAAGCAACAACAGCGAGGAGGAAGGTAGGAAGTAGCGGTAAAGAAGAGAAGGAGAGAGAGAGAGAGAGAGAACAGGCAGCTGGCGTGGGCTCACCGTGGGCCACGTTGTTGATGCAGTCGAGGTACTGTCCGCCCTTCTCGTCGTACATGTACTGTCCTTCGGCGCGCACGATCTTGAGAGGGTCCGCCCGGTAGAACAGCTTGCACGACTGCCTGCAACACGAAGCGCGGCAGGTTAAGAGCTGCCCAGAGCGCGGAAGTGCAGCAGGCGCCTGGGACTGCAGCGGCGTCGGCAACCGGTGGCTCGAGCGGTACAGCGAGGCAGGGCCACACCGGAAAGCGCGGCCAACCGCGGTGAACGCTATATGGGCGAAGAGGCAACAAGCCACATAGTTCCATTCCAGACCACTAGAGGCGCTAGGGGTCAAACGAAGCTGGAATTGACCAATGAGAGCTGTCTAAAATCCAATGGTGGTTGTTTTGAAATATTCTATCGTCTTGCTCTGCACTGAAGTCTGTGGTCCTCGGTTACAGTCGTCTTTGTATTTGTTTCATATTTACATATTACTCATCTTCATTATAAAAAGATTTTTTACTTTAAATTCATAAAGTTCACTGTGGAATTGAAGAGATTTCCCGCTGAAAAACGTCCACAATTAATTGTAAGGTAAGACATTTAATTTTTCATTAAATAATCTTGTAGCCTATAAATGAAATGTATTCTCTTCTATCGTGAGTTAAGCAGTGTGGTTTCTGTTTGTTTGTTTAAAGAACTGTGATATGTCTGTAATAGTATTATTGAATGAAGACTTCTATGTTTTTTTTTTAGAATATTCAACGCAACAGATTGACGTTGAAATGCTCCTGCAAGTTCCCCAGCCGCTCATCTGGCTATTACGTGGGTTCAACGGAGGAAATTTGCAACAAGCATTTCTACAGGTTTCCAAAACAACCTCAAGAGTTGCTTTTAAAGTGGAAGAGTGTTTGTAAACTGTCACCAGATGTGAACTGTGCTTCTTATTTTGTATGTGATGATCATTTTCTCGAAGAAGATTTTATGAATAAAAGTAGGCATAGGCTAAACAGGGGTGTGTTTCCAAAACATGTGACAAGTGTTCCTTGTGAAATTGCCAAAATCGGTAGTGAATCAGGTGACACTGTTGTTAATAGTGAATAAAAAGTAAGTTTTGTTTTCATTTCACTGTTTTCATTTCACTGTTTTTATCCACCTTTCCTGCTTCTGGTACTTGATATTGATGTTTTCTTTTTTGTGTTGAAGCATTTACAGTAGTAAGATGTAGGAACCTTTTTAAGAAATTAATGGTCAGTAGTGCAAGTTTGCTGGGCAGTTACTCAGAACGTATAGTCCTGAAACATAGTTGTAACAAATTTTAGAATTCTTCATTAATTAATACTGTGATAAATATTTCTTAATTGAACCTCTTTAACTGCTGCTTATTCTCTTAATAATAGGCTTTTTTCCTCCATTGATCCAGCAGCTTGTATGACGTAAAAATTATGACATTATTCAGAAATATTTGTAGTCCAGTTTAGCTGCTACAGTGTTATTTTTCTTTTGCTTCAATTATTTACATTACAAGCTTGTTTAGACTTACTCTCAGTTTCAAGTGTTGCATCTAGTTCTTATGAACCATAAAATATGCTGGAGCTTTTACATGTTGATAGATAACAATATAAGCATGTCAATTTAAAAGTCTATTTTTGATGTTTGCGCCTGACGGTCGCTGCTCCTATCATGTTTTCTTGTCTGTCAGACGCAAACGTCAAAAATCGACTGAAAATATTACTGAATAGGTTTCTCTCTGCTGTAGTACAGTGTGCTATAGCTGTGTTTCAATTATTTTATTATGGTACCAGCCAAAATAATTACATAGCATGCCCAGAAAAATAAGGTAATAGAATTAAAAGAAAAATAAAAACCTACAACGTAAGTAAACTAGGGGGAGGGGGGGCGGGGGGTGCAACCCGCAATGTTTTCTTATTTTAGTTCATCTCCATACCACTTGAGGCGCTGCTGTCGGTCTGTGTTTCCCACTTTTAACATGGGAGTTGCGTTTCTCTTTTTTCTTGGTCTGTGGCGCAGCCAACCTTCCTAGTGGCAAGACCTGGCTAGCTGCTCAAACACTTCCCATCGAGAACGCTGCAGGAGCGCCGCTGTTGTGCCTGCAATGTGCGGCTGAGCATTGTCGTGAAAGAGGAAACGCATGACAGTTACGTTATGTGGGCTGCATGTAATCAGGCGGAACCCTCTAGCAGGTACTTCACCCTTGGGAGAGACTCTGTTATTCTAAACATCTTTACGTGCTCACTGTGCACTCAGAACTGAAAGTGTGATGTGACACAGTCGACGAGAATACTAGAGACACTGTACAACACAACTACACAAAGTTTTATCGGATTTTCGCTTCGTTTTTAATTTCGCAACGGATCAGAGGTTGATAAAAAAAACTTGGGCAGTCCAGGTGGTGTTGGGTTCCTAAAGTAGTGCTTGTCAGTATATGTCTTCAGATGTCAATAAGTTTTATACAAGGGTTGGAAATTAAATAGTGGCAACTGTTTATTCACAACCGATACAAAAGAGTTACATGTTTGCACCTGTTTCTGTCCTTCAAAGTAGTCACCAGCATTGTGTAGAATCACTTGCTAGCGATGAGGAAGGCGTAGTATACAGTTAGCAGAGCCTGTTCTGATGATGGTGCGAATGGGGCAGTCTACTGCCTGTCGAATCTCCGGAACAGTTGTGAAGCGAATGCCACGAAGTGGTTCCTTCATCTTCGGAATGAAATCAAAGACACAAGGACTTAAGCCCGGGGAGTTTGGCGGATGGTACAGTACTTCCCAGTCCCATCGACCGAACAGACTAGCCACAGCTTACGCTGTATGCGCCCGCTCATTGTCGTGCAAAGTGACGGGTGGGTTACGCAGGAAGTGTCTCCGCTTCTTTCGCTAAGCTGGTTGCAGGTGATGCTCCAAAAACGAACAGTAGTACTGTGCATTGACGGTCTGCCGTGGACGAACGTAACGCGTTAGGATAACAGCATCACAGACGTACACGACAATCACCACAGCTTTAGACCGCCCCATTCGCACCATCACCAGAACAGGCTCTGCTAACGGTATACTACGCCTTCCAAATCACTGGCAACGGGTTCTACACAACGCTGGTGACTACTTTGAAGGACAGTAATAGGTGCAAACATGTAACTCTTTTTTACGGGTTGTGAATAAATAGGTGCCACTATTTAAGTTCCAACCCTCGTACTTCCGATTTTTTTCTCCTGAGGACATCCATTTTGTTTGTTGTGTGTAGTAAATACACTAATCAAATGAGACACCAACTGACTTTTAACTGCTGAACATCGTTTTCAAAAAATATCATACTAGTATATTCGTTTGTGATATTAAGTCCCACAAAAGTTTATATCTGGAGAACGAATATAATTGAACAGATCCCGTAAAGGAGTACGATCTTAGCAAACTGAGAAAGTATCAAGAGAATTGCCAAAAGAGCAACTCTGGGAGGAGCAGACATATTGGACCTGATGTCCTCATTCCACAGCACACCCAGAACCAAGGTACGATGGCCTCTTCTAACCTCCTGACTGGACGGAGAACGTTTGCAGCCGAAATGTTCCTCAGTCGTGGCAAGCAGTAGAAGTAAAAGAGAAACTCACTTGCAAATACGGTGGATTTACCATCAATTCCCCTCTGTTTTATCGTTGACGATGCGATTTGTGGCCAGGGGCGTTGTCTGAGGAAAGATTTCTTCTCTCTCTCTCTCTCTCTCTCTCTCTCTCTCGCTCGCTCGCTCGCTCGCTCTCTTTGGATTTTCGGTCCCTTTCGAGACATATTTTTTCATCCACTTAGTTCTAAAGTGGAGTTCGGGAAGTATGTTTCTACAACGAACTTTATTTTATTTTGACCATCCAGCTCGTTACTATTAGCAGTTAGGTCTTTTAGAAGAAAATTAGTGTAGAAAGTCCTGGCAGCGACGAAGTTATTAAAGACGGAACACATGCATGTATTGGACAAGGATGCAGCAGGAAATCAGCTGTGTCTTCCAAAGGAACCATTCTGTCATTCGCCGTAGTGTAGGGAAAGGAGAGACAGCCTGATGTCCTCCGAAGTGAGAATCCAATGAAGTATAACCACTGTAGCAGCTCGCATTTCAGAGCGATTTTTTTTTTAGGACGGACGCTTACAGAGACGTGGATTCTGAGATGGAACAGTGGATGGTGAACGGATAGCCGCAGTGGAAACGCAGCTGTCGTGTCTTCCTGCACCCGGGGAATGCAGCAGATAGTGGCTGTGCAGTTCCAGGTCGGATCTAAATGTGGAAAACATTGCAATACTTTAGACGAGTTAATTGCGCAAGATTACGGGTGACCGACAAAAGGAGATGGTATGCCGGAGTCAAGGTAGCCCCTGAGGGCCGGCAACCCATATTACACCACAGAGGATGGGGCTGTCTATGTCCCAAGGCATACCAAAAGCACCATGGTAAACACCGGCTATTTACATACAAGATAATCGAAACAGACATTCGGAGCACTCCTTCCTGCAGGGGGAGCTCGAGCCACGGCCTGCAGGAAGTATCACTACGCCAAAACCTGATTGGCCAGAGACAGCTAGAACCAGCCCCTAAGTTCAGTTCACTCTGGATGCCGACCTCGCGGACTTCGACCACTGAAGATTACTTCTTCGTCTCTGAATTGGACTTTTACTAGTGTGTGTGTTACCACGAAAATTTGTGGAAAATTAGAAGTGAACTTTTGTTTGCCTCATTTAGGAGACTTTTACTGGCATCGTTATTGTTACCTTTCTTTTGTTGTTCAGTCATCAACATTGTAAACGTACGTAAATAAAAGTTGTGTTTGTGAAAAATTGCGAATTGTACGTCACTATAGGAGATAAATGTACTGATGGTAATAATCACAGTGGCACTGTGGTCAGTAACAGTTTTGTGAAAGAAGGAAGTAGTTTTCCATTTACCGTTGTTTTTTTTTTGCATCAGTTTTAGTGCAGCAGTAGGACATAGCAAGTTGTAATAATTATTGTAAAGAAATATGTGAGTTTTATGGCCAACTTTATCTATCCAGATAACAAGCTATAACCGCGAAGTAAATAAAATATTTTTTTTTTAATTTAGATATGTGTGTAGACGTATAGATGAACCTAGTGGAAGGCTGCCACCGAGACAGTGATATGAAATGATCGTATGGCATTGTTGGCCGGGAGGCCCCGTGCGGAGAAGATGGGCTGCCGTATTGCAAGTCCTTTTCAGTTGACGCCACTTCGGTGACTTGCGAGTCAATGATGATGAAATAATGATGAAGACGGTAGCAGCAGTTTATAAACATTAGGCAGAACTTAATTTGACGCGCTTGATTCATTTCGCTGAGATCGTCCGACTCAATTGCCGCGAATGAAATGGCACATCCGCTGTTGTTGGAGGAAGGGAGTCAATGACTGGGTCGTTTATCTCAAGGAGGAAGTATTACGCAAGAGCTCGGCAACCGCATACTGTTTTAAAATGAAACGACCTTGACTGAGAGGGCATCCCGGCGTGCGACACACCCAGGGACCCTAAGTGCTCTCACCTCAAACAGCTGCACTGCAGTTCTGTTGCCCTCACTTCATCTGCGGTAGGTTTCTCTGGAGCAACGACAGATTCCAAGAGACTGGAAAAAAAACGCAGGTCATTCACATTGCCTAAAAAAAAGCCGTTGGACAGGTGCGCGTAATTATAATATATGCGTCGGTGAAGCCATTGTGTTGTGGAATTACGGAACACGCTTCAGCTCGAGTATTATGACGTTATTGGAGAGCTTCTCTGTTTAGAGGGAGAGGAAGATTAGAGCTTAACGCACTGTCGATGCCGAGGTCATTAGAGCCAGACCACAACTTTGACTGGGGAACGGCTTAGAAGGAAGCTGGCAGTGTCATTTTCGAAGGAACCGTCCCAGAATTCGCTTTGAGCGATTTAGGGAAATCGTGAGAAACGTAACGGCGGATGGCTGGACAGGAATTTGAACCGGCGTCCTCCTGTGTGTGGGTCCAGTGTGTCTGAACACTGCCTCGCCCACCTATGATCTGTATCTTCTATGTAGGTATCTTCATGGCCGCAGCAAACGAAGATCTTGTGAGGCTTCGCTCGCTCTGTTCGGCCGCAGGTCCCCCAGATTGATGGCGAGTGTCCTGAGTTGACTGCCGGAAGACATTTGCTCGCTACCCCCCCCCCCCCCCCCCCTCTGTCGGGTGGTGAACGACATAGAAAAAAAAATGGTTCAAATGGCTCTGAGCACTATGGGACTTGACATCTGTGGTCATCAGTCCCCTAGAACTTAGAACTACTTAAACCTAACTAACCTAAGGACAGCACACAACACCCAGCCATCACGAGGCAGAGAAAGTCCCTGACCCCGCCGGGAATCGAACCCGGGAACCCGGGCGTGGGAAGCGAGAACGCTACCGCACGACCACGAAATGCGGGCACGAAATAGAAGCTCAGGGAACATACGACCAGCTTTGAGGCTGGGTTCAATTTTCTAGCAGGCAGAACTAAACACGCAAAGAACATCGTGGTTACCGCCAAGAGTTGATAAAATTTCCTAATTTAATAATCAGTTTCGGTCCAGACAATCATCAGGTTCGTATATTCCAACTGAAAGAACGTATGAAGAGTATTGCAAGATTCCCACAATCACAATCCTATTAACTCATGCAAATATTAATGGAAACCACAGGCACTGAAATGCCACATACATAGAAGTGTATACAAAATCATATTAGGCGATGTAAAATAATAAAATCCGTGAATTCGTCACTGCAAATAAAAGCACGACACACAGAATAATGTAACCAACTATGAACAAAGCATATAATAAAACACAGACATATCTCATTTGTACGGAATTACCTTTGTCACATGGCAATATAAATTACATCGTCAATCATAAACTACGTCATAAAGTGCACTCATTCATGCTGCATTAACAGTCAGCACTACCGATAGGAACGAAGGCATTCTGCATACTGCAGAATCGCAGCTGCTCACTATTTACCAGTTGAATCCAAGCTGATCTAGAGGTGTTTGTATACATCGATAGTTCCAGTACGCCGCGCGGGGTGGCCGCGTGGTCTACGTCGCCTTGCCACGGGGCTCCCCGCTTTACAGCCTGTTCCTCAACTTCGAGCAGTGCTAACGTTAGATATTTTTGGTGATATCCAACAAGATTTTCTCAATCCTCCTGACTCTTTCTGTTTCAGATTTTAATTTTTCGCTTCATGCCTCATTATGAGGCTACAAATATAATTTTCTGTAAATATTTACTAACTTTATTTCATGACGTAATATTCCCTAGATTTAATCATATTAGGATGAAATTTGAGATCTTTGAATCAAAAAGGTTGAATCAATATTGACGCTAGTAATAAAAAAAACTACTTTGATATAAAGCTGATTATTCTTACTATTTTGGTATTAAAGTAATCTATCTTAAATTACCAACATTCGTTTGATGTGTAATAAGCTTCGTGCACTTTTAAGATAATTCTCATTTATTGTTCCGTCTCAGTTGCACATTTTTAATTAAATTACATGTGACGATTGCTCTGGAACATCTTCAGATCTAAAACAAAGTAGACCTAAATAATTGCGTCAACTACCCTTCTTGCCTACTAAGAAGCACATGTAATAGTACGGAGGCGGAACAACAAATGAGAATTATCTTGTGTCCTCGGAGTCTTTCGTGACGGCATACATGAATAAAACGTTCTCGGTTTTCCAGCCGCGTCAATTCGAATAAAATGCTCGAGCTTTCGATGGCCATCTCCGCCATCGTCGTCAGGAGTTCAATACAGTTGCTGAATATTCTCAAGACGATTATGTCGGCTGCAGTGCTTGTGTACAAATTAAGTTTCTGGGGGCAAGACACATTTTCAAACTCACCGAATCACATCAGAAATGGCAATTTCATAATTTTGCCTCCTCTTGTGAAAATTTCTGCGGGAATCCATTCTGGGGAAGGTCGTCCATTATGGATGACATAACATAATCTGGTACAGACATTTAAACGAAGAACTCACGGCTGGTGAACGTCTTATAACTGTAAATACCCGTAAACTCCGCATGATAATCCAGTGTTTTATTTGCAGCTAATCTGAGCGCCTGAAATACCCTCGGTTTCGTAAACATTTATCTAGAGGCCTGTTTCGCAATGGAGGTTGAAAATGTTAGCTGCAGTGCCGTAATCTGGAAAGCCAAAACATTTTGCACAAGTATTTTGATAATCGCTCCACTCGCGGGACACTTTCGGCCATTCAGTCAGGTCTGGCGGAGAACCGGTTTTTAGTCGCGCGCAGATACGGAGCCGCTGGTATCCGGCTGTGGGCGGCTTCGCGCCGCTCGCCTTGAGATTTGCAAAAGGAAAGCAGAGAGCAGCGAAAGCCAGGAAGGGGAGGGGCAGGCGCGCCGTGGTACGAGGTGCGCCGCTGCGACTTACCAGCCGATCGTAACGTGAGAAAGGAAAAGGTTTTAGGGAGGGAAATACGCTGACTAAGGTCCTGACCTCGAGCTCTCCAGACGGCTACAGTGGATCAGTCATTGCCCACGTGGTGTCGTACTTGCGACTTTGCGTTGTCCCAGATCGTTTATAAATAGCGTATCACTGAGGAACTCCGACAGGAAGCCGCGCGGGATTAGCCGAGCGGTCTGGGGCGCTGCAGTCATGGACTGTCCAGCTGGTCTCGGCGGAGGTTCGAGTCCTCCCTCGGGCATGGGTGTGTGTGTGTGTTTGTCCTTAAGATAATTTGGATTAAGTAGTGTGTAAGTTTAGGGACTGATGACCTTAGCAGTTAAGTCCCATACGATTTCACACACATTTGAACATTTTTTTCCGACAGGAACTTTGCATCGTAATTCAGAATAATACAGCACTGCCCTATCGTACTTATCCGCCGACACCGGGCAGGTACGGGAATATGCCTAACGGTTATACGAGTACAGCTTGTAGACGCACCGTTGACGAGATATGGAAGTTTGTATGTCAAGTTAAATACCTTTCAGCCTGCTGGTCTCCAAACTCGTTGTATCTGGCTACCAGTTTTAGCATTTCACTGCGCCATCTTCAGACGGCATGTAGCAAAATTCGGATCTGCTCAAAACAGGGGCCAGCAATACTGGTATTAGACGATTTTTGCTGTAGCGATCACTTCAACCGTCATCTGATGACTGTCATCAGCTGCGAACAATCGGCATATCTACACCTACATACATACTCCGCAATCCACCATACGGTGCGTGGCGGAGGGTACCTCGTACCACAACTAGCATCTTCTCTCCCTGTTCCACTCCCAAACAGAACGAGGGAAAAATGACTGCCTATACGCCTCTGTACGATCCCTAATCTCTCTTATCTTATCTTTGTGGTCTTTCCGCGAAATGTAAGTTGGCGGCAGTAAAATTGTACTGCAGTCAGCCTCAAATGCTGGTTCTCTAAATTTCCTCAGTAGCGATTCGCGAAAAGAACGCCTCCTTTCCTCTAGAGACTCCCACCCGAGTTCCTGAAGCATTTTCGTAACACTCGCATGATGATCAAACCTACCAGTAACCAATCTAGCAGCCCGCCTCTGAATTGATTCTACGTCCTCCCTCAATCCGACCTGATAGGGATCCCAAACGCTCGATCAGTACTCACGAATAGGTCGTATTAGTGTTTTATAAGCGGTCTCCTTTACAGATGAACCACATCTTCCCAAAATTCTACCAATGCACCGAACACGACTATCCCCCTTCCCCACAACTGCCATTACGTGCTTGTCCCACTTCATATCGCTCTGCAATGTTACGCCCAAATATTTACTCGACGTGACTGTGTCAAGCGCCACACTACTAACGGAGTATTCAAACATTACAGGATTCTTTTTCCTATTCATCTCCATTGATTTACATTTATCTATATTTAGAGTTAGCTGCCATTCTTTACACCAATCACAAATCCTGTCCAAGTCATCTTGTATCCTCCTACAGTCACTCAACGACGACACCTTCCCGTACACCGCAGCATCACCAGCAAACAGCCGCACATTGCTATCCACCCTATCCAAAAGATCATTTATGTAGATAGAAAACAACAGCGGACCTGCCACACTACCCTGGGGCACTCCAGATGATACGCTCACCTCTGATGAACACTCACCATGTTGGTTGAAGTGATCGCTATAGCAAAAATCTACTAATACCTGTATTGCTGCCCCTGTTTTGAACAGAACCGAAGTAGAATCTTCCTACACGTCTGTCAGGAGCCTGAAGATGGCGTAGAAAAACTCTGAAACTCACATTGATATCCTGTATCGAACAGCCGACTCCCGCAACCATCTGTAAAAAGACGCTCATATAGGGACGTGAAAGTTTGAGTCGGACCATGATCCGTGCACGGATAGCCGAATGGTGAGGCAACCACCAGCGATAAGCGGAAAATCCGGGTTCGAGTCACGATCCGGTACAAAATTTCATTGTCATTGTGAATACATTTAATGTACGTGATACACAGCAGACTTTAACCTTTGATATCAGTCAGACGGATGACACAGCGCCGAAAACCTTTCGGTAATCTATGAATACGGGAAGTGACTATTAGCGTATGTCCGCTATTGATGATATATGCCGCGCGGGATTAGCCGAGCGGTCTCAGGCGCTGCAGTCATGGTCTGTGCGGCTGGTCCCGGCGGAGGTTCGAGTCCTCCCTCGGGCATGGTTGTGTGTGTTTGTCCTTAGGATAATTTAGGTTAAGTAGAGTGTAAGCTTAGGGACTGATGACCTTCGCAGTTAAGTCCCATAAGATTTCAGACACATTTGAACATTTTTGATTATATATCTTGCGTGAACAGTGCGTCTAGCGTTTCACACAATCATAAAACGTATCAAAGCAAACGCGGAATTGCATTTTATGAGTACGCATCTCTGCCTTACATATCTCGCAGTACCTTGTTTTACGAATCATTATAGGTCGGGATATGTAGCCGCAAACTGTTCCCGCCGGATTCCTTTCCACGTAGGTAATGCGGGATTCTACATCTACATCCATACTCCGCAAGCCACCTAACGGAATGTGGCGGAGGGTACTTTGAGTACCTCTATCGGTTCTCCCTTCTATTCCAGTCTCGTATTGTTCGTGGAAAGAAAGATTGTCGGTATGCCTCTGTGTGGGCTCTAATCTCTTTGATTTTATTCTCATGGCCTCTTCGCGAGATATACGTAGGAGGGAGCAATATACTGCTTGACTCCTCGGTGAAGATATGTTCTCGAAACTTTAACAAAAGCCCGTACCGAGCTACTGAGCGTCTCTCCTGCAGAGTCTTCCACTGGAGTTTATCTATCATCTCCGTAACGCTTTCGCGATTACTAAATGATCCTGTAACGAAGCGCGCTGCTCTCCGTTGGATCTTCTCTATATCTTCTATCAACCCTATCTGATACGGATCCCACACTGCTGAGCAGTATTCAAGCAGTGGGCGAACAAGAGTACTGTAACCTACTTCCTTAGGATTCTTCCAATGAATCTCAGTCTGGCATCTGCTTTACCGACGATCAACTTTATATGATCATTCCATTTTAAATCACTCCTGATACCTAATCCCAGATAATTCACGGAATTAACTGCTTCCAGTTGCTGACCTGCTATATTGTAGCTAAATGATAAAGGATCTTTCTTTCTATGTATTCGCAGCATATTACACTTGTCTACATTGAGATTCAATTGCCATTCCCTGCACCATGCGTCGATTCGTTGCAGATCCTCCTGCATTTCAGTACTATTTTCCATTGTTACAAGCTCTCGATATACTACAGCATCATCCGCAAAAAGCCTCAGTGAACTTCCGATGTTATCCACAAGGTCATTTATGTATATTGTGAATAGCAACAGTCCTACGACACTCCCCTGCGGCACACCTGAAATCACTCTTCCTTCGGAAGACTTCTCTCCATTGAGAATGACATGCTGCGTTCTGTTATCTATGAACTCTTCAATCCAATCACACAACTGGTCTGCTAGTCCATATGCTCTTACGTTGTTCGAAAGATAATTTCTAAATAGTCACATTTATGCCCTGCATTGCCAATGTACGTATTGGGGTCAAACTTCAACGATTTACTTGCATTGTCACTAGACAGATTTGGCGTAAAGTTTACCTTTACATGCCGATTACATTTTTCAGAGGCACTTTGATTAGCAAAATAAATCGTTGCGCTTACTGACAGCAGCCAGATCGAAGACAAATCAGGATACCTTCCTAGCATCTGGGAATCTACAGAAACCTTTCGAGAATATAAGATGGACTAAGATGTTCAGAATCCTTTGAAGATTGGGGCAAAAGTACAGAGATTGAGGAATAATCTATAAGACCTATAAAACCCAAGTGGGACTAATGAATGTGAAAGTTCAGACAAAGACAAGTACGTGTCAAGATGTGCGCAAGGCATGGCTGCAGCTTCTTACGACTGTTGTTCAACTTGTTCGTGAGGGAATAATGAAGGAAATGAAAGAACATTTCTGAAAAAGAATAAAAGTGAAAGAGGCACAGTACCCGTGCTAAGGTTCGCAGTCAAACGTGGCCTTTCTGGCAAGAGCCCTGCCCCCAGACGGCTTAGCAACAGGTACAGTACGAGGTGCTACCCAGTGTTGATAACACAACAAGGCCAGCACTGGCTGTCTGCTATGTTGTGTCAGTGGTTGGTTTTCCTGCAACGTCGGGACAAGCTTTGTAGACCGGCATGCTGGTCATTGGGAGCTTCAACGTTAGGCGGGCAAGGGGTCGCCTCAGGAAAATAACAGGCAGGTCGGGAAAGAGTGCCAGTGTGCACCAGGCATATTTGCTGGCGGTCTCGTCCGAGACGTGGAAAACGCCCTGTCAGAGGCTACTCAAGACACTGGCTGCGACCGACTACAAATTGTAGCTGATTCGAAGCAAAAAAGTCAAATATTCATGCATAAATTAAGAGCTCTGAGCACTTCTCCATCTTCGATACTTCGATCTCTTCTGCCGAAAGTCTTTGCTTTCTATATTTTGGGAGGAGGTGCTGCGAACCAAAGCAATAAAAACTGCCTATTAAACATGCACTCTAAAATGCATGATTAAGAGCTATGAGCATCTCTTTTAAAGATGCGTTTCACAGTAGTGAAGACGAACAAGTGCCCATATCTCTTAAGGTGTGCACTTTAGAGCCCATATTTACTGGACATTTTGTTATGGTTTTGGTCTATATTACCACCTCTCAAAATATGGAAAGGAGAGCTGCAGTAGAAGAGATTTGTTTCACAGTATTGAAGATGAAGAAGTGTTCATAACTCTTGAGGTATGCATTCTAAAGCACGTATGTCCTAGATCTTTTGGCTTCGATGGTCGTTCTTGTCATAGTTATGAACATTTACCATGATACATTAGATGCCAATAGCGGCGGCATATTTATTGCCGTAAAGAATTCGAAAGTATCCAGTGATGTTCTTACGAATTCCGAATATTAAATAATCGGAGTGAAGTTAAGCGTCAAGCGCCAGGAGCTGTAGAGGCTGAGCACTCCAGATAGAACTAGCAGAAATCATTAAGTTTCGTGACAATGCTATTACTATGGAAAAAGACTTCAGTAGACAGCTATAGAATGGGAGAGTCATATGATCAAAACTGGTGCCAGAGACGGGGATTCGTGTGACTTCATTCTGAGTGTCTTGTCCGAAAATTGCTTTCAGCTGGTAGTTAGTACACCAACTAGTGAGAGCCAGTAGTAGGCCTTCGTACCAACAAGGGGACTTCAACTTTTAGAATCAGCTAACATAGAGGACATAAGTGATTATAAGGGTGTGATAGCATGAATGACTATAGGTTTTACAAGGAATGTTAAGAAAGATAGGAAAAAATGTTTAATCAGGAAATACACTCCTGGAAATGGAAAAAAGAACACATTGACACCGATGTGTCAGACCCACCATACTTGCTCCGGACACTGCGAGAGGGCTGTACAAGCAATGATCACACGCACGGCACAGCGGACACACCAGGAACCGCGGTGTTGGCCGTCGAATGGCGCTAGCTGCGCAGCATTTGTGCACCGCCGCCGTCAGTGTCAGCCAGTTTGCCGTGGCATACGGAGCTCCATCGCAGTCTTTAACACTGGTAGCATGCCGCGACAGCGTGGACGTGAACCGTATGTGCAGCTGACGGACTTTGAGCGAGGGCGTATAGTGGGCATGCGGGAGGCCGGGTGGACGTACCGCCGAATTGCTCAACACGTGGGGCGTGAGGTCTCCACAGTACATCGATGTTGTCGCCAGTGGTCGGCGGAAGGTGCACGTGCCCGTCGACCTGGGACCGGACCGCAGCGACGCACGGATGCACGCCAAGACCGTAGGATCCTACGCAGTGCCGTAGGGGACCGCACCGCCACTTCCCAGCAAATTAGGGACACTGTTGCTCCTGGGGTATCGGCGAGGACCATTCGCAACCGTCTCCATGAAGCTGGGCTACGGTCCCGCACACCGTTAGGCCGTCTTCCGCTCACGCCCCAACATCGTGCAGCCCGCCTCCAGTGGTGTCGCGACAGGCGTGAATGGAGGGACGAATGGAGACGTGTCGTCTTGAGCGATGAGAGTCGCTTCTGCCTTGGTGCCAATGATGGTCGTATGCGTGTTTGGCGCCGTGCAGGTGAACGCCACAATCAGGACTGCATACGACCGAGGCACACAGGGCCAACACCCGGCATCATGGTGTGGGGAGCGATCTCCTACACTGGCCGTACACCACTGGTGATCGTCGAGGGGACACTGAATAGTGCACGGTACATCCAAACCGTCATCGAACCCATCGTTCTACCATTCCTAGACCGGCAAGGGAACTTGCTGTTCCAACAGGACAATGCACGTCCGCATGTATCCCGTGCCACCCAACGTGCTCTAGAAGGTGTAAGTCAACTACGCTGGCCAGCAAGATCTCCGGATCTGTCCCCCATTGAGCATGTTTGGGACTGGATGAAGCGTCGTCTCACGCGGTCTGCACGTCCAGCACGAACGCTGGTCCAACTGAGACGCCAGGTGGAAATGGCATGGCAAGCCGTTCCACAGGACTACATCCAGCATCTCTACGATCGTCTCCATGGGAGAATAGCAGCCTGCATTGCTGCTGCGAAAGGTGGATATACACTGTACTAGTGCCGACATTATGCATGCTCTGTTGCCTGTGTCTATGTGCCTGTGGTTCTGTCAGTGTGATCATGTGATGTATCTGACCCCAGGAATGTGTCAATAAAGTTTCCCCTTCCTGGGACAATGAATTCACGGTGTTCTTATTTCAATTTCCAGGAGTGTATTATAGGATACAAATTAAAAAGTATTAGAGTACTCAATGTCAAATATTCAGTTCTGTGAATGAAGACGTCGAGCACACACCGACAAACATGAAAAGTAATGCTCAATACGCATCAAACCGGTATGAGCCGAGCGAGATTTTAAGGGACAGAAAACCCACTATCGTTCAACAGCCGTGCTGGAAAGTTGCTACGAATTCAGAGAGAGCATTCATCACAGACGTAAGCGAAGCCAAAGATCTAGGTGACAAACAGAAGCCGGGCGAATCGAAAACGAGTTTAAGAGGAGCAATGCGAGAAGCATTTAATGAATATGAAAGTAAAAAATTTCCAACTTATCTAATAACCCTAAGAAGTTTTAGTCTCACGTTAAGTTAGTAAGCGGATCGAAACCGTCTGCTCAGTTTCCTAGGGATCATACTGGCATCGGAGCAGAAGATGAAGGAGAGAGGGTAGAAATACTGAATTAGGTCTTCCGAGACTATATCACCGCGGAAGGTCGTAATACGGATCACCGCACGAACTTGGAAATGGCAGAGTCCTACAAAAGTGATCGAGCAATAGATAAAGCAACTACAATCGCTTAATAGTGGAAAAGTATCGTGATCGAATGGCGTGCCCATCAGATCGTACCCGAAAGAACTTGGTCCCTGTCTTGCAGTAGTTTCCCATTGGTCGGTAGAGCAAACGAAGAGCCAGAAGGCGGTAGATACCGGCGCCCAGGTAGATGCTGTGTTTCTTGACTTGCGTAAAGCATTCGGTACAGCTTCGCAATGCCACCTTACGAAGAAAATAACAGTATACAGAATATCTGACCGACTGTGAGATTGGATTGAGGAGTTCCTAGCAAACAAAACACAGCTTGTCATTCTCAGTGGAGAAAAGTTTTCAGAGGTAAAAGTGACTTCGGGCGTGCCTCAATGGAGTGTTATAGGTTCATTCATTTTCACAATATATGCAAATGACGTAGTAGACAACATCGGAAATTCCGCGAGGCTTTTCGCTGATGATGCTGTTGCATATGGAGAAGTCTCAACGCTGGGGAAGTGTGGCGAAATGCAGGAAGACGTCAGAGGGTCGATGCTTGGTGCAGGAACTGGCAGTTGACCTTCAACAGAAACAAATGTAAAGTATTGCGTGTACATAGAGAGAAAGACCCGTTATTGTATGATTACACAATTGCAGAACGGTCACTGGAATCAGTTACTTCCATAAAATATCTAGGGGTATGCATACAGTGCGATTTAAAGTAGAGCGACCACATAAAACTAATTGTAGGAATGGCAGATGCCAAACTGAAATTGGTTGGATGAATCCCTAGCTTACAAAATACTCGTTCGACCAGTATTTGAATATTGCTTGTCAGTATGGGACACGTACCAGATAAGACTGATAGAGGAAATAGAAAAGATCCAAAAAAGAGTAGCGCGTTCCGTTACAGGTCAATTTAGGAGATTCTTAGCCAACTCCACTGGCAGAAGCTGTAAGAGAGGCGTCCTACAGCGCGGTGTGGTGTACTGTTAAAATTCTGACGTGTACATTCCTAGAGGAACGAATTAAGATACTGTTTCCTCCTACGTGTATCTTGCGAAAAGTCCATGAAGATAAAATTAGAGAGATTCGAGGCCACACGAAGGCTTTCAGGAAATCCGTCCTCCCACAAACTATTCGCGACTGGAACTGGAGAAGGGGTGGGGGGGGGGAGAGGGGGGGGAATCGACAGTGGTACACAAGTACCCTCCGACACATACCGCAAGATGGCTTGCAGCGTGCAGATGTAGATGAAGCTACCTAGCGACTGGGAAAAAGTGAAGATCACTGTCGTTTTCAATAAGGCTCATAGAATAGGTGCTCGTAATTATAGACCTATACCGCAGACGCCAGTCTGTTGTAGAATTATGGATCATGATTTACGCTCACGTATTATGACGCTTTTGGACAACGAAAATCTTATCTATAAAAACCAAAATGGATTCCGCAAAATAAGACATTACGAAACTCAGCTCGCTCAGTTCGTTCATCACATCCAGATCGCCGTAGGGATCGACACCCACGTTGATGCTGTGTTACTTGGCTTTTGATAGAGTTCCGTGCTGTCGTTTAATGAAGAAAATACGAGCTCACCGAAAATCGGAACAGATTCGTGATTGGATTCAGGAATTCGTTGCAGACAGAGCTCAAGACCTCCTCCTTAACGAGACGAAGTCGAGAGATGTACAGGAAATGTGATAGGATCGTTACTGTTTAAAATAAGTATAAATAGTCTGGTGGATAACATTGGAAGCTTCAAGAGCCAGTTAGAGATAATGTAGTTGTCGTAAGGTAGCAACGTCAGAAGACTGTAGCGAAATGCAGAAAAAGCTGCAGAGGATCGGTGAGTGGTGCAGAGACAGGTAGTAAATGAATGTAGCGTATCTGGCATAAAATCAGAAATAGATCCAACACTTTTCGACAGACTAATGGCGACGAGTTGCTGGAAACTCTGACTAGCGTAAAACACCAACGAGTAACCAGCCAGAGCGATCTGAAGTGGGATGACCACATAAAACAGACAGTAGGAAAAACATATGTCAGGCTGAGACTCATTGACAGAATAGTAAGGAAATGTACTTCACCCACGAAAGCGGTGGAATACAAAACATTCGTTACACCGATTCTCGAGTATTGTTCCTCAGGGACTCTCACCAAGTAGGATCATTTGGAAAGATAGAGAGGATCCCACGAACAGCGGCGCGTTGCGTCACGGGATCGTATAGTCGGTGCAAGATCACTATGGGCCTCCAACGGCAGGCGCTGCAAGGGGGGCGTGCTGCATCACGGAGAGGTTGAGTACAGATATTTCGAGAGAGAGCTTTGCGGAAAGTGGCGGACAAACACATTTTCCTTCTATACAGGTGTCTCGAGATGATCACACGGGGAAGAGCCGAGAAATACAGCTCATATGGCGCTTTACCGACTGTTATTCCTCGCTCCCGCCATTCGCGAATACAACGAAGAAGTGCGGAATATCGACATTCTCTTCCGTATACCGTTAGCTAGCTTGCGCAGATGCAGATATAGAATGTAAGGATGACTTAGAATACATCTTGAAACGAATGGTCAGCATAACGAGCACATGTAAGGCTTACGGGTAAACAAAGCAAAAACGAACTTGATGAACGATCCATAAATCAATAAAAAAATTAAAAAAATAAACAAAGTGAAAAAATTGTCAGTTATTGTAAGCAAATTACACAGCATAGCCGCAGTAAGTGTGACGTAAGCTAAAGGAATGTAAAACTTTCATTAGTAAAACAGCTTCATTTGTATCAGATATTGATATAATAACGATGAAGAAATTCCCGAAATTTTATGTCCTGAACCAACACCGTCTCAAAGGAAGGCCTCGGCGCTTGTTGGTGACGTCACGTCAGCTAGGCACGGCGAACGTCAGGTCTGTTGCAGGCATACTCATAATGGTGGTGTCTCCCTCTCTGACACAGGAAAATGTGAAACTATTGGCGGTAGTTGACCAACACACATTGTTCTGAGAGATTTCTGCAATCAATTAATTGTGCAATTCATTACACTTCGTAACAGATAGTGTACTCCTGAACTTAAATTTCCACCTGTTTTAAGGATTGACATATAAAAACAACTTCATGGTCCAGCAGCAACAGAATTCGTGCTTCTTTACCTTATTTTTAAATCTGAGGAAGTTACGTTAGTACTGGGTTGCTTTTACAAGAAACTGTGAATATATTGGTGCTCTTCTTTAGGTATCTTGGTTGACTATGGGGTGAGGAGCACTGAATGTTAATCTTGTACACGTTTGGGGATGGCGCGGGGGACACAAGAAGAGGCAAAAGAGAGATATTGTTTTATCAAGTAAATTTTTTTTTTATCTTATAAAGTTTCTCCTTTCAGTTGCAAGAGGGGAATATTTACCTTTTCTAATGTGCATGTTTAAAAAAGTTTAAGCTCAGCAGAATTTTCGATGTATGAAGCTATTTTGTTTCTTGTTTAGAATTCCTTTCGTTGAAAACGACTGTAATGTAATGACTGGCAACAGTTGGACATTTACACATGTAAATTAGTTCACATTTCCAGTGACGATGTCAAACGAAAATAAATAAAAGAAACGAGTTCATTGTAAGGGGGTTGGGGTAAGTTTCGATAACAAAATGGATCAAGTAAATATAGTTACTTGAATGTAAAATTTCTGAAGCTTGCAATGGGGCAAATCATCTTCTCATATTGATCTACGTTTGTTTCGACAGGATTCAGTAATACAGAACTATGATCTTCATTTGTAGCTTTACGATAGTAAGAAAATCTTTCATCTAAATAAAACTGCAGAATCCAAAACAATACCAAACATTTTGTCCAAAAATAAGAGATTTATAGTGATTAGCACGCCCAGGCGTTTCTGCCTGCAACAGACCTGGCGTTCGCCGTGCCTAGCTGACGTGACGTCACCAACAAGCGCCGAGGCCTTCCCCTGAGTCGGTGTTGCCTGAACACAGCATTACATGGAAGTGAAACATGAACCATTGCGAACCCGGAAAAGAACACAGTGGACGGATTTGAGAGGTGGTGATAGCAGGGGATGTCAGAAATTAAGTGCGCAGGTAAGTTATCAAATCATTAAATACCGAAAGTACCAGGTGAGGACATGAATCTATGAAACTTCTTTACTAGATGAAGGGACACGTTAGTGGGACATCTGGTACGGAATCAAGGAGGGACAGATAAGCAAAAAGCGAGAGAGGTGAAAAATACGGAGTATGAACGGACAAAACTGTTTGCAGAGGATGTTGGTTAGTAATTACGTAAAGGTGAAAAGTTTAATTGTAGACAGGTGGACGTTCCGGAAAGCATCAAACCACTCTAAAGACCAAAGACTTTAAAAAAACAATAACAGAAAGAAAACTCAAAAAGCTGATGACGCAAGTGGCTACGCAGAGAAAAACATCATTGTGTTCGATAAGCTGACCGGACTATCTAAGCTGTTGTTTATTATACGGACTTTGACGGTGACCTGGAAACACACTTTTAGGAATCTGGAACACAAAATTTAAAAAAATGAAAAAGAACGACCGGGACTAAAGAAGGGGGCATTTGTCTGTACTTAACGTAGCACAAGTAAGTCGTTAAAATACAGTTATGACATCATCTTCAAAGCAAAAGACAGGAAAGTGGTAAGTAACTATGTTTGTGGGATATGTTGTAGTATTTTCGAATGGAGTTATATCTACAGCGCAGTCTTCTGTTTGCGCTGTGAATGACCATGAAAAAAGGTGGCACGGGAGCAAAGGTAAATCAAGGAATGTTGCTGCTAACAGCCGTACCTCTGCTGAAATGTGTGTCTCTAGTGTAGCACTAGTGTGAAAAACAGCTTTATTCGCTAAAATGCGACAAGGTCCTAGGCCCCAGTTGAGTTACTATACAGTGCTATATACAATTTGCGAGTGAATTAGCTCCACTTGTACCATAACTGAGCACAGAAACATGTTTTCCCAGGATAGAAAAAGAACGCTGGCGACGAATAAAGTGTTGTACGGTATTATTAGCCTCAGAGTTGTCCGATTTGGTCTTGTTCATGGCTCGCGTATTAACTGTTAAACTATAGAGTATTTAAGAGATGGCAGAATGGACTTATTTCTTTCCGTCAATTCTCTTTCGCTTAGGTGAAGGCTGAGTCTCTAATGACCACATCGTCCACTGGGCTTTAAAGGCTAATTTTCCCTTGTTCTTCGGCGAAAATTGAAACGATGTAAAAGGATGAAGGAATAGGCGAATATCCTGATGTTATTGTGAAATGTATACACATGGTTCATAACCCAATAACTGATAAAGAAGGCATTACGGGCAACAATCACTGGTGATAGTTCAGGCATTGTTGGAAGACTACGTAATTTATTTTAAAGCGGGGACGTTACGAGAGCATACTATACGAGAATTGCTTTACAAAATAACTGTTTTGCTCACGATAATCGACGCACGTTTTTAGTAGAGGTGAAATGCAAGGGATGTTTCAGTATCTAGCGCCTGCATCAAGATACCATGAGGTTTTCTGAAAGTGGCATTAGACAGTTATAAAGGCACAGCTTTGTAGAGAGGAACTGCAGATTGTGTGTCTAAAGTCCCGTCGACGACGAGGTCATTAGAGACGAAACAGTTGCTCAGTCTGGGGAAGATGGGGCAGGAAACGGAAAAATTATGTCAATAAATGTAATAAAATTCCCTTTCGAAACATTTCTGTTATTGAAAAACATTTTATAGATTCAGAAAGCTATGCGGTACAACCTATAAAGCATCGGAATGCACCCTACGTTCTCCTTCTCTGGGTCTTCCCTCCGAAACCGCTGAATATTGTGCACCAGTTTAACTAAACAGCTCACATGCTCAAAACTTAAGGATCAAACTAAATATCGCCATCAGAATGATTGCTAGCGTTATCAAATCAACACTTGCAGAACGGAGCATAAAAAGCTCATGTGTACTTAAAAATCTACCAATAGGCCAAGATGTCGACTCCGCTCTCCGACCATCGATAATAATAACCGAGATAGATGTGGAAGATGAGTTCAACATTGCTAACGCATGAACTCAAGAATGGACTGGAAGCACAAAATAATAATATGCCGCGTATCAAAAAGAAGCCATCAGTATTTGACTTGCCAAGCAAAACATGGTCATTGCTAAACAGAATTTGAAACCAACGCGGCAGATGTCCACATTTTTTACTCAAATGGAGTAAGCAACCATCCCCACTTTGTGATTATGGAGAGCCACAAACCGTCATACGCATCACAGAAGAATGCCCCACAAGATCATACGACAATACACAAGAAGACTTTCTACTCGCAACTCCAAAACCGATAGGCCACATAAAGGCACCAAACGTTTGGAAATTGGAAATTTGTGGTAAGGACTAAGGGACCAAACTGCTGATGTCATCGGTCCCTAGGCTTACACAAAAATTAATCTAACTTAACCTAACTTAGGCTAAGGACATCACACACACCCATGCCCGAGGGAGGACTCGAGCCTCCCGTGCGAACCGTGACAAGACGCCGAAGACCACGCGGCTACCCCGCGCGGCTGCCAAATGTTTATTCGTAAGATTTTATATTGTAAATATTATGCTCTACATTACATGTACCTTTTTCAATGCGTCAGAAAGCCATACATAAATAATTAAAATAAATAAATGTAGCTTAAAACTGATTGCCAGATCGAAATTCGAACTCGGATACCTGCCTTACGTTGCCGACGTTCTTTCCAAGTGAGCTATCCAAGCACGATCCATAATCCTTTGTAGCAGCTTCATTACTACCAATAACTCTCTCCTAGTTTCCTGACTTCACAGAAAAGCTATCCCCCATGTGTTAGTCGACTAGCGCTCCAGTTATTGTTCCAATTTAGAGGTTGTTTCAGCAACACCTACTGTGCGTTTTCTTATCGGACGAAATCTCCGTCCATTCGTCTCTTCGTCGGCCATGGCAGTGATGCTCATGTTTTAAATCTCCTTAGTCCCACAACGATCTGCGTTCGCAGATTACGCTATTGAACTCTCCTGTCCTCATTGCAAACAACTGAAAGGTTGCATACCTGCGCTTAAAATTCCAGTACGTCGCATGTATACGCAAGAAGGTGTACGAAGGATGTTTACGCAGTATGAGAGCATCGATTGCTATGTGCGTATCGGGAACGATGGTGCTGTGTCGTAAGATTTCGAGTGACTGGAAATCGTACAGCTGCGCTCCACTGGACGCGAAGCCTTCGAGAACTTCGTCGCGTCTCGCAGATGGTGGAGGAAAGAATTTTACTTGTCCATTTCTACGTCTACACCTAGATCACACTCCGCAAGTCACCTAATGATGTCTGGCGGAGGGTACTTTCGGTACCACTAACTGATCCCTTCAACCCCGTTCGAATCGCGAATAGTGCGTGGGAAGAATGATTGTCGGTAAACCTCTGTATTGGCTCTAATTTCTCGAATTTTCTCCTCGTGGTCAATACGCGAGATGTGTGCGTGTGTGTGAGGGGTGAGGGGGGGGGGAGTGATATGTAGTCCCCGACTCCTCCTGAAAAGGGCCGTCCCGAAATTTCAGTAGTAAATCTCTCCGTGATGCACAATGCCTCTCTTGTAACGTCTGCCAGTGGAGTTTGTTTAGCATCTCCGTAACGCTCTCTCGCCATCTAAACGACCCTGTGACGAAACGCCCCGCTCTTCGTTGGATCTTCCCTATCTCCTCTATCAGTCCTACCTGATAGTGATCCCAGATAGATGAACAACACTCAAGAATCGGGCGAATAAGCGCCTTATAAGCCAATTCTTTCGTGGGTGAGTTGCATTTCCTTAAGATTCTTCCGATGAATCTGAGTCTTGTGTCTGCTTCTTCTCACTATATGTTTTATATGGTCATTCCACTTAAGGTCGCTCTAGATAGTTACACCTAGATATTTTACGGCAGACGCTGTCTCCAGCTGTTTGTCATCAGTAGTGTAGCAGTACAGTACTGGATTTCTTTTCCTATGTAAGCGCAATGTGTTACATTTATTTATGTTCAGGGTCAACTGCCAAGGACTGCACCATTCGTCAATTCTCTGCAGGTATTTCCGCAAATTCTTGCTATCTTCTGGCGTTGCTGCTTTGGTATAGACAACTGCATCATTTGCGAATAGCCTTAAAGAGCATCCGACGCTTTCTAATAGATAATTTATATATGTTGTAAACAGAAACGGTCCTTGTAGAATGAAGGCTTTCACGACCGGGTGACATGGCTGTTGATATACTTTCCGGGATGTGAGGTCGTGGTCCAAGAACTTTTCTGCTCCTTACGTTTCGTCCAGGACTGCGCTGGACTTCCTCAGAGGCGCTGCTCCGCTGAGTCTTGCCGACTGACTGGTCGGGTGTCTGAGAGCGACTTATATATTGTGAGAAAGGGGTGCGTGGTTCAGGTGACACGTGATGAGCAGTGGTAATCCATAGCAAAGATAAGGTTGACTATCGATTACCACCTTGTCAAAGATAAAAATTGTTAGCAATTTTGTAGAGCCACTGTCCATATATCGCCAAGTGTCATAGCCTCCTCTTTCCTATTAAAATTATCGTGATGTTTATAAATTTCGATAGCTTGTCTATAAAGCCGTGGATAGTAATTTAACGTTGTAGATAAAACTTCGGTATCCGAAAACTTCACTTGGTGGCTGCCTGGTTGAAGAGCATGTTCCGCTACAGCTGACTTTTCTATTTTTCCAAGTCGACAAAGACTTTTATGCTCTTTCAGTCGCGTATTTACGCTTCTTTTGCTGGTACCAATGTAAACTTTACCACAGGTACATGGAATTTTATACACACCACATGTCGACAGGGGAGGGCGTTTATCCTTCACAGATCGTAGTACTTGACTTATTTTCTTTGTTGGTTTAAAGATCGGTTTTATGTCATGTTTTCGTAAAATCTTAGCGATCCGATCTGTTACGTTTTTAATAAAAGGCAAGACTCAGCGGAGCAGCGCCTCTGAGGAAGTCCAGCGCAGTCCTGGACGAAACGTAAGGAGCAGAAAAGTTCTTGGACCACGACCTCACATCCCGGAAAGTATATCAACAGCCAGAAACGGTCCTATCACATTTCCCTGTGGTACTCACAATATCACCTTTACATCTGTCGATTTAGTTCCGTTAAGAGCGACGTGTTGAGTTCTATTTGCAAGAAAGTCTTGAATCCAGTCGCAGGTCTGCTCCGATACTCCGTAAGCTCCTTTTTTTTTTCATTAAACGGCAATGCGGGACGGTTCAAAAAATGGCTCTGAGCACTATGGGACTTAACATCTAATGTCATCAGTCCCCTAGAACTTAGAACTACTTAAACCTAACTAACCTAATGACATCACACACATCCATGCCCGAGGCAGGATTCGAACCTGCGACCGTAGCGGTCACGCGGTTCCAGACTGAAGCGCCTAGAACCGCTCGGCCACATCGGCCGGCAATGCGGGACGGTGTCAAATGCCTCACGGAAATCAAGGAACACGGCATCACGAACTACGACGGCGATACCGCGATCGATCGATAATTTCTGATTGCATCACGCACACAATAAATTCGCGCGCATGCGCACTCGTCTTTCGTACTGCGTGGGCTACCACCTGTTGACGGTGTGGAAAGCGTTCTGCTGACGTGGAGACGCTGTTGCTGTTTTTGCGATGTGTTACTGTAACGATGGTGCGCCGCAGCAAGGTCCACCATTGGCACACCTACGCAGATTTGCGCTATTCTCGTCCCGGACGTTGGTCAGCGCTGGAAGCGAGGCATCGCGACGCCCACGCATTTCCGCCCGCTACGTCGCAGCCTTCTTCGAACACATGTCTTGCGCTTCTACTGCCCTGTCCACCTGAACGAAGCTCCAGCATGTGACACGTTCCGTCTCAGTTAAGACCACATTATGTTATTCCTATGTTAAAAAATATATCGCCTCAGCCACTTGTTTATGGTGTAAAACTCTAAGATTGACGCGTTTCGAAAGTCAAGCTTCCATCATCAGAATAATAAAAAGTAAAAGAACCTCCCGGCAGATTAAAACTGTGTGCCCGACCGAGACTCGAACTCGGGACCTTTGCCTTTCGCAGGAGAGCTTCTGTAAAGTTTGGAAGGTAGGAGACGAGGTACTGGCAGAAGTAAAGCTGTGAGTACCGGGCGTGAGTCGTGCTTCGGTAGCTCAGTTGGTAGAGCACTTGCCCGCGAAAGGCAAAGGTCCCGAGTTCGAGTCTCGGTCGGGCACACAGTTTTAATCTGCCAGGAAGTTTCATATCAGCGCACACTCCGCTGCAGAGTGAAAATCTCATTCTAAAAGAACCTGTTAAAACTCGCTAAAATGGAACATACACCGGGCACAATAAAATTGATAATAAAATTAAAACACCGTGGCTACTTCCCTTGTTGCAGCCGTGTCTTCCAAGGTGCATCTCCACATAGTCGTCAAAATATAAAAAACTCTAAAATGGTGTCGCCTATGGTGTTCAACATCCAACCACATGGCTCTCTCTTCTATCGTCGTAAACCGCCCGTGCGTCTTCGTTGATACCACACACCACGTAGCCAAACACGACACTGAAACGCGAGTGAGCTCACGCGCAGGTAAACAAGGAAGTCACAGAGATGTCTATACAAACAGATAACGTATACATGTTCCAAGGACCTCGTGAAATTATGGTATCCTACCAATTGCTGAAAATGTAGTTACTAAAAGGAAGCGGTGAAATGTTTGAAAAAGTTATTTGTATCACCAGTTACCTGTTCATTCAGTGTGTTCTGATTATCCACGCTATGTATCGTAATTTTATAGACCCCACTGTAACACGTGCAAGGCAAGCTATGTAGGCCAAACTGGTAGGTCCTTTAAAGTACGTTACAAAGAACACAGCGATGCTTTCCGCCTTAATGATTCCGAAAAGTCAGCTGTAACCACGCATATTTGGGAAACGGGACACGCCATGTTGGGAATAGATCAGGATCTCGTTATTTTACATAGACAGGACAAAGGCAAAAAGCTGGATCTACTATAACAGCTGGAAATTACGATACATACCGTGGATAATCAGAACACACTGAATGAACAGCTAACTGGTGATACAAATTACTTTTTCAAACATTTCACTGGTTTCTTTTAGTAACTACATTTTTAGCAATTGGCAGGATACCATCATTTCATGAGGTCCTTGGAACATGTATACGTTATCTGTTTGTATAGACATCTCTGTGACTTCCTTGTTTACTTGCGCGTGAGCTCACTCGCGTTTCAGTGTCGTGCTTGGCTACGTAGTTCAAATGGTTCAAATGGCTCTGAGCACTATGGGACTAAACATCTGTGGTCATCAGTCCCCTAGAACTTAGAACTACTTAAACCTAACGAACCTAAGGACATCAAACACATCCATGCCCGAGGCAGGATTCGAACCTGCGACTGTAGCAGTCGCGCGGTTCCGGACTGAGCGCCTAGAACCGCTAGACCACCGCGGCCGGCGGCTACGTGGTATGTAGTATCAACGAAGACGCACGGCTGGTTTACGACGATAGAGGAGAACCTGTGTGGTTAGATGTTGAACACCATAGGCGACACCATTTTAGAGTTTTTTTTTTTTATATTTTGACGACTATGTGGAGATGCACCTTGGAAGACACGGCTGCAACAGGGGAAGTAGCCACGATGTTGTAATTTTATTATCAGTTTTATTGTGCCTGGTGCATGTTCCATTTTAGCGAGTTTTGACAGGTTCTTTTACTTTTTATTATTCTGATGATGGAAGCTTGACATCCGAAACGCGTCAGTCTTAAAACACTGTAAACAAAGGGAGTGAGCCGATATATTCTTTAACATTGACATTCACAACCACGACCTCCCATCCAGTATGGATAAAATCAATGTTATTTTTGCTCCCCCACCTTTCGAACAAAGCGAACGACATGCAGATGTGCGCTTTACAAGGCAACATGCTGTGTTTGTGGCGGACGGTGCATAATATACCGGTATCATTTCCATCCTTCCTATTCCATCATTTCTCTCTTCCCAATTCCTGTTCTACGCGCGGGAAGAAAGAATGGCGATACCCTTCTACACTGGCCCAAATTTCTCTCATTTTAGAGTCATGCTCATTATGCGAGATGTGCGTTGGAAGAAGCAATGTGTTTGTTCATCCGTATTGTGACAAAGTCTCCCGCCTACAGCTCGCTGATCTTTTCTGTGACGGTGACTACAGAAATCAGTGGCTTATCGAGTAGCTCCTCATGAATCATTTTCTTCTCTTCCTTTAATCCGACTTAGGAATTGCCCCGATCCCCTAACAATTCTCAAGCGACGTGATTCATGCATGAATTACTCTTCTTCTGGACTCTTCCAATAAACGTGACACTGGCATCCGCCTTTCCCACGGTAGATTTCTGTGGTTTCGCCACGAATCATCTGGGCAGAAAAACTAGATACTTGAAGATTGTGACTGATTGCCGACTGTGTGGTCAAGAGGTATCGAATCCTTTCCTCTATTTAGGCGCATTACCACATACGAGCGGCGTTTGAAAAGTCCGTGCAGAGTCCGAGAGATGGCACCAACGGTGCGTATCGAGGTCGTGTTTAGTTAGCAGCATCTTTGGAGAGAACGCACATCAAGTTTCAGCCACATTGGTCGGTTTCTTTGTGTTTGGCATTCGTGTGAATCAAGGAAGTCGAGTGATTGTCCAAAAATGGAAGAAAAAGAATTTCGTGTGGTGATTTAACTTTACTTTATGAAAGGCATAACGCCTCAGTAGCCCAAAAAGAGAAGCTTGATAAACATTACGGTGACTCTGCATCTTTGATTAGAACAGTTTATAAGTGGTTTCAAAATTTTCGGAGTGGTCATATGGACACAAGCGATGCTGAACGTTCTGGACGCCCTGTGGAGGTTACGACTCCAGAAATCATTGATAAAATCCATGATATGGTGATGGATGACAGAATAGTTAAGGTGCCTGAGATTGCTAGTGCTGTGGGCATCTCGAATGAACGGGTACGTAATGTTTTGCATAAACATTTGGACATCAGAAAGCTGTCCGCAGGATGGGTTCCGCGATTGCTCACGCTTGACCAACAACGGAATCGTGTGAAGTGTCGCAAGGACAGCTGTTCAGGAAGAATCCGCACTTCGTTTCGTCACTGTTAATGAAACATGGATACACTACTATACTCCTGAGACCAAACAACAATCTAAACAATGGGTTGCCAAGGAAGAATCTACACCAAAAAAAGGCGAAGACCATTCCTTTGGCCGGAAAGGTTATGGCGACTGTCTTTTGGGATTTGCAAGGGATAACCCTCATCGACTATCTGGAAAAGGGTAAAACTATTACAGGTGCATATTATTCATCGTTATTGGACCGTTTGAAAACCGAGCTGCAAGAAAGACGCCGGCGATTGGACAGCAAAAAGGTCCTTTTCCATCACAACATTGCACCAGCACACACCTCAGCAGTTGTGGGCGAAATATTATTGGAAATACGATTCCAACTCGTTTCATATCCCCCCTATTCTCCAGACTTGGCTCCCTCGGACTAATATTTGTTCCCCAATTTGAAGAAATGGCTGGTGGGGCAAAGATTTTATTCAAACGAGGAGGTGACTGCAGCAAGTTATCGCTATTTTGCAGACTTGGACAATTCCTATTTTTCGGAAGGGATCAAGAAATTAGAACAGTGTTGGACGAAGTGTATGAGTCTAAAAGCAGACTATGTCGAAATACATAAATAATACTACACTACTGCCATTAAAATTGCTACACCACGAAGATGACGTGACACATAAGCGAAATTTAACCGACAGGAAGAAGATGCTGTGATATGCAAATGATTAGTTTTTCAGAGCATTCACACAAGGTTGGCGCCGGTGGCGACACCTACAACGTGCTGACATGAGGAAAGTTTCCAACCGATTTCCCTTATACAAACAGCAGTTGACCGGCGTTGCATGGTAAAACGTTGTTGTGATGCCTCGTGTAAGGAGGGGAAATGCGTACCATCTCGTTTCCGACTTTGGTAAAGGTCGGATTGTAGCCTATCGCGATTGTGGTTTATCGTATCGCGACATTGCTGCTCGTGTTGGTCAAGATCCAATGACTGTTAGCAGAATATGGAATCGGTGGGTTCAGGAGGGTAATACGGAACGCCGTGCTGGATCCCAACGGCCTCGTATCACTAGCAGTCGAGATGACAGGCATCTTATCCACATGGCTGTAAGGGATCGTGCAGCCACGTCTCGAACAATGAGTCAACAGATGGGGACGTTTGCAAGATTACAACCATCTTCACGAATAGTTCAACGACGTTTGCAGCAGCATGGACTATCAGCTCGGAGACCATGGCTGCGGTTACCCTTGACGCTGCATCACAGACAGGACCGCCTGCGGTGGTGTATTCATCGACGAACCTGGGTGCACGAATGGCAAAACGTCATTTTTTCGGATGAATCCAGGTTATGTTTACAGCATCACGATGTTCACATCCGTGTTTGACGACATCGCGGTGAACGCACATTGGAAGCGTGTATTCGTCTTCGCCATACTGGCGTATCACCCGGCGTGATGGTATGGGGTGCCATTGGTTACACGTCTCGGTTACCTCTTGTTCGCATTGACGGCGCTTTGAACAGTGGACGTTACATTTCACATGTGTTACGACCCGTGGCTCTACCTTCATTCGATCCCTGCGAAACCCTCCATTTCAGCAGGATAATGCACGACCGCATGTTGCAGGTCCTGTACGGGCCTTTCTGGATACAGAAAATGTTCGACTCCTGCCCTGGCCAGCACATTCTCCAGAGCTCTCACCAATTGAAAACGTCTGGTCAATGGTGGCCGAGCAACTGTCACTACTCTTGAGGATCTGTGGTATCGTGTTGAAGCTGCATGAGCAGCTGTACCTGTACACGCCATCCAAGCTCTGTTTCACTCAATGCCCAGACGTATCAAGGCCGTTATTACGGCCAGAGGATGTTGTTCTGGATACTGATTTCTCAAGATGTATGCACCCAAATTTCGTGAAAATGTAATCACATGTCAGTTCTAGTATAATATATTTGTCCAATGAATACCCGTTTATCATCTGCATTTCTTCTTGGTGTAGCTATTTTAATGGCCAGTATTGTATTTATGTATGTTTTGTGGCTCAGCAACCAGTCTTCTCACCAGGTACTGATAGTTGGAAGTGTGTGTGGATTTTGCTTCTAACGACTCCACATCCCTGTACACAACTTCGCTGTCACAGAGCTACGGACGCTATCCACCTTATCATTTAGACGAGTGTACATCGCGAATATCTGCAGCTGTACCACAGTGCATTAAGATACGCCAGACTCTACCCAGTTCCATGTCTGGCTGCCAGAGAGTGGACTTGAGTGTTGGCTGTGACGAGATGAATCCCGGGAAGAGAAAAGGTAAACGCTGACGTGGCACAGTGGAAATACCTGAGGCGGGCGTTGCCGCCAAATGGCTGACCTTGGGTGTTCGCCCTGTCAGCGAGCCAACGCCTGCCCCGTGGCAGGTGCAACGACCTGACTCAATCGCAGGGGGATATACAGAAAGCAAATGCCCAAGAAACATCAATAAATACGAAATATTTGCTCCAGAGTTTAGATTCACTGGCTGCTTCTCTGATTGTCAACACTGTTGCTAAGGTCATCGAGGAGAACTGCTACTTAAGAATTCTCCGAGGCACTGACGTATCAGGGAACTAATTCCGTAATTTTGCACCTGTCTGTAGTCGGGCACGCGTCAAATGCTTTCCGGAAATCTAAAAATCTTCCTCTTGCCCTTGATCCACGTTTTGCAGGATATCAGGTGAAAAAAGGGCTAGTTGAGTTTCTCACGAGCAATGCTTTCTAAATCCGTGCTGATGTATGGACAGATATTCCACCGAAGGCTATGTTGTTGTGGTCTTCAGTCCTGAGACTGGTTTGATGCAGCTCTCCATGCTACTCTCTCCTGTGCAAGCTTCTTCATCTCTCAGTACTTGCTGCAACCTACATCCTTCTGAATCTGCTTAGTGTATTCATCTCTTGGTCTCCCTCTACGATTTTTACCTTCCACGCTGCCCTCCAATACTAAATTCGTGTTTCCCTGATGCCTCAGAATATGCCCTACCAACCGATCCCTTCTTCTAGTCAAGTTGTGCCACAAACTCCTCTTCTCAACAATTCTATTCAATATCTCCTCATTAGTTATGTGATCTACCCATCTAATCTTCAGCATTCTTCTGTAGCACCACATTTCGAAAACTTCTATTCTCTTCTTGTCCAAACTATTTATCCTCCATGTTTCACTTCCATACATGGTTACACTCCACAGAAACACTTCCAGAAACGATTTCCTGACACTTAAATCTATACTCGATGTTAACAAATTTCTCTTCTTCAGAAACGCTTTCCTTGCCATTGCCAGTCTACATTTTATATCCTCTCAACTTCGACCATCATCAGTTATTTTGCTCCCCAAATAGCAAAACTCCTTTACGACTTTAAGCATCTCATTTCCTAATCTAATTCCCTCACCATTACCCGACTTAATTCGACTACATTCCATTATCCTCGTTTTGCTTTTGTTGATGTTCATCTTATATCCTCCTTTCAAGGCACCGTCCATTCCGTTCAACTGCTCTTCCAACTCCTTTGCTGTGTCTGACAGAATTACAATGTCATCGGCGAACCTCAAAGTTAGAAGCTAGATTAAGGAAAGGCGAACCTACGTTTCTAGCATTTGTAGACTTAGAGGAAGCTTTTGAAAACGTTGACTGGAATACTCTCTTTCACATTCTGAAGGTGGCAGGGGTAAAATACAGGGAGCGAAAGGCTATTTACAATTTGTACAGAAATTGACTATATTCGAACGGAAAATATGCCCAACAATTCTGCAGCAGACCGACGTCGAGGATATTGATGTGTAATTTTGCGCGTCGTTTCTTCTTTTGCCTTTCTCATACCGCGTGTCCGCAAAGTTTCTACGCAGCGGCGAGCCTGGCGTAGCTCGGCTTGCGCGGCGCGTAACGCTGGCAGCTCATTCATGTATCGCCTGCACGTGTTCCGCGGACCTGCAGTGGTAGGATGGGGGCAGTCGTGTTACGTGTGCGTTGCAGCGATTAGTTGTGATACTGACTAGTTCTTGCGTAAGATGAGTGTAATGAGAATGCTTACTGTTTCAGAGAGAGCGTGTTTGGTGGAACAGTTTTTCCGTGCAGGAAGAAACTTTATAGAGCACTTGAGGTTGCAATTTAGACTGCATTTCCCTACATCGCGATATCCATATCGAGACACTGTACGTGATTTAATTCGCAAATTCGAGACAACTGTTTCAGTTAATGATGTGCAACGAACTGGTGCGTGCACAGTTTTAGTAGAACGGAAGCTGGACGCATTTCGGGCAACATGTTGCAGAGACCAACAAAATTGGTGAGGAGATTATCACAAGAGGCTATAAAGTCGCTCATACGAAAGCACGTAAGGCAGTAACTAAGGAACTGTAGAGGTATGCCTACAAAATTGCTGCTGTGCAACAATTACATTGTATGAACGATGCGAACTGAACAGCGTATTGTGAAAGATTTCAGCGATTTCGTTAAACGACATGTAGTCGGCGTTTTAGATCGAACCTTTTTCACTGATGAGGTTTGGTTCCACATATTTGCCTACATTAATTTCCAAAATTTACGAATTTGGTGATCAGAAAATACGCATGCCTTAAGAGGAACGCCATAGCACACGGAGAAAAGTGGAGTGTGGATTGCCATAATGCGAGCGCGAGTTATAGGGCCGATCTTTTCAGGACTACCGTCACTTCCGATGTCTATTGTTGCCATATACTTCATCCATTTATTGCCCTGCTGAATGAAAATGATATCAGTCATTAATTTTTGCAAGATGATATCTTTGGGAGACGGAGTAATTACGGAAGGTCTCTGGCCCCCGGACTTGCCGGATCTGTCTCCGCCCGATTATTTCGTTTGAGGTGCGACTAAAACATTTTAGTATCAAAATAACCCAATGACAATATATGAACCGAAGACAGCGATAATTGGTTACCTGCATTCGATTACACATGAAACGTGGTTAGACTGTTCGCAAATAAATGCAAACAGTTTGAATTATGCCTTCAAGAAAGAGGAAAACATTTCTAGCAACAACTGTGGTATTCATATGAAGATGGTATCTGTTCTTTCGGACATGTCCGAAAGAACAGGTACCGTTGGCCATCTTGCAGCTTTCGAAGAATGACATTACAATGAAATCCGGACCATTAGCTGCTTACAGGCGTTGATAAATAGTTCAAAATGTGGGTCTCACAGGGAGAGAGCGAGAGCTATGTCCCTGCAGTCGCACTATCCTGTGTGTTCTAGATGGCTCAGTTGCCGGCAGGGTAGCTCAGCGTGTTCTGTCAGAGAGCTGGTTGGCCTCTGTAATAAAATTAAAAAAAAAACTGAGTGGAAGGATCAACAAACGAACTTGACCGGATGTCATGTCGCAGCGACCAAACACAACGATCAACAACGAACAAAACGAAAAAAAGGTCGGATAGAGCATGTGCCATGTAAGCAGAAGATCGGGGGTTCGAGTCCGGGTCGGGGCACACATTTTCAACTGTACCTGTTGATAGTTATCAACGCCTGTAAGCAACTAATGGTCAGGATTTCACTGTAATTTCATTACTGTGATATTAGTGAATACAGTGTCTATCTATCTATATCCGAATCCCGCTCCAGCTACTGCCGGGTCTGGGTGCTGACGAGTCCTCTCCATTTGGCTCGGTCCTCCCACCACTTTTCTTCCTCCACTTGCTGCCAGGTCACACCTCTCCTTTCAACAGATATTCTCACTCCCATTTTCCACCGAGTTCTTGGGCGCCCTCTTTGTCGTTTCCCATCCATCTTTAGTTCTTCCATAATTTTGGGGAGTCTCTGCCCATGCATCCTCTTAACATGCCCATACCATCTTAATCTCTTTCTTTCAATTTCTTCTCTCATACTTTTTTGTTTGAGGTCGTTTCTAATCTCTACATTCCTTAGTCTGTTCATTCTTGTTTTTCTTTTAACTGCTGTGAGAAATTTCATTTCCCCTGCTTGCAGTCTGCTCCAGTCCCTTTCTGTCATTGTCCATGTTTCTCCATCATAGGTGACAATAGGGATGTAATAATTCTTATACATAAGGGGTTTTGCTCTTTCTGAAACTTCATTGTTCCAAATCAGATGTTTTATTGTTTGGTAGAAATTGCCTCCCTTCTGTAACCCCCTATTAATTTCGTTAGTTATTCTTCCATCCCTAGATATTTCACTCCCTAAATAAGTGAAACTTTCAACCACTTTGAGGGGTTCTCCATTCAAGGTAATATTTCCGTTGATTCCTTTCTTCCTGTGTAAATACAGTGTAATACTTATAATTAATAAAATTAATCAAATGTTTTTTATTCCAGTCTTTGATCACAATATCAGTTCTTTAGACGATGACCGGTTTCAGTCTGTAATGACCATCCTCAGATCTTTTTTACACCATGTCCTAAAGTGATAAGGCCATAATGGCATCGTCAAGATCTGAGGATGGTCATTACAGACTGAAACCGGTCATCGTCTAAAGAACTGATATTGTGATCAAAGACTGGAATAAAAAAACATTTGACAGTATTGGATCACTGTTTGTGTACGCGACTACGTCGCAGTTGGTAACATTAATTAATTTCATTGTTGTAACTGTAAAAAGGTTGAATCCCACTTTCCAACATAACTGGAGCCAACAGCAATGAATCCTGGCCCTTAGTTACACAGAGAGACGAATGTGCTGCCAACCTTACGCGCCTCGCGAGTCGAGACACGCGGTGGTCGCCGCTGCGGAGAGGCTTTGAGTACTCGCTGTGTATAGGACTCACTCTTTTTTGCCAGTCGCTTGGGCCTATTCGCTGGCCGATAGACTCGCGATAAATGTGTGCTATGTAAGGGGATAATGCCTAAGAGTACCCTCCGTAAAAGGGAATTGGGATTCCACCCGAACCTGGCGACTTGTTTGTCTTCAAAAAAAAAAAAAAAAAAATGGTTCAAATGGCTCTGAGCACTATGGGACTTAACTGTTGAGGTCATCAGTCCTCTAGAACTTAAACCTACTTAAACGTAACTAACCTAAGGACATCACACACATCCATGCCCGAAGCAGGATTCGAACCTGTGACCGTAGCGGCAGCGCGGTTCCAGACTGTAGCGCCTAGAACCGCTAGGCCACTCTGGCCGGCTGATTGTCTTCCAATCTTTCAGCCGATGGTGGTGTTTGTTAGAGATATAAAGATGAGGACGAGAACGGAAGAGGTGGAGAACCGCATCGAACCAGCGGAAAACTGACTTAGAAAAGAAGTGTGTAGTGTGAGGCTCTTTACGAACATGAGAAAAGAACGTAGTTCCCTAGACAGAAGCTTGTGGACGTGCCGCGGAAGCGCCTCTCGGCTTGGCAGACGTGCAGCCCGTAGCCTTGATGCAGGCGAGAGGAGGCTGGCTATATCTGTCTCGCCACGCGTCCTCTAGAAGGCCAGGGAATGTGCAAGCGCGGAGCTGCGCACTGACAAAGGCTGGTCGCCCAGCTGCTGCGAGCCAACTGTGAGAGGCACCCCAACCACTGGCAGGCGAGAAAAGGTGGTGGTGGTCCACCGAGCAGCACTTCACAACTTCTCAAATAACATCCTCCACAACACCTTCACTGCACGCTTCACATTTAATTCGTGTACTCAACACGTTTCGAACTTTATGCTCAATATCGACAGTCTCCTATCTAAACGAAAGTTGCGTTAGAGCTTAATTACGTATGAACTTCAGTAGAGGAAAGTTAAAGACACGTAGGGTTGTAGAAATAAAAGTGTGAGTTTATATGAAATAGAAAACGGGAAAATAAAGGGGAGGGATGAGTGGGAATTCGTGACCTCCAGCCGCACAGGGCACTGTGGTACTGCAATTGGCGAATTTGAAAATTCGTACCGGATCGGGACTCGAAAGCGGATTTACCGCTTCTCATGAGCCGTTGCCATAACCGTTTCGGTCATCTGGACACGGGCCCTCACCAACTCAAATTTCTAACTAAGCGCCCGTTAAACCTCTAGTCGCAAATTATGGATTTCAGTGGGAGTTCGGACGATATTAATGAATCCTGCGACGGGGCGGTAAATAAAGAAGTGCGGCTGAAGAGTTCACACGAATGTGCGTATACAAATGTAGGTAAAAATGTTATTGCAAATTTTGGCTCTCACGTAAGTCTCAGGGTATGATTTCCACACTTGGTGGATTAGTACACTGTTCCACACCCGCGCATTAGTTATAGTTTTTGAATTAATATTCATGAGTACACTTTATGCTAGGGAACAAAAATTAGGCGATTATTATAGCAAAATCAGTTTTTCACGACACAGTTCAATCACTATTTATTGGCGTTGTTCCTTTCTTCCACACAATGAAATTAGCACTGGTGAGACGGTTTACAGTTTCACTTTAATAACAATTTCACTCCGAGCCCCCAAGAGCAGTAATGTAGGCTGCTATACACGAAAATTACTCAATCAATTCCAACAGAACCATAAGTCCCACTGTCCTGTTTGTTCTTGCAGTTTTTGCGCGAAATCACATATCGCCACATGTTCACTTACGCCGGTGTATACCTCGTAAATCGTACTCACACAAATAATCGTGGCACTTCCAGTTCACCAAATATATGCTTGCACACTTGCACTGTTAAACAATACTCTTTGTCGAAATAAATTGGCGTAAATTCTTACTGAAACGACCACATGGGCCACCCAAAAGTGGGGCTTCTTCGCCACCCACCTTCCAAAACGACTGACCAACGGTTGACCCTGGCCAAGATGGCCGCTCGCTTATATAGGCTCGGATGTCGACCCCCCTGGTTTTTAAGTACCAATCTCACCAGTTAAGGTTACAAATTTTGATACACACATCCCTCGACAGAAATAAGTACACCATCGGAACTGCGCTAAAAAGTACATTTTATTTACTATGTTACATTAATTTCTGCGATTATTCTATCACCCGTGAATCAAGTTTTTAGTTTTTGCAAAATTTTGCCACTTAGCGCAAATTTCTTTGTTAATATCTGTACTGCAAAGTTTTAACATAGATGTGCCTATAGCACCGTTTTTACACGTAATCTATAGCGATCTACACATTGCGCTGCTCAAAATCTTCATATCTATAATCATTAATTAATTATGGGCGATATATGTTAATAATAATTTGCAAACAATGAAAATTATTTCAAGTTAAGTGTATAGTATAACTTAACTAGTATGTGATGCCACCCAAAATATTATATAGTGCCGTTCTTTACGTCATGAATTTTCTAATGAATTTTATAAACAATTTTCTCTCAAACTTTGTTTATTGCTCGTTACGGACTTAATTACTTATGAATCTTAACATATGACTGCGGCACTCGATCCGCTATGACGAAAAGTTTTTAATGTGTGCTCGCTCGTCCCTGTATGTTGTTGTTTACTACTTTTATAAATCTTTCAGTATTCCTGATATTAACCGATTTTGAGGTTACTATAACTTTTGCGTCTGGTGACTTGAAATAAAGATCGATCTTTCAGAACGTGCATATTGCTGGCCACAATCCACTGCCGCATCGGTCTTCACCGTAAGCTACATAGTTTTCGCGTAAAGCGCGAAAAACCAAACAATGCCCCAAGCTGCGGGCCACGTGTCCGCCCGGCGGCAGAGGCCATCCCATCGACAAGTTGCAAATCTCGCGCGGGCGCGCCACGCGCTTCCGAGAGTGGCGCACCATGTCGCGCGCTCGCTCTCCACAAAGCAATCCTTGCATACTACACCTATTCATTCAGTAACGGGGATTTGTACTGTCACAATCCGCACTAAAACAAAGTCCAGGAGTCATCGCGCTCTTACAGAAATGTACATATTTGAGTGGTGTATGTTCTGCCGGACATGTTTGCCAGCTTTCACGATCATAGCAGTCTTCCTCATCATTCTAATTACTCCCGCTCTCCATGTTAATCTCGACCATTCACGATTCTTCCTGCCTGATGGCAACCATTCCAGGATTGCTTTCAGCCGTCGCCCTCGCTCCATGCGCCGCACATGGCCATAACATTGAGGACCTCTATTCTCAGTTCCTTCCTCGACTTACTGTTTCATGTCCATTATCACATTAATTCCCTCATTTCTTCTCAGCTGTGTTCTCAATATCCTGGCTGCCCCCCTTATTCCCTCTATCTCTACTGCCCGTAGTCTGGTTCTCTGCTGCTTCCACAGGGTCCATCCTTCTGTACTGTATGTTAGTATACTTTCCACTACTCTTTGCAGAACCTCTTCTTTGCTTCTTTTGATATTACCCTGCTCCACAGAATTCCATTTAGCGTTTTAATTGCTCGCCTTACCGGCTGGATCCTGCATTACACATCTGCTTCACAACTTCCCGAGCAATGGATAATCGATCCTAAGTATTTAAACTGATTTACTGTTTTAATAATCCCTTGCAGCAGTACTATATCCCTACCGTCTCCTCCCACTACTAGATATCCTGTTTTCTCATATTTATTCTACGCCCGCTATGTTCAAATACCTCCATTAACTTCTTTATCGCAAATTTTACATCCTCTCTGGTAATGATGGCACAAAGTAAATTACAGCAAAGTAGAAAGTAGACATACACCAGTCAAATAGATACAAAAGTGTGAGTCGCATTAGACTGATGCCATCGGTCTTCGATATTCCTGGGTGCAAATCTTGCATTGTAACTTAAGGAAAACCATTGTATACAACAATTATCAATCCAAACATACATACAGCGACAGAATAAAATGGTAGATAATGTCGGTAAAAGTATTGCTGAGTGACTTTCTGTGAATGGTCTGACTCTTAGTGTCAAAAAGGCACAACTTACTCAGTTCTGCACATCTAGAGGTACTACACCAACGAGAAGTTTAACATATGATGAGAAATTAATAACTAGTGTGGAAACTCCAAAAATTTTAGATGTCCACATCGACGAGAATTTAAACTGGGAAAAACACATTTTGGAACTCTTAAAACAACTTAGTTCAGCCAAATTTGTAGTTAGAATCAGAGCAAATCTTGGGGAAAGATTGCGCGTTTTCATTCAGTTATGCGATATGCCGCATGGAATATGTTCTGCAATAATACAACTTTAGGAAAATGTTAAATTACTCAAAATCGTGCTCCAGGAATAATACGTGGTGCTGACCCCCCAATCATGTTGTAGACATCTGTTTAAGGGGTTACGCATTTTGCTGTTGCTTCACAATGTATATTTGATTCTCTCATGAAGTTTGTTGTAAATAATCCACTGTAGTTTAATAGGACTTAAGTACAATAAAAGAAGAGAAATTGACATTCATTACTGCTTATTAAAGTTCTATTTAGCACATAAAGAGGTACACGAAGGCTGCCACCAAATTTTTGGTCACTTACCCAATGATACAAAATGCTGACTGACAACAAAGTTTCAGTTGACACCAACTGTCAGCTCTATAGGGGAACCCACCCAAGAGTTCGCTAGACACCTTGCCCCATTGCTGCAACCTTATGTTGGTAGGACGGACGGTCATACTAAAATTTCAGCTCATTTCATTGACAAGTTAAAGGAAATGAGCGTGGGCCCAGATGACATCCTCGTCAGTTTCTATATTGTGTTGTTATTTACCATGATTCCGGGAAACGAAGCTATCTTATGCATAGCGGATGCTGTGGCCGACCGGTTCTAGGCGCTTCAGTCCGGAACCGCGTTGCTGCTACGGTCGTAGGTTCGAATCCTGCTTAAGGGCACGTACGTGTGTGATGTTAGTTAGGTTTAAGTAGTTCTAAGTCTAGCGGACTGATGACCTCAGATGTTAAGTCCCATAGTGGTCAGAGCCATTTGAACCATTTGACGGAATTCCTCATGGTGCAACGATCAACTCTGAAGTGCGATACCTTCAGTGAAGAAAACGACTTCGGTGTGTTCTTCATCACAAAAATGTAAACTAACTTCTCCTTCTCCGTGGCAATGGAAGGCCTCAGACAAGTGTGCGCTTCTGAGAGGAGCTCACAAAACCTCACTGGACTGTTTTTTTCTCATCGTCCATACAGCGTGGATCTCGCACCTTCAGACTTTCATATGTTTGGTCTGATGAAGAATGCAGTCCACGCGCAGCAGTATAGGAATGGTGGGGAGGTCACCTGGTGCAGCAAGACGGTGGCAACGACGTAGACCAGTAGGGTGGTACCATTCGGGCATACAGGCCCTCCCTGTAATGTGGCGTAAGGTCGTCGCATTGAACGGAGATTCTGTTGAAAAACAGGGTTTTGTAGTCGTAAGTGTGGCGAATAATATAGTGTATTGGAATCCTGAATAAAACCGACCTGCTTTCAGAAAAAAAGTGTGTTGCATTGTTTATTGAATGCTCGTCGTAAATGAAAGAATATCTTGACCTAAGGACAAGGGTGTCTTACGCAGTTAACTATGACACCAGATTAAGTAATTCTCTGTCGGGAACCAACTTTGCTAAGCAAATCAGATTTGTTACAGTCGTGGAGACGTTAAGAACAGTGGACAGAGCTAGATATCAAAGGCTAGTTTTGGCTTCCATCGCCGGGTGATTTATCGGGTTGTTTGTCACTCGCGCCAGCAGCCACCACTCGCATCAGTAAAGCCAGCAGAGGAGCCACATGTGGCTACGTAGCGGCGCGTGCCTGGCGGACCCCACGCCGGGAAGTGACACGGAGGCGTGTTGGTGTTTTGGAGGGACCGGCTGGGTTATCGGCCGGTTGCGACACAAACAGCGCGCGGGCCGCGGCCGCTGTTGGCCAACCGCAGGACGCACGTGAAGGCGGAGAGGCCTGGGGACTGGGGACTGGCTGCTGGTGGCGGACTGGGGGCTCCCGGCTGGCTGGTCGCCGCTGACGTACGACCGCGCCACGGTCGCCTACTGCGCCGACACCGCCAACCTCGAGGGCCGACAGCCGCAGCCGGCGTCGTCGACACATCTGTGGACGGCTACCAGCCGGGGCTCGGTTGATTGAAACTTTCGCTGGGCAGCTTAGCCACAGCGAAAAGTTCCCACACTACGGAGATAAACGTAGCACTTAATCATGATGTATGCTCCTCAGTTACCTATGATTCTCTTCCAACGTTGCGATAATTTATCAGTAGCACTTCTTAACCTGACTACTCTTTCTCCTCTTTCTTATACCACTTCTGCGAGTTAATAATGCCTACCCATTAGAAATTCTTCTGCGGGTTCAAATGGTTCAAATGGCTCTGAGCACTATGGAACTTAACATCTGAGGTCATCAGTCCCCGAGAACTTAGAAGTACTTAAACCCAACTAACCTAAGGACATCACACACATCCATGCCCGAGGCAGGATTCGAACCTGCGACCGTAGCGGTTGCGCGGTTCCAGAGGAAGGCCTTCAAACAGAACAATACCTTTAGAGTCCAAGAAGACAATCGCCATGACTTTACAGCTAAGGGTGCGTCTTAGAGCGTTTTATTTGGAGGAGAGGTGTCTGGCGCCACTCCATAGATTGTTCTCACTAGATTACACTATGTGTCATTCTGGCTTATTTACCGTAGGGTTTATCGTAATTATCAAAACACTTAAGATAAATAAGCCAACGTGACATACTGTACAAATTCTCCATTGTTTATAATATCCCTGCCACATGGATCACATCAGGCTGAGTAACGAAGATTTAAGTGTGATGACGTAAATCGATCTTGCCACACCAAACATATCCTAATTACAAAACATGTGACTTGTGAAGATAGGCAAAGCCCGAAACCAGTCAGCCAGTAAATAAATAGCAGCTTTGGAGTTAAATTTTTAAAAAACGTTTTTTCTTTAGTATTTGAGAGCTGCAAGATGTGACGTACTGCAAACGTTTATAGGTGTACCTAGGTTCGGTACCTGCAGCTTCCACAAGTGTGGGTTAATACATTTTGTAGCTGATTTTAATTCGGCATAGTTGCTCAATGCATACGTCTTTCATGTGGTACATACAGGGTGATTGAGCTGCCCCTACCCCTGTCGTTTTAGGCAACCCGCAATGTTACTGCCGACCTTCACAAACCATTCGGGAAATTTTCATTTCTCTCGCTCGTTACGTACAAACTCTTCGTCCAACAGAAAAACTGAGCTGGACCATTTTGTAGGAAACTGTAAGCAGTTAAACTTTGTACTGGAACACGTTTCTCCTGGAGGCCACAGTTTTCGAATTATTCACGAAAAACGTACAGAAACGACCTTCAAACGCAGCTCCACCCCACGCTCATCCCTAACCAGTGAGGATTTCTAGAACGTTGTTCGTGGCACTCGCTCTTATCACTATACAAAAATTTTCGATTACAGTAAAAATGTTCAAATTTGTGTGAAATCTTATGGGACTTAGCTGCTAAGGTCATCAGTCCCTAAGCTTACACACTACTTAACCTAAATTATCCTAAGGACAAACACACACACCCATGCCCGAGGGAGGACTCGAACCTCCGCCGGGACCAGCCGCACAGTCCATGACTGCAGCGCCCTAGACCGCTCGGCTAATCCCGCGCAATTACAGTAAGTAATCCCGATATTCAACATATTTTGGTCTCTATTCATTGGGCTATTAAGCCACCAGTACAGTCGGCTATTTCGTTAAGATCGTTAATTTAAACTTGCCCATGACAGTAATGAAACGACTTTTGTAAACGTTACGCTAGAAGTAATTACGTTGACAATTCGATCCAAACTGAACCCCAACAAACAAAGTAGTTCCGTAGTCAGAAGGCCTGACGAATACAACGATGTAATCGTTTAATTTATGCAGTTAAAAAATCACAAAACTGGTAAGTAATATTTACACGAACATGAGTTTTGCAATTTGTAAGTGCTCGAATAAGCCGGTGGCGTAATAGGGCCAGTCAATAAAGACCAAGGAAGGTGGAATGTGGAAAATAATGCATGCAGTCGCCAATAATTGTAGAGCGGTAGGAGGGAATGATCGCCATGGCTGGTGGGGGGCTGAATGTGGGAGTGGAGGTGCGTTTGAAGGTCACTTTTGTAAGTTTTTCTGGAATAACTGGAAAATACGGCCTCTAGCGAAAATCTATCTCAGTACAAAATTCACTACATTAAATTTTCTACGAAGAGCCTGTTCATTTTTTCTATAGGACTAATAGTTTGGTCGCAGCGAGCGAGAGAACATGAAAATATCGTGCGTGGTTTATGAAGGCACCTATAACATTGCGGGTTGCATAAAACGACAGTGGTAGGGGCAGCTGAATCGTCATCCCGCCTAATCAGGTTCTGCCCGATGCTAAGTTGGGTCGTTTTTTGGGGAAGGAGACCAGACAGCGAGGTCATCGGTCTCATTGGATTAGGGAAGGACGGGGATGGAAATCGGCCGTGCCCTTTCAAAGGAACCATCCCGGTATTTGCCTGGAGCGATTTAGGGAAATCACGGAAAACCTAAATCAGGATGGCCGGACGCGGGATTGAACCGTCGTCCTCCCGAATGCGAGTCCAGTGTCGAACCACTGCGCCACCTCGCTCGGTCCGATGCTAAGTGCTCATGCTATTGAGCAGGGTGGTAGCTCACACACAGTTTTCTGAGGGTTTTCGCATTATAAATTAAGTGGTATTTATGGACTCACAGCCGGCAGCCGTGGCCCGTAGTTTGAGTGCAGAGGGAAAGTGAAGCTGCATTAATCTGCCTGTGCTCGAGTACAAGCACATGTGGAATGGGTGGTTTACCAAGGAGATCCAGTGGAGCTTCGTAACCTAGCGCCCAAGTAAATTTTGCAAACAATGGGTGAGGTGATGTTTGGAGGCGACTGGGTCTTCAGCCATTCATCGCGAGTAGGAGCGCGCTGGTTGGCTCCATTTCCGGTGTTTGAGTAACGGCGCTGCTTAACCGCCCGCCAGCGACGCCGTCACGGCCAAGGCCCGCTGCGGGTTGCGTCACCTGGCCGCGACTCGCCTGGGGCCGCTATCAGCTGTTTTGCTGCTGGCGTAATCAGCTAATCACAGCAACACGCGAGCGCCAGCCGAGTCCCTTTCGTAACGCACGTGACGCCGCCGCATTGTTCGCAGCGTAATTATACAGAACAGGGAAACAACGGTGCGCACAGCAGTCGACTGTCGCCAACCAAACCCCAGAAGCGACATACCTTGTGACGACGCTCCATCTTCATCCGAGGGTCGTGCAGAAGCTGATTACAACTTACATCTTCATGTTACCGTTAACCCTCTGCCCACAAGGTGGGGTGAAACTACCCACCCACCCTATTTGCCTTAATGTGCAAGCGCTATCTAGCTCACGTGTCATCCCTAGCTAGTGTATCCTTGTAGCACGTCACATTCACGGTATTGGAGGGGCCAGCTGCTCAGTGGCATGTACTATCCGGGTGGGATTCCGTCCGACCTTGTTGTTAACGCTCTTCCAATCCATCTTGTAGGCAGAGGACTAAGTGCATGGAAGAGGGTACTTCTTATTATACCACACACGGAGTGACAATTATTGAACCGAGCGAGGTGGCGCAGTGACTAGCGCACTGGACTCGCATTCGGGAGGACGACGGTTCAATTCCGCGTCCGGCCATCCTGATTTAGGTTTTCCGTGACTTCCCTAAATCGCTCCAGGCAAATGCCGGGATGGCTCCTTTCAAAGGGCACGGCAGACTTCCTTCCCCGTCCTTCCCTAATCCGATGAGACCGATGACCTCGCTGTCTGGTCTCCTCCCGCAAACAACCAGACCCAATTATTGAATTACGAGAAATAAAACCGTCATAACTTCTGAACCGCTTGCGCTACGACGCTCAAACTGCACGGTTGGCCGCGTGGCATGGTGGAAACTAGTATGCGCATGCGCGAGCGTCTTGTTGTTATCGGCAATATGCACATGAAAATGTCGTTAATACGCAAAAGCGGCGCATTTGAGGGACTGAGAACCCGCCTTTCGCGATCGAGAAGTCTCTTCACCCTCAATGCGTGACTTTGTGGTGTCCAACATCCAGTCACGGAATAATCGGTGCGATATTCCTTGATGGCACGGTGGCTTCCGAACGATACGTGAAGGTTTTGGAAGATGGTTTCATCCACATTATCCAAAATGACCATGATTTCTACAGTATGTGCTTCATGCAGGACGGGGCTTGACCCCAACGAAACAGACGAGTGTTTGATTTCCAGGAGAAGCACTCTAGGGCATTCTGACTCTGGGGTGCCCAGAAGTTACTGACATGGGCCTCGATTGGCCGCCATATTCTCCGGATCTGAAAACTTGCGACTCCTTTTGTGGGGCTGTATGAAAGGCAAGTGAAACGCCCCCTTAGAAAAATTATATATGACTGTGCTTAGACTGACACACAATATTTTTAGCGCAACGCAATCTGACTTTCAATAATCCCTACAAAAGAATGGCCCTGACTAACATTAACCTATACCTTTCACAAATTACTCGAACTACTGCAATACAGCGAGCGCCACTACTGCCAGCTAAATAAAAGATTCAAATTACTAAAGGCACTAACTACTGATAGGCAAAGGTAGCAAAAGAAAGATTTTGATAGAGAACAAACAATGCATTTACCTTAATAGTGTTCAAAAGTCATAATATATATACCAGTTCATGACATCCAGTCTTACAAATTTCAAAACTCCGCCATTTCTCTCCCCACATCCACCACTGTTGGCGGTTCACCTCCAACTGCGCAAGGCTACGCGCTGTTAACAGCCAACTGCCCAACACTACAATGGCAAATTCCAACAATGCCACCCAGCCACAGACTGCACACAGCATAGCCAGTGATTTTCATACAGAGCGCTACGTGGCGATACCAACATAAAAAACCTTAACAGCCTACTTACACAAGGTGTACAGCAATAACCCAAAACCACTACTGAGCTGAAAACAGCCATTTCAGGACGTCATTGACAGTACCCATGTTCCGACGTTTCAGCGGGACATGCAGAATTTCTCTATTAGTCTGCACCACATCATCGCCAATGCTCGAACATGCCATAACCTAAATCCAAATACCTGTAGTGCCGTTTACGTGCTGAACAAAGCGTGTACACGCCATAATTTGTAACTAATTAACATTTTTATCATACACCTCAATAACTGTCATCCTGCGTCCGTCCACCCCCGGCAGCTGAATGGTCAGCGTGACGGATTGTCAATCCTCTGGGCCCGGGTTCGATTACCGTCTGGGTCGGGAATTTTCTCCGCCCACGGACTGGGTGTTGTGCTGTCCTCATCATCATCCTATCATCCTCATCGACTGAAGGCGCCGAAATGGCGTCAAATTGAAAGACCGGCACCCGGCGAACGGTCTGCCCGACGGGGAACCCTAGCCATGCGATTAAACAAATAATCCTGCGTAAGGCTTTTTCGCCGTAATCAGTAACGGTTCAAGGAACAAGTGACACAAACAGCCGCTTGGGGCGCCTACCTGAGAGGGCAAAATTTGTAGGCAGAGTGTGTCATAATTTGTAGAGAAAATAATCGTTTCCACACTTACTAAATTTACCTTTATTTTTTAAAGTCCTTACCGAGAGCCCAAGGTACGGCGGCAACTAAAACACTGGGGTGGAAGACAGGGGGAAGGAGGGAAGTGTCAAATGATATGTCACTTCTGCGGAAAAATGTTCTCGTACCGGCCATGTAACCGTTCCATTCGTGGACAGAACGTGAGAAACATGACTGCTTGTACGCCCCTTTGAAAGCTGTTACCTTCCAAATTTTATTTGTACGATCTCTAAAGAAAATTGTGAAGGAGCCTGACTTATTTGTAGCTTCATCCCTGGAGAATGCGTTTCAGGAAGTTTTCTAAGTGCGGATTTACAAGAGGTACGACCTCTTTCTTCAGTTAAGTGCCGGTTGAGGTTGTTGAGCATTTCTGTTACACTCTCTCGCCACTCAAATAAGCCTGTTCCATTCACACATATACATCTGCTCCGCAAGCCATCTAATGGTGTCTGGCTGAGGGTAATTTCGGTACCACTATCTGATCCCTCCAACCGTGTTCCACTGGCGAACAGTGCGTGGGAAGAATGATTGTCGGTAAACCTCTGTATTGGCTCTAATTTCTCAAATTTTCTCCTCGTGGTCGATACGCGAGATGTATGTGGGGGGCAGTAATATGTTGTTTGACTCCTCCTGAAAAGTGCTGTCCCGAAATTTCAATAGTAACTCTCTCCGTGATGCACAACGCCTCTCTTGTAACGTCTGCCAGTGGAGTTTGTTTAGCATCTCCGTAACGCTCTCTCGCCAGCTAAAGATCCCGTGACAAAACGCGCCGCTCTTCGTTGGATCTTCTCTATTTCCTCTATCAGTCCTACCTGATAGGGATCCCAGATAGATGAACAATACTCAACAATCGGGCGAACAAGAGCCTTAGAAGCCACTTCTTTCGTGGGTGAGTTGCATTTCCTTAAGATTCTTCCGATGAATCTGAGTCTTGTGTCTGCTTTTCCCACTGTCTCTTTTATATGGTAGTTACACTTAAGGTCGCTCTAGATAGTTACACCTAGATATTTTACGGCAGACGCTGTCTCCAGCTGTTTGTCATCAGTAGTGTAGCTGTTCAGTAGTGGATTTCTTTTCCTCCACGCGAGATGTCTGTTTTGTCAGACAAGTTCAACAGAACAGGTACCTTGCAAATGCATATACAATTATTTCAGTGCGGATACACATTACGCCCGAACTCCTGTGAGAGTCAGGGTGAGCTGCCAGCAGGAGGAGAATCGACAGGGACGCCACTTGCGTGCGACAGGGCGGGAATTTGGGTCAGCTGGGAAGCGTGCCAGGATAGCCGAGGTGGTCAAGGCGACCGACCGCGTTAACCGGGAAATCCGGGTTCGAGACCCCGTCTGGAACAATTTTCCACCTATCGTCTCTGGAGCCCCAATGCGGCTCATGTCGATGGTGCCCCTTAATTCATTCGTTGTATAAGCTCCATGTATCCTGTTAGTCCGACCTGATATGCAGCCCATACACTTGAGCAGAAGTCAAGTGTTTCCTGTGCGATTTCTTTTGTATACTAACTGCAGTGCCCCAGTATCTTAATAGTAACTCGTAGCCTGCCCTTTGCTTTATTTACAACTGAGCCCACGGGGTCATTCCAAATTGTTAGTCCCAAACACAATATTCGAACGGCACGACTTACTCTAGTAGTGACTCGTTGACCCTTTACTGACAGAACGCCGCGTTTCTTCCTTTCGTGAACTGCGCAACTCTTTACTCCTCTGCAATGGGAAGCAGCTGCTAGTCTTCACACAAGGCAGCGAGTGGCACTGGACTGGTTTTTGGGAGTACCAGGGTTCAAATACATCTGTGACCACACCGATTTCTACGGTTTCTTTAAGTCATTCAGCGTAAGGCGGTGATTTTTCTGGGGAATGCTTTGTGTGAATCAGCGTTTCCGGAAGCACCATTCATGTGAAATCGAGATTGGTCTCTTCATTCGCCCGCATCTCGTGGTCGTGCGGTAGCGTTCTCGCTTCCCACGCCCGGGTTCCCGGGTTCGATTCCCGGCGGGGTCAGGGATTTTCTCTGCCTCGTGATGGCTGGGTGTTGTGTGCTGTCCTTAGGTTAGTTAGATTTAAGTAGTTATAAGTTCTAGGGGACTGATGACCATAGATGTTAAGTCCCATAGTGCTCAGAGCCATTTGAACCATTTCTCTTCATTCATGAAATGCAGAGCTCAGCCTGATGTTCTGTCTCGTAATTCGAACTATCAATTCTTCCTTGTATTTACTGTTTCTTTCGGAACTTCGCCTTTAAACCATGTCCCACTGGCAAAAAATGGCAAGAGTAAGACCTGAGGACCTCGGTAGCCAACAAACGTGTTTGATTTAGATGATGTGTGACCTGAAGACTAGAATGTGCAGGGGCCTCATCGTGAGGGAAGAACTCATCCATCCTCCTAGCCAAACGAACCTCTTTCAGTAATGCTGGAAGATCGTTTTCAAGTTGAGTCTAGATAACGGAACTCTGTACGATGATGCGGTAACACAACAGGTCCAATGAACTGACTGTTAAAATCTATCTCAACAAAGCCATGTGGGTTTCTTCGAACCACGGATGTCAGTTGCGAGAGCTTCGATACCGTTGGGACAGAAAGTATTTTCACCAGTAAACAGTATTAAAGGGGTTACTCGGCAGCTTGCATTTAGCCAATGACAAAATTCCAATCGTCTGTCGTCGTCTCCCTCTCGGTCGGGTCTGGTGGTCTAGCGGTAAAGTGCGTTACGGAAACCAAGAGGTCGTGGGGTGTAATCCCGGTCGGACAGCGGAAATTTACAGTCTGCCATTAATCAAATCTTCACCGATCAGTGACGTGAGGAGAATGAAATTTTCACTCTGCAGCTGAGTGTGTGCTGATATGAAACTTCCTGGCAGATGAAAACTGTGTGCCGGACCGAGACTCGAACTCGGGACCTTTGCCTTTCGCAGGCAAGTGCTCCACCGTCTGAGCTACCCAAGCACGACTCACGCCGCGTCCTCACAGCACTTGCCCGCGAAAGGCAAAGGTCCCGAGTTCGGGTCTCGGTCCGCCACACAGTTTTCATCTGCCAGGAAGTTTCAGTGGCGTGAGGAGCCGCCAGGAACGAGACGTGGTTTTGATTCCACATTAAACTGCAGATACGCATTCCCAGTTGAATAACAGGGATAGATTGGGGGCAAGCAGGGTGCTGAATTGATGTCCAGTTAGGATACTTGCACCCGCCTGTGAAGCCACAGGAAAAATTATCTCACACAGGAAGCTATCGGATCAGCTGTAAATAATAATGGTGGAGTCCGAGCCTGCAAACCGTCCGCCACATTCTTCTCTATGAACACTGATACGTGTAGACATTCTGCATGTTGTTGTTGAAGGACTATATCCCACCAACTGAATAAAGGTTTCCACTTCACACCCATTTGTTCCTGTGCACGTTCAGATGAGGCACGGTTGTTGGGCACTGCACCAGTCTTGCGCAGTTTAGTGAAAACACTAATAAACATTTGAGCCAAGTTGCGGTTCGCGTTGGTGCCTTTGGTAGGTTGGCATCGTGTAATAGGGATAGTGGCGCATCGTTTTCTTCTCGTGTTTACTGGCGCCACTACGTTCGCTAGCATTGTCTGTCCGCGAGTGGCAGCACCAGCAGTGGTTATCGATATCTAGTACCCTAGTACTAGGGCGTCAAGCGTTTTCCGGATCGGAGTGTGTCGGGTAGTTCAGTTGGGATGGAGCAGCAGTGAGGTCCGGCACTTCCGGATCGAGAGGCTATAGATGCGAGGGCGACAACCTCGTTCTCCACTGGGCCCAGGACGTTTGAGTTGAGTGAACATCAATCCAGTAGTGGAACCTCCACTACTTTCAGATCACGCCATTTCTTAGCGCGCTGCTGCTCACAGGGTCACTGAGATGAAGAGCAACAAGTGGAGCGTTTGGAGTTGGCGAAATTAATTAGCCATCCTCCACCTTTTATTATTAATCATTGAATTCCTTGGGTTTACTGATGAAGTTCAACGAGCGGTATTTTTCTGCCTAGTGCCCACTAATGCCCCAGTTACGTGCACTGGAGGTTAGCATGTTTTCGCGGCGGTGTACATTTCCTCCCCTTGCCGCTGCTGTCCATAAGGTGTGTAGTTCAACAACCTCCTTGATTGTGATTTGGATATTTGTTTCTTTTGGACTACTTTGATCATAGTAGGTACTTCTGCTTCTGGATGTTCTAATCACCAGATTCTGAAGACACAGTGCTGTCCAACGGTTCTGCCTTGCTCGGGTTATTCCATCGTTGTGTTGGTTATCAGATGTTAGGTAGATGTTGCATTAGTGTTGGCCTGCGTTTAAACTGTCACTAGTTTGAGTTGCCATCCGATTAACTGAATACAACTCTTGGCTGACTGTCTCATTGTTTACGAAGTTAAGCGACTGTCCCAGATCGATCCTTGGAGCACTCTGTCAGGCCCACTTGTCTCTTGATTTGGTCAGATTGTGATAATCGTCAATAAGGCTTTGAGCCGTGAATGCAATTTGTATTAAGAATTTTTAATTAGATACTGTCTCTTAATAGTGAAAGTTTGATGATTGTCCCTTTTTATAATATTTTAGTAGCCCTTGGAGAAGTTAAGTCATTTTTAAGAATTTACTATCTATGCCTTCAGCCGTCAAATTGTTTTTTGAGTCATAACTATTGGGACCTTTAGCCAAGAAATAATTTTAATTTCTTGTCAGTGAGGCCTTCAGCAATGAATGCAATTTGTCGTAAGAATTTTTAGTTTGATATTATCTCTTAATAGTGAAAATTTGCTGATTGTCCTTTTTTATAATATTTTAGTATCTCTTGGGGAAGTTTAATTCGTTCTTAGGAATTTGCTATCCATGCCTTCAGCCGTCAAACTGTTTTTGAGTTATTACTATTGGGGCCTTCAGCCGACAAATAAGTTGAATTTCTGGTCAATAAGGCCTCCAGCCGTGAATGCAACTAGCTTAAGAAATTTTTTATTAGACATTGTGTCTTAACAGTCAAATTTGATAATTGTTCCTTATTGTCAACCTTATTTGTAATTGTTTTCAAATAAAGTGTACATGATTATTTATAAAATAAAACAACGGTGAGTACGGCCCCGTCCATACTGAATCCTGTCTTTCCCTAAGTACCATGTCTCAACACTCTTGAACCTGGTTCTCTGCAGTTAGTAAATCGTCTGCCGCATCATCTATAAGCAGCTGCAGTGTCTCCAGCGCAAAATCTGTACAAAAATAACACATCGGCATGGTCGGCGTTTGTAAATACGTGTTGCATGCTTAGAAGGTCGGAGTCGTGCTACGGTGTATTTACACTGCAGCAACGCCCTAAAATAGTACTTTGTTTCTTGCTAAGTGCTAAATAACTTCGAAAATTGTTTTTCTCGTCAAATAATTCTGACTTCTTCACTACTGAAATAATTTTTCTTAGAACACTTTCATCTGCTTACGTTGTTATTTATGCAGAGTGTGGCTCTTTCTCCGTAAATACTTCATCTCTTCAGACATTTTGTCTCTCTTGTAGGAAAACGCTAGCAGGGAAAATACAAGGACGTCATGCACCGTTTTCAGTGTGTCACGAAAACAAACAAAGCAACACATTGAAGGCTAAAAAGATACGAACATAATAGGCACGGGCTCGGTCAGAATACTTTATCTTCTGATGTTCGCAGGCGCGGCAGCGGTTTCTGCGCGTGTGGAGTATGGCGTTTACTCGGAAATTTAGTACTCCTTATTTGGCACGATCTTTGACGTCACAGACACACTCGCGTCGTGGTCGGCTGCTGTTTCACACGCAGGCACGAAAGGCGCGCGCACTTAGGGCAGTCGCTTTTGACCAGAAAGTCGCCTCGTGTGAAACAGGCTTATTAGGGACAAAGACGCGGCGCGGCCTTCAGCCGCTGCCGCCGCGCATGCGGAAGGTGCGCTGGTGACGTCATGCGGAAGTGGGCGGCTGCACGAGTGCGCGCCTTACTGGCGTGGCGACGGGCAGGAGGCGCTCCCCAGTCGTGCCGTGATCGTGATGATTGACGAGCCACGCCAGCCGAGTGCTGCACGTAGCGCCCACACACAAGGAGAGGGCGGACGACCCGTCTTGGAGACATTCTTGCAGTCGCTGGATCGCTTCAGCGTGGCCACAACGTCTAGACGAGTGTACCTGCATACTTCAGAAGCCACCTTGCAGTGTGTGGCGGAGGGTACTTTCGGTACCACTTCATTTCCCCCCGTCCCTGTCCCGTTCGCGAACAATGCGTGGGTTGGTTCAAATGGCTCTGAGCACTATGGGACTTAACATCTGAGGTCACCAGTCCCCTGGAACTTAGAACTACTCAAACCTAAGTAACCTAAGGACATCACACACATCCATGCCCGAGGCAGGATTCGAACCTGCGACCGTAGCGATCGCGCGGTTCCAGACTGATGCGCCTAGAACCGCTCGGCCACACCGGCCGGCCAATGCGTGGGACGAATGGTTGTTGGTAAGCCACCATATGAGTTCCGCTTCCTCTGGTTTCCCCCAACTCATTTCGCGAAACATGTGTGGAAGGAGTAAGTACCGTCTTGAAACTTCCTGGCAGATTAAAACTGTGTGCCCGACCGAGACTCGAACTCGGGACCTTTGCCTTTCGCAGGCAAGTGCTCTACCAACTGAGCTACCGAAGCACGACTCACGCCCGGTCTCGCAGCTTTACTTCTGCCAGTATCTCGTCTCCTACCTTCCAAACTTTACAGAAGCTCTCCTGCGAACCTTGCAGAACTAGCACTCCTGAAAGAAAGGATATTGCGGAGACATGGCTTAGCCACAGCCTGGGGGATGTTTCCAGAATGAGATTTTCACTCTGCAGCGGAGTGTGCGCTGATATGAAGTAAAGCTGTGAAACCGGGCGTGAGTCGTGCTTCGGTAGCTCAGTTGGTACAGCACTTGCCCGCGAAAGGCAAAGGTCCCGAGTTCGAGTCTCGGTCGGGCACACAGTTCTAATCTGCCAGGAAGTTTCATATCAGCGCACACTCCGCTGCAGAGTGAAAATCTCATTCTGAAATTACCGTCTTACTGTTCTAGGACTGCACGGTCTCTCACTTTTGGTAGTAAGTAAACCTCTCCGTGAAGCGCAATCCCTCCCTTGTAGCGCCTGCTACCATAGTTTGTTGAGCATCCCTGTAAAGCTCTCGTTCTTACTAAACGATCCCTTAATTAAACGCGTCGTTCTTTGTTGACTCTTCTCTGTCTTTTCTGTTAATCCAACCTGCTCTGGTTGTCCAGCGTAGCCGGCCGATGTGGCCGAGCGGTTCTAGGCGCTTCAGTCTGGAACCGCGCGAAAGCTACGATCGCCGGTTCGAATCCTGCCTCGGGCATGGATGTGTGTGATGTCCTTAGGGTAGTTAGGTTTAACTAGTTCTAAGTTCTAGGGGAATCATGACCTCAGATGTTAAGTCCCATAGTGCTCAGAGCCATCTGAACCATTTGTCCAGCGCATGAGCAATATTCAATAATCATTTGAACGACAGTTCTGTAAGCTGCTTCTTTTATGAGTCCCTTACATGTCTCTAAGATTGCCGCAATGAATCTCAGTCCGACACCTGCTTTTTCTACAACTAGTGTTAAGTGGTCATGCTGCTACGAATTTTACGGTTGCTGCTACGTATTTTACGGTTTTTGTCGTTTCTATTGATTTACCACCGATAGTGTAATCGAACAACTGTGGATCTCTCCGTCTATATAAGTTACAGTTATTTAGTTCAGGGTCAGCTGCAGATCTCGGACGATTCTGCAAGCCAAGGCGAGCACCCGGTGTATTCTTAGCTCCCTGAAAGATCAGCACACGGATAAAAGAGCAAGCGCAATAGATGTGGATGCTGATGACGCCGATCTGCCAGATGTAAACAAGACTCTGACCTGATGAAAGGAATGGCCACCACGCTTGACACAAGTATGGCTTGCGGATGACGAGATTAAAGGCAACAATAGCACAGGACTTGCTTAACATCACAATAGCGGCGGAAGTAAAGCTAAAGAAGCACAATCATAAAGCATGGCTCAGGGAAGCAAATAATGGGAATAGAATGGCAAATGCTAAGAGAACTTTCTTTAAGGAAAGCGCTCATTGGTGTCACATAATAATATGGGAATGAGGTAGAAGTCCTTGGAACGCTACGTCTGGGATACAGAGTTGCATGGAAGACTACCATGGACAGCAGGAAACTGAACTGGGAGCATTTGAAATGAATATGAATATATGAAGATGGTACTTGTTCTTCTGGACATGTCCGAAAGAACAGGTACCATTTTCACATACGAGGGTCACTCCAAAAGAAATGCACACTGTTTTTGTAAAAATACAGTTTTCATTCTGCATGAGTGAAAGTTTTACAGTGTGTAGATACATCCTTCACGCTTGTTTTCAAACGTAGTTCAACCTGTTCTCGTGAGTGGCGCCGTCACAGCATGTCTTCAAGATGGCTGCTACACTTAACGTTCGTCAGAAGCGACGTGCTGTCATAGAATTCCTGTGCTGTGAAAACGAGACAGTGGGAAACATCCACAAGAGGTTGAAAAAGGTGTATGGAGATGCTGCTGTCGATCGCAGTACAGTTAGTCGGTGGGCAAGCAGGTTACGTGATGAAAGCGGGCACGGCAATATTGAGGATTGTACTCGCAGCGGCAGGCCTCGTACTGCACACACTCCAGACAATGTGCAGAGAGTTAACGAATTGGTGACTGCTGGCAGACGCATCACAGTGAACGAATTGTAGCGCTACGTTTGGAAAGGAGGAGGAAGTGTTTGCAGAGTACTGAAAGTGTCGGCGTTATAAAAGGTTTGTGCCAGGTGGGTTCCCAATATGTTGACAGTGGCTCACAAAGAAACAAGAAAAACGGTATGCAGCGAACTTTTGGAACAGTACGAGAATGGTGGAGATGAATTTCTTGGAAGAATTGTGACAGGTGATGAAACATGGCTCCATCATTTTTCACCAGAGACGAAGAGTCCGTCAATGGGAGTGGCATCATGCAAATTCACCCAAGAAAAAAAATTCAAAACCACACCTTCTGCTTGAAAAGTTATGGCTACGGTGTTTTTCGATTCCGAAGGACTTTTGCTTGTGGACATCATGCCAAGTGGAACCACTATAAATTCTGATACATATGTGACGACACTGAAGAAACTTCAAGCTCGACTTAGTCGTGTTCGATCACACCGGTAAAAGCAGGATGTTTTGCTGTTGCACGACAATGCACGGCCACATGTCAGTCAAAAAAAACGTGGAAGTGATCACAAAACTCGGATAGACAACACTGAAAGACCCGCCTTACAGTCCTGACCTGGCTCCATGTGACTATCATCTCTTTGGGAAACTGAAAGACTCTCTTCGTGGAACAAGGTTTGAAGATGATGACTCCCTTGTGCACGCTGCCAAACAGTGGCTCCAACAGGTTGGTCCAGAATTTTACCGTGCGGGTATACAGGCGCTGGTTCCAAGATGGCGTAAGGCAGTTGAGAGGGATGGGAATTATGTGGAGAAATGAAAATATTGTTGCTAAAGGATGTATCTACACACTGTAAAACTTTCAGACATGTAGAATAAAAGATGGATTTAAAAAAAAAATAGTGTATATTTCTTTTGGAGTGACCCTGGTAGATAAGGCTTACCGGCCGATGATCTTCTTTAGTGCGGATGCATTCACGTTGCTCAAACTCTTACGGTAACCGGTAGATTGAATGCCGCGAGTAATGAGTATAGTGGGCAGGGGCACTACAAATATAGTGTGTGGACAGTAAGTTGGAAATGTGGGTCTCACGGGGGAGCGTGCCAGAGATAAGACCCTGCAGTTGCACTATCCTCTATGCTGTCGATGGCTGAGTTGGATAGAGCGCCTGCCATATGAGTAGGAGATCCCAGGTTCGAGTCCTACGCGGGGCACACATTTTCACCTGTCCCCGCTGATATTTATCAACGCCTGTAAGAAGCTAATGGTCTGGATTTCATTTGAAACTTGGTGCTATCGAAGAATTTTAAAAATTAAGTATTTAGGTAAAGTATGAAACAAAGAAGTACTAAAAAGAATGTGCGAATACAAGGAAAGGAGTCTGTAGAAGACACATGCCTGAAGATGGGGTAGGTTGGTGGAACATCTGCCACGGCATCGAGGAACAGATAAGGTTGCGCTGGAAGGAGCATTGGGTCGGAGGGGCTGGTTCAAATGGTTCTGAGCTCTATGGGACTTAACTTCTGAAGTCATCAGTCCCCTAGAACTTAGAACTACTTAAACCTAACTAACCCAAGGATATCACACACATCCATGCCCGAGGCAGGATTCGAACCTGAGACCGTAGCGGTCGCGCGGTTCCAGACTGAAGCGCCTAGAACCGCTCGGTCACAGAGGCCGGCGAGGGGGTCCATGGGATGCCTCCTTTTGCCCGACGTACTTGTAGCAGCTCGACGTTGCGTGGACTCAACAGGTAGTTGGAAGTCCCCTGCCGGAATACTGCTCAACGTCGCCTCTATAGACGTCCAAAACTGCGAAACTGTTACCGTTGCAGAATTTTGTGAACGTTGCTTTTGATCATCTAGCTTACATTCATCACGTCCGAAAAAGACACATTTTTAACTGTTAATTACGATTTCAGCATGTGGAAAATTACGGACCCAATGATTATGCATCACCGCATTTTAGCGGGTACAGGTGCTTGAATTTACGCCCGCGACGACTAGAATGGCTAAGTTCACTACTAAATAACCCGGAAATGTCGCAACGTATCGAATTTGTTATCAATTATTTTTCAGCACAACCTCCCACGCAACACCCTTACAAGCTTTTCAGGCCGTTTCTGATCAGCCTGTGTACCCTACGCGGCGTGGTAACAACACTAAACACGAACTAGGCTAATGCCTCTGGTCGTCGTTCTACGTGTCACAGAGAACTGCAACTCCAACGTATAGAACCCAGTACGTTGTCCTCGACGGTGAGTGTTCAGCGGAGGTGAGGGTATCATCTGGAGTGCCCCAGGGAAGTGTCGTAGGTCCGCTGTTGTTTTCTATCTACATAAATGATCTTTTGGATAGGGTGGATAGCAATGTGCGACTGTTTGCTGATGATGCTGTGGTGTACGGGAAGGTGTCGTCGTTGAGTGACTGTAGGAGGATACAAGATGACTTGGACAGCACTTGTGATTGGTGTAAAGAATGGCAGCTAACTCTAAATATAGATAAATGTAAATGAATGCAGATGAACAGGAAAAAGAATCCTGTAATGTTTGAATATTCCATTAGTAGTGTAGCGCTTGACATAGTCACGTCGATTAAATATTTGGGCGTAACATTGCAGAGCGATATGAAGTGGGACAAGCATGTAACGGCAGTTGTGGGGAAGGCGGATAGTCGTCTTCGGTTCACTGGTAGAATTTTGGGAAGATGTGGTTCATCTGTAAAGGAGACCGCTTATAAAACACTAATACGACCTATTCTTGACTACTGCTCGAGAGTTTGGGATCCCTATCAGGTCGGACTGAAGAAGGACATAGAAGCAATTCAGAGGCGGGCTGCTAGATTTGTTACTGGTAGGTTTGACCATCACGCGAGTGTTACGGAAATGCTTCAGGAACTCGGGTGGGAGTCTCTGGAGGAAAGGAGGCGTTCTTTTCGCGAATCGCTCCTGAGGAAATTTAGAGAACCAGCATTTGAGGCTGACTGAAGCACAATTTTACTGCCGCCAACTTACATTTCGCGGAAAGACCACAAAGATAAGATAAGAGAGATTAGGGCTCGTACAGAGGCGTATAGGCAGTCATTTTTCCCTCGTTCTGTTTGGGAGTGGAACAGGGAGAGAAGATGCTAGTTGTGGTACGAGGTACCCTCCGCCACGCACCGTATGGTGGATTGCGGAGTACGTATGTAGATGTAGATATACGAAGTCACACTGACGTCCGACCGTCTTCTGGGTGCTTCACTTTTTGTATTTCATTTTTTTAATCACGAAGTGCACGTAAGCTATATCTTCTCTGACGGGAACTTCAGTCTCGGTTTCTTCTAACAGGTGTTTTAAAAGTTTCGCGTCTCTCCTCAAGGCTACGTAAACAGTCCAAGGGCCACCTCAGCCAGAGGCAGGTGCTGTTTTGCTGGTTGCAATTAGGGGAACAATGCACAATTTGAACTGCGCTGATAGCGAAGCGAGGTTTTTCTGGCTCTGTGAGATAAAAGTGAACAGCTAGGCTGATATAAGCCACGCTTTGAGCCGCAAACCTGTACGCTGCGCAACGCCGCGTCACCTCCACTTGCAGCGCTAACGACCCGGCGGACAAAGGACTCTGAGGAGCTAATAACTCTGTCTCCGTGTGCAGTCTTTACGTAACCTAAGCTGGTCCCTTATCGCTTCTTACGTGCTTACCAATGCATGTAATCCATTGTTTATCGGGACATAATTCGCACACTCACCGAAGGGCGTGGCGATAACGTACAGCAGAAATGCTTTTAACAACAAGCCACAAATAAGTACGTCAGCGACAGTGACAAAGTACCCTGAAGACCTTAGGCTGTTACCAACTGCACTGATAATTTCTCTCTTACGCAACAGCTATACGAAAAGAAAGGAGCGTCCGCAGCTCGTGGTTGTGCGGTTGCGTTCTCGCTTCCCACGCCCGGGTTCCCGGGTTCGATTCCCGGCGGGGTTAGGGATTTTCTCTGCCTCGTGATGACTGGGTGTTGTGTGCTGTCCTTAGGTTAGTTAGGTTTAAGTAGTTCTAAGTTCTAGGGGACTGATGACCATAGATGTTAAGTCCCATAGTGCTCGGAGCCATTTTTTTTTTTTTTTTAAAGAAAGGAGCCGGATGCAGCTGTTCACCCTATATTGCTACACAGCAATCAATCGCCGCAGCTCATTCCGCTTGTACTGCCATTTGTATGCAACACAAGAAAATTATGACAAACCTTGTTGTCTCGTATTTTTTATACCACTTAAATCAAGATTTCGTTGAGTGTATCCGAACGCCCTTGGTCGACAGCGAGCTGTAAACTGCAATGATGTGCCACTGCAGCATAACATAGCTGGATGGAACTTGGAGTATACATAGAAAGAACTGCTACATTATAGGACAGAAGGTAACAAAGAAATAGACACTGAGACGAACAGAAATGGCACTTTTATTCGAAGCCATTAATTACACCGCGATTCATGATGGTCCGCTGGACATCCATCACAAGAGGTGGGATATGGTTCTTAATAGGGTGTGCGATCACCAGAGGAAGCAATTCATGTTCAAAAATTGGTTGAAATGGCTATAGCACTACGGCACTTAACATCTGAGGTCATTAGTCCCCTAGACCTTAGAACTGCTTAAACCTAACTAACCTAAGGACATCACATACATCCATGCCCGAGGCAGGATTCGAACCTGCGACCGTAGCAATCGCGCGGTTCCGGACTGAAGCGCCTAGAGCCGCTCGGCCACCGCGGCCGGCGCAATTCATGTTCTGCAATCTGCGCCCAAGCTGGCCACGAGGCTGGTAGTGATTTCGTGTGGTAGGGCGTTCCATGCGTCCACTAGCGTTGTTGACGACTGGGGTTGGTCGTTGGTGAGTGCGGACGTTCCGCAAGACGTTTCCTCAACGCATCCCACACGCGCTTGATGGGGGGATGGGCAGGCCAGCCCACTCGCCGAATATCCTCTCGTTCCAACAGCTCCTTCACCTGTGCTATTCGATAAGGTCCCGCATTGTCATCTTTAAAAACAAAATCAGGGACGGATGCACCCTTGAAAAGCCGCACGTGAAAAAGTACAGACTCACAATAACGTTGACCAGTAAGTTTTCCGTGTTCAGTGATCAGTGGTTTGATGGTCACCACACCTATGGGCAATTATGCCTCCACACACCATTAACACTTGGACCACCAAAACGACCATATTCGACAATGTTTCTAGGTGTGTTGCGTGTTTCCAGCTCTCAACATGCTAGGGTATGTCCAGCATTCGCGAACATGTAGATGCAGATTTAGATTATCGTTTTTGTGGTCCAGATGGTGTGATGTGAGGAGACAATGTTCCGTGGAGGAAGTGACTTCTCACTCTTTGAACAACGTTGTTGTGACTCTGTACTCCTTGCCCAAAAGCGTTTTTTATGGAGTGCATTTGACTCTGACTTCATTTTTGCGGATAACAATGCGCAACCGCATCGAACGAAATTGTGTATGTGGGGACTTAAAGGTGATTTGCAGAGTATTCATGTAGCCGGAGATATATATGAACAGCGTGAGGAGCTCATGGAACGAGGGGTATTCGGCGAATGGACTGAACTGCCCATTTCCCCAACTTAAATCTCATCAAGCACGCTAGAATCCGTGGGGGAGGGGGGGGGGGACGTATTGCGGAACGTCCAAATGCACTGACAACTATGCAGCAGTTGTCAACCGCACTGGTGGACGAATGGAACCCCTTAGGCCGGTATTACACTATCAAATTTCTTCGTCAAAGATTTGATCAAAGATGTGATCAAATATTCCGTCAAATATATTTGACAAAGATCTTTGACGTAGCTCTAGAAGGGGTATTACACTGTCATCATATTTTTCGTCAAAGTTCAAGATGGCTGACAACAACAACTTCTCATTAACCGCAGCAGTTGCATGTACCACAATTGCACTGTGCACACATGCGGAAGAGAAGCGGAGGAAAAAAAGGAAACATACCTGGGTGAAGCCGTGGGTTTTACGACGACACGATAAAACATTCAACAAAACTTGTACATGAGTTTATAGTGGAGGACGTCAAGTCGTACATCAATTACTTAAGAATGAATGAGCATACATTTCTGCATGTGCTCAGTGAAGTGTATCCTCATATCACAAAGCACAATATTCACTTAAGAACTGCTACATCTGCAGAAGACAGGCTCACTGCAACGCTCCGATTCCTTGCTACAGGAGAGGGTTAGGTTAGGTCAGGTCTCCACACTTCGTGATCTATTTTTGTACTCAGCGTGCCTCACGTTGTAAAGCGCCTCATCAGCTTCATACATCTCTATTAATTTTGTAGTTGTCGGCACATACCAATTGTATTTACCGGCAATTTTTATAAAAACACTACAGACGACAGAACGCTGCAGCGATGCTAGCGCTCCATGTGGTAACATGTCACAATGCAGTGAACAGAAGACAAGCGACGTCTTTGATCAAATCTACAGCGAGGCCCTAGATTTGATCAAATATTGGACGCCATTTGACAAAGTTCCCTATTACACCATCAAATATCTTTGACAAAGATATTTGACAAAGAAATTTGATAGTGTAATACCGGCCTTACCAAATTTGGGCCAGTTAGAAGCACGTTGCAGGGCGTGCATAGCCGTGCTTGGTGATCACACACCCTATTAACAACCACGTCCCGACTTTTATAACGCGCAAGGGATCATCATAAATCGGTGTCACTTCAGTGTAATTAATATCTTTGAATTAAAGTGTCTTGTCTCATTGCTCATTTATATCAGTTATCTTCTGTAATAGACAGTATCAGTTCTTTCTACGTACGGTCCAACTTTCATCGAGCTATGTTACTTGGCAGTGACTTTAGTTCTTAAGTTTTCCACACCATTGCATGTGAGGTCCTTGTTCATCCTCTTGAAGATACACTTGGTACGCTCCAGAAATCAAAAATCAATCGCAGTGCCGTCATGCGGGCATCCTAGCCATAAAACTAGAGGCGATGGTAAACAGGAAAAGGTGTGAAATGGGTTTCTGGCCGTATTAGTTTCCCAGCCTCCCAAGTCGGTTGCTTTAGGGGAAGGATGTCGGCCCACAAGGTCAGCGTGACAGCAATGTGGGCTGCCTAACTCCAAGGCGACTACCTGCTCGTATTCCACCCGAAAAACGCGTTTTCCTGTTTAACGGACAACATTAGCGCTTACCACACAGGTGACAGCTGTAATTGCTTGTTTCCTGCAGTTTCCTAACATGTCCCATATACCACTGTTTATAAAGCCGTAGGCAATTTCAGGGTGCAAATCCCTGTTCAATGCATAGTTTCGCCGTGTTGTGTGCTGACGTGAGCTGTGAAACTTCGCCTGTATAACAGTTACCGTCACTTTATAGCAGACGGTTTCCATTTTACCGATGAGTAACACGTTTCATGTCGCCTTTTGCGGCACGTAGCTCTCCCAAAAGTTGCCTTTGAAACCTGTGTTGTAGTTTGCGTGGAACAAAAACATAGCGACAGAATTTGAGCGACTGTAGAGGGCGACATAAGGACATAAATAATGGAGGATAGGAAGCAATGTCTGGTATCGTCGTCGAACGGCGCTACAAAGCGCCCAAATTACAAGGGAAAACGCAAGCCCACTTACTGTGTGTGACAGCGGGGTTGTCTGCTACCTCTATAAAGTTAGCTTCCTTTTTCGTGGCAGGGGTGGCGTTTGCCACCTCTATAATGTTAGCTTCCCTTTCGTCTCCATTCGCGAGCGCTGCATGGGAAGAACACCTGCCGGTAACCCCCCCCCCACCCCCTTCGAGCTTATTTTTAAAGTTACATGGTTGTTTTAAAGATACTGTAGGAAAACAGACTTAGTTTACATCTATAAAAGGTTCTCTCTCAATGCATAGTTTGGAAGTAAACCACGCCAAATATTGGGGAAGGTTAGCTAGTGATGGACAGTGGAATATATCTTGATGCTGTCTTCTCGAGGTGTGATTTCTGTGAGGTAAGATCAGTTTTGAAGCCTATCGATCAAATTCTTTGCCTGTCGATAAAAACAGACGAAGCGAGTGCATTTAGAGAGGCGGTCGCTTTAATACTGCACAATGGCAACTCTTCTTTTCCTTGAAAAATCTCGTCGGATAATTGTGGATTGCCGGCCGCTGTGGCCGAGCGGTTTTAGGCGCTTCAGTCTGGAACCGCCCGATCGCTACGGTCGCAGGCTCGAATCCTGCCTCGGGTATGGATGTGTGTGATGTCCTTAGGTTAGTTATGTTTGAGTAGTACTAAGTTCTAGGGGGCTGATGACATCAGATGTTAAGTCCCATAGTGCTGAAAAGCCATTTGAACCATTTTTTAATGAGCGGATTAGTTTCTCCTCGCTACGAGTCAGTTAACAGGATAAATTTGCTCTCCTGCGCATGGGCTACATCTATGAAAAATTTTTTGTAGACAGGTGTTGTAAATCTCCTAAATTTTGCTGAAGTAATAACGACATTACTGTATTCTGTCGGGTACTCATTCACTGTTTTTTGTATCCTCGGTACAAAAATTTTCCTTTGCATTCCCTTTTAATGCCTTTTATGAAACTTTTTATAAATACAACATATCGAGTATTATTCCGGTTGATTGTCAGTGGAAGTAAACTAAAAACTGAAAATAAAAATAAGATGCCGCTTGGGACTCGACCCCACGACCCTCGGACTACTGTACTGTGCTCTTTCCGTTGCGCTGCTTGGGAACTACGTTAACATAAATGGTTCATGCCTCGTGAGACCAGCAGCAAAATGCTATTTTTTCTAAACGCATGTCCATCTGGAGCTGTCTCTCCTGTCAACTTTATTTACGACCAAACCGTGAATATACCATAAATTTGGACCTAATCGGTGATGACAAGTAGGCGCGGTCCCTTTGTCAGTATATGTTCTAGTTAAAGAGTCCTTAAGAGATGTAGTTGGTCATGACGCAGATTTAGAACACTATTGCAAATTGCGGAAGTTTGATTTGGATCCAGCTTTTACTTCTGTTTCAGCAACGACAGGGGGTGATACTCATAACGGTGTGAATGCTTCGATGAGTTACGCGTGTTGCAGCAAACTTCCTCTCAGTCGTCTTCTGTTACACCAGCGGCTAAAAACGGAAGGCCAGCTACAGGGGTCTTCACAATGCGACGAGCAACCTACGTCCTGAAAACCCTGTAAGTAGGCTGCTTATGTTTTCTTTATGTAAGTAGGCTGTTTAGGTTCTTGTCTTTTACTGCTCAGACTTTGAAAAAAAAAAAACACTGAAATTTTACTGTGATGAACAATCTGGACTGTCTTTATGGACTGTGAGAAAATTTTAGCTTTTGACCAACATTGTATAAATAAGTGTGTACATTTGATATCTTTGTTATTGTAATTATGAAAAATTTTATCAAATCATTATTGGCCACTGCCCAAAAATATTTTGTAAAATTTTTTGTGGGGAGCATGGGGGCTATGTAAGTAGGCTGCTTATGTTTTCTTTATGTAAATAGGCTGTTTAGGTTCTTATATTGGTAACGCCGCCGCCATGTAGCGCTCTCTGTACGAAAATCACTGGCTGTGCTGTGTGCAGTCTGTGGCTAGTTTTGCATTGTTGTCTGCCATTGTAGTGTTGGGCAGCGGCAGCTGGATGTGAACAGCGCGTAGCGTTGCGCAGTTAGAGGTGAGCCGCCAGCAGTGGTGGATGTGTGGAAGGAAATGGCGGAGTTTTGAAATTACATATATTATGACTTTTGATGATATTAAGGTAAATACAGTGTTTGTTCTCTATTAAAATCTGTCATTTGCTAACTATCCCTATCAGTAGTTAGTGCCTTCCGTAGTTTGAATCTTTTATTTAGCTGGCAGTAGTGGCGCTCGCTGCATTGCAGTAGTTCGAGTAACGAAGATTTTTGTGAGGTAAGTGATTTGTGAAAGGTACAGGTTAATGTTAATCAGGGCCATTCCTTTGTACGGATTTCTGAAAGTCAGATTGCGTTGCGCTAAAAATATTGTGTGTCAGTTTAAGCACAGTCGTGTATAAATTGTTCAAAGGGGACGTTTCAACCCTATTAACGTTACTGTTTTACTGAGCGCAGTTCTCTATAGAATGTGGATGGTTAAGAACTTGCGGGCTTCGCTGTTAGTGCAGTAGTCTCATCGCGACCACATACGACTCGGTTACTTCGTTGTTTCAATTGGTCGCCAGTTAACTTCAGTACCGTACCGTCGATCAACTGGTTTCCATTCCTGCTTTGTTACGTGGCTCAGTGTGTTTCTGATGAGAGGGAATTCCCACGCGGCAGTCTTTGGGTCGCGCACCCATAAGCGACGATACTTTGTGCGCAGAGAGCGTCAGAGTAATCCTTGAAATGTTCCCACGGAGGCCTTCGCAAATCGCCTTGAGCCAATTGGCGCTTATCAGGACCATGTAACGTATGTTTAATATCTCCGGACGCGTCACAAGCCGATCAATTGCCTCATAAAGCACTCGTTAATTGCGAAACATGCCCGGTCACTGAACGAAGTTTGAACTGAAGAAAATAAATCTTATCGCGAGATAAAGTGAATATCACGCGTCGACCCTAATACGTGCGATCGCCGGATAAGTTATTGAGTGTTTAGAGACTTAACAAGGAGGAAAACTGCGAGGTCTTGATAAAACGGCGTACACGGCCCTTTGCCTATCTGTTACGATGCAGGGTGTGCAGGATCACAACACTACCCACCAGTCTGCTACCTGCCATTTGGAACAACGCTAGAGGCCCAACAGTACTCACCAATCTGCTGCTTGCCTTAAGGGAAAAACACTAGAGATCTAATTGTACTCTGTTTGCTGGACAGGGCCTGCGCGTCTGTCTGACAGCATGCAACCACGCAGCTACCCACAAAAATGTAGAGGCGCCTCAGCCGCCGCAGAGCCAGGCACGCAAGATGCAAAGGGTCCCGCACACAGCCCTGAAAGTGTGGCGCTGTGGAGCAAACAGGGAACCACGCTATTCCACAGTGCACAATAAGATATAAAGGAGACTGGAAAGAGTTTATGAAGGCTTCTCCTAAGGCTGTGCGTTGCTAAACACATTGCTCTTACAGTTATGGTGTTTGTGTTGTGGTCTTCAGTCCTGAGACTGGTTTGATGCAGCTCTCCATGCTACTCTATCCTGTGCAAGTTTCTTCATCTCCCAGTACCTACTGCAGCCTACATCCTTCTGAATCTGCTTAGTGTATTCATCTCTACGATTTTTACCCTCCACGCTGCCCTCCAGTACCAAATTGGTGATCCCTTGATGCCTCAGAACATGTCCTACCAACCAATCCCATCTTCTACTCAAGTTGTGCCACAAACTATTCTTCTCCCCAATTCTATTCAATACTTCCTCCTAAGTTATGTGATCTACCCATCTAAGCTTCAGCATTCTTCTGTAGCACCACATTTCGAAAGCTTCTATTCTCTTCTTCTCTAAACTATTTATCGTCCATGTTTCACTTCCATAAATGGCTACACTCCATACAAATACCTGCAGAAACGACTTCCTGACACTTAAATCTATACTCGATGTTAACAAATTTCTCTTCTTCAGAAACGCTTTCCTTGCCATTGCCAGTCTACATTTTATATCCTCCCTACTTCGACCATCATCAGTTACTTTGCTCCCCAAATAGCAAAACTCCTTTACTACTTTAAGTGTCTCATTTCCTAATCTAATTCCCTCAACATCACCCGACTTAATTCGACTACATTCCATTATCCTCGTTTTGCTTTTGTTGATGTTCATCTTATACCCTCCTTTCAACATACTGTCCATTCCGTTCAACTGCTCTTCCAAGTCCTTTGCAGTCTCTGACAGAATTACAATGTCATCGGCGGACCTCAAAGTTTTTATTTCTTCCCCATGGATTTTAATACCTACTCCGAACTTTTCTTTTGTTTCCTTTACTCCTTGCTTAATATACAGATTGAATAGCATCGGGGAGAGGCTACAACCCTGTCTCACTCCCTTCCCAACGACTGTTTCCCTTTCATGTCCCTCACTCTTATAATTGCCATCTGGTTTTTGTACAAATTGTAAATAGCCTTTCGCTCCATGTATTTTACCCCTGCCACCTTCACAATTTGAAAGAGATTATTCCAGTCAACATTGTCAAAAGCTTTCTCTAAGTCTACAAATGCTAGAAACGTAGGTTTGCCTTTCCTTAATCTAGCTTCTAAGATAAGCCGTAGGGTCAGTATTGCCTCACGTGTTCCACCTTTTCTACGGAATCCAAACTGATCTTCCCCGAGGCCAGCTTCTACCAGTTTTTTTATTCGTCTGTAAAGAATTCGCGTTAGTATTTTGCAGCTGTGACCTATTAAACTGATGGTTCGGTAATTTTCACATCTGTCAACACCTGCTTTCTTTGGGATTGGAATTACTACATTCTTCTTGAAGTCTGAGGGAATTTCGCCTGCCTCATACATCTTGTTCACCAGATGGTAGAGTTTTGTCAGGACTGGCTCTCCCAAGGCTGTCAGTAGTTCTAATGGAATGTTGTCTACTCCCGGGGCCTTGTTTCGACTCAGGTCTTTCAGTGCTCTGTCGAACTCTTCACGCAGTATCATATCTCCCATTTCATCTTCATCTACCTCCTCTTCCATTTCCATAATATTGTCCTCAAGAACATCGCCTCTGTATAGATCCCCTATATACTCCTTCCACCTTTCTGCTTTCCCTTCTTTGCTTAGAACTGGGTTTCCATCTGAGCTCTTGATATTCATACAAGTGGTTCTCTTTTCTCCAAAGGTCTCTTTAATTTTCCTGTGGGCAGTATCTATCTTACTCCTAATGAGATAAGCCTCTACATCCTTACATTTATCCTCTAGCCATCCCTGCTTAGCCATTTTGCACTTCCTGTCGATCTCATTTTTGAGACTTTTGTATTCCTTTTTGCCTGCTTCATTTACTGCATTTTTATATTTTCTCCTTTCATCAATTAAATTCAATATTTCTTCTGTTACCCAAGGATTTATACTAGCCCTCGTCTTTTTACCTACTTGATCCTCTGCTGCGTTCACTACTTCTTGCCTCAAAGCTACCCATTCTTCTTCTACTGTATTTCTTTCCCCCATTCCTGCCATTTGTTCCCCTACGCTCTCCCTGAAACTCTGTACAACCTTTGGTTTAGTCAGTTTATCCAGGTCCCATCTCCTTAAATTCCCACGTTTTTGCAGTTTCTTCAGTTTTAATCTACAGTTCATAACCAATAGATTGTGGTCAGAGTCCACATCTGCCCCTGGAAATGTCTTACGCGACTGCGAAATTAATGACACCTCCAAACTTTCACTTGTTACAGTTTTGTAGGCTACTAGTGTGTTAGTATTTTCATATGCTTGTGTCCTTTTTTTTAGCGTTGTTGACCGTCTATCTGTCCATGTCTTAAGACCGTTGTCAGGAACGGGTAGAAGTACGAAGTTGAAATTTGTGTCAAAAAATAATGTCCAAGGTCCCTTGGCGGTGCAAAAAAAATTAAGCTTCTAAGCCAGTAAAATCAAAAGATACTGCCACTTATGTCACATTTTTGATACTCTCAAACCCACTCATCAAAACCTGTTGATGAACTATCTACGAGGCGTGTTTTTTTTTTAAGTAAGTACCGTTTTGAAACGAAAAAAAGTCGTGCTAAGATATCTCAATCATTTTATTTTTACATGAAAGCCTGTACCTTAATCTCCTTTTACATAATTTCCATCAATATTGAGGCACTTGTCATAACGTTATACCAGTTTTTGAATACGCTCCTCATAGAAGTCTGCCGCCCGACTTGTTAACCACTGCATCACCACTGTTTTGACTTCGTCATCGTCTTGAAGACGCTGACCGCCCAGGTGTTTCTTCAAGTGCAGGAACAGATGGTAGTCACTGGGCACAAGATCGGAGCTGTACGGAGGATGATCTAGAGTTTCCCATCGAAAAGATGTGATGAGATCTTTGGCCTGATTCGCCACATGCGGACGGGCATTGTCTTGCAACAAAACGATGCCCTTGCTCAACTTCCATGGACTGTTGCTTTGATTCTGGTATGACCTAGGCGACCCATGTTTCATCGCCCGTAACAATTTGGCTTAAGAAATCATCACCGTCGTTGTGGTACCGCTCAAGGAAAGGCAATGCACTGGCTAAACGTTTGGTTTTGTGCACATCCGTCAACATTTTCGGTACCCAACGCGCGCACAATTTTCGGTAATTTAAGTGCTCGGTCACAATGCCTTACAAAACACTACGAGAAACATTGTGAAAGTCATCCCGCAAGGAGGAAATCGTAAAGCGTCTGTTTTGTCTCACCTTATTGTCCACTTCCTGCACCAAACTTTCATTAACGACCGAAGGACGCCCACTCCGTTGTTCATCATGCACATTTGTGCGGCCATCTTTAAATGCTCTCACCCACTTTCTTACCATTCCATCACTCATAATGTTTTCTCCGTAAACTGCACAGATCTCACGATGAATATCGATGGCTTTTAGGCCTTTAGCACTAAGAAATCTTATAGCAGCCCGTACTTCACAGTCGGTGGGACTTACGATTATCGGAGGAATCTTAAACTCTCAGTACACAACGTAAACAAGGAAGAATGAGACTGTAATGACGCCAGTGCGTAGATTAATGTACAGGCTTTGATATAAAAGTAAAATTATTGAGATATCTTAGTATCCCTTCTTTTAATTTCAAAACGGTACTTACTTAAAAAAACACGCCTCGTATATAGGCCTCCATAATGAAGTTTGTACAGAACCCTTGGAGCGCGAGTTCTATTCACACTTGTCCGGTTATTTTACATTTGTCACATTTTTCTGTAGTTTTTTGCAATATGCTAAATAAATAAATAACCTTTCTGACGTCGTGCTGAACGATTCAGTCGTTCACCTCGAGTCTCGCTGCTTTTCTTCGTAAGATGAGAAGAGATTCTGCTGCACTATCTTGATAGTGTCCCCTGATGATGTTACAAGCTAAATGAGACGGGCAGATTTTACCGGTTTGAGATCAGATAACCTGGTCCAGAAACGAATGAATCGACACTTGAAAGCGGAAGTGATATCATGTTAGCTTTAACTTAGACTGCTGATGATGCTGAAAACCCATTTATGTGTATTTTTGTGAGAATATTTTTTATCTTCACAGCTCGCACAAGGTACTACACTCAAACAGTTGATCAAAGTGTCGTGCCGCAGCTTCTATGCGTGCCTGAAATCGCCGCACAGGGTACTGCCGTGACTGTTCAGGGAACCCGGCGTTGTTGGAGTAACAGCAGTGTCGCAGACAGCCAAAGTTCGTGCCAGGAGATCCTCTCAAGTTTCAACAGGTGTCACGCATACACGACTTCTCATAAGGAAGGAAAGCAAGTGAATGAGCTGCTTGCGAAACAGGACCTCCTCTCTGTCCAGCTTTCAGAGAAGATTTGACGCAAGTGTTCACGAACGGGATGTGCGACGTGAACGGAGGTCCACCAGGTTGAAGTCACCAAACGTGAAAAAGATGGAATGGGATATCGAGCTTGTTACTGCTGCCGCTTTCCACAGCTAGAGTATACATACTCGTTTCAAATCTAAACGCCCTTTCCTTGCTGAAATACTAATAATTAACGTTTAGCTTCCAGATTCGTGTATCCACTGAAAATGCCTTTAACAAAATAGTTAAAGCTAAAAGTGCTTGCATACTAAACATTACTATTGCAGCAACAAATGTGAGACCTTCCGTCGATTTGGGGATAATGTCTCCCAGAAACACACTGTCGGCTGCTGCAGTTACGCAGAGATCGACGAAGAAGCAGGTACGAACCAGATAATCAATCAGCGGCAATGGCCGCCCACAAGTCCACAGCAAATCTGTGTTGGTGGCTCCTCACAGCTATAATCTGGGAATTCCCTGAGGGACATTGCTAGCGAGGTGGCTGAGGTAGTGGTAAGCCACTAGATCAGGGGCGGGCAGGAATTCTGCACGTGTGCGGTGCACATGCACGTGTGCAGTTAACAGGTGTTCTGCGTGCACACAGGGGCAAGCTGGCCACCCGCTTCTCAAACCTCCCCACCATACCGTCTCACCGCTTCTTCCCCTGTAATGCGTTTTGTTTCCTGGCCTGCTTTATTAAATGAAGCAATAAGGTTAGTAGGAGTGTTTGAAAGTAATCATGGTTTGAAAGAGTACCTATTACCTACGATGCGTTTTGTTTAATTATCACAGGCGGAGTTTACAATACGTTTAATGTCTGGAACAAAATTTCTACATACAGACAAACGCAAACAGTTACGTAAATTTTCATTACTGATGTTTGCTCTTAACCGGGACTTATTAATTTTCATAACAGAAAAAAATCTCTCACAAAAGTATGTCGAGCCCAACATTGACTATCTTCATGACTTCACGATAGAGACGAGGAAACTCATGCTGTGGAAACTCGCGATAAAGATCTATTACGCGTGTTGCCAAAAGGAACTTGTCTCGGAGACGAGAATTACACTGTAGATCTATTAATTCCATTTGCAAACTGAGATGAATATCATCTACAGAAACCAGATTCTCTCGAGAACTATTCAAAACCTTGGGATAAGTAAGATATATTCCCAAATCGCTTGAGAAATTCCTCTTTTATTGCACTAAGAACGGCAACATACTGAAATTTATTATAATGGCGTTCAATATTAAACTTCCGCTCACCAGCGAGAATACTGTCACATATTATACATTTCCAATTTTCACGTTTTTCCACAGAGAACAAATGATTCTCCCATTCCTTTTTAAAAGATAGAAAATCTCCAATTCTCCGTTTCCTTGATTCACCCTGCATTTTCCGGTTATTGAAATACAACGTTCACTACGTAGTGGTCGCTTCGCTTCAACGTCCGCAGCTTAGCCTGGCACTACACTGCCGCAACCTGCAGGCTGTCGGCACTGTCCCGTTCGACGGTTGCACGCGAGCAGCACACGTGCAGCGCTGTGCGCTCATGAGCCGCGTGCAGCGTTTGCCCGCCCCTGCACTAGATCCTTAATTAGGACAGCGGTTCCACTCGCTATTCAGATTTATGTTTCCCATGATTCTCATCAGTCTCTTAAGGCCACTTCCCATTTCCTTCCCCAACCTGAACCTGTACTCATGCTCTAATGACCTCGTCACCGACACGACATTAAACCCCAGTCCTCCTTTCTTTCTTTTCAACAGCCCATACATCGCTGTTGCAACGGGCAAGCGTCCCGTCTCTGGTGGAAGACACTTTGCCCGGAGAAGAGCATGGGCGCTGGTCAGTGACGAATCAGATCCAACACACAGCGATGCAGTAACCATTGGCTCACCACGACACGAGGACCAAAGTCAGCAGGAGACTGAGGTCACACTTTCTGTGGGCGTTAGTGGATACCTGATGTTCTCGCATTGCTTTCCACTCACTAGTGAGCATGACCTCCGCTTTACGTGTAAGTAATCGAGTGTAGATGCAAGTCTCTCATTCTCACAAAGTTCCCCCTAGTCGGGAACGGGTGCACGTAGCTGCCCTTCTCGCGCACTGTAATGTGTTACCAATTGCCGTGATCCCATTAACTGTCGGATCAGCTTGGAAACATGGTGCGTGTCGGATATCCCCTACATTAGGAAAGTCCACTGCACCTGACGGGATACCAATTCGATTCTACACAGAGTACGCGAAAGAACTTGCCCCCCTTCTAACAGCCGTGTACCGCAAGTCTCTAGAGGAACGGAAGGTTCCAGATGATTGGAAAAGAGCACAGGTAGTCCCAGTCTTCAAGAAGGGTCGTCGAGCAGATGCGCAAAACTATAGACCTATATCTCTGCCGTCGATCTGTTGTAGAATTTTAGAACATGTTTTTGGTCGAGTATCATGTCGTTTTTGGAAACTCAGAATCTACTATGTAGGAATCAACATGGATTCCGGAAACAGCGATCGTGTGAGACCCAACTCGCTCTATTTGTTCATGAGACCCAGAAAATATTAGATACAGGCTCCCAGGTAGATGCTATTTTTCTTGACTTCCGGAAGGCGTTCGATACAGTTCCGCACTGTCGCCTGATAAACAAAGTAAGAGCCTACGGAATATCAGACCAGCTGTGTGGCTGGATTGAAGAGTTTTTAGCAAACAGAACACAGCATGTTGTTATCAACGGAGAGACGTCTACAGACGTTAAAGTAACCTCTGGCGTGCCACAGGGGAGTGGTATGGGACCATTGCTTTTCACAATATATATAAATGACCTAGTAGATAGTGTCGGAAGTTCCATGCGGCTTTTCGCGGAAGATGCTGTAGTATACAGAGAAGTGGCAGCATTAGAAAATTGTAGCGAAATGCAGGAAGATCTGCAGCGGATAGGCACTTGGTGCAGGGAGTGGCAACTGACCCTTAACATAGACAAATGTAATGTATTGCGAATACATAGAAAGAAGGATCCTTTATTGTATGATTATATGATAGCAGAACAAACACTGGTAGCAGTTACTTCTGTAAAATATCTGGGAGTATGCGTGCGGAACGATTTGAAGTGGAATGATCATATAAAATTAATTGTTGGTAAGGCGGGTACCAGGTTGAGATTCATTGGGAGAGTCCTTAGAAAATGTTGTCCATCAACAAAGGAGGTGGCTTACAAAACACTCGTTCGACCTATACTTGAGTATTGCGCATCAGTGTGGGATCTGTACCAGATCGGGTTGACGGAGGAGATAGAGAAGATCCAAAGAAGAGCGGCGCGTTTCGTCACAGGGTTATTTGGTAACCGTGATAGCGTCACGGAGATGTTTAGCAAACTCAAGTGGCAGACTCTGCAAGAGAGGCGCTCTGCATCGCGGTGTAGCTTGCTCGCCAGGTTTCGAGAGGGTGCGTTTCTGGATGAGGTATCGAATATATTGCTTCCCCCTACTTATACCTCCAGAGGAGATCACGAATGTAAAATTAGAGAGTTTAGAGCGCGCACAGAGGCTTTCAGACAGTCGTTCTTCCCGCGAACCATACGCGACTGGAACAGGAAAGGGAGGTAATGACAGTGGCACGTAAAGTGCCCTCCGCAACACACCGTTGGGTGGCTTGCGGAGTATAAATGTAAATGTAACTGTAGATGTAGTCCTTGGCTCGATGCACATTGTTAGTTTCTCTGCAGTTCCCATTCGTTCACCTGTACGAGGAAATTGTCTCTGCTAATTCTGTAGCCGGGTATTAAGCACATTCTGTATAGGTGATCGACTGTACATCCTGTGCACAGAGACTGCTACATTACGTGTCCTTACATCGACACTGACCATGTTGCTGTACACGAGACGCCACCTGCAGTGTTTTTGTCGTTTCCTGTCTCCACCTTTCGTAATGCATGCGTATCTGCTGATCATGTTTGTCTGTGAAAGTACCAAATAAATCTATTACATCGCACAAGAACCGATTGGTAGGTTCTCGAAAAGCACTGGCAGATTTATCCTACATCATGTCCGACTTTGAAACTTTTGCTCTGCCAATTCTGGCCTTATGCACAAGCCAGGAAGTTCGTGTCCTCACCACCGAGAAAACGATACATTTATTAATAAATTCCAACCAACTGAGGGCATCCCCTACTACGAAAATACCTGATGATTCGAATAGGCTACGAAGCTAATTGGAAAGCTGGTATTGACACTGCCTCAAAGTAGTTTAGTCTTCGTTTCTAGAATGTTCGCCGGCTAGGGCAGAATAAAAAATTTAAGCACCTAATCATGCTAGATTTACAGACTTTTGCCTAATAAATACAACGAAATTACAGTCCAAAGATGTAATGTAGTAAAATTTGAAATTTTAGCTTGAAAATGTGACTTCGCACCAGATGGTAACATAATAAACAACAAACTTACTTGACTGAAGATGAAATCCGTGAAAATGGGATCTAACTAGCAAACGGAGCTATTGCTATTTTGCCGAAAACTGACATAAATGCGTCTGACATAGATGCGACAAGCTCATAGCGGCTGGAAGTGATTTAGTTGGTTGGTTGTTTGGGGAAGGAGACCAGACAGCGTGGTCATCGGTCTCATCGAAGTAGGGAAGGATGGGGAAGGAAGTCGGCCGCGCCCTTTCAGAGGAACCATCCCGGCATTTGCCTGGAGTGATTTAGGGAAATCACGAAGTGATTTAGTACTATCAAAAACTGCACCCTATACACGACGCCGCTGATGTCAAAATTTCGGCGAAAGATATTTGGGTGTAGGACTTTTTTTTACCAAGGTGAACTTACTCGTGGTATTCTTATGTTGCACTCCGAGCAAGTTAGCACAAAGGTTAAGCTACATAATACGCTTACATTTGTGCATGTGTATGGAAGCAGATAAAGACTGCGACTCCTTATGAACTTTATGCACAACACACATTTTTGCTTCAGACGCTTTTTAACACAACCGTAATATTTGTAGTATGGTGGATGCGTTTTAGTAGTAGCCTGTCATTATTAGGTATCCATGTGGTGATTACACATAATTTTAAAAAACAACGTCGAGCAACGACCAAAACACCACCTTCAAGTCACCTAAATAAATGTTCGTGACAGTTTCCGGTTGTTCCACGACAGTTTGAAGCCGCGCAGCACTATCTGCAGAGAATAGTGATGGCAAATCATCTTGCCCGATTATATTTGCCGCAAGTGCAACACCTTTGTGTGAATGTTGGATTGCTCGCGTGCGCGATTAGACATTATAATGTACGGTATAGTACGGGCAGCCTGCTGGTGCTCACCCCACGTGCCGCTTGCGTAGCCGGATGGTCTCCTCCTTGGGTATCTGCTCGAGCGGGTCCATCTGGCCCGCACGCTGATTGCTGTCGGTCATTGTCGCCCCACGTGACGATGCGCGCTGCTTGGAGTCTGCCTGCCTTCTGCGCCGCTCGCGCTCGCCGCTGCTGCTCTAGTGCGGTTGCGCGCGCACCTCCGCCTACCCCCACCACCGCGGTGAGCGGCCCCCTCCACCATCTGGCGCGGCTGGACTGGGCCAACGGCCGTGTCCGCGAGAAGGTCAGAGCCGTGGGCGCCGGCCAGGTGCACCTCTGAATCCAGCAGGGCCCTGAGGCCATACGTCACAGGCTCACACCGTGTCCTGCAGCCAGTAGCGTGAGCAAGTCAGCTGGGACTGGTTCGTTACTGTAGCGAAGACATACCGACTGCCAATGCACCTATTACGGTGCTTTAACCCTTCTGCTATCTTGGATCTAGTATACAGGGTGTTACAAAAAGGTACGGCCAAACTTTCAGGAAACACTCCTCACGGAAAAGATGTTATGTGGACATGTATCCGCAAACGCTTAATTTCCATGTTAGAGCTCATTTTAGTTTCGTCAGTATGTACTGTACTTCCTCGATTCACCGCCAGTTGGCCCAATTGAAGTAAGGTAATGTTGACTTCGGTGCTTGTGTTGACATGCGACTCATTGCTCTACAGTAGCACATCAGTACGTAGCATCAACAGGTTCGTGTTCATCACGAACGTGGTTTTGCAGTCAGTGCAACGTTTACAAATGCGGAGTTGGCAGATGCCCATTTGATGTATTGGTTAGCACGGGGCAATAGCCGTGGCGCGGTACGTTTGTATCGAGACAGATTTCCAGAACGAAGGTGTCCCGACAGGAAGACGTTCGAAGCAATTGATCGGCGTCTTAGCCGAGCACGGACCATTCCAGCCTATGACTCGCGACTGGGGAAGACCTAGAACGACGAGGACACCTGCAATGGACGAGGCAATTCTTCGTGCAGTTGACGCTAACCCTAATGTCAGCGTCAGAGAAGTCGCTGCTGTACAAGGTAACGTTGACCACGTCACTATATGGAGAGTGCTACGGGAGAACCAGTTGTTTCCGTACCATGTACAGCGTGTGCAGGCACTATCAGCAGCTGATTGGCCTCCACGGGTACACTTCTGCGAATGGTTCATCCAACAATGTGTCAATCCTCATTTCAGTGCAAATGTTCTCTTTACGGATGAGGCTTCATTCCAACGTGATCAAACTGTAAATTTTCACAATCAACATGTGTGGGCTGACGAGAATCGGCACGCAGTTGTGCAATCACGTCATCAACACAGATTTTCTGTGAACGTTTCGGCAGGCAATGTTGGTGATGTCTTGACTGGGCCTCATGTTCTTCCACCTACGCTCAATGCAGCACGTTATCATGATTTCATACTAGATAATCTACCTGTGCTGTTAGAACATGTGCCTTTACAAGTACGACACAACACGTGGTTCATGCACGATCGAGCTCCTGCACATTTCAGTCGAAGTGTTCGTACGCTTCTCAACAACGGATTCGGTGACCGATGGATTGGTAGAGGCGGACCAATTCCGTGGCCTCCACGCTCTGCTGACCTCAACCCTCTTGACTTTCATTTATGAGGGCATTTGAAAGCTCTTGTCTACGCAACCCCGGCACCAAATGTAGAGACTCTTCGTGCTTGTATTGTGGACGGCTGTGATACAATACGCCATTCTCCAGGCTTGCATCAGCGCATCAGGGATTCCATGCGACGGAGGGTGGATGCATGTATCTACATCTACATCCATACTCCGCAAGCCACCTGACAGTCTGTGGCGGAGTACCTCTATCGGTTCTCCCTTCTATTCCAGTCTCGTATTGTTCGTGGAAAGAAGGATTGTCGGTATGCCTCTGTGTGGGCTCTAATCTCTCTGATTTTATCCTCATGGTCTCTTCGCGAGATATACGTAGGAGGGAGCAATATTCTGCTTGACTCCTCGGTAAAGGTATGTTCTCGAAACTTCGACAAAAGCCCGTACCGAGTGTCTCTCCTGCAGAGTCTTCCACTGGCGTTTATCTATCATCACCGTAACGCTTTCGCGATTACTAAATGATCCTGTAACGCAGCGCGCTGCTCTCCGTTGGATCTTCTCCATCTCTTCTGTCAACCCTATCTGGTACGGGTCCCACACTGTTGAGCAGTATTCAAGCAGTGGGCGAACAAGCGTACTGTAACCTACTTCCTTTGTTTTCGGATTGCATTTCCTTAGGATTCTTCCAATGAATCTCAGTTTGACATCTGCTTTATAGACGATCAACTTTATATGATCATTCCATTTTAAATCACTCCTAATGCGTACTCCCAGATAATTTATGGAATTAACTGCTTCCAGTTGCTGACCTGCTATTTTGTAGCTAAATGATAAGGGATCTATCTTTCTGTGTATTCGCAGCACATTACACTTGTCTACATTGAGATTCAATTGCCATTCCCTGCACCATGCGTCTATTCGTAGCAGATCCTCCTGCATTTCAGTACAATTTTCCATTGTTACAACCTCTCGATACACCACGCATCATCTGCAAAAAGCCTCAGTGAACTTCCGATGTCATCCACAAGGTCATTTATGTATACTGTGAATAGCAACGGTCCTAAGACACTCCCCTGCGGCACACCTGAAACCACTCTTACTTCGGAAGACTTCTCTGCTGCGTTCTGTTATCTAGGAACTCTTCAATCCAATCACACAATTGGTCTGATAGTCCATATGCTCTTACTTTGTTCATTAAACGACTGTGGGGAACTGTATCGAACGCCTTGCGGAAGTCAAGAAACACGACATCTACCTGTGAACCCGTGTCTATGGCTCTCTGTGTCTCGTGGACGAATAGCGCGAGCTGGGTTTCACACGACCGTCTTTTTCGAAACCCATGCTCATTCCTACAGAGTAGATTTCTAGTCTCCAGAAAAGTCATTACACTCGAACATAAAACGTGTTCCAAAATTCTACAACTGATCGACGTTAGAGATATAGGTCTATAGTTCTGCACATCTGTTCCACGTCCCTTCTTGAAAACTGGGATGACCTGTGCCCTTTTCCAATCCTTTGGAACGCTACGCTCTTCTAGAGACCTACGATACACCGCTGCAAGAAGAGGGGCAAGTTCCTTCGCGTTCTCTGTGTAAAATCGAACTGGTATCCCATCAGGTCCAGCGGCCTTTCCTATTTTGAGCGATTTTAATTGTTTCTCTATCCCTCTGTCGTCTATTTCGATATCTACCTTTTTGTCATCTGTGCCACAATCTAGAGAAGGAACTACAGTGCAGTCTTCCTCTGTGAAACAGCTTTGGAAAAATGCATTTAGTATTTCGGCCTTTAGTCTGTCATCCTCTGTTTCAGTACCATTTTGGTCACAGAGTGTCTGGACATTTTGTTTTGAGCCACCTACCACTTTGACATAAGACCAAAATTTCTTAGGATTTTCTGCCAAGTCAGTACATAGAACTTTACTTTCGAATTCATTGAACGCCTCTCGCATAGCCCTCCTCACACTACATTTCGCTACGCGTAATTTTTGTTTGTCTGCAAGGCTTTGGCTATGTTTATGTTTGCTGTGAAGTTCCCTTTGCTTCCGCAGCAGTTTCCTAACTCGGTTGTCGTACCACGGTGGCTCTTTTCCATCTCTTACGATCTTGCTTGGCACATACTCATCTAACGCATATTGTACGATGGTTTTGAACTTTGTCCACTGATCCTCAACACTATCTGTACTTGAGACAAAACTTTTGTGTTGAGCCGTCAGGTACTCTGTAATCTGCCTTTTGTCACTTTTGCTAAACTGAAAAATCTTCCTACCTTTTCTGATATTTCTATTTACGGCTGAAATCATCGATGCAGTAACCGCTTTATGATCGCTGATTCCCTGTTCTGCGTTAACTTTTTCAAATAGTTCGGGTCTGTTTGTCACCAGAAGGTCTAATATGTTATCGCCACGAGTCGGTTCTCTGTTTAACTGCTCAAGGTAGTTTTCAGATAAAGCACTTAAAAAAAATTTCACTGGATTCTTTGTCCCTGCCACCCGTTATGGACGTTTGAGTCTCCCAGTCTATATCCGGCAAATTAAAATCTCCACCCAGAACTATAACATGGTGGGGAAATCTACTCGAAATATTTTCCAAATTATCCTTCAGGTGCTCAGCCACATCAGCTGCTGAGCCAGGGGGCCTATAGAGACATCCAATTACCATGTCTGGGCCTGCTTTAACCGTGACCTTCACCCAAATGATTTCACATTTCGGATCTTCGTCAATTTCCTTCGATACTATTGTACTTCTTATCGCTATAAACACGCCTCCCCCTTCACTGTCCAGCCTGTCTCTGCGGTATACATTCCAATCTGAGTTTAAGATTTCATTACTGTTTACGTCTGGTTTCAGCGAACTTTCTGTCCCTAGTACTATGTGGGCGTTGTGACCGTTTATTAATGAGAACAGTTCTGGGACCTTTCTATAGACGCTCCTGCAGTTTACTATTAGCACATTAATACTGTTATTCCCTGTTGCATTTTGCCTACTCCTACCTTGCTGCGTCTCAGGAGGCGTCTTGTCGGGTCTAGGGAGGGAATTCTCTAACCTAAAAAACCCACATGTGCACTCCACACGTACTCCGCTACCCTCGTAGCCGCTTCCGGCGTGTAGTGCACGCCTGACCTATTCAGGAGGACCCTACATTTCTCCACCCGATAGCGGAGGTCGAGAAATTTGCACCCCAGATCTCCGCAGAATCGTCTGAGCCTCTGGTTTAAGCCTTCCACTCGGCTCCAAACCAGAGGACCGCGATCGGTTCTGGGAACGATACTACAAATAGTTAGCTCTGATTCCACCCCGCGAGCGAGGCTTTCCGCCTTAAACAATTCCACCAACCGCCTGTACGAACTGAGGATGACCTCTGAACCCAGACGGCAGGAGTCATTGGTGCCGACATGAGCAACAATTTGCAGTCGGGTGCACCCAGTGCTCTCTATCGCCGCCGGCAGGGCCTCCTCCACATCTCGGATGAGACCCCCCGGCAAGCAGACAGAGTGAACACTGGCCTTCTTCCGCGACCTTTCCGCTATTTCCCTAAGGGGCTCCATCACCCGCCTAACGTTGGAGCTCCCAATAACTAATAAACCCCTCCCCCCGTGTGCCTGCTCGGACCTTGCTAAAGGAGCGGCCACATGTCCACTCACAGGCAGAGCGGGCGATGCCACACGGCCAGCCTCCACATTGACCCTCAGCCTCGTGCGCCGCGAACGCCGCTGAACCCGCCACTCCCCTCGGGGAGAGGGTGGCCCAACCGCGCCCGGTACCCGCGAAGATGTCTCGACAGCAGGGACCGTGGGTGAAGCATGTAACACCTGGGGTGTACCTTGCGACGCACCAGACTCCCCACTGCCGCTACACTCCGAGGCAGCAGCCTGAAGACGGCTGACCGCGGCCATCAACACGTTCAGCTGTTCGCGAACAGTGGCCAGCTCCTCCTGCGTCCGTACACAGCAGTCACACATCCTATCCATCCTAAGAAATCAATTTACTGTAGAGAGTTTATCAACTTTTAGCTAGACTGCTAATTCACTAAAGGCGGCTGACTAAACTATGGTTGCTAGCCACTTCTTGTAGAAAACAATGAAAATAGCACTACCGGTCTCTGGACTGTATTGAAAACAAACACTAGCACTACTGGCACTATGGCTGACTAAAGGGACTCACTCTGACTGTATTCAAAACAAATACGAAATCTATGGAACACTATTACTAGCACTCGATAATTAAAGGTTCCTAAAAGCAAAAACACACGGAAGAAGAAATGACAAGTAAGAAAAATACAGTTAACACTTGAATTAAGGTAGCTCGCTGCACAGCAGACGTGAAGCAGACGGCGGTTAGGACGACACTGACACTAACTCGCTAACGGAGGACATTTTGAACATTTCCTGTAACAAAGTGTTTGAAGTCACGCTGGTACGTTCTGTTGCTGTGAGTTTCCATTCCATGATTAATGTGATTTGAAGAGAAGTAATAAAATGAGCTCTAACATGGAAAGTAAGCGTTTCCGGACACATGTCCACAGAACATATTTTCTTTCTTTGCGTGTGAGGAATGTTTCCTGAAAGTTTGGCCGTACCTTTTTGTAACACCCTGTAGAATCAAGCATGTCTGTTGACAAGGAAATTGATGCTCGCATTGGAAGAGCTGCGACAACTTTTGGCAAACTCTCTACAAGTTTTTGGAAAAACAACAAACTCTCTGTGACCACCAAAATTCTTGTATATCAAACTTGCGTCCTCAGCATCATTTTGTATGCATCGGAAACTACCTATGCCAGACGAAAACGTCGCCTTAATGCTTTCCACATGCGCTGCCTAAGATCCATCCCCGGAGTAACGTGGAAGGACCGAGTGACCAACGAAGCTGTGCTATCTAAAACTAACTGCAACAGTACTTCAGCTATCTTGAAGCAGAGACGACTCCGCTGGCTGGGACACGTCCACCGTATGGATCCTGACAGATTACCACGTGAGGTGATGCTTGGAAAGATCTCTACAGCCAAAAGACCTGTAGGACGTCCTGTATGGGTGTTCAAGGACTCCTGTAAATGAGATGTGAAGAGCTTTGGAATCGACACAAACAGATGGGAGGCACGGGTTAGCATGAGACCAGAGTGGCGTGATGATATATCATCTGGAATGTCGAAGCATGATGAAGGCTTGTTAGACAGATTAAGGCAGAAAAAGCTTCGCAATGCTACTACTGCTCCTGCCTCAGCAGCCAGATACAATTGTGACAATTGCGGCAAGAGATGCCGTGCTGCCATTGGCTTGACAAGTCATATGAAATAATGCAACCCATAAACACACAGACACTGCAACAATCATCTACCAAGATATCGTGGCCAATATACACTCCTGGAAATTGAAATAAGAACACCGTGAATTCATTGTCCCAGGAAGGGGAAACTTTATTGACACATTCCTGGGGTCAGATACATCACATGATCACACTGACAGAACCACAGGCACATAGACACAGGCAACAGAGCATGCACAATGTCGGCACTAGTACAGTGTATATCCACCTTTCGCAGCAATGCAGGCTGCTATTCTCCCATGGAGACGATCGTAGAGATGCTGGATGTAGTCCTGTGGAACGGCTTGCCATGCCATTTCCACCTGGCGCCTCAGTTGGACCAGCGTTCGTGCTGGACGTGCAGACCGCGTGAGACGACGCTTCATCCAGTCCCAAACATGCTCAAAGGGGGACAGATACGGAGATCTTGCTGGCCAGGGTAGTTGACTTACACCTTCTAGAGCACGTTGGGTGGCACGGGATACATGCGGACGTGCATTGTCCTGTTGGAACAGCACGGCGCCAAACACGCATACGACCATCATTGGCACCAAGGCAGAAGCGACTCTCATCGCTGAAGACGACACGTCTCCATTCGTCCCTCCATTCACGCCTGTCGCGACACCACTGGAGGCGGGCTGCACGATGTTGGGGCGTGAGCGGAAGACGGCCTAACGGTGTGCGGGACCGTAGCCCAGCTTCATGGAGACGGTTGCGAATGGTCCTCGCCGATACCCCAGGAGCAACAGTGTCCCTAATTTGCTGGGAAGTGGCGGTGCGGTCCCCTACGGCACTGCGTAGGATCCTACGGTCTTGGCGTGCATCCGTGCGTCGCTGCGGTCCGGTCCCAGGTCGACGGGCACGTGCACCTTCCGCCGACCACTGGCGATAACATCGATGTACTGTGGAGACCTCACGCCCCACGTGTTGAGCAATTCGGCGGTACGTCCACCCGGCCTCCCGCATGCCCACTATACGCCCTCGCTCAAAGTCCGTCAACTGCACATACGGTTCACGTCCACGCTGTCGCGGCATGCTACCAGTGTTAAAGACTGCGATGGAGCTCCGTATGCCACGGCAAACTGGCTGACACTGACGGCGGCGGTGCACAAATGCTGCGCAGCTAGCGCCATTCGATGGCCAACACCGCGGTTCCTGGTGTATCCGCTGTGCCGTGCGTGTGATCATTGCTTGTACAGCCCTCTCGCAGTGTCCGGAGCAAGTATGGTGGGTCTGACACACCGGTGTCAATGTGTTCTTTTTTCCATTTCCAGGAGTGTATAACCCTTTCGGTCATGGCGTTCTCATATAAGGACGTACTAAATAAATGCTTAGAATATTAAAATTCGTTAAATTTTCCCATTTGTAACTATTGTCCTCATATTGTCACAAGCAGAGAGTCTATTTGAAAACAGTGTCGACATCTCCTGTCAATCTGTGGTACCACAAAACGAAACTGAATGTGCACAGTAACACGGACGCTTCCCAGTGATCTGTATCTCCTATCAGCCGGTTAATATCTTCTGAGTTTAGGTAAAAAAAATTATTTGTGTATAGAAAGGTGCATTCTTGAAGGTGAAAACTAAAGGTGTCTTTCAGAACGAAGGTAAGTAACATATTTATAACTTTATTCATGTCTCCAAATGAGGACATTGTGACTGAAAGTTTATATAGCATAGAAATTTAGGACGTTATTTCGCGCTGTCTTTTTAGTCATCTTACGACTGTTTCACTATGCCCCGAGTCCAAGCTAGACGAAACACACTCAGAGAAGAAGTTAACAGAGCTCCTTAATTAATCTGAAACTGACTATCTAACCGATGATCCTGGTGATAATTTTGAACATGAAGACAATGATGGAGGTAATGTTAGACGTTTTATGTCATTCGGTAAACTGTAAACTGAGTTGCCTAGGCGCAAAGGCCGCTAACTGCGTGATAAATGACACTGAGATAATCACGAAACACTCGTCCCATCCAAACGACTACGCATTGCGTACGAATTTGTTACAGCGCAGCCAGTCTAAAGCTGAATAACAAAAATATTCATTCTAATCGTAACAGACTGAAACGTAGCTTTGAATGTCCTGGTTGGTAAGTCTGATGTCTGTTCACATGCTTTGCATCCGGAAATGACAGGGCGACAGCCACGCCTATTGGGCATTTAGCGGGCTTTGCACCCGAAGACAGCAGTTAACTGCTTTTGAAACCGAACACTATTTTCGACAGCCATTTTCGACGGTTTACAGCCGGTCTTGCAACCTGAAACACATTCCATCACTTAGGTGCTGAAAAAATCTAAACGGCCTCAAAATCGACATAAAATGAATTTAGCGGCTTTTTCGTTTGGGATACTCAGAGGTACGCTTTTTTATGAGTTTTCTTTTCGTAACAGCATTTTTTATTATAGGGTCTGGAAGAATATGTTGAAATCGGCCGGCCAGAAGTTATTCAACTTTACATATAGGAGGGGTTGACAATATGGATTTTCTGATCACAGTTTGTCGAACATTGGTCAGATCGCGAAAGTGGACGCTTCGCACGTTTGCTCATGCAATTGATGTCGCATGTGTAAATGGGTGGATTGAGTGCAAGAAAAATGCATCAGAATTAGGCCTAGGTGTTGCTAAAAATAAGACCCTTGATTTGCTTCACTTTAGGACATGTGTGGCCAAAGTAGTGACGAAAATAGGTAAGGCAGCTACCAGGAACAGGGAGCGCCTGGCTTGTGAGAGTCCAATATCATTTTCAACGAATTCAAAACGAGCCACTGCGGAAGTTCGTCCAGAAGCTGATGTTCGTTTGGAAACGTTGGGCTTCTTCCAGTGGACAGCGACAAAAAAAAACATTTGACAGGAGCAAGAAAGCGGGTTGCGAGGGCAAAACCACATTTTATTGTGTAAAATGTAACATTCACTTATGTCTGGATACAAAAAAATTGTTTGATTATCATTCTTCACAAGTGTAAAACCATAGTTTATGTATGTAATTATTAATTAAGCTTTGTGTAATTTATGTAGTTTGGTGAAATAAAATAAGATGAAATACTTTGACTTTTCGACTTATACTGCTGCATCCACTTGAACACAATGTCCTCATTTGCGGACGCGTTGTATCCCCCCTTGCGGGGCACCTCGGAATATTTTATACATTTGAAAAAATCATAATTTAATTCGAAGAACTGGATAGCAAAGCCATGATTTTTTTTTTCAGGAAAAAAATGATTCGAGACGAGAAGGGTTGAACCAGCCCAGACACGAAGAATACAGACCAATTCTAACTTCCCAAGGTATCATGTGATAAAGGATATTCAGTTTCGAAAGCGGGGAAAAAGTGTACTCGATGAGAGATATAAGCTCTGTGCCAACATACGAAATCTATCCGTATTGAAACGCCATAGTAGTAGAAAGAATAGAAGACTTACGGTAGGATTCGGCCCCGACAGAAGTAATGAAAAAGGACAAAGACTCCTTGAGCACTGCAATAAATTTCAGCTAGTAATACAAAGTACGCTGGGACTGCATAATAAATTAACACTGTGAGCCGGATGGGTACTCGAATCTGGGGCCGTCATCTTTCGCTGGCAAGTACTCCGCCATCTGAGCTACCCAAACATGACCCACGGCCCGTCCTCCTACCTTCTCTTTCTTACATTCCAAACTTAGCAGAAGCGCTCCTGAAAACCACTCTCGGACACAATCCACTCCCTTGGCTGTGATTGAGCCATGTCTCCGCAATACCTTTTCTTCCAAGAGTGCTAGACCATCAAGGTATGCACGACAACTTGTGCGAAGGTTGGGAGCTAGGAGAAGGTGTGAGCGTGGGTCGTGATTCGCGCCTGGATAACTGTCAACAGAGCAGCTGCTCGCGAAAGGCAACGCTCCCAATTTGAATCCCGGTTCATTATACAGCTTCAATCTACCACGAAGTTTCATATCACTGCCCTCTCCGCAGCAGACTGGAAAACTCCTCCACAATATATGCTGTTCAGTAACCACAAGAGAAGGAGGTATTCTGTTCAATAATCACAAGAGAAGGAGATATACACTACTGGCCATTAAAATTGCTACACGAAAAAGAAATGCAGATGATAAACGGATATTGGACAAATATTTTATACTAGAACTGACATGTGATTACATTTTCACGCAGTTTGGGTGCATATATCCTGAGAAATCAGTATCCAGAACAACCACCTATGGCCGTAATAACGGCCTTGATAAGCCTGGGCATTGAGTCAGAGCTTGGATGGCGTGTACAGGTACAGTTGCCTATGCAGTTTCAACACTATACCACAGTTCATCAAGAGTAGTGACTGGCGTATTGCGACGAGCCAGTTGCTCGGCCACCATTGACCAGACGTTTTCAATTGGTGAGACATCTGGAGAATGTGCTGGCCAGGGCAGTAGTCGAACATTTTCTGTATCCAGAAAGGACCGTAGAGGACGTGCGTTATCCTGCTGAAATGTAGGATTTCGCAGGGATCGAATGAAGGGTAGAGCCACGGGTCGTAACACATCTGAAATGTAACGCCTACTGTTCAAAGTTGCGTCAATGCGAACAAGAGGTGACCGAGACGTGTAACCAATGACACCCCATACCATCACGCAGGGTGATACGCCAGTACGGCGATGACGAGTACACGCTTCCAATGTGCGTTCACCGCGATGTCGCCAAACACGGATGCGACCATCATGATGCTGTAAACAGAACCTGGATTCATCCGAAAAAATGACGTTTTGCCACTCGTACACCCAGGTTCGTCGTCGAGTACTCCATCGCAGGCGCTCCTGTCTGTGATGCAGCGTCAAGGGTAACCGCAGCCGTGGTCTCCGAGCCGATAGTCCATGCTGCTGCAATCGTCGTCGAACTGTTCGTGCAGATGGTTGTTGTCTTGCAAACATCCCCATCTGTTGACTCAGGGATCGAGACGTGGCTGCACGATCCGTTACAAACATGCGGATATGTTGCCTGTCATCTCGACTGCTAGAGATACGAGGCCCTTGGGATCCAGCACAGCGTTCCGTATTACCCTCCTGAACCCACCGATTCCATATTCTGCTAACAGTCATTGCATCTCGACCAACGCGAGCAGCAATGTCGCGATACGATAAATCGCAACCGCGATAGGCCACAATCCGACCTTTATCAAAGTCGGAAACGTGATGGTACGCATTTCTCCTCTCTACACGAGGCATCACAACAACGTTTCACCAGGCAACGCCGGTCAACTGCTGTTTGTGTATGAGAAATCTGTTGGAAACTTTCCTCATGTCAGCACGTTGTAGGTGTCGCCACTGGCGCCAACCTTGTGTTAATGCTCTGAAAAGCTAATCATTTGCATATCACAGCATCTTCTTCCTGTCGGTTAAATTTCGCGTGTGTAGCACGTCATCTTCGCGGTGTAGCAATTTTAATGGCCAGTAGTGTACTTGAAAACGACCTCGAGACTCTGGAAGATTCCAGCTGGATTACATGGTGGTGACACAGAGATTCTGATATCAGAATGATATTGGATTTTGTAGCGTATCCAGAAGCAGATACAGACCCCAGATCGTAATTTAACAATGACGCAGAGAAAACTGTTCAGGTAATCCGCTAGTGCAGTGTCTGTGTTTCACAGTATTTGTGAAGTTCGGTGCAGTGTTCCTTTGGACACGCATGCACGTCTGAACGAACAGACACTGCAGACGATTGGTACCCGTACTAGCTGACAAATCCGGCATTACCCGGTTATTCATTTTGCCTATTTTCTATTACAAACGAAAATAAAAAATAAACTGTTTTTGTAGCGTTAGACTGAAAAAAATCTCATTTCCAAGTATTCGTGAAAACACCTTTGAAATTATGGAACAGTTTCTGTAGGCTGGGTGTAGCTGCCTCACGACTCTACAACGCGATTTTGTACTAGTATACGTCTCTATGGCAGCGCCTCTTCGTAGCTCTATAGACGACGATTGTTTTCGCCTACAGCCGTTTGTGCTTCGCGGTTGAAAGCAGTCAAAAGCGCTGTCATGTGTCAGGAATTAAGTTGACTCGACCGCAGCAGTGTGTTAGCGGGAAAGAATAAATCTATTAAAACTTCACGCATGATGCGGCATTTTTTCAAGCATCACGGTGTTTGTGACGTAATATCCCTTGAACTACGTGGCCAACCATGATATATTTGTGTAGGTACAGGGTGTTTCAGAAATGACCGGTATATTTGAAACGGCAATAAAAACTAAACGAGCAGCGATAGAAATACACCGTTTGTTGCAATACGCTTGGGACAACAGTACATTTTCAGGCAGACAAACTTTAGAAATTACAGTAGTTACAATTTTCAACAACAGATGGCGCTGCGGTCTGGGAAACTCTATAGTACGATATTTTCCACATATCCACCATGCGTAGCATTAATATGGCGTAGTCTCTGAATGAAATTACCCGAAACCTTTGACAACGTGTCTGGCGGAATGGCTTCACATGCAGATGAGATGTACTGCTTCAGCTGTTCAATTGTTTCTGGATTCTGGCGGTACACCTGGTCTTTCAAGTGTCCCCACAGAAAGAAGTGACAGGGATTCATGTCTGGCGAATAGGGAGGCCAATCCACGCCGCCTCCTGTATGTTTCGGATAGCCCAAAGCAATCACACGATCATCGAAATATTCATTCAGGAAATTAAAGACGTCGGCCGTGCGATGTGGCCGGCCACCATCTTGCATAAACCACGAGGTGTTCGCAGTGTCGTCTAAGGCAGTTTGTACCGCCACAAATTCACGAAGAATGTCCAGATAGCGTGATGCAGTAATCGTTTCGGATCTGAAAAATGGGCCAATGATTCCTTTGGAACAAATGGCGGCCCAGACCAGTACGTTTTGAGGATGCAGGGACGATGGGACTGCAACATGGGGCTTTTCGGTTCCCCATATGCGCCAGTTCTGTTTATTGACGAAGCCGTCCAGGTAAAAATAAGCTTCGTCAGTAAAAGAATGCTGCCCACATGCATATCGCCGTCATCAATCCTGTGCACTATATCGTTAGTGAATGTCTCTCGTGCAGCAATGGTAGCGGCGCTGAGGGGTTGCCGCGTTTGAATTTTGTATGGATAGAGGTGTAAACTCTAGCGCACGAGACGATACGTGGACGTTGGCGTCATTTGGACCGCAGCTGCAACACGGCGAACGGAAACCCGAGGCCGCTGTCGGATCACCTGCTGCACTAGCTGCGCGTTGCCCTCTGTGGTTGCCGTACGCGGTCGCCCTACCTTTCCAGCACGTTCATCCGTCACGTTCCCTGTCCGTTGAAATTTTTCAAACAGATCCTTTATTGTATCGCTTTTCGGTCTTTTGGTTACATTAAACCTCCGTTGAAAACTTCGTCTTGTTGCAACAACACTGTGTTCTAGGCGGTAGAATTCCAACACCAGAAAAATCCTCTGTTCTAAGGAATAAACCATGTTGTCTACAGCACACTTGCACGTTGTGAACAGCACACGCTTACAGCAGAAAGACGACGTACAGAATGGCGCACCCACAGACTGCGTTGTCTTCTATATCTTTCACATCACTTGCAGCGCCATCTGTTGTTGAAAATTGTAACTACTGTAATTTCGAAAGTTTGTCCGCCTTAAAATGTACTGTTGTCCCAAGCATATTGCAACAAACGGTGTATTTCTATCGCTGCTCGTTTAGTTTTTATTGCCGTTTCAAATATACCGGTCATTTTTGAAACACCCTGTACATTCAGCGGCATATTGTCTGCAAAATGTGTTCCGAATACAGTTAGTATTAAAGAAGTACTAAATTTAAACGTCATGCAAAATGCAGCAGTTTTTCGCGCACTTCAGTGTCTATGACGTTGTACTTCCTAAATCGTAGCCTATGATAAATACACGCCTAAGCTTAACGGATGTGACACGTCGGCAGTGCAGTGCTTAAGAGAAGGAGGGAAGCTTTTTTAGCAAAGATCTTTGATAAAAGCGGCCATTGTTTACATGTCGCTTCGCTTGCTTTAGTGCATTTCATAAAATGACAAAGCATATTTGGTGCGTGCATACCTCCACAGTGGTCGTTGCAAAGTATGAAAATACGAAGTTTATCATACCACATAGCACGCTGACTACAAAAACCTTCATAAGCGGGTCAAATTTGCAAAGAAATAGCTGCAGCAATTAGCTGCATTCGAATTTTTTGCACTGTTGACGATGTTAAGCTTACATACAAAAATAAAGGATCTAGCAGGAGATGATGATGTGAAAAGTCAAGTGTGTTCAAGGCATACGTAAGTGAAATAGATGGTTTACTTGTATTACTTGTTCTCCAAATAACTTAGCCTTCATGAATTCCTCATTGGTTCACATGTTTCTGGAGTAATACGTACAAAATACATTGTGGTATTGCTACTTGCCAAAACTCAGGAAAACTTAACGGACACAGTAGATTCGATTTCAACACAAATGGACACTCTGAAACTTGGTTCAGAAAAACACACTAAGCACAAGGAGCCCTAGCTAATATAGTATTTGCTTAAACAACTTTACACATCGGTACCATATTTCTCTAACACAAATTACACAGCTATCTGATCATTTAACTGAGAGAGACAAACTTTTTTATTACGTCAGTGACACATGTTTACGCAATTACAGAGTTGGATCACTTCACACTTACGAAATTGTATTTTGTCTGTACTTTGTGAACTGTTCATATTTTTTCAGACCCATTGTGATATTATGAGAACTTTGAATGATATATTTGGTATGGGATCACGATTTTTAAAGTACGTTTGAGGCAGATGACACTTTTGACATGAGCAGAGAATTTTTTTAGGTTTTGAAATTATTGGAGGGAGCTACGACGATTTTGAGAGTTGACTGAGGTGTTATGATGTTATTATTGCGATGACTATGTGTATTATGCTGTTGCGGTATGTTTATGATCAATAAGCTGATGCTATGTGAGGAATTTGATTATGCTATGTATTTATTATGCTGAAATATTGAAGTGTCGTCGCAAGATTGACGTGTCGACGAATATATATGTGTGTAATAAGGTAAGGAGTAATGAGTAGTGGTTAGGGACTCTGACTTGTGATAAAGGATGTTGGAAACCAAGAATCGTTGAAAGGTCTCTGTTGGATTCCTTTCATGTTTAATTTCTTAAATCTGTTGCCATTTATGGAATAAATTCCTCTTCTAAATGTACTGTGGCGTTTCTGACTATCTGGGAGGAGACTGAGCAGTGGAACGTGTTACTTTTACACATAAACAAGAACGATCTGTCACACTACTACACTTTAAAGCACAGTTTATATGTAATTCTTATATGTAATTCATGTCACACAGTCTCATACGGAACCTACATCCGCTTTCTTTTATATACTGTATATGATAAGATACTGTCATCCCCCTTCCCTTTTGTGTGAGAGGATGAATGAGCATATGTATTTCTAGTTGCATGCTTGAGGGTAGCAGACAAGGCTGTCTGCTAGAGAACAGTAGGACCAACGTCGGAACAGGTAGCTACGCTTCCTAAAAGCAAAGAGGTTTCTATCCTTAGTATGGTCCTGTCCGTCAGTTGTCATGTTGGTATAGGAAGCTGCCCCTCTGGCCACTTCCGTTGGTCTTTGTGAGCCACCCTCAGGAAGCACGCTCGGGAGTAGGGCAGTTGCAGTGTGGCCGTGGCGAGCGTCTGAAGTGGTAAGATCTCCGGCTAAGCGCGTGTCTGTTAAGTCCGTAGGACAATGGATTTCTTAAGTTCAGCCTAACTGAAAATTTAATCACCTTTATTTCAGGTTTAGCTCTAAAATATCTAATGCTATCTTAAAGTGCAGCGGAGTGTAATTCTCGTGTTAAATTCAGATTATTTTGCGGTAGTTGCTTTGTTACTACTTTGTGAGTAAAGTGGAACCACGTGTTGATCAGTAACTCTAACTAAGTTCATCAATCTTAAATGCGAAGGCTTGTGTGATTATAACGTCTCGTCTTGACTATATTTTCAATATAGCAACTTTTCTTTATGTTCAGCCCACGTGGGGTGTACTTTGCGAGACTACTACCACGTGCTTATATAACTGTTTGACCCATCAGGTTAATAGTAAGACGTTAGTAACCAGTTTAAGGTTTTTCTTTTGTCAATTGCTTTTCGATCTAATTTATTTTAATTATCAAAATTATTGTGGAGTTGTACGCTTTGTGTAAACCAAGTTGACCATGTGAAGCATGTGGTGTAATCATCAAAGTAGCCCTCAGCTATTCCTTTTGCGAAGATTTCACAAAGAGTTAATATGAATTTAGTATACCAGTGTGTGGTAATTACATGACGGACAGGATTGTAGTATGAACATAATTTCTTTGGGTAAAAAACTGAATCAGTTGGTTGTGGTTAATTTCTTCTTGCTTATGTTTCAATGTTCTTCGTGTGTTATTTTATGAATGCAGTGTTGTATCCAGTCTCCCAATCTTGGCTCCATATTTTATGTGTTCTGTAAGATTACAATTTCACTTTTTTCAATCGTAAATAAGGCACCAGCTCAGTTATAACTCACGTATAATATGCTGAAATTTCAATGAACAATCTTAAAATAAATTTCCAAATATAAACTGATTTCTTTCCTTTTATTTAAATTCTCCTTTTTATATATATATATTACCGGTTTTGTATGACTATTAAAAGATTATCATTAATGTTAGTCTGCTTGGTAAACCTTGACTAAATATCTAAAAAACAGTTGCCCAGTAATCCACGGTTAACGTCCCCAGACAGATCACGGCTTTTAACCCACTTTCATTGTCAATTAGCACCGATTTCAGCATAGCAAATTAAAGTTACAAACTTACACATCAGCATACCAAATTAAAGCAACAACATTACACATGGCGACCCTGTTCTGTGATTCCGCTAGACTCTGGAATCTCTGAAACGTTAGATTGCGAGCGTGTTATAATCTTAATTTTTTTTCCTACAGCGCTCAAACAACTTCTGTGTTGTTTCCGAGCAGACTTTCAAAAGATTCACGGCGTTGTTGATCGGCGTTGCGTTGTTTGTCTTGTTTTGTTTTTTATACTTGTGTGTTTTATATATCTGTGTGTTTTTTATTCTCTCTTGTAAATTCCACTGTTTCGATCTAAGATAAAAATTTGTTTTGCGTGTGAAAAAGTGCGTACTAGGTTGGGTATCTTTCGTGTGACTGTCGTAATTTTTGTGGGACACATTTATTTTGATTAGTGTGTCGCATACCGGTTATAAATTGCACTAATGCAGACACGTAACCAAACTAAAAGTAAGCGGTCCAACAACCTAAGCAACATGGACCAAGGGGATAATTTGATTTCCAATATTAACGCGTCGGGCGGTTCCGAAAATGCAATGGGGAATACTTCAGACGAAATGCAAAACAGCACGAACGGGCTCACAGCAGAGCCAGAAATTAATTTGCCTCCAACTAACCAAATTGATTTAGCAGAACTCATGAAAGCCTTATTGCAACAAAATAAAGAAAACACAGAAAAATCGATCCGAGAGCTAGGCGAACAAATGACGCAGAAATCAGAAAAATCGATCCGAGAGCTAGGCGAACAAATGACACAGAAATCAGAAAAATCGTTCCGAGAACAAAAAGAATCATCCGAAAAATCGATCCGCGAGCTAGGCGAACAAATAGACAAAAAACTAATCCATCAGACAAATAAAGTCGACAAGTCGATGCAGAGAGTGTCCGATGATATCTCACAAAGAATAAACAATCTGGCAAGTGAGATAAAAAGTGATATTATGAAAGAATTAGGCCGTACATTTGAACAAATCGATGATCGTCTGCAAGCTTTAGAACAGAGCAAGCGGAGGGGCGATACCGAATCTAAAGAAAGCGAAGAACGGCTACTTAGGAATTTCCAAGAGCTGAGGGAAGAATGCCAAAGGGAACACCAGCAGGTAATCTCGAGGGTTCAAGAGGCGGAAACGCATTGTCCCACGTCCGTTAGCAACACAATAGCGGACAACAGTTTAGCGATCCACGCGTTGGAACAGCAAATTGAACAATTGAAGCAGACTGGGGCGGAGGACAAGAGACAAATTGATGATAAGATTGCGGCATTAGCGGACACTGTAGGCACGATGAAGCTGACGGAAAGCGAGAACAATACTACACCGGTAGCGGCCGCAGAGACCGAAGAAGTGCGTTCGCTTCTTAGATTTCAGAAGGGACAGTTTGAAGTGAACAGACAACACAAAGCTGTAACAGGCGAATTACAAGAACGCGTGGCGCATCTGGAAAACCGCATGGCGTGTGATTCCGAACTCGCCAATAGCACTAAAAATAGCTGTACGAACAGTGCAGAGAGGGACTCCGGCCACGAGGGAGATTTTGACGACAGGGAAGAATGTAATTTAAGGGGCAGACGTGAGAGAAACAGAAACATTCAACGGCCTCGCCAGGAGGAAATGCGGGGATTTGATTTCAAACATTTCCTTACGGTAAGAAAGTTTGAGATATTCCGAAATTCGCAAAAAGGAATACATCCACGAGCATGGCTCGAGCAATTTGAGTTCTGTCTTCCTCCCGACTGGGCAAGTTCACATAAGATAGAATATATGTGTGGCTATTTGGAAGGCGAACCGGCGATTCGCATGAGGTCGGCAGCGCGTCACTGCAACTCCACTCGGGAGTTTCGACAAGCCTTTCTGTCCGCCTATTGGTCGGAAGCGGCACAAGATAGGGTCAAACATGGCATAATTATGCTGCCAAATTTGAACCAGTCTGGTTTCGGCAGCCCTGCACGCCTATTCGACCACATGCTGCAGGCAAATCAATTCCTATACGACCCATACGGGCCTGCGGAACTAATTAGGATATGCATCACCAAATTGCCGATGCACTTGCGGCACGTCATTCTTGCGGGACAATGCAAAGAGGACGTGGAAACGTTTAAGACACTTCTCCAAGAGTTGGAATACAATACAGGAGAATGCCCGCCTAATCAGGCACAAAGTTATTACGGGGCACAGCAGCGCGACCGCAGTCGTGGCCGTATTACTAATCAACGGCGTGACTGGTCGTCGCGACGCGAACGGAACAATAATCGGGACCGGCCGTATAGAAACTGGGGTGACAGTCGCGAACACAGGTGGAACAACAGAAATGATCGAGGACGTAGACAGGATCGTGAACGCTACAGGTACGGCAACCAGAATCGACACCATGATGAATACGGTGGGAATAGGACTGTAGGCGGAGCACCTCATGATGTTGAAATTCGGCCGGCTAACCCTAGACATAATCCAGCAAATGGAAATGAACGAAACCGGCAATGACAAACGATCAGCGCAGAAGGCGCCCAATCGGAACAAATGAGCGACATGGCAAATGACTAGAAAGGACAGTGAGAAGTAGAGAGGACGGTGAGGAGAAAGAATTGATTAGTTTAAATTTGTGACGTATGCATTTTGAATAATATGTTGGTAAAAAATTAATGATAAAGATGTTTCTATGTGATGGATTGAAGTGATGTTTTAATTTTTTTCTTTCCTTGTGCAATTAGGATTTAGTTTGATTCAAACGTGAAGATAAAAGGTTTCTTTGTGAACGAGTAAAATGCTGTTTATGTTTTTTTTGTGTGTAAATTGAAAAGAGTCGCTCCTGAGGAAAGCAAGATCGTTGCTGAATTAGTGCATAAACTCAGGGGAATATCCGATCTGTGGGTATTATGGGTCTGGCAAACCCAGGTCCCCAGCTGTTAGTAGCCTTGTTTCCGATTTTCTGCTTTCAGTGCTACTATCTATCTATTACTATTCTATATCTGTCAGTATGAATGAGGATCTCTTACTATAGTATGCGTGCTGTATGAATATTTTAAGATAGGAGAACTCTGAGAAAGGAATGAGTAAGTTTGGAATCTTGAAAACAGGACGCGATAATACGATTGTTGAACCATTGGCTTCCAATATGCGATGATATGTTAATATTGATGATATATGTCTTTTTTGTTCTTTATAGCTGAGTACGTAAAGTGCTGTCTGTGGATTTCGTAAGTATATTGATTCCCTTCAAGGTGAAAGAAGAATTGTGGTTTGTGTAATTTACGTGGCTCTGAAATATTATTGTGGTAGTCAAATACGAGCAGCTTTTCAGCAAATGGAGAATGGACCAGAAATATGGATCCTTTTTGTAGTCTTGATTGATGTTGAGCCAAAGCCTAAAAAAATTATTCTGCGTTAATACTTGTCCTAGAAAAGCGACGTTTATGTGTTTTGCTGATGCTGTGAGCATTACAGCTTACTGTTTTCGCTGGTGCGGGATGCACTGCAGCCTATATGATTTGTACTGAAGAAATTTCCCTCTTGAAGGTAGAGGATGATTAAATAATTTTGATTATGGGAACGAAGGAAAGCTTGGTTTAAGGTAATAAGGATAAAGCAAAACATTTGTCATTTAAACTACAGGAGGATTCGGATCTTTTGTGTCTGTTGTAAGTTCAATATGTTAAGATGATACTGTTTTACAGAATAGAGGTGACCACAATTTTGCCATTCATGAGAAATGAATCCAGAATAACCACCACAGGCGAAATAACTGATTTGGAAGCGAAAGGTAACGTAAAGAAGGAACGAAATCGCAGCAAAATGGGTAAGAAAATGTAATATAGCCTGTATAATGCAAACATTTTTAACCTTCTCAGAGTCATCTGCGTGATTAATTGTTGTGATAACGTACTTTTAGGTGAAATTTTCTTACTGTTTTATGTGTGAATATATGAGTATGATAAATGTATAATTGCGAGTCTCTCTTCAGGTGTGCGAACTGGTATAAATGTTTTGGCGTGTAAATAACCATTGTTCTTTTTAATGTGTATGTTTAAGGAAAGTCCTCCATATTTATCATGTGACAAGACGTATGCCGCGAGTGTCAAGAAGAGGACGAATTAGAACAATGTTGTAGTGGTGTAAACACTTTGTTGAAGTAGCATTGAAGTAGCTTATTGGCTTAACTAGTAGTGGATAGAAGTAGAATATTGAGTAATGCATGTTTATGGGTAGTTAGTTTGTAGAATAGACAACAGGTGTGCATGTATGTGTGTGTAAATAACATGTGAACCATATGCTGTCCTGACCTATACTTGCACAAGGTATAATCCTATTCATTTTAGTGAATTAATAAATAGCATTTGATTTATTAAAACGTAAGTGAACCACATTAGTGATGTGGATTTAAATATTGTATTGTCAGTTCATTTAAATTTTTATTTTTATACCGTCAAGTCATTTCACTTTTATTTTTTTTACATTGTCAAGTCATTTAAATTTTATTTTATATTGTCGATTCATCTAATTTTTTTATTTAAAAAAAATATTAAGTCTCACTTTGTTCTTAAAAATTGTGAAAGACAATACTAAGTGGTATTATGTATGACATTGTGTAATCACATAAGGATGATGAAAAATTTCTGTGAATGCAGTTGAGAACATGAAAGCGAACCGGCAAAACTCTTAAGAGACAGCGGGAGCAGCCGGACTAGTTGTAAACTGGCGGGTTTCCCAGCAGGACACGCTGTCAGCCAGGCCACTTTGGGAGCGCGGCCGACAACAAAAGAAGGTACGCGGCAAACACTTTCCCTTGTACCTGGAGCTAATGGGCGGCCGCCCCGGGCGACCCTTCCTCGAGGCGATGACCTGAGATGGGCGAGCGGTCCACCGCGCGGAAATCCATCTGCTGGCAACGCACCACACACACGCGACCGTGACGAGACGGCCGCGGTGAAACAACACAAGGGGCGTGGAGCCTTTTGACAGGTACTGCCCAGAGAAACTTGCAGACGTCAACGACGCCTATCGACATTTCCTGATGGATGCCTACTGTCAAGCGACAGTAAATCATGGTTCGATGTTCTCTGGTCGCTAAGGGTGGCACAAAAGAAGAGCCATTAAGTGTCATCCTTGCCCAGGAATATCAACGTGGCGTGTCAAACGAGGATACCGCACGAATTTGACAACACAAACATGGAACCAAATCAAGATGATGTGACACGGGAGAAACTTCATGAGAGGGCAGAGACGGCGTGATCGCACGCAACAGATGGACAAAAAAATCCCTACTGACAGCTGCGGCGACGAATCCCCCCTCTTTCCCCTATATTGTGCCTCGGAACAGTGGAAGTACTGAGTGTGTCAGTGAACAGTGATTATATGGTTCTTAGTCCAGTGCATATACGTGTGTTTCTGTCAGAAAAACTCTGACTCGTGTGTTTTGCAGGAGTTCGATTTATTGGTGTTTATTAGACTGACTCTTGTATTTTGCAGGTGTTCTATTTATCTTTTTTAGACTTTGACTCTTGTATTTTGCAGGTGTTTTATTTATAGGTGTTTTTTTTGTTTTAGATGTTGACTATTGTACTGTTTTATTTATCAATGTTTGTTTTTGTGTGATGTATTAGATTTGTGATATTTTGTTTCGTAAATTCATTGCTGTGGCATTGCTTCGTTTATCAGTCAGATAGCTTTTTATTCTCATTGAACTGTGATCGATTAGCCTTTGCATGGGGCATATTTACTGTGAGGAACCCCTTAAGGGTAACAATCACATAATTATTGTAGTTTCAGTATAATGGCAGTGCTCATTGTTTGCTAGCTAATTGAAATATAGTAGAGTGATTAAATGAGTGCCACATAGTTATTTTAATTCTACAAATTATTAGTTTTATACGATATAGAATTTTTTTTGCGATAACCACTTTGTAAAACATGTTTTTTCTCTTATCATTTTGTTGCTTTTGCAGATTGTGCATTGTTATGTTCTGCTTTTTAATACCGATGTTATTTTATGTTCTTTTTTTAATTGCTGTGGCACCTTTGCTATTTTCATAAATTTTGCTTGTTAATAAACAGTCATAAATTTTCCTGTGATCAGTTGGCTCTTGCAGTGAGCAAATACTGGTGAACTCCATAAGGGTAACAACCAGAAATTGTTTTCATATTAATGACACAGTAACCATTGTTTTTACTTGCTGACCGAATTAGGTCTACACTACCTTTTAAATAGGTGTCACAGATTGTGTTCTTTTTTTTCTGTTTGAAATTGGTAGATTCTAAAGATGTGTTGAAATTATTGTGTTTTAGCAAGTAGCTGGTGTCCTTTTGCCTTTTCTTTTACACTTTTGGTTTAAGTAGGGTGTGAGAAGCCTGCTTGGGAATGTCCTAGCATGGCTAGAAAATTCCCTGCACAGTCTTTTCCCGGAGCGTTGGGGTTATGAAAGGTCTCTGTTGGATTCCTTTCATGTTTAATTTCTTAAATCTGTTGCCATTTATGGAATAAATTCCTCTTCTAAATGTACTGTGGCGTTTCTGACTATCTGGGAGGAGACTGAGCAGTGGAACGTGTTACTTTTACACATAAACAAGAACGATCTGTCACACTACTACACTTTAAAGCACAGTTTATATGTAATTCTTATATGTAATTCATGTCACACAGTCTCATACGGAACCTACATCCGCTTTCTTTTATATACTGTATATGATAAGATACTGTCATCCCCCTTCCCTTTTGTGTGAGAGGATGAATGAGCATATGTATTTCTAGTTGCATGCTTGAGGGTAGCAGACAAGGCTGTCTGCTAGAGAACAGTAGGACCAACGTCGGAACAGGTAGCTACGCTTCCTAAAAGCAAAGAGGTTTCTATCCTTAGTATGGTCCTGTCCGTCCGTTGTCATGTTGGTATAGGAAGCTGCCCCTCTGGCCACTTCCGTTGGTCTTTGTGAGCCACCCTCAGGAAGCACGCTCGGGAGTAGGGCAGTTGCAGTGTGGCCGTGGCGAGCGTCTGAAGTGGTAAGATCTCCGGCTAAGCGCGTGTCTGTTAAGTCCGTAGGACAATGGATTTCTTAAGTTCAGCCTAACTGAAAATTTAATCACCTTTATTTCAGGTTTAGCTCTAAAATATCTAATGCTATCTTAAAGTGCAGCGGAGTGTAATTCTCGTGTTAAATTCAGATTATTTTGCGGTAGTTGCTTTGTTACTACTTTGTGAGTAAAGTGGAACCACGTGTTGATCAGTAACTCTAACTAAGTTCATCAATCTTAAATGCGAAGGCTTGTGTGATTATAACGTCTCGTCTTGACTATATTTTCAATATAGCAACTTTTCTTTATGTTCAGCCCACGTGGGGTGTACTTTGCGAGACTACTACCACGTGCTTATATAACTGTTTGACCCATCAGGTTAATAGTAAGACGTTAGTAACCAGTTTAAGGTTTTTCTTTTGTCAATTGCTTTTCGATCTAATTTATTTTAATTATCAAAATTATTGTGGAGTTGTACGCTTTGTGTAAACCAAGTTGACCATGTGAAGCATGTGGTGTAATCATCAAAGTAGCCCTCAGCTATTCTTTTTGCGAAGATTTCACAAAGAGTTAATATGAATTTAGTATACCAGTGTGTGGTAATTACATGACGGACAGGATTGTGGTATGAACATAATTTCTTTGGGTAAAAAACTGAATCAGTTGGTTGTGGTTAATTTCTTCTTGCTTATGTTTCAATGTTCTTCGTGTGTTATTTTATGAATGCAGTGTTGTATCCAGTCTCCCAATCTTGGCTCCATATTTTATGTGTTCTGTAAGATTACAATATCACTTTTTTCAATCGTAAATAAGGCACCAGCTCAGTTATAACTCACGTATAATATGCTGAAATTTCAATGAACAATCTTAAAATAAATTTCCAAATATAAACTGATTTCTTTCCTTTTATTTAAATTCTCCTTTTTATATATATATATTACCGGTTTTGTATGACTATTAAAAGATTATCATTAATGTTAGTCTGCTTGGTAAACCTTGACTAAATATCTAAAAAACAGTTGCCCAGTAATCCACGGTTAACGTCCCCAGACAGATCACGGCTTTTAACCCACTTTCATTGTCAATTAGCACCGATTTCAGCATAGCAAATTAAAGTTACAACCTTACACATCAGCATACCAAATTAAAGCAACAACATTACATCGTACCTTAAGAGTTATGAAATGTGTGTAAATGCGTGAATGTATCACAATGCCGGCAAAAATTTTTTGGACACTGTTATATTTATAGGATTTTGTTTCTACAGATTTGTAACGCAAATTCTTGACCTGTGAAATATTTTTATATGAGACTGTCACTGTAGCGGAAACTGCTGTCGTAAATATTTCCGTAAGAAAGTTAAGTGACCACCTGCACGTAGTGCGTTGTGGGCACCCAGCTGTGCCACCTGCCTGGAGAAAAAGCCATTAGGTAGAAAAAAAAGAGAGACCATTAACCTCACTATTGACATTCCTTTGTAGAAAGCATCGTAAGACTGTCACTGTAGCGGAAACTGCTGTCGTAAATATTTCCGTAAGAAAGTCATAGGGTCAGTATTGCCTCACGCGTTCCAACTTTTCTACGGAATCTTAACTGATCTTTCCCGAGGCCAGCTTCTACCAGTTTTTCCATTCGTCTGTAAAGAATTCGAGTTAGTATTTTGCAGCCGTGACTTATTAAACTGATAGTTCGGTAATTTTCACACCTGTCAACACCTGCTTTCTTTGGGATTGGGATTATTATATTCTTCTTGAAGTCTGAGGGTATTTCGCCTTTCTCATACATCTTGCTCACCATATGGTAGAGTTTTGTCAGGACTGGCTCTCCCAAGGCCGTCAGTAGTTCTAATGGAATGTTGTCTACTCCCGGGGGCCTTGTTTCGACTCAGGTCTTTCAGTGCTCTGTCAAACTCTTCACGCAGTATCGTATCTCCCATTTCATCTTCATCTACATCCTCTTCCATTTCCATAATATTGTCCTCAAGTACATCGGCCTTGTATAGACCCTCTAAATGCTCCTTCCACCGTTCTGCTTTCCCTTCTTTGCTTAGAACTGGGTTTCCATCTGAGCTCTTGATATTCATACAAATGGTTCTCTTTTCTCCGAAGGTCTCTTTATTTTTCCTCTAGGCGGTATCTATCTTACTCCTAGTGAGATAAGCCTCTACGTCCTTACATTTGTCCTCCAGCCATCCCTGCTTAGCCATTTTGCACTTCCTGTCGCTCTCATTTTTGAGACGTTTGTATTCCTTTTTGCGTGCTTCATTTACTGCATTTTTATATTTTTTCTCACCGAGCGAGATGGCGCAGTGGTTAGCACACTGGACTCGCATTCGGGAGGACGACGGTTCAATCCCGTCTCCGGCCATCCTGATTTAGGTTTTCCGTGATTTCCCTAAATCGCTTCAGGCAAATGCCGGGATGGTTCCTTTGAAAGGGCACGGCCGATTTCCTTCCTCATCCATCCCTCACCCGAGCTTGCGCTCCGTCTCTAATGACCTCGTTGTCGACGGGACGTTAAACACTAATATCCTCCGCCTCCTTATATTTTCTCCTTTCATCAATTAAATTCAATATTTCTTCTGTTACCCAAGGATTTCTACTAGCCCTCGTCTTTTTACCTACTTTATCCTCTGCTGCCTTCACTACTTCATCCCTCAAAGCTACCCATTCTTCTTCTACTGTATTTATTTCCCCCATTCCTGCCATTTGTTCCCTTGCGCTCTCCCTGAAACTCTGTACAACCTCTGGTTCTTTCAGTTTATCCAGGTCCCATCTCCTTAAATTCCCACGTTTTTGCAGTTTCTTCAGTTTTAATCTACAGTTCATAACCAATAGATTGTGGTCAGAGTCCACATCTGCCCCTAGAAATGTCTTACAACTTAAAACCTGGTTCCTAAATCTCTGACTTACCATTATATAATTTATCTGATATCTTTTAGTATCTCCAGGGTTCTTCCATGTATACAACATTCTTTCATGATTCTTGAACCAGGTGTTAGCTATGATTAAGTTGTGCTCTGTGCAAAATTCTACCCGGCGGCTTCCTCTTTCATTTCTTAGCCCCAATCCATATTCACCTACTACGTTTCCTTCTCTCCCTTTTCCTACTACCGAATTCCAGTCACCCATGACTATTAAATTTTCGTCTCCCTTCACTATCTGAATAATTTATTTTATTTTATCATACATTTCTTCAATTTCTTCATCATCTGCAGAGCTAGTTGGCATATAAACTTGTACTACTGTAGTAGGTGAGGGCTTCGTATCTATTTTGGCCACAATAATGCGTTCGCTATCCTGTTTGTAGTAGCTTACCCGCATTCCTGTTTTCCTATTCATTATTAAACCTACTCCTGCATTACCCCTATTTGACTTTGTGTTTATAACCCTGTAGTCACCTGACCAGAAGTCTTGTTCCTTCTGCCACCGAACTTCACTAATTCCCACTATATCTAACTTTAACCTATCCATTTCCCTTTTTAAATTTTCTAACCTACCTGCCCGATTAAGGGATCTGACATTCCACGCTCCGATCCGTAGAACGCCAGTTTTCTTTCTCCTGATAACGACGTCCTCTTGAGTAGTCCCCGCCCGGAGATCCGAATGAGGGACTATTTTACCTTCGGAATATTTTACCCAAGAGGACACCATCATCATTAACCATACAGTAAAGCTGCATGCCCTCAGGAAAAATTACGGCTGTAGTTTCCCCTTGCTTTCAACCGTTCGCAGTACCAGCACAGCAAGGCCGTTTTGGTTAGTGTTACAAGGCCAGATCAGTCATTCATCCAGACCGTTGCCCCTGCAACTACTGAAAAGGCTGCTGCCCCTCTTCAGGAACCACGCGTTTGTCTGGCCTCTCAACAGATACCCCTCCGTTATGGTTGCACCTACGGTACGGCTATCTGTATCGCTGAGGCACGCAAGCCTCCCCACCAACGGCAAGGTCCATCGTTCATGGGGGGAAACAAAGCGGAAAAGTTAGGTTCCTGTCCCAGTACGGCACAAATTTTCATTTTTTCCCAATAAATTTTGTAGTTGTGGTGGTACTGTATTCGCAGTTTTCGAATACATTTCATCTTTCATATAATCGTCGGAAGAATCAATGTGTAAAATAGTGGGGTACTGAATTACTGAGGAATGACGCTGTGTATTTGAAGTTCTCTGGGACCGTAGGTATTGGAATAAAGAAAACCAAATAAGCAGTTCAGTTGCAGGGGGATGGACATCTCTAAAAAAGACAGTCACTGATCTGTGACAGACAAATTTAGGCACAAGGAAGGCAACTATGGATTTGATTAGATTAGATTAGTACTTGTTCCATAGATCATGAATACGACACTTCGTAACGATGTGGAACGTGTCACAAAATATTACATGACACTCAATATTTTTAATTTTTTTTGGGGGGGGGGGGCGTGGGTTGGGAAATTACCCACTTACTATATCCAAAAATTCATCTGATGAGTAGAAGTTGCCATTAAGAAATTCTTTTAATTTCCTTTTAAATGCTATATGGCTATCTGTCAGACTTTTGGTGCTATTAGGTAAGTGACCAAAGACTTTTGTGGCAGCATAATTTACCCCCTTCTGAGTTAGATTTAACCTTGAGTAGTGTTGTAGCCATGTACACTGCTATTACTTTTGAATTCGTTCGGATTGTTAATAACAATTTCATAAGTGAATATGTATATATATTGTGAGGCTACAGTGAAGATCTCTAGCTCTTTAAATAAGTGTCTGCAGGATGATCTTGGATGAGCTCCAACAATTATTCTGATTACACGCTTTTGTGCAATGAACACTCTTTTACTCAAGGATGAGTTACCTCAGAATATGATGTCATACGAAAACAGAGAATGAAAATAGGCGTGATAAGCTAATTTACTCAGATGTATATCGCCAAAATTTGCAATGACCCTAATAGCATAAGTAGCTGAACTCAAACGTTTCAGCAGATCCTCAGTGTGTTTTTTCCAGTTCAACCCCTCATCAATGCATACACCTAGAAATTTTGAATATTCTACCTTAGCTACCGATTTCTGGTCGAAGTCTATATTTATTAATGGTGTCATTCCATTTACTGTGTGGAACTGTATATACTGTGTTTTGTCAAAGTTTACTGATAGCCCATTTGCAGAGAACCACTTAATGATTTTCTGAAAAACATCATTTACAATTTCACCAGTTAATTTTTGTCTGTTGGGTGTGATAGCCATACTTGCATCTTCGTGAATATAGAATGGCAAGTCATTAATATATGTTAAGAACAGCAGAGGACCCAAGACCGAACCTTGCAGCACCCCATTCTTGATTGTTCCCCAGTTTGAGAAATCACCAGTTTTTTGCATATTCTGTGAACTGTTTATTTCAACTTTCTGCACTCTTCCAGTTAGGAATGATTTAAACCATTTGACACTGTCCCATTCATACCACAGTACTTGAGCTTATCTAGAAGTATTCCATGACTTCCCCAATCAAAAGCCTTTGATAGATCACAAAAAAACCCAACGGGGGATTTCCGGTTACTCAGAGCATTTAATATTTCATTAGTGGAAGTATATATAGCATTTTCTGTTGAAAAACCCTTCTGGAAACCAAACTGACATTTTGTTAAAACTTTAGTTTTACAAAGGTGTGAAGCTACTCTATAATACATTACTTTTTCAAGAATTTTGGATAAGGCAGTCAGAAGAGAGACTGGGCGGTAGTTATTGATATCAGACGTATCCCCTTTTCTATGCAGTGGTTTAACAATGGCATACTTCAGTCTATCTGGGAAAATACCCTGCTTCAGAGAGCTATTACATATGTGGCTAAGAATCCCACTTATTTCTTGGGAACAAACTTTTATTATCCTGCTGGAAATGCCATCAATTCCATGTGAGCTTTTATTCTTGAGAGAGTTTATTATCTTCCTAATTTCAGAAGGAGAGGTGGGTGGAATTTCGATTGTATCAAATGGTGTGGGTAAGGCCTCTTCCATTAACTGCCTTGCTTCTTCTAATGAACATTTAGATCCTATTTTCTCTACAACATTTAAAAAATGATTATTCAAAATGTTTTTGACGTCCAGCTTGTTTTTTACCGAGTTTCCATTCGCTTTGATGGTGATGCCGTCATCCTGTACTCTTGGTTGCCCTGTCTCCATTGTAACATTATTCCAAATTGTATTGATTTTGTTATCAGAGGTATTAATCACAAACATGTTGCACATGCTTCTGGACTTTTTAGTAACCTTTCTTAATGTAGCACAGTAGTTTTTATAATATTTGGCTGCTTCTGGGTAATTACTCTTTCTTATTGTTAGATACAGTTCCCTTTTGTGGTTACAAGATATTTTTATTCCTTTAGTAAGCCAAGGTTTTTTGCATGGTTTCTTATAATTAGATTTAATTACTTTCTTGGGGAAACAGTTTTCAAATTTTCTTACAAGTCAATCATGCAATAACTTACATTTTAAACTAGCACCATGTTCCTTGTACACCTCATCCCAGTCTAACTGCTGAAGATTTGCTCTGAAGTTTCTAATTGTTGAGTCATTAATTGAATGCACAACTTTGGAGAGTAGTTTTGAATTACTGAATGGAGCTATGTCATATACTGTAACTAGCTGAGCATCATGATCAGAGAGCCCATTCTCAACAGGACAAGAATTTATGTTTTTAAACCTACCTTGGTGTATAAAAATGTTATCTAGCAATGTGCTGCTGTCTTTTACTACCCGAGTAGGAAAATTAATGACAGATGTCAAATTGAAAGAACCAAGCAAGACTTCCAGGTCAATCTTCCTATTACACTCTTTCAGTAAAGCAACATTGAAGTCCCCACAAATAATGATTTGCTTTCTCCTATCTGACAGATAGCACAACAAGGCATCCAAGTTTTCCAGGAATAAATAAAAGTTTCCTGAAGGGGACATATATACTGTTACAATTATAAAAGAGCCCTCCTTCAGTTTAAGTTGACAAGCACATGCTTCTATATGTTGCTCTAGACAAAACTTTTTTGTATCTAAGCTTTCTACACAGTGATAACTTTTGACATATGTGGCAACTCCTCCTCCCACCTTATTCTCTCTACTGGTATGTGCACCTAGTTTATAACCACTGATATTTACCTTTTCCATATCAGACACAATGTGATGCTCAGACAGGCATAGTATATCTATTACATTATCAGATTCAATGTCATCTAAACAAACCAGGAGCTCGTCTACTTTATTCTTCAATCCCAGAATATTTTGGTGAAAAATGGTAACATTATTTTTTACTTTACTTTTGTGAGAATCTACTTTTTTCTTTAATCCACCAATATTTTGGTTAAATATGGTAACATTATTATTTACTTTCCTGTAGTGAGAATTTTGTGAGTTTTGGACCTCTTTAGCACCTGCCTGTCTGAACTTCTCATTGGACACTGAAATTAGCCTAAAAAAGAGGTACATCCATGAGTAATAGTGTCCCCCTTATGGATTTCGCTAACAACCCTGCCAGTTTACCCTTCCCTTTCCTATTGAGATGTATTGGTATGTATTCAGGCTTTATAGTTTTTAAAAGTTAGTTGCTTGAACTTCATATAAGAATGAAGTATTTGATTTCCAAAATGTAGTAAATCTTTGTTTCCTCACAGCAAGGTCTTCTCGTTGCAAAGAGTCAATGGAAAAACCTTATGTGACCGAAGAAATACTTAACTGATCGACGAAAGAAGGAAATGCAAATATGTTGAGGTAAGGAATGAAATATAGCAATATAGCTGCCTTGGAAATCAAATCAATAGCAAGTGCAGGGAAACCAAGGCGAAATGGATGGAGGAAAACCGTGAAGCAATAGAAAATAAAATGGTTTTTGGAAAAACAGTTTCGGTACATAGAAAAGTTAAAATATCTTCCTGTGAAATTAAAAGCAAGGGCATTAAAATTAAAAGTGGAAGAAAAATTGCAGAGGAGAGCGGATAGGTGGAAGGAGCATATAGAAGGCTTTTACTGGCGGGAGGGGCTGTCAACTGGCATGATAGAAGGAGAGATGGGTGACGACTTGGACGATATGCGGGATCTAGTAGTCTATTAATTTCAGAGTTTGAAAGAGCTTTCGAAGACTTGGGAACAAACAGCATGAAATGGATAGATAACATTCCTTCGGAATTTCTGACAGCATTGCGGGAAGTAGCAACTGAATCGCTATTGAAGTTGATGTGTAGTATCTATGAAACTGGAGGTATGCCTTCAGGGCTTCGGAAGAATATCATCCATAAAATCGCGAATATGTAAAAGGTAGATAAATTAACTATTGTACAATCGACAGAGCAATTCATGAAGTCAAGTTGCTAGGAAGCATAACACACAGATTAATGGAAGCAAAGGTGTTTATATGTTTAATGGCCATTATTTTAGCTTGAGGAAAGATAAAGCCACGACTGAGGCAGTTCTGTTGCTGCCCTTGATAACGGAATCAAGACTTGAGAAAAATCAAGACGTATTCGTGAGATTTGTCGACCCATAAATAGCTTTTGACAACGAAAAGTAGCGCAACAGGTTATAAATTATCAGAAGAGTAAGTATAAGGTATGGGGGACGTGTAACATACAATATGTACAAAAATCAAGAGGGACCAGTTTGTATATTTGCTTATTTTTTCATAGTTGCACACAACTTCTTCCTGTTTTCTCGATTGGTCTGTGTTCAGTTTTTCAAGGCGTATCCACTGTGCCAACTTATAACTAAATCTGAGGGGGGTGCGATGGGGAGGTTCCCTTGTTAGTATTACGGTAAGGAAAGTGACATTTGTTTCTCAAACATGTTTCAAATGGCTCTGAGCACTATGGGACTTAACATCTGAGGTCATCAGTCCCCTAGAACTTAGAACTACTTAAACCTAACTAACCTAAGGACATCACACACATCCATGCCCGAGGCAGGATTCGAACCTGCGACGTAGCGGTCGCGCGGTTCCAGACTGAAGCGCCTAGAACCGCTCGGCCACTCTGGCCGGCATTTGTTTCTCGTTCACATACAACAGCCGTTCAAAATGAGTGTCCGCAGCTCGTGGTCGTGCGGTAGCGTTCTCGCTTCCCGCGCCCTGGTTCCCGGGTTCGATTCCCGGCGGGGTCAGGGATTTTCTCTGCCTCGTGATGACTGGGTGTTGTGTGATGTCCTTCGGTTAGTTAGGTTTCAGTAATTCTAAGTTCTAGGGGACTGATGACCATAGATGTTAAGTCCCATAGTGCTCAGAGCCATTTGAACCATTTTTGTTCAAAATGAGCGTTGTAAGTGACATTCCTGTTCAATGTGAAGCCCGTTGCGCGACAGTGGCTAAATCTCAAAACAGCTGACATTCATGGTGTTTTTTGTTCAATACACGAACCGAATATGAGTAGTGAAAATGCTGTGCGTTAGCTTTTGTCTTTTCTTTAAGAGCGGAAGGAGGAATTTTCGTGATGATAAAATAGGCTGTCCGTCTATTGTCATTAATGAAATGGCACAGAAAATTTACTAGAACTGTTCGTGCAAATCGGGGTTTCATTATATTACAACTTACCGCCGATTTCTCTGTGTTTAGCGCATCAGAGGTTCTATGGGCATTGTGTTCCAAAACTTGTTTCTGTAAATCACTAAAACTGGACGGAGCGAGGTGGCGCAGTGGTTGGCACAGTGGACTGGCATTCGGGAGGACGTCGGTTCAAGTCCGCTTTCGGACATCCTGATTTAGGTTTTCCGTCATTTCCCGAAATCACTTCATGCAAATGCCGGGATGGTTCCTTTGAAAGGGCTCGCTGTTTGGTCCCCTCCCCCCAAACCAACAGACCAATCAACTAAAACTGAATGGGATTTCTTTTTCGTTACAGTACCGAAGGAGAAGGCCTGCTGAACAAAATTGTGACGTGTGACGAGACTCAGGTTTCCTATTCTAAGGGGCAGAAGAAACAGCAGCCCGTAGTGTTGGGGGCCATACCGCTAAATTAATATTGTTTATTAATGTTATGAAACACGGAAGGACATTCAGTTCTGAAGACTACCGTGGGATATTGAGAAAACTGAGAAGATCTGTTCGAAAGAAGCTATATGTCGCTATTTCTTGATAATACTCGGCTACACTATGTTCGGTTAACACAAGAACAGTAACATCAGTTCAAATGGGACGTTTCCGAACATCCAACGTACAGCCCAGGCCTGGCTTCAACTCCTCTTCACGCACATGGAAAGTGACTCGGCCACTAGAACCTTAACTCGGACGAAGAACCTTAAATGCGAACATGACTGTTATTAGTATCGGTTGAAAGTAGAAGTTTACTGATACCGGTTACAATTTAGTTTACTTCCACTTCCCTCGTCAAAAGTTTAAACTATCATCATCAGCTGGAGCTATGACAACTATTGAGGCTTATATGTGTTGCCTGTACACACACGCACACACACGTCTCATAAATTAACATAAATGCATTTAATGATGGAGGTCTAAACCTCTGAAATTACAACTCATTCCGGCAATATGGCCCAGAAGTTCCGACCAGCCGCGGCGAGTCCTGTGCCACGTGGTGCCATTTTAGTGCTGTATGGAGGGGCTTGGCGGTCGGCGCACCCCTCTTCCGGTCTTCTCGCGCTCCCGGACTTTGGAATCGCTACTTGTTACTCGAGCAGCTCGTCAATTAGCACTATGAGGCGGAGTGCACTTCGTACCGAGGGAGAATGCTTCGCAGTGTCCGGGTCGTCCACGTGGCAGCCAAGGCACTGATCACGCAGCTACAGAGGCGCATTTAAACCGTCGAAACTCAAAGCGGAAATAAAACAAATTTTCAGTCAGTTAGTTACATGTTCGATACATCATATGAACAATTTTTTTTATCCAGAATGAGATTTTCACTCTGCAGCGGAGTGTGCGCTGATATGAAACTTCCTGGCAGATTAAAACTGTGTGCCCGACCGAGACTCGAATTCGGGACCTTTGCCTTTCGCGGGCAAGTGCTCTACCATCTGAGCTACCATCTGAGTACCGGGCGTGAGTCGTGCTTCGGTAGCTCAGATGGTAGAGCACTTGCCCGCGAAAGGCAAAGGTCCCGAGTTCGAGTCTCGGTCGGGCACACAGTTTTAATCTGCCAAGAAGTTTCATATCAGCGCACACTCCGCTGCAGAGTGAAAATCTCATTCTGGAAACCTCCCCCAGGCTGTGGCTAAGCCATGTCTCCGCAATATCCTTTCTTTCAGGAGTGCTAGTTCTGCAAGGTTCGCAGGAGAGCTTCTGTAAAGTTTGGAAGGTAGGAGACGAGATACTGGCAGAAGTAAAGCTGTGAGTACCGGGCCTGAGTCGTGCTTCGGTAGCTCAGATGGTAGAGCACTTGCCCGCGAAGGGCAAAGGTCCCGAGTTCGAGTCTAGGTCGAGCACACAGTTTTAATCTGCCAGGAAGTTTCAATTTTTTTATCGAAATGATGTAGAACGAGGTAGTTTACAGAATATGTGTACATGATTAGTGTTAATATTAATGAACACCTTTTTATAGTCCTACCCATGCAACTGCACTTAAAAAAAAAACAAGTTGTTTTTTACTGACTATCAGTTTTTAAGTAGAAATTCGTCACTGAACTAGAAATAGATGTCCAGGAGGAACGATTTTAGGTTAGATTTAAAACTTGCACTGCCGCCTGTCAAACATCTTACGCCATTGGGCAAATGATGAAAAATTTTTATTGTTGCATATTGAATTCCATTCTGAGCAACAAACAGCTTTAATAATAGCTAATAAAGGTCACTTTTCCTTCTAGTGTTGTAGGTATGGACATCACCGTTCTTATCCGATTGTGACAGATTATTTATGACCAATTTCATTAGCGTTTGTATGTGTTGTGATGGAGCAGTTAAAACGCCTAGCTCCTTGAAGCGGTGTCTACATGTCTGTGGGGGACACCACATATTATTCTTACTGCTCCTTTTTGTGCAATCAAAACTTTCTTTCTAAGGGATGAGTTACCCCAGAAAATTGTTCCATAAGACATTATTGATCAGAAAAATGCGAAATATGTCAAGAGGCTGATTCGTCTGTTTGCAATATTAGCAATTATACCCGCACGAAGCTCAGTATTACGTTTGTTGGCGTACAAGTTTTCATGAATATATGCACTAAAAATTTGGAGCATTCCATCCTATTTACTGACTCCTGCTCATGTAACAGTAAATTTGTTTCAATTGATATCCGACGAAGAACTTGAAGACACCGTCGTGCGATAGCTGCGACCAAAGCTGACAGAATTTTCTGCAGAGGGAATTTGTCTCCTGGCAACGAAAAGTGAAAAATGCTCAAATCCGAATGATCATTATTCACAGAAGTAATGCAATAGAGTAGTTTAAATTTTCCTAATAAGTTTGCCCGCTGTTCCAGTATTTTATTTATAGCCTAACGGAGATTAATCTCCGGATAGCACCCGCAATTAAAGAGCGAATCTGCAAAATTGAATCGTTCCTCTTGAATAAAGACGGCAATTTATTTCGTAGAAATCGTTCACGATTCGACGTCGTATTCAGCTCGCAACAGATATGCGATGTGACCATCCGCCTATATCGGACGTCCATGGGCCTTTTCTTTATCTACATCTACATCTACATCCATACTCCGCAGGCCACCTGACGGTGTGTGGCGGAGGGTACCTTGAGTACCTCTATCGGTTCTCCCTTCTATTCCAGTCTCGTATTGTTCGTGGAAAGAAGGATTGTCGGTATGCCTCTGTGTGGGATCTAATCCCTCTGATTTTATCCTCATGATCTCTTCGCGAGATATACATAGGAGGGAGCAATATACTGCTTGACTCTTCGGTGAAGGTATGTTCTAGAAACTTTAACAAAAGCCCGTACCGAGCTACTGAGCGTCTCTCCTGCAGAGTCTTCCACTTCCATCTCCGTAACGCTTTCGCGATTACTAAATGATCCTGTAACGAAGCGCGCTGCTCTCCGTTGGATCTTCTCTAACTCTTCTATCAACCCTATCTGGTACGGATCCCACACTGCTGAGCAGTATTCCAGCAGTGGGCGAACAAGCGTACTGTAACCTACTTCCTTTGTTTTCGGATTGCATTTCCTTAGGATTCTTCCAATGAATCTCAGTCTGGCATCTGCTTTACCGACGATCAACATTATATGATCATTCCATTTTAAATCACTCCTAATGCATACTCCCAGATAATTTATGGAATTAACTGCTTCCAGTTGCTGACCCGCTATTTTGTAGCTAAATGATAAAGGATCTATCTTTCTGTGTATTCGCAGCACATTACACTTGTCTACATTGAGATTCAATTGCCATTCCCTGCACCATGCGTCAATTCGCTGCAGATCCTCCTGCATTTCAGTACAATTTTCCATTGTTACAACCTCTCGATACACCACAGCATCATCTGCAAAAAGCCTCAGTGAACTTCGGATGTCATCCACCAGGTCATTTATGTATATTGTGAATAGCAACGGTCCTATGACACTCCCCAGCGGCACACCTGAAATCACTCTTACTTCGGGAGACTCCTCTCCATTGAGAATGACATGCTGCGTCCTGTTATCTAGGAACTCCTCAATCCAATCACACAATTGTTCTGATAGTCCATATGCTCTTACTTTGTTCATTAAACGACTGTGGGGAACTGTATCGAACGCCTTGCGAAAGTCAAGAAACACGGCATCTACCTGTGAACCCGTGTCTATGGCTCTCTGAGCCTCATGGACGAATAGCGCGAGCTGGGTTTCACATGACCGTCTTTTTCGAAACCCATGCTGATTCCTACAGAGTAGATTTCTAGTCTCCAGAAAAGTCATTATACTCGAACACAATACGTGTTCCAAAATTCTACAACTGATCGACGTTAGAGATATAGGTATATAGTTCTGCACATCTGTTAGACGTCCCTTCTTGAAAACGGGGATGACCTGTGCCCTTTTCCAATCCTTTGGAACGCTACGCTCTTCTAGAGACCTACGGTACACCGCTGCAAGAAGGGGGGCAAGTTCCTTCGCGTACTCTGTGTAAAATTGAACTGGTATCCCATCAGGTCCAGAGGCCTTTCATCTTTTGAGCGATTTTAATTGTTTCTCTATCCCTCTGTCGTCTATTTCGATATCATGATTAGTGTGAATATTAATGAACACCTTTTTATAGTCCTACCCATGCAACTGCACTTAAAAAACAACTTGTTTTTTTACTGACTATCAGTTTTTAAGTAGAAATTCGTCACTGAACTAGAAAGAGATGTCCAGGAGGAACGATTTTAGGTTAGATTTAAAACTTGCACTGCCACCTGTCAAACATCTTATGCCATTGGGCAAATGATGAAAAATTTTTATTGTTGCATATTGAACTCCATACTGAGCAACAGACAGCTTTAATAATAGCTAATAAAGGTCACTTTTCCTTCTAGTGTTGTAGGTATGCACATCACCGTTCTTATCCCATTGTGACAGATTATTTATGACCAATTTCATTTGCGTTTATACGTGTTGTGATGGAGCAGTTAAAACGCCTACCTCCTTGAAGCAGTATCCACATGTCTGTGGGGGTCACCACATATTATTCTTACTGCTCCTTTTTGTGCAATCAAAACTTTCTTTCTAAGGGATGTTACCCCAGAAAATTGTTCCATAAGACATTATTGATCAGAAATATGCGAAATATGTCAAGAGGCTGATTCGTCTGTTTGCAATATTAGCAATTATACTCGCACGAAGCTCAGTAATACGTTTGTTGGCGTACAAGTTTTCATGAATATATGCACTAAAAAATTTGGAGCATTCCATCCTATTTACTGACTCCTGCTCATGTAACAGTAAATTTGTTTCAATTGATATCCGACGAAGAACTTGAAGACACCGTCGTGCGATAGCTGCGACCAAAGCTGACAGAATTTTCTGCAGAGGGAATTTGTCTCCCGGCAACGTAAAGTGAAAAATGCTCAAATCCGAATGATCATTATTCACAGAAGTAATGCAATAGAGTAGTTTAAATTTTCCTAATAAGTTTGCTCGCTGTTCCAGTATTTTATTTATAGCCTAACGGAGATTAATCTCCGGATAGCGCTCGCAATTAAAGAGCGAATCTGCAAAATTGAATCGTTCCTCTTGAATAAAGACGGAAATTTATTTCGTAGAAATCGTTCACGATTCGACGTCGTATTCAGCTCGCAACAGATATGCGATGTGACCATCCGCCTATATCGGACGTCCATGGGCCTTTTCTTTATTCTTCCTACTAAGTAATAAGGCTTGAGCGACGGGAAAAAACTTGCTGAGCGACAGAAATATGTGCGGAATAAGGAACATATTAATTATTTTGAAAATTGTTTTAGTAAGAAAATGTGCCGCCGTGCAGTAATTCGACCCCCCGGGGAACGCAGTACCTGGCCGTGAGCAATGACGGCAGCATCGCAATGGGTCTGTGGCAGTGGATCCCAGTCTCAGGGTATTTCCCCCTGAGGGGCGAAATGTAATTCTCTGTGGGGTACAAGCAAAAGGGTTAAATCGTGTTTCGATCACGAGACTAAATTATTTTTAAAAGATCGTTTCCACAGCGTGGAGCAGAGGAAATGCATGTTTTTCAGTACTGAATAACTTAATCCTAGTTTTATTAAAAATCATTGGATTGTATAACAGTGTTTTTATTGCTTTTTTGTAATCTACATACCTTAATGAGGTTCGGAAAATACTATCTTTGAGATGACGTCCTTCTCTACGGAGTCTCTCCTGGAAGTTATGCGTGCTCTCTCCAACATTTCATTCGGGACAGCTTGAAACTTCTTTATTAAAATATTTTACTTAAACTGCTGAGTGAAGTTGAATGCAAGTGAACCTGCTTTCTCTTTACTTATTTTTATCATGTCAACACTGAGCCACAATATTCTAGCGCAACGCACTCTGACTGCTCAAAAAAATTACAACCTGACTTCGAATAATTAATTCAAAAGAATGGCCCTGAGCAGAAAGAAATCTTAACAATAACCTATACGTTTCATTAAGCACTTACCTCACAAAAATCTTCATTACGCGAATTACTGCAATACAGCGAGCGTCAATACTGCCAGCTAAATAAAAGATTCTAACTACTAAAGCCACTAACTACTAATAGGCATGTGGTTAGAAGCGGAAAGATTTTGTTACAAACCGAATAATGTATTTTTTACCTTGTGACATCCACTTCCGACACAAACATAATTCGTCATTGACATCTAGTACAAAGATTTTTGTGGAGAGCATGGAGGCTATGTAAGTAGGCTGTTTAGGTTTTTATGTTGGTAACGCCACGTAGCGCTCTGTATGAAAATCACTGCACACAGCACAGTCAATCTGTGGCTGGTTGGAATTGTTGGAATATTTGCTATTGTAGTGTTGGGCAGTTGGATGTGAACAGCGTGTAGCGTTGTGCAGTTGGAGGTGAGCCGCCAGCAGTGGTGGATCTGGGGAAGTGAGATGGCGGATTTTTGAGAGCGGATGATCTGGACGTGTGTCCATCAGAAACAGTACATTTGTAAGAATGGATGTCATGAACTGCTATATATATTATGACTTTTGAACACTATTAAGGTAAATACATTGTTTGTTCTCTATCAAAATCTTTCATTTGCTAACTATCCCTATCAGTAGTTAGTACCTTCAGTAGTTTGAATCTTTTATTTAGCTGGCAGTATTGGCGCTCGTTATATTACAGTAGTTCGAGTAACGAAGATTTTTGTGAGGTAAGTGATTCATGAAAGGTATAGGTTATTGTTAGTCAGGGCCATTCTTTTGTAGGGATTATATAAAGTCAGATTGCGTTGCGCTAAAAATATTGTGTGTCTGTTTAGTGATGATCACAATAAGTAAAGAGAGAACTGTACGTTCAGTTTTGCTCAGCTGTTTGAAAATAAAATAACGTAAGAGGTTTACCAGCACAGTAATTTATAATTTTCCAAAGGGGACGTTTCAAGTCCTCTTGTATTGATGCATGCCTGTATTCGTCGTGGCATACTGTCCATAAGTTCATCAAGGCACTCTTAGTCCAGATTGTCCCACTCCTCAATCGCGATTCGGCGTAGATCCCTCAGAGTGGTTGGTGGGTGTAACATTATGTGATTGCCTTATCATTTTAAATCATTCACTAATCGAGCAGTCGCTCGGCAACAGCGTCAGAGATGCAGTGAGTTAATGACTTTGAAACCCGCGGCGTGAAAAACGGACAGAAGAAGAACACTTTTACACATTTTTTTTTTATGTACGAGATATTCTCGATGAACAGTTACTCATTCTTCTCTTGTCTCCTGTAACTTGTGTCGGACGCGGATGTCTTGCCGCCGTATTATTATCGTTAAAAATAATATTGTTTTAGTGTAAAGTAAATGTGTAATACTAAAAGTGCCTAGCAGTAGATTTATTGTGCGACGTGTATGTGAAAACGTCGAAGGAATTGTTTTCATTACGAGAAGTGCCAGTCAAAACGGCATCCATGTTAAATCCTTCATTGCAGTGTAAGTCCGTCTATTAATTGCCATAAATTCAGACTTAAATGGAACTGGTGTATGGACTATTTATTTAATATAGAATCTATGTCTCACTCCTTCATGAAGTTATTTAATTTTCTTTATGTTTCTGCCAAATAGAGAGTTCACAGTCACGAATTCTTTCGTCGAGTTCGGACGGAAGTTGCATGCGGCGAAATATTTTCTCCGCGCCATATTCTACTGGCAAATCATGATAAACTACGGTCCCTTAGGAAATTCATGTTGAGCTATCCAAAAATAATTGTATTTTGAATAGGCATTTACTCTCCTCTGCAATGCAACTACCGACTGATCAGACGATCCAACAAGAAACAACCGCACACGGTCGGCGTTCGCAAATATGTTTCCACCGCTGATTATAGCTATATGTTACAGCACAAAAGTAAACATATTGTTGTAATTAGCGACTACGAACGGGGATATTTATAACTGTATGTTTACGTATACACATTACGTAAACATATCGTTATATGGGTCACGTCGTACATAAACATTTCTTTTCAGTCTATCCCAGGCGTTCGGTAGGGTTCATGTCTGGAAAACATGCTGGCCACTCTAGTCGAGCGATGTCGTTATCTGATGGAAGTCATTCAAAAGATGTGCACCATATGGGTGCGAATTGTCATTCGTGAAGACGAATGCCTCGCCAATATACTGCCGATATGGTTGCACTATCGGTCGCAGCATGGCATTCACTTATCGTACAGCCTTTACGGCGCCTTCCATGACCTTCAGCGGAGTACGTCGGCCCCACATAATGCCACCGCGAAATAGCAGGGAACCTCCACCTTTGTGCACTCGCTGGTCAGTGTGTCTAAGTGGTTCAGTCTGACCGTGTCGCCTCCAAACACGTCCCCGACGATTGTCTGGTTGAAGCCATATGCGATACTCATCGGTGAAGAGAACGTGATGCCAATCCTGAGCGGTCCATTCGGCATGTTTTTGGGTCCATCTATCATCTATACCGTGCTGCGTGGTTACTGGTTGCGAAGATAGACCTCCCTAGGGACGTTGGGAGTGAAGCTGCGCATCATGCAGCCTACTGTGCACTGTTTGAGTCTTAACACAACGTCCCGTGGCTGCACGAAAAGCTTTATTCAACGTGGTTGTGTTGCTGTCAGGCCTCCTTCGAGCCATAAGTAGCGGTCATCCACTGCAGTAGTAGCCCTTGGGCAGCCTGAGCGAGACATGTCATCGACAGTTCCTGTCTTTCTCTAACTCCTCCATATCTGAACAACATCGCTTTGGCTCACTCCGAGACGCCTGGACACCTCCCTTGGTGAGAGTCCTTCCTGGCACAAAGTAACAATGCGGACGCGATCGAACCGCGGCATTGACCGTCTAGGCATGGCTGAACTTCAGACAACACGAGCCGTATACCTCCTTCCTGGTGGAATGACTGGAACTGATCGGCTGTCCGACCCCCTCTGTCTAATAGGCGCTGCTCATGCGTGGTTGTTTACATCCTTGGGCAGGTTTAGTGACATCTCTGAACAGTCAAAGCGATTGTCTCTGTGATACAATATCCACAGTCAACGTCTATCTTCACGAGTTCTGGGAACCGGGCTGATGCAAAACGTTTTTTGGTGTGTGTATATGCAGATGCTAGCCAAACGGGCAAGTACTATTATACACACCTGGAAATTGAAATAAGAACACCGTGAATTCATTGTCCCAGGAAGGGGAAACTTTATTGACACATTCCTGGGGTCAGATACATCACATGATCACACTGACAGAACCACAGGCACATAGACACAGGCAACAGAGCATGCACAATGTCGGCACTAGTAAAGTGTATATCCACCTTTCGCAGCAATGCAGGCTGCTATTCTCCCACGGAGACGATCGTAGAGATGCTGGATGTAGTCCTGTGGAACGGCTTGCCATGCCATTTCCACCTGGCGCCTCAGTTGGACCAGCGTTCGTGCTGGACGCGCAGACCGCGTGAGACGACGCTTCATCCAGTCCCAAACATGCTCAATGGGGGACAGATCCGGAGATCTTGCTGGCCAGGGTAGTTGACTTACACCTTCTAGAGCACGTTGGGTGGCACGGGATACATGTGGACGTGCATTGTCCTGTTGGAACAGCAAGTTCCCTTGCCGGTCTAGGAATGGTAGAACGATGGGTTCGATGACGGTTTGGATGTACCGTGCACTATTCAGTGTCCCCTCGACGATCACCAGTGGTGTACGGCCAGTGTAGGAGATCGCTCCCCACACCATGATGCCGGGTGTTGGCCCTGTGTGCCTCGGTCGTATGCAGTCCTGATTGTGGCGCTCACCTGCACGGCGCCAAACACGCATACGACCATCATTGGCACCAAGGCAGAAGCGACTCTCATCCCTGAAGACGACACGTCTCCATTCGTCCCTCCATTCACGCCTGTCGCGACACCACTGGAGGCGGGCTGCACGATGTTGGGGCGTGAGCGGAAGACGGCCTAACGGTGTGCGGGACCGTAGCCCAGCTTCATGGAGACGGTTGCGAATGGTCCTCGCCGATACCCCAGGAGCAACAGTGTCCCTAATTTGCTGGGAAGTGGCGGTGCGGTCCCCTACGGCACTGCGTAGGATCCTACGGTCGCTGCGTCGCTGCGGTCCGGTCCCAGGTCGACGGGCACGTGCACCTTCCGCCGACCACTGGCGACAACATCGATGTACTGTGGAGACCTCACGCCCCACGTGTTGAGCAATTCGGCGGTACGTCCACCCGGCCTCCCGCATGCCCACTATACACCCTCCTCAAAGTCCGTCAACTGCACATACGGTTCACGTCCACGCTGTCGCGGCATGCTACCAGTGTTAAATACTGCGATGGAGCTCCGTATGCCACGGCAAACTGGCTGACACTGACGGCGGCGGTGCACAAATGCTGCGCAGCTAGCGCCATTCGACGGCCAACGCCGCGGTTCCTGGTGTGTCCGCTGTGCCGTGCGTGTGATCATTGCTTGTACAGCCCTCTCGCAGTGTCCGGAGCAAGTATGGTGGGTCTGACACACCGGTGTCAATGCGTTCTTTTTTCCATTTCCAGGAGTGTATTTCATGATGATAGGCAACTGCGCAATGTGCTATATACATTGGAAGTGTCAGCCTTCTACAGAAAAGAGTTCGGTGTAGTTGTGAGTGCGTTATGTCTGAGCTAAGTGAATTCGAACGTGGCAAATTATTGGTGCTCGTACGGTGGGTGGTTCCGTAACCAGGCGAGCCGTGGTGTCTGGTGTTTCTAGAGGCACCATATCGAACATTTATACGGCATACAGGAAAAAGCGGGAAAATATCATCCGCTACGTCAGCAAGGGGACGAAAGTGTATGGCGAATGGTCGTGACAAACGGTTGTTGAAGAGGTTTGTGACGAAAACCAAGAGGACGGCAGCTGCGAAGTCACTGCAGAACTAAATGTCGCATTCTCGTAACCTTTCAGCATCAAAGCGAGACGAAGGGACCCCAAAAGCAAGGAATTTCAGGGCAAGCTGGAATTACTGTCAATGGTTATGTGACCATTTTGGCTGATTAGGTACAACGTTTGTTCTCCAATAGTGGTGCTGTGTTGCAAGAGGACAAGGCACCTGGCCACACATCTCGCATCGTCCAGGCCGGTTCTGTGAGCACGAAGGTGAAACATCGCCATTTCCCCGTGGCCACCGCAGTCATCAGATCTCAGTATTGTTGAGCCTTTGTGGTCTACTTTGGAGAGAAGGATGCGCGATCGTTGCCCGCCTCTATTGTCGTTTCCCCCGAACTCGTCAGTACTTTGCAGCAGGAATGGTATGGAGATTTTCTTGAAAACCATACAGAACCTGTAGAGAGTATTTATCCTTTCCGAGGCGTCTGGAAGCTGTTTTGTTGGCAGCGGGTTTCCTATAATCGTATTAGGCATGGTGATGTGTTGCGTTTTGAGTGTTTCCATGTTTTTGACCAATCAAATCAAATGTTCAAATGTGTGTGAAATCTTATGGGACTTAACTGCTAAGGTCATCAGTCCCTAAGCTTACTCACTAGTTAACCTAAATTATCCTAAGGACAAACACACACACACCCATGCCCTAGGGAGGACTCGAACCTCCGCCGGGACCAACCGCACAGTCCATGACTGCAGCGCCTAAGACCGCTCGGCTAATCTCGCGCGGCTTTTGACCAATCCCTGAATATTTCAGTCATCAAGTGACATTCGAGGTCTTCCTGATGTTGTGCGGATAGTACGAACCTTCTTGTTCACCAACACACACACGCACACACACACACACACACACACACACACACACACACACACACACACACACGTCGAACTTTCTTCAGAAAATGTAATAAACCACTGCTTGAATCCCGCCTGTAACTAGAGTCGAGTAAGATTTTTTCAACTCTATACGGATAGGAATCTCTTTCCGCGTATTCCATTTGTTAGGGGACTGCCGTCGGGCGTGGTAGTCTAGTGATAAAAGTACCCCGGGTGGCGCACGATAACTCACCCGATTGAATTCTGATTCTACAAGTATACTATTGGGCCAATAGCTTGCGAGTTCATTGCTTCCGTTGTGAGTCCCCCATTTCAGTTTGCCGCGATGGCGGACAAAGGACAGTCGACTGTCGCGCAAAAGACGAAGATTCTGTTACTGTTCGCGGAGACGAACGGCGCTACATGGACACAGAGAAGGTTTCGTGCTACTTTCGGCGCACGGTGGGCTCCCAGTCCACAGACAATACGCAGATTACACCAAAAATTTGAAGGTACTGGATCTGGTTTGGAGTGTCGGCGGCCACATCCACGTACCGTACGTTCGCCGCAAAATATTGAAGCAGTTCGAGTGGTTTTAACTCGTAGTCGTAGTAGATCAACAAGAAGAGCCAGTGCCGAGTTGGGAATTTCACGCCGATCTGTGCAAACAATTATTCAATCCGACCTTCGCTTGTAACCAAGATGACTGTGGCGCATAAGCTTACTACGAGAGATAAGGAGCGGAGACTGCAGTTTGGAAGATGGGCAATCGAGCAAGACCAAGAGGACATGCTACACAACGAATGGTTTTCTGACAAAGCTTATTTTCACGTGATCGGTGTTGTGAACAGACAGAACGAATAAACCACACGAAAGTGTGTGTGTGGGTGGCGTTGTCAAGCCATGGAATCATCGGTCCGTTCTTCTCCGATGCTACAGTAACCAGTGAACGATATTTGAACATGCTGCGAAACCAGTTCTCACCTTAACTCATGGCCTCATGTCTCCCATTGTAGACACAATGGTTCATGCAGGATGGAGCATGCCCCCATACTGCCAACGATGTGCTGGATTTCCTGCACGAAAGAATTGACCTTAGGGTATTGTCAAACAGATTTCCAGAACAGGAGGAGCAATATGGCTGTCCCATGGCCCGGACGTTAGCCCAAGTGACTTCTTCCTGGTTCCTTAAAGAGAAGGTGTACCACAGAGAACTGGAAAATGCAGTGCAACTTAGGGCGATCATTGTAGAGTTATGCCGCGCCATTCGAGAAGATTTGTGTTGGAGAGTCGTCGCAAACGCACGTGTGTGACTTGAAGTTATAAACCAAAACAGCAGTCTTACTGAACGTGTGATTCATTAGGTTGTATTTCCAAGCTGTATTCTTTACTTCTACATCAATAAATTACAAGTCTTGTCAAACAACAAATGTGTTATTCGTGAAACAAATCAGGTGACTTGTCGTGTGCCACCCTGCAGTTTTTGGAAGCAGAAACGTCCTGGGATCCAATCCCAGCCGACTCCGGAAATTTTTCGTTCTGCTTCAAGCTAGCCTTCACCTTTCATGACTTGTTGATTCCTAGAAGCGGCACCGAGCCGTGTGCTGCTCGCGTTGCTGCCGTTGGTAGGTTGGCATCGTGTAATAGGGATACTGGCGTCTCGTTTTCTTCTCATGTTTACGCCCCAGTTATCTGCCCTGAAGGTTTGCGGCAGTGTACGTTCCCTCGTCTTGCTGATACTGTCCGGCATGACGTGTACTTCGACAGCCTCCTTGATTCTTTGTCACTAAACTTTGAAAAAACACACTACATGCAGTTCAGAACTTGTAAGGGGTGTCCCAAGAGTATATGTCTAACATTCGATTACAAGAAGATAGAAGAAGTGGACAGTGTTAAATTCTTGGGATTACAGCTTGATAATAAATTCAACTGGGAGGAGCACACCACAGAACTGCTGAAGCGTCTTAACAAATCTCTATTTGCAATGAGAATTGTGTCAGACACAGGGGAGATAAAAATGAAAAAGCTGGCATACTATGCTTACTTTCATTCCATAATGTCATATGGGATTATTTTTGGGGCAATTCATCAAGCCAAGCTAAAGTTTTCCGGGCACAAAAACGTGCAGTAAGAGTTATATGTGGAATGAACTCAAGAACATCCTGCAGAAGCCTGTTTAGGGAATTAGGGATACTAACTACTGCTTCCCAATATATTTATTCCTTAATGAAATTTGTCATTAAAAATATATCACTTTTTCAAACCAACAGCTCAATTCATGGAATCAATACTAGAAATAAGAATAATCTTCACAAGGATTTAAAGTCACTTAGTCTTGTACAGAAAGGTGTGCATTATTCAGGAACACACATTTTCAATAACTTGCCAGCAGCCATAAAAAGCTTAACAACCAATGAAATTCAGTTTAAGAGAAGCCTAAAGGATTTATTGGTGGCCAACTCCTTCTACTCCATTGATGAATTTCTCAGTAAAACCAACTGATTTGTATATAAGTACAATATAACTTCTACACAATTTCAGTGCAGTAATGTGATCATTGAAAATTTCTGTGTGTATGTGTGTGTGTGTGTGTGTGTGTGTGTGTGTTGTGTGTGTAAGTACAATCTAACTTCTGCACCATTTCAGTGCAGTAATGTGTTCATTGTAAATAAGTATTATAGTAGTTGTATTATATGTTTATTACCTTATAAATAAATAAAAAACTTTTTTAATTTAAATTGAGTGCATTAGTATTTGTAAAATGATTCTTTCATACAGCGTTCATTAAAAAAATGACGACCATGCCACTTGGTACCTGTGGAATGGTACATTAGCTTATTTGTTTTAGTTGTAAATATTTGTCATGTATTGTTGTTCTTCTGACATGTTCCACATCCTGGAGGACCTCCTCACTACGGATCAATTGGAATGAAAGTAAATCTAATCTAAATCTAATCTAATGTAATTGCGGTATGGATTGTGGTTTCTTTTGTCTACCTTGGTCGTAGTGGTTCCTTCCGTCTTTTGATGTTTTAAACACTGGATTCTGAAGACGTAGTGCTGTCTGTCACTTCGTCCTCGGTTGAATTATTCCATCGTTGTACTGGTTATCACACGTTAGGTGGATTTGGTAAGAGGATTGATCAGCGTTTAAACTGTCCTTAGTTGGAGTTGCCATCCTGTGAGGTGAGAGTAACTCTTGGCTGCCTATCTCACCGCTTACGCAGCTCCAGGGATTTTTCTCAGGTCGTTTCTTGGAGCACTGCCTGTGGATCATTCCTTCTTTATTTGGCCTGATTCCGTCAGTTGTTTAAAAATAATATTTTGTTTAAATTATTCCTATTGCTTGTGGCCTTCAGCCGACAAATAATTTGATTTCTTTCTTAATAAGGCCTTCAGCTGTCAGTGTAGCTTGTGTTACAGTCAATTTTTTTTAAATGATTGTTTTAAAAATTATTTTTGGTATTTTCAACGTGTAGTCGTCTTCCTCTTGTAATTCAAGTCTTCAGCCACTAATTGTTCTGAAGTACTGCTTGTGGCCTTCAGCCGACAAAGAATCTGAATTATTCCTTAATAAGGCCTTCAGCCGTCAGTGTAGCTGTGTTACAGTCAATTTTTTTTTAAGTGATTGTTTTTAAAAAATTATTTCCTTAAATAAAGTGTGTGTGTGTACTGTGCAACCAACGGTAACTGACTAGGCCTCGTCTACACCTTTCCCTGCTTTGCCTGAGGCCCACATATGAGGCACGTGGTTTGGATTCCACGATACGCTGTAGGTTCTCTTTCCCCAGCAGTAATACTAGGATAGGTTAAGGAATCCCAAGCTGCCGTACTGGCGTCCAACTGAAAGACTTGCACCAGGCCCTTGCGCCACTCGAATAGGTTATTATTAGAAGAAGTGACGAGTAGGTTATGTGCATAGCCGCACTCTTGATACAAGCAAAGTGGTATTTGATGCGTGGGGTCGCAGAGGTCGGCAAATGGTTTAAAATTGTCCGCACAGCCGTGGCTCTTGTTTATTTGAATGCCCAGTCAGCGCGAGATTAAATCAGACTGTTGCAAAACTCGGTTCAAGGCCGTTTACCGACACTCGCAGCAAAAAACAGATAACAAATAATGCGATATCGCGAGCGACCTCAGCTGCTCCGCTCATTCTCGGCGTTTTGTCAACATCGCGAACCAACATATATTACACCGTCATCGGAACAGTCTAACTTCACAAGGCCGCTCCGTCAACTGAGCAAACAAAATTAAGTTTTTCCTCGCCGTTTCCAGAAAGCACTACGAGCTCCCACGAACAGCCAATATGCAGCCTTTCGGCTGACTGTCCCTAGACATACAGCAACTTGAAAAACATCTTCGGGGGGGAGGGGGAGCTGTGAAGGGTACCTGATATCTGTTTCCGAACACAGACGTGTACCATGTAACGCGGACATGACCTGAAAGCGGAGAGAGCTGCATAGCAGATTGCAACGCAGCCGAATCCTTTTCGGAAAACAAAAGCTGATGGAAGTCAAAAGGATATTTTTTTACATTTATTTATCTTTATTGATGATCAGTTACAGTTTTTTTTGACAAGTTGGGGTATTAATCGCAACGTAATTCACAGTTATCCAGGAAAGCGGTTTTTTCTCATTCCAGTTACGAACAACAATCTTATACAAAAGGTAATTAATTAATTTCTGTCTGTAATGACCATCTTCAAGACCTAAAACTATAAGACAAAGGCACTCTGCCGCTCAATATGAAGAAGCGTTCTGTAATTTTGATGCATTTTGTATTTGGTCGTTTCGAACGACAGGATGCTTCCGTCTTATTTTTAGGGCTTGAAGATGGTCATCTTAGGTCAAAAATAATTAATTCCCTGTTGTGCGACATTGTGATGCGTAACTGGAATAAAGACACAAAAGGACCATTTTTATACGTTACGTTTTGAAACAAGTTATACAAAAAACACACACTTCCCTGTTGCTATTTGCTAGTGTACCTGTGACATCGTCCTAGTGACATCTTTACCTTCCAGTGTACCACAATTCCTGCAGTGTTCATTTCTCTGGGGGTTATTTCCCCTATGAGTTGACTATTACTAGATTAATGCTATTTTGTCGAAAACTGACATTCGGAGCCCATGGCCTGTGTACAAAATATAGGTTGACTCGCACACAGAAGCTAACAGCAACCGGCCACTTTTTACAATGCTATTTATTTATTTAAATAGCTCTGTTGCCGATTTCAAACATTACAGGTTCATCTTCAGACGGCTACTTCACGTTAAGATACATTTTACATTAGCCCTCTGAATATGAACATGTAATGTTCAATACCGGGAACGACGCCATGTAAATAAATAAATAGCACTGTAAAAAGTGGCTGGTTGCTGTTACCTTCCACGTAAGAAATTTCTGGAAATTTGTAGTAAGTTCTGTGGGACCAAACTGCTTAGGTCATCGGCCCCTAGGTTACACACTATTTAATGTAACTTAAACTAACTTACGCTAAGGACAACACACACGACCATGTGACCATGTCCAAGGGAGGACGCGATCGTCCGATGGGGGGGGGGGGGGGGAAGCGGCTTCACGTAAGACTCAGGACTCAGCCTATCCATTACAATTATTCGTTAAACCTAAGCTCCACCTAACATCACAGAAGAACTAATAATAATAATAACCGTTAACTGTATGGAGTGAGAGAATGGAGTGCTCCTCTGGCGTTGACAGATTTAGGAACCAGGTTTTAAATTGTAAGACATTTCCAGGGGCAGATGTGGACTCTGACCACAATCTATTGGTTATGAACTGTAGATTAAAACTGAAGAAACTGCAAAAAGGTGGGAATTTAAGGAGATGGGACCTGGATAAACTGGTAAAACCAGAGGTTGTACAGAGTTTCAGGGAGAGAATAAGGGAACAATTGACAGGAATGGGGGAAAGAAATACAGTAGAAGAAGAATGGGTAGCTTTGAGGGATGAAGTAGTGAAGGCAGCAGAGGTTCAAGTAGGTAAAAAAACGAGGGCTAGTAGAAATCCTTGGGTAACAGAAGAAATATTGAATTTAATTGATGAAAGGACAAAATATAAAAACGCAGTAAATGAAGCAAGCAAAAGGGAATACAAACGTCTCAAAAATGAGATCGACAGGAAGTGCAAAATGGCTTAGCAGGGATGTCTAGAGGACAAATGTAAGGATGTAGAGGCTTATCTCACTAGGGATAAGATAGATACCGCCTACAGGAAAATTAAAGAGACCTTTGGAGAAAAGAGAGCCACTTGTATGAATGTCAAGAGCTCAGATGGAAACCCAGTTCTAAGCAAAGAAAGGAAAGCATAAAGGTCGAAGGAGTATATAGAGGGTCTATACAAGAGCGATGTACCTGAGGACAATATTGTGGAAATGGAAGAGGATGTAGATCAAGATGAAATGGGAGATACGATACTGATTGAAGAGTTTGACAAAGCACTGAAAGACCTGAGTCGAAACAAGGCCCCCGGAGTAGACAACATTGCATTAGAACTACTGACAGCCTTCGGAGAGCCAGTCCTGACTAAACTCTACCATCTGGTGAGCAAGATGTATGAAACAGGCGAAATACCCTCAGACTTCAAGAAGAATATAATAATTCCAATCCCAAAGAAAGCAGGTGTTGACAGATGTGAAAATTACCGAACAATCAGTTTAATAAGTCGCAGCTGCAAAATACTAACGCGAATTCTTTACAGACGAATGGAAAAACTGGTAGAAGCCGACCTCGACGAAGATCAGTTTGGATTCCGCAGAAATGTTGGAACACGTGAGGCAATACTGACCCTACGACTTATCTTAGAAAATAGATTAAGGAAAGGCAAACCTACATTTCTAGCACTTGTAGACTTAGAGAAAGCTTTTGACAATGTTGACTGGAATATTCTCTTTCAAATTCTAAAGGTGGCAGGGGTAAAATACAGGGAGAGAAAGGCTATTTACAATTTGCACAGAAACCACAAACCAGTCTCAGGACTGAAGACAACAACAACATCGCGTGACGATTGTGCAGCAATTACGGGAAAATTACAGCCAGAAGCGTGTAGATTACTGCAAGTAGTTCTTGAATAACATCAACATTGGTTTGTTAGACCCTTTAGATTACTGCAAGTAGTTTTTGAATAACTTCAACATTAGTTTGTTAAACCCTTTCCATTACAACATGAGTGATGAAGCACAGTTTCATCTTTGCGGTCATGTGAAGTCACAGAGCACTTGGTACTGCACAACGGAGAGCCCTAACATTGTGTGTCAGCAACCATTCGATGATGAAACAACCTGCGTTTGGTGCGGTGTTACAGGAACGAGCATCACTGGACAGATATTTATTGACACACGGTTGCATATACGAAAATTTTTGAAACATTTTATGCTCAACTTGTTGAATATGAAAGATAATACTGCTTCTCGAAACAAGATGTGGCAACATGCCACATTTCTAAGGTATCCCTAGAATGAATCTGTGATGTCTTCATAGAGGAACAAACTTTTGGCAAACATTTGTGGCCACCACGTTCGCTGGATCTAACATCATGTGATTTTTTCCTGTGGCGACACTTGAAGAGCAAGGCGTAGGAAAGAAATCCACGCACAATACAGCAACTGAAAGACAACGTTAGTCTTGAAGTTGCCGCCATCGATACCCGAACTTTATGCATGGTGTACCTTAATATGCTTAGATGTGTACAGCTTATAATCCTAATACCTCTCGGGCTAATTAGGCTTTTCTACATCACCGTGTACCTAAAGTCTCTTATCTGTGGGGAAAAGGCATCTACCCCGAAGAATAACGCAAAACCGAGAGAAATAGATGAAGTTATAACCGGATCGCCACTGCTTAGTATTTTAGAAATGACAATTAGAAACGAATTTCGGTTAACTTCATATGCTTTTAATTTCGTAAACTAGTTTTTTAATTAACAATAGTTAGTGGAAAATTTGGAAGAAAGGCTTTCGAAGTATGTCATTAATGACATAACCAACGGTCGCCAGTTCCTTATCGGGACAAGAATAATTAAATTGGAACTGAACTTTATACTTGTAAGCAATCTTATGTAAGAATAGTTATTGGCATCATGACGTAGGAACAGTACCTAAAGCACACTTTCAAATACTTCACACCACACATGTCACATTTGTCAGCTAATAACCAGACAGCAAGCACATACAGCGTATCATATTAATTTTCAAAGATCAATTCTACATCTACATCTACATCGATACTCTGCAAATCACATTCAAGTGCCTGGCAGAGGGTTCATCGAACCACCTTCACAATTCTCTATTATTCCAATCTCGTATAGCGCGCGGAAAGAATGAACACCTATATCTTTCCGTACGAACTCTGATTTCCCTTATTTTATCGTGGTGATCGTTCCTCCCTATGTAGGTCGGTGTCAACAAAATATTTTTGCATTCGGAGGAGAAAGTTGGTGATTGGAATTTCATGAGAAGTTTCCGTCGCAACGAAAAACGCATTTCTTTTAATTATGTCCAGCCCAAAACCTGTATCATTTCTGTGACACTCTCTCCCATATTTCGGGATAATACAAAACGTGCTGCCTTTCTTTGAACTTCTTCGATGTACGCCTTCAGTCCTATCTGGGAAGGATCCCACACCGCGCAGCAGTATTCTAAAAGAGGACGGACAAGCCTAGTGTAGGCAGTCTCCTTAGTAGGTCTGTTACATTTTCTAAGTGCCCTGTCAATAAAACGCAGTCTTTGGTTAGCCTTCCCCACAACATTTTCTATGTGTTCCTTCCAATTTAAGTTGTTCGTGATTGTAAGACCTAGGTATTTAGTTGAATTTACGGCTTTTATATTAGACTGATTTATCGTGTAACTGAAGTTTAACGAGTTTCTTTTAGCACTCATGTGGATGACCTCACACTTTTCGTTATTTAGGGTCAAGTGCCACTTTTCGTACCATTCAGATATCTTTTCTAAATCGTTTTACAGTTGGTTTTGATCTTCTGATGACTTTATTAGTGGATAAACGACTGTGTCATCTGCAAACAACCGAAGATAGCTGCTCAGATTTTCTCCAAAATCGTTTATATAGATAAGGAACAGCAAAGGGCCCACAACACTACCTTGGGGAACGCCAGAAATCACTTCTGTTGTACCCGATGACTTTCCGTCAATTATTACGAACTGCGACCTCTCTGACAGGAAATCAGAAATCCAGTCACATAACTGAGATGATATTCCATAAGCACGCAATTTAACTACTAGCCGCTTGTGTGGTACAGTGTCAAAAGCCTTCCGGAAATCCAGAAATACGGAATCGATCTGAAATCCCTTGCCAATAGCACTCAACACTTCATGTGAATAAAGAGCTAGTTGTGTTTCACAGGAACGATGTTTTCTAAACCCATGTTGACTGTGTGTCAATAGACCGTTTTCTTCGAGGTAATTCATAATGTTCGAACACAATGTATGTTGTAAAATCCTGCTGCATATCGACGTTAACGATATGGGCCTGTAATTTAGTGGATTACTCCTACTACCTTTCTTGAATATTGGTGTGATCTGTGCAACTTTCCAGTCTTTGGGTACGGATCTTTCGTCGAGCTAACGGTTGTACATGATTATTAAGTATATAGCTAATGCATCAGCATACTCGGAAAGGAACCTAATTGGTATACAGTCTAGACCAGAAGACATGGCCAGCCGTTGTGGCCGAGCGGTTCTAGGCCCTACAGTCTGGAACCGCGCGACCGCTACGGTCGCAGGTTCGAATCCTGCCTCGGGCATGGATGTGTGTGATGTCCTTAGGTTAGTTAGGTTTAAGTAGTTCTAAGTTCTAGGGGACTGATGACCTCAGATGTTAAGTCCCATAGTTCTCAGAGCCATTTGAACCATTTTTGAACCAGAAGACATGCTTTTATTAAGTGATTTAAATTGCTTCACTACTGCGAGGATATTTACTTCTACGTTACTCATGTTGGCAGCTGTTCTCAATTCGAATTCTGGAATATTTACTTCGTCTTCTTTTGTGAAGTATGATTATTGCGAAGTACGATTGTTTACTGGCTGTGGACAGAAACTTTTTGTTACATTACTCACCGTAATACTGACTGTCGTAATTGTAGCAAGCAGAAATACTGTTGGAATTTAGTAGCTACTTCGATATTTCTTTGTAAAAAGTTACAAATTATGCCACAAGCTATAAATTAGAACTGTGCTTTGACAATGAAATTCAATGTCCAAGTTACGCAAAGTTTTACTACCAATTTTTTATTATGAAAGTTACTCTATTTTTAGCAAACGAATTAATACTGGCTTTTGCATCATTCTATTTTTGACATTATTCGTACTACAACCAAAGATATCATTATTACGTAATAGTCCAAAAGTTGGAAAAATTATACCTAATAAATTAATGTTCACTTCATTTTCACATCGTTTTCTGGTTATCTCGGTTCATACAAATGGATAGGATGGAAACTCCTTGGATAATGACTTAATAAAATTATTTACGTGACAATATGCACCAAAACAATGTTATTCGAGCAATAAAATTCAAACTACGCTGGTCAGTCTATTACACTTCTTACTTCACTTCATGGTGCCATTGGCTTGTCGAGTGGCTTCATTTAGCGGTAAATAGGGTACAGGTTGTCTTGCCATTCCATAGCCAATAACAAGGCCCACAGTACTCTCGATGTTGTGTGAATCATTTGTACTGTGCCCAATAATTGCCATAACTTGCCCACATTAAACATCATCTAAAACAACCAATTCAGTTTTCAATGCTCCGCACTTTTGCTTAGCCACACCGGCGAATACACACAACCAATGACACCAATCGTATCCTCGCGACTCCCGACTGCTACTACTTTTGGCGCGCTCGCACGCCCAGCGATAGTGCATTTACAATTTACTGCAGTCTTTGACAATAGTTTTTCCCTGACTGGGCCAGCGTGCCTACTTACAAATTGTTAACATTCCATGCGCATTCTCTTTCTTAAATAACAAATAGCATTTATAACTTGACAACACATTTACAACAATAATATTCAGCACAACTAATAAAGCAAACTTCGCAAAACACGTAGAAATTTTATGATCAGCCACAGAGTTGTGGTGTTACAAGTTGTGTATTGATGTTGCAGGGGTATCACTGTCAGCATAATCTATAAATGTATTTTTCACTGTTTGTAAACGGAAAGTCTATTTCAGCTCCTCGTTTCTGTAATTCCACTGCATGTCCTTTATATTTACACGGGCTGTGTTTATCTGCGCCACTCTGAATTACTGCTACTGCTAGGAACATGTGTTTGTCTTGAGGCAGCGTAAATGACGGCGTGCAAATGCCCGCACTTCTTGGGTAATAATAACCTCTTCAGCTGTATTTAGTCCTTTATTACTGGATACTACCGGTTTCGAGGCACTAAAAACCACATCTTCGGGTGAACATATGACTATTCACGCAGTATGTGAGAATGCTAGCACTTAGCGATTTCCAACATACAAATAATTTCAAACCCCTACCAAACTTTCTCTCGCTGACACCCCTCGCACTAAATAATGAGAGGAAAAAAGTTTATTGCTTACTACATATTCGTTGTTCAAACAATAAGACTTCAGCATCAGGCTGACGTTTTAATTTATCAGTTCTGTACCATTGACTTCATTCGCAGTACAGTTTGCAGACAGTATCTACATGTATCGCTGAAAGTACCTGCAAAGTACAAATTAGCTGCACATGTAAGTAGAGATAGTATGATGGGAGGAGGAGTTGCCATATATATCAAAAGCTTCCACAGTGTAAAAAATTTAGAAACTAAAAAATTTTGTGTAGAGCAACATATGGAAGCATGTGCCACTGAACGTAAACTAAATGATGGCACTTTCATAATTGTAACAGTGTATAGGTCCCCCTCAGGGAATTTCCAGCTATTTCTAGAAAACTTGGATGCTTTGCTGTGCTATCTGTCAGACAGGGGGAATCAAATTATCTTTTGTGGGGATTTCAATGTTGATTCCCTGAAAGAACAATAGGAAGAATGACCTTGTAGTATTACTCAGTTCTTTCAATTTGAGCTCCGTCATTGATTTTCCTACTCGGATAACAAAGAACAGCAGTACATTGATAGACAGCTTTTTTATAGACCAAGATAAGTTTAAGGACATAAATGCTTACCCTGTTGAGAATGGTCTATCAGATCATGGTGCACAGCTAGTTACAGTACATGACATAGCTCCGTGCAGTATATCAAATCAGACTTTCAAAGCAGTGCGTTCAATTAACAATATAAATACTGCAAACTTTAGGGAAAGCCTACAGCAGCTAGACTGGGATGAAGTGTATAAGGAACCCGATGAAAACTTGAAATATAACTTATTTCACGATACTTTTTTAAGGGTATTTGAAAATTGATTTCCCAAGAAAATAGTTAAACATAATTCCAAGAAAACATATAAAAAACCTTGGCTAACTAAAGGAATAAGAATATCTTGCAACTGTAAAAGAGAACTGTATCTAACAGCAAGAGGCAGTACTGACCCCGAAATTGTTAAATATTATAAAAACTATTGTGCGGTACTAAGAAAAGTTATTAAAAAGTCCAGCAGCATGTGTATCATGTCTGAGATCAGTAACTCTGACAATAAAATTAAAGCAATTTGGAATATTATTGAAAGGGAAACAGGGCAACCAAGAGCACAGGAAGACTTTAGTGCCATAAAACTGAAGGACAAGTGTACTAACAAACAATCAGAAATTGAAAATATTTTCAATAATCATTTTTTAAATGTTGTGGAGAAAATGGGATCTAGATCTTCACTAGAAGAGGCAAGGCTACTAATAGAGTAGGCCATACCTGTGCAGTTTGAAACAACTGTAATTCCACCTACCTCTCCCACTGAAATCAGTAAAATAATAAACTCACTGAAAAGTAAAAGCTCTTACGGAATTGATGGCATTTCCAGCAAGGTACTTAAAGCTTGTTCCCCACAGATAAGTAGGATTCTCAGCCACGTATGTAATAGCTCTTTGGAGCAGGGTGTTTTCCCCGATTGACTGAAATATGCCATTGTAAAACCATTGCATAAAAGGGTGATACGTCGGATGTAAACAACTACCGCCCAATCTCTCTTCTGACAGCTCTGTCAAAAATTTTTGAGAAAGTAATGTATTCAAGAGTAGCCTCCCATATTTTTTTAAAATAAAGTACTACCAAAATGTCAGTTTGGTTTTCAGAAAGGCTCTTCAACAGAAAATGCTATATACGCTTTCACTGATCAAATATTAAATGCTCTGAATAACCGGACATCACCCATTGGTATTTTTTGTGATCTCTCAAAGGCCTTTGATTGTGTAAATCATGGAATTCTTTTAGATAAGCTAAATCATTATGGTTTGAGTGGGGCAGTGCACAAATAGTTTAATTCTTACTTAACTGGAAGAATGCAGAAAGTTGAAATAAGTGGTTCATGTAATGTTAAAACAACATCTGATTCCTCAAACTGGGGGGGCTATCAAGTACAAGATCCCACAGGGTTCGGTCTTAGGTCCTTTACTGTTCTTGATATACATTAATGACTAACCATTCCACATTGATGAAGATGCAAAGTTAGTTCTTTTTGCTGATGATACAAGTATAGTAATAACATCCAAAAACCAAGAACAAAGCGATGTAATTGTAAATGATGTTTTTCACAAAATTATTAAGTGGTTCTCAGCAAATGGACTCTCTTTAAATTTTGATAATGTTGAGGTCTTCAGTCCTGAGACTGGTTTGATGCAGCTCTCCATGCTACTCTATTCTGTACAAGCCTCTTCATCTCCCAGTACCTACCGCAACCTACATCCTTCTGAATCTGCTTAGTGTATTCATCTCTTGGTCTCCCTCTACGATTTTTACCCTCCACGCTGCCCTCCAATACTAAATTGGTGATCCCTTCATGCCTCAGAACATGTCCTACCAACCGATCCCTTCTTCTAGTCAAGTCGTGCCACAAACTTCTCTTCTCCGCAATCGTATTCAATACTTCCTCATTAGTTATGTGATGTACCCATCTAATCTTCAGCATTCTTCTGTAGCACCACATTTCAAAAGCTTCTATTCTCTTCTTGTCCAAACTATATACTGTCCATGTTTCACTTCCATACATGGCTACACTCCATACAAATACTTTCAGAAATGACTTCCTGACACTTAAATCTATACTCGATGTTAACAAATTTCTCTTCTTCAGAAACACTTTCCTTGCCATTGCCAGTCTACATTTTATATCCTCTCTACTTCGACCATCATCAGTTATTTTGCTCCCCAAATAGCAAAACTCCTTTACTACTTTAAGTGTCTCATTTCCCAATCTAATTCCCTCAGCATCACCCGACTTAATTCGACTACATTTCATTATCCTCGTTTTGCTTTTGTTGATGTTCATCTTATATCCTCCTTTCAAGACATTATCCATTCCGTTCAATTGCTCTTCCAAGTCCTTTGCTGTCTCTGACAGAATTACAATGTCATCGGCGAACCTCAAAGTTTTTATTTCTTCTCCATGGATTTTAATACCTACTCCGAATTTTTCTTTTGTTTCCTTTACTGCTTGCTCAATATACAGATTGAATAACATCGGGGAGAGACTACAACCCTGTCTCACTCCCTTCCCAACCGCTGCTTCCCTTTTATGCCCCTCGACTCTTATAACTGCTATCTGGTTTCTGTACAAATTGTAAATAGCCTTTCGCTCCGTGTATTTTACCCCTGCCACCTTTAGAATTTGAAAGAGAGTATTCCAGTCAACATCGTCAAAAGCTTTCTCTAAGTCTACAAATGCTAGAAACGTAGGTTTGCCCTTTCTTAATCTAGCTTCTAAGGTAAGTCGTATGTTCAGTATTGCCTCACGTGTTCCAACATTTCTGCGGAATCCAAACTGATCTTCCCCGAGGTCGGCTTCTACTAGTTTTTCCATTCTTCTGGAAAGAATTCGCGTTAATATTTTGCAGCTGTGACTTACTAAACTGATAGTTCGGTAATTTACACAATTGTCAACACCTGCTTTCTTTGTGATTGGAGTTATTATATTCTTCTTGAAGTCTGAGGGTATTTCTCCTGTTTCATACATCTTGCTCACCAGATGGTAGAGTTCACTACTTCATCGCTCAAAGCTACCCATTCTACTTCTACTGTATTTCTTTCCTCCATTCCTGTCAAATGTTCCCTTATGCTCTCCATGAAACTCTGTACAACCTGTGGTTCTTTCAGTGTATCCAGGTCCCATCTCCTTAAATTCCCACCTTTTTGCAGTTTCTTTAGTTTTAATCTACAGTTCATAACCAATAGATTGTGGTCAGAGTCCACACCTGCCCCTGGAAATGTCTTACAATTTAAAACCTGGTTCCTAAATCTCTGTCTTACCATTATATAATCTATCTGATACCTTTTAGTATCTTCAGGGTTCTTCCATGTATAAGGCCTTCTTTCATGATTCTTGAACCAAGTGTTAGCTATGATTAATTTATGCTCTGTGCAAAATTCTAGCAGGCGGCTTCCTCTTTCATTCCTTAGGGCCAATCCATATTAACCTACTACGTTTCCTTCTCTCCCTTTTCCTACTACCGAATTCCAGTTACCCATGACTATTAAATTTTCGTCACCCTTCACCATCTGAATAATTTCATTTATTTCATCATACATTTCTTCAATTTCTTCGTCATCTACAGAGCTAGTTGGCATATAAACTTGTACTACTGTAGTAGGTGTGGGCTTCGTATCTATTTTGGCCGCAATAATGCGTTCACTATGCTGTTTGTAGTAGCTTACCCGCATTCCTATTTTCCTATATTTTGATAAAACACAGTATATACAGTTCCGTACAGTAAGTGGCACAACTCCAGTAATAAATATAGACTTTGAACAGAAGTCTGTAGCTAAGGTAGAACTTTCAAAATTTTTAGGTGTGTCCATTGATGAGAGGTTAAACTGGAAACAACACATTGATGGTCTGCTGAAACGTCTGAATTCAGCTACGTATGCTATTAGGGTTATTGCAAATTTTGGTGATACGAATCTCAGTAAATTAGCTTACTATGCCTACTTTCATTCGCTGCTTTCGTGTGGCATCATATTCTGGGGTAATTCATCATTGAGTAGAAAAGTATTCATTGCTCAAAAACGTGTAATCAGAATAATTGCTGGAGCCCACCCACGGTCATCCTGCAGACATCTATTTAAGGATCTAGGGATCCTCACAGTAACCTCACAGCATATATATTCACTTATGAAATTTGTTGTTAATAATCCAACCCAATTCAAAAGTAATAGCAGTGTGCATAGCTATAACACCAGGAGAAAGGATGATCTGCACTATGCAGGGTTAAATCTGACTTTGGCACAGAAAGGGGTAAATTATGCTGCCACAAAAGTCTTTGGTCACCTACCAAACAGCATCAAAAGCCTGACAGATAGCCAACTAACATTTAAAAATAAATTAAAAGAATTTCTAGATGACAACTCCTTCTACTCATTGGCTGAATTTTTAGATATAAATTATTGGAAAAAAAACTTAAACATTAGTGTCATGCAATATTTTGTGTAATGTAATATCTTGTGCAGACATCTTTTATTAACTTGAAACGTTCCACATCATTACGAAGTGTCGTATTCATAATCTATGGAACAAGTATTAATCTAATCTAATCTAATCTAAAGTTATATCATTTTAAGTCATGCAGTTAAGGAGATATGACGTCATAAACATTTGAGATGCCTAAAATTTTCATTCGCGTACAGTGGAGTGCAACTTAACCAGACTATATTTGAATCGTTGCGCGGTCGATGGGTCGCGTCACTTTCGTGGAACACAATGTTTGGCGTGCGGGGGCGTACGTGTTTGCCGCGAGTGACGCCGAGACTGTTTTCCGGGCAGAAGCAGTGTGTGGAGCAGTTCCGCGGAGCAACGGGCCGGCTGTTTGTTCTACTGCCCGTGTGGCTTCCGCGTTGGTCTGGCTGAGCAACTTCCGGACATGAGAGACCAGCACCAGGAAACGGAGTGGACACCCTATTCCTTTGGCGACCAGGTCTGGAGGCGAACGATGGGTCTTCGTCATCCACACTTCTTCTGGCGCCTTAAAGTTTTCCACTGTTTGTCATGGCAGAGCGGGTTTGTGTATTCAGTCTGCTACTTTTAGTTCGGCGCCGACACCACGCGGCATTCGTAATGACTGATCTTGCCGTCAGATGTGAGCGTTATAATTGTGACTGGTTCGCTTCCTGCACCTGTTTTGTGCCCTGCTACTTCCATACTGGATTCGATTCGGCCTTCTATTGTTGTCTGCTCCCGCTTCTGATCAGGCAAAATATAAAATCTTCCATTCGGTAATTGTCATAGAGTTGTTATTTGATGGTGTGTTTTAATTTATTGGGGTTTTATAAATTGCTATAATGTTTAATGCGTTATTATTTATGACAATCAAAGCACCTTTTTGTCTTTGTGCACTAAATCGCCAAGTAGCTTTCTTTAGTGATTTGGAAACCGCGAGCTAATGCGCCCTACTGGGGCAAATCTTGTTGCATACATTTTGGTGGGTTATACTTCCAAGCGAAGCTTGTGTTTACATGGTTCATCAGCCAACCGTTCGCGTCTTCCTTCCACCTATGTTTTCAGTCCTGCGCGACTTAAGTTTTTATCTCTTCCGCCTCGTGGCATGATTTGAAACCTAATGTCGGTAGGGCACTTAACTACTTCTTCTTCGCTATGGGGTGGTGGGGTGGAAGGTGGGGGGGGGGGAAATTGCCTTGGCCATTTACCTTTTTATAGTTTTAGAAACTTGTCACAACTGTTTTGTCCACAGTTTCAGCGTATCATCTAATGACTTACGTTTTAACTCGTTTTACTATTCTGTGTTCATCAGACTGTCATTGTTTGTTTGTGCCTTGGGGCGTGCTCCAACTGGGTGCTTAGAAAAGTTGTGTTGAGCAACGTACTGGGCCTGGCCAAAGTAATATCGGATCCGTTCGTCCGGATCACACTGCCCGACGTGTGGTGGTTTCATATCAAGGAGCTTTAATTGTTTTTGGTCCCGTTTAATGAACATCTTTTTAGGTAAACCTCAATTATTTGTTGTATTTTAGCCAAGCACATTCAAGAAATGTTTGTGGACTAACTATTTGAAGACTCAGTAATTAAAACTTCCGGGCTAAGAGGCCGTGGTCCAACAGTAGAAACACTTCTCCCTGACGTTTCGTTGCCAGCTGCGGGCGACATCATCTGAGGCGAGTCTACGACTGGCTGCTGGGCCGTGGAGGTCCTGTTTATAGAGGGCGCCACCACTCGTCACGTGTTGTCAACAGTAAAACTATCTCTGGCTGGCGTCGTTACTCTTGATCGAAGGTAATCGATTGTCACATCTTTCGTACAAACGTCAGGGAGAAGTACACTCCTGGAAATTGAAATAAGAACACCGTGAATTCATTGTCCCAGGAAGGGGAAACTTTATTGACACATTCCTGGGGTCAGATACATCACATGATCACACTGACAGAACCACAGGCACATAGACACAGGCAACAGAGCATGCACAATGCCGGCACTAGTACAGTGTATATCCACCTTTCGCAGCTATGCAGGCTGCTATTCTCCCATGGAGACGATCGTAGAGATGCTGGATGTAGTCCTGTGGAATGGCTTGCCATGCCACTTCCACCTGGCGCCTCAGTTGGACCAGCGTTCGTGCTGGACGTGCAGACCGCGTGAGACGACGCTTCATCCAGTCCCAAACATGCTCAATGGGGGACAGATCCGGAGATCTTGCTGGGCAGGGTAGTTGACTTACACCTTCTAGAGCACGTTGGGTGGCACGGGATACATGCGGACGTGCATTGTCCTGTTGGAACAGCAAGTTCCCTTGCCGGTCTAGGAATGGTAGAACGATGGGTTCGATGACGGTTTGGATGTACCGTGCACTATTCAGTGTCCCCTCGACGATCACCAGTGGTGTACGGCCAGTGTAGGAGATCTCTCCCCACACCATGATGCCGGGTGTTGGCCCTGTGTGCCTCGGTCGTATGCAGTCCTGATTGTGGCGCTCACCTGCACGGCGCCAAACACGCATACGACCATCATTGGCACCAAGGCAGAAGCGACTCTCATCGCTGAAGACGACACGTCTCCATTCGTCCCTCCATTCACGCCTGTCGCGACGCCACTGGAGGCGGGCTGCACGATGTTGGGGCGTGAGCGGAAGACGGCCTAACGGTGTGCGGGACCGTAGCCCAGCTTCATGGAGACGGTTGCGAATGGTCCTCGCCGATACCCCAGGAGCAACAGTGTCCCTAATTTGCTGGGAAGTGGCGGTGCGGTCCCCTACGGCACTGCGTAGGATCCTACGGTCTTGGCGTGCATCCGTGCGTCGCTGCGGTCCGGTCCCAGGTCGACGGGCACGTGCACCTTCCGCCGACCACTGGCGACAACATCGATGTACTGTGGAGACCTCACGCCCCACGTGTTGAGCAATTCGGCGGTACGTCCACCCGGCCTCCCGCATGCCCACTACACGCCCTCGCTCAAAGTCCGTTAACTGCACATACGGTTCACGTCCACGCTGTCGCGGCATGCTACCAGTGTTAAAGACTTTTTTTTTTTTTTTTTTTTTTTTTTTTTTTTTTTTTTTTTTTTTTTTCACTTGCCGCCCTGATTTTACGACCCACCACCTAAGTGCTTAAGGTGGGTCTATTTTGACCACTTGGCCGCTACGACCGGTGTGCGGACCCTGATGTAGTAGATGAAACTCACACCAGTTCCCGCATCCGGTCGCACCGTTGCCCGTGCCCGCCACGTGGAGGCGGGTCTGTGCTTTTTTTTTTTTTTTTTTTTTTTACTTTGGCAGCTTTCCCAAAACCGATTTAACAAAATTTTTACAAAAATAAATTTTGAATTAGAAGAAGGAAATACAAGGAATAGTTTAGACTGAAGAGGAGAAAAGACGATAGGAAAGGAAGAGATGATAGTCCCACCACCGTAGGGGACTGAGGATGAGCGCCTTGGGATTTATCTTCAAGCCTCTGATCCTCAGTCCCCTCACCTTAGCCTAGGAAGTTCTATTCTATTCTATTTATGGCGTTTGATATCTCTATTTATGTTCTATCTGGTTACTTGTATACAGGTTTAGAGTGCCGTGGTAGCTGATGGCAATTGCGACGGTGCGCCGACACTGTTTATGTCTAATTTTATACATTAATCTATTGTCAGTTTTAGGTCTACTTATGTAAGTCTATTGCATGTCAGTTGTTTTATATTGAGACTTAGTTTAGTTCTTCCACACTATGGTGTCTGTCTGGGTGCTGCATATAGGTTTATTGTCTGTGTGGTCTTCTGTTCCTGTACTCTTTGTGGCATTCGTCAGAAATTTTGTCTGTTAGTGCGTTCATTATGTCCCAAAGTTCAGGTGTTCTGATCGCATCGTATATGTGTTCCTCTGTCTGTAGGTGTTGTATCCCAGGTGTGTTCCTGTGCTGTCTGTATTTCCCGCAGAATAGGATTGTGTGTTCGGGGGTTCCCATACCTCCACATGTACACGTTGATGTGTCTCTAAGACTCACGCGATTTAAGTGCGTGGGATAAGGTCCGTGGCCAGTCAAGAAATGCACCATGCCGCGGCTAGGATCGGCATGTTTCATTCTTAATCTTTCCGTTATGTTCGGAAAAAATGTATAGACTCTCCGTCCCTTATCACTTGTGCCCCATTCCTGTTGCCATGTGTCGATTTTCCATTTTTTGAGGTCCCGCTTATTGTTCAGCGGGGAACCAGTCAATATGTTGACCTGGTCTAGTCTACCCATCTTTAACCAGTACAGAGCGGCCCGATATTTGATTGTGATATCTATCGGGAAGATTCCTAGCACAACACACAGTGCTTCAACTGATGTAGTGCCGAAGGCTCCCGATAGTCGCAGAAGGACGCTTCTCTGCCCTCGCCTAACCGCTGTTCTGTTTGTGACGAGGTTGAGTCTGTGCGCCCATGTACTGGCCGCAAAGCTTAGCACTGATTCGAAGAGTGCGCAGTGGTAGGTTCGTGTGACTGACAGAGGAAGTCTGTATTGTCCTGAATTAATCCTTGCCAGTTTATGTAGTAATTTTTCTGCCTTGTTTGTTGTTATTCTGATGTGTTCATGGAAGTTCAGCTTCTCATCTATGTATACGCCCAAGTAGCGGGTTACCGTCATTCTCTTTATGTTGTTGTTCTGTATTTTAATAGATGGATTGCGTCTGAGTTGCCCTTTGAGCAGTGTGTATGTTGTTTTGTTGCCCGCTATCTTGAGCTTGTTTGTGTTGCACCATTGTGTTATTGTTTGCAGTATGCCACTCGCCTTCTCCTCTAGCTGGGCTCTTGTGTTTGCTGAGATAACCACCAATAGGTCATCTGCATAGGCGACAGCACCGTCTGTCCTCATATCCTCCTCCAGCAGTTGCAGGAGAGGTTCAAAAATTATGTCCCAGAAGATGGGTCCACAGATCGATCCCTGCGGACATCCTTTGGTAATTTTCCTTATTACCTTCCGGTTGCCCACGCGCCATTCCACTATTCTGTCTCTACAGTAGTCTAAAAGACTGTTGTATAGGGCTGCGGGTACTTCCATCTGGCGTAACCTCAGAAACAGTGCTGGCCACCACAGGTTGTCAAATGCTCCTGCGATGTCTATCATGATTGCCAAAGAGTATGTTTTATCTGTGTTTTGTGTAATTTCTAAAGCTCTGTTTATTGCATCATCGATGCTTTTCCCTTTCCGAAATCCAAACTGGTGGGGATTCATTCCAAGTAGGGTTCTGTGAGCCTGCAGGCGGTCACACAGTAGCCTCTCTTGGATTTTTGCCATGGTGTTTATGAGGCATATTGGTCTGTAGGATTTCGGATCTGATTGGTCTCTGTCTGATGATTTTCGTATGATGACTGCATTTGAGGTTTTCCAGACTGTCGGTACACGGCCTAGCCTTAAGGCGTCGTTTAGTAGTTCTGTTAAGTATGGGGTGATCTGTGGTGCTAGCCTCTTAAGCACTTCTGCATGGATCCTGTCGGGTCCAGGTGCTTTTTTATTCTTTAGCTCTCTTATCGCTACCGCAACTTCCTCGTGCGCGAAGGGACAGGTGACGGCGTCGGTGTTATACTGTTCATGAAGTTCTTGTCTGAGTGTGATCTGTTCCTGTGTGTCTGAGTCTGTGGCATCTTCCGGGAGGAGTTTGTTCAGCAGATATTGTGCTGTGTTTCTCCACCCCACTGTCATTGTGCCGTCATCCTGCCGTAGCGTGCTTAATGCCAATGGGGTCTTTATTTTTTCTGTCAGGATCTTGTATTGTTCCCCCCAGATATTCTGTTGTGTGTGTGAGGTCAAGTAGCTCTCCCAATGTTGTTTCCTGGTCTGAAATAATGTCTTTTTGAAGAGTTCTTTGGCTTCCCTATATGCAGCTAGTCTTAGTAGTTTGTCTCTTTGTATCCACGTCCTCTGGTATAGTTTTCGTTTCCTTGTCATGTCACGTTTGAGTCTGGTTAATTCGTCTGACCATGGTGTTTCCCGTTGTTTGCTATGTGTGTGCGTAGGTATTGCTGTTTCTTGTGCTGTTTGGATGATTTGTGTCAGTTTGTGTGCTCTGTAGTCCACGCTTCCCTGTATGTTGTATATATTCTCATTTTGAACAATTTGTTGTAGTCTGTCCCAATTCGCTCTTTTAAAGTTGAAGTGTGTTGTATTGTGTGTGGTGCGGTAATTGTTTGTTGTGAGACTTATTTCTATTATGTTGTGATCACTTGTGGTTAGAGAGTCGTGTATGGTCCATCTTTGCAGTCGTCCTAATGTTCTGTCATTCGCCAGAGTAATATCGATTTTGGTGGCAGATCCGTCTGCACCTCTGTATGTAGGTGTAGGTCCGTCTTCATTTATAATATGTAGTTGTGTCTCCTGTATGACGTCGTTGACTTTCCGTCCTCTGTCGTCCGTTCTGTTCGAGTGCCATAGTGTGGATTTAGCGTTGATGTCTGCACATATAATTAGGTTCTTATTTCTAGAATACTCAGCAATGTCTTGTATCATATGTAGGTATGGCTCTATATTGTCACTGTACTGTGCGTATAGTGATGAGACCACCCATGTGTCTCGACCCTTAGTTATTTCTGCCGTGGCCAGATGACTGTTACATAGCTGCGTAATCTTAGTGATATTTAAAGTTTTGTTGAGGACAACTATGGCAGCCTTGTAGTTTCGTCTGTCTGAGATTGTGACAGCGTCCCAGGGTAGGTTAGTTAAGTTCCCCTGGGTTGTCACGTAAGGTTCTTGCAGGCAGAGAATATCCGCCTGCAAGTCCAGAGCTACTCGCGGCAGTTCTGCACTAACGAGTGTGCTTCTATTAGCATTAAGTTGTATTATTTTCATGGGTGTTTCACATGAAGATAGAATTTGTGTCCTGTTTGCGAGTAGTCAAAGTCAGTTCTGCCATGTGCCCTCACTTGGTCCTTGTACACTTGGTGTGGGTTATATGTTTCCCCCCTCCGACTACACGCTAGTATGACTAATTTTTCTAGCTCTGCTGGGTCTGTAGGTATGTTTGCGGTCTTTAAAGTCATTCTGTCAGATTGTTCAGTGGTCGGGAAGCATACATAGCTGCCTAGTGGGTGAAGTAGTCTGGTTAGCAGTCTTTGTGCTGTGATGAATGTGTCCTTATATTCTAGCCTACTTAGTCTTAAGTTTAGTTCTACATTGTTGTAGTCAGCATGCCATGGTGTTTGGCCGACTTTTCCCTTCTGCTCTTTTTCTACATATGGGATGATTCCGCTATATTTATCTCGAAGTGCAGATGTCACCGGTGTGGTGTCTTGTTCCGTCTTCAATGGTGGTGAGGCTGATGAGCTGCTACCTGCGGCTCTTCTTCTTTCACCTTCACTTTTTCTTATGTTTACACTACCTATTGCACTGTCGTCACCTTTCTTTTTGCTATCACTATCTGTACACTCATCGTCACTATCGTGATCACCCGTAAGTAGGTTTGTGTCAAGGACTACTACCTTTTTCCTATATGTCTCGTTACATCCGGTCATCTGTTGTGTTTCATTATGTTGTTGAGGTGTTATGCGTTGTTGTGTATGATCTGCAGGGTTAATTATCCCTCCAGATACAAAATTCACTGGTTTTATATATCCTGTACATCTTTTTGTATTATACCTTTTTGGTGTGTTGTCGTTTATTCTTTCTTCGCTGCTAGCTTTGGCATAGTCAGGTGTTGCGTGAGATTTCTGTGTATTGTCCATTTGTTCGTTTTCCGTGTGTTTGTTTAGGTTTACAGACTTGTCTGTGTTCGTGTTTGTTTGTGTGCTATTGTTTTGTATTTGATCGGTGTTGCTGTGTGCATTGTATAGCACTTCAAATTCCAGCTCGTGTTAAAGACTGCGATGGAGCTCCGTATGCCACGGCAAACTGGCTGACACTGACGGCGGCGGTGCACAAATGCTGCGCAGCTAGCGCCATTCGACGGCCAACACCGCGGTTCCTGGTGTGTCCGCTGTGCCGTGCGTGTGATCATTGCTTGTACAGCCCTCTCTCAGTGTCCGGAGCAAGTATGGTGAGTCTGACACACCGGTGTCAATGTGTTCTTTTTTCCATTTCCAGGAGTGTATTTCAACAACAGTAAACAGCGCACATAAGATTTGTACATTTCTGAAAAGAGAAAAACATTTGTTGTAAATTTAAATTTTCATATTTCATGTTCTCATGAATGACTTGGTGAGTTGAGAGCAAGTATTTGAATTGACACTATAACCTTTCGTTGTTCGATCGCACTGGAGTACTTGATAAATGCTTAAGAGATTATCAGTAATTGGTTAAAGTAATTCTATTTAAATTAGGTGTTTTGTCTTGATATGTTAAGGGCCTGTTGGCCTAGTTAATAAAATTACTTTGCTGGCGAGTGTTAATAAAAATCTTCATACGAATGTTGTTCAGCCGTTATTTGGCCCGGTCTTTCCACTCCCAGGCAGCCTCACGCCAGTAGTGCGTTCCAGTACACATCCAGTGTTTCATAATGAAAGCACTTTGCAACTTCCAACAAACTTTGAGCGTTATTGTAGACCTTTACTAAACTTTTTCTCGCTTATATGCCTAACATCATTATGTGATTTGTAAAGTAACTATACTTTTGAAACTGTTTTATACATGGTAATTTGATTCTTTAAAGAATCCTTGGTTTATTGGTTTTAAACTAAAATCACGCCATGTGCATAAACAGAAGAAACGATTCGATATCTTTAAACTACTTGGTCGCTGATCGATCACAAGAACTTTTCACAATATTCAACTTCGTAAGAGTTTGCGTCCGGAGTGAATTAAAAAAAAAGGTGGAACGACTACACGGATTTGATTGTACACAAGGCAGATACCAGACTTGGATATGTTAGAAGAATACTAAGCAACAATAACGCACACGCGAAGGAAAACCCTCGTTCGACCAATTATTCAGTTTTGTTCATCGGTTTGGGGATCTTACCAGGTTGTATTAATCGAAGAAATAGGAAAGATTCAAAGAGGAGCTGCACGATTCGTCACGGCTTTATTTAGTCAGTGCGGGAGAAAGTCTCACGAGCGCTCGACGGACTGCGGTTGGGGACGTCACAAGAGACGTTGTGCATTGTGAACAGCCTTACTCACAAAATACCGAGGGTTCAAATCCAAAAACTGATTGATGAAAATTACGCAGACTCTGATTCGGGAGGAGCATGAGGGGTGCTGCGTGGAGTTAAGGGAGTCTGCACACCCCAGAGGAACACTGTAGTAAAAGTCTTTATATTTTTAACTTAAACTTTCTCAGCTAAATTTCTGAGTAAGAAGTACACTACTGGCCATTAAAATTGCTACACCACGAAGATGACATGCTACAGATGCGAAATTTAACCGACAGGAAGAAGATGCTGCGATATGCAAATTATTAGCTTTTCAGAGCATTCACACAGGGTTGGCGCCGGTGGCGACACCTTCAAAGTGCTGACATGAGGAACGTTTCCAACCAATTTCTCATACACAAACAGCAGTTGACAGGCGTTGCCTGGTGAAACGTTGTTGTGATGCCTCGTGTAAGCAGGAGAAATGCCTACCATCACGTTTCCGACTTTGATAAAGATCGGATTGTAGCCTATCGCGATTTCGGTTTATCGTATCGCGACATTGCTGCTCGCGTTGGTCGAGATCCAATGACTGTTAGCAGAATATGGAATCGGTGGGCTCAGGAGGGTAATACGGAACGCCGTGCTGGATCCCAACGGTCTCGTATGACTAGCAGTCGAGATGACAGGCATCTTATCCGCATGGCTGTAACGGATCGTGCAGCCACGTCTCGATCCCTGAGTCAACAGATAGGGACGTTTGCAAGACGATAACCATCTGCACGAACAGTTCGACGACGTTTGCAGCAGCATGGACTATCAGCTCGGAGACCGTGGCTGCGGTTACCCTTGACGCTGCATCACAGACACGAGCGCCTGCGATGATGTACTCAACGACGAACCTGGGTGCACGAATGGCAAAACGTCATTTCTTCGGATGAATCCAGGTTCTGTTTACAGCATCATGATGTCGCATCCGTGTTTGGCGACATCGCGGTGAGCGCACATTGGAAGGGTTTATTCGACATCGCCATACTGGCGTATCACCAGGCGTGACGGTATGGGGTGCCATTGGTTACACGTCTCGACCGAGACGGCACTTTGAACAGTGGACGTTACATTTCAGATGTGTTACGACCCGTGGCTCTACCCTTCATTCGATCCCTGCGAAACCCTACATTTCAGCAGGATAATGCACGACCGCATGTTGCAGGTCCCGTACGGGCCTTTCTGCATACAGAAAATGTTCGATTGCTGCCCTGGCCAGCACAATCTACAGATCTCTCACCAATTGAAAACGTCTGGTCATTGGCGGCCGAGTAACTGGTTCGTCACAATACGCCAGTCACTACTGTTGATGAACTGTGGTATCTTGTTGAAGCTGCATGGGCAGCTGTACCTGTACACGCCATCCATGCTCCGTTTGACTCAATGCCCAGGCGTATCAAGGCCGTTATTACGGCCAGGGGTGGTTGTTCTGGGTACTGATTTCTCAGGATCTATGCACCCAAATTGCGTGAAAATGTAATCACATGTCAGTTCTAGTATAATATATTTGTCCAATGAGTACCCGTTTATCAACTGCATTTCTTCTTGTTGTAGCAACTTTAATGGCCAGAAGTGTAGCATGAAAACTAAGGGTTTCGAAAAAGGCAAGAAATTCTAGAAAATTAATCCAGAGATACAGAGACGTCCATTTTATCCACAGGCTGAACAGTACGTGCTTCCCGCAACATAACTGACACAATTCCAGAGTCTGCAGGTAGGACCGGCAAACCACAGGGAGCTGAGTGAGGTAGGACGGAGAAGTGAAACACACCCCCATTAAAATTTTCTGTTGTTAGGGATCCAATGATCTAGCAGCCCTACCTTTCATCTTAATGATGATTATCTAATGAATAAGAGATGATGGGGTTTAACTGCTACAGGAGCTGTTTCAGTCGGATTTTGGCGGCTCACAGGGGTAACTCCCCATCGCATCCCCGCCCCTCTCTCTCAGGTTTAGCGGTAAGATGGCTCAGTGGACAGCCCATGGAAAACTAAATACAGATCAAGCATTAAAACAGGAAGAAGGTATACTGAACTATGAAAAAAAGCAAAACAGAAACAGTGAACGGTTCAAGGACAAGCAGCTGGATGAGACATGACGTCGTGGGTAAGTGGTTACAGTGTTGAACTGCCCTGTTCATACCTCTCATGTACCAATTTTTCTTTTTCACTGTTCACTATATTCAAATTTGTGTGTGTGCGGTAGTGTGACGACCTTATGCAACAGCGAGGTGTATTGTAGGGACTTATAGTGACAGCTGATTCTGCACGATTATTCTATTAGCAGCCGGAAGCAAGTGGCTTTCGAATGGGAACCGCAAACGTTTGATAATAAGTCAATCGAGTCCTCGAGAAGAAAACACGTCTGGTGTGTCATAAACGGCTTTAGTGACAGTACGTGTGTCTAATGATAGGAATCTCCTATGACGCACCTCATTTGTACAACTGGTAAGTAAGTGAGTTATGCCTCCTTTCCCGATATAGGTGTTCGTATGAATGTGAATGTGATCACTCCCGAGGAAATGATGTAAGCATAATAGCTTGTCACATAAGCTGCAACCGTTTCTCAATCACAAAGTTTCTCTGTGCTCTATCAAAACATACGTTTTTAACGTTTTTGAAGTTGCGTTTCGTTTTGGAAGTTTTGACTCCTCTATTCGTTTGTTGTAACATAGCTCACACGCGATTATTTGTTGCTTTCATTTCTACGGGACGCCTATGTGGTATCTCGCCTGCTCTCACCATTCATCACATTACATTCATCACATCATTTAGAAATGATTGAAGCGATTTCACACCTCTACAATAGCTTTATTATTTGAGATATTTTCAAAATGCTTTGCACACACATACAAAAACTCAAAAAGCTTTTTTAGGCATTGACAAATGTTCGATATGTGCCCCTTTAGTGATTCGGCAGACATCAAGCCGATAATCAAGTTCCTCCCACACTCGGTGCAGCATGTCCCCATCAATGAGTTCGAAAGCATCGTTGATGCGAGCCCGCAGTTCTGGCACGTTTCTTGGTAGAGGAGGTTTAAACACTGAATCTTTCACATAACCCCACAGAAAGAAATCGCATGGGGTTAGGTCGGGAGAGCGTGGAGGCCATGACAGGAATTGCTGATCATGATCTCCACCACGACCGATCCATCGGTTTTCCAATCTCCTGTTTAAGAAATGCCGAACATCATGATGGAAGTGCGGTGGAGCACCATCCTGTTGAAAGATGAAGTCGTCGCTGTCGGTCTCCAGTTGTGGCATGAGCCAATTTTCCGCGGGGTACGCGTGAAACTTGCCCGCACGCGTTCAACCGTTTCTTCGCTCACTGCAGGCCGACCCGTTGATTTCCCCTTACAGAGGCATCCAGAAGCTTTAAACTGCGCATACCATCGCCGAATGGAGTTAGCAGTTGGTGGATCTTTGTTGAACTTCGTCCTGAAGTGTCGTTGTACTGTTATGACTGACTGATGTGAGTGCATTTTAAGCACGACATACGCTTTCTCGGCTCCTGTCACCATTTTGTCTCACTGCGCTCTCGAGCGCTCTGACGGCAGAAACCTGAAGTGCGGCTTCAGCCGAACAAAACTTTATGAGTTTTTCTACGTATGTGTAGTGTGTCGTGACCATATGTCAATGAATGGAGCTACAGTGAATGTATGAAATCGCTTCAATCATTTGTAATAGCCCTGTACTTGCGACGGGAACGTATTCTTACCACGTGACTCATAAAGCCAAGACTACGGAAAGAGAACAAACATTTCAATGACCGGACGGACAGCTCATAATCTCGTAGGAAAAAAGAAAAGTGACTCCAGCGAGTTTTGAACACGACTGACCCGCTTGGCTGTCCAACACCACGACCACTTCTTCACGACAGCGTTGCTGTATCACGCTGCTCTTTATTGTACTTATTGTTCTTGAACCGTGCATCGTTTCTATTTTTTCTTTCTTTTTCCCAGTTCAATACACTACCTTCCTGCTTTCATGCATGACCAGTGTTCAGTTTTTAACGGGGTATCCACTGGGCCATCTTACCACTAAATCTGAAGGGGGGTGCGATGAGGACTTTCCCTTGTCAATAATACTGTATTCAAGGTCAGAGGTTTTGCGGTAATAAAAGTTACGTTAAGTTTGCACAAAGTAATGTATTATCACTAAACACAATAGCAGACAAGCACTACGTTTGTCACAGCACACGTACACTGTCCAGTGAGATTAATGTGACTATCTCTCAAAAGCCTGAATACACTGGGATGACAAAAGTCATGGAATACCTCCCAAAATCGTGTCGGACCTCCTTAAACCGACGAAGTGCAGCAGTTCGTCGTGCCATGTACTCAACGAGTCACTGGAAGTCCCCTGGTTGGCCACGCTGCCTCTATAGTCGTCCATTATTGCGAAAATGCTGCCGGTTCAGGATTTTGTGCGCGAGCTGACCTCTCAGTTATGTTCCATAAATGTTCGGTGGGGGGCCAAATCATAAGCTCGAACTGTCCAAAATGTTTCTTTTCAAATCAATCGTGAAGAACGGTCGTCATCCATAAAAATTCTGTCATTATTTAAGAACGTGAACTCCACGAATGGCTTCAAGTGGACTCCATGTGGCCGAACATAACCATTTCCAGTCAATGATCGGTTAAGGGGCTCCGGAACGCCCTATACTTGCAATGTTAATAGAACGCTTATAAATTACATCTTTCCTCACAAAGTATTTGAGGTAGGAAGTTGAACTTTTTACAGATTATTTATTGCAATATGGGCTACAACCCAACACAGGGATTTTACAAAATTTTAGTTCAGTTATTAAAGATGATTTTTTTCAATTGTAATGAAAATTCACAACATTTTTTGCAATTTTTTATTTATATATTCAAAAATATACAGTTTTTTGGAAAAAGGCTGTGTTAAATTATGCAGAAGGTACTGTGTAACATTTACTGAAAGTTTGAAACAAATATGTTTGGAAGACCCTTAGAAAACATGTAATTAGTATGAGAAAATAAAAGTTTTGGGAATCGAGCGACAAAGATTGGATTAACTTTTTAGTGCATTCCAGGTCCATAGGATGGATTATCTTCATCCTCTGCAAACTCCTCCTCCAGCTTCCTCTTGTTCCTCCTCCTGTTTACTCTTGCTTGTATTTCTAGACTCTTTACAGCCCTGTCTGCAGCCCGAAGGCGTTCCTTGTCTAAAGCAAGCATCGCTCGTACCATGTTAGAATGTTATTATTTACAGTAATAACACATACCTTTGGCTTTCCAACATTTCTCCTTATCTTAAAAGCCTTCAGAGGATTTCTAATAACTTTACTTTTACTCATTATTATACTTCAACAAAACAGAGACTCAAGAAACAGAATTAATTACGAATATTTTCGAGATAACGACAGAGCAAATAAACATGAAACAATCGACAATCACACCAGCGATATATATTGAACCATCACAGGTTAGCCACAACACATACTTTATCTCACATCACTAAAATGTACCTGATGAACACGGACGTTAATAATAACACCATTTGACAGCAGTTTAACAGCGCCACAGTGGGTCACGCCCATGTAGAACACATTTCAAAAAAAAATTAAAAATAGTTGTAGTCTTCGGAATTGAATAAATTATATATATCTATTAAAAGGTAATAGTCTGCAGATTCAGAAAACGCAAAAAAGTAAAAATTGAACTTTTCATGATTTTGAGCCTTTCCGGAGCCCCTTAAGTTGAACCAGAAGACCCAGTCCATCCTATGTAAACTCAGCCCACACCATTATGGAGCCTCCACCAGCTTGCTCAGTGCATTGTTGACAACTTGAATCCATGGCTTCATGGGGTCTGCATCAGAGTCAAACCCAACCATCAGCTCTTACCGACTGAAATCGCGACTCACGTGACAGCTCAAGGTTTTCCAGTCGTCTTGGGTCCGAGCGATACGGTCACGAGCCTGTTGGCAGAGGCACTCGCGTCGGACGTCTGCTGTCATCGCCCACTAACGCCAAATTTCGCCGCACTTTCCTAACGGATACGTTTATCACACGCCCCACATTGATTTCTGCTGTTATTTCACGCAATGTTGCTTGTCTGTTAGCACTGACAACTCTACGCAAACGCCGCTGCTCTTGGTCGTTAAGTGAAGGCCGTCGGCCACTGCGATGTTCGTAGTGAGAGGGAATGCCTGAAATCTGATATTCTCGACTCACTCTTGACACTGTGGATCTCGGTAAATTGAATTTCATAATCATTAATTAAAACTTCCGGGCTGAATTGCCGTGGTCCATATATAAAACTTCTTCTCCTTCCTGACGTTTCGTTGCCTACTGCGGGCAACATCTTCTGAGGTGAGTCGGCGACTGGCTGCTAGGCGCTGGAGGTCCCGCTTATATAGAGCGCTTAGATGGCGCCACCACTCTTCACGTGCTTTCGACTTCAAAACTATCTCTGGCTAGTGCCATCTCCCTCGATTACAGGTAATCGATAGTCACTTCGTTGGTACAAACTCGACCGCCATATCTTGTCTAGTTTTAATCCTTCTTCTTTTCTATTAAAATTATTTCCGTGCTTGTAGATCTCTATAGCTTCTCTATACATGCGAGTATAATAATGTGAGGTCCTAGCTATCACGTTTGTCTCACTAAATTTTATTTCGCGATCACCGTCTTTGAAAACGTGTTCCGCTACAGCTGATTTGTCAATTTGTTCCAATCTACAGTTCCTTTTGTCTTCCATTAGGCGGTTATTAACACTCCTTTTAGTTGTTCCAATATAAACCATGCCACAGCTACAAGGAATTTTATACACACCTGAGGTAGCTAAGGGTGACGTGCGTCTTTCACCGATCTTAAACTTTCACTAATTTTCTTCGTAGGTCGAAAGATTGTCTCCACTTGAAACTTGGCGTAAACTTTACCAATACGGTCCGTGATGTTGTGAATTAATGGAAGAAAAACTTTTCCAACCGACGGTTGTTGTTGTCGTGTATTTTCGGACACTTTTCTTCTAGGGTGGAGTGTTCGTTCTTTGTTAGTATACCCATTTCTCTTGAAAATTGTTCTCAAACAGCGTAATTCATCTTGCAAGTAAATTGGCTCAGAGATGTTATTAGCTCTGTCCACTAAAGTTTTTATGACTCCTCTCTTCTGCCTAGGATGATGATTCGAATTCTTATGTAGGTAACGATCGGTGTGTGTGTCTTTCCTACATACCTTGTGCCCTAAAGTCCCATTTGCCCGTTTAATAACCAATACATCCAAAGAATTTAGTTGTCCATTATTCTCTTTCTCCATGGTGAATTGTATCTTAGGATTGAAACTGTAGCTGTGGCATGGTTTATATTGGAACAACTAAAAGGAGTGTTAATACCCGCCTAACGGAACACAAAAGGAACTGTAGATTGGGACAGATTGACAAATCAGCTGTAGCGGAACACGTTTTCAAAGACGGTGATCACGAAATAAAGTTTAGTGAGACAAACGTGATAGCTAGGACCTCACATTATTATACTCGCATGTATAGAGAAGCTATAGAGATCTACAAGCACGGAAATAATTTTAATAGAAAAGAAGAAGGATTAAACTAACTACTGCTTCTCAATATATTTATTCCTTAATGAAATTTGTCATTAAAAAATATCACTTTTTCAAACCAACAGCTCAGTTCATGGAATCAATACTAGAAATAAGAATAATCTTCACAAGGATTTAAAGTCACTTAGTCTTGTACAAAAAGGTGTGCATTATTCAGGAACACACATTTTCAATAACTTCAGCGGCCATAAAAAGCTTAACAACCAATGAAATTCAGTTTAAGAGAAGCCTAAAGGATTTATTGGTGGCCAACTCCTTCTACTCCATTGATGAATTTCTTAGTAAAACCAACTGATTTGTATATAAGTACAACATAACTTCTGCGCAATTTCAGTGCAGTAATGTGTTCATTGAAAATTTGTGTGTCTGTCTGTCTGTGTGTGTGTGTGTGTGTGTGTGTGTGTGTGTGTGTATAATCTAACTTCTGCACCATTTCAGTGCAGTAATGTGTTCATTGTAAATAAGTATTACAGTAGTTGTATTACATGTTTATTACCTTATAAATAAATAAAAAACTTTTTTATTTTAAATTCAGTGCATTAGTATTTGTAAAATGCCTCTTAGTGTTCATTAAAAAATGACGATCATTCCACTTGGGACCTGTGGAATGGTAGATTAGCTTATTTGTTTTAGTTGTAAATATTTGTCATGTATTGTTGTTTTTCTGACATGTTCCACATCCTGGAGGACCTCCTCACTACGGATCAATTGGAATGAAAGTAAATCTAATCTAATCTAATCTAAAACTAGACAAGATATGGCGGTCGAGTTTGTACCAACGAAGTGACTATCGATTACCTGTAATCGAGAGAGATGGCACTAGCCAGAGATAGTTTTAAAGTCGAAAGCACGTGAAGAGTGGTGGCGCCATCTAAGCGCTCTATGTAAGCGGGACCTCCAGCGCCTACCAGCCAGTCGCCGACTCACCTCAGAAGATGTTGCCCGCAGTAGGCAACGAAACGTCAGGAAGGAGAAAAAGTTTTATGTATTGACCACGGCAATTCAGCCCGGGAGTTTTAATTAATGAAGAGGCTGGCCGTGAAAGCTTACATGTTATGATGAATTTCATAACGATGTCCCAGGCATCTAGCTCCAACTGCCATTCCACGTTGAAAGTCTGCTACTTTCCGTCGTGTGGCTATAATCACATTAGAAAGCTTTTCACGAATCACCTGAGAACAAATGACAGGTTTGTCAGTGCACAGCCCTTTTATACCTTGCGTAGGCGACATAACCGCCATCTGTATATGTGCACGTCGCTATCCCATGAGTTTTGTCAGCGCACTGTAAACACCTTTTGGAGGGAGAGAGTCAGCGAAGTTTCTGGAAGGTACCGAAAGGGACGTGGAGTCGTGCCGACTCCTGTGCCGTGTCCAGTTGCTCTAGGTTCCTCGGCTGAGGATCCATGGCGAGCACAGCCCGATAAAGTTGGTCCTACAGATTCCCGATTGGAGTCAAATCCGGGAAGTTTGGTAGGCGGGGGGAGTACGGTAAACTCCTCCCGGTGCCACTGCGAGCTCTGTGACAATCTGAATAGTCCTGCAGTTAGATGCTATCGTGCCGGAGAAAAACTAACTGCATTTATAGGTGGACATGGTCCCCAAGGATGTGAGGTGCGACAATAAAGTAATGAGACATTTTCTTTCAAGATGTGGCAACCATGCAGGCTTGCATAGGCAGAATATCTTTGAGCTTGGTCTATAAGCTGCTTCTAGTCCAAGTGGCACACCGATGCAACTGCTCAGTCGTGAGTTGTGCTGTAATAAGTTAACACCTGTTTGTGTCTCTCGTCACGGAAATGGAACCGCATAATATTGCGCAACGGTATGCCATTAGTAACCTCCCCCTCACTTATCGACCTTAATGACAGTGAAAAATTAAACCGCGTGTACCTAATGGAAATTTGGCAAAAGCAATCGTCACCGAAGTCAATTTGTCGGTAAGAGGGAGGAAAGGGTTACATCTAAATGAAAGGAAAAATGCAAATGAAACTGGTGGAAATTAATTTTGAAAAGGGGTAAAGTTAATAAAGAAAGTAAATGTGCGGCCCTTACGTTAACAATTAACTAGCGGTAATTAGGTATTTGAAATTTGGGGGAAATTACGGTCGCCAGTCCTAACGGCAATTACTATAGTAACTGAAAAAGAAAGGTTATTACACATATAATTAGCACTAGAAGCGTGGCAACTGAAGGTTGACACATGTAGTGTGAAAACTGAAAGTTAGTCAGAAGTAATAAATTTCGCTACACTCTGACTTAATTTAGTAATAGAATTAATAAAACCGGAAAATCGAAAGTCAATTTAGTGACTGAAGTTAATAGTGAGCTTTCTTTCTGAAGCACATCGAAATTCAGTAAAATACGGTTAGTCTTGGACTACCTCAACAATCATTTCAAAAGCTACGTGAATCTACGCAATTTAGAAATAAGAGATTTAACTTTCAACTTGAATTAAATGATTCTGAACAATTAACAATAGTAAGATTTAGTACATACCAAGCTGAGCTGCAGTCACAGGTAAGCTAAAATACGGTAACAAAACTCGCACTCTTAATTTGTGCTTGTGTAATCTAAATATTGTAGCCAGCTACGAATACCTTAACTGAACTTTGAAATTAAAGCAGTGAAATCGAATTTCAACGACACTCAGGTTCATTCCGGAAAAGGAAGGGACCCTGCTTCGTAATGCAATTGGGACATTGAGCAACAAAGGTTCATGCTAAGTTGCTGTAATTTTCTGATGCAACAATTTTAAAAGTTTGAAAAGCTGAGGTCTGCCATACAGTTCTAAAACTTTACGTGCTTCCAGTCTTCCTTGTTGGTTGATTGAAGGTTTGAAACCGTCGATCGAGGAGGTGGCGACAGTCACTCATTGTCGGCCGTCGCTGTTGCAGAAGCTGGATGTTGGCGCGCCTTCTTCTCGACACGGTCACCAGATGAAACGGGCTCTTGATGTGCGCCAGCTAATGCATCCCGTCCGCGACACCATGTCAGAAACTATCATCGCAAGTCGAGCGCAATTACATGCTGCCCAACCCCGAAAGCGCGGCAACTCGCGGGAGCTTCACACAACACACCTGCTCCACTCGCTACTCCAGGCAGACTCCCTCTCTGCCCGCGCTCCACGCGACAGAGTTAACACTACCAAAGATCCTAAACACACGACCTATCGACGTATTCGTTCGATAGCATAGTTTTCCCTAGGCAAGACCCAGCGTAAAAATACAAATAATATTTACAAAACAACCAATTATACATCGACATAAATGCATAAATATATATATACAAACAGTAAAACAATTACAATATATAAAGAGACAGAAATGTCATTCTTGAGGTAACAAAACAAGGAAAAAAATTATGGTACAATAGATGGAAATAGGAGGATATGCATTTCCGGGGTTACACATTTCTTTCTGCATTAAATTGGGTGAAAACGCGACGACAACTTGCGATAAGCTTCAGAAGGCTTTTGGAGAGGAGATTACGTCAAGAGCTCAAGTTTTCTGCTGGCATAAAATGTTTAGTGAATGCAGAATGTTGAAGATGAGGACCGCAGTGGACGACCATCAACCTTCTTTGATTCCAAGGGAATTGTTCATAAAGAGTGGGTGTCTCCTGGACAAACAGTTAACCAATATTACTACAAAGAAATTTTAGAAAGACTTCGTAAAAGAGTTCTTCGTGTCTGTGCCAACATTGCTGATAATTGGATTCTGCAGCACGATAATGCGCCATCCCATACTGCTCTGTCAGGACAGCAATTTTTAACCTCAAAACAAATTTCAGTACTACCCCAGTCACCTTATTCACCAGATAACACTCCGTGCGACTTTTTTTCTATTTCCAAGAGTCAAAACGGCGGTCAAGGGACGCCATTTTCAAACAACACAAGATGTCCAAAAAGCTGTAACGAGGATCTTGGAGGATATTACAGAAGATGAGTTCCAGAAATGTTACCATCAATGGCAGAAACGCTGGAAAAAGTGTGTGCAATCAGAAGGGAACTACTTTGAAGGAGACAATACTGACCTTGACTAAAAGGATAAGCAACATACAGGATGGCACACAAAATGTGTTACCAATTGTTTCTTTCACAACTTACGAGGCACATTAGATATCCCGCTGGGATCTCTACAGCAGTACCAGCAGAGCTTGGAAAAACAAATGAGTTACGAAATGACGTGTAATTCACGATAATGCCGCTAGGACACTATTGAGCAGCAATGGCTGACAATGGAAGACTGACGACACAGCAACGATCAGCAATTGTGTTACTTTTCTAAGAAACGAAAATCCTTGTTGTGACTCAGAGGCGTTTCCGACAACAGTTTAACACACGATGGGTCCCTTGCAAGAACACCACCCAGAGGTTGTACGATAAATTTGTACAGGAAGGAACAGTATTGGAAGCGAAGAGACCTCGGCCTAGGCCCGTTAGTTCGGCAGAGAATATTGAAGCGGTACGAGTTGCTGTACAGAGAAGTCCCGGGAAATCGTGTAGAAAGGCAGCAGTGCAACTGGGAATATCCAGACGCTCCGTTCAACGCAGTCTTAAAAGTGACCTCCATATGTACTCATACAAGATGACCTGTGCACAGAAGCTCACTGAAGAACACAAACAGCCGAGACTACTGTTTGCTCAGTGGGCGGAGGATAGGGAAGAAACTCTCAGCAACGTTTGGTTTTCAGACGAGGCGCATTTTCATTTAGACAGTGTGGTTAACAAACAAAATGTACGCTTTTGGGCCACTGAAAACCCACAAGTGCTTCATGAACGACAACATTATGCTCCGAGGATTACGGCGTGGGCAGCAATTTCCAGTCACGGACTTATTGGACCCTTTTTCTTTGAAGAAACTGTGAACAGCGAGCGTTATTTGAGCATGCTTCGCAATAGCTTCATTCCACAGCTTCTTGCTACTGCCTTGCCCTTCAACACGCAGTGGTCCATGCAAGATGGAGCAATGCCACATACTGCAAACACTGTGTCGGATTTTTTACACGAGCATTTCAACATGAGGATCATTTCACTCAGGTTTCCAGGTCGCTTCAATGACGGACAAAATTGGCCCCCCAATAGTCCAGACCTCAATCCATGTGATTTTTTTCTTTTGGGGTACCTAAAGGAAAAAATTTTCCCGAAACGTCCACGTGATTTAATGGAGCTCAGAAGACTTATTCTTCAAGCTTGCAGTGAAATTCCGGAAGACATGTGCCGTAGGGTAATCACTAACTTCAGTGTTCGTTTGAAGGAAGTTAGGAAACGAAATGGTGGACATATTGAGCATGTGCTGAGTTAGAACAAATCTCCATGGACGGCTCTTCATTGTAGTATACGTTCCTTTCAGATTGTATTGACAATAAAGTTTATATTCAAAAACAAAATGGTAACACATTTCGTGCGCCACCCTGTATTTTTTCACATCAGTCTCATTACTTTACTGTCGCGTCTGGTAGATACGTGCTTGTGTCCATCCCTTGTGCCTTCCAGAATGACGAGATCACCCCGAGAATGCCACGAAAACATTCCGCAGACCATAACGCTCCCTCCTGGTTGCAGGGTGTTTGTTTCACACGTTGCACGCCGTACATGTCAACGGCCATCTGGTGAATGGGGCATAAAACGAGATGCATCTGAAAAATGCCAACTGTCGCCACTCGGTGGACGTCGAGTTGGTGTACTGGTGTGCAAATTCCAGCATTCATCGTCGGTGAACAGTAGTCAGCAAGGGTACACGAATCAAGCGCCCCGTACACAGCAACGTTCGCTGTAGGGTCATTGAGGAGACCCTGTTGGTAACCCCTTGGTTCATGTGGGCGGTCAGCTGCTCAACAGATGCGTGCCTATTAACCCGTGCACATATCCGCAGTCATCGCTCACCCCTGTGATCTATGGCCCGTGGCGCACCGCAAACGAATCTGTGCCGATTCTGGACAGCGGCATTTTGCCACGCACGATGTACCTTATCCACAGCGGCACGCGAAAAGTTTACAAACTTAGCCATTTCGGAAATGCGTCCACCATTGGCCCGAGAGGCAACGATCATTCCCTTCTGAACGCCAGATAAATTGCTCTGTTTCTGTATTACAACAAATGCACTGTTAAATTAAGAGGAAGGTCAGCGTTGGCCGTAATATTGATGGTTTATTGATAGCAAAATCGATTTTCAATCACATAGTGATCATCTTGAAACGTCCCCTTAGAAAAATTAATGAATGACTTTGCTGGTAAACCCCTTACGTTATTTGCTTTTCAAACAGCTGAGCAAAACTGAACGTACTCAGACATTACTCTCTTCAGTTATTCTGATCAACACTAAACTGACACATAATATTTTGAGCGCAACGCAATCTGACTTTTAATAATCCCTACAGAAGGCTGGCCCTGACTAACAATAACCTATACCTTTCATGAATCACTTACCTCACAAAAATCTTCGTTACTCAAACTACTGCAATACAGCGAGCGCCAATACTGCCAGCTAAATAAAAGATTCAAACTACTGAAGGCACTAACTACTGATAGGCATACTTAGCAAATGAAAGATTTTGATAGAGAACAAACAATGTATTTATCTTAATAGTGTTCAAAAGTCAGAATATATATATATATAAGTTAATGGCATCCAGTCTTACAAATTTACTGTCTCTGATGGACATACGTCCAGATCATCTGTTCTCAAAACTCCGCCATCTCTCCCCACATCCACCACTGCTGGCAGCTCACCTCCAACTGCGCAAAACTACGCGCTGTTAACAGCCAACAGCCCACTACAATAGCAGATTCCAACAATGCAAACTAGCCACAGACTGCACACAGCACAGCCAGTGATATTCATATAGATCGCTACATGGCGTTACCAACATAAAAACCTAAACAGCCTACTTACAATCTTCAGTGCTGGAAGTTAAAAATTTCACTTAGCGATCAGTGAATAAAAACAAAAAACCACAAATGCACCTGAGTATAAACCAACTGTTGGAAAGAACATACCTGTGGTGTACAAATTAAACTCATAGACACTGGTATCAAGTTATCAGTAACCAAAACTGAGAAGCGGTCACAATAACTGAAGCCACTGTTTACATTCACATGATTTTAAAACATCCTGCTTTCATAATTACGATGATTTTTTAATTTATATAAAGTGGTCACATGTCCCAATAGGATGAATGAGATGTGTGTTTCATCACGTCGTTAAATACGATAAAAAAATTGTTAGTCAGCACCCTTCAATTTTTTTTTTTTTTTTTTTTTTTTTTGTAACACGTAATGAGTGTCATGGCATTTTGACCTGCTATAATGTGACATACATTGTATAATTACCACTATTTATGTATTTGACTTCTTGGTTTCAATGTAATATTTTACGTAAATTAAGAACTTTATATCTTTGATCCCTACGCCAGTTGGCGGTTACTGTGTCATGACAAATTCTGTTATATTTGATGTCATGTTATTTATTATTATTATTGGTGATTTGCCCTTAAAGAGCGCATTTGGACTAAACGACATGGCCAGTTCCTTTTGCTGCCTTCCTTGCTGCCCAAACTTCCCTCATTCGCTCGCTGTGTCTCTGTTTCCGGTCCTGTGTCCATGCTTCCTGTCGGCTTTGTGTCTTCGGCTTCATCTTTATTGCCTTTTTGGTTGCCCATATTTCTTTCATCTTCTGGCTGTGATCTTGCTTGCGTTCTTCGGTCCATTTTATGCCTGTTCGTTTGTCACATTGTATCTCATGTAGTTTACTTTTCTTAATGATGTTTCTGAATTTTATTCTGTCGTTTATTGTGTCTGCTGTTATGTTGAGTTGGTTCAGGTCGTTTTCTACCTCTGCCACCCATTTGTTGTTTCTAGTGGTTACCCAGTCAAAGATCTGCTTGGTCAGCCTGTGTGATGGCATTCTGTATAGGTGTCCATAGAATTGCAGTCTGCGTTTTCTAATCTTTTCTGTGATTGTCTCCGTATGTTTGTACAGTTCCTCTGTAGGTTTCTTGATCCATATTCCATTGTTGTTAGTTGCGCCAAATATTTTCCTAAGTATTTTCCGTTCTACTTTTTCTAATTGTCTGATACGTGTATGCCCTAGGATTAGTGTGGTCTCTGCTGCATATAGTGCCTCGGGGAGCACCACCGTGTCGTAATGGCGTAATTTGGCGTTTTGTGAGATAGACTTCTTGTTGTAATGATTCCACACTACTTTGTATGCCTTGTCCAGTTTAGTCTTTCTTTCTTCGTTTGAGTCTCTGTTATGTCCACTCATTTGTAGTGCTTCACCGAGGTATTTGAAGTTTGCCGTTTTGTAAATCGAGCCATACTTTGTGTTCAGAGATGAGAGTTTCTTTGTGCTCATAAACTGTGTCTTTTCGTAAGAGATCTGTAGTCCAGTTTTGGAAGCGATTTCGTGCAGTTTTTCAATAGCGTCTTTTGTTTCCTTTATACCTTTCGTGACAATCGCCAAATCGTCTGCATAAGCCAGGCATTTAATCTGTAGGTTTCCTAAGGTTATCCCCTGTTGTGATGTTTCCCATTTTTTTATGTGTGTGTTGGGGTTTATGGGCGCTCAACATCGAGGTCATCAGCGTCCCCCATTCTTTTATGACCTTATCTAACACCAGATTGAAAAGGAGAGGTGAGAGGCCATCGCCTTGTCGGACACCTGTGCGAATTTCAAAGCGCTCTGATAGTTCTCCACAGAACTTTACTTTGGAGGTCGTGTTGGTTAAAGTTTGCTCTGTGATAGCCCGTTTTTTGTTGTCTACTTTGTATTCTGCTAGAATTCTGAAGAGAGTTTTCCGGTCGATAGAGTCGTACGCCTTTTTGAAGTCAACAAAGGTAATGATCAGGTTCTGTTTGTGTTGTAAAATCATTTTCAGGTTCCAAATTTGTTCCGCACAAGACCGCCCTTTACGGAAGCCTGCTTGGTATTCCCCAATCAAGTGGTCGGTCTGGCATTCTAGTCTGTTCAGTAAAGCTTTAGAGAGGATATTGTATGTGACCGGTAGTAGGGATATTCCTCTGTAGTTGTTCGGGTCAGTCTTGTCACCTTTTTTGTGTAGTGGGTGTATCAGGGCAGTTTTCCAGTCGTCAGGAATTTTCATGGTCTTCCAGATGTCTTCCAAGATCCTGTGGATGTCTTTGGTGAGTTCTGGGTCCTGTAACTTCCAGGTTTCCGCGATGATGCCATCTTCTCCTGGTGCTCTACGATTCTTGAGTGACTTGATTATTTCTTTAACTTCTTCTAGAGTTGGAGGTTCACTATCTGGATTGTATGTGCTCGTTTCTGTCATCATTTCTTCCATAGGGGGGTCCGTGTTGAGCAGTTTTTCAAAGTACTTTGCCAGAATGTCACAATTGTTTTTGGTATTGGTTTCTAGGGTTCCATCCGGTCTTCTGAAGCACAAGTTGGGTGGTTGATATCCAGTCATATTTTCTCTGAACGTTCTGTAGAAGTTTCTTGTATTGTTCTTCATGAAGTCCGATTCGATCTCTGTCAGTCGCCGTTTGTCATACTGTCGTTTTTCACTGCGAATGATTTTGCTTGATTGCTTCTGTGTTTTCAAGAAGTTCATCCAATTCTCTTGGGATTTATGGCTACTAAATTTTTTCCATGCACTGATTCGTTGGTCAATAGCTTGGTCACATGTGTGGTTCCACCAACGGTGTTTCCGTGTGCGTGGTGCTTGTGCTAGTTTCATGGCCTCTCGGATTCTTCGTGAAAGTTGTGTCCAGTCTGTTGTTCTCTCCATTTTAATTTTGTGTAATATTTGTGTCTGGTTTAAAGTAACGTATTCTGGATCTGGTCTAACAATTTTGTTCGTCTGGAGCTTTTTCCTGGGCAAAAGACGAATCCTGATCTGCAGTAGGTGGTGGTCTGAGTCGAAGTAGCCTTTACGGGTGTCTATGTTCAAAATTTCTTTTTGTGAGTCTTTCTGGACTATTACGTGGTCGATTTGTAGTTCTTGCTTTCCGCTGGGGAATTTCCATGTGGTAAGTTTTCGTGTTGGTTTCTTGAATTTTGTTGACATAATGGCGAGGTTGTGGCTTTTGCAAAAGTCTATCAGATGTTTTCCGTTTTTGTTGGTGTCCTTGTGTGGAGTATGTTTTCCTGTGATATACCTGTATATCTTTTCATTTCCGAGTTTAGCGTTGAAGTCTCCCAGTATTATTTTGACTCTATGTGCAGGAATTTTTTTGATAGTTTCTTCCATTGTCGTCCAGAAGTCATCAATTTCGTCCGGGATTTTCCTGTTGTAGTCATTAGTCGGTGCATGTGCGTTGATTATTGTGTAGGATTTATTGGCTGATTTCACTGTGATGCTGCTGATTCTTTCGTTTGGTGACGAAAAGTCGATTATGCTGTCCGTGATGGACCTGTGTACTGCAAATCCTGTGCCAAAAAGCCTTAGGTTTTTCAGTTGTCTCGATGGTTTTCCTTTGTATATTCTGAAATTCTCCGTGTTGAAATGGTCTTCGTCTGTGAATCGTGTTTCTTGCAGTGCACACATTTTGATTTGAAAGTTTTCGAGAGTGTCTGTCAGTTGTTTCATCTTTCCTGTCTTCATCAGTGTGTTCACGTTGAGTGTGCCGATGTAGTGTTTGCGTTTGGTCTTGAGGGAGTTTGAGAAGCTCCGATTCTTCTCACGATGTCCGTGAGCCCCCGGAATCCGATGCTCACGAGGATCCCAGTCTATTGACTGGGGCCCGGGGTAATGAGATTTTTCTCGTTGTACCATCATGATGTTTAGTAGTTGGATGTATGGCATGCTGCCGAGTACAACCTGACTTTCCAGATCAGGAGGTTGGTTGAGGCCGCCACTGACATGTGGAGCAGACGCCTTTTGTAGCCGCCCACTGTGGGAACAGACGCTACTAGTAGTTTTGGTCCGCCCCGAGTATTACATTTCCTCGGTACCACCTCTATCTAGGAGGCATTCCCCTATCCGCCACCTGGGGAGGCGCTCGGTTGCGGGTCTACTAACCGCCCCGAGGTCATGTTATTTGTATATTTTTCTTCTTTTCTAGTCCTGTAATCTGACAGCATATAACTTCACCTGCTGATTTTTATTCTGACATGTTTTTTAAGTTGTTTGAAAATAACACGCCAGTGTATGTTGGCAAGACGTCCGTTTCCCCCCTGTCTTTTTTGCTATGTGTTTTTTAATGTACAGTTTTAAAACTGAAATGTTCAATTAATGATTTGCAAGTGCACTTTGGTATTTTGTGGTAATCTCTTGGAAAATAAAGAACTGCTACGTCTTCACGTGACACACGCCACATAGAGGCCTGTCACACCGAGGTCTGCTGTATAGGTGAATGTAAACAGCGGCTTCAGTTATTGTGATTGCTTCTCAGTTTTGGTTAGTGATAACTCGATACCATTGTCTATGAGTTTAATTTGTACACCACAGGTATGTTCTTTCCAACAGTTGGTTTATACTCAGGTGTATTTGTGGTTTTTTGTTTTTCTCCACTGATCGCTATGTGAAATTTTTAACTTCCAGCGCTGAAGATGGTCACTATGTGACCGAAAATCGATTTTGGTATCAATAAACCATCAATATTACGGCCAACGCTGACCTTCTGTTTTTTTCTTTTTTTCCTTTATTGATTTTCAATCCCCCCCGAAGGGGCCGGGCCGGCAGCAGCTTACTACGCTGCTCTACAGCCTACAGACTTTTGTTAAAGAAAGGAAGAAGAAAGAAACAAGGAAAAACAGGCGATAAAATGGCGATTTAAAGTGAAAAATGGCGTAAAATTGCGGAAAGTTAAAACAGAAAGCAAAGGGGGTTGGCAATGTAGATAAAAGACACAGGAATCAGACAAGTAACACAGTAGACACACAATTAAAAAACAAGGCGACAGTCTGGTTTCTGTTCGCAAGTAATAAAAAGCACACCCAGCGACAGTATGATGGCTGTTCGCTACACTTCCCAAAAGACACAACACGGAGCACGCACTGGAAAAACACACTGGAAAACACTGCACGAAAAAGGCGGCACAAAGATGGCACTCCCGACCCAAGGCAGATGGGGGGGGGGGGGACCTGGAGTAGGGGGAAAAACAAGGAGGGAGGAGAGGAAAAAACGAAAAGGGGGGGAAAACCAAGGAGGGAGAGGACGAAGAAAGGGGGAGAAGGGCAGACGCGAGAGGGAATGAGAGGAGGCAGAGGAGGGAAATGTAAAAGGACGCGGGGGAGAGAAGGGGGCAAAGAGAGGGGAGGTGGGGAAGAAAGAGAATGGAAGGGGGGAGGGAGCCCGGGAAAAGGACAGAGGAAAGGAGGGGGAGTGAGGATCAGAGTTGATAGGAGGGATAAATGGAGGGAGAGAGGGCATCATCCGGGAGGGGGAGTTGATGGAAGCCACCTTGGGAAAGGAGATGTAGGGTGTAGAGATGGAGGGTAGGGGGGACACAACGGTGAAGACGCGGGAGGGGGCGGGGATGGGAGAGGAGAGGAGCAACCAGGTGGTGAGGGGTTTCAAGACAGCGGGAGGTGTAGAGAGGATGCGGATATGTTCGAGGAATAGGACACTGACCTTCTTTTTTTTTCCTTTACTGAATTTCAATTCCCCCTGAAGGGGGCGGGCTGGCAGCAGCTTAGTACGCTGCTCTTCAGCCTACAGATTGTATGACAAAGATCAGGAGAACAAATAATAATAAAAAACAGGCGATAAAATCGGGGACTTAGAGAGTAACAAGACGAAAAGAAATCGTGGAACTTAAAACAAACAACAGAGGGATGATGATGCTAATGAAAATACATACGGAGCAGACAGGGAAAACAATAGACAATTAAAAAAAAACACGGCGACAGTCTGTATTCTGTTCGCAAAAGACATAAAATTCACACCCAGCGACAGCATGGTTTCTGTTCGCAACACGAGAAAGACAAACAACACTGACTAGTCACTGGAACACTGCACGAAAAAGTTGGCAAATGTGACACCACAGTCGAGAGCAGGTGGGGGGAAACTGGACAGAAGAGGGGAAAACAAAAAAGGGGGGAAAGGAGAGTAAAAGTGCAGGGGGATGAGGACCCACAAGAGGGGTTGGGGGCAGACGCGGCAGGGAGGGGGGTAGGCAGAGGAGGGGAATACAAAAGGACTGGGGGGGAGAAGGGAGGTAGGGAGAGGTTTAGTGGGGAGGAAACAGGACGGAAGGGGGGGGGGAAGAGGGAGCCCAGGGAAAGGACAGAGGAAAGGAGGGGGAGGGAGGATCAGAGTTGATAGGAAGGATAAATGAAGGGAGAGAGGGCATCATCCGGGAGGGGGAGTTGACGGAAGCCACCTTGGGAAAGGAGATGGAGGGTGTAGAGATGGAGGGTAGGGGGGACACAATGGTGAAGACGTGGAAGGGGGCGGGGATGGGAGAGGAGAGGAGCAACCAGGGGGTGAGGGGGTTCAAGACGGCGGGAGGTGTAGACGATGCGGATATGTTCGAGGAACAGGAGCAGATGGGGGAAAGGAATGAGATCATAGAGGATCCGCTTGGGGGACGGGAGGCGGATACGGAAGGCGAGGCGGAGTGCATGACGCTCAAGGATCTGGAGGGACTGATAGAATTTGGGGGGGGGGGGGGGGCAGATATCCAGGCAGGACTGGCATAACAGAGGATGGGACGGATTAAGGATTTGTAGGTGTGGAGGATGGTAGAGGGGTGCAACCCCCATGTCCGGCCAGAGAGGAGTTTGAGGAGTCGGAGGCAGTTGTGGGCTTTGGATTGGATGGAGCGGAGATGAGGTATCCAGGTGAGGTGACGGTCAATGGTGAGGCCAAGGTAGGTGAGGGTGGGGGTGAGACGGACAGGACGTGCGCAGACAGTAAGGGAGAAATCCAGGAGCCGGAAGGAGCGAGTGGTACGACCTACGAGCTGACCTTCTTTTTAATTTAACTTATATGGCGGATGTGCACACAGCACTCCATGGAGTCGCCAATCAATAAATGCACTGTTATCTGTGTCCAACCCCCCCCCGCCTCCCCCGTCCCGCTTTACATACCCTCCACTGCTAGTGCTGTCACCTGTGTCTGTGAGTGGTTATTGCACATTGACGTCGAACATAGGCGGTGGTCACATTGATGTTACTGGACCATGCACCAGTTGTAGAAGTATGAAACCGAAGTTTCCCCATAGATGGTGCTGCCGTCAGCGTAGGGCCAGTGAGACCGCGTCTACAGCGCTGTCTGCTTCCTGTAATGGCTGACGACAAATGGCAACATACACTAACACAACTTGCATACATCGGTATGTTTCAAACCCGTAAAATGTCGGGTTTTGTACCTACGCACTATGACTTGCTGACAGCATTGATTTTCTGTTATCATTTGTAGAAAATTGCTGCAGAATCGCATCGAATGCTTATCGAAGCTTTCGGCGAACATACGCTTGGGAAAACACTGTGTTTCGAGTGGTTCAAAAAAATCTAAAGTGGCAATTTTGACATGAGAAACGTCGAGCGCAAGAAACCACCGAAAAAATTCGAAGACAACGAATTGCAGACCTTACTGGATGAAGATGACACTCAAACGCAACAGGAACTTGGCGGGACAATTGACTGTGACGCTGAAAGGCGTTTCTCTTCGGTTGAAAAGTATGGTAAAGGCGCAGAAAGTGTGAAAATCGGTTCCGCACGAACGGAATGAAAGCCAGCAAGCAATTCGAAAGACCACTTGTAAAACGCTGCTCGACAGATACGAAAGGAAGTCGTTTCTCCATCGAATAGTGACAGGTGATGAAAAGTGGATATGTTTTGAGAATTCTAAGCAACGTAAATCATGGGTAAATCAAGGCAAACTATCAGCATCCACTGCAAGACCAAATCGCTTTGGAAAGAAGACAATGCTCTGTGTTTGGTGGGATCAGAAGCGTGTCTATGAGCTGCCAAAAGCTGGTGAAAGCGTCAACACTAATCGCTACTAACAGCAATTGATCGATTTAAATCGAGCGTTCCGTGAAAAACGACGGGAATATGGAAAAGGGCAACAGAAAGTCATATTTCTCTATAATAACGCCACGTCACACACAGCAAAACGGGTCAGGGAAACGATCGAGTCGTTCAGTTGGGAGATACCAAGACATGCGGCTTATTCTCCAGGCTTGGCCCCGTCCGATTATCATCTGTTTGCGTCACTGGGACACGATCTCGCTGAACAACGCTTCAATTCGTTTGAAAATGTACGACAATGGCTCGCTGACTGGTTCGCTTCAAAAGAAGAACTTTTTTTGCGAGGCATTCATAGTTTGCCGGAGATTTGGGAGAAATGTATAAATAGCAATGGAAATTATTTTCATATTTTCAATAAAACATTCTTTATCAATTTCAAACAACAGACATGTAATTATTGTAACCAAATTCCGGTTTCATACTTTTACACCAGGTGTATTCACTGTTGTGGGTTGGCAGGAGAGCCAACACCGGTATGAGAGGAAGCCGAAAGGCACGCGTTTCAGCTCATGCAGGCTGGCGTGAGATCTGGAACAGGACAAGGAAATTAGACTTTAGCAAAATACGTAGCTGCTGGAATACTTAACTTTAATCCATAAATGGTGAACATCGCTCTTGACGGTACATGTTTTACAGCATCAATAGTAACTGGTAATGGCGCCTTGCTAGGTCGTAGCAAATGACGTAGCTGAAGGCTATGCTAACTATCGTCTCGGCAAATGAGAGCGTATTTTGTCAGTGAACCATCGCTAGCAAAGTCGGCTGTACAACTGGGGCGAGTGCTAGGAAGTCTCTCTAGACCTGCCGTGTGGCGGCGCTCTGTCTGCAATCACTGATAGTGGCGACACGCGGGTCCGACGTATACTAACGGACCGCGGCCGATTTAAAGGCTACCACCTAGCAAGTGTGGTGTCTGGCTGTGACACCACATTCACCTCTAATCCCAACACATATCCAAAATACAGAAACATCGTCACTCAGTGTTACAATAATCTGCGAACACTATCCGCACTGCACTCCATTGGTAGGAGCAATAAACACGGACACGTAATACAGGCAGTCCGTATTTGTAATCACTTTTTGCTAAATACACTTTGTCACGATTCGGTACAATTCTTAGATTTTATTTAGGATCAACCCACGGTAATGGCGGATTTGGATTTAAAGGATAAGAGGGAGAGGGGGGGGAGGGGTACATGGGCACGTGCCTCCAATAGTGTTATAACAGGTGAAGTTTCACGTTTTATTCTAACCGTATCTGTTACTTGCCCCTGCCCCAGACGGGGTTAGTATGAAACATAAAATATCACTTCTTAGAACATTGTATTCGTGATACACGCATTTTGCAAGTATGTACTTGCAACTATGGCCGGTAGATGGCTGTATTAGAGCCACTGCTATTCTTATTCGGTATAATTTCAACAAGCAAGGTTGGAATGAATGTGATCACTTCAGCGAGTGTGTGTAAGCATACGTTGTGTTTTCTTCCCGCTGTGCGTTAAATATGAGACGATATGAGTGGGTCTAAACGAAAAAGACACTTCACTGTTTTTTTTTTGTTTTTTTTTTTTTTTTTTTTTGTAAATACTTAAAAGATTAAAGTGAAATTACTGTTGGAAAAGGGCACAGCTTCCAGCGATTGTGGATTCAGTTTCTACTACTAATTTCTATGTAAGTAATGTGAGTGGTTTAGGTGATGGTGAGACTATTGTGGATGAACTTGGTACCGGTCATTTGGTGAACAGAGGTCGACATCTGACGGACGAGGAAATATTTCAATGGTTAAATTGCATTTGGGTACCTCCTACCCAGTTTTGCTTTCTGCAAGTTGCCGAAGGTAATAACATGTAATTGTTCCAGAGAAAATAGCGAGAAGGAAGTCTTTGGCAGCCCCACAGCAACAAATTAAATGGCAGATTTTGTAAAGCTTGCGTTCTCTTCAGGAGGACGTAAGGAGGCAACAATGATGTAAAATTAGGAAGACTAGTGAAAAACCATTGAAAATTTATAAGAACGCAACTGAAATTATACGCAGTCACCGATAGAAAGAGTATCACAAGAGAAATATGGTCCCCTGGCGGAACTTTCTGCATGTGACTGAAGGGAAGTCAACGGATGTTTTAACAAGAATGGATGAGGCTAGAAAGAGAAGGGTGGAAGAAAGCAGAACAAACTAATCCCAATTTGAAGACAATAACGTTGTGTGGAGCCTAGAATATATCCTTGCTGGGGCATAGAGATGAGGGATTATTGCATGGTGAAGGCAGTCAGGAGATAGACAGCTTACTGAAATTTCGAATGGACGCAGGCAATGAGATATTAATACAACACATGCAGTCTGGCACAAAAAGTACCAGTTATATCAGTAAGACAACACAAAGTGATTTAATAGATTGCTACCGAGCGAGGTGGCGCAGTGGGTAGACACTGGACTCGCATTCGGGAGGACGACGGTTAAATCCCGCGTCCGGCCATCCTGATTTAGGTTTTCCGTGATTTCCCTAAATCGCTCCAGGCAAATGCCGGGATGGTTCCTTTCAAAGGGCACGGCCGACTTCCTTCCCCGTCCTTCCCTAATCCGATGAGACCGATGACCTCGCTGTCTGGTCTCCTTCCCCAAAAACAACAACAATAGATTGCTGTGCTGATGTTATTACCGGAAAAATGGTTGATTCCATAAAGAAATCCAAATTTTTCACCATAATAGCAGATAAGACAACTGCTTTAAGAATCTCTGAACAGTTATCGTTATGCATACGTTTTGACAGTAGTGTTGTAAGTGAAGAATTTCTAAAGCTCACTGCTTTGCAATTGATGGTTGACCCTCTTGGTGTCACATTGTAATATAAGTAATTTTCGCCTCACAAACATTAATATACGCTCAATAGTAAACGCCTGATGGCCTAAAGTTATCGAAGAATTGTAAAGTAAAAGAAATGAACCATCGCATAGCAGCGACAGAATCTATTATTCTTTATCTTTGCCGTTCTTGCGCGGTGCCAGTAAATCTCTATATACATGTATCGATTAATGGTGTAAAAAGAATTCTGTTGTTTCAAGACAAATGAGGTTTTTGGCGCCTCACCTTTTACTGTTTGTATTTCATGAGAGGCGGACGCGGACTTGCTGCGTTCCGCAACTGTATTTTATATTCTATGTGAAAGTATTGAGTGAATATGCTAATTGTTATTTTTTTCCAATCAGAAAACATGTAGTTTCTTGTAACTGATATCGAACAGACAGCGTCAAGAGGACATTTTGACTGTTGTGTATAAAGTATCTAACCACAATGGTCATCTATTGTAATTTAATATGAAAAGGTACGTAGCATTAAAAAACGTGTGTTAAAGATAAGAGTGCTTATTTTCGTAAATTAACCTTGATAATTCCATCTCCTTATTTAGTTGAATGTTAATTATTTTGTGTTACTTCATCATCAGAAATTACGATCACGCTGATGGGCCGAACGCAGCATGAGGCAGAAGGAACATTATCGTTTTCCTATTATTTCTGAACCAACTTTTTTTTTAATTGTGTAGTGTTGCATTTCTTTTAAAGTCTATAAATCTTCTGGTCCCTTAGTGTTGATCCGGGTATGACTACATCGCGACTATAAAAATGCACAGAAATGATAATGTTTCTTCCGAGCGATCTCAAATATATATATATATATATCAATATGCTGCTCTTATTCAGGTATTTAATGGTCAACGTATGCTATTATAATAGTGTAATCAATCCCTGATTCTGTTGCCAAGAGGCCCACCAAAATATTCACATTTTTCGACATTTTTCAAAAAATAAAATAAAATAACAATTTTTTTTTCTTTTCGTCCCCCAAGAGCAACGCTACAACATCCACCAGAATGACGTCATCACAATCCCAGAAGACTGTCACCACGACTGTTCTGGCAGAGGGGTTGTCTTCAATTTCTTCTTTTGTGGTGAATGAGGATGATACCACTCCACGGACTGCCTTTTTGTTTCCGGCGCAAAGTGGTGCACCCAGCTTTCGTCCGCCGTAACGATTCGTGACAGAAAGGCCTCTCCGTCGGTCTCAAAACGCTCCAACTATTCCGATGGAATGGCCTTTCTTTAAATCTTGTGGTCCGCTGTGAGTTTTCGTGGAACCCACCGTGAGCACCTCTCTGAATCCCTAGAGTCTCGATCATTGCAGACGCACTTCCAATGCTGACCGACAACTGTAGAGCCAATGGTCGAGTTGTTATGCGCCGGCCGGCAGCAATAATGGCATCCACACGATTCAGCATGTCTGGAGCAGTGGCTGTGACAGGACGTCCCGAGCGTGCCTGATCACGGAGCTCTGTTTCTGCTCTTCCTGAGGCTGTAACTGTCTTTACGCATCGCCCAACTATACTCCAATCAACTGCAGCATCGTCGTACACTGCACACAAACGTTTATCGATGTTCAGCCCGGTTTCTTTTTCTTCACACAAGAATTTAATAACAGAATGCTACTTGAAGCGCGAATCGTATGTAGACGCCATTTTGACGCTGTACTACGGCTGTGCCATCTGTCAGAACGGTTCGAAACTTCACCCGCGCACAGAACAAACATCAAATGTGAAGTATCAACAAGCACGTTTGTCTATGTACATTAATAGCTTTTTAAAAACATTTGGGGCATTACTTATTGAACCACCCTAATAAATCTTTGGCACAGTGCCTCTTGAAACACCGAATATTTGGCTACCTGTGTTTCGGAAGCATCGACCGTACGAGCACCAACAATTTGCACAAGTTCGAAATCAGTTAACTCCGACATAATGCATTCACACACTGTTCTGAATGCGAATGACTCTCGCAACGTGTTGAAACATCGCATAGGTGCCGTCTGCGGTCGAGTATAAAAACGGAACCTGCAGACATGGCTGGCATTTGCATTTATGTTCAAACACGCACTTCTCCCGGCGTTTCGATATTTTTGTCCAACCGTTGTACTTCTTAAATGTATTGCAATGACACACGTACAGTCCGCAGCTCGTGGTCGTGCGATAGCGTTCTCGCTTCCCACGCCCGGGTTCCCGGGTTCGATTCCCGGCGGGGTCAGGGATTTTCTCTACCTCGTGATGACTGGGTGTTGTGTGCTGTCCTTAGGTTAGTTAGGTTTAAGTAGTTCTAAGTTCTAGGGGACTGATGACCATAGATGTTAAGTCCCATAGTGCTCAGAGCCATTTTTTTTGACACACGTACTTTTCATATTTGCGGATGAATAATTTTTTAAACGTTGTACATCTCTACACCGTCTTTTCTTGGAATTTATGTTTATGTGATGTACTAAGTACTGATGTAAAGAGATTATTATACAGGGTGCAACGCGTGTAAGCGCAGACACTTTTATTTTTGGTACCTTAATATGGACACACAGTAGTGTGTTGGCTGTTTTTTCTCTGTGGCGAACAGTGTTCCCACAAACACGTCACAAACTTTACAACCTGATGATTTATGCGTGGTCGTAACTGGACCACTAAGTGGATTAGGAATGTCAGTGTAGACTGACCGTTTTGCGTCCTCGCGTCCACACTTCAATATATGACTTGCCACCCAAGGGAAAATAAGCGTTAATGGCTTGCTCTGGCCACGCATACTTGGAAGTACTAACTAACCTAAAAGCACATGACTTGTAATAGCTACAATTATTAGTCTGCAAATGACGTAAATATTGATGTATGTTGTTCAGCACACCATCATGTCACCAACAGATGTATACTACGTGATCAAAAGTAGCCGGCCGAAGTGGCCGTGCGGTTCTAGGCGCTGCAGTCTGGAACCGCGAGACCGCTACGGTCGCAGGTTCGAATCCTGCCTCGGGCATGGATGTGTGTGATGTCCTTAGGTTAGTTAGGTTTAACTAGTTCTAAGTTCTAGGGGACTAATGACCTCAGAAGTTGAGTCCCGTAGTGCTCAGAGCCATTTGAACCATTTTAGGTGCATTGTGCTGCCACCTGCTGCCAGGTACTCCATATCAGCGGCCTCAGTAGTCATTAGACATCATGAGAGAGCACAAGGGGCACTCTGCGGAACTCACAGACTTCAAATATGGTCAGGCGATTGGGTGTCACTTGTCTCATACGTCTGTACGTGAGATTTCCACACTCCTGAACATCCCTAGGTCCACTGTTTCTGATGTGATAGTGAAGTGGAAACATGAACGGGCACGTACAGCACATAAGCATACAGGCCGACCTCGTCTGTTGACTGACAGAGACCGACGACAGTTGAAGAGGTTCGTAATGTGTAGTAGCAGACATCTATCCAGACCATCATACAGTAATTCCAAACTGCATCAGGATGAACTGAAAATACTATGAGAGTTAGGCGGAAGGTGAGAAAACTTGGATTTCACGGTCGAGAGCCTGCTCATAAGCCACACACCACGCCGGTAACGACAAACGACGCCTCGCTTGGTGTAAGGAGCGTAAACATTGAACGATTGAACAGTGGAAAAAAGTTGTGTGAAGTGACGAATCACGGTACACATTGTGGTGATCCGATGGCAGGGTGTGGGTATAGCGAATGCCTGGTGAACGTCATCTGCCAGCGTGTGTAATGCCAACAGTAAAGTTCGGAAGCGATGGTATTATGGTCTGGTCTTTTTTTCATGGAAGGGGCTTGCACCGCTTGTTGTTTTGCGTGGCACTATCACAGCACAGGCTGTCATTGATGTTTTAAGCACCTTCTTGCTTCCCACTGTTGAAGAGCAATTTGGGGATGGCGATTGCATCTTCCAACACGATCGAGCACCTCTTCAAAATGCACAGCCTGTGGCGGAGTGGTTACACAGCTATAGCATCCATGTAATGGACTGGCCTGCGCAGAGTCCGGACCTGAATCCTACAGAACACCTTTGGGATGCTTCGGACACCCGACTTCGTGCCAGGCGTCACCGACCGACATCGATACCTCTCTTCAGTGCAGCGCTCTGTGAAGAATGGGCTGCCATTCCCCAAGAAACCTTCCAGCGCCTGACTGAACGTATGCCTGCGAGAGTGGAAGCTGTCATCAAAGCTAAGGGTGGGCCAACACCATATTGAATTGCAGCATTACGGATGGAGGGCGCCAACAACTTGTAAGTCATTTTCAGCCAGGTGTCCGGATACTTTTGATCGCATAGTGTATCTGCACTTATAGCCGTGGTACTATGTATTAAAATGTTTTATACAGGGTGTTTCGCAATTCATATTACTTCTCGAGGTTGTAGAAGGAACTCAGTAGATGAAGTTTTACACAGGAACACATGTCCAGAAACGTCACTCATCGACTCCACATAGTGTCACAGTTAAAAGCCCCGGCGCCTGTAAATGTATACATATGCAGCTTGATTCCCTGACGACGTCACAAACTTTCGAGGGTGATGGAGATGGACAAATGTATCAATTTGAGGTAAAGGTTCCTGTACCGGAAACGAACGAGTCGGAAGTTACAAGCGAAAATCGTTCTGATACCTGTGACAGTGGGTGTACCGCTACTGTTGCTGCTAAGAATATAGAGCATGCAACTTTCACAGGTGTTAGTGTGCACCAAGAAATGAAAAAAATGTCTAGTAAGCAAGGGCTCTAAAATGCATACGTGGGGAGCTATGAGCACTTGTTTATCTTCGTTAGTGTGAAAAACATTTTCTCTATTGAGTAAGTGCTCACAGGTCTTATGGTACGCATTTTAGAGCCCATGTTTACTAAATATTTCTCTTGTTTTTTTCCATACTACCACCTCTGAAAGTTGCCTACTCTACAATCTTAGCAACAACGGTACCAGTACATGTATTCCACTGTCAGAGGTATCAGAACAGTTTTCGCTTATCAGCTTTACCTGTAAGATACATTTATCTGTCTCCATTATCCTTGGAAGTTTGTAACATCATCACGGAATCACCCTGTATATGCATGCATTTACGGCCGCCGACCTATAACTTTGACGCTCGATAGCGATGTTGGATGGCGTTCCCAGACATGGGTTCCTACGTAAAAGTTGACGTATTAAGTCTGTCTACAGCCTCTAGAAGTGTGTAACATGAATTGTGAAACTCCCGGTATTTCAGGATCACAGAAAGGACTACCCACGTCATTGTTTCCGCGTACCATCCGTGAATTGTACAGAAAGGTTGAAAAATAACGCCGGTGCACCATGTATTCCCCGCCACACACCGTTCAGAGTAAAGATGTAAGCGCAGAACTCCCGCCTTACGTTGAAGTTCACAGCTGGGTCTGGAGACTTTAAATTAGATTAGATTTACCTTCATTCCAATTGATCCGTAGTGAGAAGGTCCTCCAGGATGTAGAACTTGTCAGAAAAACAACAATACATGACAAATATTTACAACTAAAACAAATAAGCTAATGTATCATTCCACAGGTCCCAAGTGGAATGATCGTCGTTTTTTAATGAACACTATATGAAAGAGTCATTTTACAAATACTAATGCACTGAATTTAAAATAAAAAAGTTTTTTATTTGTTTATAAGGTAATAAACGTGTAATACAACTATTATAATACTTATTTACAATGAACACATTACGGCACTGAAATGATGCAGAAGTTAGATTGTACTTATACACACACACATATGTACAATGAACACATTACTGCACTGAAATTGTGCAGAAATTATATTGTATTTATATATATCAGCTGGTTTTACTGAAAAATTCATCAATGGAGTAGAAGTATTTGGCCACCAATAAATCCTTTAGGCTTCTCTTAAAATGAATTTCATTGCTTGTTAAGCTTTTTATGGCTGCTGGCAAGTTATTGAAAATGTGTGTTCCTGAATAATGCACACCTTTTTGTACAAGAGTAAGTGACTTTAAATCCTTGTGAAGATTATTCTTATTTCTAGTATTGATTACATGAATTGAGCTGTTGGTTTGAAAAAGTGATATATTTTTAATGACAAATTTCATTAAGGAATAAATGTATTGGGAAGCAGTAGTTAGTATCCCTAGTTCCCTAAACAGGCTTCTGCAGGGTGTTCTTGAGTTCATACCACATATAACTCTTACTGCACGTTTTTGTGCCCAAAAAACTTTAGCTTGCTTGATGAATTACCCCAAAAAATAATCCCATATGACATTGTGGAATGAAAGTAAGCATAGTATGCCAGCTTTTTCATCTTTATATCCCCTATGTCTGACACAATTCGCATTGCAAATAGAGATTTGTTAAGACGCTTCATAAGTTCTATGGTGTGCTCCTCCCAGTTGAATTTATTATCAAGCTGTAATCCCAAGAATTTAACACTGTCCACTTCTTCTATCTGTTTGTCATCGTATGTTAGGCATATACTGGTGGGATACCCCTTACAAGTTCTGAACTGCATGTAGTGTGTTTTTTCAAAGTTTAGTGGCAAAGAATTGGCTAGGAATCAGCGATTAATGTCCACAACATTTTATTAGCTGATCTTTCTAGGACTACAGTTGATTTGCCATTTATTGCAATGTTTGTTTCATTGGCAAACAAAACGAACTTGACATCTGGTAACGTTACTGATGAAAGGTCGTTGATATACACAAGAAAAAGTAAGGGCCCCAAAATGGAACCTTTTGGGACCCCACATGTAATTAGTTCCCAGTTGGATGATGCCTGATAGCTTGATACATGTCTCTTTCCTAATAACACCCTTTGTTTCCTGCCAGAGATATAAGATTTGTACCATTTTGCAGCATTTCCTGTTACACTATAATATTCTAACTTATTTAAAAGGATATTGTCATTTACACAGTCAAATGCCTTTGACAGATCACAAAATATACCAGTTGCCTGCAATTTTTTGTCTAATGAATTAAGCACATTTTCACTGTAAGTGTAGATAGCCTTCTCAATATCAGAACCCTTTAGAAATCCAACTGTGACTTAGACTGTATGTTATTTGAGACAAGATGGTTATAAAGCCGATTGTACATTACTTTTTCTTAAATTTTTGAGAATGCTGGCAACAGTGAAATTGGACGGAAATTTGATGCTATTTCTTTATCTCCCTTCTTAAACAGTTCGGCAACACTATACATATCTGTCACCAATGTATCATTTGCTCTTAATGCTATTTGTTCCTCTTCATGTCTGGTTCTACTGGTCTCCTCCTCCACTATATCCCATATTGTCTGTATTTTGTTATCTGATATGACTGCGGGCCTTCAGTAGTGAGCATGTATACGTGAGCATGTATATAGTCTGTCGGTAAACTGAAGAGCGAGCGCGCGAGGCCCCACTCTGCCTAGCCTGCTACGTCACAGGGCGCTTCTACAGGCTGTTCCACAACGTAGTACAGTCCCAGCCGCGGCGCGCGCTTTAAATCTGTGGCGACGCCGTGTACAGATGCGTCCCGTCTGCGTTTATTTTTAGACAAATGCATTATGAGCATAAGGAATACAAAAAACGATAACTTCTTCGAAACAAAACATTATAGAGTAAATAATATTTACATAAGAACGGAAGTCAGGATTCTACTACAAACATAGAACCGAATGCCTATTCATATGAATCTATGTTCCTCTATTCGTAAGACGAACCAGATATAGTGCAATCAGTCTGTAGAATTTAAGGCTTGTTCTTACTTTTCGTTTCTACTAAAAGGTAGAAGTTTTCTTTGAAGGGCTGCATTAAAACTTAACAATTCTTGCAACACGAAGAGTGTTTAAAAAGTAACCAGAAATTTATAATTACGTGTGTTGTATTAGTTCGATTCGCACTGCTTTTTTGTCATTGTCTTCGTAAACATGTCTGAAAACTATTTCCAGGGAAATCCCATTTCACGCAGTGTCTTGTGTAAAACATCTTTCTGCAACGAAAATGTATTTTTTGTTTCACGCCATTGAGTAATTTCCGTAATGTGGGCATTATTTTTTGGTTTAAGTAAAAGTCCTCCGTCGTTTGTCGAATGACCGATTTTGTTAAACTGTCTATAACGGTGGGTTTCCTCCCTAAATTATTAGTTTTCCTTTGCGACGATTCCAGTAAACCATGAGACTTATTTTCGCGTTCCTTCCTTATGCGTCCTATTGTGGCGAAGCTGACGTTTGCATAAACTGCAGCCCTTTGATTGGGACTGGTAATATTAGCGAACAGTTCTTTTTGTGCAGCCTTCTTAACACAAGCTGTAATAACGTTACAGACCGTTCTGCGCAAATATCTCCTTCGTATTCTGCACATTTTCTTGCAATGCAGGGCGATTATTCATCACTTCCGGATACTGAAGTATATCAGTCAACTGACTGAGATTGGCAACTAAGATCCCACGAACAGAAACGACGTATATCACTGCACGCCGAAGTACACCGCTAGATAGGTAACTGATTTTGGGCTGCCCTGTAGGCCAGTGGCAGGGTTCTTCCGGGAAAGTCCACTTCCCCCACCAAAAGCGCTGCTCGCTCTTGAGTTTACAGACAGGGCCCCTGGTGAACGCCTGCTCCGAGCGCTGTCTGCCATCTGCGCCGCGCCTCAGCTCGTGCTGGCTCTGGTCCGCGAGGAGAACGTGACGCGTAGCGACACGCGACCGGCGCTCACGTGTCGCGGCCTGGGCAGCAGCTGGCCACGCCCCCTGCAAGCGGCAGCGCGCTGCCACGTACAGGCTACACGTACACACCCGCTTACATCGCACAGCACGCGTGCTGTTGCGCAACTCCGCGTCTCGCCACTGGAGGTCGCGGCCTTCGCTATCCCCCCCACCTCCCCACACGCCCCTCCCCCAAACTGCTGCAACCGACTGGCGAATAGGCGCTTCGGCATAGCTAGGCATCGGCTAGGATGGGAGATGTGCGTGATGCAGAACGTATTACGATAGTGTGCCCCACGCAGTCTTGCAGTTTAGTACTGCAGCGTTTACGTCAGCCCAAATACACTTCCGAAAACTTCGGAAGTTATAGAAATGGAGGAGAAAAAATACTCCGAGAAGACTTTCACAGAGCACCTTCAGAATTATTGACACTCTTCGGAGAGCCAGCCACGTAAAAATTATTCCGCCAGTTTGGAACGTAAACCAGACGTGCTAGATACATTAAGGCAAAAAGAATAATGGAATATTAAAACTGTGTGCCGGACCGAGACTCGAACTCGGGACTTGCGCCTTTCACGGGCAAGTGCTCTACCAACTGAGCTACCCAAGCACGACTCACGCCCCGTCCTCACAGCTTTACTTCTACCAGTACCTCGTCTCCCACCTTCCAAAGTTCACAGAAGCTCTCCTGTGAATCTGCCAGGAAGTATCACATCAGCGCACACTGCAGAGTGAAAATCTCTTTCTGGAAACATCCCCCAGGCTGTGGCTAAGCCATGTCTCCGCAATATCCTTTCTTTCAGGAGTGCTAGCTCTCTAAGGTTCGCAGGAGAGCTTCTGTAAAGTTTGGAAGGTAGGAGACGAGGTACTGGCTGAAGTAAAGCTGTGGGGACGGGGCGTGAGTCGTGCTTGGGTAGCTCAGTTGGTAGAGCACTTGCCCGCGAAAGGCAAATGTCCCAAGTTCGAGGCTCGGTCCGGCACACAGTTTTAATCTGCCCGGAAGTTTCACATCAGCGCACACGCCGCTGCAGAGTGAAAATCTCATTCAAGAATGGAATAGTTCCACTTTCACAGAAGTCAGCAACTGAGGTGTGAATAAATGATGACTAACTGAAACCCTCAGCTGCCGACAGGTGTTGTTGATATACCTCAATGTGGACAGCTCAAAATGTGTGCCCCGACCGGGACCCGAGTGAATGGGCAAATGTCTACAAGGTACATTACATAGGTAGAATTGTGGACAGTTGGGAATGCGAGTCTCACGGGAAGCGTACAAGGGATAACTCCCTGTAGTCGCGCTATTCATCTGTGTCCTCGGTGGCTCAGATGGATAGAGCGTCTGCCATGTAAGCAGGAGATCCCGGTTTCGGGTCCCGGTCGGGGCACACATTTTCAGCTGTCCACATCGAGGTATATCAACAACACCTGTCGGCAGCTGAGGGTTTCAGTTAGTCATCATTTATTCCAGGGAAAAGCTGCACGGTCATCTACAGTATTTCTTCTTTCGAGAACAGTTACTGTCTTCATACACTCCTGGAAATTGAAATAAGAACACCGTGAATTCATTGTCCCAGGAAGGGGAAACTTTATTGACACATTCCTGGGGTCAGATACATCACATGATCACACTGACAGAACCACAGGCACATAGACACAGGCAACAGAGCATGCACAATGTCGGCACTAGTACAGTGTATATCCACCTTTCGCAGCAATGCAGGCTGCTATTCTCCCATGGAGACGATCGTAGAGATGCTGGATGTAGTCCTGTGGAACGGCTTGCCATGCCATTTCCACCTGGCGCCTCAGTTGGACCAGCGTTCGTGCTGGACGTGCAGACCGCGTGAGACGACGCTTCATCCAGTCCCAAACATGCTCAATGGGGGACAGATCCGGAGATCTTGCTGGCCAGGGTAGTTGACTTACACCTTCTAGAGCACGTTGGGTGGCACGGGATACATGCGGACGTGCATTGTCCTGTTGGAACAGCAAGTTCCCTTGCCGGTCTAGGAATGGTAGAACGATGGGTTCGATGACGGTTTGGATGTACCGTGCACTATTCAGTGTCCCCTCGACGATCACCAGTGGTGTACCGCCAGTGTAGGAGATCGCTGCCCACACCATGATGCCGGGTGTTGGCCCTGTGTGCCTCGGTCGTATGCAGTCCTGATTGTGGCGCTCACCTGCACGGCGCCAAACACGCATACGACCATCATTGGCACCAAGGCAGAAGCGACTCTCATCGCTGAAGACGACACGTCTCCATTCGTCCCTCCATTCACGCCTGTCGCGACACCACTGGAGGCGGGCTGCACGATGTTGGGGCGTGAGCGGAAGACGGCCTAACGGTGTGCGGGACCGTAGCCCAGCTTCATGGAGACGGTTGCGAATGGTCCTCGCCGATACCCCAGGAGCAACAGTGTCCCTAATTTGCTGGGAAGTGGCGGTGCGGTCCCCTACGGCACTGCGTAGGATCCTACGGTCTTGGCGTGCATCCGTGCGTCGCTGCGGTCCGGTCCCAGGTCGACGGGCACGTGCACCTTCCGCCGACCACTGGCGACAACATCGATGTACTGTGGAGACCTCACGCCCCACGTGTTGAGCAATTCGGCGGTACGTCCACCCGGCCTCCTGCATGCCCACTATACGCCCTCGCTCAAAGTCCGTCAACTGCACATACGGTTCACGTCCACGCTGTCGCGGCATGCTACCAGTGTTAAAGACTGCGATGGAGCTCCGTATGCCACGGAAAACTGGCTGACACTGACGGCGGCGGTGCACAAATGCTGCGCAGCTAGCGCCATTCGACGGCCAACACCGCGGTTCCTGGTGTGTCCGCTGTGCCGTGCGTGTGATCATTGCTTGTACAGCCCTCTCGCAGTGTCCGGAGCAAGTATGGTGGGTCTGACACACCGGTGTCAATGTGTTCTTTTTTCCATCTCCAGGAGTGTATATGAGGTGTGAATGTTACCGCACTATGAGTTTAATAAGCTATGGTTGCTAAATACTGACATCAATTATTTGCGGAAGAATAGAAAAAGTGGTAGACGTCTACCCTGGGGAGAAGATCTTTTGGGTCCTGGAGAAATGTAAAAACGTAATGCTGACCGTAAGACTCTACAAAGGCAAACCTACAGGACTGGACAAAAATATAGAAACACCGCGAAAAATGAACGCTTGAACATAGACGCAGATGGCTAGCCTAGGCTGCAGGTTGCGCTGTTGCATTAGACCACCAGCGGCGTCTGTGGCAGTGTCCTCCAAGTGTCAGTTGAGGTCAGAACAGGGTTAAGTGTAGTTGTGAGTGCATTATGTCGGAGCTACGTGAATATGAATGAGGGCAAACTGTTGGTTCTTGAATGTTGGGTGCTTCTGTATGCATGGGCGCCGGAATGCTTGGTGTTCCTAGAGGCACCGTATCGAAGGTTTATACCGCATACAGGGAAAGCGGCAAAACATCATCCGCTGAGTCACAAAGCGGACGGAAGCGCGTGTTGAGTGGTCGTGACCGACGCTCATTGAAGAGGAGTAGGACCATAACTGCAAATGTCATTGCAGAACTGGATGTCACATTCGCGAACCATGTTAGCACCAAAACAACACCCGTCGGGGTCCAGAAGCAGGCTGTTAAAGGGTGAGCTGGAATTCCAAAACCACTCACCAGTGGTGCAGATACCCGTAACAGGAAACCGTGGGGCCCAAACCAGTGGAAGAAAGACATTTGGTCGGATGAGTCTTGTTTCACTCTGCTTCCAAATTCTGGCCGAGTTTACAACACAAATGTTAAAAATGGTGCTGGCTGGGTGAAGATTTGGGCAGCCATGTCGTGGTATTCTGCGAGCCCGACGAGTTCTCTGCAAGGTCGCATTAGAGCTCGGCATTAAGTGACCGTTTTGGCTGATCATGTCCGTCACATAGAGCAATGTTCCCCAAGCGTGAAGCTGTGTTCCAAGACGACATGCCGGCTGTTCACACATCTCGCAAGCATCCAGGACTGTCTCTGTGAGCACGAGCATGAATTGTCACATCTTCCATGACCACCACAGTCACCAGATCTCAGTATTATTGAGCATTTCTTGTCTACTTCGGAAAGAAGAATATCCACCGCCATCGTCCTCACCTGAACTTGCCATTGTTTTGCAGGAAGAATGCTATAAGATTCCACTGGAAACCATACACGACTTGTACATTACTGGCCATTAAAATTGCTACACCAGGAAGAAGTGCAGATGATAAACGGGTATTCATTGCACAAATATATTATGTTAGTACTGACATGTGATACCATTTTCACGCAGTTTGGGTGCATAGATCTTGAGAAATAAGTACCCAGAACAACCACCTCTTGATACGCCTGGGCACTGAGTCAAACAGAGCGTGGATGGCGTGTACAGGTACAGCTGCCCATGCAGCTTCAACACGATACCACAGTTCATCAAGAGTAGTGACTGGCGTATTGTGACGAGCCAGTTGCTCGGCCACCATTGACCAGACGTTTTCAATTGGTGAGAGATCTGGAGAGAGTGCAGGCCATGGCAGCAGTCGAACATTTTCTGTATCCATGCGGTCGTGCATTATCCTGCTGAAATGTAGGGTTTCACAGGGATCGAATGAAGGGTAGAGCCACGAGTCGTAACACATCTGAAATGTAACGTCCACAGTTCAAAGTGCCGTCAATGCGAACAAGAGGTGACCGAGACGTGTAACCAATGGCACCCCATACCATCACGCCGGGTGATACGCCAGTACGGCGATGACGAATACACGCTTCCAATGTGCGATGTCGCCAAACACGGATGCGACCATCGTGATGCTATAAACAGAACCTGGACTCATCTGAGAAAATGACGTTTTGCCATTCGTGCACCCAGGTTTCTCGCTGAGTACACCATCGCAGGCACTCCTGTCTGTGATGCAGCGTCAAGGGTAACCGCAGCCACGGTCTGCGAGCTGACAGTCCGTGCTGCTGCAAACGTCGTCGAACTGTTCGTGCAGATGGCTGTTATCTTGCAAACGTCCCCATCTGTTGGCACAGGGATCGAGACATGGTTGCACGATCCGTTACAGCCATGCGGATAAGACGCCTGTCATCTCGACTGCTAGTGATACGAGGCCGTTGGGATCCAGCACGGCATTCCGTATTACCCTCCTGAACACACCGATTCCATATTCTGCTAACAGTCATTGGGTCTCGACCAACGCGAGCAGCAATGTCGCGATACGATAAACCGCAATCGCGATAGGCTACAATTCAAAGTCGGAAACGTGATGGTACGCATTTCTCCTCCTTACACGAGGCATCACAACAACGTTTCAACGGGCAACGCGTGTCAACTGCTGTAGTGTATCAGAAATCGGTTGGAAACTTTCCTCGCGTCAGCACGTTGTAGGTGTCGCCACCGGCGCCAACCTTGTGTGAATGCTCTGAAAAGCTAATCATTTGCATATCACAGCATCTTCTTCCTGTCGGTTAAACTTCGCGTCTGCAGCACGTCATCTTCGTGGTGTAGCAATTTTAATGGCCAATAGTGTATTTATCCATTCCGAGACGACTGGAAGCTTTTTTGAATGCAGGCGAATTTCCTGCACTTTATTAGGCACGGCAATGTGTTGTGTTTGTGTTTCCATATTTTTCTCCATCCCCTGTTTATGTAGATTTTTCAACAGGCTTTTGACATTGCTGCCTGGAATAAACCTTAAGAAATTTCAGGGGAACATAGATAAAATACAGGCAGCGAAAGGTTACTAGCAGCCCGTGCAGGAACCAGACTACAGTTGTAACAATCGAAGAACATTAAAGGGAAGCGGTAGTTGAGAAGAGAGTGAGTCAGGGTTGCAGCCTCTCCCAATGTTACTCAGTTTGTATATCAACTGAAGTAAACGAAGACGATGTTTGGAAAGAAATTAGAGTTCACATTGAAGAAATAAAAACTTTGAGGTTTTCTGATGACATTGTAATTGTCAGAGACGGCAAATGACTTGGAAGACCAGTTGAAGCAAACAGATGGGGTCCTGAAAAGAGGTTGTGAGATGAACGTCGATATAGTATGGTCGTCGTTTACGAGGTTTATGTCGGGTGTTCTACATCTCTGTCTGCTCACAAAAAGGTACCGCGGCATTGCGTGGTGGAAGATGCGTAACATGCTTACAAGTATACCCTCACTACCAAAAATGTCACCGAAAAGAAAGGTGCAGAACTCCCAGAAGTGACCGAAATAGCCATTTGAAGAAATAGTTGCAGACAGGAACATGGTCTGCTCTGAATGGTTTTCGATGTGGGACACAAACCATGAACAACGTCGTTGTGTTGTTTGGGGGAAGAGACCGAACAACGAAGTCATCGGTCTCATTGGATTAGGGAAGGAAGTCGGCCGTGCCGTTTCAAAGGAACCATTCCGGCATTTGCCTGGAACGATTTAGGTAAATCACGGAAAACATAAATCAGAATGGTCCGACGCGGGACTGAGCCGTCGTCCTCCCGAATGCGAGTCCAGAGTGCTAACCACTGCGCCACCTCGCTCGGTCATGAACAACGATTTGTCGCTACTGGTACTATCTTTCTGTCTTACTTGCTGTTTCTATAAAATATGTTAACTCGACAACTATACATTTCGTTGGACACACAGTTTACAATATCCAGTGGATTGCTCGTGATTCTCTGGCCACTAAGATCTCCAGTCGTAACCCCGTTAGATTTCTGTCCATGGGTATGGATGTACACACAAGTGCTCTAAAAAACTCATCACTAGAACAGTCAGCTTGCACAAATACTTTCGTTAACAATTTGTAGGGATGTGATATAGAATAATGACATGGCCACCACCGTAGGCAAGGTAACCTACCGAGAAAATGCAGTCAGCTTACAATGAAGACTGCTTGCAAAATACAAGTTTAACTCATCCTACAATATTGCCCAGGCACATCTAATCAGTGCCACACAAGACCTACAGGAGATATTACATGTGTACGAAGACAGGCTGATTCAGATGCTGAAGATACCAAAATTGACAAACTGCCTATTGGCTTCTGTCTCGGGTTCTTCGGCTGACGTTCATCTAATGATTTTTCTGACGTTTCGCCAGCACGACTGGCTGGCATTGTCAAAGCTTCACCCTCCATTGCCGGTGGTGAACAGGAGCCGAGCTCGCGGGCGCAGACCATATGTACCTGGCGCGCCAACGTCCGAGGGCTTCTCCGCGGTCATTTCCGGTGCGGTTCTCCTCTTGCTACCTGCGACGGTCGTTCGCTGCAGTACGGGAAGCCAGGATCCGTTTACCTTAAGGCTTTCCTCTTTCTTGTTCAAACTGTTCGCGTGTTTTTGTATTTCTACAGCTTCTCTGAACAAGCGCGTGTGATAATGCTTCTCTACAGCCAGAACTTCCGTGTCGGCGAATTTTATTACGTGGTCGGTCTCATTCAGTGCGTGCTCTGCCACGGCCGATTTCTCCACCTGCCCCAACCTGCAATGTCGCTTATGCTCTTTGAACCTGGTGTTGATGGATCGTCCAGTCATTCCGACATAAACTTTTCCGCATGTGCATGGTATACGGTATATTCCCGACATTGCAAGTGGGTCTCTTTTCTCCTTCGCCGATCTAAGACACTCTTTGATCTTCTTTGTCGGTTTGAAAATCGTCTTTACGCCATGTTTGCGCAATATACGGCCGATTCTGTCCGTCACTCTGGGAATGTATGGCAGAAAGGCCGTACCCGACATTTCTTTTTCTGGTTCCTTACTTCGCCGAGTGTTTGGCTCTGTTACACTTTTAATATAATTTGTGGAGTACCCATTGCTCCTCAGGACAGTTTCCAGGTGTTGCATTTCTCGTTTGAGGTGTTGCGGCTCGCATATTCGTCCTGCTCTCGTTACGAGCGTACTAATCATGCCTCTTTTCTGGCTCGGGTGGTAGTTTGACAGTTTGTGCAGGTATCGGTCCGTGTGTGTCGGTTTTCGATACACGCTGTTCCCAGGTTTTCGCCGTCCCTTGTGACCAGCACATCTAGAAATGGCAGTTTCTTATCCTTTTCTACTTCCATGGTAAATGTTATGTTGGCATGGAGGCTGTTCAAGTGTCTCAGGAAGTCACCGAGCTGTTCTTCACCATGGCCCCACACCACGAAAGTATCATCGACGTACCTGTACCACACCTTAGGTTTGCAAGTCGCCGAGTCCAGTGCCCATGCTTCGAATTGTTCCATGAAGTAGTTGGCCACCACTGGACTGAGAGGACTACCCATGGCGACGCCTTCTAGCTGTTCGTAGAAATCGCCATTCAACGTGAAATATCTCGTGGTGAGACATGCATGGAAGAGCTTTCTGATGTCCTGCGGGAAAATGGAACCGATGTGCTCCAGAGCGTCACTGAGTGGCACTTTCGTAAATAACGAAACAACTTCAAAATTGACCAAGATGTCGTTTGGTGTACGTTTCAGTTTCTTCAGCTTCTCAATGAAATGTCCTGAGTCCTCAATGTATGTGTCGCTCCTCCCCAAAATTGCTAGGCAATGGTTCAAATGGTTCATATGGCTCTGAGCACTATGCGACTTAATATCTGAGGTCGTCAGTCCCCTAGAACTTAGAAACAGCTGAGCAAAACTGAACGTACTCAAACAGTTCTCTCTTTACTTATTGTGATCATCACTAAACAGACACATAATATTTTTAGCGCAACGCAATCTGACTTTCAATAATCCCTACAAAAGAATGGCCCTGACTAACAATAACCAATACCTTTCATGAATCACTTACCTCACAAAATCTTCGTTACTCGAACTACTGCAATACAGCGAGCGCCAATACTGCCAGCTAAATAAAAGATTCTAACTACTGTTCCTTTTTATGATGGACACACGTCCAGATCGTCCGCTCATAGTAACCTCTCAAAACTCTGGCATCTCTCTCCCTACATCCACCACTGCTGGCGGCTCACCTCCAACTGCACAACGCTATGCGCTATGCACATTCAACTGCCCAAGACTACACAAGCGAATATTTCAACAGTGAGTCCAACCAGCCACAGACTGCATACAACGCAGTCAGCGATTTTCATACAGAGTGGCGTTACCAACATAAAAACCTAAGCAGCCTACTTACACAAAATCCTGCTGCATATCGACGATAATGATACGGGCCTGTAATTAAGCGGATTGCAATGCTAACCGGCACTTGAGGCAGTGTACAGGAAGACACCACTGGACAGTCGATGACTAGAAAAAGAGTGAAAAAAATGGTTCAAATGGCTCTGAGCACTATGGGACTCAACTGCTGTGGTCATAAGTCCCCTAGAACTTAGAACTACTTAAACCTAACTAACCTAAGGACAGCACACAACACCCAGCCATCACGAGGCAGAGAAAATCCCTGACCCCGCCGGGAATCGAACCCGGGAACCCGGGCGTGGGAAGCGAGAACGCTACCGCACGACCACGAGATGCGGGCAGAAAAAGAGTGAGTTGAAGTGACGAATCACAGTATTGCCTGTGGTAATCCGATCGAGGGACTGGGTCTGGCGAACACCTGGAGAATGTTACTTGTCCTCATGTATAGCGCCAACAGTGAAACACAAAAGAAGTGGTGTTCCGGTATGGGGATGTTTTTCGTGGTTTGGGTGTGGTCCTTTTCTTGTGCTCAAAAAAACGCTAAATGCAGAACGATATGAATACGTTTTACAGCATTATGTACTGCTTACAGTAGAAAAATAGTATGGAGACGATGACTGTTTGTATCAGCATAACAATGCACTCTGCCGTAAAGCAGCAATCTGTGGACGCAATGGTTTGTGGACAATAACAAAATGGACTTACCTGTCCCGAGCCCGTCCGGTTAGCCGATCGGTCTAACGCACGGCTTTATGGAGTGGGAAGAAGCGCCTGGTTCCCGGCGCGAATCCGCCTGGCGGACTTCTGTCGAGGTCCGGTGAGCCGGCCAGTCTGTGGATGGTTTTTAGGCGGTTTTCCATCTGCCACGGCGAATGCGGGCTGGTTCCTCTTGTTCCGCCTCAGCTACACTATGTCGGCGATTGCTACACAAACAAGTTCTCCGTGTACGCGTACATCACCAATACTCTACCACACAAACATAGGGGCGACACTCGTCTGGTGTGAGACGATCCCTTGGGAGGGGGGGGGGGGGTTGTCCACTGGGGGTCGAACCGCACAATAACCCTGGATTCGGTATGGGGCGGCTTAGGGGTGAAGTGGACTGTGGTAGTCGTCGTGGGGTTGTGGACCACTGTGGCTGCGGCGGGGACGGAGCCTCTCCGTCGTTTCTAGGTCCCCGGTTATCATACAATTCAGTACAATACCTGCCCACAGTCCTGACCTGAACCCAACGTAACGCCTTTGGCGTGAGTTGGCACGTTGACTTTGCACCAAATTCCAGTGTCCAACATCACTTACCTTCTCTGGTTTTGGCTCTTGAGGAAGATTGGGCTGCCATATCACCGAGGACATTCATAAAACTCGCTGAAAGTGTCCCCAACGCAGTTTAAGCTGTCAGAGTGGCGAAGGGTGGACATCCTCCAACAATAATGTCCACTAATAATAGACATCTGCATACTTTTGATCAGACAATATATATGGTCTACGTTTCCAGCAAACATATTACAACAGGAGAGAACTGACTGAATTCTTTAAGAGCATAGGTACTACCTCAGTTAGATGTCTGCTTATGTTTAGTATAGTAGGCAGCTGTTTGGAGGTCTTCTTCAGACGGCGGAATAGTAGTTACCTGCGCTATTACCTTGTTACTTTTTTATCAAGCACCATATCCGTCAGTTAAGTCCTTATCTAAGGCACTTCCTAGTACCGTAGAATTGCTTTTCTATTTTTATATATTCATTTCTCTCACCTGGTAATCTTAGGGGTCCTCTCTTATATTTAATGAAACATCCTTAGCGAATCAACATTACAATTTGTATAGCACATCTACGTAATTGACCCGTACCCACCAATGGTGCACGGAGGAAGGTAGCTTGTGCGGCTGCTAGTCATTTCCTTTCCTGTTCCAACGCAAACAGAGAGAGGAAATATAGTCTATCTACACTCCTGGAAATGGAAAAAAGAACACATTGACACCGGTGTGTCAGACCCACCATACTTGCTCCGGACACTGCGAGAGGGCTGTACAAGCAATGATCACACGCACGGCACAGCGGACACACCAGGAACCGCGGTGTTGGCCGTCGAATGGCGCTAGCTGCGCAGCATTTGTGCACCGCCGCCGTCAGTGTCAGCCAGTTTGCCGTGGCACACGGAGCTCCATCGCAGTCTTTAACACTGGTAGCATGCCGCGACAGCGTGGACGTGAACCGTATGTGCAGTTGACGGACTTTGAGCGAGGGCGTATAGTGGGCATGCGGGAGGCCGGGTGGACGTACCGCCGAATTGCTCAACACGTGGGGCATGAGGTCTCCACAGTACATCGATGTTGTCGCCAGTGGTCGGCGGAAGGTGCACGTGCCCGTCGACCTGGGACCGGACCGCAGCGACGCACGGATGCACGCCAAGACCGTAGGATCCTACGAAGTGCCGTAGGGGACCGCACCGCCACTTCCCAGCAAATTAGGGACACTGTTGCTCCTGGGGTATCGGCGAGGACCATTCGCAACCGTCTCCATGAAGCTGGGCTACGGTCCCGGACACCGTTATGCCGTCTTCCGCTCACGCCCCAACACCGTGCAGCCCGCCTCCAGTGGTGTCGCGACAGGCGTGAATGGAGGGACGAATGGAGACGTGTCGTCTTCAGCGATGAGAGTCGCTTCTGCCTTGGTGCCAATGATGGTCGTATGCGTGTTTGGCGCCGTGCAGGTGAGCGCCACAATCAGGACTGCATACGACCGAGGCACACAGGGCCAACACCCGGCATCATGGTGTGGGGAGCGATCTCCTACACTGGCCGTACACCACTGGTGATCGTCGAGGGGACACTGAATAGTGCACGGTTCATCCAAACCGTCATCGAACCCATCGTTCTACCATTCCTAGACCGGCAAGGGAACTTGCTGTTCCAACAGGACAATGCACGTCCGCATGTATCCCGTGCCACCCAACGTGCTCTAGAAGGTGTAAGTCAACTACCCTGGCCAGCAAGATCTCCGGATCTGTCCCCCATTGAGCATGTTTGGGACTGGATGAAGCGTCGTCTCACGCGGTCTGCACGTCCAGCACGAACGCTGGTCCAACTGAGGCGCCAGGTGGAAATGGCATGGCAAGCCGTTCCACAGGACTACATCCAGCATCTCTACGATCGTCTCCATGGGAGAATAGCAGCCTGCATTGCTGCGAAAGGTGGATATACACTGTACTAATGCCGACATTGTGCATGCTCTGTTGCCTGTGTCTATGTGCCTGTGGTTCTGTTAGTGTGATCATGAGATGTATCTGACCCCAGGAATGTGTCAATAAAGTTTCCCCTTCCTGGGACAATGAATTCACGGTGTTCTTATTTCAATTTCCAGGAGTGTACATGTTTCCACACGAGCTCTGATTTCTCTTATCATGGTTAGGCCGATATTACACTATCATATTTCTTTGCCAAAGTTGATGTATCAAATATTTATGTCAAAGATATTTTATGATGTAATAGGGAACTTTGTCAAATCTCGCCTGTCGTCAAATAAATATGATCAAATCCAGGGCCCCGCAGTAGATTTGATCTTATAAATCGCTTGTCTTCTGTTCTTTGCAATGTGAAATGTTACCACTTGAAGCGCTGGCATCGCTGCAGCGTTCTGTCAACCAGTAGTGTGTTTGTATACATGGCTGCAAAGTTTAATTTGTGTGTGCCGTCAACAACAAAATTAATAGAAAGGTATAAAGCTGATGAGGTGCTTTACAACGTAAGGCACCCGTGAGTACAAAAATAGATTTAGAAGACTGGAGAGCTACAAAAAAAATTGCGGAGGTGATTAGCCACGAGATACGGCCTAGGTGCAAGGCTGACGATATAAAAAACAAAATTAATGGCCTTCGCTCAAGCTATTCTCACGAGAAAGCAAAAGTACGTATCGACTTATATATATATATATATATATATATATATGTGTGTGTGTGTGTGTGTGTGTGTAAATTTTCTGAGCTCTCCAGTCTACTTAATCAATTTTGGTACTCAGGGTGCCCCATCAGCTTCATACATTTATATTAATTTGATAGTTGTGGGACACAAAATGTAATTATTACTTTGATCTACAATAAAAATAGTTCTTATGCACACGAAGTGCATTGAACATTTATTTACTTTCAGATATTGGTCCTTAAGTGCTTTATAAATTGCTTCACACGTTACAGGTATTATTTTAGTTAATGCGCACTGTGGTATTCGAGCGCTGTACTGTAAGCTATAATCCGTTCATCATAAGAATAAAAAAATGGCTCTGAGCACTATGGGACCCAACTGTTGTGGTCATAAGTCCCCTAGAACTACTTAAACCTAACTAACCTAAGGACATCACACACATCCATGCCCGAGGCAGGATTCGAACCTGCGACCGTAGCGGTCGTGCGGTTCCAGATGTAGCGCCTTTAACCGCGCGGCCACTCCGCATAAGAATAAACCTGATGTAAACATTGCACTATGTATTCTTCCGCGTTTTCTGGAACCTCACTGGACTTTCACGTGGGACTGCAGCCACGCTGTCGCGAGTATTGTCGAGCACGATAATAAGGATACATTTCGAGCTGTGCGTTACGCGCACATCAACTTCGTGATAATACGGGACAACAGCTTTACCGGCGCATTTAACTTACAACTGGCGGATCAGCTGATACAGATAGTCTGCAGTGACGTGGCTAGCTGCAGTTCACATGTAAAACGGGACGAGCAGAGGAGCAATGCAGCTTCGAATGGCATTTAATTTTTAAGCAGCCTGAAATAATAGACTGCAAATCTCCCACAATACGCTCCTTAGACGACTAGACGAAAACCGCAACACGTTATCGTTTTTATCTAACGTACTATTGTAACTAGAAACAAGAATGATGAAAATACCTGACTTAACCACAGGGTAATTTTTCTGTATAAGCTGAGTGTAACGTAAGAGAGTATTCAAGGATTTCGCCGTATAGTTAAATATTGCAGCCACTGAAGCTATTACTTACAGTCAGTCGTCTGTTAATCTCTTAGTTAGCCGGCCGTAGTGGCCATGCGGTTCTAGGCGCTTCAGTCTGGAACCGCGCGACCGCTACGGTCGCAGGTTCCAATCCTGCATCGGGCATGGATGTGTGTGATGTCTTTAGGTTAGTTAGGTTTAATTCATGGAGGTAAGAATAGAGGGAGACGCCGTGACGTCACAGCTGTGAAGGTATGTGAAGCCGAGGGTAGCCATCTCAATCCGACCAAAACATTGCTGCTGTAAGCTTGTGTGCATAGGCTTGTCGCTCGCTTTTGGAAGGATTTTGCGCTATTATGGTGACTTGTGTGGTGTTCGGATGTACGAATCGTTCTGATTGTGATGCGAAATAGAAGGGAATAACATTTCATGAGTAAGTTGTCTCGTTAAGTGTGATTTTACAACTTCATTGTGAATGAACGTGTGCTACATCGGTACTTGTACTATAGCGTGTTTTTCTCCTGTATGATTTTAGATTTCCTAAAAATGAAAGTCGGAAAGCTCTGTGGGAGAATGCCGTGAGGAGGAAGAATTGGCGTGCGTCTAAATGGAGCACTATATGTTGTCAGCATTTCCGAGAAGAGGACATAGACCGAACTTCCCTTTCAACAGTAAGGCTCCGAGAAAATGCTGTACCATCAGTTTTCCATACACACCCAAAACATTTGCAAAAGGTATGTTAATTCAAAGAATTAAATTCTTAGTTTTCAAGTTCACGTTTCAGTATAATACGTACGTATCGTCGATAATCGAAGTGTTGAGTAACTCACTTTGTCTTCATCATGTACCAAATTAAAAGCTAACACTACATTAACTGGCATAAAGTATAGGCCTAAACAGGACACTGTGTAGATTTGCCATTCTATGTACCGTATTTCAGTAAACATTGGTGGTAATGAACAGTGTTTCCCAGTAGTGTAACGCAACTGAAATGTCCCAGTACGTATTACAAACAAGATGTATTTATGGGGCTTTGGAGGGAGGATATAGCTAACTTAGTTTTCAGTTTCTATTATTTAGTTTGTGATACACGTTTATTACTGAATTAACAAAATTGTATCGTTTACATTGAAGGCTAGCTATTTGTAATATTACATTAAAAACTATTTTTAATCAGAAGAAACGCGGAATTTCGCCTTCACGAGATTTTATTTTAAACAAAAGCTTTGAAACAACCAATCTGATGACGTTACATGCGTATATGGTGCAATTAGCGACTGTAATACACGCAGCGCATGTTTTGGTCAGAATGTCATGGCAGCGAGCCACGCCCCCATGGCTTCAAAACGAAGTACGGCTGGGATACGTAGCGCCATCTCCCCTTATTCTTACCTCCATGGTTTCATTAGTTCTAAGTCTAGGGGACTGATGACCCCAGATGTTAAGTCCCATAGTGCTCAGAGCCATTTCTTCAGAGCCGATTGTCTCCGTAAATTTATGAAAAACATTAAGAGCAGCCTATTTCTCGGCATTTTTAACCGTGTTTCACTACGGAACAGAAAGCAGCCTCAGCCATTTTCATACTGCGCATTAACAAACAGTGCGACGTGACTTCTGAAATTTTCCCGGCGTATTTCTTCTTCTAATAATTTCCGGGTATGCAGCCGGATCCCGTCGACATTCTGCCACTAATGGCAGAATGTCGACGGGATCCGGCTGCATACCCGGAAATTATTAGAAAAACAGTGCGACAATCAGATCACAACGCTGCAGAGGCTGTGACTGTACACGATTTTTAAATAAAAACTACGTGGCTAAAGCGTGATTAAGGAAAATTTTGATGGCTGTTAATACATTCGAATATCTTAAAGTTTTATTTAACGTAACTTAGTAATAAGATATGTAACACATAAGTAGGACCTACTTCCAAGAGCGTAAGAACACCAGTGTACGTGTGCTACGGCTTCTGACCAATCATCGCGTTTGTGTTTGTTTACATCATGTTTATTCAGAGTAACTCTCTCCTGTAGCAAGGAATCGGAATCTTACTGTGAGTCTGTCTTCTGCAGATATAGCAGTTCTCAAGTGAGCATTGTGCTTTGTGATATGACGAGGCACTTCACTGAGCAAATACTGAAATGTGTGCTCATCCATTCTTAAGTAATTTATGTACGACTTATGTCCTCCACTAGAAGCTCACGTAACAAATTTTGTCGAATGCTTTCATCGTTACCTCGTAAAAGCCACGGCTTCACCCAGGTATGTTTCTTTTTTTCCCCCCCGCTTCTCTTCCAAATGCGCACACAGTGCTATTGTGGTACATGCGATTGCTGTGCATAGTAACAAATTGTTGTTGTTAGCCATCTTGAACTTTGACGAAAAATATGATGACAGTGTAATACCCCTTTTTAGCGCCACGTCAGTTATCTTTGTCAAACAAATTTGACAAATATTTGATCATATCTTTGACAAAGAAATATGATAATGTAATACCGGCCGTACCGGTCCTCACGCGAGATATGTGTTGGTGGCAGTAGAATTGTCCTGCAGTCTGTCTCAAATTCTGTCTGTAAACTTCCTCAATAAAGTTTCGCGGAAACAATGGCATCTTCTCTCGAGGGATTCCTATTTGAGGTCGCGCGGCATTTGCATAATTCTTGTGTGTTGGTCGAACCAGCCGGTAGCAAATCTAGCAGCCTGCCTCTGAACTGCTTTAGTGTCTCCCTTTAACGTGAACTGGTGGGAATCCGAAACACTTGAGCAGTACTCAGGAATGATTTACACTAGTGCTCTGCACGCTGACTCCTTTATACATGAACTACATTTTCGTAGAACTCTCCCAATCAACCATAGTCGACCTGTCGCTCTCCCCTCAGCTGACCTTACGTGCTCATTCATTTCATGTCACTTTGCAACATTACGCATGGATATTAAATCGACGTGAGTGTGTCAAGCAGTACACCATTAATACTGTATTCGAAAATTACAGGACTATTTTTCCTACTCATCCTCATTAACTTACATTTCCCTACATTTGGAGCAAATTGCCATTCGTCACACTGTATAGAAATTCTAAGCAAGTAATCCTGCAGCCTCCTACAGTCGCTCAAAGACGACACTTTCCTGTACTTTACAGCGTATTTAGCAAACAGCCGCCGATTGCTGCTTACTCTATCATCAGTATCTTTGCCTTTGATGAACACTCGCCGTCCAGTAAAAAGTACTAGATTCTATTAAGTTGACAGCCCACTACATACACTATGTGATCAAAAGTATCCGTCACTTGGCTGAAAATGACTTACAAGTTCGTGGCGCCCTCCATCGCTAATGCCGGAATTCAGTATGGTGTTGGCCCACCCTTAGCCTTGATGACAGCTTCCACTCTCGCAGGCATACGTTCAACCAGATGCTGGAAGGTTTCTTGTGGAATGGCAGCCCATTCTTCACAGAGTGCTGCACTGAGGAGAGGTATCTATGTCGGTCGGTGAGGCCTGGCACGAAGTCGGCGTTCCGAAACATCCCAAAGGTGTTCTATAGGATTCACGTCAGGAATCTGTCCAGGCCAGTCCATTACAGAGAAGTTATTTGTAGCCACTCCTTCACAGGCCGGGCATTATGAAGAGGTGCTCGATCGTGTTGGAAGATGCAGTCGCCATCCCTGAATGGCTCTTCAACGGTGGGAAGCAAGAAGGTGCTTAAAACATCAATGGAGGCGTGTGCTGTGATAGTGCCACGCAAAACAACAAGAGGTACAAGTCCCCTCCATGAAAATCACAACCACACCATAACACCACTGCCTCCGTATTTTACTGTTGGCACTACACATGCTGGCAGATGACGTTCACCGGGCATTTGCCATACCCACACCCTGCCATAGGATCGCCACATTTTGTACCGTGATTCGTCACTCCACTGTTCAATCGTCCAATGTTTACGTTCCTTACTCGAAGCAAGGTGTCGTTTGGCATTTACGGCGTCATGTGTGGCTTCTGAGCAGTCGCTCGACCATGAAATCCAGGTTTTCTCACCTCCTGCCTAAGTGTCATAGTACTTGCAGTGGATCCTGATGCAGTTAGAAATTCCTGTATGATGGTCTGGATAGATGTCTACCAATTACACATTACGAGCCTCTTCAACTGTCGGCGGTCTCTGTCAGTCAACAGACGAGGTCGGCCTGTACGCTTTTGTGCTGTACGTGTGCCTTCACGTTTCCACTTCACTATCACATCGGAAACCATGGACCTATAGTGTGGAAATCTGGGTAGACTTATGACACAAGTGACACCCAATCACCTAACCACGTTCGAAGTCCGTGAGTTCCGCGAAGCGCCCCATTCTGCTCTCTCGCGATGTCTAATGACTACTGAGGACGCTGATATAGAGTACCTGGCAGTAGGTGGCAGCACAATGCACCTGATATGAAAAACGTATGTTTTTGAGGGTGTCCGGATTCTTTTGATCGCACAGTGTATCTGAGAACCTATTCCGTATGCTCATTAACAGCGTGGCTCTGAACACTTTCCGGAAATCTAGAAATATGGAATCAGCCTGTTGCCCTTCATCCACGGTTTGCAGAATATCGAGCGAAAAAAAACCGGTTGAGTTCCGCACGAGTGATACTTTCTAAATTCATGTTGACTTTTAGACAGAAGGAAAGTAAATTTATTATGTTCAGAGTTAGAATACACGCAAAAATTCTACAGTACACCGACGTTAAGGATATTGCTCTTTAATATTGTGAATCTGTCCGTTCTCTTTCCCTTCTTATAGACGTGCTTTTTTTCAGTCGCTTGAGGTTTTCCACTGGGCAACACATTCGAGATACGAAGTATGAGACCAGTGCTGAGAAGTACTCCCTGTAAGCCGAAATGGTATCACATCTGATCTGACAGCTTGTAACCTCCCCCTCACTTATCGACCTTAATGACAGTGAAAAATTAAACCGCGTGTACCTAATGGAAATTTGGGAAAAGCAATCGTCACCGAAGTTAATCTGTCGGTAAAGAGGGAGGAACGGGTTACATCTAAATGAAAGAAAAAATGCTAATGAAACAGGTGGAAATTAATTTTGAAAAGGGGTAAAGTTAATAAAGAAAGTAAATGTGCGGCCGTTACGTTAACAATTAACTAGCGGTAATTAGATATTTGAGATTTGAGGGAAATTAGTCGCCAGTCCTAAGGACAATTACTATAGTAACTGAAAAAGAAAGGTTATTACACATATAATTAGCACTAGAAGCGTGGCAACTGAAGGTTGACACGTGCAGTGTGAAAACTGAAAGTTTGTCAGAAGTAATAAATTTCGCTACACTCTGACTTAATTTAGCAAAAGAATTAATAAAACAGGAAAATCGAAAGTTAATTTAGTGACTGAAGTTAATAGTGAGCTTTCTTTCTGAAGCACATCGAAATTCAGTAAAATACGGTTAGTCTTGGACTACTTCAACAATCATTTCAAAAGCTACTTGAATCTATGCAATTTAGAAATAAGGGATTTAACTTTGAACTTGAATTAAATGATTCTGAACAATTAACAGTAGTAAAATTTAGTACGTACCAAGCTGAGCTACAGTCACAGGTAAGCTAAAATACGGTAACAAAACTCGCACTCTTAATTTGTGCTTGTGTAATCTGAATATTGTAGCCATCTATGAATACCTTAACTGAACTTTGAAATTAAAGCAGTGAAATCGAATGATGCTGGCGTTTGAATTTCAACGACACTCGGGTTCATTCCAGAAAAGGAAGGGACCCTGCTTGGTAATGCAATTGGGACAATGAGCAACAAACGTTCATGCTAAGTTGCTGTAATTTTGTGATGCAACAATTTTAAAAGTTTGAAAAGCTGAGGTCTGCCATACAGTTCTAAAACATTACGTGCTTCCAGTCTTTCTTGTTGGCTGATTGAAGGTTTGAAGCCGTCGATCGAGGAGGTGGCGACAGTCACTCATTGTCGGCCGTCGCTGTTGCTGAAGCTGGATGTTGGCGCGCCTTCTTCTCGACACGGTCACCAGACGAAACGGGCTCTTTATGTGCGCCAGCTAATGCTTCCCGTCCGCGACACCATGTCAGAAACTATCATCGCAAGTCGAGCGCAATTACATTCTGCCAAATCCCGAAAGCGGGTCAACTCGCGGGAGCTTCACACAACACACCTGCTCCACTGCACCACCCCAGCCAGACTATCTCTGCCCGCGCTCCACGCGACAGAGTTAGCACTACCAAAGATCCTACACACTTTGATTCTTAACACGACCTATCGATGTAATCGTTCGATAGCAGTTTTCCCTAGGCAAGACCCAGCGTAAAAATACAAATAATATTTACGAAACAAACCAATTATACATCGACATAAATGCATAAATATATATATATATATATATATATATATATATATATATATATATATATATATATATATACAAATAGTAAAACAATTACAATATGTAAAGACACAGAAATGTCATATATTCAGGTAACAAAAATAAGGAAAACAAATTTATAGTACAATAGATGGAAATAGGAGGATATGCATTTCCGGCATTATAAGCTTCGGCTGCTTTCCAATGACATGGATGTCTATTGTAATGTCCTCAATATGGAGTTCATGCAGCGGTCAAATGATGGTACTCATATGCCTGCACGACCCTCCTGCGTGAATAATTTTTTAAATGCGAAATTTAAAACATCAGCTTCCATTATGCTTTCTTCCATTGCCACACCACACAGGTCTACAGAGTGATTTTACTTAGATACAGAATTTTATAGGATTCTCGACAAAATCTTTCGCTAGCCCGGTTTACACGATCGACTTTCTGTTCAAAATCGAATACTCGAAGTACGTGCGCCATTCGTGGTAGTGTGTCTATGACGTCAGTGATACATAGCTTGTGTCGAGTGTGGAGTCTACATCCCCGAGAATGCTGCAAGCTGCGCATGCGCAGACACAAGGCACTTTGGCTGTGTCGCCTAACATCGGAAGCTATAACCCATTCTGGCCGAGCTAACTCCTGTTATAGAAATGGTTTTTATGTTGTGTCTTCGTAAACTTTATTGTGTTGTTTGCTTTCTTTTCGTGACACACCGAAAAGTTACACAAGGCCCAGGCATTATTTACTACCAAGGGAGACGAAATATCTGACAGCAAAAAGTATTTACGTTTTACAGAGAAAAAAATCCACACAATTCATATATAAAAACGTAAATAGATCATCGTGTATTCATGGAAATCATTTCGACGGTGATAAAGTCAGAATTACTGGACGAGAAAAATAATTTTCGTTATTATCTGGCGCTTAGCAAGAAAACTAGTTACAAACGAAAAATCAAAAAGGTGCTATATTTGCGTTCGTCGTTTTTGCAAGTACAGTCGTGGACAAAACGAGCGAGACCCCTCGCCTTCTCGTTATACTGATCCGCACAGCTTTAAAGTATGCTACACAGCGTAACAGGCAAGGCGGCGAAGTGCTACCAACATACTACGCACAGGCGTGAAATTGTGAACTATCCGAACTATGTGAGACTGTTTTCAGTCATGTGTAAGACTATATTAATGCTGATTAGTGTGTTAAGCTCAACACGTAAATATAAGATACAGATGAAAGAAGAAACGCAAATTAGTATGAACTGTACTAATAAAAATGAATTTCAGCTTATCGAGATGACATAACTGTTTTAGTAATACAAAGTACCCCAGATCGTTACGAATTAGCAAAATAATATGCGCATTCGGCCGCGAAACGGTCTGTGTCAACGTTCAGACCAGTCATACTGGATTACCGTTGCTGACCTACCATGAAAGTGTGCAAATTTAGCAATGCGAGAAGATTCATAACGAAATTCAGTTAAAAATCATTCAGTGCCACACTTAAGTCAATTCATATTGACATCCGGTACAGAATAAAGATAGCAATAAAACATTGGGGGCGCGAGAATTTCTTAAAACTACTTTACTGATAGTCTATCTGCCTCCATCGAGATTAGAACCGAAAACAAACCAGACCTCCCTTGCAGTAGCATACATCTTTCACTACGCTAGCAGACAACCCAGGCAAACAGCCCTCGATTATTACCCCAAACATGAATAAGTCGGCAATTTCGCAATGAAAATGACAAAATGATCTGCGGTTTCTGTTGCATAGAGCTTTCTGAACTCAAAAACATGAATTTTCTACCTTTATGTCACCACTTATGTGGCAATCATTCGGGATGTTTCTCGAAATAACAAAATACTGTTATCAGCGAGTGAATTTAGTAGGATAATTCTGCACCACCCCAGGAAATAAACGGCTACAAAGCTGCCAAACGTGTTATACAAGGTTTCGAATTCTCCATTAGACTCGCCTCAGCCAGAAAACGTTCATTAGCCGAAGTGTTTCTTAAGCTAGCTAGCAATGGGAATTCTCGCACTTCTAAAACGTGGTGGCATTAATATTGGGATCTGAATTACCACGTGTATAGGCAAATGGATTTTATTTGCATTCCTGTAAACGTGATTTGGATCGAAAGCGTAGCTACGAGTAATATGCTGATGTATCGATTGCAACTAGAACATTTCGAATAAAGAGTAGGGGTAATTATTTACGCGACCCTCATCTTCAGTAACTGTCGTAGCTATATTCGTCACTTAAATCGGTAAAAATGGAACCCTACTAGTCTCTCTTGAACGTCTATCTGTCTACCCAACCCTTAAAACCTGTTTACCGCGAGTATGGGTAGACATAATAAGCGGAAATGCATCACACTTCCTGCGGTATACCGTCCCTTGGTGGTGTAAAAAAGTGAGCGTCTGTGTCAACGCAATCTCGATAAGATGAAATCCATTTTTATCAGTACAGTTCATACTAATTAGCGTTTCTTCTTTCATTTGTATCTTACACTTACGTGTTGAGCTTAACACACTAATCAGCATTAATATAGTCTTACACATGACTGAAAACAGTCTGACAAAATTCGGATAGTTTGTCAATTTCACGCCTGTGCATAGTATGTTGGTAGCACTTGGTCGCCTTGCCTGTTATGCTGTGTAGCAGACTTTAAAGCTGTGCGGATCAGCATAACGATAAGGCGAGGAGTCTCGCTCGTTTTGTCCACGACTGTACATGTTTTCCGTGTAAATAAATTTATATGTTCTGAAATGTTTGGGTGACACAATTCCAATTGTTTCAGTTCTCAGGAGAGTGAACAGTATTTACCACACGACCTGTGACATGAATTTCCACTATGAATTCTGATTTCATCTTTAATAGACTCTATTCTCATTGCCTGCTCCTACACTTTGTTACTATATTTCGATTTTTCTACATCTACATCTACATCTACACCCATACTCCGCAAGCCACCTGACGGTGTGTGGCGGAGGGTACCTTCAGTACCTCTATCGGTTCTCCCTTCTATTCCAGTCTCGTATTGTTCGTGGAAAGAAGGATTGTCGGTATGCCTCTGTGTGGGCTCTAATCTCTCTGATTTTATCCTCATGGTCTCTTCGCGAGATATACGTAGAAGGGAGCAATATACTGCTTGACTCTTCGGTGAAGGTATGTTCTCGAAACTTTGACAAAAGCCCGTACCGAGCTACTGAGCGTCTCTCCTGCAGAGTCTTCCACTGGAGTTTATCTATCATCTCCGTAACGCTTTCGCGATTACTAAATGATCCTGTAACGAAGCGCGCTGCTCTCCGTTGGATCTTCTTTATGTCTTGTATCAACCCTGTCTGGTATGGATCCCACACTGCAGAGCAGTATTCAAGCAGTGGGCGAACAAGCGTACTGTAACCTACTTCCTTTGAAGACTGTAAGAAAGACAGTCCTTCCTACCCTCAATTCACCATTCAGATGCCAAACTGCACAGCAGACAGCTCACACTACACCGGATTTTTTGGGGCTGACGTGTAACGGAAATGACCGCCCGAGACGGAGTACAGGAATAAAACGGCAGGGGCACGGCGCGCTGCATCTGACGCACTTGTCTCCAGTCGTGAATGGAAACAAGAAAGTCGGAAAGTCGGTCGTGTGTAAAAGGGGGATGACTTACGACAGTGGAAGCTGTATGCTTTGCGCATTGCTCTTTTTATAGACCTAAGAATTTCTATTAACTTCCGCCTGTCGACATTCCGGCATTCACTTTTGAACCGAGAGTGCAACAATCTCTATTTGCTCAGCATTTTCCGAATTTTGTTATTAAACTACGGTGGATCTTTCCCGTCCTTAATCCATTTACTCGGCACATACTTCTCCAGAGCGTGATTTACAATCAGTTTAAACTTGGCTCATAACTCAAAAAAAAAAAAAAAAAAAAAAAAAAAAAAGAAGATGGCTCTGAGCACTATGGGACTTAACATCTATGGTCATCAGTTCCCTAGAACTTAGAACTACTTAAACCTAACTAACCTAAAGACATCACACAACACCCAGTGATCACGAGGCAGAGAAAATCCCTGACCCCGCCGGGAATCGAACCCGGGCGCAGAGCTCATAATTCCCCCTCCGTCTATCATATTGGAACTTACCAACCCCCATTAATTGTCTAAGTTGAATGCTAATAACTTCTTATTTGCTCTTTGCTCTTCCCAGCATAAAATCTCCCCTAGCCTTCTATGTATTTATTAACTGTAGACATGATCGCTAGTCCCTCTTCCTGTGACGGCACTGTCGATAAAGTCAAACTTATTTGTAGTTACGGGGTTAAAACATGTCCACGATGAATATCTGATCGTAACGATAACAACAATAATAATAATAATAACAATGATAATAATAATAATTATTATTATGATGCTGATGATGTCAATATGTCTAGTAATGAATATGTAAAATTATTAAACAATTTCTTCATTACATTTATATAGAATATGATGAATAGTAACGCCTAACATAAATGTGTGACACAGCAGTACAAAAGGAATCAAGAATCAGAGGTTTAGTCCACCTCGGTAAGCGCGGCGGTATGCTAACCGAAGGGGCCCGGATTCGATTTCCAGGCAATTCGGAGATATTTCTCGTCGACTGGATGTTGTGTTCAGCAAACAAAAATCGCCAAACAGCCGCGTACGTTGTGAAGTTATTTTATTTTATTTTTGCTACCAGTGTCGGGATTTCAATGTGCCATCTACATGCCCCATATGCACCTCTGAAGACTGCATATTGAATTGCCGAAACTGGTAGCATAAATAAAATAAAATACCTTCTTAATTTGCACTGCTTTTAGGCGAATTTCTTTGTTAAATATTCCACCAGCTGCTGTCTCACGTCCACAATGAATCAACAGAGACTAGGATGTTGTGCTGTCCTCGCGTTCGTATCTCATAAATAACATTCCACTATTGAGATGGCTGTATGGGCACTTCCAGAAAGCCAATAAATAAAAAAAATCTATTAATTAATTTTAAAAAAAGTTGACTGGTCAGAGCAAAAGCGAGAAATAATAGCATAAGATTAGCAGTTGAGATGGAAGGAAGAAAACAGAAATAGAAACGTGACGGAGATACTGGTTCCCTGTTGGGCAGAAGGCTCAAAAAATGGCTCTGAGCACTATGGGACTTTACTTCTGAGGTCATCAGTCCCCTAGAACTTAGAACTGCTTAAACCTAAGTAACGTAAGGACATCCACACACCAATGCCCGAGGCAGGATTCGAACCTGCGACCGTAGCGGTCGCGTGGTTCCATACTGTAGCGCCTAGAACCGCTCGGCCACTCCGGCCTGCTTGGGCAGAAGGAAAACAGCTTGAGAGAAGTCCGCCGATGACCAGATAGGGCTTTAATCTCCTCTTGAATGCGGGGCAGTTTTGTGTAAGACGCAGGTTATAGTTTAATTTGTTTCTTGGATGTATGACAGAAAAGGAGAAGGAGACGACGAATGATCTTTTTAAAAAAAGAAAAACAAAAAGAGCCAGTATCATGATTTGGCTCTTGCAAGTATTTAAAACTAACAGAGTAATCGGCGTTGCCCAGGTATGGATTTACTTCAATTCTGTTAGTCAGTCTCCTCGTTGCCCCTCTCTCTGTCCGTCTCAGCTGCCCCTCCTTCCCAGTCTCTCTGTCCATCACCTTCTCCCCTTTCTCTCTGTCCACGTCCACCATCCCCCATTCTCCTCCTGATCCTCTCCCTGTCCATCTGCTACTCTCCCCTCTCTCTGTCCATTTCCTCTTCTTTCTCTAGATCAGATTAGATTAGACTAGATTAATACTTGTTCCATAGATCATGAATACGACACTTCGTAATGATGCGGAACGTGTCAGGTTAATAAAACATGGCTGTACAAGATATTACATTACACAAAATATTGCATGACACTAATGTTTAAGTTGTTGTTGTTGTTGTTTTCCCCTTAATTTATATCTAAAAATTCAGCCAATGAGTAGGAGTTGTCATATAGAAATTCTTTTAATTTATTACTAAATATTAGTTGGCTATCTGTCAGGCTTTTGATGCTGTTTGGTAGGTGACCAAAGACTTTTGTGGCAGCATAATTTACCCCTTTCTGTGCCAAAGTCAGATTTAACGCTGCATAGTGAAGATCATCCTTTCTCCTGGTGTTATAGCTATGCACACTGCTATTACTTTTGAATTGGGTTGGATTATTAACAACAAATTTCATAAGTGAATATATATACTGTGAGGATCCCTAGATCCTTAAATAGATGTCTGCAGGATGACCGTGGGTGGGCTCCAGCAATTATTCTGATTACACGTTTTTGAGCAATGAATACTTTTCTACTCAACGATGAAATACCCCAGAATATGATGCCATACGAAAGCAGTGAATGAAAGTAGGCATAGTAAGCTAATTTACTGAGATTCTTATCACCAAAATTTGCAATAACCCTAATAGCATACGTAGCTGAACTCAGACGTTTCAGCAGACCATCAATGTGTTGCTTCCAGTTTAACCTCTCATCAATGGACACACTTAAAAATTTTGAAAATTCTATCTTAGGTGCAGACTTCTGTTCAAAGTCTATATTTATTACTGGAGTTGTGCCATTTACTGTACGGAACTGTATATACTGTGTTTTATCAAAATTTAAAGAGAGTCCGTTTGCTGAGAACCACTTAATAATTTTGTGAAAAACATCATTTATAATTACATCACTTAGTTCTTGGTTTTTGGATGTTATTTCTATACTTGTATCATCAGCAAAAAGAACTAACTTTGCATCTTCATCAATGTGGAATGGTAAGTCATTAATGTATATCAACAACGGTAAAGAACCTAAGACCGAACCCTGTGGGACCCCATACTTGATAGCCCCCCAGTTTGAGGAATCAGCTGTTGTTTTAACATTACATTTACCACTTATTTCAACTTTCTGCATTCTTCCAGTTAAGTATGAATTAAACCATTTGTGCGCTGCCCCACTCAAACCATAATGATTTAGCTTATCTAAAAGAATTCCGTGATTTACACAATCAAAGGCCTTTGAGAGATCACAAAAAATACCAGTGGGTGATGTCTGGTTATTCAGAGCATTTAATATTTGATCAGTGAAAGCGTATATAGCATTTCCTGTTGAAAAGCCTTTCTGAAAACCAAACTGACATTTTGTTAGTACTTTATTTTTACAAATATGGGAGGCTGCTCTTGAATACATTTCTTTCTCAAAAATTTTTGATAGAGCTGTCAGAAGAGAGATTCTGCGTCCATTTTCTCTCCCCCACTCCCTGTGCATCTCCTCCTCTTCCCTCTCTCTGTCCACCTCCACCTCCCCCCCCCCCCTACTCTCTGTGCCGTACTATGGTATAAATTTGTAGATACATTCAGCGGCATGTATGGATACTATCTGCTAAATGTGTTATGAACAGAATATCGAAGAAGTAATAAATTAATACGTCATGTTGTTGTTGTTGTTGTTGTTGTTGTTACAACAACAACATGACGTATTAATTTATTACTTCTTCCATATTCTGTTCATAACACATTTAGCAGATGCCTGACACGGAAATGAACAGAGAAAATGTAGTCAGCGATAAACTTTTTTCCTGCCATCGTCATTGGGATGGGGGAGGGTAACAGTGAGAAGAAGTTTGATAAAGGTTTGAAAATGTGTGTAAAGTTTGTTGCAACTCCCTAAGTGTTCTCATTCTCGAATACTGGATTAAAAAAACACGAGTCTTCCGCGTCTCTTTTTTCCGTCATCTGATTTTGATGAAATATAGCCTATACGGCGCCCATAGCTGCAATGAACTTACCAGTGAAAACCCCATAAAATCGTTCTACTACTTTTGGAGATTAGTGTGTTCAGACAACAAACTTTTAATAAAAGTTTAATCACTAAATCTTTTTTTCGTGATCCGATTTTGATGAATTAAAGCCTGTACAGTGACCCAAACTATGCTCAAGTTATCTGCGAAACCCCATGCAAATTCGTCAAATAGTTTTGGAGATTATCGCGTTCAGAGGCAAGCAGAGAGACGCGAAGAGTTTTGCAGTGTTGTTAGTAGAATAGATCACTTAGTCCTACATACATCGAAAAACTGTCCACCGTAACAGAGCAGAAACGATACCAAGACATATTTAATCATTCTGGTTACACAGAATGAGTACAAAAGAACTTCAAATTTTCAATTGTGCTTAATTCTTTTGGTGCAAGTTACCCCACCCAGACGGTGCTATGTTAGACTGTGGTTGTTGTTGTTGTTGTGGTCTTCAGTCCTGAGACTGGTTTCATGCAGCTCTCCATGCTACTCTATCCTGTGCAAGCTTCTTTATCTCCCAGTACCTACTGCAACCTACATCCTTCTGAATTTGCATAGTGTATTCATCTCATGGTCTCCCTCTACGATTTTTACCCTCCACGGTGCCCTCCAATACTAAATTGGTGATCCCTTGATGCCTCAACACATGTCCTACCAACTGATCCCTTCTTCTAGTCAAGTTGTGCCACAAATGTCTCTTCTCCCCAATCCTATCCAATACTTCCTCATTAGTTATGTGATCTACCCATCTAATCTTCAGCATTCTTCTGTAGCACCACATTTCGAATGCTTGTATTCTCTTCTTGTCCAAACTATTTATCGTCCATGTTTCACTTCCATACATGGCTACACTCCATACAAATACTTTCAGAAATGACTTCCTGACACTTAAAATCTATACTCGATGTTAACAAATTTCTCTTCTTCAGAAACGCTTTCCTTGTCATTGCCAGTCTACATTTTATATCCTCTCTACTTCGACCATCATCAGTTATTTTGCTCCCCAAATAGCAAAATTCCTTTACTACTTTAAGTGTCTCATTTCCTAATCTAATTCCCTCAGCATCACCCTACTTAATTCGACTACATTCCATTATCCTCGTTTCGCTTTTGTTGATATTCATCTTATACCCTCTTTTCAAGACACTGTCCATTCCATTCAACTGCTCTTCCAAGTCCTTTGCTGTCTCTGGCAAAATTACAATGTTATCAGCGAACCTCAAAGTTTCTATTTCTTCTCCATGGATTTTAATACCTACTCTGAATTTTTCTTTTGTTTCCTTCACTGCTTGCTCAATATGCAGATTGAATAACATCGGGGAGAGGCTACAATCCTGTCTCACTCCCTTCCCAACCACTGCTTCCCTTTCATGTCCCTCGACTCTTATAACTGCCATCTGGTTTCTGTACAAATTGTAAATAGCCTTTCGCTCCCTGTATTTTACCCCTGCCACCTTCGGAATTTGAAAGAGCGTATTCCAGTCAAAACATTGTCAAAAGCTTTCTCCAAGTCTACAAATGCTAGAAACGTAGGTTTGCGTTTTCTTAATCCAGCTTCTAAAGATAAGTCGCAGGGTCAGTATTGCCTCACGTGTTCCAACATTTCTACGGAATCCAAACTTATCTTCTCCGAGGTCGGCTTCCACTAGTTTTTCCAATCATCTGTAAAGAATCCGCGTTAGTATTTTGCAGCCGTGACTTACGAGGGCAGTTCAATAAGTAATGCAACACATTTTCTTCTCGGCCAATTTTGGTTGAAAAAACCGGAATTTTCTTGTGGAATATTTTCAAACATTCCCGCTTCGTCTCGTATAGTTTCATTGACTTCCGACAGGTGGCAGCGCTGTACGGAGCCGTTAAAATGGCGTCTGTAACGGATGTGCGTTGCAAACAACGGGCAGTGATCGAGTTTCTTTTGGCGGAAAACCAGGGCATCTCAGATATTCATAGGCGCTTGCAGAATGTCGATCTGGCAGTGGACAAAAGCACGGTGAGTCGTTGGGCAAAGCGTGTGTCATCATCGCCGCAAGGTCAAGCAAGACTCTGATCTCCCGCGTGCGGGCCGGCCGTGCACAGCTGTGACTCCTGCAATGGCGGAGCGTGCGAACACACTCGTTCGAGATGATCGACGGATCACCATCAAACAACTCAGTGCTCAACTTGACATCTCTGTTGGTAGTGCTGTCACAATTTTTTACCAGTTGGGATATTCAAAGGTTTGTTCCCGCTGGGTCCCTTAACCGAACACCATAAAGAGCAAAGGAGAACCATCTGTGCGGAATTGCTTGCTCGTCATGTGGCTGAGGGTGACAATTTCTTGTCAAAGATTGTTACAGGCGATGAAACATGGGTTCATCACTTCGAACCTGAAACAAAACGGCAATCAATGGAGTGGCGCCACACCCACTCCCCTACCAAGAAAAAGTTTAAAGCCATACCGTCAGCCGGTAAAGTCATGGTTACAGTCTTCTGGGACACTGAAGGGGTTATTCTGTTCGATGTCCTTCCCCATGGTCAAACGATCAACTCTGAAGTGTATTGTGCTACTCTTCAGAAATTGAAGAAATGACTTCAGCGTGTTCGTAGGCACAAAAATCTGAACGAACTTCTCCTTCTTCATGACAACGCAAGACCTCACACAAGTCTTCGCACCCGAGAGGAGCTCATAAAACTTCAGTGGACTGTTCTTCTTCATGCACCCTACAGCCCCGATCTCACACCGTTGGATTTCCATATGTTTGGCCCAATGAAGGACGCAATCCGTGGGAGGCACTACGTGGATGATGAAGAAGTTATTGATGCAGTACGACATTGGCTCCGACATCGACCAGTGGAATGGTACTGCGCAGGCATACAGGCCCTCATTTCAAGGTGGCATAAGGCCGTAGCATTGAATGGAGATTACGTTGAAAAATAGTGTTGTGTAGCTAAAAGATAGGGGAATAACCTGGTGTATTTCAATGCTGAATAAAACAACCCCTGTTTCAGAAAAAAAAATGTGTTGCATTACTTATTGAACTGCCCTCGTATTAAACTGATAGTTCGGTAATTTTCATATTTGTCAACACCTGTTTTCTTTGGGATTGGACTTATTATATTCTTCTTGAAGTCTGAGGGTATTTTGCCTGTCTCGTACATTTTGCTCACCAGATGGTAGAGTTTTGTCAGGACTGGCCCTCCCAAGGCCGTCAGTAGTTCTAATGGAATGTTGTCTACTCCCGGGGCCTTGTTTCGACTCAGGTCTTTCAGTGCTCTGTCAAACTCTTCACGCAGTATCGTATCTCCCATTTCATCTTCATCTACATCCTCTTCCATTTCCATAATATTGTCCTCAAGTACATCGCCCTTGTATAGACCCTCTATATACTCCTTCCACCTTTCTGCTTTCCCTTCTTTGCTTAGAACTGGGTTTCCATCTGAGCTTTTGATATTCATAAAAGTGGTTCTATTTTCTCCAAAGGTCTCTTTAATTTTCCTGTAGGCAGTATCTATCTTTCCCCTAGTGAGATAAGCCTCTACACCCTTACATTTGTCCTCTAGCCATGCCTGCTTAGCCATTTTGCACTTCCTGTCGATCTCATTTTTGAGACGTTTGTATTCCGTTTTGCGTGCTTCATTTACTGCATTTTTATATTTTCTCCTTTCATCAGTTAAATTCAGTATTTCTTCTGTCACCCAAGGATTTCTACTAGCCCTCGTTTTTTTACCTACTTGATCCTCTGCTGCCTTCACTACTTCTTCCCTCAAAGCTACCCATTCTTCTTCTACTGTATTTCTTTCCCCCATTCCTGTCAATTGTTCCCTTATGCTCTCCCTCAAACTCTGTACAACCTCTCGTTTAGTCAGTTCATCCAGGTCCCATCTCCTTAAATTCCCACTTCTTTGCAGTTTCTTCAATTTTAATCTACAGGCCATAACCAATAGATTGTGGTCTGAATCCACATCTGCCCCTGGAAATATCTTACAATTTAAAACCTGGTTCCTAAATCTCTGTCTTACCATTATATAATCTGTCTGAAACCTGTCAGTATCTCTAGTGTGGTATTAGTTTAAAAAATCTCAACTACACAGGAACTGAAGATCTGGGGTGTCCCTCATTTCGCAAGAAGAATGTCTGTAATTGCTGGTCCACGATCAGTTCGAACACACTTTCATCGGTAGCCACCCAGCAGAGTCTCGATTTATGCCTACTACAAACAGTTTGAAGAGAAATACTGCATTTACAAAGGCAAAAGTCCCGGTCCGCCTTTTGTGCTAGCAAAATGTTGATCGCATTACGGCAAACCTCACAGAAATCAACATGTCGAGGAAGTCGTGAGTTTGAGATCCGACAAACAACTGATTCGAAAATGCTGTGTAAACGCTTGCGCATGAAACCGTACAGACTGTTGGTGCAGGCACTTACTCACTCCAGGAGCGTATGCTACACGACCTGCATGTTGGCAAGAATAGACAATGAAGACGACACATCAAGGAGGTTAATTTTTAGTGACGAAGCAACATTTCATACTGATACTAAAATGAACTGGCACACTGTTCGGTTTGGGGAAGGGGAAACCGCCATTTCGTCATCAAACACGAACGAGATTCAATAGATGTCAATGCGTTTTGCACAAGGTCCCTTGGCGAAAACCGTCACAGTAATTTACGACGGCGAAAAGCTTTCTTTGTGGCTTCTGTATCAAATGCGAGAAGACTCCAACTACTTCATCTTGCAACGAAAGGATGCGTCTCCTCATTTCCACTTGGCTGTATGGAGACTCCTAAACACACATCTGGCTGGACGTTGGCTTAGCTGTGCAGGTGCTCGCAATGATGGTTACCACGATCACCAGAGTTAACCCCTTGTGATTTTGGGTCAAGAAGAATGTTCGGTACAAATAGTCGGCTTTGGCCAGTGATGCAATATTAATGGCTGCTGACACGTCACCTTTTGGTGCATGTATTCACAGCTTTGTTAGGTGGCGAAGACAACGAGTCTGGAAAAAAAAACTGGTTGTGGTGACACACTGATCTGTAGCTTAGCCCGAGGTGTATGTTAGGTTGGAAGGTGACAATTTGGCTGTGAGCCGGCGCAAACAACGAATGTGGTACGCAAAAAACCTATTCGTGGTGACCACCGTATCAGCCGTATCTATGATACGTGCCCCTGTATTCGCAGGAATTCGTTAAGGGTGGTAGGACGTCAAACGGGCCGACTTGGAGCAGGAGAGCCACCACAGGACATTTTATTTTCTACTGTCTATACTTTTACAAATAAATTCATAAAACTTTGTCAGCATGACCAGGAAGGATTCAGGATTCACACTCATAGCAGTGGAAGTGGAAAAACATAACAAAATAAATTTTTTTAGGTATGAAATTTCATCATTTTTTCACTTACTGTTGGCTGCATTTGTTGCTATAGGTACATTTTTCTTCACAAGTAAGAGAGATTCTTTGATGAATTTTGCACAGCATACAAACCATACTTACAGGCGTATGAAACTCTAGAATTTTCCAAATCTATTAAAAACTGTGGTAAATATTGAGATAATTAACGACAAAATTTGATTTTTTTCTAAACATAAAGTTTAAAACTTAACAGCTCATTCATTTTTTCATAAATTAAATAGATTCTAGAGTTTCAGACACCTGTAAGTATGGTTTGTATGCTGTGCAAAATTCATCGATCAGTCTCTCTTACTTATGAAAAAAAGTGTACCTGTAGCAACAAATGCAGCCAATAGTAAGTGAAAAAAATGATGAAATTTCACATGTAAAAAAAATTGTTATGTTTTTGAGCTTCCGCTGCGACGAGTGTGAATCCTGAATCCTTCCTGGTCATGCTGACAAAGTTTTATGAATTTACTTGTAAAAGTATAGACAGTGGAAATTAAAATGTCCTGTGGTGCCTCTCCTGCTCCAAGTCGGCCTGTTTCACGTCTTACCACCCTTAAATGTTTTCCACAATCTCACTCAAGGTGAACTCTTAAGTTTAGGCCGTACTCTAAACGCTTAATTAACTGGACGTCCAAATATTGACAACAATGTGTCTCAGATTTTCCGCGGCGCACGTCAGCACACAACAATGATTACGGTATTTCTCCTTTTCAGTTGAATGAGAACAAACTATAAGCGTTTATTTCAATCTGTGGACACAGTTCATGACGTTCAAACGTTGTAAATCTAGTGATTATTTGTTCGTGAAAAAGTTTAATTGTGAAAGAAAGAGAGATTACCCCAGTGGAGGTATGAAAAGAAGAAATAATCAGAAGAAGGAGGATGTTATAAAGAAATTGCCCAAAATTTCTTCATTTTTTCAGCAATCACATTCTGTGAGTGATTTACTTTGCAATGCTAAATACTAAAAACTTATCTATCACCATGGAAAAGAATACTTCTTGTTAATAATTTAGACACTATCATAACAAGTCGTCGCGGAAATGTACAACATACATAATTTTATTTTAATTATTGTAACAAACCTAGGGTTAGATTAAGGGTGCTCATGCGAAGCGATGCATGTCGTTCGAGAGCGGAGGCGTGTGAAAAGTTGCATCTAGGTCTATCGTCTAGTCGAACAAATTGCACTAGTTAAATACGTGCGAGCAGCGCGTTCGCTAGATTTGTGCACACGCAGTACGCACCTTTATAAGAAAATACATTTCATGATTTTATATACACAAGTTCTCCCACATTAGGTGCAAGTACATGGATGTTTAATTTTACGCGTTTCGTGCAGAGTGTATTAATTAAATAAATTTTTGTCGTACACAGTTAAAAGATGGCGATACATGAAACTTGTTTACAACGGTGAGGTTATATCAGGAAGAGATCTTTTCCAGCCAACACATCCGGTGTGGAAAGGGCGAAGAGAAATAAATTCAGTCAGTGTAAATTTTATCAAGTACACATTTAATAAAATAAAATTTTAATCAGTATGTTACGGCATTACGGTTTAACCTCGTTACCACGAAATCGGTCAAGACAAAATCATAGTTAACGCGAAAAAAATTTGGTCCAGGCAGGAATACGTTAGCTCTAATAGTAAATTTTATCGGTTAACACGATTTTCGGTTAACGTGAATTATGAACTCTTTTTCAGTCTCAAGCGTAATTAAATTTCATTTTAATCAGTTTCCCACGTTACATTAATTTTTTTCTGAAATGAATGCAAGAAATGTAACTACAGATCTAACTACCCATTGTTGACTCGTTTCTAACGTATTGTAGGTCGGGAGCCGCGTTTATCAGCGTGTACGGTATATTTAACCAAGGACTATAAAAGTATGTTTTACAGATATTTGCTCTTTGTCACGCGTAATGAAAACAAAATAAGAGCTGATACCTCCAGTAGCAAAAAAAAAAAAAAAAAAAAAAATTCCTTGGGATGGGAGAACTGGCCCGATGGAAAATTCGTTATAAGTAAGGACGATAATCGAACTTTTTGGAGTAAGATTTATGAATTATAGGTTAGACAAAAACGTCTGAATGAGCAAATTCCAGGATCGTATTTTCGATGTGTTCAATTTCCTGGTTACATGTTCCCCAAGACCATTAATTTCGTCTTAGAGCTGGTACAAATATTTGTTTCTAATCTTGTTGGGCCTTGGAAAACACAAAGGTCAGTATAGTTACGAAATATTTATTACAACATTTATTTACCACGAATGGAGAGTATGAAAAATAGCTCACCAAAGAAAAGAAAGGCACATTTTATATCGAAAAAGAACAGGAACATTAGAGTATGTGTACATAAGTAACACTTTGCAAAAGTGTAACATGAAATAGCGTAAATGTTTCTCGATATACACCAAACTCACACAGGATTACAGATGGGAATATTACAAGTACAGAGAAATCAGTCAACGCATAATTTTGCAGCTATGATGTTCGTGTGGAATGTTTTTGCAAACAAAGCACTAACAAGCATTCGTAACACAAAGACCAATCACTGTTGCGTTCACCGGTGCCTGCGCAGTGGCGAATTCTATTTTACATCGTTTTAAAATAAATGTGCTACTTTCAGTCTCCGGTGTGGACTTTGTCCACTCGGTTCCGAAAAAAATCTTCCCTCGCAGGTGCTGAAACGCCGTTCCGGCCCAAATTAAGCCCTGTACTCCACAATTTTATTCAAATTTTGACGATGCCTCTATGTTCTAAAGCAGGGCTTCACAACATACGTGCTCGCGGAGCAAGCTGTGAGCAGCAAGGCGCGAGCACGGAGCAGCGCGAGCACGCTACCCCCACTACCGGACCAGCGCGGAGAGTGGGGAGAGTCACGTGGGGCACACAACAGCTGCCGCCAGTCTATGTAAATCCGCGGCCACATGCAGGGATATCACTCACGAATTGTTACTGCGACAAATGAAACAAATAAAGGAGAATGTACACGTGCCACATAATTGTATTAGCTTAGTGTATGCCTCTACATTCGTATTAATTTGTAAACTGTTATACAGTAAAAGGTGTCACTGAAGTGTGGGATTCTCGGTTATCTTGTACGTTTTGCCCTTTACAATTGCGTCTATGTTCGGAGTAATTGTTCTTGTGCAATGTAGGCGCAGTGTGTAGTTTAAATTTCGATCAGACAATGCGTTTCTCAGGCGCATCTTGTTACATTTCATTGCAGAGAACGGTTGTTCACACACATTCGTGGAACCGAACATTGATATTATTGTAGCCGCCAGTTTGTGCAAACGAGGGAATCCATCCTGAGGGAAGTGCCTGTAGAATTCCAAAATGTTTTTCTTGTTCTTAAATTTGTCTCTGTATTCTCTGTCTCTGTCACACTGCACGTTAATAATTTCTAGTTGCAGCTCAGGACGAATCTCTTCAATATTCGCTGAATATGGAGAGGAAAACAGATCAAAATCACTGTCTAGTGCTGCCAGATCTTGAAAGCGTTGATCAAATTCTTCCTTAAGGGCAACTAAAGTATGTGAATAACGTTCACAGTGTTTGTGAACATCTTGCATGGATGAAAATTTAGGAAAATGAGCTAGATTTCCTGTTTCCAGCTGACTCACCCAAAGTGTCAATTTCATTTTAAAAGCTCGATCTATGAAATGAGTAATTAGCAGATCTTTACCTTGTAGTGAAATGTTCAAAGCATTCAGATGGCTAGTTAAATCTGCTAAGAACGCGAGATCACATTTCCATGAAGGCTCTTTCAATTCAGGAACACACATGTTATTTATTTCCATGAACATATTTATCTCATCTAATAGGCAAAAAAAATCGATTTAAGCCGGCCGAAGTGGCCGTGTGGTTAAAGGCGCTGCAGTCTGGAACCGCAAGACCGCTACGGTCGCAGGTTCGAATTCTGCCTCGGGCATGGATGTTTGTGATGTCCTTAGATTAGTTAGGTGTAACTAGTTCTAAGTTCTAGGGGACTAATGACCTCAGCAGTTGAGTCTCATAGTGCTCAGAGCCATTTTTTTGAAATCGATTTAATAATTCGCCACGACTAAGCCAGCGGACCTCGCTCTATTAAGGCAGGCTACCATACTGGCTTTCTACATCCTCAAGAAAGCTTTTAAATTGCCTGTGTTGTAGCCCATGCTTCCTTATATAATTGGTTGTACGAACAACAACACTCATCACATTTTTTAGAGCGATACGATTTGCACATAATTTTTCCTGGAGGATCACACAGTGAACGCCCCTTATTTCATTCGGCACGGTCAGTTTTGCATTTTCTCCTTCAACAGCGCAACGAAACCTGATTTTTTCCCTGTCACTGCTTGTGCACCACCTGTAGACACTGAAACTAGAGAATTCCACGACAATCCTATATTTTCAACACTTTCTTCAACACTACTTAAAATATCACCTCCGGTTGTAGTGTTCTTCATGACTACTACATCGAGGAGCTCCTCCCTCACCTGAAGATCTCTATTAACACCTCTAATAAATATGGCAAGCTGCGCTGTTCCAGTGATATCAACACTTTCGTCCAGAGCTAGAGAATACGCCATAAAATCTTTACAGATATTTGCAAGCTGGCTCTGGACGTCGTCTGCCATGTCCTGTATGCGACACATAATGGTCATGTTAGATAATGACACAATCCGAAACTGTTCAACTTGAGATGGACACAAATGTTCCGCTGCAACTACCAAACATTCTTTTATTAAATCGCCATCAGTGAAGGGGCGCAGGGCTTTTGCGAAAAGCAAAGCAATTTTGTAACTCACTCTGAGAGCTGCCTCGGTTGATTTTTCTTCGTCGTCCAGATCTTCTTCGGATAGCTTCCTTTTAAGTTTAATAACTTCCTGTGCACGATCTGGTCCATCACATTTTCCACTTCCGTGGTCTTTCGCGTGGTACGACATATAATGTCGCTGCAAATTAAATTTCCTAAAAGAATTCAGCGTTTTGTGACATACCAAACATTTTGCAACACCATCTTTTTCTGTACACCGATACAATTCCTCCCAATGGGGGTTGAACTGCGAAAGCATGGTTGAAGTTACACAACGGCGTCTTGACATGATTCTTAACCAGCGAAGTGACTGTATTCATACGTGCGCGCGCATTTCCCCTCCCTCCCCTCTCTCCCTCCGCGACCTTGCACCTGCTCGTGAGCACGTGCCTGAGCAGACGCGAGTACTCGCGCTCAAAAGCGGCCAGTTGTTAAGCCCTGATCTAAAGGAATCTCGCCCATGATGCTTAGAACTTTTCGTGCTGCTTTGTAACATCAGCCAATCTATGCAGTGATCATTTGTGTTGCGCTGCCGTACCAGTTACACCGTGTACGTTTTATTGTTGTTATTATCGCTTTGTTGAGTTGAGTTTGTAATATTACTAGACGGGTAAATGTAAATGTGTGACTAGGGCCTCCCGTCGGGTAGACCGTTCCCCGGGTGCAAGTCTTTCGATTTGACGCCACTTCGGCGACTTGCGCGTCGATGGGGATGAAATGATGATGATTAGGACAACACGCATTCAGTCCCCGAGCGGAGAAAATCTCCGACCCAGCCGGGAATCCAACCCGGGCCCTTAGGCTTATTTCACATCTACCCGGCATTCTTGCCGGGCCGACACGAGAGCCCGGTCTCTTCAATGTCACCCGACAACAGCACGGCATGCCTTCCGCCAGCAGTTGCTTTCAGACGACAAATGGAGCCCGACCAGTTATTTGTGTGGCTTATCTTGTACAGACGTTTGAAGAGAAGAAGAAGAAGAAGGAGGAGGAGGTTGCATCGGGTTCATCCACTCAATGTGAGAAGAGACGAAGTGGGTGCATTCTTTGTTCTTTTTGAGGAATTAAGGGAAGATGAAGATAAGTTTTTTAATTATTTTCGGATGAGTTTACGAACTTTTGACGATCTACATGATCGAATGAAGAGTTCCATTCAGCGCCGCAACACGTCCCTCCGAGAATGTATCCAGCCTAAATAAATGTTGGCAATTACAATCAGGTTAGTGGGATAAACAATAGTTAAATTTTTTTAAAGTTTATTATTCTGAAGGATGTACATTTTTGTAATCGTATTAAAAAAAATTGAAACATAGCTTAAAAATTGAACGACCCCGCACATGAATTTTCAGAGGTTTGTGATGGCGTAGAGGATCCGGAACACGTCCCTGAAAATTGCTCCACTGCTTGTTGGTAACACTGTGTGACGGTTGTGGGTCGTTGCCTACTGACTTCTGCATTTGTAATTGATTGTACCTCATAAAGGGGTAAATGTGTGTGTTCACGTGATGTACTAGAATGACCGGCAGTATTATTTTTATCCCACGACTTTTTACGCTGTTTAATTTCAGAAATTAGTTTTAAGTCTGTACATAGCGGAAGTTTAATTTTAAATCTTGTACATAATCTGACTGTTCTTAACTGAGCATCACTGAAATGAATAATTTACTTTAATTTTTGACACTACTTGGTTGTAATAACCAAGAAACTGGCAAATGTCTGAATGATGGATTTAATGAAAGCAGATGTAAGTATTAAACCTGTAAATACTAGAAATTTAAATTTAATTCATGTACATAATTTTACTGTTTATTGATTGAGGATCATTAAAATTAATGAAACTCAAATTTTTCTAATTACATTTTTGTAATGTGTTTATCTGACATGTTCCACACCCAGGAGGATTTCCTCTTTTATGGGTCTATGAAATGAATAATTAATCTAATCTAATCTAAGAAACAATTTGCATAACTCTTAATTGAAACTCTAGTACCTTATCGTCGTCAAATGTTTCCAGCGTTGGAGCTATCCCGCCGAAAAAAGACAAATGGCGATTGGATTTTCTGTGCAGTGCACTGATTCTACCTCTACAGGGTCAAGCTTCCTCTTCTTGCTACTGCGTGATTTCGGTATGTCAGAATTACGTACTTCCTCTGTGAATGTCTCATTACAATCAGTTTCTGGATCCTGAGTATCGTCAGTGAAAGAAAAAGTGTCATCAAAAACTGGTCTTTCCACGGTCGCGTTTTCAGTCAGCGAGAAACTGTCGGCCGGCCGGAGTGGCCGAGCGGTTAAAGGCGCTGCAGTCTGGAACCGCACGACCACTACGGTCGCAGGTTCGAATCCTGCCTCGGGCATGGATGTGTGTGATGTCCTTAGGTTAGTTAGGTTTAAGTAGTTCTACGTTCTAGGGGACTTACGACCACAGCAGTTGAGTCCCATAGTGCTCAGAGCCATTTGAACCATTTGAGAAACTGTCGGCAGTCGTTTTCTTCAAAAATTGAAGCTGTTGGCTGTATATGTATGTTCTGGGTGGTTGCCTCTCACTCCCAGATTTTAGAGGTGACTTATACATCCTCTCGCTTCTTTGGAAAGAATCGAAAATATTCGCCCACTTCTTCATAACCAATTTGCCTGAAACAAAAATGCTAACTGATGAGGTACATCACACTACTATCATTACAAAAAGAAGTTTAATGGTTTTCAACCTGTTGAAAGGTGGCTACACTGAGCCACAGCGCCAGAAATCGCGCCAGAGAGTATTGTTCCGCCGCCTCCACTGGCAGTGCTTATTGAGACGTAGCGGCAGGCAGTGCTTACCGAGAAGTTGTGGTGGACACTGCTTGTCGTGAAGTCAGAGTGAGATGTGGTAGTGGAGAGTGTTGTTCCATGTTTTATGCAGTGGTTTGATGGGAGAGATAGCAGATGTTATTCCAATGGAGATATTGTAATGGTCACAGTGCTTTTCGTCAATATATATGAAGGTAATAAATATTATGTTGTTTATTTATTTGTGTGTCCTGAATAATGTGTCATTACAGGTTCAGTCAACAAAGCATCTGGCTTGTGTTCTTGTATTAGAGTGTAATTTTGGTTTTCTTGCACAATTATGGTATTTGTAATTTTCTTTTATCACGTCAGTATAAGTGCTATTTAAAAATTCTTGTCTTGTTGAAGAAGAACCGTGCCAGATGTGCGTTGAGTCACACTACCACACACAGAACAACTACACTTGTGCTTTGTTGGCTTCGTAGATTTTATAGTTGCTGGGGACTTAATTAATTATTTGTATTAACTGAAATTTTCATTTCATTCTTTGTGGTTGTTACATGCAGTCAGATTGCGTACAAAAACTAGTCAGGGCCAGCCGTTTACGAGACTTGCGTAATCGGACTTACAGCTACTAAAAGTATTTGCATTGCATTCATATTTTAATTAAGCCATATTTGCATTCTAATTTAATTAAGCCCCCATGCACTGTCTGACATAAAAGCGTCATGAAAGCCGGAAAAGTTAAAGTCTCTAGTGGTCTAGAAATTACCGTTTTTTAGAAAACCAGTGTTGCCTACAATATAAAAAGTATTGGAAAGCAGTAGGAGAATGAAATTTTGCATTGTAAAACCGCATGTTGATAAGTTATTACACACGAAGTTTAAGGTTTATCGTGCAATCGACATATGAAAAGCCTGACCCCACACTTCTTTCAAGCGACTATTTTTCCGTCAGTCTTCTTTTCAAATCGCCTTTATGAAAATTGGTCATGCATTTTTTTTTTTTTTGTTATTTCACGTAAGAAGGACAAAACGTTCTACAATATGTAGCAGATCTGTTTCTTTCACAAATATATTGCCAGAGATATATCTCAACGTTGTCGAAAACTAGGGGCGGACTGTTGAAAGGTGCACGATAGAGGCAAATATTTCCAGAAGTATTTAATTGGTTAACGTTAAACATTGCCATTGGTCATTGGTGACATGTGTCAATGTTCATACAAAATTTAATCAAAATCCGTGATGTTCATGCAGGAATACTTTCCGATTTTCGAACACTGTGCATGGATTGGGCCTATTGTAGGATAGTTCATTTTACGTTACAGCACATGCTATATTCAATTTACTTTTCCAGAAAGCTACACAGACATTCTAATGGTTCAAATGGGTCTGAGCAGTATGGGACTTAACATGTGAGGTCATCAGTCCCCTAGAACTTGGAACTGCTTAAACATAACTAACCTAAGGAGATCACGCACATCCATGCCCGAGGCGGGATTCGAACCTGCCACCGTAGCTGTCGCGTGGTTCCGGACTGAAGCGCCTAGAACCGCTCGGCCACCGCGGCCGACAGACATTCTACAATACTGAAACTTTCTTTTCAGGTATCTGACCATTGGCTGTACGTTCACAGATCTTCATTATAGTTACAGAGTTGGCATTTCCACTATCAGTAAAATAGTCAGATGTGTGTGTCAAGCAATATGGTGTCTACGTTGTGAATATGTGCCTCTACCCACCGAAGAAGACTTCGAAAACATTGCTGCAAAATTCGAGCAAAGAACAAATTTTCCTCACTGCATGGGGGCTGTAGATGGAAAGCATTACAAAGGATGTTCATCAATAGTGCTGATGGCTGTGGCAGACTCATACTATAATTTTATCTACGCACATATCGGCAGTTATGGCAAAGAGGGCGGCTTTACTATATTTGAAGAATGTTCTTTGTGGAAATCACTGTTGGAAAAGAAGCTGGTAATTCCTGAAGACAGATGCCTCCCTAGTACAGTAACTCTAAAGGTACCTTATTTTTTTGTTGGTGATGAAGCGTTTGAACTGCATCAACATCTTCTACGACCGTTCTCTGGACACCAATTAACAGCTGCTAAAACAGTCGTCAATTATCGCCTGTCAAGAGCCCGGAGCTACGTAGAGTGTTCATTTGGGATACTGACTAATAAATCGAGGATTTTCCACAGAGCTACAAATTTAAAACCCGATTTTGCTCTTGACATTGTTAACGCATGTGTTGTTTTGCACAATTTTGTTCTTGAAAACGAAGGCTTCAACTCCGAGGATACTCTGTCCATAACTGGACTTGAAGGTATAACAAGAAGTGAACGCGCACGTGGAGGAATTTCTGCCAACAATGTACGAAAAATCATGACGGACTATTTTATGACACCTGAAGGATCTATGACATGGCAATTACCTAAAATTTAATGTGCCACTGATGGTAGAAAATGTTGTGAATGAAGGATCTGTGAAATGGCAATTACCAAAAATTTAATGTACCACTGATTGTAAAAAATGTTGTGGATTTAACATAAAAAATAAAGATATGTACTTACCATAGTTGTCTCTATCCTTGTCGCACATCCGTTCAAAACCTTCGTTCAATTCTTTGCAGATTTCGATCCATGCATTCCTGGTTTGTATTCTGTCCTTGTTGTTGTTGCTGTGGTCTTCAGTCCTGAGACTGGTTTGATGCAGCTCTGCATGCTACTCTATCCTGTGCAAGCTTCTTCATCTCCCAGTACCTACTGCAACCTACATCCTTCTGAATCTGCTTAGTGTATTCATCTCTTGGTCTCCCCCTACGCCGGCCGAAGTGGCCGTGCGGTTAAAGGCGCTGCAGTCTGGAACCGCAAGACCGCTACGATCGCAGGTTCGAATCCTGCCTCGGGCATGGATGTTTGTGATGTCCTTAGGTTAGTTAGGTTTAACTAGTTCTAAGTTCTAGGGGACTAATGACCTCAGAAGTTGAGTCCCATAGTGCTCAGAGCCATTTGAATCATTTTTGTCTCCCCCCTACGATTTTTACCCTCCACGCTGCCCTCCAATACTAAATTGGTGATCCCTTGATGCCTCAGAACATGTCCTACCAAACGATCCCTTCTTCTGGTCAAGTTGTGCCACAAACTCCTCCCCAATCCTATTCAGTACCTCCTCATTAGTTATGCGATCTACCCATCTAATCTTCAGCATTCTTCTGTAGCACCACATTTCGAAAGCTTCTATTCTCTTCTTGTCCAAACTATTTATCGTCCATGTTTCACTTCCATACATGGCTACACTTCATACAAATACCTTCAGAAAAGACTTCCTGACACTTAAATCTATACTGGATGTTAACAAATTTCTCTTCTTCAGAAACGCTTTCCTTGCCATTGCCAGTCTACATTTTATATCCTCTCTACTTCGACCATCATCAGTTATTTTGCTCCCCAAATAGCAAAACTCCTTTACTACTTTAAGTGTCTCATTTCCTAATCTAATACCCTCAACATCACCCGACTTAATTCGACTACATTCCATTATCCTCGTTTTGCTTTTGTTGATGTTCATCTTATATCCTCCCTTCAAGACACCATCCTTTCCGTTCAACTGCTCTTCCAAGTTCTTTGCTGTCTCTGACAGAATTACAATGTCATCGGCAAACCTCAAACTTTTTATTTCTTCTCCATGGATTTTAATACCTACTCCGAATTTTTCTTTTGTTTGCTTTACTGCTTGCTCAATATACAGATTGAATAACATCGGGGAGAGGCTACAACCCTGTCTTACTCCCTTCCCAACCGCTGCTTCCCTTTCATGTCCCTCGACTCTTATAACTGCCATCTGCTTTCTGTACAAATTGTAAATAGCCTTTCGCTCCCTGTATTTTACCCCTGCCACCTTTAGAATTTGAAAGAGAGTATTCCAGTCAACATTGTCAAAAGCTGTCTCTAAGTCTACAAATGCTAGAAACGTAGGTTTGCCTTTCCTTAATTTTTCTTCTAAGATAAGTCGTAAGGTCAGTATTGCCTCACGTGTTGCAGTATTTCTACGGAATCCAAACTGATCTTCCCCGAGGTCGGCTTCTACTAGTTTTTCCATTCGTCTGCAAAGAATTCGTGTTAGTATTTTGCAGCTGTGGCTTATTAAACTGATTGTTCGGTAATTCTCACATCTGTCAACACCTGCTTTCTTTGGGATTGGAATTATTATGTTCTTCTTGAAGTCTGACGGTATTTCGCCTGTTTCATACATCTTGCTCACCAGATGGTAGAGTTTTGTCAGGACTGGCTCTCCCAAGGCCGTCAGTAGTTCCAATGGAATGTTGTCTACTCCGGGGGCCTTGTTTCGACTCAGGTCTTTCAGTGCTCTGTCAAACTCTTCACGCAGTATCGTATCTCCCATTTCATCTTCATCTACATCCTCTTCCATTTCCATAATATTGTCCTCAAGAACATCGCCCTTGTATAGACTCTCTATATACTCCTTCCACCTGTCTGCTTTCCCTTCTTTGCTTAGAACTGGGTTTCCCTCTGAGCTCTTGATGTTCATACAAGTGGTTCTCTTATCTCCAAAGGTCTCTTTAATTTTCCTGTAGGCAGTATCTATCTTACCCCTAGTGAGATAAGCCTCTACATCCTTACATTTGTCCTCTATCCATCCCTGCTTAGCCATTTTGCACTTCCTGTCGATCTCATTTTTGAGACGTTTGTATTCTTTTTTGCATGCTTCATTTACTGCATTTTTATATTTTCTCCTTTCATCAATTAAATTCAATAATTCTTCTGTTATCCAAGGATTTCTACTAGCCCTCGTCTTTTTACCTACTTGATCCTCTGCTGCCTTCACTACTTCATCCCTCAAAGCTACCCATTCTTCTTCTACTGTATTTCTTTCCCCCATTCCTGTCAATTGTTCCCTTATGCTCTCCCTGAAACTCTGTACAACCTCTGGTTCTTTCAGTTTATCCAGGTCCAATCTCCTTAAATTCCCACCTTTTTGCAATTTCTTCACTTTTAATCTACAGGTCATAACCAATAGATTGTGGTCAGAGTCCACATCTGCCCCTGGAAATGTCTTACAATTTAAAACCTGGTTCCTAAATCTCTGTCTTACCATTATATAATCTATCTGATACCTATTAGTATCTCCAGGATTCTTCCAGGTATACAACCTTCTTTTATGATTCTTGAACCAAGTGTTAGCTATGATTAAGTTATGCTCTGTGCAAAATTCTACAAGGCGGCTTCCTCTTTCATTTCTTCCCCCCAATCCATATTCACCTACTATGTTTCCTTCTCTCCCTTTTCCTACTGACGAATTCTAGTCACCCATGACTATTAAATTTTCGTCTCCCTTCACTACCTGAATAATTTCTTTTATCTCGTCATACATTTCATCAATTTCTTCATCATCTGCAGAGCTAGTGGCATATAATCTTGTACTACTGTAGTAGGTGTGGGCTTCGTATCTATCTTGGCCACAATAATGCGTTCACTATGCTGTTTATAGTAGCTTACCCGCGTTCCTATTTTCCTATTCATTATTAAACTTACTCCTGCATTCTGTCCTTATAACTACTTAAAGTATTGTCCCATAAAACTGGTCGATCCTGCACTAATGTTATCAGAGTTTCGACATCGTTTTCCGCCATGACACACTAGAAATCTTCAGAACAGGCTGAGCCACCAGAACAAAGCATAACACAACTGATCGGCAGACGGCAGTAGATGTGAAGCCGTGTGTTGCCTGCCCCACTACACGCGCCGGGTGTTCCCCGCGGCCGCCGCCATCCCACGGCATCGGCTGTCCTCCAGCCGGCCACGTCGTCTGTCGGGTAGGTGTTCAAAAATGGTTCAAATGGCTCTGAGCACTATGGGACTTAACATCTATGGTCATCAGTCCCCTAGAACTTAGAACTACTTAAACCTAACTAACCTAAGGACATCACTCGCATCCATGCCCGAGGCAGGATTCGTCAGGACCGTAGCAGTCCCGCCGTTCCGCACTGAAGCGCCTAGAACCGCACGGCCACCACGGCTGGCCCGGGTAGGTGTGAAATGTCCCGTAAGCTCTTCACCCCCACAACCGGGTAGCCGGTGTCGGCTGCCGGGCAGATGTGAAACAAGCCTTAGGACTGACATTCTGTCGCGCTGACCACTCAGCTACCGGTGGCGGACGCTAGATGGGTGAGGAGTTTTCCTGGCACATTACCTATAAGTACCGTTTTTTGAATGACAGTCTTCTCTTACTCATGAAATATCTGTATCAGAACCAGCTTATTTTAATGTCATATTGTTTGGTAGTAAAATGTACCACATACGAATGTCAGAGATTCTGCAAAAGAAAGTGCTTCCACGAAATACCACTTGTATTCGCCGAATCTCCATCATAACAGTCGTGCGGTACGACAGGAAAATGGTGTATTTGTTTTCCTTGCACTGAATAAGATGGCGCAAATTAGTCCTATTTATTTCACTCCTTGCACCTTTGTTCATCCACCTTCTGCAGCTCGCACCCCCACACACCGTGGCAGCGGTCTTTAAGACTGAACACCCTAAAATATGTCCCGCTTTGACGTTGCACGTCATCGAGGCGGCCCGTGAAACAATTGAGGTTCGCCGGGCCTGGTTTATGGATTAATTAAAAGTATGAGGAATTTCATTTTTCCCCGAACTGAAGACGTGACTAGGAGGGTAGCATTTTCAAACCAACGAAGATCTTCAAAACAACGTCAGTGCTCATTGGCGGCAACATTTTTTGAAGAAAGTATTGCAAAGCTTGTCCACAGGTACGATAAATGTCTCAATCTTTTCGTTGATTACGTTGAAAAGTAACCATAAGTGTACAAAACTTTTGGTAGTAAAATAATTGTTTTCTATGAACTTGTCTTTTATTTATAGCCTATCGGAAATTGAAAAAAAAGGCCCTCGTAGTTTAAGTAGGGTGTAAGTCTAGGGACCGAAGACCTCAGCAGTTTGGTCCCTTAGGAATTCACACTCATTTGAATACATATTCATTATTTGTGAAACATGTATGTATTCAGTACCAGCGATGGCGAGCCATGAGAGAATCTCTGACCAGAGACTTATTTATCGTTGCTAGTCTGCGCTTGACTGAGCGAGAGTTCAGTTGCGTGTAGCGACCCGGCAGGAACAGTAGTTGTACGTAGCGAGTCGCGAGAGCATGTAGTTCAGCTGCTAGTGGCACTCTGTCTGCAGTAGTCAGTCAGTACTGTAGTGTGTGAGGAGTCGGCGGGGGTCGACATGGGTGTCTGGTCACGATTCAGGACGAGGTATATTGTTAAATAAGGTAATGAAGCAGCATTGCGCTCAGCTAATAATGTATTGTAATTGTAATTAATTTGTTCAAGAAATGCCCCAATAATAATTCTGTTTTCAAAGCAATCGTTATTAAAAAGAAAAAAAATCATTGCAATTGAACGTCCATTTCTCAATTTTTGTGTCGAGTTTACATTGGGCCATTATTTTTCAATATTTTTGTAGCGAAGGTACAGTCGCTTTTATTTCAATTTAACGATGTTTTGTGGGAGCTCAACAACATTCGGGTCATTATTATTCAGTAATATTGTGGGGAAATAACTTTTGGCACGTTTTCATTATCATAGACTTTTCTTTTATTTTGCTGGGAAATCACACTTGGCTCTGTTCACATTAACATTTGTATTGTCTTGTAAGAATTTGCTGGGAGGTTACGTTTAACACGATTCCCATTAACATTTAATTATTGTCATTTTCAAAATTTTGTGGGGAGGTTACATTTGAAATCATTAATTCAGTTTCTAAGGCTCTACGGCATGAAAATAATGATTTACAGAAAGCTACTATTTTATACTAAGCCATGTTTTGAGTAGACTGATCGAAATAAGAAATCAAAATTCATTCCATGGTTCGCTAAACGAGTCCAGAGACCTAGCAAAAGAGTGGGGGTAACAACTGTTTTCAAAAATAAAAGACGGACGATGACGAGGCGATATTTTGAATGAGTTATCAGAAGATGAGAGAATTTCAGACCCGGAATCGTACTTTAAAGTCAACGTGTGCTATTGCTGTTTATATATAATTTCTCAAACTAAACAAAGATTTCAAAACCTTGGTGATTTTAGTAATACATTCTTAGTGATACAACCTGAGAAATTCTTATCATTTTCAAATGAAATAATAAAAAAGGAAACGGGAAAACTGACTGCTAAATACAGTAAAGACATGCCATGTCGCCTTTGAAAATGTGCTTAAAAACTGAATTCAGAAAATCCATTCCATTAAGAAACTCACGGAATTATTACTGATTAAATTCAATAGCCTTGTGTCCAGTTTTCCTGAAGTAATAGCAGCATGTTTCCTATTTTTGACCCTTTCTGTAACAACTGCAACAGCCGAAAAAAGTTTTTCGAAATTAAAACTGATTAAAAACTATCCTAGGGCTTCTATGAACCAGGAACGGCTTTCAGATTTAGTGCCGTCTATAGAGGCAGAACATCTCGAAAAACTGAAACCGTCTCTGGTTATGAATGATTTAATAAGTAAGTTTGCCGAAGAAAAGGCGAGAAAAGTATATGAACTGCTTGGATAACAAGGCTCTTAGGAGCATTAATTGTAAATAATTACTTACCTGTGTCACCTGTTCTTAATCAGTAAATATTTCTTTTATTCAAAATGAGACTTTTTGTTTCTTTTGCGAAAAATCTTTACTCACCATTTGAGCTTCGCCACAATCGGGTAAAAGGGGCCCCGTGACAACATGGACCTAGTAAGGCACGCTACGCCCCCGTGACAGACTGGTATGTACCTCAGCCCGTTTGAAAAGATCGCCAGTAACATCACGTTACACTTGCCATATTGTTTGCGTGTTTTTGGCATGTATCCTACGTCATTGGTCAATGAACAATCCTCTGTACCCGTAATTTTTTCATGTGATCATAAAAATGTGTCCCACTCCAGCAACTATCTTTTCAACACAGTTCACCCCTATAGGTGAACTGAAGAATGGTATACTAGTAGAGCACTAGCGAAAAGTAAAATTTGTATCCTGTATGGCTCTACTGAAGAATAGGGCACTAGTACTACCGAAGGCGAAAAAAACGAAAAACGTAAAACGACCTATGTAGGTCAACTGAAGAACAGATATTGAACATATATTTTTATAGGATTTATGAATATCTTGTTTTTTCGTGATCCGATTTTGATGAAATATAGCCCATACGGTGCCCGTAGTTACGACAAACTCACCAGGGAAAATCCACGACTTTCTTCTTGCGAAATGAAGGACTCACCAGATTTTTGTTGTTGAGTAGTTCCGGTTTTCTACACCAGCACCACGGTCTATCATAGCACCGCCTGGCTGTGGCAGCCTACACCAAAAAAACTGCGGCCATAAGTAAAAAAACTTTCGGGGATGTTCTATCAAATGATTAAGTTTTGAAAAGAATGAATTGTTCGTAGTTCAACTGAGACACAAGATGCCAGTGTTATGTACGTCGCTTTTTCGCTTTCGCAAGTACTCGTATCCTATTATTCTTCAGTTGTCACCTTAAACCGGCCCTGTCACATTCTAGCTGGCCCTGTTAATAGAATATATCTAGAAGCTTTTTTTCCCTACGAGTTACAGGGACTCGATATGGCCTTATCCAGCCACACAGCATATGTCGAGATAATATTTACTGCCTTCCCAATCCTCGAGTCAGCTGAAGAATGGGATAAACTCATCAGCTTTGATCAATGACGTCATAATTTAGTCACAAATGTTAGTTTGTCTATCTTCAATCCGTAGATAATAAATCGGTTATATTCTGCGGCAAAGCGCCATAATCGTAAATAAGAGTAAATGAATGTGCTATTAACAAACAGATATTGTGTTTGCTTATTGTTGATTCTGGTAATTTTAAATCATTTGTGTACACATTTTGAATTATACCTTTGACACACATAGTACAGGAATGAATCAGTTGCGGAGGAAACAGCAATTGGAACGACTCACTATCAGACAAAGGTATAATTTAAAATGTATACACAAATGATTTAAAATTACCGCAAGAGACAATAAGCAAACATAATATCTGTTTCATAATAACGCATTCATTTATTCTTATTTACAATTTCGCCGCTTTGCCACAGAAGATAACCAATTTATTATCTGCGGCTCGAAAATAAACAAACTGATATCTATGTCTAACGAGGCCTACGAGAAAGACAGGCCGCGGCGCGTATCTCACCGAGCTCGCTCGCTCATTCAGTTCAGCAGACAAAAGTTCGTTTCTACACCTGCTAACTCGTAACTAGTTGTGCAAGTACAAATCAGAACTGCATCTCCAACCGGAATCCGCTATTATGGGGTCTTACTGTTATTAGTCCTACAATGATCGGAAGTCCATAGGCCTGCTTAATTTTTTACGGCTGTACTGGAGTACAATAGAATTAAAATCGTGCCAAAATGATTATCAGTTGCATAAGGCACCACATCTTGTATGAAATGAGGACTGTTCAACAGAAGAGGCTAAATGCTTAAACAAATAGTTATACCATTTATATCGAGTATTGATGTTAAATTAAATTTTGTTGTAGTGCTGTTAATAAGCAAGACATCATAATAGCAGATTCCCGTAGGAGATGCAATTCTCGTTAGTACGCACACACCCAGCTGCGAGTTAACAGGCGTAGATACACATCTTGTCTGCTGAACTGAGCGAACGAGCGAGTTCAAGCCTATATACTATAGCTTCGTGACGTGCGCGCCGCGCACTGTCTCTCTCGCAGGCCTCGTAAGACTGAAATATGACGTCATTGGTCAAAGCCGATGAGTTGTATCCCATTCTTCAGTTGACCCAGCTTTGGAGCCCTCTGCCGAAGTCTGAGTTTGAGACTCCCGCTCTTTTCTGGAGTGTAATATTGTTTACATTTCGTAAGGTTTTCGCGATTATACACTCCTGGAAATGGAAAAAAGAACACATTGACACCGGTGTGTCAGACCCACCATACTTGCTCCGGACACTGCGAGAGGGCTGTACAAGCAATGATCACACGCACGGCACAGCGGACACATCAGGAACCGCGGTGTTGGGCGTCGAATGGCGCTAGCTGCGCAGCATTTGTGCACCGCCGCCGTCAGTGTCAGCCAGTTTGCCGTGGCATACGTAGCTCCATAGCAGTCTTTAACACTGGTAGCATGCCGCGACAGCGTGGACGTGAACCGTATGTGCAGTTGACGGACTTTGAGCGAGGGCGTATAGTGGGCATGCGGGAGGCCGGGTGGACGTACCGCCGAATTGCTCAACACGTGGGGCGTGAGGTCTCCACAGTACATCGATGTTGTCGCCAGTGGTCGGCGGAAGGTGCACGTGCCCGTCGACCTGGGACCGGACCGCAGCGACGCACGGATGCACGCCAAGACCGTAGGATCCTACGCAGTGCCGTAGGGGACCGCACCGCCACTTCCCAGCAAATTAGGGACACTGTTGCTCCTGGGGTATCGGCGAGGACCATTCGCAACCGTCTCCATGAAGCTGGGCTACGGTCCCGCACACCGTTAGGCCGTCTTCCGCTCACGCCCCAACATCGTGCAGCCCGCCTCCAGTGGTGTCGCGACAGGCGTGAATGGAGGGACGAATGGAGACGTGTCATCTTCAGCGATGAGAGTCGCTTCTGCCTTGGTGCCAATGATGGTCGTATGCGTGTTTGGCGCCGTGCAGATGAGCGCCACAATCAGGACTGCATACGACCGAGGCACACAGGGCCAACACCCGGCATCATGGTGTGGGGAGCGATCTCCTACACTGGCCGTACACCACTGGTGATCGTCGAGGGGACACTGAATAGTGCACGGTACATCCAAACCGTCATCGAACCCATCGTTCTACCATTCCTAGACCGGCAAGGGAACTTGCTGTTCCAACAGGACAATGCACGTCCGCATGTATCCCGTGCCACCCAACGTGCTCTAGAAGGTGTAAGTCAACTACCCTGGCCAGCAAGATCTCCGGATCTGTCCCCCATTGAGCATGTTTGGGACTGGATGAAGCGTCGTCTCACGCGGTCTGCACGTCCAGCACGAACGCTGGTCCAACTGAGGCGCCAGGTGGAAATGGCATGGCAAGCCGTTCCACAGGACTACATCCAGCATCTCTACGATCGTCTCCATGGGAGAATAGCAGCCTGCATTGCTGCGAAAGGTGGATAAACACTGTACTAGTGCCGACATTGTGCATGCTCTGTTGCCTGTGTCTATGTGCCTGCGGTTCTGTCAGTGTGATCATGTGATGTGTCTGACCCCAGGAATGTGTCAATAAAGTTTCCCCTTCCTGGGACAATGAATTCACGGTGTTCTTATTTCAATTTCCAGGAGTGTATGATTGTTATGAATTTGTGTTTGTGTATTTGTGTAGCTCAAACAGTTTCGATGAAATTCGCGGATTGAAGTTTCTTTGAACCTACGTACCAAGGGGTCAAGAGTTCATGAAGTATTTCCGCGACTTTGCATGGTAAACCCAATCAGTTATTTTTTTTATGTGGAGTGTAGCCTGTTAACTGCGACACGTTAGAACACCAGTGAGTGTAGATTTCACAATAACTCTTTTCATCTTTTTTTAAATATAAACATGGTGGTGTTGCCAAGTTGCCAGTTGGCTAAATATTTTTCCAAATCTTTCAGAGGCCTACCCTACATCTATAAAAATAGTTTTCACGTCTGAAAAAGAAACCCCTCTGCCTCGCATTATGGTACGAAGTAGAACTTCATTGTTGCTACGTCACTTGCACAATAAACTTTGAAAAGTACGTCTGGAATCATAATGCCTGATATAACGTTTTTCTTTAAATCACAAATTTAACAGTAAGCAAGTATGTGGCGATTTTGAAATGTACTAAAAAACTTACTCACAGTATTTCGTATAAACTGAGGGAATCACAGACTGATGTAGATGTTGCAGCAGCTACAACAACTCAGTGTTTCATCATAATCTTTACTTTTTAAGAACCAAGAGCAGCTGATTCTACACTGGGTTTCTAGACTGCGTGAAACGTTGTTTTACAATCATGACAAGCAGCCGGTGAGAGTTGTCTTAGAAATAAACTTTATTTACACTCATTCTTAAATTTATAAATAAAGCGTAGGGGGCAACAGTTCTAGTTCGCTTGCAAGATCCTGCGAATTTATGCTTCTTGAATGTACTTTCGAGCCTCAAGCTTCTGCCAAGTTTCTACATTCCATGTGGAGATCGTATTTCTTTGTTGCCAACTATTTAACGTCAAAAATAACACCGAACTCACCACAGCAGTTACTGACCTGCTGAATCCTTTCCTCCAAAGACGTTGTGGCGGTGCCTGCTACAACACACAAGCATTCCCGTAAGCTATTCTCTTCTCCTTGAGTGGTTTCATCCTTACTTTCGTAAGAAATCAGCCTTTCAATAGTTGCAAATCTGGATTCTATTACCTCAGCAACACTTCTTAAGGTGCAATCGTTCCCACTGCTTCTCCTTTAGTCTTCGTTTGCTCTATATCCCTCAGTAACACTAAGTGTTAATTTTATTAGTTTTACTGTACTGTCTAAGTGCATTCCTTCTTGCTGAACTGCTTTACTGACATGGCAAAGAACATTATGACATATCACAGCACACAAAGAAAACTTAAATTCTGAGATTTCTTCTAAGAGACTAGATATTTCGTTGAAAGACATTGGATCAGTTTTGCATTGTTCTTTAGCTCTGTTAGTGCTAGTCTTATGTTATTAAGCTCAGATAATCCAACTCGAACACGTTCTATCACAACCTCCCATCTTATATCACACAGTGGCGTCAGACTCAGGTTTACGTCATTTTCGAGTGCTTCCCAGTATTTCACAGAGGCAGAAAACAACGTGAACAATATTTGAACTATACCAAAAAATCTTAGCACAATTATAGATGATTTAACTGCGTCACGAAGAAAAAAGTTCGAGCTATGAGCACAGCAAGGGATATAATAAGCCAGGGGCGGGCAAGAATTCTGCACGTGTGCGGTGCACATGCACGCGTGCAGTTAACAGGTGTTCTGCGTGCACACAGGGGCAAGCTGGCCACCCGCTTATCTCCCCTCCCCACCATACCGTCTCTCCGCTTCTTCCTCTGTAATGGGTTTTGTTTCCTGGCCTGCTTTATTAAATATTAAATGAAGGTATAAGGTTAGTAGGAGTGCTTGACAGAAATCATGGTTTGAAAGAGTACCTATTACCTACGATACGTTTTATTTAATTATCACAGGTGGAGTTTACAATACGTTTAATGTCTGGAACAAAATTTCTACATACAGACAAACGCAAACAGTTACGTAAATTTTCATTACTGATTTTTGCTCTTAACCGAGACTTATTAATTTTGATAACAGAAAAAAATCTCTCACAAAAGTATGTCAAGCCCAACATTAACTATCTTCATGGCTTCACGATGGAGACGAGGAAACTCTTGCTGTGGAAAGTCGTGATAAAAATCTATTACACGTCTTACCAAAAGGAACTTGTCTCTCAGACGAGAATTACACTGTAGATCTATTAATTCCATTTGCAAACTGAGATGAATATCATCTACAGAAACCAGATTCTCTCGAGAACTATTCAAAACCTTGGGATAAGTAAGACATATCCCCAAATCGCTTGAGAAATTCCTCTTTTATTGTACTAAGAACGGCGACATACTGAAATTTATTATAATGGCGTTCAATATTAAACTTCCGCTCACCAGCGAGAATACTGTCACATATTATACATTTCAAATTTTCACGTTTTTCCACAGAGAACAAATGATTCTCCCATTCCTTTTTAAAAGATAGCAAATCTCCAAGTCTCCATTTCCTTGATTCACTCTGCATTTTCCGGTTATTGAAATACAACGTTCACTACGTAGTGGTCGCTTCGCTTCAACGTCCGCATCTTAGCCTGGTACTACACTGCCGCAACCTGCAGACTGTCGGCACTGTCCCGTTCGACGATTGCACGCGAGCAGCACACGTGCAGCGCTGTGTGCTTATGAGCCACGTGCAGCGTTTGCCCGCCCCTGTAATAAGCTCTTCGATTTTCTTTGATGATATGAGCGGAAGTACCACTCTTCGTGTCCTTCATGTTGCTCCCATTGTCGTACGATTGCCCCCTATAATCTGCACGCGGAATGCCACGGTTAGTGTCTGAAGTAACAATTCTGTAAGACTTTTCCAATAGTGTCACTCGCTTGAAAAAAAATCCTTAAGTAAGTAACAGACCTTCCAGGTTTAGCAACACTATTAATATGATTATTTAATACAAGATGGAGCTCAGCGACGGGCCCTACTTGCCTTAAAAAGTTTCCATTGCCTGGATTTCCCAACGTTTCAGGGTCACTTCTCAAATGAAGATTACTATCGGCAGGGAAACATACTATGGAAAATAACCTTAACAAAACCAATCTCCACCTCTTTCATCCTCGATCAGTTTGATCTTGAGCTGCCTGATCAATTACTTTCGAGTTTTTAATTCTCTGTGAAAGCTCTTACCATTTGCACATTTCAGTAATACACACATGAAAAAAAGTTTTGCATCACACTGGTTCCCAAAACTCCGGAAGATGGACGTTGACTGTGGATATCGTGTCACAGACACAGTCCCTTTGATTGATCAGAGATGTCAGTAAGCCCGCCCAAAGATGTGAGAAACCGTGCATGAGCAGCGCCTATTAGGCGGTGGGGTCTGACAGCCGATCAGTTCCAGTCATTCCACCAGGAAGGAGGTACTCGGCTCGTGTTGTCTGCAGTTAAACCATGCCTAGACGGTCAATACCGCGGTTCGATCGCGTTCGCATTGTTACATTGTGCCAGGAAGGGCTGTCAACAAGGGAACTATCCAGGCGTCTCAGAGTGAACCAAAGCGATGTTGTTCGGACGTGGAGTAGATACAGAGAGACAGGAAATGCCGATGACATGCCTCGCTCACGTTGCCCAAGGGCTACTACTGCAGTGGATGACCGCTACCTACGGATTATGGCTCGGAGGAACCCTGACAGCAAGGCCACCATGTTGAATAATGCTTTTAGTGGAGCCACAGGACGTCATGTTACGACTCAAACTGTGCGCAATAGGCTGCATGATGCGCAACTTCACTCCCGACTTCACTTGCGAGGTCCATCTTTGCAACCAGGACACCATGCAGCGCGTTACAGATGGAGCCAACAACATGCCGAATAGACCGCTCAGGATTGGCATCACTTTCTCTTCACCGACGGGTGTCGCATATGCCTTCAGTCAATCAAATGGTTCAAATGGCTCTGAGCACTATGGGACTTAACATCTATGGTCATCAGTCCCCTAGAACTTAGAACTACTTAAACCTAACTAACCTAAGGACAGCACACAACACCCAGCCATCACAAGGCAGAGAAAATCCCTGACCCCGCCGGGAATCGAACCCGGGAACCCGGGCGTGGGAAGCGAGAACGCTACCGCACGACCACGAGATGCGGGCTTCAGTCAATCGGCGGAGCGTGTTTAGAGGCAACCCGGTCAGGCTGAACGCCTTAGACACACTGTCCAGCGAGTGCAGCAAGGTGGAGGTTCCCTGCTGTTTTGGGGTGGCGTTATGTGGGGACGAAATACGCCGCTGGTTGTCATCGAAGATGCCGTAACGGCTGTACGATACCTGAATGCCATTCTCCGACCTACAGTGCAACCATATCGGCAGCATATTGGCGAGGCATTCGTCTTCATGGACGACAATTCGCGCCCCCATCGTGCACGTCTTGTGAATGACTTCCCTCAGGTTGACGACGTCGCTCAACTAGAGTGACCAGCATCTTCTCCACTCATGAACCCTATCGAACATGCCTGGGATGGATTGAAAACGGCTGTTTATGGACGACATGCTACTCTGAGGGATCTACGCCGAATCGTCGTTGAGGAGTGGGACAATCTGGACCAACAGTGCCTTAATGAACTTATGGATAGTATGCCACAACGATTACAGGCATGCATCTATGCAAGAGGACTTGCTACTGGGCATTAGAGGTACTGGTGTGTACAGCAGTCTGGAAGGTCTCGCTGTATGGTGGTACAACATGCAATGTGTGGCTTTCAAGAGCAATAAAAGGGATGGAAATGATGTTTATGTTGATCTCTATTCCAATTTTCTGTTTAGGTTCCGGAACTCTTGGAACCGAGGTGATGCAAAACTTTTTTGATCTGTGTATAATTGTGGGACAGTTCATGGTTAGAGAGAACTATTTATGTGTTTTGCCAGTCTCTTCAACCATTTCTTGTGATAGCACCAGCACTCGATGAACAACTTGCAACAAAAGCAGTACACATCATCTTTTGTTCTAGAATCGGCAAGTCACGTCTGGTTAACTGTTTCACCATTTGAAACATGGTGGAATCAATGAAAAACATTAAAATAGCTTCTTGGTTTGCTATCCATAGGAAGTGTAACATATTTTTCACTAATGTCTTGGGGACCATCCTTAATTGCTCTTATCGTAAAATTATAATACTCAGCCAGGTTCTGGATCGCTAAGATCAACGACAATTTGAAAGCCGTTTCTTTCATCTTGTAGATCTTGACCTACCCTGGTTTCTTCTACCATAACATTATTATTAGCTATTTCTGACAGTGGAAGAGTATTGTCAGCCACTAGTTCTTGCTTGCGTGAAACATCTACATCTACATCTACATTTATACTCCGCAAGCCACCCAACGGTGTGTGGCGGAGGGCACTTTACGTGCCACTGTCATAACCTCCCTTTTCTGTTCCAGTCGCGTATGGTTCGCGGGAAGAACGACTGTCTGAAAGCCTCCGTGCGCGCTCGAATCTCTCTAATTTTACATTCGTGATCTCCTCGGGAGGTATAAGAAGGGGGAAGCAATATATTCGATACCTCATAAGGAAACGCACCCTCTCGAAACCTGGCGAGCAAGCTACACCGCGATGCAGAGCGCCTCTCTTGCAGAGTCTGCCACTTGAGTTTGCTAAACATCTCCGTAACGCTATCACGCGTACCAAATAACCCTGTGACGAAACGCGCCGCTCTTCTTTGGATCTTCTCTATCTCCTCCGTCAACCCGACCTGGTACGGATCCCACACTGATGAGCAATACTCAAGTATAGGTCGAACGAGTGTTTTGTAAGCCACCTCCTTTGTTTCCAGAATGAGATTTTCACTCTGTAGCGGAGTGTGCGCTGATATGAAACTTCCTGGCAGATTAAAACTGTGTGCCCGACCGAGACTCGAACTCGGGACCTTTGCCTTTCGCGGGCAAGTGCTCTACCATCTGAGCTACCGAAGCACGACTCACGCCCGGTACTCACAGCTTTACTTCTGCCAGTACCTCGTCTCCTACCTTCCAAACTTTACAGAAGCTCTCCTGCGAACCTTGCAGAACAAGCACTCCTGAAAGAAAGGATATTGCGGAGACATGACTTAGCCACAGCCTGGGGGATGTTTCCAGAATGAGATTTTCACTCTGCAGCGGAGTGTGCGCTGACATGAAACTTCCTGGCAGATTAAAACTGTGTGCCCGACCGAGACTCGAACTCGGGACCTTTGCCTTTCGCGGGCAAGTGCTCTACCATCTGAGCTACCGAAGCACGACTCACGCCCGGTACTCACAGCTTTACTTCTGCCAGTACCTCGTCTCCTACCTTCCAAACTTTACAGAAGCTCTCCTGCGAACCTTGCAGAACTAGCACTCCTGAAAGAAAGGATATTGCGGAGACATGACTTAGCCACAGCCTGGGGGATGTTTCCAGAATGAGATTTTCACTCTGCAGCGGAGTGTGCGCTGATATGAAACTTCCTGGCAGATTAAAACTGTGTGCCCGACCGAGACTCGAACTCAGGACCTTTGCCTTTCGCGGGCAAGTGCTCTACCACCTGAGCTACCGAAGCACGACTCACGCCCGGTACTCACAGCTTTACTTCTGCCAGTACCTCGTCTCCTACCTTCCAAAGTTCACAGAAGCTCCTGAGAATCTGCCAGGAAGTTTCACATCAACGCACACTCCGCTGCAGAGTGAAAATCTCATTCTGGAAACATCCCCCAGGCTGTGGCTAAGTCATGTCTCCGTAATATCCTTTCTTTCAGAAGTGCTAGTTCTGCAAGGTTCGCAGGAGAGCTTCTGTAAAGTTTGGAAGGTAGGAGACGAGGTACTGGCAGAAGTAACGCTGTGAGTACCGGGCGTGAGTCGTGCTTCGGTAGCTCAGATGGTAGAGCACTTGCCCGCGAAAGGCAGAGGTCCCGAGTTCGAGTCTCGGTCGGGCACACAGTTTTAATCTGCCAGGAAGTTTCATATCAGCGCACACTCCGCTGCAGAGTGAAAATCTCATTCTGGAAACATCCCCCAGGTTGTGGCTAAGTCATGTCTCCGCAATATCCTTTCTTTCAGGAGTGCTAGTTCTGCAAGGTTCGCAGGAGAGCTTCTGTAAAGTTTGGAAGGTAGGAGACGAGGTACTGGCAGAAGTAAAGCTGTGAGTACCGGGCGTGAGTCGTGCTTCGGTAGCTCAGATAGTAGAGCACTTGCCCGCGAAAGGCAGAGGTCCCGAGTTCGAGTCTCGGTCGGGCACACAGTTTTAATCTGCCAGGAAGTTTCATATCAGCGCACACTCCGCTGCAGAGTGAAAATCTCATTCTGGAAACATCCCCCAGGTTGTGGCTAAGTCATGTCTCCGCAATATCCTTTCTTTCAGGAGTGCTAGTTCTGCAAGGTTCGCAGGAGAGCTTCTGTAAAGTTTGGAAGGTAGGAGACGAGGTACTGGCAGAAGTAAAGCTGTGAGTACCGGGCGTGAGTCGTGCTTCGGTAGCTCAGATAGTAGAGCACTTGCCCGCGAAAGGCAAAGGTCCCGAGTTCGAGTCTCGGTGGGGCACACAGTTTTAATCTTCCAGGAAGTTTCATATCAGCGCACACTCCGGTGCAGAGTGAAAATCTCATTCTGGAAACATCCCCCAGGCTGTGGCTACGTCATGTCTCTGCAATATCCTTTTTTCAGGAGTGCTAGTTCTGCAAGGTTCACAGGAGAGCTTCTGCAAAGTTTGGAAGGATGTAAAAGGCTGTGCAGTGCAGGCATGTCAGTTGATAAATGACATGTGTAGTTTCACACGTGGCCCTGCCTTGAATTGTGTATGTTTTACCAGTAGCGGGGCTGGAGTAGGTGGTTGTAGGGGCATGCATGGGGCAGGTTTTGCAGCGGGGTCGGTTACAGGAGTAGGAAATGCTGGGTGGAGACGGTAGTCTGGGAATATTGTAGGGTTTAACAAGGATGTTACGGAGGTTAGGGGGGCGACGAAAGGCAACTCTGGGTGGTGTGGGGAGAATTTTGTCAAGGGATGATCTCATTTCAGGGTTTGACTTGAGAAAGTCATATCCCTGGCGGAGTAATTTGTTGATGTTTTCGAGGCCAGGATAGTATTGGGTGACAAGGGGGATGCTTCTGTGTGGTCTGGGGGTAGGAACATTGTTGTTGGATGGGGAGGAATGTATTGCTTGGGAAATCTGTTTGTGGACAAGGTCTGCAGGATAGTTGCGGGAGAGGAAAGCACTGGTCAGGTTATTGGTGTAATTGTTGAGGGATTCGTCACTAGAGCAGATACGTTTGCCACGAATACCTAGGCTGTAGGGAAGGGAGCGTTTGATGTGGAAAACATGGCAGCTATCAAAGTGAAGGTACTGTTGTTTGTTTGTGGGTTTGATATGGACAGAGGTGTGGATGTGAGCTTCAACAAGACGAAGGTCAACATTCAGGAAGGTGTCATTTATCAACTGACATGCCTGCACTGCACAGCCTTTTACATCGGCATGACAACAACTAAACTGGCTGAGCGCATGAACGGACACAGACGAACTGTCCGCCTAGGAGATGCCGAATACCCAGTAGCGGAGCATGCCCTCCAGCATAATTCTAGGGACCTAGGAACCTGCTACACCGTATGTGCCATTTGGCTTCTCCCACCCAACACCAGTCCCTCTGAACTGCGGAGATGGGAACTTGCACTCCAACACATCCTTTCATCCCGCCATCCCCCTGGACTGAACCTACGTTAAACAACCTCAATCCCATTTACTCTTCAGTCTTCTCCTCTTTCCCTTTCCTCTATAGCCATTCATGCATCTTTTCATCCTACATAGTTGTGTTTATCTTTATACTATATACCTCTTTACTTCTGTATGCATCCTCTTTGGTTTGAAGCTGGCACAGTACTTACAGTAGAATATCTTTGGCTTCCCTCTGACAACCATGCCTCCATCCTTGCTACCCTCCCTATTTTCCTTTCCCTGTTGCTTCATAACCTGGGTTGTGAGTAACTGAATCTCCTTTCCCTTCTTCTCTTTCTTTCCCCTCTCTCCTCCCCGATGAAGGAACATTTGTTCCGAAAGCTAGGAACGTAAATTTTCGGTTCTGTTTTATGTGTATCTATCGGCTGTACTGAGCTGAGGTAAGTACTGGCCAGCCCCTCTATCTCTTTGTTAGTATTTGTTTCACATCTCATATGAGATTTTCCATTAAAGATTTTACATTGGCAGCCACAGAACAGCACTTTACAAAAAGGGGCCTCAGTATGCAGGTATAAAATTAGCTAATGCACTGCCTAGAGCAGTCATGGCTCTTCCTACAATTAAACTGAACATCAGCTTAAGAAATTTTTAGTAAAACACCCTTTCTACACATTAGAAGAATACCATACTTATATGAAGAACAACAAATGCTTTGTGAAATTATGTGAATAGAAATAAGTAAACACCTTATTGTAATTTTGTTGTAAATTAATGACGTATTCAGAAGAATGTGTCTTGTGTATTGTACAAATAACTTTAATCATTACTGTTTCTTTGTACATGTGCAGTGTACCATTCGATGTTGAATAAAGCTATTATTATTATTATTATTATTATTATTATTATTATTATTAACCCTAATTTTACTTTCTTCTTCCATTATTAACCCAGTTTTATAATATTAATATTTCTAATGAGGAGGTACTGAATAGAATTGGGGAGAAGAGGATTTTGTGGCACAACTTGACCAGAAGAAGGGATCGGTTGGTAGGACATGTTCTGAGGCATCAAGGGATCACCAATTTAGTATTGGAGGGCAGCATGGAGGGTGAAAATCGTAGAGGGAGACCACGAGATGAATACACTAATCAGATTCAGAAGGATGTAGGTTGCAGTAGGTACTGGGAGATGAAGAAGCTTGCGCAGGATAGAGTAGCATGGAGAGCTGCATCAAACCATTCTCAGGACTGAGGACCAAAACAACAACAACAGCAACAATATTTCTACATAACTGCACTTGGTAGTGGACCAAGGCTGAGTCCTCTGCCACTGCAAGAGAGTTTCTGTCTCTAGTATTTCAATTAGTCACAACCCCAGAAAATCTGTACTGCGTGAAATGATCGAGCTTTGGTAAGCCAGTAGCTAAGTGACGACGCCGTTTCCAGGTGCCACTTCTGTCTTCTGCCCACACAGTAGGTCTGTTAACCTATTGCACCATATTGTGATTTACTAGTATTGTGATTCACTCAACACCAATTTAATGTAAGTGTTACAAACCCATGTCTGGGAATGTCAACCAATGACTCACGTAGTGTCAAGTTATAGGGAACAAAGAGTGCTGCTAGGTCACTGTTCAGCAGCAATTATAAGTTTGAATGCTGACAAAATGTTGTGACAAGTGCAGTCTAACATCGTGGACACTGTCAGGTCTATTATGGTTAGTATTACTTGCTCTCTGTCAATGTATAGTCTTACATTGACTACCACAGGACTATAATAGTGGCAGATCTTACACCTATACCTTCAACACTCTGTAGCATCATTGGATAACATTTCAGGACATAGCTTCCTATCCTAAGTTTGGTCTTCAACACATGCTCTACAACCATGTGAAGGTTATTGGTATCATTTTTGTATATCACATGTATATCTATTTGATCTTCATGCTCTCAGATCTCAACTTTCTTTCTTTGTCTGATGTAACTTTTTCCTTGTTTGTTTATATTTGTCTGAAGTCTGGTTTATCTCTTTCTTTCTTGATTTTATCTGCATTGTTTTCTAGATCTCTGTTGTAGTTATAGTATCCTCATATCTTCTTCAGTTTCTGAAATCCATTTAATGTTGCTCTTACTCTTCCATAATTTCTCTAGACAATTATGTTTTCTAGTGTCATGGTTAGGAGACCAAAGGATGAAATGCCCATTCCTGATCATGCTCGTTGTCAGTTCTATATTCATTTCAAGGTAGCATCCAGTATCTGGTTCTCTCTCTGTCTCTTTCTCTTGGTGTGTGTGTGTGTGTGTGTGTGTGTGTGTGTGTGTGTGTGTGTGTGTGTATGTGTATGTGTATGTGTATGTGTATGTGTATGTGTGTGTGTGTGTGTGTGTGTGTGTGTGTGTGTGTGTGTGTGTGTGTGTGTGTGTGTTTTTCTGTGTATGAACCCTGTGATTATTCTTCTTCCTATCTTCAACTTTCTATTTCTGCAGTGTTGGCTGTTTTCCACTCTTTCATTAACTGAATTTTCTATAGTTGCTTGGCAGAACATGGCAGCAATATTAAATAGGAACCACTTCCCCAATGTTCTGCAAAAAAGCTAAATGGTTTCACTTACATATGTTTATTTATTTATCACATTCTTGATACTAAACTTGTCAAAGCACAAAAATTATAAAATATTACATATTTACAAATGTACAAAATCTTATCATTCATATCAAAACATCTTTATAACAAAAACATTATTCTGTTTAATTAAATTATAAAATTATATACATACATACAGGTTAAATAAAAGCTAGCAAATCAGCTTGGTTGATTTTACAAAAACTATTAAATACCAGTACTTTAGTTAAATAGGTATAGTAACATATGGCACAAAAGTTAAGTGCATAATTAGATACATACATGGATAAAAGAAGTTTAGTTTTATATAGGTATGGTTTGATAATTACGAATTTTTGTGTACAGAGTTATGAAGCAGTCCTACAGATTTGAGCAAAATTTGAGGTATTCATTGTAAGTGGATTTTTTAAATTATTTTTTAAATATATTAATGTTTGGTTTTTTTAATGTTATCTGGCAATGCACTGTAAAGAATTTTTGGTTTGTAAACAGCAATGTCCTTATATATTGATTTTCCGTACACATCCCTACAATAGTCATCCCTGATCCTTGTTCAGTACTTGTGGATCTCACTATTCAAAGCTGAAACTCGATGGTTTTTAATTAAGCAGATACTTCAAATATAAATATAGATGGTAAGGTCAGGATTTTTAATTCCTTAAAGATACCTTTACATGATGATCTGTAAGCAACATCACTTGTTAATCTTAAAACTTTTCTTTTGCAGCTTAAAAGACTGCTTTGTAAAAGAGGTATTTCCCCAGAATACTATACCATACCTCAGTAGACTATGCAAGTATGTCTAATAAGCACTTAATACTGTTTTGGTATTACAGCAATCTTTACGCATTCGGAATATATAACAGTACTTGCTTAATTTTTTTGTAGTTGATCTCACTTCCTTCAATTTTGTTGGTTGCAACCATGCCTAGAGTCTCTCTTTATGAATTTTGTCATATTCTGGAGTCACTATGCATGTCTTTTACATGGATTAAGGAACTACATTTTCAGCTTGTTGTCTGGCAATTATTATTATTTGTACATCATCTGCTGTTATTTTTTCTCTATCCTGGAATTATTTTTTACAGAATAAAGAAAAAAAGTTAACTATTTAACAAGACACTGAAGAAACTCAAGATCTGAACATATTATTCTCCCAAAGATTCATTATATGACACATTAAAACTTGGTCTGTAACAGCCAGCACTGGGGAATAATAAGAAAAAAATCCTTTTGTAGGTACAAGCAATTGTAGAAGATCTAGTGAACCACACATTGCTGATAGTGATGGGTAGAGCAGCCAGCATATACTTCTTGTACAATGCACACAAATTGCGCTCCCTTGCTGCAAATGTCTTCCAATCTGCATGAGTACAAGATTGCTCAAAAGTTGCTTTCAAATTATTAAATTTATGAAATTCAGTTGCACTATCATTTCTTGACATAGAAACAAGGGAGAAATATTTTTCATGTATAAAAATACATGACAGTACCATAGTTCACAGAACAATTGGCTCTTTCCTTCTGGAGGAGAAAGGGATGGCTTGGGGCAGGTTAAAAAAGAAGAACAGGTCAGACAGACCTCAAAATGATGGGAACCTTTCCCACACGCCTACACTGGGTATCACTTACACAGGGTGTGTCTGACATGCTATTTTTTTTTTTTTAAACTTACCCCAAGCCAAGTCTCTCACCTCCACAAGCAGGAACTGATTGTTCCAAAAGGAACATAATTACTGTATTTAGAGAAAAGCTCCCACTACTACTCTTATTCTGCTCAGTTACTGTTTTTATCTGTTACTACATACTAGAAATTTATGTAATTTCCACGTACATAATGCTCAAGTTAAAGCATATTTGATGTGAATATGATATTTAACCAGAATTTACATCGAAAAGTCCAACTGTTCTGATAAATTACAGAAAGCATGACTAAAAAAGTACCCTTTAATTTAATTTTGCATATTTGGTGATTTTTAATATCCTGTCAGATTTATGCTGGCTTCGTGTTACAAACTTTTTCACCATAACATAAAACTCCATTCTGAACTCTGGATAGTGATGACTAATTTGTGTAGAAATTATTTTTATTTTCAGTATTGTCATTGCGAATTGCACATTTAATCCTAAATCACTTTTGTTGTTTACCACAAATACTATTACAAAATAAACATATTAACATGAAAATGCAATAATCACAAGGTCTCTGAAGAGGCACTTGCAAGGTGTTTGGTTATCAACATAACACATCATTCTTATGACATTTTTGTAGAATTGTTGGTATGTAGTACATTTGCACTGAGAATGTCAAAAACATCTGGACGGTTCCTAGCAATGAGTGTTCCAGAATTGTTGTGCATGTGGCACTGCCTGTTTAGTACAGAAGTTGTGTTAAAAAGGAAACCAAACTTTTGAAATAGCATGGCAACTACCAAAGGCAGCGGTCAGTGGCTACTAAGTGCACTTAGTGGCAGATTTAAACAACAAAGTGCCATTTTCCACGTTTCGATGTGATTGTTAGTAAGCATAGGAATTACAATTATGAACAAATTAAATTGGAAAGAACACAAAGAAAATGTTGTGGGGAAGGTGAACCAAAGAGTGTTTTATTGACAGAACATTTAGAAAATGCAACAGATCTACCAAAGAGACTGCTTATACTACGCTTGTTCGTCCTCTTTTGGAGTACTGGTGTGTGGTGTGGGATCTTTACTGGACAGGATTAAGAGAGTATATCAAGAAAGTTCAAAGATGGACAGCTTGTTTTGTATTATCAGGAAATAGGGGAATGAGTGTCACGGACATGATACAGGATTTGGGGAGGACATCATTAAACCAAAGATGTTTCTCCATGTGGGGGAATCTCCTCATGAAATTCCAATCACCATTTTTGTCCCCAGAATGAAAAAATATTTTGATGATGCCAACCTACATACGCAGAAACAATCATCACAATAAAATAGGGAAATCAGAGCCCACACAGAAAGATATAGGTATTTGGTTGTTCAGCGTGCTCTTCAAGAGTGAAATAATAGAGAATTATTGTGAAAGTTGTTCGATGAACCCTCTGCCAGGCACTTAACTGTGATTTGCAAAGTAATCAAGTAGATGTAGATGTATATGAAGCAAGCTAAAGCCATTGAAATGAACATGTGGACAAGCTACCTTTTGGATTAGTGCCAAAGTGACAATGAAAGAGCTTGAAGAAAAATACACATATGTGATATTTTGCTACATATTCATTCAGCAAAAGATCCATACCCAAAGACTGGAAAGTTGCATAGGTCACACCAATATTCAAGAAAAGCAATAGTAGTATTCCATTAAATTGCGGCCTATATCATTAATGTCGATGTGCAGCAGGATTTTGGAACATATATTGTGTTCAAACATTTTGAATTACCTTGAAGAGAATGGTCTGTTGACACACAGTCAAAATAGACAGAAAACATCATTCTTGTGAAACACAATTAGCTCTTTACTCACACAAAAGGTTGAGTGCTATTAACAAGGGATTTCAAGTTGATTGTGTGTTTCTAGATTTTTGGAAGGCTTTTGACTGTGTACCTCACAAGCAGCTTGTAATTTAATTGTGTGCTTCTGGAATATCATATCAGTTATGTGATTTCCTGACAGAGAGGTCACGGTTCATAGTAACTGACAGAAAGTCATCGAGTAAAACAGAAATGATTTCTCTCACTCCCCAAGGTAGTGTTATAGGCCCTCTACTGTTTCGTAATTATATAAACGATTTAGGGGCCAATCTGAGGAGCCCTATTAGGTCTTTTGCAGATGATGCTATCATTTATTGCCTAGTAAAGTCATCAGAAGTTCAAAACAAATTGCAATATGATTTAGCAAAGATATCTGTATAGTGCAAAAATTTGCAATTGACCCTAAATAATGAAAAGTGTAAGATCATCCACACGAGTGCTAAAAGGAATCCATTAATCTTCAGTTACACGATAAATCAATCAAATTTAAAGGCCATAAATTCAACTAAATGTCTAGGAATTACAATTATGAACAATTTGAATTGGAAAGAATGCATAGAAAATTTTGTAGAGAAGGCAAACCAAAGACTGCATTTTATTGGCAGAACACTCAGAAGATGCAACAGACCTACTAAAGAGACTGCCTACACTATGCTTGTCTGTCCTCTTTAGAAGTACTACTGTGTGGTGTGTGATCCTTACCACACAGGATTAACAGAGTACATTGAGAAAGTTCAAGGAAGAGCAGCACATTTTATATTATTGGGAAGTAGGGGAGGGAGTGTCACAGATGTGATGCAGAATTTGCGGTGGACATCATTAAAACAAAGGAATTTCTCATTGAGTTGGGATCTTCTCACAAAATTTCAATCACCAACTCAACAAAGCTGCAAAAATATTTTGTTGACACTGACCTGTATAAGGAAAAATGATCATCATAATAAAAGAAGAGAAATCAGAACTTGCACAGAAAATATACATGTTTGTTTATTCTATGAACTGTTCAAGAGTGAAATAATAGAGAATTTTTGTGAAGGTGGTTCTGCAAACTCTCTGCCAGGAATTTATGTGTGATTTGCAGCGTTGATGATGATATTTGGTTTGTGGGGCGCTCAACTGCGTGGTTATCAGCGCCCGTACAATTTCCCAACCTTTGCTCAGTCCAATTTCGCCACTTTCCTGGATGATGATGAAATGATGAGGACAACACAAACACCCAGTCATCTCAAGGCAGGTGAATGTGTGATTTGCAGCGTATCCATGTAGAGGTAGATGTAGATGAACATGGTAAAATTTTAACAGAGATATTGCAATTGCTTAGCTGAGTATATGGAGAGGTCTGTGTGAGTCACATGCAGTGCAATGAGTGGTTTAAGTGTTTTCAACATGGTAGAATGTCAGTTGGTGGTGAACCCAAGCCTGGACAACCTTCCACATCAGCGAAGATGACCATGTCGACAGATTTCATTCTGCAATCTGAGGAAATCATTGTTTAACTGTGCAAGAAGTTGCTGCCGAAGTGAGCATCAGCATAGGATTATGCCATCAAATTTTGAGTAACAGAATTGAGAAGCAACGAGTTAGTACAAAATTTGCCTACTCATGTATCACTCCTTGTCTGTACTTATCTAGCAAAACATCACATTCCTGTTGTGCACCATCCACCATATTCTCTGGACCTACTTTATTTCCCAGGCTTAAAACTATGTTGAAACGACAGCCTTACAAACCACAGAGGTAATTGAGGACAATGCAACAAGAGACATGCACCCCATTCCAGAAAATGCATTCCAGGAGGCTTTCCAATAGTGGAAGAAACATTGGTAACGTGTATTGTCAATAGAGCGGATCTGAGAGTGGCAGTGCTGGAAATGTTGTACAATAAGCAATAAAGGTGTCTCAGTGGAAGTTCAGTATCTTTTTGAATATGCGTCATATATATGTGTGCACAGCAGAATAGTTGGTCAGTAAGTTCCAGGTGAGCATCCACAGTGTACAGATTAATCTATTTACCTTCTTGATAAATAAATAATTAATAAGAATAAATACTTTTTTTGCCTTAGCTGCATTGTCCCAGAACATTATGCCATAGTGGTGAGTGAAAGAAAGCAAAGTATTGCACAAGTTCTGTAGGCAAGTCAACACAGTGAGTGAGAAGTGCAAAGTAGGCAGAACTGAGTGTTTGGTTAACTTATGCATATGCTCTTCCCCCATGAACCACGGACCTTGCCGTTGGTGGGGAGGCTTGCGAGCCTCAGCGATACAGATGGCCGTACCGTAGGTGCAACCACAACGGAGGGGTATCTGTTGAGAGGCCAGACAAACATGTGGTTCCTGAAGAGGGGCACCAGAACATTATGCCATAGTGGTGAGTGAAAGAAAGCAAAGTATTGCACAAGTTCTGTAGGCAAGTCAACACAGTGAGTGAGAAGTGCAAAGTAGGCAGAACTGAGTGTTTGGTTAACTTATGCATATGCTCTTCCCCCATGAACCACGGACCTTGCCGTTGGTGGGGAGGCTTGCGAGCCTCAGCGATACAGATGGCCGTACCGTAGGTGCAACCACAACGGAGGGGTATCTGTTGAGAGGCCAGACAAACATGTGGTTCCTGAAGAGGGGCAGCAGCCTTTTCAGTAGTTGCAGGGGCAACAGTCTGGATGATTGACTGATCTGGCCTTGTAACATTAACCAAAACGGCCTTGCTGCGCTGGTACTGCGAACGGCTGAAAGCAAGGGGAAACTACAGCCGTAATTTTTCCCGAGGACATGCAGCTTTACTGCATGATCAAATGATGATGGCGTCCTCTTGGGTAAAATATTCCGGAGGTAAAATAGTCCCCCATTCGGATCTCCGGGCGGGGACTACTCAAGAGGACGTCGTTATCAGGAGAAAGAAAACTGGCATTCTATGGATTGGAGCGTAGAATGTCAGATCCCTTAATCGGGCAGGTAGGTTAGAAAATTTAAAAAGGGAAATGGATAGGTTAAAGTTAGATATAGTGGGAATTAGTGAAGTTCAGTGGCAGGAGGAACAAGACTTTTGGTCAGGTGAATACAGGGTTATAAATACAAAATCAAATAGGGGTAATGCAGGAGTAGGTTTAATAATGAATAAAAAAATAGGAGTGCGGGTTAGCTACTACAAACAGCATAGTGAACACATTATTGAGGCCAAGATAGACACAAAGCCCATGCCTACTACAGTAGTACAAGTTTATATGCCAACTATCTCTGCAGATGATGAAGAAATTGATGAAATGTATGACGAGATAAAAGAAATTATTCAGGTAGTGAAGGGAGACGAAAATTTAATAGTCATAGGTGACTGGAATTCGTCAGTAGGAAAAGGGAGAGAAGGAAACATAGTAGGTGAATATGGATTGGGGGGAAGAAATGAAAGAGGAAGCCGCCTTGTAGAATTTTGCACAGAGCATAACTTAATCATAGCTAACACTTGGTTCAAGAATCATAAAAGAAGGTTGTATACCTGGAAGAATCCTGGAGATACTAATAGGTATCAGATAGATTATATAATGGCAAGACAGAGATTTAGGAACCAGGTTTTAAATTGTAAGACATTTCCAGGGGCAGATGTGGATTCTGACCACAATCTATTGGTTATGAACTGCAGATTGAAACTGAAGAAACTGCAAAAAGGTGGGGATTTAAGGAGATGGGACCTGGATAAACTGAAAGAACCAGAGGTTGTAGAGAGTTTCAGGGAGAGCATAAGGGAACAATTGACAGGAATGGGGGAAAGAAATACAGTAGAAGAAGAATGGGTAGCTCTGAGGGATGAAGTAGTGAAGGCAGCAGAGGATCAAGTAGGTAAAAAGACGAGGGCTAGTAAAAATCCTTGGGTAACAGAAGAAATATTGAATTTAATTGATGAAAGGAGAAAATATAAAAATGCAGTAAATGAAGCAGGCAAAAGGGAATACAAACGTCTCAAAAATGAGATCGACAGAAAGTGCAAAATGGCTAAGCAGGGATGGCTAGAGGACAAAAGTAAGGATGTAGCGGCTTGTCTCACTAGGGGTAAGATAGATACTGCCTACAGGAAAATTAAAGAGACCTTTGGAGAGAAGAGAACCACTTGTATGAATATCAAGAGCTCAGATGGCAACCCAGTTCTAAGCAAAGAAGGGAAGGCAGAAAGGTGGAAGGAGTATATAGAGGGTTTATACAAGGGCGATGTACTTGAGGACAGTATTATGGAAATGGAAGAGGATGTAGATGAAGATAAAATGGGAGATAAGATACTGCGTGAAGAGTTTGACAGAGCACTGAAAGACCTGAGTCGAAACAGGGCCCCGGGAGTAGACAACATTCCATTAGAACTACTGATGGCCTTGGGAGAGCCAGTCATGACAAAACTCTACCATCTGGTGAGCAAGATGTATGAGACAGGTGAAATACCCACAGACTTCAAGAAGAATATAATAATTCCAATACCAAAGAAAGCAGGTGTTGACATATGTGAAAATTACCGAACTATCAGTTTAATAAGTCACAGCTGCAAAATACTAACACGAATTCTTTGCAGACGAATGGAAAAACTGGTAGAAGCGGACCTCGGGGAAGATCAGTTTGGATTCCGTAGAAATGTTGGAACATGTGAGGCAATACTAACCTTACGACTTATCTTAGAAGAAAGATTAAGAAAAGGGCAAACCTACGTCTCTAGCATTTGTAGACTTAGAGAAGGTTTTGGACAACATTAACTGGAATACTCTCTTTCAAATTCTGAAGGTGGCAGGGGTAAAATACAGGGAGCGAAAGGCTATTTGCAATTTGTACAGAAACCAGATGGCAGTTATAAGAGTCGAGGGGCATGAAAGGGAAGCAGTGGTTGGGAAAGGAGTGAGACAGGGTTGTAGCCTCTCCCCGATGTTATTCAACCTGTATGTTGAGCAAGCAGTAAAGGAAATAAAAGAAAAATTCAGAGTAGGTATTAAAATTCATGGAGAAGAAGTAAAAACTTTGAGGTTCGCCGATGACATTCTAATTCTGTCAGAGACAGCAAAGGACTTGGAAGAGCAGTTAAACGGAATGGACAGTGTCTTGAAAGGAGGATATAAGATGAACATCAACAAAAGCAGAACGAGGATATTGGAATGTAGTCAAATTAAATCGGGTGATGCTGAGGGAATTAGATTAGGAAATGAGACACTTAAAGTAGTAAAGGAGTTTTGCTATTTAGCGAGTAAAATAACTGATGATGGTCGAAGTAGAGAGGATATAAAATGTAGACTGGCAATGGCAAGGAAATCGTTTCTGAAGAAGAGAAATTTGTTAACATCGAGTATAGATTTAAGTGTCAGGAAGTCGTTTCTGAAAGTATTTGTATGGAGTGTAGCCATGTATGGAAGTGAAACATGGACGATAACCAGTTTGGACAAGAAGAGAATAGAAGTTTTCGAAATGTGGTGCTACAGAAGAAAGCTGAAGATAAGGTGGGTAGATCACGTAACTAATGAGGAGGTATTGAATAGGATTGGGAAGAAGAGAAGTTTGTGGCACAACTTGACTAGAAGAAGGGATCGGTTGGTAGGACATGTTTTGAGGCATCAAGGGATCTCAAATTTAGCATTGGAGGGCAGCGTGGAGGGTAAAAATCGTAGAGGGAGACCAAGAGATGAATACACTAAGCAGATTCAGAAGGATGTAGGTTGCAGTAGGTACTGGGAGATGAAGAAGCTTGCACAGGATAGAGTAGCATGGAGAGCTGCATCAAACCAGTCTCAGGACTGAAGACCACAATAACAACAACAACATGCATATGCTAGTGCCCCCTTAGTTTATTATGCATCTGGATGTCCAGGATCTTCACATATGGAGCCTCATCCAGTATGTGTCTACTAATCTATACTTGAGGTACTTTTAAGTCATTTTTATTAGTTTGTAATTGCATAATATGTGTCTTTATAAGGTTAAGAATCATGCTGTTTGATGTGAAAGACTGTTTTTTCATCTTATTGTGGTTGGAGAATCAGAATGGTGTGCGAACTGTATTTTAAACAGCTCAGATGAGTCAAGGGATACCTCCGCTTAGTCTGAATGGACTTCTATTAGTTGTGGTGTGCCTCAAGGCTCAATTCTGGGGCCACTGTTGTTTTTTTTATGTTTATAAATGATTTACAATTGTGTGCAAGCCTGCCTTACAAATTTACTCTTTTTGCTGATGATACCACCATCTTCATGAGTGGAAAATCAGATGTTAATTTTGAGGAGTCCGTTAACAACATACTCTCTGAAGTGATTAACTGGTTCAGTGTTAATGGTCTCTCTCTAAACTCAAGTAAGACAAATTTTATCCAGTTCCATACAAAAACAAAAAAAGTTAGAGAAATAAATGTAACATAGAAAGAATGGATATGTCTAAATTGATAGCAAAATGAACTGGACCTTCCATATACAACGGACCCTAAAAAAATTTAGCTCGGCTATGTTTGCTATCAGAATGATGTCTTCCATTGAGATTTAACCACTATGAAGTCCGCATACTATGGGTATTTTCACTCCATTATGTGTTACTGAATTATCTCCTGGGGAAATTTACCTTTGGCAAAGAAAATTTTTGTGACCCAGAAAAGGGCTATTAGAATTATGTGCAGAGTACCCCCTAGGACATCATGCCATAACCTTTTCAAAAAGCTGCAAATAATGACCGCTGTATCCCAGTACATATATTCGCTGATGTGTTTTGTAATTAAGAACCCTGCACAATTTCCATCAAATAAGAACAATCACAAATATAATACAAGAGGGAAAGAAAATCCTCATTGTGAACTTAAGAACCTGACAGTTGTTCAGAGAGGTGTCAAATGGTCAGGAACAAAAATTTTTAACCATCTCACTGACCAGATAAAATGTTTAAGAGAAAATGAAACTCTTTTTAAAGCAAAACTAAAAGAATATTTGTTAAATATGTCTGTTTATACATTAGAAGAGTTTTATGATGCAAAAAGGGAAATAGCATTTAGATAGAATTATCCATCTTGTTAACAAAGAAATGTGCTTGCAATTTTTCTCCAAATTAAAACATGAAATTTTGTATTAACACTCAAAGAAATCTGCTGTTATATGTACAATATCTGTTTTTCCTCTAAACTTTGTACTAACTATATGCAGTTATGTAGAACATCTTATATATCTTTTTGTATGTTTGTTGTTTTGTACGTTTGACTCGTTCCACATCTCATGTGATGTGCTCACAATAGAAGATCTATGGAACATGAAATAAATTTAAAAAAATAATAATAATATCTGTCATATACATCATAACAGTGATAAATAAACCAGTGGGTTAGTTTCCACATAAAAACATACAGCTCTGGGCAGAAATACTGTCATTTGAAGAGAAACTTATTACAAGTAAATGAGAAGCCAAGATCAGAATACAACAGCAGTGTAAAAAGTGTATTGAATGAAATACAGGATTATTTACAATAACTGAGATAACAGTTCACAATAACAACATTTTTTGTTAGATACTGGCAACGTAATATTGACAAAAGTTTCTTGATTTTGCAACTGCATTTTGTCTGTGGAATAAATATGTTTGTGAATAGAGATACATGTCAACAGACAATAGAGGTACATTCGACATATTACTAGACAGACAAAATAATCAGTCAACAGTATAACACTTGAAAACATGTGTGGCATATTGAGTTACTTCTCAAACAGGGAGATGCAAAAGGATTGCTATCAGTATGCATTTGTTTGGTTTTATAAATTTATTCACAAGGCAGTCTCAAAGTGAGGACGTACTAGCTTGCTGAAAAAAATCTAATATTCCTTAAGTCAAACGATCTCTCTCTCTCTCTCTCTCTCTCTCTCTCTCTCTCTCTCTCTCTCTCGTGTGTGTGTGTGTGTGTGTGTGTGTGTGTGTGTGTGTGTGTGTGTGTGTGTGTGTGTGTGTGTCTTCATATTTGTCAAACAAAATGTATAGTTTTCACATAGTTTTGTGATAAAGCTATCTTTGCTATAACTGATAAATGTAAACATAAATTTAAACAGTGTTTTATATTCCAATAAAGTGATATTAGTATAATCTAATCAAGGCTCTGCTTTACATCTTTAAAACCATTAAAAACCATCAGGTACTTTCTTTTGTATATGGTCATAACAGTCTTTTGTCTTCATTATAGCCACACTGTAATTTTTTTTCCAGGATCACATAATCAGTGCTATCCTTGATCCTCGCCTTGCTCTATATTTAGGGTACAGGAACTTCCAGCCAGCAAATCCTGCACCAGCTATTACCACAATTATTACCAGAGTAACTGGAAAATGAGAACATGGTCCTTCAAGATGTTCACAGTTTTAAATAAATAGCATGATTCTTTTATGATAAAAGTAAAATTAGAACTTAAAATATGCTTAATTTGCACCGATGTTGAGTTTTCTATTGGATCACTTAACATCACATTGTATGAATACATAATCTGTGGCAGTGGTACTATCTTGAATTACCCATATAAATATCAGGAGCTACAGCAAAAACCGAATGCGGTATACAACACTGAAGTTTTATCCCAGCAGGTGGAAGATACTAAATGCATTCCATTACAAATAAAACTGACCTCAGAATAAGAGAATATCAAATATGACTACCAAAAAATTATTACTGCTGTCAAGTACTTCATTATGACTTATTTGCCTCTCACATTCCAGAGAATGTTGGTTCAAATTACATCTTATCCATTCAGATTTAGGTTTCCCATAGTTTCCATCTTGTTTAAGACAAATGCTATGATGGATCTTTTGAGGAGGATTCAACCAATTTCCTTCCCCACATTTTCCTCAATCCAATCTCATGCTAAATCTCTGACATCCTCTCTGACTCATCAACATTATATTAAACCCTGATCTTCCTTCCTTCCTTCTTTTTCTATAACTATATAATTTCACATATGAATTAACTAAATAAAAGTTGAATGAAAACTTAATAGAATTACTTACTTATTACAACCTCTCCTGTATTGTTATAGCAGGTTTCTCCAGAATTGTTTGTTCCTTTATAAAATTTAATTCTCTCACCAACTGTTGGAATAACAGGTATAGCACTGCTTTGAAGTGAACCTTTCCATGAAATGTAGTCAGTCAAACTATCCAGGAATGTAAACTCTGCAGAGAAGTTGTGTATTTAACTAATGAAATAAAGTTTTCAATACAAAAGTACTCTTCAAATGTTTCATACTAGAATCAGAATTGATACTCACTATAAAATTTAGGATTCAAAGATTCACTCTTAACAAATGAGAAGTGATTTCCTTCCAGAACAAATTTTGGAAGTGCTACATTATAACTAATTGTTGCATCATTAAGATTCACAGTGTTGAATCCTCTAGGGTCACTAATATTAAATATTTGTATTTGTTTCACTCTTTCCCCTGCTTTATTTTCCAGGTTGTAAGTAGCATGAAGGTAACCTGAAATATTAACAAGAAGGAGAATTAATTACTGTGCTAATAATGCATTAATGCAATGATTAAAATAAAAGGCAAAATTAATTAGGCCCAAAGTAAGGGCATCATAGTAAACTGTAATCTTACGTATAGTGTTTTGCAGGTTCAAATGGCTCTGAGCACTATGGGACTTAACTTCTGAGGTCACCAGTCCCCTAGAACTTAGAACTACTTAAACCTAACTAACCTAAGGACTTCACACACATCCATGCCCGAGGCAGGATTTGAACCTGCGACCGTAGCGGTCGCGCGGTTCCAGACTGTAGCACCTACAACCACTTGGCCACCCCAGCCGGCTGTTTTGCAGGAAACAGTCTACATTATAAAATAGAAGAGCCACTTAAAAAGTAATACATGAATGAATCACAAATATGTATGCCTTATGCCTGTATCAGTATTTAATTCTAATTAGTTAAAGTGACCCTGTTACAGGTTTGAAAAATATTTCAGTATGAATTACCTGGGAATATTACTTACTAGATACTTGCAGGAAATTTTTCATCGGTTCAGAGGGTGACCTATAGTCAGACACTGCCTCTTCAAACATTTCTTTCAGTTGTTGCCCATTCAGCGTTACAGAATAAATGTAAGAATCATTCTCAAAGATCCCATATATATCAGCCACACTGATATTACCTGAAATCGTGCAAATGCTTATTACTACTAAAAGATATCATTGTAAACATTAAAGATGTTGATGAGATAAATATACTTGATCCAATAATATTCGGTCCATGTAAGAATATGTAACAGATATTTACACTGTCCAGTTACATTAATGGTGACCAAATGTCGGAAGCCTGAATATCCAGCTTTTGCAGCACGGAACACTTAAAGACATCAGGGATGTGGAGCCATGTGGACTCCATTGCCACGGCCAGCTGTGCTAGGTTTCTCGGCTGAGGATCCACGGCACGAACAGCCCCGTCGAAGTTGCCCCACAGATTCTCAATTAGGTTTAAATCCAGGGAGTTTGGTGGCCAGGGGTGTACTGTAAACTCACCCTTGTGCTCTTCAAACCACACACGTAAACTGTGAGCTGTGTAACACATTGCATTGTCCTGCTCGTAGGTGCCATCCGACCGAGGAAAAACAAACTGAATTTTGGGGTGTACATAGTCCCCAAGGACAGGTGCATACTTGTGTTGATCCACTGTGCCTTGCAGAATGATGAGATCATGCAGGGAATGCCATGAGAACATTTCCCAGGCCATAACATGAGCAGGGCATTTGCTTTCAGACATTTCATGCCACACCTGCCAACAGCCATCGGTCTGATGGAGCATATCACTGATGAACAGCAGTCAGTATGGATGCATGAACTAGGTAGCTGCTGTGGAGGCCCATAAGCAATAACATTCACTGCACGGTCATTGAGGAGACACTGTGGTAGCCCCTTGACACACCTGGGCAGTCAGTTTCTCACAGTCGCCGTGCTGCTGGTTTTGGATAGTGCCATTTTGCCTTAGACGGTATACTTTAACCTTAGAGGCACATGAACACTTAACAAACTTAGCCGTCTTGGAAATGCTTCTACCCTTGGGCTGAAAGGTGATGATCAGGCCCTTTTGGGCATCAGATCAATCACTCAGTTTTGTAATAGGACTTAGTGAGGGACTGTTTATGAACTGTTCAGTACCACACAAGACAGTTCCTCAGTGTTCCACCCAATCCACATTACATTCATTATGTAATGAAATATCTTTTGCTTCATAATTTATCTTCATATGCTAATACATACATTATGTACATGATGTAGCATATCAATTTAGCTTATCAGCCTACAAGGTAAAAGTAATTAGCCATAATCTGTAATTATCAGTAATGCATTATTTCTGAATCAGCAATTTGATAATGGGTATGAGAAAACTAATTATGTAATTTTTGAAAACAATAAGTGAAGATCTCATGATAATGTCAGTATCAAATTCCAGCTTGTAACTAATTAGCAAATTAATCACTAAAATTTGATTATTTCATGTAAGGCCAAATTAACAATTCAAAATGTTTCATGACATCAGATGTGATCAAATTTGTGTAGGATCTTAGAGAATCATGTTATTAAAGATGCCAGACTCAGAATTCCTGTAATTAATTTTGTAATTACACCTTCTAAAACTTTCAGACATAAATAAATGACGTTTTGGAGATTCTGACTAAACAAAGTTTTTGTATAACATGTGAAGCTTGTAATCTAATTCCACAGTCTGTAAAGTTCTCCTATTTACGTTAGCACAATAGGTTATTCAGTAATTAATAAGGTAACTGTAATTTTGTGTCAAGCATTGTTAACCACATTTCATCATTTTATTTTGGTCTCAAAACCTAAAATCCAATACTTGAAACTATATTCATTATAAGCAAACATTTGTTTACTTCAGAATTGTGATAACAGAATATTTTGTAGCCTTCTAAACTGCTAACTGTAATTTGATAGATCTATTTTGTAAACAATAACACCAAAAGAGCATGTACTGTCAAGCAAGTATATAAGCAGTGCTGCATGTTAAATAAAAAACAAGTTATGGGTTGTCGTTGATCTGTAATGGGAGGTCTGTGTAATTACATTGTTTGAGAAAATATAGGCTGTCAAAAGGAAGGTTCGCTGGAGTTTACTTTTATTTAAAACATCAGAGCATCACATGTTGAGTTCTCAGGACTATCTGGAAATGGATTAAGCACCCCAATGTACAGTTTCTACAACATGCTGGAGATTTCTGTTATAAGATCTAAGCAGTCAGCCTTCTAAAGTTCACTTAAATTGACAGCAACTTGTTATTAAGTTAATCAGTTTCTATAAGCATGGAGTTTAATTAATTAATCACAAGGTGGCTATGTTAGAGTTTCTGCATTACAGCAGAGACTGCACTGTTTGCTGCATCCCTCTGACATGCTTATATACCCTCCACTGCCAGTGTTGCCACCTGTGAGTGGTTATTGAACGTTGATGGCAAACATAAATGTGATCATATTGATGCGACTGGACTATGTACTTAATGGAGTGTTAGAATGGTATGTGTCTCAAAAAATACATGAAAGATAAACGTTGTATGTCTGGTACATTATTTGGCCTTAGATGCCCTCTCTCTTCAACTAATCAATCTCCCATCTCCATGAAAATGAATAAAAGGTATTCATAAGAATTTTAAGTGTAGTAAAGCTGACAGAATCATTGTCATGGAAGCACTGGAGCAACTAATTATGTTGCAGGTCACAACACCCAAAGATGACAGTGGTCATGCATGTGTGTGAGTTGGGCATATGTGTTTGTCTGTCATCTAATAAAGACTTTGAAAGCTAATATTTTTCAACAGTCTACTTTTAAATGTGCTTGTCTGCCAATCAGTGCCTTCTCTGTATGGTGAATAGCAATCTGTCCAATTCATGCTGTGGTTTCTGTATTCACAATTTTAGTTGTTTTTTATATTGGTGGGCAACACAAGAAAAAACATACTGAACTGAGAGTAAAGCACAACGGAATGCTTTCAGCAGTAATGTATTTTGTGTTTGTGTGCCGTGAGACTATTGATATGCACTCATGACATGCATTTCTGATGTTTGCTGTGGTCTCGTAAATTCAGTGCAGTTCGCTTTATTCTTTACTGAATGTTATTGTAAGCTTTCATTGATGAATAAAAGTTAATTCTGCACCCTTAAGGGGTACATACCATAATTTATTTGTGTTGCCTATTTCACTACATAATTGCTGGCCCTTAATAATGTTCATATCTTTCTGTGACTAGTGTCCTTGACAAACAGTGAAATACATACTCAAATGATGGCGGATGACAACAAGCTATCCCTCACCACCATTGACAACATCAGTCAACACTGCAATGACATACAAGTTTTGGAACTCACCACAGAATATGAACCCTGTGCAGTGTAATGAAAACAGCACTAGTTCTGTAAAGACCCCAGAAATGCAGGCAACATGGCCAGCTCCATACCACAGTGCAGTGAATGCTACTGCTAAAGTGGAAGGCAATGTAAAATCGAACTTAAAAACTCTGTTGGTCCATGTAAATTCTTCCATGTCATGACCACATGTAATGATAAACTCTATAATGGAACCACAAATGCAGGTGACCTGGTCAGTTCCAAACCATGGTGCAGTGAATTTTCCTGCAAAAATTGAGCATGTGGTTATATCAGCCTCAAGAACTTTAACGGTACTGGTGACATCGTCCATGTGTGACCACAGCTTGGAGCAACAAACTATTCATCCAATGGATCCATTTCATCTGGAACATGCCTGCAATTACAGGCTCTGCTCCCCAGTTCGTCTGCACCACTCCTTCAATTACAGGCTCCATCATTTATGCCCATCCAACCACAAACTTGGACTGCAGTAATGGAAAACATATTTTGTCTACAGTAATGACCAACAACAACAAAACATTTGCTCTGATGATTAATAATTTGGAACACCAAACTACAGCATTGGGTTTGGACATTATTGTGCATGCTCCACGAGACTGAGCTTACAAAAAGCTAAAAGTATGTTGATTGTTTGCTATACAGAATCCACCGACCTCAAAATCAGGCAGGTGATACAACAAGGAAAAGTGATGAAAGAACCCCATCAGAGTTCCCGCGACATATATGTAATTCAGTAAACAGCTCCACAGTGTCCAACATTGTGTTGCTACGCGTTTGGCAGCAACTACTACTGGCACAGCACTGGCAGAATATGACAATAAATCACCCAACAAATGGCTATAGGTCATTGATAGGTTCTGTATAATCCTCATAGTTTCCTGCAACAGTGGCTGTGGCAGCATTGGCGGACTGCCTGACCGAACCCGGGCTGTAATTACACCCACAAGTGCTTCTGAGGAAATATGGAGATTATGAACCACAATAGTAGTGTTGGCAGCACAGGTGCAGACGCAGCAGTAACAGTGGGGTACCAACAGTCAACCATAGGCCCAGTGTAACCTGGTGTCACCATCACAAGGACTACGGTGACAGGGGAACAACATCCAGGGGGTAGCTGGTGCCACAGACATTTCTGCCAAAATGCTGTAAAGTGTACCTCACCATGCTGTTGTCCAAATGGCAACTGCAATCTGAACTAGGCACGACAGTCTGCACATCCGACAGAAAGTGCCAACAGTACAATAACATATGCATAGAATGTCAATAAACATTCAGAGACAGTCTGAACCACAATAACCAGTATGTACACTGTAGCAGTTCAGCATTTACACACTACCCTCAACAAGCTATCTCCACATTTACATACTAATGCATCTAAAGGTCTTTATGTATCAGACAGGCATACAGGCACGAGAGATGTACTCTGACTTTGGTACACTGCCTGCCAGCTATGCACCAGGCAACAAACATATTCAGGCACGGTTTAAAGCAGTTGACAACTCTGCAATCAGCACCTATGGCCACAAAGTGCTCACCTTCAATGTCGGTCTCTCCAACCCTTCCAGTTGATCATTTGTAGTTGCTGATGTTGCTTATTTTGGCCGCTGACTTTGTCACACACTTTGCACTAACAGTGATCTGCAGAGAACATACTTGCTGGACAGAAGTGAGAACAGTGCAGTATAAGGGGCCAGAAGTCTCCCTGCTTACAGTGCATTACAGAGGGTTGACATGTCTATGCCTCTGACAAGCACATCACAGCTTCTTCAGCATGCAATATTAAAAACCCCACACAACTGACAATGGAGTGCTTTGATTTACAAGCTGAGCCACGTGTTGCGACAGCAAGGTGTGATCATGTAATACAACACAAAGAAGATATTTGCAATGAAAACCAGGACATGAAAGCAAAATTATCTCACATGGAAACTGAGTTAGTGATGGCCAAGACTGTAATTGCCTATTTGAAATGCGGAAATGCTCCTATAAAGAGGACACCTGAGAGCTGTGCAATAAAATCATCAAGCAAGTTACAGATGCAGGCTCACTACAGTGGCATCAAGCATAATACAGTGCATCACACCTGCACCACAGCAAGATAACCCATCTCATTACGTGCATGCAGAACTGCACTTCAACAGCATATGGAAACAATGGAAACTTTTGAGGAGGTGTTTCAGCTTGGGATCATCTGTGGGTCTGACAGCCCGTGGTCATCAACCACCTACATCTCTTCTGCAAGGAAGGCAGATCATGGGGGCCATGTCGCAATTACTATTCTTTAAATACAAGAGCAATTGCAGACGGGAGCCTGGTGCCCAATGTACAGAACTTCATGTGCACCTTAGGTGGTGCAAAGGTTTTCAGCACCCTTGTCAATTGAAAAGCAGATAACCAAATACCATTAGTGGTGAGAGGCATCCAGAAGGCTGTGGTGATCACATCATTTGTTTATTTGAATTTTTATTCATGCTTTTAGCCCTTAAAAATACTGCATCAACAGGATGACGTATTGAAAGGACTTCCATTTTCTTTTGCTTACTTGGGTGACATTTTGGTGTTCTCTATTGACAATAAAGTACATGAACAGCATGAGATTAAATTTTTAGATTAGATTAATTATTCATTCCTTAGACCCATAAAAGAGGGAATCCTCCTGGGTGTGGAAAACGTCAGATAAACACATTACAAAAATGTAATTAGAAAAACTTGAGATTCATTAATTTTAATGACCCTCAGTCAATAAACAGTACAATTATGTACATGAATTAAATTTAAACTTCTAATATTTACAGGTTTAATACTTACATCTGCTTTCATTCAATCCATCATTCAGACATTTGCTAGTTTCTTGGCTATTACAACCATGTATTGTCAAAAATTAAAGTAAATTATTCATTTCAATGATCCTCAGTTAAGAACAGTCAGATTATGTACAAGATTTAAAATTAAACTTCCACTATTTACAGACTTAAGACGTACATCTGCTTTCCATACATCCATCATTCACACAGTAGGTAGTTACTTGGCTGTTAAAAACCAAGTATTGTCAAAAATTAAAGTATAATAAATTTTCATTAAAATGGTATACTGCACTTGTTGAGAAACTCATGGAGGGAACAGAACGAGCTGGCCACCAAAAATTCTTTTAATGTGTGTGAAATGTGGTAGTGTTTGACCATGGAATAATTGTGAATGAGGACAAATGCATCACTGGAAATGCTCAAATCACTTTCCTTTGCCAAACCATTTTGGCCAATGACATGCCATTGAAAGAGAAGACTGCAACACTAAAAATCCTGCTCAAAACCAACAGATTATCAGCAACAGAGGTACTTTCAGGTAATGGCAGCTGTACAGGCACCTCTCATGGATGTGCTCACAGGCTGTGACACCATATGATGGTGACCTGTTAAGTGGACACCCAGATGGAAAAGGCATTCTGCAGTCTCCAGGTGAGCATAAATTAGCAGTGCTTCTCATTTGTCCTGTGTCTCACATTCACCTGACTATGATTATCAGTGTGATTCAGTTAGGAACTGGCACAGCACTCCACCAACAGGTTGGCCAACATAACTCTTCTCAAAAATGATGCAAGCAGCCTGGAAGTGCACATGATAGAGAGCTGTTCACAGTTCACGACACAGTCAGATACTTTTGATCTCAAATCAAAGCTCGACAAACGTTTATTTTTATCAGACCAGAAAATAGTTACCTTCATGTTCAAGAATGTTAATGAGAAGTGCTCACCTAGACAGTTCCATACTGGGTTCATAAATCAACTTACAACTGACATCTGCAATGAAAAGGTGCCAACAATTTTTTGGCGGACAGCTTCCCTCGTAACTGTGGCACGATGGAAGACTATAGACTAGAGTGAACTCAGTGCAGAGAAGGGCACAGATCCACAGCTGCAATCACTGTTAAGGATTTCTCCACAGGGCTACACCTCAGTCAGATTCCTGTGGCAAGCTCAAAGTTAAAGCTGTGGCATGAGCTCTCCCAGAATGAACCACACCCATACATTTTTCAGAAATTATGCGAGACAGCCTTCAATAGCATCCACAGACTATCTCAACCAGGGGACAAGACTACAATCAGGTTGCTTACAGACTGCTTTGTGTGGCCCTCTGTAAAGAAGGACACACGTTTGTGGGCATGTCCCTGCATCCCATGACAACAGAGTATAGCATCAAGTACACATTGGCATCACTAAATTATAGGGTGCACCAGCTAGATTCACCTATGTTCACATCAAACTGGTCGGCACTCTTCCACTGTCAGATTGACACAGGTACTTGTCCACTGCCATGGACAAACATACAAGATGGATGGAGGCAACTCTATTACTGACATTTTACCTCAGCTAAAACTAGTGCAAAACATTTACTTGTATGTGGATTGTGTGTTTTGAGTGATTGCTCCCAACTACAACCAATCAAGGTTGCCAGTTTCATTCCATCATATTCCAGGAGCTAGTCAAACTATGCATCTTTCAATAACACCACACAACTAGCTATCACCCCACTGCTCGAATACTGCTCAGCAGTGTGGGATCCGTACCATATAGGGTTGATAGAAGAGATAGGGAAGATCCAATGGAGAGCAGCGCGCTTCGTTACAGGATCATTTAGTAATCGCGAAAGCATTACGGAGATGATAGATAACCTCCAGTGGAAGACTCTGCAGGAGAGACACTCAGTAGCTCGGTACGGGCTTTTGTTAAAGTTTCGAGAACATACCTTCACCGAAGAGTCAAGCAGTATATTGCTCCCTCCTACGTATATCTCACGAAGAGACAATGAGGATAAAATCAGAGAGATTAGAGCCCACACAGAAGCATACCGACAATCCTTCTTTCCACAAACAATACGAGACTGGAATAGAAGGGAGAACCGTTAGAGGTACTCAGGGTACCCTCCGCCACACACTGTCAGGTTGCTTGCGGAGTATGGATGTAGATGTAGATGTAGATGTAGATGTAGATACAGTAGTGGCACAGCACCTTAAAGGCATCACTAAAGTGTCACCAAGAAAAGTGGACCGGCCCACCTCCCTCGGTTCTCTTAGGCCTCCAAACAGTGTTCAAATGTGACATTGATGCATTTACGGCCAACACGGTATATGGCGAGTGTCCATACTTTCCGGTGGACTACTTAGTGCTAGCACCACTGTCTGCCATGCTACCAGTGTTAAAGACTGCAATGGAGCTCCGTATGCCACGGCAAACTGGCTGACACTGACGGCGGCGGTGCACAAATGCTGCGCAGCTAGCGCCATTCGACGGCCAACACCGCGGTTCCTGGTGTGTCCGCTGTGCCGTGCGTGTGATCATTGCTTGTACAGCCCTCTCGCAGTGTCCGGAGCAAGTATGGTGGGTCTGACACACCGGTGTCAATGTGTTCTTTTTTCCATTTCCAGCAGTGTATATAGAAATAGTGGTGAGTCCTTATGAGGGGGCCGGGGGTTTCCAAGATTTTCTGCATCTCAGTGTGGACGGAAGGAATGGAGTTGTCAGGAACAGTTTTGTATGCTGAGACATCGAAGAGTTGTCAAAGCCCGTCTGTCAATTACTTCTCATGGTAAAATATCACAGTGGTGGGGCCTTTTTCCACAGGGGAGGATGATAATAGAGTGGTCTGTCTTCAGGTCAGGGACAGCTTAGTATTTGGTTTGAGTAAAGTTCAAGGTTTCGATGATGTTTCTGAGGGACGCTGTGCGACAATGCTGGAAGTTAGGAATTCTTTGAACGTCCAAAGAGGGTGGTTCTGCAGAAGAGAAGGGGGACTTTTGGAACTGGACTTGGAACTGATTTAGGCAGCATTTGAAGTTCACTCTGTTGGTTGTAGGTTGGGGTTGAATGTTGAAGTGGTATTTCCAATTAGCATTTGAGGTCCTTGACTAGTGTAGTGTGACTGTATTTGGTGTGGCACTGAAGAAAAGAACAGATGTCTCAGGTTTGGGAGGGATCTTTGGTTGTGTATTGCTACTGCTGGTGCTGGTGGTAGTGGTGGTGGTGGTGGTGGTGGTGGCAGTGGTGATGTGAATGGTAGTTGTGGGAGAGGGATACGGCTTTTGAGATATTTTAAATTTGATTAGCAGGCTATGATACTTACTTAGCTAATGTGAGTAATTTTGTTCAGATTTATGGATGGCTTCAAGAAGAATTACATTGAGAATGCAGTTTTTGGGATTGGTGGTTGGCAGATGTAATCTGTTGGTCAAGGACAAGGAGGATACGAGCTAAGGACTGAACATTCTGGAATCTGAGGACTGGTAGAAAGAGCGGTGCAACCAGAGTTGGGAAAATTTAATGTGAGGTCTGTAGGAGCAGTACTTATTGTTAAGCAGGAAGAGGATAAGTTTGTGGTATTGTTATTTGGCTAAAGCAAGAGCATGTTTGCTGTAGGAATACAGGTAATGATCTACTGGGTTGGAAAGTGTTAACTAAATGGAGGATCAGTCCAAACATGTGGAGACATTCATCACATAATGAGCATTCAAATATTACACTTTCTTGCAATTCTAAACAGATGTATCGATTAATCAGTAGGAGGTGTGACCCCCCCTCCCCCCCCCCCCCCCCCCCCCCCCATGAGGCATGAGTATACCCTTGTATTCACTGAGGCATGGAACCAAAAAGGCTCTGAATTTCATCTTGAGAAATTTTTTGCAATGGCTGAAACACCTCCTGTGTCATTTCATTAGGACTGCTGGTAGGAGGCTGGTATGGAAGTATACAGCTTAGCTTTGCACACCAGATGAGCTTGATGGGTGGCATTGCTGAACACCACAGAATGCCACTCAATATCCTAGTTGGTCCTGGCTCTAAATTATGTGAGCCTTTGTTGTTTGTAGCATAGTGTAGCAGTCAGTGACATATGAAAGCTCAAAATCTCAATCAGGCTTCCAGTAATCTCTTGTAGAGGGTTTGTGGTGACACTCTGTACCTAAAATCTGCCAAGATTTCTGCTTCCACCACCTGTCCCTTCTTCAGAGCCAATAGCACAATCCTAAAGTCTTGTCATGTTGTAGTTCTTCTGGAAGACCTTGTGCCTACTCTTTTTGCCAAAATGTTTTCCTGATACCACCTCATCACCACTCATTCTGTAGTCATTATGCTATAGCCAAATGTCTGTGCCATCTTTAGGTGTTTCTCTCATGTCCCTCATGAAAGGGGGGATCTTTCTAAAAGTTTGAGTGTGCTGTGTTGCAATCTCCACCTGAAAAGTTCCAGTAATGTTAGGCACATGAATGTTGTAGAAACGGCTTCTCTCTGTACCAAAAATAAGATTGCATAACGATGAAATTCTAATCGTCGTGTGTGTATTTGTGGGGGGGACTATGTGTGTGAGGGGGGGATGGAGAGGAGAGAGAGAAGGAAGAACAGAAGGGGAGAGGGAGGGGGAAGGGGGGAGAGACAGAGAGAGAGAGAGAGAGAGGAGGCTCTGGTTGAAATGGAAGTGTTCCTCCATGAATATTAAGATTTTCTACTGATGTGAGCTTCTGGCACCGATGAGGTATTGATCTGAGTATCGTCTTTGAACTAAGCCAAACATTATTTTTTTGCAGTTCTGTCATCCAGTTCTTTGTAAGTCTTGCTTGTGCAAAGAGGTGAATAAATGAACTCCTGACAATAAGGTGTTGTGCAAAGAGGTGAATAAATGAACTCCTGACAATAAGGTGTTGTTTGGACATCCACCTCACTGGTGACCCCGAGTTGTAACATCTTACGTTTTCACCATTATACTGTGTCCGCGGCCTCCGCACCAGTTTTTTTCGTGTGTATTACATCAAAAAAACATTCAAACAATGCCTTTGGCCTAACGCCGGATTTTGAGATCGACATGCATCGTGTTGCGGCCGATGTACACCTGCCAGAACTGCCACACGATTCCATCTCACTCGACGATTACGCCGATTTCGCCGGACCTTTTCGTGCCTGCAACAATAAGTGAGGTTAGGAGTGTGCATGTGTGCATGACTCCTGCTATCAGTCTCCTTTGTTCCCACCAGATGTGCCCTCCCTCACTGACGGTGCAGTTACCTCTTACGGATCTCCGTGCAGTGTGGGACCAATGCCGATTTCTGCAAATGCTTCGTTGGACAACCTACCACCACCAGGACAATGATTTGCCACGCCGCAATCCATGCAGTACCATGTGGATTCCTGCCACGTGGCCGGAACTGCTTCAGCATCCGACCACACCCGTGCCTGCCTTGTTCAGCATCAACACATGTATTCTTGCTTCAGTACCTTGGCCTGCAACAGGAACAATAACTTGTTATCTGTGCCTGACCTCCACCTCCGTCCCAATGCTACGCCTCAATGTTTTGTGCCACGACATTCACCTTATCCACACACCGTTTTGAGTGGAGTGACTATGAACAGTGAACATTCACACATTCCGGCCGACGTTCAACACCATTTTCCTCACTGTGCTTCTGGACAGCTCGCACCTCTGCTGCCTCCCTGCAACACAGGTGGCTCCGACTCTGATTGCACGTCGAGTTTTCTGCGGACTGGCACGCGTTTTCAAACTTTGAACTTTTTCTCACCTGTCGCCCCCGCACCGGCTCCAGTCGAGTTTCCGCTTCCATTCTCAGCACATCTCGGTGCCTCATCCGCGTCGGTCTTCAACGACACGTCAATCTGAACACACCCGCAACGTGTTGAACTTCCGCAACTGCAATTGACACATTATGGTGTCTCACCCACAATGCACTTCCACGTCATGACAGATCACGCTCAACCACAATGTGTCACCTTCATGCTGCCACCAGACCAACCTTCGTCGCCATATACCCTGGAGACACACTCTCCTGGAATACTGCAGCAACAGCAGCTCGTTTCAGGCAGTGCCCTGACGAATTCAACTCAACCTGTTCTTCCGAACATTCTACAACGCTTCCCGACGCTGCCGCTGTTCAATCCCGACAGGGCAACAACCTGGTTCAAAATTGTGGACGAAGTCTTCGACCATTTCAAACTTGACGAATCAACTAGATTTCTGTGCCTTATTACCCACTTGCACGACCAGGAGGGCTCGGTTGCTGACCTGGTTGATGCCCCGGACTCAGCTACCCGGTACACTCACCGAGACAGCAATACGGCAAGTGCTCCACATTGAGCAACTGGGCAATGACAAATCTTCCCAACTCTGGAGACGGCTTCTGGCCCTGGTCAGTGACGATCTACTCTCCCACACAGCTCTCCTTGCCATCTGCTCAGATAAACTACCTCCTCACATCCGCTTTGCTCTGGCTCAGAGGTCTCCTGAACCTGTCGAGCAACAAATGACAATTGCTGACAAACTACATAATGCATCACTGCTCTATTTCGCCAGCCACTGCCTACCTGGCAAGTCTCAGGTTCAGGCTCTTTGTCCCATGGCCGGGGCCGTACTGTACTGACTGTTCCGCTCGCTCCAGGAAGCAGTAAACAAGCAGCTGGGACGTCACCAGCTCCGCACTCGGTCACGCCCCCTCCTGCAACCAAACCTGCTGTGCCACTGAACCTTGGCCACCGCCATTGGCAACGAACGTTCCGCAGGAAATGCAACCGCATTACCTGTACTGTTACTTCCACACACGGTTTGGTGAGGAGGCACGGAACTGCAGACCACCCTGCTGCTTCCCAAATGCCAGTCGCAGGTAGGTCCGGGTGCCACCTCCTGCACACAACATGACAGGCACCTCCCAGTGCTCCATTCTGTCCGGGAACAATTGGATAATTATATATAAAATTAATATAATTAAATATAAAATTTATATTAAAGACATTTCGTCGGGATACTTTTTCCTAGTGGACACAGACGCCGATGTTTCGCTGTTGCCTACATCCTTAGTGTCATTGAACATCCACCCTCATCATACTTCACTGCAAGCTGTGAATTCAACTAAACTACAATGCTCGGGTTCAACCTCACACGTCGTCTCACTCTCCGCAAACTGCAAACTCGAGTGGACTTTTTTAGTGTGCAATATTGAGGAACCTATTGTAGGCATTGACTTCTTGCAACACCACAAACTTTCATCAGACCTAGTGCGAAACACCACGTTTCATCACCCGTCCAAAACTCACTTCCCCTGTGCTCCGTCGAGCAAACCCCCCGTGACACATCGGTGCGGGCTCATCTCGTCCGTACATGCTCGTCTCTGTCGACGATGTTACAAGGAACAACGCACAAGTGCCTTGTCGAGCTAGAAAATGTCACTCGCATATGCAAGGAAAACTTTGAGCTCTCCCTCCGGCTCCACAAAACTCAGCTCCAGCTCTCCAGTGCAGCAAAGGAACTACAGACACTGCAGCAAGGACAAAGCAAGGTCAGTAAGTGCGCTGAATCTGCTTGTAGTCCCTCCAATCGAGCCTCCGTGTGCTTACCTCCCACTACCCCTCGCAACTGTGCTATCAAGTCTGCCATAGTATGTACTGACAGTTCCACAGGACCACACCCCCCTAAGACGGCAGCATTTGACACTCGGCCAGACACGAGTGCACATGCGCAACGAGCTTCACGTATTCCCGAACTGACAGCTCCTACCCCTTTCCTCACAGACAGCACCTCAAACTATGCAACTTCGGTTCCTGCGTGCTGCTGTGCGACCGCCACTCACAACAAAAACAGTGCACTCGCGCCTACTGCTTCGTCCGCGACCGTGCTGCCACAGGCCGTGCCCTCGGACAATGGACTCACTAATGCTTCACGAGCTCTACCGAGCTCACCCGACCACGGTGCCACTGCTTTGAGCCGGCGGCCATTTTGTCACGTTGACTCCTGGGACACTTTGCCGCCTCGGATCCTGTCAGATCCGCCGAGTGGCTCCGAACACCACGACCGTGCTCCGTCTGCCCCACCCGCCACACATTGTAAACAAGCCTCCTACCATGGAGCCGGCAACATTTCTGTCATCACCAATGGCACGGTTCACAAGCTTCGCCTCACGCAAGGCCCTCCGATCTCCAGTAAACCACGTCGACGTTGTCCCGAGTGCCTCTCCGACCTTAAAAAGCAGATTTCTGAACTTCTAAGATCCGGCGTCATTGAACCCTCTGCCAGTAGCTGGTCTACGCCCATACATATGACACCCAAGAAAGACAGGTGCTGATGCATGTGCGGAGACTAGCGTCGACTAAACGCACGAACAATTATGGACACCTACCCCATACCCAACATTGCCGACTTTACCAGTTCCCTCGCAGGTGCGAACATGTTCTCGGTCATTGCAAACGGGCCTACCACCAGATCCCCATGGCACCTGAAGACATTGAGAAGACAGCAATCACCACCCCAATTGGGTTATTTCAGTTTCGACTCATGCCCTTCAGTCTGAAAAATGCAACGCAGACCTGGCAACGCTTCATCAACGAAGCGCTATTCGACCTAAAATTCTGCTTTGCATACCTTGATAATGTTCTTGTGTTCAGCTCCTCCATTGAGGACACCATTCGACATGTGCAAACTGTTATGAACAATTTTGCAGCAGCAGGCATCAAGACCAACCAGGACAAATTGCAGCTACATCAACCCACTGTCACCTTTCTTATTTTTCGGGTCTCTGCCAACGGCATTTCACCACCCCCTGAGAAGGTACAAACAATACTAAACCTACCCAGACCTGCGTCATTCAAAGAGCTCCGGCACTTTCTGGGGACGGTTAATTATTATCGCCGACATCTACCTCGAGCTGCAGAGATTCAGGCTCCACTGACGGATGCCTTGGCAGGCACCCACACTTCTGGATCTCGGACCGTTCCATGGACCCCTGCTATGACTTACTCTTTCACCACCCTCAAAAGTCTTCTTGCCAAGGTCTGCACCATCGCGCATCCTCATCCCAATGCGCAGCTTTTCATCACCACAAACGTGAGCGATACTGCCATCAGCGCTGTCCTTAGCCAGACAATCGACGGCCAGACTTCGCCTCTGCAGTTCTTCTCGCACAAGCTCACCAACGCACAACGGAAATATTCCGCATTTGACAGGGAGTAGCTCGCGGTCTACGAAGCGATCAAGCATTATAAGACTGACGTTGGGGGACACCCTTTCTATGTTTTAACGGACCACAAAGCCCTGGCTGCGGCCATTACAAACCCACCAGCGGACCCGCCTTCTCGCCGCTTCAGATACATGGACTTCATACCGATGTCAGACACAATATAGTTGCTGATTTCCTTTCATGAGTCAACCCTGTTCATTCGCTGTTAGACCTCTCTGAACTGCCTATCCTCCAACCCGCCGATGAGGACACACAGGACTTGATTTCAGACTCCACCTCTTCACTACACTTCGTCCACACCACCTTCCCTGGCATTTCTGGTGAGATCTAGTGTGACGACAGTACAGGCACGTTACGCCCCCTCATCCCAACCAAGCTCAGTCGAGCTGTCTTCAACACACTGCATAATTTAGCCCACCCCGGTGTTCCTGCGTCCACCCGTCTCGTTGCAGAGCACTTTGTGTGGAGAAATGTCAACAAGGACTGCCAGCAATGGGCACGCTCCTGCGTCATGTGCCAATGCTGCAAAGTACACAAGCACACTTCACCCCCCCTCGGCGCCTTTTCGATCCCTCCTGGATGTTTCCAGCATATTCATATTGACATTGTCGGCCCTCTCCCCTCCTCTAATGGGTTTCGTTATGTCCTCTCGTCTATCGACCGAACAACTCGCTGGGTCGAAGCTGTGCCCCTCCCCAATATTACGGCAGAAACTGTTGCTCAAGCTTTTGTCGAGTCATGGGTAACGCGTTTTGGATGTCCAGCTATCATCATGACTGACCAGGGCAGACAATTTGAGTCAGCCCTGTTCAACGAGATTTGTAACATCTGCGGCATCCGGCGCATCCATACCACAGCATATCACCCGTAAAGTAACGGGCTAGTTGAGCGCTGGCACCGCACTTTCAAAGCGGCTCTTCGATGCCATGACTCTCTATAGACGGAGGCCCTTCCCCTTGTGCTACTCGGCATTCGTGCGATCTATAAGGAAGACCTCAAGGGCACAAAAGCCGAGTTCGTATACAGCCAGAACATTGTTCTCCCTGGCGAACTTGTGACCCTTCCGCTTCTCTCCCTCAGTCTGACTTATCTTCCTTTGTGGACTGCGTCAGATACCACTTCATCAACCTCCATATCCCTTTGCCTGCCAGCCACTCCCGCCCTAAGGTTCACATCCTGAAATCTCTGGACAATTGCGAATACGTCATGCTCCAAGATCACACTGTCCGTACTCCCCTCCAACCTCTGTAAACCGGCCAGTACCGAGTTCTCCGGCGCTCAGCCAACACCTATGACATCCAGATAAAAGATTCAGTTGTCACAGTCTCTATCAACAGACGTAAGCCTGCTCATGTCAAGCCTTCTTCTACCCCCCTTCAGGTCACGACCAGCCACTCACTGTCGTGGCTCACGATGCTCTGACCACTCCCTCCAGGTCGGACTTACACACTCAATCGAGTGACCTCCAGCTTCATTCGTCGAGCTCTCCTCCAACCTCGCTCCCTGCTCCGGTCTCACGCACTCCGTCGAGTGACCCCATGCTCCCCAAGTCGAGCTTACCTATGATCATGCCCTTGCCCCCTGTCCCTTTGCTGGTCCCTTCGACCTCTTCCCCTTCGCCTGCCTCGCCCTGCGAGGTTTCTCACACCCCCCCCCCATCATGAACGTGCCCTCGCTCGAAGTGTTTGTGCCTGTTCCCTCGGACATAATCCACGACATCTCCATAATACTATGTGATGATACACTGTTCATCGTGTGTTTCCCTTCAATCTGGTGCTCATGACACAACCTCTGCCATTCCCTGCCTCCTGGTGAAATGTGTTCCCCTCTCGCCCGACATCGACTTGGACATGCTTCATATGTTCGCCACGCCCACCGGAGACATCGTCGTCGTTGCTCCGTTCCTCCCGCAAACTGCCTGCCTACCTGTCGCCGCTCGACCAGCACGCCCAGTACGATGCCCGGAGTGCTTCAACAACTTCCAGGTTTGGTGGCCGGACCTTCCTTCACGACATCTACCCACTCGGCTCCCCGATGACGCTGTCGAGCTGACCGCGGTCTGGCTCCCGCGAACCACCCCTGCCAACGCCATAATCAACCCCTTCCCCCGGCCTCTCAAGAGTACTCCATATGGCAGGGGTTGGGGAGGGGGGGGGGGGGACTGTGGCGCCGATGACGTCGTCACCAGTATTGATCTGAGTATCGTCTTTGAACTAAGCTAAACATTATCTTTGTGCAGTTCCACCATCCAGTTCTTTGTAAGCCTTGCTTGTGTAAAGATGTGAATAAATGAACTACTGATGATGAGGTGTCATTTGGAATAACTGACCCAAGCATCCACCTAAAGCTTACAGGGTTATTACAAATGATTTAAGCGATTTCACAACTCTACAATAACTTTATTATTTGAGATATATTCACAATGCTTTGCACACACATACAAAAACTCAAAAAGTTTTTTTAGGCATTCACAAATGTTTGATATGTGCCCCTTTAGTGATTCAGCAGACATCAAGCCGATAATCAAGTTCCTCCCACACTCGGCGCAGCATGTCCCCATCAATGAGTTCGAAAGCATCGTTGATGCGAGCTCGCAGTTCTGGCACATTTCTTGGTAGAGGAGGTTTAAACACTGAATCTTTCACATAACCCCACAGAAAGAAATTGCATGGGGTTAAGTCTGGAGAGCGTGGAGGCCATGACATGAATTGCTGATCATGATCTCCACCATGACCGATCCATCGGTTTTCCAATCTCCTGTTTAAGAAATGCCGAACATCATGATGGAAGTGCGGTGGAGCACCATCCTGTTGAAAGATGAAGTCGGCGCTGTCTGTCTCCAGTTGTGGCATGAGCCAATTTTCCAGCATGTCCAGATACACGTGTCCTGTAACGTTTCTTTTGCAAAAGAAAAAGGGGCCGTAAACTTTAAACCGTGAGATTGCACAAAACATGTTAACTTTTGGTGAATTGCGAATTTGCTGCATGAATGTGTGAGGTTTCTCTACCGCCCAGATTCACACACTGTGTCTGTTCACTTCACCATTAAGAAAAAATGTTGCTTCATCACTGAAAACAAGTTTCGCACTGAACGCATCCTCTTCCATGAGCTGTTGCAACTGCGCCGAAAATTCAAAGCGTTTGACTTTGTCATCGGGTGTCAGGGTTTGTAGCAATTGTAAACGGTAAGGCTTCTGCTTTAGCCTTTTCCGTAAGATTTTCCAAACCGTCGGCTGTGGTACGTTTAGCTCCCTGCTTGCTTTATTCATCGACATCCACGGGCTACGCGTGAAACTTGCCCTCACGCGTTCAACCGTTTCTTTGCTCACTGCAGGCCGACCCGTTGATTTCCCCTTACAGAGGCATCCAGAAGCTTTAAACTGCGCATACCATCACCGAATGGAGTTAGCAGTTGGTGGATCTTTGTTGAACTTCGTCCTGAAGTGTCGTTGGACTGTTATGACTGACTGATGTGAGTGCATTTCAAGCACGACATACGCTTTCTCGGCTCCTGTCGCCATTTTGTCTCACTGCGCTCTCGAGCGCTCTGGCGGCAGAAACCTGAAGTGCAGCTTCAGCCGAACAAAACTTTATGAGTTTTTCTACGTATCTGTAGTGTGTCGTGACCATATGTCAATGAACGGAGCTACAGTGAATTTATGAAATCGCTTCAATCATTTGTAATAGCCCAGTATATCCAGTACTTTCAGTACAGGCAAAAGCTATTTGTACAGATTGAGGATGGTGTGTGGACATGATAGCTATCGCATGTATCTAACATTACTGTAACTTTTCAGGTGGAGACAACACAGTATATACACTGCCTGACAAAAGTAGTGAAGCACCCAAAAAGAGAGGAGGAAATTAAATGAAACTTAATGGGTTGAGAGGGTATGTGATGTTAATTCAGGCTTTACAAAATCAAGTCAGTTTTCCATGACCTTGTCAGTATTAGCCCATGTGTCGGTATGATGTTACATTCCCCTGTGGCCTGGATGCTTGCACTGTTTTAGTTATGTCATAAAGTCATTGTATCCTTTCCTGAGGCAAGCTGACCAACTGTTGTAACAGGTCCGTGATATCGTGGACACTGGTGGTGGGACAGAGTTTATGTCCGAGCTGGACCAACACATGTTCTAATGAGGACAGATGTGGGAATCTCACTGGCCATGGGAGTACCTCAACATTACACAGACAGTTCTAGGAGAAATGGGCCATATGTGGATGAGCATTGTTCTGTTGAAAAATGGCACCATGATTCTGCTGTATGAATATTGACACATTGAGGATACAGGTTGTCCTTGACATACCATTATATCATCAGGGCTCCCTCATCAATACCAGCCATGACCTCAAGTTCTGCCCAATGGCTCCCACAGTGTGATGCCAAGAGTAACACTGCTTTATGTCTCCAAAACATTAGAGGAGGAACTCAATGAGATGCTACTCATCAGTAGTCCATACTTCCCAGTCACAGAACAGTTCCAAATGCAGATGTTTATGTTGTGGTGTTAATGGCAGCCTATGCATGGGATGTTAATTTCCTTGTCTGGTTGCTGCTAGTTACTGAACAATGATGCACTGCCTTCACATTCCCATACAGTCCACTATGGGCCACTATCACATCAAAATCCCCCAAAAATCTGGATATTACATGATTTGACTAGCTGGCCAAATAGAGGCCCACAATGAGATCTGTTTCAAACTCTGTCAGATTCTGAAAAGGCTGTCTCACATGACTGCACATGATCTCCTTGTCCTTCACAGTGGCCACTCAACATCTAATGCTGTTCAGACCCCTTGGCCATTCTATCTGTCACAGAGTATTGCAACTACAATAATTTACATACCTGTTGATGGTGTGTATGTGAACACGTATGTATAACATCAAACAATGTCTTCTGGATGCTTCACTTTTTCTGACAGGCAGAGAATATATGAGCTGTGCTCAAAAAGTAAGGTGACTTTATATTTTTATGAAAAAATGTTTATTTATTCATCAATATTCATATTGTCCCCTTCAAAGTAATCCCCCTCAGTTACAATGCAGTTGTGCCAACACTTCTTCCAATCCTCGAAGCACTTCTCATAACCACTCTTTGGTACAGTCTTGAGTACTTCCAGTGAGCAGTTTTTATTTCCTCAATCATTGAGAATCTTCATCCTTTCATAGGTCTCATCAGTTTTGGGAGCAGGAAAAAGTTGCAGGGGGCCAAATCCGGTGAATATGGTGGCTGAGGCATGATTATCATATTGTTTTTGGCCAAAAAGTCTCTCACAAGCAATGATGAATGAGCAGGTGCATTGCCATAATGCAAAAGCCATGAATTGTTTTTCCACAATTCTGGATGTTTTCTGCTTATTGCTTGTCGCAAATGGCACATAATGTCAAGGTAATACTCCTTATTGACTGTACAACCTTGAGGCAAAAATTCATGATGCTCTACACCACAGTAATTGAAAAAAAACAGTGAACAAAACTTTGACATTTGATCGAACTTGGCGTACTTTTCCAGTCTTGGCTCTCCAGGATGCTTCCATTGGGATGATTGGGCTTTGCTTTTGACATCATAACCATAAACCCATGTTTTGTCACCAGTCATCATCACTGATGTCATTCAAGAGCTCCTGAGCAATGCTCATGCGAAGGTTCTTCTGCTCAAAATTGAGAAGTTTTGGAACAAACTTCGCTGACATACATCTAACGCCCAAAACATCTGAAAAAATTGCTTGACACGAGCCACCCAATTTGTCAACATCCTCAGCAACTTCTCTTATGGTAATTCAATGATTTTCTAAAACAATTTCCTCCAGAGCATTGAGTTTATCATCTGTTGTTGAAGTGCTAGGGTGTCCAGAGTGAGGTTTGTCATTGGTATCTTCTCGTCCATCTTGAAGAGCTTGTACCATTCATAAACATTTTTTTTAAAGTTAAAGTAGACTCACCATATGTCACTGTCAACATTTCAAGTGTTTTGGAGCACTTGATTCCATTTCTCACACAAAATTTGATGCAAATTCTTTGTAATTTTTTGTAATAATCAAAAATTGCCGAGCACACTAAAACATGTCTAACCTTTCTATCTGTCAAAAACAAAACAAATATGCTGTACACTTGAAACTGTGAACATGTTTTGGGAACATGTATTCCAACATAACAAAAAGCAAAAGATTGATAATCAAATGTAGATTGCCCGCACAATTTGAAAAGTCACCTTATTTTTTGAACAACCCTTGTATGAGGTTACTTGTTGATGTATACAGAAATGTCAGCCACAGAAGATGTATATAACTTGCAAAGGAAAATACCTCTTCCATTTCTTTGTGTGGCAAACAGTTTAGCCAGTAATTAATATTAAAATTTTTGTTATAGGAACTACCTTTAAAAACTTCCTGTGGCCAGAACAAGCCACCAACACATGGATGTCAAAACAAGTGACCATGCAGGAGACTTCATGGTTCATGTTTGCAATATGCAGAGGATATGTATAAAAAAAATCACATCTTTTCTGAGGGAAATATCCACCATGTGTCTCTACCAGCCAAGTCGGGAGGAGATACAGTTTTTCTGAAGCACACATTTTGTGACCAACATTTTTTGTTTGTAAAAAGCAGCTACATGAAATTTTGATCATGTGATCATTTTATATATGAATTGATTAGTTTTATGTCCTTCCAACACATTTCTGAGCTCAGAAATGTAGAGACACATTCATAAATATTAATTGAGTTAAAAATTGTACTTAGATTTTTGAGTCCTTGCAGCATTACTTGTAATTCTCATAATTACTATGTGTGTACAGTAACAACAGTCAATAATTTGTTGTTCAAAGAGATTTTGAGACTGCAGCTGAATAACAAATTGTTGTTAGTGTAGTGACAGATGGAATCTGCAAAGGCTGCTTCTATCTCCTAATTTATAACTTGACATATTCCACAACCCTCACCTTGATGGTAGGTTTTACAGAACAACATGTGTGAATCACTGAATGAAGTTGCAGACAAAATTATAACCTAGGACCCTACCAGAATTTACTGAAATTACTCCACTGCCTAAGCACAATATTTTGATTTCAGAAAAATCAAAAAGTATGCAGTTAATTCCCCTGGACATAGTAGTAAAATATGACAGATCATGAATACAACAAACCTAAAGAGAGAACTGTACACACTGAAAAGTATATGAAACATTTAAAGATGGCTTACACAATTTCTTCACTTATGACAGATAGAATGAGTATCAGTCTGCAATTCTTTGCTGATGACACTGTAGTGTATGGGACAGTGTCATCTGTTAAGTGTCTTTAAGAGGATGCAGGACAATTTGGACAGAATTTATGTTTGGTGTGATAAATGATAGCTCATTATAAATGTGGGAAAATGTAAACTGATGCAGACGAGTAGGAAAATCAAAGATATAATGTTTGAATACAGTATTAGTGGTGTGCTGCTTGACACAGTCACATTGACTAAAAATCTAGGTGTAATGTTGCACAGTATTATTAAATGGAACTAGCAAGTAAGGTCAGTTGTAGGGAAGACAAATGATCAATTTCAGTTTATTGGGACTGTTGTGACTCGCCGATCATTCAAAGCGCCGCCGTGCAATTACGCGTGTCCTCTATGTGCGGCGCTGTCCGCCAGCCATGCAGCAGCTGCGCCACCTAAGTGGCCAGCCGAGCAGCAGCCGCTAGACTGGGACTCAGTGCTCATTCGAATGCCAACGTGTACACATGTCTTGCTTGTCAACTTACTCTGTGACTTATATGTGTTGTGTCGTTCTGAAATATATGTGTTAAACTTGACGTTATAACAATTGGCGATGAGGATGGGATTTTTCCTTTTCACTGTTGACCCACAGCGTTCCATGGCTACTGTCGAGCAACTATTGCAAAATCTCCTTGAACAGCAAATGCTTCTAACAGCGGCGATTCGCGATTTCGTTGCGGCATCAAATGCGGGGCGTTTCTCGTCATTGGCTATACCTCCTTTTCCTCCTTCCGACGAGACGGCGGAAGACTGGTCTGATTAAGAAAAACGTCTTCGACAGCACTTCTTGGCATTTCATGTCACGGACAAACAACCATGCAAGTCTCTGTTCCTTTCCTGGATTTCACCTCAAATGTATCTGTTGTTGTCGCAATTGGCTCCTTTGAAGGATCCTGCGTCTTTGTCCTTTGCTGAAATGTGCTCACTTCTGTCTGCCTATTTTCAAAAGCAAACGCATGTGGTAGCCTCTCATGTTGCCTTTTATCGTTGTCAAAAACAGCCACATCAATCCTATCGCGCTTGGGCTACATCTACATCTACATCTACATTTATACTCCGCAAGCCACCCAAGGGTGTGTGGCGGAGGGCACTTTACGTGCCACTGTCATTACCTCCCTTTCCTGTTCCAGTCGCGTATGGTTCGCGGGAAGAACGACTGTCTGAAAGCCTCTGTGCGCGCTCTAATCTCTCTAATTTTACATTCGTGATCTCCTCGGGAGGTATAAGTAGGGGGAAGCAATATATTCGATACCTCATCCAGAAACGCACCCTCTCGAAACCTGGCGAGCAAGCTACACCGCGATGCAGAGCGCCTCTCTTGCAGAGTCTGCCACTGGAGTTTGTTAAACATCTCCGTAACGCTATCACGGTTACCAAATAACCCTGTGACGAAACGCGCCGCTCTTCTTTGGATCTTCTCTATCTCTTCCGTCAACCCGATCTGGTACGGATCCCACACTGATGAGCAATACTCAAGTATAGGTCGAACGAGTGTTTTGTAAGCCACCTCCTTTGTTGATGGACTACATTTTCTAAGGACTCTCCCAATGAATCTCAACCTGGTACCCGCCTTACCAACAATTAACTTTATATGATCATTCCACTTCAAATCGTTCCGCACGCATACTCCCAGATATTTTACAGAAGTAGCTGCTACCAGTGTTTGTTCCGCTATCATATAATCATACAATAAAGGATCCTTCTTTCTATGTATTCTCAATACATTACATTTGTCTATGTTAAGGGTCAGTTGCCACTCCCTGCACCAAGTGCCTATCCACTGCAGATCTTCCTGCATTTCACTACAATTTTCTAATGCTGCAACTTCTCTGTATACTACAGCATCATCCGCGAAAAGCCGCATGGAACTTCCGACACTATCTACTAGGTCATTTATATATATTGTGAAAAGCAATGGTCCCATAACACTCCCCTGTGGCACGCCAGAGGTTACTTTAACGTCTGTAGACGTCTCTCCGTTGAGAACAACATGCTGTGTTCTGTTTGCTAAAAACTCTTCAATCCAGCCACACAGCTGGTCTGATATTCCGTAGGCTCTTACTTTGTTTATCAGGCGACAGTGCGGAACTGTATCGAACGCCTTCCGGAAGTCAAGAAAAATAGCATCTACCTGGGAGCCTGTATCTAATATTTTCTGGGTCTCATGAACAAATAGAGCGAGTTGGGTCTCACACGATCGCTGTTTCCGGAATCCATGTTGATTCCTACATAGTAGATTCTGAGTTTCCAAAAACGACATGATACTCGAGCAAAAAACATGTTCTAAAATTCTACAACAGATCGACGTCAGAGATATAGGTCTATAGTTTTGCGCATCTGCTCGACGACCCTTCTTGAAGACTGGGACTACCTGTGCTCTTTTCCAATCATTTGGAACCTTCCGTTCCTCTAGAGACTTGCGGTACACGGCTGTTAGAAGGGGGGCAAGTTCTTTCGCGTACTCTGTGTAGAATCGAATTGGTATCCCGTCAGGTCCAGTGGACTTTCCTCTGTTGAGTGATTTCAGTTGCTTTTCTATTCCTTGGACACTTGTTTCGATGTCAGCCATTTTTTCGATTGTGCGAGGATTTAGAGAAGGAACTGCAGTGCGGTCTTCCTCTGTGAAACAGCTTTGGAAAAAGGTGTTTAGTATTTCAGCTTTACGCTTGTCATCCTCTGTTTCAATGCCATCATCATCCCGGAGTGTCTGGACATGCTGTTTCGAGCCACTTACTGATTTAACGTAAGACCAGAACTTCCTAGGATTTTCTGTCAAGTCGGTACCTAGTATTTTACTTTCGAATTCACTAAACGCTTCACGCATAGCCCTCCTTACGCTAACTTTGACATCGTTTAGCTTCTGTTTGTCTGAGAGGTTTTCGCTGCGTTTAAATTTAGAGTGAAGCTCTCTTTGCTTTCGCAGTAATTTCCTAACTTTGTTGTTGTACCACGGTGGGTTTTTCCCGTCCCTCACAGTTTTACTCGGCACGTACCTGTCTAAAATGCATTTCACGATTGCCTTGAACTTTTTCCATAAACACTCAACATTGTCAGTGTCGGAACAGAAATTTTCATTTTGATCTGTTAGGTAGCCTGAAATCTGCCTTCTATTACTCTTGCTAAACAGATAAACCTTCCTCCCTTTTTTTATATTCCTATTAACTTCCATATTCAGGGATGCTGCAACGGCCTTATGATCACTGATTCCCTGTTCTGCGCTTACAGAGTCGAAAAGTTTGGGTCTGTTTGTTATCAGTAGGTCCAAGATGTTATCTCCACGAGTCGGTTCTCTGTTTAATTGCTCGAGGTAATTTTCGGATAGTGCACTCAGTATAATGTCACTCGATGCTCTGTCCCTACCACCCGTCCTAAACATCTGAGTGTCCCAGTCTATATCTGGTAAATTGAAATCTCCACCTAAGACTATAACATGCTGAGAAAATTTATGTGAAATGTATTCCAAATTTTCTCTCAGCTGTTCTGCCACTAATGCTGCTGAGTCGGGGGGTCGGTAAAAGGAGCCAATTATTAACCTAGCTCGGTTGTTGAGTGTAACCTCCACCCATAATAATTCACAGGAACTATCCACTTCTACTTCACTACAGGATAAACTACTACTAACAGCAACGAACACTCCACCACCGGTTGCATGCAATCTATCCTTTCTAAACACCGTCTGTACGTTTGTAAAAATTTCGGCAGAATTTATCTCTGGCTTCAGCCAGCTTTCTGTACCTATAACGATTTCAGCTTCGGTGCTTTCTATCAGCGCTTGAAGTTCCGGTACTTTACCAACGCAGCTTCGACAGTTTACAATTACAATACCGATTGCTGCTTGGTCCCCGCATGTCCTGACTTTGCCCCGCACCCGTTGAGGCTGTTGCCCTTTCTGTACTTGCCCGAGGCCATCTAACCTAAAAAACCGCCCAGCCCACGCCACACAACCCCTGCTACCCGTGTAGCCGCTTGTTGCGTGTAGTGGACTCCTGACCTATCCAGCGGAACCCGAAACCCCACCACCCTATGGCGCAAATCGAGGAATCTGCAGCCCACACGGTCGCAGAACCGTCTCAGCCTCTGATTCAGACCCTCCACTCGGCTCTGTACCAAAGGTCCGCAGTCAGTCCTGTCGACGATGCTGCAGATGGTGAGCTCTGCTTTCATCCCGCTAGCGAGACTGGCAGTCTTCACCAAATCAGATAGCCGCTGGAAGCCAGAGAGGATTTCGTCCGATCCATAGCGACACACATCATTGGTGCCGACATGAGCGACCACCTGCAGATGGGTGCACCCTGTATCCTTCATGGCATCCGGAAGGACCCTTTCCACATCTGGAATGACTCCCCCCGGTATGCACACGGAGTGCACTTTGGTTTTCTTCCCCTCCCTTGCTGCCATATCCCTAAGGGGCCCCATTACGCGCCTGACGTTGGAGCTCCCAACTACCAGTAAGCCCACCCTCTGCGACCGCCCGGATCTTGCAGACTGAGGGGCAACCTCTGGAACAGGACAAGCAGCCATGTCAGGCCGAAGATCAGTATCAGCCTGAGACAGAGCCTGAAACCGGTTCGTCAGACAAACTGGAGAGGCCTTCCGCTCAGCCCTCCGGAATGTCTTTCGCCCCCTGCCACACCTTGAGACGACCTCCCACTCTACCACAGGTGAGGGATCAGCCTCAATGCGGGCAGTATCCCGGGCAACCACAGTCGTAGTCCGATCGGGGGATGCGTGGGACGAGCTGGCTGTCCCCGACAAACCCCCATCCGGACCCCCACAGTGATGACCATTGGCAACAGCCTCAAGCTGTGTGACCGTAGCCAACACTGCCTGAAGCTGGGAGCGAAGGGATGCCAACTCAGCCTGCATCCGAACACAGCAGTTGCAGTCCCTATCCATGCTAAAAACTGTTGTGCAAAGAACGTCTGAACTAATCTACAGAGCGCAAACAAATCGACACAAAATTTAAATGGTTATTAAAATACAAGATTGCCTAGTAAATGCAGTAATGCTGCCACTTGAGCACTGCTGACACACTGCTCGGCGGCGGAAGGAGACTACGCGATTTTACACTATTCTGGTACTAAAACGCGATGCTGCAACTATCAAATACTATAATACGCCCAAAATTTATGAATTAAACAATGCAAGTACCAAAAACACGCAAAGAAATTAAGAATTAAACTATGTAACAAATGAGTGAGCTAGGAGTATACGACTTGCTGCGGCAGCTGCTTATCCAACGGCGGCAGGGAGCACACTGACTGTGACCAACCGACACTGGCCGTTCAAAACAAAAACAGAAGACAGACGACTACGCGAATTTACACTATTCAGGTACTAAAACGCGATGCTACAACTCTCAAATACTATAATACGCCCGAAATTTATGATTTAAATAATGCAAGTACCAAAAACATGCAAAGAAATTAAGAATTAAACTATGTAACAAATGGGCTGCTGAACTTCACGGCCTCAGTCGAAAGTATCAATTTGTTACTGAAGTTCACAAAGAATCCTATGCTGATTCCATGGTACGGGATGCTATTATCTGGTCGGCGCCCAACAAAGAAGTTCGGCAACGTGCCCTTCAGTTGGCGAATCCGACTTTAAATGAAGTTCTCTCCATTACGCAGTCTTTTGAAATTTCTCGCGCCACTGGGGCGCAAATAGAGGCGTGGGGTGATGTCGGGGAAATACAACCTCTGTGCGCTGTTGACGATGCGTGCGGCGTGTCCCTGCCAGCCGACGTGGCCGCAGTGTGCGCCCACGCACAGCCTCAACTTAGCCGTAAACAACCCGCTAAGAAACTGCAGCAAAACCCCCGGCAACTTCCTTCATGTCCGCGGTGTTTTACAAAACATTCACGCGAGGATTGTCCCCAACGTTGGGCTGTGTGTCACAATTGCAAAAAGAAAGGTCATGTGTCTTCCGTTTGCAAATCCGACCACATACATGATGTTCATGAACATGATGCTGTTTCTGATTCTGTGTTGTCTGTCAATTGCACTTCTTCCCTTTCAGGGAAGTTATTCCTCACTGTCCAAATCTGTAGTGGACTGACAAGACAGCCAGTCCACAGTGATGGGTAACCGAAAGCACGTGTACACACCAGCTGGCGTGAGTTCTGGAACAGGATACTTTGTGAATGCTATAGAGAAAAGTATGCAGCTCCTCGAATACTTAACTTTATTCCATCATTGTGGTACATCGCTCTTGACGATACAATTGAGAGTCTGTAAATACAAGCACTGTAAGGCTAATGGCGCCTTGCTAGGTCGTAGCCATAGACTTAGCTGAAGGCTATTCTAACTGTCTCTCGGCAAATGAGAGAAAGGCTTCGTCAGTGTAGTCGCTAGCAAAGTCGTCGTACAACTGGGGCGAGTGCTAGTACGTCTTTCTAGACCTGCCATGTGGTGGCGCTAGGTCTGCAATTACTGACAGTGGCGACACGCGGGTCCGACATGTACTAATGGACCGCGGCCAATTTAAAGCTACCACCTAGCAAGTGTGGTGTCTGGCGGTGACACCACAAAATCCTTGGTCGAGATGTTACAAGTGCAAGTGGATACTGGTTCTGCTGCCACTATAATTAATTCTCAGACGTATCTTCAGTTGGGTTCTCCACTCCTGTCACCTGTCACTCGGCAATTACGGGTGTACAATAAACAGAAGATTTCTCTCTTGGGACAGTTTAATGCTGAGGTATCTTACAAATCCATCGTTCACACTGTTCCCATATTTGTGGTCAACCAGAGCAACGCAAAAAATCTTTTTGGTTTCGATGCCTTTCGCGTTTTTGGGTTCTCCATAGATGACTCTGTCAATATTGTCTCTGATGCTATTCCTTATGCTCAACTGGATTCCTTGTTGACGACATTTTCGTCCCTTTTTTCTCCTGGGTTAGGCTGTGCAAACGACTTTGAAGCTCATATTATGCTCAAACCCACTGCTCGGCCTAAGTTTCTTCGGGCTCAGCCCATTCCTGTGGCCCTTCGTGATCGGGTAAAACGGGAGTTGGATCGTCTCACTACTTCAGGGGTCTTGCTTCCTGTCACTTCCAGTGAGTGGTCCTCTCCTGTCGTTGTCATCGCTAAGCCAAATGGTGATATTCATCTCTGTGGCGATTTCAAAGCCACTGTAAATGCTCAATACCTCATCAACACTTACCCTATGCCCCGTCCTGAAGAACTGTTCACTAAACTTGCTGGAGGCCAGTATTTTTCTAAAATTGACCTGTCAGAAGCTTTTCATCAACTTCCTCTCGATGCTGCTTCCTGGCAGTTTCTGGTCCTTAACACGCCTTTCAGCCTCTATCAATACCAACGCTTGCCATTTGGGGTTGCTAATGCCACTGCTCTCTTTCAGCGATTCTTGGAACAATTATTGCTCCCTGTCCCTGGGTGTATCAATTACATGGACGACATTGTTGTCCCTGGCTCCACCACTGAAGAACATCTTCAAAATCTCTGCACACTTTTTCATATCTTACAGACTGCCGGTCTTAAGTGTAATCTTCAGAAATCACAATTTTTTCAGGCATCTATCATGTACTTGGCGTTTCAACTCTCTAGGGATGGTATTCGTCCGCTTCAGCAAACAGTCACTGCGATCGATGCCCTCCTCGCCCTACATCTGCTAATGAACTGCAGGCCTTCTTGGGGAAAATAGCATACTATCACAAGTTTTTATGTCTGCGGCTTCAGTAGCTCAGCCGTTGCATCGCCTGTTGCATAAAAACGTGCCTTTTCACTGGTCCGCATCATGCGAAGCGGCTTTCCAGAAACTGAAGACTATGCTGAAACAGGCCCCGTGCCTGGCTACTTATCAACCTGGCCAACATCTTGTTCTTGCCACAGACGCCTCTCAATACGGGGTCGGTGCAGTCCTTGCGCACCGTTTTTCTGATGGTTCGGAACAACCCATTGCTTATGCCTCCAAAACGCTCACGGATGCCCAACAAAAGTATTCTCAAATTGAGAAAGAAGCTTTGGCCATTATTTATGCTCTTCATAAGTTTGGTGTTTTTCTCTATGGCTCAAAATTTCATCTTGTTACAGATCACAAACCACTTGTTTCCTTGTTTCATCCATCAACGTCACTTCCCGACAAGGCTGCACACCGCCTCCAGCGTTGAGCTCTTTACTTGTCTCATTTCAATTATGAGATTCATTTCCGGCCAATGGCTCAACATGCAAATGCTGATGCTCTGTCTCGCCTTCCCATGGGTCCTGATCAGGCATTCGATAGGGATGAACTTTTGTGTTTCCACCTGGATGTTGCCGAGCAGCAGGTTGTGGACAGGTTCCCCATCACTGGGGACCGGCTGGCGGCTGCTACGGGTTCCGACCCTACTCTCTCCCGTGTTTTACGCTGTATTCAGAAGGGTTGGCCAGATCACTGGGGTGTGTCTCGCACAAAATCTCTGGCACGCCATCACGTGTACTGGCCTGGCAATGACTCTGAAATAGCACACATGGTCACTGCCTGTGGCCCTTGTGCATCACAGGCCGCTGCCCCGAAGTCATCTTTGTCACCGTGGCCTTCGCCTGAGAGCCCTGGGAGTGCATTCATGCTGACTTTGTGGGACCCTTTTTAGGTACTTATTGGCTCCTCGTAATTGACGCCTACTCTAACTTTCCTTTCATTGTCCGTTGCACGTCGCCTACCACTGCGGCAACCACCAGTGCTCTCGCCCGCATTTTTTCTTTGGAAGGCCTCCCCTCTACTCTTGTTACTGATAATGGTCCGAAATTTGCCTCTTCTGAATTTGCGGATTTTTGTGCTCGTCATGGCGTTATGCATGTCATGGCCCCGCCGTTCCATCCACAATCCAACGGTGAGGCTGAACGACTGGTCCGCACATTTAAGGCTCAGATGCGAAAACTTCTGACTTCTTCTGCTGCTGATGATGCGCTTCTCCAGTTTCTGACATCTTACCGTTTCACCCCCATGGGCGACCACAGCCCGGCTGAGCTCTTACATGGCTGAGAGCCCCGCATGCTACTTCATCTTCTGCGGGTGCCCTCACTTGGCTGGTTCACCGCCGATGACCTCGTCTGGGTACAGGGATATGGCAGGTGGCCAAAATGGAGCCCAGGCCACATCTTAAGACACTGTGGCAGACGCCTGCATGAAATCCAGACGGACACAGGTGTTGCAGTGCGTCATTCGGACCAGCTTCGGCCTCGTGTGCCAGCAACACCTGTTCCGTATGCTGGTACACCACCTTTGGCTCTACCTGACGCTCGGGATCTTGGCATCTCTCAATACTCACAATGCAGCCCTCTCCCCGTCATCGCGATGCCAGCACCAGAATGGATGCCACTAGGAGACGTGCCCATGCAGGAACCGGATGACCATCCTCTGTCAGAGCAAATCTACTCGCCTCCTCCTCCAACGGACGCCGACACATCGCCCATGTCTCCTGTCATATCAACTGGACTTACCGCAACGGGCAGATTGGTGCATGGGTTCAAATGGCTCTGAGCACTATGGGACTTAACATCTGTGGTCATCAGTCCCCTAGAACTTAGAACTGCTTAAACCTAACTAACCTAAGGACATCACACACATCCATGCCCAAGGCAGGATTCGAACCTGTGACCGTAGCAGTCGAGCGGTTCCAGACTGGAGCGCCTATAACCGCTTGGCCACCGCGGCCGGCTGGTGCATGGGGCCCCAGCAGATTCGACCCCTACGTCTCCTGTCATCTCGACCCGTTATCATCAGGGACACTTCCGTCCGTACGGGAAGCCTCCTCCTCGAGACTTTACGGTGAGTCAAACAACGCCTATGGACGTTAGCCATCTCCAGGACACCTCCATCAAGACCAGTGCAACAATTTCAAAGGGGGGAAAAGTGTTGTGACTCGCTGATCATTCAAAGTGCCGCTGCGCAATTACGCGCGTCCTCTACATGCGGCGCTGTCTGCCAGCCATGCAGCAGCTGCGCCACCTAAGTGGCCAGCCGAGCAGCGGCCGCTAGACTGGGACTCAGTGCTCATTCGAATGCCAATGTGTACACATGTCTTGCTTGTCAACTTACTTTGTGACTTATATGTGTTGTGTCATTCTGAAATATATGTGTTAAACTTGACATTATAACAGGGACAATTTGATAAAGGAGACTGTGTACAGAACATTTGTGCGACCCGCTCCTGGGAACCACTTGAGTTTTTGGGTGCCCTACCATGCCATATTAAAGGAAAACGTTGAAGAAATCCAGATTCGTGCTAGCAGTTTTGTTACTGGCAGATTTGATCAACACACTAGTATTATGGAAATGCTCAGTCAACTCCAATGGGTATTCCTGAATGGAAGAAGATGTTCTTTACACAAAACACTATTGAAAAAGTTTAGAGAGCTAGCATTTGTGACAGACTGCAGAATGATCCTACTGCCATCAACTCACCACAAAGACAAGATAAAATAAATTAGGGCTCATGCTCCATCTGTGAGTAGTACAGGAAAGGGAATGAGTAGCAGTAGTGCAAGATGCCCTCCACCATGCACTGTATGGTGGTTTGTGGAGTATGTACATACATGTAGAAGACCCGTTTGCCAAAACTTAAAGCACAAATTGTAAATATAGCTGGAAGGAAATATAATGAGAGACACAACAGGAGAGAATAGCTCCTCTGGAATTCTATCTAAAGAGTGATGCAAATTTTATTGAACAGGAATAAAAAGATATATTTAAAATGAAAGAGTTAATAGTTGCTGATACCTACCTGTGTAGCTGTATCGACAAAAAAGTACTGGCAGCACAATTTTTTCTGTCTTCTCTAATAGTTTCCAGGCAATGTGTGCCACAGATATTTTTGCTTCCAGGAACATATTTTTTCATTTCTTATATTCCTACTCCTTATCTGCATTTTCTCAATTTTCTACTATAGCCAAGCCTCACTCACACATTGTCCCTTCACTGTCCCTCAGCAGTGCTGCAACTTGACTGGGGTGTGTTGTGTCTTGTGGAGGGGATTCGTTGAGAAGAACAATGAGGTGAAGGAGTGGTTTGGAAGAGGTGTGGGAGGTAGAACAAAGAAAGAGAGAGACTGTACTGTAAATGTAGGGATTAATGGAGTTAAGTGGGAAGCTTGGGGACAGATGAGAGTGGGGCAGAGGCTACAGCTCACACCTTGCTGGTAGGTGGCCCAATTTTCAGCTTTTCTGCACATCCCATCTATGTAATCACTAGAAAATCGTAAGATTTATTCTCTTTCTGTGCACGTAGCTGTGACATAACAGCAAATGACAGTAACTGCTTTTTTGCAGTCTGCACTGTTGCCCTGATTTGAGATGATACAGTGTAATTTATCAAGCTGTCAATGTTTGTCTGTAAGTGTGCTAGTATGATCTGTAAATAAATATGTTAGGTGGCAGTAGTAAACAAGAAACGCATCAGAAACAGGCAAGTGAGATAGTTTTGAATGTTTATAACTTTTTTATGATGTGAATTTGAAAGTGTGACTCATATTGTTGGCATTTTTGAAGACACAAGAACTGACAGCAGAATCATGTGAATTCAGTAAGCAAAATATATAATGAATTGTAAACAAAAAGAAATATTAGAAAAATTTGGTCTTACATTGCCTGGAAGCATCCAAATTGCAAGAAGTCTGCAACTCTCTGAAATCTGTTATTGTCTGTAATGGAAAAGTTGCAGAGCTTACATGATTAAGAAGATATGTAAAACATGACTTCCAGACAATTTATTATAAATATGTGACTGTGTACTTGTATTTGTTTATAATATACGCCAAATCACACTAAAAAGACATAGCTTGCAACTGTTTCTGATAATGGTGTCAGCAGATGATCATCTACTAGAGAAAAATCGTAATTAAAGTCTTCAGAAAAGCTGCATCAGCCAGTCTACCTCTCTTGTCAGGCACAGAGAGATGAATCTCATGCTATAGCTGTGCAGCATCTGATGGAACATCATCATGGTACAAAGGATGATTTTCGCTAACAAGAAAATGGTCTAATGACAAACTGATCAAAATCACTTACAACTTTTGTTTTTTTCTTTGTCCACAGCCCCAAGGTGTGGCAACTTCAATGGTACCTTCCTCACTCTTTGATACCACCTACAAGTAAACATCATTCCGTTCATGCTTCACTATTGCTGACTGTCTATGCGAGGCCACTTTTCCATAAGTATGTATTGTAGTGGAAACAGAGGCCAGGAGAATGCCAGAATTGAAGGATGTATTTTAAGAACAATTCTAATCTATGTAATTCATAGGACTAAACTGTTAGACCTATTAGTGATATGAGAGAATAAAATGTTTTTACACGTAATATACACTACTGGCCATTAAAATTGCTACACCAAGAAGAAATGCAGATGATAAACGGGTATTCAGTGGACAAATATATTATACTAGAACTGACATGTGATTACATTTTCACGCAATTTGGGTGCATGGATCCTGAGAAATCAGTACCCAGAACAACCACCTCTGGCAGTAACAACGGCCTTGATATGCCTGGGCATTGAGTCAAACAGAGCTTGGATGGCATGTACAGGTACAGCTGTCCTTGCAGCTTCAACATGATTCCACAGTTCATCAAGAGTAGTGACTGGCGTATTGTGACGAGCCAGTTGCATGGCCACTATTGACCAGACGTTTTCAATTGGTGAGAGATCTGGAGAATGTGCTGGCCAGTGCAGCAGTTGAACATTTTTCTGAATCCAGAAAGGCCCATACAGGACCTGCAACATGCGGTCATGCATTATCTTGCTGAAATGTAGAGTTTCGCAGGGATCGAATGAAGGGTAGAGCCACGGGTCGTAACACATCTGAAATGTAATGTCCACTGTTCAAAGTGCCGTCAATGTGAACAAGAGGTGAACGAGACGTGTAACCAATGACACCCCATACCATCACGCCGGGTGATACGCCAGTATGAGGATGACGAATGCACGCTTCCAACGTGTGTTCACCGCGATGTCGCCAAACAATGATGTGGCCACCATGATGCTGTAAACAGAACCTGGATTCATCCGAAAAAATGACGTTTTGCCATTCGTGCACCCAGGTTCATCGTTGAGTACACCATCACAGGCGCTCCTGTCTGTGATGCAGCATCAAGGGTAACTGCTGCAGTCACGGTCTCCGAGCTGATAGTCCGTGCTGCTGCAACCATCGTCTAACTATTCGTGCAGATGGTTGTTGTCTTTCAAACATCCCCATCTGGTGACTCAGGGATCGAGACGTGGCTGCCCATTCCATTACAGCCATGTGGATAAGATGCCTGTCATCTCGACTGCTAGTGATATGAGGCCGTTGGGATCCAGCACAGCGTTCCGTATTACCCACCGGTACCCACCGATTCCATATTCTGCTAACAGTCATTGGATCTCGACCAATGCAAGCAGCAATGTCACGATACGATAAACCGCAATGGTGATAGGCTACAATCCGACCTTTATCAAAGTCGGAAACGTGATGGTATGCATTCCTCCTCCTTACACGAGGCATCTCAACAACATTTCACCAGGCAACGCTGGTCAACTGCTGTTTGTGTATGAGAAATTGGTTGAAAACTTTCTCCATGTCAGCATGTTGTAGGCATCGCCACCGGCGCCAACCTTGTGTGAATGCTCTGAAAAGCTAATCATTTGCATATCATAACATCTTCCTGTAGGTTAAATTTTGCATCTGTAGCACATCATCTTCATGGTGTAGCAATTTTAATGGCCAGTAGTGTACAAGCACACATGGAATTTATAATAATCTGTAAGTTGCATACCTGTTAAAGAAACATTTGTGAACAGTGTCCATGTCGGAAAAACAGAAAATATTACCGGGATCTCTTCCGCTGTTGAAACTGCTGACATCACTGCATCAGCCACCAAGTTGCCCAGCAGACATTCTCCCAGCTGGCATACATTGTCAGCTCCAGTCAGTGGGACAGATGTTTTGGCAACTGCTGTCTGCATACCTTCCAGGAGGGCGACTGTTTGGTCATAGAATGAGTCACCTGAAACATATTAAATTATATATACTAAGGTGACGGAAGTCATGGGATAGCGATGAGCACATACATATACAGCTAGTGATAGTATTGCATACTTAAGTACGAAAGGGCAGAACATTGGTGGAGCTGCGATTTGTACTCAGGTGATTCATGTGAAAGGTTTCAGGCATGATTATGGCCGGACTATGGGAGGAATTAATGGACTCTGAACTTGGAATGGTAGTTGGAAAAAAAAAAAAAAAAATATATATATATATATATATACACACACACACACACACACATATATATATATATATATATATTTGGGATTTAAGGGAGAGGGTAAGGAGTCATTCCAATCCCGGGAGCGGAAAGACTTACCTTAGGGGGAAAAAAGGACAGGTATACACTTGCACACACACATACACAGACACCAGTCTGTGTATATGTGGATGGATATGTGTGTGTGTGCAAGTGTATACCTGTCCTTTTTTCCCCCTAAGGTAAGTCTTTCTGCTCCCGGGATTGGAATGACTCCTTACCCTCTCCCTTAAAACCCATATCCTTTTGTCTTTCCTTCTCCTTCCCTCTTTCCTGACGAGGCAACCGTTGGTTGCGAAAGCTAGAATTTTGTGTGTATGTTTGTGTTTGTTTGTGTGTCTATCGACCTGCCAGCGCTTTTGTTTGGTAAGTCTCATCATCTTTCTTTTTAAATATATATATATATATATATGTATGTATGTATGTATGTATGTATGTATATATATTTTATTTTTCCAACTACCATTCCAAGTTCAGAGTCCATTAATTCCTCCCATAGTCCAGCCATAATCATGCCTGAAACCTTTCACATGAATCACCTGAGTACAAATCGCAGCTCCACCAATGTTCTGCCCTTCGATAGACACACAAACATACACACAAAATTCAAGCTTTCGCAACCAACGGTTGCCTCATCAGGAAAGAAGGAAGGAGAGGGAAAGACGAAAGGATTTGGGATTTAAGGGAGAGGGTAAGGAGTCATTCCAGTCCCGGGAGCGGAAAGACTTACCTTAGGGGGAAAAAAGGACAGGTATACACTCGCACACACACACACATATCCATCCGCATATACACAGACACAAGCAGACATTTGTCTGCACAAATGTATATATATATATATATATATATATATATATATATATATATATATATATATATATATATATATATATATATATATAGTTTATCATTAATTTGAACCCAACAATTACGTTTGTTATTGTCGCCTTTGCATTTCGAAATCTTTCCTGTCGTCTTATTTTTTTTTTTTTTTTCTCTTTATTTTCTCTTTCTGTTTTTACCAGTAGTTTCACTTTGTATTCACCTTCCCCTTTTACCGTAATCTACTCTACAATTTTATCCCGCCTATATACGCTCAACAATACGTAACCCACTTCCCGACCATAACCAAAAATTTTAGTTTCCGCTTTCAACACTACCGCTGCTATAAAATCCACCGTTTCTAGTTCAATAACAGCTGCTTTCACGTATTTAACAACCATTTCGGCTAGTTCTAATAACTTTAACTTTATTTCCACTTCCGTTTTTCGCACATCACTGATCATTTTAGCCGCTCCCCACAGGTTTTAACGTCATTATTTCTACAATTGTTAGCCCCATTTTCGTAATCTTTCACCACAACACCACTCCTTTAATACGTTTTTTCGAAATTTTATCGAAATTTTCCCGAATTTCTCCGTCCTTTAACGTGATTTAGCGGCAACACAACCTCCTAACCTTTTTGCACATCGCTGTCTACCAACCCAAGTTCACCACAGGATCAACTTAACCAACACTTTTTCGCCTTTTTTCAGACCAGATCTCCAATTGCTTTCTAGTTCACCTTCATCTCTCCCCATATATTTCTATCTTTCTTTTTCATTTCAACCTCATGTTAAACTTTCCACCTTCTAATACCATGTCACCCTCACAACACCCCCACAACCACCCCATTAAGTTGGTCTGCTGGTGTCTGTATATGTGTGGATGGATATGTGTGTGTGTGCGAGTGTATACCCGTCCTTTTTTCCCCATAAGGTAAGTCTTTCCGCTCCCGGGACTGGAATGACTCCTTACCCTCTCCCTTAAAACCCACATCCTTTCGTCTTTCCCTCTCCTTCCCTCTTTCCTGATGAGGCAACAGTTTGTTGCGAAATCTTGAATTTTGTGTGTATGTTTGTGTTCGTTTGTGTGACTGTCGACCTGCCAGCACTTTCATTTGGTAAGTCACATCATCTTTGTTTTTATATATATATATATATATATATGGTTATAATAGAAGGAAACATTCCACGAAGGAAAAATAAGGATGGATATGTGTGTGTGTGTGTGTGTGCGAGTGTATACCCGTCCTTTTTTCCCCCTAAGGTAAGTCTTTCCGCTCCCGGGACTGGAATGACTCCTTACCCTCTCCCTTAAAACCCACATCCTTTTGTCTTCCCTCTCCTTCCCTCTTTCCTGATGAGGCAACAGTTTGTTGCGAAAGCTTGAATTTTGTGTGTATGTTTGTGTTCGTTTGTGTGTCTGTCGACCTGCCAGCACTTTCATTTGGTAAGTCACATCATATATATATATATATATATATATATATATATATATACTGTGCATCTGTCAGATACATCATTTGCAGTATATAGTACTGCACGTCCACCCCCTATTTTTTCAGCCAGTACGTCAACACCAAGGACAACAAACGAAGAAACAAAGTAGGCAATCCTCTACACATGGTGCCCCGGATGAGGAATATTGTACATAGCCACAATAAACAAGTACTTGCAAATTTTGAGCCATGAACTTGACAGCTGTTTACAGTATAGTGGTGTAACAGCCAATCAACACACGGGTTTCATGGCCACAGTATGACACCAGCCAATCAGCGAGCAGGTTCTATGGAAGCAGCCACTGAGCAAAGGAGCAGCCAATCAGCACGCAGGTGGATGCAGCTGACCGCAGGTAAACAAGATGCCTTGCCAAAAACTTACAACTTGCTGCGCCCGTGTAGACGATGGATCAATATGACAACCACAACAACAGCAACAGAGCAGCAGAAGAAGAGTGAATGAGAAAAAGGTAATTTCATAGCAAAAGCTGTTTTGTATTAAGTGATACATATTGTGGAGACGTGGCTTAGACACAGCCTGGGGGATGTGTCCAGAATGAAATTTTCACTCTGCAGCGGAGTGTGCACTGATACGAAACTTCCTGGCAGATTAAAACTGTGTGCCAGACCAAGACTCGAACTCGGGACCTTTTCCTTTGTGGGGCAAGTTTTCTACCATCTGAGCTACCCAAGCATGACTCACACCCCATCCTCACAGCTTTGCTTCCACCAGTACCTACCTTCCAAACTTCACAGAAGCTCTCCTGCGAACCTTGCAAGACTAGCACTTCTGGAAGAAAGGATATTGCGGAGACATGGCTTAGCCACATGAGGTACTGGCAGAAGTAAAGCTGTGAGGACGGGGCATGAGTCGTGCTTAGGTAGCTCAGATGGTAGTGCACTTACCCGTGAAAGGCAAAGGTCCTGCATTCAAGTCTCGGACCATCACACAGTTTCAATCTGCCAGGAAGTTTCATATAAGCACACACTCCACTGCAGAATGAAAATTTCATTCTGGAAACCTCCCCCTGCTGTAAAGTTTGGAACGTTGGAGACGAGGTACTGGCGAAAGTAAAGTTGTGAGGACGAGGCATGAGTTGTGCTTGGGTAGCTCAGATGGTAGAGCACTTGCCTGCGAAAGGCAAAGGTCATGAGTTTGAGTCTTAGCCCGGCACAGTTTTAATCTGCCAGGATGTTTCACCAAATGAGTTGATTTATGAACTTCCATATACAGCATAATTAAGTGCAAACATCAATGGAGCCATCACAACACTGGATGCTATACATCCAGGGTATAAGCAAAATAATGTGAACAGTGGTAGTAATGGGATGGTTGCATTTGATGGTCAACAACGCGGGTAAGGCACATGTCACACTGGACTGTGAATGTTCATTACGGAAAAGTCATCAGTGCAGATTGTTAATGAGTAGTGCACACTTCATATTTGCATTCAGAGGCCAAGGTTGATGTGCAATGAAAGATGTAACGGAGTTCCAAAGAGAGCAGATTTTGGTGGCATCAGTAACCAAGACAGCAAATTTATTGAATATTTCAAGAGCAACTGCTTCGAGAGTCATGACAGCCTACACAAAACATGGAAAGACATCATCGTGTAAACACAACAATGGGCAAAAATCAAAACTAAATGACAGAGATCGGCATACGCTAACACAAGCTGTGTCAAAACAACACAAAACTACGGTGACTAGAGTGGCAGCAGAACTCAATTGCCATCTTCAAGACCCCCGTATCTGTCAACAATGTCTGCCAAGCACTCCGTAAAGATTCATGGATGAGCTGCTGTACCAAAACCATTAGTGATGACAACCAATGCAAATAAATGTAAAACATGGCGTCAGGAGCATAAAGCCTGCACGGCTGATCAGTGGAAACAGGTCATACGGTCTGATGAGTCAACATTTTCATTATTTCCAACATTGAGCTGGGCTTACATAGGGAGAACACCAAGAGAAACCTACAATCCTGTTTTGTTTGATTCCAATAGTTAAGCATGGAGGTGGAAGTGTGATGGCGTGGGCAACCATATCATGGTATTCTACTGATCCCATCATTACTCTCAAAGGCTGTGTTACGGCCAATGATTACATGAACAATTTAAGTGATCAGATATACCCCATGATTCAAATGTTGTTCCCCAACAATAATGCCATATTTCAGGAGAATAATGCACCCATACACACAGCCAGGAGCATGCAACTGAACTGCAGTGTCTTCCCTGGCCAGCACAGCTCCCGGACTTGAGCATTATTAACCCTTGTGGGCAGCATTGCAATGCCACCTCTGGAGCAGATTTCCACCTCCCTCATTACTACAAGAGTTAGAAGAGCTTCTGATCGAACAGTGGCATAACATTCCACCGGAGACTATACAACCATTATATGCCGGTATTCCAAGAAGAATCGCAGATGTATTATGGGCAAATGGGGTCCAGCCCCTTATTAATAAACCATTCCCAAGTAAGTACAGGTGTTCACATTATTTTGCCTATCCCCTGTATTTTTCATTACTTAATACAGTCTGTACAGCAAATGGTGTATAGGTTATGCTCATGCATAGAAAGACGGTGTAGTTTCTGTTTTGTACTTAATGAAAGCATAGTTTGTGCACTATGTGGATGATATTGATGTCTTGTAAACTGATTATCATTTAAAATGAATGAATAAATTATTTGTAACAATATTATGAAAAGGAAAGCTGCCACTCACCATGTAGTGGAGATTCTGAATCACAGATAGGCACAACAAAAAGACTGTCAGCATCTCCGCTGTATGGTGAGTGGCAACTTTCCTTTTCATAATAATGTTACATTCCATCCAGGATTTTCCATTGAATAAATTATTCAAATGATAGGAGATTTATATAATCACTGGTATAGATGTGTAAAGTGTTGCAGGATGTAGGTTAGCTTCTCACTTTTGTAGGGCCACAATGGAGGATGGAGGAGTTTTCACATTTATCAAGAATTTTTACCATAAATTTAATAACATAGGCATTCATAAATTTTACCTAGAGCAGCAAATGGAAGCATGTGCAACAGAACTAGAATTCCATAATAAATCATTCATAATAATAAGTGGGTACTCAGTATCAGCAGGTAATTTTAATCTGTTCATAAATCACTTTGAAGAGCTGTATTGGCCTATTAAAAAATAAAAAATAAAGAATTAGTGGTTTCTGGTGATTTTTATGTAAATTTTTGTGAAAATTTTTCCAGGAAGAACTTATTACAGAGTATAGCATTCTCATTCAGCTTAATCAATTCTGTTAACTTTCTAACTAGAACAGCTAAAGGCTCAAAGATGGCCACTGATAATAGCTTTATAGAAATGTCTAATGAACAAAATTATATTATAAAACCAATAATAAGCCTCTCAGACCATGACATGCAGTTCCTTTTACTAAATGTTAATACTGATCAGGATATAAAATTTACTAAGTCTGTGTTCAAGAGGGTTGTTAGTAAGCCAAAACTTGATTGTTTTAGGAAATACCTCAAAGACATGAACTGGAGATATGTGTACAGTGCTCACAGCATTAATGAGAAAGACAACACTTTTATTAATAACGTTTATTTATTTATTTTTATTTATTTATTTAGTGCCTGTATTATCACATTCATGATATTGGACTTGTCAAAGTGCAGAACAGTATAAAATATTACATATTTATATCATGTACAAAATCTTATCATTGGTATCAACACATCGTAATAACAAAAACATTATTCTGCTTACGTACATACAGATAGAAGAAAAGCTTGCAAAACCAATTGGTTGATTTTACTAAAACTATTAGATACCAGTACATTAGTTAACTAGGCATAGTAACATATTGCACAAAAGCTAGGTGCATAATTACATACACACATGGATGAAAGAATTTTGGTTTTATCTAGATATGGTTGTTAGTTATGAATTTTTGTTTGGAGAGTTATGAATTAGATCTACAGATTTGAGCAAAATTCCAGGTATTCATTAATGCTGTAGAAGCTGTTGCATAATGTATGCATAATAAGCACTTAACACTGTTTTGGTACTGCAACAATCTTTAAGCACTCTTAATATGTAACAGTACTTGCTTAATTTTTTGTTGAGCATTTCTACATGTTTTTCCCACATTAGATGCTCATCCACCCATAATCCTAACAAATTTATGTGATTCTTTTGCTGAATTTGGCTATTCAATAACGTGAATTTCACATTGGTGCTATTTTTGTTCCTTGTCATTGACAACTACACAGTTATCTTTAAACCATTTTTCTGCCAGTTCTGCTGTTTTGTCGATTTTTTTGCTGCATCTCATAATCATTCTTCCCTTTTATAGTGAAGCTGGTATCATCAGCAAACAGTATGGTATCAGCTGTTGAAAACTGTTGAGGTAGGTCATTAATAAAAAAGCAAGAATAACAAAGGTCCCAATACCGAGCCCTGGGGCACCCCATAATTAACTTTTTTATATTCAGAATGGTACACATTTCCATCCCCCACATCTACAAGAGTAATTTCATTTGGGAACTGTGCAAGGTACATTACCATATCTGTTTCTTATTTTGTTAGTATTTATTATGTACTCTTGTTTTCTGACATTTTCCACATCCCAGAGGAATGAATTAGACATTGGAATGAAAGTACATTTCAACTAATCTAAAATGTAGCCCAAAGCTTGTATCTCAGTTCAGTACAAAGTGCTTGTGGCAACACTGACATGCCATAACATCTCTGGCGCGCAAAAACTCTTTGGGCCAAGGCGGCCATTATGTTCTGTCTATGTAATACTTTCGATGTGTAATGACGTATATCTGAAGTGTGGCAATAAATGTACTCATTGTTTAGCAAGTGGATCAACAGGTTATTATTTATAATGATAAGGACCCAAACTCCCACATTGGTGACCCCGACGACAGTTTGTGACGCTCTTCTCGTGTTCTACCTGAGTTCAATAACAATAACAATCATGTATTTATGAGTGAACCGCCTGTATCGTCATGTGGCCTATGCAACGATATGTACTGCTGTACGATTTCTATGGACTCTATGCATTGAACATTTCGAGGCCCTCCGACCTGCGAGTGGATAGCAGTACCACAACACTCACAGACAACGCATACGTACCGCCCGCCATCTTGCCTAAAGATCGTTCTTTCGAACATACAGGACAAAGTGTGAAAAGACATCCGGACATTCCAGCGCTAATGTCGCACGCTCAGGAATGCACAACCCCCTCAGAACTTTGCACCAACTTTTGGAGCAGTGCCACTACACAGCTGCTACATCATCCATGCCGCGAATCGGTTCTGCGCCTGGCTAAGCACATTCTCAATTTTCTGATCGAACTGAACAGTGTATAGTGAATGTGACCTCTCCTAGTACCTCGCCCACTTTTGATAGACATCAGACAGCAATAACGACCGATCTGAGGGGTGTAACAGTTTACAGGCCCCCGAGCCTACCCCTCTCCCTCCCCCTCCCCTGGCAGACGCCATGTTGACTGCTCACGCACCTGTGGCTCTTAGACATCCAGTGGTTGTGGATTTCAAACCACCTAAGTTACCTAAACTGCCAAATTTTGCAAAAACGCAGCCCAACACACGGTTCATGTTAGTCGACTCTATTTTCGCCGCCACAGGCATTGACTCAGAAGAATCACGCTTCATGTTTGGTGGGACATTTGCATGACCATTTGGATCCGATTAGCGACATTGTGATCAGCCCATCGCCTTCACTGAAATATACAAATGCGAGAAGACTCATTTGTGAAAGACTTCCTCGAGCTCCGGACGAGATTATTCATCATATCATTCACAAGGAACACCTGCACAATGTCACCCCATTGGGACTATGGTGACAACTCCGCGCCCTCGCACCTGTGGATTTGCTATCCAATACAGTGTTATGGTCGATGTGGCTCGTCAAAATGCCGCAAGCATTACAACTACAGCTCCTGCTGCCCACCAACAGCATCTCGGACGCGAAGCTTTCGGTCGCGGATCGAGCTTTCAGTATTATTAACAGGCGAGCGCACAGCATGAAGAGTGGAGGTAACGATCTCAATGGCATGCCACCCCCCCCCCCCCCTTTCCCCCTCCAGGTTTCAGGCGAGCACGCTTCCTCAGTGCTCACGCTACAACAGTGGTGACATCTGCCCGTCGTCGCGGGGCACCAGATACAGCTTCCGCGACATCTGCCATGACAACTGACACCGCACTGCAGCACTCCACAACAGACACAGCTGACACCAGGAGCTCTTCACCACCCCTGCCTAACGCAGCCTGGCTGCTGTGTCGGTTCCACGCCAACTTCGATGACACAGCCAGGAAATGTCGCAGCCCTTGCACGACGGGAAATGCAGCTCGCGAGGTACCATAGGCGCAGCGTCTTGCACACAGGAAAAAAGACACCTTACAGCAACAACAGCATCTAACAAGGTAAGCGCTGACAGTTGTCTATTCACTCTTGACCTCGTCTCAGGAACTAAATTCCTCGTTGACAGTGGTGCTGATATTAGTGTAATACCCCCAGCTCTCGCACCTACCGTGTTAACTTCCTCGCCCAGACTGTTATGCACAGCTAATAACTCTCATATCAAAGTGTTAGGTACAGTGCCTTTAATGCTCAAACTGTCAAAAGACTTGAAGTTTTCATGGACTTTTCATGTGGCACAGGTGACTTGTCCGGTCTTAGGCATCGACTTTCTGTGACACCACAAATTTTTGCTAGACATTCCGTGAAGTACATTAGTCCACCAAACTTCGCAAAAGACTATCGCCCTTATGGCCACTGCATCTGTATCACCCATTCGGTCAACAAACATTGACATTTCACTATTGCAGACCGAATGTGCTCTTCTTGCGGCCAAGTTAACTAGTAAAAGTTGCGACGTGCTACTACAACAACAAGAAATCAGTGAACTCAAGCAAACAGAGGCCAAGCTCACCTCCCTTATCAAACGTACTGAACAGACATTACAGAGCATGAAATTCAAACTCGCCTCACTTCGAGGTATTCGCTCTTTGCACAAACCGGCGTGCACTCAAATCATTGACTCATTGCACGAGTGTTTGAACACTTACGACACATCCCGCGCATGTAGCACGTTATCAATAACGGGTGGCGCATGTCACAAACTCAATATGACCGAGGGCCTTCCAGTCAGACACCGACCACGACGCCTGAATCCACACAAACTCGAAGCGGCAAAAGCAATCATCTCGAACCTATTAAAAGCAGGCATTGTACGCCCATCCTCCAGTGACTGGTCATAACCGATTCATATCACACCGAAGAAGGATGGTTCCTACAGACTCTGTGACGACTATAGATGTCAATGACCGCACAATCATGGATAATTATCTAATACCGAACATTGAGGACTTCGCTTCTCAGTTGGAAGGCGCTAAAATTTTCAGTGTGGTAGACTGTGAAAAGCATATCACCAAATACCAAAGTATGAACAAGATATCCCTAAAACGGCCATCACCACACCCTTTGGCCTCTTCGAATACGTTTACATGCCTTACGGATTGAAAAACGCTGCCCAAACCTGGCAGAGGTCCTTAGATACAGTGTTACAACCCTTACCTTTCTGCTACATGTACCTGAACGACATTTTTATCTTTTCTTCCTCTCGGGAGGAACACGAACTTCACATCCAGGCGCTGTTTGACACATTACAATCCCACAGTGTGATTGTCAACAAAGACAAATGCAAACAGAGACAGGATTCTGTTGTTTTTCTGGGACACATAGTTTCAGCCGATGGTATCTGGTCCACACAAGAGAAAATAGAAATTATCGACAACTGCCGTGGACAGAGGTCACGCATGCGTCTTTCAAAAAACTCAAAACCGCACTTGCAGAAGCCATCATGTTTGCCTATCCACACCCAGATGCAACACTTTCGCTCATCATGGACACTATTGAAATATCTATCGGCGCAGTACTTCAACAACACAGAGGAGAGGTGGTGCAACCTCTTAAGTCCTTTTTAAAAAACTTTCTCCTTCTCAATGCAAATGGTTCGCTTTCGACAGAGAGCTCTTAGCTGTCTACGAAGCCATTAGATATTTCCGTGAAGACGTCGAGGGATGCCCCTTCACAATCTTTACAGACCACAAACCTCTCGCCCAAGCACTCACAAACCCTCCAGCCGACCCACCTCCTAGGAGGTTCCATTATTTCGAACTCATTTCACAATACACAACTAATGTACAATACGTTCGAGGATCCGACAACATAGCCGCTGATTATTTCTCCTGGATATTGGGCATATCTTCCTCAATCGACTTTGACGCTCTTGCTCGAGTGCAAACAAATGATGACTCCTTGGCGAGACATTTATCTGACAATAATCACTCTCTGCACCTGGCACGCAAGACGATTCCCAGCACACGCTCGGAGCTACTGTGTGACACTTCCACTGGCGTGTCACACCCCCTCGGCCCCTCCTCTTTGCGTCGCTCAGTGTTTGATGCATTGCACAGTCTCGCCCACCCGAGCATTCGCGCAACTACGTGGGTCACTGCAGACGACAACACCTCCAGCGACCCGATGCCACCGACCGCGGTGGACGACGACCTCCACACCGCCGCCTCCTCAAGAGACGACACGCCAGCCATGCCCCCTTCCGTAACACCGGGAACCCTCACTGGGCAGAGTCCGGGATCCACGTCCTTCACCCCAATCTCTCCTACTATGCCAGTCACACACTTCTCACCCGACATTCAACAACCCACTACCATCTCCATAGAATTCTCACACTTTTCACCATCTGACATCTGTATAACTACCACAAATGATTCTCTCTTAGTCATCCACGCTCCCCCCTGCTCCGCCAACAATGACACCTTCCAACTTTCCGTTCTCCACTCCTCACCGTTCCCCAATTCCTTAGAGCCTTCCCTCATTCAATCTTTCATTGATGCCACGGGGACACTGTACGTGTTGAACCCCGTGTCTCTGTCTATTCCGTCTATTCCCCCCACCCCCTCTGTCACCTCAGGAACCGGTCGCCACATACTCCCACTGGTGTGGCAACGTGATTACATTTTTCCACCCAAAAGGGCTCGAACCCTGGCTCCGCCCCACCCAGTTCCCCCTCCGGACGAAGATGGCGTGACACCTGCTCCCTCACCCCACAACAGCCAGAGCCTTGTGCTCCGCACTGCAGGGGGGGGGAGGGGCTCTCTCTGTGGCAACATTGACGTGCCATAAAATTTCGGCGTGCAAAACTCGTTGGGCCAAGGCGGCCATTATGTTCTGTCTATGTGATACTTTCGATGTGTAATGACGTATATCTGAAGTGTGGCAATAAATGTGCTCATTGTTTTAACAAGTGGATCAATTGGTTATTATTTATAATGATAAGGATGCAAATTCCCACATGTTTAATCCACTTCTTCTTCTTCTTGTTCTTTTTCTTCTTATAATTAGCAATTCAGCTTACCAACTACTTTCTACTACTAATACCTTTCATTTAGCAGCACACAAACAGAAAGGCATTCTTATAAAATTAGTGAAAGAAGCAGTAATGATGTGATTAATGCAGCACTCATGGGCTAATTATGGTAACTTCATCAGTTCACTAACAAATGATATGATGTAGCTCATAAGTGACTTCCAGCAAAGATGATGAGACTGACACTTGTCAATAACAATGCACATTTCTGATTGGTTCACTTAACTGGAAAACTGAATACTTAAAATGAGGTGTGCTTTTTAAGAATGTGTTATTTTTTTTATTAAATACACACATATGAATTATTATTATGTGAATTCCAATTATGTTAATCTACTTTTCATCATAATTTTCTGAAATACTGTGGCACTTCTCACAATCAATTTCTAGATCCCATTCTTATAACAGTCTTCCATGTAATTTGTCAACATTGCAGAAAGGCCAATGTGACATCATTGTTACCATAATGGCACTGATTGCCTAAATGATTTTTCAAGTGCAGGAACAATTAGTAATCATTGGGACTATACTGTGCCAAATCAGGTTGTTCCCGGCCTTCAGAAATGGAGATAGGAGGAGTTGCCACATTCATCAGGAACTGTCATAAATTTAAGAACATAGACATTCATAAATTTTGCCTAGAACAGCATATGGAAGCATGTGCAACAGAATTAGATTTTCACAAAAAATCCTTCATAATATTAAGTGTATATTGAGCATCTGCAGGTAACTTTAATCTGTTTGTAAACCACCTTGAAGCTGGACTGGCCCATTTAACAACCAAAAACAAAGAAATAGTGGTTGCTGGTGATTTCAAAGTAGATTTCCTTAAAGACTCTCCCAATAAGAACTTATTTGAGTTAGTAACACTAGCATTCAACTTAATTCCCACTGTAAAGTTCCCCACTAGGATAGCCACTTGCTCACAAACAGCCATTGATAATATCTTTATAGAAAAGTCCAATGAACAAAATTATATTACAAAACCAATAGTCAATGGCCTCTTAGACCATGACATGCAGTTCCTTCTGTTAAATGTTAATACTGAACAGGATATAAAATCTGTTAAATCTGAGCTCAAGAGGGTAATCAGTAAGCCAAAAATTGATTATTTTAGGACACTCCTTAGAGACATTCACTGGACTGATGTTTACAGTGCTCATGGCATGAATGAAAAATATAACATTTTTGCTAATAAAGTGCTTACCTTATTCGAACACTGCTTTCCCCCAAAACTTACCAAGGTTAGAGCAAAGTCTACAAAGAAGCCATGGATAGGGGTATCTTGTAAAACAAAAAGAAAACTGTATCTGTCAATCCGAAACATTTCCAATGTTGATGCTACAGCACATTATAAGAAATACTGCAACATATTAAAGACTGTAATACGGATGTCAAAGCAAATATATTACAAGGAAAAGATAGTCATACCAGATAACAAAATAAAGACAATATGGGATATAGTGAAGGAGGAGACCGGTAGAACCAGGCATGAAGAGGAACAAATAGCATTAAGAGTAAATGATACATTGGTGACAGATGTGTATAGTGTTGCAGAACTTTTTAACAAACATTTTATAACTGTTACTGAAAAGATGGGGTTTTCAGGTTTGGTAGATACTGCTATGGATTACCTTAGACCAGACATTTCAAGTAACTTCCATAATATGAATTTGACCCTCACTAACCCAACAGAAATAATGTCCATCATAAAATCTTTAAAATCAAAAACATCTAGTGGGTATGATGAAAATCAACAAAGTTAATTAAAGAATGTGATTCTGAGCTAAGTAACATATTAAGCTATCTGTGTAACCAGTCGTTTATCAGTGGAATATTTCCTGAATGGCTGAAATATGCTGAAGTTAAGCCACTGTTTAAGAAGGGAGATAAAGAAATAGCATCAAATTTCCGTCCAATTTCACTGTTGCCAGCATTCTCAAAAATTTTCGAAAAAGTAATGTACAGTCGTCTTTATAACCATCTTATCTCGAATAACATACTGTCAAAGTCACAGTTTGGATTTCTAAAAGGTTCTGATATTGAGAAGGCTATCTACACTTACAATGAAAATGTGCTTAATTCATTAGACAAAAAATTGCAGGCAACTGGTATATTTTGTGATCTGTCAAAGGCATTTGACTGTGTAAATCACAATATCCTTTTAAGTAAACTAGAATATTATAGTGTAACAGGAAATGCTGCAAAATGGTTCAGATCTTATATCTCTGGCAGGAAACAAAGGGTGTTATTAGGAAAGAGACATGTATCAAGCTATCAGGCATCATCCAACTGGGAACTAATTACATGTGGGGTCCCACAAGGTTCCATTTTGGGGCCCTTACTTTTTCTTGTGTATATCAATGACCTTTCATCAGTAACATTACCAGATGCCAAGTTTGTTTTGTTTGCCAATGATACACATTGCAATAAATAGGAAGTCAAGTGGAGTCTTAGAAAGATCAGCCAATAAAATATTTGTGGACATTAATCACTGATTCCTAGCCAATTCTTTGTCACTAAACTTTGAAAAAACACACTACATGCAGTTCAGAACTTGTAAGGGGTGTCCCAAGAGTATATGTATAACATACAATGACAAGAAGATAGAAGAAGTGGACAGTGTAAAATTCTTGGGATTACAGCTTGATAATAACTTCAACTGGGAGGAGCACACCACAGAACTGCTGAAGTTTCTTAACAAATCTCTGTTTGCAATGCGAATTTTGTCAGACATATGGGATATAAAAGTGAAAAAGCTGGCATACTATGCTTACTTTCATTCCATAATGTCATATGGGATTATTTTTTGAGGTAATTCATCAAGCCAAGCTAAAGTTGTCCGTGCAGTAAGAATTATATGTGGTGTGAACTCAAGAACATCCTGCTGAAGTCTGTTTAGGGAACTAGGGATACTAACTACTGCTTCCCAATATATTTATTCCTTAATGAAATTTGTCATTAAAAATATATCACTTTTTCAAACCAACAGCTCAATTCATGGAATCAATAATAGAAATAAGAATAATCTTCACAAGGATTTAAAGTCACTTAGTCTTGTACAAAAAGGTGTGCATTATTCAGGAACACACATTTTCAATAACTTGCCAGCAGCCATAAAAAGCTTAACAACCAATGAAATTCAGTTTAAGAGAAGCCTAAAGGATTTATTGGTGGCCAACTCCTTCTACTCCATTGATGAATTTCTTAGTAAAACCAACTGATTTGTATACAATATATCTAAAAACAAAGATGATGTGACTTACCAAATGAAAGCGCTGGCACATCGATAGACACACAAACAAACACAAACATACACACAAAATTCTAGCTTTCGCAACCAACGGTTGCTTCGTCAGGAAAGAGGGAAGGAGAGGGAAAGACAAAAGGATGTGGGTTTTAAGGGAGAGGGTAAGGAGTCATTCCAATCCCGGGAATGAATGCCAAATGAACACACCCGTCAACTCCTATCCTTAGTAAAAGTCCTCAATCTTTCCTCTCCCACATCCACACTGGCTGTTCAGAGCATCCTCCTACAGGCCAACCGCAAATTAGAACAGCATGCCACCCTTCACCTCAAAAAACTATCCAATCTCCTGGTTTCCCACCTCCGGAAAGGCAACTCACTCACCCTCCACAACCTTTCCAGCAAACTTCAACCTCCTCTCATTGCACACAAACCCAGTCTCTCCCATCTACTCAATCTCGCACTTCCAGCTCCACTCCCTCCAAAACCTCAAAATTCCAATCAACACAATCTGGAACCATAACACCCTAATTCAGTAGTTAACCTTTCCTCCAAACCTCTCTCCCAATCCGAAACCTCTGTCCTATCCAAAGGCCTCACCTTCAGCCCCACTCCCAGATTCAACCAAACAGCCCTCGTCAAAGATTTACTGTCCTACACTCATACTCTCTGCTGGAAATATCACTTACCACGAAGAAAAATTATCCTAATCCTACTCCTAATGATCCAACTCCCCAAGACACTATCCAGATTGAACCCTGCCTGGAACAGATCCATCCTCCGTCACAGCGGGACCCACCTCCTCTTCCTCAAAATCACCCTCTCCAAACCTTCCAGGAATTTCTGACTTCCAGACTTGCCTCTCAATCCTTCTTAAAAAACCTTAATCCTACTCCCAACATCACCACTGCTGAAGCCCAGGCTATCTGTGATCTGAAGGCTGACTGATCCATCGTCATCCTTCCGGCGGACAAGGGTTCCACGACCGTGGTACTTGATCGTCGGGAGTATGTGGCTGAGGGACTGCGTCAGCTTTCAGACAACACCACATACAAAGTTTGTCAAGGTAATCCCATTCCTGATGTCCAGGCGGAGCTTCAAGGAATCCTCAGAACCTTAGGCCCCGTACAAAACCTTTCACCTGATTCCATCAACATCCTGACCCCACCGACACCCCGCACCCCTACCTTCTACCTTCTTCCTAAAATTCACAAACCCAATCATCCCGGCTGCCCCATTGTAGCTGGTTACCAAGCCCCCACAGAACGTATCTCTGCCTACATAGATCAACACCTTCAACCCATTACATGCAGTCTCCCATCCTTCATCAAAGACACCAACCACTTTCTTGAACGCCTGGAATCCTTACCCAATCTGTTACCCCCGGAAACCATCCTTGTAACCATTGATGTCACTTCCTTATACACAAATATCCCACACGTCCAGGGCCTCACTGCGATGGAGCACTTCCTTTCACGCCGATCACCTGCCACCCTACCTAAAACATCTCTCCTCATTACCTTAGCCAGCTTCATCCTGACCCACAACTTCTTCACTATTGAAGGCCAGACATACCAACAATTAAAGGGAACAGCCATGGGTACCAGGATGGACCCCTCGTACGCCAACCTATTCATGGGTCGCTTAGAGGAAGCCTTCTTGGTTACCCAAGCCTGCCAACCCAAAGTTTGGTACAGATTTATTGATGACATCTTCATGATCTGGACTCACAGTGAAGAAGAACTCCAGAATTTCCTCTCCAACCTCAACTCCTTTGGTTCCATCAGATTCACCTGGTCCTACTCCAAATCCCATGCCACTTTCCTTGACGTTAACCTCCACGTTAACCTCCACCTGTCTAATGGCCAGCTTCACACGTCCGTCCACATCAAACCCACCAACAAGCAACAGTACCTCCATTATGACAGCTGCCACCCATTCCACATCAAACGGTCCTTCCCTACGGCCTAGGTCTTCGTGGCAAAAGAATCTGCTCCAGTCCGGAATCCCTGAACCATTACACCAACAACCTGACAACAGCTTTCGCATCCCGCAACTACCCTCCCGACCTGGTACAGAAGCAAATAACCAGAGACACTTCCTCATCCTCTCAAACCCAGAACCTTCCACTGAAGAACCGCAAAAGTGCCCCACTTGTGACAGGATACTTTCCAGGACTGGATCAGACTCTGAATGTGGCTCTCCAGCAGGGATACGACTTCCTCAAATCCTGCCCTGAAATGAGATCCATCATTCATGAAATCCTCCCCACTCCACCAAGAGTGTCTTTCTGCTGTCCACCTAACCTTCGCAACCTCTTAGTTCATCTCTATGAAATCCCCAAACTACCTTTCCTACCCTCTGGCTTCTACCCTTGTAACTGCCCCTGGTCTAAAACCTGTCCCATGCACCCTCCCACCACCACCTACTCCAGTCCTGTAACCCGGAAGGTGTACACGATCAAAGGCAGAGCCACGTGTGAAAGCACCCACATGATTTACCAACTGACCTGCCTACACTGTGACGCATTCTATGTGGGAATGACCAGCAACAAACTGTCCATTCGCATGAATGGACACAGGCAGACAGCGTTTGTTGGTAATGAGGATCACCCTGTAGCTAAACATGCATTGGTGCACGGCCAGCACATCTTGGCACAGTGTTACACCATCTGGGTTATCTGGTTACTTCCCACTAACACCAACCTATCCGAACTCCGGAGATGGGAACTTGCTCTTCAATATATCCTCTCTTCCCGTTATCCACCAGGCCTCAATCTCCGCTAATTTCAAGTTGCCGCCACTCATACCTCACCTGTCATTCAACAACGTCTTTGCCTCTGCACTTCCGCCTCGACTGACATCTCTGCCCAAACTCTTTGCCTCTGAATATGTCTGCTTGTGTCTGTATATGTGTGGATGGATATGTGTGTGTGTGTGAGTGTATACCTGTCCTTTTTTCCCCCTAAGGTAAGTCTTTCCGCTCCCGGGATTGGAATGACTCCTTACCCTCTCCCTTAAAACCCACATACTTTCGTCTTTCCCTCTCCTTCCCTCTTTCCTGACGAAGCAACTGTTGGTTGCGAAAGCTAGAATTTTGTGTGTATGTTTGTGTTTGTTTGTGTGTCTATCGACATGCCAGCGCTTTCGTTTGGTAAGTCACATCATCTTTGTTTTTAGATATATTTTTACCATGTGGAATGTTTCCGTATATTATATTCATATCATTGATTTGTATATAAGTACAACATAACTTCTGCTCAATTTCAGTGCAGTAATGTGTTCATTGAAAATCTGTGTGTGTGTGTGTGTGTGTGTGTGTGTGTGTGTGTGTAAGTATAATCTAACTTCTGCACCATTTCAGTGCAGTAATGTGTTCATTGTCAATAAGTATTACAGTAGTTGTATTACATGTTTATTACCTTATAAATAAATAAAAAGCTTTTTTACTTTAAATTCAGTGCATTAGTATTTGTAAAATGACTCTTAGTGTTTATTAAAAAATGATGATCATTCCACTTGGGACCTGTGGAATGGTACATTAGCTTATTTATTTTAGTTGTAAATATTTGTCATGTATTGTTGTTTTTCTGACATGTTCCACATTCTGGAGGATCTCCTCACTACGGATCATTTGGAATGAAAGTAAATCTAATCTAATCTAATCTAATCTTATGAAATGATGAGTCAATTTATTTGTTGAGCCATACGTGGACAGGGATGTTCGTGTAATAAACCTCAGTCTCTCTACTGAGCTTCCCATGCCTTTGTCCATAATTGCTTGTTAAAGATCGCACAATATCTCGGAACTGAATGAGTTTCACTGAAGTAAAAAAATCCACAAGCAACATTCCTGTCAATCCCAAAACACAGTGCACATTTTTTCAAACTGAAAATGTTTTCACGATAATCACATTCTGAGGCAATGTCCAATGTTTCCTTTCCATGGAATCTTGTTTTGATTCTGATGTAACACAAGCCACCCAAGTTCCATCTCCAGTGATAATTCAGCTTAAAATTCATCATTACTGTATCACTCAAGAAAATTGAAAGTATTGGCTACTTAATTGGTTTTGTTCAAATCAGTCAGCACTTTCAATACCCAGCAGGAGCACTATTGACAGTAGTTAAAGCATTCTGCATGAATCTCATACAGAACAATTCTCAAAAATTATGAAAACTCATACGAGAAGGACAAATTTGTAAAGTGTCTATCAAACTTTGCATCAACTTTCTGCATTATGTCTTCGGTGATGATGGATAGTCACCTACTTCACAATTAATAATGGGCATTAGCGTGGTCATCATCAAATATTCTCATCCATTCCCTTGCCAGCTGTTGCTCATAGTGTTTTCTCCATAAATTTAACTTATCTACCGAGGAATTTTGAGGATTTTTCATTTATGGCATTCATAAAATAAATCAGTGCATGTATTTCACACTTAGTAGTACCTTTAATTCAGTAAGTCATTTTAAATGAGAACAAAAAACATGAACATGGGTAAGTGTTTCTGTTATGGCACTTGTGAGTATCTAAATGACGTGGGTATTAACATGTACGTGCAGATCATTGAGTTCTGTGCTGCAGCAGCCATGTTTAAAAGTGATACTCAGTCAAAGAACTTGCATTCAAATCATCAGGAGAGACAGAGAGATCAAAATGTAGAATGAGTATATCTTTGTTTATACTTGCGTGACTACAGCTTAATTTAAGAAAATAAATAAATAAATAAATATTACAGTAAATTTCTTACAAGCAAAGGAACTTACTGATATTCGCTTGCCCATAGTCTGAAACATTATTAAATATTGCATCAGACACTGTGCAGTCATCAGTGACTGTCAGAGATATTTCTCCCACTGTGAAGAAAGATTCTGGTTTTGTAGCATCAATTTTCAGGCTCGCAATGTAAACCTTTTCACCATTACTTTTTTGAGTATCATTCCAGAGATAGTTACTATCAGGTGAGAAATCTGAAATAGAAGACTTATATCAGAAAGTAGTTCACAGTTTACACTGAGAGGGTAGGGAAGGCAAAAAAGGTTGTAGAAACAAGAACTGCAGAAGTTATAAAAAAAAAGCTCAAGCTGTGTCAGGGATTACCCTAAAAACAGTCACAGCTCAGAAAATTTTAGTAGTGAATGCTTGTCCAGCCTAGCAAATAAGAGGTCAATTTGTGAACTGTAAGCTGTACTATAAATAACTGGAACTTTCACGTGATCTTTCCTGCATTACCCTCTCCCCCCTCTCCCCCCTCACACTCACATCCTCCCTCCCACCACCCCACTCATAATAGTGCCCTCATAACTTGGATTTTGCGTGATGTGCCACATTTATAATGCCTCTACATGCTTTACTCGTTTCTCCCCTGAAAAAGAACCTCTAGTACCAAAAGCTAGGCGTGCTATTGTATTTGTATATGTGTGTTTCTCTCAACTGCTCTAGGATGTGCACTTTCTGAAGATCAGTGTTGGCCAACTGACTTTATTTATTCAATAATGAATTACTGTGTATGCTTGATTTTATCTGGATAAGAGATGTGAGTGAGACAGAGTCTCACTCACAACATCGTTTAATGGTTTAATCAAATTCCTAAACATTTCTGTGGAGGATGTAGAAAATGCTATTCTAACATTAAGAAACAAAAAATCTGCTGGTTTGGACGGAATACCCAGCAAAGTTATTTAAATGGTACACAATAGAATTGCAAACCCACTAGCTCAGATAATAAATCAATGTTTTTAAGAGGGCTGTTTCCCAGAGGTACTGAAATATGCTGAAGTCAAACCAATCTTCAAGAAGGGATCAAGAGAGATCATAAGAAATTATCACCCTATCTCGATTCTCCCAGTCCCATTTAAAATATCTGAAAACGTGCTGTTGCACAAATCAAAGACTTCATTGCAAAATATTCTGTTATTCTAAACAATCAGTTTGATTTCAGCAGGGTAAAAACACTATTGCAAAATATTCTGTCATTCTAAACAATCAGTTTGATTTCAGCAGGGTAAAAACACTATTGCAAAATATTCTGTCATTCTAAACAATCAGTTTGATTTCAGCAGGGTAAAAACACCATTCGGTGCAGTAATCAGTTTCACTGAGAAAATAATTACATCATTAGACAAGAGAAATAAGGTGGCTGGAATTTTCTGCGACCTTGATTGCTTACAAACTTGAAAAGTATGGCATTAGCGGCAGTGCCCTACAATGGCTTAAATCCTACTTATCCAACAGAAAGCAAAGAGTTAGCATTTCTTAAAATGGCACATATTATTTTTCTGACTGGAAAAAAAAAGTCTCAGGATGTTCCACAAGGCTCCATATTAGGCCCAGTCCTTTTTTTTTTTTTTTTTAAGGTTAATGACTTACCATTACATATCAGCTCCCCATCAGTTCTGTTCGCAGATCATACTTCTGTCTTAGTTGAAGATCAGGACTCGGAAAAAATTCACAAATCTGATATCAGTACCTTCAGTACCTTAGAAACTTGGTTTCAGCTAAATGGGTTGAATCTAAACATATGTAAGATTCACGTGATGCAGTTCAGAACCAAACAGTCAAAATGTGAGCAGCTTAAGATTGTACACAACAACCAAGGTATAGAAGAAGTTGACTCAGTCAAATTCTTAGGTTTAAATGTAGATAAAAATTTGAGCTGGCAGGCATACATTGAACACCTGGCAAACAAACTGAGCAGCTTTGCATTTGCAATGCAAATATTGTCAACTGCAACTGACATGGACACATGAAAAGTAGCATGTACAAGCTACTTTGAATCCATTATAACGTATGGTATTGGTTTCTGAGGTAACTCGACAAACATAGTGCGGATACTAAAAATACAGAAAAAAATCATACGAAATATGTGCACTGCAAATCACAAAGAACCATGTTGACCATTATTTAGAAAACTTAAAATATTAACTCTGCATCCTTATACATATGTGGGAGTGACAAGTCGATAGTCGACAAGACACTGAGAGATTCTCTTGACGAGCGGGTTTCTTTGGAGGACACGATGAGTGTTCGTTTTCCCGCGTTAACGATGTATCAAGTGTGTTTGTGCGGTACAATAAAGGTGGTCGTTCACAGTATAAATTCCACGCAAGTGTTTTCCTTTATGTAGTGAAATTACCCCTACATAAGTGGTGACCCCGTAACTAAGCAGTGTGACAGTAGGCAAGTTTCTTGAGATATTTTCCACGACGTCTCGTATCGACATGTCGTCTGCACAGAACCTCTTCCGCCACATCGACGGCGTCATCCAAAACATCAAAAAGGAGCTCGACACGATGCAGCAAAACCCTCAGTTCACAGTGCCACGGACGCGTACATCTCAAACCGACTTCGCCCACGACGTTACGTTTCCAACCGCGCCGCATGTGCCGGTGGGTCCCGCGCTGCTGCCACAGAACATTGCCTCGCACAACCAGCGCGCAGGACACGCCGATATCAGACCCAAACTGCTCCCGTTTTCATCACCCGCGTCGGTAACGCTCCCACGAGTTTCGCACTTTCCGTTCGCCAGTGATCGTGGGACACCCGCGTCTCGGTTACAAATTCGACCCCCACCTTTCGTCCCCGAGCGTCCGGAAATTTGGTTCGCTATTATGGAGAACATTTTCGTGCAGCAACAAATAGTCAACGATTTTGAACAGTTCACGCTAGTGATATGCAACCTGGACCAACGTGCGTCGTCAGTGGTATCGGATATAATTATGCAATCCCCACCACAACAAGCCTACACCACTCTCAAGACGGCTTTAATTTCGCGTTGTACAAAACCTGTGGATCAGCGGATATCACAGCTCCTGTACCACGAGAAATGCGGTGACAGGTCACCTTCAGACTTTTACCGGCATTTACGTGCTATGGTGGACCCTTCCGTGTTCTCAGACACATTACTTTTGCACATATGGCAACAGCAGTTACCTCCGCAGGTGGGCTTAACCTTAATTGCTTACGAGGGCTGGCCATTAAACGAGTTGCTGCAAGTAGCCGATAGAGCGCACTCCCTGTTCGACTCGCACGCCACAGTGGCCGCCGCCGCAACCACCTCGGCCAACGACACCAGCCGAGCACGGCCGGAACCGGTCGCCGCGGCGCCTCCAACTTGTGCTGCCACGACCGCACGACGAGCGCCGGATGCGACCGAAGATTTCCGATCTCTCCGCGCTGCCATCGATCAGCTGACCGCCCAGCTGCAGCGGCTAGAGCCACGCGACGTTGCGGCAGCTGACACACACACACGTCGTCGCCAGCCGATGCGACCGCCGCGTCACGCAAACAACGGCACCGGTTATTGCTGGTTCCACCAGCGCTTCGGCGCGCAAGCTACGAAGTGTAAGACGCCGTGCTCACACCCAAACGCATCCCACGGCCTGCTTTAGGCGCAGCCGACCGTGACAACAAGCAACTGCGCCTAAACTCACAGACGCATGGAAGGGGAACACCCCCATTTCAGCACGAGCCTACGTTATGTGGATCGACTTCTCCCACAGCTGTAAGGTACGCTGTTTCACAAAGACTTTTCGTTCCTGATCGCTCTACAGGATGGATGTTCTTGGTCGACACTGGCTCAGATGTCAGCACTCTGCCTGTAAATTTCTTCGCTTCAGACAAACGCACTGAAGAAACCACTTTGAAAGCAGTCAACGACTCAGTCATCCACACATATGGACAGAAAACACTGCCAGTGGACATTGGGCTACCAGAAGAATGCAACTGGACCTTCGTTATGGCTGATATCGACCAACCTATACTAGGTGCTGATTTCCTGGCAAAACATGCATTGTCCGTGGATTTACACAAGTCACAACTCATCCATTCTGTCAATGGATTTGTTATTCCGGGAATACAAGGACGTCCGACTTCTCATGCATGCCAAAGGGTAGATAACCTCAGTGCACCCACCTGGGAGGACACCACAGCAACGAAGGAAGCTGACCGGCACATGGCTCAAACGACATCAAAACAGTTAACGACACAACAACAGGCTCCTGCTGTTTCAACCACAAAGGTGACACCCAAACCACAACAGGGAACAAGAAAGAGCAGGGCGAAGCATGAGACGGTGCACCACATCCGTACAACTCCAGGCCCACCAGTCTCCTCACGTGTTCGCAGGCTTGCACCTGATCGCTTGCGGGAAACCAAGGCCATTTTCAACGAGATGCTACAGGAAGGAACTATACAGCCATCCAACAGTCCGTGGTCCTCTCCTCTGCATCTCGCCCATAAAAAGAATGGGTCATGGTGCCTGTGCGGTGATTATCGAGCTTTGAACGCCCGAACTGTTCCAGACAGATACCCTGTGCCACATATACAGGATTTCACCCATTCACTGGCCGGAGCATCCATATTCAGTGTTTTGGATTGCCGTAAGGCTTATAATCGGATCCCAATGGCAGAGCAGGACATACCAAAGACTGCAGTGACAACCCCATTCAGGCTGTTTGAATTTTTGGTGATGCCATTTGGGCTGAAAAATGCGGCCTGGACATGGCAACGGTTCCTAGACAGCGTACTAAGAGGACTACCATATTGTTTCGCCTATTTAGACGATATTCTGGTGTTTTTGGAGAATGTTTCTGACCATCAGAAACACGTGAGTGAGGTGCAAAGCAGGCTTAGTGCTCATGGAATTACACTTAACAAGGACAAGTGCGTGTTTGGGGAACCCATTGTAACCTTCCTGGGTTATAAAGTGTCAGCTCAGGGCATTTTCCCACTGCCAGAGAAGCTGGAGTTGTTGCGTACCCTACCACGGCCTCAAACCTACCACGATCTCCGACGGTTCCTAGGGATGATAAATTTCTATCGTCGCCACCTCCCCGGAACAGTAGCAATCCAGATGCCACTGAACAATGCCTTGGCCGGACACAACAAAATTGGCAAGCGCCCACTCCCATGGACACCCGAGATGGACTCGGCTTTCAAGGCACTGCAAAACAGCCTTCACAACGCAGTGGGGCTTGCACACCCTGCACCAGGAGCTCAGCTAGCCATAGTAGTGGACGCAAGCCAAGTCGCAATCGGGGCAGCACTGCACCAGAGAGTGAAGGGTCATTGGCAGCCACTAAGTTTCTTCTCACAAAAACTACAGATGAGTCAAACTCGTTGGAGTGCATATGACAGGGAACTCCTCGCAATGTATGAAAGTGTCAGGCACTTCCGCCCCTTAGTTGAGGGCAGGCAATTCACCATATACACCGACCACAAACCTCTCGTGGCAGCTTTCTACAAAGTCAGCGATTCATCTTCCCCCCCGCCAGGCCCGCCATATAGAGTTTATATGCCAGTTTTCGACAGACGTGCGTCACATCCATGGTGCCGAAAACATTGTGGCAGACTATTTCTCACGTATTAATGGGATAAGTCCAATGTTAGATTATTCCGAATTGGAAAGGGCTCAGGCTTCAGATGCGCAGCTGCAATCCTTGTTGGCGGACCCGTCCACTGGCCTACATTTACAACTTGTGGATGTCCCCTGCAGCCCATGTAAGCTATGGTGCGACACCTCCACGGTTAGACCACGCCCATACATCACCCCCCAGTTCCGACAAAAGGTATTCGACAGCATTCACAACCTGGCACATCCGGGAACCAATGCCTCAGTGAAATTAGTGACGGACCGTTTTGTGTGGCCTTCAATCAAGAAAGATACACGGGAGTGGGCCCGCAGCTGCTATCAGTGTCAACGTAGCAAAGTGGGACGCCATGTTCATGCTCCAGTAGGACAATTCCCAAACCCAACGGCACGTTTTGGGCATGTACACATTGACTTGGTTGGACCCCTCCACCCTTCAGAAGGTTACAGGTACTTGTTTACGGCAGTGGATCGTTGCACGCGGTGGGCAGAGGCTACACCAATCAGGGACATTTCTGCAGAGACTACTGCACGTGCATTCTTGGAAACTTGGATGGCTCGTTTTGGGTGCCCATTTTTCGTTACCACTGACCAAGGACGCCAGTTCGAGTCAACACTGTTCCAACAACTGTCAAAACTCTGCGGCTTCCACCGAAACCGTACTACTAGCTACCACCCGGCCAGCAACGGTTTGGTGGAAAGGTGGCACTGGACCTTAAAGGCTGCCCTGATGTGCCATGAGGACTCATGGACTCGAGCGTTGCCATTGGTTTTGTTGGGGTTACGGACCGCATTAAAAACAGACATCAATTGTTCCTCGGCAGAGTTGGTATACGGAGAACCACTCCAAGTTCCAGCAGAATTCCTTGCACCAGTTCCTCTCCCAGATGACACACAACTACCCCACCTCTTGCAACAAATGAGGAAGCAGGCAGAGACACTACGTGCAGCCCCGACGTCTCAGCACGGCACGCATCCAGTGTTCATACACAAGTCCCTCGATACTTGTTCCCACATCATGCTCCGCACAGACCTGGTACGTCATTGGTTACAGCCACCGTACACTGGACCGTACCAAGTGCTAGGATGGGACAAACACACAATGGATATCCTCCTCCAGGGAAAGTCGACCAAAGTTTCCATTGAGCGAGTAAAACCCGCTTGGACAATGCCAGCACCGACGACAGTCTCACAGACGACTTCAGACACAACTTGCAACGAACCCACACCTTACGCAGAACCAGACAGCTGTGTCCCACATGAGCCCCACACCAGGGGGCCTAATGCAGCAACAGAATCAGCAAGCAGCACCCGCACTATCCGCACTCGGGCAGGCCGAGAGGTGAAGTTTAAGTACCCCACCATACCGGGTGCTCCGCACTTCAGGGGGGGGGGGGGGGGGGGGCTGTGTGGGAGTGACAAGTCGATAGTCGACAAGACACTGAGAGATTCTCTTGACGAGCGGGGTTCTTTGGGGGACACGATGAGTGTTCGTTTTCCCGCGTTAACGATGTATCAAGTGTGTTTGTGCGGTACAATAAAGGTGGTCGTTCACAGTATAAATTCCACACAAGTGTTTTCCTTTATGTAGTGAAATTACCCCTACACATATATGAGATCATCATAGTCTTGTACACCAGACATGAATTATTGAGGGAAACCATTTTGTCCATTCACATGATACCAAAAATAAAGAAAATTTTATGCTCCCCACCCACTACCTCAGACCGTATGCCCAGGGACTGCAATACGCGGGAATGAAATTTTGTAATAAAATAAAAGGGAACAAGTTGATGCAGATGAATTTAGGTTCACTTAAAAGAAAGCTATATGAGGTACTGACACTGAAGTGTTATTACTCAGTGGATGAATTCATGCGGGACAAACTGGAAATTTGAGCTGGGTGCAATGTGTTATCCTTATAGTGTCATTATTTATTATAGTGCTATTATTTATTAATGTAAAAATCATTGTAATTGTTTTATAAATTTTTGACATGTCTCCTATATGCAAACCAAATGGATTGCAAATGTACATCATGAGATGAATAAAACACAATTCACAATCAGGTTGAGAGGACTTCTTTGAATGTGCTTTTCACTGATGTTCATAATTTCAATGCATACAAGACATAAATACAAAACCCAATAACATAAATTTGATAACTCAAAGATTCATTAATGTTTTCATTGTTATTACACTGATTGAAGAAAAATCACAACACCAAGAAGGAGTTTTGCAACATAAATGAAAGTTGTAAAACATGTTTCTACATCACAAAGGTGATTTCTATGAAAATTTCATACCAGTTACATAAGAGTGGCACAGTAGCACCACCATGAGGATGCAAATCAGTTTTGCTTTCAATAGCAAAAATCGTGAGCATTAGTTATCTTTGAGATTGAAGGCGGTGAGTTGATGGTAGTCAAGAATGCCTTTAAGGCAACAAAGATGCCCTTATCAGCACCTCACTGAGTTTGAAAAAGTTCACGTAATAGGGCTATTGGAAGCTGGATGTTGCTTCTGTGATTTTGCAGAAAGACTTGGCAGGAATGTAGCCACTGTACATGGCTGCTGGCAGTGGTGGTCAAGAGAATGTATGAGGGGGTACCCAAAAAGAAATTGGAATTACTTTTTAAAAGCTACATATTTTCAAATTGTTTACAAAACAACCTTATCCCCTTCAAAATACTCTCCACTATAGCCAGTACTTTTGCCCCACTGATGCTTCCACTCTTTGAAACATTTTTTGTTTTCATCTTTAGAAACAGTTGACACCCCTCCCTCATTTTATTTTTTTTAATTGACTTCTTCAGAGTTGTCAAATTGGTGTCCTTTCATGCCCTTCTCACACGTGGAAATAAGAAAAAGTCACACAGAGCCAGGTCAAGTGAGTAAGGTGCACGGGGCAGTGGGACCATGCCATTTTTAGCCAAAAGGTGTCTAATACAGCTGGCTGTGTGTGCAAGTGTGTTGTTGCAGTGGAAGAACCAGCCTCCTGTCTGCCACAAATTCACTGAATCGAGCTCCAAAATAACCCACTAATCTCTAACAGATGATCAGTTGTCTGTCAACCATCTGTGAGTACAAGCTCTTGAATTTTTTCAATATTTTCATCAATTCAGGCAGTTGGACATCCAGAACAAGGTTTGTCATCAGTCGAAATGTTGCCTTTTTTAAATCAAGCAACCACTTGTTCACTTGAGTTTTTCTCATATTGTCATATTGGTAAACTGATTTCCACATTAAAACCATTTTGGCAGCATTTTTACCCAGCAGAAAACAAAACTTCACAGCTGCAAATTGTTTACTTAAACTTGCCACAATAAAAAATGAAACAAGAACAAAACCATGATAGCAAAAACAATCACTGCAGATCAACGGAATGGGCCAGGTTGGCAACACAGGTGGCACTGAACTGGCAATGAGTTGAACTATACACACCTAGTGGCAGAAATGCGTACTACACCAGCTCCGCCCATAGCAATGTTATTCCATTTCGTATAGCTCTGGCACATCATACTGTTACACTGGTTATTAATGTACCAGCATATCTCATTTGCAATGGCTTATCTTACACTTACATTAACGTGTGATCTTGCTATGTTAATGACTTATGTTTGTTACCTAGACAAATGTATTCCTGAAATTTCATTACTTTACATTAATTATTTTTTGGTGTTGCCATTTTTTTTTCAGTCAGTGTATTTTGACATTTCTTAGTTTAGTAATACATTGGAGTGTATTATTTGTCATTGACAAAGAGGTCCAACTGAATTAAAATTACATGACACATAAAGATCCAGATGAATTAAAAGTTATTAATTATGTAAGTAAACAACTAAACAATTCTTACCTGCTGCCTCAGCACCACTGTATATCACCAAATCTACTCCTTCAATATTAGCCATCTCCAACGCCTTGCCTTTGGATGTAGTCCCTAGAATACAATAAGAAATATAATAATCATATATTTTTGTAGTGCATTTATTACATTAAGTATAGAAAAATTTACAAGTTATATATTTCAAAAAGAGAGGCCATGTATAGAAAAAATTATTTACATTCAGAGAGGATAACTGAATGCCATACCCCTGTACAGCTAGATCTTTAATGTTGTATTTGTAAATGGCCATTTGGGTGAGAGTATTTGCTGTTATGGTAGTTTTACATAAGGTGTGCTATCCTACAAAATGTATTTCAAGCTCACAATCTAGAAAATCTTATTTTATTTACTTTCATTTGATCCTTTAGGATTACATTGTGTAATTGAGTATACATGTAATATAAGATAGGTCAATAGTATAAAACCTTCAAAATCACATATATCTTAAAGAGCAGAAATTTTTATTAGGCTTTCTAACACCAATGAATATGTATAACATTATTTAACACTGTAATATTCCTTTTCCACTGGATAGTTTTTGATATTCTGTGCAAAGTTACCATCATCATACCTTTCTTTCTGGGCAGACTTCTTACAGACTTGATACATGAGTATTGGTGTTCATTATCAATGATTCTCAGCCGGCGATATATGATTCATAACTGGTTCTTCCTCCATGTATTGTGGGTGTGAATACCTGCATTTGTTATTCACTTTGAACTATATTTTGAGACAAATATTATTGATTTATAAATGTGTGGTGACTATTGACCACCAAAACAGTAGCTTTGTGCTTTGACTAGACAGACTCTTTGGTATTATTTCACTTTTATTTTTGCATGCTGGCTGGTGTGAAAACTGTGTTCTTGTGGATTCTTTTTTGGGAATGAAACTTGTGGGGCGGCGAGTGAGTAAGCAAAATTGCTTGTGAAAATAAAGTTTGTTATTTAAATGTGGGAAAAAACACTGCACTTCCCGGCTTTTGGAATGTTGTATAATGCTGTCTTTCGCCGTTCTCAACACTGGCTCTCTCTTTGCTTTTTGGCACCCAGAAAGTGATTTAACGAAACGTGGAGCCTGTAATGAGAGTTCCTAGTGCCCACTTAACCTGAGAATATTATTATAGCTGCAGCTTATAGCTCTGAAAAAGTAGGAGATTGTTCGGGATTTCTAATCAAAAACAATTTTCCAAAATAGTTGAGTATATTCTGAAATTCACTGATAACATCACAATTATCCCAACAGCCTAACAAACAGAGCAGTTCAGAGTCTAATTCGCTGATGCAACTATAAATGTCCGAATTGAATGTCAAAAGAATGCTCGCCAAAATTTGATGAGAAAATCTCATCAAACGCCACGCTAAAATGATTGGTAGAATGTCTGTACCGCGACGGCACATGAAAATACAACAACACGCAAACTGAATCTAGATAATGAAAATCATTCCAAAAATAATCCTTCATTTGAAATGTTTTCACAGTTACGCGTATACATCGTAACTCAATACGGCACCCGAGGCAGTTTGTAGCAGCGCTACCGTAGCGAAGCGACTCCCGACACAGCTGACGTGCTATTCAGCGTCTGGAGAGAACTGGGGCCTTCCTTACTCGCGCAGTGCTCTTATATATATAGCCTCGGTGCGGACGGCTAAGAGAACGCCGGCTCTAAGTTGGCTCTCACGACTGGCCGCTGGGCTAGTAACGCACCACTTCAAGTTACATAATAATTTATAGCTTCTTTTGCTGATGGCTTATGAAGCTGTTAATTTAATCGTGCATTTAGCACGCAGGTAAGTATTTATAATAAAATTATGACGTGGCTAAGTTAAATATCTTGGGCGAGAGAAATAATTAAGTTACGCTGCACGCAGCAGATGAGCTCTGAACTGGTCCTTTTGAGATCCGCTATCGCTATAATTTTATAGGTATTCAAAAGAAACTTTTCACATCTTCATAGTCATAGCGGACCTCCAACCTATTTAAATCTAAACATCCTAGCCTTATTTATTAGCCTACTTAATCTATCTTGCTTCCTTCAGTTTTGAGATGAAAACCAGAAAATCATGAATTTCCACTAAAGTCTTAACCTGTGAAATCCAAAGTACCGTTTTTATTAAATCATTATGAAAGATGAGTCTAAATATAAATTTTGAAGTCTCTAGCTCCTTTCTGTTGCGCCAATTATTTTTTTAGAAAAACGTCCAAATTACAAAAATGGCTGAAGTTATCGAACTGATATTTAATACACATTAATTTAGTATTATTCCTTACATGCTGGAAAAGTTTCAGATCATTTGCTTGAATTTTAAGGTATTGCGCAACATTTATGACGTCAGAGCTAGTTACAGCAGACTGGCTGGCACACAATGGAAACTGATGTGAATTTACTACAGCGTGAGTAGGCTGCTTCCCTACATCACCCTCTACTTAAATTTTTTTGTTTATGAATGTTAATGAATGAGAAAAAAAATTTAATTACAAAAAGGGAAGCAAGAGTACAATTTAACTCCCTATAAAAATCAAAATTGAAATATAAACATGTAGAAACATTAAAGAAAACTGATTATCTACATTAATTATTTAAATTGTGGGCATGTTCACTGCCTTTTAAACAATGTCAGTACTCAAAATTTTAAGCGAAGTCACTGAAATATTTCGGCATACATATTGCCTTAGACCAACAAACACATAATAATTGAAAAATTATGAAAATCTTAGACCCATTAAATACATTAAATACACTTTTACATACACAAATTCAAAGAAAATAACATGATACATAAACAGATGATTATCTCTTAGCAGTCTTTTCTAAACCTGAAAGAAAGTTCACAAATAATTTTTACACACGTGGTTGTAGCCGCTTTGGCTGGCGTCCTACACTTCCATTCACAAGGGTAGAGGAGGGGAAGTTGCTATGGTGTGCGTCCTTCACGTTCTCTCTAACTTACATGGGGGAAAGGGGAGGGTCACTGTGAGTTGTGTCCAAGTCACTCCACGCTTTCACGCAGCTACCAGGCTGCCATTATCTGGTTTGTCCTGTAGAACAAACAAAAGAGTGCCTCAGACCCTGTTCACTTAATATCTAAGGGTGGGTCACAATGAAATGGGGATATATACATTTTAACTTCCAATATATTACTGGAACAAAGTTAACAGAACTTTTTTTCAACATTACTCTTGCGGTTACTTAAATGTCATAAAATCAGTAAATAAATGGCTCAAAACGCCGTTAGTCACGTACTAGAGAAAATCTATGCTCATGGCATACAATCATGAATCCTATTTAACGTCAATTTATTATTTCTGGGCCGGAACACTGAACCAATGCTCGGTACATTCCTGACATTTGTATATTAAGCACTTAACTGAATCATCTTTGATTATCTTATTCTTAGAGATAGTATGAGTATGATTAGTGGTTGTTTTCTCAGCTTCTTTGTATATGTGAGTAACTTTTGGTAATAGTACAGTCCTGAGTGTTCAAAACACACTACGTTTAGTTGCCTACAAAATCCACTTATTGGTCCTCTGCTGTTGTCAGTTCCACATCTGCAATTAGGGTCTTACTTACTTTGAAGTGTATTTATGCTGAGCTAAAATTACTGTTTCACGTCTGCTATTATGTTTCTTATTTATATTGCTAGTGTATGTACTTATTTACCACTCACTCTATTAATATTTAAAGCATAGGATAGCACATTTATTTCATATTCATAGTGTATTGCAGCTGATTAGTTTGCTCACGTGGCAATCCATTTCCACTCGATCGGATGCTGAAACCTCAGGTAGTCTCTCTCGGACCTACCACTAAAGTGCATCAAATAATTATGGACGAGCGTAATGCTAAATTCCTTAAACCTATAGGACACCATGAGCTGCTCTGTCTCATCTAACATAAGGGTACCTATGGTCGCATTCACGCTTCCAACCCATAACCTCAATACGCGTAGGTGTATCCTGTCATACACTACACTAAAATAATGGCCAGCTCCAACCTTATAAATACTTCAGGGACGTGTCCTTCACGACTCAACCACAAACACTGCTCACTTCTATTACACTGCCTTTCCTTGCTACATCAGGTGAGTTTAAACTTACAACTTATCTGCATATTTTTCATAACACTTAGCAATCTCTTTCTTATTATTTATTAGTTAGCTCTAATGTATCCACTAGGTTTCATTACAACTTCAGATTCTGCTTGTACACGAATTCATACATCTTTTTAAATTACTGTTGATGGACCATTTCCAACCAAACAACACTTTGTACTTACTATATTACCAGGGTACTACACATAATTGTTACTCAAATACATTTGTATCTTAATTACGTCATACTTCTCTATTGTTTGTCACTGTTCAGTTTATCACATTAGGTATCTTTCTTCACTGATCGGTAGATAGAATGGTAACATAACTCATGGCCTGATAGTCATGACAGAAAAATTTCATGTCTGAAAGAAGAGATCTAAATTTTGGTGGATAGGAAAGATGAAGAATGAGTGAGACCTGAAAGGGAAAGAAGATCTCACACAGCTGGGACTGCACAGCTGCCACACTGTGTAGAGGTTACAGAACAACCTCCTCCCTACAGCCTTCATTGGCTGCCTATGAATCTCTTTAGGTCAATCACGTTCCTTAGACCTAATAGCTTCTTACTTTTAGGGTATTCTAGCCTATATGCATTGGCATGTGGTTTTCCTATGATCCTGAAAGGTCCTTGGTATACGAACATGAATTTCTTTGTTTCTGCATTTACCTTCTTGGATTTTTCTTTGGTTTTAACAAGGACTAATTGACCTATTTCAAAGCTAGTAGGTACAGCTTTTGCGTCATGCCGCTTCTTCCTTTCCAACGCTCTTTTTCTCATATTAGCCCTAGCCTTTAGTTTCTTTTCGTCTGTGGATATTTGCGTTAGAATAGGGAATTCTACCATATCTGCTATCACATTGTGAGGTTCTTGGCCAAACATCAATTCGCATGGTGCAAAACCAGTTGCATCATGTCTTAAGTTGTTAATTACATTCTCAAAATACTTAATGTGCTCTGCCCAACTTGAGTGTTTTCGAGCACAATAAGTTCTACAAAGCCTATTCAATTCCCTCATAATACGTTCACTCATATTTCCTTGGGGGAAATACGCAGATATTTTCAGATGTTTCACGCCGGCCTTATCTAGACATTCCTTAAATCTATCAGAAGTAAATTGAGGCCCATTGTCTGACAGCAAATTCTTCGGAACGCCAACGTTCACGAAGAAGTCTTTTTCCAACTTTTCAACCAATGTTTTTGCATTCGCTCTTTTAATTGGGTATAGCTTAACATATTTACTGAATCCATCCACAACAACAAAAACATGGGTACAACCACCTCTCGAAACAGGAAGAGGGCCAAACAAATCACAAGCCAGTAATTCTAGGGTTTCAGTGGGCTCTACTGAATGCATATCCCCTTGTATTCTGCTGTTAGCAGCACGGACCTTCTGGCACACTACGCAAGATGCTAGACGCTTGGCCACATGGCGGTACATGTTGTCAAACACAACCTTTTCCTTTAATTTTGCAATGCACTTCTTTGCACCGTAGTGCCCATACCTCAGGTGTACATAGTCGATTAGCAAGTCTACATGTTGTGAGGGAAAGCACAGCTTCCACTCAGAAACACCTATCTTTTTCCTCCTAAACAGAATACCTTTATGCAAACAATAGTATTGTGAAACCTTAGGATAGTTCGCATTTCCTAAATAGCTCTTCACTAATTTCAGTTGGTCATCTGCATTCTGCTCACGTCTCAAGTTCTTAATCACTCTCTTTAATGCACCTTCTTCCTTTACTTCGTGCAATGCAAACATTCGGACTTCATTTAGGTCTGTTGCTGTAATCCCCGCGTCATCACAGAGCTCCGCACTTCTAGATAACCCATCAGCTACCAGATTGTCTTTCCCTTGAATATATCTAACCTCAAGGTCAAACTGCTGGAGATACAATGACCATCTTACCAACCGAGAATTCCTCAACTTACAGGTTTTTAAAAAGGTCAACGCCTTATGGTCACTGTAAACAATTATCTTGTGACCTAATAAATACTGCTCAAACTTTTGTACTCCAAATACAATGGCTAATGCTTCCAGTTCGGAGATGCCATAATTTCTCTCTGCTGCCTGTAAAGATCGACTTGCGAAAGCTATAGTCTTGTGCACCTCCTGCTCGTTCTCTATTTCTACCTGGAATATTTCCACAGCTATACCATAGCCACTAGCATCAACAGACATACAGAATGGCTTTTCAAAATCAGGATGATGTAAAATTGGACTATTAATTAAAGATTGTTTAAGCACCTCAAACGCCTGTTGACATTCTGCTGTCCAAACCCAAGGGGTATTCTTTTTCAGCAGGAGGTGAAGACAGGGAGCATTAAAAGCCTGGTCACTAACAAAACGCCTATAGAAGCCGAAAAGACCGAACATTGATCTCAACTGCTTCTTGTTTCTGGGAGCCTCAAATTTTTCAATGACTGCTAGCTTGCCTGGGTCAGGCAGAATACCTTTTCCACTTATCCTATATCCCAAGAAACCTATTTCCTCTTTAATGCACTCTGTCTTTTCAATCTTTAGTTTCATGCCACCTCTCTCAATAGCCTCTAACACTTCCTCTAATAAAGCTATGTGTTCTTCCCAGGTAGGAGTTGCTATTAACAGATCATCTACGTAGACTGTTATTTTATTACTTAAAGCTGGTCCTAAAACATGGCACATCACACGTACGAAAGCACAAACAGAGATATTAAGTCCGAAAGGTACCACACGGTATTGGTAACAAACTCCTTCGTACAAGAAAGCTGTGTACTTTCTTGAACTCTCCGCCAGTGGCAAGTTCCAATATCCACACGTGATGTCCATAGAAGTTAAGAATTTTACTCCCCGGAATTTTTGCAATAATTCGTCCATATTCTGCGGTCTATCACTTTCCCTAACCACTATTTCATTTAACCAACGAGCGTCCAAGACCAATCTGACACTCCCGTCTCTTTTTGGTACAACAACAAGAGGATTATTGTACTCACTGACCGCTTTCTCAATCACACCCCACTCCAGCATTCTCTGTATTTCCTTTCGAACCGCCTCCTTCCTAGCTACATGTATTTGGTATGGCTTCCTGAAAAACACTTGGCCGGGTTTCACTTTTAATTGACATTCATAACCTTTGACTATGCCAGGTCGATCTGAAAATACCTTATGATGCCTTTTTAGAACCTGTCTCAGTTCTTCCTTTTGATTGGCGGAAATTTTATCGATTTCCTGCAATTTAGCTTCTATTTTGTCTAAAATAATTGCTTCTTCTTCTTCTTCTGTGTTCAACTTACTGTTACTAAGATTAACACCTTCGTCCCAATACCTCCTATTTTTCAGAACTCGTATAGGCAGCTCCCAAGTTTCATGATCAGTTACTACATGTTTATCACTAAAAGGTACTATAATTACTCCGGTTATTGGCAAGACCATTTTTAACTGGCTTCTTTCAAAGTCAACAACACTCTGATATTTTGACAAGAAATCTATGCCAATTAAAACCTCAATACTGAGATTGTTTACAATTAAACATGGATGATCAATTAAATTACCATTAATGTTAAAGGGTAGTAAAGCTTCTTGCTTTACCGTTTTTGATACCTTGCCAGTAGCACCAATTATTCTTAGTCCTGATACCCTCATTACTGTAAGCTTATCTTTACCAGGTAATGCATCAAAGAAGGACTGAGATATTGCACTTACCTCACTTCCACTGTCTAAGAGACAACGTACATTGATACCCAACATATTTACTATTATTATAGGGTGGCTTATTCTAGGTTGTACAGGTGGTTCCTCAAATTCATCTAGTAGTTCCTTTTTGATTTGCCTCCAACTAAAGTGATTGACATCTGTCTTCATTACATTTAGGTCACAGTGTGTAGGGGTTTCCTGAATTACATTTTCAGCTGCCTTTTCCAGTCGGTCTATTAATTTTAAATCGAAACACTGCACAACTTCATTACATTTAGTTTGCTGAACATAACCCAAATTACTGTAGTCTGAGAGATTCTGCGTCTCCAGACCGGGCATAACACTAGTTACAGCTAAACCACTTTTACCATTATCGTCAGTTTCCTTCTCAAGTGACAACTGGTCACAGCTACTGGGTTCATCGACCCTCAACAGCCTACCCTCTACATTCTCACTTATCTCCCGTCCTAAATCTATTAGTACATTATCAACATCCTGCACAGGTACTTTAGATAAGAGCATATCATCCTCATCGTAAATATAAGCATGAATTTCTTCTGCTTCTTCACCTGTCAATTCAGTATTTTGTAGCTCCTCCCTATTGTTACACTGCTGCGCCTTCTCTTTTTCTTCCCACTTAGAAAGCGTTTCTAACACGGTATCTATCAAATACTGTGAGTGATCTAATATTTCTGTTGTATCCTTAGATGCTACCGACTCTTCATCCACATGTTCAGTCTGAGTATTCTGATCTGTCTTACCAATTCCCTTAACTACTGGCTTAGGAAAAGTAACCGCCTGGTGAGCGCCAGTGTCCTCATAGACGGGAACTAGTTTTCCTGCCTCGGCCTACTGTTTCCTTTAGTTTCATTATAGTTAGCTGGCATAGCATTGCTTTCCGTACTGTTGTTTACATGCATATTTCTGTTTGGAACATTATTATTATCCCTTGGACGCCATTGTTGGTTCTGATAATTATTTCCCCAATTCCTACCTCTCTTAGGATGGCGAATACCTACTGTTCTGATGTTTACATTGCCATTCTGCTCATTCCTAAAATTACTATTATTGTTAGTGGCATTTCTGTTATTACGTGCCTGCTCCTCATTGGCAGCAACACGTTCTACACGTTCCAAATATTCAATGAAACGATCAAGATTGTCTCTAGGGGCCGATATAATTCTGGTTTGCCAATACCATGGCAGTTTGGCTTCAAGACCTAATATAATCATTTCTGGCTTTAGCTTTTCCGCCAAATGTGACAAACGTGAAATCCATGACCTAGCAAATTCTTTAATTGATTCCTTGCCTGCACTGAAGCGTTTTCCACTCCAAAATTCTCTTAACACTTCATTTTGCTTATTACTAGACCAATATTCATTAATGAAAGCTGTTTTAAACTCCGCTAAAGTTTTACACTTCAACATAACATCAGCGGACCAACGCAAGGCGTCACCTGCTAAATGGCTTTTAATAAATGAGATTTTCTCTCGTTCAGACCAATTTGGTGGAATTACATCTTCAAAATCGTTCCAGAAATCTAGCGGGTGGATATTTTTATCTGGATCAAACCGCAAGAACTGCCGACACCCGATAAATGCGGCGTTTGCAGCTACAACTTGTTGTACACTACCATTACCAGAAGTTACTGAAGCTACTTTACTCTCAATGTTAGCAATGTTAGTACTGATATTTTCTACTCTCAATTCAACATTATCTACTCTTTGTACAATATGAGTAGTATCACTTTTGATTGCATCTACGTCTGCTTGACATATGTTTACTTTAATATTAACATCTTTAAATCTATCTGAGCACAGTTCAGATTCCGACTCGATCTTTTCTGTTAATTTGTGCTCCAGCTTCGCATCTTCCATTTGGAAGTCTTTGCGAACCTCAGCAACTTCAGATTTAACTGTTTTATACATTTCAGAAAATTGTTGAGCAACCTTTTTCTTAATATCCTCATGGTTGTAATCAATTTTATAATTCAAACTGTCTAGATCCTCTTTCAACTTATTGCAACCAGCCTTGAAGGTATCGTCCATTACCTCCAATCGTTTATTAAAATTAGTTTGACTGGCCACAATCCTGTTATTTACCTCAATTATATCAGATTTTAATTCAGCATTACTGTTTTTGACCTGTTCACTTATTTCAGATTTTAATTCAGCTGTCATTTGTGCATTACTGGCAGCGATTGCTTGTAATATAACATTTAGATCAACAGCCCCAGCATTTTTGGGTTGCTCACTAGCTGGCTTTTTATCACACTCAGGTGACGAAAAACTAGCTCCAACACCAGAATCATCAAAATTAAATGAAACTTCTGATTGATTAGTCCTATCTAACTTCTCCTTCTTAAACTCTACCATCTCTGATGACTGTTTCATTTTTAATTCATCAGAGAAACTATCATCCAATAAATTTACAATTTCTACTTTCTGCTTTACTACAGGGGTCTCTATTATTGAATCATTACCCCTTCCCACACTACTGTCAGGAGATAATACTTCATATTTTACTTTAACATTACCACTTTTATGCATATTTACACTTGAACCGTTGTCTGGATTTACAGTTCCCTCCTCAGACATAGGTTCTGATATAAGTTTAACCTCAGTTTCTTTTGGCGGTTCCATCGCCGACAGTCTCTTAGTGCAGGTTAGTAAAATTTTTAACAGTTTTCCACTTAACTTAGTTCCTTCTGCACGACGTTGCCGTAGCCGGCGCGGCGTACCAGGATTCCTGATGCGACGTGGCACGTTGAACTGCAGACGGCACTCCGACGGCTGTGGTGTGTTTACGTGGCCCGTAACTGCAGGCGCGGCCCCCGGCTGCTGCGGCGGACGACTGCGGTACGGCGAAACTGGCTTCTCGCGATGCCGGCAGCACCGCTAGACTCAGTGCCAGCTCCGTCAATCTAGATGCGTTGTTGATTCAACTGCGTTGTCCACCTGCCTATGTAACACTTTCACTGTTCTATACTCAGTTGCGTGTCGCATTTCACTCGCGAATCCGAATAGTTAAAAATCACTTTCACTTAGTTGATTTCCCGGCCGATACACCATATGTGGGGCGGCGAGTGAGTAAGCAAAATTGCTTGTGAAAATAAAGTTTGTTATTTAAATGTGGGAAAAAACACTGCACTTCCCGGCTTTTGGAATGTTGTATAATGCTGTCTTTCGCCGTTCTCAACACTGGCTCTCTCTTTGCTTTTTGGCACCCAGAAAGTGATTTAACGAAACGTGGAGCCTGTAATGAGAGTTCCTAGTGCCCACTTAACCTGAGAATATTATTATAGCTGCAGCTTATAGCTCTGAAAAAGTAGGAGATTGTTCGGGATTTCTAATCAAAAACAATTTTCCAAAATAGTTGAGTATATTCTGAAATTCACTGATAACATCACAATTATCCCAACAGCCTAACAAACAGAGCAGTTCAGAGTCTAATTCGCTGATGCAACTATAAATGTCCGAATTGAATGTCAAAAGAATGCTCGCCAAAATTTGATGAGAAAATCTCATCAAACGCCACGCTAAAATGATTGGTAGAATGTCTGTACCGCGACGGCACGTGAAAATACAACAACACGCAAACTGAAGCTAGATAATGAAAATCATTCCAAAAATAATCCTTCATTTGAAATGTTTTCACAGTTACGCGTATACATCGTAACTCAATACGGCACCCGAGGCAGTTTGTAGCAGCGCTACCGTAGCGAAGCGACTCCCGACACAGCTGACGTGCTATTCAGCGTCTGGAGAGAACTGGGGCCTTCCTTACTCGCGCAGTGCTCTTATATATATAGCCTCGGTGCGGACGGCTAAGAGAACGCCGGCTCTAAGTTGGCTCTCACGACTGGCCGCTGGGCTAGTAACGCACCACTTCAAGTTACATAATAATTTATAGCTTCTTTTGCTGATGGCTTATGAAGCTGTTAATTTAATCATGCATTTAGCACGCAGGTAAGTATTTATAATAAAATTATGACGTGGCTAAGTTAAATATCTTGGGCGAGAGAAATAATTAAGTTACGCTGCACGCAGCAGATGAGCTCTGAACTGGTCCTTTTGAGATCCGCTATCGCTATAATTTTATAGGTATTCAAAAGAAACTTTTCACATCTTCATAGTCATAGCGGACCTCCAACCTATTTAAATCTAAACATCCTAGCCTTATTTATTAGCCTACTTAATCTATCTTGCTTCCTTCAGTTTTGAGATGAAAACCAGAAAATCATGAATTTCCACTAAAGTCTTAACCTGTGAAATCCAAAGTACCGTTTTTATTAAATCATTATGAAAGATGAGTCTAAATATAAATTTTGAAGTCTCTAGCTCCTTTCTGTTGCGCCAATTATTTTTTTAGAAAAACGTCCAAATTACAAAAATGGCTGAAGTTATCGAACTGATATTTAATACACATTAATTTAGTATTATTCCTTACATGCTGGAAAAGTTTCAGATCATTTGCTTGAATTTTAAGGTATTGCGCAACATTTATGACGTCAGAGCTAGTTACAGCAGACTGGCTGGCACACAATGGAAACTGATGTGAATTTACTACAGCGTGAGTAGGCTGCTTCCCTACAAACTGTGTTCAATAAGTTAATGTGTGTTTGTGTTACATCATCTACTGCAAGGGGACACACCACATTGGAGACACCAAGCTCATTTTTGTTTCTCTGCACTTTATTCTGATGTCTGTTTACTGTGTGGTGCATGTGAATGAACCATTAACTGTAAAGCTTACCAAATCCCATGTTTCCGCTTCATATCTCTGCTCCAAACTGTGAATCTTAAGCATTTCTGCCAGTACATGCCACAGTTAAAATGGATCAGGAACATTTACTTCCACATGAAAAACATGTGATCTCCCTAACTATCCAGGTTCAGAATGGCAGAATCAGCATCTACTGCCCTTATGTTTCCACAAGCTGCAGGAACATATGCATTTCAAATGCGATATTACTGCCCAGTGTGTGAATATGCAACAAACACCACCACTAGTGTTTGGTAATCATCAAACAGTGAACTACTGGTTTCACAATGCACCTCAGTGTACTGTAGCATCACCAGATTTGTTTTCTATACATCTACTGCTACCATTTTTCACAACCATGCCTGTATCACCCAAGGCAGTCAACTGTGCTCCCGCACCTTCCGCACTGTGTCTACTCAATCCCCTGCAGAGACCTCAAGCATTGCAGCACATCATGCTCTCTCACCTTCCAAATGCATACCAGTATTGCACTGATGACCATGGTCATCTCTGCCACGTCAGTCGACCACACCCTAGCAAATGCCACATCATGTGAACATTGAACATCACCTCAAACCCTCCTGCCCCCCCCCCCCTCCTCCATGGCAACCACGAGTGACGCAGCTCTGCAACATCTACCTCCATATGTAGTGCTCGATCAAGATTTTGCTGACCACAGCTCCTCATCACTACCCAGGTCCTTCAGGCTCCTGGCCTGGTCGATGTTTATGAGCAGATTCTGACTGGCAGATACCTGAAAGACAACCCAAAGACTTGGTTTGCTTTAGCAATCCACAGCATAATAGGTGACAATTCATGTTTCATTTGCCTCATCAGTCGCTTACAAGACCGACCTCCCACAACCCACTCATTATAAACTCTGCTGCTAAAGCTACTATTCTTGAACATCTGTCACACCCACCAGCTGAGGTCATTCATCCCATCATCCATGAGCTGGAACACCTCAAAACTGTATTAAAAAAAAAAAACGAGTACTCGGAATGGTAGATCAGGTTCGCTCTCCGCCCCAACTCTACAGTACAGCATGTGGAGATGGAAGATGTCACGGAGGAAAAGGTAGCCACTGCCTATATACCATATACTGGCACACTATTGGAAAAATAGAACGAATATTGAGGAAACACTGAGTAGGAACTGTCTTTTGCCCACCCAATAAAACACAAGCATTATTGGGAAGTGTCAAAGGCGATCACGGTTTGCGGAAGGCCGGCATATACCAGATTCGGTGTCAGTGTGGGAAGACTTAATTGGACAGACAGTGTGCACCATCAAAGATCTTTGCCGAGAACATCAGAGGCACACTCGACTTAGGTATCCCAACAGTCGGCGGTTGCAGAGCACTGCTTGTCCAAAAATCACGAAATGGACTACCAACATACCAGGGTCTTGGCACAGACATCTAAATACTGGGGCAGCGTCATTAGAGAGGCTATCAAAATTCGTACCAGGGACAGATTCATCAACTGAGATTGTGGCTATAACCTCAGCAAGGCATGGGAACCAGCATTGAGTCTAATTAGAAAGATGCTCAGCAAAGAAAACAAACAGGAAACCAAGGTGGACGAGGCAATTACACCGATGCCACCACAGATGCCGATGCCAGTGTCTCAGTGACCACCGACTTGTGGCCACTTGAGCAGACCACAGAGAGAACACCTTGCAGGGGGAGGCAATTGAAGACAGCCACCCACCATCAGGAGCTCAGTTTGTCAGTGCACCTGACGATGGCAAGATGTCTAATTGCCAAAATATTGTGCCCATTGGACACTATGGACCAATAGTACAGCCATGGACTGTTTGAGTGTCTGCATCGACCAATAATCAGTTACTTTCAACTTTTTTCTTGAGCCATTAGAAGGCAAATGGCACCAAAACCATAAAGTTCTTCAAATACAGTATCATTCCATATTTACCTTGATGTAAATGTAAAATTGATTCGTTTCATCTGGCATAAAATGAAATATGTCTTCAGGCAGGTTGGTTCAAATAGCTCTGAGCACTATGGGACTTAACTTCTAAGGTCATCAGTCCCCTAGAACTTAGAACTACTTAAACCTAACTAACCTAAGGACATCACACACATCCATGCCCGAGGCCTTCAGGCAGGAATATCATAAAAAATGACAGAGTGGTTCAGTAATTAATGAACTGACATTTGTGCCCTGAAGCTGATTCATCATTGCATGCCTTAATGGCTGAAAATCAATTTTTCCAATCAAAAGTGTCACGAAGGTGTGCTCCTTTCCAAATTGTTTTGCTATAATTTTCTGATTCTGCAGATTCTGAACATCTGCTTACTAAACCCCTTGAAGAAATGTAAAACTAGTCTGCTATACCAGCTGATGTTCAGGGCTGAAAACTACTACTTCAAGATTATGTTGAAACTCATCACTGTCTCTCACCATCAATTGTAGTAAGTATCTCCATTTGCACAACCAAAGTGATGTGACATTTCCCTCGTACAATAGAAGAGTGCAAAGACAATACTGACAAAAACACAGAAGGTGAAGTGGAAAAATGCAGCAACATAGGCGCACACTCAAACTATGCAGTGGGAACTCTAAAACTATGTGGAAGAATTGTGTAGAAATTCAGCTCTGCAAGTTAACATGTCTAGAGTATGCAGGTACCTGTGGCCCAGATGCTTAAACTCATCCACAGCAGTGAGAGGACCAGCAGAAGAGAATGCATAAACATGTCAATGGCACTTAAGGAAAACTCAGTGGCCACCCTTAAATGCACCCATAGCACCTGGGTAGCAGTGGAGCATGATTGGTTAACTCGTTCACAGCAGTCAGGTTCTTCGATGCATTGTTATTTGTTCAAATACACATTATCACAATGAGAAGCATCATCATATTTTGCTGTTGTCATTTTCATACTTTTGTTAGTTGAATCTATTTAGTTTCATACGTCATTCTGGTTAACACTGAGAAAGATTTAATCAAGTGATTGACTTGTGCCTTCCTCACAGTAATATGTTTTCAGTTTTGCAAATTTTTTTTGGTCATTTAAATAGTTACAACATCATCTGGAGGATCTAATCAGTGGTGCTAATGAACTTGAAATAAATTTTGTTTGCAATACTTTGGTCCTCCATGATCACAGCTGCCACCCTGGTGGTTACCTAGTCACTGTAAGGATGCTGAACACTGTATGCCCATGTCATTTTAAAAAGAACTGACTGCAGTGTGACGAGCTCTTTCAGTGTCATACGGCTCCCATTGTATTATGAAACACACCAGGTTGAAACATCCTCTAGTAATGTTAGAAGTCAATTATTCACTTCCTTCATTAATTAATTTTAGAAAGAAAACCTGTAAACATGTACTGATACCTTCACATTATGTTCTAATCACTGTCATACAAGTGTTTCAGTTGATTTTACTCCTTCGGATTCTCTGAAACCAGCTTCAGCTACCTTCATGTTACCATCACCACCACAGTCCTATATCACCAACTGAGGTCACTGCACAGTGACATAAAATTGTACTCATATTTCAAGATCTTGATTGCTAGATGAAAATAAAATATTGTTTCACCTAGATTTAAAACCCCACGGAGGTTGTTGAATTCACTCATGGTGAATTCTTTCAGGGAGAGGGGAGGAAATTTACAAGGTGCCCCAGGCTCCAAACACAATAAATTTTTTATCATTTAAATTTTACAAAGAGGTCGCCTTTTTTTTGTCTGTCACCTTTCTGCTGATATAGCAACAATCAACTGGCTCATGCTAGAATAGGCTGAATTGTCAGCAAAGTTGCTGTCACACCACAGGATCACCTGACTTGTGAGACCGAGAACTCTTGGAACCACAGCCAAAATGCATCCCTCTCTTTTCTTCCAAGCTGCCACCAAAGCAGATGCTAAATGGATTAGTCTTCTTTACCTTCACATTTTCGTTCTAATCTGAGATGGATCTGGGCTGGAGCTATCTTCTTTCACCCTCTGGCAATGAGCAAATAAAGCAACAGTGTTTCTCTTTCTGAACATGAGTGCCATATATTAATTTCAAGCCCAAACAGCTTTCCAGTCATGACAACACCCCCAAGTAGATGTACACAATGTTCAGAAACAAAGTGCATAAGAATTTAGAGGTGGATGACAGAAAGCTGGAAGAAGTAGCATCCATTAGATTCTTAGGTATCACAGTGGATAATGAGCTGAAATGGAAACAGCATATTAATTTTGTGAAAACTTAGCTCTACCATATTCATAATAAAACAGCTATCACAATAAGCAGATAAACGTCTTCTGTGCACAGTATACCATGGATTCTTTGAACCATATATGCTCTGTGGCATGACAGTGTGAGAAAACTCAAACATTCAGTTGACAAAAAAATACTCACATTACAGAAAAGGGCAATTAGGATCATTTTATGGAGGAGGATTTCTGAAACATGCAGTAACTACTTAAAAAATCTGGGGATCTTCACTTTTATATCTTTGTACACATATCAAACAGTAATACATTTGACACAAGATAGTCCAGAGCAGATTACAAATGCTAGTGTACACATCTACAATACACAGAGGCAGAATGAGAAGTGAAGCATACCACACCAACTGACAGTATCTGAAAATGTACCTCGGTATCTAGATATGGAGTTACTAAGAAGTTTGTCTAAAAACCCAAAAACCTGCATGATTGTCTGTATAATACTAAAACTAAACTAAACTCCTCCCGGACAGGCCATGAAGGCCCAACGGTACCGACCGGCCGCCGTGTCATCCTCAGCCCATAGGCGTCACTGGATGTGGATATGGAGGGGCATGTGGTCAGCATACTGCTCTCCCGGCCATATGTCAGTTTCCGAGAACGGAGCCGCTACTTCTCAATCAAGTAGCTCCTCAGTTTGCCTCACAAGGGCTGAGTGCACCCCACTTGCCAACAGTGCCTGGCAGACCAGATGGTCACCCATCCACGTGCTAGCCCAGCCCAACAGCACTTAATTTCGGTGATCTGACGGGGACAGGTGTTACCACTGCGGCATAGCCATTGGCCCATATAATACTAGCTTTCCAAAAAAAATCTAAGGCTGTCTAGTGGAAAATGAATTATAATATAAGTATATATCCACATGTGTGTGTTTTTTTACCATTAATTATCTCCAAAGAAAGACATTTTTTGAAAGCTCAGCGGTGTTTTCAATCTTGTTTATGTGTCTCTCAATCTATCAACAACTCTACTATAGTATGAGTGATTATTAACTACCTTTGCTCCTTGCATTATTTAAATTCAACCCAAGACTTTCCAGATTGGCCTATGGAAAAGGGATGTGGAAATCTCTCCTGGATACAACTATCCAAGATATAGAGTCTGAAAGCTAGAAAGATTATTATATGTTCAACTAAGTAAGATAATTATAGTGGAAATCTAAAATGAAAAATCAGCAGTTATAGAGTGCACCACAACCCAGTTTTATGGGGACTTACAAGTACAGCACAAAAATTGTTCTACATCTACATCTACATATATACTTCGCTAGTCACCAAGCAGTGTGTGGCGAAGGGCACAATTCGCATCAAAGTCATACTACTTTTCTGTCTAAGGTCGCTGTCAATACCATCAACCAGATCGTTTATGTAAATCGTAAAAAGCAGAGGACCTATTACGCTGCCCTGGGGCACGCCTGAAGTTACGCTTGTTTCTGTTGAAGTCATCCCATTCAGGATGACATACTGCTCCCAGTCTGTTAGAAAACTTTCTGTCCAACTGCATATATCATTGGACAGGCCATAAGTGCGCACTTTCTGTAGCAAGCAATAGTGTGGAACTGAGACGAACGCCTTTCGAAAGTCGAGAAATATGGCATCAACAAAGAGGGCCAGCTGTGTCTCGCATGACCACTGTTTCCTAAAACCATGCTGGTTTCTCCAGATGAGCTTCTCAGAGTCTAGAAAGGTCATTATGTTTGAACACAAAATATGTCCCATGATTCTACAACAAATCGATGTCAGTGAAATTGACCGGTAATTATGTGCATCTGATTTTCTACCCTTTTTATAGATTGCTATGACCTGGGCCTTCTTCCAGGCCCATGGAACTTTCCGCCGTTCCTCTGATAGATGACGGATAAGAATGGTGCTATATTTGTAGCATAGTCAACATAAAATCTTACGGGGATACCGTCTGGGACAGATGCCTTCCTGGCGTCTAAGGATCTTAACTGTTTTACAATCCCAGCTACACTAAACACTGTGTCAGCCATCCTTTCGTTTGTTTGATAATTGAAAGGGGGAATGGTGCTGCAGTCCTCTATCGTAAACAAGTTTTTGAAAGCTAGGTTTAGAATTTCAGCCTTCTGTTTATCTTCATCAGTTATATTACCCACACTGCCAGTGAGAGAATGCATTGAATTATTTGCAGCATTCATAGATTTTACGTACGACCAAAATTTTTTGGGGCTATTTTTAGAATCTGCAGATAAAATATTGCTTTCAAATTCGTTAAAAGAATCTCTCACGTTGTCCTTCTGACAGTTGCTTTCATTTTGCATAATTTCTGTTTGTCAGCAGGGCAGTGACTATGTTTAAAATGACTGTGCAAAATGCTCTGCTTTCTCAGCAACTTCCTAATATGTTTGTTGTACCAAGGTGCATCCTTTCCCTCCTCTATACTTCAGTTAGGCACATACTTCTCTAGCACACAGTGGACAATACCTTTAAATTCTGACCAAAGATGCTCAATATGTTGTTATTTTTGTGATGACTTTATCTCAGTTCCTTCCTTAAGGAGGGTGGAGGAAGAGACATAGAGAGAGGGAAAGAGGAAGAGGAAGAGGAAGAGGAAGAGAGAGAGAGAGAGAGAGAGAGAGAGAGAGAGAGAGAGTGGTAAAGGTTGAATAAGAAAACTATGTCACTGAGACCCCAGAATGAGAGGGATCAGGCAGTAGCAAGGACAAGGGTAGACAACAGACAATGATGAAGCAGGAGGCACTACATCCTTCACTGTCATCCTTGTGTACCTTCATTCTCAATAGCATGTTTCTTACAATTCTGGGGTCTCAGTGATATGACTTTCTTTTTCAACCTTCCTCACTCTTATTTCTCTTTCTCTTGTTCCTAACAAAGGAACTAATAGTCTCACTTTTACATGTGTCTTTTGGCAGTCCTACACATTTTGACTCCTGAAGGTAAGTGGTTGCCAGCAGGTGTCTCATATTTATTAGTTTTCTTGATTGAATCTTCTTTCAATATAAACTGTTATTTTTCAAACTTGTCTCCATACTAGAAGCTGTCACAAGCGTCAAATCCCACACAGAAGTTTGATATCTCTCTCTCTCTCTCTCTCTCTCTCTCTCTCTCTCTCCCGCTCTTGCTCTCTTTCTATCTCTCTCTCTCTCTCTCACTCCCCCCCCCCCCCCCCCATCCCTCCCTCACTCTCTCATCCATCCCCAGTCTTTAACCATTACAGTCAGTTTAAACTGTTCACATCTGCTCTTACGTTTATTATTTCCATATGCAATTGTAGCAGTCAACTTGCTTGATCTTACAGAAAACTACATCATAACAGTTAGTTACAAAAAGTCAATATACTTGCCCATTAAAATTATAATGTCATTGTCTCCTGTCACCAGTGCTGCCACTTCTTTTTTAATGTACTCCATTTCATCTTGTAATGTTACATCATTAACACCCATGGCATCCTTTAAAAAGACAAAAGTTCTTGTAATATCTATTGTAATCTTTAATTTAATATTACTGATGTGCTTCACAGAATTAATGCTGACAGTTGTTGTGGTTAGAGCATTCACTGATTCATTCATTTGTAATGAACTCTCACAACAACTTCATTGACAACTGCAGTAATGTAACTACAAAATAGTTTGATCTGCCTTATAAAAATGCTCATCAAAATGCACCAAGTGAGCTAACTACACATTTATTTACCAATTTAATTAGGCAGTGAGAAGTGACTGAATCAGATGTTTAATTAACTTACACAAGACAGCTAAATGAACATCATAGCTGTATGTGTTGGTAAATGCAGTCACACATTATAAAATCACTTAAATAATAATTCTTCTGTGTTTAAGTATTGATTTTAATTAATTAATCAAAATTTTCCATAGTGTTGCCCATAATTTAAATTCTATTACAGATACATAAATTTGTATAGCATCAATGGAAACAGCAGGCTCATTTCCTACAAAACTGAAGGGCTACTTATGTATGTATTGCAACTACTGAAGGCACAGTCAACAAAAACTGAATATAATCTCATCATTTGAAATGTGAAATCATTCTGATTAAGACTGTGGGTGAACCACTTAATATATATTTCATTGTAATACATCATTTTAATCAGCATGTCAGTGCTCTTCAACTGACACCTCTAGCTTTAAGATCGCATTTCTGTATCAAAAGTTGTAATTCAGACTGGTGGTTTTTCTCACTCACTGACTGACGTAAATTTGTGGAAATCGCAAGGTTAGTGGAACCAATCTTATAAAAGTTGGGCACCATCATCGCTCTGATAAGATGCTAGTCTGAGTATCAATTTAGCTGTACAATTTCATGGACTTAGAAGATCTTCTATTCAAAAACTTAGAAAATTTTCACGCTTCAATGTGGACTTTGAATTTTCACAGCATTTGGCACTTAGCATAATTTTGTCGAGTGTTGGATGGCCTTGTGTTTATCACAATTAGTGCTGGCCTGGAGATATAATATTTTGGGATTTTGGAACAGTGAGCTCATGCATTTAATTTTGCAGTTCTACCAGATTTATTTAAAATTTATAGCGAGTTTGTATCCATTATAAGGGGGGCTAGAGTCGTGTCATATCTGATTAGCTTTGGCAAGTAGATTTTTTTTCAACAGTCTGCCAGTGGCAGTGACAACAAGCAAATGGCTTTGACCCCATCCCCCACCCTCGCCCATCCAGTTTCCTCCTGACCACACATGTGTAGGATAATCTTTAAGCAAAACACTACTTCATATATATCATTAGATTGATTTTTACTTACTGCCTTTTCCTTATCAATAAATCCAACAAATGCAATTTTGCATTCACTTTTTTGTATCTGTTTTGTAGATTGCTCTTTGTAATTAAAGGGGACCAATACATCTTTTAGACCTTCCTTATAAATCTGCTCTGCTGCATCTGTACCATATCTGAACATACCAGGTTCAGCTGCCTGTAAAAAAAATTACTTCTAATATACAGAGATAAGGAAACATACCAAAAAAGATAAAAGTCTGTGGATGTCCATAGTACTCTAGTGCATAGGCTGTACAGAACTGCTCTCAAGGAAAACCTGTAAGATATGCATGCACACTTAAAAAGAGTTTGTGAGGCAAATTAATACGAACAGTCTTTCTTATTCTTTGCTTCACAGCTGTACAATTATCTTGAAAAAAGTAGTTTTCCCCATGTAGGAAAATGACTACTTTCAATAGCTGAATAACAGTCAAAATAGATTCACAGGACATTAAGGATACAACCTAGGGTGGAGCTATAGAATGAGGAAGATGAAACAGGAACTCTTTAATCAACAGTATGCCAGATCCTCACAAAGCATAAAATCAGAGAGAATTTCCACCTCCGTTCAAGATAACTTTGTGGTTCCATAAAAAATGAATTGATACTTCATAAGGCTGGAAATAACAGGATCCGTCAAAGGTAAAGGTCCCGAGTTTGAGTCTCGGTCCGGTACACAGTTTTAATCTGCCAGGAAGTTCCTCTGCAGTTGTTGGCTGCCTTACATTGGGCAGATGATGTGAACAACTCATGAGAGTCATCAAACATTGATGATACACATGGCTTAGAGCCTGATAAATTGGCTGTAGCACAGCAGTGCATTGATACAGGACATTCTGCGTGGTATGACAGTGTCAAAACTGTAGCATCAACCTCGTCTTTTGCAGACTCAAGTGGGAAACAAGCTATCAAAATTCTCCTGACAAAGGATTTAATGAATCCCAATAGCAGTTTCAGCGGGCAAATCATTGAATCCAGCCGTTTAGATTAGCTCTCAAGGAACACCCTATAATACCACTTTCATTGAACATTGTCTCAAGATGTTTTGGACCCCACATCATCGATTACGATCCTGAGTCAGTTACAAGAAGTTAATTCAAACTTTGTTGCCTTCCAGCAAATAACCCAGAGATATGAGTACCTGCAGCTGCCACAATGGATTTCTGAAACTCAGGTTTAAAGGATGACATGCATGCTATAGTTTCAAGAGGTCAAGACACTCAGAAGATGGACATAAAGGTACAACATATAGGAAGCTGGCTTATTGACTTCAGAAGGACCAGGTGCTGTGGATTTGAGAGTAGATGTTGAGGATGGAGGAAAGAGCAAATGTTGTCCCTGCCATGCATCCAGATCATAAAAATTCTTTCAGTGAATTTGAACCAGATAAGGGGTTTCAGGTGTTGACTGGACAGTGTAATAAAACTACTTGTTCAGTCCAAAGACTGGTTTGCTGGAGCTCTCCATGCTACTCTATCCTGTGCAAACCTCTTCATCTCCAAGTAACTATTGCAACCTACATCCTTCTAAATCTGCTTACTATTTTAATCTCTCGGTCTCCCTGTGCAATTTTTACCCTTCACACTTCCCTCTAGCACTGAATTGATGATCCCTTGATGCCTTATCCCTTCTTCTAGTCAGGTTGTACCACAAATTTTTTCTTCTCCTCAATTCTATTCAGTACCTCCTCATTAGTTACATGATCTACCCATTTAATCTTCAGCATTCTTCTGTAGCATCACATCTCAATAGCTTATATTCTCTTCTTGTCTAAACTGTTTATCACTCATGTTTCATTTCCATACATGGCTACACTCCATACAAATACTTTCAGAAAAGACTTCCTGACACTTAAATCTATGCTTGATGTTAACAAATTTCTCTTTTTCAGAAATACTTTTCTTGACATTGCCAGTCTGCATTTTATATCCTCTGTACTTCAACCATCATCAGTTATTTTTTGTCCCAAATAGCAAAACTCATCTACTACTTTAAGTGTCTCATTTCCTAATCTAATTCTGTAAGCACCACCTGATTTGATTTGACTGCATTCCATTATTTTCATTTTGCTTTTGTTGATGTTCATCTCATATCCACCTTTCAAGACACTGCCCATTCCATTTAACAGCTCTGCCAAGTCCTTTTCTATCTCTGAAAGAATTACAATGTCATCAGCAAACCTCAAAGTTTTTATTTCTTCTCCGTGGACTTTATTTCCTACTCCAATTTTGTTTTGTTTCTATTACTGCTTGCTCAATACAGCAATTGAATAATATTGGGGATAGGCTATAACCCTGTCTCACTCCCTTCTCAACCACTGCTTCCCTTTCATGCTGTATAAATTTCTGTATAAATTGTAAATAGCCTTTTGCTCCCAATATTTTTCCTCTGCCACCTTTAGAATTTGAAAGAGAGTATTCCAGTCAACAATTCCCTTATAAAACACCTGTCTGACCCGGAAAAAATGTGAATATAGGCGTCCTACAGGGAAGTTTATTAGGCCCAATATTGTTTCTTATATACATTGATGACTTCCCACAAAGTATCAGACATGGAGAAAAAATACTTTTAGCTGATGACAGCAACATAGTAATAACAGGTGAAAATCCAACACAACTGTCAGAAAGAGCAAACGAGACTCTCAATGATGTCCACAACTGGTCATTAAAAAATAAAGTAACCCTAAATGTAAAGAAAACTAACTATATAAATTTCCAATTGAACAAAAAACACAATGCCATTAGAATAAAAGTTAATAATAATGAATTAGAATGTGTAACAAGTGCCAAATTCTTAGGGATGAATGTAGACAGCCAATTGAAATGGACAAACCATGTCAACATTTTGGCAAAGAAATTATCCACAGCATGCTATGCTCTTAGAATTCTTGCACCGGTATGCAATAATACCTGTCTTAAAATAACATATTACGGATATCTACACTCAGTCCTCAGCTATGGGATCATGTTTTGGGGAACAAGTGCCAGCAACATACAAACTGTGTTCAAAGTACAAAAAAGAGCCATAAGGATAATAACAAACAGCGACAACAGGGCCCACTGTCTAGAATTATTTAGAAAGCTAGGCATTCTAACTGTTTCTTGTGAGTATATCTTTCAGAACATTATGTTCATTAAGAAAAATCTCAATATGACCATGAAACAAGAGCTTGTCACCACCTCCATCTAGATAGAAAGAACAAGGCAAAGACGCAAAAAAGTATATTTTATAATGGGATAAAACTGTATAACAAATAACCACAGGAAATTAAAGAAATAAATGAGCCCCTCACTTTCAGACAAAAGCTTAAAACCTTGTTAGTAAGTAAAAGTTGTTATACTGTAAAAGAATATTTAACATAGATGTAGATTATTAGCAACATATGACATTATCACCAAAATATTATGTAATTATAAATGTGTGTATGACTAGTTATAAAAACTACACAAAATATGAGAAACCTGTTTCATTGTAAATGTAAATGTGTGCTCATGTGTTGTAAACTGACGACATCCATACAATATTTATTGTTCCATGGATGAATGAATAAATAAATAAATAAATAAATAAATTGTCAATAGCTTTCTCTAAGTCTTCAAGTGCTATAGATGTAGGTTTATCTTTCCTTAATCTATCTTCTAAGATAAATCATACGGTCAGTATTGCCTCACGTGTTCCTACATTTCTTCAGAATCCAAACTGATCTTTCCTGAAGTGAGCGTCTACCACTTGTTCCATTCTTTTGCAAAGGATTTGTGTTAGTATTTTGCACCTGTGACATATTAAACTGATAGTTCAGTAATTTTCACACGTGTCAGCACCTGCTTTCTTTGTAATTCTTCTTGAAGTCTGTGGGTATTTCACGTGTGTCATACATCTTGCTCACCATATGGAAGAGTTTTGTCATGGCTGGCTCTCCCAATGCTATCAGTAGCTATAACAGAATTCTGTCTATTCCTGGGCCTAGTTTTGACTTAAGTCTTTCAGTGCTTTGTCACATTCTTCACGCAGTATTATATTTTCCTTCTCATCTTCATCTATGCCCTCTTCCATTTCCATAATACTGTACTTAAGTACATCTCCTTTGTTTAGACTTCTACATATTTCTTCCACCTTTCTGCTTTCCATTCTTTGCTTAGGACTGATTTTCCACCTCAACTCTTGATATTCATACAGGTAGTTCTCTTTCCTTCAAAAATCTCTTTAATTTTCTTGTATGCAGCATCTATCTTACCACTAGTGATATATGCTCCTCTAGCCATTTCTGCTTAGCAATTTTTCACTTCCTGTCAATCTCAATTTTTAGATGTTTGTATTCCCTTTCACATACCTCAATTTTTGCATTTTTATATTTTCACCTTTCATTGATTAAATTCAATATCTCTTGTGTTACCCAAGGATTTCTACTAGCCCTCATCTTTTTACACACTTGGTTGTCTGTTGCCTTCCCTATTTTGTCTCTCAAAGCTACCCATTCTTCCTCAACTGTATTCCTTTCCCCTTTTGTTGTCAGTTATTCCCTAATGCTCCCACTGAAACTTTCTATAACTCTGGTTCTTTCAGTTTATCGAGGTCCTATCTCCTTAAATTACTGCCTTTTTTCAGTTTCTTCAGTTTTAATCTACAGTTAATGACCAATAAATTGTGGTTTGTGTCGACATTTTCCCTAGGAAATGTCTTACAATTTAAAACCTGGCTCCAAAATCTCTGTCTTACCATTATATAATCAACCTGAAACCTTCCAATGTGTCCAGGTCTCTTCCACTTATACAACCCTTTTTCATGATTCTTAAACCAAGTGTTACCTATGATTAAATTATGCTCTGTACAAAATTCTACCAGACAGCTTTCTCTTTCATTCCTTACCCCCATTCCATATTCATCTACTACTTTTCCCTCTCTTCCTTTTTCTACTATTGAATTCCAGTCCCCCACAACTATTAAATTTTTGTCTCCCTTAACTATCTGAATAATTTCATTTATCTCATCATACGTTTCCTCAATCTCCTCCTCATATGTGCAATTAGATGGCTTACAGACTTGTACTACTGTGATGCATGCAAGCTTCGTGTCTATCTTGGCTACAATAATAGGTTCACTACGCCGTTCACAGTAGATTACCCGTGTTCCTGTTTTGTTATTCATCATTAAAAGTACTCCTGCATTATCACTATTTGATTTTGTATTTATAATCCTGTATTCACCTGACCAGAAGTCTTGTTCCTCCTGTCACCGAACCTCACTAATTCACACTATAGCTAGTTTTAACCTGTCCATTCCCCTTTTTAAATTTTCTAATCTATCTGACCAGTTAAGGTATCTGACATTCCATGCTCTGATCCATAGAAAGCTAGTTTTGTTTCTCCCGGTAATAATATCCTCCTACGTAGTCCCTGACTGGAGATATGAATGGGAGACTATTTTACCTCCAAAATATTTTACCCGAGAGGATGTCGTCATCGTTTAACCATACAGTAGAGCTGCATGCCCTTGGGAAAAATTACAGCTGTAGTTTTCCCTTGCTGTCACTATCTTTCGCTGCAGTCTGTCACTATCTCAGCATGGCAAGCGCTGTGAAAATGTGACCAGCCACCCACATTAGTAACTTACTTCAAAAATTAATGAATCAACTTTGGGAAACAAGAGGGTGTCAATGGTCAGAATATGGTGTAACCATGTGGGATTTTCTGAAAGGGAAATGTGAATACTATGTTGAACTATTTTTCCCCGTTGCAGATTAAAACAAGTTATGGTGAGATAAATGTACTAATCGATCTTGGATCATATAAAATGACCAATACCATATCAAAAACATAAAAACCAAATACCCACCACTAAATAGCTACCTGAAAATGTTTAAATGTCAACTTTTATAAACCCTTGATGTAATTACAATGATGATTATGGAATTCTCAAAATTGATAGGCAATTATTTTATTTTATTTATGTAATGCTTGTTTCAAATATGATTTTGCCTAAATAGATCAATATATGATACATGTTAGAGGTAAATCTTTGTTTTTTGTGCAGTGAGTTGGCTGGACAAGTTTTGAAGTGCGAGACACAATACAAGCTATTTGTGTTATATTGATTTGTATTGTGAAGTGAAATTGTGACATTTGCCTGCTTTATTTCTTTGTTGACAGTCCTCAGCAGTGTTGACGTACTGCACTGTTATACTGGCTGAAATACGGGGGTGGAAGTTCAACAATGGCTACTGTAAATGATGTAGCCGACAGTTGCACAGTTGCATTTCACAGTTATTTACTTTCACTGTTCACAACCCCCCCCCCAATATTACACAATTATATGGCCAGTTCACTACTGGTAATTGTTGATAAGCCTCATTAATAGGTTGCAGAAAACATCAGCATACTGCTACAACAGTTTGCTGTTGAACATCTGTGAGCAGTAAAAACCTAACCACACAGTTCACAGTTCTTGCAGAATAATACGGTATGTGTGATACTATTTTTCAAATGAATTAAACAGACATTGCCATTAATTGTTCTAACACGTGGCCTATTTGTGTTACACTTATTCCAGTGTTAAGTTGACACAGTGTTGTTAATATAACGAATACATGTTTCATGTCTGAAAATGGGCCATGGACTGACTGTCTCAAGACCAAAAATCAGTCCTTTGTGTATCCTCACAATAATAGGCACTGAAACTATACATAGTTCAATGATTAAGTAACAGAAATTACAATTAAAACATAACTCATTCAATTAACTAAATACATAAAAAATTCCTTCTTTTCAACAGTTCCTTCAGCAATACTTTTGACTAACCTGGTAATTATTTTGGAATAAGTTAAGAGCCAGCTTTGCTAATACGTTTTCGAATAGATCCAAATAAATACCATTAGTGGACTGGCCATATAATTGTGTAATATTGGGGGGTTGTGAACAGTGAAAGTAAAGAACTGTGAAACACAACTGTGCAACTGTCGGTTACATCATTTACAGTAGCCATTGTTGAACTTCCACCCCCATATGCATACGTGGAGAACTTGTTTGTGCAGCAATTGCCAACATATTGTAGCTGAGGCGGAATAAGGGAAACCAGCCTGCATTTGCCGAGGCAGATGGAAAACCGCCTAATAACCATCCACAGACTGGTCGGCTCACCGGACCTCAACACAAATCCGCTGGGTGGATTCGTGCTGGGGGCCAGCGCTCCTTCCCGCTGTGGCGTCGCAACTAGTGCGTGATCGCCCATTTGCCTATTAAAAGCTTTACTTCAGAATGTATGTGGGCTGCAATGTAAGCCGGTAGAGTATTATACGGTCAGTAAGGGACGAGTTGTCTCCTGCAGACTGACGTCACGACCCTCTGTTGCAGCTGCGCGTGTGAAAGCAGTGGAGTAGTGCTGGCAGGCCACTTACATTATACGAAACTAAAAATATTAATAACTAATAAAGGAATAACCTGAGGAACGTCATATTTGATGTACATCCTTCTGTTGTGAAAACAAACAATATGTCAAAGTCCGAGATCAAAAATAGTTGTATTTTGGAAATTAGTAAAATTCCATAAAAAAATGTAATTTTCCAACAGTCAAGAATTTAAATAAATACAGTGATGTAATAGTTCACCTTCAGTGTCTACGTACGATGATCTGATGACACTTTCAGTGTTCATATATAAATTTGGAAAGTTTTTAGTTTCAGAAAACCTCTGTGACTTTTCTATAATAATAATTTCAAGAATTCTAAGTAAATACGTGTATCGTGTGTTAGGGTGCGTGTGAATGAGAATGTGTGCGTGAGAGTATGTGAGACATTCGGCATTAATAAAAATCATTCATGTAATTCTCTACAGGAACTGGCAAGTGTTCCAACTCTGTAATGTGGGAACGAATCCACTAGTAGTTCCCCTACAAGTGAATGTCGGATGTCCAAGTATGTATCATTTCCCTATTAAACAAGTATGTATGCTTATGTATAAGACAGCCAGAACATTCACGACTACATAATAAATTTCCAGATATAGAGTAAAGCTTATAGTTCATTTTGGTTTGTTTATTTAATTAGAGAGTTTTGTGTTACTTAATTTGATGACGTCAATGAGCCTAGAGAAGTGGTTGGTGCTTGCTAGATATTGGCGCAAGCCGCGCCCTAGAAGTGAGTTCTCATTGGTCTTAAGTCTTGACAGCCAATGAGAAGCGAGACAGTTGGCCACCTAGCGAGGAGATATAGTTTTGAGCGGTGGGAGAGTGAGAGGAGAATCACGAGCTAGCTTTGAATGGAGGCGGTTATGCTGGATGTGACTTTTCGCATTATGTGTAAGATGAAGTCTTGGGATGACTTCCGCATTATGGTCCAGTGTTAATGGTATCTGGTAGTGACCAGAAACTGTTTATGAAAACTTTAGAGTGTTGTGATAATTCGTTCTGACGAAAATCGCAAGTGAACTTTGAATTATATAGCATGGCGATACTGCGTATATTCTTACTGAGTATTTTATGGCGAGCATAAACTTTTACCAAAGACAACCACTGAATATCATGTGCAGAAGTAATTGGCCAATCATTGACTGTGTTACAAGTAATTGGTTTCGGAACTTGGGAAGGTAAAAGTTCTGGCTGTTTTAGGTATGGTGATAACTGTGAGCAGAAACTTTAGTAATTTTCGTAAATGTGGGCTGATGATCTTGCTTAATGGCAATAAAGATCTATTGAAGGTTTAAATTTGAACTTCATGTTTAAAGCAGGAGTGACATCCCCTTTCCAAATCATTTCTTTAAAGTACACAGACAACTTTCAGCAAATTTTACTTATAGTGGCCTCCGGCGTGTAGCTATGAGGTTACAGTTTCCTCAACACTGCTTTTCTGTGATCTCGTAAGTAGCTGCAGTCAGGAGTTTACGTGCGAAGATCTACCGCTGTAAAGAGGTAGGTGAACAAAAATTATAAAGAAATTGCATTGCAGCAGCGACGTATAATCCGTCGCAGTTGGTGCATCGCACGCACGCATGCACGCACGTAAAAAAAAAAAAAATCCATCACACCACCAGGAAAGCCGTGCGTTAGACCACACAGCCAACTGGGCAATTTGAACCAATACATCTGACTCAAATGGAAAATACAAAGCATTCATTAATAAAGTTGCCTCCACTTTTGAGAATTGTTTTCCCCTAAAGGTAACTCAGCTCACACACAAGTCAAAAAATAAACCGTTGATTAAACAAGGAATAAAGATATCACGTAGGACAAAAAGGAGACTCTATCTACTATCTAGGAACAGCTCTGAGGATAGAACTGTAATGCATTACAAAGAATACTGCAAAATATTGAAGCAAGTAATCCAGAAATCAAAGCAGCTTTATTATGAGAAAAAGATAATTACATCAGGTAACAAAATAAAAATTGTGTGGGATATTGTGAAGACGGAGACAGGTGGGGTCAAAAAGGAAGAGGAACGGGTAGCTGTAAAAATAAATGAAACTTTGGTAACAAGGACAGTTAGTGTTGCAAACCTCTTAAACAACTACTTCATTTCTGTTACTGACAGCTTGGGGTTACCAGGTTCGGTGAACAGTACAATGGAGTATCTGAGACCAATCTTTAAAAATAACTTCAGTAAAATGGAAATGACACTCACATCTCCCAAAGAAGTAGCATCCATCATAAAAATCCTTAAAATCCAAGTATTCCAGTGGGTATGATAACATATCAACAAAGTTAATCAAAGAGTGCTCATGCGAGTTAAGTTCTATTTTAAGTTATTTGTGTATTAATCTCTTGTCAGTGGAACATTTCCAGACAGGCTAAAATATGCTGAACCTAACCTCATTACAAGAAGGGGGATAAAGAGATACCATCAAACTATCGACTGATTTCACTTTTGCTGGCTTTCTCAAAAATATTTGAAAAGGTTGTGTTCAAGCGTCTCCTTAAGCATCTGACTGCAAATTATGTATTGTCCAAGTCACACTTTGGATTTCTGTAGGGTTCTGATATAGAGAAAGCTATTTACACTTACAGTGGGAATGTACTTAATTCATTATATACTAAATTACAGGCTACTGACATTTTCTGTGACCTGTCAAAAGCCTTTGACTCTGTGAACCACAGCATTCTCCTAAGTAAATTAGAGTATTATGGTGTCACTGGCCATGCTGCGAAATGGCTTGAGTCTTATCAATTTAACAGGAAACAAAGGGTGTCGTTGCAAAATACCTGTGCAGTAAGCAGTCAGTCTTCATCTGACTGGGAATTAACTACATGTGGTGTTCCTCAGGGTTCCATTTTGGATCCATTTTTCTTGTTTATATTAATGACCTCTCATCTGTTACATTGCCAGATGCTAAGTTTGTTTGCAGATGATACAAACATTGTGATGAGTAGCAAGTCAAGTACAGATTTAGAAACAGCTGCTAATCAAATTTTCACTGACATTAATAAGTAGTTTAAAGCTAATTCTTTGTCATCAAACTTTGAGAAAACCCACTATATGCAGTTCAGAACCTTTTAGAGATTTCCTTCCAGCATGAGTATAACATATGAATACATGCAGACCAAAGATGTTGACAGTGTTAAATTTCTGGGATTACAACTCGATAATAAATTCAGTTGGGAAGTGTATACCACAGAATTGCTTAAACGCCTAAACAAGTCTGTATTTGCCGTGAGAATGATGTCAGATGTAGGAGATATAAATATAAAAAAAACTTGCATACTTTGCTTACTTTCATTCTATTTCATTGTATGGGATCATTTTCTGGTGCAACTCATCAAACCGAGCAAAAGTTTTTTGGGTGCAAAAGTGTGTGATAAGAATCGTTTGTGGTGTAAATTTAAGAACATCTTGTAGAAACCTTTTCAAGAAACTTTGTATGCTAACCACTGCTGCTCAGTATATTTATTCCTTAATGAAATTTGTTGCAACCAATAGCACAGTACACAGTATCAATACTAGGAATAAGAAGAATCTACGCAAAGGCCTAAAATCACTTGCCTTGGTCCAAAAAGGGGTCCAATATTCAGGAATACACATTTTTAATAAATTGCCAGCAACCATTAAAAACTTGGTTTTAGATAAAGCACAGTTTAAACAGAGTTTGAAAGACTTTTTGATAGGCAACTCCTTCTACTCCATAGATGATTATCTTAACAGAGACTGTTAAGTCAGCTTAATAAAAATATCTGTTGGAATTCAGTTTTGACAACACTTGGTCACAACAGTCAAGATTAGGTATTTTGTGTATGATAAATTCACTAATAGTGGATAACAGTGTTTCATTCTGACAGTGTGTTAATTCTGTAAATATTAGCTAGCCCAGTTTACTGCATTGTATTAGCTTATTTTTGTCTATCTCCTCACAAATGGTCAGGGTAGTAAGTATTATATTCAAATGTTTTATGTTTTTGTGTCATGCTTTCTGACATGTTCCACACCCAGGAGAATCATCTCATTTTTTGGGTCTATGGAATGAAAACTGAATCTAATCTAATCTGTACTTGCTCCTCCCTGACATCTGACACAGCAGCCTTCCCCATGTCTTACATGTTTCTGCTTATCAATTTTACTCAAAATGTAGACTTACATGTGCTTACTGTCCTAACTGTTTGTGTGTTAGTGCTCACTGCTTGCTAGAATTGCCCTGTGGTCACTGATGCCAGTTTATATGTGAAGGTCCTCAAGGAGGCCAGGTATTTTTTCACCAACAAGTCTAGTGTTTTTTCATTATAGGTAGGGTGATGAAACAGCTGATCTAGGTAATTTTCAGAGAAAGTTTCTATAAATGTTTCATAGGTCATGTTCAGAATCGGCTGTGATTTTCAGGACATAGTGGCAAATTGAATGTGGCCATCATATCTGTGTTTCTCAGTATAATATTTTATAAGTTCACCAACTCATGGTAGTAAGTTTAATCAGGACAAGTCTTGCAAATCAATATCATGTCTTAAGAATGAATAAAGCTTTAATTTGTGATAGAAATTAAATTATGTAAGTGCAATGCTGCTGAGCTGTCTAAGCTGTCTATGGTGTCTGAGGTGTCTAAGAAAATTTATTACAGTGTCTTCTACAGAGGTCACAGCTTTTATTCTTCAAATGAGTGTGCTTAGCTCTCCTTTAATTTTCAGGATTTTGTACAAGCTGCACTTTCTTATGCAGCAAATAACCACAAAAATATCAGTTCCTGATTACATGCAATGTTTTCTTAGTTCATACTCCTCATAGGAGAAGTTACAAAACAGAGTTTTTACTTACCACAGCATCAAATTGAAGACTATTCATAGCTTCAACTATGGGGTCAAACTTCAGTATACTGAACAGGCTGCCTTGCAACATATTGCCAGCATTCAACCAGATGTCTGTGTCCACTTTCTTGTCCCTCATGTATGTAGCGAGCCGGCCATAGCCTCCAAAGCAATCTTCAGTGGTGCACATCAAAATTTAAATTAACAATTAGGAACAGAAACTAGTTACTTGCTCATAACTTTGTAATAATAATAAAAGGCCTGTAACTATATTAAATTTCAGATGTTCATGGATAAGGAATAAATAAAGTGTAACAACAAAAGAAATGACAACATCTACATTGCAAACAAAGATATGTCTAAGTGTTGCAGCAGTTCTACTGTATGCTTCTCATAACTGTAAAATATGTTGTTGTTGTTGTTGTTGTTGTTGTTGCTGCTGCTGCTGCTGCTGCTGCTGCTGACACATTTCTCCATCCTAGTCTATCTTCTGCAAGTCTCTTCACCTTTGCATAACCTACTGCCTCTTCAACCTGCTGTTAATTTCAGAAATTCGAAGAGAATATTCAAGTTAACATTGTCAAAAGCTTTCTTGAATCCACAGATGCTATAAATATAGATTTAACAACAACATGGGAGAGACAGATTGCTACTCCCTATTCAGAGGAGGCACTGAGTCAGAGACAGGCACAATGAAAATGAATACCAGAAATATTTCAGCTTTCTAACAAACTCATTCTTCGAAAGCAGAAAACGCACATACATTCACACAAGGACAACTCTCACATTCATTGCCACTGTCTCAAGGCACTGAGGTGCAACTGTAACCGTGTCTAACTTGGCCAACAGTCTAACTGCAGCATGTAGTGGGGGTAAGGTAGAGGTGTGAGAAGAGGTTGAAATAGTATGGTTATGGCGGGGCCATGTGGGGGGTGTTCAGGGATGTGATGAAGACAGGATAGGGCTGCCTTGTGCAGCATTGGGAGGCTGTGCTGGGTGGTGGGATAGACAACGGAAAAGGATTATGCAGGGGCTTTGGTGGGTTATAATGAATATGGAGGGCTGGAGTGGGAGCAGGGATGGTGATAGGCAGCAGGAGGACAGGGACTAACAAAGGCTCAGTGTACTGGCCAGGGTGACCGCAGGCATGAATGAGCCACATTTTGGTATTAGCAACGTGTACGGACAGACAGCTCATTAGTTGTTGTGCCCACATAGAGCGTGGTACAATAGGTTTGCTTTTCTTTAGCCCATCTTTTAAGATAACTTGCAGGGCCAGTATTGGCTCATATATTCCTACATTTCTCCAGAAGCTAAACTGGTCTTTGCTGAGGGCAACTTCTGCAAGTCTTTCCACTTTTCTGTAAAAGTTTGTGACAGCATTTTGCAACCAATACTTGTAAAGCTGCTGGTTCTGAAGTTTTCACACCTTTAGCAGCTGTCTCCTTTAAAGAACTGGAATTGTTATATTTTTCTTGAAGTCTGTAGGTATTTCTCATGTACCTTGCATACCAGGTGAATTAATTTTATCATAGTATGTGCCTAAGATCTTAATAATTCTGAGAGAATGTGCCTTCTTTCGACTTAATGTGATACATTTTCCATTTAAGCTACATCTACTTCCTCCTTCTATTACCATAACATTGCCTTCAAGTTAATTTGTCTAGTCCTATACATAGGCAATATAATGAAAGTGGAAAGATAAAAAATCTGCTCACCAAGTGGTGACAGGAGAATACACACACAAAAAGATTTAACTTTTAAAACTTTCAGAGCCAGTGGTTCCTTCTTCTGGCAGAAGAGCTAAAGGGGAAGAAAGAGGGGTGAAGGAAAAGGACTGGAGAGATTTAGGGAAAGGGGTACAGTTCAGAAAAGTCACCCAGAAGACCAGGTCGGGGAGACTTACTGGATGGGATAAGAAGGAAACACCGATTGTTGGGGAGTGCACTGGATGAGATTCGTAAACCTGGGAGCTTAAAGGTGGAAGACAGAGTAATATGCAAGACAGAGGTTACTACTAAAACATCATGCATAAGTTAACAAGAATGGAAAACTAAGTCATCATATATAACAGAGGTTCGAGGAGGTGACAACAAAAAATAGACAGGTCAGAAAATTAAAGATGAAGAAAACTAAAATGGAGGGAAGAAAGGAATAGTTACTGTGAAGAAATGCTGAGATGGAAGGAATTAATGTAAATTAAGGCCAGGTGGCTGGCGAGAACCAAGGACTTGTTGTACGGCTAGTTTCCACCTGTGGTGTTCTGAGAAACTGGTGTCTGGGGGAAGAATCCAAATGGTGTATGAGGTGAAACAGGCACAAAGGTAATGTTGTAGGTCATGACTGTCACGTAGTAGCGCATGCTTGGCAACAGGATATTGTGTGTTGCTTGTATTACACCCTCTGCCTCTACCCATTCACCTGACTGATAACCGGTGGGTAGTCATGCCAATGTAAAAGGCCGAACAGTGTTTATTAACAGCAGGCATATGACATGTGTCATTTCAGAGGTGGCTCTCCCTTTGCCAGTTACAGGGCTGGAATAGGTGGTTGCAGGATGGTGCATAGGGCAAGTCTTGCAGTGGGAACAGTCACAGGGGTAGAAGCCATAGGGTAGGGAGATGAGTGCAGAAGGAGCATAGGGTCTAACAAGGATACTGAGGAGATTGGGAGGGCTATGAGAAACTATTCTAGGCGTGGTGAGCAAAAACTCAGACAGAATGGATCTCATTTCAGGGCATGATTTTAGGAAGTGATGGTCTTGTCAAAGTAGCTGATTAATTCATTCAAGACCAGAATAGTACTTAATGCCAAGTAGTGTGCTCCGTAGTAGTTTTTTGAACGAATCAGCAGTACCGAGATTGGCTGTGATGGCCTGGGAAATCTGCTTTTGAACTAAGCTGTTGGGATATTTACATCCAGTGAAGGCTGAGGTGAGAGTGGTGGTGTATTGCTGTAAAGAGTCTGCATTCAAACAAATATGTTTGCCTCAAATGCCAAGGCCATATGGCAGGGAACGTTTGATATGGAAAAGATGACAACTGTCAAAATGTAAGTACTGTTGTTTGTTAGTAGGTTTAATGTGGCCAGAAGTGTGTAGCTGGTCTTCAGTGAGGATGAGATCAACATCAAGGAAAATGTTATGGGATTCAGAAGGGGACCATGTGAAATTTAATTGGGAGAAGGTATTAAGAGATCCCAGGAATTTTAAAGGGCAGCCTCACAATATGTCAAAGATGTTATCAATGTATCTAAACAAAACCAGGGCCTGAAGGCTTATGGATCCCAGGAAAGCCCCCTCTAAGTGACCCATGAAAAGGCTGGTATAAGAAGGAGCCATCCTAGTTCCCATAGGCGTACCCCTGATCTGTTTGTATGTGTGCCCCTCACAGGTGAAGTAATCTTTGGTAAATATATAGTTGATTAAGGTGAGCAAGAAGGATGTCACAGATTTGGAATCAGGTGGCTGCTGATTGAGGAAATGTTCAGCAATAGACAGACCATGTACATGGGGGACATTGGTATAGAGGGAGATGGCATCAATGGTGACAAGCAAAGTGTGTGGTGGGAGTGGAACAGGGATGGATTTCAGGTGACCTAGGAAATGGGTGGTATCTTTAATATAGGAGGGAAGTCCTTGTACTATGGGTTGTAGGTGTTGATCATCTAAGGCAGATATACATTTGGTAGATGCTTTGAAGCCAGCAACTATAGGACGGCCAGGATGATTGGGTTTGTGGATCTTAGGAAAAAGGTAAAAGGTGGGGGTGCGTGGTTTCAGAGGGGTAAGATGATCTATGGATTGAGGTGTAAGTCCTTGTGAGGAGCCTGAGGTTTTTAGAAGGGACTGCATGTCAGTTTGAATCACAGAGGTGGGATCTTAATGGCAGATACTGTATACACAGGCAGTGTTACAAAAAGGGTATGTCTATCTGCAATATTCTACAGATTGAGTAGCAACCTATCCTTTTCATAATATTGTGAATATCTTTATGAAATAATTATTGTAATTTATTACATTTTAATTATTATGATTTATAATATTATAAAGAGGATATCCCTGTCTGTAACTCAACATCTCCTATATAAGGTCAGAAGTAACCTATCCTTTTCATAACAGTGTCATTATTCAATGCTGGATTGTCCTTCTAAATAGCATTATTCGTCAGTACCTCCAGGATTCCAGGAGGCAACTGTGTGAAAACTACAAGACACACATAAAAGTAACACATACATCTACATCTACATTTATACTCCGCAAGCCACCCAACGGTGTGTGGCGGAGGGCACTTTTCGTGCCACTGCATTACCTCCCTTTCCTGTTCCAGTCGCGTATGGTTCACGGGAAGAACAATTGCTGGAAAGCCTCCGTGCGTGCTCGAATCTCTCTAATTTTACACTCATGATCTCCTCGGGAGGTATAAGTAGGGGGAAGCAATTTATTCAATACCTCATCCAGAAACGCACCATCTCAAAACCTGGACAGCAAGCTACACTGTGATGCAGAGTGCCTCTCTTGCAGAGTCTGCCACTTGAGTTTGCTAAACATCTCTGTAATGCTATCACACTTACCAAATAGCGCTGTGACGAAATGTGCATCTGTTTGTAATATGTGCTGTGGGATAGTTACAGAATACAACACTATGGGACTGACATATCAGAACATGACATATAATGCAGTGATGTGTACATTATATTTTCTTGAATTTGTTAAACATGAGTCAGTTGTGATGGTTCGGTGATGATTTCATACTAAATGTGAAGTGAAAGCTCCAACAGACAAAACAATTCATGGGTGGTACAGTACATCATATATCGTGAGACTAGCTGCTTATGTGGTGCAAAGAAAACAGGTTTCTCGGGACCATTAGCTGAGAAGGTGGAGCATGTGTGGGAATCATTCACCAGGAATCTGAAGAAACTGATGAAAAGTGCGAGCATAGAACTGCATTTAGACCACAGATGGTATCTATAGTCTCAGGAGCTGCAGGTACCACAGTCAGTAGTCTGCTGCATTATACACAAACATGTGAAACTAGATCAGCTTAAGTTGTTACATGTTATAATATTTTAGCCCACTTATGGATACTACTGTACCAGTTGCCATGTGTTGGGTGCTACACTAGAAGTTTGCATGCTCAAATATCAGTGTATAACTCCTGTAGATGAAGGAATGTGCATCAGAATACAATTTTAGACATTTATGCTTACATAATTTTATAATGTTCAGTTATATTCTCATGGATTAATAAAGAAAAGAAAGGTTTCTGATAAACAGTAGTTATGACCATATTTGTGACAAATAAGTATCTAAAGATAATATCTCGAAGAACAATTTAACTGTGGATAATACTTGATTTACTTTGACAATGACCACATCTTGCCTAAACAAAATGAAAAACCACTCAAACTATTAAAGAACAGAAATCGATACATAATTTCATGATACACTTAGCTTCGAAATTCACATATTTGTAAAAAAATCATTACCTCTTAATAAATAATAGCTCACTGGAAAGCTTGGACAAAGGAGTGAACACAATGCATTTAAATTATGTCAAAGCTGTTGTGTTGGGGTAAAATCCAAGTATTAAAAACATAAATTGTGTATCTAAGTGAAGTTCTAAAATATACTTAATCCTCACTACTACCAATACTAACATCATATTTAGATTTTTTGTAACAATGAAACAATATATAAAACCTGAAAAGCTATGTTAGGAGAAAAGTCAACATTAAATCACAATTTTGGTTTTATAAGTATCATAACTGATAAGATAAAGTTTTGTGATCCATTTAAAACAGGAATGCTAAATTATAATTTTATAGAATATGATCATGTCTAAGAAGTAGAGATATTAAGTGCACTATGTTTAGGACTGAAATCCAGGTGAGACAGATGCTGACAAAATGTGTTAGGAAACAAACTTCCATGTACGCACTCCTTATGATACTCCACAACCTTAGCACTTATGTTGCAATGTTCTTGGTTTTGAGTTACATTTGGAACAAAGAGCCTGAATACATTATGAAGATCATTGAGACTATTGTCTAGCTTTTTATTTGTGGAAACTGAATACATTATAACATTTTCTGCAAACGGAGACAACAAACCTAAAGGTAATATCTGCCCAGTTTCAATTCTACAAGAGCATCAAGAACAAAGATAAGTATATTGTGCAAGTTTTTTTATTTATTTTATTTATTTTGTATTATTATTATTCACTGTTGAATTGGTAGTATTCAAATTACATCAGGGATGACAGCACATACTAACTTCCGTCATGAATTATAGTTAAGATCATATGTGCTGGCTACTTCTGATAGTGGACTTTGTTCCGACTTTCCAAATGACTTGCAGTGGCTACTGGAGGAAGATAGTTTTCCACAGAAGCTGGTTTCCAGTGATGAAGACACACCTCATGTGTCTGGGAAGGTGAATTGTCATACGATCATTAATATCAATTATGGTGTGTTGGGGTGTATATGGTAAGACTTTTAACATATTGACATTTACCAAGTCACAAGCAGTGTCCATATTGAGCAGCTGTAATGTGAGTAAGAAACTTGAAGAGATGCTTTGTCCACTGACACGTGCCTACTTTCTGTAGTATTTGCACAGTTGTCTCCTGAAGCCCCTAAGGTACATAGAAATAACCCTGAATATTAATTCCACTTTTTAGCCTTCGCTTCTTTTCTTAATACTAGCTTGCCATCTGGGTGCTCAACATTTATGCAGATCCTTCTCTTCTCTCGGATGGTTTCTTTAATTTTTCCATACACAGTACATACCTTTTCCATAGTTACGCACACTTCTGCAGCTTTGTATTTTAACTCTAGCCATTCCGGCTTCACCATTTTAAGGTCTATGCCAGTCTAATTTTTTAGATGGCTGTATTCCCTTTTGCACGCTTCATTTGCTGCATTGTTATATTTTCTCCTTTTCTCAATTAATTTCAATATTTGTAATGTGGTAGATAGATAAAAATAACTCTCACCAAGTGGTGGCAGAACACGTACATAAAAGAAAATTATAAGAGGGTTGTAACTTAAATAGTGACAACTATTTATTCACAACCGATACAAAAGAGTTACATGTTTGCACCTGTTACTGTCCTTCAAAGTAGTCGATAGCATTGTGTAGAACCCATTGCCAGTGATGTGGAAGGCATAGTGTACCGTTAGCAGAGGCTGTTCTGTTGATGGTGTGAATGGAGTGGTCTAAAGTTATGGTGATTCTCGTGTACAACTGTGATGGTGTTATCCTAACACATTACGTCCCTCCCTGGCAGACCATCAATGCACAGTATTACTGTTCATTTTTGGAGTATCATCTGTGACCAGCTTTGCAAAAGAAGTGGCAACACTTTCTGCGCAACTCACCCATCATTTTGCACGACAATGCGTGGGCACATACAACGCAAGCTGTGGCTGCTCTGATCAGTCGATGGGACTGGGAAGTACTGTACCATCCATCATGCTTCCCAGACTTAAGTCCTTGGACTTTAATTTGATTCTGAAGATGAAGAACTGTTCCAGAGATTCGACAGGCAGTAGACTGCTCCATTCACACCATCAACAGAACAGGCTCTGCTAACAGTATACTACACTTTCCACATCACTGGAAATGGGCTCTACACAACACTGGTGACTACTTTGAAGGACAGTAACAGGTGCAAACATGCAACTCTTTTGTATCAGTTGTGAATAAATAGTTGCCACTATTTAAGTTCCAACCCAAATAATTAGGCAAGCTTTTGGAGCCAGTGGCTCGTTCTTCAGACAGAAGAGTTGAAGTGGAAGGAAGAGGGGTGAAGGAAAAGGACTGCAGAGATCTAGGAAAGGGAGTAGAGTTGAAAAGTCACCCATAACTGTGGTATAGGGGAGACTTACTGGACAGGATGAGAAGGAAAGACTGATTGTTGGGGACTGCACCGGACGAGATTTGAAAACCTGAGAGCTTAAAGGTGGTAGACAAGGTAATATGCAACACAGAGATTCCTGCTAAAACATCATGTACTAGTTAATAAAAGTGAAAAGCTAAATGCATTGTACATAACAGAGGTGGGAACAGGACAGCAGCTGTACAAAACTAAAACGGACTGAAGGAAGAAGTAGATACTATGAAGAAATGGTGAGACAGAAGGAATTAATGTAAATTAAGGCCAAGTGAGTGGTGAGAACCACCAACAAGTTGTAGGGCTAGTTCCCACCTGCGGAGTTCTGAGAAACTGGTGTCTGGGGGAGGGATCCAGACGGCGCATGTGGTGAAACAAGCACCCAGGTCATGTTGTAGGTCATGACTGTCATATTCTAGAGGATGCTCTGCAACAGGATATTGTGTTTTGCCAGCATACACCCTCTGCCTATGCCCATTCATCCTGACTAATAAGTGGATGGTAGTCATGCTATGTAAAAGGCCGTAACAGTGTTTACATAACTAGTGTACAACATGTGCCATTTCACAGGTGGCTCTCCCTTCGATAGTATATGTTTTGCCAGTTACAGGGCTGGAATAGGTGGTGGTAGGAGGGTGCATAGTGCAAGTTGTGCAGTGGGGATGGTTACAGGGATAGCAGCCTTAGGGGAGGGTCATACACTATGTGATCAAAAGTTTCCGGACACCTGGCTGAAAATGACTTACAAGTTCGAGGCTCCCTCCATTGGTAATGCTGGAATTCAACATGGTGTTGGCCCACCCTTAGCCTTGATGGCACCTTCCACTCTCACAGGCATACATTCAATCAGGTGCTGGAAGGTTTCTTGGGGAATGACAGCCCATTATTCATAGAGTGCTGCACTGAGGAGAGGTATCGATGGCGTTCCAAAACATCACAAAGGTGTTCTATAGGATTCTGGTCATCATGTTGTGCAGGCCATTCCATTACAGGGATGTTAATGTCATGTAACCACCCCAATGCAGGCTGTGCATTATGAACTGGTGCTCGATCCTGTTGAAAGATGCAATCACCATCCCCGAATTGCTCTTCAACAGTGAGAAGCAAGAAGGTGCTTAAAACATCAATGTGGGCCTGTGCTGTGATAGTGCCATGCAAAACAACAAGGGGTGCATGAAAAACACAACTACACCGTAACACCACTGCCTCCAAATTTTACTGTTGGCACTACATATGCTGGCAAATGACGTTCACCAGGCATTCACCATTCCCACACCCTGCCATCAGATCACCACATTATGTACCATGATTTGTCACTCCACACAATTTTTTTCCACTGTTCAATCATCCAATGTTTATGCTCCTTAGACCAAGCAAGGCAACATTTGCCATTTACTGGCATGATGTGTGGCTTATGAGCAGCTGCTCGACCATGAAATCCAAGTTTTCTCACCTCACACCTAACTGTCACAGTACTTGCAGTGGATTCTGATACAGTCTGGAATTCCTATGCGAGTGTCTGGATAGATTTCTGCCCATTACACATTATGGCCCTCTTCAACTGTCCGCAGTCTTTGTCAGTCAACAGACAAGGTCGGCCTGTACACTTATGCTGTATGTGTCCCTTCATGTTTCCACTTCACTACCACATCAGAAACAGTGGACCTAGTGATGTTTAGGAATGTGGAAATCTTGCGTACAGACATATGACACAAGTGACATCCAATCACCTGGCCACGTTTGAAGTCCGTGAGTTCCACGGAGCACCCCACTCTGCTCTCTCACGATGTCTGACTACTGATGTCACTGATATGGAGCACCTGGCAGTAGGTGGCAGCATAATGCACCTAATATGAAAAACTTATATTTTTGGGGTTGTCCGGATACTTTTGATCACATAGTGTAGGTGCAGGAGGAGCATAGGGTCTGACAAGAATATTGCAGAGATTGGGAGGGCAACAAAAAGCTATTCTATGTATTGTGGGCAAAATCTCAGACAGAATGGGTCTCATTTCAGAGCATGGTTTTAGGAAGCCATGGCCTTATTGAAGTAGCTGATTAAAACATTCAAGACCAGGATAATATTGAGTGACAAGTGGTGTGCCCTGAAGTTGTTTTTTGGAGGGATCAGCAGTACCAGGATTGACTGTGATGGCCCAGGAAATCTGCTTTTGAACTAGGCAGTTGGGATAGTTACGTCCAGTGCAAGGGCTAGCATGAGAGTGGTGGTGTTTTGCTGTAAAGAGTCTGCATCCAAATACGTTTGCCTCAAATGCAAAGGCTATATGGGAGGGAACGTTTGACATGGAAAGGATGGCAACCATCAGAATGTAAGTACTGTTGTTTGTTAGTATGTTTAATGTGGGCAGAAGTGTGTAGCTGGCCTTTGATGAGGATGAGAACAACATCTAGGAAAGTGGCAAGGGATTCAGAAGAGGGCCATGTGAAATTTAATTGGAGGAAAGTCAGCCTCACCATGAGTCCATATGATAAAGATGTCATCAATGTATCTAAATCAAACCAGGGACTGAAGACTTATGGATCCCAGAAAAGTCCCCTCTAAACAACCCATGAAAAGGTTAGCATAGGAAGGAGCCATCCTTGTTCCCATGACTGTGCCTCTGCTCTGTTTGTGCCTGTATGTCTGCTCCTCAAAGATGAAGTAGTTGTTGGTAAGTATAAAGTTGATTAAGGTGAGTAGGAAGGATGTCATAAGTTTGGAATCAGCTGGACATTGTTGTTAAATTCAATTCTTGGTGTGTTAATCAAGGATTTCTACTAGACCTCATTGTTTCACCTATTTTATCACCTGCTGCCTTCACTATAAAAAAAGGAGAGAGAGAGAGAAAGAAAGAAAAACAAAAACCTCTCAGTGACCTTTGGTTCTTTCAGTTTATCTAGGTTCCATCTAAACACACAATTGCCTGCCTTTCTACAATTTCTTCACATTTAATCCACAGTTTGTAAACAATAAATTATGGTCCAAGTCCACATCTGCTCCCCGAGAAATTTTACAGTTGAAAATCTGTGCCAACAGGCCTCTTCCATGTATACAACCTTCTTTCATGATTCTTAAACCGACTGTTAACAATGATTAAAGTATGTACAGTTCAAAATTCTGCCGGCTGGCCTCTCCTTTCATTCTTTCCCCCAGCTCGTGTTCTACTATTTCACCTTCTCTTCTATTACATATTGTCAAATTTCATCCCCTCATCACAATTAAATTTTCACCTCTCTTTGCAATCTGAATAATTTCTTTCATATAATTATACATACTTTCAGTCTCTTCATGATCTGTCAGGCTAGGAGGAATATAAACTTCCACTTTTGATGTAGGAGTTGCCTGTTTGTAATAGCTCACTCACATACTTAATTTTTTAAATTCATTGTTAGATCTACTCCAGCATTACTACTTTCTTCGGCACAACTTTGAAATATAGAAAGGTCTTGATCAAACAAGTCATATAAAGAATTGTGCAATCAAGATCTTTCTATATTTCAGAGTTGTGTCAAATCTGAATGGTCGCCTGCCTCTACCATGGATGTATTTTCCATCAAGTGATCCCTTTCTTTAATGGACTGATTGTATCAAAAAGAGACTTCACATGAGAAAACTGTAAAATTACAGACACGCAGAATGGCTGGCTAGTATTTGCCTTCAGGATGTGAAATTTCATGTGCCACCAACAAATAGGAAGAAAACTAAGGAAAATGCTATTCCTGGTTTTCAGAACTGTTAGTTCCTTTCTCTGAACAACAAGATGTTGAGCTTGGGGAAAGTTGGAAAGGATCCATGTGTTGACACAATACTAAGCTGTATCCAGCCTACCATTAGAAGATTTAGTCCAGCAAAAAGCTTAATAACTGCTGTGCACCCCAATGATTGTTCGCCTTTTTTCCAGTTACAATGAACAGATATCAAATTTAATCCTCTCTGTGGATGTCAGAAGAGGAAGAAATGTATATATCTCAGCGTTTTTGCTACAGTTCCTTTGAAATATTGCAAAAAAGCTAACTGCAGGGTTTTTAAAAAATGAACATGCTCCTGTTTCGTGAAGATATCCGAACAGATAAAGCCATTTTCAAGTTTATATTCTATAAATTTTATTATATTGTCAGTGAATTTATTAACGTTGTGCATTTTATCCATTCTCTGTTGAGTTCTCTTTTTTGAACTATTGAGTACTGTTGGTGTCCTGTTAAAGTTCTCATTCCTTATCTCTGAAGGTCGTTTTTGATAATGAGACCTAGAGAGGACAGCGTATGAAAGAAAAAATGTTTGAAATGTGATTTTAAAGATGTTAAACATCACTCAATGAGTAGAAAATGAGTTGTAAAAAGAATGATGGAGTACAAAACAAGCAAGCGGTGGTACAGATGCAAAGAAATCCAAAACACCAGAGGGTGAAGTGTAAGACAGATCATAACATTTAACACCATGTATTGATAATTCTGAGGGTATTGTAAATTCAAAGGTGAAGAAATTAGTGTAGGGTATGAAAACTGGAGAACCAAACCAATTAATTTAAACGAATGATGATTCAAAATGGAAAAATATGTATGTGTGTCTACAGAGCATGTTGAATGATTATAAAGAGAAGTAATAACAACCAATCAACACACACGTTATTCACATAAGTGTAAATTAGTGCTTACCTTCAGATATTACTCCTGTTGTAACCTGGCATAAGTCCATTTCGCTATCAACAGGAAGTATATTGTACTGCAGATCACTAATGAAATGAATGAGTAAGGTATTCTCTGACCGTGGTGTTGATCCAGAAGTCCCTGAAGCTGTAGTTGGGTCACTTACTGTGCTGTCTACGGTAGTCGTGTCACTCGTTGTGCTGTCTGTGGTAGTCGTCTCAGAAGTTGACTCAACTGTAGTGTCTGTTGCACCTGTATCACGCGCTGACTCAACTCTTAAAGTTCCATTATCCGTCTGTCCCGCACAGATACCAAGCAGAACTGCCAGTACAATGAACAGCAGAGTACCAGTAGTAATATTTACAAATGTACACATTTTATACTGTTGTGGGGAGCTTTTATGTATTTCTGAAATCATTTTAAAAAATAAATTTTAAAAATATAGAATTTAATATAATTGAAATTCTCAACTATAAATAACAATAATATTTCATTAATATGGACAGTTTACTAACTTTAATTTAGATCTGATGTGCTCATGACTTTGCAAATCACATCTGCATCTGTGTATACACCTGCTTGCAGAAGTCACCGTGTGGTGGATGGCGGAGGGTACCCCATAGCACTACTAGTCATTTCCTTTCCTGTTCCACTTGCAAACAGAGCAAAGGAAAAATGACTGTCTACATGCCTCTGTATCAGCCCTACATTCTTATCTTTGTTGCCTTACATGAAATGTCTGCTGATGGCAGTAGAATAATTCTGCTTTCAGCTTCAAATGCCACTTCTCTAAATTTTCTCAATAGTGTTACTCAAAGAAAATATTGCCTTCTCCCCATGGTTTCTCATTTCAGTTCCTGATGCGTCTCCATCAGCTTGTGCGGTTTTCAAACGTACCAGTAACAAATCTGACAGCCTGCCTCTGAACTGCTTCAGTGCCATCCTTTAATCTGACTCGGTACAGATCCCAAACAGTCAAGCAGTACCCGAGGATAAGTTGCACTAGTGTCTTCTATATAATCTCGTTTACAGATGAACCACACTTTCCTAAAATTCTCCCAATAAACCGAAGTTGACCATTCACCTTCCCTACCACAATCCCCACATGCTCATTCCATTTCATATCACTTTGCAATGTTATGCCCAGATTTTTAAATGATATGACTGTGTCAAGCAGGACATACTAATGCTATACATGGAACATTATGGTTCATTGCTCCTACTCATCCACATTAACTTGCCTTTTTCTACATTAGAGCTAGCTGTCATTCATCTTGGTATAGGTTATCTTGTAACCTCCTAAGTTACTCAACTTCAACACCTTTCTGTACACCACAGCATCACCAGCAAACAACTGCAGAATGCTGCCCACCATGTTTGCCACATAAGTTATGTATGTAGAAAACAACAGTGGTCCTATCACGCTTCCCTGGGGTAGTCCTGATGATACCTTTATCTCTGATGAAAACTTGCCATCAAGGACAGCATAATGAGTATTATTACTTAAGAAATCTTTGAGACACTCACATATCTGAGAACCTATTCCATATAACTGATGAGCCAAAACATTACGACTATCTGTTTAATAGTGTGCATTATAATGCATCTCGAACCACTGTAGCATGATTATGTCATTGCAGCATGGACAGCTATCCTGCTGGAACATTCACCACTGTAGGGGGAGACTTCAAGCATGAAGTGAGGCAGGTGGTCCACGATAACGCTCATGTAGTTTACTGCTGTCATGATGTCTTTGATTACCACCATAGATCCCATGGAATCCCAACTCTATGTACTCCATAATATAATTCTGCCCTCATTAGCTTGCATCTGTGGTGCGGTGCATGTTTTGTGCAGCCATTTGTCTAGACGAGAGATTATAAGGGTGCAACCATCAACCTTGTGTAGCAAGAAATGCAACTCATTCGACATGCAACACGTTTCTATTGATCCACAGTGAAAACTCAGTGATGATGTGCCCACTGCACTCATAACTGATGGTGTCATTGAGTCAACACAGGAACGCATACAGGGCATTTGACATGGAGCTCCATGTTCAACAACGGCTTTTGAATGGTGAGCTCCAAAACACCTATGCCTATACCAGCTGTATTCTCTGTCATCAGATCCGCCACAGATTACTGCTTATTCTGGTTTACACTGTGTGAGATCCTCCAACCACTATGTTTTGTGATGAGACGTGGACATCCGACACCATATGGCCTACTCATTATTCCACCATCCTTCAACCACTTTACATAGGTGCTCACAACAGTAGTACACCAACAGGCGACAGGCCTCACTGTTTTACAGATTCTCATTTTCAGCCACAGTGCCACAGCAATGTGTCCTTTGTCAGAACAGCTTATACCAGTGGATTTCCACATTTGCAGCCCATATCTACGATATAAAGACCACCCATTCGTCTCTCTTCTGCTTACATTCTTTCCTTACTGTCTCATGTGCCCACAACACCACCAGAAGGCACCTAATCTTGCGATGGGCAGTGCTCATAATATTGTAGCACGTCAGTTCACTTGTATCTTCATTAACAGTCTGCAGTGGGGCACTGTGTCAAATGCTTTCTCAGAAACTAGAAATATGGAATCTGCCTGTTGCCCTTCATAAATCATCTACAGCATATCACGTGAGAAAAGGGCAATCTGAGTTTCACATAATTAATTTTTTCTGAAACTGCTGATTCGTGGACATAAGCTTCTTGGTCTCAAGAAAATTTTATTGCACTGAAACCGATATATGTTCAAGAATTCTGCAACAAACCAGTGTTAGGGACATTGGCCTGTAATTTTGCAGGTCTGTTCTTTTACCCTTCTTATATACAAGAGTCACCTACACTTTTTTTCCAGTTGCTTGGGACTTTGCATTGGATGAGAGAATCGCAATAAATGCAGGCTCAGTAATGGGCCAATCCTATAGAATTCTCTTTGTAAAACCTCAATTGTATGCATAACATTGCTAATGTAATACAATTTGAGTATTTAGGGCTATGGAAAATCCTCCATTTGTGCAAAGTTCATAATTATTCCATTATTATTTATAAATTAAGATTTATATTTTAACAGTAAGCATCATGTATGCTATATTTTAGATGTATTTCATGTAACAGTAAATAATATACATATGTTAACTGTATCCATCTTTAAACTGATCATTCAGTCTTTGTTAAGTATGCAAGGAAAGACTATGTGTGACATTTTGCATGAAAGAATGGTAGATTGGTGTATATGGATTGTTATTTACATGTGAGCCTCATCAATTGTATCACTGTTGGCATGATCCAGCTGCTTCACTGAATGGGAAGTGTATGCTTTCCACCTGCCTATAATAAGCTAATGATTTTATTTGTGACATATGTGAAGAGTGCATGTTCTGGCAGTTGTCTTGCCACAGAAAGGAAATGAAAAAAAAAAAGCAAGCAACAAGCAACAGCAATTAAGTAACCACAGCTCACCAAAATTAACAACAAAAAACAACTGAATTAAATAAAACGGTTCTGGACAACAGCTGTAACTGCAGTTCAAAGCATTATAAAAGGCAAAGGTTGGAAAAACAAAATTAAAGTAACCATAGTGATTAGACAAGTTACAAGAAATCAAAATCTTTTAAGCTCATTAATAATTCATTCTGTGACTAAGATTCACATAGTTATTTTCATTGTAAGCATATTTACAGAAGTAACATGACCTGAATAGTCCTACAGAAATGGGGCATAATACATGTTATGGGGAAATGCACAGTTTTTGTATTATGTACATGAATTTTAAAAAATAAAGCTATTAACTACAAGATAAAGTAAATGAAAAGCACCAGCACTGGTGCTTTTCATTTATTATTATAATGTTGTTCTACCAAGAACCAACGGAAGATTCTGTTAATATGACAAGATAAAGTATACAGAAAAGAAGAAAAAGTGACAGATCACATCAAATGAAACTTAATAAGTTTATGAAGACAATTATGAGTCAGGCGATTCTTTTCTTGGGCCTTGCAATAAAACTTGTACATCAGTATATGTGCAACATGACCATTATGAAAGGAATTCTTGGCTGTCATAAAGAAGTATACTAAGTAAATAGTTATATCTCATACCTGAAACCTTTTTCTGTTGACTGTGCCACAATAAAGTGTCACATGTTTATCACTAGCCACTTAACACAGATAAGATACAGAAGAACTTCCAATATCAGTGAGATAAACATATGAAAGAATCCATTCAGTCTGTACATACGTCAGGCCACGTCATTGTCCAAAGGACTGATTGCGTGAAGACGGGCCGTATGTTGCACTATTTTAATTTCAATAACTTGTTACGAAACTGTACTAAACACTATTACACAAAAATAAAAAAAAACCTGTGAACAATCAACCACAGTTCAAAAACAACCACAATATTCATAACTCATTACAGCAGAGCAGAGTTGGTCAGAAGAGCTCAGTGACTTCAAATGTGGGCTGGTTGTCGGTTGTCGCCTGAGTAACAAATCCATCAGGGACAGTTCAACCCTTCTAAAACTGCCCAAGATGATTGTTGGTGAAGTGACTGTGATGTGATCGTAAAGCGGAAATTTGAAGAAACATCGACAGTTGAAAGACCAGACGGAAGTTGTAAACTGATGGACAGGGACAGTTGTGCATTGTGGAGTGTGGTTGCAAAAAATCTCATGAAATCAGTGTAAGAAATTACTTATGAGTTCGAAACTGCTATTAGAAGTACAGCGAGCACAGTGACTATGTGTAGGGAGTTAAAGAGAATGAGGTACAATACACACTTCTGTAGTCAATGCTAAGTGACAATTGAGGTTGTGTAAAGAGTGACACCAGTGGACATTGGGTCACTGTAAATGAGTGACATGCAGTGATGAATCATGCTGTTCCCCGTAGCAATCCAATGGAAGGGAATGAGTTTTGCGAATGCGAGTAGAACATTAGCTGCCATCATGTATTGTGCCCACAGTGAAGTGCACACAAGGTAGTGTTATGGTATGGGGGTGTCTTTTGTTGTTAGGGTGTGGTCTCCTTATTGTGCTCAACAAATGGTTAAAATGGCTCTGAGCACTATGGGACTTAACTTCTGAGGTCATCAGTCCCCTAGAACTTAGAACTACTTAAACCTAACTAACCCAAGGACAACACACACATCCGTGCCCGAGGCAGGATTCGAACCTGCGACCGTAGCGGTCGCGTGGTTCCAGACTGTACTGCCTAGAACCACTCGGCCACTCTGGCCGGCTGTGCGTAACACAATAATAAATGGGGAAGGACATGAACGTATTTTACATCATTGTGCACTGTGTACAACAGAAGAACAGTTCAGAGATGATGACTGTATCAGCATGATGATGCACCCTCTCATAAAGCAGCATCTGTGAGGCAATGCTTTGTGGATAATAACATCCCTGAAACAGACTGGCCCGCCAAGAGCCTGGACCTGAAATCAATGAAAGACCTTTGGGATGAGTTAGAACACTAACTTTGCTCCAGACTCCAGTGTCCACTATCACCACCTTCCCTTGTTTTGGGTCTTGAGGATTCCATTAGATTGTCACAGAGCACAGCACAATTCATCGCTCCAAATCACAGACTTCATACACTACACAGTGGACATTCCCCACATTAATGGCCACTAATATATGTTTGGGTACTTCTGATCAGAAAAAAATAAAAAATAAAAATAGCTTAAGAGTAATGTTAAAGACAACCATGAGAATGAAACTTCCTGGCAGATTAAAACTGTGTGCCGGGCCGAGACTCGAACTCGGGACCTTTGCCTTTCGCGGGCAAGTGCTCTGCAAGGTTCGCAGGAGAGCTTCTGTAAAGTTTGGAAGGTAGGAGGCGAGGTACTGGCAGAAGTAAAGCTGTGAGGATGGGGCGTGAGTTGTGCTTGGGTAGCTCAGTTGGTACAGCACTTGCCCGCAAAAGGCAAAGGTCCCGAGTTCGAGTCTCGGCCTGGCACACAGTTTTAATCTGCCAGGAAGTTTCATATCAGCGCACACTCCGCTGCAGAGTGAAAATCTCATTCTGGAACCATGAGCATGTTACTATATTCTTTACTTATAAAGATTAATACATTTACAAACTGACAAACAGCCTGTTGGCTTCTGTCTCGTGTTATTTGGCTGACATTTGTTCGATGATTTTTCTGACGTTTCATCAGCAAGAGTGGCTGGCATCGTCAAACTTCACTCTCCATTGCTTGGTGGTGGACTGGAGTTAAGCTTGCAGTTGCAGATTATATGTACCTGGCACACCAACATCCAGTGGCTTTTCTGTGGTCATTTTCGCTGCAGTTCTCCCCTCAACAAGAAAGATGAAAGCCTCATGGTGAACAGATCCTGGATTTTCATGCTGCAGTGAATGACCATTGCAGGGAGCAATGGGAGAATGACAGAAATGGCCTCGGGCATTGGCGCACCTGGTACATACAGACTATCACCACAAGCTCGGCTCCAGTCCATCACCAGCAATGGAGTGTGAAGCTTTGACAATGCCAGGCACTTGTGCTGGTGAATGTCAGAAAAATCTTCAAATGTTGGCCAAAGAACCAGAGAAGCCAAAAGACTATTTGTCAATAAGTTGTCATGAAAGCCTCAACAATTTTATACATTTATAAACTAACTAACACTCTCCACATCATAGAAAAGATTGAAATTATGAACCATGGATCATGAATACAACTAACTGTGAAATAAGCTGTACAGAAGCAGATTCATTGTATTATGTATACCAACACACCATATGCTTTTCCTTTCCTCTTTTTTAACACTGATAAATTGTCCCATTGGCCAAGATTACAATGATTACCACCAGAAGACAACTTAAATATAAAACTGTGAAGAAAATTTATTTCAGAAATCATAATTGCAGGTCCATAGAAAATCATTTGGCTCACACTGATCCTTGTATGACACTTTAAATAAGGTCACATGGTGTTTGGAGCAAATAGCCTCCCTAGTAAGAAAAGACCTCAGTCTTTTCTAAATTTGACAAAGTATAACAAAACCTTTAAGAATTCTTGGACAGCAGCCCTGCAGCCAGGCGACTAGTGCAAGTTTTGGTGTTCTCGTAAAGGTAAGTCATTTTAGATTATAAAAACATTTAGTTTAGTACTGATTACATGGTAAATAGGTGTATTAGTGTGCTTTTTAAGCATACCATCAGAGGTTTCATTTTTCTGTATGTAATATAGCAGAAAACGTGAAAAAGATCGTACAGTTGGGTTAAGTCGCATTTTCTTTTTATGTTTTGCTGCAGCAAATCTATAGAATTTCGTTTAATTGTTCTTTGCCCTCTCTGGCAATTTAAATGTAGCATACCTCTTCATTATTTAACTCACATTTCTGGAAAGTAGCATAAAATTTAAGTTGTTGTTTCAGAAACTTTGCACTGTTGTTTTTGTTTACATACAGTAGTGTATAGGCCAAATTTGTGGAGGCATATTTTCGTGTTTATCTGTAATTTAACTGACTTATTCTTAATAAACTATTACGTTTATCATGAGTGAAAAGTGCTTGACTTGCCATAGAATTGTTAGGTTGGGGCTTTGGTGTGATGGGTGTTGTAGTTTTTTCTATGTTGGTGACTGTAGTGGTGTGGGAATAGGGGAAGTAAATGAGACTCATCAGTGGTTTTGTAGGATATGTAGTAGAGATAGGAAGATACTAGAACAGGAGAGGAAAACTGCCGCCCTTCAGGCTGAGTTAGACAAGGCCAGGGGAGATCTTGACAGGTAGAGGAGGGAGAAGGGTAAAGAGAGGTGTGAAGTGGCAACAGGCAACAGGAGGAACAGGCCTAGAACTTTGTCTGACAGCTTCGTGGTTAATGTGAAAAATAGATTTGACCTGTTGCTTCAGTTAAAAGCTGGTGAGCCTCAAGCAGTTGCAAGTGTAGACAGGGCACAACAAACTTTCAGCAGAAAATTGAAAAGTAAGATCGTAGGGAAATCAGTAAAGAGAAAGAAAGTGTTGTTGTTAGGTAGTTCCCATGGAAGAGGTGTCGGCCAACTTTTGCTGGATGAACTAGGATCAGAATACAAGGTCATCAGTTTTTTTAAACCTAGTGCTGGTCTGGAGCACGTGACAGAGGATTTAGGATCACTTTGCAAAGATTTCACTAAGGAAGGTGTCGTGGTAATAGTGGGTGGGCCAGGTAACAGTATTGACAGAGATCCTGGGTACAGTATAAAGTGTGACCAGGGAAAATATTGCATCAGCATTGAAGCATATTAGTGTTGAATTTGTATCTCTTCTTGGGCGCCATGACCATCCTTATTTGAACTCTTCTATCAAGAGAGTTAATTTGTAGTTGGAACGGCTGCTTATGACGGGTGCAGGGTCACATGTTGGTGTGGTTCCTGGTGATTCTCTCAATAGCTGGGATTATATTAGGCATGGCCTTCACCTCAACAGGAAAGGGAAGGGTAAACTGGCTGGGAAAATAGCACGAAAGTTAAAGGGGGAGGCACTGTCATGAGTGATAAAATACCATTGGTTATAGGGTTCAGAAAAGACCCTTTTTTAGGGTAGGGAGGACAGAAAGAAATAAAGTTTTAAGAGAGTTTAGAACTGAGACAAACCTTCAGTTTGAGAAAGAAACCAAAAAACATAATTCTAGCTTATTACATCAGCATAAACAGCTATTGGTTAAGAATTTTCAACAATCAGCAGAAATTTCAACTCTACCCAATTTTAACTCAGTCAATGTGAAATGTCAGCTATCTTTTTTGCATCAAAATATTCGAGGACTGAGAAATAAAATTAATGAATTAATTAAACAATGGAGTGAAGGAAAGTTGCGCTGAGTCGCGATAGGCACAATAAAAAGATTCACACAATTAAAGCTTTTGACCATTAATGCCTTTGTCAGCAGTATATATATATATATATATATATATATATATATATATATATATATATATAGTTATAATAGAAGGAAACATTCCACGTAGGAAAAATATACCTAAAAACAAAGATGATGTGACTTACCAAATGAAAGTGCTGGCAGGTCGACAGACACACAAACGAACACAAACATACACACAAAATTCAAGCTTTCGCAACAAACTGTTGCCTCATCAGGAAAGAGGGAAGGAGAGGGAAAGACGAAAGGATGTGGGTTTTAAGGGAGAGGGTAAGGAGTCATTCCAGTCCCGGGAGCAGAAAGACTTACCTTAGGGGGAAAAAAGGACGGGTATACACACACACACACACACACACACACACACACACACACACACACACACACACACACATATCCATCCACACATATACAGACACAAGCAGACATGTCTGCAGTCTCAGAGAGCTGAGACCAGACTGCGAACAGCAGCACCAGTGCATGATGGCAGTGGCGACTGGGTGGGGTGAGTAGGCGGCTGGGGCAGGGAGGGGGAGGGATAGTATGGTGGGAGTGGCAGACAGTCAAGTGTTGCAGTTTAGACAGAGGGCAGGAGAGAAGGTGCGGAGGGGGGAGAGGGTAAGTAGCGGAAAGGAGAGAAATAAAAGAAATTAAAAGACTGGGTGTGGCGGTGAAATGACAGCTGTGTAGTGCTGGCATGGGAACGGTGGGGGGGGGGGGGGGGGGGGGGGGGCTGGATGGGTTAGGACAGTGACTAACGAAGGTTGAGGCCAGGAGAGTTACAGGAACGTAGGATGTATTGCAGAGAAAGTTCCCACCTGCGCAATTCAGAAAAGCTGGTGTTGATGGGAAGGATCCATATGGCATAGGCTGTGAAGCAGTCATTAAGATGAGGGATATCATGTTTGGCAGCATGTTCAGCAACAGAGTGGTCCACTTGTTTCTTGGCCACAGTTTGTCAGTGGCTGTTCATGTGGACAGACAGCTTGTTGGTTGTCATGCCTACATAGAATGCAGCACAGAGGTTGCAGCTTAGCTTGTGAATCACATGACTGGTTTCACAGGTAGCCCTGCCTTTGATGGGATAGGTGATGTTAGTGACCGAACTGGAGTAGGTGGTGGTAGGAGGATATATGGAACAGGTCTTGCATCTAGGTCTATTACAGGAGTATGAGCAATGAGGTAAGGAATTGGGAACAGGGGTTGTGTAAGGATGGACGAGTATATTGTGTAGTTTCGGTGGACGCCAGAATACCACGGTAGGAGGGGTGGAAAGGATCGTGGACAGGACATTTCTCATTTCAGGGCATGACAAGAGGTAATCTATACCCTGGTGGAGAATGTAATTCAGTTGCTCCAGCCCCGGATGGTACTGAGTTACGAGGGGACTGCTCCTCTGTGGCTGGACTGTGGCACTTTGGGAGGTGGTGGGAGACTGGAAAGATAAGGCACGGGAGATTTGTTTTTGTACAAGGATGGGAGGATAATTACGGTCAGTGAAGGCTTCAGTGAGACCCTCGGTATATTTTGAGAGAGACTGTTCATCACTGCGGATGCGACGACCACGGGTGGCTAGGCTGTACAAAAGGGACTTCTTGGTATGGAATGGGTGGCAGCTGTCGAAATGGAGGTATTGCTGGTGGTTAGTAGGTTTGATATGGATGGAGGTACTGATGTAGCCATCTCTGAGGTGAAGGTAAACATCTAAGAAGCTGGTTTGTTGGGTTGAGTAGGACCAGGTGAAGCAAATGGGGGAGAAGTTGTTGAGGTTCTGGAGGAATACGAATAAAGTGTCCTCACCTTCAATTCAGATAGTAAAGGTGTCATCAGTGAATCAACCAGGTGAGGGGTTTAGAATTCTGGATTTTTAGGAAGGATTCCTCTAGATGGCCCATGAATAGGTTAGCATAGGATGGTTCCATGCGGGTGCCATAGCTGCACCCCCGATTTGTTTGTAGGTAATGCCTTCAAAGGAGAAGTAATTGTGGGTGAGGATATAGTTGATCATGGAGACTAGGAAGGAGGTTGTTGGTTTGGAATCCATAGGGCATCTGGAAAGGTAGTGTTCGACAGCAGTAAGGCCATGGGCATTAGGAATGTTAGTGTACAGGGAGGTGGCATCAATAGTGATGAGCAGGGCACCGTGTGGTAAAGGGAAAATTGTCCATACATTATATCAACTGATCCTCTTTTTGCAGTATGGTAGAACAGATCAAGAAAAGAAAGGGCTAAAACAGCCAATTTGAGGGCAAGTTCAGCTTGTTGCAATCTTTTCTGAAGCCCCCAGGCAGATGATACAAGTTGGAGAGAAAAATACTGCACAATTTCTCTGGTACTAGACCTCCCTGGAAGGGATGATATCACCCTATGTCCAAGAATAGTGCTGCTTGTTTTGTTTTATTGCCTTGTAAAATGAAATATTGCTTGGAGGTTTAAAAGATTCCGACCACTAGAAACAGATGTTGCACATATTGTTATACATAACAAACTTCAATGTAGAAAATATTGTAAACTGACACAGTAAAGAACCAAGGAAGATAGAGAAACATCTACTGTAACTCTAGGATCTGAAAGTGTACAAGATGATGGGAGTGTCATGTCGGACCAGACTCGGCCACACCAGACCACACAGTGTTGGGATGCTTTGCTCTGCTCTGCTGTTGCTGCCATGGGGCTGCCCCTCCCTGTAAGAGGACACAGCGGGACAGTTAGAGTACTGCAGTTGCTGACTTCAGTGAGAGTAGATGAGAAACTGTTTTTTCACTCAGGTTTCTCACAAATTACACTTTCAATAGTATCGCCATAACCAAGTGGCTAGGACACAGGACCCTGAATAGCACATGTAACTGTGTCTTCTCTGCCTATAGTAACATTTCTTTCATGGGTGATGCTTTTACAGATTGAGCAAACTAGACACTACTTGCAACCTGTCCTCAAAGCTTCAGTTGTACTAGTTGGAGAGCAATGCTAGCTGTGAGAGCAGGCCATGAGTAATCCCTAGACAGCCAACTCCCTAAGAGTGTCACCCATGAAAAGCAGGGTTTTGGCTCCATGTTTTAGTCTCGTACACAGTTTTAACCTGCCAGGAAGTTTCAACAGTTCTTAAGTTCTCCCTGATGTAATTTCTGTCTAAATCCAAGATGCCACAACTAAATTAGAGAACACACTGATGAAGCATGTAATGTTTCAGCTTTTGACGCTGTTCCACTATGAATTACGCTGCTGTCGTGATATATGTTACACTTCATTACACCATTTACTTCAATGAATGTTTAATAGATTTTGTTGCTGTTAGTGTATTAAGTAAATTGTTACGAAATGTGTATGTTTGGCGTCACTTTCATGTACGACATGGAGCCTTTGCATCAGTGGAGAGATCTTCCGGTGCGATTTACAGACATCAGTGTAGTCGACCAACTTTTTGCCAACATGACAGCCTTTGCCAGCAAAAAGATGCTTCCAGCTGTGTCAAGACCCCATTGATTAGGATTAAGAAATGATAATGATAGATGTAAAAAATATTTTATCAGCTCTGCTCAGCTCGAATTTAGCCATTTCCGATTGTACATCTATGTGAACTGACATAACATTAAATTATGTGGTTGAAGTATATAAATAGTGAATGAAGGAAAAAACCACTGGAAGTGTTAAACATTATTCTTTGGTTCTATATTGAATTATTACTGAAGACCTTTTATCTTAAATATTTGATAATTATCTACTAAAGAAATAGTTCTCAAAACAGTAATACATCAGAATTGAGGCTTAAGTCGAATACAACATGGCAAAATATTGCTATAAAGTGACCTTTGGCTTCCTTAATTACAACAACTGAGCTTATGACAGAACAATTACATGTCTTGTGAGCTATAAGGATCTTGGAGATTTCACATTACAAGAAGTACAAAATTTAATAATCATGAAAACAATCAATTCTTGATAAAATTACATAACCGGATAGTTAAAAAATTCTACTGACCATGTGGCGGCAGAACACACACATAAAAGACTGTTGTGGGCAAGCTTTTAGAGCCAGTGGCTCCTTCTTCAAAAAGTGGTAGATTTTTGGAAAGTCACCCAAAACTGCGGGTCAGGGGAGACTTACGTAAGGGATGAAAAGGGAAGACTGTTTGTTGGGGACTGCATCAGACGAGATTTGAAAATCTGAAATCTCTCAGCAATGAAGTGAGGGTTTTCCCATAGAACTATTACACAAGTGTACCATGAATATCATGTATCCAGTAAAACATCAAATCTCTGACATCGCTGCAGCCGGAAAAAGATCTTGCAGGAACGGGACCGACGACGACTGAAGAGAATTGTTCAAAGTGACAGAAGTGCAACCCTTCCACAAATTGCTGCAGATTTCATTGCCTGCTTGGACAAGTCTCATTTCAAATTGTATCGAGCGGATGGACATGTATGGGTATGGAGACAACCTCATGAATCCATGTACCCTGCATGTCAGCAGAGGACTGTTCAAGCTGGCGGAGGCTTTGTAATGATGTGGGGCATGTGCAGTTGGAGTGATATGGGACCCCTGATACATCTAGATATGACTCTGAGCAGTGACACGTACATAAGAATCCTGTCTGATCACCTGCATCCATTTGTGTCTATTGTGCATTTCGATGGACTTGGGCAATTCCAGCAGGGCAATTCGAACCCTCACATCCAGAATTGCTACAGAGTGGCTCCAGGAACACTCTTCTGAGTTTAAACACTTCTGCTGGCCACCAAACTCCCCAGACACGAACATTAGTGAGCATATCTGGGATGCCTTGCAAAGTGCAGTTCAGAAGAGATCTCGACCCCTTCATACTCTTAAGGATTTATAGACAGCCCTGTAGGATTCATGGTGTCAATTCCATCCAGCACTACTTTAGACATTAGTCGAGTCCATGCCACATTGTGTTGTGGCACTTCTGTGTGCTCGCATGGGCCCTACACAGTATTAGGCAGCTATACCAGTTTCTTTGGCTCTTCAGTGTAATTCAGTTTTCCTGTTTCAGTGGAAACACAAATTAATACTGCATCTTTTTTGTTTTACTGTAGATGGTTCCATTTTGCTTTACGTAATTATTTTCCAACTGTAAAATATCATCACTGTAGGTTTGCCTTCAAATGTCTGACACTCAGCATTCATGAAAATGTCTGATACAACAGGAGAGTCACTACATAATATGTTTTCCAATGTAGAACCCATAAAAGTAACCATCATAATACATAAAGCAGAAAAAATTTCCTGCTTTTTACTTTGTTAATGCAGGACCGAAGTTCAGATCAATATGGATGAAAACACACACACACACACACACACACACACACACACACACACACACACACACACACACACAGTGTATGAAAAAAATATTCATAATTTGACTATGATATTTTTATCCCTGTGAACTAATATACAGGACACAGGCTTCTGCAACATCTGTTTCCTACAGAACACAACACTTTTGAATGACAGAAAACATTCATCAATAATGACACTAATGCTGCTTCTGTGTCATTCCATGTTGTTCAAAGATGTTGACAAAAACCAAAACTCATATGTGGTTTGTCTGAATACTCCCCACTCCTGCTGATTCTGACCCAAGGATTTCACAACTAAAGGAAAAACAGAACAAATAGTAGCCATGAAAGCTATTTCCATAACTTGTGGGCTTCTTACTTCTGTGATTAATGAGCAGAGAAAACTGATAGCTAGAAACCTTATTATGCAATATTTATTTACTTATTTATTTATTTCACACACACACAATTGTTTTGCCAGGGCAGTAACAAAACTCAGAATGGTGGTATCTGATGTGGAGTACACAACATCATGGTCATCAGTACTAAGTGTCTAAAGTTTCAGCATTTCATTGACTTGGGAGGGGGATGGGATGTGAGTGACATGAATGCTGACCTCACAGGCAGACTTCCTTATGATGCATGCAATTCAACCTAGCAATTATCAAAATCTGCCATCATGAGGTACAAACTATTACACTGAAAACTAGTTAATACAAATGCCAAACTGCCTGGACAAGCTATTCATCCAGAGCACACTGACCTCTGTAGACACCCCTTCAGGGATGAGGCCTGACAGCTCAAAAAAATTTCAAAATTTGAGTTACAGTGTCAGTGAAGAAGTGGGTGTGTCTCCACCCACATTGAGGATTGCCCTAATGTCAGTAAATAAAACACATATGGCCAAAACGTGCTGAGCTGAAAGTGATGCACCACAAGCTTTACAGACTGGTGGATTCTTCTGACAGAGGAGGAAACCTTGCATTAGTATTCAGTATGGTGAGCAGCACTTCCTTCAATCAGCGTGTTTGGTATGAAGTCCATCATGTCTGCTTGGTCAATTCGAGTGACCACACTTTGTTATTCACCACTTCCAAACATATGGTTTCCCACTGACACGATTCTTCTGTCAGACACAGTTGATGGTGTGAAAGGGAACAGCACATCAAGACACACCATCCCTAAACATTTCTTTGGCAGTCATGTCAGATGTGGCATTTCCCTGTATCCTGACGTGTTCATGTACCCAGAAAAAAGACCAATTTCTTGCCTTAGTGTTGTGTCTGCTGTAAAGTGTCATGGATGATCTGAATCACATGATCTACTGGATAAATGAGTACTTTTAGTACAATGAGTGAGTGAGAGCAAACAAGAAACTTTGTACTGCAATGATTTTGAATCTACTCCTATGTCACCATCTTCATTTACATCTGAGTGAGTCAGGCAAGCAGCAACAGGGAAGTAACCAATTTTGTGACTTCTACGAGTTCCTAACCAGGAGCAAATTTTATAACTTCATCTGTGTGCTTTAATAGTTTAGTTTCAGGTGTTTCTGCATGTTTATTTAATATCTAACAGCCACAGTTCTCGTGTTTTTGTTTGCCTCAGAAAGTAAATCGATTTTGTGCAATATTACAAGTTCCTAATCAGGGGCGAATTATTTAGTTTGACCCAAATGCTTCAGTAGTTATATTTTTGAATCTCTGTGTGTTAATCTAATTTATTAGGCACAGTTCCTGCATTTTTGTCACAGTAGAGTTGTGCAGAACATGCCGATAGTCCAGTTATCTGGATAGTTTAGTTTTCCACGGTCTTTGGTATGGACAGGGACTGCAATTGTTGTGTGCGGAATCGAGCCGAGTTGGTGACACTTTGCTCTCAGCTTCAGGCTGTGACGGCTTCGGTTACACAACTTGAGGCTGTAGTGGATGGGCACCACTGTTGTGGGCCAGCCATGGGGATCCAACAGACGTCCAGCACGGCCGAGTCCTCCGATCGGTTCTCACCGGTGGACAGCCCAGTTACTGCTCGCACTGAGGTTGACCCCTCACCTGTGGTGGAGTGGGAGGTCGCCCCAGGCCATAGCAGGTGGCGAAAGACTTCCCAGGCCTCCCAGTTTGTCTGACAAACAGGTTCTAGGCACTGTCTGTGGCTGATGCTGTCGCTGAGCCAGATGCTGTCGTCTGTCCAGTTTCAGGGGAAATCTCTCATCCTGCAAGATCCAGACAATCACAGAGGGTGGGATTACTGATAGTTGAGAGCTCCAATGTAAGGCACGTTATGAGCGCCCTTAGGGACATGGCTGCCAAGAAGGGAAAGAAAACCAATGTGCACTCCGTGTGCATACCGGGTGGAGTCATTCCAAATGTGGAATGGGTCCTCCCAGATGCCATGAAGAGCACAGGGTACAGCCAACCACAGGTGGTTGCTCACATCTGTTCTAATGATGAGTGTCACTTTGGATCAGAATAGATTCTCTCTGGTGTCATGCAGCTAACAGAAGTGGTAAGGGGTGCCACTCTTGCTTACAAGATGAAAACAGAGCTGACCATTTGCAGCATAGTTGACAGGACTGATTGCAGACCTCTGGTACAGAGCTGAGTGGAGGGTCTGAATCTACATCTACATCTACGTCTACATTTACATCTATACTCCGCAAGCCACCCAACGGTGTGTGGCGGAGGGTACCTTGAGTACCTCTATCGGTTCTCCCTTCTGTTCCAGTCTCGTATTGTTTGCGGAAAGAAAGATTGTCAGTATGCCTCTGTGTGGGCTCTAATCTCTCTGATTTTATACTCACAGTCTCTTCACAAGATATATATAGGAGGGAGTAATATACTGCTTGCCTCCTCAGTGAAGGTATGTTCTCGAAGCTTCAACAAAAGCCCGTACCGAGCTACTGAGCATCTCTCTTGGAGAGTCTTCCACTGGAGTCTATCTATCATATCCGTAACGCTTTCACAATTACTAAATGATCCTGTAACGAAGCGCACTGCCCTCCGTTGGATCTTCTCTCTTCTCTTCTATCAACCCTATCTGGTACGGATCCAATATCAGTGAGCAGTATTCAAGCAGTGGGCAAACAAGTGTACTGTAACCTACTTCCTTTGTTTTCGGATTGCATTGTCTTAGGATTCTTCCAATGAATCTCAGTCTGGCATCTGCTTTACTGATGATTAATTTTATATGGTCATTCCATTCTAGATCACTCCTAATGCCTACCCCCCCAGATAATTTATGGAATTAACTGCTTCCAGTTGCTGACCTGCTATATTGTAGCTAAATGATAAAGGATCTTTCTTTCTATGTATACGCAGCACATTCCCTGCACCATGCGTCAATTTGTTGCAGATCCTCCAGCATTTCAGTACAATTTTCCATTGTTACAACCTCTCGATGTATTACAGCATCATCCGCAAAAAGCCTCAGTGAACTTCTGATGTTATCCACAAGGTCATTTATATATATTGTGAATAGCAACAGTCCTACGACACTCCCCTGCGGCACACCTGAAATCATTCTTACTTCATTACTTCAGAAGACTTCTCTCCATTGAGAATGACATGCTGCATTCTGTTATCCAGGAACTCTTCAATTCAATCACACAGTTAGTCTGACAGTCCATATGCCCTTACTTTGTTCATTAAATGACCGTGGGGAACTGTATCAAACGCCTTGGAGAAGTCAAGAAACACGGCATCTACCTGGGAACCCGTGTCTATGGCCCTCTGAGTCTTGCGGATGAATAGAGTGAGCTGGGTTTCACACGATCGCCTTTTTCGAAACACATGCTGATTCCTACAGAGTAGATTTCTAGTCTCCAGGAAAGTCATTATACTCTAACATAATGTGTGTTCCAAAATTCTACAACTGATCTACGTTAGAGATATAGGTCTATAGTTCAGCTCGTCTGTTCGATGCCCCTTCTTGAAAACGGGGATGACCTGTGCCCTTTTCCAATCTTTTGGAACGCTACGCTCTTCCAGAGACCTACGGTACACTGCTGCAAGAAGGGGACAAGTTCCTTCGCGTACTCTGTGTAAAATTGAACTGGTATCCCATCAGATCCAGCGGCCTTTCCTCTTTTGAGCGATTTTAATTGTTTTTCTATCCCTCTGACATCTATTTCGATATCTACCATTTTGTCATCTGTGCAGCAATCTAGAGAAGGAACTACAGTGCAGTCTTCCTCTGTGAAACAGCTTTGGATAAAGACATTTGGTATTTCGGCCTTTAGTCTGTCATCCTCTGTTTCAGTACCATTTTGGTCACAGAGTGTCTGGACATTTTGTTTTGATCCATCTACCGCTTTGACATAAGACCAAAATTTCTTAGGATTTTCTGCCAAGTCAGTACATAGAACTTGACTTTCGAATTCATTGAACGCCTCTCACATAGCCCTCCTCACACTGCATTTCGCTTCGTGTAATTTTTGTTTGTCTGCAAGGCTTCGGCTATGTTTATGTTTGCTGTGAAGTTCCCTTTGCTTCCGCAGCAGTTTTCTAACTCAGTTGATGTACCACTGTGGCTCTTTTCCATCTCTTACGATCTTGCTTGGCACATACTCATCTACTGCATATTGTACGATGGTTTTGAACTTTGTCCACTGATCCTCAACATTATGTGTACTTGAGATAAAACTTTTGTGTTGAGCCATCAAGTACTCTGAAATCTGCTTTTTGTCACGTTTGCTAAACAGAAAAATCTTCCTATCTTTTTTTAATCATCGATGCTGTAACCGCTTTGTGATCGCTGATTCCCTGTTCGACGTTAACTGTTTCAAATAGTTCGGTTCTGTTTGTCACCAGAAGGTCTAATATGTTATTGCCTGGAGTCGGTTCTCCGTTTAACTGCTCATGGTAGTTTTCAGATAATGGACTTTAAAAAACTTTACTGGATTCTTTGTCCCTGCAGCCCGTTATAAGCGTTTGAGTCTCCCAGTCTACACTCCTGGAAATTGAAATAAGAACACCGTGTATTCATTGTCCCAGGAAGGGGAAACTTTATTGACACATTCCTGGGGTCAGATACATCACATGATCACACTGACAGACCCACAGGCACATAGTGACAGGCAACAGAGCATGCACAATGTCGGCACTAGTACAGTGTATATCCACCTTCCGCAGCAATGCAGGCTGCTATTTTCCCATGGAGACGATCGTAGAGATGCTGGATGTAGTCCTGTGGAACGGCTTGCCATGCCATTTCCACCTGGCGCCTCAGTTGGACCAGCGTTCGTGCTGGACGTGCAGACCGCAGGAGACGACGCTTCATCCAGTCCCAAACATGCTCAATGGGGGACAGATCCGGAGATCTTGCTGGCCAGGGTAGTTGACTTACACCTTCTAGAGCACGTTGGGTGGCACGGGATACATGCGGACGTGCATTGTCCTGTTGGAACAGCAAGTTCCCTTACCGGTCTAGGAATGGTAGAACGATGGGTTCGATGACGGTTTGGATGTACCGTGCACTATTCAGTGTCCCCTCGACGATCACCAGTGGTGTACGGCCAGTGTAGGAGATCGCTCCCCACACCATGATGCCGGGTGTTGGCCCTGTGTGCCTCGGTCGTATGCAGTCCTGATTGTGGCGCTCACCTGCACGGCACCAAACACGCATACGACCATCATTGGCAGCAAGGCAGAAGCGACTCTCATCGCTGAAGACGACACGTCTCCATTCGTCCCTCCATTCATGCCTGTCGCGACACCACTGGAGGCGGGCTGCACGATGTTGGGGCATGAGCGGAAGACGGCCTAACGGTGTGCGGGACCATAGCCCAGCTTCATGGAGACGGTTGCGAATGGTCCTCGCCGATACCCCAGGAGCAACAGTGTCCCTAATTTGCTGGGAAGTGGCGGTGCGGTCCCCTACGGCACTGCGTAGGATCCTACGGTCTTGGCGTGCATCCGTGTCTCGCTGCGGTCCGGTCCCAGGTCGACGGGCACGTGCACCTTCCGCCGACCACTGGCGACAACATCGATGTACTGTGGAGACCTCACGCCCCACGTGTTGAGCAATTCGGCGGTACGTCCACCCGGCCTCCCGCATGCCCACTATACGCCCTCGCTCAAAGTCCGTCAACTGCACATACGGTTCACGTCCACGCTGTCGCGGCATGCTACCAGTGTTAAAGACTGCGATGGAGCTCCGTATGCCACGGCAAACTGGCTGACACTGACGGCGGCGGTGCACAAATGCTGCGCAGCTAGCGCCATTCGACGGCCAACACCGCGGTTCCTGGTGTGTCCGCTGTGCCGTGCGTGTGATCTTCGCTTGTACAGCCCTCTCGCAGTGTCCGGAGCAAGTATGGTGGGTCTGACACACCGGTGTCAATGTGTTCTTTTTTCCATTTCCAGGAGTGTATATCTGGTAAATTAAAATCTCCACCCAGAACTATAACATGGTTGGGAAATCAGAGGCTCAGACCGTTCTGCAACCGCGTAGGCTGCAGATTCCTAGACTTGCGCCAAAGAGTGGTTGGATTTCAGGTTCCGCTGAATATATCAGGTGTCCACTATACGCAGGAGGTTGTTACATGGATAGCAGGGCCTGTGTGGTGTGGACTGGGCAGCTTTTTAGGTTAGAGGGTCTCAGGAAAACACAAAAAGGGCTTCAGCCACAAGGGTTGCAGGCTGAACACAGGAAGAACGTAGATACAGGAACCATCGGTATAACAGTTGAAAATTGTTGCAGCTGCATTGGGAAAGTAGCAGAGCTCCAAGCGCTAATAGAAGGCACTAATGCTCAAATCGTTATAGGCACTGAAAGCTGGCTAAAGCCAGAGATAAGCTCAGCCAAAATTTTTGTGAAGAACCTAACGGTGTTCCGAAAGGGTAGGCTAAACATGGTTGGCTAGTGTTGCCGTTCTAGCGACAAAGGTGCTAGAACTAGCGGATTTTATGAACTTTTAGCGGGCAAAATTGTGGCTTTAGCGGAAAAAAAAATTTTTGCGACTTCTATAGACTTTTTAGGCAGTCAAGACTAAGTTACCTTTTAAATCTTTTGCATATGAATCGGTCTTAAAACCCAGTCACTTTCGGCTATGGACCATCGCTACATCCTTAGTTTTGTGCTAATTTTCTCTTCCTAATAAATATCAGCATTCCTTTACTTCCCTAATTCCCCTTGTGGGGAGGGAAAATAAAAGATTACTCTATGGACAGAAACTCAACCCATGCATATTGTACCGCAAAATACTTTTATACCACCAGTATCCGCTAGAGACTTTAATTAACTCTTCATTTATACTCGCATAATGCAGTCAATTGCGATTCAAAACGCTTCCTTGCTATCATGAACTTTCTTACGACCTGCTAATTTTAACACTTTTCTTGGAAACGTATACACGGCTATCTTAATTATGTACAAAAAGATCCACGTATTTCCTTAATCTAGTACAAAAATGCACAGCTGTGTTTACTTCTCTTTTTTAATGAAACTGAAGTATGAAACCAAATACTAGTATATTAACAGGTACAGATTGGAAAAGTTGGCAACTGACAAGCTTATTTCTATCCGAGAAGCGGTCAGCAATTTACACAGCAGTAACATCATGAAAAGATGATAAAGAGATTTTTGCCAATCTCATTAAGTGTCAAAGTTCTGGTGCCAAACGAGTGAATAGAAAATGTAAATATTTTCTCGCAAGCCTGAAAGTCTAAGTACGTTAAAATGGGCATTTTTTAAAATTCCTATAATAATTATTCTCATTCCTCACAGCATTCTTTGGAAATCGAAAAAGTGATAGTTTTGAAAGCTACTGCAGTTTATAGTGTCGTAATAAGTCCGAAATACAACCGCATTTTTATTTAGAATGTGCTTTTGCACTTCATTTACAAAACGCACAATCTTTTCGCAGCGTTTATACAGAACAGCCGCTTGGCGGCACTGCAGTAGCGAACCTGCAGAAAAACTGTACGAGCTTCGTGACTCAACATTGAGTGAGAACAAGAATAGTGTATTGGAACTGTACTGTTTGGAACGTCATCTTCATTTTAGTAGTATAGATGTGTTGCGGTGTCATTAGTTCTTGCAGTTGTTTACAAATTATATCAGTTTTGATTGTGTAACGATAGTAATTGTGCGGAATTAACGCAATTTAAAAAAAAAAAAAAAAAAAAAAAAAAAAGTGGAACTGGCGCCTAAAAGAAAGATCTACAGCCAGAGCTATAGAAAAAGAGTGGGAAAACGGCATGGAGTTCAAACGTTGGTTGAAGCCTGTGCCCGGTAACTCAACTAAAGCCTATTTATTGTAGCTATTGTCAGTCCGAAATGTATACAAAAATTAACGATTTGAAAAAGCATTTGGAAACAAAAAAACAGAGCAAAATATGAACTAATTTCTCAAAATAAGCAACTGACATTTTCTGCAGTACCAGTGAAAACATGTAATTGATGTGCAAGAGCTGAGTGTACGTTAGCGTTGTACATTGCTAAAGACAGCTCAATTTCCAACATTGATTACTTGACTGACGTGTGTAAAAAATTCTTTAAGGATTCGAAATCAACAAACGACATGAAATTACATAGAACCAAATGTACAAAGCTAACAAATTATATTCTAGCACTTCATTTCAAAAAGGAACTTTTAAGTGGTGTAGGTGACCAAAAATATAGTTTATTATTAGACGAATCTACAGATGTAAGCATCAGGAAATATCTCGGGATCGTCATAAGATATTTCAGTTTAAATAAAAAAAAGTTGTGTCTGCGTTTTTAGCTTTGCAGCCCCTGGATAGTTCTGATGCCGTTGGAATGGTATCGACACTTACAGTGTTTAAAAGCTGAGGGACTCAAACTACAAAATTTAATTGCAATAGGAACCGATAATGCAGCTGTTATGACTGGTTCCAGCCACAGCGTGTATACAATTCTGAAAACACAACATAATCTTACACATCTCATTTTGATACCTTGTGTATGTCACTCATTACAGTTGGTAGTAACGCACGCATCAGAAATCACTTTGCCACGAAACACAGAGTTTCTGGTCCGTGAAACCTACACCCGGTTCTGACACTCGTCAAAGCGCCAAATTGAGTATAAAAATATTTTTCAGTTAATTAATTGCAGTGATGCACCGTTAAAAATACTGAAAGCGTGTGACACACGATGGCTATCTATCGAACCGGCTATAGCAAGAATTTTATCCCAGTGGGATGAATTAAAATTGCATTTTAAGACTACTAAAGATAGATGTTAAACAGTGGAGATGCTTTATAATGTGTACTGAGATGAACAGAATCGACTCTGTATCCAAGGTTCTCGGGTGTCCAGCCGGATCCGATCGTCGAAGTTCCACGATATTTCGGCGGATAACCGTTCCGCCATCATCAGCTGGTGCTGATGGAATGATCTGTCTGCCCTGTGCCCGTGGTATTTATGTCCGCGGGGTCCCGAGTCGTACCCCGGCACGGACGGCCGGCGGAGAACCGCGTGGTGGGAGGGGGGAGGGGGGGGGCAGCTGCAGACACGCCCAGGCGTGACAATCCAGCATATCGGAAAATCAACTCAGACCCGACCAGGAAGATATAACAAAACACCGCCACCTTGCTGAAAAATGGCGCACTCCAGGACAAGGACGTCAAAAGACTCCGCCAACGTTCGGCGGTAGCTCTGAGGATATATGGTCTCCCAAAAACGCACAAAGATGGGATGCGACCCATAGTCAACATCACAGGGGCACCGTCGTATCTTTTGGCGCAGCACTTGGCGGGCATGCTAAGACCTTATGTGGGGAAATTTGCTCACCATATCCGGAACTCGACAGACTTCATTGGCCGCCTGAAGGAGATGACAGTACAAGAATCCGACATCACGGTCAGCTTCGATGTCGTCTCATTATTCACACGTGTCCCGCTGGAAGATTCTCTCCACTTAATCAGTGAGAAATTCGGGCCTGAAGTGACACAACTGTTTAGGCACGTGTTAACATTTACGTACTTTGTGTTCAATGGTCAATACTACGAGCAAACCAACGGAGTAGCCATGGGGAGCCCGCTCTCCCCAGTGGTGGCCAGCCTGTTCATGGAGAGTTTCAAAGAGGAAGCACTGGAAGCCGCCGAACTGAAACCTGTATGCTTCTTTCGCTACGTGGACGACACGTTCGCCATCTGGCCACAAGGACAGGAACAGCTACAGATTTTTCTACAAAATCTAAATTCGGTCCACAGTAACATTCGGTTCACAATGGAGACTGAGAAGATGGAAAACTACCCTTTCTTGATGTCCTAGTGGAACGTAGTTCTGATGGCTCACTGGGTCACAGTGTGTACCGCAAGCCTACACACACTGACCTGTACCTACACGCCTCCAGCTGCCACCATCCGGCGCAGCTTAATGGAATGCTCAACACCTTGGTACATAGAGCACACTCGATCTCTGATGAACGGAACTTGACAACGGAACTCAAACACCTGGAGACCGTGTTCCGCAAGAATGGGTATGGCAACCGCCAAACCCAAAGGGCCTCCCGACAACACAAGGGCAGCGAGAACTGAGATGAAGAACAACCCGAAGAAGAGAAGCAAGCTCTGGCCTTTCTGATGTTTGCTGGCAACGTGTCGTCAAAAATAGGGAGACTGTTAAGGCGACACGAGATTGACACAGTTTTCCGACCACCAGCAAAGATTCGTGACCTACTAGGAACGGCAAAAGATAACGTAGGCCTTAAGAAAGCAGGCATATACAAAATCCCGTGCGGCTGTGGCAAATCCTACATCTGACAAACAGTTCGCACGATCGAGGACCGATACAAGGAACACGAACGTCACACCCGCTTACGCCAACCCAGCCATTCGGCCCTAGCAGAACACTGCATGGAAACCGGACACACAGCGAAATTCGAAGAGAAAAAAATCCTGGTGGCCACAAATGCCTATTCAGACAGTATCTACAAGGAGGTCATAGAAATTCGCGTAACAGATAACCTCATCAACAGGGACACCGGGTTTCTACTTAGCAAGGCCTGGAAACCATTGTTAAACACTAACAAAGAGCAATGGTGCGAGCGGACGCGAGATCCTTCCGCCACGGAGGACGGAGATGAACTGCGGATACCACCGGGCGTGGCTGCAGTTACCTCCGAATGCGCAAATATTTTGTTGACACTGACCTACATGGGGAGAAATTATCACCACGATAAAATAAGGTAACTCAGAGCTTGTACAGAAAGACATGAGTTTTCGTTCTTTCCGCGCGCTATACGACATTGGAATAATAGAGAATTGTGATGGTTGTTCGATGAATCGTCTGCCAGGCATTTAAATGTGATTTGCAGAGTATCCTTGTAGATGTAGATCTATGCAATTACTCTGCCATTCACAATAAAGTGCCTGTCAGAGGGTTCAATGTACCACCTTCGTGCTGTCTCTCTACCATACCACTCTCAAACGGCATGCGGAGATACCAAGCACTATAATTTTTCTGTGTGAGCCCTGATTTCTCTTATTTTATCGCAATGATCATTTCTCCCTATGTAGGTGGATTCCAACAATGTTTTCGGAATCAGAGGAGAAAACTGTTGACTGAAATTTCATGAGAAGATCCCTCAGCAACGAAAAATGCCTTTGTTTTAATGATTGCCATTCCAATTAACGTATCATGTCTGTGGCATTATCACCCCTATTTTGCGATAGTATAAATTGGGCTACCCTTCTTTGAGCTTTATCGATATCATCTGCACAGCAATACTCCAGGATAGGGCGAACAAGTGTGGTGTAAGCTGTCTCTTTAGTAGACCTGTTGCACGTTCTAAGTGTTCTGCCAATGAATTGCAATCTTTGGTTTGCTCTACCCACATCATTATTTATGTGATGGTTCCAGTTTAGGTTCTTTGTAATTATAATTCTTTAGTATTTGGTTGAATTTACAGCCTTCAGATTTGTGCGACTTATCGCGTAGTTAAAATTTAGCGGATTTCTTTTAGTACTCGTGTGAATAACTTCACACTCACCATAGAGATCTTACCTAAATCATTTTGCAATTTGTTTTGGTCATCTGATGACTTTATACAAGACAGTAAATGACATCATCTGCAAACAACCTCAGAGGGCTACTCAGATTGTCTCTTACGTCGTTAATATAGATCAGGAACAATAGAGGGCCTGTAACACTTCTTTGAAGAACGCCAGATAATACTTCTGTTTTACTTGACGACTTTCTGCCTTTTACTACGAATTATGACCTTTCTGACAGGAAATCATGAATCCAGTTGCACAACTGAAGCAATATTCCATAGGCACACAGTTTGGTTAGAAGACGCTTGTGAGAAAGTGTTGAAAGCCTTCTGGAAGTCTAAAAATATGGAATCAATTTGATATCCCTGTCGGTAGCATTCATTATGTCATATGTTTAAAGAGCTCGTTGTGTTTCAGAAGAACGATACTTTCTCAATCCGTGTTGATTAGTGTCAATAAATCATTTTCTTCAAGGTAATTCATAATGTTCGAACACAGTATACGTTCCAAAACCCTACTCCAAATTAACATTAATGATAAGGGCCTGTGATTCAGCGGATTACTCCTATTTCTCTTTTTGGGTATTGGTGTGATTTGAGCAATTTTCCAGTCTTTAGGTACGGATCTTTCTATGAGTTAGTGTTTGTATATAATTGCTAAATATGGACTTATTGTATCAGCATGCTCTGAAAGGAGCCTGCCTGGACTCATAATGCCATATAACTCAGCATCATAAACTGTAAAGTGATCCAGAAGTTATACTTGGAAAACCCTATCAGGGAAAACAGCTGATTAACTGAGTACATTCCCTTGCTGACAGCAATCTCTATATACAATGATAAAATTGTAGTACATACTTAAAATTGAAGATAACACGGTTGTAAAATGAATGGAATACATGTTTTCTTGTACTGTGTCAAGCTTAAAATCGTTTTCTGACCTCTGAAGACATCAAGGCAGCAATTTATTCCACCCCTGGCTGCTTACTTGGAGGTCTGATACAGCCAGATCCGAGAAACTGTCAATAGCATGGGTCCCACATAGCTTGGTTGTACGGGACCAAATCCTGAACAGCCGCTCAAAGTTGGAGTGGGTCACTCACTAAGACAATGCTGTGGTCTTCCGGTCCTGTCGAACCAGATAGTGCCACCACCAAATCCAGAGTGGTGGTTCACTAGCCTCTGCACATAGAATCCATACTGAGCTGGTCTGATAGGCTCCAGTTGACATCTGAATGCCTCATTGTGGACAGCGTCTGATTTCTAGGTATAAGAAGTACACGCTGATCCAAAAATCATGCTCCCATAATCTAATTGTCATCTGTGGCACACCTTATAATACTGCAGGAGGCGGGACCTGTGAGCTTCCCATACTTTTCTGTTGAGATAAGATCGGAGGATGAGTAGATGATGACAAAGTCATCCACAAACAAACATTAGATTAGATTAATACTAGTTCCATGGATCATGAATACGATATTTCGTAATGATGTGGAACGAGTCAAATTTTCCAATACATGACATAATTAAGTTAATTTAACAATATACTTAAGTTAATATAACAACTTTTTCATTTTTTTGTGTTTTTTATTTTTTTTATTTTTTAAATTTTTTTTTAAATTTATATCTAAAAATTCCTCTATGGAGTAGAAGGAGTTGTCATTCAGAAATTCTTTTAATTTCTTCTTAAATACTTGTTGGTTATCTGTCAGACTTTTGATACTATTTGGTAAGTGACCAAAGACTTTAGTGCCAGTATAATTCACCCCTTTCTGTGCCAAAGTTAGATTTAATCTTGAATAGTGAAGATCATCCTTTCTCCTAGTATTGTAGTTATGCACACTGCTATTACTTTTGAATTGGGTTTGGTTGTTAATAACAAATTTCATAAGAGAGTATATATACTGAGAAGCTACTGTGAATATCCCTACATCCTTAAATAAATGTCTGCAGGATGATCTTGGGTGGACTCCAGCTATTATTCTGATTACACGCTTTTGTGCAATAAATACTTTATTCCTCAGTGATGAATTACCCCAAAATATGATGCCATATGAAAGCAATGAGTGAAAATAGGCGTAGTAAGCTAATTTACTAAGATGTTTATCACCAAAATTTGCAATGACCCTTATTGCATAAGTAGCTGAACTCAAACGTTTCAGCAGATCATCAATGTGTTTCTTCCAATTTAATCTCTCATCAATGGACATACCTAAAAATTTGGAATATTCTACCTTAGCTATATGCTTCTGATTAAGGTCTATATTTATTAATGGCATCATACCATTCACTGTACGGAACTGTATGTACTGTGTCTTATCAAAATTCAGTGAGAGTCTATTTACAAGGAACCACTTAGTAATTTTCTGAAAGACAGTATTGACAATTTCATCAGTTAATTCTTGTTTGTCAGGTGTGATTACTATACTTGTATCATCAGCAAAGAGAACTAACTTTGCCTCTTCATGAATATAGAATGGCAACTCATTAATATATATTAAGAACAACAAAGGACCCAAGACTGACCCTTGTGGAACCCCATTCTTGATACTTCCCCAGTTTGAGGAATGTGCTGATCTTTGCATATTATGAGAACTACTTATTTCAACTTTCTGCACTCTTCCAGTTAGGTACGAATTAAACCATTTGTGCACTGTCCCACTCATGCCACAATACTTGAGCTTGTCTAGCAGAATTTCATGATTTACACAATCAAAAGCCTTCGAGAGATCACAAAAAATCCCAATGGGTGGTGTTCGGTTATTCAGATCATTCAAAATTTGATTGGTGAAAGCATATATGGCATTTTCTGTTGAAAAACCTTTCTGGAAACCAAACTGACATTTTGTTAGTACTTCATTGTTACAGATATGTGAAGCTACTCTTGAATACATTACTTTCTCAAAAATTTTGGATAAAGCTGTTAGAAGGGAGATTGGACGGTAATTGTTGACATCAGATCTATCCCCCTTTTTATGCAAAGGTATAACAATAGCATATTTCAGTCTATCAGTGAAAATGCCCTGTTCCAGAGAGCTATTACACAGGTGGCTGAGAATCTTACTTATCTGTTGAGAACAAGCTTTTAGTATTTTGCTGGAAATGCCATCAATTCCATGTGAGTTTTTGCTTTTAAGCAAGTTTATTATTTTCCTAATTTCAGAGGGAGAAGTGGGTGAGATTTCAATTGTATCAAATTGCATAGGTATGGCCTCTTCCATTAACAGCCTAGCCTCTTCTAATGAACACCTGGATCCTACTATATCCACAACATTTAGAAAATGATTATTAAAAATATTTTCAACTTCTGACTTTTTGTTCGTAAAGTTTTCATTCAATTTAATGGTAATACTGTCTTCCTGTGCTCTTGGTTGACCTGTTTCTCTTTTAATAATATTCCAAATTGTTTTAATTTTATTATCAGAGTTGCTGATTTCAGACATGATACACATACTTCTGGATTTTTTAATAACTTTTCTTAATATAACACAGTAGTTTTTATAATGTTTGATAGTTTCTGGGTCACTACTCTTTCTTGCTGTCAGATACATTTCCCTTTTCCGGTTACAAGATATTTTTATACCCTTAGTAAGTCATGGTTTGTTACGAGGTTTCTTACGAGTATATTTAACTATTTTCTTGGGGAAGCAGTTTTCAAATGCATTTACAAAAATGTCATGAAATAAATTATATTTTAAATTGGCATCAGGTTCACGGTACACCTCATCCCAGTCTAACTGCTGTAGGCTTTCCCTGAAATTTGCAATTGTTAAATTGTTGACTGAACGTACTACTTTGGAGGACTGTTTAGTACTGCTGAATGGAGCTATCTCATATATTGTAACTAGCTGTGCACCATGATCAGAAAGACCATTCTCAACAGGCTGAGCATTTATCTGGTTAAACTTATCTTGGTCTATAAAGAAGTTATCTATCAGTGAGCTGCTATCCTTTACCACCCGAGTAGGAAAATCAATAACGGGTGTCAAATTGAAAGAACCGAGTAATACTTCAAGGTCATTTTTCCTATTACCCTCTTTCATAGAATCTACATTGAAGTCCCCACAAATAATAATTTGCTTCCCCCCGTCTGACAGATAGCACAACAAGGAGTCCAAATTTTTCAGAAATAGATGAAAATTTCCTGATGGGGACCTATATACAGTTACAATTATAAATGTGCCTTTATTTAATGTAAGCTCACAGGCACATGCTTCTATATGTTTCTCTACACAAAACTTTTTTGTTTCTATACTTTTTGCACAATGATAACTTTTGACATATATGGCAACTCCTCCTTTCTCCATATTTTCTCTCATTACATGTGCAGAGAGCTTATATCCACTTACATTTACCTTATTCATATCAGTAACAATGTGATGCTCGGACAGGCATAGTATATCTATTTCATCCTCAGCTTCTAAATCTTCTAAACAAACCAGAAGCTCATCTATTTTATTCTTTAAACTCCCAATATTTTGATGAAATATACTTACATTATTTTTAATTATACTTTTATGAGAACCTTTCCTTATTCTAACATTTGCAGTACTCTCCTGTCTGAGTTTCTCATTGTGCTTAGGCCTAGTTGCTATACCAGTGGTCACATGGTGTTCAGAGAGGCAGATTATGTCAACTGGGTTGGGTGACTAACTCATCAATGCAATTACCTAGGACTGAGATACAACTTGGTGGAGATAAAATTTCTGGTGATTGGTGAAAATTTATAATTGACAGCTGTGATTGGTGATCCAATGTGCTAGAATTGTGCTGTTTTTCTTTCCTAAACTGAAGATTTGTTTCAATCCTGACCTCTCGTAGAACTTGACATCTTTCTGTCTTACCTATCCTAAAAAAGGTGCTGCTCCAACACCTGTAACCACTGGTATTTTACCATTCATGGCAGTGCCTCCCCCCCCTTAAATTTCCTGCTATTACCCCAGCCATGTAACAGGACTCCTGACTGCAAAGGAGATGCCATTAATAGTGACTTCAAGCAGTGTGATACTGAGTGTACTAGCTTTCTTTCTTTCTTTCCTTTGGGGGGAGGGGGGGGGGGGGGGGACACTCCTGAACAAAGCTGTCACACAAGGCACCAGCAATGTGATATCGAGGAAGGATTGGATAAGATGTGGCAGACATCCACGTAGTCCCCATTCATTATGCTGGCAAAAGATGCTGTACCTCTAAGTGATGTACACTTTTCAAGCTCAAACAATGCACCAACCAAATGGTTTTGGTGTAAAAAGGACTCCTGTATCACTGTTTAGCAGAATTAAGTTGGCGATGACGGAATAGTAACACCTAAAACAGCTCTGGTAGTGGTACAGGGAACAATGGGATTCGAGGAGATAGACAAAGCAGCTCTTTACCTTAGGTTTGGTACTGTTCTCACCCAGTTTCCATAATGAGATTAATATTTCCTCCTTCTAAGTTTCAGAACACTGGCCAACAAACTAAATATGATCAGAACAAGACAGGAGCTTGCCTTTGGCTCCAGGGCATAGACGACAGAGCACAGAATAACAAATCTGATTTGGTCCTGGAGCAGTGTCTCTGGCTGCTGAAGAGCTGGTTACAATTCCCGTGTGAAGAATGGAAGGTTGTAGACCTCCTCAGTACATGAAAAGAAGTGGAGCCACATCATCTACACAGTCCTATGGAACACCTGGGACTTGTAAAGATGATGCAGTGACGGTGAATTGGTCACTAAAAACTGAACCCTGTCTTCAGGTGCTTCCACCAAGACTCTCATTTCTCAACGAGGCTTTATTGGGACATGTACCACCCTTGCCTGATAGCCACCTTACTGATTCCCAAACGTGTGCACTGGAAGTGCCTCACTTGTGCTCCACAGACCTGAATGCACAAATATTGTCTTTAGTTAGATGGTGTTCGAATTTCTGCAAAGCTGCATCCTTGCTGTCGTCCGAAGTAGTTACTAGACTGGGGAATGAAATTAGCAGTAGCTCAGTGAATCAAACAGGAGATATGGTCCACCATCTCCAGGCCACATCCCTATTCTTTGAAGATTGCCTGATGACTGTATCCCAACCAATTTGCCCTTTGAAGCTTCATCTTTGCTGTCTGGGTCCGCAACATGGATCCACACTGGAATGCAAATATGTGGCCTCTTTTCACTGATCTGAGTCTGCCACACCCGGGCAGCAAAAATAATAGTCATCCACTGAAGACGATACTATAGCTGTACAAAAGTGTCTCATCTAACCATGGATCAAAAGGTGGATACTATCTAAATGGATAAGGCATTCAATAATTCAACTCCTGGGGCATGTAATAGCCGAGATCCACAGCACAATGTGTGCACTGAGTCACTCGTGACAAATGAATGGGCAGTGGAATGATGGGAAGTGCTCTATCACTGTTTCTTCACCCAACAGATTATGAGTACAGTTGTGTCTGTTTCTTTAAAATAAGTTTTCTCGTAAACAGATTCAGAATGGTCTCTCCAGGGTCAGGAGCTGCATTTTCTCCAAATGCATTCTGCATCCATTCAAGATCCACTGCAAAGCAGAAGTCCCTCTGGTAGCCAATGATTAGTGATGGTTGCCCTTTCCCTCCCCCTTGGCAGCAGTAATTTACAGGAGCTTAGCAAAAATATATGTAGATGGTGGCCTGTTATCCATTTCCTCCTTGTGGATATCAATAACCTTCACAGTAAAATCACAATCAGAAAGGAAGATTGCTCCCAAATCTGATGATTTATCTGCCCGTCTCTGATTTTGAACGACTTTTTGTGTGATTTTTCCCCTTACTTAATGGGAGGAGATGGTTGGATGGATAGAGGGGATGGTTTAGTGGGCTTCTGATAGTGTGCAGTGGTATGTGGCTGAGGTTTCAAGTCCATTATTAACAGCTTCCAAATGGCTTTGGGGTCAAGTGTAGCTTTTACCCCACAGGTACACTGACAAGTACATGTACTTATACTTGAGTCTGTAGACTGGGTTCATATGGGGGCATCACACTTGATGACTGGATTCTTAAGGACCAGTGCAAAGAATAGCAATCATCAGAAGTTGCACAGCTTTGAAAACTCTTAACTTCACCACAGGTGTACAACTCAGCTTTCAACTCCTGAATTTTCATTTCCTCATTATAAACTCTGCACTTCCTGCTCCATACTGGGTGATTCTTGGAGCAGTTTATATGTTTCAGAGAAACTGTAGAGGAGTAACCTGACATGGAAGTTGGGCCTCCACAATGTCCAAATCATCCATCTTTTACATGTCATTCTGGTATGATCAAATCTTTGGATTTAACAAATTTCACTGGCTGGGAACAAATGGTCAAACCTAAAGGAGGATACAGCATGCAAGAATATGTTCAGGTAATTCCGGAATGCTGAAAATTAGAATAAATGTTGCATTTTTTTTCCAATGCGACACTGATTCTCTTCATAGAGTTCTGCACTTCCGTGACACTTATGTTTTGTAATAAGAAAAGTCTATATCGCACAAATCACAACAAATGTCATTTGCGTGATCTAGACTGCTTCTATAAGCACAATTGTGAAAACTTGTCACTGTTTTTCCCAAAATTTTTGTGAAAACCCACATTTTACCATTCTTAACACAGTTCAGCAGGGTCATCTCCATTATTTCATAGCAAATATGATACCCTTACAGAAGTTAAGAGTGTTATGGAATTCAGACGCAACGGGGTCATCACCTAAGGTCTAGCTGTGATCTGGCAGTCTGAACTAGAAGAGTGCCTTCATGAAGTCATTTAACACTTTTCAAGGACCCAGCAGAACCCTGTAAACCTTGTGAACATAAGTGTGATTTTCTCAAAGGTTCTTTCTGCTTCCTTGATTAGGACAGAAGTGTTATTGCAGAACAGTGTCCTGTTACTATAATTCTGAGAGAATGTCTTGGGCAGACGACCATCCGAGCTCTGTTTGTTGATGATGATGATGTTTGGTTTGTGGGGCGCTCAACTGCGTGGTTATCAGCGCCCGTACAATTTCCCAACCTTAGCTCAGTCCAATTTCGCCACTTTCCTGGATGATGATGAAATGATGAGGACAACACAAACACCCAGTCATCTCGAGGCAGGTGAAAATCCCTGACCCCACCGGGAATCGAACCCGGGACCCCGTGCTCGGGAAGCGAGAACGCTACCGCGAGACCACGAGCGGCGGACGCTCTGTTTGTTGGATGGGTTAAGGTACTGCCTGAAAGTACACCAGTCCCTTCAGGAGCAGATTTAAGTGGGGAAACAAATGTCGACCCATGCAGAGCCGTGTGTGCTTAAGCATGCCTTATACAACTGGTGGGGAAGGTGGGGGCAGCAGGTTTCCCAGAGGTTGCCTGCCAGAGACTGTTTTATCTCTACATTCTTTCATCCCATCAGCACAGAGCAGTCCCCAGCTCAGGAAACCAGGGGTTGCCATGCCCACCCCAACAACTACTGGTGGAGTTCCATAGGAGAAAAAACAGCCCGCCATTCCCTAAGTTGTGGAACACTCTGTCAGACTCCTCCAATCCGAGGCCTGTCTAGCTTGGATGTCCCTGCCAGTAGCTACATCACTGTCAGCATAGCCCTCAGCATCACTGAGGCATGCAAACCCTCCTGCCCAGCACTGAAGGTTCCTACAATAAGACTGTGTTCCCAGGAGAATAAATACAGCACAAGACACAAATTATTCAATCCCAGGCACCCTGCACAGGTAGGTGGATTTGGCAATACAGTGTTACACTCGACACAGTATTTGTTGACAATCTTGCAGCCGTCAGAGAGCTAATGGAACCTTCATTGCTTCCGTTCATCTTTAAATAGCAAGAAAAAACAAATATAAATTTATCTTTCTTCATGAAAGAACACTTTCTTCTATACAGTCTGTAAAATACTTTACAACTGGCAGTAAATTTTACAACAAACTACTTCAAAAAATTAGTTTTTGTTTAAAAGTCTAGAGTATAACTGTACAGTATATTTGTATAAAAAATAAATCTTTAAATTACATCTGATTGCTCATAAACTATTCAAATGAAATCAAGCATTTTTTTTTTGTTCTGGATAACACATACAGATAATGTTACATTTTGTACAGAATTACAGTACAACAGATAGTTCACTTGTGGGACGTGAAGTATCAAATGCCTGTCCCTTCTTTCAGAACTTCATAAAATGCTTTAGTTTTTTAATAAAATATATATTTTAATAACGAATATGGAGAAAAACAATGTAGCAGTACAGTATCACATTTTTTATGTACAATTCTAACATCAGCAGAAAATTAATTATTTACATCGATATATACATTTACACACATTTATGGAATGTGAAAGAACTATCATAAGGTATTTATGAGCAGAGATTTTTTTTTTAACATTCATATCCTTCTGCTACTTTACTGCCTTTCTTCTTGTGACTGGACGATGGCAGAAATCGCTTCAACCAAGCCTTCGGTTTGAGATTTTCTAGACTAGGTGATTTGCTCTTCTTTAGACGTTTTCCATCAGAAGACGTATGTTGCTGGAACAATATGATGAATGTTTTTCATTCATTTTTATTGGTAGTTAGCATAACAATAACAGTTTATACAAGTCATCAGTATAGTATAACATTCCATTTTTCACCTCTTCCCCATGTCGTGGGTAGTCAGAAAGGTTTGAGGATATTATCTGACAGGACAGACAGGATAGTTAACCACAGGTGTTTCATGACATAATGCAGGAAGATCATGGGTATTAACAATGAAAGATGAGGATGAATTAACACAGTGGAAAATACTTTCTACTGTCCTGTTCTCTACAATAAGACCAGAATTTATTATGCTTGTTGGTATATGGAAAACAAAAATTTTTTCCAGACCTGCTATGAAAGTTCTTCATTTCTTGTCACAAGCACTATAACATCTAAGAATAGGCTTTATCAAAACAGTAATTTAAGCATATCTGAATCTACATCTGTACACAGTAATTCTTCTAACAGAGTGTGGCAGGGGTACTTCTGGTACCACTACCATTTCCACCAGCCTCTGCTACATTAGTGAATGGTGCGTGGAAAGAATGACCATTCATATGGCCCTGTATGAGCTCTAATTTCTCTAATTTTCTCACGGTGAGCATTTTGCAACATGCACCGCTCTTCATTGATTCTTGCCTATTCTTCTATTACTTCAGACTGAAAAGGTATACTCAAGAATCGCCTGAATGAGTATTTTGTACACTTTTTCCATCATGAATGTCAAGCCTGGCATCTTATGTTTTACGAGGGCTGTTCAAAAAGTATCCACCTTTATTTCTTATTGTTGAAACCAACAATGGTATCGAGGCATGTGCACAGGCTCCATATTTGTTAAGTGTACTTGACATTAGTACCTTCTGCCTGATTTTTTACCACGAATGCAGAAACAACCAGCTGTTGGCTGGCCATTGACAAGTAAACACATGTAAGTGGATGGCCTCAGCTGTTGCGACAAAAATGTGGAACAACATTACTGCAACAAATTTTGTTTTCAGCTTGGCGATTCTCAATTGAAACAATGCACAAGATTCGACATGTTTCTGGGGACAAAGCAATGGGTACAACTCCTTCAATGGCCGCTCGTCAGTGAAGACTGATGAGTTAAGCATGCTCAGACATGCTCTCAACATCTGGAAATGAGGTTGTTATTGATCACTTAAGGACCCTGGTGATGCAGGATAGGTGAATCACAATCAGAGAACTTGCAGACGAGATTAAAATTAGTACTGGATGCATTCGTTCCATTTTAACAGAACATTTGAATGAACCTCAGGAGAGCCTCAGAAAAATTTATGCCGAAGTTGCTAACAACTGAACAGAAACAACTTTATACGGAAATCACGCAGGACGTGCTGAATACTGTGAACAGTAAATCTAACTTTCTTAACACAATGATATCTGGTGATGGGTCCTGGGTTTGTGGATACAAGTCACCAATAAAGTTCCAGTCATCACACAATGGAAGCACCTATCATCCCCGAGGGGGAAGGGGGGGGGGGGGGGGAGAAGAGAAAGAAGAGGCAGGTGTGCAGCAGTGTGAAAGTCATACTGATGTGCACCAATGTGAAGGTCATACTGACTGTCTTTTTTGACTTCAATGGCATGGTTCATCACAAGTACACTCCTAGAAGATACTAATGTGAATAAGGAGTAGTGATACAAGGTTCTGCACTGCCTTTGCGATGCAGTGAGAAGCAAATGGCCAGACTTGTGACCAGCGAGCAGCTGGGACCTTCACCATGATAACACAATCACTTATTGTTCTCAATTAACTCTGAGATTTTTAGTCTAACCCAATACAGCTGTGTTTTGTGAGCCTCCCTATTCCCCTGACCTAGCACATAGTGTATACTGGTTTTTCCCTAAAATGGAAAAGACTCTGAAAGGAAACATATTTCAGAACAGGGAAGACATTATGTAGAATTCAAAGGAGCATCTGGCCTCCATACAAAAAGAGGCTTTCCAGCAATGTTTCCAACAGTGGCAGCGGCATTGGACGAGATGTGTAACACTTTAAGGGGACTACTCTGAAGGTGACTAGTGTCAAACAGTTGTATCTAAATAAAGACTGATTTTGCAAGTAAGAGTCAGATACCTTTCAAACAGCCCTTATATAAGGTCATACAATTTTAGAATGTAGAGTGTATATTACACAGTTGTTACTGTTTCAGTAATTTATCAGAAATAGTTTAATGTAACAGAAATAGATCTATTTATGCACTGTATATTTCATTTAGGCTAGTAATTAGCAAGGCTAAGTACACTAACTAAGTTTATGAAATTCACATACAGCGACCTGAAGGTAAGATCTCAGTGAATTTACTTATGTTCTAATATACTCTTTTTTTTTTTTTTTTTTGGGAGAGGGGGGGGGGGGGAGGAGTCTGTGATATTTTAAAACATTTTATAAAAAGTATGTATGTAATATGAACTACACAAAAAACATAAGATATTTTTATTTGTAAAATCCAAGCATCTCTTAGCCATTACTCGTTCCACATCCCTGAATGTTCTCCTTCTTAGTGGAATATATGGAAGACAAGGACTGAATCCATACCACCTGCTTCACCGAACACTCCTCCCCTGCTGAGCACCTGTTTACTGATGGTGTTAGGTAGCAGATCAGAGGCAAGGAGCAGAGAAGCAGACCACCTCCTCATTTCCTTCCTCCCTGTGACTACCTAATGTCTGTATTATCAGACATCCAAGAAACTGTCGGTATTATTTTGTTATTGTTTTTCACTTACAAAGAATAGCGTTTAATTCAGTCACTGGCGAATCAGTGCTCATTTGAGGTGATTTCTTCTGCCTCCATAGTTGTCTTTATATAGCATGCATTCACAAGGAGGCTAGAAATGCAATAAGGAATATTATACAATCATGTGATCAGGAAGCTAGGTGAGGAAACAATAAATACATAATAAAACAAAGCAGTCTGTATGCTGCCAATATCTGCATTCCTGTAAGAACAATTACAGAATCTGAAAGAGAATTTCTGCTGTTGAATCTTCTCTTTGTACTCCTGATTAAATGCATCTGACATCTGAATAATACAGGTTTCAGTGCAAAAACTGTGAGACGGCTCTGGTAAGAGACTTTGTACGACATCCCTGTTTACTGCAAATGAGACTTCCTATTGTGCAGAAGCTCCTCACAGCAATTGGAAAAAGAATTAAATTTTAATGGTGTGTCTACATGTTAAAAAGACCCTTGCATGCCACAGCTTTTAAGTTGAGGACGTATGCTAGCACGAGGCAAGTTTTAATTTTGTTACTTAGTGAGAAGAATATTTGAGGGATGTGAGAACTTCCCATTCCCTGAAATTAAATATTGTTTATTCAGATGAATTTTGAGTGAATAATTAATGATAAATGCTGTCCGAGTGAAAATAACTTGTGGAAAGGCATGGTATTTCACCATAAACTCCATGATTAAGTGCTACCAAACATACCAGCTCTACTGCAACCATTGCACAGCTTTTTATATTGGGTATGTCTACCAACCAGCTGTCCACCAGGATGAATGGCCTCCGCCAATATGCGGCACGATATGCAGCTGCTTCACAACTCACGCCATCTGGATCCATCCCTGCATTACCAGCTTTTTTGAACTGCACAGATGGCAGTTATCCTTACAGCACACACCCTGCTCCCAAAATTACCCTGGCCTCAACCTATGGTAACATATTGTCCCTACACCCTCCATCCACCAGTTTCCACTCCCTGTCCTATCACCTCCTCTGAATTCACATCCCCTAACCCTCCTCTGAGCCTCTCTCGGCCGAAGCACCCACCGGTCTTTTTCCCCTCCTCTGCTCCTCTCCTTTCCAGCTCCCCATTCACCCCCCCCTCCCTCCCTCCCTCATCCTACAGCCTCCTGATGCTGCACCTGGTAGCCTTATCCTGCCACTATCTTGTCACCACACTTCCCACCAGGCTGCACTGACTTCTCTCTCTCCACCCCAATCCTGCTATCGCTCCCACTTCCCCACCCACCCTGCGTTGCTGCTTCGTAGCATAACGCAGTTCCTTCCTGGCCAAAGTGATTGGAGGTAGCAGTCATGTGTGCACGAAGAGTGTGTGTGTGTGTGTTTTTTCGCTTTCTGAAGAAGGCTTCAGCCAAAAGATCAATGGGTAACAAGTCTTTGTTGTTCCTGCCTGTAACTCGAAAAGCCTTCTTTATGGTGAGTCACAATCTTTCCTTTTCATAATACTGTTGATATTCCAAATTGCTACTCCAGTATTTCCATTGCTGTGAGATACAATGATTGAAATATCTTCCTAATGCAAGTGTATTTAGCACATGAGTGCTTCTAATTTTATTGGAACTTTTCAGGTGGAGTAACAACACAGCACACCCATAGGATGCGCATATCAACTTATCGTCATCTTTCAAACTTTGAGAAAGGTCGAATCACAGGCATGAGGGACATGGGAACTTCACACTGACGGATTACACAAACAGTTGGCTGTAGCGCAATGACAGCGGAACAAGCCAGAGCCCGATGGACTCGCTATCAGATTCTATACCCAATTTGTGGCTGTTAGCCCCTCTGTTAACTCTAATCTATTGTAGATCCCTTGAACAAAAAGCTGTGCCCAATAGCTGGAAGAAAGCACAGGTCACACCTGTCTACAGGAAGGGTAGCAAAAGTCATCAACAAAACTACTTTCCAATATCATCAGCATCCATTTGTTACAGAATCTTATAAAATATTCTGAGCTCAAACATAACGATGTATCTCGAACAAAATGACCTCCTCCATGCCAACCAACACAGATTTCGAAAACATTGATCATTTAAAACTAACTCGCACTTTTCTCACATGACATCCTGAAAACCACAAATCTTGGCTGTCAACACAGATGCCGTATTTCTCAATTTTGGCAAAGTATTTGACTCACAATCTGTACCACAGCTATGCTTATTTTTAAAAGTAAAATTGTATGAGTACCAGGCATAATCTGTGACTGGGTTGAGGTTTTCTTAGTATGGAGGACACAGCATATTATCTTCGACGGAGAGTCATCAACAGATGTAGAAGTTAATGGCGGTCTGCCCCACGGAAGCATGTTGGGTCCCTCACTATTCATGCTGTATAGTTATGACCTTGCAGACACTATTAATAATAACCTTAGACTTTCTGCAGATTAAGCAGTTGTCTATAATGAAGTACAGTCTGAACTAAGATGCACAAATATCCAGTCACACCTTGATAAAATTTCAAAGTCGATCGAAGATTGGCAACTTGCTTTAAATATTCAGAAATGTAAAATTATGCACTTCACAAAAAGAAAAAACATAGCAGCCAATGAAAATAATATCAGTGAGCTGCAGCTGGCATTGGCAAACTCATACGAATACCTGGATGTAACAGTGAATAGGGCCATGAAATGGATGATCATAATGGGGGTAAGGCAGGTACCAAACTTTCGTATATTAATAGAATACTTGGGAAATGCAATCAGTGTACACAGGATATGGCTTACAAATCACTCATGTGACCGCCCCTAGAATATTGCTTAAGTTGGTGCATCCCGTACCAAATAGGACTAACATGAGATACTGAATGTATACAGAGAAGGGCAGCCCATACAGTCATAGGTTTGTTTGGACCTCAGGAGAGTGTCACAGTGATGTTTAAAGAACTTAACTGGCAGGCCCTTGAAAGTAGACGAAAGTATCCTGAGGACGAGGAATATATTATGACCCCTTACATATTGCTCCCATGGATATAGCAAGGACAAGTTCGGATTAATTACAGCATCATTAGCAGCACCTATTAGTATTTCATTTTGAAGAAATCCTGGCTTATTATTAGGATATGTTTAATAATTTCAATATTATAACTGGACCATTTTAGGTGTAGATTTCACCTCAAATATTGAAATAACATTTAGAAGTGTAGTACATATCTGCCAGAATGTAAATAATGATTGAATTTCTGAACTTTCAGTGCAAAAACGGAATCTGTATTCTCCAACTGTACCAAGAGTAGGAATATGAATTTACTATGGTTGCTATACTGGAACAATTACTCTATTTTTAAACACTGATAAGTCCAAGAAATGAGAAAAATCCTCCCACCCCTCCTAAGGCGGTATTCCACTACCCACCCAAACTATGCATTATCCTTATCTGTCCTCATTCAGACCATACTCCCAATCCTTTTCCATGTGGCTCATATCTCTGCATAGATCCAGATGCAAGAGTGTCCCATATGTCCTCTCACTACCTCCAACTCCACTCCTGTCACTGGCATTTCCTGTCCTACCAAAACTGTGAAAGCAGCCTTGTGAACCACAAACTTAGCTGCTGCCACTGTGCTGCATTCTACATGGACGTGACTACTAACAAGCTGCCTGACTGCATAAATGACCACTAGCAAATCACGGCCAAGAGACTGGTGGAACATCCAGTTGCTGGCTGAACATGCTTCCCAGCATGATATGATTCATTTGAATGCCTGCTTCACAGCTTGTGTCATTGGAATGCTTGCCACCAACATCATTATCTCTGAATTATGTGGGTGAGACACACTCCCACAACTTCTCAACCTTCGTTAATTCCCATCCGTATTCCACCAGCCTGTGCCCTTCCCTCATCCCACTGCAGTACACACAATGTTTTATATCGGCAATGCACCAACAAATCCTTCCTCCTCCCAACTTCTTCCCTCCACTCCTCCCGCTCCCCCCCCCCCCCCCTTCTCCAGCCAGCACAGCCTCCTGATGCTGCACCTATCCTGTCCCCACCATGTTCCTGAATCTCTCGACTGGCAGTACTAGCATCTTCCCCCATCCCTACCCTGCAATCCTTCCCTCTACCAACTACATGCGACCTCCTTACTCCCACTACAGCCAATCCAGCAGATAGCTGCTCACATGAGATGCAGTCTCAGTTGAGCCTTAGTGCCAGGGAACAGTAGTGATATGTGTGAGTGGTTTGAGAATGGGTGCAAGTTCCACTTCTGAAGAAGGATTTTGCATAAACCTTATATATTTCTAGTATTCTTTCTCACTGTGCCTGCCTGTGAATCATCATCTCCTCTATGTGGTCAGTTGTAATCTATCTTTCCTGTATTGTTGTTATTCTATTTTCAGTTAAGCAACTGCATTTACAGAATATATTTTACCTTGAGGTCAAATTTCATTCTGAGGTGCAAAAGTAATTACACATCCATCATTAGTTATTCCATACTCAAAACAGATTTAGTACAATGAGTTCGAGGTGGGTTTGTTGTAGATATTTCCACATTAAACGGAATTTTCACATTCAATTTTGCTCATTACAAGAACAATGGGGACTACAGGAAGTACTACACAACAGGAACATTGCAGGATTGCTCAACTGGCTCTGATGACTAGACAGAATGTAACAGCTCAAATACAACTAGAGGTTACATGCAGAGCATCATCACAAACAATCAGGAACAGACTACTGAAAGCTGGATTCACATCTTAAGTTGCTGAGTGTTGTGTATTGCTGACACCTTAACACTGAAAACAGACTCGAACGTGTAGAACGAAAGTCAACCAGGACACTGGGTAGCATTCTGTGGCATTCAGCAATATGGGTCTCGCTTCTGTCAGCAGCATTCAGATCGACACTAATGTGCCCGTAGATGACTTCGTAGGAAATCAAAAGCAGTGATTCCAGACACCCACAACCCCCAAACTTCTGGAATAATTATGAGGACTACAGGATATGAAAACAGGATTGTTTTGGTAATTTTTGAAAGGAAGCTGAATGCTTACTGATATGTGGCAAGATTGGGAAACCTTACAACATTCATGACCAGGGAACCAAATGGATTATTCCAGCACGACAAAACACACCCCACACTGCAGTTCACACTACGAACAGCTTGATGAATATAAAATTAGGCTACTGCAGCAATTGTCACATTCAGTAACATTTTTCTGGTTTTTTGACTGCAGGTGTTACAAAAAGAATGCATATATTTATTAAACTTTAATACACACAAATATGACACTTTACACACATATCTACACTCCTGGAAATTGAAATAAGAACACCGTGAATTCATTGTCCCAGGAAGGGGAAACTTTATTGACACATTCCTGGGGTCAGATACATCACATGATCACACTGACAGAACCACAGGCACATAGACACAGGCAACAGAGCATGCACAATGTCGGCACTATTACAGTGTATATCCACCTTTCGCAGCAATGCAGGCTGCTATTCTCCCATGCAGACGATCGTAGAGATGCTGGATGTAGTCCTGTGGAACGGCTTGCCATGCCATTTCCACCTGGCGCCACAGTTGGACCAGCGTTCGTGCTGGACGTGCAGACCGCGTGAGACGACGCTTCATCCAGTCCCAAACATGCTCAATGGGGGACAGATCCGGAGATCTTGCTGGCCAGGGTAGTTGACTTACACCTTCTAGAGCACGTTGGGTGGCACGGGATACATGCGGACGTGCATTGTCCTGTTGGAACAGCAAGTTCCCTTGCCGGTCTAGGAATGGTAGAACGATGGGTTCGATGACGGTTCGGATGTACCGTGCACTATTCAGTGTCCCCTCGACGATCACCAGTGGTGTACGGCCAGTGTAGGAGATCGCTCCCCACACCATGATGCCGGGTGTTGGCCCTGTGTGCCTCGGTCGTATGCAGTCCTGATTGTGGCGCTCACCTGCACGGCGCCAAACACGCATACGACCATCATTGGCACCAAGGCAGAAGCGACTCTCATCGCCGAAGACGACACGTCTCCATTCGTCCCTCCATTCACGCCTGTCGCGACACCACTGGAGGCGGGCTGCACGATGTTGGCGCGTGAGCGGAAGACGGCCTAACGGTGTGCGGGACCGTAGCCCAGCTTCATGGATACGGTTGCGAATGGTCCTCGCCGATACCCCAGGAGCAACAGTGTCCCTAATTTGCTGGGAAGTGGCGGTGCGGTCCCCTACGGCACTGCGTAGGATCCTACGGTCTTGGCGTGCATCCGTGCGTCGCTGCGGTCCGGTCCCAGGTCGACGGGCACGTGCACCTTCCGCCCACCACTGGCGACAACATCGATGTACTGTGGAGACCTCACGCCCCACGCGTTGAGCAATTCGGCGGTACGTCCACCCGGCCTCCCGCATGCCCACTGTACGCCCTCGCTCAAAGTCCGTCAACTGCACATACGGTTCACGTCCACGCTGTCGCGGCATGCTACCAGTGTTAAAGACAGCGATGGAGCTCCGTATGCCACGGCAAACTGGCTGACACTGACGGCGGCGGTGCACAAATGCTGCGCAGCTAGCGCCATTCGACGGCCAACACCGCGGTTCCTGGTGTGTCCGCTGTGCCGTGCGTGTGATCATTGCTTGTACAGCCCTCTCGCAGTGTCCGGAGCAAGTATGGTGGGTCTGACACACCGGTGTCAATGTGTTCTTTTTTCCATTTCCAGGAGTGTATGAACCTCTCCAGTTCAGATTACAGATGTTCAATATGTCCTCCATCAAGAAGACAAACAATATCACATCGATTCTCAAATACCACCCACACTCAGGTAAGCATGTCCTTCTTCACTGATTTTATGGCAGTATGGATCTGGTTCTTCAACTCTTCCAGGTTCTGCGGGAGTGGTGGTACATAAACATTGTCTTTAATGAAATCCCATATGAAGAAGTCAGAGGGTGTCAAATGCGGTGACCGTGGAGCACAGCTGGGATGTGCTAAGTCACCAGCTCCTTGATGACCAATCAAAAGATCCAGCAGAGTTTCATTCAGATATTCATGCACTTGGCAACTCGAGTGAGGGGGTGCCCCGTCTTGTTGAAAAATGAAATTGTCTTCATGCAGCCTCGGAAACAACCAGTTTTGTAACACTGCAAGATATTGCTGACCGTTAACCATGTTTCCATCAAAGAAGAATGGGCTATAAACAGATGACTGAGATATCGCACAAAACACATTGACTTTGGGCGAATCTTGTACATGTTCAATGGCTGCATGTGGGTTCTGTAGGCCCCAAATTCGAACATTGTGTTTGTTCACCTGACCACTAACATGGAAAGTCGCTTCATCACTGAACGCAATGCATTGTGCGAAAGTGTTATCATTGTCAACAGCATCAAGAATCTCGTTACAAAATGCCACAAGTTTGCATTTGTCATCAGAATGCAGAACTTGTAACAGCTGTAACTTTTACGGCTTCATAACCAACTGACGTCTCAAAACATGCCAAATTGTTGTTGCAGGCAGTTTTAACTCCCAACTGACATGGCGAGTTGATTTTGAAGGACTACGTTGGAAAGCAGTTTGAATTCATGCAACATGTTCTTCAAGAACACCAGGGCAACCAGGAATCTCTCCTTTACATGCGCATCCTGTACCTAGAAACTGTCAATACCATCTGCGAATGTTCCATCCATTCAATTTGGTTACCTCAACCTGAAATGTCTTTGACTGTAATCACGGAATTGCACTTTGCAAACTCGAGAACACAAAATGATTCCTGCTGCAGAGTAGCCATTTTAAACATATGGCGGTTACACAGCAAAACAGAAGACAACTGACATCTAGCGGCTATTAATATAAATTAGACTATGTATTCGTTTTTCCAATAGCCGAGCCATGGCACAGCGATCGATAGTTCGGACAAAATAATACTTTGTAATATATATATTCTTTTTGAAACACCCCTGTATATAAAACTATTGACGTTTCAGTCCCTATTGCAAGCGACCTTATTTAGTGTGTTTTTGTTTACTGCTGAATGAGAAAACTGTTTCTTATATACCTGCAGACGTGGCTGTTATCTAACTTTGATAGGGTGTTTAGGAAGAAGGGGAGGGACGCTAGAAGTCTTTATTGGTGATTTTATTATTTCTTTTCATTGAGGGAAACACAATTTTTTGATTGGTGTTTGCATTACTGCTTGTGATTGGTGGAAATCGACAAATGGAAAACCAGGCAGCAGCTGTGACGTGGCATTGTTTTCCTGCTTCCAAGTACCGGCGGTGGTGCGTCAGTACTCTATGTACCTGCAGCTGCTGTGGTCTCCCAGCTTTCAGGAGGAAGAGTACAGAGGCAATAGAAATAGCCAAGTGACCGGCCAACACGAAACAAGAAGATGGGCACGACTTCTAACCTCTTGGCTGCCAGCAATAATAGCACTACAGGACGATAGCTCATGTGAAGCAACACATACAGGCGCACAGGAGACCGCAGCGGCCACAGGTACATAGAGTACTGGCGCACCTCAGCAGGCACTAGAAAGCAGGAAAACAACACCATGTCACAACTGCCACCTGGTCTTCCATTCGCCGATTTCCACCAATCACAAGCAGTAATGCACACACCAATCAAAACATCAGGTTTCCACCAATGAAAAGAAATAATAAAAACACCCTCCCCTTCATCCGAAACAGAATTAGATAACAGCCACGTCTGCAGGTATATAAGAAACAGTTTTCTCATTCAGCAGTAAACAAAAACACACTAAATAAGGTCGCTTGCAACAGGGACCAAAACGGTGGTAGTTTTATATATATATTGACAATGCGGTCACAAAACCAGAAAAAAATTATTGGAAGCTTGATGAATGTTTGGATCCTTGACCAGCCTGCGTGGTCATTTGATTTGTCACCCACAGAGCACGTTTTGGACGAGAAGCTACAATGCACACTTTCATACCAGCCTCCAGCCAGCAATCTTCATTAATTAATACAGCATGTGTTTCATGCACAGCATGAATCTCTCAAGATAACATTCAGGTGCTGTTTGTTTCCAGACCACAATGAATAACAGAATGTATTTGTGCCTTAGGAGGAGGAGGAGGAGGAGGAGGAGGAGGAGGAGAGGATCACATCTTACGCTGATGATATCAGTTCCAAATGAAATGAAAGTTTAATCATGTAATGATGATGTGATGTGAACTACTCAAAGTTCAGTAAGTATTGAACTGGTGCTTAAATGTGTAACATTTTCCATTTTTATCAGTCTATTACAGACAGTTCTTTACACACACAAAGTGTTGAGTGCTACTGACAAGGGGTTTCAAATTGATTCTATATTTCAAGATTTTCAGAAGGCTTTTGACACTTTCACAGTGGCTTATAGTGAAATTACATGCTTATGGAATACTGTCTCAGTCATGTGACTGGAATCGTTATTTCCTGTCAAAGGGGTCACAATTCATAGAAACTGACAAAGTCATAGAGTACAATGGAAGTGATTTCTGGTTTTTCCCAAAGCAGCATTATAGGCCCTCTGCTCTTCTTTATCTATATAAATGATTCAAGAGACAATCTGAGCAGCCGCCTTAGTTTGTTTGCAGATGATACTGTCGTTTATCGTCTAGTAAAGTCCTCAGAAGAACAAAACACTCTGCAAAACAATTTAGGAAAGATATCTGTGTGGTGCAAAATTGACAGTGGACCCCAAATAATGAAAAATGTGGGGTCATCCACATGAGTGCTAAAAGGAATCCATTAAACTTCAGTTACATGATAAATTAGTCAAATCTAAAGGCTGTAAAATGAACTAAATACCTAGGAATTACAATTATGAACAACTCAAATTGGAAAGAGAACACAGAAAATGTTCTTGGGAAGGCATACCAAAGACTGCGTTTTATTGCCAGAACACTTAGAAAATGCAACAGATCTATTAACGAGACTGCCTAAACTATGATTGTCTGTCCTCTTTTGGAGTACTGTTGTGCAGTCTGGGATCCTTACCAGATAGGATTTAAGAAGTACATCGAGAAAGTTCAAAGAAGGGCAGCACATTTTGTATTATCGTGCAATACGGGAGACAATGTCATTGGCATGATACAGGGTTTGGGGTGGACATCATTAAAACAAAGGCGTTTAACGTTGCATCAGAATCTTCTCATGAATTTTCAATCACCAACTTTCTCCTCTGAATGTGAAAATATTTTGTTGATGCTTAGGGAGAAATGATCGTCTCAATAAAAGAAGGGAAATCAGCACTCAAAGCGACAGATGTGAGTGTTCCTTTTCCTCCGAATATTGTTCTAGATTGTTTCAAAATGGCTCTGAGCACTATGGGACTTAACATCAGAGGTCATCAGTCCCCTAGAACTTACAACTACTTAAACCTAACTAACCTAAGGACATCATACACATCCATGCCCAAGACAGGATTCGAACCTGCGACCGTAGCGGTCGTTCGGTTCCAGACTGAAGCGCCTAGAACTGCTCGGCCACACCGGCCGGCTGCTCTAGATTGGAATAATAGAGAGTTGTTGTGGAGGTAGCTTGATGAACCCTCAGTCAGGCATTTAAGTGTGATTTGCACAGTATCCATGTTCACGTACATGTACATGTAGATGTTGATGTCTATGTCATTATAAATATCAGCTCATCAGACTGACATACTACTTCACACAGATTTCAGGAGCAGATTAGCCAATGGTAAGTTCGGAAACTAATCAAATTCATTGCCAATTGGTGGAAGTGTATGGTGTAATGTAATTAACTGTCGGAGATAAAGTTTATCTCATGTGAAAAGTACGATGCCCACACTAATGAGTTAAGGTAACTTCATTATGTTGCCATACAATGTATTTAATTTATTTATTTATGAATATTTTCTTTTATGATAAATAATGGATTTGTTTGAGATTTAAATGTTGTATATTTATGTGTATTTATTTATATGTGTCTTTGGAGTCAGGAGACCAAAGAATCTGGAATGCAGGAATGTCTGCAACTTCCGGGCACATGTTGGCTTGCCCGCCACTTCTTTGTCAGTATTGGAGGGAGATGGACGTGTTTACGTGATTGTAGTGACTAAACAAAAAGTACGAATAAATATTATTTTTAGCCGAAAGTAATTTGAATCCGGTAGTGTTTATTTCAAACAAGAAGAAAACCAAGACCATGCTTGTTAGAGTAATAATTTTGCAGACAAAACTTCGAAAACCCCTAGACAAACGAGATCTGCAGTGTGTAATCTTTCAGCAGCTACTAATAAATAAGCCTTGCTGAAATTGTGCTGGAACTACTCGTATTATTCTTTATTACAAACACGTGGTGCGAATGTGGTGCTACCACAATATACCGCGTAAGATTCCACATCATTCAGTTATCAAGAAACGAGATAGGTAACAACCAGTACAATATGGTGGCGTCGTCCGGGATTATTGAAAATGTTACCGAAATAAACTACCACCGAGATTGCGAAGAAAACGACAGAATTCGTACATCCTGGCTGAAAATGTTAACGGAAGTCGTATGCTGATACCTTCAAGACAAAGGAAGTCGAATGCTGATACCTTCAAGACAACGGGATGCAGTTACTGGAGCAAGAATAACGGCGCAATAAGTCACGAAAGAAGAAAAAAGTGTAAAGTGTTGTGCAACCAAAAAAGCAATATTCATATAAGTGTAGTGTTTCAGTGTTGTGAATTACATCACGCACCAATCAACAAAGAAGACCTTATAAGAAAATAAGTAAACTGTGAGTAAAATAGTTTAGTATCCTTTAGAAAAGATAAATTTGTTGTGTTTTGTTTATTCCTGTGTAAAAAGATGACTATTGTAAAAGAGGAAAGTGTTGACGACGGTGTCGCCAACGCTAGTACAGATGTAAATTTATCATACGAAACTGAATGCAACAGTAATAGTCCGAATCCTGTAGACAAAGTTGAAACTCATACGGAAAGACAGAATGAAGTTAAAGACATGCTATCAAAAATAATGAATTATATGGAGGGAAAATTTAAGGCAATTGATGACACTAACAGACAAAACGGACAGTGGTTAGGAAATATTAAAGACAGACTCGATGCTAATGAGATTCGTTTGGATCAAATGGAGCAAAACAACGCTGCTCAGTTAGACCAGACTCTTAAGCTCATGAGTGATAAATTTGAAAAACAGTTCAAAGAATATGAAAAGAAAAATGACGATCACTTTCAAAAAGTAGAAGCAAAAATTTCTAGTTTGAGTCGTAATATGGTTAAGATCACGGGTAAGGTCAATTATGTCGGGAGAAAAGTTAAAAATGTAGATGCAAAAGTAAAAAATCTGAAAACTGAAGTTAGTACAGGTAGAGAGAAAATCCATAATGCGTTTAAAGTTGTGCATTCAGATATCAAACAAGTAGAAGAAACAGTATCAGATCGTATTTCCCTTGTAGACGATAAAATTGTTAAAGTAGAAAGCAAATTTGAACAAAAGATAGGAATTATTACTGAAAAAATAGATGTAAATAATCAGATAAACAAAAATGAAGTCAAGAGTTTAGAAAGTAGTATTAATGACATCACTAAGAAACTTGAAAGTGTTAGTAGCAATATGGTCACCAATAGTTTGCCGAACAATATTGGCACTTTGTGGTACAATATTCCAGTAAAAAACTTTTCAGATGAGAGCAGTATGCATCCGGTAGATTTCCTGCAGCATTGCAAGGATAACTTTTTTCCAAATATGAATGATAATTTGAAAATTAAATTTGTGAAAAGATTTCTAGAAGGTGAAGCATTGTCATGGACTAATCATTATTGTACTGAGGGAATGTCTTTTGCAGAGTTCGAGGAGAGGTTCTTAAGTAAATTCTGGTCAGAGACAGAACAAGCAAGAATAAAAAGCGAATTCTTGAATGGACCTGTTTATAAACATGAATTTGGTAGCATGAAGCAATTTTGCAGAAATCAGTTAAGGAAACTCACTCACCTAAGCAAACCTTTTGACGAACTCACTCAAATTGATGCACTTAAAAGGAGGCTACCGTGTGAACTACAGTGGGAGTTAGCTTATGGCCCAGATGACACAATTGATCAGTTTTTGAAATATGTTGACAAACTAGACAGAATTATTGAGAAAACAGGTAAACCACCACACCATAGTCAAAACCATTTTCAAAAGACAGGGCATACAAATTGGGGAAACACACAACATGATAAAAAGGAACCACACAGTTTTGGAAGTAGTGATTCTCATCAGAGAAATCACCAGTACAACTTCAAGGGATCACAAGGACGCAATTACCATTACAAGGGTCAATATGGAAATAGTCGTCATCAATTTGGTAACAGGCACTTTGGAAATAAACCAAAGGAGTGGAATAATCATAATGGTATGGGGAGAACTGAACAAGAGTTAAAAAACTGAATAGGGCTCCATTGGCGGTCCGCAAGGTAGGAGCTACTTATACACAAATAGAAAGGGCCAACCCAAACTGTCTAACTAAACAGAAAGATACCTGTGACATAATGAGTAATTATTTTAAAGAGAAGTGTTATCCCATTAATGTAGTATCTGTTACAAATAATATGTGTCATACAAATAAACCAGAAACAAAAGGTAAGTTATTTAAAGACACTGATTGCTTAGAAAACTGTGAAGACTTAAACTTAGATTCATTCTATGAGTGGGCTGAGAGGAGCACCTTGCTGGAAAATAGTTGTTCAAATGATCAAAGTGTATTAGGAATTAGAGAACTTATGGAAGAGTCTGGTGGGCTAGGAATGAAAAGAGCACCTAGTAAGGATGATTTAAATGTGTATCTGCATACTGAAGGTAAGGGTGCAGAGGATCAAGAGAATAATTTTTGTGATGTTGATTGGGAAGAAAAGGAGATTGAGGATAGTAGTGAAGATAGATGTTTTATTGGTGTAAGTGAGGAGTTGGAAGCTTTAGGGATTACTAATATAAAAGAGGATAGTAATGAAATTAGCGAGGTACACATGAACACAGTTGACAATTTGAATGATAAGGATGCCAGAATTTCAGCCAATGAGTTATTTGATCTTGATACATGGAAGAAAAATGAGAAGGAATTGACAGCAGGTAATCTTAACAGCATTAGGGGAGTAGATGATGAAATGTCAGATAGTGAGCAATTTTTGTTTAACTTATGGGTTAACAGTAGTGCCATTAAGGATGATGAAAATTTCAGAAAGGTAACACTTGATATATGTGAAACTTTGTATCCAGACTGGTGGCATAGAATTAAGTATCACATTGCACAAATGTTAAGAGAGAAATATAAAGGAGAGACACACAATAGCACAAACGAATGTAGTTGGATTAATGAAATATTCATAAATAGTAATCAGGCCAAAGAAAATGCAATTAGGGTAATAACAGCATATAACTCTGGTAGTAATGATACAGGTAAGGATACTGGAAAGGGATATGGGTTCAGTGAAATTGAAGATGACTTATTACATGAGAATATTAACAAAAAATTTGACTTTGATGTAAGCAGTCCGTTTATTGATGTGCAGATAGGATCATGGAAAGGAAAGTGTTTAGTAGACACAGGAAGTCAAGTATCTGGGATATCAGAATCATTAAGTAAAAAACTGAAAACTAATAAGGATTATGTCGAGTTACCCGTGGTAGGAATTAAAATAAGAGGTGCTACTGGGAAGCACAGTAAATCAATAAGGAGTCAGGCTTTTATTACTTTTGAAATTGAAGGAGTATCATGGTCACATGGGTGTCTCGTCATTCCTGATCTCACAGAGGATTTTATCCTAGGCATGTCTTGGATAACAAAAGTAAGTGCAGCATTTGATTGGGCAGGGCAGAAATTAATGATGACTCTACCAAGTGGTGAAGTCATCACTACGAAACTTCTTCAATCAAATGTGTTTTGTATGAATAAGACTGTGAACAGTATTGAATTTACAAAAGAAGGTAAGTACATTGAAAGCCATGTCACAGATTTCGATACAGATGAGATAGAGTTTGAAAAGTTAGTAAATGAAAAAGTAGTCGAGGCTAGAGAACTAACTGAGAACCAAAAACAAGATTTGAAATTATTTTTGTGGGAATATAGTGATGTATTTAGCAATATACCAGGTAAAGTAATTGGATACCAATGTACTTTACAGTTGAAGCCACATGAACCTTTCTTTACAAAACCATACAGTATTCCAATCTCGAAAAGGGCAGCAGTGGAGAAAGAATTGCAAAAGATGGAAGTGTGTGAAATCATTGAGAGGAGTATAAGCCCTTATAATAATCCCTTAGTCACTGTAAATAAACCTAATGGACAAGTCAGATTAGTACTAGATTCCAGACAGTTAAACAAATGTTTATACAGAGAAACTGACCACCCAGAGAACATCGATGAGTTGTTATATAAATTTAAAAATATCCAAATTATGTCAAGCCTTGACCTAACTTCAGGTTTTCATCAAGTACCTCTTGCAATTAGTTCTAGAAAGTACACTGCTTTCTTATACAATGGGAGATGTTACCAGTATTGTGTAGTGCCTTTCGGATTAAACTCATCAGTCGCCGAATTTATAAGGGCACTAGACTATGTACTTGGCCAAGAAGTTGTGTCAGAATTAACAATTTATGTAGACGATATATTAGTTTCAAATCAAAGTTGGGAGGATCATTTGAAGTTACTGAAAAAGGTGTGTGAGAAACTCAGAAGAGGTGGTATGACATTAAAACTGGAAAAATGTAAATTTGGTGTGTCAGAACTCAAATTTTTAGGTCATGTCATTACTAATGAAGGGATAAGTGCAGATCCTGAGAAAATAAAATCTATCGTAAACTTTCCATCTCCTAGAAACCGGAAACAATTAAAGTCTTTCTACGGACTCTGTGGATTCTATCGAAAATATATAAATGGACAATGCCTTAATGTAACATGTTTAAGCAACTTACTTAGAAAAAATACTCCATGGAATTGGTCTGAAGAGTGCCAGAAAGCATTTGATAAAATTAAGAATGAACTTTGTAAGAACAGTCTTTTACACAGACCAGATTTTAGTTTGCCATTTTGTCTTCACACTGACAGTAGTGATTATGGACTAGGAGCAGAACTATTTCAGGAGAAAATTGTGAATGAAAAAATCTTCATTGTACAATTGCATTTGCCAGCAGAATGTTACTTAAACATGAGAGAACATACACTGTCACAGAAAAAGAATTACTCGCAGTACACTGGGCGTTTACAAAATTTAAAACATACCTGTTAGGACACAAGATAAAAGTCTATTCAGACCACAAAGCTTTAAGTTACTTGCAGGAGTGTAGACTATATCACAGTAGATTAACCAGGTGGGCAATGTTCATGCAACAGTTTGATTACGAAATTGTGTATATTAAGGGATCAGAAAATGTAGTAGCTGATGCTTTATCCAGGTTACCAGTAGGAGGAGATCAGGAAATGTTTGATCAAGAGGAAGAAAAGGAATTTAAAATAAGATACATGAAGGGAATCCACGATGAAAAGCTCATAAAGACACTTTGCAATAACATCAGGAGGGGACAGAATAACGATCCTAATTGGAAATTGGTTAAGGACTGTTTAGGCAAAAGAGGGTATGATAAACTTGACAAGTACTATAAGGTCTTTAAGGGAACACTCTTTAGAAGAACAGATGTGGACTCTGACAATTGGAAGCTATGTTGGCCAGAGTGTGAGGCAGACAAATTAATAAGGTACACCCATGAGAGTTATGGTCACTGTGGAATACAGAAATGTGTAAAAAAGTTACAAGAAAATATCTACTTTTATAACATGGTAAAGAAGGTGAGGAACGAAATATCAACATGTGACAAATGTCAAAGAGTAAAAGTAAGCAACAGAACATGTCAGGGAGAAATGCAGAACATCATTCCAGATAAACCATTAGATTTAGTAGCTGTAGACTTTTATGGACCTTTACCTAAAAGCAAAGGTGGCCATTGTTTTATATTCGTCATGGTTGATATATTTTCCAAACTAATTAAACTTTATTCTGTGCGAAAAGCTACAAGTAAAGAGATCATTGCAAAAATTGAGAGAGATTACTTCAAGAGTGTAGGGAAACCTAAAGCTATACTATCTGATAATGGTTCACAATTTGTTTCAAAAAACTGGAAAGCATTCATGGAAAAAACTAACACAAAACATATCTTGATATCCGAGTACAACCCATCTTCAAACCCAGCAGAAAGGTACATGAGAGAAATAGGGAGACTTTGTAGGACGTATTGTAGTCACAAACATCCTAGTTGGTCCGACCATGTAAACAACTTCGAGGATATCATGAACAGCTTGCAGCATAGCTCTACTGGGTTTTCACCATATGAAATTATGTTTCATCTCAGACCAGCAAATCTTATTTCTGAATTAATAGACTTTCCACAATGTAGCTTAATATCAATGAAAGAACGTGAAGAGATTGTAAAGAAAACCATGAAGAAGGTAGGTGAAGCTAGGAAAAACAGACATAATAGGAAAATAAAGGCTACCACATTCAGAGTAGGTGACCATGTCTTAGTGAAATCCCACGAACGATCAAAGTTACTAACAGCAGAACTCAAGAAGTTCTTTGACATTTACATTGGGCCATTTGAGATTATTGAGAACCCCCATCCAAATGCGTACCGATTAGTATATCCCAAGTCGTGAAAGCTGTTTGGTCTTAGGAATGTTGTTTCTTTGAAGCCGTATATTGAGAAAAGAGCAAACTAAGCTTACAAACATGTCTTTATCTGGAAAGAATTTTGCTGGAAGGAAAAAAAAAAAAAAATTGCATAGTTAATAGACTATATATTCTTGTATAAGCAAGTGTGCTTTTGTTTTACATCATGCTCACCATAACTGTTTTTATTCAGCTCTGTTTATAACACAACACAGATACTTTCTTGGCTTATTTTGTTTCTTAATTTTGATATCACATAATTTACAAGTCTCATGAGAGAATAGTGTTGTTGAATTGAAATACTTTTGCAACCTCACTGATAATATAGGTACTATGTTTGTTCTACTATGAGAAAATGTTTTAACTTTAGTATTATTTTATAGTAAATTTCTGGGCAACAAATCGACATATGTATTTATGTAATCTATGTTGTGAGACAAAGGAGGAAGTCAATGGTTGATGAAAGAGTAAACAGTTTACTACAGTTGTGATAAAAAGTTGTATACAAGACAATGATGCAATTTCTGTATCGGACTGACAAGTGGACCAGGGTACACTTGTAAGTCCTGGTGGGCTATTGTAATGTAATTAACTGTCGGAGATAAAGTTTATCTCATGTGAAAAGTACGATGCCCACACTAATGAGTTAAGGTAACTTCATTATGTTGCCATACAATGTATTTAATTTATTTATTTATGAATATTTTCTTTTATGATAAATAATGGATTTGTTTGAGATTTAAATGTTGTATATTTATGTGTATTTATTTATATGTGTCTTTGGAGTCAGGAGACCAAAGAATCTGGAATGCAGGAATGTCTGCAACTTCCGGGCACATGTTGGCTTGCCCGCCACTTCTTTGTCAGTATTGGAGGGAGATGGACGTGTTTACGTGATTGTAGTGACTAAACAAAAAGTACGAATAAATATTATTTTTAGCCGAAAGTAATTTGAATCCGGTAGTGTTTATTTCAAACAAGAAGAAAACCCAGACCATGCTTGTTAGAGTAATAATTTTGCAGACAAAACTTCGAAAACCCCTAGACAAACGAGATCTGCAGTGTGTAATCTTTCAGCAGCTACTAATAAATAAGCCTTGCTGAAATTGTGCTGGAACTACTCGTATTATTCTTTATTACAAACACGTGGTGCGAATGTGGTGCTACCACAATATACCGCGTAAGATTCCACATCATTCAGTTATCAAGAAACGAGATAGGTAACAACCAGTACAATGGGTACTCAAGTGTAACAGTTATGGGATCCCATCCTCCCACCCTTCCTTTAGTCCAGACAAGACAGAGAAGTAGTACCACTTAAGAAAATTTGGACAGAAGGTTCTCTAGCTATTACGCTAGGCTACAAAAATACAATAACCAATATTGATTATGTAGAAAAATAGAGGAATGTTCTAGCTTTAAAATGTTCCACTGATGACTGAAGCCAATTGTTTATTGTTGTTTCTGGAACACTTATTTTTTGCATCAATCTGCTGTAATTGTATGTGGTACCAAATGTCTCCCTCATAGAAAACAAATCTACCTTTCATATTCTGTTACACAATGTATGTCTCATTCAGCTTTTGACACTCAGTGTAATTTGTGTGGAACTGCCATTCTGGGATATTTTGTTGTGAACATTTCAGCAATTAAATTTTTTTTATCTTTTTTCGTTTCTCCATACTTTGTAACAATTTCTTTACTTCATTTGCTAACTGGTAAGTAATTATATGAAAGTCTTTTTATGTGTCCAATAAAAAAAATTTCAAAAATAAAATTTTATGAACATGTGTACATGTATAACACTTTTACATATGATATGATAGTATGGCAATGTTGGCCGGGAGGCCCCATGCAGGAAGTTCGGCCGCCGTATTACAAGTGCTTTTTAGTTGACGCCACTTTGGAGACTAGCGAGTCAATGATGATGAAATGATGATGAAAGACACACAACACCCAGGCGTCACGAGGCAGAGAAAATCCCTGACCCCGCCGGGAATCGAACCCGGGACCCCTCGCGCGGGTAGCGAGAACGTTACCGCAAGACCACGCGCTGCGGACATTTTTATATAAAAAATAGCTGAATAGAATGTTTTAATTTTTCACACCTTCAACAAATGTGCTGGGAGGGAGGAGGGAGGGAGGGAGGGGGGGGGGGGGGAAGAGTACATCTCTCCCAAAGCAGTTGTGACACAGATTACAATTTAAACCTTGGGAGATAAGAGCACAATCAAGCTGCAGCACTAAGAAGGAAATATATCTCTGCCCAAACTCTTTGCCTCTGTATATGTCTGCTTGTGTCTGTATGTGTGTGGATGTGTGTGTGTGCGCGCGCGCGCGCGCGCGCGCGAGCGAGTGTATACCTGTCCTTTTTTTATATATATAAAAAGAAAGATGATGAGACTTACCAAACAAAAGCGCTGGCAGGTCGATAGACACACAAACAGACACAAACATACACACAAAATTCTCGCTTTTGTAACCAACGGTTGCCTCGTCAGGAAAGAGGGAAGGAGAGGGAAAGACGAAAGGATTTGGGTTTTAAGGGAGAGGGTAAGGAGTCACTCCAATCCCGGGAGCGGAAAGACTTACCTTAGGGGGAAAAAAGGACAGGTATACACTCGCGCACACACACATATCCATATATATTGAAGCGCAAGTTCCCATCTCCGGAGTTCGGATAGGTTGGTGTTAGTGGGAAGTATCCAGATAACCCAGACGGTGTAACACTGCGACAAGATGTGCTGGCCGTGCACCAAGGCATGTTTAGCCACAGGGTAATCCCATTCCTGATGTCCAGGCAGAGCTTCAAGGAATCCTCAGAACCCTAGGCCCCCTACAAAACCTTTCACCTGACTCCATCAACCTCCTGACCCCACCGACACCCCGCACCCCTACCTTGTACCTTCTTCCTAAAATTCACAAACCCAATCATCCCGGCCGCCCCATTTTAGCTGGTTACCAAGCCCCCACAGAACGTATCTCTGCCTACGTAGATCAACACCATCAACCCATTACATGCAGTCTCCCATCCTTCATCAAAGACACCAACCACTTTCTCGAACGCCTGGAATCCTTACCCAATCCATTACCCCCAGAAACCATCCTTGTAACCATTGATGCCACATCCTTATACACAAATATCCCGCACGTCCAGGGCCTCGCTGCGATGGAGCACTTCCTTTCACGCCGATCACCTGCCACCCTACCTAAAACCTCTTTCCTCATTACCTTAGCCAGCTTCATCCTGACCCACAACTTCTTCACTTTTGAAGACCAGACATACCAACAGCCATGGGTACCAGGGTGGCCCCTTCGTACGCCAACCTATTCATGGGTCGCTTAGAGGAAGCCTTCTTGGTTACCCAGGCCTGCCAACCCAAAGTTTGGTACAGATTTATTGACAACATCTTCATGATCTGGACTCACAGTGAAGAACAACTCCAAAACTTCCTCTCCAACCTCAACTCCTTTGGTTCCATCAGATTCACCTGGTCCTACTCCAAATCCCATGCCACTTTCCTTGATGTTGACCTTCACCTGTCCAATGGCCAGCTTCACACGTCCGTCCACATCAAACCCACCAACAAGCAACAGTACCTCCATTACGACAGCTGCCACCCATTCCACATCAAACGGTCCCTTCCCTACAGCCTAGGTCTTCATGGCAAACAAATCTGCTCCAGTCCGGAATCCCTGAAGCATTACACCAACAACCTGACAACAGCTTTCGCATCCCGCAACTACCCTCCCGACCTGGTACAGAAGCAAATAACCAGAGCCACTTCCTCATCCTCTCAAACCCAGAACCTCCCACAGAAGAACCACAAAAGTGCCCCACTTGTGACAGGATACTTTCCGGGACTGGATCAGATTCTGAATGTGGCTCTCCAGCAGGGATACGACTTCCTCAAATCCTGCCCTGAAATGAGATCCATCCTTCATGAAATCCTCCCCACTCCACCAAGAGTGTCTTTCCGATGTCCACCTAACCTTCGTAACCTCTTAGTTCATCCCTATGAAATCCCCAGACCACCTTCCCTACCCTCTGGCTCCTACCCTAGTAACCGCCCCCGGTGTAAAACCTGTCCCATGCACCCTCCCACCACCACCTACTCCAGTCCTGTAACCCGGAAGGTGTACACAATCAAAGGCAGAGCCACGTGTGAAAGCACCCACGTGATCTACCAACTGACCTGCCTACACTGTGATGCATTCTATGTGGGAATGACCAGCAACAAACTGTCCATTCGCATGAATGGACACAGGCAGACAGTGTTTGTTGGTAATGAGGATCACCCTGTGGCTAAACATGCCTTGGTGCACGGCCAGCACATCTTGTCGCAGTGTTACACCGTCCGGGTTATCTGGATACTTCCCACTAACACCAACCTATCCGAACTCTGGAGATGGGAACTTGCACTTCAATATATCCTCTCTTCCCGTTATCCACCAGGCCTCAATCTCCGCTAATTTCAAGTTGCCGCCACTCATACCTCACCTGTCATTCAACAACATCTTTGCCTCTGCACTTCTGCCTTGACTGACATCTCTGCCCAAACTCTCTGTCTTTAAATATGTCTGCTTGTGTCTGTATGTGTGTGGATGGATATGTGTGTGTGTGCGAGTGTATACCCGTCCTTTTTTCCCCATAAGGTAAGTTTTTCCCCTCCGGGACTGGAATGACTCCTTACCCTCTCCCTTAAAACCCACATCCTTTCGTCTTTCCCTCTCCTTCCCTCTTTCCTGATGAGGCAACAGTTTGTTGCGAAAGCTTGAATTTTGTGTGTATGTTTGTGTTCGTTTGTGTGTCTGTCGACCTGCCAGCACCTTCATTTGGTAAGTCACATCATCTTTGTTTTTAGGTATATATAATAGAGGGAAACATTCCACGTGGGAAAAATATATCTAAATATATCACACGCACGGCACAGCGGACACACCAGGAACCGCGGTGTTGGCCGTCGAATGGCGCTAGCTGCGCAGCATTTGTGCACCGCCACCGTCAGTGTCATACGGAGCTCCATCGCAGTCTTTAATACTGGTAGCATGCCGCGACAGCGTGGACGTGAACCGTATGTGCAGTTGACGGACTTTGAGCGAGGGCGTATAGTGGGCACGCGGGAGGCCGGGTGGACGTACCGCCGAATTGCTCAACACGTGGGGCGTGAGGTCTCCACAGTACATCGATGTTGTCGCCAGTGGTCGGCGGAAGGTGCACGTGCCCGTCGACCTGGGACCGGACCGCAGCGATGCACGGATGCACGCCAAGACCGTAGGATCTTACGCAGTGCCGTAGGGGACCGCACCGCCACTTCCCAGCAAATTAGGGACACTGTTGCTCCTGGGGTATCGGCGAGGACCATTCGCAACCGTCTCCATGAAGCTGGGCTACGGTCCTGCACACCGTTAGGCCATCTTCCGCTCACGCCCCAACATCGTGCAGCCCGCCTCCAGTGGTGTCGCGACAGGCGTGAATGGAGGGACGAATGGAGACGTGTCGTCTTCAGCGATGAGAGCCGCTTCTGCCTTGGTGCCAATGATGGTCGTATGCGTGTTTGGCGCCGTGCAGGTGAGCGCCACAATCAGGACTGCAAACGACCGAGGCACACAGGGCCAACACCCGGCATCATGGTGTGTGGAGCGATCTCTTACACTGGCCGTACACCACTGGTGATCGTAGTGGGGACACTGAATAGTGCACGGTACATCCAAACCGTCATCGAACCCATCGTTCTACCATTCCTAGACCGGCAAGGGAACTTGCTGTTCCACCAGGACAATGCACGTCCGCATGTATCCCGTGCCACCCAACGTGCTCTAGAAGATCTCCGGATCTGTCCCCCATTGAGCATGTTTGGGACTGGATGAAGCGTCGTCTCACGCGGTCTGCACGTCCAGCACGAACGCTGGTCCAACTGAGGCGCCAGGTGGAAATGGCATGGCAAGCCGTTCCACAGGACTACATCCAGCATCTCTACGATCGTCTCCATGGGAGAATAGCAGCCTGCATTGCTGCGAAAGGTGGATATACACTGTACTAGTGCCGACATTGTGCATGCTCTGTTGCCTGTGTCTATGTGCCTGTGGTTCTGTCAGTGTGATCATGTGATGTGATGTATCTGACCCCAGGAATGTGTCAATAAAGTTTCCCCTTCCTGGGACAATGAATTCACGGTGTTCTTATTTCAATTTCCAGGAGTGTATAATGGCACAGCTGCTTCTTGGTCTCATAGTAAAATACATAATGTCCTTATTTGACATATGATATAGTGGGCCCAGGTGAGTATACAAATTACATCTCCATAATGTTTAAGCATAGCAGTTTTAGGCATCAATCCAAAATATTTCTTTATGTCACATATTTTCATTCAGTCTACTCTCCCATTAGTAACTCCTTTCACCAATGACTGCAAAATCATGCATAACTTAATTATTTGGTCTGGAATGATGGGTATTATCTTTCTCACATTTTGTGCCATGTACAGAAATCTGTAAAAGCATTGAAGGCTTTTGTAAAAAATAGCAAATTCTACATTTGGTGTCACACTACACATTTTAAATTCACCAATCAGAATATCACACAAACCATTTTAAATTTGTGACACACGAACTTCCTTATGATAAAAAGCATCAGTATTAGATGGCAAAGCATCTGACATTTAAGTCTCATTTTAGGTAAAATTTCAACTATTCATAAGACATCCAGTTTTGCTTGCATTAGAAAGGAAGTTAAGAATACAGTAGTTTAATGAGATAAGCCCACAGCCTTCATGGAACTGTTAACCATGTAATTACCATCTTTATGTCAAGAATAGGATCATTACAGACATTAATTGCTACCGTAGGTAAGCTACTTACCTTAACAGGTGTGAACAATGAATCTGATGGTATGTCTTTCAAACTGCGAGGCTTATATAAAGCACTTCCATGTATGTCATGTGGTGCTGAATGGTATGGCAGTCCACTAGCTGTAGGATCCTTAAATTTGTCATCTATGTTGTTCTTTATTGTAATTTCTTCAGTCCTGGAGAGCAGATTATTAAATCAAAATTTTAGTCATATTTGGTGTACATAAGGAAGTATATGCACAAGCGCAAATGCAAAATGTAAATGACATGTGCAAATGCAAAATGTGAATGGTGCACTTGCAGAAGTGTTAAGATTGCATAGTACAACAGAACAATCCCTGGTGTGGAATACAGGGACAATTCATTCATTCATTCATTCATTCATTCATTCATTCAGTCACACTTTCCGAATTTTTCAGGACCACTTACAACAGGTCATTAAGGTAACTTCAGCACTTGAAAACATTAATGATATTTTGTGAAATCTGAATTTGTACTGGTGTAATAAATGTTCATTCAATTTATGGGAATGCAGCCATGTGACATCTTGGACAACTATTGATATTTCAACAGGTGAACAGCCAGTAATTTTCAAGGCACAAATGCAACAAGAGTGTCTCAACACCTTTTCAGAATGTCTGAGTTCAATCCATCCAAATATTTACTTCACTATGGAGTTGGGAAAGGATACTTGTCTTCCCTGCCTTGATTGGAACATGTCACTATTTCTTTTTTTGTCATCACTCTTCTGACTGGTTTAATGCGACCTGTCATGAATTCCTCTCTTGTGCAACCTCTTCATTTCAGAGTAGCACTTGCAACCTACGTCCTTAGTTATTTGCTATTCCAATCTCTGACTTCCTCTTAAGAGTTTTTGCCTCTACAACTCACTCTAGTACCATGGAAGTCATTCCTTCATGTCTTAACAGATGTCCCATCATCCTGTCCCTTCTCCTTGTCAGTGTTTCCCAAATATTCCTTTCCTCTCCAATTCTGTGCAAATCCTCATTACTTACCTTATCAGTCCACCTAATTTTCAACATTCTTCTGCTTTGATTCTCATCTGTTCTGGTTTTCTGACAGTCCATGTTTCACTACATACAACGGTGTGCTCCACACGTACATTCTGAGAAATTTCTTCCACAAATAAAGGCCTATGTTTGATACTAGTAGACTTCTCTTGGTAAGGAATGCCTTTCTTGCCAGTGCTAGTCTGCTTTTGATGCCCTTCTTGCTCCATCCGTCATTGGTTATTTTGCTGCCTAGGTAGCGGAATTCCTCAACTTCATCTACTTACTGACCATCCATCAATCCTGACGTTAAGTTTTCGCTGTTCTCATTTCTGCTGAGTTTTATTAGTTTCGTCTTTCTTTGATTTACTCTCAATCCATATTCTGTACTCATTAGACTATTCATTTCATTCAATCGCTCATGTAATTCTCATTCACTTTCACTAGAAAGGCAATGTTATCAGTGATTCGTATTGTTGATATCTTTTCACTTGAATTTTAATTCCCTCCTCAGCCTTTCTTTTATTTCCATCATTGCTTCTTCAACGTACAGATTGAACAGTAGGGGCAAAAGACTATATACATCCCTGTCTTACACCCTTTTTAATCCGAGTGCTTCATTCTTAGTTGTCCACTCTTATTATTCCCTCTTGGCTCTTGTACGTATTGTATATTACTCATCTCTCCCTATAGCTTACCCCTATTTTTCTCAGAATTTCGAACATCTTGCACCACTTCACATTGTCGAAAGCTTATTCCAGGTCGACAAATCCTATGAACGAGTCTTTATTTTTCTTTAGTCTTGCTACCATCAACCACAATGTCAGAATTGCCTCTCTGGTGTCTTTACCTTTCCTAAAGTCAAGCTGATCGTCATGTAAAACATCCTCAATTTTCTTTTCCATTTTCCTGTATATTGTTCTTGTAAGCAACTGGGCGATGCATGAGCTGTTAAGCTGATTGTGCAATAATTCTCACACTTGTCAGCTCTTGCAGTCTTTGGAACTGTGTGGATAATATCTTTCCAAAAGTCAAATGGTCTGTCACCAGACTCTTACATTTTACACACCAATGTGAGTAGTCATTTTGTTGCCACTTTCCCCAATGATTTTAGAAATTCTGATGGAATGTTGTCTATCCCTTCTACTTTATTTGATCTTAAGTCTTACGAAGCTCTTTTAAATTCTGATTCTAATACTGGATCCCCTCTCTCTTCTGAATCGACTCCTGTTTCTTCTTCTATCACATGAGAGAAAGCTTCCCCCTCATAGAGGCCTTCAATGTACTCTCTCCACCCATCCACTCTCTCCTCTGCATTTAACAGTGGAATTTCCATTGCACTCTTAAAGTTACCACCCTTGCTTTTAATTTCACCAAAGGTTATTTTGACTGCCCTATATGCTGAGTGACTTTTCAGTATTCCTGAATTTCCCCGAGCATTTTTGTACTTCCTTCTTTCACGGATCATCTGACGTCTTTCTTCTGTTACCCACGGTTTCTTCACAGTTACCTTCTTTGTACCTATGTTTTCCTTTCAAACTTCTGTGATTGCCCTTTTCAGAGATGTCACTTCCTCTTGAACTATATTGCCTACTAAGCTATTCCTTATTGCTGTAGTTATAGCCTTAGAGATCTTCAAGCATATCTTACCATTCCTTAGTACATCCGTATCCCACTTCTTTGCATATTCATTCTTACAAACTAATCTCTTAAACTTCAGCCTACTCTTCATCATTATTACATTTTTGATCTGAGCGTGTCTGCTCCTGGGTACACCTCACAATCCACTATCTGATTTTGGAATCTCTACCTGACCATGATGTAATCTAACTGAAATCTGTATTACCCTGTCAGTATCATCATATAGTTTCTCTATCTCTTCATCTTCAGCCTGCAATGTTGGCATGTACACTTTACTATTCTTATCAGTGTTGGTTTTCTGCAATTTTGTAATTACAACCCTATCACTGAACTGTTCACAGTAAAACATTCTCTGTCCTACCTTTCTATTCATAACTAATCCCACTCCTGTTATAACATTTTCTGCTACTATTGATATTACTCTATAAACACCTGATCAGAAATCCTTGTCTTCTTTCCATTTCACTTCACCAACGCCTACTATAGTAGATTGAGCCTCTGCCTTTTCCTTTTCAGATTTTCTAGCTTCCCTACCACTCAAACCTCTGACATCCATGCCCCGACTCACTGAACGTTTTGTTGGTTATTCAATCTTTTTCTTGTGGCCACCTCTCCCTTGGCAGTCCCCTCCTGGAGATCTATTCCGGAATCTTTTGCCAATGGAGAGATCATCATGACACTTTTCAATTACAGGCCATATGTCCTACAGATACATGTTATGTGTCTTTAATGCAGTGGTTTCCATTGCCTTCTGCATCCTCATGCTGTTGATCACTGCTAATTCTTCCGCCTTTAGGGGCAGTTTCCCACCCCAAGGACGAAAGAGAGCTTTGAACCTCTGTCCGCTCTTCCGCTCTCTCTGACAAGGCCACTGGCAGTCTGAGGATGACTTCTTATCTCAGAAGTCTTTGGCTGCCAATGCTGATTAGTAATCGAAATTTAAGTGGTGGCAGGTTTCCAACCCAGGACCGAGGACATATTGTTTACTAATCAAAGATGCTACCCCAAGACCGCAGTTGAAATTCTATGCCATTTATAGGAAGGAAATACACACACTTCTCTGTTTTCAGGCTGACCGTTGTCACCATCCCACTCAGGATGAAGGGGTACTTCAGACCTTGGTTCATGTGGCCCATGTCATCTCAGACCCTGAAAGCGTATCTCAGAGTCTGAAAGCTTATCTTGGACCCTGAAAGCTTGTCAGCTGAGTTAACCCAACTTGAAGCCATCTTTTGCCAGAATGGTTACTGTAAATGACATGATGATGGTGGAGATGGTGTTTGGTTTGTGCTCAACTGTGCGGTCATCAGCCCCCGTACAAAGTCACAGTTATTACACAGTCCATTTTTTTCACAATCCAATCTAGACGCTGTCACAAATGATGATGATGATGATGATGATGATGATGATGATGATGATGATGATGAAATGATATGGACAACACGAACACCCAGTCCCCAGGCAGAGAAAATCCCCAACTCGGCCGGGAATCGAACCCGGGACCCCTTGATCCAAAAGCAGCAACGCTAGCCACTAGACCACAAGCTATGGACTGTGAATGATGGATCAGACACATGATATGAAGTGTGTTTACTGACACCATCTAAGATTAGAGCCATTTTATGGTCCGCAAAGGATTATCTTGGTGGTGGGTATCTACAGTATCCCATGCAGTTGTGGCATATTATACACTGATCAGACCATCAGGACCATGGAGGATTGGTTACAGTAGCACATCCATGGTCTAGGTGTAGTGTAGCATGGTGCCTCTGATTACTAATCAAAACATCCTCGATCCCGGATTCAAACCCTGCCACGACTTAAATTTTGAATAAAAATCACCAGCATGGTCCGGTATAAGAAGTCACCCTCATTTTGCCAATGGCCTTGCCAAAGGAGGTGGAGGAGTAGACACTGGTTGAGATAAGTCTCTTGGTCTAGGTGTAGGAAACTACTCATAAATGTGGAAGAATCAGCAATGATCAACGGTATGATACAGAAGGTAATGGAAACCCCTGCTTTAAAGAAATATACTGTGTATCCAGAGGATATGTGACCTGTAATGAAAACGTGTCATCATGATTTCTCCATTAGCAAAAGATTCCGGAATAGTGCTCCATTTGCATCTCTAGGAGGGGACTGCCAAGGGGGAGGTGACAATGAGAAAAAATTGACTAATCAACAAAAGGGTAATGTTCTACATTTCAGGGCGTGGAAGGTCAGGAGATAGAACGTGGTAAAGAAGCTAGAAAATCTGAAAAGGGAGATGCGGAGGCTCAATCTAGATATATTAGGGGTCAGTGGAGTGAAATGGAAAAACAACAAGGATTTCTGGTCAGGTGAGCACAGGGTAACATCAACAGTAGCAGAAAATGGTGTAACGGGAGTGGGATTCGTTATGAATAGGAATGTAAGGCAGAGAAAGTGTTACTGTGAACAGTTCAGTAACAGGGTTGTTCTTATCAGAATCACAGCAAACCAACACTGACAAGAATAGTTCACATAAACATGCCAAAGTCACAGGCTGAAGATGAAAGAGAGAGAGAGAGAGAGAGAGAGAGAGAGAGAGAGAGAGAGATAGAATATATGAGGACACTGAACAGGTAATTCAATACGTAAATGGAGATTAAAATTTAATATTCATGGGGGACTGGAATAGGATTGTAGGGGAAGCAGTAGAAGAAAGGGCTATGGGAGAATATGGGGTTGGTACTAGGAATGGAAGAGGAGAAAGACCGAGTTTTGCAATAAATTTCATCAAGTAATAGTGAATATTCTATTCAAGAATCACACAGGGAGAAGGTATGCTTGGAAAATGCTGGGAGATACAGAAAGATTTCATTCAGAAAATACATTATGGTTAGGGAGAGATTCTGAAATCAGATACTGGACTGTATGGCATACGCAAGAGCAGACGTAGACTCAGATCATAATTTAGTAGTGATGAAGAGTAGGCTAAAAATTAAGAGACTGATCAGGAAGAATCAATGCAGAATGAAGTGGGATACAGAAATACTAAGGAATGAGGAGATATGTTTGAAGTTCTCCGAGACTATAGGGACTGCGATAAGGAATAGCTCAATAGGCACATCAGTTGAAGAGGAGTGGACATCTCTAAACAAGGCAACCACAGAAGCTGGAAAGAACAACATATGTACAAAGAAGGTAATTGCGAAGAAGCCATGGGTAACACCAGATGTACACTACGTGATCAAAAGTATCCGGACACCTGGCTGAGTTTGTGGTGCCCTCCATTGGTAATGATGGAATTCAACATGGTATTGGCCCACCCTTAGCCTTGACAACAGCTTCCACTCTCGTAGGCATATGTTCAATCAGGTGGTGGAAGGTTTCTTGGAGAGTGGCAGCCCATTCTTCACGGAGTGCTGCACTGAGGAGATGTATAGATGTTGGTCAGTGAGGCCTGGCATGAAGTCAGTGTTGCAAAACATCCCAAAGGTGTTCTACAGGATTCAGGTCCGGACTCTGTGCAGGCCAGTGCATTACAGGTATGTTATTGTAGCGTAACCACTCTGCCACAGGCCGTGCATTATGGACAGGTGTTAGATCATGTTGGAAGATGCAATCGCCACCCTCAAATTGCTCTTCAACAGTGAGAAGCAAGAAGGTGCTTAAAACATCAATGTAGATCTGTGCTGTGGTCGTGCCACGCAAAGTAACAAGGGGTGCAAGCCCCCTCCATGAAACACATGACAACACTTTAACACCGCCGCCTCCGAATTTTGCTGCTGGCACTACACATGCTAGCAGATTACGTTCACCAGGCATTCGCCATACCCACACCCTGCCGTCGGATCACCACATTGTGTACTGTGATTCATCACTCCACATAACATTTTTCCACTGTTCAATCGTCTAATGTTTACACTCCTTACACCAAGCGAGGTGTCATTTGTCATTTACCAGCGTGATGTGCAGCTTACGAGCAGCCACTCGACCATGAAATCCAAATTTTCTCACCGCCCGACTAACTGTCATAGTACTTGCAGTGGATCCTGATGCAGTTTGGAATTCCTGTGTGATGGTCTGGATGGATGTCTGCCAATTACACATTACGACCCTCTTCGACTGTAGGCAGCATCTGTCAGTCAACAGATGAGGATGGCCTGTACGCTTCTGTGTTGTACGTGTCCCTTTACGTTTCCACTTCACTATCACATTGTAAGATTTACAACTGGTTACGTGTAATCAGTGCAATTTATTGGGCGTAGTGCTCTGTGCACCCAATTATCCCCCATGGTTTGATTTGTGTGTAGGGAGGCTGGATATTCTTCACTCTGAGGCACTCAGTGCTCATGGTTGTCAATGAAAAGTAAGAACTGGGTTTAGGTGTTATCAGTGGCACGAAATGTGACTTGTGGTGCCATTTGGTTCTTATCTTGTTGAATTTTCCTTTTTAACACAGACACAGACTTTTCAATGGACAAATCAGAGGTTAAGAAAGTTTCAACCGCAAAGGTGATTCAGATGTATTGAGATCCTACATTCACTGACACTGACGTAATTTAGATCGACTTGTCATGAAAAATAATGGAAAAAAAGAAAAATCATCCCTTGACAAAGCTTTTGATTTGGATTTCTTGGCACAGTTTCATTAAGATCTCACAACATGGTTTAGAACTGATCGTGTTACATTGAATGCCTCAATTCTATGGACTATTGCTTCAGTTCTGTTCTAAAACAGCCCTGCATGTTTTGTCTCCAGATCTGAAAACAGTTGGGATAAAAAAAAAAATCACCAACTTCATTACTGTACCAATTAAGAAGATTCAAAATGCTGAATACTCAACTGGTTACATGCGACTGTCAGTCAGCAGTTGGCCTAACTGCCTGTGAGCCTCTCCCTCTGAACAATAAGTATACAAACTCTCTCTGTACACACGAGGTGCAAATTCTTCGATATAGTATATTTAAAAAAGTATTGAAAGGGCTTCGACAGAATACAAAAAGCAAAACTAATCTCCAACTGATAACACAAAAGGAATGGGAAGAGTATTTCCAAAAATTATTAAATGAGGACAGAGAAGAATATCTAGAAGGAGGAACAGGGGAAGATAAAGGACATGAAGATGATGAGATCCAGATTTTAGAAAGTGAAGTACTTCAGGCATTGAGATCAGGAAAGAATGGTAAATCACCGGGACCAGGCAATATCAATCTGGAGTGTCTGAAATATGGTGGTGACAAAATTGTGAAACTGATAACACAGCTCTTCAACAAAATGATACATGGAGATTCAATACCCAACAAGATGAAGCTAGGTTAAATTAATACAATATTTAAGAAAGGGGATCACAAAATTTGTTCAAACTATCGAGGAATTTGTGTTACAAACACATTAATGAGAATTTTTGCGAAAGTAATTAAAAACAAACTGGAAAAATTTTAGAACCCAAGAAGAACAATGTGGATTCACAGCTGGGAGATCATGTGTAGACCATATTTTCACATTACGACAGATTTTGGAGAAACATAGGGAAAAATAAAAAAATATAGGATTAATTCTCATAGATCTAGAAAAAGCGTATGACACTGTTCCAAGTAAATTACTTTGGAGAACACTACATATGGCAAACATAAACCCTTCCTTGATTAAAATAATACAACAGATGTATAAAGGTAACATTTGCCAAGTGAAAGTTGGTAATAAACTTTCACAGAAATTTAGAACAAGCAAAGGCCTTTTACAGGGCTGTCCCATGTCACCATTATTATTTAAAATCTATATAGATATTAGCCTTAGAACATGGTCTCGTAAATGTAATAGTATGGGATTAGAAATAAGAGATGGAGTTTACCTACATCATTTATTATTTGCTGATGATCAAGTAGTCGTAGCACAAGATGGGGAGGATGCTAACTATATGTGCAATCAACTAGCAATAGCATACAAAACTTGGGGTTTGAGGTTTAATTACCAAAAAACAGAATACTTGACTAATGATTCAGATGAGCTATACATTGAAGGAAAGAAAATCAAAAAGATAAACACTTTCTGTTATTTGGGATCCATTTTAGAAATCGAGGGAAAATCAGAGTCAGAAATCAATAAAAGAATTAGTAGCGGACGGAGCGTCATTGGGATGCTTAACTCAGTCTTATGGAGCAGGAATGTAATGAGCAGAACTAAAAAATTAATATACAAATCCATATTAGAGAGTGTGGTTCTGTATGGAACGGAGACCTGGACAATTAACATGAAGCACATTAAAAAATTACAAGCTCTAGAGATGGACTTTTGGAGAAGATCGGCAAGAATCTCTAGGACAGAAAAGGTAAGAAAAACCGAAGTAATAAGGAGAATGGAAACAAAAGAAAGAATATATGACGTAATGGATAGGAAGAGATTGCAGTGGTACGGGCATGTACGACGAATGGAGGAAACCAGAATACCAAAATTGATACTGGAGTGGGAACCGGAGGGGAGAAGAAGAAGAAGAAGAAGAGGACGACCTGTGACCACCTGGCTCCAAAATGTACAGCACACAATGAGGAGAATCGGCGCACAGGAAGAGGACACACAAGATCGAAACACCTGGAGGAATATTTTGAAAATATAGTTTAAGAACGTTTATTTTTTGTATTGTAATTTCCAAGTAAATTATTATGTTGGAGATAAACCTCTGTAATGAGGAAAAGTGCAAAATAATAAAATAAAAAAAAGTACTGTTGCAGCACCTGCTGAAGTCTCTTGTGGTCCTGCTATTTGCACTCGGAGCTGCTATAGAATCGTGCAGTTTCTCCCAGAAATTCCAGAGGTGGCCAGGTCGAGTGAAGTCCAGTAAGAAGTAGTAACTCAGCTCAGGAGGTAGTTGGCACTTCTGGTACAGCACAGGTACAACTTTCCGGTGCTTCTGATCTGAAAACAAGAGGCGATGCAAAAATATATACTACAATTATTAATAAACCTTACAGTAAGAATAACAGCAGAAATATGTGTTAGACATTTTTTTTTTAAGAAACTACAAAATATGAGGGTGGTCACTCACTCAAAGTTTTGAAATTGCTTTGACTTACCTTCCTGTCTTTTAATGTCTTTTACAGCTTTCCATGAATTATTTTAAAAACCACCTTAATTACTTTCACTCTGCAGTGGAGTGTGCCTGAATTGAACCTATCTTACAGATTAAAAAAATGCGTCCCAGATGGAAACTTTGACAAGAAATTCTCCCTTCAACAGTTTCATCATCCTCACACAGGATGGGAAAACTAACACGGATATAAAGCAGGATGTGTTCTGCGACATCATAAAGTAGAATTCCATATTGCGAAGCATTCACAAATATGGAAAAAATACAGAGTTCCATTGGATTTCAGCAGTAAGATAGGAAATCTTAACAAATACAGTACAGGAACACTTTCTACATCAAAAGCTGACATCGGCACATGCTATATTGGGATACAGAGATAAAACATGCCATATTTGAATGTATTTGCATTAGAATCTGTAAATTACAAAAATATTACTCTTCAAGGCAACAGTGCACTAAATATATAACAAAAATGCATCATATTTAGTACGGTTTGCTATAATAAAAGGCAAGATGGTGGTAATTAAAAGTGCAATCAATCCTGTAAGTGTTAGTGCTGTGTTGTCTGAACAAGACACAACCAGGGAAAAAGCACCAAAAAGCACCACAGGCACAAAGATGCGAGCTAGTGCCCGTGCCATAGAGTCTCACCACTTGCACGAGTTCCACGAGCATCACGGGCAGTGCTGAGGATGAAAATGTCGACTTCGTCTCGGCCAGCTTCTGGCCGAGTACAATCTGCCAATGACCAGACGAAAATGGACAAAAGCCTATCAGAAGATAGAAGAGCAGCTCTCACCAACTTGATTATAGATCATCGTCTTGGGCTGACTTAGACAGGGAATGTTATTCAGTGAACTCTTAAAATTGAACAGACAGTAGGTGTTAATTACATTTGCTACATACTGTGAAGTTGACCTACAATAATTTGCACATAGCCATTGAGAGGCCTTTTTTGTGATACATTACATGCAGTGTTACAGATTTAATCCATTCAACAAATTACAAAGATAAGTAAACCTTTTTAACTCATTTGTGTGACTTTATAACTAATTCATTGGAATGTCGTAGAACCTTCATTCTCCTATCCTGTTACCTGATCCTGGGGCACAGCTGTATAATAATGGCATGGAGAAATTGTCTTAGCAGTGTACTGCACCAGAAGCCATTCCACGAACTCAAAAACTCGGCCTACCGTAACAACAGTGGCAACTCAGCTTCCACAGCAGTAGCAACGTGGCCCTTACAAAACTGGCGACGAGGGTTTGCAAAAGTTAAAGCACAGGATAGGAGGATTAAGTTCTCCAGATGTTTTACTTAACCATGGTCTATGTGCATCTCCTTGGATTAAGTAAAAATAAAATCCTTGTTTGAGATTAAGTTTGAAGGTATGGCCACAAGACAAATAAGCAATGCAAACTGTGAAAATGTCATTATTATATGCACACACAGCGTATTTGGTAGCATACAGCTTTTTCAAATGGGGAACTTAAGTTAACTTTTGTGAAGCATTTGAGTTGTGGTGCTTTAGAAGGATGCAGAAAATTAGGCAGACTAATAAGGTGGTTCTCTGCAGAACTGATGAAGAAAGGGACATGTGGAAAGCACTGATTAGAAGAAGGGACAGGATGATAGATGTGTGTTAACACAATGGGGCATATTATCTGTGGTAGGAGGAGGAGGAGCTGTAGAGGTAAAAACTGTAGGAAATAACAGAGGTTAGAATACAAACAACAAATAATTGAAGAGGTACGACGGTACTCTGAGATGAAGAGCTTTCCACAATTCACAATTAACGATGGACCACGTCAAACGGGTCTGAAGATTGCTGCAGAGGCGAGGCGTGTGTGTGTGTGTGTGTGTGTGTGTGTGTGTGTGTGTGTGTGTGTGATGCCTGCAGTTTTGCCCTCAGCTTTTCCATGCAAGGACCAAAAATTTTGCACTCAGTATTGCTTGCACTCTGATATCTGTGCCTCTGCTGTTGGTACCTTATGGATCATTGGAACATTTTAATTTAATGTGTTGAATCATAACTACAACCATTTTGTACCTTTGCATTTATTTCCATTGGTGGAAAATTTGAGTATAAATTAGTGACTGTCTTTGCATTGGCAATAAACTGTATTAATGGGACCCTTACTTGCTGTGGATCACCTAGGCCAAAAGCCATGCAGCACTTCCAAATTCAGTGCTTTACTTGTGCAACTTAACTTTGCCTTGCATGTATGCTGTTTGGGCTTTAGTGTTTAATGAAGTTTTTTACACAGTTTTGTTAACTTGCTCATGAGCCGTGTGGCATAATTCCTGTTCACTGAGTTTGAGACTGTTTTTACATTTTTTAAGGTTTGCAGTTTTACTTTTTAATTATTTTAAGGGGAATTCCCTGCATTGATGTGTGTTTTTTGAAAATAGGTTCTACATGGTTGTCAAGCCCGGGGACTGATTCAAGGAAACACTGTTTGTAGTGCCTAGTCACTAAGTATTCCCTTGGAAGAGTAAGCTCTATCATTTATTTGTTCTATTTGTTTGATTCAAGTAGGCATCTGGCTGTACAATTTTGGTGTAAAGTTTACCTAAATTGTCTAGGGAGATGTTAATTATTCTATTTTTATACTCCCTTAACAGTGATCGATGATCTGGTCCCTTTAGGCAGTATTTTGGGGGTAATATTTTGACTTTATTTTATGATGAATTTTTGGAGCTTTAGCCGGGATCTCTTAAAAGGTGACGATAGTTGTCCATGCAATTTGTATTTTTGTAGCCTACATCTCATGAATACGATGTTTGTTACCAGTGCTTCTTAGCCTTGTGAAGTGCGAACCCAACATTTCGGAACTGCAGGCCACGAGGGCTTGTTGCTGTTGGGCATGTGCCTTCCAGCTGCGTTCGAGACTCGTCCGCTACAGCTGTATTGGAACTGTTCACCTTATCGCTTGATTCTTTAAGTTAAGTTTTGCCTTTCCCTTTTAAAGATCCTGATGTACTTCCTTACACAGGGCAGAGAAAAGTTGTGTCACGAAATTTTAACCCCAGATAGCTGATGCCAGTAAGAACCAAAATAAACAACATTGTATAGGTTGACATCACACCATTTTTAAACTATGGAAACTTGGCACCACACGGTCTGATTGGCCATGGGATTGCCATGTTGCCGTTCGTCGGTTGACAGGCAGCGCTATGGTTGTTGGTTCACACAAACAAACATCCCTCGCCTCATCACTGCCCCAGTGTGGTAAGCACATATGTCGAATAGGTCGCTGAGAGGAACAGTGGGGGGGGGGGGGGGGGGGGGTGGAGAGAAAGAGTGGTGGTGGTGGGGGGAGAGACAGAGGAGTGGGGGGGGTGGAGAGAAAGAGTGGTGGTGGTGGGGGGAGAGAGAGAGGAATGGGGGGGTGGAGAGAAAGAGTGGTGGTGGTGGGGGGAGAGACAGAGGAGTGGGGGGGAGGAGAGACAGAGGAGTGGGGGGGAGGAGAGACAGAGGAGTGGGGGGGGAGGAGAGACAGAGGAGTGGGGGGGGAGGAGAGACAGAGGAGTGGGGGGGAGGAGAGACAGAGGAGTCGGGGGGAGGAGAGACAGAGGAGTGGGGGGGAGGAGAGACAGAGGAGTGGGGGGGAGGAGAGACAGAGGAGTGGGGGGGAGGAGAGACAGAGGAGTGGGGGGGAGGAGAGACAGAGGAGTGGGGGGGAGGAGAGACAGAGGAGTGGGGGGGGAGGAGAGACAGAGGAGTGGGGGGGAGGAGAGACAGAGGAGTGGGGGGGGAGGAGAGACAGAGGAGTGGGGGGGGAGGAGAGACAGAGGAGTGGGGGGGGAGGAGAGACAGAGGAGTGGGGGGGGAGGAGAGACAGAGGAGTGGGGGGGGAGGAGAGACAGAGGAGTGGGGGGGAGGAGAGACAGAGGAGTGGGGGGGAGGAGAGACAGAGGAGTGGGGGGGGAGGAGAGACAGAGGAGTGGGGGGGAGGAGAGACTGAGGAGTGGGGGGGGAGGAGAGACAGAGGAGTGGGGGGGGAGGAGAGACAGAGGAGTGGGGGGGAGGAGAGACAGAGGAGTGGGGGGGAGGAGAGACAGAGGAGTGGGGGGGAGGAGAGACAGAGGAGTGGGGGGGAGGAGAGACAGAGGAGTGGGGGGGAGGAGAGGTACTTGCATTGTTTGGTACTTGCATTGTTTAATTCATAAATTTCGGGCGTATTATAGTATTTGAGAGTTGTAGCATCGCGTTTTAGTACCCGAATAGTATAAAATCGTGTAGTCTCCTTCCGCCGCCGAGCAGTGTGTCAGCAGTGCACAAGTGGCAGCATTACTGCATTTACTAGGCAATCTTGTATTTTAATAACCGTTTAAATTTTGTGTCATTTTGTTTGCGCTCTCTGTAGATTAGTTCAGATGTTCTTTGCACAACAGTTTTTAGCATGGATAGGGACTGCAACTGCTGTGTTCGGATGCAGGCTGAGTTGGCATCCCTTCGCTCCCAGCTTCAGGCAGTGTTAGCTTCGGTCACACAGCTTGAAGCTGTTGCCAATGGGAATCACTGTGGGGGTCCGGATGGGGGTTTGTCGGGGACGGCCAGCTCGTCCCATGCATCCCCCGATCGGACTACGACTGTGGTTGCCCGGGATACTGCCCGCATTGAGGCTGATCCCTCACCTGTGGTAGAGTGGGAGGTCGTCTCAAGGTGTGGCAGGGGGCGAAAGACATTCCAGAGGGCTGAACGGAAGGCCTCTCCAGTTTCTCTGACGAACCGGTTTCAGGCTCTGTCTCAGGCTGATACTGATCTTCGGCCTGACATGGCTGCTTGTCCTGTTCCAGAGGTTGCCCCTCAGTCTGCAAGATCCGGGCAGTCGCAGAGGGTGGGCTTACTGGTAGTTGGGAGCTCCAACGTCAGGCGAGTAATGGGGCCCCTTAGGGATATGGCAGCAAGGGAGGGGAAGAAAACCAAAGTGCACTCCGTGTGCATACCGGGGGGAGTCATTCCAGATGTGGAAAGGCTCCTTCCGGATGCCATGAAGGGTACAGGGTGCACCCATCTGCAGGTGGTCGCTTATGTCGGCACCAATGATGTGTGTCGCTATGGATCGGAGGAAATCCTCTCTGGCTTCCGGCGGCTATCTGATTTGGTGAAGACTGCCAGTCTCGCTAGCGGGATGAAAGCAGAGCTCACCATCTGCAGCATCGTTGACAGGACTGACTGCGGACCTTTGGTACAGAGCCGAGTGGAGGGTCTGAATCAGAGGCTGAGACGGTTCTGCGACCGTGTGGGCTGCAGATTCCTCGACTTGCGCCATAGGGTGAAGGGGTTTCAGGTTCCGCTGGATAGGTCAGGAGTCCACTACACGCAACAAGCGGCTACACGGGTAGCAGGGGTTGCGTGGCGTGGGCTGGGCGGTTTTTTAGGTTAGATGGCCTCGGGCAAGTACAGAAAGGGCAACAGCCTGAACGGGTGCGGGGCAAAGTCAGGACATGCGGGGACCAAGCAGCAATCGGTATTGTAATTGTAAACTGTCGAAGCTGCGTTGGTAAAATACTGGAACTTCAAGCGCTGATAGAAAGCACCGAAGCTGAAATCGTTATAGGTACAGAAAGCTGGTTGAAGCCAGAGATAAATTCTGACGAAATTTTTACAAAGGTACAGACGGTGTTTAGAAAGGATAGATTGCATGCAACCGGTGGTGGAGTGTTCGTCGCTGTTAGTAGTAGTTTATCCTGTAGTGAAGTAGAAGTGGATAGTTCCTGTGAATTATTATGGGTGGAGGTTACACTCAACAACCGAGCTAGGTTAATAATTGGCTCCTTTTACCGACCCCCCGACTCAGCAGCATTAGTGGCAGAACAACTGAGAGAAAATTTGGAATACATTTCACATAAATTTTCTCAGCATGTTATGGTCTTAGGTGGAGATTTCAATTTACCAGATATAGAATGGGACACTCAGATGTTTAGGACGGGTGGTAGGGACAGAGCATCGAGTGACATTATACTGAGTGCACTATCCGAAAATTACCTTGAGCAATTAAACAGAGAACAGACTCGTGGAGATAACATTTTGGACTTACTGATAACAAACAGACCCGAACTTTTCGACTCTAAGTGCAGAACAGGGAATCAGTGATCATAAGGCCGTTGCAGCATCCCTGAATATGGAAGTTAATAGGAATATAAAAAAAGGGAGGATGGTTTATCTGTTTAGCAAGAGAATTAGAAGGCAGATTTCAGACTACCTAACAGATCAAAACAAAAATTTCTGTTCAGACACTGACAATGTTGAGTGTTTATGGAAAAAGTTCAAGGCAATTGTAAAATGCGTTTTAGACAGGTACGTGCCGAGTAAAACTGTGAGGGACGGGAAAAACCCACCGTGGTACAACAACAAAGTTAGGAAACTACTGCGAAAGCAAAGAGAGCTTCACTCCAAGTTTAAACGCAGCCAAAACCTCTCAGACAAACAGAAGCTAAACGATGTCAAAGTTAGCGTAAGGAGGGCTATGCGTGAAGCGTTCAGTGAATTCGAAAGTAAAATACTAGGTACCGACTTGACAGAAAATCCTAGGAAGTTCTGGTCTTACGTTAAATCAGTAAGTGGCTCGAAACATCATGTCCAGACACTCCGGGATGATGATGGCATTGAAACAGAGGATGACAAGCGTAAAGCTGAAATACTAAACACCTTTTTCCAAAGCTGTTTCACAGAGGAAGACTGCACTGCAGTTCCTTCTCTAAATCCTCGCACCAACGAAAAAATGGCTGACATCGAAATAAGTGTCCAAGGAATAGAAAAGCAACTGGAATCACTCAACAGAGGAAAGTCCACTGGACCTGACGGGATACCAATTCGATTCTACACAGAGTACGCGAAAGAACTTGCCCCCCTTCTAACAGCCGTGTACCGCAAGTCTCTAGAGGAACAGAAGGTTCCAAATGATTGGAAAAGAGCACAGGTAGTCCCAGTCTTCAAGAAGGGTCGTCGAGCAGATGCGCAAAACTATAGACCTATATCTCTGACGTCGATCTGTTGTAGAATTTTAGAACATGTCTTTTGCTCGACTATCATGTCGTTTTTGGAAACTCAGAATCTACTATGTAGGAATCAACATGGATTCCGGAAACAGCGATCGTGTGAGACCCAACTCGCTTTATTTGTTCATGAGACCCAGAAAATATTAGATACAGGCTCCCAGGTGGATGCTATTTTTCTTGACATCCGGAAGGCGTTCGATACAGTTCTGCACTGTTGCCTGATAAAGGAAGAGCCTACGGAATATCAGACCAGCTGTGTGGCTGGATTGAAGAGTTTTTAGCAAACAGAACACAGCATGTTGTTATCAACGGAGAGACGTCTACAGACATTAAAGTAACGTCTGGCGTGCCACAAGGGATTGTTATGGGACCATTGCTTTTCACAATATATATAAATAACCTAGTAGATAGTGTCGGAAGTTCCATGCGGCTTTTCGCGGATGATGCTGTAGTATACAGAGAAGTTGCAGCATTAAAAATTGTAGCGAAATGCAGGAAGATCTGCAGCGGATAGGCACTTGGTGCAGGGAGCGGCAACTGACCCTTAACATAGACAAATGTAATGTATTGTGAATACATAGAAAGAAGGATCCTTTATTGTATGATTATATGATAGCGGAACAAACACTGGTAGCAGTTACTTCTGTAAAATATCTGGGGGTATGCGTGCGGAACGATTTGAAGTGGAATGATCATATAAACTTAATTGTCGGTAAGGCGGAAACCAGGCTGAGATTCATTGGGAGAGTCCTTAGAAAATGTAGTCCATCAACAAAGGAGGTGGCTTACAAAACACTCGTTCGACCTATACTTGAGTATTGCTCATCAGTGTGGGATCCGTACCAGATCGGGGTGACGGAGGAGATAGAGAAGATCCAAAGAAGAGCAGCGCGTTTCGTCACAGGGTTATTTGGTAACCGTGATAGCGTTACGGAGATGTTTAACAAACTCAAGTGGCAGACTCTGCAAGAGAGGCGCTCTGCATCGCGGTGTAGCTTGCTCGCCAGGTTTCGAGAGGGTGCGTTTCTGGATGAGGTATCGAATATATTGCTTCCCCCTACTTATACCTCCCGAGGAGATCACGAATGTAAAATTAGAGAGATTACAGCGCGCACAGAGGCTTTCAGACAGTCGTTCTTCCCATGAACCATACGCGACTGGAACAGGAAAGGGAGGTAATGACAGTGGCACGTAAAGTGCCCTCCGCCACACACCGTTGGGTGGCTTGCGGAGTATAAATGTACATCTACATCTACATTCTACATTTATACTCCGCAAGCCACCCAACGGTGTGTGGCGGAGGGCACTTTACGTGCCACTGTCATTATCTCCCTTTCCTGTTCCAGTCGCGTATGGTTCGCGGGAAGAACGACTGTCTGAAAGCCTCCGTGCGCGCTCTAATCTCTCTAATTTTACATTCGTGATCTCCTCGGGAGGAGATGTAGACAGAGATGTGGGGGGGGGGGGGGGGGGGAGGAGAGACAGAGGTGTGGGGGGGGGAGGAGAGACAGAGGTGTGGGGGGGGGAGGGAGAGACAGATGTGTGGGGGGGAGGGAGAGACAGAGGAGTGGGGGGGAGGGAGAGAAAGAGGAGTGGGGGGGAGGGAGAGAAAGAGGAGTGGGGGGGGAGGGAGAGACAGAGGAGTGGGGGGGGAGGGAGAGACAGAGGAGTGGGGGGGAGGGAGAGACAGAGGAGTGGGGGGGGGAGGGAGAGACAGAGGAGTGGGGGGAGGGAGAGTCAGAGGAGTGGGGGGAGGGAGAGACAGAGGAGTGGGGGGGAGGGAGAGACAGAGGAGTGGGGGGGAGGGAGAGACAGAGGAGTGGGGGGGAGGGAGAGACAGAGGAGTGGGGGGGAGGGAGAGACAGAGGAGTGGGGGGGGAGGGAGAGACAGAGGAGTGGGGGGGAGGGAGAGACAGAGGAGTGGGGGGGGAGGGAGAGACAGAGGAGAGGGGGGGAGGGAGAGACAGAGGAGTGGGGGGGAGGGAGAGACAGAGGAGTGGGGGGAGGGAGAGACAGAGGAGTGGGGGGGAGGGAGAGACAGAGGAGTGGGGGGGGGGAGACAGAGGAGTGGGGGGGGGGAGGGAGAGACAGAGGAGTGGGGGGGAGGGAGAGACAGAGGAGTGGGGGGGAGGGAGAGACAGAGGAGTGGGGGGGAGGGAGAGACAGAGGAGTGGGGGGGAGGGAGAGACAGAGGAGTGGGGGGGAGGGAGAGACAGAGGAGTGGGGGGAGGGAGAGACAGAGGAGTGGGGGGAGGGAGAGTCAGAGGAGTGGGGGGAGGGAGGGACAGAGGAGTGGGGGGAGGGAGAGACAGAGGAGTGGGGGGGAGGGAGAGACAGAGGAGAGGGGGGGAGGGAGAGACAGAGGAGTGGGGGGGGAGGGAGAGACAGAGGAGTGGGGGGAGGGAGAGACAGAGGAGTGGGGGGGAGGGAGAGTCAGAGGAGTGGGGGGAGGGAGAGGCAGAGGAGTGGGGGGAGGGAGAGACAGAGGAGTGGGGGGGAGGGAGAGACAGAGGAGTGGGGGGGAGGGAGAGACAGAGGAGTGGGGGGGATGGAGAGACAGAGGAGTGGGGGGAGGGAGAGACAGAGGAGTGGGGGGGAGGGAGAGACAGAGGAGTGGGGGGGAGGGAGAGACAGAGGAGTGGGGGGGAGGGAGAGACAGAGGAGTGGGGGGGAGGGAGAGACAGAGGAGTGGGGGGGAGGGAGAGACAGAGGAGTGGGGGGGAGGGAGAGACAGAGGAGTGGGGGGGAGGGAGAGACAGAGGAGTGGGGGGGAGGGAGAGACAGAGGAGTGGGGGGGAGGGAGAGACAGAGGAGTGGGGGGGAGGGAGAGACAGAGGAGTGGGGGGGGAGGGAGAGACAGAGGAGTGGGGGGGGAGGGAGAGACAGAGGAGTGGGGGGGAGGGAGAGACAGAGGAGTGGGGGGGAGGGAGAGACAGAGGAGTGGGGGGGAGGGAGAGACAGAGGAGTGGGGGGGAGGGAGAGACAGAGGAGTGGGGGGGAGGGAGAGACAGAGGAGTGGGGGGGGGGAGGGAGAGACAGAGGAGTGGGGGGGAGGGAGAGACAGAGGAGTGGGGGGGAGGGAGAGACAGAGGAGTGGGGGGGAGGGAGAGACAGAGGAGTGGGGGGGAGGGAGAGACAGAGGAGTGGGGGGGAGGGAGAGACAGAGTAGTGGGGGGGAGGGAGAGACAGAGGAGTGGGGGGGAGGGAGAGACAGAGTAGTGGGGGGGAGGGAGAGACAGAGGAGTGGGGGGGAGGGAGAGACAGAGGAGTGGGGGGGGGAGGGAGAGACAGAGGAGTGGGGGGGGAGGGAGAGACAGAGGAGTGGGGGGGGAGGGAGAGACAGAGGAGTGGGGGGGAGGGAGAGACAGAGGAGTGGGGGGGAGGGAGAGACAGAGGAGTGGGGGGGAGGGAGAGACAGAGGAGTGGGGGGGAGGGAGAGACAGAGGAGTGGGGGGAGGGAGAGACAGAGGAGTGGGGGGGAGGGAGAGACAGAGGAGTGGGGGGGAGGGAGAGACAGAGGAGTGGGGGGGAGGGAGAGACAGAGGAGTGGGGGGGAGGGAGAGACAGAGGATTGGGGGGGAGGGAGAGACAGAGGATTGGGGGGGGAGGGAGAGACAGAGGATTGGGGGGGAGGGAGAGACAGAGGATTGGGGGGGAGGGAGAGACAGAGGATTGGGGGGGAGGGAGAGACAGAGGATTGGGGGGGAGGGAGAGACAGAGGATTGGGGGGAGGGAGAGACAGAGGATTGGGGGGGAGGGAGAGACAGAGGATTGGGGGGGAGGGAGAGACAGAGGATTGGGGGGGAGGGAGAGACAGAGGATTGGGGGGGAGGGAGAGACAGAGGATTGGGGGGGAGGGAGAGACAGAGGAGGGGGGGGGAGGGAGAGACAGAGGATTGGGGGGGAGGGAGAGACAGAGGATTGGGGGGGAGGGAGAGACAGAGGATTGGGGGGGAGGGAGAGACAGAGGATTGGGGGGGAGGGAGAGACAGAGGATTGGGGGGGAGGGAGAGACAGAGGATTGGGGGGGAGGGAGAGACAGAGGATTGGGGGGAGGGAGAGACAGAGGATTGGGGGGGAGGGAGAGACAGAGGATTGGGGGGAGGGAGAGACAGAGGATTGGGGGGGAGGGAGAGACAGAGGATTGGGGGGGAGGGAGAGACAGAGGATTGGGGGGGAGGGAGAGACAGAGGATTGGGGGGGAGGGAGAGACAGAGGAGTGGGGAGGGAGAGACAGAGGAGTGGGGAGGGAGAGACAGAGGAGTGGGGAGGGAGAGACAGAGGAGTGGGGAGGGAGAGACAGAGGAGTGGGGAGGGAGAGACAGAGGAGTGGGGAGGGAGAGACAGAGTGAGGGAGGGAGAGACAGAGTGAGGGAGGGAGAGACAGAGTGAGGGAGGGAGAGACAGAGTGAGGGAGGGAGAGACAGAGTGAGGGAGGGAGAGACAGAGTGAGGGAGGGAGAGACAGAGTGAGGGAGGGAGAGACAGAGTGAGGGAGGGGTAGAGGTGATAGGGGACAGAGAGAAGCAATTAGGGAGTGGACAACCAGAGAATGAGAGAAGAGGTGGTGACAGAGAGAAAGAGGAGGCAGATGAGATGGACAAAGAGGGGTGCAGCGGGGGGACGGACAGAGGGGGGGGGGGGAAACGGCATGGACACAGAGGTGTGAGAAGAGGGGCACAAAGAGCGGGGGAAGAGCATGATGTACAGAGAGATTTGGGGGGGGGGGGGGGAGTTGAGGAGAAGCTTCAAGAAGGGCAACAAGATATGGACGGAGAGAGGAGAAAGAGGGAATGGGCAGAGAGAGGTGGGAGGATTGGCAGGTGGAGGAAGGAGGTGGAAAATGGAAGAGGTACAGTTGTTATGTAGAAAAGGAAAAGGGTGTGGGTGAAGATGAACAGAGAGAGGGCAAAGGTGAATCTGAACCTTAAGAGTGGGTAGGATGAGATGGACAGAGGGAGTGGGGAGAAGAAATGAAAAAGAGGGACAGGAGGGGACCAGGAAAGAGAGAGGGCCAGGAGGAGATGTGTGTAACTTATGTGCCATACATGTATGCAGGCGAAGCAGTTTGGATATTCGTAAGAGATCTTTTCAATGTAGATGGGAATTTTGACTCTGCAGCAGACATTTCTCCCCAATATCCTTTCTTCCACGAGTGCTAGTCCTTCAAGTTCCACAGGAGAACTTATGTGGTGTAGGAAAACTTCTGTGAAGGTACAGACCATAAGAGATGAGCTACTGGTGAAAGTGAAGCTGTGAGGATGGGTCATGCTAGAGTAGCTCAGTTGGAAGAGCACTTGCCCATGAACGACAAATGTCCCAAGTTCGAGTTTTGGTCGAGCACGTAGTTTTAATCTGCCAGAAAGTTTATCTTTTGTGTTAAACACTTGTGAATCATTTATCTCCACTATGATCTTCAGGATTTTCCCTGTGCTTCTTTGAGAAACACTGATTAAGTTAACACAGCTATTTCATGTGCACATTTTGAGGGAATGTGTGTGTGTGTTTGGTGTGCAAGATGGTCGCGGTAACTGCCACCAGACACCATTAGTGTCATTGAGATACTTGGTGAACAAGCAGTGATCATGTCTGAGTGGTCACCAACTGCAACAGAAACCACCTCCGCATTTGTTTGTACATGAAAAGAGAGGATAGTTTAAGGCTGTATCTAATCAAAAGGCGTTGATGTGCGATGCACTCACTGTCTGGTCCGCAATTGTTCTTTTGTCCATAATACATGCCCTTTTGTCATATGTTGGTTACACTTCTTCCAGGATGTTGTCGTAGTCATCTGCAGCCACCATCTGACAACCACTTGCGGGTAAAGGCTTCTGCTATACTTTCTATACTACGGTTTCCAGCTATAGACATTCACATTGGTGCTATATGTTTTCGAATGTCATCAGGTCATCACCTCTGTTTTTGTTGTATGTTGGCATCCACCTACTATCCATTTGTCTGGCTACATGTCCTTCTCAGCTCCATTACATCTTCAGTGTCATCATATTCATGTCTTCCCCTCCATTCTGATCCCTGATGCATTTGTTTGTTTACCCTGTCTCTTACCCAGTAACCCGTAAAATGTATCTCGACACTATCAGTTTCTGAGTGGATTTCCCACTAAAAAATTCCATGTTTCACTGTAATAATCAAAACTGAAGGTCCACACTGATGGTAAACTCTGCTTTTCGTACAAATATTAAGTTTTATTTTTGAAACGCTAAAAGTTTTCTGAAAGTACACTGTTCCATTTTTACTTTTCTGCTGTTCATCCAGTAACTGTCTTCAACTGTCCTACATACAATTACTAATCAAATGGTTCTTCAACTTCATTGTTAATCTGTACTGTTTGGTTTTGATACATCGCTCATAAATGACTTTTGTCTTATTTAATAGACTGTCAATTCTGGATTTCTTACTAGCCTGTTAAAGCCTAATGGAAGCAGTGTCACTGACACACACACAATCTTCAATACACTCAAACAGGTTAACTTAATACCTAGTTCGCCAAGGGTTGTTAGTACTGATATCATAAACTGAGTCAATAGCCACGAATTCAAGACATTGCGGTAATTAATACACAAAGTTTCCTCACAACCTTGAAATTGTTCCTTATGCTATATCCATTTATAAAGCCAGCTTATTCTTTTACCTCATTAAAGTCTTAATGTGTTTTGTATGCACTAAAGGTTGAGGTCTAATTAAGTATTATATTAATTTATTATTTGCATAAATTAGACGATGCATCTCTGATCATGCGAAACTGTTGCAGTGGTCCTACATAACATAAAAATTCCAAAAAAATGGAGTCAACAATGAACATTCATTCTGAGAAGCTGGAATTAAAAAAGTATTGACAGTACTACAAACGCTGATGTTTCTGTTATTGGATTAGATGGTGTGATGTTTGCTGACAGCAAATCTTTCTAAAATGAAGGCTCAAATGTAAGAGGTTACAATAAAGACTGCCAAGAGTACACACAACATTGTGGAAGGTGAAGCTAGTAAACTTTGCAGAACTGTCTGCCTGAAGCAAATTAGGGAGTTAACAAAAATTGCAAATGTGTATACATTTGCACTGATTTGAACCACTGTATTACGGAATGTGAAACCAGTACCTCAGCCACTGCATCACCTCACTAGGCTGCAATATTTGAGGCAAACTACTACTGGTGTGAATCTCACATAGGGGCCACAAGGAAAATACGAGAAACATTAATTTGTATACAATGGCATGTCATCATTTACTCTTCACTCCACATGTGAACAGAACACAATAGGGCGTGGCTAACATTAATATGGCATGCTCCACATAATGTGGAGTATAACTGTTTGTCAAGTACACACTGGGTACTTCAGACCTTCCCTCCCAGTATTTTTTCTTGGAGACAGTATGTTCAATCTTTTTCGGCTAAAATGTGTTCCAGCAAAACTGATATAGTGGAATTCAATGGTGAATCTAACATTGCCTGGAAGCTATTGTAAAACAGAGAATATGGCCTGAATTTCAGACAGGAACATGGTGAAAGATGCAGCTCATTTAGTAGGGCCCTGAAAATTTGAATTTTCTTCCTAAAAAGGTTTTGTATTTTGTGCCAATTTGACAGTATCATTGGAAAACTCTTCCTGGTAAAGTGCCACACAATACCATTCCAGCTTAACCAAAGTAAATGGGAACTCCAGAATCTTACTTTTCCCACAGCCAGTGCAAATACTTGCACCACAGAAGATGCAATTTTGTAGCAGTGCACTGCCAAAGATTTCTGTGTTAGTCTTTAATGTGTCTTTGTTATTCATTCAGTAAAGGGCTTATTCTGGCATAGATATTTCATTCGCTTATAGTACTTGGAGCAAGTCAGTTAAGAAAAACCCAATAGCGACTCACACAATGCCCAAATTTTGGAAAAGTTATAATAAAGAGATTTCAGGGAAGAAAAAATAGAAAATTTTTGTTTCACCCATGTCACCTCTTAAATGTGCAACAAAAACAATCTTGAAACTCCTTTGCATATTAAAAGTGTGGGACTGGGACATTTTTACTTACACCTTGTAAAATAGCAAATTATTTTAGTTATTATCTTGCATTGAAAGCATATCTTGCCATGGAGCCAGAAGGAGAGCAGAGTTTTGTTCTCCGCTGGCACAGCTGATGCTGGCTACTGGACCAGCGAGCCATGTACTAGTCTAATGCTGTGTGCAATACGTTACACATACACTATGAATCTGCAGAAGTATTATTAAATATTAATCTATCTTTTTCATACTTAGTATACCACAGTCTATGGATAACACAACCATACTGCTCAAATTTCAAATAAGTATCTTTAATACTTCAGGAGATATAAATTCTACCTACAATACACAATAACTGTGCTGGTGTTGTGAAACTGTGTTAGGGACTGTAATGTATACATCTATAGTATCAATCTAAACTACAACCAAGAGGATAGATTTATACAATCTAATTTTCTGGAATTTTCTTTAGTTTCATTACCACTGATATCTGACGTAATTAGAAGTGCTTCGGAAAATTATTATTTCTTTGTGTTTTGGTGATACAGAGAGTGAATGGAAGACATATGTAAAGTGAGAGTGCGATATTTTATTAAAACTATGTAAATGTATGCATGAGGAAGTAGTTGTGGAATAGGCGAATTAGTGATGTATGTCCGAGTGAGTTTGATTTAGTAAAAGGCAGCTAGAAGGAGCACAGAGTATTAAATTTATTAGTAATTTATTTTGTGGAGAGGAACCATATTTTGTTTCCATTAAATTTGATTTAGTTTCAGAATTACAAGATTTCTGCTCTAAACTAATGGGTTTGGTTGTTTTGGGGAAGGAGACCAGATGGCGAGGTCATCAGTCTCATCGGATTAGGGAAGATACCTGGTCCTAATGTTAGATTTGTACCACTTACTGTTACTGAAGCAAAAATAGAGCCAGCACTGGAGGCTGGTTAGCAGAAAGTTAACACTGCAAACATGTTCCGAAACATTATGAAACAGATGGGCAGTATTAGCAATAGTATTATGAATGGAGTGAGATCTAAAATAAATGGAGTGGGTAATGAAATGAATAGTAAAATAAGTGGACTTTGTACTTATATATGTAATATGAATACGAAAATAAACAATCTTGAGTCTGATGTGGATAGTAAAATAAGCGGATTAATTTCTGAAATTAATCAGAGGTTTATAAAACAGTCAGAACAAGAGAATAAATTGAAAAATTTTTAAAGAGGAAGTTAAGGGAAAATGGATCACAGGATTTCAGGCTTAAGTGATTGTTTAAAAAATGAGATATCACATCATAGAACGAAGGCTTTCACGGGAGGTGTTGTCGTCACTTGACACTTTCGGGCCGAGATGCCGTGGTCCATACATAAAACTCTCCCCAGATGTTTCGCCTTTGACTGCAGAAGGCATGCTCCGAGGACAATGGTCGAACTGCCGTATATATAAGCCATCCAGAGGGCGCCGCTGTAAATCACGCGACGTCAGCTGTGCTATGATCTCTGATATTGCTAACTTTCTCCATTGAAATTAATCGATTGTCACGCTGTTGCTGCAATGCTGACATCCACACCTTATCCAGCTTAATGCCTTCATCTTTTTTATTAAAATTATTGCAGTGGTTGGCAATCTCAATGGCCTCTGTACATTAGTGAATAATAATGCAACATCTTTGCTATGAAGCGTCAACACCAGTCTGGGTGAACATAAAAGGAACTGCCACCTCGGACATATTGATAAATCAGCTGTAGCGGGACATGTGTTTCAGGAAGGTGACCATGAAATAAAGTTTAGTGAGACAACCGTCATAGCAAAGACGTCTTATTATTATGCGCGAATGTACAGAGAGGCCATTGAGATTACCAAACACTGCAATAATTTTAATAGAAAAGATGGCGGCATTAAGCTGGATAAGATATGGATGCCCACATTGTAGGAACAGCGTGACAATCGATTAATTTCAATTGAGAAAGTTGGCAATATCGTAGCACAGCCGACATCACATGATTGACAACGGCGCCATCTGGATGGCTTATATATATGCGGCGCTCACTCGCACTCTCATTGCAGTTCACCCATTGTCCTCGGAGGATGCCTTCCACAGTCAAAGGCGAAACGTCAGGGGAGAGTTTTATGCATGGACCATGGCATCTCAGCCCGGAAGTGTCAAGTGATGAGATATCACAGCTCATTGAAAGCATGAAAGTACAAATTTGCCATATGAAACAAGCATGTAAGAATGATAATGCAACAGTAAAATGTGAGCTAACTACCCATATAAAGCAAGCTGCTGAAGTTAGTAAACAGGTAGGTGAACAGTTATGTGCTGACTTGAATACATTACAGGTCCAAATAGATCATGTTGAAAAACAGTGCAAAAAGGATAATAAAATTCTGGCCGATAACATTGAGGAGGAAAGCGACTGTTTGGAAGACACGTGTGTCCAAGAATAACTGAATTACAAACTAACTTGTCAGAATTTAGTACAGCAGGAAGTGGTAACGTACAAGAGCATGGCACTAGACTAACAAATGTAGAACAGATAATCACTAACAGTAGTGGTCATGTAATAATAAATAGTGTTGCAGAGTCATCTGAAATTGCCCGTGCTAACCACAGACAATTTGAGATATGATCCCAATAACAGTGTGCATTCAAAAGGGTTCCGGACTGATTCTGAAGATGTGTTGCCTAGGTCATGGAATGAGAAACAGAAAATAGGCTTTGTGATATCTAGTATCATAGGAGAAGCTCATGTTGGGGAAATTTAGCTGTAGACAAGTATGACAGTATGCATAGTTTTAAACAGACTTTCTTTGAGGGATACTGGGGAGAAAGACAACAGATGGAAGTATTAAATAGCTTTTGGTCAGGTGGAAAGTTTAACCCAAAGAAAGACCATTAAGAGGTTTGTGCAGAAGTGGGCAACTACATTGTCTTACATGACTAAGATGCTAGAAACAGAACAAATTATAATGGGGTTAGAAACCAAGCTGCCTTTGTACTAAAACTGAACTCCACTCGAACAGGCCATGAAGGCCCAATGGTACCGACAGGCCGCTGTGTCATCCTCGACCCACAGGCGTCACTGGATGCGGATTTGGAGGTGCACGTGGTCAGCATACCGCTCTCCTGGTTGTATGTCACTTTACAAGATCTGAGCCGCTACTTCTCAATCAATTAGCTCCTCAGTTTGCCTCACAAGGGCTGCTGAGTGCACCCCGCTTGCCAACAGCACTCAGCAGACCAGATTATCACCTATCCAAGTGCTAACCCAGCCCGAAAGTGCTTAACTTCAGTGATCTGACGGGAACTGGTTGCATTTGTACTGGCGAAATAAAATAATTTCTGCACTCAGAGAGGACGTTGACAAGTTCGTTGTTTACTTGGAAAAGATAGAGAATTGACTGAAAGAAAAGGAAAATAATAACAGATATTATAGGGCTTCTACTAGGCAAAATTAAGTGCAATTAAACAAAATAGGCATGCAGAGACCTAACAATCACAGGGAACAGAAATGCAGAGATCTAATTATCACAGAGGAAGATCCAGAGGATGAGGGGGCTGTTATTTCTGCAGAAAATGAGGATTTAACAGACATGAGGTACTGCAGGATTTATTGGAAGAACCAGATCCTGAAGCAGTTGCAGAATCTTCAGGACAACCGCTAATAGAGCTTGCAGTTTTTGGTGAAAAAGTTCCTTGCTTACATGGTAATGCTTCAGGAGTATGTCCAGAGTAAAAAAAAAAAAAAAGAATTTTTAGATGCCATTCCAAATTGCAAAGAAATGATTATTATGCCCATCCGGAATAAACACTGTAGTGACCCCAGGTAGAAGAAAAAAAGCAGTAGCTCACAAGATCACGTTACCTGCAAAGATTTAGGGTGAGCAACTGTACTGGAACTTCCTGATAATTTTCAGGTTAAGTGTGGAGATGTGGGATGAGACAGATATTTTGCAAAAATGCAAAGGGAAGTTCGATTTTGGAAATAACGAGGCTGTAATTACAATAGATGGAAGGTGTTTAACAGTGCCATTAGGAGGAAGAAAGCAATATCCGGCAGATGAGCAATGTATGTACCTACATGTTGCTGCAGAAAAAGAGGATATTGTGAGCTACAATGAATTTGGAGACAGGAAGGAAATAGATCCTGATGAAATAGAAAACATCAGGGTCAGAACTGAAGCAAAAAAAGAGGTGTGATTGGATTTGACAGAAACCCAGAAAAACGAGATAAAACAGGTTTTAAGTAAACACCAGGACATATTTTCTGATGACTAATCAAGGATTATGAACGTTATCTAATGGTAAAAGATGATGTACAATTTTTTTGAAAAACATTATGTGATTGCGAAGGTGCATACAGAAGCTGTAAGAGAAATTATTCAGAAAATGCTTAAATGAGATGTAATCAAAAAGGGAATTGAAACTTCCTGGCAGATTAAAACTGTGTGCCCGACCGAGACTCTAACTCGGGACCTTTGCCTTTCGCGGGCATGTGCTCTACCATCTGAGCTACCGAAGCACGACTCACGCCCGGCCCTCACAGCTTTACTTCTGCCAGTATCTCGTCTCCTACCTTCCAAACTTTACAGAAGCTCTCCTGTGAACCTTGCAGGACTAGCACTCCTGAAAGAAAGGATACTGTGGAGACATGGCTTAGCCACAGACTTCAGATGGTAGAGCACTTGCCCGTGAAAGGCAAAGGTCCCGAGTTCGAGTCTCGGTCGGGCACACAGTTTTAATCTGCCAGGAAGTTTCATATCAGCGCACACTCCGCTGCAGAGTGAAAATCTCATTCTGGAAACATCCCCCAGGCTGTGGCTAAGCCATGTCTCCACAGTATCCTTTCTTTCAGGAGTGTTAGTCCTGCAAGGTTCGCAGGAGAGCTTCTGTAAAGTTTGGAAGGTAGGAGACGAGATACTGGCAAAAGTAAAGCTGTGAGGGCCGGGCGTGAGTCGTGCTTCGGTAGCTCAGATGGCAGAGCACTTACCCGCGAAAGGCAAAAGTCCCGAGTTCGAGTCTCGGTCGGGCACACAGTTTTAATCTGCCAGGAAGTTTCATATCAGCGCACACTCCGCTGCAGAGTGAAAATCTCATTCCAAAAAGGGAATTAGTGTACATATTAGGCTCATGTTGGATGCAAGAGCTTTGAACAAAATAATATTCCTAGAAAGTGGCAGGCCCAAAAATATAGGGAAGCTATTACAGAAATTTAAAGGCATGAAATTTTTCCATCTCTATGGATGTAACTTGTGGTGACTGGACTCTTCCTTTAGCAAAAGAATCACAGATATGCACATCTTTCCTATTTGAGGGGTGACATTATCAGTATTAAGTAGCTCCCTTTTATTTGAATAACAGTGTTTGCGCTTTCGCCAAGGTGATGTCCCAAATATTAGGTGACTAACTGTTGAAGCGAATAACCATGTATGTGGACGATGATTAATTTCAACCCTCACTTGGGAAGAACAGGGCATGTTACTGGATAGAATTTTGGAAGCCACAGAAAGGGCCTTATGGAGAAAGAAATAAAATTCTTAGAACAAATTGTCAGTGGAGGGGGATAATCCAAGACCCTGACAAGATGAAAGCTATCTGAGAGTTGGCAGTGTTTACAAATAGAAAAGATTTCAAGGGAATGTTTGGACGATTTGGGTTTTATCGAAAATTCGTACTGCGACAATTGTTCAATGCACCTTGTTTAAGAGATTTATTGAAAAAGAATGCATTGTATCGGTGGACAGACAACTGTCAGAATGCCTCTGACAAACTCGAGGCAGCTTTGGAAAACAGTCAAATTTTGAATCATCTCGATTTCTCCTAAGTCTTTCTGCCTAGTATCAGATGCATGTGAGTATGGTCTGGGGGTGGAATTGTTTCAAATTGAAAATGAAGGCAAAAAGCCCACAAAACAGCAGTGGTTGCTAGCAGGTCTTTGCAACAGGCTGAGAAGAACTATGGTACAGCTGAATTATAAGCTCTTGACATTACATTTGGTTACAGAAATTTCAACATTACCTGTTATAAAGTAATTATATACAGTGACCACCATGCTTTGACGTTTTGCAAACTTGCAAGTTAAAGTATCAAAATTAACAAGGTGGGCATCGTACTTACAGCAGTTTGAAAAAGAAATCAAATATATTAGGGGCTCTCAAAATATGATAGCTGCAATATGGAGGAAAACTAAGAGAAAATAGAACCAAGATGAGATTCAGAAGAGGTACACATTTTTAATATAACAATCCACATTTAAGTGGAGGGACAACTGAAGAGAATCTATAATGACATTAGGACAGGACAAAAACCAAAATAAGCTGAAATTAGTTAAAAGCACATTAGGTCATCCAAATTTTCCAAAATTACCAGAATATTATAGATTCTATCAAGGTGTACTGTTTAAACAAAGATAGAAGATTAGGGAAGCCTGGGGACTTTGCTTTTCAGAGCCATAAGTCTATAAATAAATTGACTATATGCATTGACAAAATGGCCATTATGGGGCCAGAAGTTGAGTGAAAGTGAAATTTTCAGCAACATATGGAGCTCAAAAGCGTTTAGAGTCCTGTGACAGATGTAGTCAGTAGAACCTAAAAATAGACTAGATTTAGTGGCAGTCGACCTGTTTAGCCCATTGTCTACTTCAAGGGGGCGGGGGCTGTGGGTATGTATTTATACTAGTCTATGGATTCACTACGGAAAAGTCAAAAAAGCTATCTGCAAAAACCAAGAAATTCACAGTTGAATATGTGGGTCATTTTAGAATGATGGAGAAGCCTCATCCGAATGCCTACAGGCTAGAATATTGTAAGACACACAAACCGTTAGGACTATCCAACATTATTGGCCTAGAGAAGTATACACAGAAAGAGAGTGGGGTACTAACAAGGCCTCAGAGCATTCTTTGCGACGTCAGGTGTTTGACGAACACCAGGCATCCCAAGTTGTTGGCAATATAATTTCCTTTTCATTTTCATATTGTCAACCTATATCTTCTCCATTCACAACTTCTGCTATCATCTGTTCTCTCTTCACTATCTTGAGTGTATATTGCATATATTATTTTGTTGGAGATAAGAGTCATTAACAAAACATTTTTGAGCAAATTTCAGTACTAAAAACTGTACTAACACTTTAAATAGTGGATGAGAAATGAGTGAGGAGAATATGTGAAAGTTTTGTAGAATACAATAGTGTAAAATGTAAGTGTAATGAAATGTGCTTCTACCTGTTTATGAGAAAGTTTCAGTACAGAGGCGGTACTGTCATGATTGTTAATGTAGAAAGCCAAGAGATTTTTTATTTAATAAAATTCCAGCCAAATAGCCATATACAGTTACTTTGCATAACATTTTACATTTACATTTTACATTTTTGTATATTCATTTATCGATTTCACTCTCTTACTCCACAGTTCTATGTGATATCGTTCACAGGATTCGTTACACAGTTCACATACACATGTTGTGGTTTTGTTTTCGCAGATTAGATGATGAAAGCCGTGAATAGAAAGTCTAGTTACGACATGTCGCTGTTCAAAGTTTGGTGCTGTCCATGAGCGGTTTGTCATTGCTTCGGTGCCATAAAACTCCGGTCATATTTTTTCTCGTTTGTCCTCCATGATCTTCAGTTGCTTTCTGGAAGCCCTGGTGTGTGGCATCATATATCGAAGTCTGATGTCTTCAATTAGGAATGTCTCTCTCGCTAGCAGGTACACTAGTCTAGATGTTGTTGTCTTTGAGAGACCTAGTGCTCTTTTTAAATATATCGATTTTACCTTTTCTAGTGTTTCTAGATTTTTTCCTGTCAGGTGGTCCCATATAACCTCCATCCCATAGGCCAGGATTGGCAAGATTTTTGTGTTGAATAATTTCATGGCTGTTTCTAGACTGAGTAGGCGGATGTTTTTGATGTCCTGTATTGCTATTATTGCTTGGGCTGCACGTTCTGTTGTATGTTTTGTGAAGCATTTGGCTGTTGGTTGCAATGTCACTCCTAGGTATTTAAAGTCTGATGAGATTTTTATTTTTTGTCCTCTGATACTGATTTCCGCATTCTTGGGTGTTTTGCCTCCTTTTCTGAAAATTACCATTTCTGTCTTTGTTATGTTTATGTGTAGTTTGTGTTCACTGCACTATCTGTCTATTTTCTCAATGATTCTCTGCAGCTTCTGTATATCTGTTGAACCTACGGCTATGTCATCAGCGTATGCATATACATATACATCTTCTTCATTTTCTCCAATTCGGAGTACTTCTTCAGTGGCAAGAATGTACAACAAAGGGCTCATTGGGTCACCCTGTAAGACTCCGTTCGATTGCAGAATGGGGTTCGAAAAAGAGAGGTTGTCTGATATTGTAATTAAGTTGTATTCGAGGATTGATTTGATTATTCTTGCCCATACGCTATCTTCTCCCATTGTGTTTTCCAGTTTTCGGACTATGAGCTCTCTTTCCAATAGGTCAAAGGCTTTGGTAAAGTCTATGAACACTGTGTAGAACATTTGTTTCTTTTGTAGCGCATCATCGATGTTGTTTAGAAGAAGCCTGACTGCTGTAAGTGTTGATCTTCCAGACCTGAAACCCATTTGTCGTTCTGGGTGATGACTGTCCACAGAGGCTTGGATTTTTTGTGTTATTATCTTCGAAAACATCTTGAATTGAGTATTTTCCAGCGCTATGCCTCTGTACTTGTTTGGGTCCATTGGGTCTCCTCTACCTTTGTAGAGAACTTTTATTGTCGAGTGTCTCCATTGGGTCGGAATTCTTCCAAGTTCCAGGCATTTGTTAAACAGTTTGGTCCATATGTGTTGGAGGGCCTCTTTTGCATCTTTTATATGTTCATTATATATATTATCAGGTCCTGCTGCTTTCTTGTTCTTCAGTGCTTTTATTACTTCTTTCACATCATCTTCATTTAGGGGTTCCCATGTATTGTCTTTTTCCTCAGTTTGATGTTGTTTCTCTTTCTTTGGGGGTGTTTTGAGTCCTCGTTTGTTCAGTATCTTACTGAAGTGGTCTTCCCATTCCTTCAGGTCTATATTTGGTGTATGAGCCATTTTTCTTGGTCTTGCTGCTATGTATGGGTCTTTCTCTGCTTCATCCGCTTCTCTTTTTGCCTCACTTTCTAGGTATTCTTGTTTCTTCTCTTCTATTAGTTTTTTGTAGATTCTCCTCTCTTCTGCGTACAGTTTGCATGTTTCCTCGTCATGCTGGTTTCTTAGTCTGTGGAGGGATCTTAGAACAGTGTTCCTTCTGCTGTAGCATTCAGCATCGAACCATCTTTTGGCCGTCCTTGTTTTGGGGATTGTTTGTATCACTGAATTTTTTAGGACGTCTTCTATTTGGTCTGTTGCTTTTTCAAGGTCTCCTTTCTCTATGAAAGTTTCTATTTCTGTTAATTGTTCTTGCTCATTTGTTAATTTTTCTATATCAATTTTTCTTTGTGTGATTTGGTGGGTCTTTCTTGCTGGCGGTGACGTGACGATATTTATTTTTATCTTCATTGAAAGTGTGCTTTCGTATAATAGTAATGGAGTCATGCCATATTGGTTGAATACTTCCTTCTATGTCTCCTCTTGTTAATGCGATATCAATGGTGCTCTTCCCATTGTGGCATATGTATGTAGGTATCTGTCTATTGTTAAGTAGGGTGAAACCACCTTCTTCTAGGGTTTCAACGACTAGTTTTGTTTTATAGTTTTCTGTGTCTATTCTGCAGTTGAGATCGCCTGCGACAATGGTGGGTTTGCTGTCGAATGTTTGATGAGTGTGACTATTTTGTCAATTATTTCTACAGCATTTGTGTGCGGTTTAAAATACGCTGCAATTATATTTATGTTTGCCGCTTCTATTAGCATACTATTTTCTTGTTTTATGATTTTTTTGGTGGGCGTCATCCAGGGTTTCAGTAGGATAGATATTCCTCCATGGGTCGTCCTCTTTCTCCCTTCTTTGCCATTAGGTGATAATTATAGAAATCTTTATGTTGCCAGCTGTCTATCAGGAAGGTTTCTGTTAGAATTGCAAGGTCCGAGTTTTGCAGAATGTCTGTTGGTGTTAGGTTAAGAGCACTTTTTACTCCCTCTGTATTCCAAAAGACTGCTTTTATTTCTTGCTCTTCTGGTTTTCTTCTTAGTTTAGTTGAGCTCTGCTCCCTTTTCCATTGATCATCTTGGGAAACGAAATCGACGTACTTTTATGTTTTCTGGCCAGAATTCTGGTTCTTGTGTGATTTGTAGCTTTTCAAACGGAATGCCTACTTTGAAAGCTTTTTTGTCGCCCAGTGTGCGCAGTTCTTCACATTCTAGTTGTCCCAGTATTCCGTTCTTGTTAAGGTATTTCACTACTGTAGCAGTTGTGGTGGTTCTCTTGAAGTTACCGATGTATAGCCACGCTGTTGTTTCTGTTGCTTGCATTTCTTCGTCATTTTTTATACCCATTATGGTTTTATAATTAATCTGGTTTCTTCTGTACCAGCTCCTCCCTGCCACAGTACTCCAAGTCGGTTCCTCTAGTTCATTAATCTGATTTTGGGTTTTATTACGTTGCTCATGTGCATTGATTTGGACTTTTAACTGATTTTGTTGCTGGAGCAGAGGATTTCTGTATATTGTCATTCCCTCTGGTTTAACTTTGTTGTTGTATTTAGTTTGTATGTTGTTTCCATCAGTTTTGGTTTTCTCTGCGTCTAGGTGGCTTTCCTTTTCTAGAGTTTTCTTTATTTGCTCTTGTATTAATATCCCTAGTTGGTTTTTTAGGAAATCAGTTATATCCTCCACTTTATGCCTCAGTTCTCCCATTTCCGTCTTATTTCCATCTTCTTTTGCTTTTTCCAGGAAGCTACCCACACCGATGTCTCCGTTGAAGTTCTTCTCAGATCCCGTAGGTGTCTCTTCCGTCTGTCTCTGTCTGCTATGTGCTGTTTCCTGCGTTTCGCCAATAGATGTCGCTAGGTGACTAGCAGTCCACTGTCCGCTATGTGCTGTTTCCTGTGTTTCGCCAATAGATGTCGCTGCGTGCCCAGCAGGCCACTGTACGCTATGTGCTGTTTCCTGAGTTTCTCCAATAGATGTCGCTAGTTGTCCACCAGTGCAGCTGTCTTCTCCCGTGCTCGTCTCTTGCTGGATGTTCCTAACCTCTCTTGTAGGATTCCTATTCTCCACCTTATTTGCTTTTCTTTCGTTTTTCAAAGATTCTACACATTTTCTTATTTCACTCACCATCTCTAGTAAGTTGTTCTTCAATTCCTTCTTCATATATCCTCCTTCTTCTGCCACTTTTCCGATCATCACAAGAGCATTCTCAATACGATACACTGCACTGTCCGCCATATTAACTAACTCACTAACTAACTAACTAACTAAGCCAAGAGATTTCATACAGAGATGTAGGTGAACATGTTGTGTATTTTATGACAACTGCAAACTGAGGCAGTTATTGTAAAAGTTTTCAGTAATTTTTTATTCATTGTTTATTTGTACATATTGTGTAAAGCTTATGAAATAGAATGTGTTAACCTTAATATGTAAAGATTTTCTAAAGTTGAGAAATGTGATTACGAGTATCTGAGAGTAAAGTTGGAAAGATTTATGATCAGAAGAGAACAACTTGCATAGTAAAGAGATGTTTTCTGCAGTAACTTGCTTGAGTGAATTTGAGTCTGAAGTGCCTTTTAATGATTGCTGTTTTGGAATTTGAGTTGGGTAAAGATAGGGATAGTTAAGTGTACCATTTACATTTGACGAGTAAAGATTAGTTCACTTTTTACTGAAAAATATTTTTTCTGAAGAAGACTTTATACTGAATAATACTTTGGTGGAGTAATGTTACTATTGGATATGTAAAGTCAGTGAAATACAGGCAATTGTCTTTGTAATTGAACCAATGACAACAAGAAACAAACAGCGCACGTATTTGGAAGAAACGCCTATAACATTATTCTTTGCAGGAAGCAAAGTAATAACTGTTTGGCTTAGACATGCTGTATTTTGCAGGTATGCCCATTATGTAAACCAGATACGAGAGTCATTTGTGTCTGACGTGTGTGGATGTGGATGTTTACCAAGTATGCAGGTGTGGAATTGGTGTAAGAGAAAATGTGAAAAGAAGTTCCCATCTTGTTTCATCAAAAAGTAGATGCTGAAAATATACAATTTTTATAGATGCTCACCACAGTGAAGAAACTTTTGTGAAACATAGGAAATAGTTTCCCCTCTCATACTATTGTCAAATAGGTATTTTTAAAGACACCAACATTTTGTGAGTATTTTGTAAAGAACTGTACTTAGTTAAAAGAGAGAGGCCCTCCATAGCATCTCTACATAGTGCAGATTATGTAATGTTCTAAAAGTTTTCTTATAAACACTCACCATAGCCAATTTCGGCAATAGCTTACATTCATAATGAAGGACACCCACCAAAGTGCCTTTTATACAGGGTGTTTCAAAAATGACCGGTATATTTGAAACGGCAATAAAAACTAAACGAGCAGCGATAGAAATAAACCGTTTGTTGCAATATGCTTGGGACAACAGTACATTTTCAGGCAGACAAACTTTCGAAATTACAGTAGTTATAATTTTCAACAACAGATGGCGCTGCGGTCTGGGAAACACTATAGTACGATATTTTCCACATATCCACCATGCGTAGCAATAATATGGCGTAGTCTCTGAACGAAATTACCCGAAACCTTTGACAACGTGTCTGGCGGAATGGCTTCACATGCAGATGAGATGTACTGCTTCAGCTGTTCAATTGTTTCTGGATTCTGGCGGTATACCTGGTCTTTCAAGTGTCCCCACAGAAAGAAGTCACAGGGGTTCATGTCTGGCGAATAAGGAGGCCAATCCACGCCGCCTCCTGTATGTTTCAGGTAGCCCAAAGCAAACACACGATCATCGAAATATTCATTCAGGAAATTAAAGACGTCGGCCGTGCGGTGTGGCCGGGCACCATCTTGCATAAACCACGAGGTGTTCGCAGTGTCGTCTAAGGCAGTTTGTACCGCCACAAATTCACGAAGAATGTCCAGATAGCGTGATGCAGTAATCGTTTCGGATCTGAAAAATGGGCCAGTGATTCCTTTGGAAGAAATGGCGGCCCAGACCAGTACTTTTTGAGGATGCAGGGACGATGGGACTGCAACATGGGGCTTTTCGGTTCCCCATATGCGCCAGTTCTGTTTATTGACGAAGCCGTCCAGGTAAAAATAAGCTTCGTCAGTAAACCAAATGCTGCCCACATGCATATCGCCGTCATCAATCCTGTGCACTATATTGTTAACGAATGTCTCTCGTGCAGCAATGGTAGCGGCGCTGAGGGGTTGCCGCGTTTGAATTTTGTAGGGATAGAGGTGTAAACTCTGGCGCACGAGACGATACGTGGACGTTGGCGTCATTTGGACCGCAGCTGCAACACGGCGAACGGAAACCCGAGGCCGCTGTCGGATCACCTGCTGCACTAGCTGCGCGTTGCCCTCTGTGGTTGCCGTACGCGGTCACCCTACCTTTCCAGCACGTTCATCCGTCACGTTCCCAGTCCGTTGAAATTTTTCAAACAGATCCTATATTGTATCGCTTTTCAGTACTTTGGTTACATTAAACCTCCGTTGAAAACTTCGTCTTGTTGCAACAACACTGTGTTCTAGGCGGTGGAATTCCAACACCAGAAAAATCCTCTGTTCTAAGGAATAAACCATGTTGTCTACAGCACACTTGCGCGTTGTGAACAGCACACGCTTACAGCAGAAAGACGACGTACAGAATGGCGCACCCACAGACTGCGTTGTCTTCTATATCTTTCACATCACTTGCAGCGCCATCTGTTGTTGAAAATTGTAACTACTGTAATTTCGAAAGTTTGTCTGCCTGAAAATGTACTGTTGTCCCAAGCATATTGCAACAAACGGTGTATTTCTATCGCTGCTCGTTTAGTTTTTATTGCCGTTTCAAATATACCGGTCATTTTTGAAACACCCTGTATAAAGATGGTCTCAGTGAAGTAATTTAGTGTGTTTTTTTATTACAAAAATTTCTTTTTTGATGAAAATGGGAAAGTAATGTATTATGATAAAGGGAATTTGAAAAAAATTAACAATTTTAATAATTTTTGCCAGACAGACAGTTATTTTCTCAAAAAGAATAAAAAAATTGAATTTTGTTATGATTTTTGTAAATAATTTTGATATATCGCTACCAAGTCCAAGCCATGAAAATTCACTGTATTACTGTAACAGAGCTAAATGTTTTGTAAATTTTCATTTTTCAGTAAGCTTTCTGGCATTCAAAATTTTGTAAAGAATCAGTGGACAATTAGTTTCTGTTTGTTTGGTTAAATTTACATAGTGCTAATAATTCTGCTATTATGTGCACCTCAAATATACTTTAAAGTAATTGTGGTTCATAGGGGTGTGTGTAATTTAGCAAATTATTACGAGCTGTCATCTTGCATTGAATGTGTAGCTTGCTGTAGGGTCAGGAGAAGAGCAGATTTTGATTCTCATGCTCGCATAGCTGATGCTGGCTACTCGGCCGAGCGAACCGTGTACTTGCCTAACGCTGTAGGCAATACGTTACACTCACATCTACATCTACATGAATACTCCACAAATCACACTAAATCTATGAATGTGAAGAAGTACTATTAAATATTACTATTAAATATTAATCAATCTTTTTCAGACTTAATATATCAAATTCTATGGATAACACAACCATAATGTTGAAGTTTCAAATCAGTAACATCAAACCTTCGGAGATATAAAATTTACTAAAACACTTAATAACCATGAAACTGAGTTAGTGACTGTAATGGATTCATCAGTAGTATCAACTGAAACTACAAACAAGAGACTAGGTTCGTATAATCTAATTTTCTGAAATTTTCTTTAGTTTCATTACTACAGATTTCTGAAGTAATTAGAAGTACTTTGGAAAATTATTATTTCATCGTATTTTGATTGGGTGCATGTTTTGGAGAGACTAACAGAGTGAATGGAGGACATACGTAAAGCAAAAGTGTGATATTTTATTAAAAATATGTAAATGTATGTGTGAGAAAGTGGTTATGGAATAAAGGAATTTGTTATGTATGACCAAGAGCTGGATTTTGTGAAAGGCAGCTAGGAGGGGCACTGAGTATTAAATTTATCAGTAATTTACTTACTGGAAAGGAATCTTATTTTGTTTCCATTCAATTTAATTTAGTTTCAGATTTACAAGATTTCTAGTCTAAATTACCTGTGGTAATCTGACTGGCAGACATTCAAAATACTGAGATTATAGAAGTGCTCCAGATGATCTCATTGGCTGCTTAACACACGAACCAAAAGGAATTCAGCATTTCACACATGTTTGATAGGACTTTGTGCTTCAGACCTACGAGTCAAGATAATCGCTCGGGAGCTCTCTTCTGGTAAACACTTACGTTACACTGCGCTGATCAAATTTGTACCAAAATGAAGAAATTCACACATTTGACCGGTTCTAGTGTCGTTGACAAAAAGGGACTAGTCTTGAGTATTTTATGAAAGTCTGAAGTTTGTAAGTGGTTTATTTTAGGAGATATTCACATGTGAACATTCCACATTGTACAGAAACTCCATGTGGCATGTTTCATACAGATTACGAGACATTACAGCAAGCACTAGATTACAAGAAGCCTACTGAATGACTGAATGTGTTAACTTACAAGCAGTCATGGGTCAGTGACTGTTTCGGACATTCAAAATATCGGGTTGGACTAAATATCTTCTGTCTAGTTTCGAGTGTCAACTTGTATCAGAGACAGTCAGTAACATTGCATAATTGATGTTGGGACAATAAATACAGACTTGATAGCCCTTTTCCTTGTTTTAAAGACAATAAACCAACTTAAAGTAAATTTTAGACTTTTTTTTTTTTTCAAATGAGCCATGCAAGAATCCCTACTGGTCTATAGTTTAACTAAATTTCAGCCACTGCCCATAGACTGGAGTTACATGGCCTTTGTGTGGTAGGCATTTAGCCAAATGTTTGTCAACTCTGCTTTTGTCAGCTAAACCAGTACCTACCATCACAAAGTGAAGGAACAGGCAAGCTGAAACCTATCCAGGTAAGTGGACTGATTGTTTAAACGATAGGGAGAGACCAACCCACCCCACTGCAACCTGTACCTGGTCTCCTAACTTCAGAACTTCAAAGAACTTTTCCTACATACCTTGTGGGTTAGCACTACAGCAAGAAAGGATATTGCGGAGATATGGCTTAGCCATAGCCTAAGTCTTCTGTGAAGATTAGGAGGTAGGAGATGAGGTACTGGCAGAAGTAAAGCTGTAAGGGAAGGTTCTGACTCCTCTTAGGATAGCTCAGTTGGTATAGCACTTGCCCAAAAAAGGCAACGGTCCCAGTTTTGAGTCACAATGTGACATACAGTTTCAATCTGCCAGTAAATTTCAAATCAGTGCAAGCTCTGCTGCAGAATGAAAATTCATTCTGAAAAATGTTCTTAATTACAGCCCTTGAACTTCAGTACAGTACAAACACTTCATATTTCACTTCCATTTTCAGAACTGATATCAGTGTGTTTCAAAACAATAAATTGTTTAAAATTATAAAGAATGTAGCTACCTAAACTGGTTGCTACATTTTTTATAATTTTATATTCCATGGTCACTGCATAGAAAGGGAACCTAATGGAGCCCAACATTGTTTTTTTACATGTGGAAGAACAAATGAGAACAGAAGCCCTGATCTAAAAACCTCATTCAACAACATTACAGAGCATCAAAAAATAAGACCATTAGCTCCCAGTACACTATGCTGACTCCTCATATCCTTCTGAAATAATTTGTCTGGGCAAATAATCAAGCACCTCAAAGAGTCATTTTTACCTTCTCTGCAATTGTGATACTTAATTTTAAGATTTGGTTTATATTAGTATGTTTTGTGAGTGTTCACTCACATTTTGTACGTACTTACCAATGCCAAGAGCCTGAGCAAATGTAACAAAAAATTTGTTTGCTTCACTTTTAAGAAAGCTTGGAGAAACAACAACAATTAATCGGTTACACCTTTCCGATATTAGTCTCATAATTGCTTCATGTTCAAATGCAAGGCCACCAATCAAATCACGATCTCGTAAACACAGCTGGAACAAAGTAATTCATTAATAAACACAAGGATATCAAAAGATTGTAATTATAATCAATATTTTCTACATCAGCAACAATAACAACAACAATAAGTAAGGCATAAAGCCTACTTCCTTATCACTGTGACTGATTCATGTTAAGAACATTTGTCTTTGTGATTTTGTAACACAGACTACACTTCACACTACATACATCCTCAATGTAAGACTAAGTGTTCACTGACAGAAAAAAGCTTAATGTGGTACAGAAAATAAGAGATTTTATACAAAAATAAATTTCACTATTACAGATTTAATTACTCACAATGGTATACAGCAAACCAATAACCTCCTACCCAAAATTACATTACTATCTTGTTGATATTGACAGATTTACACACTTTCCTTGAGCTACTTAGTTACACAGTCCATCCCACAGAAAAGGTGACTGATGTGAAATAAAACACAAGATGACGTTTGTTTGTAGTGTACATGCCTTGTTTATCTAAACTAATCTAATTCGAAACAGTCTCCTTTTGAGTCAGTACACAACTGCAAGCACTGGAAAAATTGTACAAAATAATTTCGATAGTCAACTACTGAAACTGCCTTCAGGACCATTGTTGTAGCCTGCTGGGTATCCGAGATCATGTAGAAATGGTGTCCTTTCATTGCCATTTTCAGTTTGGGAAATAGCTAGAAGTTGCATGGAGCCATATTCGTCAAATAAGGAGGGTAGTCAAATGTAATGACACCTTTTTGAGCCAACAAATGGTGTACAATCTTGCTTTTGTGCACTGGAGCATTGTCGTGCAACTAACACTGTGTTCCTTCATTGTGGTATTCGGGTCTCATCTGAACAAGCATCGCCCATAAACAAGTTAGAACACCCAAGTGATAATGTGCTTTCACCATTTCACCTTCTGGGGTGAATTCTTTATCCACAATTTCTTTGGAATCAAAGATGACTGTGAGCAGTGTCTTGACATCCACTCTGCAATGTTTTGATCATCCATGAGCAAGTGGAACACAAAGCGACAACAGATCATCTTTTTGCACAAATTTTCAGTCTCAATACAATGCATAGTTGTTTTAGGAATATAGGTAAACTCCTCAAGTAACCTGGTAGATGCACAACAATCATTTTCAGTCACTTTTCAAACATTTTCTTCAGCTCTAACTGTTGCTGATGCTACTGGGTGTCAATCGTCTCCAATGCTCTCTCTGCCATCATGAAATCTTGCATACCACTTAAAAATGTTTTTACAATTCAATTCTTCACTACCATAAACACTCTGTATCATTTCAGAAGTTCCTGTGGCACTCTTAACCACTGTGCAACAAAACTTAATGTTCGCACATTGCGCCATTACTCTTTTCTCGACCAAGGGTCAAAACATACTGTCACAGTTTTGTTTACTACAAGCAGTCTGTGATGCCAGTACTCTTCATTTTAAAATGGCAGGCAGTCAAAACACTATGCTACTCAATTCTTGCATCAGATCACAGATGGCAGCAGTGGTTCCACAAATATAAGGGGCATTCAAAAAGAAATGAGCTGGAGGCATAATTACAGAAACCAGTACCTGCATATTAGAAGTATTGACCCTTGCTATTGAGACACTTGTCCGATTGTGACAAGGCGGTGAATGGCTGTCTCATAAAATTCCCAGGGCTGCGATGTTAACTAGTACTGCATGTACAGCTGAACTTCATCGTCTGAGGTGAATCGTTTGCCCCTATGCTGATGTTCTTCTTTGACCAAGATGGCCCCCTTCTGATTCACTTCCTACAGCATGGGACGACAGTGAATGCCCAGCATTACTCAAAAACCTTTATCACCTTTCCCAAGCAATCAAATAATAACCACCACACAATCTTATTCTGCTGCATGACAATGCAAAGCCTCATACAGCCAACACAGTTGCAGCACCCCTGCAAAAATTCAAATGGGAGGTTTTCTGCCACCCTCCATACAGAACGGACCTCTACCTGTGATTACGCCATTTTTGGTCCCCTTAAGAAGGTTCTGAGGGGCAAACGATTCACCTCAGACGACGACATCCAGAACTGATTAACATAGCAGCCATGGGAATTTTATGAGACTGCCATTGACAGCCATTCACTGCCTTGTGTCATAGTGGGACAAATGTCTCAACAGCCAGGGTAAATACTTCTAACATACAGGTACTGGTTTCTGTAATTATGCCTCCAGTTCATTTCTTTTTGAATGCCCCTTATATAAAATCAGTCACCTTTTCTTTGGGACAGACTGATTATGTATATTAATAGCAGTAGTTAAGACACAAAAAGAGAAAAAATAACCTCAAAGGTACGCTATGTGACTAATAGTATTGCCTCAGAAGTAATTCCTGTACTCACAGTAAGTCACCTGATTATTTACTTCTTACATTACGTACATCGCTTCACAAAGTGGACTGCTCGATAAGCTTCTATAAAGTCATCACAGATCATAACAAGTACTGCGTTAAACAGGAAAGAATTATTTCTATTCCTGCCAATACTTAACTAAGGGATGAGATGTACAGGTTTGACAGTTGATTGCACCCGTCTTTCTCATTACAGTCTAGAAAAAACATATGTCAAAAACTGAAAGTGGTATCGTCACCAGATATTTGAAGCCCAACTGCACACACATCATTATCTTAAATTGACCCCAATGAAATGTAGTTCTGAAAGACAGGAACTGATTATTTTGAGTACACAACAACACAACCACAGTCAGCTAATTAGATCAGCTGAAGCTGTGTCAGTGAGGTACAAAATTTTCTCAGTGTTCAAGTCATAACCATGTTGGAGTTTATCATGTAGCGGATCTCTGACTTACTACTGATGAGGTGACATCACCTAGAGTAGGATTAGCATTCACAAATGTAGGAAATGGACAGTGAAAAGAGTGTGGTACACGTCTATGTCAGAATTATAGAGCAGAAGTAGAATGTCAGCAACACCACAATTTCACTCAGAAATCAAGATTTTAATTTTAGTTCTTTGTCAACATTCCACTCCTATTGTCTGTACCCCAGCTGCTGCACTAAAGAAATAACCAGTGTGTGGTGAATCAACAAACACACATCTATATTTCAACCCCTTTTGTTACAATGAAGTCCCAGTAAGGCAAAGTATAACGTCTTTGTATCTTCAAGGGAAGTTTATGATCTTTAATACGGCCACATTCTGCCATAATAAGGCCACATTCTGCTATCTGTGACTTCTCCAAATTTCTGAATTTGATATGATGTTTAGGTTCAGATCAGAGCACAGACATTGTACAAAGAATCACATAATGAACACATTAACATACTTACTGAGTACATAGTATGTCAGATTTTATGTTCCTGACATTAACATTTTATCACCATTTACGACATTTTTTTATAGTTCCCTCAAATTTTCTATGTCCACATGTTAATTCACACCTGATTTTGTATCAACATATTTATAATTTTCACATGATTTACTTCATGAAAAAAATGTTTGTGGAGAAAAAATTGACATAAAATGACACTGGCACGATGTTGACCATCAAGCAGTGTTGACGAACATTACGTGCTTAAGTTTTTTGACAAAAGGGCACTCTATTCAGTGAATTTGAACCAGTAAACATACGAAAATTTGAACAATTCATGTCATATCACCTGCTCCTGCCAAGCTCTAATTGGCATGCTGGCGGATGGGAGTAACTAGGTTCATTTGAACAAAGATACCATGACCAATCACAGTCATTTCCAAATTGTCTACTCCACATGCACAGTTTTGTGATTGTTGTGATCGTGGTGACACCTCTGTTGAACCCAATGAGTTCAATACTAAATTGAAGAGACTACTCAAAGGCATCTTTGCCTAGGAAACTGTGACACTCTTTGATGGAGTCACCATATTATGTTAAGACTAGTTAGAAAGGAATTTTTTTTTTTCGTATTTTTATCTCATTATAAAATTTGCAATTTTCTGAATAAAATGTGTGTGTGTGTGTGTGTGTGTGTGTGTGTGTGTGTAGTATTTTATTTTCTACACTGGTTGAAAATGTTAAAATTTTTATATGCATTACTTCAAAATCTAATAAAATCAGTAATTTTTTATATAGAAGGCTGTGGATTACTGTGTTATAAAGGTCATGTACAGAAGAGGATGGGCAACAGGTTGTGGAAGTTGAAACAAAGTTTGAGAGACAAGAAACATCCTGATGGTAAAACCATAAGAGGCAGGATGAGAGACAAAATGATTGATGAACTGCAGCAGTATTATGGAATGGCCATTAGAAATAATACTGAGGATTTGTTGAAAACAATGAAGGCAGTATAGGCTACCTTCTTCCACAGACTGTCAACTGATGGAAAACCAGTACACCACCTTTGCCCTCCTGCAGCTGATTCATGGTGCAATTACCGCAATGCCCAGTACTCAAACAGTTCATACAGCCATAAACATTCCATACCAGCAGCAGTCTTCGCTATCATAAAACCTGTTTACGAAGACCTGGCAAATCCTGAATTACTGAAGAAGTGTCTGCATGGTCAGACTCAAAATCCCAATGAGTCGTTCAATAATCTTATATGGACTCGCTTACCAAAAAATGCTTTTGTTAGAAAGAAGACACTAAAAGGAGGGAGCGTGGGGGGGGGGGGGGGGGTGTCAGTGATGCTGTTATTGCTTTTAATGATGGCAACATTGGTAGGGTGAAAGTGCTACAGCATATGGGAATTAATCCTAGAGCAAACTGCATCAGAGAACTTGAATGGATGGACAAGGTTTGCATTGATAAAGCAGAGTATGCAGCACAGCTGGCCACTAAGGAGTCCAGAAAAAAGAAAAAACTTTGAATAAGTTCAAGAGGATGATATACAGTATGGTGCCGGGTGCTTCTGAGTGACTAAAAATAAAAAAAAAAATTACGCATATATTAAGTGAGTCACAGTCTTTTGAAACTTTAGAAGCCGTTCCTGAAAATTTACATTTTCTGTTGCATTTTTTCCTAAATCTCAGAAACCACTTTCAGTAGAGTATTCAAATTTTCAGGAGTAATAACATACATATCCTGAGTGTACTGAACTAAAAGAACAACATAATCTTCTACATCTACATTTATACTCTGCAAGCCACCCAATGGTGTATGGCGGAGGGCACTTTACATGCCACTGCGTTACCTCCCTTTCCTATTCCAGTCGCATATGGTTCGCGGGAAGAACGACTGCCGGAAAGCCTCCAAGCGCGCTCGAATCTCTCTAATTTTACATTCGTGATCTCCTCGGGAGGTATAAGTAGGGGGAAGCAATATATTCGATACGTCATTCAGAAACACACCCTCTCGAAACCTGGACAGCAAGCTACATCGCGATGCAGAGCGCCTCTCTTACAGAGTCTGTCACTTGAGTTTGTTAAACATCTCCGCAACACTATCACGCTTACCAAATAACCCTGTGACGAAAACGCGCCACTCTTCTTTGGATCTTCTCTATCTCCTCTGTCGACCTGACCTGGTATGGATCCCACACTGATAATCAATACTCAAGTATAGGTCGAACGAGTGTTTTGTAAGCCACCTCCTTTGCTGATGGACTACATTTTCTAAGGACTCTTCCAATGAGTCTCAACCTGGCACCTGCCTTACCAACAATTAATTTTATTTCATCATTCCACTTCAAATCGTTCTGTACGCATACTCCCAGATATTTTACAGAAGTAACTGCTACCAGTGTTTGTTCCGCTATCATATAATCATACATAAAGGGTCCTTCTTTCTATGTATTCGCAATAGATTACATTTGTCTATCTTAAGGGTCACTTGCCACTCCCTGTACCAAGTGCCTATCTGCTGCAGATCTTCCTGCATTTTGCTGCAATTTTCTAATGCTGCAACTTCTCTGTATACTACAGCATCATCTGCGAAAAGCCGCATAGAACCTCCGACACTATCTAATAGGTCATTTATATATATATATATATTGTGAAAAGCAATGGTCCCATAACACTCCCCTGTGGCACGCCAGACGTTACTTTAATGTCTGTAGATGTCTCTCCATTGAGAACAACATGCTGTGTTCTGTTTGCTAAAAACTCTTCACTCCAGCCACACAGCTGGTCTGATATTCCGTAGGCTCTTACTTTTTTTATCAGGCAACAGTGCGGAACTGTATCGAACGCCTTCCGGAAGTCAAGGAAAATGACATCTACCTGGGAGCCTGTATCTAATATTTTCTGGGTCTCACAAACAAATAAAGCGAGTTGGGTCTCTCAGAATTGCTGTTTCCGGAATCCATGTTGATTCCTACAGAGTAGATTCTGGGTTTCCAGAAATGACGATACGAGTCAAAAAACATTTTCTAAAATTCTACAACAGATCGACATCAGAGATATAGGCCTATAGTTTTGTGCACCTGCTCGATGACCCTTCTTGAAAACTGGAACTACCTGTGCTCTTTTCCAATCATTTGGAATCTTCTGTTCCCCTAGAGACTTGCGGTACACGTCTGTTAGAAGGGGGACATGTTCTTTCGCATACTCTGTGTAGAATCGAACTGGTATCCCGTCAGGTCCAGTGGACTTTCCTCTGTTGAGTGATTTCAGTTGCTTTTCTATTCCTTGGACAATTATTTTGATGTCAACCATTTTTTCGTTTGTGCAAGGATTTAGAGAAGGAACTGCAGTGCGGTCTTCCTCTGTGAAACAGCTTTGGAAAAAGGTGTTCAGTATTCCAGCTTTATGCGTGTCATCCTCTGTTTCAATGCCATTATCATCCCAGAGTGTATGGATATGCTGGTTTGATCCACTTACTGATTTAACGTAAAACCAGAACTTCCTAGGATTTTCTGTCAAGTCGGTACACAGAATTTTACTTTCAAATTCACTGAACACCTCATGCATAGCCCTCCTTATGCTAACTTTGACATCATTTAGCTTCTGTTTGTCAGAGGTTTTGGCTGCATTTAAATTTGCAGTGAAGCTCTCTTTGCTTTCGCAGTAGTTTCATAACTTCTGTTGTTGAACCACGGTGGGTTTTTCCCGTCGCTCACAGTTTTACTTGGCACATACCTGTCTAAAACACATTTTACGATTGCCTTGAACTTTTTCCATAAACACTCAACATTTTCAGTGTCGGAACAGAAATTTTCGTTTTGATCTGTTAGGTAGTCTGAAATCTGCCTCCTATTACTTTTGCTAAACAGATAAACCTTCCTCCCTTTTTTATATTCCAATTTACTTCCATATTCAGGGATGCTGCAATGGCCTTATGATCACTGATTCCCTGCTCTGCGCTTACAGAGTCGAAAAGTTCGGGTCTGTTTGTTATCAGTAAGTCCAAGATGGTATCTCCACGTGTCGGTTCTCTGTTTAGTTGCTAGAGGTAATTTTCGGATAGTGCACTCAGTATAATGTCACTCGATGCTCTGTCCCTACCACCCGCCCTAAACATCCGAGTGTCCCAGTCCCAATCTTATGTACAATTAAAATTATTTAGGGTAACATACAAAAAAAGTACATCTAATTTTAACCGTGTAATTAAAAAATGTATTTCTGAAAGCAGTGGGTGAAATGCAATTACTGTAGTTCAGTAGACTCAGAACATACAGTGTAATGTTCTGTAAAAGTTTCTTATCAATGGCTACGGTGGTTCCTGATACACATGGAAGCCAAGCCACTAAATTTAGTATTGTAGAGATAGGGCGTTCCATCTCCCCTTAAAGTGACTATTTCTTTTTTAACAAACACGGTCAAGGGTCGAGTTGCATACGGATGCAGTAATCCATGGACAACAGGAAGCAGTATTCAATTCCACCTGTAACTTATAGATGCTTTAGTATAGGGAAAAGGAAACAGTGTTCGAGAAATTCAAATACTATGAAAATGTATCTAAAATCTTTTCAGTTTCCTCACTTGGGCCCAGAACTTTTAAAGAAATGAGTACATGCATTATTAAGGCAATAATGGGCTCCACTGGAACATAGCGTCATTCTTAGCACTCATTTTACCAAAGACAGCTGTGTGTTTCGAACAGGAGCTGATTGACAGCTGCTGAGGTTGATGCTATACCAAGTTTATTCAGTTTTCCAGACCATTTGCAAGTGAAAATCAATCAGAGAAGGCTACTTGTTTGGAATAAACCATCAGTAAAACTGATGTAAAACCATGTATTTAACTAGCAAGAAGGGTACACATTGCTGTCAATGTATAGTTCCAAATTTCTAGTAGCTCGTAACTGTTTGTGATGGGTTCTTTTAATTCTGTTTCAGGAAATGAATAAGATCCTAATGACAAATACATCAGCGAATCTGATGGTGATCATGAGAAGTGTGATGCAATTCAGACTGATGTCTCGCTCAGAATTCTGGCCCCTGGGAAGAGAGAGAGAGAGAGAGAGAGAGAGAGAGAGAGAGAGAGAGAGAGAGAGAAAGGGGGGGGAGATTGCAGATGAAACTGAAAAGACATGAAAAAAAGGTGCAAACAATGGCAGAATAGATTATAGTGCTTTTTTAAAAAACACTGTGTAACTGACAGCTTGGAAAGTGTTCTTCAGGTGAACATTTTAGTGGCTTTTCCTTAGACCTTGTTTTTACGCAACTGAAAAACAGTGGTGCAAAGAAGCAATTTCAGTGATACAGTGAACTAACCAAACAGTTTGTCCTCATTCTGCATTTCTATTCTACTAAAGCATATAGATTTGTATGCTCAATGTTTCTTTTGCCCCATTCCAGTATTCTTCATGGCTAGGTGTCATCAGTAAATTGTGAACCTGGCTATCTACAAGAGGTTTTCAACTATCTAAAACATAATACCAATGATAAATGATATATTAAAGAGGGTGCACTTATTTTTGATGGTATGTCAATTATGAAGCAGCCTGTGTAAAAAAAAAAAAAAAACAACGAAAAACGGTATGAAGACTTTGCTGACTTGGGCAACATTGTGAACATAGATGCAGAAGAACTGACTACTGAAGCTTTAGTTCTTCAGATGGTGTCATATACTGAAAAGTTTAAGTGCCCAATTGCATATTTCTTTGTGGAGAAACTGCCAGCAGATGTATGTGAGGTCAGTGACGTGATTGTGTTGCTGTCAACTGTGAGACACAAGAATCTTGGGTGCTCACTGAATCTGGAAAATGTTGCCCATTACTTCAAGCATCCAGCCAATGATAGTAATATTCATGCAATTCTTGATCCATGCCATATGCTAAAATTAGTTCATAATACTTTAGCCGAAAATAAAATTATTAACTGTGAAGCTGGAGATCTGAAGTGGGACTTTATTTTGAAGTTACATTATCTGCAAGAGTGTGAATCTTTAAAATCTGCCAATTCACTCTTTCTATAATAACAAAAAGAATGTCTCTCTAGCACTCAAGACAATGAGCTCCAGTGTTGCTGCTGCCACTGAATTTCTAGATACTTCGCAGCACCCAAATTTTCGGGACACTTCTGCCACTGTAGAATTCATCAGAATTATTGATGACTGTTTGATGGGCACAACTTTAAGAATGTTCATGCTAAGGGCTTTAAAAACCACTGAGAACTGAAAATGTAAATTACTGGACTGAATTTCTTTGTTGTACAGAAAACTTCCTTCAAACATTAAGGATTGATGGTGTGTGTGCGCATTAGTCCATCCACGAAAAACATTTGTGCTGGGATTTTTGATGTGATTAATGGTGTTTGAAGTCTCTCCCAGGTGTTTCTGTTTCAGGATACTGAACCTCTAAAGTATTTTTTAACATACGCACTCTCACAACATGATATGATGCAAGAAAAAAAGATTGAGTTCTTGATGAAGGTTTGGTGGAACAATTATCCCAACACATCACAGTTCCAGTAATGTGAACGACATTGAGAAAGTGAGCTCTTTCAGTGTTCATATTTTAATGTGACATAAGAAGAAAAGTGATAAGTCCAATGAAGATAGTGAACATACCAGTTACTTTTACACTCCTGATTCAACACTACTCAGTGAACATCACGACATTATTATTTATTATGTATCAGGATATGTTCTGAACCCAAATGATCACATTTACTGCAAGACTCCCGTGGCAAATCCAGTTTCCATTACTATGAAGGTTGACAGGGGTGGTTTGCTTCACCCATCTGTAGCAGTGTATAAAATAGTGCAGCATACAGAAAAATGCTTTAGTTCTGCTCTAGTGAGATTTACTTTAATCTCTAAACATTTTTACTACAGGATTATTAATTTTTCATGTCAATGTTTTGGTCTTTTGTATCGCTATTTACTTGCATCATTCAGAAAATGAAATGCGAAAAGTGACAGCAAGAAATCTGTTGCACAAAGATAAGATTTTTGAGAATCATAATTTGGCAGCAGGCTCAGCAGTAGTATGGAAATTGCGTATGTAAACATGACAAAATAACTGCAAAACTGATTTTGCATGGAATGGTTAGAAGATACAAGGCAATAGCTAACAGTGAACTATAAACACACACACACACACACACACCACAACCACCACCACATGTTGTACATAAATGGCAACTGTATTTGTTCTATGCTGCAGAACAATTTGACACCTTGCCCTGGTTTAACATGGCAACTGTGATGCCACGCGTCATGGTTTTGCTTTGTACATTAAGTTCGTGTAGTAGTCTCTCCAGTTTAGTATTAAGCTCAATGGTCGAACCATATTTGGCCATGTGTAGCCCTAGTTGATAACACTCTCTCACTTTGTGTTGATCAAATGTTTTTTGCTTAAACGTATTTTTTAATGCTGAGCAAAACATGTTTCCAGAATTTAGTCTCATGGTCAAATGCAGTATTTACATATGTATTTTTTGTGATATTTCACATACAAACAATGTAAATGACACTCTGTGTCTGAGTGGTTTTCTACGAAACAGAGGTGGCACAGTACCTGATAACCTCAAGGAGATGACTACAGTGCAAGACACAGAACAACACATATGCAAACACTACACAAAATACTTATGTAAATATTTGCAATTGACAATGGGAAAAAATTCTCGAAACGCGTTGAGCTAAGCATGAAAAAATACATAACTGGTGCAGTGTTTCATTATTTAAATAATGAATGACAGCTGCAGGCTTTCCAAAAAGGTCAATTATCATACACGATATCGAGTCAAATGTTTCTACTTCCCAGACAGTTGTAAGTTCCAGTTACATCAGTTGTTTTTATTAGATAATAAACTTTTATTACATAATAAACAAGTTCCTGCTAAGTATTTTGATGCCTATTACATACATATATAATAACTAAAGTGAAAAAATGCAAGGGGGTGTCTTATAAGTAATTTTTACACCTTAAAATATTATTTCCTGCATTATACATCTTCCCCCATTTTACACCATTTTTTGAAGTCCCTTGAAAAGTGTGAAAGCAAGGTTTCACTGAGTATGAAATATGTATTCAAGATAAATGAAAGCCCAAAGCCATTCAGCCAATGGAAAAAAAATAGTGCAATGGCATTCTTCCCCTCTCTGAAGCAATGCCAAGTAAAACAGGACGCATACTAGGTAAACGTAGTATCAGATCAGTTTCCTGTCTGCTGTGGAAAATGATGGAATTTCTGCATTCAGTAAAAGACTGTCTTAGTACCATGATAGAAATACAAACAGTGTCATGATGCTGTACTGAACATAAACAATATATTCAGTTCAGAGAATTGGAAAAAGACATCAGCCGCAGAACGCAGCTTTACAAATGGACATAAGTTCACCTTTTAACATACAAAGATCTTATACTTCATTCTACTAGGACTCCGCATCAACAGGGGTGGTAGCAAATCAGATGTGAACTAGAACATTTAACATTATGTAGCTACAAGAGGAGCCATGGTCATCAGAGATGGATCATTCACAAAGAACCAAAGCTAAGAATATGATTTCAGGGGAAGTGGCCATGCAGAGGGCTGTCTCCATCCTTCTTCCACCCCATAATTTTAATTACCTGAGGTAATATCCCATTTACAGTAACACGAGGCAACAGACAAGCATATTACATTAATTTTACTACATTCATTTACAAATATGATTTATACACTGTGATACCTTCAATTTGTACTTTGTTTCCATCTGGTCTACAACCTGCATTGCAAAATTCTCATCTTCATCTGCATACAGCAAAAAGGCACTGTAAGTTTGTGGCTTTAAGCCTTTCTCTGCACGAATAACATCATCTGAAAATGAGATCAGTAAAACATTCAGCTCACTGCCAGCAATAGCATAATTCACAAAATAAACTGTCGTACAAAAACATTTTTATCAAAGAAGACAAAAGGAATATTTACTCATGAAAACCTCCTCTCACTTTCATGCTGGGATCTGAATGCCAGCACCTCCCCCCCCCCCCCCCCTCCTTCTCCTCTCTGAGGAAAGAACTATTGGTTCTGAAAGCTAGAACAGTGCTGTGTATTTTTACTTTTATATGTACCTGTTGGCAATACCGGAATTTCACCTCTTCAAGGTAAGCAATTCTGCTCATAATTTTAAATACTAAACTTACAAATAATATGAACTAACTCATAACGGAATTGAAATAATGAAAGATAAACAATATCAGCTATCAAACAAGGAAGAGCTGTTGGGAAAAGAGACATGCGCATGCACACATACTTAAAAATATAGTGGAATCTGGAACTTTTGAAATTTATCAAAACAAGGGGACCTGTGTGAAACTTTTACACTTTTAAATAATGACAATATTTGAGTATTGGAACAAGTGTAGTTGCCAGGATATTGGTATTTGTGGGAATGAAGAGAAAACATCTTTAAAAATGAACCGAACAATGTGAAATAATATCATGAATTTATGATACATCCTTGTATATGTATTTCCAAGCATGTAATTTGGAATGGATTTTTGTGCAGAACATTGCAGTGCCTTGGAGTAAATGATACTTGATATAGGAATGTAATCTTTGTGTACTTTTTATTGTTCATTTTCTTTAATGGCTACAAAAATGTTATTTGATTTAGTTACCCTTGAAAAGTCTACACACAACTGTCCAGGAGTAAAGGCTGGATGTAGTAAGTACAGTCTCACTCTTTGAAGCATTTGCCACTGCAATTTGTTTATAGTGATATCACACACAATTTTAATATGTGAACTACTACTTGTCAATTGAAAAGGTATGCTTGGATCAATGGTGCTAAGTTTACCATGATATTAGAAGTGTTTTCTCAGTGACAATCAGCTGAGCTTTAATTGTAAACACATAAAACTTTCACACTTTTATAGTTTTAAATAATGACAATTTTTGGAGTAGGTGTAATCACTGGGTTAAGAGTACTTATGGGAATGAAGAAAAAACAACTTTAAAAAGGAACTGCATGATGTGATGTAATAATCACTAATCTATGATACATCCTTGTATATACATTTCCATGCACATAATTTTGAACAAAATTCAATTACAGTAAGCACGTTAGGCCACAGTAGCAATACGTAAATCCTAATTCAAGGTGACAATGACAAATATGTTTGTCATTTTGGAAAGTATATTTGTTTAGAAAAGTCAATTTGTGTGATACGCAGAGATAATGGGCTACTGCAGTGGTCACGATTATTATCTATAACAATGCTGTATAGACACTATCCAGTAAATAAGAAATTATCTAGTAAATAAACCTGTAATATGATAACACAAAAAGTGAGTCTTTTCTTCTTGAGTAATACGTTAGTTCTGTAAAATACAGGTATGAAGTTGAGCATCTCTGATGTCCTTTTGCCTGTGATAGTTAAAAGTTTCTATGTTAAAATTTTCCACAAATAATAAGTTTTAGTGCAAAATCGATATGCAATGTCAGAAGCCAGTTAAAAAAACCTTTCAGATGATACCTCATTCATCCCTGGTACAATAAATAAGTGTTAAGAAAGAGAGATGTCGATTTGAGAAAGAATAGGTATAATCCTCTCAATGTTCTGAGGAAAAAGGGCTTATCTGTTGAAGCTAAAGGGAAGTGTCAGTTACTGCAAATTCTATATGGCATTATTGTAGGTGCTTTGGGTTCTGAAATTAGGTTATTAGCCAACAGCGAATTCCTTATCTCTTCAGAAACTGTACATATATCCTTTTCCCCATTTCGGTGAACAGATGTTACTAAATTTCAAAAGCTCAAGTATTAACTCCATTTTATTTTATTTTATTTTATTTTATTTTATTTTTTTTTTTTTGCCTGTGTTATGCTCCAGCTATTACTGTATAGAGGGTGAAAATTATTGAACTATATGAAATAAAAATCATCATAAATTCTGAAAGGTTTGCATTAGGACATTCAAACTGCACAGTTAGCCATGGGGCACGATTGGAATTAGTATGGTTTGGTTTAGCAATGAAGCCCACTTTCATTTCAATGGGTTCATCAATAAGCAAAACTGGCACATTTTGGGGACTGAGAATCCACATTTCACGATCGAGAAGTCTCTTCACCCCAACGGATGACTGCATGGTGTGCTATGTCCAGTCACAGAATAATCAGTGTGATATTCCTTGATGGCACGGTAACTACTGAACAGTGTATCAAGGTTTTGGAAGATGATTTCATCCACATTATCCAAAGTGACCCTGATTTTGATAAGTTTGACACCATCAAAGCAGGAGCGTGACGTCCTGGAGGAGCACTTTTGGGGACCACATTCTGGCTCTGGGGTACCCAGGCACCACTGCATGGGCGTCAATTGGCTGCTGTATTCTCTGGATCTGAACACATGTGTCTCCTTTTTGTGGGCTATGTTAAAGACAAGCTGTACAGCAATAACTCAAAAATGGCTGCCAAGCTGAAAACCTCCATTCAGGAGGTCATCGAAAACATCAACGTTCGGACACTTCAGCAGGTCACGCAGAATTTCGCTATCCCTCTGCACCCACATCATTGCCAATGATGGCAGGCATATCGAACACGTCATAACCTACATCCAAATTCCTGTAGTGATGTTTACATATTGAATACAGTGTGTGCATGCCGTAGTCAGTAACTAATTTACTTTTTTTTCATATAGTTCAATAATTGCCACCCTGCACGAGGATGACATACAAGCACTCCCCTTCTATCATAAATACAAAAAATTGTGCAAATGCAGTGGTCACATGTTAGTTTGGCTCTTGGTAGAGCATCATGGACAGACAGAAAAATCTGAACTGGCCAGTGCTTCAACATAGACACCAACTACCTGCAAAAGCTTGTAAGTAAAGTTTCAAGATCCACTATTTAGTGAAGAGTCTAGGAACATACTACAGCCCCCTATGCACTACACCCACAGTGATCCTGAAAAGAGGGTTAGGTTAATTACAATGTGCACAAAGGCATTAAAGCAGTCATTCTTCCCTGGCTTCATACATGAATGGAACAGAAAGCAACCCTAATCTGTGGTACAACGATAAGTACCATATGCCACTAATTTGCGCATGGCTTGCAGAGTATGGATGTAGATGGGGCTGTACAATTTTTCAAAGAAATAGTGAAACAAACTAAAACAAAGAGAATTAAGTTATATCAAAACAAAGATGGACAAAAAGCAAAGTTCCAACATGTCTTGGAGCTTTTCTTGTAAACTGTTACCAACACTTCTATGATAAGAGTATCAAACCACAGCACTACAATGCTGATAACAGTCAGTCACTCACATTTGGATTTTTCAAATTAAGTTTGGCATTTCAATGTGCAATGCAGAGAACTCTAACATTCAGCACATAGCTGGTAGACAATGTATCATGGGTGCAGCATCTTGTTTACCTCCTGGTGCAAGCAGCAATAGCTGTAATTGCAGACTTGTGTATAAATGATAGTGAACACAACAGTATTTTTAACACTGCATTCATGTAGTGTTCTACTGTTGCAATATGCTAAACATTACACCTTAAGACCTTGTGCCACTGTGCTCTCAAATAGCAAACAAAGCAACAGTTGAACTTCACTGGGAAATAGAACAAACAGTGCAAAAACAGCAAATGTTTCACTTCCAAATGAACAATACTTTTTAGACAGGAATGATGGTGGCAGTCCTCTGGTAAAAAAATTGTGGGAGACAAGGGACTGTATTATTCACTGGAGTGTAAGTGATGTATTGGCAACTCGAGTTACATTAAAGTTGTTACATATCCTGCCGAGGAAACATACCTGTTTATTCACAGAACACCACTTTAATGTAACATTATTCTGTGTTAGTATAATGACTGCTGTAGCTGTAATATAAATTTCTGATATTTCTGGCTCTAGACAAAAAAGATGTTTGTAAATGTAACCCATGAAATGAATAAACCACAATTCATCTACCCTAAGTTGTCCAATTACTGTATTTTAATATTAAGGAGTATCTGGAGTAAGCTTTGGATCAAAGAGATGGGTGCAGGCTCTCTCCTGTCAATGTTTGTGGAATAGAATGATATCCTGCATTTTGAATGCTCCATCTGCAAATGATTCACTAATCACTCAAACACAAAAAACACACACACACACACACACACACACACACACACACACACACACACACACACACACACACACACAATCTATCTCCATAGAATCACAGCTTTATCGTGGGGTAAAAGTGTGGAAACAGTATATTAACAACATTCCTTTTACATATTTCTTACATTTTCATGAACAACTATACATTATGCATAACACATAGCATCATACAAACCTCTGGTAAGTATCTGCTTATCTGTTTCCACATCTAGAACAGAAGCTGATGAGGAAGCCCTCTCAACAGACTTGAGGTATTCAATGGCATCATTTTCTTGGCGGATAAAAAAGAAAGGAAAAAAAATCAATATTTCATATAAGAAAAGAAATTTAAATGTCAGAAATTATTTTCTTTTATACTTACTGTTCTGAAATTACGTCCTGTGCAGAAATCTAAATTTCTCCTTTTAAAAGATAATACATGACACTGTAATAAAATGATTATATTAAAAGTGTAATGAAAGGAAAGAAGGAAGATAAAACACTATGTTTATACAAATGCAATATACTTATCACTTCATAAAACAGATTTCTGCAATGAAATTCAGTGTTCATGTCAAATCAAACAGCACAAATCCTGAATGCACTTTTGCAATTTCATCTTTGTTGGAGCAATGTATGTCTAATGTTAAGAATCTAGATCAGGGGCAATGTCATTACCTACTGCAAGCATGGTAAGAATCTAGATGGTAATAATCTAGATTAGAGACAGTGCCATTACCAATATGTTTAGTGAAATATGCAAGCATATGAAGCAATACCGATCCTCCAATTTATCTCAGAAGATACATGAATGAGGACATACTGAATCAAATTGTGGAGAGCGGGGAGGGGGGGGGGGGGGAGGTTTATGTCAAAACTTGACTAAAAGAAAGGACAGATTGAGTTTCTTAGTCATCATCAAGGAATAGTTAGTCTGATAATTGAGGGAAATAGGTGAGCATGCACGTGTGTGTGTGTGTGTGTGTGTGTGTGTGTGTGTGTGTGTGTGTGTTTTGGGGGAGAGGGTGGGGCAGCACACACGTGTATGAAAGGGGAGAAGAAATTCCGGAGGAGAGTAAGTCTTCGCTACAGTTAGCGATTATTTTTCAAATGGATGTAAGGTTCAGTAGTTATGATATGGTGAAGAGACTTGCAGAGGATACACTAGTATGGAGGGTTGTGTGAAACTAGTGTCCAGACTGAAGACAATAACAACAACAACAACAACATGTGTTCTTATTGGTTACATTCACAGACGCACCATCTGAAAGTCAACTTATCTACATGGAGTAGCAAATAGACGTCCCATATTTGGAAAACCCATGTGCGAGTTGTTCCAGTGGTACTGGTGTGGATGGTGTATCAATGGATAGTGGTGCACCTGCTATTTTCAGTAGGCACAATGGCCTGGTTAGGTGAGCATTGCACATTTTTTCTGGAGAAGTATATTTGTAAAGGTGATTTTCCGATTACTACTCAGCGAGCATTTCATATTCAGTCCGAACTTGGCCAACATGATTCTGTTCCCGATAGAAAAACTATTTGAGTTTGGGTATCAAACTTTGGAACACTGGATTCTGCAGTGAAAAGAAAATCTACTGGCCGATCTTGACTGCAACAACACCGGAAAATGTAGCGCATGTGGCAGCATCCTTACAGCTGTCGGCACTTAAATGTGCAGCTGCCCTAGGATAGTCCGATAGGAGTGTAAGACAAATCTGCACAGAGACCTACACATGCACCCATACACAATGATGATTACCCAAGAATTAAGCAAGTGAGATTTTGAAACTATCACAGCTGTATGTGAGAAAATTCTTCAGAATATTAATCCTGGTGCCATTTTGATTCCTTCAGTTGAGGCTAACTTACACCTGTCAGGTACTGTAGATAAACAAAATTTCTGCAACTAGGCAACAGAACACCCACAGGAGCTTCACCAACGACCACTTTACAGCCACTGTGAGAGTATGGGGTGCCATTGCCGAATTAGGTGTGTGGAATCTGCATTTTTTTCAAAGAAGATATAATAACAATTAATTCAAATTGCCACTCTCACCTGACCAAGACTTAAGTTAAACCATTTCATTGTGGATCATGAAGATGTAGAAGTTTGGTTCCAACAATATGAAGCTACAGCTCATACCTTTCCATGTTCTCTAGAAATTTTGAGAGTTGTTTCGCAGACATCATTTCTATTCACAAGACGACATCGCCTGGCTGCCAAAGTGACCCATTTTATCATCTTGAATCGTTTTCTTTTGGGATACTTAATGGCTCAAGTGTACAAACTTCGGCCTACAAACATGCAAGCATTTAAGGAGGCAACCACCCAGGAAATAGCTGCTATTTGACCAGAAGTGGCACAAAGAACTTTGGAAAGGCTTCATTAGAGCGTCACTATGGAGGATGCCATTTATGGACATAATTTTTTAAAGTAGCTAATGTAAAAAGCATAGTATTTGTTTCTCCACAAATAAAGGTATTTTCTCTGCATCTTTGTTGTTGTTTGTAACTACTTTTGAACTACAGAAGTTTTTTTTTGCGCCAGATCCTGCACAGCAGTTCATTCCATCAACTTGTTAATGGAGAAAAGGAGACCTCCATTAAAGTTTTCTTTTTGTTGTAGGTATGTAACATGCAAATCATTTCTTAACATTTAATTAACTTACTTCTGACATTGTCCAGTGTCACATAACAAATAACAGTGACAACAAAATATTAGCTGCCTCAACATAAGAAATAAACAGAAGGCCTGTTGTAGGGGTGGGGGGGGGGTGGGTGGTGGTGGTGGTGGTGGTGGTGGTGGTGGGTGGTGGTGGTGAGGGAGGGAGGGAGGAGGGAGGGAGGGAGGGAGGAGGGAGGAGGGAGGGAGGGAGGGAGGGGAGGGAGGGAGGGGAGGGAGGGAGGGAGGGAGGGAGGGAGGGAGGGAGGGAGGGAGGGAGGAGGGAGGGAGGGAGGGAGGGAGGAGGGAGGAGGGAGGGAGGGAGGGAGGGAGGGAGGGAGGGAGGAGGGAGGGAGGGAGGAGGGAGGGAGGGAGGGGGAGGGAGGGAGGGAGGGAGGGAGGAGGGAGGGAGGAGGGAGGGAGGGAGGGAGGAGGAGGGAGGGAGGGAGGGAGGGAGGAGGGAGGAGGGAGGGAGGGAGGGAGGGAGGAGGAGGGAGGGAGGGAGGGAGGGAGGAGGGAGGGAGGGAGGGAGGGAGGGAGGGAGGGAGGGAGGGAGGGAGGAGGGAGGGAGGGGAGGGAGGAGGGAGGGAGGGAGGGAGGGAGGAGGGAGGGAGGGAGGGAGGGAGGGAGGGAGGGAGGAGAGGGAGGGAGGGAGGGAGGGAGGGAGGGAGGGAGGGAGGGAGGAGGGAGGAGGGAGGGAGGGAGGGAGGGAGGGGAGGGAGGGAGGGAGGGAGGGAGGGGAAGGTTCAGCACTCCAGGCGATTGCTGCAGCTACAGATGTCAAAATAGGCTGGATCCATGCTGTGCCCTTCCATGTAAGCCTCATCCAGTAAACCCCATCCTAGCAGTCAACCGTAAGTAATTCTGCTTTACTTCTCATTCCGCCCAGTAAGTCTCCCTGACATAGGGTTCTGGGTGATTTCTAAACTGTACCCCTTCTCTAAACCTCTCCAGTCCTTTTCCTTGACCCTCGCCCTCCTTCCTTCTCCTTAAACTCTTCGCCAGAAGGAACCACTGGCTCCACAAGCTTGTGGAAGTTAAATCCGCGTTCGTGTGTGCGTTCCCCGGCCATCACTTTGTGAGTAGATTTTTTTATCTGTCCATTTACATTAAAGTAATTTTGAATTAATTATAGTTTGCATAATTTTTACTCATTGTACCTTAAATAACAGTGTTCCTCTGGCAACGCTTCATTAACTTCTTGCACCACAAATCTGAATTACCAAATTTCATTCTGAACACTGTCTACTGTTTTCTTTTTTTCCTATGCTTAGCTCCCTCCCTCTCCCCTCCCCCCCCCCCCCCCAATAAAAAAAAGTTTTGGTTCAGAATGGCGGGCATGTACACACACAAACAGACGAGGTAGAGAGGGAGAGAAGGGGCATTTAGAGAGAGAGAAAAAAAAGAAGGCAACATCAACATGCAGCTGTCAAAAATTTTTACTATACTGGACTACCACAACGAACATCTATTCTGATGCAATATCAACTAGCAGCATTTAATTCTACCTTTTTATGTGCAAGATCGAAGTTTTTTAGATTACCACATCCACAGCAAAGCCAATAATTTTGCAAAAGCTGTTTTCTCATTCATTATAAAGACTTGTGTTTCACCTACCTTTACCTCCTCATCGCTTACTTGCGAAAGAAGAAAAATACTTATTTTAAAAGCTAAACAACAATGGAAATTTCTGGGTGGAATAATACATAAAATACGGAATACGCAGTCACTTACCTATCCAGGACTGGTGTATGGTACACAAACAAGTAACAGAAAACAGTTAAGATCAGCTTTCAAGCTTTTGCTCTTTTTCTAGTAGGAGTAGGTATGAATTTGTGTACTCTTAGCAGAAAAAGAGTAAGAGCTCAAAAGCTAATGTTAACTGTTTTCTATTACATGTTTCTATGGACCATGCACATATTCTCTATAGGTCAGTGGTTGCTTGGCCTTATTTTACACATTGAAGTATACCATACAGAATAGTGTGTTAATATAATCACATTTAAATTCCTGTTTTGTCTAGGAACAATTGCAATCATCTGCCATTGTTACCAGTATAAAGCTCCAAATACAATAAAATTTGAATTTGTTAATGATTTTACCTTCATTTGAAAGCAACTGTTAGTAAGTTGCCATTATGATACCATGTCTAGGTTGATACAAGAGAAATATAGCTTTGTCACATTTATCAATGCAACCTTTAATAATCCAGCAGCAACTATCCAAATTTTGTCATATTACAGATACAAATATTTCTACATATAGCTGAAGAACATATTGTACTGACTTACTCATTACAACTTCAGTGTCATCTACAATGTCCCATCGATCCAGCACTCCCAAATACTTCTGTAGTAATCCTATGGAGTTCTCTGGCCATTGCTTGAAAACTTGTTCTGTAGGATTTGGGTTTGAAGAAACCTGAGGAATTTTTTCACCGTGCAGGCCAACCAACTGTGCCAGTCCTCTCCAGTCCCTAAAAAGTATATCAACTGCTGTAAACTTTTTATATAAGATATTTGGCCATCCACACTACACAATGATTTGGTGAGATACAGTTGTCTTGCAAATAATGGTAGTCTGTTCTTTATTGCTTTTCTTTGGAAACTATATATTACTTTCAGTTATGATGAAAGTGCAGTCACAACATTTTGGGTTCTGTCACGATTGCTATATATACACTCGTATTTACTGAATTTGTAACTGACAGTTCAATGAAGGAGCACAGTAAATGCCAAAACAAATGAATACTAACGTCTGCAAAGCCATGAGCATAGGGGCACAGCCTCCTCACTAAACTCCCCCATCAGTCAAAGAAGCTAGCTACTGTGAAGGAGCTCCGTTTGTTGGCATGCTTTGTATACTGACAGTATGATTATTGTTTACACTGCTTGCATCAATTAGATCACCATACAAGAGACTCAGTACACAGGTAAGGAATATAGTTCATTACTTACCTCATTAAAACAATGGAAAATCCAGGTTATTGCTAAAAGTAATTTCATTTTTATTAAAGGTGCACATATTTTGACAGATGCTGATGCATGTAAAAATGTGAAAATCAATAGTAAATGAGGGAACTATTTTATAATGTCCTTAGTGCCACTGCATTTCATAAACATATCTGTGCAACTGAAAAAACAGAGGATCAAGAGGGCCATGCCCATTCATCCATTACCACATCGTATTCCATAAATCTCAGCACGAGATAGAGCCTCCACAGATGTGGAACACGCCAGATTAACTGGCTGAGCAGCCACTGTCAGCTAATTCTGTAAAGAGTACCAGTGACTAATTCTAACACGAGCTACCCTACTAAAAATGAAAATTATGGGAATAATTTCTTAATTATTTTACTATACTGGTTATGTCAGAAAAAAATATCAGCAATGCTTAGTATATTGTGTGGGACAGCAAACTGATCAATCTCTAAGTGGGGAACCCCTTTCCAGAAATGCACAGTTTTGACACTGTGGGAGATCAAAGTTCAATAATAGTAGAATCAAAACTGATTCTAAACATGCTATGGAACCCATTAGTCATCAGGTATACTGACAGACCAAACCTACCAGTGTTCTCGCACATGCACTTTATCTTCCTGAAGTCATTCTTTCATCATAATTTGATAGTCTTGTCATGTACGAGTGCAGTAACGATGACAACAACATTACAACATGTACCAGTACATAAGTAATGAAACGACCAATATGCTGCAGCATACTGCACGGCAGAGCTGCTGGACGATCTTACGCAGAAAGATTTCCCAACAAAAACACTCTGTATCGCACTGATGCCCACAGTCACTAAGCAAATACTATGAGGGACTAGAAAGCTGCAAGTAGTTACCACATTTACTGCATGGAGTTCTTCCCAAATTGTATGAGGGTAGTTTGAAAACTTCTTGAAAGGGAATGGAAATAAATGACTTCAATTTAGTTTCCCTGTACATCAATTACTAGCATCCAGCAATGTTCCAATGCCTTGAGCCCATCATGAAAATTAGATTCCCCCAGGCCTGCAAAATATGGTCAACTTCAGTTGTCAGTTCTTCATTTGAAGAGAATCTTCATCCACTGAGGAAACTTTCGAACTCTGCGAAGAGATGGAAGTCCGGTGGAAGCAAATCAGATGAATAAGGTGGGTGTAGCAATAATATGTACTTTATCTCATATTTTTGTCATGGCGACTACATTTGTGTATTGGTGCGCATTGTCTTGATGAAAGAGGACCTCCTTGCTTATCAAACTTTGTCTTATTTATGTATCTTTTGCTACAGTTGGTCCAGGAGGTTTGGTAGTATTGTCCTGCGATTGAGCAGTAGAAAATAATCTATCGGCAGATTACCTTCCGCATCCCAGAAAACTGATGCCATGACCTTTCTGACTGACCCTATTACCTGTGCTTTCTTTGGTTGTGGTGAATCAACATGTTTCCGCTGCTTTGACTGTTGTTTTATCTCTAGAGTATAGTAGTGGACCGAAGTTTCACCTGTGCTTATAAACTAGCACAAAAATCTTGCTGGCGGTCCACACTCAGCTCAAACTGCTGTCTTTGAACAAGACTTTTTGTACAACTTTGAAGGGGTTCCACACGCCACACTGATTAAGTGTGAATGTACAAACTGTGATTATTTGTGATTGGGTCATACAGACCACATCCAACGCCAGCTAGACTGAAGAATCAATACACCTAATTTTCCTTGGAGAGGCTCTTCCCTCCTTCCAAACAGGGATGTCACAACAGGATTGTCAGGCAGTGTGGCTGCAAAACGAAGGAGCTGCAGCTCATTTTCATGCCAATGTATGCCATGAACCCAAACTGATGAACTGGCAGAGGTCAACCACAGCCACCAGATCTTATACATCTACATGTACAGACACAGTCAATTTGATGAGCATGGCACAGGGTATTTAACATGTGTCGCAATGACACCCCTCAGCATAGGCTTAAAAACCCATGGCCATGTGGGCAAACCAGCTTCCTGACCAACTGCCATAGCACCAGCTGTCCACACATGCACCACCTAACTGCCGACTCCTGATGTCGGCACCATGTCTGCGGGGTCGCAAGCCGACACTGTTCTCAGTTGAGCCGGCACTCCCACCGGCGACCACATCCCGCTGTGGCCAAGTACGCCACCTTTGGATTTTCTGAGGCAGCCACTGCTGTCTGGGGTTCAATGCACACCTTCAAGCCACTGCCAACAGCCACCATTTGAGAAAGTATTTGCTAATGAAGCATTTATGATCCTACGACCACTGAGGAACTGTTAGTTCACACCCAACGTCCAGCACGCCATCCTGGCACATAATAGTGTCTGCTCCCCCCCCCCCCCCCCCCTCCAAACACTTTTACACATAGTACCATTTGCCATAGTTCTTTCCAGTCCCAATTGTTTATGAAGCATGGGCAGAATGACTGTTTACATGCCTTTGTGTGTGCTGTACTTAGCCTAATTTTGTCTTTACAGTCCATACAGAAGTGATGTTTAGGATGCTGAAGACTAGTTCTAGAGTTTTCATATAATATTGGTTTTTGAAATTTTGTAGGAAAGCTTTTACTTTGTTACCTTCAATGTCGTTTCAAATGTCATTCATGAGTGACTGGACAACCTTTACATATAACCAGAATTTCTTTGGGTTTTGTGAGAGATCTTTTTAATGATACTGTGCTACAGTAGACGCTGAAGGCTTCCCACAACACTTTTGACAGCTGAAATGCATTTCATTCAGTATCTCTCTACCTTTAGCCCAACAAATTTTTCCTCCTTTTTTTGACCCCTATTACGCACTACTTTCTGTTTCTTCAGAAGGTTCCTCCTCCTCCTTCCCCCCTCACACACACACACACACACACACACACACACACACACACACACACACAGTGACTGTCTGTAATGGAGGGTCCCTTCCACCATGAACTCTTCTATTAGTTACATAGCTATCAACAACATGAACATCCTCAAAGAGATCTGGTTTGTGTGTTGCTATTAGGTCTAGGATATTTCCGTAATGAGTGGGATCCCAAACTATTAGTTCTAGGAAATTTTAAAGCTCACAGTGTTGGGTTTTAGCCACTTTCTGGCAGTATATTATATGACCTCCACCGAGTTTCTGCACTACTACGAACCATGGACATTGTTGTGAAAGCTTTAGCAACTGATCACTATGATTTTAATTGTTATATCTGTGGGAGTTGTTTCTTTGAATCCTACCCTAGAACTTTGGTATCTCCTACAGGTATCATTATCTTGTGTACATTCCAAAACACAGCCAGCCACATTGGTAGCAGCCCATAATGTGTACTGCACGCTTGACCCATTTAGGGGGACCCAACAATTCTCAACCTTTGGCGTAAGTTCAGGAAGTCAAAGAACCTTCAACATCTCTGGTTCAAGCCTTCAACTCAGCTGTGAACCAGACAGCTCCAATCAGTTCTGGGAACAATGCAACAGACTGTGAGCTTTGTTGAAATTGTGAGCAAGGCTGGTCTTCCCAATTCTCTCAGCCAGTCATTGAAATGCCCAAATGGAACTTCAGACTCCCAGACGACAGGCATAATCCAATCCAGCATATGACACATTCTGGAGTTGGTTGTACACTGTTCCTTCAATGCTACTGGATCAGTGTCTTCAATGCATTTAACAAAGCCTCTAGGTATATACACAGAGTGGACAAGGTGATCCCTCCAAAGCTGGCGTTTCACTAGGGGTACCATCATTCGCTGCAAGCTTTAAATGTTGGTGATTAACATATCTCTACTCTTTTGTGTTTGCTTTCCCTTGACAGAGCACATGGCGTTTTTCTCAACAGGTTGCGTAAGTCTCACTGACTCAGGTTCAGTTTCAGTGGCAGGCAGTAACGACGTTGAACTTGTTGTTAAGGGAGTGGGTGTAATAACCTGAGTTCTCCCTGATCCCTGTGTCCCCCGCACAGAGCCTCTAGACGTGTCACTAACATGCCTCTGACATATCACTCACCATCGAGTGGACAAGCGATGATGGATCCTGTACTTCCAGCCAAGGAGATAATACCGGTTGGAGAGGCTAGTACTTGAAATGCAACTGGTATCTCCGGTACATATCTCTCAGCATTTACCCCATACACTCTTTCATTGCAGCTCCCAATCACTTGGCACCATTAAGAGTGATTTCCAGCTTCTTACAATCAGCAACTATCTCACTCCATGCCAAAGAACAGCATTCACAGTAAGGCTCAATCTTACTCTTGAAATGTTTCTCTGAACTCTAAATAGTTTACTTTAGAGTAGTTTTTCTGATACTGTTTTAATTTCAGGATGTATTATGCTAAAAGTATTGTATAATATAAGAGTATGTTGTCTCATATTTTATTTTGTTGCTGCTTCAGAAAGCTGACTTATACCTGCTCAGTGGGGAATTTTGCCCACACGTTCAGTGATCCCTTCTAAGGAAGGTCTAATAGTTGCTGATGAGTCATCCGAGCTGAATGGCCGTGGTCAAAGAAACTTCTCGGCTCTCAGTGTTTTGTTCAGAGCTGTGCTGGACATCTTCGAAGGTGCTTCTGGTACCACAGAGTCTTGCCAACTTGTCAGGAACTGAAAAGTTTTTTCGACCACTTCCATACTGCCTGGAAGACTCGTCAGCAACTATGACATCCGGTCGTTAAAGCCTTCATTGTATTGATAGTCTAATGGAACAATGTTCTATTCTGTTGCTGTAATACTGAACGCACAAAGGGAAGGAAGGAAGGAAGGAAGATGTAGAGTTTAATGTTCCATTGACAGTGCGGTCATTAGAGATGGAGAACAGTTCAGATTACGAAAGGATGAAGGAAATCAGCTGTGTTATTTTTCAAAGAACCCATCCTGGCATTTACACAGAAAATCTAAATCTGGACGGACAGACAGGGATTTGAACCTCTGTCATCCCAAATGCGAGTCCAGTTGGCTAACCGCTGCCCCACCTGAACATACAGTTGCACTTACTTCACTATGTGCATCAGCATCTACACTGCTCTTCTTGGGTTTCCTAACGAAATGTGGAACGGCAACACATCACCACATATGAACTATGAAATTATAATGAAAACTAGACCTTTAGCTGCTTACATGTATTGATAAATATCAACGGGGACAGTTGAAAAATGTATGCCCCGACCGGGACTCGAACCAGGGACCTCCTGCTTGCATGGCAGACGCTCTATCCGACTGAGCCACCGAGGACACAGACGATAGTGCGAGTGCAGGGACTTATCTCTGGTACATTTTCAACTATTTATCAATGCCTGCAAGCAACTAATGGTCTGGATTTCATTAAAATTTCATTGTTCCATAGCTGCAAGATCACCAGTGGTATCTGTACAGATACCAGCTTCGTACATATGAACTATTCTCTAACCTTAATTTCTGGCAATGTTTGCCTTTCCTGTAACTAGTTTTATGAGGTCATTCCAATTTACATCACTCTGGACACACACTCCCAGATAAAGTGATCTTTCCAGTGACTAACAAACCTTTCACTGCAACTTTCTGAAACTGAAATTTTGCTCTAAAGATCTGCATCATCTGTCAACAACTATACAGAGCTTTTAATGTTACCAAAGAGGTGAGTTTCATATATTGTGAGCAGCATAGGTTCCACAAACTTCCATGGGGCATCTACGTCTACATACATATTGGCAGAGGGTGCCCTGTTGTACTACTATTACTACTACTAGTACCACCAGAGATGTACAAATTCCCCTTGCAGCCTGCTTGTGCTGCGCCTGACAACAGGTTGCGCTGTCAAGCTACCGTGACTAGAGTAGCCAGGTAGTTAGCCCGCAGTTCATTTATAGCAACGGTGGGGGCAGCACAATGAATAGGTCGAACTTTAGTGAGATTGAAAAAAAATTGACAACTGGCGAATACATGCCGGTAACGAAACAGAGCACAAGTGCCACATGGGGAACGTTTTCGTGTACTTATGAGGCCGCTTCAAATAAATCAGTAGGTGTGTCTCAATACAAACTGTGTAAAAAGCTCTTAAGTACTTATTGGCGAACCTTGAGTATGTTACGACGTGTGCAAATTTGACAAGAAGTTCCCTCACTCCGTAAATATCTTGAAAGAGGACAAAGATTTAGTGGCTGAAAAGAGCGTCAAAATGTGTGCTAAGGACCCGAGACCATTTAGCAGTATAGAGGGAGAAGGATTTCTTAATTTACACACACACACACACACACACACACACACACACTGGGTGTTACAAAAAGGTACGGTCAAACTTTCAGGAAACATTCCTCACACACAAATAAAGAAAATATGTATGTGGACATGTGTCCGGAAACGCTTAATTTCCAAGTTAGAGCTCATTTTAGTTTCGTCAGTATGTACTGTACTTCCTCGATTCACCACCAGTTGGCCCAATTGAAGGAAGGTAATGTTGACTTCGGTGCTTGTGTTGACATGAGACTCATTGCTCTACAGTACTAGCATCGAGCAGATCAGTACGTAGCATCAACAGGTTAGTGTTCATCACAAACGTGGTTTTGCAGTCAGTGCAATGTTTACAAATGCGGAGTTGGCAGATGCCCATTTGATGTACGGATTAGCACGGGGCAATAGCCGTGGCGCAGTACGTTTGTATCGAGACAGATTTCCAGAACGAAGGTGTTCCGACAGGAAGACGTTTGAAGCAATTGATTGGCGTCCTAGGGAGCACGGAACATTCCAGCCTATGACTCGCGACTGGGGAAGACCTAGAACGACGAGGACACCTGCAATGGACGAGGCAATTCTTCATGCAGTCGACGATAACCCTAATGTCAGCGTCAGAGAAGTTGCTGCTGTACAAGGAAACGTTGACCATGTCACTGTATGGAGAGTGCTACGGGAGAACCAGTTGTTTCCGTTCCATGTACAGTGTGTGCAGGCACTATCAGCAGCTGATTGGCCTCCACGGGTACACTAATGCAGATGGTTCATCTGACAATGTGTCAATCCTCATTTCAGTGCAGATGTTCTCTTTACGGATGAGGCTTCATTCCAACGTGATCAAATTGGAAATTTTCACAATCAACATGTGTGGGCTGACGAGAATCCGCACACAATTGTGCAATCACGTCATCAACACAGATTTTCTGTGAACGTTTGGGCAGGCATTGTTGGTGATGTCTTGATTGGGCCCCATGTTCTTCCACCTACGTTCAATGGAGCACGTTATCATGATTTCATACAGGATACTCTACCTGTGCTGCTAGAACATGTGCCTTTACAAGTACGACACAACATGTGGTTGATGCACAATGGAGCTCCTGCACATTTCAGTCAAAGTGTTCGTACGCTTCTCAACAACAGATTCGGTGACCGATGGATTGGTAGAGGTGGACCAATTCCGTGGCCTCCACGCTCTCCTGTCCTCAACCCTCTTGACTTTCATTTATGGGGGCATTTGAAAGCTCTTGTCTACGCAACCCCGGTACCAAATGTAGAGACTCTTCGTGTTCGTATTCTGGACAGCTATGATACAATACACCATTCTCCAGGGCTGCATCAGCACATCAGGGATTCCATGCGATGGAGGGTGGATGCACGTATCCTCGCTAACGGAGGACATTTTGAACATTTCCTGTAACAAAGTGTTTGAAGACACGGTGGTACATTCTGTTGCTGTGTGTTTCCATTTCATGATTAATGTGATTTGAAGAGAAGTAATAAAATGAGCTCTAACATGGAAAGTAAGCGTTTCTGGACACATGTCCACATAACATTTTCTTTCTTTGTGTGTGAGGAATGTTTCCTGAAAGTTAGGCCGTACCTTTTTGTAACACACACACACAGATATATATATATGCCCACATGAGCCAACTTTCATGGTAACCCGCAAACGATGTCAAAATCTTTTGTAACGTACTGGTTTTTTTTTTTTTTTTTTTTTTTTTTTTTTTTTTGTTTTGTTTTAGGGCGCAAAACTGCTAAGGTCATTAGCGCCCGGTCTGTGACTTAGGAAACAGTAAAAAAACGAAAACGGAAACTAGCAGCAATGGGAACGAAAGTCATAAAATTGGAGAAACTAAAAGCAGAAGGAAGGCTTAAAAATTCACTACAGAAGGGGGTTGGTTGTCCCAAAAAAAACTTCAAATGACTGACGACATTTCACTGGCACGAATGAACTCTAGAACGCGATCGGCCAATCGCGTGTCATCGGCTAAAATTGACGATATATCAGGCGACAGCTGTAGATGGGCGCGTAACGGAGTAAAATAGGGGCACTCAATTAAAAGGTGTCTTACCGTCCACAACTGAGAGCAGTGGGGACAGAGTGGGGGAGGATCGCCGCTTAAAAGATGTCTATGGCTAAAAAGACAGTGCCCTATCCGGAGTCTAGTTAAAATTACCTCCTCCCGACGACGCGTTCGGGAGGAAGAGGTCCAAAAGCACAAGGAAGAGTTTTCACGTCCCGCAATTTATTTTGGGGAAGTGTCGACCAGTGCGCGTGCCATAAATGAACAACACGACAACATAAAACGCTCCGTAGATCGGCGACGGAAATCGATGGAATAGCTGGCTGAAGAAGAGAGACTGCAGCCTTGGCTGCAATATCGGCCGCCTCATTTCCGCAGATACCAACGTGTCCCGGGAGCCAGAGGAACGCCACCGAGACGCCCCCCAGATGGAGCAAGCGCAGACAGTCCTGAATCCGGTGGACCAGAGGGTGCACAGGGTAAAGAGCTTTGAGACTGAGGAGAGAGCTGAGAGAATCGGAGCAGATAACGTACTGTATCCGCTGATGGCGGCGGATGTAGTGGACAGCCCGGAGAACAGCGTAAAGCTCCGCAGTATAGACCGAACACTGGTCGGGAAGCCGAAAGTGATTTGGGGTGTTGCCAACAACATAGGCACTCCCTACACCTAATGATGTTTTCGAGCCATCGGTGTAAATAAATGTGGCTTCCATCATTTGTGCACATAGAGCAGCAAATGCCCGACGATAAACAAGTGAAGGGGTACCATCCTTGGGAAATCGACAAAGGTCACGGAGCAGGCAGATCCGGGGACGGAGCCAAGGCGGTGCTGTACCCCAAGTTGTCAAGAAGGTTTTAGGAAAGCGGAAGGAAAGAGAATGGAGCAGTTGACGGAAGCGGACTCCCGGTGGTAGTAGGGATGAGGGGCGACCTGCATACCCTACATCAAAGGAGGCGTCGAAAAATATGTCATGGGCTGGATTAGCAGGCATGGAAGACAGATGGCTGGCATAACGGCTCAGAAGGACTGCTCACCGATTGGACAGCAGAGGTTCAGCAGTCTCAGCATAAAGGCTTTCCACAGGGCTGGTGTAAAAAGCTCCAGACACTAAACGTAATCCACGGTGGTGGATAGAGTCGAGACGCCGAAGAATAGACAGCCGAGCAGAGGAGTAGACTATGCTTCCATAGTCCAATTTCGAGTGCACTAAGACGCGATAGAGGCAGAGAAGGACCACTCGGTCCGCTCCCCAGGAGGTACCATTCAGGACACGGAGGGTGTTGAGGGATCGCAGACAGTGAGCCGAAAGATACGAAATGTGGGAGGACCAGCATAGTTTTCTGTCAAACATAAGACCCAACAATTTAGCGACATCTGAAAACGGAAGGTTGACAGGTCCTAGATGTAAGGAGGGTGGAAGAAACTCCTTACGTCGCCAAAAATTAACACAAACGGTCTTACTGGGAGAAAAACGGAAGCCGGTTTCGATGCTCCAAGAGTGGAGGCGATCGAGACATCCTTGAAGACGTCGTTCAAGAAGGCTGGTCCGTTGAGAGCTGTAGTAGATCGCAAAATCGTCCACAAAGAGGGAGCCCGAGACATCAGGAAGGAGACAATCCATAATTGGATTGATGGCAATGGCAAACAGTACAACACTCAGCACGGAGCCCTGGGGTACCCTGTTTTCTTGAGAGAAAGTGTGGGAGAGAGTAGTGTTCACCCGCACCCTAAATGTGCGTTCTGCCATAAATTCGCGAAGAAAAAGGGGCAGCCGACCTCGAAAGCCCCAAGAGAACAGTGTGCGGAGGATACCTGTCCTCCAACAGGTATCGTATGCTCTCTCCAGATCAAAAAATATTGCTACTGTTTGGCATTTCCGGAGAAAATTATTCATGATATAAATGGAGAGAGCAACAAGATGGTCAACGGCAGAACGATGCTTTCGGAATCCGCATTGGGCAGGTGTTAAAAGACTGCGGGACTCCAGCCACCACGCTAGACGGTAATTCACCATACGCTCCAAAACCTTACAGACACTACTCGTGAGAGAAATGGGGCGATAGCTAGAGGGGAGAGGTTTGTCCTGTCCAGGTTTCGGAACGGGAACGACGATAGCTTCCCACCATCATCTGGGAAAAGTACTGTCGGTCCAAATTCGATTATAAAGGTGAAGGAGGTAATGCAGACTATGGGTTGATAAATGCAGCAACATTTGGACGTGGATACCATCCGGTCCTGGGGCGGAGGAGCGAGAAGAAGACAGTGCATGTTGGAGTTCCCGCATGGAGAAAACAGTATTATAGCTTTCGCGATTTTGAGAGGAGAAAGCAAGAGGTCGCACTTCCGCTGCACGTTTCTTCGGGAGAAACGCTGGCGGGTAATTGGAAGAGCTCGAAATCTCAGCAAAGTGCTGACCCAACGAGTTAGAAATTGTGACGGGGTCCACGAATGTATCATGCGCGACAGTGAGCCCAGAGACCGGGGAGAAACTAGGCGCGCCTGAGAACCGTCGAAGCCGACTCCAAACTTCCAAGGAAGAAGTGAAGGTGTTAAATGAGCTAATAAAGAATTTCCAGCTTGCCTTCTTGCTATCGCGTACGACGCGACGGCATCACGCACGGAACTGCTTATAGCGGATACAGTTGGCCAAAGACGGATGGTGGCGGAAAACGCGGAGAGCACGTCGCCGCTCACGTATTGCATCACGGCATGCCTCGTTCCACCAAGGAACTGGGGGGCGCCGGGGCAATTCGGACGTGCGTGGTATTGAATGTTCCGCAGCCGTAAGAATAACGTCGGTAATATGTGTGACCTCATCGTCGACGCTGGGAAAGTGACAGTCATCGAATGTCGCTAGAGACGAAAAAAGTGTCCAATCAGCTTGGGCAAACTTCCATCGTCGCGGGCGTATGTATGGCAGTTGAGGCTGCAGTCTAAGGACACACGGAAAGTGGTCACTCGAGTGTGTATCATCAAGGGCGAACCATTCAAAGTGCCGAGCTAGCGGAACAGTACCGACCGCAAGGTCCAAATGAGATAAATTCGTCGTGGAGGCAGATAAAAATGCAGGGATCCCAGTGTTGAGGCAAACTAGATCCACTTGGTGGAAGACGTCTAGCAATGGTGAGCCACATGGACAAGGATGTGGAGATCCCCAAAGCGGGTGGTGGGCATTAAAGTCCCCAACCAGCAAATAGGGGGGTGGAAGCTGACCAAGAAGATGAAGGAGATCAGCTCGTGCCATTGGTGTGGACGATGGAATGTAGACAGTACAAAGAGAGAACGTGTATCCGGAAAGGGAAAGACGGACAGCGGCAGCTTGGAAGGAAGTGTTTAAGGGGATTGGGTGATAATGGAGAGTATCATGGAGAAGAATCATGAGTCCTCCATGGGCTGGAGTGCCTTCAACAGAGGGGAGATCATATCGGACGGACTGAAAATGAGGGAGAACAAAGCAGTCATGGGGATGCAGCTTTGTTTCCTGAAGACAGAAGATGACCGGTGAGTAGGATCGTAAGAGGATCGACAATTCATCCCTATTGGCTCGAATGCCGCGGATATTCCAGTGGATAATGGACATGGGGTGAACAGAAAATGGAGGAATGTGACCAAAGTTGCTGTCAACTCAAAGACTGCTCAGAGCTAGCGACTGACAGCATGGAATGGCATTCAGCCGAAGGCAGAAGATCCTGATCCATAGGTTGGTCAGGAGCAGCTCCTGCCACCAGCGATCGGCCGGTTGACCGGCCACCAGCAGTGCGCCTCGGCGACACAGAAGACGGCCGAGGGCGATTTCCGCCAGGTGGTGCTGTAGATGGGACACGCCTTGGCGGAGAAGGAGAGGAACTGGGTTTCTTTGTAGCCTTCTTAGAAGTATGATGTTTAGATGAAGGAGGAACCGATGGTTGGGAAGTTGTGGTACATAAAAACTCTTCACGAGTATGCTCTTTTTTGGAAGGCTTGGTGTCTGACTTTTGGGCTCGAGATTTAGCAGAACCCGATGAAGGGTGAGCCATAGAGTGGGCAGGCGAAAGTGGTGAGGTTGAACGGGCGATCTTTGCGCTGGCCGATCTGACGACCGTGGCACTAAAGGTGAAGTCGCAAGTCTGCATGGCCGCCTCCTTTGTTGGCCGAGGAGAAGCAAGGACAGTGCTGTATTTTCCTGTCTGAGGCACGGTGGGCTGGCGACTGGCAAATAATTTTCGAGCAGCAAAGGTCGACACTTTTCCTTCACTCTTATTTCCTGGATGAGCTTTTCGTCCTTAAAAACGGGGCAATCTCGAGAGGAAGCAGCGTGGTCACCCATACAGTTGATGCAGCGAGGGGATGGAGGTGGACAAGCACCCTCATGGGCATCCTTGCCACACGTAACACATTTGGCCGGATTGGAACAGGACTGGCTGGTGTGATTGAACCGCTGACACCGATAGCAACGCGTAGGGTTTGGGACATAAGGGCGAACGGAAATTATCTCATAACCTGCTTTGATTTTCGATGGGAGTTGAACTTTGTCAAATGTCAAGAAGACAGTGCGGGTTGGAATGATGTTCATGTCAACCCTTTTCATAACTCTATGAACAGCTGTTACGCCCTGGTCAGACAGGTAGTGCTGAATTTCTTCATCAGACAATCCATCGAGGGAGCGTGTATAAACGACTCCACGCGACGAATTTAAGGTACGGTGCGGTTCCACCCGGACAGGGAAGGTGTGGAGCAGAGAAGTACGCAGCAATTTTTGTGCCTGGAGGGCACTGACTGTTTCTAACAACAGGGTGCCATTCCGTAATCTGGAACAAGACTTTACAGGACCTGCAATTGCGTCGACACCTTTCTGAATAATGAAAGGGTTGACCGTGGAGAAGTCGTGACCTTCGTCAGACCGAGAAACAACAAGGAACTGTGGCAACGATGGAAGAACTGTCTGTGGCTGAGACTCAGTGAACTTACGTTTGTGAGCAGACATAGTGGAAGGTGAGGAAACCATTGTGGAAGAATCCCCCATGATTACCAGTGTCTCCGATGGCGCGCTCCTTCCTTGTGGGGACCCTCTCTGAGGGCACTCCCGCCTTAGGTGATTGTTCACACCTCAGGTCACACCTCCCGACAAACGGACGGAGGGACCAATCGGCACTTTCGGAAGGTATCAGCTCAGGTAATCACCCCTCCCTGGGCCTGGCCGTTACCAGGGGGTACGTACGTGTCCTACCTGTCTACCCGGGGCGGGGAATTACGCATTACCCCGTCACCGGCTACGCATGGAAGTGCGTGGGTCGGCCTTCAGACACGCACAGGGAGGAAAAAAAGAGAAAGGGAAAGGAAAGAAGAGGGGTCTCAAACGCCGCAGCGGAGAAAAGTGCAGAGAGAAGCGGGAAGGAAAAGAGAAGGACAGAGGAAGGACGAAGACTTGCAAGTATAGAAAGCAAGGAATTTGTAACAGTTTAGAGCGTCCGTCTCCAGACGTAGGCACAAACCATACTCCCAGAGGGGGAGAAAGGGAAGGAAAGAGCCAGAGGTGAGGGGGGGGGGGGGGGGGGCGAAGATGGGGGAGGGGGAAGGATGAGGAACGGAAAGGAAGGAGGGCCACATTAGCTCGGGGTCCCGTGCTCGCTACGCACGTGTCCACAAAAGAGTTGTGAACCCCCTGGGGGGTAACGTACTGTATTCCATGCACTGTCCGAAATATTATGTACACAGTGATGTTCCTCTTGATGGTCAAGTGTGCAAAATTTCTTCAAGATCGGACTAAAACTGTAGGTTGGTATAGAAGTGTATAAGTAAAGTACCGTCCTCCATGCACCATTCAGAATTTTAAGCAGACAGCGCCCTTCATCCTGCGTTGAATATCAAGTGTGCCAAATTTCATCAAGATCGGAATAAAAACGTACAATTTGTCCAATTCCATTAGGTAAAGTAACCTCTGCCATGCAACCTACGAAATTTTATGTAGACTGTGACCTTCCTCTTGGGTTAAAGGTATAGTGTGCAAAATTTCATCAAGATTGTATGCAATACACACGGACACAATGAAAAAGCACTTCAGTTTTTCTCAAATTTTCCACTTTTTCGGTTGATTTTCCAAAAATTTTATTTCATAAAAACCTTGTCCTGATAATTACGAGCACAGCAAAAAAAATTTGCCGAAATGGTCCAGCTGTTCTTTAGTTTTACACTTAACACATTTGGCCACCGGGCAAGCATGGGTGGGCTAAAAGCGGAACATGTACACCACTGACTACTACTACTACTACTACTACTACTACTACTAGTTATTTCCTTTCCTGTTCCACTAGCAAACAGATTAAGGGGGAAACAACTGTCTGTACACCTCCATATGAGCTCTAATCTTATTTTCATGGTCCTCATGCAAAATGTACATTGGCAGCTGTAGAATCATTCTGCAGTCAATCTCAGATATCTGTTCTCTAAATTTTCGCAACACTGCTCCTCAAAAAGAACACCACCTTCCCTCCAGTGATTTCCATTTGAGGTGCCAAAGCACATCTGTAATATGTGCAAGGAGTTTGAACCTACTGATAACAAATGTCTGTGAGTTGGCTTTAAACCATATATCAATATCCATGAAAATGTCATTAGCAGATCTTTCTAGAACAACACTCGACATACTATTTATTGCAATACTTGTGTCATCTGCAAACAAAACAAACTCTGCTTCTGGCAGTGTAACTGACGAAAGATCATTAATGTACACAAGAAAAAGCAATGGCCCTAAGATGGATACTTGTGGGACACCACATGTAATTTCTTCCCATTCTGATGATGACTGATGACTTAATTCACTAGTCCCTTGCACTGACACCCTTTGTTTCCTGTTAGTGAGGTATGACTTGAACCATTCTGCAGCACTGCCCGTGACACCATAGAATTCTAATTTACTTAAAAGGATGTTGTGGTTCACACAATCAAATGCCTTTGACAAATCACAGAAAATACCTGCTGCTTGTAATTTGTTATTTAATGAATTAAGTACATTTTCACTGTAGGTGTAAATAGCCTTCTCGATATCAGAACCCTTCAGAAATCCAAACTGTGTTCTTGATAATATGTTATTTGTGGTCAGATGGTTGAGCAGCTGCCTGTACATTACTTTTTCTAAAATTTTTGAGAATGCTGCCAAATGTAATTTGATGGTATCTCTTTATCCCCTTTCTTGAATAGAGGCTTAACATCTGCATATTTTAGCCAGTCAGGAAATGTCCCAGTTATAATTGACTGGTTACACAAGTAACTTAGAATTGTACTAAACTCACAAGAACATGCCTTAATTAACTTTGTTGATATTTCATCATACCCACTAGAATGCTTTGTTTTTAAAGATTTTATTATGGAAGTTATGTCTTTTCGCGAAGTGAGTGATATATTCATGTACCTGAAGCTATTTGTGAAAGCTAGTTACAGATATTGAAGGGCATTATTTACTGATCCTGAAAGTCCCATTCTATCAGTAACGGATATAAAGTACTTGTTAAATAGATTTGCCACACTATGCCCATCGTTTACTAATGTGTCATCTACCCTTAATGCTATTTCCTCCTGTTCCTTTCTGGTTCTACCAGTCTTCTCTTTCACTATATCCCATATTGTTTTTATTTTGTTCCCTGACATTGCTATCTTCTTCTCGTAGTGCATTTGTTCAGACGTCTGAATTACTTTTTTTAATATTTTACAGTATTCCTTGTATTTAGCTAAATCATCAGCATTGACGCTATTCTTGGTCGACAGATAGATTTTCCTTTTTGTCTTGCAGGAAATCTTTATTCCTTGTGTAATCCATGGTTTTATTATAGACTTCTGTTTAATTTGGGTAACTTTTAGAGGAAAACAGTTTTCAAACATGGTTGGTTGGTTTGGGGGGATTAAAGGGACCAGACTGCGACGGTCATCAGTCCCTTTTTCCAAAAAAAAGTAAAACCACCCAAAGAGAATAAAAAACGAACAACAGGAAAGACGTCAGACGACACAGGACAAGAAATACTCCTACAGAGATCAGACGAAACAAATTAAAATCACACAGAGTGTGACAGTGGTTGGCCGACCATAGAGATAAAAAGGAAAAGCCAACCACCGAGAACACATTAAAAACTCAGCGTAAAATCGTAGGCCAATGGCCAGAATCAACACAAAAGAACAGAACAAACACTCAGAGTAAATAATAAAAACCCCCTGCCCGAATAAAACGGAAAACTAAGTCAGCCATACCAGGGTCATCACATAAGAGGGCAGGGAGCGTATCAGGCAGCGCAAATGTCTGCCTGACCACAGCTAAAAGGGGGCAGGCCAACAAAATATGGGCCACTGTCAAAGCCGCCCCGCAGCAACATACAGGAGGGTCCTCCCGGCGCAGTAAATAACTGTGTGTCAGGTGGGAGTGGCCAATGCGGAGCCGACAAAGGACGACAGAGTCCCTGCGGTTGGCTCGCAGGGATGACCGCCACACAGTCGTCGTCTCCTTGATGGCACGGAGTTTATTGGGCATGATCCGATTGCGCCATTCAGCGTCCCAAAGCGCAAAAACTTTTCGGCGGAGGACTGCCCGCAAATCAGTCTCTGGGAGACCAACGTCCAGAGACTGCTTACTCGTGGCCTCTTTCGCCAGGCGGTCAACATGTTCATTGCCCGGGATACCGACATGACCGGGGGTCCACACAAAGACCACAGAGCGGCCGCAACGCGCAAGAGTATGCAGGGACTCATGGATAGCCATCACCAGACGAGAACGAGGAAAACACTGGTCGAGAGCTCGTAAACCGCTCAGGGAATCGCTACAGATAACGAAGGACTCACCTGAGCAGGAGCGGATATACTCTAGGGCACGAAAGATGGCGACTAGCTCAGCAGTGTAAACGCTGCAGCCAGCCGCCAAGGACCGTTGTTCGGAATGGTCCCCTAGAGTTAGCGCATACCCGACACGACCAGCAACCATCGAACCGTCGGTGTAAACAATTCCAGAGCCCTGATACGTGGCCAGGATGGAATAAAAGCGGCGGCGGAAGGCCTCTGGAGGGACCGAGTCCTTCGAGCCCTGTGCCAAGTCGAGCCGAAGGCAAGGGCGAGGAACACACCACGGGGGTGTACGCAGAGGCGCCCGGAAAGGAGGTGGAACTGGGAAAAACCCAAGCCCGCAGAGAAGCTCCTTGATGCGTACGGCGATCGGACAACCCGACCGGGGCCGACGGTCTGGCAGATGGACGACTGACTGCGGGAAGAGGACACGATAATTTGGATGCCCGGGCAAGCTAAAAACATGGGCAGCATAAGCGGCCAGCAAACGTTGGCGTCGGAACCGCAGTGGAGGTACACCTGCCTCCACTAGGACGCTGTCCACAGGGCTGGTGCGGAAAGCACCAGTGGCAAGGCGTATCCCGCTGTGGTGAAGTGGGTCAAGCACCCGCAACGCAGATGGGGATGCTGAGCCATAAGCTAGGCACCCATAATCCAGGCGAGACTGGATTAACGCCTGGTAGAGCCGCAACAGGGTAGATCGGTCGGCGCCCCAGCGGGTGTGGCTCAAACAACGCAGGGCGTTGAGATGCCGCCAACACGCTTGTTTAAGCTGCCGGAGATGAGGCAGCCAAGTCAACCGGGCATCAAAAAGGACACCCAAAAACCTGTGGGTCTCCACCACAGCAAGAAGTTCGTCGGCAAGATAAAGCCGCGGCTCAGGATGGACCGTTCGGCGCCGGCAGAAATGCATAACGCGGGTCTTGGCAGCCGAAAACTGAAAACCACGCGCTACAGCCCAAGACTGCGCCTTGCGGATTGCGCCCTGTAGCTGACGTTCAGCTGCTGCAATGCTAATAGAACTATAGTAAAGACAGAAGTCGTCAGCATACAGGGAAGCGGAGACAGAATTTCCTACTGCCGCAGCGAGACCGTTTATTGCAATTAAAAACAGGCATACACTGAGGACAGAGCCCTGGGGTACCCCGTTCTCCTGGACGAGGGAGGAACTATATGAGGCCGCGACTTGCACGCGGAAGGTACGATACGACAGAAAATTTCTAATAAAGATCGGCAGAGGGCCCCGAAGACCCCATCCATGAAGCGTAGAAAGGATGTGATGACGCCATGTCGTATCGTACGCCTTCCGCATGTCGAAAAAGACAGCGACCAGGTGCTGACGGCGGGCAAAGGCTGTACGGATGGCCGACTCAAGGCTCACCAGATTGTCGGTGGCGGAGCGGCCTTTACGGAACCCACCCTGAGACGGAGCCAGAAGGCCCCGAGACTCCAGCACCCAATTTAAGCGCCGGCTCACCATCCGTTCAAGCAACTTGCAAAGAACGTTGGTGAGACTAATGGGACGGTAGCTGTCCACCTCCAGAGGATTCGTTCCAGGTTTCAAAATGGGGATGACAATACTTTCCCGCCATTGCGACGGAAACTCACCCTTGACCCAGAGACGGTTGTAAAGGTCGAGGAGGCGTCGCTTGCAGTCCACTGAAAGGTGTTTCAGCATCTGACAGTGGATGCGATCTGGCCCGGGAGCGGTATCAGGGCAAGCAGCAAGGGCACTCTGAAATTCCCACTCACTGAATGGAGCGTTGTAGGGTTCAGAAGCGTTGGTGCGAAAAGAAAGGCTCCGACGTTCCATCCGCTCTTTAATGGAGCGGAAGGCCTGGGGGTAATTCGCAGAAGCGGAACTCATAGCAAAATGTTCTGCTAAGCGGTTTGCAATGACGTCGGAGTCAGTACAAACTGCTCCATTCAGTGAGAGCGCAGGGACGCTGGCAGGGGTCCGATAGCCGAAGACCCGTCGAATCTTGGCCCAGACCTGCGATGGAGTGACATGGAGTCCAATGGTGGACACATACCGCTCCCAGCACTCCTCCTTGCCTTGGCGGATAAGGAGGCGGGCCCGCGCACGCAGCCGTTTGAAGGCGATAAGGTGGTCCATAGAGGGATGTCGCTTGTGACGCTGGAGCGCCCGCCGGCGATCTTTAATCGCTTCAGCGATCTCAGGCGACCACCAAGGCACAGCCCTCCGCCGAGGGGACCCAGAAGAACGGGGAATGGCAGACTCGGCGGCAGTGACGATGCCGGCGGTGACCGATGTAACCACCGCATCAATGGCATCAGTTGAGAGAGGCTCAATAGCGGCAGTGGAGGAGAACAAGTCCCAGTCAGCCTTATTCATAGCCCATCTGCTAGGGCGCCCAGAAGAGTGACGCTGTGGTAGTGACAGAAAAATCGGAAAGTGGTCACTACCACACAGGTCGTCATACACACTCCAGTGGACAGATGGTAAGAGGCTAGGGCTACAGATTGAAAGGTCAATGGCGGAGTAGGTGCCATGCGCCACACTGAAGTGTGTGGAGGCACCATCATTCAAAATCGAGAGATCGAGCTGCGACAATAAATGCTCAACGGTGGCGCCTCGGCCTGTTGCCACTGACCCACCCCACAGAGGGTTATGGGCGTTAAAGTCGCCCAGTAATAAGAAAGGTGGCGGCAATTGGGCTATCAGCGCAGCCAGGACATGCTGCGCGACATCACCCTCCGGTGGAAGGTAAAGACTGCAGACGGTAAGAGCCTGAGGCGTCCACACCCTAACAGCGACAGCCTCTAAAGCTGTTTGTAGAGGGACAGACTCGCTGTGAAGAGAGTTAAGGACATAGATGCAGACGCCACCAGACACCCTTTCATAAGCTGCTCGGTTCTTATAATAACCCCGATAGCCACGGAGGGCGGGGGTGCGCATTGCTGGAAACCAAGTTTCCTGCAGAGCAATGCAGAGGAAAGGGTGAAGGCTGATAAGTTGGCGGAGCTCAGCTAGATGGTGGAAGAAACCGCTGCAGTTCCACTGGAGGATGGTTTTGTCCATGGCTGAGAACGGCGTGCCGGGACTGGGACGGCAGATTACGCCGCTGGGTCACCTGCTGCCTCCGATTGAGCACCTGTGCTAGTGCTATTGCTATTCACGGCGTCTGAGGGACCGGCGAGATCGAGGTCCTCAGCGGACGCCAGAATCTCCACCTTGTCCTCAGACGCAAAGCTAGAAGGTAGCGATGGGGTGGCTACCACCGCGCGTTCCTTGGGCTTAGAGCTGCTCTTCTTTGATTTCTCACGCCGCTCCTTGGGTTGAACTGGCTGGGAGGGCTTCACCGATTCAGTCTCCGGGACTGAGGAGGATCGGGAAGCCCTTCGACCTGCAGATTGTGGGCACTTACGCCACTGGCTATCGTCAGCCTTCCCGCCGGTGGAAACCTGGGAAGGGAGGGACCCAAGGGACCCCTTGCGAGCGTGAGAAGCCGAAGAAGTTGGACACTTCTCCGGCTTAGAAGCGGGGACCGACGTCCCCGATGGGGGGGATGGTGTTGCTCCTGAGGTAGGTGGCACAGGAGCAACCCGGTGGGTAGAGCCCCCCACTGGCAAGGGGGCAGGAGGAGTTGCACCACTCGTCGATCCGGCCGGAAGGCGCGAAACTGATGGGGCTAGCACAGGTGTTGTAGCAGCGGCGTAGGAAGTTGTCATTCGCACAGGATGTAATCGGTCGTATTTCCGTTTGGCCTCAGTATAAGTCAGTCGGTCCAGGGTCTTATATTCCATGATTTTGCGCTCTTTCTGGAATATTCTGCAGTCTGGCGAGCAAGGTGAATGGTGCTCCCCGCAGTTGACGCAGATGGGAGGCGGGGCACATGGAGTATCGGGATGAGATGGGCGTCCGCAATCTCGACATGTGAGGCTGGAAGTGCAGCGGGAAGACATATGGCCGAACTTCCAGCACTTGAAGCACCGCATCGGGGGAGGGATATAGGGCTTGACGTCACATCGGTAGACCATCACCTTGACCTTTTCCGGTAACGTATCACCCTCGAAGGCCAAGATGAAGGCACCGGTAGCAACCTGATTGTCCCTCGGACCCCGATGAACGCGCCGGACGAAATGAACACCTCTACGTTCTAAGTTGGCGCGCAGCTCGTCATCAGACTGCAAAAGGAGGTCCCTATGGAAAATAACACCCTGGACCATATTTAAACTCTTATGTGGAGTAATAGTAACGTTAACATCCCCCAACTTGTCACAAGCAAGTAACCTGCGTGACTGGGCGGAGGATGCCGTTTGTATCAGTACTGAGCCAGAGCGCATTTTAGACAAGCCCTCCACCTCCCCAAACTTGTCCTCTAAATGCTCGACGAAGAACTGAGGCTTTGTAGAGAGAAAAGACTCCCCATCAGCTCTCGTGCAAACTAAGAATCGGGGCGAATAACTGTTACCTCCATCCTGGGACTTACGCTCTTCCCACGGCGTGGCCAGGGAGGGGAACGTTTTCGGATCGTACTTCTGAGCATTAAATTGAGCCCGAGAACGCTTAGAGACTGCTGGCGGCTGGCCGCCAGCGAGAGATGATGTACCACGCTTCATTGCGGGTCATCCGCCCTGATGCCACCTACTCCGACCAAGGGCCCTCCCCACGGGCGCCACCCAGCCACAGCAAAGGCCACCTGGCAGGATGGCCGTTGCCGGGAGTCCTGATACCCCAGGAGGATAGGCATCTACTCCTTGGCATACGTGGGGAGTTAACGGCGCAGGCATCAGTAGAGCGATCCCTGTGTTGTCAGGGGGCTACAACCAAGAGGGTACATGGCGGCCCCACCACAACGGACTGGCTACCGTGCTGGATCTTAGGTGCAAAACTGTCCAAGGTCGTCGTCGCAGTTAAAAGAAACACTGCAGAGGGCAGCGTGGTAATCGCACCCAGGGACGTATCCCCACCCTAAAGATCGAAAACGAGCGGGACACCATTGCAACGACGTGAAAGCCGGCTAAAGGTCTAATTGCACGACGGATACAGTGCACCATGTAAGGCGCCCTTCCCCAATTGGCTCGCTCTTCGGAATAATTTAGAAAGAAGGAGGTCAAACCCGAGAGGGGACCATCACATAAGGCCAAAACATGTGAGACTCCTTTTAGTCGCCTCTTACGACAGGCAGGAATACCGCGGGCCTATTCTAACCCCCGAACCCACAGGGGGGTTTCAAACATGGTACAGACATTGTTCATGAATGTATTATATTTTTCATTCATGTCATGAGCACTATAAACATCTTTCCAGTTCATATCTTTGAGCAGTTTTCTAAAACACTCAATTTTTGGTTGACTGACTACTCTCCTGTACTCAGATTTAGCAGTCTTGATAATCTGCTTAGAATTTACATCTAAAACAAGGAGCTGCATGTCATGATCTGATAGTCCATTTATAACAGGTTTTATGATATGATTTTGTTCCTTTGATTTGTCTACAAAAATGTTATCAATGGCTGTCCTTGAGGATTTAGTGATCCTAGCAGACACCATAGAGTGTTAAGGGAATGGCACTTGGACAATTAATATTTTACTTCATAAGTTGGCAATAAGAAAACATGTTATCAACAAATACTACGATTTCTGATGGTGGAAAAGAAGTAGAGGCAGATTTCAAATTCTAAGCAGCTTTTGTAACAATTTAAGCAATACACAAACAAATTTTGCTTCACACAGTCACCATCAATGACACCTGAATTTATCACAACACTGCTGAAACCTAGCAACAATTGAAGCAAATGGTTGCTTCTTGTGACTCTGTTCCAAAGATGGCAAACACAGTTTGTTCCAAAAGAGATAAACACAGTCCCACTGAGAAATTGTAATAATAGTAGTAGTAATAATAATAATACAATACAATAATAATACAATACTAGCAAATACAGAATACCCCAGAAGACATGACAATGTAGCAAAAATAATACACCAACAGCTTGCCTTACAACATAAACTTATAAAACAACACGTTCCCACATACAAGTACGCACCACAAAATGTACTGGAGAATGATGAATACAAATTATACTGGGACAGAACCATTGTAACAGATAAAACAACACCACATAACAAACCTGACATCGTACTCACCAATAAAAAGAAGAAATTAACACAACTAATCGAAATATCCATACCCTATACAAAAGAAAACAGGAGAAAAAATTGGAAAATACATCCAACTGGATGAGGAAGTCAAGGACATGTGGCATCAGGATAAAGGTGACATTATACCAATTATACTATCAACTACAGGAGTCATACCACACAATATCCACCAGTACATCAATGCAATACAGCTACATCCAAATTTATACATACAACTACAGAAATCCGTAATTATTGATACATGTTCAATCACCCGGAAGTTCCTAAATGCAATATAACATATACCGTACAGTTAAAAGGAAGTCACGCTTGATCAAGGTCCGCGTCACTTTCCATTTTTAACCAGACCTAAGGTCTGAGAAAGGAAAGAAGATAATAATAGTAATACTGATAATGTGATTATGATGACGATATCACTCAATGACCTGGTGCACTTCTTTCAACTGGGTGCCACTTCAACAACTTGCGTGAGCCTGAGCAAATGACACCTGTTGTTCCCAGCGGTAGCCCCTCCAAGTATTAACCAGTCGCATAACGGTGTTCAAGAGAGAAGAAGTCTGTCTAGCATGACAAGGACATTTGCAATGTTGTGGTGATGACAGAAAGTTTAGAAATAGAAAAAATAAGCACTGAACAACAATACAGTGAGCTACTGGACCACTTTGACAAGAAATTGGGAGAAATAATGGCCACATTTGGTGAAGAAGAAAGTGCTGTTTCCCCAAACCCAAGTGCCAACACCGCCATCTGAAACAGTCGCCATAAAACAGCATGAATTGAACTACTAATTGCTCCCCCTTCCTTCCACTCTCTTCACCTGACCTACTTCTCTGATTTCTTCTTGTTTCAAAACATGAAGAAATGGTACACAGGGAAAACATTTTATTCAAATGAGACAAAGGCATATTTTAGAGTTCTCAACAACTCCCAAGTTTTGGATGGGTAAGAAATATGGCGGGGACTTTTTACAAAGTTGAGAAATGAAAACTAAATGGCACCTTACTCTTAAAAGTGGTACTTACTGAACACCCTCGTATGTATGGAAACAAGTGTGCATACTATAAATATGTCTATGCATGATCAACACTTGCTACTCCCCACATGGAGGTGGCACTGAGTTGCAGACAACACAATGGAAAAGAATTATAGATATGTTCAGCTATCAGACTAAGTCCTTCATAAGGCACAAAAGACTCACAAACACACAAGCACAAATCAAACACAGGACCACTGTTGTCTCAGGGCACAAAGGGCCTTAATGTCCAGAGACAACTGTGGCCCTGTGTATGGGAGTTGTGCTTGTGTGAATGCATGTGTGTTTTCTATGTTTTGATGAAGGGCTTGGTCCAATAGCTGAATGTATCTAGCATACTTTTTCATTGCCTCCTCCATGGGGGGAGGGGGGGGGGGACTAATCTATCCTTTCCATATTATTGTTATTCCATGTTGAATGTTCCATTGTATAATCAATAACATATCTTAATCTTATCACATATCTCATCACACACAGAGTAATAATCACACACAAAAAAATGTACCCCACCCACACAATCTCTAGCACAATGACAAACCTCTTTCAATGAAATCTTATGGAAAAGCAACCAGTCAGCAAATGCAAGAACTTTGTGATGCACAGCTGTACTATGTGAATGTGTTGCTCAAGACATTCCTGTCAAATTCAAATGCATTTCCTAAAAAAGGAACTATGGAATCTGTTTCATTCAGCTCCCATAAAAGATTTAGTTATCTCATAAACAAACCTTGGCAGGCCTTCATCTGTTGGAATAACTTTCAAGGGATTCAGTAAGCTGCAAACCATGTCTTGTGTAGAAGGTTTCAGAGCTTTAATAGAAACCTGAAACAAGTCTGGCTCCTCGAAACCTGCCCTGTGAACAGAATAGATACACTTTAGCTGACACCATATGTGTATAACCTTAGAACATCGAAAAAAACAGAAAAGGTGTACACAAGCTGCTACATTTAAATTCCTTTTACCTGACACAAATTGCAAATTAACTGTGTGAAAGTCTGGTAAGTACAGAAATGGGCAAAAGAGTTTAGCAGCAAAAATACACAGAGCAAAATAAGGGCTACAAGAGCACAGACATGTATAAGTCAAAATCTCACCCAATCACGAGATAGGTAACTGCAATACATGTATAGTAGCAGAGATGTTGAGGGTGAAATTGGTTATACCTTCCTAAACATTTTGACACTTTTAGAGTGACAAATATGGCAAACATTAATACAAGGTAATCAAAAAGTTCAGCATTAGTTTGTGACCATATACTTACAGCTGTTGATAGGGAAAATGTATAAAGTATTTGTAAGAATCTTGGCCTTTTGGGTCGTTACTGTCAGATACCAAAGCTAAAGACAAGGTTTGTAAAACCTTGCAGCCAATAAATGGATCTTGTCAGAACATAAATACATACTTTTTCTAAGGCACTGGCAAATCAAAACTGAGAAATTAATTTTTCAGGAGACAGACTCAAAAGTAGCCATTCCTACAGAGCAGCTAAGGAAAACAGATTGATAACTGCTGATGTTAGGAAATCTTCCTAGGCACTTAAATTTCTTAGTTCTTTGCAAAAACACTACACTAATCCACATTCCTAAATTCCTATCACGTGTATAAAAAAATAAATCATTTTAAGACAAAACATATAATGCAGGAAACAAAAGCAAAGTAGTGTGGGATGTTACGAAACAGGGAACTGTAAAAGGCAGACTTAAGTACAATATACAAATAAAAAATGGAGGTAGAATAACAAAGTCCTCAGGAATTAGCAAATTTTGTAAATGACTGGTATTGCAGTGAAACTAGGGCAAAAGCTTCTAAAACATGTGTAGCACCCACCATGACTTAATACAGCAAGTACAATGCTGTGTTTCACACAAGAGAGCTTGCAGTCAGAAAGATAATACAACAATTACAAATTAAGAAGCCGGCAGGCAGATGAGGTTCCTGTCTCTGTACTGAAGTCACGCATAGATCACATACAAGCCCCATTAACAAACATAATAAATGATTCCTTTAGTTCATGTATTTTTCCAAAGTAACTAACGCAACATCATAAACACCAATTAAATGGCAGAATCCGTATCAGAGAAAGCAAATGAAACCTCAAGAATGTTCACCGTTGGACAATATGTAATGAATTAATATTGAACACACACACACACACACACACACACACACACACACACACACACACACACACACACAAAAAGCACATACTTCAGCATTAAGAGGAACAACACCTATGTCATATTAAACATAGTTGATAAATCTATAGTTGTGTAAGAAATGCACAGGGATGAACATTGATTGTCAACTATTACAGAATAAACACACAAAGACACTGGCAAAAAGAATGTCATCAGCATGTTACGCTCACAGGATTTTAGTATTACTTTGTAACAGCCAATGTCTTGGGGTGACATACAAAGTACTACCTAAAATATCTCAGAATTTCATTGTATCGGTTTGACTAGTGGCAGTACGACATTCTGGTGCTAGACGTCTCAAGGTACACATCTTAGCTACTGTGGCATCATCTTTGACGTGTACAGTTGCAAGTGTCAGGATGTATTTCAGTGCTCCTGCAAATTACGAAATGGATAGTGTGGAGTAATAAATTAATATCAAATTCTGTTTCAAGTTGAAAACTGCAGCTGAAACCCATCACATGCTAACAAAGGCATTTGGTGAGATTGCACTGCATCATGCAAGGACATTCGAGTGGTTCCAGCACTTCAAGGAAGACCGAAAATCTGTGGAAGATGAAAACATTTTGGTCGACCATCAACATGAACAACACAGGAAAGGATCATGACAGTGCACGACCTGATTCTCAAAGATCAAAGGCAGGCAACTGATAATGTTCATAACAGACTTGGGCTGTTGTACGGTACATGTCAATGAATTACAGCCCATGAACTGAACCTCAGATGAATTGCAGTAAAGTCTACCCCTCATCTTCTAAACATAAAACAATGAAACCTCAGGAGTCAGATATGCAATGAGCTGGAACAGAATTCGAGTGTGTCCAGAATTCTTGGCTCTATGGTTATGACCCTGAAACAAAGCAGCGATCATCACAATGGAAAACTCCATTTTTCCTAGGCTAAAAAGAGCTCAATAATTTCACGGTGCTCCCAGGACACCCCAGGACTCGACAGGCAATGCGCCCTCACCCCCACCTTCTCCACTCACCGACCCTTGGACTTGGACTAACCCTCACCATTATTGCCCCACGACATGCCCTCAGGTCCAGACATGTGCCCCGGCAGCAGTTTTCTGGAGGACATACCTGTTCCTCAGAAGCCAGATGGTGAGGTACGGTTGGGAGTACACCTTCCTCGACAGCTACAGCTCCTGGCTCATCTACTTCCAGCGTCCTGCCTCCCTCCCCATTGTCATTCACAACCTCACTACACGACAACAGTGCAGCATTTCAGGGGGATGAATGTGCTGGCTTAAGCAGTGGCCAGCACTCTGATCAGCAAAGAGGCTGCGGTAAGATCGATAGTAGGCACCGGAGCAAGCGAACCTATCAGGAGACTCGCAAGCAATGCGCTGCCGATGCTCTCTCAACCGCCAGTATTTAGATAGCCAACGCAGACTGGAGTGCCCAGTCAGTCATCCAGAGAGTCTAGCTCGGAGTGAGTCAGTACCTAAGACCAGACCAGTGTAATTAGTGGGACTTGAACTTCCCCAGCAGTGAGGCTAACATGGACTATCATGGAAGAGCTTGTACCACAACACCTGGACTATCTTAAGTTAAGAAAGTTCTTGTTCTTATGAATAAACAACCCTGTTAATATGTGTGTGCAGTTTGTGTTATAGAAGAGGATACCAGCCAAACAACATCCTCTCCTTGCTTCCCATGCTACAAGCCTACAGTGACAACGAGACGACACAGAAAGAACCATGGAAGTTATTCCGTGATGTTTTAAGAGGTGTCCTGCCATCCTGTCCCTTCTTCTTGTCAGTGTTTTCCACACATTCCCTTCCTCCTAGATTCCGCGGAGAACTTCCTCATTTCTTACCTTATCAGTCCACCCAATTTCCAACATTTTTCCGTAGTACCACATCTTAAATGCTTTGATTCTCTTCTTTTCCAATTTTCCCACAGTCCAGGTTTCACTAACATACAATGTTGTGCTCCAGACACACATTCTCAGAAATTTCTACCTGAAATTAAGTCCTATGTTTGATACTACTAGACTTCTCTTGGCCAGGAACGCCCTATTTGGCAGAGTTAATCTGCTTTTTATATCCTACCTTGCTCCATTTGTCACGAGGTATTTTGCTGCCGAGGCAGCAGTATTCATTAACTTCATCTACTTTGTGATCAATCTTGATGTCAAGTTTCTCACTGTTCTTATTTCTGCTGCTACCTATTATTTTTAAACAACGGAAAATCCGGGATGGGATGCAACTTTCCTTTTCGTAGTATTGTCTCATTACTTTCATCTTTCTTAGGTTTACTCCCAATCTATATTCTACACTCATTAGACTTCCATTCAACAGATCCCATAATTCTTCTTCACTTTCACTGAGGATAGAACTGTAACCAGTGAATCTTATCATTGATCTCCTTTTACCCTGAATTTTAATTCCACTGTTTAGTCTTTCTCTTTTGTCCGTCATTGCTACTGTGACGTATAGATTGAACAGTGCGGTATAGATTGAACAGTGCGGATGAAAGACTACATCCCTGTCTTACACCCTCGTAATCTGAGCGCTTTCTTCTCGATCTTCCACTCTTATTGTTCCCTCTTGTACATATTGTATATTACCCAGCTTTCCCTGTAGCCTACCCCACTTTTCTGACACCATTGACACTGTCAAACAGTTTTTCCAGGTCAACAAGTCCTATGAATGTGTCTTGATTTTTCTTTACTCTTTCTTCCATCATTAACCGCAATGTTAGAACTGGCTCTCTGTTGCCTTTACCTTTCCTAAGACCAACCTGATCGTCATGTAACACATCCTCAATTTTCTTTTACACTCTTCTGTATACAATTGTTGTCAGCAACTTTGACGCACGAGCTGTTAAGCTGATTGCATGGCAGTTTTTGCACTTGTCATCTCTTGCCACCTTCACAACTCTGTGGAGGATGTTTCACCAGAAGTCAGATGGTGTATTGCCGGACACACACATTCTACACACCAATGTGAAGCGTCATTTTGTTGGCACTTTTCCCAACAATTTTAGACATTCTGATGTAATGTCGTCTATCTCTTCTGCCTTACTGGATCTTAAGTCTTCCGAAGCTCTTTCAAATTCTGTTTCTAGTACTGGATCCCCTGTCTCTTCTAAATCGACGCCTGTTACTACTTCTCTGTCATGTCATCAGCCAAATCTTTCCCCTTAGAGAGGCCTTTAATGTACTCTTGCCACCTACCCAATTTCTCCTCTGCATTTAACAATGGAAATCCCATTGCACTCTTAATGTTACCACACTTGCTTTTAATTTCACCAGATGTTGTTATGACTTATCTATATGTTGAGTCAGTCCTTCTGACCATAATTTCTTTTTTCGATTTCTTCACATATTTTATGCAGCCATTTCACCTTAGCTTCCCTGCACTTCCCATTTATTTCATTCCTAAGTGACTTTTATTTCTGTATTTCCTTGAACATTTTTGTACTTCCTTCTTTCATCAATCAAGTGAATTATTCCTACTGTTAGCCATAGGTTCTCTGTAGTTACCTTCTTTGTACCGATGGTTTTCTTTGCAACTTCTGAGACTGCCCTTTCTAGAGATGCGCAGTTCTCTTGAACTGAACTGCCTACTGAGCAGTTCCTTATTTTAGTATCAATAACCTCAGAGAACTTCAAGTGTAACTCTTCACTTCTTAGCACTTCTGTATCCCACTTCTTTGTGCAGCCATTCTTCCTGCTACTTTCTTAAATTTCATCCTACTCTTCATCACTACTGAATTGTGATCTGAGTCTATATCTGCTCCTGGGTACGCCTTACAATCCAGTATCTGAGTTCAGAATCTCTGCCAGACCACGATGTAACCTAACTTAAATCTTCCCTATCTCCCAGCCCTTTCAATGTATACATTCTCCTCCTGTTATTCTTAAGCAGAGTATTCACTGTCACTGGCTGAAATTTACTGCAGAACTCAATTAGTCATTCTCCTGTCTCATCCCTAGTACCAAGCCCATATTCTCCCATAATCCTTTCTTCTACTCCTTCCCTACGTATTACAGTCCCCTCTGACTATTAGATTTTCATCTCCCCTTACATACCGAATTACTCATTCAATATCCTCATATACTTTCTCTATCTCATCATCTTCAGCTTGCAACATTGGCATGCACACCCGAATTATTGCTGTCGGTGTTGGTTTGCTGTCATTTCTGATGAGAACAACCCAGTCACTGAACTGTTCACAACAACTCAATCTCTGCCCTACCTTCCTATTCATAACAAATACTACGCTCATTACACCACTGTCTGCTGCCATTGTTAATATTACCCTATACTCGTCTGATCAGAAATGGTCTTCTTTCCATGTCACTTCACTGACCCCCCCCCCCCCCCCCACAATATATCTAGATTGAGCCTTAGCATTTCCTTTTTCAGATTTTCTAGCTTCTCGACCATGTGCAAACTTCTGACATTCCGCACCCTGACTCATAGGATGTTGTCCTTTCGTTGATTATTCAATCTTTTTCTCATGGTCACCTCCCCCTTGGCAGTCCCCTCCTAGAGATCCAAATGGGGAACCAGTCTGGAATCTTTTGCCAAAGGAGAGATCAACAAGACACTTTTTCAGTTACAGGCCACATGTCCTGTCTATAATGCAGTGGTTTCCATTACCTTCTGCATCCTCATACCATTGATCACTGCTAAGTTTTCTGCCTGGAGGGGCAGTTGCAATGGAAGCAGGTGTATTACTAAACCATCAGTTTAATAAATCATGGTTATAAAACACTAACATGACTAAGCTACATAATAATTGTATGACTGGTAGAACATGAACTTGGGACAATTAGTTTTTAATTCCGAAAAAATGCAGGAACATATAGGAAAATGCTTGCTCTGCAGCTTATCTCACAACATATACTGAAGGAGGGTAAACCTATGTTTACAGCACTTTTAGATTTATAGTAAGCTTTTGACAATGGCGACTGGAATACTCTCTCTGAAATTCTGAAAGTAGCTGCGATAAAATACAAGAAGCACAGTGTTATCTATAACTCATACAGAAATCAGATCGCAATACACAGAGTCATAGCCTGTGAAAGGGAGGTAATGGTTGACAAGGGAGTGAGACAGTGTTTTAGCCTATTTCCCATATTATTCATTCCTTACTTTGAATAAGCAGTAAATGAAACCATATAAAATTTTCATAGGGAATTAAAATTTAAGAAGAAGAATTAAAAACCCTTGAGGTTTGCCGATGACACTGTAATTCTGCCAGAGATGGCAAAACTCTTGGAAAATCAGTTGAATATAATGAACAATATCTTGCAAAGAATTTCTAAGATAAAGATAAATAAAAATAGAACAAGGATAATGGAGCTTACAATATCGATTTGTCAACTCTCAACTGAACTGTCACCTTTCATCCTTATCTAGACTTCAAGACTTCAGACTATACCACATATAAGTCAGCCACCACAACCGCATTCCGAAGACGAATACAAATGTTCTACTCTCTTTCTGTTTGCACACATATAATGTTGCGCACCACATCATCACTACACTATTGAACAAAGTTTACATCCAGTATCGGTATGTTCATCCGGCAAACTTTAAAGCTCATAGTGGCATAACCTGCATGACATTAATTGCAAAATATGCTAAACATATAGTTAATGCTGTGGATGCAAGTGGGCCTGGTACATTCCCGGATACAATGCAGTAGCCAAAACACCCCATTAGTGTTGTTACATTCCAAACTCCATATATTTAAATCCATATATATGGGTATATTTATGTCTGTACTGTTTGCTGTCTATGTCTAACTTCCCAGCCAACAAATACGAAAGTTACAAAAGATTGTGGTAATAGATTGACCCTTAGCATAGCCTACTGTTTACGTCCACAACACATCGAAATTCAGTTTGCCATATCAGCATAATTTTCACCACAAAAACTAAAACGTAAATTCAAAAAATATATGAAGTTTCATGTATATCTATCACACACATAAAAAAAAGCTGTTTATTTGCAGCATTGATCTCCTTACATAAGTTACATAACGGACCCCCTACGTAATTTTTACAAGAAGATCAATGACGAAAATGAACAGAACTCTCTAATATATGGAAACAGTTTATAAATGTGATTGAAGATTTAGCACTACACACAGTCTTCATTTGAATGGCCACAAGAAAATTCATAATAGTGATGTTTTTATGTTTGGCTCCAACACAACTCCAGTACCACATTCCAGTAATAACTACCATTCAAATAAGACCTGTTTTAGGTTAAAAACTGGAGAAAGCTTCAGAATAAATGTACTTTTTAATAATTTAGCTCATGTCAAACGTAACATTAAGGAACCTGTCAAAAATACAGCAGATGACCTGTATTGCTTAAAAACATTTTATGAAAGTATAAGAAGTCTTTTAAATAAAAAAAAAAAGAACAGCTGCACATATGTCTGTATATGTGTGGATGGATATGTGTGTGCGCGCGAGTGTATACCCGTCCTTTTTTCCCCCCTAAGGTAAGTCTTTCCGCTCCCGGGACTGGAATGACTCCTTACCCTCTCCCTTAAAACCCACATCCTTTCGTCTTTCCCTCTCCTTCCCTCTTTCCTGATGAGGCAACAGTTTGTTGCGAAAGCTTGAATTTTGTGTGTATGTTTGTGTGTCTGTCGACCTGCCAGCACTTTCATTTGGTAAGTCACATCATTTTTTTTATATATATATAAAAAGAAAGATGATAAGACTTACCAAACAAACGCGCTGGCAGGTCGATAGACACACAAACATACACACAAAATTCTTCGCAACAAACGGTTGCCTCGTCAGGAAAGAGGGAAGGAGAGGGAAAGACAAAAGGATTTGGGTTTTAAGGAAGAGGGTAAGGAGTCATTCCAATCCCGGGAGCGGAAAGACTTACCTTAGGGGGGAAAAAAGGACAGGTATACACTCGCACACACACACACACACACATATATGGGATATGTGTGTGTGTGCGCGCGCGCGAGTGTATACCTGTCCTTTTTTCCCCCTAAGGTAAGTCTTTCCGCTCCCGGGATTGGAATGACTCCTTACCCTCTCCCTTAAAACCCAAATCCTTTTGTCTTTCCCTCTCCTTCCCTCTTTCCTGACGAGGCAACCGTTTGTTGCGAAAGCTAGAATTTTGTGTATATGTTTGTGTGTCTATCGACCTGCCAGCGCGTTTGTTTGGTAAGTCTCATCATCTTTCTTTTTAGATATATTTTTCCCACGTGTAATGTTTTATATATATATATATATATATATATATATATATATATATATATATATATATATATATATATATATATATATATATATATAAAAGACCAGACAGATATGAATTTGTGTAACCCTGCAGTGTTCTTAAATTTGTGTATGAGTTTTGTAGGTTTTTGATATGACCAGACAGTTGTGCACTTGTGTAACTTGGCAGTCCCAGAAAATTTGCATTTCTTTTCAGTATGTTTTTATATGTAACCAGACAGATGTGCATTTGATATGATCGAAAAAATCTGCGCTCATTCGCAAGGTGTGTTTTATTGGTATTTTTATAATGACCAGACGGGTATGTACTGTGTAACCCTGTAATGTTCTTAAAATTTGTATATACTCTTGGTAGATTTTATATATATCACCAGACTGATGTGTTGTGTATAACCCTGCAGATCCCATAAAATATCTATGTATGTTCATATCTTATTACATATATGACCAAACAGATATACATTTTTGTAATTCTGCAGTTCTCATGAAATTTGCATTTGCTTTACGATGTGTCATATATGTGACCAGGCAGATGGGCAATTGCCTAGGTCTGCAGCTTTCATAAGTTTTGTATATGTTTACGAGATACAGAATCTCTAGAATTATGTACAAGCCCTAATGACGTAGTGTTACCACACACGCAGAGCCTGTTATGATGCAAGCTGTGACATTCATTGGCGCCTCTTCTGTTAGCGCCATCTCGCGACGTGGCCTGTAGCATAAGAACAGAGCCAGAGTTGCGGTAGTACCTAGCTTGGGCTTGTATGTGATGGAGACACTTAACATTTATAATGTCATCTCTCTTGGATGCCTATGGGCTACTTACGACAATTTTGTAAGGCCTGCATGTTATAGGCAACTATTAACATCACTATGGTTTGCCTTGATGTTGTAACCTGTATGTGTCCTAAGGTATGTAACTAAATTTATATGTCTGATTGTCTTCACTGCTGCTGTGGTAGCCTTTTTGATGACTCCTATAGCTGGCCGGTGTGAACATCACATCAAAAACTCCCAGATGTTCATTGAGAAAATCAAACAGATTAGAGTTAGTCCAAATGACATTTTAGTCAGCCTGGATGTGGTATTGCTTTTCACAAAAGTTCCTGTGGAGGACACTTTGAAAATGCTGGCGGATCTTTTTCCTCCTGAAACTATAAAGTTGTTCCCGCATGTGATGAAGACCACCTACTTCTTGAATGGTAACGAATTTTATGAAATGACGGATGGTATGGCGTTGGGCTCTCCGTTGTCTCCATCACTGGCTAAATTTTTTATGGAGACTTTTGAGGAACTTGCATTAAATTCGGTTCCCCTACGTCCATCCTTATTTTATCGTTATGTTGACGATACATTTATGATCTGGCCACACGGCGCAGAAGCTCTCGAACAATTCATGGAACACATGAACAGCATACAATCGAACATACAGCTTACTGTCGAGATGGAGAAGGAAGGGAGACTGCATTTCTTAGATGTTTTAGTACAATGACAGGTGGACGGGGGTCTTGGCCACTCTGTATACCGTAAGCAGACGCATACAGATTTATACCTGAATGCACAGAGTTTCCATCATCCTGCTCAGAAGAGAGCCATTTTGAACACGTTGGTATATAGAGCAAAAACTTTTTCTGATGAGGACCACTTAAAGTCCGAGATTAACCATCTGAAGTACGTGTTCCGAAAGAATGGCTATGGTGCACGCAAATAAAGGCAGCATTCTCAAAAAAATGTGAAAATGCTGCACACTCACAGGATGAAACACCGATTGTGGTTCTTCCTTTTTGTGGTGTGATTTCCAGCAAAATACGAAGAGTCCTGCGTAGACGAGGTATAAGACAGATTTTTCGTCCTCCTAAGAAAATTAAGTAGATGATGTGCCTTGTTAAGGGCCCCTGGAGTTTATAATACCCCCTGTGAGTGTGGAAGCAATATACAGATCAGACCATTTGTACCGTTTCCGACCGCTGTGCAGAACACCAACGCCATATTAAAAATAGAGAACTGGAGTAATCCGCAATTTCGGAGCACAGTTTCACGAACAAAAATAAAATATTGTTCGATGAAACAAAAATTCTGTCCCATGTACTGGGATTCTATTATTAAGGAGGCTGTTGAAATAAATCGCCGACCAATCACAGGCCAACCAATCAGAAGCCATCCACGGGTTATTTAAAAAAAAAAAAAAAAAAAAAAAGACTACCACAGCAGCAGTGAAGACAGTCAGTTGCTCATGATGATGGAGATGATCGTCGAAAGCTCGAGATTTTATCCTGAATTGACGCGGCAAGAAAACCTAGAATGTTTTACATACTTGTTTAAGATGTTTGAAACACTATGTGCACTTGTTACCAATGCCTCGTTTATTTTTAGAGCTATCTGTTCCTCTTCCTTTCTGGTCCTACCTGCCTCTGCCTTGACTATATTCGATACAGTTTTTATTTTGTTTCCTGATGTAACTATCTTTTGCTCATAATAAAGCTGCTTAGATTTCTGTATTACTTGCTTCAATACTTTGCTGCATTCTTTGTAATGCATTACAATGTTAATGAGAGAGCTGTTCCGAGACAGAAGATACAGTTTCCTTTTTGTGTCACATAATACCTATATTCTTCTGCAATAAACGGGTTATTTTTATACTTCTGCTCGATTTGATTTACCTTTAGGGAAAACAATTTCAAATGAGAAAGTAAGTTTATTAATGAATGCTCTGTATATTCTATTCGAGTCAGAAGAATTGTAAACTTCTATCCATGTCTTTGAGCAGTTTCCTAAAATTCTTTTTGGTTGATTTATTATCCTCCTGTACTCAGATTTAATAGATCTTATATCCCGATAAGTTTCAATATTTAACATATATTGCTGCATGGCACGATCAGATACAAACCAAGCAGCAAAATTGCATCCCAATAAATACTGCAAAATTCTTTGCTGCATGGCACGATCAGATACAAACCAAGCAGCAAAATTGCATCCCAATAAATACTGCAAAATTCTAACTTGTGTAAGCAGGAAGGCCAAACACATCCATTACACATGAAAAATTGGCAAGTAAAACAATACAGTAGAAACTATATGGATCATCATAAACAGTGAGCCAAATTGGAATATAAAATCACAAAAAACTGTCCTCTGGTAATGATACAGACTACGATAATCAAAAAGTTGCAGCTTCGGATTTCAGGCTCTGCAACTCCCACAAAAGTACAGAATTGAGTTACTGAGTCAAAAGTAAACAATAAGCTTCCCATCAATACTTTAAAAAAAGGGGAAATTAACTATATACTGAGATCCAAAAGAAAACAAAAAACTTCCCTCATAGATAAAACTTTTTATAAAATGAATAAATTCATAGAATTCAAAGTTATCCTTTGGTGTTAAGGAAAAAAGTAAAACAGTTAGGCAAAAACATGATCTCGAAGGAAAGAAAAAGTATGTACTTTTATTTACACCGTGAAGACAAATCTTGTATTTTAACTTAATTTGCAACCAGAGCCAGTTCAAGAACATTTTTCCATACGAGCACATATCATTTGGTACCCATCACCCCTTCTTTCACTTCTCCTTAGTAACCAGTTGCCTTGCGCTCATGGTAGGTTCTTTAAAAATAACTAAATCCAGTGAGCGTGGAAACGGGTTGTAATTGCTAATAATTATGCTACACCATTGTACAAATTTGGCACTAAGAGCATCTCTGTCACCTCAGTTCGGCTTGGCGCCCAAGCTGTCGTTTTAGCCTCAAATCGGCCATTACTATGATGACAAAATGTGAATTTATCTATGTCATTATGATAAAAATGTGTACTTTAATTTATATTACATTCGTAAGTATTCATTTAAACTTGCACCAGTAGCCTGAGGGTTGTAATATTATATGCCCTCACAGTGTACGTAAAATAGTATATACATGATATAAAAGTCACATAATACTGTATTATTTCATTTAATTGGCCTAGATTGCTAATATGCCACTTGTACAGTAGATAGTCAAGAGGAACAAATAAAAATAAAGTCAAATAACCTATCTTGATATTTCCCACCAGGACTCAAACATGGATGCTTGCCTTTCAAGGACAATGATCTTACCACCACATAATTTAATCTCTAAATATTTGAGTCAGGCATACTTTAAAATATGTAGGTACCACATGATCCCCATTACAAACCTCAAACAAAGAGCTACATATTTTACCTGTGTTTAGTACTTCTCTGTATCCTTCAATGAGAATTTGCTCTGCCCACATTAAAGAAATAAAAAAAATTACAAGGACACAGTATTTGAACTAATAGGTATCAATGAAATATTTAAAATACCATCATCCACAAATGAATTAAAATGTCACAGCAGAGCTAAAATGACAAAGATATAAATTTTGCAAATGAAAACTTACAATCAATTCTTTTGTACATGTGGGCTGTATGAAGCAAATTATTGGCTTACTTTGGAGAAACTAAATACATTATATTTTAAATATGTTTTCTTAATAATCTCCATAGGGACTTACTGCACTACTAACAATGAAGAAGTACCATCTGAGTGAGTTCTGCTAGGACATCTTTAACTTCATACAATTTTAGACTCAAACACGCAGAGTATGTCGCTTTACTGCTAAATTTGACAACCACTTGAGAGAGAGAGAGAATATATATATATACTTCAGACGACAGGCTTAAGGGTTAACGGAGGGCACAGCGTGTCATCTCAGTCGGAGCATCATTGACAGGTGCAGGGGTAACTTCAGGTGTGCCCCATGGAAGTGTGCTGGAACACTTGCTGTTCATGTTTTATATTAATGAACATCCAGACAATATCAACAGTAACCTCAGACGTTTTGAAGATGATGTTTTTATCTAAAATGAAGTGCTGTCTGAAAGAATCTCCATAAATTTTCCGTCAAATCTTAAGATTTCGAAGTGATTCAAGCAGTGGCGATTTGTCCTAAATGTTCTGGAATGTAAAACTGTGCACTTCACAAAACGAAAAACGTATCTCATCAATGTAATATCAGTGAGTCGCTGTTGGAATCCGTGAACTCAAAAAAAACTTCTGGCTGTAACACTTGCAGGCTGTGATTGGTAGGCTGGTGTTCTTCGGTTTATTGTAGAATATGGGGGACATGCAATCAATCTGCGAAGGATATACCTTACAGATCACTCGTGCGACCCATCTGTAATATTGCTCAAGTGCTTGAGGCTCATTCCAAGTAGGACTAACATCATATACTGAGAAGGGCTGCACGAACGGTCATAGGTTGGTTTGATCCGTGGGAAAGTGTCACAGAGATGCTGAAGAAAGTAAACGGGCAAACTCCTTAAAGTAGACGTAAACTCCCCCGGAAAAACCTATTTACATAGTTTCAAGAATTTGCTTTAACTGGCGACTTAACGAATGTACTGCAACGTCCTATGTATCGCACTAATGGGAATTGCGAGGACAATGTTAGATTAATTACAGCAAGCATGGAGATAATTAAACAATCAATTTTCCGCCCTCCACAATCACATGAAATGGAATAAATATTCTTAATACCTGATACAATGGGACGCACCGCTGTCAGCACTTCACAGTGGTTTGCAGAGTTTAAATGTAGATATCAAATTTTTCACTCCTTTTAAATACTTGTGTGATGTAAATTTTACAGAATAACAAAAAACAACCATCACCGAACATAAGAGGACTAAATGTTATTAGGAATAAAAGACAACTGTTATATTACAATCATTGTGCAACTCAAAAGTAACTTACATAGCTCCAAAAGCGACCTGTGTCCAAAATATTTAGAGTTATCTTTCGACATTAAAGTTATAATTAAGGTATAAATAAGGTTATGTTGATGCCATTTATAACTACATTTTGCAAATCAACAGGTGACAGGACGCACAGATTATTCATTTCACACAACCAGCCAAATAACAACTTTGCTGGGAAGTCGATACCGAAGAGGTTAAAATCTATGGATTCCGTGAAGTGACGTGATCGGCTTCTGTACTTAGCGGGCATCGGAGTTTTTAACGGGAAAAACAAGACCACCACTGTTTCGTCATATCATCAAAGTGGTGTGCGCTAACATAAAATGACAGTTTTGAAATCCAATCGATATGGATTTTGAAGAGTGGTCATTATTTGTGGACTTATGAGACGTAAAAGAAAATATCGTAAAAAGAATAGTGTGTACACAACCTTGACATGCTAATAAGTGGAAAGTTGTACACAATGTTTAATTAACCTCGACACTCTTACAAGCCAACATTCAATATTTCTCAATAAGTATTAAAACTTTTGATGAATCATTTGCATTTAACTTGATTAAAATATTAAAATATAAACATGAGAGTGTCTGTCCCAACTGAACATAAATTTTCCCAACTTAAAAATATCATTCGACTGATCTCTTCCCATCCTTTTTTAATTTTCATGTTTCCAAAATAATCCTTCAAAATTCTGTCAAGAAGTGCTGGTTTTTTTCCATCTCTTCTCTAGGAATAGCGTTAACTATATCGACTTTGTGCACTGCCACGTTGTGCGAAGACGTTGATGCCAGTTTGCGCATCACCGTTTCGATAGTCGGAAACCAAATGCGGAGCGGAGAATGCACAAAGATTGACAATTTTGTCATCGGCGCGAGCGCGTCTATGGAAACCTAGTGGCACAATATGACTTGGCGCGGGCTTTCTCGCGAATCAGCAGACAGCAGTGTCACCGGAGCATCACGTCATAAAATGCTTTCATCTGCGTATATACGCCAATTCACACTGGCCGTCACCTCACGTCCAATCAAAACATTGTGCTATGAGTTTCAAATTGCAGCATCCACATTGGCCGTCCCGTCATGTCACGGCACCGTCAGTGTTTCTCGGGAAGAAAGTTTTGACGGTTGTCGTCATCCACCCGTCGTTGGTCACGTGACCTAAAGCACATTTCCTCTCAATACAATGCCATACGCAGGGCTCCATATATGGTTTCGCCGTGCTGTTCGTTGTTAATATCAATTGTGTAATGTTGGTTTTTTGTTGTAAAATGTTTAGTTTCGTCATTTGTTTCGTTAAAATTGTTCGTCATGGGCGTACTAAATTACTTGCCCTCTACTATCGTATTTAATATTTTAGAATGAAATAGATTGCAATATGGCAGCAACTTGAAGTGAAAAAACTACTGCGTATAGGATCAGATTGATTAGTAGGTGGAACTTATTTTAATATTGTCATGCATTTGCAGAATTTCATGATGAAATGGACTGAAACCTTCAGACACTGCAAGCCGTTTCTTTAAATACATGTTTGTGGTAGACGTACTTCTTGTTAAGTAGCTGTCTGGATTGTGTCTGAAACAGTTTTGTAAGCACAGTTGTCAAAATTTATGTGGTTTCACTAGCTAACTGTATCACAAATAAGGCACCTCAACTATTAAAAGCCAGTGAAGTTTAACGTACCAAATGAAAATCGGATGCTTCGGCTTTCTAAAATGACGACATCAATTGCATTTTTAATGCCTAAAGATGGATAGTAAAATAAATAAATACAAGATTCAGATTCCTTCTCCTAGAGCTCCTTGTATGATGTGTGAAATTCCCCTTCTGTACCATGAAATTAACATTTTTTGGACCCACACTCTCTTTTATGTTGATTTGCACTGTTCTCTTCCTTCTCTAAAGCCAGGCTCACCCACACATACAATATGGTGCCGTCGCTTGTGGCTCGCTGTAGTGGCATCGTGTACTACCTTATAAACAGCATGCCACAAATTCTACATAGCTCCACAGCTTTCAGTATGGCATCAACTGAAATCATACGGGTGGACACGAATGTATAGTGCAGGTTATGACCTGTGAGCTGTGACAAAAGTTGAATAAAATGAAGACGAAACCCCAATGTTGGATTCAAAAATAGTTATTGCACAAGTATAAATAAGGCGAAATCAAACACATTTCTAAAAGAAATTACACTAAGAGCCGAAAATTCTGTCTATATTGACAAACTAACCAACAGCTGGCATGTAAATGTCATTGGCAGACATGAAGTTCTTCCAAGATTTTAGATTCTTATTATATTCGTTGATATAGGTATTTCGAATAACTAATTTTATTTTAATAGCTGCAATATCACACCCTGGAACTACTTCGCGCATACCCACAATTTATACAATGCTTGGTCACACAAATTACGAAGTTTGTATGATTCGCTATTATGGTTAAGTATACTAAGTTTCTTTATGCATTCAAAAATCTACTGCCACCAGGGAGTAGTGATGGTAGGAAAGAGGCGCCACAACGTACAACTAAGCTGAATTTTTTGTGGCACGACAAAAGTTGCGTCTTTTAAGTTGCCCCACTAAAAACTCGGAGTTCACATATGCAGTTGCAGTATGCAGTGTTAAAACCGATTCACATTAGACGTCAATGTAACAGGACAGAACAGAATGGAACCTCAGTAGACATCACTGTGAAATGGCGTAGTGTTCAAACTAGAACATCGACACAACTTCAATTCGCTTAACCCAGTAACAATCAACGAAAAAAGATTTAAAAATCCATCCATGACGCAAAGAAGTCAAAATGTAAATCAGAATTAAGGAGCTAGGAATGATAAGGTTTATTAATGGGCAAAGCAAACTTCATAATGGATGTACTTCATCAGTTTTCTATAGCAAAGTACTGAGCAGTGAAACATTGATGTTTGTTTGCTCGAAAAAATATATGCATACAAAAACATCAATCAACATATACAACACATAAAGTCTGTTTAGTTTATCCATTGCGTATTTCTCTGCATAACAAATAATGTCAGATATATCAGTGTTTTCACCTTCAATTAACTGACTTTTCCACCTAAAAAAAGGTTATTTACTGGAAATAGTTTCCTCAGTTTATGTTTCTATTTATACAACAGGTAGGTGTTGGTTCTGTCCAGCCATTGTAAGAGTTTAATCATTTTTTACTTTCAGATCTCTCACCTCTGTTACTGAAGAACACCCAATGTAAAAAAATCGAGGTCGTCATTGAGTATTTGAAACGTGTCAAAAAAATAAAGCGAAGTAATAAAATAAAATCGAAGAAGAAACAAAGGCAGATATCCACTACTACAGCATGGTAATGTACTGAGTACTGAGATCAAATTGATTCCTTAGTATATATCAGGCACCTATTGATGTATTAAGTGGGCAATGTCATAACATTAAATTCCTTAAAGAAATGTCTACAAGATTCTTGTGGTGAGAATCCCAAAATACATCTAAAAGTCTTTTCTGTCGTAAAGTATTATTTTCGTACCACTAGAGTTCCCCTATAATAGAATTCAAATGGTGAAAACGATCCTTCTATGGGGAAACCCCTGTGGTGCCAAAATTATCTTTAAATGGGAAAAATGGTAGTTAGATCTATTGCAAGACTTGATCTTCAGTATCTCGTAGAAATTACTTTAAATATTTTAACACTATCACAGTCCAACATGATACATTTGCAGTTGCCTTGTAACCTCCCGCTCACTTATGGACCTTAATGACAGTGAAAAATTAAACCGCATGTACCTAATGGAAATTTGGGAAAAGCAACATTCTGCCAAACCCTGGAAGCGCGGCAACTCGCGGGAGTGTCACTCAACACACCTCGGCTCCACTGCCCTACTCCCGCCAGACTCTCTCTGCCCGCTCTGCATGTGGCAGAGTTAACCATGGAGGTTATTCTTACCTCCATGGAGTTAACACGTGCGTCTCGCGGGCCCCAAGGAATCGCTTCATGACGTCATCAAAAAGGCTGAAAGCGTGACAGCGCTGCCTGGTGACTAGACCTGTAAACAACTCTGTTGGCGTAAGTGACGTCACACGTTGACTACAGTGTTTATACAAACTTGCCTTCAGCTGTTGTTTTGGAATGTCAAATCAATCCAGATTGTTAGAATGAAGCTTCAAAAAAATGGTTCAAATGGCTCTGAGCACTATGGTACTTAACATCTATGGTCATCAGTCCCCTAGAACGTAGAACTACTTAAACCTAACTAACCTAAGGACAGCACACAACACCCAGCCATCACGAGGCAATGAAGCTTCCGTTAACAGAATAAAATGTAGAAAGAAGGTTTAAATGCGAATAATCTGTATTATGGTGCCATGATAAATCCGCAGCGTAGTCAAAGTTACATATTAGAGCCGTACGTGATTGATTGAAGCCAACTGAAATTATTGGTCGAAAGGCAGAGTGATTTATAGCATAACACATATTACGCATTGCGGACAATGTGTCTAAACGTTTTTAACGCATTAACTGCAGCTTACTAATGTAGGCTAACTACCACTGAGACGTTTGCAGCACGAATTTGTCTTTGAACCCATACCAGCAGTAGCAAATGCGGAAAAACGAATCAAATATGGTAAAGGATGCGTAGTGGAACGCCCATTGCATTTTTCCAGTTTGTGTACGATGTCTGTACGTAATATGCATCAAAACACGTCGGATGCTTGTTCATTTTCTAATATATGTTTTTTGGGGATGACCTAGTAGTTTTATTTTTTTTATTATGAGAAATGCGTTAAATGTGGGAAAGTGCATTTAAATATGCCGCAAACAAATACTAGGCAAAGACACATGTCTGTCTGTTACCACAACCTTTATTTCTCATTTGCTGTGTTCCACAACTGTCAACGAAATTATCGCTTTTCAACCCAATGTAGACCCCAGACTATGCTACAAATAAAGTTATTACTCCAGTCAAGGTTTCTAGGAAAAAGGGGGCGAAATCCAGTGTAGCGCTCTTGCCCAGATATGTGCTCTTGCCCTGTGTGTGTGTTACCGATATGCTTAAATTTTGATCGTTGTTTTTCTGAAAACAAACAGCTATATGCCAATCACATCTTCCTGTATGTAGTTTCTCAAAAATCCAGTTTATGTGATCTTAACATAAAAAGAGCTCAATGGGGGAATATTAATAGATCGAATCAATACTGACATCTCCAAATTGTAAGACTGCTATAGATGGAAGTCACTGATTGTCAGAGTGTGTCAATGGGACAAAACATTTGAAGTAAATCACGAAGCTTTAAGTTAGTTCAACTATTACTTCTTAATGTAGTAGGCAGTCACAATTTTCTTCCGTATTTTTATGTATATACATACTACACAAGCAACCAAATGGTACTGTTCCACTCGCAAATAGAGAGAAGGAAGAAAGGTTGTCTATCATCCGAACCCTAATTTCTCATGCCTTCTAAATTTTCTCAATAGTGTTATACAAAACAATACTCGCACATAGTTTGAAACTACTGGTAACCTATCTAGCATCCAGCCTCTGAGTTGCTTCAATGTGTTGCTTAAATCTACATGGATCTCAAACTTTGGAGCAGTACTCATCAATGTGTCACATAAGTCTTCTATACGGGTGGTCTAAGTGATCTTCCCCTCATTTCCAGTCACAAAACATATTCATCTTCCCAGATGAAGGAAGTAATGACCCTGAAAGCTAGAAATGGTTTTTTTATTCAAGTGCTGTTTTTCTCTCATACGTCGTACAAAGAATTTCAGAATTTTACAATGAGTTCTGGCAGCTCTTTATATAATGGTAACATTAAAACCCTGTTAATTTGAACCTTAGTGTTAACTAGCATATGCATCCTTGAGTCGAAACATTACGTTTAATTATAGTTATAGGAGACGCTAATAAAATAATTTTTTTACTTTGTATTTTATTAATATCTTAGGATTTTCAGTTTTCTGCCTGATGTCTAGCAGCAACCTCTTAAAGACTTTCAATCAGAATGTGAAATTCCATTCTGAATCGTAGGCAGGGATGTATAGTCTACATGGACATTGTTTTTCCTTCCAGTATTTTGCAAGTTCATTTCCCTGAACAGAGTAAAATTACCCCTATTATGAACAACAAATACTATTAGGGAGTAAATATATTGACATGTAAGTGAAAGACTCCGAAGGCCCTGAAGAGACTTCTGTAAGAAGCTGCACTATCGATTTTACACAATAATTTTACTCACATGGATCAAAAGTTCTGTTAACTTGCCATATCAGATTTGAATAATATTGCAAGCTTTTCTTAACAGCCTCCATCACCGTCACCAGTAATGGTACTGGTATGTAATGGTATGGTGTACTGTAGCAGCACATTAAAAGTGTTTCAATTGAATTGATCCTGCATTATTTCTCTTCCCCATGTCCTTGATATTAATGCTACCAAGTTATGTTCTTGTACGGTAATTAGTTTCCATGTTATTTTATTTATTTATCGTGTCAGAAGCAAACTAAAAAAACAAACAATATTAGATACATTACTACATACATAAATACATACATTATGGTTTATAAATTAAACTAGTCAAGAATGAAATAAATGATTAGACACAGATTGTGTTGTCAAACATAAGGTAATTTTAATCTATACAGTGGATGCCCAAAAATTTGCAACGTCCAGTGCACTTTGTATAGCGTTTATGAGGTCCTCCATAGTGCCCACAGTTGGAGGTAATGTGCATTGTAGTAGATGTGTTGATATCTGCATGGCAGCTCCGCAGTCACACTGGAGAGAGTTCACCTGGAAGCCCCACCTCTTCAGATTACTCTTGGATCTTGTGACAGAAGAACGCAGGCGGTGAGTGATTTCCAAGTGGACCATTTCTCTGTGTGGCCTGGGTGAAGAACTTCTTGCGGGATCAGCCACTCCTCCAGATGCTGGCATCTGACCTGCCATCTCTTCTCCCGGTGTTGATGTGGAGTGTCAGCGAGTGGTTCTGTACTGTGAAGGAAGCTCTGTCTAGACACAAGTCCTTGCTGTGCCAGTTGGTGGCCATGTAGTGGGTGGGCTTCGGATGTTAATGCCTTCTTCATTTCACTCCGTGCTGCTGTATCTCTTCGGATGTCCGGGGGGGCTATACCGGATAAGCGGTACAGTTTTTCCACAGGTGTGGCTCTTAGACAACACGTAGTGATACGACATGTCTCATTCAGAGCAACATCAACTTTCTTTGTATGTGTAGATCTGCACCATACTGGGCAAGCGTACTCAGCTGCAGAGTAGCAGAGGGCTAATGCGGATGTGTGCACTGTGTCTGGCTGTGCTCCCTATGTTGTTCCAGTCAGCTTCATAACCACATTGTTCCTGGCAGCCACTTTTTGCTTTGTTTTTAAGCAGTGTTCCTTATATGTAAGAGCACGGTCCAGAGTGACTCCAAGGTATTTTGGAGTCTTGCAGTGTTCTAAAGAGGTTCCTTCCCAATCTATCTGCAAGGTTCTACTAGCCTGTCTGTTTCGGAGGTAGAAAGCACAGGTCTGGGTCTTAGAAGGATTTGGTTTCAATTGATTGTCCCTGTAATAGGCAGTTAATTCTTTCAGAGCATCAGTTAGCTTCCACTCCACCCTCTCAAAGCTGTGATCTTGTGCTGTGATTGCTCGGTCATCTGCATATATGAAGCTTTGTGTTCCTTCTGGTAACAGCTGGTCATTAGTGTATATATTGAAGAGGGTGGGTGCCAGTACACTGCCCTGTGGCAACCCATTTTTCTGCTGCCTCCATCTGCTTCTTTGTCCTCGATATTCCACAAAATATCTTCGGTTCTGCAGAAGATTTCTAATTAGACAAGTTAGTTTGTAGTCCTTGGTGAGGTTGTATAGCTTCAGCAACAAGAGTCTGTGGTTGACAGTGTCGTAGGTGGCTGAAAGATCTATAAACACCGCTCCTGTTATCTGCCGCCTTTGGAAGCCGTCCTCTATATGCTGTGTCAAATTCAGCACCTGTGCTGTACAGCTCTTCCCTTGTCTGAATCCTGCCTGTTGAGGGATCAGTAATGGTTCTATCATATCTGTAATTCTTTGGAGGATCAACCTTTCCAATACCTTATACTGGTTGCATAGGAGGAAGATTGGCCTATAGCTTTTGGGGTCATCCCGGTCTTTCCCTGGTTTATGTATAGCTATAATTTTTGCTTTCCGCCAAGATTTTGGTATCTTGCCGCTCTTGACACAATCATTCATTAGCTCGAGTAGCCAGCACTTTGCGCCTGGACCAAAGTTCTTGATCTGTTCACTTCTTATGTCATCTACCCCTGCTGCTTTTCCGACTTTGCACTTATTTAGAGCTGAGTCGAGCTCATTCAAACTGAATGGTCGAGACAGAGTGTTTCCCTCTTGTTCGGGCTCCCTTTCCAGGGTTCGTCTCCCGATTTTACTGGTATGGTCAGGTTTACCATTTTTCGAAAGCTGGTGTGCGATCTGGTCTGCCTTCACATTTGTATTTTGACTACTTCTACTCATCTCACATTCTGTCATCAGTTTAATCCACTGTTATCTCTTCGCCTCAGAGATTGAGGAGACAGTATTTTGCGCAGCCAGATAAGTCTCCTCGCTATAAGGGTTTTCTTCATATAGTCGATAGTATCCGTCCAGCAGAGCAGCTGTTTCAGGTGTCACACCCTGCAGATACATTGTCCTACACCCTCTTGGAATTGATGCCCGGGAGCAATGTTTGACAGTTTGAGCAAAGCTGTCATACTCTTCAGGAATAGGTCGCACAGACTTAATCTCCTTGTCCAGCATCTTAGCAAATTTTTTCCAATCAGCTTTCTTGAAATTGTATCTCCGTTTGAAATTCACCTCCTGTGGCCTTATTGCTGGAAGAACTTGACACAGTAGTGGCCTGTGTTGCGTCTTTGGCATGGGCGAGCACACTAATTTGGAGCAAAGCTGTGTGATGTCTTCACTCACAAAGAGGAGGTCAGGGTTAAAGCCACGTTGCCACCTGCCACTGTTGAAGGAAGGGGGTAGCTTGCTGTCATGTATAAGAGACAACTGGCAGGATTCAGCCCAGGAGAGAACTGCCTTCCCTCTTTCATCATCTTCAGAGTATCCCCACAAATGACTATGGCTGTTAAAGTCACCGATTACTACAGACGTCTTGCTGTTATGGAAGTTCCTGGGTGGTGTGAAGGAAAATGCAGCCGAAGGGGGCTTATACACAGAGTTAGCCCCGCAGTTACTCAGCTCCACTGAGATGACTTCGATGTTATTTTCTACAGTGCAGTGAGCACTGATTGTCTGAAGCCCTGGTCTTACAAATATAGCACTTCCATACTGAGAGTGCGGTGTTTCTGCAGCGAGTTTCATGCCCAGTATTTTTGGTTGTCTCTGTCGCCCATCTCTATGCGTCTCTTGTATACACAGGACGTCGCATTTTTTGTCACGGCATAGGCTGGATAACAGATGTTCTTTGGCTGATGATATGCCTTCAGTATTTATAGATATGATAGTTAAAGTTGGCTCTGATAAGGACCGTTTATTTCCATGTTATAACATGTTAAATATAGAAAGTTTAACTGTAACCAAGCAGTAGTTTTCTTTGATGACAATATCAGTTCCAGTGCACAACTGAATTTAAAAATCTGTCTTGTGGGGTGAAAATCCGTTACTGCTGCTATCTTGTGCTGACAATGAGATGACTTTCATAGAAATACTGAGTTATTTCATTTGTAACGCAGTTTCATAGTTTTTGTAGTTGCTCACGATCTTTACACTTGCATGCAATGGTGTAGCATCAGCATACAGAACTATCCTTGAATTTGAGGAGCAGTATTTTGTCATTTACACAAATCAACAAAAGAAAGTACCCCAGTACAAATTCATGGGTACCCTGTATTACCTATCAGTAATGTTAGATCTGTGTGTGCCACTCGCCATCCTTATGAGTGAAAACTGATTAGTGTTAGATAAGGTTTTATTAAACTGTGAACAATTATCAGCATAACTACCAGCCATTTTCCCTTAGTATATACTATCTCACTCTACAAGCAACTGATAGAGATTAGCTAAAACAAATCCGTAATTTCAGATGGAGGTCTGTCTATATCTAAAATTATGTTTCCTTTCCTATCTATAGCTTATCGCAGAAAGTTGAGTAACACCTTCAACACGTAGGAATAACATCTTTGAGCACCAATTATTGCCACTTTTTGCGACATCACCATAAGGTTTGATATCCCTACTGAAAGATGAGCAGAAATTCTTTGTTAATGGGTGCATAATAAGATTCTTTTTTGGTATGCCAATGCTCAGTAATAACTGAAACATCTGCTACTATGTCCAAATCATTGTGCTTATTTCCTAGGCTCATAAAGTTTTGGAGGATGATCTTGGTTTGCAGGTTGCATTGTATCCACATATTTATTTATTTATTTTTTGTAACCATAAATATCCCCATTAAGCAAATCAGATGTGCTTGTCAAACTGGGAAGAGGAAACAAAAAGGCCACACATGTACAAAACAATAATAAATGCAAAGATTCCAAAAGAGTTCCTGACAGCAAAATGTAAAACTTAATTGTTTTTGGATATATTACTTCTTATATCCTTCATTCAAAAACTTAAGAAGGCTGTTAGTTTAGCATCTTCAAGGCATAATGCTGTTTCATTGAGCATCGCAACAATCAAGTCTGAGATAGTAGTGTACTATGATACTACCTATGAAGAAATTGATGCACTGGATGTGAAGTGCACAGTTTAGTCTACCCAGCAGGTGTTCCAGATGATGGCCCTGCACTGTTCTATACCATCATGAATATACCTATACATTAGTGATATATTCATCACTGACAGAAAATTGAATAATCACATTTTTGCTTCAAGTTTCTGAAATGGCAGTTGATGAGATCATATCTGAAGAGACAGCTATCAACCCACACTTTCAGCATGAGGTAGGACTAGCAATTACCAGAATTCTGAAATGTGGATCTTGTAAACCTAGAGTTGCTCTAGGAAAACAAGTAAGATATGGCATGTGTTCCAGATCAAAGATAAGAAAATAAAAGGTTGCTGTATTAGTTATAGCACACAAATATGCAGTGAATAAGAAGTGTGAAATACTGTGTTCGCCGGCCGGGGTGGCTGAGTGGTTCTAGGCGCTACAGTCTGGAACCGCGCGACCACTACGGCCACAGGTTCGAGTCCCGCCTTGGGCATGGATGTGTGTGATGTCCTTAGGTTAGTTAGGTTTACGTAGTTCTAAGTTCTAGGAGACTGATGACCTCAGAAGTTAAATCCCATAGTGCTCAGAGCCATTTGAACCAACCATTTTTTGGCTGTGTTCAAAGCTATGTAGACTGGTTTAATTCCTGGTTTAAGTAATTCACATTATTTCATTGCTGTTTCCTGCTGTCATCCATTAATACCTCAATGTCAACAACTACTTTGTTACTTTAAAACCTTCAACATGTTCACTGTGGCTGACACAAAGGTCAATAAGAGCTACTAACACTGTGCTTTTAAGTGTCAACCGCAGTGAATGTGCAAAACAAGAACATTTTTGCAATTTAATTGAAAGTCCTAATTCAGCTTCCTTTTTCAGGCATGTTTATTTTTAAATATTAAAACTGATGAGAGTTTCATTACTAGACCACTAATTTTGAAATCTGGATGACACCATTCCAACACTGCAACAAAATGTGCACCATACACAACAGGTTCAATGCAATTTCTCCTCTCCACAAATTTGCACCTCAGATGTGTTGTATGTCATATAATACTACAGTTAATTTTCCATATATCTGAGCAAAACCAGTTCTCGCGTGTCCAAGTTTATCTCATCTAGGCATTGCACCTTTCCCTTAACATTAGTGTGCTTTACAATAAAATTTGTATGAAAAGTTTTCTGTGTAAATTACCAATTCTACACCTACAGCTAATGCTTGTATAACCCAGTGTACCATTCAGGTGGGTTTACTTGTGTGTCAATATAATTGTCAGGTTTGGTATGAAAGGGTTTCTTGAAATATATTCCCACATAAATTTTTTAGTATCTATTCTCAGTTGCAAAATACGTTACGCACTGTCAGTGCCATTTCGATGCAAAATTCTAAATCATGCTGAGGAATATACCAACAACACAGTTCCCGCACACCTCAGAAATTTGATTTTAGTTGCTTCAACCAATGAGAATTACGGACCAAGTCTTGCACTGCCCTGTTTTGTGTATTAACCTGTTGGCTGGCATGAATGTGCCGGTGGTCACAGCAGACTGCTCTGCTGGGGCCAGCAGTGATATGGTAACAACCAGGTATCAGCAATTTTACACTTTTATCTTACTGAGGAAAAATATTTACTTACATCTGATATTCCTTGCCATTTCCAGACTATTTTTGGGTCTGCAGTATTTTTATTTAAATATCTTACAAAACCAAACGATTAAGTGACTACAAAGTTATTCATGAATTCATTTTTAGATACATATTTAACTGGGTAAAGGATAATTCCTGAAACAGTAATTAGCATTCTAGCTGTTCTTTTTAGCCACGACTGTACAGATGCATATACTTCACATTCAAAGTTCCTAAATGCCTGCTTAACACATTGACTACCATGCTGCTCACAGCAGAGCAGGACACTTATGGCTGTATGCCTAACCTGGTTGTGAAATATCCATTACTAGTCATGTCAGGGTCAAGAAATGCAGAAGATAATCTCTCAGGGAGTACTATAATCTAAAAACGTAAAATTATTACTGAAAAGGTCATTTCCAATTATGTCTACCAAGCAAATTATGCTTTCAGTCAGTGATTTCTTTTGCCATAAATGACTAGTGAACGCACATGCCAGAGGATAGTAAATATTCATACTTTGCCTCTGAGAAGCAGAAAAGCCATTAGAAACAGCTATGCACATAGTCCAATTTATGTTGAAATTATCACCTGGGTACTTTAATTAAATTTGGTCTACTATAAGCAACATGATAAAGGAATCAGAAGAAACACACACACACACTGAATTAATTTCTTTATTAACAACACTCGGATTTCCACATCACCATAGAGGTACCAAGCTTGATGTGTTACTCGTTTTTTTACATGGCGAGTTTCCCCAGTAGGCCTATAAACCATGAAACAGACAAAGAGCTACTTCTCGCTGTCTTCTCTTCTTTGGATTTTCACTTCAGAAACTGAAACATACATTACAAAAACAGATTACATCACTCACAAATCTGGATTCAGTCATTGCAATTCATACCTATTTTACTGTAAAAAAATACTGACTATGATGAATGATGTAATTTTGAACATTAAAAAGTTTTCAAATGTGTAGGTTACTGACGTTAGAATACAGTTACTACACAATTTTTGATCAGCAAAAAGTTACGATAATTGCAACTTAAATACCGAAGCCATTTGTTATGAGAATACACCATTACGACAAATAATCCACATAGATGCATTGAAAGAAACTTTACTGGGTAACATAATGCATCAGAATACTATAGGCACAAAGAATGAAATTTCTGTAGATTTACCATACACTTTATTTTTCTTGAGCATTATAAGATTACTAACAGAAGTTACTTACCGTCCATTATCTGGAAGATAAACTATCCTTTCTCCTCTGCAAACATCTGCTTTTGCAGCAAGTATTATCAATTTTTTCCCGTGATTGAAAAGCTTTAACGCACACAAACCACAAAACCCGCCATTATACACACACACACCCACAATTAGAGGTGGCAAAAAATAACATAACTGATAAAAATAAAAGGTTACTGAGAAGTAACAGTTACTGCGATAACCGTTCCTCTGATACAGGCAGTTATTTCAATAACTGTCTAATATCAACAGTGCCTTGCGCCATCTGTTGACCGAAGATCGTACTACGCTTTACCGTCAACTCATCCGGTCCCGGTAGCTGAGTGGTCAGCGTGACGGAATGTCAATCCTAAGGACCCGGGTTCGATTCCCAGCTGGGTCGGAGATTTTCTCCGCTCAGGGACTGGGTGTTGTGTTGTCCTAATCATCATCATTTCATCTCCATCGACGCGCAGGTCGCAGAAGTGGCGTCAAATCGAAAGACCTGCACCAGGCGAACGGTCTACCCGACGGGGGGCCTTAGACACACGACATTTCATTTCATCGGAGATCTGGCTAGGAACTAGGAAGAGGGTAGACCATTTGGAAGGCGTTCTACCATGGGAATAACTGTGAGACTGCGCGCCATCTGTTGATAAGAACTGTGTACTATATAGTGCGTCTTCGTTACTTTTAGCACAAACAATTAAATAAAGTTAATGTCCGAGCGGTGGCTGATAGGAGCAGCAGTACAAGCATTAACAAGTACGGTCGATCCCTTAAGCCACCGCCTCATATGGCAATTTAGCTTGGACGGGTAGTATAAAGAGAGGTACCATAAGGAATTCGAGCGACTATGGAAATAACTGTCAGAGATCGGTATTTTCCTCTGGCAGTTATCGTTATTGGCTCACAGTTCTCGCTCTCTGGCGGTTATTGGGCTACCATTACAGGTAACCTGGAAGTTGGTAACGGAATAACTGTGTGGTTGTGTTCCTGACACAGGGACTCCAGTCTTAGACTCCGGTGATATTTCAGAGATGATAGTTACTGGAGCGAACAAATATTTACATACTTCTTCGGAAATAGCTGCTGGCCATCGCGAATGACAAATAACGTGTCAGGAAGAATAACATAATACAGTTGAATATAATAATTATTATCCTCATCATTTGTCAGGAGATTGTCAAAATATGTGAATATATTACAGTAACTGCTAATATTTACAGAACTGATACACTGTCAGAATAAAACACAGTTATGTACTTTTAATAAATTTATCATACACAGAATACCCAATGTTGACTGTTGCAACCAAGTGCTGTCAAAACTGAAATATAACAGAATTTTTACCTAAGCTGATCTATCAGTCTCTGTTACGATATTCATCTACAGAGTAGAAGGAGGGGTCAGTGGAAGCGTCCGATTCCACCCGTCTGGTTCGACGTAAAAACGTGTTGTGGTGTGTGAATGTCATTACGGCACGGTGTTTATGAGTTGGTTTGTGTGTGTGTGTGTGTGTGTGTGTGTGTGTGTGTGTGTGTGTGTGTGTGTGTGTGTGTGTGGGGTGGGGGGAGGGGGGGGGCTGGCCAATCTAGTTTGCAGTTCCGGAATTTGCTGGTGGTAATCAATTTTTTTTCCTAGCTGTGATGTTTTGTGTATTTATAGAGTTTTGAATGTGATTTAATTTATGTAGGGATGATTGATTTGTGGACTTTTGGGATTGTGGATTTATTTTTCGCAGTTGTAGGTGTTGGTTTTTTGGCATCAGTAGCTTTGGTGGACCTATATAGGTCACCGGAAATGACCGATTCCCATTTTCATAGTTGTACATGTTGATGTTTTGCTATCGTCATCTGGGGTTTACCTATGTAGGTCAATGGAAATGTCCGATTCCAATTTTCGTGCTTTTAGTTGTGGGTATTGGTGTTTTGGTATGGTCACCTATGGTTGACCTATAGTGTTCAAGGGAAGTGTCTGATTCCTGCAGATTTTTGTTGGTGTAGCAGAATGCTGTATTTTTTTCTTTTTGTTCTTCATTTTGTGTTTTGGGATCATGGTGTGTTTTTTTACTAGCTTGTCCTCACCCTAAAACCCCCAACTTCCCGCAGTTGTCCCGTTGGTGTGATTGTATTTTTGGTGTTGATGTTATTGTATTATTTATATGTATCTTCGTGTTTGTTGCCATGTGTGTGTTTGTAGTGACATCATGGACACACTTAAAATAGCCATTTCCGGCATATTGATGACGGGTGGACACTTCTGTATCAAAAAGTCTTTCAAACACACTGAAAACCGTGCTTTATCTGAAACCAAGTTTTTAATGGTTGCTGACTCTGGCAGTTTACTGAAAATGCATGTTCCTGAATATTGGACCCCTTTTGGACCAAGGTAAGTGATTTTAGGTCTTTATGTAGATTGCTGTTCCTATTTCTAGTACTGATATTAAGTATCGAGCTATTGGTTGGAAATACTTGCAACAAATTTCATTAAGGAATAAATATACTAGGAAGCAGTTGTTAGAATACAAAGTTCCTTGAACAGGTTCCTACATGATGTTCTTGAATTTATACCACAAACGATTTTTATTACACACTTTTACATGCAAAAAACTTTTGCTACGTTTGATGAGTTACCACGGAATATGCTGCATAATGAAATAATAGAGTGAAAAAATGTGGTATGCCCTTTCCAACAGAATTTATTATCGAGTTGTAGTCCCAGAAATGTAACACTGTCAGCCTTTTCGATCTGCATGTCTTCATATGTTATAAACATGCTGTAGCTGGAGAAATCGAGCAGTTTCCAAATCTAACACAAAACTTGGATTAGCGTACTCACACTTTCCCCAACAGGACTATCTTTTACATCACAGGAGTAAAAGAATCTGTCACATTACGTAGATTTTTTGTTGTATTACAAGGCTGTACACTTTATTCTATTATGTGAGCAGCACAAGAAATTAACCTTCGAATTTAACCTACGGTACTCAGTTTACATATTACTTCATACTTAAAAACGCATGTTGTTAACATTTTACTTAAACAGTGCTGTGGCGAAGTTCCGCGTACTTTCTGATGCAGCTGCGAAGACAATATTTCTAATAGCGACCGATAACCTAAAAACATATAATATGAAACACTAATAATCGTTCTAACACCAACTAAAATGTACCCGGAGTTAATAAGCTAACGTTATGACACGATTCATACAACATTTCTGCCATTTCACACTACTCGCAGTTATACTGATAACTAAACTGATAGATTCCAACTATGTCGTTATTTAACTCTCGGAGTAGTCGGTATTCGCCAGCGAAAAATAACTTGGCAGTTATTAATAACCATTAACAATAACGGTTATCAGAGAATAACTGGAACAGTGATAACGGTTACTCCAGAATAACCGTTTGGCCCATCTCTACCCACTATGCATTAGCATGTCATGTTCAAAGAATATCCGCGTTTCGAAAACTACCAGTGATATTTGTTAGCGTGAGAGACGACGTCATGTCATGATGTGACGTCATGATTCCTCGGGGCCCGCGAGACGCTTCTTGGAGTTAACACTACCAAAGATCCTAAACACTTTGGTTCTCCACACGGCCTATCGATGTAGTCGTTCGATAGCATAGCTTTCCCTAGGCCAGACCCAGCGTAAAAATATAAATAATATTTACAAAACAAACCAATTATACATCGACATAAATGCATAAATAGTAAAACAATTACAATATATAAAGACACATAAATGTCATATCTTCAGGTAACAAATAAAGGAAAAAAATTTATAGTACAATAGATGGAAATAGGAGGATATGCATTTCCGGCGTTACAAGTGCCCCACATTGTCTGAGGATGTCCGTGTAACCTAAACAGACTCAGAAAATGTCCCAAAAAGGAAATAAAAGCAGCAGAAATGCATATGCTCAAAATATCAAAAAAATTTAGCATTAGGCTAATTAACCATAAACCAATTTTTAGACCATAATAATTGAGTGGAGACACTCCTAACCTTATTCCAGTCGGTCATCTTACACAAAAGAAAACAGGTTGACAACATATTAAAATTCATAGAAAACATAGAAAATGGTTCAGCTGTTCTAAATCAGCAAAATTCCTAACAGTATCAAGAAATGGAATACTATTTACAAAATTAATCAGAGTACATGGTCATAAAAACAGGTAGATCAAAATATGCAAATTAATAATTAATTACATAGAATACACTTGGTTATATAACCTTTTCATAATTAATATTCTCGCCATGAGAGTCCACTTAACGCTAAACAAGAAAATAATATACAGCAAATCGAAAATAACATAAATATTGACAGCAGAATTCTTTCACATCAGCTGTCCGGGAAGAAAAACAACTCCACCTTCTGTACCCGCAAGTACAAAGAATGCCGACAGCGGCACAAGAGCCGACAGCGACACAAGAGCCGACAGCGGCTCTGCCTTGCCAGTATTGTTGCGCCCGCCTGTGTGACACGCTTGATCTCACTCGCCTGTGTAACGGCATTTACAGAACGTCCGTTTCACTGAATTCTTTCGAAAAAACTCACTCCCGAGTAATCTCAAGGAGTCCATTAATACTATCACAGTGGATAACTCAACACTGTCCATCATCACACGCATGTACTAGCCTGAAACTTAAAACAGCGTCTAAGTACATCGGCAATGACTAGTAAAACACACATTCATGAAATCTTACCGCTAGTCACAAAATCATATTTACATTCCTTAATCTACTGTGACTCAGCTGAAAACTTAAACTAGCAGCTTGGATGTCTCAGTTGATTAATAATCAGCTACTCTTAAATCATTTAATCAAAATTAATTACTTATTAATTACAATTTCTTTAATGACCTCTTGGTCAGGCAAAAGCATGGCAAACTAGCAAATCCTTAAATCTTACACTCTATATTTACACGCTGTACATTACCCATTCTGTGATATTAATCAATCCTTGGTTGGTACAATTTCAAGTCTACAATGGTCCCTGTACCTAATAGTTTTCCAGACCTTGGATACTCTAAGCAATAAGTATTTCTGTGAGGTATACCAATGACTTTATATGGTCCATTATAAACAAACTTAAATTTAGAGATTTCATTGTCTATTTCGCTGGATTTCTCACGAGCTTTTACAAGTACTAAGTCTCCGATTGCAAACTTAGCAAAACGCGCTTTAGCGTCATGACGACGTATGTGAGCATCTGCTTTTAGCTTCATTATTTCTCGCAAACGATCTTTTTTCACACCAATATTAATGTCAATCCGTGTAGGGAATTTGATTATCTCTTCCACAAGTCCCGGATTGTTTGAAATCACTCTCTTATTCCTCATTACTACTTCATACAGGCCGTGTCTTTGTTCTTGTGTTACGTTTGACACACCGTCTACAATACTTTCCAATTCACTTTCTACACTATTGTCAATACCGAGATTCCTCACATTACAGTAGTTCAAATTCATACCTATGTCAATGGCATCCGGCCAGTTAACAATGTGTATAGGCTGGTATTGCCTATGCACACCATCTCCTGCCTCGTCAAAACTACCTACTATTGTTTTATCTTGTGATGTACATGTCAAAGTTTTGCTTTCGCAATTAATCACTGCATGTTACTTTAATAGCCAATCTAACCCGATAACTACTTCCGTAGTTAAGTCTGTCACGACTACAAACTCTTGTTCGAATCATGCCCCACATATCTCGAAATTGACAAAAATCTGATTGTGACCGGTTTACTGGCGTTCCCAGTAGCACCGATAATTTTCACTCCTGTTACTGGCATAACTACGATACCAGGTCTGTCTTTCAGTAACTCAAATATTTTCACAGAGCACAGCACTCAATTCTGCACCGGTGTCAATCAACATGTTTAGTTGAAGGTCGTGCATATTAACAGACACTACTATCTGTCTACACTTGTCCTCGACTGTTTCTTTATTTTCCCACAATAAATCCTCGTCTATATCCAGGTCATTCCAGAAAAAACCATCCGGCTTTGATCCTAAATCCGGCTTATCTGGCGACTTTTTCAGCCTCTGTTCACATACAGTTTTAATTTCAACACGTTTGTCCTGAGGCTTAGTCTGTAGCTTCGCCTCCAATACCGAAACTGTTACCTGTAACTCGTCAACTAGTGAGTGTTGCTTTGCTATCAATTCACTAATTGTCACCTTCCATGATTCCTCTTTGGCCAGATTTATCTCATCTGCCAATCTACCTGGAGGAATGAGCCCAGTAGTATGTGCAATAACTTCCTCTGGATCTGCGCAACCCACGCTGCTATCGTCCGACCGTATAACGTCAGTTCTAACCTCATACACGCTGTAATCTACGTGCTTTTCTACCAACCGTGTACGGCTATCACTAAAATTCTCGTAATCTTTCTCCCTAATACTCTCGCAATGTTTAAACTGGAGTTTTGCGTCGGATGGGTTGGCTACTTCGGATACTAAAGCGTTCAAAGTTTCCACCTTCTGTTGATCCTCGTTTTTCACTAATTTGTTCTGTCACCTTATTCTCGATGTTCGGAGCAACTGCTTCTCCTACACTTTTCTCGATTCTGCTAATTTCGGAATCAAAACGAGTATTTATGCTCGCAATTTCCACCTGAATGCCTATCATTTCCTGTTTAAGATTTCCGATTTCGGTATGAATCACAACAATATCTTCTTTGATTTTATCAACTTTTGTGTTAATAATTCCAACATTGTTGTTGACAACATTAATAGCTTTGTTCTGATTGTCTAGCTTCCTGTCAATTTTTTCAGACTAAGCTTCTTGCTTGGCAGACTGAGCTTTAATTTCTGCCGATTGACTCTTGATTTCGTTAATCAAAACATTCAATTAATCAGTTAAATTCCCGGAATCTACCGGTTTTACTTCCGTAGCGGCTTCCTCTTTAATTGTCCCCCCGTATTCGTCATCAAGGGATCCAGATTTGATTTTCACTTCCAATTCCGAAACATTTTCTAAAGTTTGGAATTCCATTTCTGCTCTTTTTTGCGTTTCGGCGGTCGCGTCTGTCATGCTAGCCGCCTGCCCCTGAACAATAGGTTCCGCGTTGCGCGTATCCCACTGTTCGACCGATTGTTCCGTACCCAAGTCTACCAAATTCTGGTAATTGTTGCCTTCACTCATTTCACCAATTTTTCAATATAAATGCCAAACCCCAAATCTAATTAGGATTCCTCACACTTCTTATTCACGCTGTTGTATCGACCATTTCGTAACCAGTACTTCGTTACGAGATTTGCACAATGCAAAATTCGTGTCCAGAACAACATCAAATCAGAAGATTGTCCTGTCACCAGGTCGCCACGCGTAACCTACCGCTCACTTATCGACCTTAATGACAGTGAAAAATTAAACCGCATGTACCTAATGGAAATTTGGGAAAAGCAATCGTCACCGAAGTTAATCTGTCGATAAAGAGGGAGGAAAGGGTTACATCTAAATGAAAGGAAAAATGCAAATGAAATTGGTGGAAATTAATTTAGAGAAAAGGGTAAAATTAATAAAGAAAGTAAATGTGCAGTCGTTACATTAACAATTAATTGGCGTTAATTAGATATTTGAGATTTGATTATGGTCGCCAGTCCTATGGAGAACTACTATAATAACTGAAAATGAAAGATAAATGCACCCATAATTTGCACTAAAGGCGTGGCAACTGAAGGTTGACACGTGTTGTGTGAAAGCTGAATGTTTGTCAGAAATAATAAATTTCGCTACACTCTGACTTAATTTAGCAAAAGAATTAATAGAACCGGAAAACTGAAAGTTAATTTAGTGACTGAAATTAATAGTGAACTTTGTTTCTGAAGCACTACGAAATTCAATAAAATAAGGTTAGTCTTGGGCTACCTCAACAATCATTTCAAAAGCTACTTGAATCTACAGAATTTAGAAATAAGAGATTTAACTTGAATTAAATGATTCTGAACATTTAACAATAGTAAAATTTAGTACATACCAAGCTAAGCTGCAGTCACAGGTAAGCTAAAATATGGTAACAAAACTCGCACTCTTAATTTGTGCTTGTGTAATCTAAATATTGTAGCCAGCTACGAATACTATAACTGAATTTTGAAATTAAAGCAGTGAAATGGAATGATACTACGTTAATGCTGGCGTTTGAATTCCAACGACACTCGGGTTCATTCCGGAAAAGGAAGGGACCCTGCTTGGTAATGCAATTGGGACAATGAGCAACAAAGGTTCATGCTACGTTGCTGTAATTTTGAAACAGTTTGAAAAGCTGAGGTCTGCCATACAGTTCTAAAACTTTACGTGCTTCCAGTCTTCCTTGTTGTTTGATTGAAGGTATGAAGTCGTCGATCGAGGAGGTGGCGACAGTCACTCATTGTTGGCCGTCACTGTTGCAGAAGCTGGATGTTGGCGCACATTCTTCTCGACATGGTCACCAGGCAAAACGGGCTCTTGATGTGCGCCAGCTAATGCTTCCTGTCCGCAACACCGTGTCAGAAACTATCTTAGCAAGTCGAGTGCAATTACATTCTGCCAAACCCCGGAAGCGCGGCAACTCGCGGGAGCGTCACTCAACACACCTCGGCTCCACTGCCCTACTCCCGCCAGACTCTCTCTGCCCGCGCTGCATGCGGCAGAGTTAACCATGGAGGTTATTCTTACCTCCATGGAGTTAACACTACCAAAGATCCTAAACACTTTGGTTCTCCACACAACCTATCGATGTAGTCGTTCGATAGCATAGTTTTGCCTAGGCCAGACCCAGTGTAAAAATACAAATAATATTTACAAAACAAACCAATTATACGTCGACATAAATGCATAAATAGTAAAACAATTACAATATATAAAGACACAGAAATGTCATATCTTCAGGTAACAAATAAAGGAAAAAAAATTATAGTACAATAGATGAAAACAGGAGGATATGCATTTCCGGCGTTACAGCCTGGTCGATACTAATAACAAAATTCCTGTGGTGAGATGCGACCTCTCCACGAGACACTGGCAGGAGATACATATCTACCAGTAGGTTCTACCAAACCAGAAATAACTTTGTCAATGAACCAGGTGAAGTGTGTCTCACAGCGCCCATCTTACCACTCCCTAACCTTCAACTTTTCACATTTTTAACGAAAGGGAAGATAAACATCGACAGCTGTAGCAAAGCGATTCTTCTATAGTAGGGTTACTGGCTCTGAGCACTATGGGACTTAACAGCTGTGGTCATCAGTCCCGTAGAACTTAGAACTACGTAAACCTAACTAACCTAAGGACATCACACACATCCATGCCCGAGGCAGGATTCGAACCTGCGACCGTAGCAGTCGCACGGTTCCGGACTGCGCGCCTAGAACCGCGAGACCACCGCGGCTGGCAGTAGTGTTACTCCAAAATCTAAAATCCTAATCCTCTTGGTTGGGAGTTGGCGATGGGTTACCACTATCCACAGAAAATTTGTTAACAGTAAACAGGCTACAAGTGCAAGAACAAGGTATACAATTTCGTATATGGAATATTCATAGTTTATATAAGACAGGTGCCTAAGTCTAGTTAAGGAGATCGAAAGATATAAGATACGTTTAATCGGTTTACAGGAAGTTGGCTCTGAGATACCAATACCCTTTATATCGAAAAGTTTACACTATTTTGTGGAAGCTGTGAGTCAGGACACAAATTAGGTATGGGATTTTGTTGAATAAGGCGGTAGCTGCTAATTCAGTTTTCGTCAGTGAGCCACAGAATAGCAGTATTAACAACAGATGTTAAACAGGAAAGAGAGGACATATTCTATTCAACAACTGGAAGACACAGTTTACATGAACTAAGCAATGACGAAAGCAGTGGGTTCAATAACCTTTACAATTCCGAGAGGAATGTTTATTAACAGCACAAATTTCAAACTGAAAGATATACATTAAGGAACTTAAGTGTTACCAGATGGTGAAACACATAATTATCTAGGTCACATTCCAATGATATCAGAGCAAAAAATTTCATGATGGGTGTAAAGAGGGATGGAGCGCAGAGTTAGGAAGCGAAAACTTTCTAGCAGAAGAAATAAGAAAGAAAGTCAAGGATAGAAGATTTGGTTTGGGAACGAATGCATTAAGGCACTAGCCAAAAGAAGACAGCTGAGGCGAGATGACTACATATGCAGTGGCATGGCCTTTTAATGTGGGGTAACCTCGTTATTCAGTCAGCACTATGTATTTAAAACAATGTACCTACTCTTTGTCACATCGTGAGCTGCTGCCAGGAAGACTGCATCTTTCATGCATCCAAAGAAAGTCCAATAATTACAGACAGATTCTTCCATGCTCTCACAATCTGAATGTGGGCATCATTACATACATCAGCAACATATACATGGCCACAGCAGCCAGCCACATATTAGCAATCACACCTTTACCTAGCCACTTTTAGGAGGATCTAAAAGTTTGACGTGGATTCTGAACCACAGTGCATCTTGGCGTTTTCACATTATTTTAAAAAACAGTTTTTTAATCAGCCACCAGCAGGTTCACTGATTTTCCATTTCTTGCTCAACCAGGATATCACACAATATTTTATGGGCCATCTACTTGGCTGGTTACAATATATTTGCTCTCTAAAAATGTAGTGTCAGTTTCTTTATAAACACAGAATATTTAATCTGAAAGATTCTTTACTTTCTGAAGATGTATAAGAAAAGCAGTGATAAATCAGAGGATTTCTTGAACACCACAGTGCTTTACTAGGCATGGCCCTGCTGGAGGTGGTATATATCGCCTTCCTAGAATCTTTGAAATGAAAACTCATTTTCTCATATACTGTTATAAGCCACAAGCCACAAGCCACAACTGATCCAAGGGACTTGCTCGTTAATGCATCTATTACATACATCAGCCACACTCCAATGGCCACAGCAGCCAGCCACATATTAGGAATCACACCTTTACCTAGCCACTTTTAGGAGGACCTTAAGTTTGACATGGATTCTGAATCACAGTGCATCTTGGCGTTTTTCACATTAACAACCACTACCAGAGATAAATGAAGAGATAAGTGAGACATAAAAATACTAGGACTGGCGAAGGATCAAACCCAAGATCTTTGCATTAATAGTCTAGCACTTCCCCAGTGAGTCACGAAGCCACACACTAAAAGTGTCTTTTCATTAAATAATATCATGAAACTTGGAACATTTTCACTTTTGATTTATAATCAGCATAATTTGTATTCACCAGTGATCATAACAACCTCTGTACAGTTGAACGATATAGTCTCTCGTATAAAATATCCACTTTTCAAATTAAATGCAAAATGGCCTCGAAATTAAGCATTCATTTCACTGAATCTTTTAGAATGTTTTAAATAACGAATATTTCAGTATCAGTTATTACCCTGATATTCTCGCAAATCAGATTAATAAAGTTATAATGCGCACTTGCTTAAGTTTTTATCAACCAAAGATAATTTCCTACAAGACTAAGTGACTTGAGAAGATTATTCTTGATTGATTCCATGAATTGAGCTGTTGGTTTGAAAAAGTGATACATTTTAATGACAAATTTCATTAAAGAATAAATATACTGAGAAGCAGTAGTTAGTATCCCTAGTTCTCTAAACAGGCTTCTGTAGGATGTTCTTGAGTTCACGCCACATATAACTCTTACTGCACGTTTTTGTGCGCAGGAAACTTTAGCTTGGCTTGATGAATTACCCAAAAAAATAATTCCTTATGACATTATGGAATGAAAGTAAACATAGTATGCCAGCTTTTTCATTTTCATATCCCCTATGTCTGACAAGACATAGCCCATGCCTACTACAGCAGTACAAGTTTACATGCCAACTAGCTCTGCAGATGATGAGAATAAAAGACATTATTCAGGTAGTGAAGGGAGACGAAAATTTAATAGTCATGGATGACTGGAGTTCGAGAAAAGGAAAAGGGAGAGAAGGAAACATAGTGGGTGAATATGGATTGGGGGAGAGGAATGAAAGAGGAAGCTGCCTGGTAGAATTTTGCACAGAGCATAACTTGATCATAGCTAACACTTGGTTCAAGAATCATAAAAGAAGGCTGTATACATGGAAGAAGCCTGGAGATACTGACAGGTTTCAGATAGATTATCTAATGCTAAGACAGAGATTTAGGAACCAGGTTTTAAATTGTAAGACATTTCCAGGGGCAGATGTGGACTCTGACCACAATCTATTGGTTATGACCTGTAGATTAAAACTGAAGAAACTGCAAAAAGGTGGGAATTTAAGGAGATGGGACCTGGATAAACTGACTAAACCAGAGGTTGTACAGAGTTTCAGGGAGAACATAAGGGAACAATTGACAAGAATGGGGGAAAGAAATGCAGTAGAAGAAGAATGGGTAGCTTTGAGGGATGAAGTAGTGAAGGCAGCAGAGGATCAAGTAGGTAAAAAGACGAGGACTGGTAGAAATCCTTGGGTGACAGAAGAAATATTGAATTTAATTGACGAAAGGAGAAAATATAAAAATGCAGTAAATGAAGCAGGAAAAAAGGAATACAAACGTCTCAAAAATGAGATCGACAGGAAGTGCAAAATGGCTAAGCAGGCATGGCTAGAGGAAAAATGTAAGGATGTAGAGGCTTATCTCACTAGGGGTAAGATAGATACTGCCTACAGGAAAATTAAAGAGACCCTCGGAGAAAAGAGAACCACTTGTATGAATATCAAGAGCTCAGATGGAAACCCAGTTCTAAGCAAAGAAGGGAAGGCAGAAAGGTGGAAGGAGTATATAGAGGGTCTATACAAGGGTGATGAAAATGAGGGCAATGTTATAGAAATGGAAGAAGATGTAGATGAAGATGAAATGGGAGATAAGATACTGCGTGAAGAGTTTGATAGAGCACTGAAAGACCTAAGTCGAAACAAGGCCACGGGAGTAGACAACATTCCACTAGAACTACTGACAGCCTTAGGAGAGCCTGTCATGACAAAACTCTACCATCTGGTGAGCAAAATGTATGAGACAGGCGAAATACCCTCAGACTTCAAGAAGAATATAATAATTCCAATCCCAAAGAAAGCAGGCGTTGACAGATGTGAAAATTACCGAACTATCAGTTTAGTAAGTCACGGCTGCAAAATACTAACGCGAATTCTTTACAGACAAATGGAAAAACTGGTAGAAGCCGACCTCGGGGAAGATCAGTTTGGATTCCATAGAAATATGGGAACAGGTGAGGCCATACTGACGCTATGACTTATTTTAGAAGCTAGATTAAGAAAAGGCAAACGTACGTTTCTAGCAAATTTTAGACTTAGAGAAAGCTTTTGACAATGTTGTCTAGAATACTCTCTTTCAAATTCTGAAAGTGGCAGGTGTAAAATACAAGGAGCGAAAGGCTATTTACAATTTGTACAGAAACCAGATGGCAGTTATAAGAGTCGAGGGACATGAAAGGGAAGCAGTGGTTGGGAAGGGAGTGAGACAGGGTTGTAGCCTGTCCCCGATGTTATTCAGTCTGTATATTGAGCAAGCAGTAAAAGAAACAAAGGAAAAATTCGGAGTAAGTATTAAAATCCATGGAGAAGAAATAAAAACTTTGAGCTTCGCCGATGACATTGTAATACTGTCAGAGACAGCAAAGGACTGGATGATGTCTTGAAGGGAGGACATCAACAAAAGCAAAACGAGGATAATGGAATGTAGTCGAATTAAGTCGGGTGATGCTGAGGGTATTAGATTAGGAAATGATACACTTAAAGTAGTAAAGTAGTTTTGCTATTTTGGGAGCAAAATAACTGATGATGGTCGAAGTAGAGAGGATATAAAATGTAGCCTGGCAATGGCAAGGAAAGCGTTTCTGAAGAAGAGAAATTTGTTAACATCGAGTATAGATTTAAGTGTCAGGAAGTCGTTTCTGAAAGTATTTGTATGGAGTGTAGCCATGTACGGAAGTGAAACATGGACGATAAATAGTTTGGACAAGAGGAGAATAGAAGCTTTCGAAATGTGGTGCTACAGAAGAATGCTGAAGATTAGATGGGTAGATGACATAACTAATGAGAAGGTATTGAATAGAACTGGGGAGAAGAGGAGTTTGTGGCACAACTTGACTAGAAGAAAGGATCGGTTGGTAGGATATGTTCTGAGGCATCAAAGGATCACCAATTTAGTACTGGAGGGCAGCGTGGAGGGTAAAAATCGTAGAGGGAGACCAAGAGATGAATACACTAAGCAGATTCAGAAGGATGTAGGTTCCAGTAAGTACTGGGAGATGAAGAAGTTTGCACAGGATAGAGTAGAATGGAGAGCTGCATCAAACCAGTCTCAGGACTGAAGACTACAACAACATGTCTGACACAATTCGCATTGCAAATAGAGGTTTGTTAAGACGCTTGAGCAGTTCTGTGGTGTGCTCCTCCGAGTTGAATTTATTATCAAGCTGTAATCCCAAGAATTTAACATTGTCCACTTCTTCTATCTGCTTGTCATCGTATGTTAGACATATACTCGTGGGACACCCCTTACAAGTTCTGAACTGCATTTAGTGTGTTTTTTCAAAGTTTAGTGACAAGGAAATATTTTATTAGCTGATCTTTCTAAGACTATACTTGATTTGCTATTTATTGAAATGTTTGTATAATTGGCAATCAAAACGAACCTGGCATCTGGTAATGATACTGATGAAAGGTCATTGATATACACACGACAAACTAAGGGCCCTAAAATGGCACCTTGTGGGACTCCAAATGTAATTAGTTCCCTGTTGGATGATGCCTGATAGCTTGATACATGTCTCTTTCCCTTTGTTTCCTGCCAGAGATATAAGATTTGAACCATTTTGCAGCATTTCCTGTCACACTATAATATTCTAATTTACTTAAAAGGATATTGTGATTTACACAGTCAAACGCCTCGACAAATCACAAAATATACCAGTTGCCTGCAATTGTTTATCTAATGAATTAAGCACATTTTCGCTTTAAGTGTAGATAGCCTTCTCAATATCAGAAACCTTTAGAAATCCGAACTGTGACTTTGACAGCATGTTATTTGAGATAAGATGGTTATAAATCCGATTGTACATTACTTTTTCTAAAATTTATGAGAATGCTGGCAAAGGTGAAATTGGACGAAAATTTGATGCTATTTCTTTATCTCCCTTCTTAAACAGTGGCTTAACTTCAGCATATTTTAACCATTCAGGAAATATTCAACAGATAAACGACTGGTTACACAGATAGCTTAATATGTTACTTAATCCAAAATCACATTCTTTTAATTAACTTTGTTGATATTTCATCATACCTAATAGATGTTTTTGATTTTAAAGATTTTGTGATTGACATTATTATTGCTGGGGTAGTGAGGGTCAAATTCATATTATGGAAGTTACTGAGGTACTGTCAGGTTCTGTAGATGCTACTGGTCTGAAGTATTCCATAGCAGCATCTACAGAACCTGACAACCCCATCTTTTCAGTAACAGTTATAAAATATTTGTTAAAAGTTCTGCAACAGTATACACATCTGTCATCAATGTATCATTTACTCTTATTGCTATTTGTCCCTCTTCATGTCTGGTTCTACCAGTCTCCTCCTTCACTATATCCCAGATTGTCTTTATTTTGTTATCTGATATGACTATCTTTTCCTTGTAATATATTTGCTTTGATGTCCATATTACTGTATTTAATATTTTGTAGTATTTCTTGTAATGTGCTATAGCATCAACATCAGAACTGTTTTGGATTGACAGGTAGAGTTTTCTTTTTGTTTTACAAGATACCCCTATTCCTTGAGTAATCCATGGTTTCTTTGTTGACTTTGCTCTAACCTTGGTTAGCTTTGGGGGAAAACAGTGTACAAATAAGATAAGCACTTTATTAGCAAAAGTGTTATATTTTTCATTCATGCCATGAGCACTGTAAACATCAGTCCAGTGAATGTCTCTGAGGAGTGTCCTAAAATTAACAATTTTTGGCTTATTGATTACCCTCTTGAGCTCAGATTTAACAGATTTTATGTCCTGTTCAGTGTTAACATTTAACAGAAGGAACTGCAAATCATGATCTGAGACGACATTGACTATTGGTTTTGTAATATAATTTTATTCATTGGACTTTTCTATAAAGATATTCTCAATGGCTGTTTGTGAGCAATTGGCTACCCTAGTGGGGAACTTTACAGTGGGATTTAAGTTGAATGATAGTGTTACTAACTCAAATAAGTTCTTATTGGGAGAGTCTTTAAGGAAATCTACATTGAAGTCACCAGCAACCACTATTTCTTTGTTTTTGGTTGTAAAATGTGCCAGTACAGCTTAAAGGTAGTTTACAAACAGATTAAAGGTACCTGCAGGTGCTTGATATACACTAAATATTATGAAGGTTTTGTTGTGAAATTCTACTTCTGTTGCATATGCTTCCATATGCTGTTCTAGGCAAAATTTATGAATGTCTATGTTCTTAAATTTATGACAGTTCCTGATGAATGTGGCAACTCCTCCTTTCTCTGTTTCTGATCTACGAAAGTGAGATGCTAACCTAAACCCTGTAACACTTAAAAATTCTATACCTGTGGTCACATGATGTTCAGAGAGGCAGATTATGTCAGCCTGGTTTGAAGACTCTAATTCATCTATGCAGATGATTAATTCATTAATTTTATTTCTCAGTCCTCAAATGTTTTGATACAATAAAGATAGCTGACATTTCACATTAACTGAGTTAAAATTGGGTAGAGTTAAATATTTGCTGACTGTTGAAAATTCTTAACCAATGGCTGTTTATGTTGATGTAATAGGATAGAATTATGTTTTTCGGTTTCTTACTCAAACTGAAGGTATGTCTCAGTCCTAACCTCTCTTGAACTTTGGTTTCTTTCTGTCCTCACTACCCTAAAATGGGTCTTTTCTGAACCCTATAACCACTGGTATTTTATCACTCATGACAGTGCCTCTCCCCTTTAACTTTCATGCTATTTTCCCAGCCAGTTTACCCTTCCCCTTCCTGTTGAGGTAAAGGCCATGCCTAGAATAATCCCACCTATTGAGAGAATCAACAGGAACCACACCAATGTGTGACCCTGCCCCAGACATAAGCAACCGTTCCAACTCCAAATTAACTCTCTTGACAGAAGAGTTCAAATGAGGTCGGTCATGGCGCCCAAGAACAGATACAAACTCAACACTAGTATGCTTCAATGCTGATGCAATCTTTGCCAGGACACACTCTATACTGTACCCAGGATCTCTGTCAACCTGCCCCACCCACTATAAGCACGGCATCTTCCTTAGCGAAATCTTTGCAAAGTGACCCTAACTCCTCTGTCACCTGCTCCAGACCAGCACTAGGTTTAAAAAAATGGTGACCTAGTATTCTGATCCTAGTTCATCATGCAAAAGTTGGCCAACACCTCTTCCATGGGAACTACCTAACAACAACACTTTCTTTCTCTTTATTGATTTCCCTACTTTCTTACTTTTCAATTTTCTGCTGAAAGTTTGTTGTGCCCTGTCTACACCTGCAATTGCTTGAGGCTCAGCAGTTTCCAACTGAAGCAACAGGTCAAATCTATTTTCCCCATTCACCACGAAGCTGTCAGATAAAGTTCTAGGCTTGTTCCTCCTGTAGTCTGTTGCCACTTCCCACCTCTCTTTACCCTTCTCTCTCCTTAACCTATCAAGATCTCCCCTGGCCTTGTCTAACTCAGCCTGAGGGGCGGCAATTTTCCCCTCCTGTTCCAGTATCTTCCTATCTCTATTACAAATCCTACAAAACCACTGGTGAGTCTCATTTACTTCCCCTATTCCCACGCCACTAGTCACCCACATGGAAAAAACTACAGCACCCATCACACCAAAGCCCCGACTTAACACTTCTACGGCAAGTCAAACACTTTTCACTCATGATAAACGTAATAGTTTATTAAGAATACGTCAGTTAAATTACATATAAACACGAAAATATGGTTCCAGAAATTTGGCCTATACTTAACTGTGTGTAAACAAAAACAACAGTGCAATGTTTCTGAAAGAACAACTTAAACTTTACGCTACTTTCCGGAAATGCTCGTTAAATAATGAAGAGGTACGCTACAATTAAATTGCTGGAGAGAGCAAAGAACAACTAAACGAAATTCTATATATCTGCTGCGGCGAAACGTAAACAGAAAATACGACTGTACGATCTTTTCGCGTTTTCTGCTATATTACATAAAGAAAAATGGAACCTTTAATGGTACACTAATACACCTATTTACCACGTAATCAGTACTAAACTATATGTCTTATGATCTAAAATTACTTATCTTTACGAGAACTTTAAACTCCCGCCGTCGCCTGGCTGCAGGGCTGCCAAACTCAGTAATTTAATTATTGTATGTTATTTATTTCTGACTGTATCTCTTATATGTACTCTGCTATGTGTAGTATGTACCAACACTGTCATCTCTCATCACACACCACCTTTTTATATTTTGTCTATATATCCTATATGTATTCCACTATGTGAGTTATGTACCATTACCGACATCTCTCATCATACACTGTCCCAACATAATTTTCAAATTGACTTTCCTATATCATGATTTACAGGACCAATAATAATAAATAAAATAAATAAAAAAGTTTTTCAATCTGAAATTTGGTTGTCAGTTTTAGAAACTAAGAGCAAAAATAATAAAGACCTCACCCGCATCTGTTGCACAGAATTAGCATCGAAGTTGAGATCCTCATTACGTCTAGCAGCATTTCAACCCATTCTCAGTCTGCAGTTACACAGCTGCTTTCTACAATGAAGGGGAAGTTAGACCTCTTCAAATTTCTGCAAAAAACGAAACTCACAAAAAAATGTTTTGCGTCAGTAACAGATTATGCTGACGTTCCCATCGATGAAAAGCTTGAGGAGATTCAGTTCAGTGCTAATATGTGTGGTATAAAGCAGTGCAAAAGTATTAAGGACATGATATTTCGTATTTTCCTAACGAAAAATTCATCAAAAAATTTAATAAGAAAGTTATGAGAAATATTATTCTAACGAGACCTGAAGATTATGATGTATTCCGTGAAGTTCGAAAATATGCAGCCAGAACTCTACGAAGGGCTAAGCGATTGCATGGGATAGAGCAGTTAGAACAGATCGATCAGGATTTCCAGGAAAACAATGCCAGAGACTTCTATCAGACGTTGAAATCGAATTTGAAAGGATACCAAGCCCCTAGGGGTTGTTTTAGAGACGAATATGGAAAGCTCGGCCTCACCAACAAAGAAAACTACACGATCATGTCTCGTTATTTTGAAAACCAACTTAATTGTGATGAACCGAAGGAAAGATTCCCTGTATGTGCCCCAATCCACAAACTACCTAACTCATCTCCACCTAGAAAACACCAGATCAAAGAGATCATCAACGCCCTTAAGAATAATAAGGCAGCTGGAGAGGATTCAATACTGGCAGAACTACTGAAGCCGGCAAATAATGAAACTCTAAATGTACTAGTCCTACTTTTTGAGGAGATCTGGAGAACTAGGATGATACCAACCGAATGGTAGTCATCTTTAATCCAACCTCTACACAAAAAAGGCAATAAAAAGAATGTCAATAACTATAGGGGCATCTCATTAGCATCTGTTCCATATAAGATTCTCTCCAAACCGATACAGAACAAAACAGGTCATCTTGACCAACTGATTGGGGAATATCAAGCTGGTTTCCGAAAGGGCCATTCTTGCCCAGAACAGATCTTTACCTGAAGAACATCATCAGGTACAAAAAAAGGGGAGGAAATAACTACGTGGTCACGTTTGTTGATTTTCAGAAGGCATATGACTCCATTGACCGACAGGCATTAATGAATATTTTGGAAGAGTTTGAGGTGGATGATACATCAAGAAAGCTGATCAAACGAACTCTCACTAACACAGTGTCGAAAGTAAAATTTATAGGTGAGATATCAGAACCCTTTACAATCAGAAAGGGCTTAAGACAAGGACTATGCCCACTCCTTTCCAACTGCATCTTGGAAAAGGTCATTTGAGAGTCGAGAAAGTTGTTAGCCCAAGAAGAAACAAATGAAGAGTGGTTCAGACTTGGTCCTAAGGACAAAAGAGGTGTACATTGACTGCTTGGCCTTTGCGGATGACCTGGCCATTTTTGCTAACAACATAGAGTCAACAGTCAACAACATCAATAGGCTGTCAGAAATTGCTGAAAAAGTTGGACTCCAGATCTCTATTCGAAATACAAAATATATGACAAACATCTGTGATGGACCTGAATAGATGATCACCAATCTGGGAAAAAATCGGACGAGTGAAGAATTTCAGGTATCTCGGTGAAGTCATCCACGAGAATGGATTAGAAGAAGAAGCAATTAATGTCAGGATGAGGAAGTTAGACCAATCATGCCAACTGACAAAGAATACCTATAACAAAAAGTCTATGAGTATAGGAGCCAAGTTCCAACATTATAATACAGTTGTAAAACCTCAGGGCTTACATGCATCTGAAACTTTGACCATGAATAGACAAGGTCAAGCTGAGCGGCTGGAAAAGAGAGAGCATAGGATATTAAGGAAAATCCTAAGTAACAGATGGGTTGATGGACAATGGCAAATGAGAGCAAATGAGGACTTTTACAGCAAGACAGGACCTATCACAGCATCCATTAAGAAGAGACAATTGTTATTTTACTGTCCTCTCATGAGGATGGACAATGACAGACTATCAAAAAGAATATGGAGTTCCATCCACCTAAGAAAACAAGGCCAAGATGGTTCGAAGAATGTGAAAAAGTTCTTGGGCAGATGGAACAACTACCAAGGTTTTAAAATGGCATCAATGTCCAAAAGACAGAGTGGACCATTATCCGAAGAGCACAAACAGGCGCTTCTTGGTGGGCTCAGAAGATACTGGCAGGAAGTCAAAGCTGGAACAGGAACAAGAACAAGACCTAGACACTAAAATGAAATTGATTGTTACCACACACTCCATAGAGACTCAAAACAAAAATAAAAAAATAATTATGCAGAATGTGTGTAAATTCTATATGGCTCAATGTTACTGACCCTTGTGTAAAATTTGATTTCCATACTGCAGTTTCTCATGCATCAGATTCTGAGTAACTATTAACATTTGAACTCAATGAATTTTAAACTGTACAAAAAATTAAATTGTTTCAGTTACAACAAATGTGTTAATTGATTTTTAGAATGTTGATTTATTTTCGTCATTTATTAAACCTATTTTGCAAACAAATACACAAAATCAGAAAGATTATTATTGCTATATTGTACATTTGCATACTGGAAATTTTTACATGCTTCAAAATGCGAAACACTGAGTGTAGATTACAAATGCTGCAAAACATTTTTCATATTAATAAATTCCATTGCAATTTTGGTAATTTATCTTGTTTGCTCCAAATCAGATTATTTGTGATAAGGCTGTAATTTTTTTAATTACTGTTTGAGCGCCACTATTGTTTACATTATTATTATTATTTTCCTTTCTTTTCTCAGACGTTATGTCTGGTCAAAAATGGAAAGTGACGCAGACCTTGATCAAGCGTCACTTCCTTTTAACTGTACGGTATATGTTATATTGCATTTAGGAACTTTCGGGTGATTGAACATGTATCAAGAATTACGGATTTCTGTAGTTGTATATATAATTTTGGATGTAGCTGAATTGCATTGATGTACTGGTGGATATTGTGTGGTATGACTCCTGTAGTTGATAGTATAATTGGTATAATGTCAACTTTATCCTGATGCCACATGTCCTTGACTTCCTCAGCCAGTTGGATGTATTTTTCAACTTTTTCTCCTGTTTTCTTTTGTATAGGGTATGGATATTTCGATTAGTTGTGTTAATTTCTTCTTTTTATTGGTGAGTATGATGTCAGGTTTGTTATGTGGTGTTGTTTTATCTGTTATAATGGTTCTGTTCCAGTATAATTTGTATTCATCATTCTCCAGTACATTTTGTGGTGCGTACTTGTATGTGGGAATGTGTTGTTTTATAAGTTTATGTTGTAAGGCAAGCTGTTGATGTATTATTTTTGCTACATTGTCATGTCTTCTGGGGTATTCTGTATTTGCTAGTATTTTACATCCGCCTGTTATGTGATCTACTGTTTCTGTTTGTTGTTTGCAAAGTCTGCATTTATCTATTGTGGTATTGGGATCTTTAATAATATGCTTGCTGTATTATTATTATTATTATTGGTGTTTTGCCCTTAAAGAGCGCATTTGGACTAAACTACATGGCCAGTTCCTTTTGCTGCCTTCCTTGCTGCCCAAACTTCCCTCATTCGCTCGCTGTGTTTCTGTTTCCGGTCCTCTGTCCATGCTTCTTGTCGGCTTTGTGTCTTCGGCTTCATTTTGATTGCCCTTTTGGTTGCCCATATTTCTTTCATCTTCTGGCTGTGATCTTGCTTGTGTTCTTCGGTCCATTTTATGCCTGTTCGTTTGTCACATTGTGTCTCATGTAGTTTACTTTTCTTAATGATGTTTCTGAGCTTTATTCTGTCGTTTATTGTGTCTGCTGTTATGTTGAGTTGGTTCAGGTCGTTTTCTACCTCCGCCACCCATTTCTTGTTTCTAGTGGTTACCCAGTCAAAGATCCGTTTGATCAGCCTGTGTGATGGCATTCTGTATAGGTGTCCATAGATTTGTAGTCTGTGTTTTCTAATCTTTTCTGTGATTGTCTCCGTATGTTTGTACAGTTCCTCTGTAGGTTTCTTGATCCATATTCCATTGTTGTTAGTTGCGCCAAATATTTTCCTAAGTATTTTCCGTTCCATTTTTTCTAATTGTCTGATACGTGTATGCCCTAGGATTAGTGTGGTCTCTGCTGCATATAGTGCCTTGGGGAGCACCACCGTGTTGTAATGGCGTAATTTGGCTTTTTGTGAGATAGACTTCTTGTTGTAATGATTCCACACTACTTTGTATGCCTTGTCCAGTTTAGTCTTTCTTTCTTCGTTTGAGTCTCTGTTATGTCCACTCATTTGTAGTTTTTCACCAAGGTATTTGAAGTTTGCCGTTTTGTAAATCGTGCCATACTTTGTGTTCAGAGATGAGAGTTTCTTTGTGCTCATAAACTGTGTCTTTACGTAACAGATCTGTAGTCCAGTTTCGGAAGCGATTTCGTGCAGTTTTTCAATAGCGTCTTTTGTTTCCTTTATACCTTTCGTGACAATCGCCAAATCGTCTGCAAAAGCCAGGCATTTAATCTGTAGGTTTCCTAAGGTTATCCCCTGTTGTGATGTTTCCCATTCTTTCATGACCTTATCTAACACCAGACTGAAAAGGAGAGGTAAGAGGCCATCGCCTTGTCGGACACCTGTGCGAATTTCAAAGGGCTCTGATAGTTCCCCACAGAACTTTACTTTGGAGGTCGTGTTGATTAAAGTTTGCTCTATGATAGCCCGTGTTTTGTTGTCTACTTTGTATTCTGCTAGAATTTGTGTTCTGGAGTATTATATATATATATATATATATATATTATTGGCACCATCATCATTATATTACTTCTATCTCAACTATAATTGTTACTGTTATTGATATCATTATAATTTACTCCAAACTGGCGTCTTGGAGGTACAGTAGACGTGGCGCGGCGATTAAGTTTCTTCACTGGTTTAAAGTTTTGATGCCGTCTTTAATCATGTGAGCCTGGCAACTAATTTGTTGGTCAGCCAGAAAGCGAAGGGAAACATACTGACCTTAGTTCCCGGTCTACACGGCCACTTTCCTGTCCAGGCCACTGAAAGAAAAGTGTCTTTTTTCCATTTCTTTGCAGGATCAGGACTATGACTTCAGTAAAAGTTTAAAGTGCCAATAAAGATATAATTTAATTAAAGTTTCTCACAAACAACACTTAAAATTGCGTTATGTTCAATTGAACACAAGTCTTTCTAATCTAACATCGCCTTTATCAGTTCACAGGCGACCTCTACGGTAACTTCCTACCAGCTTGTTTTTTCGCCCTGACTAACATCACTGAACTGAAAGTTCGCAATAAGTTTTCAAAAATTAATGCTCGCCATAAAAGTGGAAATAAATTCACCACTTGCCACGCGGAATTGAATTTCACACGGATGGCACACTAACAATTATTTTACCGAATTCTAAACGATCCAGGATGGTGTACAGTCCTCGCGAGTTCACTATCCATTTTCACTGCCAAATACGCACTTGTCACAGCTCGGCTCTGACGTCATCCGAGGCAGAGCGCGACCAAACGTTTAACTGGCGTGGACCTCACAGTGTCTGAGAGCGAAGTGAATCTTCCTACTGCTTCAGGGGCTGTATTTACAAGGTGCCGGTGCGGACTGCCGAGAAAACATCTGTTGTCTCTGTCTATTTGCATACGGCCGCAGTCTACAAACGACCGCTATCTTGGGCACATAATCTTTAATAATATAGTTACCAATTACTTCAGAAACTTCTTGATTTTTGCTGGTATGCAGATGAGCAGTTTGAAAGCACGTAGAAAGTTTCAGCTTGCTCGAATGAAAACTTTGCTTAATAGAATTTGTTTAGTGGAACTAAACGGTAGATTGTTACCTCTGAACCATACATTTGCTAAGACTTATATCAGTTGCTATTTATGTTACAAGTCTTAAACTTGGTGTAGCTCTATTATTTGAATATATTTGATCATCTGGTTTAACCAAAATCCTCTATCATTAAAATTTCAAGTACTTAATCTACAACACTTAAGAACATTTTAGTTACATAATTAGTTTTTATTTTTTTACTCAAAAACTATAAGAGGTAGATTAACGTGGACTCTCTCTTATTATTTTTGGGGTGAAGCATAAAACAAATTTTCAAGTTTCTAAGTCCATTATTTAGCGCCTCTGATTTTTCCGAAAAACGTGGATTCTGGCCTTAATTTTATGTTTTGTAAACCAGTATCACTTATTTATAACTTCTAACCTTCTGACCAAATTCTGGCTTCCTAGTGTCATTATTTAGCGCCTCTGATTTTTTTCTTAAAACGGCATTTTCCCGTAAACTATTAAGTTTAGGACATCAAGACTTGGTATTTGGAACATTATTATACTAAACTATAACGTAACAAAGTTTTAAACATAAATTTTGATTTTTAATTTCATACTAAATCGTGGTGCAATACTTGTGGGCTACATGCAGACGTGTTAAGGTGACGTGGCGCTACTAGCAGTGAACTAGGGTAAGTCCCTGCGCACTCGCTCGCCTCTGTACCTCTCACATGATACAGCGCTTGGTCTGCTTCAACTTGTCTTCCTCTATTACATGGAGAAATGAGCATGCCCAATCCATGCCACACTCTCATACTGAGCTGTTGAAACTTAAAATCTTGGCAAACCCAAGATATGCCAACTTTTGCTAAGGCAACCTTTTAACATTGTGTTCATAATAAAATAATCCACATTTTACACAAGACTGCGTAAGGCAAGTCAGTGTGGGTAGTTTACTCCACACACTTACCAGTTATTATGACAAAAACTTAATGAGGGAAGGATGATTTAAGTCGGGATCTTAGACTATATGAGCTTTTAAAGATCTGAGATACTATCTCTAATGGGAATGATTACATGACTACTCTGCAATTCAGACTCAGCTGTCTAGCAGAGGGTACATCGTAACGCTCTGTTTATATATCTTACACACTCGAACACTATGCTTGAAGGTTAGTGACAACAGAATATATTCACGTTCGGAGGAGAAAGTTGCTTATTGAAATTTTGTGAAAAGATATCACAGTGAAAAATACCTTTTTTCAATGATTGCCATCCCAACTTGCATATGAAATCGGTAACAATCTCTCTCCTATTTTGCAATAGTATGAAACAAGCTGCCCTTCTTGAAAATTTTCAGTACCCTCCCTCAATCCTACCTCTTAAGGTTTCCACATTGCACAGCAATACTCTATAGAGGATGGACAAGCATAGCATAGGCAGTCTATTTAATGGATGTGCTGTGTCTTCTAAGTGTTCTGACTGTAAAATAAAGTCTCTGGTTCGTCTTATCCACAGTATTAGTTATGTGACAGTTTCAGTTTAAATTCTTTGTAACTTTAATTAGTAAGTATTTATTAGAACTGATCACTTTTAGATCCATGTGATTTATCATGTAACCAAAATATATTGTATCCCTTTCCGTACCCATGTGGATGACCTCACACTTTTCATTATTTAAGGTCAATAGCCACTTTTTGCCCCATCCAGATATCTTGACTAAATCATTTTAGAAATGGTTTTGATCTTCTAATGACTTTACTAGATGATAAATGACAGCACTATTAGCAGCTGTTTCTTCAATCAATGTTTAGAACTGTAAAAAAATTCAATACTGTATTTATGTTATAGAGGATTCTTTCAGTTTCAAATAAGGGCTTTTAAAGATCCCTGGAACTACCTTAAATGGAAATAAATTGTTTTTTTTTCAACCAATATTTAGTGCTGGAGGAAAATAGACAACTAATGTCTGAGGAAGGAAGCGGAGGGGGGGGGGGGAGGATTCAAGGAGGGAGTGCCAAATGATATATCACTTGCATGGAAAAGTGGTTTGTAGGTGGCCTTGTGGGTGCTTTTTTTGGCATGCATAACGCATGGCATTCCTCATAATGAATTAATAACCTGTCCATTCACCAATTTCAAACAGTTTGACGAATGTACTAAAATGTATGTAAAACCCAAATGGAATAAAGATGTAGTTGAAAAGCCAGGTAGTTTTGTTAATTTTATGACAAACAAAACTAATAGTGTAGAATAACTCATCAGTGAGAATCTTATGAAATCAGTACAATCTAATTGTGCTAAATTACAATCAACTGTTTTTTGTTTATTGTTTTGTGCATTAACATCACCTTCCTTTAAGAGGAAAAATAAGTTCTAATGTTAATTTTGATTATTTTTTGTAGTTTAGAATGCAGTCAGGTGATATTACTTGGCTTAAACATTTTAGAGTCCCCCATAAAGGGTCACCTATGTCCCTCACAGAATCTAAAACTATTTAGGTGCTGAAAGAAACTGACAGATTTATGCTATGAATTATCCTACAGCTTGAACACAATGTAGTTTGCATGTAAATTGATTTGAAAGTGAATGTTGAAGCTTGTGGTTGTGGTTTAAAAGCTCAAAATGTGACATGTTATCTACCCCAGACTTCTAACATCGGGAAAATAATTAACTGAGAGAAGAGGGCTTATGAATGGGCCCAACAGAAAATAATGCAAATGGCAGAAAAAATCTGGGGTTGTAAATAAAGGTTTTACTATAATTACTGGTCATATTATTTGTGTTTGTAACATTCTCAAGGTATAAAAAGTGCGGTGTAAAATCCAATAGCAAGAAATGATGTACAGATAACAATCTCCATAAGATTGCTAAAACACATGTGTAGGGAACTTTTTTAGACCTTACTGACAAGAAAACCTGGAAGTGTCCAGTCACATAACTCCACTGTTCACCATTTTCGAACATTTTGTCATAGGTTTTTAATATAGTTCACATTATTTCACACCACAGTATTTCACAACAGTTCACATCAGGTAAATGCAGGGATGGTTCCTTCTAGGAAGCCACTGCTGGCTACCTGTTCCATCCTTGTCAAACTCCATTTGTAAGTACATAAGTGCTTGTAAACATGGTGTAAAAAATTACATTTACAAAATTTTCTACTTTTTAGAGGAGATACACTGAAGCATGTAATGGTCGCCTGGTCGTAGATATTGCTAATTGCTATAATCGCACTATTTCACTCCCATTTACGGAGCTTGTTAGCACTTGATGTTAGGTTGGCGCCATTAAACTGCATTGTGTTGTGGTAATCGCTGCTACTTGCTGGATCGCTGCCGTGTCTCGATGCCGATGCTGGCTCTAAATCTGCTGTCTATGGTTAAAAACATGAGGTCCCGTGTTTTTTATGTGCTTTTGATGATAAAGAACGAGCGAAACCAACAAATATGTAAACTTCAAATATTTATTACTCTGGTGGCCATCTTAATTCCACTGTCCACCAAAGACCATGACTCAACACAAAGTACTACTTCCGTTATATGTTCTTTGCATTGTTTATCCACCTCAAACAATAACACACAAACACACTTTACCAAAGTGACATTCCGACTGCCTTTCGACCGTTCTTGCTGCTTGTATTTATAACATTGTCAAAGAACTACTAAAAAGAGATATAGTTTACAAGTCACATGTACATCTGTTATCATAATTTGTGCAGAAAAGTTATTAATTTGCATCGAGTGACATAATTTAACATGTTATTAAAATGACAGACAGATTTGTTGACTTGACAGAATAATTCTTTGTTACAAAAAGGCCGTTTTTAGAAGTTTGTCAATTGACTTCTCTAATTTGCATAAATAAGTAAATAACATGAATTATTAAGAATTACATTGGTTTTCGTCTAAAATAGGATTGCTTACGTGAATACTGAGTGAAAACGCTCCTAGTGAACAAATAGGTTTCACTGGGTGATTTTTATTTAAGGAGATCCAAAATACCTAAGTTGGCCACTATATTTCGTACTTCATATTAATTATTTAAGATGAACTTAGTGTTTTTACATGATGACATTTGCTGTATCAGTGATCAAGTGATATAAACTTTTGTGTAGGTCAGTTATTCAGTATAATTTAATGGGTTGACTGTTTATGGAGACATGTTATGCAATCATTGTTAACATACACAATAACTTTTCTATACTCATAAATACTCGTTAAACTGGTTGAATTTGGAGGGTATCGCATACTTCGGTACAGTAAAGCCTTTAATATGTTCCGTTACAAGCACCAAAGAAACTGGTATAGGCATGCATATTCAAATACAGAGATATGTGAACAGGGAGAGTACGGTACTGCGCTTGGTAATGCCTATACAAGACAACAACAGTCAGCAACAGTTGTTAGATTGGTCACTGCTGCTACAATGGCAGATTTTCAAAATTTAAGTGAATTTGAACATGGTGTTATAGTCGGTGCTTGAGCAATGGAACAAGCATCTCCGAGGTAGCGATGAAGTGGCAATTTTTCCGTAAGACCGTTTCATGAGTCTACCGTGAAGTTCAGGAATCCAGTAAAACATAAAATCTCTGACATCGCTCTGTTTGGAAAAAGATCTTGCAAGAACAGGACCAATGACAACTGAAGAGAATCATTCATCATGACAGAAGTGCAACACTACACAAATTGCTGCAGATTTAAATGCTGGGCCATCAAGTGTCAGTGTGCAAACCATTCAATGAAACATCATTGGTATGGGCTTTCAGAGCAGAAGGTCCACTCGTGTACCCTTGATGACTGCACGACACAGACCTTTCTGCTTCGCCTGGGCCTGTCAACGCTGACGTTGGACTATTGATGACTGGAAACATACTGCCTCGTCAGACGGGTCTCATTTCAAATTGTATAAAGCGGATAGACATGTATGGTATGAGACAACGTCATGAATCCATGGACTCTGCATGTCAGCAGAGGACTGTTCAAGCTGGTGGAGGCTCTGTAATGCTGTGGATTGTGTGCAGTTGGAGTGATAAAGGATCCCTGATACGTCTAGATATGACTCTGACAGGTGACATGTACGTAAGCATCCTATCTGATCAGCTGCATCCATTCATATCCACTGTGCATTCGATGGACCTGGGCAATTCCAGCAGGACAATGCGACAACCCACATGTCCAAAATTGCTACAGAAGTCTCCAGGAACCAAAATGGTACTGAAACAGAGGATGACACACTAAAGGCCGAAATACTAAATGTCTTTTTCCAAAGTTGTTTCACAGAGGAAGACTGCACTGTAGTTCCTTCTCTAGATTGTCGCACAGATGACAAAATGGTAGATATCGAAATAGACGACAGAGGGATAGAGAAACAATTAAAATCGCTCAAAAGAGGAAAGGCCTCTGGACCTGATGGGATACCAGTTCAATTTTACACAGAGTACGCGAAGGAACTTGCCCCCCTTCTTGTAGCGGTGTACCGTAGGTCTCTAGAAGAGCGTAGCGTTCCAAAGGATTGGAAAAGGGCACAGGTCATCCCCGTTTTCAAGAAGGGACGTCGAACAGATGTGCAGAACTATAGACCTATATCTCTAACGTCGATCAGTTGTAGAATTTTGGAACACGTATTGTGTTCGAGTATAATGACTTTTCTGGAGACTAGAAATCTACTCTGTAGGAATCAGCATGGGTTTCGAAAAAGACGGTCATGTGAAACCCAGCTCGCGCTATTCGTCCACGAGACTCAGAGGGCCATAGACACGGGTTCACAGGTAGATGCCGTGTTTCTTGACTTCCGCAAGGCGTTCGATACAGTTCCCCACAGTCGTTTATTGAACAAAGTAAGAGCATATGGACTATCAGACCAATTGTGTGATTGGATTGAGGAGTTCCTAGATAACAGGACGCAGCATGTTATTCTCAATGGAGAGAAGTCTTCCGAAGTAAGAGTAATTTCAGGTGTGCCGCAGGGGAGTGTCATAGGACCGTTGCTATTCACAATATACATAAATGACCTGGTGGATGACATCGGAAGTTCACTGAGGCTTTTTGCAGATGATGCTGTGGTGTATCGAGAGGTTGTAACAATGGAAAATTGTACTGAAATGCAGGAGGATCTGCAGCGAATTGACGCATGGTGCAGGGAATGGCAACTGAATCTCAATGTAGACAAGTGTAATGTGCTGCGAATACACAGAAAGATAGATCCTTTATCATTTAGCTACAAAATAGCAGGTCAGCAACTGGAAGCAGTTAATACCATAAATTATCTGGGAGTACGCATTAGGAGTGATTTAAAATGGAATGATCATATAATGTTGATTGTCGGTAAAGCAGATGCCAGACTGAGATTCATTGGAAGAATCCTAAGGAAATGCAATCCGAAAACAAAGGAAGTAGGTTACAGTACGCTTGTTCGCCCACTGCTTGAATACTGCTCAGCAGTGTGGGATCCGTACCAGATAGGTTTGATACAAGACATAGAGAAGATCCAACGGAGAGCAGCGCGCTTCGTTACAGGATCATTTAGTAATCGCGAAAGCGTTACGGAGATGATAGATAAACTCCAGTGGAAGACTCTGCAGGAGAGACGCTCAGTAGCTCGGTACGGGCTTTTGTCAAAGTTTCGAGAACATACCTTCACCGAAGAGTCAAGCAGTATATTGCTCCCTCCTACGTATATCTCGCGAAGAGACCATGAGGATAAAATCAGAGAGATTAGAGCCCACACAGAGGCATACCGACAATCCTTCTTTCCACGAACAATACGAGACTGGAATAGAAGGGAGAACCGATAGAGGTACTGAAGGTACCCTCCGCCACACACCGTCAGGTGGCTTGCGGAGTATGGATGTAGATGTAGATGTAGATGTTCTGAGCTTAAACATTTCCACTGGCCACCAAACTCCCCAGACGTGAACATTATTGAGCATATCTGGGATGTACTGCAACGTGCTGTTCCGAAGAGATCTCCACCCCATTGTACTCATGGATTTATGGACAGTCCTACAGGATTCATGGTGCCAATGAATTTGACCCTCACTACCCCAACAGAAATAATGTCCATCATAAAATCTTTAAAATCAAAAACATCTAGTGGGTATGATGAAATATCAACAAAGTTAATTAAAGAATGTGATTCTGAGCTAAGTAACATATTAAGCTATCTGTGTAACCAGTCGTTTATCAGTGGAATATTTCCTGAATGGCTGAAATATGCTGAAGTTAAGCCACTGTTTAAGAAGGGAGATAAAGAAATAGCATCAAATTTCCGTCCAATTTCACTGTTACCAGCATTCTCAAAAATTTTCGAAAAAGTAATGTACAGTCGTCTTTATAACCATCTTATCTCAAATAACATACTGTCAAAGTCACAGTTTGGATTTCTAAAAGGTTCTGAAATTGAGAAGGCTATCTTCACTTACAGTGAAAATGTGCTTAATTCATTAGACAAAAAATTGCAGGCAACTGATATATTTTGTGATCTATCAAAGGCATTTGACTGTGTAAATCACAATATCCTTTTAAGTAAACTAGAATATTATAGTGTAACAGGAAATGCTGCAAAATGGTTCAAATCTTATATCTCTGGCAGGAAACAAAGGGTGTTATTAGGAAAGAGACATGTATCAAGCTATCAGGCATCATCCAACTGGGAACTAATTACATGTGGGGTCCCACAAGGTTCCATTTTGGGGCCCTTACTTTTTCTTGTGTATATCAATGACCTTTCATCAGTAACATTACCAGATGCCAAGTTTGTTTTGTTTGCCGATGATACAAACATTGCAATAAATAGCAAATCAAGTGTAGTCTTAGAAAGATCAGCCAATAAAATATTTGTGGACATTAATCACTGGTTCCTAGCCAATTCTTTGTCACTAAACTTTGAAAAAACACACTACATGCAGTTCAGAACTTGTAAGGGGTGTCCCAAGAGTATATGTCTAACATATGATGACAAGAAGATAGAAGAAGTGGACAGTGTTAAATTCTTGGGATTACAGCTTGATAATAAATTCAACTGGGAGGAGCACACCACAGAACTGCTGAAGCGTCTTAACAAATCTCTGTTTGCAATGCGAATTTTGTCAGACATAGGGGATATAAAAATGAAAAAGCTGGCATACTATGCTTACTTTCATTCCATAATGTCATATGGGATTATTTTTTGGGGTAATTCATCAAGCCAAGCTAAAGTTTTCCGGGCACAAAAACGTGCAGTAAGAATTATATGTGGTGTGAACTCAAGAACATCCTGCAGAAGCCTGTTTAGGGAGCTAGGGATACTAACTACAACTTCCCAATATATTTATTCCTTAATGAAATTTGTCATTAAAAATATATCACTTTTTCAAACCAACAGCTCAATTCATGGAATCAATACTAGAAATAAGAATAATCTTCACAAGAATTTAAAGTCACTTAGTCTTGTACAAAAAGGTGTGCATTATTCAGGAACACACATTTTCAATAACTTGCCAGCAGCCATAAAAAGCTTAACAACCAATGAAATTCAGTTTAAGAGAAGCCTAAAGGATTTATTGGTGGCCAACTCCTTCTACTCCATTGATGAATTTCTTAGTAAAACCAACTGATTTCTATATAAGTACAACATAACTTCTGCACAATTTCAGTGCAGTAATGTGTTCACTGAAAATTTGTGTGTGTGTGTGTGTGTGTGTGTGTGTGTAAGTATAATTTAACTTCTGCACCAATTCAGTGCAGTAATGTGTTCATTGTAAATAAGTATTACAGTAGTTGTATTACATGTTTATTACCTTATAAATAAATAAAAAACTTTTTTATTTTAAATTCAGTGCATTAGTATTTGTAAAATGACTCTTAGTGTTCATTAAAAAATGACGATCATTCCACTTGGGACCTGTGGAATGGTACGTTAGCTTATTTGTTTTAGTTATAAATATTTGTCATGTATTGTTGTTTTTCTGACATGTTCCACATCCAGGAGGACCTCCTCACTACGGATCAATTGGAATGAAAGTAAATCTAATCTAATCTAAAAAATACCCTCCAGCACTACTTCAGACATTAGTCGAGTCCATGCCATGTCGTGTTGCGGCATCTCTGCATGCTCGCAGGGGCGCTACACATTATTAGGCATGTGCACCAGTTTCTATGGCTCTTCAGTGTAAAAAGAAACAAATGTTTATGTGACCAAAAATGTGACAGGTGCACCATTTTCCTGCTACAGGTTCATGAATGTTTTGACATTAGTGATGTTCAGAGACAACTTTTGAACTGCCATGTCATGAATATTGTTTCAGAAATGTTGCTAAAAATGTTAAGTAAACAAAGGCATCTACATGCTTATGTTTGTCTCACACGTTCAAAACAACCAAGTGTTTCACAAATAAAGGTTGCAGCGTCAGCGAAAAGGGCAACCAGTTCTTCTGAGTTGTCTATTGGTGTTTTGTACACCAAACACTTCATCTCCCTTACGCAAAAAGAAGTCTACAGGGGTGAGTCAGGAGAACATGATGGCCACAATACTACCCCACCACTCCCAATCGAATAGTTGGATTCAAAATGTTCTCGGTCACTAACGACAAAGTATGGTGGGGCCTCGTATGGATTTCTTTTTGTGGGGATGAGATGAAGCGTTTGTTGTGCGAAACACTGACAGACGCTCCAGAAGTGCTGGTTACCCATTTGTCTAAAACTGCAGCCATCGGTCATCATCGTTTCATCGCTTTGACAATGTTAAGCTGCATTTACATTGAGTGTTTGTTGGCAACATTGTTTGCAAATAAGTCAGCAACATTTTTGCAGCTATCCTGCAAGCCATCCTGCCCTTACATTTCAGCAAGATAACGCCGAATCGCACACAGCGAGAGTTTCCACTACCTGTCTTCAGGTTTGGTTCAAATGGGTCTGAGCAGTATGGGACTTAACATCTGAGGTCATCAGTCCCCTAGAACTTAGAACTACTTAAACCTAACTAACCTAAGGACTACACACACATCCATGCCTGAGGCAGGATTCAAACCTGCGACCGTAGCAGTCGTGCGGTTCCAGACTGAAGCGCCTAGAACCGCTCAGCCATTGCGGCCGGGTCTTCAGGCTTGCCAAGCCCTGTCTTGGTCAGCAAGATCGTCAGATCTCTCCCCAACTGAGAGCTTTTGGAGCATTACGGGCAGGGCCCTCCAATCATCTTGGCATTTACCATCTAACATGTCAGCTTGACAGAATTTAGCATGATATCCCTCAAGAGGACATCCAATAACTATAAATCAGTGCCAATCCGAATAACTGCTTCCATAAGGGCCAGAGCTGGACCAAAACATTATCAACTTGCTCAATTTGTGAAGCTCTTGCTCTTGAATAAATCATCAAATTTTTATGAAATTGTGATCATTTGTTTGTATGTACATCTGCGGCACATCTACGCATTTCCATCCTATACAGATAATTCCTTTGTGTTGCATCTTTTCTTTTGTCTTAGAATGTATATTTTACTAGTGAGCCCGGCAGGCTTTGCAATTGCTAAATACAGTAAGGGTATGGGATATATGTCCAGATTTTCTCTCTCTCTCTCTCTCTCTCTCTCTCTCTCTCTCTATATATATATATATATATATATATATATATATATATATATCCATCATTTCCTCTTCCCTCTCTTTGTTAATCTCCTCCTCCTCCTCCTCCTCCTCCTCCTCATCATCATCATCCCACTCTCTCTGCCATCATCTCCTTCCCTCCTTCTATGTCCAGTGTCACCTCCTCTCTGTCCATTTCCACTTTTCCAATTTCGCTGTCTTTGTGCTTTGTTTATTGTTACAGCCAATGGAACCTTGAATGGGAACTGAAATCGTTTAAAATAGATGGTCAAATCGGTTTGGATCATTGGTATACGGTGTACAAGAGACCTCTCCAGCTGATGGATCTGTGCGTTACTTCAATGACAATGAAGTGGAACAAGTGTGTAATGGCAGTTGTGGGCAAGGCGGACAGTCGTCTTTGGTTCATTGGTAGAATTTTGGGAAGATGTGGTTCATCTGTAAAGGAGACCGCTTATAAAACATTAATACGAGCTATTCTTGAATACTGCTCGAGTGTTTGGGATCCCTATCAGGTCTGATTGAGGGAGGACATAGAAGCAATTCAGAGGCGGGCTGCTAGATTTGTTACTGGTAGGTTTGATCATCACGCGAGTGTTACGGAAATGCTTCAGGAACTTGGGTGGGAGTCTCTGGAGGATAGGAGGTGTTCTTTTCGTGAATCGCTACTCAGGAAATTTAGAGAACCAGCATTTGATGCTGACTGCAGTACAATTTTACTACCGCCAACTTACATTTCGCGGAAAGACCACAAAGATAAGATAAGAGAGATTAGGGCTCGTACAGGGGCATATAGGCAGTCATTTTTCCCTCGTTCTGTTTGGGAGTGGAACAGGGAGAGAAGATACTAGTTGTGGTACAAGGTACCCTCCGCCACGCACCATATGGTGGATTGTGGAGTATGTATGTAGATGTAGATGTAAATAGTTTTAATCAGCAAACAGGTAGGATTATGAAGTTTTGGACGACTTAAATTCTGTAGTAATATTCTATTCCTAAGCCAATAAGCCATAAATACAACTTTTTTTCTTAAAACTCACTGCTAGAAAGAAAAGGAAACTGCAGATTTTCGCACACAAAATAGCACAGCATTTTCTTTCTTATAGTCGGTTGTACACACATCAAAAAAAGTTTTGCATCACCTCAGTTCCGGAACCTGTATAAAAAATTGGAATAGAGATCATCATAAACATCATTCCTGCCGTTTTTACTGCTCAGGAAAACCACACATTGCATGTTGTACCACCATACAGTGGGACCTTGAGGTGGTGGTCCAGATTGCTGTACACACAGACCTCTATCATTGACTTCGGTTTGCAGTAGGGTTTTGGAGCATATACTGTATTCAAACATAATGAATCACCTCGAAGGGAACGATCTATTGATACGTAATCAGCATGGTTTCAGAAAACATCATTCTTGTGCAACGCAGCTAGCTCTTTATTCGCACGAAGTAATGGCCGCAATCGACAGGGGATCTCAAGTTGATTCCGTATTTCTAGATTTCCAGAAAGCTTTAGACACCGTTCCTCACAAGCGACTTCTAATCAAGCTGCAGGCCTATGGGGTATCGTCTCAGTTGTGCGACTGGATCCATGATTTCCTGTCAGGAAGGTCGCAGTTCATAGTAACAGACGGCAAATCATCGAGTAAAATTGAAGTGATATCAGGTGTTCCCCAGGGACGCGTCCTGGAACCTCTGCTGTTCCTGATCTAAATAACTGACCTGGGTGACAATCTGAGCAATTCTCTTAGGTTGTTCGCAGATGATGCTGTAATTTACCGTCTAGTAAGGTCATCCGAAGACCATTATCAGTTGCAAAGCGATTTAGAAAAGTTGGGATGGAAGTCATTAAAGCAAAGACGTTTTTCGTCGCGGCGAGATCTATTTACGAAATTTCAGTCACAAACTTTCTCTTCCGAATGTGAAAATATTTTGTTGAGCCCAACCTACATAGGTAGGAATGATCATCAAAATAAAATAAGAGAAATCAGAGCTCGAACAGAAAGGTTTAGTTGTTCGTTTTTCCTGCGCGCTGTTCAGGAGTGGAATGGTAGAGAGATAGTATGATTGTGGTTCGATTAACCCTCTGCCAAGCACTTAATTGTGAATTGCAGAGTAGTCATGTAGATTTAGATGTAGATGTACCTCTGTTACCCAGTAGCATGTCCTCTTGCATTGATGCATGCCTGTATTTGATATGGCATACTATCCACAAGTTCATCATGACACTGTCGATCCAGATTGTCCCACTTCTCAACGGCGATTCGGCGTAGATCCTTCAGAGTGATTGGTGGGTCACGTCGTCCATAAACAGCCCTTTTCAATCTATCCCAGGCATGTTTGATAGAGTTCATGTCTGGAGAACATGCTGGCCACTCTAGTCGAGCCATGTCGTTGTCCTAAAGGAAGTCATTCACAAGATGTGCATGAAGGGGGCACGAATTGTCGTCCACGAAGACTAATGACTCGCCAATATGCTGCCGATATGGTTGCACTATCGGTTGGAGGATGGCATTCACATATCGTACAGCCGTTATAGTGCCTTCCATGACCACCAGTGGCATACATCGGCCCCACATAATGCCACCCCAAAACATCAGGAAACCTCCACCTTGTTACACTTGCTGGACAGCATGTGTAAGGCGTTCAGTCTGACCAAGTTGCCTCCAAACACGCCTCCGACGATTATTTGGTCGAAGGTATATGCGACACTCTTCGGTGAAGAGAACGTGATGTCAATCCTGAGCAGTCCATTTGGCATATTGTTGGGCCCGTCTGTACAGTGCTGCACAGTGTTGTGGTTGCAAAGATGCACCTCGCCATGGACATCGGAAGTGAAGTTGCACATCATGCAGCCTGCAGCAGGGTGATGTGCTTTCTACTGTTCTGTTTAATGTCGCCTTGGAGTGTGTGATGCAAGAGACATAAAGCAACAACCCTGGGAGAACACTGTTTAATAGAGTGACTCAGGAGCTTGCATATGCTTATCCAGGAGGAAACAGGACCTGGAAGAAAAGCCTGAAAAAGTAGAAAGATATGGTGCAAAGATGGATCCGACCATTAATCAGTCGAAGACCAAGTATATGTTAATATCTAGAAAAAGATATAGTGAAGGAGAAAGAAGCATGACTTTGAATGGAAAAGAATATGTATATTGTGAGAGATTTAAGTATCTTGGAATAATGATATGAGAGAAGAAATACATGCAAGGATTGCAGCTGGTAACAGGAGCTACTTTGCACTGGTTAAAGTGTTCAAAGCAAGAAGCTTTAGTAGGAATCTGAAGCTGACTGTGTATCGTACAGTAGTTAGACCTGTGGTCATACATGGTTTGGAGACCTGGACTATGACACAAAATGAAGAGGAGTTGTTGCTGAGATGGGAAAGGAAGATAATTAGGAAAATCTACAGGCCAGTGAATGATAGAGGTCTTTGGAGATTCAGAAATAATAAGGAGATCAGAGAGTTGTACAACAAACCAGATATCATGACAGAAATAAAGAATAATAGACTACGTTGGTTGGGACATGTACAAAGAATGATGGAGAACAGCACAGTCAAGAAAGTTTTCAAAGGAAAACCCGGTGGACAGTTGGTGGATTGCTACTTCTGGAAAAGTTATTTACGATTATTCCTGTGTAATATATCAATCACAACTAGGAAATTTTCAAATATTTTTAGAAAAATTTGAGTCACTGGTATGCCACCCAATTTGTAACAGAAAGCAAATGATAATCAATGGAGCTTTATAATATAATCTTCAGAAATATTCAGATAAAAGAAATAATTTGGAAATGTTATTTAACACTTACAGCCAAAATTCTGTTGTTAATTTTCCTATCAGATTTATAAAGGAAAAACTGCACTAATAAATAATATATTTTTAGATGAACACGTAATCAATGATATGAATGTTTCTACAATAGTGAATGGCCCCTCTGACCATGGTATACAACTAGGCATATTTAAATAATGTGCTTGGTTGCAATGAATTGTTGTAATGGAAAACAGTAATTAATAAACAGACAACAGTAAGTTTCATGGTGGCCTTACAGGAAGCTGACTGAAGGGTCATTATATGTGACACATTTCAAATTTAATGCATTTATCGATTAATTTCTGTTCACTGTAACAGATACTTTTCCCAGGAAAGGGTCAAATGCTGCACTAATATGGCATCGAATGAGTCTTGGATTACAAAAGGAATCAAAATGTAATGTGCAAGGAAAAGACCTAAGAAAAATTGTATTTTGAAAACTGTTCGTACTGCAATTTAAAGTGGGAATATAATACTAGGATCAAAAACAATCTCTACCAACACTTCACTTCAAGGGGGTTAACATTAGTACATGAAAAAGTCAGACACATTGTATACAAGTATTTAATAACTTGCCAGAACATATTAAATATTTTATGAGCAATGAGATGGTGTTGGAAAGCAGACTGAATTAAAGAACTGTGTTCAATAAGCCATCCTACTACACTAAAGAGTACCTTCACAAAAACTCTACAAATTAAAATATTAGATCAGATCTACTTTTCATTCCAACTGATCCATAATGAGGAGATGCTCTGGGATGTGGAAAAGAAAAGAATACACAATAAACATTTACAAAATAATTGTTAGATGTGAGGTCCACCAGTAATACCCAAACATGTTTTGGTACCACTGTGCCATCATCAGTGGGTTTTCGTTTTTATTTATTCTGCAATGTGAACATTTTTTGTTAAATGATTATAAAATCATGTGGATGTTTAGTTCAAACAATAGATCATTTCTTTTTGTAAATACCTTTACATTTGGTGTGCATGAATTTTCCGGATCACTTGTGTGTTCATTACTGTAGGTAGCTTGTCATCTGCAACCAAACTACACTCCTGGAAATTGAAATAAGAACACCGTGAATTCATTGTCCCAGGAAGGGGAAACTTTATTGACACATTCCTGGGGTCAGATACATCACATGATCACACTGACAGAACCACAGGCACATAGACACATGCAACAGAGCATGCACAATGTCGGCACTAGTACAGTGTATATCCACCTTTCGCAGCAATGCAGGCTGCTATTCTCCCATGGAGACGATCGTAGAGATGCTGGATGTAGTCCTGTGGAACGGCTTGCCATGCCATTTCCACCTGGCGCCTCAGTTGGACCAGCGTTCGTGCTGGACGTGCAGACCGCGTGAGACGACGCTTCATCCAGTCCCAAACATGCTCAATGGGGGACAGATCTGGAGATCTTGCTGGCCAGGGTAGTTGACTTACACCTTCTAGAGCACGTTGGGTGGCACGGGATACATGCGGACGTGCATTGTCCTGTTGGAACAGCAAGTTCCCTTGCCGGTCTAGGAATGGTAGAACAATGGGTTCGATGACGGTTTGGATGTACCGTGCACTATTCAGTGTCCCCTCGACGATCACCAGTGGTGTACGGCCAGTGTAGGAGATCGCTCCCCACACCATGATGCCGGGTGTTGGCCCTGTGTGCCTCGGTCGTATGCAGTCCTGATTGTGGCGCTCACCTGCACGGCGCCAAACACGCATACGACCATCATTGGCACCAAGGCAGAAGCGACTCTCATCGCTGAAGACGACACGTCTCCATTCGTCCCTCCATTCACGCCTGTCGCGACACCACTGGAGGCGGGCTGCACGATGTTGGGGCGTGAGCGGAAGACGGCCTAACGGTGTGCGGGACCGTAGCCCAGCTTCATGGAGACGGTTGCGAATGGTCCTCGCCGATACCCCAGGAGCAACAGTGTCCCTAATTTGCTGGGACGTGGCGGTGCGGTCCCCTACGACACTGCGTAGGATCCTACGGTCTTGGCGTGCATACGTGCGTTGCTGCGGTCCGGTCCCAGATCGACGGGCACGTGCACCTTCCGCCGACCACTGGCGACAACATCAATGTACTGTGGAGACCTCACGCCCCACGTGTTGAGCAATTCGGCGGTACGTCCACCCGGCCTCCCGCATGCCCACTATACGCCCTCGCTCAAAGTCCGTCAACTGCACATACGGTTCACGTCCACGCTGTCGCGGCATGCTACCAGTGTTAAAGACTGTGATGGAGCTCCGTATGCCACGGCAAACTGGCTGACACTGACGGCGGCGGTGCACAACTGCTGCGCAGCTAGCGCCATTCGACGGCCAACACCGCGGTTCCTGGTGTGTCCGCTGTGCCGTGCGTGTGATCATTGCTTGTACAGCCCACTCGCAGTGTCCGGAGCAAGTATGGTGGGTCTGACACACCGGTGTCAACGTGTTCTTTTTTCCATTTCCAGGAGTGTATGTTGATGAGAAAGTTCACGCACACCAAATGTAAAAGTATTTACAAAAAGAAACGATCTATTGTTTGAACTAAATATCCACATAATTTTATAATCATTTAACAAAAAATGTTCACATTACGGAATAAATAAAAACGAAGACACATTGATGATGGTACAGTGGTGAAGAAACTTGTTTGGGTACTGAGAAAAAATGGTGTTTTGCATAACTGGCGGATCTCACATCCAACAATTTTAACTGCAAACATTACCAACACAAGGAGCTGCAAATCAAAATGATGAATATTTACAAAATAAGAAACATAGAAGATAATGTACATTCCACAGATCCCTAATGAAACTGTGATGTGGAAAAGGTAAATAAATAAAGACCTTACACGTATTCACATTCCAATGGATATACCAGTTGTTATCAAATATTAAAAGTTCAATACACTTAGATGCATATGATAACTCTTAGGTTATTGTAGCCACGCATCATCAAATAAAAATAATAAATATTTTTCAGCACTTATTTACAATGATTGCATTGTTGTGGTCTTCAGTCCTGAGACTGGTTTGATGCAGCTCTCCATGCTACTCTATCCTGTGCAAACTGCTTCATCTCCCAGTACTTTCTGCAACCTACATCCTTCTGAATCTGCTTAGTGTAGTCATCTCTTGGTATCCCTCTATGATTTTTGCCCTCCACACTGCCCTCCAATACCAAATTGGTGATCCCTTGATATCCCAGAACATGTCCTACCAACCGATCCCTTCTTATAGTCAAGTTGTGCCACAAACTCCTCTTCTCTCCAGTTCTATTCAACACTTCCTCATTAGTTATGTGATCTACCCATCTAATCTTCAGCATTCTTCTGTAGCACCACATTTCAAAAGCTTCTATTCTCTTCTTGTCCAAACTATTTATTGTCCATGTTTCACTTCCATACATGGCTACACTCCATACAAATACTTTCAGAAACGACTTCTTGACACTTAAATCAATACTCGATGTTAACAAATTTCTCTTCTTCAGAAACGCTTGCATTACTGCACAAAATTTGTGCAGAAGTCAGATTGTAAACATGCAACAATTGGTTCTACTAAGAAATTCATCAGTGGAGTAGAAGGGGTTAGCCATCAATGCGTCCTTAAGATTCTTCTTAAACTGAATTTTATTGCCAGTTAAGTTTTTTATGGCTGCTGGCATGTTATTGTCAATGTGTACTGCTGTATAATGGACACCTTTCTGAACTAAAGTAAGTGACTTTAAATCTTTGTGGAAGTTATTCTTAATTATAGTGCCGATTCCATGAATAGAGCTGTTGGTTGGAAAAAAGATGTGTTTCTAATGATAAATTTCATTAAGGGATAAATATATTGAGAAGCAGTGGATAACACCCACAGTTCCTTAAACAGCCCTCTGCACGATTTTTCTCGAGTTCACATCACAAATAATTTGTACTACACATCTTTGAACTCAGAAAACTGTAGCTTGGCTTGATAAGTTACCCCTGAAAATAATCCCATATGACCATATGAAATGAAAGGTAGCACAGTCTGCTAACTTTTTTACATCACCTATGTCTGACAACATTCGCATAGCAAATAGAGAGTCGTTTAGGTGCTTCAGCAGTCCTTTGGTATGCTCCTCCCAGTTAAATTTATTATCAAGCTGTAATCTGAAGAATTTAACACTATCAACTGCTTCTATACGCTTTTAATCATATTTTAGGCATGCAGGAAACCATTTACAGGTTCTGAACTGCATATAGTATGTTTTTTCGAGGTTTAGGGACAGAGAATTGGGTCAGGACCATTTATTAATGTTCATGAAAATTTCATCAGGCAGTTTTTCTAAAGCTATACTTCATTTAATATTTATTGCAATGTTTATATCCCCTGCAAACAAAACAAACTTGTCATCTGGTAACACTACTGGTGAAAGGTCATTGATATACACGTGGAAAAGTAAGGGCCCTATGATGGAATGTTGGGGGACACCACATGTTATTGGTTCCCAGTTAGATGATGCCCGATACCTTAATACACGTCTCTTTCCTATTAACACCCTTTGTTTTCCATCAGAGATACAGGATTTGAACAATTTTGCAGCATTTTCTGTTACACTGCAATATCCTAATTTACTTACAAGGATATTGTGATTTACACAGTCAAATGTCTTTCACAGGTCACAGAATATTCCAGCAGCCTATAATTTATTGTCTAATTAATTAAGTACATTTACGTTAAAATAACAGTCGAGATTGCAATAATATTTCTTTATTGACTGGTTTCAGCATATATACAAGCCATCTTCAGAATTTCTTGGCCCCCTATCACTGATGCTGACGGCTCCTCGAATTTCTCGCGGTACCATGATCATACACTTAAATTCTGAGGATGGCTTGTATATAATCCGAAACTGGTCAATAAAGAAATATTATTGCAATCTCGATTGTTCTTTGGACGTAAATATAACATCAGGTTACTGCTCTCCATAGACTATGTCGTCAAAATTTATGAATTAAGTACATTCTCACTGTATGTGTAGGCACCCTCCCCAATATAGGAACCCTTCAGAAATCTGAGCTGTGACTTAGAGGATATTTTATTTGTAGTCAGATGTACATTATATTTCCTAAAATTTTTCAGAATGTGAGTGATAGTGAAACTGGATGGAAATTCGATGGTATTTCTTTATCTCCTTTCTTATACAAAGGCTTAATTTCAGCATATTTCAGCCATTGGGGAAATGTTCCACTTACACAAATAACTTAAAATGTCATTAACTCAGAGGCACACTGTTATCAACTTTACTCATACATTTTCACAGAAACAAGAATTTTTTCATTTCATGGTGGACATTAATAATAGCTTCATTTTATAATGTTAAGTCGTTTAATCATATTGCAATTAAATAAAATGTACACCCATGACCCCACATCCCAGAGACCACCCCCACAGGATCCATGGACTAAAACTAACATAATGTAATGACATAACCCAATATTTTGAGAATATTTCATGGATAAGACTGTAACAACATTCATTTGATTGGAGTGGCGGTGATCAGGTTTCTGCACAGACACTGTAGCAAATGCAAAAGCAAGCAGGCAGTTGTTCCTCCTGGTTCTATTAATATAATTGGGAGCAAGTGAAGCTTTATTGATATTCAAGTTATCTCCCATCATACTCCAAGTCATGGCCCACAGAAACATGAATGTAGATGACAGGTGTAAGTGAGGAGAAGTAATTCATATACTAAATCCATTAAGTACAGAAAAATGTCAATTCTTCTTATAACCTTATGGCTCTTTACATTTGTTCTGCATATTAGCACAGTATCTACATGTGTGCTGCACATAAGCTGAAAAGTATCAGCCTACAACTTAATAAGGTCGATAAAATGAAACCAATAATTTAATGAATGAATATTTATTTTCTTAATGTATGTGTAGTTATACATATTGTCTTGGCAGTTCTTGCTACATACGGAAGAGCTGCACAATACATAACATACATATTTCAATCTTTCTGTGAAACAAAATTAATGATACAAATAAATTATGAAATGATAGGCACTGACTTTCTTCTCATCTGCAATTAAATGCAAAGGTTGCATATAACATGAAAAACAAATGTCAAATGATTTCAGGATATTAGCAGACAATTGAGACATCTACAAGAAATATAGGCAGACAATTTCTTGTAAGAAAAAAAAGGGAAAAAAATCCTCTTTCAGTAACATCACATTTGGAAAAATAACAGAAATTTTACATGGTTGGATGCATTCTGCTTCTCAAAATGTGTTTAATAACTGATTTGCTAAAACTTGTGGAGCTGGTGAGCTTGTCTATGGTAGACACCATTTTATATGCATAAAATTTAGGTAACAATTGTTGTCTTGTAAATAAATGTTCTATGAACTATTACTGAATTAATAATTTATCAGATTAAAATCATATTCATAAGTCTTTACTGTGATAAAAGAATAAACATGTACACTATGAAGTTGCAGATATAGAACATTGTAAATTATCATTTAAAATTTACTCTGTAAAAAACTATGTCCTTCCAACAGGCACTTGGTTTAAATACCAACATTTCTTCAACAGCAGCAATAGCTCAAATATGACATAAAAATTTACACTGTGGATTAAGCCAGTCAGTGTAGTATAACATTAAAACAGTTCAAATATTTAACAGGGCAGATAAACATAGCCTTTTGTATGATATTTTTGTTTACAGTTTTAAAAATTCCGCTGTTCACATCACATTCTATAAATTGGTTAATCCTGTACACATCACAGAATCAAACGATTATACAGTCACTGAAAGAGAATATGTATGCCCCTCTGAAACTTGTACAACAGAGCAACCAAGAAAACATGAGCAGCAATCCTCAAATGTTATTACTGCCTATGACACGTATTAATTTGAAGAGAAGGAGGCAGAGAGAGGGAGGAGGGTTTAAAAACGAGGGAAGGAGTAAGAATAAATAAAATCTACAAATTACTGTTTAACAGATACTAACACTACTGACTGCACCAACTTATAAATTTGTTGCTACTCTGGCTCCTAGTGAATGAGCAAATAGAACTGGAAATCATTAACTTTTGTGTCTGTTTATATGGAATCTGTTCAATTCAGCGACTGGAATACTGCCTTTCAAATTCTAAAGGTGGCAGGGGTAAAGTACAAGGAGCAAAAGGCTATTTACAATTTGCACAGAAACCAGAGGCCAGTTATCAGAGTTGAGGGACACAAAAGGGAAGCAGTGGTTGGGAAGGGAGTGAGGCAGGGTTCTACCCTATCCCCATTGTTATTCAATCTGTATAGTGAGCAGCAGTAAAGGAAACAAAAGTAAACTTTGGAGTAACGTGTTTCTGAAGAAGATAAATTTGTTATGAGTAGAGATTCAAGTGTCTGGAAGTCCTTTCTGAAATCATTAGTGTGCAGTGTAGCCTTGTATGGAAGTGGAACATGGATGGCCAATAGTTTAGACAAGAAGAGAATACAAGCTTTTGAGATGTGGTGCTATAGAAGAATGCTAAAGATTAGATGGGTGGATCATGTAACTAATGAGTAGATACTGAATGGAATTGAGGAGAAGACAAATGTGTGAAACAACCTGACCAATAGAAGAGATCTGTTGGTAGGACACATTCTGGGACATCAAGCGATCACCATTTAGTACCGGAGGGAAGCGTGTGGGGTAAAAATCGTAGAGGGAGATCAAGAGATGAATACCGTAAGTAGATTCAGAGGGATGTAGGTTGCAGTATTTACTCTGAGATGAGGCTTGCACAGGATAGAGTAGCATGGAGAGCTGCATCAAACCAGTCTTCGGACTGAAGACCACATCAACAATCAGTACAGTAACTGCCATTCCTTCAAAATCCCTTACATGACAAATCAATTTTCAATTTGGCTGTTTATGACAGTATTTTAAGTTAACCTGAAGAAACCTGAAGAGGCCTAGCAGCCATCTCATTTACATGTGACACAAAAAAAGATGATGTGTCCCACAAATTTTGGCAAAAGAATCAGTTACGTAGAACAGAAGAAAGCTTTATTCACATAACTGCAGTGCAGGTGAAACTACGTATTTTTTCCCTTTGTAGGTATCGGCAGTGCAAGCAAGTTAACAGGTTTGCATACCTCTTCCAGTTTAATAACGAGGGGTAAGAATCATTTCAGAAAACTGAAATTATTCATTTCCTAGCAAGCAAAACTGTGTGTTTGATTCTTAAGAATCACACAATCATTATCAAAAGTACCATGCTGCATGCTGCTACTTGCTCCTGCAACTGTCACTGTCACTGTCTTACTTGGTGCCACATTGTGTTGTGATAAATCACTTGCAATGTCCTTTTACACAATTTTACCTATGCTATCATATTTCTTAATATTTAACTGAAAGAATTTAATAACAACTGAAAAATAAACCAATTTTTAAAAATGCCCCTAATATGATAAATATTGGATCATTTAACAATAGCTACTTTCATTTCGTTGCAGGAGAGACTAATCATCTACATCCACACACCAAAGTAACCAATTCTTAAGTTACTGTCTTAACAACTGTGAATGACACAGTGCAAAATTTAATTCTCACAAACAATGGCTGACTTTGAAAACCATAATTGATGATAAGTAATAGGCTCAATTTTACCATACTAAGCCAGGAGGAGAAATAATATTTTAAGTAATGTTCCCATTAAGAATACAGGAATGCTTACATCATAAAAATGCAGAACTGGGAACACATGAAAAAATGATTACTGAAAATAACTGTAGGAATAGCAATGGAGCTATAAAGTAGGATGAAGACCTTCCAATAAAATTAGAAAGTGTACTTTTTTTTAGCATTTTTGTATGTCTGGGTATTTATTCTAACTAAAGGAATGTTGCAGTGCATTAAGAGCGATCTTAATTGCAAAAAAATTTCTTAAGGAACACATTTTTGGGCTCATGGTATTTATTCACTTATGAACTCAAAAAAGAATAATAGTTTCATCTTCAACACCATAATCAAATATGTACCATACGTATCACACATCTGCAGATTTTGAGACTTCACAAGCAGCAGTTACATCATAAGTATATCTTATCTCAATCTACTACGGCCACTTGAGGAAATTGATTAGCAGTTACATATCTCTGACTGACTCCAAGCCATTCTCATTCCTGCAATCTGGTTGAGTAAATGTCAGCAAATGTAAGTAATCAGTTTTTTTGTCTTTAAGCAGTATGTAAATACACTGTGAGCCTAAACAATGCTATGTGTACTATTGAATGAGTATGGTTTGTTCACACAGGAACATATAAAATAACTGACAGTATAAAATGCATAGCATTTTCTCGTACAAGGCTATGAAAAAAAGACAACATGTCACAAGCCTTAACTTTTTTCCCATCCAAAAGACTGAAGAAAAGGGATTTCAAAGCAAGGACAAGGTGCCGAGTGTAGATCACACTGGTTTTTCTAACAAATGTGTTCTTGAAGTTGACTCAAAAGCTTTTGATAAAGAGTGAACCAGGGAACCAACAATATTGATATATTGCATTTGAAATGTATACCTGTCAAATCTTTTTATTAAACTAGTTTCATATTGTGGAAACCAAGCAACTTTGCATTTTGCTCACAATAATTATTCAAAAATTGACAGGTGTGATGTTTTAATTTACTGAAGAATGAACTTGTCAAGAAAATCAGTATGTTGAAACTTTTCACTAAACTGTCAGTCACTGTTTCAGAATTCTGAAATGAAGATTTATTTGACACTGCCCTGTTATGTGCCTGTGGCCACTCTGATGTTGCATGTGCTTGAAAGAAATGACAAAAAAATGTGATTGCTACTAATAATGAACAGAATATTCGATTCACATTATCAACACTCTTAGCAAAAACTGTTACATAAAAGTAGCTTTCATGCTTATTTCACTTTTTCAAAAGATAGTGAAAGCAGCAGCTGGAAATGATGCTGGCTTCACGACAGATCTAAGTATAATTACATTTATTTTCTTAATATTATAGTTGCGGAACTCAGTCTTTAAGGAAACATATAGTTAATAAAAAGGACTTCACATTTCACTTAGTACTTGCATTGTTTTATGGTTTCCAGAACTTTCTATCTTCCCCTTAGTGGACCTCAGCACAAAGTTTTACACATAACATATCAGCCAGACAGACTAGAACCATATGAACTTTACTGATGAAGACTACTTTCTATACTGTCAGCAAGACATTTTAGCTGGACAAATTGGTTTCTGTTATTGTTGTTGCTGAGCATATGATACTTCACATTATACAAAAGTTGTTTAATGGCTACTATTTTGTGTAACACAGATTGTCTTTCTGTATGAAAGTCATCAAAGACAATGACATGCAACATGTCTTTAACACTACGAGGCATTATGGCCTTAATACTGAAAGTTGGCTTTGGCAGTGTTTAAGTTATAAAACCTGATGGACCTCAAGCATTTCTGTTACACATGACAATTACAAATGTAATATTGTCTGGAATATGAAGGTGATATCACACATCATCATAAAGGCCAGTAAATCAAATATGACAGCACATTGCAGAAGAAGTCTGGTTACTGGGCAAGTTTAAAAAAAGAAATTTACTATGATATTCTTCACTATAAGATAAATAGTGCTGAACTAGCAACTGAGGAAGATATTAGCAATATAAAATATACATGGGGTCACACTACCATGGCAGGAGTCAATTTCTGTAAAACAGAGAAAGAGAGAGAAAAGGAAAAAAAAGACAGAAGGCTGAGGTAAAAAGATGTGCACATGGTGTAGGAAAAGAAGAGTTAGTCATACAGATGTGGTCCAGAACAGTATTTGGCAGTAGCAATGGACCAAAACAGTTTTCCTAAGATCCAATTTTCTATAAACTTGTTTTGACTAATCAACTATCTGCAGATCATTATTAACTCAGAAATGTGAGCATAACTACTACAGTCCCTCTTCCTGTTACTTGTACTTCTCACAACACTGACTTTTTTCCCTTCCTCAATGTAACATACTTTCATTGTCATTTGTTTCCTCGGAATTGTCTGTATCACCCACCATACAATCAACACCAAAATTTCAATAGATCATCCCTTTACTGTTTTCACTTCCATGAACACTTCACATTTTAACGAGTCTATCAGCAACAGGAGCATATAATCACGGAATGACAACTGTTTACACCGTCAGCAGATAATGCTGAAGATATTTTGAATGAGTGAATACAGTATCTCTCCTTTGACACGTTCATAAAACTGCAAAACAGATGAACCAAAGAACTTGGATTACACCGTGCTATTTATTCTCTTCCTCTTTAGAGACTTGAGGACAAAGGTAAAGTAAAAAAGAAAACTCTTGTAAGAAACTGGAGAACTCCAGTGCAATGCAAGAGGTCACTTCAGTGATGGTGCAAATACATCAATGTACTATACAAAAATATTATGTTGACTGGAATTTCCAATATATTGTGTCTTTTTTATGCAAGGACAAAAAGTAATGTCTTGCTGTTTATGGATACAAATAGTTAAAACAGACACTATCACAATATAAAAATGAAGAAGAAAACTGTTGACAGCTGTGAGGAACTACTTTTAATACTAATTCATTCTCCTCCTTTCAACAGCAACGAGAGAGAGAGAGAGAGAGAGAGAGAGAGAGAGAGGAGCACCAGAGATGGAGTGGGCTATGCCTCCCTAATGTAGTATTATAAATGACAGGAATGGTATGAAAAGGTAATAAATATTTAAATATATCAAGTAATTAAGTAGAAATTGCGTTGTAAAATAAATAACATTTTATACATTACTACATCAAAATGTATTAGGTTTCACACAACCCCAAGTCTAGAGATAAAAAACTGATTAACGCCGATATGACTCCCCATATGCTGAAGTGTTATTAAACGACAATAGTTAGGAGTTGGTGACACAGATGTCCTGTTTGTTATCAGTCATTCAATTTCCACCAATTTGACATTCGCAAATTGAGGTGAAAAGAAAATGTGTCTCCAGCAACACTAAAAAGTTTTGCCTATGGCAAAATTCAAAGTACCTCAAAATATCAGAAGCCTTATATGCTGAATGCACTTCAGTGCCATTAATATATATTTCTTTAGCAGAATTACAATAGATTATTCTCATTACAAAAATTATTTTATTTAATGTTTGGTCTTATGACATTTGGATGTAGTGCATTTCATACTGATGTATGAAATTGATCTGTTTGTATGTGAGCATCATCTCAAAAATATGAAATAACAAAATTGAAAGTAACTTAAAGTAACTAGAAAAATAAGCGACAAAAAACAGAGCCAAAAAAATTCAGAATCTGTGGATTACAGAAAGTTATGGGGGGGGGGGGAGAGGGAGAGAGGGAGGGGGGGAGGGAGAGAGAGAGAGAGAGAGAGAGAGAGAGAGAGAGAGAGAGAGAGAGAGAGAGAGAGAGTGTCGCAGAAAACCCCAGCTGCCATTTGAGAAAATGATGGTGTACATCGAAACGAGTAGAAATATATAGAAAGAATGCAGCAAGACAAAAGTAAGACCGAGATGTGAAACATGTTCGATGGACAGAATATGCGGTGTGAAAAACACCGTAATAGGGAATAAAGAAAACTGTGAAAGAAATCAGAATAAAGGTCGTCACCATCCTCATGACTTCTCTTTCTGTCCTCTTACCAACTAGCAAGTGGTCCTTGACTCGACTAATATTTGAATTCCTCTTGCTGCTGTTATGGGTATGTGGCACAGACTTCAATTCCTACCTTCTACTTTCTCTTTCTGTACCTCTCCACTTCCAGGGATACAGATCAGTATTATTACCCTGAAAGTCTACCAAGATATAAATGGTGTGTGTGTGTGTGTGTGTGTGTGTGTGTGTGTGTGTGTGTGTGTGTGTGTGTGTGTGTGTGTGGTTGGGGGGGGGGGGGGGGGGGAAGATTGTAGGTAGGTATTTAACCACACATTTTACTCAGTTGTAATTCTAAATTCTGAAAACACTTTAGCAGGCCTCAAGTTGCAGTAAGCAGTGGCAAATAAATGGATGTTACACAGAATTCTAATCAAAGACACAGAAAAGCTAATATTAAACAGAAATCACAACATCTTAAGGAGACAAACACCCTTGGTCCATATATAAAGTACAAAATAAAGTTTCTACCTTGGAATGCTATCTGGAAATTGTAATTGACAAGGTGTGTGTGTGTGTGTGTGTGTGTGTGTGTGTGTGTGTGTGTGTGTGTGTGTGTGTGTGTTGTCCCCACACATAAATAGTTATGTGCTGCTGCATACATAAAGTTTAGTGCTTCATTTAAAATGGAGTATTGATTCCCCAACATAACATCATTGTATCAGTTCACTGCACCCCAACAAATCAATCATTTATACCTACGCAACAACCTGTGAAACAATAAATAAATGCTTATATACTATGATTTAACTTTGGTATCATGCATAAAAATCAAATAAATTATTAAGTTACATTCTCTTTCGCTTTGTACACAATGAATTTACATGCATACTATTATGATGTGGCAAAACTTGCCAAAAAAGGGAGTAGCTTTCTCGATTCGAAATTCAAAGTACTTAACTAGCGTATTAATTGGTCACCTAAAAGAAACATTCATCAATACACACAAGAAAGGAAGTGTGTTCCTGAAAATTTTCCCAGAACAAGAATTCAAATGTAAGGTAATAAATGCTACTAAAAATAACTAGCCTTCGTGCTGGGGTGCAATAGGCAGTAAATAAACATGTATACCTTTAACAGTGTTTTAACAACAACGTCTTTTTCAACCACTTCTCAGGTTTCAACAAACAACAAGAACATTTACATACATCAATACACAAACAACTTTCTTATTATAAGCTAGTAATACGACAGATATGTAAAAAGGATTTAATAAACATAAGTCTCAGTCTGTACAACTATGTATAGCTCTTTGCTGAAAAAATACTGATTTGCTCATAACAATACAACAGTATACTATTTCATAAAATATATCAACTAGAATATTGCTTCCACATGTATGTTTTTGACAGGAAATAGTACATGTGGTTCATGCAAAACCTCCCTCACGAAAAAGGGTTGCTACGCCTCTTCAGTGAACCGAACTTCTTCTCAGCCTCATACAGTTGTTTATCGTTTCGCAAAACTTCGAATGGCACAGTCACTGCCTCTTGCACACCGTCCTCAGCGCCATCGCTTGAAAAATCCTCAAAACTCATATTACTGAAACCAACTGGTGCCACTTTATGAGCCTTATCGCTACCAATTTTCTTCGAAGATTTAGAAGTTTTCTTGTGTAAAGCTGTCGATGTTGTCTTAGAACTTTTGTGTGACTGTTTCGATAGAATGTCGTCAAATTTATCCTCTGGACCCGAATTTTCTATGAGATGATATTTTGATTTATCACTATTTTTAGACCGTTCTTTTTTTGTCAAGTGCTTTGGTGACTCTGGGTGATCAGCTTTGGTCCTGACACTATCGAGGCTGAGAGTAGGTTCGGCAGGATAGGAATGTTGAGTCTGGCACACTTCAGGCTGCGCGAGATACAGGAAACCTGAAGCTACACTTTTTATAACTGACGAGTGGTGCTGGTGTCGCTTGAACTCATTGTCTGTTCTTCCGGATTCGGGCACTGTTGTAGTTTCGATCAGCCTTAAGGAGTTCGGTCTGGCAGCTTGCGGTTTTAACAGAATCTGGGATGTCATTTCACAAAATGGAATTGCCCCAAACAAATCTTCCTCATGACCATCTGGTTTGACAGGATTCTGTACAGTCTGGCTGACAGGATTGGACTCTGGCAATTTCACATTATGAGATTCCACCATTCGGGAACTTTCAGCAGACTCAAACTCAACAGATAATGATGATTCAGCAGCACCAACATTATAGTTCTGAGGAACAGCAAAGTAATTTGGATTACTGAAATGAGTCACATCTCTATTAATATTTGGTGAGACCATAGGACTCACTGAAGCTGCCTGAAAAGGTGAATGTTTAATAACTGAGTTATCATCTCCATGTCCATGGCTAAATGGATTTGAAAAGCAATCAGAATTAAATGGAGATGAACCAAAGAGATCCTTCCCATTGGAAAGCCCATCTGAAGTCTCATCCTGTTCTGCAATTGGAGGCACAGTTGTAGCAAAGTGTGCTGCTGGAGTTTCAAATCTAGAAATGACATCTGAAACAATATTGTCCTTGAAACACGAGCCGACTAAATCCCCTACATTTTCATTTTTATGACAGCGAATCTTTTTCATGTGATCAACACTGTCATCACCTTTACTTCCATAGATTGAATTCTCCCTTGTAATACCTTCCTTAGTGTCTGTCCCTCCAAGGTCAACCAAACAAGATTCTGTGGGTAATGTAACAGGAGCTCTCTCTTCTGGTGGAGTCACAAGATGAGGAACTGGTGAAGAAGACGTAAAGAGGAGTGAAGATTTTCGACCTCCGCATACGATGTCCATTGGGGAAACTGCCTGACTCGTCGGCTGGCTGCGACTTTGATAATGAGAAGACTTCCTCCCAGTCGTTCTAGTCAGCGATCGTACTGATGCAGGTTTCTGAAAAGGAGCTAAGGCAAAGACATCACAGCTGGTATCTTTCACAAGTTTTGATTTCGGTGGCACACTCATTTCGGCAGCATCTTTCCACAAGTCACTTTTGCTCTCAGTTTCTGGAGGGGTGGGGCTTTTTTCTCCACAATTCTCATCTTCTGTATCAAGTTCATCGTCGGCTAACAGTGGCTTGTCACCGTACTGGTGGCCGACAAAAAGCATGTCATCAGCACAAGCACTGCCCTCGTCGTCTTCTTGCTCTATAGTCGGTTGCTGTAACTCTCTCGTTTTGATAAATATCTTGCACCTCTTCCTTTCGTCATCTTCATGAGTTGTGACACTTTCACATTCTGCATGGTATGCAGAAGAACCGCATGTCATTATGCTTTCAGATATTGTTTCATCATTCTTCTTCATCTTCTCCCTGACATATTTCTTATCATCATTGATATCTCCAATTGCATCATCTTCATTCATTGCACGAAGGTCACTTGCAGATCCAATGGAATCATCAGACACATTGTCATCGTACGATGCTACCTCAGTTCTTACCTCTTTTTTAGATTTTCGCACAACAGATGACATGGCATTTCTTCCACGTCTCTTTCGACGTGTGCTACTTCGACTCGAATCTAGAACAAAAGAAAAAGTCATTACAATTTGTCCACTTTTAAAATATATGATTAATAATTGACATATTGATCTTGCATAGGATATTAAATTTTGTGTGTGTGTGTGTGTGTGTAGGGGGAGGGGGGAACACACTGTGAGGAGATATCACTGTGAATGAAACCTGGCTCCATCTTTATAAACCTAAAAGCAAACTCCAGCTGATTGAATGGCACCATTTAGATAAATAAATTTTTGTGTAAATGAATTTTTAGTCTTTGAGTTGCTTATGGCTTTCAGGATGACCCACATATGCTAATGATAAGGTATGGTGAGAATCATCAACATTACTACTATTTAACAACATTTCACCTCAATACATCATCATACAAGTAAGGCTTTGTATAAACAAACAATGCATTACCAGTTTTTTCACATTACTGTGTTTTGCCCTGTAGTATGGTCTTTGGGTGATAGTACACGGTTTCACCTTGGTAAGAAATTTTGATAATGAAAGCCTACAATTTTTTTAAAAATTTCGTATTGGTAGTATGATATCCCCGTTTCTACTAGGGTGGTTACTTGTAAGCTACTCTATGTCATCTTTTTTCACTTCCAGCCGTATGTTATTTAGGGTGACAGGAAAACTTATAGGTTTTTGTTATTTCAGTCTGTTTTAACAAACAAGAATGATCCAATTGCATCCAATAAAAGTTCTCTCTAAATTCACAGAATAGTTCTCAAGTTATCTGGGAGTGAGTAAGGTTTCAATGTGCCACTTCCACTACAAATTTAGCCAGGATATATATTTTGATTGCAAACATTCTCCTGCAAACAGTTTGAAATATTTTCAATGATCTGGAATCAGAGTCAGAATTTAGGTATCTAAACAACACATCCTATTTTCATCCTTCTAAATTTCACAATCGTGTGGATTGGGAGTTCTGTAGAATGAATAATCTGCTAACAAAGAGTTTTTACATCTGTAAGCAAAAACCCACAAGCTACCATGTAAAGACTTACAAACTTCCTATAGCTTTACTTTAGAAGATACAGTGGAGTGATAATGTTCTCCCCAACATCACTTTGAGAGTGTTTTCTCTAGGAAAAGAAAATAGTTTTCAATAACATGGGTCCAACTAGACAAGATACGAGAAATTTTGGTGAAGTCAAAGAATTATTTTGACAGGATGTCAGTATCCTAAATGGAAGACGAGGTGCCATTGCACAAGCTAGCTGGCCACTCTACTGGAGATATATATAGTGTACTCCTGTAGGCTGTATTTAGGTCATACTATCCTATAAGAGTTTCTTTCTTTATTTATGATGAAAGTGTTTTCACAATATTGTGAACATCACATAAAGCAATGCCTCTTTCACTAATAGCTAACTTCTAATTTCCTTGGATTAATCTTTGCACACTGCTGATGGAAAACTGATCGTCAGTAATTGCTGAAATGCACAGATGTCAGGAGAAGAAAGGACAGTTTTTTCCCCGCAGGCTGCACTAAATCTTTCTGAATTGCCACTTTGTAGTGGGGCTGTGTTGCTGAGTTTATCATGTGGATGGTTGGTTTGTGGGATTAAAGGGAACAGATTGCTACGGTCATCGGTCCCTTTTTCAAAAACTTCAAACACCCACATAGAATAAAAATGAACAATGGACATGACAACAGACGACATACGACAAGAAAGACGCAGACTGAGACCAGACAAAAGGAATTAAAATCATACAGAGTGTGACAGTGGTTTGCCGACCATAGAGACAAAAAAGGAAAAGCCAACCACCTAGGAACACACTAAATAATAACCCAGTCTAAAATCGTAGGCCAAAGGCCAGACTCATAACAAAAAATGACAAACACTCAGAGTAAGTGATTAAAAACCCCCTGCCTGAATAAAACGCAAAACTAAGCCTGCCATGGCAGTGTCATCTGTTAAAAGGGCAGGGAGCATATCAGGCAGCGCCAATGTTTGCCTGAGCACAGCTAAAAGCGGACAGGCCAACAAAATGTGGACCATCGTCAAAGCCGCCCCGCAGCGACAGAGGGGTGGGTCCTCACGGCTCAGTAAATATCTGTGCGTCAGCTGGGTGTGGCCAATGCGGAGCTAACAAAGGACAACCGAGTCCCTGCAAATGGCTTGCATGGATGACCGCCACACAGTCGTCTTCTCCTTGACAGCACAGAGTTTATTAGGTGTGGTCAGAAAGTGCCATTCAGCGTCCCAAAGTGTAAAAACTTTGCGGCGTAAGACAGCTCGCAAATCAGTCTCCGGGAGGCCAATGTCCAGAGTTGGTTCACTGGTGGCCTGTTTGGCCAGGCGGTCAACAAGTTCATTGCACGGGATGCCGACATGACCAGGTGCCCACACAAAGACCACAGAGCGGCCACAACGGGCAAGAGTATGGAGGGACTCCTGGACAGCCATCACCAGACGAGAGTGAGGGAAACACTGGTCGATAACTCGTAAACCGCCCAGGGAGTTGCTACAGATAACTAAGAACTCCCCTGAGCAGGAGCGGATATACTCTAGGGCACGGAAGAGGGCGACCAGCTCAGCAGTGAAAATGCTGCAGCCAGCCGGCAATGAGTGTTGTTCATAATGGTCCCCTAGAGAGAGCATAACCGACACGACCAGCAACCATCGAACCGTCATATCAGGTGGAGGTCAAGCACCAGTTAATTGAGGAATGGGACAGAGTGGGAAAAGGGAGAGTGGGTTAGGTCACAACACACAACACATTATCAATTACCAGGAGGAAACCACAAGATCAAAAAATTAGCGTGCCAGCGCATCTGTTACCACAACTGAAAATCACGAACCACATGCTACTGTGTCATCCTCTGCCACCGGTGTCACTAGATGGTAGTTCTACTTTGATTAGTTCCTTGACTGTCATCATATAGCTACTGAGTGTATCTCAGTTCTCCCACCTAATAGCTACCTGTGGCACCAACACAGGTCTAGACTACTAAACCGCTATTCTAGAACCCAATATATAACAAAAATTTTATTTTCAATATTTCACATAATTAAACTTCAAAAATTTAAAATGCTGTCGTAATATACTCATTAAGAGATAACCTGATGTTAAAAGTTTAGCACAATAAGACAGGTATTACAGCGTGTGTATTGAGGCAGCGTAACAGATGGAATGCAAATACCCAGACTATATCTTTATCCAATAGTTGAGAATGAGAGCTCTTTGTGACTTCCAACAAACATTCACATAATTTATGAAACACAAATTATGAAACTTTTTCTTGTTGAACCTCCCATCCCTTCTCTCTCTCTCTCTCTCTCTCTCTCTCTCTCTCACACACACACACACACACACACACACACACACACACACTAAAGGATAAAAGTTTATCACTTATTAGTACATTTTCATTATTCATACAGTCAAACTTCATCATCAGGCATCAAATTTTAACATATTGCTTCTTTGCTACTAACTCTATTTGCAATGCCCTTGCAGACAGTATCTACATCCACAAAAGTATGGAATCACCGTGCTAAATGCATGCCTGAATACAAATGCAGATGATAGCCAAGCCTGTTGGTTGCTCCATTGTGTTTCAACATAAAAGGTACCTGTGGAATGTCCTTAATATGTTGCAAATGTCAGTCATGGTCTGAACAGTGTTCTGTGAAGTTGTGAGTGGATTATGTCAGAGTTACGTGAAGTCAAACGTGGACAAATTTTTAATGCTCGTACAGTGGGTACTTCTGTATCCAAGATAGACGAAGTCTTCCGTGTTGCAAGAGGCATCGTATCAAAGACGTATACCAGATACAGGGAACATGGAAAAACATCAACTGACAAGTCACAATGCGGATGAAACTGTGTTGAGTGATCGTGATGCATGGTAGCTGAAGAGGATTGCGAAAAAAACAGGGTATGAGAGCTACAAAAGTCAAAAACCCTGTCCGCACCAAAACAATACAAAGGGAGTTCCACAAGATGGTAAGGCATGGTACAATTTCAAGACAACACATCAGTGATGCAAATGCCCATAACAGAAAAACGTCATGCTGAAGCCATAAAACCTGGACTATGGAGCAATGGAAGAATGTCATTCGGTCGGACCAGTCTTGATTAACTCTGTTTCCAACTTCTGACTGAGTTTACAGCACAAGAGTGAAAGATGGTGAGGGTCTGATGATGATTTGGGCAAACATGTCGTGGCATTCCATGGGCCACATGGTTACTCTGTGAAGTAGCATTATTGCCAAGGATTAGGTGACCATTTTGACGGATCAGGTCCACCCCATGGTAAATTATTTGCTCCTCAATGATGATGCTGTGTTTCTAGGCAATAGGGCTCCTATTCACACAACTTGCATTGTCCAGGACTGGTTTTGTTACAACAAGGATGAGTTGTCACATCTCCCCTGGCCACTACAGTCACCATATCTCACTGTTACTTGAGCCTTTGAGGTTTACTTTGAAGAGAAGGATGAATGACCCCTATACACCTCCATCATCGTTACCTGTATTAGCCACTATTTTGCAGGATGAATACTATAAGATTCCCTTGTAAGCCATACTGGGCCTGTATTTTTCCATTCTGAAATGACTGGAAGGTGTTTTGAATGCCAACAATTTTCCTATGCTGTATTAGGCATGGCAATATGTTTTGCTTTTGGTGTTTTCACATTTTTGTCCACCCCTGTGCATCACTAAATATATCTGCAAATTTATACGACTGCACGACATACAATTAAGAAGATATGACAACATGAACATTGAGATGTGTGGAAAAGCAGCTTTTGCTTAAAAGGCTGCCCAAATTAACCAGACTATATTCATCGAGTATTTCATAATGAGAGCAATTAGCGACTTCCATAAACTTTGATTGATTCCTGATTCTTTTACATCCAGAATGATTTTGACACCATGCCTCACAAGTGACTTTTAATCAAATAGCATGCCTATGGAGTATTGTCTCAGATGTGTGACTAGATTCATGATTTTCTGTCAGGAAGGTCACAGTTCATTAGTATCTGATGTAAAGACATCGAGCATTCCCCAAGGATGTGTCAAAGGCCCTTTGCTGTTCTTAATCTACATAAATGAGATGAGATACAATCTAAGAATCCCTCTTACATTGTCTACAGATGATGCCGTCATTTACTGTCATTAGATGAACAAAACCAACTGCAAAATGATTTACACAAGATATCTGTATGGTGCACAAAGTGGCAACTGACTCTAAATAATAGAAATTGTAAAGTCATCCACTTGAGTATTAAAAAGAATCCTCAACATATCAGTTACATGATAAATCATACAAATCTAAAGGCTGTAAAATTAACTTAATATTTAAGGATTACAATTACAAATGATTTAAATTGCAATGGGCACACAGACAACATTGTGAGGAAAGCAAAGACTGATTTATTGGCAGAACACTTGGAAAACGTAACAGGTCTACTTAGGAGACTTCTTACACTACGCTTGTCTGCCCTCTTTTGGAGTACACTGTGCAGTGTAGGATCAGCATCAGATATAATAGAGGGAGAACATAGAAAAAGTTCAAAGGAGGGCAGCTCATTGAGTGGGACTGGTACAATATGCGAATTGAGGTGGCAATCATTAAAACAAAGGTGTTTCTTGTTCTCATGAAATTTCTATCACCAATTCTTTCCTTTGAGTTTGGAGATTTTGTTGGTGCCCACTTACATAAGGAGAAATGATGATCACTACAAAATAAGAGAAATTAAAGCTGACATGGAAGGACTTGTGTGTTCTTTTTGCCGCACATTGTTTCCGAGTGGAATGGTAAAGAAATAGCTTGAAGGTGGTTCGATGAACCCTCTGCCAGGCATTTGATTGTGAATTACAGAGTTATCACGTAGATGTAGATGAAGAACTTTTAGCACAACTTCAAACCTATGCTTTAGTCAAATATTTAATTCATTAACTCATTTGCAAAGTAATCAAGCATCTGAAGCTGTTTTATATGTGACAGTTCGATTCTTTAAAGAATTGGGAGTTATTGGTTGAACCCTATTCCAACAAGTGGCTATCATATCTGCAAACCTCTCACCTACAGCATTATCACCACATATACATAGGTGCATGAAGTGTTTTGCTGTCAACAGCACGAATGAGGAATTTTTTCCTGTTTAAAAACAGAGAAACTGGTTACGTTATCATGAGAACTTATAATCACCTAAGCATAAAATAAAAATGCTTCGAGGTTTAACAGTTCACCAAAACTTGAATGTATCTGGCAAGTTAATATTAGAGGTTGGGTTGAGATTTTAGCCAGGATAATATCTCATATAAAATGTTCTCAGTTTTCTTGCCACATCAAATCTGGGTACAATCTCAAGATGTCAATGATTACCACATCGTCTTCGTCAGGAGCGACCATTTGTTAGGGCTGCTGTTGTGGTGGAGTTATATAGCCCTTTAAAGCTTCTGTTTGGTCAGTGTATGTTGTCACAATTCATGCTACCATTCACATGTGTAGTGATACTAACTGCACTGCCCAGTCCAAGACAATTTTAATTATGTATTACATACAATACTGCAGGTATTCAATAAACATAAAAAAGAAAGTACATTTCAAATTTCTATCTGTCCATTCTGTCCTTTTCTATGAAGACATTTCTTGGCAATTCCAATTATTATGCTTTAAAAAAATTTTTTTTCCTTCGCCAATGACACTATTTTTTGCCCTACTCCCCACTTCGATTTTTAATTCTTGTAATTACATTTGTCAGTTCCTCTGCGGAGCTTTTTCAGTAATTCATTTTTTAATTTAATTTTATTGGACTTTAGTTGGAATCAATACATCCATTTACAAGTGCATTTTAAAGACAGTAAAGATTCCAGAATGAAGACAGTGAATATTGTTAAATCATAGGGATATAGTTATTTTATACATGAAGTATGAATTTGCAAACATCAGTAGTTCAACATTTATGTATGTTGTAGGGAGTAGTAGGTTTCTTGACTCATTTCGAAATACTGATTCTCTGAAGTTTGCATATTAAGAGTAACGCCCCCCAAGATGTAGAAGAAATGCCCAACAACTGGTTCAACAAGGGTGTAGTAAGTGACCTCTTTCATACATGAATAATGCTTCCTTAGGATTCTTCCAATACATTTGAGTCTGCCATCTGCTTTCCACATAATTTTATTTCCACATTATATCATTCTGAACAGGTGAACCTAGAAATGACATCATGTGACACCTCAAGCTGCTGTTTGAGTTATTCTTTATTGTGTGTTTGGTTTTGGTCAAAGACTATTATCAAGTACACAATGTAAAAATATAATATTTATGATGTTCAGTCGTCAGGCACAGGTAGATGCATCTACCTCTGCACAAAAAAGACATTTGTATTATATCTTTGATAGGCCTATAGTGTTTATTATATAGGTACATAACTCTTGCTGTGGACTAAAATGTATTGGATAGTGGTCTTTGACTGAAGCCACTCGCATGATAAAGAATAAACTGAAAACCAGCTTATGGTGTTGCATAATGTCATTTCTACAATTTAAGCAAGCAGTAGAATACAATCAACAAAAAATATTTTAGGTACTCCTAGACACCTCTAGGTCGTGGCTCATTCTCGTGGGCGATTGTCATTTATGTGGTCAAACAATACCAGTTTTTTCAGATATTTAGGTACATTACATTAGTTAAAGGTTACACAGAGTTAGTGCTTGCAGAAAGGTAGACGTGCATCGAACCACTCACCAGTTTCTCTATGATTCTCCTCACTGTCGTCTGAAGACACATCATCGGTGTTGAACGTGAGCTTCTCATACTTTGACCTGTCCTCTGCAGGCGCTCTCACGTAGGGAGGGGAGAGGCTGGAGCCCAGCAGCAAGGCGGAGGCTGTCTCCGCTTCGGGGGAAGAATTGCTGCTACCATCACACATCCAGTTCTCTGACCTCTCACAAACCTTTAACAGTCCTGCGAACACACAAAACATCAGACGCGTATGAGAGGCCTCAGAACTTTACGTACAAACATAATGGCTGATTTACCTAAAATTAGCATCCCCAATGTATTGCAAATGAAACGTGGTATTCTTACAGAATGGAGTTGGACACAGGGATTCAAAATTTTACTTATGGGGTGATTCCAGCAATTTTGGGAAAGTTGTTCAATACCATCATGTGCTCATTTATTACACACAACAAGACCAATTCTTGAAACTAAACTAATAGCAGAGGTGATTTAAGAGACAACTGAGTTTGTTATAAGTTTCTAGCACAAATATTTGAGATGCTATTGTTCCATTCTATGTGCTCAGTCCATCTCATTACAACCACCACTGGCAAGACGTTAGTGCCCATTGGCCAACAGTTTTTGTTGCCTCTGTAACTGACTTCCAGTAATGTTGGAGGCTCTTCAGTTACAGACATAGGTATACCTAAGGCAACAGCACTGGTACTTAGGTCATAGCACAGGTTATTCTACAGCTGCTCTTAAATTTCTTTTCCTGTGCAAAGGTTGTAAATACAACCATTACTCTGCTCGGCCATTGCCCCATTCTGGCAACATTATACAGGCGCAAGCTAAAAGAATGTCCTTCATGAGAACATACTGCTACACCTAATATGAAATCCTGACTGCTACACCTATACTATGCAATTCGCCTTATGGCATATGATGGAGGACAAGACACTTAGTCTCAAACACTACACAACGTGCATTGTAGTGACAAGCAATAATATAAGTAGAAGCCTGTACTGCAGCTGATGGCCTCATTTTCAACCCACACAGGTCACTGTGATACGCAATGACATCAGGCTAATGGGGTCGAGTGTGACGACAATTACTGACAAACTGTTTGTACCAGAACCCTTTAACAAACAACAATGTGGCCCAAGAAAGATCTTCAAAACATTACTGGAATGGTTTTAATGCCCTATCACACACAGCAAACAATCAACAATGATTCTTAATTTTATAAATGTACTGCAGCATCTGAAGACAAACTGTCTCAGATTGCACCTCATAATGGTGATACAGTTGTTTTATAAGCACACTGTGTTACATTAGAATTTCAATACACACAAAGGTGGGTAAAATATTATTTCTGGACTGCTCATGTCATTGTATCACTGCATCTAGTTAGTTTACATTTCTGGTTGTGATAGCACAAATGAATTGTGGCAGTTCGAACGGGTGTGCTGGACCGAGACTCGAACCAGGCACCTTGCCTTCTGCAGGCAATATTTGTGACCATCTGAATTATCCAGGTACAATCTCAAGCCCGCCCTCATGGCTTCATTTCCACCAGTACCTCTCTCCTACAGACCAGACTTCAAAGAGTAGGTCTCCTGGATAACTTGCGGTAATAGCACTCTAGGAATCTTAAACCCCTAAAGAAAAATGAGGGGCACTTTAAGCAAACATAAATATCAACAAAACTCAACTTGCTACATAGGAATTCAGCTACAGTGTTCTTCAAATCTGAATGTTTGATCCACTTCTGTACTTTGCTTTTATAAATGACCCACCCAACAAATGGAACCCCATGACAGAAGATCCAAAAGTGATCACACAATAAACCACTTAACATAAAGTCTGAAAAGGGTTACAACTGGTTCAGCGCCAGTTTAACATCCCAAAAAGTCACACAGTGCATTTCAAATGATTAAAAGTGAATTACAGGTCTCAAAGTAGTTATTACTGGCTATAAACTAAATGAAAAATTCAGGTGACGAAAAAACAAGATCTTTATATAAAAAAAAGTTAGTTTGGACAAACTGATCAACATTCATTTCAGCTGGCTTTCAACTTAGATGCATCTCTGAATGGCAGGCAACAATACTAAAACACTATCTGTAGTATTATGGTAAAATCTTATTGGATAATGCAACAAAAAATAAGTGAAGGCTGATGAAGTGATAATATGGAAAACATCAACAATGCACTGTTTCAGGCTTTCTTGATGCAATAAACACTGCCAAGGCTGCTTGACAACTTTGCTGAAACTGACATTCAGTAAAAGTACCAGAAAATTTATTTACAGGCTATGAACACTACACCTGGCAATGCAATTCGAGAACTGAGAACCAAGAGACCACTGCTATGCACCTGTAAGTCAGTAGCTCACAAATTATTTTTATTGTATCTCAAGACAGTGCCAAAGCTAAAGGACGTTGCTTAATATATTCACACTCATGTTCCACCGTAATATTTAAGACTACACTGTGGTCTTCCAGCAGCAATTCACACTGTCAATCAAAACTGACAAGAAGATGATCAGAATATAGCAGAGGTTTAACAACTTCTAACTATACTTTGGAGCATCAGAACTCTTCAAAGATGTTGGAATTCTTGTATTCAATACATTTGTACTTAATAATAAAAGTTTGTTGCAGATGAAATATGGACAAGACAAAAAACTAATTTTTATATCCACATAGAACTTCTACACAGAATTAAGAGCGGCATTCTGTGTTCAGGTACAAACACCTTGTGCAACTCATCTGCAGACATCAAGTGTACCAAACTGAAAAACCGTGGATAACAAGAAAATATTGTAAGCCTTCATTACTAACCATTACTTCTATAAATTATCTGAATCCTTGTTAGTACTGTAAGGAAATATGTTCACAGTACAGTAAGTATCCACTCTACTATATATAGAGACCAATAAAACCAGGAAAAACTTTTACCTGCCAAGCTGCAGACTATGCCGCAAACAACGAGTGGGGCAAATGACAATTTTCAGTTATACATAAATTGCTTCCACTTGTCAAGTGAAGATTCCTATATTCATTTTGTGTGTGTGTGTGTGTGTGTGTGTGTGTGTGTGTCCCACTAATGCCTACGAGCATTTTGCTGTTTTATTTACAGCCATGTCAGACTGTAAGAACCAACATAAACTGAGCTTTTATGGAGCTGTGGAACTGATGGTATAGCTAACCAGTGGACAATGACATATGTAATCTTCGTAAATACATACTTAAACTGGATGAAGGTGGGACGCAGCTGGCATAATTTTTATTAAAAATGAAATTCCTCCAGCTGTACTTAAGATTTTATATTTACTTCACTACTAATTTCGGTGTTGCGTCAATGCTATCTTCAGGCCCGTACACTTTGATGAAATCAGTTGTGTGTGGCACAGTCTAGGAGTCCGCGGTGAGACCAACACGTGCTCCACATGGATGGCGGGCAGTAACTGCATGTGGCAGTTAAAGATGGCAAAACGAAAGCTCAAGTTTTAAATTTCTTGTTCAACAAATCATTCACACAGGAGAATTGTAGACACATATTGTGGTTTGACCACTGAACAGATTCCCGTACGGATGACATAGAAATAAGCAATTGTGGTATAGACAAACAGCTGAAGGAGTGGGTAACAAATAAGTCACCAGGTCCAGATGGAATACCAATTCGGCTTTTCAAAGAGTACTCTATAGAAACTTCCTGGCAGATTAAAACTGTGTCCGACCGAGACTCGAACTCGGGACCTTTGCCTTTCGCGGGCAAGTGCTCTACCAACTGAGCTACCGAAGCACGACTCACGCCCGGTACTCACAGCTTTACTTCTGCCAGTATCTCGTCTCCTACCTTCCAAACTTTACAGAAGCTCTCCTGCGAACCTTGCAGAACTAGCACTCCTGTAAGAAAGGATATTGCGGACACATGGCTTAGCCACAGCCTGGGGGATGTTTCCAGAATGAGATTTTCACTCTGCAGCATGTCTCCGCAATATCCTTTCTTCCAGGAGTGCTAGTTCTGCAAGGTTCGCAGGAGAGCTTCTGTAAAGTTTGGAAGGTAGGAGACGAAATACTGGCAGAAGTAAAGCTGTGAGTACCGGGCGTGAGTCGTGCTTCGGTAGCTCAGTTGGTAGAGCACTTGCCCGCGAAAGGCAAAGGTCCCTAGTTCGAGTCTCGGTCGGGCACACAGTTTTAATCTGCCAGGAAGTTTCATATCAGCGCACACTCCGCTGCAGAGTGAAAATCTCATTCTGGAGTACTCTATAGCATTGGTACCTTATTTTACTTGCATTTATCACGAATCTTTTGCACAGCACGAAGTACCAAGCAAATGGAAAAAAGTGCAAGTGGCTCCTGTCTATAAGAAAGACAAAAGAACAGATCCACAAAATTGCAGACCAGTATCTCTAACATCGGTTTGCAGCAGAATCCTTGAACATATTTTCAATTTGAATATAACAAATTTTCTACAGACCGGGAAGCTTATGCCCATGAATCAGCAAGGTTTTAGAGTGCAAGCTGAACTTGCCCTTTTCTCCCATGATATACAGCGAACTACGGATGAGGGGCAGACGGACTGATTCCATATTTCTAGATTTCTGGAAATCGTTTGACATGGTGCCCCACTGCAGGGTGTTAAAGAAGGTTCAAACATGTGGAACAGACTCACAGATAGATGAGTGGCTCGAAGACTTCTTGAGTTATAGAACCCTGTATGTTGTCCTAAATGGCGAATGTTCATTAGAGACAAGTGTATCGTCAGGAGAGCACCAGGAACGTGTGATAGGCCCACTATTATTCTCTATATACATAAATGATTTGGTGGGCTGCTATTTACAGTTGTTTGCTGATTATGTATTTAAATATCTGGCTGTAACATTGCAAAGAGATATGAAATGGAATAAGCATGTGAGGATTGTAGTAGGAAAGGCGAATGGTCGCCTTCAGTTTATTGGGAGAATTCTAGGAGACTGGATGTAGGACGCTAGACCGATCTATTCTCGAGTACTGCTCGAGTCTTGGGATCCATACCATGCCGAATTAACAGAAGACACCAAAGAAATTCAGAGGTGGGCTGCTAGATTTGTTACTGATAGGTTCAAACAACATGCAAGTGTTACAGAGGTGCTTCGGGGGGAGGGGGGGGGGGGGATGCAAAGGAAATGACTAGCATTGGTACGGGGTACCCTCTGCAACGCTCCGTAGAGAGGATTGCAGAGCATCGATGTAGATGTAAATTCTTTGAACTGGGTAGAAATCACTTATTGTGTTCCACAAGGCTCAATTTTAGGTCCAGTTTTGTTTCTCATATATATAAACAACCTTCCATCTAATACTGAACAAGCAGAATTAGATCTTTTAGATTAGATTAGATTAGATTAATACTAGTTCCATGGATCATGAATACGATATTTCGTAATGATGTGGAACGAGTCAAATTTTCCAATACATGACATAATTAAGTTAATTTAACAACATACTTAAGGTAATATAACAACTTTTTCATTTTTTGTGTTTTTATTTTTATTTTTTATTTTTTTAAAATATTTTTTTAAATTTATATCTAAAAATTCCTCTATGGAGTAGAAGTTGTCATTCAGAAATTCTTTTAATTTCTTCTTAAATACTTGTTGGTTATCTGTCAGACTTTAGATACTATTTGGTAAGTGACCAAAGACTTTAGTGCCAGTATAATTCACCCCTTTCTGTGCCAAAGTTAGATTTAATCTTGAATAGTGAAGATCATTCTTTCTCCTAGTATTGTAGTTATGCACACTGCTATTACTTTTGAATTGGGTTTGGTTGTTAATAACAAATTTCATAAGAGAGTATACATACTGAGAAGCTACTGTGAATATCCCTAGATCCTTAAATAAATGTCTGCAGGATGATCTTGGGTGGACTCCAGCTATTATTCTGATTACACACTTTTGTGCAATAAATACTTTATTCTTCAGTGATGAATTACCCCAAAATATGATACCATATGAAAGCAACGAGTGAAAATAGGCGTAGTAAGCTAATTTACTAAGATGTTTATCACCAAAATTTGCAATGACCCTTATTGCATAAGTAGCTGAACTCAATCATTTCAGCAGATCATCAATGTGTTTCTTCCAATTTAATCTCTCATCAATGGACACACCTAAAAATTTAGAATATTCTACCTTAGCTATATGCTTCTGATTAAGGTCTATATTTATTAATGGCGTCATACCATTCACTGTACGTAACTGTATGTACTGTGTCTTATCAAAATTCAGTGAGAGTCCGTTTACAAGGAACCACTTAGTAATTTTCTGAAAGACAGTATTGACAATTTCATCAGTTAATTCTTGTTAGTCAGGTGTGATTACTATACTTGTATCATCAGCAAAGAGAACTAACTTTGCCTCTTCATGAATATAGTGGATGACACTAATATTGTAATCAGTCCAAACATACATACAGCAACAGAAGATATTGATCTTAAAAAGTATTTCTGAGTGGGTTCCTGTTAGTGGTTCCACATTAAATTTCAAAAAGACACAACAAATTCAGTTCTACATTTCTAGAGGTACCACATGAGTGATAAGCGTAACTCATGGGAAGAAACAGTAACTAGGTTGGAAACTTCCAGATTTTTACATGTCCTGGTTGATGAGAACTTAACTAGAAAAAAATCGTTCTGGAACTTCTAAAACAACTTAGTTCAGCCACATTTGTACCCCGAATCATTATAAATCTTGAGGAGCCTATTTTCATTCAATAATGTCATACGGAATAATGTTCCATGGTAGCTCATCTTTAAGAAAGAAAGCACTCACTGATCCAAAACAGGCTGTAAGAATAATATGTGGCACTCACCAATGATCATCTTCTGGAGGTGTGTACACAGTGTTAGGTATTTTGACTACTGCTTCACTGGATATTTATTTCCCAATGATGTTTGTTGTACATAAACTACTGCAGTTCAAAAGAGACAATGATGCACATAATCACAACAGCACAAGGAGGGGGTGGAGGGAGGGGGGGGGGGGGGAAGAAACACATTTATCACTCCACACTAAAACTCTCCACCACATACACAGAGTATAATCAATGGCACACAGAAGATAACATAACATTCAAAAGTATGCCATACGAGCCGACTCTCTCTCTCGTGTGTGTGTGTGTGTGTGTGTGTGTGTGTGTGTGTGTAATGGCTCTCAGCCATCCTCCAGTTGTCACTGCCTCAGTAATGGTCAGCCAACATTTATTTAAATATTCATTATATATTATATATTACCCCGTTACAGCTTATTTGCTGTTTCAGAATTTTTTTCAAAAAATAAAGTTCAGTTTTCAGAACAATGCCTCAAGGTAAGTGCTACTGACATCGAAGCTTATAATGACCATCTAATATTGTTAACCTGTGAAGAAATTTTTATCACAATTTTTACCTGCTTCTTTATATGATTTCTTAAATGTTAAAGTGACTCACATATTGATTACATCTGAATTACGAGTAACCCTTATAATTATATCAAATTCCTATATCTGACATATGAATGTCAATTTTACTAACAAGTTGTTTAACACTGACTGCTGCATACTTAGTGATGGATGTTTCTCCGCCAGGCCTGGCCTGCTGTGGCCATCGGCAGCCACATGGCAACATCTGTGTGGTTCTGCTGTAGCTGCCAGTGGCCACATGACAGTTAATGTGTTAAAAATAGGGGAAAAGAAAGAGAGTCAATTTCTCTTTAGCTAAATAGTTATCCTTAAGTATAACTAAATACTTTTACAATATTTTAATCTGCATTCATTGCAATACAGAATTAATTGTGATTTTCAAATGAGCCAGTTGGATTATGTTTGTTGATTTTACAAACGATCTAATATAGGAAACAAGTTTTGGAAAAGAGCAGTTCTGCAGGAAACTTTACTGACACATATAAACATGAATTTCATATACAAGGGTAATCCCAAAAGTAAGGTCTCCTATTTTTTTATAAGTACAGAACTCTTGTTTGTGTGCCAGTTGGTCACACTGTTATGAAGAGTAAACATGCTCATGCCATGCAGAGGTGCTCAGTCTTGGCAGTCGTTGAGAATGGAGCTCCCGTTGGATGTTACCGCCAAGTGCAAATTGCGCGCAGTTTTTCGGTTTTTGAACGCAAAGGGCACTGCACCGATTGAAATCCATCGCCAGCTAATGGAAGTGTATGGTGAGTCTTGCATGGATGTCAAAAATGTTTGTAAGTGGTGTACAGAGTTTGCAGATGGTCGGACCGAAATTCACGACGAACAGCATGGCAGCGAGCTGGTATGACATGGGAATACAAAAACTGCCATAGCGTCTACAAAAATGCATCAACAGAAATGGTGATTATGTCAAAAAATAGCTAAATATCCAGGCTGTAAACTGATGTAAATCATCGTAGAAATCAACAGGTCTTTGTACTTATAAAAAAAAATAGGAGACCTTTCTTTTGGCATTACCCTCGTATTACAGACCAAAAAAACTTCAGCTGACCATCTGAAAAGTGGATGGCTATTATAAACACAAATATAAGCTGATAATAATAAAAGTATACTGTCTGACACAACTACGATGAAGGGAAAACTAAAAGGACCAGAAGAAACCCTGTTAGAGAAGGGAGGCAATACATGACGAGGATGCCCATCACAAAATATATCACTGAAATAGAAAAGAGGCTCAAATGAGTAATAGAAATGATTTAGAAACATGAAATACACAGTACGTCATATTTGCAAAGCTATGGTGCAGAACTGTTAATATATACTTCCCAAAATTTTGGAACATTGTCATGTAGACAAAAGTTTTACACAGTATGAGAAAAATGATAAAACTTGTGTGAAATGTGGGGTTAAATGCAGTTTTCATTTAAATGATTAGCAATATTAACAACAGACTTCATGAAAATTTGTTCCGTACAGAATTTGTTTCTCTATGTTATCAGTAGTTTCATGCATTTCAAGAATAACAGACATCTAAAAATACAATAATAAAATAGAAATTATCTAATGAACTGATCAAATGAGCAAAGCACATGACAATTACATAATTACATTCTTTCATAACCTACCCATGGCAACACAATTAATGCTTTAAAGTAGACTGAAGCTGTTTTTGTTCACCTTTCTACACTGCAGATCACTTCTCAAGTACAAGTAAGCAAGGCCACAAGTGGATACACGTGTGCGAGAGCACGCGCGCCAGTGCATGCGTGCGTGTGTTGAGAGGGGCCTGGACCCAGTGGGGACTACACAGAACAAAGAAATAGCAATCTCTCTCACATAGAAAAGTTCTTGTCATAGGTAAATGCTTATGGATTAAAGGAGACCACTCACAGAAAAGTAGAAACATTGAGTTGTTGATAGGCACACTCAAAAGAAAGAAAACTTGCTAGGTTTTGGAGTTACCCTTTGACAAGATAGCGTAAAACACACACACACACACACACACACACACACACACACACACACACATTCCTCTAACCTCTACCCTTACATTGAAGTGGCTAGACTGACCGTGGCAACACTTTGTTTGTCGGCAGGTCGACTGGTTGTGGTGGGGGCAGTGTTGGGTAGAGGGAGATGGAGGTGGGAGCGACGGAGCGGGGGGTGGGGGTGGACGACTTGTGGCTTGGACGGAGGTAGTCAGTTTGCTGGCTAAGAATGCGGGAAGGGAGGGGTAGCAGGTATATGGGCTAGGCACTTAATGCATCACTGTAGGGGCTGGTGGGGAGCAGGGCATGCTGCAGACAACTTTGGGACATGAATTGGAAGTATATGACAAGACAGAGTAAGGGGAAAATACTGGGTGAGAGTTCAGGGACAGTGTGTTAGCCAAGATTGAGACCAGGACGATTATGGGAGCAGGTGTGCTGTAGGGATAACTTCCATCTGCATAGTTCAGAAAAGCTGGTGGTGGAGTGAAGGCTCCATATGCATGGGTTGCAAACCAACCATTTAAATTGAGGCTTCTTGTGCTCAGCTGCACGTTGTGCCGCTGGGTGATCAACTTTGTTCTTGTCATCAGTTTGGCAGTGGCCATTCATCCTTTAAAAGGCCAGGCCATCTTTGAAAGCACCCATGTTAACTCTGCTGCAAACACTGCACAGCTTATGCCAGTATGACTACCAACCATTTGTCCACCAGGATACCCACTGCCAAACTGTTGCCAAGAATAAAGTTGACCAACCAGTGGCACAACATGCTGCTTCACAATCCAGGTCATCATGATCCTTCCCTCCACCATCAAATTCTCTGAACTAAGCAGATGGAGTTATCCTTACAACACATCTTTTGCTCCCATAATTGCCCTGGCCTCAGTCTATGATACCCACTGTGTCTGCACCCTGCACCCAACGATTTCCCCCTTTCTCTCTTCTGTCACCCCCTCCCAATTCACATTTCCATGTTGCCTTCAGCATTTGCCGTTCCCCACTGGCCCCTACAATCATGCATTATATGCCTAGCCCATCTACCTGCCACCCCTCCCACCCGCATTCCTAGCTGGCAAACTGACTACCTCCCTCTGAGCTGCTAGCCACACATCCCCAGTTCTTAAGTCCCATAGCGCTCAGAGCCATTTGAACCATTTAACCCCCAGTCCCCCTCCCTCACTCTCCATCTACCTACCCCAATTGGCCCCCATGTCTGACAAGAAACAAGGTACTGGCACTTTGTGTTTTTTTTTTTTTTTTTTTTTTTTTTTTTTTTTTTTTTTTTTTTTTGCTCTACCTTTTCAAAGGATAACTCTGAAAGCTATCAAGTTTTCTTTCTTTTGTGTGTGCCTAATGACAACTCAATACTTCTGATTCTCAGTGAGTGGCCTCCTTTAATACAAAAGTAAATACCATTCTCTCTTTCTCATACCAATAGCTGTGTTATTAATCAATATTATTCAAAAACAGGGCAAGAAAATATACCAAATGACCTCTGAAGCACTGCCAAAAGTCATAATCATTAGAGGGCATGAAGGGTGTTGAAGTTACAAGTGCTAATTTAAATATGAGAAAGAGTGAACTATCAATTGGAATGAGGCACAAAAAGATAATTAATCATTGTTTAATACTGGTAAGGTAGGAATGTAAGGGAATGCCTCCATTATAAAAGCTGCTGTCCATATGACTGGGGGCAAGTTTTTCTGGGAGTTTGGGCAGTTACTAGCAGAGTGATGGGAGCAACAGGTGAGAGTTTGATTCGACAGCTTAGAATGATGCTGTGGATACTCAATTCTGGGTAACAGTATGGTGGCAATACTGGCAGTGACCATATTGAAGTGGAGCAGATATATAGTTTTATGTTGTGCCGACGGCTAATAATAATAACAACAACAACAATAATAATAAGTACACTTATGTTAGATTGTGTGTCTTTCTTTGTTATTTAAAGCTTTAAGGTCAACTGGGACACTATATAGTAAGTGAACCTGTAACCTACAAAAACAAAAAGGTACGTGTATTCCGCAAGAGGTGTGGGATTTGAGAAATTACTGATGAGAGCTCGAATTAGATGCTACATCAGTACATGTCAATGTAAACACCACACTTCTGGTATTTATATTAAAAATGAAGAAATTCCTCCAGCTGTATTTAAGGTGCCGATTTTATTTATTTGTACCGGCTGATGTCCCACTGTCCTCCATTTCAACTATGGATGTACAAAGAACAATTCTGGTAATCTTTCACATTGGCCCTCCATTCAATATCACTTCTCTCCCACAAATTCAATGCCCTTCTCAATTAGTACACCAGACAAGGTGACTATGTAATTTGCTGCCTTTCCCATTACACCAAGTTTCTTGCTTCTTCAGAGCTCCAATACTCAATTACAAAATATGGCTTTGTGGCTTCAGAATGTGATGTGCAAATATGGCTATTTAATTCTGCAAGAACAAACTAATGTTAACACAGTAATAGTGAAGACAGCTTAACTTTTTTTTCTTATGTCAGTGCTACTGAATGACTACTTACTGCTGCTCTATTTTTAAAATTATTCACTATCCTGTACTCTGTATTTCAAATGATAACATTACATGACACTCATTCATTTAAAATGGAGAACTTCAGAGAGTTGTAGAGAGAGCAGACTGAAAACTGAAGAGAATTCTTGCATGGATTCAACAAACAGCCACAACAATTTCACATCTACTGTCTTTTTTGCGTTGGAAAACTTGAAAAGAACGTTATACTCTTAGACAGCTCCACAAGGAAGTACGGAGGAATATCCTTACAACTATTAGTTTTCTACCAGTTTAGCTGATTGGGAGTTAAAGGAGACTAAACACACAAGGCCATCAGTCTCCTATTCATCCCCCCTCCCTCCCACCATGATGGAATTAAAGTGTATCCATCTGTCTGTATATCAAGTAAATTCTACATGGAAGTGTTAGAAGGTTTTCTAATTTTTGCGTAGCATGTATCTGAGGTGGTGCATAGGTCCTAACCCAGTATTCACCTAGTGGGATATGGGGAACTGCCTAAAAGCCATATCCAGACTGGCTGGCGCACCGGTTAATCTTAAAGAATCCCAGGTGTTCAGATATACGAGCGTCATGGAAAAACTTTAATATACCTGGCCATAGGAGAGCTGGGATGAAGAGCAACCACTTATGCACCACTGGATCATAGCTCCTCTTACACAATGTTCCATTTATTAACTGTAAATCTCCTTTAGTCAGAGGAGATTAGTGTTTAACGTCCCGTCGACAACGAGGTCATTAGAGATGGAGCACAAGCTCGGATTAGGGAAGAGTGGGGAAGGAAATCGGCTGTGCCCTTTCAACGGAACCATCCCGGCATTTTCCTGAAGTGATCTAGGGAAATTACGGAAAACCTAAATCAGGATGGCGGGGCGCGGGATTGAACCGTCGTCCTCCCGAATGCGAGTCCAGTGTGCTAACCACTGCGTCACCTCGTTTGGTGATTTCTTGAAAGACAGTTTGCTTCCTTTTGTTGGTGTCTGCTTTTGTATACCAATGTCACAACCTATTACTGAAGCCTCATTGCCTACTACGCCACTTGACCAGACTGGTCCTTCAGGATAGTCTGCTAGCATTGAGAATGACGGTCAATCACAACAATGAATGATTTGCCATATAAATATGGCTGCAACTTGTTGATGCCCAAACTCTTTCTCAGTTTTAGAGTAATTCATGTTGGACTTAGACCAGAAGCATATGCTATCACTGTATCAGCACCTTCCTGAATATAAGCTAAAACTGCACCTATATCATTACAGCTAGTGTCTGCGTGAAATTCTGCCTCAGTATTCTTACCATACAATGATAGGGCTGGAGAAGAGATTTGTGCCCGCTTAAAGATAATGAAAGATCTTCCTTGCACGTCATTCTAGGAAAAAATGACAGCTCCTTGCAGTAGTCCTTTCAAGGGATATGCCTTGGTACATAAGTCCTTTATGAATGGCTGGTGGAAAACTCTCACATCATCATCACTGGAAAATGTGTGACTGCTCTTATTTTCTCTGGTCAGGATGGACTTTCTCTCTTCCATTAGTCGCCCCAATATTTTTATTTCCTCCTCTGCAAAGCGGAGGCCATTAGTGTTTAACAACTGTCAACAATGAGATCATTAGGGATGGGGCAAAAATCTTGGATTAGGAAAGGTTGGAGAAGGAAATCGATTTTACTCTTCAATGGAACCACTCTGGCATTTGTCTGAAGCGATTTAGGCCAAACAGAGAAAACCTGAATCACGATGGCCGGATGTGGATTTGAACAATCATCCTTCCGAATGTGAGAGTCCCATGTACTAACCACTGCATTCGGCAAATAGCCACTTTTTTCAGATTCAGGCAAAGGCCTGCAGCCTGAACACACTTCAACATGGTTGTCAGGTGGCTTAGATGTTCTTCAAATTTAACTTCTTTTTCTTTTTTTTAAAGGTCCTGCAGACAGTAAAGACATGTCATACATTTAAGTTCGAAGTTGGCTGTAGCTTTGATCTCATAGAAGCCATCAGGAATTAAGAAGAAGAAATTCTACATTTGCCAGTAGCCTGTCTGCAAGTTTGTAGATGAAATATACTTGGTTCCTTTTGAACCAGTCTAGGGTGTCATCAACACAAGGCAATGGGTAGACATGTTTCTTAGTGATTTTGTCAGTCATCATTACTCAACACAGAGACTGCATGTGCCATCGTACTTCTTCAGCAGGTCCACAAGGGAGGAGGAAGAACTCTCTGACAGTTCAATGATGTCATCTTGCATTCTTCTTCACTTCTTCCTACATTATCTGCCGTACAGCCAGCAGCAAAATATATAGGCATAGGCTAATCAGTGGATACTCTGCAGTGCTCATACAATTTTTTTTACTATGGGCCACTTGGTCCGACTCTTCTCCACTCTGGATTTTAAAGCACCTGAAAACTGACCCATAATGGCTAGCACTTGCCAACATTCCTCAGTCTGGCCAGATCTTATAAGCAGTTTGATAGTACACTACAACTTCAATTACCCCAACTCCAACTACACTCCTGGAAATTGAAATAAGAACACCGTGAATTCATTGTCCCAGGAAGGGGAAACTTTATTGACACATTCCTGGGGTCAGATACATCACATGATCACACTGACAGAACCACAGGCACATAGACACAGGCAACAGAGCATGCACAATGTCGGCACTAGTACAGTGTATATCCACCTTTCGCAGCAATGCAGGCTGCTATTCTCCCATGGAGACGATCGTAGAGATGCTGGATGTAGTCCTGTGGAACGGCTTGCCATGCCATTTCCACCTGGCGCCTCAGTTGGACCAGCGTTCGTGCTGGACGTGCAGACCGCGTGAGACGACGCTTCATCCAGTCCCAAACATGCTCAATGGGGGACAGATCCGGAGATCTTGCTGGCCAGGGTAGTTGACTTACACCTTCTAGAGCACGTTGGGCGGCACGGGATACATGCGGACGTGCATTGTCCTGTTGGAACAGCAAGTTCCCTTGCCGGTCTAGGAATGGTAGAACGATGGGTTCGATGACGGTTTGGATGTACCGTGCACTATTCAGTGTCCCCTCGACGATCACCAGTGGTGTACGGCCAGTGTAGGAGATCGCTCCCCACACCATGATGCCGGGTGTTGGCCCTTTGTGCCTCGGTCGTATGTAGTCCTGATTGTGGCGCTCACCTGCACGGCGCCAAACACGCATACGACCATCATTGGCACCAAGGCAGAAGCGACTCTCATCGCTGAAGACGACACGTCTCCATTCGTCCCTCCATTCACGCCTGTCGCGATACCACTGGAGGCGGGCTGCACGATGTTGGGGCGTGAGCGGAAGACGGCCTAACGGTGTGCGGGACCGTAGCCCAGCTTCATGGAGACGGTTGCGAATGGTCCTCGCCGATACCCCAGGAGCAACAGTGTCCCTAATTTGCTGGGAAGTGGCGGTGCGGTCCCCTACGGCACTGCGTAGGATCCTACGGTCTTGGCGTGCATCCGTGCGTCGCTGCGGTCCGGTCCCAGGTCGACGGGCATGTGCACCTTCCACCGACCACTGGCGACAACATCGATGTACTGTGGAGACCTCACGCCCCACGTGTTGAGCAATTCGGCGGTACGTCCACCCGGCCTCCCGCATGCCCACTATACGCCCTCGCTCAAAGTCCGTCAACTGCACATACGGTTCACGTCCACGCTGTCGCGGCATGCTACCAGTGTTAAAGACTGCGATGGAGCTCCGTATGCCACGGCAAACTGGCTGACACTTACGGCGGCGGTGCACAAATGCTGCGCAGCTAGCGCCATTCGACGGCCAACACCGCGGTTCCTGGTGTGTCCGCTGTGCCGTGCGTGTGATCATTGCTTGTACAGCCCTCTCGCAGTGTTCGGAGCAAGTATGGTGGGTCTGTCACACCGGTGTCAATGTGTTCTTTTTTCCATTTCCAGGAGTGTATGTGGATAATTTGTCTACATTTAAAGCCCGCAAAGGCTGGCTATGGAATTTCAAGGCAAGGCATGGTATGGTATTTGTGAGTTGGATGTATGCGGTGCAAAATATCCTGATCATCAGTTATTCGGATCGCTTTGAGGGGGAAAAAAATTGTGCTGTATGACTAAAAGGGTTGGTTTTGTTTGATAGTCATTGTAGTATACATGTACATTTCTTTATCGTTCTAAAACCAATCATCAGGAATGTTTTAAAAGACAAAATCTTGCAGTGAACACTGCAAGACATGTATTATTGTGTTTGTGGTGTCAGTCATTTAGTCTGGCTTACACAAGTCTGTGTCGTGATCTTATCATAAACACTCATTTGTCGCTATATGTTCTGTCTTCTGTGTCTTTCTTTTTGTTTTGTTAGTGTGTTTTATTTTACTGTGCAGCAGATATCCTCTAAAGGGAAATACATTATCTTATTATTGGCATATAAAATAAAAGTCCTCGAACAATTACATAAAGTGTGAGTGGTAAGCAGTTAGCCGAGATGTTTGGCAAGTCAATATCCAAAGTTTCATACATATTTATAAAACTGAATTTTAAACTTTGTCGCTGCCCTCTAGAATGAAGATGGGAATTCATTGAGAAAAGCAGTGAGAAAAAAGGATCCTGAAGTGGCTGTATTCAAGTGGTTTTTGCAGCAGTGAGCGTTGGGAAACGCTCTTTCAGAGCCAATTGTCTGTGAAAAAGCAAAACTTCTGACCAAGAAAATCGATAGTCTCTCTCCATTTAGAGACAGCAATTGCTGGCTATTAAATTTCAAAGCAAGGCTAGAATTCGTTAGTTGTATTTAAGTGGTGGAAAACCACCAGCAGACCCAAAAGCAACATAAAATTTTATTTCAAAATTCAAAATAGAAGTAGAATCCTACGAGCCTGAATTTTTATATGATGTAGATGAGATACATTATTTGGAAGGATCTGCATGAAAGAACTACAGCTACTAAAACAGGAACTACTGCTCCTTGTCATAAGGATAGTTAAGACCATGTTATTGTGCTGAACTGTCCTAACCCTATGGCAAACAACAAAATACCCCTTCTGTTGATAGGAAAATTGAAAAACCCTCGGGCTTTTGCAAATGTTAAAAAACTTTGCATCATTTGCAAGAATCAACTGAAGGCCGATGTGGCCGATACTGTGTTTTGCGAATGGTATGATTCAATTTTCATGCCTGAAATGAAAAACTACCACAAGACAATAGGAAAAAGAAGGCAGTAAGGTGTTGATGATGATGATGATGATAATAATAATAATAATAATAATAATAATAGCGTGTGACAAGGGCCTCCCGTCAGGTAGACCGTTCGCCTGGTGCAAGTCTTTTGATTTGACGCCACTTTGGCGACTTGTGCGTTGATGGGGATGAAATGATGATGATTAGGATAACACAACACCCAGTCCCTGAGCGGAGAAAATCTCCAACCCAGCTGGGAATCAAACCCAGGCCCTTAGGATTGACAGTCTGTCGCGCTGACCACTCAGCTACCGGGGGCGGACAGTAAGGTGATCTTAATTTGGGACAGTGCACCCGTTCACCTCACAGAATGCCTTTCTGTCAGAGATGATGGAGATTTCAACACACACTTCTTGCCACCAAACATAATGACTTAGCTGCAGTCAATGGACCAATCGGTTATTGAAACAATGAAGCAACACTACAGGTGACAAGTATTGAGGAAGCTTTTGACAGAAGATGGAAATGCAGACGTCATTGTGGCTCATCACCAAAAATTGAATTTAAAAGACTGTTCTTGCATAATTGTGGAAGCATGGAATTTTGTGAAGACAACCACATAAAAAAGAGCTTGGAATGAATTGAAAGGCATTTCGGCCATAGATGAGGTACAGGAGGAGAAAGATGAAAATATGAACAATGAAAAGGAAGAAATTAGAGTAGCTGGTGACATAAGAAAGATCCTTCTCAAAATTCCTGGATGTTCCGATTGCAGTGAAGCGCATATAGGCAAGATGCTTGCTTGTGATTCTTCGAATCCTGGATTACAAATTCTCAGTGATGATGAAATCATTCAAAGTGTGAGGGGAGAAACTGATGTCCAGGGATGACGCTGTCGTTTAACCACATGCAGGGCCAGCAGCTGGTGAGGCATTTGCGTGTCTTGACACTGCACTAACATAGAGGGGTCGTAGCCTGAATGTGACCATATACAACTGCTCACCATCAAGCAGATGCGAGACTTGGCTGCAGGAAAATGGTTGAAGGCATTAAGTGACTGACTCTGTCTAGTATGTTCCAGAACTGACATCGTATGTACGAACAGTACTGTACAAAATCTAAACAACATTGCTTTGTGGTCACTGAATTAATACTAACTTAGTATGTCTACACAAGCTTAGCTTTTTTTTATAAGACCTGGTTTCCTGAGTTATCCATTATCTAGATATTTTATTTTTCAGATCCAGTCCCAAAATCATCTGGGTAATTGGAGTTCTACTGTAGCTCCCTCTCCTGCGTTATCTGTAGTGGTAGCAGAGCGTATTCTTCATCAATGATAATAAACTACCCATACAGGAATGGTAAGGGTCCTACAAGGGATGAGTTGTGGCTGCTCAAGAAGATTAGTGATTCAAAGTTCCCCTTGAACATCTTCAATGCTTATGATTATCGCTGGCACATAAGATTTCTTTTGTGGGCCCGAGTAGCTTTTCTTCAGGCAATAAAAGCTTAGTTTAACTCAGCATCTCAGTTTGACGACTGGACCATGTGTCATTGGTTGCCTGCAAGACAATATCTTCAATGGCAAAAAACTGCCCTGACAATATTTGTTGCATTTTTGCTGGAATAGTTTTGTCAATCTGGAACTCCAGATCTTCCATACTCTGTGACTGCCTCTGACACATGCTAGAATACCCTTCTGAAAATAACATTATGACTACATTGTGCTAAAATGACAAATTCGAAAGGCTGCATTTTGTCACTGATGGTTATCCTTGCAATACATGCTCCTGCTGAGTGGACATACTGTATTTCCCCATTTGCAACCACCATACTTGCTTTCATATCGCAGACCAGTCTTCTTTAGCTGATGACGATAAGCACCTCTTTCTCTCCGTCTCTTTTTCTCTCTCTGCAGTAGAGTACAATGTATCCAGGGTGTCCACAGTAAAAACATGCCAGGGCGTTGTTCCCTGTCTTACAAATGTTTGTTTTTCTGTGGGACATTATACCTGTGTTGGTTGCATGCTGGGCTGGCATTTGATGGTAGTGACATAAGTTGGAGTCCATTCTCCAAGGTGCATTCACTAGTGGTGGAGATTGAAGTCAAAGATCTATATGGTTCTATATGGTTCCTGGCATCTCTATTCATGGTTGCTATCTCTTGTGTACTCAGGTCATGGTGGTCTTCCATAACTGTTATAGTTGTCCATCATACCTCTTTTTTCCAACATTTTCTGCTGCAATTCCTTGATTCACTGGTACCACATGATGAATTCCTCCTTCACAGTCATGACATCCTTTACCAGAAGAGCTTGGTACATGTTTTCCCTGACACTTTTCATCAAAGGTGAGAGTTTGTCAGTTTCTGTCATATTTGGATTCAAGATGTGATATAGGGCCAAAACATTCTATGCTGTTTCCTGGTCTTCAATTGTTGCTCACCTAAGGGAACTTGATGCCGATTATTGCCGAGCATTTTCTTCAGTTCAGCCTGGAATTTGTCCCAGCTATTAAGCGCCTCTTTATCGGTCTCTAACCACTAATTGGCTGTGTCACCCCTGTAAAAAAATTTGCTGGACACATCACATTATCCCACATGTTGCATTTGGCGACTTGGTCCAATCCTTTCAGCCATTTTATCAGATCTTGAACAGCATCTCCAGAAAACACTGTTAGATGCCTGATGTTAAACTGACTTACAGCCGTTTGCTGTTTTGGAATCCATCTGTCTCCCAACTATGTGGATCTTAGGAACATTTAATGCTTGTATTCTGATTCCCATCAATGTAGGAAACTGCTTTTACCTTGCCGATATGGGGTCAGTGGTGTAACTGTTTTAAGTACCAAGCCTCTCCATCTTCACACTGACACAATTGAGTCCAAATCTGAAGATAGGTCATTAATGAAGTACAGCATTCAGCACTTAATGCACATTACTGACCGCAATGCACAGCCAGAAACGAACTAACCTCCTAGATGGAGAGTGTAGCTATTTATTGAAACATTAAATATTCCAGACTGCTGATATTTATAAAAACATTGAATATTCCAGAATATACAAGGGTTTGACCTGGCGACCCACAGCATGTCAGCCAGTAACGCTAACCACTACGCACTTAGCACACTACATGCACCGCTTTAACAGCAATATTTCTACCTTCTCCAAATTTGGGGCTAGTGAAGAGGCAGAGTGTATTTTCTATTCTTTATATCTTCAAACTGTAACAGGAAATCAAATTTTCTGGAAAAAAACTTTAAAACTCGAAGGCCTAACCTTAACTGTAATTCATGTGCTACAGGTATGAAACCAATTTAACAGTCACTATTGCAACCAACTCATAAATTGTTGCAATTCTGAAAGAGTATCTCTCTAACTCTAATGGAAGCTCTCTTCTAGAACAGACAATTTCAGTACAGTAGGGATGTGTGCACAGAAATTTTGTTCGGTGAGAGTGGTACTGTACCTTCAAACAATATTTTACCTTTTTCAAAGCGTATGGAAAGTATGATATTGTTATTTCATCATAATATGCCCTCATGGCTAAAGAAATATTTTCTACAATCTTTAATGGAAATATCTGCCAGGATTCCAGGCTGTAGACAGTCACAGGAGGCAGAGATTTATCGTATGTTCTACCTTGCTTTTTTATTATAAGAATACTTCAGTTTTCCTGTGGTGATCATGTCTCATAACACACCGAGTAATGCCCCTCACAATGTAGACACACACAGCCAGAGAAGGGATTATTTTTCCCATAATGCAACTGAAGAAGAAGGAAAGGACAGTATTTAATTTGTATGCAGCTGATTCTTTGAACTGGTTTCATCTGTACCCTTACAATTGCCTTTTAACACCAGAATGTTTAGCCCTAGCTTATATTTGTAGGAACCACAGCTTCTTTCCCGTAGTCAATTTACATAACAGGCCTATCACATAAGTCATGTAGTCCCATAGTTGTTTGCGTCCCTCCCTGTACTATGCCCTCCTGATACTGCCTGCATCTGTTCATTGCCACAGATTTGGTGAGTCTACATACAAACTGTTAATTTGTCTGCAGCTGGCATTCTAAGACGAGCACTGTGGAAGATTCCTAACTTGGATTTTTGCAGAATAGAATGGGATGGGATCAAATGCCTGGATTGCCGTGGCTTGTATGGCTCTGTTATGGAAAGGCATCAGGAGAAAGAAAACTGGCGTTCTACGGATCGGAGCGTGGAATGTCAGATCCCTTAATCAGGCAGGTAGGTTAGAAAATTTAAAAACGGAAATGGAGAGGTTAAAGTTAGATATAGTGGGAATTAGTGAAGTTCGGTGGCAGGAGGAACAAGACTTTTGGTCAGGTGAATACAGGGTTATAAATACAAAATCAAATAGGGGTAATGCAGGAGTAGGTTTAATAATGAATAGGAAAATAGGAATGTGGGTAAGCTACTACAAACAGAATAGTTAACGCATTATTGTGGCCAAAATAGATACGAAGCCCTCACCTATTACAGTAGTACAAATTTATATGCCAACTAGCTCTGCAGATGACGAAGAAATTGAAGAAATGTATGATGAAATAAAAGAAATTATTCAGATAGTGAAGGGAGACGAAAATTTAATAGTCATGGGTGACTGGAATTCGGTAGTAGGAAAAGAGAGAGAAGGAAACTTAGTAGGTGAATATGGACTGGGGCTAAGAAATGAAAGAGGAAGCCGCCTGGTAGAATTTTGCACAGAGCACAACTTAATCATAGCTAACACTTGGTTCAAGAATCATAAAAGAAGGCTGTATACATGGAAGAATCCTGGAGCCACTAAAAGGTATCAGACAGATTATATAATGGTAAGACAGAGATTTAGGAACCAGGTTTTAAATTGTAGGACATTTCCAGGGGCAGATGTGGACTCTGACCACAATCTATTGGTTATGAACTGTAGATTAAAACTAAAGAAACTGCAAAAAGGTGGGAATTTAAGGAGATGGGACCTGGATAAACTGAAAGAACCAGAGGTTGTACAGAGTTTCAGGGAGAGCATAAGGGAACAATTGACAGGAATGGGGGAAAGAAATACAGTAGAAGAAGAATGGGTAGCTCTGAGGGATGAAGTAGTGAAGGCAGCAGAGGATCAAGTAGGTAAAAAGACGAGGGATAGTTGAAATCCTTGGGTAACAGAAGAAATATTGAATTTAATTGATGAAAGGAGAAAATATAAAAATGTAGTAAATGAAGCAGGCAAACAGGAATACAAACGCCTCAAAAATGAGATCGACAGGAAGTGCAAATGGCTAAGCAGGCATGGCTAGAGGTCAAATGTAAGGATGTAGAGGCTTATATCACTAGGGGTAAGATAGATACAGCCTACAGGAAAATTAAAGAGACCTTCGGAGAAAAGAGCCACTTGTATGAATATCAAGAGCTCAGATGGAAACCCAGTTCTAAGCAAAGAGGGGAAAGCAGAAAGGTGGAAGGGGTATATAGAGGGCCTATACAAGGGTGATGTACTTGAGGACAATATTATGGAAATGGAAGAGGATGTAGATGAAGATGAAATGGGAGATACAATACTGCATGAAGAGTTTGACAGAGCACTGAAAGACCTGAGTCGAAACAAGGCCCCGGGAGTAGACAACATTCCATTAGAACTACTGACGACCTTGGGAGAGCCAGTCCTGACAAAACTCTACCATCTGGTGAGCAAGATGTACGAGACAGGCGAAATTCCCTCAGACTTCAAGAAGAATATAATAATTCCAATCCCAAAGAAAGCAGGTGTTGACAGATGTGAAAATTACCGAACTATCAGTTTAATAAGCCACAGCTGCAAAATACTAACGCAAATTATTTACAGACGAATGGAAAAATGGGTAGAAGCCGACCTCGGGGAAGATCAGTTTGGATTCCGTAGAAATGTTGGAACACGTGAGGCAATACTGACCTTACGACTTATCTTAGAAGAAAGATTAAGGAAAGGCAAACCTACGTTTCTAGCATTTGTAGACTTAGAGAAATCTTTTGACAATGTTGACTGGAATACTCTCTTTCAAATTCTAAAGGTGGCAGGGTAAAATACAGGGAGCGAAAGGCTATTTACAATTTGTACAGAAACCAGATGGCAGTTATAAGAGTCTAGGAACATGAAAGGGAAGCAGTGGTTGGGAAGGGAGTGAGACTGGGTTGTAGCCTGTCCCCGATGTTATTCAAACTGTATATTGAGCAAGCAGTAAAGGAAACAAAAGAAAAATTTCGAGTAGGTATTAAAATCCATGGAGAAGAAGTAAAAACTTTGAGGTTCACCGATGACATTGTAATTCTGTCAGACAGCAAAGGACTTGGAAGAGCAGTTGAACGGAATGGACAGTGTCTTGAAAGGAGGGTATAAGATGAACCTCAACAAAAGCTAAACGAGGATAATGGAATGTAGTCGAATTAAGTCGGGTGATGCTGAGGGAATTAGATTAGGAAATGAGAAACTTAAAGTAGTAACGGAGTTTTGCTATCTGGGAATCAAAATAACTGATGATGGTCGAAGTAGAGAGGATATAAAATGTAGACTGGCAATGGCAAGGAAAGCGTTTCTGAAGAAGAGAAATTTGTTAACATCGAGTATAGATTTAAGTGTCAGGAAGTCGCTTCTGAAAGTATTTGAATGGAGTGTAGCCATGTATAGAAGTGAAACATGGACGATAACTAGTTTGGACAAGAAGAGAATAGAAGCTTTCGAAATGTGGTGCTACAGAAGAATGCTGAAGATTAGATGGGTAGATCACGTAACTAATGAGGAGGTATTGAATAGGATTGGGGAGAAGAGAAGTTTGTGGCACAACTTGACTAGAAGAAGGGATCGGTTGGTAGGACATGTCCTGAGGCATCAAGGGATCACAAATTTAGCATTGGAGGGCAGCGTGGAGGGTAAAAATCGTAGAGGGAGACCAAGAGATGAATACACTAAGCAGATTCAGAAGGATGTAGGTTGCAGTAGGTACTGGGAGATGAAGGAGCTTGCACAGGATAGATTAGCATGGAGAGCTGCATCAAACCAGTCTCAGGACTGAAGACCACAACAACAACATGGAAAGGCAAGCACCTACTTTTAAGATTAGAAGAGTTTTCCAAACTTGTAGGCATCAAGCAACAACTGTTAGTTTCACTTGGAAATAATAGCATTTAGAATCACACAAGGGAATGCACGCACTACTACTGTTAGCTAACTAATCATATTTTGATGATGACATTTAGACACAGACACTGTCACTCACCAGTTACACAGTAAGAAATCAGCATATACTACAGAATAGTTTGATAGCACTTTGACATACCTAACACGCCTAGTGCAGATCTGGGTCAGGTAACAGAGGATATAGGTTCTTTATGCAAGGATTTCACGAAGGAGGATGCCGTGGTTATAGTGGGTGGTCCGGGAAACAGCATTGACAGAGACTCTGAATATTCCATAGAGTGTGACCTGGTGAAGATAGCATCAGCAACGAAGCATACGAGTGTGGGATTTGTGTCAGTGTTGAGACGCCATGATCGGCCTCATTTGAACTCTTCTGTAGGGAGGGTGAACTTTGAGTCGGAGTGGCTGCTTAGGACGGATATAGGGTCCCACATTGGTTTGATTCCTGTGGATGCTATTGATAGGTGGGACTACACTAAGCATGGCCTTCACCTCAATAGGAAAGGGAAGGGAAAACTGTCTGGGCTCATTGCAGAAAACATAAGGGGGGGGGACACTTTTGTCATAAGTGGTAAAATACCAGTGGTCACAGGTGTCAGAGGGATGCCTTTCTTAGGATAGGGAAGGGGGAAGAAAACGAGTTTTATGAGAGACTGGCAGACACACTCAGTTTGAGAAAACAGATGAACAGGAGTCAGATTTTAGCATACAGCCTCCATTTAAACAATGTTTAACAGAAAGTAATCAGAAACTGCCAGTTCATCTTCACCAAAGCAGTTATAATCCCATTAGTATGCAGTATCAGTTATCTTTATTGCACCAGAACATTCCGGGACTCAGAAATGAAGTTGATGAACTACTCATTTGTATCAATGAAATGAATTCATCTAACCAAATTGACATAATGTGCCTCTCTGAACATCAAGTGACCACTGGTATAGATATGTTAGACATTTCAGGATTTAAGCTAGCTCCCTACTTCTGCAGAGTAGATATGGATGGAGGAGGAGTTGCCACATTTATTAAAAACTGCCATAAATTCAAGAACATTGACATTAATAAATTCTGTTTAGAGCAGCATCTAGAAGCATGTGCAACAGAAGTAGAGTTCCATAACATATCCTATATAATAGTAACTATTTACCGAGCACCTGCAGGAAATTATAATCTATTCATAAATCATTTAGAAGCTCTTTTGGGTTATTTAACAGGAAGAAACAAAGAAATTTTGATTGCTGGTGACTTTGATACAGATTTTCTAATTCAATCTTCCAGTAAACATTTACTGCAGTTAGTAATGTTGTCTTTCAATCTACCTCACACTGTAAACTTTCCAACTAGGATCACTAAATCCTCAAGGACAGCCATTGACAACATTTTTATAGACAAATCAAAGGAACAAAATCATATCATAAAACCTGTAATAAATGGACTATCAGATAATGACATGCAGCTCCTTGTTTTAGATGTAAATTCTAAGCAGATTATCAAGGCTGCTAAATCTGAGTACAGGAGAGTATTCAATCAACCAAAAATTGAGTGTTTTAGAAAACTGCTCGAAGATATTAACTGGAAAGATGTTTATAGTGCTCATGACATGAATGAAAAATATAACACATTCATGAACAATGTCAGTACCATGACTGAAAACTGTTTTCCTCTAAAAGTTACCCAAATTAAACAGAAGTCTATAATAACACCATGGATCACACAAGGAATAAAGATTTCCTGCAAGAAAAAAAGGAAAATGTATCTGTCGACCAAGAATAGCTCCAATACTGATGATTTAGCTAAATACAAGGAATACTGTAAAATATTAAAAAAGTAATTCAGACATCTAAACAAATGCACTACGAGAAGAAGATAGCAATGTCAGGGAACAAAATAAAAACAATATGGGATATAGTGAAAGAGGAGACTGGTAGAACCTGAATGGAACAGGAGCAAATAGCACTACGGGTAGATGACACATTAGTAACCGATGGGCATAGTGTGGCAAATCTATTTAACAAGTATTTTATATCCGTTACTGATGGAATGGGATTGTCAGGATCAGTAAATAATGCCCTTGAATATCTGAGACTAGCTTCAGGTACATGAATATGTCACTTCACCAAAAGAAATAACTTCCATAATAAAATCTTTAAAAACAAAACATTCTAGTGGTTATGATAAATTATAAGGCATAAGTTAATTAAGGCATGTTCTTGTGAGTTTAGTACAATTCTAAATTACTTGTGTAACCAGTCAATTATAATTGGGACATTTCCTGACTGGCTGAAATATGCAGATGTTAAGCCTCCATTCAAGAAAGGGGATAAAGAGATGCCATCAAACTACAGACCGATTTCGCTTTTGCCAGCATTCTCAAAAATTTTAGAAAAAGTTATGTACAGGCAGCTGCTCAACCATCTGACCACAAATAACATATTATCAAGAACACAGTTTGGATTTCTGAAGGGTTCTGATATCGAAAAGGCTATTTACACCTACAATGAAAATGTACTTAATTCATTAAATAACAAATTACAAACAGCAGGTATTTTCTGTGATTTGTCAAAGGCATTCGATTGTGTAAACCACAACATCCTTTTAAATAAATTAGAATTCTGTGGTGTCACGGGCAGTGCTGCAAAATGGTTCAAGTCATACCTAGCTAACAGGAAACAAAGGCTGTCAGTGCAAGGGACTAGTGAATTAAATCATCTGTCATCATCAGAATTGGAAGAAATTACATGTGGTGTCCCACAAGGATCCATCTTAGGGCCATTGCTTTTTCTTGTGTACATTAATGATCTCTCATCAGTTACACTGCCAGAGGCAGAGTTCGTTTTGTTTGTAGATGACAAGTATTGCAATAAATAGTATGTCGAGCGTAGTTCTAGAAAGATCTGCTAATGATATTTTCATGGATATTAATAAATGGTTTAAAGCCAACTCACTGACATTAAACTTCGAAAAGACTCACTATATGCAATTCAGAACCTGTAAGAGGTTTCCACCCAGCATATGCATAAAGTACGAAGAAGAGCAGATAGAAGAGGTTGACAGTCTTCAATTCCTAGGATTACAACTTGATGATAAATTCAGTTGGGAGGAGCACACCACAGAACTGCTGAAACACCTTAACAAATCTGTATTTGCAATTTGTGTGTTAGCAGACATAAGCGACATAAAAGTGAAAAAGCTTGCATACTTTGATTCCATAATGTCATATGGTATAATATTTTGGGGTAACTCTTTCAAGTCAAACAAAAGTTTTCAGAGTCCAAAAGCATGTAATACGCATTATTTGTGGAGTAAACTCACAGACGTCTTGTAGAAACCTCTTCAAAGAACTGGGTATACTAACTACTGCCTCTCAGTATATTTACTCCTTAATGAAATTTGTCCTAAATAATATACCTCTTTTTCCAACAAACAGCTCAGTTCATACATACAATACCAGGAACAAAAATGATCTGCACAAGGACTTAAAAGCACTTACTTTAGTTCAAAAAGGGGTCCACTACTCAGGAACACTCATCTTCAATAATTTGACAGCAAACATAAAAAATTTAGTTACAAATGAAGATCAGTTTAAAAGGAGCCTGAAAGACTTACTAGTGGCCAACTCCTTCTACTCCACTGACGAATTTTTTTAATAGAAACAAATGATGTATTGTATATATTCATACTATTAGTATTGTTATTTCAGCTTTAAAAAAAAAAAAAAGAAAAAAAAGTGACATGTTCCACATCCACGAGGATCTCCTTAACACGGATCTATGTAATGAAAAACTAATCTAATCTAATCTGAACTTACATAATTAGCAATGCAGTGACATTTTCAAATGCTCCTTGGTGGAGGAGAGGTGAAAAGAAAGAGTAATGGCACAGGAAGGAGAAATCAACCTGCTGGCTGTCTATAGCATCTTTTTCTGGTAAGTACCCTACATAACGCATACACTGAAATTTATTTCGCTATAATTCATCACATTTTCATAGACCTGTCACATTATACACTTTTCCGTGAACTGATGACACCTAACAAGTGAGTTGAGGCAAAGCACAGCTCTTCCGCAAGGTTACATTGTCCTGGTTGACTATGTTGCACCGGTGCTGTAGCTTCAGTGGGGTGATGGGTTACATCTGGTGGAGAAAGGAGGTATGGAGGGGGGGGGGGGGCTGGCTTATGGCTATGAGGGAGAGGAATAAGGCACGTGGGGTAAGAACGTGACTGCACTGAGCTAGTTCTAGTGCAGGCAGGGGAAGTGACAGACAACATATTGTGGAGTTGGGGAGAAGATTGGGAGGGGGAAGTGGAACAGAAGAAGATGGACACTTCAAACAGAACAGTGCGAGTGCAGGAAGAGTGAAATTAGGCAGAGAGAGGTGTGTGGCAGAGGCTATTTGAGTTTGAGGCTAGGAGGATTATGGAATGTAAGGATGTGGTGTGATGACAGTTCCTACCTGCATAGCTTAGAGAGGCTGGTATTACAGGGAGGGGTGGACCTAGATGGCACAGGCGTTTAAGCAGCCACTGAAGTTGAGCACACTGAATTCAGTAATGTGTTGTGCCACTGGGTGGTCAACCCTGCACTTGACCACAGTTTGGCAGTAGCCTTTAATTTGGGATGAACAGTTAGTTTGCGTTCATGGCCACACAAAAGGCTGCGCAAACGTTACGACTGCTGGATTTTCCAGTACCAGCTTCTCTGAATTACATACATGGCAATTGTCCTTACAACAAATCCTCTAATCCCACAATCCACCAGGTCTCAATCTTCACTAGCTCCTGCACCTTACCCACCTCCATCAATGTCCTCACATTCTCCACATCATTCACACTTTCTTCCCTGTAGTATCCCTTTTCCTCTGTTCAATCTTCCCTTCCCAGTCCACTTCTTAACATCACTGAGCACACTACATGCAACATCCCTTGCCTGTTCCAGAGAGAGCTCATGATTGCACAATCCTATATGATTAATTTGCTGCCTCTTCATCCCAGCTGTCGGCCACCCTCCACTTTCCTGCCTCCATTCAAGCTGCAGCACCTGTACAATGTAGTCAGCCAGACTGTGTGTGTGTGTGTGTGTGTGTGTGTGTGTGTGTGTGTGTGTGTGTGGAGGGGGGGGGAGGCGGGAGTCTACTTTGATCCAGTGCTGGTTACCAAGCCTTATGAGATTATAGCCCCTGTCGATGGGTCTTATGACACTTCCAGTATTTTGACATTTCTGCTAAAAATCCTGGTGCATTCGTATTCACGTCAGTCGCAGATAAACTAAGCTCTGTGATTACTGACATGTTAGGATACATCAGTCAAGTGTGCCATTGATGTTTGTCCAACAGATGTCTTACCATATAGGCACAGAATCTGGTATATGCTAACCTTTTGTGGACTGAGATCATCTTTCTCACTCCTCAATAATGCCCATGTATTATCGGATAGGCAGAAGACAGATTTTATTCTGTGCTTCTGTAGTATGCTACCGATTTCTCCAGGTAGTGAGTCAGTGTATGGTATAAAGGATGTGGCTGCCTCTTTCTCTGTAACTTTGTCTCTACACATTGCACTGTAGTGGGATATGCCATTCCAGCTAACTGTTTATGTGGAACACCATTCTGAGGTGTTCCAAGTTGTTGGAGCATACTCTCTACATCTGAGATAGTGCGAGTGCCTCAGTCTCCATAGTGAGTTTAATGTTGGGATGTATGGTTTTTAGATGGGTGGAGTTTGTCTCTTCCATGGGACCAATGACAAATGTGTCATCCACAAGTTTTTCATCTGGATGACTGCAGGGCTTCTTCTTCAAAGTTCTTCACATAGATTGGCAATCACAGGTGAGAGTGGTCTGTCCAATGCAACTCCTACTGTCTGTTCATAGCATTCTCTCTCAAATAGAAAATTTGTAGAAATCGGGACACACCTGAATAGTGTTCTGGCTAAATTTCCAACCAATAAGTTATAATGACTGTCAGAGGCACTCTGACAAGTAACGAAACATCAGAGCTTACTAGGATGTCTGAATCCACGAGCCTGGGGCTGACGAGGCATTCGGCAAAATCTACAGAATTCTGAATGTAATGAAGGCATTTACCTACATAACGGTTGAGTATGCCTTTCAGGTATTTTGTGAAGAAATATATGGGAGCTCTGATGTTGCTGATAATAGCGCATAATAGCACCCCTCTTCATTGTGAATCTTACAGAATTAAAAAAGTGTTGGCGGCAGATGTCCTGGTGGTAACACTCTTGAAAACAAACTTCTTTAGGTAAATACGAGTTCTCGAGAAGTGAGTTGGCCTTTTTCTACATCTTCTTGGTGGGGTCAGCATAGAACTCCCTGTAGGAATTGTCATCCAGTAGACCCTCGCCCTGCTGGTTATGTCTGGTTCAGTTATGTTTGATTTTTTGTCAGAGCATGACAAGTTTTACTTTTTCCATTTACTTCAGGCTGGAGTTGTGCCGCAACTGAGCTCATCTCTTTCACAATCAGTGAGAACTTATAAGTGGGAGAAAACTTATGTCCTCTTTCCAGAACTGAAACCGCATCATCATTCATCTGCATGTTTCTTGGATTAATGACAGTTTTGCGGCAGGAGGGAGGGGGGGGGGGGGGCGCAACAGTGATGGTTTCTCTGCAAACCAGGTACACCATTAATGTCCACCACTGGTAATTGAGTGGTGAGCACGATGGACCGTCATACCTAATTGCCCAGGTTCGATCCCTAGCTGGGTTGGAGATTTTCTCCGTTCAGGGACTGGGTGTTGTGTTGCCTGTATCATTCTCATTTCATTCCCACTGACACGCAAGTTGCGAAAGTGGCGTCAACTCAAAAGACTTGCACCAGGTGAACGGTCTACCCGACAGGAGGCCCTAGCCACACAGCATTTCCATTTCCAACACAATTAATGCACTTCCAGATTCAGCAGATGTCAATGTAGGTTCATGGAAGGGGTTCTAAAGGCTCTGGTCAATAAAGCAAACTATCACAGTTACCATGGCAAGGGTGACCCACTTCTTGATTCTCCTGGCTACCATCTAATCACTGTGATGTGTGAAGTTGGTAAAATTTGGCACCATGTGCTGGGTACAGAGTCTTACAAAAAATGTAAGATCACTCAATAAATGGCATCATCTGAGGCAGTCACAGCCTTTATACTGTACACCAACATGTAATCACGAAAAATCTGGCACTATCTAAAGAAGAATTGAGAAAAATCTGTCCTCCGGCTACCTAATAAAACATGAGCATTACTGAGGAATGTCGAAGATGACCTCAGTTAACAGAAGGCTGGGGTATACCAGATACCATGCCAATGTGGCAAGACATATATTGGACAAATAGTGCACACCATCAGAGACAACTACTGACATTACCAGCACCACACAAAACTAATTTATTTGACAAAGTCAGTGGTTGCAGAGCACTAGCTACCAATGACTCATGTGACAGCATATGAATGCATCAAGATTGTAGCACGAACATAAAAATATTGGGACAGCACTGTTACGGAGACCACCGAGATATGCGCCACAAGCAATACTATCAACCAGGACTGCAGTAAGTCTCAGCAAGGTTTGGGAACCAGCCGGGTTGTAATTAAGACGACACTCGGCAAACAATGAGCTAGCACCCAAGACAGACAGAGTGCTTACATCTATGCTTCTGCGACTGGAGCACCTCATCAGGTGTCGCCGGTCAAAACCGCCAATGTGTGCCCTCAGGTGCTGACCACATAGGAGCAGCCCACGCAGGAAGGAGAGGTAAGTCAACTGTGCATGGCCCCCAGAGGTCAATTCATCAGCACACCTCATAGTGACCTGTCTGACCACTGAAATATTATGCTGCCTGAACAGAAAGTATAACCATGTACTGTTCAATGATAGTACTGATTAGGTTTTGCATAAGAGCACAAAACTACACTCTATTATTAAAACAAGTTCAACAAGTTTGTTGATGAGAATTGATAGGGACAGGTTGTGCATTAACTATGATTTGCACCACACAAAATAAGCGGTCAATTTGTGGCTATTAGATAGTTTTTATTAGACTAAAATCTCCACTTGTAACACAATGAGATGAACTTAGCTACTGTGGCCATTATCATTCAATCAATATGTACAGAAATGCATGTTAAACTGAGCTGTTTCATTCAAGTGGATAAACTGGAATAATTTAATGTCATTAAAATCTTTTGTTTTGGACAGGTTTATTACCACCAGAATTCCAATTCAAACTGATAATGGTTTACACAGAAGCAGCTCACTCGTTCTCAACACTTATGATATGGGCTACTGAATTTTATATGGCTGTGCTTCTGACAGTTATCCGTGTGATGAACATTTTGAAACAGTAGTCAATGATCGAAACAATAAGAAAGCACACACACAACAATTCTGTAAGAATGGTGACAAAGTGTATCAAATAGCTGGCAATATACACTATGTCCAGAAAGAGTTTGCTTCACTTTATAAAAAGGGATGACCATGGGAAAACTTTCTGCAATATGCCTGTGAAATTTGGTGAATGCTCACCAAAATAGAAAATGTAACATCTCAACAATGTTTGGGCCACTTCAGAAAGTATCTTACTGAATCTGTATATAAAATTTGTAACTGTGTGTAAGGCAAGCACCCCCACATTGGGGCAAAAATGAAAAGCCAATTAAACCAGGGTTTGGAAGCTCGTAGCTGAGCACCAAGAAGATATCCTTTTCATCTGCTGGTGAGATTATGGCCAGTACTTTCTGTGATGAGGAAGGAAATCATCTTACTGATTACCCCATAAAGTGAAAAAACAATAACCACGAAGTACTGTGCAATTCTCTTGGACCAACTGAATGTTAAACATTTGAAACCACACCAGGTTCAGGGAGGGGCTACAGGGGAACTCTGATTGGATCATCCAGCCTAATCAGGAGGTTTGGCACCTGCAAACTTACACCTGTTCCCACAGCTAAAGAAATTTATGACTGGAGAATATTTCAAGCCAAATGAAGAGGTCATGGTTGTCCTCGATGCACATTTTGCAAGCTTTTCCAGAATCACAATTGAGAAATGTAATCTAGGCTGTACAGAAGGACAAAGGTCCAAGTGCACTAACCTAGAAGGCAAGTATGGCAGGGCAGTTTTTATATAGAAAACAGTCCTCTACAGCCATGTTGAGAACTTTTAGTCTTGTCTTTTTAACAAATTAAAGCAATACAATGACTGATCCAAGGGGAAACCCACATCAGAGAAAGATGCCAGAAAGTGAGACATACAGGGTAAAATGTTTGCCTCTGTCTGCACAAAATAATAGGTGACATGAATGTTTACTGAGACAGGCCCACGTTAGAAATGTTACACTTTCCGTGGGGTTATGAGCATAGTTTACTGAGTTATGTTCCAGAGTGTTACAGCAACAACATACATTTTTGTTTTAATTAGAAGATTAGCTTTTCCTGTCATGTAGCTGATGTACAGGGTGGCGCAAAAGTCACTGGACAGTTGGTTAAAAGAAAACAAAAGTAACAGCAAGACGTAGTACAGTGGAAAGTTTTAAGCCATTAAGTTGTTATTATCAAAAGGTAATAAGTATGCATTGTCAAGTTGGTGTACAATGCAACGACAAAGAAAACATACACAGTAATCAAACTAGTGAATTTTTGAAAGGGTTATTTGTGAGATTTGTTTACAGCTGTAGTTTTCCGAATTGTCTAATTTGTTAAAAAAAAAGAACAAAAGATTTTTGCATTAAAAACATTTTACAAAAAGTGGTGAACTGTATTTATTAATGAATGGGGAAGACACTTTAGATCAGAACTACCGTCTAGACAAACAGTGTACAACATACGAGACAAATTTGAAGAACATGGATTTGTTATGGATGCACCAAGATCTGGCCGCCCAACAGTCACAACTGAGGAAAATGAAATGCACTTATATTTAGCTGTGACTCAAAGCCTGCGAAAATCAACCAGATGATTACAACTGGGCTGGATTTATCATGATGGCCACTGCACAGAATGTTTCACAAACAGAAGTTTTAAGTTTACATTCCACATTTATGATTTGGGTTACTTGAAGGTGATCCAGATTGATGTCTTCAGTTTTGTTAACTGATGCTTGACCAACAGAAACATGGTCCTAGCCTACTCAATAAAACTGTGGTGTAACAAGGGCAATTTTAAGTTAAGCAGGAAAGTTAGTAGATACAACTGCACTTACTGGTACTCTTGAAAATCAAAATCTGTTGTTAGAACAACCACTAAATCAACATGGTGTGAGTGTTTGGGGGGCAATATCATCATGTAGCATACTTGGACCATGGTTTTTTGAAGGAACAGTGACAGGAGATAACTATTTGGGCATGCTTCAGAAATACATAGTGCCAGGACTTATAATATGCCCAGTACCTATTGAGTTTTGCGCCACCCTGTATTTAAACCAGCTGCTAAAAATCAATTTAAATCAGATTACTATCACTTTTAATTTAGGAGCTAGAAACCTTCATTCAGAGTGTAAGCAGTGGCTGCAAAATGCTGTACATTATACTTGGGTGTGTGCAAATGGATGTTCTGGTGGCAGAATGTTGATTGAAATGAGCTGTTCAAATGTGTGCACGTGTTCCTGAATGCACAACGCAATGCATTTTCTAAATGACCCGTGGACGAGATGTAACATCACCACTGTTAACAAGTGTTGAGCTTCCTCGATGCACCATTTGAAATCATCTGGGGTTGTGGGTTCAAAGACAAACACAGTTGTTCAGATACCCACATGAAAAGAAATCTACTGGTGTTAAATAGGTCACCATGCTGGCCATTCCTGAGGGTCATTGCGCTCCAATCATCTTCCAGTGAATATGTTGTTCACGTCTTACACAAACAGCATCATGTGCAGAATGGGCTTGCATGATCATTGTGGTGCATCCACATACAGCATCTAATGTTTAGACAGACGTTTTCAAGGTGAGCACTTAAATTGTCAACAATAGAAGCTCAATACATCTCATCTGTCAGCGAACCTGTGAAGTAATATGGACCGATGATTTCATCCTCAGGCATTCCACACCACACATTAATGGATTACCTCCATTGACAATTGACACGACTGACTGACTTATGACTTTCTGTGGACCAGGAATGCATATTATGACAGTTCACAGCACTGTAATTTGTGAACGAAGATATACAGGAGGACAGAACACTTTGTAAGCCATCTGCAGTTCACAGAAAGTAGTTCTCCAATTGGAGATTTTCCCATGCAGCTCTTGTGCCAGTGACCGGTAAAACCTGTGACCCTGTACTACATGCCACACACATACAGATGGGTACCAGTAACTGTAGCAATGTCTCTTAAGCTGAAAAGAGGTTCACGGTGTATTGCAACTAAAACGAAAACCTCCATGTCCTCACTTCTTTCCGATCTTCATCTGTTACTGCTGCACCTTCTCAAATTAATTTTCTCCAGACTTCACTGTTCTGCATGTACGAATTTAATGGTTATCAGAGCTCTTCGACCAGGATATCTCGCATCATACAACATGGTTGCTTCATTGGTATTGTGTCTAAATTCACTGAGCAAAATTTTAGCAGTCTAACCAAACATGATATCTAACAGGCCACGGATGCAGCTTCTCACTCTGTCACACCAGTAACATTACATCCCGTCTGCAGGTCATTTAGAAGGTGCACTGTATTGTGCACTCAGGAACATGGGCACATTTGGGTACCTAACTTACATATCAACATCCATGTGCATGCAGCCAAGTATTATGTAGAGCATGTTGCACCCACCCCTGACACTGAAGGTTTCTAGCTCCTAAATGAAAAGTGGTAGTAATGAGATTTAAAATGATTTGTATACAGCTGGTTTAAATAAATCAGCTATATGATAGAAAAAAAAGTTATATCTAAAAAAAACATTTAAAGAATAATATCTTCTTGCTTTAACTCTCTGGCAAATAATTCAAAAAACAATATATGAGACAGCAAGAATTAGTAAAGATCCAGAAGTAATTTTACAACATAAAAATTATTGTAACATACTGAGAAAAGTAGTCAGAAAAAAATGTGTATTAGAGATGAAATTAATAACTCAGGCAATAAAAGCAAATCAATATGGGATGTTGATAGAAGAGAGAGACAGGAAAAGTAAACACTGAGGTAGGTAGTATTATTATTATTAAAGACAATGCGACTATCTGAACCAACAGTACACAAGTAGCTAATGTATTTAACAACCATTTCTTAAGTGTAGGTAAAAAAAAATTGGTGAGAATGGTTCAAAAGAAAAAGCCAAGCAGTACACGGATGAGAGTTTCGAGAAATCCTTGTCAGAATAATTTTCATCGAACAACTTCTTGTGAAATAAGGAAAATCATTAAATTTTCGGAAAATAAATGTTCTGTTGGAGTAGATCACATCTCTAACAAGATACTAAAACAATGTAGAGCAGTTACAGCTGATGTTTCGAGTCGCATCTGTAATACATAACTAACTTAAGGTATTTTCCCAGACAGGTAAAAATATGCCATTGTCAAGTCTCCGTACAAAAAAGGGAGGGGGCACCACAGATGTCCATAATTACTGGCCAATATCCCTGCTTACAGCGTTTTCAAAAATTGTTGAGAAAGTAATGTATTCAAGAATGGTCAGCAATCTCAACAGTATTGGGATACTCAGTAAATCACAGTTTGAAGTTCAAAAATGCTGTTCTACTGAAACAGCAATATACAATTTCACTGCCCACATAACAGAATTTTTAAACAGTAAAATGTCATCGATAGGAATTTTCTGTGACTTATCCAAAGCATGTGATTGTGTGAACCATAACATTATGTTACAGAAATTACAATTCTACATTATAAATGGAACAGCATATGAGTGGTTTAAGTCATATCTACAGAACAGGAAACAAAATGTCTCTTTACAGTGTTTAAGTGAAATTACATTAGGTGTTCCACAGGGTCTGATCATGGGTCCCCTTCTCTTCTTGATATGTGTGAATGACCTCCCTTCTTATCTGAAACAAGAAGCCAAACTGGTGCCATTTGCTGATGATACAAGCATCATTATTAATCCAACAGAAGGAACTCCTATAGAAAATGATACAAATAATATCATTGGAAAAGTTATTGATTGGTTTTCTGCGAATAGGCTTGCTCTGAACTTTGAAGAAACACTATACATTCGATTTTCTACTGCAAGGAGTGCAGTTCCTTCAGTAAATATAACACATCAACAGAAAGTAGCCAGGGTAGAGCATACTCAGTTTTTGGGTGTACATATAGATGAAAATCTTAATTGGAAAATTCATATTTTGGATCTCCTAAAACGACTAGGTTCAGCAAATTTTGCAATCAGAATAATAGCTAATTTTGAGGATACAGAAATTAGCAAGCTAACATACTTTGCACACTTTCACTCTCTGATGTCTTACAGAATAATATGTTGGGATAGCTCAACACTTAGACAAAAAGTATTCACTGCTCAAAAGAAAGTGAAAGTGGTTAGAATAATGTGTGGGGCTCAGAGTTGCACATCTTGTAGGCATCTGTTTAAAAGGTTAGGAATTCTTACAACAGCCTCAGAGTACATTTACTCAGTAATGAAATTTGTTCTTAACAAGATGGACCAGTTTAAAAACAACAGTGACGTTCATTATTATTATATATGAACCACTTTGACTCTTTCCACATCCCAGAGACTTCTCTCCAAGCGACCCATGGAAAACGATAAGTGTAATGTAATGTATAACATTGGAAGAAAGAAAGACTTACACTATTCTCTACTTAATCTATTTTTGGCACACTGTGGTAAAATATGCTGCTGTAAAACTTTTTGATAAATTACCAGATGAAATAAAATGTCTGACAGACAGCAGAAATAGTTTCAAAAATAACATGAAATCATATCTCCTTGACAACTCTTTCTATACCATAGACGAATCCTTTAATTGGAATAAATAAATCTATACATATAATATATGCATTTTATGCCATTTAAGGGAATGGGGTAGGCAACAAAAATTTTAAGTTAAAAAAAAAAAAAATAAAATAAAAAATAAAAAAAAAAAGAGAGAGAGAGAGAGAGAGAGAGAGAGAGAGAGAAGGAGAGAGAGCTTCATGTGTGCATTTCTTATTCAATTGACACATTCCACATCATAACAGTTACCATGAGATGGACCACTGGAACATTTAACTAGGTAAGTACGTTCATAACCATGCAGAAAGTGTAAAATTTCTTATGTGGACCTATCTCAATGAATATTCCTGTCACCTAGTACTTTGAAAGATACAGAGGCATACACTCATACACTTTATCTGAAACACCCAGTATGCGTAAAATACTCTCACTGTTTGGACGTCAGTTCTTTAGTAGAAACTTTTAAAAACTTTGAAATCATATAAGATTTCTCTATGGGAGAAATTAGCACTTTGTCCTCTGATTTCTACTGTATTGTTACACAGACTGAGCATCGAGAAAATGTTGCACAACAATTCTATTGCAAAAAAATTTTGAACAATAGTAAGATGCGAAGACCTATAAGTATGGACAAAACTGCAACTTACAAACACAATGAACAGTCAGGTCTGCAGAGTTAAAGCTAAATACAGTAGGAAATACATGGTCTTAAAATCATGTGAACTGTTTTAAAATATTTCTTTCTGTTTTGAGTTACAGCAGTCCTATTCTCTCCATGCCAAAGCTGTGGTTGCTACAGCAACAGCTTCTCCCTTTGAATACATTACATCTGTCGGAATTGCTATATCTTTGTTAATGCATCCTGTTGCTTCTGTGTTCTGTAGTATACAAACTATTGTATTATACCTTTGCCCAGACATAGAACTGATTCACACAAGATATTCTGGGTGCACAGTGCAGTAGTAAACGCACATCACACATCAAGTGAGTGTCTACATACTTGCACGGAGATGGTATTTCGTGCTTGGAAGGATGTCTAATGAAATAATACGTACTTACATGTAGATGAAATGAAAATGTTTCAAAACTGGCTCCATTAGGAAAGAAGCTGCAATTTACTGTGTGGTGTATTAATACCGCAGTTCAAGTACAACAGTTTATAGCTTATGTCACAAGCCAGCAACAGACAATACATGGCCCAAACGTAAAACATGTGAAAATGGTATTGCACTTGTACATAGATCACCTGAAGGTCACACTCACCTTACGATTTGCCTAAAACAAATGAACATGAACATACAAAGATATTTAATGGATTTCCAGTAACCAAAATAAGGTGTCCCTCCACCCAATTTTCTAAACACGCAGAAGGGGGAGAAGTAGGAGGAGGAAAGAGAATTTGCTGACAGCAAAAGAGAGACGTGGTTTCCTTGTGCAAGAAATGTAATGCATAATTATTATCTTGTAAGAATGAAATGCAAAACTTAATTTGAGGGATAACGAAAGCTACCACTGACACAGGTAGTGGGAATCAAAATCAAAGAAATGAAGATTAGGATTTAAAGACACATCTACAATGAGGTCATTAGAGACTGAGGCCCAGTCTGAGATCTATTGTGCGCTACCCAAAGAAATCATCCTGGTATCTGCCTTAAGTGATTTACAGAAATTGTGGAAAACTAAATATGGAAGGCTGAATGGGGATTCCGACTGCTGCTGTCACCACTGCAAATGGTTCAAATGGCACTGAGCACTATGGGACTTAACATCCTAGGTCATCAGTCACCTAGAACTTAGAACTACTTAAACCTAACTAACCTAAGGACATCACACACATCCATGCCCGAGGCAGGATTCGAACCTGTGACCCTAGCAGTCCCGTCACCACTGCAAGTCCATTAGGTTACCACTGCACCACTTCACTCGGTCTATTGTGAGAATCTTTTGCAAAGGCAGAATAACAACACAGTGCCTTTGAAACTTCCTGGCAGATTAAAACTGAGTGCTGGACCAAGTCTCTAACTCAGGACCTTTGCCTTTTGTGGGCAAACTCCCTACCGACTGAGCTACACAAGCGTGACTCAAGACTCATCCTCACAGCTTTACTACAATAAAGTGCACAGATAAACAAGTGCAATTAATAAAAAATATTTCTTTGTTTATTTCCAGTTAGTTCAGTCTCAATTGTACCATTTACTGCACTAAACAGCTTATTGTCAGAGTCATTTGCCTGCCAGCAGTCAATCTCATCAGTGCCATCCACAGAAAATACAACAGAAAATATTACTCTTTTGACAAGCACACTTCCAGCAAAAATGAGCAGTGTTAGCCACTGACTTGCAATTACACAAGTACTGGACAGTGTTCATGGGGAACAATGAGGCAGCAATTGGACCAGCCTGTCTAACAAGACACTGCTGACTGAAATCTTTGCTGTCAATATACACCAACTACCAGCAGGTGTGGGACTGGGTAGTCCATAGGCAGGAGATGGAGTAAAGGTCATGCATTCTCCCTAGGGACTACGAGACTGGAGAATACCACACGGTGAGCAGTCCGATACTTTCAAAGACTGTGTCAGTGTACACAAAAGAAAGAGTTGGTGAGTTTGGTAAGGTAACAGAATCTTTGGCAGAGAGCCACCACCAAAAGCTACAGAAAAGTAAAGTGAGCATTTACAGACAGAAATTTCATTACACAATGGGGTTTTCAATTTTTAACAGAAATCTTGTGATGGTGGGAATTACTTTGCTACGATATCACTTCTGTCTTTCTACATTATTTTGCTACGTTTCAGCATCTACGTCATCAAAATTCTCAGATAATTTACCACTACAGCCTCACATAGTCCCACAGTAACAAATGTGCCAAGATGGCACAGTGCACCAAGGTCTCACATCCAAGAATAATGAAAATGAGATCAACACAAATCAAAATCAACATGTGGATTACTATAAACTATTCCGATGCCTTTTCTGGTTAATGCTGAACTGGTTTCTATTTCAAACTCGAATACCATTACTTGATGGAGAAATATATCCATGGTAGAGGCAGGTGACCATTCAGATTTGGCACAACTTTCATGTACAGAAAGATCTTGATTGCGAAGTTCTGTATTAAGCATTACATGTTTCAAAATTTCATCATCAGACAGAAGCTGTGGAATGAAGTGTACAAGAATATTTAAAATAGTAAATATGTACCCAAGTATGCAAGTAAGTATTTCAATACACAGAAATTTCAATTAGTATTATACTTACATTGAAAACGAATTTTAGTATAAAGCTCAAGGAACTGAGTACCGTACATAGATTGAATACAATACAAGTCTCATCTCATGTAGGCATACTTGACAGTGTCATCGTCTATTCGGATAGTCGATTAAGCTATGAAAGAGGTTAACAAAGGCCAGTAGGTGCTGCTAGAATTAGCCACAGATGGCAAGTCTACGAGTAACTTCACATACTTCTATGCATTGTGATTGCGTATATGTCAGAACCTAGTAAAACAACTTGACAAAAATACATTTATGCTACTTTTATGGGAGAGAAACTCATGTACTAGCAGCATGAAATGTTGTCATGAACAGGATTACAGAGAGAACCCTTAGTCAATAATCAAAAAGACAATTGCAACCATAACTGGTGTGGTACAACATAAACATAAAACCGATATAGATAGTAGAATATAGGTCGTGAAGGAATAAGTTTACAATTGTCACTAAATAAAACTTTACGTAAGTAGCAGCAAACGTATTCATACTACAATAGACAAACATGTAATAAATTACTCAACAGAATCATTCAGGTGATCTCCGATAAGGGCAACAACCTGAAATAAAAAGAACTATTATACAATAAAAGGGGATTTTTATTTAATGATGATTGTAAATTTATTCCTCCACTACTTATATTTTATTACCTATATTACTGGTTGCAATTGTATTCTTTTCTCATAACTGACTAAAGACTATCTCTGTAACATTGTTCACGATATTGCCTGATGATGCACATTTCATGCTGTTAGTATTTGATTTTCTCTTCCATAAAATTAGTATAAATGTATTTTTCTCATGTTGTTTTACGAGGTTCTGACATATACTTAATTGCAATGCACAGAAGTTTGCAAAGTTACTCCTTGGCTTGCCTTCTACGGTTAATGCTAGTGCCACCTAATGACCTTCATTTAACTCTTTGATAGCTTAATCGCCAGCCACACAGTTTGGTACGGTTCTATTCAAATAGACAATGGCACTGTCAAGTATGCCTACATGAGATGATATTTGTATTGTATTCAGCCTGTGTGTTCAGTTCCATGAGCCTAGTACTAAAATCTGATTTTATTGTATGTACAAGACTGAAAGAAATTTCTGTGTATTGGAATACTTAGATGCGTACTTATGTACATGTGTGCTATCGTTAATTTTCTTGTACACTCAATTCCAAAGCTTCAGCCTGGTGACGAAATTTTGAATCATGGAACACATGATAAAGAACTGTGCAATCAAGACCTTTCTATACTTCAAAGTTGTGTCAGATAAATACACCACACAAATTATTTCATGTAACAATAAGTAAAAGGGGTGGGGGAGACACTAACGGCAACTAACATACTGTATTTACAGATTGTATGTCAACCTTGAATACCAGAAAACCCCTACTTCAAAGAGGCTTCTTCAGCACTCTCTTCTTCTTTTTTCTTTTCTTTTCTTTTCTTTTCTTTTTTTTTTTTTTTTTTTTTTTTTACAAAAAATTCTAAGTAATCAAAATTACAAAATGTCTTATTTGCAAATAAAAATTTACAGATTCATCATAAAACACATTAACACTGCTTACTGGACACTTCTGATAATTATTAGTTACCTAAATGACAGCAATAAAAGAACAAACTAAATAAAAACAAATACTGTCTATGCAAACTAAACTGTCACTTGGCGTAGTGGCTGATGAAAGCAACTGTAAATGGGTAAGCCTTTACAGTCGCTTCCATCAGCCACTACGCTTAGGTCAACTTAGTTTGCATAGTAGGTTACACGCATCTTAAATTTTATGGCATTTTTCACTGCCTAAGCCAAAGTTTCAATAAAATGACTGTGATTTATGGGGTGGTGTTACTGGCCTGCAACAAGCTCACACAATCGATTCAAACTACTCGGTCCGGTCCTTGTTGCCATCCCTATACTGCAGTTGACAGATGCAGATATTTTGAGACTCAGATGTGGTAGTATACAAGGTCCATTTGATTGCAATACCACAGCAGACTTCCTTCATACTTTATTGTTTTGCTCTAAGCCAACAGCATACAGCACACACTTAATTATCAGTTTTATCTTGCAGTTCCTGTTAATTCTTAAATTTCATCCTTTCCTTTAAGACAGCATTCACCCATTATTCGAATGTGTTAACACTATGAATTTATCAACAACTGTGATGAGTAAAATTGGCCTGACCTCTGACAAGATAATCTAAGTGTCAATAATGATCCTCTGTATTTACTGGGAGAAAGAAGAAATGCAAAAAATTTATGACACATGCTGATACAGAGTCCTCATTGTCTAATTACTACTGCAATGCCTGTAACACCAAGAAAGCATACATTAGACATTACAGCCATTCAGTGTTCAACATCCTCAGATGAATAAACAACAAACAACAGGCAAACCCCAAATTAAATAGAAACATGTAAATAAAAATCAAAGAAATATACATGTGATAAATCTACACCAGGTCTGAGAGCTCAGGTCAATTCAGATTATAGCTGTCTGTCTTCCTTTAAACTTTTTGTTAATACAGAAACGTCCCAAACAATGACAGCAAACAAATAGTTGTTTTTATCAATTACCAATTCCTGAAGCAGTGAAGACAAACTCCAGAATAATCAAGTGGAGTAACATGAACATATCTGAAATGAATGTTTTTATTGCATCTTATTTTCTTATTGAAAGTGCAACAAGGTTTGAACTGAGTGAATCTTGATTTCCTTTGTTGGGAACAAAAATTAGGTCCACAGTACTCTACACAGATTCAAATATTCTGCTGATTAATCTGAAAATTGGAACTGTGAGGGCTTTCAAGGAAACTTTTAACCTCTTTTAAAGATTCTGTACAAATACACGATACTGACTAAAGAGCATACGAATATAAAGCAGAAAGTCCAAGTAAAAAGAGAAGTAGATTTAACATTAAAATGTTTGCAATTTGTGACTGAAACCTATTACATAAAAGACTTATTTATGTTGGTGCTCAGACAGGCAGTGACAATTACAGAAAAGGAGTATCTGGAAATACAGTTGCCACATTACTTGGAAAACAGGCACACTTCACACAGGGTATAGAAACACGAGAAAGTAACAAATATTGTGTTGGTGCACAAGTTCACAGCATTTTCTTGTAAGTTCAATGAACACAACAGATACACATAAGAGGCTTTAGTCATCAATAATATATTCTCCTTTACTATTTACAACAGCCCGCCAATGCTGGGGTAGTTTTTTTTAAGTCCGTGACTAAAGAAATCTTGGTTTTGAGGCGAAGAACTCATCGAGCCACGTCTGGAGTGCATTTTCATCTGGAAAGGAAGTTCATTGAAGGCTGTTCAATATAGAGCAGAAAAGGTGAAAATCTGATGAATAACATGGGTGCACAATGGCTTCCCAACCCAACACCTCCACAGTGTTTTTTGTCAGTCTAGCAGAATGCAGGCGGGTGTTATTGTGGAGTAGCTTTCACTTCATGTAGTTTTCCTGTTCACTGTTCTTGGACTGTATCTGCAAGATATCTCAGTTGTTGATACTAAATGTCAGCAAGGGTTACACCTCAGGGAAGCAATTCGTAGTATATTACACCAGCAATGTTTCACCAGATGCATAACATTATCTTCCATGGATGCACACAGGTCTTTGTGCAGGGAGCTGCTACTTTGTCTGGGCTCAACCATTCCTTTCTTTTCATTATGTTAGCATAAAAACACTATTTCTCATCATCAGTAATGATACAGGATAGGAAAGGTTAGTGTTGGTCACAAGTTAATTCAAGACAAGCAAGCATATGGCCACCTGCTGATTTTTGTGACTTTGCCTTAAGAGTGTTTAATACCCATACACCTGATTTTTGACTCTTTCCCCATAGCATGAAAATATTGCATGATGGTGGAATGATCACAGTTCATCACATTTGCCAGTTCTCTAGTACACTGACGTGGATCACTGTCGATTAATGCTTTTGAACAATGTTCATCAAATCCTGAAGGTTTGAATATGTAGAGTCACTAATGTCAAAATGTCCCTCCTCAATGGGGAAATCATTTTCTTGCCATGCTCTGTCCAATTTGGCATTATCGCCACACACGGAGCAATTGCTTCTGGCTGTCTCCGCTACTGTCATCCCTCTACCCAACTCAAAACAGAAGAATATGATAGAAATGTTCCAATTTCTCCACATGGCACTCCATTTTACAGCATCCACAGCTCCACTGACTGTCTCCAAATGAGAAAATTTATACTAGAATAGCAACGTGAACTACAAACAAAAAACAACAATTTATAAATAAACCCATAGCAACTGGAAAACCTAAACGAAAACGCTATGAATTTATGCACCAACATCCTGGCAGATTAAAACTGTGTGCCTGACCGAGACTCGAACTCGGGACCTTTGCCTTTCGCGGGCAAGTGCTCTACCATCTGAGCTACCGAAGCACGACTCACGCCCGGTACTCACGGCTTTACTTCTGCCAGTATCTCGTCTCCTACCTTCCAAACTTTACAGAAGCTCTCCTGCGAACCTTGCAGAACTAGCACTCCTGAAAGAAAGGATACTGTGGAGACATGGCTTAGCCACAGCCTGCCCGCGAAAGGCAAAGGTCCCGAGTTCGAGTCTTGGTCAGACACACAGTTTTAATCTGCCAGGAAGTTTCATATCAGCGCACACTCCGCTGCAGAGTGAAAATCTCATTCTGCTAATATATACAGTAGATCATGTAAAGTAATGCCACTAATGGAGGAGAAACTGAAGAAGGGAGAAACAATAGTCATCATCAGCAACAACAACAACAACAACAACAACAACAATGCAAGCAAACAGCATCATAATCACTAATGTACACATACAATAAACCATCAAGAGACATTCTAACAGGTTTCATAGAAAACTATAAAGCTGTCACACATCGGTATGTATAAGACCAAATGTATAAGATGAAATACTTGGTTCTACCAATTACATCATCTGTTTATTATGAATTCTTCCAGTGTGTGTGTGTGTGTGTGTGGGGGGGGGAGAGAGAGAGAGAGAGAGAGAGAGAGAGAGAGAGAGAGAGAGATTGAGGGGCAGGGGGGGGGGCAGCCCTTGGGAGGAGGAGGAAAAGAATACAGTTTTACGTGCTTATTGACAGCTAAATTCTTCCTCTACACTGTGATGGATTTTTACTCTCTCTCTCTTCCTTTTGTTTGCTTTTCATGCTGATTTTTCTTTTTCTGGAGTCATAAACTATTTTATTGATTTCTGCCAGTTTTGAGTTATACCTTCTGTTGTCTAGTTCATCTTAGTCACTTTCTTATCCTTTTGTTCTCTTTATACAATTGTTTCTCTCCAGAAATATTGTAAATGAACTTGTTTCATACCAGTATCTCCCTCTGCTTACAAGGGCCATATTTTCTGCAATTTATGTGTACCTCTGCCACAAAATCTACATTAGATCATGAATCACAAACAATACAGCTTGTTACTTCCATCCTAACAACTACTGAATTCACATCTTTGAAATTATATGTACTGATCCAGTATGAAAAATCAACAGGTCTCTTTTAAAAAGAGCTCATAAGTAAATTAGCAATAGAAGCATCATTATTTTATCAATGATTTTGCTATAAATTTTCACACTTGCATCAGAGTGATGGATAGGGGAAAAAAAAAACAATAAACCAAAATAAAAAAAAGACAAAACATGATAGGCATTCTCCAGTCACAATAATGTTTAGAGCATATTCTGACTAGGGCTGTTTCAAAATAAGGTGGACATTTAAATTTCACCTCTTTGTCACACTGAACTTTCTAATACTAGTACAACAATTTTTTTAAAAAATATTAATGTTATCCCACCACCTTTATCTGGAACACCCCTAATCAGATTAGTGTAATAGAAGAAAGTAAACAAATTTTAGTTTTAGAGCATTGCTGTTTATTGCAATTGCTTTAATACATAGCACATCTGATGAAGAGAAAGATTACATGTCAGTTAGAGAGAAAGATAAGCATCTTTGACTGGAACTATGTTAGTCAAACAGACAGAAAAATAACAGAGTTAACAGCTGGTAATATAGCACAGACAGTCTGATCAGGGACGTTCCAGTTTAGGTAATGAAGAACAAACACTGCATCCAGACATACTTAAAGGAGTAAAACTAAAGTTTTACATATTTTGTGCATACAACTAATATATCAGTCATGTATACATATACCACTACTACAACTATTGCCCTTCAACACTTTATCTACAATAAATTGGTTAAAGAATTTCCATTTCAAACTGATTCAATTCTGAAACCTTATAATGTACCTTAAGAATTGTTTTTGTACTTTCTGCTTTTACTAAATTAAATTCAGGAGATAAAATCACGAAGGGCTCAAAAGACTGGAAATGACAATAGCACACTCTCCAAAACAGCTAACATTAAAAAGTTTAAAATGGATATACTATAATCCAAAAGGTATAAGAATCTTTTGTACAATTTGTATTCATTATCAAAGGATCTTTGTCTATAGCATACAAGAGATTTCAGGATTCACAAGCTTCAAATTAATATGAGACTTTATTGTCTTCTATTTACCCATTTTTATGTCTCTGATATCAGTACACAAGTGTAGTACTAACAATGACAAATAGTAATTTATTACTGCAACATACATAGTAGTGCTGAGCCTTATGCCAAACAATCCACAGATGGGTTTATTATTGCCAAAATGTTTTAGATAGTTATTACCACCATTCTTTTTACAATAATCATTTTCCAAATCTTGTTAACATTTGTCTTGCATTTATGTGCATATAAAATCAGAGAGAGAAAGAAAATTATTTTATTGGGCTACTCACTATCCACGAATCAGACAAGTTCATTATCCTAACATTCAACCTTCCATAATGTATACTTCAGCCAATGCAACACTATTCTTATTCATTCCTTTTTAGTACAAATAATTACTGCAATCATATATTCTTTCAAAGAAGTTCTATTGTTCACGTCTGTAGATGTAGCAGAGAAAATTTACCACAGGAAATGAATATATCTGGTAAACAACACTGAATTATTGCAGTGGAATGTAAATGAATTAATACAGCTGGCCTAATGGACATGAATGATCAAATTTATCAACATAACACACCTGGTAGCACTTTCACAAGTTTTCCTAAGAGTAGCCAGTATAAATGCAACAAGTCTTCAAAAATAATTTGCAAGTCTTTTTAAGAAGCAAACACATATGTGCCTACAAGCATACACATTTAGAACTAAAAGGAAATAATCGTTTTCTTTTTGTCCTAACTTGCTGCAAACAGCATTAGAATTGACAGGTTTCCGAGAGTGGGATTTTGCCCTATGTTTCAGGTAAACAAGAGAACAATTATGCCAAGGTAAAATAGTGTGTTCATGCAGTATCCTATTTGCAATGAACACTTAACAAGACTTCAAGCCCTTTTCCATATTAGTGAAGTTATGTTGCAAAATAATTTGCATGATTAAGGTAATAAACCTGTCTTCACTGAGTTAGCTGATGCAAGCTAATAGATTTGGCCATGAGAAATAAACAGGAGAGTGAAAATAATCAGTGCAGGGACATTAATCACAAAATACTCCAAGGCTGTCTGTCTAAACACAAAAAAGGGGAGAGGTAGTATGATGGAAATGGTGGCCTGTTTTACTTTGAGGTGGTGTGCCTTATACAGGCAAAAATCAGGTCATTACTGCGTAACAGGAATGAACTTCTCCTGTTGTGCCACACCATTCTGTTATACGCATGGAAATTTCTCACATTGGAATAAATGAATCACAAGGAAATACAGAAAACCTATCTGAGATGATATGCAACACTACATTTCAAGTTGGAATTTGAAGAAAATCCCACTGGGGATATTCATGTATCGAAATTTCAGTAGTTGGATACATATTAATCAACAGAAGAAAGGCAACATTAATAAATGCAACTGTTAAATTTATTTCTAAAATTCTCTACCAAAGGCTTCTCGTATAAACGCAAGCTGTCAATTACATGTCAGAGAATGACTATACTGTCACTACATACATGTTTTAATTATATTTATGTAATTGTTCTAGAAATTACGTCTTTTACAACATAATATTCATTCTGAATACGACCTGGTGAACATGTAATTATGACAAATAAATTTCTTTAATTTGTCTGATACATTAAGATTGGAAAATTTAATGTACTTAATTTGTGTTTACATAACTGTAAATCCAATACTAAACCTGGTAATAAATTACAAAACATAACACAAAGGTTGTGAGTTGTACAACTCTGTCAATAAAATTTCTTTCAGAAGCAAAAGATATAATGTTATGCATCCTAATACAGGACATGGAAAGCAGCTCATAAATTATCTACAACCTTACAATATCACTAAAAAAGACCCATTAAAAATCTTCAAAATATAAAAACTCTAAAAATGTTTAATAAGTTTATATCAAAATTATAAAGACATACAGAACCAGGAAATCTACGTATCCATCACACACTCACTCACTCTCTGCTCCTAGGCACTGATCACTTTTTTGCCACCCAATCTATGTTTTACTCAAAAGCATTGCCAGTAACTTTCACCATTCAAAAGACTGGCTCAATATCACATCAATTCTTTTTGAAAATTTAATCTTTTGGAGAAAATGTTTTAATGTATTTACATTTGTTCTATGTGAACATTTTCATTTTCATATAATTTATAAAACTAGGTGTACTGTGTCAAATAAGTCACCTGAGAAAATTTTTCTGTACACTGAGATGATTAAATTCCTTTTTTGTGGACTCCAATGGTAACAATGTGAAATGAAATCACAATGCATGCATACCTTTAACTATAAGAAATTTTGATTTTAATCCCTGGAAGAATGTAATATAAATGACATATCTGAGACACCTCGAGCTGTTTATACACAGCAATGTTACTGGTTTAGCCACCTATATATGCAACTACAAAAAAATGGTTCAAATGGCTCTGAGCACTATGGGACTCAACTGCTGTGGTCATAAGTCCCCTAGAACTTAGAAATACTTAAACCTAACTAACCTAAGGACATCACACACATCCATGCCCGAGGCAGGATTCGAACCTGCGACCGTAGAGCTCACGCGGTTCCAGACTGTAGCGCCTTTAACCGCGTGGCCACTCCGGCCGGCTATGCAACTACAAATGGACAATTTTCTTTACTAAGATGTGTGGGCAATAAGGAATATCTAGCGTTGTGTCAGCAACAGAAATAATACTCCAGTAAAATAATAATACTGGAAAAACTTCAGAGTAATACAAACATGGAAATGAGTCAAGATAACCACTTACCACATAGTACAGCCATTGAGCAGCGGATTGGTATGTCGACAAGAACTGGAACACTCCCTCTCAGCTTAGAAATATACATTTTTCTCCAGAGCAAAAAAAATATCCAGTTTAATTGTTTTTTTTTTTTATGAGCCCACCTATTATTCAGAGCTCCCATTATATGGTGAGCGGTCATCTCCACTTCATTTAACAATTAATAATACTCTTTTACTAACGTTCTGCACCTTCTAGAAGTTATATTTTTCTCAGTTGTTGCCAAAACCAGAATATAATCTACAAACTTTACAGGCTGCAGGCAATCTATCATTACTACCATAATACGAAATGAGCTGCATTTATTAGTAAATAAATGCTGAAATTCAGCTGTGTAATGTACTATACTGTCATGATACTAGTGTTCCTCACATCTCTAAAATATACGCGTCCAACATAATAAAATAGCAGGTCAAATTATTTACTACATTAGAACTGAAATTTACAATTAATAAAAGAATCAATTTTTTGAAAATAAGAAACACTGAAAACACAATTTTAAAGTAGCAAGATCAGATGCCCAAGAATGACCTTTATCAAATCACCCATGAAGTGCAGAAATACTCTGCCTGGTAGTAACAGACCTATCATGCCCTTAAACATTACTAAATGTTACACAGGCTGCTGTCACCTTCCTATGTACAGGTGAAACATTACAATTCACATTTTATGTTGGTCAGTTATCACAAATTTGATAACTATACATCAATGTATTACTTGCACTATGACAAAAGGAAGCCATAATAATTACAAAAATAAATATATGTACTTATTGGAACCATCTTGCCTTATACAGCATAATGTGTGTATCTGTTGTCAGCAACAAGCATAAATCTACAGGTACCAGAATTAAATAAAAGAGAAATTACTACAAAAATTACTCCCTCAATCAGCTTAATACAAAATCAGCCATACTGATTCACAACATTTCTATTTTAGATTGACAAACAGTTTTTCTGCTATAAAAGTAAAGACCCGGCAGTAGCTGGAGCGGGATTCGGATATAGATAGATAATTAAAACTCTACTCAATGCACTGATGTCAGCAGCATCAATGCTTTTACCCACAAACTTGGCACACAAATTATGTTTCAAACATTACTGCATTTATTCCTAGTCAAATTTCATTACATAAGATTTTTAATGATATAACAGACAGTGTTCAGTTTTAAGTAAATTCTCACATATTCTTACTGATTCTGCCCTGACAATATGGAAGAATTTGGGCCGGGAAGATAAAAAAAAAGAGTGATAAACAATGTCTTGATACAAAAAATGGAAGATCTAGGTAGAAAAGAGCAAAGACATACACACCAACAGAAAAGACTGGGGAGTAAACCCAAGAGAAAAATAACAATTTAAAGAGCCTAATGAACTGATTTCTTTTTTTAATTCTTGTAAGTTAGTCGAAATTTTCCAAACATGGTCAGTTAGTAATGTCAACGGCTGCAGGAGTGCACATTATGCACAACCACTTTTTTCTTTCTAAAAATGCATTATGATATGGAGTACAAAACAAAATAATATTACTACAAAAAAACCAAGCTCACAACAATGGGAAAAATGTGGCAAGACATGATGAGGAAATTCACTTAGTAGCAGACTGGGATGTGTGTGTGTGTTTCCCTTCATAAACGGCAATTGATACCCCTAGCAGAGTTACACACAAGCATTTGCGACTTACTGACTCCGTTGAATTTACTTTTCTTCAATAAAGAAGAACCTTTTAGAAACTTCAATGGCACACATGAAAAACAAATTTTAAGTAACAGGTACAAGAGTATATTATTAAAAAGCTTTTGTCAAAAGTCCCAATGATAACCTACATATGCAGATATGGGTAGTACAACTCCACTTTTTTTTTTATTTTACAGTGTTCAGACTTCATAATCTAAGAATTACTTCCTTAATGACAAGAAAATCTGTCATTTTTTTTAAATAGTGGTAAGTCCTGGATGAAATTACAGTATGGGAAGGATTGATTGCTACTCATCACATGGAGGCAGCACTGCATCACATATTAGCACAATGAAAAAGACTGCTAAAATATCAAGCTTATGGACAAAGACCTCCTTCCAAAATATAAAAAACACACACACACACACACACACACACACACACAAAGCCACTGTCTGTGGGCACTGGAACCTGAATCACGAGCTGGAGCAGTGGCCATGTATGTCTGAGCTGTGCTTCTGTGTACATGAAAATGTAAAAAATTGCTGTGTGTTTTCTATTTTGGAAGAAGGACTTTGTCCAAAAACTTAATATTTTTGCCATCTTCTTCACTGTGCCTGTCTACAACTCCAAGTCTCGTCTATGTGGGATCTATCCTTTCCATATTATTGTCATACTGTTTTTGCCATTTACTAGCAGACAATGCTGGATATGTAATACACAAACTCTAAACGCAAACACATTACATTTCAAGAACAAATATCTGGAGTGTCACTTACAAACTAACCATTCAGATTTCTCTTATTTGCCTGTTTGCAGCACTTATCAAAGTTTTGACTCTCATACCAATTCCAAATAGATTGACTTCTTGAGCACTTTCTCCCTGTTTGGTCCATTCCCATTGAAAAATCAGAGACCCACTGATGCAATTTAAGAGAAATTCTGCAGTTCCACAAAACAAAATTTCTCTGACAGTAACAATAATCTTATTACTTTTAGTATATAATATAATGTATTATCACTGGTGAATCTTCCTCAATTTAAGATGTGGCACAAATATGAATAGAGCTAATGTTTACTGCACATATTAAGTAGTTTTGTTTCTTAAGAGGAAATGCAGAGAGAACTTGAAATTTTAATGAAGTAATGGAGGACAAAATACATTTTTGTGACACCTCCAAAGCATCAGTATTGGCAAAGAAAAGCCTAATACGGAGAGAGAGAGAGAGAGAGAGAGAGAGAGAGAGAGAGAGAGAGAGAGGGAGGGAGGGGGGGGGGGGGAACTTTGACAACTATTTCACTAGAAATTAACTACATCTAATTTACAAACACACAAAGTACAAAACATTATAGAATTAATCACAGTGGAAAAAAAAAAAACATAACTTTCTCGCAATTTGAAAAGGTCATAGGTCATAATCATCCAGATTTACACAGGAAGAAAATTTTAATTTTTAAAATCTTAATGGACTAGCAGTATTAGCTGCTAACTTACTTAGCACATCACATGCAGCTTTAATGTAATCTCCTTATTTTTTTCTTGCTTTCTATTGAAATATGAAACTTTATAAACAATCTACCTACATACGTGGCAGTTAGGAGTGAAGTGGTGTACTTACTAAAAAGGTGTAGTTCTTGGTATGGTGGCATTTGAATCACAAATATATGATTAACTACACAGCTTTAGTGCTAAAAATGTAAATGGTAACTATTAATACAGATGGCTGACCAAACCCAAACATGGTAACTTCTGCAACAGCACAGTGTGTTTAAGGTAACACCCCTAAAGCCATTTCTAAACCACTAACATTTGGATTTTCAATTATTCAGCACATCATTCACACTTTTTATCACAGCATTTGTGAAGTGGGTAAACGTGTTGTATTCATCAGATATGCAGGTCACATAACAACCTATCCTCATAAAGTAATTTAAAAATAAAACATGGCTCTCATCATAAGCTACCCACTGCTTTAATACCAACTGCATCACTTACAGTCGTTATTATATGCAGTGCTTATTGTATTTACTTTTATAACAGCTGTTGTTACTTAAACAATTTCTTTCATGTGATAGAGACCATGTGACAACAAATTTAGACTGCTGTGCTATATAACCAAGATATTAAAAAAATACAAATGTATGTATGGAAGCACTGACTCACAATATACCATAGGAACAAATCAGTAATACAAACAGAAATGATTTAATTTTATTATCATTATTTTCATTGTCATGCACAAGGCTTGTAAGTAGATACAAGTCAAATAATCCTCATACAAGGCTTACAGTCCACCAAATAATGTACACACATCATTTTGATCTCATCAGTAACTGTAGCATATACGATAAAGTTACTGCTCAATGGCAGCTTGTGAAACTCCCACTGAATATGTCAGCACAAGTAAAAATATGGTACAAATACTACAAAGAGGAACCTTTGAAATAGGCCTATCACAACAGTGGCAGAGCAATGGCAAGTCACAGAACTCACTTCAAAACCCATATGAAATGAAAAAAAAGTTTGAGCACACTAATTTTTACAAAACAATGAAAAATAACAAAACCTTTATACAAATGTAGCACTCAAGTAGAATATACTGAGAGAGTATGTCTGTGCCTAGTGGCAACATAGTTCTTCAGTCACTGATAAATTATTATCAAGAACACATAATCTTTCATGCACTTTACCTGCAGTGTGCAGGTTAGCAGTTGCTACAATATAGTTACTTATCTATTGCAAACGGCAGCTGTTAAACGAGATGTGTCAATGAAAGACTAAAGTTCACTGTCAATATCGTTACACCATGTCACTGGGATAGCGCGCATCAAATTTACGAAATGTAAAGCAACAAAATGTGATGCTGAATATACAAATCACAGTTCCAAGAAAGTTAAAGTATTTAAAATACAACCTTCAAAAATTTCTCCTACAAAATATACTCTTCATTAGTACCTAAACAGTTACACAGCCAACAAACTGTGCAGGATTAAACCATTGCAAGTGTAAATAAGAGCTATCAGCTATCACAGTTCATAATAAAATAAGTATAGTAGTAAGCTCTATGAAATGTGAAATCAATTTTATGACATGAAAATTACCATTTATTACATAAAATGGCATCCAGGTATTGTACCACTTGACTAGCTTAAACAATTAATATAGGCAATATGACCCCTATACCTTTATACAATGAAATCATAAATTACCTCCAGATGGTGTTTTCTTGAAGGGATTCTTCTCTTTACCAGTGTGCTTCCCAGCTAAAAAATAAAATTGGGACAATTCTCAACACAGTAGCTACAAAAATTTGTTCAGTACATTCTACAATAATTAAAAATTACAATAATTATACACAAACTGGTCACACATTGAGAGCTTTATAGGAGTAGGTTTTACTATCTCTCTTTATTCATTTTAATCTAAATAAAAATGAAAGTGAAACACAGAAGTTAACTCAGTCAGATATATATGAAGGGAAGGGATAGCAACTATTAATCGCCGTCTCCAGGGAGACACTTGGCGAGATAGCTGACAGCAGTAACAGAATCGACAAGTCACAAGATGACAAACAACTCTGGACCAACATTCACTTGTTTTGGGTCACTAAAAACTGTAGTCAAGCATACAACACAACACACGCTGACTTGTTATTGCCACTCTGTACTATGTTTGCACTGTGATGTTTCGTTTTGTCTCTCATCAATACATGTCTCATTAACATAGCTGTTCATGTCATATTTTGGGTGTAAATTGAGATGATATGATAAACCTGGTGCTGTCTACCAAATGTGACAGGCTACGATGACAATGCAGGAAAACCGTCAGTGTGCTGGTTGAGCACCTTCGAGTCATCAGTCTGGACACCAGGTACCTTCCTTCAAAGAATGCGTGAATAATATTTACTGACAGTTAACCTGAATGCAATGGAGAGGACTTTACACACTTGTTAGGAAACACAACTAAATCTGACATGCCTTCTAATGTACGTACGTCAGCACCATTCCTGTCAATCTTATTTCAGGTGGTTGCTTAATTTGTCCCAAAAACCATTAAGGGCAATTCACTACTACACATGCGTAACAATGAGTGTTATCCAGAGATCAGTAGTGCTATAATGTTTGTCCTCCACGCAGCATGTTGGTAGAGCACCCGGCCTTACTTAGTAAAAGTTTCACAGACGTCTGTATCCCTTGCAGCACAGTAGAGTCGCCAAACATGAAGTGTCACTGCATAATAACATATTATGAGTATTTTGATTTGCAGGCAAACTCAGCCAAACATCCACATTTTTGTAAGAAGGCAGAACACATTGCTCTGGCTGTAGAATGTTTTTTATTGAAACCATGACCGATTTCAAACCGATTTAGTCGCAACTTCGGGTAATATAAATTACGTCTACAATATTATTTTATGCTGACCTGAAGCTTCTCCCCATCCTTCATGTCACTGATAAAATTAAAACCCTATTTTTATCAATTCAACAAATGCTTCTAGTGGATTTTAATTTATCAGTGGCATGAACGACGGGGAGATGCTTTATGGCAGCGTAAAATAATGTTGTAGATAAAATTTATACCACATTGGTTGTGAAACCAATCATGGTTTTAGAATAAAAACACTTTTTAGAGCCAGAGTGGTGAAATGAAGGCTTGAATTAATGCGAACTCTCAGGTTTTCTTGGCGTTCGTTGATTAATATAGTGCTTCTGGGTGTTCTGCAGAGTAGTAGTTTCCACTTTCTACACAATATGTGTACACGAAGTGGCAGTGTGTACACGTAACGGCAAAACTCGCAGTTCTCAACTAGAAAGCTGGGTCTGTCATTGAAATACTGAGCAAAAAATGGGAACAATAACTCGGCAGAACACTTGGATGCACACAACGAAGACTTTGAATTCATTAAGAATGTTCAAATGGATGCAGAAATGAAGAGAGTGGAGACCCACATCACACTACTGTGATGACTGAACACTATATTTCCACTAGCCATTCCAGGGACTATGACGGAGTTAAGATACTGCGATCTCAAGCAAGACGAAGGCTTCCATCGCAATAATTTATGGAGACATCTTAATTCGGGTCTTCATTCTCAAAGGAACTTCCGCTGTCAGACATTCTGATGCCTTCCACAAATTTTAATGATTTACCATCCAACTAATAAGTATCATGGATTTGCAGCTATCCTGTATCAGTCTAGACCCTGCACTTGAAATGTTTCTGTCTTTTTTGCATAAGTTTTATCTTTGATGGCACTGTTCTGCTGACTGTGTTATCCAAGAGACACACCCACATTTTACTCTGCAGTATATCTGAATTGTGTAGTTTTAACGTACCAGCTTATGAACAGGCACAACTGAATGCTCTCAGGCCCAACTGGATGCTCTTAACTCAGTCACTGATTCGCCTCTAAGGTGGTTGTAAGGCAACAGCTCAACTACTGCAAGAGATTATTACAGTAGATGCACCAAATAGTTGCTTATAATAAGTAATCTTTATCCATGACAAACTGTTTCAGCTTTATCACCTTTTTCAAGTACCTGCAATCACAATTTTGGTGAGAACACTTATGAATGTGAATATCATTTATATTAAAGTAGCTGTATTGTACTCACGTCTAGACTGATGTGACATCCATATTACATTATTAGCGCACTGTCTTATAACTGTCACTGTTTTAATAAGAAGGTAAATGATGTCAATATCTTGAAAATAAAATGTTAATTATGATGTGACAGTAGTTTGACAGTTCCACTCTTTACGACGCTATATATTTACAAAGATCACACAAATTAACAGTGACATTATTTTATTAACTAAAGTTTTGTTTGGTTGTTGCATACGTTCTGATTTATCAATTTTTGTGTTCTAAAAGTCCAATAAAGTTTTCAAGGTAGCACTTGTGTCTAAATTCTGTATGTTCATTTTAATATTTCCAGTGGGTATTTTCTCATTTATGTATAGAATTCTAATTCTTCAAGAATGTCCATTGCAACATTGTTTGGAATTCTGTGCAAACTCCGGAGAGCACTTTCGATCATATCAGCAGTGTGACTTTGATTTCCCAAGTGTAGAAAGAAGCTGGACTGATTATATTCACTTTCTCGAATCTGTACTTTACATTTCACATCAAAATTTCTCTTTATATCTCATGTTAAAATGTCTTTCTGTTTGGCTAATGTTTCAGTTGCCACACATGATTGTATGTATGCCTAGTTATCATACTTCGATGCTCTAGTGGTGGCGGAAGGTAATTTTATTGATAGGTCATTACTGATTTGGAACACTAGTTGAATATTCGTGGCTTTAAAAAGTGCATTAATTCTGTTGGAGATTCTACCGAATAAACCTTCCAATAAAGTTATGTTCCGCCACCACTAGAACCTTGAAATGTGGTAACCCAGGCATATATAAAATCACATGTAGCAACTGTAATAGCTTTTACACTGATCATACACAAAGAGATTTTAACACGAGATATAAAAAACACATTAGAGAGAGCGATCATAATCAGTCAAGCTTCTTTCTACACCTGAAAAATCAAAATCACACAGCTGATACAATCGAAAATGCACTCTGAGTACACAAGAAAATATCAATAAGAAATATTAAATGAACATACAGAATTTAGACACAAGTACTACCTCAAAAACGTGACTGAACTTTTAGAACACGAAAATGGATAAATCTGAAGTAACATGCAACACCCAAAGACAATCTTAACAAAACTTTAGTTAATAAAATAATATTGATGTTCATCTGCATAATCTTTCTAAACATATAGCTCCGTAAGAGTGGAACTGTCAAACAACTGTCACATCGTAATTAACATTTTATTTTCAACATATTGACATCATTTACCATTTTATTAAAACAGTGACAGTTGTAAGACATTCCACTAAGATGTAATATGGACATCACATCAATCTAGATGTCAGTACAATACAGCTACTTTAACATAAATGACATTCATATTCACATGTTCTCACCAATATTGTAATCACGGGTACCTGAAAATGGCGATAAAGCTGAAATAGTCTGTCATGAATAAAGATTGCTGATTATAAACAGTTACTTGGTGCATCTGCTGTAATAATCACGTCATTATCAGACATATGTTTTACTGCTGGCCCTAAAGAAGAAAATAAGTACTGCAAGAGAAACTGTCAATGCCCCAGATACATACTCTAAAAGAATCACAATTCAAAATCAGTTTACCAGGGTGGAACTCAAAATCACGATTTTCACCACATGTTGTGCAGACCCACTTGTTTTATAACAGTTTATCTTATTTAATGAGACTAACACACACACACACACACACACACACACACACACACACACACACCATGTACTCTACCCTAAAACTTCTCTTCTACACCCCATTTCCTTTGTTGCCAAGATATTATGGGCAAGAAGACACTGAATGATCACATGTTACTTGCGTATGTTGTTTACTGCAGCATGATTAGTTTCACACTTAAGCCCAGTTTTGACAGTATTATATATTCATAACATTATGCTTTAGTAATTGTTAGAGAACTTCATACGTGAAGCAAATGTTATTTCTGTCTATCCACAGAAATTAAGACAGAGTCTGTGTATGTCTTAAATCCAACAATGGAACAAACATAGCAGAGGGACACTGAGCAACATACTAAAACTAAATTCCGACTGAACAGGCCTTGAATGTCCCAACGGTACCGACCGGCCGCCATATCATCCTCAGCCCACAGGCATCACTGGATGCGGACATGGAGGGGCATGTGGTCAGCACACTGCTCTCCAGGCTGTATGTCCATTTCCCCCGGAGCTGCTACTTCTCTCAATCAAATAGCTCCTAAGTTTGTCTCACAAGGACTGAGGGAACTGGTGTTACCACTGCGGCAAGGTCATTGGCCGAGCAACGTACAGAAAAGAGAATAGACTGCCTAACTCTCATACAAAGGTCTTCAGAGGCAAAATGTGAATTGGTTGGTTGGTTGGTTGGTTGGTTGACAGCCCTGAATTGCAGGTTCAGCCTCCTAATCAGAAAGGATTTCCTTCCTCTGAGCACAGTGGCCCCTTCCCTCATAGCGTCTGATTTGTCTGACATGTATCTGTTGAGTCTAGGTGGCTTTAATGCATGCATGAACAGTGTGGTGCCATGTTCCAAGGAGGGGGGGGGGGGGGGGGGGGGGGGGGGGGGGGGGGGGGGGGAATGACTCAGTGCCAGGATAGGAATGAAGGAAAAATGTTTAGTATATCTTCACCCTTCGAAAAGCAGAGTTGTCTCCAGATTCAAAATTGAGTCTGCGAGGGAGACTGGATCATCAGTACCTCACCCACCACACAGACGGTGACGCGAAAAGCTCAGTGCCATCAACAAGCTTTCGTATGCACAAAGCTCTGAAATCTAAAGTGAAAAGGAAACTGGACGTAGTACCGTAGCCATCACTGTTACTTAAGACAGACCCATTTGTTTTATAACAGTTTATCTTATTTAGTAAGACTAACACACACAACTCAGAGAACTACAGTACTTATTGCTGTCTCCACATATTTTGTGTAATAACGACCAATTTATTTCTTTCCTTCTTCTCATGTGTATTAGCTTTTTATTTCCTCTCTCTCCTTTTATTCTTATCAGCTATTATTATTATTATTTCTTTTTTTTCTCAGACATTATGTCTGGTCAAAAACGGAAAGTCACGCGGACCTTGATCAAGCGTCACTTCCTTTTAACTGTACGGTGTATGTTATATTGCATTTAGGAATTTTCGGGTAATTGAACATGTATCAATAATTACGGATTTCTGTAGTTGTGTATATAAGTTTGGATGTAGCTGTATTGCATTGATGTACTGGTGGATATTGTGTGGTATGACTCCTGTAGTTGATAGTGTGATTGGTATAATGTCAACTTTATCCTGATGCCACATGTCCTTGACTTCCTCAGCCAGTTGGATGTATTTTTCAATTTTTTTTCCTGTTTTCTTTTGTATATTTGTTGTATTGGGTATGGACATTTCGATTAGTTGTGTTAATTTCTTCTTTTTATTGGTGAGTATGATGTCAGGTTTGTTATGTGGTGGTGTTTTATCTGTTATAATGGTTCTGTTCCAGTATAATTTGTATTCATCATTCTCCAGTACATTTTGTGGTGCATGCTTGTATGTGGGAACATGTTGTTTTATTAGTTTATATTGTATGGAAAGTTGTTGGTGAATTATTTTTGCTACATTGTCATGTCTTCTGGGGTATTCTGTATTTGCTAATATTGTACATCTGCTTGTGATGTGATCTACTGTTTCTATTTGTTGTTTGCAAAGTCTGCATTTATCTGTTGTGGTATTGGGATCTTTAATAATATGCTTGTTGTAATATCTGGTGTTTATTGTTTGATCCTGTATTGCAATCATGAATCCTTCCATCTCACTGTATATATTGCCTTTTCTTAACCATGTGTTGGATGTGTCTTTATCGAGTGTTAGATGATACGGGTGCTTGCCATGTAGTGTTTTCTTTTTCCAATTTACTTTCTTTGTATCTGTTGATGTTATGTGATCTAAAGGGTTGTAGAAGTGGTTATGAAGTTGCAGTGGTGTAGCCGATGTATTTATATGAGTGATTGCTTTGTGTATTTTGCTAGTTTCTGCTCGTTCTACAAAGAATTTTCTTAAATTGTCTACCTGTCCATAATGTAGGTTTTTTATGTCGATGAATCCCCTTCCTCCTTCCTTTCTGCTTAATGTGAATCTTTCTGTTGCTGAATGTATGTGATGTATTCTACATTTGTGGCATTGTGATCGTGTAAGTGTATTGAGTACTTCTAGGTCTGTGTTACTCCATTTCACTACTCCAAATGAGTAGGTCAATATTGGTATAGCATAAGTATTTATAGCTTTTGTCTTGTTTCTTGCTGTCAATTCTGTTTTCAGTATTTTTGTTAGTCTTTGTCTATATTTTTCTTTTAGTTCTTCTTTAATATTTGTATTATCTATTCCTATTTTTTGTCTGTATCCTAGATATTTATAGGCATCTGTTTTTTCCATTGCTTCTATGCAGTCGCTGTGGTTATCCAATATGTAATCTTCTTGTTTAGTGTGTTTTCCCTTGACTATGCTATTTTTCTTACATTTGTCTGTTCCAAAAGCCATATTAATATCATTGCTGAATACTTCTGTTATTATTATTATTATTATTATTATTATTAGCGTTTTTCTGTAATGTTAGGTGAAAGACAGTTTTGATGGTTAGTTTTATAGTACACATGGCCTACTGAAACAGGTCACTCTGAGTTCCCTCCAGAAATGCCTTAAGTTAGCAGTGGGGTTGACAAACAAATGAGGAACCAATTACAGCACAACAACATAAGCTGTTCCCAATTTCACAGCTAGCATGTAGCCAGCTTCTATGTAAACATCGTGTGTCAGTGTACGACAGTTTGCTTCTATGTAGTTGTACCTTGTTACAGTTTTTGTTTATCAAAAATGTCACACAAAAAGACAACATCCGCCAAGTAATAATCCATCACGTCATTGAGCGCTATTAAATAGTTAGACTTAGAATTACTATAGAGGGTGTACAAGTTTTATGAGCAAGGAAAAAAATGTTTCTGTTCACAGGCAACCTTTAATACCTGGAGGTAAAGTTTTACAATGTACCTCAAAAACTCCAAGGCTCAGTGAAAGAACTGTAATAAGGAACAAGGTACTACTCCAGACTTGCAAGAATTAAACTGCGTGGCACAAGGCACATGTGCAGAAAACAGTGTATTTTTAAATATACCTGGAAAGAAAGAAAAAAGCAGTATTTTCCAGTTACATATCTAAGATTCATTCCAAACCATGCAGTTCATCAGATACTATAGTAGGAAAAAATAGCAAATAATAGGAAAGTTGCTAATTGCTTTAAAACAATGAGAATTTTTCTCAGTGGGGAAAAGATCACTTAAAATTGTGTTAAAAGTACGGGTGCCTGTTTGGAAAAGTTAGAACGACAAAACTGTTGCTAAAAAAAAGAGCTCATTTTGTTGCAGATGAATCCTGGGTCAATGCTGCAGGAACAGTTGATAAACGACGGACAGATGATATTCCGAATCACAGCGGTCATCAGCCAACGGGAAGAGCAACTGGAATAATTGTGGCCCATGCAGGTTCTTCTAATAGTTTTGTGCATGAAGGGAATTTTAGTTTTTCGATTGAGCAAACCTTTGACTACCATGGGAATATGGACCACTCAAGATATCTGCAGTGGTTTAAAAATATGTTGCTCCAGTTCAGTGTTACAATTGTGATTGTAATGAATAATGCACTTTACCTTTCAGTGAAATTAGACAAAACTCACAAGAACTACCGACTGCAAAGAAAATATGGTGCAGTGGTTGCTAATGAGAAACAATGCTGTGGACATGAGTTTGACAAAGACGCTGCTATATTCACTTGTGAAGCAAAATAAGCTTGCGATGCCTATGTATGTTGTAAATGAAGTTGTCACCTCCTCACTCCCAATTTCAAACCAATTTAATTGGTGTGGGGTGATGTTAAGACCTACATTAGAAATAATAACAAGTCTTTTACTGTAACAGTCTTATACTAAAATAAAAATAGAAAGGATATTAGGTGGAGACCTTGGTACTGCAGAAGCCACCTCATGGAGGAAGAAAGTAGACTACATTCGTAAGCTTATCAGCGAAGCACAGACCATAAAGGGAATTATAAATGAGAATGAACAGTCAATGATTTCTTATGATATTGACGAGAGTTTTGGCACCGATTTGCATGATCGTGATGATGGGAAACTAGAGGGGATTGTGCCACTGACATCATAAATTAGCTAATCTAAATGTATCGAGAATTAATTCCTTCAATATACAAGCAGAGTATGCATATGTTTTTTTTAATTTCATTTTATGAAAGCCGATAGCATGGTTTTTGTTATGTTCAGCTTTACATTATTAAACGACGTATTGTATGCAGCTTATTATGGTAACACTTCTGACAGACTTCTCATATCCACTGTAATTAACATCATGTTATTTATTTATTTCACAGTATTATATTATCAAATGCTTTTTCTCTGTAGTTGTTTTCTCCATTGGCAGAAATATATGCTTTGCTTTACAGATGTGTACACTATTATGTGACAGCTTGTACAATCTGTGAGAGAAAAGTAATGAGACTTACTTTTTTCCTACCCAAGTTTTAATTTCTTTCAAGCAACAAATTGTCCCATTTGGCAGCTCTATACCACCAGAGTCCTTGTTTCCTGTCTTTGTAGCAGCACTGAAAGGCTTCAATTAGGAGGGGCTTTAACTTATCAGTCACATTCTTTTGAATGTTCTCCAGGGTCCCAAAATGACATTGTTTTAAGACTTTTTCAATTTCATGAAAAGGAAAAAAAGCCACAAGTACTCCGATAATGCCTTTTGAGGTCAAAAATTCCTCGTTAGAAGTAGCTCTGTAGCTTGGGCATTGCCATGATGCAGCATCCACTTATCTGCAATGTCTGGTCTCACTCAATTCACCCTTTTCATAAGCCTTTCAGGGACATCTTTGTAAAACACTTGGTTGACAAAGTGTTTTGGAGGAACAAATTCTTCATGTACAATACCCCTGCTATCAAAACAGCAAGTCTGCATATTTTGATCTTTGATTCGTTCATTCAGCTTTTTTCAGTTTAGATGTCTCAGTGTGCCAGTCCTCACTTTGCCACTTTGTTTCAGGATTGCACTCAAAAATCCAGGATTCATCACCGGTGATCACACAACAAACATTCGTGGTCATCCTCTTGATAAGATCAACATTCAGATTTCTTTGACATCCTTCTGCTCAGGTGTGAGGTTTTTTGGCACCATTTTGGCACCTTTTACATGTGCAAAACTTTGGTTTAAACTTTATGTATGATGAAAGTGTTTAACAGGTCAGCCAACATCCTTATTGTTAAATGTCTGTCTCATCTCACAAGAGCAAGTACAAGTTTGATGTTTACATCAGTTTTTGAAGATGAAGCTTACCCTGAGCGAGGTTCATCTCCAACGTGTTTTCGACATTCCAAAAATAATTTCTGCTAGCAAAAGATTTGTGCTCTTGATAAGGAATGTTCCCCGTACACCTGTTCCAGCTTTTAGAAAGTCACACTCAAGGATTCAAGTTTAACAAAAAACTTTATGGCATAAAGTCATTCTAAATTCCACTGTTCAATTTTTGTAACCTACAAGAGAAACAATTTCACTGATGGCACTCCTAAAAATCATGTGGTGGCTGAACAGAGCTGAAACTTGGACGCAGCATGTGGAAAGTATGAACACAGCAGTCTACATGAGAAGAGCAACACAGCACGGCCAGATCATTAACAGTGTTGTCAGTCTCACTACTTTTCTCACACACCTCGTATACTCGGTAACTGTAACTTACATGTACAAAATATACTTCGGAGCTATCACCTATGAGCACGTGTGCCAGTAGCTGTTGCAATCTCACAATTATGGTATAGCCAGTTGCATGCAATCTAACAAGTGACATGTTTCTCTGGCCCCGTACAGATAGCTTATAGGAGGATCAAAGCCGAATGAACACTGCCAGAAGGGTCGTCTACCAGCAGGTAATGAGGTCGCAACTACAGATTAGCTACTCTAACAAATCATAACAAAAAATTATGTTTTTGTGTACCCTGTTTCAAAATGTAATGTATAATTAACTATGTCATAGGCCATCAATAAAGGTAATGCCAGCACACAACCTATTCTTCAAACAGCACCAAGGATGTGCCATAAGGCTTAATATCACCAGGATTTACAAAACTTAAATGACATCTGATGCTGCCCCCCCCCCCCCCCTCCCATGAGGCCACAGCTTATTCTTCAACACTGACTTTGGTATATAGGTTTTCTGTTTTTTTGTCACGTGGTGTTCCCATTTGCTCCTGTATTTCAGTATTTCCTCATTCAGAATAAACATGTTAAATTCTTTTCTTATATTTTTATTTCTCATCCCCAATAGTTATGTGTAACGAGCTAATGCTCTCAAAAATTTCCTCTCTCCACTTCCTATTATTTGACCAGTCATTTAGTAAGTTTCCAGAACAGTAAATTTATCTTTATTATTATTTCTCTCATTTCCTAAGAAGCAATGATGACAGTTCTTTCTAAATTTGTTACAGTAGAGCAAAATGAAAGGCATCATACCTCACAAACAGAGTGTGCAGAATTAGTTTACATCAAATATGTAGGTCAACATAGTAATTACATTTTTAATGGATTTGCATGTAGAAAATTTCTTACCTGGCAAACTGAATGGTGCAGAGCTAAACGGATCTTCGTGAGTATCTGTGTAAGCCATCACTAAACTTTCACGACTTTTCACATTTGAAATACCTGAAAACAACAGAAAAAAAATTTTTTTTAGCAACAGCGAGCAGATACAGCTGAAACATTCAAACCACAGGGTAACAATCTACCCTGCTGGCCATTAAAACTGCAACATCTTGAAAGCGACAAGCAAGAAATGTCGAATTGGCCTAAAGCGTACTACGTTCTTGGATATGCAAATGATTAGCACGTCAGTGCACCTGCACAGAGTAAGTAGGACTAATCCAGGACCCACACAGTTGCGAAAACAGCTTCCATCAGTTCCAAAGCCCTATATTTGGATGCGATCTGAAGTTTTACCGACGTATTTCCAATTTGAACAGGTCTCTGGTATCCGAGCGGGTAGCGTCGTAATTTCTCCACAATCTTTCGGCAGACGTACAAGCTGCCATCTTCAGGTGGTTCCTGACGAATGCTGTGCTGTTCCTCTGAGTGCCCTATATATACTAGCCGTTACCCCCTCCACCGTTCCTCTCCTGGTGTCTTTCGTGCAGCCGGCACAGCGGCTAATGGAGGTGGTGGGGGAAGCGGCACCTGGGTCTGAATTGGGGTCTGCAGTCTCCCTGCTGCCGCCGTCGGGGGCGGTCCTCGATCTCTGGGACTGCATCTTTCTCTCCAGGCTGAGTGCAGTGTTCCGAGCCTTAAGTTGAAGGCTGCTGTCTTATCGTCCAGTCTCCTTCTATCCAGCGTACAGAAGGATAGAAGGAGACCCGACAAGTCGCCTTCAAAGAAGAAGCATTGAACTTCTACGCAGTACCTTTGATGGAAAAACTGTCAAGAAACTTCGACCACGAGCGGCTGCACTGCCACGAGTGCATGGGCTACCAAAGGTCCACAAGGATGGGACTCCTATGGGTCCAATAGTCAGCAACATAGGAGCAGCAACCTATGAACCGGCCCAACACCTGACGGGTCACCTTAGTCCATTTGTGGGGAAAATGCATACACCACATCTGCAATTCCATCCACTTTGTGCAACGTATACAAGAACTTCGGCTCCAGGATAGCAACTTGTTAGTGAGCTTCGATGTAGTGTCCCTCTTCACTAGGGTACCACTGAAAAACTCCATCGATCTGATAAGCAAGAAATTCAACAACAACCCAACAAGGCTCTTCGAGTTCGTGCTCACCTCAACATACTTCCTGTTCGATGGAAATTATTATGAGCAGACAGATGTCGTCGCCATGGGATGTCCGCTTTCACCGGATGTTGCCAACTTTTTTATGGAGAATTTCGAGGAGAAGTCACAGAACAAGTCAAACAAAATCCAACTTGTTTCTTCCGCCACATGGATGGGACATCTTAAATTAATTTCTTGAACACCTCAACTCGCTGCACCCCAACATACAGTTCACGATGGAGATGGAGCAGGATGGTGCCCTACCGTTTCTCGACGTCCTGGTGAAACGGAAACCTGACGGCAAGCTGGGATATGGTGTATATAGAAAACCTACACACACCGATTTGTACCTAAATGCCTTCAGTTGCCACCACAACTCCGAGCGTGAAGGTGTTTTGCACACACTTATTCACAGGGCACACTTGTTCACAGGGCACGATCGATCTGCGATCAGGAGAGCCTTCCAGCAGAACTGCAGCACCTCGAGACAACATTTCGGAAAAATGGGTACAACCAGAAGCAAATAAGACATGCATTCGGACAGACTGCGCCAAGAGAACAAGAAGAAGAAACAGAAGAACACAAGTGATTTGCGTTCATTCCGTTTGTCGGAAACACCTCAAGAAAAATCGGTAGAATCCTGGGAAAACACAATGTGAAATGTGTATTCCGACCCCCTGCAAAAACCTTGACTCTACTGGGTTCAGTGAAAGATGACCTATGCCTTCGAAAACCAGGTGTTTATCAAATTCCCTGTCAGTGCAAAAAATCATACATTGGGGAGACAGTCCGCACTGTAGAAGAGAGGTGCCACAAACACAAGTTCTGTACCGAATTACGCCAGGCCACTAAATCAGCCGTGGCTGACCACGGTATAAAGACTGGTGATACGACTACAAAAAAACAAAAATACTCTGTCAATCTTCCTACTTCTGGGACTGCGTTACTAAAGAGGCCATCGAAATCCGACTACAGGACGATCTAATTAATAAAGACAGCAGCCTTCAACTTAAGGCTTGGAACACTGCACTCAGCCTGGAGAGAAAGATGCAGTCCCAGAGATCGAGGACTGCCCCCGACGGCGGCAGCAGGGAGACTGCAGACCCCAGTTCAGACCCAGGTGCGGCTTCCCCCACCACCTCCAGTAGCCTCCGTGCCGGCCGCACGAAAGACACCAGGAGAGGAATGATGGAGGGGTAACAGCTATTATATATAGGGCCCCGAGAGGAACAGCACAGCATTAGTCAGGAACCATCTGAAGATGGCAGCGTGTACATCTGTCGAAATATTGTGGAGAAATTACGACGCTACCAGGTCGGATACCCGAGAACTGTTCAAATCCTATTTTTGGATGTTTGAGGTCTTGCGAAATTCCTGCGTTTTCTTGTTCTGTTTTCCCCATTTTGGTCTTGAGAGACTTGGGGGTGCATTCGATGGACACCATGGAACCCCATGCAGTGCAAGACTGATTTACTCAGGGAGGGTACTCACTATCTCCGAGGTTCCATTAATGGCACACCTTCCCACGTGGCATGCACTCCTCTGTATAGATAGCCTAACATCTTTGGTTGGGCATCTGGGGTAAGACTATGGGATTTGGTACGGGAAACTTAGGACATTGTGGAACATTTAGACTGGTTCATCCACAGAGGCCTGTCCATTGTGGGAGACCTTGCAAGTAGCTGTGCTACTGTCGGCATAGCCCTGACTTCTTGCATACGTGCAAGCCTCTCTGCTCACGCAGACAGTGCTTCTACAAGGCAGTGTGCCCTGGAGAGAAATCTATCCTTACAGACAGATTGTAGATGGCATTAGTCCTACTTACTCTGTGCAGGTGCATTGACGTGGAAATTGTCATGACAAGCTGGACCAGGTCGAGATGAAATCCTTATTTGGGGCTCAGAGAAGAAAACTTCTCAAAGAACAAAAGGGAAAGGTAAAGAATGACTTTCTAAACAAATATGGAGGTTAAACAAATCCCTTCTGCCTCTAAGACAGGAAATAAGAGAATACGGGATGACTCTAATACTCCCACTTCTTAGGATAAACAGATCTAGAAAAAGCCGAGGCACAAAATATGGAAACAGAACTATAGTACTGCAGCCTCAGTTTTCAGGACGGCTGTTATCCAACAGGGACCTCCATTATTCAGATGGCTCTCTTTGAATAGACTGACAAGTCCAGGCCCCAAATTCAGGGAGTCTCTATCTCGGCAAAGGTGTTCTTATCCTTGTCTGTGAGGGAATGGGAACAGTGGATGGTTTAGGGAGACTGTGCCCAAGATACCTCCGTAGGAGGAGGGGAAGCAGCGGGTCAAGACAGTGGCTGAGCTCAAGACTGCAAAGGTATCTATTTGGGTACAGAAAATTCTTAAGGATACTCCTTTAAAAACTAAAAATAATGGTGCAAACCCAAATGCAGGTCTCAAGAGAGGACTGGAATGTAATCAACTAAAAAGTTGTGCAAATGGCCAAACCCTCATCGTTTAAGCTGGTGAAGTATCCCCGAGGTCAATGCAGGAACAGGCCTTAGATTTCACTTAGGGTTCTCCAAGGTTACTGTCGAGGTAGTCAAAGATATTGGAAGCAACCGTGGGAGCAAGATGGTGACTGCAAGTGTTCCAAATAAACCTGCAACACAATAAAGGGGCAACTGCACCCCTCGGCTGTTTTCTAGGAAGACAGAAGCTGGTTGTGGCGTTCATCGAGGAACCTATCTATATAAAGGGGATGTTTCAGGCCTCAGAGGAACTGGAGGTTAATTGATTGATGCCAGAAATCTAAGGAACTCCATTTATGTCAAAAATATAATTTCTTTCCTGCTGATGACAGGCTTTTGTTGCAGGGACTTGGTGACAATCAGGATGAAACCACATGAAGAAGAAAGTTTGAGGGAAATTGTGTTGGCCTCGTGTTACCTTCCTTATGAGAACAGTACTTCACCTTCTCACGAAGTGAGGTGACTGGTTGATAGGTGCTCACAGCATAATGAACAACTATTGGTTGGTTGACACTTAATGCCCACAACCTGGTGTGTGGAAGTAGTGACACGAACAGCAGAGGTGAGTACCTTCTAGAATATTTCCTCAAAAGCAACCTCGAGATCCTGAATACGTGCAGGGAATGTAACTGACAACTTTTACGTCCATTTTAAGGGGTAGCTATGTCAAAAAATGGAATGTGGCGTTGCATGCCCTCCTTATATGACCACAAGTATACAAGGTTGAAACAGGTGTTTAACAGACTATGGCCTACGGGGATACTAGGAGAACAAACTGGTGCTCATGTAGGAAATACCATAACTCACCCTCACCTGAAGTCAGAAATTCGATAACGAATCCAGCAGGTTAGAAGGAAACGTCAAACACAATGATATCTGCCATTGTGACCTCGGATTTAGAAAACTGTCCATCACCAAGAAGTGCATAAACTGAAATGTAAGTGTGCCTACATGAAACAAAAATCTGGAATTGCAAAGGAAGCAATTAAGGAGGAAGGGACAAAGAGCAAAATATTTGGAAGCCCTTGCCAAATACAATCTTGTGCTCAAGGAAATGAAACTATCATCCTGGAAGGTATTCTTTGAGGAAGACGAAGGTACAGCTACTTGCACCAGATTTTACAAAATCATCACCAGAATACCAACTAATCCAGGAGGTAACTCTAAGGAAGGAGGATTGTGAATACCCAAGGGCAGCAAATGAGATGCTGGTCGTGCTCCTCACGACTCGCGTCCCTCAATGCTTTCCGACAGATAAAACGCTTGGAGGTCACAAAATGATTGTTTTCAGTCCGAAGCCAGGGAGAACTGATCATACCGAGGCTAAGGACACAAGACCAATGAGCCTGTCCTTTCTTTTAAAAGCATTATAAAAACTGGTTAATGTGCACACTAGACAAAGGTGACTAACTGAGTTACCTCTACAAGTAAACCCATACGTATACCAGCCACGCAAATTATGTGAAACACCATCTCACAAATTTGTTGGATGACGCTCTCTCTGCACCTCCCCATTTATCAAGTAGAGTTTTAGCAATAAGACACTGGAATACATGGTTAGAGCCACAAAAGAGTGGGACAGTGAGACCACCATAAATACGCAGATTAAAAAGAAGGGAGGCAGGTAGAGGCCACTGGAATGAACAAAAAATGGTCATCAACACCACCAGAAGGTGCCTGCAAGGAGGGGTTTTGTCCTCACTACTATGAAACCTAGTGCTGACTGAACGTATTTAAGAGCTAAATACAAGAGACTACTTTTGCCAAGGATACACAGGCTCAGCCACTGCAATACTTGGCAAACTTGGTAGTAGTGTTAGAACAAGGGCACAATGTGCACTGAACATTGTGCAAAACCGGTGCAGAAGACAGGACCTGAGAGTCAATCCCAACAAAACTGTCGTGGTACCATTCACGCGAAAGCACACGTACTGGAATCTTAAGCTTCTCGACGAAACTCTACCTGCAGAGGGGATAGTTAAGTATCTAGAAGTAACCCTGGATGCTAAACTGTCATGGGCTCCTCACGTGAGGAATATATGTTCCAAGGTGAAACGTACTCTTAAGACCGCTAGAGGGGACTGTGGAAAGAAAGTGTGGTCTAAACCCCACAAGTATAAAGTGGATAAACTCTGTTGTAATAAGACCTAGGATAATTTATGGGGAACAGTATAATGGAACAAAGTAGAACAGAAGGTGGCTGCTAAGAAGCCTGGCAAGGTGCAGAGGCTTGCCAGCTTAGCCGTACCAGGCTGTATTAGCAGCACACCCACTACTGAGATGAACACTGCAATACACCTGTGGGTTTAAATGGAGGCAGCGCATAAGCATACACGCTAAAAACTTGAAGTAACTGGATACCTTTAAGATGTCAGAATCCCACATCACTACAGCAAATGTGGTAAATATAGGAATAGTCAGAGAAACACCGACTGACTATACAGTAACTTCAATTGCTTCAATAGACCTTTCAGTCTAATAACTGGAAGTGGGGATCAGTGGAAGAACTAACCACAACACTGTGCAGGAGACGTAGCCCGGTTTGCCGATGCGTCGAAAACGGACCAAGTTGTTGGGGCCGTGGTTGATAGTGTAATGCTTAGACTAGAGAGAAGCGTCTCTACAGAAGCTGGCCTCGGTGAATATCTGTTCACTGTGACTGTGTGCAAGGAGGAGAATGTACATATGTGTTCAGACAGCTTAGCAGCCCTGAAATCTCTACAGCCCAAAATGTGATCAAAGATTGTAACGTAATGTCACAAAGTCCTAACGAGGCTAAATGGAAGCAACAGCGTAAAGCTGCTGTGGTGCCTGCTCACTTACGAATCAGTGGCAATGAACAAGCTGATAGACTGGCCAGGTCAAGTGTGACAACTCCATTTACTGGACCAGAACCTGTCCTAATCACCACTAAGTTGATGGTGAAATCGAAACTATGAAGCTGTATCAGAAGGGCAGCACATAAAATATTGGACTAAGATACAAAAACAAAACATGGCACACTATGATGCCAAAGGCATGTTTTAAGAGAAGTTCTGTAGATTTAGGCTTCAACAGGAGACACACTAAACTCATGGTAGGACTAATGACGAGCTATGGAAACCTTATAAAACACCTACACACATTGGATATAGAGAAAGAAGCCCCATCAAAATACACAAGAGTATTCATGTCATTAAGTCCTTAGGAAGTTGTGTGTAATAAAGAACTTGTAAAAAGGCCTCCTACTTCTCCTTAAGGGTGCTGTTTGGCCTTACTAGAATCACAGGTAGCGAAATTGCCTAAAAAGCCTGTTTTGGTGAAGGTAATAATGGGCTGGGTCTCCCTGCTCAAATCAAATCAAAGACAGATTATGCAGTAGATTCCTCAGTCAGAAAACACATTTGAATGTCAGCTATTTCTGAGAAAATCATGTTATGCCTCCTGTAAGGATAAATGTCTATCAGCACTTGTTGGAATAAAATTCACGAGACAGCAATATGCCTATATACAGATGACTGTAGTAATGCATTCACAAGGTACAAAAATGCATTGCATTGGTGGAGATCGTTTGTACTCAGGTGATACATGTGAAAAGGTTTCCAGCGTGATTATGATCCCACAACAGAAATTAACATACTTTGAATGAGTAATGGTAGTTGGAGCTAGACGCATGGGACTTTCCATTTCAGAAATCGTTAGGGAATTCAACAGTCCAAGATCCACAGTGTTGAGTGTGTGCCAAAGATACGAAATTTCAGGCATTACCTCTCACCATGGACGACATGTGGCAAATGACCTTCACTTAACAACCAAGAACACAGGCATTTGTGTACACTTGTCACTGACACAGAAGCAACATTATGTGAAATAACTGCAGAAATCAATGTGGGATGTACGACAAACATATCCATTAGAACCCTATGGCAAAATTTCGTGTTAATGGGCTACGGCAGTAGACAACTGAAGTGAGCGCCTTTGCTAAGAGCACATCACTCACGTGCAGCCTAGAGATTTCTGTAAACCTCTGTTTAAGAAATCTGGTGTTCCTCCATTACTATGTGTATACAGTATGGAAACCCTTTTATTCTTTAAAATATATGTAATAGAAAAGGACTGCAGGCTGCAAAAAAATTTTGATATACATTATCACTTTACCAGACAAAACAGAAACTTACATATAACCCTAATCAGCACAGTTCTGCGCCAAAAAGATACCCTTCACATGGAAGTTAAGCTTTATAAAAAAAATTCATGAAAACATAAAAGCTATTACTGAGGTCAATACCTTTGGAAAATCTCAAGTCATATTTACAGCATCACTGCTTTTACTCCATTGAAGAATATTTTATGAAGTGTGTTATATAAATACTTATGTATAAAGTGTATTATTGTAACCTTAAGTAAGCAAGCCCAGAAATGACTTTCAACTATATACCTATAACTTGACTTGTCCAAAGTCTTGTACATAAGATGCCTTGTAGTCAACATGACCAATAAATACAATACAACACAACACAGTGCTTCTCCAGGGCTCTTGACCCAACCAGTTGGACCCTAGATAACTGGAAAACAGTGGCCTCGTCAGATGAGATTTTGAACAATTCGTGCAAATGATTTGGCCACCCAGATCACTTGACATGAATCCCATCAAAAATTTATGAGACATAGTCGAGAGGTCAGTTTGCGCACAAAATTCTGCACTGACCCCACAGCAGGGGCTTTCCAGTGACTAATTGAGTCCATGGCACATCAAGTTGCTGCTCTACACCAGGCAAAAAGAGGTCCGACACGATGTTAGGAGATATCCCATAACTTTCACCACTTCAGTGTAAGCCACAATTCCCTTGAAATCAGAACTATGCCCAGTTATTTAAAGAAAGCATAGGTCACACCCACCTAGAAGAAAGATAGCAAAAGTGATCCACAAAAGTAACATCTGGTACCAATGAAATCCACCTGTTGTAGAATCCTGTATCACATTTTGCACCGGTAAGTACTGAGGTATCTCTAATAGAATGACCTCCTCCATTCCAACCAGCATGGGTTCCAATAATGTTGGCCACACAAAAATCAAACAGTGCTTTTCTCGTATGATATCTTCAAAGCTCTGGACAAAGGCAATCCAGTAGATGCATCCAGAAGTAAGTTCAGCAGTGTCCCAAGAGTGTTTTGAGGCCTTTAGTGATCATGTTCTGTATTTTTAAGCCAGTAGACAGTATTAATAGCACCTACATTCCCAAAATTGTGCTATTTCTGTGTTACATATAAAAAGAAAGGCAGTACGGATAGTGACAGGTTGGTTTGACTCATGGGGGACCGTCATGTAAAACTATAAAAACCTGAACTGACGGAGGGTTGAAGATTGATGTTGACTAAAACACAGGAGCTTGCTTACAAAGTTGCAAGAGGAGCATCTAGGATATATTAAAAGCCCCTACGCATCACTCGTACAGATTTTGCAATGGTAGGATTAGACTAATTACAGTGCGTATGAAGGTTTTTAAGTCATTGTTTACTGTTCTCACATTCATTGTTGCCTTTTATCCCACCTCCAGAAGCCTTTTCATGTCGATCCTGAATGGTGATGGTCCTGAATGTTTTCCTCAGTCGCTCATACCAAAACTGCACTATTTCAATGCTGGGCATCACAATTCTGATCTCCATCACAGAGGTATCAAGAGATGGGGAGAGATGGGTAGGGGGACTGTGACGACATTCCCATTGTGACACGTCCATGGCGGTGTTGGACAGAATTGTGGTGTTACTTGGTGCCAATGTGACATCACTAATCCACCTTATATCTCGTATGAATTTCTCAGCTCTAGCTTTTTTTGACATGCATTGACAACTTGCTGTTTGAAGAGTCGACGAGCCCGAGTGAGACATCGCAGGGCACCATGCTTTGGCACCATTACAGAGGAAAGTGTAGGCACCTTTGAGCCAAATTTCAAACTTCTGTGTTACACTGGGGGAATATAAAGGGGTTTAAAAAAAGTGACCCTTCAATTTATTTGCAAAGTGCATGCAGTACAATGAGATGTACCTTCTGCCTTGCAATTCACAGTGCTTTGCAGAGTATAGAAAAGAAAACAGACATACAAATAGAATTCTGTAAATTCTTGTCTTGGTTAAGCTTAAGTTGTCTTAAGTACTTCTCAGCACTGGCAAAACTATGAGAAATTACAACTTTTTGAGTTGCTGTTATTTTATATTATTTCTTCTTTTGTTTATGGAAATCTATGTATAAGCTCGTGTTAAATTTTGCTCATAACATAGAAATCAGAGTTTCATCTTGTTGCAGTTCCAATTATGAAGGCACCTGCACTTAATATTTACAGACCTATCATTATATAAACTCATGTGAACTATCAAATATGCTGTTTTAAGAAGGAAAGTTGCCACTTAACATCTTACTTACCATATAGCAAAGATGTTAAGTGGCAGATAGGCTCAACAAAAAGACTTTCACAATTAAAGCTTTCGGCCATTGGCCTTCGTCAACAATACACAAACACGCGCATGTTTGTGTATTGTTGTTGAACGATCACACACATGCGTGCGCGTGCAAACACAACTCTCACACACGACTGCAGTATCAGGCAACTGAGGTGTTGACGGGCATATGTATATTGGATCAGAGCTGTAGGAATTCTCTTGGCTATAGGTAGTCCATTCTCCTACCTGTGGTCTAGGGGTAGCATCTTTGATTAGCTATCAAAATGTTCTCAGTCCTGGCTTTGAACCACATCACCACCTAACTTTGAATAAAAATCATTTGCAGTGGTGGCTGACAATTTCCGTCATAAGAAGTCATCCCTCATTCAGCCAATGGCCTTATCAAAGAGGGTAGAGGAGGACAGAAGTTCAGAGCACTCTCTTGCCCTTGGGGTGGGAGCCTGCCCCTAAAGGCGGAAGAATCAGCAATGTTCAACAGCATAAGGATGCAGAAGGCAATGGAAACCACTGCACTAAAGACAAAATGTGTATCCACAGGACATGGGGTCTGTAATTGAAAAGTGTCATGATAATCTCTCTATTATCAAAAGATTACGGACTAGTCAGAAGTTTGAATGTGGTAGGGAAGCTAGAAAATCTGAAAAGCAAAATACTAAGGCTCAAAACAGATATAGTGTGGGTCAGTGAACTGAAATGACAAAAAATGAGGATTTATGGTTAGATGAGTACAGGATTATATGAACAGAAGCTGAAAATGGTACAATGTGAGAAAGATTTGTTATGAATACGAAGATAGGACAGACAGTGAGTTACTGTGAGCAGTTCAGTGATAAGGTGGTTCCTGTCAGTATCGGTAGCAAGCACACAGACAATGATAGTTCAGGTAAACTTTCCAATGTTGCAAACTGAAGATGAAGAGATAGAGAAAGTATACGAGGTTACTGAACAGGTAATTCAGTACGTAAAGGGAGACAAAAATCAAATAGTTATGGAGGACTGGAATATGATTGTAGGGGAAGGAGTAGAAGAAAGGGTAAGGAGAATGTGGGCTTGGTAGCAGGAGAAAGGCTAACTAAGTTCTGCAATAAATTTAAACTAGTAACAGCAAATACTATGTTCAAGAATCACAAGAGGAGAAAGTAGACTTGAAAAAGGCCAGGAGATATGGGAAGAGTTCAGTTAGGTTACATCATGGTCAGACAGAGATACCGAAATCAGATATTGGGTCATAAGGGGTACCCAGGAGCAGATATAGACTCTGATCACAATTTCGCAGTGATGAAGAGTTGGCTGAAATTTAGGAGACTAGTGAGGAAGAATCACTGTGCAAAGAAGTGGGATACGTAACTACTATGAAGTGAAGAATTACACTTTAAGTTCTCTGACGCTACTGACACTGCAAGAAGGATAGTTCAGTAGGCTGATGAGTTCGAGATGACTGGATACCTCTAGAAAGCAGGAGTCATCCCACGCAGGCATAACAGGAGTAACTTCTTCAGATAGTGCTGCAAATGCTCTTACAACTGTTGAAGGGCAAGAGTTTCTATTGCAATGATGGTATTCAGGAAGCGGGGGTCACAGAGTAAAAGTACTTTGCAAAAAGGATAGAGGCTGTAAAGTATGGACTGACCTTAGATTGTATGATTATAAAGGACCCGACTAGTGAAAATGAGGGGCTGATGGAATTTGAAAAAGGTTCTTGAGGTAGAATGGGTGACAGCCTGAGACATCGACTATAATGGTAACCCCATTAGGTGGGGGTACCAAGTGCCAGATGTGACTTTAGATGTGTGATTGGAGTTTTACAAGGGCAAAGAACAGTTTTCGGAATTCGCGAAGCTAAAATGAGCAGCGATTCGTGGTTGGACGGTCACGGAACAAAAGGAGCAACTGTAAATTTATAAAACAAAGATAAAAAATAAGTAGGTAAAATTTTACAGCTAAAGTGTTTTAACATATAGAGAGCTACGTAGGTAGTTCAGAAAATGTTTCAAAGAAGCAGAATGTAGAGGGCGCACTCGAAAATAAGTACATTTTATCCCAAATTGGTACACAAGACAGTAAAACACATGCTACTCTAAATTTACACATGCAATCATACAACGAGATTGTAAATAAAAATGCGTGATTGGTTAACAGTGAAGCTCAGCAGCACGAGTCAGTGGAGGAGAAAACATTAAGGAATTAGACTGAAAGGCAGTATCACCGAGAGAGCACAGAGTTTTGGCATGACACTATTTAATGTGGTGAGCCGTTACAACAGCAGGCGTTCAAATTGCACAACCACTGGTGGCTGATGTGTGTTTCGAAGGCAACTGCTGTAGAGGAGATGGAAGTAGGGAAATATTGCAATGTGACAGTGGTATGCGAATTACATAAGCAGTCAGAGGAATAGAAATACAACGTAATCTTTGTGCAAGAACCATGTTCAGTACCAGGAAAAATCCCCAATAAGATTACAACAGCACCAGTCATAACAGAAGGAATCCCACACCCGGGTTCCTGGGTTTGATTCCCGGCGGGGTCAGGGATTTTCTCTGCCTCGTGATGGCTGGGTGCTGTGTGATGTCCTTAGGTTAGTTAGGTTTAAGTAGTTCTAGGTTCTAGGGGACTGATGACCTAAGATTTTAAGTCCCATAGTGCTCAGAGCCATTTGAACAGAAGGAAGATGCCTGATGGCAGCAGTAATAGTACTCAAAAGGAGATTAAAAGTAATGAAAATCACTCAATTTGTATGATGAGCACACTATAGTCACAAAGTTATTCCTGTGGATACCAGTTAGTATACTGTCTGAATGTACTTCCAAATACTGTGATAAAATATCCACGCACATTGAAAAATTAAAGCATATTTGTCAGCCTTTTTATAGTAAGCTAGTTGTAATTAGTATTCACACAAACATTGTATCTGCTCTGTATCACAGTGAAACACCAGATATGGAGGCCATCAAATGGAAGATGTGATTCTGTAGCTGCAGTTGTGTATGCATAATAATCTTTGTAATTTTCCTACCTGCTGAAACAGGTGGGAACAAGTTCCAATACAGACATTAAACTTACAAGTGCATCAGCTAGTAGGTAGTTCAACACTGGGAAGTCACCTCAGGAGAGAGCATTCATAAACTGATTACTGCTGCTTCACTGCCTCACTATGGAGGCTCAGGGAACAACATAGAACTCTCTCATTAAGACGGCAAGAAATTTCAGGAAAGAGGATTGGGAGCTTCTCCGCACAGAGAATATTCCCCCATCCTAACTGCAGCCAGGAGAGAGTATTGATGAAAAAGTCACTGAATTATTGGACACTATACAGAAAGCAATAGAGAAGGTTGTGCCACTGAAGAAACACGTTCATGCAGCACAAATGACACCTTGGAGCACAGAACTTACTGAGATTAGAAGATAAGTTTGTAAGGCGGAAGAATATAACAAAGACGTAATTTAGACTGAGGTAATATAGGCAACTAAAAGAGAGTATTTAACTGAGATAAGCTCTGTCAGACAAGCTAGCTGAGAGAGATTTGTTCTTGAAAAATTTGCAGCTGTTCCCTGGGGTATGCCCTATAAAATTATAACTAAGAAAACAAGAGCCCCCACTGTTCTGCCCACAATCCAGACTGAAGGCCAAATGACAAAATATACTGAAGTTCTTTTTGAGTTCGTCTCCCACATGACAATGAAAACAAGGACACTGAATATCACAAAAAACTGGATTCCAGGACATTAACTTAGAACTACTTTTCAATAGATTACATCCTCGAGAGCACAAAGTAGCGTGGAATTAATAGGAGTTGTTATATACTGATGATCTGTTACTTTTAGTGTATGCCAACAGTCTGGACTGGATAGAAAATAAATTAGTAAACTGCTCGGAATCTTGCATGAATGGTGCTCACAGGTGCACCTGAAGGTAGCTCCACAAAAATTGCCAAACTTCTTACTTATAGGAAGTATTATTAGGGATCCCTCAAAGTAAATCGGGAGGTATTTCGAAGGTGTATCATCAACTGGTATTTAGGTGTACACTTGGACAAATGCTGGGCATTCAATGCCCACACAGAAATTGTAGCAAGGGCAGGTAATGGTATGATGAATGAAATTATTAATACGGGGCAAATATGGTTTTGTTTGCCAATGAATGTAATGAGATTGTACAAGTATATTAATTGTATTTGTGGGCTATGGTGCTGGTATTTGGATGCACAGGGTAAGACTGGTCAAACCTACTGCTGCAGTAAAGAAAGTACAGCGAGGAATTCCACTACCATACTGCAGAGCTTTGAGCACCATACCTACGGACATTCTAACTAAATTAATGGGCATTATGTCCTCTAGATCTACAAATATGAAAAATAGCAGCTAAATTGGCTGAGAAAGAAACAGTACAAAAAATACGCAAGATTCCCATAGAATCAGCAACAAATCCAATAGTAATAAAGAATTCAAAATTTGCAGACTAGCATCAGAGATGTAATTCACCCGACACAGAAAGGAGAACATTTTAATTCTTCCTGATGCAGATGAAAGGCTTCATATGACACATTTTGAGCCCAGTAGGAGATTGGTCAACTACCTTTCTAAACATGGGCCATAACCTACATATCTGAATAGAAATGGCTAAAGACAATGACCAGCTGACGACTATGGCAAAATTGGGACACACCATCATGTCCTATGGAAAAGTACCATAGTTGAAGATATAGCAAGGACTGCTAGGCAGGCTTTGAGAGGTAAAAATGTTTATTAGATAATTACAGTAAAACAGGAATTTGATACCCTATATCTGGAAGATGATGCTGTATCTAAAAAAAAGGGGGGGAGGGGGGGGCAAGGGGTAACTGTAGCCAACAGAAGCCAGAGCAGAGGCGAGTAAGGCCTGTACATGATCATAGGTAATGTGAACAATCACATGGTCAAACGTGTATCCAAGGAGACTGAGAAGATTCAGTGACACATAGTTATGCTCTGATCTGTCACCATGCTGTCTAGTGGCAGCAAAATATTGCAGGCCACGATGAACTGGCTGGTTTGGTACGGAACGTACATGGAGTGTTCAATAAGTAATGCAAACCTTTTTCCTTCGTCTTTTTTTTTTTTTTTTTTTGCGTTACATCGTGACGTATTCCCACTTCGGCCCCACAGTTCCATAAAGTTGCACTATACTTTCTTTCCTTTCTTTTGCTTTTGCGTTTTGTCCCGTGGAGATGCAGGGTCGGCACGGTTAATCGGATGTGGAAATGTTAGTTTAAGGGGTGGCCAGATATCCCTCCTGCCGCCACCCCGTACTCCCAGGGAAGGAAATAGTGTCTGCGACGAGTGTAATCCATGGAATAGTGCGAAAGTGTTCAGATGTCTGCGAGCCATGTAACTGAGGTGGAACGTGGTGACCAGCCCAGTATTCACCTAGGGGGATATGGAAAACCACCTAAAAACCATATCCAGGCTGGCCGGCACACCGGCCCTCATCGTTAGCGCTCTCGGCTAACATGGCGTGTATGTTGGCACTGTACGTAGCCTCCAAAATGGTGCCTGTAATGGAGGTGTATTCCATGCAGGGAGCTGCTGTCGAGTTTCTTTTCGCAGAAAACCAGAGCACTGTAGACATTCATATGCACTTGCAGGTCTACAGAGACTTGGCAGTGAACAAAGGCACAGTGTGTCACTGGGTAAGTCGCCTGTAATGATCACAACAGGTTTGCACAAATCTGTCTGACTCCCTCATGTACGCAGGTAGCTAACAGCTATGACACCTCCGATGTTGGAATGTAATGACACACTGGTTCGAAGTGATCAGTGGATCAGGACAAACTTCTCCTCCGCGACAATGCAAGTCAGCGCACCTGGTAAGAGCTCACAAAACTTTATTTGACTGTTCTTCCTCATCCACCCTACAGCCCGGACTTCACACCTCCCGACTTCCATCTATCTGGTCCAATGAAGGATGCATGGGAAGTAATACATGGAGGTTACTGATGCAGCAAGACATGACTCTTACGTCGACCAGTGGACCAGTGGAGTGCGGGTGTACAGGTCCTCCTAGAAATATCGTCTGATGCTTATAGCACTTTTTATTGTAGTAGTAGTAGTACATGATTTTTGTAATAGCAGTAGGCACAATTATCACTATCAATTAATCAAGATAATCTGAAATAATGAAAACCTACAGCTCTTTTTCTGTCACAGTAAAGGAAGACCCGACTAACAGTGGATGGTGACGCCACAGGAAGATGATAGGTAGCCATCTAAATATTAGAGAAGTGATAGTAGAAGAAAAAAGATAGTCAGGAAAAAAATAGTATTACAGACAATGTAAACTTAATTCGTGCCAAACAAGTAGATCATCATGAAAATTCATTCACATTTTATTCTATGTGTAATGGTCAATTGTTGTAAGCAAGAAAGTAGGCTATAATAAATAAATACATAATGGACAAATGGACACCGAGTTGTAGATCATTAAAGAGAAACAGTAACAAAGGTATAAGGGCATGGGAAGGACGAGAGCCAAATCGGCAAATGTATAACAAAAATGGAAATTCCTTGAGAGAGCAATACATAAAAGAAGCAAAAGGCAACCACTCACTTATAGCGGATGAATGAATGGTACACAGAAACACACAACAGAAAACAGCATTCATACTAACTTTCGAGCACTAGCTCTTTTTCTAGAAAAAATACACACAATCACATAAGCAACTCACAGATACCCAAACACACCGTGAACACAGCACAGGCACATCCCAGAAGTTCAACATGATCTCAAGCGGCTCCTCAAGGACTTTGGTCCATCCCAAAACCCGTCTTCCAAATCCATCTCCTTCCTCACGCGAGCAACCTCCCCCCTTTCCTATCTTTTACCTAGTCCCCAAATTCCACAAACCCAATCCCACCTGTCTCCCTATTGGTCTTCCAGTGTGGCTGGTAAAATGCTCCAACAGAATGAGCCTCTGCCTTTGCTGACAAAAACCTCCAAACTATTGTCTGCAACATCCCATCATATATTCAACACATTGCTCACTTCCTTTACCGCGACCCCACAGTTCCTGCTCCATTACCACCAGGCTCCTTGTTGATCAGTGTGGATACAGCATCTTTGTTTGCCAACATTCCCCATGCCCATAGTCTTGTGGCCATGGAACACATTTCTTTACGTCGTCCTAATACTAAATGCACCACTTCTTTCTTAAATCATCCTATCCAATCATAATAATTTCATATTTGAAGGCCAAATTTACAAACAAATCTGTGGTACTGCCATAGGTATTCACATGGCACCATCCTATGTCAACTTACTTATGGGTCATTTGGAGATATCCTCCTTAACAAGTCAACACCTAAAATCTCTTGCATGTTCCAGACTCACTGATGGCATATTCACAATCTGGATTCACGGCAAGGACAACTTTTGTTTTTTCCACCGTAACTTCCACACTTATTCTCAGATCCACTTCACCTGGTCCTTTCCATCTCACTGAGCCACCTTCCTATGTGTCGACCTCCACCTCTTAGATGGCTTCAAAATACGTCTGTCCATATCAAGTACATCAATGAACAATAGTACGTCCACTTTGATAGCTCTCATCTGTTTTATGTCAAAAAGCCTCTTCCTTACAGCCTCACCATCTGTGGATGCCACATCTGCAGTGAAAATCAGGAGTTGTCGAAATATACCGACATCGTCATCAGAGGCTTTACTGACAGACAATATCATATCTAGCTCACCCATAAACAAATCCCTCATGTCATCTGCTCCTATGATGCCAGTACAGCCATAAACAGCCATTGACCAGCACTACTCTGTTCACCCAGTACCAAGATGGCCTAGAAAAGTTCAACCATATCCTCCACAAGGGCTTTGATCACCTCTCATTGTGCACTAAGATGAGAGATATTCTACCCACAGCCCCCAAAGTAGTTTTCTGCTGCTCACTCAATCTACTTAATAACCTTGTCCATTCCTATTCCACTCCTACTCTCCACAGGTCATTCCCCGACGGTCAGACCAGCTGCAAGATCTGTTCCCATACACCCATCCACTGCCTTCCAACACGGTCCAGTCACAGGCACTTCCAACCCGATAAAAGACAGGGTCCAATAAAAGATAGGTTCATTCTGTTGTCATAGAGCATCTGTACCACTAGTTATTTATTATTTGTCAATAAGTACTTAGATTTGGGAGTATACCCTCGTCTGTGTGCCTATTTGTCTCATTCTCTTCCAGTGGGCTGGCTTTCTCTCTTCAGTTCATGTTGTTCCAGTCTACTTTACTACTTTGGTTTTTTCCTCTTAATCAGCTTGCCATTTGTGATATCTGGACCTGAATATTTTGCAGTTCCGGACATTTTCTGAAGTAACTGCTGCCAATTTCAAATCAAGTTCTGATCTCGCCACCCCATTTCATCATGTCAGTTTTTGCTTCACAAAAATTGACTATTTGTTTCGCATGTGTGTCTAGGTTAATTCTTTTAATGTGTCCATACAATCTTAACCCGCATTTTCAAATGACATGATGAAAATTTTTGGATTTCCTAATTGTTCTAAGGCAATACTGTTTATCTGTTGTTGTTGTTGTTGTCTTCAGGCCTGAGACTGGTTTGATTGCAGCTCTCCATGTTACTCTATCCTGTGCAAGCCTCTTCATCTCCCAGTACCTACCACAACCTACATCCTTCTGAATCTGCTTAGTGTATTCATCTCCTGGTCTCCCCCTACGATTTTTACCCTCCACGCTGCCCTCCAATACTAAATTGGTGATCCCTTGATGCCTCAGAACATGTCGTACCAGCCGATCCCTTCTTCTAGTCAAGTTGTGCCACTAACTTCTCTTCTCCCCAATCCTATTCAATACCTCCTCATTAGTTATGTGATCTACCCATCTAATCTTCAGCATTCTTCTGTAGCACCACATTCCAAAAGCTTCTATTCTCTTCTTGTCCAAACTATTTACCGTCCATGTTTCACTTCCATACATGGCTACACTCCATACAAATATTTTCAGAAAAGACTTCCTGACACTTAAATCTATACTCGATGTTAACAAATTCCTCTTCTTCAGAAACGCTTTCCTTGCCATTGCAAGTCTACATTTTATATCCCCCCTACTTCGACCATCATCAGTTATTTTGCTCCCCAAATAGCAAAACTCATTTACTACTTTAAGTGTCTCATTTCCTAATCTAATTCCTCAGCATCACCCGACTTAATTTGATTACATTCCATTATCCTTGTTTTGCCTTTGTTGATGCTCATCCTATATCCCTCCTTCAAGACACTATCCATTCCGTTCAACTGCTCTTCCAAGTCCTTTGCTGTCTCTGACAGAATTACAATGTCATCGGCGAACCTCAAAGTTTTTATTTCTTCTCCATAGATTTTAATACCTACTCCGAATTTTTCTTTTGTTTCCTTCACTGCTTGCTCAATATACAGATTGAATAACATCGGGGAGAGACTACAATCCTGTCTCACTCCCTTCCCAACCACTGCTTCCCTTTCATGCCCCTCTGCTCTTAGAACTGCCATCTGGTTTCTGTACAAATTGTAAATAGCCTTTCGCTCCCTGTATTTTACCCCTGCCACCTTCAGAATTTGAAAGAGAGTATTCCAGTCAACATTGTCAAAAGCTTTCTCTAAGTCTACAAATGCTAGAAACATAGGTTTGCCCTTCCTTAATCTAGCTTCTAAGATGAGTCGTAGGGTCAGTATTGCCTCACGTATTCCAACATTTCTATGGAATCCAAACTGATCTTCCCCGAGGTCGGCTTCTACTAGTTTCTCCATTCTTCTGTAAAGAATTCACGTTAGTATTTTGCAGCTGTGACTTATTAAACTGATAGTTCGGTAATTTTCACATCTGTCGACACCTGCTTTCTTTGGGATTGGAATTATTATATTCTTCTTGAAGTCTGAGGGTATTTCGCCTGTTTCATACATCTTGCTCACCAGGTGGTAGAGTTTCGTCAGGACTGGCTCTCCCAAGGCCGTCAATACTTCCAATGGAATGTTGTCTACTCCGGGGGCCTTGTTTCGACTCAGGTCTTTCAGCACTCTGTCAAACTCTTCATGCAGTATTATATCTCCCATTTCATCTTCATCTACATCCTCTTCCATTTCCATAATATTGTCCTCAAGTACATCGCCCTTGTATAGACCCTCTATATACTCCTTCCACTTTTCTGCTTTCCTTTCTTTGCTTAGAACTGGGTTTCCATCTGAGCTCTTGATATTCATACAAGTGGTTCTCTTTTCTCCAAAGGTCTCTTTAATTTTCCTGTAGACAGTATCTATCTTACCCCTAGTGAGATAAGCCTCTACATCCTTACATTGGTCCCCTAGCCATCCCTGCTTAGCCATTTTGCACTTCCTGTCGATCTCATTTTCGAGACGTTTGTATTCCTTTTTGCCTGCTTCATTTACTGCATTTTTATATTTTCTCCTTTCATCAATTAAATTCAATATTTCTTCTGTTACCCAAGTATTTCAAATAGCCCTCGTCTTTTTACCTACTTGATCCTCTGCTGCCTTCACTACTTCATCCCTCAGAGCTACCCATTCTTCTTCTACTGTATTTCTTTCCCCCATTCCTGTCAATTGTTCCCTTATGCTCTCCCTGAAACTCTGTACAACCTCTGGTTCTTTCAGTTTATCCAGGTCCCATCTCCTTAAATTCCCACCTTTTTGCAGTTTCTTTAGTTTTAATCTACAGTTCATAACCAATAGATTGTGGTCAGAGTCCACATCTGCCCCTGGAAATGTCTTACAATTTAAAACCTGGTTCCTAAATCTCTGTCTTACCATTATATAATCTATCCGATACCTTTTAGTGGCCCCAGGATTCTTCCATGTATACAGCCTTCTTTTATGATTCTTGAACCAAGTGTTAGCTATGATTAAGTTGTGCTCTGTGCAAAATTCTACCAGACGGCTTCCTCTTTCATTTCTTAGCCCAAATCCATATTCACCTACTATGTTTCCTTCTCTCCCTTTTCCTACTACCGAATTCCAGTCACCCATGACTATTAAATTTTGGTCTCCCTTCACTATCTGAATAATTTCTTTTATTTTATCATACATTTCTTCAATTTCTTCGTCATCTGCAGAGCTAGTTGGCATATAAACTTGTACTACTGTAGTAGGTGAGGGCTTCGTATCTATTTTGGCCACAATAATGCGTTCACTATGCTGTTTGTAGTAGCTTACCCGCATTCCTATTTTCCTATTCATTATTAAACCTACTCCTGCATTACCCCTATTTGATTTTGTATTTATAACCCTGTATTCACCTGACCAAAAGTCTTGTTCCTCCTGCCACCGAACTTCACTAATTCCCACTATATCTAACTTTAACCTATCCATTTCCCTTTTTAAATTTTCTAACCTACCTGCCCGATTAAGGGATCTGACATTCCACGCTCCGATCCGTAGAATGCCAGTTTCTTTCTCCTGATAACGACTTTCTCCTGAGTATTCCCCGCCCGGAGATCTGAATGGGGGACTATTTTACCTCCGGAATATTTTATCCAAGAGGACGCCATCATCATTTAACCATACAGTAAAGCTGCATGCCCTCGGGAAAAATTACGGCTGTAGTTTCCCCTTGCTTTCAGCCGTTCGCAGTACCAGCACAGCAAGGCCGTTTTGGTTAGTGTTACAAGGCCAGATCTGTCAATCATCCAGACTGTTGCCCTTGCAACTACTGAAAAGGCTGCTGCCTCTTTTCAGGAACCACACGTTTGTCTGGCCTCTCAACAGATACCCCTCCATTGTGGTTGCACCTACGGTATGGCTATCTGTATCGCTGAGGCATGCAAGCCTCCCCAACAACGGCAAGGTCCATGGTTCATGGGGGGGTTTATCTACAAGTTTTGAACTTTCGAATTTTCTTATGAATTTGTATGCCTTCTCCTCAGTGTTGTTAATGTCTGTTTTCCTCTTCAAAATCAGTGTTTCTGATGCACAGAGGCATTCTGGTTTAATTACTGCACCGTAATGTCTTAGTTTTGAATATTTGGAGTACATTTCTTATTGTAGATATTTTGGGTAAGTTGTTATGCAGTTTCCACTTTTAATTCCATTTTCCTAAATGATTTCACCAAGATATTTAAATTTTGGTCATTGTTTGATTTTGTCATATTTCGTCTATGAATTTTGGTGCTCGTTTGTTGCAAATCATGTACTCTGCCTTTTCTAAAGATATGTGTAGTCCAACTTTTTCTGCAGTTTCATTCATGTGTTCAATGTGTTTTGGGCTGATGAACTACCATGAGTTAATATTGCTTAACTGCGTGCAAATTGTATGCAATTTATAGATAACTTTCCCCTGTCTAAAGAGAGTGCGTGGTCAATTTTGAGGACTGGTTTTTGTTTGTGCCATTCTTGTATCACTTTCTCCAGGAAACAGTTGAAAAGTTACGGAGACAGTCCATCTCCTTGTTGTACTCCAATTTTGATTCTGAAAGGATCTAAGATTAAATTTAATCTTTGACTCTGTATCTGTCAGTGCCTATTTCATGTTTGCAAATGTTCTCAGGTCTAATGATTTTTAAGCTTTAGTCTGCCCATCAACGATGCACAGGTGGCCTTGGTAGTGGAAGACAATACATAGAAAGCAGACATATTTATTTTGTTATAGTCCTAGTCCCACACAAACTTTCGATCTCTAAAGAGGGTTCACTTCTCTTTGTGTTAATAGGAGGATTCTATTTTCCTTTTGGCAAACAGTTACAACTTAATACTATTTGGAAGTAGCTGTGCATGGGCATATGAACGCGGAAGGGGGACTGTGGAAAACAATCATATCACAACAGTCCACAGAGAGAATCCTGGCTATCTCTGACTGAGCTCTATTATTTGTCTTAACTTTAAGAGTCAACAACTGCACATTTCAATAACCATTTATTTTCAAATTTTCTGTTTCTTTTTGAAAATCTGCTTACACGTCTGCTATAGATAACATACAGTTTGTGAAGTAATGAATGTTATCTATCTAGTGGTATCCTGTTCCCTCATGAGTTGTTTAATGTTCCATCTGACCTTTTTTTGCTTGTACTCTGCAGCAAACAAAATTTTATTCATGTTACTTTGACTGAAATATGTTGTTTGTCTAAATTTGTCCTAGTTCTCTTAAATAAACAAACATTTTCCCCAAATAAAACTTATGACAGTTTTGGCACAATGAGAAATCATTGCATAGAAATAATTTATACCTTACAAGACTAGCACAGAAAAAAAAGGGTAGGAAACATACTACTCTGTGATCCTCTTCTGATTTTGTCAAATTCTGCCCCAAATATATGATCTTCTGTAAGCTGACTGAAAGGTGCAGGATCTTCAAAGGGATTCCAGTCAGCAATATCTGCTGACAGTGATCTACCACCATGGGTAAGAGTATTGGCAAGTTCTCCCTACAAATAAAAGAATTTAAAAAAATCACTTATCGGTAATACAATGACAAATTACTGCTTACAAAAGTAGGCAAATATATTCACATATCTAAGAATAAAAAAGTGTTACCATATCCACAACAAATCATTATCAGTTCTGAGAACTCTACTAGTTCCAACTATGGTTTCTGCAAGTTTACCTTTAATCATTTCACACTTCAAATACATAATTCAGTATAATGTGTAGGTATTCAACAAATGTAAGGAGGTTCATCAGTCTGTTAATGTCTATAGTGGCAACTCTTGCACCTTAAATGAAACAACAACATTGTGACGATTGTGTGTGTGTGTGTGTGTGTGTGTGTGTGTGTGTGTGTGTGTGTGTGTGTGTGTGTGTGTGTGTGTGTGTAATGTCTACAGGCACACATTCCTGTTCATTGCCAAGTTGCCAGCCATCCACCTACCAGCATAAAGGACCTTTTGCTACTGTTAGGGAATTTAATTTTTGGGGAAGTTTACTTTTTCTGAGACTGTTTATTAAACAGCAACAGTTGCCACATGATATGACTGTCCATTTCAGCCATCTGCAGGTCACACATACGGCACTCACAACCTCTTGATATACAGTGAGTGAGTTTCATGTTCCATGCACCATTAGCACAACAAATCATAATGATGTAGAACGAGTCTCTTTACATTCACATCATATATTAATTTGTAAACATGATTACAAGCTGAACATTTGTTGGTTCTTTTAATAATAAAAATTTATTATTATTATTAAAAATAAACAAATGTGATCTTGTTATTCCTACCCACCAACTTTTACACATTAAAATAACATAAATTAAACTAGGGACTGTAAGGAATTGACAAGCAGAAACTTTTCAATTTGTTTTAAAATTTACTTTGTTTTCTGTGAGACATTTTATATCACTGGGTAAGTTACCAAAAATTTTAGTTACAGCATTGTACCACTCTTTTTCTGGTAAAGACAACCTTAACAACTTGAAGATCTGACGCGCGAAAGACTAAAGGTTTTGAACAGTGCGATCACACAGTTCGGCCTTCAAAATGTATGGACCCAGGATGGCAGGATCGTAGTCAAGACGGAAGGAGGGAGGAAAACGGTGACGAACATGTCCGAACTGAAAGTCTGAGCGAAATATCGCGAGACACAAAGTCTCATATTGTACTCTGTCTAATATAAGTTAATTTTTATTCTTTTTTTCATTTTTTACGTAAATTTTGCTTTGTTATTTCTATAAGCACCATAAGTACTCTCTTTAAAATCAGTCAATTGTTTCACATAAATATTGCTTCTTTATTTGTCTATCATAAGTGCTCATGCATATTCATATTATCAGTCAAACGGGAATTAACATTGTCCATTAACAGGAATCTCCTTAAAACCACCTTTCTATATCTGTCATTTTCATCCTCGTCACTACCACTACTACTACTATTATCTTTTTCGTAACCACTACTGCCACTTTCCATCTTTCTTTTTGCTCCTTTCTCCGATACCTCCAGCTTGTCTTTCACCTTTAGCTCACAGACGCTTGAGTCAGTCACGACCTTGGACACACCTGTAAATATGTCTTCCCCCGCGAAATCCAGCTTTTGTCCCTCTTCCGGCCAGCAGGTAGACGGAGCGCGCTCGGTCCTACAGGCGGCCACAATGGGACGGACCGGTTCCGGCGACGGGCTCTTTGTGGCCCACGCGAACGCGCAGTCGCTAACGGCTCACTTCGACGAGTTCTGTGACCTGTTCTGCCAATCGCTGTTCCATGTTATCCTCGTCTCTGAAACTTGGTTGAAACCAAACATTTCTTCCGACGCTATCCGAATCAATGGTTACTCTCTCCTAAGAGCAGATCGTGAAACACGACGCGGAGGTGGTGTGGGTGCCTATGTTCGCTCTGATCTCAGACCTACTGTACTATGCACATCGGATGCAAAGGGCGAAGGAGAAGCAGAGTTCTTGTTTTTCGAAATTAACACATCAAATCAGAAACTGCTAATTGGAGTAATCTATAAACCTCCAAACGTCGGTGCTATGTCCTCCTTTCAGTCTGCCCTGTCCTCGCTCGTGACACTGTATGAACACATAATCATTATGGGCGACACAAAAATCGACTTACAGTTAAAATCTCCCTCTGCAGAAAAACTAAGGAGACTGTTCCACTCCAATGATATGAGTTTAACACCGCTGGACCCAACTCATCACACGCCACACAGCCATACACTCATAGATATAATAGCAACAAAGCGACCAGATAAAATAATTCGCGCCAATCAGACATCCGCTCCAGGACTCTCTGCTCACGACGTGATATTCCTAAATTACTCAGTGCATACTACCAAAGAAAAATCTCACCTGGTAACCTACAGAAACCTAAAAAATGTTAACCATGACGCTCTTCAAAAGGATTGCTCAGACATCCCTTGGCATGATATAAGCAATGAACCGACTTTAGACGGAAAAATTCGGGAATTATGTCGCAAAATTATTACACTGTATGATAAACATGCTCCTCAACGCACTGTCAAGGTAAAGAGAGCTCCCGCTCCGTGGCTCACCACTGCATTACGCCAGTTAATGAATAAACGTGATGCTACACATAGGGCCTTCAAGCGTAACCCAACTCCCGAGGCATACGAAGCTTATAGGAAACTCCGAAATAGAACCAAGCAAAGCGTGAGGAATGCCAAAATCAGACATGCCCGCTCTGTCGTATGCGGTATAACAAAACCTGCTGCACTGTGGAAAAAGCTGCGCAGTTTCGGTATAGGGAAGCGAAGATCTGACGCTGTTTATCAAGCGTCTGCAGAAGAATTCAATGATTTCTTCTCAACAGCTATAAACTGCCACGCAGCGACAAATTACCAGCCCCAAGATATCAATCTCTCGAGAGACAAGTTTTACCTAAAACATGTAACTACTGGCACAGTACACAAGGCAATTATGAGAATCTCTTCCGAGGCAGTAGGAAATGATGGAGTGAGCATTGGCATGATTAAGAACGTCGTAGACACTATTACTCCAGTTATCACAGACATCTTCAACCTGTCTCTTGTCAGTAGTACATATCCTACTGAGTGGAAGCAAAGTTTAATTCAACCTATACCCAAGACTGACAACCCTAAGTCGCCAGGTGATTACAGGCCGATCAGCATACTACCTGCAATATCTAAAGCCCTAGAATACATCGTCCATGAACAGCTGACGGATTACCTCAAAACTCATAACATCCACAACAAATATCAGTCAGGCTTTCGAAAGCACCATAGTACAGCAACTGCATTAATCAAAGTAACTGATGACATTAAACATGCTATGGACAGACGTGAAGCTACCATCCTAACACTGCTTGACTTTAGCAAGGCTTTTGATACAGTTGACTTTGATATATTACTAATTAAAATGAAACAGCTGAATTTCTCAAACAGCGCTATACACTGGTTCGACAGCTACCTCAAAAACAGAAGTCAACAAGTCATTTGTGGGTCGGAAAAGTCATCATGGAAAAACGTGCGCTCTGGAGTTCCCCAAGGCTCCGTCCTTGGTCCATTACTCTTCTCACTGTACATTAATGATATTTCTTCAGTGATTCACTCCTGCAACTACCATCTATATGCCGACGACATCCAACTGTACATAAGTGCAAGCCCCAAGAACATTGCTGACGCAGTAGCGAGTATGAACGCAGATCTTCGCTCTGTTTCTCGATGGGCACAGAACCTAGGTCTGAAACTAAACCCCAAGAAATCCCAGGTCATACTTATATCTCATCCAAAGTTAATCAGTCGGTACTTTCGCGAAACAGTCCCTCAAATACTCCTCAATGGTACCCAACTACCATACCAAAAAACAGTAAAAGACCTTGGAATAATCTTGGATGAACACCTAAACTGGGAAGAACAAACAGTCACAGCTTGCCGGAAATCGCTCTCCTCCCTACATGCAATTCAAAAATTTAGAAAAATATTTCCAACCCATGTTAAACAAAAACTAGTCCAAACACTAGTCTTGCCTAATCTTTACTACTGTGATGTAGTTCAACACGGCACAAATAGTGAAAATTCGAGATGCCTCGAGCTAGTGATGAATGCCTGCGTTAGATACGTATGCAATATACGGTTGTATGATCATATCAGTCCTTCATACTCCCAGCTAGGTTGGATACGCCCACATAAGGCACGCGATCTCCACACGATGTGCTTACTTCATCGATTTCTTAGCCACTGGTGCCCCCAATACTTATCTTCTCACATTAAACACCTATCATCATTCCACAACCGCAATACCAGATCGGATACATCTAGCATCTTGGCTGTACCTTTACATAACACAAAATCTTTCTCTGTGTCATTCTCCATCTCAGCCATACGACTATGGAACGCGCTCCCCTGTGATCTGCGTCTTATCCAGAACCACTTAACATTCAAGAGGGAACTCAAGACTTACATATTAGGGACGGTATAGCCACCATTGTCGTGCCCCTCTCATCTTTTTCTTTCTCCTCTCCATCATAGCTTCGAATTTTACCATTCTATTTCTCCTCCTCTAACTTATCTACCTTTTCTATATCTCTTTCACCCCATTCTATCGTCTTATGTCTCTGCTTGATGAGAATAACTCACAAGCTGCAAGAATATAACGAGAAAATTCCCAACTAGCAATAGGACTGACATTCATAAAAGAAAAAAATATGTTCACTTTCCTATACATAGTCATTACTATTATTATTATTCTTGATTATTATAATTACTTTTTGATTGTTATAATTATCATTGTAGTACTTTTATAATCTCTAATTTTTTCTGTAACATTAATACTGTATAACATGTTATATGTCCTTGATGTTCTGTAGAAACTGAAATTTGTTGAATCTGAGTATGCCTGGTTAGGTGTAAGAGAGGGCCTGAAGGCCCTAATCTTGCCAGGTAAAATAAATGCATAAATAAATAAATAAATAAATAAAGACTTCTGGTATTGTAATTGCATACATCATTGTTACTTTTGAACTGCAGTGGATTATTTACAACAAACTTCATGAGGTAATAAATATCATGTGGAGCAGTAATCACATGTCACACTTCTTAAAAAGACATCTGCAACATAACTGTGAGTGAGCTCCACATATTATTCTTATAGCATGTTTTTGAGCAATAAAGACTTTCTTTTTGAAAGATGGGTAACCCCAGTACATTATTCCATACATCATCAATAAATGAAAATATGCAAAATATCAACTTACAGATACGTCTCTCCTCAAGATTTGCAATGGTTCTAAGTGCAAATGTGGCTTCACTAAATTATTGTAGGAGTTCCAAAATGTGTTTTTTCCAATTTAAATTCTCATCAACATGGACACCTAAGACTTTTGAAGTTTCTATGCTATGTATTGTTTTCTTACTATGTGTGATTTTTATCACTGGTGTGATGTGCAGAAGTGAATATGTTGTGGTTTGTTTTTTAAAAAATTGAGGGCAACAACATTAGCAGAAAACCATTCAACTATGTTTTTAAGAACACTGAATACCATTACAATACTTGCGTCATATGCAAAAATGAACTAATCCTGCTTGTTTTATATTAGGCAGTAGATTGTGTAGATTGTGTACATATATGAGGAACAATAGTGGATTGAAGATTAAGCTTTTGTTAACCCCATATGTGATTTATTCCCAGTCAGCATAATGTCTGTGGACTACACTGGTTGAATTACTTAGCACAACTTCCTGCATTCTTTTAGTTACATATGATATATCTATTAGTCAGCTATACCACCACCAATACCACTTCAAGAAGAATATAATAATTCCAATCCCAAAGAAAGCAGGTGTCGACAGATGTGAAAATTACCGAACTATCAGTTTAATAAGTCACAGCTGCAAAATACTAACGCGAATTCTTTACAGACGAATGGAAAAACTGGTAGAAGCCGACCTCGGGGAAGATCAGTTTGGATTCCGTAGAAATGTTGGAACAAGTGAGGCAATACTGACCTTACGACTTATCTTAGAAGAAAGATTAAGAAAAGGCAAACCTACGTTTCTAGCATTTGTAGACTTAGAGAAAGCTTTTGACAATGTTAACTGGAATACTCTCTTTCAAATTCTGAAGGTGGCAGGGGTAAAATACAGGGAGCGAAAGGCTATTTACAGTTTGTACAGAAACCAAATGGCAGTTATAAGAGTCGAGGGGCATGAAAGGGAAGCAGTGGTTGGGAAAGGAGTAAGACAGGGTTGTAGCCTCTCCCCGATGTTATTCAATCTGTATATTGAGCAAGCAGTAAAGGAAACAAAAGAAAAATTCGGAGTAGGTATTAAAATTCATGGAGAAGAAGTAAAAACTTTGAGGTTCGCCGATGACATTGTAATTCTGTCAGAGACAGCAAAGGACTTGGAAGAGCAGTTGAACGGAATGGACAGTGTCTTGAAAGGAGGATATAAGATGAACATCAACAAAAGCAAAACGAGGATAATGGAATGTAGTCAAATTAAGTCAGGTGATGCTGAGGGAATTAGATTAGGAAATGAGACACTTAAAGTAGTAAAGGAGTTTTGCTATTTAGGGAGTAAAATAACCGATGATGGTCGAAGTAGAGAGGATATAAAATGTAGACTGGCAATGGCAAGGAAAGCGTTTCTCAAGAAGAGGAATTTGTTAACATCGAGTATAGATTTAAGTGTCAGGAAGTCGTTTCTGAAAGTATTTGTATGGAGTGTAGCCATGTATAGAAGTGAAACATGGACGATAACTAGTTTGGACAAGAAGAGAATAGAAGCTTTCGAAATGTGGTGCTACAGAAGAATGCTGAAGATAAGGTGGGTAGATCACGTAACTAATGAGGAGGTATTGAATAGGATTGGGGAGAAGAGAAGTTTGTGGCACAACTTGACTAGAAGAAGGGATCGGTTGGTAGGACATGTTTTGAGGCATCAAGGGATCACAAATTTAGCATTGGAGGGCAGTGTGGAGGGTAAAAATCGTAGAGGGAGACCAAGAGATGAATACACTAAGCAGATTCAGAAGGATGTAGGTTGCAGGTTGCAGTAGATACTGGGAGATGAAGAAGCTTGCACAGGATAGAGTAGCATGGAGAGCTGCATCAAACCAGTCTCAGGACTGAAGACCACAACAACAACAACAACCACCAATCCCATGAAAAAACTTTTGTTATTTCGAATATTGTGATCCACATAGTCAAGTTACTTACATAGGTCACAGGAAATACCAACCAGTGCTATTTTGTCATTTAATGCTTATAAAATTTGGTGAATGAACTGTAAAATGGCATTTTCTGTAGAGCAACTCTTCTAAAATTCAAACTGTGATTTGCTGAGGATACTATTGTTGCTCAGGTGAGATATATCATCTCCTCAAAAATTTTGAAAAATGAAGTAAGGGAGTGAAACGGGTCAGTAGTTATTGACATCTCTCCTACTACCTTTCTTAAAGATGGGTTTAACAATGGCATATTTCAGTCTCCCTGAAAAAGTCTCGAGTTAGTGGCACAATACACATTTTGGTACGACTGGGGCTATTATTTGGAAACAAATTTTTAGTACTCTATTGGAAACACCTTCAAATACAGATAAGCTTTTATTTTGGAGGGAATATATATATTTTTTTTAATTTCAGAAGGAGAAGTTTGCGATACACACATATGATTAAATTTTTTGAGAGTAGCTTTTTCCAGTATACTACCATGATTTTTTTTTAACCATTTGTCTCTATACTTTCTACCTTATTTGAGAAATGATTATTAAATATATCTGTGACTCATCATTTATAGACCTTCCATTCAATTAAATAGTAATGTTATCCAGTTGTGCGGCTGGTTGTCCTGTCTCGTTTCACCACATTCCATATTACAGCCTTAATCTTATTATCGAAATTACTGGTGTCACACATCTTGTGCATGTTTCTTGATTTTTTTAATAACTTTTCTTAGCAACTTAGTAGTTTTTGTAGTGTGCAACTACTGCAGGACCTCTTCTGGTTCTTCCCAACAGATATGTTCCTTCTCCCATTCACAAGAAACTTTAATCCTTCTAAAGATTTTTCTTTTGTACGGCTGTTTAATGTCCTTTCTGATTAGCTTATGTAGAAAGCTATGTTCAAAAAATGATTTCAAATTATCATGGGACAGATTATATTTTATGTAAGTGTTTGGCTCATAAGTTTCATTCCAGGTCATCTCTTGTAAGTTATTCTAAAAACATTTGTGTCTAAGCTATTACTTATTCTACCTGATTTCCACTGAGGAGTATAAATACTGTAAGGCACTATCTTATTTATGTCAACTAACTGTGCATTATGATCAGAGAGACCCCCTGTTCCTGTATTAACAGTTATTTTCTTGCTTTGAGTTTCTCCAAAGAAAACATTATTAATTATTGTCCTACTGCTTTTATCCATCCTTGTCGGAAAGTTAATTACTGAGATGAGGTTGTAGGATCCAAATAAGGTTTCCAGATAATTTTTGCTATCAGAATACCTTAGAAAATCTACACTGAAGCCACCACAGGTTATTAATTGTTTGCTGTTGTCTGACAGATTGCATATTAAGGAAACCAAATTCCTCATAAGCAGTTCAAAATTTATATATATATAAAATATGTCTGCTTGTGTCTGTATATGTGTGGATGGATATGTGTGTGTGTGTGTGCGCGCGCGAGTGTATACCCGTCCTTTTTTCCCCCTAAGGTAAGTCTTTCCGCTCCCGGGACTGGAATGACTCCTTACCCTCTCCCTTAAAACCCACATCCTTTCGTCTTACCCTCTCCTTCCCTCTTTCCTGATGAGGCAACAGTTTGTTGCGAAAGCTTGAATTTTGTGTTTATGTTTGTATTCGTTTGTGTGTCTGTCGATCTGCCAGCACTTTCATTTGGTAAGTCACATCATCTTTGTTTTTAGGTATATTTTTCCTTCGTGGAATGTTTCCTTCTATTATAACTATATATATACATAAGGACAGGTATACACTCGCGCACACACACACACATATCCATCCGCATATACACAGACACAAGCAGACATTTGTAAAGGCAAAGAGTTTGGGCAGAGATGTCAGTCGGGGCGGAAGTACAGAGGCAAAGATGATGTTGAAAGACAGGTGAGTTATGAGCGGCGGCAAATTGAAGTTAGAAATTAGCGGAGATTGAGGCCTGGCGGACAGCGAGAAGAGAGGATATGCTGAAGGGCAAGTTCCCATCTCCTGAGTTCTGACAGGTTGGTGTTAGTGGGAAGTATCCAGATAACCCGGACGGTGTAACACCGTGCCAAGATGTGCTGGCCGTGCACCAAGGCATGTTTAGCCACAGGGTGATCCTCATTACCAACAAACACTGTCTGCCTGTGTCCATTCATGCGAATGGACAGTTTGTTACTGGTCATTCCCACATAGAACGCTTCACAGTGTAGGCAGGTCAGTTGGTAAATCACGTGGGTGCTTTCACACGTGGCTCTGCCTTTGATCGTGTACATCTTCCGGGTTACAGGACTGGAATAGGTGGTGGTGGGAGGGTGCATGGGACAGGTTTTACACCGGGGGCGGTTACAGGGGCAGGAGCCAGAGGGTAGGGAAGGTGGTTTGGGGATTTCATAGGGATGAACTAAGAGGTTACGAAGGTTAGGTGGACGGCGGAAAGACACTCTTGGTGGAGTGGGTAGGATTTCATGAAGGATGGATCTCATTTCAGGGCAGGAGTTGAGGAAGTCGTATCCCTGCTGGAGAGCCACATTCAGAATCTGATCCAGTCCCGGAAAGTATCCTGTCACAAGTGGGGCACTTTTGGGGTGGTTCTGTGGAAGGTTCCGGGTTTGAGGAGATGAGGAAGTGGCTCTGGTTATTTGCTTCTGTACCAGGTCGGGAGGGTAGTTACGGGATGCAAAAGCTGTTGTCAGGTTGTTGGTGTAATGGTTCAATGATTCCGGACTGGAGCAGATTCGTTTGGCACGAAGACCTAGGCTGTAGGGAAGGGACCGTTTGATGTGGAATGGGTGGCAGCTGTCATAATGGAGGTACTGTTGCTTGTTGGTGGGTTTGATGTGGACGGACATGTGAAGCTGGCCATTGGACAGGTGGAGGTCAACGTCAAGGAAAGTGGCATGGGATTTAGAGTAGGACCAGGTGAATCTGATGGAACCAAAGGAGTTGAGGTTGGAGAGAAAATTCTGGAGTTCTTCTTCACCGTGAGTCCAGATCATGAAAATGTCATCAATAAATCTGTACTAAACTTTGGGTTGGCAGGCCTGGGTAACCAAGAAGGCTTCCTCTAAGCGACCCATGAATAGGTTGGCGTACGAGGGGGCCATCCTGGTACCCATGGCTGTTCCCTTTAATTGTTGGTATGTCTGGCCTTCAAAAGTGAAGAAGTTGTGGGTCAGGATGAAGCTGGCTAAGGTAATGAGGAAAGAGGTTTTAGGTAGGGTGGCAGGTGATCGGCGTGAAAGGAAGTGCTCCATCGCAGCGAGGCCCTGGACATGCGGAATATTTGTGTATAAGGAAGTGGCATCAATGGTTACAAGGATGGTTTCCGGGGGTAACAGACTGGGTAGGGATTCCAGGCGTTCGAGAAAGTGGTTGGTGTCTTTGATGAAGGATGGGAGACTACATGTAATGGGTTGAAGGTGTTGATCTACGTAGGCAGAGATGCGTTCTGTGGGAGCTTGGTAACCAGCTACAATGGGACGGCCGGGATGATTGGGTTTGTGAATTTTGGGAAGAAGGTAGAAGGTAGGGGTGCGGGGTGTTGGTAGGGTCAGGAGGTTGATGGAGTCAGGTGAAAGGTTTTGTAGGGGGCCTAAGGTTCTGAGGATTCCTTGAAGCTCCACCTGGACATCAGGAATGGGATTACCTTGGCAAACTTTGTAAGTAGTGTTGTCTGAAAGCTGACGCAGTCCCTCAGCCACATACTCCCGACGATCAAGTACCACAGTCGTGGAACCCTTGTCCGCCGGAAGAATGACGATGGATTGGTCAGCCTTCAGATCACGGGTAGTCTGGGCTTCAGCAGTGGTGATGTTGGGAATAGGATTAAGGTTTTTTTAAGAAGGATTGAGAAGCAAGGCTGGAAGTCAGAAATTCCTGGAAGGTTAGGAGAGGGTGATTTTGAGGAAGAGGAGGTGGGTCCCGCTGTGACGGAGGACGGAACTGTTCCAGGCATGGTTCAATTTGGATAGTGTCTTGGGGAGTTGAATCATTAGGAGTAGGATTAGGATCATTTTTCTTCGTGGCAAAGTGATATTTCCAGCAGAGAGTACGGGTGTAGGACAGTAAATCTTTGACGAGGGCTGTTTGGTTAAATCTGGGAGTGGGGCTGAAGGTGAGGCCTTTGGATAGGACAGAGGTTTCGGATTGGGAGAGAGGTTTGGAAGAAAGGTTAACTACTGAATTGGGGTGTTGTGGTTCCAGATTGTGTTGATTGGAATTTTGAGGTTTTGGAGGGAGTGGAGCTGGAAGTGGGAGATTGAGTAGATGGGAGAGACTGGGTTTGTGTGCAATGAGAGGAGGTTGAGGTTTGCTGGAAAGGTTGTGAAGGGTCTTCCTCATCTCCTCAAACTCTGAACCTTCCACAGAAGAACCCCAAAAGTGCCCCACTTGTGAAAGGATACTTTCCGGGACTGGATCAGATTCTGAATGTGGCTCTCCAGCAGGGATACGACTTCCTCAACTCCTGCCCTGAAATGAGATCCATCCTTCATGAAATCCTACCCACTCCACCAAGAGTGTCTTTCCGCCGTCCACCTAACCTTCGTAACCTCTTAGTTCATCCCTATGAAATCCCCAAACCACCTTCCCTACCCTCTGGCTCCTGCCCCTGTAACCGCCCCCGGTGTAAAACCTGTCCCATGCACCCTCCCACCACCACCTATTCCAGTCCTGTAACCCGGAAGATGTACACGATCAAAGGCAGAGCCACGTGTGAAAGCACCCACGTGATTTACCAACTGACCTGCCTACACTGTGAAGCGTTCTATGTGGGAATGACCAGTAACAAACTGTCCATTCGCATGAATGGACACAGGCAGACAGTGTTTGTTGGTAATGAGGATCACCCTGTGGCTAAACATGCCTTGGTGCACGGCCAGCACATCTTGGCACAGTGTTACACCGTCCGGGTTATCTGGATACTTCCCATTAACACCAACCTGTCAGAACTCAGGAGATGAGAACTTGCCCTTCAGCATATCCTCTCTTCTCGCTGTCCGCCAGGCCTCAATCTCCGCTAATTTCTAACTTCAATTTGCCGCCGCTCATAACTCACCTGTCTTTCAACATCATCTTTGCCTCTGTACTTCCGCCCCGACTGACATCTCTGCCCAAACTCTTTGCCTTTACAAATGTCTGCTTGTGTCTGTGTATATGCGGATGGATATGTGCGCGCGCGCGCGCGAGTGTATACCTGTCCTTTTTTTCCCCCCTAAGGTAAGTCTTTCCCCTCCCGGGATTGGAATGACTCCTTACCCTCTCCCTTAAAACCCAAATCCTTTCGTCTTCCCTCTCCTTCCCTTTTTCCTGATGAGGCAACCGGAATAGAGCATGGGAAAATAAACAGAAGGGATGGTTGGGAATTCATGACTTCCAGCTGGACAGGGCAGTGTAGTAACGCAACACTGAAAGTCGAAAATGTGTGCCAGGCTACGTCTCAAACCCAAATTTATAGTTCACATGAGCAGTTGCATTAACCGCTTTGGTCATTTGGCAACTGGCCCCTGACCGACTGAAATTTACTACTCCCTGCATGCTGCAATGCAGTGCCCCTCGTCCATTAACCCCTTACTTGCAAATTATTGATCCCCATATGAGTTCGGATGATATTAGTGCATCCGCACTAAGACAAACGTCAAGGAGCCATCAGACTCTTGTAGAAATGTATACAGGGAGGCGTTAAAAGTCATGGAATACCACTTCAGACCTTTTTTTGCCTGGCACAGTGCAGCTACTCAGTGTGGCATGGACTCACCAAGTCACTGGAAGTCCCCTACAGAAATACTGACCCATGCTGCCTCTACAACCATCCATAATTATGGAAGTGTAGCCAGCGTAGGACTCCGTGCATGAACTGACCTCCCGATTACATCCCATAAATGTTCGGTAAGATTCATGTTGGGTAATCTGAGGGGCCAAATCATTCGATAGACTTGTCCAGTATGTTAATTAAACCAGTCACAAACAAATGTCGCCCAGTGGCACAGTGCATTGTTATGCATAAAAAATTCCATCGTTACTTGGTAATATGAAGTCCATGAATGGCTGCAAGTAGCCAAACATAACTGAAGACCCAATCAATTCCATGTGAATACAGCCCACACCATTACGGAGTCACCACCAGCTTGCACAGTACCTTGTGGACAACCAGGGTCCATGGCTTTGTGGGGTTTGATCATACTTTAACCCTACTGTCAGCTCTTACTAACTGAAACGGGGACTCATCTGACCAGGGCGAGGTTTTCCAGTTGTCTAGGGTCCATCCGATATGGTCACAATCCCATGAGAGGTGCTGCAGGCATACTTGCATTAGCCAGGTGCACTCAGATTGGCTGGCTGCTGCTGTAGCCCACTAATGTCAAATTTCAACATGCTATCCTAATGTGTACATTCATTGTACATCCCACAATGATTTCTGTGGTTATTTCAAACAGTATTTTATTGTCTGTCAGCACTGACAACTCTACACAAACGCCGCTGCTCTCAGTATTTAAGAGAAGGTCATTGGCCACTACTACATCTGGAGTGCGAGGTAATGCCTGAGATTTGATGTTCTAGGCACTCTCTTGACACTGTCAATCTTGGAATATTGAATTCCCTAACAATATCCGAAATGGAATGTCCCACGCATCTAGCTACAACTATCGTTCCATATTCAAAGCCTTTTAATCCCCGTCGATGGCCATTAATAATGTCAGACACCTTTTCACGATTCATCTGAGTACAAATGACAGCTTGCCAATGCTCTACTCTTTTTATCTTAGGTGCATAACACTACCGCCATCTGTATACGTGCACATTGCTATCACATGACTTTTGTCACCTCAGCCTATATTTGGGTGGTATCTGTCCCGTCTGATGCGTCCTCTGATGGACATCACTAATGCTGACCCTAAAATTACAGGTTTGTTTAACTAACATATTCATATTAATTCGTGTTATTCTACATTTAGAGCTAGTTGCCCCTCATCACATGAACAAGAGATTTTTTTCTGAATCACCTTGTATTACCCTACAGTTAACAAACTTCAACACCTTCCTACACACCACAGCATCATCAGTAAACAACCTCTCAGGCTGCTGCCCAACCTGTCCACCACATAAGTTATGTATATGTGAGACCTAGTCAAAAAAATTCTGGAACATTCATACTTTGCACCAATAGTGAGTTGGAGTGAAATGCGGTTGGCATGCCTGCACATGCCTGTGTTTAATGTGTAACAGCGAAGTTTCACTGTTGTATGTCTGTTAGTTATTGTTCAGTGCTGTATTAAGTAGAGTGCCGAGTCGGACAGGTTGCAAATTTTGAGATGGGGGAGTTAAAGGAGCAATGCATCTGCATTAAATTTTGCTTTAGACTCAAGTAAACCTTTACACAGACACACCAAATGATGCAGGAAGCCTACAGTGATGAGTGCTGAAGCCGTACTCAGTGTTACAAATGGTTCACATGGTTTAAAAAAGGCTGGACGAAAACTAAATACGACCTTCATTCAAGACGTCTTTCGACATCTACCAATGAAACTCATGTCGGGAACATCAACGAAATTGTGTGTGCCAATCGAAGACTGACTCTTTGAGAGATTGCACAACAATGTAACATTTCACTTGGATCATGTCATGAAATCCTGACACAGCATTTTGAACTGCGTTGTGTTGCCACCAAGTTCATCCCACAGCTCATGAATTAAGAACAGTAGACCTTCGCCTCACAATCTGTGAAGAGCTTTTGGATCATGCAAATGAGAACGAGACATTCCTAAAGAGAATCATAAGTGATGATGGGTCGTGGGACTATTGTTACGATGCTGAGATCAAAGTTCAATTTTCACAATGGGTCGGGAAAGGTTCTCCAAGACAAAAAAAAGCTCATCAGGTCATGTCAAATGTCAAAGCCACGCTGATAGTTTTCTTTGACTTTGAAGGATTAGTTCATCATAAATTCTTGCCACAGAGACAAATTGTTAATCAATGGTACTGTTGGGACATGTTACGACACCTGTGAGGAAGGTTAAGTGTAGAAAAATTTTGTGGACAAAGTTTCAGAATTTTCTGAATAGGCCTCATGAAAAATAATAGCAGTCCTATCACATTCCCTGGGGTATTCCTGATGATAATCTTGTCTCTGATGAACACTCACCATAGAGGACAACATTGACGGGGTTCTATAATTAAAAAGTCTTCGAGCCACTTGCATACCTGTGAACCTATTCCATATGTTCACACCTTCATTAGAAGTTTGCTCCGGGGCACTGTGTCAAATGCTTTTCAGAAGTCTAGAAATACAGAATTCTCCCTGTAGTCCTTCATCCATAATTCACATTATGTCGTGTGAGAAATGGACAAGCTGAGATTAAAACATGCGATTCTCTCTAAAACAGTGCTAACTCATAGTCCTGAGTTTTTTTGGACCAATGCTGCAGAGTATTCTTTGTAAAACTGAATTGGGTTTCCAGCCAGACTGGCGACTTATTTGTTTTCAACTCTTAAGTTGTTTCTTTATGCCAGGGATCCTTATCATTACGTTGTCCAAATGGGATTCAGTGCAACTGTCAAAACAAAGATATGTGTTTACAATTCTCCTGCGTGAATTATATATCTTAAATGCAAAATTTAAAACTTCGGCTTTCATTTTGCTATCTTCTAATGGCACACTGGACTGGTCAACAAGTGACTAGATGGAAGGCTTAGACCTACTTAGTAATTCTGCATAGGATTTCTAAGGTTACCAGCCAGATCTTTTGCCAAGGTAGAACAGTGGAAGTTATATGGTTTAGATCTTTTCACAGACACAAGAATCTTTACTAACCTTTGTCTGTCGTCATTTGGGCATTCTCTTTTGAAATGAAATGCAACTGTCTTTGCTTTCTCAGCATTTTCAAACTTAGTTGTTAAATCATGGTGGGTTATGCTTAACTTTTCTATTCCTGTTGTTATGTGGGGCTAAGATAGGCACAAGATGTCGATCTTTTCAGAGCTTTCTAAATTTTTCAGACATGAAGCTCCCTCTAATATTTTGATGAATTCTTCTCAGGTTATCAACTAAGTAGTGGCGTCGTCTTGTCGTGACAAGACGACGCCACCACTCGACTGGTAACCCGAGAAGAATTAATCAGTGGAATACGCCGAGAAAGACTGAAATCTCTAATATTTTGATGAAATACCGTCTGAATCCTAATTCTAACTTAATAAAGGTATCTCTCCGACACCCGTAACCACAGTGCTTTGCATGATGTTGCCCCCCCTCCCCCAAATCATTTTCAGAAAGAAGCTCAGCCAACCTATCTTTCCATCTACATCTACATCTACATTTATACTCCGCAAGCCACCCAACGGTGTGTGGCGGAGGGCACTTTACGTGCCATTGTCATTACCTCCCTTTCCTGTTCCAGTCGCGTATGGTTCGCGGGAAGAACGACTGTCTGAAAGCCTCCGTGCGCGCTCTAATCTCTCTAATTTTACATTCGTGATCTCCTCGGGAGGTATAAGTAGGGGGAAGCAATATATTTGATACCTCATCCAGAAACGCACCCTCTCGAAACCTGGCGAGCAAGCAACACCGCGATGCAGTGCGCCTCTCTTTCAGTCTGCCACTTGAGTTTGTTAAACATCTCCGTAACGCTATCATGGTTACCAAATAACCCGTGACGAAACGCGCCGCTCTTCTTTGGATCTTCTTTATCTCCTCCGTCAACCCGATCTGGTACGGATTCCACACTGATGCGCAATACTCAAGTATAGGTCGAACAAGTGTTTTGTAAGCCACCTCCTTTGTTGATGGACTACATTTTCTAAGGACTCTCCCAATGAATCTCAATCTGCTACCCGCCTTACCAACAATTAATTTTATATGATCATTCCACTTCAAATCGTTCCACACGCATACTCCCAGATATTTTACAGAAGTAACTGCTACCAGTGTTTGTTCCGCTATCATATAATCATACAATAAAGGATCCTTCTTTCTATGTATTCGCAATACATTACATTTGTCTATGTTAAGGGTCAGTTCCCACTCCCTGCACCAAGTGCCTATCCGCTGCAGATCTTCCTGCATTTCCCTACAATTTTCTAATGCTGCAACTTCTCTGTATACTACAGCATCATCCGCGAAAAGCCGCATGGAACTTCCGACACTATCTACTAGGTCATTTATATATATTGTGAAAAGCAATGGTCCCATAACAATCCCTTGTGGCACGCCAGACGTTACTTTAATGTCTGTAGACGTCTCTCCGTTGATAACAACATGCTGTGTTCTGTTTGCTAAAAACTCTTCAATCCAGCCACACAGCTGGTCTGATATTCCGTAGGCTCTTACCTTGCTTATCAGGCGACAGTGCGGAACTGCATCGAACGCCTTTCGGAAGTCAAGGAAAATAGCATCTACCTGGGAGCCTGTATCTAATATTTTCTGGGTCTCATGAACAAATAAAGCGAGTTGGGTCTCACACGATCGCTCCATGTTAATTCCTACATAGTAGATTCTGGGTTTCCAAAAATGACATGATACTCGAGCAAAAAACATGTTCTAAAATTCTACAACAGATCGACGTCAGAGATATAGGTCTATAGTTTTGCACTTCTGCTCGACGACCCTTCTTGAAGACTGGGACTACCTGTGCTCTTTTCCAATCATTTGGAACCTTCCGTTCATCTAGAGACTTGCGGTACACGGCTGTTAGAAGGGGGGCAAGTTCTTTCGCGTACTCTGTGTAGAATCGAATTGGTATCCCGTCAGGTCCAGTGGACTTTCTTCTGTTGAGTGATTTCAGTTGCTTTTCTATTCCTTGGACACTTATTTCGATGTCAGCCATTTTTTCGTTTGTGTGAGGATTTAGAGAAGGAACTGCAGTGCGGTCTTCCACTGTGAAACAGCTTTGGAAAAAGGTGTTTAGTATTTCAGCTTTACGCGTGTCATCCTCTGTTTCAATGCCTTCCTCATCCCGGAGTGTCTGGATATGCTGTTTCAATCCACTTACTGATTTAACGTAAGACCAGAACTTCCTAGGATTTTCTGTCAAGTCGGTACATAGAATTTTACTTTCGAATTCACTGAACGCTTCACGCATAGCCCTCCTTACGCTAACTTTGACATCGTTTAGCTTCTGTTTTTCTGAGAGGTTTTGGCTGCGTTTAAACTTGGAGTGAAGCTCTCTTTGCTTTTGCAGTAGTTTCCTAACTTTGTTGTTGTACCACGGTGGGTTTTTCCCGTCCCTGACCGTTTTACTCGGCACGTACCTGTCTAAAACGCATTTTACGACTGCCTTGAACTTTTTCCATAAACACTCAACATTGTCAGTGTCGGAACAGAAATTTTCGTTTTGATCTGTTAGGTAGTCTGAAATCTGCCTTCTATTACTCTTGCTAAACAGATAAACTTTCCTCCCTTTTTTTATATTCCTATTTACTTCCATATTCAGGGATGCTGCAACGGCCTTATGATCACTGATTCCCTGTTCTGCGCTTACAGAGTCAAAAAGTTCGGGTCTGTTTGTTATCAGTAGGTCCAAGACGTTATCTCCACGAGTCGGTTCTCTGTTTAATTGCTCAAGGTAATTTTCGGATAGTGCACTCAGTGTAATGTCACTCGATGCTCTGTCCCTACCACCCGTCCTAAACATCTGAGTGTCCCAGTCTATATCTGGTAAATTGAAATCTCCACCTAAGACTATAACATGCTGAGAAAATTTATGTGAGATGTATTCCAAATTTTCTCTCAGTTGTTCTGCCACTAATGCTGCTGAGTCGGGAGGTCGGTAAAAGGAGCCAATTATTAACCTAGCTCGGTTGTTGAATGTAACCTCCACCCATAATAATTCACAGGAACTATCCACTTCTATTTCACTACAGGATATGCTACTACTAACAGCGACAAATACGCCACCACCGGTCGCATGCAATCTATCCTTTCTAAACACCGTCTGTGCCTTTGTAAAAATTTCGGAAGAATTTATCTCTAGCTTCAGCCAGCTTTCTGTACCTATAACGATTTCAGCTTCGGTGCTTTCTATCAGCGCTTGAAGTTCCGGTACTTTACCAATGCAGCTTCGACAGTTTACAATTACAATACCGATTCAGATGTAGACCATGTCCAGCGTATCCCCAGTCCTCTACTGCAGCAACATGCACAACACTCATATGAGATTTCATTTAACTCACCAGCAGCCTCCTCAACTCAGCTTAACAAGGCTCACAGCAGTATTAACCCAGGGCTGGTAATAGCACTGAAGAACCTCCACAAAACTCACATCTGTGTGTGTAGTTGTGACTCTTATTTCATCCAGGTCATCAGTCATGCTGTAACTACTGTTCTTTGCCAGGCTGTGCCCCATTGAAATCATCATACTGTAATGCTTCACCACAGGCACACTTATATACACAACTGATAATGGACCTAGCATTCATTAACAGTGACATCTAGCATCTGGATAGTGTGAGCAATTTCATGCACTTTCAATCCTCCATGACTATTTTGTGCACTTTCGCAATGATTTCTGGAGTAGAGACACACCTTGGCCAACCACTGTGCTGATCTTCATCTAAGCTCTCCCAACCAAATTTAAATTCATTTGTCCACTTGGCAACAGTTAAATATGAAGGAGCAGAGTCCCCCAGGGTATTTTGGAAAACGGCATAAATGTCCTTTGCTTTCATACTTTTCTTTATGGAGTACTTAATCACTGCTCAAATCTCGTGTTCCCCTCTAAGCCCAGTTAAAGAAGTATGGGCTGGCTGCTCTCCTTGGGTACTACTTAAAAACTTATAGTGCTTGTCTTGTACATACTCTCATTACCTGTGGACTGGCTAAAATACAGGGTTTCTTGGAAGTACACAAATACATAGTAGAAATTTCAAAACTTTTTTTAAATTTATTGGACTTTTTACTTTAAATATAAGAATTTTGGCAATAGTTCTGGTGTTCAAATACAAACTCCATTAGCAAACATGATATTTCTGTTTAAAATTCTCTTACGGCCAATTTACTTTTAAAGAAATGAACAAAACAAGAACAAAGCAAAATTTAGTGTTCATGGTGGAATACTCTGTTATAGAAGCTGAAACATGGAGATATAGCTAACCCAACATTGCACTCACTGGAAACATATGCTGGGACTGATATCATGATTTACCTGCAGGGAAATCCTTCACAACACAATCTGCAAAAATATTATGATAAACATGTGAACTGAATTGTCATCAAATATTTAGTTGTCATCTGCAGACTTGTCAAGGACTTTGTAAATCATTTGCTCCAGTCATTCCTCCTCTTCACTGCACATTTTGAACACAAAATCAACACAAATCACACGAAACACAGAAAAGTTCAATGTCGAAAGTCAGAAAATGCCTACGAAACAATATTCAATACTATATCATAACTGACGTGACATAATATTAAGTCTGCTGCACATTCCCATTTCCTATAAGCATCATAATATTACATCACCCGCACCCTACATGTTAAAGATTCCTATCAATAGAAAAACAGTAGACTAATGAATGTGTAACTTTTTTGTGTCCAATCAAACTGGGTCTTGCAGCAAGGTTGGGAAGAATCACTATATGAGGTCAGGTTGATGGCTAGGCACTGATGACAGTTTACTATCAATTTGTCTTTGCAGGTGGACATCTGTACAAGAATGCATGTTCCTTCTCACAAAAGCTTTCATTTTAAAGGAAATAGTAGTCTTCACAATAACTGGTAACTCATTAAGTCCTGTACTTATAGAGGAGCATCAATCAGGGAACCTATAATTGGGGAATATAATTGCATTATCACTGCCCCTCAGTCGTCTTGGAAATATAAACATAGTCAGTACTCAAATTTAGACACTTTATAACAAACTTTTTTGTGTCAGTTTGTTTTGGTTCACTTTTCCACTAGTTTTTATATGATTTTTTTAATCATAAAATCGATATCATCATCCCTTGTGAGTGTAGCATTACAGGTGACAAAAAATGCAAAGGAATCAACTAGTTTAAAAACAGACACTACAGCACATTGCTGAGGGTTTAATCTGTCAATGGCTGGTATGGACGGCTGAAACTGGTCATAAAATGTGACTGTCTTGTGACTAAAATATTTATGAGTAATACATCGTCAGTTTACACCAACTGTATCATGCTTCAATAGCTGTAATTTACTCAAGATGCTCGACGGTGTTCAGATTGAGATTTTTTATGAGATCAGTTTAGGAAACACATCCTCTTCTTTTTTCTGTTCTGAACTGCAATTATCAAAGCACTGTGGATAGGAGCATTTTTTTCTTCCAGTTCTTCCCAGTGAAGCATTTCAACAGTATGACACGTCTTAACTAGAAAGGATAACATTTCCATAACACTAGACAAGCCAATGACTGTTTAAAGGCTTATTGTCAAAATAACTTATTTTCTAGCTGTTTGAGCTGTCACCGACCACTTTCAGATTAAAAGACAGACACTGACGTCTACTCCAAGCACAGAAGAAGCCACTCTGACAACCAGCAATTTTGCATTGAAATTATTGTAATTACACCAGAAAACAAATTATTTTTAAAACACCCTTATTGTTCCAACACACACTGCTCACATTTACACACCACTGGATGTGCTTTCAATAATACGCACTTACAGACTCTTGGACGGATGGCATTCATTTACATCTATTTCTTAATTCCGAAGTATTCTGTAATAGACTTTATTTTTACAATAGTGAACATCTTGGCAAACCTTGCTCATTATGCAACAGAAGGAGCAAATATTTATAGTACCTTGTACTACAAGACTTAATTGCTGTATCACTTTCTTCATACCTTTTAATACATTGGCATCAAAAAATGTCAAATACTGTGAAAATAAAAATGAAATGTTAATTTTGATTATGTTAATTAACCACAAAAACATACCATTACATTAACAATGGCAACAACACCATCACCAAATATTTGGGTAATTTCTATAAAAATTCCATTATACTTAATCCACATCAGTAACAGTGTCTAGATTTTCCATACAAATTGTCTGTTATGCAGTCATTTTACAGAGTAAAAGGGAGTGGGGAAGCCTCTCTCAAATCATCATCTTACCTCTGCCTGATGTGAACGGGAATGAGCACATATGCTACAGCTAAGTTATAATTTCACTAACTGCTAGGTAGCTCTTTTCATGAACCACAGTCTACTGTCAAGCATTTTGTCGACACTAATACAAATGAATAACTGTCCTCCGCCATGAAATATCAGCACAAGCCTGTTCCCAATTTTTGGTAAACTCATAAGAAACTAAAATTGTCAGAAACTTAAGTCAAATATCATCTGTCAATGGGCATGACAAGAGAGAAACATTAAACTAAAATGTGAACTTTACCTGCAGAAGGGAAATACTGAATAAGGAAGCAGCATGGATAAAAACAGACAGACATAATTCACTTCATAACATAGATGAAAGTAGTCCCGATACATGGAGAAATTAACCATGTGGGGGGGGGGGGGGGGGGGGGGAATCTGACCAAAGCCTGAGAGACTTAAATATAAAACTACTGTAAGCCAAAACTGCAAAAAATTGTGTACATTACAACTCCCATAACAGCAATTGCAAACGTTTCATAATCAGTCATGGCTATTAAATATCAAAACTTAACTGTAACATCTTCATTAGTTATTTTGAGTGTTTTCTTCCTTTCTTTTTTCCGGGGGTATTCAAATAATGTTTATCATTACACTAATAAAAGAGTGAATATTGATTGTACATGTTGGTTTGTTCAGGCTCAAAGGTTACATTACCACTACAAATTCCCACTTTGCAAGCTGGTGACATGATATTACAGCATTAATATTAACCATCTGACTTACATGTGAAGCGGACACTCCGACAACATGCCTGTGGGACTCTGGAATGTTGGCTGCTCTGGAATTGGCACCATTTTCTGGAGGACTGTTTGAACCGGATCGAGACTTTACAGATGCTTCGTAAGGTGCTAAAAATTGGCTTGTTTCATTTGCGAATACCCTGAAAAAATATCAGATCTCTAAAATGAGCAATACTTCATCAGTTTGTATGTGCAGAGACATTAGAGCCAATAAATACATTTGACAACTAGCAAACACTTGTCAGGATACAGTGAGACACAGTTTTTTGTGTCATTGGGTTGTATCGATAATAATTTAATAATCTTGTATTTCAGACGTATACAACTGGTGTCAGACAGCCAACAGATAACTCAAGAATATAAAAAGACAAGCTGCCTACAAATGACCTTTTTGAAGGTGATTTGGCACCCAGAATGAAGGAAATATCACTGAAATTTCTTCAAATAGTAACCGAAATGCATAACTGACACATAAATAAGGACAGATTTGTAAAAGCAACTAGATATAAAAGCTGGCCCCCCAAAAATCGCTACACCAATGATTAAAAAGGCAATTGCATCAAGTGGATTGTACTAGGTGGTTATAATTAAAGTGTAGCTACTCATGGAGGTCGAGTGTGGGCTGTGGATTAATGTGGAACCAATGTACAATTGGGGGGGGGGGGGGGGGGGGGGGGGGGGGGGGAAGGTTCCAATTTTGGCCACCTGATGCAAATCTGGTGTTGTACAGCATCTCATCGATGTATCTCCAGTGCTCAAGCTGAACAAACTGTGTAAGCGGTGGTTAATAACAAAATCAACATTATGCCTTTCTCATTTGTTTGTCCACCTCTGCCCACATCCCATTCCTAATCCATTACATATGGAAATATTTATATACTACCTTCCTTGCACTAACAGAGCCAGATTTGCACCTGGTGGCCAAAACAGGAACTATTTTTTTCCCAGGGTAAATCAGTTCTGCATTAATGCATTAGCCTATTTACCAAGTTTTGCTACCACACAATAATTACAGTCCACGCTGGACCTCTGTCAGTAGCTGCAGCTACACTTTAATTATAACTGACTGGTATGATTCAAATAGAGAAAAAGTGGCTTAAAATAGTGAACTGGTGACAAGAAACATGTTCATTTGTCTACCACAAAACTACCGAAGGAACAATTTCTACTTAGCAACCAACATATGTAGTTGCAAAACTGTAAGCTTTAGAAATCAGGGGTTCAGTCATGTGACAAAGGAGAAAAGAACTGTTTGGAAGAAATTAAGCTTACGATTCTCATCAAGGATGAATTAAGTAAATCACTCAGGGTACGGAGAGCACAGTAAGGTAGGATGAGAGTGAAATCAACACTGAAAGTCCAAGGATCGATAACATTTGAGACCTAATTCTCCATGTGAGCAGCTGGACAACTTCCCTAATCATTCATATTTCTTCGAGCCCTTTCTTCCATTTTGCTAAATGAAGGACAAAGGGACCTCTGGTGCCAGACGCCAGAATTTGGTTGACACATTCTACAATAGGCAAGTATTGCAACAAGTTGTACCCTCCTCTGTCACTTTAAAGAAGCCGATACTTCCTGGATTGAAGTTAGGTGGTATTGGACATAATCTTGTCAAATAAGTCAGTGAGAACAGAACACACCATGAGATGTATTCTTATTATGAGTCAACAGCCGAGCAGATACATGCCAATTCAAACTGAATGGAATGCTATTATATTTGAGAGTTTGAAATGTCAAGGATAAACACCCTTGGCATCAACTTCATACAAAAGTTAGATCAGCTGTCATCTCAGATCCCACAATTAGTTAATATTGAAGTTGATGCTTGTCAATTTGAGATTTTCAGAGTATTCCCAGAGGTGTGGAGGTGTGGTGCAGTAATGTATTACATGCAACTAACAGCATATGCTACTGTGAAACTATATTAATAAAAGAACTAAATGACATCAGAAGTTTTGGTCACCATTTCTAAGTACTCAAAGCATTTTATTCTGTACCTGAATGCTGATGTCAATTGTAGCATCTAAAACAGATGAAACAGTTTGACACAATTTTGAAGTATGAGAAGTATGTCTATTATCCATTATAGTAATGACTGACCTCATGAACGAGCTCATATTCTAGTTACATCATCATGTGGCTAACACCAACGTGTCATCATCTTGCCGGAATTGTGGAAATGTCTACTTTTATTCAGTGTACGAATATTACATTTTTGAGGGAAATGGGGTGTCTTACACACTAATATTGGAAGGAAAAGCTTTTTTTGGCGAGTGTCAAATCTGGTGAGTCATACATGTCGTATTGTAATCAGGAGAAAAATTTCCCTTACACAGTTGAAGGATACAAACATTCTCTACCTACATGCAAAATTTCATTGCTTTCCAATTAGCCCTCTTGTCCTAATAACAGTGGACGTAAATTGCTGTAGTTCGCCTAATGGCAATGTGTATTACCAAGACGAGAAGTGCAAATGCAAGTTCTATGGTTTTCACAGCTGTTACATTTTTATGCACATTATCTACATAGACTGTTAATATCACGTGTTTTATTTATTTGCTTTGCTCGAGTACAGTATGTTGCTGGACCTCTGAGCAGAACTTCCGTATCATTATTCACTGTTGCTATGTTTACATTGTAGTCTTCCTTCAGATATGAAAAAATCGTACAGCCTGTCATCGTTTTGTACTTATGTTGGTCAGCCTTCATGATAAAATCAGTGGCTTCTTACTTGTATGAAACTACGAATCATTTGTGGAGATGTCAAAAGTCCAGGGTGATCAGTAGCTTCCGGTATGTGTGTTTACTTCGAGACTGTAAAAGAGCGGGTCACAAGCAAGTCTGTATTGAAGCCAGTATAGAGAACTTTAGACTGTGTCAGTATTAATGAAAGAATAGTCAAGTGAATTTCTCAAGAAAGTACAGAAACTTCATGTCTTTTATTGCCAAAAGGGGGTACTAGCAGGCAACAGACATTTGCTTTGGACGAGTTTACATAGGGAATCTCAAGAAAGAAAATCCAGGACTTCTACGTGGGGAAGCTATTTCCAACAGTGGCTACAGCATTGTTAGAAGTTAAAGACTGAAGTAGAAGACTTTCCTGAACAACTCCTTCACATTATATTTGGAAACTGGGTTTCAGATACAGAAAGTTCAAGAAAAAACCTGTGCTGATGAGAAATAACCAAATAGCAGGATACAGAAACAAGTTACTGCGGGAAATAAGACATTTGCCAAACCCTGGATGGAGTGTTCATCACACTGATGAGATTTGGTGTAGCGCAAATCATTACAGCAAGTTAGGATGGCAGAAACAAAAAATGCCTTATGCAGCACAAAATATGATTATCATAGAGCTAAGTGTTCAAGAATGGAATGGCTGGCAAGGTAGAATTCAAACACCACCCAGTTCTGCAAAAAGGGTTATAAGATGCCACACTGGAAACGAAGATGGGTTCGTGCAAAATGCTGGCTTACATTTTACTGGACAACAAGAAGGTGAAGATTGTCATTCTGAGATGAATGCTAGATATCGTACAAAGAGGGGGGTAGGAGCATTCTCAAAGAATTAGCAAACAGATAGGATTGATATCACACAATGATAAATCCAGTATCACAAAATCCATTTACAGAATAGAGGAAGGATTCTGTTATTGAATGGGTGGAAAGCAATAATGTAGAGTTTCCATTTGATGCTGCACCATATTAGGAATTTACTAAAGCAGCATCACTGGAACATGCACGACTGCACTTTAGGTTACAATAACACCTTTTGGAAGGGTATTGCACGAAATTTAACTTCTATGGTTCCCTGTGGTGTACTGCGAATTCATCACCACTGAACTTGTTTGGGAATTCTTATTTGGGCATTTTTCAAGAACATGGCAGCAAAGGAGAACAAGAATTTTAAGATAAATGATACTTTATACTTGCATCACTGCATTCTGGAAAGTGTTTCCCATAACGTCTGGAGGAATTCAGTGACTCATGTACACACATGTGAACACAGTTACGCACAAGGAGTCCACGGTCTTAACACTGCAACTGAGCCACTGCCGATCCAATTAGATGACAGCAAAAGCAGTTAAGACAGGGCTTACTTCATCATTCTTTGCTGCAAAATTTATTAGAGCTAAACGATTTCCCCAGTTACCGTTAAAATTTACAATACATGTCCATGTTCATTCACTGAAAGCTGCTCATCTATCGAGCATTTTATGTTGCCATTCTTCCTGGTGAATAAATGCATTTCATGCATTACAAAAATGGCAGTATGCTGGTATGACAACTATGCTCCACAAGAGCCCTTACATATATACTGGTTGATAATGCAATTGCTTTACAAACTCTTAACTAGGAATGTATTCCCAGAATACATTCCCACTCTGCAGAGGACTGTACACTGATTTGTAACTTCCTGGTAGTTTTAATCTGCCAAGAAGTTTCAGATACAAAGAAACTATATGGAAAAATAAACATGAGAATTCATCCAATCACCTAGAGTGTCATTACAGATTGTGATGACAGAACATATTAAACACAATATCATTTTTACTTACTTATTGAAAGCTGACGTATCACTCATGTTCCGTCTATGGCCTTTTGGTGGAGCCAGAGTTGGTGAGCTGGGAGGAGTGGAAGTTGTTATGCACTGGGAAACAGCCTCCAGCTTGTGAGGAACAACCTTAGAAAATGCTAATGACGCTGGGGCAGCTGACTGCGGACTCTGGGTTGCAGGTGCAATAGATTCACCACTTTCGTCCCGAAATGGGTCTGGAAAACCTGAAAGCATGAGTCGTATTTAGAAAATGCAAGAATTGCAACGCCATATTTTACAAATACTGAACAATAGAAAATTTCTTAATATTAACACTTTGTCTGCTGTAAAATGTGGTAGATGCAATACTGTTTTTTGTGAAACATACAAAGAAAATGTGTTTTTTGCCACAATTATAAACACAAAACTTCGAACAATGAGGAGAATAGAAAGGAATACAGTGACCATCCAAACTGCAGTCAATGTTTATACCAGTGAGCTAACTGAAGAAAACATGCATTACGCCAACTGAAGACGGGCGAAATACAAAAATAAAAATTCACAAGTTGCTATATTTCTTACAATAATCAATTCAATATATCTTCGTTAGTTATTAGATCATCTGAGCTACTCAGTGCTCTTCTGTTGCACCACATTTCAAAAGCTTATGTTCACTTTACAACCTGTTCTCAAGGTGCTATGAACTCTTATTCAACTAATCTTCCAAGTCATTTGCAATCTCCAAAAGAATTAAAATGTCATTGGCAAATCTCAAAAGTATTTCTTCTCTCTGAATTTTAATTGTTTTCTAAATTTCTACTCTGTTTCCCTTACTGCTTGCTGACTGAACAACTTTAGGATAAGTTAGGTTATCCTATCTCACTTCCTTCTCATCACTTGCCTCCATGCCATGCCCTTCGATTCTTAGAGCCGTGGTCTTCTTTCTATACAAACTGATGACAATCTCACGCTCTCCGTATTTCATTCCTGATAACTTCAAAATTTCACACCAGGTATTTTAGTCAATTTTCTCAAAAGATTTTTCTTGTAAATCCACCAATTCTATAAACATAGATGTGTACTTCTTCAATCTCTCTTCCAAAACAAATAATACGCCTTAGTATTGTCTGATGTGTTTCTGTAGTTCTTCGGAACCATCTACATCTATATGGATACTCTGTGAATCACAATGAAGTGCCTGACAGAGGGTCCATAGAACCACCTTAACAATAATTCTCTATTATTCCAATTTTTAACACTTTCAACACTACCCTCTTTACACCCGGCACTTGGCAGTGAACTGGCATATTTAATGGATGTTTGAAATTAGATTGCAAAGAACAGGAAAATGATAGAAATATGGTTCTTGCATCATTTAAAAGGAAAAAGTCTGAGTTTTACATGAATGTGAGTTTATTTTACAATATAAAATACAAATGGGTGTTATAATTTAAAAAAACGAAACACAAAAATGTCGTCGATAAAAAAGTTTTACATTGTCTCTCTCGAGTAATGCCATTATTACTATATCTAAATTTAAAGCAATATATCACTGGACTGTCTAACTGCAGGTACCTGTAAACTAGAGTATTTTAATAGTTTAGATGTAGTTAGCCTTTGTGTGAAAATCCTGGAAACATTGTGGGATGCAAAGGCCATCGCCACAGTCATTGCACCACCATCTACTTTCCTTCCCGATGTGCTTACCCGTCTCTTTCTACCCCCTGTCTGAACATACTTCGAAATACCTAGTAGTATTCACCTTGTTTGCAGTGGGTGGGACCTTCTCTGGAAAGTGCCTTGCAAATGTCCTCTCAATTTGTGAGGATGAAGTGGCTTGTTGCTGAAAAATATTTCCGCCCTTCTCAGCCAGTTTCTTCCCCCCTTTGTGAATAAAGTCTACTAGGGATACATTCTTCCTGGTCTTCTCTTTATATAAAATAAAACTGTTGACAGTTGACACGATAAACAAGCGGAAAAACAGCTTTTTCCACCACTTCACAGTTTTTCGGGCAAACGGATAATAGCTGGAGAACTGATCTGCTCTGTCAACCCGAGCTTTATTCTTATTGTAATCAATAATAACGTCTAGCTTTACAATTTCTGCTATTCCACCTTTGGTCCTCACTTGAATACTAGTACTGGTGGAACGACAAAAAACATCTCGTTTTGACTTCCACTTCACTGCCAAAGTGTTTCCTCTGAAAAACTATCTTTTTTTTTTAGTTTCAGTGTTTTGAATATTCGTCGCAAACATTTCCTGTTTTTCATTACAGTTCCCACTCCAAGAGCTTTATTTTCCCACAACATGTCCAAAAGAGATGGTTTGGTGTACTACCTATCCATATAAATGCAATGTACTTTGCCAAAGTACTATGAACACAACCTTTTTACAAGGCCCTCGATACTGTTGTCAACACTGCCTGCAGAACCTATATATATCACATTTCATTATGTAACCAGTTGATGAATTGCAGAGAGCATACAATTTTATTCCAAATTTACTGGATTTGTTTTTCACGTATGCTCTGAAGCGTGTTCTACCACGAAAGGGACACATTGCCTCATCTATTGTCAGATTCATGCCTGGGTGAAAACTAATTTTGCTTTTATTCACAAAGAAATCAAACAAAGGCCTCACTTTGTGAAGTAGGTCGTGCTTTTCTTCGCCTCTGCTAATGAGCGTAACATTGTCATTCAAGTGCAACATCAACAATGTAGCAAATTTACTCGCAAATCCTGTCTGCAAAATCGGGTCTGTTGACCAATAATCACTGATTTTCAGCAATTTGACGACGCACATAGGCAAAACAATACTGAGAGACCAGTAAATCTCTTGCAATTTTACTGCAGACCATTTATGCCAAACAGAGTTTATTTTCAGACTACGTTTGCGTTTCATTGCCGTAATGACGTTACCAGCGCACCGATTCGTTTCACTTTTGATGAGCCGAATAAGGTCGTCATCACAGAAATTAAAATATCGAAGCTCCTCAGTGGCATCTGAAAAATGCGATGCTACGCCGACTACTTCCTGGAAATCCGGCAGTGCTGGCTGATCGTCTGGTTCCGACCAATCTTGCTCTTTGTGCTCAGTGAGCCACACACGACCAGGTACCGCAGATGGTGACTGACGGTCTGTACCATTGTCCACATAGAAAAAATAATGCTAAGATTGGTACAAAAAGGTACTAAATGCAAGTGAAGTAATGAACTCTATTCACAATACAAAATGCGGTAATGGACTCTTCACTTTATAAACAATTGAGACATATACATACCTGAATCATCACTTGTACTTTCGTCTGGAGAGTACGAATCCTCTTTCTCAGAATAGTCAATTTCAGATCCTGCATCTCCATAAAGAGTATCTAAGATCTCTGCCTCCATTAACTTGCTGCGCCATATTTTCACAATCGTAAACACCTGTGAATGAACTGCAGGTAACTTCGTCTTTGCAGTGCTCACAACCCCTCCCAGGATGAGATAGCCGATAAGCGCTTGCCTCTTGCGGAAGAAGAATGAAATACCTCCACATTAGTTGACAAAACTGCTTCGGAGACCCCCTAAACGCGCTTACGGAGCCAAAGAAATTCTCGCCAACGTCAGGGCGGCCGCGCCCGTATGGCATACGGGCACCGTGCTGTAAGTGTTAACAGCGAGTGGAAAAAACGAACACCTATATCTTTCTGCAGGAGCTCTGATGTTCCTTATTTTATTATTATGATCATTTCTCCCAATGTAGGTTGGCATCAACACAACATTTTCACATTCGGAGGAGAAAGTTGGTGATTGAAATTTCTTGAGAAGATTCCACCACAACGAAACACGCCTTTATTTTAATGATGCTCTCCCTAAATCCTGTGTCATATCAGTGACACGCTCCCCCCATTTCTCGATAATCCAAAACGTGCTGCCCCTCTCTGAACTTTCTCAATGCACTCCATTAATCCTGTATGGTAAGATTCCCACACCATGCAGCAGTACTCCAAAATAGGATGGAAAAGCATATATACTTCATGTGAGCAAAGAGCTAGTTGTATTCCACAAGAACTATGTTTTCTAAATCGGCAGTGAGCGTATGTAATAGACCATTCTCTTCCAGTTAATTCATAATGTTCCAACACCACGTGTATTCCAAAATGATGCTGTACAGCAACGTTAATGATGTGGGACTGTAATTTAGTGGCCTACTCCTACTGCCTTTCTTGAATATTGGTGCGACCTGTGCAACTTTCCAGTCTTTTGATACAGATCTTTCATCAATGAGCGGTTGTATATGATAAGTATGAAGCTATTGCATCAGTAGACTCTGAAAGGAACCTAAACGGTACAGAGTCTGGGCAGAAGGCTGTGTTTAAGAACTCTGCTTTAGCAACACTGTCATCGGTAGCATTTCCATTGGTATCACACGGAGAAGGCATTGCTTGTGTATTGCGGCTATTATACTTTACATTCGACCAGAATATCTCTAGATTTGAAGCCAGGTTTCGAGGGTAAAGTTTCATTGTGAAAATTATTATAAGCATCTCACATTCAAGTCCACGCTAAATTTCGAGCTTCTGTAAAAGATCACCAATCTTGGAGACTTTGTGTTTGTTTGAATTTAGCATGCCTTTTTCGTTGGTTCTTCAACAGTGTTCTGAGCCATTTTGTGTACCGAGGGGGATCAGCTCTGTTGTTTGTTATTTATTTGGTATAAATCTGTTATTTGCTGCTGATACTATTTGAATTCGAGTCACACATGGTCTACATTTGCTGGTACATTATTAATTTGGAAAGAGTGGAGATTGTCTCTCGCGAAAGGGTCAAGGGAGTTTTTATCTACTTTTTTGAATAGGTGTACTTCTCATTTATTTTTGGAGGATTTGGGAGTTACAATATTCAGTTTTGTTACAACAACCCTGTGTTCACTAATCCCTCTATCCATTTTGATGCTTGTTATTACTTCAGGATTATTTGTTCCTAAGAAGTCAAGCATGTTTTCACAACAGTTTACTATTTGAATGGGCTCATGAACTAATTGCTCGAAATAATTTTCAAAGAATGCATTTAGCACAATTTCCGACGAAGTTTATGTGTACCCCCGGATTTAAACGTGTATTTTCACCAACACATCGAAGGTAAATTGAAGTCACCACCAAGTATAATTGTATGACTTGTGTACGTGTTTGAAATTAGACTCAAGTTTTCTTTGAACCTTTCAGCAATTGTATTGTCCGAGTTGGGAGGTTGGTAAAAGGATCCAATTATTATTTTATTCCTGTTGTCAAGAATGACCTCTACCCATACTAACTCGCAGGGACTATCTACTTCAACTTTGCTACAATATAAACTACTACTAACAGCAACAAACACGCCACTGCCAACTGTGTTTAGCCTATCCTTTCTGAACACCTGTTAGGTCCTTCACAAAAATATCAGCTGATCTCCGGCTTTAGCTAGCTTTAAGTATCTGTAACTATTTGAGTATCAGTGCTTTCTATTAGCACTTGGAGCTCTGGTGCCTTTCTGATACAGCTACACCAATTTACAACTGTTAAACTGATAGTTCCTAGATCTATGTTCTTCCTGTGTTTGACCAGCACCCTTTGAGACTGAAGTCCTTTTTGTGTTTCCCCGAGACCTTCTAATCTAAAAAGCCGTCCAGGCTATGCCACACAGCTGGATGCCTGATCTATTTAGCGGAGCCCGAAACCCAACCACCCTATAGCGTAAGTCAAGGAATCTGCAACCTACATCGTTGCAGAACCATGTGAGTTTCATTTTTCCCTGGGTCAGCTTCAATCAGTCCGTAGATAATTTGTGTTAGTGTTTTACTACCGTCATGTATAAAACTGACGGTTTAGTATACTCACAGCTCTCAGCACCAACCTTATTTGTAATAACATTCTTCTTAACGGCCAAATTTATTCTGCATATCAGGTGGAACAGATCTGTTATGGTTCATTCTCCCAAAGATTTTAATAATTCTGATGAATTTTATCTACTCCACGTAATTTAAGTAACTAAACTCCAACTTCAATGATCAGTGCTCTGTAAAATTATTCTCACAGTATCACATCTGCCAACATACTTTCATCCAGTACCTATTCCCTTTCGTAATATTATCTTCAAGTTCTTTTTTCCCTTTGTTTAGCCCTTCTATATATTTCCACCATTCAGCCTTCTCTTCAATGCACACACTACAGAAATTGTTGCAGTGATGCCCACTGATTTCTTTCTGCTACCATCCAATTTCTGGTTTTCAACAGGCATATAATTTGAACTTCGGAAACTCTCCAAGTTTTATTTGATTATTTCAGCTACCTATGGGATACTACAGTAAAACTTGTTCAAATCGACGTGTGTAATTCGCAAATCTGCCCAAAACGTACAAGTATTTCAGTCCCGAAGCATTCAGTACACTTTTATATGCTGATTTTTTATATAAAAACAGAACGTACCTAATGCGGAAACAGAAAGCAAACTTTAGAACATACTTAATAATTCATTCTATAATGTGGAAAAGAGCCTATACATTACTATTGTATTACAGTTCATTAGTTACTCACAACTCTACAAGGAAGTTACTTTAAACACCTCTGTTAAGCAGCGCAAAACCAAGAAAAGAGGTCCAGCACAATGCGGCACTGTGGTGTGGACCTAAAATGACCCTGCTCTGTGCAACAACAAGTACAGTGTCAGTACATCAAGGAAACTGTTCGTTCATCAGCTCTCTGTTTGTCAGCTTTCTCGTTTTCCTCATTACTGACACACGCTGGCGCATACAGGAACATTGTTACGCATACACGAACACACTGCTACAATGCGTGCAGCAAAAGAGGTAGGTATTGTTCCATTTAACAATGGTTTTACCCGGCAAGGTAATTATTTTCTGCCAGTTTCGTTTGACTGGTATCACATTAAAGAGATACAGTAACACGATGTTGAACAAACGGTACGTGTTATTAACAGTTAACGAAAAGATTAGTGTAACCGAGGGAAGTTATGTTGCGTTTCAAATGTGGTAAAATACAAATTTATGAGACTTTTAAGGAACAAGGATAAGGTTTGGGACGAATGGGTGAAAGGGAACAGGTAGATGAAAAGAAAGGCGAAGAAGACCGGAAATGAAGAAATTAACGAAATAGTGTGGGAATGATTCTCAAGTGCGCGGGCAAAAAACTTACCTTTGTCTGGACCCATGTTGCAGAGTGAGGCTCTGAAAGTTGTTAAAGAGCTCAGAATACATAGGATGGCCAGACAGTTTAAAAGCTAGGCACAACACCATGTGAAATGAAGTGTGTGGAGAAGCTAAGGATGTGCAGGAAAGTGTAGCAACAGAATGGAAGACAATACTGTCCAACTTAATTGTGAATTATGACCCAAAAGACGTGTTCAATGACAATGAAACGGGACTGTTTTACCGCGCACTGCCTTCGAAATTACCAGCAATTTGAGGTGAAAAGTGTGCCGGCGGAAAAATGTCCAAGGAAAGACTCACTGTTCCAGTCACATCGCGAAGCAATAAAAGGGTGTGAATGGTGGGTGGTCTTATGGAAGAATGGCTGGGCTCTTTCAATGCCAAAATGAAAAAAGGAAATTGCCAAGTTGTCCTTTTCCTCAACAATGCAATCTGTCACACAAAAGTAACGTTATAAAACGTGAAATTGGCTTGGTTCCCTCCAGGTTCAACCAGCCTCACAAAACCCATGGACCATGGGGTAGTTTACACATTCAAGTGTCATTATAGGCGATTACTGATGCACTCTCTTATTCTTAGTGTTGAAGATGTCTAATAAAGTGCATTTGCTCTTGCACAGTCAGTTTCTGTCCTGGATGAAGTAAATTGGATTGGCTTGGCTTGGCTTGGCTTGGCTTGGCTCGGCAGTAAAGGAAATAAAACCTGAAACTGTCAGCAAGTGCTTCAACAAAACAGGGTTTGGAGGTCAAGAACAAGATGCTTCTGTGGCCATTGAAGTTCAAGAAAATGCAACAGCAATTGCTGAATTAATGAAAATGTGAAACATTTCATTTAGTGCAGGTGATTACATTCGAAGTGATGACTTTCTGTCAACTCACTCCACTTTCACTTCAGCAACAGAGTTACTAGAAATCCACAATGTGGATGATGATGGTGATGGAGAGACAAAGGAAGAAGAACAGGAGCAAAATGATACCCCTAGAAAAATTAATATGCCTGAAGAAGCCAATGCATATATAAACAATGTTATGCAATTTGCAGCACACTCAAATTCTACCAACTTGTTGGAACTATTGACTGGTGCAAAAAATTGCCTAGAAAGAACAATTTTGAACAGGAAATTAAAACAAGTTTCCCTCCTTGATATGTGGTGAAATAAGTGAAATGTAAAACAAATAAAAATGGGGATAGTATGTATGTACATACAGTAATAAACAAATTTAAAGTTCGAGTAAAAATAGAGAAATGCCATGTTATTTATCAATTAGTGTAACAGTACAGTGTTCCATTGTCCAATATACAGTAAATAAATGTCTACTGTGCTGGAGTGAAGGTATGTAATACAGTATATACGTAATTAAAAATGTTTACTGTACTTTTGTGCGTGATACCTGACAAAGTTTACATACCCCTGTGACTTTTGTGTAATTCAGAAACTTGTTCAATTTGGAAAATTAGTTTAGTCCCAGGCAATTCCGTTCTGAGCGAGTTTTACTGTATTACAAAATTGGCTTCACTTCTTGAGTTGTTTACTGTTTTGTCCAAATTCATTCATTTTCTCATTTACTCTACTTCTACGAACACTCTCGGCATTCTTCTTGTTTTCTTGTTACATGGATCCATCACTGCTGCTTTTTTTGCTTTGAAAATCTCAGTTCCCTGTATCTCTGCTACTGGTCCCACACTCCCCCAGATCCTGACTTACATGTGTCCTCTTGTTCTCTCAGTTCATGAGTATCTTATTTGCACATGATCCTGGTTTCATTCTTTTCACATATCCATGCAGAGAAGTTTTTTTATTGGGCTTTAAGATATTTTCTAACTTTTTCATATTTCCATAAAAAGGAAAATTCACTTCAGAAAGCAATAAAATTATAAAATGAATGGCTGGTGAAATTCTTAATACTACTGATACGGAGACAAATAAGTACAAGAAATTATCGTAGCTTCTGTTAGTTCCTTCTTCAAAGAGGAAAGAGGGAAAGGTTGGGAAGCTTACAAAGGAACAGCAGGTCACTCAGAAAGCAGGATAAGAGGGACTCTCCTGCTGTGAAGACAAAAGAAGATAAAGACAAATTTCTTGTTCGATTTCGAATGAAATGTAAACCCATCAAAATCAAATATCAATACATAAAAATAAACCACGACTGACTGACTTACCTTGAGATCTTTCCAACAATACATTCACGATTAAACAAATTCCATTTCACAAGAAATAACTTTAACCAAAGCCTAAGAAATTCAAATAGAGTGACATGTTACGTAATGTTGTGGTATATTTTAATTGAAAAACTGAACCAAAAATGAGTCAGATTAGCAGACAACAAGAAACAGTGGTATTAGATGACTAACCAATTTACCTGATGGTGGGAACAATGCTTCCAAGGACTCCTTGCCATTCACATTCTGTGACAGGGCTGGAGACACCTGCGTCACAGTTGTGGAACTATTTGCAGAGGAACTAGTCAGACTGGAATGGTTGGGCTGGTTAACAGGTAACCTGGGATCAAAAGGAGACTGAGGAGGGAACAGTGGCTGTTGGGGAGGGCACGCCAGAGGCGGCCGGAAGGCCTGGGGGTGAGGAACACCTGGTGGGGGAACCGTGACTGGTGCTTGCATCCCCTCAGCAGCACCATCGGCTGACACGGGGGACTGAGAGACGGCAGGAGGAGCGGGTGGGCGACGCTGCGGCTGCACAGGAGATGAGCCAACGGGGACGGGCAGCACCCCCCCCACAGGGGGTGGCAGGGGCTGCCCACCTTTGGGCCGCTGCCGTGGGGCCACACTCGTCCCCTCCACCACGGGGGCCGCCACCTGCTTCGTCACTTTGACCGAAGTACGCTTTGCCTCACTCTCCAACTGGGGAGATGGCAGCTGGTCCATAACCGGAACCGCCGATTTCTGAATCGAGTGAAAAAATAGCATCAAGATCTCCCTCTGTCAACTCTGTAACTACTGCACCTAATTGCAAAACACTCACATGTAAATTCAGTACTGGGCAGTCCTTGCCTTGGAGGGCAAATGCTACGTACGATACCTGAAAGATGTCTGGCCGTTGCTCCTGGTCGGGTTCAAGCATAAACCCTGAAAAGGTACGATTAACAGTAATCGACATTAAATGCACACTGAGCCAAAATGATATATAGTTTATTAAGTTAAAACAGTTGCACATGCTGCACAATTGTAAATACTAAAAACCTCTGTGCACTGAGGAAAATAAGTATTATAGTGAGAAGTATGAAGTTATTGCATTTAAAAATGGTGTGCGGTTGGAGTTGAGAAAATGCAGGAGTCTATATAAGGATGCAGTTTGCAAATAAAATGAATTCTGAGTGGGTAAATATTTGTCTAACTAATGAGTCAAAAGTGAGAAATAAAGAAGTTCCCTGAAAAATAATGACCTTTGGCAAGTGAGGTCTTCTCTCAAACCATTAGCTAACTGTGAACGCTAGTACGGAGAGGAAGTGGGAGGGAGAGATCACATGGTTAGAAAAGGAGGCACACACCAAATGTGCTGCAGGGCTCTGTGTGCAACACCAGACACAGTTACTATTTACTGCTAAATTTAAAACTGTTTACAAATATTCTCAGGATAACTGGTAATAAAATGCATTGGTACTAGACACTAAAAAACACAGAATTATTAACACCATATCTACTTACTGATTAAACAGTGCATTCCCTTGGAATACCTAGAGTTGTCTGGAATTGTGAAGTTCCCACTTTGAATGGCCAGTGTACTCTCCCCAAATGGGAGTGAGAAAAAACATAATTTATACAAAAGACATCCCAATGCCTGGAACAGAGACCACAGCAATTTTAAAAGCAGTTTCTAAACTGATACATTAAACAGAATGACAAATGCAAAAGACAGTGCTTGCCAAGACTAAGTAATTAATTTCTACAACATTGTTTGGAAGGGGGTGTGACTTATTTAAAACTAATAGCTGAATATTGTTGGACAGGGTTTTTTTAATAGCGATATGAGCCATGTGACAAAGTGTTAGCAGTAAGCATGGCCTACAGACAGACCATGGTATTTCTTATATTAGGTGGGCAGTCGAATACCACTTTGGGAGGGGTGGGATATTTGTAGCTAGTTGAAGGCAACATTGCAGGAGGACATACTGAACAATAATGAGGGTGTTCCTTTGCAGCTGGAGGTGTGGCTGTTGGAGAACTTTGGGCATGTGTGGAGATGGCGTGTGAAATTATTTGCGGACTCTATTCCGTAAGGTAGTTCTAGTCTATGTACATCTTAGTAAGAGTTTCAGCACAAGGGGCCAGGGAATGCTCCAAGTAGAAGGAATGGCAGCTATCAAAATGCAGGAACTGTTTATGGTTGGGAGGTTTTATACGGACAGGTTTTTCATTGGAAGAGGTGGAAGTCAACATCAAGAAAAGTGTTAAGTTTCTAGGTAGCCACAGTTTGGCAGGTAGACATCTGGTTGATTGTCACTTCCACTTAGAACACCATATATAATTATTGCAACACTATTGCTTTCACTTGAGGTCATACCTTTTGGAGGATAAGAAATGCCTGTGACTGATCTTTAGTAGGTGGTGTACGGGTGGAACATTAAAGAAAAGATGTGCAAGTTTTGAAATTATAAAGAACAATTTTTTTGAAAAGGACTGCAATTTTTTAACAGAGGCAACTCCAATTAAAATGAATACTACAACATGTTCCTCCTATTTCCAAAAGCACAAGAGCTTACCCAAATATCAGCCTTCGTAGTGATTGGCTTTCCAGAATACAAATCAACCATTTCAGGTGCTCTGTAAGATAATGTCGTATACTTCTTAATTTCTTCCTCCACTGCAGCAACTCCTGATAATTGAGGATTAAGCACCTTGCCAGTTGCAGAGCCAAAATCACAGAGAACATAATTTCCACTATCACTTAAAAGAATATTTTCCACCTGCAAAGACAAGAAACTCCTAGTGAATCAAAGAAAATCATTTGACTAATTAATATTTGCCGATATCTCCAACTACGTTTACATTCATTATACATTTACAAGTCTACATGCCACTTTTTTTCAATTTTAGTTCCTGCCACAACCATAACGTAATTAAAATAAATGTGGTTTTAAGTTACTGACTGAATGATACCAGGGAAAAAGAGTGAGATGTATAATTTTTCATAGAAGTGAGCAAGATTATGTAGCATAAATTGAAACAATTGATACAGATATGTACCTCATTTTACACATGTAGACTTCAGAATGACATTATCATCAACTGACCGCCCTAAAGTGACGGAAGGTCAAGCCGGATAACAGAACAGCAAGATGAACTCTGGCCTACCAATTCTCTCTTCTGACCCCAGCCGTACCATTTAAAACGCCCTTTTTTATAGAATTTTATTAACATTTCCTGATTGTTTATGTAATACATACTGTTTATAAGTGTTTGACACTTCAAAAATTATTACAGAAAACATCAAACTATCTGCATGGTATGGTATGAATGTATGATTACTGAACTGTGGTGGCTCGTATAAACTCCATTTTCAATACAAGTCACACTCTTCAGTTTATGGCAGTTTGAACTGGGCAGATGGTGTGCAGCAGCACCATGGTTGAGGCAAGTACGGATGGCTAGTGAGATAGTGGATGCAAAATGAGTTGAGATACAGAATGCTTCTTTCTAAGGCTGGGAAGTTTGATTTGGCATTTGCATGGCCATGGTGTGATATGTCCAGGTTCGTGGTGGTCCTGCCATAGCACCTTCTTCAGTGCTGTCGTATTGTGGAAGATGGTTTGGATCTGACTTCACCTTTGTCAATGATTTACTTCTTGGCTAGCCGTGTAATCAAGTGTTTCGTATTGGGAAGTTAGTAGATTATATGTGGGTAGCTCTGACTCCATAATCTGCAAGTGCTTCCAATTTTACTTTTAGCACTGTTCATTGTGTGATCCAGAAAGTGTCTTTTAAGCTGTTATATGAGGTTTGAGCCTCAATATACTGCATGTTACCGACTTATTTTTAAAAAAGGAAAGGGGGGGAAAGCAGTAGATTTCCTTGCGAGTGTTATTTAAGCTGCCTGTTGAGCTGGCATAGATTTCATCTCGATCAGAAAGGAGCTCATTCTACGATATTGAGAATAAACACAGTGCTACTATTTTCCTTTTTTTCTAATGTTAAAACTTGTGTGTGTTTTAGTTGTTTTCCTCCAAGTGCCACTAATTTCGTGTGCTGGGGCACAGTCTAATTGTGGTGTCAAGACCATTTGTGTGTGTGTGTGTGTGTGTGTGTGTGTGTGTGTGTGTGTGTATTTTGAGTGAGGGAAAGCAGGCTGAAAACTGCAAGCAATTTTGATATTACAAGTAGTATTCCTTTATGTGCCTTTGGCTTTTTAAATGTCACTTACTCCAATTTTGAGGTTCTAGTTCCTCAAAGGCTAGCTCACAGCACTAATATTATCAGACGTGTTTGTTTTGAGTAAGTACCTTTGAATTAGCAAGCCCTCACACAGGCTGCATAATTATTACATTAAATCGCTCTCACTGGTTTACTGTGTCACTACGGCAACAAATTTTGCAAGTGTACTACTGTTATGTATATTATCTGCTCTCTCGTTATTCATGTCAGAGGTACACTAAAATGAACACACATACAATACATATGCTTATCTGCTGATAAGCTTCATTAACAGCTGATTCAAGGTGCCGCTTGTACTTAGGGCAACCCTAATTTATACATTTTCTCTTAATTCTGCCATAAAGGATGTTAATGAACTATTGCACAATAATGACTAAAGTTGGGGAGTAAATTTTAAAGCTGCTATATTCCCATTACTTGCAGCTGGCTTTGCTTGCCTTTCAAGAAACATGCCCATTCTAAACTATTTCATATTGAGTCTGGTTAACCAATAGTCCTTTGTCCGCATTACAAGTGTGCCTGGGCATGCATTTGTTATTTAGAGGCTTATAAAGGTTACTCTGTTGCTTCGTTTCAACCTTTCTCAGCACTGGATTTTGTTTTTCAATCATGGCAAGTGTTCAGTGCTAACAAACATTTTAAATGTTTGGGCACAGGCAGCAAATGTATTAGGAGGTTCAGCCAACATTTCAGGCAGCTTGCACAGTGTGTATTCTGCAAATTACTACTTTTTGTCTGCCCTGTAGTCAAAAACAATGGAGGAGTTAAATGTTTTTCTAATTTTATGACTGTTTCTGTGGTTTTTTCATTTGTTGAAATTCTGAAGGCTGCTTTTTTTTCATGGCTTAGTATTTCGGTTGTTTAATGCTGTTAATATATTTTGCTGCAGTTTTACCTAGGGGTGCAGTTATCATTTTATGTAATTTTGAGTTGTTATAAATTTGAGGCCATCTATTTTCCACATGGGCAGTTAAAAGGTTGCTCATGTAATTTCAAGCTGCTAAATTTGAGTCCTCTCACTCTTTACTTGGACGATAAAATAAGAACAAAATTTGAAACTTTGTTGAAGTCCAAAACGGATATTGTCAAGCCTTTTAAATTCTGAGTGTGAAATAAGTGTTGGTCCTTTTAATGGTGAATGATGTTTTAAATTATCCGATGTCCAGTCCCTCCACTAAACAGCAGTTCCTGGCACTGACTCAGGTGCAATCACCAGGCTCAACTACACAAGCGAAAAGCCAGCATCTGAGGTTAAAAAAAAAAAAAAAAAAAGTCTTCAATAGATGACTGTTTCCCTCCTTTAGTCCTTTTCTGTGCTGCAATATCCCTCCATTTACGCGAACGGGTATAAGCTGGCACTGCTTCCTCCGGCTCACTAATGTACTGCAGTGCTGCCTTAATTGTATTGAACCCTCTTGAATATGGCACGATATTTCTCCTGTCATCTACCGTATTTACTCGAATCTAAGCCACACCTGAAAAATGGGACTCTAAATCAAGGAAATAATTTTCCCAAATCGAAGCCACACCTGAAATTTGAGACTCTAAATTCAAGGGGAGAAAAATGTTTTAGGCCGCACCTCCAAATTGAAACAAAGTTGGTCCATTGTAATATGAGATACAGTTTAGTTTGAATGAATGACGATACAGCTATAGTAGTTTGGTTCGAGTCATAAGCTTAGCAGCTGAGCTTTACCAGGTAGCCATTGCTATGCGTCAGGAGCTCCGTACGTATTTATACGGGTACCCTTCCTTTTTCACGTGCTTCGTCTGGTTTGAATCAATTGCTTATTTTTCTTTGATCTGGTAAGTGTCGTTCTCTTTGTTATAGGTGTTTACTTCACTCTAGGCTGAAAATGCATTATTGTACTGTGTCATGCATTGTTTGTCGCATTCTGCTAGCGAGTGTTTACGGCATGTCGCCGCTCGCGGCATGGCTTGCTTTTGTGCAGTGCTGCTTTCTTTGATAATGATCAACAAGAACCAAATAATAGACTGCGTATGTTCTGAACGAGAGTTTAGCGAAAATTTTTATCCGTTTGAAAATCTTTGGACACCTCTTTAATACATTACATTCTGCACAGAAATTAGAGTCATCTTAGATTTAAAAATCTAATTAATTGCCGTGCTTCATTTCTCACTGTATCACTATTAGGCATAAGAATAATACGAATATAAACATGACGTGGTATGTACATTCTTCCGCGTTTGCTGCTGTCTCACTCTAGTTTCGTACTTTATTAGGCAGACAGGATTTAAATGAGATAGCAGCAAACACGAAAGAATACATGGCAAAATGTTTATATTCGTATTATTCTTATGGTGAAGAGAATACTACATATGATTCACAATTCATAAAAGTTCCTATTAGCAACCATCTCTTCTCACATGTAAGAAAAAATTCAGAACGTAGAGTTGGCCAAATTGACAAACATCCCAAACAGTCTTGCCAGTTGGATTTTCGTAGTACATTGAAATGCTGCTACGTTCGAAGATGAACAATACGGAATTTGTAATTATTTCGTTGGATAATGTATAAAAATACAGTGGTCGAAACTCGGGGCGGAGAAAAAAGCTCGTCTTCCACCTTTTCTTAAATTTATTTACTGACGCAGAGGTTTTGGCGCCAGCATTTATCTGTGTGCCTGCAAAGCATGCCAGTGTAGCGCTACATATATTCGACGGCAGAAGTTAGTTGTGGCGGCACCTACCAACATTTTTCAGAACTTCCGCTTACTTTGCACTCTATTCTAAGCCGCAGGCGGTTTTTTGGATTACAAAAAACGGAAAACAAGTGCGGCTTAGATTCGAGTAAATATGGTAAGTAGACTTAGAGAAAGCTTTTGACGATGTTGACTGGAATACTCTCTTTCAAATTCTAAAGGTGGCAGGGGTAAAATACAGGGAGCGAAAGGCTATTTACAGTTTGTACAGAAGCCAGATGGCAGTTATAAGAGTCGAGGGACATGAAAGGGAAGCAGTGGTTGGGAAGGGAGTAAGACAGGGTTGTAGCCTCTCCCCGACGTTATTCAATCTCTATATTGAGCAAACAGTAAACGAAACAAAAGAAAAATTTGGAGTAGGTATTAAAATCCATGGAGAAGAAATAAAAACTTTGAGGTTCGCCGATGACATTGTAATTCTGTCAGAGACAGCAAAGGACTTGGAAGAGCAGTTGAACGGAATGGATGGTGTCTTGAAGGGAGGACATAAGATGAACATAAACAAAAGCAAAACGAGGATAATGGAATGTAGTCGAATTAAGTCGGGTGATGCTGAGGGTATTAGATTAGGAAATGAGACAATTAATGTAGTAAAAGAGTTTTGCTATTTGGGGAGCAAAATAACTGATGATGGTCAAAGTAGAGAGGATATAAAATGTAGACTGGCAATGGCAAGGAAAGCGTTTCTGAAGAAGAGAAATTTGTTAACATCGAGTATTGATTTAAGTGTCAGGAAGTCATTTCTGAAGTATTTGTATGGAGTGTAGCCATGTATGGAAGTGAAACATGGACGGTAAATAGTTTGGACAAGAAGAGAATAGAAGCTTTTGAAATGTGGTGCTACAGAAGTATGCTGAAGATTAGATGAGTATATCACATAACTAAAGAGGAAGTATTGAATAGGATTGGGGAGAAGAGAAGTTTGTGGCACAACTTGACCAGAAGAAGGGATCGGTTGGTAGGACATGTTCTGAGGCATCAAGGGATCACCAATTTAGTATTGGAGTGCAGCGTGGAGGGTAAAAATCATAGGGGGAGACCAAGAGATGAATACACTAAGCAGATTCAGAAGGATGTAGGTTGCAGTAGGTACTGGGAGATGAAGAAGCTTGCACAGGATAGAGTAGCATGGAGAGCTGCATCAAACCAGTCTCAGGACTGAAGACAACAACAACAACAACAACAACAACAACATGGTAAGTTTGCCACCTCCTTTGGTGTTACTTCCCAGTTGTGCCACATTTCCACAATGTCATTGTCAGTCAGTTCATCAACTTCATATTTGCCATTCTCTGAATCAATGGCCTCACAGCTTGGTACATTTTTGAGCAATGAAACAATACTGTTTCCATCTTTGACTTTGGTTTCACAGAACCTTCATGTTCTAATAGAATTTTCCAAGGTCTTCACACGAAATAGTTTCGGAACCTCTTCTCATCCTTCAGCCAACTACCTTAGCACATCAATCCTCTTCAGAAAGGTTGAACAGTCTTTGCTGACATCAACAAACTGAGGTGGCAATACTTTTCAGCTTTTCAAGGATGCCTTGGTCCATCAGCTGGCAAAGAGCCGTCACATTTGGTGATACAAATAATGCTTTGATATCTCGATCTGCGAGTTCACCACTGGCAGGATGCAAAGGGGCATTATCAAAAAGCAACAGAGCATTACTCAGCATGTTTTTGCCTTTGAAATATTTCTCTATGGTTGGTACAAATTATTTTGGACCAGGTTTTAAAGATTTCTAAATTCATCCACACTTTCTTTTTAATGAGTGTGATGCACAGGCAGTGGTTTGTGATTTTTCAGGTTTCTGAAAGCTCTAGCTCTCCACACTTTCCCTCTTGATATAATCCTACACTGGTGTTTGCCAGCTGCATCTCTGCTAGTCAATATGGTAACCCATTCCTTACTTTTCTTGTGTCCTGGTGCTGCAGCTTCCTTCGTTTTAAAAAAAAAAAAAAAAAAAAAAAAAAAAAAAAAAAAAAAAAAAAAAAAAAAAAAAAAAAAAGGCCAATATTTTCATGAGGAGTACCTTGTAATATAAACAACTCTCGTCATAATTGTGTAACTGTTCGCAAGAAATTCCCTCCTCAACAATCAATTTTGAAAGATAGTCTTTAACCAATGGCACAATCTCTTTGCAAACAGATAAAGCCTCTCCACCACTAGTAATCTGGTGAACACCAAACAGTTTTTTCCACCACTCCAACCATCCATTACTTGCAGTAAATTATGAATCTTCTATCTGCTGTGGAAACTGCAATGGTTTTTCCTGTTTAATTGAATCAGAAATAGGCAACCAGAACAAGACAAAGTTGACATCAAGTTGAAGAAACTTGACAGTTCACTTTATTTTCACCATCTCTCTTTGAAATTACATCTGAAATGCTTTGATTCTTCTCTTTCCCACTGCTTCCCTGTTCCACAATTCAATTCTGTACAATGCTCGACTACAGATCTACAGTCCTTCAAATTTCTTTCTTAAATAAAGGCCTGTTTTTATGCAGAAATCTGTCTGCCTTTTATGGCCTCCTCGTTGCTTTACCCACCTCATCCAACACCCCCCCCCCCCCCTCTTCTTCTTCTTCTTCTTCTTCTTCTTCTTCTTACTACATGGTTCGCAATTCTAAAGTTAAAAGTTGTCCCTAAGCCCATTTCTGGTACTCCTCAATACTTTTGTCTTTCTTTGCCTTATTTTCATCACATACTCAATAGTATGTTCAAACCATTCAAAAGGAACTGTAATATGTGCCTACTTCCAAAGATGATAGCATTGTCTTGGTGGATATCATCACTGATAACCTTTCACCTTGAGTTTTAATCCCCCTTCTGAACCATTCTTTAATTCCTTCATTGTCTCTTCAATTACTCGGTGGACAGTGGGGGAAAAGGGGGGGGGGATGAGAGAGAGAGAGAGAGAGAGAGAGAGAGAGAGAGAGAGAGAGAGAGAGAGAGAGAGAGAGAGAGAGAGACTGACTGCTTATGATCCTTTTAATCCACACACTTTCCTCTTGGTCTTCCATTCTAATTGTTCCCTCTTTGTTCTCACACATACTGTTTAAAGCTCATATTTCCATTCTATATATACCTATTTATCTGAGAATTTCAGACATTTCCATGCCCATTTTTCTGTTCTATGTAATTTACCTGGGAATTTCAAACATTTTCCACTAATTTACATTGTCAATATTTTTTCCATGTATACAAACCTATGACAGTGTGTCAATTTTCCTCGGGTATTTTTTCACTCTCAAGTGTAATATCAGCATTTTTTCACTAACAAGAGTAATATCAGAACTGCCTCTCTGGTACCTTAACACTCCCTAAGCCATCATAATAAGACAAATCTTCATTAACAAGACAAAATAATTAACACACAGTTTGTAACAGCACTGTAAAATGCCTGAGCAATTATAAGTTGGGGCAAATGCCGAGTATAAATGCCAGACCAAATGCCCAAAATTCATAAATTCCCAGGCATTTATGTGTCTTAAAGATTACCAGATAAGTGATGCTTCTAAACAAATTTAAAGTGTATTTTGTATTGGAAAAGATGTTTTGCAACACTGCTTCTTCAGTGGTTGGGTAATCAAGTTGAAAAAGCTGCTTGAGGGTTAGAGGAGAGTTATTTGGGGAAATAAACTTGATGGTAAACATAAATTTTTACACCATTAACCCTGCTGTGCTGTTCAATTTTACAAATGTCTGTTCAGGTCAATATGACAACATAAGAAAATGCGTATTTTTCATTCAATTGTAAGCCATTGACATTGTTGTTATATTATATAGTATGTTGTTAATTATCATAGCAATATTATTACTATTATTATTATTGTTATTATTATGCAAATAACTTAACTAAAGAAAATTTATTATTTTTAATATTCATGTACGGTACATTAGGAACAACAGACACTTCCACCAAAAAGTCATTCTCGACAACTATCTGTCCATCTGCCCATATCACTTTCTTTCCTTCACTCACTGCAGTTTGGACACAAATATATGACGTGTGCTTTGCATACATGTTTATTACACTTTCTACACAATGTCTGTTGTACTGTCATTGCTTGAAGGACAGAACTTACAGTGTGCACATTTGGTAGAGTTTCTTATTGTTACTGATTTAGCCACACCCACCACTCCTTCACAGTCTTTGATGCTCTTTATCATTCTCAAAACATGTTCTGTTCTTGGGAAATGATTTCTTGATGCCATGTCTCTGCAACCAGTGAAGTTCCTCCAAAAATATTCTCCTTCCAGTCAATTTTCTTGCCTTCCAGTTAGGGTCAATCGAAGTCCACAAGACATATGTTTTATGAGCAGTAAAATCAAGAGTATTGTGGGAAACAATCATGGGCCATCTACTGGTTTTTCATTTGCATGTATATGTACCTGTTAGCTGATTGTTGATGGTTGAATTATAATCTAAAATCATTTTTGGCTTCGTATCAGCCCTCCTCTATCCCCACTATGGTGAGAGTGCTCCTTAGTAGAACATTTCTCTTAGGAATATAATAGACCATCGCAGCGTCATCTGTGAAATACAATGAAGAGCTACGAACCACCTCGTTGGTCAAATTTTGTGGAAGCTCTGTCTTATTTTTAAATATGGTTCGTAACCTTGTCAGTTTCCTTTTCAGGAATAGCTGTCTCAAATTGTATGACGTAAAAAATAATCGCACGTTACATTCTGACCTCAGCAACAACTCTCGGCAACTTCTCTCATTCCCCGATTTTTTCTGATGCCGCTCTTTCTTGGTCTTTCAGGACATATGAAGATATGCTGTCACACGGATTCCTTATCTTGATCCCATATTTTGCCGGTTTGTTAGGGGTGTACTGTTTGAACAGACAGCAAAGCTGTTCATGTCATTTAGTAGCTTCGACAGATTGAAGCTCTCTTCCTGCACACATTCCCAATTTAGGCTGTAAAGCAATCAGATGTTGTGGTCTCGTGGCACTGCCTAGCAGGGCCACGAAAGTAATCAATTTTAAGAATGGCAACTAGAAATTGATTCAAGAGGTGATGCTGGTATTCACACATCAGGGCGACAGATCATACATGGAGTGTATCACATCGTAACCAACCAAACACAAGGTTACACCCAAAGCCAGACACAAAATTCGCTGCTGGGTATGATCTTGCTAGTCAAGACACACATCACACGCTGGATGAAGAGCTGTCCAATACGCCTGTTGAAAAGAAAATGAAATGATAGAAGTTCACAGAGCCAGCAGAGAAGTTTCAGACTCAATCTGCATAAAAAAGATAAGACAGTTCCCAATTTCTTCCTAACACATATGAAAAGAAATTGCTTAAAATTATGAATGCTTAACTTCAACCAGATCTCATTAAAATTTGCAAACTTGGAAAGCCAGAGCATCTGATGTTATCACCATGTTGCAGACTAAACATATTTCTTAACAACAAACTTACACCGGTACCTATTTTGGGATTAAATACAGTTCTGAGCTTGCAGATGTAATCAAGGACATACATATTTCAAATAATGTGATGCTGCCACCATCCTTGCATGTAAAAAAAAACTGCTACAATGATTTCCCAATAAAAGAAACTATTGAAATTATGATAATCTGCTAACCCATAATAAGATTAGTACTGCATAATGTGCAGAACTAATGGAATTTTTAGATTTTGTTTGAGCCTACATTTTTTTTACCTACAATGACAAAATATATTATCAAAAATTTGGTCTTAGTTTGGGTAGTAATCTGACTCATACTTTAAGCAGATATTCTAGTGAATGATTTAGAATGTAAATTTTGTTGTCGAGTTTCCACAGCTACAAGAAAAACTAACTACTATAAATGATATGGATATAATAGAGGGAAACATTCCACGTGGGAAAAATATATCTAAAAACAAAGATGATGTGACTTACCAAACAAAAGTGCTGGCAGGTCGATAGACACACAAACAAACACAAACATACACACAAAATTCAAGCTTTCGCAACCAACGGTTGCTTCATCAGGAAAGAGGGAAGGAGAGGGAAAGACGAAAGGATGTGGGTTTTAAGGGAGAGGGTAAGGAGTCATTCCAATCCCGGGAGCAGAAAGACTTACCTTAGGGGGAAAAAAGGACAGGTATACACTCGCACGCACACCCATATCCAACCGCATGTACACAGACAGTTCTGTGTACATGCGGTTGGATATATGTGTGTGTGTGTGTGTGTGTGTGTGTGTGTGTGTGTGTGTGTGTGCGCGCGCGCGCGAGCGAGCGAGAGAGTGTATACCTGTCCTTTTTTCCCCCTAAGGTAAGTCTTTCCGCTCCCGGGATTGGAATGACTCCTTACCCTCTCCCTTAAAACCCACATCCTTTCGTCTTTCCCTCTCCTTCCCTCTTTCCTGATGAAGCAACCGTTGGTTGCGAAAGCTTGAATTTTGTGTGTATGTTTGTGTGTCTATCGACCTGCCAGCGCTTTCGTTTGGTAAGTCACATCATCTTTGTTTTTAGATATATAACTACTATAAATGTTATACATTACTAACATTATCAGTACGGCACAATCTACACTGTACGGTAACTGAAGAAGACTTCACAAGCCAAGATTGCTAAAAACGCACTTTACTGGATGACCAGTTTCGAAAGAGCTATGTTGTCATCAGATCTTGTGCTTTAAAATACACTTCCCACTATCAAGAAGATCACTAGAAATCGGCATGTTAAATGTAAAATTACTAGATACAAACATAAACATAAATGTATTGTGCAGATTACAAGTGTTCACATTCACCACCAGCTGGCGACTGACACCACTTCTCTGTCAGTTGGCAATTAGTGATGAACATGAACACTCATTTTGACTACGTAACAAGCTATTCTAAGAGTCACCTGTCACTACATTTCATCTCTGAATCCACCCACCTCTCCTCACATGTAGCTCCTGTCAGAATTTCGCATCTTTCTGTTTTCCTTCCCACGTGTGATAACTCACGCGCTTAAATATCTTCAAATCGTAACAGTCCTGTCATCCTCAGTACAATTTCATCCCTCCTTTTCACCTCCAAAGTCTCACTTTGTCATCCAGTTCCCTTTACAACAACCTAATGCTTTCATTCGTCCATTACCCACGTCATTTCATGTTTTACCGGCACAGTCCCAACCCAAATGGACCCTTGCTCCATCTACCTGCATCTGCATCAGTTCAAAAAAGCATCCCTTTCCTTAGTAAAAATCCAGTCCCACATAATATTCTTTAAATGCTGCCTAAGCCATGTAACCCCCCCCCCTTTCCCCCACGTAAGTACAAGGTACTGCAGAAGTGTATCTCCATTGCACAGGCATCAACGACTCACCCCTGCTTCCTCTGCAAGATACTGGTACTGTGCAACCATAACTACATACACTATATCTCCAAAATTGAAATCCTTGCTCTTCAATACCTGGAAGAGCATTCCAGACACCACCATGATTAATTGTCCAATCTAGGAGCACCACTGCCCATCAACATGCATCCTAAGAACAGCGAACTGCTGCCCCCCCTCCCCTGCAACAATCACTCATAGTGCCCAGACCCCACATAGCTGATGTTTTAAATCTGTCACACCATCCACAATCCTCCCCAAAATCCAGAACCCAAATAAAAGCCTCAATCCCACAGACGTTTCAGTCCTATCCTTCAACCCCACATCCCGGTTCGTCCATGTTGAGCTCGCCAAAGACCTACTCTCCTCCTCCCAATTCCTATAGTAGAAACACTTCCATGCAACCAATCCCTCCAACCAAAACCATCGTAATTCCCAACAGTGAACCTTACCTCTCCCAGTTCATATTACCATCCAATAGTGACCATCTCCCCCTCCCCCTTTCCCCACCTAACCATTCCTTCGTCACCTTCCAGGAATTCGTAACCTCCTCACTATCCATCCTTCACCTCTCAAAGAAAAGGCAGCCATTCACAACCTCAAACATATGCTGACCGAATCACCCTCCCTGCAGGCAAAGACACCACTGTCATGAGAACCACAGTGACTACCTGACAGAGTATTTCCTCCAACAGTCTCGCTATTCCACTTACAAGCTTTGCCATAGTGATCCCATCCCAGAGGCCCAACATAACCTCCAGTTCTTAGTGAAATTCTGTCCCCAGAGTCCATCTCCCTCCTCTCCCCAATGACACCCAACACGCTCACCATCTATATGCGCCTTCAAATCTCCAAACCCAACAATTCTAGCCATCCCACTGTAACTGGTTATTGTGTTTCTATCGACTAACAATTCCAATCAACTGCCCAAAACCTAGCCTTGCACATCGAAGATGCTACCCACTTCCTTCAATGACTCTCCACCATCCCCACCTCTTTACCTTCTGGATCCCTATTCATCATTGTTGATGCCATAGCCTCATGCCCATCACCTTGTCACTATCAAACGCTATCTCTCCCACTGACCTTCAGACTACAAACCCTCTGTTTCACTCATCATACACATTACCAAATATATACTGACTAAGCCTTGCGGGCTCTTATCGAACTTATTTTCTGACAGGAATTGTATTCTTTGACTGACAGCCACACCAGGAGCACTAGACAGCTTATGCAGAGGGCACAAGTGATGTAAGCAAACAGTGTTTGGACCATTGGGCGAGTCATGACATGACGGCTTGACTAGGCACCATAAAGTGAGCACCAATACCAAGTTCAAGTACGGCAAGCCGGAGTCAGTTATTGTGGCATAAGTGCGGGAGTGGATTTTAGGCGGTTGGCCACCCGGGATTGTGTACTGTATAACGTGAAAGGTTACTGGGATGTATTGTGCGACCCTGATCAGTGGAACACCTTGCTCTCAATTTCATACCCTTTGATGTCAACTGCATGTACTGGGATTGTGCCCTCATTAATTCACCTGCGTATCTGTCAAGACTATGTATGATTTGGTGAGCAATTTTGATGTTTGTCTAATGCGGCACTGTAGTTTTCTTATAGATGCCGCTTTGTGACTCAAGTTTAGATTCACTGTAAAACCTGCAGTAGCAGCTTCTTCTCTTGCATTGTAGGAACCCCTACAAATTTAAACAGTGATTGCTTCCACTCCTGTTTGTGTCTGCCAGAAGTTGTTAGTTTGTGTGAATTCAATTCAAAGTATATGCATGGTAGCCTCTGTGTGTTTGTTATTTCGTAATTAACCTTTGAACATGAATTGAGGCCAAACTCTTGGGTGAACATTCTTATTGCCTGCCTTCAGGTTTCATTACGCTTAATAAGACCGCATAAAACATATTTTCTTACACCATTTTGGAGAGCAAAGTGCTTTCAACTTTTATTATAGTCTTAAGTATTACTGACAGTGTGGCAGGTAACGACAGTTCGTAAATGAACGTCTGGCAAGACATCAAAGGCTTCTGAAAAGCTAATGCTGAGGTAACGGGTACCACATAAGGTGTCATTACCACCAAATCAATGTAATCGCATTAGGGCAGTAATGAATGAGTCCCTTCCTCTACTTGGTCTGGCATTAAATCTTGAATCCTTATGTGCCTTGCTTAGTTCTGAAAGCAGTCTCTTGTTACTGGATCATGACTGGTATCTGAGGTACCGTACCATATGTAAGCTTCCCACCTTATGAGCTATGAACCAGAGATGTCGCACTGCCAATGGACAGATGCTGCCTCTGACGGACTGTCCACGAGGGAATCTTGGTGTTCATGGCCATTGGAACTTATCATAGTTCATACCGGGTAATTTACTTTTGGGCTGTGACTTTATTCAACGAACCAGGTTGGTTCTAAATTATGCTATTAGGTGTTTTCCCATTTAAATTTTGTCCTGATAAGGAGTTTCATTTGCATTCTTGTCAGTGGTGGGTGCCGGGGGAGGGGGGGGGGGGGGGGACAAACGGTGCTGTGATACTAGGTACTAGGTACAGAGTTTGAGGTAAGTTACCTGGGCACTATTGAAGCTAAGGAACGACTATAGATACCCAGTCGATTCCCAGATATCTTAACTGACAAACTGTTATGAATAGGATTGAATATAAAATAAGGTTGAACAATGATATTACTGTCAGACAACACTGTATACATTGTCACCCCCCACCCCTTAAAGATGAAAGCTTTGCAGCGACACATTGATAACACACTTCACAATGGCATTACAAGCCCATCATCTACCTCGCTGTATGCCTCACCAATGTTCTTAGCCCAAAAGGGCAGGTGGCTATAGAGTACTTAATCAAAAGGCGATTTTAGAGTCAGTGCTGATACCAGACCCACACAAATGTTTTATTTGGTTTGTGGGGGTTGCACACTGGTTTGCGGTATTAGGAAAGATCAGCAAAGAACACTTACTCTGCACAAATTCCCTCCTCCCAATAATAAGAAGGAAGTTGCCTGTTTTGTGGGCATGGCAAACTTCTTGAGGAAGTTCATGCCTGATTTTGTTCAACTGGCTGCCCCGTTGAATAATTTGCAAAAGAAGGGAGAAATCTTTCAATGGGGAAGAAATCAGCAGTCCTCTTCGATGCCATTAAGGCGGCCCTTAGTAATCCACCACTCTTGGCCATCCCGCACTTCAAACGTCCCTTCGTGGTCCCAAACTGACACTCCAAATTCTGTGGATGCCACTGTTCTCTTGCAAGGACAAGATGAAGATTGTCGACCAGTGGCATAAGCCTCAAGCAGCCTTTTCCCAGGTAAGTTGAAGTACTATGTCTATGATGGGAGACCCTGGCAGTGATGTTCATCCTGCAAAAATTGAAGTTCTATCTAGAGCACTGCGAATTCACACTTGAGACCGATAATCAGGCCTCGCACATCCCACAAAAACACGAAGAATTGCATGTTGGGCTGTATACATCTCTGCATTTCGTTTCTCTGTGAAGTATATTAAGGGTTTGGACAATCAAATAGCTGATGCACTCAGCTGCACGTTTGAGGAGGGCTTTAAGTATAGGTCCCACAACTCGCAAGAGAAATAGAACCAGGACCCTTTAATTCAGCAGATCAAACAAAAGCTCCTTATTGTGGAGCAGTTGGCAGGGTATAGTTGAAGAGAGAAAAAACAAAAAAACATTGTATGCTGTATGACCAGGAGGGATGAGAAGCGTAAGATTTTTTTTTACTCAGGAATTAGGACCTGCAATTTCTCTATATTTTCGCCACCCCAAATATGTGTTGATAATATTCCATGCACACACTAAGAACAGATTGGATACACCCATGCCCTGACTGAATATAGCATTTAATTTGGCCCACTATTAATCACCAGGACAACGCCTGCATCCTTGGTTTATAGATACCCCCTTTCCCTTGGCCATTTTGTGGTACTCGAACAATCTCCTTCCAGACAAGATCACCCCCTGAAATTATGTAACAAAACTGGAGATGAGCCAGGAGCAATGCTGATCTCGCACACCAGAGACTGGCACAGCGCGATAAGAGTCTGCATGCATTTAAGGTAAAGTTCGGCTACCATGTCTTGAGCCATAACTTTGGCGTAAATGGGCATGGTAATGGAGCCATTTCACAGAAGTTGTCACCTCATTTTGAGGGACATTGCAAGGTGATGAAAGTACTGAATTCAGTCACCCTCCTGGCCTGCAGTTTCACTGCAGGCAAAAAATTGAGGGTGCACTTCAACCAGGTGAAGGGAATGTTTAACTATACTTGTTTCCAAATCGTTCCCTGAGGAGGGAGATTTCTCTAGCTTTAGCAGAGAAGTAGTTAGTTTGGGTGAATTCAACACAAAGTATATGGATGATACCCTTTGTGTGTTTGGTATTTCGTAATCAACCTCTGAATGTGAATTCGTAGCATTTGTCTTAAGGTTTAATTGTACTTAATAATACCAAATAAAACATATTTTCTTATACCATTATGGTAGTGTTAAGTATTATGTAGCTTTCTCTTACTGGGCAAATTGATTAGGACTTTTTTTGCCAAGATACGTTTGTGTGTTCCGTAAGTTATAATACTGCTGCACAATCTGAATCACACTTCGGAGTCATTTTAGCACATTGTGCTGTGGGGTGAACACCTGTTTCACTGAGCACTTTAATTCACAAATGGTGGTTGCTACTAAAGGGCTGTTAAAAGGCAATTTTTTAATTAATTGTGGTTAACTGAATATAAATTTTACTGCACATCTGGCAATTGCCATACTGAAATTCTTATAGTTATTAAACATCAAGGAAGTACTTGTTCTTAAGTTAACCCTTGTTAATTAACTGTAAAATATTTCTTATGATTAGTGCCATTTAAACCAGAGGCCTACGAAGCGTACTGAAATTTTCTTCAAGAGACTGAAGAATTCATAGTTTAAATTATTTGTGGCAGTTTATGCTCAGCCAAGCTAAGTATCCAATTCATTTTATTTTATTTTTACATCCTCTTCCTCTTTCTACTGTGCCTTGGTTTAAGATTTTAAGGTGTTTTAGCTTTGGTTAAAAAAAAAAAGTAATTTGTTGGGGCTCAGTTTATATCATCATCATCAATTCATCATCATCATCATCATCATCAATTCATCATCATCATCATCATCATCATCATCAATTCATCATCATCATCATCATCATCAATTCATCATCATCATCAATTCATCATCATCATCATCAATTCATCATGAATTCATCATCATCAATTCATCATCATCAATTCATCATGAATTCATCATCATCAATTCATCATCATCATCATCATCATCATCATCATCATCATCATCATCATTTAAGACATTATGCTTTTCAGTTTTCAGTCTGGAGCATAGTCCCCCTTATAAAATTCCTCCATGATCCCCTATTCCGTGCTAACATTGGTGCCTCTTCTGATGTTAAGCCTATTACTTCAAAATCATTCTTAACCGAATCCAGGTACCTTCTCCTTGGTCTGCCCCGACTGCTCCTACCCTCTACTGCTAAACCCATGAGTCTCTTGGGTAACCTTGCTTCTCCCATGCGTGTAACATGACCCCACCATCTAAGCCTGTTCGCCCTGGCTGCTACATCTATAGAGTTCATTCCCAGTTTTTCTTCGATTTCCTCATTGTGGACACCCTCCTGCCATTGTTCCCATCTACTAGTACCTGCAATCATCCTAGCTACTTTCATATCCGTAACCTCAACCTTACTGATAAGGTACCCTGAAACCACCCAGCTTTCGCTCCCATACAACAAAGTTCGTCGAAAAATTGAACGGTGCACAGATAACTTAGTCTTGGTACTGACTTCCTTCTTGCAGAAGAGAGTAGATCGTAGCTGAGCACTCACTGCATTAGCTTTGCTACACCTCGCTTCCAGTTCTTTCACTATGTTGCCATCCTGTGAGAATATGCATCCTAAATACTTGAAACTGTCCACCTGTTCTAACTTTGTTCCTCCTATTTGGCACTCAATCCATTTATCTCTCTTTCCCACTGCCATTACTTTCATTTTGAAGATGCTAATCTTCATACCATAGTCCTTACATTTCTGATCTAGCTCTGAAATATTACTTTGCAAACTTTCAATCGAATCTGCCATCACAACTAAGTCATCTGCATATGCAAGACTGCTTATTTTGTGTTCACACATCTTAATCTCACCCAGTCAAGCTATTGTTTTCAACATATGATCCATATATAATATGAACAACAGTCGAGACAGGTTGCAGCCTTGTCTTACCCCTGAAACTACTCTGAACCAATTTACCGTCAACTCTAACTGCTGCCTGACTATCCATGTAAAGACTTTTAATTGCTTGCAAAAGTTTGCCTTCTATTCCATAATCTCGTAGAACAGACAATAACTTCCTCCTAGGAACCCGGTCATATGCCTTTTCTATATCTATAAAGCATAGATACAATTCCCTGTTCCATTCATAACACTTCTCCATTATTTGCCGTAAGTTAAAGATCTGGTCCTGACAACCTCTAAGAGACCTAAACCCACACTGATTTTCATCCAATTGGTCCTCAACTAACACTCGCACTTTCCTTTCAACAATACCTGAGAAGATTTTACCCACAATGCTGATTAAAGAGATACCTCTGTAGTTGTTACAATATTTTCTGTTTCCATGTTTAAAGATTGGTGCGATTACTGCTTTTGTCCAGTCTGATGGAACCTGTCCCGACTCCCAGGCCATTTCAATTATCCTGTGTAGCCATTTAAGACCTGACATTCCACTGTATTTGATGAGTTCTGACTTGATTTCATCCACCCCAGCTGCTTTATTGCACTGCAATCTATTGACCATTTTCACCACTTCCTCAAATGTGATCCTATTTCCACCCTCATTCCTATCCCATTGTACATCGAAATATGAAACATTACTGATCATATTTTCACCTACATTGAGCAACTCTTCAAAATATTCCCTCCATCTGCCAAAGGAATCCACAGGATTCACATGCAGTTTTCCTGACCTGTCCAAAATACTACTTATTTCCTTCTTACCTCCCTTTCGAAGACTGCTAATTACACTCCAGAATGGTTTTCCAGCAGCTTGACCCAAAGTCTCCAACCTGTTTCCAAAGTCTTCCCAAGATTTCTTCTTGGATACTGCAATTATCTGTTTGGCTTTGTTTCTTTCTTCAACATAACTTTCTCTGTCTACCTGAGTTTTAGTATGTAGCCATTTTTGATATGCATTCTTTTTCCTTTTACAGGCTGCCTTGACTGTGTCATTCCACCAAGCTGTTTGCTTCCTCCTACCTTTACACTCTACTGTTCCAATATATTCTTTAGCCACTTCTAGTACTGTGTCCCTGTACCTTGTCCATTCCTTTTCCACTGACTGTAATTGACTACATTCAACTAACTGGTACCTTTCTGAGATCATTGTTATGTACTTGTGCCTGATTTCCTTATCCTGAAGTTTCTCCACTCTTATCCTCCTACATATGGTCCTGACCTCCTGCACTTTCAGCCTCACAATACCAATTTCGCTGCAGATTAAATAATGATCATTGTCATCAAAGAATCCCCTGAATACACATGTATCCCTCACAGCCTTCCTGAATTCCTGATCTGTTATTATATAGTCAATGACAGACCTGGTTCCCCTGCCTTCCCAAGTATACCGGTGAATGTTCTTATGTTTAAAAAAGGAGTTTGTGATTACTAAGCCCATACTGGCACAGAAATCCAAGAGTTGTTTCCCATTCCTGTTGGCCTCCATATCCTCTCCAAATTTACCCATAACCTTTTCATACCCTTCTGTTCAATTTCCAATCCTGGCATTAAAATCACCCATGTGCAGAACACTGTCCTTGTCCTTTACTCTAACAACTACATCACTGAGTGCATCATAAAAACTATCCATCTTATCTTGATCTGTCCCTTCACAATGCGAATATACTGATACAATTCTAATTTTCTTGCTAGACACTGTCAAATCTATCCACATCAGTCGTTCGTTTACATACCTTATTGCAACTACACTGGGTTCCATTTCTTTCCTGATGTAAAGCCCTACACCCCATTGTGCTATTCCTGCTTTGACTCCTGACAGGTAGACCTTGTATTCTCCCACTTCCTCTTCTTTCTCACCCCTTACCCGAATTTCACTAACAGCTAAAACACCCAGCGCCACCTTACTTGCAGCCTCTGCCAGCTCTACCTTCTTCCCAGAGTAGCCGCCATTGATATTAATAGCTCCCCATCCAATTACCATTTGTTTGCCGAGTCGTATCTTAGGAGTCCCTGGTTTGTCAGTTAGAGGTGGGACTCCGTCACCTCCAAAGGTCCGAGGCATTTTGCTCTGATTGTTGCCAGCATCATATTTAAAGTACCAGGGAAGCAGGTTACTAGCCTTACTTGCCCCGAGTCCCACTGAGTTTTACCCCTAACGGTTGAGGGACTAACCGGTGGATTTGGTAGTCTTTGCCGTATGAGCACAAAGGTGATCACGACTCAGAATATGTCCGAGATGCCCAGCCTTATTCCAAAGTAACTGGTATCCCGACTGTCAGGACCACTTACTTGGCCACTCATACGTTGCCCGTGGTTCATGAACTAGGACATGACTACAGGAACCCACACTGAAAGGTAATTTTAGTTTTTAGTCTGTTGCAGTGATCTGATTGTACATTCCTTTCTAACCATGCCTGTGGTACTGTTGAGTGATACTGATATGGTTATTGGGTCCTGCCAGGTTGTGACTCATCTTTCTAAAGATTCTTGTAAAAATTGTGCATTTTTTGGTAAAGTCTTCCAATTAAGATTAAAATAGTTTCATCAAAACTGATGCACAAATTAATCCTTTAAAATAATGTCTATTAAACTTTGTTGTTTAATTGTGAACATTGCTTGAAATATTATTTCCCTTTACTTAGGGTGGCCTGGTGCTCCCCATCAACTGCTAAATACAACACCAATGCCAAAGTGGCAAATCATATTTCACTGACATACAACTACTTTTCTGGGGAGAAGTTATATAAGCAAATCTGTGGCACAGCCACGGATAACTCTCCTATGACAACCTTTTTATTGGCCATCTAGAGGAAACCCCAAACCTCTAGCCTGCTTCAAGTTCCCTGATAGTATCTTCATGATCTAGACTCAGGCCAAGGCACCCTATCCTCATTCATCCACAACCTCAGCTCCTCTCCCATCTGTTTCTCCTGATCCTCCTCAATCCCATGTGCTGCTTTCATGGATGCCAACATCCCCATTTCTGATGGCTTGTAACAAAGCAGGGTTGCCCACTGCTATCCTGTTTTGCTTTACACTCCTTCAGTAACTTAGTTAAGCAATGAATTTTTTTTTCCTTCCTTTTTCTTCACTAATCAGATTCCGACTACAGATTCTGTGGCCTTCAGCCTCATAGTACAGAATTCAGAAATAGTTAAATAAAATTCCCCTAGTAAAATCTATTATTTCAGTACATTCTAATGTCTCTTCTGAAAGTAATGAGCTAATCAGTTTTATTGGAAACACATACTATTAAAAGTTATGAACATTGACGTATATTGTGCAATACATACTAAGTAAAATTCGGGTGAGCAAATAGATCAAATTCAGCTATAAGACTGTATCCAAAAGAAAGCCTAAATTTTACTGATTCCAGCAAAGTGTTTAAATTAACTTAAAGTCTATTAGTTAAATAGATATTAAGACTTAAAATCTGTAGCCTGTATGACTTTCAGTGCCAATTGTGACCAAACTACCAAATAATTCCGAGATCTGTTTCGATACTTTTGCTAGCTTTATTTTTCTACTTAAAATAACTCATCTCAACTTTGTAACGGCATTAATTAAGAATTAAGTAAATTTGAATATGTAAAAATTATTGTTCAAAAGGGCTGCCGTAGTTACAAGTCGGGAATTCCAACGGTGGATGCATAAGTTAGTTCCACGTATTTAAACTGATACAGTTCACTCATGTTATTTAAATAATAAAACCCTATAGTTAACTTCAAAACCAGTTAAAAAGGATCATTTTAACCCTGGGAAATTATAAACTATAATATATTAAACAGAAATAGTCAAATATTCACGCGCTCATCTATATAAGGTCCAAGCTGGTGCAGTTTTCAGTTAGTTCTCGGTCAGATTCTCTTGGAGCAAAAGTGCGCAGGTCAGTTAATTTTTCCGGTCGTACCAAAAAAGTGTAATTGTGAACATTGTTAAATACTGGAATTTTTTGACCTACCTAATGTGACAATTAAGTGTAAGAGGCCTGGTCACATGAATATTGTGTGTGCGAGTAATAACAAATAAATCATACTGTGGTTGACATAAATGTTCAACAATGAATACGATCTTGACTTTTGATTTTGGAAAACTTAACAGAGGATCTCGACTTCTTAATTTCAGTGTGATTTAGATGAGACAGACGCAGCTACCGGGAAGACAATATTGAATAAACAAAGCAAGGTAGGTCGAAAACACTGCGCACTATCTACTGGGTGAGGAAATGGTATCAGCCCGGCACGTTACATGTGGTGCCCCTTTGGCTGAGGAAATTGAACTTACGAACCTTAAGATTATATTTGGAAGACCGACTTCGAGTGAGAGTGAAATCAGTGGCAACAACAGCAGAAGTGAGAACCGTGCACGTATAACTACACCCAACGCAGTTTTAAGAATAGCCGCAACAGTAGCAGCCAATCAACACGACGAGTTTGCAGCAGCAGCGGCCATGATGGAAGCCGCAGCCAATCCACGCAAGCTGGACATAGCTGATCAGGGTCAGTGACAGCAGGCGCCGAATATGAATGGGATCAGCTTGGGAGATCGGGAGTTTGCAGCAACAGCAGCAGTAGCAGACCACGGACATCATAAACAAGACACCGGCTGACGACCGACGGAGAAGACACCCAGAACTTTAAGGTATCGTACGAGCAGTATATATATTGTAACTTTCGTCAAAATGGAAAGTGAGGAAAACAAAGCAGTAGAGACTGAGCGAGTGGAAAACATTAGTGACATTGCTAGTGGAATGAAAGGGAGTGACACTTTAGAGGGCATAAAAGTTGAAGTATTAGAATTCACAGACGACAGTGGGTAGGTCAGAATTAAATTTGACCATAACTGACAGTGAAGTAAGTGGTATTCAGGACGAGGAAATTAAGGCTTCGTCCACTGCAATTAGAAACAAAGTGGGAAGAGAGGGGAGTAATGTTGATGGAAAGGACTTCAGTGAGGAAAAGAACACTGATAGTGATGCTCAAAGGGTACAGGCTTCGACAAATGAGAATAATTTACAAGATATGCTCATGCAAATCATGGGGGCTGTGAATAATATGGGTAATGATATAAGTAGTGAACTTAGAAATGAACTTGGTAAGGTGAGGAGTGATATAATTAGCATGGGTACTAAAATAAGTAATATGGATACCAGAATGACCATACTAGCTAATGACATTAAAAAGGAAGTTAGTCTCACTCAGGAAAAGTGTCTGGATTAGAAAAACATGTGAATGAAGTAGAAAAGAGCTGTGATAATAATATGATAAAAGTAAGGGAAGAGACTGATAAACTTAAAAAAAGTGAGTACTAATTGTGTTGAGGGGAGAAGGAAGTTATGTGAGGACTTTGTGAATACAGTACAGGCTGTTTAAGACCCAGGTGCAATCCATCCACCTAGCACTTCCTACTCTATCCTGTCATGGGCTTATTCTACCTCCTCAGAGGCAGGCCACCTGTGAAAGCAGCCATGTCATACACCAACTCTACTGCAATCACTGCACAGCTTTTCACATTGGTATGATAACCAACCAACTGCCCACCAGAACATATGACCAATACCAAACTGTGGCCAAGAACAAAGTTGCCATGGCACAACATGCTCTATTTAAAAGAACTGCTTCACAACCCATGCAACCTGGATCCTCCCTTCCACCATCAGTTCTTTTGAATTATGCTGAGGGGAGTTATCCTTGTTAAACAACCTTCGTTCCCGTAACCCTTCTTACATCAATCACCATTAATCCACAGTCCCACAACCACCATCAAACAGTTTTCCCTTCCTCTGCCCTGTCACCCCCCCCCCCCCTCTCTCTCTCTCTCTCTCTCTCTCTCTCTCTCTCTCTCTCTCTCTCTCTATCTATCTATCTATCTATCTATCTATCTATCCATCCATCCATCCATATCTATCTCTGTACCTAACCCGCCTGACACACCTCCACACCAAACCAGTTCAAATATGTGCAATGATAAGCTGATTTTGTGTGTCCGAAAACTGGACATCACGAGAAGATTGGAAAAATTTGAGAACTGGAACAATATTATGAGTGAATTTAATATTGTATCTTCAACTAAAAAATGAGTCACAATATGCTTCAGTTAAAAGTTTAGATGTTCGGCAGACTTAAAAACACCTAAGTTAGAGGTGTTTTTTTCTTAATACAAAGAATTAGGTCTACCCACAGGCAAGGTTCTTTCATTCTCAAATGGGTGGTTTCATTATTTTAAAATTCAGCATGGCATCCAACATTTCTGGTGAAATAAAAGCTGTTGATGAGGCTCCTGCAAATTAGTAAAACCAAAATAAGTTTTAAAATATGCAGTTCAAAACCTTATCAATAAGCATAAGTTATCCCCACCCGAAACCTACAAAGTTGCCTTTGTTTGTGACTGGATGCTTAGACCTCTAAAAATTTGATTCATATGCCAGTTACTTACAGTATTATGCTTTCATGTGTATATGGAAGCCAAGATGCTCCGACTAATTTTATCACCACTTCTTTCCAGCTATGAAAGAAAACTTTCAAAATCTAAAAGACTACCTATAAATCCTAAGGAAGGTCTTATCCCTGACTCTTGCTGAGCTCACCCTCCAGAATCTGAAAATATGTCAGGTAATATTTTTGCACCACATCTTCCTGCCAATGTTACGTCACAAATTCAAACAACTGACCAATGGGTCACACAAAATTTAGAGTGTTAGTGCAGAGGAATGATTGTGCAAAAGCTGCTGAGTTCAGATTGCAGCATCAACAGTTCCACAACAATTTTAACATTCAAGTTGCTATTTCATAGCTGCAATGGCTTGGACCTCTGTGAATAATACATTTCATATGGCCCAGAGGAAACTACGGCCTAGATTGAATTGAATTGAATTTTATTTGATCCTGTAAGATTACATTGTGTACAGTAAATGTACGTGTAATATAGGACATGCAAAGTATTAACATTCATTATCACTTATTTTTCTACACATTTAGCTTACATTTTTACATCATTGATAATGAATAACAATGTATACAAATTTAATGGCATAAGTATTCTGTAACACTGTAAAACTCTTTTTCAATGAAATAGTCTAAGTTTCTTCGGAAAGTCATTGTGAAGTAAACTATCTTGCAGGTTTTTAGGCAGACTTCTTAGTAGTCTGATACCAGAGTACTGGGGTCCTTTTTCTAGCATTGTCAGTCAGTGGGGTGTGCTCCGTACTTCATTCTTCCTTCTTGTATTGTGGGTGTACACACTAGCATTTGTAATCCAGTCCTCACTACCTTTTGTGATGTACATTATTGTTTTGTATATATACAACAATGAAAAAGTTAAGATACCTAAATTCTTGACACAGTTTCTGCACGTTTCAGAGGTCTTCCTTCTTAAAATGGTCCTATTTGCTTTTTTTTGTAATGTGAACACTCGTTTTTCTCTTGTTTGTTTGAGTTTCCCCACACAGTCACTCCATACTGTAAGTATGGTTCGAAAAGTCCATGATACACTGTACACAGAAGGTTCTTGTCTGAATACTGTGATAGCTGCATCATTAAGAATATGACAGAGCTCAGTTTCATACAGACATTATTAATATGTTTTTTCCATTTCAGTTCATTATCCACAACAATACCTACGAATCTAGCAGATTCTACTTCTTCCAGCTTTGTTCCATCAACCTCTAAATCCATGTCTAAAGCCTTTTCCTTGTTTCTAACACTGCACACATAGTCTTTTTTAGATTTATAACCAGTTCATTTTCCCACAGCCATTGAACTGTGACATTTGCAGATATGTATGCTCTTCTCTCAAGCCGTTCCATATTTTGGTCACTATTTAGTATTGTCATGTCATCAGCATACAATATTTTCTTTTTTTCCTCCTCAACACCTATATCATTAACAAACACATTAAATAACAATGGCCCATTACCAAACCCTGCAGCACTCCATATTTGATGGGTTTGGTTTCTGATTAGTATGAGTTTCCTAATGATACTTACTGCTTGCGGTTGCGCAAGTATGATTTTATCCATTCACCTGGTTGCCCTCGAATGCCATAGTTGCTTAATTTTTGTACCAGCATTTCATGGTCAATGGTGTCAAATGCCTTTGAAAGGTCCAGAAACATTGCAGAGACAACCTTTTTCTCATCTAAGGACTGTAAAATGTATTCTGTTAGACTGGCAATTGCTGATTCTGTAGATTTACCCTTTCTGAAACCATGTTGTGAGGGTATGACAATGTTATGTTTGTCCAAATAGTTAACTAATCTGGTATACATAAGCATTTCTAGGATTTTTGAGAAACCTGATATCAGTGAAACTGGTCTGTAGTTGTTGGAATCATCCTTGTACCCTTTCTTGTACACTGGCACTACCTTCGTTATCTTCAGTTCTTACGGAAAAATTGCATCTCTGAAAGAACAGTTTGCTATGTTCAGCAGTGGTGTTATTATCTCCTCACTTACTAGCTTATTACATGACTTTATATTTCATCGTAACCAGCTGATTTCTTGGACTTCAGTTTCTGTATAGTTTTCCGCAATTCATCTTCCATGACTGGTCTTAAGAACATAGTACTACAGGACCTTTTTGGTACCTTAATGCCCTTCTGTTTTAGACTATTTCTTTCAAATTTTAAGTTTTCTACTACACTGATATAGTTATTATTCAGTATGTTCGCTATTTCCATACCATCTGTGACCACTGTGTTGTCTATTTTAATTGACCTAATACCTCCTTCTTCATTTGACCCATCTTTTTCCTTTCTTTCAGCATTGATTGCATTCCAAGCTGCCTTTGCCTTGTTTTTTGAGTTCGTTATGGTGGTGTCAATTGCTCTTGCTTTGGCTTCTCTTATTGTTTTTCTATACTTCTTTTTTAACATTTTATAGTTTTCAGCTTCGCCAATCCGTCTCACATCCTGAAGCTTCCTTCACTGTTCTTGTATTTCACTGGTAATCCACTGTTTTTGATCTTGCTGCCTTTATTGTCTATTTACTTTGGGAAATGCTACATTAAAATGGTACGTAATTGTTGAAATAAATGCATCATATTTTTCCATTTACACTCTGGGCCTGTAGGGTTTCATTCCAGGTTTCCTTACTTAACATTATTCTAAAGATTTTGATATTTTCTTCACTGATTATCCTAATTTCTTTGGTTGTTTGTTTTGGTTCTGATACTGTGTCATTACTTCTGCAAAAGCTGATTCGTTGTCCATGATGATCAGATATTTCTGTAAGTACTACATGTTACTCATAGTTAAACATATTAGTAATTATGTTGTCGATAACTGTCTCACTTTGTGAAGTCACTCTTGTTTGTGCAGTTATTGTTACTTTCATGTTATGCTGTATTAACACTTCTTCAAAATCCTGTCTTATTTTTGTGTCTTTTCCCATGTCAATGTTGAAGTCTCCACATATAATAAGATTTCTCTTCATATTCATTCTCAATAAGCTGGCAAGATGCTAATACTGCCACATGGTGACCTGTACACACTAAACACTCTAAAATCCTCTGTCACTATACCAGTAACTTCAAAGTCTTTTTCTCTAGCTATGGGCAATGTAGCAGCTTCATTGTTTATATTCTTTGATAGAGTACCTGTTTTAATATATATACACAAACGCCACCACCCTTATATTTAGATCTGCTTAAGTAACTAGCTAGTTTGTAGTCCTTTATTGCAACATTATGTATTTTATTTTCAGTTAGTCCATGTTCACTTATGCATAATATGACTGGTCTTACTTCACTCAGGAGTACTTCTGCTTCTAATTTTTGTTACCAAAGTACTGAATATTTTGAAGAAGTACTTTTATGTAATTTTTCTTTTGTTGGTTTACATGTTGTGAGGTGCTCATATTTTTCTTTTCCAGGTAAAGTGTATGATTTTTCACCCCCTTCAGGCCATATTAGTTTCCCTTGCTTCTAATGACTTTGCAGACATCTGCAAACATTCTGCTGAATGTTACAGACCCCAGTCTATTTAAATAAAAGCCATCCTTCGCTAGTGAGTTTTCACATAGGAATTTGTTTGGGCCTATAAAAATTACCCCAAGAAGATCACATTGTTGGTTAAGAGCACAGTTTACTTTGGCGATATATTTTTCACTCACCGACCTTCTGTTTATAATTCTGCTAAGTATCAGCCGAGATCCTGCACACATATTTCTTGCAGAACGAATCATGTTTCTTGTTTCGTTTGCCATTTCTTTCCTCACTGCTGCTCCTTAACGAATTCGTTCCAATATGTATAAACACCCCTTTATAATTATGTCTGGTTTCAGAATCTGTGTCACCACCTTCTATTTATATTTATCTTTCGGTTTTTAGCTTACTGAGTTTACCGAGACATCAACGGGAACACTTGAAATGTTGTTGTTTTTAAAGTCCGATCGGTCACCCGTATTTTCACGATCTTTCCGTTTGATGGCTTTTACACACACAGGACTTCTTTTCTTGTCTTAATATATCGTTTTCTTTCTTGATGGAAGAAAGTTCAGTTTTTAATGCCTCAGTATCACTTTGTAGTAACTTTATAATTTCGTTTTTTTTATCAACTGCACTTACAAGAACGGCCGTTTTGTCACGTAAACAACCGTGACATGTCCACGGAAAATTATCAATGACGAACTTTAGATTTACTTTTGCGCACTTCTCATGTAACCAGTAGTTGCATTTGATACACAGAATACCCTTCATCACACGCTTTTCACATTCTCTACACGAAGAACTGTTCATTTTTTACTTTTATAACGAGAGAGAGGCGTCACTACACTTTCCTATCAGCGCCATCTTATGACGATGAACGAACAACAGTTCACTCTGAAATTGTACAAGTGGTACCAATAGACCAAATCTGTTTTCAGCAGAAATTGACGAATGGATTGACACATAGAAAATTAGCTATCAAAGAAGAGCTGACTGACAATGTGATATTAGAGAACGTTTTCAACCCACAGGATGCACCAGAAACTGAGAATGGTAAAGAAGAATTGCCTGCAACTCACACATCTTGGGCTGAGACTTCAGAAGCCTTAAACGCTTTTGTGGAATTTGCTGAGAGTAGCAAACAATACATCACTTCTGAAGTTATTAATCTGTACATCATTGAAAATAATTTTTATTATGGAAGAGCTTAATCCAAGAAACAAGTTAGTATTTCTGCAATTTCTCAGGGGGATCAGCGGTAGACAGCAGACCGACATACTCTACGCCCTCGACAATTTCAGTTATCTGTCTTATTCCCAAAGACAAGAGATTCCAATTAATGTGGTACTTATTTTACTTTGTAACTGGTGTACAGAAAATTATTTATGTATACTGGACTTTTCTGAAACATCAAGCCTTAAACTTATTTAATAGAGCAGGACAGTATGCAACTTTCCATTCAATTTCATTTTTACACAAAAGTAATGCATACTTTTAATTTTTTTAAGGCTGTGCTCTCTTCTATTGTGCTTAATAAATCACAGTTACTTATGTTTGTATGTTAAAATTATAGGTTTTGCTTACCGTATTTACTCGAATCTAAGCTGCACTTCTTTTCCGGTTTTTGTAATCCAAAAATCCGCCTGCGGCTTAGAATCGAGTACAAAGCGGAAGTTCTGAAAAATGTTGGTAGGTGCCGCCACAACTAACTTCTGTCGTCTAATATATGTAGCGCTTCACAGGCACAAAGATAAATACTGGTACCAAAACCTCTGCGTCAGTAAATAAATTTTAAAAAAAAGGTGGAAGTCGAGCTTTTTTTTCTCCGCCCTGAGTTTCGACCACTGCATTTTCATACATTATCCAATGAAGTAAATACAAATTCTGTATTGTTCATCTTCGAGTGTAGCAGCATTTCAATGCACTACGAAAATCCGACTGGCAACACTGTTTGGGATGTTTGTCAATATGAGCAACTCTGTGTTCTGAATTTTTTCCTACCTGCGAGAAGAGATGGTTGCTAATAGGAATGCTAATAGGAACTTTTTATGAATTGTGAATCACAAGCAGTATTCTCTTCACCATAATAATAACACGAATATAAACATTTCTTTCGTGTTTGCTGCTATCTCATTTAAATCCTGTCTGCCTAATAAACTACGAAACTATAGTGAGACAACAGCAAACGCGGAAGAATATACGTATGTCATGTTTATATTCGTATTATTCTTATGCTGAATAGTGATACAGTCTCAAATGAAGCACGGCAATTGATTAGATTTTTAAATCTAAGATGACTAATTTCTGTGCAGAATGTAATGTACCTAAGAGGCGTCTGCAAAGATTTTCAAATGGAGAAAAATTTTCGCTAAACTCTCGTTCAGAACATCTTCTATCATACGCAGTCTATTATTTGGTTCTTGTTGATCATTATCAAAGAAAGCAGCAGTTTAAGTAACAACAAATAGCAGTCTTTTGCCATTGTTCCGCTAATGAGAAGATTCCTCTCTTTTTTTAAAAAAAATTGTAAGCACCAGTAGCGCGCACAAAAGCAAGCCATGCCGCGAGCGGCGACAGGTCGTAAACACTCATTATCAGAATGCAACAAACAACACATGGCACAGTACAGTAATGCATTTTCAGCTTAGAGTGACGTAAACACCTATAACAAAGAGAATGGCACTTATCAGATCAAAGAAAAATAAGCAATCAATTTAAACCAGACGAAGCATGTGAAAAAGGAAGGGTACCCGTATGAATACGGACGAAGCGCCTGGCGCATAGCAACGGCTACCTGGTAAAGCTTAACTGCTAAGCTTACGACTCGAACCAAACTACTATAGCTGTATCGTCATTCATTTGACCTAAATTGTGTCTCATATTACAATGGACCAACTTTGTTTCGATTTGGAGGCGCAGCCTAAAACTTTTCTCTCCCCTTGAATTTCGAGTCTCAGATTTCAGGTGCGGCTTAGATTCAGGAAAATTTTTTTTCCTCTATTTTGAGTCTCACTTTTCAGGTGCGACTTAGATTCGAGTGCGGCTTAAATTAGAATAAATACTGTATATGCCTTTCCTAAAACCAGTTTTTAAAAGTGACCTTGATAATTTGCCATATTGGGTAATCTAGTATTGACAGATTTCCAAGCATGCCAGATTATGAATGCCCTACAGTATTTGTTTTTCCCATGTTTTGCTGCAGATCTGACCAAAACTGGTAGTCTTACAGACCAAAAAATTCTGTGATTATAGACTGTAATAAAAGAAATTTATTCTGAAAATCATCAACAGAAAGCTTCTTACTGTGATGGGTAACCAGAATTCAAACACTAAGACACATGCATGATGCAGTGAGAAACATTTATTAGTAAACATGGCTGATACTTGTAGTAGGTGCAGAAACAATGTCAGTCACGGCCAAGATCTATTGACAGCCGGGTGAGGGAGGAGGTGGGAGGAGGGGTGGCAGGGGTTAAGCACAACAACAGATGGTGACATCCTAATTACACAATTACAGTCTGTGGACTATAGGTTCCATGTATTTATCAATCACGTAAAATCTTAAGTATTGAGACAGGCAACTAAAAATCGTGAACAATGCAGAAAATAGAACATCTAAATACAACTGATGTTTCCAGTTATTGTATTTATTTCATATGGAGTGAAGCAGAGTATCCACATAATCACTTATCAGACTCCACATACATTACTGATTCTTTTCTTCACAGGTAACTGTTTCCTTCAGATTAAGAAATACAGTTACATCTATTACACAGTTAGTAGAAAACATTATTTATCACAGAAATACTATAGCCCGATTAAAATCACTTGTCAATTGATGTCTGTCACTTGCAACTCTTGTGTTGGCACATCAGCTGCCTGCTGCCATTCGGTTCTAAGCAACACACAAACAATGTGGATCACTTCACAAATGCTGTTACTTATGTGTAACACGGAGTAACGTCGGCAGTGACCACCATGAGGTACGACGGGAATGCTGATATTAAGTGACCAATGACTGAACCGTGGCAGATGACATGGTTTGTACCCTTGAATTTGAACCCACATCCTAGCCTAATCACAACCCTACGACTTTTAACGCATCTGAGAAAACAGCAGTCAATAACCTTTGGCAGAACTATTAATCACTCCTTTGTTCATAGCAATATTAAAGCTAACCTCTAAGTGCAAACGCAAAACAGAGACAATTTAGTTTCAGCACAAAAAGCGAACTGTAATTTCTCGCTGTCAATGGTTACCCAAAACTATCCTCACAGTGGTTACATGAGCTGATGCATTACCAACCGATGAGAAGTCCTGGTTGACACTTAGTTACAGGCAACACAGGCCTGGTATGTCAAAATGAAGCGCTTTGTTTAAAAGTAAGGAAACGTGTTTTATGTACATACCTGCAACAATTGCTAGCTGCAGGCAGCTGTGTTGTCCGAAAGAGGATAAGTACCACTCATTTCAGAGTCACTGGAACTTTTCGAAGCGGATGAGCAGCTGTAAGCGACAATAATAAGTTACGTAACACTATCTTCAAGAAGACCTCACAGCAACCCTACAGCCCATTTTGGTGACATTTTCCATGTCTGAATAGTTAGCTTCGCAACTTCACTCCCTTCACTTTTTTTATTTCTGTGAGAAACATACTCTGTCATTTGTGTGCAAGTTCGACTGCATTAAATTGCCAGTGATAAGTGATAGTCTTATGACAGTGTCCATATTCAAAAGCTACCCCATCATTTGCATATGTGGGAAATTGTGACTTACAAAGTGACGCGAGTCCTAATGATTCTTCTTTTTCAGTTTATCACCCACAGTAATCTCATGTTGTAACCACTGAATTGTCTCTTCCTTTTTGAGAGGACAGGGTCGGAGCCTTATGCCTTAAAACTGCAAAGAGTGGAACACTGTGAAAAGTATTGGCAGAGCTTCTAAAGTTGGTAACAAAGAATTCTCAAACCAATTTGATAATGTCTAACGATTCATTTCTTCAAGTTACTCTGATATTCCTTCCAATCCAAAAAGCATTCGACAGCCATGAATAAAGAAGCCTCAGTAGGTACCAGCACGCAAAAGAACAATCCTACCACCTTTACCAGTGGGGGAACACCATGTCTTCTCTTTTGTCATGAGTGCAACCTTCTGTATTAACATGACCAGCATTCACCAATATTTTCTCGATCCAGAAAATCCTCAAAATTAAATATTTTTTTACTTCACACAAAAATATGCATCGCCGTGCAGCTATGTCTGTTCATTCTATCAACATTTTAACGGCTCGAATATTTTTGTATTTAAAACTGAACTCTGCAGAACCAGTTGCAATGATGATTTGCTACATTCAAAAAGTTCGGCCATGCAAAGTCATACAAATTTTATCTCGTGTAGGCCAATCTCTATGACGATGATGATAACTGTATATGTGATGCTGCAGTGCATCTTGAGTAAAAGCATGTGGATTTGTTAGATGTTTCTGAAGTCTTTTCTAGCTCGCCATATAAAAACAAGAGGATAATGCTTCATTTCCTTCCTTCTCATATTTTGCTTTACTAAAATGAAGCAGCTGTGATTCACATGACTGCTTTGGAAACTGTTAAGAGATGTCTCTCATTTTGCACCTCCTCTCAAAGTACTTGCACACATTGTACACGAGTTGTTGCAACTGCCCTTTAAATGTAATTACCCAGCCTTCTTTCTTGACGTGTCTGAATCCCAGATCCGCGGTCTGCCAATTTTATTTTACATTTCATCAGACGTTTTACACACACACACACACACACACACACACACACACACACACACACACACACACACACACACGCAGACAGACAGAGAGAGAGAGAGAGAGAGAGAGAGAGAGAATATGCACATTTCATGCACAGCACTAAAACTGTGGAAGTGAACTGACTGCTGTGGCAGTTTGGCAACGGCGAACAATTTGGGTCTGACAGAGCACTCTGACAGGAGGAAACCAGCTCCGATGCATTAAGTGTCAATCAAGAAGTAATTTTAATCAGACTTTAGAAGATATTTCTACTACTCCACTGTCTGAGGAAATTCACGAATAATTAGTTCTTACGAGTATGTTGAGCAGTACTAAAACACAAATAGTACCAAAAGAATAAAAGGAAATTACCTTCAAATCCCGATGAATAATTGGTGTCTGACAATGATGTAACCGAGAAACTGCTTCACAAACATCACAGAATATTTGCAGAACTTCAGCTTCACTGAATCCGCTCTGCAGTCTGTAACAAAAGTAAACTGAAAAGAAAAAGTGAGCTAATGATATATCTACATTAATCACTTCTCAGTTATGGTAACTGCATTAGTTGGAAACTAATGTGTTCTGGAGCAAACTGATACAATTAGCAACAACCACAACAACAGTGTTAATGGAAGCACACTACGATAAACTAAGAAATTCAAAACAAATCAAAATCCTTTTCCTGGGCAAAACAATGAAAATAGTAAATAACCGCAACCACATCTTACCAAATTCTTAGTTCTAAGTACAAAGACAAAATGAATTAACATGATTTTGATTTGTTTTGGAAAACTGTTTACACATATTTTAATAACCTGGAGGTAGCCAAATATTATTACAACCACAGGCTTCACGTCTTTTGATCTGCGAGCACAGTTAATGATGAATAGTAGAACTCCACTACATTTCTAGTGCCCACATGATTCGTAAGAAAACTGCTAAGGAAGCAGATGGAGATGAAAGACATACGCAATTTATCACCTTTCTAAGTGTGCAGAAGTAACATAAAATTACTGTGAGGAAGGTAAGGCAAAAAGCCTTGGACAAATTTGAGACTGAAATTCTATCCACAGAGCTATCACAAGAAACAGTGAAGTGTTAATAAAATGTAAAACTGGTCAATGGAATGAAATCTTTTGGTCCATTTCTACATGGCAAAACATTTATCTCAACACTGATAGAGAAGGACTGAAGTTTTACATTCATATCTGTTTAAGGAAAATAAATCACATGCTTCCCCAAAGATCTATAACAAGGGCACAAAAACAGAATACATAGAATTACCAGACCACAGAGTGACAAGACAAACAGAAAAGGAATGTTTGCAAATTTTCTGTGCATGATGACCAATTTGATTATGGGCTAAGACCTCTGACATCAGACTGTGTAGCATAAATTTTATGCATGTATAACCACAAGAACTCAGCTCTCTCAGTGATGATAATATGAATTTTAGATGTGAGAGTGATGCGAAATCAAACTTCAAGCCTCTGTTCAGAGAGTTCTGAAGACTACACAGTTAGCAGCACTTGCTCCAAGTAAATTCTCAATTATACCACACAATCTGTCTGCCTGTCTCTCTCAATTTGCATAACATGTAATAATAGGGCGAGTCAAAAAGGACTTTACAAATTTGGAATGATATAGAAATTTACTGAGACGACTTACAAAATCGGTAATGTGTCATTTTATAGCAAAAAAAACATCAATTTTGATTCACGTAAAACATCAGCACCCCACAATGCAACCAGGAATGCCAGCATAGTGCACAGTTAATATGGCTACTTCCACTGGTGGAAGTGTGTGTTTTGGTTTCATGAAACAAACTCTGCAACAACTGTTCGGCATAAATTTCACACTGAATGCAGTAAAGAACCATTAAGCAGGCTACAATTTACTCTTGGCATTAGAACTTTGTTGAGATGGGTTGTTCACTGTGAGATGGATAGATCACTCCGTTATCCGCGTGTTGATGTTTATGTTGAACCAGTTATGGAGAGCTTTCCTTGCACTCCATAAAAATCAACTTCTTAATTCCACATATCGAAGATGATGACCAGGATGGGATGGTTTACTATCAACAAGATGGTGCTCCACCTCATTTTCTCACAGTAGTTTGAGGTTTCCTCAACAATTGCTTCCCAGATAAGTGGACTCGCTGTAAAGTGCAAATCACATGGCCAACTTGTTCTCCAGACTTGACACCACTGGATTTCTTTCTCTGGGGTTTCATTAAAGATTGTGTGTACGTTCCACCCCTACCAAACAATTTAGCCAACCTGAAAAAATGAATCTAATCTTCCATTGCACAAGTTATGCCCAATTTGTTGCAACAACTGTGGGTAGAAATTGACTACTGACTCACTATGTGAAACTTGAGGTTGCTTGCGACAGACTGACATCTACTGATTCTTAAGTTATCTCAATAAATTTCTATATCATTCTAAAGTTTTAAGTCTTTTTTGACTCCCCGTGTATATATATTTTTTTAATCATAGTTTATGCATTTAACACAATTTTCCTTCTTTCCTCTGGAAGAACAGATTACACATAAAAACCTCAATGTTTCATGAGCATTCGATTATGGCCATGTCTTCTGCATCTAAAAGTACTTACTGTTAAGTAGAACAATGGAAAAGACAATATGTGATGATGAGAATATTATGAAAAGGACAGATTGCTATTCAATTCAAAACTTTTAAGATATTTCCTTCCAGCATGTGTAAATCAAGAAGAAATGCAGACTGAAGAGGTGGACAGTGTTAAATTTCTGGGATTTCAACTCTAATAAATTCAGTTGGGGAGTATATACCACAGAATTAATGAAGCACCTAAACAAGTCTGTACTTGCAGTGCGAACGATGTCAGATGTAGGAGATATAAATATAAAAAAACTTTCTTACTTTCATTCTATTATGTCATATGGGATCATATTCTGGGTAACTCACCAAACCGAGCACAAGTTTTGTGGGTGCAAAAGTGAGCAATAACAATCATTTGTGATGTAAATTCAAGAACATGTAGAAACCTGTCAAGGAGCTTAGCATTCTAACTACTGCTTCTCAGTATAGTTATTCCTTAATGAAATTTGTTGCAAGTAACATATTTCTATTTCCAACCAATAGTTCAATTCTACACATAAGAACAATCTACATAAAACTTCCTAGCAGATTAAAAATGTGTGCCCGACCGAGACTCGAACTCGTGACCTTTGCCTTTCGTGGGCAAGTGCTCTACCATCTGAGCTACCAAAGCACGACTCACGCCCAGTCAGATGGTAGAGTACTTGCCCGCGAAAGGCAAAGGTCCCGAGTTCGAGTCTCAGTCGGGCACACAGTTTTAATCTGCCAGGAAGTTTCATATCAGCGCACACTCTGCTGCAGAGTGAAATTCTCATTCTGGAAACATCCCCCCAGGCTGTGGTTAAGTCATGTCTTCGCAGTATCCTTTCTTTCAGGAGTGCTAGTCCTGCAAGGTTCGCAGGAGAGCTTCTGTAAAGTTTGGAAGGTAGGAGACGAGATACTGGCAGAAGTAAAGCTGTGAGGACCGGGTGTGAGTCGTGCTTCGGTAGCTCAAATGGTAGAGCACTTGCCTGCAAAAGGCAAAGGTCCCGAGTTCGAGTCTCGGTCGGGCACACAGTTTTAATCTGCCAGGAAGTTTCATATCAGCGCACACTCCGCTGCATAGTGAAATTCTCATTCTGGAATCTACATAAAGACCTAAAACCACCTACCTTGGTCCAAAAAGGGATCCAATATTCAGGAATACACATTTTCAATAAATTGCCAGCAAGCATTAAAAACTTAAGTTTCAGATAAAGCATGGTTTAAACAGAGTTTGAAAGACTTTTTGATGGGCAACTCCTTCTACTATATAGATGAATATCTTAACAGGGACTGTTAGACCAGCTGAAGTAAAAATGTCTGTCTGATTTCAGTTCTGACAACACTTGGTTACAGCAGACAAGATTAGGTATTTTGTGTGTGATTAATTTATTAAAAGTGCACAGCAATATTTCATTCTGACAGTGTATTAAATCTGTATATATTAGCAGTTCCAGTTTACTGTTATTCAACTCTTTTGATGATTTCCTGACAAATGATCAGTGTTTTATTCAAATGTTTTATTTTTTTTATGTCGTTGTTTCTGACATGTTCTGCACCCACCAGAAACATCTCATTTTTGGGTCTACGGAACAAAAACTGAATTTAATCTCACCATATAGCAAAGATGTTGGGTCGCAGACAGACACAAGAAAAAAACTGTCAAACACAATAAGCTTTCGGCCAAACTGCCTTCTTCCAAACTGGACAACACAGACACACCCACTCTTGCAAACGCAACTCACACATACATGATCACTCTCTCTGGCTGCCGAAGCCAGACTGCAATCAGCTGTGTATGATGGAAGAAGCAATGTCGATGGTGTGGGTCAGGAGGTGGCTCGGGTGAGGAGGGAGACGGATGGCCGGGTAGGAGTGGGGATGGAGGACGCTATAGTGCTGCTTGTGCAAGCATACAGGGATGAAGTGGAGAGACAGTACGGCGGCAAGAGGCAGTACGGCGGCAAGAGGCAGTACGGCGGCAAGAGGCAGTACGGCGGCAAGAGGCAGTACGGCGGCAAGAGGCAGTACGGCGGCAAGAGGCAGTACGGCGGCAAGAGGCAGTACGGCGGCAAGAGGCAGTACGGCGGCAAGAGGCAGTACGGCGGCAAGAGGCAGTACGGCGGCAAGAGGCAGTACGGCGGCAAGAGGCAGTACGGCGGCAAGAGGCAGTACGGCGGCAAGAGGCAGTACGGCGGCAAGAGGCAGTACGGCGGCAAGAGGCAGTACGGCGGCAAGAGGCAGTACGGCGGCAAGAGGCAGTACGGCGGCAAGAGGCAGTACGGCGGCAAGAGGCAGTACGGCGGCAAGAGGCAGTACGGCGGCAAGAGGCAGTACGGCGGCAAGAGGCAGTACGGCGGCAAGAGGCAGTACGGCGGCAAGAGGCAGTACGGCGGCAAGAGGCAGTACGGCGGCAAGAGGCAGTACGGCGGCAAGAGGCAGTACGGCGGCAAGAGGCAGTACGGCGGCAAGAGGCAGTACGGCGGCAAGAGGCAGTACGGCGGCAAGAGGCAGTACGGCGGCAAGAGGCAGTACGGCGGCAAGAGGCAGTACGGCGGCAAGAGGCAGTACGGCGGCAAGAGGCAGTACGGCGGCAAGAGGCAGTACGGCGGCAAGAGGCAGTACGGCGGCAAGAGGCAGTACGGCGGCAAGAGGCAGTACGGCGGCAAGAGGCAGTACGGCGGCAAGAGGCAGTACGGCGGCAAGAGGCAGTACGGCGGCAAGAGGCAGTACGGCGGCAAGAGGCAGTACGGCGGCAAGAGGCAGTACGGCGGCAAGAGGCAGTACGGCGGCAAGAGGCAGTACGGCGGCAAGAGGCAGTACGGCGGCAAGAGGCAGTACGGCGGCAAGAGGCAGTACGGCGGCAAGAGGCAGTACGGCGGCAAGAGGCAGTACGGCGGCAAGAGGCAGTACGGCGGCAAGAGGCAGTACGGCGGCAAGAGGCAGTACGGCGGCAAGAGGCAGTACGGCGGCAAGAGGCAGTACGGCGGCAAGAGGCAGTACGGCGGCAAGAGGCAGTACGGCGGCAAGAGGCAGTACGGCGGCAAGAGGCAGTACGGCGGCAAGAGGCAGTACGGCGGCAAGAGGCAGTACGGCGGCAAGAGGCAGTACGGCGGCAAGAGGCAGTACGGCGGCAAGAGGCAGTACGGCGGCAAGAGGCAGTACGGCGGCAAGAGGCAGTACGGCGGCAAGAGGCAGTACGGCGGCAAGAGGCAGTACGGCGGCAAGAGGCAGTACGGCGGCAAGAGGCAGTACGGCGGCAAGAGGCAGTACGGCGGCAAGAGGCAGTACGGCGGCAAGAGGCAGTACGGCGGCAAGAGGCAGTACGGCGGCAAGAGGCAGTACGGCGGCAAGAGGCAGTACGGCGGCAAGAGGCAGTACGGCGGCAAGAGGCAGTACGGCGGCAAGAGGCAGTACGGCGGCAAGAGGCAGTACGGCGGCAAGAGGCAGTACGGCGGCAAGAGGCAGTACGGCGGCAAGAGGCAGTACGGCGGCAAGAGGCAGTACGGCGGCAAGAGGCAGTACGGCGGCAAGAGGCAGTACGGCGGCAAGAGGCAGTACGGCGGCAAGAGGCAGTACGGCGGCAAGAGGCAGTACGGCGGCAAGAGGCAGTACGGCGGCAAGAGGCAGTACGGCGGCAAGAGGCAGTACGGCGGCAAGAGGCAGTACGGCGGCAAGAGGCAGTACGGCGGCAAGAGGCAGTACGGCGGCAAGAGGCAGTACGGCGGCAAGAGGCAGTACGGCGGCAAGAGACAGTACGGCGGCAAGAGACAGTACGGCGGCAAGAGACAGTACGGCGGCAAGAGACAGTACGGCGGCAAGAGACAGTACGGCGGCAAGAGACAGTACGGCGGCAAGAGACAGTACGGCGGCAAGAGACAGTACGGCGGCAAGAGACAGTACGGCGGCAAGAGACAGTACGGCGGCAAGAGACAGTACGGCGGCAAGAGACAGTACGGCGGCAAGAGACAGTACGGCGGCAAGAGACAGTACGGCGGCAAGAGACAGTACGGCGGCAAGAGACAGTACGGCGGCAAGAGACAGTACGGCGGCAAGAGACAGTACGGCGGCAAGAGACAGTACGGCGGCAAGAGACAGTACGGCGGCAAGAGACAGTACGGCGGCAAGAGACAGTACGGCGGCAAGAGACAGTACGGCGGCAAGAGACAGTACGGCGGCAAGAGACAGTACGGCGGCAAGAGACAGTACGGCGGCAAGAGACAGTACGGCGGCAAGAGACAGTACGGCGGCAAGAGACAGTACGGCGGCAAGAGACAGTACGGCGGCAAGAGACAGTACGGCGGCAAGAGACAGTACGGCGGCAAGAGACAGTACGGCGGCAAGAGACAGTACGGCGGCAAGAGACAGTACGGCGGCAAGAGACAGTACGGCGGCAAGAGACAGTACGGCGGCAAGAGACAGTACGGCGGCAAGAGACAGTACGGCGGCAAGAGACAGTACGGCGGCAAGAGACAGTACGGCGGCAAGAGACAGTACGGCGGCAAGAGACAGTACGGCGGCAAGAGACAGTACGGCGGCAAGAGACAGTACGGCGGCAAGAGACAGTACGGCGGCAAGAGACAGTACGGCGGCAAGAGACAGTACGGCGGCAAGAGACAGTACGGCGGCAAGAGACAGTACGGCGGCAAGAGACAGTACGGCGGCAAGAGACAGTACGGCGGCAAGAGACAGTACGGCGGCAAGAGACAGTACGGCGGCAAGAGACAGTACGGCGGCAAGAGACAGTACGGCGGCAAGAGACAGTACGGCGGCAAGAGACAGTACGGCGGCAAGAGACAGTACGGCGGCAAGAGACAGTACGGCGGCAAGAGACAGTACGGCGGCAAGAGACAGTACGGCGGCAAGAGACAGTACGGCGGCAAGAGACAGTACGGCGGCAAGAGACAGTACGGCGGCAAGAGACAGTACGGCGGCAAGAGACAGTACGGCGGCAAGAGACAGTACGGCGGCAAGAGACAGTACGGCGGCAAGAGACAGTACGGCGGCAAGAGACAGTACGGCGGCAAGAGACAGTACGGCGGCAAGAGACAGTACGGCGGCAAGAGACAGTACGGCGGCAAGAGACAGTACGGCGGCAAGAGACAGTACGGCGGCAAGAGACAGTACGGCGGCAAGAGACAGTACGGCGGCAAGAGACAGTACGGCGGCAAGAGACAGTACGGCGGCAAGAGACAGTACGGCGGCAAGAGACAGTACGGCGGCAAGAGACAGTACGGCGGCAAGAGACAGTACGGCGGCAAGAGACAGTACGGCGGCAAGAGACAGTACGGCGGCAAGAGACAGTACGGCGGCAAGAGACAGTACGGCGGCAAGAGACAGTACGGCGGCAAGAGACAGTACGGCGGCAAGAGACAGTACGGCGGCAAGAGACAGTACGGCGGCAAGAGACAGTACGGCGGCAAGAGACAGTACGGCGGCAAGAGACAGTACGGCGGCAAGAGACAGTACGGCGGCAAGAGACAGTACGGCGGCAAGAGACAGTACGGCGGCAAGAGACAGTACGGCGGCAAGAGACAGTACGGCGGCAAGAGACAGTACGGCGGCAAGAGACAGTACGGCGGCAAGAGACAGTACGGCGGCAAGAGACAGTACGGCGGCAAGAGACAGTACGGCGGCAAGAGACAGTACGGCGGCAAGAGACAGTACGGCGGCAAGAGACAGTACGGCGGCAAGAGACAGTACGGCGGCAAGAGACAGTACGGCGGCAAGAGACAGTACGGCGGCAAGAGACAGTACGGCGGCAAGAGACAGTACGGCGGCAAGAGACAGTACGGCGGCAAGAGACAGTACGGCGGCAAGAGACAGTACGGCGGCAAGAGACAGTACGGCGGCAAGAGACAGTACGGCGGCAAGAGACAGTACGGCGGCAAGAGACAGTACGGCGGCAAGAGACAGTACGGCGGCAAGAGACAGTACGGCGGCAAGAGACAGTACGGCGGCAAGAGACAGTACGGCGGCAAGAGACAGTACGGCGGCAAGAGACAGTACGGCGGCAAGAGACAGTACGGCGGCAAGAGACAGTACGGCGGCAAGAGACAGTACGGCGGCAAGAGACAGTACGGCGGCAAGAGACAGTACGGCGGCAAGAGACAGTACGGCGGCAAGAGACAGTACGGCGGCAAGAGACAGTACGGCGGCAAGAGACAGTACGGCGGCAAGAGACAGTACGGCGGCAAGAGACAGTACGGCGGCAAGAGACAGTACGGCGGCAAGAGACAGTACGGCGGCAAGAGACAGTACGGCGGCAAGAGACAGTACGGCGGCAAGAGACAGTACGGCGGCAAGAGACAGTACGGCGGCAAGAGACAGTACGGCGGCAAGAGACAGTACGGCGGCAAGAGACAGTACGGCGGCAAGAGACAGTACGGCGGCAAGAGACAGTACGGCGGCAAGAGACAGTACGGCGGCAAGAGACAGTACGGCGGCAAGAGACAGTACGGCGGCAAGAGACAGTACGGCAGCAAGAGACAGTCAGGTCAGACAGAGGGCAGGGGGAGGGGGAATAGAAGAGGAGGGAAGTAAAAAAATTATGGGTACTGGGGTAGAACAGAAGGCTGTGTAGTGCCGGAGTGGGAACAGGGAAGGGGATAGGTGGGTGATGGACAGTGAGTAACATAGGTTGAGGCCAGGAGACTGTACAATATAATGCAGGGAGAGTTCCCACCTGTGCAATTCAGAAAAGCTGGTGTTGGTAGAGAGTATTCAGATGGCTCAGGCTGTGAAGCAGCCACTGAAATGAAGAATGCTGTATTGGGCAGCATGCTCAGCAACTAGGTTGTTCAGATGTTTCTTCGCCACAGTTTTTCAGTGGCCATTCATGTGGATTGACAGGCCATTGGTTGTCATGCCCATGTAGAACATAGCACAATGATTGCAGCTTAGCCGGTAGGTCACATGACTGGTTTCACAGGTAGCCCTGCCTTTGATAGGAGAGGTGATGTTTGTGACCAGAGTGGAGCAGTAGGTGGTGGCAGATTGTATGGGACAGGCCTTGCGTCTATATTACAGGGATATATCAAACAATGGAAAATGCAGGATGGAATGTAACAATATTGTGGAAAGGAAAGTTGCCACTCACCATACAGCAGAAACTCCATTATATGGCGAGTGGCAACTTTCCTTTTCATAATATTATTACAGGGATATGAGCCATGAGGCAAGGGGCTGGGAGCAGGGGCTGTGATTGTATGAACAAGGATGTGTGTAGATTTGGTAGGCAATGGAATTCCACCGTGGGAGGAGTGGGAAGGATAGTAGATAGGGCATTCCTAACTTCACAGCACAATGAGAGGTGTCGAAACACTGGCTGAGAATGTGATTCAGTTGATCCAGTCCTGGGTGGTACTGAGTCACAAGGGAAATGCTGCTCTGTGGTCATACAGTGGGACTTTCGGAGGTGAAGGGTGAGTGGAGGGATAAGGTACAAGAGATCAGTTCCCGTACAAGGCTTGGTGGGTAATTATAGTCTGTGAAGGCCTCAGTAAGATGCTTGGTACATTTTGAGAAGGACTGCTTGTCACTACAGACATGGGTGGCTAAGCTATGTCGAAGGGACTGGGTGGCTAAGCTATGTCAAAGGGACTTCTTGGTATGGAGTAAGTGGCAGCTGTCTAAGTGGAGTTATTGCTACAGGTTGGTAGGTTTGGTGTAGACGGAGGTACAGATGTATCCATCTTTGAGGTGGAGGTTAACATTGACTAAGGTGCCTTGTTGAGTGAGGAGGACCATGTGGAGCGAATGGAAGAGAAGTTGTTAAGATTCTGCACGAATGTGGACAAGGTTTCCTCACCATTCCACCACCTATCAAATCTACATCATATCCTTGTCCATCCCTATACAACTCCTACTCCCAACCTTTTGCCTCATGGCTCATAGCCCTGTAATAGACTTAGATGCGAGATCTGTTCCATACATCATCCCCCCTCCCCACAACCCACCTACTCCAGTCAAGTCACCAGATTGTGACAAAACAAGCTGGGATCTCTTTCCATCCGCCTCCTTAAATTCATTTGCTCCCCCCCCCTCCCCATTTTTGACTAATTACCTTTAACATACGTGATTACAATCTGAATTTTGATAAAAGAGAAAGGTTGGCCCTCAGTCTTAAAGAACATACCACCAGGTCTAATTTTATGCTTAGTTTTATGTATGTAATAAATTTCCTGGTTTATTTTGATTATTCCTATCTTTTGTTATAGGGTGAAATCAGTAATTGTTTTGCAACAGATTCTATTGCTGACTTACAAACAAACATAAATTCTGTACTAATTATAAACATTTGGAAGAAGAACTACTAGGATTTTTAGACTATTTATTTGGCTCCATTCAAAAACACATTAACAAAGACAGACCTTAATTAATTCCAAAATAATTACCAATTTTGTCAAAAGTATTGTTTGTATAACTTTATCTGTTAATTTCATTATTTAAACAAATAATTCAGCCTAACCTTCGGTACAGAAGAAACTGTTAAAAAGAAAGCATTTTTCCATGTCTTCAGTTAATTGAATGTGGTATGTTTCAACTGTACTTTTTGTAACTTAAACATCGAACAATGTACAGTTTCAGTGCATATTACTGTGATGATATATACAGGCCCAATTTTTGGTCCAGAGACAGGCAGTCCCACGGCTGATTTTCAGATAGGAAGTCTGTATAATAAAGTAACAATAATGCCTTAACTTAATAGTGGAATCAGTGTAACATAATAGGCCGTGTTAAAACACTGACAGTGTCTGTTCAATTTATTTGAGAAATAGTGAACTCCGTGGTTAGGTATTTACTGCTCATAGATGTTCAACAGCATACTATTCCAGCAGTATGCTGATGTTTGCCTGCAAACTATTTATGAGGCTTATCAAAAGATAGTGAACTGGCCATATTAACTGTGTAATATGGGCGGAGGGGGGGGGGGGGTTGTGAACCATGAAAGTAAAGAACTGTGAAACGCAACTCTCGGCTACATCATTTACAGTAGTCAGTGTCTAACGTAAAGCTCCCATTTTTCAGCCAGTATAAAAACGCAGTACGTCGACACCGAGGACTATCAACGAAGAAATAAAACAGGTGAACGTCACAAGCTTCACCTATCGATCAAAAGCAGGGCTACCTGGGAAGGCAGTCATGTGCTCTGTAAGCTAAGCTGCAACAAAGGCCACTAACAAACTGTGAACAAGAGATAGCTGGACCACTCAGTTGATGAGCATGCTGCCGAACACAACATTCTTCATTTTAATGACTGCTTTACAGCCTGTGTTATCTAGGTCCTCCCTATCATCACCAGCTTTACTGAATTGCACAGGTGGACACTCTACCTGCAATATATCCTGTGTTCCCACAACCTTCCTGGCCTCAACCTACATTACAGCACTGTCCATCACCCACCTATACCATTCCCTGTTCACATTACAACACTGCACAGCCCTCCATCCCACCAACATATCCAAAGTCTTTTCACTTCTCTCCTTTATTGCCCACCCCCTCCCTCCATCTAACCTCCTGCCTGCCTCTAGCTGCCCTATTCTCTCTCCATCTTGTCCCTGTACGCTCGCACAAGCAGCACTTTACCATCCCCCACTCCCATACCTACGCTTCCATTCCTCTACCATCATGCACGGCTGCTTGCAGTCTGGCTTTGGTAGCCAGAGAGTGAGATCGTGTGTGTGTGTGTGTGTGTGTGTGTGTGTGTGTGTGTGTGTGTGTGTGTGTGGAGGGGGGGGTGCTTTCTAATTTGGAGAATGCCTTTTGACCAAAAGCTTACTTGTTTGAAGTATTTTTCTTGTGCCTATCCGTGTCTCAACATCTCCACTATAAAGTGAGGAGAAATTTACTCTTTTCACAATACTGTTGTTAAGTAAAAGCTTTCACAGGTACAGCATCAAAATTTTGCTGAAATTTTTGTACTGTTTTAATGTAGGGAGACACATAAGTACAGTCAAAACCAGTTATTAACAATGTCAAAATACCGATAGTTTACGGTCCTTATAGCTGATAGTCAAACCAGGTTTTTGCTTTTTTTTATAAAAAAATTTAGTGTCAATTTTAGGCTGGCACATAACTAACCATTCAAAAAAGTAGCAGATATACAATACCCCTGCAATACTTACAATGTGGTATTTGTGGATAAGGACTGAAAAGGAATTTTTCTTATGCTTATGCAGTAGACACAGCAATAAAATGCCAGGAAAATGTAAGCCTTTAATAACTGAAGAAAGAAGTAGCAACGATGTTATTGTTAAATAATGTCGAACACTGTCTTGGATAATGAATGAGAGAAAATATTTAGCTTGTTTAAAACTTGCTTTAAGTGAGGTATAATATAACAGTCATGAATGACAACCTTTGTTCCATTTACTGCATTATAAAATTTAATAAACAGTACAAAAATGAAAAGACAGTTTTCTATGGATAAATTACATGAAGGCCTACACTTTTTCCTGTGTTTCTGTTTAAAACGTTCTACAGATGTGACCTACTGTACTTAATACACTGAAAATACCTCACAAACATAACTACAAAACAACAATAATGAATACACTATTATTCAACTTCTGTACCTTTGAAAAAATAAACTCATATTGGAATTGAGTTTTCGAGTTATATACGATCTCAGCAAAGACGGTTTTGTTAAGTTTTTTAACAAATTGCTATAACTTTAATACGCCATACAGTAACACATATTGAAGTATACTGTCCTCCTGAAGATAATCAGTTATATTTGTTTCACCTTTTCAAGACGCGAGTACACATTTTGTATTTGATGATGAATTCATTTTGACACTTGATTTGAATCTAACAATCTGCAGAAAACAAGAGTTTGAAAATAAGCATTACATTGTTATCAGTAATGCCAAATATATAACGAACAAAAATTAACGCTGGACGTTATTGGCGATATATTTTTCTGAAAATATGTAATTTTAAATAGTAAGTCGCAAGTGATGTTGTACTACGTGACTTTTTAAATATATTGTTTAAATAGGGTTCAGACAGGACTGTTAGATTTCTTTGTTATAGCCAATTTGTCATTAAAAGCAATGTCATTACAAATGGTGTAGACTGTAACAAAATGTTTACATTCTAGATGGAACTCATTGAATGTTATTGAATATTATTTGTGTGCTTATTCAGGTCCCTCCATTCCACTCCTTCCCCCTCAACCACAAGAAATGCATAATGTTTCATAAACAGTATCTTACATTAATTACCTCGAGTTCATCATCTGTAAGACGTGTGTCTTGCAATACGGCATCAGAAGGAGAACTTCATATACACCATTCCCTGTATGTGTAAGGCTTGAATCCACATAACCAATAATGTTCTTGTGACCACTCAAGTTACTCTGAAACAAAAAGAAATCGCACAAAAATAATTAATCAGCAGTTAAAATCAAATTACTGTAAAGTAAAAATCGTCAAAATACCATCCTGGGGAGAATATTGTATGTCAAGGACAATTTGGTATACCAGTATTCAGCAGTATTATAGGAAGGAGAAAGAGGTAAATCAAATCACTTAGCATAAAAACAGTGGAAGGAGACAGACAACTTTCAACTTTATTTCTACAATAATGAATACAGTTTTGAAATTTTTTCACCAAACTTTATGAAATTTTCTCATTTCTTCTACTTTTGATAACAATATATTGCAATTAGCTGATTTTCACAATTTCATGGATATCACATTAAGCATACAAAGACCAGCAGGAGATATAAATTGACCCCAGGTGCAAGTTGTCTTTATAGAATATTACTTAACGTGCTTAAGATTTCCATGATAGATGTTAGATAACTTTCCAAGTCGTGTGTGTTGCTGCCCCTGCCCCCACCACCTCCTTTTTTTTTTACTGTAATAGGCATTTCCAATTTGTCCCATCAGTCTGGTCATATTAATGAAGAGATTTTGCATATTCTGGATGTCTTGGATATTGAACTGCAGTGAGCCTTGTCAGATTTAGATGGTCATTTTCTGACAGAGAACTGATGATGAAGATAATGACACCAAGGAGGAGTTATTGTCAGTGGATGTGTCTTCATCTTAATTCCCTCATCAACAGTCTCAGGTATCAACCAACTGAACAGTGAAGATGGCTGCTGGAATGAATGGAATGGATGGTTGCTAACACACTATTGCAGGGCAGCTTTGAATGTCCTGATGGAGAAAGGAGGGCCCACTGTGAGTCAAATACAGGGTGTTTCTCCTGGATGCAGGGCAGTTTCTGGCATTTGGGAGGCCAGTTCTGTTGCCAACAGCATTTCCACTCATCTATGGAAATTGAGCTCATTTTCAGTAAGAACTCTGGCTATGATAAAGAGTGGAATGTCTTTATCTTAACCTTTTTCACCCCACAGGGAATACATTATTCAATATTGGTAGGTCAGAGTTATAGACATTCTTCAAGTATTCGTATAGCAGTGCATTCTTACTTCTGAAATCGGGAGGTGGAATGAGACTAAAGATACGAGGGTAGGAACCTGCGTTGTGTAGAACCAGTTGCCAGCTATGTGGAAGGTGTAGTATATCATTAGCAGAGCCTGTTCTGTTGATGATGTGAATGGAGCTGTCTACTGCATGTAGAATCTCCGGGACAGTTCTGAAGCAAATGCCACGAATTGGTTCCTTCATCTTCGGATTCAAATCAAAGTCACAATGACTTAAGTGCGGGGAGTATGGTGGATCCTACAGTACTTCCCAGTCCCATTGACTGAACAGGGTAGCCACAGCTTGTGCTGTATGCCCCTACGCATTGTTGTGCAAAATGATGGGTGTGTTTTGCAGTAAGTGTCGCCAATTCTTTCGCAAAGCTGATCACAGGTGATGCTCCAAAAACAAACAGCAATACTGTGCATCGACTGTCTGCTGTGGAGGGAACGTAATGCATTAGGATAGCGCCATCACAATCGTACATGAGAATCACCACAACTTTCACCACACTGGCGCTCTGACACATGTTCAGCATTAGTGGGGGCCCATAATCACGCCATTTGTTGGATTGGCACTTCAGTTTTGGCTAGTACAATGTGGCCCATGTCTCATCCAGCATTAAGATACGGCGCAAGATAGCCTCTCTTTCGTGCTTATACCGCTCCAAATGCATCCAAGGAGCATCGTAGCACATCCATTGACGCATTTCTGTGAAGTCATGCAGAATCCATCATGATGCAATGTTTCGCATGGCCAGGTATCCCTTTAACATGCAGCGGCGGGTTGGGGAGGGGGGAGGGAGAGAGAGTGGGGGTGGAGACAGTAGTAGGGGGGGGCGAGAAACAAGAGTAAGGGGGGAGAGAGGAGGTAATAGTAGTAGTAGTAAGGGGGGAGAGAGGAGGTAATAGTAGTAGTAGTAAGGGGGGGAGAGAGGAGGTAATAGTAGTAGTAGTAAGGGGGGAGAGAGGAGGTAATAGTAGTAGTAGTAAGGGGGGAGAGAGGAGGTAATAGTAGTAGTAGTAAGGGGGGAGAGAGGAGGTAATAGTAGTAGTAGTAAGGGGGGAGAGAGGAGGTAATAGTAGTAGTAGTAAGGGGGGAGAGAGGAGGTAATAGTAGTAGTAGTAAGGGGGGAGAGAGGAGGTAATAGTAGTAGTAGTAAGGGGGGAGAGAGGAGGTAATAGTAGTAGTAGTAAGGGGGGAGAGAGGAGGTAATAGTAGTAGTAGTAAGGGGGGAGAGAGGAGGTAATAGTAGTAGTAGTAAGGGGGGAGAGAGGAGGTAATAGTAGTAGTAGTAGTAGTAGTAGTAGTAGTAAGGGGGGCGAGAGGAGGTAGTAGTAGTAGTAGTAGTAGTAGTAGTAGTAGTAGGGGGGGGCGAGACGGGGGGCGAGAGGGGGGGCGAGAGGGGGGGCGAGAGGGGGGGCGAGACGGGGGGCGAGACGGGGGGCGAGACGGGGGGCGAGACGGGGGGCGAGAGGGGGGGCGAGAGGGGGGGCGAGAGGGGGGGCGAGAGGGGGGGCGAGAGGGGGGGCGAGAGGGGGGGCGAGAGGGGGGGCGAGAGGGGGGGCGAGAGGGGGGGCGAGAGGGGGGGCGAGAGGGGGGGGCGAGAGGGGGGGCGAGAGGGGGGGGCGAGAGGGGGGGCGAGAGGGGGGGCGAGAGGGGGGGCGAGAGGGGGGCGAGAGGGGGGGGGGTCTCTGTGGACTTTGGCGAAGCCAACATTACCATCAGCCATCGAGCCATTGGTGTAAACAATTTCAGAGCCCCGGAACATGTTAAGAATGGAGAGGAAGTGACAGTGGAGAGCGGTGGGGTTAACAGAGTCCTTAGGGCCACACAAAAGGTCCAGACGAAGCTTCCACCGAGGTGTACACCGTGGAGATGTAAGTGATTGGACCTCACGTAGATGCGGGGAATGAGCTGCCACGGGTGGGAAAAAAGACACGGTAATTTGGATGCTCAGGAGAACTACAAATGTGTGCAACATAACTGGTGAGCAGTTCTGTACGTTGGATCTGCAATGGAGGGACTCCAGCGACCACCAGGGCACTGGTCACCAGAATCTTTCTAAAAGCGCCCGTCGCTATACAAATGCTACAGAGGTGCACTGGCTCATGTAAATGCAATGTTGACAGCGTCGCTGAACCGTAAACCAGACTCCCATTGTCAAGGTGGGATTGAACAAGGACTCTGTACAGCTGCAGCAGTGTAGAGCGATCTGCACTCCAGCTGGTGTTGCTCAGGCAGCGGAGGGCACTGAGGTGCTGCTAGCATTTCTGCTTAAGCTGACGAAGGTGAGGTAGCCGTGTCAATCGGGTGTCGAAAACCAGTCCTAGAATCGATATGTCTCCACTAAAGTGAGTGGATTGTCATTAACATCAAGTTCTGGTTCCGGGTGAACGGTATCACGCCAACAAAAGTGCACGACACATTACTTCACAGCTGAAAACTGGAAGCCGTGAGCTAGAGCCCACGAGTGCATCTTGTGAATGGCTCCCTGTGGGCACTGCTCAGAAACACCAGTACTGGAGAAGCAATACGAAATGTAGAAGTCATCCGAATAAGGAGAAGGGGAGACCGAAGGCTCTACAGCTGCTGCTAGGCCGTTAACGGCCACTAAAAATAGAGATACACTGAAAATAGAGCCCTGCAGAATGCCATTCTCCTGAATATGGAGAGAACTATGGGAGGCATCAACTTGGACACAGAAGTACAGAGCGACAGGAAGTTTTGATAAAAATTGGAGCAGGTCCCAGAGACCCCACTCGTACAATGTGGCAAGGATATGATTTTGCCAGGTCGTGTTGTATGCTTTACATCTGTTTGGATGGCATACTTCAGGGACACTAGATTATCAGTGGTAGCACGACTCTGGCGGAAACCGCCTTGACACGGAGCCAGTGACTCCGAGACCCAACACAACCACCGACACACCATACGTTCCAGCAGCTTACAGAGAATGTTGGTGAGGCTGATGGAACAATAGCTATCCACATCAAGCGGATTTTACTGGGTTTTAGCGCCGGAATTACGGTACTCTCCCGTCACTGCGATGGAAAGATGCCATCGCACCACATCCGGTTGAAGATGATGGGGAGATATCGCTTGTAGTCAGACAAGGAATGTTTAATCATCTGACTGTGGATCCGATCCGCCCAAGAGCTGTATCAGGGTAATGTGCAAGGGCGTGGAGGAGCTCCCACTCTCTAAAGTGGGCATTATAAGGTTCACTGTGGCGCGTAGTGAACGAGAGGACTTTCCTTTCCATCCACCATTTGAGGGTGCGAAAGGCAGAGGGATAGTACTCTGATGCAGAGGTTCGAGAGCATAGTACTCAGCGAAGTGATCGGCAATCGCATCTGCGTCTGTAGAGAGCACGCCATTGATATTAACGCCAGGGTACCCAGAAAGACGTCTGATCGTCATCCAGACGTGGGAAGGTGAAGTATGGGACACAATGGTAGACTGGTACACACGTATATCCCCAAACACTCCTGTTTCCGTTGTTTTATAAGCAGGTAAACGCGAGCATGGAGCCGCTTAAAGGCTATTACATGCTCTAGGGAAGGGTGCCACTTAATATCTGTAGAGCTTGCCGACACTCTCGAATTGCCTCCGTGACTTCCAGCGACAACCAAGGGACTGTCTTTCGCCTTGGACACCTTAAAGAAAGAAGGATTACGTATTCTGCCGCAGACACAATCGTCATAGTGACCTGCTCAATTGGAACATCGATGGCAACATGGGGGGAGATTCGACAGTGACAGCGGAGGTGAAAGCTTCCCTGTCCGCCTTGTTTAAAAGCCCATCTTGGTAGGCGTAGATGGGGAAGTGGTCACTACCACACAGATCATCATGTGCTCTCAAGTGGACAGATTGAAGTCCTGGACTGCACATTGATAAATCAATGGTCGAGTAACTGCCACGAGCCACATTGAAATGTGTTGCGGCTCCAGTATTTAAGAGGCAGAGGTAGAGTTGGGACAGTAAATTTTCGACATCTCTGCCATGGCCAGTAAGCACAGTGCTACCCCACAAAGGGGTTATGGGTGTTAACATCTCCCAAAAGTAGGAAACATTTAGGGAGTTGATCAATCAGTGCAGCCAATACGTTCAGGGGTACCGCACCAACTGGAGGGAGATATACATAGCAGACAGTTATTTCCTGCATTGTCCGTATCCTGACAGCCACAGTGTCAAGAGGAGTTTGAAGGAGCACAGTTCCACTACATACTGAGCTAAGGACATAAACGCAAACTTCGCCTGACACTCTATTATATTTTCTACGGTTCTTGTAATATCCCCTTTAGTCACGAAGGGCAGGGGTCCGCATTGCCGGGAAGCAGGTTTCCTGGAGGGCAATGCAGAAAACAGGTGTAAAGCTTAACAGTTGCTGTAGCTCAGTCAGGTGGTGGAAAAAACCACTGCAATTCCACTGGAGGATGACATGATTGTGAGACTGGGAAGGCATGAAACACTCAATGAGGCAGTGTATGCCTCAGGGTCACCTGCTGCCACTGACTTATTTCCTGAACAGGTTATTTCATTGTGTCCGAGGCTCTGGCGAGATCTAGGTCCTCAGCAGACGCCAGAATCTTCACCTCATCCTCGGGCGCAGAGCTTGTAGGCAGCAGTGGTGTGGGCGCCACCACAATTCCCTTGGTTTTGGGGGGCCTCCTTTGTCGATTTCTGTGGCTAGGAGGGCGTCACTGATTCCGTCTCCGGGACAGAGGATGATCGTGAAGCCCTACAACCAGCTGCTTTTGGCCACTAGCAGAAACCTGGGAAGGGAGTGACTCATGGGAGTCTGGTGAGCAAGGGGAATGATGCTCTCCGCCATTGACATAGATGGGAGGTGGGGCACACGGAGTATTGGGATGGGGTGGACGTCCACAATATCGACATGTGATGCTGGAAGGACAGTGGGAAGACAAGGCAAACTTCCAGCACTTAATGCACCGCATTGGGGGAGGGATAAAGGGATTGACATCACAGTGGTAGACCATCACCTTGACCTTCTCAGGTAATGTGTCAGCCTCAAAGGACAAGATGAAGGCACCAGTGGCAACCTGATTATCCCTCAGATCCCGATGGAATTAACTCCTCGTCGCTCTAAGTTGGCGTGCAGCTCATTATCTGACTGCAAAAGAAGGTCCCTGTGAAATATGATACCCTGGACCATATTTAAGCTCTTATGGGCCGTGATGTTTACAGAAACATCCCCCAGCTTGTCACAAGCTAGTAACTCCCGTGACTGGGCATAGGATGCCGTTATGATCAAGACTTACCCACCTCTCATTTTGGACAAGCCCTGCACCTCCCCAAATTTGTCCTCTAAATGGGCAACAAAAAACTGAAACTTCATCATTGGGAATCTTTAATCAGCTCTCGAACATACAAGGTACTGGGGCTACGAGCTGCTGCCATCCTTAGCCTGGCGTTCCTCCCATGGTGTGGCCAGGGACGGGAACGGTTTAGGATCATACTTCCTTGCATTGTACTGAGACTTGGGAACGCTTAGAGACTGCTGGCGTTTGATCACCAGCAAGTGATGACACGGTACACTTCATTGTGCGTCATCCGCCTTGATGCCACCCACTCCAACCAGGTGCCCTCCCCATGAGCGCCACCCAGCCACAGCACAGGCCACCTGGCAGGATTGCCATCGCCAGGAGTCCCAAAACCCCAGGGTGACGGGCATCTACTCCTTGGCATACATGGAGAGTTAAGGGCGCAGGCATCAGCAGAGCAATCCCTATGTAGTCAGGGGGCTACAACCAACAGGGTACACGGCGTCCCCACCACGACGGATGGCTACCGTGCTCAATACGAGGCGCAAAGAATTCCATGGTCATTGTCGGCACAGAAAATGATGATGCATAGTGGGTGGAGGAAACTGCACCCAGGAAGGTGTTATCGTCCAAGAGATGGAGGATGAGCGGGACTGGAATGCCTTAATGAGAAAGTGGGGTAAAGATCTCAATGCACGATGGACACGATGCACCAGGTAAGGCACCCTTCCCCAATTGGCTCGCTCTTCAGGAAAATTTTGAAATATGGAGGTCAAACCCTACAGATGACCATCACATAAAGGCTGAAAGGTGTGAGACTCCTTTTAGTCGCCTCTCACGACAGGCAGGAATACCTCGGGCCTATTCTAACCGCCTGGCCCACGGGGTGGAGAGGGTGGGGGGGGGGGGGGGACACAGGGGTAATAATGCTTGTGACTGTCCCAGCTTAAGTGGTGGTGGGATGATCTTCAGGACAGATCTTGCATCTAGGTCTATTACATGGGAAGGATAGCGGGTAATACAGCCCAAGTCCTCATTTCAGGGCACAACAAGAGGTAGCTGAAACCTTGGCGGAGAATGTGATCCAGTTGCTCCAGTCCTGGGTGGTACTCAAGTCATGAGGGGAATGCACCTCTGTGACCGGACGGTGTGACTTTGGTAGGTGGTGGGCGACAAGAGAGATGGCATGGGAGATCTGTTTTTGTACAAGGTTGGGAGGGTAATTATGGTCTGTGAAGGCCTCAATGAGACCCTCATTATATTTCACGAGAGACCACTTGGCAGTACAGATGCACTGGGCTCAGGTGGCTAGGCTGTATGCAAGGCGCTTCTTGGTATGGATTCGGTGACAGCTATCTAAGTCTAGGTGGTTGGTGGGTTTGATACGGGCAGAGGTACTAATGTAGTCACAACTATGAGGTGGAGATTGGCATCTAGGAAGGTGGCTTGTTGGGTTGAGGTTATGGAGAAATGTGGATAGAGTGTCCTCACCCTGCATCCAGATCACAAAGATCTCATCAATGATCTGAACAGGATGAGAGGTTTGGGATTCTGGGTGTTTAGGAAAGATTCCTGTGGATGACCATGATGAGGTTGGTGTCATAAGTGCCCATAGCCATACCCCAGATTTCTTTATAGGTGATTTCTTTGAAGGTGAAGTAATTGTGGGTGAGAATATTGTTGGTCATGGAGACTAGGAAGTAGATTGTAGGTTTGGATTCGATCGTGCATTGGAAAAGATGGTGTACAATAGCATAACATCATGGGCATCAGGGATGTTAGTGTAAATGGAAGTGGCATCAATAGTGGCTAGCAGGACACAATGTAGTAAAGGAACAAAAACTACGGAGAGTCGTTAGAGGAAATGGTAGGTATCTTTTATATAGGAGGGTAGGTTGTGGCTAATAGGTTGAAGGTGATGGTCTATGAGAGCAGAGATTCTCTCAGTGAGATTACATTAACGGGCACAATCGGGCATCCTGGATGTTTGGGTTTATGGACTTTAGGAAGCATGTAGAATGTATTGGTGTGGGGAGTGGTTCTAGGATGGACCTAAGGATTTGAGGAGATTCTGTTGGATTCTGGAATGGGGTAACTGTGGAAGAGTTTGTAGGTGGATGAATCTGAGAGCTGGCAGAGTCCTTCTGCCAGGTAACCCTTGCAGTTCAAAACAACAGTGGTGGACTCTTTGTCAATAGATAGGATTATAAGGTCAGGGATCAGTTTTTGGGTGGTGGATTGCGATTCTTTCGGCAGATGCACCGTTACTTTGCATGTTGAGAGATTTGGGGAATCTCTGCATCTCCACTGTAAGATGGGTAGCAACTATCCTTTTCATAATATCTGCACACATTCCAATATTTTCCCATTTTGTCAACTTATATTTATTCATTCTCTATTTGTTAATAGCAGTACAATCTATTCATGATATTTAAAAAGCACGATTACGTATGCATGTGCACACACACACACACACACACACACACACACACACACACACACACACACACACACACACACACACACTGTAAATAGTGTCTCATAGTGCTTTTGTTTCATACTTACTGCAATCTGAATCTCTCGTTTAGCAACATTCAGATCATGTTCATTATTGACATACATCCGCTTCAGTGCATACCGTGTTCCACCACCCCCACTGCCTTTCACCAGGAAGACAACAGCGAATCCCCCTGGAAATGAAGGCAGAGAGATGAACTTACTGATGCTAGGTTACAACAACAACTTAAATATTTGCTATGCTAGCCTTCAAAATGTTACAATCTGTACTACTTACATGTCTCAATATAAATAGCAACCTTCAATCTCAATTTTCAAGTTAACAATTTGTAATCTTTGCTTCGAAAGTAAACTCAACTTAAGTGAGCCCAAAATGAACGAAACTTATTTTGAGTGGCAGGTCAAGCGTACCAAGGTACAGGGAGGTGATCATTCAAGGTCGGGGACCTCTGGTGCTGTTTAAACCTGGAAACCCCACAGTCACTCCATCTTCAGATGGAAAAAGCCTCAACAGTTTGTACTCATTCAAGCACGAGTGGCAGACAGTGACAGAATCACAAATCTCTGGGCAGAGAGTGTGAGTGGTAACTTAGAAGGAAGGTCAGCATTGGCCGTAATTCTGATGATTTATTAACAGCAAAATCTATTTTCGATCACATAATGATCATCTTCAGTGCTTTAGCGTACAAATTAAAGCTCATAGGCACTGGTGATCGTTTCGTAGCTTCTGTTACTGCTAATAACTAGACACCAGTGCCTACGAGCTTTAATTTGTACGCAAAAGCACTGAAGATGATCATTATGTGATCAAAAATCGATTTTGCTGTGACCTTTCACTCCTCCGAGAAATGTTGTGTACAAGGTAGCACACTGAAGAAATTAGACTGATGTAGCAAATGTGTGTGTGTTAATGAAATGCGTTCAAGTAAATGGATGTTGACTTCACTTGCGGCTTACTGTATCCACACAGCTGCATTCAATCCCCAACCACTAAAAACTACTCTCTAGTTAACTTTTCAGAATGCTGTGTTTTCATAACAATATCACACAGAGATTTGTGAGTCAAATTCCTTTTTCTTCAAATGAAACTACATGACTTGTTGGTTCTGGTCCAGTTGCACTAATGTGACCACCATCTACGTTCCACATCAACATGACAGATGGTATCAATAAGAGTAGAGTGTATATAAAGTGTGTCATACAAATGCGGAAAACAGTGTAGTGGTTGTCGTAATGTGGAATAAGCAATATATCTGACGTCCAAAAGGGGATGATCATTAGCCTCCAGGCCAAGGGCGGAAGCATTTCCAAAACTTTTCGTATGTTGCCATGATTAAAGTGTACCCTGCATGACAAAATTGCACTATCCAAAACCAGGACCAAGGCAACTGTAGTGGACCACAGGTCATAGGCATGAAACTGTGAAGAGTTCTCAGAGAGGAAGGACACAAAAAACAAATCCTGATGAACCCAACTGTAACTGAGAATCAATAAAACCAAGACATAGAAACAATTAGAAGTGAGAGATGGGTATGAGGGTGAAGGTGGATGAGATACTTCACTCACAAAGAAGCTGGAGGCTGCCAGGGTGCGTTACATAATCAGAGAGAGACCTTCTGCATCCAACCAGTGTTTCCTCACACTATATTACCCCAGGAAAACTAGCAACACGGACAAGTTGTTGAAATCACAGGTCGAAGAATGATGTTTTAGAGAGTATATCAATAGCAGATGGAAAAGAATCAGAAGAATTAAAATTGTGGGAAGGGCAGGAGCTGGCCCAGACACTGAGCAAGGGCAGCCAAGGGCTCTTGGGTTCAGAGCAGGTAACAGGGTACCCCTCCAGTCCCTGAAGCGTGTGACGGAGACTATATGCCCTGCCTCATAGAGACGAGTAAAAACTACTTTCACGGATAAAATGTAAAACCAAGTCAGCCGCTCTGGCATCGTCGTTCACTACCACAAAGAGGCAACATGTTAGCAAGTCTGAGGTTTCACAATAAGGTAGCCGAATTGTGACAGTCCAGTAGGGATGTGGGTCACCATCAGATAGGCACCACACCAACGGTGTGTTGGATCCTCACGTCACGAGATGTTGCCGTAGGTCAGTCAAGCATAGCCAATGTGAAGCCGATTGAACAGTTGAACCTGTGAAATGAAGAAAGGGAAGACTCGCACACAGACGTGGCCCCCTTTATTGCTTGCAGTGTGTTCAAAGAAACCAGGGCACACCAACCTGTGTTCCAAGCCTTCATGAACTGAAAGTGTAGAGTCAATAGAAGGACCAGTTCTGGAATCCTCATTTCCAAAGTCGGCATCCTGGCAGTGAACTTGACCAATTGGTTAGCATATTTATTCCCCAAGATCCCACCTTGGTGCATGGTCCTGAAAAAGACTGACTGTACAACTTAATAGGTCAGAAAGGACATTCTGGATACTCACAGCCAATGGATGTTGACGGTAGGACTACTCAATGGCTTGAAGAGTACTCACGGAATCACTGTTGATTAGAAATGTTTCGCCAGTGAAAGAAAGAATGTGACTGAGGATTCGAGTGATAGTCACCAATTCTGCAGTGAATAATTCTGCATCCGTTTGGCAGGGAGCATAGTTCACCGAGTCTTGAATGTGCATAGGCAAAACAAGTTCATCTGTCAACCACGGAGCCATCAGTACACACCACTTCCAAACTGGAAATGCATCAAGAACTGCTGTGAAAAAAAGCGGAAGCAGTGGGCTCAATGGAGTCTTTCCATCCAAAGGAAAGGTCACAAACAGATCTGAGGATGTTGAACGCACTAAAGGAGCATACACAATTGCTTCCCAAAATGACGCAAAAGTGGGGGAAGTTTAAGTATAGAGCACAGACACTGTATATGAACTGTGGTCATGACTACAGTCCTGGGCTACTGCTGTGGGAGATGTAGTTCCCTACCAGAAAAAAAAAGGACACGATAATTGGATAATTGAGCAGCAATTGTCGACACCCGATCTGTAGCGGAGGGATTCCAGCCTCTGCGAGTAGGCTGTTCACTGAGCACCTGGTCATTAAGGCAAAGTTCTGGTTGGGGACGGACAGTACGACAGCAACAGAATTGCACGACTCATGTCTCGGCAGCTGAAAACTGGAAGCTGCGTGAGAGCCCAGGACTGCACCTTTTGTATGACATCCCAGTCAGCATTTAGCAACACACACAATGAAGGAGCAATAGCAAACACAAAACTCATCAACACAAATGGAAGGTGACACAGACCACACATCTGTAGCTAGACCATAGATAGCCACTAGAAAAAAAGTGCACACACAACACAGAGCCCTGCAGGACCCCATTCTCCTCTATATGGTGGATACAGTAGGAAGTAGTAAATTGAACCCAGGGAATATATTGTGACAAGAAGTTCTTCACCAAAAATTGGAAGCAGGCCACACTCATGTAGGATAACGGCATGTGATGGCGCCACGTGGTGTGCAGGATTTTGGAACATGTATTGTGTGCTAACAATATGGTTGGTTGAATGATTCAGGTTTAAAGGGATAAAAAACACACTTATTAGTCCCTCAATCCAGGGGCAGTTTGTCTGGAATTAGTGATGTCCGTGAAGTACGTTTTCTGATAATGAAAGTATGCAGGAGTGGTCAGACAGGCATCTAAGACAATACTGATGCCAAAGCCGAGAAAGAATTTATGGAGAAGTGTACGGATCGGGCCAGTATATATCTGAGCAGAAAAGGGGTCTCCCAGGGCTTATCCAATGGTGAGAAAATCCCCATCCTACATCCATTCTCCACAAGCCCAATGAAGGACAATAACAGTCACAGAGGAAAGAATGTCTTCTGGTCAATAGATTCCGATCAGTACGAGAAAGAAAACTAAAAATGTAATTGACATCAGTTGACCCATCAACAATAAAAACAAGAGGTGAAAAATAGATAAGGCAGCAAGGGAGTGTCTCCTGGGCTCTACATGCAATGATGAGTGTCATCCCAACCACAGCTGTCCCACCACTGCTTCAGCATAGACAAGGTGTTGAAGAGCATCCACCATTCAACAGAGTGCTACGTCTAAAACAGAAAATAACGGAGGAATGAAAGAGAGCTGGTCGAGGGGGCAGGGTCAGATATCTTCCAGACCCAGCATACAGTGGGAGACATGCTAACCCCAGCACCCAGCCCCTGCCTCAAGGTAGTTTAAAACCCTATTTCTGAAAATAAAAACAAATTTCACGGAGAAAATGAAGAACCAGTTCAATGGTCTATGAATCATCTGCCATTATTTGAGGCACATGATTCGGAGGGCCACGCTTAGCAAGGACAGCCAAAAGAAGGGGGCATTCCACCGGAATATGAGTTAGTTTGTAAGGCTCCACAATTACAATGTGGAGGTGGCTCATTATGTTAAATAAAAGAATGGGTTACATTAGTACAGCCAATGAGGAGGTGATATAGCCTGGTGGATACCTTCTGAGGAGAAACAGAAGGAAGAAGGCTCTGCACGGATAGTCTCCTTGGGAGACCAAGCAGGTCATTCCATCTCTGAGTGAAAAAGAGGTTTTATTTGTGTCCACAAACTCACATCCGTGATCAGCAAAGCAAACAGAGGAGAGGGGAGGCAGGCAGTGACGTTGAGCGATTGTTCCTCTACACAAACAGTCTGCCAGTTCTTTCCCTGGGATACCCACATGACTTGGGACATGGAGAAAGACAACCAAGCAGTCAGTATGAATAAGTTCAGCAAGAAGGTTATGAACAGCAGAGACCAAAGGGTGAGCAGAGAAACATCAGTCAACGGCCTGAAAACTGCTCATTCTACATCTGAAAACCACTGCGAGGTGCACGGCAGAGGGTACATCCCATTGTACCAGTTATTAGGGTTTCTTCCCGTACCATTCACATATGGAGCAGAGAAAGAATGATTATCTGAGTGCCTCTGTGCATGCAGTAAATATTCTAATCTTATCCTCACAATCCTCATGTGAGTGATACACAGGAAACTGTTGCATATTCCTAGAGTCATCATTTAAAGCAGGTTTTAGAAATTCTGTTAACATACTTTCTCACAATAGTTTACGTCTACCTTCAAGAGTCTTCCAGTTCAGTTCCTTCAGTGTATCTGTGACTGTCTCTCACTGATCAAACAAACCTGTAGCAGTGCATGCTGCCTTCTCTGTATATGTTCAATATCCCCTGTTAGTCCTATATGGTAGGGGTCCAATAAACTTGAGCAATATTCTAGAACCGGTCACACAAGTGATTTGTAAGCAATCTCCTTTGTAGACTCATTGCACTTTCCCAGTATTCTACCAATAAACCAATGTCTACACCTGCTTTACCCACAACTGAGCCTATGTTGTCATTCCATTTCATAGCTACATTACATTTATATGGATACTCCGCAAATCACACTTAAGTGCATGGCAGTGTGTTCATCGAACCACCTTCACAATAATTCTCAATTATTCCACTTTCAAAGAGCAAGGAAAAAATGAACACTACATCTTCCCTTTTCTGTATAGGTTAGCGTCAACAAAATATTTTCGCATTTGAAGGAGAAAGTTGGTGATCGAAATTCCGTGAGAAGATCCCACTGCAACAAGAAACACCTTCGTTTAATGATGTCCAACCCATATCCTGCATCATGTGCGTCACACACTCTCCCCTATTTCTTGATAATACAATATGTGCTTCCCTTCTTTGAACTTTCTTGGTTTACTCCATTAACTCTACCTTGGAAGAATCCCACACAACACAGCAGTACTCCAAAAGAGGATGGACAAGTTTAGTGTAAGCAGTCTCTTTAGTAGATCTATTGCATTTTCTAGCATTCTCCTAATAAAACCCAGCCTTTTGTTTGCCTTCTCCACAACGTCTTGTGTGTGTTCTTTCCCATTTAAGTAGTTCATAATTGTGACTCCTAGGTATTTACTTGAATTTATGGCCTTCAGATTTGATTGATTTATCATGTAACCAAAGTTTAACTGATTCCTTTTCGCACTCATGTGGATGACCTCACACTTTTTATTACGAGGGTTGGAACTTTAACAGGGGCAACTATTTATTTACAGCCTGTACAAAATAGATACTTGTTTCACAGTTTCACTGACCTTCAAAGTAGTCATCATCAGCATTGTGTATAACCGAATGCCAGCAATGTGGAAGTTGTAGGATACTCTTAGTAGAGCCATTTTTGTTGACAGTTCGAGCGACATGGTCTATTGCCCGATGAATTTGTAGCAGTTCTGAAGCGAATGCCATGAAGTGTTTCCTTCAGTTTAGAAATCGAGTTGAACTGACAAGAGCTTAAGTCAGGGAAGCGCAGTACGTGGTGTAGCACTTAGCGGCACCATCAGTCAAGAAAATCAGTAACAGCTATCACTGTATGTGCTTGGAAATTTTCCTGCAAAATGATGGTCAGGTCCTGCAGGAAGTGTCATCACTTCTGTCTCTATGCTGTTCATTTTGGTGCCGGGGGCACCCTAAAGAGCGAGGGATCACGTTTTCTGCCACAGAAAGGATTGTTGTAGTCACCTGCTCAACCGTCACAGCAATGTTCCCAAGTGCGAAAGATTCAACAGTGACAGCAGAGGTGAAAGTTTACCAGTCCGCCCTGTTTAAAGCCCATCTAGGCAGGTGTCCGTGAACCTGATGCCGGGGCAGTGACAGGAAGATGGGGAAGTGGTCACTAACACACAGGTCATCATGTGCTCTCCAGTGCATAGATGGGGGAAGTCCTGGGCTGCAAATTGATAAATCAATAGTCTAGTAACTACCATGAGCCACACTGAAATGTGTGGTGTCTCCAGTATTTAAGAGGCAGAGGTCGATCCAGATAGTAAAGTTTTGACATCTCTGCCTCGGCCAGTAAGCATGGTGCCACTCCACAAGGAGGTTATGGGTGTTAAAATCTCCCAGAAGTAGGAAAGGTTTAGACAGTTGATAAATCAGTGCAGCTAATACATTCAGGGCTACTGCACCATCTGGAGGAAGATATAGACTGCAGACAGTTATTTCCTGACTCGTCCTCATTCTGACAGCCACAGCTTCAAGAGGGATCTGAAGGGGCACAGTTTCACTACAGACTGAGTTTAGACATAGACGCAAACTCCACCTGACACACTATTATAGTCACTATGGTTCCTGTAATATCCCTTATAGCCGCAGAGGGCAGGGGTCCACACAGCTGGGAACCAGGTTTCCTGGAGGGCAATGCAGAAAGCAGGTGTAAAGCTAACAGTTGCCATAGCTCAGCAGGGCAGTGGAAAAAACTGCCACAATGCCACTGGAGGATGACGTGATCATGACACTGGGAAGGCATGGAACATTCAGTGAGGCAGTTTATGCCTCAGGGTCACCTGCTGCCACCGACTTACTACCTGAGCAGCCCATATCCATTGTGTGAGGGTTCGCCGAGATCTTTGTCCTCAGCGGATGCCAGAATCTCCACCTCAGCCGCAGATGCAGAGCTTGTAGGTAGTGGTGGTGTTGATGCCACCGCAATTCCCTTAGTCTTGGGGATCTTTTTTTTGGATTTCTCTCACTGCTCCTTGGGTTTCTCTGGCTGGGAGGACTTCACTGATTCAGTCTCCAGGATTGAGGATGAGCATGAAGCCATACGACCAGCTGCTTTTGGGCTCTTCAGCCACTGGCAGGTGTCATCTTTCCCACTAGCAGAAACCTGGGAAGGGAGTGACCCAAGGGACCCCTTCCTAGCGAGAGGAGCCGAAGAAGACTTATGCTTCTCTGGCACAGAAGTGGGGACTGATATCCCCGGCAGTTGGAGTGGTGTTTCTCCCAAAGTAGGTGGTGCAGGAACAACAGGGAGCAAAGTGACCCCCCCCCCCCCACTCACCCCACCATCAAGGGGGCAGGGGTAGTCTTCTGGATCTGAGAGGCGACTGGGGTTGGCGGAGCTGATGGGGCTACAACTGTTGTAGCATTCTACATTTATACTCCTCAAGCCACCCAATGGTTTGTGGCGGAGGGCACTTTATGTGCCACTATCATTGCCTCCCTTTCCTGTTCCAGTCACGTATGGTTCGCAGGAAGAACGACTGGCTGAAAGCCTTCGTGCACGCTCGAATCTCTCTAATTTTACATTCGTGATCTCCTCGGGAAGTATAAGTAGGGGGAAGCAATATATTCGATACCTCATCCAGAAGCGCACCCTCTCGAAACCTGGCGAGCAAGCTACACCGCAATGCAGAGCGCCTCTCTTGCAGAGTCTGCCACTCAAGTTTGCTAAACATCTCCGTAATGCTATCACACTTAAAAAAATAACCCTGTGATGAAACACGCCGCTCTTCTTTGGATCTTCTCTATCTCCTCTGTCAACTTGACCTGGTATGGATCCCACACTGATGAGCAATATTCAAGTATAGGTCGAACGAGTGTTTTGTAAGCCACCTCCTTTGTTGATGGACTACATTTTCTAAGGACTCTCCCAATGAATCTCAACCTGGCACCCGCCTTACTAACAATTAATTTTATATGATCATTCCACTTCAAATCGTTCCATACGCATACTCCCAGATATTTTAAAGAAGTAACTGCTACCAGTGTTTTTTCCACTATCATATAATCATATAATAAAGGATCCTTCTTTCTATGTGTTCGCAATAGATTACATTTGTCTATGTTAAGGGTCAGTTGCCACTACCTGCACCAAGTGCCTATCCGCGGCAGATCTTCCTCCATTTCGCTGCAATTTTCTAATGCTGCAACTTCTCTGTATACTACAGCATCATCCGCGAAAAGCCGCATAGAACTTCCAACACTATCGACTAGGTCATTTATATATATTGTGAAAAGCAAAGGTCCCATAACACTCCCCTGCGACACGCCAGAGGTTACTATAACGTCTGTAGACGTCTCTCCATTGAGAACAACATGCTTTGTTCTGTTTGCTAAAAACTCTTCAATCCAGCCACACAGCTGGTCTGATATTCTGTAGGCTCTTACTTTGTTTATCAGGCGACAGTGTGGAACTGTATCGAACACCTTCCTGAAGTCAAGGAAAATGGCATCTACCAGGAAGCCTGTATCTAGTATTTTCTGGGTCTCATGAACAAATAAAGCGAGTTGGGTCTCATACGATCGCTGTTTCTGGAATCCATGCTGATTCCTACAGAGTAGATTCTGGGTTTTCAAAAATGACATGATACACGAGCAAAAAACACGCTCCAAAGTTATACGACAGATCGATGTCAGAGTATAGGCGCATCTGCTTGATGACCCTTCTTGAAAACTGGAACTACCTGTGCTCTTTTCCAATCATTTGGAACCTTCCGTTCTTCTAGAAGCTTGCGGTACACGGCTCTTAGAAGGGGGACAAGTTCTTTCGCATACTCTGTGTAGAATCTAATTGGTATCCCGTCAGGTCCAGTGGAGTTTCCTCTGTTAAGTGATTTCAGTTGCTTTTCTATTCCTTGGACACTTATTTCGATGTCAGCCATTTTTTCGTTCGTGGGAGCATTTAGAGAAGGAACTGCAGTGCGGTCTTCCTCTGTGAAACAGCTTTGGAAAAAGGTGTTTAGTATTTCAGCTTTACGCGTGTCATCCTCTGTTTCAATGCCATCATCATCCCGGAGAGTCTGGATATGCTGTTTTGAGCCACTTACTGATTTAACGTAAGACCAGAACTTCCTAGGATTTTCTGTAAAGTCGGTACATAGAATTTTACTTTCGAATTCACTGAACGCTTCACGCATAGCCCTCCTTACGCTAACTTTGACATCGTTTAGCTTCTGTTTGTCTGAGAGGTTTTGACTGCATTTAAACTTGGAGTGAAGCTCTCTTTGCTTTCGCAGTAGTTTCCTAACTTTGTTGTTGAACCATGGTGGATTTTTCCTGTCCCTCACAGTTTTACTCGGCACGTACCTGTATAAAACGCATTTTACGATTGCCTTGAACTTTTCCCATAAACACTCAACATTGTCAGTGCCGGAACAGAGATTTTCTGTTTTGATCTGTTAGGTAGTCTGATATCTGCCTTCTATTACTCTTCCTGAACAGATAAACCTTCCTCCCTTTTTTAATATTCCTATTAACTTCCATATTCAGGGATGCTGCAACAGCCTTATGATAACTGATTCCCTGTTCTGCGCTTACAGAGTCGAAACGTTCGGGTCTGTTTGTTATCAGTAGGTCCAAGACGTTATCTCCACGAGTCGGTTCTCTGTTTAACTGCAAGAGGTAATTTTCGGACAGTGCACTCAGTGTAATGTCACTCAATGCTCTGTCCCTACCACCCGTCCTAAACATCTGAGTGTCCCAGTCTATATCTGGTAAACTGAAATCTCCACCTAAGACTATAACATGCTGAGGAAATTTATGTGAAATGTATTCCAGATTTTCTCTCAGTTGTTCTGCCACAAATGCTGCCGAGTTGGGAGGTCGGTAAAAGGAGCCAATTATTAACCTAGCTCGGTTGTTGAGTATAACCTCCACCCATAGTAATTCACAGGAACTATCCACTTCTATTTTACTACAGGATAAACTACTACTAACAGCGACAAACACGCCACCATTGGTTGCATGCAATCTATCCTTTCTAAACACCGCCTGTTTCTTTGTAAAAATTTTGGCAGAATTTATCTCCAGCTTCAGCCAGCTTTCCGTACCTATAACTATTTCAGCTTCGGTGCTTTCTATCAGCACTTTAAGTTCCAGTACTTTACCCGTGCAGCTTTGACAGCTTACAATTACAATACTGACTGCTGCTTGGTCCCCGCAGGTCCTGACTTTGCCCCGCACCCTTTGAGGCTGTTGCCCTTTCTGTACTTGTCCAAGGCCATCTAACCTAAAAAACCACCCAGTCCACACAACTCCTTTTAGTCACCTCTTACGACAGGCAGGAGTACCTCAGGCCTAATCTAACCCCTGGACCCGCAAGAGGGGGGGGGCATTTTGTGAAGGGGGGGGGGCGGGACTTGCTCCTGAAGTTGATTCTTTGGGAGCAACGGAGGAAGATTTGCCCCTACCACCAAGGGGGCGGATGTATTCTCGTGGCCTGGAGAGCCCACTGTTTGTGGCACAGAGTGAGGACGGCGATGGTGACATAGGTGCAGCACATGCCGACGTCAACTGAATGGGTTGTAATCTTTCAAATTTACGTTTATACTCTGTATAAGTCAACCAGTCCAGGGTCTTTAAGTCCATGATCTACCGCTCCTTTTGGAGTACTGGGCAGTCTGGCTAGCAGGGGGAGTGGTGGTCTCCACAGCTGATGCAAGTGGGAGGAGGCGCACATGGATTATCTGGGTGCAGCAGACGTCCGTAGTCTCAACATGTGGCACTGGAAGTTCAGCGGGAAGTCGTGTGCCCAAATTTCCGGCACTTAGAGCACCGCATAGGGGGAGGGACATATGGTTTAACATCGCGGCAGTAAATCATCACCTTTACCTTTTCAGGCAATAAATCACCCTCAAAGGCCAAGATGAAGGCACGAGTAGCAACCCTGTTGTCTTTAGGTCCCCTGTAAACACGCCGGATGAACTGAACACCCTGCCGTTCTAAACTGGCGTGCAGCTCGTCGTCGGAGTGCAAGAGGAGATCGCAATGGAAAATGATCCTCTGGACCATGTTGAGGCTTTTATGGGGAGTAACGGAAACAGGAATTTCACCCAGCTTGTCACAGGTGAGAACGATCGGAATTGGGCAGGGGATGCAGCCTGAACCAAGACTGCGCCGTTTCGCATCTTTTACAGTGCTGTCACTTCTCCAAACTTATCCTCAAGGTGGTCAACGAAAAACTGAGGCTTTGTAGGTAGAAAGGAGTCCCCATCAGTTCTGCTACAGACTAAAAACTGAGGAGAATATGGCTCTCTCTGTTCTGTAGCCCTACATTCTTCCCATGGTGTAGCGAGGGAGGGAAACGATTTAGGGTCATATCTGTCGGCACTGTATTCGAGCTTGCCCTTCTTAGAGACTGCTGGTGCTGTACGGTCACCAGGAAGATTACTTAGTCCGCTTCATTGCGGGTCATCCACCCTGATGCCACCCACCCCGATCAGGGGCTCTCCCCATGGGCACCATCCAGCCACATCAACGCCAACTGGCATGATGGCCGTTGACGGGAGTCTTGATGCCCTAGGAAGACAGGCATCTACTCCTTGGCATATATGGGGAGTTTACAGCTCACCCATCAGCAGTGTGGTCCCTGTGTTGTCGGGGCTACCACCAAATGGGTACATGATGGACCCACCACAACAAACTGGCTACTGAGCTGGATATTGGGCACAGAGAAATCCAATATTGCCATTGGGGCAAAAGAGGACAGGAGACAACAGAAAAAGATGACATACCCCGGAAAGTGTTCTCCTCCAAATAGTTGAATTGCAGGTGAAAGTGGCAGGTCAAACCATAGAATGAGACCTGAATTCCTAGGGCTACAAAGTGTGAGACTTCTTTTAGTCACCTCTTACGACAGGCAGGAATACCTCAGACCTATTCTAACCCCCGGACCCACAGGGGGTCATCCCGTATGCACACTGAGTATACACTGGATTTAGTAAGCATGTCCCTAAGAGCCCCATAACACACCTAACATTGGAGATCGCAACTAACAATAATCCTGCCCTCTGTGACTGCCCAGATCCTGTAGACCAACAGATTTCGTCTGACATACGACAAACAAGTGCATCTTGCTGAGGGACAGTGTCAACCACAGAAAGCACCTGCAACCTGTTTGTCAGACTAACTAGGGAGTCCTTAAATTTGGCCCCTGGGAAGTCTTTCACCACCTGCCATGACCCAAGGCGACTTCACACTCAACCATGGGTGAGAGGTCAACCTCAATGCAAACAGTAACAGGACTGGCCACTGATGCGGACCTATTGATGGACTCGTGGGTCATGCAGGACACCCACTGTATCCCCACAGCGGGTCCACAGCAGTGATGCCCATCCACTGCAGCCTCAAGCTGTGTAACAGAAGTCAACACAGCCTGGAACAGAGTGACATGTCACCAACTCAGTTCGTATCAGCACACAGCAATCCCAGTCTCTAACCATATTAAAGACTGTGGAAAACCAACCACACACACACACACACACACACACACACACACACACACACACACACAAAGGACTACTGACACACTGCAGAACTCTACTGTACACCGATGAAAATGAAAGAACAGTGTTTAGTAAATTAGATTAGCAAGCAGAGATTCAAAAACTAAACTACCAAAGCACACAGTTGAAAATATATAATTAGCTCCTAGTTAGGAGATCTTAAAATGTCACAATATCTGCTACGTCCCTATCGCTGATCTGTCTTGGCAGATGGCTGCTGCCCCACAAAGTATTACACCACATGTATTTGTATGAATTGGCAGATTCCTACTGTGACTCATAAGATACTACATTTTCTCATTGTCTGAAGTGCACATGTTTACATTTCTTAACATTTAAAGCAAGTTGCAATCTTTGCACCATTTTGAATATTTATGTAGCTTCCTTCTTCATTACAGAAAACTGCATCATCTGCAAAAAGTCTGAGGTTTCTATTAATACTGTCTGCAAGGTCATTAATAAACAATGTCAACAGCAAGGGTCCCAACACACTTCCATGGGGCATTCCTTCTACATCTGATGATGGCTCTCCATCCAAGATAACATGCTACAGCCTCCCAACCAAAAAGTCCTCAATCTAGTCACAAATTTCACTTGACAAAAGTTTAGTTTTCAGTATGTCATGTGAGAAAGATGTGAGATGTGTTTAACATTATCAACATTTTTGGAATCCATGCTGGTTGGCATTGAGAAGATACTTCTGTTGAAGATATCTCATCATGTTTTGAGCTCAGGATATGTTATATGATTCTACAACACATCTATGTCAAGGATACTGGATGGTAGTATTGTAGATCACTTTTACTAGCCTTCTAGTAGACAGGTGTGACCTGTGTCTTTTTTCCAAGAATTGGGCACCGTCTCTCGTGTGAGGAATCTACGAGAGAGAATCGCCAAGGGATTCCATCGGACCCTGGAGCTTTGTTCAATTTTAATGATTTAAGCTGTTTCTCAACACCTCTGACAATAATACTTATTTTATTCATCTTTTCAGTGGTACAACGATTAAATTGGGCAATTCTCCTGCAGTTTCCTTTCTAAAGGGACATTTAAAAATGGAGTTAAGAATTTTTAGCTTTTGCTTTGCTAACCTCGATTTCAGTTACTGTCTCATTCTCTAGGGACTGGACACTAAGTTTGGTGCCACTAACAGCTTCTACATATGACCAAAATTTATTTGGGTCTTGTGAAATATCGTTTGACAATAGTCTGCTATGGTAGTCGCTGAAGCCATCACACATTGCTCTCTCGTCACCCCCAAGTGTTTCATTCAGCATCTCGTAATTTATAGTCCTACACTTTGTTTTACACATATTATGCAGTAGTCTCTGTTTCTTTAGAAGTTTCTTTATTGTAGTTGTGTACTTTGGAGATTACCTCCCTTTATGAACTGCTCTCTATCCAGTGCATGGTCCACTATTCTCTAAAATTTGAGCCACAATTCCCCTTCATATTCCTGCCCTGTGCTGAAAATTTCTAGTTGACTTGAGGTATGACACTACTGATTTTTATATAGTTTACTGAACATATACATCTTTTTGCTTGTTTTAATTGATTGTCCTTTGTACTTTGGTAATCATTGTGTGCCACAACTGCATCATGGTCACTGGTAGCGTTTCGATGTGGACATCCTCATCCTCAAAGAGGTCACATCTAGTTGTTGCCCTAAGATCCAATCTATTTCTGCCACGAATGGGGTTCCTCACTATCTTTTCTATTGTCATTTTCAGAGAAGGCATTAGTAATGTTTCACAAGATGTCTTATCACATCTACTACAAAACTCAAAGGCTGCCTTATCGCATCTACAACTAATAAAACAGTAATTTTACCGATTAATTGTTGGATGATTAAAATCTCCACCACTAATTAGTGTATGATTTGAGAGCTTGAAAATTTTTAGTTTACAAGTGTACTGAGATTTTCTCTAAAGTTTTCAGTTACATCAGGAGAGTCATTACATATTACAATGTGATCCAGAGTGTCCACTTAGTGAAGTGCAGAGCTCCATTAATGGTAATAACCTCCACTGTAAGAACACTATATGTTTATGGAACAAGTGATGTTCCTGATCAGCAGGGGATGTAAAGCATGTCCAATCATAGCCACAGTTTTAGAGCTGTGAGTGTAAGAGATAGTAGCACCCTGAAACTCCTGAACAACTGAACTTAACCAACAGTGAAAGGTTTTAATATATTTTTTTTTATCTAAAAATTTTAAAAACCTCTCTCACACCAGCCTGATTTATTTTGTTATGGTTTTAGGGCGCAAAACTGCTAAGGTCATTAGCGCCCGGTCTGTGACTTAGGAAACAGTAAAATAACGAAAACGGAAACTAGCAGCAATGGGAACGAAAGTCATAAAATTGGAGAAACTAAAAGCAGAAGGAAGGCTTAAAAATTCACTACAGAAGGGGGTTGGTTGTCCCAAAAAAACTTCAAATGACTGACGTCATTTCACTGGCACGAATGAACTCTAGAACGCGATCGGCCGATTGCGTCTCATCTGCTAAAATTGACGATATATCAGGCAACAGCTGTAGACGGGCGCGTAACGGAGTAAAATAGGGGCACTCAATTAAAAGGTGTCTTACCGTCCACAACTGAGAGCAGTGGGGACAGAGTGGGGGAGGATCGCCGCTTAAAAGATGTCTATGGCTAAAAAGACAGTGCCCTATCCGGAGTCTAGTTAGAATTACCTCCTCCTGACGACGCGTTCGGGAGGAAGAGGTCCAAGCACAAGGAAGAGTTTTCACGTCCCGCAATTTATTTTGGGGAAGTGTCGACCAGTGCGCGTGCCATAAATGACAACACGACGACATAAAACGCTCAGTATATCGACGACGGGAATCGATGGAATAGCTGGCCGAAGAAGAGAGACTGCAGCCTTGGCTGCAATATCGGCCGCCTCATTTCCGCAGATACCAACGTGTCCCGGAAGCCACAGGAACGCCACCGAGACGCCCCCCAGGTGGAGCAAGCGCAGACAGTCCTGAATCTGGTGGACCAGAAGGTGCACGAGCTTGGAGACTGAGGAGAGAGCTGAGAGAATCGGAGCAGATAACGTACTGTATCCGCTGATGGCGGCGGATGTAGTGGACAGCCCGGAGAACAGCATAAAGCTCCGCAGTATAGACCGAACACTGGTCGGGAAGCCGAAAGTGATTTGGGGTGTCGCCAACAACATAGGCACTCCCTACACCTAACGATGTTTTCGAGCCATCGGTGTAAATAAATGTGGCTTCCGTCATTTGTGCACATAGAGCAGCAAATGCCCGACGATAAACAAGTGAAGGGGTACCTTGGGAAATCGACAAAGGTCACGGAGCAGGCAGATCCGGGGACGGAGCCAAGGCGGTGCTGTACCCCAAGTTGTCAAGAAGGTTTTAGGAAAGCGGAAGGAAAGAGAATGGAGCAGTTGACGGAAGCGGACTCCCGGTGGTAGTAGGGAGGAGGGGCGGCCTGCATACCCTACATCAAAGGAGGCATCGAAAAATATGTCATGGGCTGGATTAGCAGGCATGGAAGACAGATGGCAGACATAACGGCTCAGAAGGACTGCTCGCCGATTGGACAGCGGAGGTTCAGCAGTCTCAGCATAAAGGCTTTCCACAGGGCTGGTGTAAAAAGCTCCAGACACTAAACGTAATCCATGGTGGTGGATAGAGTCGAGACGCCGAAGAATAGACGGCCGAGCAGAGGAGTAGACTATGCTTCCATAGTCCAATTTCGAGCGCACTAAGGGGCGATAGAGGCGGAGAAGGACCACTCAGTCCGCTCCCCAGGAGGTACCATTCAGGACACGGAGGGTGTTGAGGGATCGCAGACAGCGAGCCGAAAGATACGAAATGTGGGAGGACCAGCATAGTTTTCTGTCAAACATAAGACCCAAGAATTTAGCTCACGTCTGAAAACGGGAGGTTGACAGGTCCTAGATGTAAGGAGGGTGGAAGAAACTCCTTACGTCGTCAAAAATTAACACAAACGGTCTTACTGGGAGAAAAACGGAAGCCGGTTTCGATGCTCCAAGAGCGGAGGCGATCGAGACATCCTTGAAGACGTCGTTCAAGAAGGCTGGTCTGTTGAGAGCTGTAGTAGATCGCAAAATCATCCACAAAGAGGGATCCCGAGACATCAGGAAGGAGACAAGCCATAACTGGATTGATGGCAATGGCAAACAGTACAACACTCAGCACGGAGCCCTGCGGTACCCCGTTTTCTTGGGAGAAAGTACGGGAGAGAGTAGTGTTCACCCGCACCTTAAATGTGCGCTCTGCCATAAGTTCGCGAAGAAAAAGGGGCAGCCGACCTCGAAAGCCCCAAGAGAACAGTGTGCGGAGGATACCTGTCCTCCAACAGGTATCTTATGCTCTCTCCAGATCAAAAAATATTGCTACTGTTTGGCGTTTCCAGAGAAAATTGTTCATGATATAAGTGGAGAAAGCAACAAGATGGTCAACGGCAGAACGATGCTTTCGGAATCCGCATTGGGCAGGTGTTAAAAGACTGCGGGACTCCAGCCACCACGCTAGACGGTAATTCACCATACGCTCCAAAACCTTACAGACACTACTCGTGAGAGAAATGGGGCGATAGCTAGAGGGGAGATGTTTGTCCTTTCCAGGTTTCGGAACAGGAACGATGACAGCTTCCCGCCATCGTCGGGGAAAAGTACTGTCGGTCCAAATTCGATTATAAAGGCGAAGGAGGTAATGCAGACTATGGGTTGATAAATGCAGCAACATTTGGACGTGGATACCATCCGGTCCTGGGGCGGAGGAGCGAGAAGAAGAGAGTGCATGTTGGAGTTCCCGCATGGAGAAAACAGTATTGTAGCTTTCGCGATTTGGAGAGGAGAAAGCAAGAGGTCGCACTTCCGCTGCACGTTTCTTCGGGAGAAACGCTGGCGGGTAATTGGAAGAGCTCGAAATCTCAGCAAAGTGCTGACCCAATGAGTTAGAAATTGCGACGGGGTCCACTAATGTATCATGCGCAACAGTGAGCCCAGAGACCGGGGAGAAACTAGGCGCGCCTGAGAACCGTCGAAGCCGACTCCAAACGTCCGAGGAGGAAGTGAAGGTGTTAAATGAGCTAATAAAGAATTTCCAGCTTTCCTTCTTGCTATCGCGGATGACGTGACGGCATCGCGCACGGAGCTGCTTATAGCGGATACAGTTGGCCAAAGTAGGATGGTGACGGAAAATGCGAAGAGCACGTCGCCGCTCATGTAGTGCGTCACGGCATGCCTCGTTCCACCAAGGAACTGGGGGGCGCCGGGGCAATTCGGAGGTGCGTGGTATTGAACGTTCCGCAGCTGTAAGAATAACATCGGTAATGTGTGTGACCTCAACGTCGACGCTGGGAAAGCGACGGTCATCGAATGTCACTAGAGACGAAAAAAGTGTCCAATCGGCTTGGGCAAACTTCCAGCGTCGCGGACGCATATATGGCAGTTGAGGCTGCAGTCTGAGGACACATGGAAAGTGGTCACTCGAGTGTGTATCATCAAGGGCGAACCATTCGAAGCGCCGAGCTAGCGGAACAGTACCGACCGCAAGGTCCAAATGAGATAAATTTGTCGTGGAGGCAGACAAAAATGTGGGGACCCCAGTGTTGAGGCAAACTAGATCCGCTTGGTGGAAGACGTCTAGCAATATGGAGCCACGTGGACAAGGATGTGGAGATCCCCAAAGTGGGTGGTGGGCATTGAAGTCCCCAACCAGCAAATAGGGGGGGTGGAAGCTGACCAAGAAGATGAAGGAGATCAGCTCGTGCCATTGGTGTGGACGATGGAATGTATACAGTACAAAGAGAGAACGTGTATCCAGAAAGGGAAAGACGGACGGCGACAGTTTGGAAGGAAGTGTTTAAGGGGATTGGGTGATAATGGAGAGTATCATGGAGAAGAATCATGAGTCCTCCATGCGCTGGAGAGCCTTCAACAGAGGGGAGATCATATCGGACCGACTGAAAATGAGGGAGAACAAAGCGGTCATGGGGACGCAGCTTTGTTTCCTGAAGACAGAAGATGACCGGCGAGTAGAATCGTAAGAGGATCGACAATTCATCCCCATTGGCTCGAATGCCGCGGATATTCCAGTGGATAATGGACATGGGGTGAACAGAAAATGGAGGAATGTGACCAAAGTTGCTGTCAACTCAAAGACTGCTCGGAGCAAGCGACCGACAGCATGGAGTGGCAGTCAGCCGAAGGCAAAAGATCCTGATCCATAGGTTGGTCAGGAGCAGCTCCTGCCACCAGGGATCAGCCGGTTGACCGGCCACCAGCAGTGCGCCTCGGCGACACAGAAGACGGCCGAGGGCGATTTCCGCCAGGTGGTGCTGTAGATGGGACACGCCTTGGCGGAGAAGGAGAGGAACTGGGTTTCTTTGTAGCCTTCTTAGAAGTATGATGTTTAGATGAAGGAGGAACCGATGGTTGGGAAGTTGCGGTACGTAAAAACTCTTCACAAGTATGCTCTTTTTTGGAAGGCTTGGTGTCGGACTTTGGGGCTCGAGATTTAGCAGAACCCGATGAAGGGTGAGCCATAGAGTGTGCAGGAGAAAGTGGTGAGGTTGAACGGGCGATCTTTGCGCTGGCCGATCTGACGACCGTGGCACTAAAGGTGAGGTCGCAAGTCTGCGTGGCCGCCTCCTTTGTTGGCCGAGGAGAAGCAAGGACAGTGCTGTATTTTCCTGTCTGAGGCACGGTGGGCTGGTGACTGGCGAATAATTTTCGAGCAGCAAAGGTCGACACCTTTTCCTTCACTCTTATTTCCTGGATGAGCTTTTCGTCCTTAAAAACGGGGCAATCTCGAGAGGAAGCAGCGTGGTCACCCATACAGTTGATGCAGCGAGGGGATGGAGGTGGACAAGCACCCTCATGGGCATCCTTGCCACACGTAACACATTTGGCCGGATTGGAACAGGACTGGCTGGTGTGATTGAACCGCTGACACCGATAGCAACACGTAGGGTTTGGGACATAAGGGCGAACGGAAATTATCTCATAGCCTGCTTTGATTTTCGATGGGAGTTGAACTTTGTCAAATGTCAAGAAGACAGTGCGGGTTGGAATGATGTTCGTGTCAACCCTTTTCATAACTCTATGAACAGCCGTTACGCCCTGGTCAGACAGGTAGTGCTGAATTTCGTCGTCAGACAATCCATCGAGGGAGCGTGTATAAACGACCCCACGTGAGGAATTTAAGGTATGGTGCGGTTCCACCCGGACAGGGAAGGTGTGGAGCAGAGAAGTACGCAGCAATTTTTGTGCCTGGAGGGCACTGACTGTTTCTAACAACAGGGTGCCATTCCGTAATCTGGAACAAGACTTTACAGGACCTGCAATTGCGTCGACACCTTTCTGAATAATGAAAGGGTTGACCGTGGAGAAGTCGTGACCTTCGTCAGACCGAGAAACAACAAGGAACTGTGGCAACGATGGAAGAACTGTCTGTGGCTGAGACTCAGTGAACTTACGTTTGTGAGCAGACATAGTGGAAGGTGAGGAAACCATTGCGGAAGAATCCCCCATGATTACCAGCGTCTCCGATGGCGCGCTCCTCCCTTGTGGGGGCCCTCACTGAGGGCACTCCCGCCTTAGGTGATTGTTCACACCTCAGGTCACACCTCCCGACATACGAACGGAGGGACCAATCGGCACTTTCGGAAGGTATCAGCTCAGGTAATCACCCCTCCCTGGGCCTGGCCGTTACCAGGGGGTACCTGTCTACCCGGGGCGGGGAATTACGCGTTACCCCATCACCGGCTACGCATGGAAGTGCGTGGGTCGGCCTTCAGACACGCACAGGGAGGAAAAAAGAGAACGGGAAAGGAAAGAAGAGGGGTCTCAAACGCCGCAGCGGGGAAAAGTGCAGAGAGAAGCGGGAAGGAAAAGAGAAGGACAGAGGAAGGACGAAGACTTGCAAGTATAGAAAGCAAGGAATTTGAAACAGTTTAGGGCGTCCGTCTCCGGACGTAGGCACAAACCATACTCCCAGAGGGGGAGAAAGGGAAGGAAAGAGCCAGAGGTGAGGGGGGGGGGCGAAGATGGGGGAGGGGGAAGGATGAGGAAAGGGAAGGTATGCAGCCCGGAAAGGAAGGAGGGCCACATTAGCTCGGGGTCCCGTGCTCGCTACGCACGTGTCCACAAAAGAGTTGTGAACCCCCTGGGGGGCCGGCCTGATTTAGCTTCACTGATCAGGATAGTAAAAACATGCGCATATTAAGGGAATTTTCATTCACAAAGCAGGCTTATCACATTCACACAGTTCAATACTGTTCTATCCTGATTAAATTGAGCTTAACTTAAAATTCCATAAGGCAGTGAAGCAATTTCGAAGTCTCGGTGCGACGAAAATTGCCAGTCGATCTCCTGGAAACATTTGTAATAATTATTAACTTTCGGTGATCACATGGGGAAGACCGGAGATCTGCTGGTAAGACCGTGTTAGCCTATTTATTTGAAAGAACTGGATATCTTGATCATACAAAACGGCAGGTTCGTCCAGTGTAAATCAGACATTCCTCACTGATCCCGTGCAACACAGCGTAGTAAGCAGACACTGTCAATAATAATCAGTTAAATAATACGCGAACACACTTACTTTAGTTTAGTTCATGTATTAAATTCCTTCTCATACAGAATCTCATCAAGATGGCGACTAGCCCAATAATACATACATATACATCCTCCTCCTTTCACGACTAATCGGCAAGAAGTCCCTTCATTCTTTTCCTAAGAGAAAACATAGATAGCAGAGAAGCTATTCCATGGAGTAAATGGACGCTCCAAGGAATAATTGGGCTTGAAACTACTTTGCATTGATAATTGGTAAGATAAGAAGAGATATTTCGAGATATGTACCGAGTTATATAATTTCTAAAATTTCTGAAAATATCGCGGAGAGACCGCTGCAAGAGACATTACAAGGTCATGGGAGCAACAGACTTTAGGATCTCTAAATAGATTGATCCTAATTCCTGGTGAGAAAACATGAGAAGTACATAGTAAGGGGGAGAGGCGGAGATCCTGGCAGAGGGCTGCGAAGTGCATTCCAACTGGTAATCCCATCCGAGGGCAGGTATCAAGAAGTCCATGCCCCCCATATGCAAAATGGATGGGATATGTTAGGTGATTAGGGAATTGTCAAAAGGCAATTGCACACGATAACAAGAGTTCGTACAGTCTAAATTAAGAGGTGAGATCCCCACTTCAGCAAGGAGTCTATCTACATCTACGTACATACTCCACAAGGCACCAAATGGTGCATGGCAGATGGTACCCTACACCACTACCAGTCATTTCTTTCCTGTTCCACTAGCAAGCAGAATGAGGAAAAAATGACTGTATCCCTCTGTATGAGCCCTAATTCTTCATATCTTATCTTTGTGGTCCTTACGCAAAATGTATGCTGGCAGCAGTAGATTTGTCCTGCAGTCAGCTTCAAATGTTGGTTCTCTAAATTTTCTCAATAGTACTCCTCGAAAAGAATGTCGCCTTCCGTCTAGGGATTCCCATTTGAGTTCCTGAAGCATCTCTGTAATCTGTAATACTTGTGTTTTACCTACCGGTAACACACTAGCACCCTATATGCAGTTTCCTTCACAGATGAGCCACACTTTCCTAAAATTTTCACAATAAACCAAAGTTGACTATTCGCCTTCCCTACCACAATCCTCACATGCTTGCTTCATTTCATACTGCTTTGCAACATTACCCTCAGATATTTAAATGACATGGCTACATCAAGCTGGACACTACTAATGGTATATTCGAACATTATGGGTTTGTTTTTCCTACTCATCTCCATTAACTTACATGTTTCTACATTTAGCAAGGTGCTATTTATCACACTAACTAAAAATTTTCAATTTTTGACAATTTAAAGTGATTGGATGGATACCAAAATCCACCCACCAAGCAGCAGCACGAGTACATACATTCAAAAAGGTTTAATGTATGCAAACTTTCGGAGCTAGTGGCTCCTCCTTCCGACAGAAGAGTTGAATAGTAAGGAAGTGGGGTGAAGGGAAAGGACGGGAGGCATTTAGAAAAAGGGGCAGAGTTCACAAAAGTCACCTAGAAACCCCGATAAGGGGAGACTTAGCAGATGGAAAGAGAGGGAAAGACTGATTGTTGGTGACTGCACCAAACAATACTTGAAAACCTGGGAGCTTAATGGTGGAAAACAGTGTAATATGCAAGACAGAGACTACTGCTAAAACATTGTGCACACATAGATAAGAGTGAAAAGCTAAGAGCATTTATGTAACAGAGGTGGGAGGGGGCGGTGAAAACATAGACAGGTCACAAAATTAAAGATGTAGGAAACTAAAATGGAATGAAGAAAGAAATAGTTACTGTGAATATCTAAATACCTTCTCCAAATTAAATTTCACATGGCCCTATTCCGAACCCCTTGCCACTTTCCTTGATGTTGACCTCACCCTCACCGAAGGCCAGCTACACACTTCTCCACACATTAAACCTACTAATAAACAACAGCACATACATTCTTACAGTTGCCATCCTTTCCAAGTCAAACATTCCCTCCCATACAGCCTTGGCATTTGAGCAAACATATTTGTTAAGATGCAAACTCTTTACAGCAATACACCCCCATTCTCACCTCAGCCTTTGCTGAACATAATTACCCCACCAGCCTAGTTCAAAAGCAGATTTCCCAGGCCATCACATCCAATACTGGTACTGCTGATCCCTTCAAAAAATTACTTTGGAGCACACCTCTTGCAAATCAGTATTATCCTGGTCTCGAATGTGTTAATCAGCTACTTCGACAAGCCCACGACTTCACAACCCATGCCCTGAAACAAGATCCACTCTGTCAGACTTTGTTCACCACACCTAAAATAGCTTTCCATTGCCCTCTCAATCTCCACAATATCCTTGTCAGACCCTATGCTCCTATTGCACCCTCTCCCTGCCCAATGGTTCCTACCCCTGCAACCGTCCTTGCTGCAAAACTTGTCCTATGCACTCTCCTACCACTACCTACACCAACCCTGAAACTGGCAAAACATATATTATCAAAGGGAGAGCCACCTGTGAAACAACTCGTCATATACCAGCTGTTAATGTAAACCCTGTTCCGTCTTTTACATAGGCATGACTACCACCGAGTTATCAGTTACGATGATTACGAACAGGAAGAGGGTGTATACCAGCAACACACAATATCCTGTTGCAGAGGACGCTCTACAACATGACAGTCGTGACCTTGGTGCCAATTTCATCACATGTGCCATCTGGATTCTTCCCCCAAACACTAGTTTCTTAAAACTCTACAGGTAGGACCTAGCACTACAACAGGTCCTTGGTTCCCACCAGCCACCTGGCCTTAATTTATGTTAATTCCTTCCACCTCAGCATTTCCTCACAGTAACTATTTCTTGCTTCGCTCCATTTTAGTTTTCTACACCTTTCATTTTCTCACCTGTATTTTTCACCCCCCCCCCCCCCCCAATCTCTACTACATACAATGCACTTGGCTTTTCACTCTTATTAACTCATGCATGATGCTGTAGGAGTTCTCTCTGTCTTGCTTGTTACCCTATCTCCCATCTATTTAAGCTCTCAGGTTTTATAATAGCGTAGGGTAAAGTCCCCAGCAATCAGTCCTTCCTTCTCATCCTGGCTGGTAAGTCTCCCTGAGGTTCTGGGTGACTTTTCCACACCATACCCCTTTTCCGAAACCTCTCCAGTACTTTTCCTTCATTCTTCTTCCTTGCCCTTCAACTCTTCTGCCAGAAGGAGGAGCCACTGGCTCCAAAAGGTTGCATACGTTAAACCTTTTTGAGTTGTTTTCTTGTTTCAATAACTGTAAAATTTTACCATGAGTGAGAAGTGTGGGCTTTGCCGTAGGTTCATGAGTAGTGGATTGCACTGTGAGACTTGTTCGAAGTATTTTCACTGGAGGGAATGCAGTGGGGAAGCCAGTGGACATTCTGGTGAGATCCTCTACTGGAACTGCAGGTTATGTAGCAAGAGTAAATTGATAGAGGAGCAGGAGCGTAAGATATGTGCCCTTCAGGTGCAGTTGAAAAACGCACAGGAGGAGCGAGATAGGATAAGTAGGGAGAAGGGGGTTGGGGAATGGGAGCTGGCTATTGACAAGAGATCTGCTAGGAGAAGGAAATTTTCAGATAGTTTTACTATTGGTGTTTGCAATAGATATGACCAACTGTCAGAGTCTAGTGGAGAGGAATCTCTAGTAGCTGTAGATGTAGGAAGTATGCAGCAGACCTCAGCAGTTACAGTGGCTAGGACAGTTGCAAAGTCTAAGAAAAAGAAGAAGGTTCTGCTGTTAGGTAGTTCTCATGGCAGAGGTGTACACCAGCAGTTGCAGGAAATGTTGGGGAGTGAGTACCAGGCCACCAGCATTGTGAAGCCTAATGCAGGATTGGCTCAGGTGACTGTTAACATAGGGGGGTTATGTAGGAATTTTACTAAAGAGGATCAGGTAGTGATTGTAGGTGGGGCTGGTAATAGTATTGACAGGGAGTATGACATAGATGGTGACCTGGAAAAGATAGCCACTCAGACTGGCAACACGAATGTGCATTTCGTGGGACTGTTTCAGCGTCACGATCGTCCTCTTCTTAATACAGCCGTCAGGCTTAATAACTTGAGACTTGGGGGTGCACTGATGACAGAAGGCATGAGTCACATTTCAATGGTGTCGGTGGAGTCTATCAGCAGGACGGGTTTCACTAGACACGGCCTGCATCTCAACAGGTATGGAAAAGGGAGGTTGGCAAAGCTTATAGGTGACAGCATAGGTGGGGGTGGTGGGATCACTCATGGGAAAATTCCGGTAGTTGTGGGTGTTAGAGCTGTACCTTTTTTAGATTGAAGTCAGCTGATAGGTATTCCTGTTTAAGGGAAGTCTCTCTAACAAAGAAACCACTTTCAACAAAGCTTAGGTATCCGATTAATGAAGGAATTAGTATATTTCATCAAAATATACAATGTATTAGAGATGAAGTTAGTGAACTGCTTATAGATGTTGACTCTGAAATTATTGGTATATCTGAACACTTCTTAAATAAGGAGATAATTCAGAGGCTTCCTTTACCAGGATACAGGTTGGCTGGCAGCTTTTCTAGGAGCTCTTTGCGGTGTAGGGGAGTAGCCATGTATGTGAAAACGGTATCCCATTTGAGTCAATTGATGTTTCAAAGTACTGCACTGAAAAGGTGTTTGAATGTTGTGCAGGTGTGGTTAAATTCAGTGGAGCTAAACTTCTTACTGTTGTTATTTATAGATCCCCAGACTGCGATTCCACAACATTTTTGCTAAAGCTAGAGGAAGCTCTTGGTTCACTTTATAGGAAATACAAAAAGTTAGTATGTGGTGACTTCAATATTAATTGTATAAGTGATTGTGCAAGGAAAAGGATGCTGGTAGACCTCCTTAATTCATATAATCTTACACAAACCGTATTCTTTCCAATGAGAGTGCAAGGGAACAGTAGAACAACCGTAGACAATATTTTTGTTCATTCCTCATTACTAGAAGGGCATTCTATTAGCAAAAAGGTGAATGGCCTTTCAGATCATGATGCACAAATTTTAACTGTAAAAGATTTTTGTGCTGCAACACATGTTAAATATAGTTATCAACGTTTTAGGAAAGCTGATCCAGTTGCTGTGGAGAGCTTTGTACACCTTATCAAGGAACGAGAGTGGCAAGATGTTTATAGTGCTGATACAGTAGACAATAAATATAATGCTTTCCTCAAGATTTTTCTCGTGCTCTTTGAAAGTTGCTTCCCGTTAGAACATTCAAAACAGGGTACTAGCACGAACAGGCAGCCTGGGTGGCTGACTAAAGGGATAAGAATATCTTGTAGAACAAAGTGGCAATTATATCAAAACGTTAGAAAAGTCACAATCTAAATGCAGCAGCCCATTACAAACAGTATTGCAAGGTGCTTAAAAAAGTTATTAGGAAGGCAAAAAGTATGTGGTATGCAGATAGAATAGCTAAGTCTCAGGATAAAATTAAAACCATATGGTCAGTCGTCAAGGAAGTGGCTGGTCTGCAGAGAGAGTTTGAGGATATAGAATCAGTGCGTAGTGGGAATGTCCATGTTACTGATAAGTCGCATATATGTACAGTATTAAATAATTACTTTCTGAATATAGCAGGTGAAAAAAAACATACAGCGCTCGTAGAAAAAAGTGTTCCGAGACTGTTACCTGAAATGCTTCTCCATGATACTGACAAGAAGGAGATTGAGTTAATAATTAAATCACTAAAGACCAAGAACTCTCATGGATGTACAGCAATATGTTAAAGATTTGTCTCATGGATGTGACGGGGTATCTAGCAGTACACTGAAGTATTGTTCTATGTATATTAGCCCAGTATTTAGCCATATCTGTAACTTTTCCTTTAGGAGTGGTCTGTTTCCTGCCCAATTAAAGTACTCGGTAGTGAAGCCACTTTATAAAAAGGGAGACAGGGATAATGTTGACAACTATAGACCTATTTCTATGCCATTGGTGTTTGCAAAAGTTATCGAGAGGGTTGTATATACAAGGTTTCTGGAGCATTTAAATTCACATAATTTGTTGTCAAATGTACAGTTTGGTTTTAGAAATGTCTTAACAACTGAAAATGCTATATTCTCTTTTCTCTGTGAGGTTTTAGACAGATTAAATAAAAGGTTGCGAACGTTAGGTGTTTTCTTTGATTTAACGAAGGCTTTTGAGTGTGTTGAGCACAAAATATTACTGCAGAAGTTGGACCATTATGGAGTAAGGGGAGTAGCTTACAATTGGTTCGCCTCTTACTTTAAAAACAGAAAGCAGAAGGTAATTCTCCGCAATAATGAGAGTGGTAGTGATGTTCAGTCCCAATGGGGCACTGTTAAGTGGGGTGTTGCCCAAGGGTCGGTGCTGGGGCCACTGCTGTTTCTTATTTATATAAATGATATGCCTTCTAGTATTACAGGTGATTCAAAAATATTTCTGTTCGCTGATGACACCAGCTTGGTAGTGAAGGATCTTGTGCGTAATATTGAAACAGTATCACATAATGTAGTTCATGAAATAAGTTCGTGGCTTGTGGAAAATAATTTGATGCTAAATCACAGTAAGACTCAGTTTTCACAGTTTCTAACTCACAATTCAACAAGAACCGACATTTTGATCAGACAGAATGGGCATATTATAAGCGAGACGGATCAGTTCAAGTTCCTAGGCGTTCGGATAGATAGTAAGCTGTTGTGGAAAGCCCATGTTCAGGATCTTGTTCATAAACTAAATGCTGCTTTATTTACCATTAGAACAGTATCTGAAATAAGTGACACTTCAACACGAAAAGTAGTCTACTTCCCATATTTTCACACACTTATGTCATATGGCACTATTTTTTGGGGTAATTCTTCTGATTCAAAAATGGTATTTTTGGCTCAAAAACGGGCTGTTCGAGCTATGTGTGGTGCAAGTTCGAGAACCTCTTGTCGACCCCTATTCAATAGTCTGGGAATTCTGACATTGCCCTCACAGTATATATTTTCTTTAATGTCGTTTGTTGTTAGCAATATTAGCTTATTCCCAAGAGTTAGCAGCTTTCACTCAGTTAATACTAGGCAGAAATCAAATCTGCATGTGGAATGAACTTCCTTGACTCTTGTGCAGAAAGGAGTGCAGTATTCTGCTGCATCCATTTTCAATAAGCTACCACAAGAACTCAAAAATCTTAGCAGTAGCCCAAACACTTAAGTCTAAACTGAAGAGTTTCCTCATGGCTCACTCCTATTCTGTCGAGGAGCTACTGGAAGAGCTGAAAAATTAAGCAAATTCCAGTGTTACATTGTTGATTTTCTTTATTTAAACTTACGAATTGTCGCCTGAATATATTTCTTATATTTCATTTTCTCTGTTTCCACTATCGTGTTATAATTTCATGTATTGACTCGTTCCATGACCATGGACACTTCTCCTTAATGTGGTCCCACAAAACAATAAATAAATAAATAAATAAATAAATAAAGTGAGTGTTGGTCTGCTGCCACTTGGTGAGTAGGTTTTGTTATCTATCCAATCACATTACAACTAGAAAGTTTGTCCAAGTTATCTTGAATCCTCCTACAGTCACTCAATGACAGGACCTTCTCGTACGCCACAGCATCATCAGCAAACAGCTGCCTACTGCTGTTTACCCTGTCTGCCAGATCATTTATGCATATAGAAAATAACAGTGGTCCTATCACACCTCCCTGGGTCATTCCTGTCAATACCATGTCTTTGATGAACACTCGCTGTCGAGGACAATGTACTGGGTTCTGTTATTTAAGAAGTCCTCAAACTACTCTTATATCTGGGAACCTATTCCATAAGCTTGTACCTTCATTAACAGTCGGCAGTGTGGCACTATATAAAATGCTTTACAGAAATCCAGGAATACAGAGTCCACCTGTTGCCCTGTTTCTATAGTTCACAGGGTATTATATGAGAAAAGGGCAATCAGACTTTCACACGAGCGATGCTTTCTAAACAGTGCTGACTTATAGATGGAAGCTCTTTCCCTCTCAAGGAATTCAAACTGAGAATATGTTCAAGGGTACTGTGCCAAACAAATGTTGAGATACTGGTATGTGTTTTTGCAGGTCCATTCTTTTACCTTTCTTATACACTGGAGTCAACTGAATTTTTTTTCCAGTCACTTGGGACTTAAGGGCTGGGCGAGATATTCAAGATACATGCAAGTTACACAAGGAGCCACTGTTGCAGAGTGATCTTTGTAAAACCAAACTGGGATTCCATCAAAACCTGGTGACTTATTTCCGATCAACTTTTTCAGTTGTTTCTCTTCACCAGGGATAGATGCTGAATTTACAGCAAGATCAGATCTTTTAAACACAAAAACACGCAGGAAATTTGGGAAAACACAAGAAAGCTAAACATTTAACTTTCTGCAGTGGATATGTGTTAACAGGTGACAGTTGGCGACTGACTGACTGTCTGGCTTCATAAACAAATGGACAACTGTCTTCAAAATAAAACAAAATGAGCAACTACTGCACTACAGACTGAATGCATTCACACTTACAGTTACAAAACATCAGATTAGATCTCTTTAACAGAAAAACGTGCACGAAATTTTAAAAAATATACTATTAGGAAAACACAGGGAAAGCTAAATATGTAACTTGTTGCTGTGGAGATGTGTAACAGGCGACACCCGGGCACCGCCTGGGAGACTGACTATGGGGCTAACGGGAAGGCACCAGAAGAATCCCACAATGATGGGCTTTCTCACAATTTCAGAGCCGAAGGCGCTGCTGAGCCATGAACCTGGCAACCATAGACCAATCAGACTAACACTAGCACCCAGTAAATACAGAAATTAGCAGCACAATCTGCACCCCCAAGAGGTGTAGGCAAGGAAGCAGAGAATACCAAGTTTCTGGTTGGTTGGTTTGGGGTATGAAGGGACCAAACTACAGGGTTATCAGTCCCAAGGCTCAAGGTACAAAAACACTCAACACCACACCTAAAAAGAAAACGAATGGAACAAACAAAAACAGGGAAAACATACCAAATAAAAGAGGATGAGCCAGCCACTCTGCAACACGTTAAAATGTCCACCCCAAAAAGACAAGGCGAGATGAACACACGTATGGAAAAGACAACCACCAAGACAAACAAATGCAATGAAAGTGCGACAGAGCTAAAATGGAGGGGGGTGGCAACCTCAGAGAGAACGCTAAATGCCCACTCTTAAATGGTACCATAACCCCCACCCCCACCCCCCACGAATAAAACGTAAAACTAAATCTGCTGTTGAGGCACTGTCGCCCAACACCAAAGGTAGGGTGCTGGGAAAGTTAAAATGTCAGCCGAAGAGCGGCTGAAAGTGGGCAGCCCAGAAAGATGTAGACAACAGTCATATGTGAGCCACAGTGACACCGAGGTGGGTCCTCGAGACGGAGGAGGTACGATGTGTTAGCCACATATGGCCAATGCGGAGCTGGCAGAGAACCACAAAGTCCCTGCGAGAGGCTCACATTGAGGCCTTCCACACAGTCTCCTCAAGGGCACACAGATTGATGTGCGTACTGAGATTACGCCATTCAGTCTCCTAAAGCTGAAAAACGTGGTGTAATAATGATCGTAGGTCAGTTACAGGGATGCCAATCTCTAGAAGCTGTTTCCGTGTAGCCTGTTTGGCCAGCCTGTAAGCAAGTTCATTTCCTGGGATTCCAACGTGGCCTGGGGTCCACACAAACACCACTGAACTACTCTACCGTTACAGGGCATAGACAGACTCCTGGATGGTCGCTACCAAAGGTTGGCTGGGGTAGCACTGGCTGATAGCTTGTAGGCTGCTCAAGGAGTCAGTACAGAGAAAAAACGACTTGCCAGGGCATGAGCGGATGCGCTCAAGAGCGAGAAATGGCCACCAGCTCTGCAGTGAAAACACTGAAGCCAACTGGCAAGGAGTGCTGTTCACTACATCCTCCATGAACAAAAGCAAAGCCAACGTGAAAACAAAAGCAAAGCAATCGGGTCATCAGTGTAAACCACTTCAGGGTCCCAGTACATGTCAAGAATCAAGAGGAAGTGACAGCAGAGAGCTCTGGGATTAACCGAGTCCTTAGGACCATGTGAAAGGTCCAGGTGAAGCTTCGGTCTAGGTGTACACCATGGAAGTGTACGTGAATAGACCTCGAGTATAGGTGGTAAAGGCCATGACTGCACCTTGTGAATGGCTCCCTGAAGGCAAGTACTGGAGGAACAGTACGAAATGCAGAAGTTGTCTACATACAGAGAAGGTGAGACCGACGGCCTGACAGCTGCTGCTATACCGTTAATGGCCACTAAAAACAGAGATACACTCACTCAATACAGAGTCCTGTGGGACCCCATTATCCTGGATATAGGGGAACTATGGGAGGTACCAACTTGGACACGGAAAGTAAGAAGCGACAGGAAATTTTTGATAAAAATCAGGAGCGAGTTCTGGAGACCCCAGTCATATAATGTGACAAGGATATGATGTCGCCAGGTTGTGTCTTAAGCTTTTCGTAAATCAAAAAAGACTACAACCAGATGTTGGCATCTGGAAAAGGCTGCTCGAATGGCAGACTGAAGGGAAACTAGATTAACAATGATAGAGCGACCCTGGCAGAAACCGCCCTGGCATGGAGCCAGTAGGCCACGTGATTCCAGGACCCAACACAACTGCCGACTTACCATACGTTCTAACAGCTTACAAAGAACGTTGGCAAGGCTGATGGGCCAATAGCTATCCACATCAAGCGTGTTTTTACTAGGTTTGAGCACTGGAATGATGGTGTTGTTCTGCCACTGCAATGGAAAGATGCCATCGCACCAGATCTGGTTGAGGATGACGAGGAGATGTCACTTATAGTCGGACGAGAGATGTCTGATCATCTGACTATGGATCCGATCTGGCCCAGGAGCTGTGTCGGGGCAATGTGCAAGGACGCTGAGGAGCTCCCACTCTGTAAATGGAACATTATAAGGTTCACTGTGACGTTCAATGAACGACAAGAGGATTTTCCTTTCCATCCGCTCTTTGAGGGTGCGAAATGCTGGGGGATAATTCTCTGACACGGAGACTCGAGCATTGTGCTCAGCAATTGCGTTTGTTTCGGTAGATAACACGCCATTTATGTTAATGCCAGTAACACCTGTAAGGGTCTGGTACCCACAAACAAGTCTGATCTTTGTCCAGACTTGGGAAGGTGACGTATGGCACATAGTGGTCGAGACATACCTTTCCCAACACGCCTGTTTCCGTCTTTTTATAAGCTGGATAAGGCGGGCATGGAGCCATTTAAAAGCAATTAGGTGCTCTAGGGAAGGGTGCCGCTTATGTCGCTGTAGAGCTCTTCAACACTCTTTAATGGCATCATCAGCAATTATCGGCAACCACCAAGGTACTGACTTTCGCTGGGAACACCCTAAAGAACAAGGGATTGTGTTTTCTGCCACAGAAACAATCATTCTAGTGACCTGCTCAACTACCACATCGATGGTACCATATGGGGGAGATTCACCAGTGATAGCAGCTTCCCAGTCTGCCTTGTTTAAAGCCCATCTTGGTAGATGTCCACGGGAATGGTGTTGGGGGGGAGTGACAGGAAGATGAGAAAATGGTCACTACCACACAAGTCATCGTGGGCTCTGCAGTGGAGAAGTCCTGGGTTGCAGAGGGATAAATCAATGGCCGAGTAAGTGCCTTGAACGACACTGAATGGTGACGGTAATGTAGCTGCAGTGTATGTGGACGTTAACCATACGGGCCGTAATCGTTCAAATTTATGTTGAGCCTCTTGGTAAGTCAACTGGTCCAGGGTCTTTTACTCCCTGATTTTTTGCTCCTTTTGGAATACTGTGCAGTCTGGCGAGCAGGGGGAGTGCTGCTCTCCACAGTTGATACAAGAGGGAGGAGGCGCACAGGGAGTATCTGTATGCCGTGGACGTCCACAGTCTCGACATGTTGCATTGGAAGTGCAGCGGGAAGACATGTGCCCGAATTTCCAGTACTTAAAAGGATGTAGGGGAAGGGATGTACAGTTTAACATCACAGCGGTAAACCATCACCTTGACCTTTCCAGGCAATGAAACACCCTGAATGTCCAAGATGAAGGCACTGGTAGCAACCCTGTTGTCTTTGGGTCCCCTGTAAACGCACCGGATGAAATGAACACCCCAACATTCTAGATTGGCACGGAGCTCATCCTCAGACTGCAAGAAGAGGTTATGATGATGCAAAATAATCCCCTGGACCATGTTGAGGTTTTTATGGGGAGTGATGAAAACAGGAATACCACCCAGCCAGTCACAAGTGAGTAACACTGGGGATGCTGTCTGAATCAAGACTGCATCACTTCTTATCTTGGACGACACTGTCACTTCCTCGAAATTATCCTCAAGATGTTCAACAAAAAATTGAGGCTTCATAGGTACAAAGTTCTGCTACAGACTGCACACCAAGGCAAATATGGCTCTCTTCTTTCTGTAGCCCTACGTTCCTCCCATGGTGTAGCAAGGGAGGTAAACAATTTAGGGTCATATCTGTCAGCATTTTACTCAATCTAGCCCTTCTTAGAGACTGCTGGAGCCGTACGGTCACCAGCAAGAGATGACTTAGTCCGCTTCATTGTGGGTCATCCGCCTTGATGCCACCCACTCCCATCAGGGGCTCTGTCCACGAGCACCACCCGGCCACAGCAAAGGCCACCAGGCATGACGGCCGTTGCCACAGGAAGACAGGCATCCACTCCTTGGCATACACGGCGAGTTTACAGCTCGGGCATCAGCAGCGCGATACCTGTGTTGTCACGGGGCTACCACCAAATGGGTACATGACGGCCCCACCAAAATGGACTGGCTACCAAGCTGGATATTGGGCGCAGAGAAATCCAATAATGTCATGAGGGTAAAAGAAGACAGGAGACAACAAAAGATGACGACATACCCTGGAAAGTGTCCTCACCCTAATAGTTGAATTGCAGGTGGAGATGCAAAGCCATGACAAGAGGATAAGGAGATCGAATCTAAGGGCACTATGGATAACTCGTGCACCACGTAAGGCGTCCTACCCCATATGGCCCGTACTTCTGTAGAATTTGGAAAGTGGCAGGTCAAACCATAAAATTTGACCTGAACTTATAGGGCCGAAAAGTGTGAGACTTTAGTTGACAAGTATGGGGCAACAAAGACAAACAATGGAAAATCCAAGATGGAATGTAACCTCCTGTCACACCCTGAAATGAGAAATGTCCTGTCCACTATCTTTCCCACCCCTCCTATAGAGGTATTCTGCCAGCCACTGGACCTACACAATATACTCACCCATCCCTACACAACTGCTGCTCCCAACTCATGGCTCATACACCTGTAATAGACCTAGATGCAAGACCTGCCCCATACATCTTTCCACCACCACCTACCCCAGCCCAGTCACAATCACCACCTGTCCCATCAAAGGCACAGCTACCTGTGAAACCATTACATGATTTACAAGCTAAAATGCAACCACTGTGCTGAATTCTATGTAGGCATAAGAACTAACAAGCTGTCTGTCCGCATGAATGGCCACTGACAAACTTTAGCAAAGAAACAAGTGGACCACCCTATCGCTGAGCATGCTGCCCAGCACGACCTCCTTCATTTCAATGTCTGCTTCACATCCTGTGCCGTATGGAACCTTCCCACCAATAGTCATTGTCCTCACCATCCATCCCCTTCCCTGTTCCCATTCCAGCACTACACAGCCCTATTCCACCAATAAACCCAGTCTTTTTACTTCTTTTCTGCTCTTCCCCCTCCCTCCCACACACACACACACCTCCCCTGCCCACTGTCTAACCTCCCGACTGCACCTAGCTGCCCCCCCCCCCCCCCACTTTCCACCTCATCACTGTGTGTTCCCCAGTGGACTTGACTGTCCCTCACCCCTACCTTTCTATCCCTCCTCCTATATGCCCCAGTCCCCTCCTTACCTCCACCCAGTTGCCACTCCCATCATGCCACACTGCAGTGTGGCTTCAGCTGCCAGAGACTGCAGTCATGTGTGTGTGTGTGTGTGTGTGTGTGTGTGTGTGTGTGTGTGTGTGTGTTTATCTGCAACTCATCTCCGTTAAATGGTTGGCTCTGAGCACTATGCGACTTAACTTCTGAGTCATCAGTTGCCTAGAACTTAGAACTAATTAAACCTAACTAACCTAAGGACATCACACACACCCATGCCCAAGGCAGGATTCGAACCTGCGACTGTAGCGGTCGCTCGGTTCCAGACTGCAGCGTCTGCTAAATGGTGAGGGGCAATAAAGTCAGCTTTTTACAGAAAAGGAGGCCCAAAAAACGTGGGACTGTGCAACAAGTGCAGAGCTCTGGGTACACAAGTAGAGTTCTGGGTCAGATGGACCATGGTACAACAACAGAAATGAATTACCCATATTTTTGCAGAAGAGAACTGGTCACCATGGGATAGCATCCACAAAGAGGCTCGCTGGATGGCACCTTGGAGCTAGTGGGAGTTGGACCAACTGCAAAAGTCATTGACACACAGTGCACCAACAAAGGTCATTAGCCCACTGACAGGGATGAGGAAGAGCATGACACTCAGTACGGTGCCCTGTGCAATACTGTTGTCCTGGACCATAGAGAGCTGAGTGAAGTACCAACCTGAACGCAGAACAACCAGTGGGATAAAAACTGTCAAATAAAAATTGGTAGGGAGCCTCGGAAGCCCCATTCATGGAGGGTAAGAAAAACATGACGGCGACAAGTGCTGGTGTATGCTTTACATAGCTCAAAAAAGACTGCAATGACGTGTTTGTGGGTAGAAAAATGTCTGTCAGATTGCTGTTTCCAACTAAACCAGATGGTTGGTTGTGGATTGTCCCTCATGAAAGCCACATTGGTAGAGTGAAAAAAAGGCTCCGAGATAAGAACCCAGGATAATTTGTGGGTAAGCATTCTTTCAGGCAGTTTGCAGAGCACACTGGTGAGGCTAACCAGTCGGTAGTTGTCAAGAGACATTGGGTTTTTGCCTGGCTTGAGGATTACGACAACGATAGTATCTTGCCATTGCAAAGGGAAGACACCTCCAAGCCGAATAAGGTTGAAGACTGAGCACATGTAGCCTTTGAGTTATATTCAGGAGTTAGATCATCTGATATGAATCAGAGCCCAGAGCTGTATTGTGGGATGAAGCAAGGGCCTGAAGAAGTTCTCATCCAAAGAAAGATTCAGTATATGACTCAGCTTGGTGCGCGGGCGGGGAAGGGGGGGATGAAAAATACGAGGTGGTCTTCAACTTCTTGTTTCCACAGTAGAAAGGTACTCAGATGAGAAGAGGATGCTTATGTTGTCACCAAGTGGAACATAAGATGCTCAGCAAGAACCGACACATTTGTACAAGGACCATCCTGAAGGCCAAAGTTCGGAAGAGTTGCGTATCATTGGCAGCCCAAAAGACTAAGAGATTCGCCCACATCTAGAATGAAGAGGCATGTTCTGGAGGGGACCTGTAGAAAGGGTAATAGCATTTCCAGTGGTGTGGGTGATCGCACTTGAGAAGTCTTGCACAGCCTCGACGATGCAAACTGCACAGCCTCGACGATGCAAACTGATGGAGAGGAGACAAAGGTAACAGCACAGACATACAGCTGCCATTTGCATCCAACATGACAACTGGTCCATTAAGCAGTGCTATGGAAATGAGAGGATCAAAGTCAAATGGTCACCATCACAAGGATCATCACGTAGTGCCCAATGCCATGAAGCCTCAAAGTGAGACAAGAGAGTGTGATGTCGATACTTAGAAAGATTCCATGGGTGGCACAGAAGTGGGTAGGAGTACCATCACTGAGGAGACACAGATCATGCTTGTTAAGAAGCTGGGCAATCAGAAGGCTCCTACCAGACAAAATGTACTGCACCATAGGGAGGGTGCACACTGAAGTCACCAAGTAGGAGAAAAGTGGGGGAGATTAAGATAATCAACTGGGTGCAAGTGGCCTGCTGTGAGGTAAATAAATGTTACAAACAGTGATTACTGTGACCATTTACATCCGAACTGGTATTGTTCCCAGTGCGGTATAAAGGGGAATCCAGACACTGATGACATCTTTGTGAACCAATGGAGACCCATCCAGACACCCTCTTGGTGCCAGCACAGTGCCAACAGAATGCACAATTACCACGGAGCATTGTGGAGTGGTCATCAGTGAAGCTTGTTTCTTGTAGAGTAATGCAAATTGCCGAATAGTAGGAAATAAGGTGTTACAGTTCCGGCAGGTGACAGTAATATACATTACAGTTTCCATTTATTTATTTATTGTTCCGTGGGACCAAATTAAGGAGAAGTCTCCATGGTCATGGAACCAGTCAATATTTGAAATTATAACACAATAGTAGAAACAGATAAAATGAAATATAAAAAACATATGAATGATCATGTTACAGGTGTCTAGGTTAGGTGTGAAGAGACCAGGAGAACTAGCCACACCAAGGATCACTGGGTCACCAATAGGGGTGGAACCATATCAAAGAGCATTGGTTCAGAATCTGGTGGTGCCCCGTCCCAATTCTTCTTCTTCTCAGTCGGAATTCCTGCAAGGGCTCATGAGTAATGAGTGTGGGGGTGAATGATGAGTGGGCAGCCCTGGGAACCACAGGACATAATTCTTTCACCCTCCAGATGGTGTTGGGCCTCTGATCTGTAGGTTTCTAGTGAGAGAGAACTCCATCACTGGCAGATACCGGAGGAGGGAGCACTCACTGTGTGCAGGAAATGGTTCCCAAAGATGGTGATGGTTGGTTGGCTGATTTGAGGGAGAAGATAAACAGTGGGTCACTGGTCCCATCATATGAAAGAAGGATGGAAACGGAAATCTGCCTTGCCCTTTCAAAGGAACCATCCAGGCATACACCTGAAGCAATTTAAAAGATGGTGCTGCAGAAACCACAAGAGAGGAGTGCAGTTTGGGACCTGGTTCATAAAAAAATTGATGTAGGGGGATGACTTTTGCATAAGTGGTCAACATGTCAACAGGATGCAGGTGTTCATGTTTCCCCCCACACGTCAGTATATGACAGGTGGTCAGTGGACTTATATTCTTGTACCCCCTTTTCATTCTTAAAGCCTGGGCAAAATTGTGAATAAGAGGGTGGCGTTCTGTACAACTAACACACATAAGCAGTTGGTCACAAGGACTACCTTTGCAGAGTGATCTTTCACAGTTCAGACTTTTGGTCAGCCGTGCAGAAGGATGACAGTTGACCAACATAAAGGCATTGGAAGCACCTTCGGGTGGGGGGTTCCACATCACACCTGTACACCATGACTTACTTTTTCTGGGAGGATATTTCCTTCAAAGGCTAAAATGAAAGTACCAGTATCTGTTCAATTATCCTATGGACCACCCGACAAACTGCATACCTCACACTGCAAAATCTGCCCATAGCCCCCCCCCCCCCCCCAAGAACCAAGGACCTTGCCATTGGTGGGGAGGCTTGCGTGCCTCAGTAATACAGATAGCCATACCGTAGGTGCAACCACAACGGAGGGGTATCTGTTGAGAGGCCAGACAAACATGTGGTTCCTGAAGAGGGGCAGCAGCCTTTTCAGTAATTGCAGGGGCAAGAGTCTGGATGATTGACTGATCTGGCCTTGTAACACTAACCAAAACGGCCTTGCTATGCTGGTACTGCGAACGGCTGAAAGCTAGGGGATACTACAGCCGTAATTTTTCCCGAGGGCATGCAGCTTTACTGTATGGTTAAATGATGATGGCGTCCTCTTGGGTAAAATATTCCGGAGGTAAAATAGTCCCCCATTTGGATCTCTGGGCAGGGACTTCTCAGGAGGGTGTTGTTATCAAGAGAAAGAAAACTGGCGTTCTACGGATCGGAGCGTGGAATGTCAGATCCCTTAATCGAGCACGTAGGTTAGAAAATTTAAAAAGGGAAACGGGTAGGTTAAAGTTAGATATAGTGGGTATTAGTGAAGTTCGCTGGCAGAAGTAACAAGACTTTTGGTCAGGCGAATACAGGGTTATAAATACAAAATCAAATAGGGGTAGTGCAGGAGCTGGTTTAATAATGAATAAAAAAATAGGAGTGCGGGTAAGCTACTACAACGAGTATAGTGAACGCATTATTGTGGCCAAGATAGACACGAAGCCCACACCTACTACAGTAGTACAAGTTTATATGCCAACTAGCTCTGCAGACGACGAAGAAATTGAAGAAATTATTCAGATAGTGAAGGGAGATGAAAATTTAATAGTCATGGGTGACTGGAATTCGGTAGTAGGAAAAGGGAGAGAAGGAAACGTAGTAGGTGAATATGGATTGGGGCTAAGAAATCAAAGAGGAAGCCACCTGGTGGAATTTTGCACAGAGCACAACTTAATAATAGCTAACACTTGGTTCAAGAATCATAAAACAAGGCTGTATACATGGAAGAAGCCTGGAGATACTGACAGGTTTCAGATAGATTATATAATGGTAAGACAGAGATTTAGGAACCAGGTTTTAAATTGTAAGACACTTCCAGCAGCAGATGTGGACTCTGACCACAATCTATTGGTTATGAACTGTAGATTAAAACTGAAGAAACCGCAAAAAGGTGGGAATTTAAGGAGATAGGACCTGGATAAACTGACTAAACCAGAGGTTGTGCAGAGTTTCAGGGAGAGCATAAGGAAACAATTGACAGGGATGGGGGAAAGAAACACAGTAGAAGACGAATGGGTAGTTTTGAGAGAGGAAGAAGTGAAGGCAGCAGAGGATCTAGTAGGTTAAAAGACGAGAGCTAGTAGAAATCCTTGGGTAACAGAAGATATATTGTATTTAATTGATGAAAGGAGAAAAAAAAAAAAACGCAGTAAATGAAGCAGGCAAAAAGGAATACAAATGTCTCAAAAATGAAATCGACAGGAAGTGCAAAATGGCTAAGCAGAGATGGCTAGAGGACAAATGTAAGGATGTAGAGGCTTATCTCACTAGGGGTAAGACAGATACTGCCTACAGGAAAATTAAAGAGACCTTTGGAGAAAAGAGAACCACTTGTATGAATATCAAGAGCTCAGATGGAAACCCAGTTCTAAGCAAAGAAGGGAAAGCAGAAAGGTGGAAGGAGTATACAGAGGGTCTATACAAGGGCGATGTACTTGAGGACAATATTATGGAAATGGAAGAGGATGTAGATGAATATGAAATGGCAGATAAGATACTGCGTGAAGAGTTTGACAGAGCACTGAAAGACCTAAGTCGAAACAAGGCCCCGGGAGTAGACAACATTCCATTAGAACTACTGAAGGCCTTGGGAGAGCGAGTCCTGACAAAACTCTACCATTTGGTGAGCAAGACATATGAGACAGGCAAAATACCCTCAGACTTCAAGAAGAATATAATAATTCCAATCCCAAAGAAAGCAGGTGTTGACAGATGTGAAAATTACCGAACTATCAGTTTAATAACTCACAGCTGCAAAATACTAACGCGAATTCTTTACAGACGAATGGAAAAACTGGTAGAAGCCGACCTCGGGGAAGATCAGTTTGGATTCCGTAGAAATATTGGAACACGTGAGGCAATACTGACCTTACGACTTATCTTAGAAGAAAGATTAAGGAAAGACAAACCTACATTTCTAGTATTTGTAGACTTAGAGAAAGCTTTTGACAATGTTGACTGGAATACTTTCTTTCAAATTCAGAAGCTAGCAGGGGTAAAATACAGGGAGCGAAAGGCCATTTACAATTTGTATAGAAACCAGATGGCAGTTATAAGAGTCGAGGGGCATGAAAGGGAAGCTGTGGTTGGGAAGGGAGTGAGACAGGGTTGTAGCCTATTCCCAATGTTATTCAATCTGTATATTGAGCAAGCAGTGAAGGAAACAAAAGAGAAATTCACAGTAGGTATTAAAATCCATGGAGAAGAAATAAAAACTTTGAGGTTCGCCGATGACATTGTAAATCTGTCAGAGACAGCAAAGGACTTGGAAGAGCAGTTGAACGGAATGGACAGTGTCTTGAAAGGAGGGTATAAGATGAATATCAACAAAAGCAAAACGAGGATCATGGAATGTAGTCGAATTAAGTCGGGTGATGCTGAGGGAATTAGATTAGGAAATGAGACATTTAAAGTAGTAAAGGAGGTTTGCTATTTGGGCAGCAAAATAACTGATGATGGTCGAAGTAGAGAAGATATCAAATGTAGACTGGCAATGGCATGGAAAGAGTTTGTGAAGAAGAGGAATTTGTTAACATGGAGTATAGATTTAAGTGTCAGGAAGTCGTTTCTGGAAGTATTTGTATGGAGCGAAGCCATGTATGGAAGTGAAACATGGACGATAAATAGTTTGGACAAGAAGAGAATAGAAGCTTTCAAAATGTGGTGCTACAGAAGAATGCTGATGATTAGATGGGTAGATCATATAACTAATGAGGAGGTATTGAACAGGATTGGGGAGACGAGAAGTTTGTGGCACAACTTAACTAGAAGGGATCGGTTGGTAGGACATGTTCTGAGGCATCAAGGGATCACCAATTTAGTATTGGAGGGCAGCGTGGAGGGTAAAAATTGTAGAGGGAGACCAAGAGATGAATACACTAAGCAGATTCAGAAGGATGTAGGTTGCAGTAGGTACTGGGAGATGAAGAACCTCGCACAGGATGGAGTAGCGTGGAGAGCTGCATCAAACCAGTCTCAGGACTGAAGACCACAACAACAACAGCTCCTGACCTGTCTGGAGTGTGAGATCTCTGCATAAGATGACTCATTGAACCGTATTCAAAGTTTTGTGTGGGGCGATGGTCACTAGTATGTCACCCAGTCACTCAAATCTATGAAAAGTTGTAGACTGTGCAGCAGACGGGGCTTTAATTAGTGGTGATCCATTGCACATTTTTCCCAATGATCTAAATTCTCCACATTTATCTTCACTTTGTTCCACAAAAAACAATGGTTTCACAACAGTAAAGTATCTCCAGCTGCTCAGCTACATACCAGGTATTGGACAAATTGTTTCGCTCCCAATCATCTGGCTTGTTCCTCTTCCAATGGTGTGGGGTAGTGGAAGCAGTACGATTACTACTGCCTGCATTGTAATTCCTAGACCCGTCCGCTTAGATGGTCAGATTTCTATTGCTTTGGTTTAATTTGATACGTTTAATGTGTGAAATGTCTGCGCTCTTCCTACCTAGTCCACAACAACATACATCTCACACGATAGCCATTGCTGGAGGTCCTGATACTCTAGGATGATAGGCATCTGCTTCTTGGCATGCAAGGGAAACTACCAGCACAGGCATCAGCAGTGTGACCCCTTGTTGCTGGGGGCTTTACTGAAATGGTACATAATGACCCCCACAATACTCCATTAGTGTGTTGGCTTTTAAGAGCATACATGAGTCTGTGCAATTACTGTGAAAAGATCTTTAACACTGCATCCAGTAGGCACTATTTAAATTCCTCAGTCAGTCCACAATACAAAAAAAAGTAATGCTGTTCAAATCCACAAGAGGACCAAAAATTACTTTAGGCAAAAGGTGATGTAAGGTAAATGATGAATATGTCAAGAAAGGAAAGCAGAACTTATCAGACAGTTGAGTCAATATCAAAAGCTGCCATTATGAGAAAGTAAGTAAGAGAAGGAAGAATATTCGGAGACAAGAGGTTGCAGCACAAGAAAGCAAGTAGATACTATGATTGGTAGTCTCCTCAGGTTTGCTGCAGTATCCTAAAATCAACAGGACTCAATAATTTGGGATCCATCTGTCCGCCATCTTAAGGAGAATGCTACTGGGTTCATTACATCGTTTTATGGCTGTCTGGTGACAATGGATAGTCAGCACAATTTCTTCAGACTTTCGTGGCACCAGCTACCACCAATGAAGGTCACCCGGAATGGGAAATTGCTGTACTGGCAGCACTAATAATCGCAGCAGAGGTGTGTCTGCGGGCACTGTCAGTGACTGGTGACACAAAGGCTTCAAAAGCGGTTTGGGAGCTCTGTCCGTCTGCCATCTTAAGTGCACAGCATGGTGGCCAGTTCAATTAACAGTATAAAGGAAATGGCAAATCACTCAAAATGGTCACTGTTCCAGTAGTTGATGGGACAGACCATTGTACTGTATGTCAAGAAAGGAAAGCAGAACTTAGCAGACAGTTGAGTCAATATCAAAAGCTGCCATTATGAGAAAGTAAGTAAGAGAAGGAAGAATATTCGGAGACAAGAGGTTGCAGCACAAAATTGAAACAATTATTGGTATACTGCTTCAGTCACTATTATTTATATTTTTCACATAAGTATGCATTTCAATGGTCATACAGTCATCTTCAGATGGATCCGGTAGTATTTTTACATGGTTGACTTTGTCTGTGACATTACACATGAGCTGTCTATTTGATTAATAGCACTGTGGCAGAGATGTCTTGTGTCATTTTGGATGAATATCTGGGCGAACATGATCTCTGTACGCTGCCACAACAAATACCTTGGGCTTGTCAGTAAACATTCTCCCAAGTCAAGGGATTTACAAGTTTTAGAATTGTAAATACTGTTAACATTGTAAGATGTGTAGTGACAAACACACAGAATTGACTACAGCAGCGTACAGCAGTCATGAATGTTCCCATGTCTACTCAACTATCTTTCAGCTTTTTCTAAATAAGGCAAAGTGAGCCCACTGCTATTCCAGATTGGTATGCAATTCTTCATCCAATTTTGGGTAAAGACACAGTGGAAAATATTACACTGAGTCATACAATAGTTTGAAAGAAAAAGCCAGGCAGTACATGGAAGAGTCAGATTTGAAAAATTTAGTCAGATTAAGTTTCATCTAACAACCTCTTGTGAAATAAGGAAAATTATTAAATCTTTGAAAAATAAATGTTCTGTTGGAGTAGATGACATCTCTAAAAAGTTATTAAAACAATGTGGAGCAATTACAGCTGATGTTTTGTGTCACATATGTAATCCACCACTGACTCAGGGTATTTTTGCAGACAGGTTAAAATATACTAAAATGTAAACTTTCACGGCCGGAAATATCATGTCCATTATAATTATCCGGGCTGTTATGCCGTGGTCGGTTGATGAATGCTGTGGTGATGTTGACGACGTCTAGTAGACAGAAGAAGAAGTTTGATAATTTGCTACCTAATCAGACTGTTCGGCATTTAGACGTTTCCCGGACCGTTATCAATTTGTCCAAACGTTCGTTATCTGACGATGAGACATCTGTGCTTGCCAAGGGAGGAAATTTTGCTGTTAGTCCGCGTTTTGTGCCCACGGAAGAAATTATAGCCAATGTAGAAGCAGGAATTCGCAGTGTAGATTCTGTAACAGCTGAAGAAATCCGTATAGAAACGGTGAGAATATTAGCCAATGCAAAACCGCCGAAAAGTAATATAACTGTGGGTGAGAGAAGAGCTTTAAAACTCCTGAATGACGACGGTAGTATTTTGGTTCTCCCAGCTGACAAAGGAAGCGTAACGGTGGTTATGGATGTGGCCGACTATCAGAGAAAAATTACGGATCTACTGGATCCGCAAGCATATAGGAAGCTGAATAAGGACCCCACTAACAACGTTCTCAGAGCTGTGTCGCGGTTAATAAAAAAGTCCTCCATTGAAGAGAGTGTACAGAAAGGTCTCTGCAATTCGGTTGCGCTACCACCGAGGCTTTATGGATTGCCCAAAATTCATAAAGAAAATGTTCCGTTAAGACCGATACTAAGTGCCATTGGTTCGCCCACCTACTCGTTAGCCAAGTTTTTGACTACGCTGTTAAAACCACATGTGGGCCGTTCGGACTCTTATATAAAGAATTCGACACATTTCATCAGCAGATTGAATGGCATAGTGGTCCAGCCGGAGGACATATTGGTCAGCTTCGATGTGGTATCGCTGTTTACCATGGTTCCACTTAATGATGTATTGGAACAGCTGGATCGAATTTTTCCTGCCGATATTTTAGAGCTGTTTAAGTGTTGTTTGACGACCACATACTTCAAGTGGAATGAACAGTTTTATGAGCAAACGGATGGCGTGGCTATGGGAAGCCCCCTAAGTCCCGTAATTGCAAACTTCTTTATGGAGAAATTCGAAGAACAGGCCTTAGGTACTGCCAGCAAGAAACCAAATGTATGGTTCCGATACGTGGATGACACGTTTGTGTTGTGGAGACATGGTAGGGAGGAACTAAGCCGGTTCCACGAACATCTGAACAGTATAAACCCAAGAATTCAGTTTACTATGGAAGAGGAGGTAGACGGCAAACTACATTTCCTCGATGTGCTTGTGTTTAGAAACGAAAATGGTAGATTGGGCCACTCAGTGTACCGCAAACCCACGCACACGGACCGTTATTTGCACCGGGATTCGAACCACCACCCACAACAGAAGCGGGGTGTTATCAAGACGTTAGCGGACAGAGCTAGAAATATTTGTGAACCTGAGTTGCTCGACGCTGAGATGGAACATCTCCACAATGCACTAACGAAGAACGGATATTCGTCCGCCGAAATAAAACGTGCGTTGAGGCAGCCACGCAGAAATCATACTGACGTACAGGCTACTGCAAAATCTAAGGTTTTCCTGCCGTTTGTTAAAAATGTAACGGAAAGAATAGGGAGGATCTTGACGAAGCGGAATATTACCGTAATTTACAAGCCCACCAGGAAGATACAGGAATACCTTAGGCCTGCCAAGGACGCTCGCAAACCATTGGAAAAATCTGGAGTGTATAGGATCCCATGCAGCTGTGGTGATGTTTATGTGGGTACCACTAAAAGAACTGTTTCTAAACGTTTGGAAGAGCACAAGGGAAATTGTAGAAGAGGAGAAACAGAACGATCAGCTGTTGCGGAGCATGCTTTCCAGCCAGGGAACCACAATATTCGTTTCGAGGAGACGCAAGTATTAGCGGCCACGAGCGGATATTACGAAAGGCTCTACAGGGAGGCGATCGAAATCGCTAAACACCCTAATAATTTCAACAGAAAGGAGGAGGGCGTCAAATTAAACGGTATATGGATGCCGGTGTTAAAGAAGATGTGTACCACTCGTCCACTACTGGGTGATGGCAACGGCGATCGACGGCGACGGACAGCGGCCAATTGCACTGACGTTTTCAAAACACGTGACGTCACGCCGCGGCGCGGGGGCGCGCGGACACGGAATTTAGCGGCAGTCAGTAGCGAGCCAGTGTGTGTGTTGGATCTTCCATCAAGCTACGGACCCCCTTGAAGATGTCTCCCGCAGTCGGAGACGAAACGTTGGGAATCACCACAGCATTCATCAACCGACCACGGCATAACAGCCCGGATAATTATAATGGACATGAGGTTAAAATATGCCATTGTCAGGCATCTCTACAAAAAGGGGGGAAACCACAGATGTGAATAATTACCAGTCAGTATTCTTGCTTACAGAATTTTCAAAAATCTTTGAGAAATTAATGTACTCAAGAGTGGTTAGCCATCTCAACAGTAATGGGATACTTAGTAAATCACAGTTCGGATTTCAGAAATGCTGTTCCACTGAGACAGCAATGTACAGTTTCACTGTCCACATAATAGAGTCTTTAAATAGTAAACTGTCACCAGTAGGAATATTCTGTGGCTTATCCAAAGCATTTGATTGTGCGAACCATGACATTATGTTAGAGAAATTACAATTCTATGGTATAAACGGCATAGCATATGAGTGGTTTAAGTCATATCTACAGAACAGGAAGCAAAAAGTCTCTTCATATGCTTCAAGTGATTCAAAGGAGTTTGCCACTTCATCTAACTGGGGTGAAATTACATTAGATGCTCCACAAGATTCGATCATGGGTCCCCTCCTGTTCTTGATGTATGTGAATGACCTCCCTTCTTATGTGAAACAAGATGTTTAACTGACACTGTTTGCTGATGATACAAGCATAATTACTAATCCAGTAAAAGAAAGTCCGATAGAAAATGATACAAATAAGGTCTTTGGAAAAGTTATCGATTGGTTTTCAGCGAACGGCCTTGCTCTGAACTTTGAAAAAAAAAAAAAAAAAAAAAAAAAAACACAGTACATCCAATTTTCTGCTGCAAAAAGTATAACTCCTTCATTAAGCATAACACATTAAAAGAAGTCAGTAGCCAGGTTAGAGCATACTAAGTTTCTAGGTTCAGCAACTTCTGCAATCAGAATAATTGCCAATTTTGAAGATGTAGAAATTAGTAAGCTAACATACTTTGCATACTTCCACTCTCTGATGTCATACAGAATAATATTCTGGGGCAACTCAACACTTATGCAACAGGTAGTCACTGCTCAAAAGAAAGTAGTTAGAATAATGTGTGGGGTTCATAGTCGCACATCTTGTAGGCATCTGTTTAAAAGGTTAGGAATTCTTACAACTGCTTCACAGTACATTTACTCAGTAATGAAATTTTTTCTCAACAACATTGACCACTTTAAAATCAACAGCAACCTTCATGATTACAATACCAGAAAAAAGAAAAACCTACACTATCCTTCACTTAACCTATCTCTGGCACAGAATGGGGTAAAATATGCTGCTATAAAATGTTTTGATAAATTATCAGATGAAATAAAATGTCTGACAGACAGCAGTAATAGTTTCAAAACCAAACAGAAATCATACCTCCTTGACAACTCCTTCTATACCATAGACGAATTCTTGAATATGAGTAAATAAATCTGGAGATCTAATATATGCATTTTGTGCCACTTAAGGGAATGGGATAGATAACAGAAATATTTAGGTATAACACTACAATGTAAAAAAACCTTGTTTCCTGTGCACATTTGACACATTCCACACCATAACAGTTTTTCCGTGCTATTGATCAATGGAACACTTTAACTGTTAAGACTTGAGTAAAAGTATATCTACACGATTACTCTGCTATTCACAATTAAGTGCCTGGCAGAGGGTTCAATGAACCACCTTCATGCTGTCTCTCTATCGTTCCGCACTCTTAACAGCACGCAGGAAAAAGGAGCACTTAAATTTTTCTGTGCGAGCCCTGATTCCTCTTATTTTATCGTGCATTTCTCCCTATGTAGGTGGGTGCCAACAGAATGTTTTTGCAATCGGAGGAGAAAACTCATGATTGAAATTTCATGAGAAAATCCCATCGCAACGAAAAGTGCCTTTGTTTTAATGATTGCCACTCCAATTCACGTGTCATGTCTGTGACACTATCTCCCCTATTTTGTGATAATTCAAAACGAGCTGCCCTTCTTTGTACTTTTTCAATATCATCCATCAGTCCCATCTGATATGGATCCCACACCGCACAGCAATACTCCAGAGTGGGGCAGACAAGTGTAATGTAAGCAATCTCTTTAGTAGGTCTGTTGCACCTTGTAAGTGTTCTGCCAATGAATCGCAGTCTTTGATTTGCTCTACCCACAACATTACCTATGTGATCGTTCCAATTTACGTTATTTGTAACTGTAATCCCTAAGTATTTAGTCAAATTTACAGCCTTCAAATTTGTGTGACTTGTCACGTAATCAAAATGTAGCAGATTTCTTTTAGTACTCATGTGAATAACTTTGCACGTTTCTTTATTCAGGGTCAATTGCCACTTTTTGCACCACACAGGTATCTTATCTAAATAATTTATTAATTCATTTTGGTCATCTGATGACTTTACAAGACGGTAAATGACAGCGTCATCTGCAAATATTCTAAGAGGGCTACTCTGATTGTCTCCTATGTCATTAATATAGATCAGGAACAATAGAGGGCCTGTAACACTTCCTTTGGGAACGCCGGATATTACTTCTCTTTTACTCGATGACTTTCCGTCTATTACTATGAACTGTGACCTTTCTGACAGGAAATCATTAATCCAGTCACACACCTGAGGCAATATTCCATAGGCACACTGTTGTGTTACAAGACACTTGTGAGGAACAGTGTCAAAAGCCTTCTGAAAATCTAAAAATATGGAGTCAATTTGTCATTCACTGTTGATAGCACTCATGACTTCACGAGTATAAAGAGCTAGGTGTGTTCCGCAAGAACAATATTTTCTGAATCCGTGCTGACTACGTGTCAGTAAATCATTTTCTTCGAAGTACTTCATAATGTTCGAATATAGTATATGTTCCAAAACCCTACTGCAAATCAAAGTTAGTGATATGGGCGTGTAATTCAGCGGATTACTCCTATTTCCGTTTTTGGGTATTGGTGTGACTTCAGCAACTTTCCAGTCTTTAGGTACGGAACTTTCTGTGAGCGAGCGGTTGTATATAATTGCTGAATATGGAGCTATTGCACCTGCATACTCTGAAACGAACCTGAGTGGTATATCATCTTGACGAGAAGCCTTGCTTTTATTAAGTGATTTAAGCTGCTTTGCTACACCGAGGATATCTACATCTATGTTTCTCATCTTCGCAGTTGTTCTTGACTGGAATTCGGGAATATTTACTTCGTCACCTTTGATGAAGGAATTTTGGAAAACTGTGTTTAATAACTCTGCTTTGGTGGCACTGTCATCAGTGACTTCACCATTGTTATCGCGCAGTGAAGGTATTGTCTCTTGCCATTGGTGTGCTTTATATATGAACAGAATCTCTCTGGGTTTTCTGCCATATTCCGAGACACAGTTTCATTGTGGAAATTATTAATAGCATCTCACATTGAAGCACACGCTATTTTTTGACCTACTGCAAAACTTTGCCAATCTTCACGATTTTGCCTTCTTTTAAATTTAGCATGCTTTTTTTGTTGCTTCTGCAACAGCGATCTGACCAGTTTTGTAGACCATGGGGGATCAGTACCCTCACTTATTAATTTATGTGGTATATATCTATCAATTGCCGTCAATACTATCTCTTTGAGGTCATTCCATATCTTTCCTACACTTGCGTGATCAGATAGGAAGGAGTGCAGACTGTGTCTTAAAAAGGCATTAAGAGCATTTTTATCATCTTTTTTAAATAGATGTACTTTGCATTTCTTTTTTATGGTTGTGGGTGTTACGGTATTCAGCCTAGCACCAACTGCCTTGTGGTCGCTAATCTCTGTATTCGTCATGACACTGCCTATTTGTCCAGGATTATTTGTTGCTAAGAGGTCAAGTATGCTATCACAACCATTTACACTTCCAGTAGACTCATGAACTAGTCGTTCAAAATAATTTCCTGAGAAAGCATTCAGTACAATTTCGGATGACGTTTTATGCCTACCACCAGCTTTAAACGTATAATTTTTCCAGCCACCGACTATAATTGTATGGGTGGGGTACCTATTTGAAATGAGACTCAATTGTTTTTTTAACTGTAATACCATCAAAAGGGACACAGTAAATAAAGTTGATTCGGAACTGAGCTGAGTCCGAGACCCTTCGCTTAGAGCTCCAGGCAATGCTAGCTTCAATTATGCAGCTTGAGGTTGTTGCCGCTGGCCCCCACAGTGATGGCCAGCATGAGGATCCAAGCGATGTCCCACATCCCCCCCCCCCCCCCCCCCCAGTACCATGGTTGGCCTGGTTACTGTGCACTGAGGTTGACCCTTCACTAACGGTCGATTGGGAGGTCATTCCCAGGTGTGACTGGCAGCAAAAGACTAGGCAACCAATCAAAAGGCCTCCATGGTTTGTACAATGAATGGGATTCAGGCACTATCTGTGGCTCATAAAGATTAAGAGCAGTCAGCAGTTGTTTGACCTATTTCAGCGGAAATCTCTCAGCCTGCAAGGTCCGTGCATTCATAGAATGTGGGATTACTGGTAACTCCAATGTTAGGTGCGTGATGGAGTCCCTTTGGGATACAGTTGCTAATGAAGAGAAGAAATATAGTGTGCAGTCTGTGAGCATACTGGGGCGAGTCGTCTCAGATGTGGAACGAGTCCTGTCGGATGCCATGAAGAGCAGAGGGTTCAGCCAACTGCAAGTGCTGAATCATATAGGTACTAATGATGTATGTCACTCTGGACTGGAAGAGATTCTCCCCAATTTTTGGCAGCTACCTGAAACAGTCAAGACAACTAGTCTTGCTTGCAAGATGGAGGTTGAGCTCACCACCTGTTATTTATTTATTTTATGTGTAGCACAATCTGCACAACTGATTGCAAACTGTTGGTAAAGAGTCAAGTGGAGGGTCTGGATCAGACAGTTCTGCGACCAGGTAGGCTGCTGATTCCTAGCCTTGTGCAATATGGTGGAGAAATTTCGGGATCCACTTAATAGATCGGGAGTCCATTACAAACAACAAAGCACAAGGGTAGACCTAGGAAACACCGGTATTATACTTGTACATCGTTGTGGATGTATTGAGAAAGAACCAGAGATCCAAATGCTAATAGAATGAACTGAAGCATAAATTGTTACACATAATGAAGGATGACTAATGCTGAAGTCAGCACCAAGAACCTATAGTAGTGTTCAGAAAGAATAAATTAAATTCAGTTTGTGGAGGCATGTTTGTTGCTGCTAGTAGTAGTTTATCTTGTCGTGAAATTTAAATAGATAATTCATTTTACTGGACCCCAACTCAGATGATATAGCCGTGGAAAGGATCAAGGAAAACTTTACTCTCACTTCAAATAGGTACCCACCTCATACAAATACAGTTGGCATTGACTTTAATCAACTCTCAATATGTGGTGAAAATACATGTTTGAAGTGGATGGTAGGCATAAAACATCATCTGAAATTGTACTAAATGATTTGTCAAAGAATTATTTTGAGCAATTAGATCAGGTGTCTAATAACACACTAGACCTCTTAGCAACAAACAATCATCAACAAACAGAGTGTCACGAAGTATACAGGGATTAGTGACCATAACATGGTTGTAGTGAGACTTAATACAATAACATTCAAAGCTATCAAAATAAACTGAAAATATATTTTTAAAAAAGCAGATAAAATTTTTATGCCTCCTAAGAAATAGTCTCTATTTCTTCCAGACTAAGAGCAGAACAGATGTGGTTTAAATCTAAAGTTGTTATACCAAGGTGGCTACTAAATTAAGTTTTCTCAGGATGCCAAGTATGGGGAGGAAGATGATGTTTTAAGAGGCTCCTAAGAAGTTAATAGTGGTAGGTTTGGGGTTGGGGCTGGGGGAACAGGGGAGGCAAGGGGGGGGGGGGGGGGTTGAGCATCTCACAATAACTATTTTTCTTAAACATCGATATCTTATATGGACCAATATTCAAATAATTAACAAACATTGAAATATTAAGTATTTTAAAATTCGATATTTATATGGTCAACAAAATTAAATTCATATCTTGGATTAAAAATACAGAGTGCCCAGTGATTTTACAAAATATTCTGATTTCCATGATTTTTTTCAGGTAAAATGTAATTCCCAATAATTTCAGGTTTACCAGAAGAATCGCCACTCTGGATGCCGACAGTAACCGAGTTTCATGCCAAGTAAATCAATAACAGATGGAACAGATTCCCCACAGTACACAAAACAGGCCATGGCATTGTTACAGAACAAACATAAGGAGCATTCCAGATTTAAAAGAAAACGAAATTTCCAAAATTGACAACATTTAACAGAAGCTCTAAATTTAACAGAGATTTCCCTGCAAGATGCTTTACAACAGTTTGCACAATAAATCTTTGTCGCAAAATCATGAAAAAACACCAAAGTGATTCTGGTTGTATGAAAAGTATACCAGTGGCAAGACATAATCAAAAACCTCCACAGTGCGATATCAATGTTAATGTTACTGATGGCAGAATGACTAAAGCAGTGTTGTTAAACCAAGTTTGCCAAAATTCCAACAACAGAGAAGATGCAATAAAAATTCCAGAATTCAAACCAAGAACAGGTACCAAAATGAATAGTACAGAAGTTGATATCTTCGATGTAGCAAATCAAGAGAAGTCACTCAATAAAAGCAAATCTTTCGGTCCGGATAATACAATAATTTGGTTCCTTTCAGGGTATGCTGTTGCAATAGCTCCATTTTTAGCAATCGCATATCACCTCTTGCTCTACGATAAGTCCATAAAGCCTGACCTTACAGAGATGAATAGAAAACACCTTCATGGGCAAAATGTAGCACCAGGTCAGCCACTTTGGTGTTGTCTGCTAGCACCAGAGGTAGAGTGTCAGGAAGATTAAAATGTCTGCTCAAAGCAGCCAAATTAAGGCAGTCTGTGAATAAGTGGATCACCGTCAGGCGGGTTCTGCATCACCAATAAAAAGGATCTTGACGTCGGAGAATGTGGCCATGGGTCAGCCAAGTGTGGCCAATGTGGAGTTAACAGAGAACAGTGGATACCCTGAGAGAATCACAAAGGGAAGACTGCCACATGGTTGTGGTCCCCTTAATTGTTCTCAGTTTGTTTGGAGAGATCAGGACAGACGATTCTAAGATCGAGACTCCCAGCAATCAATGGCATAAAAACAACCGAAGATCCAGTTCTGGGACCCCCATTTCCAGAATTGGCAAACTGATGGCCAGCTGGCCAAACGGTCAGCTCATTTATTTCCCTGAAGTCCCAACATGATCCACGGTCCAAACAAAAACAAGTGGCCGTCTAGCTCGATGGAAATGAGAGACAAGATACTAGATAGGCGTAACCAGTGGGTGAAGAGAGTAGCACTGGTCTATAGCCTGAAGGCTGCTACGAGAGCCACTGCAGATAAAGATACTCTTGCCAGTGAAAGAATGAACACAGCCTTGGGCTAGATTAATGGGCATCAATTCAGCAGTGAAGACACTGCAACTGTTTGGCAGAGTGTTGAGTTCACTGCATCATGCATGTGTGTAGGCAAAGCCTGTTTGTCCGTCAACTGTTAACCCATCAGTGAATACCACTTCCGAATGCAGATACTTCTCAAGAACAGGGGTCAACAGAATCTTTTGGTCCAAAGGAGACTGCAACGTAACCAAGGTCACGGTACAAGCCACAGGAGCAGATGCAATGTCTCCCTGACCAGAGACGACAGTGGAGGAAGTTGCAGTCCCGAACAGAGACAGTAGAGGTGTGCAGCAATTATAAACCCAGTTCTGGGTCACTGTTATGGTAGATAGAGCTCTCTTACAGGGAAAAGGACAAGATAGTTGGGATATTTTGGGAAGTTAAGAATGGGTATAGCATAATTCAGTAGCTGTTGTTGGCGTCTGATAGGTAATGGAAACACTTGTTACACCTGCAGCAGACTGGAAGCCAAGGAGGCAGTTGATCTTTGTCCATATCAGAGATGAAAAGGCACATGATCCAATGGTGGAGATGTATCGTTCCCAGGATTCTTGCTTTATCATTTTGTGAGGTAGCAGACACAGACACGAAGCCATTTAAGGGTAATGAGGTGGCCTAGCAAAGGCTGCCACTTATGGCATTTGAGAGACCGCCTACAATCTCTAATGGGCACAGCAATCTCTCAAGTCCACTAGGGTCCCCTCTTCTGATGGGTGGATCCGGAGGAAGAGGGGATGGCTCAGTTGGCTGCTAAAAGAATGGCTGTGGTTGTATGTTGAACAGCCACATCGATACTGCCTTGCAATGGGTAGCTAAGGACAACAGCAGCGGTGAACCAAACCCAGTTGGCATTACAGAGAACCCATCTGGGCGAGCACCCATGGGAGCAAAACTGAGGGACACGAAAAAGACCGGAAAGTGGTCACTACCACACAGATCATCGTGGACTCTCCAGTGGATAGATGGTAGCAGAGCAGGGCTGCAAAAGGAAAGATCAATACCGAATAAGTGTCGTGTGCCAAACTGAAGTGTGTGTGACTGCCACAGTTCAAGAGCCAAAGATTGAGCTGTGCTAATAAGATTTCGATGTCTTTACAACAGCCAGTGATCGTTGTTCCACCCCACATAGAGTTATGGGCATTGAAGTCGTCCAAGACTAAGAAAGGTGGAGGAGAGCTGGGAGAGTAATGCAGGCAGTACATCCTGGGACACGACATCATCAGGAGGGAGATAAACATTACAGATGGTAAAATTGTGATGTGTCCTTACCTGAAGACCCACAGCCCACAAAGCTGTATCAAAAATTTCTTTTTTTTTTTTCACCACATACATAAAAACTCCATCAGATATCCTCTCATAGTCGGCACAATTGCTGAAATAACCTCAGTGACCACATAGAGCAGAGATCCAAGTCACTGGAAACCAAGTTTCCTGGATAGCAATACAGAATACAGGGGAAGTGCTTAAAAGCTGGCATAGCTCAGCCAGGTTGTGGAATAATCCGTTACAAATTCCACTGGAGTATCAGACTGTTTGAAAACTGTGAGGTGTGAAGGGAAGGAGGGGGGGGGGGGGGGGGAGAGGCAGTTATGACCCAGGGTAATTGACAATCCCTGGTCGAGATATCAGGGGATCCACTGACAAAGATTCTGCGGCACATTGCCTGGGGAGATGTGATGCCTCAAGGGCCACTGGGATCTCCACCTTGGGCACAGGAGTACATGCAAAGCCCAGCGGCATGGGGGTCACTGGAGTTTCCCCTGTCTTAGAGGTCTTCCTTTTGTCCTCCTCCTCAGAAGATGAGAACTGGGAAGGTTTCCCTGAATTGGTTTCCGGGACAGAGGAAGAACGAGAAGTTCAATGGCCAGCAGCCTGCAGTTCCTTCAGCCATTGGCTGGTGTCTGTCTGAGGACCAGCAAGAACTGTGGAAGGGAGACTCCCAAGGGACCTTTTCCTAGCTAGAGAAGTTGGATGAGGATGAGACAGCTCTGGCTGGGGGACGGAGACCTGTATCCCCGACAGCTGGGGAGCCAATGGTCCCAAAGTGGGTGCTGTGCAAGCACCAGAAGGGCCTCAAAGCACTTCAAGGTCAGGTATTGGTGAACAGCTCTGAGAGCCCACTGCAAGAGGTGCAATATAAGAAAGCAAGGTCAACAGAGAAAGTGACGATGATGCTGCGGTGGTAGTGTAAGATCGTGTATGAGATTGCACACTCATACTTTTTTCTGACCACATATATGAGCTTGTCCAGGGTCTTATACTCCTGGATTTTCTTCTCACACTTCAAAATGGAGCGATCTGGTCAGCAGGGACAATGGAGCTCTGGAGCTCACCACAGTTTACACAGATGGGGGGAAGAACACAAGTAACATTCATGTGCAACAACGTCCACAATCCCTGTAGACAGGGGCAGCAATACAACACGAATACCATGTCCAAACTTCATACACATGAAGCATCTCATTAGAGGAGGAACATATGGTTTCATGTCACACCAGTAGGCCATACCTTGACATACTCAGGCAACATATCACCCTCTAAGGTCAAGATGAAGGTCACAGTAGCAACTCTCTTTTCCCTTGATCACCTATGACCATGATGAATGAGGTGCATACCTCGTCATTCTAAATTGGCCCACAGCTGATTGCCAGTCTGCAAAAGAAGATCACGGTGAAAGATGATGCCCTGGACCATACTGAGACTTGTGAGGAGTGACAATCAAGAGAATGTCACCCAACTTTCCACCAAAGAGTAGCACCTTTGACTGGGCAGGACATGATATTTTAATCAGGAGGGAACTGCACTTCATCTTAAAGAGATGGCTGCAGCTTCCCCATATTTGTCTTCAATGTGTTCAAGACAATAAGCAGTCTTGCATATGCGGATGACTTAGTTGTGATGGCAGATTCGATTGAAAGTTTGCAAAGTAATATTTCAGAGCTGGATCAGAAATGTAAGGACTATGGTATGAAGATTAGCATCTCCAAAACGAAAGTAATGTCAGTGGGAAAGAAATATAAACGGATTGAGTGCCAAATAGGAGGAACAAAGTTAGAACAGGTGGACGGTGTCAAGTACTTAGGATGCATATTCTCACAGGATGGCAACATAGTGAAAGAACTGGAAGCGAGGTGTAGCAAAGCTAATGCAGTGAGCGCTCAGCTACGATCTACTCTCTTCTGCAAGAAGGAAGTCAGTACCAAGACTAAATTATCTGTGCACCGTTCAATCTTTCGACCAACTTTGTTGTATGGGAGCGAAAGCTGGGTGGACTCAGGTTACCTTATCAACAAGGTTGAGGTTACAGATATGAAAGTAGCTAGGATGATTGCAGGTACTAGTAGATGGGAACAATGGCAGGAGGGTGTCCACAATGAGGAAATCAAAGAAAAACTGGGAATGAACTCTATAGATGTAGCTGTCAGGGCGAACAGGCTTAGATGGTGGGGTCATGTTACACGCGTGGGAGAAGCAAGGTTACCCAAGAGACTCATGGATTCAGCAGTAGAGGGTAGGAGGAGTCGGGGCAGACCGGGGAGAAGGTACCTGGATTCGGTTAAGAATGATTTTGAAGTAATAGGTTTAACATCAGAAGAGGCACCAATGTTAGCACTGAATAGGGGATCATGGAGGAACTGTATAAGGGGGGCTATGCTCCAGACTGAACGCTGAAAGGCATAATCAGTCTTAAATGATGATGATGATCATGATGATGATGTGTTCAACAAAAAATAAAGGCTTTGTGGCCAAAAAAGGTGTCCTGTTGCAGACCAGGTATTGGGGGAGATTTTCCTCCCTGTTGTTTGATCCTACATTCCTTCCAGCATGGCCAGGGAAAGGGGCACATTGATATCGTATTACGTTAGCTCATATGAGACCTTTCCATTTGAAGAGACTGCTGCGGCAGGATAAAGTTTAAGTCACTTCATGTGCAAACCACCCACTCCGAACAGGGGCTTTCCCCATGGGTGCCAGCAGCATAGAAACGGCTAACTGGCCACCATTCTGTTGCTGAGAGACCCCATGTCTCAGTCATGATGGGCACATACTCCATGGCATACACAGGGAGTGTGCAGGGCAGGCATCAAGAGTGTGATCCCCACTTTCCGAGGGCTACCGCCATGCAGGTAGTTGACAAGCCCCCGAACAGGGTGGCTACAGTGGGCAACCTTCCCTGCACAAGGTGCACTTCTGACATTTGGAAAAGATTGCAGGCCTAACCCAATAATGAGGACCATATAAGTGAAGATAGTACCAGGAGTGAAACTGGAAATCAAGACCAAAATTATGAACCGAGTCCAAGCAGGATCTGCACCAAAAGGACCATCTGTTCGAAAGACAGAGGAGGTAAGAGATAGTCTAAGTGTAGGTTTGCAGCACAGGAAGAGAAAATAGTGCTGCACAGGCTGCGGGCCTGTGATAGCCAAAGAGTGGTGAGACACTTGAGGGTTGAGCTGTATCCAGGAAGGCCTCTACATTTTCACCAGATGTTAAGCTGCTCTCTTGGACAGGTGGTTCTTTTTTAATCACGCCTGTTGTTTCTTAAAAGTCTCAACACTGCGGAATGTCTTTGCAGTAGGGTGTTGCCTGTCTGCATACTGTTCCTGATGCAGAAATAGTGCCTCAAACACATTTTTTCTTGCTTCCCAATAAAGAATGAGCACGTCAACATTTTCCTCTAGGTGTAAAACATGACAATGACAGCAACAATACCTTCACGCCACATTCAGTGCAGTGTACGCAGGGCATAATAACAGTGTCGTTTTCCTGTTTGAATGTAGCAAATGTTGGCCTGCACTCACCTATCAACATATCATACTGATGAATGAACTTTTGAATGATGCAGGATTAAAACCACTGAAAGCACGTTTTGTTGACCGCTTGAATAATGCCTAACTGCATGCACCACCCTACACTGCTGGGAACATGTTTGCTTTACGAATAGATTGGAGTACATACTCCATCAGTTACCTCATTTTAAGCATTAATTTTGCTCCTTGTTACACCCTGTCACTAGGCATGACACATTAATATAGTTACACGGTAGACAGAGGTAGGTAAATAATTTAATGGAGTGATGTTTTGTGAACAGGCTATATCACCTGTCAGGTGCATACTGAATCATTTGTGAGATGAGCTTACTGGACATTAGTGCCATACAACACACCAGCAGGGGAATACCGAGCTTGAGAGGACTTTATGTGTTTGTTGAGCTGCATCAAACAATTTTGGTAGGGGCAACTGAACCATCCTGTACTGGCACACCTACTGCGAATTAAGCAAGCAACTCATCTGAAAGACTGACATGTTATTGTGTTATAGTTGAAATGAATAGTAAAGCATTACATCCTGTGATTCACACAGAAGTGAAACTATCTGTGATACATCCAATGCTGTAATAGCACAGTCAAAGCAATTATCTCATATACACACATGCATTTCAGAATAAAAACCACTCAGGCCGATACAAAAAAAAGTAAACCGAAAAAGGCTCTCCATGGTCTACTTTAAACAATGCTAACAAAGTACTGTGTATTAGTTTCTTTCTGAAGAGAAATGACCCTCTACATATATACCCTTCATCTCGTTTCTGATCTCTGAAGTGTACCATTTGGCCTGGGCTCACCATATAACAACGTTTCCATGAATGAATGATTCACCAAAAATGCCAACACTTCTTTAATATTTTTAGCATTTACTGCTATCTAAATACACAATATCCCTGTAGAATCTAAATGACACTTCTCATTGCAATAGCAGGAAACAAATGATTACAACTCATAACTCCGAAATTCACTATGAACACTACATAACACAATTATTAGTTCGACCATTGTTACAATCCAGCAATCCGGCTGTCATTCACACGTTTCACTGCAGGTGAATTCTACACACAAAATTTATGTTTGGCAGACAGAGAAACTCATGCACACTGAAAAAAAAAAAAAAAAAAACCTCTGAATTAACTACTAAATTATATGAGACATCCGCTTACATTAAACTTCAGTGTTGGGGGTAGCTTAAACAGAAATTTTCGTTTAGTTTTCCCAGTTTCAGCGTTTGTCTTTTATCCTCGAATCTGCACTTCTCTACAGCAGTTTCAATTGCGACAGTTCGGTAGTGAAGGTTTAATGTTTACATTAAACCTAGGTACTGTAATGCATTTTTAGTGCTGGTTTTCATGCTTGCTGTAACCAGTGATCGCCTCTCAGGAATTACAAGTATTGTCGACGTACTAAACCATACATTGGCAAAACGTAACTAACTTCTATATATTACGCTACCAGTAGCCTAAGTTCAACATCTCTTCTTTGACTTTCTACTCAAGAAACTTCCCCGGCAAAACAATAAACTCCGTATTACAGGGCCGGACGTCACAGGCCGAAACAATTATAATTAAAATACTATGACAAGTCCAGTAGGGCATAGAAGTTACAAATACCAAAATTAACTACTTTTGGTGTTTTGCACACAACACATACCTTCTGCCAATACATCCTCGACAGTGACCGTCATCCTTCCAACTACAAATACTTTGCCGACGTAACTATTGGGTTCTTTCGTTGTATTATCAATTTTAGTTTCAATTTTTGAAAAAAGTTTCTTCATTGTGGAAGCTGCAACGAAAATTATATTGGGCAATAAGCCGCAAGAAACTCACGATCCGCCAAGAATTCAATATTCACAACAATTTCATCAAATGAAAGCATCAAACATTCATTTACCGTAATGACACACAATAAAAACAATAATTCGATGATACGAAGCAATAAATTTACTATCGTCTGTAAATTGACATTTAATTCCATAGATATACAATCTATGGCACGCTAATCCTCAGTCACTACGGTAAAGAAATTCATAATTTGTCGCTGAATTCACGTCAGCGCTTCTTCTCGGCATTTAGAACAGGATTAAGGCTCAACACAGAAACGCGGGCACTCCACTTCACCGTTTCCCTTTGCTTCATTTTAAGTCCTGCAGAGCACATACATAAGAAAAACAGAACCAACGTTTGCACCCAAAGCAAGATGGCCACTTCCTCTAACGTCATTAACAGGTACCGATGTATTGAACACTTCATTCTGCTTATAGAGGACTATGACGAAAATATAGACACTACTACCGCAGACAAAATTTTAGTTATTACGTGAATATTGTAAATATTTCTTTTATTATCTTTAAAACTAGAAACGTATAAGCGCGATTTCATCTGGTGTCAAGCACTTATTTCTATGCTACTGCATCGGAAATGTTACTAACGCTCAATGGGCTCACAACAGTGTCACAATATTATAGCCTCCGCAGTACCACTGCAGTCCTAAAACTATAACATAGCAAAGAATCGCCCTTTCTAAGGAAACAACGTGTAATATTGCCTACAGAAAATTCCTACGATTGATATATTTAATCTAGCCCCACACTCTGCACGATGTGAAGCGCTGGACACTTTTTAGCGTCCTTTTCTTCGCATAATATTGCAACCATAGCTGAATCTGAGCCTCTTCAACTAGTGGACTATTCTGACCACTCCTGTAGTGCTATTTACCATCATGTAATTCTGAGGATTTCGTGGCCTTCCGTCCTATCTTTTTCCTGTTGACCTATATTCAAGAAACTTTTTAGTTGTTCTTCCAGTATTTGTGATACTGATATCATCAAAGCAGACTTCTCTTCATCTTTTAATTAGTCTTACAATCACAGCTCCTTATTTAAGTTGACCCAACTCTTAACATTTGTTCTAGGTCTCCGGGACCCCACTGTTATCCTGAACTGCATCACGAGACTTGCGCAGAACCCTGTCTGCCAACATTCTGCACTAACGCTCATCTGTATTCCTGCTAGTGCCCGTATTACACACATGCAGTTTACAACTGGCTGGATCGTAACTGTTCATACTCAGAGTTCAAGCTGTTTCTCACATATACCAGAGGCCACTAAGTTCTAATACGTGTGGCACCATCCATTACCACTTACCAAGAACAAATTTATTTCAGCCGCCAAGGAATCTGTCATGTCAATATCAGATCCCCATAAGCAAAGTTCTCCACAGGCCCAAAACTGATTGATTGATTGACTGATTGATTGATTTTTATTGTTGTAGAGACCTCAGAGATCATCTGAGGCATTACAAAAGTCAATATTACACAGTATAGATGTTACACAAATAATTACAAAAACAAGAAAAATATTACACAATATAAATATTACACAAATAATTATGGTATCTTCACGCAAATACAAAACAGAGAAATTTCTGGTACAAATTGATATTGCATAGTAAATTTAGCCAATTACAGACTTACTCATATATAGAAGCATATAAAAACTGATCACAAAGTGTAGTCATACCATATTCTTTGCCTCCCTTAAAAATCATCAGTTTCATAAATGCTGAGCTCAAGAAGACTGCAGCTGATAATTTATTTGAGGTGTTATTTTCTTTCCTAGTAAATACACTTTAACACTGTGCATGTATGTGGTTAGTTCACTGAGTATCTCAATAAAGCTGCCAATGAAAGAAGGAATATTTCCAGCGTTTTTAAAAGACTAAAGAAGATTCTGCATCTAACAGGGAGAGACAAATCAGTAAGCTGACAAATTTTTCATAGTTTCATTCAGTAATTTCATATGGGATAATGTTCTGTGGTAACAAATATTTCAGAAGGACTGTCTTCGTTGCAAAAAAACGTGCTTTTAGAATAATATATGGTGCTCAATTATGATCATCTTGCAGACATCTGTTCAAGGAGTTGGGCTCTCTGACTACTACTTCACAGTACACATACAATTTGTTGTAAAATATGCTCTACAGTAAAAAAAATGAAGTTCATGATTATAATACCAGAAGGAAAAACGATATTCATTAATCCACATTAAGATTGTCTTCAGCACAAAAAGGGGTGCACAATGTTGCAACAAAGTTTTTGATCACTTACACAGTGATATAAAAATTTCTGACAGGGAGCAAAGCAAAATTTGATAAAAAATTGGGAATGTTTCTCCTTGACAACCCCTTCTATTCCCTAGAAGAAATTTTATTACTGTAATGTGTAAAGGGTTGTGGGTAGGAATTACTAACTCACATACTTATATCTTTTTCTTTTTCTATTAAAAAAACTTACAGATGTTTGGCATGTAACCATATATACAAATTAATTTGGAACAAGAATGTAAACTGACTCATTCCACATCATTACAATGTATCGAGCGAAATAATCCATGGAACATGTAAGTGACTAACAGAGATGATAAAAAAGATACTCTCAATTATATGTCAGTCACTGTACTTTCTGTCTGAGGAAATGGGAAGCTACTCGAAAATTAAAGGTGGTCTCGTGAGAGACTGAATGGGGTCAATGTGATGCTCTAAAATATCTCAGAATGACCTCATACATACAGGAAGGATTGCGTGAAAACCAACGTTCCAACAGGAACAATCTCCTTAAAAAAAGTGTCTGGGTTCACAATGGGGTAGTTAAGCCGAAACAATTCGAACTTCTGTACTGGCGCTGTATCATTTTCTGCAGAGTATGACTGTCCTGTTTGTTGCAACTCAGGTTACATTAAATGGGTAGATGTAGCAGACTTATAACAGTCTGTTTAAAATCTACTCCAACAGCATGGCTTTCTCACCTTGCAAAAATAATACCACCTTATGTTCGAGGAGAATCGGCTGAGAACAAGGAAAGGAAGAAAATGGAGCAGGAGATAACTCATCCATGCACTGATATAAAATGCAGTGCAAGCTTTCTCAGAACATCAAAAGTACTCACACATACAGATGAAATAGCCAGGCCACAACTGTGAAAGCTAACGATATCCTGCCTCCTGGTCAGAAACAAGTATCACCCAGTTATGACGGTCGATGGTCGACTTGAAATCACTGAATGTAATGAGATCAGGGATGGACAGATTCAGGGTTAATATGCAAGATGGAGTTACAATAGAGAAAACGATGTCAAATGATACTATGGAAAAAAATCAGACGGTGAAACATACACCTTGTTGGCCAAGGTGCATGAAAAGGTTGCATGAAAACAAGCAATACAGACTTTTGCCGTGTGTGGGCGGGAATTAGCATGCTAAAATGTAAGCCTAGGATGGCTTCCCACAAAGGGCAACAAAACAGGGCGTAGAATACCGTTGATATCCTGTTGTATTGTAAGGGTGCTGCGGATGACAACCATAGGGGTCCTGCTATGAAAACATATGGCACCCCAGATCATCACTCATGGTTGTTCAGCCGTATAATGGGCGGCAGTGAGGTTGGTACGCCACCGCTCTTCAGGGCGTCACTCGTCACGTCTTCACTGGCCATAAAGGCTTAATTTGAAGCGGGGCTCTCCACTCAAGACAATTCTACACCATTCAATGAGATTCAAGGCCAAAGACATGTCTGGAGACGCCCTTGACAGCGGAGGGGTACCAGCATCACTGTCGCCCCCCACAAGGCCCGAAAACCAGGAGTGATGGTCTGGGGTGGCATTTGATTTCATACCTGTACCCCTTTGGTTAACATCTGTGGCATCCTTACAGCACAGTGGTAAATCGACAATATTCTAAACACCATCTTGTAGTCCTTCATGGTAAGCTATCTTGGGCTTACATATCAGAAAGATAATGCCCGCTTGCACATGGCGAAAATTTCTACTGTGTATCTTCACGCGTGCAAAACCCTATCTTGGCTAGCGATGTCATCGGATCTCTCTACAGTTGAGAATGTTTGGAGCATCATGGGCAGCGCCCTACCATGAGTTCGGGATTTTGAGGACCTAACACGTCAGTTTGACAGAATTTGGCAGGATATCCCTCAGGAGGACATCCAACAACTCTGTTAGTCAATTCAAAATCGAATAACTGCTTGTTTAAGGGCCAGATGTGAACTAAAATGTTACTGACTTGCTCAGTTGTGAAGCTCTTTCTCTTGAATAAACCTTCAAATTTTTCTGAAATCGTAATCATTTGTTTGTCTGTATATGTGCATACATCTACTGATTTCCGTTCCAGTCACATAATTCCTTCATGGTTCATTGCTTTTATTTTGTCTTAGAGTGTAGCAATAATAGACAAAGTCATAAAATGTATTCTTTTATTTTGCCTATCGACAAGTCATGATATCAGGGGAAATGCAGCTAACTTCAAAAAATCATCTGTGGAATTGAAATCTGTGTGCAGAAATAAACTATAAAACAGCAGACTCTTCTGTAAATATATGCTCTAATTTTCAGCTAGTAAAGTTTGGTGTACCTCAGGGATCAGTTCTGAGACTCCTTCTTTTCATGCTAAATATAAACGATGTAGCATCAGCATTAAGTGACAATATAGTAATTTTTGCAGATGAATCACCGCTTATAGTAAAAAGTGGCTCAGTAGTAGAACTGGACTCAACTGCCTTTGCAAATTTGAGAGAGGCTTATAAATACTTAAGTGAAACAACGTGTTTGTAAATGCAAATAGTACAATATGCATATGATTACAAACAAATAAAACTACAAAGACTAACAATATCTGTCTTGAACTAGGGAAGTCAATTCTCAAAGAAGTAGAGAATCATAAGTTTTTGGGTGTCATTGTTGACAAACACTTGATATGGGAGGACCACACAGCAAAGTATGCTTATTTAGCGTCTTTGTCTCTATATAGTATAAAATAATGCTTTGAAGGTAAGTTGTAGAGGGGATCTTCTACAAATAAGAAATTATTGAGAAATCGATGTATCCACGTCATTTGAAACGATGTTGTTGTGATATATTTCTAACTATTGCTTCCAATTTAGAATTTACATGTGTCAGGGGTTCGTAGAAGACTTGATAAATCTGTACACATAAAAAGCTGAAAACAAATTGTATGTATCACTAACCAACATGAAAGTTGTACACACAATGTGCTTCACTGATCTCTTCTCTGTCAAATCCTGTTCCTATAGTTTCTAAATGAATTAGTATCTCCCAGACCTTCCCAGAATTTTGAAAAATTTGATGGTGATATCAGTGAACTTGTCATAGACAAAACGGCATTTGTGTATACCTTCATACCATTTTCAATCTGTCAGCTTGCTTAGAAGATGACCAAAAAGCATATGGCCAAAATATCGATTAAAAATACGGAGTTTCTGTGACTGCACCCCCACAATCTAATAGATCAGCCAATACATCTAAAAAATATGAAGAATCACCAATGAGTTTATCTATTGCATTGTGTAGCGCTTGCGGTAGGTCATTAAAACATGACTCACATCAGTTGATGGTATGATTTAGTGTCAGGGCAGTTATTTGTGTCCAAAAATTGTGTTGAATATTTTTATATTACCTAAAATAGCTACATTAATAAATATGTAGTCAATAGTTGTTCCTGAGGTCATTGCTATACATAGGTGTTGCTACCTGAAGGAAATGTTCAAAAACAAATATTAATAACTTGTTTTTTGTTTCCATTCCTTGGCCATGTTAGTCTTAAAGCCAGTACATGTTTTCAAATAGCTGCTCCTTCTGTTAATTGTTCAAGTTGAAGCTGTCAGGCTGTAAAGGTAACTGAAGATGTACAAACTACATCTTCAGTAGCTGTCACCATTCTTGGATTTGCTTTAAAGACACAGTGATGAAGATATGCTGTATCTGATATGGAAAGGGTAACTCCTGCTTTTTCCAAACAAAACCATCTCTTACGATGGTGAACCCACAGACACTGTATTACAACGCTAATGTATTCCACAGTTCTATATTTTGATGCTGTCAAAGTTGAATTTTAAGCAATTTATCATGGAGGTAGCACAAAGATAACAATGAATTTGTGACTCACATTGCATACCAGTATGCACTACAATTCTACATCTACATCTATACTCCACAAGCCACCTGACCATCGATGGCGGAGGGTACTTTGAGTACCTCTATCGGTTCTCCTTTCTATTCCAGTCTCGTATTGTTTGTGGAAGGAAAGGTTGTCGGTATGACTCTGTGTGGGCTCTAATCTCTCTGATTTTATCCTCATGGTCTCTTCGCGAGATATACATAGGAGGGAGCAATATACTGCTTGACTCCTCGGTGAAGGTATGTTCTAGAAACTTCAACAAAAGCCCATACCGAGCTACTGAGCGTCTCTCCTGCAGAGTCTTCCACTGGAGTTCATCTGTCATTTCCGTATCGCTTTCGCGATTACTAAATGATCCTGTAACGAAGTGCGCTGCTCTCCTTTGGATCTTCTCTATCTCCTCTATCAACCCTATCTGATATGGATCCCACACTAGTGAGCAATATTCAAGCAGTGGGCGAACAAGTGTAGTGTAACCTACTTCCTTTGTTTTCGGATTGCATTTCCTTAGGATTCTTCCAATGAATCTCAGTCTGGCATCTGCTTTACCGACGATCAACTTTATATGATCATTCCATTTTAAATCACTGCTAATGCGTACTCCCAGATAATTTATAGAATTAATTGCTTCCAGTTGCTGACCTGCTATATTGTAGCTAAATGATAAAGGATCTTTCTTTCTATGTATTCGCAGCACATTACACTTATCTACATTGAGATTCAATTGCCATTCCCTGCAGCATGCGTCAATATGTTGCAGATTCTCCTGCATTTCAGTACAATTTTCCATTGTTACAACCTCTCAATATACTACAGCATCATCCGCGATAAGCCTCAGTGAACTTCCGATGTCATTCACAAGGTCATTTATGTATATTGTGAATAGCAACGGTCCTACGACACTCCCCTGCGGCACACCTGAAATCACTCTTACTTCGAGAGACTCCTCTCCATTGAGAATGACATGCTGTGTTCTGTTATCTAGGAACTCTTCAATCCAATCACACAATTGGTCTGATAGTCCATATGCTCTTACTTTGGTCATTAAACGACTGTGGGGAACTGTATCGAACGCCTTGCGGAAGTCAAGAAACACGGCATCTACCTGGGAACCCGTGTCTATGGCCCTCTGTGTCTCGTGGACGAATAGCGCGAGCTGGCTTTCACGCGATCGTCTTTTTCGAAACCCATGCTGATTCCTACAGAGTAGATTTCTAGTCTCCAGAAAAGTCATTGTACTCGAACATAATACATGCTCCAAAATTCTACAACTGATCGACATTAGAGATATAGGTCTATAGTTCTGCACATCTGTTCGACGTCCCTTCTTAAAAACGGGGATGACCTGTGCCCTTTTCCAATCCTTTGGAATGCTACCCTCTTCTAGAGACCTACGGTACACTGCTGCAAGAAGGGGGGCAAGTTCCTTCACATACTCTGTGTAAAATCGAAATGGTATCCCATCAAGTCCATCGGCCTTTCCTCTTTTGAGAGATTTTAATTGTTTTTCTATCCCTCTGTCATCTATTTCGATGTCTACCACTTTATCATCTGTGCGACAATCTAGAGAAGGAACTGCAGTGCAGTCTTCATCTGTGAAATAGCTTTGGAAAAATACAATTAGTATTTCGGCCTTTAGTCTGTCATCCTCTGTTTCAGTACCATTTTGGTCACAGAGTGTCTGGACATTTTGTTTTGATCCACCTACCACTTTGACATAAGACCAAAATTTCTTAGGATTTTCTGCCAAGTCAGTACATAGAACTTTACTTTCGAATTCATTGAACGCCTCTCGCATAGCCCTCCTCACACTACATTTCGATTCGCGTAATTTTTGTTTGTCTGCAAGGCTTTGGCTAAGTTTATGTTTGCTGTGAAGTTCCCATTGCTTCCGCAGTGTTTTTCTAACTCGGTTGTTGTATAACGGTGGCTCTTTTCCATCTCTTACGATCTTGCTTGGCACATACTCAGCTAATGCATGTTGTACGATGGTTTTGAACTTTGTGCACTGATCCTCAACACTATCTGTACTTGAGACAAAACTTTTGTGTTGAGCCGTCAAGCACTCTGAAATCTGCTTTTTGTCACTTTTACTAAACAGAAAAATCTTCCTACCTTTTTTAATATTTCTATTTACGGCTGAAATCATCGATGCAGTAACCATTGTGGCAAATACTTCCGCCTTGCTTTGGTTTTTCAGTTACACCAAAGATCCAGAATATGCTAATGGTTTTCCTACAATGAGATCTAAGTTTCGGAATGTTTCTTTACTCAATATTATGCAACATAGCTTAGTGATACCAGGAAAAAAGTGCCCAAGACTTTGACGTAGCGTGGTAGAGCGAGCTACACCCGAAACCAACAAGACACCTACCTTTGGTGAAAAATCTAGAACGTCAATTACAAGTGTGAGATTTCCTTTGTTGTGTTATACATTTACTCTGTTGGTAATTATAAACAGAATGACTTTTTTCAAAAAAGTAGCTAATGCATTTCTTGTAATAATCTGCACCACATCAGGAGTTAATGTATTTAAGGGAAATAGGAATGTGAAGGATTGCCAATCAAAACATTTCTCGGTGGGTGCAGAGTGGTGGAAGAGATGATGGAGGTGCCGTCTTTGTTGGAAGAAGGCAGAAGATCACCATAGTGTTTGTAACACAACAAGGAGCTACATAAGCCAATGACAGGGTGCTGACCTACTGAAGAAGCAAAAGAAGTAGACCCTTCAGCTCTTGTGGCCACATGCTGACACCAACAGCCAAATAGACTTTCTCTGTTATGCCAAGTTATATAATAAGTCATTACAGCTCGTAAAACCTGGGGCTACGGTATTTGGAGGGGTGTTAATCTCAGACATGAAGGTAAACGACTTTTATTACGGTGCATAGAGAAAATGGACCTACAGTATCTCGGAAAACTGCTCACGCAAATTCAAAGACTTTATAAAGAGCATTTTTGACTTCTCAAAGATAAGTAATTTAGAGATATCCGCTTCAGTTGTGCAATTGAAGCAGATCTCTTAAAGTTAATTACCATGGCTCTCAGTTGTGGGCATCCAACATACCAAATATAGCTCAAACAACTATGGTGACTGTTTGGAGTTCAGTTTCAGTACATCGCTATACTTATTCAGTACATATAATTGTACAAAATGCATGCCAGTTAAAATCACTAACATATTCGCAAATGCCATCGCCAGATGCACAAATTCCACTCCCTTACGAAATTACTGAGATACACTTTCAGAACAAGTAGGGCACCTATATCGGAACGAAGTTTTTCGTGACGCCACTTATATGTAAAACATTCTCGGTATTCTTGCAGCATCAGTTCTGGATAAAATCTCGAGCTTTCGACGATTACCTCCATCGTCATCGTCAGGAGCTGACTGTCTTCACTGCTGCTGTGGTAGCCTTATTTATAGCCCGTGGACGGCTTCTGATTGGTCGGCTTAAGATTGGTCGGCGATTACGTACTACTGTCACAGACGATGTCACTGTGTGCGTTGGTGGCGCCACCGCTTGCGTGGTCAGACGATTCGTACCGTTTCCGAACGCTGTGCAGAACACCAACGCCATATTAAAAATAGAAAACTGGAGAAATCGGCAATTGCGGAGCACAGCCTTACAAACAAACGTAAAATATTGTTTGATGACACAAAAATTCTGTCCCATGCCTCCACATACTGGGATTCTTTTATTAAGGAGGCTGTTGAAATAAGAATATTAAGGAGGCTGTTGAAATAAGACTGAGCCAAAATAACTTTAACCGCGTTAGTGGATACCATCTCAGCTGTGCATGGAAACGAGCGCTCGATGCAGAAAAGCAGCAGAGACGTTCCTTCCAATGTTTACGTTCCAACGGAAGCGGTGGTGCCACCAGTGCACACAGTGACATTGTCTGTGACAGTAGTACGTAATCGCCGGCCAGTCATAAACCAACCAATCAGAAGCCATCCACGACCTATAAATACGGCTACCACAGCAGCAGTCAACACCTCCACCAAAACCACCTCCTCCCAAACACCCAATGTGGCTTTCGACCTTCCTTCTCTGCTGATGACCAACTCCTCCGCCTCACTCATCTTCTCTCTCTCCAGCTTAACTCCCGTCGCTCCGCCATTTTTGTGTCACTTGACCTCGAAAAGGCCTCCGACCGTGTCTGGCATCCCGGTCTCCTGTTTAAACTCCAAACCTACGCCCTTCCTATCAACTACATCCGTCTGGTGGCCTCCTTCCTCTCCCACCGCCCCTCCTATGTTACCATCCATAATGCCAATTCCCACACCTTCTACCCCTCTGCCGGTGTGCCCCAGGGCTCTGTCCTCTCCCCTCTCCTCTACCTCCTGTACACGGCGGATATGCCACAACCCCCCCCCCCCAGTACACCTCTTGCAATATGCTGATGACACCGCATTCCTCGCCCTCGCTCCTACCCTCCAACGGTCCCAACGCCTTCTCCAGAATCACCTTGACCTTTTTGCTGCATGGTGTAACCAGTGGCTCCTGAAACTCAATCCTTCCAAGACCCAGGCAATCATAGTAGGTCGTACCGCTCGCTCCTTCCGGCTCCTGGATTTCTCCCTTACTGTCTGCGCACGTCCTGTCCGCCTCAACCCCACCCTCACCTACCTTGGCCTCACCATTGACCGTCACCTCACCTGGATCCCTCATCTCCGCTCCATCCAATCCAAAGCCCACAACCGCCTCCGACTCCTCAAACTCCTCTCTGGCCGGACGTGGGGCTTGCACCCCTCTACCATCCTCCACACCTACAAATCCATAATCCGTCCCATCCTCTGTTATGCCAGTCCTGCCTGGATATCTGCCCCCCCCCCCCAAATTCTATAAGTCTCTCCAGATCCTTGAGTGTCATGCACTCCGCCTCGCCTTCCGTATACGCCTCCCGTCCCCCACGCGGATCCTCTATGATCTCATTCCTTTCCCCCATCTGCTACTATTCCTCAAACATATCCGCATCCTCTACACCTCCCGCCATCTTGAACCCCCTCACCCCCTGGTTGCTTCTCTCCTCTCCCATCCCCGCCCCCTGCCACGTCTTCACCGTTGTGTCCCCCCTACCCTCCGTCTCTACACCCTACATCTCCTTTCCCAAGGTGGCTTCCATCAACTCCCCCTCCCAGGCGATGCCCTCTCTCCCTCCATTTATCCCTTCTATCAACTCTCATCCTCACTCCCCCTCCTTTCCTCTGTCCTTTCCCTGGGCTCCCTCTTCCCCCACTTCCGTCCTGTTTTCTCCCCACTAAAATTCTCCCTACCTCCCTTCTCCCCCCCCAAGTCCTTTTGTATTCCCCTCCTCTGCCTACCCCACTCCCTGTCACGTCTGCCCCCCACCCCTCTTATGGGTCCTCATCCTCCATCAGCTCCTTTCCCGGTTCCCCCCTTCGCTTTTACTCTCCTTTCCCCCCTTTTTTGTTTTCCCATCATCTGTCAAGTTTCCCCCCACCTGCTCTCGACTGTGGTATGCCACATTTGCCAACTTTTTAGTGCAGTGTTCCAGTGACTATTCAGTATTGTTCGTCTTTCTCGTGTTGCGAACAGAAACCATGCTGTCGCTAGGTGTGAATTTTATGTCTTTTGCGAACAGAATCCAGACTGTCGCCGTGTTTTTTAATTTTCTGTCTATTGTTTTACCTGTCTGCTTCGTATGTATTTTATTAGCATCATCATCCCTCTGTTCTTTGTTTTAAGTTCCACGATTTCTTTTCGCCATGTTACTCTTTAAGTCTCCGACTTTATCGCCTGTTTTTTATTACACTCCTGGAAATTGAAATAAGAACACCATGAATTCATTGTCCCAGGAAGGGGAAACTTTATTGACACATTCCTGGGGTCAGATACATCACATGATCACACTGACAGAACCACAGGCACATAGACACAGGCAGCAGAGCATGCACAATGTCGGCACTAGTACAGTGTATATCCACCTTTCGCAGCAATGCAGGCTGCTATTCTCCCATGGAGACGATCGTAGAGATGCTGGATGTAGTCCTGTGGAACGGCTTGCCATGCCATTTCCACCTGGCGCCTCAGTTGGACCAGCGTTCGTGCTGGACGTGCAGACCGCGTGAGACGACGCTTCATCCAGTCCCAATCATGCTCAATGGGGGACAGATCCGGAGATCTTGCTGGCCAGGGTAGTTGACTTACACCTTCTAGAGCACGTTGGGTGGCACGGGATACATGTGGATGTGCATTGTCCTGTTGGAACAGCAAGTTCCCTTGCCGGTCTAGGAATGGTAGAACGATGGGTTCGATGACGGTTTGGATGTACCGTGCACTATTCAGTGTCCCCTCGACGATCACCAGTGGTGTACGGCCAGTGTAGGAGATCGCTCCCCACACCATGATGCCGGGTGTTGGCCCTGTGTGCCTCGGTCATATGCAGTCCTGATTGTGGCGCTCACCTGCACGGCGCCAATCACGCATACGACCATCACTGGCACCAAGGCAGAAGCGACTCTCATCGCTGAAGACGACACGTCTCCATTCGTCCCTCCATTCACGCCTGTCGCGACACCACTGGAGGCGGGCTGCACGATGTTGGGGCGTGAGCGGAAGACGGCCTAACGGTGTGCGGGACCGTAGCCCAGCTTCATGGAGACGGTTGTGAATGGTCCTCGCCGATACCCCAGGAGCAACAGTGTCCCTAATTTGCTGGGAAGTGGCGGTGCGGTCCCCTACGGCACTGCGTAGGATCCTACGGTCTTGGCGTGCATCCGTGCGTCGCTGCGGTCCGGTCCCAGGTCGACGGGCACGTGCACCTTCCGCCGACCACTGGCGACGACATCGATGTACTGTGGAGACCTCACGCCCCACGTGTTGAGCAATTCGGCGGTACGTCCACCCGGCCTCCCGCATGCCCACTATACGCCCTCGCTCAAAGTCCGTCAACTGCACATACGGTTCACGTCCACGCTGTCGCGGCATGCTACCAGTGTTAAAGACTGCGATGGAGCTCCGTATGCCACGGCAAACTGGCTGACACTGACGGCGGCGGTGCACAAATGCTGCGCAGCTAGCGCCATTCGACGGCCAACACCGCGGTTCCTGGTGTGTCCGCTGTGCCGTGTGTGTGATCATTGCTTGTACAGCCCTCTCGCAGTGTCAGGAGCAAGTATGGTGGGTCGGACCCACCGGTGTCAATGTGTTCTTTTTTCCATTTCCAGGAGTGTATTTATTCTCTTGATCTTTCTCACAAAGTCTGTAGGCTGAAGAGCGGCACACTAAGCTGCTGCCAGCCCGCCCCCTTCGGGGGGAATTGAAATTCAATAAAGAAAAAAAAAACAGCAGTGAAGACATTCGAGGGTTGGATTCCCTCACTTCCTCGTCGAGGACTCGCACTGCCTGGGCTACTCTCAGGGTGTATCTTCGACGTGGAAGAGCCCCAACCGTGCCTGTCGCGTTGCTTCCCGTCTGCACGCCGTCACTGCTGCCCGCCGCCGCCGACGCCGCCGCCGTCGTGTCGTCTGTTCGCCGCCACCCGGTGCTTGCCACCGCCGCCGCCGCCGCCGCCGCCTGGTCGCCGTCTCTTGGTGCTCGCCGCTTCTTCTGCCGCCGTCTGTCGGTGCTCGCCGCTTCTGCCGCCGCCGCTGCCGCCGTCTCTCGGTGTTCGCTGCCACCTGCACTCATGGACGCCCCAACTACCACCATCAGCTACACCTCTCCTTCACCTGCCCCCACTGTAACGTCATGGAGTGCTTCCTCTGGGATTCACCCATCTCACGCACCTCCCCTACTCACAGTCTCCTCCCCATCTATATCCTCTCCATCGCTGTATCCCCACCTGTACGTCACTCCTGCTCCTACCCCTGCTCCTGCCCCTGCTGCTGCTCCCGCTCCTGCCTCTGTCCCTGCTCCCACCCCCCCTCCCGCTCCTGTCGCCCGCCGAGACGACTTTCCCCCTCTCCCCCCTGCAACTACCACTGCTTCCCCTGCCAGAGTCTCCGCCCGCCGCGCCACAGTCGCCGCCACAGAGCGCCCTACCCTCTCATCCGGTGCTACTGCCTAACAGGAGGGCCCTGCCTCCCACCACCTCCCCATCCATCCAGTCCCTCATCCCTCCTCCCAGGCAACACCCGCCAAAAAATCTTCCAAATGGCCCAGTGGCGACCTCTCCTCTACTCCCTCATCCAAAAAGCCCCTGCCCGCCCCACCTCCCACTGACCCCGCTATGGATACCACCCCACCTCCCTCCTCTCCAGCCCCCTCCCTGTATACCTTTGTCCTAGCCAACCCTGATCCGTAATTCCTGGATTCCCGCACCCTCACCCTTGAAATCCGGCAGTACATCCCCAGTGCACCCATCACCCAACTTATCCCTCGCAGAGACTCTGTTCTCATCAAGTCTCCCTCTCCGTCCTTCCATACTGATCTCCTCCGGCGCCTTCCCCGCATCACCTTTGGGCCCCACACATCCCTCACCCCATTCCTTACATCCACCTCTCCTCGTCAACCCCAACCGCCTCGTCGTCCGCTGACCCTCACTGCCGTCATCACAAAACTCAGCCCTGTGGTCACGGAGGCTGAGGTGTTGGCGGAACTGAATGCCCACCCCTCCCTGGAAGTCCACTCTGCCCACCGTATTTACAACTCCTCTGGCCCTACTTTCCTCATGCGTATCTTTACAGAGTCCGCCTCCTCCATCGACCACCTCCTCACGCAGGGAGCCCTGATTTTCAACCGCCGCCACCCTGTTGACCCGTCCCGTTCCCCTCCTCAATCCTACCGCTGCAGCGTTGTCTTCTGTACAATGACCACCTCACCCAAAACTGCAAGAACCCACCCACCTGCCAACATTGTAAAGCCTCCCACTTCCTCAAACAGTGTCCTAACCTCGCCTCCCCCCATCCTGCAACACCTGCAATGAACCTCACCCCACCTATTCCTCCAAATGCAAAGCCAAGCCCCCTCCCTCCAACCCTGAACTCACTGTCCCCATTTGCCCCATTGACCCACCCATCCACCCTAACAATTCCCTCCGCCCTCCCCCTACAGCAGAAGACATCATCCGGTTCCTGACCGTCGTCCTGCAGAACATCCACCCCTTCCAGCGCTCCCACACACTCCAGCAGATTTCCCTCACTGCCCGCTCTGTTTTCCACTTAAACACCTACGCCATATACTCCCACAACCAGGCCCACTTTACCTTCACCCGCCTAGACACCCTTGTTTAAGCCCCTCTCTCCCCTTCCCGCACCCTTCCCACACCCAACCTCATGGCTCGTCAACAGTATCGTCTCCTCTACCTCAACATTCGCTCCCTCCCTGCAAACAAATACCTCTTCATGCATACCCTCTCCCAGCACCAGGTTGAATCCTTCATCCTTAATGAAACCTTCCTCCAACCCCACCATGTGGTCCGCATCTCCCCTTATCTCCTTCACCGCACTGACAATCCCCTTCCCCTAGCTCGAGGCGGGGTCACTATAGGCCACCTCAGGCATCTCCCTGTCCAGCCACAACCCCTCCTCAATGACCCAACCAAACACCTTCTCCTCAGCCTCTTTTTACCCTCCCTCACCGTCACCTGTGCCACTATCTATATTCGCCCCGCAGCTCCTCTCCCCTTTGACTTCATTTCCCATGTCGAACGTACCTTCTCCACCTATGTGATCGCCGCTGACCTCAACATCCACAGCCGTGACCCTGCCACCCTTCGGCGGTGGCATCAGTTCCCTGCCAGCCTCCATGGTGAAAATCGAGAAATGCATCATATGCTTTCAGAAAATTAATTGGTGGATTAATATTCCATGTCTCCTGAGGAAAAACTTCGTTTCTTCTATTTTAAAGCTATATATTCTGTAACTTAATGTGATCGAATAATGAAGAGTCAAGGAACTGCAACTGATTATTTTTACGATTTGTTTGAGAAGCAGCAAATATGAAGCATAACATTTCAAACTCTACTGAATTATACCAATTTATGATATCTATGTCGAAATTTTTCTTCCCACTTAGCCCACTGAGCTGTTTGAAGTTCATAAAATGATATAGGAACTTTAGGATTTTTTAGTACATATTCTCAATGTACAGTCTCATAAGTCAGTTCATATTTAACAATAGGCACACAAATTTCCATAGATTATACTACAATTTTGCCTTCATTTGGAAATGTATCTTCCATTTCAATTTCAGCATCATTGTAATCAGCCAACCTAAGGGCAGAATCTCCAAGTAAAAATTACAGTAAGCTCACCGTCCCACGTAATTTCCTTATAGTCTTTGAAAAATCCACCAAGCATTCCAAGTGGATGCAGTGTATAATTTTTCCTACTCTTTATTTAACCATTATTAAGTACATGTCCTTCCATAATTACTTCATCAGTAAGAGATGAAGTTAAATGTAGCAAAACTGATCATCAAATAAAAGGATATCCAGTTATAGACAGAACAGTATATCTTTTATTTATGGTTATAAAATCAAATGGCTTTCCCCTTAATTATAAATATGGAGCAATTTTAGGATGAAGCCATCCATCTTCTAAATTTACATTAATTTCACTATATTTGTCAGTAACATTTAAATTTTTTTAAGGATAAAAGTTTATTAAGACATTTCTAAAACAGAATGAGATTTTCACTCTGCAGCGGAGTGTGCGCTGATATGAAACTTCCTGGCAGATTAAAACTGTGTGCCGGCCACGGTGGTCTAGCGTTTCTAGGCGCGCAGTCCGGAACCGCGCGACTGCTATGGTCGCAGGTTCGAATCCTGCCTTGGGCATGGATGTGTGTGATGTCCTTAGGTTAGATAGGTTTAAGTAGTTCTAAGTTCTAGGGGACTGATGACCACAGATGTTAAGTCCCATAGTGCTCAGAGCAATTTTTTTAAAAACTGTGTGCCCGACCGAGACTCGAACTCAGGACCTTTGCCTTTCGCGGGCAAGTGCTCTACCATCTGAGCTACCGAAGCATGACTCACGCCCAGTCCTCACAGCTCTACTTCTGCCAGTATCTCGTCTCCTACCTTCCAAACTTTACAGAAGCTCTCCTGTGAACCTTGCAGAACTAGCACTCCTGAAAGAAAGGATATTGCAGAGACATGGCTTAGCCACAGCCTGGGGGATGTTTCCAGAATTAGATTTTCACTCTGCAGCGGAGTGTGCACTGATATGAAACTTCCTGGCAGATTAAAACTGCACTCCGTTCTGTGAAATATGTGGCAACATCGTCCGAACGTGTGCAGCTTTCTACTGTTTGGCGTCTGTGAAGTAAAGCTGTTTCTGAGAGACCGGTGGTAGTGGATCGAGCCGTCATGCCGAGTGCCTGCGATTATATCAACTGTGGAAGGAGTTGACAGACAAATCCTGAACTAAAAATGTTCAGATTTCCCGTCAAAGATAAAGAAAGGTTACGGAACTGGATTTTAAATTCAGGTAAATCAATGAATTAGTTACGAGTAAGAATTAATAAAGAGCCCTAAGCATTCGATCCTATCTAAATTTTGTCGATCTTATATTCTGATATAACGTGCAGCCCCCTTTCGGCAACAATCCAAAATTGATCGTTTTGTGCCACTCTTATATCATTTACGATAAGTTACATGCAAAGTAAAAGAATTTAAATTTGAAATGACTGTCACTGAAATATGTCCAGCCTTAACTCGCATCATAACCGAGTGCGGACATCAGCAGACAAAAATTCAGGCCACGCACAAGTCTCTTTTCAGAGCAGTGGTGGGTTTAACTGCTTTACAAAACGTTAATATCTGAGAATGCGGATAAGCGACTTGGCAGATGTGGATAATGATCTTGTGCACATACAGACGGCGGCATTTTTCCTGTCCGTGCAGACTTCTAGTTACAGCTAACTGTAAATCTTTGATATTGAGGTAAGATTATTTTGCCCGCTGGTTTTGACAAAGCAAACAAAGTGGCGTAGGAAAATAAATATGTTGGTGGCTTAATTTGTTACGTAGATGTGAAACGCTTGGAAGTAGTGCCAGTGCACTTAACACTGAATTGCAGCTTCAGCCTTCTTTAGATTTAGTCCAAAATTTTGCAGATATGTTGGTTGATACCTTTCGCTGGCTCCTCATTACACCTGACGAGGAAATTTAGTAGCAGCAACATAAAGCAGTTCGCAAGAGGACGAGTACTCTCCGTGCTGTTAACGCCAAAGGGGAGACGAGGCGAGCTTCTTTTGATACTTTGCTCAAAAACCGACAACCTGAACACTACAGAATCAATATTTCTTCACGCAAACACTAGCATTGATGTTATGCTTTCGCTACTTAATTGTTTCTCGCTGTGAAAAAGATAAGCACTAAAGGGGAAACAACATTATAGGCAATGTTTGTTTTAATTACGAAACAAGTTATGTCACGCACAAGAGATTAGAAATCACGTGTTTCTTAACTTTTGCAGGAACGTCAGAGGCACTGTGGGCAAAGTAAAGTTTACGAACCAAACACGGCTGAATGTCGTTTGCTCAAATTCGTCTACACACATGAGAATGCAGTTTTTCTTGATTTAGTTCGCTCAGTGTTGACCAGGCTTAAAACGCCGTAGGACCACATTCCCAGAATTAATCATAATATTTAAAGTCCAAAAAAGGTTGCAAACAAAGAGCTCTCTTAGCAAATACTTAATGAAAGATTTCTTTCTATCATGTTAAGTTAAGATGTTCACCATCACAGAATTTTTTTTACTCACGATATTTAAAGTTTCACAATATTTATTTTTTTCGAGGATATCGTTGTTAAGTGCGTACATGCAATTATATTCGTTTACAACTAACAGTAATGAAATACAAAATGTGGTTATACTTAAGAATGCTTACAGAAATACTTATAAAGGAAGCAAAATCAGTTTCTTAAACTTATTTACAGTCTCAATATGAAAAATATATTGTCGTTATAACTCACCTAATCCCTATACATACTCTATTCAAAATAAATAATTGTCAGTAATGTCAGGACGCGAAACTCACTGCTCGGTGCAATATTTGTCAGTAAATTAACTGATTATATTTCAAAGACGTTGAGAAGATTTTGAAAGCTTTCTAGTGTTAACCTGCACGTGGAGATCTCTTTTACCACCATAATCCGTATCAGAAGAGCTGTATAATGAAGAGGAAATAGACGGCATGGAAAGCGAGTATAAAACCCATGCGGCTGCAATATAGTCTGCATTTAAACAGTAACTCGCGAGAAATGTTTGTGTGTTACTTTTCATTTATTTCATTTCGCATATGATTGTGAGAAGTATCCCTACAGTAGAAATAAACTTGGTTTGTAGAATTACAGGAGCTAATCTACATTTTTCGATTGAAAACTCGGGAAAAACCACAGCCGATCATGAGCTACAGTCAGCTGTATGACAAACGCATTTCCCGCGCAATGCTCTAGCCGAACACAAATCAGCCTCATTCACGTCAACGAAGATCCAGCATTGACAATTTCGTAACATAGACAGGTCAGTTAGCATTGTAGCGTCGCCTGCGACATCTGTTGACCGACGGGAAAACTATTTTTACGGTTGCATGTTCCGCTGTAAGGACAGTCAATCTGTTTCTTACGTGATCTGGGATATAATTTCAGAACATATTATCCAATTTATGTGACTAATATGACTCATAGAAAAAAAATATTGCTACAAGTTAGAAGAAAACAATGAAATTAATTGTAACTTTTAATGAAAAATTACTGCAGATACTCAAAGATATGTAGTTATCTACAGCAAAAAGAATTTAGTATATGGTCCTCACCACAAATATTAACCCAAAATTTTAATCTGAAAATTTTTTTATATCCAGTTTTATTTATTGTTATTTTTATGGGTACATCTTCTTATGCAAATTATGTTAGAACTATGAATTTTTAAAATCGGTTAAGATCTGGATGAAAATAGGTCTATTTGACTTTTCTTAACCGAGCAGCTGTGAATGAGTAATAAGCCAACACCAGGAAATGAGATAAAGAAATTAGCAGTCATGAGATAATGTGCTGGTGCTGAACGAGATAAAAATTAAAGCATTGTATACTGTCAAGAGCGATCAGCACATTGGCTGGATGGATGCACATCATGAAAATTTTGCTAGTGGCATTTCATGGTTTGAATCCTGCTTAATACTGAGCAATTTAAAAACTCCAGGTTAGTGTGGCCCAGGATTTCCCCAAACAAGATGGGAGTTTTGAGCAGTAAATTTTCAACTAAAATTTAATTTAACAATTTTTATTTGTCATAGTATAAGTTTGACATTTATTTTTTCCTTGACAAAGATATCCAAGAATTTCATAAAGGTAAGTACTGAAAAGATGGATATCATAATATGGGTATCTTTTTACCATATAAAAGCAACAACTCATAATAATCAAAGAATTATGGAAGGTGTAAAGCATATAAAAATATAATAAATGGAATCCATTTTCCTTATGTTCTTAAACTTGTATTTTTCTGAAAAAGGGAACACAAGAAAAAAATAACCTTCTCATTTCTCTTCTCTTAATTTTATGCATATTTTCGATAAAAGTTGTATGTTTTTATAATTTTTATTATAAAATTTGTATTTTGTATAATTTTTATATGAAAAAGTGAGCTAGAAATTAATTAGATCGAGTTTCCTTTAAAAAAAATTAGTCCAAACCTACAGTTTCCTTCTACTAACATGGACAGGGTGTTAAATATTGAAATGAATCAAATGTATTTTGCCAATGCTGTAAATCAGTTTTTGCTTTGCTATCTTGTTTGTGAATGTACCGATTCCATTGGGAAGTGTGTTCAGTGCCCAATATATGTGGCTTCAGGAAATCGTTTAATTACTGGTAACTACACCAAAGTCAATTTCGACAGCTATTGTCCTGCAATACTGACAGGACTGCAGATTGATGCATGTTTCAGTGAAGTATGTGACAATTGGAGCTGTGAGTTTCTGTAGAGGCAGCCTGGATGGCAGACGATATAAATTTCAACACCAGAGTATCAATCGTGTTGTGTGTGCAACATCTCAATAGTGAAGTACCATGATGAAACAGTCAAAGTTGAAGTTCTGTCAAATGTGCCCTAAAGTCCTAAAAGTTTTTGTAAAATTGTAATTGACTCAAAAATAATTTTTATTTAATTTTTTTGTCTGCATTTGTATATTTTCTGTTTATCTGGTCTTTCGATTAATATTCCACAAGTTTTAAAATTTATGTTGAATTTAGAAAATTTATGCTGGTAAAATATGTTATGATGTATCCTAGGAGGTACTTGCTGCACATACACTACCACAAAGATAGTTATAGCATTGTTTTGACATAGAACTAGTGAACTCTGTTTATTATGTTATGTAGTTACAGGGTGACAATTATTGAACTATATGAAATAAAATCGTCATAACTGCTGAATGGTTTGTGTTAGGGAATTCAAACTGAACGATTTTGTCATTTGGGTGGAGAGACTATGTTGGATGGATTTGTCAATAAGCAAAATTGGCACATTTGGGGGAGCTGAGAATCAGCGTTTCTCATTCGAGAATCCTCTTCACACTCAACAGGTGAACTGTGTGGTGTGCAAAGTCCAGTCACGGAATTGTCGATGCAATATTCCTTGATGGTACGGTGACTACCAAATGGTACATGAAGGATTTCGAACATGGTTTCCTCACCATTGTCAAAACTGACCATGATTTCGACAAGATGTGGTTCATGCAAGGCGGAGCTCGACTCCATCGGAGCAAGAGAGTGTTTGATGTCCTGGTGGAGCTTTTTGAGGACTGCATTCTGGCTGTAGGGACCCAGAGACCACTTGCATGAACCTTGATTAGGCGCCATATTCTCCGGATCTGAACACATGCAACTGAACACAAGCAACTCCCTTTTGCAGGGCCATATTAAATCAAGGTGCACAGCAATAACCCCAAAACCATTGTTGAGCTGAAAACATTCATTCAGGTGGTCATCGACTGTATCAATGGTCTGACACTTCAGCAGGTCATGCAGAATTTCACTATTCATCTGCGCCACATCATCGCTAATGACAGCAGGCATATCGAACATGTCATAACCTAAATCCCAATACCTGTAGTGACGTTAACATGTTGAATAAAGTGTGTGCATTCCATAGTTTGTAACTAATTTACTTTTTTCATATAGTTGATTAATTGTCACCCTGTATCTATTACCTTATTTAAAAGAAAAATAAACTCGGACTGGCCACCATATCATCCTCAACCACCAGGCGTCACTTGGTGCAGATATGGAGGGGCATGTGGTCAGCACACCACTCTCCTGGCCGTATGTCAGTTTACGAGACCAGAGTCACTACTTCTCAATCAAGTAGCTCCTCAGTTTGCCTCACAAGGGCTGAGTGCACCCCTCTTGTCAACAGATCTCAGCAGACCAGATGGTCACCCATGCAAGTGCTAGCCCAGCCCAACAGTGTTTAACTTTGGTGATCAGATGGATCTGTTACCACTGTGGCAATGCCATCTACGTATGTCAAATTTTGAGCGACTTAATGTGGCAAGTTAGTAAGCTTATGTGGCAAATTAAGTGGAGGTGTAATGCTATGAGTACATAGGTGAGTTAATGGGCTGCCTAGAATTGGTAGGAGGTGATTTTGCATGTGCTGCTGAAGATCAATTGGCAGCCCCACGGCCAAGAGCCGATGCAGTTCGTGTGGGTGATTCAGTGTAGTGAACAGTCACCAAAATACTTTTAAGTTTGGACGGGAATTTAACTGTCGTAAGGTCTGAATGTGATCCACAGCTGAACTTGAGCTTTTTCTGGCTGCATTGCAGGACTGAAAGTAGTACTTTTATCCCACATGTGTTAATTTGTAGAACATAATTTCGATTTATTTTGAACCGGAGAACACTTCATGTACTGTGTTCACAAAATAGACTACGTTTTTTGGGTGTCTTTGATGAGTGTTTAGTTTTGGGAGTTTGCTACCATTCTCGTAATACTCTCTACACAACTTTACTGCATTCAATAAAATTATTTCTGTATTTGTTACAGGAGTTATTGAAGGACCACTTTCCATTTATTTGAGGTTGCTTCTTGAACAAACATTAATGAACATAATTTTCTGGTATCGTCCACATCAATTTCAAACATGGAACACTTTATAATTCATTTACATTTATTGTATATATCTGCTTATTTTATCAGTTCGCAGTGCATAGACTGCAAGATCACAGTTACAGGGTATTACCTGCAGTGAGTTACATGCAGGGCGTGAAAGTAGACATATGCGAGTCGAACCTATGACATTATACAGCTATTCTTCTTAAGCAGATCTGTGCATACCCCAACTGCCTAAGGTACGAAAAACATCAGGTAAATTCGCAGTTGGTTTGCTCATATGTAATCCTGGTTAAAGAAGCTTCTTCTCATCACAGTATCCATTAGGTAATATAGCAGCGTCCCGCTCTTGCGATTACTTGCTTTTTGGAGCGTTGTGCATTGTTTTGTGAACTGTCATTCAGTGTATGTTGTGGCAGAGTTGCGTCTACTGCGGCATCCATGAGTTTGTCGTTCATTCATTGTTGTGGTTGATTGATGACAGGCTGGTTGTTGGCAGCTGAGTGTGTGGTGTTCATAGGAGATGGAGTTTCCGCATTGCATGTGTCAATGGGTGAGCCGTAAAATACGGGCTTCAGTCGATCCATGGAGACTGTAGTGGGAGTATCCGTAATGTCGGCCTTGAACAACTTTTCATACCTGTCAACGACTGTGTATGGTCCATCATTCAGGGCTTGGAGTTGTTTCTGTACCGTGTAGTGCTGAATAAAGATTTAGTCACACATTCCTATGTCTTTGAATACAAAAAGACGACTAAGTTGGCCCCCCTATATGGAACAGGGCTGAGTAGACGCATTTGTGCATGTAGATTGGAGATGAAGCACGATGCATCAACATGGTCATTAGGTGTATTCTCGAGGAATTCGCCTAGTTATCGTATTGTTTGATCATATAGATCAGCTGCTGTGGCCTAGAGAAGTACGATAGGAAACTCTTCCATCCAATAACACTGCCTTCAGTTGTCAGTTCAATCGTTCCTCAACTCCATTAGCTCCAGGGAAGTAAGCTGTGGTGTGGATACGATTGGATACGATTCGTGTCTAACAGAGAGGCGAGTGCTTCAAAGAAATAGGACTCAGATGGGCTGTCTTGATCTGTGATGTATGAAGAGGCACGCCGAAAGCTGCAATCCATCCTCCAAAAAACGTAGTTGCCACTGTTGACATTATGTTTAAATGGATGTGCTCAAATCATTAATTAAGCGGAATCATATGCCAAGTGGTACTTTGACATGTTGAGTGAATTTATTCCTCTAGCAAGCAGTGCACTATGCTACAAACAGTTTACAATCCTTGCTCATCCCAGGCCACACGAAAGCATGCTTCACAAGACTCATCTTGTCAAGGAGTCCCAAGATGTGTCAAGTTATATAGTGATGCCTTGGCTTGATGTCGTAACAAATGGTCGCGTATCTGCCATTCAAACGTCATAATACACCTGTATGTTCACCAATGTTAGTCGGAAATATTGGAGACACAGACTGGTTGGTCATTCAATTCAATTCAATTTATTATCATCCATTTTTTCATATACATGCTATAGGAATTGTCATATAGAAAGAGAGAGAAAGAGAGAGATCACATAATTCATATTTTTAACAATTAATGGAAATAACATTTTCTTACTTACACTTCCCCCCCATGAACCATGGACCTTGCCGTTGGCGGGGAGGCTTGTGTGCCTCAACGATACAGATAGCCATACCATAGGTGCAACCACAATGGAGGGGTATCTCTTGAGAGGCCAGACAAACGTGTGGTTCCTGAAGAGGGGCAGCACCCTTTTCAGTAGTTGCAGGGGCAACAGTCTGGATGATTGACTGATCTGGCCCTGTAACACTAACCAAAACGGCCTTGCTGTTGTGGTACTGTGAACAGCTGAAAGCAAGGGAAAACTACAGCCGTAATTTTTCCCGAGGGCATGCTGCTTTACTGTATGGTTAAATGATGATGGCTTCCTCTTGGGTAAAATATTCTGGAGGTAAAATAGTCCTCCTATCCGGGGGGTGGGGGGGGGGAGACCAATCAGGAGGACGTCGTTATCAGGAGAAGGAATACAGGCATTCTACGGATGGGAGTGTGGAATGTCAGATCCCTTAATCGAGCAATTTGATTAGAAAATTTAGAAAGGGAAATGGATAGCTTAAAGTTAGATACAGTGGGAATTAGAGACATTCGGTGGCAGGAGGAACAAGACTTTTGGTCAGGTGAATACAGGGTTATAAATACAAAATCAAATAGGGGTAATGCAGGAGTAGGTTTAATAATGAATAAAAAATAGGAGTGTGGGTAAGGTACTACAAACAGCATAGTGAACGCGTTACTGTGGCCAAGATAGACACGAAGCCCACGCCTACCACAGTAGTACAAGTTTATATGCCAACTAGCTCTGCAGATGATGAAGAAATTAATGAAATGTATGAGATAAAAGAAATTCTTCAGGTAGTGAAGGGAGACGGAAATTTAATAGTCATGGGTGACTGGAATTCGATAGTAGGAAAAGGAAGAGAAGGAAATGTAGTAGGTGAATATGGATTGGGGCTAAGAAATGAAAGAGGAAGCTGCCTGGTAGAATTTTGCACAGAGCTTAACTTCATCATAGCTAACATTTGGTTCAAGAATCATGAAAGAAGGTTGTATACATGGAAGAACCCTGGAGATACTAGAACGTTTCAGATAGATTATATAATGGTAAGACAGAGATTTAGGAACCAGGTTTTAAATTGTAGGGCATTTCCAGGGGCAGATATGGACTCTGACCACAATCTATTGGTTATGAACTGTAGATTAAAACTGGAGAAACTGCAAAAAGGTGGGAATTTGAGGAGATGGGACCTGGATAAACTGACTAAACCAGAGGTTGTAGAGAGCGTCAGGGAGAGCATTAGGGAACGATTGACAAGAATGGGGGAAAGAAATACAGTAGAAGAAGAATGGGTAGCTTTGAGAGACAAAATAGTGAAGGTAGCAGAGGATCAAGTAGGTAAAAAGACGAGGGCTAATAGAAATCCTTCTGTAACAGAAGAGATACTGAATTTAATTGATGAAAGGAGAAAATACAAAAATGCAGCAAGTGAAGCAGGCAAAAAGGAATGCAAACGTCTCAAAAACAAGATTGACAGGGAGTGCAAAATGGCTAAGCAGGGATGGCCAGAGGACAAATGTAAGGATGTAGAGGCTTATCTCACAGGGGGTAAGATAGATAGTGCCTACAGGAAAATTAAAGAGACCTTTGGAGAAAAGAGAACCACTTGCATGAATATGAAACTCAGTTCTAAGCAAAGAAGGGAAAGCAGAAAGGCGGAGGGAGTATATAGAGAGTCTATACAGGGGCGATGTTCTTGAGGACTACATTATGGAAATGGAAGAGGATGTAGGTGAAGATGAAATGGGAGATACGTTATTGCGTGAAGAGTCTGACAGAGCACTGAAAGACCTAAGTCGAAACAAGGCAGCGGGAGTACACAACATTCCATTAGAACTGCTGACAGCCTTGGGAAAGCCAGTCCTGACAAAACTCTACCATCTGGTGAGCCAGTTGTATGAGACAGGCGAAATACCCTCAGACTTCAAGAAGAATATAATAATTCCAATCTCAAAGAAAGCAAGTGTTGACAGATGTGAAAATTTCCGAACTACCAGTTTAATAAGACACAGCTGCAAAATTCTAACGCGAATTCTTTTCAGATGAAAGGAAAAACTGGTAGAAGCCGACCTTGGGGAAGATCAGTTTGGATTCTGTAGAAATGTTGGAACACGTGAGGCAATACTGACCCTACAACATATCTTAGAAAATAGATTAAGGAAAGGCAAATCTACGTTTCTAGCATTTGTAGACTTAGAGAAAGCTTTTGACAATGTTGACTGGAATACTCTCTTTCAAATTCTGAAGGTAACAGGGGTAAAATACAGGGAGCTAAAGACTGATTACAATTTGTACAGAAACCAGATGGCAGTTATAAGAGTTGAGGGGCATGAAATGGAAGCAGTGGTTGTGAAGGGAGTGAGACAGGGTTGTAGCCTATTCCCAATGTTATTCAATCTGTATATTGAGCAAGCAGTAAAGGAAGCAAAAGAAAAGTTCGGAGTAGGTATTAAAATCCATGGAGAAGAAATAAAAACTTTGAGGTTCGCAGATGACATTGTAATTCTGTCAGAGACGGCAAATGACTTTGAAGAGCAGCTGAACGGAATGAATGAATAGTGTCTTGAAAGGAGGGTATAAGATGAACATCAACAAAAGCAAAACGAGGTTAATGGAATGTAGTCGAATGAAGTCGGGTGATGCCGAGGGAATTAGATTAGGAAATGAGACACTTAAAGTAGTAAAGGAGTTTTGCTATTTGGGGAGCAAAATAACTTATGATGGTCGAAGTAGAGAGGATATAAAATGTATACTGGGAATGGGAAGGAAAGCGTTTCAGAAGAAGAGAAATTTGTTAACATTGAGTATTGATTTAAGTGTCAGGAAGTCGTTTCTGAAGGTATTTGTATGGAGTGTAGTCATGTATGGAAGTGAAACATGGACGAGAAATAATTTAGACAAGAAGAGAATAGAAGCTTTCGAAATGTGGTGGTACAGAAGAATGCTGAAGATTAGATGGGTAGATCACTAAACTAATGAGGAGGTATTCAACAGAATTGAGAAGAGGAGTTTGTGGTACAACTTGACCAGAAGAAGGGATCGGTTGGTAGGACATGTTCTGAGGCATCAAGGGATCACTAATTTAGTACTGGAGGGCAGCGTGGAGGGTAAAAATCGTGGAGGGAGACCAACAGATGAATACACTAAGCAGATTCAGAAGGATGTAGGTTGCAGTAGGTACTGGGAGATGAAGAAACTTGCAAAGGATAGAGTAGCATGGAGAGCTGCATCAAACCAGCCTCAGGACTGAAGACCACAACAACAACAACAACATACTTACAGTTCAACATTTTCTTAATTACACTCTACGTATTTGGCTTCTTTTTACATGCAACTTGAAAAAATCGAAAGTTTATTATGGTAAAATCAAAAGATGGACACTGTCTATTGAGATAGCAAAGAAATTCACCAACATTATAGAAACTGTGAGCTAATAGTAACCTCTTTAATTCTTTTTTAAATATATGTAAGTTTTGTATGCTTTTCTATTTCTTTTGGTAAGGCCCTAAACATTATTTTGGGTAGATACATCACACTATTTTGGTACAGGGCTTTTGGATGTATGTTTCTATGGGAATCATACCTGTTTCTGGTTTGATAGTTGTGTACTTTACGTTTAGAGAAGAGAATTCTTGATTTGGCTTCAGAAAACATGTTGATTCATAGATGAGTAAACTAGGAAGGGTCAAAATTTTCAACTCCTTAAAGAGTCCTTTACATGGATCTCTGTAGGCAACACCTTTCAGAATCCGAATAGCTCTCTTTTGCAGCTGAAAACAACTTTTTGTGAAACTTATATTCCCCGAAAATATAATACCATATCTTAGATTACTATTAGTAGTAGGGACCTAGTACTGTTTCAGAATTGCAGTTTCTTTAAGTTTTCTTAATATATAACAGTATTTACTAAGTTTTTCGTTCAATAGTTCAACATGTTTTCCCATATTTAGTTATTGTGAGCTATACACCTAAAAGTTTTCTAAAAGAAGTTTGTTCTATTGGATTTTTCCCAATCTCTACTCTTATGATACTTTTTACTTTGTTCCTAATATGACTAAAGTGGTTTTCGGTCATTTATAATTATGTAATTGGCATTGAACCATTCAGCTGCCTCATTTGTTGTTGAAGTTATTTTTTCTTGTAGGTCAGCTTCACTACCTCCCTTGATAAAAAGACTCAAATCGTCTGCAAAAAGTACTGATTCTGCTCTGGTTCGATGGTTAGGAAAACCATTAATAAAAACGAAGAAGAGCAGAGGGTCTAGAACAGAACCCTGGGGTAAACCACAGTTGACTTTCTGATATACTGAGTAATATTTTGTGCCATTATGTATTATTTCAACACTTTGAAGTCTGTTGCACAGATATGATTGAATCCAGCCATATGCTTTTCCACAGACTCCATAGCAATGCAGTTTCTCTTACAAAATGTCATAGCTTATAAGGTCAAATGCCTTGGATTGATCTAAAAATATTCCACAGTTTAAGTCATCATTATCCATTCCAGTTAAAACCTGTTCCAAGGAATGATATACAGCTCTTTCTGCAGACCTGTTTTTCCTGAACCCATTCTCTGCATTGGTTAGAATTTTGCATTTACTTAATAAACTCAACAGTCTCTCATACACAATCCTCTCAATTACTTTAGCAAAATCTGACAGTTAAGATAATGGTATGTGGACAGTCTTTTTTATCAAGTGGCTTTATTAATGATTTTTTAAGTGCAGAAGGGAATTCACCAGTTTTAAATTATGTATTACTATTATCAACTAATTCAGTTATTATTTTGTTTGTACTATGTTTTATGACCTTGTCAGGAATACCAGCACATCCACAGGACATTTTATTTTTCAGATTATTAATTGCATTTCTTACTTCTGAATGCATAACTGGGTACAAAAACATGGTCTTTTCATTTGTAGGAACTTTTGATTTGCTATCTTTTGAGTTCCGCAGGTTTTTGATAGAAGTTTGAGCAGTGTCAATGTAGGAGTCATTGAACATATTGGCAACACATACAGGGTCTTCAACAACTTTTCCTCCCTTTTTTATGATAAGATTATTATTTCTCACTTTGGATTTACCAATGTTATGGTTTATGGCCTTCCAAACTGATTTGATTTTATTTCTGCCTTTTCTGATAATGAAATCATTGTTCATTTTTTTGCTGCGTGTATAACTTTTCTGTAGGCTTTTCTGTAGTATCGAACCTATGGCTTTAATGCTGCATTATGCTTTGAATGGCAAACCAGATTTCTAAGAGCACCTGCAGATTTCGTAATTCCTGCAGTTAACCATGAATTAGAGTTGAGAGAGATTTGTACTTTTCGAAGGAGGAAAGCGACATCAAAGCAGTATTTATAATCAGAGAAAAATGACTCACATTTAGAGTCTACAGCTTTGTTTGGGTCTCTGTCCCATTCAAAACTAAGTAACATTCTATGAAAATTCCAAAGGCTATTTTCATTAATGTATCTCATTTCTGTGTAGTTTTGAGTGCAATGTTTTTTTCCTAACCATATTTTTTAGTAAGAGCTTGATTGCCATGTGGTCAGAGAAACCAGTATCTGTTACTTTAACCTCATAACTACAGGTCTCTTTTTTTACAAACAACTGATTAGATTAGATTAGATTAGATTTACTTTCATTCCAATTGATCCGTAGTGAGGAGGTCCTCCAGGATATGGAACATGTCAGAAGAACAACAATAGATGACAAATACTTACAACTAAAACAAATAAGTTAATGTACCATTCCGCAGGTCCCAAGTGGAATGATCATCATTTTTTAATGAACACTATATGAAAGAGTGATTTCACAAATACTATTGCACTGAATTTAAAATAAAAAAGTTTATATTTATTTATAAGGTAATAAACATGTAATACAACTACTATAATACTTATTTACAATGAACACATTATTACACTGAAATGGTGCAGAAATTAGATTCTACTTACACACACACACACAAATTTTCAATGAACACATTACTGCACTGAAATTGTGAAGAAGTTATATTGTACTTATGTACAAATCAGTTGGTTTTACTGAGAAATTCATCAATGGAGTAGAAGGAGTTGGCCACCAATAAATCCTTTAGGCTTCTCTTAAACTGAATTTCATTGGTTGTTAAGCTTTTTATGGCTGCTGGCAAGTTATTGAAAATGTGTGTTCCTGAATAATGCACACCTTTTTGTACAAGACTAAGTGACTTTAAATCCTTGTGAAGATTATTCTTATTTCTAGTATTGATTCCATGAATTGAGCTGTTGGTTTGAAAAAGTGATATATTTTTAATGACAAATTTCATTAAGGAATAAATATATTGGGAAGCAGTAGTTAGTATCCCCAGTTCTCTAAACAGGCTTCTGCAGGATGTTCTTGAGTTCACACCACATATAACTCTTACTGCACGTTTTTGTCCCCGGAAAACTTTAGCTTGGCTTGATGAATTACCCCAAAAAATAATCGCACATGACACCATGGAATGAAAGTAAGCATAGTACGCAAGCTTTTTCATTTTTATATCTCCTATGTCTGACAAAATTCGCATTGCAAACAGAGATTTGTTGAGATGCTTCAGCAGTTCTGTGGTGTGCTCCTCCCAGTTGAATTTATTATCAAGCTGTAATCCCAAGAATTTAACACTGTCCACTTCTTCTATCTTCTTGTCATCGTATGTTAGACATATACTCGTGGGACACGTTCGCTCACCAAATTTTACAATCACAAAAGACCACAAGCTGGTATTTTCTGTGACCTACCTATGGCATTTATCTGTGTGAATCACAATATTCTCCTGGATAAATTGAGGTTATAGTCTTGGCATGATCAATCAATGGACAATGTCATATCTAACCAAAGAATGTGGAAAGTTATGCTTGATAATTCAAGCAATGTTAAGTGGAAGAGATAAATATACAACAAGCAGAATTAGTTCTTTTTGTAGATGACACTAATATTGCAATAGATCTAAACAGATATACAGCAATGGAAGAAATGGTAAATAATGCTCTTAAAGATATTATTGAGTGATTTTTTTCTGTGAATAGTCTCATTCACTATTTCAAAAATACACAGCATGTTCAGTTCTTCCTACCTAGAGATACTACACAAATGAAAAGTGTAACACCTAGTGAGGAAATAATAACTTGGGTGCAGACTTCAGAATTGTTAGGTGTCCATATTGAAGACATCTTGAACACAGCAGCAGTCAACAGCTGTAGAATTATGGATATAATAGGAATAATACTGCCTGCCAGTTGCACACCAAAAGTTCACCAAGACCCCCACCCAGGCTCTGACAGATGCAAACCTGTCTTCCTCAGAAGAATTGTGTGAAAAGAGAAACAAAGCCATAAATCTAAGTCAGCAGTAAAATTATACATCTAATTTGTGTAGACATGAGTTGTCTGTTTGTGTGTGTGATGCAAGTTGACGTTAGATTTTACATGGATCATTTTACTGTTGACAAAGTCCCTGTTTCTCTTTTTGTGCAATATTTAACATGTGTTATTACTTCTTCTGACGAAGACAGGTTCACACCTGTCAAAACCCAGGCAAAGACCTGAGTAAAATCTGACGTACAACTCGTTAGCTGCATGGTTCCCTTTGTATCCATATTGATGAATTGATTAATTGTATCACACCCATCTCCATACCTGGTGATATCGGTTACTGTGGCTTCTAAATTATATGAGGTGAAGAGGTTTAGCAATTGATCCTTGTGTGCATAATTATTACTTCTAAAATTGACGAAATCACCCAGTACAACTATTGATTTTGACCTAAGTCTCAATTCATCCATTAGATCCTCAACATTTTTTTTAAAAATAAGGGAATATTCCAAGAAGTGACCCATATATAAAATCACCAAACCAGTCAGTCAGTTCTCAGACACATATTCAAATTCTTTTTCTATGCACTTTACATTGTTTAACATAACCTCTTTAGAATTAAGATTGTCTCTAACATAAATAAACACATACACCTCTACATCTGTACTTTGCTCTACAAAAACTGCTTATGATTTTAAATTTGGAAAGGGCTGTTCTACATATTTGAGAATTTTGTAACCAGTGTTCACCGAAACATACAACAGATATTTGGTTAAAACTGTCACTTAACAATGTTCCAAGTTCACCTGGCTTATTATATAAACCTTGTACATTTTGATATAGGACTGAAAACCGATTGTGAGATGCAAAGTTAAATAAATTATTATTTATCTTAACGCTGCTTTCTTCAGGCTCTTTGACATTAAAAAATTCTTGAGGTAATATGGCTGCCTCACACTTCTTCTAATTGGTAGCCCAGAAATTATTGCTGCTGTTGGTTCTGATGTGGTTTCTGAAGATGGTTGTGGTGTTGGCTGGGCTTCTGGTGTTGTTGCTAAGACTGCTGTATCAGTTCCTGGAGTACCCATTGCTGATAACGTTGGTGGTGCTGCAGATGAAGCTGCTTGTGATGTTTGTTCGGCTTCTGCTGTTGTTTTTGCTGATACTGAACTAACTGGTAACTCAGAAATTATTGCTGCTGCTGCTGTTGTTGGTTCTGATGAAGTGGCTTCTGAAGCTGGTTGAGGTGTTGGTTCAGTTTCTGCTGTTGTTGCTAAGACTGTTGTGGTGGTTCCCAGATTACTCATCACTGACACTGCTGGTGGTACTGTAGATAAAGCTGGTTGTAGTCTTGGTTGGGAGTTTGCTGCTTTTGCTGTTACTGGACTGGTTACTGCTGCTGATGTTGGAGTACCCACTATAGCAATGGTCTCTTTGTTCTTTTTTATCTAGCAATTGTATAATTTTGTGTCCAAGGAGTGACTTTCCACTTGCATGAAAATGCAAACCATGTTTAATATAGTTTTTTATCTCCAATAAATCAACAGATAAGAAATGTGTGTTGTGGAATGCTTTACATAGATTAGATTAGATTAGAGATTAGGTTAGATTAATACTCGCTCCATAGATCATGAATACAGCACTTCGTAGTGATGTGGAACGTTTCAGGTTAATAAAAGATGTCTGTACAAGATATTACATTACACAAAATATTGCATGACACTAATGTTTAAGTTTTTTTTCCCTTAAATTATATCTAAAAATTCAGCCAATGAGTAGGAGTTGTCATCTAGAAATTCTTTTAATTTATTTTTAAATGTTAGTTGGCTATCTGTCAGGCTTTTGATGCTGTTTGGTAGGTGACCAAAGACTTTTGTGGCAGCATAATTTACCCCTTTCTGTGCCAAAGTCAGATTTAACCCTGCATAGTGAAGATCATCCTTTCTCCTGGTGTTATAGCTATGCACACTGCTATTACTTTTGAACTGGGTTGGATTATTAACAACAAATTTCATAAGTGAATATATATACTGTGAGGTTACTGTGAGGATCCCTAGATCCTTAAATAGATGTCTGCAGGATGACCGTGGGTGGGCTCCAGCAATTATTCTGATTATACGTTTTTGAGCAATGAATACTTTTCTACTCAACGATGAATTACCTCAGAATATGATGCCATACGAAAGCAGTGAATGAAAGTAGGCATAGTAAGGTAATTTACTGAGATTCTTATCAGCAAAATTTGCAATAACCCTAATAGCATACGTAGGTGAACTCAGACATTTCAGCAGACCATCAATGTTTTGCTTCCAGTTTAACCTCTCATCAATGGGCACACCTAAAAATTTTTGAAAATTCTACCTTAGCTACAGACTTCTGTTCAAAGTCTATATTTATTACTGGAGTAGTGCCATTTACTGTACAGAACTGTATATACTGTGTTTTATCAAAATTTAAAGAGAATCCGGTTGCTGAGAACCACTTAATAATTTTGTGAAAAACATCATTTACAATTACATCACTTAGTTCTTGGTTTTTGGATGTTATTACTATACTTGTATCATCAGCAAAAAGAACTAACTTTGCATCTTCATCAATGTCGAATGTATATCAAGAACAGTAAAGGACCTAAGACTGAACCCTGTGGGACCCCGTACTTGATAGCCCCACCCCCCCAGTTTGAGGAATTAGCTGTTGTTTTAACATTACATGAACCACTTATTTAAACTTTCTGCATTCTTCCAGTTAAGTATGAATTAAACCATTTGTGCACTGCCCCACTCAAACCATAATGATTTAGCTTATCTAAAGACCTTTGAGAGATCACAAAAAATACCAATGGGTGATGTCCAGTTATTCAGAGCATTTAATATTTGATCAGTGAAAGCATATATATATATTTTTAACTGTCTGTTTGCCTTAGCAATTTCTACATTCACACAAGAAATTTCTATCAGGTCATGTATGTGTGGAATTCCAACGACAACCACTGATGCATTCTTGTTGCAACTCAGGGTTTCTTACAAGTTATTCGTGGCTTTAATTAATTCATCTTTATATACATCATTGGTACCCCTAATTATTACAGCACATTGATTAGAATTACATGTTTTTGCATTTTTTATGTTTCTTGTTACTTCAGTCATTGGTGCACCTGGTTTTACAGAAGTGGCATTTATTCCATGTTCAATACGTAAAATTTCCACTAGGCCACGTCCATGACTGTCTGAATGTATATTCACTTTGAGTTTGGAACTTTGCGATTTTAGGCCTGTTGGTTTGTCTTTCTGCACATGTTTGTCTATATTATTTACACTCATTTCTGTACGTTTTTCATCGTAAGGTACACAGAATCGATTATATATCTTTGTAGGCACTAATGATTTTTCACATTATTTATGGTGCACAACCTTCTTTGGCTGCTTAAACTCATGCCTGATTTCGTCAACAATCGTGTTTCAAATACCTGTGACGGTTCTCATGGCCTTTTTTTTAAGTACATGCAAATACTGCTCATATGTCTCCAATCACGTTTAAGCGACGTCGACATACTTTCATCCATTTCAGCGGCGTACATTTCTACTGCAGATTGACGCCTGTTACAAGTACGCACTCCAAAAAACTTTACAAAACGAATTACGAAAGTTTGTAACACCGAAGCACTTTGTGTGATACCGTTTTTTGAAATCTGGAACATATTCTTACTCCATTTTCAACTATTTCGCAATATAATACACACTCTACCGGCGCTACAAAACTAATTTTCACTGAGCGATTCATTAGCACTTCTGTACTCTACGCCATCTTGAAAACTGCAGAATGCACGTAGCTATGGAATCTAGATGAAGATGTAACCATGCAAGGGCTTTTAGTCCGTCGTGGTTGCGAGAATTTCAGTGTGAGAGAGTGTGTCCATTGGAGTATTCAACTGCATCCCACGTAAAGCTCACGATCGTATGTCGACCAGCCTTGTCGTGCTGGTGAAAGGTTTTGGCTGAAAACAACTCTGCTCTATTTGTTGCAGTAGTACAGCATCTGATGCTGTAACCAAAATGCCTACCATCACAGCGAGGCAGCCCTGAGAGACTAATTGTGTTAACAGCACAGTTTCACCAACAGCGGTTGTCACTTCATTCTCGATATTCACAAGGTTTTATCCTTCGGTTTCTGAAACCCTCTCAATAAGTCGTTTAATGGCACTGTCAACTGTGCATGGTTATACACAAAATCGTGGTAGAAATTTATAACGCCAACAAATTGTCACGATTCCCAGACTGTGACTGATGATCAGTATTTGGGTATTGCTTCCACATCCTCTTGCTTTGGCCGGAATCCTTGACCATCAATGGTGTATCCAAGGAATTGCCTTTCAGTTACTCTGAATATGCACTTAGAAGGGTAATTAATCAGTCCCTGCAAACGAAGGAAGCTGAAAATTTGGCGCAAAAGTATCACATGCTCTGATTTCGAAACAGAAATCGCCAAGATGATATCGGTATAAACGTGACAGAAATCAAGCTCACGCACAACTTCGTCCATGAAACGTCGGAACATTTGTGTGGCATTGCATAGTCTGAATCTTATTCTCATGAACTTGAAGAGGCCAAATGGAGTAGTAACAGCAGTTTCGTCTGTGTCTTTGGGTGCGACGGGTTTCTGATCTCTCTCTCTCTCTCTCTCTCTCTCTCTCTCTCTCTCTCTCTCACACACACACACACACACACACACACACACACGTGCGCATCCCAGCTACTGCTTCATGGTCGACAAATTCCTTGTGCTGTCTTTCTTCACTACCCTTAACTCCTAAGGTATTGTGTGAAAAGGCCACTCGTGGAACAGAGGTCCTGGGGTAGCCAGGTAGCTGAGTGGTCAGCGTGACAGACTGTCAATCCTAAGGGCCCGGATTCGATTCCCGGCTGGGTCGGAGATTTTCTCCGTTCAGGGACTGGGTGTTGTGTTGTCCTAATCATCATCATTTCATCCCCATCGACGCGCAGGTCGCCGAAGTGGCGTCAAATCGAAAGACCTGCACCAGGCAAACGGTCTACCCGACGGGAGACCCTAGCCACACAACATTTCCATTTTATATGACAGGTAAGTGCTCGAAACTACCTTAGAAGCTCTATGTATGATGATTCACTTCTGGTATTATGTACAGTAGTACCTGTGACACATCATAATGTTCCATGGCTGGTTTGTAGTAGTAGTAGTAGTTAGGAGACAGTGATGCCAGAGGTCTGGTAAAAGACTAAAACGACAAGAAATTGGCCCTAAGAATGGGGTGCACGACGTCTGCCACTATGAACTGCCACTTAAACTTCGGTTGTAGACCTAGATTGAGAAACAATGTCACCAAATAGTACATTTGAATGGAAGATCCGTTAGCGGCTGCAGGGTGGGAGACATGTTGCTGGATACACCGAGACCTCCACTCCTGCGTCAATGGAAAACTGCCGCTTCGTGTATTGTTCTACGATGAAGTAAACGATGAGTGCTAATGCAAGAGCCAGTCGCCATCATCACTGACTCCACACCATGTTTACCATCCCAGACAGGGGACTGCATTTTCATGCTTCTGAACTAAACTTCTTATGGTGAAACAGATTTTTGCTGCTGATGGTAATCAAATGTCTCCCCTCGCGAAGTGATGGCATTATGTATGTGTCGACAAGGTCAGCATGTTTGCAAAGTAGTTGTTTGTGCCACAAGATTGACAATTTGCACTTGTATAGATACGAGGGTCGCTACAAGAATGTTGTCCATCTGTGGGCCAACAGCTCCGACACTTGTGGTAGGATACATCTCTGAAGTATGGTCTGCAATTTGAGAGTGTGCACCATTAATATTTTCTGCACACCAAGTGTTGGGGACTGAAGACTCCTACGCCATCTCTTGGTGTTCTGTTAAGTCTGTACATTGTGCTGCCTTCTGCAGCGGATATTTTTCAACTGTAACTGTAAACAGACGTGTGAAAATAAAGGTGTGTGTGTGTGAGCAGAAGTTTTACTGTGTCCTTGATTTCACTAGTGTGTAGCAACATTTTAGTGCCGAAACCCGGGAGACCATGAAGAGATAGAGTGCTACTACACATTAAAGAGGACTCGACGCCGGCGGAGAAGGTTCATCTTCATCAAGTCACGTTCATCTTACACAGATAAGTTGCAGCATTGCTGTGAAACTGTAGCAAAGGACACTGCGGGTCGATTGATTTGTATGTTATGTTACTTGGTGCATGTTTGTTGGTGGCAGAGCAATAGAGAGCAGTTGGCGTATTATTTGCAAAGCACAAAGGGGACTTGCTAAAGTATTGGTAGACTGCAGCGCCATCTGTTAGCAACAGCGACCACTACTAAAGGTCGCGGAAGTTGAAAATTGCACAGCCGCGCCATCTGTTGAGAACTACAATCATCACTAGGGGCCTGCTAACGGTTCACACTACAGGACAGCGCCATCCCTTAGCGATAGCATCCAACTGACGGGGTGTCTTGACCTTGAACGCACTCTCACGACAGAAAGCAAAACCACTAACTCACCATGACAGAAGTAGTAGCTACGAACTTGGGGAGGCTGCGCCGGAAGCGGACGACTTTGCGATCGAATGCGACGCGTTTCGTCAGCAAAATAAACGCCTTCGATGGTTCTACAGCTGCAGAAGAAGTCGAACACTTCCAGGAACGCCTACAGGAAACATTAGAAGAGTTGACCCGACTCAACGATACAATACAGGACTTGCTGGATGACTCTGAATACGAAGTCAACACAGAAGCTTGTGAGGAATATACTGGTAAACGCAAACGCGCCCTCCGAAAGGCGAAAGGCCTTCTAGGAGGAGCGCGCTCAGGAGACAGAAACGCGACGTCAGCGGCTCAACAACACGCCTGTATGGACATAAAATTGCCTACTATCAAACTGCAGCCATTCTCAGGGGACATAGAAGCTTGGCCTCGATTTTGGGTGCAGTTCACAGCTTCCATAGACGAGAATCCGATGGTGTCAACAATGAACAAGCATGTATTCCTCTGTGGTTACCTTGATGGGGAACCCAAGGACTTAGTCGATGGCATTGCTGTTACAGCTGATACATATGAGCAGACTAAGCAAATTTTGAAATCCAAATATGAGGATAAGAACAGAATTATCCAGAGTCACCTGGATTTCTTGGAGACTTCAGGCAGTCCAGAGGCTCTCAATTCCACCTACATTGAGTGCCATAAGCGCATCCAAGCACTACGAACACTAGGAGAAAATGTGGACTCATATGGGAGAGTGCTTGCATTCAAACTTCTTCGAGCCTTTCCTGAAGAAATTTGCAAAAGTTGGCTTGTGCATGCCCGAAGGCAAAAGATTGAAGAAGGTAACCTCACCCGCCTTATGGAGTTCTTAAATGAAGAGGTGGAAGGAGCTATCATTCATGAAAATTCGTGGAGATACGGTTCCACACGAAATTTATGTACCAACAGCATCTGCCTTCCATGTAATGGTTAAAACGAAGAGGGACAAGAAGAAACAACAGAATTCAGAGCCCTTCTGTGTGTATTGCAGCGAAAGAGGGCACTGGGGCCAAGACTGCCAGAAGATTGCAAGCCTGCTGGCAAGAATAGACGCCCTCAAGACAATGAACCGTCGCTTCCTATGCCTGAGACGTGGCCACAACAGAAACCAGTGTTTCAAACGAGGAAAAGCGTCCTGTGCGAAATGTAAGGGGAGCATCACATTTCCATCTGTAGTAGCCATACCACAACAGTAAATAAAATTGTAACTATGACTTCTAACTTCACATACCTGCAAACTGCTCGTGTGAGTATCACAGGACCAACTGGTAAGAGCAAACAGACATTTGCCATCCTGGACACAGGGAGTCAGTCGAGTTTCATTCACCATTCACTGATCGAATCTCTCGAAGTAAGTGTCATTGGAAGCACTACTCTGGAGATAACTACTTTCGAATCCACTTAAAGTTCATCACTCTCAAGGAACAAGGTGCAGTTTAATATGATGGGGTGCTCCATTAATTCCCACATATCAGTGACAGCCTTTGAAAGCACAAATAATTTTTGACAGCAACCAACAGTGCCACAAGATGTAGGAGATATGGCCTTGAGGGGTGGTACACCACTAGCAGATCCTAAAGGAGACACTGAAGATCTACCTATTGAGATCCTGATTGGAGCTGATTATTACTGGAGAATCGTGACTTTGGAACAACCAATCAAAGTATCACCATTATTGGTTCTTCTCCCAACAATCTTCAGATATGTTCTCAGTGGAAACAGATCTAGCACCACCGTGAACAGAGCAACTGTCAACTTTATTCAGGGCAGCTGCAATGATATGTCTGATGAGTCAGTGCGCCGACTTTGGGACCTGGAGACAATCGGGATAACTGAACATCAAGAGCGAGCATTAAAACCCATGGACTACCCTATTTATCAGGAATTCCGAGAGTCATACTGTGTGGAATATGGCCGCAGAGTTGTATCACTGCCTCGAAAGAAGGATATGCCTCTCTCCTGCAACCACACAACTGCTGAAGCCCACCTTCGCTCCTTACAAACCAAGCTCCGAGGGAATGAAGAGCTGAAGGTCATTTACCATGAGACCATGTCGAAATATATTGAGAAGAACCGGTAGAGGTAGCACCTGAGGACTGTACTGCTGGAAACACATTCTACCTGATAGTCACTCTTGATATCTGGTGGGGTGGTCCACCTTGGCTTTCAGAAGACAAGCAGTTCTGGCCGCTGGATATCTCAGCCCCACTTCCAACAATGCCAGAAGCCAAAACGAGAGCAAATATCACTGTGATCACCATCACTGAACCACTACTGGACATTGCAAGGTTTAATTCATATTGGCGAGTACTGCATATAACTGCCTTTGTATTTCGATTTATCAGCACAACAAGGAACAAAAACAGGATCTCTGGCAGTTTTAGTGCTTTGGAATTACAAAACGCCCACACCTACTGGATCAGAAGAGTTCAAGAGGAACGATTCACTGGTGAACTGTCTGCACTGCATAAGGGAGAACAATTGCCCAAGGAATCAAAGATTGCTCGATACAATCCCTTTATATCGGATGGCATACTTTGTCTTGGTAGTAGGCTGCAATGTGCTGAGCTGTCACACTCAGAGAAGCATCCAATTATATTGGATGGATGTCACAATTTCACTGAACTTCTCATCAGACACACACATGTAAGATTGCATCATCTCACTGTGCGGATTGTGTTAGGGGAACTGTGAGAAGAATTTTGGATTCTGCGAGGACAACAAGCTGTTTGGAGAGTTCTTCACTCTTGCCTACCATACAAGATAATACACAGTCGCCGGTATGAAGAGATGGAGGCCCCACTACCAGTGACAGAGTTCAGCCTTCAAGACCATTTGCAGTAACAGGCATCGATTTTGCCGGACCTTATATGTCAAATCTGGACATCAAACGAAAAGGTCCTACATGGTCCTATTTACATGTGCAACAACACGGTCAATTCATATTGAACTTGCAACTGATATGGCCACTGATAGATTTTTTATGGTCGTGCAATGGTTTGCAGGACGTTGGAGCCTACCAGTCACTGTCTACTCAGATAATGCTACAACACTCCATGCAGCCAACTCAGAACTGTCAGTGCTTTTCAAAACCATGGAGCATACTGACGTACAGCTCTACTGTGCCCACCATGGAATCACTTGGAAATTCATACCAGCACGTGCAGCTTGGTGGGGAGGCTGGTGGGAACGAATGGTAGGCTCAGTCAAGTGCTGCCTGAGGAAAGTTCTTGGTCGCTCCCAGGTGGATGGAGAGAGCTTAAACACCACCTTGATCAGCAAAGAAGCCGCAGTAAACTCACGACCCATCACTCAAGGAGAGAGCGACACTGCATTGACGCCAGCCCACTTTGTAAATGGTGGGAAATTAGTAACAATTCCATGTGGGCCAGAGCTAGCAACTAGAAGGGACGTTGCCAAGGAGTTCCGACTTAGACAATAGGTCAATGACGACATCTGGCGCAGGTGGAAGACAGAATACCTCCTGCTCCTAAGACAATACCATGAGGTGAACAGATACCCTGCGCAAAGGAAACCAAGAATTGGAGAGGTTGCTCTGCTCCAAAAAGACAGCAAACCACGGCACTTGTGGAAGAGGGGGATGTGGTAGAAGAAGTGTGGCATGGCAGATGGTATGAAGATCTGTCGACCGGTCCAGCTGGCATCCCCCTCGAGATGGACCAGGGTGGGGAGGATGTTGGGGAATAAAGACTCCTCTGCCATCTGTTGGTGTTCTGTTAAGTCTGTACATTGTGCTGCCCTCTGCAGCAGATATTTTTCAACTGTAACTGTAAACAGACGTGTGAAAATAAAGGTGTGTGTGAGCAGAAGTTTTACTGTGTCCTTGATTTCACTAGTGTGTAGCAACACCAAGTGGTAGGCATGACAGCAAGATGTTCCACAGTATATCATTGTTGGTGGCATTGCTTGCGAGTGTCCACAAGTGATGAAGCAACTGCAAGGGAGTGTGGTCTTGCAATCCTCTGTACACAAACATTTCTCAAGATTTGTCACCTCAGACTGCAACAGGCGGCTGGTTAGAGCATTCTTGATTGTTGTATAAAATTATTCGCTGTTGTTTTGGAAGTCAGATCTGGAAGCTGGAGAGATCTGTAGAGACTGAGTAAGAGTCCGTAACCACTCTTTCCACCAACCTGTCGTCTTCTAAAGTTGTGTCCCCAGTGGAGGCCGCTATTCTGTTATCTTAAAGTTAAACCTGTGACTGTGCTTTTTTATGGGATGCCAATTGCCCAGTTTAGTCTGTATATGTAGAGGGCACGATCTTGAATTGAATTGAATTTTATTTGATCCTGTATGATTACATTGTGTACAGTAAATGTACGTGTAATATTGGACACGTCAAAGTAGTAACATTCATTATCACTTATTTTTCTGCCCCTTTAGCTTACATTTTTACATAATCGATAATGAATAACAATATATACAAATTTAATGGCATAATTATTCTGCAACACTGTAAAACTCTTTTTCAATGACATAGCCTTTAAGTTTCTTTGGAAAGTCATTGTCAAGTACACTATCTTGCAGGTTTTTAGGCAGACTTCTTAGTAGTCTGATAACAGAGTACTGGGGTCCTTTTTCTAGCATTGCCAGTCAGTGGGATATGCTCCGTACTTCATTCTTCCTTCTTGTATTGTGGGAGTGTACACTAGCATTTTTAATATAGTCCTCACTACCTTTTGTGATGAATTTTATTTTTTGTATATATACAACGATGAAAAAGGTAAGATACCTAACTTCTTGAAACAGTTCTGCACATTTCAGAGGTTTTTTTTCTTAAAATGGTCCTAATTGCTTTTTTTTTTGTAATGTGAACACTCGTTTTGTCTCTTGTTTGTTTGAGTTTCCCCACACAGTCACTCTATACAGTAAGTATGGCTCGAAAAGTCCTTGATACACTATACACAGAAGGTTCTTGTCTGAATACTGTGATAGCTGCATCATTAAGAATATGACAGAGCTCAGTTTCTTGCAGACATTAATAATATGTTTTTTCTAGTTCAGTTCATTATCCACAAGAATACCTTAGAATCTAGCAGATTCTGCATCTTTTAGCCTTGTTTCATAAACCTCTAAATCCATGTCTACAGCCTTCTCCTTGTTTTTAAACACTGCATACATAGTATTTTTCAGATTTATAACCAGTTCATTTTCCAACAGCCACTGAGCTGTGACATTTGCAGATATGTATACTCTTCTCTCAAGCTGTTCCATATTTTGGTCACTATTTAGTGCTGTCATGTCATCAGCATACAATATTTTCTTTTCTTCCTCTTCAGCACCTATATCATTAACAAACACATTAAATAACAATGGCCCCATTAAGGAACCCTGCGGCACTCCATTTTTGATGGGTTTGGTTTCTGATTGGTATGAGTTTCCTAATGATACATACTGCTTGTGGTTGCACAAGTATGATTTTATTCATTCACCTGGTTGCCCCCGAATGCATTGTTGCCTAATTTTTGTATCAGCATTTCATGGTCAATGGTGTCAAATGGTTTTGAAAGACCCAGAACCATTGCAGAGACAACATTTTTCTCATCTAAGGACTGTAAAATGTATTCTGTTAGACTGGCAATTGCTGATTCTGTAGATTTACCCTTTCTGAAACCATGTTGTGAGGGTATGAGAATGTTATGTTTGCCCAAATAATTAACCAGTCTGGTATAGGTAAGCATTTCTAGGATTTTCGAGAAACCTGGTATGGTCTGTAGTAATTGGGGTCGTCCTCATCCCGTTTCTTGTACACTGGCACCACCTTCGTTATCTTCAGTTTTTCTGGAAAAATTCCATCTCTGAAAGAACAGTTTGTTATGTTCAGCAGTGGTGTTATTATCTCCTCACTTACTAGCTTATTACATGATTTGATATTTCATCATCACCAGCTGATTTCTTGGACTTCAGTTTCTGTATAGTTTTCCATAGTTCATCTTCTGTGACTGGTCTTAAAAACATTGTACTGCATGATTTTTTTGGTACCTTAATGCTCTTCCGTTTTAGACTATTTCTTTCCAATTTTAAGTTTTCTACTACACTGATATAGTTATTATTCAGTATGTTCGCTATTTTCATACCATCTGTGACCACTATGTTGTCTATTTTAATTGACCTAATACCTTCTTCTTTGTTTAACCCATCTTTTTCCATTCTTTCAGCATTAATTGCATTCAAAGCTGCCTTTGCCTTGTTTCTTGAGTTCATTATGGTGGTGTCAATTGCTCTTGCTTTTAAAACTGGCAGAAGTAAAGCTGTGAGACTGGGTGTGAGTCGTGCTTCGGTAGCTCAGATGGTAGAGCACTTGCCCGTGAAAGGCAAAGGTCCCAAGTTTGAGTCTCGGTCGGGCACACAGTTTTAATCTGCCAGGAAGTTTCATATCAGCGCACACTCTGCTGCAGAGTGAAAATGTCATACTGCTCTTGCTTTTTCTTCTCTTATTGCTTTTCTATACTTCTTTTTTTTTTAACATTTTATAGTTTTCAGCTTCACCCATCCATCTCATATCCTGCAGTTTCCTTCCCTGTTCTAGTATATCACTGGTAATCCACTGTGTTTGATCTTGCAGCCTTTCTAGTCTCTTTACTTTGGGAAATGCTACATTAAAATGGTATTTAATTGTTGAAATAAATGCATCATATTTTTCATTTACACTCTGGGGCTGTAGGGTTTCATTCCAGGTTTCCTTACTTAACATTGTTCTAAAAGTGTTGATATTTTGTTCACTGATTATCCTAATTTCTTTGGTTGTTCATTTTGGTTCTGATACTATGTCCCCCCCCCCCCCCCCCCATGAACCATGGACCTTGCCGTTGTTGGGGAGGCTTGTGTGCCTCAGCGATACAGATAGCCATACTGTAGGTGCAACCACAACGGAGGGGTATCTGTTGAGAGGCCAGACAAACGTGTGGTTCCTGAAGAGGGGCAGCAGCCTTTTCAGTAGTTGCAGGGGCAACAGTCTGGGTGATTGACTGATCTGGCCTTGTAACACTAACCAAAACGGATTTGCTGTACTGGTAGTGCAAATGGCTGAATGCAACGGGAAACTACGGCCGTAATTTTTCCCGAGGGCATGCAGCTTTACTGTATGGTTAAATGATGATGGCATCCTCTTGGGTAAAATATTCCGGAGGTAAAATAGTCCCCCATTCGGATCTCCGGGCGGGGACTACTCAGGAGGACGTCGTTATCAGGAGAAAGAAAACTGGCGTTCTACGGATCGGAGCGTGGAATGTCAGATCCCTTAATCGGGCAGGTAGGTTAGAAAATTTAAAAAGGATAGGTTAAAGTTAGATATAGTGGGAATTAGTGAAGTTCGGTGGCAGGAGGAACAAGACTTTTGGTCAGGTGAATACAGGATTATAAATACAAAATCAAAACGGGGGAATGCAGGAGTAGGTTTAATAATGAATAAAAAAATAGGAGTTCGGGTAAGCTACTACAAACAGCATAGTGAACGCATTATTGTGGCCAAGATAGACACGGAGCCCGCGCCTACCACAGTAGTACAAGTTTATATGCCAACTAGCTCTGCAGATGAAGAAGAAATTGAAGAAATGTATGATGAAATAAAAGAAATTAGTCAGATAGTGAAGGGAGACGAAAATTTAATAGTCATGGGTGACTGAAATTCGGTAGTAGGAAAAGGAAGAGAAGGAAACGTAGTAGGTGAATAGGGATTGGGGGGAAGAAATGAAAGAGGAAGCTGTCTGGTAGAATTTTGCACAGAGCATAACTTAATCATAGCTAACACTTGGTTCAAGAATCATAAAACAAGGTTGTATACATGGAAGAAGCCTGGAGATACTGACAGGTTTCAGATAGATTATATAATGGTAAGACAGAGATTTAGGAACCACGTTTTAAATTGTAAGACATTTCCAGGGGCAGATGTGGACTCTGACCACAATCTATTGGTTATGAACTGTAGATTAAAACTGAAGAAACTGCAAAAAGGTGGGAATTTAAGGAGATGGGACCTGGATAAACTGAAAGAACCAGAGGTTGTACAGAGTTTCAAGGAGCGCATGAGAGAACAATTGACAGGAATGGGGGAAAGAAATACAGTAGAAGAAGAATGGGTAGCTCTGAGGTATGAAGTAGTGAAGGCAGCAGAGGATCAAGTAGGTAAAAAGACGAGGGCTAGTAGAAATCCTTGGGTAACAGAAGAAATATTGAACTTAACTGATCGAAGGAGAAAATATAAAAATGCAGTATATGAAGCAGGCAAAAAGGAATACAAATGTCTCAAAAATGAGATCGACAGGAAGTGCAAAATGGCAAAGCAGGGATGGCTAGAGGACAAATGTAAGGATGTAGAGTCTTGTCCCACCAGGGGTAAGATAGATACTGCCTACAGGAAAATTAAAGAGACCTTTGGAGAAAAGAGAACCACTTGTATGAACATCAAGAGCTGAGATGGAAACCCAGTTCTAAGCAAAGAAGGGAAAGCAGAAAGGTGGAAGGAGTATATACAGGGTCTATACAAGGGCGATGTACTTGAGGACAATATTATGGAAATGGAAGAGAATATAGATGAAGATGAAATGGGAGATATGATACTGCGTGAACAGTTTGACAGAGCACTGAGAGACCTGAGTCGAAACAAGGCCCCGGGAGTAGACAACATTCCATTAGAACTACTGACAGCCTCAGGAGAGCCAGTCCTGACAAAACTCTACCATCTGGTGAGCCAGATGTATGAGACAGGCGAAATTCCCTCAGACTTCAAGAAGAATATAATAATTCCAATCCCAAAGAAAGCAGGTGTTGACAGATGTGAAAATTACCGAACTATCAGTTTAATAAGTCACGGCTGCAAAATTCTAACATGAATTCTTTACAGACGAATGGAAAAACTAGTAGTAGCCGACCTTGGGGAAGATCAGTTTGGATTCCGTAGAAATATAGGGACACGTGAGGCAATATTGACCCTATGACTTATCTTAGAAGCTAGATTAAGGAAAGGCAAACCTACGTTTCTAGCATTTGTAGACTTAGAGAAAGCTTTTGACAATGTTGACTGGAATACTCTCTTTCAAATTCTAAAGGTGGCAGGGGTAAAACACAGGGAGCGAAAGGCTATTTACAACTTGTACAGAAACCACATGGCAGTTATAAGAGTTGAGGGACATGAAAGGGAAGCAGTGATTGAGAAGGGAGTGAGACAGGGTTGTAGCCTCTCCCCAATGTTATTCAATCTGTATAGTGAGCAAGCAGTGAAGGAAACAAAAGAAAAATTCGGAGTAGGTATTAAAATCCATGGAGAAGAAATAAAAACTTTGAGGTTTGCAGATGACATTGTAATTCTGTCAGAGACACAAAGGACTTGGAAGAGCAGTTGAACGGAATGGATAGTGTCTTGAAAGGAGGATATAAGATGAACATCAACAAAAGTAAAACGAGGATAATGGAATGTAGTCGAATTAAGTCGGGTGATGCTGAGGGAATTAGATTAGGAAATGAGACACTTAAAGTAGTAAAGGAGTTTTGCTATTTAGGGAGCAAAATAACTGATGATGGTCGAAGTAGAGAGGATATAAAATGTAGGCTGGCAATGGGAAGGAAAGCGTTTGTGAAGAAGAGAAATTTTTTAAAGTATGGATTTAAATGTCAGGAAGTCGTTTCTGAAAGTATTTGTATGGAGTGTTGCCATGTATGGAAGTGAAACATGGACGATAAATACACTCCTGGAAATTGAAATAAGAACAACGTGAATTCATTGTCCCAGGAAGGGGAAAATTTATTGACACATTCCTGGGGTCAGATACATCACATGATCACACTGACAGAACCACAGGCACATAGACACAGGCAACAGAGCATGCACAATGTCGGCACTAGTACAGTGTATATCCACCTTTCGCAGCAATGCAGGCTGCTATTCTCCCATGGAGACGATCGTAGAGATGCTGGATGTAGTCCTGTGGAACGGCTTGCCATGCCATTTCCACCTGGCACCTCAGTTGGACCAGCGTTCGTGCTGGACGTGCAGACCGCGTGAGACGACGCTTCATCCAGTCCCAAACATGCTCAATGGGGGACAGATCCGGAGATCTTTCTGGCCAGGGTAGTTGACTTACACCTTCTAGAGCACGGTGGGTGGCACGGGATACATGCGGACGTGCATTGTCCTGTTGGAACAGCAAGTTCCCTTGCCGGTCTAGGAATGGTAGAACGATGGGTTCGATGACGGTTTGGATGTACCGTGCACTATTCTGTGTCCCCTCGACGATCACCAGTGGTGTACGGCCAGTGTAGGAGATCGCTCCCCACACCATGATGCCGGGTGTTGGCCCTGTTTGCCTCGGTCGTATGCAGTCCTGATTGTGGCGCTCACATGGACGGCGCCAAACACGCATACGACCATCATTGGCACCAAGGGAGAAGCGACTCTCATCGCTGAGGACGACACGTCTCCATCCGTCCCTCCATTCACGCCTGTCGCGACACCACTGGAGGCGGGCTGCACGATGTTGGGGCGTGAGCGGAAGACGGCCTAACGGTGTGCGGGACCGTGGCCCAGCTTCATGGAGACGGTTGCGAATGGTCCTCGCCGATACCCCAGGAGCAACAGTGTCCCTAATATGCTGGGAAGTGGCGGTGCGGTCCCCTACGGCACTGCGTAGGATCCTACGGTCTTGGCGTGCATCCGTGCGTCGCTGCGGTCCGGTCCCAGGTCGACGGGCACGTGCACCTTCCGCCGACCACTGGCGACAACATCGATGTACTGTGGAGACCTCACGCCCCACGTGTTGAGCAATTCGGCGGTACGTCCACCCGGCCTCCCGCATGCCCACTATACGCCCTCGCTCAATGTCCGTCAACTGCACATACGGTTCACGTCCACGCTGTCGTGGCATGCTACCAGTGTTAAAGACTGCGATGGAGCTCCGTATGCCACGGCAAACTGGCTGACACTGACGGCGGCGGTGCACAAATGCTGCGCAGCTAGCGCCATTCGACGGCCAACACCGCGGTTCCTGGTGTGTCCGCTGTGCCGTGCGTGTGATCATTGCTTGTACAGCCCTCACGCAGTGTCCGGAGCAAGTATGGTGGGTCTGACACACCGGTGTCAATGTGTTCTTTTTTCCATTTCCAGGAGTGTAGTTTGGACAAGAAGAGAATAGAATCTTTTGAAATGTGGTGCTACAGAAGAATGCTGAAGATTACATGGGTAGATCACATAACTAATGAGGAGGTACTGAATAGGATTGGGGAGAAGAGAAATTTGTGGTACAACTTGACTAGTAGAAGGGATCAGTTGGTAGGACATGTTCTGAGGCATCAACGGATCACCAATTTAGTACTGGAGGGCAGCGTGGAGGGTAAAACTCGTAGAGGGAGACGAAGAGATGAATACACTAAGCAGATTCAGAAGGGTGTAGGTTGCAGTAGTTACTGGGAGATGAAGCTGCTTGCACAGGATAGAGCAGCATGGAGAGCTGCATCAAACCAGTCTCAGGACTGAAGACCACAACAACAACACTATGTCATTACTTCTGCAAAGGCTGATTAGTTGTCCATGATGATCAGATATTTCTGTCTGAACTACATGTGGCTCATAGTTACACATATTAGTAATTATGTTGTCAATAACTGTCTCACTTTGTGAAGTCACTCTTGTTTGTGCAGTTATTGTTACTTATGTGTTATGCTTTATTAACAATTCTTCAAAATCCTGTCTTATTTTTGTGTATTTTCCCATGTCAATATTGAAGTCTCCACATATAATAAGGTTTCTCTTCATATTCATTCTCAATAAGCTAGCAATTTTTTTCAGAAAGATGCTAATATTGCTACATGGAGATCTGTACACACAAAACATTCTGTCACTACACCAGTAACTTCAAAGTCTTTTTCTCTAGCTATGGGCAATGTAGCAGCTTCACTCTTTACATTTTTAGGAGAGTACCTGTTTTAATATATATACAAACGCCACCACCCTTATATTTAGATCTGCAGAAGTAACTAGCCAGTTTGTAGTCCTTAATTGCAACATTATCTATTTTACTTTCAGTTAGTCCATGTTCACTGATGCATAATATGTCTGGTTCTAATTTTTTTTCACCAAAGTATTGAATATTGTGATGAAGTACTTTTATGTAATTTTTCTTTTGTTGGTTTACATGTTGTGAGCTGTATTCTGAGGTATTTTGTATGGTGCTTATATTTTTCTTTTTCAGCTAGTGTGTATGATTTTTTTCACCCCCTTCAGGCCATATTAGTTTCCCTTGCGTCCAAAGATTTTGCAGACATCTGCAAACATTCTGCTGAATGTTACAGACCCCAGTCTATTTAATGAAAGCCATCCTTCGCTAGTGAGTTTTCACATAGGAATTTGTTTGGGTCAATAAAAATTGCCCCAAGACGATCACATTGTTCTTTAAGAGCAGTTTATTTTGGCGATATATTTTTCACTCACTGACCTTCTGTTTATAATTCCGCTAAGTATCAGCCGAGATCCTGCATACATATTTCTTGCAGAAAGAATCATGTTCCTTGTTTCATTTGCCATTTCTTCCTCACTGCTGCTCCTTAACTAAATCGTTCGGTTTCAGAATCTGGTTCTGTAGTAGCTTGTCTCGCATGTACTATACAGGGTGATTCAAAAAGAATACCACAACTTTAAAAATGTGTATTTAATGAAAGAAACATAATATAACCTTCTGTTATACATCATTACAAAGAGTATTTAAAAAGGTTTTTTTTCACTCAAAAACAAGTTCAGAGATGTTCAATATGGCCCCCTCCAGACACTCGAGCAATATCAACCCGATACTCCAACTCGTTCCACACTCTCTGTAGCATATCAGGCGTAACAGTTTGGATAGCTGCTGTTATTTCTCGTTTCAAATCATCAATGGTGGCTGGGAAAGGTGGCCGAAACACCATATCCTTAACATACCCCCATAAGAAAAAATCGCAGGGGGTAAGATCAGGGCTTCTTGGAGGCCAGTGATGAAGTGCTCTGTCACGGGCTGCCTGGCGGCCGATCCATCGCCTCGCGTAGTTGACGTTCAGGTAGTTACGGACAGATAAGTGCCAATGTGGTGGCGCTCCATCCTGCTGAAATATGAATTGTTGTGCTTCTTGTTCGAGCTGAGGGAACAGCCAATTCTCTAACACCTCCAGATACTGTAGTCCAGTTACAGTAGCACCTTCGAAGAAAAAGGGACCAAAAACTTTATTGGCTGAAATGGCACAGAAAACGTTCACCTTAGGCGAGTCACGTTCATATTGAGTTGTTTCCCGCGGATTCTCAGTGCCCCATATACAGACATTGTGACGGTTGACTTTCCTGTTAGTGTGGAAAGTTGCTTCATCACTAAACACAATCTTTGAAACGAAAGATTCATCTGTTTCCATTTGAGCAAGGATAAAATCACAGAAATCGATTCTTTTAATCTTATCAGCTGCAGACAGTGCTTGAATCAATTTCAGACGATAAGGTTTCATAACTAACTTTCTTTGTAGGACTCTCCATACAGTTGATTGTGGAATTTGCAGCTCTCTGCTAGCTCTGCGAGTCGATTTTCCTGGGCTGCGAACAAATGCTTGCTGGATGCGTGCTACATTTTCATCACTCGTTCTCGGCCATCCAGAACTTTTCCCTTTGCACAAACACCCATTCTCTGTAAACTGTTTATACCAACGTCGTCGATTCACTTCTGCCGTACACAATAACACAAAAAGCTTTCTGTTGAGCGGTCGCCATCTTAGCATCAACTGACGCTGACGCCTAGTCAACAGCGCCTCAAGCGAACAAATGTACAACTAAATGAAACTTTATAGCTCCCTTAATTCGCCGACAGATAGTGCTTAGCTCTGCCTTTTGTCGTTGCAGAGTTTTAAATTCCTAAAGTTGTGGTATTCTTTTTGAAGCACCCTGTATTTTTAAAATGTTTACTGAGGTGTTGGGTTCTAATTCCAGGTCGTACGTCGATCTTGCACTTCGAGACAGCGATATTCTTCAGCAGCGAATCGCCAATTATTAAAAAGTCATTTTCCTCTTGTTGCATATCTGTCACCTTGTTTTTCCTTTTGCTGTATGTCATCGCCTTCCATTTATATATATCTTCCGGTTTTTGGCTTCTTGAGTTTACTGAGACATCAATGGGAACACTTGAAATGTTGTTTCTAAAGTCCGATCGTTCACTCGTATTTTCGCGATCTTCATGCTTTTCCGTTTGATGGTTTTCACACACACACACACACACACACACACACACACACAGGACTTGTGTTAATGTATCGTTTTCTTTCTTGATAGTCGAAAGTTCGGTTTTTTAATGCCTCAATGTCACTTTGTAGTAACTTTATAATTTCGTTTTTTGCATCAACTGCACTTACAAGATCGGCCGTTTCGTCTCGTAAACAATTGTGACATGTCCACGGAAAATCATCGTTGACGAATTTTAGATTTACTTTCGCGCACTTTTCGTGTTACCAGTAGTTGCATTTGATACACAGAATACCCTTCATCACACGCTTTTCACATTCTCTACACGACGAACTGTTAATTTTTGCCTTTTCAACGAGAGAGAAGCGTCATTACACTTTCCTATCGGCGCCATCTTAGTTATCTGTAATACCGACAATGATGGTAGGCGACATCTCTCATTAATGTATCCTTTTTGTTTATATTTTGAATAATCACTTCCTATATTGTCTTTTACAACACTTGACATAGTTTTCTTAATAGTACAATAACTTTTCTAACAACTTCTGATGCAGAGTACGAGGAGTCCGTCCGAAACACAGATACATGCCCAACTCTGAAGAACACCCGAAACAGAGTTGCGTGACCAGACCTTCAGAACGACCGAAACAGCCTTACACATCCGACTCTGAAGAATGCCCGAAACAGTCTGACTAGCGCAGCCAAAGTACTTTATCTCCCAGGCATGCCAAAAGGTATCCAAAGTACTTTGGTTGTAATATCATTACTCTTATGTTTCTCAAAACTAGTGAAATTTAATAAACAAAAACGGGAGACTCGTAGGGTAACCACGAGAGATTGTCCAACTGAAAACTGGGTCAAATACAATGAAAAAGGTATAAATAATTAATAAGAGAAGTTAGGCATTTGGCGCCTAACACCCGAATATGCCGACCAATCACAAGCAAGTGCAGTAGATTAGATTAGATTAGATTTACTTTCATTCCAATTGATCCGTAGTGAGGAGGTCCTCCAGGATGTGGAACATGTCAGAAATTGCGATTGCCAGTCTACATTTTATATCCTCTCTACTTCGACCATCATCAGTTATTTTGCTCCCCAAATAGCAAAACTCCTTTACTACTTTGTCTCATTTCCTAATCTAATTCCCTCAGCTCACACCTGACTTAATTCGACTACATTCCATTATCCTCGTTTTGCTTTTGTTAGTGTTCATCTTATATCGTCCTTTCAAGACACTATCCATTCCATTCAACTGCTCTTCCAAGTCCTTTGCTGTCTTTGACAGAATTACAATGTCATCGGCGAACCTCAAAGTTTTTATTTCTTCTCCATGGATTTTAATTCCTACTCCAAATTTTTCTTTTGTTTCCTTTACAGCTTGCTCAATATACAGATCGAATAATATCGGGGATAGGCTAGAACCCTGTCTCATTCCCTTCCCAACCACTGCTTCCCTTTCATGTCCCTTGACTCTTATAACTGCCATAAGTCATAGGGTCAATATTGCCTCGTGTTCCAACATTTCTATGGAATCCAAACTGATCTCCCCTGAAGTCGGCTTGTACCAGTTTTTCCATTCGTCTCTAAAGAATTCATGTTAGTATTTTGCAGCGTGATTTATTAAACTGATAGTTCGATAATTTTCACATCTGTCAACACCTGTTTTCTTTGTGATTGGAATTATCATATTCTTCTTTAAGTCTGAGGGTATTTCGCCTGTCTCATACATCTTGCTCACCAGATGGTAGAGTTTTGTCATGGTTGGCTCTCTCAAGGCTATCAGTAGTTCTAATGGAATGTTGTCTACTCCTTGTGCCTTGTTTTGACTTACATCTTTCAGTACTCTGTCAGATTCTTCATGCAGTATCATATCTCCAGTTTAATCTTCACCTATTTCCCCATAATATTGTCCTCAAGTACATTGCCCTTGTGTAGACCCTCTATATTCTCCTTCCACCTTTCTGCTTTCCCTTTTTTGCTTACAACTGGTTTTCTATCTGAGCTCTTGATATCCATACAAGTGGTTCTCTTTTCTCCAAAGATTTCTTTAATTTTCCTGTAGGCAGTATCTGTCTTACCTCTAGTGATATATGCCTCTACATCCTCACATTTGTTCTCTAGCTTAGCATTTTGCACTTCCTGTTGATCTCATTTTTGAGATATTTGTATTCCTTTTTGCCTGCTTCACTGATGCATTTTTATATTTTCTCCTTTCCTCAGTTAAATTCAATATTTCTTCTGTTACCCAAGGATTTCTACTAGTCCTCTTCTTTCTACCTACTTGATCCTCTGCTGCCTTCAACATTTAATCTCTCAAAGCTAACCATTCTTCTTCTGCCGTATTTCTTTCCCCCTTTCTTGTCAATCGTTCCCTAATGCTCTCCCTGAAACTCTTTACAACCTCTGTTTCCTTCAGTTTATCCAGGTCCCACCTCCTTAAATTCCCACATTTTTGCAGTTCTTCAGTTTTAATCCACAGTTCATAACCAATAGATTGTGGTCAGAGTCCACATCTGCCCCTGGAAATGTCTTACAATTTAAAACCTGGTTCCTAAATCTCTGTCTTACCATTATATAATCAATCTGAAACCTTGCAGTGTCTCCAGGCCTCTTCCACATATACAACCTTCTTTCATGATTCTTAACCCAAATGCAAGCTATGAATGTGTTATGCTCTGTGCAAAATTCTACCAGGCAACTTCCTCTTTCATTCCTTACCCCATTGCATATTCACCTACTACTTTTCCTTCTCTTCCTTTTCCTACTATCGAATTTCAGTCGCCCATGACAATTAAATTTTCATCTCCCTTCACTATCTGAATAATTTCTTTTATTTCATCATACATTTCTTCAATCTCTTCGACTTCTGCTGAGCTAGATGGCATATACACTTGTACTACTGTGGTAGGCATGGGCTTCATGTCTATCGTTGGACATGAAGAAAACAAATGCTATGAATTTCAGTCTGAAGAGGGATAATGCTACTGTTAAATTAAATGTAGATTGCACCACTATAGATGGTGAAGTAAATGTAATCTTTCTATAAATGAATACTGATTCTTAATTGAAGGGGTGTGAACACTTGCAAATGGAATGGCAGCTGTATGTCAAGCCTTTAAGAGTCCTGTCATCATTGTGTAATAAGCAGTGTCTTTTGGTTACACACAGAAAGTAGGCAGTTCTTAGCTATGGCATTCTTTTGTGGGAACAAATTAACACAATTTTCAGACAACAGAAAAAGCTTTAAGAATATTAACCAAATATAGTAGTCAAGTTCATTGTAAAGATCTACTCAAAAGACAGGGTATTTTTAATTGCACCATGTGAGTATGTTTACCTATCAGCAGAGTACATGGTAATAACATTTACAATTACTGCACTGACTCAGTTTCTCAGGCTAGCATAGGAAGTTTCCAGTACACAAAATGGTTCTGATGTCAAATGATAGTGCGTGTAATATGTGTGGTGTTATAAAACAATATGCGTGTAGTGTGTGCAGTGATGAGGAGTGTAAAATGAATTAACAGTGCAGCATTACCTTCTACATTTTTAAATAGCTTATATTATACACTAGATAAACCAAATGAGGTAGCACTGCTTTTTAAACAGAGTATGGAGGTTCCAATCTTTATCCACCAATCCTGACTTACATTTTCCATGGTTCCCCTAAGTTACTTCAGGCAAACACTGGGATCGTTCGTACTATAAGGGCATAGACAGCTAAATGTCCCACCATAATCATATTAAACCATTAAGTCAGTCATGAACAGAAAAGCCTTTACTTATACTCATTATACTCCTCATATATTTTAAGTTATCTGTTCTCTTCCTGTTTGCGAATGTACTGTGACACATTATGTGATGGGATCAGAGCTGACAGGCAGTATCAGTAGGTCTAGTTGATGATCCATATTTTGTGTACTTACACCTATTCATGTTAAAATACACTCCTGGAAATTGAAATAAGAACACTGTGAATTCATTGTCCCAGGAAGGGGAAACTTTATTGACACATTCCTGGGGTCAGATACATCACATGATCACACTGACAGAACCACAGGCACATAGACACAGGCAACAGAGCATGCACAATGTCGGCACTAGTACAGTGTATATCCACCTTTCGCAGCAATGCAGGCTGCTATTCTCCCATGGAGACGATCGTAGAGATGCTGGATGTAGTCCTGTGGAACGGCTTGCCATGCCATTTCCACCTGGTGCCTCAGTTGGACCAGCATTCGTGCTGGACATGCAGACCGCGTGAGACGACGCTTCATCCAGTCCCAAACATGCTCAATGGGGGACAGATCCCGAGATCTTGCTGGCCAGGGTAGTTGACTTACACCATCTAGAGCACGTTGGGTGGCACGGGATACATGCGGACGTGCATTGTCCTGTTGGAACAGCAAGTTCCCTTGCCGGTCTAGGAATGGTAGAACGATGGGTTCGATGATGGTTTGGATGTACCGTGCACTATTCAGTGTCCCCTCGACGATCACCAGTGGTGTACGGCCAGTGTAGGAGATCACTCCACACACCATGATGCCGGGTGTTGGCCCTGTGTGCCTCGGTCGTATGCAGTCCTGATTGTGGCGCTCACCTGCACGGCGCCAAGCACGCATACGACCATCATTGGCACCAAGGCAGAAGCGACTCTCATCGCTGAAGACGACACGTCTCCATTCGTCCCTCCATTCACGCCTGTCGCGACACCACTGGAGGCGGGCTGCACGATGTTGGGGCGTGAGCGGAAGACGGCCTAATGGTGTGCGGGACCGTAGCCCAGCTTCGTGGAGACGGTTGCGAATGGTCCTCGCCGATACCCTAGGAGCAACAGTGTCCCTAATTTGCTGGGAAGTGGCGGTGCGGTCCCCTACGGCACTGCGTAGGATCCTACGGTCTTGGCGTGCATCCGTGCGTCGCTGCGGTCCGGTCCCAGGTCGACGGGCACGTGCGCCTTCCGCCGACCACTGGCGACAACATCGATGTACTGTGGAGACCTCACGCCCCACGTGTTGAGCAATTCGACGGTACGTCCACCCGGCCTCCCGCATGCCCACTATACGCCCTCGCTCAAAGTCCGTCAACTGCACATACGGTTCACGTCCACGCTGTCGCGGCATGCTACCAGTGTTAAAGACTGCAATGGAGCTCCGTATGCCACGGCAAACTGGCTGACATTGACGGCGGCGGTGCACAAATGCTGCGCAGCTAGCGCCATTCGACGGCCAACACCGCGGTTCCTGGTGTGTCCGCTGTGCCGTGCGTGTGATCATTGCTTGTACAGCCCTCTCGCAGTGTCCGGAGCAAGTATGGTGGGTCTGACACACCGGTGTCAATGTGTTCTTTTTTCCATTTCCAGGAGTGTACATATACATATACCTTATGAGGAAGATGCAGTGAGGTACAATGTTTGTGGTACAGGAGTCTTTGATCCACAGTGGTAAAGTGCAAAACTATTTTTATATTATAATATATGTGTTGCAAATCGTGTATGATAAAAAGAATTTCGTATAATAGGGACCAACCAAATGATGCAGTGCATTTGTTAAGACACGACTTCCCATTCCGGAATATGGAGTTTGCCCCGACTGACCACTGGGTTTTCCTCAATCATTTCAGGCAAATGCCAGGATGGTTCATACTGAACTAAATGACTCACTCCTTACATTTGTTAATGGGGCTTGTGTGTTCTCCATGCACATCTTCAGAACAGGGACTGGAAACTCATTCGCAAATGCAGACTTTATCTTTTATTTCTCTATTGTGTTCCTGATTTCAAGTTTTGTCATGGGAAATATCTCATTGTGCTTTTTGGGTAAGCCATTGTGGGTGCTGCAAGTGTTTTAGGAAGCTTTCCTTGCAAATTCTCAATGATACCAGGGAAATAGTCTTTTCCAAAATTTACCAATTTCTGGGGATTTTCGATTATTCTGCCTCCCTATGCTTGATTTTATGTTATTATGTTTGTACCCACTTTTCCCATTTTCTTGTTTTGTGACAGCCCACATTTATTTGCTTTTATTTTCCACATTATATACTATTTTGTCATTGAATGATTTTTTTGCAGCAACCAGTACCTTTTGTATTTTTCTTTTACAGCAGGAATAGTAATTTAGGAACTATGGACTAGTGTTGTTCTTTTGTAAAGAACTGAGACATTTAAGCATCTGGGAGAACTTTCTGATACCTACAGTTATCCATCCATTTTCCTCAGCCGTTGCTCTCCAAGTACACGCTTTCGGAAATGCCTTCTCAATGTTTGAATCTAAAACAAATGGGAGTTGCAATATGGACAATTAAAAAAGCAGAAAATTCAACAATTCAAATGTGATCACCAATATCGCACTGGATGTATTTCAAGAAGAAGCAGACTTCCACAATACAGGATAAGGACTTTTGACAACTCATCAAGTGACTCATCAGATCAAGAAGAAGAAAACGACTGAAGAGAACTACACAATGATGAAGATGAAGAAGCACAATTCAAGATGCAAAACAAGGCAACAGATTCAAAGAAGAAGCATTTACTCAAACAGTGCGAAAGTCAAAGGCTACCACCAATTTCGAAGCTCTAACCATTTCCAAATTTTAAAAAATATACGAAAACCATGGAAACTGAAACCAACAAACCACAGGACAAGTCTCTGCAGGAGGACACTGTAACCAATGAGTGAGCCCAGACCAATCACAATAAGCTACTCAGGACGTCACCTGCAAAGGACTGTCGAATTAAAGAAACATATCCAAGGACCTAGCAAAGCAATATATTAAGACAATTAAATCTAATATCACTTTGACACAAATGAAAATCACACGATATGGGGAGAGAGAGAGAGAGAGAGAGAGAGAGAGAGAGAGAGAGAGAGAGAGAGAGAGAGAGAGAGAGAGAGGGGGGGGGGATTTCTGAATGCCCATAACATTCCCATATTTTTTATGTCTTTCACTAAGTTAATAATCTATGTACCTCAACAGTCACTGCAGTAAAATAACGAAACACTTTTTTCAACTTTTCAGTCAAGTACATTTTTGCACTGCATGCACTTCACAGTAACAGTTTCTTCTCTGTGTATATTACAAACAGGTTTCTTGCACATTACACAACACAATCTTGTTTTCCGATCTTCGTTTCTCTTGCAATCTTGACATCGTTGTGGCGTTGGTAACTTGGAATACTGAGTCTCGATCACTGCTGTAGGAACTACAATACCACAAGCTTTCAGTGCATCTTGTACATCTTTATGAAGACCATTGATATTTTTGGCTCTTCTTCCATGTTGCCTTTGCTAAGTCCAAATGCCAGTTCAGTCGTGAAGAGTTTACGTCAGCTTCGGTTATTCTTCTGCCATTCAGGAAATCTTTGAGTGTACAGAATATATGCATTCAGTGCTGCAATATCTATCATTTCCATGAAGATTCTTAGTGACCACTGCCTCATTCCTCTAACACAACTGTATTCTCTTGACATTTTGTCCCCATTATCTACAGCACCTTTGGTTTTGTTGTAGTGAAGTATGATTTCTGGTTTGTGTTCACTTTCTTCACCACTCACTTGTCTCTCATTATGCTGAGTAGAGTGTAGTATTACTGCATTTCCCTTCTTTGGAACATAGGAAACTAGGGTCAAGTCATTTGTGGAACCAAACATTGAAACTAAACATTATTGTAACGCAAGGTACCAACCAACGTCGTGTTTTGTCTTAGTAGTTCAGCAGCCTATGGAAAACTGGTGAAAAAAATTATCAGTTGTTACACCATGACCGTTATTCAGAAATGGTTCCATCAGATCCAAAACAACTCTCTGTCCTTGATTCACTCCTCGAGTACTGTCTACCATACCTGTGTAAATTTAGATCCATAATAAGTAAGATGTCTTCACATCGGCACAAACCCAAATTTTAATGCCATACTTGCCAGGCTTGCTCTTCATATAAACCCTAAAAGGGAAGTTTCCTCGGTATGTTGCTAATCGTTCATCACTAGTCATGTATTCATAAGGATAGAAGTTCTTGCACAAGTTAGATTGAAATTTGTCGAACACTACCCTGATGGCTTGTAGCTCGTCCTTGGTTTCTTCAATTCTCTGTGCTCTTGTGCTCTGTTGTCAAATCGCAAGAATTTCAGTATAGACAAAAATCGTTTTCTTGATATGGCAACAGAAAAGATTGGTTGCCGAAAGGCAACATTACCTCCCCCACAGATAGGAAGCACTTGTGCGATGTCCACGGGTTCGACCAGCTCCTATTAGAATTGCTAACACAGCGTACACTTCAGTTGCATTTATATCTCTCCATGTCGTTTTGTTCGAATAATGAGCTGTATTCCACAAAGAAATTACTCGTTTGGCTTCCCTGTTCGTTTCTTCTACAATGATGCTCACGATTTATGGTGAGATAAATAATAAAAATGACTGTTATTTTTTCATGCTTTTTTATTCCAGTCTATGATCACAAACGAATTGTTTAGACGATGACCGGTTTCAGTCTGTAATGACCATCCTCAGATCTTTTTTACACTATGTCCTAAAGTGATATGCCCATAATGGCATCGCCAAAACATGGACTTTAGGACACGGTGTAAAAAAGATCTGAGGATTGTCATTACAGACTGAAACCGGTCATCGTCTAAAGAATTCATTTGTGATCGTAGGCTGGAATAAAGAAGCATTTTACAGTATTGGATCACTGATGTACATGTGATTATGCTGCAGTTGGTGTTATTGTTTTGATTGGTTTTCCATAATTCACTGGGCCAGGTGTTACATTCAAAATGTTGCGACGTCGACGCCGCCCACCTTTTGGTGGTTCACTAGAAAATTGTAGTCCACTTCTAGAAACAAACAAATCTCGAGTTTCCTCCTCCTCCTCCTCCTCATCATCATCACCACCATCATCATCATCCGCTTCTTTTACTTGTCCACGTGACAACTACTCTTCGCCAGAAAGTCCTTTGGTCATCCTTACTTGCAGATGAAATACTGACTCGTGTAATGTCAGCTCAAGAGTGGACGTCAAATTCAACTCAACACTAGTAACCAGCAACAATAACAAACATGGGCAAAACACAACAAAGAAGATGAATGACAGATATATTTCCCAAAATCTTCTTTTTCTACAAATAAGAAAATAAGACGTTACATACCAAGTGGGGTAGTCTCACAATCCCACCAATAAATGACTTGAATAACAATGATAAAGCCAAAAAAATTGGACAGTCATGAGTGTGAATTCAATGTCAATCATTTTAGTACAAAGTCATGAAACCACAGGCATATGGCCCTTCATATAACATTATTATAGGGAAAAAAAAATCAACCTGGGGTAGTCAAAATACCCCACTTGGTAATGCGAGGGTTAATTGTGGAACAACCAAAGGAAATTGGGGTGCAGTTGTCTTGTACTGCTTCCTTTCCGTTTTTTGTAATTCAGACTTAAGCATTTTTACACGACAACATTAAATACAACATAAATTTTAATCATTCTAGGTTTTTATTTAGTTTTCCAGTTTAATATTTCTTATCACTCATTTCTAGCAGAATTTTTAAGTGTATTATTTTTTTGCAAAATTACAAAATAACTGTGTAAAATGGCGATTTTATATTAAAAAAAAATTGATGGGTATAAATTTTGTTTCAGTGTTACATATTTCAGTTTAGGAAGCAGGATGTACAGGACAATCTCTCATAACATAATTAGTATTTTCTGTCAAAGCTTAGGATCCCTATGTAGTGAAACAAGTGCTGTATCATTTGAGAGAGACAGAGGTGAGAGAGTGTGCCGGGACATACCCCAGTTCACTGCCAAAAAACGCCACATCGTTATACCACGCCTGTATGTAGCATATGAAGTATTGTGCCAGAATCTAAGAATTAAATTAAAAATTAAAGTAACTTTTCCAAAGTTTGTCAACATATGCTTCAGTATATTAATATTTAAACTGTTAAAGCTTCGAGTGATCAGAGGAACCGGTTTCCCTAAATAAGTTGTCGTAAATAACAAATAAGTGACACTAAATAATAAAGCTAGAAAGCCAAAAACTGCACAGAATGTCCAAAGGTATGTCAAAATCAACTGTTGCAAGTCTCAGCTTGATTGGAGCAATAACTTGGTCAAAATTGGTGTTTTTACAAAAAAACTGATGAGGCTAAATACGGGGCGTGTTTTTTAAGTAAGATCTGTTTGAACGTAAGTACACAACGAAAGGTTATTTCAAAAAAGTAAATTTATTTTCTGAATGTACATACTTCACTCTATTTTTCGACATAGTTGCCAAGTTTGTTGAAACACATATCATACCTCTCAACCAATTGTAAAATATCCTCTTCATAAAAACTTGCCACCGGGTCTGATAACCAAGAGTTCACTGCCGTTTTCACATCGTCATCATTGTAACAGTTGCCACTGAGGTGTTGTTTGAGGTGGAGGAACAGTTGGTAATTGCTTGGTGCAAGATCAGGACTGCAGAGTGGGTGGTCTAAAACTTCGCAGCCAAAACTGTCCAATAAATCGCGGGTCTGACCTGCAGTGTGAGGTCTTGCATTGTCATGGAGAATGACAATTCCCTTTGTCAGCATGCCACATCTTTTGTTTTGAATCGCTCTGTGTAGCTTTCTCAGGGTTTGGCAGTTTGCTTCCACATTGATAGTGGTTCCTCATTGCATAAAGTCGACCAACAAAACACCATGCCTACCCCAAAACACCAACGCCATGATTTTGCCCTGGGACAGAGTCTGTTTGGCCTCCACCTTTACAGGTGAGTGTGTGCCTCCCCATTCCATGCTCTGTTGCTTCGATTGGGGCATGATGTGCGAAACCCATGTTTCGTCTCCAGTTATGATCTGACTCAAGAAGCCATCACCTTCTTCATGATAACAAGTCAAGAACTTCATCGCACACTCAAATCTTTGGTTTTTGTGGTCTTCTGTTAGGAGTTTCGGGACCCAACGGGAGCACAGTTTCCTAAACTTTAGGTGTTCAGAAACAACGTTGTACAGCACTGATCTCAACACATCAGGAAATTCGTTATTGTGAAGCGCCTTTTCTCACGAATCCTTGCTTCAACTTAAGCCACCAAATCATATGTAATCAAAGAAGGGCGACCAGAGCAGTCACGGCCATCTTTGAATTCTCGTGCCCACTTATGCACTTTGCTTTCACTCAAAACAGTATCACCGTACACTTCACAAATCTGTCAATGAATTTCTGCAGCAGACAGGTTCCTTGCTGACAAACACCGTATCACTGAGTGAACCTCACACGTGGGGGAGAGTTGATAGTCTTAAATATTTTGAAAGTACAGAACAGAACCATACAGGTTAGCTACAGAGCTGAAACTGAACACAGTAGTTCCCGAGGCATGCCAGTACACGATGCACACGCTCATTGCGGTATGCGCGCAAACTACTAGTGTCTACAACAAAATGGACCTTACTTATAAAACACATCTCGTATTAGACTTAGAAAACTGAAAATTGGTATGAAGCATCAGTTTGATATAAAAACCTTAACTATGTGACCTCCAATAGTTTTCGAGTAATTTACTGAAAACTAAATTTGGAACAAAAACGTCCTTATTTGTAATAGATTAAGTATCATTGATATTAATGATAGAAATTTCTGATTATGGCACCTGATGAAACCAATTAAATAATAAAGCTCTAACACGTTTCAAGACTTTGATGTACATTATAATCAGTACAAGGTCTCTTAAAGTTGTAGTTCTGAGATCACGTTCTACTGTCAGTTATGTTCTAAAAATTCTAGCCAGCAAAGTTTAAATACAGTCGAGCTGTTTCTGTAATTAAAGGTAACTTTACTCCATTCATATAAAAATTAGGAAGACTGTAAACTGATACACAACAGTGTTATAAAAATATGCATATCCGAGAAAGTGGCCATTTAGTTGCTGCTACTTGGGCATGCAGCAGAAGATGGCAGATGTTCCCTTCGGCTGTTCGCTATGCCCATATATAAATACGGTCTGACAGACAGCCAACCATACATTCTGTGTCAAAGTTGATACAGCGAAGTTGTCCACACGCGGCATATGAGCTGGCGTCCCTTAGGGATTCGTGTTAGGCCAGTACTGTACAACCTGTACACCACCCACACACTGACTGCCCCACAGACACATACAGCTCAGTATGTCGATGACACAGCATTCTTTGCCAGACGAATACTCACCCACTGACTACAGAACATCCTAAACAAAACAGAAACATGTTCCAGGAGATGGCGAATCACTGTCAACTGTGACAAGACCCAAGCGCTGATGCTTACACAGAGGAAAGGAAAATGTTCCCCAGCACATCGTCGGAGGGAAAACATCCCTCTTAGACTACACAAACGCGAAATTCCCTGGAGAGGGACGGCTAAATACCTTAGTGTAACACTTGGCCAACGACTGGGCAGGAGAGCACACATCGGGGGGGAGGGGGGGGGTGCACCAGGTTAAATGAGTAATACCCCCAGGTAAATAGCAGTAGCAGCCTTGCAGCTACAACAGGAATAAGGTTCTACTGTACACTAGTGCGACCAATATTCACATATGTCTGTCCTATGTGGGGATATGCAGCTAAGATACACATTGCGCTGCTGCAAAAAACACAAAACAGGGCACTGTGACGGGCATTACACGTCCCCTCCCAGTTTCCCGTGGCCGACACACACTAAATGGTTCTTTTGCTTCTGGAAACTTGTGCAATAGTACCTATTCCAGTTCAAATCTTCATACTGTGCACATTGCACACAACTTGTGACATACTGATTGATATCATTCTTCTTTTCCTCCACCAGTACTTCTCTGCCACTCTCCGATTTGTCAGCATCCCTCATATCCTGACAAGATGTGATCATACATTTCATGGAGTACTTATTGCTTCAGTTCTGCTGCACAACCATCCGTGGTCCTAATTTCATTTCTCTAAACAATAACCCATCATGTCTGCCAGACTGTTGTGGCTCGCCAAACTGTTGTCGCTCGCCAAACTGTTGTCGCTCGCCAAACTGTTGTCGCTCGCCAAACTGTTTGCGCTCGCCAAACTGTTTGCGCTCTGCGTTGGTGCTCTGTGGTGTTCGCCATTCCACAAGGTCTTGATATACCGTATTTACTCGAATCTAAGCCGCACTCGAATCTAAGCCGCACTTGAAAAATGAGACTCGAAATAAAGGAAAAAAATTTTCCCGAATCTAAGCCGCACCTGAAATCTGAGACTCGAAATTTAAGGGGAGAAAAAAGTTAAGGCCCCACCTCCAAATCGAAACAAAGTCGGTACATTCTAATATGAGACACAATTTAGGTCGAATGAATGACGATGCAGCTACAGTAGTTTGGTTCGAGTCGTAAGCTTAGCAGTTAAGCTTTACCAGGTAGCCATTGCTATGCGTCAGGCGCTCCGTCCGTATTTATACGGGTACCCTTCCTTTTTCACGTGCTTCGTCTGGTTTGAATCGATTGCTTATTTTGCTTTGAGCTGATAAGTGCCGTTTTCTTTGTTATAGGTGTTTACGTCACTCTAAGCTGAAAATGCATTACTGTACTGTGTCATGCTTTGTTTGTCGCATTCTGATAGTGCGTGTTTACGGCCTGTCGCCGCTCGCGGCATGGTTTGCTCTTGTGCGCGCTACTGCTGCTTACAATTAAAACAAAGAGAGGAATTGTCTCATAACCGAAACAACGGCAAGAGACTGCTATTTGTTGTTAACTTACACTGCTGCTTTCTTTGATAATGATCAACAAGAGCCAAATAATAGACTGCGTATGATAGAACATTGTTCTGAATGAGAGTTAGTCGAAAATTTTTCTCCGTTTGAAAATCTTTGCGGCCGCTTCTTTAGTACATCAAATTCTGCACAGAAATTAGTCATCTTAGATTTGAAAATCTAGTCAGTTGCCATGCTTCATTTCTGACTGTATCACTATTAGGCATAAGAATAATACGAATATAAACTTGAAACGATACGTATATTCTTCCGCGTTTGCTGTTGTCTCACTCTAATTTCGTAGTTTATTAGGCAGACAGGATTTAAATGAGATAGCAGCAAACACGAAAGAATACATGGCAAAATGTTTATATTCGTATTATTCTTACGGTGAAGAGAATACTGCATGTGATTCACATTTCATCAGGTTTCTATTAGCAACCATCTCTTCTCACATGTAGGAAAAAATTCAGAACGTAGAGTTGGCCATATTGACAAACATCCCAAACAGTCTTGCCAGTCGGATTTTCGTATTACATTGAAATTCTGCTACATTCGGAGATGAACAATACGGAATTTGTATTTACTTCGTTGAGTAATGTATGAAAATGCCGTGGTCGAAACTCGGGGCGGAGAAAAAAGCTCATCTTCCACATATTTTTTTTTATTCATTTACTGACGCAGAGGTTTTGGCGCCAGTATTTATCTTTGTGCTTACAAAGCATGCCCGTGTAGCGCTACATATATTCGACGGCAGAAGTTAGTTGTGGCGGCACCTACCAACATTTTTCAGAACTTCCGCTTGCTTTGCACTCGCTTCTAAGCCGCAGGCGGTTTTTTGGATTACAACAACCGGAAAAAAAGTGCGGCTTAGATTCGAGTAAATACGGTACCACTTACTACTGCCATCCTCTTACAAAGCCCATCCGCATTTTCCTGTTCCTTCTGTGGTTTGTGGATTATTTCCTACTCAGATTCACTGTGTTTTAATTCCCATCCCGTTAGTCTACTTGAACTTCCTCCCATACAGGTTACAAAGGAAGTATGTTACTCTGTACGCCAAACTAAGCATTTCTCTCTCTGTTATAGAATAATTCTTTTCCACTCCATTCAGCTGTCTTGATGCAAAGGCAATAGGTTGTTCGTGACCCCCAGCCTCTTGGCTTAAAACGCACCCAAGAGCATAGTTCACATCACATGACAATATAAACTCCTTCAGAAAGTCTGAAAATACCAGAGCTGGAATCTATGCTAAAACCTTCTTTAACTTGACAAACACTTCCTGACAATCCTTAAACCACATAAACGTAACACCCTTCATCAACAACTGTCTAAGCAGTTGTCCAATTTCCTCATATCCCTTCACAAACTTTCTATAACAATCTGTGAGACCCATGAAAGATTTAACTGCTTGGTTGCTCTTTGTTGTAGAAAATTTTAGACAAATCTAGGATCAGTTCTTAGACCATCCTTACTAATCACATGACCTAGATAGTTGACTACTTCTAGTGCAAAGTGACCTTTCTTGGTACTTAGTGTCATATGAGTGGCCCACAATCTCTTTAATACTTCTCTCAGTCGTTGTCTTTGCTTCTGCATATCTCTTGAAAAGATGATTATATCATAAAGATGCACCGGGCACTAACAATGTCTCAGTCGTTTTGGTACTCTGTCCAGTAATTGCTGGAATATTTCCACTTCAGTTTCACTCTGTCCTCCGTAGCAACTTCTAACTGATAATATCCACTCTTGAAGCCCAGTGTACCGGCATTGTTCAGATTACATAGACTTCTTCGGTACATTTACAATTCCTGGCCCCCAGGGTCTACTCTTTCTCCTCTTATATCATCACCCAGTTGTTAATTAATAAATTCTTCCATAATTGGTTGCAGTGATCACAGTATTCTGTATAATATCAGATATACCAGTGCTTCATCTACATCTACAAAGATACTCTGCAAATCACAGTTAAGGGCCTGGCAGAGGGTTCATTGAACCACCTTCACAACTCTCTATTATTCCAACCTCGTATAGTGCACGGATAGAATGAACACCTGTATCTTTTGTACAAGCCTCGATTTCCCTTAATATTTTTGTATTAGGAGGAGAAAGTTGGTGATTGAAATTTTGTGAGAAGATTCCTCTGCAATGAAAAATGCCTCTTTTCTCTCTCTCTGTCTCCCTCCCCCCCTTTTTTTAAGTGATGTCCACCTCAAATCACTGTATCATTTCAGTGACACACTCTCCCCTGGTTCGCGACAATACAAAATGTGCTGTCCCTCTTTCAACTTTTTCGATGTACTCTGTCAACCCTATCTGCTATGGACCCCACACTGCATAGCAGTATTCTAAAAGAGGATGGACAAGCATAGTGTATGCGGTCTCCTTGGTAGATGTGTTACATTTCCTAAGTGTCCTGTCAATAAAATGCAGTCTTAGGTGAGCCTTCCCCATAACATTTTCTGTGTGTTCCTTCCATTCCCTGTTGGAATCCCTCGTTGTGTTACAGACGTAGCAGGCAAGGGCCCCTGCAGGAAAAACAGATCTTGAAATTCTACCAACAGGTCCTCCATCTGTGTTTGCTCTATTTCCAAAAAGCTTTAGTTTTTCATGGAGTGCAGTCCTAGTAGTATCCTGTGCCCTCCTACATCTCCTGTGCAGCAATCTTCCTCATCTGGAATGTCCAATGTGGCCAGTAGTATTCCTTTCAACAACTTAACCTGACTGGAGCCAAAGTTATTCACAGTGATGATTATGGTCTTGTCTCCATCACTCTCTTTTACACTTACAATACTACTTCTCGCCAAACATCATACTGCATTCCAATACATCCAATTCCTCACTATCCTCCAGCAGTTCCAGTATACACAACATATCATGTGGTAAGTCAGACTCTACATTCACCCATAATGACTTGCTGGTGCAACTCAACACAGTCGTGTGAATTAAACGTTAAGTTTTAATGTCATTGCTTGCGATCTAACTGGATTATCATGTATACTAAATGATCCTTGAAACACATTAACACTGACAACAGCTTCCCCTAGCCAGAATGTCCTCCAACTAAGCTCCACTATATGTGGTTAAAGGTCAATTATGGCATGATGTTGATGTGGAAACAGGTTAATGCCATGTCTGTATCTTCCACATATTAAAAGTAGAGATACAAACACAATTTCATTCTGTTACAGATAAAATTTTTGTATAGCCTACTTAAATTAAAATGAGTCTGTTTCTGTGGTCTGTGCAGTGACCTGCAGTAAGTTTTATACTTTGCAGCAATTGTGTATTGTGTTAAATGTTCAGTGCAGGCCATTTGCTGCCACCCAGGATTCAGCGTGGAAGAACTATGTAAACAGTAGAATGTCATGTATGTGTAATAGTATGGTATTTGCTTAGTGATATGTTTACTGTTGCATTAACTATTGAAATGTGGTAGGTAAAATAAGAGGGAGGTGTAACTTCACAGGGAATTTTCGATGACGTGACAGACACCATCTATACTGAAGAAGTCAAGAGGCCATAATTTACTATTTGCCAGGACCTCTACATCTTGAGGGATTTTGGGATTAATGATAATCAGTAAGTCACAGTAAAGCATTGACTGTGCATGTTAGTTCTGATCACACTAAATCACTTGATCTGCACATACAAGAGCATACTGACCATAATTTCCAGTCTGCAAGTACACATTCTTCTTGTGTTCATTGAAAGAAATCTTTGTACACTCTGTTTATTCAGCGGTACCATGAACTATGATTACAAATAAAAGTTTTGTGTTTTTAACTGATTCAATTGTAATCAGAAAACGTTCAAATGCAAAACATAATAATATTCCTGAAATAACCATTTTCCTGTCATAAACAACACTAGAGCAGTTCAGAGGCGACCTGTACAGTAAGTTCCCATTACATGGTCTTTTGCCCCAACTTTTAATAATCAGAATTAATTGCTTGCCACAAAGGCAGAAAATAATCTCACCACTTGCCACGCGGTTTTGTTAACATAATGTGTGGCACACAAACAGTTACTTCCATGAAATCTAGGCAATCTAGGACGGTGTACAGTGCTAGCGAGTCCACTTCCTATTTGCACCGAAAACATGCATTTAGTTGCAGCCTGGCTGTGACGTGACGAGGCAACGTTTAAGTCGGAATATTATTTCGCATGCTTGGCATGCTCCTGACTTTTTGCATGTGGCCTAACTTTTAATGCAGATTTTTTTGCAGTATCTTAATATGACTCTGATTTCACTACATGATGTTTAAGAATGATGGTTTTCTGGGCAATATCCAACACTACTTTAGATGTTTAATGTTGCTAGACAACCAGAGATAAGGTACATTATTGAAATACGAATGTTTTAGGAGTTTAATTGGAGAACTGGAGGGAGATTTGATAAGACCAAAGGTAAGAAAAGAGAGATTTGAGATCAACAGGAAGTGTACATATGCAGTTGTTCTTGCATGCTACTCACACAAACAGAAAAGGAGGCATGTGATAATGATACATCACACACCGGAAGGCGGCTTGCGAAGTACCTGCATAGAAGTAGCAGTAGAAGAGTTCGGGATAATTCTTCTGTTACTGATAAACACACGCCTTGATTTGCAACAATAGTGAAGTCAAAACAACCAAGAATAAAAATAACATTCCAAATGCACTAACTATTCACTACAAAATTCATTATTTGAATACTCCCAAGAACTGACAGAAAATTAAGTACATAAAATTCATTAGTTGAAACCTAGAACCTTGTAAGTACTCTTCGCAAAATCTAAATGAATGCAACACAGTCACTATAACAGTTTTGTATAGCTCAAAGGCCTGCTGCAAAGTCTTTCAATTGGACTTCAGCGACTTGCTTGCAACAATGAACCTCTATGCACCTATTTGATACAGTCATACTTATATTTCTCCATTAAAAGAAAAACAAACACTTGATTCTGCTTTAATAATAAAATTATTACTTACAAGAGATCAAAAAATAACTATTTATTAGCTTAAAAATACATGAGTATTCACAAAATCACAGCATGTTTCAGTCATATAAATTACTCAAAAACCACTGATAAATATAATATAATCACTCAAACTGTGACCTTTTCCTGCTGCCACTTGCCCCAACTGAAGTTAGCACTTGTGCGCTGCTAGTACGGAGTGCCCATTAGAATTTTCGTCTGTTTGTGAGAAAGTACAATTATTTAAACAAGTAGTACATAATGACATTTTCAGTATCACTACACAGCACAATTTAAACAATACATCATTATACGCTTCTTTAAAATGAGTACATCAGTTTATATCACCTGGTCAAAAGCATCAAAATGAAATCAATCAATCAATCAATCAATCTCTCTCACTCTCACTCTTAACCATTGTGCCTCCTTGGTCAGTCTGTCAACTTCTGTTCACCAAATAAAGAGATGATACTCCATTTGAGTTATATAGTGAGGGACTAGCAATATCCTTATGTGGGTTGTTGTGACACTTTAAACTGGATCCAAAAAAGTTTGTTACCCAATCTTATAAAAAAAAAAACAATACTTTCCTCCATATCTCAAAAGTACCACAATAGTGTACAGACTCATAGAGTCAAGCTCGTGAATGTTATGCCTGTGAAGCAAGCACAGAGAACCATATCAAAATATTCAGGGTCTTTGGAATATCAACAGTTGCACTACTTGTAACAATGGAGTTGTGTCCTTCACATACAGGGTTTGGACAAAAATATGGTGACACTGTAAGAAAGGCATGCTTGCACAAAAAAATGCAAGTCAAGCGTGCAGGTTATGCTGTTGTGTTTAACCATGAATGGCACCTGTTCAATTTCTTCAATATGTTTCAAGTGTCAGTCATGGTCTGAACATTGTTCTGTGTAGCTGAGTGCATTATGTCTCAGCTGAGCAAATTCAACATGAGCAAATTATTGGCGCTCCTATGGTGGGTGCTTCCATAACCAAGGTAGCTGAAGTATTTGGTGTTTCAAGAGGCACCATATCGAAGATTTATACCGCACAAAGGTAAAGCGGAAAATAATAATCTGCTAAGTCACAACGTGAATGAAACTGCAAACTATTGTGTCAGACAGTCACTGAAACAGATTGGAGTGAAAAATAAAGAGGACAACAGGGCAAAGGTCACTGCAGAACTGGAGGTCCCACTTACAAACTCTGTCAAGCACCAAAACAACACGAGGGGAGCTACAGAAGCACGGAACTACAGAGAGAGCTGGAATTCCAAATCCACTCATCAGTGATGCACTGGAATATGTAACAATGGAAAGTTATGTGGTCAGAGGTATTTGGGCAGCCATATCAAGATATTCCATGGGCCCCATGATTACTCTCACAGGTCGTATTACTGCGGTGGATTATATGACCATTCTGACTGATAAGGTCCATCCCATGCTACAATGTTCTCAATGGTGAATGTGTGTTCCATGATGACAGGCCAACTGTTCACTTAGCTTGCTTTACCTGGGAATACTTTCGTGAGCACGAGGATGAATTGTCACATCTGCCCCGGCCACCACTGTCACAAGATCTCAATGTTATTGAGCCTTTTGATCTACTTTGGAGAGAAGAGTGTGAGATCACTATCCATCTCCATCACTCTTATCTGAAATTGCCATTGTTTGGCAGTAAAAACATAAGACTCCCTGAAAACCGTACAGGATCTATATTTATCCATTCCGAGATGACTGGAATCTGGTTTGATTGCCAACAGATTTCCTACACTGTACCGAGTTTGTGGTTCCATATTTTTGTCCAGTACCTGTACAACAACCAACCAATTACTGTTTAAAGAAATAAGATTTTTTGAAGAAGGGAAATGTGAGAACATTCGAAGTGTTTCCTGATGTCCAAGATGAACTAAATATGAGGTGCTTTCAGCCAACATACAGACAAACAAAGCACATACATGCAAATGTAAGACAAAGAAAGAACAACATTTTGTTGTTAAAGTGGGTACTAGAAAGAACTCCTGCATGGCATCAGAGTTCTTAATGTAAACACAATTTGCCTCAATACACATCAGATATATAAATACCTGACACTGGTTGAGATAAAAGTATGTGGGGAACGCTGAACTACTTAACTGTAAGGACTTCTGCGAAAATAAACTAATTTTGTTGTATAATTACATTTCCGCCATGTGTAAGCATAAGACTTCAACTAGAAAAAAAGATGGCAATAAAAGCCCTACACTGCATACTTGGGCAGCACTGCAAAAGCATGGCTAGAAATAAAATATTGGACCACAGATGTAACAAAACAGCCCTTTTAAGTTTTAGAACACAGATTCTTCCACAAAGTTGGTCCCTTTGCACTGTACAAGAACTGTTGTGGTCTTCAAATCAAAGACTGGTTTGATGCAGCTCTCCACACTAGTCTATCCTGTAAGTCTCGTTGTCTCTGTGGAACTGCTACCTCTTCTCTATTTGAATCTGCTGCCTATATACACCTCTTGATCTCCTTTGACAATTTTTACCCTCCCACATTTTCCTCAGTTACCACACTGACAATGCCACGATGTCTCCGGACGTGTCTTAGCAACTGATCACCTTTATGTCAATTCACGGCATAAATCCCCCCCCCCCCCCCCCCCCCCCAGTTTGTTTCAGTACCCTATCATTAGTTATTTGATCCACCGTCTAATCTTCAGCATAAAATTTCAAAAGCTTCTATTCTTTTCTTGTTTGAAATGTTTACTGTCCATGTTTCACTTCACTTCCGATAAGACCACACTCCAGAAGAAGAACATTATTGAAATACATTCAGAGTTAAGGAAATTCTTTTATTCAAAAATGTTTTTCTTACAATTACCAATATGCATTTTGTATCCTCTCTATTTTGGCCATTAGCTCTACTACTTTAAGTGTCCAATTTCATAACCTAATTCCCTCAGCATCGCCTGATCTACATTCCATTAAGCTTGGTTTTGTTTTATTGGTGTTCAACTTATAACCTCTTTGCAAGTCCTTTGCCGTCCCCATCGGAATTACAAACTCATCAACAAAACTTTGAAGTTTTTTATTTCTTTTCCTGAACTTTAATTCCCTTTCCAAATTTCTCATTGGCTTCCTTCACATTTTGCTCAATGTACATACAATGAATAACATCATGGACAGGCTACAACCCTGACTCACTCCTTTTTTTCCAACTACTGCTTCCCTTTCATGTCCTTCGACTCGTGGCTGCAATCTGGTTTCCGTACAAGTTGTATATAACCTTTCACTATCTGTATTTTATGCCTGCCATCTTCAAACTTTCTAAGAATTTAGTCAACATTATCAAAAACTTTCTCCAAATCTGTCAATGATATAAACATAGGTTGCCTTTCTTTCATCTATCTTCTGAGATGATTCGTAGAATCAGTATTTCCTAACATGTTCCTACATTTCCTTGGAATGATCTTCTCCAAAGTCGGCCTCTGCCAGTTTTACCATACTTCTGTAAATATTACACATCAGTATTTTGCAACCATGACTTATTAAACCAATACTTTGGTAACAGTCACACCTGTCAGCATCTGCCTTCAGAATTACTATATTCTCCTTTATGTCTGATGGTATTTCACTTGTCTCCCACATCCTGCACACCAAGTGGAATAGTTATATCATAGCTGGGTCTCCCAAGGGTCTCAATAATTTAAGGGAATGCTGTTTACTCCAGGAGTGTTATTTTCAGTTACAGTTTTCACTGCTCTGTCAAATTTATCTTCTTGTATCATAAGTCTCTCCCCACGCCCCCCCCCTCCTCCTCCTCCTCACCATCACTGGTACCACCTCTTTCCTCTAAGGGGTATCATTTTCCCCTAATTACACACCCTCCTTAAGCCTTGTATTTCTTCTTCAGATATCCCTGTTGTGTCATTTTGCACATTATGTCAATCTTTTTGTGTGTGTGTGTGTGTGTGTTCCTTTTTGTCTGCTTCATCATCTACATTTTTATATTTTCTCATTTCATCAATTAAATTCAGTTCTCGTGTCATATTGAAGGATTTCTACTGGGCCTTATCTTTTCACTTACGTGATCTTCTGCTGCCTTCGCTATTTTATCTTTCAAAGCTACCCCATTTTTCTTCTATTGTATTCCCTTTCCCTGTTCCTGTCAATCATAGGACATCGCTCCCTCTGAACCTCTCAACAACTGCTGGTTCTTTCCATTTATCTAGGTTTATACAAGAATACCAGTAAGGTAGAAGATTAAAAAAAAAAAAAAAATTGACAAGTGTCACCCGTTCCACACAAAAGGTCATATCCATATAGCCTGTCCACTGAAAGATGATATATCTTCAGTGGCAATAACTTGCACAGTACATTGGTATTACTACTGTATTACTAATGCAAACCTAGTCCGCAAACAGATCTCCCATGCCATATCCACACACACCCCTAATCCTGACCAACTCAGGATCCAGCTGCAAAGGAGCAATGTCCCCCCCCCCCATCCAAAAAAAACTGAAGGGTATCCTTCCCTAGTATTATTTCTTTATCACAGTGCCCATACATGAGGAGTGTCCTACATACAATCCCTCCCATTCCTTTCAATGTGGTACCCCATGGGTCACACTCTCCTGGAAGCTCTAAGTGGAGGCTTCGTCCAATACCCTTTCTTGTCCTTATCAAAAGTGTGTCACCTGTGAGGGGAGTCTTGTCACATGAGCTCTGCTGTAATTTCAAGTACAGCACTTTACATATGCATGACCACCAACAGCCCTCCAGCCAAAGGAATGGTCACTGCCGAACTGTGGCTGATAGTAGATAGTGGTAACTGTGAAAACTTCTTTTTGTGGAAAAGTCTACAGACAACCAACTATACTGAAATTCAAGAGAAACTGCTTCAAAGCCAACTTTTATGCATAATTGTTAATTATAAATTTCTGATTAGTACAAGTGATGTGTATGTCATTTAGCCAGTTTGACTTTTATCCAATCAAAAAAATTTTCATTTGGTCACATGATGAGGCTACCAGGAGCAGCAGGTAGACTTCTCAATCTGACTTTGCTGTGGCCCACGGTTTACTGTTTTCCAACCTGATACCTTTGTGAGACACTATGAAGCTTCCTATGGGGGAAGTCATTAGGGAAGCTAATGTGAAAAATATTAGTGAACTATGTAAATCCTTTGGTTAATCTCTAGAGCATACCACTTAAAAATAAATGGCAACAGTAGAGCTGTGTTAGCTGCTGCAAATGAATTCCTTTTTGCCTCTTACTTCAGCCTATCTGCATGTTCAAGCCCTTATGCTATTGCTGACAAGATCCTATCATATCTGAACCCATACATTGGTACTGTTTTCCATCTCCTTACAGGCTACACAGATAACATGGAACTTGATAATGTTTTGGATAGAGAAACTGTAAAACACTGGCAAAGTAATGGTATACAACTGTGGTTCTGAAGTTACAAGGGTTCTCAATTAAATTTAAAGCCTTAAAACATGACAGATTGAGATGCATTACCTGTTTCACATTACCATTATTATTTCAGAATAACTTGAAAACTAGTCTGAAGCTCCTTGGCACTACTTTTTGTTGGCAGTCCTTATGCTCCAGTTTATTGAATACTTAATGGCATGTACAAACTGTGTTAGTGACAACTAACACATCAGTACTACAAATTACAGAACTATTGACAGGTACTTACATTCAGGAGGTGTGTTGTACTACCGATAGGCCCACAAAAAGTGAAAGTCATTACACTATTCTATTATCGAGTTGGCCTAAGAAGACCCCTGGCAGCTGCAGTGGGCTGGTTGCAACAGGTAACACAATTACATGGACTAATCTCGAAACACGATTTTGTAAACATCTCTATATCAATTTCTCATTGTTGTCATAGCTCTACAGTTGTCTACTGTTTTCGCCTGCAGCCTTTTGCACATCGCAGTTGAAAGCTGGCAACAGCACTGCTAACTTTCAGTGATCTTTTGACGATTCAACTATAGCTTTCTGAATAGTTAGTTCCATCCTCAAGAACGAGGAGAAAAGATGGAAAAGGTAACAAATGGAGCGCAGGTCACTCAGACTCCAGGATGACAGGAATCACCTGTAGTGCATATGAAGGTAGCCAAAGATCAAGGGGGAAATGTCAGAGAGAGAGAGAGAGAGAGAGAGAGAGAGAGAGAGAGAGAGAGAGAGAGAGAGGGGGGGGGGGGGGGGGTCAGAGATCATGCCTCCAATGAGTAAATGATGATGATGGTGATGATTACAGGTACAAAGAGACTATAACATCTAGGTTATCAGTCCCTTGTTGCACTGGAAATTCATGTAAAATGATGTGGAACGAGAAAAGGAGAACTGACAGCTCCTGAATATGTGGTCTTGTCAGCATCATTGAAAAGTCACATTACTGTAGCAAGTCAGCTGGTTTAAAGTGAGATCAGAACCCAGGCAGCTATAAACTGAAAAGTACTCTAAGAAGGGTCATCACAGACCGTACTACTAAAATGAGTGAGTAAAAGAAGACTGTACAGACTAGAGAGAAATAAAATACATACACAAAAAATTTAACAATGCATTACAGTGCAGAGGTAGAAAGTAGCAGGAGACCACTCGGGCACTCATCACAGGGACAGCTGCCAATCACACACCTCTGTGGCAGACAAGGTCTAACGAGCTCAGTACTGATGGTGCTGCCAACCCAAAGGCAACACATCCATCATCAAAGTGGGATAAAATCAAAGCTTTGTAGAATAGCAAAAGAATCTTTCATTCTGCAACCCAGGAGGTGCTGCTGAGAAATATGAGGATATTAAAATTCCTCATGTAATTTGTCTTGAGCTGGCATTCATGTGGTAACCATGTTAAATCAAAGGCCTACAAATTTGAATGTTCCAACAACTTCAAGCAACTGGTTACCGAAGTAAAGTTATGGGAGCACATCCACAGTCCTCAGCCTACAGAAGTGCACAAAGCGAGTTTCCAGGAAGAAACCTGATAGCCGTGATTCAAGGCCTAGTCCCCCAGTTTGCTGTACATATATTGGTTGCTGAGGGTTGACCTATCCAGACTCTGAAGAGTTAGGAATAGAAAATTATGGACAAAAACAGTTTAGCAACCCTAGAAGCCCCACTCACGCAGAGTAGATAGGATGCGATGGCACCAGATGGCAATGCATGCTAGTCGATAGGAGCACTGCACAATTATTGCATTGGTCACCAAATAAGAAGCCACCATCTTAAAACCATCCAAATCTTAAGATTGGGTACAAACTACAGGGTGACTTTATGTCAAAATTACAAGGTATTTTACGTCTCCTGCAGGTCGAAGAACACAACAACTAGACGTTGGCAATGTGTGAAAGCACTGTGCACTGCAGATTTCAGCTGAGAACACAGAGCTACTTTGATGAAATTGCAATAAGTGTTCTCTGGCTTCCAGGCACCAACACAGTTGTCAACTGACCATTCTTTCAAATGATTTATACATCCAGTTCATTGGGAGACAGGTCGATAATTATGATACTGCAGTGCCTGTGCTATTCCAAATACGATGCAAAGTTCCTTTGGACATACACAGGCACTAGACATTTTCAGCTGTCCACATCGAGGTATATCAACAACACCTGTTGGCAGCTGAGGGTTTCAGTCAGTCACCATTTATTCCAGGGAAAAGCTGCACGGTCATCTACAGTATCTGTTCTTTCGAGAACAGTTACTGTCTTCATATACATAACTGTTTCTTGGTTTAACCCGATTCTTTTTGTCTCCAGCTTTACTCAACTGTTAAAACTACTTGAAGTTATTTGTTTCTGAAAAAACCAATTTTCAATTTTTTACTATCATTACTTCTAGTAACTAATACAGACTGAAGAATTCTAATGAAGATGGGGTAATAGATCAAAACCGATGTGGGGGATGAAGCTACGGCAGAAATAAGTTTTGTTGTCTCCAGCAGGGATTACTAAGGTGAAGCACATGGGCACGGTGACAGCTAGCAAAAGGCCTCAAGTTGATGACTTTCCTGTAACGTCAAGTTTGGATGCATGTTTTTCACACTGAAGCAATCACAAAATTAAGGGGTCAGTTATTACCCCAAGTTTATACCATGTCACTAAAATTATATCGATCAAATTTGTCTATTCTCAGAAACATTGTGCACATTTTCTCCTTATATGAATTCTCAAGTTTGTTGTGACTCCTCCAGTTTCTTAATCTTTTAAAGTAAATGGAGCATTGTACTTCACTGCTGCTGCAACTTGTAAAATACTTCCAAACTAGGGATGATCGAGGACAACAGGGAGAGACTACTGTATTCATCATGTGGAGGCAACTCTTATGCACTGAAGGTACATGTGTACTATCTATTAGCTCACACCACTAGGGTTTCCAAGAATCCAGCCTTAGCCAGACATGTCCATCTTTTTACAGTCAGGTCTGATTAAATACAAGTGGCTTTCGTCGGGCTTTTCAGTGACAAACTTGAGAATGCACAACTAAGACCCATTCCCAGTACATGATGTAAGCACAAGTAACAAGTGTGAGGAGAAAAATGGAGATATACCATAAGGATAAATGAATATATTAGTTAACCAAAACATTATTGCACCTGACAGTGAGGCCACTTTCATCAATATGTAAAACTGTCTTGAAACCATTCACAGTGTGATGCACTTCCCTTTGTCATGACTATTGTTTATTGTAATGTCACCATGTTTTTCTGATGGCCAGGGGGTCAAGTGCAATATCATCATAGTCAGGTGATACAACCAGAGCTATTCTTATGCCTAAGTCTTAGGTATTTCTTCACAGGCCAAATGAGGCTAAGGATCATTGCAAGTGAAGTGATCCAACAAAAATTAAATTGGTTGCGTGACCATTTTTAAATATTTTTTTCTTTTTATTTGTGATTACGCTGTAACTGAGAAGTTACAAACATTTTTTTAAAAAAATTTAACCTTGTGCTGTTACTGAATGATGGCCATTTTTATCTGTAAGCACTTAATGGTTTTTCAGTTTGGAGACATTAGTGTTAATTTGAATATCTTTGCACTGGGTCAAGTAACAACATTGCAACAGACATGACCGTTTTTACAAAGGTAATCCCATAAGTAAGGTCTCCTATTTTTTTTTTATAAGCACAGAACTCTATTTGTGTGGCAGCTGGTCACACTATTATGAAGAGCGCTTCGTGTGCTGTGTGTAAACCATGCGCACGCCGCGCTGAGGTGCTCAGTTTTGGCTTGGCAGCCGTTGAGAATGGAGCTCCCGTTGGATGTTACCGCCAAGTGTGAATTGCGTGCAGTTATTCGGTTTTTGAATGCAAAGGGCACTGCGCCAATTGAAATCAATCGCCAATTGACGGAAGTGTATGGCGAGTCATGCATGGATGTCAAAAATGTTCGTAAGTGGGGTAGAGAGTTTGTAGCTGGTCGAACCGAAATTCACAATGAACAAAGGAGTGGGAGACCATCAATTTCTGAGGAGACAGTGTTGAAGGTTGAGCAAAGCATGCGTGAAGATGGGCGGATCACCCTGGATGATCTCTGCACTTGGTTCCTGAGGTTTCCCAAAGCTCCGCTCACAGAATTTTAACGGAAACACTGAAGTACCGGAAGGTGTGCACAAGATGGGTGCCATGTATACTGACTGAGGACCACATGCGACAACGAGTTGATGCTTCCCACACATTTCTTCACCACCTTGCAGCCGAATAGGACAACTTTCTGGACTCAACTGTCATGGGTGAAGAAACCTGGGCATACCACTTTACACCTGAGACCAAGCAACAATCACGGCAATGGCGGCATCCTTCTTTGCCAAACCCACGGAAATTCAAACAAACACAGTCTGCCGGTAAAGTCACTCTGCTTTTCTTGTACTTTCTGGATGCTCGCTGCCGAACTGTTGTTGGTCTTTCCTGGTGCAGCTGCCTAGATTTCTTTGTCCGTAGTCTTTTTCCCTTGACATGTCGACGTGCAAGTACAGGTGCTTGTGGTGGATAAAGGCATATTAGGTGTCATCTGTGTCGAAGCGTCCGCCTTGAGAATAGGTTTCGGCACCATGGAAGAATATGAGGTGACAAAGACAAGGGGGTTTGGCCGCCCTATATTCTTTTTTGGCTTTGGCATAGGGGATCCGCTTGGTCACTTTTATATCTTGTATTTTGTGTTCTTTGGCAAAAACAGAGCAGTCTCGGCTCCAGACTGGGTGGTTCCCAGAGCAGTTGATGCAGATCACTGGAAGCGGGCAGCGAGTCCCAGCATCATGAGCGGCTTTTCCACAGTTCCCACAGACTGCTTCACCTCCACAACTCATGGTTGTATGGCTGAAACACTAGCATTCATAGCACTGCACAAGGTTTGGAATGTAAGGCCGAACATGAAATTGAATGAACCCCGCCATAAGATGTTCTGGCAGTGTTGGAGAATTGAATGTGAGTCTTTTCAGTTGTTCCATTATTGCTGTGCATTCGTTGCTCCACATCAACTATTCCCTGGGATGCCCATTCTTGCTTCGGTTCTGCTATGTTCCTCCCCACGATATCTTTGCATGTGACAATGCCCTTACTGGAGTCGAGAGAGGTGTGCATCTCAATAATGATACCACAGTCACCCAGTTTCTGCAATTGCTTAAGAAGGTCTACTTGCTTGAACTGTTAGTTTTGACAACAATGAGCCATTACACAATCATTTTATAAATCTTAATGTTCCAGCAAGGCCTTCAAAACCCTTATGGATATAAAAGGGGGCAACTCTCAAATGTCCCCTCCTTCCTCTTTATCACCAGTAACACATCGTTATTCACGACTCCATGAGCCCTTTACTGCAATCCAAAGTATTCTTATTATCAGGACGACTAGCCTCCCATCTTTTTGGATGAATGGATGTGAATACTCCCAAGTGGTAAACCCTTCCCGCTGGGAGGAGAATATGATTTCGAGGGCTCCAGCTTGGTCCCATGAGCAGCTAGAGTAATAAGGGTCCACTCAGATACAGCACTGAGCCTGAGGTAGCCTTATACAACAGGTGTGGCAGGTCAGCCAGAGGTTGCCCACTAATGACTGTTCCACCTCAACAGCCACGCATCCCAACAGCGTCGAGCACATGTTGAGATTGAATTTTTTTTTTTTTTTAGGTTTATCCCATCCTCGCGATTCGGGCAGTCAAGCCAAGATACCCATTCCCTGAGACACAACGTTCCACCACCATGTAGTGGTCACTGAATCATGCCCAGAGCTTACGGTGACATGGGACCAGCGGCGCTTACCATTCCCCAGATCAGGAATTCAGTGGTCACCAAGTCCGTGCCCAGCAAATCAATGCTGAGCCCCTGAGGGCTTCTGAATCCATGTTTGTTGTTTCTCGATAAATCATTTTCTTTGAGATAATTCATAATATTCAAATGAAGTATATGTCACAAAATTCTACTGCAAATTGACATTATTGGTAAGGGTCTAATTCAGCGAATTAGATCTCTTTCCATTCTTGAGTATGTTTGACCCGTGCAACTTTCTAGTCTTCAGATATGCATATCATCGCTAGGCAATGAAAACCTCGTAACTCCATCTGACAATGAAATCCACGTAACTGCACTACCAAATGTAGAAAATTATGTCACATAGGCTGTTGAAACCTTCCTTCTTCGAGTTGAACGGTGTTGCCATCTAGCGGCAATAATGAAAAACTCACATCTCCAGCGATATGTAGTTTGAGCTGTAAACCTCGCATCTCCGATAATCGCCATTGTTAGTGTGCAGGGCGAACACATACTCCGAGATTAAAACGTTTCTTGATGTGATAGTAACTTTTTTGACTGACAGACCCAACACTGCTTTATTGCTACAGGTACGTGTTAGTATTTCTAGGTGTTTATGTATTGTATTTTAATATACAGAATTAATAATGACCTCGTTAAATACAATGTTGACTTACAAGTTTTTCATCGCGCGTAAAGCATACTGCACTCTGTACATACGAGGTTCTAATTTTAGAACTGAACCGAATCCTATACATTCTACACTAACTACTTTGTTTCCAGCTATGGGTAAAAAGAGTAAATTCACTCTTCACCTTGTGAAACAAGCCGACAACGGATCATATCATATGAAATCACCGGAAGAAGATTCTAGTCAGGTTCCTCCTTGTCCTGTACCAAAAGAAAGGGTAGACCTACAAAATGAAGGTAAACCGTAGTTCACATTGTAACTGGAAAAAAGATCCTTGTTTGGAAGTTGAGGTGATTAAATTATTTAAATGTTGTTGATGACGTTATGGTTTACACTACAGATAATGCGGAAAAAGAAGCCAATACAGAGGCGAATTCCACTTCTGAATTTGAAAGTCTTTTCGAACACAGCAGCGAGGATGATATCTCCAGTGGCAGTAGTGATGCGTACGATCCAGATAAAAACAAAAATGACCATAGCAGTAACAACAGCACGGAAGACGACGATGACGAAGTTGATGTGGGACTAAAAAGTACTAAGCAGCGCCGTAAAAGGAAAAGCAATCAATCACTTCAAAGTTTGCAGAAAGAAAAACGTATGAGGGGACAGGATTATTTAGGAATGCAAAAAGATGAATTTGGCAAGAAGAGACCAACAATGAGCAGAAGTAGGAGGGTAATGAAACCACGATGTACTTGTAAACATTCTTCCTTAAATCGGAACAGGAATTGCAAGGATATTACAGAAGAGCAGACAGCTAATATTTAATCATTTCTGGCAGGATATGTCTTGGGGTGAAAGAAAAATTTTTGTTAGAAGCCATGTCTACTACGTTCCAGTTAAAAGACGCAGAAATAATTCAGAATCTAATAAATCTCACCGTTCTAACACACTATATTACAATTTTGTAATAGGACAGAGAAAAACTGTCTGCAAGACTATGTTTCTGAATACTTTGTGCTTAGGCGAATGGAGTGTCAGAACATGGGCATCTAGTGCATCAGGAAGAACGCTTGCAGAAGGGCCTCAAATGCAGGAGAGACCAACGAAAGTTTCAGGTGGACGACAATCAGCATCAGATTTTTTTGCAGAGTTGCCGAAACTGGAATCTCATTACTGCCGTCGTTCTTCCACAAAACTCTAGTTGGAACCTAACTGGCAGAGTAAATCAGAACTACATAGGGAATATATACAATTTTGCAAGAAAAGAGGACAAATCCCAGCTGCTTACAAACAGTTCTGCGAGGTATTCGATGAAAATAATCTTAACTTATTTTCTCCTAAAAAGGACCAGTGTGATCTTTGTTGTTCTCACCAGACAGGCAATCTCTCAGACAATGAATACTCTTTGCATATGGCCCGAAAAACTGAGGCAAGGGAAGCGAAAAATAGTGATAAATTAGGATCAGCTAGAGTGTTTACAATGGACTTTCAAGCACTTCTCCTTTCTCCCAGACTAAAAGCATCTGCACTGTACTATAAAAGCAAACTGAAGGTCCACAACTTTACCATCTATGATTTAAAAAGTAACGATGGTTATTGTTACGTTTGGCACGAGAGTGAAGGTGGACTAACAGCTTCGGAATTTGCCAGTATACTCGTGCATTTTATAGAAACGTACGTCCAAAATGATTCAGAAGCTATTTTCTATAGCGACGGATGCACGTACCAGAATCGAAACTCAGTCATGAGTAATGCACTGGCTTATCTCGCCAATCAGAAAGGCATTACAATAGTGCAAAAATTTCTGGAGAAAGGTCACACTCAAATGGAGTGTGATTCTATGCACTCCACCATAGAAAGGAAGTTAAAAAACAGACACATTTATACCCCTGCTGGCTATGTAGAAGTTTGTGCTACCGCAAGACAAAGTCCTAGACCTTATGTTGTCAATTATTTGGACCACACGTTTTTCAAGTCCTATGATAAACTCTCGTTGTATTCGTCTATTCGGCCAGGATCCAAAATTGGGGATCCAACAGTGACTGATATCCGGTGTCTCAAGTATGATCCCTCCGGAAAAATGGAATATAAATTGAAATTCAGCGATACATGGGAACCACTTCCAAGAAGGATGTCAAAGATATCCAGCTCATTTACAGTGTCCCCTCTCTACAGTTCACCACTAAAGATCAGCGCAGAAAAGTTTACGCATTTGCAACAACTAAAGCTAGTCCTTCCTAAGGATGTGCATTCATTTTATGACACACTGCCTCACATTTGTAATGAGAGAACATGTCCGTGTGTAAAAAAAAAAATGCAGCCGAAAATAAACTTGTTTACAGCCAACTATGACTTACATTAAGAAAAGGTTAATTAAAGCTAACAACTTTGTTTCTATGTTTTTTAAACACTGTAATTTATTAACATCCAGATTCCAATATTTTGATCAAAGTGAAATTATTCATTTCATTATTCATTTCACTTTATATCTGTAACAATGTATCGTTACAGACGTTTCATAATACACAAATAATGCCAAATTTAAGTAAGTTTTTTTTTTTAATTCATTTCAATTCTTAACCGTGCACTCGTGACATGCCTCTTATCTCCATCACTTTAAAAAAAAAAAAAAAAAAAAAAACGTGAAAACCTCGAAACTCCAAAAGCCGGCAGACAATTTGAAGTGCATAATAAAGTCTTATGTACCAATGACCGGATCCATATTGTGTAGCAGAAACCACTACATTTGACTAATCAGGTCCTCGTGTGATTTCTATAATTAGTTTTTTTGTTTCTCCTGTAAAATTTGACCAATTTGAGTTACGAGGTTTTCATTGCCTAGCGACGATATTTCAATATGTGAGCAGCTGTAAGTGATTGGTAAGCATGGGGCTATTTTATCAGCATACTCTGAAACAAAACTGCCTGGTATACAATCTGGACCAGTGGAATTGTCTTTATTTAGTGATTTAAGCTGTTTCGCTATACGATATCTACCTCTCAGTTAATCATGTTGGCAGTTGATCTTGATTCGATTTCTGGAATATTTACTTCATCATCTTTGGTGAAGGAATTTAGGAAAACTGTGTTTAGTAACTCTACTTTGGTGGCACTGTCATCAACGACATCACCACTGGTATTGTGTAGTGAAGGTACTGATTGCATCTCACCACTGGTGTACTTCAAGTAGGACCAGAGTCTCTCTGGCTTTTCCGTCAGATTTCAAGTTTCTGTAAATCTTTGCCAATCTTGGGGGTTTTGCATTTTTAAATTTGGCATGCTTTTTCGATTCTTCTACAACAGTGTTCTGATCCATTCTGTGTAACATGGTCATTCAGGTATAATATTTCATTAAATTATTTGGTATATATCTCTCAACTGCCATCCATAATATTTGTTTGAATTTAAACCACATCTGGTCTACACTTAAGTCAGATCGGAAGGAACAGATTCTCTCTTAGGAGTGAGTCAAGTGAATATTTTTTCTGCTTTTTGGACAGATTTATTTTGTGTTTATTTCTGGTGGGTTCGGATGTTTCAGCATTCAGTCTTGTTGCAAAAACCTTGTGGTCACTAATCCCTGTATCTGTCTTGATGCTCCCTACTTGCTCAGGATTATTTGCTGCTAAGAGGTCAAATATATTTTCACAATCATTTATACTTCGGGTGGGCTCCTGAATTAACTGTTCAAAATAAGTTTCTGAGAATGCATTCAATAAGATTTTGGATGATGTTTTATGCCACTCACCATCTTTAAATGTGTATTATGACCAACATATAAAGGGTAGATTGAAGTCGCCACCAACTGCAACAGTGAGTGGGTTACCCATTTGAAATGAGAAGTTTTCTTTGAACTGTCCAGCACCTGCATCATATGAGGGCTCAGTAAAAGGAACCAATTATTAATTCATTTCCAGCTGCCACACAAGCTCACAGGAACTACCTACTTCAATTTTACTACACGCTAAACAACTTCTGACAGCAATAAACACTCCACCACCAACTGTACTGAACCCTTTTTGAAAAGGGTTACAGCCTTTGTAAAAGATCTTGGCTCCACTTATTCTCGGCTTCCGAATGCTTTCCGTACCCGTAATGATTTGAGCTTCAGTGCTTTCTATTATTGCTTCGAGCTCTGGTTCTTTTCCAACCACAGCTAACACAGTTTACAACTACAATACCAATTGCTGCTAGGTCTACCTTCCTGTGTTGGCCCTGCACCTTTTTAAAATAATGCCCTTACTATAGTGGACCCCTGATCAGTTAAGAGCAACTCACCACAGACAGACAGTCAGAGACAGCACCTAAACATGTTCGTCAGACGAACCAGAGAAGACTCCAACTGGCCCCATGAAAAGTCTTTCACTGCCTTCCACACGTCGGAACCACCTTCCACTCAACCACTGGTGAGGGCTCATCATCAGTGGGTGCAGTACCCGGAGTGGTCACACTAGTGGAGTAATTGGGGGACACATGGGCAATGCTGGAGGTCCCTCTGATCCCCACGTCTGGTCTCCCAGTGACGCATACTGGCAGCAGCCTCAAGCTGTGTAATCAAAGCCAACATTGCCTGGAGCTCAGCTCACTTCTAAACACAGATATTAGTCGCTACCCACGCCAAAGATGGCCAAACTCAAACTACACAGTTACTAGAATGCTAGACCGTAAGCACGTAAGAAATTAAAAAACAGTGTACTCACCTTATCTGCAGAAGGGATGCAAGGTGCTGCCTAACTGACAGTCTAAACATTCATATGGAAAGGTAGCACAAAAGATCAGGAAGGAATATAGCCCAGAATAACAGGGGTATTGGGTGACTAGAAACAAATGATCACGGAGAAAGTGAAAAGTATACAAGAATTGACAGACGAGCAACAGGAAGACTTAAGGCAGGTTCTGTGTAGAATAAAACGGCATTTTTTGATAGGCCAAGACCAGTGAATGGGTTTAAATGTAAATTAAGAGGTGAAGGAGCATATTCTAGTTTTTGGAAAGCCCTATTTCATACCAGTTTCAAGATGGGAGGAAGTACCTAATGAAATCCTAAGAAAAAGGCGTTGTGGAGCACTGCCAAAGTGTGGTATAAAAACTCCTTAGTACAGTAGGATCTTGATAATCTGGCAAGCTGGGTTATCAAATGTGCCAGATTATTAACGTTATTTCTAAAAACTTACTTAAAAAAGAAGGGACATAAGCAAACCTATAGTTCCAGTGTACAAAAACAATTGTCATTTATTAAACACCTCAGGAGGGATTACAGTATAAAAAATTAAAAGTTTTGCTGAAATTTTCTTCTCAGCTCTCTGGAACATCGTAGAAATGCTAACTTATTTCTTGCATTGAACTTTTTTGGCAAAAATTATTTTGTGTGATGTGCAAATTCATAACTTCAGAAGTGTTGTACTGTTGGCTTCTCTCAACAAATTGCACAAAAATATTTAAGGCTACTGAAACCTCAGTCCACGAGATGTGAGCATTAAGCGTTTCTTCTTAGTCACACCCGGGTTTTTGTGCCTGCTGTGGTTTGAAAATACTTCGTAATATTACATTCTCAGTAGCTCCTTTTTGACAACTAAGTATCTGTCAATGTCGATCCATTCATGAACTTCTGCTGAAGACCACTCAGTTCATTAGTGGATGCAGAATTTATCACTCTTACAATTTCACGGCAATCAGCTGTCAACTCATCATTTATATCGCATTCCATCTCAGCTTCATTGTATTTAGGCCAATGTAACTGGCTTATTGTGGCAAAAAGTAACTGCTCAGTGAGACAGACAACTGTTACTGACAGGGAACCATACTGAATGGTTCCAATGTTTCTGTATTTCCAACTGTGCCAAGATAAAAATATGGGAAAACTTCTGATGTATGCCTCACTGTTATGTCTGTTGGATTATTGTGAGGAAGAAAAACAGAACTGTGCAAATAGTCATTAAAGCATGTTTGAATGAAACTGTGGTACAGCAGAATGATTGGTCAGACAATATGGAGAAAATGTTGCAAAAGGTTCAAGGGACCAAGTAGACATTACTAGTGGATACTGGATGGTTGGTTGATTTGCGAAAAGGGACCAAACAGCAAGTTCATCGGTCCCATCGGAATAGGGAAGGATGAGGAAGGCAATTGGCTATGCCCTTTCAAAGGAACCATTCTGGCATTTGCCAGAAGTGATTTAGGAAAATCACCCAAAACCTAAATCAGGATGACTGGATGGAGGATTGAACCGTCGTCCTCCCAAATGAGAGTCCAGTGTGCTAACCACTGCACCACCATGCTCAGTAGTGCATAATGGAATATAAAACTTGCAGAGGAGTCAAGAAATTACACTACCTTCCTTCACAAAGGGAAAAAAAAAATAAATTAAAAAAAAAAGGGTGGTCCCCTTTGGGTTAAATGTGGAGGTATGTCATCTTTTCCTTTCTCTACAAGCAATTGATCGAGTCTTATGAAGGACTTTGTTGGCTAGGATTACGGTTTGTGCAGATGGTATTTTGATTTTATGCCCAAGATGAGAAGTGCATTGTACGAGGGTCATTCAATAATTAGAAAGACAAATTGATCTGTGGAAAAAACTGTTAGCTGGGCAAGTTTCGTACTTCTATGGCTTTCAGTTAGCATCACTGGAATGAGTCCTGATCAGCTGACATTGTTTTGCTCGTAGCCTCAAAAACACGTTTCAAGATGGTTACTCCGCTTGAAATGTCCACATTAGTTGAACAAAGTTCTGTTATTTGTTTTTATTTGCTGAAGGCAAAAAACCAGTGATTATATACTACAGAATGTCTAAAGTTTATGGTGAAGGTTGTATGAATCAGGCAAATTTTTACAAGTGTGTAGAGTAGTTCAAAAATGGCGACTAACGAACACCATTCTGGCTGACCAGTTGCAGTTTTCAAGTCCCTCACTTGAAAGTCGAACTGATGACATTATTCGTGCCAACTGCCATGTGACTGTAGAAATAATAGTTGATAAGGTTCAAGTTAATACTGGTAGAGTTCATAACATCATTTGTAACAAGCTGAAGTACTGCAAAACATGCGCATGGTGAGTCCCAAAGGAGTTGACGTGGCTACGCAATGAAACAAAGTTGAGAGTGTACACAGAGCTAAAGGAACGTTATGAAAGAGAAGGTGAGCACTTCCTAAACAAAATTTTAACTAGTGATGAAACTTGGGTCCAATATTATGAGCTAGAATCAAAAAGACAAAGCAAGGAGTGGAATCACACCAACTCACCTTTCGAGAAAAAATTCAAAACCCAAGCATCAGGGAGAAAAGTCATGTTGATGGTGTTTTGGGATATTGAAGGTCCAGTTTTTTTGTGGTTCTCGAAAAGCAGCGTACAATGAACAGCCAATACTACTCTGCTTTGCTTTTAAACATGGCGAAGCCAGCCATGAGAGAGAGAAAGACTTCGTGGATCTCAGAGGAGAGGTGTGATTCTCCAGCAAGACAATGCATGTCCTCATACTGCTTAACAAAACTGTGAAATCATCGGCCACTATTTTTTTATGTCTAATCTGGAAAGAGCAAACATAGGTTTGAACTCTAATTAAAGTGTTTATTGGCGAAAATAAATACATCACAGTGTATAACCGATATTGTGGAATTTGCGAGACATAACTAACGCACATAAAATCTAGATCACTGATTTACAAGTTGTCAAATGAGTCCCCTTGCCTCTCATTCCTCGGGATGCCCCTTCCATTTTGTATCTAGCATTGTATTTTGCTATACCCCCTCCCTATGTTCTAAGTTAATGCCTAGTAGAACTAAAGACATATGTGCTTATCCGCTCGTCACTGGATTAGTCATGACTTTGAATAATATATCCTTTTTTTTTTTACATACAATTTGCTGCTCTTTTCAAGTCTTAAACCAAACATTAGTGTTCCCATTTAAAAAAAAAATCACTAACCTCCAAATCACCTTAAGATTCATGTTGAAGGTCAAGGCCATTAGTAGTCATGCGTGACCATCTTTGGTATGTACAACTTTTATCTAAAACATTTTGCTCTATCTGACTCCCATCTCGAGTTATTCCCCATTATGGATTAAAATGAGCCACCCTGTATAAGAGGTGATGGGAACATCATAGTGGACACCTTGTACCAGTTGTCGATGTTGAATGGAGGTGATCAGGAGGCAACACAGGACAAGAGTAAGATAAAAATACTATTCTATGAGAAGTGAAAGATGAGACAACAATTAGGGAGGTGTGTCGGCGTATTATATGTGAGCAAAATGCAGGTGAAAATGTGAGGTTGGTCAAGCCACAATTTAACTCTGATGTTTATAAATTGCATACGGATATTTTTTTCTGGAAGAAGAATAGGTTTAGGGCAAGTGGTTCAAGCAATGCATAGAGAGAAATGGTGTAAAGTTCATTAAAATTTCAGCTTATTTCCCACAAGGGAACATATGAGAGAGAGAGAGAGAGAGAGAGAGAGAGAGAGAGAGAGAGAGAGAGAGAGAGAGTTACGTGATAGCCAAATATGTTGTGCAGGACCTGTCATAAGAAACATACTTCAGGGGCCAACTGTGTACCTGCATTTGAGGCAATTTTAGACAACGCATGACATGAGGTCATTGGGTTAACTCCACATGAGCTAAGGTTGGGATTGAAATCCAGTAATTTGATAAAGGAAGATAAAGTTTCCAGTCATTCAAGAGGGAAGTAGAAGACAGAAGGATCGAATGAGGAAAAAGACAAGAGAAAGAAAATAGACAAAGCAATTGTGGGTTGAAACTAATCGTATTTGAAATCAGTGATTTAGCTTTGTTTAGCTTGGTTAATACCAAGGATCAGTCAAAGAAAAGAGACTCAGAAATACAGAAACTTTGGCATGTGTACCATGAGACATTTGAAGTTATTTCAGAAACCTAATGAAAATGTATATTTCCAAGGCCTAAGAAGTAATTGGTTTTGAGAACATCGTAGATCTGAAGCTGCATATACAGGAGGTAAGTATGTGACACATATTGTTGGAGGCAATCTTTCCATATGCACACTCTATATAGTAATATAAATGTACTAATAAGATAAATATACGTAAACATACTGGGTAAAAGTGTACAGATGTACAAATGAGATTTTGTAGAGTATTTCAGTTACTTCATTTGATAACATTTATTGAAACTAGGTGATGTTTTATCACCTAAAAGAGATGACAATTTCAGAAGACATTGTTCAACAAACTTGAGAGTTAGGCTATGGTGTTTTTATCAGTTAGCAAGGTACTGGATATTCGAGTTTTGATAAGAATCCAAGTCGTAAAATTTTAGTGAGGATTTGTTTACCGTAGCAGAAAGGATTTCCTACTAACCGATGAAATGAATTTTTTGTTTTTGTATGTTTCACAACTAGTAGAATAAGTATGTGTAGTATTTGCCTAACTGAGTCAATGATGTCTTCAAATAAATTTTAAGATATTTTGTGACTAACATCATAATAATTGTTAGCAGTCACACATTTTCTTTTGTTACCTTTTCTAAACTGGGAAAGACTGAAGTACTATATGGGTAATTTTGTAGGTATAGACGGTTTTACTAGCAGGCTTTGTTATCACTTTGAAGGTGTGTAAACTCTACCTGTCTTGTTTAGGGGGATCCAACTGATTAAGTGTTTAATGAGTAATATAAAATGTGTACATAGCATCAGTAGTGTTGTTTACATAAGGGTATCTATTCACCTGTATTAGGGATAGATGTGTGTGTCAGATACTAATGTCAGTTTTTTTTTTTTTTTTTTTGCTGGTTGTATTCCATGTTCTTAGAGCTCTGGAAGGCATATGAGACTAGAGTTCAGTGACAGGCAAACAACTACCACAGTGACAATAACACAGAGCAGGCAACCAAGTACTTGTGCATGCCAGGTAGGCCATATCAATGTACTGAGGAAGACTTAGTCCAGAACCAATAAATGTGGTGCATTAATTTTGTGATGTTTTGTTCAACTTCCAATTATCCCAAAACAAAAATAAATGGTTATTGAAAGGATGGCTTTTTTTAAAATACTTTTGGTATGTATAACTTAATTAGATGAAACGTAAGGACAGGACTTAAATATGTAGAAATTTCGTATACTGACAGGAGATTTTATATCATTCATGTTTTTTTCTTTGGTGTTACGTGTGTTCTTCATCATTGGTGTGACAGGAGCTATTGTATTACATGATGTGTGGACTTACTATATGTTGTGTGGTTTTGTAAGGCCTCTGTAGCTAGTTGATAAGCTTTTGACTTCCCATACCTTCAGTGCTTAAGCACTGTTGTTGCTGCCAGTGGTCTAAGTGTTCTACCAATGGTGGGTGTGGGGGGTGGGGAGGGGTGGGGTGGGGTGGGGTGGGGGGAAGGGGAGGCAGGGTGGCAGGCAGATGGAGGGGGGAGAGTGTTTAGGTATGTAAATGGAAAGGACAAGGGGAAACATATTTTTAACATTAATTTCCATGTTTTCTTGTCAACTCATTATCAGAAAAACATTACCTCTTTCCACAGTTACCTATTAATGCAATTAACACTGTCTTCTATATCAGGAGGTCAGTTATCTGTTTACAAACCTGAAGTGCAAATTTCGGAATATGCAAAATGTCTATACTTCCTGCAATGTCATATAGTGTGTCTAAACATACACCTGTTGTGTTGCATTAACTTGGGTGGCTCGCCTGAGTACTTCATCCCTTGGATCAGACCACCACCACCACCACCACCACCACCACCACCACCACCACCACCACCGCCACATTTCCATGTAATGCTGGCAATCCATCTCTTAATATGCGGCAGAGATGCTCTTAAACATACTAATTTTGTTTGTTCTTTGTCTGTTTTACTGGTTCCCTTGCTCAATAACCCCACCCCCATCATATACATCCATTCAGTGGATTTAATTTCTCTTTAAGTTGGACTGTTAATCAACAATTCATCATACACAACAACTTTTGCAACTCTTGTCCTATATTTTCACTTCACTCACAAAATAACTCATCTGTAACACACTAGCATGATGAAACAGGAATAAAAAAAATTGTGTAAAATATTTATGTTATGCAGTATGGCAACATTTTTATTTCACACAATGAGAAATGAATGTTAAGAACAGAAGGGACAAATAAGATGGGGAAAATAGATGGGTGAGGGTAAACACTGTAAGATAGATAGAAGTATACTGGAAAAGTAACTTCTTATTTCACCAGGATTTGTTCATGTTCTAGATAATTTTTTCCAAACACCATTTTCTCAATCTTCTATCTGCTCCCCAAAATTAATGGCCATCAGTTAATGTCATTTAATTTCTTCGTTTTCTGCAGTTTCCCCATCTCATTACATTCTTAAGCACACAACAGGTTCTCAATAAAAGTTCAAGGTACCAAGTGACAGCTTAGTAATTATTACATATGGATTGTTGACAGTCTATATAACTGACTGCAATGACTTTCCATCCATGTAATATTAAATACTTTGAACCCCATGTTACAGTAATTTATAGTACCTACTGCTGGTTTTTTGATTGCATACAAGTTCCATCACATGCGTTTTCAGTGTTTCCTGAGCAGACTGAAGTCGTTCTTGTTACCTACTTAAATCCCACCGTGTATTTTCAGAATTGTGCCTCAGACAAATCAAAATACCAAAAGTAAGTATGAACTAAAAAATGATAGTTATAACAATTGTATTTTTACATAACTTAGATGACATCTGGAAAGGAAAGATGTTTACTGACACCTCCAGAACAGCAAAATTTTATATTTATATAGCAAAAATGGCAGAAGAAATCTCTGGGAGCCCATAAAAGAATATAAACTAGAACTACAACTTAATGAGCCATTACACACATGCGACTTATCAACAAGCACACACAGCAGCTATTACACTGGTTTTAAAATCACAGATTTCACAAAGAGCTAAAATCTTAAACTCACAATACAGCATAACAGTGCATCATAACCTTCAAGTAATCCCTAAAAAAAAATACAGCATATCATATCTTCTGTTTTTCTGAGAGTTTACTAGATGCCACAAAACCATATTTGATTTGTAGCCTCTACTTTACACAGTGCTTTATTGTCCGGCTTCATAACTAAGTTTTATGTACAAGTTCACAAAAAACAAGATCTAAATTGTCAACAAATCTTTTCCTTTGAGTGTTCTATAAATATTCAACAAACTATAACACATTCTTACGCTGGATTGAATTCACGGCGAAAATCTTGCAATTTATCCCTAGAACTCCACAAGCAATAAGCTGCTGCAAGGGTGAATCCAACTCCTCCTCCAATTGCACACTTTCTTAATCCAGCTAAAACAGAAAACCAGAATCTAAATATCACAGAAAAAAGTAATAACACAAATGCAAATGAAGCCATGTAAAAAAAAAAGTATCAACACAAGAAAAGCATATCTTACAATATTGGATAATTCAGGGAATTCAGGGTAGAACACACAATACAGTGGAGGCATAGCACAGCTGAAAGGCACATAAACAGAAAACAGCTTACAGAGCTATATCCTTCAGAGCAAAAGCGTACACTAAACTGCCCTGTCCTGATAACAAGTATGTGCAAAGATGTGTATGGCAAACAACAAAAAGAAAAGGGGAAGTGTTTATAGAAGGAAAAGGGTATCAACAGGAGACACTGTGTATAGGAAGAAGAGGAAATTATTGTGTGGTGCACCAACCAATAAAGTCATTTTTCTGTTAGTACATGCATGGTGGCAGCTATTTTCTCATTCTGGCATTCATTCTTAGTGACTAGGGAAACATCACAATCTTAATCACCAGCTGGCAAATGCCATTTCTGTAATCATCCATGGATTACAGTCTACAGATGTACTTACCATATTTACTCGAATCTAAGCCGCACTTTTTTTCTCCAGTTTTTGTAATCCAAAAAACCGCCTGCGGCTTAGAATCAAGTGCAAAGTAAGCGGAAGTTCTGAAATATGTTGGTAGGTGCCGCCACAACTCCTGCCGTCGAATATATGTAGCACTACACAGGCATGCTTTGCAGGCACAAAGATAAATACTGGCGCCAAAACCTCTGTGTCAGTAAATAAATTTAAGAAAAGGTGGAAGACGAGCTTTTTTTCTCCGCCCCGAGTTTCGACCACTGCATTTTTATACATTATCCAACGAAGTAATTACAAATTCCGTATTGTTCATCTTCGAACGTAGCAGCATTTCAATGTACTACGAAAATCCAACTGGCAAGACTGTTTGGGATGTTTGTCAATATGGCCAATTCTACGTTCTGAATTTTTTCCTACCTGTCAGAAGAGATGGTTGCTAATGGGAACTTTTATGAATTGTGAATCACATGCAGTATTCTCTTCACCATAAGAATAATACGAATATAAACATTTTGCCATGTATTCTTTCGTGTTTGCTGCTATCTCATTTAAATTCTGTCTGCCTAATAAACTACGAAACTAGAGTGAGACAACAGCAAACGCCGGAGTATACACATATCATGTCATGTTAATATCCGTATTATTCTTATGCCTAACAGTGATACAGTCGGAACTATAGCACGGCAATTGACTAGATTAAAAATCTAAGATGACCCTAATTTCTGTGCAGAAAGTAATGTACTAAAGAGGTGTCTGTAAAGATTTTCATACGGAGAAAATTTTTCGCTAAACTCTCGTTCAGAACATCTATCATACGTAGTTTATTATTTGGTTCTTGTTGATCATTATCAAAGAAAGCAGCAGTGTAAATAACAACAAATAGCAGTCTCTTCCCATTGTTTTGCTACTGAGACAATTACTCTCTTTTTTTTTTTATTGTTAGCGGCGGTAGCACGCACAAAAGCAAACCATGCCGCGAGCAGCAACAGGTCGTAAACACTCATTATCAGAATGCGACAAACAATGCATGACACAGTACAGTAATGCATTTTCAGCTTAGAGTGATGTTAACACCTATAACAAAGAGAATGGCACTTATCAGATTAAAGAAAAATAAGCAATCGATTCAAACCAGACGACGCACGAGAAAAACGAAAGATACCCGTATAAATACGGACGGAGCGCCTGACGCATAGCAATGGCTACCTGGTAAAGCTTAACTGCTAAGCTTACAGCTCGAACCAAACTACTGTAGCTGTACCGTCATTCATTCGACCTAAATTGTGTCGAATATTACAATGGACCAACTTTGTTTCGATTTGGAGGTGCGGCCTAAAACTTTTCTCTCCCCTTAAACTTCGAGTCTCAAATTTCAGGTGCGGCTTAGATTCGGGATTTTTTTTTTTGCCCTTTAAAAAATGGCTCTGAGCACTATGGGACTCAACATCTTAGGTCATAAGTCCCCTAGAACTTAGAACTACTTAAACCTAACTAACCTAAGGACATCACACACACCCATGCCCGAGGCAGGATTCGAACCTGCGACCGTAGCAGTCCCGCGGTTCCGGACTGCAGCGCCAGAACCGCTAGACCACCGCGGCCGGCTTTTGCCCTTTATTTCGAGTCTCATTTTTCAGGTGCGGGTTAGATTAGAGTAAATACGGTATTCATATTGCTCCTTCATGTTTTTCAATGTGACCTATCTTCTTTTCATTGGGTAGCTACCTGTTTCATCTTTTGGAGACCAGCAAAGAACTTCCTTCATACAGCTACCATTCATTTGCTTGACTACATCTCCCACCCATCTCCACTTCATTTTCATTACATATTCCTCTACAGTTTGTCCTCTGATCATATGACTGTGTATTGTCTGTCCTGCTACGTTCCAGCCCACCTCTCTCCACTCAGCACACCAGCTGTTGAACTGCTTATGTATTAGAAGTCCACATTTCACTGACAAGTCAAAGCTATTTATGTAATTAGTTTTGATTTTTTTTCTGACACATAATGAGCTTAGTTTTTAAAACTATTTACTTAGTTTACCATAAGCACATCAGCCAACTTTTCTCTCTTCTGTTACTTCTTTTCCATTCAATCCAGTCCTTTTTTCTGTTGTCCTGACTACATAAATCTCATCACTGGATTCTATGCTTCTTTGTTAATATGTACAGTTTTATTTTCCACATGTTCATAATACTTTATTTTAGTCTTAGCATCTGATTTCCAACTCTGTCCTCTTAACTTCTGTCATTTCTTTAAATTTATCTGCACTAGATATGAACAATAACATTTTGCCTGCAAAACAAAAGCAGTTCAGTACATTTCATGTATGTGTATTCCTTCTTTTTTCCACACTTCAAGGTCAAAAACTTCCTAAGGACTGTTGAGAATATTTTGAATGATAAGAAATCTCCTTGCCTACTCTTTTAGTTCTAAATTGCCCAATTTTTGATGATTAATGGAAGCTGTAGCATTGATACACATTCTTCATTACATTAACATAAACTGAATCGAAGTTTAATATTTCAAGGTCTGTTGGACCAGCTTCTGTTGAAACCAGGTCAAAATCTCTCTAAATCTATGTATCGTAGTCAAACTTTTAATGCATACTCACTGATCTGCTCTTGTAGCCTTGTTATCTACAAACTGTCCATTGCAATAAGTTCACTTTTATAGGTAGCTTACTCCTTCCTTATTGTTTCTTTCTGTGTGGTGAAAGACAATCTTAGGAAATACCTCTACGTGGTGGATAGGAAGCTGATACACTATTTTTTTGTCCTGTCCGTACCTTTTCCTGCAAAACAGAACTACAGAATTGGTACACTTTTGGTGAATTATGTTCATTAACAACCAATCTGGAAATGAGTATTCAAGTTCTTTTTATAGTATTTTTCATCTAGAGGACGTCGTTATCAGGAAAAAGAAAACTGGCGTTCTACGGATCGGAGCATGGAATGTCAGATCCCTTAATCGGGCAGGTAGGTTAGAAAATTTAAAAAGGGAAAAGGATAGGTTAAAGTTGGATATAGTGAGAATTAGTGAAGTTTGGTGGCAGGAGGAACAAGACTTTTGGTCAGCTGAATACAGGGTTATAAATACAACATCAAATAGGGGTAATGCAGGACTAGGTTTAATAATGAATAAAAATAGGAGTGCGGGTAAGCTACTACAAACAGCATAGTGAACGCATTATTGTGGCCAAAATAGATACGAAGCCCTCGCCTACTACAGTAGTACAAGTTTCTATGCCAACTAGATCTGCAGATGACTAAGAAATTGAAGAAATGTATGATGAGATAAAAGAAATTATTCAGATAGTGAAGGGAGACGAAAACTTAATAGTCATGGGTGACTGGAATTCGAGAGTAGGAAAAGGGAGCGAAGGAAACATAGTAGGTGAATATGGATTGGGGCTAAGAAATGAAAGAGGAAGCCACCTGGTAGAATTTTGCACAGAGCATAACTCAATCATAGCTAACACTTGGTTCAAGAGTCATGAAAGAAGGTTGTATACATGGAAGAATCCTGGAGATACTATAAGGTATCACATAGATTATATAATGGTAAGACAGAGATTTAGGAACCAGGTTTTAAATTGTAAGACATTTCCAGGGGAAGATGTGGACTCTGACCACAATCTATTGGTTATGAACTGTAGATTAAAACTGAAGAAACTGCAAAAAGGTGGAAATTTAAGGAGGTGGGACATGGACAAATTGAAAGAACCAGAGGTTGTACAGAGTTTCAGGGAGAGCATAAGGGAAAAATTGACAATATGGGGAAAAAAAGTACATTAGAAGAAGAATGGGTAGCTCTGAGGGATGAAGTAGTGAAGGCAGCAAAGGATCAAGTAGGTAAAAAGACGAGGGCTAGTAGAACTCCTTGGGTAACAGAAGAAATATTGAACTTAATTGACAAAAGGAGAAAATATAACAATGCAGTAAATGAAGCAAAAAGGAATACAGACGTCTCAAAAATGAGATCGACAGGAAGTTCAAAATGGCTAAGCAGGGATGTCTAGAGGACAGATGTAATGATGTAGAGACTGATCTCACAAGGGGTAAGACAGATACTGCCTACAGGAAAATCAGAGAGACCTTTGAAGAAAAGAGAACTGCTTGCATGAATATCAAGAGCTCAGATGGAAACCCAGTTCTAAGCAAAGAAGGGAAAGCAGAAAGGTGGAAGGAGTATATAGAGGGTCTATACAAGGGTGATGTACTTGAGGACAATATTATGGAAATGGAAGAGGATACAGATGAAGATGAAATGGGAGATAAGATGCTGCGTGAAGAGTTTGACAGAGTACTGAAAGACCTAAGTCGAAACAAGGCTCCGGGAGTAGAAAACATTCCATTAGAACTACTGATGGCCTTGGGAGAGCAGTCCTGACAAAACTCTACCATTTGGTGAGCAAGACGTATGAGACAGGCAAAATACCCTCAGACTTCAAGAAGAATATAATAATTCAAATCCCAAAGAAAGCAGGTGTTGACAGATGTGAAAATTACCGAACTATCAGTTTAATAAGTCACAGCTGCAAAATACTAACGCGAATTCTTTACAGACAAATGGAAAAACTGGTAGAAGCCGACCTCGGGGAAGATCAGTTTGGATTCCGTAGAAATATTGGAACAAGTGAGGCAATACTGACCTTACGACTTATCTTAGAAGAAAGATTAAGGAAAGGCAAAGCTACGTTTCTAGCATTTGTAGACTTAGAGAAAACTTTTGACAATGTTGACTGGAATACTCTTTTTCAAATTCTAGAGGTGGCAGGGGTAAAATACATAGAGCGAAAGGCTATTTACAATTTGTACAAAAACCAGATGGCAGTTATAAGTCGAAGGACATGAAAGGGAAGCAGTGGTTGGGAAGGGAGGGAGACAGGGTTGTAGCCTCTCCCCGATGTTATTCAATCTGTATATTGAGCAAGCAGTAAAGGAAACAAAAGAAAAACTCTGAGTAGGTATTAAAATCCATGGAGAAGAAATAAAAATTTTGAGGTTCGCTGATGACATTGTAATGCTATCAGAGACAGCAAAGGACTTGGAAGAGCAGTTGAACGGAATGGACAGTGTCTTGAAGGGAGGATATAAGATGAACATCAACAAAAGCAAAACGAGGATAATGGAATGTAGTCAAATTAAGTCGGGTGATGCTGTGGGAATTAGATTAGGAAATGAGACACTTCAAATAGTAAAGGAGTTTTGCTATTTGGGAAGCAAAATAACTGATGACGGTTTAAGTAGAGAGGATATAAAATGTAGACTGGCAATGGCAAGGAACGCGTTTCTGAAGAAGAGAAATTTGTTAACATAGAGTATAGATGACTACATAACCAATGATGAAGTATTGAATAGAACTGGGGAGAAGAGGAGTATGTGGCACAACTTGACAAAATGAAGGGACCGGTTAGTAGGACATGTTCTCAGGCATCAAGGGATCACAAATTTAGCATTGGTGGGCAGTGTAGAGGGTAAAAATAGTAGAGGGAGACCAAGAGATGAATACACTGAACAGATTCAGAAGGATGTGGGTTGCAGTAAGTACTGGGAGATGAAGAAGCTTGCACAGGATAGGGTAGCAGGGAGAGCTGCATCAAACCAGTCTCAGGACTGAAGACCACAACAACAACAACTACAACAACAACTACCTTCAATCATTTCAACTGAAATACAAACATCTCATTGTACATTTCCTTTCTTCGTAAGTTAAATTGCTTTTTACTCATCATATGGCGTAACTTACAGAATATATGTTCATTATTAACTGAATTAGGTTGACGCTTAAGTTCATAGCATTTTTGTCTTGCATGTTGGTATTCTGATTGCTATGGGTTTGTCTATTAATTATCACTTTTTGTTTGTAGTTCAACACTGCTATCTGATTTTACATAATGTTATTCTGTTGTCTGGAGACAGTGTGTGGAGCTGTTGGTGATAGGAACTGGAGTGTCACGTGGAAAAATATGAGCATTTATGACATTCTTCATTTCAGTTCAACAGAGGGGTAACAGCAGTGGAGGTAGCCAGAAATATTTGTGCCTGTATGGGAGTAATGTTATTGGACAGAGAACAGAAAGAAAATGGCTTTCTTCACATTAGTAACTCTCCACATTCACAAGGACCTTCAGCACTGGATGAAGACCGTTTGTGTGTGTTAATTCACAATGATCTATGTCTGTGTAGTCACAAACTGGCAAATGTGATTAACAGTTTCATTCCACCATTTTGCTACATTTAAAGGGAAAGGTCCAAAAACCAGGTGTACGGGTACCGCATGCTCAAAGTCAAAATCATAAACATTGGTGGATGGCCATATGTGCACTCTGCTTGCTCTTCATAAATTGGCTCATGAACAGCTCTGACCATTCCTATCCTGGGCGCATCCACAGAAGTGTGTTATGCATCTGGTGGAACAGCGATTGAGTGATGCACTATGAGTTGCTTTCCTGAGGTATAACCATCAATGCTGAATATTTATTGTCATCAAATGAGAAGTCTTGCAGATACAAGACAAGAACAATGACCGTCAAAACTGCGTAAAGTGATGCTCCTCCATGATAAAGCTCACCCGCATTCTTCTAGACTGACAAAAAACACTATACAGATATTGCGTTGGGAAGTCATTCCACAACTGACTTATTCATCGGACCTTGCACCCTCACATGTCCACCTTTTCCAAATGCTATCAAAGAACCACCAAGGTCACTTTCCAGATGAAAACGCACTCCAAACATGGCTCGATGTGTCCTTCACCTCAAAACCACATGATTTCTACAATCGCAAGATCAAAAATTTACTCCAGCACTGCCAAACTGTTGTAAATGGTGAAGGAGAATATATCAAACAATGGAAAATCCGGGATGGAATGTAACAATAATATGAAAAGGATAGCTGCTACTCTCTATGTAGCTGTCACAGAGTGATGTACTTCTCGCAAGTGAGAGACTGTTTGTTTACTCTTAGGACAATGTATCTTTGACTTGTTTTATTGTATGTTCTGTGACTATGTAATAAAGTTGTTAGACTGCTAATCACTGCTCTACTGTGATTCACGACATAAGAATTTGGTGCCGAAACCCGGGACTGACTTTGTCCGAGACAATTTCCACGATTGCCGTTGTGAAACACGAATTCTGGACGCACGTCACGCGGCAATACTACGACGGGGTTTACTGCAGCGATTTGTTACACCACCCAACAAGCTCTTCGACGACAACCGCCATCATACACAGCTAAGTTCAACTGAATTATCACGCAACATGTTTTGTAGTGCCATTTGTAAAGGTAACTGATTACATTATTGCCGCTGTGTACTGCTATTGTAGCTGTTCGATTAGCGCTTTAACGAATTATCAGATCCTACGCTACGCCTGTAGTTTGTTTATGACTAGTGCTGCCATTTAGCGACCATCAATTGAACTACTTCGACTAGCGATCCAAAGATAACGCTTTACTAGGACCAGCTGATCGCTAGCCGACACTGCTTTAAACTTTGGAATAATCGGACGGAATGGACGTGCCAGACCACAAACCAGAAGTGTAATTACACTCTCTAAAGAGAAAACGTATGAGAGAAAGAGCAAACATTACGCGACTCGTGGTGGAAGTTGCAAGGTTGTCCGACACATCGGAAATCGCGGATTATAGATATTACAATGACAGATTGTGAAGCGTTCTGGACCGCCTCGTTAAATTAGATGAGGATATTCAGGAGTTGTTAGACGATGACGAATACGAAGAAGATGTTCCTAAATGCGAAGATTATATAGACACCGCAAAACTCACAATTTCCTGATTGTCTTACGAAATAGAGAAACAGCTTGCGAAATCGGTAGCAGACATAAAGATTCCCAACAATCCGCCGGCACAATCTGTAACAATGAGTGTTCCCACAGCTTCAGTAAAACTTCCGCCGATCAAACTTGAGCCTTTTTCAGGCGATATTGAGACATGGGCGCGATTCTGGGAGCAGTTTGAGCAGTCGGTTGACAAAGATCCGACGGTAACTACAATCAATAAACACATTTTTCTTCGCGGCTATCTCTCGGGAGAACCAAAGCATTTAGTGGACGGTATTGCGGTGACGGCCGAGACGTACGCAGAAACAAAGAGGATTCTCCGAGCGCGTTATGGCAACAAGGATCGAATAATTCAAGCCCACTTAGATTATCTCGAAGCCATAAAACCAATTGAGCTGTCCACCCCAGAGGAACTTAATTCAACATTCATTGAATGCCAGCGACGTATTCAAGCTCTCCGGGCACTTGGGGAAGATGTGAACAGATACGGTCGAGTCCTCGCGCCGAAAATTTTACGCGCTTTTCCGGATGATATATGCCGCCACTGGATAATTCACGCCAAGCGTACAGGAATATCCGAAAGGTGACATTTTGCAACTGATGGAGTTTCTGAACGAGGAAGTCGACGGGGCGCTTACCACGCAGAAGATACGCGGTGAATTTTCAAGCACTTTAGTAGTAACCTTCCCACAGTGTCCACACTTCACGTACACGCGAAATCTAAAAGATCGACTCCGAAGGATACCAGCGTAAAGGAACCATTCTGCGTCTTTTGCGAATCTGGCGGTCATTGGGCGCAAGACTGTAAGAAGATCGTACGAGTTAATGATCGAATAGATAAATTGAAACTAGCAAACAGATGCTTTCTTTGTCTTCAACGTGGGCACAAAGTGTCAAATTGCAAAAAGAAGGAAAAGGCTCGGTGTGTTAACTGTAAAAGACTGCATCATAAGTCCATTTGTGAGGAACGAAAGGATATTAGGGGTCCTGCGGGTCAGACAAACGTTACTTCCGTGGGAAAGGTATCTGTCGCTCCCCACGGATACACGTACCTTCAGACAGCCCAAGTATGCGTCTCAGGACCTACAGGATTGAGCAGGAGTCAGTCCAGCTTCATAGCAAAATCGCTGATTGTTGATCTCAAACTGCAAACGATATACCGACAAGAACTAACTGTTTGTTCCTTTGAATCAAACCCTACACGCCCACGCCACCGCAGGCTTGTTCAGTTTAATATGAAGGGGCTTTGGCAGAATTCTTCAGTGCCTTCGAAAGTACTCACGTTATTTCTCACCAGCCTTCGGTTCCACAACATATAAAGAGTTTACCAGATGCCCGTAAGATTACGCTAGCAGATCCGAAAACCGATTCAACAGAAGATCTTCCCGTGGAGATTCTTGTAGGAGGCGATTTTTATTGGAAGATGGTGAAGCACAATTCGCCCATACGCATCTCTGAAACCTTAGTGTTAGTTCCTTCTCTGTTTGGCTGGATACTTAGTGGTAACAAGTCACAAGCCTGTGTGCATGCAACCGTGGTAAATTTTGCTCAGACTGACCGATCTCCTCTGCACTCTGACAATGATTTCAGACGCTTTTGGGACTTTGAGACTGTAGGGATTACTGCCGATCAGGATCTACCTGTGAACAACAGAGATACGAGACTTCTTGAAGAGTTTAGAGCATCTTTCTCTATAAAGGATCATCGAGCAGTCGTTACACTTCCCAAAATGCAACATAAAGTGCTTTCGAGTAACAGACCTATCGCGGAAAAGCGATTCAAGCACCTTAGGGAAAGATTTCAACGTCAAGAGACATTTAAGCAAATGTATTTCGATCTTATGCTAGACTACATTACAAAGGGGCAAGTAGAGGTCGCTCCCACCCCACTCTCAGGAAAGGAGCTATTTTCTCTACCTCATCATGCAGTGAGGAAGGAGAAATACGGAAACACTAAGTGGAGAATAGTCTTTGACGCCTCATCTCACGAAAACAATGCACCATCTCTGAATGAGGTATTAGAAGTAGGACCGAACCTATTACCAGATATTCTGGAAGTTTTACTGCGTTTCAGATTCTATTCTACGGCTATCGTCGCGGACATCACACAAGCTTTCCTTCAATTAACCTTGAACGAAAAGGACAAAGACTTGACCAGATTTTTCTGGTTCAAGATTAGCCAGGATCAAACAGGAAATTTTCAAACAACGGACGAACTAACAGAATACTGCTTTAACAGACTCCCATTCGGCCTGACCTGCAGCCCATTTTTACTTTCTGCAACACTAAGAGAACTTGCCGACAAGTGTATGACAGCATTTCCCACCGTAGCGCCACTTATAAACAAGACTGCGTACATGGACGACTTTGTGATCTCAGTAGAAGGTGATAATTTGGTTATAACTATATACTATGAACTTGTAACCCTAATGAAATTGATCAGTCCCCCCTTATCAAAATGGGCTACCAACTGTGAACAACTCCACACTATCTGGAGGGCAGAAGGGCGAGAACTCCACACCCAGACTCAAGTTTTAGGTGTAGACTGGAACACCGCAGGTGACTACTTCTGTATCGATCCTAGCGAAATCATCAGAAGGTCGTCAGAAGAGCCAGCCACCAAACGACTCCTTTTACAATGTACGGCTAAATTCTATGACCCACTCGGACTATTTTCCCCTGTTTCTCTTGTTGGGAAATTGCTATTCCAGGACACATGGTGCCGAGGAATTGGCTGGGATGAACTTATGCCCTGGGACTTAGGGGCACGATGGCGCACTTGGATATCTAGCTTACCTTCACTGTCACATATACGTGTCCCTAGATGGATTGCTACAGCTCATGGAAGAGACACTCAGCTGCATGTATTCTGTGACGCCTTGGAAAAGGCATATGGAGCAGCTTTGTACATTCGTACTGTCTTAGATGATGACGTCGTAACACATTTAGTCTGTAGCAAGAACAGACTTGCTCCTATTAAGAAGGTGACATTGCCTTGACTCGAACTTTTAGCGGCAGTAGTTGGGACCAGACTATTCTGTTACTTTTGACGTGCAACAGACTTTAAAATTGCCCATGCAATATTGTGGATGGATTCTACAATAACACTAAGTTGGATTCGCTGTGATCCTAACAGATGGAACACCTTCGTTTGTATCGGGTAACTGAGATACAAACACACACGACTCCCACGCAATGGAAACACTGCCCAGGACCAGACAATCCTGCTGACCACCTCTCACGTGGACTCCTCTGCTACCAAATGAATTCTTTGGACATTTGGTGGCATGGGTCGCCTTGGCTTACACGCCCTCCTGAATGCTGGGCAAACAACGATACTCCAACGATGGTACGACTTCCTCCAGAAGAAAAGAGGAAGAAAACCCAGAGCCAAGTTTTGTCGATATCTACGCCAACCAGCCTTTTGAACTTGCTTAAATTCAGCTCATACTGGAAGCTTATTCGTATCACAACATGGACTCTCCGCTTCCTACACAACATTCGTCAGAAGAATAAATCTTCAGTAGAACTTACAGCCACCGAATTATCAGCTGCCAAAATGTATTGGATTCGAGTGGGCCAGAGAGATTCCTTCCCCAGCGAATTACATGCACTTCAGAATAACTTACCATTGCCAAAAGAGTCAAAAATCGCACGATACAATCCTTTCTTAGAAGATGGACTGATACGTCTCTGAGGTCAACTGCAGTGCACTAGCCTAAATAGGGAACAAAAACATCCTGTACTTCTTGACGGTTCCCACCACTTCACACAATTGGTTATTCGAGAGACACACATCCGCCTTCATCACTTTGGTGTTTGTTCTGTACTATCCGAACTGCGAACTGAATTTGGGATCCTTAGAGCTCGTCAGGCCATCAAAAGAATCCTATACTCACCCCTCGCATGCAAGTTCTTGAAGAACCCACGAGGGCAACAGATCGAAGCACCGCTGCCACCTGAACGAGTTTCACCTGCCAAATCATTTGCTATAACCGGAATAGACTTTGCTGGCCCACTATTCATCAAAGTGGGGAAGGAAACGCACAAGTCATATATCACTCTTTTCACATGTGCTACCACACGAGCTGTACACCTTGAACTCTGTACAGACTTGTCAACGGACAAGTTTCTTATGGCACTTCAGCGATTCGCCGGAAGACGCGAACTACCCCACACGATATATACAGATAACGCGAAAACATTCCACGCCACGAATATGGAACTAGCCCAACTTTGGAAGGCATTAACCACCACTAAATCTTATCAGTTCCTCATCCACCACGGTATTACTTGGAAATTCATTGTCTCCCGTGCGGCTTGGTGGAGAGGATGGTGGGAAAGAATGGTGGGCACTATAAAGCATTGCCTACGGAAGGTATTGGGACTCGCAAAGCTCACTGAGGAACAACTGAACACCACCTTGATCAGTATTGAAGCCGCGGTGAACTCCAGGCCCATCACACCAGGAGATGATTGTGATGCACTCACACCATCCCATTTTCTGGCGGGAGAAAAACTTACGACTATTCCGACGGGACCAGAGCCTTCAGCGAGCACAAATTTAACAAAGGAATTCCGACTGAGACAGCAACTCTGTGACAGTTTTTGGAACCGTTGGGTTAAAGAATACCTATTGGAGCTCCGGAACTACCATGAAGTTAAACGCCCATCGGGACGAGTCATCCCCTTTCGCCCAGGCGACATCGTGCTGATCCAAGAGGACCTTCGTCCGCGACATATGTGGAAGAAGGCCAGGATAGAAAAGGTACTACCAGGAAGAGACGGCAGGGTAAGGACGATAATACTCCGGACACCATAAGGTCACATCATTAGTCGTCCTGTGCAGCTGGCCGTACCTCTGGAGGTCGACCAGGGTGGGGAGGATGTCACAGAGTGATGTACTTCTCGCAAGTGAGAGACTGTTTGTTTACTCTTAGGACAATGTATCTTTGACTTGTTTTATTGTATGCTCTGTGACTATGTAATAAAGTTGTTAGACTGCTAATCGCTGCTCTACTGTGATTCACGACAGTAGCTGAGATGCTAAGTCACAGATAAGCACAACAAAAGATTGTTACAAAATGAGCTTTCAGCCGACACGGCCTTTGTCAGCACACGCGCACACACGCAGGACCGCGCGCACACACGCACGACAGTGTGTGTCAACGGAAGCCAGACTACAAGCAGCAGCGCATGACGAGAGGCAACCAGGTGGGGGTAGGCTGGAGCGGGGACGGGGAGTAATAGCAGGGTACGGGTGGAGGACAGTAAAGTGCTGCTAGTAGGAGCGTGCAGGGACGAGGTGAAGAGAGGGTAGGGCAGCTAGGTGCAGTTGGGAGGTTAGACGGCAGGCAGGGGAGAGTACTGGAAAAGTAGAGAAGTAAAAAGACTGGGTGCATTAGCGGAATATTGTCTTTTCCAACACCTGACAGATACCAAGCCAACAACCTCCTTCCTAGTCACCATATACTCACCCACTATTACTTCTCCTTTGAAGGCATTACCTACAAACAAATCCGGGGTGCAGCTATGGACACCCGCATGGCGTCATCCTATGCCAACCTATTGTGGGCCATCCACAGGAATCCTTCCTAAACACCCAGAATCCCAAACCCCTCACCTGGTTCAGGTTCACCTTCGTAATCTGGATCAAGGGTGAGGACACCCAATCCACATTCTTGAAAGATAGCTACGTAAGTACCTCTGTCCTTATCAAACCCACCAACCACCAGCAATATCTCAACTTCGACAGCTGCCCTCCATTCTACACAAACAAGACCCATCCCCACAGCCTAGCCACCCATGGCTGTCTTATCTGCAGTGACGAGCGTTGCCTCTCAAAGTGTAACAAGGGTCTCCCTCAGGACTTTACGCACAGTAATTACCCTTATAAACTTGTACAAAAACAGATCTTCAGTGCCTTATCTTTCCCGTCACCCAACACCGTCCGGTCACACACAAGCATTGCCCTCTTGACTCAGTACCACCCAGGACTGGAGCAACTGAACCACATTCTGCACCAGGGTTTTGACTACCTCTCACCGTGCCCCAAAATGAGGAATGTCCTACCCACCATCCTTCACACCCCTCGCACAGTGGTATTCTGCCACCCACCGAACTTTCATATTATCCTCGTCCATCCCTGAACAACCAGTGCTCTCAACCCCTTGCCTATCTGCTCATATCCTTGTAAAGATGCAAGACCTGTCCGATACATCCTTCCACTAACACCTAGTCCAGTGCAGGCACAAACATCACTTACCCCATCAAAGGCAGGGCTACCTGTGAAACCAGACGTGATCTACAAGCTCTGCAGCAATCACAGTGCTGCATTTTACATGGGCATGACAACCAACAAGCTGACTGTCAGCATGTATGGCTACTGACAAACTGTGGCCAAGAAACTACTGGACCACCCCATTGCTGAGCACATCACCCAACACAATGTCCTTCATTTCAGACTGCTTCACAGTCTGTGCCATCTGGATTCTTCCCACCAACACTGGCTTTACTGAATTTCACAGGTGGGAACTCTCCCTGCATTATATCCTATGTTCTGTTGTGTTTAATAAACTTATGGAAAAATGCTAGAAACTTATGCACCAACACAATACATTTACGATTCATCTCTCTAATTATACAAAAACTTTTAGGAGATTTGGAATGCTTATACAATTTTCTTTGTTTTTAATTACTGTGCTATTTGCCATCATACCTTACAAAATTCAATGTTTACTCAACAGCCCTACCACAAAATATCTACCAGTAACTATCCAAAGCGACCTCAAGTGGAGTGAGCACATAAAACAGCAGGAAAAATAGATGTCATCTGATTTAGAAGGAAGAATCTTATGGAGATTTAACTCACTGATGAAGAAACTTGTCTGACTGATTGTTGAGTATTGTTTAACAAATAGGGATCCCTGCCATGTAAGAATGATGGGCAAGGAAGGGAAGGGGGGAGGATCCAACAAAGAGCTGTGCATTTTGTCTCTGCTTTGTTTAGTCACTACAACAGAACTACAAATATGATCAATGAACTCCAGTGGCAGACATTAGAAGAGAGGCATTGTGTATCACGGAGAGGTTTACTGTTTGACCACAATAACTTCACAATTTCACTAATGCTACCAGAAGTGGTGGTGGTGGTGGGGGGGCATTACTTGAAAGATGTTCTTTTTTGTCTGTGAGTGCTGCAAAGTCAAGCTTCCCCTAACAATGGGGTATAACAAAAAGCTTTTCTCCATTGGCGAGTAACTTCTGTAAGTCAATTGGCCAAGTTTCTGAAATAAACTTGCTACAAGTACTTGTTGCTGAATCGCAGTTATTCTTAAAAACCATTAGTGAACAAAAATACTGATGAAATACAAAAATAAAAGAAGCAGAAAAAGAGTGTACAAAATGTTACCACGAGACACTATTCCTTTAGCTAAAATCAGAGGACTCCACTTAGACTAAATTCTTCAGGTGTGTCACAAGCTCATTTCGAGCATCATATCTAATGTATAATCAAATATTCAATAGCACGAAATGAAAACATGGTGCACTATTCACCAAGGCACTGCATTTTAATTACTCTTCAATTTTTCCAAGCAGTATTTACTACAGGATATTTCAGACAATCAACTGTTTGCACTACCTTGCAAACTTACTGAAGTGCACAAAAGTAGCGGTTATCAATGGGAAGGGGAGGGGGGGTGTTCCTAATAATCCATCCAATTCTGTGGCTCTGTGGACAATGCAGAATACCACAGCAGGAAGATGCTATGCCTAATAAATATGATTTCAGGATTACAGTGGTTGCAAAACAGGCAAATAAACTGCAACAACTAAATGAGAAAGGCGGAACAGTCATCTAAAATAAAAACAAACAAACCAGCTGTGAAAGTGTATGTCTCTCACAAAATCGCTGACAACAGTGGCCACAAAGTAGTCCATTTAGCACCCTGCAATGGCGATCTAAATCCGATAGAATTGGCTTGGTACACAATAAAACAATTTCAGGGAGAGCAATGTCACTGGTGACACGTCGAAGGAAACATTGTCGGAACTTGTTAATGCTGCTTTTGTTTCAGTCACTGCACAAAGTGCATCAGCTGCAGAAAGAGTATTGGAAACAAGCTGGGATAGTGGAAATGCCCATTGATGAAGCTATCACCAGTACCACACCCTCAAGTGGTTATTACGATCTTGAATCAAACACAAATGGCAGTGATCTGTAGTGATCATAATACTGACAGTTAAGTACATTTTGTAAACATTACTGCTGTGCTGCGATTGATAAATGCAATGTACAAACAGATTACAAAAATCAATTTTTGACTTTTGATTCACAGTATCATTAGCTGTACATTCATCTACTTTATTTTTCATTACTTTTGATACATAAATAATACGTAAGTTCTAGGTAAAACACTCAAGCATGAATATGTCAACAAGAACAAGCAATTGCTGACCCGACGGAGGTGTTTCTTTCGCGGATAATATTTCCGCAAGTGCCGCCTCTGATTTCAGGTTAAGCACAAAACAATGTTAGTGGTGCCAGCACTACTACAAGCAGCTGATGCTGCCTTCACTAACTGCTCCTCACCCCTTGGCAGCCATAATGCTGAGGCACAGCTGTTCCCGACAGCCACTGTGCCGATCTTCAACTTATTGTGGATGAACAATATTGCTGAAATTTCGAGTGAGCACTTTCGAGAGGAGTCTGACATGTTACTTCCTCCAACACACACTTCACGAAATGACCACAAAGATAAAATTCACGATACTGGAGCTAAAATAGAGACATACTGGCAGTCATTCTTCCCATGCACCATTCGTCAGTGTAACAAAGAAAAACGGATCAGTTAGTGGTACCACAAGCACCCTCTGTTGCACAGCATTATGTGGCTCGAGGAATATGATGTAGATATAGATGAAAGTCGTTTCCATTTTCAGTTGTTATTCTTGTCCAGTTTTAGTGGGTCCTCTTAAAGACAGTTCAGAATTGTCTTGTTTAAATCAGCAGATTTGATCACGCACCTACGGGTGGTGTTTTTTAAGTAAGGGCCGTTCGCGTGTATAGTCCCGTAGTTCACGCGGACGCCGCAACAAGCCACCGCGCCACTTGCCGGCATCCTTCCTGTTCACATTGATGCAAGTTGCAGCTCTGTAGCTGACGTGTACGCCTCGCTGTGCTACTTTATAATGTTTACGATTATTGAATCGCCCGCCGCGTGAGAGATACGGTCAGTGATACGTTTTTTGACCGCGAGAAGCCTATCAGCTGCAGAAATTCATTGTCAGTTAACAGAAGTTTATGGCTTGAACGCAATGAGTGAAGGTAAAGTGCGTCAATGGGTTAGAGAGTTTAAAAATGGCCATCAAAACTTCCATGATGAAGAACGCTCAGGCCGGCCCTCTGATCACTGATAATTTGGTGGCTGCAGTAAAAACAAAGATTCACGAGGACAGAAGATTCACAATTTCCACTCTTTCTTTGGAATTTCCACAAGTTTCAAGATTGGTTTTGTACAAAATTGTGTCTGAAAACCTAAACTTTAAGAAACTGTGTTCTCGGTGGGTACCCAGACTCCTCACAGAGGACCACAAAGGGAAGAGATTTGCCACTTCATTGGACTTTTTGATTCGCTACGAGGAAGAAGGGGATGACATGTTGAGTCAAATTGTCACAGGAGATGAAACATGGGTATCCCATATCACTCCAGAAAGCAAGTGACAATCGATGGAATGGCGACACACAACCTCACCCGTCAAGGTCAAAGCCAAACAGACGCTGTCAAAGCGCAAGATTATGGCAACTGTGTTCTGGGACCGGCACGGTGTTTTGCTAGTGGACTTTATGCCACGAGGAACGACAATCAACTCAGATGCCTACTGTGCAACTCTAAAGAAGCTCCGCAGAGCAATTCAAAACAAAAGGCGCAGTATGCTGACAAAAGGAGTTTTGCTCCTCCACGATAACGCTAGGCCTCACACCTCTCAAAAGACTCGGGATTTGATTGATTCTTTTGGCTGGGAAGTTTTGGACCATGCACCATACAGCCCATACCTTGCTCCTAACAATTTTTACCTTTTCCGGTACCTGAAACACCATCTTGACGGGCAGCACTTCAATGACGACGATGAAGTGAAAGCGGCCGTGAACTCTTGGCTGTCGGAGCAGGCGGCCGAATTCTTTGAAGAGGGAATTAAAAACTTAGTTGTACGGTATGGCAAGTGCTTAAATAAACAAGGCAACTTTGTAGAAAAATAGGTAAAAGTGTGTAGAATCAGAAAATAAGTTTTTTTACAAAAGTATTTGTATCTTTTTTTAAAAATAAAAATGGCCCTTACTTAAAAAACAACCCTTGTATTAACACGTCACCAAATTCTCACTTCTCTGTAACAGTTGTCTTGTTCCATTTGATATTTACTTTCTTGGTACCACATCATCTGCTGTTTGCATAACTAACAGTGGAGAGTGAGAGTGGGACTCACCCGAGATAAATGCTATAAGGTTCCATTTCATCTAATGCATCTCTGAAGTTTAACATTATTAACACATATTTTAACTGTAAATAACTAGGAATAGAGGAGACCACTCACTGAATAGTAGAGGCATTGTAACACCCCAAAAAAACCGAAAATCCAAATAAGAATGTCATGATAATTTAAAGTAGGGAACAGTGTTATCCTGACAGGTACTACAACTTTGACAATAATATAACACCTTAAAGTTTTGATGAACACCAATTTCAATAATTACTGAGTATGTCATGATATATATATAGGTAGAAAGAAAGAAAGGTTGTTTTTAATCAGCTATCAAACATCTCAGTAATAACTGCCAATCAATACGATGAAAGTTGAGTCCAAAGTAATATGTCGGTCAGAGAAAGAGTTGCAAACGTGGCGAAAAGGAAATTCAATGCATCTACAATGCTCGATCATGGAAATGTTAGTCGCTTGCTAGCTTGCTTGCTTTCAAGTTGAGAGAAAGCACTGTGTGTTACAGTACTACAAACTGAACACTACGAGATTGTTTCTATTAAAAAAAAGATAATATCGTGTGACATAGATGCGAGGACTTTGTTCTCAGTTATTCTGACTTGAGAACTTTAAGTGATATTCTGATAGTGTACGATGAGTTAATGAACTTTAATGATTGGAGATATTGTTAGACTCAACCTTTATCAAAGTGAACAGTTACAACATTGTATCGAAGACAGTAATACCTGATTAGCCTGGAGTAGGAAACATTAATTCAATCACACGAAGATAATACAAATATGCCAATTGTAAAAGTTGTCGTAATTGTCATTAACACCGAATTGAAAAGAATCTTAATTGATCCGATCCATCAGTGTGCGTGTGGTGTGATGGTTATAAACTAACTGCTAAGAAGGAGCAATAAAATTGTTCATCAGTAATGGAAATCTCAAGTGTTGGCTCCATCGTTAATTGAACTGTGTGATAGTTGATAATCAAAATTAATTAACTGTGAACATTCTAACTGAAAGAGTGACTTGATGAACATTGAGCATCGATAGGAGTGTTTTACCGAAATAATATCATGACGCGCAAAAGCAAGATAGCATTATAGATTATGTCTCGATTTGCGTCGTGCCGTAGTGAACAATTATGCCTAGCAATGCAACAACGACTGATACTGAACTGCAAATGAATTTTTCCTCGCTTCAGTGGTGTGAAACGATGCCGGTGATGAATGATTCACTCAATACTGCAATAACTAACTAACCAGGCATAGCAAATCATAACAAAACCATAACAGACAATTAAAAATCAGCAGTTCGCATCGCTGAGAAGACTGTGCGATCTCACAAATGGACTTTCATACATTATGCGAGGAACAATTTTTTCAGAGATTTTCAGGTGTTGTTCCAAGTTACCCAATGGGGACAATCATCACTGCACGTTGCATCTCCATTCCACCGACCAAGCTGTAGCTGTAGCAGCTCAAAATCAACAGTGACAACAAAAGGAGAGAGGGGACGTCACAGCATTGAGTTGTCGACAGGCTCACAGGAAAGATTGGAAACTTGCCAGCTTTTGGACAGTTGGAGAACAAACACGTGAAAGCCAGCTACAGGACAACACTGAAGATTATATTGGTAGATTGCATTAACTAATGAGGACAGGATTGAACAGAATTGGGGAGAAAATAAACCTGCAGCAAATTGGACTAAATGAAAGGACTGGTCAATAGAATACATTCAGAGATATCAAGTAATTGTCAATTTAGTACTGGAGGGAAGTGTCGGGAGTAAAATTTGCTGAGTGAGGCCAAGAGAAGAGTACAGTAGGCAGGTTCAAATAGATGAACACTGCTGTAGATACTTCGAGATGAAGAGGTTTGCATAGGAATCAACAGCATGGAGAGCTGCATCAAACCAGTTTTTGGATTAACGAACAACAAAAGAACAGCAAAACTTTTTTTTCCAATATCTTATCAAAATTTATGTGAAAATAAATTTAATGCGTGTCTCTATGTCATTTAAACCATGCATCTGAATTTTTTTTTCTGAATTTCCAGATTAGCTTTACTTTCAATAATACAGATGAACTATGATCCTACCTAGTCCAGATACAAGAAGTTCCACAGTATTCAATTAAATTTGCATTTTACTTGTATACCTTGTCCAAGTCTGGAGAGTACTAAAAAACCCAGAGATAATTCTGTTATGTTTGGAATCTGTTGTCACGGACACTAAATTTGCGTGACGATTAACTTTACCTGCAACCACTTTTTGGATACCTCATTGCTCATAAATACGGACAGGTAAATATAACATTATTTATGGCAAAATTTGCAATTATTTTCATTGTTTGTAAATGACTAGATGCATAAATTTGCAAGTCTCTCACACTACATTAGTGAAGAAAATTAAATTATTAGTTATTTGAAATTGACTGTGTAAAAAAGTGCTGACTGGAAGCTTTCTGACCGGAATGTTTGCTTTTGCAAAAACTTAAAACCTTTTTGTTCCGAAATGGCCTTTCATTTCTTCATTTGGCTGTAATGAAGATTTAAAGAAATGATTGTTCTGTTGAAAAGCAGCAGCATTTTCTTACTATTTAAGTGAATGTGTCTCTGATATAAAGTGTTTCTGGTCATTATTAATCTTTTTCTGCCCAATTTGAAGATTAAAAAATCTACAGAGCACTAACTTCGACCTTTCATGGGCATTCATAGTCTTACGACCTGCGCTTAACAATGTTACAGATAGAACTGACAAGGCACTTTGCATAGAAGTAGAACTGTAGGTACAGCTATTCAATTTTAACATTAGGAGACGAATTTTGGCTAAGTCGAAAAGGTTACAGATTTTGTTTTCCTATCACTATCATGCAGAGGATGGGCGCTATTGGCTACAGTCGTGGATGATCACGAGCATAAACAGACTAGAATTTTGACTGCCACAGGGCAGGTAAACAAATGCCACCTTCATTTAGCTGGACAGCAGCTTACAGCAGAACCGACACTTTGTCACAGGGATCACCAATCTCTTCTGGTGTTGTAAGGATCGTAACCCAAATCCGCGATAGACCAGGACTAGTCGCTTCACTTATTTCAAAATAAGAAAACAATGAATATAATAGAGGGAAACATTCCACGTGAGAAAAATATATCTAAAAACAAAGGTGATGTAACTTGCCAAACTAAAGTGTTGGCATGTAGATAGACACACAAACAAACACATAAAATTCAAGCTTTCGCAACCCACGGTTGCTTCATCAGGAAAGAGGGAAGGAGAGGGAAAGACGAAAGGATGTCAGTTTTAAGGGAGAGGGTAAGGAGTCATTCCAATCCCGGGAGCAGAAAGACTTACCTTAGGGGGGAAAAGGGACAGGTATACACGTGCACGCACGCACGCACGCACGCACGCACACCTATGCACCCGCACATATACAGACACAAGCAGACATGTGTAAAGGCCGTGTGTGTGTGTGTGTGTGTGTGTGTGTGTGTGTGTGTGTGTCGAGAGAGAGAGAGAGAGAGAGAGAGAGAGAGAGAGAGAGAGAGAGAGTGAGTGAGTGTGTGTGTGTGTGTGTGTGTGTGTACACCTGTCCCTTTCTCCCCCTAAGGTAAGTCTTTCCGCTCCCGGGATTGGAATGACTCCTTACCCTATCCCTTAAAACCCACATCCTTTTGTCTTTCTCTCTCCTTCCCTCTTTCCTGATGAAGCAACTGTGGGTTGCGAAAGCTTGAATTTTGTGCGTTTGTGTCTCTATCAACATACCAACGCTTTTGTTTGGTAAGTTACGTCATCTTTGTTTTTAGATATATAAGAAAACAATGAATATAATAGAGGGAAACATTCCACGTGGGAAAAATATATTTAAAAAGAAAGATGATGAGACTTACCCAACAAAAGCGCTGGCAGGTCGATAGACACACAAATAAACACAAACATACACACAAAACTCTAGCTTTCGCAACCAACGGTTGCCTCGTCAGGAAAGAGGGAAGGAGAAGGAAAGACAAAAGGATTGGGTTTTAAGGGAGAGGGTAAGGAGGTAAGGACGTCCCGACTGACATCTCTGCCCAAACTCTTTGCCTTTACAAATGTCTGCTTGTGTCTGTGTATGTGTGGATGGATATGTGTGCGTGTGCGAGTGTAAACCTGTCCTTTTTTCCCCCTAAGGTAAGTCTTTCCGCTCCCGGGATTGGAATGACTCCTTACCCTCTCCCTTAAAACCCAATCCTTTTGTCTTTCCTTCTCCTTCCCTCTTTCCTGACGAGGCAACCGTTGGTTGCGAAAGCTAGAGTTTTGTGTGTATGTTTGTGTTTATTTGTGTGTCTATCGACCTGCCAGCGCTTTTGTTGGGTAAGTCTCATCATCTTTCTTTTTAAATATAAGAAAACAATGAGTTACACACCACACGAAGTATTCAGGGATGGCTACCGTGCAACTGCTTACACAGAAGTTAGCAGCAGGGCTGGACAAATGATACTTGCGTTCATTGACAATGAGGTCATTTGAGACAGAGCACAAACTCTGATTAGGGAAGGAAATTGGCTGTGCCCTTTCAAAGGGACCACGCCGGCATTTGCCTGAAGCGATTACACTGAAACGGGGTTGAGGTTACTCAATAAGCTGCTTTGTTCGATACACTATTGGACTTGTTCAAACAATCGCACAACAGTTGAATCGCACAGCAATAACAATTTCATAAAACAGGGGTGGAAATGGCATTAAATCCTACAACTACACAATATCCTATTGTTTCCGGACAAATTTACAATACGATTTCTCATATAGCACACGTATATATGGACATCAAAACATTTATGCTGATTTTTAAGTACTGGTGACAGACCAAAAAGAAAAATGTTGTTCTCCAAAAAATATTACTTTACTCAACCCAGTGTAACATTTTATTTGTTTATAAGAGAGAGAGAGAGAGAGAGAGAGAGAGAGAGAGAGAGAGAGCTGCAAATGAGCAATTCAATCCCTGTTTACACATCAGTCCAACAGATTTTAATCAGTTTGAAAACAAAATGGCAACATTCAGATGAAATAATCATGAAAATTACTGAAGAATTAAATTTAGGACAAAAAATATATTGTAATAATGTGAATGTAATTTTCATTAAGAGAATCCATTGTAACAAGACCAGCCTTGGAGATAGTAACATCAGGCGCCACTAGATCGCGGGGCAAGTGAAAGCTCGAGAATTGGATAGAATCTCAATAGCAACCATTTGTTAATTCATTAGTCGCCATTGTTACACACGAACTGCCCCCTAGCATATATTTCAGTCCGTGTTTCACAGTTATTTCTATTAATAAAGTGCATAGTGCATTAAAAAGGCTATGACAGGTCGTCTAGTACCAACACCGCACACTAGATCGCAGGCCGATCAACAGATCGAACAAAACTTGAGATGTCCCAAACTGTGTGAGTCGTTTTCAAACACAGCCCTAGTTAACAGAATATTGTTAATGATGTAGTTGAGGCCCAACCTCCAGCAGTATTCGATGCAACTACAGTTCAAAATGTCCGCCCCGTAATTTGCCACATTCAAACTGTCTGCATTATATTATCTTTTGAGCTTTAACTGTCTGCATTATATTATCTTTTGAGCTTTAGCTAACAAACAAATGCACATATTTTTTTCTCATAAAAAGCTAGGTCCCATGACTCAGTACTATGCTCCATTACTTGACATGTATCTTAAACAGACCATTCAACCATCCACAATTGGCATGGCACCAGATCATTGAGCGCATCGATAAATCATTGCATTCATAGACTATTTTGCAAATAGGTTCTTGTGCACATTATCTTTCCAAATTGGGGTTCACCAGATGATGTACAATACCAGTAACTGCTAACATTTTCGATACTGTATAGGGAAAATAAAGCTATTTCAAACTCACTCTGATAAACAACTTGTATGGATAAAAATTTGCTATGGAACAACATCAAGTAATTTCGCAGTTTTGCGTTTTGAGGAAAAATTTGCATCTATTTTGCATTTATTGCAAAAATAGAAATTTTCCAGTCCCTACTCACAAGTGAACACAAGGCTCCGTTGTGACTAAGCAAGAACTTAGAAACATATTTCAAACTACTAAGTATACCAAGACTTAAGAGATGCTGCGAGTATTCCAGTTTCCTCCAACTGTATTTGTTTCATTATTTTTCTATCAGTGGTCAACTATATTATGTCTCCAAGATATCCAGTAGTTTTTATTATCTGACACAAGCACATAAAATTTTGAACAGAAGTTACCAGAGAAATTCATCACAGATGTCTCCATCATGGGTAAAATGAGGACCTTTCCACAAGTTTCCACAACTAGTAATGCAAATATGAATGTTCATTATTTCCAATATTGATGTGAATCTACAGAACCTGTATCTCTAAGGGCACTGTCACTGGCCAATCAAGTGATTTGTTTGCATATTATTGGCTGCCAGCAATAGCGAGTGCAGCATTCAACAGCAGCTTGAACAAGTTCCTATCAGACTGCTGTGGATGGGAGAGACTACCCACATTTTGCAAAAATGGAAACTGTTCCATGTATATAAACAGCGAATATTATTCAGGAGTGAGATACAAGTGTTCTTGGTACACCACTGTGATGTTTATTGAATACACACTAACTAGTTTAAAATAATCTGCAATTAAATATATTGTGCTTATGAGTCACATACCTGATGACTTGTACAACAAGCCTGTTGCAGTTGCAGCTGAGATTGTATTGAGTTCGTCATCACATCCTCTCATCCATGACAATATTGTGCCAAAGCCACTGTACATAACGGCTATGACGCCAAGGGTGTTAGCAGTTGCTGCTCCTTGTTTCATAACATAATTTAGGAGCCTGTAATAAAAACATGCACTTGTAATATGCAGTAAGCAAATCTTGAGAATACTGCACATCTGTCTAGGTGAATACCGGGCTGGTACTCACATCCCACCTCAGTTGCACAATTTGCGAAAGTTCTCACACTTTGACAAGAATAATATTTGATAAAACAAATGGGATACCAATTTCCATCTGGGCCTGATGGTAGGGGATGGGGGATGCCTCTGGGTGAGAAAGGCATCCAGCCACCCTACACCACTAACATTGCCAAATCCAGGTTAATACGCTGACTCAATGAAGATATGGGGTAAAGACGAGGAAAACAAAAACTAGAGACTTAATTACATTTCTATAAAATATCTACAAAAATAAATAATATCTATAAAAATAAATAATATCTCTCTCATTATCAGCCTAACCTGGTTAGGTTGTAGATATGGTGTCCACATGCGGCCAGGCTGCATGGGAGCAATTTCTTGGTGTGGAAAAGGTGACAGCTGTCAAAATGCAGGTACTGTTGGCAGTTAGTGACTTTAATACAAAGCATGGAGGAGCCATTAAAAAGGTGTAGGTCAAAGTCCAGAAAGGTTGGGTTGAGGAGAAGCACGAGAAGCATGCGAAGCAGATGGGAGAAGTGCTGAGGTAGTGGAGGATTGAGGATAAGGTCTTGGTCCTCAGTCCAGATCATAAAGATATTATTAATGAATGTGAACCAGACATGGGATTTAGGAGAGTTGCCAAGTTCCCTTAAGACTGCCCATAAACAAGTTGGCAACAGTGAGAGCCATATGGATTGCCCTTCGCTGTGCAATCGACTTGCTTGTATATCCTCCTCTACAAGGAGAAGTAGTGTCTGTGAGGATATAGTTGGTAAGTTGGGTGAGGAATGAGGTGGTGGGTTTGGAGTCCGAAAGGCACTGGGAGAGGTAGTGTTCGGCAGTAGCAAGGCCATGGGTATTAAGGATGTTGCTGTATAGGGAAGTGGCATAGACAGTAATGAGTAGGGACCCAGGTGGTAATAGAGTGGGGGTGATCGCAAGACAGTGAAGGAAGTTGTTAGCATCTTTGATTTGACAGAATGGGCTTGATTGGAAGTGTTGGCCAGTAAGAGGGAAAATACATTCAGTGGAAGCACAGTAACTGTCTACAATTGAGGATTTATGGATTTTGGAAGGCATGCATAAGCTGTGTGTGTGTGTGTGTGTGTGTGTGTGTGTGTGTGTGTGTGTGTTTGGGAGGGGGGGGTGATTAGAGAGAGATGGACTTTGTAGATGTTCTGGGATGGGCCTAAGGGAATCAATAGGGACTGGAGGTTATGTGACACACAAAGTTAACCATTAGCATTCCTGTTCATTTCTTGGTCTCACACTGTCCCAGGTGATGCCCAAGGAACCACTGTATTTAAACAGCCATAAGATAAACTTTAAAGTTTATTATTATGAAAAGCACATTTAAAAAACATTTCAACAGAAAAGTACACAAAATGAACACAATACTACATAACAAAGTTAACACTATGGATTCTCGAATACCCTGCACTCCAAATTTTGCTTTGCTATGGCATAATCTGTATCACTTCAGGCAGGGGGTTACCTTCATAGTCTCGGATGTTATTGAATTTAGCACATGTTAAAATTCAGAAGTAAGAACACATTTTTTCCTCTCTAAAAAAAAAAAAAAGCCTCCAAAGATGACACTGCAAACACCATTTTGAAGATGCGAATTTCAGAAAAAATTTTAAACTGCTGTATCTCTGTAACAGTTCTAAATATTTTGTTAAGAGTTTTTTTTTAATTTGAAAAGTAACCACTTTATGATTACAATGGTATCCTCCGTTTGAACATATCCGTCAAAGTTAGTTTACTGTCATCTTCTGTAATTTTTTTTTTTTTTTTTTTTTATAATTTACAGAAAAAAATTTTATTTTCAAAAATGCCAATCGAGAAAAATTAGATTTTCCCCCTGTTGATTAGTACCCTGTAGTACTATATTCTCTGTAAAGGAGAGCGTCCACTTTTAAGTTTGACAGGTTTTATTTTAAAAATAATTTTTTACTTTCAAGGGTAATGTATGTCTTCACTGAAGTTTTTTCTTACTAATTTCTTTGTAACAATGTTTATTTCTATTGTCTTTGTCAGAATTATTTCTTTTCACTTTCATTGTTGCAGATATTTCTTACAAAAATGGTTCAAATGGCTCTGAGCACTATGGGACTTAACATCTATGGTCATCAGTCCCCTAGAACTTAGAACTACTTAAACCTAATTAACCTAAGGACATCACACAACACCCAGTCATCACGAGGCAGAGAAAATCCCTGACACCGCCGGGAATCGAACCCAGGAACCCGGGCGTGGGAAGCGAGTACGCTACCGCACGACTTTGTTGTAGTTTCTTGTCAGTTTCTTTGTCATGGTTGTTACTTTTGTTCAGTGCTAATTTGTTTACTGAAGAGGCTTCCAAGAAATCTGAGACAATCCAATGAGTTGTGTGTTTTCGCGAGGAATTTGCCAGTTGACACAGTTGCAGTATGTTTTGCGAAAAGGACTGTTAAAAATGTCTTCTGACTGGGGCCACAGCACAGCAGGGTTAAGAGTGCTGACTATTTGAATATCCATAAAAGAGTGATATATAGACAAACAGAAAAACAGACTTTGTTCAGGTTGGGAATAAGTATTCTCATTTGAAGACTATTTCAAAGTGAAGACGTTTCCAGTGACAACTTTTTGCGTTCTAAATGTTTTGACAGAACAACAACGATAGTATGAACAAGATAAAGCATCCCATGGTGCAAATTTTACATCAAGACGTAGGTCTTAGTCCTGTTAAGAAACAGGTGCTCAGTGAAGTCAAGTCATAAGCTCTATGTGTCAAGAAAGCGCAAAGAAATTACTGAAGCTATGGATGAATACACTACAGCAAAACTGCCCACACACAAAGTACAAATTAAATCTTCAGAAGAAAATGAACCAAAGCACTCTAGCACCTCTTGCCAGGAATTTTTCACAAATGCCAATTAAGCTATTGAATATTGTGCATCCTACAGTGAAAAGGTGCAAGTTTTAACTATTATTTCGGAGACATTTCCAAAGAAAAAATTTGAACCACATTCCATCAGTATAAAAGTACATGGTAGACAAATCAATAAATGTTAGGTCCGTAAAAGGAGTCTTTGGAAGACAAGATCCTTATTATGGTCATCCATAATAAGCAGCTCAAGTTCAAATAGCGCAGTCATTTTATCTGGAAGATAAATGGGACTGTTCTCGCCAGAGTGCCAACAAAAAAGACACTATAACCGTAACAGTTGAAGGTCAAAACACTGTGAAAGTGATAAGGTACATGAATTGCAGTATTAAAGAAACTTTTGCAGTTTATAAGAGCAAAAATACAACTTCACATATCCGAATATCAAAATTTTATGCACTTCAACCTAAGTGGGTAGTTCCACACTCACCTAGAGATGTCTGTTCACCTGAGTACTGCGCGAATTTTGAACTTTGTGTGGTAACTTTGAAGAACTTACTGGAGCACGTGACATATGACACCTTGGTTGGGCCTGTGAAGTCATTAACAGTCTGTGACATAAAGTGAGAGACTTCTTTGTTTTAAGAATGTGGTGACTGCCCTGGAAAGAAAGGACACTTGGCCTGGAAGAAGTAGCAGATAACTCTGCAGAAATTACATATGCAACATGGCAGGAAAAGAAACTAATTAAGAAAACTGTTGCCTTTGAAAGTTTCATTGATGAACCTGGTAAATGGTCAGTGAAAGCAGTAACACACCAGTATCTGAAGAAATAGCAACAACACATTGCAGAAGTAAAAGGGTGTGTACAGGCTGAAGAACTGTGTTTAGTGCTTCACTGTGATTTTGCTGAGAACTGGTCTGTAATTCTCCCACAAGAAGTACAAGGGTATAATTGGAGCAATGACCAGGTTTCAATTTTTACAGGAGTGACATTTTCAAAACAAGAACACAAGTGTTGCAGTTATAAGTGATAACGCAGGACAGGAATCAGCACATACTTTTGACAGCAATGCGCAAAATTCTTCAGCTGCAAACAGGGGCAAAGAAGATAATTATTTCTGATGGTGCTCCTAATCATTTTAAAAATCGTTACCAGCTGTTTGAACTGAGTAAGTTGCTTGTGTCAACTAACTGGGTCTACAGTACTACATCACGGGAAGGGGTCTTGTGATGGTGTAGGAGGCCTGCTGGAGCACCATGCTACAAAACATAACTTTTCCACACCAAATATAGCTGTGATTCAGAATGCTGAGGATTTTATGAGAGTCTTAGATCTTACACAACCACAGCCCTGATTCTTTTGTCCAAAGAGGAAATTGAAGAATTCCGCGAGGGAAAAAAAAGAAGAAGAATAGTCAAAACAAACTACTCCTGAGAATGGAATTCAGAAGACACATTTTTGGACTCAAAGTGATGGACGAACTCATATTGCATGCACTTTAAAGAGCAAGAAAGAAGAAATTTCATTCATTCGGCCAACGCCTCAGAAACAGCAGGATAATATTCAGATTCACATCCTGAGAAGGAGGAAGTTTGTGCGTGTGTGTGTATGACTGTGACTGGTGGATTGCAGAGACTATGGACACCAGTTATGAGATACGAAAAATTATAGTGAACTTGGGGTAACAGAAATGTCCGATTCCATCCGTTCTGCTTTGACCAATGACGTCACCAATATGGCGGAAACAACCATTCACAACAACTCCCAAATTGCGACTATGACATCATTTATGCTACCACATGGACCAGCACTGGATAAAGGTATCCAGGTGAAGAACAACAACAACGCCATCAGTGCTCACTTCCTACTGGTTCAACAGAAAGACATCACTCTGTATCAAAGGAATCTACTGAAGCAGTGGAACACATTTTTAGATCATTGAGCACAAAACAGTGCACACAAGTTGTATAAATTATAAATTGAAACCTTTTAAGTTTTTAGACCTTTCACATAAATTTTGGAATTTTAAAAATGAGTCTTACTAATCTTTGAAAACTAAAATTATGTCAAATAAGGCTATGTTTTGATTTTTATGAACTTATTATATGATAATAAAACAGGTTTTATGTATGGCAAAAATTTCAATTGTTTAAAAAAACCTGTTCAACCTAAAGTGGAAGCTCTCCTTTCCAGGGGGGGGGGGGGGGGGGGAAGAAGAAAAAAAAAACAAAAAAAAAAAGGCTGGCAGTTTGAGAAAAAATTTACATACATTATAAAAAATGCTGAGAACACTATAGTAACAGAACTTTGACAGATACGTCCAAATGGAGGATTTCTTTGTAATCATAAAGCAACTATCTTTCAAATAAAAAACACAATAAAACATCTAGAAATGTCCCAAAGATACAGCCTATTAATTTTTTTTTTCCAAAACAGTGTCATCTTTGAAGGGCTGTATCTCTGAACAGAAATTCTTTTGGAGAAAACAAAAAATACGTATTCCTTACTTAGTCCTTCATTTTAGCATATATGCTAAATTCGATAACATCTGAGACTATGAAAATAAGATTCTCCCTAGCCTGCCTGAATTGATATAGACTATGCCTATATTTTTATTGTTTATTACACATGTAATAATACAAACAAACTGCTACAAAACATTCCAAAAAATGAAAATTACACTAGTACTTTTTAGGTGTTTAGTTTCCTTCTTTCAGAGATTTTCTTTGCACTTGCTAGAAATTTTTGTAGAGATTTCAAGTCAGATTGGCTTGCAACAATGCAAATGTGTCTTTCTCTTCTTTTTTGGGAGCATGTTTTGCATTCTTCCAATCATTCTACAACAACTTCTCTTTGTTCTGCTGTATTCAAAACACAGTGAAGGGTGCATGAAATTCATGGGCTGTGTGATACTTGTCAACTCGTTTTTGTAACTGTGGCATCACCAATGAGTTTACAAGCTTCTTCAAAAATTAATGGAGTTCACCCGAGTACAGTCCTTGCAGGAATTGTGAAGAACAAATGTATTCAGCCGCCTTATGTGTAACATGCAGAGAAATAATGCCACTGGTCATCATTAGCACAGGCTTCGAGAAGCAGCGACATTTGTTTCGACCTGCTGCATTTCAGCAGAGCAAAAGATTAAGTCTCCACACTTCTGTGTTCATCACTTCTTTCACCCAAGGAATTCACAAGTAGCAAAATAAATTAATCTTCACAATTGCACTGTTCGTATACTGTATTATGTTCACTTTCAATTTCGTTGACACTGTTGATCCAACATCACTTCCTAACCCGTCCCCACGCTATTTTAAGGCAGTATCCTCGAAGTCGGAGTCCATAAAATGAACAGTGGCCGTAGACCTGTTTACTGAATCCATAACACAAAGTCCCAGGTGCTGTCTCATAGACTGATAGCACTGACATAGTAGTAATAGTATAGGTCCAAGCCACATTCAAGTTATTGATAAAGGAAACCAATGCAGCTTCAGGAAAGAACAACTGAAAAACACTAATCTCCTACCCCATCACTATGCATTAGCAACATAGTAACAACAAATGCTAGCAGTCTGTGAGACCGCAACAGGGATGTTAAGGATTAAATATGTATGGAGGCAACAAATGTGCAAAACAAAGAAAATGGCAAAATGCAGCAATGATATGAGAAACTTACTTACAAATGACAAGGGGATGTATCGTTACACAGCCGACCTCTTGATCCTTCTCAGTGTTGCGATAAAACATGTTGAATGCAATTTCTTACACAGAAACTTTAATGTAACCACATGTATAGGCCTATTACATTGGTTTTCTCAAAATTAAATTTAACACATCAATTCTTTTTAATATTCCCAGTGAAAGACGCACAAATTCCTTATCTTGAGGAAAATTTGCCAAATATAACCCACCAATGTGCACAGATCAATGTTTTTAGAAAAACTTTCTATGAATACAACATTTCTTCACCCGTATTTTTTTAAGGTTACATTACAGAACCAAGCTCCAATATATATGTGTGTGTGTGTGTGTGTGTGTGTGTGTGTGTGTGTGTGTGTAGAAAAATTTACTTACTGTGTTCTTCTCAACTTCCCAGTATGTCCTGCAAGGGTTGTACTTTTCAGCCCATTGTAAAATCCGTTAATGCCTCCTATTGTTGCTCCAGCCATGCATGAAACGCCTATCTGTGAAAACGCCAGCTCATATCGCCCTCTCTGTCTCGAAGCACCTTCAGGGAATATGAATTCCGGCTGGCTTTGTGGTAAGTACACAGGGTTGAAGTTCAGGTAAGGAGAGAGGGGAGCAAGGTTTTTCGTTGAGCCTGCAACAAAGTAAAATTACGAACTCTTCTAAATAAATATACATCATTACAACAACTGCATTCGAGGACTAACATCTCTAAATCATTTACAATAAAACATAAGTTTCGAAATGTACTATTTTGTTGTAGTAACTGATGCCAAAAAATTACCGCGGCGTTTCAATGCATTACACAAAGTGTTATCAAATCATTGTTCTACCTCTTCAGAACACATGAACATTTCTACAATTTCACAACACAGACGTTAAGCCTATGTTATCTAAAAAATTTAGGAAACTGTTCAGTTACTAATCCCAGTAATCACACATAGCTCTGCACAACATTGCGAACAAATCAGCGAAACAATTCTGTAATCGTTGGTGACAATGTCATTGGAAGGAAAATTTATATTTTCAGTTTTGAACTGAAGAAATTTAGTCAATGCTACCTATTGTGCAACATATATTTTACGGAGTTTTCTTACCTGTAACGTTCAAGTCGGAATCCTTATTCGAAAAATCGGAATACATGCTACCGGAATACGTCGTTCGATCTCCCATATCAGTTTACTTTACAATAATTCTCATGCATGGGTAACACCAACAACTTAACCTATTACGAAACGTTTATCGAAAGACTTTCTCAGAGATGTTACAACTTACGCAGTTGCTGCCATGGAGGTATGGTTGCTGCCAAGGATGTATACCTCCATGGCCGCAGCACCCAAAGCCTCTGATTAAATTTGCAATCTACGTACAAAATTTTTGACAGAACGTACAATAAAGACCAACGATCTTACGAGATTTCATAATGCAATAACGTATATACAACGACCATATATGATGTATTCACGGCCAACAATTATCCTAATTTTACAGTCTACATCAGTGACAGGAGCAGTATATAAATTCAGTAGAAGAACCTTCTGTTTTAATAGAAAACGTGCACGTTAAAATAACATGACTGGTGTCGCCATCACTAGGTGAGAGACAAAATATGTAGCCATAGTAAACGCGTCAGGAAAAAGTCGTGGTCTGAACATCATTGATGATGACGGAGATGTCTTCCATAAGGGAGTCGTAGGAAAAAACAATGACTGAAAAGGAGCTGTTGGTTGAAAATCAGTATAGTGACGCCCTTTCATTGAGATAGACTGTTGGATTTCTTCTCAGCACTGGTCAGTTCAAATTTGATGGAATGGCACGGAAAGGGCGTCAAGGAATTCCACAACGTGTTTCAAATTGCTGAATTTGCACAGGCCATCAACAGAATAGAACGGTATTGAATGGAACGGGGCATCAAAGTTCCTCTGGAAGAAAAATTTGACTACGAGTTAGTGGGAAGACGGTGTTGTCGTCTGCTAATATTCGAAATTGATTGCATCGATCTCCGAGATCGACGTCGACCACCAATCCGATAATATAAATAGTGAACGAGTGTTAATCTTTATAGAAATTGTTGTTCTTATCTTTGTTTCCTGTGTAGTGTGTTGTGGCATGCATTCCTGTAACGTGCTCTGTGATTATTCTATGTGTAACCAAAGTAATAAAGTGTGTAATTCGTAATAACAATACAACATGCCATTTACTCTCCACTAACGAATTCCCGCATTTGTGACCCATGTACATGACGAACACACAGCACTGCCGCCGATTCGATGGATATCAAAAACTAGCAGTGGTTATTAGGACGTTGCACTTGTTTTGACTGTGTTTCCCAAGGGTCGTATTGTGCAACCAACTATACAAACAAAATTAAGTCCTAAAATGCTAATGAGAGTGATTGCCGACGTCCTTCCACATGTGGAACTGGCCCTCCATCTTCCACGTGACGACATTCACAATATTGGCTAGACAGTCTGTGGTGTCACCGCCAGACACCACACTTGCTAGGTGGTAGCTTAAATCGGCCGCGGTCCATTAGTACATGTCGGACCCGCGTGTCGCCACTGTCAGTACTTGCAGACCTAGCGCCACCACATGGCAGGTCTAGAAAGGCGGACTAGCACTCGCCCCAGTTGTACGGACGACATTGCTAGCGACTAGACGTACGAAGCCTTCCTCTCATTTGCCGAGAGACAGTTAGAATAGCCTTCAGCTAAGTTAATGGCTACGACCTAGCAAGGCGCCATTTGTAACATTGCGTGTATCTTAATGAGTCTCACTTGTATCATCAAGATTGCTGTATACCAAAGGATGCATAAAAGTTAAGTGTTCTAGTAGCTACGTTCTTTTCTTTATCGCATTCACTAATTATCCCGTTCCAGAAATCACGCCAGTCGGCGTGTGTGTACGCGTGCCTTTCTATCGGCTACCCGTCACTGTGGACTGGCTGCCTTGACAGTCCACAACACAGTCAGTGACAGAGCACCTGCTGTAGATAAAGAAGAGTACACAGTTCGTTTGCTTAGGAGCGACCTATTTTCAGTTATCTGTGTGGATACTAATTTAATTTAATTTCTGGCATATTTGTGTTCTTACGAGGCACAGTCTTTCGTTTTAATAGCAGTGTTGTGTACAGTAACCCCGCTTGCATCGACCCTAAAATCGTACGGGTTTTTGTTTATTTATTGGGGTTAGATGAGGTCAGTGTCGGCTAGACTGTCAGTGAGAGAGGACCGGCGTTTCTGCTGCAGATAAAGGCGAGTACACCGTTCATTTGCAAATTATGTTCACGAACTTCAAACAGGAGCGAATTATTTTGAGTTATATGTGTGGATACTAATTTAGTTTAAAATAATTTCTGGCGTATTTGCCTGTTTACGAGGCACAGTCTATCGTTTTAATAGCAGTTTGATGTAAAGTGTAAAGTACTCCCCCTTCCCCGCCCCCTGCAACCCCCCACCACCTTGCTTGCCAGCATGTATCGACGCTTGTATTGACCCTCGTGTCTTACAGTTTTTTGTTTATTTGTTTTGGTTACATTAGATCAATGTCGGTTAGACTGTCGGTGAGTGAGGACCTGTGTTCCTGTTGCAGATAAAGGCGGCTGCATCATTCATTTGAAAATTATATTTACGAGTACTGTGAACTGACACAGCTTCTCAAAAGAAGTGACGTACTTTACATTTCATCAGTGATTTTTAACTTGACCTCTTATATTTCATACATGTCTGTGTATTTATCAGACCATCAGTACTGCAATGTTCAGATGCAAGACAACCTAGTGACCCATCGCTCACAGCACCAGGTGGCATTAGTTTCAATCACACAACTTGAGGCTGTCGCTAATGGATGTCACTGTTGGGAGGCCATATGAGCCTATGTGAGGAATGTCCAGCATGACCCATGTGTCCCCCAATCAGTCCACTACTATAGCCATTCTGGGTACTGCCCACACTGATCCATCATCCATGGTGAGTGGGAGTTCGTTCAAAGGTGTGGCTGGCAGCGAAAGACTTTCCAATGGCTAATGGCAGGGCCTTCCAGGTTCGTCTGATGAACAGTTTTCGGGCACTATCTGTGTTCAACAAAGTCCCTGAGCCAGATGAAGTTGCTCACCCTTTTTCAGAGGAATCCTCTCGGCCTACAAGTCTGAGCATTCACAGAGAGTAGGATTACTGGTAGTTGGGAACTTCAGTGTTAGGTGCATAATGGTGTCCCTTAGGGACACAGCTTCACAGGAGGGAAAGGACTCCCATTTGTATTCTGTATACATACCAGGAGTAGTCATTAGACATGTGGAAGGGTGCTTCTTGATGCCATGGAGAGCACAGTGTGCAGATAACTGCAGGTGGTGACTCATGTTGGTGCTATCGATGTGTGTAGCTTTGGATTGGAAGAGATTATGTCTGGTTTCAAGTGGTTAGCTGAAGTAGGAAAGACTGCCAGTCTTCCTTGAGAGATGAAAGCAGAGCCAACCATCTGCAACATTATGTACAGAACCGACTGTGGTCCTTTGGTACAGTGCTGAGGGGGGTATGAATAAGAGACTCAGAGGGTTCTGCGGCCATGTAAGTTGCAGATTCCTCAACTTACACCTTGGGGTGATGGATTCCCAGGTATTACTAAATAGGTCAGGAAGTCCACTACACAGAGGAAGCAGCTACAGGGGTTGCACATTCCTCAATTTACACCTTAGGATGGTGGGTTCCCTGGTAATGCTAAACAGGTCAGGAGTTAACTACATGAAGGAAGCAGTTACATCAGCAGTGGGGCTGTATGGAGGGGACTGGGCAGTTTTTTGTTAGAGGGACTTGGAACTTGCAGTAAAGGCTTCAATATGAAAGGATGCAGGACGAAAAAAGGAAGAAGGTAGACATAGAATGAATAAATACCATAGCTGTAAACTATTGTAGCTGTGTAAGAAAAGAGCACTAACAGAAACCACTGAATCTCAAATCTGTATAGGTACAGAAAGCTGGCTAAAGCCAGAAATAATTTTAGACAAACTTTTTGGTGGTGACTTCAATCTACTCTTTATATGTTGGCGAAAATACATGTTTGAAGACGATGGTGGGCATAAAACGTCGTACGAAATCCTCAGAAAATTGTTTTGATCATCTAGTTCAGGAGCCCAGTCAAAGTGTAAATGGTTGCGAAAGCATACTTGATCTCTTAGCAACAAATACTCATGGTCCAATAAGGAGATTCAAGCCATAAAGGGATTATTGACTACAAGGTTGTTGTAGCTAGATAGAATACTATTACATCCAAATCCACCAAAAATGAACCCAAAATACATCTATTTCAAAAATCAGATAAAAATTCATTTGACACCTTCCTAAGAGAGAGTCTTCACTCCTTCCAGTCTGACTACGTAAGCATAGACAAGATGTAGTTTAAATTCAAAGAAATTGAGAGATACATACGAAATACATTAGTACACAGAATGAGTCAGAACACTGTTGCAGAAGCAGTGAGAAAAGCAAGCCAAATTTGAGAGAATGCAAATTCCTCAAGATTGACAAAGTTTTGCAGAAGCTCACTTCAATGTGAGATGCATTTAATAGTTTCCACAATGAAATTCTGTCTCGAAGTCTGACAGAAAACCCAAAGAAATCCTGGTGATATATAAACTACACCAGTGGCAAGACACGACCATTACTTCCACTGTATGATAACATTGGTGATGTTTCTGAGCCACTTAAGCAGAGTTACTAAACACAGTTTTCGGAAATTCCTTTTCAAAAGAAGACAGAAAAAATATTTCAGAATTCGAATCAAGAACAATTGCCAACACAAGTAATTTAGAAGTAGATATCCTTCATGTAGAAAAGCAAGTTAAAAACAATCAAGAAAGGCAAGGCTTCTGGTCCGTATTGTATACCTGCCAGGTTCGTTTCAGAGTATGCTGATATAATTGTAAGTAACCTGTTTGTATGTTGGCAGCGCTATAGACTTTGTTAATATCAGTGACAGTGCTCTGTGCCCTCAACAAGAGGTTCTGCGGTTGGATGGACTAGCAGTTACCGAGTGGATAGGGAAGTGTATGGACATGATATTCTTAGTGGAGACTCTGTGTTGATAGGAAGTGCATTGTAATGGAAGATGAAATGATGTGTTTAAAAGAAAATACGCAAGGAAATGTATGAGGATGAATGTATGGTTGATAATGTTTGGATAGTGGAATTATTGACAAATATACACTCCTGGAAATTGAAATAAGAACACCGTGAATTCATTGTCCCAGGAAGGGGAAACTTTATTGACACATTCCTGGGGTCAGATACATCACACGATCACACTGACACAACCACAGGCACATAGACACAGGCAACAGAGCATGCACAATGTCGGCACTAGTACAGTGTATATCCACCTTTCGCAGCAATGCAGGCTGCTATTCTCCCATGGAGACGATCGTAGAGATGCTGGATGTAGTCCTGTGGAACGGCTTGCCATGCCATTTCCACCTGGCGCCTCAGTTGGACCAGCGTTCGTGCTGGACGTGCAGACCGCGTGAGACGACGCTTCATCCAGTCCCAATCATGCTCAATGGGGGACAGATCCAGAGATCTTGCTGGCCAGGGTAGTTGACTTACACCTTCTAGAGCACGTTGGGTGGCACGGGATACATGCGGACGTGCATTGTCCTGTTGGAACAGCAAGTTCCCTTGCCGGTCTAGGAATGGTAGAACGATGGGTTCGATGACGGTTTGGATGTACCGTGCACTATTCAGTGTCCCCTCGACGATCACCAGTGGTGTACGGCCAGTGTAGGAGATCGCTCCCCACACCATGATGCCGGGTGTTGGCCCTGTGTGCCTCGGTCGTATGCAGTCCTGATTGTGGCGCTCACCTGCACGGCGCCAAACACGCATACGACCATCATTGGCACCAAGGCAGAAGCGACTCTCATCGCTGAAGACGACACGTCTCCATTCGTCCCTCCATTCACGCCTGTCGCGACACCACTGGAGGCGGGCTGCACGATGTTGGGGCGTGAGCGGAAGACGGCCTAACGGTGTGCGGGACCATAGCCCAGCTTCATGGAGACGGTTGCGAATGGTCCTCGCCGATACCCCAGGAGCAACAGTGTCCCTAATTTGCTGGGAAGTGGCGGTGCGGTCCCCTACGGCACTGCGTAGGATCCTACGGTCTTGGCGTGCATCCTTGCGGCGCTGCGGTCCGGCCCCAGGTCGACGGGCACGTGCACCTACCGCTGACCACTGGCGACAACATCGATGTACTGTGGAGACCTCACGCCCCACGTGTTGAGCAATTCGGCGGTACGTCCACCCGGCCTCCCGCATGCCCACTATACGCCCTCGCTCAAAGTCCGTCAACTGCACATACGGTTCACGTCCACACTGTCGCGGCATGCTACCAGTGTTAAAGACTGCGATGGAGCTCCGTATGCCACGGCAAACTGGCTGACACTGACGGCGGCGGTGCACAAATGCTGCGCAGCTAGCGCCATTCGACGGCCAATACCGCGGTTCCTGGTGCGTCCGCTGTGCCGTGCATGTGATCATTGCTTGTACAGCCCTCTCGCAGTGTCCGGAGCAAGTATGGTGGGTCTGACACACCGGTGTCAATGTGTTCTTTTTTGCATTTCCAGGAGTGTATAATTTTTGGAACTGGATGCCACATGCATCAGGTAAAAGTTTGCTCTTCAGCAAAATCTTTCTTTTGCTAACCATATGCCTCCTAGTAGTTAAGAGCCTATAGTAGTTAGAAGCTTTTTATTTAGCCAGCTGTTGTTGCTACCTGCTGTAGTTCGTGCTAAGAAGATTTTCTGTGAGGTAAATGACTTATCAAAAAGAATGGGCTTTCCACTATCAGGATTCGTGATAGAAATTAGTTTAGGCAATTAACAGAGTTGGGGTTAGTTCCATATTTTTTTAATTTCATTTTTTTTTTGCATTTGCATTATTGTTAGGATTTCTTGCATTTCAGGGCCATTCTTTTGTGTTAATTATTTGAAGCCATGTTATCAATGTAAAGCAATCAGATTGTATTGGGCTTGTATATTGTGGGTAGTAAATGAGTAGGTTAAGTTTGAGTTGTCTTTGTCAGGGAAAATTCTGTAGGTCAGTGTTTTATAAAAGAAAACAATTAAAGAGCTACTTTCACAATAGCTCTATGCTTCAGCAATCATGTAAAACCACTCGCTCATAGAAAGTTCCCTACACAGGGACTGAAAAGTTGAACAGGTAAGTAATTACATTTCTCTCTTGAAAAATCAAAATGGACTTACATTTGCAGTTCAAATACTAGAGATGACAGGACTGATAAATTTATGGTAATGTACAAACTTTTTCATTAAATAGCTTTTCCCATACAAGCATCAGTAATGAAAACTGTTCGATATTGAAACTAATGTTGTTGTTGTTGTGGTCTTCAGTCCTGAGACTGGTTTGATGCAGCCCTCCATACTACTCTATCCTGTGCAAGCTTCTTCATATCCCAGTACTTACTGCAACCTGCGGCAGCGGCGGCGTCTGATTATGCCTGGCGGTGTGTATCTCGTATCGCAGTTTTGCCCAGTTGGCTGGAGATGCGCATCGCGAGGCGGCCCGTTTAATCATTGGGAATGAAGTCGTGAATCGGATGGTGATACCTTGGATGTGGCGTCCCAGTGTTTCTCTTTTCTAAGCGGCCGCTGTGTCAGTTTGTGCGTCGGCCAGCGGAGCGGCGCGGCGGGGGAAGGCCAGTGTCCCGGACTCGAATAACAGACTCCAGCTTGCCAGTCTTCGGCTGTCATATCTTCATCACCAGCTCACAGGTGACTGCTGATGTGAGGCCGTCTCCTTCCCGTCCTCACGAGTCACCTGGGTACGTAAAATTCAGTCTTCAAATACCTTCTAACTTCTGTCTCCTGGCGGCGAGGCTGCTGCTTGCTATACCATTACAGCGGCGGACTTGGTGCTTCTGTGTACGATGTAGTCTCTTCCTGCATGACTGTGTTCAGCACCGAAACTGAACTGAAAACTACTCTGTCGGGCCCACTGCGTCTCGCGTATTTATTTACTTCAGTTCAATGGAGGGGATCGACTTCATGGTCATTGCCTCTTCTGTCACGTTGAAAAGCTTCTCGAAGAATCTTCTTAACGTCGGTCATTGGCTCTTGGAATGTAGGCGAGGGCCTTTGATCACATGTTACAATTGAGAAAGACGTGAGCCGGTCGGGCAATGCCCTGGCGGCTGAATCGACAGCGTCCGCTTATGTGGGGAGGGCGATGGCTTCTCCTGAACGTGCTGACTTCACGGTCATTGCCTCTTCTGCACTGCCCACTGTTTGCCAGTGTGTAACTCTTCTAAACTAAACTAAGTTTTCATTTATTTTCTAATTTCTACTTCACTTCACATTGATTTCACCAATTTATTTACCTATCTTAAGTACCACTCAACGGTATGATCCACTTTTGTTTTTCAGGAAATTTGAAAAGAAAAAAAAAACAGAAGGCAGGGGCGTTGATAGCAGTAAGGGGGATAAAGATGTGGAGAATTGAAAAAACCTTGTTTTCAATACAGGGGATTCTCAGTCTCGAAAACTAACGAAAAAATTTGATGGTTACTCTATATTAATCGGTAATGGTAAAAACAACACATGTCCACTTTTTGGCAAAAATTAGATAGATGCAGAGAAGTCTTCAGGATACTTAGATGCAGCATCTATGCAAAAATCACACTTGTCCTACATATATTAATGATTTTCCAGGCATACTATTTTTCGTGTTCTTTGCAGTAACAACATGAGTCCAGGACTTACGTTATTATTGCAAGAAATGGCAGATGGCAGCACCAAACGAACACACTAGGATCTTGTGTCATGTAGTGAATAGAATGCATGCCAGATGGCAGCACATCTGTGATCTTGTTAACTGTATGCATTGTTGTAGCAGCTGCGTATACATTGTCGTTTAGTTTTGTTTATAGAACGCGTTTCTTTGGATTATCTATGCACAATGTCGAAGAAGAGAGGTGCGCAACTGGAACTATGTAAAAGAAATGTCATAAAAGCTGCCAGAACGAAGGGAATTGGTTAAGTGAATCACAGTGGAAGAGAAATTAATGCTGTAAAAATACGACCTGACTGTGGGTAAGTTAAAAGGCAATGTGAATTAATCTCTTGTCTGTGTATTTTTTACTTCTTAGAGGTTCCCATCTGTTCTATGTTTGATGGTAAGTAAATATCATATGGACAATTTACTCTATCAATAAAAAATTTTATGTAAATAATTTGTTTTCAACTCTTTTACATTTCTGACATTGGTATTCGTGTATTAATATGTTTCAGATGTAAGAAACTGTGTTTCAAGAGGATTTCTGAACATGAACAGATAGATATATTCACTAAATTTCACGACTTTGAGCGTAAGAACACACAAGATGGTTACCTTACAGGGCTGATCGAAAAAGAAGACATAGTACGCAGAAGACCCCGGAAAAGTGATGGCCAGCCTAAGCCAAGAGCACTAAATTATCGATATCACGTGGTAGCTGGAGATGCTGGGCGGGTCGAAGTGTGCAAAAAGGCATTTTGTAGCCCTTTTGGCATTACAAATGAACGTGTGCGATGAATTTGTAACTGTGTGAAAAATAATGTTCGCCCATGTGACAATAGAGGATGTACTGCTTCAACCAATGCAACACCACAGGAAGTCCTATTGATAATTGAGTAGCATATTAAAACATTCCCTACGAAAATCTCACATTATTCAAGCAAAGAAATGCATTACTTAAATCCTGAATTATCTGTAAAAAGTATGTACGAACTGTTCATGAAGTTATATCCTCATACCAGAGTGTCATATGGAATTTATTTTCAATGAGCGTTTTAACTTACGCTTTGGGCGGCCGCAAATCGATACTTGTTGCTCTTGGGAGTCATTTTCAGTGAAGATTAAGACTCCATCATTGAACGATACTGCAAAGCGTGTGGCTGTAGCGGAACTCATGGTCCATAAAAGAAGAAGCAAAAAATGATATTTAAAGATGGATGCTGTTAAGGAGAAGTGTGCAGAAAATGAGCATGTGGTAGCATTGTGTTTCGATTATATGCAAAATCTGCAGTTGCCTAAGCTCCCAGCACAGGAAGCTTTTTATTTACGGCAAATTAACGTTAATGCATTCTGTATTACAGACCTAAAGAGCAACAAATCCAAGGTATATCTGTACCACAAAGGTACTGCCCACAAATGACCTAACGAAGTACGCTCGTTTTTGGTTGATTACATCAACACAGAGATACCTGATAGTGTTACTGAATTACATCTGTTCTCGGATGGGTGCCCTGTGCAAAATAGGAACGACACAGTTGTAAGTTCTGGTAGATTCAAAGATGTATTCCAGCATTTTCCTGTGCATGGGCATTCACTTGTACCTTGTGATCGTACATTTGCTTCCATAAATCGGGTGATAAGAAGAAAAGACAGAATATATTCTTTGTATGAGTATGTTCCATGTATGTTGACATCATCAAAAAAAATTAATGTAAAGATTGTTACCATGGAAGAGATTTTCCTGTTCGTCTGACAACAGTTATGAAACGAATGTGGACAAAAGCAGTAAAGTGAAATTCACAGTGTCCTCATTTATGAGTTTCATCACAGTGAAATGTTCCCAGGTAACGTTGACTGTTACTATCATATTGATGGTCTCGTAAAACACCGCTTTTCATTGCGAGATTCATTACAGACAGAACCAAAGTTGCCTGCAGAAATTGCATATAATAACAAAGTTGCAATCACTGTCAAAAAATTGAAAGATGTGGGACAATGCAATATATTCCTGATGAGCACAAAGCCTTTTATCTGGAATTGACTGAGTGGCCTTCTGCCGACACTCCTGAAGATGATTCATAATAAATGTTTGGTGTAAAATAACCTGTATAGTGTAGTGTTAATCCTTCATTGTCCTGTTAGGCGAAATAAGAAATTTAATTCTTAATGTCACGATTTACATCGTCATATCTTTAGTCTTCCCATACAGTATGTGCATACATTAACAATATTTCTCAGTTTCTCTGTAAAACAATGTTAGACAATGTACAAGTAATATTGTATATTAAATTTATACAATAAAGTAAATTTTGATAACATAAACAAATGTTAATGTTAAAATGTCAGTCCAAAATGTTTATCCTGCAATAACAAAATAAGTCTGTACAATTAAAAAAATCGCTCATGCAAAGTTATTACATTTAAAGTACTTTGTTTTATTGTAAAAGCTTACCTAACATACACAGTCAATATAAAAGTTAATGGATTTATCCTGCTGTCCATTACTTAGCCTGTATACAGTTTTTTGCTTCGCCTGAAAAATTACTTTTTTGGACTAATGTTGTTTTTACAATTAGTGATTTGTATATTCTTATGATTATGTGGCAGACTTGTCAAAACCTAGTACTTCAGAAAGTGTGTTTGGGGGAAAACATTGGCAAATCACTGACTCTCAATTTACTCTAAATGTGATAGCGACTTACTGTTCAATGGCATTTCTAAACTTCATGATAGAGTTAGCCTTCAATGCTTTTCCTGTTCTGTGCCATGGCCATCCATAATATCGATTTCTTACTTTTACAGATTTAGAAATGGACCCAAATACGGATTCCAAACCGGACGACCGTTCTATAAGTTGATCGAGAGTCAGTTTTATCAACCGAACGGAAGAAAGAGTTGCTGGAAAGTTATTTGACACCCCCTGTGTCTATAACTTTGTGAAAGACACCACACATTTAAAGTGAAAATTTAATTATTTCTGATTGGAAACGTATTTATCACAGTTGGCATATTCCCAGTACAAATGAAATGAAATGTGCGTATGGCATTGTTGGCGGGAGGCCCCTAGTTGGCGAAGTTCGGCCGCCAAGTGCAAGTCTTATTTCATTCAACGACACATTGGGCGACATCCGTGCCATAGATGAGGATGAAATGATGACGACAACACAACACCCAGTCCCCGAGCGCAGAAAATCATCAACCCAGTTGTGAATCGAACCCGGGCCCACTTGCATGGGAGGTGAGCACATTACCACCGAGCAAAGCAGATGGAGTTGCAGTACAAAAATGGAGCTTTTTGTAAATTTGAACGTTTTTTCCGCCAAATTTGAAGTGTGTTATGGGCATATTGGGATTTTTTTTTTTTTGATAAGGACAGCCTGTAAGTTCGAAGATGTTCACTAGCAATGCAAGAAGCGCACACAAACCCCTTCCATAGAGCACCACTAGACCCTGCTAGAGCATTTCTTGCAAGTGTTCCAGTGAATGCACACATTAATAAATACAGTACTCTAAGAAAAAATTATAAGAAAACAGATAAATTATTAAATCCATTCGTCTTGCATTACGTTTTGCAGGACTTGCGACCTGTCCAAGAGAGGTAGAACATTATGGTGAAGGAATTATGAAAGGGTTATGCAAGGAACGAATTGAAGCAGGAGACATGGCTCTCAAGAAGCATAATCAGCATGGGAAAATGAATGCAAGCTATCGATCGATCCATTTGCAAAGTGACATAATCAGGATTTGTGGTAATGTGATTAAGGCAAGTGCAAAAGGCAAAATCGTATAGTGTATTAGAAGATGAAACATCTGATATTCTAGAACTGAACGATTATCGATTGGGCTTCTATTGTCAATGATGAATTCAACAAAGTCGAAGAAATGTTTGTTGGATTTATTGAACTGAAATCTCATGTGCACTTATTTCCTTGCCCTTGAATTCATTCCATTCCGATGACAAATCTCTAAGTATAGTCAACAAATTGAAATGGAGTTACCATCCACCAATGAACTCACTTGGCGCAATGGATTGGAAATTAATTTCTGACGTTTATGATATATTCGTGTGTCTGTAAATGGTTGAGGTAGAAAAAAATATTCATTGCGAAACGACTGGGAGTTGCGAAATCCAAAATTCCTGTCATTTCGTCATACCCTGAAACTCATGTACAGCCTCCTTTTATCCCCACAAAGCCACGAGTCTACAACACTTTTAATGTTTTGCATTTGTTAGTGTTGTAATCTGGAATCCATTAAATCTCCTACTGAAACTTCGAATTTGGTGTCCTCTTTGTGGCTTTGGTGAATATTCTAGGAAACTAACGATAAAAAAGTTGTAGAGTGATGCTTCGTTAACTGCATATTACTGATACTGACTAGACTGATGATTAAATGCGTGATATTAGTAATGCAACGAAATGCCATTTATTTAGGTAAGTAATTTCATTTTATTACTTACCACAATTAAAATCATAAGGACAAGATACAGACTTGAGAAATTATGGAGAAGGAATTATGGAACAGTTACACAAGGAAGGAATGAAGGAGGAGACGTGGCTCTGAAGAAGCATATTGTGCATGGGAAAAAGAATGCAAGCTATCGATCAGCCCATGTCAAAAGTGACAATATCAGGGTTTTTGGGGATGTGCCCAAGGCAGATATTACAAAGAAAGTGAAAAAGGCAGAATCGTATATTGTATTAGTAGATGAAACATCTGATCTTTCTGGAACTGAATAATGACCAGTAAGGGCCTAATACATAGATGAGGAATCGGACAGTGGAACAAATGTTCGTTTGAATTAACGAGCTGAAAGCTCTAGATGATAGACCGACTGCACAGACCATCAATGACTTTTTGGCAAAAGAAAATCTTGCTCCTGTGAAATGTGTTGGTTTGGGATTTCATAGTTGTTCAGCTATGAGCAGAAAAGACGCTGATGTTTCAGCAATCTTGTGTAAAAAGTGCAGCAAGGCTTTATTCTTCCACTGGTCTTTGCACAAACTGAATTTAGTCATCGATAGTCTTAACAGTCTTCCTGGGATTTGGAACACTATGGGAACTGTCAAAGATAATGGAAGCGGTTCGGCTGGAAAAATACTTTTTAACTCCATGCAGCTGCTTCTGCTTTCCATTTATTCTGAATTTCATTTCAATATCCAAATATTCAGCTCTGATGGAACCAATTGTAAATATACTGTAGTCCACTGCTTTGGATGCAGCCAAGGCCTCACAGCACATTACATTAATTTTGCGACTATTGAAAACTCATTGTGATAAATCATCTTGAAACAGTCACAGACAAAATTACGACAGATGCTGTCAGATCTGAAAAATTGGGGTTCAACAATATAAAAACCGCCCTGTACATAGTTGGGAGACAGCAACATAGAGGCAACCCCTCAGCAGTCAGTACATCAAAGTTCTAGAAAAGAGCTTTAATAATGCCCTATTTAAACTATTATTAACTCCTTTGAAATAAGTTTTGCTGACGAAAGCACCCCAGCATTTGCATTATCCCAATTACATTCTGCACACATGATGACCATGTCGAAAGATCATTTAATGGAAGCTTGTAAAACCATCGCCATTTTCTAATTGATCAAATGTAAAAAGTGAAACTGAACTTTGGTGAAAATTGTGGCAGAACACACAGAAACCAGGGGAACTAAATGTTCTTGATATCCCGAAAGAAGCAGAAAACGTCTTTCCCAAAACACGAAAAGCATTAAAAAATTGTTTTCTATCCCTTGTGGAATGATTTTCCAGCAGTTTAAGAAGAATCAAAACCTAGTTGGGAAGCACAATCTCAAAAGCCACCTCATTGGTTTAGCAACGATCAGTATTCACAGAAAACTTCTTCTTGCCAAAAAGAAGTTTTTATTAGTAAAGTGTTAGGAGAATTTACAAAAAATCTGAGGTGATTGTATATTATCTAAAGTTCCTTGAATTTTACTAATTTGTAAAATACATTGTAATCGTTTATGATTTTGTTTGGCGCTAAACAATTTTTCTGCCTTAATCATTGTACCACCATTTCTTGCTTCTCACTCTACCATCCCTCCCCCCATTCCCCCTGCGCCTATCGGTTGGCGACACCCATGACTACACCACCGTTTCACTCACTTCAGAACTACTGACAGCCCTACTGCTTCACTTCATGTCCTTCGCCTCATGTAACTGCAGTCTGATTTCTGTGCAAGTTGTAGACAACATTTCACTCCCTGTGTATTATTCTTGCTGCCTTCAGAATTTCAGTCAAGTTAACATTGCCAATAACTTCCTCCAAATCTACAAATACATTAAACACAGGCTATCTTTCTTCAACTTAGGTTCAAAGATAACTCATAGTGTCAGCACAGCCTCACATGTTGCTACATTTTTCTAGAACCCTAATATAGAAATACCAGATATTATCAACAAAGTAATTGTTGTATTTATCATAGAACCATTAACAAACATTTTCAACTCACCATTCGTGAGTGGTATATTCCCAACAAATATGAAAATAGCAAAATTAACAATGCTCTACAAGAAACAAGACAAATTTGAGGCGGTAAACTACAGGCCTGAATCAGTATTGTCAAGCTTTGGTAAATTCTTGAGAATGTTTCGTAGGAGACTAACACCCTTTCTAAGTAAATGTATGATTATAAGTGATTCTCAGCATTTACTCAGAAGTGGCATATCATTACACTTTACATTACATAGCATTAATAACTGTTATGAAGAACATGAATACAACATTTTACAGTGATAGGGAACACGTCAATTTAAGGTTTTTTTACACGATATATATATATGTTTGTATTACAACTACTAATTCATATTTAAAATTCATTTAATGAGTAGAAGGAGTTGTCATTTAAAAATTCTTTTAATTTATTTTTAAATGCTGGTTTGCTATCTGCCAAACTTTTAATGCTATTTGATAAATGACCAAAGACTTTTGTGACAGTATGATTCATTCCTTTCTGAGCCAAAGACAGATTTAACCCAGAATAGTGAACACCATCTCTACTTCTAATGTTATAGCTATACACTTTGCTATTATTTTTCAACTGGGGTGGGTCTGAGCTTCTTATTAAGCTTGCTTTCATTCAATGTTGAATGATTGGACACTGATCTTAGCCTAAAAAACAGATAGTACCATGCGTTTCAGTGCCTCCTTAAAAATTTTGTTATCATCCCCACTAATTTGCCCTTCCCTTTCCTACTGCGATGCAGGCCATGCCTTGTGAAGTGTCATCTACAAATAATATTAACAAGAACCAAACCCATGGCTGACAAAGTAGCTGCCAGAAGCAGCTGGTCTAACTCCACATTGACCCTCCCGATAGAGGTTTTAATTGGGGCCTATCATATTGCATGAAAGCAGAAACCAAGCCAACATTTGTGTGCTTCGTTGCATCTACTATTTTTACCAGATAATGTGCAGTATTGTAGCCCTGATTCCTATCAGTACTGTTTCCTGCTCTACCCACTGTCACAACATGATCTTGCTTTGTAAAACCCTTGCACGATGATCCTACATCGTCTGTCATTTGGCTAAGACATGCACTGGACTCGAAAAAACTTGTGATCATGTACCTCTCACCTAATTTTTCCTACAAGTACTTGTCTACACGTCTTCCATGGCTACTAGCTAACAATGGAGCTTTCCTCCAACTTGATTTTTTTAAACACTTGGTTTCCTGGTGAAAGTCTGAGGAGTATTAACTATCCTTACATCTACTTGAATCTCTTCCTTAGTTGGCTGATATAGCAAGATAAATCTGTTGTTTGTGTCAATGATGAAACTGTCAGATACTGTTCTCTTACTGTGGCCCCTGTTCCTTGTTACCATTTGCCACCTGTCTTCACCCTTCTCCCCCCCCCCCAAAGACTCATCAGTTCCTTAGTATCACTATCCAGTTCAGCCTTAAGGACTCTAATCTTCCCTTCTTTTTCAGCTATCCCCTGAACATATTTTCCAGTACCACAAAAGAGACCCATTTATTTCCCCAGTTCCCTTGTAACTAAATTCCCTCCAATGTAACCATCTGTCACAACAGCTGCATAGAAACCTGGAACTAACTTCTCTACAGCAGCTTAAACATTTCTCGCTCGTGGTTGTCTACAATCATTTTACAAAATTTATCTAGACAATGACAGTAATAATCTATTAACTACAGATCATAAGAGGAACACAAATATATGTATATACTATCAATATAATAACAAAATACACTTAGAATAACGTTAAAACTGAAAACCTGTACAATATGGATTTTAAGCCTTTTGAAAAGAAATAAAAGTTAACCTTAAAACCTTTGACTCCACAAGTTGGTATGGCATTACTAAATACCACAGAGGCGTCCAGAAATGTAGACACTCTTTGATAGAAAATATTAATGAAACATAATAATGCCTCATTACAATTATTGCATGAGTTGGGGGTTGTTTTATACGTTCAAAGAGGCTCCTGTCAGCAGCCAAACAAACTCAATGACACTCAACTGTTGACTGAAATACAGCTGTTAATGCTGGTGTGATAGCCACAAAAGATGCCTTGATGGTTTTTCATAGCTCGTCCAGTGCAGCTGGCTTCTGTTCATAAACTTATTTTGAAAAGTCCGCTATAGGTAGAAGTCAAGTTGTGTAGTGTCTGGAGACTGGTGGGTACTCTGCAGCTCCTTTCGACCTATCCATCATCAAGGTAGATTTCCATCCAAATGGGCTATGACATCTCTGTAATAGTGACATGGAGCGCCATCTTGCTGTAGGTAAAATCTTTAATTCCAAACACTTCTCTGATGGCAGGGAAAATCGATGTTTGCAGCGTATGAAGAAACATCTCACCAGTTACAGTACCATCAAAGAAGAATGACCAACCAAAACGAGCAATGACAGACCACACCACATTTTTAAACCCAGTAGATTAATATGTTTGTCCACATGAATGTAAGGATTTTCAGGAGCCCAGTACATCCAGTCATTCCGAATTAGAGAACTGTTCAGTTTAAATTGCGTCTCGTTAGGACGCCCTGCAAACTGTTCATCCTCTCGAAGCATGCCTTAAAAACTCTTGCAGTACACCATCCTTTGATCCTTGTTCAAAGTGTGCAGCGATCTTCAATGTAGACTCTTCACTTAGAAGCCTTCAGAATTCGTAGTATAGTTGGTTGGTTTACTCTACTTTCATGTGCACCCTTCTTCACAAATTTTTGAGGTGAATTAGTAAAATTTTACAACACAAGAGTGCTTGAAGCTGGATTTGTTGATGTTTTTGGTTGGCCAGGCCCTTCCTTATGCACATACAGAATAGTACTGTTTGCTTGAAAGTCATCATGAATACGATAAACTGTTGTACATGTTGGTTTCCGAGTTTCGTATGCATTATGCTGTTGCCCTTGTACATCCATCATGTTTTCACACTTCAAGGACAATTTAATATGACCTCGCATTCCTCCAATGTCAATCTTACTTCATCCTTTGCTGTACTGTCATCTAACGGAAAAAGCAAGCCAAAATCTGTTGAGAAAACAATGGACTATGCTACTGCACAAAATTACAACTATATAATTTTGTTCCAGAGACATTAACTATCAAGGAGTATCTACATTTTTCTAGACCCCTCTGTATGTGTAACGTGAACAACCTAAACATTTCACTTAATACTTACCCAAACGTCTAAAATTTGTATGAAAACCTAGTCTGAAGTACACAGAAACCAGCCCTTGGGATACGAATTTTTTTTTAAAATACGTTGAAACAAGTGAAACCTCCAATGGATAAGATGAAATATGCTCTAATTAGCTTCCTTACGGTTACAATGTAACGTAAGTGACAGCTATTACTGAATTAACTACACTCCTGGAAATTGAAATAAGAACACCGTGAATTCATTGTCCCAGGAAGGGGAAACTTTATTGACACATTCCTGGGGTCAGATACATCACATGATCACACTGACAGAACCACAGGCACATAGACACAGGCAACAGAGCATGCACACTGTCGGCACTAGTACAGTGTATATCCACCTTTCGCAGCAATGCAGGCTGCTATTCTCCCATGGAGACGATCGTAGAGATGCTGGATGTAGTCCTGTGGAACGGCTTGCCATGCCATTTCCACCTGGCGCCTCAGTTGGACCAGCGTTCGTGCTGGACGTGTAGACCGCGTGAGACGACGCTTCATCCAGTCCCAAACATGATCAGTGGGGGACAGATCTGGAGATCTTGCTGGCCAGGGTAGTTGACTTACACCTTCTAGAGCACGTTGGGTGGCACGGGATACATGCGGACGTGCATTGTCCTGTTGGAACAGCAAGTTCCCTTGCCGGTCTAGGAATGGTAGAACGATGGGTTCGATGACGGTTTGGATGTACCGTGCACTATTCAGTGTCCCCTCGACGATCACCAGTGGTGTATGGCCAGTGTAGGAGATCGCTCCCCACACCATGATGCTGGGTGTAGGCCCTGTGTGCCTCGGTCGTATGCAGTCCTGATTGTGGCGCTCACCTGCACGGCGCCAAACACGCATACGACCATCATTGGCACCAAGGCAGAAGCGACTCTCATCGCTGAAGACGACACGTCTCCATTCGTCCCTCCATTCACGCCTGTCGCGACACCACTGGAGGCGGGCTGCACGATGTTGGGGCGTGAGCGGAAGACGGGCTATCGGTGTGCGGGACCGTAGCCCAGCTTCATGGAGACGGTTGCGAATGGTCGTCGCCGATACCCCAGGAGCAACAGTGTCCCTAATTTGCTGGGAAGTGGCGGTGCGGTCCCCTACGGCACTGGGTAGGATCCTACGGTCTTGGCGTGCATCCGTGCGTCGCTGCGGTCCGGTCCCAGGTCGACGGGCACGTGCACCTTCCGCCGACCACTGGCGACAACATCGATGTACTGTGGAGACCTCACGCCCCACGTGTTGAGCAATTCGGCGGTACGTCCACCCGGCCTCCCGCATGCCCACTATACGCCCTCGCTCAAAGTCCGTCAACTGCACATACGGTTCACATCCACGCTGTCGCGGCATGCTACCAGTGATAAAGACTGCGATGGAGCTCCGTATGCCACGGCAAACTGGCTGACACTGACGGCGGCGGTGCACAAATGCTGCGCAGCTAGCGCCATTCGACGGCCAACACCGCGGTTCCTGGTGTGTCCGCTGTGCTGTGCGTGTGATCATTGCTTGTACAGCCCTCTCGCAGTGTCCGGAGCAAGTATGGTAGGTCTGACACACCGGTGTCAATGTGTTCTTTTTTCCATTTCCAGGAGTGTATTTGTTTTCATGAATATATTTAAGTGTCTGCGGTCTGCGCCAGGGCAACCTACAAAGTCAGCTATTTCAACCATCCTAGATGAAATTCTAACTGAACTACATAATAAGCAACATGTTTCTGGTATATTCATTGACCTTAGGAAAGTTTTTGATGTAAATGCGAGGGATGTGATTTAAATAGTGGCAACTACTTATTCACAAACGATACAAAAGAGTTACATGTTTGCACATGTTGCTGTCCGGAATAGTTACCAGCGTTGTGTAGACCACATTGCCAGCGATGTGTGAAGACGTAGTATACCGTTACCAGAGCCTATTCTGTTGATGGTGCAAATGGAGTGGTCTGCTGCTGTCGAATCTCTCGAACAGTTCTGAAGCGACTGCCACAAAGACCTTCCTTCATCTTCGGGATCAAATCAAAGTCATAAGGACTTAAATCCGTGGAGTATGGTAGATGGTACAGTACTTCCCAGTCCCATCGACCGAAAACAGCAGCCACAGCTTGCGCATTGTCGCGCAAAATGATGGGTGGTTGTGCAGAATGAATCGCCGATTCTTTCACAAAGTTGGTCGCAGGTGATGCTCCAAAAACGAACAGTAATACGACTTAAGTCCTTGTGACTTTGATTTAATTCTGAAGATGAAGGAACCACTTCGTGACTTTCGCTTCACAAATGTTCCAGAGATTCGAGAGGCAGTAGACCGCTTCATTCGCACCATCAACAGAACAGGCTGTGCTAACGGTATACTACACCTTCCACATCGCTGGCAGTGGGTTCTAAACAATGCTGGTGACCACTTTGAAGGACAGTAACAGGTGCAATCATGTAACTCTTTTGTATCAGTTGTGAGTAAATAGTTGCCACTATTTAAGTTCCAATCATTGTATAATGACATTCAGCTGCAAAAGCTAAGGAATTTTGTAATAGATGGCCTATCAAACAGGTAGATTCACTCTTACCTGTATGTTTGTCAAGAGATCACTCAAATAAAATACAAAGATACGAAAATGCATAAAATTTCTAATTTTTATAGTGATGCAAAAAAAAGTATCGCATATGGTGTTCTTCAAGGGCCAGGTTTTGGTCCTATTCTTCTCATTCTTCATGTTAATGATCTATGAGTAAAACTAACTAAAGGGACAATAGTATTTTGTGCATAAGACACAATGCAATGAAGACAGCCTGCAAAGAACAACAGCAGATGTAATATCAAATTTATAATCATCATCATCAAGTGTCGTCGTAACTGCCGTCTGCTTCACGTCTGCTGTGCAGCGAGCTACCTTAATTTAAGTATTAACTGTATTTTTCTTACTTGTCTCTTCTTCTTCCGTGTGTATTTGCTTTTAGGAACCTTTAATTATCGAGTGCTATTAATAGTTCCATAGATTTCGTGTTTGTTTTGAATACAGTCAGAGAGAGTCCCTTTAGTCAACCATAGTGCCAGTAGTGCTAGTGTTTGTTTTCAATACAGTCCAGAGACAGGTAGTGCTATTTTCATTGTTTTCTACAAGAAGTGGCTAGCAACCACAGTTTAGTGAATAAACAGCCGCCTTTAGTGAATTAGCAGTCTAGTTAAAGGTTGATTAACTCTCTTCAGTAAATTGATTCCTTAGGATGGATAGGATGTGTGACTGCTGTGTACGGACGCAGGAGGAGCTGGCCACTGTTCGCGAACAGCTGAGCGTGTTGATGGCCGCGGTCAGCAGTCTTCAGGCTGCTGCCTCGGAGTGTAGCGGCAGTGGGGAGTCTGGTGCGTCGCAAGGTACACCCCAAGTGTTACATGCTTCACCCACTGTCCCTGCTGTCGAGACATCTTCGCGGGTACTGGGCGCGGTTGGGCCACCCTCTCCCCAAAGGGAGTGGCGGGTTCAGCGGCGTTCGCGGCGCACGAGGCGGAGGGTCAATTGGAGGCTGGCCATGTGGCATCGCCCGCTCTGCCTGTGAGTGGACATGTGGCTGCTCCTTCAGCAAGGTCCGAGCAGGCACACGGGGGAGGGGTTTATTAGTTATTGGGAGCTCCAACGTTAGGCGGGTGATGGAGCCCCTTAGGGAAATAGCGGGAAGGTCGGGGAAGAAGGCCAGTGTTCACTCTGTCTGCTTGCCGGGGGGTCTCATCCGAGATGTGGAGGAGGCCCTACCGGCGGCGATAGAGAGCACTGGGTGGACCCGACTGCAAATTGTTGCTCATGTCGGCACCAATGACTCCTGCCGTCTGGGTTCAGAGGTCATCCTCAGTTCGTACAGGCGGTTGGCGGAATTGGTGAAGGCGGAAAGCCTCGCTCACGGGGTGGAATCAGAGCTAACTATTTGTAGTATCGTTCCCAGAACCGATCGCGGTCCCCTGGTTTGGACCCGAGTGGAAGGCTTAAACCAGAGGCTCAGACGATTCTGTGGAGATCTGGGGTGCAAATTTCTCGACCTCCGCTATCGGGTGGAGAAATGTAGGGTCCCCCGGAATAGGTCAGGCGTGCACTACACGCCGGAAGCGGCTACAAGGGTAGCGGAGTACGTGTGGAGTGCACATGGGGGTTTTTTAGGTTAGAGAATCCCCTCCCTAGGCCCGACAAGACGCCTCCTGAGACGCGGCAAGGTAGGAGTAGGCAAAATGCAACAGGGAATAACAATATTAATGTGCTAATAGTAAACTGCAGGAGCGTCTACAGAAAGGTCCCAGAACTGCTCTCATTAATAAACGGTCACAACGCCCATATAGTACTAGGGACAGAAAGTTGGCTGAAACCAGACGTAAACAGTAATGAAATCCTAAACTCAGATTGGAATGTGTACCGCAGAGACAGGCTGGACAGTGAAGGGGGAGGCGTGTTTATAGCGATAAGAAGTGAAATAGTATCGAAGGAAATTGACGGAGATCCGAAATGTGAAATGATTTGGCTGAAGGCCACGGTTAAAGCAGGATCAGACGTGGCAATTGGATGTCTCTATAGGCCCCCTGGCTCAGTAGCTGTTGTGGCTGAGCACCTGAAGGATAATTTGGAAAATATTTCGAGTAGATTTCCCCACCATGTTATAGTTCTGGGTGGAGATTTTAATTTGCCGGATATAGACTGGGAGACTCAGACGTTCATAACGGGTGGCAGGGACAAAGAATCCAGTGAAATTTTTTTAAGTGCTTTATCTGAAAACTACCTTGAGCAGTTAAACAGAGAACCGACTCGTGGCGATAACATATTAGACCTTCTGGTGACAAACAGACCCGAACTATTTGAAAAAGTTAACGCAGAACAGGGAATCAGCGATCATAAAGCGGTTACGGCATCGATGATTTCAGCCGTAAATAGGAATATTAAAAAGGGTAGGAAGATTTTTCTGTTTAGAAAAAGTGACAAAAAGCAGATTTCAGAGTACCTGTTGGCTCAACACAAAAGTTTTGTCTCAAGTACAGATAGTGTTGAGGATCAGTGGACAAAGTTCAAAACCGTCGTACATAATGCGTTAGATGAGTATGTGCCAAGCAAGATCGTAAGAGATGGAAAAGAGCCACCGTGGTACAACAACCGAGTTAGAAAACTGCTGCAAAAGCAAAGGGAACTTCACAGCAAACATAAACATAGCCAAAGCCTTGCAGACAAACAAAAATTATGCGAAGCGAAATGTAGTGTGAGGAGGGCTATGCGAGAGGCGTTCAATGAATTCGAAAGTAAAGTTCTATGTACTGACTTGGCAGAAAATCCTAAGAAATTTTGGTCTTATGTCAAAGCGGTAGGTGGATCAAAACAAAATGTCCAGACACTCTGTGACCAAAATGGTACTGAAACAGAGGATGACAGACTAAAGGCCGAAATACTAAATGTCTTTTTCCAAAGTTGTTTCACAGAGGAAGATTGCACTGTAGTTCCTTCTCTAGATTGTCGCACAGATGACAAAATGGTAGATATCGAAATAGACGACAGAGGGATAGAGAAACAATTAAAATCGCTCAAAAGAGGAAAGGCCTCTGGACCTGATAGGATACCAGTTCAATTTTACACAGAGTACGCGAAGGAACCTGCCCCCCTTCTTGCAGCGGTGTACCGTAGGTCTCTAGAAGAGCGTAGCGTTCCAAAGGATTGGAAAAGGGCACAGGTCATCCCCGTTTTCAAGAAGGGACGTCGAACAGATGTGCAGAACTATAGACCTATATCTCTAACGTCGATCAGTTGTAGAATTTTGGAACACGTATTGTGTTCGAGTATAATGACTTTTCTGGAGACTAGAAATCTACTCTGTAGGAGTCAGCATGGGTTTCGAAAAAGACGGTCATGTGAAACCCAGCTCGCGCTATTCGTCCACGAGACTCAGAGGGCCATAGACACGGGTTCCCAGGTAGATGCCGTGTTTCTTGACTTCCGCAAGGCGTTCGATACAGTTCCCCACAATCGTTTAATGAACAGAGTAAGAGCATATGGACTATCAAACCAATTGTGTGATTGGATTGAGGAGTTCCTAGATAACAGGACGCAGCATGTCATTCTCAATGGAGAGAAGTCTTCCGAAGTAAGAGTGATATCAGGTGTGCCGCAGGGGAGTGTCATAGGACCGTTGCTATTCACAATATACATAAATGACCTGGTGGATGACATCGGAAGTTCACTGAGGCTCTTTGCAGATGATGCTGTGGTGTATCGAGAGGTTGTAACAATGGAAAATTGTACTGAAATGCAGGAGGATCTGCAGCAAATTGACGCATGGTGCAGGGAATGGCAATTGAATCTCCATGTAGACAAGTGTAATGTGCTGTGAATACACAGAAAGATAGATCCTTTATCATTTAGCTACAAAATAGCAGGTCAGCAACTGGAAGCAGTTAATACCATAAATTATCTGGGAGTACGCATTAGGAGTGATTTAAAATGGAATGATCATATAATGTTGATCGTCGGTAAAGCAGATGCCAGACTGAGATTCATTGGAAGAATTCTAAGGAATTGCAATCCGAAAACAAAGGAAGTAGGTTACAGTACGCTTGTTCGACCATTGCTTGAATACTGCTCAGCAGTGTGGGATCCGTACCAGATAGGGTTGATAGAAGATATAGAGAAGATCCAACGGAGAGCAGCGCGCTTCGTTACAGGATCATTTAGTAATCGCGAAAGCGTTACGGAGATGATAGATGAACTCCAGTGGAAGACTCTGCAGGAGAGACGCTCAGTAGCTCGGTACGGGCTTTAGTCAAAGTTTCGAGAACATACCTTCACCGAAGATTCGAGCAGTATATTGCTCCCTCCTACGTATATCTCGCGAAGAGACCATGAGGATAAAATCAGAGAGATTAGAGCCCACACAGAGGCATACCGACAATCCTTCTTTCCATGAACAATACGAGACTGGAATAGAAGGGAGAACCGATAGAGGTACTCAGGGTACCCTCCGCCACACACCGTCAGGTGGTTTGCGGAGTATGGGTGTAGATGTAGATGTAGATGTAGATCATTTCATCCCCATCGACGCGCAGGTCGCCGAAGTGGCGTCAACTCGGAAGACCTGCACCAGGTGAACGGTCTACCCGATGGGAGGCCCTAGTCACATGACATTTCATTTCATAACAAAAAGGTGCAGAACAAACAAGTTAATATTAAATTCTGAAGAAAATCAGTGACAATCAATTTCCACACTTTGCAGAAACTCCACCCAGTAACATAAATTTTTAACATCGATGGAAAAACTGTTTCATCTGTGAATGTGGCAAAATAATTGAGTATACATATAGAGGATAAGCTGAAATAGGAGACATACATGAATAAAGTAAATAAAAAGTTAAATTCACCTACATTTGCTGTAAGGATCCTGTCACAAAAGACAAGCCTTGCATCAGTGGTCACAGAATGAGATTTTCACTCTGCAGCAGAGTGTGTGCTGATATGAAAGTTTCTGGCAGATTAAAACTGTGTGCCGGACCGAGACTCGAACTCGGGACCTTTGCCATTCGCGGGCAAGTGCTCTACCAACTGAACTACCAAGGCATGACTCACGCCCCATCCTCACAGCTTTACTTCTACCAGTACCTCGTCTCCTAGCTACCAAACTTGACAGAAGCTCTCCTGCGAACCTTGCAGAACAAGCACCCCTGAAAGAAAGGATATTGTGGAGACATGGCCTAGCCACAGCCTAGTGCGTGTTCCATTTTAGCAGTTTTTAACAGGTTCTTTTACTTTTTATTATTCTGATGATGGAAGCGTGACTCCGAAACGCATCGATCTTAGTGTTTTACACTATAAACAAGTGGTTGAGCCAATATATTTTTTAACGTTAAGGCATTGTCATTTGTTACATAATTATACAGTTGGTTACACAAATTATACAAAAGGTAGATACATAATTCAACAGATGGCTATACAAAAGGTTAACATATATAGATACTATTACATAAATATTACACCAGTTGCACAGACAAGACAAGACAGACAGACAAGAGCATCATATTTTTCATTATATAAAAGAGTATCATATTTTTCATTGTATAAAAGAGCATTAAATTTTGTTATTATGTATGAATTCACTTGTACTATAGAATGCTTTCTCTTTCAGTCATGTCTCTACCACTATTTTAAATTTATTTTCATGCAGCTCCCTTGTGCCATGTGATATAATGTTAAAAAAAATTTTGGCAGCATGTACAAGTTTATTTTGCACTTTACTCAAATGCGTCCAAGGAATGTCTAATAAGTTCCTGTTTCTGGGTTCATATGAGTGCACATCTGACCTACTTTCATAGATGTGGGCATTCTGTTTCGCTAGCATAAGCGCTTTGAGTATGTATAGACTGGGGACTGTAAGTACTCTGTGCTCAATAAAGTACTGCCTGCAAGAAGTAAATTTGCTCAATCCAAAAATGCATCTAATGGCTTTCTTCTGCTAGAGGAAGACATCTTTTGCCCCAGCAGAGTTTCTGAAAGAAGTATTCCATAATGCAAATGTGTACGGAAAAATGCATAGTATGCCATAAGCATACACTCCTTAGTGACACAATCCTTCATTTTCCTAAGGAAATATAAAACACTTGCCAACTTAATGCAGAGCTGTTCTATGTGGGTATTCCAGCATAATTTAGTATATAGATATATGAATAACAATTTTACTGAATGTCTGCGTTCATTTGGCCCATTATTAATATCTCCAAGGGAAAGGAAGATGTGTTCAGTTTTGTTTTTAGTTAATGACAGTCTATTTTCTTGGAACCACTAAGCTGCTTTTTCCATCTTTGAGTTGTTCAGTTGATTGACTACATTCATGTCATTACATAATGTGATAAAAGTTGGCATACATTACAGATTTATATGGTAATACAGATTTGTATGGTAATAAGCTGGGCAGGTCATTCACATACACAATAAATAAGAAAGGTCCCAGTGCAGATCCTTGTGGAATTCCATATTTCACCTTGAAGAGGTGAGATTTGTTATTTTAGTTTAAAACTACCATTTGTTTTTTTTGTCAAATATGTTTTCAGCAATAATAGTTCTACATCAGTTATTCCATATTTTTCAAGTTTTTAAATTAAAATACTGTGTGGTGACACTGTCAAACGCCTTGGTTAAGTCTTCTAAAGTGTCATAGATACGTTCTCTATTTTCAGAACCATATGATATTGACAGTAAAACTTCCTGAACTGCCTTTGTTGTTGATAGCCCACTTCGGAATCTATATTGGAACCTATTTAGGAGGTTGTAAGACACCAAAAAATCATCTAATTGGTCTTTCAATAATGTTTCAGTAATTTCGGATAATAAAGGTACTACTGCAATGAGTCTGTAATTTCTGTCTCCTTTTATGAATATGGACAAGACTATTGTCAGTTTAAGACAGTCTGGAAGTGTTCCTTCTGTAAAAATCCTGTTGGTTAGGTAAGACAGTGGACTGCATATGATAAAATTAGATAAACCATAGGTGTCCTCAGTTCTGGAGTTGCTCAATGATTTGACTACATTCAGTATATCCTTAGGATAAATGGTTATCCATCCAAATTTTGGCAGGTCTAATGGCAATTCTGTTTCTCACAAACTGGGAAGTCTATTGGCGTTTTCCTCTCAATCTCTTTCATTTGTTATAGTCCAATTCCCATAATTTATGAAACTATTATTTATTGCATCTGCACTCAGAGGGACAGGTAAATTTTCTGCAATTAAACCTGTTTCTGCTTTAACTATTTTCCATGCCGCTTTACATTTGTTACTGGCCTGAGAAATACAGTTGTCATTTGCTTTTTTCTTTGCAGAAATGATAAATTTTATGTAAAGCTTTCTTAATTTGGCATATGTATGTCTGTCTTCATTATTTTTGCAAGAATTATCATAGTAAATTCGTAACAGAATTCTTAATTTGTTTAAGTAAGGTGTATAGCAGACAGTTACATTACTTTTTTGTTTTCTCCTGTTCAGTTTTGTTTTTAGTTAATGACAGTCTATTTTCTTGGAACCACTAAGCTGCTTTTTCCATCTTTGAGTTGTTCAGTTGTTTGACTACATTCATGTCATTACATAATGTGATAAAAGTTGTGTCGTTGGTATACATTACAGATTTATATGGTAATACAGATTTGTATGGTAATAAGCTGGGCAGGTCATTCACATACACAATAAATAAGAAAGGTCCCAGTGCAGATCCTTGTGGAATTCCATATTTCACCTTGAGGAGGTTAGATTTGTTATTTTAGTTTAAAACTACCATTTGTTTTTTTGTCAAATATGTTTTCAGCAATAATAGTTCTACATCAGTTATTCCATATTTTTCAAGTTTTTAAATTAAAATACTGTGTGGTGACAGTGTCAAATGCCTTGGTTAAGTCTTCTAAAGTGTCATAGATACGTTCTCTATTTTCAGAACCATATGATATTGACAGTAAAACTTCCTGAACTGCCTTTGTTGTTGATAGCCCACTTTGGAATCTATATTGGAACCTATTTAGGAGGTTGTAAGACGCCAAAAAATCATCTAATTGGTCTTTCAATAATGTTTCAGTAATTTCGGATAATAAAGGTACTACTGCAATGAGTCTGTAATTTCTGTCTCCTTTTATGAATATGGACAAGACTATTGTCAGTTTAAGACAGTCTGGAAGTGTTCCTTCTGTAAAAATCCTGTTGGTTAGGTAAGACAGTGGACTGCATATGATAAAATTAGATAAACCATAGATGTCCTCAGTTCTGGAGTTGCTCAATGATTTGACTACATTCAGTATATCCTTAGGATAAATGGTTATCCATCCAAATTTTGGCAGGTCTAATGGCAATTCTGTTTCTCACAAACTGGGAAGTCTATTGGCGTTTTCCTCTCAATCTCTTTCATTTGTTATAGTCCAATTCCCATAATTTATGAAACTATTATTTATTGCATCTGCACTCAGAGGGACAGGTAAATTTTCTGCAATTAAACCTGTTTCTGCTTTAACTATTTTCCATGCCGCTTTACATTTGTTACTGGCCTGAGAAATATAGTTGTCATTTGCTTTTTTCTTTGCAGAAATGATAAATTTTATGTAAAGCTTTCTTAATTTGGCATATGTATGTCTGTCTTCATTATTTTTGCAAGAATTATCATAGTAAATTCGTAACAGAATTCTTAATTTGTTTAAGTAAGGTGTATAGCAGTCAGTTACATTACTTTTCTGTTTTCTCCTTGCATTTAGTCTATTGTGTTTAATGATGAGAGGGCAATTTCATTAAAGATAGTGGTAATAGTATAATCAAAATCATCACTTAAAGGTTCATTCTTCATGACAGTAATACACCAATGGTCAAAAGTCTTCGTGTGAGGCCTAGCCACAGCCTAGTGCATGTTCCATTTTAGCAGGTTTTAACAGGTTCTTTTACCTTTTATTATTCTGATGATGGAAGCGTGACTTCCGAAACGCATCAATCTTAGTGTTTTACACTATAAACAAGTGGGTGACCAATATATTTTTTAACGTTAAGGCATTGTCATTTGTTACATAATTATACAGTTGGTTACACAAATTATACAAAAGGTAGATACATAATTCAACAGATGGTTATACAAAAGGTTAACATATATAAATACTATTACATAAATATTACACCAGTTGCACAGACAAGACAAGACAAGACAGACAGACAAGAGCATCATATTTTTCATTATATAAAAGAGTATCATATTTTTCATTGTATAAAAGAGCATTAAATTTTGTTATTATGTATGAATTCACTTGTACTATAGAATGCTTTCTCTTTCAGTCATGTCTCTACCACTATTTTAAATTTATTTTCATGCAGCTCCCTTGTGCCATGTGATATAATGTTAAAAAAAATTTTGGCAGCATGTACAAGTTTATTTTGCACTTTACTCAAATGCGTCCAAGGAATGTCTAATAAGTTCCTGTTTCTGGGTTCATATGAGTGCACATCTGACCTACTTTCATAGATGTGGGCATTCTGTTTCGCTAGCATAAGCGCTTTGAGTATGTATAGACTGGGGACTGTAAGTACTCTGTGCTCAATAAAGTACTGCCTGCAAGAAGTAAATTTGCTCAATCCAAAAATGCATCTAATGGCTTTCTTCTGCTAGAGGAAGACATCTTTTGCCCCAGCAGAGTTTCTGAAAGAAGTATTCCATAATGCAAATGTGTATGGAAAAATGCATAGTATGCCATAAGCATACACTCCTTAGTGACACAATCCTTCATTTTCCTAAGAAAATATAAAACACTTGCCAACTTAATGCAGAGCTGTTCTATGTGGGTATTCCAGCATAATTTAGTATATAGATATATGAATAACAATTTTACTGAATGTCTGCGTTCATTTGGCCCATTATTAATATCTCCAAGGGAAAGGAAGATGTGTTCAGTTTTGTTTTTAGTTAATGACAGTCTATTTTCTTGGAACCACTAAGCTGCTTTTTCCATCTTTGAGTTGTTCAGTTGTTTGACTACATTCATGTCACTACATAATGTGATAAAAGTTGTGTCGTTGGCATACATTACAGATTTATATGGTAATACAGATTTGTATGGTAATAAGCTGGGCAGGTCATTCACATACACAATAAATAAGAAAGGTCCCAGTGCAGATCCTTGTGGAATTCCATATTTCACCTTGAGGAGGTGAGATTTGTTATTTTAGTTTAAAACTACCATATGTTTTTTTTGTCAAATATGTTTTCAGCAATAATAGTTCTACATCAGTTATTCCATATTTTTCAAGTTTTTAAATTAAAATACTGTGTGGTGACAGTGTCAAATGCGTTGGTTAAATCTTCTAAAGTGTCATAGATACGTTCTCTATTTTCAGAACCATATGATATTGACAGTAAAACTTCCTGAACTGCCTTTGTTGTTGATAGCCCACTTCGGAATCTATATTGGAACCTATTTAGGAGGTTGTATGAACGCCAAAAAATCATCTAATTGGTCTTTCAATAAAGTTTCAGTAATTTCGGATAATAAAGGTACTACTGCAATGAGTCTGTAATTTCTGTCTCCTTTTATGAATATGGACAAGACAATTGTCAGTTTAAGACAGTCTGGAAGTGTTCCTTCTGTAAAAATCCTGTTGGTTAGGTAAGACAGTGGACTGCATATGATTAAATTAGATAAACCATAGATGTCCTCAGTTCTGGAGTTGCTCAATGATCTGACTACATTCAGTATATCCTTAGGATAAATGGTTATCCATCCAAATTTTGGCAGGTCTAATGGCAATTCTGTTTCTCACAAACTGGGAAGTCTATTGGCGTTTTCCTCTCAATCTCTTTCATTTGTTATAGTCCAATTCCCATAATTTATGAAACTATTATTTATTGCATCTGCACTCAGAGGGACAGGTAAATTTTCTGCAATTAAACCTGTTTCTGCTTTAACTATTTTCCATGCCGCTTTACATTTGTTACTGGCCTGAGAAATATAGTTGTCATTTGCTTTTTTCTTTGCAGAAATGATAAATTTTATGTAAAGCTTTCTTAATTTGGCATATGTATGTCTGTCTTCATTATTTTTGCAAGAATTATCATAGTAAATTCGTAACAGAATTCTTAATTTGTTTAAGTAAGGTGTATAGCAGTCAGTTACATTACTTTTCTGTTTTCTCCTTGCATTTAGTCTATTGTGTTTAATGATGAGAGGGCAATTTCATTAAAGATAGTGGTAATAGTATAATCAAAAGCATCACTTAAAGGTTCATTCTCCATGACAGTAATACACCAATGGTCAAAAGTCTTCGTGTGAGGCCTAGCCACAGCCTAGTGCATGTTCCATTTTAGCAGGTTTTAACAGGTTCTTTTACTTTTTATTATTCTGATGATGGAAGCGTGACTTCCGAAACGCATCAATCTTAGTGTTTTACACTATAAACAAGTGGTTGACCAATATATTTTTTAACGTTAAGGCATTGTCATTTGTTACATAATTATACAGTTGGTTACACAAATTATACAAAAGGTAGATACATAATTCAACAGATGGTTATACAAAAGGTTAACATATATAGATACTATTACATAAATATTACACCAATTGCACAGACAAGACAAGACAAGACAGACAGACAAGAGCATCATATTTTTCATTATATAAAAGAGTATCATATTTTTCATTGTATAAAAGAGCATTAAATTTTGTTATTATGTATGAATTCACTTGTACTATAGAATGCTTTCTCTTTCAGTCATGTCTCTACCACTATTTTAAATTTATTTTCATGCAGCTCCCTTGTGCCATGTGATATAATGTTAAAAAAAATTTTGGCAGCATGTACAAGTTTATTTTGCACTTTACTCAAATGCGTCCAAGGAATGTCTAATGTGTTCCTGTTTCTGCTTTTAGAATTTTGCACCATCACATCTATATTAATGTAACAAAATATTGACGTTTTATGACTCTTATATCTAAGTAAGTACATTAAGAGATTATCTACATGTTGGACAATAACTTTGGCACCAGTTTTGGGGACACAGTACATAGATACTACAACAATCTTGCTTTTGGTGAAGTGAATCCCGGAAATTTCAATTTCTCCTTCATCCACTAATTCCTTAAGATCTGTAATCTTAAGTGTATGTTTGAGGTCACTTTTCATTAGTAATGACACTCCTCCATTTTCTATAACTGATCTAAAATAGGCAGTTAAAATTTTATAACCAGCAGGAATGTACATCTTGGATTCATGTCCTTTAAGCCAGTGCTCATTTAGGCACAGAATATCACAGTGCAAGTCTTTTAAAACCAGTTCAGTTTCATGCAGTTTGTTTCTCACTGACTGTATGCTTATATGAAAGAAGGGCAGATGGTCACAGTCTTCTTTTGATTGTAGGACTGGTTTCTCATAATCCAACTTTGTAGTTAATGATGGTAGTTGAAGGTTAATAGGCCTAGTCAAGATTTGTAAGAACAAGTATTGGTCATCACTGCAAGTTTCCCTGCTGGGGAGATTCATGTTGAAGACTGTGGATTGTTTTCTGCAATTTTAACCTACCACTTATAACCTTTTCAATAGCCTGGCATAAAGCTAATTTACCAGAATATTAAAATGCTGTCCATGTTTTGTGTAACAGTCTCTTTTAAAAGTGCTTATATTTATTACTGTCACGTTATCAAAATGATCACATATTTGGTTGTATCTAATATTTGTTTTTGATTCTTCTTTGTTTACACATGAAGCTTCAGTCAAGTCATGTCGATGTGGTTTGTTCACTATGATGCTATTGTATGTGTGAGTCTAGCTAGGCTGCCGGCCTTTGTGGCCGAGCGGTTCTAGGTGCTCCAGTCCGGAACCACGCAGCTGCTACAGCCACAGATTCGAATCCTGCCTCGGACATGGATGTGTATGATGTCCGTAGCGTCGTTAGGCTTAAGTCTAGGGTACTCAGATGTTACGTCCTATAGTGTTTGGAGCTATTTGAACCATTTTGAGTCTAGCTAGTGTTTTCTTGAGGACAGAGGTTGCATCAGGTGCTTGATTTTTTCTAACATCGTTTGATCCGCCAATTACAACTAGAAAATCTTTAGTAGGTAATTCACGGAAGTCAGTTTTATCCACAATACTACTCGGAGAGGCTCCAAGTTTTGTAAACCCTTCCACTTCAAACTTGGTCGAGTCATTCAACGCTGAACTTAATAAAGTGGACATACCACGACCATGGCTGTCTGAAAGAATTCTTATTTTGTGTTTGCTTACAGACTTAGACACTTTACTATTTAAATTCAGAGAATTTTATTCTTCCTTTTCGTTTGTTTTGTAGTTGTTTCCATTGTTATTTGACACTTCTGATTCGTTGTTTTCAGGTTTAGTTAACGTTTCATATCTATTTTTTAAAGGGGGAAAGTTGTTTTCATAGTCCTTCATCTTCTTTGTGGATGTTCTTTTCCTGGAAACATATTCCCAAGGCATAACGTCGTTGCATGTTTGAACACCTATTTCACTATTAATAGTACGTTTGTTATGCCTGATATCACAATCAGCAGCACTAACCTGTTCCTTTAGTTTCGCGTTCTCTAACTGGAGAGCTTTAATATCCTCTTGTAACACTGAAATAACTTTCACAAGGTTCAATTCTCCCAGGGCATCTCGACGTGAAGCAAGTCTACAGGCATTTTCATCCACCATGTTATTCGGACATGCCTGTTTACCGTTTATCTGCACAACTACGACACTTCCACTCAGTATTTTCGTCTGGATTATTATTTTCCGACACTTCAGCAGAGCTAAATTGACACCATTTGTCGCAAGAATCGCACAGAATTCCGTTACAGTTAACACACTTTATATCAAGTAAAATACGACTTTTTTGTCGAACTGAAACAGACACTACCTTTCTAGCAGGCACCATCTGGAATCATTCAAAAGTCAATCAGCTTAGAATGTGTTTGAAAACGTTCAGAAAGCAACAGGGAGGCGTTTCAAAATCACATGGAAATGTGTATGACATGCCTGTAGTACTTTTTCTCTATTACAGCTCGAGTTCAGTATCTGCACCATGCAGCAAACCCAGATAGCACAGTAAGCCGGTTTCAAACTTGTTTCCAGATGTAAAGTTCAAGTATATAAGCTTGATCAAAGCTGGAATATTCAGGCCTGTTAGTAGGATTCAAGCTTGAAACAAACATCAAAGTTGGCAGAGTTCAAGCTATATTTCAAGCTTGACTTATCAAGTTTGGCTCCAGCTGTATCTACACACATGGAATACAGCCTGGTATTTACAGCTTGTTTTAAGTTACAAAGTTATTAATCTGAATTTATTGAACCTAATTAATTAAATAAATATCAGAACGGAAATGGTGTGAAAAAAATTATCAAGACATGTATGTTTAAAATTTTTTATTTTCAAAGTGTTTAAAATTGTTTTATTTTAAAATTTAATTATTCTGAAGCCCCTCTGGACCCGGCACACAGACCAGAGCAGGATCAAATATCGCTGACTTCTGCTGGTATAATGATCCTGTAACAGGTAAAAGAAAATGTTAGCCATACCTATACATAAAATATGTAAAAAGTTGAAACCAATCAACCTAAATATAATTTATGCCCCAGATTAGCAAAATACCTTCAAACTCACTGATGTAGTAAGAATCATTAACTAGTATAAACGTCACTGAGTAAGCAGCTGCTTCTGGTGACTTCATTCCAAAGAGTTTTTAAAGTAATTTGAAATAACTTTTTGTTTGAAATTCTTAGAGTAAAGATGACATTTGGGTAATTTTGCGATGACTTCATGAAGAAGCCACACATCACTATTTCTAACAGTTTCAGGGCCATTTAATCTGAATTATAAAGAAACAATTACTTGAAATCATATACACCTCATACTGTAAGCTTATGAGGAATCTACCGTTTAGAAAAATGTAGACGTTTTATTCTATCCACAATTATATTTTGGTGAGTAAAACTGAATCAAAATGAAATAAAAGATGAAATCGAAATAAATTTAAGAAATTACCAGTTCAGTGGAACTGAAATGTAAAAGAAGAAAAAATGTTCTCCTTGTCATATTTTAATATTGCCTTTTATTAGATTTCAGCCACGTTACAAATAACAATAAAAGTAAGAAGTACCAGTAGGCCTTGCAGTATTATTTCACCTAGGGAACAACAAAATTAAGAGCAATTGAAGACCAGTCAAATCTACGTACATAAAAAAGACTGACACCTATGTAGTGACTGGTTCTTGATGCACTTTTTCTCATTCACCATGTCATTACTATTTGTATTCGCAAAGAAACTTTTCGCACTTCACGATTATTCATTCATGGTGTAACACACACAAGTATTTACAAGTAAACAAATGTAATAAGGCAATATATATAAAAAGGCGAGATTTTAAAAAGGTAAAATAACATTAAGTTTTAATTTATTGCTCCCACGTACTAGAGAGCTAGTTTAAAATGACCTCTTTTTGCTGAACAACTTGTAATATGTTTTCTTAGCTGGTAATCCATTTCACTTTCATCCAGGTTCAATTTTTCTACGTAAAAGAATATGATATTTCTTTAAGTTACGTAATAATATTTAACATTTGTAATATTAACGTACCACTAGAGAAAAATGAACCAGTGTACCTGTAATACTGCTATACCGGGTCTGAAGAAGATATATAGTGTAAGGCAGGGGACGCCACACACTTTCCGAACTATTTTCCAGTATAAAACAAACTTCACAACAGTCAACAATCATTAACACACGTCACAAAAATAAAATGGCCGTAAACTTAGCAGAGTCAGTGCAAGGCTTATAAACGCTTGTGGCGCTTCCCGTGGACATCTATGGAAGCTATGCTGCGCGCGCATTTGCTGTACAGCCTTCCAGGGAAATTACAGTTTATTTCAAGCTTGGGAAAATTATTTTAATTCAAGCTAAATTTTTACAGCTTGATGTAAACTGTGAAACAGGTTGATTTTTCAATCTTGAATTTTCAACTGAACCTAAACTCAATATCCACATTGAAATAAGCTTGAGTGCTAGCTGGGAATAGATATGACAGTTTACCTGTTAGAGACTGAATACACGTGTTTCATTTGAGATCATCCTGAAGACACATTCCCAAAAATTTCACATCATCAATCAGTTTTAAGCTTTTGTTGTTTGTTTTCAAGTTAAGGTCATTCTGTTGTTTTTTATGGGATATGTGAAAGTTCATGCTACATTTTTTTCAGTGTTTACAATGAGCTTATTTTTTTCAAATCAGTCTGACAGTTGCATCAATATCATATCTGCTGATGACTGAAGGTCTTTTTTATCTAGTCGTGTTATCAAAATGCTCATGTCATCCAGTTGGTTGACTGGTTGGTGTAGGGAAGGGGACCAAACAGTAAGGTCGACAGTCCCATCGGGTTAGTGAAGGATGGGGATGGAAATCGGCAGTGTCCTTTATTGAGGCATCATCCCAGCATTTGCTTGAAACAATTTAGGAAAATCAAGAAAAAGCTGAATCAGGATGGCTGGACCCGGGTTTGAAGTGTCATCCTCCCAAATGCGCCACCTCGCTCGGTCGTGTCATCCGCAAATGAAGTTTTCCCTTTGGCATGAACAGGTCATTCATATCATCTAGACACAGAAAGAAGAAGACTGAACCTAATACGGGCCCTTATGGAACACCACCTTCGATAAACGTTTTCCCTGATTATTATGTTGTTGCTCTTTCAATGTTTCCATTTTGTATGTCATCTTTAAGAACAAATTTTTGTTGCTAGTTTGTGAGGCACGATTTGATACATTTATTTGGAGTACCTCTAATACCTTAGCCTACATTCTATTTTGTGTTGTAGGGTAGCATGATTTATAACATCATACGCTTTAGATAAGTCCAGAAACATTTCAATTGGTCTGTGGCTTTTAGGATTGCATTTACATACTCATATTGGTCGCCAGCTGTGGCTGTAGATCTAGAGTTTCTTGTTTGTATGTCTACAAGATGCTAAACTTCATAAAAGTAAGCACCATAAAAGAAGAAAATATATTCAAACATAACTGTGATTTTCACTCCCAAGACACTAAGGAGAAGCATGATTTGCATGTCAATAAAGTAAGTACAAACATTTGTAGGGGACGAGTGTATCTTATTGGCATTACATTGTATAATGACATACCATTCTATCCGAAAGAGATACAAAATTTACATAAATTTAGAGTGAAACTCAAAGAGTATTTGCTGACCATTGTCCTATTCTATTTCTGAGTTTCTGGAACACTGAGAAATTGTGTAATTGATCGTAAACTACTCTTAGTCATTCTATTCTTTCAATTATCTGATTGTTTTCATAACTATGTTACCAATATTCAACGTGTATTGAATTTTTTTTCTAAATCTAGGAATGTATAAAGTTGTATGTGCCGGTACTATATGAAATTTGGATTACCTATATCGTTTGAACAATCTATGTACTAAATCACATTGTACAGCAGGAATAACGAAATACAAATATAATCCACCCCCAGGTCGTCTTCAATCAGTTTTTCCATTCTTCTGCGAAAAATGGTGTCACCATTTTGCAATGACTTATCAAACTGATACCAGTATCGGTAGTTCGGGTATATTTATAGCTGTCAGCACCAGCCTTTTGGAGGAACAGTTATTATTTTCTTCTCTAATGTTTGATACATCAAGGTTAATTATTGCATCAATAATCTAAAAACTTTTCGCAGAGTCTAATGGTCGTTTAGCTTACTTCCTGAAGTTTGTTCTTATTTTAATGTTTGAAAAAAGTCTTCCTTCGAAGATACAGGGTAGCGCTCTGTGTACTTAGTGAGCAACGATCCATAGAAATGATTCTTAAGTTTTGTGTTTTTATATTCATCTAACTTAAACTTCTAACAACGTCGGCAGAGACCTGGCAAGATACCTGGCAGGATGTGAGTGACTGGCCAGAATATTGTCAGTACTGGCTAGTGGCTACAGACTTCTTACGCCGCTTTCACACTATACGGTTTTGACCGTACGGCAAAAAGCCGTACGGCTGTAGGTGTGAAGAAATGTATGGCGCCTTTCACATTATACGGCGACGGCAAAATGCCGCTGCCGTGCCGTGCTGCAGCCGTGTCTTGCCACTACAACAGACGGTCGCCGTACGGCAAGTTCGACAACAGTGGCCTACGTGACTAAGTGCATGCTTTCACACTGGACGGTTTTGAGCCGTACGGCGTCGACTAGTTCGTTGTAGTGTCGTTTTATTCATTTGTGTTTATTCTTGTTTACTGAAAAGTGTAGAAGAATGGATGAAATTGATACTGAACTTTTGATAACCTTGGTGGAAGTAAGACCTGTTCTGTGGGACAAAACTCTAGATGCGTATAGAGATCGTATTGCTACAAAGAATGCTTGGCGGGAAGTTTGCGTAGCACTGAAGCAAGATTTTGATGAGATGGAAGACAAAGATAAAAATGCGTTTGGTAAGTATTTATTTAATATATTAATATTACATTTAATACGTTTTAAACAGTTTTTATTTAACGTTATAAATTTTATTCTAAAAGTAAATCGTTTGTTTATAAGTAAATTACTGCTACCAGTCACGTTTTTTTTGTTTTGTTTATATTTTGCACGACGCGTTTCGGGAAATAATTCCCATCCTTAAGTGCGTTTTTCTCTAAGTTTTCATCATGTGTGGTGTCTTTTTATGTGTCAGGTCTTGCATTCTGTTTTCTTTACTGTAATTTATAAGAGAAACACGCACAAGACCTCACAAATAAAAAAACACTACACATAATGAAAACTTAGAGAAAAAAACGCACTTGAAGATCGGAATTATTTCCCGAAACGCGTCGTACAAAATATAAACAAAACGATTAAAAACGTGAGTGGTAGCAGTAATTTATTTATAAAGAAAACTATTTACTATACAGTCGCAGGCTTTCACAAACAATCTACAAAAAGGAAAAGGCTTGTTAATTTATATCTTTGACATCTGCCATGACACGCTTCCAGCATTTGTCATAAAATATTTACAAAGAGTGTTCCTTATGGCGTTGGCTGTCAGTCCTCCTCTTATGTTGGCATCTTGGGCTAAGTCTTCCAAACCAGTGAAGGATGTGGTGTCTTCAATTATAAATCCATCTCTCTGACGTACAAAATTGTGTAAAACAATGCAAGCTTTAACCATTTTTACTGCAAAATCTGGATGAACATTTAAAGGTCGGTGAAACAACCGCCACTTATTGGTGAGGATGCCAAAAGCACATTCCACATACCTCCTTGCTCTGCACAAACGGTAATTAAATACACGTTTCTCAACTGTCAAGTTTGTTCCCCCAAAAGGCCGGAGCAAATGCGTGTGTAGGCCAAATGCTGCGTCTCCCACGAAGAAGTAGGGTACTTTTGGACCTTCCGTACCAGGCAGACATTGGACGTCTGGAAATTCCAGGGAATTACTTTCTATTGACTTCCATAAACTGGACCGTCTGAACACTGAAGAGTCACAGTCTTTGCCATAACTTCCTACGTCGACATAAATGAACCTGTAGTTGGAATCCGCTACAGCCATCAGAACCACAGAAAAGTATTCTTTGTAATTGAAGTACATTGATCCGCTATTAAATGGGGCAGTAAGACGGATATGTTTTCCATCCACCGCTCCTAAGCAGTGGGGGAAATTAGCAGTACGTTCAAATCCAGCCGCTATTGATTCCCATACCTCTTTGGTCGGTCTTTGTATACATTCTTCCCGCAGTGATGACCAAATTGCTGTGCATACATCATTAACCACTTTACTTGCTGTAGAAATCCCAATTCTGTACTGGAAATGTAAGTCAGTGAAGGAACAACCGCTTGCCAGATACCTGAACAAAACGAAAAAAAATCAGTGACATTTAGTTTGCAGTGGACATTTTTTGTTACAGTTTTGCTTTTTTCTATACAAAATTAAAATGTTTTCATACAGTTTTGTTTCCTTTTGATGTAGGTATAGAAGTAATACGGAGGTGGACCAATCTACGAGACTCCTTTGTGAAGTCAAACATAAAAATTCAAGCTGCGAAAAAAAGTGGCTCAGCAGCAAAGAAAAAGAAAAAGTATGTATATTCTGATCAGCTGCAGTTTCTAAAAAAGCTGTATGATGCTCGAGAGACGGAGGACAGTTTTCAATCGGAACGCACCGCCAGACTGGAAGAAGATATAGAAACGCAGGGCTCCGTCGAAAATACTGAGAATGTTTCTGGGCCATTTGATACAGCACCCACACAACAAACATCCAAAAGCGAGTGCCATACAAACAGAAAACATAGAAAACCTGATGCAATCGAAATGAAAATATTACGAGCTCTGGAAGAAGACAAACCTTGCAGCAAAATGTCATTTTTACTTAGTCTGAAGCCTCATCTGGAAAAATTTGATGAACAGGATTATCTTCAGTTTCAGATGGGAGTCCTCAAAGTTATAGAAAATATATATGAAAGGAGAAATATATTGACAGCTCAACCTCCTCCATTTACCCATTACACACCTCCCATGCCCTATAATAATAGATTTCAAGCTTATTCTTATTCACCTATGGAAAATGCTGCTCCAATATCCTCTTACCATACGCATCAGATTCGTCCTCCTCCAGCTGCACCAAACCCAACTACTTTTCTCGAACAACCATTACAGACTTCTCAAGGTCGCAGTTCTTATCAACGAATTAATAAAGTGCCACCACCATACCCTTCGCCTTCCACAAGTAGCCATGAAGGCCCACCATCAACAACGCAGTTCTACAACGTTTTTGCAGAGAGCCTGTCGCCACAAAGTGACAGTACAGTCAGTCCTGCTACAAACTCTTTGGTTTCAACTGCTGATATTGATATTGACTTTTCTACTTCATAATCTGAGCGTAATAAAAATGTAAAACACAAATAAATAAGTAAATAAACAGAACTAGTTTTTATGTATTAAATTACCTTAACGTGATAGCCAGCATTTGAACAGGTTGGATGCAATTGCGGAATTGTGTGTTTTGTCGTTGTAACACATCCTTTAGTTTTCTATGTAATTCGTCAAACGAGGTAATAGACATTCGGAAATAGTTAAAGAATTTATTTCCGTCGTTCCTCAAATCTTCAAAGAGTGTATAAAATAAACCCACTTCGTCTCTTCTCTGGTTAATGGGGTGTACCCACAAAAGACGACCTTTTCTTTTGCGGCGACGATGAAGCAACCACAAAGCAACAACTCGTTTACGGTTCATCTTGATACACACATTAAGCAAACTGAATAGACACCAACAACTGGTCACGTCAAAAAGCCGTGTAATGTGAAAGCAACACAGGCACGGCTAAAACTCGTACGGCTTTTTGCCGTACGGTCAAAACCGTATAGTGTGAAAGCGGCGTTAGGTAAAGCAATATATTTCAAAACATTGTGATGTGCTCGATATTGTTGCACTACTTGTCAACGTAGTTCGTACACGTGCTGCAATAATGAACATCTAGCCATATTGAGCAATAATGTTAATGTTATAGGGACCATTTAAAAGTCGCACTGCTAGAGACGCCGAGCTTTGTTCCGCTCTTGCAACAATGCCAAAATTGGAAATTGACACCAAGCTGTTGTAAGATCCTGTGCGAAGGGAAGAGAAAACAACTGATCGTCAGTTTTTAGGTTAAAGAATAATGAAATGCAAAAAGTAACTCTCAACATTTGTAACTCAAAAGAAAAACAGTTTATTTCTTGCATCTTGTGCGCAGTTTGCAAGCAAGTAATAACACAGAGTGACCGGGTTCGTGAGCTACTAAAACACTCTTTTACGAAGTATTATGCTTTCGCCAACAGGGTGAGTTTTTATGTAGTTTGAAAAATTTAATTTGTGAGGTGTACCTTAGATTTCCGATCACTGTAATCGTATTTCATCCTGTATATGTTGTGAACTTCCTGTCATAGACGCCAAGTCTCCTTTAAGATTTTTCATCCAGGTTTTAAAATAACATTATCAGACCTTCTGCTTGCTAAATCGAAATTTGTCTTATGTCAGTAGGAAATATATACTCATTATCGGTGTCATTTTTATTTTATTGGTCCAGTTTGAGCTGCTACGTACACAAGTTGTATATCAGATAGACGAACCGATCATATGACAGATTATAGTACGCTACAAATTTTATTTTGTTAATTGTAACCATTTACTAGGTATACATTTTAAATAGTACAGATTTTTTTAAAAAAATTGAACGTCGATATCGAAATTTCTTGTCTTTGTACCATCAGAAATAATTTAGGTACCGTACATTTTTAGTAATTTTCGCCTCCCCAGTAAAGTGCTTCTTGTGTTGGGGCTGTAGGTTTCTTTATTTTATTGCTTTATTACTGTTTCTCAGATCTGTCTAAAGATAGTCGTTTGTAAACCGTGTAAACCCCAAAAATATTAAGTCTGGGCAGGCTGGTTATTTACGTGGAATCCACATTCATATTTATTCACCTTTAAACATTTTGTAACATGTAATCGGCGTCATGTAATTAAAGTAACAGATGCATTGTATACATCTATATGTACATATATTTGACATGACAAATTGCCAGCATATTATTATATTTCATATTTTGTAATATGTACGCCTTTCACAAAATGTACCATCAAAATTCAGTATCATGTATTGCTTTGTCTCGAAATTCTTAAACTGTATAAACACTTTGCTTTTTATCCATTTTGCTATTTTTACTTTAAATTTATCCATGGGCATATCATGTGCACTTTGGGTAATTTGTTGAAACTTGTGGTTGCTAGATACTTAAACTGCAGCGAAGTTTTGATAGTGTGGCAAATGGGATGTCAATTGTATGTCCATTTCTTGTATTATGTGAATGCATTGCCATCCTAAGGTCAGAGTTATTTAAATTTTCTTTAGCATCTATCAGACAACTGTAAATATACAAGCCAGGGACTGTCATTATATTTCATTTTTTAAAATTCTATCTGCATGCTGCATGAGTGTCTGGGTGATAGTCTTACAAGGCATCTGATTGCTTTTTTTTCCATTTAAACACAGTCTTTGGAACGGGGCAGTTTCCTGATAGTATAATCCCATAAGCGAGATGAGAGTGGAAGAAGACAAAGTATGCATATGGCAGGAGTGTTCGACTAACAGAGCCTCTCTGTTTTTCATGTTTGGGTGCATTCAAATTAAATTTATTATTATGTATATGTAATAAATTTGCCTGAAACCTGTCCATTGCTATTGTTACATTATTCTGTGATTCATCCAAGTTGTTTCCCTGAGTAATTAGCATTGTATCGTCTGCATACAGTGCTGTGTCACAAGGTAATGAAGATGGCAAATTGTTTATGTAGACTGCAAAAAGAAATGGTCCAGGTATGGAGCCCTGTGGTATTCCTGGCAAGGAATGGGATCTTTCTTCATTCATAGCCACTATTTGTTTTCTGTTGCATAAGTAAGATTGTAATAGTTGGAGAGCACTCTCCCCTATTCCGTAATACTGTAGCTTTCTTATAATAATATTGTGGGAGACGGTATTGAATGCTTTATTAAGGTCCAACAGTCTCACACTAATTATGGATTTATTTTCAAAGGAGTTGTATACTTTAGTGACAGTGCTCTCTGCTGCCTTCACAGTTGAGAGACCAGTTCAGAACCCATACTGTGATGTGCAAGGTTGATGTTTAAGAGAGTTACAAATAGCCATGACAAGAGTTCTTTGTGATCTAGGGCCTAAATAATTTTGTTCATAGGATTGAGTTTCACTAGAAGCTTATTGGATATTAAAGGAAGTAATGGGAACATGCTTAATATGTGTAGACCTATTTTGTATAAACAAGTCTGAATTACTGTTGACATGCTTGGTCTATGTTTTAGCACTCATTAAGCATAGCAAATTCTCAAAAGCTTTGTTCAAGAAAGTTTACAAGAGAGTTCTGTATTTTTTTTTTCCTTTAATCTTAATTGGTGATATCTGATGATGGTAACAGCAAAAATGGTGTAATAAATGGAACATGAACTGGTTTATTGATGTAGGTGGAATACAGAATGCTGCAGCAAAATGCATATATCTCATTGGTCAGGGTATATGTACTGTCCTGGCATAAGTATGTATTACGTCTCCTCCCCTCTTTTTTTTTTTTTTTTTTTTTTTTTTTTTTTTTTTTTCAAAAAAAGAAAGAAAGAACATTTTAACGGCCATCTTTTACATTAGTAAAACTTCAGAAGTTGATGTAATTCTTGAAGATTCAGTCTATTTCACTTTTTAATAAGTCTGTTATATGTAGATTATGAAACGGTCCTGGAATCATCACACATTTTCTCAGTATTATCACTTGAGACACTCATTCTTGCCATAACTGTTTAGCGATCTGTTCGGAGACAGTGATCTGACGGTTCACATCTCAGTTGTGAGCTACTTCTAATGAGTTGGAAATCTTCAGGAACATCAGTTCTGGTTTGAAGAATGAATCTGTTGGTCAAATACACTGAGCTTTCCATCGAATATTTTAAACACTAATGATATCGGGGCCTTTGCTAGTCTCAGAACTTCTTCTCCTTGTTAGATTTTATTGCCAGACTGTATTCTAATTTTGTCATCTGCCTGTGGGGTATTTATAGATCTTGTAAGTTGATGTACACAGGTCTTTTGCTGGTGTCTCAAATTTTTCAATTCTTGGTTAACTTTTTGCTTAAATAATGCCCATGGTTACATAATTCTACTGGAGACAGGGAAACAAGATTCCTTCTTACACCAAAACCATTTGGTTAGTGTGTTTCTTCACCTGGAAAAAGCGTACAACACCACTTGGAGATGAATGGGTACTTCCTGGATGTCTGCCACTTCTTATCCAGTCGTTCCTCAAGGACCAGTGCTTTCAGTATCATGTTGATGATGCCTTGTCTGGAAATTTGGAAATGTGTGGTAATGTCTTATGGGACCAAACTACTTAGGTCATCGGTCCCTAAGTCTACACACTACTTAATATAACTTAAACTGACTTACACTATGGACAACATACACACCCACACCCGAGTGAGAAGTCGAACCTCCGACAAGGGGAACCACACGGACTGTTCACAGGAACCGCATGGACCATGACAAGGCACCTCAGACCATGCGGCTACCCCACGTGGCAGTGCCTTGTCTGATTGCTCTGGTCAGGAGAATGGGTTCCCCCAAGGCAGTGTGCTCAGTGCCACATTGTTTGCAATTGCTATCAATGGCCAGTGGCATCTCCTCTACAGTCTGGAGCTCTGTTAGATGCTTTATGTTTATGGTTGAATTTGCAACATCCTACTCTTCCTTTGAACTTACAATGACAACAAGACTACAACAGCTGACAATCTGTAGGCAGGGAGCTTAATCCAATAAAAGTGGTTTTATGTTCTCACCAGTGAAGAGTATGTGTGTCAGTTTTAATCTTTCTCATTGAACTTTTAACCATCCAGAACTCACAAGGGGGACAGATGTTAGATGCTGTCCACCATGAAGGCATCTGGATGTCGACTGGGGCTTTTAGACCAGCCCAGTTCATAATCTGTGTGCAGAGATAGGTGAACTATCAGTCTGGATTTAGTGGCATGTTCGTCTGACTCTATAGGCCCTGTGTTGCCTCAGCCACTTGCATTTTCTGTGGCAGTCTACCCCAACTTTGAGCGGCTGTTCAGGAATTGGCCGCATGTGACCAAACCATTCAGGATACGTGCTACTGACTGTCTGGAGAATCTAGATATATCATCCCTTTGAATAGTTAGCCAGGGATGGAACAGATTGCTGCCTTCGTGTCTTCAGAGGCCCAAAGTAATTTTAAGCTTAAAGCAGTACAAGAAAACTTGCAGTGCAGATTACACTTTTACAAATGTGCTTTCTTCAGTTTTAAGTAGATGTCACAGTTTTATCATTGTTTACAAAGACAGATTCCAACAAGAGAATGCCCTCAGTTGTGCAGCTGTTTACCCTGATAGGGTTTTCAAACTTGGCTTTCCAGAATAACAGACAGATTATGATGTGGACTCACATGACATTATGATGGCACTAGAGAGGATTTACAGGCATCTCAGTACAAGGTCTCTTGTCTGTTCTAATTCACTCAGTGCACTGCAAGCAGTCCACCAAATGTATTCAGTAGACCGTTTGATTCAGCTCATAATGTGATGCCTTACTGTGGCTCCAACACCGTGGCAAGGAGATTATCTTTTGCTGGGTACCTAGACACACTGCATTGCACTGAAATGACATAGCTGACAAAGTAGCCAAAGAAGCGTTGTTGCACATCGATGTGCCCTCCCCTTGCAAACTGTCATCTCATTATCTGTCAGACAAATCATGTCTCATTGGGAACGTGATAGGTTGGATGTGACTGAAAACAAACTGTGGTCACTCAAATTGACACACAGGCATGGTGGACTTAATGCTAGCCTCACCAACATAAGGCAGTGCCACTCAACTGGCTGCGCGATGGACATAGCCCTATAATACATGGTTTTTTCCTCCAGCAGAAGGCTCCACCTCTCTGTGAAGTTTGTGTTGTGCCACTTTTGGTTCAGCATATTTTGGCTACATGTGTCTTATGTACTGACAGCAGAGCAGCTCTCAGTTTGACTGGATCTCTGTCCACCATCCTCACTGACAACTCCCGAGCACGGGGTCCCGGGTTCGATTCCCGGCGGGGTCAGGGATTTTCACCTGCCTCGAGATGACTGGGTGTTTGTGTTGTCCTCATCATTTCATCATCATCCAGTAAAGTGGCAAAATGGACTGAGCAAAAGATTGGGTACTTGTACGGGCGCTGATAACCACACAGTTGAGCGCCCCACAAACCGAACATCATCATCATCACTGACAATTGCACCAGTGTTACATGGGCTCTGAAATTTTGTGAACTGTCAGCCCCCACTCCTAAAGTGCTGCAGAGGGGAGGCAGATTTTAATACAGTATCAACTACTGCATGTGGGGGGTGGCCTTTGTCGTCTCCTTCCCCCTCCCCCACTTTCCAAGGGAGTGACATGCTGACATTTGCTCAACGTGCTGCTACTAATGATAATGATGAGTGCTCTGCATCCAAAATCATGAACATTGTTATTTATTTTGCCTTTTTTTTCAGTCTGTTCAATATCTGATTACATTTTTTTCACATTTATCCATGAAAATAAAGACTGTGGATGTTACAGTATTCATAAATACACAACTGTTATTCACACGCCTAAAGGAGCATAATGTGAGCAGAATCTGAATATCCCTTTGTGACTTGAGTAAATAAATAACTTTTTCTGCTCTTTCATAAATCACAGAAACTGTGCCTAACTTGGTGAACTTTCACTCTGTATAAGAAGGATGTGTAGTAAGGGTTGGCTGTTACAGAGGAAATCTTTCACTCTGCTGCACAGCGCACATCGCTGAAACTTTCTTGTGGATGAAAACTGTGTCTACAATGAGATTTCCATCTGGCCCTTTGCCTTTTGTTCAGGTTTTAATCTTGAGACAGCACACAGTTTTAATGCACAAGAAGTTTCAGTGTAAGATAAATCTGCAGCAGAGTGAAAGAATTGTTTACAAGAAGGAATTTCATAAAATATGAAATTTGCAGGGAAACATCCAGACAATAGAAAAGGAAGATCAGTTCACCTATTATTTTATATTACAGAATACATACAAAGAATGGGATATTCACATTGAAGAATGCAAAACATCCTTTAAAAATCCCAGGTTCTTGTGTATTAAAAATTATTACTTGAACAATGAAAGGAATATAGGTAAAAGCTCACCACATAGTTACGGCATTGAGTAGGCAGTAGGCACATAAACAAGACTGAAAATCTAAAGTGGGGATCGATACAAACCAACTAACAACCAGAATGAATGCCCATCTCCAAACTATGGCTAAGAACAGAGTTCACCACCCAATGACAAAAAGAAAGAAACATAGCCCATGCCATCTGAATCTTACCACCTCAGTACCAGCTTCTCTGAACTAAATAGATGGGAATTACATCTTTTGATCTGCACGCATCCTCACCTCAGCCTCCTTGTCCCATACCTGCCCCATGACTCCACACCTTCCACTTCCAACTCCTCTACCCTCACACTCTCCTGGACTCTTCTTCCTCTCTTTGTCTCTGCCTCCAAATTGTTTCCCCTACAGTGTGCTTCAGTCATAGCTCCTCTTGCCTGCACCAGAGTGAACTCAGCAGTGCCCCATTTCTATCCCATGCACTAACTGCCTATCCTTTCCAGTCGTCATCCATTGTTCCAACAAACCCCTTGTCCTCTCTGCCTCCTCCTCCCCATCACCCACTCGATCTGACAGGACTCATCATTCTTGTGCAGCAGCAGAGCCATTATAATCAGGACAATGTAGCTGTAACCCCCCCCCCCCACCACCCACCCACCCCCTCCCTTCTGTCTCTCTCTCTCTCTCTCTCTCTCTCTCTCTCTCTCTCCATCACACACACACACACACACACATAAACACAATCTTGTTTATCGGCCTATTGACTGCTGAACATCTCCATCATATGGGTGTCATCGTAACCGTAATCATTAGAATTTCCAATTACCTTAAAAATATAATTTGAATGTTCCATTTAATTTAATCTGTTATACTCAGGAATTAGAAAAACAGTAAATAATCCAGACACTTTATTAATCACACTAATGAAGTTACTAAAATAAATCACGTAATATGTATGAAATCAAGATGCATTTTATTGCATTATGAAAAAAGGATGATACTCTGTATTCCTTTAATGACCCACCAGGAGAGAGATCTTTAACAATATCTTAGTGGGTTTTGTTTTAAATGAAATTGTTCAGGTATGTAAAAAGAGCCAACAAATGTTGCTACTCACCATATAGTGGAGATGCTGAGTCACTATGTGATGAGTAGCAACTTTTCTTCTCATAATATTGTTACATTCCATCCTGGATTTTCCATTGTTTGAATCAACAAATGTTTTAGCAAAGAACAGCAGCTAAAGTGAATTGCACCTATTTGTTACAGCTCTGAAAACAAATAACAGTCACAAATGTTTATCTGCTAATATTGATAGTTTACAGATGTATACTGCACTGGGAGGGACACACACTAACCTTTTGTAGTCTGTACACTGGCCCACATACAACATCACCAGTTATCTGCCTCTTTTTTTATCACCCTTCCCCTCTTGTTTTTCTCCCTCTCCCTCCTCCTATACTAGGAGCGTCATTCCATCAAGGTATGCAGTAGACACACTGTAGAATTTTCAGTTACTGTTATTTTTATTGAGGCCTGCAATAGACCTTGTTGTTCTTAACTGTGGCAAACATTCTTCTTTGTTCTTCCTACCCCAGTTGTGCTTCATCATAGGGTTATATATGTATTTTTCTTTTTTGTATTCATTTAACTCCAGGGCACATGATTTAGCAGTTACGAGTAGAGAGAGAGGGACAGAGAAAAATGGACATTCCATAGCTATATACGTTTTACATCTCATTGAGATAGATGTTTTAAGTATTGTTAGTTTATCTTAACAACTTTTGCTCACTTAGTTTTCTACATGTGCATCTACTCTTGGTGAAAACTGTGAAGTGGTAAGTGAGGGTCATTTTTACTGTCCATATGTTAAAATTTCTTCCTGTTCATGATTGACTGCTTCTACACCCATGTGTTACCTGTTATTTGTCGAATTTATCTTCACAGTCTCTTTGAGATATGTACATAGGCAGCCTGCGAAAAAGTTCTAGTTTGTGCCCTAACAAAAAATGTGTAATAACTGAAATAAAAGTTAGTTGCAAATATGTGCATCATATGACAGGATGATAGGACATCTGCTAAGACATGAGGGAATGACTTCCATGGTACTAGAGGGAGCTGTAGAGGGCAAAAACTCTAGAGGAAGACAGAGATTGGAATACGTCAAGCAAATAATTGAGGACGTAGGACGCAAGTGCTACTCTGAGATGAAGAGGTTAGCACAGGAAAGGAATTTGCCTTCATAAGATAACTGCATCATTCGCAAAAAGTATAACATTGTCACTAATACTATCAGTCTAGCCATTAATGTATAACACGAATAACAATGCTTCTATGACATTCACCTGGAGTGTACCAGGCATCACTTTATTGGCTGTAGATGAGTCTCGATCCAGGATAACATTTGGCATTCTGCCTGTTTAGAAATTTTATATCTATTTGCAAACATTATTATGGATACCATAGGGGCATATTTTCTTTAGAAGGCGTGTATGTAGTGGTCAAAAGCTTTTTAAATGTCTGGAAACATAGATTCAACATGATTTCCTCTATCCATGGAAGTGAGGATATCATGTGTAAAGAGTGTGAGTTAAGTTTAAGATTATCATTGTTTTTGGAATCTGTGCTACTTTCCATGGGGAATCTTATTTTGTTCAAACAGATCTTATTGTTTGAACTCACAATATATGATCATTCATACTGTAAGTGATGCATAGACGTGTGCAACAACCATGCAATTCCTATGATCGATGATTCCTAATTTTACGAGGTGGATGGCTAGCCAGAAACGAAGTCCAGAGCATAGTGGAAGTCATTTTGAGCATGCACAAATAGTCCAGCGAGCAATCTGAATAGAAAAGTTTGAGCTTAGACAAGTTCAGTCACTCTACTATCAGTGGGATATATTGAAGGATTCAGGGAATGGTAAGAAATGCTGAACAAGTGCTGGGCTGTGGTATTTACAGACACTGTTATGACCTTTCCTTCATATTGAGATTCAGGTAGGGCTGGGAATCCGAAACACTGCCAAATTCTAAAGTGGTGTTCATTATCATGATAAGGATATCATATAATACCTGCTGGACCTCAGTGCCATTTGACATTATTTTAGTCAGCAGCATTGAAATGCAGTTCCTTTTGTTGGTTCATTTGATTAAAAAAAATCTTTTAAAACTGTAATGGGTGCTGTTGTGGAGAAGACTAATTTTGTGGGTAAAACCTGCTGCTTTGGTAGTAGCTGTCACTAGGATACCTATCAGTATTTGAAGTGAAGTGTTTTTCCCACACTGTCCATATGGCTCATGCACACTAATTAGAAATGTGGGTGATACTCCATACAACTTTATGTACAAGGTATCCATCATTAATTACTGCACACTTGCTCATCCCAAGATCTAATTCTTCCTGTATTGGAAAGAAAACTACCTTTGTGCCCTAACAGATATTGTCCTAAGTGAAGAGGTGCATCAGACAGTGTGGAAGCTCACATTTGAACATTTCTCTAAGGTTATCATCTGATTCTTTGGCAATGCAAACTTGTTGGAAGAGAGTAAGAGGACTGACGGTACTTTTTTTGTCTGCAATATTCAGGCCATGTGGAACTTAGGTTAGAGTAACTACCTTATTCTTTCGTTTCCTTAGTTTCAAAGAATGGTGGATGTTCAGAGAACCCCGATTACATGACTTGGCGTTGTGTCTATATGTTTCCTGTATATTCCTGAACATAAGTCACTGAATATATCTATTTGTTCACAGGTTTGCTAGAGGTATAGTACATACAACCTCCATTGAGACAGCACACTACTCTTTATGCATTGACTATGAGGCTGCCTTCCACAACTCTTCATTGCTGTTATTAGGACATCTTCTATGGTTGTGTGTGGTCAGATGCTAGACCAGAATTTTTCCATATGAGAAGTAATGAAGTAGTATTCAGTCATGAATTTGTGAAATTCCTGATTATCCATATTGTCTTTTAGGCTGACTGTGCCCTTGTAATACAGGTGTGCTCTCATAACATAGCTCAAACGACCTGCTGCATGGAATCAGGGAATTATTTCTTTCACACAATCAGTGGTGGGTTCCAATTCAATGTTCATTTAGCTTTAGTGAAGTTCTTCATTAGGGCACATATTCAGAAGTACTGAATCTGTTGTACAGCTGTAGTACCACAGGACTATGCCGAGAAGTCCCATTTTAGAGAACAGCTCAGGCAGAGGTGGAGGGTGGTGACCCCTTTGGGTCTTCCAAGGGTGCCACTTCGTCTGATAAGCCAAATCTCATGAAATAAACATTCCATTTATGGAGGTGGGAGGGACTAACTGTGGTTAATAAATGTTAACTGGTGGCTGCAAATACCATTAAAAGTTTATTTAAAAAATGTTAAAGTTGTAATGATGAAAGTTGAATTTTTGTAGTTTTTGATAATTTCAGAAATTCGCCATTCCTTAAAAACTCTGCATTGTGGTAAGTATCTGGTGTTAAAAGGTGTTAAACCAGTGCATATTGTAGAAAATGTAATGATCTACAGCAAAGCATCCACATAATGGAAAGAATTTATACAGAAAAAAATTTAAAAAAGTTACCTCCAACTTCCCGCAGCATTCTTAAGGTCAATAACGTGGATTCTACTCTGCAGACATATATATATCTACAACATACCGTACTTAGTATCTGCCAACTGGACTAATTAGTACCTGCTAACTGGACTTTGTAGCCTTTCCCCAATGTAACTCATATGTACGAGGTCTGTTCAAAAAATTCTGGAAGATTTGTAATTTCTCACCAATGGTGTGTTGGAGTGAAATGCAGTTGGCATCCCTGTACAGACCTGTGTTTAATGTGCAACTGCCAGAAGTTTCAGTGTTGTATGTCTGTTAGTTATTGTTCAGATCTGTACTGAGTAGGATGTTGTGTCACACAGTTTGTGAAGATCGAGATGGATGATTTAGAGGAGCGATACGTCTGCATTAAATTTTGCATGAAACTCAAGTAAACCTTTACAGTGACACAGCAGATGATGCAGAAGGCCTATGGTGATGGGTGGTTAAGCCGTACTCAGTTCACACAGTTTAAAAATGGCTGAACAGAAGTTAAAAATGGCCCTCGTTCAGGATACCCTTCGAAGTCTACACATGACGTTCATGTCAGTAATGTCAACGAAATTGTGCTGCCAATTGAACACTGACTGTTCGAGAGGTTGCAGAAGAATTTAACATTTCAGTTGGATCATCTCATGAAATCCTCACACAGCATCTTGGAATGCATTGTGTTACCACCAAGTTTGCCCATGGCTCATGAGTCAAGACCAGAAAGACCTTTGCTCGCAATCTGTGAAGAGCTTTTGGATTGCACATATGAAAATGACATGTTCCTTAGAAGAATCATAACTGGTGATGAGACATGGACCTACAGTTGTGAGACCAACGTTCAGTCTTCACAGTGGGTCAGGAAAGGGTCTGCAGGACAAAAAAAGGTCATCAGGTCAGGTCAAATGACAAAACCATCCTGATAGTTTTCTTTGACTTTGAAAGACTAATTCATCATAACTTTGTGCCACAGGGACAAACTGTTAATCAGGGGTACTATCAGGGTGTGTTGCAACACCTCCATGGAAATGTGAGAAGGAGATGACCTGAAATGTGGCAAGACAAAACCTGGCTTTTGCATTGCAGTAATGTACCCACACTTTCATACCTGTTGGTGCGAGACTATTGCGCGAAAAATGAAATCACTGTGCTGCCTTATCCTCCATACTCTCCATACATGGTCCGTGCACTTTTTTTTTTTTAATTTCCAAAGTTGAAAACCCTGTTGAAAGGATCAAGATTTGCAATAATAGATGAGATAAAAGGAAATTTGCAGACTGCGCTTCATGCGATCCAGCATGAGCCCTACCAAGACTGATGCTGGAAGGGGAACCAACTTTGGGAGTGATGTATCAATTGGGGAGTGGGGTATTTCAAAGGAGACTGTGCACAGCAAGTAAAAGTGTAGAAAAATGTTGTGAACGAAGTTCTGGAATTTTTTGAACAGACCTCGTACACTGCAAGCAACACAGGAAATCAAGGTGAAATTCAGAAAAGGAACTGAAATTCAGGAAGAAGAAATGAAAACTTTAAAATTCGTAGTTGGGTCAGATAAGCTTTTGAAGTGCATTACTACAGGAAAATGCTGAAGATTAGATGAGTAGATGAAATAACTAATGATGTGGTATGGTGAGGAAAAAACGAAGATTATGACAGAAATTAAATTGAAGAAATGTTTGACTGATTCTTAGTGCACAGTCTGAGGCACTGAGGAGTTATCAATTTGGTAATGAACGGAAATGTGGCTGGTAAAAGAAATTGTAGAGGGAGACCAAGGTTTGACTGCAATAAGTATAGTCAAATGAATTGAGATTGCAGCAGCAGTAGTAGTAGTAGTAGTAGTAGTTATGGAGCCCTTCCAGGGGACACCGTCTTGTAGTAGGTACCTTCAGCAGGCTTACCCAAGCCAGATTGGTATCGACTGAGAAGCCAGACGAAACATGTCCCACAACATACAGCAGGGAGGGCTCTAGGGGCATAGTGAAGCCAGCTTCCATAGGGGAGTAAACCTAATACAAATTCCCTACATTGCTCTAGGCAAATGCCGAGATGGTTCCTTTGAAAGGGCAAGGCCGACTTCCTTCCCCGTCCTTCCCTAATCTGATGAGACCGATGACCTCGCTGTTTGGTCTCTTCCCCCAAACAATCCAATCCTAATACAAATCCTGGACCCCGAGGTTGGGGGTTGGGCTTGAGTCTAACACCCTCTTCCTGTAAAAAAAGTAACGTTACGAAAACCCAAAGAGCAGAAGCCGGACAGATTAATAGACGATGACATGGCATGGATCTTGGACAATGAATGGTTAAAAAGTTGAAAACTGATCTTTTAATTAGTACCTGGATTTTTCGATCTTTATATAGTCCAGGCTCTCTAAAGAAGCTATTAGACCAGAAGGGGAAGCTCAAGGAGAGTATTATTGCCATCCAAGAAATTTGATGGACAGGGAGTGGGGTATTGGAAAAAAAAAGAGGTCCCTATGTTCTACAGCTGTGATGATAATAGACAAGAGTTTGGTACAGGTTTCCTTGTTCATAAAGATCTGAAACAGTTGGGGATGAATTTTACACCCATTAATCCAAGGCTATCACTAATTAGAATTAAAGGAAGATTCTTTAATTGTGGTATAATTAATGGACATGCACCAACAGAAGAATCTATTGAAGACCTAAAAGATAATTTCTTTGATGCCCTTGAAAAAGCTTATGATAAATGTCCAAGGAATGACATCAAGATCGTGCTGAGTGATTTTATTGCACAACTTGGAAGAGAAGACATGTTCCAGCCCTTAATTGGAGTCCATAGTAAAACTGGATCTGCTAATGGTAATGTAATAAGATTGATCCTCTTCACAGCCTCCCGGAATATGATAAGAGGTATCTACCAGGTTTCCTCATAAGGAGATACACAAGGGCACATGGAAGTCACCTGGTGGTGGAACCATTAATAAAATTGATCATGTACTGATAGACCAGAGGCATAAATCTAACTTGTTGGATGTTCGAACCTTTCGTGGCCCTAATGTGGATTCAGATCATTTTCTTGTAATGGCCAAGATAAGAGCAAGGATATCAAATGCTCAGAAAGAAAGACATACAAAGAAAGAACGGTACAGTATTGCAGCACTGCAATTAGCAGAAACTTACAAATCGTACTGTCAGAAAGTTTCTCAGGCCCTAGAACAATAACAAGGAATAATGCGAGACAGTAATGACATAGAACAAAAATGACTGACTATAAAAAGAACTATAGACATTTCAGCTAAGGAAACACTAGGGATGGAGAAAAAATCAATAAGGCCCACATGCTTTGCTGAAGAGTGTAAAAGAGTGACTGGAGAAAAGAACACTGCATACCAAAAGACATTACAGGCGAACTGCACAAGAAGCTCGTTGGAGTATTATCGAGAGAAAAGGAGGATCGAAAAGATGACACATTACCGAAAGAAAAGGGAATGGACTAAGGCTGAAATAGAATGTATGGAATTGTCCAAGAAGAAGAATGAAACAAGGAAGTTCTTTATAAAAGTAAACAATGCAAGGAGAGAAATTTGCTCCAATAACCAGCTCGATCAGAGATGAAGGAAGCATAATAAGTGAGACTAAACAGACTCTGGAAAGGTGGTGAAGATATTTTAATGACCTGCTGAATCGAGCAAGCAGAGGATATCTCTAATGATTGTGAGCAAGGATTGGATGAAGAACAGCCAATGGATGGCCAAGGGTTAGAGGACATTAAAAAAGCTTTAAGGAAACTGAAGAATAATGAGGCCCCCCGGCACTAAAAATGGTTCAAATGGCTCTGAGCACTATGGGACTTACCTTCTGAGGTCATCAGTCCCCTAGAACTTAGAACCACTTAAACCTAACTAACCTAAGGACATCACACACATCCATGCCCGAGGCAGGATTCGAACCTGTGGCCGTAGCGGTCTCGCGGTTCCAGACGCCCCCGGCACTGATAGCATTCTTGCAGAATTGCTAAAACGTGGAGGAGCAACATTAGAGCAGTCTGTTTGAAGTTATTATTCTCATGTGGGAACAGGAAAGGATACTAGATGAATCGAATGAAGGAATATTATTTCCCATACATAAAAAGGGTGACCGAATGGAGTGTAGAAACCACTGTGGAATCACCCTCCTGAACCCGGGGTGCAAGATGTTACCTAATATTATTTTTGACTAGCTACTCCCACAGGTGGATAAAGAAAAAGGAATATACTGAAGCGGATTTCGACGAGGAAGGTCAACAATAGACCAGATTTTCAACTTGCGCTAAATTTTGGAGAAAACTATTGAATATAGAATTGGAACACATCACCTCTTTAGTGACTTTAAGGCTGCATACAACAGCATCAATAGAAACTAGTTGTTTCATGCCTTACAGGAGATGGGGATACATGGAAAGCTACTGAGAATGCTTAAAGTGATGATTTCTGTCGTAAGAAGTTGCATACGAGTTTGAGGAAATTTTTCAGACACCCTGGAAATAAAAAATGGACTGCATCAAGGAGATGCATTAGCATGCTTATTTAATGTAGCACTCGAGAAGGTGATTCAGGAAGCAGGCCTACAGACCAGGGGCATCGTCTACAAGTCAGTGCAGATTTTAGCATATTCAGATGACGTAGACATCATAGCACGGACAGTACCAGCACTGAAATAAGCCTTTACAGCCTTAAGTCAAGCAAGTAAGGAGATGGGTCTAGTGATAAATGAAAGTAACACTAAATACATGGCCTGCGGGAAAGCATATCTACCCAATATGCCGTCAACTTTCAGTATGAATGGATACACATTTGAAAGAGTTGATAGCTTCAAGTATCTTGGTTCCACAGTCACTTGCTTTAATGACACCTCAACTGAAATTAAGATTAGGCTGATATCAGCAAGTAAGGCATATTTCATCTTGAGTAATTTATTCCAGTCAAGATTCCTCAGCTGCCAACAAAATTCACTATTTATAAAACCCTTGTTAGACCAGTTCTCACTTATGCTTCAGAAACATGGCCCTTGACAGAAACCGATGCAAGGGTGCTCGACAGATTTGAGAGGAAAGTTTTGAGGGGAATAATTGGCCCTGTGTATGACAGAGAACAATGGAGGAAAAGGTACAATGCAGAATTATACATTATATATGCCGATGCTCCTGTAACAAAAATCATATGATTAGGGAGGATAAGTTTGGCAGGTCATGTGGCAAGAATGGAATAGTCTGAGGTGACAAAGAAGAATCTCTTTGGTAATCAAGGAGGACAAAGAGGGTGAGGTTGACAGAGCAAGATGGCTGGATGGAGTAGAGGAAGACCCACGGAAACTCGGATGCAGAAACTGGTGACGGGTAGCATGTGACCGGGATGGTGGAAACTTGTTGGGGAGGCCAAGGTTCATCCTGGACTGTAATGCCAAAGAAGAAGAAGTACCGTATTTACTCGAATCTAAGCCGCACTTTTTTTCCGGTTTTCGTAATCCAAAAAACCGCCTGTGGCTTAGAATCGAGTGCAAAGCAAGCAGAAGTTATGAAAAATGTCGGTACATGCCGCCACAACTAACTTCTGCCACCGAATATATGTAGCGCTACGCAGGCATACTTTGTAGAGGATAAATACTGGCGCCAAAATCTCAGCGTCAGTAAATAAATTAAAAAAAAAAAGGAGAAGACGAGCTTTTTTTCTCCGCCGCGAGTTTCGACCACTGCATTTTCATACATTATCCAACGAAGTAAATACAAATTCCGTATTGTTCATCTTCGAATGTAGCACAATTTCAGTGTACTACGAAAATCTGACTGGCAAGACTGTTTGGGATGTTTGTCAATATGGCCAACTCTACGTTCTGAATTTTTTCCTATCTGTGAGAAGAGATGGTTGCTAATAGGAACCTGATGAAATTTGAATCATATACAGTATTCTCTTCACCATAAGAATTATACGAATATAAACATTTTGCCATGTATTCTTTCGTGTTTGCTGCTATCTCATTTAAATCCTGTCTGCCTAATAAACTACGAAACTAGAGTGAGACAACAGCAAACGCGGAAGAATATACGTATTGTGTCATGTTTATATTCGTATTATTCTTATGCCTAATAGTGATACAGTCAGAAATGAAGCACGGCAAGTGACTAAATTTTTAAATCTAAAATAACTCTAATTTCTGTGCAAAATTTGATGTAATAAAGAAGCGACCGCAAAGATTTTCAAACGGAGAAAAATTTTCGCCTAACTTTCGTTCAGAACATGTTCTATCATACGCAGTCTATTATTTGGTTCTTGTTGATCATTATCAAAGAAAGCAGCAGTGTAAGTAACAACAAATAGCGGTCTCTTGCCATTGTTTCGCTAATGAGACGATTCCTCTTTTTTTTTTTTTTTTTTAAATTGTACGCGGCGGTAGCGCGCACAAAAGCAAGCCGTGCCGCGAGACGCGACAGGCCGTAAACACGCACTATCAGAATGCAACAAACAATGCATGACACAGTGCAGTAATGCATTTTCAGCTTAAGAGTGACGCAAACACCTATAACAAAGAAAACGGCAATTATCAGATCAAAGCAAAATAAGCAATCGATTCAAACCAGACGAAGCACGTGAAAAAGGAAGGGCACCCGTATAAATACGGACGGAGCGCCTGACGCATAGCAATGGCTACGTGGTAAAGCTTAACTGCTAAGCTTAGACTCGAACCAAACTACTGTAGCTGTATCATTCATTCGACCTAAATTGTGTCTCATATTACAATGGACAAACTTTGTTTCGATTTGGAGGTGCGGCCTAGAACTTTTCTCTCCCCTTGAATTTCGAGTCTCAAATTTCAGGTGCGGCTTAGATTCGGGAAATTTTTTTTTTCCTTTATTTCGAGTCTCATTTTTCAGGTGCGGCTTAGATTCGAGTGCGGCTTAGATTCGAGTAAATACGGTAGTTATGGAGAGATGCAGAGGCTTATACAAATAATGTGGAGGACTGCATTAATAAGTGGAGGGGGGGGGGTTGTGAATTGCATGATTTGAGTCTCCTATTGTTCCTGTTTGATATATATGACCTGCCATCATATTCCGAGAAGCCTATAGTTCCCTTTGCCAACAATGCAAGTATTATGAGGGTGGTTTGATAAGTGTGGTAAATTTCCATGAAAGAATGGAACATTTTTGTGTCAACAATGTACAGTGTACAGTTGATTGTTGACAGCTGTGTTAATTGTTTACAGCTGCCTGAATTTGGTCAGTGTGTCAACTGGGATTGAAAATGGACAAAACCAATTTTCATGGTGTTATTAAACATTTTCATGTGGAGGATTGAATTGGAGAAGTTCATGTGGACACTGCACCATCATTGAAGATGATTTGCTTTTGGATTAATGAATTTAAACATAGTCGGATAAGCACCGAATATAAAGCATACTCTAGCTGTCCAACTGAGAGGTCACCACAAAGGAAACCATTGATAGAATCCATGATATGGTAATGCTAGACCACCATATAATAATATGTGAGATTACTGAGGCTGCAGGCGTCTCAACTGAGAGAGAGCATAATATCCTGGATTTAGAATTTGCTATGAAAAAGCTGCGTGTGGGGTGGGAGCCATGATTGATCACAGTCGACCAAACTGCATCCAGCACAACATTTCCATCCAATGTCTCGTGGGTTAAACCACAATATGCAAGGCTTTTTGCACCCATTTCTGAAGGTTCATGATACCTGGATGAAACATTACACACCAGAGTCAAAAAGACAGTCAAAACAGTGAACAGGGGCTGATAGAAGTTCACCAATGAAGGCAAAGACCATTTTGTCAGCTGGTAAGGTGATGGTCACTGTTTTTTTCAGATTCCCAAGGAATAATCCTCATAGATTACTTGGAAAAAGACATAACGTTAATGGGCTCTGTTATGCTCCATTGTTGTATTGCTTGAAACTTGCATTGGCTGAAAAAAGACCAAGATTGGCATGCAAAAAGGTGCTCTTTCACCAAGATAATACACCATCCCAAACAGCAGTGATAACAGTGGTGAATGTGCATGAATTGGAATTTGAATTGTTTCCTCATTCTCCCTATTCACCAGTGACTTATTTCTGTTCCTTAACTTGAAACTTTGGCTTGCTGGGAAGAAATTTTTATGAAATGAGAAAACGAAAGTCGCAGTCAACGAGTATTTTGCAGAGTTTTTTTTTTCCTGATGGGGCGAAAAAGTTGGAGGATGGAGCAAGTTTACACTGATGAGCCAGAACATTGTTACCATCTACCTAATAGTCAGTAATAGTCACCTATGACATGGTTAACAGCAATGGCACATGGTGGCATGGAAGCAGTGAGGCCTTGGTGGGTTGCTGGAGGGAATTGGCACCACATCTGTACACCATAGTCACCTAATTCCTGTAAATTCTGGAGAGAGAGGGGGGGGGAGGGATGAGCTCTGATGCCATGCTTCATCACATCCCAGTTGTGTTAGACTGGGTTAAGATCTGGTGAGTCGGGGGGGGGGGGGGGGGGTCCAGAACACCAATTGGAATTCGCCACTGAGTTCCTTTAACCCCCCCACTCACACTTGTTGAAAAATGCCACTGTTGTCGGGAAACATGATCGTGATGAAGTGGTGTATGTGGCCTGCAACCAGTGTATAACGGGTGTTCAAAAAGAAACGAGCCAGAAGCATAATTACAGAAACCAGTATCTGTATATTAGAAGTATTGACCCTGACTGTTGAGACACTTGTCCCTCTGTGACACAAGGCAGTGAATGGCTGTCTCATAAAATTCCCGTGGCTGCGATGTGAACCAGTTCCGCACGTACAGCTGGACATTGTCGTCCAAGGTGAATAGTTTGCCCCTCAGAGCCTTTTTAAGGTGACCAAAAGTGGCGTAATCACAGGGAAAGAGGTCCAGACTGTTTGATTTGATTGGTTGGCGAAGGGTGGTCAAGGTTTGTAACACTGGACATTCACTGTTGTCCCGTGCTCGAGGAAGTGAATCAGAAGGGGGCCATCTTGGTCAATGAAGAATGTCAGCATAACCTTTCCTGCACTCATATGGATGACGACGTCCAGCTGTACATGTGGAACTGGTTCACATCACAGCTGTGGAAATTTTATGAGACAACCATTCACCGCCTCTTGTCACAGTGGGACAAGTGTCTCAACAGCCAGGGTCAATACTTAAAACAGGTACTGGTTTCTGTAATTATGCCTCCAGCTTGTTTCTTTTTGAACGCCCATTATACGATATTCTTAGGCCATCATGGTGCCTCACACAAGCTCCACTGGACCCGTGGATGCCCATGTGAATGTTAACTAGAGCATAATAGAGTCACTGCCAGCTTGTCTCCTTTCCGCAGTACGGGTATCAAGGAGCTGTTGCCGTGGAAGATGACAGATTCGCACCCTCCCATCGGCATGATGAATAAGGTATTGGGATTTATCAGATCATGTAATGCTCTATCACTGTGCCAATGTCCAGTGCTGATGGTCATGTGCTCATTTCACTTGTAGTTAATGAATTTGTGGTGTTAACATTGGAACATGTATGGGTTGTCGGCTGCGGAGGCCCATTGTTAGGAGTGTTCAGAAAGGTTGTATTCTGCCCAACATTACAGTCTGATGTTAGTTCCACCACAGTTCACCTCCTATCTGATTTTAGCAGTGTGCCCAACCTACAACATCTGACATCTGCAATGAGGGGTGGCTACCCAACCCCAAGACACCTGCATATGGTTTCACCTTGGTTTTGCCACTTGTTGAAGACAATAACCACAGCACTCCTTAAATACCTGACAAGTTGTGCAGTTTCCAAAATGCTCACGCCAAGCCTCCAGGCCATCACAATCTGCCCTTGGTCAAACTGAGGTAGATCGCTCACTTTCCCCATCGTACACATGGACATTGTGCTCACTAATTCTATGTGCACCCCACATGTGTCTGGCCAGCAGTCATTCGTCACCAGGTGGTGATGCTATTGCGTAGACAGGTTTATATCAGTAATAGGTTGGTGGTCATAATGTTCTGGCTGGTGAGTGTATGTCCCTCAGAGGAGACTATGTCGAGATATAAGGCCAATTGTTTATGAAACAAACATTTTTTCTTGCTTTTTTAGCAGACTTATCAAACCATCCTCACATATTTAAGCCCAAAGGAGAAACTTCATCGCTTGAAAATATAAAAATAAAATTTCCTTAAAAAGTAATAACTGGTTTTTCGGAAATGGACTGTTACTGAACTTACATAAAACACATAAAACACATTACATATAATTCTGTACTTCGCAATACCTGACAACACCATTAGAAATAACACAAGGGAAAATCGGTATATGAAGTAGAGTATTCTAAAGTCTTAGATTTTTGCATTGATAAGAAACTGAATTGCAAATCATGTGTTGTAAATCAGTTGTAAATGTATGAGTTCTGTAACTTGCTTTATAGGCCAGTAACACTAAACCAAAAAAGTACACGAATCGGAAATAATTTCTGCAAAAGGTTTTATTGTTTTAATGGCTTCATTTGTGGTCTGGTATGTCTGTTGTAGGTTTTCCCCCTTGGCAGAATTGCGCTTCAGTGGTGGGGAGTAAAACTGTAAAACTGTGGTATTTTTTTGGTTTTTTCGGTTTGATGGTATATCTCACACAAGACTCATAATATCGAAAACATGGTCCAATTAAAAGTTGTAGGGCTCTAAATTCTAAATTGAATAAGCCTAGACACACATCTTTTAGACCACCCATTCCCATACTAGAACTCATAACTGGACACATTTTATATGTTCATGAAAAATTTCTATTTAACTTGCTTTTTGGTAGTATCATCTCAGCTAACTCACCTATCATTACAGCAGTCCATAAAAAACTTACAAAAGAATAAATTCTGTGTTTGATGAGACCAAAATTGAACATTTTAGACCACCCTCTTCCGTACAGCTACACCTTAAAAGTTGGACCATTTCTCATCATCAATTAATACTGTTTAAACTGTATTTCCGCAATAAGTGCTATTTACACTATATTAAAGATATTAATAGAGCACTCCATTGTATTAATCTTGTACTTAGTAAATATAGTAATACAATAAAGTATTAAAATTGTAAAATATATAAAAAACTAATATTAAAAATTGGTTTGGCAGAATTGTGTTTCAGTGGTGGGGAGTAAAAATGTACACCAAAAGGGGTATTTTTGCGGTTTTATGGTATATCTCATACAGGACTCATAATATCGAAAACATGGTCCAATTAAAAGTTGTAGGGCATTAAATTCCAAATTGAATAAGACCAGACACATATCTTTTAGACCACCCATTCCCGTACTAGAGCCCATCAAAATTGGACAAATTTTATATGTTTATGAAAAATTTCTGTTTAACTTGCTTTTTGGTAGTATCATCTCAACTAACTCATCTATCAATAAAGCAGTCCATAAAAAAGTTACAGAAGAATAAATTCTGTATTTGGTGAGACCAAAAATGAAAATTTTAATCCACCCTTTTCTGTACAGTTCCACTTTAAAAGTTGGACCATTTCTCATCATCAGTGAAAACTGTTTAAACTGTATTTCCTCAATAAGTGCTATTTACACTATATTAAAGATACTAATATAGCACTCCATTGTATTAATCTTGTACTTAGTAAACATAGTAATACAATAAAGTATTAAAATTGTAAAATAATAAAAAACTAATATTAAAAATTGGTTTCATACAGAATGTGATGAGATCGATTCACTTGATAAGAATGTGGCGACAGGGAAAGAAACACAATTCTTGAAATCAGTTAGTGACGATTATATTTCATAATAACAAAAATTGTAGATAAAGGTATGATGATGAAAAGGAGAGCAAAATAAGTAGGTACACAAATTTCACAGATGTCAACATTTAATTGTCGTTGAGCCACTCAGCTCCTCAAAGTCTGTAATTTCCCTGTTGGAGTCTGGCACTCCCATCACTCGGCTCCTCAAAGACTTGTAATTTTCTTCGCCCCATATATGCACTCTAGGTCTTCATCAACATGTGATTTGTCAGTTTCATCTAGTTGGAGGGACTTACTGCTGGAGCTCCCCCTGAGGTTGACACAAATCAGTGAGCACTTAATCCCAGCCTTCCAACACCCACCATCGACTGCATATCCATTGTTACATTTGCAGAAAATGGTGGAGAGAAGAGACTGTGGAGCAGGTTCCTTGGAGGTAGAAACAGGATCAAGGTCAAAGTTTGGAGCCTGTCATCCCCAGAGGAGCAGATCCATCAGTGTCCTAACCACATTAGTACTTGTAGACAAATTCTCAAGCAATTTAGCAGGCTGTTTTGGATGTTGGTGTTAGGGATGTGAGGTTGAATTTGGATTTCATGAGGACTTTGGAAAACACATCAAATCACAAATCCTCATCAACTATCACAACCTTCTCATGCTCCCGTGATACTCCAAGGGTGTGGCAACAATCAGGAGGTCTGCATCTTTAGTAGCTTGCTACAGTGAGAAGCTTTCACCTTGAAGCCTCTCAGTAAGCAAGGTAATGAGATGCATATAGGAATTGCTCCTGATTCATGGTCAACACCATTAATTTGGTAAAGATGACTTCAGGAGTAGAGTGTCTTTTGCTTCAGCAGAGGTGCTCAGGATATTTGATGCTCTTGGAGGGCTGATCTTCTGGGTAGCCATCGGACACTACACTTGTAACACCTCAGTTGTATTGTCTTTTTAAGTAATCAACATATTTGATTAGGATTAACTGGAATGTTTCACCATTCCTCCATACAACCTGGTGGACAAGAAATATGCCATTGATGACAACAGTTGCTCCTTCCTGGCTTACGCCATTCAGCTCATAATGGAAGAATTCTTCAAGCTGTTCATTGGATTTCTTGAGGAGTGCTGTCCAGTTGAATATGGTTTCAGAGTTTCCTGGTGCATCCTCACCATCAGTGGTCACCTTAGATTTGAATCCTTGTGTACACATTGCTCCTTTTTTTCAGCAAATATGATGATGTTAAAGATTTGACCAACCAAGGTGAGCATTGAGGAATTGCCTAGTTTCAATGACTCTGTGGCAGTTGATTGAGTCATCTCCGACGACCTCTTTACTGATGGACACAACAAAATTAGTAACAGGGAAAGGATCATGGGACTGAAATGACTCAATAAACTTCTGAAGGTCTGCATTGTCACGCTGTGTTGTAGCATCCCTTGTATCCAACATGTTAGGTAGTGAGTGATACCCCACAAAACTCTTAAACCTGCTGGGTCATTGTAGCAACACTTGGCATGGTCAGAATCCATCAACTCAGAGTACTATATGAAGGGCCGCAGCCATGACTGAGCCCTCTGTTCGTCCACCTTTAATGTGGAAATGTTTGGAAACAAGCGATTTAAAAAAAAAAATCACTTTTGATCTCATTCAACGCAGAATTTATTACTCTATAATTTTTTTATGCTAAATGGGTTAGTTTAGATGGTATTGTCAATAAACAGAATTAAAACGAAAATTTTTCATGAATATGTAAAATATATCCAACTTTGATGAATACTAGTAAGGGAATGGATGGTCCAAAAAGTATGCGTCTGGTCTCATTCAATGCAGAATTTAATGCTCTGCAATTTTTCATAGGGACATGTTTTTCATTTTGTGAGTCCTTTATGAGATATAACTGTAAAACCACAAAAATACACCTTCAGGAGCACATTTCCTCCCCCTCCTCCCCACAATGCCGCTGAGGGGGAGAATGAAGGCCAGCCATACTGGGCCACAAATGAAGTTATTAAAAAAAAAGCCTTTTTTAGCAATTATTTCCGATTTAGACTGTAAGACTATTGGTATATTATGAATAATATCAGATGTGTGAGATTACATATCAAGATGTTGACTTACTTTTCGTATTTTCGTTCACTAATATCTGATGGTGTTATATCTGGGGTAACTCATCATTCAGAAAATAAGTGTTTGTTGTCCTGATCTACATCTACATCTATGTTCATATTCCACAAGCTACTGTATGGTGTGTGGCAAAAGGTCCTTTGTGCTTCTACTAATCATCTCCTTTACTGTTCCACTTTCAGATAGAGCAAGAGACAAACGACTGTCTGTATACCTCTGTACGAGCCCTAATTTTTCTTATCTTATGTTTTTGTTGTTATGTGAGATGTATGTTGGTGGCAGAAGAATTGTTCTGCAGTCAGGTTCAAAGGCTGGTTCTCTAAACTTTCTCAACAGTTTTCCTCAAAAAGAACGTTGCCTTCTCTTCAGTGACTCCCATTCATGTTCCCAAAGCATCATTGGAATACTAGTGTGTTGATTGAACCTACTGATAACAAAACTAACAGTCTGCCTCTGAATTGCTTTGATGCCTTCCTTTAATGCAACTTGGCGGAGATCCAAAATGCTCAAACAGTACTTTAGAATGTTCTCTACGTAGTGTCCTTTACTGGTACCCCACACTTTCGTACAATTCTCCTAATAAACCAGATTCGACCATTTGCCTACCCTGCTACAATCCGTACGTGCTTGTTCCATTTCATATCACTGTGCAGCATTATTCCTAGATATTTAATCAACATGACTGTGACAAGCAGCACATTACTAATGCTGCATCTGAACGTTACGGGATTGTTTTTCATACTCACCTGCATTAACTTACATTTTTCTGCATTTAAAGCTAGTAGCCATTGATTACACCAAATAGAAATTTTGTCTTACAGTAAGTCATCTTATATTCTCCTACAGTCATTCAATGATGACACCTTCCCTTATACCACAGTATCATCAGCAAAGAGCCAGAGATTGCTTCTTATATACGAAAATCATCTGCACTTTTTTCAAGTCATTTGGGATGTTGCGCTGGGCAAGAAAGCTGCAATAAATGCTGGCTAAGTAGGGGGCCAGTGTCATAGAGTCCTCTTTGTAAAATTAAAATGGAAGTACATCCAGGTCTGGTGACATACTTGTTTTCAAGTTTTTCAGTTGCTTCTGTATGCCAGGGATGCTTATTACTGTGTTCTCCATATGGAAGTCTGTGTGATGGTCAAACAGTGGTATGTTTGTATGGTATTCCTTCATGAACGATTTCGGAAATGTGAAATTTAAAAGTTCATCTTTCCTTTTGCCGAGTTATGTTACCACATCATTAGAGGCATTTGTGGCAGAGGAAAAGGAAGAACTCAAGTGATAGGAAATCCTTCCATTGGAAGTAGTGAAACAGCTAATGATAGAACAACATAGGATGTTGTGCTATCCAAAATTTTATGTTAAGAAACATGTTTTTGCTAAGGGGGCATTATCCATTTCACATTTTGTCATATATATTTGTATTAATTATTATATCTAAAAACAAAGATGATGTAACGTATGAAACAAAAGCGCTGGCATGTTGATAGACACACAAACAAACACAAACATACACACAAAATTCAAGCTTTCGCAACCAACGGTTGCTTCATCAGGAAAGAGGGAAGGAGAGGGAAAGACGAAAGGATGTGGGTTTTAAGGGAGAGAGTAAGGAGTCATTCCAATCCCAGGAGTGGAAAGACTTACCTTAGGGGGAAAAAAGGACAGGTATACACTCGCACACACACACATTTATTAATCTGTGTCTATCTTGCACCTATCAATGTATGTCTTTCCCTCATCCATTCTTTATTTCTGAATAATTTCATTTCTGAGTAACCTGTTCTGCTGTTGCTCGCATACAACATTTTAATATTTTCTATGTTTCTTTACTAATTCCGGTAACCCATCTTTCTTCCTTGGCTGTCTCTTTTCCTTCCTTTTCCTATAATAGTTTTTTTTTATTCTGGATTTGATACAAATCTTTTAAGGCCATCCCATCAAGTTTTCACCACAGTCACTCCTTGAAGTTTTTTTATTTCTTTGTAACGTGTTCTTCCAAGGTAGCCTGAGTTTTTATTTCCATTAACTTGTGTGGGTCCCATTTCAGCTGCCTTCTCGTGTACTTTTCTAATGTAAACTGGCATTTCATTGGTACTGAATTACAGTCACTATCAGATTCAGCACCTGGATAACTCCTGCAATTCTTAAGTTGATATCTGAACTTGGTTTTATTGAAATACAGTGGATGTGATATCTTCTTTGATCCCTTAGCATCTTGCATGTATGCTTCCTTCTCTAAAGGTTTTTTTTTTTTTAAACTGTGTTCTCAGATACTAACTCACGCGTCGCCCTCCCCGCACACCACTCCACCTCCATTTTACTTCTTAAGACCAAACTCCCCCTATAATTTTCTATTCCCTAACTTCACTGTATTCCAGTCTCCCTTTAATGTTTAAGTTCTTGTACGTTTTTACATATTTCGTGAGTTGGTCAATGTTCTTCAGCTGTAGTTGGTATGTGTTCTTGTATGGTTACAACATGTGTAGGATATCCATTCAGTCCCATCAGCAGTGTTCTTAGTAATCTGCATTGTATTTGCACAATATTTCCATTGTGTAACACAGTCTTCCATCAGGTGACCCCTGAAGCCGAGTCCAGTGTGGAACAGGTCCACTATTTATGGCTATATTAGATTAGATTAGATTTACTTTCATTCCAATTGATCCATAGTGATGAGGTCCTCCAGGATGTAGAACATGTCAGTAATACAACAATACATGACAAATATTTACAACTAAAACAAATAAGTTAATGTACCATTCCACAGGTCCCAAGTGGAATGTTCGTCATTTTTTAATGAACACTATATGAAAGAGTCATTTTACAAATACTAATGCACTGAATTTAAAATAAAAAAGTTTATTTATTTATTTATTAGGTAATAAACATGTAATACAACTACTATAATACTTATTTACAATGAACACATTACTGCACTGAAATGGTGCAGAAGTTAGATTGTATATATATAAAAACAAAGATGACGTGACCTATCAAACGAAAGTGCTGGCACGTCGATAGACACACAAACAAACACAAATATACACACAAAATTCAAGCTTTCGCAACCAACGGTTGCTTCGTCAGGAAAGAGGGAAGGAGAGGGAAAGACGAAAGGATGTGGGTTTTAAGGGAGAGGGTAAGAAGTCATTCCAATCCCGGAAGCGGAAAGACTTACTGCAAGTTATTGAAAATGCGTGTTCCTGAATAATGCACACCTTTTTGTACAAGACTAAGTGACTTTAAATCCTTGTGAAGATTATTCTTATTTCTAGTATTGATTCCATGAATTGAGCTGTTGGTTTGAAAAAGTGATATATTTTTAATGACAAATTTCATTAAGGAATAAATATATTGGGAAGCAGTAGTTAGTGTCCCTAGTTCCCTAAACAGGCTTCTGCAAAATGTTCTTGAGTTCACACGACATGTAACTCTTACTGCACTTTTTTGTGCCCAGAAAACTTATGCGTGGCTTGATGAATTACCCCAACAAATAATCCCATATGACATGGAATGAAAGTAAGCATAGTATGTCAGCTTTTTCATTTTTATATCCCCTATGTCTGACACAATTCGCATTGCAAATAGAGATTTGTTAAGACGCTTCAGCGGTTCTGTGGTGTGTTCCTCCCAGTTGAATTTAATTATCAAGCTGGAATCCCAAGAATTTAACACTGTCCACTTCTTCTATCTTCTTGTCATCGAATGTTAGACATATACTCGTGGGACACCCCTTACAAGTTCTGTACTGCATGTAGTGTGTTTTTTCAAAGTTTAGTGACAAAGAATTGGCTAGGAACCAGTGATTAATGTCCACAAATATTTCATTAGCTGATCTTTCTAAGACTACACTTGATTTGCTATTTATTGCAATGTTTGTATCATGGGCAAACAAAACGAACTTGGTATATGGTAATGTTACTGATGAAAGGTCATTGATATACACAAGAAAAAGTAAGGGCCCCAAAATTGAACCTTGTGGGATCCAACATGTAATTAGATCCCAGTTGGATGATGCCTGATTGCTTGATACATGTCTCTTTCCTAATAACATCCTTTGTTTCCTGCCAGAGGTATAAGATCTGAACCATTTTGCAGCATTTCCTGTTAAACTATAATATTCAAATTTACTTAAAAGGATATTGTGATTTACACAGTCAAATGCCTTTGACAGATCACAAAATATACCAGTTGCCTGCAATTTTTTGTCTAATGAATTAAGTACATTTTCACTGTAAGTGTAGATAGCCTTCTCAATATCAGAACCTTTTAGAAATCCAAACTGTGACTTTGACAGTATGTTATTTGAGATAAGATGGTTATAAAGCCGACTGTACATGACTTTTTCTAAAATTTATGAGAATGCTGGCAACAGTGAAATTGGACGGAAATTTGATGTTATTTCTTTATCTCCCTTCTTAAACAGTGGCTTAACTTAAACATATTTCAACCATTCAGGAAATATTCCACTGATCAACGACTGTTTACACAGATAGCTTAATATGTTACTTAGCTCAGAATCACATTCTTTAATTAACTTAGTTGTTATTTCATCATACCCACTAGATGTTTTTGATTTTAAAGATTTTATGATGGACATTATTTCTGCTGGGGTAGTGAGGGTCAAATTTATATTATGGAAGTTACTTGAAATGTCTGGTTTTAGGTATTCCATAGTAGCATCTACCAAACCTGACAACCCTATCTTTTCAGTAACAGTTATAAAATGTTTGTTAAAAAGTTCTGCAACACTATACACATCTGTCACCAATGTATCATTTACTCTTAATGTATTTGTTCCTCTTCATGTCTGGTTCTACCGGTCTCCTCCTTCACTATATCCCATATTGTGTTTATTTTGTTATCTGATATGACTATCTTTTCCTTTTAATATATTTGCTTTGATGTCCGTATTACAATCTTCAATATTTTGCAGTATTTCTTGTAATGTGCTATAGCATCAACATCGGAACTGTTTCGGATTGACAGATACAGTTTTCTTTTTGTTTTACAAGATACTCCTATTCCTTGAGTAATCCATGGCTTCTTTGTAGACTTTGCTCTAACTTTGGTAAGTTTTGGGGGAAAACAGTGTTCAAATAAGATAAGCACTTTATCAGCAAAAGTGTTATATTTTTCATTCATGCCATGAGCACTGTAAACATCAGTCAAGTGAATGTCTCTGAGGAGTGTACTACAATAATCAATTTTTGGCTTATTGATTACCCTCTTGAGCTCAGATTTAACAGATTTTATATCCTGTTCATTATTAACATTTAACAGAAGGAACTGCATGTTATGGTCTGAGAGGCCATTGACCATTGGTTTTGTAATATAATTTTGTTCAGTGGACTTTTCTATAAATATATTATCAATGGCTGTTTGTGAGCGATTGGCTACCATAGTGGGGAACTTTACAGTGGGAATTAAGTTGAATGATAGTGTTACTAACTCAAATTAGTCCTTATTGGGAGAGTCTTTAAGGAAATCTACATTGAAATCACCAGCAACCACTATTACTTTGTTTTTGGTTATTAAATGGGCCAGTACAGTTTCAAGGTGGTTTACAAACAGATTAAAGTTACCTGCAGGTGCTCGGTATACACTTAATATTATGAAGGATTTTTTTGTGAAATTCTACTTCTGTTGCACATGCTTCCATATGCTGTTCTAGGCAAAATTTATGAATGCCAATGTTCTTAAATTTATGACAGTTCCTGATGAATGTGGCAACTCCTCCTTTCTCCATTTCTGATCTACAAAAGTGAGATGCTAACCAAAACCCTGTAACACTTAAAAGTTCTATACCAGTGGTCACATGATGTTCAGAGAAGCAGATTATGTCAACTGGGTTTGAAGACTCTAATTCATCTATGCAGGTAGTTAATTCAGTAATTTTATTTCTCAGTCCTAGAATGTTTTGATGCAATAAAGATAGCTGACATTTCACATTGACTGAGTTAAAATTGGGTAGAGTTAAAATACTGCTGACTGTTGAAAATTCTTAACCAATAGCTGTTTAAGCTGATGTAATGAGCTAGAATTACGTTTTTCAGTTTCTTTCTCAAACTGAAGGTTTGTCTCAGTTCTAACCTCTCTTAAAATTTGCTTTCTTTCTGTCCTCCCTACCCTAAAAAAGGGTCTTTTCTGAACCCTATAACCACTGGTATTTTACCACTCATGACAGTGCACCCCCCCCCCCCCCCCTTTAACTTTCCTGCTATTTCCCCAGCCAATTTACCCATCCCCTCCCTGTTGAGGTGAAGGCCATGCCTAGTATAATCCCACCTATTGAGAGAACCGACAGGAACCACGCCAATGTGTGACCCTGCACCCAACATAAGCAGCCGTTCCAGCTCCAAATTAACTCTCTTGACAGAAAAGTTCAATTGAGTTAGGCATTCCACCCTTGATCCACGCCGCACCAGGTGCTCCATCCGAGTTACACATCTGTCAGTAGCAGTAGCTGTGGTGTTTCACTGTTCCAAGTGCTGTGCACATAGTTTTTGGCTATTGTCAGTTAATAATTTTGTTGTCTGATGTTCTGTTCCACCTCCAAGTTGCACTGGGCATAAAATCTTCAGGTTCCCATCATTTGAGCTTTCCTGTGGACTATGCTGTTATGTTACCACAGCCAGTCGCATCAGGTGCTCCACCTGATGTCTGTGCCCACTAAGGGCAACTGTCAGATTATTTTCTGGCCTCTGATGCTCAAATTGCCATTTGTTCTCAAAATGACTGTCCTCAGGTACTTAATTTGCTATCTAAAGTATGGTTGTGCTGTGTTGCTCAGTCAGCATTTCAGAAGTTATGTCTCACAGAGTTTTAATATTGCCTCTGTTACATTTTTAGGAGATCGAGTGTCAGATACCAGGAGGAGCTAAACTGATGTTCTGTGTTACGGCTGATAAGATTCTGTGTGACCTTCAATTCAGTGTATTCTTTACTAATGCTATCCCAGTATGTGGGTGTCCGTGTCTGAATCTTGATACTTTCATAATTCAGCAAATGATTTAGTTCCAAACAGTGCTCTGCTATAGCTGACTCGGAGTCCTTTCTGAGTGTGGCATGCCGTTGGTGCTCCTTACACCCTATGTCAATGGTCCTGGTGCTCTGGCCGACATGTAACATACCACAGTGACATGATAAGTTGTGAAGGCCCAGTTTCTGTAGGCCCAGAGCATTCTTTACACTCCCTAACAGAGCCTTAATTTTGGTTAGTGGGCAGAAAACACTCTTGACATTGTATCTTATAAGAATTCTGCTGATTTTGGGAGATACAGGTCCAGCATGTGGCACAAAAAAGCAACCTTCTTTGTTTCTTCTTTTACTTCTACTGAAGCAGGGTGCAGTGCCTTCTGAATGTATCTGGAAGAATATCTATTTCTGCAGGACACAGTCTGCAGTTGTTCTATCTGTGTCGTCAGGTTGTCTGGATTTGAAAGAGTTCATGTCCAATGAACCAGAGTTTCGAGTACACTCTTCTTCTGTGCCAGATGATTGCAGCTACTGGCTTGCAGTTACAGATCAGTGTGAATTGGTTTTTGGTAAATACTATGACAAAAAGTGTCACCTACCTTCCTCTGGACAAAAACATCTAAGAATGGATGTTGTCCAGTCTTCTCCATTTCCATTGTGAATTTTATGTTAGGGCGGCATGAGTTCAGGTATTCCAGGAAAACAAGGAGCTTTTCCCTGCCATGGGGCCAAATAACAAAGATATGTGGCAGCTACCGGCATGCAAGTATAGATTGATATGAGTTGGTTTTTGATTTGGGCACAAACTCTTTCATATCTAGACAACTAGGTAATGGAGATAGAATACTTGCAGTCTGTATTCACAGAAACGGATATTCTTCCAGAGATATTCAGAAGGCACTGGGCTCTGCTTCTCCACCAGATGGGTCACAAGAAAAGGAGGTTGCTTTTTTGCCATCTGCCAAAATCAGCAGAATTCTACTTAGATACAATGTCAAGAGCATTTTCTGCTAGCTAACCAAGATGTAGGCTCTGTTATGGAGTGTAAAGGATGGCCAGGGCGTGCAGAAACCGGGCATTTACCACATACTATGTCAATATGGTATGTCACATATTGGCCAGACCACCATGACAGTTGACATTAGGTGTAAGGAGCACCAATGGCACACCAGATTCAAACAGGATTCTAAGCCAGCTATAGTGGAACATTGTTTGAAACTTAATCATTTGATGAATTATGATGATGTCAAGATTCTGACACAGACACCCAGATAATGTGATAGCATTGTTAAAGAATCCATCAAAATAAAGGTCACACAGAATCTGATCAACATGACACTGGATATCAACATAGCTCCTCCTGGAATCCAGCACTCTATGTTCTAAAGATGCAACAGAGGCAACATCCAAACTCTGAGAAAAATAATTTTGGAAATGATGACACAGCACAACTGACACAGGGGCACAGACAGTGACACTTCAGACAACAGATGAAGTACCTGAGGATTATCATTTCGAGAACAGGGACACTTTGAACACCAGTGACCAGAAAATAATCCGAAGGCACTCGTAAAGGGTATGGGCCTTGAAGGGGAACAACTGACACAGCTGGCTATGGTAACAGAACAGCATAGTCCACGGGAAAGCTTAAAAGATGGCAATCAGAAGATTAAATGCCCTGTACAACTTGGAGATGGAATAGAACATCAAATGACAAAATTAACAATAATAGAGAAGGAAAGTTGCTATTCACCATATAGCAAAGTTGTTGAGTCGCGATAGGCACAAAAAAAAGATTCACACAATTATAGCTTTCGGCCATTAAGGCATTTGTTAGCAATAGGATCACACACGCACACACACACACGCAAAAGCAACTTGCACACATGTCTGCAGTCTCAGACAACTGAAACCACACTGCAAGCAGGAGCAGCACCAGTGCATGATGATGTGGGAGTAAGGAGGATGCTGGGGTGCGGAGGGGGAGGGATAGTATGGTGGGGGTGGTGGACAGTGAAGTGCTGCAGTTTAGATGGAGGGCAGGAGAGAAGGTTGGGTGGGGGGGGGTGTAAGTAGTGGAAAGGAGAGAAATTAAAAGACTGGGTGTGGCGGTGAAATGGCTGTGTAGTGCTGGAATGGGAACAGGGAGGTGGCTGGATGGGTGAGGACAGTGACTAATGAAGGTTGTGGCCAGGAGGGCTACAGGAACATGATGTATTGCAGGAAAAGTTCCCACCTGCACAATTCAGAAAAACTGGTGTTGGTGGGAAGGATCCATATGGCACAGGATGTGAAGCAGTCATTGAGATGAGGAATACCACTGTAGGAGGGGTGGGTAGGATAGTGCAATTATGACGCGGATTACCAGCAGAAAACCCAATTTCCTAAGATGGCTATGTCTCACTGGGAAAGTCTGAAGGCCTATATCAATGTTATTTTACTTTACTACAGATAACCTTTTACTTTATTTCCAATATATTAATTAATATTCCTACTCCAGTTCTAAGATCCTAATCTGACCCTGTATGAGTAATCCTAAGATCTGCACTATCCTAAAATGCTTATTGACCTTTTTTCAATTTTGACCTTTGGATTTTCTAATTTCCCACACTGACTTAGTGTTCTAATATTTCGCATGCCCCTCTTAATTATAATTTTTGCATTCCATGTGTCCACCGTTATTAGCTTTTCTTTTTGTCTGATAGATCTTCCAAAGTAATTCCTGCTCACAGACTGAAATGGAGGACTATTTTACTTCTGGAATATTTTATTTATGCAGAAGTCATCATAAGATTTTTAGCAGATACAGCAGTTGCATGTAGAAAAATATGTGATTGTTTCACGATGCATTCCGCGTAACAGTTGGAACCATTGAAAGTCGTCTCAGTTTTGCCTGTAGGTACCAAAATTGTGTCAGTACTAATTTCCTCAATTTGTTTAATGGTATACTTCAGTTTGTACAGCCAAGTTGTTGTTTCAATTTTATGCAAAGTATATTGACGGCCGAACCCAGTTTCTCCAACAGGTGCTGTGAGTTGTGATGTTACGTGTATCACTGCCTTTGTACAGTATGAATCTTCTGTGTGTATTAACCCCAACAGAGAGGCTTACTGCTTTCACTCCACGAGCCACATCAGTGGTCACGTGATACTCTTCACCAAACAGACTGTCGTAGGCTTCACCGTAACTGTGGCAAGAGACCATTAGGGGACTATCAGCCAGACCAGTAGAACCGAGGGCTTATATCAAATGTTACTTCTCCGTTACTGCCACTTAACCCTGACGTAAAATGGGCAGAGGCTATCCTCCCAAGTGAGAGTTCAGATTGGATAGCTGCAGTCTGTTCTATTGCACTGAAAATATGTATCATTGACTTCTTCCCATAATCCAGTAAGAAGAAAGCTGTTTGGTTTCTTTGTTTCAGATTGAAGTATAACCATATTGAGAGAAGACTGTGGGACTTAAAAGCCTGAACACAAACAGTTGCCCAGTTTTATATTGTGACTTTTGTCTGTAAGTATTGGTTCACTGTGGTAATTGTGAAACTGCTAATAATATGAAATTTGACCAAGCCTGAATACAAACAGTTGCACAGTTTTATAGTGTGACTTTCCATTTTTGTCTGTAAATAGTGGTTCATTGTGCTAATTTGAGATTGCTAATAATACGAGATGAGTCAAAACGGGAAGAACATATCAGAATTGATAAAAAGTGAAAAGAAGACCATTTGATTAGTTTGCTGTTGCTTCATTAGGCAAAAGATCTCATTTATTACCTGCATCGGAAAGAGAAGTAAGTATGTGTATTATTCCAAAATAAAATGGAATCCAGTTTACTGTACGTATACAACAGTGCCGATGCATTACAACAGCGGCGACCACCAGACATTACATCTACAAAATGTAGATATGGTGTCTCTTGAGTTCCTAGTGCAGTGGCCAGAACTCATGCCTGCAGGTCTTCTTCTGTCCCTACAGGAGTCCTCGAAATTAAACGTTGCATATGATGAGGAGGTATACTTGGAAAAGGCTAGGTGGTACGGGAAGATTTCAGTTAGATTACAACGTGGTCAGACAGAGATTTTGGAATCAGATACTGGATTGTAAGGCATACTCAGGGGAAGATATAGACTCAGGTCAGATTAAGAGTAGGCTGAAGTTTAAGATATCAGATAGGAAGTATCAATATGCAAAGAAGTTGGATACTGAAGCACTAAGGAATGATAAGATACACTTGAAGTTCTGTAAGGTTACAGATTCAGCAATGAGGAATAACTCCATAGGCAGTATAGTTGAAAAGGAATGGAGATCTCTAAAAAGGGCAAACTTGGAAAGAAAAACATAGGTACAAAGGAGGTAACTGCGAAGAAACCGTGGGTAACAAAAGAAATACTTCAGCTGATCGATGAAATAAGGAAGTACAAAAATGTTCAAATACATAAATAGAAGTCACTGAGCAATAAAATAAATAGGAAGTGCAGGAAAGATAAGACGAAATTCCTGCATAAAAAATGTGAAGAAATTGAAAAGAAATGATAGTCGGAAGGACTGACACGGCAGATAGGAAAGTCTGAAACAGCCTTCAGAAAAATTAAAAGCGAGTACGGTAATATTAAGAGTAAAATCGGAATTCCACTGTTAAACGCAGAGGAGAGAGCAGGTAAGTGGAAAGACTACATTGAAGGCTTCTATGTGAGAGAAGATTTGCCTGATGTGATAGAAGAAGAACCAGGAATCGATTTAGAAGAGGTAGGGGATCCAGTACTAGAATCAGAATTTACCAAAGCTTTAGAAGACCTAAAATCATATAGGACAGAAGGGAAAGATAACATTCCATCAGAATTTCTAAACTCATTGGGGGAAGTGGCAATAAAATGACTATTCATGTTGGTGTGTAGAATGTATGAGTCTGACAACATACCAGGCTTAGGAGTAGAAGTAAAATTCAAGGTGGAAGGATATCGATGATCAAGTCGCTGATGATATTGCAATCTTGAGTGAAAGAGAAAAAGAATTACATGTTCTGCTACATGGAATGAACAGCACAATGAGTACAGAATATGGATTGAGAGTAAATTGAAGAAAGACAAAAGTAGTAGAAATGAAAACAGCAAGAAACTTAATATCAGGGTTGATGATCACAAAAAGATGAAGTTAAGGAGTTCTGCTACATAGGCAGCAAAATAACCAATGATGGACGGGGCAAGGAGGACATCTAAAGCAGGCTAGCACAGGCAAAAAGGGCATTTCTGGCCAAGAGAAGTGTATTAGTGTCAAACATATGCCTTAATTCAAGAAAGAAATTTCTGAGAATGTATGTTTGGAGCACAGCATTGTGTGGTAGTGAAACATGGACTGTGGGAAACCAGAACAGAACAGAATTTAAGCATTTGAAATGTAATGCTACAGACAAATGTTGAAAATTAGGTGGACTGATAAAGTAAGGAATGAGGAGTTCGTGCAGAATTCTGAGAGGAAAGGAATATGTGGAAAACACTGACGAGGAGAAGGGACAAGATGATAGGACATCTGTTAAGACATCAGGGAATGCCTTCCATGGTACAACAGGGAGTTATAGAGGGCAAAAACTGTAGAGGAAGACAGTGATTGGAATACATCCAGTAAATAATTGAGGATGTAGGGTTGTTAAGTGCTACTCCGAGATCAGGAAGTTGGCACATGAGAGGAATTCGTGGCGGGCTTGAAATAATCTCTGAACTGCATGTGAGAAGTGAGGTGATGCATCGTGATGCTAAAACCATATTTCCTGAGGGACATTCAGTGGCACAGCTTCAAAGAATGGACCCAATACATTTTGTAGAAAGACCAGGACCAGTTATTGAGTAGAAGGAGGTGTGGCTCAATCGCATGACTGTACATAATACTTGCAAACACTTTAATACGAAACCAGTGCTGAAATCCCTGAACATGTGCAGCCCGAGGGATTCCATCTGCCCAGACGGGTGGCTATTTAGCAAATTCAGAACACAGTGCCTTTTGAACTTACCTTCATTTGTGAAGAGTACTCATTGTGGAAAGAGGGGTGTGAAAATGCAGTGATGCAGGAACTACATGCAGTAGACAGCGCATTGTGGTAAATTAGCTGGACCCGTAGTAGATATCCTTTGTAAGTGGTGCGGATGTAATTATCGCTCACACAGAATGTCCCAGAGAGTACTGTGACTAACACCCATTGCACACACCATTGTTGGAGTTCTCTTCAATGCAATGCAGTACACCTTCAAATTCTGTTTCTTTCCTTCTCTGTTTAAATGGAAACCTTGTAAAGTGAATGGTACATGTTTTATGCTAAAGAATTATGACTTTTTTTTGGAAAATGAACATCTCCTCTATAAAAATCAACATGGATTTTGCTAACAGAGATCCTGCGGAACTTGCTTGCACAGCGCAGTGGACCATGGCACTCAGGTCAATGCTGTGTTCCTTGATTTCAGTAAGGCATTTGACACCGTACCGCACTGCCATTTAATGAAAAAAATACGAGCTTATGGAGTATCAGAGCAGACCTGTGATTGGATTCAAGACTTTCTTGTAGATAGAGCTCAACACATCACTATTAACAGAACTAAATCGACAGATGTAAAGGTAATATCTGGAGTACCACAGGGAAGTGTGATAGGACAGTTGCTGTTTTTAATAAATGATCTAGTAGAAAGTGCCAGATGCTCTTTAAGGCTATTTGCAGATGATGTGGTTGTTTATACCAAAAAGCAACACCAGAATATAGTAAGAATTTGCAAAATGACCTGCAGAGAATTGATGAATGGTGCAGGCTGTGGCAGTTACCCTGAACGTAAATAAATGTAACATATTGCACATACATAGGAAAAGAAATCCACTACTGTACAGCTACACTATTGCTGAAAAACAGCTGGAGACAGCGTCTGCCATAAAATATCCAAGCATAACTATCCAGAGCAACCATAAGTGGAATGACCATATAAAACTGATAGTGGGGTAAACAGATACCAGACTCAGATTCATCGAAAGAATCTTAACGAAATGTAACTCATCCATGAAATTAGTGGCTTATAAGGCGCTTGTTTGCCAAATTCTTGAGTATTGTTCATATATCTGGGATCGCTATCAGGTAGGACTGATAGAGGAGATAGAGAAGATCCAATGAAGAGTGGTGCATTTCATCACGGGATCGTTTAGTTGGCGTGAGATCATTACAGAGGTGCTAAACAAACTCCACTGGCAGACATTACAAGCGAGGCATTGTGCATCACGGAGAGATTTACTATTCAAATTTCGGGACAGCACTTTTCAGTAGGAGTCAAACAGCATATTAGTTCCCCCCACATACATCTCGCATATTGACCATCAGGAGAAAATTTGAGAAATTAGAGCCAATACAGAGACTTACTGACAATCATTCTTCCCACACACTGTTCGCGAATGGAACAGGGTTGGAGGGATCAGATAGTGGTACCCAAAGTATCCTCCACCACACACCATTAGGTGGCTTTCGGAGTATGATGTAGATGTAGAATTTGTTTTGACATAATTGATTTGTTGCTTCTGTTTTTGAATTTAGACGTTGTACATTATGTGGTATTGGGGTAGGATGGATTATTATATTCATTTTATAACTAAGTTTCAGTATAGTATCTAATGTTTCATGCACATGCTTTTTAACCATTTGAATGGGGTTACCAGTCTCATTTGTACCTCCTAGTACCACTAATGTCTGATGTGAAAGTTTTTCTTCTTCTTCTTCTTTCGAATAACCCATTTGGAGGGTACGATGAATCAACTTTGGCTACTCTTCATTGTATGAGATTTCCTTAGTTTCCAAATTTCCTTCATCCTTTTAGAGTGCTGTTCCCTTTCTTCTTGAGTCCACTTTCATCTTGTTGTTTTCTTACTCTCCTGAAATTCTACTTTTGAATTGCCTTTCTGAAATGTGTTCTGTTTTCTATTGTGTCTATTGTAATTCCAGCATTTTCCGTGTTCTTTTCAGTCTCTATGAAGCATGTGGGCTTGGATTTGTAGCTATTGAGTAATGTAAATATCTGCTTGGTTAGTCTGTTGTTATCCATTCTGAATATATGTCAAAAAAAATTGTAGTCTTCTCTTCCTCATTACAGCAGTTAGTTTTTCAGTTTTCAAGTATAGCTCTCTGTTTGGTCTTAACCTGTATTCAGCATTATTGTTTCTTTTAGCTCCCAGTGATTTCATTAAAATTCTTCTTTTGACTTTCTCTAGTTTGTCAAGATCTCCATTTCTTGTTTGCTTAAGTGTTTCTGCTGCACACAGAGCTTCAGGTTGGGCCACTGTTTGGTAGTGTCTTAATTTCGTGTTCCAGGACAAGATTTTTTGTAATAAACATTTTTAATCATATGAAACACTCTTTCCATTTTGTGCACTCTAGTTTCTATAGCTGTATTTTCTTTTGCATTATATGTAATCCACTCTCCTAGGTATTTAAAGGAATCTGTTTTGTGTATTGTATTGTTGTCAACTGCAATATTTTGGGGAGCATCACAGATGTTTGTCATGAACTTTGCTTTTTCAAAGGATATTTGTAGTCCTACTTTGGTTGCTTGTTTTTGCAGTTCTCTTATTTGTTCTTGGGCATTATCTAGGGAATCTGTAATCAATGCCATGTCATCTGCAAAGGCTAACCATTCAACAGCGATCTTGTTTGGATTTCTTCCTAGTTGAACCCCTTTAGTATTGATGTCCTTCCTCCATTCCCGAACTATCTTCTCTAACACACAATTGAAAAGCAGAGGTGACAAACCCTCTCCCTGTCAGACACCTGACTTTATTTCAAACAATTTTGAGAGCTCTCCCCTAAATTTTTTATTAGGTTTACCACATTTTTTGTGATTTCCTTTAAGGGTACTCCTGGTTTGATAATTGTTTCCGACTGTAGAAGTGATCCACATCCCCTTCCCTGGCTGCCTGCTAAAATTGTAATTCTGAAACACACTGGTTTTTCTGTATTATGTACTTAATAAACAGAAAGCTTAGTTTGAGAAAATGCAACAAAACAGGTCAAAGGGCATAATGTTTATTGCAGTACAGATCTACACAATGAGCAATAGAAAATACTGAAAAGTGTAGCACCATTATTGTAGCAATTACTCTTGTTTTTCTTGTGTTTCCTATTTCCGACCATTTCACTTTGGGCAAACATATTTGTAACAGGCAAGCTATTATCACTTCACTTGTTTTCATCAACATTTGACTTTCACTGTTTGTTTTTGCATCATGTTTGCAGCTTAGTGAATGCTGTTGTACTGAATATCATAAACAGAGTTCAATTTTCGTGTGTTTCTCGTTTCTGTACTGTTTCTTTTAAGCTCACTGATACAGGTCTCTAAAGATTTTATTTTTCATACCAGTTCAACGTTTTCTTTGTAAAGAATGTTTATAATGTCTACTTTTTTCACTAATTCACTCTCACAATTAATGTGACACTTTTGTCTTTGCACTGTATGCAGTTACAGTGCTTGCCACTCCTCTTATAGCTTGCTTGTTTCTTGTCCTTGATGTTACAGGATTCATAGTTTTTAGTTTTATTCAAGTTCACTGCAAAAGGCTTGTACACTTACATTGAAGCACTTTATGCACAGAATTCCATTAAATATGTTACTTTTGTAAGCATAAAGTGCGAAACATCCAGTACTAGGCACCATCTTGGAACCTACTTGATGTGTGTCAGTACGCAGCAGCTGAAAAACAGGATTTCTGTCAGCAAATACCAGGTGGTAGTAGATTTGCACATCTATCTGGCAAAACACATTTTATGAGGACTGAAAGTATGTAAAACTTGTTTTAATAAAATTAGTCTATTGCTTGTAGAAATGCTGAATGATGAATAAAGAATCTTAATCTGAAAAGATGTTTTCAGTATCTTGTGCCACTGCTCGTTTCGATTTGTATTGCAATAGACATTGTGCCTGCAGAATGGTTTTTTTTTCCCCTCCTCATACGCACTGCTCACAACAAGAAATCCCCCTTTTTTTTAGCTACAGTGTTAATCAAATTAACAATACAATTGTAAATCTACCATAGAAGTACCAACATGCTGTGGGATCTAAAACAGATAACATATTTGTACATTATATTCGGGATTCAGTAACTTATATATTTCCTAATTTTTAGATACTGCATAGTAAGTCAGGGGAAAATGAGAAGGCATATCAGATACACAACAACGGATTTAAGTGATTGTAGCCATGTAGGTGTAGATATGTTTGTGTTTGTGTGCACATGTGTGTGTGAGAGAGGGGGGGGGGGGGGGAGTGTTATACTCAGTCAAGTTTTTGTATTCCATTCAGGATTTTGCTATTAGATATTGAAAAATGCTTGTATAATGTTAAATTAAAAAAAGCCGTAAACTGTGGTTATTGCAACAAATGCTTTGAGAATGCTTTTTTTACAGTGGTGCTGCCGCACTACAATGCTGGACTGGGATTCAGAGACGAATGTTGTGCAGAGAGATTTGGAGTTAATGTGGAATGTGCTGAGAGAAGAAAGCATCATCAACTTCCAGTCAAATCCTACCAATGTGATTCAAGATTTACGGAAGTGTTTGAATCTCGCCAATAGCTGCAAAAATGCATTGGATCAACTTGAACAGGATTTTCTATTGCTGTATGAAGAAAACACAAAAGCCTTGGAAGCAAATCAGGCAGAGATAAGAAAACTTGAGTTACAGAAATCTCAGATGTGTACTTCCTCACACAGTGGATGGCCATACATTTTTGGCATTCCATACTTCAAAGGCCATGATTCTTTTCCTGCCCCTCCCAATCAAGATGCAGTTGAGATACGAAAGAAAGACTATGTCACAGACATAAACTTACCTTCTTCGTATCGATGGAAAGAACAGGACAAAAAGAATTTGATTAGAGCTGTAACAAGAGAAATAGAAACTTCCAAATTGCTATTGAAGGGACAGAGAAAATCCACAGCAGATAGTGAACTAAGGTTCAGTGATAAAGAGGCCCGTTTTTCGGAAGAAGATTATTTGGAAGATATTTCAAAACTTGATTGGATGAAGATATCCACAGTTGACCTGAAAGAAAGGCATAATACCAATGAGTGTATAGGAATGTGGCTTAGTTATCTGCAGCCTTCAATAAATAAAAATAAATGGAATAAAAAAGAGGAAGAAAAATTAGCACAGATTGCAGAAAAACATAACTATCAGGATTGGGAAAAAATAGCAAAAGAACTAGGGACAAATCGGTCAGCTTATCAGTGCATACATCACCACCAGACTCGCTTGAATAAAAATGTAGCAAAAAAGAAGTGGACTGAAGAAGAAAACAAAAAACTGGAAGAATTAGTGGAGCATTTCCGCATAGGTAATTTTATTCCATGGAATAAAATTGCTTTATGTATGGAAGGTCGTACAAAGTTTCAAGTTTATAACCACTGGGCGTACACTCTCCATCCTTCTATAAAAAAAGGAAGATTTACAAAATCTGAAGATGCTATAATTTTAAGAGGAGTGAAGAAATATGGAGCAGACTTTGGACGAATTTCAAGGTATTTGCCAAGTCGTACTTCTATACAAGTACGGAATAGATTCAACACATTTCTACAATATCAGGAACCATTTAAGCCCTGGACTGCAGAAGAAGATGAAAAGCTCTTAGACTTAGTAGATAAACTGGGTAAAGGGAAGTGGAGCCAGATAAGTAAAATGTTTGATAATCGAAACAGAACACAAATTCGACACAGGTATGGTGCAATACAAAAGTGGATTAAAAAAAATCCTGGAAAACGTTTAAACATGACTACTCGAAAAGTGGTTGCCAACCATTGTGGCCCACAAAAAATGTTGGAAGCTATAGAAAACACTAAGACAACAGAACTTCCAACTGGTGACTTACATGAAGGTGAACTACCTACAAAGTTAGTGAAACGTAAACATATGAAAAAACCATATGTAAAACCACGTGTACACAAGAGTACCATCGGCAGTGCTGAAAATGTAGATCATCAACTGATTTCTTTCTTTAAATCTGGCAGTGGACAGTTTGGGAACAACAAACAGATTCGCTACAACAAGAATGAAAATGCCCGTTTCTCACAACAAGTAAAAATGCAGCTTACTGTTCTGTGTGGTAACTTAACACAGAAACCCACAACTTTCTCCAAGCCTGATAGAAAAATGCTTCACTTTCTGAAGGGGGAGAATGCCTCTCCCGTGGTACAATGTCGGACAAGTAGAACATCAAAGGTAACTACATATTCTAGTAAGACTCTTCCGGCACAAAGCAGTACTAATGGCAGCACTTCAAAAAATACACTGTTTAGTATTCCACCAAATTACAGTACTCTTGCAGCATTTAAAACACTTACCTCTTTTTGCCAAAATTTGGACTGTAATAAATGGTCTGCAGAGGACAAATGTGTTACGCAAGAATTGTCGAATGGTAAACATAGCCAGACAAGTAAGAAAGGAAGTCAGTCAAATGTTCACTTGAAGAAGGTGTCATCTACAAGTTCAGGAGGTACATCCCCAACTGATGGTGTAAGGGATTTCCAGTCAAGTATTTCAATTTGGAAAGATCGCCTATTGTCTTTGTTTTTTTGGCCAAAAATAATGTCTGAGGTGCCTCCACCAACTCTGGACAACTTAACCACTGCAAAGACAACTGTAAATACAAAACATTCAGGTCACAAAGAGCCCAAGAAAGTATTGAGACTTAGACAAAAAAATGAGGAAGCTTTGCGGAGAAGTAAAGATTTTGTTACGGACACTGATGCAAATATTCATCTAGAAGAGAGAGATCTAAAGTTACAATCAAAGCAGAGGAAAATTTCAAAAACCTCAGACTTATCTAACTGTGAAGTTACTGGTGCTGAGAAAGTAGCTTCGAATTACAATGAACCCAAGAAAATATCAAGACCTAGACAAAAAAAAGAGAAAACAAAAGATTTTGTTACAGAGACTGATGTAAATATCCATACAGAAGAGAAAACTCTAAAGTTAGAACCAAATAAGAAAATTTCAGAAACCTCAGATACATCTAAGTGTAAAGTGACTGCTGATGAGAAAGGAACTTCAAATAATGGTGAATCCAAGAAAGTATTGAGACCTAGACAAAAAAAAGAACAAGCTTTGCAGAAAACTAAAGAGTTTGCTACAGACACTGACGCAAATATCCATACAGAAGTGAAATATCTAAAGTTACAAACAACAAAGAGGAAAATTCCAAAAATCTCAGATTCCTCTAACTGTGAAGTTACTGGTGCAGAGAAAGTAACTTCAAATGACATGAACCCAAGAAAGTATCAAGATCTAGACAAAAAGAAAGAGGAAGCTTTGAAGAAAACTAAAAATTTTGTTACAAACACGGATGCAGATATCCATACAGAAGAGAAAGATGTAACGCTACAATCAAAGAAAAGGAAAATTTCAAAAATCTCAGACTCATCTAACTGTGAAGTTACTGGTGCTAAGAAAGTAACTGCAAAAAACAATCAGAAGTACCCTTCCGTAATGGCAAAAAACAGACAAAAGGGTTCAAGTAGTAAACATACAGGGAAGAAACGGAAGGCATAGAATGGAAGAAATTCCTCTGATATTGCTGCAAAAATGACTGAAAGAATATTAATATTTATTATTCCAGTCAGTCTACATTTAAATGGTCAATTATTTAAGATTCACAGTAGAAGGTAAATTGTCCTTTTGTTATTTGATAATGCTTTTGTGATAGCAAAATTCACCATATTACAAACTTTCTTGGTGTGTTTTGTGGGATATGGAATGAGTCAATTTCCAAAGGTATTCTGGACTGTATATGTGTACATTAAGGAAAACAATAATTTGTTCTTGTGGTCATTTTGTAGCTTGACGCTATTTCTAAAGTCGTGTTCAAATCTGTGTAGGTAACAACTTTGTCATATAACAACTCAGTATAATAAAATATTCAATAAAAAGAGAAGATTATGTGGAAACTTGAATAGTTTTATAATGAGTCTGCTTTTATGTTTATCTTTTCTTTTTTCCCAGATGAGTATGAAATTGTCTTGGTACTTCTTTCAGACCTGTTTTGTTTTATAGAAGTGTTTAAAGACAATTTGTATTGTGTTCTAAGCTGTAATTTGTTCTGTATTGTTATGAAACATTATAAATAAAGGCATTTAAAATGTGTGAATCCTTCATGTATCTGAAAAATTTATGAACCAGCATTTTGGTGTAACTAATAGTACGAGTGATACTGGACATGTTAAAATGAGAATACAGCTACATTTAATATCAGCAAAAAAGAAGTTAAACTAAGTAAGTACATATTCATATAACCTAAATTTACCATAACTGCTTAAGCAAGATTTATTTTTACATATCCAAGATATCTTTTAAAGAACATAAACAGTGCTTTATTAGAATTGTCTATAGTTTTGTTTTAAATATTGGAAATGTAGCAACATTTATTTCATTTATTGATCATCCATTTTGTCATGTACAATAATATAGGACTTGTCATATGTTAACACAAAAAAACTTAAATAATAGCATCTGTTTACAACTCATGCAAATAATTAAGTACATAAACAAAAGCAAATCATACAGATGCAAAGAAACTCATACAGAAAACCCAATACAGAAACCAAACAAATTCTACGTTTACATTATATCCAATGACAAACGGCTATGTTTAACTTTTAAGCTATGGATGGCAATTGAATCTCAATGTAGACAAGTGTAAGGTGCTGCGAATACATAGAAAGAAAGATCCTTTATCATTTAGCTACAGTATAGCAGGTCAGCAACTGGAAGCAGTTAATTCCATAAATTATCTGGGAGTAGGCATTAGGAGTGATTTAAAATGGAATGACCATATAAAATTAATCGTCGATAAAGCAGATGCCCGATTGAGATTCATTGGAAGAAAACTAAGAAAATGCAATCCGAAAGCAAAGGAAGTAGGTTATAGTACACTTGTTCGCCCACTGCTTGAATACTGCCCACAGGTGTGGGATCCTTACCAGATAGCGTTGATAGAAGAGATAGAGAAGATCCAACGGAAAGCAGCGCGCTTCGTTTCAGGATCATTTAGTAATCACGAAAGCGTTATGGCGATGATAGATAAACTCCAGTGGAAGACTCTGCAAGAGAGACACTCAGTAGCTCGGTACGGGCTTTTGTTGAAGTTTCGAGAACATACCTTCACCGAGGAGTCAAGTAGTATATAGCTCTCTTCTACGTATATCTCGTGAAGAGACCATGGGGATAAAATCAGAGAGATTAGAGCCCACACAGAGGCATACCGACAATCTTTCTTTCCACAGACAATACGAGACTGGAATAGAAGGGAGAACCGATAAAGGTACTCAAAGTACCCTCTGCCACACACCGTCAGGTGGTTTGAGGAGTATGGATGTAGATGTAGATAAAATTTACATACTCATCAACACTGCAAAAGCTTTCAATTGCAAGTGTTTTCTTAAGTTCATTTTTAAAAATGTGCAGCTTTGGTAATTTTTTAACTTTTAAGGGGACACTAGAAAGAATTTTGGGATGATGTATTACACTTTTTTGATGCAGTGCTTTCTTAAGTACTTCTCTATAGAAGTCAGTTCTGTGTCTAGTTTCATAGTCGTGGTAATCACTGTTCAAAGAAAAAGCTGGGGATGAGATTTAAAAAAGCATATTGAGCCATGCTGTGGCTTGCGTTGGTGCCGTTGCTAGGTTGGCATCGTTTAGTTGGTATAGTTATGGTTGTCGTCTTCTTCTTGTGTTCATTTGTGTTCATTGGCGCCACTCCATTTGCAAGTGTTGTCTATCCGCTAGTGGCAGCAGCGGCACTTATCGGTATGTAGTAATGGTGGTACTATCTTTGGGGTGACGTCGTGGTGTTTCCATGTCATGTGAGTTGGCAGTTCGGTTGGGGACAGACGAGCAGCCAGGTCCACGCAGCGTGAGAACACGCCAGGACCACTGGTGGCGCTCATGCCCTACCGGGTGGAAGGGCTGTAGTTGCGAGGGGTACAACCTCGTTGTCAACTGGACCCAGGAAGTTTAAGTTGAGTGGACCTTAATTCAAGTAGTGAAACCTCCACCATTATGAGATCGTGCTGTTTGCTTGTGTGTTGCTGTATGCAGTGTCGCCGAGATGAAGAACAGCGAGTGGAGCATTTGGGGAAGACGAACCTAATTAACCTTACTCCACTTCTTATTATTAATTGTTGCATTCTATATGTTATTATTTGTCAAGTTCAATCAGTGGTATTTTTCCTGCCTAGTGGCCGCTAACGCCCCAGTTACCTGCCCTGGAGCTTACTGTATGTTATGGCAGTGTACTTTTCCTTACTTTGCCGCTGCTGTCTGGTAAGGCGTAGTTCCTTGATTTGTGGGCTGGGTGGTGTTCCCCCCGCTCCCCCCACTCTGGCAGTAGTCGTTCCTTTCTGCTTCTGGATGCTCTAAACACCAGAGTCTGAAGACATAGTGCTGACCGCCGGTTCTGGCTGGGGTGTGTTATTCCATCATTGTATTGGTCATCAGATGTTAGGTAGATTCGGCAAATGATTATTGGTCATGCGTTTAAACTGCCACTAGTCTGAGTTATCATCTCATGAGGTGAATGCAACTCTTTGCTGCCTGTATCATCGCTTGCGAAGTTTTGAGGGACTTTCCCAGGTTAATCCTTGGAGCAACATTTGCGCCCCCCCCCCCCCTCCTGGTATGGTCAGATTTGATGATTATTTTAAATATTTTAATAACTATAATTTCAAGTTTGAAGATGCTTAACTGGTTCTTAAAGGATTGCTAGTTGGGCCTTCAGCCTTGAAACAGTTTTTAAATTATTACTATTGGAGCCTTCAGCCGAGAAATAGTTTTGAATTTGTTGTCATTAAGGCCTTCAGCCATGGAACACTTCTTAATTTATTGTCACCTTTTATTTGTTGTTGTTTCCAAATAAAGTGTATGTGACTGAAAAAAAATTAACTAACCAACAGTAATTGATTATGGCCCCGTCCACAGTCATAACCCAATCCTGCCTTCCTACCAAGGAAGCAACTGGTAGCAGAGCGTGGTTACGATTGTGATATTGCATTTTCAGTTACTATCGGTTTGAACTGTAACTCTGCCAGTGTTATACGATATTTGTCTTCGTTATTGTGTTCTGTTTTAGGTGAGTAATTCTAACGGCAGCCAGGCAGTGCCCTGGAATCGGCCTGTTGAGGAAGGACCACCTGATTTATGAGCTGGCGATAAGATGCCAGGCTATTGAGGATAGTGTTCTGGACTTAGCAGCCTGATTATGTGCTACCGTGATTCAGCCGATTGGCGTCACGCCGGAGGTTGTGGCTGAGACAAAGGTAGCCATTGAGTTCTTGTTTAAAGCGGCTAGTAATCTTGAGGATAACATCAGTTTCTTAGACGGCACTCAACCTAGTGGCAGTCAGTTAGACAGGGTGTGGGTGCAGTTGATACATTTGACCAACTGGATATCTGGTTTAAGGCGATTAAAGTTAGAGGATTGTGATACGGAAGCAACAGATGAATTATGGTCCTTGGTTAGTAAGTTGCAGTTTAAGGTCACATGCTTAGAGCTGGATGGGAAGAGGACCAGGGAACAGGATTTGTTATCGTCTGGGTGGTGCGCTAGCTAGCCCAGCAATAACGCCCTTATGTTGCCTGAGAGGTTAGACGGGGCATTTGCTAAATTGCCTAATCCCCTCATACATTTGTTTCGAGACATCACAGAAGTAGTTGTCGACCGACTCGAGCAAATTGAAAGGTTGTTGGTTTGCTCTGAGTAACAAGCTGATGCATTTGGTGTTTCGCATCAAGCAGTTTTGTCTCTATTGTATTCTTTAACTATAGGTGAATTGAGGACCCTGGAATCCTGGGCCATGGCAGAAGGGTTTTCCTTGCAGCAGTTGAGGGAGCTTGTAATAGCAAGAGGTTGACCGTGGGAGTTCACAAGCAGCTCGAGTGTCAGTATATTTGGCAGATGCAGCAAGATAAAGAGGAGTTACATCAATATGTGGAAAGAGTCAAGACAGCCTGTTTGGCCTTGTTAGTACACTTGCCAGAAAAGGAGTTAGTTTCTATTGTCTTGAGGGGGACGTAAGCGGTGGATAAGTCACACTTTGTTTTTCGGGGTCATCCCTCCACTTGGGAGGAACTTTTAGTTATATCCGTGTTGCTGCTCTCGGATGATGGATGCTGTGAAGTTAAGGTTCAGTCCGCAGGCATTGTTGAGAAGAATTCCGGATTATCTACATCAGCTGAGTCGGCTAAAAGGGAATCGCGGCATTGTTTCAGGTGCGGTCGGACAAGGCATTTAGTTCGTACGTGCATTCAGCCTTGGGCACCCAGTCAATAAATGATGCCTGGCTGGTCAGCAACACTGGGATCGAGCCTTTAAACCCTGGTGTGCCAGTGTCGCTGCTCGATCATCACCTCCTCTGCCTTATATTTGTTCTCGAGTAGGTGGCAACTTATTTGTGCCCTTTTGGATTCCAGTAGCTCCTTTTCATTGTTGAGGTAGGAATGATTCCTTGAATTTGGTCATCTTACGAGGCTTAGGTCGGTCCCTTCTCCAGTCCAGAGATGTCAGGTTGCCAACGGGCAGGTGTTGCCTCTGCATGGTTGGGTCTGAAGGAGTATCTCAGTTGGCGATTTCTCGTGACCCTTGTCTTTGGCCTGAGTTAAGAAGCTGCCAGTCGATTTGATTTTGGGGTGTCATTTTGTCGGTAAAACTGGTCTTGTCTTGGATTATTCCAGGTACACCTTTTTCTTTAAGTTCGCTTCTGCTCAGAAATTTGGGTTCTGTGAATGTGCTGAACATAAGGTGCATCGAGATGTGGGAATGCTGGCTGTTGATACTAAGGTTAGTGAATTTGATCTCACCCATCTTTCTTCCAAGCAGGCCTCTGAACTAGGGGGTTTGTTGGAGAGGTTCCCAGAGCTTCTCTGTGACAGACTGTGTGTTACTAATGTTCTTGACTACCATATTCGTCTATCTGAATACATTCCCATCAGGCAGTCCCCATATCATCTCTCGCTGCCTAAGATGAAGATACTAAGGGGAAAGATCTACAAAATGCTTGAGCAAGGAGTTATTAGGCCTTCTACATCTGCTTATACGTACTGTATATTCCTTTCCCTCAGGATCAGGGGTGGGATTTTCGGCCTGTTGTTGACTACTGTTGCCTAAATACAAAGGTTATCCTAGAATCAGTTCTCTTACCTGATCTTCATAACTCTTTTACTTGGTTTTCCAGGGCTAATTGGTTCACTGTGCTCAATCTTAATCAGGCCTATTGTCAGATTTCCTTAGCCGAGGAATGTGAACATGTTACAGCATTTTGTACTGATTGGAATCTGAGTTTAGCAGGGTCCCCTTTGGTTTGGCTACTGGCGCAGCCATCCTTACTCGTTTGCTGTATAATATTCTTGAGACTTGAAATTAGTCTGTATTTATAATTATCTGGATGATTTGGTAGTTTATAGTTGTTCATTTCAAGAGCATTTGGAACATATCCAGCAAGTTTTTGCTAGGTTTCAGGGGGCAGGTTTGACTGCTAAACCCAGTAAGGTGACATTATTTAGGCTACAGGTATCCTTCTTAGGTCATCTAGTATCAGGTGAGAGCATTCGCATTGACCAGGAGCGGACTAAGGCATTGAGGACTTTGCCACTGCCTACTGATAAATGTGAGATTGCCAGATTTATAGGCATGGCGAATTATTTTAGGCATTTTGCCCCTTAATTCTGCTCAGCTGGCGGCTCCTTTAAATGAACTGCACCATAAGGGGGTGCGTTTTGGATGGGGATCTGGCCAAGAGGCCGCTTTTGAGCACATTAAGGCAGCTATAGCCAATCCTCTGGTTCTCAGAGTGCCTGATTTTAATAAGAAATTTATTGTACAAACCGACGCATCTAATGTGGGAATTTCGGCAGTCCTCCTCCAGGAGTTCGAGGATCAACGGCAGCCATTAGCTTATGCATCTCGTCGGTTAACCAGCGCCGAGCTCAAATATTCTGTTTACGAATGTGAGGCGTTGTCCATCTTGTTCACGCTGGAGAAGTACCGGTTTTATCTCGAACATAGAGTGTTTCAGGTAGAGACTGACAATCGGGCCTTAAGCTGGGTGCCAGCCAGACTGCCTAAAACCGCCTGTATCGTGAGGTGGGCAGTACGCATTTCGGCGTTTCAGTTCAAGGTTAAACACATTAGGGGCACTGAGAATGTACCTGCGGACGTCCTCAGCCGTATGTTTACTGAACATCTATCTAGTGAGGGCAATCTTAGTTGTGCCGTGTTAGGCAGTATTCCTCATTTGTTTAGCGACATTGCCGACCATCAGGATCAGGGCCCCACTTGGGGACCTGTTAAGAAACGGCTTTTGGCAGGAGAACGTTTGGATGAATGCGTTATCAGCAAAGGCATTTTGTGTGAAAGGGTGGGGCGTGCAGGGAGATTGAGGCCTGTCTACCAGGCTTCCGCTTTTCCATTACTTTCACAGCCCTTTGATTGGCGGGCATTTAGGAACCTATAAGACCTTGCGGAAGATTAAGGAGCATGTGACTAGGCTGTCTATGGACCGAGACGTTAGAGAGATGGTTTCTCAGTGTCAGTTGTGTCATGTGGCCAAACTAAGAATGCTCTTCAACAGAGCTTCCTGAGTTGTGAGCGCGAATCCTGCCCCGTGGACAAGCTCTATATTGATTATGTGGGCCCCCTACCTTGCAGCCAAGGAGCCCATCAGTACATATTAGTTATTACTGACGCATTTTCGAGGTTTACCTGGCTTCTCCCGAGTCGTAATATGACTGCTGCTACCACCATTGCGCATTTAATTAACGCATTTAGTGTTTTTGGACCCCCTTCCCTGTTTCTGGATAATTACCCATTCTAGCTCTAAGATACATTTCCCTTTTCTGTTAACAAGATGTTTTTTATCCTTTACGAAGCCTCAGCTTTTTAGATTGTATCTTACAATTATGTTTCACTGTTTTCTTAGAGAAGGTTTTTTTTCAAATATACTCACAAAGGGGTCATTAAATAGGTTAAATTTTAAATTAGTGTCGTGTTCCCTTGACTGCATCCCAGTGTAACTGTTGCAAGCTTTCCCAAAAATTTGCAATTTTTAAATCGTTAATTGAATGCACTAGTTTGGAGGACTGTTTTCCATTACTGTATGGAGCTGTGTGATATACTGTATCTGGCAGTACATCATGAGTAAAAGGATCATTTTTAACTGGAAAGGTTTTGTTTGATTAAATTTATCTAGCTCTTTAAAAACATTATCTATCAGTGTGTTGCTTTCCTGTACTACCCAAGTGGGAAAATCGATAACTGACGTCAAATGTAAAGAAGCAAGTAATACTTCAAGTTCATTCTTTCTATCAAACTCTTTCAGAAGATCTACAATGAAATCCCCACAAACAGCAATTTGTTTCCCTCTGTCTGACATGTAGCACAACAAAGACTCCAAGTTTTTCAGAAATAGCTTAAAATTTCCCAATGGGAATGTATACACAACTACAGTTATGTAGTTTAAGCTTACAGGCACATGATTCTGTATTTTGCTCTACGCCAATTTCTTTAGTTTCTAAATTTTTCACACTATGGTAAATTTTAACATATATGGTAACTCCTCCTCTCTCCATAACCTCTCTACTTACATGTGCTGAAAGCTTATATCCACCTACATTTATCTTTTCCATATCTGTGACTATATGATGTTCAGACAGGCATAGTACATCTATTCCACTCTCAATTTCTGAATCTTCTAAACAAACGAGAAGCTTATCTCCTTTGTTTTTTAATCCTCTGATGCAGTATACTAACATTTTTTGCTATATGTTTATGAGAACCTTCTGATATTGTAAGATGTCTGGTACCGGTCTCTCTGAGCTTCTCATTAAGTTTCATTTTATTCAATGTTGAATCATTGGACACTGAGCTTAGCCTAAAAATGAGCTAGTCCCATGAGTTTCAGTGGCTCCTCTTAAAGATTTTGCTATCATTCAGGCCAATTTACCCTTTAAATTCTATTCAACTACTGTTTACTGTTTCCCTCTTTGCATATATTTTTGTTACAAACTTGCCATGTGGCTTTATTGTTAATTGGCATTCAAAGTCTGTAACATGCTGTGGAGATTTCAAAACCACATCCTTGAAATTCATAAGCATTTTCCTCAAATCCTCTCCCTGACAGTCAGACAAAACTTCAGTTTTTTCTACTCTGTTCTTTATTTCTTCAAAAGTATCCTTCTGTTCAGATTGCCTTTGTGTATGCCCTTTCTTTTAGTTCTGTGAATGGTATAGATGCTTAACTAGTCTGATGTGAATTGAACGACGACCGGCTGCAATCCCGAAATTTGTTTGAACTTATCCAGTCTGCTTCACTGCCATCCTGGAACTGCTCAATAAAGAAAGTACATGAGTTGTTCCTTTCAAACTTACATTGATTTTTAAATAGAACTATCTCTTGGCATTACATACACATCGTCATCTTTTTACCTTTAAAATTTATAGAGCATTTGAACTCATTCAAGAAAACCACAGCTCCCAATAATTTTAAGCTTAAATAATCAAAAAATATACTCCATTATCTTTCCATGCAGAACCACAGGTAACAATACTTCATTTCTTAACTCCTAATTGGCAACTTTGAAAATTGCTGCACAGTGAAAATTTCATTCTGGAAACGTCCCTCAGGCTGTGAGAAAGCCATTCTCCAGAATATCCTTTGTTCCAGGAGTGCTAGTTCTGCACATTTCGCAGGAGAGCTTCTGTGAAGTTTGGGATATAGAGCAGGTCATGAGTCGTGCTTGGGTAGCTTAGTCAGTAGAGCACTTGCTTGCAAAAGGCAGAGGTCCCGAATTCGAGTCTCGATCCGGCACATGGTTTTACTCTGCCAGGAAGTTTCATATCAGTGCACAGTCCGCTGCAGGGTCAAAATTTCGTTCCTTTATTCTTTGTTGTTGTTAACAATGAGTAAGCAGTGATGAAATTGAGCTAACCTCTCATGAAATGCTAGACTGTACACGTAGTGTGCCTCACCCCACACCTCTTATACATCCAAATCCTGAAGCTTCGCAGCATGAATTCTCTCAGAAACATATTTATACTCATTCCCATCTTCCTCTTCAAAAATAAACGCCCTGATATCCTCCTTATTACTAAGTGGCATGTTATTATTACTAACCTCATGTTCACCAATCACATTGTCATCAAAAGTAATTACCTTTTCATGTTCCTCATGCAAATGTTCTTCAGTTTCAAGAAACCACTTACTCCATATTTCATTGCTGAAATTATATGTACCGATAGTCTCTTCCTTGGAATTTACGTCAAATAATTCTTCTGTAACTGGATCTGTAAATAATACAGAAATGTCAGAAATACTGTCAAAAATCGGTTTTCCCATCATATTAATCCTTTTATTTACTTTTATATCATGCCAAAGTTTAACTGCTGATTGGAGGTGAGTTTCGCTGCATGCTCTGCAAGTGGAGAAAGCTGACCATCTGTACTGCAGCCCCAAGCTTCCAATGCGTTATGACTTGCCTATAATGGACTGGGTTCACCCCCTGCAATGCTACCCCCAGTTCCTGCCTCCAATGCAAGCAACATTTCAGCTTCATCTCATGGGCTCTGTATGTTTTCGTGGCAACTCAGATTCCTGTCTTGTGTTTAGTCGATCCTGCACTGAGTCATTCCTTAGATTAACTCCCGGTCATGTGCAGAATTGTTATCAAAGTTGTGATGATATTCGGGCTGTTGTCAGTGAAGTCTGTGGCCTCTATCTGGGCACCCTGGATACATGCGCAACATGGTTACCAGCTTAGGCAGCTCCCACGATGACTAGTGATCTGTGAGACTGCTGTTGTGCTCCTGTAAAAGGTTATACCCTATTAAAAAAAACCACAACACATAGTTTTTGTATGTGTCAAATGGTGCTAGTTACACAGCTTCTTGCACAGCACAAGCGGAAGACGCTCCAAATTACAGTTGAAATGACTTCACTTCCACACCAGCATCTATGAACTTTACCTTTGCCCATCAGTGTTCACAGGAAGCAGTTAATGAGCTTCACAGGAAGCAGTTAATGAGCTGTAGCTTGAGTGACAAGGCTCTCCATTAAACAAATCTCTAACTGAATCTTCCTGGATTTCTCTAGACAAACATATGTGCAAAAGGTTCACCTCAAATTTCTCTACAGTTTTTACAGAAATTTGTGATAATGTGCACCCGTATAACGCCATCTTCCCTTAAAAAATGTGGATATTTCCTCTTTTACCTCCTAGCCATTAGATAAAGCATTGCCAATGCTTTCAATGAATGCTTTTGGACGTATTTTTCACGAGGGACAAAATAATAAAATTATTTACATCCTGAAATGCGAAACAGACTATTTTCACTGCTTTCAAGTCTGTCACGTGGTGAGTCGGCTTTTACTGAGGTGCCCACACACACAAAGCCCACGGTATAGGCTCAGATGATAGTAAAAGATTAAACATGTGATCATGTAACAATAGATTTGTTGGCAAAGGCGGGTACATCAACAAACTTGCAAAGTATTGTCTGAAACGTTCACATGCGTTGGTCACGTGACTCCGTTAAATAGCTCAACCACTGATCCCGGAGGGTGCACCCTCCTCAGTGAGCGAGGGCATAGTATGATCTCGTGGTTGCAGAAAGACAGAGGACGCGTGTCCGGCTGAAAGCACAAATAGCCTCTTGTCTCATGGAGTGCCATTTAATTTGCAGAAACAATGGAACAGAGCAAACGATGAGCACCTGTTCAGAATCGTGAACGCGTCGCTGGGGAGTGTCCATTGTACTGGATCCACATGGTGCGCAGCTGACAGAATCTGCAATCAGCGTAAACGTCCATGTAAGACAGAAGTCTAGCTCGCACTGATTTTCGGTTTGTCTCTCCTCCACCCTTGGGCGTTGCATCGTTGACGAAAGTTGGCCCAATGGTAAAATCTGCACTCGCGGGAGAATACTGCCACAGTTCACGTGATTCTGTGGTATGGTTGTCACAATCTAATTAATGCCACATGTGCTGATCCAGGAACTGAACTATGCACAACTTTACAAGGCAATTTACTGGTTTCCTCAGATCTGAAATTTGCTAGTCTATCATTTCTTCATAAGCAAGCTGCTTGGCCTGAAATGATTCCCAGGTTTAATGTTCCGTGCCACGCACGTTATTCATTTCCGACACTGCTCCCTTGATAATTTCTGCATTTTCTTTTGACACTTAAGTAAGTAAAGTTGCTAATTTATCCTCAACATCTTGCTCATGAGCAACTTTTTTCAATTCTAACAATTTGCTGAAATTGCTCACATTCTTTTTTTGTTGTTGTTGTGGTCTTCAGTCCTGAGACTGGTTTGCTGCAGCTCTCCATGCTGCTCTATCCTGTGCAAGCTGCTTCATCTCCCAGTATGTACTGCAGCCTACATCCTTCTGAATCTGCTTAGTGTATCCATCTCTTGGTGTCCCTCTACGATTTTTACCCTCCACGCTGCCCTCCAATACTAATTTGGTGATCTCTTGATGCCTCAGAACATATCCTACCAACCGATTCCTTCTTCTAGTCAAGTTGTGCCACAAACTCCTCTTCTCTCCAATTCTTTACAATACCTCCTCATTAGTTATATGATCTAACCATCTAATCTTCAGCATTCTTCTGTAGCACCACATTTCAAAAGCTTCTATTCTCTTCTTGTCCAAACTATTTATCGTCCATGTTTCACTCCCATACATGGCTACACTCCACACAAATACTTTCAGAAACGACTTCCTGACACTTAAATCTATACTCGATGTTAACAAATTTCTCTTCTTGAGAAATGCTTTCCTTACTATTGCCAGTGTACATTTTATATCTTCTCTACTTCGACCATCGTCAGTTATTTTGCTACCGAGCGAGGTGGTGCAGTGGTTAGACACTGGACTCGCATTCCGGAGGACGACGGTTCAATCCCGCGTCCGGCCATCCTGATTTAGGTTTTCCGTGATTTCCCTACATCATTCCAGGAAAATGCCGGGATGGTTCCTCTGAAAGGGCACGGCCGACTTCCTTCCCTAATCCGATGAGACCGATGACCACGCTGTCTGGTCTCCTTCCCCAAACAACCAACCAACCAGTTATTTTGCTCCCCAAATAGAAAAACTCCTTTACTACTTTAAGTGTCTCATTTCCTAATCTAATTCCCTCAGCATCACCCGAGTTAACTTGACTACATTTCATTATCCTCATTTTGCTTTTGTTGATTTTCATTTTATATCCTCCTTTCAAGACACTGTCCATTGCATTCAACTGCTCTTCCAAATCCTTCGCTGCCTCTGAGAGAATTACAATGTCATTGGCGAACCTCAAAGTTTTTATTTCTTCTCCATGGATTTTAATACCTACTCCGAATTTTTCTTTTGTTTCCTTTACTGCTTGCTCAATATACAGATTGAATTGCATTGGGGAGAGGCTACAACCCTGTCTCACTCCCTTCCCAACCACTGCTTCTCTTTCATGCCCCTCAACTCTTATAACTGCCATCTGGTTTCTGTACAAATTGTAAATAGCCTTTCACTCCCTATATTTTATCCCTGCCACCTTCAGAATTTGAAAGAGAGTATTCCAGTCAACATTGTCAAAAGCTTTCTCTAAGTCTACAAATGCTAGAAATGTAGGTTTGCCTTTTCTTAATCTAGCTTCTAAGATAAGTCATAGGGTCAGTATTGCCTCACGTATTCCAACATTTCTACGGAATCCAAACTGCTCTTCCCAGAGGTCGGCTTCTACCAGCTTTTCTATTCGTCTGTAGAGAATTCGCATTAGTATTTTGCAGCCATGACTTATTAAACTGATAGTTTGGTAATTTTCACATCTTTCAACACCCGCTTTCTTTGGGATTGGAATTGTTGTATTCTTCTTGAAGTCTGAGGGTATTTCGCCTGTCTCATACATTTTGCTCACCAGATGGTAGAGTTTTGTCAGGACTGGCTCTCCCAAGGCTGAAAGTAGTTCTAATGGGATGTTGTCTACTCCCGGGGCCTTGTTTCGACTCAGGTCTTTCAGTGCTCTGTCAAACTCTTCACACAGTATCATATCTCCCATTTCATCTTCATCTACAGCCTCTTCCATTTCCATAATATTGCCATCAAGTACATCACCCTTGCATAGACCCTCTATATACTCCTTCCACCTTTCTGTTTCCCTTCTTTGAATCTCATTTTTGAGATGTTGCGTTTCTTTCTGCCTGCTTCATTTACTGCATTTTTTATTTTCTCCTTTCATCAATTAAATCTTTTTACCTACTTGATCTTCTGCTGCCTTCACTACTTCATCCCTCAAAGCTACCCTTTCTTCTTCTACTGTATTTCTTTCCCCCATTTCTGGAAATTGCTCCCTTATGCTCTCCCTGAAACTCTGTACAACCTCTGGTTTAGTTGGTTTATCCAGGTCCCATCTCCTTAAATTCCCACCTTTTTGCAGTTTCTTCAGTTTTAATCTACAGTTCATAACCAATAGATTGTGGTCAGAGTCCACATCTTCCCCTGGAAATGTCTTACAATTTAAAACCTGGTTCCTAAATCTCTGTCTTACCATTATATAATCTAACTGAAACCTGTCAGTATCTCCAGGCTTCTTCCATGTATACAACCTTCTTTTAAGATTCTTGAACCAAGTGTAAGCTATGATTAAGTTATGCTCCATGCAAAATTCTACCAGGCGGCTTCCTCTTTCATTTCTTACCCCCAATCCATATTCACCTACTACTTCCTTCTCTTCCTTTTCCTACTGTCGAATTCCAGTCACCCATGACTATTAAATTTTCGTCTCCCTTCACTATCTGAATAATTTCTTTTATCTCATCATACATTTCTTCAATTTCTTCGTCATCTGCAGAGCTAGTTGGCATATAAACTTGTACTATGTAGTAGGCGTGGGCTTCGTGTCTATCTTGGCTATAATAAAGCTTTCAGTATGCTGTTTGTAGTGGCTTACCCGCACTCCTATTTTTTTATTCGTTATTAAATCTATTCCTGCATTACCCTTATTTGATTTTGTATTTATAACCCTGTATTCACCTGACCAAAAGTCTTGTTCCTCTTGCCACCAAACTTCACTAATTCCCACTATATCTAACTTTAACCTATCCATTTCCCTTTTTAAATTTTCTACTGTACCTGCCCAATTAAGGTATCTGACATTCCACGCTCTGACCCGTAGAATGTCAGTGTTCTTTCTCCTGATAACGACGTCCTCCTGAGTAGTCCCTGCCCGAAGATCCGAATGGGGGACTATTTTACTTCTGGAATATTTCACCCAAGCAGACACCATCATCATTTAACCATACATTCTTTTTTTATGAGTATTTAAATCTTCCATGTCTGCAGATGTGGAGAATCTGTAAACAGTTGTTCACAATCGTCATGAACCTCTTTTATCTCTCCTCTTAATTCCTTACCCCCTTTGAAAATTTGGACTCCCATTCCCTTTCAGTTTGGTTATAGTACTCAACAAAACTTTTATTTCATTCGACTCTGAACTTGGTCATTTCACCAAAAAGCTTACTCTCTACTTTCTTCGATTTGGGTTCTACAGATTTAATTTTGAAATTCTACATTTGAATTTACAGCTTCTATGTTTTAATTTACGATTACAGCAGTTATTTCGTTGCTAAATGCACTCAGAAACGATATAAGCTGGTTGATTCCAACACCAGCAAGTATTTGTTGAGAATAGTTAGGTTGTTCTGGTTTTTCAAGATTCCTAGTACTTTCAGCATGGTAATGGCCTGAATCATATATGGTCCACTCCTCAATTACTTCTTCCTTAATCTGTACATACTGGGTTCAACTACATACATACTCTCCATTCCACTGATTGGTGCACCCTCTACACTGTCATCAAGTAGCGCGTGCTGAATTTCAGTATCACTAAAGCTATTGGAGGGCTAAGATACAAAGGTATTACAGACAATGGCTGCAATGGGCATTGATTTAAATCAATGAAGAAAGTTGAAATTTTGTGCCAGTCAGGATTTGGACATGGGTCATGTGATTACTAGGCAGATGCTCTGATCACTAATCCAACCAGACACAGTGGCCATTGCAACTGCATGGACTAACCTATCAAGCCTCCCCTCAGATCCAATTTCTCAACTTACCCACTCACTACTAATTACTGTCCCTTGCCCACTAACCCCATTACTTGTGGCATTTCACCAATTCCCGTAAGAGTTTGAGTGTGGTGCGCATCCACACTGAAGAGATCATTGGCTGTCATCACCTTGATTATATATAAATGTAGTCTCTCTTCTTTCAGACATTTCTGAAACAACAGACACCATTTTGATCCAGCAGCCACTATGAATTAAGACGCAAAGGAATTACAGACATTAGCTGTGGGTGGGCATTGATCTAAATCAATGTGAGAAGTTGAAAATTTCTGCTGTGCCGGGATTTAACTGCGGGTCTCATTATTAGGCAGATGCTCTAGTCATTGCAATTGCACCCCTCCCATCAGGCCCAGATTCACAAGTTATCCACACATTACTAATGAAGTACCCCTTGACTATTATCCACATTACTTGTGGCATTTCACCAATTCACATAAGAGTTTGAGCGTGGTGCAGATCCAAACTTAAGATATCATGGGCTGTCCTTGCCTTAATTATAAATTTGTCATGTCTGTTCTTTCCGACATATCTGAAAGAACAGACACCACATATGTATATTAGAGGATTCACCTGACTCACCAGGAGATGGAAACATACTCTTCTGTGATAGCTCAGCAATTTTGCTACTCATTACTAAGACACTTCTGAGCAAACAAAACAATTTTAAGTCACTTAATTTTATTTTGTAGCAACCCACAGTGGTCTGTTGAAGCAGTGCAGTAGGTATCACAGTTGGCACATGTAGTTCATTTCATTCGTGGTACTCTGTGACTTAGCTGGCTGCTGCTCAGCCACAGCTCTCTGCCAGAAATAAATTGTGTTCTGCAACAGATTTCTGTGATCCTCTGCTCCATCTTCTGCTGGCTGCTAATGCACTCTACCCTCTGTCGTGTGATCAATACTTTTCTGCTGATGGCTGCAGTGTTTGTCTTTTCTGATTCCCGAAAATTAATTATTACACTTTTTTGGCTAATGCTATACCATTTTTTTGTACCTGATTCTCTCCTGTAAACAGACTATACATTGACATTTCTAATTCCATATGCATTCAGCATCCCGTTAAATATATAGCTAGAGAAATTTTCCCACTGCTGTGCACCAAGATGGAAAATTTTCCTCGGCAATTGCGCCATGTTGGAATTGAACAAGCAAGGTGATATGTTGGAAAACATAATTAATCCCACTTTACTATCACTGTAACTAGAAGAATATTATTATGTCAACAAAATCTAAACAGACCAGAAATGTATCAGTTGGACGTCAGTTTTTAGTTTTTATCAGCAGTGCCAATATGTAAGTCATATATTTCTTTTAAAATCTTCTAGAACAATTAAATTGTAACAGTAGTGCCACATGTGTTCTGCGCTCAAATTCATACATATTTTGAGAAATGATACCATTTATTTGGTGCAAAATCTGAGCTCTGTAATTGTACTTATGTGTTACCAATAAGCAACCTGCATCAGTTTTGTACTCAATAAATGATAACTGGTTTCATTTCAGTGCCGAAAGTTTTATTTTCAAGATATGAATTTTTCATCTTTGTCTTGTTGCACCATTGCCTTTGGCTATGTTTCATCTCTGTCTTGTTGCACCACCACCTCGTCATTGTTGGCTGTGTTGTGTGTAAACCATGCAGGCATAATAAACAGCAGAAATTCGCTTTCTCTATTACAAAACATGCAGTTTCAGTGATCTGTTGAAATAAAATCTCGCCAAAACATCTGCCTTCCTTCTTAAAATCCTGTTTCACCAGATCGTTTGTCTTTTAGCTGTCTTGTATGGATGTTTCCTTACATAGTGTATTTTGTATTGAATATTCCTAGTTCAAATGCAAATAAAAAGCTATATTACATTGTTAGAAACATTGATTATATTTTCTAGTTTATAGTTAAGGTACTTTAGTGGGAGCCCGATGTTAAAGGTTTACAACGAATATTCTCGAAAGGGTGGAGGTATGCTGCACCACAAATAAGTATAAGCATTGATTTGAGGATTTCTTGAAAATTTTGCGCAGCCTTGTCCAGACAGTATAAATTATGGGACGAATGACCACATTTGGTAGCAGGCATGGCAGTGTTGTTTTTAAGGAAATGATCCTGCGAGGCAGGTTTATGAATCCAGGTTTACAGCCTGGCAAGCACTATAAACAAATGTGGAGTAATCAGGTTCAACACAGGGCTCTGACATACCATGAGAAACATGTATGTTGCAGTTACAACAGGGCCTGGCGACCTGTATGTGAGAGCCCAGGTGGGCTAGAAAAAGCAGTCGTTATAATTATTAAGGAATACTCCAGTAATTCCTCCAGAGGGACTAGGCCAGAGAAGTAAGGCAAGGAGTATAAATAACGGAACACAGAGGCTCAGAGAGAGCAGTCATGTTGCCTTTCCGTCTGTGTCTGTCGTGAGGGAAAATGATGATTATTTAAGGTACAGGCCAACCATGACAACCATCCGGTGATGAATTTCGGTGGGCAGTCACCCCGCTGAATCAGCCATATGGATGCATCACAGCTGTGGTGAGGTGGGTTTGAAACTTGGCGCTACATGGGTGTATGAGCTGGGGTGTAGCCAGCCTCCACTGTCAGGGTGATGTGGTCTGATGGACTGAAAGATAGCATCTGCAAGGGTGGAGCCAGGATGGAATCTGTTGGCCTCCCAGATCCAAGGCTGTCCTTAGTCATCGACCGAGCTGCCCTGGCCAGGTGACTGGAGTTGCTGAGGCTCTATTGCAACAGCAACTGCTGTGAATTACCCTTTGGTGCTCAACATGGTGACCACGAGAAGCTCTTGAGAGAATAGCCACCTGTGCCCTGTAGGGCAGGTGGGGGACTTCCAGCTCAGTCGACAGAGGCTGTTGACCATGCCACCTGGGACAGGACAGGAGCTGTTACGTTATGAGGACAGAATGGCTGGGTCCTTGGCAGCATATTCTTGTGCTGGCTTTTGCACTGACACACGTACATACACTGTGCCACCATTGTCAGGATCATCAGAGGCACTGTGTATTCTTCAACAAAATAAAAGTCATTGCCAAACTTGTCTGTGTATGTACCTCTGCAGCCCCCAGCCTCAATCACACCTTTCTCCCAAACCATATCTCTCAGCCATCCTAACGCATTATGACACCTGAGGTCGGGGGGACGTAACACTGCACACTGACATCATAATGGCGACTGCAAAATATTTTTGCAGATGAAATCATGGGTGATAAGACTCTGTTACAAGAGCTCAAACTTTACATACATTAGCAGGCCCAAAACTTTTACCTGAACAGTCTTTAAGTGCATTATGGCTTCGTAACTTCCAGCAACCATCCTCACAGCTATTGCGACACAGACATGCCATTAGAAGACATAGCAAAGAAGGCAGACACCACAGAAAACAGCTTAAGTGAGGTTTCTGCATGTGCAAAAACCAGCAACAATCAAGAGGAGGATGCAGGAACAGGTTGAGGAATGGAAGCTGACACCACTAGTCCTGTAACTCGCACAAGTACTTCTCACCTATAGCACACATCCATTGAACCCATCATGGAGCAACTAGCAGCACAAGTGGGAAAACTAAATATGCAGGTAGCCATACACTAACAGCAACTTTGAAGTCACAGCTTAAAAAATAGGAAGACTGTCATGCAACAAGACTCATCAGAGCAGTGGTGCTGGTATCATAGGTGTTTTGGTAATGCAGCATGTCAGGGCACTCAACTCTTCAATTACCCAAATTTCAAAGACAGGCATTAAAGGGCACTAATGTCTGTTGGCGAAACAGAAGCACCGAGACCAGAGTGTGGGAAGAAGAAGATAAGAAAACACCACATTAGTAGCAGTCAGTCAGTCACACCAATTGTTTAAACACAGTTATCAGATGACAAGTTCCTTATCAATATGGCTTCAGCTGTCGTGTGTCTGTCCAGGAGGTGTCAGTGACACACTGACAGCAACAATGCACCACATACTTACTGCAGCCAACGATTGGATGATCACTACCTAAGGCAAAAAACCTTTAGCACTACACCTGGATGCAAACTTCTATGAGTTTTGTGATTGTAGATGTGCCTCATCACATAATTGGAATGGACTTTTTACGTCATTATCGTGTCGTGCAACCAGGTCAACCATTAGTTAGTACCTGTACCTACAGAATGGATATTCTCTACTGTGCCTTCTGCACAGCATCATACACAGTGCCATGTGCCTGTGACTTCCCACACAAAGACGTCTGGTGTGTCTACAGCATAATCATATTGATTCGTTTCCATAACCACAACGATGTGTGATGCACATGTGTGTCACACAAGAAGAACCCGCAGACTCATAATGATTCATGCACTGTGGGGAAAATAATGGCATCATCTGAGGAGTCATTTTTAGTAATCTCCTAGACTTTCCAGCACTCATTGAACTCTTCTGTGCCACCAGGAAACGTTCACACAATACTTAGCATCACATACACATAACACAAGGTCAACTCATCCCGTACCACCCATGGCGTCTGCATCCAGAGAAGCTACTTGCAGCATAGTAGGTATTGTCAGCAAGTCAGATAGTCAGTGGGCCTCCCCAATGCATGTGGTTCGTAAGGAGGACAATTCCTGGAGTTTATGTAGGGATCATAGAGTGTTTAGCAGATGTACAATACCAGACAGCTAACCTGTACTGAACATTTTAACGACACTATTAACAATGCAAAAATATTCAGTGAGATAGACTGCACCAAGGCATATTCACAGGTTCCCATGGTGCCAGATGACATTAACAAAACAGCAGTGCCCACACCAATGGGCTTGTATGAGTACTATTTCATGCCATTTGGCCTCAGGAATGCCGTAAAACTTCGCTTAGAGAATTACCCTTGCTTTTGCTACATGGACGACATTCTCGTATTTTCTGGTGCAGCACAAAAGTATGCAACACACCTGCAGCAGCTTTTCAGCTGTCCACAAGAATATGGTATAATTACGAAGGTAAGTCAATTATTATCTGCAATTTAGTTATTTTTTTGTTTATTTTTGTAGTACTGTCATTTATGTTGATTATGCTTGATTTGTTTTTATTTGTTGTTATATCTTTGCAATTTTCAAGCTGCTAGCTTAGTTTCGTTATCGCTGCCACACTGTTAATCATGGCTGCTCTGCTGACTATTTGCACCAAAGAAGAGCAACATTCAGTGATCGGTTTTTTGTGGCCGGAAGGCATATCAGGGACCGAAATTCATTGAAGACTTTTGGTACAGTATGGGAACAGTGTATTGCCACAATGGAGTGTCTACGAATGGATTGAAAAATTCTGAAATGATCGCACAAGTGTTACACACGATGAAGGAGCCGGATGACTGCTTACCCCCACAAATGAAGAAACCATTGACCGTTCACATGAGAGGATTCTCTCAGACAGACAAGATGCCCGTCTGCATACTGCTCCCCACACTGCTGAAACGCTCCAGAAACTCAAATTTGAAGCACTGGATCAGATCATCCTCCATATAGCCCCGATCTTGCCACTTCACTTGTTTGGTCCACTCACAGCCATTAAGGGGCCGTCGATTTGCCTCGGATGAAGCAGTGAAAGAAGCGGCACATTCCTGGCTCGCAGTTCAACCGAGAACCTTCTTTCGTGAGGGCATCAGGAAGCTTGTACAATGATGGACCAAGTGCGTTGAAACACAAGGAGACTGTGTCGAAAAATGATGTTCTTGTGAATTTCCTATTTGATTACAATAAAATTTTATACCTATGTTGCAGATAATAATTGACTTACCCTGGTGCGGATAATAATTGACTTACCCTCGTATTATTGTAGCTAACTGTGTATGGGGAAAATGTGAGGTTTAATTCCTGATGTTAAATTCCTGGTCCCCCTGGAAGGATTGTCACCATTGGCAGAGCAGGTCAAAACAGTACGACATATTCCTCTTCCCACAACTTACAAAGGATTTTGCAGATTGTTAGGCATGTTATGGACAGCATCAGCCTCACTGAGCTTCTGTCCAAGAGTCACACACTGGGTTACTCGCCGGCAAGAATACTGCAAGGAGTCTTAAGATGCCACGGACTCTGGTTACTGAAGCAGCTTTCCAGGCCCTCAAGAAACACCTCCCCCAGGCAACGATACTGGGACACCCAAGATTGCATGACCCCTTGTCACGCAAGGGATACGCAAGCCAAACTGCAGTGGGAGGAGCCCTGCAACAGAAAACTGACAACAACCGGCAGCCACTTGTCTTTTTCTCAAAGAACCTGACTCGGCAAGTGCAAAAATGGAGTGCAATTGACTATGAGTTTTTATTGATCACAAGCCACTGGTAGCCATTTTTCAGCATACATCGATCTCAACTCACTGCATCAATTTAGGTAGGTCGAGTACATTGCACAGTTCTCAAGCAATGTGCAGCACATAGCAGGAAGATACAACCTGGTTGTGGATTGCCTGTCTTGAAATTGTGCCATTCAAACTGTATTTGTTGTTCTGAGATATCGTTAAAACAACATCGTCTCAACAAAAACAGCGAATTGTGTTGTAGCTCAACTTTGTGCCGGTCAGGATGTGCTGGATGGGATTTAATGTGACATAGTAAAAGGGAAGCAGTGATCCTACTTACTGAAACAATACTGTCGAGAAGTTTTCAACATGTTGTATAACTTAGCACACCCAAGAATCTGAGCAAAAGCCAAGTTAGTCTCTGTTAAAATCGTGTGGCTGGGAGTGCAAAAAGATAGTTGTGCATGGGCACATATATGCCTGACATGCGAGCATAATAGGATTGTCAGGGATGACTTCACGTCATTAACAATGAAATTGGCCAATAGTCGTGCAATTGAGATGTTATTTTATTTTGACTACCTGTTTTGGCATTCCATTCCATTTGCAATCAAGTCTTTGAAAGAAGCACCTGGGATCTGTTTTATAATTCACGAAATCCAGGAACAAATGGCCCTAGTATGACAATACCGTTCATTTTTGAAAGATCCATATGGAGTTTGAAAATGGCATAATGGAATGCTGAAACTGGTTGTCAAAATAAAGTAAAATAACATGTCAATTGCACAGCTGTTGGTGAATATCATTGTTAAATACTTGACCAGCCGATGTCTCATGTCCTCAATCTACATCTACATCTACATCAATACTCCGCAAGCCACCTGACGGTGTGTGGCGGAGGGTACCTTCAGTACCTCTATCGGTTCTCCCTTCTATTCCAGTCTCGTATTGTTCGTGGAAAGAAGGATTGTCGGTATGCCTCTGTGTGGGCTCTAATCTCTCTGATTTTATCCTCATGGTCTCTTCGCGAGATATACGTAGGAGGGAGCAATATACTGCTTGACTCTTCGGTGAAGGTATGTTCTCGAAACTTCAATAAAAGCCCGTACCGTGCTACTGAGCGTCTCTCCTGCAGAGTCTTCCACTGGAGTTTATCTATCATCTCCGTAACGCTTTCGCGATTACTAAATGATCCTGTAACGAAGTGCGCTGCTCTCTGTTGGATCTTCTCTATCTCTTCTATCAACCCTATCTGGTACGGATCCCACACTGCTGAGCAGTATTCAAGCAGTGGGCGAACAAGCGTACTGTAACCTACTTCCTTTGTTTTCGAATTGCATTTCCTTAGGATTCTTCCAATGAATCTCAGTCTGGCATCTGCTTTACCGACGATCAACATTATATGATCATTCCATTTTAAATCACTCCTAATGCGTACTCCCAGATAATTTATGGTATTAACTGCTTCCAGTTGCTGACCTGCTATTTTGTAGCTAAATGATAAAGGATCTATCTTTCTGTATATTCGCAGCACATTACACTTGTCTACATTGAGATTCAATTGCCATTCCCTGCACCATGCGTCAATTCGCTGCAGATCCTCCTGCATTTCAGTTCAATTTTCCATTGTTACAACCTCTCGGTACACCACAGCATCATCTGCAAAAAGCCTCAGTGAACTTCCGATGTCATCCATCAGGTCATTTATGTATATTGTGAATAGCAACGGTCCTATGACACTCCCCTGCGGCACACCTGAAATCACTCTTATTTCGGAAGACTTCTCTCCATTGAGAATTACATGCTGCGTCCTGTTATCTAGGAACTCCTCAATCCAATCACACAATTGGTCTGATAGTCCATATGCTCTTACTTTGTTCATTAAACGACTGTGGGGAACTGTATCGAACGCCTTGCAGAAGTCAAGAAACACGGCATCTACCTGTGAACCCGACTCTATGGCCCTCTGAGTCTCGTGGACGAATAGCGCGAGCTGGGTTTCACATGACCGTCTTTTTCGAAACCCATGCTGATTCCTACAGAGTAGATTTCTAGTCTCCAGAAAAGTCATTATACTCGAACACAATACGTGTTCCAAAATTCTGCAACTGATCGACGTTAGAGATATAGGTCTATAGTTCTGCACATCTGCTCGACGTCCCTTCTTGAAAACGGGGATGACCTGTGCCCTTTTCCAATCCTTTGGAACGCTACGCTCTTCTAGAGACCTACGGTACACCGCTGCAAGAAGGGGGGCAAGTTCCTTCGCGTACTCTGTGTAAAATTGAACTGGTATCCCATCAGGTCCAGAGGCCTTTCCTGTTTTGAGCGATTTTAATTGTTTCTCTATCCCTCTGTCGTCTATTTCGATATCTACCATTTTGTCATCTGTGCGACAATCTAGAGAAGGAACTACAGTGCAATCTTCCTCTGTGAAACAACTTTGGAAAAAGACATTTAGTATTTCGGCCTTTAGTCTGTCATCCTCTGTTTCAGTACCATTTTGGTCACAGAGTGTCTGGACATTTTGTTTTGATCCACCTACCGCTTTGACATAAGACCAAAATTTCTTAGGATTTTCTGCCAAGTCAGTACATAGAACTTTACTTTCGAATTCATTGAACGCCTCTCGCATAGCCCTCCTCACACTACATTTCGCTTCGCGTAATTTTTGTTTGTCTGCAAGGCTTTGGCTATGTTTATATTTGTTGTGAAGTTCCCTTTGCTTCCGCAGCAGTTTTCTAACTCGGTTGTTGTACCACGGTGGCTCTTTTCCATCTCTTACGATCTTGCTTGGCACATACTCATCTAACGCATACTGTACGACGGTTTTGAACTTTGTCCACTGATCCTCAACACTATCTGTACTTGAGACAAAACTTTTGTGTTGAGCCAACAGGTACTCTGAAATCTGCTTTTTGTCACTTTTTCTAAACAGAAAAATCTTCCTACCCTTTTTAATATTCCTATTTACGGCTGAAATCATAGATGCCGTAACCGCTTTATGATCGCTGATTCCCTGTTCTGCATTAACTTTTTCAAACAGTTCGGGTCTGTTTGTCACCAGAAGGTCTAATATGTTATCCCCACGAGTTGGTTCTCTGTTTAACTGCTCAAGGTAGTTTTCAGATAAAGCACTTAAAAAAATTTCACAGGATTCTTTGTCCCTGCCACCCGTTATGAACGTTTGAGTCTCCCAGTCTATATCTGGCAAATTAAAATCTCCACCCAGAACTATAACATGGTGGGGAAATCTACTCGAAATATTTTCCAAATTATCTTTCAGGTGCTCAGCCACAACAGCTGTTGAGCCAGGGGGCCTATAGAGACATCCAATTACCATGTCTGAGCCTGCTTTAACCGTGACCTTCACCCAAATCATTTCACATTTCGGATCTCCATCAATTTCCTTCGATACTATTGCACTTCTTATCGCTATAAACACGCCTCCCCCTTCACTGTTCAGCCTGTCTCTACGGTATACATACCAATCTGAGTTTAGGATTTCATTACTGTCTACGTCTGGTTTCAGCCAACTTTCTGTCCCTAGTACTATATGGGCATTGTGACCGTTTATTAATGAGAGCAGTTCTGGGACCTTTCTATAGACGCTCCTGCAGTTTACTATTAGCACATTAATATTGTTATTCCCTGTTGCATTTTGCCTACTCCTACCTTGCCGCGTCTCAGGAGGCATCTTGTCGGGCCTAGGGAGGGGATTCTCTAACCTAAAAAACCCCCATGTGCACTCCACACGTACTCCGCTACCCTTGTAGCCGCTTCCGGCGTGTAGTGCACGCCTGACCTATTCAGGGGGACCCTACATTTCTCCACCCGATAGCGGAGGTCGAGAAATTTGCACCCCAGATCTCCGCAGAATCGTCTGAGTCTCTGGTTTAAGCCTTCTACTCGGCTCCAAACCAGAGGACCGCGATCGGTTCTGGGAACAATACTACAAATTGTTAGCTCTGATTCCACCCCGCGAGCGAGGCTTTCCGCCTTCACCAATTCAATGGATCAACAGAGACTGACTTCACATTTCCCAATGTTATCCGCTAGATTTTCACACATACATTTGGACATTATAGGGCTGCTACCATACTCTCCTGGACAACGTTATTTACTGATGATCATCAACCATTTCACCAGGTGGCCAGACATCATTGCGATTCAAGGTATATCCGTTGAATTGGTTGCAAAAGCATTACTGCACACTTGGCTCTCATGATTTGGTGTACCGCAAAACATAACTTCAGTTCGCGGAAAACCAGATTCTCAATGATATTCTCCTACCATGCAGCTGCAACCATCTCCACATTACAAGCTACCATCTGGTGAGTGGTAGTAGTAGTAGTAGCTTGATTAATCTGTAGATCTCTTTTTACAAGGATATAGGACATGTCTAAGTACTTACAAGTTTAGACCAATTTAAAATAAGCTAATTCGTGTACACATACATTTACAGACTTCTAGTTAGAGACAATCATTAGATTTACTCCAGGTATACAATACTTTTTTTTACAAATAACTTATTAAATAATGTAATGCCACACTGTTCACTCATATCTCACTAGCCATCATTGCACACACCATACACACATTGTTATGTAACACTTCACTCATGACACACACACAGGTGATCTCTGGACCATTTTCTGTACCACAACTTCCCATTTGCTATCCAGAAAAACTGAGTCAGCATCCCTCTATAATGAGTGAGATGTTGAGCTCAGAAAGAGGAAGAGGTGTTAGTATTGTGCAAAGCATACCTTTGGGGTAAGTTTTTCTAGAAAAGGAAAAAAAGAAGGAAAAAATAATGTGAAGGTGTTATGTGGAATGTTGGATGTTTAATAATCATTATTATTATTTATTTGTATAACATTATTTTATCAAACTCCTACTCTGTTTTATCTAAGTAGTCCTTGCAATGTATAAAATGTATTGCATAACAGGTACCTTGTAGCTCTCTTTTTAAATAAGTTTATTTTTGCAGTTTCTTTTATCTTGTGGCGCTGATAAACTCATCACCAGAAATATCGATTTATAAACAAACCATCTTTGCATTGTATTTCATCTCTCACTTCTTTGCTTCCCGCTATGTTAAAGTTCAGTTCTGTATGTGTTGTTCTGCCATGATGCGCAATAAATTATAGTTCTCAACATGTTGGTGTATTCTCTGGAGAAAACCACCCTGAATCCCCTACAGTGGTGACCCCGAGTTTCTTCATTATTCGTTTTCGCTTTCTGACAGTGCCCGCAATGACCGCGCCGGTTATTTTCGTGTGTTTTACCGCAACAGTGTTCAAACAATGACTTCGGCTCCACGCCTAACGCCCGATTTTGTGACAAATATGCACCGTGTTGCTGGGGATGTTCACCCACCAGGATTGCAACACGGTGTTTCTCCTTTGACGGCTCCCCTGGTGTTGCTCGATATTTTCGAGCCTGTAACAAGTGAGGTTATGAACACGCATGACTCTGGTTACCGAACGCCTTTGTTCCCTCCACCTCATGCGCCTACCTCCACCAACCGTGCCACCACTACTTACGGCTCTCGATGCAGTGCAGTACCAACGTCGAACTCCATTAATGTTTCATTGGACAACTTTCCATTGCCGGAGCAACAATTCTCGACACCCTACTCCGTGCAACCCCACGTTAACTACAGCCACGTGGTCGGCCCTGCCAGGCTCACGGGCCTTTCAGCTCAGCTTCCAACCGTGCTTGCTGCTACTTCTGTCCCACATCAATACGTCTCTTCCGACTTCGGCACATCAACCTGCAACATGAACAACAAGTGGTCTAGTGGGCCTAACGACACCATTCGTTCTACTACCATGCTCCAGTGCTCTGTGCCACAGCTCTCACCTTATCCGAACGTGATTTCGAGTGGAGTGACTATGAACAATGAACCTTTTTACCACTCACCCCATGTTCGGCATCACTATACACACGGTGCTTCAGTTCAGCCCACACCTCTGCCGCGTCCCTGCCACACGTGATTACGGCTCAGCTCTCATCGAGCTATCAGTGTGTTAACAGGATCCCAAAGTTCATGAATTATTTCTCACCTGTCACATCCGCACTGGCTCCAGTCAAGCTTCCGCAACTGTTATCGGCACAGCCGGGTGTTTCTTCCCCGTCAGCCATCCACGATGTGCCACCTTCCATGAAACACATCTCTCCTGTCGCATCCACACCGGCTCCTGTCGAGTTTCCGCATTCGTTTTCGGCACAAACCGGTGCCTCATCCACGTCGGCCTTCCACGACGTGACACGTCCTCCACCGTTATGTGCCACCTTCACTCTACCGCAGGGCCATTTCACAACTCCATCGCCCGCATCTCATGGTCGTGCGGTAGCGTTCTCGCTTCCCACGCCCGGGTTCCCGGGTTCGATTCCCGGCGGGGTCAGGGATTTTCTCTGCCTTGTGATGGCTGGGTGTTGTGTGCTGTCCTTAGGTTAGTTAGGTTTAAGTAGTTCTAAGTTCTAGGGGACATATGACCACAACAGTCGAGTCCCATAGTGCTCAGAGCCATTTGAACAACTGCATCGAGCTCTCCAACCGCGCCGCGAAGGCTCGAGAATGCTACTGCCGCCAATGCTTTGGACCTCACATCTGCTTCCGCACTTCACCTCCAGGCTCCTTCCACGACGCCATCACTTGCTAAACTACCGAAACTGCCTGCGTTCTCCATCGAGAAACTCGAATTCTGCTTCGCCTTAGTTGAGCAGATCTTTCAATATTATTCGCTTGATGGCCTCTCATGGTATGTTTGTCTCATGAACAGTCTCCACGACCATGCTGACTTGATTCGTGATTTAGTCACCACACCTCCTCGGGTAGACGTATATGCTTCTGTCAAGAGGACGATATTGGAATGTGTTACACGGATGTCGACTGAGAAGGTCCAACAACGCATCTACGAGCAACAACTTGGCAACTCGACTCCATCACTGCTGTGGTGCCGTCTCCGACTCCTCGTTAACAACCAGACCATGCCTAATAACACGCTCTTGTCAATCTGGATCAAGAAACTTCATCTTACTGTCCAAACTGCCATCTCTTGCCTCGAAGATCAAGCAACTGACGTACTTATCCGCGCCGCTGACCGAGCTCATTCCGCACTACGACACGAACTTCACACCCAGCGAACTGAACCCGCCAACAGCTTCGCCCTCCCCCTGCACGCTGCGTTAATTTGGACACCGGTAACCACTCACTGGCACCGCCGACGGCCTCGCCCCCTCCTGCACTCGACTCTTCGTCACGCACGGATCCTCGTCCTTTCCCCCTTGGCTGTGGGCTCTCTGCAGGATGCACATCCACATTACCCCTACTGCTACTTCCACACACATTTCGGTGGTGCAGCAAGGAACTGCAGACCGCCTTGCTGTTTCCCAAACGCCGGTCGCAGGTAGATTCAGGTGCTGCCTGCACACGAGACAGGCACCTCCCAGTGCTTCACTCAGTTCGTGAACGACCTGACATTTGTGGACGCTTATATGTCAAAGACATGTCTTCGGGACAACTGTTCTGCATTGACAAGGGTGCTTACGTGTCCCTACTGCCCACATCTCTAGCATCCAAGAACATTCGTTCCCACCACATGTCACTACAGGCCGTCAACTCCGTTAAACTGCAGGGCGTCGGTTCGACATCCCACTCTGTTATGCTCTCTCCGAACTGCAAGCTCGAGTGGACTTTCCTAGTCTGTAATATTGACGAACCAATCATAGGCATTGATTTCTTGCGCCACCACAAACTTTCCCCGGACATAGTGCGCTACACCGTGTATCGTCACCCGACAAACACTCACTTTCCCTGTGCTCCATCAAGCCCTCGCTCCCTGGGTGCATCTGTTTGTGCTCAACTAGTACACACATGCTCGTCGACTGCGCTACAAGAAATTACACACAAGTGCTTCATCGAGCAGGAACAGCTCGCTCGCCTACGCAATGAAAATTTCGAGCTAGCCCCCCCGGATCCACGAAAAGCAGTTCGAGCTCTCCTTTGCTCTCAAGCAATTAAAAACACTTCGACAAGGACAAATCAAGGTTAGTAAGTGCATCGCCTGTACAGACAATCCTACTTCCGTGTGCTCCTCATCCGTCACCTCTATCAACTGTGCTGCCGTCGCAATGTCGTACGCAGACGTGTGAAAACTAGGCCCCCGTATTGCTGTCACCACATGTACTGACAGCCCCATAGTGCCATGCCCTCTTCGCGCCACAGTTGTTGACTCTGATTTGTGTACCACTGCGCACGTGCGCCTCGCCTCACTTCAGCCTGGCCTGCCCCCAGTGGATGATCTTGAAAACTGTGAAACCGCTGCTCCTGCGTGACACTGTATGAACTCGATGAACTACACAGTGCACTCGTGCCTGAACGCAATTTACATGTTTCAACCGAGACCGTTCTGCCACCGGCTGCGCTCACGGCTGCTGTGCCTACTAACGATTCACGAACCCAACCGAACTTTCACTATTCCGGAGTTTGCGCTTTGGGCCGGCGGCCGTCTTGTTGCGCTGACTCCTGGGACATGTCGACACCTCGGCTTCCTTCAGAAAACCTGACCTACACCGAACGCAGTAATCCTGCTCCGCCTGACTCGCACAATGCGAGCAGTAAACAAGCAGCCTCCCATGCGTCAGGCAACATCGCTGTGGTTACTAACCTAACAATGCATCACGTACAGACCGTTCTAGACACCTTGAAAGCCGCAAGCATCGAAACCAACCCCCACAAACTATAACTGCAACAGCCTGCTGTCACCTTCCTTGGGTTCTGGGTATCGGCTGACTGTATCTCACCTCCACTGGAGAAAGTACAGTCCATCTTAGATCTACCAAGACCTTCTTCACTCAAAGAACTTCGGTGTTTTCTTGGTACCGTGAACTACTATCGAAAACACCTACCCCGAGCCGTGGAAATCCAAGCCCCTTAACCGACGCTTTGGCAGAACCCAGCCTGTGCTGTGGACACCAGAAATGACAAACTCTTTCTCAGAACTCAAGAAAGTCCTCGCCAAAGCCTGCACAAACGCGCAACCCCACCCCAATGTGCAACTTTTCATAACAACAGATGCCAGTGACTCTACCATCGGCGCCGTTCTCAGCCAGACAGTCGACGGCCAGACCTCGCCCCTGCACTTTTTCTCCCAACGCACAACTCAAATATTCCGCATTTGATCGCGTACTGCTGGCTGTGTACGTGGCGATCAAACATTTTCGAACGGATGTCGAGGGGCGCTCATTCTATATTCTCACAGACCACAACCCTTGGCAGCTGCTATAATGAACCCTCTGGCCGACCCTCCCCCACGTCTCTTCGATTATTTCGACTTCATATCACAATTCACCACCGATGTCAGGCACATAGAGGGTGCCGACAATATAGTTGCTGATTTTCTTTCCCGTGTCGATGCTGTATCTTCCCTTTTGGATCTTACTGCTCTCCCTGAACTCAAATCCTCTGACGAAGATACACAGAAATTAATCTCTGACCCAGCTTCTTCTCTACACCCTGTCCTTACCACCTTTCCCTGTATTTCCAGCGAAGTATGGTGCGATGACAGCATGGGCACACTCCCCCCCCCCCCCATTATCCCCACCACGCTCCGCCAAACTGTTTTCAAAGCTCTTCACAACTTGGCTCACCCTGGCATTTGGGCTTCATCCTGCCTAGTCGCGAAGCACTTCGATTGGCGAAATGTCAATAAAGACTCGCAACAGTGGGCACGCGAATGCCTTGCGTGTCAACGCAACAAGGTACACAAACACACTTCTCCCCCTCTCGGCACCTTCCCTATTCCCCCTGGGCGATTTCAGAACGTCCACATTGACATTGTGGGCCCTCTTCCCACCTCCAATGTTTTCCGCTACATACTTTCCACCATTGATCGTACTACTCGTTGGGTCAAAGCCGCCCGTCTTCCCAACATTACCACAGAAACTGTCACGCGTTCTTTCATTGAGTCGTGGGTATAGCGTTTCGGTTGTCCTGCGGTCATTACCACTGACCAGGGCTGTCAGTTCGAGTTAGCCCTGTTCAATCGTATTTGTCGTATCTGCAGAATCCGATGCATACACACGACTGCTTACCAATGGCCTCACTGAACGCTGGCATCGCACCCTCAAGGCGGCCCTCTGCTGCCACGACCCCTTATGGACTGAGGCCCTGCCGCTTGTACTGCTCGGTGCTCGTGCAACCTACAAGGAAAATGTCAAAGGGACAGCTGCAGAATACGTATATGGAGAAACCCTGGTCCTCCCAGGAGAACTCGTCTGTCCTCCTGCTTGTCACTCGCTTTCACCCCCTACCCTCGTTCATTGAACGTGTGAAATCTCACTTCTCCAACCTGCTGATTCCCCCCCGCCCTCCCCCCTGCCCCGTACGCTCACACACCTTCAACGGTCTATGTACCCACTTCCCTTTCCGACTGTAATTATGTCATGATCTGGGACGACTCTGTCCGAGCACCTATCCAGACCCCATACTCTGCCCTTATTGTGTGCTTCGACGATCCACGAACACGTTTGACATCCTGATAAAAAATTCCCCCGTCACTGTGTTGCTGAACAGACTCAAACCAACTCATGTTGAGCCTGAATCTACGCCATCACCTGACACGAGCGCTCCACTCCACCTAATCCCACACGACGGTCCACCTTTGCTCCCTCCCTCGAGCGATCACTCACAGTCTTGTGCATCTCAGAACTCCTCGTCGAGCTCATTACCGAGGTCCCCACCAACCACACTCTCTTGATTGAGCTCACAACCCCAAACTCACCACTACCTATGTCGAGCACGTCCCCACTCTCGCCTGCCTCACCGTGTCGAGGTTTTTCTCTCTCCGCTCCCCTGGTCAACACACCCTCACTCGAGGTGACAGTCCCTGTGCCCTCTGACATCATCCACGAAATTTTTATAATACTCAGGGACGATTTGCTATTTATCGTGTGTTTCTCATTTCCCAGTGATAATTCTGTAATACCATGCCACTTAATTAAGTGTTTCCCTCTGCCGCCTGACGTCGACCACGAAATGCTCCGGGCGTTCACAACACCTTCGGCTGACATTGTTGTGATTGCTCCATACAGGCCTGCCTCCTCCCGACACACACGGCCTGTACGACGACCGGCTCGCTTCCACAATTTCCATGTCAACTGGCCAATCCTCGCAGCTCGACGACTTCCAACACCACTACCAGAGGACTCCGTTGAGCTTACTATCATCGTCTACCTCGCACAACTCCACCTGACGCCGTGGTTACCCCTCCTCCGTTCTCTCAACAGTACTCCATACTGGGGGCGGGGGCTATGTGGCGCTGATAAACTCGTCACCAGAAATATCGATACATAAACAAACCATCTTTGTATTGTATTTCATCTCTGCCTTATTTGCTTCCCGCGGTGTTAAAGTTCAGTTCCGTGTGTGTTGTTCTGCCATGATGTGCAATAAAATATAGCTCTCAACATGTTGGTGTATCCTCTGGAGAAAACCACCCTGAATCCACCACACAAATATATGGATATTTCAAAATAAACACTCTATAGTGAATTAACACTGCTTGTTTTTATGTCTTATTAACACCTGTTTTCCTTAAGGCATGGTCTAAAATTACAAAGAGCATTAGATATAGGAAAATACTGATTTTTTAAAGACTGGGTTAAAGTTAACCTGAATGACAGTGTAACTTTGTACTTCTAACGGTGTCTTTTGGATGGCCAAGTAAAATGTTATTGCGTCCATTTGCTGTTAGGATGGGATGTGTGGGCGGTAGTTCTGGGTAGTGCAGAATGGGGAACACTGAAAACTTAGTTTTACCATTTAATAATAAAGACGGTGCGACAATGCATCACGCGCGTCTTGTAGCCTGTCATCACTGTGTCAAGAGCGATACATGTTCGCGACTGGCCGGTCTCATACTGCTCTTCGTAGCTGGTGGCTGTGTACATGTCACGGCGCGCAACTCAGATTGCATTTCCCGTCAGCATTCCGCGTGATAAGCGCACAGCGCGGCGGATCTTCCGCTGTCCGCTACGACCGTACAATTCTACCATTACAATCACTCTCCCTCATGAAAACGAGTTACCGAAGGTTGGTCGAGACAACCTTCTGGGCGTCATGCATTTGTCTCGCCAGTTGGGGGGTTCTTCAACATTTATTCTGTTGGCAGACACAGTGACGATGGGCACTGACGAGCGGGCTTTCAGGACAACAATTTCATACATTACATAGGCTGTACATACAAGAGACATCAATAAAAGCACAAAGAACACAACACTGACAATCAAATATGGATTAGCATTACTGAAATATTCAATAGACCTAATTTTAGTTGCTACTTCTAAGAAATTTAACTCATTAGTAGTGTTTATTACACTTTCATGGTTATCCGCAATTAAATTGTCATCCTCGGGTAAGCTGGACAGAGAATGATTTGCATAGGTCAGTAAGTATGATTCATTGTAATAAACAGGTAACATCCTTGTTAAAGGGAATTTTGCATCTGCATGAAAGGTGGTTGGTAATACAGAAGGCATTTCAAACAGATCACATGATAAATCACAGTGTGTAACATTCATAATTAATCCCCTACCAGTTAATTTGAATGTGAAAGGTAGTTCAGGTGTGTCAAACGTTTTACATGTGAATGTGATTTCGAGAGTCGAGTTAAACGAATATATTATACCTTCAGAATATCTTTTAAGGAATGGTTGATGAAGATGCATCAAAATCCAAGGGCAATCACCGCGAGGTGGACTGTTCATAAACAAATCTTTCTCACAACTGTACATTCTAGTATCTAAGAATACTGCCGTCTCTGGGCAATTTGGCTTATGACTATATTTACACTTACGAACATCATGTTCATTCAGGGATACAAAATATCTTCTATCTTTACTGATTAATAAATAATCCTTTAGCTGATACATTGCACGAATACCTACTTGGCTCCATTTCACAGGATAAGTACGAATTTTATACATTTCAAAATTATGCTTGGATCTGGCAATCGGTATAGAAACAATTACAGTTAATTGATCTTCAATCATTAAAGAATATGTGGTAGTTAATCTGTAATAAGCATATAAATTGTAGGAATTGACAGGGTAAATCATGGTAGATGATGCATCTAGCTTACGTTCAATCAACGTCTGTAAAAATTGGTCTGGATGCAATAAAACACTATTCAAGCAATCATTTGAACTAGTTTCTAAGGCTATTCTTAAATTGAGAGCATCAAATTTAACGTTTAATAAACTGTCAGTAATTCTTAACAGTAGGGTGTTTAAATCTAAATGTGCACTCACAGCTTGAAGAATTGCATATAATTCATGGATGGTTGCATTCATTTCACCACAAATTGTGTTAAAATGTGTACTGAACTCTTTCACAATTTGTTCAATAAACAATGTGTTGTTAGTAACAGTCTTTTGCATATTTCTTAACACAATTATTTCATTAGAAAGGTTAATTGAATTTGTGTTAGACTGCTGCTCGAGAGCTAGTATTTTTATCCTTTATGTCCAATAGATCTTGGCTAGTTAAGGTACCAAATACAGTACGAAGAACTCTGCCTCCAAAATCAAACCAGGCACGTTTACGCCTAATCGAGCTTTTATGTGGCAAGAGTTTTAAGAAACAGTTAATCTCTTGCTCATAGCTAGATTGGACTCTACTTGCATTTTTGCAGTAATCCAGTTGTTATACCAAGAGGTTCCAGTTTCCAAGACTGTATCATTATTCTAAATTGAACGGATCAAATCAATTTATTTTTTAACAGACTTAAATTGTTGGTGAATCTCAGACAAATTGTATTTAAGCAAAATTGTAGCACTGGGCACTGATTTTTTTTTTTTTTTTTTTTTTTTTTTTTTTTTTTTTTTTTTTTTTTTAAGGGCGCTCAACTACTGAGGTCATTAGCACCCAGTCACAATTGTTAGAGCACATAGAATCTAGTAAAACTCAAGGGGGGGGGGACACCAGAAAGTTCTTACAAAGAGGCAGATAAAATAAGTGAAAGAGTTAGATGTCTTTGGACAATCCAGTCAAAGTAATGAAACGAAGAACACGAGCAGCTGCTCAAGCGTCATCCGCTAAAATATCCTGTATAGTAGATGGCAGAGACAGGACAACACGAAATTGACTAAAACGGGGATACGACAATAAAACATGGCGCACTGTTAATGCATGACCACAAGGGCACTGCGAGGCTGGGTCACCGGAGAGCAGGTAGCGGTGGCTAAACCGGCAATGCCCAATCCACAACCTGGTCAGAAGGACCTCTTCTTGCCGAGATGGTCGGGAGGAGGTTGTCCAAGCAGTTGGGAACGGTTTGACTGTCCGGAGCTTGTTTCCTTGAAGTGAGGACCAAGTATCCCACCACAACGACACAAGCCCCTTACAAACAACCCCACTAACGTCAGATGACGAGACACAATGGGAGGCTGGCCGAGGCAGGAGGACTGCAGCCTTGGCTGCAGCATCAGCAGCCTCATTCCCAGGCACTCCTACATGGCCGGGAACCCACAGAAAACTGACAGGAGAGCCACCCTCAGCGAAAGAATGGAGGGACTGCTGGATCCGTTGCACCGGATATGGAGCTCCAAGGCTCTGAAGAGCACTAAGTGAATCAGAGCAGAGTACATACGATGAATGGCGGTGGCGGCGGGCATACTGAACGGCCTGATGGAGAGCAAAAAGCTCGGCCGTAAAGCTGGAACATTGGTCGAGGAGTAGGTATTTAAAGGTGACGGCCCCGATGACAAAGGCACAGCCGACACCATTGTCAGTTTTGGAGCCATCAGTGTAAATAAAGGTGTGACTGGCAAGTCGCGCACGAAGTTCGACGAACCGTGAGTAGTACACTGCAGCCGGAGTACCCTCCTTCGGGAGCGAGCTGAGGTCGAGATAAACATGAACCGGAGCCTGGAGCCAAGGTGGTGTCGGGCTCTCACCCTCTCTGAAGGTGGTAAGGAGGGCAGAATCCAATTGTTGAAGCAGGCGACGAAAGCGGACTCCAGGGGGCAGCAGGGCAGACACATACAACCCGTACTGACGGTCGAGAGAATCGGCGGAGAAGGACTGATAAGAGGGGTGGTCGGGCATTGACAACAGCCAGCAGGCATACCGACAAAGCAGTACGTCGCGCCGGTAGGTTAATGGTAATTCGGCAGCTTCAGCATAAAGACTCGACGGGACTAGTGTAGAAAGCTCCGGTCGCAAGACGTAACCCCCTATGGTGGATGGAGTTGAGACGGCGTAAGAGGGATGGCCGAGTAGACGAGGCTCCTATAATCCAGCTTTGATCGGACTATGGACCGATACAAGCGAAGCAGGACAGTGCGATCCGCTCCCCAAGATGAACCACTAAAAACTCTGAGGACATTAAGGAAACGTGTACAACGAGCAGCCAAATAAGAGATGTGCGGAGACCAACAAAGTTTCCTTTCCAGTGTGAGCCCTAGAAACTTAGTTGTTTCCATGAATGGGAGAACAATGGGACAGAGGTGTAAGGATGGCGGAAGGAACGCTTTATATCGCCAAAAGTTGATGCAAACCGTCTTCTCTTCAGAGAACCGGAAGCCATTTGCCACACTCCATGAGTATAGGCTGTCTAGACAACGCTGAAGGCAGCGCTCCAGGAGGCATGTTCGCTGGGCACTGCAGTAGATCGCGAAGTCTTCGACACAAAGAGAGCCTGAGACATTAGGTGGAATGCAATCCATAATTGGATTGATCGCTATGGCAAAAAGGGCTACGCTCAGGACGGAACCCTGAGGCACTCCGTTCTCCTGGAGGAAGACGTCGGACAATACGGAACCCACACGTACCCTAAACTTTCGATCTGTTAAAAAGGAATCAATAAAAAGGGGCAGGCGACCACGAAAACCCACCTGTGCATAGTGCAGAGGATACCTCCTCTCCAACAGGTATCATAAGCCTTCTCCAAATCGAAGAACACGGCGACCGTGTAAAAAGTTGTTCGTGATGAACGTCGACAAGCTCACAAGGTGATCAACAGCGGAGCGGCGGCGACGAAAGCCGCATTGAACATTGGTAAGTAGCTGTCGAGATTCAAGAATCCAAACTAACCGAGCGTTAACCATATGCTCCATCACCTTACAGACACAGCTTGTAAGAGAAATGGGGCGGTAACTAGAAGGAAGGTGTCTATCCTTCCCGGGTTTGGGTATAGGAACAACGACGGTGTCACGCCAACGCATGGGGACTTGACCTTCGGTCCAGATGCGATTGTAGGTACGAAGAAGGAAGCTTTTGCCTGCCGGAGAAAGGTGTGCCAGCATCTGAACGTGAATGGCATCTGGCCTCGGAGCAGAGGACCGGGACAGTGCAAGTGCACGTTCGAGTTCCCGCATAGTAAATGGGGCATTATAATTTTCCAGATTCAGCGAGTGGAAGGAAGGTCGCCGAGCCTCTTCTGCATCTTTCCTGGGAAGGAAGGCAGGGTGGTAATGGGCAGAGTTTGAAACCTCCGCGAAAAAGCGGCCGAAGGCATTGGAGATATCCACAGGATCAACAAGGACCTCACCACCTGAAGTCAGGCCAGGTACCGAGGAGTGGGCCTTAATGCCCGACAGCCGGCGCAGGCCACCCCAGACGACAGAAGAGGGAGTAAAACTGTTAAAGGAGCTGGTGAAAGAGGCCCAACAAGCTTTTTTGCTGTCTTTGATGACTCGACGACATTGCGCTCGAAGTAGTTTGTATCCAATACAATTCGCCAACGTAGGATGGCGGCGAAAGGTGCGTAAAGCACGTCGTCGAGCACGGATAGCGTCTCAACAAGCCTCATTCCACCAGGGGACGGAAACGCGACGTAAAGAAGAGGCAGTACGAGGAATGGAACGTTTGGCAGCATTGATGATAACAGCCGTGAGGTATTCGACCTGACTGTCACAACTGAGAAAATCGTGGTCCGGAAAGGTCGCCAGGGAGGAGTAAAGTCCCCAGTCAGCTTTCGGTATGTTCCAGCTCGAAGGACGTGGGGATGGGGTGTGGTGCAGGAGACGAACGACACAGGGGAAGTGGTCGCTCGAATAGGTGTCAGAAAGGACATACCACTCGAACCGATGGGCAAGAGTGGTAGAACAGATCGAGAGGTCCAAGTGGGAGTAGGTATGAGTAGAGTCCGAGAGGAAAGTCGGGGCGCCGGTATTGAGGCAGGCAAGATCAAGATGGTTGAAGACATCTGCCAAGAGGGAGCCTCTCTGACAGGATGCAGGAGAGCCGCAAAGGGGATGATGGGCATTGAAGTCGCCAAACAATAAAAACGGCGGAGGAAGCTGAACAATCAGGTGCATCATGTCAGCCCGACTAACTGCGGATGCCGATGGAGTGTAGACGGTACAAACAGAAAAAGTAAAGGCAGAAAGAGTAATACGGACAGCTATTGCTTGGAGTGGGGTGGTCAATGGGAGGGGATGGTAATAGACATCGTCCCGAACGAGCAACATGACCCCACCATGAGCTGGAATATCGTCCACAGGGGGGAGGTCAGACCACTCCGAGGTATAGTGGGTAAATGCAATATGTCAGTTGGGCGCAACTTGGTTTCCTGGAGACCAAGGACGAGCGGACAGTGCAGGTGGAGGAGCAGTTGTAATTCCTCCCGATTAGATCGAATACCTCTTATGTTCCAATGTAAGAAAGCCATCGCTAGTCAGAAAAGAGGGCGAACGAAACGGGTGAAGAGCTGGTCACCTCAATGGCCGCGGAGGGCCAGGTGTCGAGGGAACAACGCTACAACCGGCGGGAGGCGGCCGCTTTCCCGGGTTGCGTAGGAGGGGCAGCATCATTCGCCGACGAGAGGCCAGCTGAGTGCCTGGCAGCAGAGCGTCCCGGCGAAACTGAGGACGGCCGGGAGCAGCGACTCATGGATTGAGCGTCAGACGAAACGCGCCGGGGTGGAGAGGGGGATAAAGATTTCTTCTTGGAGGCCTTCTTGGAAGGCCGATGAGGCATGGGGATGGTGGGCTGGACCCGAAGAAGGTCCTCACGCGCGGGGTCCGTTTTGGAACACCGGACCTCGGAAGCCGGGGTCTGGAACGTTTCCCCGATGGATGCCTGAGAAGAGGATCGTTTCTCAGGCAGCGGAGGGGGAGGAGGAGGAAGGGTGGCCCCCGGGGCAGAGGGGGCAGGGGCCGCAAGGGAGGAGGATTGGGAAGGGAGGGATTTGGGAGGCGGAGGCATAGACCTCGGATGGGGTGAGGAGGTGGAGGGGGGACAGGATAGGGATGAGGAGACTGTGGAAGGAGTGGACACGACTGAGGCAAACAAAGTTGTCAACGTCACGGGATGGAGGCGGTCATACTTCCTCCTGGCCTCAGAATAAGAGAGACGATCCAAAGTTTTTAATTCTTGAATCTTCTTCTCCTTCTGATACGCGGGGCAATCTAAAGATCTAGGCGAGTGGATGCCAGGACAATTGACGCACCAAGGTGGTGGGGTGCAGGTATGTTCTTCACGAAGAGGATGTCCACAATCGCCACAAAGGGGCTCAGCCTCACACCGTGACGACATGTGCCCAAAGCGCAAACACCGAAAGCAGCGCATAGGAGGCGGGACGTAAGGTCGCACGTCACACCGGTAGCACATCACCTTTACCTTCTCTGGGAGAGCGTCCCCCTCGAAGGCGAGGATAAAGGCTCTGGTGTCGATGCGATGGTCTTTGGGGCCGTGCTGAACTCGCCGGACGAAATGCACGCCTCGGCGCTCCAGGTTGGCCCTGAGCTCCTCATCAGATTGCAGCAGGAGGTCCCGATGAAAAATAACCCCCTGCGTCCTATTCAGAGCCAGATGTGGCACAATAGACACTGGGATGTCCCCTAGTCGGTCGCACGCCTGGAGCGCCACCGACTGTGTGGCGGAGGTGGTCTTTATAAGAATGGACCCCGAACGCATTTTACTGAGAGCCTCGATTTCCCCGAAGATGTCCTCGATGTGCTGGACAAAGAACATGGGCTTGGAGGAGGCGAACGTCTCCCCATCGGTCCGAGAACAGACTAAATAGCGGGGGAAGTACCTCGCCCCAAGCCGGCGGGCCTGTCCTTCCTCCCAGGGAGTGGCCAAGGGGGAAAGGGCAGGAGAACCAGAACCAGAGACAGTACCTTTCTTTTTAAAAGACTCGGCCGCAGAGCGACCTGATACATGTTGACGTTTCATGTGCGAAACGTCCGCCCCGATACCACCCACTCCGACCAGGGGCTCTCCCCACGGGCGCCACCCAGCCTCAGCAAGGGCCACCTGGCAGGATGACCGTTGCTGGGACTCCCGATGCCCCAAGGAGATGGGCATCTACTCCTTGGCCGACGTGGGGAGGGTGCAGCTCAGGTATCGGCAGTACGATCCCTGTGGTGTCAGGGGGCTATAACCTAGAGGGTACATGACGACCCCACCACAACGGGCTGGCTACCGTGCTGGATTTCAGGTGCCATGGAAAGTTCATCATGATCGTAGGTGCAGATGGGGACGCACTATGGGCATAACTTGTGCAACCCATCAGGCGTTTAGGCCCAATTTGAGGAATAGTGGGAGTGGTTACAACGCCGTTACAATGCTGAGTGCCAAGGTCTTAGTGCACTGAGGACCTATGATACACCACGTAAGGCGTCCTTCGCCAAAAGGCTCATACTTCTGTAGAATTTTGAAAAAAGGAGGTCAAACCCCAAGGGGGACCATCACATGGAAGGCCGAAACAGTTGAAACTCCTTTTAGTCGCCTCTTACGACAGGCAGGAATACCTCGGGCCTATGCTTACCCCTGAACCCGCAGGGGGGACTGGGCATTGAGACTACCATGTCTGATTGTGGTTCAAACAACACACCTGCATTCTGTGATACTACGTCTACAGCATTAATGGAACACACTAACATAACAAAGAATGGAATTACAGTAAACATGGTGAATAAGTTCTACACACTAGAATTAACAATGAATATGAAGAAATATGCATCTTCGACGACCTGTGGAACAGATGTTATTCACACTTGAGCACCTTGCGCAATAGCTGCGATTTTATGTTGCACAGCACATTCACATATGCACTCGGCTAAATGCAACACACCTTGCATACACTCACACTACACACGCTTACGGAGGTTGTAAGTATGCCTTAGGCTGGATCGCTGGGTTGGCGGCGGTGACGCCTCAGGCTCGAAGTCTGGACTGTGAACTTGCGGTGCTCGGCTCCTGGATTTTGGAGCAGCTGGTCTGCTCCGCGGTCGGTCCTTGTCATCATCCTGCGTTGCTACAGGGGATCTACCTAGGTAGGGCTTTATATGGTTGACATGGACGACAAGGCGGTTGGAGCTTTAGAGTGACAAGTGACACCACCTCCAATATCCGGTATGGTCCCTTCCAAAACTTCTTAAACTTTTTGACCTGCGACTTCTTTAGCACTACGTTGCTCAGATAGACAAAGTCTGCCACTCGATACTGCGGCGCGACTGCTTGGCAATCATGTTGCTTGGCTTGCTGAAGGAAGGACTGGTGATTCCGCTGTTTCACTCCCCTCCATGCGTCCTTCAGTTTGCGAGCTAACTCCCTTCTCTGTTCATCGCTGATTTCAGCTGTCGATCGTGCAAAGTCCAAGGGTGAACGCATTTTCCGTCCATATACAATTTCATAGGGACTGAGGCCCGTTGATGAGTGCATTTCAGCGTTGTAGGCATTTACAACATATGGAAGACAGATGTCCCAATTATCGTGTATGCTGCTTACATAGTGGCTAAGCATTTTAATGATGGTTCTGTGTACTCTCTCGACGCGACCATTACCTTCAGGGTGTGCTGGTGTGGTTCTCAACTGCGTTATTTGCATCAGCTTACATGTTTGTTTAAGTAAATCACTCATAAAATTCGTCCCTTGGTCACTGATAATGCCTAATGGAGATCCAAACTTTAGAATCCATTCCTTCGCAAGAACTTTAGCTATGCTTTCAGCACTTTGATCAGGTATTGGTACCATCATAAGATATCTGGAGAAATTATCTAATATCGTCAATATGTACTTGTTCCCATCCTTAGTCTTCGGCAGGGGACCGACGACGTCTAACCCAATTCTTTCAAAAGGTTCACTAGTCTCCGGCAGTTCTTGTAATGGTGCCTTAGTTCTTCCCGAATTATTCAGTCTGTTGCAGGAATCACATTGTGAAACAATCTCAAATACGTCAGCCTTTCGACTTGGCCACCAATACTTTTCAGCTACTTTGATATTCATTGCCTTTTTATCGCAGTTTCCTGATAGTAAGGAATCATGTTGTTCAATTAGGACTTGCTATCTCATGCTTTCTGGAATAACTAGGCGATTCCCTTTGTTAGTAACTTTGTACAGCAATCTATCTATCTGTTGATCATTTTTCCATATTTCACATTGTGGATCTTCTTCTTGGGCTGCTCTTAATTCCTCCTCACGGCTTATGATGACACATCGCATCAGGATTTACATGTTGTTTCCCAGGATGATGGATAACTGTGAACTGGTAAGCGCTCAGTTCTAATGCCCATCTTGTTAGTCTCGAACTGGGATCCTTTAAGCTCAACAGCCATTTAAGTGCGGCATGGTCTGTGATTACAGTGAATTCTCTTCCTGTTAAGAAACATCTGTTTTGTTTGATACAAAAGACCAGAGCACAAAGTCCCTTGGTAGAGTAGTTACATTCCGCCTTATTTAATTGCCAAGAAGCAAATGATACTGGACGTTCTTGACCATCAAATTCTTGGGACAAAATAGCACCAACTGCAAGATTTGAAGCATCGGTGGAGAGGATGAAGGGCTTACTGAAATCCGAATAGGCCAAAACTGGAGCTGTGGTTAGAGCAGTTTTCAGTTTTTCCATTGCATTTTTGCATTCTGTTGACCAATTGAATGTGGCTCCTTTTTTAAGTAACTGTGTCATTGGCCTTGCGATATCTGCATAATGGGCTATGAAGCGACGATAGAAATTTGATAAACCCAAAAATGATTTTAGTTCTTTGACTGTTTGTGGTTCAGGAAAAGTTTTGACAGCTTCGATTAATTTTGGATCAGGGTGGTCACCTTCACTGGTTATAACATGTCCAAGGTACTTCACTTCACTTTGTGCGAAGGAGACATTTATCTATTGATAAAGACAAGTTCGCACTTCTGATACACTCAGATACTGCTTGAAGTCTCTCAGTGAGTTGCCTCATGTTTTCACCAAAAATTATCACATAGTCAAGGCATACAAGAGCTTGTGTTGGGGTGAGCCCACGTAAAACAGAATCCATTAGGCGTTGGATGGTATCTGGGTCGTTACATAGTCCAAAGGGCATACGGAGATATTTGTACACTCCTGTTGCAGTTACAAATGAAGTTTTTGCTTGATCATCTGGATTCACTGTTAATTGGTGATATCCGCTAGTTTGATCACAGACTGAGAATATGCAACATCTGCCCAAATAGTCCAGGATTTCTACCAAGTTTGGTAACGGGTAAATGTCTGGTGTGGTGACGGCATTTAAAGCTCGGTAATCAACGCAAAATCGGAACTGTGGGTCGCCCGAAACAGATTTCTTCTTTATTAGGACCACTGGTGATGACCATGGTGGATCAACAGGATCTCTTGGTTTAATAATTCCGGCCTCTATTTGTTCCTTGACCATATCTTCGACCAATTCTCTTTGACTGAATGGAATTCGGTAAGGCTTCTGCGTGATTGGTGCTGCATTTCCAGTGTGTATGCGATGCTGAACTAAGTGTGTAACACGTAAATTTAAACGTTCTCTGAAAAGATCTGAATACTCTAACAAAACAGGTGCTAAAATCTTCTGATCATCAGCTGACAAATGTTCAATCTTCTTCAAAATTCTGTTCTTTAATTCGATTTCATTTTCAGCTCCTTGTTTCAATATCACTACAAAAATCTGTTTTCGTGACTGCTACATCTGCTGCTTCATTTGGAATCGGTATTACGCCATCTTTACTCATGCTCGACACTTCAGCAACCTTTGTTCCTCGTGGCAAAACGACATCTGTATTGCTCATATTCGTTATTGTTATTGGGACTCTCGCCACGCTCGGCCTCACCATTATAGCTACGCCTATAATTCGGGCAACATAACAATGCATTGTGTCCAATAATTCACAATTTTCCAACCGTTCGGTCGACAACAGTGGTGACTTTACTTCAACATGGATTGTCTTTCCTGTTCCTCGAGGAACTTGCTGTGGCTGAGTAATTTGTACTTCGGCTCGGAGGGTTCCAGCTGATGCGTCGGTCGGGGTGACAGGTCCTTCGACGTCAGAACTTTGGCTCCTTTGAGTGCGACATGAAGAATGATTTTCCAGGTTGTAATTGTTACGACGTAGTCTGATCCTTTCTTCTGCGACAAATATCTCTGCCCCGTTAGCGGATAAGAAATCAAATCCAAGGACACCATCGTAGCGAGTTTTATTGTTAGAAACCACTTGCTCCGTTGCTGTGTATTTGTCCTGGCCTAGGCACAATTCTACGTCAACTTCTCCATAGTTACGTAGTTTCCCACCGTTCAGCCCCTGCACTTTAAACATTGGTGGTCTCAGCTTGTCCCTTTCGTCTATAGAACACCACATCAATTAGGTCTGTGCTCCCATGTCGATCAATAATTTAATATTTTTTCCGCGATAAACAGCACCTATCACGAAGTCATTATCGAATTGATTTTCAGCTGCACTAACAGGAATCACTGCCTCCGGCAAGGGGCGGACGCTGAGGTGGCACGTACGCATGGAGGTAAAAATAAGAGGAGTTGTCATGACGTCACAAACTTGAAGCCGACCCAAGTGAAGATCCGCCATGTTAGCTACCCCAAAACATTCGCTTCTGGTGGTTTGATTCCGTGTAGTCGTGAAGTGTTTTGATAAAAAATGCCGGCTTGCGTCGCTTACTGGTGTTCTAATCGTTGTGATTGTAGTCTAAAGTTTAAACAAATCACATTTCATTCGTAAGTGGGCTTATTTAAGCGATATTTTCTTATATATACTTGAAATTCTGATGCACTGTAAAGTTTTACAGTATAGTCTTATTTCTGTGATTTGACTTTAGATTTCCTATCAATCCAACGCGAAGAGCTCTCTGAAGGTGAGCAATACACTTGGTTTTCATCGTTTGGTTATTCCCAAGTAACTGAAAAGTCCTGGCTAGAAATATCCTGGAAATGAGGACTAAGGTTTTAAAATGCAATAATTTAATATACTACATTTAGTTAATTAAATCTTCAGTAAAATGTGTGGAACACCTGTTACAGTGGTTAAATTATAAAGGGTTACATATTTGTTAAAGCAAAGTTCCCTATCTAAGACCAGTCTTAGATAATTACACTAATCACTGTGTTGTCGTGTTACCCTGTAAATTGCTGTTATTTGCCACACTGAATGTCATTTGGTAGGTACAAATTAAAAACGAAGCAGATGTGTAAACTACAATGGGCCTGACAATCTTAATTCACTTCTTTTCCTTCGTAATTTAACGAATCTTTCACTTTGTTGACATGACAGCGTGTTTATTCCATGCCTGCATACATCTAAGGGACACCAAAGGAAACTAGGTAAATTTTTTGCAAACTGGAACATTTAAAATTTGCATTTGACTTGAAAATACAACGAATACAAATCGGTGCCTGTAAACTATCAATCATTGCTTTTGGCGTTCTGGCTTTATCAATTATCGACACAAACACAATGAAAGTGAGTAGAAATGGATTACGAAAGCACGCTTTTCATAGCACATGCTTCTCTTCACGGTTATTCGAAGTGTTTAAGCAAAAATGAATTACTGTACTGAGGCCCGAAGCGTCATATTTTCGTGTCGTATTACTGTATCGAATACGCATTTAAGACCAGAAAAACGTTTGAAGTTGCGTTCCTTATGCTTCGTTGTTCACTAAACCAGTGTAACATTTACTATATAAAACGAATATCGCGTGTACACGACAGAAATAACGAACAAGAAGCAATTGCAAACACTCGTCTGCTAATGTTTTGGGGGATCCAAGATGGCGGCAGGCCCCGCCCACTGGCTTCAAAACAACGTACAGCGTAAGTCTGCAGCGCCATCTCCTCTTATTCTACCTCCATGCACGTACGTCCCCGCACTCGTTTAAAGATTTGCCGAGTTTGTGTGTGTGTGTGTGTGTGTTTTTTTTTTTTTTTTTTTTTTTCGACAGTTCCTCGCTAAGTGACCCTGTATCCCACAGTTGAGACAGATCCTCTTCTCCTTACAGTCCTTGCGCTTCTGACCGGGCCTATTGCGTTGGTAACATTCCACATTTGCGTTGAACACGCGACGTTCTTCTTTTAGCATGTCATTTGGACGTCATAATGCTTCGACAAAACCAACAGCTGCCTCTACTGCTTCTTGCGATGTTTTACAGCGTGTGAGCCTGACTGCCTTGTTTACTTCTTCCCCATACGACCCATGGATGAATGTGTCAAGTGCTCTCTGATCGGCTTCGAAAAGCTGGATCCGGTTCTCATTTTCGTCCTCTACAAGCTCGTAAATCTGAGCATTTATGTTTCGGATTCCATCAGCGAATTGCTCGATAGATTCGTCACGCCGCATGCGCAAACTATGAAGTTGCTCACGGTAGAAGCTGATTATATTTTTGCGTTTGAACCTCTGAACCACTACCGTTTTAAAATCATTGTAAACTTCTGTTTTCAAGCAAATCGGCTCCGCGCTAATGAAATCTTGTGCGGCTCCTTGGATTCTCAATTTACCAACTGTTAGCTTATCTGAATCAGTCCACGAACCCAACAGACCTGCGCCTTCCAGTCTCCGAAAAAATACTTTCACATCTTCCTCAGGTTTTCCACTGAACACAGCTGCAGATGGCAACCGTCAAAAATTCTTTATTGGAACAGAAGTGCCGTCACGTCACAAATAAACTGGGAGGCTACGCTCGCTTTTATCTGCTTTTAATTGTTGAATCCCTCTTCGTAGTTCTTCTATAGCGGTTTGTAGATCGGACGTGTTACTCGCGTTTGCGTCTACCATTTTGAATGCAGTCTATACCGGTCACTCAATACAGTTGTTGTGGTCTTCAGTCCTGAGACTGCTTTGATACAGCTCTCCATGCTACTCTATCCTGTACAAGCTTCTTCATCTCCCAGTACTTACTGCAACCTACATCCTTCTGAATCTGCTTGTGTATTCATCTCTTGGTCTCCCTCTACGAATTTTACCCTCCACGCTGCCCTCCAATGCTAAATTTGTGATCCCTTGATGCCTCAGAACATGTCCTACCAACCGGTCCCATCAACTTCTCAAGTTGTGCCACAAACTCCTCTTATCCCCAGTTCTAACCAATACCTCCTCATTACTTATGTGATCTACCCATCTAATCTTCAGCATTCTTCTGTAGCACCACATTTCGAAAGCTTCTATTCTCTTCTTGTCCAAACTATTTATCGTCCATGTTTCACTTCCATACATGGCTACACTCCATACAAATACTTTCAGAAACGACTTCCTGACACTTAAATCTATACTCAATGTTAACAAATTTTTCTTCTTCAGAAACGCTTTCCTTGCCATTGCCAGTCTACATTTTACATTCTCTCTACTTCGACCATCATCAGTTATTTTGCTCCCCAAATAGCAAAACTCCTTGACTACTTTAAGTGTCTCATTTCCTAATCTAATTCCCTCAGCATCACCCGACTTAATTCGACTACATTCCATTATCCTCGTTTTGCTTTTGTTGATGTTCATCTTATACCATCCTTTCAAGGCACTATTCATTCCGTTCAGCTGCTCTTGCAAGTCCTTTGCTGTCTCTGACATCATTACAATGTCATCGGCAAACCTCAAAGTTTTTATTTCTTCTCCATGGATTTTAATACCTACTCCGAACTTTTCTTTTGTTTCCTTTGCTACTTGCTGAATATACAGATTGAATAGCATCGGGGAGAGGCTACAATCCTGTCTCACTCCCTTCCCAACCACTGCTTCCCTTTCATGCCCCTCGCCTCTTATAACTGCCATCTGGTTTCTGTACAAATTGTAAATAGCCTTTCGCTCCCTGTATTTACCCCTGCGACCTTCAGAATTTGAAAGAGAGTATTCCAGTCAACATAGTCAAAAGCTTTCTCTAAGTCTACAAATGCTAGAAACGTAGGTTTGCCTTTCCTTAATCTATTTTCTAAGATAAGTCGTAGGGTCAGTATTGCCTCACGTGTTCCAACATTTTTGCAGACTCCAACATGATCTTCACCGAGGTCAGCTTCTACCAGTTTTTCCACTCGTCTGTAAAGAATTCGCGTTAGTATTATGCAACTGTGACTTATTAAACTGATAGTTCGGTAATTTTCACATGTGTCAACACCTGCTTTCTTTGGGATTGGGATTATTATATTGTTCTTGAAGTCTGAGGGTATTTCGCCTGTCTCATACATCTTTCTCACCAGATGGTAGAGTTTTGTCAGGACTGGCTCACCCAAGGCCGTCAGTAGTTCCAATGGAATGTTGTCTACTCCTGGGGCCTTGTTTCGACTCAGGTCTTTCAGTGCTCTGTTAAACTCTTCACGCAGTATTGTATCTCCCATTTCATCTTCATCTACATTCTCTTCCATTTCCATAATATTGTCCTCAAGTACATCGCCCTTGTATAGACCCTCTATATACTCCTTCCACCTTTCTGCTTTCCCTTCTTTGCTTAGCACTGGGTTGCCATCTGAGCTCTTGATATTCATACAAGTTGTTCTCTTTTCTCCAAAGGTCTCTTTAATTTTCCTGTAGGCAGTATCTATCTTCCCCGTAGTGAGATAAGCCTCTACATCCTTATATTTTTCCTCTAGCCATCCCTGCTTAGTCATTTTGCACTTCCTGTCGATCTCATTTTTGAGACGTTTGTATTCCCTTTTGTCTGCTTCATTTACTGAATTTTTATATTTTCTCCTTTCATCAATTAAATTCAATATTTCTTCTGTTACTCAAGGATTTGTAGTAGCCCTCGTCTTTTTACCTACTTGATCCTCTGCTGCTTCACTACTTCATCCCTCAGAACTACCCATTCTTCTTCTACTGTACTTCTTTCCCCCATTCCTGTCAATTGTTCCCTTACGCTCTCCCTGAAACTCTGTACAACCTCTGGTTCTTTCAGTTTATCCAGGTCCCATCTCCTTAAATTCCCACCTTTTTGCAGTTTCTTCAGTTTTAATCTACAGGTCATAACCAATAGATTGTGGTCAGAGTCCACATCTGCCCCTGGAAATGTCTTACAATTTAAAACCTGGTTCCTAAATCTGTGTCTCACCATTATATAATCTATCTGATACCTTTTAGTATCTCCAGGGTTCTTCCATGTATACAACCTTCTATCATGATTCTTAAACCAAGTGTTAGCTATGATTAAGTTGTGCTCTGTGCAAAATTCTACCAAGCGGCTTCCTCTTTCATTTCTTAGCCCCAATCCATATTCACCTACTACGCTTCCTTCTCTCCCTTTTCCTACACTCGAATTCCAGTCACCCATGACTATTAAATTTTCGTCTCCCTTCACAATCTGAATAATTTCTTTTATTTCATCATACATTTCTTCAATTTCTTCGTCATCTGCAGAGCTAGTTGGCATATAAACTTGTACTACTGTAGTAGATGTGGACTTTGTGTCTATATTGGCCACAGTCATGCATGCACTACGCTGTTTGTAGTAGCTTACCCTTACTCCTATTTTTTATTCATTTTTAAACCTACTCCTGCATTACCCCTATTTGTTTTGTATTTATAACCCTGTATTCACCTGACCAAAAGTCTTGTTCCTCCTGCCACTGAACTTTACTAATTCCCACTATATCTAACTTTAACCTATCCATTTCCCTTTTTAAATTTTCTAACCTACCTGCCCGATTAAGGGACCTGACATTCCACGCTCCGATCTATAGAACGCCAGTTTTCTTACTCCTGATAACGACATCCTCTTGAGTAGTCCCTGCCTTGAGATCCGAATGGGGGACTATTTTACCTCCGGAATATTTTACCCAAGAGGACGCCATCATCATTTATCAATACAATAAAGCTGCATGCCCTCGGGAAAAATTACGGCTGTAGTTTCCCCATTGCTTTCAGCCTTCGCAGTACCAGCACAACAAGGCCGTTTTGGTTAGTGTTGCAAGGCCAGATCAGTCAATCATCCAGACTGTTGCCCCTGCAATTACTGAAAAGGCTGCTGCCCCTCTTCAGGAACCACACGTTTGTCTGGCCTCTCAACAGATACTCCTCCGTTGTGGTTGCACCTATGGTACGGCCATCTGTATCGCTGAGGTGCACAAGCCTCCCCACCAACGGCGAGGTCCATGGTTCATGGGGGTAGGACTGAATACAGAAAAATTTAAAATCCATCACTGCCTTTCATTTTAAGCCAGTCCGAGTAGACTAACCTTAATTCCAGCGCTGGATGTCCCCATGTTGTCGGACTACATCCCTGTCTGGTGTTGCGTGCTGTGTTGTCGTGAAGATGCTCCGATGTTAAGTTTACACATCGCTGCACTTTTCAGGACTGTAGGTTTTCCGAAAATAATCCCACACCTGGCACCACTTTTCTAACGGGGTCTTTTGGACGGCCGAGTAAAATGTTATTGCGTCCATTTGTTGTTGGGATGGGATGCGTGGGCGGTACTTCCGGGTAGTGCAGAATGTGGAACACGGAAATCTTAGTTTTACCATTTATTGATAAAGACGGTGCGACAATGCATCACGCGCGTCTGGTAACCCGTCATCACTGTGTCGAGAGCGATACATGTTCGCAACTGGCCGGTCTCATACTGCTCTTCATAGCCGGTGGCTGTGTACATGTCACGGCGCGCAACTCAGATGGCATTTCCCGTCAGAATTCCGCGTGATACGCGCACAGCGCTGCGATTCTTCCGCTGTCCACTACGGCCGTACAATTCTACCGTTACATACCAGTGTTAAAATTGAAATTTCTGTGTAATAGGTCATAATTATTATACATTTCTATTTTCCCAAGCACTCAATGACTATAGGTGCAAAATGTTACAATATCTGTTCTGATGTGTAATTTATCTTTTTATACAGTATTTTCACAAAATGGAAAAAAAGTGGTACAAAGTTGCCCGATTGACTGTAGTAAAAACGATCCACATGCTGCTCAAGGATGATACTAGAAATCCCCCCTCATATAGCCATATTGAGGACCATAGAGAGCAATCACGCGTTGGGGCCACACTTTGAAGTCTGAAAAATATGGTAAACAGGAGACATTGTAAATAGAGCGAATCAAGCCTGCGTAAACCGTCGCGGGTATGTCCCCATCGAATACCAGAATATCGCACTCAAATGAGGAGACAGAAGCTTCGGCACCAGTAGAAGACACTGAAGCATCTACCTCAGACCAGGAGCAATTTTACAACAGCGGTTTTCTCGAGGACCGATTGGCAGATTAAGTGCAAGCTCCCTCAAATACCGGGAGCATGTGGTTTCAAAACGAGGTAGGGGGCTTATGTGAGGACACCACAATATTCTTCACCGAGATAAGCAAATGAAATCATCGCGAACAATAATAAGCATCTTTGCCGCTGTAGGCATAGCTACTGTCGTTTTTACAGTAGTTGTTTATCCTCTGTTTGTAGTTCATTCTGTGCTTGCGTAACAAAGTCCATTACTGAATGGTGAACAATATTTATAGTGAACGCGAGAATTAAGATGGAACTCCGATAACGTTACGTAACGTCAAACATTCCACTATGCATTTCAAGTGGTGGCACTACACAAGCCACCAATGGACCTTCACGTCACGTCACGTCAAGGTTTCTCTGGAAGGAAATTTGACGGTGGTGTCGTGTGTTAACATCGGAACTTACCCAATTTTTGCAGTGCACTCTTATTTAATAATAGTGGAATTTGTGCTTTGAGTCTTATTAATCTTTACTCTGTTATTGCCCTTTATTTCCGTGGTGTACTGAATATTCCCCAACGTCTTGGATACTTTTTCCATTGAATGTTCTTTCACAAGCGATGTTACGTAAAGCATAGCGAAAAATTATTTATGTTTTACAATAATAGAACGGAGCTGATATTAATGATGCAATTTTCATTAAATAACATTTTAAGTGAAAAAAAATCAGCTTTAATGAAGGAGAAAAATGCAGTTGTTAATGACATTATTAGTTACATAAGAAGCAAAAAAGTAGTAATAGCTAAGGTAAACAGAATCTTTTTATTCCATTGTAAATATTGTTTGATGTATTTGCATGTATATATTTTCACTATCAAATAAATGTCGATGTTTTGAAATGTTTCACTTCGCCGCACTTTACCACACAAAACGGGTCAGAAACAGACGTTATGAAATTTGCTTTGACCATTACAAAATTTTATCATTGTTGGTGTCACATTGCTGATTCTATATTCTGATCTTTTTGTAACACAGATGGTAGCTCACAACCACACTTTCAGTGTTATTCACTGGGATAAGCAAATTGACGTGACGTGACGGATTGTGTGAATACAGGCTAACGTGACGCCCTGTGTGAATTAGCTGTGTAAAGTAATTTTGTTTGATTATAATTCTTTATCTGTGTCACGTATAATAAATTAGACTATAGTTACGTAAAGATATCCAATAGAATGTAAATTATGTAGTGAACATCATCAATTTAAATGGTTAAGAATTGCATGTACACAACTAAAAAGTACATGTACATGTATAACTTCAACTTAAGAAGCCAACTTTTTGTAAACAAGCTGATGGCTAATAAATAAAATCTAAACTTCTATTCGAAAATTATATGTGATTCGGGAAACTTTTGACTTTTCATTTTACATGACGCTGTTTATAGCGTGTGTGTTGGCAGCATTGAGTGCGCCGTAAAGTTTTGATTTTGAATGTCAGTACACGGAATCATATCAGCCCGTCTTTATTTTGCTTGTTAGTTTGAATGTCTGTAAAAGTTTCAGTAATTTGTGTCAGTCTTATGAATTCAGATCAGTTCTTGTTCACTTAATTTTACGTTTTACTGAACTTTATTGGAAGCGGTAAGTATATAAGTGGACGATCGTAACGTCTGTATGTTAAGATGTTTTACAACATTTTATGTATTACATTGTGTTAAGTGTTTGTTTTACCGGATAGAGGTGTGAGAGAAAACCTACCACTGCAATGTAGGGGTATTTACGCAAGTGAAGTCAAAAGCGCACTTGTCAAATAATCAGTTCAAACAAAAATAATCTTTATATTTCAATAAAGCAGCAGTCTAAGTGTGAACTATAAGATACACAGTTTGCACACCGATATCCTTTTAGATTACTTGTTTCTCTCCACTTCTGTCGTAGTCAGTATTGCATTAGAGACGCACGAAAGTGATGTCATAGGTCTGTTATGGATTTTTGTTTTAAATGCGCGAGGAAAATAACAGGTCTGCCAAAGAATTATAGTGCTGTTAATATAGACATTGAACTCGATTCGTGGACACGCTTCTGATATGTCAGCCTACTCTTTGATTGACCCTTAAAATCCAATATTATTTCCTGGCATCCACTACCGGTACAGAATCATTATAGATTAGCTGAGAAGATTTCTATTTAATATGCCCCCCAAGATAGTTACATAAGCCAACAGTGGCTGTTCTGACGTGGCCTGGCTGTATGTGGTCCAACAGTATCACGAATTGTAAATAAAAGGAACAACTGTCTTATTACATATCATAACGCAATGCCAAAAAATATATTTGTGTACAGAATCATGGTAGTCAAGCTAGCGTAATGAATATGTGAAATATCATTAGAGATATTGATGTGTGTGTGACACGTATAGATCATTCGCCGTTTTCGTACCGTTATTATTGTAGCAACTTGCCCCCTAGATAATTTGAACAATTCTTTTATCAAAATGTTGTGGAAAGAGTGATTAGTATTAGCATTTATGAACATATTATTTTAATTGATCTGCAGTTAAATTATTTTTATTATGATTAGTATAAGCTATTGGTTATTGTAAACCATATGCTCAATCATATGTCAGGTATTTGAATGACTCTATGCTATAATCTCAGCCGACCTCTGGCAGTTCAGTGTTTTCTGAATGTTATTATTACAGGGTGTTTATAAATGAATATTGAGGTTTTAACACTTTATAATATTTATTATATTAAACTTACAGTTATAAATGATACGTCAAATGAAAGAGCAACTCAAACAGTTTTACCAAGAACATTATAAATGTTCAATGTGAGCACCATTTGTCACACGGCACACAAGTCTATAGCCGAGTTCTTCCCAAATGTTGATAAATGTGTCTTCAGTGATTTGATTGTAGCAACAGCTGCTTCAATGCAGTTTTGTAATTCAGGGAGGTCTGCTGGTAGTGGAGTTCATCCTTGATGAAGCCAAGAAGGGAAAAATCTCATGGTGTTAGGTCAGGTGAAAGTGGAGGCCATGCAAAGCAACCCTGTCATTGGGCTCGGCTATAGACTTGATGTGTGCCATGTGACAAATGGTGCTCTCACTGAACATTTATAAGGTTCTTGGTAAAACTGTTTGAATTGCTTTTTCATTTGACATATCTTTTATAACTGTAAGTTCAATGTAAAAAAGTTATAAAGCGTTAAAAACCCGATATTCATGTATTAACACCCTGTATTATTATTATTATTATTATTATTATTATTATTATTATTGGAAGCGTGGAGGGTAAAAATCGTAGGGGGAGACCAAGAGATGAATACACTAAGCAGATTCAGAAGGATGTAGGTTGCAGTAGGTACTGGGAGATGAAGCTTGCACAGGATAGAGTAGCATGGAGAGCTGCATCAAACCAGTCTCAGTACTGCAGACCACAACAACAACAACAAAAACATTATTATTATTATTATTATTATTATTATTAGTCACAGTAGTAGTAGTAGTAGTAGTAGTAGTAATCTGTAGATCACTGTTAGATGGATTCTGGATGATGACACAGTATTGCAGTTTCAGAGTTAAAAAGAAAATGTTATTAATACATAGAGGGATATGCATTTACATACTCACAGTTCTAGTTTAACATTGTGGGACACATGGTGTGATTATTCAGATTCTGTAGCATTACATTTAAGAGAAATTGGTTGGTAATCTTTGGTAATCTTTTATTCGTGTTCTGCCTGTTGTACTTCAGTTTTGCCCAACACTTGTCATTGCACTACTGAGCCAGAAATGGCTTTTACTGAATGTTTGGCCATTTTTCAGTCTTTTCTACAGACTCTTGTGTGGTAGAATGGCGAAGTGTGTGTATCTATGAAAGCAAAAATAATTGACAACTGTTAGGAATATGTCTCTTTTTCTTCTGTCACTAGTGATTATGTTATACAAGGGTTTGTAGCTTAAAAGTTTATAATTGGTCTGGTCCCCAAATTTGATAATGGTTATTAGGTGCTAGTGTATTGTTGTAGGGGGGGGGGGGGGGGATTTCATATTATTACTAGATCTACAATGTAAGGAAAACATAGATTGCTACTTACTGTGAAGACATGTTAAGTTGTAGGCCGGCAAAACTAAAAGATACATACACAGTCCTTTGTCAGAAAAGGAAAACAAAAAGAGTGTGTGTGCCCTTCACCCCCCCCTCCCCTCCCGTCACACACACACGCGCACACACACACACACACACACACACACACACACACACACACACACACAGGAAAGCATGCACACATGATCGCCATCTCTGGCTGCCAATTAACATGTCATCTGTATGCTGAGTAGCAATCTATCTTTTCCTTACATTGTTGATGTTGCACTCAGGATTTTGCATTGTTTTCATACTAGATCTGTGTTGTATACAAGTAATGACTGGATGGTCTGCATCAAAATTACATACATATGAGTTGTCTGTAATTTTTCAAATAACTCACAAAGAAAATTGTCCACAATAAGGACATATATTTCCATTTATATCATCACATAACATGCCTTATACAATCAAAGATTGTGGCATAGGTGACTTGTCAGTTTTACACTACATATAAAAATACTAAAAATAGACAATAAACTAATTATACATATGGTGTAACATCTTTAACATCTTCAAAGAGGTATTTTAATTTCAATTATAATGCATTGTTGCCATTCAAGGAATCTTCTACGCTATAGTAATATTTATCTTTCAGATATTTTTCCAGGTCTCATTTGGTACCTTTTACATTTGGGTCATCCATCCCTTTCCATATTTTATTTGCAAATTTCATGCCCATATAGTATGGGGTTTTTTCATATGATTTTAATCAGTGGGTAGGTAACATGTAGCTCGTTCTATATCTAGTATCATATTGATGCAAGAAGCAGTTGCCCTAAAAAAGTTGTGGGTTTCTTTTTGTGAAAGTGAGAGTTTCATAGATGTATATGCTTGGAATGCTCATTAGATCTAGTTTCACAAATAAAGGTTTACAATGTTGCTTTGTTTTTGCTCCCACCATTGCTCGGATGATACTTTTTTGTAGTCTAAAAGCTCTAAGTAAATTTGCTTTTTCAGACACCCAGAAAATTATACTATACCTAATGATGGAAACAAAATATGCATTATATACAGTTTTTCTTACAGCTAAATCAGTAATACTATATAAGATATTCATATAATAGAGGGAAACATTCCACGTGGGAAAAATATATCTAAAAACAAAGATGATGTGACTTACCAAACAAAAGCACTGGCACGTCGATAGGCACACAAACATACACACAAAATTCTAGCTTTCGCAACCGACGGTTGCTTCATCAGGAAAGAGGGAATGAGAGGGAAAGACGAAATGATGTGGGTTTTAAGGGAGAGGGTAAGGAGTCATTCCAATCCCGGGAGTGGAAAGACTTACCTTAGGGGGAAAAAAGGACAGGTATACACTCGCGCGTGCGCACACACACACACACACACACACACACACACACACACACACACACACACACACACACACACATATCCATCCGCACATACACAGACACAAGCCGACATTTGTAAAGGCAAAGAGTTTGGGCAGAGATGTAAGTCGAGGCGGAAGTACAGGGGCAAAGAAGTTGTTGAAAGACAGGTGAGGTATGAGCGGCGGCAACTGGAAATTAGCGGAGGTTGAGGCCTGGCGGATAACGAGAAGAGAGGATATACTGAAGGGCAAGTTCCCATCTCCGGAGTTCTGACAGGTTGGTGTTAGTGGGAAGTACCCAGATAACTCGGACGGTGTAACACTGTGCCAAGATGTGCTGGCCGTGCACCAAGGCATGTTTAGCTACAGGGTGATCCTCATTACCAACAAACACTGTCTGCCAGTGTCCGTTCATGCGAATGGACAGTTTGTTGCTGGTCATTCCCACATAGAAAGTTCACAGTGTAGGCAGATCAATTGGTAAATCACGTGGGTGCTTTCACACATGGCTCTGCCTTTGATCGTGTACACTTTCCGGGTTACAGGACTGGAGTAGGTGGTGGTGGGAGGGTGCATGGGACAGGTTTTACACCGGGGGCGGTTACAAGGGTAGGAACCAGAGGGTAGGGAAGGTGGTTTGGGGATTTCATAGGGATGAACTAAGAGGTTACGAAGGTTAGGTGGATGGCGGAAAGACACTCTTGGTGGAGTGGGGAGGATTTCATGAAGGATGGATCTCATTTCAGGGCAGGATTTGAGGAAGTCGTATCCCTGCTGGAGAGCCACATACAGAGTCTGATCCAGTCCCGGAAAGTATCCTGTCACAAGTGGGGCACTTTTGTGGTTCTTCTGTGGGAGGTTCTGGGTTTGAGGGGATGAGGAAGTGGCTCTGGTTATTTGCTTCTGTAGCAGGTCGGGAGGGTAGTTGCAGGATGCGAAAGCTGTTTTCAGGTTGTTGGTGTAATGGTTCAGGGATTCCGGACTGGAGCAGATTCGTTTTCCACGAAGACCTAGGAAGGGACCGTTTGATGTGGAATGGGTGGCAGCTGTCATAATGGAGGTACTGTTGCTTGTTGGTGGGTTTGATGTGGACGGACGTGTGAAGCTGGCCATTGGACAGATGGAGATCAACGTCAAGGAAAGTGGCATGGGTTTTGGAGTAGGACCAGGTGAATCTGATGGAACCAAAGGAGTTGAGGTTGGAGAGGAAATTCTGGAGTTCTTCTTCACTGTGAGTCCAGATCATGAAGATGTCATCAATAAATCTGTACCAAACTTTGGGTTGGCAGGCCTGGGTAACCAAGTAGACTTCCTCTAAGCGTCCCATGAATAGGTTGGCGTACGAGGGGGCCATCCTGATACCCATGGCTGTTCCCTTTTATTGTTGGTATGTCTGGCCTTCAAAAGTGAAGAAGTTGTGGGTCAGGATGAAGTTGGCTAAGGTAATGAGGAAAGAGGTTTGAGGCAGGGTGGCAGGTGATCAGCGTGAAAGGAAGTGCTCCATCGCAGCGAGTCCCTGGACGTGCGGGGAAACTACAGCCTTAATTTTTTCCGAGGCCATGCAGCTTTACTGTATGATTAAGTGACAATGGCATCCTCTTGGGTAAAATATTCTGGAGGTAAAATAGACCCCCATTCGGATCTCCGGGCAGGGACTACTCAAGAGGATGTCGTTATCAGGAGAAAGAAAACTGGCGTTCTACGGATTGGAGCTTGGAATGTCAGATCCTTTAATCGGGCAGGTAGGTTAGAAAATTTAAAAAGAGAAATGGATAGGTTAAAGTTAGATATAGTGAGAATTAGTGAAGTTTGGTGGCAGGAGGAACAAGACTTTTGGTCAGGTGAATACAGGGTTATAAATACAAAACAAATAGGGGTAATGCAGGAGTAGGTTGAATAATGAATAAAAATAGGAGTGCGGGTAAGCTACTACAAACAACATACTGAATGCCTTATTATAGCCAAGATAGACACGAAGCCCATGCCTACTACAGTAGTACAAGTTTATATGCCAACTAGCTCTGCAGATGACGAAGAAATTGAAGAAATGTGTGATGAGATAAAAGAAATTATTCAGATAGTGAAGGGAGACGAAAATTTAATAGTCATGGGTGACTGGAATTCGACAGTAGGAAAAGGAAGAGAAGGAAACGTAGTAGGTGAATATGGATTGGGGGTAAGAAATGAAAGAGGAAGGCGTCTGGTAGAATTTTGCACAGAGCATAACTTAATCATAGCTTACACTTTGTTCAAGAATCATGAAAGAAGGTTGTATACATGGAAGAACCCTGGAGATACTAGAAGGTTTCAGATAGATTATATAATGGTAAGACAGAGATTTAGGAACCATGTTTTAAATTGTAAGACGTTTCCAGGGACAGATGTGGACTCTGACCACAATCTATTGGTTATGAACTGTAGATTAAAACTGAAGAAACTGCAAAAAGGTGGGAATTTAAGGAGATGGGACCTGGATAAACTGAAAGAAGCAGAGGTTGCACAGAGTTTCAGGGGGAGTATAAGGGAACAATTGACAGAAATGGGGGAAAGAAATACACTAGAAGAAGGATGGGTAGCTTTGAGGGATGAAATAGTGAAGGCAGCAGAGGATCAAGTAGGTAAAAAGACGAGGGCTAGTAGACATCCTTGGGTAACCGAAGAGATACTGAATTTAATTGATGAAAGTAGAAAATACAAAATGCAGTAAATGAAGCAGGCAAAAAGGAATACAAACATCTCAAAAATGAAATCGACAGGAAGTGCAAAATGGCTAAGCAGGGATATCTAGAGGACAGATGTAATGATGTAGAGGCTGATCTCACAAGGGGTAAGATAGATACTGCCTACAGGAAAATCAGAGAGACCTTTGGAGAAAAGAGAACTGCTTGCATGAATATCAAGAGCTCAGATGGAAACCCAGTTCTAAGCAAAGAAGGGCAAGCAGAAAGATGGAAGGAGTATATAGAGGGTCTATACAGGGCGATGTTCTTGAGGACAATATGACGGAAATGGAAGAGGATGTAGATGAAGATGAAATGGGAGATATGATACTGCGTGAAGAGTTTGACAGAGCACTGAAAGACCTGAGCCGAAACAAGGCCTCGGGAGTAGACAACAATCCATCAGAACTACTAACAGCCTTGGGAGAGCCAGTCCTGACAAAACTCTACCATCTGGTGAGCAAGATGTATGAGACAGGCGAAATTCCCTCAGACTTCAAGAAGAATATAATAATCCCAATCCCAAAGAAAGCAGGTGTTGACAGATGTGAAAATTACCGAGTTGTCAGTTTAATAAGTCACAGCTGCAAAATACTAACACGAATTCTTTACAGACGAATGGAAAAACTGGTAGAAGCTGACCTCGGCGAAGATCAGGTTGGATTCCGCAAAAATGTTGGAACACGTGAGGCAATACTGACCCTACGACTTATCTTAGAAAATAGATTAAGGAAAGGCAAATCTACATTTCTAGCATTTGTAGACTTAGAGAAAGCTTTTGACAATGTTAACTGGAATACTCTCTTTCAAATTCTGAAGGGGGCAGGGGTAAAATACAGGGAGCGAAAAGCTATTTACAATTTGTACAGAAACCAGATGGCAGTTATAAGAGTCTAGGATCATGAAAGGGAAGCAGTGGTTGGGAAGGGAGTGAGATTGGTTTGTAGCCTGTCCCCGATGTTATTCAATCTGTATATTGAGCAAGCAGTAAAGGAAACAAAAGAAAAATTCGGAGTAGGTATTAAAAGTCCATGGAGAAGAAATAAAAACTTTGAGGTTCGCCGATGACATTGTAATTCTGTCAGAGACAGCAAAGGACTTGCAAGAGCAACTGAACGGAATGAATAGTGCCTTGAAAGGAGGGTATAAGATGAACATCAACAAAAGCAAAACGAGGATAATGGAATGTAGTCGAATTAAGTCGGGTGATGCTGAGGGAATTAGATTAGGAAATGAGACACTTAAAGTAGTAAAGGAGTTTTGCTATTTGAGGAGCAAAATAACTGATGATGGTAAATGTAGACTGGCAATGGCAAGAAAATCGTTTCTGAAGAAGAGAAGTTTGTTAATATCGAGCATTGATTTAAGTGTCAGGAAGTCATTTCTGAAAGTATTTGTATGAAGTGTGGCCATGTATGGAAGTGAAGCATGGACAATAAATAGTTTAGACAAGAAGAGAATAGAAGCTTTCGAAATATGGTGCTACAGAAGAATGCTGAAGATTAGATGGATAGATCACATAACTAATGAGGAGGTATTGAATTGAATTGGGGAGTTAAGGAGTTTGTGGCACAACTTGACTAGAAGAAGGGATCGGTGGGTAGGTCATGTTCTGAGGCATCAAGGGATCACCAATTTTGTACTGGAGGGCAACGTGGAGGATAAAAATCTTAGAGGGAGACCGAGAGATGAATACGCTAAGCAGATTTAGAAGGATGTAGGCTGCAGTAGGTACTGGGAGATGAAGAAGCTTGCACAGGATAGAGTAGCATGGAGAGCTGCATCAGACCAGTCTCAGACTGAAGACCACAACAACAACAACAACACCAAAGAATTTGACACAGTCTGCTGTGTCTAATTTTTTGTCCATATACCTTATTCCACTTATAGACTGTGCAGATTTTTTTGTGGTGAAATGAACAGTTTCTGTTTTTGTAAAATTTAATGTCAAGTTATTGCTTTTGACCAATGCCTCCACTTCCCCAAGTGTTTGTTCAATATGACGAATTTGGTCTACCTCATTTTTACGACAGACTACAGCTGTTTAGCCAGCTGCATAGAGAATAGTATCAGACTGGACCTGGCATGGCATATCATTAATATATTAATATTAATACAATACAGAAAAAGTAGTGGCGTTAGTATTGAACCTTGTGGAACACCTAATTGAGTGTCAAATAACTTCAGGGAATTCAGCTAGGTAACACTTTCAGCGACCGCCGATATTTCGGCAGGAGAACACCCTGCCATTTTCAAGGCAAACTGCAACAGACAGGCGGCGTACGTGCAAATTTAATACCTCGGACAGAAGCAGGAAAGGTAACACACACGCACTGAACACTAGTGCCACCAAAGATGACCAAAGTCAGAGCTATCGATAGTGAGACTATGAATTTGCAAGTGAGGTAGCATTGACTCTGTCCCTCCGTTTTTTGACAAAGGAGAGAGCCTGATTCCAAACAGAGTTTAAACAGAAACCTCCATCCCTGCTAACGAGGTTGCTCGCTAATTTAATCTCAACTGCTTCCCTAATAACACTGTCCCAATAGCTGGACGTGGATGCCAATATCTCGGTGTTATTATATAACATGGGGTGACCAGTATCCAAGCAATGTTCGGCAATAGCAGATCTATTTGGCTGCTGTAATCGTGTGTGCCGTTTATGCTCAGTACATCGGTCCTCCACGGTCCTGATAGTTTGACCAATATATACCATGCCGCAGCTACAAGGAATAAGATATACACCTGCCTTACGCAGTCAAAGATCATCCTTAACAGAACTCAAAAGTGCTCTAATTTTAGATGGAGGTCGGAAAACACATTTCACATCATTTCTGTAAAATACGACTGATCTTGTTGGACATGTTTCCTATGTAAGGCAAAAGGTGTTGACTCAGAATTATCATCAATCACCCGATGTACAGTTGGTCAATAGCGCAACGCACGTTCAATCTGTCTATCACTATAACCATTTTGACGAAATGTGACTTCAAGATGGGACAGCTCAGCTGGCAAACTCTGAGTCAGAAACGACATGTGCCCGTGTACCAAGGTACGAAGTACCCCTTCACGCTGAGCCGGATGGTGACAACTATTAGCCTGTAAGTACAAGTCGGTGTGAGTAAGTTTCCTGTAGACTGCTTGTCCCAATGATCCATCATCCTTCCTCCTAACCAACACATCAAGAAAGGGAAGGCAACCATCCTCTTCCACCTCCATCGTAAAATGAATGTTCGGGTGGATCGAGTTCAGATGTTCTAGAAAGACATTGAAATTCTCCCTACCATGAGGCCAAACAACGAAGATATCATCAACGTATCTAAAGAAACAGGCGGGTTTCAAAGGCGCCGACTCCAATGCATGTTCCTCGAAGTCTTCCATAAACAAATTTGCCATCACAGGAGACAACGGACTACCCATCGCAACTCCATCTGTCTGCTCGTAATACTGGTCTGTCATATCGGGCTTTGTTTTTGGTGGTGAACAGTCACCAAAGTTGTTACAGTTTATGAAAAAGTCATTGAATGATTCACAAATGGCACTGAGTTCTGTAACAGCTGTACCGTTTATCACTATTTTAGAAGGGCATTTTCTCTCTGCCTCACTGCCAACTTCACTTCTTATAACAGACCAAACTGCTTTTGATTTGTTTTTTGCATTTGAAATGACGTTGTTATTCGCAGTACATTTTGCTAGTTTAACTAGTTTGTCGAATGTTTGTTTGTATGTGCTTACATACTTAAGAAATTCTTCTGAGGCTGGTTCTGGCACCATCTCATCTTCTGGATGTGATGTTCCTGTTTGACCTGGCACTGTGGCTGCGACTTTGTGTGTGGTTTTGAAATTGTTTTCCCGTTTTTCCATAAATGAAAAGATATTATTTTGTCCACTCACTTTGGTCACTGTTGAAAAATTCTCCATTGAGTATAATGAGTGTCGTTTCAAGGCAGGTGCAATTTTTCTTTTGAATAGCCCTGGCAGCAGACTTTGCAATTCTTGAGGCAGTGTGTTGTACATTTTTAAAGCAACCATTGGAAAACTATCATGTGTTCCTGCAGTTCACAACTTGGTATTTCAGTGTTTCCCTGGTTGTGAGTTCATAATTATGTTTCCTGCCTCAAGCTGCAAACCCTCTGTTTTTTTACATGAGGCATAAAAAAACACAAGGGTGACTTTGTCATTATTTCTAACTGAAATGTGTCCCCCATGACGACAAGCCATAATCAATGTATCTATGAAATAGTGCATAATACACTGTTATAAGGTACAGGTCAATGAATACAGCCTTTAGTCTCCTCAGACGGTACATTATTACAAGGGAGAGCTTGGAGCATAGTAACCACTGACTTTCCTTTGTGAAAACCATGCTGCATGTCCTGGGAGAATTTGTCATCTTTAGAGTAACTTGGTATTGGGTGTTTTGTACGGATTCCATAACTTTCGGTAAAATTGGAATTATTGAAATAGGTCCAAAATTGGACGCTTACAGTGGGTCACCTTTTTTGTAAACTGGTATAGTCTGTATCTGATTCTGGATTTCTGGGAAAATGGTGAAGGATAAACATTTGTTAATTACTATGGCTAGTGATCTTTGGTAAAAATAAAAAATCGAATTCTGTTACAAGCCAATAATGCCAATAGTAGCCAAAATATTATTAAAAGTGGGAGTTTAGTTAGTGAGAGAGATGGTGAGTGCACTAGAGTCAGAGATCCTGTCGAACATTTTTCAGTGTTATTGTAGCCACAAGGGTTTCACTTCATGGTTGAGTACCACGAAGACCTCATTTCTGTTGAGTTTGCCGATCTATGCAAATCATGAATCACAATTTTTAAACATTTCGTAGTGTTTTGCATGGTTGCGAATGAGAAGCTACACTGATGTTTTAGGAGGTATAACTTGAAGAGCAACACTCTCATTTCAGAAAAATTTAGAATGCCTCAAGTGCTGGAACTCTGTTTATGGTCTATAAGTGGTATGCAAGGTGTATGAGATGGACGAAATGCCTTCAGGGTTCAGGATGAGTATAATAATTCCAATTCCAAAGAAAGCAGGTGCTTGACGGGTGTGAACATTACTGAACTATCAGTTTAAAAAGTCATGGCTGCAAAATACTAACATGAATTCTTTACAGAAGAATAGAAAAACTGGTAGAAGCCAACCTCAGGGAAAATCAGTTTGGATTCGGGAGAAGCATAGGACCAAGCGAACCAATACTGACGCTGTGGCCTATCTTAGAACATAGGTTATGGAAGTTCAAACTTACTTTTATAGCATTTGTAACTTAGAGAAAGCTTTCAGCAGTGTTGACTGGAGTACTCTTTGCATTTCTGAAGGTAGCAGGGGTAAAATAAAGGGGGCAAAAGGCTATTTACAACTTGTACAGAAATCAGATGGCAGTTAACAAGAGTTGGAGGTCATGAAAGGGAAGCAGTCATGGAGAAGGGAGTGAGACAGGATTGTAGCGATGTGTCTCAATATGTACACTGAGCAACCAGTAAAGGAAACCAATGAAAAATTTGGAGTGGGAATTAAAGTTCAGGGAGAAGCAGTACACACTATGAGGTTTTCCGATGGCGACATAATTCTATCAGAGACAGCAAAGGACTTGGAAGAGCAGTTGAATGGAATGGACAGTGTCTTCAAAGGAGGATATAAGATGGATATGAGCAAAAGAAAGACAAGGATAATAGAATGTAGTAAAATTAAATCCGGTGATGCTGAGAGAATTAGATTAGGAAATGAGACGTTTGGAGTAGTAGATGAGTTTTCTTATTTGGATAGCAAAATAGCTGATGATGGCTGAAGTAGGGAGGATATGAAATGTAGACTGGAAGTGTCAAGAAAAGCGAATCTGAAGAAGAGCAATTTGTTAACATTGAATGCTGATCTAAGTGTTGGGAAGGCTTTTGTGAAAGTATTTGTATTTAGTGTAGCCATCTATGGACAGAAACATGGACCATAAACATTTTAGACAAGAAGGGAGCAGAAGCTTTTGAAATGAGGTGTTACAGAAGAATGCTGAAGAGTAAGCAGGTAGATCACGTAACTAATGAGGAGGTACTAAGTAGGATTGGTAGAACTGGGGAGAAAAGAAATGTGTGGCGCAAATTGACTACAAGAAGCGATCAGTTGGTAGGGCAGATTCTGAGACCTCAAGGGATCACTAGTTGTTGTTGTTTGTTGTTGTTGTGATCTTCAGTCCTGAGACTGGTTTGATGCAGCTCTACGTGCTACTCTATCCTGTGCAAGCTTCTTCATCTCCCAGTACCTACTGCAGCCTACATCCTTCAGAATCTGCTTAGTGTATTCATCTCTTGGTCTCCCTCTACGATTTTTACCCTCCACGTTGCCCTCCAGTATAAAATTGGTGATCCCTTAATGCCTCAGAACATGTCCTACCTTCTCCTAGTCAAGTTGTGCCACAAACTCTTCTCCCCAACTCTATTCAATACCTCCTCATTAGTTATGTGATCTACCCATCTAATCTTCAGCATTCTTCTGTAGCACCACATTTCGAAAGTTTCTATTCTCCTTTTGTCTAAACTATTTATTGTCCATGTTTCACTTCCATACATGGATACACTCCATACGAATACTTTCAGAAACTACTTCCTGACACTTAAATCTATATTCGATGTTAACAAATTTCTCTTCTTCAGAAACTCTTTCCTTGCCATTGCCAGTCTACATTTTATATCCTCTCTACTTCGACCATCATCAGTTACTTTGCTCCCCAAATAGCAAAACTCCTTTACTATTTTAAGTGTCTCATTTCCTAATCTAATTCCCTCAGCATCACCTGACTTAATTCGGCTACATTCCATTTTCCTCGTTTTGCTTTTGTTGATGTTCATCTTATATCCTCCTTTCAAGACACTGTCCATTCGGTTCAACTGCTCTTCCAAGTCCTTTGCTGTCTCTGACATCATTACAATGTCATCGGCAAACCTCAAAGTTTTTATTTCTTCTCCATGGATTTTAATACCTACTCCGAACTTTTCTTTTGTTTCCTTTGCTACTTGCTGAATATACAGATTGAATAGCATCGGGGAGAGGCTACAATCCTGTCTCACTCCCTTCCCAACCACTGCTTCCCTTTCATGCCCCTCGCCTCTTATAACTGCCATCTGGTTTCTGTACAAATTGTAAATAGCCTTTCGCTCCCTGTATTTACCCCTGCGACCTTCAGAATTTGAAAGAGAGTATTCCAGTCAACATAGTCAAAAGCTTTCTCTAAGTCTACAAATGCTAGAAACGTAGGTTTGCCTTTCCTTAATCTAGCTTCTAAGATAAGTCATAGGGTCAGTATTGCCTCACCTGTTCCAACATTTCTATGGATTCCAAACTGATCTTCGCTGAGGTCAGCTTCTACCAGTTTTTCCATTCGTCTGTAAAGAATTCGTGTTAGTATTTTGCAGCTGTGACTTATTAAACTGATAGTTCAGTAATTTTCACATGTGTCAACACCTGCTTTCTTTGGGATTGGAATTATTATATTGTTCTTGAAATCTGAGGGAATTTCACCTGTCTCATACATCTTGCTCACCAGATGGTAGAGTTTTGTCAGGACTGGCTCTCCTAAGGCTGTCAGTAGTTCTAATGGAATGTTGTCTACTCCCGGGGCCTTGTTTCGCCTTAGGTCTTTCAGTGCTCTGTCCAACTCTTCACGCAGTATCATATCTCCCATTTCATCTACATCCTCTTCCATTTCCATAATATTGTCCTCAAGAACATCGCCCCTGTATAGACCCTCTATATACTCCTTCCACCTTTCTGCTTTCCCTTCTTTGCGTAGAACTGGGTTTCCATCTGAGCTCTTGATATTCATGCAAGCAGTTCTCTTTTCTCCAAAGGTGTCTTTAATTTTTCTGTAGGCAGTATCTATCTTACACCTCTTGAGATAAGCCTCTACACCCTTACATTTATCCTTTAGCCATCCCTGCTTAGCCATTTTGCACTTCTTGTCGATCTCATTTTTGAGATGTTTGTATTCCTTTTTGCCTGCTTCACTTTCTGCATTTTTGTATTTTCTCCTTTCATCAATTAAATTCAGTGTCTCTTCTGTTGGAAAATGTGGGGATAAAAATTATAGAGGGAGACCAAGAGATGAATACTGTATGCGGATTCAGAAGGATGTAGGTTGCAGTAGTTACTCGGAGAGGAAGATGCTTGTACAGGATAGAATAACATGGTGAGCTGCATCAAACCGGTCACTGGACTAAAAACTACAACAACAAGAGAGGACCATACAGGATGTTGTATAGTCCTTATAGGGCATGGACTGGTTAGAAAAGGGCATTCTGAGTAGGATGTGCTTCCCTCCACTGTTGTAAAGTGCCAGTCACAGTTAGTGGAACATATTATTGTAATCAAGCGGCTATTAGGTTCCAGTACTTGGCTGGCAAGCAACCAACATACGAGAAAGATATCTTAAACATCAAAATGAACAACATTTTAATTAGATTAAAGAATACCAAGGCAAAACACTTATCCGTGAAAAAACTACTACCATTATAGCTTGCAACAACAGTAGACATTAAGAATTGAAAGAAGAATTGGGCAGTGAGAATCCATGTAACCAAATCTATTCTCAGCAGTCGTGAAGGAAGTCTTCAGTTCACTAAATTTGATAAGGGAAAGAATAAGTAATTAAACAACCTTTGTTTCCTGGATGACTTTGTGTGGTGCAGATAAACTGCTATTATAAAGAAAGAATTTACCAGAACAAGAAGTTTGAAAGCAGACTTGAAAATCAATTGTGATAAGACTAATATTATGATGACAGACATTGTGTTTGGTGGACTTTGGAGGAGGGGGAGGGGGGGGGGGGTTGTCCTTTTGTGGCAAACGAATAACCACCAAGTTGACATCTAATGCAGGATGTAGCTCTCCTCCTCCCCTTCCCTCTCCTCTCAGCTTTTCCATACATATTGTCCGCACTTGGCGCACCTGTGTTGTTTCCATTAAGTGGTCTTCTTGGTCTTTTTCTTTTCTCTTGGAAACCAGCAAATCTTTTCCATGGTCTATCTATTCTTAGTTTTCTGGATAATGTTTGACAGTGTCACACTGCAGACTGTTGGTAAAGGTCTGAGCATGTAGAATAGATTCTCAGATATGAAAGTGGCTTGAAGTAATAGAACCCAGTACCCAATAGGTTGTCCTGGATGGCGAGTCTTCATTGAGGACAAAACTATCTTCAGGAGTGCCACAGGTAAGTGTGGTAGGACTTATGTTATTCTCTATATACATAAGTGATCTGACAGATATGGTGAACAGGAGTCTGTGACTGTTTGTTGATGATGCTGCAGTTTTGAGGAAATGTAGTATTTTGAAGACCTCAAGGAGGATACAGGATGACTTCACAGAATTTCTATTTGGCATGTTGAGTGGCACCTTGCTTTAAATGTGGGAAAATGCTGAGGTGTGCTGCTATATTTCAATTAAAGTAACTTTGTGATTGACAGAGTGCTGTGACGGGGGTGGAGTGGCGTGCAGTGTTGCTAGTGTGTTACCAGCCACACAACAGGGCTCTGCACGCATCTAGAGAGTAGGAAACTAAGAGTACATAGTGCTCGAGTGAGATCTGTGATTGGCTGACGGATGGCCCCTATCACCATGATCTTTAAAATGTTAGTCGCCAAGTTATTTTAATTGAGGTATAGATTTATTACCGGTAGATTAGACAGACACACAAGAATTTTGGAAATGTTCTTTGAATCTGGAATTTTTCGGCATTAGACGTGTCAGCGAAGTTTGTTCTAAAACTTCTCAATTTTGATCAGAAGAACCATTGCATGAGCATCAGTCAGGAGATCTTGAATGACGTCAGTGATGATCCTGATTTGCTCAAAAGGGTCATAACTGGTGACGTAACATGGTTTTATGATTATGACATTGAAACCAAAGCCCAATCGTCCCAATGGAAGCATTGTGGAGAATCAAGACCGAAAAAAGCACACCGCACTCGATGAAATGTCAAAGTTTTGCTCACTGTTTTTTTCAATTACTGTGGCGTAGTGCATCATGAACTTTTGTCTTAAGGTTGTACAGTCAATAAGGAGTATTACATTGATGTTATGCACAGTTTGCTAAAAGCAGTATGCAAAAATAGTCTGGTATTGTGGAAAAACAATTCATGGCTTTTGCATCATGATACTGCACCTGCTCATTCATCGTTGCTCATGAGATTTTTTAGCCAAAAATAACACTACAATCATGCCTCAGCCACCATATTCACTGAATTTGGCCCCAGTTCCCGAAACTGAAGAGACCCATGAAAGGACAAAGATTTTTGACTAAGGAAATAAAAAACTGCCTCACTGGAAACACTCAAGGCTATACCAAAAAGTGCTTATGAGAAGTACTTCGAGGAATGGAAGAAACGTTGGCACAAGTGTATTGTATCTGAAGGGGACTTTTTTGAAGGGGACAACATAAATATTGATGAATAAATACTTCTTTTTCATAAAAATATATAGTCACAGCTCACTTTTTGAACGCACCTCGTACAGAGGAACGACACCTTTCTAGAAGTCTCCCAATAAACCGAAGTCAACCATTCACCTTTCCTACTACAATCCTCATGTGGTTATTCCATTTCATATTGCTTTGCAATGTTACACCCAGATATTTAATCAATGTGACCGTTAAGCAGGACACTGCTAATGCTGCATCTGAACATAACGGGTTTGTTTTTCATACTCATCCACGTTAACTTACATTTTTTTACATTTAGAGCTAGCTGAATTCATAATCACGTTCATCTTCTATCCTGTCGTACACTATAGCATTATCAGCAAATAACAGCAGATTGCTGCCTACCTTGTCTGCTAAATCATTTGTGTATAGAGAATAACAGGGGTCTTACCACACTTCATTTGGGGCACTCCTGATGATACCCTTGTCTCCGATGAACGTTCACCGGATAACACGCTGGGTTCTATACCTCAAGAAGTCTTTGAGCCACTCGCTTATCTGTGAATCTATTCCATATTCTTGTACCTTCTTTAACAGCCTGCAATGGAGAATCTTGTCAAATGCTTCCTGGAAATCTAGAAATATGGAATCTATCTGCTGCCATTCATCCACAGTTTGCAGTGTATCACATGAGAAAAGGGCAAGCTGAGTTTTGCTTTCTAAAACCAAGCTGATTCATGGACATAAGTTTCTCAGTCTCAAGAAAATTTATTAAATTCCAACTGAGAACATGTCCAAGGATTCTGCAGCAAACTCATGTTCGGGATACTAGTCAGTAATTCTGAGAGTCCGTTCTTTTGCCCATTCTCATAAACTGGAGTCATCTGTGCTTTTTTCCAATTGCTTGGGACGTTGTGCTGGGTGGGCGATTTGTGATAAATGCAAGCTAAGTAAGGGGTCAATGCCATAGAATACTCTTTGAGAAACCAAATTGGGATTCCATCCGGACGTGGTGACTTATTTGTTTTCAACTTCTTCAGTTGTTTCTCTACACTACGGATGCTTATTACTGTGTCATTCATACAGGGTGTTTGTATGATTCTCCTGCATGAATGACTTCTTGAACATGAAATTTAAAACTTCGGCTTTAATTTTGCTATGTTCAACTGCCACACCAGACTGGTTAGCAAATGACTGGATGCAAACCTTAGACCCTCTTAGCGATTTTACATAGGACCAGAATTTTTTCTGGTCCTCTGCTAGATATTTTGCTAAGGTACGACAGTTGATGTGAATTGGCAGGAGCCAATTCACGGAGTTTGGAGGAAGCCGAAAGGCACGCGTTTAAGCTCACGCAGGCTGGCGTAAGGTCTGGAAAATGACAAGGAATTATAGTAGCCAAAAATAGTACATAGCTTCTGGAATACTTAACTTTAATCCATAATTGGAAGACATCGCTCTTGTTGATACATTAATAACAATCTCAATATAAACTGGTAATGGCGCCTTGCTAGGTCGTAGCAAATGACGTAGCTGAAGGCTATGCTAACTATCGTCTCGGCAAATGAGAGTGTATTTGTCAGTGTAGCATCACTAGCAAAGTCGGCTGTACAACTGGGGCGAGTGCTAGGAAGTCTCTCTAGACCTGCCGTGTGGCGGCGCTCGGTCTGCAATCACTGACAGTGGCGACACGCGGGTCCGACGTATACTAGCGGACCGCGGCTGATTTAAAGGCTACCACCTAGCAAGTGTAGTGTCTGGCAGTGACACCACAGTCCTGCCCCGCAAATCGGCGAACGGTTGTGTTATAAGGCTTCCGCCCGCCGTGGAGAGGACCCCATGTTGACGTATGCGACGAGGTGGGGAGCCTAACAACAGGCGAGGCTGTGCCACTCGCACCCTGCCATTCGGTCCGAGGGGAGCTAGGAAACTCCTGAAAACCTTGTCCAGGGTGCACGCCAACATGCGGTGTATGCGCCCGTATAGAGTCAGGAGGGGCCAAAGGGTCGACCTCCATCGGGTCGGAGCACCCGACGGGCGAAGACGACAGATGGTCCGGAGCGGGCAAGAGTTCCATGGCAGAGGACAACTGGTCACGGGAAGCAATCGGCGGCGCACGACCCAGGGAGGCGCCCGGCGGTTGCAGCGACGCGTCCACTTCGGGCGTCGCCGGCGGAACAACAGGTGGCGGCGGCGTCTCGTCGCCATGGGGCAAAATGGAAGGCAGCGTAGGTAACACCTGGGGCTGAGGCGAGCCAGTAGATGGGTCCCCGGGGCACTGACCGGACGGCACCGTCGCTGAAAGCAGACGGGGAGCGGCATATCCCGTGCGACGACAGAGGCGCAGCTGATTGAGATGACGACGCACCTCACCAGAGGCCCCCAAAACCAGATACATAGCGCGGCCGAGGCAGCGAAGAATGCGCCCTTCGAGCCAACGCCGTGAACCTCGATAGTTGCGATAATAGACAACGTCGCTTGGAGCAAAAGCAGGTGTCTGCCGCTGCACAGGAACCTGATGCAGCGGATGTAGCAAAGACATCAAGGTGCGATGAGGGCGACCATGAAGCAACTCAGCCGGCGAGCGACCATCACGGGGCTGAGAGCGATACGAGGACAAAAAGAGCAATAACGCGTCCTCCCGAGAATGCGACTCTTTCAACTTTAACATCTGTGACTTGAAAGTCCTGACCAAACGTTCAGCGGCACTGTTTGACTGTGGCGAAAACGGCGCGGACGTCAGATGTTGAAAACCATTGGCCTTGCAGAATGACTGAAATTCTGCGGAGAATTGTGGGCCATTGTCGGTCTGTGGTAGACCTTCAATGCAAAAGATAGCGGACAACGCTTGGATGGTGGCAGGAGACGTCGTGGAAGACATCCGGACAACAAAAGGAAAATTACTGAATGAATCGACAACAACCAACCATCGAGCATTCCAGAATGGACCAGCAAAATCGATGTGTAAGCGTTGCCAAGGGGAAGTGGCTTTCGGCCATGCAAAGAATTTCCGCGGTGGTGCGGATTGTTGTTCGGCACACGCCATGCAAGAAGAGCACATATTCGTAATCGCAGCATCGATTCCGAACCAAGTACTGGGCTGACGAGCAAGTTGTTTCATTCTCACTATACCCCAATGGCCTTGGTGGAGAAGCTGTAAGACAGAGGACTGTAATGAACGTGGGACCACGACCCTGGACTGATCATTATCAGAACGCAACAGCAAAACACCTCGTCGTACAAAAAGTCCCTCCTTGTGAGCAAAAAATCGGCGAACCAACGGATCCTCGATCCGTGACTTTGACAAGGGCCGTTGCGTAGCAACAAAACGCAAAACGGTAGCAAGGACAGGGTCAGCAGCTGTGGCTGTAGCTACACGACGAAAATCAATCGGAAACGATTCTACCACGGCATCAGTTTCCGAATCAATGAACATGCAAGCAAGTTCGGAGGAATCGAATGCTCTATCCTCAGCAACAGGCAAACGGGACAACACATCGGCCTTTCCATGCGTAGCAGTGGACCGATACAAGATATCGTAGCGGTACTGCGAGAGGAAAATAGACCAGCGAATGAATTTCTGCGCTGTACGTGGAGGTACAGGCTTGGTCGGATGAAAAAGCGATGTCAAAGGTTTGTGGTCTGTGATGATGGTAAAGTGACGACCATACAAGAAATCATGAAATTTAGTAACGCCAAATACGAGAGCCAATGCTTCTTTCTCGATCTGTGAATAATTTCTTTGCGCAGACGAGAGCAATTTGGACACAAAGGCAATAGGGCGATCGTGCGAACCATCTTTGTGCGCAAGCACAGCACCGATCCCGGAATCCGATGCATCCACCATCAACAAAAGGGGTTTCTGGGGATCGAATGGCGTAAGGCAAGTATTGGAAAGCAACACCGATTTCAACTGGCGAAAGGCGCGTTCGCATTCCGTCGTCCAGACGAACGGAACACCTTTATGGCGTAAGCGATGAAGCGGAGCTGAAATGGAAGAGGCGTGGCGCACATATCTGTTATAGTAATTGATTTTTCCCAGCACACTCTGTAGCTGCTTCAAATTCTGCGGCAAAGGCAAGTCGTGTATGGCACGGAGGTGCTCTGGACTGGGATGTATGCCTTGGGCATTGATTTCATGTCCCAAATAGGGTAAGTCACGAGCAAAAAACACACATTTGTCCTTCCGCAAGCGAAGACCATTTTGCCGCAAGACCTGAAATAATGTTCTGAGGTTGGCTAAATGTTCTTCTTCTGTCTTTCCGGAGATCACAGTATCGTCCAGATAGTTTGCTGCAGTAGGGACCGACGCACAAACAGTTTGTAGATAGTGCTGAAACAATGCAGGGGCGGATGCACACCCGAATGGCAGACTTTTGAATCGGTACAAACTAAGATGCGTGTTAACCACCAAAACGCGCTGGGATTCTTCGTCCACCGGTATTTGCAAGTACGCATCTGCTTCGAAAAATATTTACCCGGGCACAGTTTGTCAAAAAGATCTTCCGGGCGGGGTAAAGGAAAAGTTGCAGTCACTAGTTGTGGATTCACTGTTGCCTTGAAGTCCAAGCAAAGTCTCAATTTCCCGGAAGGTTTTTGCAAAATTACTAAGGGTGATGCCCAGAGAGAAGCCTGCACACGTTCAATTACACCTCGAGATTCCAAATCGTGTAATGTTCTTGCGACCTCATCACGCAATGCGTGGGGAACATTGCGCGCTCTGAAAAATTTCGGTTGCGCGTTGACTTTCAGTTCCAAATGTGCTTTATAGTTCTTAGCGCAACCAAGGCCCGGTGCAAAAATGTCTGCAAATTCTTCACGTAGACTAGAAACACTGGCTGAAGGCACAGTCTGGTTCACTGATAGGACCTGATTGACTATAGACAAGTTAAACAACTGAAATAAATCTAAACCAAACAAGTTCACTGCAGAAGAAGAACGAAGGACGTATAATGACACAAATTTTGTTTGTCCCTTGTATGTTGCAAGAAGGCTGCACTGTCCTAACACAGGGAGCCCGTGACCTGAATATGTAGTTAGCTTAACATTTGCGGCACGCAACGAAGGTGTGCCCAGCGGTTTGTATGTGTCGTGATTGATTAGGGAAACCGCAGCTCCGGTATCGAGCTGGAACGGTATCACTGTGCCGTTAAAGGCCAAGTCTACAAAAAGTTTATTGTCCTGCTGACGACAAGAGCGACTGTCTCGTGCAACGTGAACTGACACTGGTACAGAATCACTTGCGATGTGACGGGATTTCCGTCGACGTCGACGCACCCTTTGTGTGGGACGAACACGGTCACTGTTAGAGAGAGTAGCACTGGGTGGAGTGGAATGAACTACACGAATTTCCATGGGCGAAGTGTCGCGAGCCTGAGTATCCTTGGGTCGATGCCAATTCTGGCACGAAGCAAAGGGCCTGGAATGGTTGTGAGTGTCCGATCGGAGTTTTTTCTGGCAAACACTTTGAACATGTCCTTTTTTATTACAGAAAAAGCAAATAGCCTGGCGTGACGGGCAATTCTCACGCGAATGTCTAGTAGCACACCGCGGGCTTGATTTCACTGCATTTGTTCGCCGACGTGGGACACGTGGCTGAGGGCCATGCGGCATTTGCGCGGCCGGGCGCGAGGACTGTTTACTGTTCTGTGCAGCTCACCTGGCGGGCCGGTTAATGTGACACACAGGTGGCGAAGTTTCAAATGATTCCTGAGCAAAGTCAAGTGTGTCCTGCCGATCCAATATGTCCATCACTTGTTGAAGGGAGGGATTGACTAGTTTCAAAATCTGTTCCCGTATACGAACATCAGAAACATTCTGTGCAATTCCATCACGCACCATAGTATCTGAATAAGGGAGTCCACATTCACACTCAAAAGCACAATCCCTAGTAAGGCCTTGCAAGGTTGCAACCCACTCCCTATTAGTCTGACCTGCCGTACGTTTTGTACGAAAGAATGTATACCTTTTTGCAACCACATTGACTGATTCTTTGAAATATCCATCTAATGCAGACAAAATTTCTTCGTAGGACAGAGTTGCTACGTCACGTCGGGGAAATAATTTCACTATCACACGGTACGTTTGGACCCCTACTGAGGAAAGGAGATAAGGCTGCTGCTCGTTACCTTGAATTCTGTAGGCGGCGAGATGTAATCCAAATTGGCGTGACCACTCCGTCCAGCTTTCCAGTGCCGCATCAGAAGGACGAAAAGGTGGTGCAACTGCGTGTTGTGGCTGCGGTAGCAGTGAAGCTGCGGCTGCCGCATTGCTTTGCAGTGCACGTTGACCCTGGATGAGCTGTCCAAGGGCATCCAATAAGGCCTGCGTCTGCTGATTCTGCAAGCGATAAAATTCGGACAGTACATCTGGAGATTGTGGCGAAGCCATGACACAAGTAAATTAAGCAAGTATAAAGAAGAAGACCGTTTTTACATTCGTCGCAATGTGATGTGAATTGGCAGGAGCCAATTCACGGAGTTTGGAGGAAGCCGAAAGGCACGAAAGGCACGCGTTTAAGCTCACGCAGGCTGGTGTGAGGTCTGGAAAATGACAAGGAATTATAGTAGCCAAAAATAGTACATAGCTTCTGGAATACTTAACTTTAATCCATAATTGGTGAACATCGCCCTTGTTGATACATTAATAACAAACTCAATATAAACTGGTAATGGCGCCTTGCTAGGTCGTAGCAAATGACGTAGCTGAAGGGTATGCTAACTATCGTCTCGGCAAATGAGAGTGTATTTGTCAGTGTAGCATCACTAGCAAAGTCGGCTGTACAACTGGGGCGAGTGCTAGGAAGTCTCTCTAGACCTGCTGTGTGGCGGCGCTCGGTCTGCAATCACTGACAGTGGCGACACGCGGGTCCGACGTATACTAGCGGACCGCGGCCGATTTAAAGGCTACCACCTAGCAAGTGTGGTGTCTGGCGGTGACACCACAACAGTGGTAGTAGTTGTAAGCTTCGTGCATAGATCTTTTCACAGATGCGCGTATCTCTACTATCTTTGCTTGTCATCTACGAGTTCTCTTTTGAACTGAGAGTGCAACAGCCTCTGCTTCCTCAGCAGTGTCCGAATCTTGTTATTAAAGTAAGGTGGGTCTTTTCCATCCTTAATCCACTTATTGACACAAAATTGTCATAATTTACAGACTCCTTAAACTTACCAGTGATATAAAATAACCAACAGACAGCAAAGTTAAATGTGAAAAGAAACTGAAACAGTTTGTCATTGACAACTCCTTGTATTCGATAGAATATTTTCCGTTTTTAATGTAGAAAAGTTGGTGGGTGGGAAGCGTATTACAAAGAGGGTAGATAATGAATTAGTGCCTATCAGTACCCTGTCCCTTACATTCGATAGGGCAGAGCTCACATTTAACCCAGAGGTAGGTTCTGATGTCACCAATGTGAGGCACTAATATTCTAAATAATGAACCTGATGCATTGATCTCACATGCCATGTGGAAATGCAACCAAATGTGTAAATTGTAGCAGAGAATTGAAGGGATTGGCAGAAGAAAGTGCTAATCTAGAAGTTTGAATTTTGAGACACTACAAGTTCCAAGTTTGATTAAATCCAAAACATGGACATAAATACAGTAAGACTAAGGGGTTCATATAGACTTTGCTTTCTAGTGGTACATAGATACATATTTGTTTCCAGAATGTGGTGCGTTCCAAAACACAGCAGATTGTGATGAGACTTTTTCTTACTGAAGTGACGGTTAGCACTTTCTTCTGTTGACCCCTTCAGTTGCACACCTCCTTCCCCCATTGCATTAATTATACAGGGAACCGTGTGGTGTCATCCTGTGAGTGCCCCGTGTGCCTCGATGGGCAGGCTTTATGGGACATCTGAGTGAGGGGAAAATATTTGCCATACAAAAGCTTACTGTATCACCATCTAACAGTTAAAGCACTGAAACGGCTACACTGTGATCAAACAAGTATATAGCCACATGGACCTGCAACCTTTAGTTCCGTGCCACAATTGTGAAACACCTGAGCATTAAAATAGCATCCTTGTCTACTCGTATGTAACAACCATTTGTTCATCTCACAATATCATAAAGTTTTGTCATCTTTTGTTACGGGGGTTGGTCACACCTACTAAACTGTATACCTCGCTAGAACCTTGAGTACTTATCGTAGCATCTAACTAAGAACTTGCAAAGATTATTACAAATTACTCTTAAAAAACTGCTTTTACTTAAATTTAACTCTTCTGTTATGAAAGTTAACCACATGTAAACCTGTTTTATTATTGTTGAGGCAAATGTGATTGTTCTAGGGCATTTAGTGGAATTTTAGTGTGCTAGTTCTCTGTAGAAACAACATTTAACACTACACTTTACTCTTACCTTGTTTATCATTTTTATAATTTTGTTTTTGTCTTCAGAACACAGTATTTACAACTCGGTCAGTGTAAATAATACTGTCTGCAAAAAAAGTTTCCCAGACCCAGGGGGCCAAGTTTTGAAAAAAGTTCTCCAAGTTCTCTACTTTTTAATTGATCTTAAAATAGCCATTGAAATTATTTTCAAATGAATGCAACCATAATTTTAAGTATCAGAATAAAACTCACAGGACATTTAGTGACAAGCTTTTTTAACGATCAAATTTATAAAACTTTTGAATAAAAATGAACTTGTCTATTATTATCTAGTTGAATTTGCTTGTGTTGTGAGAAACTAAGCAAGTTAAATTAATCAAGTACACTTGCAGTGCAGCCCATCAAGTTTGTCTTCAGCATTTTCTTATGAAAATTTACCAAACCAATTTTAATGTTAACTGCAATCTCTTTCATAGTTAGCAAATAGTATTTTACTGTGATTTAAACAAAAATGATTGTAAGGTACTTGTAAAATAATGTAACACCATTGTTGTTATGTTGTCCCCCCTCCCCCGCCAAAAAAAAGAAAAATAAAATCACCATACTTTCCTTTTCAGATGTCTGTCTGTCCTGTAACAATACTTGTTATAAAATAAGATGTCAAGAGCTTGCCTTTTCAGTTGCAGTGCATTTAAAACTTTCATGCAAGTTTGCTTTTGCAGCATCTTCACATCTCTTATTATGCAAGTAGTCAAAACATGCACTGTAGTCTACCTTTTGGAACCACTCTTGGTGTAATTAAGGTACAATTCTTGCAGCACCAACTTTTGCCGAAAAATATCTTGCGTTCACTGCTACAATTTGTATGAAATGGCTTGCCACTGCAAAACATATTAATTGTCATATTCTTCCATAAATTGTGCCATCTTAGGCACAAATATTGAAATCTTGTAGAGTGCACTATTATGTGCAGTTTACTTAATCCATTTCCTGTTAGACCCTGTCCACTGCGTTCTGCCAGCTGGACTCTTTGCCCAAAGAAAATTTTGTACCAAAAAATGGAAAATACAACCCACTGGCAAACCCTATAAGGGCATTGTCCACTGGGATCAGTCTACTGTATATTTCTCCCAGAGAGAGAGAGAGAGAGAGAGAGAGAGAGAGAGAGAGAGAGGCCCAAGAACGTAAATGACGAGGGGAGAAAGCTTTCTCAGGAAAAGAACAAAAATTGACAATTATAATAGTTGCAAATAATCATTTCCATGTAAATAAGGTGCTAAATTCCACATTACAAAATACTTATGTAGCAATTTAATGTTGTCTCTCCACAACATCAAAAACATTGAAATTATCATTAATAAGTTATCAGTTGTACTAAAAAGACATTACAAAAATATCTAAAGTAATACTGTTCCATTACAAATCTTCACAACATACTATAAAACCTGTATCCACACGGAGGAAGTATTTAGTGACTTACACAGGACAACAGAAATTTAGGGGGCAATACATCAAAAGAAATTTTCTGTTTATCTCTGGCCATCAAAAGTCCAGATCGTTCTCTGGCAAATGCGAAGATCCTCCTCAGTAACAGTACTGTGCAAAAACATTGTGCTCAGTCAACCTCCACATTACCAGCATGAATCACCCAAAGATGATCTACCTTTTACAGCAACACTGCCTTCCTACAGGAGTTCGTAGACCAATCCATTTGAGAGAATGCTTCTTAACAAAAGCTATTAATAGTGAAAATGAACTATCACACTGGAAAGGAATCTTCATTGTAATGAAACATCTGACTGGTGTTCACTGCATCTGAGAGAACTTTAATGTGGATATTTACCTGCACAACATTGTCGACTAATCCAGCTGAATGTGCCTAAAGGTTTAAATTTATGAAAACCATTCCTCCAATTTTTCCAAACTCCTCAGTGTGTCCCCTGCAGGACTATCACACATGGGAGGGAGTAGCTGAACAACAAACCAGAAGTCAAGTCGATAATGAAACATTCACTCGATGCCGGCATGTACATGGTGATGAAGGGCACAATTTCAAACCTGGTTAACATTTCTAGAAAGGGTTTAACTCTGTCGGTTTATTTACTGTTTGTTTTAAAGACAACATCCTGTGCTCGGTGATTCTACTAGTAAGAAAACATGGTTAAGGAATCAGTGGAAGTGTTTTGCTACATAATAATTGTTTGGAGCACACAGTGTGACACCATTGTCTGTGTTACGACAGAAGACTGTGGGCCCATGTAATGTCTGTAACTTTCGAGGTTTCATTATCCAGCAATCTAATGTCTTTATGGATGCAACTTGACTGTTATCTGTCAGTGACAAAACTGATAACTACTTTACATAAATATCAATGAGGACAAACATAGTTTTGTGTTAAATATGACATTGTTCTGCTATGAGGTGTTGAGAAAATATATTCACTTTTTACCCTGTTGTCTATGAATTATTACAGGGAAACCTTAAGGCTTTTGTATTTTACAGAGTGAAAGATGGTCAGGTACAGCAATCTCAAGGCTCAATATGAAATAGAAAAGACAATTGGTTGTGGAGGATTTGCAAAGGTTAAACTTGCAACACACTTGCTAACCAGGGAGAAAGTGGCTATCAAGATAATGAACAAGTCAGGACTTGGGGTAAGTGTTTTTAACTTACTTCATGTAAATTTAAAATATAAAATCCAACTGCCTACTATTTAGAATTGTTAGATAGAAGTTTAAAACATTCGACAGACATTTTTTAAAAAAAATGTTGTTAATATTTGTGCAAAGGGAGTGTTGCAGACTTTTAAGAGTGACTCTCCTCATTTTCTCCTACACCTTGCTAAATAGTATTTTTTGAAAAGAGAAGAGTGGACGAAGTGGTGGTGCCTATGCTATCCCATGTTAAATGACGAAATTTGAGAAACCTTTATGGGAAAACTTTCATTTCTCTTAATTTTTGAAAACTTGTCGACTTACACGGTGGTTCAGTCTTGAAGTTAGGAAGGAGAGATATTTTGTTATCTTTTACAGTTTTCCTCATATAATTTTTTGTTACCAACCCTATTTTTTTGAAAAAATGCTATATTTAAGTAAATCAAACAATGGAAAATCCAGGATGGAATGTAACAATATTATGAGAAGAAAACTTACTATCTACTAACCGCCAGCGATACCTCCACTTCAACAGCTGCCTCCCGTTCCATACCAAGAAGTCCCTTCCATACACCCTAGCCACCCGTGGTCATCGCATCTGCAGTGACGAGCAGTCCCTCTCAAAATATACCTCACTGAAGCCTTCACTGACCATAATTGTCCTCCCAACCTTGTACAAAAATAGACGGCTGGTGTGGCTGAGCGGTTCTAGGCAGTTCAGTGTACGGTCGCAGGGTCGAATCCTGCCTCGAGCATGGATGTGTGTCATGTCCTTAGGTTAGTTAGGTTTAAGTAGTTCTAAGTTCTAGGAGACTGATGACCTCAGATGTTAAGTCCCATAGTGCTCAGAGCCATTTGAACCATTTGTACAAAAACAAATCTCCCGTGCCTTATCCTTCCAGTCTCCCAACACCTCCCAAAGTCTCACTGTCCAGCCGCAGAGGGACATTCCTCTCGTAAGTCAGTACCACCCAGGACTGGAGCAACTGAATTACATTCTGTGCCAGGGTTTTGATTACCTCTCATTGTGCCCTGAAATGAGAAATGTCCTGCCCACTATCCTTCCCACCCCTCCCACTGTGGCATTCTGCTGTCCACCGAACCTGCACAATATACTCGTCCATCCTTACACAACCCCTGCTCCCAATCCCTTACCTCGTGGCTCATACCCTTGTAATAGACCTAGATGCAAGGCCTGTCGCATACATCCTCCCACCACCACGTACTCCAGTCTGCTCACTAACATCACCTATCCCATCAAAGGTAGGGCTACCTGTGACATCAGTCATGTGGTCTACGAGCTAATCTGCAACCACTGTGCTGCATTCTGTGTAGGCATGACACCCAACAAGCTGTCTGTCCACATGAGTGGCCACTGAAAAACTGTGGCCAAGAAACAAGTGGACCACCCTGTTGCTGAACACCCTGCCAAACATGATATCCTTCATTTCAATGACTGCTTCACAGACTGTGCCACCAACACCAGACTTTCTGAATTGCACAGGTGGGAACTTTGCCTACAGTACATCCTACATTTCCTTAACCCTCCTGGCCTCAACCTTCGTTAGTCACTGTCCTCACCCGTCTGGCCCCTCCCTTATTTCCATTGCAGTGCTACACAGCCGTCATTCCACCACCACACCCGGTCTTTTTATTTTTCTCCTTTTCCGCTACCTCCCCCCCCCTCCCCCCCCCACTTCCCCTCCTGCCCTCTGTCTAACCTGCAGTCCTTCACTGTCTGCCACACCTCACCATACTATCTCTCCCCTTCCCCACCCCAGCCTCCCCCTCACCACCACACAGTCGCCACTCCCATCATGATCTGGTGCTGCTGTTCGCAGTGTGGTTTCAGTTGCCTGAGACTGCAGTTATATATATATATATATATATATATATATATATATATATATATATATATATATATATATATATATATATTAAAAACAAAGATGATGTGACTTACCAAATGAAAGTGCTGGCAGGTCGACAGACACACAAACAAACACAAACATACACACAAAATCCAAGCTTTCGCAACCAACGGTTGCCTCGTCAGGAAAGAGGGAAGGAGAAGAAAAGACAAAAGGATATGGGTTTTAAGGGAGAGGGTAAGGAGTCATTCCAATCCCGGGAGCGGAAAGTCTTTCCGCTCCCGGGATTGGAATGACTCCTTACCCTCTCCCTTAAAACCCATATCCTTTTGTCTTTTCTTCTCCTTCCCTCTTTCCTGACGAGGCAACCGTTGGCTGCGAAAGCTTGGATTTTGTGTGTATGTTTGTGTTTGTTTGTGTGTCTGTCGACCTGCCAGCACTTTCATTTGGTAAGTCACATCATCTTTGTTTTTAAATATATTTTTCCTTCGTGGAATGTTTCCTTCTATTATAACCGTATATATATATATATATGTGTGTGTGTGTGTGTGTGTGTGTGTGTGTGTGTGTGTGTGTGTGTGTGTGTGTGTAATTTGATGACAAAGTTTCATCTGCCTGTCTTCAGTGGTTGTTGAGAAAATGTTCCTTAAATTCAAAAAAATCCAATTTATGGGAAATGACATCCAAAGTTTCTCACCCATTCCTGCAGTATAGGGTGGATTGTCAAGTTCTTCCTTTCGTTCTTTTTTTCTGTCCTATTGTTCCATCATATTTCATGTCACTTTCTCTTCCTTCCGCTCCTCTTATCCTCTCCGTGTCAATGGGTGACAGGCATCTACTCCTTGGCATACATGGGGAGTTAACGGCACAGGCATCAGCAGAGAGACCTCTGTGTTGTCAGGGGGCTACAATCAACAGGGTACATGGCGGCCCCAACTCAATGGACTGGCTACTGTGGGGCGCACCCTAGTGCTTTTAGGGTGGAGGTTTTATTATGTTGTGGAGTGGCTGGCTTCTCCTTTTTATTCTCATGGTCAGCCAGCAATGGTCGTTTGCTTTGTTGTTTTACTCTCTTCATCCTGTTTCTTGAGTTTCTGCGGTTTTCTTCTCCTCCATCTGTCCATTTACATGTTTCTTGCCCTTCATCGTTGTTGTGATTTTTCCTTTCATTACGTTTTGTGTTTTCATTCTCGTTTGTTTTATTCTCACACATGTGTCATTGTTTTATTTGGAACAAGGGACTGATGACCTCGTAGTTTGGTCCTTTCCCCCACTTTTAATCAAACCAACCAATCATAAGAGATTGCCAGCTCTATTCTGTATGTATATCTGCATTGATACTTCTCAATCTGCCTACAGCGCATGGCGTAGGGTACCCTGTACCGCTGCTAGTCATTTCCTTTCCTGTTCCACTCACAAATACAACTACTATCTATATGCTTTTGTATGAGCTCTAATTTCTTGTATCTTCATGGTCCTCACATGCAATGTATGTGGTAGGCAACAGAATTGTCCTGCAGTCAGTTTCAAATGACAGATTTCTAAATTTTCTCGGTAGTGTTCTTTGGAAAGAATGTTGCCTTCCCTCCAAGGATTCCCATTTGAGTTCCTGAAGCATCTCCATAACAACTGTGTGTTGTTCGAACCTACTAGTAACAAATCTAGCAGCCCGGCTCTGAATTTCCTTCCTTGAATCCGACCTGGTGTTTGTGTTTGTTTGTGTGTCTATCGACGTGCCAGCACTTTCGTTTGGTAAGTCACATCATCTTTGTTTATATATATATATATATATATATATATATATATATATATATATATATATATAAAAAAAACAAAGATGATGAGACTTACCAAACAAAAGCGCTGGCAGGTCGATAGACACACAAACATACACACAAAATTCAAGCTTTCGCAACAAACCGTTGCTTCATCAGGAAAGAGGGAAGGAGAGGGTTTTAAGGGAGAGAGTAAGGAGTCATTCCAATCCCGGGAGCGGAAAGACTTACCTTAGGGGGAAAAAGGGACGGGTATACACTCGCGCGCGCGCGCACACACACACACACATCCATCCGCACATACACAGACACAAGCAGACATTTGTAATACAGGCTCCCAGGTAGATGCTATTTTCCTTGACTTCCGGAAGGCGTTCAGTACAGTTCCGCACTGTCGCCTGATAAACAAAGTAAGAGCCTACGGAATATCAGACCAGCTGTGTTGCTGGATTGAAGAGTTTTTAGCAAAGAGAACACAGCATGTTGTTATCAATGGAGAGACATCTACAGACGTTAAAGTAACCTCTGGCGTGCCACAGGGGAGTGTTATGGGACCATTGCTTTTCACAATATATATAAATGACCTAGTAGATAGTGTCGGAAGTTCCATGTGGCTTTTTGCGGATGATGCTGTAATATACAGAGAAGTTGCAGCATTAGAAAATTGTAGAGAAATGCAGGAAGATCTGCAGCGGATAGGCACTTGGTGCAGGGAATGGCAACTGACCCTTAACATAGACATATGTAGTGTATTGCGAATACATAGAAAGAAGGATCCTTTATTGAATGATTATATGATAGCAGAACAAACACTGGTAGCAGTTACTTCTGTAAAATATCTGGGAGTATGCGTGCGGAACGGTTTGAAGTGGAATGATCATATAAAATCATATAAAATGTCAGTATTGCCTTCAATACCTTAGTCTTATCCCATCTACATACTTTGATCATCAGTGCACATAGTTTGCTGTTGTCACTAAATCCAGTGAACTTTCCCTGGATTGAGAGACTGATGATATTGCTGTTTAGTCCCTTAACCACCAGTCAGTCAACCAACCAATCAAGCCAACACCCAGAATTGTTTGTTGGATATATTTGAATCTCTTATATCTATCTTATGATAGACTGGGGACAGTTGCTATTACTATTTTTTTTTAAATAGTGTGAACGAAATCTTCACTTACATTTGCAGGTTTTGAATTCTTTGCTATTGATTTCAGTGCTACATTGTAACCCAAAGTACAGAAGTTAACACATTTTTTGTTGCATCTGTACATAAATGCAATTAATAAAACTATGATTACTCTTACAGCCAATCATACATTAATTCAAGTAAATTAAAAAAAAAATCATGTTCCATATGTATCGTATAATAAGCAAAGTGGTAAAAACATAAAGTGAAGGCTATGAATTAGTGTCAACCAGTAAGCCTGCACCCCCAGTTCTTTAAAGAATCTAATTCCCATGTATAAAACTGTTTCAAACGTCTGATTACTTTACAAATGAGTTAATGTGTTAAATATTTCTGTTAATTGCGTAAGAAAGATAAAAACTTTAGAAAAGGCTTGAAACTGTGTGTAAAGTTTACTGGAAGCCACTAAGTGCTCTCATTCTGAAATACTTGATGAATATAGTCTGGGTAATTTGCATCTCAAGAAATACACACAGCTTGTAATTGTTTTGCTTGACCTATCAGGAGTGTCATAAAATGCTAAATGGATCCTTCTATCACCCACCAGACATCATCTCCTGATGTGACCGAAAACTTTAGAGAAAACCTCAGTTCACTTGTAACATAAGTTCCCCAATCATACTGTAAGTCAGTGGAGACTTTAATCATCTGATAATTAATTGGCAAAATTACAGTTTTTTTAGTAATGGACGTGCCAAGACATCCTGTGAAACATTACTAAATGCCTTCTCAGAGAACTACCTAGAACAGATAGTTAGGATTCCCACTCATGGTGGAAACATATTGGATCTAATGGCTATAAATACACGTGACCTCATTGAGACGTCCATATCGAAACTATCAGTGACGATGCGGTTGTGGAAACAATGATTACCAAAGTACAAAGGACAAATAAAATAAGCAGAAAGATATATATGTTGATTACATTAGATAAAAAAATCAATAGTGTCATACCTCAGTGAGGTACTTGGAACTTTATGCGCAGGGCAGGAGCTTGTAGAGGAACTATGGTGCAAGTCTAAAAGCGTAGTTGACCATACAGTGGATAGATATGTACTCAGTAGAACAGTTCCTAATGAGATTACTGCATAACAGATGCAAAACATATGGTAGGGCTACTGAAAAGATGAATGAAATAAGTACTAGTGTTAGTGGTGTTGAGATACAGCTGAAATCATAAAAATTGAACAAAGGCCTAGGCCCCGATTGAATCACTGTCAGATTCTATACTGAACCTGCAGCTGAGTTAGCCCGTCTACTAATTATGATGTATCATGGATCCCTGGAACAAAAAACCGTGCCCAGTTCTTAGAAAAAGGCACACTGTCTACAAGAAGGGTAGTGGAAGTGATCCACAAAACTGTCCAATAACCTTGACATCAATTTGTTGCAGAATCTTAGAACATATTCTGAGCTCAAATGTAATGAGGTATCTAGGACAGAATAACCTCCTCAATGCCAACCAGCATGGATTTCGAAAACATCGGTCATGTGAAATCCAATGCACACTTTTCTAGGACAGAATAATCTCCTCAATGCCAACCAGCATGGATTTCGAAAACATCGGTCATGTGAAATCCAATGCACACTTTTCTAGCATGACATAGTGAAGGCTTTGAATCAAGGCAACCAGATAGATGCAGTATTTCTTGATTTCTGAAACGCATTTGACTCAGTACTGCACCTATGCTTATTGTCAAAAGTACAACCATATGGGGTTTCAAGTGAAATTTGTGACTGGATTGAGCACTTTCAGTAGGGAGGACGCAGCCTATTATCTTGGATGGAGAGTCGTCAGTTGTAGAAGTAACTTTGAGTGTGCCACAGGGAACTGTGTTAGGATGCTTGCTGTTCTTGTTGTATATTAATAACTTTGCAGACAATATTAATAGAATTAGGCTTTCTGCAGATGACGCAGTTGTCTATAATGAAGTACTATCTGAAAGAAGCTGCATACATTTTCAGTCAGGTATTGATAAGATTTCGACATGGTGCAGAGATTGGCAGCTTGATCTAAATGTTCAGAAATGTAAAGTTTTTCACTTCACAAAACAAAACAAAAAACATAGTACCCTGTGTCTGTAGTATCAGTAAGTCACTCTTGGAATTGGTCAACTCATACAAATACCTGGGTGTAACACTTTGTAGGGATATGAAATGGAATGATCTCATAGGTTCAGTTGTGGATAAAGCAGGTAGTAGACTTTGGTTTATTGGTAGGATACTGGGAAAGTGCAATCAATCTACAAGACAGATTGCTTACAAATCACTCATGCAACCATTTCTGTAGCAGAAAACACAGGAACAAAAAGATGGACCACTCCAGACAACAGTTTTACCAAATCAACTGTTAGAGGAATCACAAAAATAATTAGGTCACTGAAATTCAGTGACTTTTCAGGTTACAAAGCTATTTTAAACAGAGTATTGAAATGTGAGACCTGAGTTTCTCCCAGTGTACAAAATGATAACGGAAATGCAGCCTGGTGCTTTCCAGTAAGTTATTTGAACAGAATATTGAAATCTTGTGCTGACTTAGTAGTGCCTGGACTTCTAATTATAGATCTGTCTCCCTCCTTCCACTGTTCAGAATGTCTAGCAAAGGTAGCTTATAACAAAACAGTGGACAAGAAATTTTCAAAAACTGCTCAGTTTGTCTTCCATAAATGATGCACTACAGAGAAAATAATGTGTGATATGAGAAGCACAGTTCTAGCAGAACCAAACAAAGAGAAATACCCCTTCTCAAAGGCTTTCCTTATGTAGGTCATAAAATTACACAGGGAAAACTGGAGGACCCTTCAAAAGCTGTGATGTTTGTGAGTGAGGTATAGTGATTAAGGGGCCAAACAAAGCATGGACAAACAAAGCCAGGAGATTAGTGAAACAGTGTTACAACTTACCAGATGGCATACACTGGATGAGGCTCCATATGTGAAGTTCCTACGCATCCACACATCCAGACAGATGACAGTGGTATTTGTGTAAGTTAACCAAATAACTCAGTTTTGCCTGATTTGCACTCAGATATCTCTCACTGTATCGACCCATAGAAAGAATTATTGACAAATTGCATTTGTTCACTCAGTACTGCCCTATGGCATAATCTGAGGGGAAATGCAGCTAAGGTCAAAAAGTACCGAAGCATACAGTGAAGACATTAGGCGAAGTTGACAACTGAACATTAGGAACCTTGGGATTCGTACACATACTTGCCAATACATTTACTCCCTAATGGTCTTAAAAAATAAGAGTGAATTTATGATGAATTGTAGAAGTCACTACCACAATACCAGAATGATAATAATATTGATATAAACATATCAGGAATATAGGAGACTGAATAGCAGAAGTGTTGAGTAGTCGACAGGTGCACACTAAAAAGCAAGGAAACTTGCTAGCTTTCTGGATAAATCCTTTGTCAAGCTACAGTGTGTGCGCGCGCGCCCACACACACACACACACACACACACACACACACACACACACACACACGTGTCTGTTTGGTGAGTGGCCTCCTTTATTCCTGTAGTATTTTCATTTTGCCAGAACTTTACTTGTTGTATTAACCTTTGAACTTCTTATAATGTGAGTGAGTATGGAGCATACTTTGTAGATATTTAAAGAATAGCTGTTTTTATGTTAGCTAGGTAAAAAGGTATGAGCAAAATCACAGTTTACTCTTAGTTTAATTAAACACCTATAACGTAAACTTACATTATATGAGGTAAATCATGTTTAATTAAACAATAATAAAATAAACTTTCATTGTGTCATTCTGTCGTCATGTGCAATTGTTACACCACAGTAATGACCCACTTGAAGCATTAAACAGCGCAGTTGCATCAATCCCAGCCAACCACTTAGTTGTTAATTATCTCGTAGACAGCTGCCTCATTGTGGGATTGTACCACTAGAATCTTGGTAATTTCCTTGTTTTGATCGTAAATTTTTTCTCACTCAGCTCACTGTTTATTGTATTACTTCTGCTCACTTTGATATATGACAGCAGAACTTACTGTGTTAGCTGAAGCAATAATGAAGAATAGGTACAGGCTCACAACTGTTAAACAACAATGGAATGTTACAGAATAGTGTTATTCATGATTGATGCACCTTAAACACAGGCACACCTTCTGTTAATATCCTTTATTATTATGTATCCCTATCTGCACTTCAGAATGGAGTATTATATTGTGCTTCAACTGTCATTAATAGTTAGACAGCAGACATCAGTCGGGAAACTGGACATCAGCAGTTGTTAAAACACAATGTAAACATAACTAGTCATATTTGGTTGGTAGTATACAGAAGTACCCTGCAATGGAAGACATATGTCATGTGGTGGTTAGATATTGGATTACAAACATTGTGAGAAGTGTGAGACCTGAATTTTCCCTGGCCTATACAATGTTCCAATAAATTACGGGAATGTAGCGGGGTGATGTCATTGACAACCGCTGATATTTTGACAAGTGCACACCCTGTCATTGTTAAGGCCTTGAAAATAACAGCATGTACACCTATTGAAATATCAGCAGTTGTCAACAATGACATCCTGTGGCATATTCCCATAAGTCGTTATGATTTTACAACGAAGGTGGCAGGGGGCCCGCATAAAACATTCACTACTACTTCATTGGCTGGCTGAGGTGGAAATCGACACAATCCATATCCAATATAGGCACTTTTTGCTGTTGATGATTTTGGTGTCAATTTACATAGCTGTTTTTCAACCTGAGTAATTCTTCATTCCTTAACTGCCAGCAATGTAAGAGGGGCGTTATCTTTACTGTAAGGAGTACAAGACTTATCCTGTATTATGGCATACTGCTAATTTTGAATGTAATTTAACAAGCCACTACAACAGCAGTGTTTGACTTCTAGCTTCAGTCTGGTTGTAGACCTGGGGGTTGGGCGCTAGAGAGTGCTTCGGCCTAGTGGAGTGTGAAAGTAGACAGATTTGTTGTGTTTTGTAACATCATATGAGGTGCGTCAATAAAGTAATGAGACTGATTTACTTTGCAAGATGTGGCAACCTTGCAGGCTTTTGTATGCACAATACTTTTGACCTTGGTCTATAAGATGCTTCTAGTCCAAGCGGCACATCGATGCAACTGCCCAGTCGTGAGTTGTGCTGTAATAACATGTGTTTGTGTGTCTCGTCATGGAAATGGAACCGCATGACATTTCTTTTTGTGTTAAATTGGGTGAAAATGCGATGACAACTTACAGTAAGCTTCAGAAGGCTTTTGGAGAGGAGGTTATGTCAAGAGCTCAAGTTTTTCTTTGGCATAAAATGTTTAGTGAAGGCAGAACGAATGTTGAAGATGACAACCATCAACCTCACAGACGGATGTCAACTTGGCCAGGGTGCGTCAACTCTTACGATCTGATCGAAGATTATCCGTGTTAAAATGATTGTAGAACTGAACAACAATTGAGAAACGGTTCGTCTAATAATAACTGAAGATCTTGGTATGAGAAAGATTTGTGCAAAAATCACGATAATGCGCCATCCCATACTGCTCTGTCAGTACAGCAATTTTTAACCTCAAAACAAATTTCAGTACTACCACAGCCACCTTATCAGCTATCGCTCCGTGCGACTTTTTTCTATTTCCAAGAGTCAAAACGGTGGTCAAGGGACACAAAAGATGAGTTCCAGAAATGTTACCATCAATGGCAGAAGTGCTGGAAAAAGTGTGTGCAATCAGAAGGGAACTACTTTGAAGGAGACAACACTAAACTTGACTAAAATGGTAAGCAAAATTTCTTTTCATATCAGTCTCATTACTTTATTGTTGCACCTCGTAAGCCCTAATAGCTGTGTACCCCAATCTGAATTATTATTAGGCTTACAATCACATGTACTACGTTATTGGAAGAGGAAGAAACATTATCTGCCTGTTTTTGTACATTCATCTTTGTGCTTTCGTCTTTTCGGCTTTTAAGAGTGACCTACATTTTGTTTTTCTAATCTTATGTTTGAATAGGATGACCTTCCTAGAGTACGTCAAGAACTGGAAGCGTTGAAGAGGCTTTCACATCATCACATATGTAAACTGTATGAAGTTATTGAAACTGATACTCATATATTCATGGTAATAGAGTACTGTGCTGGTGGTGAACTGTTTGATCACATTGGTGAGTAGCGTAAATCAAAACAGATTATGAACTTCCAATTAGAATTTCCATTTTGATACTGTTTCTCAAATTATTGTTTAGTCAAAACATATAAGTTTATAATGGTAACATAGAAACGTGCTACATGGAATAAGTAATAAGAAAAATAGTCTCCCAAACTTCCTTGTACCACAGGCAATTCTCACAGGCAACTCACACTCAGTGGATATTTTAGTATTCACTCTTTTGTGTTTTGTGTGACTGTATACAATCAGAGAATAACTATGTAAATATTTTCATTTGCAGTGGAACGCAACAGGCTGACTGAGGCAGCGGCTCGCTCTTTCTTCAGGCAGATAATCTCAGCTGTCGCATACCTGCACGAGCAGGGGTATGCGCACAGAGATCTAAAGCCTGAAAATATACTACTTGACAAGAATCAGAACTTGAAACTGATTGACTTTGGACTCTGTGCCAAGCCAGCAGGAGGCCTGGAGTCACACCTCTTAACATCCTGTGGATCTCCAACGTATGCAGCACCGGAACTGATTCTGGGCAAGCAGTACCTAGGCAAGTAATGAAACCTGAACTTCTTTAACAGTTGTGTAATATGTTTGTAAAATGAGTTGTAATGCTAACTGCCATATGAAATTGTTTGTCTGTAATCCTTTAGCAGCATCTCTAAATTGTGTTGTCTCTGCTTTAATACTGACTTGTGGTAAATAAAAAAATGGAGATATGTTCCCAATTTTCTCACACAATAGGTGATTTCTTTACTACTTAGGATGACTGAGGAGAGAGCAGGTTTTCTCAAAATATACTCAAATATATTTAGCGGACATGTCTATGAATAGCCCTAAGCAGTATAGTCATAGCCTGTTTTTTTTTTTTAAATACAGAATCCAGATTGAATTTATACCATTTCCCTGTCATGTGTTAATGTATATCTTGACTTGCTTCACATTCCCGAAGACACTCCGTAGTGGGATCTTTGGGACACACTGACTGAATGAATGAATGAATGAATGAATGCATAATGACAATCATACAGGGCTTGGATTATTTTGGCAGGTTGTGTTCCATATCACATGAATATGGTATCAAAGTTGCTTGAGGGAGGTTGTTGTTAATGGAGACTTGAACATACGCCTCACATACTGATGGCAGATAGGTTGGTTTGAGCTTATGGCAAACATCATCTAGTGTATGATGTGTAATGTGAGGAGGGAACTTTACACCTCTCTAATGCCCTGTCAGTGTAATTATTGGATTCTGCAGTGCCTAGTTCTGTCTCAACAAACACAAGAAGTGCATGCATACTGTTGTAGAGTGTGGCTCTGAACAATAAGAAGCAAGGAGATGGTCCTGTTTGTTCAACCTAGAGTCAGAAGGGGTGGGAGGTAACTGAGCCAGTCATGCCCCCCTCCCCCCCCCCCTCCTCCAATTGCCATTGAACCCCTCTTTCTGCCGTAAGGGAGGACCAGAAGCAGTATCGAAGGTTGTATGCTCTTGCATTCCTCCGACCTTTGAATGGACTTACCCAACTATTTATAGGGAGGAGGGAGCTACAGTTTGATGTGTGGATTCTGAACCACAGTGCAACTTGGCAATTTTCACATGAAATACATTGCCAGAGGGGAAGGAAGTGCAAAGTAACAGATGAAAACCATGGAACTGACCAGAGATCGAACCCAAAACCTTTGGCTCCTGCGTCTGGGACATTGTCACTGAGCCACATGGAAGGATTATACAAGTTCCAAAAGCTAGAAGTAGTAATTTGTGCCATAAGTGTTTTCACTGGCAACACAAAAAATATCGCCTTCAGATGCCAAGTACCAACCAGTTGTTTTATTTCCTTCTAATTTATCAATTTTCTCAATTGAAAACTATTATCTATTTTCTTTCTGTAGATGAATGTTACATTGTGTAAAGCACCAACAGGATTTTCTGTTGTCTCTGTCACCTAGTTGTTAGATGTTGCCTTGAAGCTGAAAGTCTTTCTGAATATTTAATGGTATTTACTACTAGCACTTGCGATCAGATTGGCACTCACAAATAACTAAACGATACATTGGCAGAAAAATGTGAATTGCAAAGTTGTTAAAACACACATTAATGATGCACAGTCCAGTAATCAAAGATAGCCCTCACAAGTCACGGAACAAAGTGATTGTGGCACAAAACAATGCCCACATTTTCATTTTCAGAAACGTCACAGGCGGTGTTCACTCATTAATTAGTCGCACCGTTCAACAATACCTTGTTTGCGTGACAATGATAGCCAGTGCCTCCTACCAGTCGTGACAAAATTCGGTCAAAATGTTCATTAACTTGAATTAATTACAAAAACAATTCGAAATTTATTAGACATGAATGTTACTTGGTTTTTGTGGATACAGGCGTACATATTTCTGTGAGCAAACTGTGCATAGCTGTAGCATGAGCCTAAACCAGGAGTGTAGATGTTACAGGTTTATTAACCTCTTCTCAAATTGAGAGAGATCAGACTATTTAAAAACTACTGTATGAATAGATTGTTATTTCAGAAATTATACAATCATTTAATAAACAGCTATACAAAATACCGCTATGCAGGAATGGCTATAAGTATTGACAAAATTTTGGTTTATACAAAATGTTGTTATCTAGAAATTTAGAAAATTTTACTGGTTCACTTTTAGCATTCGCAATAAGGTTACCCGGCTCATGAGTGCTGCTGCCATATTAAAAAAAAATATTTGGTGTAATGGAAAATTATTAAAAATATTAATTAATGGCTTAATTAGTAAAGAGTATCATCTGACTCAGAAACAAATAGAGCAACAAAAGCTCAGTGTTAAAAATCAGTACCTAACAAGCCCAAAGGTAAAATTGGCAACATAAATTTTGACATAATGGAATTTTCAATGTATAGTTTCATAAAAAATAAAATATTACTGTGAAGCTGGGATGCCAGTCTCTTTAATAAGTGTGTATTAGCTCACATTGTCTTGGCAAAGTTGTATGATAGTAAGAATTTCAATTACCAATAGTTTCTGCTTAATGCGGCTTAAGTGATAACTAATTATCTTGTTAGACTTGGTACAATTAACAGTATGATATTTAGCATAATTACTAGTAAGAGAATTCACTGATCAGTGTCACTCCACACATGCAGCTATACAGCCAGATGCTGATCAACAGCTGACTGACTTAAAATCAGATGCACAGCAGTTGTGTACAGATACATTGACAAGTGTTACACAGTCGTCATCAACTTTCCATTCAGTCTTAATTTCTAATAATAAACATTAAGGAGAGCAAAATTTTGTCAATAAACAATGAAGATGATGATGATGATTAATAATAATAATAAGCCAACATTACTGTGCCGGAACGAGAGGCTATCCACACACACACACACACACACACACACACACACACAAATGCAACTTGCACACACGTCTGCAGTCTCAGAGAACTGGTATTGTAATTTCAGTTCTCTGAGACTGCAGATGTGTGTGTAAGTTGCATTTGCGTGAGTGCGTGTGCGTGTTTGTGTATGTCTACTGCTGACAAAGGCCTTTATGGTCGAAAGCTACAACAGTTAAAGAAAATTTTTAATAGATTGATAGGACAGTAGAACAAGAATGCAGTGTGGGGAAAATAAATTTTGAAAACAGCACAGCATAGCTTTGAGCCCTGTGCTCACTAAGCATGATTTGCAAAGGATGTGGATCCTGCTAGGGTCACACATTCATTTATCTACTGGTTTCTTAATTCATGTGGTACTTTTTCCATCTCACTTTCACTGCCACCCACTTTATTATTTTCATTGCACACGTTATCCAAAACACAGTTACGTCTTAATTCATTCCCATGTTTCTCTTATGATTCATAAATTTCGGTGCACCATTCTTTTCACCCATCAGGATAAAATGTTTTTGCATAAAATTGCTACTTTTTCCCAAATTGAGTCACTGAATAGACCTTCTCCAACATATATCCATGCTCTGTACAGAAGCACTGAAGGGTCTAGCACAGAAGTCTAGAGTACTGCCACTTGTACCACCAGAGGCATTTGTTTTTGTCAGAACAGTTCAGTGTTGGTTAGACAGTCAGCAAGACAACTGCTTCCATTTATGCAACAGCACAGGCACATACAGCATTTGTCTTTGAATTATTTTTATGAGCATTTAACAGGAGGGACTTATTTTCAAGTTATTCTGTGCTACTAGTTTAATTCTTAAAGTTCTTGTGTGTTTGTGCACTTAATAGAGGCAGCTCCAGGCAGTGCTGGCTTTTGTCTGTTGCCTGTGAGCCCTCAGTTGGTCCACTACTGTGGCTGCTCCAGCACTGCTCCTGCACTGAGGTTGATCATTTACCTGTGATTGACTTGGAGGTTACCCCAAGGTTAGCAGCAAGGAAAGACTTTCCAGAGGGAGGTGGAGGGTTGAAAAGCCTGTGTGGTTCATCTGCCAAACAGGTTTAAGGTGCTATCTGTGGCTAATAATGATCCTGAGCCAGATGCAGTTGCTTGTCTTGTTTTAGAGGAATCCTCGCAGCCCGCGAGATCTGGGCAGTCATAAAGGGTGGGATTATTGATGGTTGGGAGCTCTGACGTAATGGGCCCCCTTAGGGATGTGGCTGTCAAGGAGAGGAAGTAGTCCAGTGTGCACTCTGTGTGCAGATCAGGGGGAGTGATCCCAGATGTGGACAACGTCTTCTTGGATGCCATGACTAGCACACTGTGAAGGTGGCATCTCATGTTGGTACTAATGATGTGTGTTGCTCATGTGGTTACTAATGTATTAACAATGTGTTGCTTTGGATCAGAAGAGATTCTCTCTGGTGTCCAGCAGCTATGTGAGTTGGTAAAGACAGCCAGTCTTGCTTGTGAGATGAAGGCAGACTCAGCATCTGTAGCATCGACAGGATCGTTTGCAGACCTTTGTTACAGAGGCAAATGGAGTGTCTGAATCAGAGGCTCAGACTGTTCTGTGACCGTGTAGGCTGCAGGTTCTTTGACTTGCACGATAGGATGGTAGGGTATGATGTTCCACATCAATGTTCAGGAGTCCACTACACACAGGAGGCCATTACACATGGTTAGTGAAGGCTGTGTGGAGTGGACTGAGAGGTTTTTTATGTGCTAGAGGGTCTCTGGAAAGAACAGAAAGATTTCTAGTGTTAGTAGGTGCAGGTCAAACACAAGTCAAGGGGTGACCAAGAAGCCATAAGTATTATACCAGTAAATTATTGTAGCTCTGTTGTGAAAGAACCAGAGCTTCTGGTGCTGATAGAAGACACTGAAGCAGAAATTGTCACAGGTAATGAAGCCCGGCTAAAGCCAAAGCTTTTGCTAAGGACGTGCAATGGTGTTCAGAAAGTGTAGATTAAATTCAGTTGGTGGAGGCATGTTTGTTGCTGCTAGAGGTAGTTTTATCTTGTAGTCAGATTTAAATATATAATTCCTATGAATTATATGGGTAGAGGCTATACTTGACAACCAATAATGAGTTCCTACTTCCGGCTCAGATGATACAGTTTCTGAGCAGTTCAAAGAAAACTTGAGTTGAGTATCATTTCAAATAGCTACTACCCCACTGATGCATTTATAACTGGTGGTGGCTTCAATCTAACTTCAAAACATTGGTGAAAATGTGTGTTTGAAACCAGTACTAAATGCTTTCTCCAAAAATTATTTTGAACAAATAGTACAGATGTGTAAACGGTTGCAAAAACATACTTGACATCTTAGCACCAAACAACCTAGGGGGAATAGGGAGCATTATGATGGACACAGGTATTAGTGTCAACTAGGTCATTGCAACAAGACTGAATACCATAACATCCAAACTCATCAAAAGTAAACACAAAATATATCTATTTAAAAATAAAATAAAATTTTGCTTGACTCCTTCCTAAGAGACAGCCTACATTTCTTCCGAACTGACTATGTAAGCATAGCCCAGATGAGGCTTAACTGTAAGAAATAGTATCAACACCAATGGAGAGATTTCTGTGAAATAAATTAATAAAAGATGGCACTGATCAAGCATGGCAGACAAAACTGCCAGAACACTGTTGCAGAAGCAACGGAAAAAGTGTGCCAAATTTAAAACACTACACAATCCTCAAGATAGATGAAGCTTTATAGAAACTTGAAATTTAGTGCAAACTTAAGTGCGAGATGTTTTAATAGTTTCCACAGCAAAACTCTTGTCTCGAAATCAGGCAGGAAACTCAAAGATTCTGATTGTAAGCGAATTACCCCAACAGCAAGACACAATCAATACGTTTATTGTGCGATAGCGACAGTAATGTTACCTATGACAGTGCCACTAAAGCAGAGCTGCTAAAAATGGTTCTCCAAAATTTTTTCACCAATGATGATGAAGTAAGTACTCCCGAATTCTAATCATGAACTGCTGTAAACATTTATAAGTTGGAATAAGATATCCTTGGTGTAGCAAAGCAGCTTAAATTTCTTAATAAAGGCAAGTTCTGTGGTCCACACTCAATAGCTTTTAGGTTTCTTTAAGAGAATGCTGATATAATAGCTCCGTACTTAATACAGACAACTGCTCCCTTGACGAAATACCAGTACTTTAAACTGGAAAGTTGCACAGGTCACATCAGTACTCAAGAAAAGTAGTTGTAATAATGTGGTGAATTACAGACCCATATCACTTGACACCGATTTTCAGCAGGATTTTGGAATGTATATTGTGTTTGAACATTATGAATTACCTCAAGGAAAATGATCTGTTGCCACACAGTCTGCACAAATTCAGAAAACATCTTTCTTGTGAAACACAACTATCTTTTTATTCTCATGAAGTAAATAGCGCTATCAAAAAGGGGTGTGAAATGGATTCCGTATTTCTATATTTCCAAAAGGTGTTGTATGCTGTTCCTCATAAGCAGCTTCTAATAAAATTGGATGCCTGTGGAGTATCGTCTCAGTTATGCAATTTGCAACTGGATTCATGATTTTGTGTCAGAAAAGTCACAGTTCATAGTAATTGACGGAAAGTCATCAAACAAAACAGAAGTTATACCAGGCATTCTCTAAGGATGTGTTATAGGCCCCCTGCTGTTTGTAATCTGTATAAATGATTGAAGCAATCATCTTAGATTGTTTTCAGATGATGCTGTCATTTACAATGTAGTAATGTCACCGTTGTTGTTGTTGTGGTCTTCAGTCCTGAGACTGGTTTGATGCAGCTCTCTAAAGCTGCATGCTCTCGGGAAAAATTACGGCTGTAGTTTCCCCTTGCTTTCAGCTGTTTGCAGTACCAGCACAGCAAGGCCGTTTTGGTTATTGTTACAAGGCCAGATCAGTCAATCATCCAGACTGTCGCCCCTGCAACTACTGAAAAGGCTGCTGCCCCTCTTCAGGAACCACACGTTTGTCTGGCCTCTCAACAGATACCCCTCCGTTGTGGTTGTACCTACGGTACGGCTATCTGTATCGCTGAGGCACGCAAGCCTCCCCACCAACGCCAAGATCAAAAACAAAACAAAAAAAAAATGGTTTAGACAAAGTATCTGTATGGTAGAAAAGTAGCAGTTGACACTAAACAATGAAAATTGCAAAGCCATTCACATGAGTACTAAAAGGAAGCCTCCAGATTTCAGTTATGCGATAAATCTCGCAAATCTAAAGGCTGTCAATTCGACTAAATACCTTGGAATTAGAATTACAAACAACTTAAACTGGAATGAACTCATAGATAATGTAGTGGGGAAGGCAAACCAAAGCATGTGTTATTGGCACAACACTTAGAAAATGCAACAGGCCTACTAAAGAGAGTGCCTACACTAAACTGTCTGTCCTCTGCTAGAGTATTGCTTTGTGGTATGGGATCCTTACCAGATAGGATCGACAGAGGTCACCAAAAATATTTAAAGAAGGGCAGCTCATTTCGTATTGTCGCAAAATAGGGGTGAGAGTGTCCTGGATATTATATGCAAATTAGGGTGGCAATCATTAAAACAAAGGCATTCTCCATTGCGACTAGATCTTTCCAAGAAATTCCAGTCGCCAGCTGTCTCCTATGAATGCAAAAATATTGTGTTGACACCCACCTAAACAGGGAGGAATGATTATCATCATAAAATGAGAGAAATCAGAGGTTGCACAGAAAGATTTAGGTGTTCGTTTTTTCCATGCCCTGTTGGAGAGTGAAACGGTAGAAAAATAGACTGAAAGTGGTTTGGTGAAACCTCTGCCAGGCCCTTACGTGTGAATTGCAGTGTAGTCATGTAGATGTAGAGGTAGATGTAGATGTAGAAGACTGGTTAGATAATTCACTGACAGCTTTTTTCTGAATACTTTCTGTGACTAAATTTTGAACTTTATTTGACTTTCTTAGGATAGACTCGGACACTTCATATCCAACTTCATTCACATTTTTACTTACTTCTGTCAGCTTACTAGGAAGTGTCTCCTCTTCTACTAACAAAGCATCCTTTTCCCCAACAAAGCATCCTTTTCCCCAACAAAATAATCAACATATTCATCACTCCTGAGTTCTTCCTCATCAACTTCATTTAAATTACAAGTAACAATCACATCTTCATCTACTAAATGTTTGTCAATCAGCCCATACTCTTCAGTCCTTTCACTTCCTATGGCTAAGTACCTCGGTGGAAAATCTGCAGCAGAATCCATATTGACATTCTATCTGCATAAAAATTCTGTACCTAAAATCATATCTGTGGTCAAGGCAAGTGTCCTCGTAGCTGCTGTCCTGCCAATTCAGCAGTTAATAATGCTTCTTGCATAACAATTTTAGACATTTTCCAGTAACACATACAATTCTGATTCCTGAAACATTGATCATCATTACCCCTCCTTAGTCTTTAATTTGTTCAAAAAATGCTTGTGAAACTCATCTTAATTCACTCCCACAGTCCAGTAAACATTTAACAGGTGTACCCTGAACACTAGCCAAAACCACAGATTGTCATATTTCACTGTCACTTACCTCTGTGTTCTTCATGTAATATATCCTCATTAATCCTTTTTTCGCATAAAACTGTCATCTTAAATCATCCAATCTGTTCTCAGTTACAGTTAACTGACACTTAGCATAGTGCTCTTCCCTACTAGGTTTGTCTTCCTTATTCTCACTTTGCTTATTAATACCATTTATTCCTTCTTTGCTCAACATATTTCCTTCGTCATCACAAACAAACTGAAACACTGGTGTTACTCCTGGGAGCAGGCAAAAGCATTTCATAACTCTGAAGAAGTTTCTTTTCCAGCCCTATGATTACATACGGAGCAGTGAAATGAAAATGAGACAGATGGAAAAAAAAGTAAATAAACTGTTTAATATTTCAAACTAATCACCATAACTGTTAATACATTTATGCCACTGTGAGGTAAGATGACCAATGCCTTCATGGAAAAATTTTTTTTGGTTGCCTACGGAGTCATGATTGTACCCAGATATACACCTCTTCATCTGAAGCAGATAAATGACCGTGAATGACTTTCTTAAGGGCTCTAACAATATGGAAATTTAGTAGGGAGAAATCGTAGCTTCCCTTGAGGATGTGCCTTCCGAGGTTTCTGCTGCTGTGAAGCCAGATACCAGCCTGTGGCTGAAGGAGCCACAAGTTGCTGGTCGCAGGGCTTCACGGTTGTCATCAGTTCCTGAGATGAACTCAGTGAAGCCTTCCCAAGAAAGATATCCTTGTGACCCACCACACCAATGCTTCTGGCAGGCTCCAATTACTATTGATCTTTCAGTTTGATCTGGACATTTGCCCAGATGACATCTTACCATGACAGACTGGGATACTACCACCATTGGATCTTGGTTGCATGGCAACATCAATGAGGTGATCCAGAATATTACTGCTACTGCTGTTTCAGCAGCTGAATCAGGAATCCCTTGCTCCTCAGGTTGCACCCGGCAGAAGACAGTGCCTTGGTGGTTGCTGGAAATCACAGTGGCCATTAGAGACCATAAACAGGCTTTGCAATGTCATAAGTGGCACCTGCTCCTGGAGCACCTCATTTCCTTGAAAGGCTCTGTGCCTGGGTCCATCAACTAATCAAACAATGGACGCAGGAGTGTTGGGAATATGTCTCCACCATTGGAATGCGAACCTCTCCTTCCCAGGTTTGGAGTAAGGTGAAGCGCTTTTATGGATACCAGACCCCGGCAGGTATACTGGGAATTTTCGCAAATGGACCTACCTTTACTGACCCACATGCAATCGCAGATCATTTTGTGGGGCATTATTCTTGAACCTATCCATCTGAGAGTCATCATCCCACCTTTCATACCCTAAAACAGTGGGTGGAACATCACCACCTGTCTTTTACTACATGCCAGTCTGAGCCATATAATGCTCCTTTCAGTGAGTGGGAATTTATCAGTGCCCTTGCACTGTCTGGACACATCCCTGGCCCAGACCGTGTCGGTCCCCAGGTGCTTAAACATCTATCAGCGGATTACCAGCGCCATCTCTTTGCTGTCTTCAACTGCATCTGGAGCGATGGCAAGTTCCTGTCGCAATGGCAAGAAAGTGTCAACGTGCCAGTGCTAAAACCTGGTAAGAAATCACAAGATATGGATAGCTATCATCCTATTGACCTCACCAAGTTTCTGTGCAAGCTGCTCAAGAGCCAGCTGTTGTGTTGGCTCCTTGAGTCTTGGGGCCTTCTGGCTCTGTCCCAGGCAAGCTTTTGCCAAGGTCGCTTGAACCACTGACAACTTTGTCTACCTGGAGTCTGCCATCCGAACGACCTTTTCCTGCCGTCGTCACCTTATTGCTGTCTTTTTTGGCATGATGAAAGCCTATGACACCATTTGGTGACATCACATCCTCACTACATTGCACAATTGGGGCCTCCTGATCCTGCTCCCATGCACCTTCAGAGTTAGAGTTAGTGCTTGGTGCTTCACACAGCCCCCAGCGCTCCCCCCCCCCCCCCCCCCCCCCCCCCCCTCCTGCAGGTATCTGTACTGAGCACCCCACTCTTTTGGCCATTAATGGCCTTGCAGCAGATGTAGAGTCTTCAGTATCACGCTTCTTATATGCTGACAATTTTTACATTTCCTTTTGCTCATATAATATTCGTGTGGCTTAACGTCAACTGCAGGGAGCCATATGAAAGGCACAGTCATTGGCCCTCTCCCATGGCTTTCAGTTTTCAGCCGTCAAGATTCTCTTCTGTCATCATCGTACTGTTCACCCACATCCAGAACTTTACCCCGATGACCAACTACTTAATGTGGTGGAGACTTACCACTTTTTAGGACTGGTTTTCGATGCTCATTTAACTTGGCTTCTCCATCTTCATCAGCCTAAGCAAAAGCGCTGGTAGCATCTTAATGTTCTTTGCTGTGTGAGTCACACTGACTGGGGTGCAGATCGCCCTACACTGTTGCAGTTGTGCAAAGTTCTTGTGCAGCCCCATGTTGACTAAGGGAGCCTGGCGTATGGTTCAGCATCACTCAGCATTGCGGCTGCTGGACCCTATACACCGTTGCAGAGTTCGACTTGTGACAGGAACTTTCCGAATGAGCCCAGTGAACAGAATACTCGTAGAAGCTGGGGTTCCTTCACTACAGATCAGACAGCAACAGCTACTTGCAAATAATACTGCAACGTTTGTAGCTCACCTCAACATCCAAATTACCATCTCCTTTGCCCTAACAAGGCGATCCATCTCCCGCAATGGTGGCCCACATTGGGGATTACAATTGCAGTCTGTGTCCGGTCCCTTCTTACTGAACTCAAGTCTTTCCCTCTACCACCTTTCCTCCGGGACCACCCAAGTACACCTCCATAGTCCTTGGCCACAACTTCTTCTGGTCCTACCACAAGGCCCAAAAGACTCAGTTCCTCCTGAGGCCCTCTGCCACCAATTTTTCTCTACTCCCGGTGAGTTCCAGGGCTCAGAAATATTCTACACTTATGGCTCGATGGTAGATGGTCACATTGGCTTCGCTTATGTTCATGCTGTACATACTGAACAATGCTCTCTGTCGGATGCCGGCAGTGTTTTCACTGCTGTGTTGCTAGCCATCTCTTGCACCCTTGGGCATATCTGCTGCTGCAAAGGTGAGTACTTTCTCATCTGTAGTGACTGCTGAAGCCTACAAGCTCTTGACCATTGCTTCCTTCACCATCCTTTGGTAATGGCTAATGCCCTTGAAAATCGTGGACGTTTAGTGGCGTTCATCTGGACCCCAGGACATGTCGGAATCCTGGCAAATGAACTTGCTGACAGGCTGGCCAAACAGGCTACTGGTAAACTGACTATGGAGATCGGCACACTGGAGGCTGATCTCAGGTCGGTCCTATGCCATAAACCTTTCGGCTCTAGAACACAGAATGACACTCCCTGACATTGCCGAACAAGTTACGTTTGGTAAAGGAGATGTTTAATGGGTGGCAGTCCTCCAAGCAAGCCTCTTTCAAGGACTGTATGGCTGGCTCTGCATCGGCCATACTTGGCTGACTCATGGTCACCACCTATGTTGCAAGGACCTGCCTCAGTGTCGCTGTGGTTCCCTCTTGACAGTGTTCGACATCTTGTTGGCTGCCCAAATTTAGCTGCCCTGAGTTAGACTTTTAACCTTCCTGATGCACTACCTACGGTGTTAGGTGACAATGCCTCAATGGCTGAACTAGTCTTACGTTTGATTCGGGGGGGGGGGGGGGTTTATCACTCATTCTAAGGGTGGACATCTGGCTTTCTCTCCAGGCCTTCACCCTACCTCTGTTTTAACTCTTCCTCACTCCTTCTGGTGCTGTCTGTTCAGTTTTGTGTTCATACTTGTACAGTCTGTGTTTCTCTTGCCTTATGTTTTTAGGCTGGAGATTTTAATGTTTTAGAGAGGGGCAGACTTGCCCTTTTTTATTCTTGTGATCAGCCAGGCCAGGCCATCTTCTATATTGTTTTAGCACCTTCTACCCTCCTTTGGGATATGGTTTTAATCTGAGGCATTTGTGACTCAGGAAAAAGGGACTGATAACCATGCAATTTAGTTCTTTTGCTCTCCAAACCAACCAACCATACAGTCTGCATCTCTCTCCATGCTATTTCCATAGTCGTGAAGAAAGACATTGATGGCTGTTGGATTTGCTTTTGATGAAGAGGTACATACCTGGGTATAATCATGGTTCTGTAGGCAACCACAGACATGTTTCCATGAAGGCATTCACCATCTTTTCTCACAGTGAATAAATGTATTAACAGTTAGGAAGATTGCTTTTGATATAATAAACAGTTTACTTACTTATTTCCCATCTGTCTAATTTGCATTTGATAGCCCCTTATAGATCCACTACCCAACTCTATGTCCAAGTACATAGGTTTGTTAATTCAGTACTGACAGAAACCTATAAAACTACATATCCTTGAATCATAGCTGTTGCCACCCCAAAACTCACCAAAAATCGGCTGCTGCTCTCTTCCCGTGATAATTCTTCAAACTCTTATCTTCATCTACATCTATTTACATTCTCGGCAAACCACAAGACATTGCATACCAGACTGTACCCTGTACTATTACTAGTCATTTCTTTTTCTGCCCCCCCCCCCCCCCCTGCAAATAGAGCGAGGAAAGAACAACTGTATATATGTATCCGTATGAGCACAAAATTTCTCTTATCTTACCTTCATGGTCCATATGTGAAATGTACATTGGCAGCAGTAAAATCGTTCTGCATCGTTGTGCAGTCAGCTTATCAACAGCATTCCTGAAAAAAGAAACATAATCTTCCCTCCAGGGATTTCCATTTGAGTTCACAAAGCATCTCTATAATACTTGTGTCTTGCTTGGATGTCTTCCTTTAATCCGAACTGATGGGATTGCAAATACGCGACCAGTATTTAAGAATAGGTGCACTAGTATTCTACCGTATTTACTCGAATCTAAGCCGCACTTTTTTTCCGGTTTTTGTAATCCAAAAAACCGCCTGCGGCTTAGAATCGAGTGCAAAGTAAGCGGAAGTTCTGAAAAATGTTGGTAGGTGCCGCCACAACTAACTTCTGCCGTCGAATATATGTAGCGATTCACATGCATGCTTTTCAGGCACAAAGATAAATACTGGCGCCAAAACCTCTGCGTCAGTAAATAAATAAAAAAAAAAACGATGGAAGACGAAATTTTTTCTCCGCCCCGAGTTTCGACCACTGCATTTTTATACGTTATCCAACGAAGTAAATACAAATTCCGTATTGTTAGTCTTCGAATGTAGCAACATTTCAATGTACTGTACTACGAAAATCCGACTGGCAAGACTGTTTGGGATGTTTGTCAATATGGCCAACTCTACGTTCTGAATTTTTTCTACCTATGAGAAGAGATGGTTACTAATAGGAACTTTTATGAATTGTGAATCACATGCAGTATTCTCTTCACCATAAGAATAATACGTATATAAACATTTTGCCATGTATTCTTTCGTGTTTGCTGCTATCTCATTTAAATCCTGTCCGCTTAATAAACTACGAAACTAGAGTGAGACAACAGCAAACGCCGAAGAATATACATATCATTTCATGTTTATATTCGTATTATTCTTATGCCTAATAGTGATAGTCAGAAATGAAGCACGTCAATTGACTAGATTTTTAAAACTAAGATGACTAATTTCTGTGCAGAATGTTATGTACTAAAGAGATGTCTGCAAAGATTTTCAAACAGAAAAATTTTCGCTAAACTCTCGTTCAGAACATCTTCTATCATACGCAGTCTATTATTTGGTTCTTGTTGATCGTCAAAGAAAGCAGCAGTGTTAGTAACAACAAATAGCAGTCTCTTGCCATTGTTTCGCTAATGAGACGATTTCTCTCTTTTTCTTTTTTTAATTGTAAGCGGCGGTAGTGCGCACAAAAGCAAGCCACGCCGCGAGCGGCGACAGGCCGTAAACACTGATTATCAGAATGCGACAAACAGTGCAAGACACAGTACAGTAATGCATTTTCAACTTAGAGTGACGTAAACACCTATAACAAAGAGAACGGCACTTATAAGATCAAAGAAAAATAAGCAATCGATCCAAACCAGACGAAGCACGTGAAAAAGGAAGGGTACCCGTATAATTATGGACGGAGCGCCTGACGCATAGCTATGGCTACCTGGTAAAGCCTAACTGCTTAGCTTACTACGCGAACCAAACTACTGTAGCTGTATCGTCATTCATTCGACCTAATTTGTGTCTCATATTACAATGGACCAACTTTGTTTCGATTTGGAGGTGCGGCCTAAAACTTTACTCTCCCCTTGAATTTCGAGTCTCATATTTCAGGTGCGGCTTAGATTCGGGAAAATTTTTTTTCCTTGATTTCGAGTCTCATTTTTCAGGTGCGGCTTAGATTCGAGTGCGGCTTAGATTCGAGTAAATACGGTATATACTGTCTTCTTTACATATGCACCACTCTTTCCTAAAATTCTCCCAATAAACCAAAGTCTACCATTTGTATTCCCTACTACAATACTTACTTGCTCATTCCGTTTCATATCACTTTGCAATGCTACACTCATATATTTAATCGATGTGACTGTGTAATGCAGCACACTACTAATACTGTACCCAAACATAACCTGTTTGATTTTCCTACTCAGCTGTATTGACTTACATGTTTCTGTAGTTAGAGCAAGCTGCTGTTTATCACACTAACTAGAAATTTTGTCTAGGTCATCTTGTGTCTTCCTACAGTCACACAGCAATGACACCTTCCTGTACACCACAGCTTCATCAAACATCATCTCTTTCCTTGAATTACATGATCCTACAAATTCAGCTGTCCAACTGTAAGAATTTTCTCTGAAGGACCAACATATAAAAAGACGTTTCTCATTACCGTTCCAGTTTCGGGCAAATCCTTAAGTTAGCTTATAAAATAAAGTGGCCATATATTACCACATGATTCAAAATTACTAAAGTTTTTGCAATTAATGAAAGAAACTCCATTAGGTACAACACAAACACTGTGTTTGACACTTTGAACTTTACTGACTTCCTTTTTAAGTTCAACAGACATAGAAGCTACATTTTAATATATGTCTTCTGTTTCGTTTTCAATAGTAAGCAGACACTTTTTACTTCTTTTCATACTGTCTCTGTTTATTATCCAGACCTATGAGGCTCCAGTTTATCGTTATTTTCAGAACAAAACTTCTTGCGTACTACTCAGGATTTCTGGACTCACCAAAAGCTTCCATCATCTTTTCACAATACTGTACAACCAGCGGAAAAATGCTCCTATTGGAGCACAAAAAGGCGAATATGCTCCTGTTTAAAAGACTCTGAAAAGTGCAGTACCAGTTGCCTCATTCTGCGTTCCTCAGTACCTTTAAAAATTTTCCCAAAAAGTCTTGCACGCGAACGTATTCACACTCTTATTAACAGGCAACTCATCTGTCAGTCCCACAAGCTCCCATAACTGAAAATCACTCTCACCCACTAGTCCATTGCTGTAAGTCACTCGTGCTCTTCCTCTTCCTCATACTCACTCATTCTTATCAGCTCATTGTCATTATCCTTTTGTGTCTCTCTAACAGCTTTGTTTCCTGTTTCACAGCTACAATTTCCTTCATTCTGCCCTCCTACTACTGTCTGCTCTCAACGCCACTGTCTCCCCCTTGCTTTCATTTACAGCTACTATCTCATTCATTTCTTCCCACTGCTGCTGTCTCTTCTCACTGTCATTATTTCTCTCTTCCTCATTATCATTGCCATGGACTCTGGCTTTCATTATCGCTGGCTGTCACCCACTCACACTTTTTCCTATGTTTATTCCTCTCCCAGTGGGACTGTCTTGTTCGCTCTTTTCCTAGTAATTTGCTGTCATTTTCAACTGTGTTCTCCTGCCACAGTGGCTCTCTTTTACTCACACTGCCATTGTCTCCTTGGCTCTTTATGTATCACAACCATCATCCAGTATTTATTTCCTCTCTCTTTCTTATGGCCACCACCTCCTCTCTCAGCGTGAAAAGGTGTGAATATGTTCACAAACCCGAATTTTTAAAAGTGCTGAGGAAGGAAGAATGAGATAGCTGATACCAGACTTTTCAGTCAAGTCTTTTAAACAGGAGCATATTTCTGCTGGTTCCCTTATTTTCCCTGCCACAGCAGGGCACATCACTCATATGAAAAGAACTATGTTTGTCAGTAATACTTCAGTAGTTTACTTATGTGAAATTGAAATAACGCAAAACTGATTGTACATCTCGGAATGGATATTTTGCATACGCTTCAGTACTGCGACACGGGGTTACTACAACCCTTCCAATGATAACAGAGACACTTTACAGCCTAGTTCTCTGTTCTGTGTCACTTCATAAACTGCACTTCCACCTCACACTGGGTTCTATGTGAATATTTTACATGTAGAAGTAGGGTAACATTGAACCTCTGTATCTTGGAAACAGATAAAGATATCAAGAAAATTTTAAAATTTGTTTGAGATCAGGATCTTGGGGACATATTGCAAAAATTCCAGCCACTTGCTATGCCTAGCAGCCTGTGAATCCGTCATTTTTTTCCCTGTCCACAAATTCATAAATTTTATTATTCCTCAGTCTGCAAAGTCTACCTGTCACTGTTCCACACGTGAGAGTTTATTGACAAACATGTCTACTGTAATGCAAGCCTCATTTGCATGGGCACCGTATTGTAAAGCATCAACATGATTTTCTGTAGTCTGTTGCCTCCATGGTAGTGCGTCCATTTGTTGTCTTGAAGGTGAAAGTCTTACTGAATATTTGATGGTGTTTGCTCAAAAAAATGTTGTCAAAATTATAATTTAGGCTGCATGTTTTTCACATTTTTATTAGTTCAGGCTTGTATTGTTTGGACACCATTTTTTATTCTTTGTGAAATTACTAGTGCTTACTATCAGGTCAGTGCTCACAAATAATTAAATGGTACACAGGCACAAATATTGATACAGATTAATTAAAACACACATTAATGAAGCATTGTCCAATAATCAAATGTATTCCTAACAAGTCTCTGAACAAAGTAATTAAGTGTGGCACAAAACACTGTACATATTTACAAAAAGTCACAATTCACAGGCAGTCTTTTCCTGTAGAAATTTTCGGGTTAAATTACAATGGAATGGCTCATTTAGTTCACTAATTAAGATTCACAACATTCAAAAATACCTCGTTGAAGTGGCAATGATAGTCAATGCTTCCTACTCAATTTGGTCAAAAGATTCATCAACATGAATTAAGAAAATCACTTGAAAGTTATTAGACATCAGCATTACTTAGTTTACAAAGGTGCAAGTGTACATATTTCCGCCAACAAACTGTTGCATAGCTGTAGTGTGGGCAAAAACTGGGAGCATGGATGTTACATGCTTTTTAAATTGACAGGGAGTGGGCACAGCCTCGCCCCACATTGAGTGATGTTAGACTGTTAGAAACTGGCGTATGAATAAATTGTCATTTCAGAAATTATAAGGTGCTATTTAGGATGGACTACAAGTATTAACAAAATTCTGTTTTACATGATATCTGGTAATCTAGGAGTACAGAAAAGGTTTCTGATTCACTTTAAGCGTCTTCACTTAGGTTACTCAGCTCATGAGTATTGGCACAATTTTTAAATATTATAGTATAATGGAAAACTATTCAAAATCTTAATTAATGATTTAATGTAAGGGATGTCATCTGATTTGGAAAGAAACAAAGCAAGAAAAGTACAATGTTAAAAAGTGGAACTTAGCAAGCCCAAGGTAAAATGGGAAATAGAAGTTATGGCAGCAAGCAATTTTGAGTGTTAATTACCTCAAATTTCTGTAAAGTTGGGATGCCAGTCTTTACAATAAAAGGCCTTACTACTTTTACAAATGTGTATTAGCTGACATGACGTTGACAGTTGTATGTTAGTCAGAATCTCAAAATTACCAGTACTTTCTGCTTAATATGCCTTAAGCAAAAACTAAACAGTGGAAAGTCCAGCTTGGGATATCAATAAAATACACAATATTCTGCTTGAACAATGGAAAATGACAATATTATGAAAAGGGTAGGTTGCTACTCACCATATAGCAGAGATGCTGAGTCGCAGATAGCAAACAAGAAGTTTGTGCTGAAAGCTTACTTGTTTGACAGTATTTTTGTTGTGCTTATCTACCATTTGGCATTTCCGCTATGTGAACAGAAGCAATACTTTCCTTGTATTGTTAAGTGGAAACTAGTTATACTTGTGGAATTAGCACTGTGAAAGTAAATTGCTGAGTAGAGTGAAGTCCATTTCAGCTTTTCAACTGCTCAGGTACACATCACCTATGTACAGTGTACACAACAGTATGATAATTAGCATAATTACTGGGAAGAAAAATGATTAATCATCAGGGAAGCAATCATTGTTATTGGGGTTGTTCCAGCTTGTTATGTCACAAATGGAAATCGAAATTTTCCCATGTTAGAAAAAAGGTTACATACAATCACTTTTTCTTACAGCTAGTTACAGTAACAAGAATCAGTGTTTCCAACTTAGTGACGTTGTTGAAATGATTTGATGTTTCACTGCCTCACTCCCATTATCTTCTATTCAGATATCTATAAATAATCAATTTTTTTCCATTTCAGCTATTGTTGTAGAGCAAGTTGCTCCTTCAATTTTGCTTTTACAAAATCATTAGTACAGAACTCATGGAGGTATTATCATGCAATTAGCACGTAAGCTCGAAAACAGATGACCTAGAGACTAGCATCTCTGCTATTGAAAAACCACCGCATCAATTGAAAGTGAATAACATGCCAGGTCCTGAGATATAATACAAATTGATTTCACAGAATGTATTCTGTTGTGTCAGCTACCCTTGTAGCTTGCATTTATCACAACTTTCTTATGAAGTGAAGTATCCCAAGTGACTGGGAAAAAAGTTCAGGGTACACCTGTATTAGAGATGAGTGACTTATGGATCGTTGGTGCAACTGGGTAACGAACTCATGCCTTCGGAATAGTAGTTTGTTACTTAACCTCTGATTCAATGAGACACACATAAATGTTTAAATAACTATGTATCTAAATTTCTCATCCATGCATGCTTAAATAACATCTCAAATAAATCAGGTATAATTAAATTTTCCTTGAGACATATGAGTCTCAATTTTATCTACGATAACATTAGAAGCTGAAGAAACGAATTAAAATTTATTTAATGGCTGGGACTTGAACCAGGGTCTCCTTGCTTACGTAGCCATTACACCACTCTAACAGTATAGGTAACACAGCTGCATGGACTGCACTAGTCCAATGCCCTCCCTAATACAAACTTCAGTTCATGTTTCCAGCATATTTTCTCTTCCTTACATTATCATTATTGCCAAAGCTCTCTTGTTTAGTAATAGCACCTCAGCTGTAGATGTAATAGGGAAATCCTGCCTGTACCTCAGGTGTTGGTTATCTATTCTAGTACCAGAGAGCCTCAAAAATAGTGACTATGTAAGAAGGGAAAATAAGCTGAGGACATGAATGAAGTTTGTGTTAGGGAGGGCATTGGACTAGGGTAGTCCGTGCAGTTGTGTTACCTATACTGCTAAGGTGGTGTAATGGCTACCACACACGCCTAGTAAGCAAGGAGACTCACTTCTTGGCCATGGTACAAATTTTAATTTGTATCTTCAGCTACGTTTCTAGCATTTGTAGACTTAGAGAAAGCTTTTGACAATGTTGACTGGAATACTCTCTTTTAAATTCTGAAGGTGGCAGGGGTAAAATACAGGGAGCGAAAGGCTATTTACAATTTGTACAGAAAGCAGATGGCAGCTATAAGAGTCGAGGGACATGAAAGGGAAGCAGTGGTTGGGAAGGGAGTGAGACAGGGTTATAGCCTCTCCCCGATGCTGTTCAATCTGTTTATTGAGCAAGCAGTAAAGGAAACAAAAGAAAAGTTCGGAGTAGGTATTAAAATCCATGGAGAAGAAATAAAAACTTTGAGGTTTGCCGATGACATTGTAATTCTGTCAGAGACCGCTAAGGACTTGGAAGAGCAGTTGAACATCAACAAAAGCAAAACGAGGATAATGGAATGTAGCTGAATTAAGGCGGGTGATGCTGAGGGAATTAGATTAGGAAATGAGACACTTAAAGTAGTAAAGGAGTTTTGCTATTTGGGGAGCAAAATAACTGATGATGGTCGAAGTAGATAGGATATAAAATGTTGACTGGCAATGGCAAGGAAAGCATTTCTGAGGAAGTGAAATTTGTTAAAATCGAGTATTGATTTAACTGTCAGGAAGTCGTTTCTGAAAGTATTTGTATGGAGTGTAGCCATGCGTGGAAGTGAAACATGGACGATAAATAGTTTAGACAAGAAGAGAATAGAAGCTTTTGAAATGTGGTGCTACAGAAGAATATTGAAGATTAGATTGGTAGATCACATAACTAATGAGGAGGTATTGAATAGAATTGGGGAGAAGAGGAGCTTGTGGCACAACTTGACTGGAAGAAGGGACCGGTTGGTAGGACATGTTCTGAGATATCGAGGGATCACCAATTTAGTATTGGAGGGCAGCGTGAAGGGTAAAAATCGTAGAGGGAGACCAAGAGATGAATGCACTAAGCAGATTCAGAAGGATGTAGGTTGCAGTAAGTACTGGGAGATGAAGAAGCTTGCACAGGATAGAGTAGCATGGAGAGCTGCATCAAACCAGTCTCAGGACTGAAGACCACAACAACAACAACAACAACAACAACAACAACAACAACAACTTCAGCTTCTAACATTGTCTTATCTCAAATAAAGTTGTAGAAGCACTGAAGTTTTTCAAAAATATTGGTTTTCCTTTACTGAATCTTTCATGTGATGCTCAGTCTCTATGGAAAGTGTTGGTTTGTTTCCTGTTACAAACAAAACGATTCCTGAAGCAGAATTTTAAGTGTCCATTTGGTAGAATGGTCCCAGTTTAATATAATGTGATATTTGTTTTATCTATATGTATTAACAATGACAATAAAACAGAAAGAATGAGCAATGCTCTAGCTGTGACAAGACTGCCATGGCAAGCACTGATTGCAACCACCATGCAGCAGTGCTACTCAGTCACTGCTGGAGTACTTATTATTATTCAAGCTTTACTGTCCCTGTTAATACATATCGACTAGAGTAACCTGTGACTACTCTATAGAATGAACAAGTAAAATTCCACTTAAAAAACAATTTTGTTTTACTGCAAAAACAAGACTGCAAATATCTGCCAAAACACCAGAGAAAATGTGCCTGAGAACTTTTAGGAGGCATATCCTGTATATGTAAGCCTCAACATTCAGAAGTGTATGTTAACTGTGCAGGAACTATCTGGCATACAGTAACAGTTTTCCTAACCTCTCCTATACTGTAAAATAATTCCTTACACTTCAGAATTGTCATTGGTTCTGTTTTTTATATGTCACATTCACCCCTATAAAAGAGCATGCGTGTGCGCGCCTACACACACACACAAACACACACACACACACACACACACACACACACACACACACAAAACCTAGTATTCATTTTAATGGCTCTGAGGCAGTAATAAAATAGTTTTTAATAATTCTGAACTGTATCACCCTTTATAGGATCTATTGAGAGAGTTTTGCAATGCTGATATTAGCTCATACTGTAATATTCAAGAATACTAGAATAGCAAAACAGCTGTTGCTAATAATGTTTGTTTTTCATTAAAATTAAAATAAGAAATCTAAAACTTTTAAGTACTGTAACTTCTTGTGTTTTACAATGGTAATTCACTGTTAGTTAGTTATGTTTCAACTTTAGTTATGCACAGTATAGACATGTAGGTATAATTATTTTAAATATTGATGATGATATGTTTTTCAGGTTCTGAAGTTGATATCTGGAGTATGGGTGTACTGCTTTACGCATTGCTGTGTGGATTTCTACCATTTGATGACGAGACTATTGACAGCCTTTATAAGAAGATATTGGTTAGAAATATTTCCAGTTATTGCTAAATGATGTACTATTCAGAATCATGTGCTATTTTATTGTTTACGGATTTTATTAGTAGCAATTCTTTGCATTTTGAAGTGGTTCCTTTTGTGCCACTCATTTAACTTCCAAGGCAATGGAATTTTTAAAATTGTACATAAAAAGGACCCACTTCAATAGTGGTGGAACAAAAACCCTTTATTTTCCACATCTGATAAGCAATTTGAATTTTGATTACTTTTCTTAAATTTCCTTGTAAATTATTTGTATATTTCCTTTCATTTAAAAGACTGATATCACAGGCCAAAAATCAGTGTTGGTTGTTGGTATGTTTGGTCATGTATGACCGCATTAGTAAATTAATATTCTCACACAGTAGAATGTTTTAAAAAAGTATTACTGGATTTTGTATTGAAGTTGCAGGCTCAACTTTCAGTAGTAAAATAATTAATTAAACACAATGTTGTTGTTCATAATAGTAACACAGTGTGGTGAACTTACATCTGTAGCATTCAACATCCGGAATGGGGGGATAAGAGATATTTAAAAACAATCTAACAACACTTGCTCTCTTTTTTTTACACAGCCAGTTATTACTTGAAAAGACAATTGACATAGTATTGGGACATTTTGCATATTTTGCTTCTTACCACTAGTTATGATAATTAGCTTTTCATTCCTTTCTATAAAAAGGACATCACATTATTAATACTGTGAATAGTAATCACTGTACAGAACTAAAAAATAGGAATCTTTTTTTAGTAGTGTTGTTAAGTAAGGTATCAACATCTGACGGCATTGGGGGAAGGAAGGGGTAAGTAATTCCGTAACTAAATATTTCTGTGGTATTAATTAGAAGCCAAGATTACGAATGTGGATAACTTGGTTAAGAAGTGTAATGTTATGAAAAGGAAAGCTGCCATTCACCAAATAACAGAGATGCTGAGTTGCAGATAGGCACACCAGGAAGACTGCCACAGATAAAGCTTTCGGCCCATAAGGCTTCATCAGAAACAAACAGGGCGTGCGCGCCCACACACACACACACACACACACACACACACACACACACACACACACACACACACACACACACACGTGCGTGCGTGCGTGCGTGTGCACAAACACAACTCACACACACATGACTGCAGTCTCAGGCAACTGTGGCCACACTGCGAGCAGCAGCACCAGTGCATAATGGGAGTGGCAGCTGGTGGGGGGGGTGGGGGTGATAGAGAGGAGGCTAGGGTGGGGAGGGGGAGGGATAGTAGGGCAGGGGTGGTGGACAGTGCATTGCTGCTGAGGAGCGCGCAGGGACGAGGTGGAGAGAGGGTAGGACAGTGATGTGCAGTTGACAGGTTAGATGGAGGGCAGTGGAGAGGTGGGAAGAGGGGAGATGGAGGAAAAGGAGAGAAGTAAAAAGACTGGATGCAATGGTGGAATGAGGGGAATGCTCCTCTGTGGCCAGTTGGTGTGACTTCGGGGGGTGGTGGGTGACTGGAATGGTAAGGCACAGGAGATTTGTTTTTGTACAAGATTGGGAGGATATTAACAGTTTGTGAAGTCTTTGGTGAGACCCTTGGTATAACTCAGTACCACCCAGGACTGGAGCTACTGAATTACACTCTCCGCCAGGGTTTCGACTACCTCTTGTCGTGCCCTGAAATGAGAAATGTCCTTCACACTATCCTTCCCACCTCTCCCACAGTGGTATTCTGCCATCCACTGAACCTACACAACATGCTCGTCCATCCCTACACAACCCCTGCTCCCAACCCCTTACCTCATGGCTCATACCCCTGTAATAGACCAAGATGCAAGTCCTGTCCCATACATCCTCCTGCCACCACCTGCTCCATTCCCATCAAAGGCGGGGCTACCTGTGAACCCAGTCATGTGATCTACAAGCTAATCTGCAACCAGTGTGGTGCATTCTATGTGGGCACGTCAACAAGCAAGCTGTCTGTCCGCACGAGTGGCCACCGACAAACTGTGGCCAAGAAATAAGTGGACAACCCTGTTGCTGAGCATGCTGCCAAACACGGCATCCTTCATTCCAATGGCTGCTTCACAGCCTGTGCCATATGGATCCTTCCCATCAACACCAGCTTTTCTGAATTGCGCAGGTGCAAAGTTCTCTGCAATATATTCTACGTTCCCATAATCCTCCTGGCCTCAGTCTTCATTAGTCATTGTCCTCACCCATCCATCCTCCCTGTTCCCATTCCAGCACTATACAGCCCTCATTCCACCACTGCACCCAGTCTTCTTACTTCTCTCCTTTTGCATTTAGCCCCCCCCCCCTTTCTCCACCTCTCCACTGCCCTCCATCTAACTTCCCAACTGCACAGAGCTGCCCTACCCTCTCTCCACCTCGTCCTTGTGTGCTCCCCAGTAGCACTTCACTATCTGCCACCCCTACCTTACTGTCTCTCTCCCTTCCCTCCCCAGCCTCCTCCTGCTCGCATTGTGCTACAGTTGCATGAGACTTTAGTCATGTGTGTGTGAGCTGCATTTGCGTGAATGTATGTGTGTGTGTTGTCTGTTTTTGATGAAGACCTTATGGGTCAAAAGCTTTATTTGTGACAGTCTTTTTGTTGCACCTATCTGTGACCCAGCATCTCTGCTAAATGGTGAGTGGAAACTTCCGTTTTCATGATATGGTTAAGTTATAAATGTATTAGTTTACATATTGTGCACGTTAGGAAAAATTCTGTTAGTGCCAAGGCAACTGTGGATAACAACAGGTAAACGCCTCAGGGGCTCAGCATTTGCTTTCTGGGTACGGGCTTGGCAAACCGATGCTTCCTGAGCTGGGGACTGGTAAGTGCTGCCAGTCCTCTGTCACTGTAAGCTCTGGGCATGCTCCAGCAACCACTGCACAGCGTGACAGTGGAACATTGTGTGTCTCAGGCAACAGGATCTTGGCTTGAACCTCCAGATCATGAGGATGGTAAAAACCTTTACAAAAAAACTCTTAAATCTCAAGATTTGCTGCATGCCAGTGAGATGCATGGATGTTGAGGTGGAACAGTTGGTAGTGGGCAACCTCTGAGGAACTTGTCGCGCTCCAGTTGTATAAGGCAGATCTATGGACACAGGGCTCTGTTTGGTTGGACTTTTATTTCCCTAGCTGCTCGTGGGATCAGGATTGATCCCTCGAAATTTTCTTCTTGTCCTCCCAGTGGAAAGGGTGGCCGCTGCTAAGTGCCAACAACTGATCAAATAAGTGGACTTTTGTAGCTAGTCTGCCTGACTCAGGAGTTAAATCTGGGTGTATACACTCTGGGACAACCAGGAAATCCTGGAAAAACTCGAATTGTTTTATCCAGGAGAAAACCAGGAAAAACCTGGGAATTTTTTAGAATTCTGGGAACTTTTCATAATTCTGGGAATTTTTCATTGTTTTAGTCTTTAGTTAAATTTTTGTAATTTTGACTGGTAAGAACTGTTAGTCTTTATAAAGAATTTTACTGTATCCCGCTACTGCAGAATAACACTGCAGCAATAAAATGTAAACGAAAGAATAAAACTTAAGTTGCAAAGAAAATGCGTCATTTATGATAAAATATAGTGCAAACACAAGCGCCTGCCAAAAGTGAAATGTGACAAAGGCTTTAGGACAACTTCTTAGTAGCAAACTGCTTACGATGAGCATGACGTCACAACCATTTACATTAAGCTCATTTTGAACAGTTGCCAGCGGGCTCATGTGCATGCGCACTTGAGTTGTGTGTGAGCAGTACCCTCTCCCGCTTCTGGCTACTTGAAGTGTGGCTGCAGCAGTAGCAAGAAGTAGTTATGCTAGCTAAAGGAATTTTTCTGGTGTGCCCAAGCTGCCAGATTTGCCCATAGACAGAGCAGTCTGCTTTGTAGTGGGTAGCAAGGTAGTGGTCATTGTTTATGTTTAGTGATTTTGCTGCTTCCTCTTTGTTTACATTTTACACATCAAATGAAAACAAAACAGATTTCTGTTGCCTGGAGCTATCATGTGAAATAAAATACATTCGTGTAATTATGGAAGGCTAATATATGTTATTAGTTTCAGTTTTTGATTTTATTTTATTTCTACATTTTAGACAGTTTAGTATTAATTGCCTTGCGCAACAGTGAAGTTACTTTTGTCGGCTTGTTAAATAAATGTGGCTTTTATTAACCTTTTCCTCCTATGCAGTCAGTTTATAAGAAATGAAGTGTTTCGTTTCACACTATTGGCTAGTTTCAGCTCATCACTGAATTTCAGGTGCACATTTTTATCTTCTGGCATGTGTGGAATTATGCCATAATAAAGAACCAAAGATGAGGTAATATAGTATGGGTACTATGAGAAAATTTGCACCTTGAAAAGTGCTCTGAAAAGCTTAATTCAGGTTGGGGCCTACTTCATTGGGAATATGCATTTTAGTATGGTTTATAAAATTTCTGTGCTGTTGGAGTATCCTCTTATGTCCTATTTCTTTTATGACGTTGTATAAGATGTCTTAATGCTAAATGTGTACGAACATACAGGCCTCCTACATCATCATAGCTGTCCACGTGCAGTAACACCTGTTTTCTGGCACACTCTGGCAGCTGCTGAAACACATCCATATCTAAGAGGTCATGAGAAAATATTGCAAATAGTTCTTTGAAAAGTGTTATTTTCAAAGGAAATTTCCTTGTATGCAAGATGGATCATGTTACGTGTGAGTGTGTGCAATGAATTTCTTAAATCACAGAGCATTTGACTCTCATTTAAAACGTAACATTTTGATTACCAGCCATTCAGAACAATTTTGAGCTCAGAAGACCAGACATTAATGTTGTGGTTTAAAATTTTACTGGCGCATTGCTGTGATGTATCTTAAAGTGTACCACACACTAAGAAGACTGATATTATATGTGAAAGATTAACTTTTCTTGTAGCTACACTATGTACATTAATTTAAACCATTAACTTTTCCTATTTGTGTGTTCACACTACTTAACTGTGATGTTGCTGACTACATCACGTGTCTGGTGCTCTGAATATCTGCTGTCATTGGCTGGCGAGATCATATGGCTTACAAAAGCGCATTGCAATGCTTTGGAAACTAATGTGTAGTCTTTGGTGGAATTTGAAGTTATATTCTCATAATTTGAAAATAGGCATTGTATCGTAATACAAAAATATGCACCATACATGTTGCTGTGCATCAAAAATCTTTCCAAAATGCGTTCCCCTCTTTCCCCACAGAGATGCATTTTCTAAACTGCCGGGAAATACTACACAACTACATAAATCAAGATACAGAAAATCAAAACAACTAAGTATATCTTGTATGGTGAGACCAAAAAGATATATATGACCATGCAACCCGCGATGTTTGCTACGTCCTTTGCGTTTTTTCTTAAAACAGCCAGTTCCTAAAACTGATGCTACTATACAAATGGAGGTTGCCAGTGTCAGCACTACTGTCAGTGTCTGTCAGTGCACTTATTCTGCTGCAGTTATTTTGAAGCCCATAGCTCCCCACAGACCATCAGACAAGGCTGTGGTCGCTGCTGTTGCAGAGCTCCCTGTCCCTCCAAAGGTTCAGCCTGGTCCTCCATCCAGTGCCGCTGCTACTACTACAGCCATAGTTGTGGCTCCAAAGTCCACCCAGAGCAAAAAGGCTGAGCCTCCACACGACAGGCTCCCTTTACAGGCAAAAAAATAGAGTGAAAGTGCAACCTCCATGATAAATGGCACTCATCCTCCTGAGGAACGTTAATGGATTCAGGATGCATGCGGAGGAACTGAAGTTGCTAGCACAGGAATGCCCCCTGTGCTTGTGTTTGCAGGAAACACATTTTAAAGTGTCTGATGCCCCTATACTATGGGGCTGCACACACTATCTATGGATGACCTGACTGCAGAAAGGACCAAGAGGGTATTTGATGTATGTGTCAATAATGCACACCACTCTTCTGCACTCCCCCTGGCTACTGATGTGCAAGCAGTTGCATTTGAAATTCACACACGTCAGACAATTGCTGTTTGCTCGCTGTATTTACCTCTGCAAGGTGCAGTACTCTCTGAGATTTTCACACTTCTTATGGAACAACTCCCCCCCACCCATTTCTCCTACTGAGAGACTTCAGTGCTCGTTAAGTCTTGTGGGGCTCCACCTCTACTTGCCCTTGGCATTCTTCATTCCAGTGATCACTTCCCACTCTGTGTTCACCTGTTGGATGGAGGATTGTTTGAACAGAAGCCACTGAAGTGGGTGGTCAGCAGGGTTAGATGGATGCTGTTCAGTTTAAACACCGTGACAGTGTCCAGGAATGGGTGGACCTTATTAAGAGTGATCCATCGTGCTGCTGCCTTATCAATCCCACAGTCCTCAGACCACCTTCAGAGGCAACCTGTTCCTTGGTGGACTGGTGAGTGCGGCCCAGCAAAATGGGACAGGCATGAGGCTCTTCAACGGTTTAACCGCCCAACAGCTGACTACGTCACAGCCATCGGATCACGAGAGCCCAGGTTAGACACATAATTTAAGGAGAGCAAGAAAAGGTCTGGGAAGTGTTCCTGGACACCATCAACCGTCCCACTTATGTTACAAATGTATGGGAATGGGGCTTTCGTGTCCACCTCCCCATTTTCATATGGTCCTTTCTGTCTGAGTGCTTTTTTAGGTCCCGAGTTCATGATGTGCTGTTAGATTGTTTTGAGCACGAAATTCTATTCCTCGAGGCAGTGTTTTTAAGTGTTATCCACTTTGCCACAGCAATAAAGCAAAAAAGTATCACATCAATGGTAAGGAGTTCTGTGCAGTGCTCCCTATTTGTGGATGATTTTTCTGTTTTCTCTTCCTCCTCCAGTGTTGCAACAGCGACCTGTCATTTGCAACTTACAATGCGGAGGCTAGAGCAGTGAGCTGCGAAGACAAGTTTCTACAGAGTGTGTGTGTGTGTGTGTGTGTGTGTGTGTATTTTCATCGTTGTTATTGTATTTTAATTTACCTGACTTGTGTATGAGGGACACCATTCTACATTTTAGAGGCTCAGTGAGGTTTGTGAACCTCATTCTTGATTCCAAATTGTTGTGGTTGCCACACCTGAGGGACCTGAAACCCAGAACCCTGAAGGAAGTGAACATCCTAAAGTGCCCCAGTCACAAGTCTTGGGGAGTGGAGCGTTTGGGAGGATGATGCTTCAACCTTTGTCCAGCCATCCAGATTCAGGTTTCCTGAAATTTCCATAAATCGCTTCAGGCAAATGCAGGGATGATCCCTTTGAAAGGAGTTGGCTGATTTCCTTCCCCATCCTTGACACAATGTGAGCTTGTGCTCCGTTTCTAATGAGACTTCCTTCCTTCATTCCTCGGGCAGTGGACAGGGTGCATCTGCTCCAGTTTCATAAGGCTTTCATGCATTTGCAGCTGGTCTCTGGTTGCACAGTGTGTGGGTTGGTGAGGCATTCTTATTTGAAGATGATTGACGCTGTCCACCATGTGGGGTTAGAATGGCCCACGGGTACTTACAGGATCAGCCTCATACCCATTCTCTGTGTTGATGCTGATAAACTCCCACTTACAATCTGACAGCAACTGCTCATGGTGCTTCCGGCATGTAAGTTTCTTACATCTCCGACTCCATGTGCATACCATAATGTTGCTTGTCCACCTCTGGAATAAGTTTTCTCCGGTCGTCCTTAGCAACAAGGCCATTTGGGATCTGCATGCAGCATTTTCTAGAATCACTTACTGAGGAGCAAGCACAATCCCAAACCCAGGGTTTTAACCATCTGCCACACTGATTACTGCAGAGGTTCAGAGTAATCGTAGATTTAGTGCAGTACCGAAGAGGTTGCACATCCAGAATGTATTTATTTTATGACATGTTAACTCAGTACTGATACTCTACAGCTGTCTTTATGGGTGGATCGAAACAACTGGACACCGTTGGTTGCTTTGTTTTTTTCCCTGATCATGTTCTCAAGGTCTGACTGACTCGAGAGTTTACTGCCTTAGATTTGGAACTAAATGCGATCCTACAGGCACTGGATCAGATGACATGTGCTTAAAGTGCTATATTCCTTGTCTGTTCTGATTCCCAGAGAGCCCTTCACTCTCTATAATGCTTGTATCCTGCAGATAAAGTAGTTCAGATTATCCAGGACACCCTTCTACAACTACAACAGCTGGTGAAGGAGGTCTCTTTCTGCTGTGTACTGTGGCACAAGGGTATTGTAGGGAACAAAAGGGCAGATGTGACAGCCAAGAAGGCATGTCGTGATCCTCAGTTATTTCAGTATACCATCCCCCTGCATGCTATCTCCTCACTGTTGAGGTACAGAGGCATGTGTTGGTGGGAAGGTGAGTGGCTGGAAGTGAAACATAATAAGCTGCACCTGATGAAGCCCTATACACAGCTGTGGTGTACTGCCTTTCAGCCACGAAGACGCTATGAGGTCCTCCTTATTTGTCTTCGCAAAGGCTACAGTCCTCTGACCCGTGGCTTCTTGCTCCCATGTGACGCCCTTTCAATGTATGGTGCTTGTGGAGCACAGATCACTGTGCATCACGTTTTACTAGACTGTGTTTTATTTTCAGACCAGAGGCCAGTGATAGATTTGACCTCTATTTTTAAGTGACATGAAAAAAATTTGTGAGGCTTTTAAGGTTTTGTGATTTGTATAACCTGTGTCCAAAAATTTTAGGGAGATATTCTTAATTTATTAACAGGGTGACTGTCTCACCCATGTTTTTTGTAAATAGTCAGCTGATCACATATCTGTTTAGCTCCTCTTGTCATTTTACTTCTTATTTAATCCCTTGTGTAGCACCTTTCATGCCTTCTCTGTTGTCTAGCGTGTGAGGTAAGAGTGATTGTGTGAGTTAATGAGAGTGAGGTGGGAGTGAGCACATGAACATCATTTTGTAGGTTTCATTTTCACTGTGTGCAACTATTTTAGCAATTTTATCCACATTCGTTCCTTTTAAAATGTGTTTGGGCTCTGATAACCTCACTGTTGAGTGCTTATAAAGTCAAAACACACACATGATAACAACACACAGATGACTGGCTGTAAGAATGAGTAGAAATTTGGAGTCATAGTCAGAGCAAATTTTATGAAAACAGATTGTGCCACTGATGACCAACTTCGGGATCTCAGTTTTTATTGACTGAGTAGGTGTTTGGCAATTCTGAGTTTCCTGAGCTGTGGACTGGTGAGCACTGCCAGTCCTCTGTAACTGTAAGCAGTGAGGATGCTTTGCTGACCATTGTGTGTCACACACTATAGAGATCTTGGCTTACCCAATCAGATCGTGAAGATGTTGGAATGTTACTAATCGTGTTATCATAGTACGGCATCTATGAGCAACCTTGTCTTGTTTTGTGCAATATCAGTGTCATGGTTCTTTTTTTTCCATTCATCTGTTCCAGGAGATGCAGGTTTGAATCCTGCCTCAGGCATGGATGTATGTGATGTCTTTGGGTTGGTTGGGTTTACGTAGTTCTAAGTTCTAGGGGACTGATGACCTGAGATGTTAAGTCCCATAGTGCTCAGAGCCCTCCCCCCCTTTCTTTCCCCTCTCTCCAGGAGAGAACACTTGTCATTGACTCATTCGTCTTCTCTCTTAAATGCTCTGTTCTCTCTTGGCCCTAAGACGTGTTACTAGTGAGATGGAACACTGGTTTCTCATTTGGTAGGATAATGGTTCAGATCCCGTGCTAAACATATAGTGTTGTTTTCTGTGGCCTCCATAAAGCTATTAAGATGGAAGCTGGGGTGGTTCCTCTGAGAAGGACACAGCTGATATATTTCGCATTCTTTCCCATTTTAAATTGACTTCTATCTCAATGCTCTCATAATTAACTGGATGTTAAAATCTATTTTTCTTCTTACTACTTAAGCATTGTTAAACAGGAGTTTTGTAATAGGCATGACTAACTATGAAATTCTTTTGCAGTCAGGACGATACCATGAACCAGAATGGCTGTCAAGGAACAGCAAAGACCTAATTAAATCAATGTTACAATTAGACCCAAAGCAAAGAATCACAATTAAAGAGCTCCAGAATCATCCTTGGGTTTTGACTGGCTATGGAGAACCTGTTGCCTCAGAAAGTCTCATTGATGTGAGTAAACTTTTAACATAATTATGAGTTGCTAAACGCATTCACACGGAACAATATTGTTGTTACCTTGTTTTGTAGATTTCTCTGTTGTTGAAATGTTGCTATGACAACTGAAGACAGTGTAAATTTATGTTTGTACTTTAAGTAAGTCACGTCTCTTGTACACTGTGAGGTAGATAAGGATTGGATTAAGTAGATAATTATTTTATTTTGTCTAGATATTACTAGAACAGGAACACTAAATGGAAACAGCCTGCTTACAATACAGATAACATGAATATTCTGAGAAATTTATCAGAGAGTAGGCAAGATTATAAAATTTTCATTTTTAACAGTACCTATGTTTCGACAGCTGCCAACCCTTCCACACCCAAAAATCCCTCCCATATAGATTAGCCACCTGTGGACGACATATCTGCAGTGAAGGAAACTCCCTTGCCCAGTATGCTGAAACTATCATGAAGGCCATCACAGACAGACCATACCTCCCCAATCCTTCCATCATTTCCAAGAATCAGCTAGAAAGGAGCAGTCCTCTAATCACTGATATCACCCAGGATGGGAACCACCAAATCATATCTTTTGCCAGGGCTTTGATTATCTCTATTCGTATTCTGAAATGAGGGAAGTCCTATCCAATATCATTCCCACTTCTTCTAAAGTGATGTCCCATTACCATACCAATCTACATTATACCCCAGTCCATCCCTAATCCACTAGAACCATCAATCCTGTGCCACAGGGATCATATTACCCTGGCAGACTGAGATGAAACATCTGTCCACTCTCCCCCATCTTCCCCCTCCCCCCTTCTCGCCCTTCCCCCTCCCCTTCTCTCCCTTCCCCTTCCTCTTCTCCCCCTCCCCTTCTCACCCTTCCCCCTCCCCTTCTCCCCCTCCCAACCTCCCCCTTCCCCTCCCATTCTCCCCCATCCCCTCCCATTCTCCCTCTTTGCCTCCCCTTCTCCCATTTCCCCTCCCCTTCTCCACCCTTCCCCCTCCTTCTCCCCCACTCCCCTATTCTACCTCACCCTACTTCCCCCTCCCTTCATCCCTTCGCTCCCTCCCACTTCTCACCCCTTCCCCTCTCACTGTTCCCCTCTCACCCTCCACCCCTCACCCTCCACCCCTCACCCTCCACCCCTCACCCTCCACCCCTCACCCTCCACCCCTCACCCTCCACCCCTCACCCTCCACCCCCTCACCCTCCACCCCCTCACCCTCCACGCCCTCACCCTCCACCCCCTCACCCTCCACCCCCTCACCCTCCACCCCCTCACCCTCCACCCCCTCACCCTCCACCCCCTCACCCTCCACCCCCTCACCCTCCACCCCATCACCCTCCACCCACTCACCCTCCACCCACTCACCCTCCACCCACTCACCCTCCACCCACTCACCCTCCACCCACTCACCCTCCACCCACTCACCCTCCACCCCCTCACCCTCCACCCCCTCACCCTCCACCCCCTCACCCTCCACCCCCTCACCCTCCACCCCCTCACCCTCCACCCCCTCACCCTCCACCCCCTCACCCTCCACCCCCTCACCCTCTCCCCCCTCACCCTACACCCCCTCACCCTACACCCCCTCACCCTACACCCCCTCACCCTACACCCCCTCACCCTACACCCCCTCACCCTACACCCCCTCACCCTACACCCCCTCACCCTACACCCCCTCACCCTACACCCCCTCACCCTACACCCCCTCACCCTACACCCCCTCACCCTACACCCCCTCACCCTACACCCCCTCACCCTACACCCCCTCACCCTACACCCCCTCACCCTACACCCCCTCACCCTACACCCCCTCACCCTACACCCCCTCACCCTACACCCCCTCACCCTACACCCCCTCACCCTACACCCCCTCACCCTACACCCCCTCACCCTACACCCCCTCACCCTACACCCCCTCACCCTACACCCCCTCACCCTACACCCCCTCACCCTACACCCCCTCACCCTACACCCCCTCACCCTACACCCCCTCACCCTACACCCCCTCACCCTACACCCCCTCACCCTACACCCCCTCACCCTACACCCCCTCACCCTACACCCCCTCACCCTACACCCCCTCACCCTACACCCCCTCACCCTACACCCCCTCACCCTACACCCCCTCACCCTACACCCCCTCACCCTACACCCCCTCACCCTACACCCCCTCACCCTACACCCCCTCACCCTACACCCCCTCACCCTACACCCCCTCACCCCCTCACCCTTCACCCTACACCCCCTCACCCCCTCACCCCCTCACCCCCTCACCCCCTCACCCCCTCACCCCCTCACCCCCTCACCCCCTCACCCCCTCACCCCCTCACCCCTTCACCCTACACCCCCTCCTGTGCTCTTGGAGTATCCTCTAATGTGTTGTTTCTTTTATGACATTATGTAAGACCCTTGTTACCTGGCGCTCTCTGGCAACTGCTGAAACAAACAGGTCGTGGGAAAATATTGGAATGGTGGTTTGAAAAGTGTTGCTTTCAAAGTATATTTCCTTTACGCAAGATGATCAATGTGCGAGAATGTACAATGAATTTCTTAAATCACAGAGCTTTTGACTCTCATTTAAAAATCAACTCTTTGAGTATGATGATTTAGAATAATTTTGAGCCTAGAAGATCTGACATTTATGTCGTTCTTAAACATTTTACTGGCACGTTTGTCTGATGTATCTTAAAGTGTAACATGTGCAAAAAGGGGGAGCATTATATGTGAAAGCTTTTCTTTTCATGTAGCAACACTATGTATTTTAATTTAAACCATTAACATTTGCTATTTGTGTGTTCCCGTTCCTTAACAGTGATGTTGCTATTGGCTGACTACATCACGTGTTCTACGTTCTGAATATCTCGTCGGCTGGTGAGATCACGTGACATGAGCTATGACTGGCTTACAAAAGTACATCGCAATCACAATTTCAATGCCTTGGAATGTAACATACGGTGCTTGGTGGAATTTGAATTTATACTTTCATAATACGAAAATATGCAGTGTACATGTTGCTGCACGTCAGGCATATTCCCAAAATGTGTTTTGTTCCCCGAGTTTCATTTTCTGAAGTGCCGGGAAATTCTACGCCAGTGTATAAAACCATAACCATTCAAAAGATTTGTAAGTTTTACAGTTCCGCGGAAAAGTATGCTCTCACTTAATACGGAAAAAGTGTATTTTCACCCAGGAGGAAGTGTACTTTTAACTGGGAATTCCGGGAAAAATCCGGGAATTTTTTCTCGTCGTCCATGTGTACAGCACCTTTTTTAGATTGAAGTCAGCTGATATGTATCCGTACTTAAAAGAAATCCCTCTAACAAAGGAATCATCTTCAGCAGAGGTCAGGTATCCAAGTATACCATATTTCATCAAAATTAGAGATAAAGTTAGTAAACTTCCTATAGATGTTTGACTTTTTGGTACATCAGAGCACCATTTAAATAATTTGACAATTCAGAGGCTTCCTTTACCAGGATACAGATTAGCTGGCTGTTTTTCAAGAAGTTATTTGCAGAGTGGGGGAGTGGCCATGTATGCAAATAAATAAATAAATAAACAGTATTCCATTTGATTATGTAGACGTATCACACCATTGCAGTGAACAGGTATTTGATTGTTGTGCACGGGCAGTTGAATTTAGTGAAACTAAACTTCTGATTATTGTTGTTTATAGGTCCCCTAACTCCGACTTCAGAGCATTTCTGCTCAAGCTAGAGAGGGTTCTTGGTTCACTTTATAGGAAGTACCAAAAATTAGTTATATGTGGTGACTTTAATATTAATTTTTTTTATATGATTGTGCCAGAGAAAGAATGTTGGAAGACCTCTTCAATTCATATGATCTGATGCAGATTGTATATTTTCCAGCAAGGGTGCAAGGGAACAGTAGGACAGCCATAGACAATAGTTTTATTGATTCTTCATTACTAGATGGGCCTTCTGTTAGTAAAAGAGTGAATGGCCTTTCAGATCATGATGCACAAATTTTAATACTAAAAGGTTTTTGTACTCAAGTAAATGTTATATATAATTACAAACTATGTAGAAAAGCTAATCCACTGGCAATAGTGTGTTTTTTAAAGCTCATTAAAGAATAAGAGTGCCAGGATGTTTATAGTGCTGATAACACAGATGACAAATATAATGCTTTCCTTAACACTTTTCTCATTCTCTTTGATATTTGCTTTCCATTGGAACATTCTAAACAGGATACTAGGAGTAAAAGACAATCTGGGTAGCTGACTAGTGGGATAAGGATATCACGTAGAACAAAGTGGGAAATATATCAAAGTGTTAGAAGTAGTCACAATCAAGCTACAGTAGTCCATTACAAACAGTATTGTAATGCGCTTAAAAATGTTATTAGGAAGTTAAAGAGAATAGCTAATTCACGGAATAAAATTAAAACTATATGGTCAGTCATGAAGGAAGTGTCTGATCAGCATCACAAGGTCAATGATACAAAGTCAGGTTGTAGTAAAAATAGTTCTGTTACTGATAATTCAGATATCTGTACAGTATTTAACAATCACTTTCTGAGCCTTGCTGGCGAATTAAGTAAACACTTAGTTTCTACAGGGAGTTATATAACTCTCTTGAAAAATGTCTTTCTGAGATTGATGTCTGAAATACTCCTCTGTGATAACTGACAAGGGGGAGATTGAGTCAATAATTAAATCACTGAAGACTAAGGACTCTCATGGATATGATGGAGTGCCTATCAGAATATTAAAGTACTGTGCTGCACATGGTAGCCCTGTACTTAGCCATATTGGTAATTTTTCCTTTAAGAGTGATCAGTTTCCCGAACGATTAAAGTACTCAGTAGTAAACCCATTTTATAAAAAGGGAGAAAAGGATAATGTAGACAAATTTAGACCTGTTTCTATGCTATCAGTGTTTGCTTAAATTATTGAAGAGGCTGTCCACAGAAAAATGTTTGTGCTACCATATCGGCTGTAATGTCTTTTTTAGGGAAAGCTTCAAGCCATCTTGAAAATCGATCCACGACCATAGGCAGTAGTTGTAGCCTTCTGATACTGGGGGGGAGCCCCACAGTATTAGTATGAACATGTTCAAAGTGTTGATTTGTAGGCAGAAATGTGCCCTTGACATGCCAAGCTATCTCATTTTTCTGGCACTCCATGCAGTTTCTTACAAATTTCTTACAGTTTGCATCAATTCGTGGCCAAACAAAATTCTGTTTGATTAATTTCACTGTGCCCTGGACCCCAGGATGAGCCAGATTCTGAATTGATGCAATTGCTTGTGATCGAAATTGGTGAGGTATGAATGGTCATAGTTTTGTGCCAGACACGTCACTGTACAATACAACATTTGTTTCTGGTAGAATCATGCATTGTAGCATCAATCCTGCTGGGTTATCCAATAACGAGCATAGCTCATTATTATGCTGCTGGGATTGAGCTAGGACCTCACAATCAGTCGCAGTGGTTATAGCTTCAAAACATTAGTGTGTAACTGCTGACACTTTTGATTTTCCTTGCACGTAGAGAGAGAGAGAGAGAGAGAGAGAGAGAGAGAGAGAGAGAGAGAGAGTGTGTGTGTGTGTGTGTGTGTGTGTGTGTGTGTGTTAAACTGGCTAATCTAGTCCAAATGTTGAAGTTGTCTCGGAGATGCTCCTTGCACGTAGAGAGTGTGTGTGTGTGTGTGTGTGTGTGTGTGTGTGTGTGTGTGTGTGTGTGTTAAACTGGCTAATATAGTCCAAATGTTGAAGTTGTCTCGGAGATGCTTTCTCTGGTTTCATATTGAAAGCATATGTCAGTAGTATACTGTCCATGGATATGGTAAAGTGTTGATCTTCTAATGAGTGCTGGAACTTACTAATCATGGCATACGGACTGTACAGTTCTTGATTGTAAGTTCTCCCACATTGCTGTGACGGTGACGGCTTACGACTGAAGAATGTGAGTGCCTGCCTACTATGTTTCACTTGTTGCTGAAATATGATGCCAGCTAATGCCTTTACCATGAACACAAGTGAGGCGTGTGATACTGGTTGAGCTAATTGTGTAGCCTCAGATATTGCTGTTTTTACAGCTTGGAAAGCAGTATCCGTTTTCCATTCAGAAGTTCATTCAGTGGGGCTGTTGTTAGTGCATGGTTGCATATAAATTGATGATAGAAATTACTGATGCCGAGAAATCAACATAGCTCCCTAATTGTAACAGGAGGGGAATACTTGACTATGGCTTCCACTTTGTCTTTAGGAGTCTGGATGCCATAGTCGTTGATTCTGGGGAAACTGAGCCTCTTTTGCCCCAAGGGTACACTTTTCAAGAACCAGGTCTTGCATATGTAAACAATCAATATCTTGTTTAAACTTACTAGATGTTCTGCTTCTGATGCAAATATCACTAAAATGTCATCTATGTTGACATAACAGAAAATCAAGATCTCTTGTGACTTCGACCATAAAGCGTTGAAATGTCGGTGCCACATTACACAGTCCGAAAGGCATTCTTGCCAACTCAAAAAGATCGAAGGGCATTGTTACAGCCATTTTGTGTATGTCTTCAGGTGCAACAGGAACTTGATAGTATGCTTCCACTGTGTCAGTAGTAGAGAATATTGTCTTACTGTGTATGTTAAAGGGAAAACCTTTTATGTGTGTGGCAATGAATACCAGTCAGGAGCGGTTCTTGCATTGAGTTGGCAGTTATCACCACAGGGGCAACCACCCTTTATTCTCCTTTGGCACCACACGCAAATGGGCTGCCCAACTGCTACCAGAAGCTCAACAGATGTCTTGTGTCAGCTTGCTACAGAATTCCTGCTTCACGAGTTTTAATTTTTCCGCCGAGGATGTGTGTAGACTGGTGGTCCTGGTATGGTAAGGATATGGTGTTGTGTGGTGCGCCAGGGTGTGCGGTTGTTTTGTGATCTTGGGGGAACTTTTGTAACATGTGTATGTGTGGAGAATCTCCCGAAATCTCCAGAAATCGTGTGTAGTGTTGTCTGAGTGAAACAGCATACATTTCCTCGGCTGTCCAGATTAGTAGTAGAATCTGTCAGCTGCTGATGTCTTTGGTTGGGGACCAGGTTGTAAGAAAATAAGAAATCAGCTCCCAGAATAGGCTGCGACACATCTGCAACTGTAAACTGCTATTCGAATCTGATACGTAATCTGAGATTAAGTATTAGTGTCATGCATCCATATGTCCTGATCTTGGAGTCATTGGTGGTGAATAGGCAGTAATTATCGCAGAATAGGCAATAATTATTGCAGTTGTGACATGGTAATTTGGTTGTCGGGTACAATGACACTTCCAGCCCTTTGTCTACCACATAATGTACTTTTTGTCACAGTCCGTGGTGAGAAGGTGGCATCTGCTATCGCCAGGAGAAGCTGCTGCAGCTATTATTCCTCTGTGCCATGTTCCCATTTGCATGGTGCCATACAGTTCCAATCATCACTGCCGAACTTCTTATGGTAGCAGCAGATATTTGGCATGCCAGGTGATCGATTGTGGTTTCCCGATAATCATTGATGTAGCCCACGACGAGTATGTGTCGTTTGCGCTGTAGTGATTTGTATAGCCAGTTCAGCTAACTGCGCCTGCAGGGATGAGAGGGTCACTACCGGCACTCTATCTTGTTGTGAAACTAATGTTGACACACTTGTAGATGGATACATTTCCACTAACCTGTTTGCTGTCTATGCCAGCGTGTTCAAGTCATTGACGCAAACCATTAAAATTTTTTGAGTGTCAGAAGGTAGGCATGACAACAAGATGTTTCGTAGTATGTCGGCACTGACTATTACTCGCCAGCGTATGTAGACGATGCAGAAGCTGAGATTGAGTGCGAATGCCGAATTCTAACATTTGTAGAAGTTTTTCCAATCGCTTCACCTCTGATTGGGATAGGCATATCACTGATGTATTTTTGATAGACGCATATTGTTCAATGTTTGGTGGTGCAGAGAGGATGCCTTGCACTTCTGCAGCTACATCTTCATTTAGTGCTGTGCCGACATAGCTGTATTTGGTTTCATCTGATGATATCTGTGCTATCACAAACTGGCTTTCCAGTTGTGCTAACTGTAATGCAGTGTTGTGCTGCCAGAACAGTGGGGGTTTGATAAAGATTTTGCTGAGCCCACTGCTTGCAGCTGGTTCTGCATTTATTGTTGAGTCGGTTATTTCAAGTGTGAAAACAAATGTGATGCAGATGATAGAAGAAACTAGCCTGTGTGCTGCGATGCGATATGGTGCGACGAGCCGGCATGGTTGTACCGACATAATACTGTGTTGGTGTTAACCAAAATATGTGGTTAACATTAGAGAGAGTTATTGATTTATTGACAGATGGATAGAAATAAATAAATAAAATAAATATTAGATTAATACTCACACATACAGGTACATCTGATTAGGGAATAGGAATAAGTACATGAAGAATGGAATACTAAACTAGTTGAAAATCAATTAATGACACAACACACAGAATTGTACATATCACGGTGTGTTTATGCTCACTGCAACTGTGTTTATTGTTGTGGTGTGAAGCTCTACAGGACTTACACTGAGTTCCCTAAACATTGTTAACACCTGCTTAATAGTGTATAGTCCAGCTTTGGAATGCAGTACAGCAGCAGTTGTACACAGTATGTATTGGAAAAGTCCTTGGTAGGTGTCCATGGGTATGTGGCACCAGATTGTTAGGCTTAGGACATGCAGTTTCAGTAAATGGTGGGCCAGTGGTATGTGGATGCAGGGCTGGAACTCCGATAGTGTCCCTGTGTGTTACGTCTAGTTCAGATCATGTGACTTTGGCAGCAAAGACATTGTGATTTCACATATGTATTCCTCAAACCACTGTTGCACGGTTCTGGCCTTGTGACAAGTACAGTTACCCTGCTTGGAAGATGATAACCCTGTCGGAGAAGACATCAAACAGCTGTCATAATGCCTTTGATTACTATCAGAATCTCATGGAATCCTAGGTGAACGTTCCTCCTCCCCCCCCCCTCCCCCTCATCCGCACCCCCATAGCATCTTAGTGCCCTGCCCCTCCCCTCTGCCTGTGTTCATGGTGCAGTGCATGCTTCAAACAGTCATATCTGGTGTTACAAGAAACATCATTTAATGATGCGAGATGTTTCCATTGATCCATGGCCGAAACTTGATCATTCCATGCCCACTGTAATCATAATTGACAAAGTCATTGGGTCGACTTGTGAACAGGTCAGGGTTACCTGCTGCAGAGTACTATATTTAGCTATATGTACTTAATTGTATGCTCAGAAACACTTGAGCCTGCACCAGTATTGTACTCTGTTGTTGGATCTGCCAGAGATTGCTTCCTGACCTGTGTTACAGAGCGAGCAAGCTTCCGATCCCCACATTCTGTGTTACATGGAGGTGTGTGTGTGTGTTTGTGTGTGTGTGTGTGTGTGTGTGTGTGTGTGTGTGTGTGTGTGTGTCATATTGACAGTCAGCTAAGAATCACGACGACTGCCACTGCAAAAATCTATTTCAATAGAGCATCCAAGTAAACCTCTGATTCTATAAAGAATCAAACTTCTATGTATAAAACTGTTACATACTTCTGCTAACTTTACTAAAGTGTTTAATACCTGACTTTAAGCATGCAGACAAGAAAAAGCTTAGAAAGGGTTCAGAATTTTGCTTAAAGGTTGTTAGTTGTCACTAAATGTTCTCATTATGAAACACTGGATGAATATAGTCTGAGTATTCCATCATTTGTTGGGAGTGCATCCAGGATATTATTAACTCTTGTACTGATATTTTAGCTGATAGCCTTTCAGCCATTTTCAAGGTGAAGGGCTTACAAAATTTTTAATACATTTAGCACTGTGAAGTGCACACGTGTCAAAAATAACACTGTTAATAACGAGCATAAGTCATAGATAAAACTTTACACTTCTAAGAATAAAAACAAAGCAAGCGCAGAATCAGCAAATCCACAGTGTTTACAAAGTATTTGCATGATTGTTATGGATGGCGTGTGTGGGAATGACAGGCAATGAAGAACAAGAAAAGATTTCCCTTGAGAGTGCAGATGTGAAATGAGGGTTTCCATGATTTGTTGAGCTGGGAACCCTCATCTAAGTCGGGCAGATTATCTGCTAATTGTTGCTCCACAGTTGCCTTGACCATTGAATATTCATAGGATGAGGCAGTGACCAACATCTTAACTTCCCTTTAATCCATGGATTGGCTAGTTGGAAATAGAATGTTCAGCAACTGCAGATTTGTTGGACTATAGTAGACAAATGTATCCCTGATGTTCAGTGGAATGTTTTTAATATGGTGTGTATTGTTTGTCCTATGTACCTTTTACCACTCCCACAAGGAATTTTGTATATATGCAACTTTTATAAAAGATGATCATCCTTCACATATCCCAGAATAGCTGCTGTCTTAGATAGTGACACAAAGATCACATCCCTTTAATTCTTCTCCATTCATCTTGCAGTTTTTGAAGAGATATTTCCCACATATGGTAGAAATGCTGTAGGCCTCACTTCTTTGTTCTTGCCCTCCTTATGAATGGTCTGGCACTTTCACTTGCAGAGCTCTCATGGGTTGATGTTTTGTATATCCATTTGCAGGGAATATTTCATTTAAGTGTACCATTTCACTCAGTAGGCTAACAATGTCTGCCACTGCATGAGCCCTGTTTACTAAAGTTTTAAGTACACTGATAGTTTGCGAAGGATGGTGGCAGCTAGAGACATGCAAGTATAAATTCGTATATGTGGGCTTATGGTAGATGCATTGCTCTAAAAACCCATATCCCCCCCCCCCCCCCCACACTGAACTAATACGTCCAGAATCAGTAGACATCACTGCTGTGAATGGAGTTTAAATGTTCAAGAAACTGGATCAGGTTACCCTCACCATGGAGCTGAGCTATGAATGTGTTGTACACATATTTTCAGATCACTGTTAGTTTTAAAACTGAAGAGTGGAGTGTTTTTTCTTCAAAATCCTCCATGAATAACTCTTGTCACCTTGGGTGACAGAAGACTGCCTATGTCAACTCCATCAGTGTGTTCAAAATATTGGTTATCAAATAAAATGTAGTTGGAGGTTAGCACATGACTAAATAATGCCGTTGTGTCTTCTTCAAACTTGCTGCAATTCAGTGACAGAGTGTCAACAGTAGGTAGTTTTGTGAACAGGTAAACAATGTCAAAGCTGACCACGAAATCATAGCAGTTAAGTTTCAAAGTGTTTAACCTACTGATAAAATCTGGTGAATTATGGAAATTTTGTTCACATAGACCTACCAAAGGTCTCAACAACGAGGCTAAATATTTGAGTAGCTAATATATTCGCAGAAGATTCTGAAGAAAAAGGATTCCACTCTTCAGTTTTAACTTGTCGATGACACATTCATAGTTTGACCCCATGGTGAGGACAACTTAATCCAGTTTCTTGAACATCTAAACTCCATTCATGAAAATATCAAACTTATAATGGAATAGGAAACAAATGGCTGTCTATGTTAGTTCAGAAAAAGAGAGAGAGGTTTTTAGGACATGGTGTCTACCGTAAGCCCACCCATACTGATTTATACTTGCACACCTCTAGCTGCCACCCTCTTTCACGGACTATGAGTGTATTTAAAACTTAAGTACACAGGGTTCATGTAGTATCAGATGCTGGTAGCCTACTGAGTGAAATGGTACACTTGGAACAAATATTTCCTACAAATGGATATACAAAATGTCAAATTAAGAGAGCTCTGCAAGTGAAAGCATCAGGCCATTGAGAAGAGGTGCAAGAACAAAGAGATGTGAGTACTACAGCCTTTATAACATATGTGGGAAATATTTCTTCAAAAATTGCAAGAATAATGAAGAAGAATAAAGTGGATGTGACGTTAGTTTCACCAGCCAAGATAACAGCTCATCTGTGATGTTTGAAGGATGATCTTCTTTTACAAAAGGTGCATACAAACAATATTCCTTGTGCATGTGGTAAAAGGTACACAGGACAAACAATACACTCTGTAATGTAATGTACCACTGAACATTAGGGATAGATTCCCATACTACGGTTCAGCAAATATGCCATGGCTGAACATTTTATTTCCGCTGGTCATTCAATGGATTAAGGGAAAGTTAAGATGCTGGCCACAGCCTCATAGTAATGGTACTCAATGGTCATGGAAACTGTGGAAATACAATTAGCAGACAATCTGCTCAACTGTGACGAGGGCTTCCAGCTCGACCAATCTTGGAAACCACTCATTTTACATATGCACTTCAGGGGAAATACTTTTCTTGTCCTTCATTGCCTGGCATTCCAGCACATGCCATACATAATAATCAACCAAATACTTTGCAAGCACTAAGGATTTGCTGACTCTGCTTGCTTGGTTTGATTCTTAGAGGTGTAAAGTTCTATCTGTGCCTGACACACATTACTATCGGTGTCATCTTACACACAATCATGTTCGTTCCACAGTGTGAAGTGCTTTAGAAATCTCATAAACTCAGTGTAAAGTGAATGAGAAAACAGTTTGATTATCTTGAAATGAAACTGCTACAAATACATAGAAACAAAAAATTTGAGCATTTAACTGATGTTTGCTCAGACTGGAGAAAAATTAGTGCTACTGTCAGTAGGAATGGATGATATTTAACATAACTCTTAAAACAATACTGTTACTATGTCATACCTATTAAGCAAATGATATGTTCTACAACAGACACTATTAAATTGTGGAATTCACCAACAGAAAACAGTGTTTTCACCTTGTTTTTGGATACAATGAGAAAACTTCTTTACAATGCTTCTCTTCATGGCATTAGAAATGACCATTGTCACTGTAATAGACATCCCAGAGTTCCATCTTGTAATATTCTGTTACACATACAGATAGCTCTGTGCAGTGGGGATGTCACTCAGGGGCTGGAACATATTTGTTGCTTCAGTAAAAGTTAATAGGTCTGCACTACAGAGTCCTTAATTGCTGCACTGTGCAGGCCGTATCAACACTGAAGCCATGACACATGTACAGCTCCAAGTTTGTTGTAAGATTTTAACTGCATTCCTGTACTCGCATATTATGCAAATGTGATATACTGTAAAAAAGTGAGTTCTAGAAATTTCACATTAAAATTTGTGTAGCTGTGTATTGTTGACAATGAATAAAAATGTAGTTATCTTTGGAGATATTTTTCTGTAAGAGACCAAAGTAACAAAATTGCATGGTGCAATATTTACGGTCAAGCAGTATGCTTCTGAATGACAGTGGAGTAACTTCAGAAAACATCTGGAGTAAAGGCATTTAATAACCTAATTTCAGCAATTCAATTACTGTCAGGTTTACCTAACTACAAAATATGAAAATTCATAATGATTTCCTCAGGTGAACTATTTTGCTGGTTTCAGGGTATTTCATGGACTACGTGGAACCTACTAAATAATTAATGGGTATTTCGGATCTTTTGCTTGGTTGGAACTGAAACATTGTAACATATAACTCATAATTAACAGTTTATCTGATCATTAACAGTCAGTATTTGAATACTACAAAATCCCTGTTACAATACAGTTAAAATTGGAGATTACCTATAGTCCTGAATCTTACTGGCAGATTAAATCTATGTGCCGGACAAGGACCTTTGCTTTTCGCAGGCAAATGCTCTGAGGGTGGATAGGTCGTGCTTGGATGGCTCAATTGGTAGAGCACTTCTCCACAAAAGCAAAGGCTGCAGGCTTGAGTCTTGGTCTGGCACACAGTTGAAATATGCCACAAACTGTTACAGAGTGAAAATTCATTCTGGATATATGCAGTTTGTTATACTGGCATGTGAGTGACCTTCAGAAATGAAAACACTAGGTTTGCCCAAAGGATGTTTAATTATACCTCCAATGTTGTCAATATACATAAACAATATAGTCAAAATACATAAACAATATATTAGATAGGATCACCAACATTGTGAAATTTTTTCACTGGCGATGCTGTCATCTGCAGAAAAGTATCATCATCAAATGGTCTTATGGAAATGCTGGAAGACGTGGACAAAATTTCCACTTCATGTAATGAATGGCAAATCTCTTTCAATGCGAATAGATGTAAGATAATGACTATAATAAACAGAGAACCCGGCAGTATTTCATTACAAGATTTGTGGTCAACATCTTGAGTAGGTCACATAATATAAGTATTTAGTGGAAATCTAAGAGGGTTGTATGACATGGGATGATCACTTAATATTCAGTATTAGGGAAAACGAATAAAAGACTTTGATGTGTTTGAAGAGTTCTGGGAAACTGTAGTGCATCTGTATTGGAAATCAAGTGCAGGAAGCTAATATAATTAATATTGGAGTATTGTTTCAGTGTTTGAAGTCCTTATTTAGTTTATATGACAATACGTATGGAGCAACTTTCCAGATGACTGCTTGAATTCTGTAAGGTCAGTGTAGCCCATACAAAAGTATAACACAGATGTTCTGGGAATGTAGATAGATAGGGATCGTTAGATGAAAGTTCTTACAAAACCGAAATGGGGAAATTTAAAGAGCCTCTATCTAAAGAGGGCTGTGCAACAATTCTGCTACCTGAATCATATATCTTTTATACTGATTACAAGAATAAGGAAAGGGAGATTAGGGCACCTACTGAGACACATAGACAATAATTTTTCCATCACTCTACACACAGATGGAATAGGACAGAAATTGGATAATGTTGGTATGAAGTGCCCTCTGCCAGTTACTATGCAGTAGCTTGTTGAGTATATATGTAGATGGAGATGTAATGTGAGGTATTGTGTTCTTGTCAGTGAAATGTGCCATTCTTGATACAGCAGTTTTCATGTTCATTCATGGATATGTCTTTAAAGATTTAACCAAGGTGTAAATCTGTAGCTACTGTATGTTCGTGTCATTTCAGTTTCATGAAATGGATCGCACGTGTGTTGGCATTATGGCCCATTACCATGGAATAACGTGGGAAGAAATGTGGTCATCACTGAGTAAGTGGCCTTATGACTACAATACTTCCACTTATCTTCTCCTTCTTGCAAAGAAGAAACGTGGTTCTCCTGTAAGGTTATCTCGTCCGACATACCGTGTTAAGGTAAAGAATATCAACATTTAGTATTTTAATGACTGATTATCTATCTAATTTTAGTTTCCCTTATGTATACAGGATAATGAAAGTTGATTAAGTATTTGATAAAATGAATCAATTTATACACGTTCTTTTGACAGTATACAGCACATTTTCTGTTGTAACTGTGTGTGTGTGTGTGTGTGTGTGTGTGTGTGTGTGTGTGTATAATGCTTTATTGAAGATGGTCTGAAAGCAATCACTTTCTGACATATCTTTCAAAATGAAAATAAATTAGCACCTGTGCGGAGATGAATGACGGGTGGTACGTTGACAGAAAATGGCATTAGCTTTCAAACGTAATTTAATTACTTTATGGTAATTGTTTTTAAGTTTTTATGTACTTCTGGCATCTTGAAGCACCGAGTTCCAGAAATTAAGAAAACAAACTAGATTGCCAAATAATTTTTATGTGGAAAAAGTACTTCATATATTACCTGTCAAAAAAATGGTATATAATTTCCCAATGTCACTGTCACAAATCTGTTAGCATCTGCTGTTTTCTGCATTGCTAACATGGTAAGAAAGGAATTAATTTCATCATGTTGTTGAAGTTAACTAGAAAGCTAATAAGAGAGTTAATTTTTGTGTGCAATGTTTCTACATAACTTATTAAAGAGCTACTTTTCCTGAATTTTCACAAAATCCAAGTTAATTAGACTTCTGCTGTAGATTATAATATGAATATATTTTTTTAAAGTTACAATACTTTTGGTATCTCAAGACACACAGATCAGATTTCATTCTCTCTTTCACCATGTTAAACATGTGGCTTTATAATTTTTTTTTTCCCCCTATGCAGGGTTGTGACGATAGACTTCAAGGAATGGAAGATTCACCTGTCAGAATTCCAAAAACAGCAAATGCGAGGCTGAAAGAGACATATGTGGTTGTTGCAAACGAAGAGAGAACAACTGAGAAGTTGACAGCAAAATGTAAGACTTCAGGGTATACTTTTTAATTAAGCATAAATATAGCAAAACAGTAAACTGGAAAAATCTAGTCATGTTAAATAACATAACAAGGATTACTTTTGAATACATTATGGGAGTGACAGTGATCAATGTGTTACAAATATTTACTATTAAAAACAGTTTTGATCACGATTTATTTATTAAGGTGACCGGTTTTGACCACTACTGTGGTCATCTTCAGACCATTGAGTAGGAACCTCTTTCTGCTGAAGAAAGAGGTTCCTACTCAATGGTCTGAAGATGACAACAGTAGTGGTCGAAACCGGTCACCTTAATAAATAAATCGTGATCAAAACTGTTTTTAATAGTAAATATACATAACAAGAAAGTTAAAATTCTTCAGTAGTACTGTCAGCTGGGACAATGTTCCTTCTGTTGGAGAATGTATTATCCATCAAAGTGAACTGAAGACCTGGGCGGGTAGGCAGCACTGTCTTGTTTGATTGATTGGGAAGCAGGAATGAGGGGTAAAATAGTGTACGAACCAATATTGTAAGTGGAATGATATCACACTGCTGTATGTCTGTATGTCATTGCCCTGGATAGTGAAACAATTAAACATGGGCTCACACTTTTCTTTGATAATACTTCTCGGACACTATGACTTTGTCAGCATTTATTTACAGTATAATATATATGAACTCGTACATTGTCTAAATAAACCCCTGGCCACATATTATTTAGTTTTATTTACATTTTATGGCCTTCATTGGACACTGTAGCCAACTTTATACAAAGAATTTTCCAATTTTCTGTCAGCCCAGTACTTCTTCATTCTGTTGGATCGTATCGTTCTTTCTTCATTGGAAATCACCCTTCCTATTGTCTGTTTGTTGATTCTCCTTCGCAGTCTGGTTTGTTTGTCTGTGAGTTTCCTGGTTTTGTCAGTTTTGTTTCTTAGGTCTTCCAATGTAATCTGTAGCTCATCCATATCTTCCTTGATTTCTGTAATCCAGTAGATGTTGCACCTACTATTCCACAATTTTTCTATTATTCTCCTGATGATCCTGTTCTCTGGTGTTCTGATTAGATGTCCGAAAAATGAAATGCATTTATTCCTGATTGTACCCATTACCGGTTCTATTTCCTTGTAGACTGTTTCTTTTATAGCTACTCTCCAGTGTCTATTTTCCTGGTGCAATTTGTTGATGGACTTTCTGATGATTCTTCTCTCTATTTTGAATATTTTTTCTATTTGTGCAGTGATAGTTGTTTTGAAGATGGTTTCACTTACGTATGTTATTTCTGGTTGAGTGACTGTTTTGTAGTGTTTTAATTTTGTTGCTATTGACAGGCTCTTTTTGTTGTAGGTGTTCTTGGTGATATATTTTGCTCTAGTCAATTTGTTTATTCTGTTATGCCTTGTTGGCTTTCGATTGAGGTTATATGTTATATCTCCTAGATATTTAATTTTATCTACAATTTTGATTTCTTGGTTTCCTATGGCAATTTTGTTTATGAGTGGTAGGTCAGTTAAAAAGATGATTTTTTTTCCCAAGGATATCCAAGACCAATTTTCTGTGCTATTTCCTGTAGTGAGATAACTTGTTGTGTTTGGTTACCTGAATACTGTTAGACAAGAGAGCAAGGTCATCAGCAAATCCCAGACAATTTAAACTTATTTTGTCTTTGGGTCTTCCAGTTTGGATGTTCTTTGGGCTAATCTTGTACCATTCCCTCGTGATGTATTCTAAAGCACAGTTGAACAGCAGGGGTGCCAAACAATCTCCTTGTCTTAAACTTGCTTTTATGATGAATGGCTCAGAGAGTTCCCCCCTGAACTTGACTTTTGATACAGAGATGGTTAAGGAGAGTTCTATCAATTTGATTAATTTTGTATGGAGCTCAAAACTTCTTAAGGTTTTTAACATTGAATGTCTATGGATACAGTCATGTGCTTTTTTAAAGTTCACAAAGGTTTTTACGAGAGGTTTATTTCCTTTCTTGTAATATACTATGGCTAATTTTAAAGTGATGATCTGTTCTGCACAGCTTCTCAAAGGTCTGAAGCCTCCTTGGTATTCGTCTAATTCTTCCTCTAGTTGCTCTTTGATCCTCTTGTATAGGATTCTGGAGAAAATCTTGTATGTGCAGTCTAAGAGAGAGATACCCCTGTAATTATCTGGGTTGCTTTTATCTCCTTTTTTGTGGAGTGGGTGGACTATGGCCATGGTCCAATGTTCGGGAAACTTTTCTGTTATCCAGTTTTTTGTTAGGGCTATGTGTAAGGATGTTCGAACTGTATCACTGGCATATTTCCACATATCTGCATAAACTTGGTCTTCTCTGCATGCCTTATAATTTTTCCTCTCTCTGAGTGCTGTTTCCACCTTTTGGATTATTGGAGGACTTATGAGATCAGGTGGATTCTTGGTGGGTGTGCCTGTATTAATTATTAAAAGTTACTGATTTTCTTCACAATTCAAAAGTTTACTAAATGCTTTTGCCAGGATTTTGGCATTTTCCCATCTTCTCTTTTCAACAGTAATGTGGGAGGGGCAAATTTTTGTAATTGTCTTCCAAACATTTTGTAAAAGTCTCTGGAATTGGTTTTATGGTAATTTCTTTCTATTGAGTCGATTAGATCTTTCTGTGATTGTCTCTTGGCTTACCTGATAATTTGTGTGAACTTTTTCCTGATATTTTTGAGCTTGGTTACATTTTCTTCTGTTCTGTGTGTTTGACATTTTATCCATGCATGATGTCTTTCTTCATGAATTTTGTCACAATCTGTGTTACACCAGACATGTCTTTTACGTGGGTCCAATGGGGCTAAATTTTCTGCTTGTTGCCCGAGAATTTGAACGAGTTCTTCTAAATTATCTGTCATTCTTATATTTTGTGTAACTTCTCTATATTTATCATTTCTAATTAATTGGTGGGGTTCGAAGTTCCTCTTTTGTGTGTTGCATTTTGGTTTCTTTTTTAGTGGTGTGAACTTAATTTTGATTTTGACAATGTAATGATCTGAACCTGTACCTACACCTCTTAATACTTTAACAGTGTAGATTTGTCTGTGGAAGAATTTGTCCATAAATACATGATCCAGCTGCCACTCTCCTTTTCTCCAATCAGATCCAAGTTTTAAGTTTGTTTGGCCTTCTTTTGAAGTATGTGGACATTGAGATCAGTTTGTGTTCCCTACAGAGTTCAACAAGTCTTTGAGTATTCTTATTTGTTTGTTTATGTGGAGCCCATTTCTCAATGATATCCCAGTCTTTCTTTTCTCCTCTGAGTTGGGCATTGAAGTCTCCTAACAGGATCTTGACATTGTTAATATTTACTTGGTTCATTGTTTGGTCTAGGAGATCCCAAAACTTTTCCACTTCTTTCTTACTTTTTGTTAGAGAATTCTTTTCATTAGTAGGGGGATGGGCATTAATTATGGTATAAATTTTGTTGGATGCTTTTAAACTCAGAGTTGCAATTCTAGGGGAGATGGCTTGAAAATCGATAATTGAATCTATTATTTTCACATTGACACTAAACCTAGTTTCAAATTGGGGACATTCTTTCATAACCCTTATTCCAGGTTTCCCGTTGTAAAGTCTGTAGCCTTGTGATTCGGATGGTTCTTCTGTAGTATTTCTCATTTCCTGCATTCCTGCTACTAAAATTTTCTGTTTATCTAATTCATCCATCAAATTCTTTAGTTTTCCTGCTTTAGGTAAAGAATTAAATTATGAGTTGCAATGTAGTTGATCTGTTCTTGTTTGATCCTGTTCTTATGAGATGGCATAAGAATGGGTGATTGCCATTGCTCCGACTCATTGACGCCTTCTAGGTGGCTACCCACTGAATCCGATGTAGCCTTTTCCTGCATTCTTGGACAGGACAGTGGAAATTTTTTCCTAAAAGACCTTTCCGTGGTTGACTTTTGAAAGTAGTTAACCTTGGGTGGAGCAAGCTCCGATTTAAAACTACAGTTGTTAACTGCAGAGGCACAACCATGGATGTTTATTTCTCATGCCTAATTTTTTCATAAAAGTGTAACATAGTTTCTCTTTTGAGACTCCATTTTCATGTCCATTCTGATTCATTCTTAGTGTTTGACATCAAATTTCATAGCCAGAAGCAGGTGAGGTGAATTTACTTACATCATTTAAAATGGAATTGAATTTTATAGTGGTGAGGTAGCCGACTGCCTATGGTGTTAGACTAGCGTGCTTCTGGTTTGGCTTTGTTGCAAGTCATGTGATGCTTTTCTTTTTCTTGATGTCAAAATACGTTGGTGTATATGACCAAAAATGAGGGCGAAGACAGCTGAATTTTTTGCATACGCCAGTTCGTGGCTGCAAAATTAACATACGATAAACTGATGTCATTGAGTGTTAATCATATAAGTTTCCCTTTAAAGTTATTAAAAATTAAATGCTGATATGGCAGGACACCCTTACCATTATCGTGATACTAGACCATTTTTTGTTGGTACTGTTTCTATGATGACTACCACTGTCACTCTGAAAATTATAAAACATAACATAATGTAATTGGATATATAAAAAATCTACTCACCAGGCGGCAGCTAAAGACAAAAATAAAAAGAGGTTTTACATATGCAAGATTTCAGAGTCAGTGGCTCATCCTTCTGGCAGAAGGCTTGAAGGGGCAGGACGAGGGATGAAGGAAGAGGATGGGAGAGGTTTAGGAAAAGGGGTAGAATTCATAAAAGGCACCCAACACCCCAAGTAAGGGGAGACTTACAGGACAGGATGAGAAGGAAAGACTGATATATTGGAAATTAATTAGATGAGACTTGAAAACCTAAGAGCTTAAAGGTGCAAGGCAGGGTAGTATGCAAGACAGAGATTACTGCTAAAACATTGGGTATGAGTTTAAAAGAGTGAAAAATAAACAGATCAGAAAATGAAAAATGTAGAAAACTAAAACAGAGTGATGAAAGGAGTAGTTAGTGTTAAGAAATGTCAAGACAGAAGAAGTTAACGTAAATTAAGACCAGGTGGGTGGTGAGAAGCAAGGTCATATTGTAGCGCTAGTTCCCACCTGTGGAGTTCCCCAAAACTTGTGTCTGGGGGAAGAATCCAGATGGCACATGTGGTAAAACAGACACTGAGGTCATGACTGACATGTTGTAGAGCATGCTCTGCAACAGGATATTGTGTGTTGCCGGTATACACACACTGCTTATGCCTGCTCACTGCTAACATGGTGGTAGTTATGCCAATGTAAAAAGCTGAACAGTGTTTACATAACGTCTGGTACATGATGTGTGTCGTTTCACAGGTGGCTCACCCTTTGATAGTACTTGTTGTGCCAGTTAGAGGGCCAGTGTAGTTGATGGTACGAGGGTGCATAGGGAAAGTCTTCCAGCGGAGACAATCACAACGATAGGAGCCATAGGGTAGGGAGATGGGTGAAGAAGAAGCATAGGGTCTGACAAGGATTGTGCAGAGGTTGGGGTAGCGGAGGGGGGGGGGGGGGTGACAAAAAGCTCTTATAAGTGTGGTGGGCAAAATCTCATACAGAGTGGATCTCATTTCAGGACGTGTTTTTAGGAAGTCCTGGCCTTGTCAAAGTAGCTGATTAATACATTCAAGACCAGGATAATACCGAGTGACCACTGGTGTGCTCTGAAATTGCTTTTTGGAGGGATGAGCAATACCAGGATTGGCCCGGGAGATCTGCTTTTGAACTAGGCTGGTGGGGTTATTACATCCAGTGAAGGAGGAAGTGAGACTTGTGGTGTATTGCTGTAAAGAGTCTGCATCCAAACAGATACTTTTGTCTCAAATGCCAAGGCTGTATGGGAGGGAATGTTTGACAAGGAAATTATAGCAACTGTCAGAACGTAAGTACTGTTTTTTGTTAGTAGGTTAAATGTGGACAGAAGTTGGTAGCATGCCTTCAGTGAGGAAGAGATAAATGTCAAAGAAAATGCATGAAATTTGGAATAGGACCACATGAAATTTAATTGAGAGAAGGTGTTGAGATTCCAGGAATTTTAACAGGTCAGCCTCACCTGAAATCAAGATCCCATCTCTGTGATTCAAGTTGAGATGCAGTCCCTCCTTAAAACAACTGGCCTCTCACAGGGACTAACACTTCAATCCAACCTAAACCACGCACTTCATGTTTTACCTTCTTCCTAAGATCCAAAAATACAATCATCCTGGCTGTCCTCCAGTTACTAGCCATCCACCAAATGACTATCTGCCTTAGTTCATCAATACCGGAAACCCACAGTGAAAAGACTTCCCTCCTATATTAAAGACACCAGTCATTTCCTAGATCATCTGAAATCTGTGCCCGTCCCACTCCCGCCATACATCTTGCTTCTCACCACTGATGCCATCCTCTCTCAATACCGACATCTCCCACACGTATGGTCAGTCTGCTGTTGAACAATCCTCAGTCAGCACCCACCTGATCCCAAACCTAAGACATTCTTCCTGCTTACCTTCATCAACTCTATACTTACCACAACTACGTCATCTTCGAGGGGAAGACATACATACAGATCAGGGGCCTGAGGTTTTAAGTAGGAATTGAAGGTCAGTTTGAATCGCAGGGGAATGGGATCTTGATGGCAGGTGAGGCTGACCTGTTATCCTGGAATCGCTAAATACATTCTACCAATTAAATTTCATATGGTCCTACTCCGAATCCCACGCCACCTTCCTTGAAGCTGATCTCAACCTCACGAAAGGCCAGCTACACTTCTGTCCACATTAAACCTACTAACGGACAACAGTACTTACATTTTGACAGTTGCCGTCCTTTTCATGTCAAACATTCCCTCCCATGCAGACTCTTTACAGCAACACACCACCAGTCTCACTTCAATGTTAAATGGACTTAATTATCCCACCAGCCTAGTTTAAAAGCAGATTTCATATCCAGTCCTGGTACTGCTCATCTCTCACAAAAAAAAAAAAAAAAAAACCAATCTCAGCACAATCCCAGTCAGAATCAACACTCCTTCTTCACCCATCTCCCTACCTTATGGTTCCTACCACTGTGATTGTTCCCACTGCAAGACTTTCCCTATGCACCCTCGTACCATCAACTATACTAGGCCCTGTAACTGGCACAACACATACTATCAAAGGGTGAGCCACCTGTGAAATGACATGTCACTTACCAGCTGTTACGCAAATACTGCTTGTCTTTTTACATTGGCATAAACTACCACCATGTTATCAGTTAGGATAGTGGGCATAGGCAGATTGTGTATACTGGCAACACACAATATCCTGTTGCAGAGCATGCTCTACAACATGACAGTCATGACCTCAGTGCCTGTTTCACAACATATGCCATCTGGATTCTTCCTCCAGTCGCAAGTTTCTCAAAACTCCACAGATGGAAACTAGCACTACAATGCCATACCTTTTTATGTGTGTTCAATGTGCCCCCTTTGAGATGCACGGCAATGTCAATGCAGTATTCAAATTGTTCCCACACTGCACTAGGCATGTTTTGAGGTACGGCTTCCAACAACTGCTGTTATGTGATGTCCCAATTCATTCTTGTTGTTAGTAATGGAGGCACATTAACAGTCTTTTATACACCCCCACAAGAAGTACCCCCACAAGAAGTAATCACATACAGTCAGGTCTGGTGACCTTTTAGGCCAGTAATGTAAGGCTGAATCATTTGGTCCAGTGCAACCGATCCATTGTTCAGTAATCGTTTCATTTAAAAATTCCCGTACTTCCAGATGGCAGTGTGGTGGTGCCCACTGCTGTTGGCAAGTGAAGTCGTTTGAATCAGTCTCCAACTGTGGGAAAAGAAAGTTCTCAAGCATTTTGAGATATGTGCTTTCTGTAACAGTGTTGTTGGTAAAGAGTAATGGGCCATGTACCTTTTCCCGTGAAACTGCACAAAACATATTAATTTTTGGATAGTCCCCCACATGTTGTACAACTTCATGTGGTTGTTCTGCACCCCACATTCTCTCACATTATAACAGTTCACCTTTTCATTTAATCATTTAAACTGGAGTTTGCCTCATCACAAAATACTAAGTGTGGAAGAAAACTGTCATTCTCCATCTTGCCAAGAACAAAATTACAGAACTTCACATATTGTCACCTTCACGTAGAGCATGCAGTAGCTGAATTTTGTATGGTTTCATGTGTAAATACCAATGGACATTGGGGGCATGTTGAGTTGCATGCCAATTTAGAGCAGCGAGGTGTACATTTTGTGCAGTGTGTCCACTGTAGTCCGAAGGATGATAAGGTTGCCACCAGTGCTTTCATCTTAGCCTTCTAGGGTGATACATTGCCTGAGAAGGTCCAGGTAATGGTCTACTGGTGTGATGTAAAGCCCTATATACCTCCCCTGATGCGGTGCTTTAAGTGCTGGAAGTTCGGCCATATGTCTTCCCACTGTACTTCCAGTGTCACATGCCGAGATTGCGGACGCCCATCACATCCCAATACTCCATGTGCCCCGCCTCCCATCTGTGTCAACTGAGAAAATTTGAACGCCTGTGTATGACATTGTCTTATGCTGCCACTACAACAGTTCTGGCACCATCAGCTCCGCCAACCCAGGTCGCCTCTCAGAGCCGGAAGACTACACCTGCCCCCTTGATGGTGGGGGGCCATTTCCCTCCCTGTTGCTCCTGCACCACCTACTTCGGGAGCAACACCCCCCATCCATCTGGGACATCTGTCCCCACTTCTAAGCCAGAGAAGTGTAAGTCTTAGGTGGCTTCTCTTGCTAGGGAGGGGTCCCTTGGGTCACTCCCTTCCCAGGTTTCTTCTAGTGAGAAAGACAACACCTGCCAGTGGCTGAAGAGCCCAAAAGCAGCTGGTCGTAGGGCCTGACGCTCATCCTCAGTCCCGGAGACTGAGCCAGTAAAGTCCTACCAGCCAGGTAACCCAAGGAGCAGTGAGAAAAATCCAAAAAGAAAACCCCCAAGACCAAGGAAATTGCGGTGGCACCCACACCACTGCTACCTACAAGCTCTGCGGCTGAGGATGGGGTGGAGATTTTGGCGTCCGCTTAGAACCTAGATCTCGCCAGACCCTCAGACATAATGGATATAGACTGCTCAAGCAATAAATCGGTGGCAGCACATGACTCTGAGGCGTAAACTGCCTCATTGAATGTTCCATGTCTTCCCAGTCTCACGAAGTCATCCTCCAGTGGAATTTTGGAGGTTTTTTCCACCGCCTGGCTGAGCTACGGCAACTGTTAAGCTTTACAACTGCTATCTGCATTGCCCGCCACGAAAAGGTACCGACTTGACAGAAAATCCTAGGAAGTTCTGGTCTCACGTTAAATCAGTAAGTGGCTCGAAACATCATGTCCAGACACTCCGGGATGATGATGGCATTGAAACAGAGGATGACAAGCGTAAAGCTGAAATACTAAACACCTTTTTCCAAAGCTGTTTCACAGAGGAAGACCGCACTGCAGTTCCTTCTCTAAATCCTCGCACCAACGAAAAAATGGCTGACATCGAAATAAGTGTCCAAGGAATAGAAAAGCAACTGGAATCACTCAGCAGAGGAAAGTCCACTGGACCTGACGGGATACCAATTCGATTCTACACAGAGTACGCGAAAGAACTTGCCCCCCTTCTAACAGCCGTGTACCGCAAGTCCCTAGAGGAACAGAAGGTTCCAAATGATTGGAAAAGAGCACAGGTAGTCCCAGTCTTCAAGAAGGGTCGTCGAGCAGATGCGCAAAACTATAGACCTATATCTCTGACGTCGATCTGTTGTAGAATTTTAGAACATGTGTTTTGCTCGAGTATCATGTCGTTTTTGGAAACTCAGAATCTACTATGTAGGAATCAACATGGATTCCGGAAACAGCGATCGTGTGAAACCCAACTCGCTTTATTTGTTCATGAGACCCAGAAAATATTAGATACAGGCTCCCAGGTAGATGCTATTTTTCTTGACTTCCGGAAGGCGTTCGATACAGTTCCGCACTGTCGCCTGATAAACAAAGTAAGAGCCTACGGAATATCACACCAGCTGTGTGGCTGGATTGAAGAGTTTTTAGCAAACAGAACACAGCATATTGTTATCAACGGAGAGACGTCTACAGACATTAAAGTAACCTCTGGCGTGCCACAGGGGAGTGTTATGGGACCATTGCTTTTCACAATATATATAAATGACCTAGTAGATAGTGTCGGAAGTTCCATGCGGCTTTTCGCGGATGATGCTGTAGTATACAGAGAAGTTGCAGCATTAGAAAATTGTAGCGAAATGCAGGAAGATCTGCAGCGGATAGGCACTTGGTGCAGGGAGTGGCAACTGACCCTTAACATAGACAAATGTAATGTATTGCGAATACATAGAAAGGAGGATCCTTTATTGTATGATTATATGATAGCGGAACAAACACTGGTAGCAGTTACTTCTGTAAAATATCTGGGAGTATGCGTGTGGAACGATTTGAAGTGGAATGATCATATAAAATTAATTGTTGGTAAGGCGGGTACCAGGTTGAGATTCATTGGGAGAGTCCTTAGAAAATGTAGTCCATCAACAAAGGAGGTGGCTTACAAAACACTCGTTCGACCTATACTTGAGTATTGCGCATCAGTGTGGGATCCGTACCAGATCGGGTTGACGGAGGAGATAGAGAAGATCCAAAGAAGAGCGGCGCGTTTCGTCACAGGGTTATTTGGTAACCGTGATAGCGTTACGGAGATGTTTAACAAACTCAAGTGGCAGACTCTGCAAGAGAGGCGCTCTGCATCGCGGTGTAGCTTGCTCGCCAGGTTTCGAGAGGGTGCGTTTCTGGATGAGGTATCGAATATATTGCTTCCCCCTACTTATACCTCCCGAGGAGATCACGAATGTAAAATTCGAGAGATTAGAGCGCGCACAGAGGCTTTCAGACAGTCGTTCTTCCCGCGAACCATACGCGACTGAAACAGGAAAGGGAGGTAATGACAGTGGCACGTAAAGTGCCCTCCGCCACACACCGTTGGGTGGCTTGCGGAGTATAAATGTAGATGTAGATGTAGATGAACCTGGTTCCCCCGCCCTCCGCGGCTATAAGGGATATTACAGGAGCCGTAGTGACTATAATCGAGTGTCAGGTGGAGTTTGCGTTTATGTCATAAACTCAGTCTGTAGTGAACATGTGCCCCTTCAAATCCCTCTTGAAGCTGTGACTGTCAGAATAAGGACGGCACAGGAAATAACTGTCTGCAATGTATGTCTTCCTCCAGATGGTGCAGTACTCCTGAATGCATTAGCTGCACTGATTCATCAACTCCCTAAACATTTCCTACTTTTGGGAGATTTTAACACCCGTAACCCCTTGTGGGGTAGCACCGTGCTTACTGGCCGAGGCAGAGATGTAGAAGCTTTACTGTCGCAATTCGACCTCTGCCTCTTAAATATTGCGGTTGCCACACATTTCAGTGTAGCTCGTGGTAGTTACTCGGCCATTGATTTATCACTTTGCAGCTCAGGAATTCTCCCATCTATCCACTGGAGAGCACATGACGACCTGTATGGTAGTGACCACTTCCCCATCTTCCTGTCACTGTCCCAGCACCAGGCACACGGACACTTGCCCAAATGGGCTTTGAACAAGGCGGACTGGGGAACTTTCACTGCTGAATCTTCCCCACATGGTAACATCGATGTGATGGTTGAGCAGGTGACTAGCACAATTGTTTCTGCGGCAGAAAACGCAATCCATCGCTCTTTAGGGTACCCAAGGCGTAAGGCAGTCCCTTGGTGGTCAGCGGAAGTCGCTGAAGCAATTAAGGAGCATCGGCGAGCTCCACGGTGGCATAAGTGGCACCCTTCCCTGGAGCACCTCATAGCCTTTAAACGGCTCTGTACCTCACTACCTTATCAAACAATGGAAGCATGAGTGTTGGGAGAGATATCTCTCCACCATTGGGTGCCATATGTCACCTTCCCAAGTCTGGGCAAAGATGAAACGTCTTTTCGAGTAGCAGGTACCGACAGCTGTCCCTGGTGTTACCATAAATGGCGAATTATGTACCGACGCAAACACAATTGCCGAGCACCTTGCCCGAGCCTCTGCGTTGGAGAACTTCCTCTCATTCACTTCATGCTGCAGTGAATCCTATAACGCCCCATTTACAGAGTGGGAGCTCCTCAGTGCCCTTGCACATCGCCCTGACACAGCTCCTGGGCCTGATCGCATGACTAAACATCTCTCATCTGACTACAAGTGACATTTTCTCTTCATCTTCAACCGGATCTGGTGCGATGGCGTCTTTCCATCATAGTGGCGGGAGAGCACCATCATTCCGGTACTCAAACATGGTAAAAACCCACTTCATGTGGATAACTATCTGCCCATCAGCCTCACCAACATTCTTTGTAAGTTGCTGGAACGTATGGTATATCGGCAGTTGGGTTGGGTTCTGGAGTCACGTGGCTTGCTGGCTTCATGGCAGGGTGGCTTCCGCCGGGGTCGCTCTACCACTGATAATCTTGGGTCCATTGAGTCTGCCATCCAAACAGCCTTTTCCATATGGCAACACCTGATTGCTGTCTTTTTTTTACTTACGTAAAGCATACAACACGACTTGGTGACATGATATCCTTGCCACATTGTATGAGTGGGGTCTCCGGGGACCACTCCCGATTTTTATCTGAAACGTCCTGTCGCTCCGTACTTTCCGTGTCGAAGTTGGTGACTCCCAAAGTTCCATCTACATCCAGGAGAATGGAGTCCCAGAACCCGCACTGTACCTTAATGATGATCCACTCACTGCAGTAGAGACATATCAGTTCCTAGGACTGGTTTTCTACGCTCGATTGACTTGGCTCCCTCATCTTCGTCGGCTTAAGCAGAAGTGCTGGCAGCACCTCAATGCCCTCCATTGCCTGAGCGACACCAATTGGGGAGCAGATCGCTGTATGCCGCGGCAGCTCTACAGAGCCCTTGTCCTTTTCCAAATTGACTATGGGAGTGTGGTTTATGGTTTGGCAGCACCTTCAGCATTGTACTTACTCGACCCTGTGCACCACTGTGGGGTTTGATTAGTGACAGGAGCTTTTAGGACGAGTCCGGTGACAAGCGTACTGGTGGAGGCTGATGTCCCTCCACTGCAGATCAGACATGCGCAACTGCTCGCCAGTTACGCAGCACACATTCATATTTTCTCTGAGCATCCAAATTACTGTCTCCTTTTCCCACCGCGGCAGTCCATCTCCTGCATCGGCAGCCCAGTTCAGGGCAAACAATTGCAGTTCGCTTGCAGTCCCTTCTCTCTGAACTGGAACCCTTCCCTTTACCACCTCTACTTGTGGTCCGTTCACGTACACCTCCATGGTGTACGCCTTGGCCACAGCTTCATCTGGACCTGCTGCATGGCCCTAAGGACTCCTTTAACCCCGCCGCTCTCCGCTGTCACTTCCTCTCAATTCTTGATGTGTTCCGGGGCTTTCAAGCAGTTTACACCGATGGCTCAATGGCTGATGGTCACATAGGCTTTGCATATGTTCATGGAGGACATATTAAGCAGCACTCCCTGCCAGTTGGCTGCAGTGTTTTCACTGCAGAGCTGGTGACCATCTCTCGTGCTCTTGAGTACACACGCTCATGCCCTGGCGAGTCATTTCTCCTGTGTACTGACTCTTTGAGCAGCCTACAAGCTATCGACCAGTGCTATCCTTGCCACCCTCTGGTAGCGTCCATTCAGGAGTCCATCTATGCCCTGGAACAGCCCCACCGTTCCGTGGTGTTTGTGTGGACCCCAGGACGCGTCTGAATCCCTGGCAACGAACTTGCCGACGGGCTGGCCAAACAGGTGACATGGAAACCACTTCTGGAGATAGGTATCTCCGAAGCTGACCTGCGTTCTGTCTTACACCACAGGGTTTTCCGGCTTTGGGAAACAGAATTGCATAACAGCATGCAGAACAAACTGCATGTCCTTAAGGAGACTATGAATGTGTGGAAGTCTTCCATGCAGGCCTCTCACAGGGAATCAGTTGTATTCTGCTGGCTCCGCATTGGCCATACGTGGCTAACGCATGTTACCTATTCCGTCTTGAGGACCCACCTCAGTGTCGCTGTGGCTCGCAAATGACAGTTGTCCACCTTTTGCTGGACTTCCCACTTCAAGCCGCTCTGCGGCAGACTTTTAACTTTCCCAGCACCCTGCCTTCGGTGTTGGGCGACAATGCCTCCACAGCAGCTTTAGTATTATGTTTTATCCGTGAGACTGGGTTTTATACTTCTTTGTAGGTTTTAGCGCATGTCCTTCTGTGTCCTCCACCCTATGCTTTGAGGGTGGAGGTTTTAATGTGTTGCAGAGTGGCAGGCTTTCCCTTTTTATTCTTGTGGTTGGCCAGCCACTGTATCTGCCTTCATGTTTTACTCTCTCCTGTTTCTAGCATCTCTCTCTGTTGTTTTCTTGTCCTCTTTTGTTCCTTTTAGTGTTCGTTGTCTCCCCTTCGTTCTTGTGGCTTTTCATTTCTTTCCGTTTTGTGTTATATGTTTTGTCCATTTTATTTGCACACTTGTGGCATTGTTTTATTAGGAACAAGGGACCAAGACCTTGTAGTTTGGTCCCTTCTCCCACCTTTAAACCAGCCATGAAGCATCAGGCCTCCCAGCAATGGCCATCCTGCCAGGTGGCCCTTGCTGAGGCTGGGTAGTGCCAAAGGGGAGGGCCCCTGATTGGAGTGTGTGGCATCAGGTTGGATGACGCGCCATGAAGCGTACTAAGTCATCACTTGCTGTTGGTCAAATACCAGCAGTCTCTAAGCGTCCCAGCGCTCAATTTAGTGCACAGACGCATGACCCCAAAACATTTTCCTGCTTGGCCACACTGTGGGAGGCAGCGGATCTTATTCACCCCAGTACCTTGTATGTTCGCGAGCTGATGGGGCATCTTTCATGACGATGAAGCCCCATCTTTGTTGAGCATGTAGAGGACAAGATTGGGGAGGTGGAGGGATTGTCCAAAATGCGATCTGAGTGAGTCTTGATCAAAACCGCATCCTCTGCCCAGCCACAGGCATTACTCATTTGTGACAAGCTGGGGGATATTTCTGTTACCAGCACGCCCCATAAGAGCTTAAATATGGTCCAGGGTATCAAATTTCACAGGGACCTTCTTTGCAGTCTGACAATGAGCTGCGGCGAGGTGTACATTTTGTTCAGCGCATCCACCGAGGTCCGAGAGATAATCAGGTTGCCACCGGTGCCTTCATCTTGGCCCTCAAGGGTGACACATTACCTGAGAAGGTCAAGGTGATGGTCTACCGCTGTGATGTAAAGCCATATATCCCTCCCCCAATGCGGTGCTTCAAATGCTGGAAGTTCGGCCATATGTGTTACTGCCGTACTTCTGGCGTCACATGTTGAGATTGTGGTCACCCATTACATCCAACTACTCCATGTGGTCCATGTGCCCCACCTCCTATCTGTGTCAACTGTGGAGAGCACCATTCGCCTTGCTCGCCAGGCTGCAGGATTCTCCAGAAAGAAATGAAAATCACAGAGTACAAGACCGTGGACCGACTGACCTACCCTGAAGCTAAGAGGACATTTGAATGCCTACATCCTATACGTATGACATCGTCTTACGCCGCTGCTACAACAGTTCTAGCTCCATCAGTTCCACCAACCCCAGTCACCTCTCAGAGCTGGAAGACTATACCTGCCCCCTTGATAGTGGGGGGGGGGGGGGGGGGGGGGGGGGGGGCGGCACTTCCCTCCCTGTTGCTCCTGCACCCCCTACTTTGGGAGCAACCCCCCCCCCCCCCCCCAACCATTGGGGACATCTGTCCCCACTTCTAAGCCAGGGAAGCATACAAATTCTTCAGCTCCTCTCACTAGGAAGGGGTCCTTTGGGTCACTCCCTTCCCACATTCATACAAGTAACAAAGTTGACACCCACCAGTGGCTGAAGCAACCACAGGTAGCTGGTTGTAGGGCTTCAAGGTCCTCCTGAGTCCCTGAGACCCCGAATCAGTGAAGTGTCCCCCCCCCCCCCCCCCACGCCAGACAAGCCTTAGGAGCGGTGAGAGAAACCAAACAAGAAAAAGACCCCCAAGAACCAAGGCACTGCGGTGGCACTTGCACCATCACTACCTACAAGTTCTGTGTCTAAGGGTGAAGTGGAGATTCTGGCGTCCCCTGAGGACCTAGCTCTCGCCGGACCCTCGGACACAGTGGGTATGGATGGCTCCGGAAATAAGTCGATTGCAGCAGGTGACCCTGAGTAATGGTTTTTTGGAAGGAGCACTTGAAAACAGTTCAGTATTTCTGCTTTAGTTCTGCTACCCTTGATTTTAGTTCTTGTTTCATTCAAGAATGCTGGACAACATCTTTGCTACCACTAACAGCATTTAAATATCACCAGAATTTCTTTGGGTTTGTGAAAAAAATCTTTTGATAATATTCTGTTACAGTAATCATTGAAGGCTTTGTGTATGACAATAAAACACTTTTCATTCAATATCACAATTTTTATAGCCCTATGCCTTGGTTTGCATATACTGTGCTGTAGTCTGTTATTTTAGAAGTGCGCCCCCCCCCCCCCCATTCAGGGTCCTTCCTATCATGAACTGTTCTGGTAGGTGTATTGTCAACTACTATTTCAAAGATGAACAAGAGTTCTTCTACAAGTTCCTTTCCAGAGCTAAATTTTAGATTTTCTCATTGAGTTATGATATTACTGCCTCTTTATGTAGTTTGCTGAACATGGAAATCGTTCTACTTGTTTTAGGTGCACTTTGTACTTGGATGAGCGTTGTTGATTGATCTTAAAACTGCCTCCAGGTCACTGATATCGATTTCAGTGTGATGTCCTCAGAGGCTAGGTCTCCTTGTTGCCTTTAGATTCAATATATTTCCGCCATGAGTGGGATACTGAACTACCTGTAGGCATTTAGTAATGTTCCACAGGATCCACCACTTACAATTTTCCCATTTGACTGTTGGATGATTAAAGTATCCTCCAATGACTACAGTATAACTGAGGTTTTCCCTATTTGGTTAAATCTGGAGGCGAGTCTGGTTGTTATCAGAAGTATACAATTTTAACTTTTTGCTCAACCCCGATACTGTGTCTTGTCCAAACAATCTGACATGCAGCTACAATTTCTACCTCAGTGGATTTCAGTGTCTTGTATACTGTGACAAATACACCACTCAGTTTACTATTAACCTATCCTTCTGATGTACACTTAGATTTTCCCCCAAAATCTCACTGCTATAAATTTCATTCCGAAGTATTGTGTGTGCTCCACTGCTTTTTGGGAGTGCTTCAAACTCTGGCACTCTGTTGCAAATGCTTCAGTAGTTAATCATTAGGATTTCAACGCTCTCACCTGTAGGGCCCTCCCCCCCATGAACCATGGACCTTGCCGTTGGTGGGGAGGCTTGCGTGCCTCAGCGATACAGATGGCCGTACCGTAGGTGCAACCACAACGGAGGGGTATCTGTTGAGAGGCCAGACAAACATGTGGTTCCTGAAGAGGGGCAGCAGCCTTTTCAGTAGTTGCAGGGGCAACAGTCTGGATGATTGACTGATCTGGCCTTGTAACATTAACCAGAACGGCCTTGCTGTGCTGGTACTGCGAACGGCTGAAAGCAAGGGGAAACTACAGCCGTAATTTTTCCCGGGGACATGCAGCTCTACTGTATGATTAAATGATGATGGCGTCCTCTTGGGTAAAATATTCCGAAGGTAAAATAGTCCCCCATTCGGATCTCCGGGCGGGGACTACTCAGGAGGACGTCGTTATCAGGAGAAAGAAAACTGGCGTTCTATGGATCGGAGCGTGGAATGTCAGATCCCTTAATCGGGCAGGTAGGTTAGAAAATTTAAAAAGGGAAATGGATAGGTTAAAGTTAGATATAGTGGGAATTAGTGAAGTTTGGTGGCAGGAGGAACAAGACTTTTGGTCAGGTGATTACACGGTTATAAATACAAAATCAAATAGGGCTAATGCAGGAGTAGGTTCAATAATGAATAAAAAAATAGGAGTGCGGGTTAGCTACTACAAACAGCATAGTGAACGCATTATTGTGGCCAAGATAGACACAAAGCCCATGCCGCCTACAGTAGTACAAGTTTATATGCCAACTACCTCTGCAGATGATGAAGAAATAGATGAAATGTATGACGAGATAAAAGAAATTATTCAGGTAGTGAAGGGAGACGAAAATTTAATAGTCATGGGTGACTGGAATTCGTCAGTAGGAAAAGGGAGAGAAGGAAACATAGTAGGTGAATATGGTTTGGGGGGAAGGAATGAAAGAGGAAGCCGCCTTGTAGAATTTTGCACAGAGCATAACTTAATCATAGCCAACACTTGGTTCAAGAATCATAAAAGAAAATTGTATACCTGGAAGAATCCTGGAGATACTAAAAGGTATCAGATAGATTATATAATGGTAAGACAGAGATTTAGGAACCAGGTTTTAAATTGTAAGACATTTCCTGGGGCAGATGTGGATTCTGACCACAATCTATTGGTTATGAACTGCAGATTGAAAATGAAGAAACTGCAAAAAGGTGGGAATTTAAGGAGATGGGACCTGGATAAACTGAAAGAACCAGAGGTTGTAGAGAGTTTCAGGGAGAGCATAAGGGAACAATTGACAGGAATTGGGGAAAGAAATACAGTAGAAGAAGAATGGGTAGCTCTGAGGGATGAAGTAGTGAAGGCAGTAGAGGATCAAGTAGGTAAAAAGACGAGGGCTAATAGAAATCCTTGGGTAACAGAAGAAATATTGAATTTAATTGATGAAAGGAGAAAATATAAAAATGCAGTAAATGAAGCAGGCAAAAAGGAATACAAACGTCTCAAAAATGATATCGACAGGAAGTGCAAAATGGCTAAGCAGGGATGGCTAGAGGACAAATGTAAGGATGTAGAGGCTTATCTCACTAGGGGTAAGATAGATACTGCCTACAGGAAAATTAAAAAGATCTTTGGAGAGAAGAGAACCACTTGTATGAATATCAAGATCTCAGATGGCAACCCAGTTCTAAGCAAAGAAGGGAAGGCAGAAAGGTGGAAGGAGTATATAGAGGGTTTATACAAGGGCGATGTACTTGAGGACAATATTATGGAAATGGAAGAGGATGTAGATGAAGACGAAATGGGAGATAAGATACTGCGTGAAGAGTTTGACAGAGCACTGAAAGACCCGAGTCGAAACAAGGCCCCAGGAGTAGACAACATTCCATTTGAACTACTGATGGCGTCGGGAGAGCCAGTCATGACAAAACTCTACCATGTGGTGAGCACGATGTATGAGACAGGCGAAATACCCTCAGACTTCAAGAAGAATATAATAATTCCAATCCCAAAGAAAGCAGGTGTTGACAGATGTGAAAATTACCGAACTATCAGTTTAATAAGTCACAGCTGCAAAATACTAACGCGAATTCTTTACAGATGAATGGAAAAACTGGTAGAAGCCGACCTCGGGGAAGATCAGTTTGGATTCCGTAGAAATGTTGGAACACGTGAGGCAATACTGACCTTACGACTTATCTTAGAAGAAAGATTAAGAAAAGGCAAACCTACGTTTCTAGCATTTGTAGACTTAGAGAAAGCTTTTGACAATGTTAACTGGAATACTCTCTTTCAAATTCTGAAGGTGGCAGGGGTAAAATACAGGGAGCGAAAGGCTATTTACAGTTTGTACAGAAACCAGATGGCAGTTATAAGAGTCGAGGGGCATGAAAGGGAAGCAGTGGTTGGGAAAGGAGTAAGACAGGGTTGTAGCCTCTCCCCGATGTTATTCAATCTGTATATTGAGCAAGCAGTAAAGGAAACAAAAGAAAAATTCGGAGTAGGTATTAAAATTCATGGAGAAGAAGTAAAAACTTTGAGGTTCGCCGATGACATTGTGATTCTGTCAGAGACAGCAAAGGACTTGGAAGAGCAGTTGAACGGAATGGACAGTGTCTTGAAAGGAGGATATAAGATGAACATCAACAAAAGCAAAACGAGGATAATGGAATGTAGTCTAATTAAGTCGGGTGATGCTGAGGGAATTAGATTAGGAAACGAGACACTTAAAGTAGTAAAGGAGTTTTGCTATTTAGGGAGTAAAATAACCGATGATGGTCGAAGTAGAGAGGATATAAAATGTAGACTGGCAATGGCAAGGAAAGCATTTCTCAAGAAGAGGAATTTGTTAACATCTAGTATAGATTTAAGGGTCAGGAAGTCGTTTCTGAAAGTATTTGTATGGAGTGTAGCCATGTATGGAAGTGAAACATGGACAATAACTAGTTTGGACAAGAAGAGAATAGAAGCTTTCGAAATGTGGTGCTACAGAAGAATGCTGAAGATAAGGTGGGTAGATCACGTAACTAATGAGGAGGTATTGAATAGGATTGGGGAGAAGAGAAGTTTGTGGCACAACTTGACTAGAAGAAGGGATCGGTTGGTAGGACATGTTTTGAGGCATCAAGGGATCACAAATTTAGCATTGGAGGGCAGCGTGGAGGGTAAAAATCGTAGAGGGAGACCAAGAGATGAATACACTAAGCAGATTCAGAAGGATGTAGGTTGCAGTAGATACTTGGAGATAAAGCTTGCACAGGATAGAGTAGCATGGAGAGCTGCATCAAACCAGTCTCAGGACTGAAGACAACAACAACAACAACAACAACAACCTGTAGGGCCTTTCCTTTGGATCTTATAATTCTGGGTCTTCTGCAGCTATTATTAACCAGATTGGATGGACAGTCGCCTAATCTAAACAAACTTTGTGTGCACCCCACACAGTGGCAGCTACATGGTTTGCAGCCTCTCTCATGTAGTGCACCTCTGAACCATTAAGGGTCTCTAGAATTCTCAACCTTACAGTGTAAGTTCAAGAAGTCATAGAACCTTTGAAGTATCTGGTTCAAGTCTTCCAGTTGACTCAGAACCAAGGGACAGTGATCAGTTCTGGGATCAATAGTGCAAATTGTGAGTTTTGTTGAAAGTCCATGTGCAAAACTGGTCATCACAACCTTCTTTGCCAGTCACTGGAATGATCCAAGTATGACCTTGGAGTCCAGGTGACAGGCATCATTTATTCCAACATTTGCCATAATTTACAGTTGGAGGAAAGCAGTTGCTCTGAAGACCGTCAAAGATGTGGCCACAGCATTGCAGGAGGGGTCAAGTGGTGGTGTACAAACATGCAGTGCATGGGGACTTGCCTGAACATTGGATATGCGTATGAGTACAGAGCCAAAATCCTACATAACATCCTGCATTGCTATGCAAACAAAATCACCCACTTTGAGAAGTTGTTTCCTGCTGCCTAGCGAGCAAGACAAATGTTCGCTCTGGAATCTCTTGTTCGTGAGAACATGGGCAATAACTAGCATGGCACATTCAGTGCATAAACGAAGCCCATTTCCATCTCCAAGGACAGCTCAATACGCAGAATATGGGCAATTTAAAATCCACATACATATCAGCTGGTACTACTACATTCTGCAAAGGTGGTTGTGTGGTGTGGATTTATTATAGGCCTATATTTTTTCTAGGAGATGAGTTCTGCTGATCCTGTTGTCTATCCTGTCACTGGTAAGTACCGTGAGAGTCTTCTGCACACCAACGTAATTCCAGCCATTTAACATTGAGGATGCGTTCATAGGATAATTTTTATGCAAGACAGCACTCCTTCTCACACTGCACAGTCAGTGAAGTGACTGTTGCAAAGGCATTTTAAAAATGCTAGAATTATTAGCTGTTATTTCCCTACAGTATGGATGACCAGATCACGTTATCTTAATCTGTGTGCCTTCTGGCTGTGGGGTATCTGAAGGATGTAATGTTCATTGCTCCAATTACAAACATAGCTGAATTGAAGGCACATGTTGTGCAACATATTCTTTACATTAGCCCTGAGACATTCCAGTCTGTTGTGGAACATGCTGTTTCTTGATTTCAACTTGGGGCTGAAAATGGAGGACAGCATATTGAACATGTGTTGCACCAGTCTCCCAATTAGAAACCGTTTTCATTTTGCTTTTAAAGCAGTTTCTGGTCCCAGGACAATTAAAAACTGATTTTTCCCATTCAATGTTGTATGACCTTGCAGTGATGGATGGGTTTACTAGTAATATCACAACTGTTGACTGCTGAACATGTGCAGTCACGCACATTGAATAGCACAGATGGTGTAATGTACAGCTCAAACTGTAGCAATTGTACTGCGATTCATCTCTCATTTGTAGTCGATCCCTTTTACATTAAAATGCTTACCGCATCATCTATTGGTCAATTTTTCATTAAATTTTTTTTATTCCACAATTTTCTGTGCTTGCATCAATAATAGGCTGTTCACATTTGATGTCATTCTGAGCAGTGGTTCTGTTTCCACAGCATTTTGAAACTGCAACTTCAATTACTGACATTTTTCTAAGAGTGTGATGACATGATATGGCTCACATGTGATGACCTAGACATCATACCACATGTGTATGCATATTCTATAACTGTTCTGATGAATGAGGGGACAACAGGTATTTGGAAGCTATTAGTCTGCTGTGCCAAGGTAATCTGCAGATTATTGTTTCTTGGCTGCTTGCTTTGTGACTAGAGCAGAGTACATGTGAAAACCAAAGGATGTTTCTTCAAAACAAATTCATTTTTTAATTGGCTTTTAGTTTTTCAGTCAGGAGAAAACCTTCTGTGTGATAATTTTATATGTTAATGTAAATGCTCTCATTAACTATTGGTTGCACTTTTATGATGTCATAGAAGATGGCCACATTTTATATTGAGTACCTGGAAATTTGCTGCTGCTTGATAAAAGCTAGCTGCTTAGGAATATCAGTTTGGGTTCCAAGTAAATGTAAGAATATACATGGCAATACTGATTCTAGAAGATATCTTAGAAAATAGGTTGAAGGAAAGCAAACTCACAGATTTAAAGAAAACTTTTGACAATACTGACAGAAATACGCTCTTTGAAATTGCGAAGGTATTAGGTATAAAATACACAGAGCGAAACTTTATCTACACCTTCTACAGAACCGTACTGCAGTTATAAGGGTTACAAGACATGAAAGGTTAGCGATAGTTGAGAAAAGAGTGACAGGCTTGGAGCTTATTCACTATGGTGCATTGACCAAGTTGTGAGGAAAACCAATGAGAAATTTGGAAATGACGTTAAGAGTTCGGGAGATGAAATTAAAACTTTGAGTTTTTGCCGATGTCATCGTAATTCTGTCAGATGTGGAAAAAGACTTGGAAGAGCTGTTGAATGGTTGGATAATGTCTTGAAAAGAGGTTATAAGATCAACATCAACAAAAGTAAAACAATGTTAAGGTGATTTAGATCAGGTGAAGCTTGGGTAATTCCTGTTGGTAAAGAGAAACTAAAAGTAATTGATGGGTTTTCATATTTGAGCTTAAAAATATTTGACGATGGCCAAAGCAGAGAGGATTTTCGGACCGGAAATAGTGAGAATAACATTTCTGAAAAAGGGAAAATTGTTAACTTAAAGTATAAATCTGTTAGGAAGTTTTTTCAAAGATGATTGCTTCGATTGTAGCCTTTTATGGGCGTTAGATGTGGTCAGTAAACAGTTCAGAAAAGAAGAGCAGTAGAAGCATTTGATGTGTGGTGCTACAAGAAATTGCTGAAGATTTGGTAGGAAGATCGAATAACTAATGAGGTGGTGCTGAATCAAAGTGTAGATAAAAGAGAATTATGGTACAAGTGTGTGTGTGTGTGTGTGTGTGTGTGTGTGTGTTTGTTTGTTTGTTGGTAATTTACTGTAGTTTGTTTTGGTGTGATTTGTTTGACGCACATGGGTTTTTTTAAGGAATTATTGTTGAGAATTTATTTTTAGTTGGAAATTTTCTTGTACACATTAAGGCTCATATGTGGAGAATTTTGATATAAACAACAGCCTCCAAGTAATGCAACTTTTATTCTGTCTTGAAATAATGAACTAGTACATAAAGTACATATTGGTTAATATATACTGTCTTTTATGGTGAAATGCTGTTTTAATGTATGGGTCATATGATTGTAGTGTGCTACAAAATGAATGACACTGATGGGTGATTGAAACTGTGTCCTACAATAAAATTCCTCTCAGCAGAAAATGGAACACTCATTTCATTCCTTTGTAGGTGCATTTGTGTTGTGGCATATCACTGAACATGAGTACCACTCAACATGCAATAATGTGGCACAGCTATGGAGCTGGAAAAGGACAATTTGTCACAATCCTGAACCATTCCCTGTCAACATACTGTTTCCCTATGATGCGTAGTGCATTTTTGACACAAGTATGGTTCCTTGTTCCCCCATATTGATGTTATGCTGCAGTGGAAAACTGCCATGCATTTAGGAAAATCAGTATTTTCCACAGTATTAAAAAATCATTCCAGATTGTTCATTTCAGAACATACCAGTATTGAGGTCTTGAAATGATGGTTTTGTTGTCAGCTCAAAACCAAGTAGTTATATTAGGGGTTCCTCTGATATTATTCTATGTCATTTTCCAGACTTTTGTACTTTTTATTTGTCATAATTGCTACATTGTATATTAATTAGTATCATGTTACCTTCTGCAAGATTTATAAAGAATCGAAAGCTAAATATTGCTTTTTAGTTTAATGTTAATTTTCTGTTGTATGGTCTATAAATAATTACATGCAGGTGCTTAAATTGTGACTGAATTTGTCAGGACATCGTATTTTATAGCTCTTCGAAAGAAAGCTGCCAATCCTGACCGAGCTATGTGTGATGGAAAAGAAAATAGCAGTGGTTTCTCGGAGCCTGTTGCTCCAACACCACAACGGAGAGCCCACAAGAGGTACTGGAGCCCAGGACTGCAAGAACCTCCATCTCCTGGTAAGGTTTCACTTGTCAGTATTTCTTTTGCAGAATTCCATGTGTTACACTGCACTGTTGATACAAATACTGTTTATAAAGTTCCATAAAACTTTTTCATTCATTGAACTTGATGAAACCTGTCTACCTAAATTTGTGAGTGATCTCTGGCAGTTGTGTAATGCTCATACACACACACATTCCAAACCCCAGATGCTGTTTCAAGTATTCAGGTTACAGCCTGGGGCCTTCAAATGAAGGAAAAGCTCAGTTAATTTATAAGTCTAAATTTCTTGATTTCGGTTTTCCTTGCTTCTGTAATGCATTGATGTTTATTTATCAAATGGTTCCTCCATTCAGTGTATGGATACTTTTCTCATCATTGCTGAAACTTGGCTAATGTACTGTGTTTGATCCTGTTGCTAGTATTGGAATGTTGGACATTTAAAAAGAATAGTTTTTTCCAAAAAGACTATGACTCATCTACCTACAAGTTCTCAAAAGAAAGTTATTTATTTTTTGTGTGAAACAGATGTTAAGGAATGGAGTAGTCAATCAGATTGATCATATTTTAGTGATTACATGCCACTCCATGTCAGTTACGGATGTGCGGAGCTGTAGAGGACCAAAACTGTGACTCAGACCAGACCACTTTGTGATAAAATCAGTCTTGAGAGAGAACCTGTCACTAACAAATGGCAACAGAATAGTAACGATGATGAAATGGAATACAGACAAACTGAAAATCACTGATGAAGTAAAAAAAAAAAAAAAATGCCAAGTAACAGTAAGCAGAAAGTTGAGCAATGAAGAGACCGCAATAGGAGTAGATGAAAGGTGGAACAGGATTGAAAAAGCCATTAAAGATGCTGCAGAGGAAATAATAGTCATAAGAAGGAATAGAAGAACCCAGGAATGGTTTGATGAAGATTCCATATCAACAATAGAGGAAAAGAACAGGGAAGAACAAAAGTGCTACAGAGAGAAACCAGACATAATGTGGAACAATATAGAGAATTAAGAAGAGCTAACAGACCACAAGAGAAAGAAAATAGAGTGGACTAAGAAGAAATTTCAAGAACCAGAAGAGTTAAAGGAACAGAGTGAAATGAGAATGTTCTATCATGTTGTAGGCAAAATGAAGAATAGCTTCCAGCCAAAAACAGTGGCCTGTTCCAGTAAAGATGGGAAAATGATAAGGGTGGAAGAATAGATAGTGGGAAGATGGGCTGTCTTTCAAGGATGTACTAAGCACCAGCTTAGAAGGTGAAGAGACGGCCGCACAGGAGGAAGAGTGGAGCTGGAAGTAGACAACGATACCAATGAGGCAAGAAATCTAACTCTACAAGATGTCTCCCAGGCTGTGCACAAGTTAGAAAACAATCAAGCCCCAGGGGAAGATAGCATGATCATTGAATTAATAAAAGCTGGTGGTGAGGCTGTAATAAAGGAACTGCACACGTTAATATCAGATATATGGGAAACAGAACAGCATGTGAAAACTATAGAGGTATAACACTCCTAAGCACAGCTTATAAGATCTTCACAAGTATATTAAACAAAAAGATACAAAAGTGTGCAGAAGCCATACTATGGGAATATCAGTGTGGCTTTCGATCAGACAGAGGAACAACTGATCGAATATTTGTGAGAAGACAAATGATGGAAAAGTTCTGTGAATATGATATAGATCTGCATTTCCTATTCATCGACTTCAAACAAGCCTTTGACAGCATAAATCGGTAAGAGCTATGCAGTGTACTGGAAGAACTTGATATATGTGCTAAACTAATAAGACTAATCAGAATGATAATGACAGAGATAAGAGCAAACGTTAAGGTCCTTAGCAGAACAAATGAAGGCTTTGACATTAGTAAAGGCATGAAGCAGGGTGATAGTCTCTCCACTGTCCTATTCAATATAGCCCTGCATAGTGCAATAAATAAAATCAACAAAAGAGGCACCATATTTATGAAAACTAGCCAGATATGTGCATACACTGATGACATTGTTATAGTTGGAAGAAATATCAATACGCTCCAAGAAACATACTGGGCAATGGAAACAGAAGTATTAAAAATTGGCTTCATAGTGAATGAAAACAAATACAAGCAGGAAACAGAGCTTACTTTCCAAATATGCAACTTTTCAGAAATAGCCTTGTTACATAGTTTGGACAAGAAGAGAATAGAAGCCTTCGAAATGTGGTGCTACAGAAGAATGCTGAAGATTAGATGGGTAGGTCACATAACTAATGAGGAGGTATTGAATAGAATTCGGGAGAAGAGAAATTTGTGGCACAACTTGACCAGAAGAAGGGATCGGTTGGTAGGACATGTTCTGAGGCATCAAGGGATCACCAATTTAGTATTGGAGGGCAGCCTGGAGGGTAAAAATCGTAGAGGGAGACAAAGAGATGAATACACTAAGCAGATTCAGAAGGATGTAGGTTGCAGTAGGTACTGGGAGATGAAGAAGCTTGCGCAGGATAGAGTAGCATGGAGAGCTTCTCTAAACCAGTCTCAGGACTGAAGACCACAACAACAACACAAGAGAAACAAATAATTCCCTAGTCCGCCCAGTTATCACATACAGGTCAGAGGTATGGACGTTGATGGAACATGATAAAAATGCACTAAGAACCATTGAGTGGAAAATACTACGCAAAATCTCTGGGCCAGTAAGGGAGGAAGAAGGCTGGAGAATACACTACAATGCCGAATTACAAGAGTTAATATAAGGCAGGGACATAGTAAAATTTGTAAAATTACAGCGAATATGATGGCTAGGACACTCGGAGAGAATGGCAGAGGATAAAATTCTAAAGAAAATTATGAAAGTTGTGATCCATTCAGCTAGGTGAAAAGGGAAACCTAGAAGGTGTATCAACAACATAATAATGGATCTCACCAGATGGGAGTCCAGGGGTAGAAAAGAGCATCAAATAACCGAGAAGTGTGGAGGAAGATTGTTGAAGAAGCCAAGGCTCACCAAGGGCTGTAGGTAGCACTACTGGAGGAGGAGGAGGAGGTGGAGGAGGAGGAGGAGGAGGAGAAGAAGAAGAAGAAGAAGAAGAAGAAAAGGAAAGAGAGAGGAATGTCATTTGTTCTCCTGCATGACCTGTCCCAAGATCTCAAGGACGGAATTTCCAGTATTTATTCATCTCAGTGTATCTGCCTGCCTGCCTCACTCACCTCCCTCCTCCTCTTTTCTCCCTGCAACTGAAAATTTATATTAGCAACATTCTCTGCTCCACTCTTTCCTGTCTAGAATGTATAATTACTGTTTATTATGTTAAACAATATTATGAGGAGGGTAGGCAGCTACTCACCATAAAGATGACATGTTGACTTACAGACAGGTAAAATGAAAAGAATGTTATATAGTGAGCTTTTGGCCACACACACACACACACACACACACACCTCTGGCCTCTATTCCCAGACTGCTGTCTGGACAGAGCAGCTAGCCATACTGGTGAAGTGTGCGTGAGGTATGCCTGCTTGTGCGAACGCGTGTGTGTCCTTTCATTTCAGAAGGAGTCTTTGGCCAAAATCTCAGTGTGTAACTGTCTTTTTGATGTGCATGTCTGTATCTCAACGTGTCGTCTTTACGATGAGTGGCATTCTGTCCTTCCCATAATATTGTTGATATTCCATTCTACACTTTCCATTGTTTATAATTTTTAATAGTTCTTGTACTTGTCATGTACAGCTATTTTATTTCATATGACCTTCCTACTTTGAATGTGTGGTTTTTTGACATTGTTAAGTGTTAATGTTACAACACTTTATTTATTTAGTTACTTGTTGCTTCTTGTGCCTACTTGACCATATTGTATACTGCATAGCAAAATTGTGCACATACAAATTAGAAAGATTTAAATCTTAATGAGACCATGAACAACATTACTGGGAGGGTCAGATCAACTCCTACTCATTGGTTGCCTGTTCTGTCCAATAACACTCTCTTAAATCTCAGAAGAAAAGCTGTCAGTATGCAAATTCTTGAGATGACAAACTCCTGTGAGAAATCTGTTCTAAGTCACCGAGAAGTGGAATGGACATCTGTTCCAGAACATCCAATTAATTGAAACACAGTGAAGAAGGTTGCAGGATTTGACCTTTCCTATCTTGAATGCTTGAAACTCAACTGCAGTTGAATGGGGGCAAGGGGTCTGGAGCGACATGTAGAATTAATGGGATTATTATGAAACAGCTGCTTGTAACTCTTGGCATGGAGAAACCATTAGTAAAACATATTGTACAGAACTTCCCACTCCAAATGTTTAAAAGAGATCTGAGAGATCAGCGTGAAGCACTGCCATCTACTTATCAAATTTAAGTGTTGATCTGTGAAAACATAGTGCAAATGTCCAGCTATCCAGGTAGCTGCTTTTTAGACCTGAGGTGTTCAGGTCTGTATTGCCACATCTCAAAATGCCCATTAAAAGTAAAACACTGTGCTATCAGAACCATTGCAACCTAGATTTTTTTTGTAGTGTCTTAAGATAATGGCAAGCATCAGGTGGTTCCCTCAGCAGAACTGTGCTGAATTCCTTCTTCCAACATTAACAGATCTTGCTACAGTTTCTCTCTCTCTCTCTCTGACAAATTTGTACATAAGTAAAAATATAAAATATGACTGCCATGTTCCAGTGAATAGTAAATGTACAAAAATGACATTTACCTTTCAGTTCCAAAGAAGATGACACCTGGGTCTGAAAGGGAGAGCCAAGATTCTACCCTCCACTGCAATTTACAGTGAGTACTTAAAAATTCAAATTTCTCTGTTTAACAGTGTATGTTGCATATACCAAAAAACTGCTCGTTCAGTCTTGCCGTGGCCATGGGAGTGTACATTACTGTGTGTGTGTACACTTCTGCTTGAAAAAGAACTAGTCTCGAAAGCTAGTATGAATGCCGATTTGTGTGCTCCACACATCAATCCTCTATAGGTGAGTGGTTGTCTTTTCGTTATTTTACGTTTTGCTTCATCCAGGAATTTCCATATTTGTTACAGACTGGTTTTACTTAGAAGAATGAATGGATAGCTCAATCAATTAAAACACCTAAAAGTGGTTTCAGCTGAAATACATGGTTCAACTGACATAACACAGCAGGCTGGTTTCTTGTGAAAAGAAAGAATGAATATTTCAGTCAATATGCAAAACTAAAATGGACTGTGTCAATGGTTTTCATTCGGTCATTCCCACAGACTGATTTCAATCAAAAAATGAATGGGGGAATTGTTTAACTGGTACATAAAACTACAACTGAAAGAGTTTATTGTTTCCCAACAACCAGCTGAACTGATTATTTTCATTCAGTTGTTCCTATCATTAGTTAGGGCCAGAGTTACATTTCTGTTGAAGAAGGCAAATTTTTTGCTGAAAAGAAAACGGTATCTACTTGTGAAATGGCAGGCACAATGCTACACTGCCATTGTTACCCAAATTTAAGTAGAATTTTAGTATGGAGAGCTCCAGCCACACCTTTCTTCGAACAGTCATTACCTCAACAAGAAATAGTCAGCATGCAGTCATATTAAATATACACTATGTGATCAAAAGTATCCAGACACCTGGTTGAAAATGACTTATAAATTCGTGGCGCCCTCCATCGGTAATGCTGGAATTCAATATGGTGTTGGCCCACCCTTAGCCTTGATGACAGCTTCCCCTCTAGCAGCTAAATTTGGAGACAGTGGGTGTTATGGTGTGGTCTTTTTTTTTTATGGAGGTCAGGTGCTGGAACTTTTCTTGGGCAATGATAGCCCATTCTTTATGGAGTGCTGCACTGAGGAGAGGTATCGATGTCGGTCGGTGAGGCCTGGCATGAAGTCAGCATTCCAAAACATCCCAAAGGTGTTCTACAGGATGCAGGTCAGGACTCTGTGCTGGCCAGTCCATTACCGGGTGTTACTGTCGTGTAACCACTCCGCCACGGGCCGTGCATTATGAACACATGCTCGATTGTGTTGAAAGACACAATCGCCATCCTCGAGTTGCTCTTCAACAGTGGGAAGCAAGAACATACTTAAAACATCAGTGTTGGCCTGTGCTGTGATAGTGCCATGCAAAACAACAAGGGGTTCAAGCTCCCTCCATAAAAAAAAAAAGACCACACCATAACACCCACTGTCTCCAAATTTTACTGTTTGCACTACACACGCTCGCAGATGACTTTCACTGGGCATTCGCCATACCCACATCCTGCCATCAGATCGCCACATTGTGTACTGTGATTTGTCACTCCATACAACGTTTGTCCACTGTTCAATCTTCCAATAATTACGCTCTTTACACCAAGTGAGGCGTTGTTCCATATTTACCAGCGTGATGTGTGGCTTATGAGCAGCTGCTTGACCATGAAATCCAAATTTTCTCACCTTCCGCCTAAATGTCGTAGTACTTGCAGTGGATCCTGATGCAGTTTGGAATTCCTGTGTGATGGTCTGGATAGAATTCTGCCTATTACACATTATGACTATCTTCAACTGTCGGCGGTCTCTGTCACTCAACAGTACATGTCCCTTCACATTTCCAGTTCACTATCGCATCAGAAACGGTGGAACTAGGGATGTTTAGGAGTGTGGAAATCTCGCATACAGACATATGACACAAGTGACACCAATCACCATGTTTGAAGTCTGCGAGTTCCGCAGAGTGCCCCTTCTGCTCTCTCATGATGTCTAATGACTACTGAGGTCGCTGATATGGAGTACCTGGCAGTAGGTGGCAGCACAATGCACCTAATATGAAAAACATATGTTTTTGGGTGTGTCCAGATACTTTTGATCACATAGTGTAGTTGTAAATAAATTACATTGTAGCCCACTTACAAAAAAATATTACTTTCTTTTATCTGTTTTTAGAAAAAGATTCCTGCATACTCTGAAATACAAATAAGATAGTTCTGAAAGTCTGATAATAATGCTTCATATTTCTGCACTTAAACCAATATAAAGAATTGATCAGTTTATGCAGTACACTGAGGTGACAAAAATCATGGGACAGGGAAAGGTCACATAAAGACACTCATAGTATCATGCACACAAGGTATAAAAGCATTCCAAAACATCCCAATGGTGTTCTATAGGATGCCCAGAAAAAAGAGGAGGAAAAAAAAAACTCTACCAAATCCAATGCTAAATTTGATTAAAAATGGCATGCACTTCTCTCATCCAGTTCCTTGTTCTTGCTCTCTCTTCTCCTCCCGTCATCTCAAGTTCTTTCATTGTGGCAGATAGTGGTGCCAAACAAATTCAGATTGTAGGAAACTTGGCAGTTACTGGACCTGCAAACAACTAACGGTGAAAACAAAACAGGGTTGCCCCGAGTTCTGGAAATCAGGGAATTTCAAACTTGTCAGGGAAATTTGGAAAAAAAAAACACACACTGGAAAATCACTTTTTTGTCTCAGTAGATGAAATTGTTTGTTTACCGAGATGTTATGCATCATCGCTGGTTGGGCACAGCTGAGTACATGTGTTGCTTCCCTACTCCCTCATTCTTAATGCTTCTCCCCTTCCTACCACTCCCCTCAACTTGCAGTCAGTGCTGCCACCACTTCTTACCACTAGCCAAGCAGCTGCTGCTGACAAGAGGCAGGGAAGTGTGAGGAGTGGTTTGTATGGATCTGATTCTCAGAGATTGTTGACGCAGTGGTTGGAGACGGTTGTCATGTGTGCATGAGTTGTGTCTGAGTGACTGTACAAATGGGTGTATGCTTTCGTTATCTCGCAAAGGATTTGATCAAAAATTTATTTGCGAGTGTGAGATTGTCTTTTCTGCATGCCTAACTGCGGCTCAACGATCATATTCACAATGAATTGCAACCTACCCTCATTAGTACTGACTCTCAGAGTCTTTGCACAAGTTATCTGTTGCATGGATTGATCACCGCAGTCTCATTTCATCAGCATGGAGTCTGTGACACGTGAATTACTGGCCATATGAGTGGACTTCCATGACAGGCCAAAACTGCAGGCTGTTTCTGTGGGTATCTCTAACGGGTGGTGTCTGCTGATCTGAAGACCACGGTTTCCCACTAGTGTATAGGCTCTACCCATTGGATCTAGTCTCGGCGATCTGCCCGCAGGCAGAGTCTGATTGCGTGTGGCATAATGTGATGGATTTTCGAAGTTAATTCAAGGACCCAGGACTGCGGTGCTCCTGGGCAGGCCAGAGGCCACATATGATGGATTTCAGGAATTGTGACTGCCTCACTGCCAGTACAGTGAACAGTGCAGTGTTTTATAGACATTTTATTTATTCTAGTACATTTTGGCACTTCAAAAATAATTTCTATATTAGAAAGTAGAGACGATAAGAAGAAGACAATTGTGGCAGTCACTGGTGGTTTGTACACTAAGTACTCATATCTATCTCAAAAGAAAAAATAATAGATATAATACAGGAAATGCGAAATTTTGTCACCAAATGATTTCGTTTTATTGAAATAAAGTCACAACAGTGATATTCATGAAACACACATACCATTTGGCTTGCTTTCTCCATCTAAAAACAGGTCATTACAGTAGATGATGATGTTAATACTTAAGGGTTTTGCTCACTCAGGGGAGAAATATGGTGGTCCTTACATTTTTTTTGGTCAACTTATATCTCTCCTTATCCTTGAGATCTCAAAATTTGTCAGGGAAAAATGCTAAACTGTGTCTGGAAATTAAGGAAATATCACGGAATTTCACTTGGGGAAACTTGTGGCAACCCCGCAAAAGAAACAAAAAGAAGGGAAAAAAACACTTTTATTGAGCTTGTCAAACACATGGTGGACAACAATCAGTACCAGATTATTTTCTGCTGGCCGCTGTAGCTGAGCTGTTCTAGAAGCTTCAATCCGGAGCCGCGCGCCTGCCGTGGTCACAGGTTCGAATCCTGCCTGGGGCATAGATGTGTGTGATGTCTTTAGGTTAGTTAGATTTAAGTAGTTCTAAGTCTAGGGGACTGATGACCTCAGATGTTAAGTCCCATAGTGGTTAAAGCCATTTGAAGATTATTTTCCTTATCTTAGCACTGAAACTCATGGAGTACCTCTTTTTTTAGGCTAAGATCAATGTCCAATGATTCAACATTGAATGAAATTAACCTTAATAAGAAGCTCAGACAGGCACACACAAGAGATGTTAAAATATCACACGATTCTCATAAAAGTACAGTGACAAATAATGTTTGCAAATTGCATCAGAATATCAGGGGATTAAAAAACAAACTATATGAGTGTCTTGTTTGTTTCGGATATTTAGAAACTGAGGGTGAATTAGATGTACTATGCCTGTCTGAACATGATATAGTCACAGATAAGGAAAATGTAAATGTAGGTGGATACAAGCTTTCAGCACATGTAAGTAGAGACACTATGGTGAGAGGAGGAGTTGCTATATATGTTAAAAACTTTCATATTGTGAAACATTTAAAGCTAAAAAAAGTTTGTGTCGAGCAACATACAGAGACGTGTGTGTGAGCTTAAACAAAATAATGGTATTTTTATAATTGTAGCCATTATAAGTCCCCATTGGGAAATTTTCAGCTATTTCTTAAAAACTTGGACTCTTTGTTGTGCTATCTGTCAGGCAGAGGGCAGCAAATTATTGTTTTTGGGGATTTCAATGTTGTTGTTGTTGTTGTTGTTGTGGTCTTCAGTCCTGAGACTGGTTTGATGCAGCTCTCCATGCTAATCTATCCTGTGCAAGCTTCATCATCTCCCAGTACCTACTGCAACCTACATCCTTCTGAATCTGCTTAGTGTATTGATCTCTTGGTCTCCGTCTACGATTTTTACCCTCCATGCTGCCCTCCAATGCTAAATTTGTGATTCCTCGATGCCTCAGAACATGTCCTACCAACCGATCCCTTCTTCTAGTCAAGTTGTGCCACAAACTTCTCTTCTCCCCAATCCTATTCAATACCTCCTCATTAGTTACGTGATCTACCCACCTTATCTTCAGCATTCTTCTGTAGCACCACATTTCGAAAGCTTCTATTCTCTTCTTGTCCAAACTAGTTATTGTCCATGTCTCACTTCCATACATGGCTACAATCCATACAAATACTTTCAGAAACGACTTCCTGACACCTAAATCTATATTCGATGTTAACAAATTTCTCTTCTTGAGAAACGCTTTCCTTGCCATTGCCAGTCTACATTTTATATCCTCTCTACTTCGACCATCATCAGTTATTTTGCTCCCTAAATAGCAAAACTCCTTTACTACTTTAAGTGTCTCATTTCCTAATCTAATTCCCTCAGCATCACCCGACTTAATTCGACTACATTCCATTATCCTCATTTTGCTTTTGTTGATGTTCATCTTATATCCTCCTTTCAAGACACTGTCCATTCCGTTCAACTGCTCTTCCAAGTCCTTTGCTGTCTCTGACAGAATTACACTGACATCGGCGAACCTCAAAGTTTTTACTTCTTCTCCATGGATTTTAATACCTACTCCGAATTTTTCTTTTGTTTCCTTTACTGCTTGCTCAATATACAGATTGAATAACATCGGGGAGAGGCTACAACCCTATCTTACTCCCTTCCCAACAACTGCTTCCCTTTCATGTCCCTCGACTCTTATAACTGCCATCTGGTTTCTGTACAAATTGTAAATAGCCTTTCACTCCCTGTATTTTACCCCTGCCACCTTTAGAATTTGAAAGAGAGTATTCCAGTCAACATTGTCAAAAGCTTTCTCTAAGTCTACAAATGCTAGAAACGTAGGTTTGCCTTTCCTTAATCTTTCTTCTAAGATAAGTCGTAAGGTCAGTATTGCCTCACGTGTTCCAGTATTTCTACGGAATCCAAACTGATCTTCCCCGAGGTCGGCTTCTACTAGTTTTTCCATTCGTCTGTAAAGAATTTGTGTTAGTATTTTGCAGCTGTGGCTTATTAAACTGATTGTTCGGTAATTTTCACATCTGTGAACACCTGCTTTCTTTGGGATTGGAATTATTATATTCTTCTTGAAGTCTGAGGGTATTTTGCCTGTTTCATACATCTTGCTCACCAGATGGTAGAGTTTTGTCAGGACTGGCTCTCCCAAGGCCGTCAGTAGTTCCAATGGAATGTTGTCTACTCCGGGGGCCTTGTTTCGACTCATGTCTTTCAGTGCTCTGTCAAACTCTTTAGACCCTCTATATACTCCTTGCACCTTTCTGCTTTCCCTTCTTTGCCTAGAACTGGGTTTCCAGCTGAGCTCTTGATATTCATACAAGTGGTTCTCTTTTCTCCAAAGGTCTCTTTAATTTTCCTGTAGGCAGTATCTATCTTACCCCTAGTGAGATAAGCCTCTACATCCTTACATTTGTCCTCTAGCCATGCCTGCTTAGCCATTTTGCACTTCCTGTCGATCTTATTTTTGAGACGTTTGTATTCCTTTTTGCCTGCTTCATTTACTGCATTTTTATATTTTCTCCTTTCATCAATTAAATTCAATATTTCTTCTGTTACCCAAGGATTTCTACTAGTCCTCGTCTTTTTACCTACTTGATCCTCTGCTGCCTTAACTACTTCATCCCTCAAAGCTACCCATTCTTCTTCTACTGTATTTCTTTCCCCCATTCCTGTCAATTGTTCCCTTATGCTCTCCCTGAAACTCTGTACAAGCTCTGGTTCTTTCAGTTTATCCAGGTCCCATCTCCTTAAGTTCCCACCTTTTTGCAGTTTCTTTAGTTTTAATCTACAGGTCATAACCAATAGATTGTGGTCAGAGTCCACATCTGCCCCTGGAAATGTCTTACAATTTAAAACCTGGTTCCTAAATCTCTGTCTTACCATTATATAATCTATCTGATACCTTTTAGTATCTCCAGGGTTCTTCCATGTATACAACCTTCTTTCATGGTTCTTAAACCAAGTGTTAGCTATGATTAAGTTATGCTCTGTGCAAAATTCTACCAGGCCGCTTCCTCTTTCATTTCTTAGCCCCAATCCATATTCACCTACTACGTTTCCTTCTCTCCCTTTTCCTACTACCGAATTCCAGTCACCCATGACTATTAAATTTTCGTCACCCTTCACTATCTGAATAATTTCTTTTATTTCATCATACATTTCTTCAATTTCTTCGTCATGATGTTTCAGTGTAGATTTTCTAAAAGAGTCTGATCGAAAGCTTGACCTCGAAGTACTACTTGACCTCGAAGTACTACTTGGTTCTTTCAATTTGATGTCAGTTGTTGCTTTTCCTACTCAGGTGGTACAGGAAAGTAGCACACTGATAGATAATGTTTTTCTAGGTCAAGATAAATTTAATCAAATAAAAACTTTTATTGTTAAGAATGGCCTGGCTGATAACGAGGCACTGGTAGTTAAATAATATGACGTAGCTCCATATGGTAATGCAAAGGGAAACCCTGCAACCGTTAGACTGGGACGAGTTGTATGAGGGACCTTATGCTAATTTAAAATTTAGCCTGTTTCATGATACCTGGTGAGTTTATTTGAAAACCGTTTCCTTAAGAAAACAGTGAAATACAATTGCAAGACAACATCTAAAAAGCCATGGCTTACTAAAGGGATAAAAATATCTTGTAAACAGAAAAGAATGAGTATCTCATGGCTAGAAGGAGTAATGACCCAGAAAGAGTGAAACATAACAAAAACTACTGCACTGTATTAAATAGTAAAATAAAATAAAAATTGGAATGTTGTTAAAAGAGAAACAAGGCAACTGAGAGCACACGAAGACTGTATTTCTATGAAGCTCAATGAAGCGTTTGTCATCAAGAGTTTGGAAGTAGAAAACATTTTTAATAATGATTTTTAAGTGCTGTAGAGAAAATGGGATTCAGAAGTTCATTAGAAAATGCAATGCAGAATATGGAAGATTAAATATCTATGCAATTTGATGCAACTGAAATTCAACCCACTCTCTTACTGAAATAAGGAAAATAATAGATTCACTCAAAAGTGAAAATTTACATGGAATTGATGGCACTTTCAACAGATTACTAAAGGTTTGTCCCCGACAGATACGTAGGATTCGCAGCCACGTACGTAGTAGCTCACCGAAACTGAAATATACTATTGTTAAACCATTGCATAAAAAGGGGGATAGGTATGATGCTAACAACTACCACCCAATCTCACTTCTGACACCTTTATCAAAAATTCTTGAAAAAGTAACGTATTCAAGAGTAAAAATGAAGTACTAACAAAATGGCAATTTGATCTTTAGAAAGGCTTTTCAAAGAAAATGCTATATATGCTTTCACTGATCAAATATTAAATGCTTTGAATAACCAAACATCAACAATTGGGATACTTTGTGGTCTCTCAAAGGCTTTTGATTTTGTGGATCGTGAAATTCTTGTGGATAAGCTTAAGTATTGTGGTACGAGTGGGGCAGTGCACAAATGTTTAATTCATATTTAAGTGGAAGAATGCAGAAAGTTGAAATTAACGGAACAGATAGTCTGCAAAAATCAGCAGAGTCCTCTAACTGGGGAGGTATGAAGCATGATGCCCCAAAGGGTTCAGTATTTGAAATTTCCTGGCAGATTAAAACTGTGTGCCTGACCGAGACTCGAACTCGGGACCTTTGCCTTTCGCGGGCAAGTGCTCTACCATCTGAGCTACCAAAGCACGACTCACGCCCGGTACTCACAGCTTTACTTCTGCCAGTACCTCGTCTCCTACCTTCCAAACTTTACAGAAGCTCTCCTGCGAACCATGCAGAACTAGCACTCCTGAAAGAAATGATATTGCGGAGACATGGCTTAGCCACAGCCTGGGGGATGTTTCCAGAATGAGATTTTCACTCTGCAGCTGAGTGTGCGCTGTTATGAAACTTCCTGGCAGACTAAAACTGTGTGCCCGACCGAGACTCGAACTCGGGACCTTTGCCTTTCGCGGGCAAGTGCTCCTGAGAGCAAACAACAATCTAAACAATGCGTTACCAAGGGAGAATGTGCACCAAAAAAGGCAAAGACCATTCCTTCGGCCGGAAAGTTTATGGCGACTGTCTTTTGGGATTCGCAAGGGATAATCATCGACTATCTGGAAAAGAGTAAAACTATTACAGGTGCGTATTATTCATCGTTATTGGACCGTTTGAAAACCGAGCTGGAAGAAAAATGCCGACTGTTTGACCGCAAAAAAGTCCTTTTCCATCACTACAATGCACCAGCACACACCTCAGCAATTTTGGTCGGAAAATTATTGGAAATAGGATTCCAACTCGTTTCACATCCCCCCTATTCTCCAGACTTGGCTCCCTCGGACTACTATTTGTTCCCAAATTTGAAGAAATGCCTGGCAGGACAAAGATTTTATTCAAACGAGGAGGTGATTGCAGCAACTAATGGTTATTTTGCAGACTTGGCCAATTCCTATTATTCGGAGGGGATCAACAAATTAGAACAGCGTTGGACGAAGTGTATAAGTCAAAAGGAGACTGTCGAAAAATAAAAAAGGTTTACCCCAAACACGTAAGTAGTTTTTATTTTTGCACGGACTTTTCAAACGCCCCTCGTATTAATTTTATTCTGGAAGCTTGGGATTACATGCCACAGTATCCTACCTTGGATGTTATGCAGTAGTTTCCTGGTGTTGCTCAGGATCTTAATAGCAACAACTTCTCTTAGCTTATTGTCTTGTCGATCAATTCGCACCCTCAATGTTGTAGACATTGGTGTGTATGGAAGACAACACAAATGTTGTATCTTGTGCCGGCCGAAGTGACCGTGCGTTTCTCGGCGCTGCAGTCTAGAATCGCGAGGCCGCTACGGTTGCAGGTTCGAATCCTGCCTCGGGCATGGATGTGTGTGATGTCCCTTAGGTTGGTTAGGTTTAAGTAGTTCTAAGTTCTAGGGGACTGATGACCTCAGAAGTTAAGTCCCATAGTGCTCAGAGCCATTTGAACCAGCCATTTGTATCTTGTACCATACACGTGTTTCTGGCCACACCTTATGGCGCCAGTGTTGTGATTTGTGTGTGTGTGTTGTTAATAATACATCGTAAGATCACATAAGGCTTCACACAACGTATTCACTACAACTTTTTATCACGGGCGAGTATTGTTATTTTTGATATTGTTAAGGCTTTCTACATTCGAGTGCCCGATAATTAAATCACTTTGGAATGTCTGCACAGTCGTACGATAAATTAGGAACAGCACAGTATGAAGCACCTTAATCTTTTACATTTAGAAATACCTCAGGGTTGTAATTGAACGTCTTTTTACTTTAATAATAATTTATACTTTCGTGGATTCGCTTGGAGAAACACCTCTTGCATGCCACATTTACTGTTAATTCAAAGCTAATAACTTTCTTAACTGTGAAAATCTCGTCACGTGGACAAAAGATAGCTGTGAAGTGGCAACCACAAGAATATTTTAATGTCGATACGACTCTTTGCAAAATTAATGAAATTAACTTGGCTTTAATATGTTTACCCAAGAAGTAATTGTCAGCCCCCTCCATTTTGCTTTACGCCACTTACTAACGGGGTAGTTTGAACATGAATCTGCCGTCTTGCAAATGGCGCCAACAATACAAATTAAAACTCGTGCTGTACCGTACGTCATTAATCTCTGAAAAAAAAGTACAATTTAATTTTCACACATGCAGGGATGCTACTGGTACTGAAATAAGTTGCAAAGATGTACCAGAAATACATAACAAAATATATACCTCTCCCTCCACGTCTTTCTCATATGAAGATTCAAACTGAAGTAAAATAATTTTGAAAATCCATTTTTGTTGTTTCATTGTTCAAAACATTGATTATCTTGATATATCGATGCTGCTTTTCACATACAATACAGTGAGATAATTTTTTTGCTTGTTCTTTTGCATACAGAATGACAATTTGTCTAAACAAGTCATGTCAATAATAAACAAATATTTCTCATTTCCAGAGGACCAGTATTATACGCGCGAACTAAGCTGACACCGAGCGCGGTGGCTGATGGAAGATGCCTTTACGGTCGCTCCCGTCAGCCACGGCGCTGAGTGTCAACTTAGTTTGCGCGAATAACACACACACACACACACACACACACACACACGACTAGTCAGGTGCGTACCATTTAAACCCTGTTTTGTAGCTGAACCAACTCTCGCGTGGAGTGCTGCAGTAGACGACGAATTTCTTGTTAGTGTCACTAGTCCCAAGTAAAACCGGCTTTAGATCAAACATTTATGTTTTCCATGTATCTTATTTGCCCCTTGACGCATCTTTACTTCGATACCGTGCATGATGGCAGTCATACCTGCCCTTACGATTTCAGTAGACGTCATACGGAAAACATTGTCAGCTGGATACTAGTGTTGTGGCGATTCGTGAATGAGTCGTTCATTTGAACGACTCTAAATAAAGAATCGTATCGTGATACGGACGAATCGTCGTTCAAAAGAATCGCAAGAACGATTGCGTGTTTCCGAGTCGTAACGATTCCAAGTTCCAACGATTCATCGATCCTTCAGTACGCTATGCGAAGGCAGCTTCCGAATCATGCCGAGTCGTGCCGAATGATTACGACCGCCAGATGGCAGTCAAGTGGAGGATGCGTGTGAACAAAGGAAGCTCGGAACGAACAAACGAAGTTCGTGGGCCGTAATATTACTCGTGAAAACCAAGCTGACACTTGGTGGTGGCTGACGGGAACGAGCGTAAAGGCATTTCCCATTTACTATCGCTACCATCAGCCACCGCGCCGACGTCAGTTTAGTTTGCGCGAGTAATACACGAACTAGTGGTGACAGAAACGATATACAGCGAGTACACAGCTCCCAATACACACGATTAAAATAAAGAAATCCAAGCATGATGAATAAATACGTACCTCTTATTTGTTGCAGATGCAATGCAAAACACACACACACACACACACACACACCTTTACACACGAGCAATAGCACTTGGATTATGTATTATATTTCGCGTATCTCGAAAACGGCCCTAACGATTTGGATGAAATTGTGTATTTAGACTGGTTTTTGCTTTTTGAGTTCACCTGCATAGTTCCATTCTTTCGTAAAAAGTCAATTTTACAATATATATATATCCTACATAGTTCCATTCCTAAAAACGCAATTTTATATTATAAAAACGCTATTTCACTTGTTTTTTATAACGCCATCTCGTAAAACTTTGTTAGTACGTAGTGAATTTAGCTAAGGTTTTCGTTTTTATGTTTATCTGTATATAGGTGTCTTTCCATTTATGTGTTTCTTGGGAACTGCTTTAACAGTTTGGATAAAATTTTATATTTAGTTACAGATTTTGATTTTTAAGTTTATCTATATTGGTGTGTTTCCTGAAGAAAAAAACTCGATTTTACACAATAAGTATTTTATGAGTTACAAGGGTGATGTGGACTTGGAAAGACATCTTAGCACAGAAAAACATAGAATGATATGGGCCAAACCACGTCTGCCTCACTGCTAGATTTTGTTACTATAAAACAGACGTCTGTAGTTAGATACGTTCAAGCCACACAACCAAACTGGCATATCACGTAATTTTGCACCACCTTTCGCACAAATCGACTCCTCTTTCCTGGCATACTGAAATAAAACAATAGATGCAATCAAATCAAACGTGACCTTTCATCAATTAAGGCATTACACGTATAAATTGAGAATCACACTTGTAACGTCATATGCATGTTTACTCATAAATAAACTATTTCTGGCATATCTTATCGTGACATACAATCGCACCAAAAAGTATTGGCACAGTTACATTTTAGTGGTTGTAGGTTAAACGAAACATATATTTCAGAACAGAACCCATACATGTGACACCTTACATTACATAGTTTACAAATATGTCAAAATCACCTGTCCTTAAAGTAACATACAGTGTCATGAAAAAAAACATCGCTCTTCTGCACCCAAAAAAGTATTGGCACACGCATATGAATCGGACAGTGTGTTCGTTTTCTTCATTGATGTTCACCATCTAATAGCTAGTGTGCATCCCTTTAGCATCTATAACAGCACGTAAACGCCTAGGAATGCTTTGTATTAAATTCCGGGTGATATCAGGGGTAATTTTCGACCATTCCTCCAGGAGCACTTTCTCCAAGTCGTTTTTACCGGACGGACGCCTTTTTCTGACTTGTGTGTCAAGATGAGCCCACAGGTTCTCAATGGGGTTCAAATCAGGGCTCTGAGGTGGTGTTAGAACCCTTCTGGGGGCATTGTACAGTAACCACTCCCGGGTTTTCATGGCGGTATGTTTTGGGTCGTTGTCTTGCTGGAACTGAAACACCCCAGTAAGGCCCAATTTCTGTGCACTAGCGTGTAAATTACCTCGCAACACGTCAATGTATCTCATATGATCCATTGTGCCGTGAATTACAGCTAGATTTCCAACGCCGGAAGCCGCCATACAGCCCCAGACCATGATACCGCCCCCACCGTGTTTGACTGTGGGATGCATGTGTTTGATGTCGAGGTGCGTATTCGGCTTGCGCCAAATTTTCTTTCTTGCATCAAATCCGAACACATTGAACTTCGATTCGTCGCTAAATATCACAGTGTTCCAAAACTCCATCGGCTTGCTGATGTAGTCCTTGGCAAACTGCAGGCGTTTCTGCCGGTTAATTTCCGAAATGTATGGCTTCTTCCTGGGAGAACGTCCATGCATGTCAGCCTCATTCAACACATTTCGTATAGTCTGAACACTAACCGTCTTGTCGGACGTTGTCTGAACAATCTCAGCAATAGTTGCTGCACTTGTAGCAGGTTCCTTCCGAGCAAGTGCGATGATATGGCGACGCTCTCGGGTTGTAAGCACTTTTGGACGTCCAGGACGACACTTATTCACTGTTGTTCCAGTCTCTTTATATTTCTGAATGATGGCTCTTACCGTGGTGTAGCTCACAGACACCTCTGCTCCGATTTGTCGATAGCTTCTCCCTTGTGAATGGAGCAATACCACTCTCTCACGCAACGCCACTGAATGTTCCTTCTTCTTCGGCCCCATGCTGACCACTATCGCGCACTACAGCAACATACTGGCGACCGGGCCGTCAACAACACGCAGTGTCTAATGTGTCAGCAGATGGCGTTCCGGTACCTGAAAACCCAGCAATATACCGAGATGCCATGCTCTGTGCCAATACTTTTTGTGTGCAGAGGAGATACGTGTTTGCCCATAACACTGCATTTCTTTGTTAATGGTAGGCACTATGGGCAGAATTGTAATGTCTGGTATGTGAGGTAGCACGTACATGTACTGTGTACCGGAAAGTGCGGCGTTTGTAACCAGCAACGATAAATACGCACGTGTGCCAATACTTTTTGGTGCGATTGTAGTTCGATTCTGACCCCATTGACAATTTCAGACATGTCCTGCCATCTGTGAGTAAGATGTAGAACTTTTTGCATTCCGTAAGAATCGTGGCATCGCAGACTAGAATGAATCGTGAAAGAATCGTGAACGAATCGTAGGAATCGATTCGCAGTGTGAGATTGAATCGAATCGGGAAAAAGAATCGTGTTGCCCAACTCTACTGGATACTGGCTGTGGCATATGGGAAGGGTAGCTCTTGGCACCACAGCAATCGGAGGCGACACGCAGCTTGCTAGGACGTCAGTTTTTAGTTGCGTGCGGAAATCCGGTTGTATGACTGTTTCAACCATGAACTAATGCCGCTGTGCGGTGGGATCCCCGAGAATCGCTACGAACTGCGTGGCAGCGCCGTGCTGGCAATTTTTTAACAGGGGGAAGGACGGAGGCGCCGATCGCGTGCCGCTCTGCCTCGCAGCCAGATGGCAGCAGCCGTGGCGGGTAAAGTCCCACCCCCCCCCCCCACCTCTGGCCGGCGCGTGCCGCCGCAGTTGGCGCCAACTTCATCTCACGCATGGCAGAGCACAAAACCGTCATATGCAAAGCCGCGTCGTTAGCCCGACACCTCAGGGAGGCGTTTGGTGGGGGAGCCGAGTGTTTACAACGCGGGACCGCAACAATACGCGCTGTCGAGGGCTGCGGCAAGGCAACAAAACCCAAACAGGACAGCTTGGCGGCGTCCTGCGGGTATCTGCAGGCAGTAGGGGCAAGTCCGGTCTCGTAGCATGGAACATAGGCGCGCCTGCAGATTCCTGTCGTCTGCATCGTCCGCCGTGTTGTTAGGCAGAAAGTTTCTCTCTTCGTCGCTAAGGACGATTTACTAATTTTAGTTAACGAACTTCATGCCAGTGCCTGTAAGGCCCCGTTCCCACGAGAGCTTTCTCAACGTATGTTAAAAAAGCGTTGAAGTGAAACAAATGGGTACCCAAGTATTTACTCACACGTTACCGAGCGAGGTGGCGCAGTCGTTAGCACAATGGACTTGAAATCCGGGAGGACGAGGCTCAAACCCGTCTCCGGCCATTGTGATTTAGGTTTTCCGTGATTTCCCAAAATCGTTTCAGGCAAATGCCGGGATGGTTCCATTGAAAGGGCACGGCCGATTTTCTTCCCTAATCCGAGCTTGTGCCCCGTCTCGTTGTCGACGGGACGTTAGACACTAATTCACACGTTAGCGCTTTTAGAACGTGACGCTTTATTATCGAGCAGTGCCCTATTTTAAGCGCTGGGCGTTTTTTTAAAAATTCACCGTACGGCTCCGCTAGGTTGTGTTCAGATGAGAAGTAAGAAAGCGCCGGCCCTGCGTTCGTGTGCCGCGCGCTCACTTTTTACCATTCGCTCGTGCCGCGTCTGTGAATTGCGTACACATTGACTATTCGCTTCTATCTACGCCTCTAACTTGATACGAAATGTGTGGGTTGTAGACCGTGAAGTGCTGATTGTGGAGACTGAATCTCGGCCTTTGCTTTGTACAAAATGATTGCCTGAGTATGGTAAGAAATTGTAAAAAATGATGATTGACAAGAGATAGCAGTAAAATTATCAGAGGACTGGGAATCATTAACCAGAGAAGAAGAAAAACCGATGTAACTACATAATGTATCTTTATTTCAATGCAATAAAATAAACAAAATTTAAAAAAAAACCTATGATGCAGGTAGTTTCAATAATTGATCTTTTATTCTTCTTTCTGTCTATTGATAGCTTGCTATTACCACGGAATCAAATCTTGTGACGATGTAAAATATTTAGCAAAATAATCTCATACTTCCAGACCTTCATGGTTACTTTTTAGGTCTGTTGGTTTTGCAACACGCAGCATGCTTTAACTACCGATATCGTATGATCGGGTTGAAGCTCTCTAGCTTTAGCTAAAATTCTCCACTTGTTTGAAAGGATACCAAAAGTGCATTCTATCATTCCTTGCTCGTGTAAGTCGATAATTATAAATACACTGTTGCACAATTAAGTTGTAATTTGGGCGTGCCATTAAAACGTGTGTAGAGAAGGCAAATACTTCGCCAGTTAATACGAACGCCATTAGTTTTCCGTTTGGGTCATTAGGTATTGTTCTCGGTTCTGGTAAATCGATTTGCACCGATTCTAATCTCCTGTTAAGTGATGTATTTTGAGTTTACAGAACCACCTTATGACCCTACTTCAGTGCAAGTAAAACAGCGCATCAAAACTTGCAACTAAAATAATAGAAAACTCTTATTATTATAGTACAGGGAACCGCTTTGATCGGGCATTGCTATTTCAATGTTTGCCATTGACAGCTGCTATCACATTAGGAAAATTAGTGCAGAGATAAAATTCTTCTTAAAAATTTTCAAGGTCACCCACGCGGCATGTTGGCGGGAGGCGCCAGAGAAGCCACGCGGGCGCCACAGTCCCACAAGCTGGGCGGGATGGGCCCTATCAAGGAAGAGAGCAGGCCCCCACAACCGCACGAGTGGTCGACTGCAAAGAGCGGACAAACTGAATAGCTGGCCGGCGGCCATTAGTGTGGTTAACTGACGCGCGGAGTTCGAATGCTTATACATCGCTTTTGGTTATAAAATGCCTTCCCTTGAGTTAGGTCACAAACATAATGCCTCATTTAAATACGTTACTACAATATACTTTATAATTTATGAACAAACAGCAACTAGTCACTGTTTATGAATGTATCTTACGTACTACATGGAATCTGCCGTAGCTAAAAGTTATGTACTGGACCCCTAGCATATTTCGTAGTTGATTTAGGTTAGATCTACGCAAAATGCATCAAAATACTCGAAGATTTCCCAACTATATTAATAGATATTTTCTGACTCTATCTTGCTTCAGATTTTATGACGAGAAGTGGGTTATATATGGCATAGTGCTTTGGCAACTCACGACCAAGTTATCAAGTTTCAACCTTATCTAGACCATGAAAACACTACCGATCAGCCAACTTTCTTCAAAATGATCAGAACATATAAAATGGTATTCTGTCGGTCGGAAATCTTGCCTCCTGACAGCGTGTAACCATTTTTGTAACAGCTGTGGTTTTGAGAAAGGAAACCTGCAAATAGATGCACAGACATTATGCTAATACCGTGTTACAAAAACATTTATTAAGCAAGTGCACTGACATACAAAACAACTTAAAATATTCACATATCTGTGAAATGTAATATTCGTTCCTTTCTCGAATTTATTTGTACAATTAATCTCTGCACAATTCTTCACCATTGTACTTCTTTTGATTGGAGCGTACAGACAGTAGAATTACGAGTAACAAATACTGTATGTACGCCCCAACAAATATACAACGTTGAATCAGGATCTTCATAAACAACAATACTACACAAGACATAAGACTGCAACCACTATAATGGCGTCCAGCCGAAGGTTCAAATTATCCCGCGACTGCAGCGCCATCAGTGAGTCTAGTTATTTTTTACAAGGTCTTTGGAAGAGCGGCACGTCGTCCATACTGTACCTATCTGCCCCGATTAACATGTTGAATTGTATTACTGCCTTCAGTACACAAAGGGTAACAATTTCGTTAATGGCCACACCTGTTCTCGAATCAGTACCCGAACGCTTTACATCCGAAAGTTCCTCTGGCTGAGCTTCACAGAATGGAGATGCCGTTATTTTCACCCGTGTTCCAATCGGGTGCGAGCTATTGCAGATGCTTGGCCTTCACACGATCTGGTTTCAGAGATGCTTGCTATTGTACGTATATGAAACTGGATTTTGCGAAGTGTCGTCTCCTTGTGTATTGGGAAACCTCCACATATTTTTCCACTCTTGTAAAACTAACGAAGTGTGAGGTAATCTAATGTAGCAGAGGACAGTTTGTATCACACACTGCTTCGCCGAATACTCTACCGTATAATTTTGGGTGATACTGGAGTGTTCTTCGCCCCTAAGTACTTGTGCATGTTTCTGGCGGCGCTCGTATTTGTGGAGAAATTTAAGTATGTCCAGTGCGTGGCCTTTAGTTTCTGAGTTACATTTCTGACGTTCTGTCTACATCTACATGGATACTCTGTAAATCACATTTAAGTGCCTGGCAGTGGGTTCATCGAACCACCTTCACAATTCTCTATTATTCCAATCTCGTATAGCGCGCGGAAAGAATAAACACCTATATATTTCCGTACGGCCGGCCGCGGTGGCCGTGCGGTTCTGGCGCTGCAGTCCGGAACCGCGGGACTGCTACGGTCGCAGGTTCGAATCCTGCCTCGGGCATGGGTGTGTGTGATTTTCATAGGTTAGTTAGGTTTAAGTAGTTCTAAGTTCTAGGGGACTTATGACCTAAGATGTTGAGTCCCATAGTGCTCAGAGCCATTTTTTTATTTCCGTACGAGCTCTGATTTCCTTTATTTTATCGTGGTGGTCGTTCCTCCCTATGTAGGTCGGTGTCAATAAAACATTTTCGCATTCGGAGAAGAAAGTTGGTGATTGGAATTTCGTGAGAAGATTCTGTCGCAACGAAAAACGCCTTTCTTTTAATGATGTCCATCCCAAACCCTGTATCATTTCTGTGACACTCTTTTCCATATTTCGCGATAATACAAAACGTGCTGCCTTTCTTCGAAGCTTTTCGATATACTCTGTCAGTTCTATGTGGTAAGGATCCCATACCGCGCAGCAGTATTCTAAGAGAGGACGGACAAGCGTAGTGTAAGCAGCCTCCTTACAAGGGAACCTCCCCATCGCACCCCCCTCACATTTAGTTATAAGTTGGCACAGTGGATAGGCCTTGAAAAACTGAACACAGATCAATCGAGAAAACAGGAAGAAGTTGTGTGGAAATATGAAAAAAATAAGCAAAATATACAAATTGAGTAGTCCGTGCGTAAGATAGGCAACATCAAGGTAACTGTGAGTCTCGGAGCGCCATGGTCTCGTGGTTAGCGTGAGCAGCTGCGGAGCGAAAGGTCCTTCGTTCAAGTTTTCCCTCAAGTAAAAAATTTTTCTTTCTTTATTTTCGCAAAGTTATGATCTGTCTGTTCATTCATTGACGTCTCTGTTCACTGGAATAAGTTTAGTGTCTGTGTTTTGCGACCGCACCGCAAGACCGTGCGATTAATAGATGAAAGGACGTGCCTCTCCAATGGGAACCGAAAACATTTGATCGAAGGTTCATAGGTCAACCGATTCCTCCACAGGAAAACACATCAGATATATTCTATACGACACTGGTGACGGCATGTGCGTCACATGACAGGAATATGTTGTCAACGCACCTAACTTGTACACTTGGCGAATGGGTAAAAAGATTGTTCTACCTTGCCCGATTTAGGTTTTCTTCTGGATGTGAAGATCACTCCCAAAAAAGTGATGAAAACATAAGAGTTTGTCACATAAACTCCAACAAATGAATGCAACAGTTTCACAGTCTCACAGTTTTCCCTGTGTTCCGTCAAAACATATGTTTTTGACGTTTTCAAATTTTTCCGTGCGTAGAACGTCAAATCCTGCATATGTCCAAGCAAATCTGAACATGTCCTGGAATTTTGGAGAGCGAAGTTGATTATGTGTGGGTGCCTGAACTTTGATAATCGTCTGAAAATAAAAATTTAAACTTTTCACTCGAGGGAGGACTTGAACCAAGGACCTCTCGTTCCGCAGTTGCTCACGCTAACCACGAGACCACGGCGCTCCTGCACTCACAATTACCTGTGATGTTGCTTATCTTGCGCATAGACTACTCCGTTTGTATATTTTGCTTTTTTTTCATAGTTCCACACAACTTCTTCCTGTTGTCTCGATTGATCCGTGTTCAGTTTTTCGAGGCCCATCCACTGTGCCAACCCATAACTAAATCGAAGGGGGGTGCGATGGGGAGGTTCCCTTGTTAGTAGGTCTGTTAAATTTTCTTTGTTTCTTCAAATTTCAGTTGTTCGTAATTGTAATACCTAGGTATTTTGTTGAATTTACGGCCTTTAGATTAGACTGATTTATCGTGTAACCGATGTTTAACGAATTCCTTTTAGCACTCAAGTGGATGACCTCACACTTTTCGTTTTTTACTGTCAACTGCCAATTTTGGCCACATTCAGATATCTTTTCTAAATCGTTTTGCAATTTGTTTGATCTTCTGATGACTTTATTAGTCGATAGAGGGCAGTCATCTGCAAACAACCTAAGAAGGCTGTTCAGATTGTATCCCAAATCATTTACATAGATAAGTAAAAGCAAAGGGCCTATAACACTACCTTGGGGAACGCCAGAAATGACTTCTGTTTTACTCGCTGACTTTCCGTCAGTTACTGCGAACTGTGACCTCTGTGACATGAAATCACAAATCCAGTCACATAACTGAGACGATATTCCATATCACGCAATTTCACTACGAGCCTCTTGTGTGGTACTGTGTCAAAAGGCTTGCGGAAATCCAGAAATGCGGAATCGATCTGAAATCCCTTGTGAACCGCACTGAACACTTCACGTGAATACAGAGCTAGTTGTGTTTCACAGGAACGATGTTTTCTAAATCCGTGTCGACTGTGTGTCAATAGACCGTTTTCTTCGAGGTAATTCATAATGTTCGAACACAACATATGTTCCAAAATCCGGCTTCATATCGACGTTAACGATATGGGTCTGTAGCCGGCCGGTGTGGCCGAGCGGTTCTAGGCGCTACAGTCTGGAACCGCGCGACCGCTACGGTCGCAGGTTCGAATCCTGCCTCGTGCATGGATGTGTGTGATGTCCTTAGGTTAGTTAGGTTTAAGTAGTTCTAAGTTCTAGGGGACTGATGACCTCAGACATTAAGTACTATAGTGCTCAGAGCCATTTGAACCATTTTTTTGTATGTATATGGGCCTGTAATTTTGTGGATTACTCCTACTACCTATCTTGAATATTGGTGTTCAAATGGTTCAAATGGCTCTGAGCACTATGCGACTTAACGTCTGAAGTCATCAGTCGCCTAGAACTTAGAACTAATTAAACCTAACTAACCCATGCTCGAGGCAGGATTAGAACCTGCGACCGTAGCGGCCGAACGGTTCCAGACTATAGCGCCTAGAACCGCACGGCCACTCCGGCCGGCTAATATTGGTGTTGCCTGTGCAACTTTCCAGTCTTTGGGTACGGATCTTTCGTCGAACGAACGGTTGTATATGATTGTTAAGTATGGAGCTAATGCATACTCCGAAAGGAACCTAATTGGTATACAGACTGGAACAGAAGACTTGCTTTTATTAAGTGATTTAAGTTGCATCACTACTCCGAGGATATTTAGTTCTACGTTACTCATGTTGGCAACTGTTCTCGATTCGAATTCTGGAATATTTACGTCTTCTTTTGTGCAGGCATTTCGGAAGGCTGTGTTTAGTAACTCTGCTTTGGCAGCACTGTCTTTGATAGTATCTCCATTGCTATCGCGCAGAGAAGGCATTGATTGTTTCTTGCCGCTAACATACTTCATATACGACCAGAATCTCTTTGGATCTTCTGTCAGGTTTCGATACGAATGTGTAGAGTACCGGTGGCGAATAAGATGTCATCGAACCGAGTAACTGGATATCGAACGAGTCATTTGATTGCAAGGACTGGACAGCAAAAATGCTGGCTTTCGCTGGGTATTTTACGTAGCTGTGTAATTATATGTAGCCGGCCGAGGTGGCCGAGTGGTTCTAGGCGCTACAGTCTGGAACCGCGCGACCGCTACGGTCGCATGTTCGAATCCTGCCTCGGGCATGGATGTTTGTGGTGTCCTTAGGTCAGTTAGGTTTAAGTAGTTCTAAGTTCTAGGGACTGATGACCTCAGCTGTTAAGTCCCATAGTGCTCAGAGCCATTTGAACCATTTTTTTATAGTTGTATGTAAGCTCACGAGAGTGGAAACCACTGAACATAAAGAGGGGGTGTCGGTAAAGGAGGCCACCCAAATGTTTGGTGGCAATACTTCGTTTGAGCAAGTGGACAGAACCGGATGGTGGTAGTTTTCGGTCTGTCATATAGTTGGCGGTGCAGGGCTGTGATGAGCAACAAGTGTGTGACAAGTAGGGCAGCGGGGGGCGCTGCTTTGTACTGTGAGAGGCGCCGGACTAGGATTACAGACCGGCGCGCGTCACGTCCCCAGGCGGGCGTTAGCCGAGCTGCCGACATCCATCTCCTGCTGATATTTCACGCCCCGCCGCGCGCGCAGATTAAAATCGCGGGCCGGGCGCCGGAATGAATGGAAATCCGCGATTTAAATGTCACTGCCATTTGATAAGCGATGCCTGGCCCGTAATGACGGAGGGAGGGAACAGACGACCGGCCTCGTTTGCTGTCTGCTGCAGCCGCGGGTGACTGATGGTTCTCATTCCAGCTGCAGCCGCGCGGACCATCTCAGGGCTGCAGCAATAGCAAGCAGCCGAGGAGTTGGCACTTTTTAAATCGCCGCTAATAACCAGCGCGGTCGCTGTGGCCTTCAAAAGGGTCGCCCATGTGCCCTCTTAATTCAAAATACAGGCTCAGTGTAGCCCGCCTAGTCATCTCGTCCCGTCTACACAAATAAACGACAGTGCTGTAGATTATTACTAAATGAAGAAATGGAAAGGATGCCTTTTGGCTTTGCCTGCTTCTACAAAACACGCTACAGCGAGTTGATACAGCTCAGGTTGTTCACTCACGTGCATCTCCTCTCACATGTCAGTATGGCCACACCAAATGGCTGTCTTCAGACGATGACAGCAGTCACCAACGCTACAGAATTATGATTTCCTACGCGCGATAAATCCAAATTAAATTGCATGAGGTATGCAATACAAAAACTGAACAAGAAAAAAAGGACATAGGGCACCTATTCCTACATCAAGGGCCATACAATCTAAAAAAAAAAAAAAAGAGTATTCATTTGAACAAGATTTTATTGGCAGTTTTAGTTTCTATCGGAACTACTTGACTTTTCCATGTAACTGCGTAGTAGTAGTAGTCCCCCAGGGCGTCTCTTATTTTTCCCCACCTTCAAACCGTTGTCCAGAAGCCATTGTTCCAAGAGGAAGAAGTAATAATCGCTAGCTGCGAGATCGAGACTGTTGATAAGCGATGCCTGGTCCGTAATGACGGAGGGAGGGAACAGACGACCTATGTTGTTCATTGTAGCTTACTCGCATTCCCATTTTCTTATTAATTATTGAACCCAATCCTGCGTTACCACTATCTGATTATGTATTTATAGCCATGTATTCACCTGACAAGAAGTCCTGTTCCTCCTGCCACCGAATTTCACTAATTCCCACTATATCTAACTTCAACTTGTCCATACCCTTTTTAAATTTTGTAACCTGCCTGCGCGATTAAGGGCTCTAACATTCCACACTCCGATCAGTAGAACGCCATTTTTGTTTTTCTGATGGCATGCTCCTGAGTAGTTCCCGCCCGGAAAACTGAATGGGGAGGGGGGGGGGGGGGAGGATGTGTGTGAAATCTTACGGCACTTGAACTGCTACGTTCATCAGTCCCTAAGCTTACACACTACACACTACTTAACCTAAATTATCCTAAGGACAAACACACACACACACACACACACACACACACACACACACACACACACACACACGCCCGAGGGAGGACTCGAACCTCCGCCGTGATCAGCCGCACAGTCCATGACTGCTGCGGCAAAGACCGCTCGGCTAATCCCGCGCGGCTGAATGGGGACTACTTTACCTCCGGAATATTTTACACAAGAAGATGAAATCTGCATGCGTACAGAAAAATTGCGGCTGTAGTTTCCCTTGCTTTCAGCTGTTCGCAGTACCAGCACAGAAAGGCCGTTTTGGTTCATGTTCTGGAAGTACGCGTATTTCACCGCTATCGTTTCATGTCATTACATCTTCAATGATTTGATCCCAGTTCAATCGCTTCATTCCAGGGCATTGAATTTAATCCGCTTTCTGACTATTATGAATCAGTAAAATTTGGTTTCTATCGATTAACTGTCATTTGAATATTAACCTAATGTTCTAAATCTCACATGCAGAAACTCGATAGCTAAGAGATTGCGTACGAAACGCTTGTGCTACCTATTCGTGAACGCTGTTCATACATTTGGAACCCATACTAAGTCGGACCAACTGGAGACATCTAGTGCAAACAACGGAGGGCGAAGCTATCTCGTATCGACTTATATTCTCTCTACATAAAAATCGGTCGCCAGCGGTCGCAGACAGTCGATGGAAATTTAAAGTTTCACGTCAAAACCATAGAACTGCGCGCGCCACCTCACTTTCTCATGTGCATAAAGAGGTGGAAATCACTTTGAGACTAATCTGTCACGTAGGCTAGATGTTCAAAAACTTCCCATTTGAACTGATGCGACAGTTCCTGTGTTTGCCGAGCAGAGAGTAGCCGAGCAGTATGCGACTCTTGCTTTGAATGGCTCTTCTCAGTTTCAGTAATGTCTCGCAGTAGTCTTCAGAACTCATTGTCCTTATACGTTCCATGAAATCAACAAACAAGTTTAAGGTATCCATAATCTCTCTTGGCTGCCAGGGCGAGACGCGTTTCTTGACCGAACATACCATTGCCTTTTTAGCGTAGCAAACTCGTGTTTGGTCACCGATCACGATTCTGATCAGTAGGCCTTCTCCTTCTGCACGAGCGAGCAGGCTTTCTCGCTACCACTGCACTTAGGCGCGCTGACCGACCTACGGCGAGCATTACGATCTATTCACCTGTCGATTCGATCAACTCACGGGGATTACGAAATGCTCCATGGACCCAAATGGGAATGGCTGGAAGAAGGGCGAGGTGCTGTTGCAAAACACTGTCGAGAAGATTTAGAGAGCTGGCACTGGCGACAGACCGCAGAACGACCGTGCTGCCACAAACATACATGTCGCGTGAAGACAAGATATCAGGACTCGTACGGAAGCGTATACAGAGTGTTACAAAAAGGTGCGTCCAAACTTTCAGGAAACACTGCTCACACACAAATAAAGAAAAGATGTTACGTGGACATGTGTCCGGAAACGCTTAATTTCCATGTTAGAGCTCATTTTGTATGTACTGTACTTCCTCGATTTACCGCCAGTTGGCCCAATTGAAGGAAGGTAATGTTGACTTCGGTGCTTGTGTTGACATGAGACTCATTGCTCTACAGTACTAGCATCAAGCACATCAGTACGTAGCATCAACAGGTTAGTGTTCATCACGAACGTGGTTTTGCAGTCAGTGCAATGTTAAAAATGCGGAGTTGGCAGATGCCCATTTGATGTATGGATTAGCACGGGGCAATAGCCGTAGTGCGGTACGTTTGTATCGAGACAGATTTCCAGAACGAAGGTGTCCCGACAGGAAGACGTTGGAAGCAATTGATCGGCGTCTTAGGGAGCACGGAACATTCCAGCCTATGACTCGCGACTGGGGAAGACCTAGAACGACGAGGACACCTGCAATGGACGAGGCAATTCTTCGTGCAGTTGACGATAACCCTAATGTCAGCGTCAGAGAAGTTGCTGCTGTACAAGGTAACGTTGACCACGTCACTGTTTGGAGAGTGCTACGGGAGAACCAGTTGTTTCCGTACCATGTACAGCGTGTGCAGGCACTATCAGCAGCTGATTGTCCTACACGGGTACACTTCTGCGAATGGTTCATCCAACAATGTGTCAATCCTCATTTCAGTGCAAATGTTCTCTTTACGGATGAGGCTTCATTCCAACATGATCAAATTGTAAATTTTCACAATCAAGATGTGTGGGCTGACGAGAATCCGTACGCAATTGTGCAATCACGTCATCAACACAGATTTTCTGTGAACGTTTGGGCAGGCATTGTTGGTGATGTCTCGATTGGGCCCCATGTTCTTCCACCTACGCTCAATGGAGCACGTTATCATGATTTAATACGGGATACTCTACCTGTGCTGCTAGAACATGTGCCTTTACAAGTACGACACAACATGTGGTTATTGCACGATGGAGCTCCTGCACATTTCAGTCGAGGTGTTCGTACGCTTCTCAACAACAGATTCGGTGACCGATGGATTGGTAGAGGCGGACCAATTCCGTGGCCTCCACGCTCTCCTGGCCTCAACCCTCTTGACTTTCATTTATGGGTGCATTTGAAAGCTCTTGTCTACGCAACCCCGGTACCAAATGTAGAGAATCTTCGTGCTCGTATTGTGGACGGCTGTGATACAATACGCCATTCTCCAGGGCTGCATCAGCGCATCAGGGATTCCATGCGACGGAGGGTGGATGCATGTATCCTCGCTAACGGAGGACATTTTGAACATTTCCTGTAACAAAGTGTTTGAAGTCTCGCTGCTACGTTCTGTTGCTGTGTGTTTCCATTCTATGATTGTGATTTGAAGAGGAGTAATAAAATGAGCTCTAACATGGAAAGTAAGCGTTTCTGGACACATGTCCACATAACATAGTTTCTTTCTTTGTGTGCGAGGAATGTTTCCTGAAAGTTTGGCCGTACCGTCTTGTAACACCCTGTAGACTCGCTACATTTGCGAGTGGAACAGGAAACGGAATGATTAGCAGTGATACATGGGAAGCCCCTCCTCCTCCCTGCGAACTGCTTCCCATGCTTCATGACAACGGTAGTTATTTGCCGGATGGCCCTCGTGTACGGGGAAACATTTGCGTTAACTTGACGTCCACGGCATTCTGGGAGTCTGGCGCCCTACGACAGGGTTAGGCCGCACGCGCCCGTATAGGAGGCGGCGCACCTAAAGTGCGGCTGGGTCGTGTGCCCTGGCAAGGAGGGGGGGAGGGGAGGGAGAGCCGGTGGTGTCGTCATTACGGGCGCCGTGTACAGTGCGGGGTGTACAGGCAGCTACTGTAAGGGCGCGACGTAATTGCCCGGCCGAGTTGCGACTGGCGTTACCGCAGCGCACAGCAGAGGACACACACACACACGCACACACACACGGCGCAACACGCGGCTGTGGCCGGCGCTGCCTAATTGAGTTTGAGCGTCCTTTCCCCGCCGATAAAACTGGGCCGGCGCCGCCGTAAACTGCGCCCCCGCGCGCTTAACTCGCATCGCCGCAGCGGCCGTTTGTAAACCAAACCACCGCCCACACACCACACCACCCCCGCGTACAGTCACAGCCCCGCGCAACTGGCTACACGCTGGCTGGCGGACCAGCTCTGCCATAACGCACAGCGTCTATATCTGCACTGTGCCCTTCACCGTGGTGAAGTGTGCCGACACAGGTTCTTCTTGCATTTGGATTTCTTTAACTTCGCCTTCATGTAAGAACTCAATATCCTTTTTCAGTTTTATTGTACCTACACCCGGCTCCACACCTGTGTGTCATCTTCAATGGGTCTCGTTTCCTTTTTATGAATTTGCGAAATTTAAATAATAAACTGGGATTAGATACCCTATTGTTTTAAATGTTAATTATACCGGGTGATCAAGAAGTCAGTATAAATTTGAAAACTGAATAAATCACGGAATAATGTATATAGAGAGGTACAAATTGACACACATGCTTGGAATGACATGGGGTTTTATTAGAACAAAAAAAAAAAAAAATACAAAAGTTCAAAAAATGTCCGACAGATGGCGCTTCATCTGATCAAAATACTAATAATTAGCATAACAAAGTAAGACAAAGCAAAGATGATGTTCTTTACAGGAAATGCTCAATGTGTCCACCATCATTCCTCAACAATAGCTGTAATCGAGGAATAATGTTGTGAACAGCACTGTAAAGCATGTCCGGAATTATGGTGAGGCATTGGCGTCGGATGTTGTCTTTCAGCATCCATGGAAATGTCGGTTGATCACGATATGCTTGCGACTTCAGGTTATACCCAAAGCCAATAATCGCACGGACTGAGGTCTGGTGAGCTGGGAGCCCAAGCATGACGAAACTGGCGCCTGAGCACACGATCATCACCAAACGACGCGCGCAAGAGATCTTTCACGCGTCTAGCAATAGTTTTTTTTTGTTCTAAAAAATCCCATGTCATTCCAAACATGTGTGTCAATTTTTACCCCTCTATCTACATTATTCCGTGGTTTATTAAATTTTCAAATTTATACTGGCTTTTTGATCACCCGGTACTTACTGGTGCACTATCAGTTAAGGTCTTTTAACCCAAGAAGTTGGCGGTATCTCATTCCATTCAGAGGAACCTATCCCGTCATTGATAATACATCATTATCTGTACTTAATTTACTTGTTTGTATATCTCCATTATCAGATAATATTTTTAGAGTAATAATTCTCAGGATTTATTATTAAAAAAATTTTAGGTCAAGGTGGAGCTTATAATTAGGAGGTAGGGAGTTACAGTAGATTTTTGTTTATAACGAATTTGATGGTGAAATACTGTCAATAAAGGTGGATTTAACTGATATTTGCTCTGAGGTGTTTACACATCACCTGTCACTCTCATTATTGATTATTCTATTGGAATTATTTTAAGGTAGCTTTAATTTAGATGACATTAGTCGTAACATAGTAGATATCTGGAAAGTGTATCTAGGAAGAGGTTCGAGATGCAGCTTACTAGTAAATTATTTCACTTACACTGAAAATTTTTCTGTTCAGATCAGGATATCTTGATTATTAAATATATGATATTGATTTTTTGTTTATTTAATTGTTTACTATAAATAATTTTGTTGTTTTATTGTCTTAGTACATTTTATAGAATTTATTTCTTAAGTTATAATGTATTGGTAATGTGTTTTTTAAATTTATTTTAAATTTTTTAATGTAGGTTTTATTTGTTCTACATTTTGCATTAGCATTTATCAGTATTTTAATATTTATATTACTTGTCTCAATTTTGGTTAATTTATAAATAATTTACAGTTAATTTCTCAATTACTGCTAAATTATTTATAAAAAGGAAATGTTAATCTTTTCCTAAGATATCTAGTTTCTTCAGAAAAAGATTTTTTAAAGTCAATTGTTTTTACTTTATTTTTTAAATATAAATATTAACTTACTTATTCTTTGACGGATAAGCTTTAAAGTTACTAACGCATAATTTGCTTGTTTTGGAATATAATAGTAAGCTTTAAACCAGCTATCCTTAAGATTTCATTTTAGTTCATTATTTTACGTTTTGATTTTATAATTATTTTAGGTTTTGTATTAAGATTCTTGATTTAATTTAATAATCTTTGTAATAGTGATAGAATTAATATATATATATATATTATTACCTTTATTAACTTATTATAAGGAACTATTGCACGGTCAAAATACTGCAGCTCTTTAAAAATTCACTCATGAGCAGGCCAGACCTCGAAAAAATAATGTAAAGTTCTTGATTGTCATATATTCTATTTTTAACATTTCTGGATGGTATATTAGTCCTATTTATTTATATCACAAGAATTGCATCAAATAAAATATTTGAACATAAATCAATTACTATAATTGTTACTTTAAGAATATGAATATTCATTATACCAACATTAATTATTTTAGACGTAACATTTATAGACTTCTTCAAAAATACAGAAACTATAAATATTAATAATGCAGGCAATTAACGAGAAATAACAATATCTACACAAAGTTTACACAATTCACATACAGATGGCGCACACGACTTTCTTGCTATAAGTTACATTGACGACTGCGACGCCAGGAAGAGCATCCGGCCATAGATGTAAATAATAAAATAAAATTTGTCACATTCTGAAAAAAAGCACCTTGTACTCGCCTAAAAATCTGGACGGTAAAACCTGCCAATCACGTCAACCTCTTTACAGAAAATCTACGTTGAATACCCTTTCTGAACAAGTAAAGGCCACGACCAGTTTCCTCGTAAATGACTTACAAATTAAGTTTATTGGCCATGTCGATGATTACCAATATGTAGGTTGGAGAGTACGTTTGCAAAATAAGTATAATAACGAAGTCAGGACGGTATTAATACTTATGTTCAGAATCAACTGCTGAAATTCACCACAGGCACTGATCACCTACAAGTGTGTGCATTTCGTAACAAGTTTCTAACGGCGTCGCCTACTTGTTACCTTTCTGCGTCGTCTGCGAACCACCTCATGGGTCTACAGGCACTATCAGCCGGCTCACTTACACACCATCTGATGAAAATTATCGGGGCAGCTGTTAGTGGACCCTGATACATGTCCACTCTTCGCCGTTGTGACGGCTTCAATTCTGGTGGGGACGTTTTCAGTGAGGTGGCGTAATGTGTGTGGAGGAATGGCAGCCCATTCTTTCTCAAGAGCTGAAACCAGAGAGTGTATTGACGTTGGACACTGGGGTCTGGAGCGAAGTCTGCGTTGTAACTAATCTCAAAGGTGTTGCATTGGTGTCAGGTGGGGCCTCTGGGTGGGCCACTCCATTGGCACAAATCTTTACCTCGGAGGTCCTGCTTTATGACAGGATGCATTGCTGTCTTCGTCTCCGAACTGTTCCTCTGCTGTAGGCAGTACACAATGCTGTCAAAACGTGTACATACTATTCCGCAATTAGCATTTTCTTATGCACAATAAGGGGTGTCGCACCGTAACCATGTAAGACAACACCAAACCGTAACACCACCACCTGCGTATTTCTGCTGTTGGCTCAGCAGAGAAGCCGGGTAACGTTCTCCAGGCATTCGCCCAACCCAAACCCTTCCGTCGGATCGACACAGGGTGTAGCGTAATTCGTCACTAAAAATCACTTGTTTCTTCTTCAGCTGTCCTGTGGCCGTCTCTCTACGCCACCTCAAGTGTCCCGTGGCTCACCAGTGCTTGGGATCTGCGTGGTCGTTGGTTTAGCTGTGGTTCCTTCACGTTTCCACTTCACGGTTGCGTCATCAGCGGCTGACTTGGGCAGGTGCTGAATGGCAGAAATGTCTTTGGTGGGTTTGTTACTCAAGTGACATCCACGTCATTTCTGCTGGTGGTGCGTCTCTGCTGACAGCACAAAACTCTTCGCCTCCTCTTATGCTGGTGGGTCCTCCTCGTAATACCTAGGCGGTATTGCATAAAGGGTATCCAGGTACTTGTGATTAGCTAGTGCGGGCCTATGTACCGTGAACAGCGGCAGCCCTGCAATACGGGGAGCTTACAGCTGACACTACCTTTGATCTGACGACACGATGGTTTTGGTTCGCGAGGAACTCTTCAGCCTAATCACTATAGTGTGCTCTGTTCGTCTACAAACATTTTACTTCCTGCGCGACGATGGTGTTCAGGCGCTTACTACATCATCATCTCTCCTCTTGGGAACGGAGATCTCATTAACAAACAGGATTGCACCCGGCTGCCTCTATTTGCATTTCTACGCCCTTAGTGCAGGCTTTCAAAACGTGTTCATGTCCTTCCGCATTTAGCATTTTCTAAAGCACAATAAGGGGTATCACACCGTAACCACGGAAGACAACACCAAACCGTAACACCACCACCTGCGTACTTCTGCTCTTGGCGCAGCAGAGAAGCCAGGTAACGTTCTCCAGGCATTCGCCCAACCCAAATCGGGTGATGCTGAGGGAATTAGATTAGGAAATGAGATGCTTAAAGTAGTAAATGAGTTTTGCTATTTGGGGAGCAAAATAACAGATGATGGTCGAAATAGAGAGGATATAAAATGTAGATTGGCAACGGCAAGGAAAGCGTTTCTGAAGAAAAGTTTGTTAACATCGAGTATAGATCTAAGTTTCAGGAAGTCGTTTCTGAAAGTATTTGTATGGAGTGTAGCCATGTATGGAAGTGAAACATGGACGGTAAATAGTTTAGACGAGAAGAGGATAGTTGTTGTTGTTGTTGTGGTCTTCAGTCCTGAGACTGGTTTGATGCAGCTCTCCATGCACTCTATCCTGTGCAAGCTTCTTCATCTCCCAGTACCTACTGCAACCTACATCATTCTGAATCTGATTAGTGTATTCATCTCTTGGTCTCCCTCTACGATTTTTACCCTCCACGCTGCCCTCCAATACTAAATTGGTGATACCTTGATTCCTCAGAACATGTCCTACCAACCGGTCCTTTTTCTAGTCAAGTTGTCCCACAAGCTCCTCTTCTCCCCAATCCTATTCAATACTTCTTCATTAGTTATGTGATCTAACCATCTAATCTTCAGCATTCTTCTGTAGCACCACATTTCAAAAGCTTCTATTCTCGTCTTGTCCAAACTATTTATCGTCCATGTTTCACTTCCATACATGGCTACACTCCATACAAATACTTTCAGAAATGACTTCCTGACACTTAAATCTATACTCGATGTTAACAAATTTCTCTTCTTCAGAAACGCTTCCCTTGCCATTGCCAGTTTACATTTTATATCCTCGCTACTTCGACCATCATCAGTTATTTTGCTCCCCACATAGCAAAACTCCTTTACTACTTTAAGTGTCTCATTTCCTAATCTAATTCCCTCAGCATCACCCGACTTAATTCGACTACATTCCATTATCCTCATTTTGCTTTTGTTGATGTTCATCTTATATCCTCCTTTCAAGACACTGTCCATTCCGTTCAACTGCTCTTCCAAGTCGTATGCTGTCTCTGATAGAATTACAATGTCATCGGCGAACCTCAACGTTTTTATTTCTTCTCCATCGATTTTAATATCTACTCAGAATTTTTCTTTTGTTTCCTTTACTGCTTGCTCAATATACAGATTGAATAACATCGGGGAGAGGCTACAACCCTGTCTCACTCCCTTCCCAATCACTGCTTCCCTTTCATGTCCCTCGACTCTTACAACTGCCATCTGGTTTCTGTACAAGTTCTAAATAGCCTTTCGCTCCCTGTATTTTACCCCTGCCACCTTCAGAATTTGAAAGAGAGTATTCCAGTCAACATTGTCAAAAGCCTTCTCTAAGTCTACAAATGCTAGAAACGTAGGTTTGCCTTTCCTTAATCTAGCTTCAAAGATAAGTCGTAGCGTCAATATTGCCTCACGTGTTCCTATATTTCTACGGAATCCAAACTGATCTTCCCCAAGGTCGGCTTCTACTAGTTTTTCCATTCATCTGTAAAGAATTCGCGTTAGTATTTTGCAGCCGTGACTTATTAAACTGATAGTTCGGTAATTTTCACATCTGTCAACACCTGCTTTCTTTGGGATTGTAATTATTATATTCTTCTAAGTCTGAGGGTATTTCACCTGTCTCATATATCTTGCTTACCAGATGGCATAGTTTTGTCAGGACTGGCTCTCCCGAGGCTGTCAGTAGTTCTAATGGAATGTTGTCTACTCCTGGGGCCTTGTTTCGACTCAGGTCTCTCAGTGCTCTGTCAAACTCTTCACGCAGTATCATATCTCCCATTTCATCTTCATCTACATCCTCTTCCATTTCCATAATATTGTCCTCAAGTACATCGCCCTTGTATAGACCCTCTATATACTCCTTCCACCTTGTGATTTCCCTAAATCGCACCAGGCACATGCCGGGATGGTTCCTTTCAAAGGGCACTTTGAAAGTGCCCTTCCCTAATCCGATGAGACCGATGACCTCGCTGTCTGGTCTCCTTCCCTGAAACAACCAACCTTCCACCTTTCTGCTTTCCCTTCTTTTCTTAAAACTGGGTTTCCATCTGAGCTCTTGATATTCATAGAAGTGGTTCTCTTTTCTCCAAAGGTCTCTTTAATTTTCTTGTAGGCAGTCTCTATCTTACCCCTGGTGAGACAAGCCTCTACATCCTTACATTTGTCCTCTAGCCATCCCTGCTTAGCCATTTTGCACTTCCTGTCGATCTCATTTTTGAGACGTTTGTATTCCTTTTTGCCTGCTTCATTTACTGCATTTTTATATTTTCTCCTTTCATCAATTAAATTCAATATTTCTTCTGTTACCCAAGGATTTCTATTAGCCCTCGTCTTTTTACCTAATTGATCCTCTGCTGTCTTCACTACTTCATCCCTGAGAGCTACCCATTCTTCTTCTACTGTATTTCTTTCCCCCATTCTTGTCAATTGTTCCCTTATGCTCTCCTTGAAACTCTGTAAAAGCTCTGGTTCTTTCAGTTTATCCAGGCCCCATCTCCTCAAATTCCTACCTTTTTGCAGTTTCTTCAGTTTTAATCTACAGTTCATAACCAATAAATTGTGGTCAGAATCCACATCTGCCCCTGGATATGTCTTACAATTTAAAACCTGGTTCCTAAATCTCTGTCTTACCATTATATAATCTATCTGAAACCTGTCAGTATCTCCTGGCTTCTTCCATGTATACAACCTTCTTTTATGATTCTTGAACCAAGTGTTAGCTATTATTAAGTCGTGCTCTGTGCAAAATTCTACCAGACCTTTCATTCTTCTTCGTCTTTCATTTCTTCCCCGCAATCCATATTCACCTACTACGTTTCCTTCTCTTCGTTTTCCTACTACTGAATTCCAGTCACCCATGACTATTAAATTTTAGTCTCCCTTCACTACCTGAATAATTTCTTTTATCTCATCATGCATTTCTTCAATTTCTTCGTCGTCTGCAGAGCTAGTTGGCATATAAACTTGTACTACTGTGGTAGGCGTGTGCTTCGTGTCTATCTTGGCCACAATAATGCGTTCACTATGCTGTTTGTAGTAGCTTACCCGCACTCCTATTTTTTATTTATTATTAAAGCTACTCCTGCATTACCCCAATTTGATTTTGTATTTATAACCCTGTATTCGCCTGACCAAAAGTCTTGATCCTCCTGCTACCGAACTTCACTAATTCCCACTATATCTAACTTTAACCTATCCATTTCCCTTTTTAAATTTTCTAACCTACCTGCCCGATTAAGGGATCTGACATTCCACGCTCCGATCCGTAGAACGCAAGTTTTCTTTCTCCTGATAACGACATCCTCTTGAGTAGTCCCCGCCCGGAGATCCGAATGGGGACTATTTTACCTCCGGAATATTTTACCCAAGAGGACGCCATCATCATTTAACCATACAGTAAAGCTGCATGTCCTCGGGAAAAATTACGGCCGTGGTTTCCCGTTGCTTTCAGCCGTTCGCAGTACCCAAACAGCAAGGCCGTTTTGGTTAGTGTTACAAGGCCAGATCAGTCAATCATCCAGACTGTCCCCTGCAACTACTGAAAAGGCTGCTGGCCCTCTTCAGGAACCACACGTTTGTCTGGCCTCTCAACAGATACCCCTCCGTTGTGGTTGCACCTACGGTACGGCTATCTGTATCGCTGAGGCACGCAAGCCTCCCCACCAACGGCAAGGTCCATGGTTCATGGAGGGGGGGGGGGGGGGAAGAGAATAGAAGCTTTCGAAATGTGGTGCTACAGAAGAATGCTGAAGATGAGATGGGTAGATCACATAACTAATGAGGAGGTATTGAATAGAATTGGGGAGAAGAGAAATTTGTGGCACAACTTGACCAGGAGGAGGGATCGCTTAGTAGGGCATATTCTGAGGCATCAAGGGACCACCAATTTAGTATTGGAGGGCATCGTGGAGTGTAGAAATCGTAGAGGGAGACCAAGAGGTGAATACACTAAGCAGATTCAGAAGGATGTAGGTTGCAGTAGGTACTGGGGGATGAAGCAGCTTGCACACGATAGAGTAGCATGGTGAGCTGCATCAAACCAGTCTCAGGACTGAAGACAACAACAACAACAGCAGTGCATGCAAATGAAATATTAGTTTCACACCATCGGATTATGAGCTTTTTTGTGTCTGGAGGAATTGTTGGATGTGACCCGCCAGGGTCGCTGAGAGCGCTAACGCGCTGCTTCCTGGACTCGGGTAGGCGCGCCGGCCCCGGATCGAATACGCCCGGCGGATTAACGACGAGGGCCGGTATGCTGGCCAGCCTGGATGTGGTTTTTAGGCGGTTTTCCACATCCTGCTAGGTGAATACCGGGCTGGTCCCCGAGTTCCGCCTCAGTTACACTACTCACAGACATTTGAAGACGTTCGCGCTATTTCATGACTTACACTGGACGCAGACAGCCAGGGGGTTCGGGGTGGTGTCAGGAAGGGCAGCCGGCCACCCTCTGCAATTAACACTGCAAAATTCGTAATAACAAAGCCGACTCCGCGTTGGAGCGGGACAAAGGCCCCGAGAGAGAAAGAAAGGAATTGCTGGATGTGACCGCTCATTTTGACACAATAGATCAAAGCGTGGCTAATTTTCTGTCACTCTGGTCTCACGGCGGTCATTGTTTTCCATGTTCTTTTTTCTTCAGAAGAAAGATCATGTGATCACAAAAACACAGGTTTAACTGCCCCTCACCTTTTTAAGTTTTTATCGCCACTTTACTGTTTTAACCCCTAGTGTTTTCGAAGCTAGACACAATAATAAGATTTATCAAGCGCGTTTTCCTTGTCAGTTTAACTCGATTGAGATTTAAGTGTGACGTTACGACACATACTTCCAGGCTCAACTAATGGCTTTAGTCGTGCTTTACTCTTCAACATTGCATCAAACATTATACGATGGAAGAAGTTTTACTGGAGAAACTAATTGTTAGAGATGGTCATACATATCACGTGTTCATGGCATGACGCATGCGCCTGAGTGGAGAGCGATAAATGGCAGATGTATACACACTGATTTGTCATCAGCCATTCGTTTCCTGAGCCGCTCAACGTTCGTTTGTGTGGCGATATTTGTTAAGTTCGCAGTTAGATTCTAAAAATCAAACTGAAACCTGTCCACGTTTTTGCTTGAAAATTCAAGGTTGTGATTTGAGTCACAGGACATCTTTGTAAATTATCCCTGAGATTCTAGCGAGATAGGGTTCCACTTATTGTATTCGTGTTGCAAAAGAATTGTGACTTCTGTGTAACTTGTTTTTTATTGTTTAGTTGTGGTAGAAATATTTCTGGAAATTATTTTCCAATCATAGCTAATAACGAATAATGAAATGTTATCCGAATCGAACTGTCACCAATAAAGTCATCTGTCCAAGAAAATATTTGAAACTAGTTGTTTTCCTCTTATGCTTCAAAATGTTCAGTCTCTTCGTAAAAGCCTTTATGTTCGTTTCAGCGTAAAGATAATAGTGCTTGCCTGAATAGAAATGTGAAGCACCTTAATTCTTTCAATATATTTGGCAGATAGCATAATTTGAACATTTATAAATTATTTTCTGCATTTAGTGACATGCTCTGTAGTTTACGGTGGTAGATCGTGGAAATGATTATACTAATATGAAATATTGTCCATCACGAAATACAATTGATTAACAAGTAACCTACTTCAAAAATATTAACATAAAATTTTAAGAAAAAATAATAAAATCTAACTAGCATATACTGCCAAAATACCTCCAAAGCAGTGCTGTTCTCAGAATGTCTCGAATCTTATCACTTCTGAAGCTAAACTACAAACAATTCCTAAACTACTATTGAAGACCCGCATTATCAAATGTGACATGGTAACTCTCAGGTCTAGTAGAGTCCATTGGGTCGAGTACTATTCCACCTACAGTATGCTACTACTGAAATACCACTTTCTATTACTAAGTTTACAGAAAATATATAATTGAGCGTGATGCTTTCAGATTTTTGCATTTATAAAATACATACAGAATTCTCAAAAATACATCTTCCATACATTCCAGGATCATCAGAGGAGTTTTCAGCTCTATAGTCTTCGTTCTCCTGTTCTATTGGGTCTGCGTCCTGTCGGATGCGTACTGGTGTAGACCGAGACCCCCTCCTCTGTAATATCAAGTTCTCAGTGTCGTGCAGATATCGGTGGCGTAGCGGAATCTACATCTGTGTGTGTACTTCTTGTTATGATAGTGTGATACCTGAAACTACGCAGCACTTCTGCCACACGTTCGACACTGCTCAATCCGTTGGATGATGTCCTGAAAGCGTCATCTTTTATTTGAAAATGTCTTGCCTCGTGTTGTTCAGTCCGGTTATCGTGGTACCTCCTCACCTGTACCATTGATATTTGGTATGCTGACCTATCGATTTTATGCTACATTTCTTTATCGTAAATTATACTGTTCATATTTTTATTGATCCCTGTTCTTGTCAGTATCCTAAGTGGGGTATTGAAAGACTAGCTCCAACCAGGTTGCGCTGTACGCTATCGCATACGCTTATGTACCCAGCTGTACTGGGCATGAGCCATAGCCCGTAAGAAAAGGAGGCATTCCCCATTGGATTTGTTGTAATCCATCTTCATTCTTTTTTGGGTGTCTGGGAAAATTTCATGCACTCTAAGATCTGTATCTGATGCCTCCAAGTCACTTTGCCATTCGGTTATCTCGACTGCTTCAGTTGTATCTTATGTCAAAATTGTACCCCATTATTTGCAGTTCTAGCTTGGTGTGCATAATTTGAGCAGCTAATTTATTTTGTGTAAGAAATTGACATGTTCAGAGTTTGTTTTTTGAGAGAAAAACAGTCTTGACATCTTCAACTTTTATAGTCCTGTCTTCCTCAGTTGCGAGTAATATTACGGTATATTAATAATTTTTACTTATGGACCGTCTGACAGCAACGGAATAAAACACAATTTTAGTGCCAAACTTCCACATCCAGAAAGCCATAGCAGAAAACAAACATGTGATAAATGAACAAACACACATCAGCACAGGCTCCCTACTTCACTTAGTAAAGGAAATGATAACATAAAAAAAAAACTTCCCCACATCATCTGGAGACACACACACACACACACACACACACACACACACACACACACCAATATATATATAAACACCAAAATACACATACACACACACACAGCACAAAAAAATATATATCACACCAAAAAAAAAACCACACACACACACACACACACACACACACACACACACACACACACACACACACACACACACACACATACAGGGCTATTACAAATGATTGAAGCGATTTCATAAATTCACTGTAGCTCCATTCATTGACATATGGTCACGACACACTACAGATACGTAGAAAAACTCATAAAGTATTGTTCGGCTGAAGCCGCACTTCAAGTTTCTGCCGCCAGAGCGCTCGAGAGCGCAGTGAGACAAAATGGCGACAGGAGCCGAGAAAGCGTATGTCGCGCTTGAAATGCACACACATCAGTCAGTCATAACAGTGCAACGACACTTCAGGACGAAGTTCAACAAAGATCCACCAACTGCTAAATCCATTCGGCGATAGTATGCGTAGTTTAAAGCTTCTGGATGCCTCTGTAAGGGCAACGGGTCGGCCTGCAGTGAGCGAAGAAACGGTTGAACGCGTGCGGGCAAGTTTCACGCATAGCCCGCGGAAAATTGGCTCATGCCACAACTGGAGACCGACAGCACCGACTTCATCTTTCAACAGAATGGTGCTCCACCGCACTTCCATCATGATGTTCGGCATTTCTTAAACAGGAGACTGGAAAACCGATGGATCGGTCGTGGTGGAGATCATGATCAGCAATTCATGTCATGGCCTCCACGCTCTCCCGACTTAACCCCATGCGATTTCTTTCTGTGGGGTTATGTGAAAGATTCAGTGTTTAAACCTCCTCTACCAAGAAACGTGCCAGAACTGCGAGCTCGCATCAACGATGCTTTCGAACTCATTGATGGGGACATGCTGCGCCGAGTGTGGGAGGAACTTGATTATCGGCTTGATGTCTGCCGAATCACTAAAGGGGCACATATCGAACATTTGCGAATGCCTAAAAAACTTTTTGAGTTTTTGTATGTGTGTGCAAAGCATTTTGAAAATATCTCAAATAATAAAGTTATTGTAGAGCTGTGAAATCACTTCAATCATTTGTAATAACCCTGTACACACACACAAATGCATACACGAACAGACCACAGATATTTCAATAGTTACACTCATAAGTTTGCAATAACATTCGATCTTTGGCAAAGACATTTGACAGTCGGTAACAGAAACCAAAACATTGCTTTAAAACAAGCGTTCAGTGCATAGTGTTGTGGAATGGGGAAAAAAACCGCAAATTGTCGTTCATAAGAAGAACAACAACACCAAAAATGCAACAGGAGCGTAATATGCAGGAAATTGTCCACGCAACCTGTAAGTACAGTTCAAAACATTACTACTTAATAGGAAATACCAACCACCAGAACTGTTTATAACCTATAGGCACAATGACAAAAATGGAAATAAAATAGCTAACATATGTACGTATTCCAGGCCACTGATGATGCCTTGAAGAAAATAAAGGCGAAACGCGTATGGCACTAACATTGTGTTTTATTCAGTTGCTGTCAGACGGTCCATAAGTAAAAATTATCAATATACCGTAAAAAAACATTATTACTTCATGTTTCAGAGCTCGTCCTATTGACAGCCGTCGCACTCCCCTTACGCCGTGAAAGTGTGCTGAAAAAACCATTTTATCACGTAAACCTGTAAAGAAAGACTGTTAAGTGAAGACTTTACATGAGATTAGTAACTTAAATGTGTTCTGGAATACAGCATTGAGAGTTTCAGAAATTTGTTTATCCACTAAAGTTTTGTGACTAATCATTCAGTGAGTAAAAGCAGTGGGGCCATCGCCTGTAGATTTAGCCGTAACGTGAAACCTATTTGTTCTTCCTGCCATTGCCACTGCACGATCACTACATCCTCCAACACATTTATTCGACCCCAGCTCATTTCGTCAAAAAACTTGTTAACTTTTTAAACACTTCTCTTTCTTAGCGACAAAATGGTAAATCTTCGTGGCACTCTCAGTGTAACAATAACTGACGGGCCACCAGCTGCGCCAAGTTGCGGAGTCAGTCGATTCGCCCATCTGAATTGCAGATTTCTAAAGTCCTTTCACTCTTTGCATAAGTTGCTTTTGATGGTTAGTGCTGATTTCCAAAATACGTCTATATACTGTATTACTTCACAATGTACTTTTTTCAAAATTCGTCTGCAAAGTACTGGCATATAATATTTTGATTCATTCGTTTATTCTTTTTTTGGGATTAAGAAAGTGCAGTCATAGGATGATCTTAACTACTTCTTATCGAGCAGTGTGTCCGATTAAATAGACTGTTTTGGATTTTACCTGATACCAGAACCGTTCAAAAACCTTACGGAAGTTGAAACTTCCTGGAAGATTAAAACTGTGTGCCGGACCGAGACTCGAACTCAGGACCTTTGCCTTCTTGCATTCTGGCTTACGGAAGTTATTGGAACAGAAAGCCTGTTTTGTCAGTAGAGGACTTTCAGATATTTTCAGGGTTCAAGCTTCTTTCCGTCGCTAAGCATTCATTATAAATTGATCGTACAGATGTCCTGCAGAAATGAAAGTAAATCCGAAATACAGAAACTTCCCATTTCTGCGTGCGAGGGCGTAGTATCTGCGTACACGTGTTACAACTGGATAGTCCCGGCGCTGCCTGTTGTGTAGCTCCAATATTGTCTTATATCTTGATCCTTGACGGATTCAGCCAGCCACTTACCAGTCGTTAACGACCGAGGTGGCGCAGTGGTTAGCACTCTGAACTTGTATTCGGGAGGACGACGATTCAGATCCGTGTCCGACCATCCAGATTTAGGTTTTACGTGGTATCCCCAAGTCGCTTTGAGGCAAATACCGAGAGGGTTTCTTTAGAAAGACACGGCTGACTTCCTTTCCCATACTCGGTAATGCGAGTTTATGCTACGTATCTATTGACCTCGTTGTGGTCGGGACGTTAAACTCTGATCTTCCTTCCATTGTTTATCAGTTACGAATATATTTCGGATATTTTTCGCCCTGAAACAATGCCAGTCCTTGGCTGAACAAAGTTCACACGCTCGTTTCCAGTTTCAGACCAAGCATGAAGCATCTAAACAAATGAAGACTGCTACGAAAACTTTGTAACTAGCTAGATCGCCGAATTCAACAGGAGGTCACAAAGTATTACTAACAGTTCGCGCACAGCTGTATCAGTTTGTACGCAGCTAGTCTGCGCTGGAACCTGACGGGAGTTAAAAGCAGTTAAAAGATGAAGAGAGTAGAGGCAACAGAGTGGCCAAATAAACTTGAAAGTTTGTTATTTACAGGTGTAAGTATTTTCAACAAAATATGAATTACTGTAATTAGTGGCTGTAACAAGCAGGTGGTTGCGGTTCATCTTTTTCTTCTTAAGAAATACTATTGCTTAAAACGGTGAAAGAGGAGTGGAAACCAGAGAGAAGATTTTTTTTTTCCTTCGTACCATTGCTAGAAGGAAGAATTGTAAATGAATATGGACTGTCTGAAATGAATTAAAGGAGAAACCGCCTGGTAGAATTTTAACCAGAACATGATTTAATTCTCTAATACTTGGTTTAAGAATGATGAAAGAAGGTTGTATATGTTGAAGAGACCTGGAACACCGGAAGGTTTCAAATTGATTATACAATGGTAAGACAGGAATTTAGGAACCAGATCTTAAATTCTAGGATATTTCCAAGGGCAGATGTGGACTCAACCACGATTCATTGGTTATGAACTGTAGATGAAAACTAATAAATTGGAGAAAGGTAGGAAATTAAGGTGACGGGACCTGAATTAGTTGGGGGGAAAAAACCCAGACATTGTTGGGAGTTCAAGAGGGAGAATTAGGCAACGATTGTCCTGAACAGGGGAAAGGAATACAGTAGGAGACGAATGTTAGCTTTGAGAGATCAAACCGTGAAGGCATTAGAGGTAAAAAGCCAATAACAAAATAACAAAAGACATATTGATTTTAATTGATGGAAGGAGAAAATGTAAAAATGCAGTAAATGAATCAGGAGGAAGGGAATACAAATTGACAGGAAGTGCAAAATGGCTGAGCAGGAATGCCCAGAGGATAAATGTAAGGATTTAGAAGCATATTTCACTAAGGGATAGCCAGACACCGCCTACAGGGAAATTAAAGAAGTCTTTGGAGAAAAGAGAAGCAGATCTATGAATATCAAGAACTCAGATAGAAAACCAGTCATGTGCAAAGAAGGAAAAGGTGAAAGGACTACATAGAGGGTCCATACAAGACAGATGTACTTGCGGGCAATATTATAGAAACGAAAGACGACGTAGATGAAGATGAGACAGGCGATACGACACTGCGAGAAGATTTCGACAGAACACTGAAAGACTCAAATCGAAGGCCCCGTAAGTAGATGACATTCTTTCAGAGCTACTGATAGCCTTGGGAGAACCAGCCACGAGAGAACACTTCCATCTGGTATGCAAGGTATGTAACAGGTTGCGACCGAACCGCTGAATCTTTCCATCAGTAAATGGGGTATGTTCTCCACTGACTCGGTTGTTTTAACCCCCTCCACTGACGGAATGACCCACTTCCCAATTCCGTATGTATAAAACCAATACGGACTTGTAGCTGTCACGCCTTTGCGCTTACTGCTACGTATTTTGACTGTAAATAGCTCAGTCCCAATGGTAAGAGGCAGTAGTGAATTCACGTAGTTAATATTTGAATCCAGCACAGCTGCCACAAGCTCAGCTCACTTTTACTCCACTCCTACCCTCGCCATTGCACCACATTAACTAGGTGCTACGTGGACCTTGCTAAATTCACTTGCGTATACATTTTTGACCGTTACTCGCCAGTATTTACCTAATGAATAGTACACTCCTAACCGGACTATTTCCCTAAGAGCTGTGATGATTGAACGGGTTCGATCCACGGCCTACAGTGCCCTACAGTTCACACGGTAACACTGCCTACCTGACCCACTTAACTTGGTAGTGAGCTTATGTATCCAATCACCACTGCTGGCAGCAGTGGATAATCCTATCAGCACGACGAGAGCAGCAGACTTACCGTCGAATCCTCCTGAAAATACTTATAACTACGGTCGCCAGCTCTGAAGGAACAAAAGAATAAATCAATTTTTGGGCTCGTTTCAAAGTGAAATGGCTTGAGTTGAATTTAAACTTAATTCTGAATATTACTATTTCTGATCATTCTAGATGATTCTACAAAGCAAATACTCTCTCAATTTCTGTGAGGTGGCTTGGTAATTACTACCAAGACAGTTTATGCAACTTCGGTTAACAAAATTCTATCCTTCAACTTATTTAATGATTTTGGATATTACTCTTTGGACAATTGATACAGAATTAGTTAAGTGACTTTACTTGAAAGGTTACTCAGAAAAATTTAAGTAACTATAAATAGGCGACTCATTCCGGTGTGACCATTGCTCTTTTCAACATTCTTATACGCTAAAGTATTCTACAACCAAAAGAATTGTAAATGAAAGAGGCGATGGTGGCCTCAGTCTGATTTCACTATACTATGTTTGAGGTTACTACACTTTACAATGAACAACATGCGTCGTAATTTTACTCATTACTATATTCTGTCCTCTGCACTTGCATAAAAGAAAACTGGTATTCTCCTTTTACATGTATACAAAGTTCGACTTAACAATTGCAAGCAGTCTTGCCTTGGGTAGACGTGTCGGTGCTGGTGGTGAGGTGCACGTGGCTAACGCAGCTCTTCACGCCTCATGCCCTTAATGGCGGCTGGAACTACGAGCTGTAGCACTCGTATAAGCTACTGCACGTCCGCCATAAAATCTGGGCGCAGGAACTCTTACAATCAGCCCCAGTGGCATAGAGGCGGCTTCAACAACCATTCGTCGCGTTTTACTCCAAAAACGGCGACGATATTCGCCTCTTCTCTGTTGCACAATCACTTTTGCGTGAGCACAGTTACGCACGTCCGATCACGTCAACACTCCCCAGGCCATTCCCTTGTTCAGTCCCTGTGTCTCCAGCTACCCCTAGCTACGCTCGTATCACCAAGAGAGGGGGCGTTCCCCTACCACATTTTACCGAAATCATTTAGTATTTAAGAATATTTATATTTACTACCCTGGAGTCCATACCAGTCATAATAATTTACTACTAGCGTTTTACAACATTAAATTATACAGTAATAACTTATAATTACCAAGAAAAAGAATACATTTGACTCTGAGAGCTTAGTGCATTGTCTGACAGCGCTAATTCCCAGTTTCGCCAATAGATGGCATCAGGGTGCACTCCCTGGCAGTCTCACACAAGCACGCCCGTTTCAGACGCGCGGGCTCCAAATTACTGTCAGCCCACCATCATTTCAGTTCCGTTACAAGGTCCACTTCACGAAGAATTTAATAATTCCAAATCCAAAGAAAGCAGGTGTCAATAAGTCAAAGTTGCAAAATACTAGCACGAATTATTTACAGAAACAATGGAGAAAACGGTAGAAGCTTTGAGAGATCAAATGGCAGTGGAGATAAAAAGACAAGGTCTAGTAGAAATCCTTGGATAACAAAAAATATATTGATATAGAACAATTTGGATTCTGGAGAAATGTGGGAACACGCGGAGCAATACTGACCCTGCGACTTCTCTTAGAAGGTAGATAAAGGAAAGGCAAACTTACTTTCGTATCATTTGTAGACTTACAGAAAGCTTTTGACAGTTTTGACTGGAATACTGTCTTTGAAATTCTGAAGGTAGCAGGGATAAAATACCGGGCTCTTGTGTAGAAAGCAGACTGCAACTGCAAGAGTCTAGTCATGGAAGGAAGCTCTGGTTGAGAAACGAGCGAGACAGCGTTGTAGTCTGTTCTGATGATTTTCAATCTTTACAAATGTGAAGTTGGAATTAAAATTCGAGGAGAAGAAATAAAAATTTAGTGGTTCATCGTTAAAATGGTAATTCTGTCAGAAACGGCAAAGTACTTGGAAGAACAGTTGAAAAGAACGGACAGTATCTTGAGAGGAGGATATAGGATAAACATAAACAAAAGCAAAACAAGGGTAAAGGAATGTAGTCGAATTACTTCAGGAGATGTTTAGGGATTTATATCAGGAAACGAGACACGTAAAGTAGTAGATGAGTTTTGCAGTAAAATAACCGATGATGGTTTAAGTAGGGAGGATATAAACTAGACTGGCAACGGCAAGGAAACTGTTTCTGATGAAGAGAAATTTGTTAACATCGAATATGGATTTAAGTCTCAGGAAGTTTTTTTGAAAGTATTTGTATGGAGTGTAGCCTTGTATGTAAGTGAAACATGGACGACAAATATTTTGGACAAGGAGAAAATAGAGGATTTTGAAATGTGATGCTACTCAAGAATGCTGAAGTTTAGACAGATAATAAGGAGGTACTAAACAGAAGTGGAGAGAAAATAAATTTGTGTCACAATCTGGTTAGAAGAGGGAATCGGTTGATACGACACACTCTAAGACATAAAGGGATCACCAGCTTAGTATTGGAGGGAAGTGTAGGAGGTAAAAGTAGTAGAGGGAGACCAAGAGATGAATACAGTAAGCAGATTCAGTAGGAAGTTGGTTGCAGTAGTTATTCAGAGATGAAGAGGCTTGCACAGGGTAGAGTTGCGTGGAGAGCTGCATCAAACCAGTCTTCCGACTGAATGAAGACTCTACAACACAAAAACCATTGCGTGATCACCAAAAATGTTCAAACGACGCCAAGGGGTTCGAGTCTCCTACTTTGAGAAGTACTATTGTAGATCTGTTTGTGTACGTATTTATTGTACTTTTATACTCTACACTACAGGATAGAGTACCTGATGTTAATGTTGTTAAACAGTCGCCTGAATATTATGCTTATGTAGCTTCGAAATGCATAGCTTGTAAAACTAAAATCAATTAATGCAGGTGATGGAAAAATAAGGGAATCGATTTTCGTGGACCCGACGTGTCTAGCGGCTGAGTTAATGCGAAAGCTACTTCGGTGTAGGAATATCAGCGGAGTAGTGCTGGTAGGAATACAGAAATGTGGACGAGTCATCCATTCACTGTCACGCGGTGTTTGTACTTGGCTTTTGATGTTTAGATAAGTAATTAATACATAACACGAGGCTGTGATCGTGTCTGAACTGCTGGTTTTTTTTTCGGCTTTGTTGTCGTCTGGTAATATGTGTACCAGTTCAGTAGTCGTCTCCACGCCGTCGGTTGCTGCAAGTGTCGACTCGGCTGTCGTGTCACGTTCCAGACTTGTACGCGCACATAGTTATGGAACTAACCGAACGAAAACAATCGTTTCAGCAGGTTGTAGTTTTTACGTGTCCCTTAGACTTTTCATCTATTCTTTTGAGTGAAACCGGTCTGTGGGAGGTACTAAATGAAAACGGTCGACACGCTCGCTTTATCCCCGGGACATTCAGTTCTGGGCTGAAACATTCGGTCGTTTTGCAGTTGTTAAATCATTATTGTTGACTGCACTGTGTTGTCACTTGTCATCACTTTTATTGTCGTTCCGATATTTGCTTTTTACTGAGTACCAATAACTAGTTTTTAGTTCAGTTTTTCGTCCGCGTTTATGAATAGGCGTTTACTTAACAGTGAACCTAGTCTGGATCAAAACGCCGAAACGCTCATCGGCGTGAGACTGGAATAAACCATACGACTGGATAAGAAGTGATCCACAAGATAAATTCATTGCAGTATACAATGTCGGTGAGGATGATTCACATTGAGAAACATATTAAATAAAGAAATTCAAAGAAAATTAATTATGACAAGTACTTTTTGCGAAAAAAACTTGAGACAGTTGACAGTATATGCTTAAAAAGCAAGTGATTATGTCAAGCATCTACTAAAGAAATATCTTATATACTTTCTGTTCACGACCTCAAAATTTACCGTATCTAAAGAGAAATATCTGTGATGGCTACAAACCAGCGGGAAGAGACAGGGCTTCAACAAATTTAAATGAAAAGTAATTATGCATTTATTTAAACATAAATTTATAATATAGCACCAGATGTCATTAACCTTTTAAAACAATTAAGAATCCGTATTTAAAGCTAAAAGTACAAGAAATTCGCATTTAAGTAAATAAAGACGCGAATTTTAAAAATACTTCAGTTTTAGAAATACAGTTTTTATTCGCCTCTCCCTGAAAAAAGATAAGTTTATTTGGTTCTAAAAAAAGTTGGTAACCCTATTCATGCTTCTTGTATAACCGGAAAAACACGAATATGTAAGTGAAGTCACTAAAATTTTGACATTCGTATAGGTAACGTAACTGAGAGGACGTGAGTTTTTTGGTTGTCTCACATGAAGTGAAACCACTCAAAACGAGAGTGAAAGCATTCGTATAACTGACACTGACGTTTCATTCGACTGTAAAAAAAAAAAAAAAAACCGACTAGCCAATCGGCTGTTAAAACCAGTCGGTTGTCCTGTCACTACGCGCAACTCACGAGGGATTCGTTGTTGGCCGCAGGGAGGCCGTGGGCCTGCGGTGGTTCTCCTGAGAGCAGGTGAACGTCCCTAAGCAGCGCGCCTCTTAGGCGTAGAGATCCCGAAACTTCAGTTTTTTTTTTAGGATGTTTTTCCGTTCTTTCTCGGTCTAGATGAGCGGAGAAAATCTCAAAAAGACACGTCATTGCCTCATGCGAGAGTGGTTTGAAAAGTTCTCGGAATGGAAACGTTCTCGGAATGGAATAGAAAAAAGTAATTACTTCACTGAAACTTTTATGTAGGTCTAACGATGTTCCAGTGCCTTGATCCCATCTGGAAAATGAGTTTCCTCGAGACCTGCGAAAATAGTTGTGAACTCGGGCTATCAGTTCTTCGTTTGAAGAAAAATATTCAGTTTTCGGAAGAGATGGAAGTCTGACAGAGCCATATCAGGTGATTAAGGTGGGCGTGGCAACAGTTCATACCTTAGTTCGTGTAATTTTGTCATGACGACGGCACATGTGTGACGAGCGCGCATTGTCTTGATGGTAGATGACTTTCTTCCTTGCTAAACCTGGCCTTACTTCGCGTATCTTTCGTTGCAATCTGCCCAGGAGGTTAGCATTGTATTCTCCAGTAATTGTTTCCCCAGTGGGCAGATAATCTACAAACAGAATTCCCTTCGCTTCCCAGAACACTGAGGCCATGATCTTTCCCGCCGAAGGAATAGTCTTTGCTTTTTTCGGTGGCGGAGAATCAGCATGTTTCCACTGCCTTGACTGCTGTTTTGTCTCTAGCATATAGTAGTGCGCCCAAGTTTCATCTGTGGTCACAAACCTAATTTTGTTCGTTTCTCTTAAAAAGGACGAAGCATTGTTTGATGTGTCCATTCTCATGCGTTTTTGATCGAGCCTCAAGAGTCGCGGCACCCGTCTTGCAGATAATTTTTTTAATTTCTAATTCTTCAGTTAAAATGTGATATACCCTTTGAGATGACATCTGGTAAGCGTGAGCAATTTCACGCACTTTCAATCGGCGATCCTCCGTGACCATTTTGTGCACTTTTGCAATGATTTCTGGAGTAGTGACACATCTTGGCCGACCACTGCGCGGATCATCATCTAAGCTCTCCCGACCTGATCTAAATTCATTTAGTCGCTGGGCACGGAGGGTGAGGTCATCAGAAGGCGGTTAGGCGGAGCTCCACGAACAGCGGTCGGGAACACCGTCCACGGCTGTCATACCTGACATGTTGAAGCGGACTGATGTTATCGTGCGCGAGGACAGACGCATTATTACTTCGGCAGTTGGCGATGCATCTATCAGTCAGCAAAGGAAGTGTGAATGCAGTTATCCGCACTCTTGGATATTCAAAAGTGTGTGCATGATGGGTCCTGCAGTGTCTGACAGTGGATCACAAATCGCACAGAAAAAGCATTGAAGCGTTTTGAAGCTGAGAGGAAGTCTTTCTGTCCCAGATTGTGACAAGTGATGAAAGCTGGGTTCACCATTTTGAGCCCAAAACAACAGTCGGTGGAATGGCGCCATTCCCACTCCCCACAGAAGAAAAAAATTCAAAGCAACTGCTTCTGCCGGTAAAGTAATGATCACCGTGTTCTGGGTCGCGAAGGTGCGATTCTCATTACTGTGATGCCAATCGGCGGTACCATTCATTTAGAAGCATGTGTCAACACTTTAACAAAATTCAAGACGCGCTTCCAGCGATAGAGATGTTTTGCTTCAACACGATAACGCTCGGCCCCCCACAAGTCTGAGGACTGCTGAACACATCAGAAAACAGGGTTGGACAGTGTTACCCCGTCCACCCTGCAGCCCTCACCTAACCCCCTCGGACTTCCACTTGTGTGGCCATTAAAGAATGCCATTCGTGGAAGACATTTTTAGGACCATGAGGAGGTGATTCACACAGTGAAGCACTGCTCCGCCACCAGGACAATGATCTGTACCGACAGGGTATTCACTCCCTTGCTTCGCGCTGGGGGAAGACCTTAGAATGGGGTGGAGATTACGTAGAAAAATAGGGTATGTAGATGAAACACCATTCTTTCGTGTGTGCGTGTGTGTGTGTGATTCTCATTATATTCAGTAAAGAATTGTTGAAGAAAAATATTGTGGTACAGTACTTTCTGGGCAACCCTTGTACATGCACACCTCGTATTATTTTTATCTACTGGCACGGTATCTAGAACGCGATAGTGTGCCGTAAAAACGGTTATTTCAAGTGTTGTGCCGGCCGCTGTGGCCGAGCGGTTATAGGCGCTTCAATCTGAAATCGCGCTGCTGCTGCTGCTGCTGCTGCTGGTGCTGCTGCGGTCACAGGTTCGAATCCCGCCTCGGGCATGGATGTGTGTGATGTCCTTAGGTTGGTTAGCTTTAAGTAGTTCTAAGTCTAGGGGACTGATCACCTCAGATGTTAAGTCCCACTGAGTGCTTAGAGCCATTTGAACCATTTCATGTGTTGTACGAAGTTGTAATGGGCAGTCGAACCAGATTATTTGTCTTATTTTCAAGTTAGATATCTACTGTCCATACCAAAATAAATTAAAAATGCAATTTTACATTTACTTTTGTACTGTTCATGCCACCTTAACATGTGTGGTGGAGAGCAGTTTCAAACTCTTTCCAGTTTCATTCGGTAATGATGTGTGAGAAGAAAGACTTTCAGCAAGCCTCCGTACGAAATCTAATTTCTCTGGTTTTTACGTCGCGATCACCCTATGTGAGACTCGTGGGAGAATGAGCTCCTGCAGTCGCCGTAAAACACGTCCCGACCGGCGTGGACGATTTTGAAATCTCTAACAGCGCGACAGAGACTGCCGTCCACTAGATTTTGCATTTACTGTGAAAAGAGTCGACTGAGAAAATATGAAATCCGTATTCGACATCGTAACAGCGGACGAAACTTGGATGTACTCGAAAGAAATATTGACTGGTATTTATTTGGCACGACTCATTGACGAAATCGGGAAAAACTATAGAAAAAATCGCATCATTCTTCATCTTCACAATGCCATCTATTACAGAGGCCGTAAAACTATGATTATATGATGTGAAAAAATGTGGAACTAACGTCTCACTGCCCGTACTCACATGACTTATCGTCTAACGATTTCTCTTTGTTCCCTTGTTGTTGTTGTTGTTGTTGTCGTCGTCGTCGTCGTCGTCGTCGTCGTCGTCGTCAGTCCTGAGACTGGTTTGATGCAGCTCTCCATGCTACTCTATCGTGTGCAAACTTCATCTCCCAGTACCTACTGCAACCTACATCCTTCTGAATCTGCTTAGTGTATTCATCTCTTGGTCTCCCTCTACGATTTTAACTTCCAAACGCTGCCCTCCAGTACTAAATTGGTGATCCCTTGATGCCTCAGAAGATGTTCTACCAACTGATATCTGTGGCAAGAAATACGTGGGAGGTAACGAAAATAAGTGGAGTGCGATTTTCATTACCTCAAGGGGCTCTTCAGTGGTCCAGGGACTGGCAGCTTGCCCCGAGCATAAATAAGTGTAACGCAACGTAAAATGTAAACTCCACCCACAGGATATGGCGGGCCCGTCGGTACCGACCGACCATCACGTCATCCTCCGTCAGTGACATCATTGGATTCAGTATGGAGGGGCGTGGCCACAGCTCACCACTCTCCCGGCCGTTGTCAGTTCTCGTGGGTTGGAGTCGCTGTTACTTGATCATTAGTTCGTGAATCGGCATTAGGAACTTCACTGCACCCCTTTCCAGTTCTCCCACCATGGAAAAATCCCTGGCAGCTACACTGTTAGCTATTGGCGACAAATTATTGGAAACAGTAACTGCTGTAAAATATCTAGGAGTGACCGTCTGGGGAGACCTAAAGCGAAATGATCTCGTGAAACAAATACAGCAGTAGGAAAATCGGACCCATATTGAGTTTCATGGGAAGAATCAGATGGAAATGTAATTCTTCCACGAAAGAAGTGGCACAAAACACTAGTTTTAACGGACTCTTGAGCCTTGTCTATCAGTCTTGGACCTGTATGAACCATCGTTAAAAGGCGAGACAGAGAACATCCCGGTGAGCGGCGCGTTTTGCCACGGCGTGGCTCAGGCAAGTGCGAGAGCGTTACGGGGACACTGGACGAACTCCACTGTCCGACGCTGCGAGGCAGGTGTTATGCATCACAAAGAGGTTTGCTGTTGAAATTGTGAGTGTGGACTTCCCGGGAAGATCGGGCAATATATTACTTCCTCCGTTAAAAGTCTCCCCAAATGACCACAACGAGAAAATCGGAGAAATTACCAGCTAATAGGGATGTAGAACGACGATGTGAATGGAATGAGAAATGAGGGAAAAGATATTAGTACTAGAAGTTGCCCCCGCTGCGTTGTAGATGGAGATGTAGAATGCTTCCAAAACCAGCATCAGAGGGGTAAACACGTTCGACATCTACATACATAGTCCTCAATCCACCATACGGTGCGTGGCGGAGGGTACCTCGTACCACAACTAGCATCTTCTCTCCCTGTTCTACTCCCAAACAGAACGAGAGAAAAATGACTGCCTATATGCCTCTGTACGATCCCTAATCTCTCTTATCTTTGTGGTCTTCCCACGGAATGTAAGTTGGCGGCAGTAAAATTGTACTGCAGTCAGCCTCAAATGCTAGTTCTCTAAATTTCCTCGGTAGCGATTCACGAAAAGAACGCCCCGTTTCCTCTAGAGACTCCCACCCGAGTTCCTGAAGTATTTCCGTAACACTGGCGTGATGATCAAACCTACCAGTAACAAATCTAGCAGCCCGCCTCTGAATTGATTCTACGTCCTCCCTCAATCCGACCTGATAGGGATCCCAAACGCTCGATCAGTACTCACGAATAGGTCGTATTAGTGTTTCATAAGCGGTCTCCTGTACAGATGAACCACATCTTCCCAAAATTCTACCAATGAACCGAAGACGACTATCCGACTTCCCCACAACTGCCATTACATGCTTGTCCCACTTCATATCACTCTGCAATGTTACGCCCAAATATTTAATCGACGTGACTGTGTCAAGCGCTACACTACTAATGGAGTATTCAAACATTACGGGATTCTTTTTCCTATTCATCTGCTTTAATTTACATTTATCTATATTTAGAGTTAGCTGTCATTCTTTACACCAATCACAAATCCTGTCCAAGTCATCTTGTATCCTCCTACAGTGACTCAACGACGACACCTTCCCGTACATCTCAGCATCATCAGCAAAGAGCCGCACATTGCTATCCACCCTATCCAAAAGATCATTTATGTAGATAGAAAACAACAGCGGACCTGCCACACTTCCCTGGGGCACTCCAGATGATACCCTCACCTCCGATGAACACGCACCATCGAGGACAACGTACTGGGTTCCATTACTTAGGAAGTCTTCGAGCCACTCACATACTTGGGAACCAATCCCATATGCTCGTACCTTAGTTAGGAGTCTGCAGTGTTACCAGAGTTGATTTGAACCTCGCGAAAATATGTAAGTTGTAAAGATGAATGTTTTGAGAAATAAAATTATTTGCATCAAAAAATGGTTTTCCTTTATTGTTTCTGTAAAAAACGTAAAAGGCGACTCTCGAAGGAGCTAGGAAAATGGAAGTCACGCCATCTGCTGTACTTGTTAATAGGGCTGAGAGGCACACCTGCCGTCACGCCTACTTTGGTTGAGTGGCCTACTCTGGCACAAAATGCAGAAAAATCTCTCGAGACAAAAATGTTGTATTGAGGGCTCGTTTCAACCGTACTAATTAATGTTTCGCTGTTTTGGAATTTTGGAGATAATTTCGCCTTCTACATTTTTCGAGACGATTTATTCCTGTCAGTTTATCTAAACCGTATTCCATCCGAAAAGGACGGACGTGCCGTTTACGAGGAAAAGGGAGTATAAAGGTGGGTTGGAAGCACCCTGCGTGTTCACACACACACACACACACACACACACACACACACACACACACACACACACACAACCACGCGCGCGCGCGCGCGCGCGCGGCACTGGCTCTGTTGGACACAAATTGAGTACAATCCCCTCTCCCCCTCCAACAGAGCCGTGGCATAGCTTTGCGGCGTCCCCGTGGGGAGCTACTAAACGTTACTGCATAGTGTGGGGCAGCGCTACAGGCAGTAACGATTAAAATCAACAAGTTACGGCTGTGGCTGGCTGGGGAGAACTAGAACGGCTGCAGCTCGCGTGGCGTGGCGCCCTGCTAGCGCCATAGTGGAGCAACGTATAAACAGTGCAGCAGATGCATGACGCGGCAGGTCATTAAGGCGGCTGCTTTGAATGCCAGCACGGATAGCCAGCAATCTGTGGTGCGGTGAGCGCGTGACTGACAGGGGGACGCTACGACGTTTGGAACGCGGATTTACGGCAAACTTCGTACACTCGTAGTACTCCATTAGGACAACAGAATGCAGTAGCGCGTACTTCTCAAGCGTTATTGAGAAAATCGCAAGATAATTTCGATCGTCAAATATATACAACTGTGCGTGGCCGTTTTTACGAGGAAGCGCCGGCAGCCGAGTGGTTAGCGTCCAAGCCCCGTAATCGCTGGGTCGCTGGATCGAGTCCCGCTCGTCAGTTTTCTTTTATTTCTAACAGTGTAATTTTTTTTTGCTACTTATATTACAGTTGTTGTAATGGGAAAAATACGTGTAATCGGATGAGCTTTTGTTAAATTTACAATGTTATTCGGCAGTCTACAAATTTTAATTATCACATATAATATACATAACTACCGACTAATAAACGGCCAAACGCATAAAGTGATACTGGAAAGTGTGTGGTTGTCCGTGTCTTCAAAAGTGTTCGTATTTAATCGAAAGAGAATGAGAAATTGCTTCTCGTGAAGACGCTATTAAAATACACTCGACACTGCATGACCAATGATCAGCGCCGATACTTAAGGAAATGCTGCGTTATGCATGGTTTGCTTCCAAATTATCGGCTGCAAGAGAGGTTTTTGAAAATGTTAACGATGTTTGTTTTTCCATGGAAAACCTCCAAACACCTTGCGTGTGCGGAAACATAGCATTTATTCAATGCAGCTGGTGCCGTTTAACTTCGTTTTCCATGTATTTTACGAAAAATACAATCCCACAACTTGTAATCGTAATGTCGAAAGCGACGATTAATCGTACATCTTCCCAAAGCCGTCTGTGCCGGTCAAAACTTGGAGGTAAGAAACCGTTTCGGGCTCCTTCCAGGTGTAAGGGATTTCTCAAATCACGGACAAGCATACATTTTCAGTATCACTTTATGCGTTTGGCCGTTTATCAGTCGGTAGTTATGAATATTATATTATATGTCGTAATTAACATTTGGAGACTGCCAAATAACATCGTAAATTTAATAAAAGTTCATCCGATTACATGTATTTTGCCCATTACAACAACTGTAATATAAAACTTCCTGGCAGATTAAAACTGTGTGCCCGACCGAGACTCGAACTCGGGACCTTTGCCTTTCGCGGACAAGTGCTCTACCAACTAAGCTACCGAAGCACGACTCACGTCCGGTACTCACAGCTTTACTTCTGCCAGTATCTCGTCTCCTACCTTGCAAACTTTACAGAAGCTCTCCTGCGAACCTTGCAGAGCTCAGTTGGTAGAGCACTTGCCCGCGAAAGGCAAAGGTCCCGAGTTCGAGTCTCGGTCGGGCACGCAGTTTTAATCTGCCAGGAAGTTTCATATCAGCGCACACTCCGCTGCAGAGTGAAAATTTCATTCTGGGAACTGTAATATAAATAGCAAAGAAAATGACACTGTTAGAAGTAAAAGAAAACTGACGAGCAGGACTCGATCCAGCGACCCAGCGATTACGGGGCTTGAACGCTAACCACTCGGCTGCCGGCGCTTCCTGGTAAAAACGGCCACGCACAGGTGTACATATTTGACCATCGAATAACGCTTGAGAAGTACGCTCTACTGATTACACATTTTGTTGTCCTAATGGAGTACTACGAGTGTACGAAGTCTGCAGTAAATCCGCGTTCCAAGCGTCGTGGCCTCCCGAGACCCTTACTGCAGTGCGCTGAGCTGAAGAGTCGACAATGTTTCGGGCGTGGTCGTTAAGTCCTGTGGCGGAGCTTCAGTGTCTCACCAGTGAGGCACAAAAATAGCTCTCGCCTGTAATCATTGGCTTGTGCAGCAGTTCGCACTGACACTCATTGCGCTAGTATTCAGTCATACATCCTGCTCCGTCACGGAGGAGAGCATTTCAAGCAACTGTATGTTTCTTTGCACTGGCTCTATTTGTTTGCATCAAGCAACTGTATGTTGCTTTACACTGGCCCTGTTATCTGTTTGTATACTGCTGAAGTCAAGATTTGTTTAATATAAACATCAAAGTTGTTCGGAATTTACATCTCTTGAGTCCAAATTTTCTGATAAAGTTTAGGAGTGACTAATAATGTAGTCGTTTACTTTTCGATTTTCTACCGGCTGTCTGCCGGCAACCTGCCAAAGACTTTAGCTCCAGAATATAAAACTCCATTCTGAATCCAAGACGAGGATGCAAAGTCCTCGTGGAAATTAGTTCCAATTTTATTACTGTCGTTGAGAGTTGCGGAGTTCATTCTAAATTCACTCTTGCTATTAAACTCAAACATAATTAAGGAGTAAACATATTGATACGCAAGGGTGAGAATCCCAAGGTCCCTTGAAGAGACTTCTGCAACCATGTTAGGTTATCAACTTTACGCTGTCTTCCTATTGCGCTCTTCTGTAGAATAAAAACTTAGCTGCTAGTAAGCAGAGCTCCTGACAGTGTTGCCTCGTACGCAGTCTGTAACATTGAGTTAAAATACTGGCGTAATTAAAAAGAAAATTTTCCTAGGCTTTCCAGTTAAGTTTAGTGATCAGATTCCTCTGTGAAAAAGGGCTAAAGAGGCTCGAAGATGAACCATAGATTTTTTTCATCAATTTGGGGTTCAAATAGTAATCCATGCAAGGTGTCTTTCAGAATCTGAAAAACATGAGACAAGCAGATCTGCTGTGTTTTTTAACGTAAACTGCGTGTTCTTTATGGCTCTCGTAGAATCTGGGGACATTACTAACATAAGGGGTGTAGACTACTTCTAGTTTCGAAACTGTGCTCTTCCATTGAAATCCCTTCCAACACGGCAGACTGAGCGCTGTATATTTTTCCCAGAATGAATTTTCACTCTGAAGCGGAGTGTGCGCTGATTTTAAACTACCTGGCAGATTAAAACTGTGTACCTGACTAGGGGACCTTGGACCTTTGCCAGTCTCTAGAAACTGATCTATTCAATCACAAGTCACGACTCGCTCTCACAGCATTGCTTTTGCCAGTACGTCGTTCCATACCTTCCGAACTTCTCAGGCGTTGTCCTTTGCGGGAGTTGCGGAGATGTGTGTGCGCACACGTTGAGCGTTGCAGGAAAGTTTGTGGACTTGCACGAAACAAGCCTTTACTTATAGAGACGTGTGAACACGAAAGTGTGAACTTATGCTTGTCCATAATTCACTGGTGTTTCTTTTCATTTTATTTTGTATTGCTTATGAAGAGAGCACTCATTGTGAACGTTTTCTGACGCCATCTACTCGCCATTCATTAGGTTATCTTCACCGACTTAGCTGTCTTTTACAACCGAAACAGAAAACTTTCTTGGCGAATCTACCATCCATTGCCCTGGCCACCTGTCCCGTGTATCACCGCACTTCCTTCGTTTGCAGTCATAATCAGGCATCAGGCCTTTGACTCAGTTGTGTCTCCTGCTCCGATCTTCTGTTTCCCTGTTATCCCTAGAAATTCCCACATCCTTACCTTCATGGGTCGCTAAGAAACTGTTAGTTCTGACGTACTTCTCGTATTAAAAAGTTCTGCCTCTTAACACATTTTGAAACTAGTAATAATGTGTGTGTGTGTGTGTGTGTGTGTGTGTGTGTGTGTGTGTGTGTGTGTGTGCGACACAAAGAGAGAGAGAGAGAGAGGGAGAGAGAGAATTAAATCGCTGGGGACACGGTAAGGATGAGGACAGTATCAAAAAGTGCTGTTGCACGAGCGGTTCTGGGGCACATTTTCAGTTGTGTAGCGCTGCAGGAACAGGTCCAATTATGAACACGAAAATAGAAATGCGGGTGAGCCGTTATGTGCAGCATAGTGAATGCATCATTGCAGCCGAGATAGATGAAAGCCCACCTCCGACCACATCTGTACAAGTTTAATTGCCTGATAGATCATAATATAAAGACACTGAATAAATGAATGACGAACAAAACAAATAATTTAGATTGTTAAGGGAAACGAAAATTTGTAATTTTGTGTGTGTGTGTGGGGGGGGGGGGGGGGGGGAGGTGATGAAACTGGAATTCAATAGTAGGAAAAGGAAGATATTGCCTCGGGAAAGGAATGAAAGGGTGAGCCGTCTGGTATAATTTCGCACAAAGCGTTGCTAATACTTGGTTCAGAGAGCTTGAAAGAAGGTTGTGTACATGGAAGGGAAGGTTTTGTATAGCTTGTAAAATGTAAACTTTCACAGCCGAAAAAGCCTCAGTTAGTAAAATGTTCCGGACTATTACGGCGTGGTCGAATGGCTTTCACCTTAAAACCTTGTATAGATTATACCCTGAATAGCAAAAGAAACTGGTACAACTGCCTAATATCGTGTAGCGCCCCCGCGAGCATGCTGAAGTGCCGCAACACGACGTGGCATGGACTCGGCTAATGTCTGACTTAGTACTGGAGGGAACTGACACCATGAATCCTGCAGGGCTGTCCATAAATCCGTAAGAGTACGAGGGGGGTGGAGATATAGTCTGAACAGCACGGCGCAAGGCATCCCAGATATGCTCAATAATGCTCATGTCTGGGGGTTTGGTGGCCAGCGGAAGTGTTTAAACTTAGAAGAGTGTTCGTGGAGCCACTCTGTAGCAATCCTGGACTTGTGGTGTGTCGCATTGTTCTGCTGGAATTGCCGAAGTCCGTCTGAATGCACAATGGACATGAATAGGAGCAGATGATCACACAGGATGGTTACGTGTGTGTCACCTGTTAATAGTCGGGGTCCCATATCACTCCAACTGCACACGCGCCACACCATTACTGAGCCTCCACCACCTTGAACAGTCCCTTCCCTTCTGACATGCAAGGTCATGGATTCATTAAGTTGTCTCCATACCCGTACACGTCCATCCACTCGATACAATTTGAAACGAGACTTGTCCAACCAGAGAACATGTTTCCAGTCATCGACAGTTCAATGTCGGTGTTGAAGGGCCCAGACGAGGCGCAAAACTTTGTGTCGTGCAGTCATCAAGGGTACACGAATGGGCCTTCGGCTCCGAAAGCCCATATTGATGATGTTTCGTTGAATGGCTCGCACGCTGACGCTTGTTGATGGCCCAGCATTGAAATCTGCAGCAGTTTGCGGAAGGGTTGCACTTCTGTCACGATGAACGGTTCTCTTCAGTCGTCGTTGAACCCTTCTTGTAGGACCTTCTTCCGGCCGCAGCAGTATCGGAGATTTGATGTTTTACGGGATTCTCGAAATTCACGGTATACTCGTGAAATGGTCTTACGGGGAAATCCCCAGTTAGGCGCTACCTCAGAGTTGCTCTGTCCCGTAGCTCGTGCGCCAACTATAAAACCATGTTCAAATTCACTTAAATCTTGATAATCTACCATTGTAACAGCAGTAACCGATCTAACAACTGCGCCAGACACATTTTGTTTTATATAGGCGTTGCCGACCGCAGCGCCCTGTTCTGTCTATTTACATATCTATGTATTTGAATGCTTATGCCCATACCAGTTTCTTTGGTGCTTCAGTGTATAATCGCAATACAGAGATTTCGAAACAAGCTTCTAAACTGCAAATTATTTCCAGGGACAGATGTAGACTCGGACAATAATTTATTGGCTATGAGCAGCAGATTAAAATGAAGAAATAACAGACACGTAGAAAGTGAAGAGAGATGGGTCTGTATGAATTGAAAGATCCAGAGATCTTAACTGTTGTTGAAAGTTGAAAGATCCAGAGATCGTTAAGAGTTTCAAAGTGTAAAAATGCAGCAAATGAAACAGACAAAAGGGAATACAGATGAAACTGATAGAAAAGTGCGAAATGGCAAAGCAAGAATGACTAATGGAGAAATGCAAAACTGTAGAAGCACGCATATCTATGGAAAACATAGATGCTGCCAATAGTAAAACGAAGAAATTCTTTGGAGAAAATAGAAGCAGCTTGTAAATATCGAGACTCATACAGTTGACCATTATTAAGCCAAGACAGAACTCCTGAAAGGTGAAAGGAATACATGGAAGAGCTACACAAACGGAAAAGAATTGAAAACTGTGTTGTGGTAAGAGAGGAGGAAGAATATGAGGAGGAAATGGGCGATACGATAGTGCAAGAAAAATGCGCCAGAACACCGAAAGACCCAAGGGCTCCTGTAGACGATCCAACAATCTGTCAACCTTCACGTGTTTGTCACATTATTAAAGTGTGCTGCTAGTTCGACGGAGTTGTCAAACGCTGACTGATAGAAATGTTTATTAACATTCGATTTGACAAACAAGTTTGAGCGTTGTGCATATTTTTGTCAAATAGTAGCCAGTTGCTTGCCGGATTATTGTATATAGCTTGTAGATCTGGCAGTGTAGCAGATTTCTAGAATTTAAACTTCATATCATGCATTGTGTCTCGTACATTACCCACTAAGCCAAAATATTTCGTGAGACGATAGGCACAGCAAAGACAGCTGCTTCAACAGTGGGTAGACGACATACCTCAAAATTATTTAGGTGCTTGGGAGAGCTAGCCTTTATGAAACTATTCCACATGGAATGAAGGATTTAAGAGACAGGCGAAATACATTCAGACTTTCAAGAAGTAGGTATATAGCAAATCTTAACTCCACAAAGAGACACGTGCTGACGTGTGAATATTACCGAACTATCAACTTCAGACGAATTATTTACAGAGAAGTGGAGAAACTAGAGAGGCCGACCTCGGTGAAGACCAGTTTGGGGTCCGGCGAAATGTAAAAATATCCGAAGCAATACTGATACAGGTTATCTTAGTTGAAGAAAGGCAAACCTACATTTATAGTATTTTTTACGGTGGTGACTGGATAGCACCCTCTGAAACTTCGGAAGGTAGCAAGGATAGAATGCAGAGAACGAAATATTATTGACGACTTTCACAGGAACCAGCCGTCAAGGATTCGTCAGTTTGATAATATAGGGCAGTTTGAGAGATAAAGCGTACAGAGGGAGACAGAGATATGATTACTTTAAGCAAGTTCAAAGAGGTGTAGGCTGCAGTAATTACGCAGAGATGAAGAGACTTGTGCTGTTTAGCATGGAGAGCTGGGTCAAACCATTCATCGGAACAATAACAACATAGCAGTACACGGGTCCAAACTGACACTCCAAAACGTCGACAGGTTGGGACGCATACAGCTCACTCAGTGTAACTGAGCGAAGATGCTTGAAATGAATGGCCACCGCTGACGTCCATTAAACGCTGTGAGCGATTTATCAAACTGAGAGGCACGCGTAACAGCTCTGGCTGGAGACTGCTGGAAACGTTCTTCCAAAGCGTGGGTCTTATCTCAGTACTCGTGACCCGCCAACCTGCCCTGTGGGTCCAAAACGAGAGAATGCTTCAGATTTCTCCTTCTACGGATTTCGCATTGTCCACGTTTCACTTAAATGCAATAATGTAGTCTAGATGTACACTCTTAGGAACTCTATCGTCATAGGCTTAGTTGCTATTAAATAAAAACTTATTAAAAGTATAGGGTGAGAATAATAACCGTTCTTTACCACACACCATAGAAGCTGGTTTTATTTTACACACGACCGGTTTCGAGCTTGTGCACATCTTCAGGTGGATTACATTCGTGTACATGGTTCCATACTATTTGTAGGTGATCTCTGTGTAAATCAGAAACAGGTAATGTGATGATGACTGTATAGACACAAATGAAACATTTGGAAGTGGCAAAGTGACAAGTGTTGTAAAACATAGTAACAGTTAGTATAGCTGGTGTATCCATATTGTTTTCAGATTACATTTACCACTTCTTTTTTAGAAAACTATTACGTTTTTTACCGCCGCGCGACATTAGCCGAGCGGTCTGGGGCGTTGCAGTCATGTACTGTGCGGCTGGTGCCGGCGGAGGTTCGAGTCCTCCCTCGGGCATGGGAGTGTGTGTGTTTGTCCTTAGGATAATTTGAGTTAAGTAGTGTGTAAGCTTAGGGACTGATGACCCTAGCAGTTAAGTCCCATAAGGTTTCGCACACATTTGAACATTTTGAACGTTTTTTACACCTTAACTGTATACCAATCACCATGCTAATCATTGCTGCTTCCATATTATGTCTTTTACAAAGAAGTGCACTTCATACGTTAGTAACTTCGAAGCACATACACTCACAATATCCAACATGTTTACGTTCGAAAATAGAGGTTATGGTTAAGGAAACTAGGTGAAAGAAGTACAGAGATGTTACACGTACAGGTACATAAGACTTTACAAATTATGAAAATGAAATTGGTGCATGATTGTGGAACCACACTGTTACCAAAGAAAAGGAAATGAGTCTTCTAGAAGAGCTCGAAATTTGCGTCCGTAGTTCCAAATCACCGCACCTATTTCTCATTCAACAAGTAGACTTTGAGAATAAGTCGTTTCTGCACATCTTTAATGAAATATTTAAAAAATCAAAAACTGTAACTCATGGCCTCCTCACAATTTGCAATTTTCTGGAGGAAAAAAGATGATGTCCACGTTTTTTACCTTACATAATTTGCCAGCAATCATTCTATATAAATGACAGTTGGTTCCAAAATCAAACAACAGTTTCTTGTAAGTACTATTGCGTTTTGCAACCCATGTCGATTTGTCACTTCCAAATGTTTCATTTGTGTCTATATAGTCATCATCACTTTTTTTGTTTTTGTTTAAACAGTGATCTCCTGCAGTGAGTATCAAAACGTTTACACAGATGTAAGCCACCTGAAGGTGTGCCCAAGCCTGCATCCGGTCATGTCTTAAATAAAATCATTGGTAGTGGTTATTATTGCACACTCTATAAAGGAACAGTCACTTGAGTTCAACTGCATCCATTATGGATAAAATACGTTAAAAATATTTCTGCATGGTTGTAGCATTGCTGAATAATATTTCTATTATTTCATTTATTTCTCAGTTTCATATCAATATCTGATGACAATAGAGGGCCTTAATTAATGAGTGTGTGAGATATTGCAGGGCACTCTAACTTCTGATTCGGTGTAGGGAATACTATCTACTGCGATTTGACTTCATACATTGTGATAATTGGTGGGCAGCAGTTTATGGTCTTGTTTGCGTGCTCTAGGGAAGTAAATACAGTAAGCTTTAATTGCGTTCAAAGGAACAGAGTGCCGATATAGACTGCAGTAAAAGCACGGTGTTGGTGGGCCGACAGAGCCCTTTTTTTTCTGAGGAACGATGAAGAAACATTTCCAGACGGCTGTATGCAGTGGTCGCATTGTGCAAAACACATTAGCTTTGGCGCCAGACAGGGGGCAGACGTCCAGGTATACGGCCTAGCGCCGAAAAGTCGCTGACAGCGCGTTGTAGTCAGAGAATAAAGCACAGGATGGGCCCTTGTTAAAGAGCAAACCGCCAAAAGAAATGTAAACGTTCTGCAAATGTCTGTGGGATAGGGAGACTGGTGTCCAGACGTCCAGACTCTGTTTCAAAAGATGTTTGTAAGAGCATGAAGCTTTTTTACGAGTTTGTGACCATTCTTTGCAAACTTTGAACTGGACACAACAGGGGAGATAACAAGCTGTTTATGGAGGGCTGTGCTTTCACCCTGTATTGTGTGGAAAAGGCCGCAAAGCTGAATTTTTCCCGTTTTCTGCCAATTAACTTTAAAGTCTCTGATTGGTCAAATCGGTTTGCAGTGCAAAGACCATTCTCCGAGCATAGAGTGCCGGGCCCCAGCTCGTGATTGGCTTATGTGAAAGTGGGGGAAGTCAAAAAGAGAAAGGTGCTTTTGGAACTGGGCTGAGGAGGAAAGGAGAAAGGAAGAAAGATCACTCTAGTACAAGTCTCTTGTACTGGCGATTCGCTAGTAAAGAGCTGCAGGTCTCTCCCTAAACGGTGAGACTTTCGTCCTTTGCTAGGGTGCGACTTAGAGCCTGTGCCAATCACCTTCTGAACCATCAGAGGTACAGCGTATATCATCACGGTGACAACGAGTGACGCGTGCGTGTCCAGACATTTGACGTATTCCGACACTTACAGTCATGGCACGGAGTCAAACTGGTTTTGGCAGACCAGGAAATGGGTCCACTTGCACACTGGAATCCATCGCGGTTTCAGAGGCTCATAGGGAAGTACCTGTGTTCTGAATTAACCGAACGCGAGACCAAGTACTTGCATTTTTCGGGAACGCGCATTTAACAACAGATTGCCGCCGTCCATGACTTCAGTCGTCGAACACATTGTGGTGTGCCGCCTTGACCAGCAGGAGGGTAAAGTATTCGCAGCTGCGACGTAGGGCTATAATATATACTTCTCAGCACCCTGTTCTTTCGAACCATATTTTTCTTTTTTGTGTATGGTAGAATATAGATGCTTGGTGGTGGCGTAGTTTGATGCCGTAACGTGGATTCACGTGTATGAAGTGAGATAGAGACAGTAGTGTTCTGGTTAGTGTCGTGTATCGATCCCCAGCAGTTCGGTTTGTCAACCATAGATCCCATTTTTGTAAGGCTTTTGTTAAATAAATATTTTTTTCTTATGATGTTTTCTTTAATAATTTTGTTGTCTTGTCATGTTTAAGGTCAATAAATCGATTGTGAATTAGACTACAACATCTCTGAGTTCTAATTAACAGTTCCTTTGCATTCTTATGGCAGTCTAGGTCTGAAACATAAGGAGTAGCTTTTTCACTTGGTGTCCACTGCGTGAATCTTTACTTTTAGTAACAACAATCATCTTTCATGCTTTCTTCCTGTGTGGCAGTTTGATATCTCACACTCCTTATAACAACATTGACACGCATTTTGAATCCAGTCTTTGGGCGGAGGTGCGCGGTTGCATCGATGCGGCGTAAGTTGGCTTATGTAAGTAATTGCCGAGTGAATGAGAGATAGGGAGATGAAATTGAGAGGGTGCGCGGTTGAGCGGCTCGTGTTGAGGTGACTGGTTGGTGGTGGTGTAGGCAGAGAGCTGCGCCGGCCTGGCCCAGCCTGGTGGGTGGCAGCGGACGGCCGCCTTCCGCCGCGTGAGCAGAATTTCCAGCCGCCACGGCCGCGCCCGCCTGCCATCTTTCGTGGCGCGCCCCCTTTCCCCCCTGGCCCGGAATTCTTTAATAACTCAATTTTCCCTGTGAGGGGTGCGCCCTGCCAGGCGGGGTGACTCGGCGGTAATGAGGCCGCCCTGCCCTCTGCCGCGCTGCGCGGCATAATATGTCGCCATACTAATGTACTCACTCTATATGCAAATTGGCGTCGCGGTCCGCCTGCGACGCCCGCCGCCCGCGATCGACGTTTAACGAACGGCGCCGGCGCCGGGGGCGGCGCGGCTGCGCGAGAGCACACTCGGCGCTCCCGGCTCCGGCTCCACTCGTGCTGGCCGCCTCCCGCAAGGTCGTGGGGCGGTCGCGGGCAGCGCGAGCCTGCTGCTGCTATGGAAACAGCCACTCATCTACTTGCTGCTCTTTATTCGCACGAAGTAATGGCCGCTATCGACAGGGGATCTCAAGTTGATTCCGTATTTCTAGATTTCCGGAAAGCTTTTGACACCGTTCCTCACGAGCGACTTCTAATCAAGCCGCGGGCCTATGGGGTATCGTCTCAGTTGTGCGACTGGATCCATGATTTCCTGTCAGGAAGGTCGCAGTTCGTAGTAATAGACGGCAAATCATCGAGTAAAACTGAAGTGATATCAGGTGTTCCCCAGGGAAGCGTCCGGGGACCTCTGCTGTCCTGATCTATATAAATGACCTGGGTGACAATCTGAGCAGTTCTCTTAGGTTGTTCGCAGATGATGCTGTAATTTACCGTCTAGTAAGGTCGTCCGAAGACCAGTATCAGTTGCAAAGCGATTTAGAAAAGATTGCTGTATGGTGTGGCAGGTGGCAGTTGACGCTAAACAACGAAAAGTGTGAGGTGATCCACATGAGTTCCAAAAGAAATCCGTTGGAATTCGATTACTCGATAAATAGTACAATTCTCATGGCTGTCAATTCCACTAAGCACCTGGGTGTTAAAATTACGAGCAACTTCAGTTAGAAAGACCAAATACACTCCTGGAAATGGAAAAAAGAACACATTGACACCGGTGTGTCAGACCCACCATACTTGCTCCGGACACTGCGAGAGGGCTGTACAAGCAATGATCACACGCACGGCACAGCGGACACACCAGGAACCGCGGTGTTGGCCGTCGAATGGCGCTAGCTGCGCAGCATTTGTGCACCGCCGCCGTCAGTGTCAGCCAGTTTGCCGTGGCATACGGAGCTCCATCGCAGTCTTTAACACTGGTAGCATGCCGCGACAGCGTGGACGTGAACCGTATGTGCAGTTGACGGACTTTGAGCGAGGGCGTATAGTGGACATGCGGGAGGCCGGGTGGACGTACCGCCGAATTGCTCAACACGTGGGGCGTGAGGTCTCCACAGTACATCGATGTTGTCACCAGTGGTCGGCGGAAGGTGCACGTGCCCGTCGACCTGGGACCGGACCGCAGCGACGCACGGATGCACGCCAAGACCGTAGGATCCTACGCAGTGCCGTAGGGGACCGCACCGCCACTTCCCAGCAAATTAGGGACACTGTTGCTCCTGGGGTATCGGCGAGGACCATTCGCAACCGTCTCCATGAGGCTGGGCTACGGTCCCGCACACCGTTAGGCCGTCTTCCGCTCACGCCCCAACATCGTGCAGCCCGCCTCCAGTGGTGTAGCGACAGGCGTGAATGGAGGGACGAATGGAGAAGTGTCGTCTTCAGCGATGAGAGTCGCTTCTGCCTTGGTGCCAATGATGGTCGTATGCGTGTTTGGCGCCGTGCAGGTGAGCGCCACAATCAGGACTGCATACGACCGAGGCACACAGGGCCAACACCCGGCATCATGGTGTGGGGAGCGATCTCCTACACTGGCCGTACACCACTGGTGATCGTCGAGGGGACACTGAATAGTGCACGATACATCCAAACCGTCATCGAACCCATCGTTCTACCATTCCTAGACCGGCAAGGGAACTTGCTGTTCCAACAGGACAATGCACGTCCGCATGTATCCCGTGCCACCCAACGTGCTCTAGAAGGTGTAAGTCAACTACCCTGGCCAGCAAGATCTCCGGATCTGTCCCCCATTGAGCATGTTTGGGACTGGATGAAGCGTCGTCTCACGCGGTCTGCACGTCCAGCACGAACGCTGGTCCAACTGAGGCGCCAGGTGGAAATGGCATGGCAAGCCGTTCCACAGGACTACATCCAGCATCTCTGCGATCGTCTCCATGGAAGAATAGCAGCCTGCATTGCTGCGAAAGGCGGATATACACTGTACTAGTGCCGACATTGTGCATGCTCTGTTGCCTGTGTCTATGTGCCTGTGGTTCTGTCAGTGTGATCATGTGATGTATCTGACCCCAGGAATGTGTCAATAAAGTTTCCCCTTCCTGGGACAATGGATTCACGGTGTTCTTATTTCATTTTCCAGGAGTGTAGATAATATTGTGGGGAAGACGAGTCAAAGGTTGCGTTTCATTGGCAGGACACTTAGAAGATGCAACAAGTCCACTAAAGAGACAGCTTACACTACACTCGTTCGTCCTCTGTTAGAATATTGCTGCGCAGTGTGGGATCCTTGCCAGATGGTATTGACGGAGGACATCGAAAGGGTGCAAAAAAGGGCAGCTCGTTTTGTATTATCACGTAATAGGGGGGAGAGTGTGGCAGATATGATACGCGAATTGGGATGGAAGTCATTACAGCAAAGACGTTTTTCGTCGCGGCGAGAGCTATTTACGAAATTTCAGTCACCAACTTTCTCTTCCGAATGCGAAAATATTTTGTTGAGCCCAACCTACATAGGTAGGAATGATCATCAAAATAAAATAAGAGAAATTAGAGCTCGAACAGAAAGGTTTAGGTGCTCGTTTTTCCCGCGCGCAGTTTGGGAGTGGAATGGTAGGGAGATAGTATGATTGTGGTTCGATGAACCCTCTGCCAAGCACTTAAATGTGAATTGCAGAGTAATCATGTAGATGTAGATGCAATTACTGATCCCAGAAAATGTTCCGTGCCTTCTGACCTTGCAAAAGGCTGGTCGAATTATGGGCTTTTCGAAACCAAAATGTTCTCAAAGCAAAGCAAGATATTTGGCTCGGATAGGAAAGTGTACAACTTCTTAAGTGATGTAAAAAATTAATGATGAAACACGTGAAACCTAAGAAAGTTCTCGTCCACTTTCTCACTGCTCATGTGTCCAGTCCGATCAGTTTACGTAGTACAGGAACAAGTGCGGCTGTAGAGCAAGACAAGGTGTAAGGGTTGCGGTTTATATATATATACAGGGTGAGTCACCTAACGTTACCGCTGGATATATTTCGTAAACCACATCAAATACTGACGAACCGATTCCACAGACCGAACGTGAGGAAAGGAGCTAGTGTAATTGTTTAATACAAACCATACAAAAATGCACGGAAGTATGTTTTTAACACAAACCTACGTTTTTTTAAATGGAACCCCGTTAGTTTTGTTAGCACATCTGAACATATAAACAAATACGTAATCAGTGCCGTTTGTTGCATTGTAAAATGTTAATTACATCCGGAGATATTGTAACCTAAAGTTGACGCTTGAGTGCCACTCTTCCACTGTTCGATCGTGTGTATCGGAGAGCACTGCAACATACATCGCGTTTCTACAGAATGATCTACCAACGTTGCTCGAAAATGTCCCACTCGAAACGTGTCTACGTATGTGGTATCAGCATGGTGGTGCACCTGCACATTCCGCAATTAACACTAGGCTGACCCTTGACATGATGTTCGACGGGCGTTTCATAGGACGTGGAGGACGCATAAATTGGCCAGCCCGTTCCCCTGATCTTACACCTCTGGACTTCTTTCGGTGGGGTGCGTTAAAGGAGAATGTGTACTGTGATGTGCCTACAGCCCCAGAGGATATGAAACAACGTATTGTGGCAACCTGCGGCGACATTACGCCAGATGTACTGCTGTACGACATTTATTACGCCAGAGATTGCAATTGTGTGCAGCAAATGATGGCCACCACATTGAACATCTATTGGCCTGACATGTCGGGACACACTCTATTCCACTCCGTAATTGAAAACGGAAACCACGTGTGTACGTGTACCTCGCCCCTCATGGTAATGTACATGTGCGTCAGTGAAAAAGACCAATAAAAAGGTGTTAGCATGTAGACGTAATGTGCTGTTCCAGTCTCTTCTGTACCTAAGGTCCATCACCGTTCCCTTTGGATCCCTACATAATTCGGTGCTCTCCGATACACACGATCGAACAGCGGAGGAGTGGTACTCAAGCGTCAACTTTAGGTTACAATATCTCCGGATGTAATTAACATTTTACAATGCAACAAACGGCACTGATTACGTATTTGTTTATATGTTCAGATGTGCTAACAAAACTAACGGGGTTCCATTTAAAAAAAACGTAGGTTTGTGTTAAAAAACATACTTCCGTGCATTTTTGTATGGTTTGTATTAAACAATTACACTAGTCCCTCTCCTCACGTTCGGTCTGTGGAATCGGTTCGTCAGTATTTGATGTGATTTACGAAATATATCCAGCGGTAACGTTAGATAACTCACTCTGTATATATATATATATATATATATATATATATATATATATATATATATATATATATATATATATTCTTGCATTGAGAACAACTGTGTGATGTGAAATGACAAGTTTAATGTCGCAATATTTCTCACCACATAACAGCTTTTCACACAGTTTTCAACTCGCCAACGTAAAAACAGCGCAATGGATAACACATCTTGCCAACATCAAAAGTGAAATAAATTTATACCCAACAATGTTAAATATTAACTCTCTAAGAGAACATTAATCTTAACCACAATATTTTGAAAGTTTAATTGGAAGTTTCTGTACATTAATCCTAAGCACAATAATATGAAAGTTTAATCAGACGTTTCTTTACAAAATTGCTCCTACACATATGTTATGATGTTGGTCAGTACTACGAAAATCGTCCGATTCCGGTTCGAAGTTCGGTACTATTTAGGTTGACAATCAAGTCTGCGATGGATGGCTAGTCAAGTGACAAATTTGAGCGCGCAGGATTATTCAAGGCCACTCGAGTTTACAGTGGACGCAAGCTGGTAAACCAACAAAGTTTACGCCTCTGCACGCGGTATTTACCTTAAGCTGCGACGTGCTGCTGTCTGCAAGGCCGCTCTCTCCCACTGAAATTCCTACAAAACTAATCTGGCCTTTGCTGAACTTTCCAGCAGAAACTTTCCCTATGTTTCTCGTTATTCGAGAAAAGATGTACTCAGCCCTAGTCTTTTTATGTGGCAATATACACGTGCATGGTTTGAGCAGCATGCATATTATAGTGCCCTCTCAGTTCTCGCAAGAGCAATTAACTAATTTGGCTGTTTCGTTTCTCCACAGTTGGAGCTAAACGTTGCTACAGCTAATTTTAGCTGGAGTGCAGCCACTGTGAATGCAGTGTCCACACCAATTTCTTCTCTGCATCGTACGGAGCGTTAAGCGCACCGTTCTGCGTTTGACGCCAGTTCAGAGAAGAATCCTGTCACACAAAATTTCTCTCTTGTCTTCTCGTGGCAGAACTGTCTCCCTCCACTTGGTTTCCTTTTCCATGTCACGGCTTTCTTCGACCAGTAGGAGCGTTCCTTTTATTTTGTAGAAACACCCTCTACCAATCGCAACGTCCCTTCTATCAAACTGCGTCGAAACCTCAGTAGTTTTCTCCTTTCTAGTGAGTTTCCGCCAATCGGTCGTTTTGTGCCTGTTATAGACACCTAAAGTACATTGACCTTTCCGTGTGTCGCACTCACTGGACGAAAATGCGTCACTTGCTTTTGTTCGTATCCCATTGGAATTTCGAAACGCAGTTTTCTATAGCTTCTTCTCTGCTCTTGTACCGATGCCCTCGCTACAGGCGGCCCTCCAGAATGAAACACCTGGACCGGGGTCGCTGTCCTCTTTCCTGCCACCCCTTTAAGTGGTTGCTGGCATAACTCCCGCATCGCGGCTTTGCTACGCTGTTGTGGAGCTGGCTTTCCAAAACTAAAAGTGACTCGACTCGCGTTTCCTGTTCTACCTTCTGCTCAAAGACTTGCATTTTATAGGAATTGTGTGTTAATTACTGTCGATTGCCTGTCATCGATTTTTGCGTTACATGTTGATAGGCAAATGTTCTCATAACTGTCGATTTACGTTAGGTGTCTTCTTCACCTTCTCATTGCGATTTGTAAAGGTCTCATGTAAGGTGCGAATCTGACCATTTATTCTGCCACCTTATGAAGGAATACCCATAAATGCAGCATTACATTGTCCCAGATGTGAGGGTGGTTTGATAAGTGTGATATATTTCCGTGAAAGAAAGGAACATTTTTGTTGCTCCTTCATGGTTGGTTAGCTTGTTCATTCAAGGATCGTATGAAGAATTTCAACAGTGTACAGCAGTTGATTGTTGATAGCTGTCTGCATTGGTCAGTGTGTCGTTTGCGACATAAAATGGAGAAAACCGAGTTTCGTGCTGTTGTTAAACATTTGCGTTTTAACGGTTGGATTGCGGGGCACATATCGGAACAGAAATGGCTCCGCCCGATTATTGAAGCCCGATTACTTTTGGATTAATGAATTTAAACGTGGTCGGACAAGCACAGAAGCCGAAGCGTGTCCCGGTCGTCCAGTTGAGGTCACCACAAAGGAAACCATTGACAAGATCAATGATATGGCAGTGGAAGATCGCCGGATAAAAATTCGTGAGATTGCTGAGACTGTAGGCACCTCAACTTATATTATCCTGCATAGAGAATTTGCTCTATAGAAGCTTTGCGTGAGGCGAGAGCCGCGATTGCTCGCAGTCGATCGAAGGCGGATCCGTCAGAAGTGACAGTTGACGTCGGTGAGTATTCTGCAGAGTCGGACAGAACCTATTTTTCTGATGGGAGGAAAGAGCTGCAGGATCGCAGAAGGAGACTTATGTCAAGATGAGTTGTTTACGAAACATTTTTTCTTGGCTTCTACCAGACATATTAATCTCCCCTCTTAGGTGCGGGTTGCTCAGTTGAGTGAATCCGTGGCAAGTAGAAATGTCGCCTCGGACACACACTAACCTTTCTCTCGCCGTGTATTGTATAATTAGGATAGCAGTTTGGTTACTGTTGTTCTTGTTGTGGTCTTTAGTCGGAAGACTGGTTTCATGAAACTCTCCACACTAGTCTACCCTGTGGATGACTGTTCACTTTTGAAAATTTTGTTCGAGCCTTTGTCTCCCTCTACAATTTTTCCCGCCATTACTATCGTCTACTGTCAAACTGACGATTCCTTGACGCCTCAGGACTTGTGCTTGTAATGTCTCTTGCAGCGGTCTCTCCACGATATTTTCAGAAATTTTATAAATTATATATCTCAGTACGTATCTCGAAATATTTCTTCTTATCTTACCGATTATCAATGCAAAGTAGTTTCAAGCCCAATAATTCCTTGGAGCGTCCATTTACTCCATGGAATAGCTGCTCTGCTATCTATGTTTTCTCTTAGGAAAAGAATGGAGGAATTCTTGCCGATTAGTCATGAAAGAAAGAGGATGTATATGTATGTATTGTTGAGCTAGTCGCCATCTTGATGAGATTCTGTATGAGAAGGAATTTAATACATGAACTAAACTAAAGTAAGTGTGTTCGCGTATTATTTAACTGATTATTATTGACAGTGTCTGCTTACTACGCTGTGTTGCACGGGATCAGTGGGGAACGTCTGATTCACACTGGACGAACCTGCCGTTTTGTATGCTCAAGATATCCAGTTACTTCAAATAAATAGGCTAACTCGGTCTTACCAGCAGATCTCCGGTCTTCCCCATGTGATCACCGAAAGTTAATAATTATTACAAATGTTTCCAGGAGATCGACTAACAATTGTCGTCGCACCGAGACTTCGAAATTGCTTCACTGCCTTATGGAATTTAAGTTAAGCTCAATTTAATCAGGATAGAACAATATTGAATTGTGTGAATGTGATAAGCCTGCTTTGTGAATGAAAATTCCCTTAACATACGCATGTTTTTACTATCCTGGTCAGTGAAGCTAAATCAGGCCGGTGTGAGAGATTTTTTAAAATTTTTTATCCCACAAAAAAAAATATTAAATGCTCTCAACCGGTACCTTCCTTTCGCCAAATTATGCCATATATTTCTTTTTTCCACAATTAGTTACCTCCTCAGTAGTTATTCGATCTATCCATCTAATCTTCAGCATTCTTCTGTAGCGCAACATTTTAAAAGCTTGTATTCCTTGTAGGATGTATGTTTCGCCTTTTATGCAAAAACACTGTAGCAAGACAAAACTACTTTTGCATAAAAGGCGGAACCTGTAACCCATAAATAACTGGAAACAAGGAAAGAATGACAAGAGCTGCAGATCCAAAAGATAAATACTTCTATTGCTTTGTTGTCTGAGTTGCTTATCAACCACATTTCACTTCCGTGGCAGGCTACACTCCATACAAAGATAAGACTCTTCACTTCTTTACAAGACTACACTCTAGACAAAGGCAGAGAATACTTCCTAATACCAAATTTCTGTTAGACGTTAACAAATTCCCATTTTCCACAAACGCTTTTCTTGCTATAACAAGTCTGCATTTCATATCCACTCCATTACTGCCGTCATTTATTTTGCTTCAAATCATACTCTACTTTTAGTGTGTCACTTCCTAATGCAATTTCCTCAGCGTCGCCAGATTTAATCCGACTGCATTCCATTACGTTCGCTTTACTTTTATTAAAATTCACCTTGCAACTCTTTTGAAGCAGCAGTCCGTTCTCTTCGTGTGCTCTAGTAAGTAGCGAACTGCGTCTGACTAAATTACAATGCCATTAGCAAGCCTCATTTTTTTTCTGCTCCCTGAACTTTAATTCTCTTTTCAGCTTTCTCCTTCATTTTGTACGAAGGTTGCTCAGTGTAGAAAGTGAGTAACATCGACGTTAGGCTACAACCCTGTCTCCCTCCATTCTCAACCAGTTACCCTTTCATGTTCTTTAACTTACTCTGATTTCTATACAACCTATAGATAACTATTCGCTCATTGTATTTCATCTCTGCTACTCTGCGGGATTTCAAAGAGTGTACGTACTCCAGTCAATATATTCAAAAGCTTTCTGTAAGTCAATAAGTGTTATCAGCTTACATGGGCGTATCATCACTTTGTCATCTACAAACTGTAGGGTCTTCCTCACTCGGGCCATCCTGTGTAATTTTACTTCTTACAAGGAAAACTCCCCCTTGCATCCCTCTCAGGTTTAGTGAGGGGGAGGGGCCAGTGGACCGCCCGTCGAAAACTGAACACGATGAAGCATGGAAACAGGAAGAAGGTGTACTGAACTGTGGAGGAAAAAAAAAATCAAAATAGAAAGAGTGAACTTTCCAAGCATAGGAAGTGCACCATAGAACAGCCCACTGGACCACGGCGTCGTGGTTAAGTGGTCACGGTGTTGGACTGCAAAGCGGGCGAGCCGTGTTCATAGCTCCCTCGTACCCTTTCTTTTCTCGTTGTTCTCTGTATTCAGATTTGTGTCTGTGTCGTGATGTAACGTCCGTCTGGTGCAGCGAGGTGTAAGCAAGGGACCTGTATAAAGTTGATTCTGCACAACTACTCTGTTAGCTTTGTAAATAAAACTGCCTTTTCCTGCTGCTAGTTACTTTATTTATCCCACACCCATTTCGCCTTTTCCCGTTGTAAGGCATCATCAGTAGGATCTATAATGATACATTTTTGTTAGTTTTAGATTATGAAACAGTTCACTTTGCGATTTTTTTGAAAAAAAGTAATTACGATATTTACTGATCTGCGTTTCCTCACACTTGGTCTGGAGGTCGCACTATCGCTTTTATCACTGCCATATAACCACATCATTGTGTTCTGGCCTTCCTCACACTGTTCACCATGTTTCTCACTCTTTTTTGTGGTGTACTTTTGTTCTTTGTCACTCGATACAACTATTTCTTCGTACACTGTTTTTGACAACGTAAATATTGCGACTCCATTACGTGTTTCACCTTCTTTGGTATGTTTTTCTATTTGTTGCCAACCTAACGAAGTATATGTTCGAGACTAACTTCTATTTATGATGTTTATACCGTGTGTGTGTGTGTGTGTGTGTGTGTGTGTGTGTGTGTGTGTGTGTGTCTGTGTGTAAGGGGGAGAGAGAGAGAGGGGGGGGGGGAGGGGGGGATAGAGCCGACGAGGTTTTTTTTTTTGGGGGGGGGGGGGGGTGTACTAGCTGTTACCGAGAGATTGAAAATTCACACTCTCTCTCTCTCTCTCTCTCTCTCTCTCTCTCTCTCTCTCTCACACACACACACACACACACACGGTATAAATATCACAAATAGAAGTTAGTCTCGAGCATATACTTCGTTAGATTGGCAACAAATAGGTAAACATACCGAAGAAGATGAAACACGTAATGGAGTCGCAATATTTACGTTGCGAAAAGCAGTGTACGACGAAAAAGTTGTATCGAGTGACAAAAGAACAATAGTACACCACAAAAAAGCGCGAGAAACACGGTGAACGGTGTGAGGAAGGCCAGAACACAATGATGTGGTTATATGGCAGTGATAAAAGTGGTAGTGCGACCTCCAGATCAGATGTGAGGAAACGCAGATCAGCAAATCGTAATTACTTTCTTACAAAAAAATCGTGAAGTGAAATATGTTCAATAATCTAAAACTAGCAAAACTGTATCGCTATAGATCCTACTGATGCCGCCTCACAACAGGAAAAGGCGAAACGCGTATGGGACAAATAAAGTAACTAGCAGCAGGAAAAAAGCAGTTTTATTTACAAAACAAGTATTCATATGCTTGCTGCGGAGGATGGCCACACAAACAAACTTGTTACTCTGTTAGCAGCCGAAAGGAAGTGGCTTTCGTAAAGGGAAGCGCAAACGTTTGATGACGAGGCGACAAGTCAGCCGAGTCCTCCACTGGGAAACACGTCTGGCGAGTCATACTCAGCATTAGTGACAGTACGTGTGTCATGTGGTAGGTAGTACGAGGTGCATTCAAGTTCTAACGCCTCCGATTTTTTTTTTCCAATTAACTACTCACCCGAAATCGATGAAACTGGCGTTACTTCTCGACGTAATCGCCCTGCAGACGTACACATTTTTCACAACGCTGACGCCATGATTCCATGGCAGCGGCGAAGGCTTCTTTAGGAGTCTGTTTTGACCACTGGAAAATCGCTGAGGCAATAGCAGCACGGCTGGTGAATGTGCGGCCACGGAGAGTGTCTTTCATTGTTGGAAAAAGCAAGAAGTCACTAGGAGCTAGGTCAGGTGGGTAGGGAGCATGAGGAATCACTTCAAAGTTGTTATCACGAATAAACTGTTGCGTAACGTTAGGTCGATGTGTGGGTGCGTTGTCTTGGTGAAACAGCACACGCGCTGCCCTTCCCGGACGTTTTTGTTGCAGTGCAGGAAGTAATTTGTTCTTCAAAACATTTTCTTAGGATGCACCTGTTACCGTAGTGCCCTTTGGAACGCAATGGGTAAGGATTACGCCCTCGCTGTCCCAGAACATGGACACCATCATTTTTTCAGCACTAGCAGTTACTCGACATTTTTTTGGTGGCGGTTAATCTGTGTGCTTCCATTGAGCTGACTGGCGCTTTGTTTCTGGATTGAAAAATGGCATCCACGTCCATTGTCACAACCGACGAAAAGAAAGTCCCATTCGTGCTGTCGTTGCGCGTCAACATTGCTTGGCAACATGCCACACGGGCAGCCGTGTGGTCGTCCGTCAGCATTCGTGGCACCCACCTGGATGACACTTTTCGCATTTTCAGGTCGTCATGCAGGATTGTGTGCACAGAACCCACATAAATGTCAACTCTGGAGGCGATTTGTTCACCAGTCATTCGGCGATCCCCCAAAACAATTCTCTCCACTTTCTCGATCATGTCGTCAGACCGGCTTGTGCGAGCCCGAGGTTGTTTCCGTTTGTTGTCACACGATGTTCTGCCTTCATTAAACTGTCGCACCCACGAACGCACTTTCGACACATCCATAACTCCATCACCACTTGTCTCCTTCAACTGTCGATGAATTTCAATTGGTTTCACACCACGCAAATTTAGAAAACGAATGATTGCACGCTGTTCAAGTAAGGAAAACGTCGCCATTTTAAGTATTTAAAACAGTTCTCATTCTCGCCACTGGCGGTAAAATTCCATCTGCCGTACGGTGCTGCCATCTCTGGGACGTATTGACAATGAACGCGGCCTCATTTTAAAACAATGCGCATGTTTCTATCTCCTTCCAGTCTGGAAAAAAAAAAAAAAAAAAAACGGAGGCCTTAGAACTTGAATGCACCTCGTAATATGTTACCTACGCACCTAATTTGTACGCCTGATGAGCGAGTGAGATATGCCTCCTTGCCCGATTTAGGTGATTGTATGAATGTGAATGTGATCACTTCCAAGGAAACGATGAAAACAAAATAGTTTGCCTCTTAAGCTGCAACAGATGAACGCAACAGTTAACAATCCTACAGTTTCTCTGTGCTCTGTCGAAACAAATGTTTTTAACGTTTTTGAAGTTGCGTTCCGTTTTGGAAGTTTTGATTCTTGAATTCCTATGTTTTAACACAGGTCACAGCCCTGTATAAATTGTTTTCGTTTCTGTGGGTCGTCTAGTGGAATAAGTTTCCTTTAATTTACGTCTATCGTCACAAACTTTTTGTTAACAGATTACCGGTTTCGGTCTTTAATGCCCATCAGCAGATCTGCAGCAAAAATGAGAAAAACATAAATACACTCGCAAAGTGTATACAGCTTAAGAACAATACATAGGCCATAATGAAAAGTTGTACTCACAAAATTTACATTTGTGCGCTTGAAATCTGAAGAGGCATACCTGTTTCATAAAAACAAAGTCCTAATGTACTGCAGCCATAGTGGCATCGTCAAATGTTAAATGCGGAATCCGCACCAGTATCGTCAAATACATGTAAATAACATCACATTCACGGGTCACTGTTTTTCGCGACGATGTCGCAGCTTGTGAGTTTAGTGAAATCTCGCCTGCTCTCAGTATTCATCACATTTACTTGCGACGGTAATGTATTCTTATCAGATGACTCGCTTTCTATAACCAGTGTGAAGTATGACAACTGCCAAGACTACAGAAAGTGAACAAACACCTCAGTGAGTGGACGGACTGTTCATGATGCTGTGAAAAAAAAATTTTAAAAAATAAATGGCTCTTGTAAAAGTTGTTCGAGAATGGAGAAAAGCAGGTGCACCAGCACACAGACTGGGAACAAAACGTAAGGGCATAGAATTAGACTGTTTAGTACTTGCTGACGACAAGGCACTGATCGCCCAAGACATTACCGATGCACAGAAAAGCTAGAATTATTACAAGAGCAGGCAGCAAAAACAGGATTAGAAATTTCATTTGAAAAAACAAAATTTATGACTTGCATCAAAGATGCACCTTCTGATCTCAGAATTGGTAATAACTACATCTCTCGAGTAAAAGAATTTAAATATTTAGGTGAATGGATTGCAGAAAATTGTAATGAAAAGAAATCTGTCAGATCAAGAGTCCAGAAAAAGGAGACGGCGTTTCAGTTAGCAAAAAACGTTTACAACAAAAAGTCTCTTGTGGAATTGCAAAATACGACATTACACAACAGTAGCCTCTCTACGCATCTGAGACACTAAATCTTCAACACAGAACACTAAAAGGGGAATTGGAAGTGAAAGAACGTAAAATAATGAGGAAAATCCTAGGACCAGCAACTAAAGATGGCGTGCATTATCCAAAAGCCAATGCAGAAATATATAAAAATATCTCCAAAATAACAGACACAATGCGCGTGAGAAGAATCCAATTCAAACAGATTAACACACAAAATCCATACATTTTTAAAGAACAAAACTACAAGACCGAACTGGTACAAACAGACGGAAAAAGACCTGAGAGAATTAGTGTCTCCAAATCTACACGACAGAAATGAAATCAGAAAAATCACAAACACACGGGGTCCCACAGGGTTCGCTCTTAGGTCCTTTACTGTTCTTGATATACATTAATGACTTACCATTCCACATTGATGAAGATGCAAAGTAAGTTCGTTTTGCTGATGATACAAGTATAGTAATAACATCCAAAAACCAAGAACTAAGTGATGTAATTGTAAATGATGTTTTTCACAAAATTATTAAGTGGTTCTCAGCAAACGGACTCTCTTTAAATTTTGATAAAACACAGTATATACAGTTCCGTACAGTAAATGGCATAACTCCAGTAATAAATATAGACTTTGAACAGAAGTCTGTAGCAAAGGTAGAATTTTCAAAATTTTTAGGTGTGTCCATTGATGAGAGGTTAAACTGGAAGCAACACATTGATGGTCTGCTGAAACGTCTGAGTTCAGCTACGTGTGCTATTAGGGTTATTGCAAATTTCGGTGATAAGAATGTCAGTAAATTAGCTTACTATGCCTACTTTCATTCACTGCTTTCGTATGGCATCATATTCTGGGGTAATTCATCGTTGAGTAGAAAAGTATTCATAGCTCAAAAATGTGTAATCAGAATAATAGCTGGAGTCCACCCACGGTCATCCTGCAGACATCTATTTAAGGATCTAGGGATCCTCACAATAACCTCACAGTATATATATTCACTATTGAAATTTGTTGTTAATAATCCAACCCAGTTCAAAAGTAATAGCAGTGTGCACAGCTATAACACCAGGAGAACGGATGATCTTCACTATGCAGGGCTAAATCTGACTTTGTCACAGAAATTATGCTGCCACAAAAGTCTTTGGTCACCTACCAAACAGCATCAAAAGCCTGACAGATAGCCAACTAACATTTAAAAATAAATTAAAAGAATTTCTAGATGACAACTCCTTCTACTCATTGGCTGAATTTTTAGATATAAATTAAGGGGGAAAAATAAGAAAATAAAATAAAAAACAAAAAAAGCAACAACAACTTAAACATTAGTGTCATGCAATATTTTGTGTAATGTAATATCTTGTACAGACATCTTTTATTAACCTGACACGTTCCACATCATTACGAAGCGTCGTATTCATGATCTATGGAACAAGTATTAATCTAATCTAAGAAGACAGAAAAACTAACCGACATACGTGGTCTACGCAACGAAAGCTAGCCCATTCGTAGCGTATGAAGGAATACTGGGCGAAAGGGAAGGCCAACAAATGTTGATTACGCGTGGTCCTCAGTGATCGATCGGAGAAGAAGAAGAAGAAGAAGAAGAAGAAAAGAAAGAAATGGCACGTGGGACTTTTGAACGGTGCTCGCTTTGCAGTCCAACGACGTGACCACTATTTTTCGGTATTGTTCGTTGCGTTTGGTCTGGGCGGACGTCACATGACATCCGATCAAGTAGATCGTTGATTCCTTTACGCCTGGAGCGATCACTGCTTTTTTTTTTTTTACCGTTGAATACATCTGTTTCCTGTTTCCATGCTTGATCCGTGTTCAGCCTTTGACGGACTATCCACTGGGCCATCTTACCAAACAATCTGAGGGGGCTGCGATGGGGAATTTCCCTTGTTAGCAACGGGCATTGTTCCACAGGTGCGGAACATTATGATGTGACCTTCCACGTGTTGTTGCAGCCCCGGCGGCGAGGCCGGCGAGGAGGCGGGGGCGGGCAGCGGCGGCGGCGGCGGCAGCGGCAGCGGCAGCGGCAGCAGCAACGCGTCGACGCCGTGCGCCGCGACGCCGCGGTGCGCGCGCAAGGTGCTGGGCGGGCTGGAGCGCAGCCTGCAGCGCGTGCGGCACGTGCTGACGCCGCGCAGGGCCCGGGACCGCGACAGGGACAGCAGGGACGGGCCCTGCCTCCTGGCCGCCAAGGTACGCAGCCTCCACTGGCCGTGGGTTGGTTCAAATGGCTCTGAGCACTATGGCACTTAACAGCTTTGGTCATCAGTCCCCTAGAACTTTGAACTACTTAAACCTAACTAACCTAAGGACAGCACACAACACACAGTCATCGCGAGGCAGAGAAAATCCCTGACCCCGCCGGGAATCGAACCCGGGAACCCCGTGGGTTGGGTTATTGGTGGGGGAGCAGGCCAGACAGCGATGTCATCGGTCTCGCCGGATTAGGAAAGGACGTGGGAGCAAGTCGGCGGAGCCCTTTCGAAGGAACCATCCCGGCATTTGCCAGGGGCGATTTAGGGAAACCACGGAAAACCTCAATCACGATGGCCGGACGCGGGATTGAACCGTCGTCCTCCCGAATGCGAGTCCAGTGTGCTAGCCATTGCGCCATCTCGCTCTCCTCAGATAAGTGTTTCCAGTTCACAAAGCAATTGCCATAACACACAGAATATAGGAAAAAGGCATAAACTTCTTCTCTTCATGAACTCAGCTTTCGGGAAACATTATAAGGTAAGCAAAACATTGGACGAACCTAGCCCGTGCCGAGTGCCAGGTACCACAAAGCCAGATGTTCCCCTTAGGTTCGTTGCTAATGGAGAATTTGGTTTGTCAACTAATGTGATGCAGCCACTTGCTGGAAGAGCTTGATCTTTGCAAAAAGTAGTATAACCACCATTCAGTTAGTAGTTGTCTAAAGCGAAATGCCAGATTAAAGTGACATCTACAATTTTATCCAACAAGTGGCAAGTTTTCATTGTCTCCCTCGAATTTTCGGGAGGAATAAAGTGTTGCCTTCTCCTTCACAATTGTGTTCGCATTCAGCACGAAGTAAAATTCGAAGATGATACAGAAGATACAGTTACAAACTACAGTCACAGTGCAGCGAAAACTGTGCACAACAATTTGGCAGATCGTTTCGTTAGCAGCTGCGCGGGACGCAAGTGGCAGTATTCTCTGATTGCAGCCAAATAAAAAGCACACTCAAAGGAAGAATTTTTTTTACTTGTTGTCACTTAGCACGGAAACAACTGTACTTAGTTACGCCTTTTTATGCGCTAAATTGTTTGCGAAAGGATAATAAAAATTATTACAAGTACTCACCTGTCATCTCCTGTGACGGAAAGGTGTCAAAAATGCCGTTCATGTAACTTACATATTTTTATTCCAAGCTTCAGTCTTCTTTAATCTAGTTCAGTACTAATCATGGAATAATAGTCCCATCCACATCCGTCTGTTAGCCCGTCAGTGAGAGAGCACCGCGAGTTCCTGCTGCTAATAAGGCGGGTACACCGTTTGTTTATTAAATATCTTTACGAGTTTCAAACGGGAGCGAGTTCAGAAATGGATCGACACTGTAATTGATGTGTACAGATGCGAGCTGAGTTGCTGACCCTTCGCTCACAGCTGCAGGCAGTGTTGACTTCTGTCACACAGCTTCAGGCTGCTGCCAAGGGGCATCACTCTGGGGGGTGGGACGCGGGAATGCGAGGGACGTGGAGCACGTCCCACGTGCCTCCCCGGTTCGTTTGACGAACAGTTTTCGGGCGTTATCTGTGGCTGACGAAGTCTCTGAGCCGGATGCTGTCGTCCACCCTGTTCCAGAGGACGTTGCTCGGCCCGCAAGGTCTGGGCATTCACAGAGGGTGGGCTTGCTGTTAGTTGGGAGCTCCAACGTTAGGCGCGTAATGGGGCCCCTTAGGAACATGGCTGCCAAGGAAGGAAAGGAAGCCAGCGTGCACTCTGTGTGCATACTGGGGGAGTCATTCCGGATGTGCAAAGGATGCTTCCGGATGCCATGAAGACTACAGGGTGCATCCAACTGCAGATGGTGGCTCGTGTCGGTACCAGTGACGTGTGTCGCTTTGGATCGTAGGAGATTCTCTCTGGTTTCGGGCGTCTAGCGGAAATGGTAAAGACTTGCGAGATTAAGGCGAAGTTCACCATCTGCAGCATTGTCGACAGAACTGTCTGTGGTCCTTTGGTCCAGAGCCGACTGGATGGTCTGAATCAGAGGCTCAGGCGGTTTTGTGACTGTGTAGGCTGCAGATTCCTTGACTTTCGCCATCGGGTGGTGGGTTTCCGGGTTCCGCTTAATAGGCCAGGAGTCCACTACACACAGGTAACGGTGGCTGTGTGGAAGGGACTGTGCGGTTTCTTAGGTTAGAGAGTCTCAGGAAACCACAGAAAGAGCGTCCGTATAAAAGAGGGCAGGCAAAACACAGTAAGGTGGTTGTAGAAACGATCGGTATTGTTGTAAATTGTTGTAGCTGTGTTGGGAAAGAATCAGAGCTCCAAGCCCTAATAGAAAGCACTGAAGCTCAAATAGTTACAGGTACGGAAAGCTGGCTAAAGCCGGAAATAAGTTCAGCCGAAACTTTTTCAAGCGATCTAACAGTGTTCAGAAACGATACATTAAATGCAGTTGGTGGTGGAGTATTTATTGCTGTCAGTAGTAGTTTACCTTGTAGTGAAATTGAAGTAGATAATTCCTGCGAAATAGTATGGGTAGAGGTTATACTTGATAATCGGACTAAACTATTAATTGGATCGTTTTACCGACTCTTCGACTCATAAGATATAGTTGCCGAACAGCTGAAAGAAAACTTGAGTCTAATTTCAAATAGGTACCCCTCTCATACAATTATAGTCGGTGGCGACTTCAGTCTACTCTCGATATGCTAGAAAAATTGTACGTTTAAAGCCGGCGGCAGGCATAAAACGTCATCCGAAATTGTACTGAATGCTTTCTCAGAAAATTATTGTGAACAATTAGTTCATGAGCCCACTCGAAGGGTAAATGGTTGCGAAAGCATACTTGACCTCTTAGTAACAAATAATCCTGGACAAATAGGGAGTATCATGAAGAAAGCATGGATTAGCGACCATAAGGCAGTTGCTGCTAGGCTGAACACCGTAACACTCACAACCATCAAAAAGAAACACGAAGTACATCTCTTTAATAAAGCTGATAAAAATGCTCTTAACGCCTTTTTAAGACACAGTCTCCACTCCTCCCGATCTGATCACGTAAGCGTAGAAAAGATGTGGAATGATTTCAGAGAGATAGTATCGACGGCAATTGAGAGATATATACCACATAAATTAATAAGTGGTGATACTAATCCCCCATGGTACACAAAACGGGTCAGATCGCTGTTGCAGAAGCAACGAAAAAAGAATGCCAAATTTAAAAGAACGCAAAATCCCGAAGATTGGCAAAGTTTTAAAGAAGTTCGAAACATAGCACGTGCTTCAATGCGAGATACTGTTAATAATTTCCACAACAAAACTGTCTCTTGGAATCTGGCAGAAACCCAAAGAGGTGCTGGTCATATACAAAACACACCAGTGGCTAGACGCACTGCGCGGTAACAACAGTGAAGTCACTGATGACAGTGCCACCAAAGCAGAAATTCCTTCACCAAAGAAGACGAAGTAAATATTCCCGAATTGCACTCAAGAACAACTGCGAAGATGAGAAACATGGAAGTAGATATCCTCGGTGTAGCAAAGCAGCTTAAATCACTTAATAAAGGCAAGGCCTCCGGTCCAGATGGTATACCAGTCAGGTTCTTTCAGATTATGCAGATGCAATAGCTCCATATTTAGCAGTTATATACAACCGCTCAGTCACAGAAAGTTCCGTACCTGAAGACTGGAAAGTTGTTCAAGTCACACTAATACCCCAAAAGGGAAATAGGAGTAATCCGCTGAATTACAGGCCCATATCACTAATGTCGATATGCAGTGGGGTTTTATAACGTATTCTATATTCGAACAATACCTCGAAGAAAACGATTTAGTGACACAGCACGGTTTCAGGAAAAATCGTTCTTGCGGAACATAACTAGCTCTTTATACCCATGAAGTAATGAATGCTATCGACAGGGGATGTCAAATTGACTCTATATTTTTAGATTTTCAGAAGGCTTTGGACACCGTTGCTCACAAGCGTCTTGTAACTAAACTGTGTGCCTATGGAAAATCGCCTCAGTTGTGCGACTGGATTCGTGTTTTCCTATCAGAAAGGTCACAGTTCGTAGTAATAGACGGAAAGTCATCGAGTAAAACAGAAGAAATATCCGGCGTTCCCCAAGGAAGGTTCTCTGTTGTTCCTGATCTATATTAACGACATAGACAATTTGAGTAGCCCTCTTCAATTGTTTGCAGATGATGCCATCATTTTCCGTCTTGTAAAGTCATCAGATGACCGAAACGATTTGCAAATAAAGAAAAGTGTGAAGCTATTAACATGAATCACAGAAACCTGAAGGCTGTATATTCAAGTAAATACGTTTCTCTCTCGCTCTCTCTCTCTCTCTCTCTCTCTCCCTCTCTCTCTCTCTCTCTCTCTCTCTACTGACTGGTTTGATGCGGCCCGCCACAAATTCCTTTCCTGTGCTAACCTCTTCAGTACTTAGGGATTGCAAATACAAATAACCTAAATTGGAACGATTACATAGATAGTGTTGTGGGTAGAGCAAACCAAAGACTGCGACTGATTGGCAGAACACTTAGCATGTGCAACGGGTCTAGTAAAGGGACTGCTTACACCACGCTTGTCCGCCCTGTAATGGAGTATTGCTTTGGAGTATTAATTGGTGGCTTGCAGGGTGTAGATGCAGATAGAGGGGAGCGCGGTAACGACAAGTTTCTGCTAGGAATTGTCTTACACGTGGACGATGACGCAAGCTGAACGGAAGAAGCGTCGGCTAGCGAGAATGAATGGCTGCCGAATGAATACTACAGAAAGAAGCAAAAACACCGAATGTAGGTGTTAGTAGACAACAGGTGGAAGGTTTCGACGAGTGTCCGTAGAATAGCAACCCACTGCCGTGGACATCCGGCGCACGAACAGTATTCAGACTGCGCCGGTGTAAAGACGGCTGAGACAATGCGCAGCCGGGCACCGCCGGGCCGGGGCTACCTGCAGCCGGAGCATCAGCTTTGTCCCTGTCCAGCTAACACGCCGGCCTCCGAGCTCCGCTCCGTTAGGACGCCAGTGGCTATCGTGTGGACGGATAATGAGCTTCGGGGCTTTCGTCCGCTGCCTTTGTGGCGGGGCAGCAGCTTAGCCGGGAGCTGCTTCCGTTTTCTCCTCCTCCTCCTCCTCCTCCTCCTCCTTTCTCGGCCGAGGCGAGCGCACCATTGTGTTTATTTTGACCAATTTAATTTTGGATGCGGCGCAGCTGGCCACACCGCGCGAAGTGGAGTGTGGGGGAGGCGCGACACAAAGGCGGCGGCGGCGTCCCGCTACCCGCCGAGAGGCGCCACGGCGGCTTTGTCCGCCCCGCCGCTCCGGGAACGCCCCCGCCACTGTGCGCGCCTCGCCTCCTCCGGGCTTCCAGGAGGCCCGGCCATTAGCGCTCTATTTATAGACATACCGGAAAATTAGCCCATTTGTGCAGCCGTTCCCACGTTTTTGTGACGCGTCTTCAAGTCGCTGGCCTCGCTGGACCTGTAATCGATACAGCCGGACTCTGTGGCTGCTACAAGATACGGTCTGCTTCCGGGCCGGTCCAACAAGAGGGCGCTGCCAGACGTCCAGAGGCGACGTACCGTAACTGCTGCGACAGTGCAGCGGCGGTCCCTGTAGGTGTCGCAAGTGTCGGAAATGTAAAGATGTTTCTCCGCAACAACCTTTCTGCGGCCGCTAACCCCGAGTGCAGTCAGATACTAACTACACTACTGGCCATTAAAATTGCTACACCACGAAGATGACGTACTACAGACGCGAAATTTAACCGACAGGAAGAAGATGCTGTGATATGAAAATGATTAGCTTTTCAGAGCATTCGCACGAGGTTGGCGCCAGTGGCGACATCTACAACGTGCTGACATGAGGAAAGTTTCCAACCGATTTCTCATACACAAATAGCAGTTGACCGGCGTTGCCTGGTGAAACGTTGTGGTGATGCCTCGTGTAAGGAGGAGAAATGCGTACCATCACGTTTCCGACTTTGATAAAGGTCAGATTGTAGCCTATCGCGATTGCGGTTTATCGTATCGCGTCATTGCTGCTCACGTTGGTCGAGATCCAATGACTGTTAGCAGAATATGGAATCGGTGGGTTGAGGAGGGTCATACGGAACGCCGTGCTGGATCCCAACGGCCTCGTATCACTAGCAGTCGAGATGACAGGCATCTTAGCCGCATGGCTGTAACGGATCGTGCAGCCGCGTTCGATCCCTGAGTCAACAGATGGGGATGTTTGCAAGACAACAACCATCTCCACGAACAGTTCGACGACTTTTGCAGCAGCATGGACTATCAGCTCGGAGACCGTGGCTGCGGTTACCCTTGACGCTCCATCGCAGACAGGAGCGCCTGCGATTGTGTACTCGACGACGAACCTGGGTGCACGAATGGCAAAACGTCATTTTTTCGGATGAATCCAGCATCATGGTGGTCGCATCCGTGTTTGGCAACATCGCGGTGAACGCACATTGGAACCGTGTATTCGTCATCGCCATACTGGCGTATCATCCGGCGTGATGGTATGGGGTGCCATTGGTTACACGTCTCGGTCACCTCTTGTTCGCATTGACGGCACTTTGAACAGTGGACGTTACATTTCGGATGTGTTACGACCCGTGGCTCTAACCTTCATTCGATCCCTGCGGATCCCTGCATTTCAGCAGTATAATGCACAACCGCATGTTGCAGGTCCTGTACTGGCCTTTCTGGATACAGAAAATGTTCGACTGCTGCCCTGGCCAGCACATTCTCCAGAACTCTCATCAATTGAAAAGGTCTGGTCAATGGTGGCCGAGCAACTGGCTCGTCGCAATACGCCAGTGACTACTCTTGATGAACTGTGGTATCGTGTTGAAGCTGCATGGGCAGCTGTACCTGTACACGCCATCCAAGCTCTGTTTGACTCAATGCTTAGGCGTATCAAGGCTGTTATTACTGCTAGAGGTGGCTGTTCTGGGTACTGATTTCTCAGGATCTATGCACCCAAATTTCGTGAAATTGTAATCACATGTCACTTTTAGTATAATATATTTGTCCAATGAATACCCGTTTATCATCTGCATTTCTGCTTGGTGTAGCAATTTTAATGGCCAGTGGTGTACTTAAGTTCCTCCCCATCAGCATTACCACATGACTAGGCTTTGGAACGAAAAAGATTTTTTTTAAATGTCGAAAGACAAATGATATTTACTTCTTGCAGGTGTTTTACTATTTTACTAATGCGTCACATTGGTGACATTTGATACTGCTTATGTCTAACTATCTTTGTTTGTAGAGAATGATGAAGCAATTCTCGATGCGTCTCGAGCTACAACTCCTCAAAGAAGAAAGCTAGCTATCTACGTTGAGGGTAGAAACTTGTAACAAAAAATGCTTGCTCTGCGCCACTCCTGTCCCTAGCGGCACCTGTTTCGCACACACGCTGCATCCCCGTGTAAGATCAGCCCAAAGCTTCATTTAATCACAGTCTACTGAAACTGACCAGCACAACTGAAGACATTAAGCATGTAAATAGTTAAGCATTGGATTAGGCACCTCATGGGCTTCAGTGGCGGAAACACACACAGATGGCGTGCATGAGTAATTTTAAAATAAAATTTTTAATTAAAAGCAATTAATAAGAATAAAAAATTACACTCTTAAACAAAACATTCTAAAGATGGAATATATTAAAATAATACATACACACAATCGAATATACTACATAAAAATAGTATTTCCATACAACAGCAGTAGACTGCGATCACATAATGGCAAGTGAACCTTTCGTTTTTACCTGTCAGAAAATTTCAGTTTACCACTCAGGGGAACCAGAGGGATTTCTGAATACGTATAAAAATCTGTAAATGGAAGGTGATTTACACGGCGAAGGATTTATTATGTTAGTCAACTTGTGAGAAGCCAATGTACAGGGTGTATCAAAAAGAATCATCAGATGTGGCACGTTTATATTTCTGAAACTAGTGAACATATACAGTGAATTTTGTTTTTTGATGAACGGGAAACTCAGAAAGATTTTTCATACATTTTCATACGTGTTCAATATGCCCCCTACCGAGCGAGGTGGCGCAGTGGTTAGGACACTGGACTCGCATTCAGAGGACGATGGTTCAAACCCGCGTCCGGCCATCCAGATTTACGTTTTCCGTGATTTCCCTAAATCGCTCCAGGTAAATGCCGGGATGGTTCCTCTGAAAGGGCACGGCCGATTTCCTTCCCCATCCTTCCATAATCTGAGCTGGTGCTCCGTCTCTAATGACCTCGTTGTCGACGGGACGTTAAACACTATTCTCCTCCTTCTCCCAATATGCCCCCCTTGATATGCACAGCATATGTCGATGCGGTATTCAGATTGTTCCCACACTGCAGCGAGCATGTCTTGAGTTACAGCTTCCACCGCTGCTGTTATGCGATGTGTCAGTTCATTCATTGTTGTTGTTACGGAGACCCATAAACTGAGTCTTTTATAAACTTCCACAAGAAATAATCACATTCAGTCAGGTCCAGTGACCTTGGAGGCCAGTAATGTAAGTCTGATTCATTTGGTCCAATGCGGCCGATCCATCGTTCAGTAATCCTCTGATTTAAAAATTCCCGCACTTTCAGATGCCATTGTGGGGGATGTCCCATCCATTTGGTAAATGAAGTCGTTCGAATCAGTCTCCAGTTGTGGGAAAAGAAAGTTCTCAAGCATATCAAGATATGTGCTTCCCGTAAAAGTGTTCTTGTCAAAGAAAAATTGACCATACACCTTTCCCGTGAAACTGCACAAAACACACAAATTTTGGAGAGTCCTCCTCATATTGTACAATTTCATTTCGTTGTTCCGTACCCCATATTCTCACACTATGACGGTTCACCTTTTCTTTTTAAATGGAATATTGCCTCATCACTAAACACTAAGCGTGGAAGAAAACTGTCATCCTCCATCTTGCCAAATGCGAAGTTACAGAACTCCACACATTGTTCTTTGTCACTTTAACTAAGAGCTTGCAGTAGCTGCATGTTGTATGGTTCCGTGTGTAAACGGAGACGAAGCACACGCCAGACGTACAGTGGGGGGACGGCGGGCATGTTGAGCCGTCGAGCTGCGCGGCGGACGGAGTGGCGGATGCGTTCGACGCGTGTCAGACACGCAGGGAGGGCACGGCGGATTGCCTTTGCAGAAGCAACCTGTTTCTCGGAGTTGTTCATGCCATCGTGTAATGGTCTGTGCTGTAGGAGGATCCGCACCATACCGAGTACGAAAGGCACGCTGAACAGTTATTACTGACCCGCACTGCGAAAAACGTAGAACACAAAACGCTTTCTGTTATCCAGACATCGCAGGTTCGAATCCTGCCTCGGGCATGGATGTGTGTGATGTCCTTAGGTTAGTTAGGTTTAGGTAGTTCTAAGTTCTAGGGGACTGATGACCATAGATGTTAAGTCCCATAGTGCTCAGAGCCATTTGAACCATTTGTTATCCAGACACCATATTTACTAGAAATGAAGTGGGCGCACACTGCTGCTTCCTAGCGGGAACCATGTAAAACTCGAGAGTTTGCTCTTCCCAACAGTAAGTTGTTCACGCACATATCTCAAACAACCACTTGTGGTGTTGCACTTCTTCTTACGTCCGTGCTTGCTATGAAAATAAGACGAGGAATTGCGCCTTTTGCAAGACATCTTTTCAGTTTCGTTTTACCCAGACATGTTTCAGCACTTTTTTTGCTATCTTCAGTGGGTTTATTTTCTCACTTACATGAAGCTGCTGGGTATTTATGTTGGTAGGTAGTCTGCTACACAATGTACAACTTGTCATGGCTTTGATGTTGTAGTGTTTTCTCATATGTTTTGGCGAGGTGCATACGCTGATTTCTGTGACTTTTGGTGGTCTGACGACGCACTTTCTAAGAAGTTTCAAACCTTGAAAATTCGTAGAAAGTTCGTTGTCAGTAGCATCATGTAAGAAAGAAAATAAAACACTGAAGATCGCATAAAAACTGATGAAACATGTCTGGGTAAAGCGAAATTGAAAAGGTGTCTTGCATAAGGCGGAATTCCGTGTCCTATCTCAAATAATATAATAGTTACGATTTTTTGAAAAATTGGATTATTCATTTTGAATCACCCTGTATATCAATTGCGTTTGTGTTTGCGTCCAGTTGCTGTGATGAATTGTGACACGTGGCTGTCATAGTTTACGCTGATCGGCCAACATTATCACCACGTGCCTAATACCCGGTATGTCCACCTTTGGCACGGTTAACAGCGGCGACACGTCGTGGCATTGAAGCAATGAGGTCTTGGTAGATCACTGGAAGGAGTTGGCACCACATCTGAACACACGTGTCTCCTAATTCCGGGGAGGGGCGATGAGACCTGACGCCACGTTCAATCGGATCCCAGTTCCTTTAACCACTCCATCACACTCCTGGCCTTATCATATGGCGCATTATCTTGTTGAAAAATGCAAATGCCATCGGGAAACGTGATCGTCAGAGGGGTGTACGTGGTCTGCAACCAGTGTGCGATACTCCTTGGGCGTCATGGTGCTATGCACCATCTCCACCGGACCCTTTGGATGCCCACGTGGGTGTTCCCCAGAGCATAATGGAGCCTCCACCAGCTTGTCTCCGTTCCGCTATACAGGAATCAAGGAGCTGTTCACCTGGAAGACGACGGACTCGCGCCCTCCCATCGGCATGATGAAGATGGTGTCGGGATTCATTAGACCCTGCAACGAACCAGTGCCTATGGTCACGTGCCCGTATCAGTCGTAGTGTTGTCATTGGCACATGCGTGGGTCGTCGGGTGCAGAGGTCCATCCTCATGAGTGTTCTGTACACTGTATATTCAGACACACTTGTAATCAGTATCCAGTCTGGTCTTAGTTCCGCCACAGGTCGCCGCATTTTACCGGTCTGCACAACCTACGACGTCCGACATTTGTGATGAAGGGCGGCCGCCCAATCCCACGATGTCTGGACGTAGTTTCATCTCGATTTGGCCACGTGTTGAAGACACTCGCCACAGCACCTGCAGTTTCCGAAATGCTCGCGCCGAGAGTCCGGACCGCCACAGTCTGCCCTCGGTCAAACTCAGACAGACCGCGCGCGCCTTCCCACGTTGTATACACAGGCAGCACCCTCGCTGGCACTACGCGCGCCGTGCGTGTGTCTGGCCAGCAGTTACTGCTCGCCAGGTGACGCCGCAGTCGCCTGGACGGGCTGGGCTTGCATCGGTAGTAGGTCGGTGGTCGTGACTTTCTGGCTGACCAGTGTGTGCTCGTCCTCAGGTCTGTGAGCAGTCGCCCAGCAGGTAATAAAGTGCCTTCCTTCAGGCGTAGCAGCACAGTGCTCCCTCCATAGCGGCCGCAAAATTTGCTCTGGCCATGTCCTTTCATCTGTCTGGCGAGGACGAATTAGTCGTTCTAAATTATTTGCTAGCAACTTTCGTTGTTGTTAAATAACTCAACATTTACCACACTTGCCTTATGTTGCAAAGCCTTCAGTTTTTGAAAAATCGTATGTTCACCGATATCAGCAAAATGCCCTGTTTGGTCGTTAATCTTGTACTGTCGGATCGACTTTTTCATCCGTTATACAGGTAGTTGCATCTCCCTCCGCTAGAGACTAACTGCCTGTCCCGCCACGTGTAATGGTTGGGAAGAGTGTACCAGCGAGGAGGCACTGTTTAGAGGGTCCGCGATTTCCCTGCTACTGGACTATCGCTTCGCTTAAATACAGTACAAATCCGTTCATAGTTTTCAGCTCCGCGCTACAGGTACCTCATTTCGTCTCGATGGCAACCAGCTAATCACCAGCCGATACCTTTTTCTCCTTTCCGAAATAGATGTGTGCGCAGATCGGAAGTGTACTATTAATGAAACTCATAACGTATAAGGTTCTGTGCCGCAACGGTTCCAGAACCTGGACGTAGCTCTTCTAGCACAATGCTGTCGGCAACTACGCCATCCGAACATACATCGTTGCCCAGTTCAAAGTAACAATTGTCAGTAGCTCTCTTCCAGGCAGCCACGCCCCTCAGAAACTCGCCTGCATAACTTAGCGGACCCTACCCTAGTGGGGAGGATATGGCGGAGTGGGACAGTGAGCAAGTCGGAGATGCTTTAGTTGGTGAGGTTTATGTACAAAAGGCAAAGATGCCAATTGGCATGCAGTTCCAGTCTGGAGTATCTTATTTATCTTCTTACAGCTTGAACATTAATCTTATATTCTTTTCTGATCTCACTGTTCAGTATCTGTATCCATAGCTTTACTTCCCATGTATCACAACGGTACGTGGTGGAGGGTATTCCTACATATTGACGTCATTCCTAGGTATTTCATGTGTGCTTGACTCCCAGGGAAAAAGATTGTCACTAACTTTCTTTAGGAACTCAAATTTCTCTAATTTACGCGACACGGCCTTTACGGGAGGTTTATTTTTGATGAAGTATAACATATCTGGTATCGATTTGGAACACAGTCTCTTAGAAGTTAGTAACTTGGGCTCCCTGCGATGCGGAACACTTGTTTTGTAGTCTGACAGTGGAATTTGATAAACACCACTGTATCACTCTCGCGGTTACTGTACGTTCCTCTGTACTTAGTATCTTGTCTATCACCTCTACTAATTCTGTCTGACAAATGTCCCATATTCACGAGCCACACTCAATAATCGGTGGAACGATTGTTTCGTAATGTATAAATGAAGTGATGGTATGATTTTTATTGGCCAGGAGACCATGTCTGAGGTTGTTTGGCCACCTAGTGCAAGACTTGTGCGTATTTGTGGTGAAGATGCGATGAAATGATTAGGACAACACAAACACCCAGTCCCAAAGCGAAGAAAATGCCCCACCCCGCTGCGAATCGAACCCGGGACCTCGCGATCCAGATGCAGCGACTAGAAGACTGAGGACTTCTAATCCATAAAGTATGCTTTAAATTCCGCCCCAGAACTTGGACACATTGTACGGAAGATTTTTTATCTTTCAAGAAGCTGCAATTAAGTTAACCCTATTCTGCTACGACTAAGTTCGACTTAGGTTTGCCGCTCTTCTTTCGCGAATTAATCACTCTCTTCTAAAAATTCTTGCTTATATTTCAACCTGGAATCTGCTATTTTCACAGCTAGTCTTATAAGACGTTCCACTTCTTACGCTGGACGGATACTCCTTGATAATTTACAGCTGTTACTGTTTGTAGTAATCGCCAATAGTGTAATAGATAAGTAGTGGATTTCTTCTTTTGTGTATACGCAATAGGTTACATTTATTTACGTCACGTCTTCCTGCATTTCGTACCAGTCTCTCTTTTCATAGGAAAATTAACTCTTGCATTTCTGGTATGCATATAGCTGTGCACATCGACGAGTGGGTCAACGTTCTTACGACCGCTTCACCTGCAAATAGCCACAAAGAGCTGCAAACCTTGCCTGTTGTGCCGCTTGCATACCTACAGAACAGGGCTGTCAGCGAAACAGCTGAGTGGGCTGCTTTATCTGAGAAATAGTTTATGTATGTTTTATAGAAGTCCCATCACGTCATAGGACAAACCGGACGCTGTTTTTGTTTCTGATAAACACACGGCGCCATGGAAACGTAGCAGGTCCAATTCTTTGATAATTTCCAAAGCAGTAACTTGCCTGACGAGGTAGTCGGTCTGGTCCTATCCTGAACATCAGCGGCCGCAGTGGTGTCGTTGACGTGGTAAAATGAAAGCTTAGCTGAAGTAGTGCGGCACACTAGAAGTGAGCCATTCACAAATACAGTCCAAATGTTTGCCCCTGGCTGCTAAATCCTGAGCATCTCAGAATTTTGCGATAGTCGTGGCAGGCGGAAACCTTGGATGGGACCGTGTGCCGTGCCACGTTGCAGTTTGAACAGCAAAGTTCTTCACTCGAAACGACGTGCCAGGCGCAGATTGAGTTGCAGCGCGCACTGGACTGTTGAATGGAGTGTAGTGCGCTGAGCCATCTGACTGCTTCATTGTGACTGGTCCAGGAGAGAGCTGGTGGACAGGTCGTCCCCGTCTCGGCGTGGGAGTCCCGCCATCGGCAGCTCATGAGCTTGTGACCATCAACATTCTGAGAATCAGTGTAAAACCAAGTGTCGCTAAATCCTCTGTATATTTGTGTACATAAGAAGCAATCTGATATGGATACCACGTGCCAGTGCACTGTAGGTACCGAAAAAAAAAACTTTTGGGTTCGTATATGTTTCGTTATTTCCGCCAGCAGTACCAGCACTGCTTCCAGCTACACTTGATCCACAGCGTAATGTTCTCGCAACACCTCCATCTGACGATGAGCCTGCAGTGGGACATGTTCATGGTTCAATAAATCGTAAAAAAAAAGACTGGTTGATAATTTATTACCAGATTAATCGCCAATTTAAATGATAGTCGCAGTATTCGTCATAAACAATGGATATTCTGACATTCTCACTCCTAAAACAGTGTGTGAAAACCGTTGGCCTTCAAAACAATTTCCAGTCGTCTCGGAATGGATCCTGTATAAAAACCGGAATGTTATACCATTCTTCCTACAAGATGGTGGCAACTTCAGATAACGGTGATGGAGATACGTTGCTATCACACACCCTTCTCTCCAAAATAGACCGAAAAAAGCTCATTATTTGGATCTGTTGACTGGTGGTCAGGGGACATGCGACAATTCATCCTCGTGCACACAAAACTTGTTTTGGCCGATGCGAGCTATGTGAACACGAACCCTGTCTTCCTGGAACACAGCATCACCATAGGGGAACAAACATTGTACCATGAGACGGACCTGATCAGCCAAAATGATTATATAATCTTTGGCGGTAATGCGATCTTGCAGAGTAACGGAGGGGACCACGGAAAATGACGATTTGACTGCCCAAATCATCACCGAACCCCGGCCACGTTTCACTCGGCTAAAAGTCGCATACAGAGTGAAATAAGTCGTCCGATCAAATGACTTTAATTCGTTGCTCCATATTTCAGGTTTTATCGCTTCGGCATTACGCTGTTCTGTTCCGGACATTTGCATTGCTGAGCAGTGGTTTTTAATTTGCAGCTCGCCCTGCAGGTCGCTGCTTATGGAGCTCCCTTGGTGCTGACAGGGTTCGCGAGCGCTGTATTCAGTTCTGCGGCGGCTTGTTGCAGCTATCGTACCCTTATTTTTTTTTATTTTATTTTTTTTTTATTTTTTTTTTTTTTTTTTTTTGTGACAGTCCTCGTTGTGACTTCGCGGATGAAGTTTCCCCGCTTCCGTGTCTGCGGTATAAAACTTCGATATGGTGGCTGTTGAAACACCAAATAGTTCGGCGACCTCGGTTACAGAAGAAACCACCTTCTAATGCACTGAGCTCCGGCAAATGCACTCACTACTACACAGAACACTATTTTGACCACGGACTGACTCTTGCAACGTGTTGAGGGTTGGGGACATTGCAGAGATGTCGTTCGTGGTCAGATACAACGTACAACCTGCTAGCGTCTGCATGTATGGTCAAGCATCCATTCCTTGCGGTTTTTCCATATTTTTCTCCAACCCCTGTACGTAGTATTGTTGGTTGTTGCAGCAAAGTTTAAATTTTCTCATTCTGCCTCCTCCTCCATTCTCCTTTATCTGAGATCGGTCCGCTAGCTTCTTCATTTGTATTCTGATTTTAGAAGTTTCATCTGATTTTGAGCTGAGCATCTCCCCGAGGGAACACACGAATTTCACTTCCACTGCTAGTCTTCCCTTGATGTCCATTTCTGTGGTGTTGTGTTGCTAAACCGAGATCCCAAGTATTTGAAGTGCTGAACGCTTTTGAACCTCACGCCATCTATCTCAAGAAATTCTTGCTGCTTTTGTCTTGTTCCTAACTGCATAAAATCCGTTATGTCGTGATTCGCCTTTAGCCTAATCTTTTGTGCGTAATCATACGTATACTCATACATTGCTTTCAGCTCATTGTTCGATTCACTTAGCAGTACTAGATCGTCTACATATGCAAGACAATTGAAATTACCATCCATCTGTAGTCCAACCCGTTCCTGCTGCTTGCATGTCCTCGGAACTGTCTCTGAGATGGCACGGACTAGAACACATGAGAGAGCGTCCCATTGTCTGAGACATGTCTAAATCTCAAACGTTTATGACCTGGTCCACCAGTGACGCACTGCTGGCCCTGACCCATCCACACAAATCTGCACCATTCTCACTGGCTTATCAGGAATTCTGACGTCATATAGTGTATTGTATAGGCTATCCCTGGGGATGCTGTCGTATGCAAGTTGAAAATCGACGAACAGGCTAGAGACATCCTTATCGTATTCTCGGTGTTTTTCAAAAAGTTGTCTTAGGATGAAAACGTGATAAACGTGATCTATCGTCGATCGGTTTGGTCGAAAGCCAGCTCGGTATTTCTGTATGTTGTTATCTGTGAATAGTTGCAATTTTCTGAAGATAATGGTAGTATATCTTGTAAGTTACACTCAGCAAACTGATGCCCGTGTGGTTACCACATTCCAGTTTGCTTCTCTTTTTGTATATCAGGCATTTTCTGGCCAGTTCCCAATCCGCTGGTAATGTCTCAGTCTTCCATATGAACTAAATCAGTTTATATATCTCTGAGTGCAAGCTCTCATTTCCTCCTCTGATTAATTGTTCCGTTATTCTGGCCTACCATGGGTGGCTTGCAGTTTCTTCTGAGTCTTTTTATTGCAATCTTCACATCTTCATCAGTCACTTCCCATTCTTCTTCATCGTCTTTCCTTTCTTTCGTGATGTCTGCAAGTAGCATCTCTTCTGGGTCTGGGCGATTCAAGAATTCTAAGAAGTAACTCTCTATATTTCTATAATTCTTTCCTTTTAATTTATCAAGTTGTTATTGTGATCTCTAATGAAGAAGGTTCGGCTCTGAAATCCACGTTTTCGGTTTTTGATTAGAAAACTTGTATTACGTTTTTTTGTGGGTCTCTACCTCACCTTGTTCTGGTTACATATATTCTCCAATACGTTCTCAGGATTCGCTTCGTCTCCCTCCTGGTGTTGAGAAAACGTTCCTTTTTCTGCTCGTTCTCCGTGTCAGCCAGCCAGTTGCTCCGCGTCCCCTCCGCTTCACGTAGCACTGTGGACACTATTTCCTTCCACATTTCCTCCATGTTCTCTCTTGCTTTCAGGTTGTCTAGGACCTCAGAACGGTTGTTGGTTTCTATAACATATTGTCGATGGCACTTTCTCGCAGTTTCCTAACAGATAAAGCAGGTTCTAGTGTCTGCTTCTTATGTATGTAGGTGAACATCATTTTAGTCGACACGCAATTAGTGTCTTCAGTACCAAAATTTAGTACAATGTTTTCTTTAACTAACAGGTTTCAAGCGAACTAATCGTGACCTGAAAAACTGCATTTATGACTCCCGAGGCCGTTTCTGAAGCACGCTGACAGATATTTTCACTGCTTACTTGTTTAAGGCTTCGAGTGGATACTGTCTTCTCCCAGCTGCAATGATGTGCATTTAACTGAGGCAGAGACTAATGGAAGTGTCGCGACAAATGGAAATTCGAGTCAGAACGGGACTCTGACCCGGGTTTACTGCTTACCACAAGAGCAGCCGCATTAACCTGAACACCCCTGTAGACCTCACCCAAAATTTCAGTGTCACTGATGTTTACAGCTTTGATTTCCGGACACTACTATCAGATGTTCTACGGAGTATGTGTGAATGGAACAGCGCGACTGGGGGTACTGATTTAGTGGGGGACAGTCGTTCAGCCGGCAGCCCGGGGGGAAACATCGGTGGCAGTGAAAGTTGGATTCAGGCCAGGAGCCGCGCTCTGGTGGCCTAGAGGCTGAGATGGCTGCTCGCGGTGACGAGGGAACGAGGATCTAGCAGAAATTTTCGTCAGCGACGGCGTATTTACACTTCTGATCGGTATTCATTGATAAGATTTCATTTCAACCTGACGAACGCAATTAGAAACTTCTGGACAACAGAAGTCGACAAAAAAAAATTCCCAACACTCTTCAAAGCCAGTGGACTTCACAGATTATGCCGGAACTAATAACAAAGAATTCTGTGCCAGTCTTCAAACGTTGCGTTCGCAATACTTAAAAAAACATCTAAGGTAAGGTCACCAAACCCATTTTGGCATTAAAGGAGCGTCATATATTATTAATTTTGTAATGCTTTACAACTAGACTAGAAGCAGTCCATAGGCAGTTACATTGGTATTCTATGGCTTACACGGGTGTCTCGCGTTAGCGTATTGCTGTGCTACGTGGCTCCCACGCGTAAACGTTAAGGTAGCAATGTACGAGGTCTGATCAGAAAGTTCCAGAACATTCGTAATTTCGCGCCATTGGTGTGAGCGAAATATGGTTAGCATCCCTGCACTCGCCGGTGTTTATTATGTAACTACCGCAAGTTTCATTGTTGTATGTCCGTTAGTTGTTGTTCAGTGCTGTAACGAGTAGAACGATGTGTCGCACAGTTCGCGAATTTCGAGATGGCAGAGGTAGAAGAGCAACGGGTCTGCATTAAATATTGGTTGAAACTCAAAAAACCTTTATAGAGAGACACCAAATGATGCAGGAAGCCTACGGTGACGAGTGATTAAGCCGCACTCACTGTTACGAATTGTTCACACGTTTAAAAGTGGGCCTCTTTCAGGACGCCCTTCGAAATCTACCGACGGCGCTCGTGTCAGCAACGTCAACGAAACTCTGCGTGTTACTCGAAGACTAACTGTCCGAGAGATTGCAGAAGAATGTAACATTTCGGTTCACTCGTGTAATGAAATCCTAACACGGCATCCTGGAATGCATCGTGCCGCCGCCAAGTTCGTTCCACGGCTCAAGAGTCAACACCAGAACGGCCTATTGCCTCGCTATTTGTGGAGACTTGTGGATCAGGCAAGTGGGAACGAGATGTTCCTTATGAGAATCATAACTGGTGATAAGTGGGTCTACGGCTATGATGTTGAGACCACGCGTCAGTCGTCACAGTGGGTCGGGAAAGTTTTTCAAGACCACAACAAGCTCGCCAGGTGAGGTCAAAATTAATGTCAGAGCCATACTGATTTCTTTGACTTTGACAGATTAGTTCATCATGAATTCTTGCCACTGGGACAAACTGTTAATCGACGGTATTGTCGGGACGTGTTCCCATGCCTGCGAGAAAATGTGAGAAGGAAACGGCCTGAAATGTGGCCAGACAGTTCATGGCTGCTGCATCTCTACAACGCACCCTCACACTCATCCCTGTTGGTGAGTGACTATTGCACAAAAAACGAAATCACTGTGCTGCCTCATCCTCCATACTCTCCAGACCTGGTCCGTGCCGTCTTCTTTTGATTTCCAAAGTTGAAAAACCTGTTGACAGCGCAAAAAATTCAGGAGATAATACGTCATAAACGTACAGAGGCGTAAACTAGCTTTTGCTTAAAATGGAGCTCAAATTATCCAGTCGATTCCGTGTTTCATAAGGAGAGCACTTGGCGACTTCCGACAATTATTTCAAACCTTTCATAAACTTTTCCCTCATATTTGCTTAAAGTAAAATATTAAACATATTAGCTCATTTGTCAAGTGAGAAGTCGTTTGAAGCTGTTTTTTACTTGTTCGGTTCTTTTCTTTACTGATTCGTCCAACAATTGTTCTTATTGAAGAAACACTTAGCTTCTCATCTCCTTCCATCTTCGTCCATTTTTTCACTGATAATTATCATTTCCTTTGTAAGCTACCGCTTCTGTTTTGCTCTTTTGTGCTGGTGGTTAAGCCTCAGAGCCGAACGTATAAATTTTTCACAACGGATTTTATAACGCTAATTTGTCGCCCTGACACTTATACGCTCTCCAGAAGGGTAAGCTTATCCTTTGCTCTATATGTGACGCTAACTAGTCGTATGCAAATCTGATTAGTTTCTAACCATATCCTCAATATACGCTAGAATGTTCAGATGTGCTGACCTACAAACACTGCCTCCGCCAGGTGGTTGCAAACATGAAATACACAAATAAGGGCATAATAAAATGACAAAGGAAAGTACTAGCTATAAAATGATACACTCAGCAGTGTTAAATTCTTTACTCTTCTGCAATTCACTCTATTCAAGATTACACATTATGAGCAACATTATACACTCCTGGAAATTGAAATAAGAACACCGTGAATTCATTGTCCCAGGAAGGGGAAACTTTATTGACACATTCCTGGGGTCAGATACATCACATGATCACACTGACAGAACCACAGGCACATAGACACAGGCAACAGAGCATGCACAATGTCGGCACTAGTACAGTGTATATCCACCTTTCGCAGCAATGCAGGCTGCTATTCTCCCATGGAGACGATCGTAGAGATGCTGGATGTAGTCATGTGGAACGGCTTGCCATGCCATTTCCACCTGGCACCTCAGTTGGACCAGCGTTCGTGCTGGACGTGCAGACCACGTGAGACGACGCTTCATCCAGTCCCAAACATGCTCAATGGGGGACAGATCCGGAGATCTTGCTGGCCAGGGTAGTTGACTTACACCTTGTAGAGAACGTTGGGTGGCACGGGATACATGCGGACGTGCATTGTCCTGTTGGAACAGCAAGTTCCCTTGCCGGTCTAGGAATGGTAGAACGATGGGTTCGATGACGGTTTGGATGTACCGTGCACTATTCAGTGTCCCCTCGACGATCACCAGTGGTGTACGGCCAGTGTAGGAGATCGCTCCCCACACCATGATGCCGGGTGTTGGCCCTGTGTGCCTCGGTCGTATGCAGTCCTGATTGTGGCGCTCACCTGCACGGCGCCAAACACGCATACGACCATCATTGGCACCAAGGCAGAAGCGACTCTCATCGCTGAAGACGACACGTCTCCATTCGTCCCTCCATTCACGCCTGTCGCGACACCACTGGAGGCGGCTGCACGATGTTGGGGCGTGAGCGGAAGACGGCCTAACGGTGTGCGGGACCGTAGCCCAGCTTCATGGAGACGGTTGCGAATGGTCCTCGCCGATACCCCAGGAGCAACAGTGTCCCTAATTTGCTGGGAAGTGGCGGTGCGGTCCCCTACGGCACTGCGTAGGATCCTACGGTCTTGGCGTGCATCCGTGCGTCGCTGCGGTCCGGTCCCAGGTCGACGGGCACGTGCACCTTCCGCCGACCACTGGCGACAACATCGATGTACTGTGGAGACCTCACGCCCCACGTGTTGAGCAATTCGGCGGTACGTCCACCCGGCCTCCCGCATGCCCACTATACGCCCTCGCTCAAAGTCCGTCAACTGCACATACGGTTCACGTCCACGCTGTCGCGGCATGCTACCAGTGTTAAAGACTGCGATGGAGCTCCGTATGCCACGGCAAACTGGCTGACACTGACGGCAGCGGTGCACAAATGCTGCGCAGCTAGCGCCATTCGACGGCCAACACCGCGGTTCCTGATGTGTCCGCTGTGCCGTGCGTGTGATCATTGCTTGTACAGCCCTCTCGCAGTGTCCGGAGCAAGTATGGTGGGTCTGACACACCGGTGTCAATGTGTTCTTTTTTCCATTTCCAGGAGTGTAGTCTGCCTATTCACAGTTGGTAATCGCTCTGTCTGTCACTGTCCTGTGATATATAATCGCGGTCGTTAATTCAAGCGCGGAATACTGACATCAGCTATGGCAATTGCAATTATATTTAGAACTACACTCGGGACTAGTAACGTGAAGCCTCAGCATAGAACGAAAAAGACACGTGATCAGCAATTTACTTCCCTCGCACGACCACTACAGTGATCTGACGCTTATCGCTGCAAAGGTTCCCGACTCAGCGAGATACCATAAATTCTACTTCACCAAAAGCTCCCGTGGGCACCTCCACGGCTGCCGTGGAACACCAGACGATCCTCAGGCTCTCGCTACGAGTCCTCTGTCCCAGTAACAAGGTCGCACACCTCGCCAGGACCAACCTCTCTCCTCGACTCTCCAGGAACAAGTGTTTCTCAGTCGCTACGCTTTTTCGTAGCTCCTGTTCTTTTTTCTTCCCCCTTTTAATGTGTGTGGCCAATCATGTTGCTGGAAGGCGTTCGTTTCCGAGCGCCTACCAATCTCATTTTTGCAACCGACCGAAGCTTCTAGAAGCTTCCAGACTGTTCCAGAAGCTTCCACTCCAGCCGTTGGGAAAATCACCTACATGCCGCCACGCGTTTTGTGAGCGAGCCGCTGTGTCTTCTCCTTGGCCTCGGCCACGTGGCTCCCGCTAAGCCACGGTCCACCCGCCTGGGATTTCCAGAGTAGCAGCAAAAAAAAAAATAAAAAAAAATGGCTGTGAGCACTATGGGACTCAACATCTTAGGTCATAAGCCCCCTAGAACTTAGAACTACTTAAACCTAACTAACCTAAGGACATTACACACACCCATGCCCGAGGCAGGATTCGAACCTGCGACCGTAGCAGTCCCGCGGTTCCGGACTGCAGCGCCAGAACCGCTAGACCACCGCGGCCGGCTCCAGCGTAGCTTACGGGCGCTGTTGTCTTCAGCTCTCAGGCCTGCCTGCCACGCTCGTGTCTTTCCCGTTCTCCTGCCAGCCTCCCGTCTCCGTCCGCTTCACTATCGCCCAACGTGCAGATATTCTGCTTTAAATTAAGATCCCTAGCCGATGTCAGTATCGTTAATGGTTTCCTGTCTCGATGTTTATACTTCCGGAGTGGTAGTCGTAATGTCACTCAAAATGATGCCACCTTACACCTTCTTTTCACTTTTTTCAGCCACGACATGTATTGCAGCGGCCATAGAGTGAACAAGAATCGCGCTCGCCGCCACGACGGCTTGTGCTCTGTGTGTGCAGTACTGACGCGATATCCGCCTCGTGGCGCGTCCGAACGCGGAGGCTGTTGCGCTCTTTAAGGAACGTGTAAATTGGCTCTAACTCTCCCTTGTCTTTCGTGACGATCGTTTAGCTTTTCCGCGCATTCCCATCTCTAGCTTTAGGATAGCAACTTGCACGATTTTATCAGGAAGGGAGACTTGCCGAAACTGCTGATAACACTTGCTGGAGTGTGTCCCTGTCCGTCTCTTAGTGCACCGCTTTCCTCCTCCTCTTCTCATAGAATCAGTCCGTCACTGGAGCCTCTCCTGGTCCCTTTTTTTCCCCGCCTCTCCCCTCCCACAGGACCTTCACTTGCCGCGACCGAGTTACGCGCAGACGGCTGCAGACATAATAAATTCGGGCAACATTAATCACTACTGAGAAGTGGCTATTATGGATGTCGGCCGGCGGCGGAGGCGCTGACAAATGTAACAAATCGGATGTAAATGTCCGCGCCCGCAGCCCCGCTGTGTCTAATTGGGCTCCGGCGAGCGCGCCACACACAATGCGGCCGTTCCCGGAACGCCGCGCCGCCGCCGCCGCGGCCTACGCCCACGCCGTATGCGAGTGTTAGTTCCAGCGCCACTGCGCCGGTGGCACGTCCGCGTCAGCCGCACAATGGCCGCCACTTAGGGCCGCGCCGGAAAATGACACCTGCCGCGGTGTCGTGGCGGCACGCGATCTCGTGGCTCGTGAAGGTGCTGCGGCTGCCCTGAACGTCCGACACTGGTAATTTCCTCTCTGTCTTGGGTGCAGGGAATGGCAATTGAATCTCAATGTAGACAAGTGTAATGTGCTGCGAATACACAGAAAGCTAGATCCTTTATCATTTAGCTACAAAATAGCAGGTCAGCAACTGGAAGCAGTTAGTACCAAAAATTATCTGGGAGTACGCATTAGGAGTGATTTAAAATGGAATGATCATATAAAGTTGATCGTCGGTAAAGCAGATGCCAGATTGAGATTCATTGGAAGAATCCTAAGGAAATGCAATCCGAAAACAAAGGAAGTAGGTTACAGTACGCTTGTTCGCCCACTGCTTGAATACTGCTCAGCAGTGTGGGATCCGTACCACATAGGGTTGATAGAAGAGATAGAGAAGATCCAACGGAGAACAGCGCGCTTCGTTATAGGATCATTTAGTAATCGCGAAAGCATTACGGAGATGATAGATAAACTCCAGTGGAAGACTCTGCAGGAGAGACGCTCAGTAGCTCGGTACGGGCTTTTGTCAAAGTTTCGAGAACATACCTTCACCGAAGAGTCAAGCAGTATATTCCTCCCTCCTACGTATATCTCGCGAAGAGACCGTGAGGATAAAATCAGAGAGATTAGAGCCCACACAGAGGCATACCGACAATCCTTCTTTCCACGAACAATACGAGACTGGAATAGAAGGGAGAACCGATGGAGGTACTCAAGGTACCCTCCGCCACACACCGTCAGGTGGCTTGCGGAGTATGGATGTAGATGTAGAGATGTAGATGTACTCGCGTCAGCGATTTAATTAGACATACTTGCGGTCTCGTATAGAACGTGTTCCTGTTTGCGACGGCTAATGACGTTGTGATGTACCCGCATCACAGTGCGTCTTGTTAAATGGGGGTCATCATTTCTTGCAAATTATTATTCCCGCGTGATATTGTTCGTTTTAGTGAAGACAGGTCGGTGGTTGATGGAAAGCTCTTGGTTTTGTAGCCAGTGCCAGCCTTTTTAAGATATCGCGGCGTTTCTAAGAGTGCCACACTCGTCGTCGCCTTTGCTAGAAGAGCGTCATGCTGATCGTCTTCGCCATATATATATATGTAGTCTTCGCCAGATGATGATATAAAACTTGTCGAAACGTCGCCATATCACAAGGCTGTTACCCAGCTGGAAATGCGAGAGGGTTTCACCAGTGGAATTCGCAGAGTCTATCCACAACACAGTTTGTACAGAAACCAGATGGCAGTTATAAGAGTCGAGGGGCATGAAAGGGAAGCAGTGGTTGGGAAAGGAGTAAGACAGGGTTGTAGCCTCTCCCCGATGTTATTCAATCTGTATATTGAGCAAGCAGTAAAGGAAACAAAAGAAAAATTCGGAGTAGGTATTAAAATTCATGGAGAAGAAGTAAAAACTTTGAGGTTCGCCGATGACATTGTAATTCTGTCAGAGACAGCAAAGGACTTGGAAGAGCAGTTGAACGGAATGGACAGTGTCTTGAAAGGAGGATATAAGATGAAAATCAACAAAAGCAAAACGAGGATAATGGAATGTAGTCGAATTAAGTCGGGTGATGCTGAGGGAATTAGATTAGGAAATGAGACACTTAAAGTAGTAAAGGAGTTTTGCTATTTAGGGAGTAAAATAACCGATGATGGTCGAAGTAGAGAGGATATAAAATGTAGACTGGCAATGGCAAGGAAAGCGTTTCTCAAGAAGAGGAATTTGTTAACATCGAGTATAGATTTAAGTGTCAGGAAGTCGTTTCTGAAAGTATTTGTATGGAGTGTAGCCATGTATGGAAGTGAAACATGGACGATAACTAGTTTGGACAAGAAGAGAATAGAAGCTTTCGAAATGTGGTGCTACAGAAGAATGCTGAAGATAAGGTGGGTAGATCACGTAACTAATGAGGAGGTATTGAATAGGATTGGGGAGAAGAGAAGTTTGTGGCACAACTTGACTAGAAGAAGGGATCGGTTGGTAGGACATGTTTTGAGGCATCAAGGGATCACAAATTTAGCATTGGAGGGCAGTGTGGAGGGTAAAAATCGTAGAGGGAGACCAAGAGATGAATACACTAAGCAGATTCAGAAGGATGTAGGTTGCAGTAGATACTGGGAGATGAAGAAGCTTGCACAGGATAGAGTAGCATGGAGAGCTGCATCAAACCAGTCTCAGGACTGAAGACCACAACAACAACAACATCCACAACACACATACGTGCAAAGCGTTAGTCGTCCAGATCCACGCTAAGGAATCCAGCAGGTAGCTTTTGTAATAAATCTGTCGTTTTTAATAGCGCCGAGAGGAAGAGAGATATCGTTCAGCGTGGAAGCGTAGATGACGCAAAACGTGATACGTAGGATTAGACCTGTAACTTAGACACGAAAGATAACTGTCGTTTTATTACTTACTTTAACAATAACACTGTAGTGTCGGTGTGGTGGATCAAGGGGAAACCTATATGAAGCAACAGTTGTTCTGAACTTTTGAAGTCTAGGAAACAAAAATGATTTGTAAAACAGTTTATGATGCTACCAAGTCAGTACCGAAGGTAGGCGGTAGTGATCGAATATAGAGCACTGCAAAGTTTCAGTGAACAGTTCAAGCCTGGTTCCGACCGTTATAATTTGCCAATAGTGTTGATAACGTCCACCAATGGTAAGAATGTTCGTTTTTGAAAATTAGTAGCCGGCCGCGGTGGTCTAGCGGTTCTAGGCGCTCAGTCCGGAACCGCGCGACTGCTACTGTCGCAGGTTCGAATCCTGCCTCGGGCATGGATGTGTGTGATGTCCTTAGGTTACTTAGGTTTAAGTAGTTCTAAGTACTAGGCGACTGATGACCACAGATGTTTAGTCCCATAGTGGTCAGAGCCATTTGAACCATTTTTTTTGAAAATTAGTCAAAATTAGTGCTCCGTCCCGTCTCATACTGTCCAAATCGTGTAAAAGATGGGATTCCACGGATTATCCAACTGGTAACCGCTATCACGTTTCAGCAGATTATCTACAATGCGTATTTCCACGAATGTTCAAACCATGGAGGCCAAAAAGATGTTGCTGTTGCCATAATTATTGTTTTATCAAATTCGAATGTGCGGTAGAGGTACAAGGTTAACCCATTACTGGCCAAAACTCTATGGGATCATTTTTTGCAAACTTTTATACATAAATACGTTACATTGAGTGATTAATTGAATAAAAAGTTGTTTTGAAAATTTGCAATTTATTAGAACAAAAACTACAGACCGTCCCATTTTTGGGACATTGGCCAAATGCGCTATACAAATTCACAACCTTATTCTCCATGCATAATATTGTAAGAAGCAACACAAACAATAAATAAAGAATCTTTTAATATTATTGAATGTCTATTCAGTATGAAATAAAGCAAAACACTTGTCGTGTACACCAACATTGCACATATCACAAATTTTTGATGTTTTTTTTCTTGCAGTAAGCACATCTCTTCTGTGTTTTACTTGGCACAATGAAATGATTTCCTGGATCTAGTCGTACATCTGTGCTCACCCGTCCTGCCATCTATTTGCTTCCTTGTGGTCCTCTGCGTTTTGGTACTGGTCCTCTTTTCTTTGATACGTAAAACATCACTATTCTCCGTCGGCATCCAAAAGTGAGAACTTCTCATTAGAGTTAGCAATTTGGTATGCACGCCATGTGTTTACTACGCAGATAACTATCATATGTGTGAATAATGGCCACCACCATTTCTTTGACCTTATCCTCATCCTATAAAGTGATATCTGCTTGTCCAGTAGATCTACGCTACCCATATGGGCATTGTATTCTTCAATGAGATGTGGCATTGTAACAGATATTTCCTTTTTCTTTGCCCTTGAGTATCTTTTAGTAGAACTCAGAGCAGTAATAGTACTGTAATTTGTCGCTACACATACTGGTTTGTTGTCACTCCATTTCACAACCAGAACTTCGCTCTCTTTGTCAAACATGTATTCATAGAATCCTCGTTCCTCTTCTTTTGCCATTCTTTTCGAGTCAATCAAAGGACATGCATTAGTTCGGATTTCTCTTATTGTTCCTGTAGCTTTCATTTTACTCTTTCCGAGTGTGATCAGTGTGGCAACATGGGTGAAAAAGTTGTTACGAAAAGCTTATAATTCGGATACTCTGATACTGGAATCATGCTGGTTAGTTCATTTATTACCCTTGGACCTGAAGACTCCTGTTTGTTGTCAGTCTTGCCACAGTATGGCGAAAAATTATAAAGAAAGCCATTGTAACTTGTAAGACACAAAATTTTATATCCAAATTTGATAGGCTTTCCCCTCAGAAACATTTTAGCTGAATGTTTGCCATAATCACGTACCATCATTTCATCAATTGAGAGTTCTGAATGAAATATGCGAAATTTAGCAAATTCCTTTTTCAGCATTTCAGAGTACAACCTCAGTTTGTACATCTTGTCGTTTCTGTCTGTTTTGGAGATGAATGAATCTGTTTATTTCCCGAAACCTATTTCTTGACATGGAGTTGAAGGATAAAGGAACACCGACATCAGGAGCCTGTTCCCAGTACACATTCTCATGGGAAAGCTTATGATAAGCACTCAGATGTAGTATGCCAATAAATGATTTTAGTTCTTCTTTGGTTAGTAGAAAATTTATTTTGTTGTGTTGGCAAGCATAAATTTCGCTGTGTCCATTAGTTTCTCAGGGGGGAAAAAATCCTCAAACACCTGGGGCACTGTCTTATTTGCTAGACATTCCGCAACATAATGTTCGTTGCTCTTTCCTGGTTCACTAGTGTTCGTGTACGTTGGTTGACATTTATACCACTTACATTTATATTTTTTTGTAGATAACGTACCAGTTTCTGCTCCATCTCCTAACGCTTTCCTTCTTTTGGCTTGTGGAGGTACAACTGTAGCATTAGCTTCATCTCGGCTGGTTATGAGCTCTAAAGTACCGGCTACATCTTGTACAACAGACTCATTGTTCAGTACATTTTCGTCAGTGTGTTCTTCATCTGTTACTACATCTGCATCGGGTGGAATAATCGCCAATTCTACGTCATCATCTTCATCGTCACTCTCTCGATGGTTCTCTAGTTCTGCTAGAATTTCTTCAAGTGTAAGTCCACGCGGCATGTTTTTATCCTGTTGGAATCGTAAAATTCGAATAGAATATGAAAAAAGCAGATATAAAGAACGTAAAATGCAATTCTTCTCTGTATGATACGTGTATACAAGAATACGGCACATCAACAATAAATGATAGTGTAACATGCCATTGTCCCATTATTGGGACGCATAAAATATATTGATATTGCACTTACTTGAAAAAATCTGAAGTATACTTAATCTTACACGGACATCCATATGTTCATAACAAACACGCCCAGACAACTAAATCACAGCTCATTGTCGTCCATAACTACTAGCAGACATACAGTGCTGCCAGGTGCGAGAACAAAAAATCGGCAAGTTTATAATTTTCCTGACGTGAAGTACTTAGAAAAAAGTTACTTATTTTACATTTACAGGGATTATAGCAGTTAGTTGAACCTACAGGTGCAACAATAAAGGCTAAAAGCTCCATTGCTTACTTAGAAATGAGTCAAATATACACGTCCCAAAAAAGAGACAATGGCCAGTAATGGGTTAAGCAATAACGGGTTTAGCTGGTTTTAAAATGTGAGTGTATTTTTCGTCGGTGCTGTTCGTCCGGCCTTTGTATACCACACCACATTGGCTAGGTATTCTGTAAATTACAGCCTTCCGCGATATCGAATTGTTCTTCCCTAACCCCAGGTGGTGTGGAAACTCAGACGGTGAGTGGATAACCATTTTAACATCAAATTTAGGAAGGATTCTTGCCATGTCTAATGGAACAGAAGGATGAAAAGTCAGATGTTTCCGGCGTGGTCACTCTTCATCCAGTTTCTGGTTTCGGCTTTAACTGAGAACGCCCTGTTAAGTGTTGAGTAGAACACCCATTTTTGTTTAACATTTTCTTTAGATGGGGGAGCTCTTAAGACAAACATCTGGATCTGAGTGTGTGTGTGTTTAAGCGCATTCAGTTTGCGTGTGTGATAACAACTGGACTGCAGTAGCCGTGAGACGTTGTACTGGTCTTATCATTATGGTCTAGCGTGGGGTGGTCGAGATGTAGGGTAACACTGCATTTGATCGTGGGTGCGATGCCACAATGCGCTGGGACTTTGGCATGGCGCTGTGTCAAGTAGGGTCAGTACCTATGTTACGGGAAACCCCCCCCTCCCCCCCCCCCAAAACAGCAGCAGCCGCCGGCACCGAGCTGGTGGTGATAAAGGCGGTAGCAGATCACTTACTCAACGAGTTGATGCGACAGCCAGAGAGCAGCCAGCAGCCATGCCATCCGCAGTCATCTCCACGATGTGGGATACAGAAACCAAAGGACCTCACGCACCTCTCCTCACCCACGTCTGGGGCCCATTGGTCAGCTACAGTCCCAGACTGACGAACCTGAACACACGAAATCACGAGCAGAGCCGGACACGCAATACATAACAGGCTGTTGGCCCCGTTCGCACAAGAGGAAGCCGCTTTAGCCATTAATAGGCAAAAGAGAAAGGAGACTCCGGAGCCCGGTGGAATTCACGCAGATCGTACCGAAAATCAACCCACACCTGACGAATCGTTTTAACGACACTCTTTTTTTAAAAAGAAAAACCTGTGGACAAAATTCCGCCAGAACCCAAACCTTATTGACCGATTTCCCTTCTAAAATCACTAAGGTCCCGCAGCGACTCTTCTGTGACCGCTTTCAGGGCTCAGGTCGCCTTGGATTTACAGCCGGCGAATCGACGGATGGCTCTGTTAGTCAGGCTACTCGAATAGTAAACAGAACAGGTAAAAAATACACATCAGCGTTACTACTGAATGTAATAGGGGAGTGCGCCAGTTTATAGTGCACGCCATCGAGACCTGCAGCTCCTGGCGGCACTTCTTGACTATTGCAGAAATAGCCACTGAGCTGCGAGGGGCAACCATAAGGTGATCAAAACGATCACTGAGGAATGCCCGCAGGGATCGATTTGCGGGCCCATTTTCTGGACTATCACCACTGAACCGCTCCTATAGTTAATGGAAGGGGACGATCGCACCGGAATAGTAGTTGCATATCCTCAGTACCTCCTCTTTGTGGTAGCGACGAGCTCGAGACATCAGCCTGAAGCGAATACATCGGCAGTACTGTGTACTATTAGCAATTGCTGTTGGAGAAAGGCTCTGAGCACTATGGGACTTAACATCTGAGCTCATCAGTTCCCTTAGGTTAGTTAGGTTTAAGTAGTTCTAAGTTCTAGGGGACTGATGGCCATAGATGTTAAGTCCCATAGTGCTCAGAGCCATTTGAACCATTTTTGAATCCTACAGTTAAAGTAGATGGAAATAGCATAACAAGAAACATTGTTACTAGATACTTAGGCACTTACCTGGACTAGAAATAAAACTTTAGTCAAGATACCAGAACAGCTACAAAAAGGGCATGCGGCTTACTGTATAAACTTGCGGGATCAGCAGAGTGAACTATAAATTTCCCAAGACTATAAGAACACAACGCACACGTCTCTTTGAGTCAGCAGAATGTTTTCCTGCCAGCGTGTGCGCACGTCGACTCTACACTGTTGGCCGGTACTATGGTGATGAGGTGCGGACAGGGGGGTGTCCTGCTGTGGCTACCTGCGACTTTCGGCATTACGTCTGACACGACTGTTAAGTATAACTCGCAACATATTGGCCGAGAGAGACAGTGAGACCTCGTATGGGAGGAAGTGCAGACCGTGAGAGCGCTCAAAACCTGGAGAGTGAGTTTGTGGCAAAGTGAGTGAGACAACTGCGAAAAGGCCCCATAGGGCGTATATATTCTTCCTTCCACATCAGAAAGCGATTGAGGAGGAAACATTTCAATGCCAGCCGGGGCACTGTTCATTTCTTGACTGTCCACGGGCCATACCGTACGCATTTCTGCGTGGTAACTTCGGTTCGGAGGCTAATTGTGCTTGTGGAGAAGCAGGGACCCTAGAACACATACTTCTATACTGTGACCGTTGGTCGCAGGAAATACGATTAGCACACTTGCACAACGACATGGATTGATCTCGACTACTGTTCAGACAGAATATCTGGAGCGATGTATAAACAGTACTTGCAGAATTTTATATTACTTATTGATCGCCCTTGTACCGGTACTGTGTTGAGGTTCAATAATGGTTATGCATGTTTCAAAACAAATATGAAGAGAGCGGATGTGGAAGCAGGATTTTAGTTGCATTGTATCTCTAGATACCGTTCATTTTATGCAAATGAAAATTGTGAATGCAAGTGTTACGAAGGTCCTCAGAAAGAAAAGTGGGCACACGAAAAAAAGCAAGAAAGAGAGGAGAAAGAATGTGCATCAAACCCTGCGGATATCTCGTGTTTTACAGTGTATCTTTAAATATGTTAACTTTGTGTATTTTTCTTCAAATACTCTTTCCATAACCTACATTTCTGCATATATTATAAGGTATCATTTCTCACAACCTACTCATCACACTAGGCGAAGTTTTGAGATTAGCTTCTTATTGTTCCTAGTTGTAATCCAGTTTTTGTAGTATTTTACGTCAGTGAAGAGATAAAACATGTCAGTTACGTAATTGTAATTTAATGTTTCTTTTAACATAATTATGAAAGTACTTGAACAGCAATTTTGTTTCGTACGTATATTTCATGTCATGTTGACCCTAATTGTGACTCCCTAGTCGAAGACACTACGCTTCTGTGATTCGTGAAGTCCACAACACTGCCTTTCGGTAGTTCAGAAGCTGGTTCCCAGTCTTTGTAGCAAAGTATTACTCGTATTTTGTCGACAGTTAGTGGGACAGTACTGAAGGTTTGCGGGAAGTAATTTCATTCCGTGCACAGCTAACGAGATTCACGAGGTTGTTAAAGTGAGAACGACTTATACCTCCTGGAACTTGTAGGAAGAAGATGTAGGTTACTTGCAAAAGGAGCAGCCTATAAAACTTGTTGGACTAACCTAGAACATTTTACTTTGACTAGACTTCCAAGAACTGTGAAAGGTTGAACGGAGAGATATAAAAAAAAACACATTGCCCTGCAAAACTTGAAAATGGTTCAAATGGCTCTGAGCACTATGGGACTTGACATCTGAGGTCATCAGTCCCCTAGAAGTTAGAACTACTTAAACCTAAGTAACCTAAGGACATCACACACATCCATGCCCGAGGCAGGATTCGATCCTGCGACCGCAGCAGCAGCGCGGTTCCGGACTGAAGCGCCTAGAACCGCTCGGCCACTGCGGCCGGCGCAAAACTTGAGGACGAGGTAAGTAAGGTGACATATTAACAACTGGGTGAAAATCGATGAAAGTGCGGAAGCGTGTTGGTAAAGGTCTCATGCCCGAGAATAGGAAGGTGGACGGTACAAGGCGTGAGGTCAACATGACTATAGTGCCAGATGGAGCTGGCCTCGCAGCGCCAGGCGTTTGAAGGAACAGGAAAAGACATTGTGTGTCAATCGGCGAGCAGTTACGTTGAACTGTGGTGGTGGTGCTGTTGTCCCTTAAAATATGGCCCCGAGGCGGCATTTGAATGAATGATTTCACGTGGGGAAGAATCGTCAGGAAACGAAGAAGGTGGCAATGTGACGAGCGTAGACGAAGAGGCTGGTGTTTCTGTCAGCATCGTTTCATGTGCTACGGGGAAGCTTCCGAACCAAAGACACTGCGGCCATAAGGAGAGGAGGCGGCCGTCCACGGTCAGCTGGAGCAGCAGACAGACGACCGCGACATTGTGCAGCAAGCAAGAAGGTACCTATGTCAGACAGCGGGTAATGTTGCAACCGCATTTAACAGGACTGCAAGGCACGCAGTCTCACGATCCACAGTGACACGGCGGCTGCAAACGGGTGGTCCGTGTCCGACTAAAAGTATCCTGTGTTCCGCTCACACCTGCACATGGGCGGCACCGGTTGCGATCGTGTCAAGTGCACAAGGACCTTACTGACGAGGAGTGGCGTAGCGAGCTCTTCTCTGATTCGAACAGATTGTCTGGGCAGTAATTCTGAACATGCACTCATAAGGCGAGAGGAGGGAGCACGCAAAGCACATGGGAACATTATCGAACATGCCGGTTTTGATAGTCGAGGTGTTACGTTTTGGGGATGCCTAACATTGCATGGACGTAATGTTCTCCAAATCTTTGGACACGGTACACCTACGTTCAACGTTATTATGGCACTGTACTCCTTCCCCCTGTCTCTTTTTTTTACAGGGCTGCAAACTGCCTTGACTTTATTTTTATGGATTACAATGGACAACCGCATCAAACAGCACAGGTGGAGGAGCCCACGGAACGAGAGGATATTAGGTGTATGGACTTGGCCTTTTTTTTCCCCCTCCACATGCACCAACAACCATCCAGCAGATGTCGATCACGCTGGTGGAGGAATGGAACACGATACCACAAGAACTCCTTACCAGTCATGCGGCCAGCGTGGGTGCGCGTTGCAGAGCATGCATCGCCGTCCGTGGTGATCACACATCATGTTAAGAAACATTTTACGCCTTTTCTAATATCCAGACAACCATCTTAAATAGCGGTGACTTCGGTGTAATTACTGTCTTTGAACGCAAAAGTCATTTCTGTTCGTCTCATTCCGTATTTTGTTGTTACATTCTGTACTATATTGTAGTAGTTCTTTCACCCCCAGATTAGCCGAGAGCACTAATGCGCTGCTTCCTGGACACAGGTATACGCACCGGCCCCGGATCGAATCCGCCCGGCGGATTACCGACCAGCCTGTATGTCGTTTTTAGGCGGTTTTCCACGTCCCGCTAGGCGAATGTCGGGCTGGTCCCCACGTCCCGCCTTAGTTAGAAGACTCGCAGACATCTGAACACGTTCGCACTCTTCCATGGATCACACTAGATGCAGGTAGCTGGCATACACTAACTCTGTCCATGGGGTACGGGATGGCGACAGGAAGTGCATCTGGCCACCCTCTGACACTGAAAACGCCAAATCAGTAGTAACAAGGTCGACCCTGCGATGAAGTGGGACAATGGCACCAGGAAATGATGACAGTAGCGGTTCATTCTGCGTAGATTTCAAGTGTCATCGAGAAATATCATTTAGCAGACACAAATCATGCGAAAGCTACTTTCGTCCTTACGTTTTTCACGTCAGTGTCGCTATGGAGTTTCTTACGAAGTAGATATGTTTACTCCATCGGAAGAAGGTACAGCAAAGACGGCGTCTGTCATGAGGAGAGATGCACTTAACATTCTGAGATCTTTGCAGAGATCATCTTCGTACAAACGGACTGAGGTGACAGACGTCGTGGGATACACACTAACATCGTGTCGGACCTCCTTTCACGCGGCGCAGTGCAGCGACTCGACGTGGCACGGACTCGACAAGTCGTTGGAAGTCCACTGCAGAAATACTGAACCACGCTGCCGCTACAGCCGTCCATAACAACGAAAGTGCTGCCGCTGCCGTATTTTGTGCACAAACTGAGCTCTCGATTAAGCTCTTCGATGGGAGTCATGCTGGGCAATCTGGGTAGCCAAACTATTCGCCCGAATTGTCGAGAATGTCCTTCAAACCGATCGCGAAGAATGACCCAGTGACACGGCGCATTGTCGTCCATAAGAATTTCGTCGTTGTTGGGGAACGTGAAGCACATCGGTCGCTGTAAATAGTGTCGAAGTAGCCGAACATAACCACTTTCAGTCAGTGACGGGTTCAGCTGGTCCAGAGGACCCGGTCCATTCCACGTAAACACAGCTGCCACCATTGCGGAGCCACCACGGTATTGCACAGTGCCTTGTCGACAATCAGGACCCGTGGCTTCGTGGGAGTCTGCACAACACTCGCATGCTAGCATCAGATCCCGACAACTGAAGCCGCGACTCATCTGACCACGTCACGGTCCTCCAGCAGTCCTCCAGGGTCCAACCGTAATGGCCACGAGCACAGGAGAGGCGCTGCAGGCGATCTTGTGCTGTCAGTAAAGGCGCTCGCATCGACCGCTGCCATAGCTCATTAATGTCTAATTTCGCCGCACTGTCCTGACAGATGGCCGAGCGGTTCTACGCGCTTCAGTCCGGAACCGCGGGACTGCTACGGTACAAGGTTCGAATCCTGCCTCGGGCATGGAAGTGTGTGTGATGTCCTTAGGTTAGTTAGGTTTAAGTAGTTCTAAGTTCTAGGGGACTGATGACCTCAGAAAGTTAAGTCGCATAGTGCTTAGAGCCATTTGAACCATTTTTCTCCTGACAGATACGTTTGTCGTACGCCCCAAATTGATTTCTACGGTTATTTCACTTAGCGTTGCTTGTCTGTTGCACTGACAACTCGACGCAAACGCCGCTGCTCTGGGTCGTTATGTGGAGGCACTGCGTTGTCCGTGATGAGAGCTAATGCCTAAAATTTGTTGGCATTATGGCTCTGAGAATATTGAATTCCCTGATGATTTACGGAATTGAAAGTCCCATACGTCTAGCTCCAACTGTCATTCCGCGTTCGAAGTCTGTAATCAGCGTCGTGCGGCCATAACAACAAAAATGGTTCAAATGGCTCTGAGCACTACGGGACTTAACTTCTAAGGTCATCAGTCCCCTAGAACTTAGAGTTACTTAAACCTACCTAATCTAAGGACATCACACACATCCATGCCCGAGGCAGGATTCGAACCTGCGACCGTATCGGTCGCGCGGTTCCAGACTGTAGCGCCTAGAACCGCTCGGCCACCACGGCCGGCGCCATAACAACATCGGACACCTTTTCACATCAATCATCTAAGTTCAGATGACAGCTCCGCCAGTGCACTGCCCATCTATACCTTGTGTACGCGATACTACCGCTATCTGTATATGTGCATATCGCTACCCCATGGTTTTTTCCACCTCACTGTAGTTCGGCAACCAGCTCGCACTGTTGAGGACGTTAGTGTACGAGGTGCATTCAAGTTCTAAGGCCTCCGATTTTTTTTCTCCGGACTGGAAAGAGATAGAAACATGCGCATTGTTTTAAAATGAGGCCACGTTCATTGTCAATACGTCCCAGAGATGGCAGCACCGTACGGCAGATGGAATTTTACCGCCAGCGGCGAGAATGAGAACTGTTTTAAATACTTAAAATGGCGACTTTTCCTTACTTGAACAGCGTGCAATCATTCGTTTTCTAAATTTGCGTGGTGTAAAACCAATTGAAATTCATCGACAGTTGAAGGAGACACGTGGTGATGGAGTTATGGATGTGTCGAAAGTGCGTTCGTGTGTGCGACAGTTTAATGAAGGCAGAACATCGTGTGACAACAAACCGAAACAACCTCGGGCTCGCACAAACCGGTCTGACGACATGATCGAGAAAGTGGAGAGAATTGTTTTGGGGGATCGCCGAATGACTGTTGAACAGATCGCCTCCAGAGTTGGCATTTCTGTGGGTTCTGTGCACACAATCCTGCATGACGACCCGAAAATGCGAAAAGTGTCATCCAGGTTGGTGCCACGAATGCTGACGGACGACCACACGACTGCCCGTGTGGCATGTTGCCAGGCATGAATGGGACTTTCTTTTCGTCAGTTGTGACAATGGATGAGACGTGGATGCCATTTTTCAATCCAGAAACAAAGCGCCAGTCAGCTCAATGGAAGCACACAGATTTACCGCCACCAAAAAAATTTCGGGTAACCACCAGCGCTGAAAAAATGGTGTCCATGTTCCGGGACAGCGAGGGCGTAATCCTTACCCATTGCGTTCCAAAGGGCACTACGGTAACAGGTGCATCCTACGAAAATGTTTTGAAGAACAAATTCCTCCCTGCGCTGCAACAAAAACGTCCGGGAAGGGCTGCGCGTGTGCAGTTTCACCAAGACAACGCACCCGCACATCGAGCTAACGTTACGCAACAGTTTCTTCGTGATAACAACTTTGAAGTGATTCCTCATGCTCCCTACTCACCTGACCTGGCTCCTAGTGACTTTTGGCTTTTTCCGACAATGGAAGACACTCTCCGTGGCCGCACATTCACCAGCCGTGCTGCTATTGCCTCAGCGATTTTCCAGTGGTCAAAACAGACTCCTAAAGAAGCCTTCGCCGCTGCCATGGAATCATGGCGTCAGCGTTGTGAAAAATGTGTACGTCTGCAGGGCGATTACATCGAGAAGTAACGCCAGTTTCATCGATTTCGGGGGAGTAGTTAATTAGAAAAAAAATCTGAGGCCTTAGAACTTGAATGCACGTCGTATAAAAGTTTGTGCAATCAGTTTGCCCTCTACTCTACACCTTAATTACATGTGCACCAGCTCTGTAAGACGTCTGATCTAGTTTTGACTAGATATAATGCTCTATTATGTGCACTGTACTAGCGCGTATCGGGAGATTGTTCTGGCGGTATTTTTTTTTCGTGGGCCGTGGCGGAAGGCGGAACCCTGTTCATCATTGCCGGAAGTAACATCGCTCACTTTTAGGACGGCCGTTCCCTTTCAGTCGTGTTTCTCGACTACTTGATGCGATGATATCATCCAACCCCGAGCGGTATGCGACCAGTAAGCGGTCCTCTTCCCTTTACCCTCGACAAGAGAGCCGCGTGTCGCTGCCGCTGTAACTCGCGTTTTCGCTCTGCTGCCTCCGTGAGTAATGTCTCCATTATTTCCTTAGCCTTCGTGTGTGCTTCAGTAATGCGGTACTACCGGGCCTTCCAGCGCTCAACCCGTGTTTGCATACACATGTGCACTCCGCGAGTCGTAGTGAAGTGTATACGGAAGGGTACAATTTTCAGCTTTCCATTCAAATACTAAGCTTCGGCAGAATGGCTGATTACACGCCAGGAATTAATTTGGATTTCTCTTCGAGAGTATTAAGTGACTTTAATTTAGCAGACTGGAGATTATTAACATGTGCCTCACAAAGTTCCAGTTCTTTAGTCTCCTAAGGGGATATTCATGATATAAACGCTGTAATTACGAGCAGTTTTCAACGGTTTGATTAAAATTTTTGTAACGAACCCTTGTAAGATGCGAGACCTTACGTCTCATGTCCTGTTCTGTTACGTACACTGTTCATCCTCCGTCAGTCGGAGATGCTGTGGATCGCACGTTTCACGGCGGGCCGCGTTCACTCATGTACGCTTTAGAAACACCGAAATATGATGATAGCGAGGTCTGAACAACGCCTACATACCCCGCTTCCAGAGCACTGTTAATTGAAGAATTTTCGTTGAACAGACTGACTTCCCATTTATTTCTCGTCTCAAGCATTTCTTAGTTCTAGATGGCGCCAGCCTTAGTATGAAAGACTTGGAATGCACGAAACTCCTTGTCAGATTACAACTTAGCGTCCGACCGGGACTCGAACGCGTGGCTCTGCCCTTCTCTGGCAGTGCTATCCCTAGGTTATTACTAAACTGTCTTTCCGCGATATTCTCTCTTCCTCGAGTGCTAGTCCAGCAGGAGAACTTGCGCGAAGTTTGGAAAGTAGCAGAGGTGCTGGTAGTTTTGAAGCTGTGAGGGCGCTCCAGGATCCTTGTCAGGATCGCTCAGTCGGTAATCGCGCTTCTAGATAACGTCGAGATTAGGATTCGAGAACCAGATCTGTACACAGTTTAAAACCGTCAGGAAGTATGAGTGATAAATCTATTTTTCACGGTTTTTATAGACGTTCTGTTTGGAGAGCGATATCTGTAGTAATTTATTCCAGGGCTTACTAAGTTGGTGTCAGGTGGTCTAAAAGAAATTGGTGGAAGGGGAGGGTTGGAGGTCTACACGAAATATAGTAACCTGATCGACGTTCTGTGACTCTCCACCCCTATACTAAGGACTTATGACGAGGTTGTTCGCTTCTCTGCATTTCGCACAGGTGTCTGTGGCGTGGGTTGTCAGGTGGCTGTGGACTGAGCAGAATTGGCAGGGCAGGCTGGGTATTTCCACGGTACCCTGGGAACCATTCCACCCGCCTGTTCACTCCTTCATCCGCGCCGCAGTGCCGTGTAACGCCGTACTTTACTAGTTTAGACTGACGTCTCTGTGAGATTTCAGGAACGTGAATATCTCGTTAACCTTAAGCTTCTAAGATGTAATCCGTGACTGCAGCTGGCGTGTGTGACGTATAAACCGTGGCTGCGTGCACGAATTATGCCGATACCATACCAGTTGGTAATTCTTTATTCGCTTGATCATTGCATCAAGGTACTGAACCTAACAATATTTGGTAGACCAATACTCGCACATAATACAAACAAAAATGGAATAACTTCAAAGTGGATTAGCAAATAAATGAAAATAAATTCAAATTATTAAATTTATATAACGGCAAAACATTAAACAATAAAACAAAAAGTAAAGATATAGAGGATAATCATTGTGGGTTGATCACTCTAATGTGTGTAACAAAATTCAGCTATGGGTCTAATCTTGCATTAAATCTAACATTAACATGTTGTATTAACGTTTCTGTCGATGACGGGATCGTTAAAGACTTACTTAGTAGGACAACGATGGCGGCACAGACCTGCCGTGGTCTTCTCCAAGCAACCACGAGGAAGGCTGTGTCCCAGGCGCCTTAGGGCCTCGTCCGTGACAACAGGTTTTGCTCTCTGTCGTTTCGATACATTTACAGGGTTGATAGTAACACGAGAGCCTAGTAGGCGTCTTTCCACCGGCTATCTGGACAACCAGTCGTTACCAATTCGTCAAACATTACCTCTACCTCAAAGATCCTTCAATGAAACCTAATGGGAAAAAGGACGAGAAGCAAATGAGCTAATATTTAGTAAGGAAGTGATGACAATACCTGCTGCGAGTTCTCACGGCGTGATGATTCATCGTTTATTATTATTATTATTACAAATGCAGCCGAATGAATTTCCTTTTGGAAAATTCTGCACGTACTCTCCACAAGTCACGTTACCGCGTGTGAAGAAGGGCACTAGTAGTCACTACTGTCACTCCTCGCTGCTCCATCCTGTCGTCGGCCTGTTCCATTAAGGAATGGGTTTGTGGAGTGAAAGATGGTGGTGGGGGTCTACGTAAGCCGCGTACCAGTTGAACAGCTGACACATTTGGGAGAGATCATTTCGTGTATGTGTACGGGAGGAAGTAGAGATTAGATTAGATTAGATTAGTGCTTGTTCCATAGATCATGAATACGACACTTCGTAAGAATGTGGAACGTGCCAGGTTAATAAAAGGTGTCTATACAAGATAGTACATTAGAGAAAATATTACATAACACTCAATATTTTTAATTTTTTTGTTGGTGTTGGGAAATTACCCACTTACTATATCCAAAAATTCATCTAATGAGTAGAAGGAGTTGCCATTAAGAAATTCTTTTAATTTCCTTGTAAATGCTATATGGCTATCTGTCACACTTTTGATGCTATTAGGTAAGTGACCAAAGACTTGTGGCAGCATAATTTAACCCCTTCTGAGCCAAAGTTAGATTTAACCTTGAGTAGTGAAGATCATCCTTTCTCCTAGTGTTGTAGCCAAGTACACTGCTATTACTTTTGAATTCGTTCGGATTGTTAATAACAAATTTCATAAGTAAATTATATATTGTGAGGCTACAGTGAAGATTTCTAGCTCATTAAATAAGTGTCTGCAGGATGATCTTGGATGAGCTCCAGCAATTATTCTGATTACACGCTTCTGTGCAATGAACACTCTTTTAGTCAATGATGAGTTATATCGCCAAAATTTGCAATGGCCCTAATAGCATAAGTAGCTGAACCCAAACGTTTCAGCAGATCCTCAGTGTGTTTTTTCCAGTTCAACCCCTCATAAATGAATACACCTAGAAATTTTTAATATTCTACCTTAGCTACCGATTTCTGATCGAAGTCTATATTTATTATTGGGGTCATTCCATTTACTGTGTGGAACTGTATATACTGTGTTTGACAAAGTTTAATGAGAGCCCATTTGCAGAGAACCACTTAATGATTTTCTGAATAACATCGTTTACAATTTCACCACTTAATTCTTGTCTGTCGGGTGTGATTGCTATACTTGTATCATCGGCAAAAAGTACCAGCTTTGCATCTTCGTGAATATAGAATGACAAGTCATTAATACATATTAAGAAAAGCAGAGGACCCAAGACTGAACCTTGCGGCACCGCATTCTTGATTGTTCCCCAGTTTGAGAAATCACTAGTTTTTTGCATATTATGCGAACTGCTTATTTCAACTTTCTGCACTATTCCAGTTAGGTATGATTTAAACCATCTGAGCGATGTCCCATTCATACCACAGTACTTGAGCTTATCTAGAAGTATTCCATGATTTACACAATCAAAAGCCTTTGATAGATCACAAAAAATTCTAACGGGTGACGTCTGGTTACTCAGAGCATTTAATATTTCATTAGTGAAAGTAGATAGTGAAGAGAATTAGTACAGAAAACCGTGGAGCTAATGCGACTCAAGTTAAGCCGTCGTTATACGGGACGAGTTGACTAACGTTGACCTGGATCTGTTTGCTGTTTCGCGTTGAAGTGCCATTGCCTCCTGTGAAACGCAAAGTAAGTTCTGTGATATTTCGAACGTGCTGCGTAAGACCGAAATCAATAAGGAGCAAGGGCGGTGTCTAGGTCACAAGCGGAACTTGCTGGACGCCATATTGTATTTCTCGTTTTCATTTAAAGCCTGTATTTGGTGGGTTTCATATTATAACTTGCATCCAACGAATATATCCAATTTTGAAAGTCCAGCACATTGAGGATCTCCCGAAAACGCGTAGTTATTGCTACGATTTTTTTTTTCTTCGGGGAACGTCACACTGGTAGATAAAGATATTTCGTGTTTATTTTCCTGTTATAAGTGGCATTTTATGAAAGTATGCTGTTCTAAGGCAACGGAACATCGAAGATTAATCAAAAAAAGCGCCCTTCTCGGTAGGATTTATTACAGTTAAAAACATATCGGGGATAAAACCTTCAGAAGATCGTAGCATAAAGTAAATCGTTTGTTGTAGAAGCTCTGCATTCCGCAACTGGTAGAGGCGCAGAGTTAACAAAAGAATATGTACACGGTTTGCGCCTTCTTGTGTCCTATACGGGGTGCCCCAAGAGGAATGGCCAATATTGAAGGATATGACAGGGACGAATATTCGAAGCAAAAAAGTATAGTAAATATAGGCTCTTAAACGTGTATCTTAAGTGCTATGAGCACTTCTTCATCTTCGCTGCTCTGAAACACACCTCTTCTACTGAACAAGTGTTCATAGCTCCTAAGGTATACAGTTAAGAACCCATGTTTACTAGACATTTTTGCTTCGAATGATCGTTCCTTCTTCATCTTCGCTGCTCTGAAACACACCTCTTCTACTGAACAAGTGTTCATAGCTCCTAAGGTATACAGTTAAGAACCCATGTTTACTAGACATTTTTGCTTCGAATGATCGTTCCTGAATATTGAACATTCCTCTTGGGACACCCAGTAGTTTTCTTTCCACGTTCGCGTTTTCTAGAAGTCTGTAGGACCTCCTTAAGAAGTTACTAGAAACATTTTCTTTTAATATTCGATGTTGTGCAAATATAAGTGTCATTCTCAGGAATGAGTTAGCCCGATTTTGTGAAGTGTTATAAGCTGATGCGCTTACTGAATGGACATGAAACTTTCTTTTTTGCCTTATACGTGTTCATGGATACTGAAGTTTTGCCCGGCCGCTGTGATGCTTCAGTCCGGAACCGCGCTGCTGCTACGGTCGCAGGTTCGAATCCTGCTTCGGGCATGGATGTGTGTGATGTCCTTAGGTTAGTTAGGTTTAAGTAGTTCTAAGTTCTAGGGGACTGATGACCTCAGATGTTAAGTCCCATAGTGCTTAGGGCCATTTGAACTGAAGTTTTAATTTTTGTACAGAGCAGACGGAACGACATGACTAGCTTGTGGATAAAGGAGGAAATGTGCGTTTTAATCGAGCTAACGTAGGAATTTTACGCACGTCCATTTTCGTAAACAAACAGCGTGGCTTGTAAGCCAGGTACAGACGGTAGCTTCCGCTGGAGAGCCCTACGCGGCAAATCGTGTTAACTAGCACGTCTCGTGTGATGCGAGCACTGTCTGTTGTGGGGATGGATTTCCCGTCCGCGTGCAGGTCAGCGCCAGCTGCGTAGTCCCGCGTGAGGACGGCTTCACGTTAGAAGTCGTTCAACACCTGGTCATTTTTTTCCCGACCTTCGAGAACTCTCGAAGCTACATGCCACTTTTAGCAGGAGGTAGCATCGACAGGAGAGTGGAACAGATGTTTTACGGTCTCTTATTGATCGGTAATGGTGGCAGCAGTGGCGCGCATCTCGATGAGGCAGGCCCGTTCTTACAGAGAGCTACCAGTTTCCGCACAAGGGGCAGTATATAGCGAGGCTCTGGCTGGCGTGCTGCGCGAAGCACCCGATCACTGTATAGCATCGGCTGTGACTGCGGAGGAATGCGCGCGAACGACGCGATACAGCTCTGAAATCCAATTAGGTGTCTGCAGATTTACAGCTTCATGCAAAACCGCCCCTCAACGGCCGTTTAATTGGTTTCCTTGGCTTTATTGTATTGCAGCTGAAATCTTCCTCCTCCTCCTCCTCCTCGCACCAGACGTGTAAATAAAATTAAATTTGTCTCACACCTGGCCGTTTTTCCAGTGCTGCTGTTGCATGAAATTCCGAAAAGCCATTATCCCGCAAAAAGTCAAAGCCTTAAAAATACATCACTTGTCGCAAATATTCAGCTAGGTCGGTTGTCTTCCTATTCATTATTTCAGATACCCTGCAAACTACTGTGATGTGGTGAAGTGTGTGGCAGTCGGCACTTTCCATGGTACCGGTTATTGTTAGGGCTTCTTCCCGTTCCATTCATGTATGAAGTGCGGCAAGAATGACCATATAAACGCCTCTGTGCTTCCACAATTAATCGAATCTCGTCGTCGATCCCTACGGGTCCGATACCTGGATGGGTGGGGTATATTCCTAATTTCATCATTTAAAGCTGGTTCTTCATCTAAGTAGTCTACCCTCGTAGTTTGCGTCTGTATTGAAGTCTGTCAGTTAAGTTTTTCCGACGTCTCCGTCACACCCTCTCTTGGGTCAAATAAACCTTTGACCATTCATGGTGGCCTTCTCTCTATCCTTTCAGTGCCCCCCTGTTAGTATTGTTTGGTATGGATCCCACGAACTTCAGCAATATTCTAGAACTGGTCGCAGGAGTGTTTTGTTAGCCGCCTCCTTTGTAGACTGAATTTCCCTAGTATTCTATCAGTGAACTGCAGTCTGCCAGCTGCTTTACCTGCAACTGAACCTAGGTGATCGTTTCATGTCCCTACAAATAGCTATACCCAGATGTTTGTAAGAGTTGCGCTACGAGTTCACAGAGGTCTTCGGGAACATGAGAATCCTTATGAGTACCTTTCGCTTCCATGTTGTGGAAGAAAGTACTACCAATCTCCAGATGACGAGATAGTTGTGTAAATACGAGCTCCCATGGCCAGCGTCTATCCTTTGAGTTTACTATCCCGTCAAAAAATACTGAAATAACTCTTTTCGTTCATCTTGAAACAAACTTCCTGTGGGCATAGACCAGTTTGAATTGAGGGAGGGGCCTTGATTAGATAAACTGCGTTCCTAAAGTATATCTAACATTATGTGAAGAGAGCGATTTGAAGTGCAAGACCACATAAAATTGATCAGGCGCAATGCAGATGCCAGATTGTGATTCATGGGAAGAATTCTCAGGAAATGTGGTCCATCAACAAAGGAAGTAGCTTACAAAACACTCGTTCGACCAGTACTCGAAGATTATTTGTCAATCGGGGATCCGTACCAGATAGGATTGATAGACGAAGTGGAGAAGATTCAAAGAGCAGCAGCACACGTTTCTTTCGAGGCTCATTTACTTAGCGCGCAAGCGTCACGGAGATGCCAGAGAGGCGTTCTGCATTACGGAATCGTCTACTGTTTAAATTAAGGGAGCGTACATGCCTAGAAGAGTGAACCATTGCATAGCTTCCTCCTAAGTAAATCTCTGGAAAAGACCAATAAGAAAAAAGTCTGAGAGATTCGAGGCCACACACAGGCTTATCGGCAGACGATCTTCCCGCGAACCATATGCGATTGGAAAAGGGAAGTGATAGACAAAGTACCCTCCTTCGCACAGCGTAAGGTGACTTGCGGAGTATAGATGTAGGTGTCAAATTTCCTCGACTTTATAGAGTTGCTATGTATCCGTTCCCTACTGTGTTCCCTAAGACCGATCAGAAGTACTAAAGTAATAAAGTTGACGTAGGTGGTTAGAAACGCGATTTATAAAAGCACTCAACGCTTGCAGTCTCCAAACAAAACTGGTGTACGTCGGGATTAAGGCGGATGCAACGTGGTCTAAACGTCTGTTGTAGTGGTATTCTAAGTATTCAGTTAGACGACCTGGCAGTATACTTAAGAGCGTATTCAAGTCTCTGTCAGTTAAGTTTCTTCAGCATTTCCGTGACTCTCTCTCCCACGGTTCTAACAAACCTTTTGCAATACACGTACATACATATCCAGCGCTCATTTTTATAGACCAGTATTTGGAGCAACACTCGACTTTCGTGCTATTTATTCACCTTTTATAAATCTTTCAGCCCGCTGTGTCTTCTAGAGCAGAGTTTCCCAAACTTGTGTTCCGCGGAAAGTAAGTACTCCGCGAAAAACTATTAACAACATGGCGTCTTTTTTGAAATTTGTTCTTGTTTTTAAAATTTTATTATGCTTTCTGTGTTATTTGTCATGATTTTAAATTGAAGTAATCAGTAAATAAAACGAGTTGCTCATTTTTAAAAAAAATTGATTTTATTACCCTTTAAAATCAACGAGGTGTTCCATCAAAGTACCAGGATTCTCAAAGTGTCAGAGGAAAGGTTTGGGATCCACTGTTTTGGAGGTGCTGGTGCGCGGCTCTCTCTCTCTCTCTCTCTCTCTCTCTCTCTCTCTCTCTCCCCCTCTCTCTCTCCAGAGTTTGAGGTTGTTCCTTTCTCATGTAGCCAAAGAATAAATTATGGAAAGCGTTTTGTAATATGTTTGTGTATTTCTGTGGTACAAACGTAAACAGCAATAATAACGATAATTTATAGGAAATTCAATGTTACTGATATCATTGTTACCAACATGAAATGTGTGGCGTACTAATACATTTGCAGCTACACACGGATCACGTTTGGCGCCATTGCCGTCATGCTGCCACGCGCTTGACCATCTTCCAGCTGACACAGTGTCATTGTAACCACGGAGCGTCAAACGAGCTAGACTCCTTAATGACGACACAACACTTCAGAGTCACGATAAACTCCTTTTTACTGAACGGGTCTGTCCGCTACAGGGCGCAGGACCAATATATTCCAAAAAGGCGCGCTCAAAAATACCATTTTTCATGGGACTATAACTCGCGTTCTTTTGATCAGAGATAAGGTGTCAAGTGTTTTTGCTAACCCTTGGCTTACCGACCACCTGTGTACATATACAACCTCCATGGGCAGTTTTGAATCTTTTTTTTGCACCGTGGGTCGCAATTATCTGAATAACTAACCAGAGCAAACGGCTCAAATTTTAATTGTATATTCTTTAAACATTTATCTAGAAAGGCCATTTTCCCGTTTTCGAAAATCTTGATCAGTTATCAAGATACACCCGAAAAATCATGATTTATGCGTACCAGAAGTACCAATTGTAGCGATGGGTACATGTAAAACTTTTCCCATATTCCTTGAGGACGGTGTTCTCGTTGAAACTTGAAACTGTTTTAATATAATTATCCGTTACCGAGACCAGAGTTACAAAGTTACCGTACTTATGACGTAAAGTATGCAGATAATATCCGGTCTCAGGCGTAAATGTGGTTCCAACTGACGTAGAGTTCTGCGGCCATCGCGAGGACTCTGAAGCCACCAAATTATGAATGTAGATGAGCCAATCAGTGCGTGACATTTTCATGACACGCGAATATTTTGTCATCGTACTTCTAGCAGGTATTAAAGTGTGCCCAAAGTGGTACTGCACTGACAAAAATGGGCTGTAAAGAGTCTTAAAATGTCTGAAAACAACTTGAAGTGATTGCCAAGAATTATGCAAAACACGAATGAGTACAAATAGAGTAAAATAATTCTAATGACTTTGTTAATCTTTTACGTAGAGGTCATAAGCCGGACGTTTTGGATGAACTGCAGTCGACGAGCGAAGTATACAGAAAAAACGTGACTTAACGATTTCGAGTTAGGCTTGTACAGTATTATGCGTACTTAATTCGTTGATTATACGCGAAGTATGTAAGTGTGTCAAAGTACAAGGAATGATTTCAAACATTTATTGTTTCCAAACCACAAAAGATAGAAACACAATTCCAACGTTTCGGGAAAGAGAAAAAAACTAAGATTTTTCCATTCAGTGTGAGCACCATGTGTTACACGAGAAATATCGAAACGGTGACTCATTTCCTGCCACACACGAAGCTGCTGGTCTGCCGTTGCAGAATTCACAGCTTCAACAATCGTTGCAATATTTTCAGTTTGCTCTGTTATTCCATTAGCCTATTGAGCAAGGGGAAAGTGACTGTTTGTACACTACAGTACGCCACTAATCTCTCTTACGTTACTCTCACGGTCCATACGGGCGGTATACTGGGTGATCGAAAAGTCAGTATAAATTTGAAAACTGAATAAATCACGGAATAATGTAGACAGAGAGGTAGAAATTGACACACATGCTTGGAATGACATGGGGTTTTATTAGAACCAAAAAATACAAAAGTTCAAAAATGTCCGACAGATGGCGTTTCATCTGTTCAGAACAGCAATAATTAGCATAACAAAGTAAGACAAAGCAAAGATGATGTTCTTTACAGGAAATGCTCAATACGTCCACCATCATTCCTCAACAATAGCTGTAGTTGAGGAATAATGTTGTGAACAGCACTGTAAAGCATGTCCGGAGTTATGGTGAGGCATTGGCGTCGAATGTTGTCTTTCAGCATCCCTAGAGATGTCGGTCGATCACGATACAGTTGCGACTTCAGGTAACCCCGAAGTCAATAATCGCACGGACTGAGGTCTGGGGACCGGGGAGGCCAAGCGTGATGAAAGTGGCGGCTGAGCACGCGATCATCACCAAACGACGCGCGCAAGAGATCTTTCACGCGTCCAGATCCTAACAACATGTTTCAGAATTCGTTCTAGTTTTGCTGAGGTCTGGGGACCGGGGAGGCCAAGCATGACGGAAGTGGCGGCTGAGCACACGATCATCACCAAACGACACGCGCAAGAGATCTTTCACGCGTCCAGATCCTAACAACATGTTTCAGAATTCGTTCTATTTTTGCTGCCGTGCCCATTTGTATGCTTTCTGGGTACTCTGATCGGACTAGTGTCTTTCGAAGAGAGGAGGCGGGGAAGATTATGTCGACGACGAAAAGTGCTCCGCTCACGGGCTGACCTGCCGACGTTCGTTCTGCGCCCGCGACAGAGTGGGCGTCGCGCAGCCTGCTGCTGCTGCTGCTGCTGCACGCCAGCGCTGCGTGCTGCGTGCGCCCGGCCGCACGGGGCGGGGAGATGAGTTGCGGCGCGCCACGCCCACTTTGCGTGCAGTACTCGCGTGGGACCCGGCGCCGCGGCGATTTATACGCGGCCGCTATCACAGCCGGCTCTGGCTCCGGCTCGCGTGGCCTTCCCGGCTTTTAATGAGAAATTATCCCCGCGTTTGCGAGTAACGTCGCCCCGCCACCCTAACTTAGCGGCCGTGCCTAACGAGACGGCGTCGCGCGCGAGTACAGAGTAGCTGCGCGGCCCGTTGCCACAGATCCTTCCGCACGCGAGCTGCGCGGCTTCCACCTGGCTAATTTACAGCCCGCCGCAGATCACGTGGGACGCCCGCCGTGATACACGGGCGTCGCGGCCGCAGCAGCGTCTCCATCCATAGCAGAGTGTTCGGCACCGAGCAGCCAGTTGGAGAAATCTCTATTAACCGACGGAGTGGAACATTTTTAAACCTCGTTCCTAGGGAAAAAAAACAACAAATGTTGATGTCATCAGCTACAGACCACGATGCCAACGTTCAAACATAATAACCGAGAGGTCGATGAGGCCTTCAAGCCGATCTGTTATCTGATATCGATTTCGATTCTCCAAATTAGCGTAAACTCTGCAAACATTTTTAAGCTCTTTCACGAACTTACGGGAAAATTCCCGGATGTTGTTAAATTGCTGCCAAGCTTTCGGTGCAGAGTTGCCGAGCCATCTTCAGGGTGTACCGTATTCTGACGGAAGTACACCGAAGCCCACTATTTAAGACGTCGACGGCGCAACCGGGTTGCTCACGCAGTCGCTGCACAGGCGTCAGTTGAGTGCCCTTTGTGATGAAAGCTCGCCTTATCGGTTATCAGATGTACATTCGGTAAAATCGTGGAAAGATTTCGTTGCCTCGACGACTGAGTCGAAAAACTTCTACGTACGGGGCCCCAATTTTCTAATGACTACAGACCGTCGAATGCCCAGTAGAAGTAGAGAATTCGTTAATAGTGAATTTGCTGTGTAAGCCTTTGGTGTTTCACAGTGCGTGACGTTCGCCCTCTGTAAAATTTGCAGCATTCACGCGGAAATCCTCTAAACGTACGACTTGCGCAGCACTAATTCATTTCTGATCGATCTCAAAAGACCCGATATTTTTTTCCAGAGAAGGAGAGAACAATTTAAGCTGTTAGTTTCTCAGCACTCTGCCTATTTTCGTGGAAATATTCCCAATTTATAGCTCATAGTAGATCGTCTTGCAAGCCTCATACATCTCCTTGTTTCGCCTTTGTACTGTGATAGCAGTGTTCCTCCAGTGCTCAGCAAAACGTCGTCATAAGGAGAAAAGTGGGCAGCAGCCCGAAGTCAGACACCATTTCACATACAGACGCGTTTATTCAGGAAGGTGGAGAAGCTAGCCAGCGCCTCTGAAGAATGAAGTTGGGAAATGTTACAGCTTTAGCTAGGCTCCTGCAGCATCTGGCTAAACAAGAAAATCGGAACAAATGAAGTCATCGTCACCCGGCGACTCATTGCCACTGCAACCTGCTGTCCTTTCCAGGGTGAGGGTGCTGCAATTGCAGAATCACTGGCCAATGGGCTCTCATAAATCTTCTCGCCCCCCCCCCCCCCCCACCCCCCTCCGCAAATTACCCTCACTCTCAGATGCTTGCCGACGTTCTCTACACGACCCTATCAGATTGTTTACGTGGGGCCCAAAACCCATGTCTTCATCAACTATGAACTACGAGGGAAACATCAGAGTAAAGCCCGAGGAAGCATCCAGTCAACTTCCAAGAACTTTATCTCCACTGGTTGCAGATGTCCGCCTTAGCCTGTATGGAGCCTGTATGGAGACAAAAAAAAAATGGCTCTGAGCACTATGGGACTGAACTGCTGAGGTCATTAGTCCCCTAGAACTTAGAACTAGTTAAACCTAACTAACCTAAGGACATCACAAACATCCATGCCCGAGGCAGGATTCGAACCTGCGACCGTAGCGGTCTTGCGGTTCCAGACTGCAGCGCCTTTAACGGCACGGCCACTTCGGCCGGCTGTATGGAGACAACTAGGCGTATTTGTACCACTGGGTCACCTGCTGGGCGACTACCTGCTTAGCCCGAGGATGTGCTCTTGACTTCGACCGTGCTGGGTACCGCAGTTTAACTGTCATTCCTGCTGCAACCACGATGAAGACAGACTGGCAGGACCTGTGCCTGTGACGTATAAACGGCGGTACGTGGTACCATCACCCTTTGGCGGCTTCGCTGACACCAGTGCCCTTCGCTACTGTCGCGTACTGTCTCTCGGGCCAGAAGCTGCTGACATCGGCACTTGATAGTCTGCAGCCAACTACTTCATCGAGGGGCAGTGGCAGCATACCTGCCACATTCCGTCTCTTTATCAACACGAATGAAGGACTATTCTAAACAGCAATGTTTCACTGATGGTTCACCGTCACCACCACCTCCACAAAGCGTGTACAGAAGAAGAAGCGGCACGTTTTCCTGATCTACGAACGGCTGCTTTGCCCACCCCTCTCAGCCCCAACATCGTGCAGCCAAAAGTCCGTCGACATCGACTGCTGCCAACCGTCGAGAGGACGCTCCGACTGCGGCGAAATGGCCAACTGTGGGCTGCAGTTTGTACGGTACGAGTGTGACGGATGAACTTTCTATTTTTGAGCCCTCTTCCATTCTTGGGTACAGCAATGGTAGGGAGAATTGATGTGTACAGGATTCTGCAGGAGCACTTAGTGAAATCTAAAGGATCTGCAGATTTGTCTTAGTTTAAGGGGAACTATAGCGAACACTGTTTACGACGAGTGGGGTGCCAGAAGTCTAATTTAGTGGTCCATGAGTTACGAAGGACGAAGTCAGTGGCCACCAACATGTAGTACTTGCCAACGTTATGGCCAAGAGACGCATCGGTGTACGGAAAGGAGGTGCTTACCTATTAGCCGTAAAGATTGAAGGGATTTCTACCGAGCAGTGGTAGTGGTTGTCTTGGAATTTTTTGTGTATAGAGCTAGCCAGATGAGAGAACGACAAACACGAACAATGAGAACTCAACGAGTGATTGAATCCTTGGTAGTCTTGTACAGAGAACGTCGGCGACTACTTGTGACCTTATGAGAATGGAGGTCTGGTTTGGGGAGGCGGGGGGGGGGGGGGGGCGGGGGAGAGGAGCAGGGATTTATGAGAATCTGCTGGCCAGTACTTCTTCAGCAGCAGCACCCCGCCCCAGAAGGGACAACAGGACGTTGTGGCCAAGGGTCGTCATTGGATGGTGATGACTGCATTTGTTCTGATTTTCGTGTTTAGTAGTCGGCTTCTGTAGCTGTAATATTGCCAAACTTCACCTTTTAGCGGTGCCGGATAGCTGGTTCCGCTTCTGTAGCTTCCTAAATAAGTGCTCTTTCATTCTGAATACGTCTCCTTCTGAAACGGCGTTTGGATTTTAGGCTGATACTCGCTTACCTCTGTGTGACGTCGTTTCCGTGACAGTCGCGGGAACTGTAAATCACTCTCGATGGAGTAAATACTGCAACAGTGCGTAGATAGCGTCGTCTGTGCCTGAGAAGAGGAATACCCATTTTTTTCTAGGACAGATGCAAGAATAAAGAATCACAGTTAGAAAAATGTGGTTTCCGTTACAGATCACGGCGTCTGGCATGCACAGCTGGGCAGTTCAGCAGTCGCAGTCCGGAAACTTCCCGGACGTCAGCACATCCGAAACGTCTTTTCTAAATGCGTCCTTGAACTACTCCATTCCAGATCTACATGTGCACTCTGCAAGCCATCGAATGGTTTGTGGCCAAGGCATGCTGACCAGCATAATTTCCCGTTTCCATAGTTACGAGATACGTGTAATGTTTCAGTACCCATCGTCCGTACTGTTTCTGATGCCTTAGCGTTTGCTCCTATTCCACGGCACTGTTGTAGAGACTTCTGGAAATTCTGCGGTAATTTGCCTCCTGTCAAGAACGATTTCTCGCGCTTTTGAAATAACAAGCTGTATGAGTTCACAGGTTCCATGATTAGGGCTGTCACCTCTACATGTTTACTCCGCAAGGCATCTTACCGTGCCTGGAGAGGGGTGCTTCTGTCCGCCTCTCGCTGTTGCATCCGCAATTGTTGCATGGGAAGGACGACTGCCGGTACGCCTCCGTGCTAGTCATTTTCGCAAGTTGTACGTGGGAGGGAGGAAGGAAAACAATTTGTTGTGGCAAGGCCCTCCTTGAAAATACGCGCTCGGAATTTTGAATTGTTAACCACTCAGTGATGCATCTTCACCCCTCTTGTAGTGTCTGCTGTTGCGGTTCAATCAGCGTATCGTCAGTAACATTCGCGCTCAGTAAACGAGAAGTTGCGAAACACGTCGTTCCTCTTCGTTCCTACGCCACTAATGCTACCTGCTATCGACCGATTCACACAAACATGAACAGGTGACTTCACCCTCAGATGCTGATGTGTCGACCCGAGACGGGACGCCAGCACTCACCAGCTCGCTCAGTCCAGTGCTGAACTGTGAAAATGAGGTTAGGAGATAACATCCGTGATACGAAAGGTCGAAGTATACTTAAGGAACTTGCAGTGAAAAATGTTGTTATTGGCCAAAGCGAACTTTATACCAGATATTATTGATAAAATGTATATCATAAACAGCTGAGAAGTGAAACAACGGGAAAAGCGTACAAACATCTCAAAACATCCACATATATTTGGAAGTGGAAATACATACACACAAACACATCAAGCGATATTTATGTACTGGTTGTCCCATAAAAACATCGACAAGCTTTGGAGACAGGTTGCTTGCACCAAAACAAGAAAAAATGTCCATTGAACATGGGCTCTAAAATGCATAACTTAAAGAGTTAGGAGCACTTGTTCATCTTCGCTAGTGTGAAACACATCTCTTCTACTGAACAAGGGCCCATAGCTCGAAAGGCATGCACTTTAGATCCCATATTTACTAGACATTTTCGTCTTGTTTCGGTGTAAGGAATCTGTCCCTAAAGCTTGACGGTGTTTTTTTTTTTTGCCGGGGGGGGGGGGGGGGGTTGAGAGATATCGTGTATAAGGCAATACATAGACCCTGTTTACTTTGTCCATATTTTTCTTTCATTCAAAGTGCTGAAAAACGTAAAATACAATTATTTTTCGTCCTTCAATGTAGCTGACTTTTTCATTGGTAGAAATTTTTTTTAATGACAATGGCGTCAGCAATTTATGTTTTTATTTCTATGCGATGTAGGCTATTCCTCTGTTGAGTTGTAGTGAAAATTGGTCATTTTTCGCATTCAGGTATCTGGGCTCTTGTGGAAGAAGACTCAGTAGAAAAAATAGCCAAGCTATCATCAAAAATTTTCAGTGTGTCGCGGAAAAAAAGCACGAAATTTGTGACTGTAATATGGGTCAACACGCCGAAAAAAGCTTAACTTCAGATTTTAGGAGAGGACGACACCGTTGTCCCCACCAGTGTCAACGTCAGAAACTTTCTTCACCAGGAACTTCACGGTGACTAGCCGTTCTGTTGCCATTGTCTGCCTGTGTGAATGAATGCCGCCATTGCGTCGTGGAGTGTTTTTAACATTCTATTCCGTCCCGTCCGTTCCGTTCCGTCAAATATGAATCAGCCTTAAGGGTCCCAAACTGACGAGCAGTCCCCAAGAAACGGTCAAACAATTATTTTGTAAACAGCTTTCTTCGAGAAACTTCGCTGGCGGATAAAAGCTGTGTGTCGGAGCGGAACTCGAATCCGGGACCTTTTCCTTCCGCGGGCAAGTGCTCTACTGACGGAGCTACCCCGAACACGACTCACGAACCCGCCCTCACAGCTTTACTTCCGCCAGTACCTCATTTCCTACCTTCCAAACTTTTTTCGTGCTTGGATTAAATTCTCTTCAATAAATCCTAACCGGGCATCAGCTATTTCCCGTAAATAGTTTGTGGAGGAATATCTGGTTTCACAGTACATCGCTCCAGATGGCTACTCGGATATTTTACAGTTCTTAAGCCGACCTCACACAGGACGAGGCAGCTAACGTTGACGGGGACGGGACGTCAGCTCTTACGAGAGAAGCGCTATAGGCACACGGGACGAGCTGGTTAGCGTGATCTGCGCTGTCAGCGCTCTCCAGCGGCCGTTACCGGCTTTATTTGGCCCGCAAGCCACACAGCTTATGGACCCCCGTTTAGCTGCGTTAACACTCTTAGCGATGTCGAAGAAGAGCGAAGAAAATCGCAAAGAAAGTTCTCGACTCGTTGATGGCTCGAACAGCAAAGTGCCGATAGTGAAACACTGTATAATGCTGTAAAACGATTCGTGATACGTCCTAGTAGAAGTTATTCGTTAACTCAGTTTGAATTTTCATCCTATTTTCGTTTTTAATTTGAATATACAGGTATTTCATGACTTCTGAACACAACTTGAAAATTAAAAAAAAAAAAAATCAAATTTTGTGTGGTATAATTTACCTATAAGTAGAAAATAAAGCAGATTGGAGAAACATTTGATTGGTCTTTGAATGATGCTCGAAATCATGCTCACCAAATGAGGTTCGCAGTATCAGCTAGCAAGGCTGTTTTGGTTATTGTTACAAGGCCAGAGCAGTCAGTCATCCAGACTGTTGCCGCTGCAACTACTGAAAAGGCTGCTGCCCCTCTTCAGGAACCACACGTTTGTTTGGCCTCTCAACAGATACCTCTCCGCTGTGGTTGCAGTACGGCTATCTGTATCGTTGAGGCACGCAAGCCTCCCCACCAACGACAAGGTCCATGGTTCATACACTGTAGTTCCACTAAAAAATACAGTGAAAAAATACTCAAGTCGTGCTATACGTATTTCGATTTTCAGATTTTCCTTGTCTCTTCGAATTCAAACTTTGAATTGCCCACACTTCGTCGTCTCACCTTCTAGTACAGCGCATAAAACACTAAAAAACTTGAGACAATCGCAACATAGACACAATCACGCAACAGAACTATCAGATAAATGCTCTGGCTCTGCTACTCGCTACAAGACTAATAACTAAACTTATTGTTGCGCCGCTTGAAATAAGAATGCGTTGACATACTCCACCTCTGTTACGTCTTGCAGTAATAGTGTTGCCAACAATGATTTTGAGATTTCGTTAACTTTGCTGGACGCTTTCGTGAAGAATGTGCAGTGACATACTTTTTTGTCGGTGAAATTCGCCACAATGAAATACGCCAGAATTTCGGTCAGGCACGTCCGCCAATCAAAATTATATAATTAAATAAAAATCGTAGTTCGTTTCAGTGCTAGCTATTCCCACAACCTTAGATTTTTGCGATTTCATGGTTCGCTTATCCTTACATTACGGTGATCTTGAATCCCACTAGGTAGTTCTTGGCCCTTATGACTTCGTGGAGGAGTCAATGTGGCCCGCGGACTAAAAAGTTTGGAGACCCCTGCTTTAAAAAAAGCTTCACGTAGTTTCAGAGCACTGTCCGACGATTTGCATATGCTCGGACACAGTCCTCAGTATGGGCACGTGGAGGATCCCCGGAGAAGCGCGGCTTGGACAGTCAATAGTGTGATTGTGTGTGTGTGTGTGTGTGTGTGTGTGTGTGTGTGTGCGCGCGCACTGGGGCGCGTGTGTGCGGCACGCGAGCTCGGGCTGGCACGCGCTGTTTTGGGCTGCGCTACTTTGCGCTGGCACTGACAGGAGCGGCCGGCCTCATCTGACGGCGGCGGTCTTTTTTATCGCCCTAAATGGGCGGTAATTAGGCGGAGGGAGGGGGGGGGGGGCGGAATGTGTGGCCCGCCCTGCCATCTGTCCGGCCAAAGGAGCCGACACCACCGGCGCATGTCGGGCTGCCTGTCTGACGATTCCACAGGCGTCCGTCCCCACGCTCAAGCGCTCTATGGGCAGTACACGTGAAGCCCGAGTGCAACCAAGTTCTATGGTGGATATATGTTGTTCTTGTTGTGATCTTCAGTCCTGAGACTGGTTTGATGCAGCTCTCTATGCTACTCTATCCTATGCAAGCTTATTCATCTCCCAATACCCACTGCAACCTACATCCTTCTGAATCTGTTTAGTGTATTCATCTCTTGGTCTCCCTCCCAGATTTGTACCCTCCACGCTGCCTTCCAATGTTAAGTTTGTGATGCCTTGATGCCTCAGAACATGTCCTACCAACCGGTCCCATCTTCTTGTCAAGTTGTGCCACAAACTCCTCTCCTCCCCAATTCTATTCAATACCTCCTCATTAGTTATGTGATCTACCCATCTAATCTTGAGCATTCTTCTGTAGCACCACGTTTCGAAAGGTTCTATTCTCTTCTTGTCCAAGCTTCCATACATGGCTACACTCCATACAAATACTTTCAGAAACGACTTCCTGACACTTAAATCTATACTCGATGTTAACAAATTCCTCTTCTTGAGAAACGCTTTCCTTGCCATTGCCAGTCTACATTTTATATCCTCTCTACTTCGACCATCATCGGTTATTTTACTCCCTAAATAGCAAAACTCCTTTACTACTTTAAGTGTCTCATTTCCTAATCTAATTCCCTCAGCATCACCCGACTTAATTTGACTACATTCCATTATCCTCGTTTTGCTTTTGTTGATGTTCATCTTATATCCTCCTTTCAAGACACTGTCCATTCCGTTCAACTGCTCTTCCAAGTCCTTTGCTGTCTCTGACAGAATTACAATGTCATCGGCGACAAGTTTTTATTTCTTCTCCATGGATTTTAATACCTACTCCGAATTTCTCTTTTGTTTCCTTCACTGCTTGCTCAATATACAGATTGAATAACATTGGGAATAGGCTACAACCCTGTCTCACTCCCTTTCCAACCACAGCTTCCCTTTCATGTCCCTCGACTCTTATAACTGCCATCTGGTTTCTGTACAAATTGTAAATAGCCTTTCGCTCCCTGTATTTTACCCCTGCCACGTTTAGAATTTGAAAGAGAGTATTCCAGTCAACATTGTCAAAAGCTTTCTCTGAGTCTACAAATGCTAGGAACGTAGGTTTGCCTTTCCTTAATCTTTCTTCTAAGATAAGTCGTAGGGTCAGTATTGCCTCACGTGTTCCAACATTGCTACGGAATCCAAACTGATCCTCCCCGAGGTCGGCTTCTATCAGTTTTTCCATTCGTCTGTAAAGAATTCGTGTTAGTATTTTCCAGCTGTGACTTATTAAACTGATAGTTCGGTAATTTTCACATGTCAACACCCGCTTTCTTTGGGATTGAAATTATTATATTCTTCTTGAAGTCTGAGGGTATTTCGCCTGTCTCATACATATTGCTCACCAGATGGTAGAGTTTCGTCAGGACTGGCTCTCCCAAGGCCGTCAGTAGTTCCGATGGAGTGTTGTCTACTCCCGGGGCCTTGTGGTGGATATAAGGGACGTTGAACTACAGAAGCCGCAATTGATGTATTGGGTTGGTGCGGAAGTTCTTAGCGCTTTTCCATAAGTTTAATGAACACAAATGATGCACATAACAGAGGATGTAGTCATGAAGAGTGTATTGCCCTTCACTATTTCAACGGTCTGCCAACGCTGCGGTAACTTCCCGATTCCGCGACTATAGAAATCACGTGGTTTTGAGGCGATAAATTCGTCGAGCCATGTTCGCAGTGGATCTTCAATCCGGAAAGGAAGTTCCCTCAGGGTTGTTCGATAGTGTGTGGAAAAGATGAAAATGTGAGTGCGCACGATGAGGTGGATGCGGAATGATTTCCGAACGCAACTTTTGCTAGCAGTCGCGGGCAAGCGTTATCGTGAAGCAGCATCACGTCGCGCAGTCTTCCTGGTCCGTTGTTTTTGGAGTGCGTCCGCAAGACGTCTCAGTTGTTTACAAATTTCAACAGTGACGGTTACACCTCTGGGGAGCGATTCTTAGTGCACCACATCATCGCTGTTCCACGATAGCCACAACGTAATTGTTTCTGGATGCGAGCAGGTCTTTTTACTGGGAGCTGCTGCATTTCTCGGGCTCAACCATTCTTTCCTATTCCTATGTTAGCACGGAGACACTGTTTCTCGTCACCAATAAACATAGAAGACAGGAACGGTCAGTGTTGTTAACAAGTAAGTTGATGAGGGCAGTCCGCAGCTCGTGGTCGTGCGGTAGCGTTCTCGCTTCCCGCGCCCGGGTTTTCGAGTTCGATTCCCGGCGGGGTCAGGGATTTTCTCTGCCTCGTGATGACTGTGTGTTGTGTGCTGTTCTTAGGTTAGTTAGGTTTAAGTAGTTCTAAGTTCTAGGGGACTGATGACCGCAGATGTTAAGTCCCACAGTGCTCAGAGCCATTTGAACAATTTTGATGAGGGCAAGTAGGGCTGCACATACGGCCAGCCGCTCATTTTTTGATTTCGACTTAGAGCACGCGATACCCTTACACCGGAGTTTGAACCTTCCTCATAGCATGCAAAAATCGCACGATGGTGGAAGGATCACACGACAAAGCCATTTTCTTTCCGTTCTCTGTCCAGAGAGAGTATCCTCGTATACGGCGCAAATGTTTCTGGCTGCCTCTACTTCCGTCATACCTCTGTTTAACTCGAACAGAAGAATATGTTGGAAATCTTTAGACTTCTCCATCCACAGCGCCCTTCACTATCTCCACGTCACAAAATGACGATTTGTAAACTCAAGTAGCAACGGTGAACTTCGAATAAAAAATGACGATCGATAAATAAATCCCTAGCAACCGGAATACCAACGTGCAAAACAACAATGCGACGAAGTTAGGCGCCGATCTAATATGTTTGTTTCATTAGGTTGCACTGGCGCGGTTACGTTGCGGTAAGAGATGCATTCTACATCTTCATGTTTACTCGACAAGCCACTGTCCAGTGCGTTATGGAAGGTACTGAACAATTTTGTTTCCCATTCAAACCCGTATTGGGCGATGAGCATATGTACGCGCTCCAATTTTTTCTTAGCTTATTCTCATGATTCCTAGCGAGATACGCGATAGTGGCACAATAATGGCCGTACAGTCCTGACAGAGTACATGCCCTGTAAATTGATCCAACAGTGTTTCGCAAGAACTACGTCTTGTATCTTATCGTGATTCCCAATTAACGTTATAATGTCGTTGCGAAAAAGAAACTTCAAGAATCGGCGCGGATTTGCGAAAGATTACTCGTGTGGAACACACTTTCCTGTATTCGCACACGGTACCCTGTAGTAATGTGGAGGGCCGTGCCAAAATGAATGTGCACCGGTTCCTGTCAGATCACCGGATCTCATTAAGTACTGCCGGGCGCGGCCGTTACTTGGTGGGTAACCTTCCGGGTACGCAGCGTGCTGTTGATAATGTTCCCTTTAGGCAGAGGGAACAGGAGGGGTGTTGCCGTAAAGCCCGTGATCACAGGTCTGTGCGCCAATGTCCCGGATTAAATTCCAAACCTCTCCGCAGTGTCTTGGGCCGCGTCCTACGTAACTGAAAGAAACGACCGACAGCGCGCCACAGCTTCAGACGAAACACCACCGCAGGTGTATTTACGGAAGTGTCTTACGTGGACGACGTCCATGCGCTGCCTGTCCTCTGCCGCGCAACTGGCGACGTTTGAGTTCAGACAGACGTGTCTGAGTCTCGTCGCTGCGGCAGGCGAGACAGTGTGAGCGCCAGCCGAGTGTCGCCTCACCAGAGCAGTGGAGCGGATGCGCCGGCAGCTATGAAATACTTATCATCCGATTAAAAAAAAAAAAAAACTATTTAGTGAAAAAAATTGATTCTTCCGCGTTTTACAACTTCATATGTTTTCTCGATAAAGGTCTGAATTTATTTTCGTTATTGGTCATAGTTAATGTGCTACACGAAAGGGACTACGTGGCTGCACGAAATTTTTAAGAGTTTGCAGAGGTTGAATCACGTAGCGTACACTTTCCGTATTGTTCATTTTAGGCCACACATTATTGCGTTTGAAATGTAACCAATACATCTGAATTGTATTTAAAGTTGAGAGTGGAATGATATCTCTCTTCATTCTTGAGATATTGGTTGTTATATCCGCGGATGGGTTGAATGATGCTCGAAATCACGAACAGTAAGCGAGGTGCATGAAACGTTTCTCTAATATCTTTTATTTCATACTTTTAGACACAGTTTCACAAAAATTTTGTATGCTTTACTTTTACGGACTATTTAGATTAACTGAAACGCTTGGCCTTAACACTGAGTGCTGATGAGTTACCTTCGTAACATAAAGTACCAGTAAAATTTCACGGTTGTTCATTGTATTTTATTAGGAGTGGGTGAAGTCAGACAAGACAAAAATATCCCTAGCGGTGCAGTGTAAACAGTTTACATAAGACTTAGTATACAGAATTGTAGCTGAGTCAGTTAAAATATAAGATGTAACGGGGACCGAACCCGCATTTATCGGCTGTTAACAGTTCGTGGTCATGTAAAAAACATTTTTCTTTCATTTATCGATGAGACGGTCGAATGCTCCTATGATCGTTCACGTGTATTCGAAGAATTTGTTTGGTGATCTTCGTAGTTGATGATATACGAGGTGCATTCAAGTTCTAAGGCCTCCGATTTTTTTTCTAATTAACTACTCACCCGAAATCGATGAAAATGGCGTTACTTCTCGACGTAATCGCCCTGCAGACGTGCACATTTTTCACAACGCTGACGCCATGATTCCATGGCAGCGGCGAAGGCTTCTTTAGGAGTCTGTTTTGACCACTGGAAAATCGCTGAGGCAATAGCAGCACGGCTGGTGAATGTGCGGCCACGGAGAGTGTCTTTCATTGTTGGAAAAAGCAGGAAGTCACTAGGAGCTAGGTCAGGTGAGTAGGGAGCATGAGGAATCACTTCAGAGTTGTTATCACGAAGAAACTGTTGCGTAACGTTAGCTCGATGTGCGGGTGCGCTGTCTCGGTGCAACAGCACCCGCGCAGCCCTTCCCGGATGTTTTTGTTGCAGTGCAGGAAGGAATTTGTTCTTCAAAACATTTTCGTAGGATGCACCTGTTACCGTAGTGCCCTTTGGAACGCAATGGGTAAGGATTACGCCCTCGCTGTCCCAGAACATGGACACCATCATTTTTTCAGCACTGGCGGTTACCCGAAATTTTTTTGGTGGCGCTGAATCTGTGCGCTTCCATTGAGCTGACTGGCGCTTTGTTTCTGGATTGAAATATGGCATCCACGCCTCATCCATTGTCACAACCGACGAAAAGAAAGTCCCATTCATGCTGTCGTTGTGCGTCAGCATTGCTTGGCAAGATGCCACACGGGCAGCCGTGTGGTCGTCCGTCAGCATTCGTGGCACCCACCTGCATGACACTTTTCGCATTTTCAGGTCGTCATGCAGGATTGTGTGCACAGAACCCACAGAAATGGCAACTCTGGAGGCGATCTGTTCAACAGTCATTCGGCGATCCCCCAAAACAATTCTCGCCACTTTCTCGATCATGTCGTCAGACCGGCTTGTGCGAGCCCGAGGTTGTTTCGGTTCGTTGTCACACGATGTTCTGCCTTCATTAAACTGTCGCAACCACGAACGCACTTTCGACACATGCATAACTCCATCACCACCTGTCTCCTTCAACTGTCGATGAATTTCAATTGGTTTCACACCACGCAAATTCAGAAAACGAATGATTGCACGCTGTTCAAGTAAGGGAAACGTCGCCATTTTAAGTATTTAAAACTGTTCTCATACTCGCCGCTGGCGGTAAAATGCCATCTTCCGTACGGTGCTGCCATCTCTGGGACGTATTGACAATGAACGCGGCCTCATTTTAAAACAATGCGCATGTTTCTATCTCTTTCCAGTCCGGAGAAAAAAAATCGGAGGCCTTAGAACTTGAATGCACCTCGTAAATTACGAAAGTTTCCATGAAGTTCCCTCCCTTTGCAAATGTCCTGCATAGCGTTCCTTTTCCCTGTATTTTTCTAAGTAGGGCTAATTTTGTAGCCTTTCTCCAGCTACACTGTTCTACAGTTTAGGGGCGCCGTTTTACAGAAAGAGCTGGTCGGCTCTAAGCAGCCACCTTGTAGCGGAAGATGGTCGCTCGGACGCAGGACACCCGAGCTTTCCCTCCCGATGCTGCAGCTTGTTGCTGGGGTGTCGCGCAGCCAGACGTTGCTCGCGGTCGTTCGGTTCTGATGCTTACGTAGGACACGGCTTTAGGTAGTCACGGCATGCGACACTGTTGATAGTGATCGTCCGCCGACAGGGTCGTTAACCTCGGCTGGTCCGTTGGTGCTCTTCAGGCTGTCTGCCGGCAGCGAGTTTCACTCTCTCTCCCTTCTTTCACCATCTCCACACACAGACACACACACACACACACACACACACACACACACACACACACACACACATTCCAGCTAGACGGCTGAACCTGCCCTTTGGGATCTCGCAGCCATTTCATGGTGTACGATATTACTTCTTCCAGTTATACACTCACGGCAAAAGTATCGCAACACCAAAAATTAACAATTTACGTAGAGTAATGAAAATGAAATTTTGATTTGACATGGTAACATGTGTAAGTGATTAACATTGCAAGATCGCAGGTTAACATAAGCGCGAGATAAGCGATTGCAAATGTGAAATGCTACCACATTAATAACCGGAGTAACCGCCATACTTGACTGCAAGCATGCAAACGTGCATGGATTCTGTTGTACGAGGGGACTGATGACCTCAGATGTTAAGTCCCATAGTGCTCAGAGCCATTTGAACCATCTGTTGTACGGGTGCCGGAAGTGAGTTTGTGGGATGAGTGCCATGCGTGTTGCACATAGTCGGTCAATACACGGACGGTTAACGCTGTTTGTGGATGACGCTGGAGTTGTCGTCCGATGATGTCCCACATGTGCTCGACTGGAGTCAGATCTGGTGGTGGAGCAGGCCGAGGCCCCACCTCGGCACTCTGTTGGCCACCACTCCCTGCAGTACTGGTCGTGAATGGCAGCACAACAGTTCGAATCACCAGATTGACGTACAAATTTGCAGTCGTGGGGGGGGGGGGGGGGTTATAACAACGAGAGTGCTCCTGCTATCATAAGTTATCACACCCCAGAAGATAACTCAGGGAGTACGTTCAATGTGTCTTACATGCAGACATGTTGGTTGCAGGCCCTCATCAACTGACCTTCATGTAACCAACACAGTGCCATCACTGGCACTGAAATGGAACCACCTTTCAAAAAAAACACACACACACACACACACACACACACACACACACACACACACACACATCGGACCTAAACCCTGCCCTCCAATGAGCTCTCCCTTGACCCTGCTCAAGTCTCAAATTGCGGTAGTTTGAGGTCAGTGGAATGCACACTACAAGGCCTCTAGCTCGGAGTTGAAGTAACCGATTTGTAACAGTTCGTTGTTTCACTGTGGTGCCAACCAGTGATGGGGAGCTCGTGAATGAGTCGTTCAAATGAACGCTTCACTTCAGTGAAGTGTGAACTAACCACTCAATTTCAATGAACTGGTACTTCAAACTCTTCACAGATAGCACACTCCACACTTTTTTCTAGTTCACTCAGTCTCTTCTCCTCTCCCTCTCCCACTACATCGGCGCTACGTCACTCATTCTCCCTTCACTTCAGTCCTCCCTCTGCTGCCTGTTGACGAATCACGCGGGGTTTGTGGGGAAAGATAGGTTTACGAGTGGGGGGAGGTGAGGGGTGAGGGGAAGGCAGCGTCAGCTGCAAAGAGCAGTGCTGACATTACTCGTGACTATTTGTGTATTTATACTTCGCGTCTACGGGTAGCCTACCGTTGGCAGCGCTTGCAGACAAATGAATATTAAAGATATAAACGAAGGGGTTGGCTGTGTGAGCACGCACAGCCAACATGAAAATAAAAGGTTTGTTAATAACACTGAAAGAGGGATTTTACCTGAAATCGTACCAATGACTACAGGTGACAGTTTACGTTTTGAATCTGCAGGGTTATTATTCTCAACAAAAATAAAATCTACAGGAAAACTTGTGTATAATTACTTAACGTAGGTATATAGACTGTGACAGTGGTAAACATACTCATTCTATTTTGGATTAAATTTTACAAGGAACATAAAATTGGACTGCATTTCGTTGGTAGCCCTATTTTTCAGTTCATGAACACAACAAATAATATTTCATTTGGCAGATAAAGACTTTTTTGGACGCTTCATGAGAAAATTTCGAGCAAGATTAAATGTAATACCTTCTTTATATGTGACAGGCTTCTCTGTTTATCTTTCCTTTGTCCCCTTCGACCATGCTCTATTTAAGTTAACTCAGACGCTGTAAGAGCGTAAAACGTTGCGTGTACGTTACTGCATAGTTCGGCCATCTGTTGGTAAAATTGTGAAGTATTATGAAGCTTTATTGTACGAGCGAGGCGAAGCGAGCGTTGCCGCGGCTGAGCGGCGAACTGGGCAACTTCGACAGGCTTCCGTACTTCACGAATGAACTACTTTATATGAACGCTTCACGGCAAAGAGTGAAATGAATGAAGTAGTTCACGGGAATGAACGAGTTCGACCCATCTCTAGTGCCAGCTGACGCCCAGACAGTTGCTGCAGATGGAGTGCGGTGCGCCAGAGCCACACGCCTAACACGATTGTCTTCCCTGTCGGTAGTGCCACGTGGCCGTCCGGTGCCCTGTCTTCTAGCGACCATACTTTCCCGTGACAACCGACGCCAGCACTATGTACAGCGGCTACTTTCCTGTCAAATGTTTCTGCAGTATTGCAAAAGGAACATCCACCTTCTCTTAGCCCCATTACGTTATGATGTTCAGATTCAGTGAGGTACTGACAAAGGTGTCTTTATCGGCTTAAAGTCATTTTTCACTGACGTGAACTCACCATATCCAGTTTCAAAGGGAACTGACGCTTATGACCGTTACAGCACGCACTTAGAGCAAACCTGATGCGCGGCCTCATAGTGGCGCTACTAGCGGCACTCGTACGCCATAGGAGCCAAATTTGAACAGACATCGTCTTTTAGATGCAGAAACAGACCTCCCAACTTCCGTTTATGTCGCACACCTCCTTCTTTGTGTTTCGATTTTTGTTCCGTCAGTGTATTTTTCGTCACGTTCGGTGGCTGTGGCCTGTGGAAGCTTTTTTTACTGTGCAAGGAATTAAAAAAGCTTAAAATCACACCGTATGTACATATCCTGGACTATAGAGATCAAAACTGACATCTGCCTATAGTTTATTTTGAATGGCATCAATTTGAGCCTCCACTAATAACGTAGAGTCTCAAATCCTGACCTGCCGTGGATGTACTTACCTTGTAGTCTTTTGTTGCCTAGCATTGTAGGCCCACGGCTTCGTACTTTGATTGAGAAACAAGAACTTCGAATAGTTTTGGTTTATTGTTGTTCTGAAGCTGAAGAATAGCATGAGACGGATGTTTTGAAATATTTTGTTGCCTCTGTGACTCATTGTTGCCGCCTTCACCCTACACAAAAACAACACAGCGCCATCTTGGAAACGTGTGCAGATCTGTGGCTGCCAAAGCGTGTGCTGAGAATCCGGATATTTGCTAAGACTGCCGCCACAACTGCGTCAGTGCTGCTGACCTTGTTCGAAGGAGGCTATTTCTTTTACTCTGGCGATTTGTGACGTAATTCCCTTAGCGTCAAACAATCCCTACGTCGGTATTCTGAATTAAATTAATTATTGTGTATATTTAAGTAATTTCGATGGCTAATTATACTGATAATTCAAAGCATCCAAATGACTTTGAGAGTTACTTACAGATTGACAGTTCTGATGCCATGCAAATTAAAAAAAATAAAAATATGGCATTTAAGTCTTTGATCGCGCTCAAATTTTTATTTAAAGAACGATCGCGGTAATCTCAATAAGACAATCATGTCTAGTATTGATAAAGCCATGCAAATTGTATTTATAATACACTGATTGAATGGTGTTGATAGGGTTTGGGAGGTCCAAAAACATACAAAAACAAATATAACTAGAAAAGTAACGACATAAAATCAAACAATGCTTTTGTGATGTATACGAAACGATTTATGAGGTTTACTAAACTGCAGTTGGATATTGAGAATGAAATTTTCACTCTGAAGCGGAGTGTACACTGTTATGAAACTTCCTGGCAGATTAAAACTGTGTGCCGGACCGAGGGTCGAACTCTGGACCTTTGCCTCTCGCGGGCAAGTGCTCTACCAACTGAGCTACCCAAGCACGACCCACGACCCGTCCCCAGAGCTTTACTTCCGCCAGTGCCTCGTCTCCATTGAATATTGTTTGGCCAAGCCAGTAGAGAAGTTGTGAATCTACAGGGTGATTCAAAAAGAATACCACAACTTTAAAAATGTGTATTTAATGAAAGAAACATACTATAACCTTCTTTTATACATCATTACAAAGAGTATTTAAAAAGGTTTTTTTTCTCACTCAAAAACAAGTTCAGAGATGTTCAATATGGCCCCCTCCAGACACTCGAGCAATATCAACCCAATACTCCAACTCGTTCCACACTCTCTGTAGCATATCAGGCGTAACAGTTTGGATAGCTGCTGTTATTTCTCGTTTCAAATCATCAATGGTGGCTGGGAGAGGTGGCCGAAACACCATATCCTTAACATACCCCCATAAGAAAAAATCGCAGGGCGTAAGATGAGGGCTTCTTGGAGGCCAGTGATGAAGTGCTCTGTCACGGGCTGCCTGGCGGCCGATCCATCGCCTCGGGTAGTTGACGTTCAGGTAATTACGGACAGATAAGTGCCAATGTGGTGACGCTCCATCCTGCTGAAATATGAATTGTTGTGCTTCTTGTTCGAGCTGAGGGAACAGCCAATTCTCTTAACATCTCCAGATACTGTAGTCCAGTTACAGTAGCACCTTCGAAGAAAAAGGGACCAAAAACTTTATTGGCTGAAATGGCACAGAAAACGTTCGCCTTAGGCGAGTCACGTTCATACTGAGTTGTTTCCCGCGGATTCTCAGTGCACGCTGAACAACTGTCGTCGATTCACTTCTGCCGTACTCAATAACACAAAAAGCTTTCTGTTGAGTGGTCGCCATCTTAGCATCAACTGACGCTGACGCCTAGTCAACAGCGCCTCAAGCGAACAAATGTACAACTAAATGAAACTTTATAGCTCCCTTAATTCGCCGGCAGATAGTGCTTAGCTCTGCCTTTTGTCGTTGCAGAGTTTTAAATTCCTAAAGTTGTGGTTTTCTTTTTGAATCACCCTGTATTTTATCCAGGCTTTAATTATTAATATTAACTATTAATGGTAATTAAAATTGGCTGTTAAGTAAAAAGAACTATCAAGCTATTTGGACCTAGTGCTCCGGCTGAAATTCATCAATTGCTTCAAAAGACTACTCTAAAAAAAAATTCTGTGTTACTACGATATTAGAGCTCTCGCGTCAGGCTTTGCAGTATTAGCTAATAGATGTTACTCCCCAAAAATCCATTACGCGACTACGAATAAAATGTGGTCCTGACTTCCAGTACATGTTAGTTAAAGCTGCCATAATTTTTATCATATAACCAAATACGAAAAGCACAAGACGAAAGCTGATAATGTAAATGGAAGGATACAGATCGATATGTGGAATAGGACGGATAATTTAAAGCAAAAGTGTAGCGGCCAAAAGTATTGAGTTGGATGCCGACCTTCCTGTTCTTGTGATCGCACTTCGTTATGTAGTTAAGCTAGGATGTCACCCACCTATCCACTAAAGCTTCGTACCTATGTCTTTCGACTCTGGATGGTGTACCAGCAAGAACCTGGTTCGTTACTCCAAATTTTTCGATTCATTTGAACCTCATTTTATTTTCCCTGCCTGGCGCGCTCGTAGGCTATATTACGAATCTCAGCAGCCGTCCACGAAAACGCCGGCTGGGCGTTTGCCTCACCGCTCCTGCACTTCGACACCCGCTCTCTCTCTCTCTCTCTCTCTCTCTCTCTCTCTCTCTCTCTCTACACAACACTGTGTCCAATCCACAGAATAGCAGCGCTGGAATATCAATCTTGGGTCCACAGAATAAGTCGAGCCCAACTTACATACTAAGAATTAAAACTATTAATAGCTCCCACTGGCTTTTAGACCTCTGTTAGTGCTGAAAGAATAACTAGCGAACGTAATGACGGCTCCAACAAATAGCCACACCAGAAACAGAATCTTACAACTCCAAGAACGTTACTGCAATTACAAGACAGGTTAATGCCCACTTTCCTTTCATCGGCTTCACCAGGTATCTCTCGATGCAGCGATGTCAGGCTGTGTCGTACCTGCTCCTACCTTGTGCACCAAGCAGAGTTCCATGAGAAAGTATTAAAGTTCAGGATGAGGAATACTTACGGCTTTGGTCAAATAAAAGTCACTAGTTGGAAGAACCTACCCTGAATGCTGTATTCTCCATTAATTGACAAAACAGTTATGAACCAAGGCGCTACACCACATTTTCTCCATGTCGGCTGGCTTTTTCAATATTCGTTGCAGAAAAAGTTCATAAAGCACTGTCAGAAAACAGCACATTATGGATTCACCCTAAGGAGGAGCGAGAAATGGCCAATGAGAATATCCACGTTCTGCATCTGATTATTTAAAAAATAATAATTTTGCAGCGGCACGAAGCTCGGCGAAATCTTGGAGCTGACAGGGGTCCTCGTGGCGCTGTGGTGACAAGTTGTTGGCCCTCTGGGGCGGAGTTTCTATTTTGAATGAGTTATCCTTTTGGAAGCCTAGCTTTATTGAACCCTCGTGATCAGCGAAGTTAATTTTCTGGTACGAAAAGCTGGCAGAACACTGAGATCTGTGTTCCCGTGGGTTGGCGTCAACTCTGCTTGGCAGTCTTCTGCTTTTCTCGGCGAGTGTTGTGGATTGGCGAGCGTGGTTTTGTTCAGAACAGAATATGGAGCCATTAGCTACCTGAAAGAGGCGTTGTATAAGAGTGACGGACTTGCCTAGGACAAATTAATGCCAGTTAATTTCATTTGTTTCTGTACAGATTTGAGAATAGTGATTTTGTGAGGCTTTTTCCCTACTGACTTCGAACTGTGTTTCTGTTTGTTGTTGTTGTTGTTGTTGTTGTTGTTGTGATTAGGGGCAAGAGTTGCTGGTAGCCAGTTGGAGGCGGTTTGTAGAACTGTCTGCCGTGAACATATTACAGTACAGTGGTCGGACCTTCGATAGTTCAGTAATAGCTACAGGACTTTTAATTACACATGGTCAGGCAATAAGTAACCAACTCCAAAATCAACATTTTGAGATAGAGATGATTCAGCACGACTTTACAAGTAAAATTCAAATTTGACATTATTCCAAAAGCAATTGTCGCATTATAAACATTTTCTAATTCTCTGTCAGATCAATACTGTAGGTCTCAACATTCATTGATCCACCGAGCGTAAGGGGCCATAATTGGAATTGGTTCCTTATTGCTTATTTTAAAATTTAACACCGGGAATTGGTTCTTGTGGTTTGTAGCTGGAAAAAAGGAAAATGAAGCAACACTTGTATAACTGAAATAACTGCACTTCAGAATTAAAGAGTGAACAGCTTTTTATTCACAATGTCAATGTAATACAAGCAAAATGAAGACGTAAATTCAAAAATTGGTGTAATATTTTATCAAATCCACTATTAATTTACTGTGCTTTATACAGGTTTATGACAGTAGATGCTTCAACTCCTAAGGTTGCATTATTATTAGTATTATTAATTATATAAATACGTTATGCCCAAATGATTCTTCTACGCGCTGACAGCTTGAAAAGTACTCCAAAGTGAAATCGAGTGTATCATCAATGCTATCAACATCATCCATCTGGGTCTGAAGTTAAGATTTCATAAAACTATCTGGCATCCCCAGGAATGAGATGCATTATCGATTTTATGTCCTGCAGTTTCGGCAGTGATACTGGTTTATTGTTGGGCCTTAAAGATACCAAGAACGTTGTTAGGTCTGGAGAAGACTTTGGGCGGCTTGCAGTGCTTCTATGAATATTTACTTCAACGAAATTCTCATCGAAGTTCTTGCTTATGAACATGCTTTCTGCTGACTACTGCTTTTATTATTATTTTCTAACGGTGAAGTACTCCAAAAGTTTTCCTTTGCCATCCTATGGATTTGAAGGGGGTGTTTTTTCTTGGCTTGTTGCAAGAGAGTGATGTATGTGTATAATGACGCAGGCCTATGTATTAAATATTCTCTGGCTTATAATCATTTATTTAAAGTTTTTAAGATAATTTAGTGATTCATATTGTTAACAAAATATTACATTAACGCAGTCGCTAATAACCATTATACGTTTTTAAGGTACATGGTCATACCAACCTCAAAATGGCTGCTTTCTTCTGCCGAACACAAAGACACCAACGACTTTCTTCTTCATAACACGTCCATGACAACAGTATGTCTTATTAAACAATTACATACAAGAAAATACACTTCCTGTAATAACAGTTAATTACTTATGTTTCTACTCCAATACGTAAACAAACAAAATATGTGGCTTTCTTACGTGGATTTGGTTCCATATTACAAATAATTGCCACATGGATACAGCAACTGCTAGTTGGTTCAGACCTCTGTAGACAGGAGCACGTTATGAAATGGAGATGCTTCTAATTTGCATGAATTGGAGATGGTTCTAATTTGCATGACATAGCTCACATATTCCATCAAAATTTGCATCAGAGAACCAGAAATCTCAAAAATTGTAGTTGGGACCCATTTGCATAAATACGTCCAATTATTGTCTTCGGGGTTATTAGAAGCTTAACCCTGCCTGGCGGGTAAAAGCGAGTCTAACGACCCGTATTTAGGATGATTTGGTAGTGCATCAGCGCAGAGTATTAATCTTTGTCAGCAGTAGAGGTTTCCGACTAAATCCGCAGAACAATGCGCCGCACAACGCTAGGAGAACCTAGATTCCGGCCGCAACTGCGAGTGTTTTTTCACACGACGTCACGGAACCGAGGTGTGGACGAAAGGGTCGTTTCAAGTACTACGCGCGAATGGAATAGAACAGAATGGCTAATCATTCCACAACCGCAATACCAGATCGGATACGTCTAGCATCTTGGCTGTACCTTTACATAACACAAAATCTTTCTCCATGTCATTTTCCATCTCAGCCATACGACTATGGAACGCGCTCCCCTGTGATCTGCGTCTTATTCAGAACCACTTAACATTCAAGAGGGAACTCAAGACTTACATATTAGGGACGGTATAGCCACCATTGTTGTGCCCCTCTCATCTTTTTCTCTCTCCTCTCCATCATAGCTTCGAATTTTACCATTCTATTTCTCTTCCTCTAACCTATCTACCTCTTCTATATCTCTTTCACCCCATTCTATCGTCTTATGTCTCTGCTTGATGAGAATAACTCACAAGCTGCGGGAATATAACGAGAAAATTCCCAACTAGCAATAGGACTGACATTCATAAAAGAAAAATATGTTTACTTTCATATACATATTATTATTATTATTATTGCTTGTTATAATTATTTTTTGATTGTTATAATTATCATTGTACTACTTTTATAATCTCTATTTTTTTCTTTAACATTAATACTGTATAACATGTTATATGCCCTTAATGTTCTGTAGAAACTGAAATTTGTTGAATCTGAGTATGTCTGGTTAGGTGTAAGAGAGGGCCTGAAGGCCCTAATCTTGCCAGGTAAAATAAATGCATAAATAAATAAATAAATAATTTCGGTACGAAGCAGCGTTGTGGGTAGTAATATGGAATCATTTCATATGAACCCTCACATGCGCTCAGCGAACACTTGATGGAAAAGCGATTTGCACTTACAACACTTCTTTAACCATTGCATCTTATTTCTTAATCCCAAAGGTCAAGGGAATAGGCACTACAGTCTTACAGAAGCTGGTGAATTAAATTTATTTTGAAGTGTGCAATAAGAATAACATTTAGGTCTCAAAGAGTAGTAGTTTAATTGGCCATAACTGAAATAGACATGAGATCTGAGTGTGTGAAGTGTGTTGTCACAAAAATATTTCATTTAATTACCCAGCGATGGAAAATGGTTTATGCAATAGGGAGGCATTTATCATTTTTGAGATAGTTACTGGTGAGATATCTTACTAGAGATCAATTATTAAGAGGAATGATTGATGTATGCCGTTCGTTGCAGTGAAGTTCTCCTTATCTATCTGTGAGTACTGTGCTTGATTCACAGAGGTACTGTTTGTTGCAGAATGTGTGCAACGTGTCGACGATGACGTGCGACGACCCGGAGCGCGTGCGCAGTGAGCTTCTGCGCATGCTCGTCGACAGGGGCTTCGACTGCAAGCAGAAGGGGTAAGTGACAGTAGTAGTAACCGTGAAGGGGTGTGTGGGCCTTGGGTAAAATGTATTCCGATGATGCTTTGTTCAGCCACACATGTTTCGACGATGTTAGACCATCATCGGTGAGTTTTTCTTTATTCTTAAAGACAGAAGTTAATATTGGATACAAATGTATGCAATTCGGTGCTGTGACTGTGAAATTCAACAAGAAATTAACAGCGTGTTGGGCTGTCAGTGAGCTGCCCGCCCCGTGCTGTACAGCAGGTGTTTTGTTCAAGGCGGAATCCTCAGAACGTATTAATTGTCCAAGCAAACAGCGAGCAGCCTGAAGACGATGACGTCAGGTGTTGTCAGTGGAGCGACACGGCTGCTTACGGGCAAGCGAGCGTTCCGCATTCCAATGCGTTAGTATGCAGCAAGCATGTTACCTAAGGGAGCTGGCGAACAAAGAACCACAGATGGCTCACCCTCACCGAGCGAACTGAGCCCACGACGTCCCCCCTGCCTGGTCTGATAGTCTGACTCTGCTGGCCGCGTGGATGTGTGGCTGGTGCGTCGATCATACGGCCATCCTTATGAAACGTAGGAGTGCTCACAAGGAGCTACTGTCGCCACCTTAACACGAAAAAATGTCGATTATAATAAACAGGACTGCCACGCACAACAGACAAAAAAAAGTGAGCGAAAAATGCAAATAAACAAGAGAAAAATCAAATATACTAAAAATGTATCAGAGTAAATTTTAATGAAAAAGGAGAAGAATCACTGTAACAAGATTGCACTACAGTAGCTGAACCACACCATCCAAAAGTTACCAGTCGTAAGAGTGACGATTGTTGCAGTACCGGGCGTTGTGGCGTGAAATTTGTCATCTTGTTAACCATGCACATTTAAATGAAGCCAGTTGTTTTCAGTATGCAGCCTACAAGAAGCGATGCATAAGTGTCGCCGCTTTCAAAGCTGCAACAAAAATGCTCAACAGTCTGGAAACAGTGGTTTCCTTCACACAGCTGTACAATAGTGTGGCGTACGTTTTCTAACGTTGCAAGTGCGTTAGCAACCTTGCGTATTGTATCAGTGAAAAGGAGACCAGAAGTTGCTAAATATTTGATTACGTTCACTACAAAGGTAAGATTTGAATTTTGTGTTGGGTAAACCAAGTCTGATGTGAAACTGATCTTGGACTACGAATCCACAAAAGAGTGAGCTATACGGCCCATAGAAGCTCTAAATTTCAGCATAATATTTAGCTGAACTTAACCACGTGCTGTGAAACCCGATGCGTCGCACATGCAGAATGCTATATCCACCCATGGTGGCATGGACTCCAGCCTAGCAAGGTAGGAGTAAAATTGCTGGCCCACGTTGTCTGCAACACGCGTAGCTCAAGATCAGTGGGCAGAACATAATTTTCAAATGAGTAATTAATGCTGTGTATGTTTCACTAGTTTAGCGCCCGCTGCTTCGCTAGGGTAGACCAAGTAGTCTGCACAGACTTTTTTTCTTCTTTTTTGTCTTTTGCTCTTCTATAATCGAGTTCTTATGTTGCTCACAAATTGCAACATCATCTAAACTTTTCACACTAATTAAGGCCTTACAAGCATGGTGTACCATGTACTTCTGACAAAAAAGCGACTGTGGTAGCTGAAGACGGAGGTCCTTGTTGATCCTGCGTTTTGAGTTTACAGTGGTGATATCACCATAGAAACTTTCATCCCTTAACACAAAAATTTCACCCCATTACGGGCAGAAGTTCAAAGAAACACTATGACACGTATTGTTTTATTTCCAACCAATAAGTCAAATACCAATTTTCATAGGAGTAGCTTTAAAAATGCATTAATAGTATTTTATGGTGATTTATTATCAATAAGAATTTCACCCACTATTTTACACCGTTAGTGGTTAAATTTCCAGAAATTTTGAAACACGTATTTCTTCATTTCTGAACGAGAAACCAAATACCGAATTTCGTAAGTCTAGCCTCAAAATTGTCAGAAGAGCGACGTTGTTTCAAAAAAAAACTTCCTATTTCACCCTTAGGCGTGGAACTTCGAAAAATCCCTTCTTCCGACGCCGCCTACAGCATAAGCTCAACAGGCCCTGCAGTCTTCAAGTTTCTGCCCTTGGTGGTTTGGGCTGGGTGATAATGAGTCAGTCGGGACATGGAGGTACGCCTTCTCATTAAAGTCTATTTCATGTTATTTAAAAACAACTTTGTGTACTAATAACTTCTGTCAGGGGTTCATGAAATATAGGATCAGTGTGCACATCGATTGCCTTAAGGTATGTTCCAGTTTGAAAAAGTAATTACATTAAATGGTTCATGGTGTGGGTTCCTGTAGTCATGTCCTAGTTCATGAACCACGGGCAACGTATGAGTGGCCAAGTAAGTGGTCCCGACAGTCGGGATACCAGTTACTTCGGAATAAGGCTGGGCATCTCGGACATATTCTGAGTCGTGGTCACCTTTGTGCTCATACGGCAAAGACTACCAATTCCACCGGTTAGTCCCTCAGCCGTTAGGGGTAAAACCCAGTGGGACTCGGGGCAAGTAAGGCTAGCAACCTGCTTCCCTGGTACTTTAAATATCATGCTGGCAACAATCAGAGCAAAATGCCTCGGACGTTTGGAGGTGACGGAGTCCCACCTCTAACTGACAAACCAGGGACTCCTAAGATACGACTTGGCAAACAAATGGTAATTAGATGGCGAGCTATTAATATCAATGGGGGCTACTATGGGAAGAAGGTAGAGCTGGCAGAGGCTGCAAGTAAGATGGGGCTGGACGTTTTAGCTGTTAGTGACATTCGGGTAAGGGGTGAGAAAGAAGAGGAAGTGGGAGAATACAAGGTCTACCTGTCAGGAGTCAAAGCAGGAATAGCACAATGGGGTGTAGGGCTTTACATCAGGAAAGAAATGGAACCCAGCGTAGTTGCGATAAGGTATGTAAACGAACGACTGATGTGGATAGATTTGACAGTGTCTAGCAAGAAAATTAGGATTGTGTCAGTATATTCGCATTGTGAAGGGACAGATCAAGATAAGATGGATAGTTTTTATGAGGCACTCAGTGATGTAGTTGTTAGAGTAAAGGACAAGGACAGTGTTCTGCTCATGGGTGATTTTAACGCCAGGATTGGAAATCGAACAGAAGGGTATGAAAAGGTTATGGGTAAATTTGGAGAGGATATGGAGGCCAACAGGAACGGGAAACAACTCTTGGATTTCTGTGCCAGTATGGGCTTAGTAACCACAAACTCCTTTTTTAAACATAAGAACATTCACCGGTATACTTGGGAAGGCAGGGGAACCAGATCTGTCATTGACTATATAATAACAGATCAGGAATTCAGGAAGGCTGTGAGGGACACACGTGTATTCAGGGGATTCTTTGATGACAATGATCATTATTTAATCTGCAGTGAAATTGGTATTGTGAGGCCGAAAGTGCAGGAGGTCAGGTCCATATGTAGGAGGATAAAAGTGGAGAAACTTCAGGATAAGGAAATCAGGCACAAGTACATAATAGCGATCTCAGAAAGGTACCAGTTAGTTGAATGTAGCCAATTACAGTCATTGGAAAAGGAATGGACAAGGTACAGGGACACAGTACTAGAAGTGGCTAAAGAATGTCTTGGAACAGTAGTGTGTAAAAGTAGGATGAAGCAAACAGCTTGGTGGAATGATACAGTCAAGGCAGCCTGTAAAAGGAAAAAGAAGGCATATCAAAAATGGCTACATACCAGAACCCAGGTAGACAGAGAAGGTTATGTTGAAGAAAGAAACAAAGCCAAACAGATAATTGCAGCATCCAAGATGGAATCTTGGGAAGACTTTGGAAACAGGTTGGAGACTTTGGGTCAAGCTGCTGGAAAACCATTCTGGAGTGTAATTAGCAGTCTTAAAAAGGGAGTTAAGAAGGAAATGACAAGTATTTTGGACAGGTCAGGAAAACTGCTGGTGAATCCTGTGGATGCCTTGGGCAGATGGAGGGAATATTTTGAAGAGTTGCTCAATGTAGGTGAAAATGCGATCAGTAATGTTTCAGATTTCGAGGTAGAATGGAATAGGAATGATGATGGAAATAGGATCATATTTGAGGAAGTGGAAAAAATGGTCAATAGATTGCAGTGCAATAAAGCGGCTGGGGTGGATGAAATTAAGTCGGAACTCATCAAATACAGTGGAATGTCAGGACTTAAATGGCTACACAGGATAATTGAAATGGCCTGGGAGTCGGGACAGGTTCCATCATACTGGACAAAAGCAGTAATCACACCAATCTTTAAACATGGAAACAGAAAAGACTGTAACAACTACAGAGGTATCTCTTTAATCAGCGTTGTGGGTAAAATCTTCTCAGGTATTGTTGAAAGGAAAGTGCGAGTATTAGTTGAGGACCAATTGGATGAAAATCAGTGTGGGTTTAGGCCTCTTAGAGGTTGTCAGGACCAGATCTTTAGCTGACGGAAAAAAATGGAGAAGTGTTATGAGTAGAACAGGGAATTGTATCTATGCTTTATAGATCTAGAAAAAGGCATATGACCGGGTTCCTAGGAGGAAGTTATTGTCTGTTCTACAAGATTATGGAATAGGAGGCAAACTTTTGCAAGCAATTAAAGGTCTTTACATGGATAGTCAGGCAGCAGTTAGAGTTGACGGTAAATTGAGTTCATGGTTCAGAGTAGTGTCAGGGGTAAGACAAGGCTGCAACCTGTCTCCACTGTTGTTCGTATTATTTATGGATCATATGTTGAAAACAATAGACTGGCGGGGTGAGATTAAGATATGTGAACACAAAATAAGCAGTCTTGCATATGCGGATGACTTAGTTGTGATGGCAGATTCTATTGAAAGTTTGCAAAGTAATATTTCAGAGCTAGATCAGAAACGAAAGTAATGTCAGTGGGAAAGAAATATAAACGGATGGAGTGCCAAATAGGAGGAACAAAGTTAGAACAGGTGGACGGTTTCAAGTACTTCGGATGCATATTCTCACAGGATGGCAACATAGTGAAAGAACTGGAAGCGAGGTGTAGCAAAGCTAATGCAGTGAGCGCTCAGCTACGATCTACTCTTTTCTGCAAGAAGGAAGTCAGTACCAAGACTAAGTTATCTGTGCACCGTTCAATCTTTCGACCAACTTTGTTGTATGGGAGCGAAAGCTGGGTGGATTCAGGCTACCTTATCAACAAGGTTGAGGTTACGGATATGAAAGTAGCTAGGATGATTGCAGGTACTAGTAGATGGGAACAATGGCAGGAGGGTGTCCACAATGAAGAAATCAAAGAAAAACTGGGAATGAACTCTATAGATGTAGCAGTCAGGGCGAACAGGCTTAGATGGTGGGGTCATGTTACACGCATGGGAGAAGCAAGGTTACCCAAGAGACTCATGGATTGAGCAGTAGAGGGTAGGAGGAGTCGGGGCAGACCGAGGAGAAGGTACCTGGATTCAGTTAAGAATGATTTTGAAGTAATAGGTTTAACATCAGAAGAGGCACCAAAGTTAGCACTGAATAGGGGATCATGGAGGAACTGTATAAGGGGGGCTATGCTCCAGACTGAACGCTGAAAGGCATAATCAGTCTTAAATGATGATGATGATGATGATGATGATGATAAATGATGATGATGATGATTAAATCCCTGCCCTTGTGACCTAACTGAAACCTATGCACTGCAGCCGCATTCTGCGAGTATAATACACGCGGCGGCTGGGAAGAGTTAACTGTGCTTCTCAAACGAGACAAGAGAATGCTTATTGAAGATACTGAAATCAGAGGCTCCATAGTAATGCTCACTCACCTGTTTTACTTCATTATAACAGTTGAGCGTTTTAGTTTTTCGCACATGTTCAGAAGTACAGTGTTGATTTGAAAGAAACTGAGTAAAGCTGGACTATATGACGAATCAAGCAGACAGAGGCGTTGCAAATGCAATGTTAGAAATAAAATAAATTTTTGAGACCTGCACTGACTGCATAAACTTCAAATTACTGTGAATTTTTTATGTAGACATTTGTGTCAGTTCGTGCTTAGAGAAACAGTGTACTTATAAAGTGCACTGTCAAACTGCAAGTGAATAAAATTCACATTTTGATGCAAGGTTACTGGCATGAATTTTATTTGTGCATTTTTTTAACACGATTGACAAACGATACTCGATATTGATTGGGGAATAAGTTTGTGTCCTACTGCAGCTAATCGTGAGTTTGGTTAAAAACAGTACGATGAATCAGGTAGAAATACATCTGATGTGTTGTCACTAACATTTTACGGTTATAGTTTTAAGAGCTGCCGCGTTCTGACACTCCACGTTGGGTGCAACATTTTCGACGGTGCAGGAGGTGTCTGCGCCGACGTGTCGTCTGCCCTGGGATTGGGGGTCACCAGCAAACGATTCCGGACTGACTTTATCATTGACACCCAATTTACAGAGTTCAGCTGTTTACTTTACGTAATACTCTGCGTGCTGAGCATTGTTACAACACAGCGGCGAGGGACTAACGGTGTGTGACCCAGTGAAGCCGTGGGAGGTGGCGCCGCGGAAGGAGGCTGGACTCGAGTTTGGCAGGTAGTCAGTCGCTGGGACGCCGCCTTTGTGGTGGCCGTGGTCGCGGCTTCCGTTCCAGTTCTTTCTCGGCTGCTAGTAACTTGGTCGTCGATATGACTGTAAAGCCACTACTAGCGGGCGCGTTGCTTCTCCGCCCCCATGAAAGCTATATTAATCAAGATCAGAAGACTGCTAAGCTTAAAAGTCCGTTAGCTTATTTGTCTCCTTAATTAAGTCCGTTTAAAGCATAATGACCATCATCATCAGTCTTATTTCAGAAGAAATGGAAAGAACATGCGAGGTTATGCTGACGCTAAGAAATGGTTCAAATGGCTCTGAGCACTATGGGACTCAACTGCTGTGGTCATAAGTCCCCTAGAACTTAGAACTACTTAAACCTAACTAACCTAAGGACAGCACACAACACCCAGCCATCACGAGGCAGAGAAAATCCCTGACCCCGCTGGGAATCGAACCCGGGAACCCGGGCGTGGGAAGCGAGAACGCTACCGCACGACCACTAGATGCTGGCTGACGCTAAGACATACCATAGAAGATAGAGCGAAGAAAGAGAAACCTATGTTTACAGAATTTGTAAATTTTGCGTAATCTTTTGACTGCGTCTACTGGGTTACTCTCTTTGAAATTATAAAGCAAGCTGCAATAAAATACATGTCCGAAAAGTTATCTAGAACGTGTAGAAAAGCCAGGCTGCAGTTGCGAGTCGAAAGACATGAATGGAAAGCTGTAATTGAGGAGGAATTGAGAGGACTATAGCCTATACCAGTTGTGGAAACCAAGGAGAAATTTGGAAAGGGAATTGAAGTTCATCGAGGAGACATAAAAACTTTGAATTTCGCCAATGACAGTGTAATTTTGTCAGAGACGCAGGAAGGGTTTGCAAAAGAATTTGAATGTAGTGGATATTTTGTTGAAAAAAGTTTGGACATGTGTGTCGACAAAACTAAAACAAGAGTGGTGGAATGTACGCGAGTTGAATGAGATGATACTGAGAGAATTGGATTAGGAAAAGAGACTTTGAAATTAGATGATGAGTTTTGGAAATTGGGCAGCGAAAAACTCACGATGCCTAGTAGAGATGGTATAAAACGCAGATTGGCAACAAGAAGACACGCATTAATAAGAGGAACTCATTACCATCGAATACAAATTTGTCTTAAGAAGTCTTTTCTGAAGGTATTTGAGCGGCATACGACTACTCTAATTGCACGGAAACGAAATGTGAACGTTAAACAGGTCAAGCAAAAAGAGAATAAAAGCCTTTGAAATGTGCTTCAGAAAAATGTTCAAGGTTAGGGGGTAGATCGGATAACTAGTGAGGAGGTACTGAATTGTTCTTGAAGTCGCCTGTGTTGTATACATTGCACACTAGATGAGATAACCCTCACGTCTGGCACTTGGAAGGACCTCAGTAGTTGTGAGGGAGTGCCGCCTGCTCTGTGGACCTTGTTTCTACTTGCGTCTTCCTGTGCTCTATCAAATTCTTCTCGCAGTATAACAACTCCTATTTCCTCTTCATTTACTTACTTTCCTGCATTTCAGTTGTATAGCCCTTCGACATATTTCTTTTGCGCTTCAGCTTTCACTTCTTTACTTAACACTGGGTTGCCGTCTGAGCGCTTTATGTTCATGTAGTTGCTTCTCTGTTCTCCAAAGATTTGTTTAATTTTCCTGTAGACGTCATCTCCGTCCCTCCTAGTTATGTATGCTCTTACAGGGTCACGTTTGTCGTCTAGCCATTCCTGCTGAGCCACTTTTGCACTCCTTGTCAGTCTCGGTTTTTAAGAAGGCTGTATTCCCTTTCGCTCACTTCATTTGATGCCTTTTTATTTTTTCATCTTTCGTCAGTTAAACTTATATCGGGTGTTATGTCGAAGGATTTTTATCTCTTGTCGTTTTTCCTCTGCTGCCTTCACTATAACATCTCACGAAGCTGCCCATTCAGCTCTGTTGTGTTGCTTTCCTCTGTTTTAGTCAATCGTTGCTTAGTGCTCCCTCTCAGACTACCAACGACCTTTTGTTTTCCAATTCTTCCGGTTCCGTCTTCTTAATTTCTTCCATTTTTGCAGTCTTCTCAATTACAATCTGCAGTTCACAACCAATAAATTATGGTCATACACCACATCTGCCCTTGGAAATATCTTACAATTTAAAATCTGGTTCCGAAATCCCTGTCTTACCTTTATATAATCAATCTGAAACTTTCTGGTGTCTCCATGTCTCTTCAACGTGTACAAAGTTCTGTCAGGCTTCTTAAACCAAGTGTTAGCGATGATTAAATTATGCTCTGTGCACAATTCTACCAAGAGTGTTCCTCTGTCATTGCTTTCCTCGGATAAGTTGTTCTATTTTTCCTTCTCTTTCTTTTCCCACTTGCAGCTCCTCATCACACTCAAATTTTCGTCTCTATTGTCTGTCTAGATAATTTCCTTTATCTCACCGCACATTCTTTCAATCTCTTCATCATCTGCATAGGTGTTTGCATACAGACATGTACAGTTGTGACGGGAGTTGGCTTTGTGTCTGCCTTTTAAACGATATTGCATTCACTGTGCTTTTCACTTTAATTTTTTATTCGTTATTACACCTACGTCTGCATTAGTGGTATTTCACTTTTGTTTATTATCCTATACTGACGTGACCAGAAGTCATGTTCTTTCTGACACCGCATTTCACTGATTCTCGCTCTATCTACCACCAACGTATCCATTCCTGTTAAAAATTCTAATAGTTCTATCGCAGTAAAAAATAAAATTGTAGTATACCGATCGCCTGTTTCGGTTGATTAACGACCATTTTCAGACCATGCTTACTAAGGAATTAGTAGCGTTAACAGCCATACTTTTACAATTTTTTTTTTACCATTGACGTGTTACACTTAGTGACGATGGTGCGGCCAACATTGTACTAACGTACATATTCCTTCGTAAACATGATCTGAGCTACAGTTACAAGGAATCCAATGAGTGCGAGGTCGCAAGTTCAACCTATAGTAAGGTTCATTTGAAAGCGTTAACAATTATGACACGAAAAATGTTACCTATTAATGATTTACCATGTGCAACACAAGGGCGACACAAAATGAGTGTCCACGAGGTGCAGAGATCAACCTGCTGTGGGATGTGGGTATTCACAAAATGGACATCATCGACATTCAAGAAATGCTCGATACAAACCACTAAGTTGCACCGTGAACGTCGCAGTTTGCTGTGCATCGTCAAATTGCCCCTTTGTTTGAAATTTCGCTATCTTTAAGTCTTCCAGTTCTGTAGCACCATCCACTGCTTCCTTTGAAAGCACTGTAACCTGCGTCGCGCGCAGTTTGATGTGCGTAACGTAGTAAGTGACTATCGTGCACATCCTGTAAATTCTATGGACCGTCCTTGAACACCAGTTTTTGTAACAAGTGCGCCTTGTCCTCCCATAAATATCCTTAGTTTTTCTTATGCACTGTACGCTCATATTGTTGCGACTTACTCGAAACGTGCTCATAATTTTTTTTTTTTACTATGCTGCGGATGATCTTCTATATACGTAATTATGTTTAGTATCCACTCCTTGGACAACGATTATCCTTTACTACGTTTCATTGGAGACGGGATTTGTGGCTCGCTTTCCAGCTAGGATGATGGACGACATGGCTGGACACCTGTTTCAATAAATTTTTTACTCGTTGAGCACGTTTCGTCGTCATTATATTCCTCATGTACCTTGTCCGCACAGACCAGTGTATACGTCATCACACATTCCACTGAATCATCTTCCATAAACGCTAATATTTCATCTGCCACTTGCTTCTCACTCTGCGAAATTCCTTGGCTTCCTTTCTGACAAAATTTCATTTTCGGCAGCTGTTGTTGATATAATGCAATGTGTGCTTTGTTTACCGTTGCCATTGCTCTGCTTTGTATCAACACCACTAATAAGAAGGTGTTTTGAGTTACTCGTCGACTAAGCAGTGAAATTAAGCTCCTTAGCTCATGCTGCTCTCACCATTGGATACCTCCAGCCCCGCCCCGTGTTGTGATTACATGGTAGACAATAAGTGGGACGCCCATTGCCGTAAACATCAGTGGCCTTTTGCGACGTCGCACTCAAGGGGTTGCTTTTTATTAACGATGGCAAGTGTGGTCTGAAGATGATTGACATGGTTGTCGTAGCAAGATTGAATATTGTAATCCGTAAATCCTCCAAAAATAAACGAAAAATATACCTATTCCAAAAATCAGATAAAAATTCGCTTGACGCCTTCCTGAGAGACAATCTCCACTCGTTCCAAATTAATAATACAAGTGTAGACCAGATGTGGCTTGAATTCACAGAAATAGTATCGGCAGCAATTGCGAGATTTATACCAAATAAATTAACAAACGACGCAGCTGATCGTCCTTGGTGCACAAAACGGAACACTGTTGCAGAAACAACGAAGCAAACGTGCCAAATTTAAACAGATGCAAAATCTCCGAGATTGGCGAATCTTTTACAGAAGCTCGAAATTTAGCGCGGACTCAAATAGGACATGCTTATAACAGTTTCCACAACGAAACATTATCTCGAAACCTGGCAAAAAATCCAAAGAGGTTCTGGTCGAATGTGAAGTGTGTTAGCGGCAAGAAGCAATCAATGCCTTCTCTCCACGATAGCAATGGAGATACTATCGAAGACAGTGCTGCCAAAGCAGACTTACTAAACACAGCCTTCCGAAATGCCTTCACAAAAGAAGACGAAGTAAATATTCCAGAATTCAAATCGAGAACAGCTGCCAATATGAGTAACGTAAAATTAAATATACTCGGAGTACTGAAGCAACAAATCACTTAATAAAAGCAAGTCCTCTGGTGCAGAATATATACCAGACTATGCTGATGCGTTAGCTCCATACTTGGCAAATATTTACAACAGTTCGCTCGACGAAATGACTGTAAAGTTGCATAGTTTACACCAATATTCAAGAAAGGTAGTAGGAGTAATCCAGTTAATTACAGGTCCATATGATTAACGTCGATATGCAGCAGGATTTTAGAACATATATTCTATTCGAACATTATGAATTACCTCGAAGGAAACTGTCTATTGACACACAGTGAAAATGGGTGTAGAAAACATGGTTCTTGTGAAACACGACTAGGTCTTTATTCTCATTAAGTGTTGAGTGTTATTGAGAAGGGATTTCAAATGAATTCCGTATTTCTGGATTTCCGGAAGGCTTTTGACACTGTATCGCACAAGCGACTGGTAGTGAAATTGCGTGCTTATGGAATATCGTCTCAGTTATGTGACTGGATTTGTGACTTCCTGCCAGAGAGGTAATAGTTCGTAGTAATCTACGGAAAGTCAGAAGAAGTGATTTCTGGCGTTACCCAAGGTAGTGTTATAGGCCCTTTACTGTTCCTTATCTATATAAACGATTTGGGAGACAATTTGAGCAGTCGTCTTCGGTTGTTTGCAGATGACGCTGTCGTCTATCGACTAATAGTCATCAGAAGATCAAAAGAAATGGCAAAACGATTTTGAGAAGACATCTGAATGGTGCGAAAATTGGCAGTTGACCCTAAATAACGAAAAGTGTAAGGTCATCCACATGAGTGCTAAAAGGAACTCGTTAAAATTCGTTTACACGATGAGCCACACAAATCTAGAGGCCGTAAATTCACCTAAACAGCTAGGAATTACAGTTACGAATAACTTAAATTGGGAGGAATACGTAGAAAATGTTGTGGGGAAGGCTAACCAAAGACTGCGTTTTATTGACAGGGCACTTAGAGAAAATGCAACAGACCTACTAAGGAGACTGCCTACACTACGCTTGTCCGTCCTCTTTTAGAATACTGCTGCGCGCTGTGGTACCCTTGCCAGATATGACTGACAGAGTTCGTCGAAAAAGTTCAAAGAAGAGTAGCATGTTTTGTATTATTGAGAAATATTGGAGAGAGTGTCACTGAAATGATACAGGATTTGGGTTGGATTTCATTAACAGAAAGGCGTTTTTCGTTGCGACGGGATCTTCTCACGAAATTACAATCACCAACTTTCTCCTCCGAATGCGAAAATATTTTGTTGACACCGACCTACGTAGGGAGAAACGACGACCACGATAAAATAAGGGAAGTCAGAGCTCGTACGGAAAGATGTAGACGATCGTTGTTTCCGCGCGCTGTACGAGACTGGGATAACCCTCCAGCGAGCGTTGCGGAGGAGCGACTGTGGCGCCGCCATAAAGAGTCAGCGGCCTGCGGTGATTAGACCAGGGCCGAGTAATTAGGCGGGCCGGCTTCGTGGAAGCGCAGCCGCCCTGGCCGGACGGCCGCTCGTTAGCGCGGACGGGAATTACGTTGTCACCGGGAGAGGGCGATGGCGAGGGCGGCAGTGGCGGAGTGGTAGCCCAGCCGGCGAGCGGCACGGCGACCCCGCTAGAGATGGGCAAAACTGTCCTTTTCAGAGATTGGATCAGAACTGTTCACTCCCTGAAATGAATTAGCTCTTTTTCATGACTCACCACTCATTTACAATAGAAAATAAATGGAAGGCACATTGCCCTTTAAACTTGGTTTATTCCAGTACTATACCTCTCTTTTGATCTTATTTGATCCTATTTTGAAGTAACACAGACAATGAGTAAGAATTTTGTATTGTTTGTTGAAATTTCCACGATATGACAAAGTTTTTGATTATTGATTTATTTTGCACTATCGTGGTTTTTTGGGTGATCGGAAAATGTTGTAACTTGAGATTTACATTAACAACATGTTTGGCTATAATGTATTAAAATTTCATTAACCTCATACAAATACATTGCAAGCCATATATTTTTAAAGTGAACGTTTCCTTCCGAAGACGCCTAAAATCACAAAATCCGTACCAGAATAAGAAAAAAAAATATAAATTTGACTGTAAGACGAAAGTGCTGCATATAGCCTTACGCAGAATAAAACAAGGAAAATATTGGTGTATCACATTTTGCGATACGTTTATCGGTTCGCTCGTAATTAAAGCGTAAATTCGAGTGTCCATAATAAAAATCCTATAGTAAGAGGAGTCATCAGGAACCTAATCTAATCATTTTAAACAAATAAAAATAAAATAAAAACAATTGATGTATACATAACATAATAATGTAATATACATAGCGGTATTATAACGAAGAACAATATCCAGTAGGGACGAACTCCGATGCAGAGGTGCTGAGTCGAGCAGGTCGAGCCGCGAGCTGTATTACTGCGTGAGCTGAGACCGCAGAGACCAGAGTGACACCTGAGTCGCTTTGCTCAACACTCTGGCTAGAGTCGAGACGGTGGGGTGAGCGTTGAGCGGGCGAGTTCCGAGGGTGGGGGGAGCGGTGAACTCACCCCCTCCGAGACAAATCGTCCGTTCCCTTGCGAGCAGGTTGTTGCAAGTAGTTCCTATGTTATCCGCTAGGTGGCTCTCTGTCCTGTTGCTCACATCAACTGCCCAGAGGGCAGGACGTGCGACTGAAACGATCGCGACAGAGTGCGATGCGAAGTTAAGCTGCGCCAGACACTGCACGCGGCAGACGACGCACAGAGACGGCACGGCATATGTGAAACACAAAATCCAATGGGTACTGCACAATGCAGGCAGCCAAGGTAGAAGCAGGGCAGAGGCCGGCGCTGGCTGTGTTGTGTGGCGTGCACTGTGCTCTGACCAGCAGAGGCGCTGCTGATATGCTCCGTCTCTCTCTCTCTCTCTCTCTCTCTCTCTCTCTCTCTCTCTGCCGTGGGAAACGTTTGGAGCTACCGTTCTTTTTTTCTGAATCACTGATTGTTCACTCCTTTGAAAGATTCAACTCTATGAATTAGTTCAAGAGCGGATCCCCCATCTCTAGACCCCACTGCCCGCTACCCACTGCCAGGCACCTGGTACCCTTTGTCTCGTCAACTGGCAAGTCCACGATCTAGCTACATGATGGTCTCGTCACCATTCAGGAGTCGCCACTGCTGGTAGCAGCAGACGCCAGCACTATCGTGTACAAAGGGGACTGGAGGACTCGAGAGGAAAATCTTGGAAACGATGCCGTAGGGAAGTTGCAGTGCCAGAAAAACTGCAGCAGAATGCTGAGGAATTGTGACACTGGTGCAGGTACTGCCAGTTGATCTCGAACGTAAATAAATTGAGAGTACTGTACATGAACAGGAGGAGAGATACGTTAGCGTTCGATTACACAAGTGACGCTTAATCACAGGTATCAGTCCCAGCCGTAAAATGACGACGAGGCTGTGTCCGGAGCGGCGCAATGTGCAACGATCACATAAAACTACACTGCGCAACACAATTAAAGGACCGCTCTATCGAAACCCAGTATTTATATCCCATTGCGGGATAGTAGTCCAAAATTTTGCTGAAACGTCCGTAGAACCTTCCTCTGTAGTGGCGGAAAAGTGTGGCGCCCTGGGACGACACGCTCGGGTTCGGCGACGAGTCACACAGTAGAGTGTCGATGCATGCGGATAAAAGGGCAGAGTTCAGAAGTTCGTGTGAGGTGTTAAGTGGGTTGACGATGTCAGATTGTCGCCAAAGGTCACCACAATTCTGCCCAACGACACCGTGGATGCGTCACACGATCAGAAGGTCGTCGCACCCCCTCTTACTCACATTTTACCCCCGCTTTTGACGCCTCTGCGACGGAGATCAGAACCGCGACACGCAGCGTTGAAATAACGCGGTTTCTTATGCGTGGGCGAGGAAATGGTTTCACACACACCGCCCCTCAGAATCCACACGAAAAAAAAAGGTTCAAATGGCTCTGAGCACTATGGGACTTAACTGCTGAGGTCATCAGTCGCCTAGAACTTAGAACTACTAAAACCTAACTAACCTAAGGATATCACACACATGCATGCCCGAGGCAGGATTCGAACCTGCGACTGTAGCGGTCGCGTGGTTCCTGACTAGCGCCTAGAACCGCTCGGCCACTCCGGCTGGCACCCACACGAAAAGGCCGCAGGAGATGGCATAGGGGCGTCAAACCATACTCTCCCTCGAGACGTTGATCCCCGCACATTCTGCGGGCGGAAACGACATTTCACAGTGCGATTAGCGACAAAGCAACGTTCGTCATAATCATCTTTGACAGTGCTGACAGTCCACGGACGCTTCAACCCTTCTCTAAAGCGTACAGTGTGCTTATGCTTTTTCAGCCTTCTTGTTTTGCGCCCTTCTGTGGCACGATCATGGAGGGGTACGTCATTGACACATATGTTAATAAAACGGCAAAAGGCGCTCCAATAACCCTCCGTTAGGCAATATTGTCAGTGACACCCGCCCAAGTTTGTTGGGCACTTTAAAAATGTACGTGCACAAAGAAAACCTGTGAGAGGGGCTAAGTGCTCGTAGGCATGCCGAAATGGAGAGCTGTCAACAAACTTGGGCGGGTGTCACTGAGACTGAGAGTGTGGCCGGACTGGGTGGTGGTAGGGGGACGCTTCGCCGTTTTAATCACGGATGTGCCAATGTCACACCCTTCCTGATCATGCCGCAGGACGGCGCAACACAAAAGAGCTGAAAGAGCAGTTTCGGATCGCATTCAAATTTCGTCGAATGTGTTTGAATACTCCGTTGTGGTTCCACACTGCACAAAACAGCAAGGTTGCGGATGCAATATACTCCAAAGGGGTGCGATCACGGTTAGTTCAGTTGCTGGCCCACGATGTCTTTAGAGAAGAGTTGAGGCGTCTCTAGGGTGTCAGCAGTGTCGCACTGTGAAATGTCGTTTTCGACCACAAAATGCGTGGGAATCAACGCCTCAAAGGAAGGGGTGGTTTCGTTAACGCCCTTTATACCACTCAGTGAGGTCGTTTTGTGTCGATTCTGAGAAGCTGTGTACCTGAAATGTTTTCCGCACACCACCTATAAGAAAATTACGCGATTTCAGCGCTGGGCGTCGCGGTTCTAACCACCTTCGTGGATGCCTCAAAAGAAGAGGTGAAATGGGGGTAAGAGGGGCTGCGACGACAACTCCCATCGTGTGACACGTCCACGGTGGCGATGGGCAGAATTGAGGAGAAATTTGGTCCCAATGTGGCATCATTAACCCACCATACACACCTCACATGAACTTCTGACCTCTGGCCTTCTTCTCGCATGTTTCGACACCTTGCTGTTTGAAGACGGAGCCCGAGGATGATGTCGCATTTTTTCTTCAACACTTCTTTATTGAACATAAACAGAATTAGAAACCCAATTTTTCAACGTGATCTTCATCCTGTTGTATGTCCTTCCTTCAGCGCGAAACAAGGGGGCAAGACTACCATATGAATCGGGAAACAAAGTGTTACGAAACGTATAACTGTGAATGGAATAAACATTGACTGGAAGTATGTTGGTCATAGAGCCAGGTGGATGTTCTGTAGATGGACCCAAGAAGTTTTGCACTGAATTCCAAAAGAAAAGAAAAAAATAGAAGGCAGACAGTGACCTAATGGAAGGTGGGTAAGCGACATTTGAAACGAGTCAGAACAACATAGATGAATATCCCAGAAGACAGTAATGCATAGACTAATCTGAAGGAATATTTTAGCCAGAAATGACTGCCAAATGCTTGATGATGATGAACACGTGAAGAAATAACTTGAGTTACCCGTACACATTTGTCTTCAGAATTACTTGTTGATCTAGCTGACTGCCAGAAAGAGGAATAAAGAGATGACGGTCAAGCATGGATGCAGCTGCATTGAGGACATTGTAACATTCCATTTAAGATTTTGAACTTATGAGCCGAGATATTTTCCTGCCTGAAATATATATAAAAAAATTGATCCAAAAGATCGAGGGCAAATATTTGTGGCAGTGGTGCTTACGCATCCTGTTGCACGACGACGCCTGCCCCCACACTGCCAGTCGGACAAACGGTATGCTTCAGCGATTTGGTTGGGAAACACTGCAACATTATCTGCACAGCCCGGATCTTTCACTGTGTGATTTTCACATTTTTGGCGACCTGAAGAAAGATGTACGTGGATGTCGGTTTTATTCGGACGAGAAAGAGCAAGAATAAGTGTGTTGCATATTCGTCAGCAGCAGACGGCACACTACGAAACAGGAATTGGTCGTGACGCCTCCCAGTGGAATAAATATCTTTTTTACGGAATCATTGCACGGTCCGTTGTGGAGTGTGTTCAGTTTTCATTTGACTGCTTCTTATATTTCAAAATATTTGCCTAAACTGACCAAAATATCGTAGGGACCATTGGGACCCCTACTGTTGTTGAAATGACGGAGTGTGGGCTGCGGTGGAGCAGGCCAGTCTGCACAGTTAGGGGCTAATGATGCAGCATTAGCGGGACAAGTGTTCATCACTTTGAAGTGTACAACAGTGCACTATTCTCTGTGGCCAGGCTAGGCCAGTGACAGCACAGAGCACAGTCTGACGCTGTCTCAGAAATCGTTGGAAGACATCGCCACAGGTGCATCAACACGGTGTTGGGCGGGCGGCAGGTCTCGCTAAGGTGAGGATACATCTTCTGGGTTTTCTCTGCTTTTGGCAATGACGACTTCCAGTGTGTTTGTCGCTCTGATTGCTACACGGGCCGCTGGCCTGGCTTGAAGGAGTGTGCTCGGGTAATTTCGGCACCAGTTCTGCACTTTGTGCAGATGGACAGCAGCGTAGCCCTTCCACAAAGGTAGGCCAGGGATATCGACGACTGTGTACAGTTACCAGTCTGGGGCGGCAGCGGTTAGCGGTCTGCCGGATACTGCTGCTGGTGAACTGTGCGCCTAACACCATCAGTTCGGCTTAGCAAGCCAGAGGTAGAAGTCTCCCAAGTCTTCTCACCAGTAATTGGGAGCTTGGCAGCTCACAACGAACGGTACAGGAGACCAGCCAGGTAGCAGCTGCGAAGGCAGCAGTCATCTTTGCGAATGGTAGCAGCATGTCACAGGTTCAGTGTCATGGCTGGCGTACTGCAGCGTAACTCCTCAAAGAGCTCGGAAGCCCGAGTATTTACTGCTGCTCGTGTGAGGCAGCGATGTCACGCGTGGCCTGCGATGACCGAATGTGGCCTTTTCCGGGCTCATCGGCAGTCTTCACAAACCCACAATTTCGCGAGAATGGCTTTTACGGCTCGAGCTTGTTGCCTTTCCGCGAGATCATCAGGCTAATAGGTGTTCTTATTAAACTTTTGTTCTCTCATGCGAAATAAAGCTATGCTGTTACAATGACGTGATGTGTTCTCCTCGCTGAGGTAATGTTGCTGATTTTAGGACTCGGGCCTTTAGCTCGCGCGAGGTGAGGCAATATTTTCCGGGTTTACTCTGCTATGTGCAAAGCCATTTTTCTGCATGTTTGTCGTTCTGATTGCTATGGAGCGTTGGCGTGGCTTGCCTTGCTTGAAGCCGGCTGTAAGAGGACTTTGAGAAAATTTTACATTTTCCCATAATACATTTCCGCCGTATAAAAGTGTAGTAATTTCTACCACTCTCCGCAACATCAGAGTCTTGAAGAACGCAATTCATCAGTGCCTGCTATCAGTTCCACTTTTTGACACTTTCGGAACTGGAACTGAGCTTTGGTTGATGCTATTGCAAATCAAATGGCTCTGAGCACTATGGGACTTAACGTCTGACGTCATCAGTCCCCCAGAACTTAGAACTACTTAAACCTAACTAACCTAAGGACATCACACAGATCCATGCCCGAGGCAGGATTCGAACCTGCGACCGTACCAGTCGCGCGGTTCCAGCCTGTAGCGCCTAGAACCGCTTGGCCACCCGGCCGGCTGATGCTATTGCAAGTATGTTTCCATTAGTATCGTGAAAGGAAACAGAAATCTCCAATTTCCCTAACAGTTCAGACACTGGACTCGCTGTATGGAGGATGGCTATTCAAACCTTTGTACGCCCCTCAAGTTTTAGATTTCGCGCGTTTTCCCCAAATGACTTAAGGTGAATGCCGGTATTCTTCTTCTTCTTCCGTGTCCGGATGCACCAATTATATCTTCCCTTCCCAGTAATTAGCAACGTAGATTGCTTTGTCATTGACTTTCAAAATATCATCTTTAGTGCATGTTATAGACATATCTGGGCAGATCAGTAGGTGGTCCAAGTCCTGTATTGCTCCGCATTCACACCTATCGCCATCACTGTAACCCCATTTAAATAGGTTTGATTTGCACCCAGTTACTCCAGTGCGCAGCCGGTTTAATGACCTCCAAGTTGTAAAAGGTAGTTGAAATCCTGCAGATCCCTCCTCAAGTAGTTCCATTGTGGAGTGTGGCACCATTTCTTCCCAAAGAGATAGCCGCCTTGCGGCAGGCTTGGTGGCGAGCTCTTCAGTAGTTTCAATGAAACTCCTGCGGGATTTCAGCCGGACACGTTGTTTTCGGTGCATATGCATCGGGTGTCGAGGATCATTCTTTTGTTTTGATCTTTCGATCTCGGCGGCTACTTGTCTGCGGATAGTGGGTGGTGCTATGCCTATGATGGGGTAAATGATGTCTGTGGGGACACTGCAGGAGCCTCCACGAAGATTGCGTTCACCACTCGAACAACAAGCAATCGGGCGTCCCCTGGAAACGACCTAGTCGGCCAATCCTGCAAACACCGGAGCACCAAAACCAAAGATGACAATGCCGGTATGATTTACCTGAAAAGGACACGGCTGATTTCCTTCCCCACTTCGAGCTGTCTAATGTCTCTAATGACGCCGTTGGCCAACGGACATTAAATCCAAATTTCCCTTCCTTCCCACCATTCGTTCCATTATTCTTTCATTCTTGGTTGTACCGGTTGACCATTGTAAGAACGAGTTGGTGTTGATAAGTTTGTGCTACAGTTACCTGTTGTCTGTCGGTCGTTCCAGTACGGACACGTTCTCGACCTGAGGAGTCTTCCCAGTGCCGTGGGCAGTTATTTGGATGTTTCCACGACAGCGTCTGAAGGGAGGCTATTGTGCGCTCGCGCCGTCCACACAATACGCGTACAGGGAAGAGCGGTCCCCGGCGGCCGCGGCGGTTTTTGCGCGGCGCCGTCATAGCGTAGCGGTCCGCGCAGCCAGCTGACGCGCCGCGGTTCATCGCTCCGTGCCGACTCACTGTCGCCTAAACTGAGGGGCTGAGGCGTTCTCAGCGCGATCCAGCGGCCGTGTCGCAGCAGCTCTGCGGGAAGCAGGCGCCGGCCCGCTCAGCCCGTTCTGTTCCCACGGCACCGTTTCCCTGCGGCGTCGACGTTGCGGCACCGATGCTGTGTCCGACATTGCCAATAGCGCGCGTGCAAAGCTGTGTGACAACAGCAACGCTTCCGTACCGTGCGTGCTACACGTCGTACAAATGGTCTCTGCTATGTCTTTCCTCTATACATCCCACATGTACCTACTATACAAGGTGGTCCATTGGTGGTGACCAGGCCAAATATCTCACGAAATAAGCGTCAAACGAAAAAACTACAAAGAACGAAAGTCGTCTAGCTTGAAGGGGGAAACCAGATGGCGCTATGGTTGGTCCGCTAGATGACGCTGCCATAGGTCAAACGGATATAAACTGCGTTTTATTTTGAATAGGAACCCCCATTTATTATTACATATTCGTGTAGTACGTAAAGAAATATGAATGTTTTAGTTGGACCACTTTTTTCGCTTTGTGATAGATGGCGCTGTAATAGTCACAAACGTATAAATACATGGTATCACGTAACATTCCGCCAGTGCGGACGGTATTTGCTTCGTGATACATTACCCGTGTTAAAATGGACCGTTTACCAATTGCGGGAAAGGTCCATATCGTGTTGATGTATGGCTATTGTGATCAAAATGCCCAACGGGCGTGTGTTATGTATGCTGCTCGGTATCCTGGACGACATCATCCAAATGTCCGGACCGTTCGCCGGATAGTTACGTTATTTAAGGAAACAGGAAGTGTTCAGCCACATGTGAAACGTCAAACACGACCTGCAACAAATGATAATGCCCAAGTAGGTGTTTTAGCTGCTGTCGCGGCTAATCCGCACATCAGTAGCAGACAGATTGCGCGAGAATCGGGAATCTCAAAAACGCCAGTGTTGAGAATGCTACATCAACATCGATTGCACCCGTCCCATATTTCTATGCATCAGGAATTGCATGGCGACGACTCTGAACGTCGTGTACAGTTCTGCCACTGGGCACAAGAGAAATTACGGGACGATGACAGATTTTTTGCACGCGTTCTGTTTAGCGACGAAGCGTCATTCACAAACAGCGGTAACGTAAACCGGCATAATATGCACTTTTGGACAACGGAAAATCCACGATGGCTGCGACAAGTGGAACATCAGCGACGTTGGCGGGTTAATTTAGGGTGTGGCATTATGGGAGGAAGGATAATTGGCCCCCATTTTGTCGATGGCAATCAAAATGTTGCAATGTATGCTGATTTCCTACGTAATGTTCTACCGATGTTACTACAAGATGTTTCACTGCATGACAGAATGGCGATGTACTTCCAACATGATGGATGTCCGACACATAGCTCGCGTGCGCTTGAAGCGGTATTGAATAGCACATTTCATGACAGCTGGATTGGTCGTCGAAGCACCATACCATGGCCCGCACCTTCACCGGATCTGACGTCCCCGGATTTCTTTCTGTGGGGAAAGTTGAAGGATATTTGCTATCGTGATCCACCGACAACGCCTGACAACATGCGTCAGCGCATTGTCAATGCATGTGCGAACATTACGGAAGGCGAACTACTCGCTGTTGAGAGGAATGTCGTTACACGTTTTGCCAAATACACTGAGGATGACGGACATCATTTTGAGCATTAATGTGGTATTTACAGGTAGTTACGCTGTAACAGCATACGTTCTCAGAAATGATAAGTTCACAAAGGTACATGTATCACATTGGAACAACCGAAATAAAGTGTTCAAACGTACCTACCTTCTGTATTTTAATTTAAAAAACCTACCTGTTACCAACCGTTCGTCTAAAATTGTGAGCCATATGTTTGTGACTATTACAGCGCCATCTGTCACAAAGCGAAAAAAGTGGTCCAACTAAAACATTCATATTTCTTGACGTACTACACGAATATGTAATAAAAATTGGGGCTGCTATTAAAAAAAAAAAACGTTGTTGATATCCGTTTGACCTATGGCAGTGGCATCTAGCGGGCCAACCATAGCGCCATCTGGTTTCCCCCTTCAAGCTAGAGAAGTTTCGTTCTTTGTAGGTTTTTCGTTTGACGCTTATTTCGTGAGATATTTGGCCCGGTCACGATCAATGGACCACCCTGTATACTCGGCAAGCTGCATTACGTACGGCCGACAGTATTTCCAACACCGCGGTTCTTAAATTTCCTGTTCCATTTGCGAATGTCGCGCAGCAACAACGACTGTCAGTAAGCATCAGTCTATTAGTATTATAGTCTCCGGTTTCAAGCCGCGTCAAGTGGTTAACTGCGCACCAGCGTTCTGCAGAGATCTGCTCTGCCGTTGTCAAGTGGTTGACTGTCGTGTGGATGACGCTGCCGTGCTTACGTAGGCGCGCCTTTGGCATAACGTCACTGGTGCTCAATCCAGCACCGTATGTCACAATGTTTTGGTGGCGCGCCCGCTTCAGCTCGCAGATCGCAGGATCCTAGGCCGTGCCCAGCTGCAATACACGGTCTTTATTGAGGGTGTTACCGCTGCGTGAGCATCTTGTGTTGGATACTGCTCAATCTGGTGCTGACAGGCGCATGCTTACAAGGGAACCTCCCCATCGCACCCCACTCAGATTTAGTTATAAGTTGGCACAGGGATAGGCCTTGAAAAACTGAACACAGATCAATCGAGAAAACAGGAAGAAGTTGTGTGGAACTACGAAAAAAATGAGCAAAATATACAAACTGAGTAGTCCATGCGTAACGTAGGCAATATCAAGGAAGCTGTGAACTTGCGAGCGCCGTGGTCCCGTGGTTAGCGTGAGCAACTGCGGAACAAGAGGTGCTTGGTTCAAGTCTTCTCTCACGTCAAAGGTTTAATTTTTTATTTTCAGACAATTCCAGGACATGTTCAGATTTGCTTGGACATATGCAGGATTTGACGGTCTACACACGGAAACATTTGAAAACGTAAAAAACATGTTTTGACAGAGCACAGGGAAAACTGTGTGACTGCGAAACTGTTGCATTCATTTGTTGCAGTTTATGTGACAAACTCTTATGTTTTCATCACTTTTTTTGGGAGTGATTATCACATCCACAAGGAAACCTAAATCGGGCATGGTAGAAGAATCTTTTTACCCATTCGCCAGGTGTGCAAGTTAGGTGGGTCGACAACATATTCGTCATGTGACGCACATGCCGTCACCAGTGTCGTATAGAATATACTGTATCAGACGTGTTTTCCTGTGGAGGAATCGGTTGACCTATGACCTTGCGATCAAATGTTTTCGGTTCCTATTGGAGAGGCACGTCCTTTCGTCTATTAATCGCACGGTTTTGCCGTGCGGTTGCAAAACACAGACACTAAACTTATTACAGTGAACAGAGACGTTAATGAATGAACGGACAGATCGTAACTTTGCGAAAATAAAGAAAGTAAAATTTTCACTCGAAGGAAGACTCGAACCAAGGACTTCTTGTTTCGCAGCTGCTCACTCTAACCACGGGACCACGGCGCTCCTCAGCTCATGTTCTCCTTGATGTTGCATATCTTGCACATGGACTACTCAGTTTGTATATTTTGCTTATTTTTTCATAGCTCCACACAACTTCTTCCTGTTTTCTCGATTGATCTGTGTTCAGTTTTTCAAGGCCTATCCCTGTGCCAACTTATAACTAAATCTGAGTGGGGTGCGATGGGGAGGTTCCCTTGTTAGTGGTGATTTACGTGCACGCTCTCTGTCGAGTTTACACGTCTGCCTAGTTAAAACTCAGATGTTAGCGTAATAGAGTTAACTATCGCTAGACGCATCATTAGGGATAAAATGTTTTCTTTCTAAAGATATTAGAGAAATCACTGTGTCCCACGCCTTATCCAGTAGGAAGCTGTCATCCCGATTAATGTAACACTAACAGTTAGCTAGCTGAAGCTGGAAAAGGCGGCTGTCTACCGTTTGTAAATGTCGTAGGGGAATGTGGACTCGTCGTTAGGGCATTCCGTTTGTCCTAAACCCACTCATACGGACCTGTATTTAATACAGGCGTCTAGCTGCCACCACTCTTCAGTATGGGCGTTCTTCCAACGTTGATACACCGGACACACGTTGTATCTGATAGAATCAGCTTTTCAAAGGAACTGAATAGTTCTCCACATCAGATCAGCGCAGTTTTAAGGAGAAGGAGAAGTCCAGGGCTATCTTCCCATATGTTGGCAATATTCCGTCGAACTTAGGCAGAATCCTAAAGAAGCGCTATGTTAAAGTAAGCTTTCGGCCACCTACAAAGACCTGTGCTCTTATCGGATCGATAAAGAATGATATGGGTTTTGCGCAAGGCTGGAGTACACAGAATACCATGCCACACCATACGCGTAGTAATCGTACGTGAAAGGTGCGTGGAGCGTTATCGCCACAGTCACCTTTTGCAGCCCGTTAAATCAGCCACATTCTGCCACGGAAATCTTGTCCGTGACAAGATCCTTCTGGAACTGAGTTATGAAAGAATCTGTGGAATGAAGATTGGGGAAGATCTTATTAATCGTCTGACAGTTTTCAACTGGATAAAGCGTGAGACCCTGTGATTTTACGCCTAATGACTCGTGTAGCGACAGATCATTGACACCTGATTTTTAACTCTGTTGGGCAATAATTCGACAGAGGGCATGCATTTAATATCACCGTTAGGCAAGGTGCCACCAAAGGGGCAAGGCTAGTGACATGACTCATAGCGTGGCAGGTATACGGCAGTGGCGTGGCATGCGTGGGAATCAACCCCAAAAGAAGCACGATGAAGATATTCTGACTTTAAACAACTTAATATATGTTTTATGTATTTACATGAAGCAAAGCTACATCCTTCTCTCTACTTTTTTCCCATTAAAACTTGTATTTTTCGTGTAAGGAATGGAAAGATCCGGATGCTGGATACTTCAACAAATTGTGCAAATTGTGACACGAATAAAATCGACGTGATAGCTCAAGCTGTTTGTCTGCTTCATAATTTCCTACGGATTCTTGATTATGTATACTGGGTGCTTCAAAATGAGTACCGGGGTTTTAAGGCTTTGTAGCAAGCATATTACATTGAACGTACACGTATCAATAATACATCAGATGAAAGAACAGCTCGAACATCTTCATTTGTATACCGGTTAATGTCCGCCCCGGTAGCTGAGTGGTCAGCGTGACAGACTGTTAATCCTAAGGGCCCGGGTTCGATTCCCGGCTGGGTCGGAGATTTTCTCCGCTCAGGGACTGGGTGTTGTGTTGTCCTAATCATCATCATTTCATCCCCATCGACGCGCAGGTCGCCGAAGTGGCGTCAAATCGAAAGACCTGCACCAGGCGAACGGTCTACCCGACGGGAGGCCCTAGCCACACGACATTTCCATTTATACCGGTTAAAAGCTCGAAAGCCTACAACTATGTGACTTTTCAAGCTCTCCCGATCGGTATGTCGTAAATAGTCTTCAGGGCCAGATGGCGTCGCGCAAATTCCACAACCTCATCCGGCGGCAAGCTCTTGAAGACTATTTAGCTACGACTGTGGTTGTACGTGTCAACTTTGCAAACGAACTATCACTGTATGAAGTAGATTTCCTTTTCAAATGTTCAAATGTGTGTGAAGTCCCATGGGGCCAAACTGCTGAGGTCATCGATCTCTAGTCTTACGCACTACTTAAACTAACTTATGCTAAGAACAACACATACACTCATGCCCGAGGGAGGACTCGAACCTCCGGCGGGAGGGGCCGCGCAGTCCGTGACGTGGCACGTCAAACCGCTCGGCCACTCCGCCCGGCTTAGATTTTCTGGATTGTGTTGTTTCCAGTGATGATCCACATTTCACCCAAGTAGAAATGTGGACACACTCAGTGTGCGCATCCAGTGGTCTAGTGGTCAGCTAATCCCCACGAGACGGTACAGTTCCAGCGACTCTACCCTAAATTGATTTTTTGTGCCCCATTCCGACCCTTTTTTTCTGAAGCAACTGGCGTTTCTTACCTTGATGAGCTCTATAACTATGGCTCTACCCTCAACTGCAAGAACCTGAAGCAAGAAACTGCATTTGGAAGCCACATCGTGTGCCGCCTCACTGGCAGAAAACGACGTTGTGTCCGACCGCCAGGTTGGCCGCAAGGGACGGGATGACCGAGCTTGTTTCGCATGGCACCCACGTTCACCCGATCTGATGCGAAGAAACTGCTCCCTTTGGGGATGTATAAAATATGACATGTATGTGCCTCAGCTATCAACTAATCCACCCGACTTAAGAAATATGATTGCATCAGTTTTTCCAACACTTATTCCACACACACTGATCAGGATTCTCGAAGAATTGCGCTATCCACTCGCGCGTATGCCGTGTGACGAACGGTGCTCACATTTAACAATTGTAAGAAAAACTGTTCGGGTTGCTCTTTTATTTGCTGTATTATTTATCATTCTGAGTGTAATAAATGCTACAAAACCTTTTAAAATCCGATATTCATTTTTGAAAACAACCTGTGTTTTAAGTCACCTGTGCAGCAGAATTTTCACCACTGTATCGAGGACTCGCGTCAGAAGTCAGAAAACCGACGGCTACAAGCAGAACAGTGCATTGCTATGAAACTGGATAATTCCACTCAGTAGTTTATTTCTGAGCCAAGTGAAGCATTTTCTTTTCAGAAAAAAATGTGTATGTAACTATATACCGAAAACATATTACATACAGCAAATTGGTAAAAAGATTTGTATACATATTTTATGGAAAACAACCTCACATGATTCTGTTTAGTTCTATACCTTAATTCTTCTCCACAAACAAGTTAATTGAATTTCAGTTACTGAATCTGTCTATAAGCTACAATACATATGTAGAATTGTGGACAGTTGGGAATGTGAGTCTCACGGGAAGCGTGCAAGGGATAAGTCCCTGCAGTCGCGCTATTCATCTGTGACCTCGGTGGCTCAGATGGAGCGCCGGCGCGGTAACTCAGCGTGTTCGGTCAGAGGGATTGTTGACCTCTGTAATAAAAAAACTGAAATGGGTGTCTTGCGACGTCCGCCCCGAGCAGATACAATGAACAAAAACGAACGAAATAAGATAAATAAATAAAAAAAAGATGGATAGAGCGTCAAAATGGATAGAGCGTCTGCCGGGTTCGAGTCCCGGTCGGGGCACACATTTTCAGCTGTCCACATCGAGGTATATCAACAGTAACTGTTCTTTCGAGAACAAGTTACTGTCTTCGTATATATACTATTTCACTTGCAGTCCTTTTTTCATTGAACAGTGCTCCAAGTCTCGCTTATCCCAAGCCCATTGCAATCGTAATTGGCGATGTCCCTCATTTTATTTTGTGCGTTCCTGTTTCTGTATTGAGAACTGCTGTCACCGTAAATACACCGATATTTTTCCACTAGACCAACAAAACTTAATATACAGATATAGTAATCGGATTTCATTTAATTTATTCTACATCTACATCCATACTCCGCAAGCCACCTGACGGTGTGTGGCGGAGGGTACCTTGAGTACCTCTATCGGTTCTCCCTTCTATTCCAGTCTCGTATTGTTCGTGGAAAGAAGGATTGTCGGTATGCCTCTGTGTGGTCTCTAATCTCTCTGATTTTATGCTCATGGTCTCTTCGCGAGATGTACGTAGGAGGGAGCAATATACTGCTTGACTCCTCGGTGAAGGTATGTTCTTGAAACTTTGACAAAAGCCCGTACCGAGCTACTGAGCGTCTCTCCTGCAGAGTCTTCCACTGGAGTTTATCTATCATCTCCGTAACGCTTTCACAATTACTAAATGATCCTGTAACGAAGCGCGCTGCTCTCCGTTGGATCTTCTCTATATCTTCTATCAACTCTGTCTGGTACGGATCCCACACTGCTGAGCAGTATTCAAGCAGTGGGCGAACAAGCGTACTGTAACCTACTTCCTTTGTTTTCGGATTGCGTTTCCTTAGGATTCTTCCAATGAATCTCAGTCTGGCACCTGCTTTACCGACGATCAATTTTATATGATCATTCCATTTTAAATCACTCCTAATGCGTACTCCCAGATAATTTATGGAATTAACTGCTTCCAGTTGCTGACCTGCTGTATTGTAGCTAAATGATAAAGGATCTTTCTTTCTATGTATTCGCAGCACATTACACTTGTCTACATTGAGATTCAATTGCCATTCCTTGCACCATGCGTCAATTCGTTGCAGATCCTCCTGCATTTCAGTACAATTTTCCATTGTTACAACCTCTCAATATACCACAGCATCATTCGCAAAAAACCTCAGTGAACTTCCGATGTCATCCACAAGGTCATTTATGTATATTGTGAATAGCAACGGTCCTATGACACTCCCCTGCGGCACACCTGAAATCACTCTTACTTCGGAAGACTTCTCTCCATTGAGAATGACATGCTGCGTTCTGTTATCTAGGAACTCTTCAATCCAATCACACAATTGGTCTGATAATCCATATGCTCTTACTTTGTTCATTAAACGACTGTGAGGAACTATATCGAACGCCTTGCGGAAGTCAAGAAACACGGCATCTACCTGAGTCTCGTGGACTAATAGCGCGAGCTGGGTTTCACACGATCCTCTTTTTCGAAACCCATGCTGATTCCTACAGAGTAGATTTCTAGTCTCCAGAAAAGTCACTATACTCAAACATAATACGTGTTCCAAAATTCTACAACTGATCGACGTTAGAGATATAGGTCTATAGTTCTGCACATCTGTTCGACGTCCCTTCTTGAAAACGGGGATGACCTGTGCCCTTTTCCAATCCTTTGGAACGCTACGCTCTTCTAGAGACCTACGGTACACCGCTGCAAGAAGGGGGGCAAGTTCCTTCGCGTACTCTGTGTAAAATCGAACTGGTATCCCATCAGGTCCAGTGGCCTTTCCTCTTTTGAGCGATTTTAATTGTTTCTCTATCCCTCTGTCGTCTATTTCGATATCTACCATTTTGTCATCTGTGCAACAATCTAGAGAAGGAACTACAGTGCAGTCTTCCCCTGTGAAACAGCTTTGGAAAAAGACATTTAGTATTTCGGCCTTTAGTCTGTCATCCTCTGTTTCAGTACCATTTTGGTCACAGAGTGTCTGGACATTTTGTTTTGATCCACCTACCGCTTTGACTTTTTTTTTTGTCATCAGTCTACTGACTGGTTTGATGCGGCCCGCCACGAATTCCTTTCCTGTGCTAACTTCCTCATCTCAGAGTAGCACTTGCAACCTACGTCCTCAATTATTTTCTTGACATATTCCAATCTCTGTCTTCCTCTACAGTTTTTGCCCTCTACAGCTCCCTCTAGTACCATGGAAGTTATTCGCTCATGTCTTAGCAGATGTCCTATCACCCTGTCCCTTCTCCTTGTCAGTGTTTTCCACATATTCCTTTCCTCTCCGATTCTGCGTAGAACCTCCTCATTCCTTACCTTATCAGTCCACCTAATTTTCAACATTCGTCTATAGCACCACATCTCAAATGCTTCGATTCTCTTCTGTTCCGGTTTTCCCACAGTCCATGTTTCACTACCATACAATGCTGTACTCCAGACGTACATCCTCAGAAATTTCTTCCTCAAATTAAGGCCGGTATTTGATATTAGTAGACTTCTCTTGGCCAGAAATGCCTTTTTTGCCATAGCGAGTCTGCTTTTAATGTGTCATTGGTTATTTTACTGCCTGGGTAGCAGAATTCCTTAACTTCATTGACTTCGTGACCATCAATCCTGATGTTAAGTTTCTCGCTGTTCTCATTTGTACTACTTCTCATTACCTTCGTCTTTGTCCGATTTACTCTCAGACCATACTGTGTACTCATTAGACTGTTCATTCCGTTCAGCAGATCATTTAATTCTTCTTCAGTTTCACTCAGGATAGCAATGTCATCAGCGAATCGTATCATTGATATCCTTTCACCTTGTATTCTAATTCCACTCTTCAACCTTTCTTTTATTTCCATCATTGCTTCCTCGATGTACAGATTGAAGAGTAGGGGCGAAAGGCTACAGCCTTGTCTTACACCCTTCTTAATACGAGCACTTCGTCGTTCTTGATCGTCCACTCTTATTATTCCCTCTTGGTTGTTGTACATATTGTGTATGACCCGTCTCTCCCTATAGCTTACCCCTACTTTTTTCAAAATCTCGAACAGCTTGCACCCTTTTATACTGTCGAACGCGTTTTCCAGGTCGACAAATCCTATGAAAGTGTCTTGATTTTTCTTTAGCCTTACTTCCATTATTAGCCGTAAAGTCAGAATTGCCTCTCTCGTCCCTTTACTTTTCCTAAAGCCAAACTGATCGTCACCTAGCGCATTCTCAATTTTCTTTTCCATTCTTCTGTATATTATTCTTGTAAGCAGCTTCGATGCATGAGCTGTTAAGCTGATTGTGCGATAATTCTCGCACTTGTCAGCTCTTGCCTTCTTCGGAATTGTGTGGATGATGCTTTTCCGAAAGTCAGATGGTATATCGCCAGACTCATATATTCTACACACGAACGTGAATAGTCGTTTTGTTGCCACTTCCCCCAATGGTTTTAGAAATTCTGATGGAATGTTATCTATCCCTTCTGCCTTATTTGACCGTAAGTCCTCCAAAGCTCTTTTAAATTCCGATTCTAATACTGGATCCCCTATCTCTTCTAAATCGACTCCTGTTTCTTCTTCTATCACATCAGACAAATCTTCACCTTCATAAAGGCTTTCAATGTATTTCCACCTATCTGCTCTCTCCTCTGCATGTAACAGTGGAATTCCCGTTGCACTCTTAATGTTACCACCGTTGCTTTTAATGTCACCAAAGGTTGTTTTGACTTTCCTGTATGCTGAGTCTGTCCTTCCGACAATCATATCTTTTTCGATGTCTTCACATTTTTCCTGCAGCCATTTCGTCTTAGCTTCCCTGCACTTCCTATTTATTTCATTCCTCAGCGACTTGTATTTCTGTATTCCTGATTTTCCCGGAACATGTGTGTACTTACTCCTTTCATCAATCAACTGAAGTATTTCTTCTGTTACCCATGGTTTCTTCGCAGCTACCTTCTTTGCACCTATGTTTTCCTTCCCAACTTCTGTGATGACCCTTTTTAGAGATGTCCATTCCCCTTCAACTGTACTGCCTACTGCGCTATTCCTTATTGCTGTATCTATAGCGTTAGAGAACTTCAAACGTATCTCGTCATTCCTTAGTACTTCCGTATCCCACTTCTTTGCGTATTGATTCTTCCTGACTAGTGTCTTGAACTTCAGCCTACTCTTCATCACTACTATATTGTGATCTGAGTCTATATCTGCTCCTGGGTACGTCTTACAATCCAGTATCTGATTTCGGAATCTCTGTCTGACCATGATGTAATCTAATTGAAATCTTCCCGTATCTCCCGGCCTTTTCCAAGTATACCACCTCCTCTTGTGATTCTTGAACAGGGTATTCGCTGAAACTTGTTACAGAACTCAATTAGTCTTTCTCCTCTTTCATTCCTTGTCCCAAGCCCATATTCTCCTGCAACCTTTTCTTCTACCCCTTCCCCTACAACTGCATTCCAGTCGCCCATGACTATTAGATTTTCGTCCCCCTTTACATACTGCATTACCCTTTCAATATCCTCATATACTTTCTCTATCTGTTCATCTTCAGCTTGCGACGTCGGCATGTATACCTGAACTATCGTTGTCGGTTTTGGTCTGCTGTCGATTCTGATTAGGACAACCCGGTCACTGAACTGTTCACACTAACACACCCTCTGCCCTACCTTCATATTCATAACGAATCCTACACCTGTTATACCATTTTCTGCTGCTGTTGATACTCATCTGACCAGAAATCCTTGTCTTCCTTCCACTTCACTTGACTGACCCCTACTATATCTAGATTGAGCCTTGGCATTTCCCTTTTCAGACATAAGACTAAAATTTCTTAGGATTTTCTGCCAAGTCAGTACATAGAACATTACTTTAGAATTCATTGAACGTCTCTCGCAAAGCCCTCTTCACACTACATTTCGCTTCGCGTAATTTTTGTTTGTCTGCAAGGCTTTGGCTACGTGTATGTTTGCTGTGAAGTTCCCTTTGCTTCCGCAGCAGTTTTCTAACTCGGTTGTTGTACCACGGTGGCTCTTTTCCATCTCTTACGATCTTGCTTGGCACATACTCATCTAGCGCATATGGTTTTGAACTTTGTCCAGTGATCCTCAATACTATCTGTACTTGAGACAAAACTTTTGCGTTGAGCCGTCAGGTACTCTGAAATGTGCTTTTTGTCACTTCTGCTAAACAGAAAAATCTTCCTACCTTTTTTAATATTTCTATTTACGGCTGAAATCATCGATGCAGTAACCGCTTTATGATCGCTGATTCCCTGTTCTGCGTTAACTGTTTCAAATAGTTCGGGTCTGCTTGTCACCAGAAGGTCTAATATGTTTATTTGTGGAAGAGAATGTAGATATGGAACTAAATAGAATTAATTAAGGTGGTTTTGTATAAATCATGTTTGCAAATTGCGCAATATCAAAGTATTGTAATTGCAAGCAAAATCGAAGAGAGCCAGCTCATTATCAAGATACGATGACAGTCTATAAGCTGCGAGAAAAATCAATTTCTTTAATCTAATAGTTTTCTCGAAATGGTGTGAGAAAATGAGCCTAGCGGAGAACGCGCGCGAGTTCGTGGTAGGTTTTAATTCTTTACGCGAACGGTACAAGTTTTACTGAGAAACTGACTACTCAAACGGCGTCGCTTTACTTCATTCACGTAAGACTTTAATTAACTCGATTAAACCAGGACACTTCATCGTGCGAAGAAAACACGGTGTGATGCTGCTTCTGTTGGCCCGAGGCACGCGCGTGCCGCGCTACTGGCGTGCGTCTGCCACGCCACTTGACAAGCCCGCCACTTTGGTGAGCTCCCTGCCTTGCGCCCACGCAGCACAGAGGAATATTCGACAGAGGACGCTAAACTCGACTGTTCGCATCATGCAGTAATAAATAACCTGTGCGCATGCGCCTCTGCGCTACTTTAAGACTTGACGACGAGGATCAGCTATCCTAGGTATTAAACACGCACGTGAAGCTGGCTGAATGCCAGCAATCAGAAACTCTCCAGTTTTTTTTTTTTATTAGTAGTATTAGTAGTACATAATTTTCAACTGATATTTAAAAGTAGTAAAACAAATTAAAATTAATTACAGGTTCCTTGTCATTTTAGAAAAAAATCCAAGTCTAAACCAGATAGTGATGTTCGTCACTTGATCGTATTTGTTTTTCAAAGATCAAATTGTCTCTCGTTTCTTCATGTTCTGAATCGCATCATCGACAATGGAGTTCACATGACTGTTCTTCTGAGGAAGTTGGCGTATGTATCATAATAATTATTCATGCGTAGTGGCTTGTGATGCTGGTCGGAATTGTACGTCCAAAAATCTCCTTCGCTCCTTTCTTTACTGGACAGCAGGTAATATACCGCGTGTCCCTTCAACCAGTTGACGGCATTTTTCTTCCAGGTTGGGTACAGCTCTTCTTCCGGGTATAAAAGGCACGCTGGCGTTATCAAATACGGCGGTTTTCTCTGCATAGCTGCTAATTTTTTTCTGATTGGCAACCATATATTATTCGCATTTCCACAGACAAATTGATGTTCGTCTGTATCAATCAGGTTGCAAGTGGTACACAAAGGGGAATCAGCCAGGTGAATGCAATGTAGTCTGGAGTTCATTGGAAATTTCCTATTCACAAAGTAGTACCACAATGACCGCACTTTTGTTGGTAAATGCGGGTGGTGTATGTTCCTCCAGATATCATGCCAAGAGTGACCGACGTATTTTTGTTCTATGATGTTCTTGGTCTGAAAGTTCATTAAGTTTTGGTATATTTTCTTGACTTTGATGACATCTTTCTCGGGTGTTCCCAGGCCAATGTAGCTATATTCTACGAAGAAATGTTTTAGGTGGTAAAGTTCATTTGGGATGTGGTGAACGTCTATTGGGGCGTCCTGGCTGGCCGGCGCTATTTCATTTAACAAGAATGCGGTGACACTGTCGACTGACCGCTTCCACAGTTTATATGTTTTACAGACGTACAATGCTTGTGCTTTATTGTACACGTCTGTGAGATTCAATCCTCCGTTCTCAATCGATAGAGTCAATGTTTGGTACTTGACTTTGAAGATGTGTCCGCGGCTGACGAAGTGGCCAAAAGCAGCCAAAATCCTGTTCGCCACTTCCCTCGGCATTGGCAGGGCTTGCGCCACGTAATTTAATTTAGATGACAAATAGATGTTGACGAGAGCTACTCTTTGTATCTCATCAAGAGTACGGAGATTGTGCTGACGTATACAGGCACGGATGGTGTTGAGGATTCTTCTGTAATTAACTGCGATGGCCTGCCGAATATTCCTTGTGTACTCCACCCCGAGACATGTCATGGTGACAATTTCCTTAATTGGCCCATGAATGGGAACTCCTAATCCGCTTCCAATATTCATTATGCCAGACTTATTTGTATTCAGTCTCGCACCAGATACTTGTTCATATTTGTTTATTATGTCGGGTGCTTTCTCTATCTCGTCGTTGTCTTTGACAATAAATGCAACGTCATCGGCATATGTCCTGCACACAATCCTACGGCCGCGTGTAGTGAATCCTTGTAGGTTGTGGCTCAGGCGAAAAAGCAATGGCTCGATTGCTATTGCAAAGAGTGACATAGACATCGGGCACCCTTGTCGCACCGAACTTTTCATTACAATGGGCCTACTGGACTGGCCGTTTACCATAACTGTCGATGTTGACTTCTGCAGAAGATTTGTAATAATGTTGATAAAACCTTGCGGAAAGTTCATGGCACGCATGGTGTGAAAAAGGTAAGCATGATCGACTCTATCGAACGCTTTCTCAAAGTCCAATGATACGATGGCGCATTTTATTTTACAGGCTGCGGCAATGGAAATAATATCTCTGTAGTCGCACAGTGTTTGGTGAATTGATCTGTCTTTTCCTACGCTCGATTGATATGATCCAGTGACTGTGTTCAATACTGATTGTAATCTTTCGTTTATGATGCGGGCAAATATTTTATAGTCCGAATATAGGAGAGTGATAGGCCTAAAATTTGTTACAGATTTTCCTGCAGGATGTTTCGGGATTAGAACAATGGTTCCTTCTAGGAAGTCGCGTGGGACGCCATTGGCGGGATTCATTAATTCGTTACAGATACACGCTAATTTGGGAATCAACTGCCTTCTGAACATTTGATAAAACTCCGCCGGGATTCCGCCAGGCCCAGGAGACTTATTTTTCGGGCTTCGTGTTATAGCGTCTGCGACTTCTTCTTCTGTAATTTCAGTTAACAAGTTGTTTGCTTCTACCGGGCCGATCCCGCGTGTGAATCCCGTCATGATAGTAGGTCCTATGGCATCATCTCCGAACTCGCCGTCTCCGTAAGCTCGGACACGCGATTCGCCTCTCTTCGCCGCTGCCCGTTTAACTGCAAACTCTTCACTTGAGTCTGTCGCATACAAGTGGAATGTACCAGCGTAGAAAGGAGACCGAGTGGACGAGTTTGAAGGTATAATCGAGGAGTCGCGGCTTTGCCACTACATACACGACTGTCGGGCATCACGATTATTATTTGCCAATACATTGACCGATCATTCGGCGGTTAGTATAGTTCTGTTTATATGTAAACTGAAGGTGGACGGGAAAGGGGGGGGGGGAGAAAGGAAAGGAAAGGAAAGGAAAGGGAAGGGAAGGGAAGGGAAGGGATTACTGACGTCAGCTGCATCGGTTCATTACGCGAAACCGCGACGACGAGCGAAAGTGTGTACCGGACCGACATTCGAACCTGGGATCTGCTGCATGCTAGGCAGGTGCGGTAACCGCTGCGCCGTCCGGGACACTGCACGGACTGCCTCGGCGCGCCTCACGGCCGATCCCGACTCCCACCGAGTCCCCCGTTCAGGCCCTCGAAGCTCGCTAATTTTAGATCCCCATAGGAGGTCGGACGTACTTCTGCATCTGCACTGAAGAAGGCGGCTCCATTTCGTATCTAGGCGAATCAGTTTTTGAATTTCAACTAGCGTCTTTCGTCTGGACCCCACATGCGTCAGTTTAGTCATTATACAGGGTGTTACAAAAAGGTACGGCCAAACTTTCAGGAAACATTCCTCACACACAAAGAAAGAAAATATGTTATGTGACACGTGTCCGGAAACGCTTACTTTCCATGTTAGAGCTCATTTTATTACTTCTCTTCAAATCACATTAATCATGGATTGGAAACAGACAGCAACAGAACGTACCAGCGTGACTTCAAACACTTTGTTACAGGAAATGTTCAAAATGTCCTCCGTCAGCGAGGATACATGCATCCACCCTCCGTCGCATGGAATCCCTGATGCGCTGATGCAGCCCTGGAGAATGGCGTATTGTATCACAGCCGTCCACAATACGAGCACGAAGAGTCTCTACATTTGGTACCGGGGTTGCGTAGACAAGAGCTTTCAAATGCCCCCATAAATGAAAGTCAAGAGGGTTGAGGCCAGGAGAGCGTGGAGGCGACGGAATTGGTCCGCCTCTACCAATCCATCGGTCACCGAATCTGTTGTTGAGAAGCGTACGAACACTTCGACTGAAATGTGCAGGAGCTCCATCGTGCGTGAACCACATGTTGTGTCGTACTTGTAAAGGCACATGTTCTAGCAGCACAGGTAGAGTATCCCGTATGAAATCATGCTAACGTGCTCCATTGAGCGTAGGTGGACGAAACTAAAATGAGCTCTAACATCGAAATTAAGCGTTTCCGGACACATGTCCACATAACATCTTTTCTTTATTGGTGTGTGAGGATTGTTTCCTGAAAGTTTGGCCGTACCTTTTTGTAACACCCTGTATTTCCGTAAACACGTTAAGTTCCTATGTTAAAATTATGTGCTTACATGATTGAGTCTGCAAGCGTAGTGCCATACCGCTGGCTTGGTTGCGGAGTATCTCTGCGGGCAGCCGCGTTGTCGAGTCGAGCACGGGACACGGCACTATGTTATGTTGTGTTGTGTAGTGTGTAGCTCTGCATGTGAGAGGCATTGTTAGCATGAAAGTTGAAGTGTTGCTACAAGTGCTATTACAGTAATGTGATAAAATATGCAAGTGATTCAGAGGAAAGTGCGTCAAGCAGTAATTAAAAAATGAGCAGTGCCGTTGTTGATAACGTATTTGTGTATCCTCTCGTTGCGTTTCGTACCGTACAGTATCAATCATCCGCGCCGTCTTCGGTCTCTCGGAATGAACTAATGTGAATCAGCAAAAATTAGTTACCATGAAAGAGCGCAAACAAGTGCCAGTGTCTTGTAGCGAGCGTGAGAACGTGCGTTCGGTCATCGCGTTTCCGCATCGTCAACAGTCAGCCGCGCCGCGACGGTTACGCGCACGCTCGTACAACTGAGAACTGTGAACTGTAAATTTGACTTTGTGAACAGTGTTACAATTTATTACTGGTGTCAAGGAGGACTGGTACCAAATATCTGTGCATGCGTGACGAGCGTAAGAACTTTCGTGCGATCATTCGGCTTCCGTATCATCAATAATCACCCGCGTCGTGTCGGTTACGCGTACGATCGTCCGAAACTAACCGTTGTGGACTGTTAATCATCCATTAATTGGGATAACACTTTTGAATTGGAATGTAAACAGTGCAACCTGCGACCTTCTTTTATCGCCTCAAAATATAATTGTTCGTAGCAGAAGTCGAACAGTGTTGTGTCTTAACGTTGAGTGGCTCCCCTAAACTTGCTTGCATATTTCGTTAGATAATTCAGGCAAGCCAACAGCAGTGTGGAGCAGGACAATACGACCGCCGCGGGATTATCAGGTACGTCGTGTGGACACGGCGCACGGTCACGAAACGACAAACACTTTAAAGCTACCCTACCCCACCCATTTGTACCCCCAGGTGTGTTACAAGTCGTATTACACATTCTCTACGCGGTAGACATGCTTGGAATTTCTTGCGAAATAGTTGACTTTTGCGTGCGTATAAACACAATCTCCTTCGGATAACACTCGAAATATCTAGCAGCGAACTACAGCAAGTGACATTTGCTAATTACTATCGAGCACGTTCGACTTATTCTTAGTTAGTATATATTTTCCGACTGGTTTACGTTTTGCGATTGTTAAATCATACGTTTGTCTGAACGTACGCTTTACCCTTGTATCGAAATTACATTCCGCAAACATTTAACGATGTCTCAATGCAGAAGCATTTGATATCCACATGTGGGACGCAATGGCATATGGGTAAAGACATCACTGTCAACTCGAATTTCATAGCGTTAATCCCTGATTCAAGAAGAGCCAACCTGCCGCATCTGTCGACTACACGTAGTTAGGGAAGTCAGTTTAGGAAATACCACATTAATCCTCCCAGCAGCAATACACGCGTGAAATAATAACACAAAAAATTGAAGTGGTGAGGTATTTCATACGGTTTTCATGAACTGTCGCCGGAGGAATGCACATAATTATATGCCTGTATCGTCGTTGTCAATCTGTTTTCGAATTATGGAACACCATTAATGCTTAAGTATTGTCCCCGACACTAGAGAAATGAATTTGAAGACAGTATTGTAAAAAGGAAAAAGGGGTAGTAAACAAAGATGAGGTGGATGATACCATACTGCAACAAGAATTTGGCAAAAGGTACTAAATGAAGATAAGGTGGATGATGCTATACTACAACAAGAATTTGGCCTGTAAGGCCTAAGTCGAAACAAAGCCCCTGCAGCAAACGAAATTCACTCCAAGTTATTGAGATTCTTCGGAGAGCCATCCTTGACAAAATTATTCCACCTGAAGTGCAAGTTCTATGATACAGGCGAAGTATCTCAGGCCTCAAGAAGAATTTAATGCTTAAAGCTCTGAAAGAACGTGTGAATATTACAGATATACCAGTTTAATAAGTCGTGATTGCAAAATAAAGACACGAATTATTTACGAAGAATGGGGAAAAAATAGTAGAGGTCGACCTGGGAGGATCATTTTAGGTTCCGAAGAAATGTAGCAACACGCGATGCAAACTGACCCTGCGACTCTTAGACCAGAGATTAAATGAAGGCGACCCACGTCTATAGAATATGTAGATTTAGAGAAAATTTTTGAAAATTTTCATTAGAGTACACTTTGAAATTCTGGAGGCAGCTGGAATAAAATACAGGGAGCGAAAGGATATTCAATATCTCCACAGAAACTACGTGCGGTTATAAGATTCGAAGGACATTTCCTTTCCTCTTCCACGCGCAAACAGAGCAAGGGGAAAACAAATTTCTATGCTTCTATGGTGTGTGTGTGTGTGTGTGTGTGTGTGTGTGTGTGTGTGTCAGGCCGGGGTGGCCGAGCGGTTCTAGGCGCTACAGTCCGGAACCGTGTGACCGCTACCGTCGCAGGTTCGAATCCTGCCTCGGGCATGGATGTGTCTTATGTCCTTAGGTTCGTTAGGTTTAAGTAGTTCTATGTTCTAGGGTACTGATGACCTCAGAAGTTAAGTCCCATAGTGCTCAGAGCCATTTGTGTGTGTGTGTGTGTGTGTGTGTGTGTGTGTGTGTGTGTGTGTGTGTAAGCATAGCAATGTACTAAAAATATCGACTCGGTTTTAATCTAACCGTTATGTAATGGTCCTTTATTTGCAGACATGAACATTATCAGCCCGAGTAATGAAACCAAAGCAAGATACAGTGTACAAGTTTTCGTTAAACCGTAGGCAATAGTTAATGATATCATTCTGAATTATAAGGAAGTCTCAAGCCGCCACATGCACCAAAATATCGCTATCACCACAACATGTTAAGGTAAATACTGTTCGCCAGGCTTCCGCCACGAAAACGAAGTCTTTCGAGACGACGTTCTCCGCACGCTTGCCTCCTCAGCTCACAGTAAAAAATCTGCCTTTCAGACTCTTACATCCATAATCTTTACCAGCAAGAGTTGATTGTCGTTATGCCAGAGATTGTGTGAATGAATGTCTACGCTTGTAAGTAGATGCGGAAGAATAGGGCACCGTATATTTAGACTTAGTGTTTATAAAAATAGTGAAATAAAACCATTTCGTGGTACAATTTGTTTTATTTTTACTCAAAATATTCGCTTTCAAATTTATAGACTTTTACATCTTTTTGAACTGATTATGGATTCATATTTTCCACTTTGATGTTGGTACCTCGAAAACATAGTTGTGGAAGGACTCAGCAGCTGCTTGGCGTGATGGAAATCAGCTGTCCACGAACGTTTTGTTAAATATAAGGGAACAAACATGCCGTTAGGCGGTACATCAGGCGGGTAAGAGTTGAGAGATGTTGTTTTTCTCCGTTAAATGCTTCAGTGCTTCGCGTGCTGTCTGACGGGGGAGGGAGGGGGTGTCATTGTCATAATGATGAGTACAAGAATATTCGCTTAAGGTTCAAAATGGTTCAAATGGCTCTGAGCACTATGGGACTCAACATCTGAGGTCATAAGTCCCCTAGAACTTAGAACTACTTAAACCTAGCTAACCTAAGGACATCACACACACCCATGCCCGAGGCAGGATTCGAACCTGCGACCGTAGCAGTCCCTCGGTTCCGGACTGCAGCGCCAGAACCGCTAGACCACCGAGGCCGGCTATTCGCTTAAGGACTACGAAGATAAGAGATATTATGGTTTGTACAGAGGCATACAAGCAGTCTTTTTTTCCCTCGCTCTATTTGGGAACAAGAAAGGAAATGGTACAAATACCCTCTGACAATCACCAGACAGTAGCATGCGGAGTTTGTATGTAGTTGCAAAAGAAAGATGCGATGTTTTTACCCTGACTTCATCGATAAATTGTGCCGTAACAAATCTTTGTTACCATTCAACAGCAACTGTTCTTTGATCAACTGAAAACTAAATCACTAGTCGCGCCATGTGCTGTGTAGCAAAAGAAACAAGTCGTCATTTTCCTGGAAGTCCTTCGCGTACGAATCACTTAAGTCATTTTCGGTTCATCATGAAACAGCTTGACTGTTGATAGTTGCTCAGTTCCCGTTTCGTTCGAATACATTCAATTTTCGTCTCCTGTTACGATATCGTATACGGATTTTACATTTCCTCATCCCAACTGATACACCCATGCCATTGAGCTTTCGTCAGAAAGTGCGCAGTGCATCGAGAACAGGTCTTCCCACAGCTAAATCTAAAGTACTCCTCTGCCATTTGTCCAAGGATGCCTGTCATCTCACGGTAAGCACGTGTTTCTTCGGTCATGTTTCACTGAGGCCTTCTTGTTGAGGTAGACCTTTACCAAAATGGATAACATTTTAAAACAATAGTAAAAATGTAACAACCCAGGAGCTCCGTCTTCCTGTCGTTGAAAGGGGAAAAAAAACCTCGGAATGAGAGTATTTTACGCAGGCATCCAACATGTCCACAAAAGCCCATCTTGAGTGCAGCCTCAAGCAGCGTGGATCTTGATTACACAGGGAACGAGGCCTCGACCCCTCCAATGTCCAGCGACGGCTATATTGGCGACACTGCACTTGCTGCTTCTCGGTATGTACGTGGTCAACGGCGGGCTTGACGAGACTTACAGAGGCACCATTACTTCAAGGGCAGTACCTCGGAAACCCAAAAAAAGATTTTGGTTTTACTTTGTTTTAGCCGTCATCGGTGGACCAAAACCCAGCCGAGGATTCCAAGAGGGGTATCTACACCAAATTGCTGACGTTTTTGCAATATATTCGTAAGATTCCGACCTCGACGAATGTTGAAACGAAAATTTTCGTGATATCTTTATCCATTATCAAGATACAGAGGTTCAAAGTTTTCCCACCTCTACACGTGAAATCCGGTATGACGCGAAATCTAAACAATAAATAACCACAGAAAATTGCCCAGATTTTAACGGTATATTCTTTCGACATTTATCCAGCAGGGCGATCTCCTCGTTTCCAAAAATCTTTATCCATAATCGAGAAACATCTCAAAAACTCTTTTTAACCAAAATAGCGGATAACGAGATTGAGCAGGTACGGAGCAGAAATTCAGAAGTGTACTTTTCAAAGTAAATCCAAGGCATTCGTCTGAGTATGTATAGGGGAACCCACATCTAGAAAGCTGGATGGGGATTTGAATCCTGCGAGTCCAGGTGTTGGTCCAGCACCTCAACCACTGCACCACCCTGGAAAAGATGGGTGTCGCGTATGGTTTGTTCGGAGCGCTGCCGAGAGCTGGTCGGTCTCTGATGACTTAATTAAGGCCTACTTGGTCAGTGAGTGGGTTCAGGACGTCTTTGACCTGCGATGTCAGCAACAGCAGGCACATTGAAACACGTCCGATTATATTGGTATTAAATGATGACTAACTTACAACCTCAGCTGCCGACAGGTGTTGTTGATATACCTCGATGTGGACAGCTGAAAATGTGTGCCCCGACCGGGACTCGAACCCGGGATCTCCTGCTTACATGGCAGACGCTCTATCCATCTGAGCCACCGAAGACAATAGCGCGACTGCAGGGACTTTCCGTGAGACTCACATTCCCAACTGTCCACAATTCTACATATGTATTGTACCTTATAGACATTTGCCCACCCACTCATTACTCGCGCACGCTTTGGCGATTCCCGTAAGAGTTTGGGCAACCTGTGCGCATTCGCACAGGAGGAGGTCAATGGCTGTCCACATCGAGGTATATCAACAACACCTGTCGGCAGCTTAGATTGTAAGTTAGTCATCATTTATTCCGGGGAAAAGCTGCACGGTCATCAACAGTAACTGACGCATTGCCATGTGTGAAAGAATCATTGATGTCAATGCTGAAGTTTAGTCTGCACCCGCAGAAGACAGCTGGTCCATCGAGTAGAGAGTGTGCAGCAACAGATTTTATAGTATTCTTCTTCTTGTCTGCAGCTGATGTTGTTATCTACACGTCCTCAATAGTTTTATATATTGTTTGTCTTGAACGTCGACGATATCTTCTGTAGTAAGGCATCGCGGCAGCGTTCAATGCAGTTGCCTGTGCAGCAGCAGCAGCGCGAATGAGCTTATATAGACGCGCGATAAGGCATGACCTTGATTCGGACTTAGCGTATTTCAGAGTGCCAGCGGAGCCTTATCGCGCGTCTATATAAGCGAGCGAGCGCTGCCCAGCAGCTCATTCGCGCTGCTGCTGCTGCACAGGCAACTGCATTGAACGCTGCCGCGATGCCTTACTACAGAAGATATCGTCGACGTTCAAGACAAACAATATATAAAACTATTGAGGACGTGTAGATAACAACATCAGCTGCAGACAAGAAGAAGAATACTATAAAATCTGTTGCTGCACACTCTCTACTCGATGGACCAGCTGTCTTCTGCGGGTGCAGACTAAACTTCAGCATTGACATCAATGATTCTTTCACACATGGCAACGGATGGTTAACCGTCGCTATTGTACGAGGTGGTTCAGGAGTTCCAAATGTAGCCGGCCTGGAGAGCTTTGTCGACCATGATGTCATCGCATATAGAACCTATCATGTTACTGAAAATGCTAATAAAGACTTTGGCAAATCTACCTATATGTCACCCTCTCCCTTTACTTTATATACTCGTAATAGACGTAAGCAATCAACTAATGAAACCGTATTTATTTGGATCAAGTTACTGTCTTCGTATATATAATTTTGATATTGTCACTGGTCTTAAAATGTAGCAACCTAAAATTTATATTAAATGACGGTGCTAACCGATTTAAGTACTAGGTGGGACATGTTTCAATCGGATTTCGGCTGCTTAATAACGCTGTATTCTAAGAAGAGAGCTTTTGCAGTAATCAAGGTCGCGGAAAGTTTGCACAAAGTTATGTATCCTCTTTAAACACTGGTAGAGACAGTCACTACCATAGTAGTACATCTCTATTCACGCCTAGTCTCGAAACAGGCCAGATATGTTGAAATATGGTGATACGTTATTTTAACAAACTACACGTGCTATCTTTTCACTGCAAGCCATGGGCCGCGTAAAATTGACACTCCGAATTTATGGTCATTTCTTAATAAAAACACTTGTCAGTAGCCAGTATAATCTGCTTCGCTGGGAGTCAACCCATGGAGATGGGGACACGGTCTCGTGCGGTACAACATGTTTCCTCCCGCCACGCCTTTACACCATTACTCTTACACCACTACTCCCACTAAAGACTCAACTGTAAAACGTAACTGTAACACTCTCCGGGCGCTCTCGGTGCTTGATAATCTATTATAGGTGTGTCCTCGACCTTTTGTGAGTAAAGTATGTTTATCCTTGAGTAAGAGATCACGGATCCCTTGTACCCCTGCAAACTCTCGTGAACACATTGTTGGCGGTATACCCCAAGTTGTTTCCGTCTAATGACCTGCCATTCCAATTCGTTCCACCGTCTCTTCGTCTGAGACAAATCGAGGTAATGCCATATATATATATATATATATATATATATATATATATATATGTGTGTGTGTGTGTGTGTGTGTGTGTGTGTGTGTGTGCTTCTGATGCTTCATGTGCAATAAACTGCACTATTGGTCCGTAGCTGTAGCTTTTTCTGTTCCCGTGGAAATTAACACTCAAGTTACAGCAGGTCAGAGATGACAGATCCGACTGTAAGTGAAACTGTGGGTCTCCAGCGCTATGGTGATTTGTTTGTCCACCCGTAAAATGGCTTGTGACGTCTGTCACTCCATCGTAATTCCTAGTGTGACTTTTATTGACTACATAATTATTTGAATGTCAAAATCAGCACGGAAACGAGTCATTGTCTAATTCTAAGCCATAGTTAGAATTGCCATGATTGTCATTGTAAAAAGTCATTAAGGTTGCCTATTTCCGTATCGCTTAGTGTCGGTTGCTTCGAATCGTAGGCCATGCGATGTTTCGGAAGCGTACTGTTGCGGCATCGTCGAGGACGAGGCTACCGAGAGCGGGCGGTTAATCTGGAAATGTGCTGCGGAGGAACAGCGCTCTGGCACCAATTTAGGCATCGTGGTTGTCTGCAGTTAACGCAAGTACATGTTGATGTGGCTCCTTCAACGCGGTCTCTGTACTTTTCTTTCCACTTGTGAGGGAAATATGAATTAATACTCTACTAGGAATGATACTTCTGTTGATATGTTAGAAGAAGTGAAATACCAGCGATAAAACCGGCACGTAGTCGTGCTTAAAGGACTGATCAGGCCATTTCAGTCTTAGAATTTCCCTATTTTCTTTAAAGTACGCCACGACTCGGATGGTTAAATTCGTTATACAAACTCGGAGTTCGATTCTTCCACGAGCTTTGTGCAGGGTGTCCGACGCTAATGACTGGGATGAGCCGATAGAAAAAAAAGTGAAAAAGAACTCGTTTGCCGGCTGCTAGTGATGTCGCCGTCGACGGCGTATTAATCCGTAGCAAAAGGCAGAATTTGCGCCGAGCGTAGAGCTGGGAATGAAAACGACGCCGGGCTTCCGCTCATTGTGCGCCGGCGCTGCGTGACTTACCGCGTCCCCGGCGCTTCTTTGGCGATGCGCCGCGCTTTGTTCAGGGCCGGGCTGCAGCGGCGCGGATATAATTCCTCCGCCTTTCTGTCAGATTCCGCCGGCTAACGGGGCCTCGCGGACGCTGCGTCCCGAGTCCAGAGGAGTCCGTCCATTCTCACAGCTCGGCCGTTTTTTGGGTCGCCGCGCCGTGAGACTCGGACGTCAGACAAAGCGTGGCGTCGCGTCGCGTCGCAGAGTACACGGCGGGCTGGTATCTGGTAGCCGCCCCGCCGGCTTTGCGGATGGACCGCGCGGCCCGCCGTGGGAAGCGCGCAGCCGCTGCCGCCTCCGTGGCCGCTCAGAAAGTTCCGCACTCTGCCGAACCGTTTAGCGGTAGTTTGGCTCGGCTAACCTGCAGCCAGAGGTGTTGGCAAAGTGTGAACGAACTGGTGGCCAAGTCCCCGTGTACACTCCACAATCCATTGTACAGTGTGCGGTGAAGGGTACTTCGGACCAGTAGCGCCGAATGCCTGTCATATACCAGTCTTGTTTTGAGCGAGGTAAAATTTGACTGTCTTTAGCCTTGTATACCGATCCATACCTACTACACTAATGACCATTAAAACTGCTACACCACGAAGACGCTACAGACGCGCAATTTAACCGACACGAAGAAGATGCTGTGATGTGCAAATGATTAGCTTTTCACAGCATTCACACAAAGTTGGCGCCGGTGGTGACACCTACAACGTGCTGACATGAGGAAAGTTTCCAACCGATTTCTCGTACACAAACAGCAGTTGACCGGCGTTGCCTGGTGAAACGTTGTTGTGATGCCTCGTGTAAGGAGGAGAAACGCGTACCATCACGTTTCCGACTTTGATAAAGGTCGGATTGTAGCCTATAGCGATTGCGCTTTATCTTACCGCGACATTGCTGCTCGCACTGGTCGAGATCCAATGACTGTCAGGACAATATGGAATCGGTTGGTTCAGGAGGCTAATACGGAACCCCGTGCTGGATCCCAACGGTCTCGTATCACTAGCAGTCGAGATGACAGGCATCTTATCTGCATGGCTGTAACGGATCGTGCAGCCACGTCTCGATCCCTGAATCAACAGATGCGGACTTTTGCAAGACAACAACCATCGGCACGAACAGTTCCTTGACGTTTGCAGCAGCATGGACTATCAGCTCGGAGACCATGGCTGCCATTACCCTTGACACTGAATCACACACGGGAGCGCCTGCGATGATGTACTCAACGACGAACCTGGGTGCGCGAATGGCAAAAGTCATTTTTTCGGATGAATCCAGGTTCTGTTTACAGCATCGTGATGGTCGCATCCGTGTTTGGTGACATCGCGGTGAACGCACATTGAAAGCGTGTATTCGTCATCGCCATACTGGCGCATCACCCGGCGTGATGGTATGGGGAGCCATTGGTTACACGTCTCGGTTCAAAAAATGGTTCAAATGGCTCTGAGCACTATGGGACTTAACATCTGTGGTCATCAGTCCCCTAGAACTTAGAACTACTTAAACCTAACTAACCTAAGCACATCACACACATCCATGCCCGAGGCAGGATTCGAACCTGCGACCGTAGCAGTCGCGCGGTTCCAGACTTTACACGTCTCGGTCACGTCTTGTTCGCTTTGATTACACTTTGAACAGTGAACAGTGGACGTTACATTTCAGACGTGTGATGACCCGTGGCTCTACCCGTCATCCGATCCCTGCGAAACCCTACATTTCAGCAGGATAATGCACGACAGCATGTTGCAGGTCCTGTACGGGCCTTTCTGGATACAGATGATGTTCGACTGCTGCTTTGGCCAGCACATTCTGCAGATCTCTCACCAATTGAAAACGTCTGGTCAATGGTGGCCGAGCAACTGGCTCGTCACAATACACCAGTCACTACCCTTGATGAACTGTGGTATCGTGTTGAAGCTGCGTGGGTAGCTGTACCTGTACACGCCATCCAAGCTCTCTGTGTCTCAAAGCCCAGGCGTATCAAGGCCGTTACTACGGCCAGAGGTGGTTGTTCTGAGTACTGATTTCTCAGGATCTATGCACCCGAATTCCTTGAAAGTGTAATCACATGTCAATTCTAGTAAAATATATTGGTCCAATACACGTTTATCGTCTGCATCCTTCTGGGCGTAGCAATTTTAACGGCCAGCAGTGTAGATAAGGACTTAAGACGCTCGAACAGTACTCTGCAAGTGGCCGCACTAACGTCTTTTATGCAGTTTGCTTTACACGTGTTCGTCTTGTTTCGTTCCGGTTCTCAGTATTACCCTGCACTTTTAAACGATGTGACGAGCTGCTTACATTCGCGACTAATCTTGAATCAGATACTATCTGGTCTACATGTTCCGTGCTTTATTTTGTATTGTCCCACATTTGAAAAGGACCATTGCTATTCATTAAACCAAGTGGAAATTTGGCCTAAGTTTGTACACATTTTCTTACGACCACCCAGTTACGGTACTTTGCTGTGGACGACACCATCGTCAGCGAACGATCTGCTTCTGGCCCTATCTGATTGACCGTTGATCTGCATTGAGAACCGAAGTGGTGCTATTAACACCACATTCACGAACACCCGGTATTACACAACGATCTATATTTTATTACTAAAATTTGAAGAGCGATACCTGTGAAGATACCAAGCGAAAACACATCTTGGTCGATAGTCGACGTTGTAGTGCAGTGACCGATAGCTTTCGGAACTTTCTACTGTGTACAACATAAGAATCACGACTCCGTTCAGAACTGTTCCATGTATTTAGAAATCCATAGTCCCCAGTGTTTGTTCCAAACTGAAGCAAGCGTAATTTTTTCGACGAGTTTTGTAGGACCTCGTCCATGTTTTGGCTGTAAGTTGTTTTGCCTGTAATCTCCGTATTAAGGCAAGCATTAGCTGATAGATTGTGGTATATGAGCTGCCGGTGGGCCCCACAGCTGCCGTATCGTAAGTGGAAAGCGTTGGCGCGACCAGCAACAGGAGTCCAGATGCGGAAGCGGCCTCGTGTAGGGGGCTGGCTGCGGAAGCAGTAGGCGCGTCTGTGGCTGGAAACAGGCGGCAGAACACGCTCTTATCTCATGAAGTGTGTGATGCTGAAGCACTAAGCGGATACGATCAAAGACGCCGACCATCTGACCATTGCGAAGCAAGTAACCACGTTTTAGCAAGACCGTCTGCCCCGATGTCTATCGTTTTCTGGGATGGCCCACATAATTACCTGTGTTCTAATGGCCAGATGCGGCAGTATGATACGTAACTGACAACAGAAAAATCTGACTACTGCTGAAGTGTGTGGAACAGTCGAGGGCATGGAGAGGATTAAAAGAAATGCGACATGAATAGCCACAGGCGTGTTTGACTGGCGACAGTAACAGGAACGTTGAAAAATGTTCACTGGCAGACGGTTCAGTGAGGAGCCTGTTAATATCGGTACAACGTGAATAGGCAGGTTAGAGAACTGCCTCTGAGAACAGAGTGTTCCAACATTCTTCAGCCCCCTGCCGGTCTGTCCCGCAGAGATGGCAAGTAACAGCTCTCACAGAGGTGTACAAGCAGCCATCAGTTGCAAGCTCTAACCGCGAGTGAATGAAATATGAAGAATACCTAATATATTGCGTAGTAAAAAGGACCCTCTACCACACACACTTCACCTTGGTGCGCAGACTATAGATGTTGGTGTAGAAATACGTTCAGCACTGCAGCGACAGAAAGCTGTTACCAGCGTCCTTGCGGAGGCGTTTCCGCTATTTTTACAGTTCACTTGCTCTCCTCAGGCTGTTAAATGGCGCAGGTCATAACTCAGTACGTGCTGGGGGAAGGCCATCGCAAACCCGACCCGTTTTTCCGGGAGGCCATCTTCTAACTCCTGGGTGCCCAGCGAGTGCAATATTTGCTGCTGATATTTTTATCATGACGAACGATCCGAGCTTTTGAAGCTTCGTTACTCTGTCTCTTCCGCGTTGTAGAGGCGGGTATGTTTTCTCCAACTTTGACATTAAAGAAATACCGTGTCTTGACATTCCTCATTCCACAGAGGCGAGTTCCATCTAAGACTAGACAGATTGACAATCACAGACGATTCTAACGCCCCCCGTCCGTTCCAGCTACCTCATCCTCCTATCATACCCAGCCTTCGTGAAGAAATGCATGGTGTAGGTATAGCAGAATTTACATCTCATAAGCCACCTCTGTTGCCGCCTCATAAGTTGAGACTTGTTCTCTTTTTCTTTATGCGATCCATAATAAACACTGTAGCGGCTACGTAATCTCACTATACTTAAACTACATGAAAATCAGCGCTAAAATAGTCTACGTGCATCCCGAAGCGCGTGCTGCAGGCGGGTGCGGCAGAATGACGCTGTTGGCCAAACCGTCGTGTGGCACGCTGATCCTTGTGACTGCGCATAACCCCACCACTCGCCTTTTTCTAGTATCCACTTGTCAGCTTTCATTATCACTGCCTGTTGGCCACAGATCAATCACTTTTGACTGTACGTATAATACTGATCGTAGCCACATGGTGAACATCAATAAAAGCGACGAACTGCAGGGACCGATTCCGACTGGAAACTGAGGAAAAAATGTCCTATCAACATGTGTCCGGAAATGCATCGTTGCCACGGTAGATGGCACTGACGAATGAAAGTTCCTCTGACCACGTGCCGTGTGTTCCATGTGTTGCAGGTTGTGTGATTGAGGCAGCGTACTTTAAGCAGCAGAATGGTCCGGCTTTCATGTCTGGAACAAGCCGAGGTGGTGTTTGTGAACGACCAACCATCTGGAAACGCTCGAGTGGCAGCACGGCTATACCATACACCAAGCACATCACATAAACTTTCAAGTCCTTTTTGGGGCGTTAGTGTCATCATGGGCCCTTTCAGACAGACGAACATGCTGGAAGGCGGCGGGCTGTGCGTACACTAGATTTGGAGCATCGGTTTCTACAGAATAGAGAGACGATCCCTAGTGCAAGCCGAAGCACGCGGCTGCCAGCATGGTGTAAGCCGCAGTACGATTACGTGTATCCTGCATTACAACAAGTGCAATGATTGTCATCGTTGTGTATTCTTGACAAGTTCTGAAAGGGCAGACCCTTCAAGAGCGTATTCACGACGCCTTTGATTATATTTGCGGAGAGGCGGGAACATGCGAAAGAGTGCGGCACTCCGTGATGTGACGTGTGCATCCCATGGACGCCGCGGTGAACATCTGTCGTGACGTGGATGCGATGCAGCTCTGTACTGTGTTCCGCGACCATTTGTTGTCGTTGCACGCTCACCGTCCGTTTCCGCACACTTGTTCGTAGGACATTTTTTTCTCCATTTTCAGTCAAGAGTACGTCCCTGTAGTTTCTCGGTTTTATTTATTTTTTCTTTGTATAATATGTGTAATATGCTGCAGTAATAGTTACAAATGCGCCCATACTGTTATTAAGCCCGCATCCAGCATCATGCTGTGTAAACAAATTTGTAACACCAACGTGCTCCATCTGAAAATGAGCGTGAAGAGGCTCGAAAACTGCTTAGTGAGAATAATAAAAAATAAAAACAGATTTCAAAGAGTGGTTGTTTGCATTCTTATATATATATATATATATATATATATATATATATATATATATATATATATATTACACAATCGCGAGTTCTAGGGCTATAGTGGGTGAACATCACAACGTATTTATTTACACAGAAGCGTGTTATCATGGTATCAGATGTCTGTTCTTCAACCTCAGGCAGGCAATTGTTCGAAAAAAAAGGTGCATTAGAAGCAGCGTCACCATATAACTTCCCTGTGAAGAACTAATCACAATTTCAAAATAGTAATAACGTTAATAATCACCACACGAGGAGCAAAAATATCCTCCACAATCCACCAATGTGTACACAAAGGCCGGCCGCGGTGGCCGTGCGGTTCTAGGCACTTCAGTCCGGAACCGCGTGACTGCTACGGTCGCAGGTTCGAATCCTGCCTCGGGCATGGATGTGTGTGATGTCCTTAGGTTAGTTAGGTTTAAGTAGTTCTAAGTTGTAGGGGACTGATGACCTCAGATGTTGAGTCCCATAGTGCTCAGAGCCATTTTTGTACACAAAGGTGTAAAATACTCTGCCACAAAAATATATTGACCGTCTCCCTGGTGAATTGAGGCTGCTGGCAGATAATGAAAATCTTTTAATAAACTGAAATCATTTCTGCTTCACAAGTCCTTCAATTCCATTGATGAATCCTGACCACCTAAAGTGTGTATGAGGCTGGGCTAATTTTATTAAATTGTATTTTAAACTAAGATTAAAGAAAGAATTTCGCTGTGTTATTTGTCTACATGTAGCACATATCACATCATAGCGAGTTGTTGCAAATGTGGTTCATTAAACGTACAAATAACTAGTTAGCTATTGTCAGCGCCAACTGACTATCGTGGCTCGTATGTCGTCATATGATTTGCCAAATTGCGTTATCCGTGTCAGTTACAAAGACGATAGCAACGATCAGCTCGCACGATGTGCAAAACTGCAGCAGCACGACGAATATCGAGTTTTGAAAAAATCAACGGTTGCTGCCACAGCCGCAGAGAGGAGTATAAATTATGTTGACTGGGACATAAACATTGTCTGATTAGCGACGTACCACTATTCTGTGGTCAGGGAGGCTGTCGTGATCTTAATGTGCAACAACTACTGTAACTGGGACAGCGGCTGTAAGATCGTTAGTGTATGGATTTCTGAGCAGTACATCGTTGTTTACTTTCAGAAGTAAAACTGGCGCTAGTCGGACTCCTCCATCCTAAGAGGCGACTTGATACCTGGCGTGCAGAATTCCTTGATTTCTGCGTCGTAACCTGGCCAGTCGAAAGCCTATCTAAATAATACTGTATAGTACTTAAACCACCTTATGGTGTAGGGTACTTCTGGTACCACATAAATTCCTTCCGTCCTAACATTGACGGAGGACGAACAAAATTTCAAAGAACAGTAGCCCGGTTTGCAGTATCACAGAATTGTGGGAGAATGCTTCGAAAATGGCAGCCAGCGAAGCAGAGCCGTCTTAGATGTCGGCTAACAAATCAAACATCGCCATCGCTCATGTAGTAACAGATGGAAGCGACAATAACTATGAGATCTGTTCAAATTCTGTTATAAAACGCATTTAGAGACAAAGTCTCGTCGATGTGGTAAATTAAAATAATTTCCCATGCCGGGAATCGAACCCGGGCCTGCTGGGTGAAAGCCAGCTATCCTAGCCACTAGACCACATGGGAGTTGCGATATACGGGTGGAAGTAGAGTATATGCAGGAGATTGAAGGCGATGTAATTGTAACTTGATTCATGTGTGAATTTAACGGATAAATATACGATTTGCTCCTGCTGGATTATTAATGCGGACGGAGGAGTAGAGTGTAGCGCAGCTGGACCTTTCTCAGAGTTGGCAGCTGTAGCAACGCGCTGTTAACATCAAGATAATGGGCATCGTGGTGTGGGAAGTATGTCCGTTCGACGTTGTCATGTGAATGTTGTAAACGATAGAAATCAAAATCACATTACAGACATAGATTTCGAAGCCGATGCGGCGACGTATATACGTTACTCGGTAAATCGCATGCCCTTCATAATGCCTGTTACGAATCTTGTCGGTAAAACGGTTTCGTCACTACCGCTTCCAGTGTGAATTACTAAACAGCTGTCATATGTATCTGGACTAAGTTTTCGAGAAATTTATCTGTTTAAAATTTTGCAGTTGCCTCTATTTTAGCTAATGCGGTGCCCCTCGGCCTTCATTCCTGTACAGGGAAGGTGGGAATGATCGATATCCCTTGCGTGCTCTCGGTTCAGTCGTAGTGAACCAAAAGAAACTTCGGCTCAGCGCCGTTGTGCCCTAGATTCATTGCTGCCGAATAATGTTACGAGACCACTGTACTATTACAGCAGATAGGGTGGTATTTTGTTACAGCGTGGATCTCACTCCGTTGGACGATCCTGTAGCTAGTTTCTGTTAGTAATTTCCAAATGTGTTGCTAGTGAAAATGTTCTGTGAAAAACTGAATGACATATTTCGAATAATTATGGGAGCTGGACGTATGTATGGAAGTGAAACATGGACGATAAATAGTTTAGACAAGAAGATAATTGAAGCTTTCGAAATGTGGTGCTTCAGAAGAATGCTGAAGATTAGATGGGTAGATCTCATAACTAATGAGGAGGTACTGAATAGGATTGGGGAGAAGAGTTTGTCGCACAACTTGACCAGAAGAAGGGATCGGTTGGTAGGACTTGTTCTGAGGCATAAAGGGATCACCAATTTAGTACTGGAGGGCAGCGTGGAGGGTAAAAATCGTAGAGGGAGACCAAGAGATGAATACACTAAGCAGTTGCAGAAGGATGTAGGTTGCAGTAGGTACTGGGAGATGAAGAAGCTTGCACAGGATAGAGTAGCATGGAGAGCTGCATCAAAGCAGTCTCAGGACTGAAGACCACAACAACAACATGGGAGCTGGCGCGCGAATACGCAAAAAGATTAGATCAACGTACAGTTACGGACCTGGACATTCTCGGAAGTGTCGTATTTATTTGCGGTTGGAAAGTATGGTCGGACGTGTTCCTGCGTTCTAAACTTGTAACTTGTTTGTTGGGCGCAGAGCCATTGAAGGTCGCCTAATAGACAGCAGAGGCATTGCCGGAGCCCTGTTTATAAATCGAGTTGGATGAGGAGCCAGTTGGCAGGATCTATGGGACAGGCTCGTGCCCCCAGGCCAGGTGCTCCTGTCGTAAAGCTGTCCACCCAGACTGATGGCCCAAGAGCGCCATCGCTGCGCCTCTTCCTCGCAGCCTCGCGAGCAACTAATGGCGAAAATTATGTCCGGAATTACGGGCAGCTGCTCAGTATGCATTAAGAGAGCCGCCGCAGGTCGCGGGCTATTTTTAGCCTCCAAGGTGCGGGCCGATTACGCGGCCCAAAGGCAACTGTGCTAGTAGTCCAGAACGGAAACGCAATTCTCTCGTCTGGACGTCTAAGTCGGCAAAATGCGTATTCATCCGGTACAGACAAAAAGGTTCTGCCAGAGAGACAGAGAGAGAGAGAGAGAGAGAGAGAGAGAGAGAACGAACCACACGTAGCGTGCACGGACACCTCGCAGTGGAAGTCTGGTGCTACTACGATGTTCCATGTTTGATGCAGGATGTACATATAACACTGGCTTTCAAGCAACAGCATTATTGTCCAAGCCAGTATCAAATATTTTCGTGTTAGTAAACGAAATTTGCTTGAGGATGGTATAACACTCTTCCGCAAAACAGTTCTTAAAGAGAGGCATTCCATCCGCATCGTTCTTCGACTTCTATCATACAGTTATTGTTAACTTCTTTTTCCAAGCACACTACAAATTTGCTTGATTAATCAGTTCCCACTAACTCTGTAAACCGGTCCAAAAAGGATTAGCCTACCACTTACTATTACCTTACATGTATATTGGTACACTGCAGTAAATTTCGTCGCAATTCTCATTTCAATCCATCTTTCGTCTGTAGTGAGGCTGTTCTTTAACTTATTCAGTTTATAATTTATAGTAGTTTAAATGTTCGCATGCATATACATTGTTTTTAGAGTCTTAGCTTATATCTCCTCTGTGGACATTATTTCTGCCAATAGTGACCCCCTGGTGTGGTATTTAAATCAATACTGGCCAGTTATCAAGTGGATGAGTCCATGAATATATCTCAGATTACATCTGACCCACATCTAGCCCACATAATCCTGTGCAATATTAAAAAAAATTGGTAAGCATTTATGCAACAGTCTTGCAAAATTGAGCACAGTAATTGTTCTCACTCCTGCCTATGAAAAGACGTAGGTGCCTGTGTTTCAGAACCTTCCTGACATATGTATATGCTCTTAAGTCATTGCTGTACTACAGACGAATCTGTATTGCACTAGTGGTTTTGACGGGTGCTAAACTCATTCGCAACGTTTACTATTCAGTACGTCTGTTATATTTAAACTTAGCGGTGCTGGATGTACAAAGTCCGGTTCGTTTGTGTTGGAACATAAATCGGTCTTCGGCGTTAAATGCGCCCTTGCAACAAAGGAACGGAGACACCTTGTTCGCATTTTTCTCGTTGTTTGCTTTATTTCATTCTTATTCGTGCTACGCGCCAACCGAGGCGTTAGCAGACAGCGTGGCGTCTCTGGCGTCAGCGCGCGTATCCGCAGACGTTGAGAGAGCTGCTGCCACCTAGTGGCGAAAGTTACAACTACGTCAGTTGGCGGCGAAAACGTAACGGATACTCCCGCACCGCACCACTCAACAAGATTCTGCCATAGCATATGAAAGCTGCTGGTCTTAACGGGTGGGTGGATTACACCTTTCCTCCACGGAGTGTTTAGACTTGCATTCTTCCGACTCACGCTTTGTTTCTAAAAAGTTCTTCAGGTAAATTCCTCAAAACAATTGTTGCCTGAAGTCTTCACACCATTTTCAGTTAGGTATATAACAGGGTTTTCAATCACCACTTAATCTTGGGTTTTAGACATCGTTATCCAATCAGATCCTTGATATTTATTACACGAAATAGCCCATTTCTCTAAGTGCTCAAATGCTGTGGCATAGAAAGCCATTGTCTCTTCCTCAAATTTCAGATCAAATTAGTTATTATTTTGTTGATTAGGGTTCTCATTCTTTAATTAGTTCAAATTCATTTTGATTTGCGTGCCAATAAAATTGACAGTCTTCCCTTCACTCCAGACATCTTTGAGTGTCGATTGATATATTTTTTATTTCAGTTATCGAGACTTTATTCCCTCCACACTTTTTATATATTTTTTTTCAAACAGAGCCAAGTTTCACTGCAGAAACATTAAGAAAACTTCACTGACTGGACTTCTGAAAAAATCTGGAGTTATTTTAGGTGGCGTGCCCTCGGCATCAAAAATTGTTTTAATGGAATCCAAAGCTTTAGAATTTACTCAACTGCGGGCATTGACACAGCCATCTTGTTTTTGAACGAGATAGAAGAGTCTGTTGATTGACATCAATGTATAAGCAGAACTCATTCAGCTTCTCTGTCCTTTTGGTGTGTTTTGAAAAATAATTAAATATTTTCAAGTCGATTATTTCAATGTCGACAGTTAGGACTCCAGCACCGCTTGATACAGTGTCGTGGAGAATACGTGCAGGGCATCCAATTCCTTCTACATTTTTTCCTAGTTCCTCTTTAACTTAGTGAAACACGTTCCGCTGGCCGCGTCGATGAGGCTCTCCGAAGCTGGTGTTGGTACTCTTTCCACAAAAAGCTATTAATTTATCTAATAGGATTTGCAGTGTCTAGAAAAAATTTGCAATTGTCTCCGATGTTTCGTTATACAGTGAATCAAACCTCAACAGCTTCCGCTGGATTCAGTCAGTTTCAGTAAAGTATTGAAAAACTAACGGAAACATCTTTACAGCCTTGTGGTTCGAAGCGTCGTTGCCTACGCCGTAAAAAGCAACTTCTTGTCAACATAAACCTGTTGACGTAAATAAAACTGAGACTGAAGTTACATGTTACGCCAGCAGATGGAGTTACTTCAGTACTTGAGTCAAGGTCGTAACATTATTTTGCAAAGTCGGGAGAAAATTGGGTCTTGTCGGCCCAAGACGGTCCATATCGGTGACGGTCCCGAAATGTCGGGACGGGTGGCAACCCTACATATTAATAATTTTCGCCAAGATTCTTTCTCTTGTAATTTAGTACATTCTTTCTTGCACACGTCTTTCAAAATATGTTTGACGTATTTTGATGTAAACGATCTCCGTCCTAGGTGGTGATGTTTTACTGTTTGTGTGCCGTTCATACTGCCAACTTCCCGTGCTGGTTTCTACCTCACTAATGAACCTAGAGTGTCATCTGCTGTACTTTACATATTCCGGGATTGTGTTCAGTTTTAACGTGTAAGCCTAGTATATTCATGCCTACGATATTCAAATATCATATCAGTTTCTCTTTATGTCTGTATCATCATTTTGTTTTGAAATATACTTTGCAGGATTTGTTGGTACCAAGTGCTGCTGTTTAAGGGCGAATTTCCCGTCTTTTACTGGCTCCCTCTGTTACTGCATTTCGTCCTTACAACTCTAATGCAGCTCACCGCCCACTGATCTATCCTGAGCGCTGCAACTGACGAAAGTTGGTTTGCATGTACTTCAGTTGTGGCCAGTAGTTACGTGACATCGTTCAGAATTTCGCGACGTGCCTTGTTTTAAGACACCAGTTATATCTTCTTAAGTCAGCTGTGAACACTTGAGAATGGCCGAGACCGCTCGTATAGTAAAGAAAAAAAAAAGTACTCAATTGGAACTGCTATTCAATAGAACATATCTTTTTCTTGCTCACATTCGAACTCATAACAGGAAAATTCCTTTTTTGAGTATTTTGAATAAAAGTCTAAAGACTCTGGTATAACTTACCTGACAGCAGAGAAACTCGCAAAGTGCTTATGGAATATCGTCTCAGTTAAGCGACTGAATTCGTGATTTCCTGTGAGAGCGGTCACAGATCGTAGTAATTGACGGAAAGTCATTGAGTAAAACAGAAGTGATTTCTGTTGTTCCTTACATATATAAACGTTTCAGGATACATTCAGATCAACCGTCTTCGATTGTTTGCAGATGGTGCTGTCGTTTATCGTCTAGTAAAGTCATCATCACAATAAAAAGAAATTGTAAAACGATTTAGAAAAGAGATCTGTACCTGGGGAAAATTGGCAATTGACCCTAAATAATGAGAAGTGTGAGGTCATCCACGTGAGTGTTATCAGAAATCCGATGAACCTCAGTTACACGATAAATCTGTCAAATCGGAAGGCCGTAAATTCAACTAATACCTACGAATTACAGTTACGAACACAGAGGAAAAGTTGTGGGGAAATCAAACCAAAGATGGCGTTTTATTGGCAGACCACGTATAAAATGCAACAGATCTACAAAAGACACTGCTTACAATACGCTTATCCGTCCTTTTGTAGAGTAGTGCTACGTGGTGTGTGATCCTTACCAGATAGGATTAACGCAGTACATCGAGAAAGTTCAAAGAAGAGCAGCACGTTTTGTGTTATCGCGAAATAGGGGAGAGAGTGTCACTGACATGATACGGGATTTGGGATGGACGCCTTAAAACAGTAGCTTTTTTTCTGCCGTGGAATCTTCTCATCAACTTTCTCCTTCGAACTCGAAAATATTTTGTTGATGCCGATCTACATAGGGAGAAACGATTACCATAATAAAGTAAGGGAAATCAGAGCCCACACGGGAAGATACAGACGTTCTTTTTTCCGCGCGCTGTTCGAGGGTGGAATAATAGAGAATTATTGTGAAGGTGATTCGATGAACCTTGTGCCAGGCACTTAAATGTGATTTGCTGAGTGCCCATGTAGATGTAGAGTGTTACATACTGCGTCTGTAATGTTTGTTAGTAACAGGCTGAAATATTGCCTTAAGATTGGGAAATACTTAGAGCTTCAAATATGTATAGCCTTCAGCTATTCGCACCCGTCAGTTTCCGCCTCCCATCAAGTTGTCGTCTCGGTTGCTCCTTGTCTGTTCTGGACTCCAGCGGACAGAGCTCGCTTGTTCCGTCTGCCGCCGCTCTCCAGGCTGTATCATCCGCCCACCTCCATTTCAGTTTCATTACGCCTTCGACTGTGGTCCTGTTCCCCTGATCCAAACTTTTTTCTGCCTCTCCGAGTAATTCCTTGTATGTGCGTCTACGATGTTTGCTGAATAATTCTGTTTTCGACTGTCTTTCACATTTAAAGTGCCCATCTCGCAGCAGTAGGCCATAACTGGTGGTACACAGATATAGTAAACTCTCTTGTCTAGAAACAACGGAAATTTGGTTTCGAATTCGTTATTTAGTTTACCAAAAGTACTCAAATTATCTGTAGCCTGCTCTTCTGTTAATGCCTTTTCCTGTACAATCACACGCAGTCTTGAGCTACTCTATATATACACTAAAAACTCACGCACAGGTATTGTAATTTCATTGATAATTTTTACTTTTTTTTTCTTCCCAGTGTGGTCTTTGTACATTATTGTAGTCTTATTGTAACTTATTTACAACCCAACTTTCAAACTCCTCTCTCTCTCTCTCTCTCTCTTTTTCTCTGATTTTTAGACTTGTTTCTAGTAGTCAGATCCAGCGATTGTTGTTGTCTTTCAGTCCTGAGACTGGTTTGATGCAGCTCTCCATGCTACTCTATCCTGTGCAAGCTTCTTCATCTCCCAGTACCTACTGCAACCTACATCCTGCTGAATCTGCTTGCTCTGTTCATCTCTCGGTCTCCCTCTACGACTTTTACCCCCTGAACTTCCCTCCAGTATTAAACTAGTGATCCCTTGATGATGACTCAGAATGTGTCCTACGAACAGATTCCTTCTTCTAGTCAATTCGTGCTACAAATTTCTTTTCTGCACAAATCTATTCAGTACCTTCTCATTAGTTACGTGATCTATGCATCTAACCTTCAGCATCTTCCATAACACCACGCTGGCCGGGGTGGCCGAGCGGTTGTAGGCGATACAGTCTGGGACCGCATGACCGCTACGGTCGCAGGTTCGAATCCTGCCTCGGGCATGGATGTGTGTGACGTCCTTAGGTTGGTTAGGTTTAAGTAGTTCTAAGTTCTAGAGGACTGATGATCTCAGAAGTTAAGTCCCATAGTGCTCAGAGCCATTTGAACCATAGTACCACATTTCAAAAGCTTCTATTCACTTTTGGTCTAAACTGTTTATCATCCATACTTCACTTCTATACAGGACTACACTCCGTACAAATACCTTCAGAAGAGACTTCCTAACGCTTAATCTGTACTCGATGTTAAATACATTTCTCTTCAAAAGAGACGCTCTCCTTGCCATTGCTAGTCTACATTTTATATCCTCCTTACTTCGGCCATCATCAGTTATTTTGCTACCCAAATAACAAAACTCTTCTACTACTTTTAATGTCTCGTTTTCTAATCTAATTCCCTCAGCATCAAGTGATTTAATTCGACTAATTCCATTATCCTTCTTTTGCTGTAGTTGAATCTCATAACCCTCCTTTCAAGACACTGTCAATTGCGTTCGGCTGCCGTTCCAACTCCTTTGCTGTCTCTGACAGAATTACAGTGTCATCGGCAAACCTCAAAGTTTTTATTTCTTCTCCTTGAAATTGTTTCTACTTCAAATTTTCCTTTGGTTTCCTCCAGTACTTGCTCAGTGTACGGACTTAAATCACATCGGGGATAGGCTACAACTACTACTCCCTTCTCATGCCCCTCGACATTTATAAGTGCCATGTCGTTTCTGTAAAAGTTGTAAATAACATTTCGCTTCTTGTATTTTACCCCTGCTACTATCAGAATTTCAAAGAGAAAATGGCAATTAACATTGTCAAAAGCTTTCTTTAAGTCTACAAATGCTATAAAAGTAGGTTTGCCTCTCCTGAACGTATCTCCTATGAGAAGTCGTAGGATCAGTATTGTCTCGCATGTTCCTACAGTTCTCCGGAGTACACACTGAACTTCCTGAGGTTTGTTTCTACCAGTTTTTCTATTCTCGTGTAAAGAATTCGTGTTAGTATTTTGCAACCATGACTTATTAAACTGATAGTTCGGTAATATTCACACCTCTCTGCACCACTATTTTCAACAGTAACAGAATTAACTGTTTTAAGGGGGGGTAGGATGTCAAACGGGCCGACTTGGAGCAGGAGAGTCACCACAGGACATTTTAATTTCTACTGTCTATACTTTTACAAATAAATTCATAAAACTTTGTCACCATGACCAGGAAGAATTGAGGACTCACATTCATCGCAGTGGAAGTTAAAAAACGTAGCAAAATACCTTTTTTTTACATGTGAAATTTCATCATTTTTTCACTTATTACTGGCTGCATTTGTTGCTATAGGTACACTTTTCTTCCTAAGTAAGAGAGATTTTTCGATGAATTCGTCGTAGCATACAAACAGTAGTTACATGTGTATGAAACTCTAGAATTTTCCAAATCTATTAAAAAACTGTGGAAAAAATTGAGATAAATAACTATAAAACTTGAGTTTTTTCTAAACATGAAGTTTAAAATGTAACAGTTCATTCAATTTTTTCCTAAATTTAATAACTTCTAGAGTTTCATACACCTGTAACTATGGTTTGTATGCTGTGCAAAAGTCATCGAAGAATCTCTCTTACTTAGGAAGAAAAGTGTACCTATAGCAACAAATGCAGCCAATAGCAACAAATGCAGCCAGTAGTAAGTGAAAAATGATGAAATTTCACATGCAAAAAAATTTGTTTTGTTGCGTTTTTGAGCTTCCACTGCTATGAGTATGAATCCTGAATCCTTCGTGGTCATGTCGTTAAAGTCTTATGAATGTATTTGTAAAAGTATAGACGATGGAAATTAAAATGTCCTGTGGTGCCTCTCCTGCTCCAAGTCGGCCCGTTTGACGTCCTACCCCCCTTAAGAATTAACATGTACTTGTGAATTCAACCATTGCTGTTAATGGTTCACGGAAGTTAAGAATCAGCAGAGTAAATATGGACGTCGAGCGAATGTTATATTAAGGGAACGGTCGTTCTTTCACAGCTCTGAACGAGTAGACCTCCGGCATTGTTTGTGTTCGCCCCGAGCAGTGCAGCCTTGAGACCGGCTGCGCCTACAGCGTTAGCACTCGCGTTGTATCGGGGCAAGCAGCAGGGTTGCTGTAGGGCTGAGGAGACAGCCAGCCAGTTGCTCACCCACACCGATCAGCTCTCCATCCAGCTGAGTTCTCTGCTGTCTTTGGCAGACGGGATGGATCGTGTGGCTCTTTATTTGGGGATCGCTCATCCAATTAAATTAGCAAAGGAAGAGGCAGAATTAAAAGCAGTCGCATCGATACTGCGCAGGCAGATCATCCGTCGCAAGCTCGGCAGCTGGCTCGCGTCTGGTCCGGACGACGACCACGACCAGCTCCACTGCTCCACCGCCACGGCCTCGGACTTGCTCTGGCCCCTTCCACATCTGTTCTGCACACTGTCGTGTAATGCGCGTCTACAGGCATAATTCGCAGGCCGCATTACGATGTGTTGCGGAGGGTCCTTCTGCTATAAGCATCATTTCCTGTTCTTTATTGCCTGTCCGCGAATGGTGCGTGGGGAGAAAAACTGTCGCTGTGTTGCATTATGATTTCTTAATTTCTCCGATCCTTTTTTTCCCGTCGTGATCATTTTGCCAGAAGCATGTGGCAGGAACCAACAAGTTGTCCACCCTTCCTGGAGCGTACCCTCTCAGGATGTCTGCGGTAAACATTCCCATGGTGCACAACTAGAACTGTAAAACTACCATGGTGTTGTTGTTGTTGTTGTTGTTGTGGTCTTCAGTCCTGAGACTGCTTTGATGCAGCTCTCCATGCTACTCTATCCTGTGCAAGCTTTATCTCCCAGTACTTACTGCAACCTACATCCTTCTGAATCTGCTTAGTGTATTCATCTCTTGGTCTCCCTCTACGATTTTTACCCTCCACGCTGCCCTCCAATGCTAAATTTGTGAGCCCTTGATGCCTCAGAACATGTCCTACCAACTGGTCCCTTATTCTTGTCAAGTTGTGCCACAAACTCCTCTTCTCCCCAGTTCTATTCAATATCTCCTCATTAGTTATGTGATCTACCCATCTAATCTTCAGCATTCTTCTGTAGCACCACATTTCGAAAGCTTCTATTCTCTTCTTGTCCAAACTATTTATCGTCCACGTTTCACTTCCATACATGGCTACACTCCATACAAATACTTTCAGAAAGGACTTCCTGACACTTAAATCTATACTCGATGTTAACAAATTTCTCTTCTTCAGAAACGCTTTCCTTGCCACTGACAGTCTACATTTTATATCCTCTCTACTTCGACCATCATCAATTATTTTGCTCCCCAAATAGCAAAACTCCTTTACTTCTTTAAGTGTCTCATTTCCTTATCTCATTCCCTCAGCATCACCACACTTAATTCGAACACATTCCATTATCCTCGTTTTGCTCTTGTTGATTTTCATCTCATAACCTCCTTTCAAGACACCATCCATTCCATTCAACTGCTCTTCCAAGTCCTTTGCTGTCTCTGACAGAATTACAATGTCATCGGCGAACCTCAAAGTTTTTATTTCTTCTCCGGGGATTTTAATACCTACTGTGAATTTCTCTTTTGTTTCCTTCACTGCTTGCTCAATATACAGATTGAATAACATTGGGGAGAGGCTAGAATCCTGTCTCACTCCCTTCCCAACCACTGCTTCCCTTTCATTCCCCTCGACTCTTATAGGCTACCATAAATAAGTGTAAACTACGTTATTTCTTCTAGTAGCCTTGGTCAGTCAAGATCGTAACGCGTTACCCATATGTTAGGTGTGTTGCGTACCTATCTGGCGTTAACTCATTTCGATTTCCTTTGTTTGCACAGCCGATCAGTGTCGTATTACATTCACACGGAAACCTGCAGTGGTGAACCGTTTAGAAACTGAATGAGCATAAATAAAGGGCCACGTAATCAAGGGAAATTTTTGTTCTATGTAGTTATCTTCCTATCTATTACTTAAAAATAAACAGTATTTACAGCAAAATTGAAATTGTCAATGTTTACTTTAGGTTATATTGGAAAATTTGTTGATTTGTTATATGAAACGGAGGGATGTAATATTTAAAAAAACTATACAGTGCTAGAAAGTGCAAACTCCTTAAAAAAAGGAAAAATTAACAAAATAGGGCATAAACGTTTCAAATATAGCTTCACTGCTGTGTTGAGCTTTATATAAAACATGTTTCTATTGTTTATAAACAACTTTAGCAGTTATCAGTAATAACAAGAACTTTTGCCTTTGCTCATGATGAAGGATGCTCTATTGAGTATAAAGTAACAACAGTAGTTACAGTATATATATTTTTTTATATTTCCGCTTGTAAGGTGTACTTACATCAAATGTAATTGCTCCGAATGCATAAAATCGTAGAACTTACGTAGTACCTAATTTTTATTATTTATAAAATGCAATTTATATTTTGTAAGCATATAAAATAGAGAGTGGACTAAGACTGAACGATGCGTGGTTGTAATTATGTGCAAAAAAAAGAGCAAAAAAACCAAAAGTCGTCGGCTTTCATTTTCTCACACACACATTCATTTGTGTTTGTTTGCCCACCAGTACTAGCAATACTACCCGTAATCCTTACATTTATTACGTCGTTTATGTGGTGCATCAAAACTACGGAACCGTAGTTTTGGTTGAGCTCAATTGTACGCACAGCACTGGTCTTGTAATCTGACGCTGTACTTTGTTGATCATCTCCGTGAAGTTCTCGCGCTTGCTAATGAAACCCGTAACGAAACGCTCAGCTCTTCTTTGCTCCTTCTATATCTCCGTTATTAATCGCACCTGGTGACAATCCCAGACTGATGAGCTGTAATCACGAATCGATCAAAGGAGTGTTTCGTAAACCACTTCTTTTTTTTCCTGGGTGAATGAATTTTCTTAGAATCTTTTCGATGAATGTGGGATCTGCGCCTGGGAGCTGCATTTTGTCCTACTTGTTCTAGGCCAGTACTGCTGACGGATACCCCCGTATACAGGTTGTATCAAAAAGAATCACTGTTGGAAACACCAAACCCTCGAGTTTTACACGGTTCCCGCTACGTAACAGCAGTGTGCGCCCACTACAGTTCTAGTAAAAATGGTGTGGGGACCGCAGGAAGCGCTTTGCGTTCTGTTTTGCGCAGTGCGGGTCAGCAGTAACTGTTCAGCGTGACTTTCGTACTCGGTATGGTGCGGATCCTCCTACGGCACAGGGCATTAGACGTGGCACGAACAATTCCGAGGAACAGGTTGTTCGTGTAAAGCCACATCGCCGGGCCGTCCCCGAGTGTCTGGCACAGACGTCGAACGCATCCGCCACAGTTTCACGAGGAGTCCGCAAAGTGCGTTCGCCGCGCAGCTCGACAGCTCGGCACGCCCCCACTGTACGTCTGGCGTGTGTTGCGTCGATGTTTACACATGAAACCATACAGAATTCAGCAACTGTAAGCTCTTGGTGAAGGTGACAAGCAACAACGTGTAGAGTTCTGTAATTTCGTTTTTGGCGAGGTGGAGGTTGACAGTTTCCTTTCACGCTTAATGTTTAGTGACGAGGCGACATTCAATCTAAATGGAAAGGTGAACCGTCATGTGTGAGAATATGGGGTACGGAACAACCACATGAAGTTGTACAACATGAGAGGGACTCTTCAAAAGTTAATGTGTTTTGTGCAGTCTCTCGGGAAAAGGTATGTGGCCCATTTTTATTTACCGAGAACACTGTTACGGAAAGCACATATCTCGATATGATTGAGAACTCTCTTCTCCCACATTTGGAGACTGATTCGAACAACTTCATTTACCAATAGCCTGGGGCACCGCCACACTGGCATCTGGAAGTGCGGAAATTTTCAGATCAAAGGAGTACTTAACGACGGACCGGACGCACTGGACCAAATATTTCTTTATAGTAATACCTATTATAATTGGTGGATTTGGCAATTGACTTGTACCATTAATAATTGGTGCACCAGATATAGCATTGCCTCGAATAAATAATATAAGTTTTTGATTACTACCACCTACATTAACCCTTCTTCTTACATCTTCTATAGTAGATAATGGTTCTGGTACAGCATGAACAGTTTACCCTCCTCTAGCGGGAGCTATCGCACACGGGGGTGCATCTGTAGATCTAGCTATTTTCTCACTCCACTTAGCAGGTGTATCATCTATTCTTGGTGCAGTAAACTTCATTACAACAGCCAAGGTCGCCGGACCTGACTGTATGTATTTCTTGTGGGGGTTTATAAAAGACTCTGTTTATGTGCTTCCGGTACCAACAACAATGAATGGATCGAGACATCGCATAACAGCAGCTGTGGAAACTGTGGCTCAAGACATGCTGGCTGCAGTGTGGGAACAATCTGAACACCGCGTTGACATTTGCCGTGCATCTCAAGGGGGCGTATTGAACACCTATGAAAATGTATGAAAAAACTTTTCGAGTTTGCCGTTCACCAAAGAAACAAAATTCATTGCGTATGGCTATTAGTTTCAGAAATATAGGAGTGCGAACTCTGATGATTGTTTTTGATACACCCTGTATTTCACGGTTGTTATCGTTTCAAGTGACTCATTGGCAATTCTGTAATCGAACAGTAGTACACATGTCGTTCCACGCTAAGACCATTGCTCAACGAGTGCGGCCCATTGTCAGAAGGGAGTTCATGTTCTGGGTCTCCTGTGGACACAATTATGCAGCGATATGGGTAACAGGTGGAACACAGTGTGGGAACCAAATGCAGCGGCAACCGGAAAAAGTACTCTGGAGTTGAAGTACGCCTGTGAAAAGTGTAAACTACACCCAGATTCACCGTGAAATTTTGGCGGTTTGTTGGCCAAATGCATCGTCTCGTCCAATTGCAGCGAATAGTTCGGACAATTTGACCAAGGCCACACAGACATGGGGCCTCGCATCGTGCGATTTCCATGCTTTCGGCGAATCGAAAGAACATCTGGGAGGAAAGAGATTTTCCAGCTGTGTGGGCTCCCTCACAGCAGTTCTCGAATGGCTCTGCGACCAGTGAGCGGATTTCTGTCATCGAGGAACTGAACAACTGCGAAAAGGGTCCGTCCGTTGTCTACGTAGATCTTGTGACTGTGTTGAAAAATAGTGTCCCGCATCTGTGTCGCTTTGAGGTGTAGGGCAGCGTCCAATAAAAATTGCTTGGGCAGCCATAATGTGTAGCTTAAGTTTTGAAGTCCCATCATAAATGGCTTGACTGTATTTACTGTATGGAGTAGATCATTTATTGTTAGGACAGGAAGGACGCCCGGTCACCCTTTAAACTAACCATGCCAAATTTCTTCATAACCATGCCGACCCTGCGCCGATACGTGGCAAAGGCACGAGGAGGAGATTAATTGCAATGCCAGTAGTACACCCATGCTAGCAAACACAGATATTGTAATGAGATTTTCACTCTGCAGCGGACTGTGAGCTGATATGAAACTTCCTGGCAGATTAAAACTGTGTGCCGGGCCGAGACTCGAACTCGGGACCTTTGCCTTTTCGCGGGCAAGTGCTCTACCATCTGAGCTACCAAAGCACGACTCACGCAGGTTCGCAGGAGAGCTTCTGAGAAGTTTGGAAGGCAACAGACGAGATACTGGCAGAAGTAAAGCTGTGAGGGCGGGGTGTGAGTAGTGCTTGGATAGCTCAGATGGTAGAGCACTTGCCCGCGAAAAGGCAAAGGTCCCGAGTTCGAGTCTCGGCCTGGCACACAGTTTTAATCTGCCAGGAAGTTTCAAAATCAGATATTGTGCATCAGGCAGGTGTTTGTGACATTCTGCGGTCCACGGAAGCGGATGCTCGTGGAATTTGAACAGATAAGTACGTTCCATCCAGTAAAGTAATGCAATAACTAGTATGTTGAATATCAAAATATCTGGCATGCAACCAAGACAGAGAATTGAAGAGAATATGCAGAATAACATGTTAACTTACTAGCCATATCAACGTTGCTCCATCCTAGATTCAAGAAAATATGCTGATGCTTTTGCATGTTTGCAGGCAGTAAAAATTGTCGATGATCATCGGTACTACCTATGAAGAACTATAAAAAATTGCAGTGAAATATTTCAGCTGTACAGCCAGTTAGTCAGCTTCTGAAAGGCTGTTCTGGAAAGCATGATTTAATCTCTGTCGAGAATGCAATAGACTGAAGGGAAAACTTCTCTAAAATGTCATTTTTACACTGTCGCTGTATTCATTGATTAATAAATATATCAGATGTATTTGTAAGTGGCTTTTAATACCGTTGTATAAATTCATTATTTAACATCGATGTTAAAAATATCATTTTAGCGCGATCGATTGTTATCGGCCATCGATGTTCAGGCGTCGATGACGAATCGACATCAGCATCTATGATTTGTCAACATTGCACATCCCTAATGGAAACTGGCGTTCGTTGTTGACGCCCATCAGATGAGACCACATTCTGAAAATCTCCCAAAAGGACTTGAGCCACTCTCCCTGAAATTCCGTGGCCATTAGTCTCATTCAACAAGGTCAGTCGAAGGCAAAGTCACGTAAGGTGCATATTGTTGTATGTATCGAAAGTCTGCCGTTAGCGTCGCATTTCTTTCTTTAGAGCGCAGTCGGTGGCGGGTGCCCCCAGAAAAGAGTGTTTTGATACCCCGATGTCGATATGCAGCAGGATTTTGGAACATAATTTGTGTTCGAACATTATGAATTACCACGAACGAAACGGTCTATTGACACACAGTCAACATGGGTTTAGAAAACATCGTTCCTGTGAAACACAACTAGCTCTTTATTCACATGAAGTGTTGAGTGCTATTGACAAGCGATTTCATATCGATTGCATATTCCTGGATTTCCGGAAGGCTTTTGACACTGTACCACACAAGCGGCTCTTAGTTAAATTGCATGCTTATGGAATATCGTCTCAGTTATGTGACTGGATTTGTGATTTCCTGTCAGAGAGGTCACAGTTCGTAGTAATTGACGGAAAGTCATCGAGTAAAACAGAAGTGATTTCAGGCGTTCCCCAAGGTAGTGTTATAGGCCATTTGCGGTTCCTTATCTATATAAACGATTTGCGAGACAATCTGAGCAGCCGTCTTCGGTTGTTTGCAGATGACGCTGTCGTTTATTGACTAATAAAGTCATCAGAAGATCAAAACAAACTGCAAAACGATTTACAAAAGATATCTGAATGGTGCGAAAAGTGGCATGACCCTAAACCACGAAAAGTGTGAGGTCATCCACATGAGTGCTAAAAGGACCTCGGTTACACGATAATTCAGTCTAATCTAAAAGCCGTAAATTCAACTAAATTCCGAGGTATTACAGTTACGATCAACTTAAATTGTAAAGAACACACAGAAAATGTTGTGGGGAAGACTAACCAAAGGCTGCATTTTATTGGTAGGACACTTAGAAAATGTAACAGACCTACTAAGGAGACTACCTACACTACGCTTGTCCGTCCTCTTTCAGAATACTGCTGCGCGGTGTGGGATTCTTACCAGGTAGGAGTGACGGAGTACATCGAAAAAGTTCAAAGAAAGGCAGCATGTATTGTAGTATCGCGAAATATGGGAGAGACTGTCACCGAAATGATACAGGATTTGGGCTGGAAATAATTAAAAGAAAAGCGTTTTTCGTTGCGACGGAATCTTCTCACGAAATTCCATTCACCAACTTTCTCCTGCGAATGCGAAAATATTTTGTTGACACCGACGTACATAGGGCGGAACGATCACCACGATAAAATAAGGGAAATCAGAGCTCATACGGAAAGATATAGGTGTTCATTCTTTCCGCGCGCTATACGAGATTGGAATAATAGAGAATTGTGAAGGTGGTTCGATGAATCCTCTGCCAGGCACTTAAATGTGATTTGCAGAGTATCCATGTAGATGTATATGAGACAGCCACCAGAATGCCGCCCAAGTTTTGGGGTAGGATCCGCGGCGTCAGTCCGTCAGGCGGCTGGCTCGTCTACTGTGTAGCGACCGGAGGAGGCCGCTGTGTACTGTACAGAGGCGAAGCACGCAGTGACGCTCCGGATGTGGCGTGCCACTGCGCGTCCCGTGAGAAGCGGAGGGAGGCAAAGGCTGCTGCGGTCGGCTGCTCCCACGGCCAGCCTCGAAATATCGATAACCGCAGAGCAGAGCAGAGCGGCGCAGGGCAGCGCGGCCCGCCGTAAAAAGCCCGGCCCGCCGTGTCCTTGGTGACTCATTCGCCGCTACTTGCTCGCATTCCTCCGCTGCAGCGCGCAGCCTCCCGGCCGGACAGCGCGCAATGCGATGCGATGCGCTGCACTTAACAATGCGCGACCACTGTTCCCACAGTAGTCAACCCCCGTCTTCCTGTAGCGCCACACCGCCAAACGTTTCCTGGCTAGAATGAGATTTTCACTCTGCAGCGGAGTGTGCGCTGAGCAGAAACTTCCTGGCAGATTAAAACTGTGTGCCCGACCGAGACTCGAACTCGGGACCTTTGCCTTTCGCGGGCAAGTGCTCTACCATCTGAGCTATCGAAGCACGACTCACGTCCCGTCCTCACAGCTTTACTTCTGCCAGTATCTCGTCTCCTACCTTCCAAACTTTACAGAAGCTCTCCTGCGAACCTTGCAGAACTAGCACTCCTGAAAGAAAGGATATAGCGGAGACATGGCTTAGCCACAGCCTGGGGGATGTTTCCGGAATGAGATTCTGTAAAATTTGGAAGGTAGGAGACGAGGTACTGGCAGAAGTAAAGCTGTGAGTACCGGGCGTGAGTCGTGCTTGGGTAGCTCAGATGGTAGAGCACTTGGCCGCGAAAGGCAAAGGTCCCGAGTTCGAGTCTCGGTCGGGCACACAGTTTTAATCTGCCAGGAAGTTTCGTTTCCTGGCTAGTTGGACTGGTATTCTGCCGCTCACAACTTGAAAAGTAGTAAGGGGAATGGAACACTACGCTCTGTCGATAAACTCACACATTTATGTGCAAAATTTATACTTTTTCTGCATTTCTCTGAGCTATTTGGACTTATTGATGACTTTTTTAATGGTAAAAAAAAATGGTTCAAATGGCTCTGAGCATTATAGGACTAAATCTGAGCTCATCAGTCCCTTAGAACTTAGAACTACTTAAACATAACTAACATAAGGACATCTCACACATCCATGCCCGAGGCAGGATTGGAACCTGCGACCGTAGCAGTCGCGCGGTTCCGGACTGAAGCGCCTAGAACCGCTCGGCCACCGCGGCCGGCTTAAATGGTCAGCTGACTGTCTAATAATTACAGCTAAAAAGGTGGAGAGTCCCAGAAAACATTAGGATGGTGCTTAAGTTCACAGCATCCTTCCATATGTCAAAGAAACACAGCAGATAAACGTGACAGAGGCCTTAATCGTCAGTAACATACATTCATTCCCTATTTACGAATTTCTTCCAACAGGCGAAATGCCCTCAGCTTTCAAAAAGAATATAATAATTCCAATCCCAAAGAAAGCAGGCGTTGACAGATGTGAAAATCACCGAACTATAAGTTTAACAAGTCACAGCTGCAAAAAACTAACGCGAATTCTTTACAGACGAATGGAAAAGCTGGTAGAAGCCGACCTCGGCGAAGATCAGTTTGGATTCCGTAGAAATGTTGGAACACGTGAGGCAATACTGACCTTACGACTTATCTTAGAAGAAAGATTAAGGCAAGCCAAACCTACATTTCTAGCATTTGTGGACTTAGAGAAAACTTTTGACAATGTTGACTGGAATACTCTCTTTCAAATTCTGAAGGTGGCAGGGGTAAAATACAGGGAACGAAAGGCTATTTACAATTTATACAGAAACCAGATGGCAGTTATAAGAGGCGAGGGGCATGAAAGAGAAGCTGTGGTTGGGAAGGGAGTGAGACAGGGTTGTAGCCTATCCCCGGTGTTATTCAATCTGTATATTGAGCGAGCAGTAAAGGAAACAAAAGAAAAATTCGGAGAAGGAATTGAAATCCATGGAGAAGAAATAAAAACTTTTAGGTTCGCCGATGACATCGTAATTCTGTCAGAGACAGCAAAGGACTTGGAAGAGCAATTGAACGGAATAGACAGTGTCTTGAAAGGAGGATATAAGATGAACATCGACAAAAGCAAGACGAGGATAATGGAATGTACTCGAATTAAGTCGGGTGATGCTGAGGGAATTAGATTAGGAAATGAGACACTTAAAGTAATAGACGAGTTTTGTTATTTGGGGAGCAAAATAACTGATGATGGTCGAAGTAGAGAGGATATAAAATGTAGACTGGCAATGGCAAGGAAAGCGTTTCTGAAGAAGAAATTATTTGTATGGAGTGTAGCCATGTATGGAAGTGAAACATGGACGATAAATAGTTTAGACAAGAAGGGAACAGATGCTTTCGAAATGTGGTGCTAGAGAAGAACGCTGAAGATTAGATGGGTAGATCACATAACTAATGTGGAGGTATTGAATAGAATTGGGGAGATGAGGAGTTTGTGGCACAACTTGACAAGAATAAGGGACCGGTTGGTAGGACATGTTCTGAGGCATGAAGGGATAACTAATTTAGCATTGGTGGGCAGCGTGGAGGGTAAAAATCGTAGGAGGAGACCAAGAGATGAATACACTAAGCAGATTCAGAAGGATGTAGGTTGCAGTAAGTACTGTGAGATGAAGAAGCTTGCACAGGGTAGATTAGCATGGAGAGCTGCATCAAACGAGTCTCAGGACTGAAGACCACAACAATAACAACTCCCAGCGCTAGGATAACTGTCCGATTCGGCGACTGTAGAAATCATGTGGTTTTGAGGTGAAGAACTCATCGAGCCATGTTCGGAGCGCATTTTCATCCGGAAAGGGAGCTCCTTGAAGGATGTTCGATAGAGAGCGGAAAAAGTGAGAATCTGAGGGCGCATGGTCAGGTGAATAAGGTGGGTGCGGAATGCCTTCCCAACCCAACCCCAGTATAGTGCCTTCTGCCAGTCTAGCAGACTGGGGGTGCACCCTGCTGCTGAGTAGCATAACTTCACACAGTCTTCTTGGTAGTTGTTTTTGGGCGGCATCTGCAAGACGTCTCGGTTGTTGACAGTAAATGTCAGCAGTGATGGCCACACCTCGAGGAAGCAATTCGTAGTACACCAATCCGTCGCTGTTCCATCAGATGCATAATATTATCTTTTGAGGATGCGCACAGGGTTTTGTACTGGGAGTTGCCGCTTTGGTTTTGTGCAACCAGTCCATTCTGTTCCTTACGTTAGCATACAGACATCAATACTCGTCCCCAGGAGCGGTACAAGATAGGAATTGTCGGTGTTTTTCGCAAGCCAATTGACGACGGTCAAGCAGATACACGCATATGGCCACCTACGGATTTTTATGATTTTGGCTTAGAGCATACCCATACCTTCCGATTTTCGAACCTTCCTCGTTGCATGCAAATGTCGCACGATGGAGGAATAATGACAGTACATCACATTTGTCAGTTCTTGAGTACACTGACGCGGATCGTTGTGGATTGATGCGTTTAAACGATCTTCATCAAACACCGAAGGTCTTGCTGACGTGGAGTCACTAATGTCAAAACTATCCTGCTTAAAAAGAGAGTACAGTTTGCTTGCCATGCTTTGTCGAGTGGCATTATCCCCATACTCGCCGCAAATGGTTCTGGCCGCCTCCGCAGCTGTCATCCCTCTTTTCAACTCATATGTTCCGATTTCTCCACTTGGCAACCCATTTTCTAGCGTCCACAGCTCCGCTCACTATCTACAAATGACAAAATGGAAACCAAGATAGTAACAGTGAACTACAAATAAAAAATGGCACTCGATAAATAAACGTATAGCAAACGGAATACCAACATTGAAAAGAAAAACGCTACGAACTTAAAACACCAACCCAATAAATTAGGGCGACTATCCTTATTGAAGTGAAGGGCTGGTGTTTCGAATGTATTAACAGTGTCACTTCATGATACGACGTTGAAGTAATTAGCCACTTTGCCACACAGCCCTGCTCCACCGCCGGCCGTAGTGACCGAGCGGTTCTCGGCACTTCAGTCAAGAACCACGCGACCGCTAATGTCGCAGGTTCAAATCCTGCCTCGGGCGTGGATGTGTGTGATGTCCTTAGGTTAGTTAGGTTTAAGTAGTTCTAAGTTCTAGGGGACTGATGACCTCTGAAGTTAAGTCCCCTAGTGCTCAGAGCCATTTGCACCATTTTTTGTACCTCCTCCACTCCATTCTTCCCTCGCCGGCCAAACATCATTGAAGATACTTTCTTCGCATCCTAAATTCGAACGTGCTAACTAGCATTTTCGACCACGGTGCCAGCATCTGGTTATATTTCAAAAGTATTTTTTGAATGACCTACAGTCGCAGTTGAGTGGAACAGTCCCACGAGACTACAAAGTAGTTCACTGGAATGCCCTGCGCAGTAAGTGCGATGTTGGAAACATTTACAGATACCTGTCTCGTTAAAACATTTTTGTTCGAAGAACTGCTATCTCTATTCACGTGGAGTGACACATTTATACGTACTAGTAGACTTGATTGCGGTGAAAACCAGAACACACGCACGCGCGCGGGACAGAGAGAGAGAGAGAGAGAGAGAGAGAGAGAGAGGGGGGGGGGGGTGGGGGTGGGGGGAGATCCCCACTGTAATTAGGACCCTCGTATTGGCTGTAGATTGGAAATCGGATACGTATACTGACGTCTCAGTTAAACAATTCATTTCAACACTCCTCTTCATTAGTAAATCTTGTTGTCGCGGCCGTGGCTAAGTAGCATAGACTGTCGAATCGAAACACACTCACATCTACATGTATACTCCGCAATCCACCATGCTGTGCTGGAAGGAGTGTACTTTGTATAATCATTAGGGTTATTGTCCCCCATTCTGTTCGAGTAATGAGCAAAGGAACAGTATCTGTCCGAACGCAGCAGGATATTCGTACACTCCCTCTCCCTTGGACGCCGATTCTCAGAATTTACTCGACAGGTTTTCCTGGGAACAACTTAGATTTTCTTCCAAAGATTCTTAGTTTTATTGCCCAAGTATTCCTGTAACATTTTCGTAAGAGCTGCACCGACCTGTGACCTAGCAGCGCGTCTCTGAATGTGTGCCTTCTTTACCGTCACGGCTACTTGAAAGGACTCTGAACGGTGGAACAGAACTGTAATATCTGTCGCATTATTGTCTTATATGCAGTTTCCTGTGCAGAACGACCGCACTTTCCCAGTACTTTCTTAAGAAATCCAAGTTTGCCTTTCGCCTCCCCCCAATAGTGATTTTACGTTTTCGTGCCACTTCATAAAGCTTCCTAGCATCACGCTTAGTTGTTTATGTAGTATGTCGTGGTTCAGATGTTCACAACTACCACTACCGGTGTTCCTTCTTATTGTTAGTGGCGTTATTTCACACACGACGGAATAAACTGTTTCCTCTTTCTGTATTAGGGCTTTCTAGATACTACGTTCCAATTCCAGTTCTTCATATGTCGCTGTCGTTCCATCCTTTCCTTCCAGTACTCCCTCACTGTTTGAGTTTTTTTGTCTTTTCCGGCCTCTAAAGGTTGGCTTATTCGTGAAATGAGATAAACAGTCGCATTACGGATTTGAGTTGTGCTCTCGCAAATAGAATTTCAGTTTTAATGTTAATGTAACTTTGCTTGACTTTTATGGTGACTTTCTTTTTAGTGATTTTTTGCGAATCCTCGAAGGAATAATGGCTCTCGAAATTAAAACAATTAAAATGTTATTTTGTTACCTACGATCGACGGCTAAGGAAACATCAGTCGTTGATATGTAAAAGATACAGGTTGCTGGTCTGAAGGGACACATATTATAATACGAGACCTCTAACAATATGTGAGATAACGGCGGTTATCCTTCGTCAGCTGTCTTCGCGCTGACTGCTGCGAAATGTTGCTACATAAATACAAATTGTTTATGACAGAAGCAATTAGGTTCGGTGTACCGTCATACACGGATGCTTTTGATGACTGACGTTATCAGCTAAAAATTGTACAGCGTCTGGTGAGTTACGATAAGGCTTTCCTCTCAAAACTCTGACAGAAGAGAAGAATAATAATCGAAAGTTTTTGCCTTTTGTTGTAGAAATAAAAATTATGTGAAATATTATCTCTTACGCCTGTCACTTGTATACAAATTAATTCTTTGCCGCTGCTCGGCATATTTATTCCGTGAAGTATTTTTCTTTCCCTGTGAAAGACCAATTGCACCTCCCATTCTTAAAAGTTTGTACGTTTTCGAAAATGCAAGCACAGTGTTTACATTTACTTCCACACGAAGGTTGGCGGATTACCGTTCTTTTTGTCGGGTAACACCCCAGCGCGGGTGTCGGTGGCAGCCGTGGTCGGCATTTCCAGCGCTCTGCCGACTCAGCTGGCTCCGTGTCGTTCGCCACCTCACGAGGCTGTGACCTCACATTACAGGGTTTTTCATCTGTGCTGCTACAGGTGACAGGAATGTCCACTTCTGTCAGTAGCGGACACTGCGGCGTCTACAAGACCCTGTCGGTATTCGCATTTCATGGCGTGGACTGTAGCTCCGATATGCATGGTGAAATACAAGGCGAGTCAAAAGTTCTTGGACACGTTCATAAGTCGGAAGATTAAAGGGAAAATTGAAATGTGATGATGGAAACATAAGTCTGACGTGGGGCCCGCAACTTCTGGAGTGAACGTCATTCATGGCCGCCATCTTGAAATCCGCCATTTTGGATTCAAGTAATTTTTTTTAAATGGGAAGGGGGGTGTATGACACATCAAATAACACTCGCTTGAGCTCTGGAATTTCGTGGTGTAATTTGTTTTTGTCTATCTTGTACAGTTTAGAGGTTATTAATGTTCAGAGTCGGGAAATTACCTTCATACCGACTGCTACAACACATGTTCTACGTGTTGTCCATCCCGTGCAATGCACAACTGTAGTCGCCGCAACCACTCTGACTGCACACGGAGGAGTGTGTCTCCTGCAGTTTGGTCGCAGGCGTGTTGTGTGCATTCCTCCAGGTCTCAAATGACGGATGCTCTCAGCATGCACTATCTGCTTACGATGTCCCCATAGATAAAAATCAAGGGGCGTTGAATCCGGGGATCTGGGCGGCCACTCCACGGGACCACGGCGACCAGTCCACTTCCCTGGCAGTTGCTCCTCCAACCATTCACGGACACCAATGCCGTAGTGTGGAGGGGCTCCATCGTGCTGAAATAAGATGGGGAAAATGCCGTCGGCGTTCAGTGTGGAAGGGAACACAAGGTCCTGCAGCAGCATCAGATACTGTGGTGCAGTTAAGGTGTTGTAAATGAAAAATGGCCCACTGATGCGGGTGTCCCATATGTCACACCACACCATCACCTTCGCTGGACTATGTTCTCGAATTTGGGCAACCCAGTTCGGACTTGCGTCACTCCAGTATCGACAATTATGTCGATTAACCTCCCCGTTCAGAGTGAAACACGCCTCGTCGCTGAACAGCATGCCCTTGGCAAACGAAGGATCCACTTCGTGTTGTTCAGCAACCCACAGACAGAACTCCAACCGGCGATCAGGGTCATCCTCGTTAAGTCGATGTTGCATCTGCAGCTTGTAAGGATGGCACTTATTGGTGTGCAGTATCCGGACAGCGGAGGTTTGGCTTATTCCATATGCTGGGGCCACATGACGGGCACTTCGTTTAGGACTTTTCACAAACGACGCAACGACCGCATTTGCAGTTTCCTCATTGGTGGCAATCCTTGGTCGCCCACTACGTGCCCTGCCGTGAACAGAGCCCGTCTCCCGGAATTTGGTGATCACGTGAGCCAGCGCGCTGTGCGATACCGCTTCTCTGTCTGGGTGCCGCCTGTTGTAGTCAGCTGCTGTTGTTCGGTAGCTGCCTTCCCTTGATATAAGGATGATTTCGATCTTCTGTTCAAGTGTCAGACCCATTTTAGATCACATTGGACAAAGAGAGACATGAGTCGGTATCAAACTAACTTTGAACATTAATAACTTCTAAACTGTACAAGATAGACAAAAACAAATTACATCACTCAATTCTAGAGCTGAAGCGATTGTTATTTCGTGTGTCATACACCCCCCTTTGCCCGCATCTCGTGGTCGTGCGGTAGCGTTCTCGCTTCCCACGCCCGGGTTCCCGGGTTCGATTCCCGGCGGGGTCAGGGATTTTCTCTGCCTCGTGATGGCTGGGTGTTGTGTGCTGTCCTTAGGTTAGTTAGGTTTAAGTAGTTCTAAGTTCTAGGGGACTGATGACCATAGATGTTAAGTCCCATAGTGCTCAGAGCCATTTGAACCATTTGAACACCCCCCTTCCCATTTTAAAAAAAGACTTGAATCCAAATTGGCGGATTTCAAGATGGCGGCCATGAATGACATTCACTCCAAAAGTTGCGGCCCCAAGTCAAACCTATGATCCCATCATCACATTTCAATTTTTCCTTTAATCTGCCAACTTATGAAAGTGTCCAAGGACTTCTGACTCGCCCTGCATATTTTTGTCGTCAGAGTAGTACCATATATACTTTTCGCAGCTAGACAGGATAACGACTGCTCACATTTCGTTCGGTACAGTAGTACCTAGCAATGTGGCTAAGGCAGTGTTCAGACACGGAGGACAGCGGTTGAAATCCCATTTCGACCTTCCAGAAAGTTTTCGGAGATTCTCTAAAATCGGCAAAGGCAAATACTCGTATGGTTCCCATGAAGAGAGACGGTCGAAAACCTTCCTCATCTTTCTTTAATCCGGGCATCTGCCGCGTCTCTAACGACCTCGTGGTAGGCTGGATGTTAGTCTGTAATGCGCAAAATACGAACTTTCCCCGTCGGGACTATATCATTTCGAGCAGTTTATTTGTTGGAGGAACGCAACTCTTTGTCTCTGATTCCAGGGGGTGGGTATTTTGAGTTCTAAGAATATCCGATCTACATCGCAGTTTTGTCGTTCCCTGTCGTCCGCTTTCCATCGACCCACAGTGGAAGACCGCCGCGCAAGTTCTCTAGCACCGGCAGCCAGGTACAAATCAGTTTCACTCCCTCCTCCTTCCGATTAAAGTTATTATTTCCTTTAATAATCGTTATCGGCTTTCTGTACAGCCTATAGTAGTATCTGCTCCTGACAGCCTAGATCTGAGTGTTACCAAATCCATTCTGATGGTCTTTGGGGTGCGTAACGTGTTCTTCAGCTGCTCTCTCCCTTGCGGGAGGTTCCGCTATGTTCTTATAGTGGTTTTTTCTATCGTTTTTTTTTTTGTGCTTCTCCCCTTCCCATATACTTTACTACGACTACACGGTATCCCGTAAATTCTGCTTTTTCTTCCAACAGCTTGCGAACATCCTGTATCTTTTGATCAGTTTGTAAACTACGCGATAATTCGGTTCTTGAAGATCTTTGCTACGTGTTCGTTGACGTCTTTGATCAACGCTAGGCAAACCTTAGATTTCTCAGATGGCTATACGTCACTGTGATCTTTATGTTACGTGACGGTAACGGCCCGAGTGCGCGGGATTCCTGCCATCTTCTTACTAGATGACTAGCACAGCAAGAAAATGTAACCTGGCGTCTACTTCTCCTGCGACATAGTATCTCTCTGCCAAGTCTCCACACAAACGCATTTCCCTGTATAACGCAATCAGATGTTTGCCTGTTGTAGCCGCGCGGTTTGAGGCGTCATGCACGGACTGCGCATCTCCTCCCGTCGGAGGTTCGGGTGCTCCCTAGGGCATGGGTGTGGATGTGATGTTCTTAACATAACTTGGTTTAAGTAGTGTGTAAGTCTAGGGACTGATGACCTAAGCAGTTTGGTCCCTTAGGAATTCACACACATTTGAACATTTTGCCTGTTGTTCGATATTTTCCACGAAAAATTTTGTTACAGCCGTGTCAGAGCGGCTTCCGATGGACACGCCACCCGTCCGTTCGTGAAACTTGCCAGTCCATTCCAAGTACGCGGTCGTGAGACAGTATTTAAACACGTCTCCAACAACGGCAGCAAAAATTGGCTTCAACTGTTGCAATACCTCCATAATTCGAGCCACAGTAAATAGCAATACCGTATGCAAGATCACTAGAATGTCCTCTGGTGAAATCTTCATGCCATATCATTTTCTGACAGATTTTGCAGACTTCTTGATGTAAGAGTCCAATCGGCCTGTATGCAGGTAAGCGGCAAACCCAAGGGCATTCACTACACGTCTCATAGAACGTTTGCTACGTGAATATTTGGCATTACACATAGCTTCGGTGGTAGTCTTAAGAGTACCCCCGATAATAAAAGTAATGACTGATTTTTCACCAAAATGATACCAGCCCCGCTTTACCAAAATCTGTCTCCAATATGTTGCCTTTCGGTGACCGACGAATTGTACTTTGGCTGTAATTTCAGTGTCTGAAAATATTCCATCCATTAACTGAAAGTGGTTTTAGAACCCAGGCATTTATTGCAGTCAGGGAAATAGTGGCTATCAGAATTCATTGCTGCTGCCAGATGATGAACTGCTGTCAGTGGATGTAGGTTACCGCAAAAGATCCTGAGCAGAAGAGTGAAATTGGTCCGCTCTTGGTAAGCTAAATAAGTTCTGTGAATGAAGCTTCTAGTCCGTCTGAAAGAGAGGATACATTCAGTAGGTGTTAAGACTTCGGCTCTGTGACAGTGAGACATGAATTTTAACGCGAAAGCATCGAAAAATTTAGATACATGTCGGGAATTACTAGGAGAGGAAACAAATCGACAGGAGAACAGAGTGGCGTAAGAAACTTAATAATGAAAATGAAAGGGAGGTGGGCGGTTCGTGTGGCCAGATGGGTGGATGGCAGAAGGATCATCACAGGAAGGTCAGTGTTTGATTCCCGGAAGTTTTTTTTAAAAGCGCAGAGACTGGTCTCAGCGTCAGTAAATTATGCGGCAGTTACGTGAGTGCTAATAGCTGAGTTCTAGTAGAAGGGTGACACATGGCAGGTCATGGTGGTGATCTATTAAATATGTAGTCTACCGACATAGTGATGGTGGAATTTTTTAAAATAGAGTGGTGAGTAAGCCATGTGAAAACCCTTTTTGTTTTATTTTTACGTCTCAGCTGTGCCGAACGAGGCTCGAACACGGAACCTTTCATAAGCTGTCCGAGCACGACTTGCGACCGCCCGCAGCCCACTCTCCGCTGCACGCGCAAAGATGCATTCTGGGAACAGACCTGTAGATTGTGACTAAGGCAGTTCTCCGCAATATCGTTTCTTACTTGTCCCGAGAGCAGGAGAATTCTGCGAAGTTGGTGAGGTAGGAGGTGTGAGGCATTGGCGGTGAAGCTGTGAGAGCGGGACGCAGGTCTTGCTCTGACAGCTCAGTCGGTAGCACAAAGGTTCCGGGTTTGAGTCTCGGGCCGAACCATTCGATAGCTCATGAAAAGGCGAAAACAGCGATAGACGACAGAGGGATAGAGAAACAATTAAAGTCGCTCAAAAGAGGAAAGGCCGCTGGACCTGATGGGATACCAGTTCGATTTTACACAGAGTACGCGAAGGAACTTGCCCCCCTTCTTGCATCGGTGTACCGTAGGTCTCTAGAAGAGCGTAGCATTCCAAAGGATTGGAAAAGGGCACAGGTCATCCCCGTTTTCAAGAAGGGACGTCGAAAAGATGTGCAGAACTATAGACCTATATCACTAACGTCGATCAGTTGTGAAATTTTGGAACACGTATTATGTTCGAGTACAATGACTTTTCTGGAGACTAGAAATCTACTCTGTAGGAATCAGCATGGGTTTCGAAAAAGACGGTCGTGTGAAAGCCAGCTCGCGTTATTCGTCCACGAGACGCAGAGGGCCATAGACACGGGTTCACAGGTAGATGCCGTGTTTCTTGACTTCCGCAAGGCGTTCGATACAGTTAGTTTAATGAGCAAAGTAAGAGCGTATGGACTATCAGACCAATTGTGTGATTGGATTGAATACTTCCTAGATAGCAGAACGCAGCATGTCATTCTCAATGGAGAGAAGTTTTCGCAGTAAGAGTGATTTCAGGTGTGCCGCAGGGGAGTGTCGTAAGACCGTTGCTATTCACAATATTCATAGGTGACCTTGTGGATGACATCGGAAGTTCACTAAAGCTTTTTGCGGATGATGCTGTGGTATATCGAGAGGTTGTAACACTGGAAAATTGTACTGAAATGCAGGAGGATCTGCAGCGAATTGACGCATGGTGCAGGGAATGGCAATTGAATCTCAGTGTAGACAAGTGTAATGTGCTGCGAATACATAGAAAGTAAGATCCCTTACCATTTAGCTACAATATAGCAGGTCAGCAACTGAAAGCAGTTAATTCCATAAATTATCTGGGGGTAGGCATTAGGAGTGATTTAAAATGGAATGACCATATAAAGTTGATCGTTGGTAAAGCAGATGCCAGACTTAGATTCATTGGAAGAATCCTAAAGAAATGCAATCCGAAAACAAAGGAAGTACGTTACAGTACGCTTGTTCGCCCACTGCTTGAATACTGCTCAGCAGTGTGGGATCCGTACCAGATAGGGTTGATAGAAGAGATAGAGAAGATTCAACGGAGAGCAGCGCGCTTCGGTACAGGATCATTTAGTAATCGCGAAAGCGTTACGGAGATGACAGATAAACTCCAGTGGAAGACTCTGCAGGAGAAACGCTCAGTAGCTCGGTACGAGCTTTTGTTGAAGTTTCGAGAACATACCTTCACCAAGGAGTCAAGCAGTATATTGCTCCCTCCTACGTATATCTCGCGAAGAGACCTTGAGGTTAAAATCAGAGAGATTAGGGCCCACACAGAGGCTTACCGACAATCTTTCTTTTCACGAACAATACGATACTGGAATAGAGGGGAGAACCGGTAGAGGTACTCAAAGTACCCTCCGCCACACACGGTCAGGTGGCTTGCGGAGTATGGTTGTAGATTTAGATGTAGATATGATGATAGTATTTGAGAACTGTGGTGAAATTGGTAATGTAAATGTAGATAAGCGGGGCTGTCGTGACATGCTGTGTTGTTACATGCAACGTGTATATTAAACACGAGTAGATACACATATTTTGAAGTGTTTCCTCAATCAACTTTTGATTCGTCAAATGTTAACGTATTGTTCCATTACAAAAATCGTATTCCGCACTCTGTTGTAGACAGTACGGTCAAGAGGAAATGCTCCCTGTCCCAGCAGGCTCGACATACGTACGCTCTCGCTGCTTGTATCGACGCAGTCTGGCATGGGAGCACCGCCTGGCGATGTTCACACCCCAATTGTCGATTCTGGCCTCCTTGTCTAACGTTTTTAGATTGTTTCTCGGGTACTATTGAGAAAAGTTTCAAAGCAAGCATTAATTACCGCTGTTTCACTGTACTCGTCTTTCAAGATGTTGTACCGGTCCATTAAAAATAAAAAGGCTTGCTTAAATATCTCGGTTCGTGCACAAGAGTTAAGATTTTTAAGCCTATTGCAAAATTGCGTGACCTACTGCATACTGTAATATGCCGTAAACCTCGTTTCGAGAACTGGAACTATTCATTGAATGGAAGCTATGTCACTCGACTATCGGTATAGCACTGTGGCCCTAGTATAGGCGGCTGTAGGATGTGTTTAGTTAGTCCGTGAAAACCGCTGGAAACGTACAGAGCTTCGTAACCGCGTCAGTTCGGTCTTGAAAGCTAGCGTTTTGAAACTGGCCTTCTCGTGGTAAATTAGAACATTAATAAAAATGATGCTGATTAGTCGTCGAACATTCAGCTGTAATTTTTAATTTGCCAGGATAGAACATTTAAAATAAACGAAAAAATTTATAATCGCTGTTAAAACTGGCATTTCAGTATCGTAAGTGGATTGCGTTAAATAAATCGGCGTTTTTCTTGCTGCTTCTGCCTGTGTAGAACACTCAACAATGCGATCACGTGACATGAAATGAAGGGTCCGGTGACCATCAGAACACTTGCTGCGTACCGGGTTAATGCAGGCTGCTCGGAGTGCCCTATAATCAGACGGTATTACAGGCCACGGCGTACTTGTTTTCTTTGCAAGCTGTTTTCCTCGCAATCGGGCAGTATTAATAAATCAGCCACTGACACCAGCATTACCTTCAGCTGTGTGTATGCGACACGTCATGTCACCGCATGCAACCTGACCCACACTTTTTAAAAGTGTTCAGTAGTGGGAATGGTCTGCCAATTTTGTTACGAAGTGGGATGAACGGTGACAGACTGCGGCCACCGTTCTTGTGTTCAAGTTGCGGACTTTCTATTTTGAAGAAATGTCTCGTCGGTAAAAGAGGACCAACACATCTGCAAGTGTTGTATGATCCCAAACGCTAATAGCTTCTGCAAATTCCACCAGTACGTGTTTATTTTGTAGTACACGATTTCTGCACAGCAGCCGCCTTCGACCGCTTCTGTCGTTTGTATAAGACGTCCCCTCCCCTCCCCACCCCACCCCTCTGTTCTGGGAAGAGTACTGCCTTTCTGGAATCGCGTAGACGCTAATTGTTCGTGCTATTCGTTTTGTGTTTGGTACGTATTTTCTTCGCATGTAATGAAAGGTACTTTGCCTTCGTTTCCTAAAAAATATATATTCTAGCTAGCACGCAGTACTTCATACTGTTAATTCTGTAATTTGAACGTTTCTGCTACATCGGTTGCCACAAGACGGAACCGACTATGTCCTATAGCTTTAGGTCCACATTCATCGTCTAACGCCTAGCGATGTACAATAAATTATAACTTAAATATTGTTTGTTTATTGATTTCTCTTTTTTCTGATGGAATGGCATGGCATGAAGAAGTTTATTTAGCCATTGTATTCGACGCAGTTGTATGAGGTTCTTCTATGCACCCCCTTGCAATTTGGCCAAGCTGAGACATGTCTTTCCTTTCCTGTAAGACCTACTTTCAAGATAAGGTGACAATGTGAGATATTCTGGTACAGTAAGGCGGATCATTTGTCATACTTCGTCTCCCCAATTGGGCTAAATTTTCAATATATTCTCCCCCCCCCCCCCCCCGCCCATTTTCTCTCTCGTATTCTATATGGTTTGTTCATACAGTGCAAGTATAATAGCTACATATTTCAGTTAATATTAGTTCAATTTCCTGTCGCTGGCTAATTTATATATACAGGGTGAGTCACTAACAATTGCCGCCAAGAATATCTCCGAAAGTGTGATAGTAGCTGAAAAGTTTATGGGACAACGGTAGCCATAATATGACGTTGTTTTTTTTTTGTTGCTGGGTGGGGTCGCGTCAGAGATATGGTCAGCTTTTTTTTATTTTTTATTTTTATTCATAGTATTTTCTGATAGCTACTATCGAGACGAATCCAATGATGTACAGCAGTAAGCTCTCTGAAGGTCAACGAAGGTCAAAAAGGTGGTATGATGTCTATTTACAGAAGGTGTTCGAAGTGATGACCATTGGTATCAATGCAGTGTTGCAATCTTCTTATCATGGATTGAGCGGTATTCCTTATCACTTCGGCACTTATCGATGCACATACTCTGACAGTTCTTTCTACTATATCGTGCAGGTAGTAAATATTCGCCGAATACGGCGTATCCGTCTGTTTCGCAATACAACACTAATAGGAACTGCAAGACTAGTATCGTCGAATCAAGCGAATGTGAATGATGTATTCCTTCGAAGAACAAGCCGATATGCTTCTCATTTACGTAGAATGCCAACGAAATTGCGTGAGAGCTAGAGACGTATACGGTGAAAGATAGCCTCAACATACTCACCCTACACGTCGTACATTTAAATGTGTGTATGACAAATTGAGAACAACTCGATCTTTAACGCATCGAAAACATATCCGACAAGTTACTAACGAGGAAACGGGAATTGGTAGTCTTGCCATTGTGGTTGAGATTCTTGTGTTGGTCCGCGTCAAATTGCAAGGGAATCTGGCCTGAGCCAGAACAGTGTTCGTGTTCTGCATCGCCATAGAATCATCCTTACCACATCACTCTCCTCCAAGGGTTATCTGTTACGGACTGCACGCGTCGCATTGAATTCTGCCGATGGGCTCAACTTCAGATTCAGAGGGATGACACATTTATTAATTTGATTTTATTTACCGACGAGGCTACATTCGCGGACCGTGGAAGTGTTAATTTGCATAAAATGCATTATTGGACAACGGAAAATCCATGTTGGTTGCGGCAAGTTGCACACTATAAACCGTGGTCGGTGAATGTATGGTGTGGGATTCTTGAGGACACAAATGTAGGCCCCTATTTCATCGAAGGAAATCTTAATGGTATGAAGTACACCACATTACTACAAGAAACATTAGGTCTGTTACTGGAAGAAATACCTTCAGGAACAAGGAACAGAATTTGGTATCAACACGATGGGTGTTCGGCACATTTTTCGCTGATCGCTAGAAATGAATTGCAGAGATAATACACAAATCGTTGGATTGGACGCGGAGGAGATGTGTCGTTCGCCAGTCTTGACGCCTCTGGATTTTTTTTGGTGGGGATTCGTAAAAGACATTGTTTATAAAGACGTTGCAACTACACCTGACGATATGCGAGAGAGAATTGGCAGAGCTTGTGTTTCAATAAATGCCGCAGTGATAAGGAATACTACTCAATCCATGATAAGAATAGTGCAGCACTGCATTGATACCAATGGTCATCACTTCGAACACCCAATGTAAATGGATGTTCATGCCGTCTTTGTGACCTTCGTTGACCCTCAAAAACCTTGCTGTTACACATAATTCTATTCCTCTCGATAGCTGCTATCAGGAAATAAGTACCAAACTATAACATCCCATAAAAAAAGTTGACCTTCATATCTCTGAAGTGACCCCACCTAGTAACAAAAAACCACCGTCATATTATGGCTCCCGTTGTCCCATCCAACTTTTGTCCCACAAACTTTTGAGGTCCTATCATACTTTCGGAGTTATTCATGGTGGCAACTGTTAGTGACTCACCCAATAAACAGAAACTTAAATGAAAGTGCTCAAAAACTAAATTTTGCCACTTTGACAAAATGTAAAAAAGTTACATTTTTTGACGAAATGTAGCGATCTTGCTAATTGTAGCAATTAGATTTGTACAGAATTTTGTACTGTTTTAAAAAGGAAATAGACGTCAGAGCACTGGGACAAAAGAAACTGATATGTTGTGATAGAACTGAAAAAGAAAGAAATTTTCGAAGTTTTTTTAGTACATTTAAGGCAACATAAATTTTGTTGACAAAAGTCGGTTTTTGAACCTTTCCAATCATATGAACGAATTACAAAAATGAAATCGTCTGCACCACCTTTTGCGTATTAGACTGGACTACTAACCGCAAATAATCTTGCCACAGGTCGGCTTTTACCAGGCGTTTCATGTTCTTGTATACAGGGTGGAGATAAATTGTGCCACGAAATTTTAACCCTGGATAGCTGATGTAGTTGGAACGAAAAGCATTAATGTTATGTAGGTCGACAACGCACAGTTTTAAACTACGGGAACGTGGCCGCGGGATTTCCCTGTTGCCGGATGCTCTGGACAAGGCATGACCGCGAATACTTTAGCCTGCCGGAGATGGCGGTGTATTCGAGGCGGCCCGCACGTTCGGTGGTAGCGTGCCAGCCTTCCACTCTGGGGGCGAATCGGCCGGGATCCCGACACGTCCATTGTAGTTTCGTAATAAGACGTACCGGCTCAAATGGTGCAGTTGGCTCTGAGCACTATGGGACTTAACATCTTAGGTCATCAGTCTCCATGAACTTAGAACTACTTAAAACTTACTAACCTAAGGACATCACATACATCCATGCCCGAGGCAGGATTCGAACCTGCGACCGTAGCGGTCACGCGGTTCCAGACTGTAGCGCCTAGAACCGCTCGGCCACCTCGGCCGGCAAGACGTACCGGGAACAGACCCACAACAGCTGTTAGTCCACGTACAGAAAGTATTTTACAAATTGTGTCGGCCTTGAAAGGGGCCTTCTTTATAGCTGAGACTTTGTTTACTTAAAGTCGCTGCTCGAACTGGCGACTCTCTGACGGAACACAAGCTTCGAAACGAGGAAACGTCATCTACTGCACGTGGCCCGTTTCGACCTACGCCGTTCAGTACTCTGTCAAAAATATTTTCGCAGTAGAGCATTAGGACAGTCCCAGTACAAGACAAATGCAGTGTCCAAAACGGAGACTGCGTAATGACGACAGACGTGTAACCACACCAGTCGTACTGAACAGTGGCGAAAGCGCGAAACCCGTCTTGGCGCGAGGACAGTCTCGGCGATTCCGCGCGGCACGTGGTGGGCCGCGGTGTGCCCGCGCTCGCCAGCCCGCTGCGAATGTGGCGCCGAGCTGAGCTGTGGCGTCGCGCCGCGCTGGCCAGGTGCGCGGCCTTCTGGGCGCGTAATTTGCTGCTCGCCCGTCATTCGCTTCTTTTGTGTGGTTTACGCCGGAAAGCGAGAGTGAGAGTGAGCGGCCGTGTTTAGTTTTTCCCGGCGAGTTATTAGCTGCGCGCGGCGGCTTGTAAGGGCGCATCTCGGTACAGTCGGCTCCGCTCGCGCGGGTCCCGGCGCCTGCCCGGCCTCAGGACAGCCGGGCTCACCCGCAGGCTCACACACCACGTCCACTCGCTGACACACAGGGGGCTGGTCCAAATGGCTCTGAGCACTATGCGACTTAACTTCTGAGGTCATCAGTCGCCTAGAACTTAGAACTAATTAAACCTAACTGACCTAAGGACATGACACACATCCATGCCCGAGGCAGGATTCGAACCTGCGACCGTAGCGGTCGCTCGGCTCCAGACTGTAGCGCCTAGAACAGCACGGCCACTCCGCCGGCCACACAGAAGGAGCTGGCGGATTGTCTGTCCTCTTGGAGAGGCCCGGTGAACATTCTGAGCGACAGTTACACGGTGTACTGTTGCTCTTCTCAGTTTGGTCCGTTTCTACGAAGTCGTATATGAAGTTGTTACTACTTCTTCGTGTTCAGCGATAACTAGGTGAAAGCGTCTTATATTATGGCAATACATGTAGACATTATTTAAAGCAAGCAGGATATGATTACTATGATAATGTAAAAAATATATGCAGGGTAATTATAAAGTCTATGAAATACTTTCAAAAAAATCTGTAAAATGGTCGCGAACAACGTGATGATACAGTATGTGAAGCACACTCTCCTAAAGCTTTTTACAATGTTTATGTATGTTGTGTATGTCCGGGATCTGTTGGTAGGGCATATTCTGCGGCATCAAGGGATCACCAATTTAGTATTGGAGGGCAGCGTGGAGGGTAAAAATCGTAGAGGGAGACCAAGAGAGAAATACACTAAACAGATCAGAAGGATGTAGGCTGCAGTAGGTACTGGCAGATGAAGAAGCCTGCACAGGATAGAGTAGCATGGAGAGCTGCATCAAACCAGTCTCTGGGCTGACAACAACAACATCATATCCGCTTTTAGTCAGACAGAGCCCACCTAATCGGTAATTCAATTCTACCCATGTCCGACCTAACGTACCAGGAGTGGCGCTAGGAACAACAGCTGCGACGCGGTGTCTAAAGTCTCCGAGGTTTTCTGGTAGAGGTGGAAAGTAAACCTCATCTTGAAGTAACCTCACAAGACACCGAGCGCGGCGACCGTGTTGGTCACTCAAGTAGCGCCAGGTCAGCCGCCGCAGCACGGCCTGTTCAGCTACGTGGCATTCTAGTAATCTTGTACACTGGTGACTGAGGGATGTTTGATTCTGCACCGGCTCGGCAGGTAGATTTTGTGGGACTTTGCGACGTCGGTTCCTCACACCGTCCAATGTCTGTTCTGACACGACCGGTCGACCCGTACGTTTGGCATCGCGCAACCAACCACAACTCCACATATTTCTTGAACGACTTTACTAGGCTGTCGTAAACTAGCAGTGTCTTTTGAAACTTGCCACGGAGAACACGTTGCACTCTAACTACCGATTCGCCGTGGACAAATTCTAGCAAACAGTATGCTTACTCTGGCTGGTTCGCCGCTATTTCCAGAAAGTGTGGTCAGTGGTAGCCATGTTGTCGGCTCTCCATACTAGCTTGCCGACACAATGTAAACAAAAAAGAGAATTTTTCCTTCCACGTACTATATCATTTATTATGTTATGCTAGTCATTAACCTATACAACTTTTGCAAATGTTTCCTGTACTTCATTATTACCTGTATATGAGAATGGTGTGTTTTGTGTCGCCGGTTATCTGATTAGTTTCATGCTGCCTGCCACGATTTCCACTTCTGTGCCAACTACTTCGTCTCAGAGTAGCACCAACAGTAAACGTCCACAATTATTCATTGTATGTACTCAGCTCTACAGTTTCTGCCCTCCATACCTGTTGACTTGAGACATGCCCTATTATTTCGCATTCAGTGTTCACCACGTAGTCCCTTCATCGTTGACTCTTCGCAGAACCTCCTTATTTCTTATTAGTCCACTTAATTTTCAGAATCTTTCTCTAATACTCCATCTCAGACGCTTCCATTCTCTTTCTTTCCAGCTTTCTCACAGTAGATGATGCATTTCCATACAAGGATCCGGACATACAGTCGCAGAAATTTCTTCCTCGGATTGGCACATATATTTGATACCACTAGACATCTGTTAGCGAGGAATGCCCTCTTTCGCACTGGTCGTTACTTTCGTATGTTTTCCATACTTTGTCAGGTGTTTTGAAGGTAGCAAAATTCCTTCAATTTCGTCTACTGTGTTTTCCGCAGTTTTTATAAGTTGATCGTTAGTCGTCAGTATTTTCATCTACCTTTGATTTACTGTCACTCCATATTTTGCGGTGAGTAGACCGTTAATTTCATTCACCAGCTCCTGAATTCTTCCTCATTTTCATTGAAGACACTCTGAAGTTTTATCTCACTCCTGACATTCCTGTTATTTCCTGCGTTGTTTATTTGTTACGCAGTCTGTGTAGTAGATAAGAAACGGCGCAACCCTGCCGTACGCCCTTTTAATCATGGCACTTCTCTCTTGACCTTCAATTCTTATTGTTCCCTCAAGGTTCTGGTACACGTTGTGTATTTCCCATGTTTCCTCATAATGTGAGCAGCATAGCGATCCACATCTTGCTTTCTTAATATTGCACAAGTTTCGATCTACATCTACACGGATACTCCGCAAATCACTCTTAATCGTATACATTCCTTAGGTACATATTTTCTACAACATCTAGGTTGGTGTCCTTGTGGTCGCTGCTAACTTGCTATTTTGATGTACATAGTGAAACGTACGAAACATTAACTTTGTTTTGGATTTTAGTGAGAACTACATAAACATGGTAACAGCGGCGGCCGGATGCAGGTCAAACCTGACATGGTGCTTGAAGACGGAGAACCAGTCGTGTAAATTTAATAAATTAAATTCCAATTGGTCAATTGTTTAGATTTTATATTATGTAGGTGAATGGTGCCAAGGGAGGTGGCGCAGTGGCTAGCACACTGGACTCGCATTCGCATTCGGGAGGACGACGGTTCACACACACGCCCGGCCATCCCGTCTGCCAACGGCCTTGCCGCAGTGGTAACACCTGTTCCCGTCAGATCACCGAAGTTAAGCGCTGTCGGGCTGGGCTAGCATTTGGATGGGCGGCCCTCCGGTCTGACGAGCGCTGTTGGCAAGCGGTATGCAGTCAGCCCTTGTGAGACAAATTGAGGAGCTACTTGACTGAGAAGTAGTGGCTCCGGTCTCGTAGTCTGATACACGGCCGGGTGAGCGTTGTGCTGACCACGTGCCACTCCACATCCGTATCCAGTGACGCCTGTGTGCTGCGGATGACACGGCGGCCGGCCGGTACCGTTGGTCCTTTCAAGGCCTGTTCGGACATTTGGGGGGAGGGAGAGAGAGAGAGAGAGAGAGAGAGAGAGAGAGAGAGAGAGAGAGGTAGAGGTGAATGGTGCATATTCCATTAAGATTATAGGCAGAGCATAAGTTCTTTTTTCGCATGTACGTTATTAGCAGCCATTGTAGAACCCTGAGGACGTAGTAACGCTAACAAATGAAATAACTGCTCAAAAATACTCTGGCCGTTGGTGATAACTGACAAAATAACACAGCTCAGAAAAGGCGAATATCCGTCGGAAACGCTAACATCACTTGGAGTAAACCGAGCGTGGTGGCGCACCGCCGAAGGAACGGGATTACTTATTCCAGAGGACCGGGGCTGCGACCGCGCGGTCTTTCTTTTGCAGGTTGTCCACGGTCACCCAAAAATTTCGGCAAACGCTTGTACGATTCGTTCAACATGGTCTTCTGTACCATCCTCTCAGCTGATTCTCCGGTGCCAATTACATAAACATCGACACAACGATAAGTTTTAATCTTTTTCGTGGGTGAGATAAATGTTTATATCTTCTACCGTAACTAATTGCCATGAGCTAATGTTACGTATCTGGTTTTTACGTTTTGAACAGGTATGAAATATTGAGAACCTTACGAAGCAGAGCGCATCTAGCGATTGAGGCTTTTTTCGTTTTTCGGCTAATCATTTCGGGTGAATGCGAGACTGCTTTTTGAGTTAAACTACGACCGGTTCCTTCGTCCAATTTTTTTCCAGGCGGATGGGCTACAATGAACATGGTTAAAGCGCAACAAACTTTAAAGAATAAAGAAATTGTCTATTGCAGTGCCGCGTTTCGAATTAATATTTCTGTTAATTTATTGTAATTATATATTCCTGCCATCCTTGTGGGTTATCGTAGTTATAAATTGTTTCCTCTTTCTCCAGAAATTTGCGTTTCTTTCCCTTCGATGATGCGTCGGATGTGTTGTATTCGCACACACATTAGAGGAAATTCTGGTAGTCATATTGAGAACACTACTTCCTCTGTTGCAAGTCTATAAATGAATCTCCTGTGCGGGTATACGAGGCAATGGGGCTTTTGGTAACAGTTGTTGGCGCCTGCCAGACTGTAATTTCTAGGAAAGAAAACTTCATTTATAGAATTCCTCAAAAAATTCGTAGTGACGTTAGCAACAACACGGACAGCACAAATCGGTAGAATTTTCATCGTTCGCTAGCCGCAGAAGACGAGTGATCATTGTTGCGTCGGCAGTTTCCCATATTTCCTTTCACACCTTTTCTCCCCATCCATCGTCTCCCCCTTCCATTTTCCGCTCTTTTCCTGTACTTTCTTCTAAACCCTTCCTCCTTTCCCCCATTGTAATCTTGTTCATTATAAATTTTTCCACAATAAATTGTACGACCTTACCTTACCCTACCAGCCTCCATGGCAGGGATAGCTGACGCACACACGTGCAATGCCGGTCGACAGGGAAGCAAGCGGGTTCGAATCCTGCTGGTAGAAGATTTTCACTACCAGTATTTGGCAGGAAGGGAAGAGAAGTGGCGGCGTAAACTTTCTGAATACCAGCCTTTGTGCCAGTGTTCAAATGGCTCTGAGCACTATGGAACTTAACTTCTGAGGTCATCAGTCCCCCAGAAGTTAGAACTACTTAAACCTAACTAACCTAAGGACGTTACACACATGCGTGCCCGAGGCAGGATTCGAACCTGCGACCGTAGCGGTCGCGCGGTTCAACACTGCAGCGCCTAGAACCGCTCGGCCACCCCGGCTGGCTGTGCCAGTGTCTCGGATTAAATGCCAAAACACTTCAGAGTCTCTCATGAAGCGAGAGCATGTGACGATGGTCATTCATGTGTCGGATGGGGACATTCAGTTCAGCCATCCGGCTCTGCTGATGCTGTTGGGGACGAGTCCGGTTTATATCGGCATCGGGCTTAACCTCCCTTGTCCCATAACAACACAAACTAAACGCTAAACTCTTCACGCAGTCATTACACTCAGATACAGATACGCACTTGACATTTCAACACAGGTCGCAGGAAGACAACAGCAGACAACATACACGGTATAAGGACCTTCCATAGAACGGGGAAGCAGGATTTGTTTTGTAAATAAAACGGCGTTTTCTTACTGTAAGTGTAATTTATTTTCGCAGACGCGTTTCGCCTGTTTTTTACTTTTTGGCATTTTCAGTGAGATCCAGAACGATACAGTTTTGTTATTTTTAGATCATCAGATAGTTCACGTCGCGCTTTTTTTATGTGAATGAGTAATTACTTACTGTTCTTCGGCATCTGCGTTTGCTCTCATCTGGTCTGGAGGTCCCTCTACCACTTCATTTCCGGAATGCAAAATTGTTCTTGTTACTCTGACTTTGTTACCGTACACGTAAGTCGGGATAAATCGCGGAGCCAAGTATTTCAGACACGTAATCTAAGTTTCCTTGCCATCACACGATGGCAACGTGTCTAGCGTTGCGGCCTAACACTTATGCGCCTCGTGTTCGAAACCAGATTATTATTTTTGTTTTTGTTTTTCATTTATCTACCCATGTTCGTAGAAGATACTGCACGAATGTTTTCCAATGTATACTGAAATCACTTTGTCCTTGTTCGTCTGCTAATTGTGTACCTCGTGAATGAGACAAAAAAGAAAAAAACAATAAATGAAAGGAAAAGCTATTTGAAATTGTTTCCAATGACATACCTATAGTGTATCTTCATTCGTAATCAGTTGCAAGCGCCAGTTTGTGGAAAAGTGATACGTTATGCGTGGTTTGCCGCGAAATTATTGCCACCGCGTGCAGTCTTCAGCAGTGTCAACGACGTTTCTTTCCTGAGTGAGATTCATACGGAGAAATGTCGCTGTAGCAAACCTGCCTTTGCGCGATGCTCATGGTGTTCTGAACTTTTCATGTTTCTAGGATCGGTATCGTCGAAGGGTATGCGCCAAATCTTCCCGAAGAATAAACAAAAGAATAAAATGCAAGAATTTTATGATACTGAAGTGTAAGAATACGAGAATTTAAAGAGTGTGTGCAGTCCGTCTTCAGGCCACGAGTGGCCTACCGGGACCATCCGACCGCCGTGTCATCCTCGGTGGAGGATGCGGATGGGAGGGGCGTGGCGTCAGCACACCGCTCTCCCGGTCGTTATGATGGTATTCTTGACCGAAGCTGCTACTATTCGGTCGAGTAGTTCCTCAATTGGCATCACGAGGCTGCGTGCACCCCGAAAAAATGGCAACAGCGCATGGCGGCCTGGATGGTCACCCATCCAAGTGCCGACCACGCCCGACAGCTCTTAACTTCGGTGATCTCACGGGAACCGGTGTATCCACTGCGGCAAGGCCGTTGCCCTAAAGAGAGTGTGACTACTGAAAATGTCATACATTCAATTAATAAATGTATGATACTTTTTGTGAAACACAGTTGTAAGTTTACAGTTAATGTAACGTCCATGTATCCCCTAACTTGGCAAGAAACATTCCTGTAGTAACCGAGAGGCCGCGATGCTAGCCACTATGCCACCAGTTAGGCTGAGCCTGTCGCCGTAAAATGGATATAAATTACGACGAAAATTTTGACAGTCATTTTCTCGGAAACGGCCGTGTATTTAAGGATAAGCCGAGACGTGTTCGATTATTTTGGCTCCTCCTCCACAGAGCGAAGTTTCCGGGATATCAGGTAGTGGCACTTGCTGTGTTGTCCTCGTGAAAGTACGGACAGCTTTTAGGGCGAAATGAAGCCATACTCCTAGCACTATTTGAGCTTCAGAGCGCTGGCATCTTCTCAGTACTGCAGTGTTAGTCTCTGTACACTTCACCCTCGTTACGAGGCCAACGGAACAGCACATACGTGTTGGACTGCGAGAAAATCGGAAAACAGCGCTGGTCGCGGACTCTACAGTCTGTGTGAGTGCCCGCCGGCCGGGGTGGCCGAGCGGTTCTAGGCGCTATAGTCTGGAAACGCGCGACCGCAACAGTCGCAGGTTCGAATCCTGCCTTGGGCATGGATGTGTGTGATGTCCTTAGGTTAGTTAAGTTTAAGTAGTTCTAAGTTCTAGGGACTGATGACCTCAGAAGTTAAGTCCCATAGTGCTCACAGCCATTTGAACCATTTGGTAGTGTCCGGTTGGAGCGTCGCGTGTTGGTGTACCACAAAATGTCTCACGGTTGCAGAATACGTAGTCACCATCAGTGTTCTGCCTAAAGGCAGGTTTTCACATGGTAGTTTTCCAGGCTGTCCGGTCTTCTGCCGTCCTCTTCAGGTCTGCATAATTTCCTCTTCCCTTTATGTCGTCTATCACCATGTATCTCCTTGTTCCTCTCAGTCTTCTCCCACAAACCAATCCTTCCAAAGCATCAACTAGCAAGCACTCCCTTCTCAATGAATGTCCGAACCAGTTCTTTTTCCTTTCTCTTACAACCTTCAGCAGACATCCTCTCTCACCAACCCTTTCCAATACTCTTTCATTACTCATTCTTTCCATCCACCTTATTCTCTCCATTCTCGTCCACATCCACATCTCAAATGCTTCTAACCTTTTTTCATCCTGTGGTCTCAGTGTCCATGTTTCTGCCCCATATAGTGCCACACTCCAGACAACACATTTACCAAACGTTTTCCTTAGTCCTTTATCTAATTTGCCACATAAGAGTCTCCTTTTTCTGTTGAATGCCTCCTTCGCTATGGCAGTTCGAGTTTTCACCTCCTGGTGACATCTCAAGTCTTCAGTTACTGTGCTTCCGAGATATTTAAATCGACTTACTCGGCTAATGGTAGATTGTCCTATTTTAATATTGGTCAGTCTGCGTCTTGTGCTGATGACCATACTCTTTGTTTTTGATGTGTTTATTTGCATCCCATATTCCACACAAGCATCATTCAGATCTTTGAGCATGTTATTCACTGTCCGCTCACTTTCTGCCACTAACACCATGTCATCAGCAAATCTTAAACATTCTATTCTCTTTCCACCAATACATATTCCTCTTTTCCCATCTAAACTTTTCGCAATAATCTCTTCAAGGTATACGTTAAACAACAGTGGGGAAAGGCAACAACCTCGTCGAACACCTCGTCCAATGCTGCTTCCTTCTGACATTTCATTTCCAATCCTTATCCTTACTTTCTGGTGTAAATATAGATTCTGTAACAGTCGTCTCTCTTTCCAATCTACTCCTTTCCCCTTCAAGATATCCATCAGCTTGTTCCACTGAACTCTGTCAAAAGCCTTTTCTAAATCTATAAAAACAGCAAAGATTTCTCTACCCTTTTCCATATATCTTTACCCTATAGTTCTTAGCAGGCCTATAGCATCTCTTGTTCCTTTTCCTCTTCTAAATCCGAACTGATCCTCTTCTAAATACGTAGTGCGTGGGTTCAAGAAGGCAGCAGCGCGTTGGCGGGTCCCCGGGCGCTCCGGCGCTGTAAATCCAGTTTGGGTCTGGCCGCGGCACAGGTGGCTGCGCAGAGCCGCTCCGCCCTGACCACATCCGGCTGCCGCTAATACTAATAGCCCTTTTTGTGGCGCTCTTACCGGACAACCTGCCGGCGTGTACAGGCGGCGGGACTGACGTGGAAGGCGCCTTGTTTATAAACCTCCTGGTACCTGGGGCAGGGCGCTGTCGGGGCCCAACCGCTGCCGCCGAACTGTACTTCGTGGATCACTGCGAAGTGTGTCATACTGGGTATTACTTGTGGTACTATACATCGTGTTTTCCTCCTGTTTCGTTGACTGACGACGCGTGGGAAAAAAAATCTGCTTGTTTCGCTCTTTACGAACGGTTTTGGCTTGACACACGTAAGGAGCTTTTGGAAACTGTGTGTATGTGGCGCGACCGAGGAATAATGTGTCAAACTGTTCCTTCTTCCGAGCGTGAACCGCGCGCACTTTTGCTGCGCGCCTGTTTCCCACTTGTGCCGACGGCGCCTAAGTTTACGTACTGGGCGATCTCTTCGACCACGGTCTGCCTTCCTCCTAAGGCAACAGGCGCTCTGGTGGCAACCCCGTGTTGTACACCGCTACGACCCTGTACGGTCCTCGAGGCCCCAAGGATTCACTGTCCAGTTGTACACGGAATCTTGTACTGCATTACCGCCGCTGTTCACCGTGATTCGCTGCAGATACGTTGGTAAAGGGGAGAGGTCACATCGATATGGGTATCATCTCAAGTTCACTGAACCTTTTTGCGGATGATGCTGTAGTATATCGAAAGGTTGTAACAATGGAAAATTGTTCTGAAATGCAGGAGCATCTGCAGCGAATTGACGCATGGTGCAGGGAATGGCAATTGAATCTCATTGTAGACAAGTATAATGTGTTGCGAATACATCGAAAGAAAGATCCTTCATCATTTAACTACAATATAGCAGGTCAGCAACTGGAAGCAGTTAATTCCATAAATTATCTGGGAGTAGGCATTAGGAGTGATTTAAAGTGGAATGATCATATATAGTTGATCGTCGGTAAAGCAGATGCCAGACTGACATTCATTGGAAGAATCCTAAGGAAATGCAGTCCTAAAACAAAGGAAGTAGGTTACAGTACACTTGTTCGCCCACTGTTTGAGTATTGCTCAGCAGTGTGGGATCCGTACCAGATAGGGTTCATAGAAGAGATAGAGAAGATCCAACGGAGAACAGCGCGCTTCGTTACAGGATCATTTAGTAATGGCGAAAGCGTTACGGAGATGATAGATAAATTCCAGTGGAGGACTCTGCAGGAGAGACGCTCAGTAACTCGGTACGGACTATTGTTGTAGTTTCGAGAACATACCTTCACCGAAGAGTCAAGCAGTATATTGCATCCTCCTACGTATATCTCGCGAAGAGACCATGAGGATAAAATCAGATAGATTAGAGCCCACACAGAGGCATACCGACAATCCTTCTTTCCACGAACAATACGAGACTGGAATAGAAGGGAGAACCGATGGAGGTACTCAAGGTACCCTCCGCCACACACCGTCAGGTGGCTTGCGGAGTATGGGTGTAGATGTAGATTAATGTGGTCGAACTGTTCCTTCTTCCGAGCGTGAACCGCGCGCACCTTTGCTGCGTGCCTGTTTCCCGCTTGTGCCGACGGCGCGTAAGTTTACGTACTGGGCGATCTCTTCGACCACGGTCTGCCTTCCTCCTAAAGCCGTCGGCACACGGACCGTGCATCCGAACGTTGAGCGTTGAGCGTGCCGAGTTTCTGACGTCATAGCGTGGAATAGCACGTGCAGAGCAATATCTGGTTCAAATGGCTCTGAGCACTATGGGACTCAACTGCCATGGTCATGAGTCCCCTAGAACTTAGAACTACTTAAACCGAACTAACCTAAGGACATCACACACATCCATGCCCGAGGCACGATTCGAACCTGCGACCGCAGCAGCAACGAGGTTTCGGACTGAAGCGCATAGAACCGCTCGTCCACAGCGGCCGGCAAAGAAAAAGGAAGTAGAGTTGATCCACAAAACTAGTCCCATGTCACATCTGTTTGTAGCAGAATACCACAAGATAATCTGTTGTTATTACCTACATCGGACAAAATAAACTTCACAGTCGAAGTCGAAGTAATTTTCGAAAATACCAGCATGCTAAACTTCTTTCGCGAAAATACCTTGCCGGCAAGATTTGAGAGATTCAAGCTCAGACGGAGCCTTACAAACAATCGTCCTTTCCGCGCACTATTGGCGACTGCAACAGGAAAGGGAGGGGCAAAGTGACGGTAGTATATAAAGTACTCTCTGCCATACACCGTAAGGTGCTTGCAGAATATAGATGTAGATATAATACATTGACAGGAATACAGGCAACCAGGTTTTGATTCTATGTCGCACCAACAACTAAAGAAAATGTTTCTATAGGCTGCCTAACAGCTTTGCGACACTACATTAATTAGGATAAAGTGACATCTAGAGGCACGGAAGTAATATCCGTTGTAGCCCAGGGACTGCTGCTGTCTATGTTATACGTTGACTTGACGAATGCCACCAATTACAGTCGCAGATGAAATAGTCGCCTACGAGGAATTTAAGTGGGCTAACATCCTCACTAACATACTCTTAGATATCGAGTATGTATTACTGTTGTCAAAGACTGATGACTAACTTTTAATCAAGAGAAATTCAAAGAATGGATGGTTCTCGCGGAAGAAAGAAGCGTAGTGGCCTTTGACCAAAGGATAAATGACACATAGCTAGTTAGTAATATGACATAAATATTTAGGAGTAGTAATATGAAGAGATATGACGTGGTCGAACACACAGCCTAAGTCGTAACTAAAGCAGATCACAGGCTACGATTCATTGGTGGGATACTGAAAACCACTACTTTGTCTACACTGGAATAGTGCTCAAGTTCATGGGAAGTAAAACTTGTAAGGGTATATAATATTTTTTTAAAAAATGTCTTATCTTCTTCACTCAAAATCGCAGAGGTTCAGTTTTCAAATCTGCATCTCCACACTTCGTTTCTTCTTTTTCTAGAAACTTGAAAATGCATATCGTTAAAAGGGTTGTACTTGAAATGAAATGGGCAACAATGAGTTTTTTGTCAACTCTCCACTATATTCATACAATGTAGGCTTTCACTGTAGCTCCACCATATTGAACAAAATCTTGTACAAAATGCGAGGGCTCTTTTGCCTTGCGTTCTTTCCCTGCGATTGCTACCAGAAGAGACGACTATTTTAGTTAATCTTTATTTTCCTCCTTACGTCGGTGGCAAATGAAAATGAGTCGCGAGCAAAGGTATATCTGCTATATTCATAAATGACCTGTAGGACAAGGCGGACAGCTAATCTGCGGTTGTTTCTTGAGTATGCTGTGGTGCACGGTAAGGGAGCGAAGTTGAGTTGACTGTAGGGAGATACAAAATGACTTGGACAACATTTCTAGTAGGTGTGATGAATGGCAGCTAACTCCAAATATACAAAAAATGTAAATTAAGAGGACGTGTAGGAAAAACAAATCCGTAATATTTGGAAACAGAATTAGTAGTGTCCTGAAACTTCCTGGCAAGTTAAAACTGTGTGCCGGACCGAGACTCGAACTCGGGACCTTTGCCTTTCGCGGGCAAGTGCTTTACCAACTGAGCTACTCAAGCACGACTCACGCTCCGTCCTCACAGCTTCAGTTCTGCCAGTACCTCGTCTCCTACCTTCCAAACTTTACAGAAGCTCTCCTGCGAACCTTGCAGGACTAGCACTCCTGAAAGAAAGGATATTGCGGAGACATGGCTTAGCCACAGCCTGGGGGATGTTTCCAGAATGAGATTTTCACTCTGCAGCGGAATGTACGTTGATATGAAACTTCCTGGCAAATTAAAACAGTGTGCCGGACATTCATTCCGGAAACATCTCCCAGGCTGTGGCTAAGCCATGTCTCCGCAATATCCTTTCTTTCAGGAGTGCTAGTTCTGCAAGGTTCGCAGGAGAGCTTCTGTAAAGTTTGGAAGGTAGGAGACGAGATACTGGCAGAAGTAAAGCTGTGAGACCGGGCGTGAGTCGTGCTTCTGTAGCTCAGTTGGTAGAGCACTTGCCCGCGAAAAGCAAATGTCCCGAGTTCGAGTCTCGGTCCAGCGCACAGTTTTAATTTGCCAGGAAGTTTCATATCAGCGCACACTCCGATGCAGAGTGAAAATCTCATTCTAGTAGTGTCCTGCTTGACACAGTCACGTCGTTTAAATATCTGGGCATAACGTCGCAAACAGAAAAGTTGATTCTCACCAATCTGCGTTTACACTGTATATGTATGTATTCTCATAGTACAGTGCCCTTCAGACGTGTATGCATGTCTGAAGGAACACACACTTTAACTGACTTACGTACAGCCCGTACAGATAAATCTAAATAAAAGCTCACAAAGAGGCTTGAAAGCAGTCATTGTTCACGCGCTCCATCTGCGAAGGAAACGACAAGAAAGATTAATATATGGTTTAATGAACAGTAACATGTGCCAAGCACTTCACACTGATCCCTAGAATAGAGATGTCTATATCAAGGGAGAGCTCTGGGCTGTGGAGACAGTCTGCGAGTGAACAACATGACAGCGAGCACGCCGCATCAGAGTAAAGGGCCGTTCCATGTTCACTTGAGATACCGGCTGACAAGCACGCAGAGCCATTTCCGGTCTAGCCATGTTGGTTCGGTGCAAACGCAACCGAAGTCTAGTCGTTGATGAGGGACGTGGCGATGGGCCGCGTGTGTGTGTGTGTGTGTGTGTGTGTGTGTGTGTGTGTAGGCAATTTGCTGGCCACTTTCGTGGCCCGCGGTGGGTCGGCTCTCTGCTCTGGTTGCCTTGTCGGCGCGCAAACAGCGCCTCTTAAAATATGACGCGAGTATAATTGTGGCCGCAGGTGCGACTGGAGAGGGAGAAGGCCCGCGCTGTGCGTGTTGTGTGTCACTACTGCCGAAGCCTCCCTCCGCCGTAAGACGACCTCACACGGAACGTGAAACACCTCAAACGTTGTTTCCGTCATGGTTAGTGCACGCTCAGAAACGAGCTGGTACGTCACACGGAACGTGCTCACCTACGTTATTTGCGACCGCCGTGCTCTCCTGCGGTAGTGTCGGCTACATTCGGCGCACAAAGAGCACAGTTAGATTACGAAAAATACGCAAATTTGTTCCCTCGTACACATGCCAGCCATGTTGTTCTGTCTATAGTATACACTACATTTACTAGCGAGAAATTAGCTAGTGACGTAGACAACAGTATCGCAATTCATTGTTCCATATTCACAAAATCGAACAAACTCACTTGTAACAGAGAGCGCAAATTTTCCACACACATCGGCACATGCTGCAGAATACGCTTCTATTATAGTAATAGGAACATCCCATTTCTTCTAGGAGACGCGAAGGTAAATAAAAAAATATTTGCAGATGGCAAGATGTGAATCGACAACCTTTCAGTTCACCAAGTTCTCGCCGTAGTCCAGTGTACTATCGTTGTCATGTACTAAATGATTCTACGTCGTCGATCTTCCGATGCCTTGAAGGCTTTAGTCGCCGATATGTCATAAACAGACATTTTATTGTAACAAATAGTACCGAAAGCGAAGCCTCTTTAATGATCTTCACTGCACCGTTGTCTAGAAATGGCGTACTCCCGTGGTACGTAAGTTACAATACGAAAACAATCAATTTGTCGTTTACGTAATATTATTTTAACAAATCGTACCAATAAGTACGCGTTTTCGAGGCATCCTCAAGGGGCCAGTGCTTTGAAACAGTATATATGAATGGCACGTAACTTAACCATCAAATACGGGCTTCAGCTGCAAACGACGTAATCCAGTATGGCGTCTCCCAGTTTATGCTTGTGATGGAGAAAGCTATCCTATTCATCTGCAAGAAGCATAACTCTGATGTGGATGATTCAGGTTTTCGCGGTTGGGAGTGCTCTGAAAAGTGAAATTCCATGTAGTGACGTCACAGAACTGCCAGCTCTGCGTCCACGAACGCTTGCACGTCCCATGTGAGGACGACGGCAGCAGACAACAGAACGCAGTACGGTTTGCTAGACGGTGAATGTGCCACAAAAACGAAAGTAATATTGAGTGTGCCTCAAGGAAACGTAGTAGAATCTCTATTGCCCTCTATATACATAAACAATTTATCAGATCGTGTCATTGGTTGTTGACGATGCAGTTCTACCAGAGGAAAGTATCACCATTAGACGATCGTAAGGAACTGCAGGGAGACTTGGACAAAACTGTTACGTGGTGTAGCGTATGACAACTCTCTTTAAATGTAGATAAAGAAAGATAATAACTACTACAAAGAGACTAAAAGATTGATTGTGAACTTCAGCACGTCAAATCGTTTATAAATATTTAGGAGCTTATTAATAACGTAACTGAAACGCGATCAACATCTAGAATCAGTATTAGGAAAGGCGAAGGGAGACATAGAGGTCTTCGAAAGTTGCTAGGAAACCGGAGTGCATCTGTTAAAGGAGATACATGTTAACTATAGTGCGATGATATGGAGTAATTCTCCAGCGTTTGGAGTCGGCGTCAAAAAGGATACAGTAGCAGAAATCGAACGAATTCAATGATTAGATCGGTGAAACAGATATGATCAGGGTCCTTGAGGGATTCTTTGAAAGAAATGCAGTGTAGCATTTGTGATACCCTCTTGGGAAAATTTGTGTTCGAGGAACAGTCAATAATTGTTCAGTTTCGATCGAATATTTCGCCTTGGAATCGTGATAACAATATTGGAGAGATTAGGGCGCTCATAGAGGAATTTAGGCCGTCATTGTGGTCCCCCCCCCCCCCCCCCCCCCCGCGCCCCTTCTGTTGGTTGACACACAGTCGGTGATACTGTGGTGTTGAGTGCCACCACCTTCCATTACAAAATGTTTGATGTTGCGCAAAGTCCTTCCAAATGTTCTTATCCGCTGCAAAACCTTCTTAAATTACGTTTTCCTTCTACCTTATTACATCAGTTTGCCTACAGATAATATACTTACTGTAAATACTTAATGCATTGCCTGTGAGACGGGCCGAGCGGCTATATTTTTGTCTTACTGTTTCTTCTTCTCTGTATCATTGGAAAACTGAGAAGCTGATATATTTAATCGTGTATAACACACTGGATTCCTTTCAACATTTTGCGAGTTATAAGCAATCATTTTCAGATTTTGTTAGGATTTGTAATGTGCCAAGCAAGGAAGACGAAAAATGATACACAGTTCGAGTGTGAGAAATGTCTAGTGGCGCTGCATATGCCTGTGTTTTTTCGGATATACCACACCGACAAAAACTTCTGAAACAGTATTTTCTTCACTCCTCATCACTTCAACAGAGACTAGTAAGGGTAGAACCCGTATCCAACAAACAAACAAATAAATAAAAATTGTATAATTTTGAGAAGAGTGAGTAAGATAAAATAATCCGATTTTGGTAAATTTAAATAGTAAATATACGGTCGACTATGGAGAAAAATATTAGTAAATCAGTGGATCAAAGCAGAACTGTTATTGAATTAAAAAAAAAAAAGAAAGTATACCGTTTTTCATCTTTATTCAATGCCTGGCACTAAAAGGGCGTCACAGTGAAGTTCTGTGGCATATTTTGTTCAAGTATAACTGAAGGGGGAATTCTAATATACGGTACGCGTGCATGTAGTGACTGGCTGAACCAATTTGGCAGTGCAATTTCCATACTAGCTGTGACGTAGACTTCTCTTGATGGGTTTGCTATAAGCTGTATGTATTGTAATTCAATACTTCTGTCGCTTTCAACCTTCACAGCAACCAGCATCTGTGGAGGAAGTTACTAACAACGTGTGGCAGCATCAAACTAGGTTCTAAATGCTCTACCAACTGAGCTACCCAAGCACGACTCACGCCCCGTCCTTACAGCTTTACTTCCGCCAGTACCTCGTCTCCTACTTTCCAAACTTTACTTCCGCCAGTACTCGTCTCCTACGAGGTACTGGCGGAAGTAAAGCTGTGAGGACGGGGCGTGAGTCGTGCTTGGGTAGCTCAGTTGATAGAGCACAAGCCGGCACGGTAGCTCAGCGTGTTCGGTGAGAGGGTTTAACTGACCTCTGTAACAAAAACTGAGTTAATCGATCAACAGGCCGGCCGGTGTGGTCCTGCGGTTCTAGGCGCTTCAGTCGGGAACCGCGTTATCGCTACGGTCGCAGGTGCGAATACTGCCTCGGGCATGGATGTGTGTGATGTCCTTAGGTTAGTTAGGTTTAAGTAGTTCTAAGTTCTACGGGACTGATGACCTCAGAAGTTAAGTCGCATAGTGCTCAGAGCCATTCGCTCAACAACGAACTTAAACGAATGTCTTACGACGTCCGCCCCGAGCATATGCAACGAACAAAAGCGAACAAAATGGGAATTAAAAAAAAGTTGTTAGAGCACTTGCCCCCGAAAGGCAAAGGTGCCGAGTTCGAGTCTCGGTCCGGCACACAGTTTTAATCTGCCAGGAAGTTTCATCAAACTAGGTTGTACAAATTCGGGCGTAGTCCTTCAGTACCATTCAAAGTGTCTCCTTCGAGAATTTCTTACATTTGTTGCCCGCCTTAAATGATCACTAGTTATCGCTGGGCGATTTGTGAATTTAACAGTACGTCTCTGATCTTTATTAACTGTCGTATTAATATAACACTGGAAAAACGTAACGAATCTTCGTTTTGTTATACTAATTTCATGGGAATGTATAAAAATCAGTAGGTACTTACAAACATGTGTAATAAATAGAATTCTGGAAGTCCGATACATCGAAAAATGCATCTTTATTGGCGACGTATTTATAGCATAATATCGATGTACGAGTACTGGCGTTATTCTTACAGACTATCGCTATTTGCGCCATCTTTACGCAGAAATAATGCGGGGTCCTGGCGGCAGTACCGCCGTCCCGTGTAAGTAGCGAGGAACGCGGATCTGGAGCAGCGAGTGTCCGCGGCAGGGCAGACGCCCCGCGGGGTCACGACCTCGGCCCGCTGCCTTTGCCGGAGGCCGCCGCCTTCCCCTGCGTCAACTGCGCTCTGCGGTGAAAGCGATAGCACGGCGCGGCCAGCGCAGCTGCGCGCCCGCCCGCTATCTCACGCGTGGAATCAATCAGGCGGGCAGAGCCGAGATGGGCCGCGGCGATGGGCCGGCGCTCGCCGCTGCTCGGCTGCGCTCGCCGCTGCTCGGCCGCGTCCGCCCCTGGCGGCTGCGCGATGCTTATCTGCGAGGTCGTGCGGCGCGCGCGCTCAGATAAATGAAATACTGCCCGCCGAGCATTCATTATAATATGGAGGTGCCGACTGCTAATGTGTACAAAGGCCCCGCGAGTATTGACAGGGTATTCTCCCGGAGTAACGCGAGCCGCGCCGCGCTACACTCGTTCTATTAGCGCCGCAGTGGAGGTTGAGTGGGGGGGGGGAGGGGGGGGGGGAGAGATAGGCTGAGGCAGAAGGCAGGCAGATCCGGCCCGCGCTGCCCCGCGGCAGCTCACACTTGGCGCTGTTTCTCGCTTCGCTTCGGAAATAATTGCGAGCGTTATGGGAGGTTATTAACCCGCGGCCTAACCTTATAAACCAAATTACGGCGGCGGCCATTCTTCACCAGCGGCTGAGCGGCTGCCCGCTGTTATTTATCGTCTCGTTAGCCGCCGACGGGACACCCGCGGCAGCGTCTCACCCGCCGCGATGCGTCCCGTGTGTGTGTGGGGGAGAGAGAGAGAGAGAGAGAGAGAGAGAGAGAGAGAGAGAGAGAGAGAGAGAGGGGGGGGGGATAGGGCGTAGGGAGGTGGGAGGTGGGGCTGCTGTCGGTTGCTATGTAATACAGCCCGTCTCTGTGACTACCTGCTGTTGTTTCAGGGCCCGTATACAATCAGAGTGTTGCCATAGATGAAGTGGCATGTGATTAGCTGATCCGCTGCGACGCCATATTTCGTCCGCGAGTCTTTCTCGATTTGACTTAATTATGGTTTGTTACGCAAGCACAAGACCCCGAGAGCAGACATCATTCCGTCAGAACTACTGATAGCCGCGGGAGAGCCAGCCATGACAAAAATTCTTCGAAAAAAAAATGGTTTCAAATGGCTCTGAGCACTATGGGACTTAACATCTCAGGTCATCAGTCTCCTAGAACTTAGAACTACCTAAACCTAACTAACCTAACGACAGCACACACATCCGTGCCCGAGGCAGGATTTGAACCTGCGACCGTAGCGGTCGCGCGGTTCCACACTGAAGCGCCTAAAACCGCTCGGCCACACCGGCCGGCAAAAATTCTTCCACCTGGAGAGCAAGATGTATAAGACGGGCGAAATACCCTCATACTTCAAGAAGAATATAATAATACCAATTCCAAAGAAAGGAAATGGTGACAGGTGTGAAAATTACGGAACTGTCGGTTTAATAAGTCACGGCTGCAAAATACTAACACGAATCCTTTACAGAAAAATGGAAAAACCGGTAGAAGCCGACCTCAGGGAAGATAAGTTCGGATTCCGGAATAATGTACGAACACGTGCCGCAATACTTGACCCTACGACGTCTAATAGAAGATAGGCTAAGGAAAGATAAACCGACCTTTATAGCATTTGCAGACTCAGAGAAAGCTTTAGACAGTGTTGACTGGAATAACTGTCTTTCACATTCTAAAGGTGGCAGGGGCGAATGCAGGGAGCGAAAGGCCATTTACAATTTGTGCAGAAACCAGCTGGCAATTATGAGAGTCGAGGGTCACGAAAGGGTAGCTATGGTTGAGAGGGGAGTGAATCTCTGTGGAGAAATGGCAGCCTATTGTTCCTCAAGAACCGAAACCAGAGAAGGTAGTGATGGTGGACTCTGGGGTCTGGAGTGAAGTCGACGTTCTCGCTCAACCCACAGCTGTTCCACTGGCTTCAGGTCGGGACACTGGGCAGCTCGGTCTGTTTTAGAAATGTTATCGTCCACAGACCGTTGCTTCACAGATGCTCCTGTACCATCACTACCTTCTCTGGTTTCGGTCCTTGAGGAACAATAGGCTGCCACTTCTCCACAGAGATTCAGAAGATTCGTTGAAACGCAGTTCAACCAGTCATAAAGGCGAAGTCTGGACACACCCAATTTTAATGTCCACTAACAGGTGTCGGAATACTTTTGTTGTGACTATCTACTAGCGATCATACGAGTATTACATTAGAAATTTCCTCCACTTTCAATATTTTCTGGTCAAAATCTGCATCAATTTAAAAGATAAATTATTTTATTGCTAAACTAGCTGATAATAACCCGTTTCGCTGGGGTCTTTGTTTCCTGTCAGTACTTATCTCAATACCACGATAACTAATTTCATTGTCCGCAATTACATTACTTTTATGTAGGAAACATTGTAGATCCAGAATTGTATCTCGATGCAATCCAGTGACGTTAAAGGAGCGCTGAACGGTTTCATCATCTTCGTTTCCTACAAAATAAACTTGTAAAAACTTCGGCGTTTCATTTGTAAATGGTAACAATGACCCAGTCATGTGATACACTTATCCTTGGATTCGAAACACCAGATTAAATCCTCCATCCCCGGTTGTTGCTGTTGCTCCAAATAATGTCATCTGGAAGCATCCATTATACCGTCTTTTTGGAGGAGGAAAAAAAAATCCTTCGATGTCAGTGCTTCACTTTTCACGCATCCAGAAAATTCAGGTGAGAGTAATTTTAGTGCTGGCAATCTAATTTTACCAGTTGAGCAGCATGTACTTGGTATTTTTCCTTTAAATTTTTTTGGCCTTTCCATACTCCAGATTGCTATTCTTCGATGTTCATTATATTTTATAGGTGCATCGTAATGATGCCTCATTTTTAAGACAGTAACGTCCTTCCCGACTAATAAGGGACTCGGACAGTCATAGTTCCTCTGGCTCATTGAAAATGAGGCTCCAAAAGTCTGACGTATGGGCCACTATTTTTGTTAGACTGTTTGAGTTAGACTATTTGAGTAACATTGCAGGATCACAAGTTAACATAGGGGCGAGATAAGCCATTGCAGATGCAAAATGCTAGTACATTAATAGTCGATGTAATTGCCAGAATGTTGAATACAAGCATGCAAACATGCATGCATTGTATTGTACAGGTGCCTTATGTCAGTTTTTGGGATGGAGTTCAATGCCTGTTGCACTTTGTTGGTCAATGCAGGGACGGTTAATGCTGTTTGTGGATGACAGTGCTCGACTGGAGACGGATCTGGTGACCGAGCAGGCCAGTTCAACTCGTTGACACTGTAGGGCACGGTGGGTTACAACGGCAGTATGTGGGCGAGCGTTGTCGTGTTCGAGAACAACCCCTGGTATGCTTTTCATCAGTGGTAGCACAAGAAGTCCAATCACAAGATTGGCGTACAAATTTTCAGTTAAGGTGTGTAGGATGACCACAAGAATTCTCCTGCTATCATACGAAAACGCGACCCAGACCATAACACCAGCTGTAGGTGCAGTGTTTCTAGCATGCAGACAGGTTGTTAGTAGGCCATCAACCAGCCACCATCTAACCAACACACGGTGATCACTGGCACGGAGGCAGAACCAGCTTCAATCAGAAAACACAGCAGACCTCCGCTGTGCCCTCCAATGAGACCTCGCCTTATATCACTGAAGACGCAAACGGTGATGGTTTGGGGTCAGTTGAATGCACGCTATATGGCGTCTGGCTCGCAGCCGTTCTTGAAGTAACCGATTTTTAACGATTCGTTGTGTCGCTGTGGTGACAACTGCCGCCAAAATTGCTGCTGCAGATGCAGTACGATGCAACAGAGGAATACGCCGACCACGATGGTCTTCTCTCTCGGTAATTCCACGTGGCCGCTCGGAGACTGGTAATTTTCGACCGTATTTTCTCGCGACCACCGCTGCCAGCAATAATGTGCAGTGGCTACATTCCTGACAAGTCTTTCTGCATTATCGCAGAAGGAACATCCAGCTCCTCGTAGCCCTATTACAGGATCTCGTGCAGCCTCAGTGAGGTGTTCATAATGGCGTCTCTGTTGCCGCAAAGGATTTTTTGACTAAAATCAACTCACCACTTTCAGTCTCGAAGGTTACTAACACCCACGACAGCTGCTGCGTGTATTTAAAGCAAACCTGATTTGCATCCTCTCAGTGGCGCCGCTAGCGCCGCTCTTGTGCGACTGTCACGAAATTTGAATGCAAATCATATTTCAGATGTAGAAAGACGCCTATGAACTTTGGTTCATGTCGCACAACTCCTTCTTGGTGTTGCGATTTTTTTCCCGTCAGTGTATTTCATTAGATGACCAGCAGAAATGAAGTGCTCAGCGATAGCGAAGTTCCTTGCTTCGAGAAGGTGAATATACTGGTGACGTTCCACAACGCGATCCTAAACAGTGCGCGTCGTTTGCCCACTAAAGTAGTTACCCAACTCGGACAGAATCCTTTAAACGCCTGTCTTGCCCAACTTCAAGTCGTCTTTGATAGATCTCAAAAGCGTCGAGAGTTTTGACACAGGACGAAAACTCATTTTAATCTTGTATGTTCTTAATGTTCTATTTTCGCGCAAACATTTCCAATATATGGTAGATAAACTGCCTCGTCCTCTCCCTTATCCTGGCATTTTGACGCGTGTAAGCACTCTCCGTGCTTGCTTATACGAAAATCCATTATTCAGGAACACAATTTGGGGGTATTCCAGTTGTGCTTGCGGGTTAATGGTATGTGCTCGTGATCAAGGTCTGCAGAACGCCCATTGTTTGTGCGGATGGTGGCAACTAATAGCCTGCAAATACAGGTCTGTATGAGTGGGCCTTCGAAATGTACCATCGTTTTTGCATCGCACAAACACGCTTAAAAACGGCAATCAGTCTTCTTTCTCCGTCTCAATAGGACATTTTATGTTATCCTTTATGGCGTTAAGATTTTGAAAGAACTCCCGTAGACTGTTGAAACCATGAGGCTAGATTGTAAAAGTATTGTCAAATTACTGTTGGTTTTAAAAGAACTGAGTCAAGTGCTTGCATTTTCATGTAATCTTCAGTAAACTATAAAAGTACAGAGTCGTCAATATTTAAATATTAGTTTTGGAATCATTATCGACTCCGCAGTGAATACTAATGCACATGTTTCATTTGAGTGAAAAACATGCTTTTAAAATTGTATGTGTCCACCAAATGGATTTCTGTCATTTTTCTGAAAGAAGTCTAATTGAAAGGCATGTCCACTTTACTGAAGTGTAAGTCTTTTACTTATGTGGGCCTCACTGTCTTCTTTTAAGGGGAATGATAGTTTAGAATTATTTCTATACTAGGAAATATACTCGTATTATTTCAAAGTTTGCCGCGTTAATAGTTTACTAACATGAAATAAAGCAGTTCTTCTTTGAATCTTCTGTATTCATGAATTCATAGATGGTTGATTTGCAAAATATGATTCATAAAATGTTCCACAAGATTCTTCTTTCAATAGTTAAACGTTACTTCTCTGTACAACTGCGTTTCCAATACCACATCATATAGTTACTCTTCCCGCCAAGTGCTAACAAGAAGAACGATGAAGATTCTAACATGCTAGTCAAAGAATTTAGTGATTGTCGTAGATATTCAATAGAAATGATATTTAAATATTATAAATGTCTGGCAAATTTTATAAAAATAACTGTAAAAAATTAGTATATTTATATTTTAGTTATTTTAATCACACATACGATAAATATATCCTCTGAAATGGTAGGTCATAAGCTATATAAAGTTAGGTTTTTGTACAAATTTAATATTTAAATTAATGTGAAGAGATGGGTACCAGCTAGTATCGTATATTATGTAATATGCATTAAAATCTCAAAAAGAAAATGCAAAAGCTCAATCTAGTGGGGGCCAGTGGAGTAAACTGGAACGAAAACAAGGTTTTCTGGTCTGATGAATACAGAATATCAGCAGCAGCTGAAAATGGTATAACGGGAGAAGTATTCGATATGAACAGGAAGGTGGAACAGAGAGTAAGCTACGGCGAACAGTTCAGTAATAGGGTTGTTCTCACCAGAATCGACAGCAAAACAACAACGTCGACAGTAGTGCGGGTATAATGCCGACGTCGCAAGCAGAAGATGAAGAGGAAGAGAAAGTATTTGAGGGTGTTGAACGTGTAATACGGAACGTAAAGGGAAGCGAAAATCATGGGGATTGGAATGCGGTTGTAGGAGAAGGAGTAGAAGAAAATGTTACGGGAGAATATGGGGTTGGTAATAGAAATGAGAGAGGAGAAAGACTAACTGAGCTCTGCAACAAATTTCAGCTAGTAACACCGAATTCTCTGTTCAAGAATCAAAAGATGAAGAGGTATACGTGAAAAAGGCCGGTAGATACTGGAAGATTATCCGATATCATGGTCAGACACTGATCCTGAAATCAGATACTGGATTGTAAGGCGTAATCAGGAGCAGATATAGACTCAGGTACAATTTAGTAGCGACGAAGAGTATGCTGAAGTTTGAGAGACTTGACAGGAAGAATCAGCGCGCAAAGAAGTGGAATAGGGAAGTACTACGGAATGAAGAGATACGCTTGAAGTTCTCTAAGGCCATAGATACTACGATAAGAAATAGCTCAGTAGGCAGTACAGTTGAAGAGGAATCGAAATCACTCAAAAGGGCAATCACAGAAGTTGGAAAGAAAAACACAAGTACAAAGAAGATAATTTTAAAGAAACAATGGGTAACAGAAGAAATACTTCAGTTGATGAATGAAAAAAGGAAGTACAAAAATGTTCAAGGAAATTAAGGAATACAGAAACTATAGTCACTTAGGAATGAAACAAGTACGAAGTGCAGAGAAGCTAAAGCTAAATGACTGCATGAAAAATGCGAAGAAATCGAAAGAAACGATTGTCGGAAGTACTGACTCAGCAAAGGTCAAAACAACCTTCGGTGAAATTAAAAGCAAGGGTGGTAATGTTAAGAGTGCAATGGGAATTATATTGCTAAATGCAGAGGAGAGAGCGGATAGGTGGAAAGAGTACATTGGAAGCCTCTGTGAGGGGGAAGACTTGTCTGATGATGTGATGGGAGAAGAAACAGGAGTCGATTTAGAAGAGATAGGGGATGCAGTAATAGAAGCAGAGTTTTAAAAAAACTTTGGAAGACTTACGTTTAAATAAGGCAGAAGGGACGGATAACATTCCATCACAATTTCTGAAATTATTGGGTGAAGTGGCAAAAAAGCGACTATTCACGTTGGTGTGTAGAATGTATGAGTCTGGCGATATACCGTCTGACTTTTGGAAAAATATCATCCACACAATTCTGAAGTTTGCAAGAACTGACAAGTGAGGGAATTATCGCACAATCAGCTTAACAAGTCATGTATCCAAGCTGTTTACAAGAATAATGTACAGAAGAATGGAATAGAAAACTAAGGATGTATAAGATGACGATCAGTTTGGCATTGGGAAATGTAAAAGCGTTAAAGAGGCAATTCTGACGTTGCGACTGATACTGGAAGTGAGACTAAAGAAAAATCAAGACACCTTCATATTATTTCTCCACGTGGAAAAAGCGTTCGACAACGTCAAATGGTGCTGGATGTTGGAAATTCTGAGGAAATAAGAGTAAGCTAGAGGGAGAGACAGGTAATATACAAGAAGTACAAGAGACAAGAGTGATTAATTTGACTGGAAGACCAAGAACAAAGTTCTCGGATTAGAAAATCTGCGAGACAGGGATGTAGTCTTTCGCCCCCATTGTTCAATCCCATCGAAGAAGGAATGGTAGAAATAAACTGCTAGCTAGGCAGCAAAAGAACCTGTGACGGACGCTGCAAGGAGGACATCAGAAACAGACTGGCGTTGGCAAAAAGGGCATTCCTGGCCAAGAGAGGTCTACTAGTATCAAAAAAGGCCTTAATTTGAGGAAGAAATTTCTGAGAATGTACGTTTGGAGCACAGAATTGTATAGTAGTGAAACATGGACAGTGGGAAAACTGGAACAGAAGAGAATCGAAGCATTCGAGATGTGGTGCTTAAGACGAATGTTGAAAATTAGGTGGGCTGATAAGATGAGGAGATTCTCCGCAGAATCGGAGAGGAAAGGAGTGTGTGGAAAACACTGACGAGGAGAAGGGACGGATGTTAAGACATCAGGAACTGACTTCCATGGTACGAGGGAGCTACAGGGGAAGACAGAGACAGGAATACATCCAGCAAATAATTGAGGACGTAGGTTGCAAGTGCTGTTCTGAGATGAAGAGGTTGGCATGGGAGAGGAATTCCTGGCGGGCTGCATCAAACTAGTTAAAATACTGATGACTCAAAAAAGTTAGTCTTCATTACGTCTTAGTGCTTAGTATGCAGTGAAACTTGACGCTGTCAGCGAGTAATAAACGTAATTACCGTTAGAGACTTGACGGTTTTTGCGGTCACTACACGTGGGAAGCTGATTCTGACCTGAGAATTTAAGATGTCTGCGAGATATATAGAGTTTTTGTTCGTGTGCCTTCTGTATAATGTTTTCCGGCATTTTCGCGACATACTCTCACACGGACGAGTCGCGCTGGCATTTTTGGTATGCATTTCGTGTCCCCTCTTAGTGTGACCTGACAGGGATGCCACTTACTTCAGCAGTATTTCGTAGAAGCTATTATTTCTTAAGCAGTATTTTTTGTAGCCAAATTGCATTTTACAAGAAATTAAAGTTTTCTTTGGCTTGACGTTTGGTTTGAACACACCTATTCTTTTGCTAAGTATGACCCAGCCATTTTAATGTGGACTTTGAATCACTGTGCAACTTTGGATTTTTCAATTTGTCACTGTCTTTCCGATCTATCGAAGTCTGCCATTTTCTTTACTTACCATTGCGACAAAGTAATTATTCCACTTCATACGAGGGTCAGTCAAATGAAAACCTTAAATTTGTAATAACATATCGAAATTTCGCGCCGTTGTACTGGAAGTTGGAAAGCGTGCTACAAACAGCGTGAAGAATGGTCTGTAGGTGGCAGCATAGTGTAGATGCACACATACCGTCGTAGTATCAGTATAAAGATGGCTGCCCCACTTGCTACTTGCACCAGGGAAGAACAGCGTTCTGTTATTCGGTTTTTGAGTAGTGAAGGTGTGAAACCTATTGAAATTCATCGACGAATGAAGGTTCAGTACGGTGATGCATGTTTGTCATAGCAGCAGGTCTACGAATGGAGTAGGAAGTTCACAAATGGTGTGACTTCAGTGGAAGATGCTCCTCGTCCAGGTCAGGCACAACGAGTTGTGACTCTACATTGTGCATGATGTGCTCCAGTTTCACAAAGTGTCTGCAAGATGAGTGCCACGGCAGCTGACTCCTGAAATGAGAGAACGACGTGTTGATGCTTGAGAAGAACTTCTTCGGCGCTCTGAACGAGAAGGTGATGGCTTCCTTGAAAGAATCGTTACTGGGGACGAAACCTGGGTTCACTTCCACCAACCGGAAACGAAGAGAGCGAGCAACCCAGACCTTGCCCCAAGTGATTTCCATATGTTTGGATCACTCAAAGACGCAATGGGAGGAAAGAAGTTCCGTTTTGATGAAGAGGTACACCACGCGGTGCATGAGTGGTTGCGCGGACTACCAAGAAATTTTTTTCTAAAGGAATTTATGCACTTGGTAAGCGCTGGAGGACTTGCATTGACCGTGGAGGAGATTATGTTGAAAAGTGATACAGCTTTGTACCACTTCTGAAACCATTTGTACTTGAAAACCACATACGCTAAATAAATAATAACCACTTCTGCACAATAAATAATATTTTTAAAAAATATTGAAGGTTTTCATGTGACTCATCCTCGTATTTCTGTACATTGCTAGTTCCAGATATTTGCATGAATTACGTCGCATTTAAAACGTATACACACGTTGCTTCTCTTCCGTTTCAAATGCTGATAATGCTCTTGGTTTTATATAATATATTGGTGTGTGTTATGTTCTTCCCATCACCACATGAATCTATGACTCTATTATGGTGCTGCGGCGACGCGGTTTCGAAACCCTGGAGGCAATACAGCGTTCTTTTTGCGAGCTGCTGTTGAGGAAATTTAGAGAACCGGCCAACTGCAAAACGACTCTACTGTCCACACGGGGACATCGGAGACCGACTGCAAAACGATTCTGTTGTTCCCCAACGAGCTAGTACATTTCGCTTTAAGATCACGAAGTAATATCGGAGAAATTAGCTCGTTCGGAGGCATATAGCGAGTCGTTCTTCCTTCGCTGTATTTGCAAGTCGAATATGACAAAAGACAAGTAGTGGAACGTGGTACCCTCCACTGTGCACCCTTCATCGTGTGGTGGCATGCGGACCATGTATGCACATGGAGCGCCTTCTGTAGGTCCCGAATCCACGGAGACGAATTTTACAGCTATCTAATCGTGATTGATTGCTGCTATGCCACCACAGTACACAGGAATCGTACACAGGAATCTGACGAGATACTGTGTCTCAGTGTCCTTTTAAATGTACAAAACAGTTCAGTTGGTGGTAATTCTGTTAAAGTATTCCACGACCGGTTTCGAAGCTTAGAGTTTCATCATCAGGTGCCGCCAAATAATTACGAGAACGTAAATGCGTGGTGGTCGGGCCAGTGAGTCATCGTGTATCACACCCACTTCAAACAAATGCATGGGAGCGTAGGGCTAGCAACCACAGCGCCCGTCTGGACAGTACGACACGCAAATGTCACCTGAGGATCTTGCTTTAAGCTACGAAACCGTTAATGGAATAAATTAAGAAAAGTACTGGCAACTGATGCGGATTTTTATTCTATAAAGTTTTAAGTGTAGTATCTTCAATTTCATATACAGGGTGTTACAAAAAGGTACGGCCAAACTTTCGGGAAACATTCCTCACACACAAAGAAAGAAAATATCTTATGTGGACATGTGTCCGGAAACGCTTACTTTCCATGTTAGAGCTCATTTTATTACTTCTCTTCAAATCACATTAATCATGGAATGGAAACAGACAGCAACAGAACGTACCAGCGTGACTCCAAACACTTTGTTACAGGAAATGTTCAAAATGTCCTCCGTTAGCGAGGATACATGCATCCACCCTCCGTCGCATGGAATCCCTGATGCGCTGATGCAGCCCTGAAGAATGGCGTATTGTATCACAGCCGTCCACAATACGAGCACGAAGATCTCTACATTTGGTACCGGGGTTGCTTAGACAAGAGCTTTCAAATGCCCCCATAAATGAAAGTCAAAAGGGTTGAGGTCAGGAGAGCGTGGAGGCGACGGAATTGGTCCGTCTCTACGAATCCATCGGTCACCGAATCTGTTGTTGAGAAGCGTACGAACACTTCGACTGAAATGTGCAGGAGCTCCATCGTGCATGAACCACATGTTGTGTCGTACTTGTAAAGGCACACGTTCTAGCAGCACAGGTAGAGTATCCCGTATGAAATCATGATAACGTGCTCCATTGAGCATAGGTGTGAAAAACATGGGGCCCAATCAAGACATCACCAACAATACCTGCCCAAGCGTTCACAGAAAATCTGTGTTGATGACGTGATTGCACAATTGCGTACGGATTCTCGTCAGCCCACACATGTTGATTGTGAAAATTTACAATTTGATCACGTTGGAATGAAGCCTCATCCGTAAAGAGAGCATTTGCACTGAAATGAGGATTGACACATTGTCGGATGAACCATTCGCAGAAGTGTACCCGTGGAGGCCAATCAGCTGCTGATAGTGCCTGCACACGCTGTAGATGGTACGGAAACAACTGGTTTTCCGGTAGCACTCTCCATACAGTGACGTGGTCAACGTTGCCTTGTACAGCAGCAACTTCTCTGACGCTGACATTAGGGTAATCGTCAACTGCACGAAGAATTGCCTCGTCCATTGCAGGTGTTCTCGTCGTTCTAGGTCTTCCCCAGTCGCGAGTCATAGGCTGGAATGTTCCGTGCTCCCTAAGACGCCGATCAATTGCTTCGAACGTCGTCCTGTCGGGACACCTTCGTTCTGGAAATCTGTCTCGATACAAACGTACCGCACCACGGCTATTGCCTTGTGCTAATCCATACATCAAATGGGCATCTGCCAACTCCGCATTTGTAAACATTGCACTGACAGCAAAACCAGGTTCGTGATGAACACTGACCTGTTGATGCTACGTACTGATGTGATGTGCTTGATGCTAGTACTGTAGAGCAATGAGTCGCATGTCAACACAGGCACCGAAGTCAACATTACCTTCCTTCAATTGGGCCAACTGGCGGTGAATCGAGGAAGTACAGTACATACTGACGAAACTAAAATGAGCTCTAACATGGAAATTAAGCGTTTCCGGACACATGTCCACATAACATCTTTTCTGTATTTGTGTGTGATGAATGTTTCCTGAAAGTTTGGCTGTACCTTTTTGTAACACCTTGTATATGTAGAACTGTGATGATGTGAAGAAATTATGTTCAGTTATATAAAAATTTCGGCGATTCTGATGTGTCATAGGCTGAAAGTGCCAAGTTGTTTTGCGTATGTAAATAAAGGCGATGGAGACGGTGAGGTGGTGTTGTGTTCGGCAGGTGGGTGGTGCGGGCCAAGCAGCCGCGGCTGTCGTTCGAGCTGGAGGTGTGCCTGGTGGCGCCCTCTGCAGACGCCGAGCACGTGGTGGCCGTGCGACGCAAGCGCCTCCGCGGCGACGCCTGGAGCTACAAGCGCGTGTGCGAGCAGGTGCTGGCCCTGGGCGACGGCTAGCTGCCCAGCTGCCCAGCTGCCCGGCTGCCCGCCCCGGCTCAACTCTAGTCTTCCCAGACGCTTCCAAAACCTTTCCTACAACACTGTAGCCTGCAATATATTTTGATGTTGTGAAACGCCCGCTGTAAATTTTACGTAGTATTTTCTAATTCATCAGTTATTGTCGCGCTCTAAACCTGTCTACGGCAGACTTATCATAAAAGTCTTCCAGGTTTTAATAACACGGAAATAATATCTTAGAACTCCAGTGATGATTCACTCTAAGAGTTTCAGAAAATATTTTCCAACTTTTGATGTTTTAATTCTCCAAATATTTACATGACTGCTGCACTTTTAAATGTTTCCAGTCCTCTGTATTTATACGTGTCATATATATTCCATTCTTTCCATTTAACAGGTTCTCTAATTTCTTCGTTTCATATTTTTATACAATTTATGTATCTACCTGCTTTTGTTGCTAAACTTCCCTATTTTGTTTACGTTTATCTATTATGTAAACTTCGTGCAAGCAGCTTCATAAACCTCTACTCTCGGTTTGATACAAGCATGTAGTCCGTCTGAATATACTTCCTTTTACAGTCTTGTTCTAATAGTTGGACTTCGTACTGAGACATATTCACAAGCCTATATAAAACGTGTTAAATTCGTGCTTCCTCTGAACGTCATTTATGTAACAAAATCACATTTTGCAGCGTAAAACGTGACCTGGTGCTGTATAACGCAGCTAAGTATGATTTTGACCTGGTATTGAGATTGCTATGGGGCCAGTTCAATTTTTAATGGCTCGGTTTTCTCATGACGTGGCTATTCTAAAGACAGGTGTTGCGAAGAAGTTGCTAAACGAATCGCTATCAGTATTTCTCAACAATTATATCAGAAATTCTTTATAATTTCTTCCTTCTTGGTACAGAATATATATTTTTATTCTTTTGGTGTGTCATAGTGTTAATAAATAGTATTATATATTCATAGATTTATATATTTAGTTTGTAAACGGATTTGGATGTAAAATATTTCTAATCTGTGTCAAATGTTCTAAATGAAGACGCTAGCATTACTTTCTGTTCCTAATAAAATTTCATACTGCTGTGAGATTTTGCGCGTTGACTCTTGTTCCATCCCTCTGTCTATGCACTTGTATTTAGTGTGCTCGACGGGAGCGGGATGTGCTGTCGACACAAACAAAACATCCGGCAGTTCGTCTAACCTGCCGAACAATTCCTTTAACAAGTGGAGTCCAAGGAAAGAGATTCAGTTCGTTTAGACCTCACTACCGTCATACTTGGCATTTCTTACAGCCTCGAATCGAGCAGTGAATTGTTACCAAGGCCAATCGTGGGAATGCAGGTGAACTGGAAGTGCCGTATCACAATCGTAGAACTGAAAAGATCCCAAATTTGACGCAATAATTACACTACAACCGCATCACGCACAAATGTCTATCCCCAAAGGGACTCGGCGGTTCCCCCTGTTTTTGCACATTAGCTCACTGTGTGCAAAGGTGTCGGGAAGCTAAGCGACGAGATCAAGCCACTTGCAGCATTGTCGTACGCTTAATAGCGAATACTAAATTATTTCTACAAAACAAAAAAAAATATTAATTGTGCACTGGTGGATAAATTTTCATCGTCCCGAGTACTGAAAGCCTCACGAGGGAGATATTCAAACCCCCTGGATTTCTGACCATTTACGATAGGGATGTCTTGCTAAAGACTTTAGTGCATTTCACTTTTCATTTCTTTCTCCAAACAAATGTCGCAAATTTTAGTCACTTCATCCCAACAGCAATGTCTGAAGCAATGCAGGTAATGTGTGTCATCTTAGTCTTGTAGTGGATGTCTCTTTTTCTGTTAAAATTTAAAAATTACGAAAGAAAGAAAGTATATCTATTGGTACGTTGACAAGAATGGATCCATAAAGCTGTTGTAGTAGGGCATGGCAGGAAGCTGTGACAAGTGGAAACTGCACAAGGTACAAAAACGAAATGTGGAGGAGCAACTGTGGGTAAACAGATAATACCCTCACATCGCAAATTTAATGTACAAAGAGTCACCTATATATGAATGTAGTATCTGTTCCCGAAAGAACAGATAGTATTGATGACCGTGCAGCTTCTCTAGAATGAAATAATTCAATCGACACCCTAGCTGCAAACAGGCGTTGATATACATCATTGGGGACACGTTTTTAATTATCATTTCAGTCTAGAGAAGCTGCATGGTCATCAATAGTATCTGTTCTTTCGGGAGCAGATACTACCTTCATATATAGTTAAAAATATGGCAACCCGGCCATTGACCTTCTTGTGCGAACACACATGCTATGCCCCAACTCGTACGGGACTTGGTAGATAATCTGCCACGAGTAATGAGTCTGATGGGCAAACATCTATTAGGCGCACTACGAATGTAGTGGTGTGGAGATGTTGGGAATGTGGGTCTCACGGGGAGCGTGCAAGGGATACGTCCCTGCAGGCGCACTATTCTCTGTGCCCTCGGTGGCTCAGATGGATAGAGCGTCTGCCATGTAAGCAGGAGATCCCGGGTTCCATTCCCGGGGCACACATTTTCAACATGTCCACAATGATGTATATTAACGCCTGTTTGCAGCTAGGTTGTCGATTTAATTATCATTTCATACAAAAAGTCAACTTAGTCGTGATTGTTCCGCAGACTGGAAAGGCCCCAGCTCCAGGATTTGATGGGGTATATTCGGAGTTCCTGAAAGCTGTGGGGCTCTGCCAGAAACAATGGCTCCTACAATTCGTCAGTGTAATCTTGCGAGTGGCAAGACTACGTAAGATGTTTAAGAATGGTTAAGTAACCGCAGTTTTCGCAAAGAAGGAATCGTGGTCGCTGAGTATCGACGTCTGTCAATGTAACGTATGAATGAGTGGAGATGCTGATTCTCTGTCGGATCCATGAGGTCACTGATGAAATAATACCTGGCGAGCAGGGTGATTTAAAAAAACTGTGTTGCAGTCAGGTTCTAACACTTCCAACGTTGGTGGTTTCGAGATTTCAGAGGCGCCTCTTATTGGCTGCAGCTTTCGCATCACGGCAGCTTACGACGTAGTGTGGAAAGTAAGTAAGGTGATGAGGTTTCAAATCAGTACGTAGCAAGTTCACTCAACAACACCCTCTCTAATTTTCCTGAATGGAAAAGCTAGAAAATAATCCTAAATAATCTTCGCCCTCTGGGACCCGCCTTGGCACCCATTCTGTTTACGTTGTATGTCCACGACATGGCAAATACAAATGCAAGAAAATGTGGTACACAGGTGACCTGGCATGAATAAGTAACAGCAAAGATATATATAGTTACAAGAGTTCATTCTAATGACGTCACCGTCCTGAATGAATGGGTGGTTTCCCAAATGGAGACTCCAGACCCGCTCGGATAGCGGCGCGCATTAGCACGCCGGATGTTGTTTCTAGGCGGTTTCCCAAATCCGACTAGGGGAATACCAGTCTGATACCCACATACCCAGTTAAAGTGAAGATACGGCATAAACGCCGGGCTGAAGAAGAAGAAGAAGAAGAAGAGGAGGAGGAGTAACAAGAAGCAAATGGAGACTCAAGCCTAACCAAAGCAATACAGAGGTCGCAGCGTTACATATCCATTACAGAGAGGCAGTATGTTATATCAAGGGTCCAGGGTAAGGACGAAGTAAGTCACTTTTTCAGTGAAACTCAGAAAAGCAATTTTTAATTTCGAAACACAATAAATTCTTTCCATACAAAGTGATGTATTCAAACCAAGTGAAATATTGTAATCTTGATGGTTTTTAAAGTGCTTAACATCAATAATACGAAATAAAATTGTAAAAAAGTCACACAATCTACCACCTTTTCAGGAAAAAAATCAGTTAAGTCTATTGATAGAGATACAGAACGAAGCAAGAGAATGAGCTGCTCATGGTTTTCTTTGCATGTACGAGTATTTTATCATCATTATGAATATTTTATTAACATTTCTGACATCAGTATCATCATTTATAATAATATTATAATTAATTAATTATTATTACTATCATCATCTCCTCTAATATTATTATTGTAACATGGAAACTCACAGTTATCTTCAAAGGCATCAGTAGTGTCACATTCTGTGGACAAACGTCACTGCTGCCAGGCCACATAATTTAATGAGATAAATTAAATCCTTGTGCTCTGCCCTGTAAATACGTAGGCGACCTGCAGACAAATAAAGACTTTAGTTACATGTTTTTACACACCCTATTTTGAAGGAAAATTTGAGGGCTAGCGTAAATTTATCTACTTAAATTTACGTGTGTAGGACAAAGAAGATAGCTCGAATCCTCCAGTCTTATTTTTTGATGCACCTTTGTCAGGCTATTTTACGAGGGCAGTTCAATAAGTAATGCAACACATTTTTTTTCTCGGCCAATTTTGGTTGAAAAAACCGGAAATTTCTTGTGGAATATTTTCAAACACTCCCGCTTCGTCTCGTATAGTTTCATTGACTTCCGACAGGTGGCAGCGCTGTACGGAGCTGTTAAAATGGCGTCTGTAACGGATGTGCATTGCAAACAACGGGCAGTGATCGAGTTTCTTTTGGCGGAAAACCAGGGCATCTCAGATATTCATAGGCGCTTGCAGAATGTCTACTGTGATCTGGCAGTTGACAAAAGCACGGTGAGTCGTTGGAAAAAGCGTGTGTCATCATCGCCGCAAGGTCAAGCAAGACTGTCTGATCTCCCGCGTGCGGGCTGGCCGTGCACAGCTGTGACTCCTGCAATGGCGGAGCGTGCGAACACACTCGTTCGAGATGATCGACGGATCACCATCAAACAACTCAGTGCTCAACTTGACATCTCTCTGTTGGTAGTGCTGTCACAATTGTTCACCAGTTGGGATATTCAAAGGTTTGTTCCCGCTGGGTCCCTCGTTGCCTAACAGAACACCATAAAGAGCAAAGGAGAACCATCTGTGCGGAATTGCTTGCTCGTCATGTGGCTGAGGGTGACAATTTCTTGTCAAAGATTGTTACAGGTGATGAAACATGGGTTCATCACTTCGAACCTGAAACAAAACGGCAATCAATGGAGTGGCGCCACACCCACTCCCCTACCAAGAAAAAGTTTAAAGCCATACCCTCAGCCGGTAAAGTCACGGTTACAGTCTTCTGGGACGCTGAAGGGGTTATTCTGTTCGATGTCCTTCCCCATGGTCAAACGATCAACTCTGAAGTGTATTGTGCTACTCTTCAGAAATTGAAGAAACGACTTCAGCGTGTTCGTAGGCACAAAAATCTGAACGAACTTCTCCTTCTTCATGACAACGCAAGACCTTACACAAGTCTTCGCACACGAGAGGAGCTCACAAAACTTCAGTGGACTGTTCTTCCTCATGCACCCTACAGCCCCGATCTCGCACCGTCGGATTTCCATATGTTTGGCCCAATGAAGGACGCAATCCGTGGGAGGCATGTAACCTCCCCCTCACTTACCGACCTTAATGACAGTGAAAAATGAAACCGCGTGTACCTAATGGGAGTCTTGGAAAAGCAATCGTCACCGAAGTTAACCTGTCGGTAAAGAGGGAGGAAAGGGTTACATCTAAATGAAAGGAACTGTGCTAATGAAACTGGTAGAAATTAATTTTGAAAAGGGGTAAAGTTAATAAAGAAAGTAAATGTGCAGCCGTTACGTTAACAATTAACTAGCGGTATTAGGTATTTGAGATTTGGGGGAAATCACGGTCGCCAGTCCTAAGGACAATTACTATAGTAACTGAAAAAGAAAGGTTATTACACATATAATTAGCACTAGAAGCGTGGCAACTGAAGGTTGACACGTGTAGTGTGAAAACTGAAAGTTTGTCAGAAGTAATAAATTTCGCTACACCCTGACTTAATTTAGCAAAAGAATTAATAAAACCGGAAAATCGAAAGTTAATTTAGTGACTGAAGTTAATAGTGAGCTTTCTTTCTGAAGCACATCGAAATTCAGTAAAATACGGTTAGTCTTGGACTACCTCAACAATCATTTCAAAAGCTACTTGAATCTACGCAATTTAGAAATAAGGGATTTAACTTTGAACTTGAATTAAATGATTCTGAACAATTAACAATAGCAAAATTTCGTACGTACCAAGCTGGGCTGCAGTCACAGGTAAGCTAAAATATGGTAACAAAACTCGCACTCTTAATTTGTGCTTGTGTAATCTGAATATTGTAGCCAGCTAACTGAACTTTGAAATTAAAGCAGTGAAATAGAATTAGCTATATTACTTTAGTGCTGGCGTTTAAATTTCAACGACACTCGGGTTCATTTCGGAAAAGGAAGGGACCCTGCTTGGTAATGCAATTGGGACAATGAGCAACAAAGGTTCATGCTAAGTTGCTGTAATTATAGTTGCGAAAATGGTACAGTTTGAAAAGCTGAGGTCTGCCATACAGTTCTAAAACTTTACTTGCGTCCAGTCTTCCTTGTCGGTTGATTGAAGGTTTGAAGCCGTCGATCGAGGAGGTGGCGACAGTCACTCATTGTCGGCCGTCGCTGTTGCAGAAGCTGGATGTTGGCGCGCCTTCTTCTCGACGCGGTCACCAGGCGAAACGGGCTCTTGATGTGCGCCAGCTAATGCTTCCCGTCCGCGACACCACGTCAGAAACTATCATCGCAAGTCGAGCGCAATTACATGCTGCCAAACCCCGAAAGCGCGGCAACTCGCGGGAGCTTCACACAACACACCTGCTCCACTCGCTACTCCAGCCAGACTCCTTCTTTCAGCCCGCGCTCCACGCGGCAGAGTTAATACTACCAAAGATCCTACACACTTTGATTCTTCACACGACCTATCGACGTAACCGTTCGATAGCAGTTTTCCCTAGGCAAGACCCAGCGTAAAAATACAAATAATATTTACGAAACAAACCAATTATACATCGACATAAATGCATAAATATACAAATAGTAAAACAATTACAATATACAAATAGACAGAAATGTCATATCTTGAGGTAACAAAGCAAGGAAAAAAATAGTACAATAGATGGAAATAGGAGGATATGCATTTCCGGCGTTACAGGCACTACGCGGATGATGAAGAAGTTATTGATGCAGTACGATGTTGGCTCCGACATCGACCAGTGGAATGGTACCGTGCAGGCATACAGGCCCTCATTTCAAGGTGGCGTAAGGCCGTAGCATTGAATGGAGATTACGTTGAAAAATAGTGTTGTGTAGCTAAAAGATTGGGGAATAACCTGGTGTATTTCAATGCTGAATAAAACAACCCCTGTTTCAGAAAAAAATGTGTTGCATTACTTATTGAACTGCCCTCGTATGATCCTGGATGCCATGGGTCAACTGTACGTGCCTCCCACGTTTCTCAGACTGGAGTGACCGGAGGCGGCCTCAGTTTTCTTCATGGGTAGGTCTTAAAGGGACATTTTAGTTCATATTTCTCAATTAAAATGTTTTTCCAGTCGCAGACAATTTCCTGACAGGCTCACTCCACAGTGAAAGGTAATGGTTTCATCCTCGAAGTTTTGATCATGCTTATCCTCCAGGGTTTCCAGCTTTTGTTTGGAATTCTACAGACAAACATTCTTATCACATTCTTCATACAAATGAATTCGCTCTGTAAACGTGATATTGATGTTTGTCAAGCCATTTATGTTATTATGAACGACATGGTGCATGAAGCGAAAAATGGTGAAATTCTTGTTTTGCCCTTCTACAGGAACTCAAACTCTGTACGCAAACGCAGCATCCCGTAACTTCACGTTGTCTTCCGTGTGACGTGTACGCGTACTCTTAATAGAGTACAGACATTGTTATCAAACCACCCATATACGCATTCCGATCGTTATACGTTTCTAGGCTGTTAAATATGCTTACTATTTAAGGTTTTTTTGATTTAGTGTTCACATCAAAGCACGTATGACCGGAATATTTACGAGACTCGTCCATATCGTGTGAAAGTCTTAATTTCTTACTAACATCATAAATTCGACCAGTTTCTGTCCGCTTCTTATCTTCATTTTGCAGAGTTCCGTCTTCTTTATTCCTAAATGACGACAGCTCAATATCACAGCATTATATACTACACAGCATTGAAACAACAACTTACTCTCAGAAACATTATGTTTAAAAAGAATGGAACAATAAAATTTCAAGCATATAATGCCGCGAATTTCTGCGATCGTGCGCCCATTTGTTGAATTTTGGTTGACTTACCTGGCTATTTTTGTCTGGGACAATTGAGATATCTGCTTCTTCTTCTGTATGCGAAAACGTCGAAGGATAAAAACCCATGAATAAGCTATTTTAATTCGTGTCCCATGCTGCTAACACATAGCCCTATCGATGGAGAATCTAATGGCATTTCAGAACTCATTTTGAGGAAAAAAAGTTGTTTATCTGATTTTTTTCTCTGGACCTGTAATCATGTACTATTTGATAGGCGAAAATACTTAAAAAACAGTGTATCAGTCCCGATCGGACACTGTCACTTAAACAGCAATGCACGAATCCGTCGTATACGCGTGGCTCAAGAGTAAATCGACTCTATAAAACAGCCGGAAACAACTGGTCAGTGTTTCAGGTAAGCAAATGGGAAGTTACGTTACAGATGGGAAACAGAGATCGTCGTAATGGTCCTAATGTCTGCTAATATCGTGTACTGTTACGTTATGAAGTAATGTGTGTGCAGTGACAGGCGTTGAGAAATGAATAAACAATGTACCACTAGCTTTTAACGCAAATTAAAAACTTCCTTGCATGATTGAATAAACAAATCAATGTTTTACTCGAGGGATAAGCCGTAAAGGCCTCTCACGTGGCCATCTTGATTTAGGTTGTCTGTGATGCTCCAAAATTTCGTCTGGCAATGCTGCGTCCTCTACCTGTCCCGACCTTGTCAAACAGGACGTGTGATTACAAACGAAATTGTCCATTGTAGCTGTGAAGACGATCCATAGATGAAACAACTGCCACCTATGAATGAGGCGATGAGAATCGTTACCGGCGGTGTTAGAACACACGTTTTCTGCTATACCGAGATTTGTAAAGAACGTAACTCTGGACATTCATCGTAGAACCAACATCTGACTTAATACCTAACAAACAGGGTTGCAGGATTTTATCTTCCCTGTTGCGAATTGTCAAAAATTAATCCCACAAATCGGTCAAGGGAAATGTGACCACGTCTAGAATAAGCGGAGTTACTGCGAAAGTGCAGCATGTGTGTGGTGTGGAGGAACGATCTGGAGGACATACTGCGGAGAACCGCTCGCTCCAGGTTTTTAAAAGGTCCCTGAAAGACTTGGATGGAGCCAAAACTTCCAGGACGACACAGTGAGCGCTAATATCGGATTGTGAAAGTTAGACATTAATCTGCAAACACTCTGTATGCATATACACTGATGACTCAAAACATTATGACCTCCTGCTTAATAGCCTCTTTGTCTTTGGAACGAAATACATTACTGATTCTGCATATCAGGAACCCGACAGTTTGTAGGTAGGTTTGTGGAGGTGTGTGACATTATATGATGCTACTAATAATAATTTTTGTCATTCTGACAATGCTGATTTTGGGTGCAATTATAGTTTGCACCTCCTGGCATACTCGATAGGAAACCAACCACAGGCAGACCAATTGCGTTAAGGTAACCTTGAAAGATTCCCCCCCCCCCCTCTTTTAGTTGAATAAATATAATTCGGGGGGGAGGGGGGAGTCGAGCAAATGAGACAGACATTCTATCAAACGGGAGGGAGGGGGAAGTCTCACATCGCTATCAGTCACGCTGAGTGCCAAAACAATTAATAAATATTCAAGTGACCTTATCGTCAGATTTGAAAGTACTGTAGGATTGCAACTTTGTTTGAATAAATCATTATAAAAGAATTAATGAAAAAATCGGAGAGGGTTATTGAAGCAGCCTAAAGCAAAACTTTCAGGTTTATTAAAACAGTTTGAAAACATGCTGTGAGTAGTGGTTTTACGCAATGTAGTGTGAGTAATAAAGATTTATAGCGGAGTTAAGTTTCCTCCAAAACTGAAGACCAAACACACAAGACCACAAGGACTGAGTTTCTGTGCCTTTTATAGTCTCTGCCCCCCTCCCCTCCACCGTTTAAACCACCAGTTTAATAAAACGAACCGCAATTAACATTTAAACTTGTATAGTTAGTTATACTCTTAGGAGCCGCGCGGAGTAGCCGCGCAGTCTAGGCGTCCTGCCACGGTTCGCGCGGCTCCCCCCGCTGGAGGTTCGAGTCCTCCCTCGGACGTGGGTGTGTATGCTGTCCTTAGTGTAAGTTAGTCTAAGTTAGATTACGTAGTATGTAAACTTAGGGACCGATGACCTCAGCAGTTTGATCCCATAAGATCTTACCACAAATTTCAAATTTTTACTCTTAGGAGCGCCTGCCGTAGCTGACCTCTTTGACACCTTGCAAGACTATACACGTTAAACTGACATGAATTATTAAATTGCAGAACCCTCGCACATTTGCTCACGAATAAATGTGTTGAAATATATACGATACATTACGACTCATCTATGCAATTGAGGTGCCTCTCTCCAGACTGTATGGCAGTGCTATCAAGTTATAAGGTAAGGAAACCCAGTTCAAATGACTTGCGTCTTTATTAATTGCCAGCGCAATCAATTATCCAAATTACCACTAATTAGAATTAGGAATTAGATTAGGAAATGAGACACTTAAAGTAGTAAAGGAGTTTTGCTATTTGGGGAGCAAAATAACTGATGGTCGAAGTAGAGAGGATATAAAATGTAGAATGGCAATGGCAAGGAAAGCGTTTCTGAAGAAGAAAAATTTGTTAACATCGAGTACAGATTTAAATGTCAGGAAGTCGTTTCTGAAAGTACGAGGGCTATCCACAAAGTACATTACGTTTTGGAATTAAAAATAAATAAAGTATTGGAAAATTTTTTTTATTATATACAGATGAAAGCCACACTTAAATACTACTTTTATACATAGTTGCCATTTAAATTAAGGCACTTATCGTAGCGATCGACGAGCTTGGAAACTCCTTCGTCGTAAAATTCGGCCGCCTGCGCCTTCAACCACGTGGTTACCTCTTCTTGAAGCTGTGCGTCGTCATCAAAACGCTGCATAGCCAACCACTTCTTCATTGCTGGGAATAAGTGGAAGTCGCTCGGTGCCAGGTCGGGACTGTACGCCGGATGAGGAAACAACTCCCACTTAAAAGATTCGAGAACTTCACGAGTGGCATTTGCCGTGTGGGCCCCGGCGTTGTCGTGAATCAGCAAGATCTTTGAGCCCAACATTCCCCTGCGCTCGTTTTGTACTGCTCTTATGAGGTTGTGCAGAGTTTGGCAATACCTTTGAGAGTTTATTGTAGTGCCTCTTTTCAGGAAATCCACAAAAATCGTATTTCTACCGGGTTACTGATTAACCACGTGGTTGAAGGCGCAGGCGGCCGAATTTTACGGCGAACGAATTTCCGAGCTCGTCCATCGCTACGATAAGTGCCTTAATTTAAATGGCAACTATGCAGAAAAGTAGTATTGAAGTGTGGCTTTCATCTGTATATAATAAAAACTTTTTCCAATACTTTATTTATTTTTAATTCCAAAACGTAATGTACTTTGTGGACAGCCCTCGTATTTGTATGGAGTGTAGCCATGTATGGAAGTGAAACATGAACGATAAATAGTTTGGACAAGAAGAGAATAGAAGCTTTTGAAATGTGGTGCTACAGAAGAATGCTGAAGATTAGATGGGTAGATCACATAACTAATGAGGAGGTATTGAATAGGATTGGGGAGAAGAGGAGTTTGTGGCACAACTTGACTAGAAGAAGGGATCGGTTGGTAGGACATGTTCTGAGACATCGAGGGATCACCAATTTAGTATTTGAGGGCAGCGTGGAGGGTAAAAATCGTAGAGGGAGAGCAAGAGATGAATACACTAAACAGATTCAGAAAGATGTAGGCTGCAGTAGGTACTGAGAGATGAAGCTTGCACAGGATAGAGTAGCATGGAGAGCTGCATCAAACCAGTCTCAGGACTGAAGACCACAACAACAACAACCAGTAAAACAAACATAAAATTAAACGTGGTACTTATCAAAGCAATTACAAAAGGGTCTGGTTTTCGTATACTGCGTATCTGTGTAATACTTTAAAGTTATGACATGTTTTGTGTCTCCAGCATTAATTAATCAGCCTGTACCTCTAGTTGTGGGGTGGCCATAGGTTACAGCGAGAACATCAGGCTGGGGTGTGCAGCAGGCTACATTTATTATTTGTGAGTCACCTAACCATGCAAAACTGCAGGACATTTAGATCTTGAAATCTTAGGACTGAGATTAATGGATATGTATTTGGTTTAATGACTGACATAAGTCACAATCAAATTACCAGAGACCAAAGTTTTCCAAGACTCATATCAAATTGCAAAATACGCTAAAGCTGAGGAGTGACACCAAAAAGTATGGGAAAACTATATGGAGAAAGCTTAATTATATTTGCTCATCTGGGCAACTGGCAAAATCAAAGTTAACAACACAACAAGAAGTCAGAAATTTTAACCAAATTAAGCAACATTAGTTGTATGGTAGAGAAAGTAAGTAATGAGCTGCTTAGAATATACAGGGTGTTACAAAAAGGTACGGCCAAACTTTCAGGAAACATTCCTCACACACAAATAAAGAAAAGATGTTAGGTGGACATGTGTCCGGAAACGCTTAAATTCCATGTTAGAGCACATTTTGGTTTCGTCATTCCAACGTCATCAAACTGTAAATTTTCACAATCAACATGTGTGGGCTGACGAGAATCCGCACGCAATTGTGCAATCACGTCATCAACACAGATTTTCTGTGAACGTTTGGGCAGGCATTGTTGGTGATGTCTTGATTGGGCCCCATGTTCTTCCACCTACGTTCAATGGAGCACGTTATCATGATTTCATACGGGATACTCTACCTGTGCTGCTAGAACATGTGCCTTTACAAGTACGACACGACATGTGGTTCATGCACGATGGAGCTCCTGCACATTTCAGTCGAAGTGTTCGTACGCTTCTCAACAACAGATTCGGTGACCGATGGATTGGTAGAGGCGGACCAATTCCATGGCCTCCACGTTCTCCTGACCTCAACCCTCTTGACTTTCATTTATGGGGGCATTTGAAAGCTCTTATCTACGCAAGCCCGGTACCAAATATAGAGAATCTTCGTGCTCGTATTGTGGACGGCTGTGATACAATACGCCATTCTCCAGGGCTGCAGCAGCGGATTTGGGATTCCATGCGACGGAGGGTGGATGCATGTATCCTCGCTACTTTCCTGTAACAAAGTGTTTGAAGTCACGCTGGTACGTTCTGTTGCTGTGTGTTTCCATTCCATGGTTAATGTGATTTGAAGAGAAGTAATAAAATGAGCTCTAACATGGAAAGTAAGCGTTTCCGGACACATGTCCACATAACATATTTTCTTTCTTTGTGTGTGAGGTATTTTTCCTGAAAGTTTGGCCGTACCTTTTTGTAACACCCTGTAGATCATGCTACCGCAGTTTGACACATTTCGCCAACAACATCTACTGTGTGCAAACCAGCGCGGGTAAGTTGCCTGCAGAGGAAACGTCCAGCGCAGCAGCCCACAACAGAGCACCGCGCAATCTCGGTTCACGGCCGTCAACTGCACAACTTTCGAAAATACCATGTGGAGGGATGACTCAGTGCTATTGCTTATTTCCTGGGGGGAGGGCAGTAACAGAGAGATGTAGATGAAATTTCTCACTTCTGTTACTCAAAATGCGCATTGATAAACACGAGGCTGTCACCCTCCTGGTTGTGCCAAGCACAGTGATGGGATTACGAAAGGCAACCATTTTCCTCACGCTGGCTGGATGGCACTGCAGCTCTCGACCTTCGATGTTCCTGCAGAGAAGGCAAAATGTCGAACTCATTTATCGTCTGGGTCAGCAGTGGCGCCACAGCACACCCTGCCTTCGGGTCGGCGGGGCGCCACTTATGCTCGCAAAAGCCCGAAGCAGGCTGCAGCCTCACTGCCTCGAAAACTACGCGTCTCCCTGGTGGAGTTCGCCCTCTCCTAACAAGATTTACTGACTGCCTTCTGCCGGGAGCAGGACCTTAAGACCATGCCGGCTGTGCACCTTCCCACCGCAACAAACCGAAAGCCTACCTCTCAATCACACATAAAATCAATAAAATGAGCGCCAAATTGTGGAAGAAAATGAGACAGTATCGCCCAGCAATATGTGACAGTAATTTCGCAATTGTGATTGACCTTTCTGAAGCGTATATTTATATTTTGTGAATATAATACTTGGCCATGTTTCGTTGCCTTCACTCAGTCCGCCATTACAAGCAGTGCACACAAAAGAAGTGTGGCTGCCGACTGTTCCCCTCTTTCGAGACGCGGGGAACGGCAGTACTGACTCATCTGCTCTTGTCAGCGGCACCTTTCTGTCTGACTGGCCACCCCCCCGTCCTCTGCGTTTCACAGTTTTCTGATTGTCTTCCCGCTGTCTTTGGAGTCGCCTATCACATGGCGCTGCATGTAATCTTGCTTGGGTAAATGTGTGTTCCATAATGAGAACTGGACACTGCTGTTTCATTTTTTGGGAGATTAAATTCTACGGAGCAGAATGTCAAATTGCTTAGAGTGACCTAGTAAAGCAAAACGCAACTAATGCAGGTGATTATCCTGTAAGTGTGACAAAAGTGAAGGTGAGGTAATGTTCCGCAGTACTGTTGCAAAGTGAAAATATCAAAGTTTTTCGACGAGTGGTGTTTTGTATTCTGAGGTGCATCGACTGTACATAAATTGCTGGCTCTTCAATTTTGCAAATGTATTATGAAATGATAGTCGAAGTTCTTCGTAGCCACCGAGAAAAGCAGGCTATCTTGGTAGCCGATGTAATTTCTGGAAGAGGAATCAAGTTTTCTTTGAAATAGTACGAAAATAATTCGAAAATGTTCACAATTTAATATAGAACGTCTGTCTTGTGGGAGATTTTGGTGACAGAATCAGAATGTATACAAGAAGCTGTCATTCTACACGAGCTACTACATTAGGAAGGAAGAGACTGCTGTGTGGAACCTAATGAAAACAGTTCCGCGGGGGGGGGGGGGGGGGGGGAGGGTGGCGGCGGCGATGAGACTCACGTTTCCATGAACTCGGTACGCTGCTGATTTGAAGAGACTGGAGTTTGCAAATTATTCGGAACCAGAAGAGCTCCTCTACGCAGAGTGCTCTCATGATGAAAAAGTGACAATGAACGCTTCAGCTGTTGTTGCAAACAGCAGTAATGAGAGTGACTCCATGCTCTGTGAAACTCCAGCCGTATATACAGTGCCAAATCCCAGTTCCAGATGTCACATGTGTGGTGATAGGAAGAGGGATCAGGAGCATCATGTTATGTTATCCAGCCTACACAAAAAATAATGTTCATAATGGTCACATATTTTGTGAACTCAGCTACCTATCCGGATTGGTTGAGAAGATGAGACGACCTATAAGTGGAATCAAAGCAGCATTTCCTGTATCAACTTTTCTGGGACTGTACCAACCTTTCTTCTTCTTCTTCTTCTTTCGATTTCGGCCATCTTTGGACCACGTTCAACAATTCACTTGCCCGGCTTTTTGATCTTTTTTTCTCTCTTCCCAATATTTCCTCATCATTTTCGAGTGGTTCCTCCTCCGCTCTTCCGACCATTTCCTGTTATTATTCTTTAGTTTCGTTTCTTCTGGAAAACACTTAATTTCGTTCACTATTTGTCTAAACTTTTCCCTGTCCCTGATTGACTCACGGGTGACATTAAAATAGGCCAAATCCTTTTTCACCATCTGTATCCATTTATTGTTGGTTTTTTCGTTCCTGTTACTATGTTCAAACACTTTTCTTGTTAGTCTGTTTCCATCCATCCTCGACAGGTGACCATAAAACGTTAGTCTGCGTTTACGCATTGCCTCACTCACTTTCTCAATAGTTTTGTATATTTCCTTATTACTCTTTAGCTTGTACTCTTCTCCAATCTTTCTCGGTCCTAATATTTTTCTCAAAATTTTCCTTTCTTTCTTTTCCATGTTTTCTATTTCCCCCTTTTTGTTAAGAGTTAGGCACTCCGATGCATACAGGCATTCTGGTCTAATGACAGTTTTATAATGTCTTAATTTAGCTTGAATCGAAATGTTTTTTTTGTTATATATGTCTTTGGTTTTTTGAAAAGCAAATTCCATTTTCCTTGCTATCGCCTGGTTTGCACCCTTGTCTAAACCATTCACTTGAATTATTTCACCTAAATACTTAAATTTTTCCACTCTCTTAATATTGCCTTTCGTTATTGGAAAGAAATAATTTTTTTCGTTGGGGATTAACCAATTTCGCTCCCTTTGGGCATTATCGAGCAACCTAGTAATAGAGACAATAATACAAGGTATGAACAGTTTCGAACATGAAATAACGAGGTAGGCTCACCAGACAAAAGCACGTTGGTAGCGTTGTAGATGGTATAGAACTGTACCAAGTGGTCATGCGACCCTCCACTGCGCGACGCTATTTATGGCAGTGAGCTGGTGTGGTAACGCTTGTATGGAATCAGTGCAGTAATATGGATGGCCGTGACAGAATGGTGAAAAGGAGCTATCGTGTCGGCCATGCCCATGAGCACACTGTGAATAAAGTTGCTCCATTGCTTGGCATATCAGTGCGGTCTGTCCAACGCGTGTACAAAGGATGATGCGTCACACGCTGCCACGTATCGTGGTGTAAGAAAAGTGGCCGCAGAAAGATATCAGCCGACAGGGAAGAGTGACGAGTGTCACGGCTGGTCAATGACGGTCGGTTCCGCACTCGACGGGATCGCCGCTGTTAGTAATTATAACTCCACCTTCGTCAGTTTCCTAGCGAACATTGCCAAGGGAACAGCATGCAGGGGACAGTTAGAGTCTGGTACCTGGCAAAAGAATATTACTCACCTCATTAATGGGAGAAACAACATGGAAAGTACACAGTGGCTGACTGGGGATGTGTAGTGTTGTCCAACGAATCACGATGTAACAAATGGTGCAAGACGTCGAGTGAATGACGCACGAAAAGGCGTTTAACCCCAGTATATTGAGTGTTTAGTTAGGACCGGAAGTGGTTTTGTGGTAGACACAAGAAGGTGCCCACGAAGGAATTACCAGAACGGGACGGAAATTGACAGATATGGTGTACATGTACAAGCAATCAACTGGTTACAATTTCAGAAAAATCGGGTGATATATTCAAGAGAATGATTTTCACAAACTGAGCGAGTCAATAATGCACTGGTTAACTTCTGGACTTACGGCCGGTATTACACTATCAAATTTCTTTGTCAAAGATTTGATCAAAGATGTGATCGAATATTCCGTCAAATATATTTGACAAAGATCTTTGACGTAGCGCTAGAAGGGGTATTACACTGTCATCAAATTTTTCGTCAAAGTTCAAGATGGCTGACAACAACTTGTTATTAACCGCAGCAGTTGTACGTACCCCAATTGCATTGTGTACACATGCGGAAAAGAAGTGGGGGAAAAAATGGAACCATACATACGCGGTTGACAGTCTTAAAAGTCCTGGGATTACAACTTGATAATAAATTCAGTTGGGAGGAGCACATCCCAGAACTGCAGAAACGCGTTAACAAATCTGTTTGCAATTCGAGTGTTAGCAGACATAGGCAACATAAAAATGCAAAAGCTTGCATACTTTCATTCCATAATGTCATATGGTATAATATTTTGGGGTAAATCTTCAAGTCAAACAAAAGTTTTCAGACTCCAAAAACGTGTAATACGTATTATTTGTGGAGTAAATTCACGGACGTCCTGTAGAAACCTCTTCAAAGAACTGGCTATACTAACTACTGCCTCTCAGTATATTTACTCCTTAATGAAATTTGTCGTAAATAATATATCTCTTTTTCCAACAAACAACTCAGTTCATACATACAATACCAGGAACAAAAATGATCTACACAAGGACTTAAAAGCATTTACTTTAGTTTAAAAAGAGGTCCACTACTCAGGAACACTCATCTTCAATAATTTGCCAGCAAACATAATAAATTTAGTTAAAAATAAAGATCAGTTTAAAAGGAGCCTGAAAGACTTACTAGTGGCCAACTCCTACTCCACTGACGAAATTTTTATAGAAACAAATGATGTATTGTATTTATTCATACTATTAGTATTGTTATTTCAGCTTAAAAAAATTGACATGTTCCACATCCACGAGGATCTCCTCAGCACGGATCTATGGAACAAAAACTAATCTAATCTGGGTGAAGCCGTGGGTTTTACGACGACACGATAAAAGCATTCAACAAAACTTCTTACGTGAGCTTACGGTGGAAGACGTCAAGTGGTACATCAATTACTTAAGAATGGATGAGCATACATTCCTGTATGTGCTCAGTGAAGTGTATCCTCATTCCACAAAGCACAATATTCACTTAAGAACTGCTACATCTTCAGAAGACAGGCTCACTGTAACACTCCGATTCCTTGCAACAGGAGAGGGTTATGTTATGTTATGTTATGTTATGTCTCCAATCTTCTTATTGTATTTTTGTATTCATGGTGCCTCACGTTGTAAAGCGCCTCATCAGCTTCATACATCTCTATTAATTTTGTAGTTGTCGGCACACACCAATTGTATTTACCGGCAATGTTTATAAAAACACTACAGACGACAGAACGCTGCAGCGATGCTAGCGCTCCATGTGGTAACATGTCGCATTGCAGTGAACAGAAGACAAGCGATTTCTTTAGTCAAATCTACAGCGAGGCCCTAGATTTGATCAAATATTGGACGACATTTGACAAAGTCCCTATTACACCATCAAATATCTTTGACAAAGATTTTGGACAAAGATATTTGACAAAGAAATTTGATAGTGTAATACCGGCCTAACGCAAGCAGTGATTCGGCTTGCCATTGATTGATACGAGGGTAATCCCAAAAATAAGGTCTCCTATTTTTTTTATAATACATAGACCTGTTTATTTCTACAATGGTTTACACCAGTTTACAGCTTGAACATATTTTTCGACATAGTCACCATTTCTGCGGATGCATTTTTGTAGACGCTGTGGCACATTTCTGTATGCCCATGTCATACCAGCTTGCCGCCATGCTGTTCGAAAAGTTATGAACCTCTTCTTCCACCTCGTCGTCGGAGCTGAATCGCTGAGACCACAATTAACGTTGACAGGTACTGTGAGACTCTGAAAAAAATCAAACGGGCAATTCAGAACGGGAGAAATGTTGAGCAAGGGCGTACACATTCTGCATGACAACGCTCGCCCACACATCGCTCGGCAAACCGTTGCTCTCCAGCAACAGTTTCAGTGAAACACAATCACCCACCCACCCAATAGTCCTGACTTGGCGCCTAGTGACTATCACCTGTTCGCTAGGTTAAAAGAACATTTGGCCGGAAAGCGATTCAGCTCCGACCACGAGGTGAAAGAATAGGTTCATAACTTTCTGAACAGCATGGCAGCGAACTGGTATGACATAGGCATACAAAAACTGCCACAGCGTCCAGAAAAATGCATCGACAGAAATGGTGATTATGTCGAAAAATAGCTAAATGTTCAAGCTGTAAACTGATATAACCATTGTAGAAATAAACAGGTCTATGTACTTTAAAAAAAAATAGGAGACTCTACTTTTGGCATTACCCTTGTAGAATTGTAGGATGTCCCCCTGGGGGATATCGTGCCAAATTTTGTCCAGTTGGCGTGTTAGATCGTCAAAATCCCGGGATGGTTGAAGAGCACTACCCATAATGTTCCAAACATTCTCAATTAGAGGGAGACCCAGCGGCATCGCTGGTCAAGGTACGGTTTGACAAGCACAAAGAAAAGCAGTTGAAATCCTTGCCATGTGGAATGGTAGCCCAGGACGGCTTGCCGTGAAGGGCAACAAGAGGGGCGTGGAATATCGTCGACGTACCGCTGCTCTGTTAGGTTGCGGCGGATTACAGTAAAAAGAAATGGCGCCCCAGACTGTCAGGCCGTGTGACCGGCTACGGTCAGGTTGGCATCCCACCACTGTCTGGGGCGTCTGCAGAAACGCTTCGCGAACCACCGGGCCTCAGTTTGAAGCAGGACTCATCACCGAAGACGATTGTACTCCAGCCAATGAGATCCCAAGCCGAAGACGGGAGACACGTGAGACAGCGGTGGGGTACCAACCCGCCCTGCTGTCTGGTAATCATCTGTGATGGGAATGCTGGGCTTACATTTCAGCAAGATAACGCCGGCCCACGTACGGCGAGAGTTTCTACTGCTTGTCTTCGTGCTTGTCAAACCCTATCTTGTCCAGCAAGGTCGCCATGTGTCTCCCCAATTGAGGACATTTGGAGCATTGTGGCTGGCGCCCTCTCACCAGCTCGGGGATTTTGACGATCTAGCGCACCGTTTGGACAGAATTCGGCACGACATCCCTCAGGAGCACACCAAGTACGAGGTGCATTGAAGTTCTAAGGCCTCCGATTTTTTTTCTAATTAACTACTCACCCGAAATCGATAAAACTGGCGTTACTTCTCGACGTAATCGCCCTGCAGACGTACACATTTTTCACGACGCTGACGCCATGATTCCATGGCAGCGGCGAAGGCTTCTTTAGGAGTCTGTTTTGACCACTGGAAAATCGCTGAGGCAATAACAGCACGGCTGGTGAATGTGCGGCCACGGAGAGTGTCTTTCATTGTTGGAAAAAGCCAGAAGTCACTAGGAGCCAGGTCAGATGAGTAGGGAGCATGAGGAATCACTTCAAAGTTGTTATCACGAAGAAACTGTTGCGTAACGTTAGCTCGATGTGCGGGTGCGTTGTCTCGGTGAAACAGCACACGCGCAGCCCTTCCCGGACGTTTTTGTTGCAGTGCAGGAAGGAATTTGTTCTTCAAAACATTTTCGTAGGATGCACCTGTTACCGTAGTGCCCTTTGGAACGCAATGGGTAAGGATTACGCCCTCGCTATCCCAGAACATGGACACCATCATTTTTTCAGCACTGGCGGTTACCCGAAATTTTTTTGGTGGCGGTGAATCTGTGTGCTTCCATTGAGCTGACTGGCGCTTTGTTTCTGGATTGAAAAATGGCATCCACGTCTCATCCATTGTCACAACCGACAAAAAGAAAGTCCCATTCGTGCTGTCGTTGCGCGTCAACATTGCTTGGCAACATGCCACACTGGCAGCCATGTGGTCGTCCATCAGCATTCGTAGCACCCACCTGGATGACACTTTTCGCATTTTCAGGTCGTCATGCAGGATTGTGTGCACAGACCCCACAGAAACGCCAACTCTGGAGGCGATCTGTTCAACAGTCATTCGGCGATCCCCCAAAACAATTCTCTCCACTTTCTCGATCATGTCGTCAGACCGGATTGTGCGAGCCCGAGGTTGTTTCGGTTCGTTGTCACACGATGTTCTGCCTTCATTAAACTGTCGCACCCACGAACGCACTTTCGACACATCCATAACTCCATCACCACATGTCTCCTTAAACTGTCGATGAATTTCAATTGGTTTCACACCACGCAAATTCAGAAAACGAATGATTGCACGCTGTTCAAGTAAGGAAAACGTCGCCATTTTAAGTATTTAAAACAGTTGTCATTCTCGCCGCTGGCGGTAAAATTCCATCTGCCGTACGGTGCTGCCATCTCTGGGACGTATTGACAATGAACGCGGCCTCATTATAAAACAATGCACATGTTTCTATCTCTTTCCAGTCCGGAGAAAAAAAATCGGAGGCCTTAGAACTTGAATGCACCTCGTAACTCTGTTGCTCAATGCCAAGCTGGATAACTGCTTCCTTAAGGGCCAGAGGTGGACCAACGCTTTACTGACTTGCTCAATTTGCGAAACTCTTTGGTTCAAATGGCTCTGAGCACTATGGGACTCAACATCGTAGGTCATAAGTCCCCTAGAACTTAGAACTACTTAAACCTAACTAACCTAAGGACATCACACACACCCATGCCCGAGGCAGGATACGAACCTGCGACCGTAGCAGTCCCGCGGTTCCGGACTGCAGCGCCAGAACCGCTAGACCACCGCGGCCGGCGCGAAACTCTTTCTCTTAAATAAAACATTCAATTTGTCTGAAATTGTTATAATTTGTTTGTCTGTACACGTACATTTATCCACTGATTTCCGTCCTAGTTGGATAATTCCTTCGTGTTGCGTCCTTTTTTAACTTGTAAGAATGTATTCCGGTAGCATTTTTCGTACCATACATCGAGCTCACTCATTTACGTTGTCCTGAACGTTAACCAGGATGTTTATTTCAACATTCTCAGTGACCAAGTTTTGCTTCTCCTTTTAGGTCTTCGTGGCGAGTATGCTGTTGATACGCATACGCTCCTGATTTTACGAAGATTAAGGCAACCTTTGCTTCACATTATCCGATCCTAGTCTCATAGAATGTGTGTGGGACTATTCTGAACAGCGAAATACACACAAAATGTGACTCCCGAGCGGCACTTATAAAACGTAATGTCTGTACCGCCCTCTAAAACCAATAATACAAATGTCCCACAAACCTGGATATTGCACGATTCAGCCAGCTGGATAAATGGAGACCCATGACTGATAACCTTGTTTCTCACGAGTACACGCTGTCTCCGTATCCTTCACCGTGATCAGACAATGTCTGACCATATTCACGTCCTTTATATACGCTGCCAGGCCGGCAACAACACGAACAATACTAATGCACACTGGTGGCCTTTGTACCTGCTGGCAACTCTAAATCATTCGAAACTATTGGAGAACTTTACAAGATGCCCTATTAGAAGTTAAACTGTCCCAACAGACACGAAGAATCAGCACTGAAGACCAAACCTGTTAAGACCTCAAGCAGTCAGCTTGTGTGCCCCTAATGCTTTGGAGGTATTTATATATGGGTGTTTGATTGTTTAAAGAATGGGATGTGGTGCTGTTAATGGTGGCTTTCTAATATATTTACGTGTTTTGATATTATTCAAACTGCCGGCTGTACATTACGTTAAGTATATCATTATTGTTATGTTAAGTATATCATTATTGTCCTCCCATGAACCATGGACCTTGCCGTTGGTGGGGAGGCTTGCGTGCCTCAGCGATACAGATAGCCATACCGTAGGTGCAACCACAATGGAGGGGTATCTGTTGAGAGGCCAGACAAACGTGTGGTTCCTGAAGAGGGGCAGCAGCCTTTTCAGTAGTTGCAGGGGCAACAGTCGGGATGAGTGACTGCTCTGGCCTTGTAACATTAACCAAAACGGCCTTGCTGTTGTGGTACTGCGAACGGCTGAAAGCAAGGGAAACTACAGCCGTAATTTTTCTCGAGGGCATGCAGCTTTACTGTATAGTTAACGATGATGGCGTCCTCTTGGGTAAAATATTCCGGAGGTAAAATAGTCCCCCATTCGGATCTCCGGGCGGGGGCTACTCAAGAGGACGTCATTATCAGGAGAAAGAAAACTGGCGCTCTACGGATCGGAGTGTGGAATGTCAGAGCCCTTAATCTGGCAGGTAGGTTAGAAAATTTAAAAACGGAAATGGATAGGTTAAAGTTAGATATAGTGGGAATTAGTGAAGTTCGGTGGCAGGAGGAACAAGACTTTTGGTCAGGCGAATACAGGGTTATAAATACAAAGTCAAATAGGGGTAATGCAGGAGTAGGTTTAAAAATGAATAAAAAAAATAGGAATGCGGGTAAGCTACTACAAATAGCATAGTGAACGCGTTATTATGGCCAAGATAGACATGAAGCCCACGCCTACTACAGTAGTACACGTTTATATGCCAACTAGCTCTGCGGATGACGAAGAAATTGAAGAAATGTATGACGAAATAAAAGAAATTATTCAGATTGTGAAGGGAGACGAAAATTTAATAGTCATGGGTGACTGGAATTCGGTAGTAGGAAAAGGGAGAGAAGGAAACGTAGTAGGTGAATATGGATTGGGGCTAAGAAATGAAAGAGGAAGCCGCCTGGTAGAATTTTGCACAGAGCATGTAACCTCCCCCTCACTTATCGACCTTAATGACAGTGAAAAAATAAACCGCGTGCACCTAACGGAAATTTGGGAAAAGCAATCGTCACCGAAGTTAATCTGTCGGTAAAGAGGGAGGAAAGGGTTACATCTAAATAAAAGGAAAAATGCTAATGAAACAGGTGGAAATTAATTTTGAAAAGGGGTAAAGTTAATAAAGAAAGTAAATGTGCAGCTGATACGTTAACAATTAACTAGCGGTAATTAGATATTTGAGATTTGGGGGAAATTACGGTCGCCAGTCCTAAGGACAATTACTATAGTAACTGAAAAAGAAAGGTTATTACACATATAATTAGCACTAGAATCGTGGCAACTGAAGGTTGACACGTGCAGTGTGAAAACTGAAAGTTTGTCAGAAGTAATAAATTTCGCTACACTCTGACTTAATTTAGCAAAAGAATTAATACAACAGGAAAGTCGAAAGTTAATTTAGTGACTGAAGTTAATAGTGAGCTTTCCTTCTGAAGCACATCGAAATTCAGTAAAATACGGTTTAGTCTTGGACTACCTCAACAATCATTTCAAAAGCTACTTGAATCTACGCAATTTAGAAATAAGAGATTTAACTTTGATCTTGAAGTAAATGGTTCTGAACAATTGACAGTAGTAAAATTTAGTACGTACCAAGCTGAGCTGCAGTCACAGGTAAGCTAAAATACGGTAACAAAACTCGCACTCTTACTTTGTGCTTGTGTAATCTAAATATTGTAGCCAGCTATGAATGCCTTAACTGAACTTTGAAATTAAAGCAGTGAAATCAAATGATGCTGGCGTTTGAATTTCAACGACACTCGAGTTCATTCCGGAAAAGGAAGGGACCCTGCTTGGCAATGCAATTGGGACAATGAGCAACAAAGGTTCATGCTATGTTGCTGTAATTTTGTGATGCAACCATTTTAAAAGTTTGAAAAGCTGAGGTCTGCCATACAGTTCTAAAACTTTACGTGCTTCCAGTCTTCCTTGTTAGTTGATTGAAGGTTTGAAGCCGTCGATCGAGTAGGTGGCGACAGTCACTCATTGTCGGCCGTCGCTGTTGCAGAAGCTGGATGTTGGCGTGCCTTCTTCTCGACACGGTCACCAGACGGAACGGGCTCATGATGTGCGCCAGCTATCACTTCCCGTCCGCGACACCATGTCAGAAACTATCATAGCAAGTCGAGCACAATTACATGCTGCCAAACCCTGAAAACGCGGCAACTCGCGGGAGCTTCACACAACACACCTGCTCCACTGCACCACCCCAGCCAGACTCTCTCTGCCCGCGCTCCACGAGGCAGAGTTAACACTACCAAAGATCCTACACACTTTGATTCTTCACACGACCTATCGATGTAATCGTTCGATAGCAGTTTTCCCTAGGCAAGACCCAGCGTAAAAATACAAATAATATTTACGAAACAAACCAATTAGACATCGTCATAAATGCATAAATATATATACACAAATATTAAAACAATTACAATATGTAAATACACAGAAATTTCATATTCAGGTAACAAAAATAAGGAAAACAAATTTATCGTACAATAGATGGAAATAGGAGGATATGCATTTCCGGCGTAACAAGTGCCCCACATTGTCTGAGGATGTTTGTGTAAGCTAAACAGACTCAGAAAATGTCCCAAAAAAGTACAGGGGAAATGCATATGCTCAAAATATCAACAAAATTTAGCATTCGTCTAATTAACCATAAACCAATTTTTAGACCATAATAATTGAGTGGAGACACTCCTAATCTTATTCCACTCTGCCATCTTGCACAAAATAAAACAGGTTGACAACATATTAAAATTCATAGATAACATAGAAAATGGTTTAGCTCTCCAAAATCGTCAAAATTCGTAACACTATCAAGAAATGGAATACTATTTACAAAATTAATCAGAGTACATGGTCATAAAAACAGGTAGATCAAAATACGCAAATTAATTATTAATTACATATTATACACATTTTTATGTAACCTTTTCATAATTAATACTCTCGCCATGAAAGTCCACTTAACGCTAAACAAGAAAATAATATACAGCAGATCGACAAAAACATAAATATTGACAACAGAATTCTTTCACATCAGCTGTCCAGGAAGAAAAACAACTCCGCCTTCCGTACTCGCAAGTACAAAGAATGCCGACAGCGGCACAAGAGCCGACAGCGGCTCCGCCTCGCCAGTATTGTTGCGCCCGCCTGTGCGGCACGCTTGACCTCACTCGCCTGTGTAACGGCATTTCCAGAACGTCCGTTTCACTGAATTCTTTCGGAAGAACTCACTCCCGAGTAATCTCAAGGAGTCCATTAACACTATCACAGTGGATAACTCGACACTGTCCATCATCAAACGCATGTACTAGCCTGAAACTCAAAACAGCGTCTCAGTACATCGCCAATGACTAGTAAATTACACATTCATTAAATCTTACAGCTAGTTACAAAATAATATTTACATTCCTTAATCTACTGTGACTCAGCTGAAAACTTATACTAGCAGCTTGGATTTTTCAATTGATTTATAATGACTTAAATCATTTAGTAAAAATTAATTACTTATTAATTACAACTTCTTTAATGTCCTCTTTGGTCAGGCAAAAGCATGGCAATCTAGCAAATCGTTTAATCTTACACTCTATATTTACATACTGTACAAATTACTCATTGTGTGGTATTAATCGATCCTAGGTTGGTACAATTTCAAGTCTACAATATTCCGTATACCTAATCGTTTTCCAGAGCTTGGATACTCTAAGCAATAAGCATTTGTGTGAGGTATACCAATGATTTTATATGGTCCATTATTAACAAACTTAAATTTAGAGATTTCATTGTCTATCTCGCTCGATTTCTCATGAGCTTTTACAAGTACTAAGTCTCCGATTGCAAACTTAGCAAAACGCGCTTTAGCGTCATGACGACGTATGCGAGCATTGGCTTTTAGCTTCATTACTTCTCGCAAACGATCTTTTTTCACACCAATACTAATGTCAATCCGTGGAGGGAATTTGATTATCTCTTCTAATTCACTTTCTACACTTTTGTCAATGCCGAGATTCCTCACGTTACGGCAGTTCAAATTCATTCCTACGTCAATGTCATCCGGCCAATTAACAATGTGTATAGGCTGGTATTGCCTATGCACACCGTCTCCTGCCTCGTCAAAACTAACTACTATTGCTTTATCTTGTGACGTACATGTCAAAGTTTTGCTTTCGCAATTAATCACTGCACGGTATTTTAATAGCCAATCTAATCCGATAATAACTTCCGTAGTTAAGTCTGGCACGACGTCAAACTCTTGTTCAGATCGTGCCCCACATATCTGGAAGTGGACAAAAATCTGTTTTGTGACCGGTTTACTGGCCTTTCCAGCAGCACCGATAATTTTCACTCCTGTTACTGGCATAACTACGATGCCAGGTCTGTCTTTCACTAACTGAAATATTTTTCCAGATGCAGTACTCAATTCTGCACCGGTGTCAATCAACACGTTTAGTTGTAGGTCGTGCATATTAACAGACACTACTATCTGTCCACACTTGTCCTCGACTGTTTCTTTATTTTCCCACAGTAAATCCTCGTCTATATCCAGGTCATTTCAGAAAAAACCATCCGGCTTTGATCCTAAATCCGGCTTATCTGGCGGCCTTTTCAGCCTCTGTTCACATACAGTTTTAATTTCAACACGTTTGTCCTGAGGCTTAGTCTGTAGCTTCGCCTCCAGTACCGAAACCTTTTCCTGTAACTCGTCAACTAGTGAGTGTTGCTTTGCTATCAATTCATTAATTGTCACCTTCGTCGATTTCTCTTTGGTCAGATTGATCTCATCCGCCAATCTACCTGGAGGAATGTGCCCAGTAGTATCTGCAATTACTTCCTCTAGATCTGCGCAACCCACACTGCTATCGTCTGACCGTATAATGTCAGCTCTAACCTCATACACGCTGTAATCTATGTGCTTTTCTAGCAGCTGTGTCCGTCTATCACTAAAATTTTCGTAATCTTTCTCCTTAATACTTTCGTAATGTTTAAACTGGAGTTTTGCGTCGGATGGGTCGGCCACTTCTCCTACTATAACTTTCGGTAAAGTCTGCCAGTCAGGGCCAGAACTTTCCGTTACTACTTCAACATCCAATTCTTGCGGGACGAAACACGACGAATCTGGCTCGTGGTCCCCATTAGCATCAATTATTTCTGGTAAAGTCTGCCGGTTAGGGCCAGAACTTTCTATCACTAAACACAAACACCACCTTCCTGCGGGACGAGACGCGGCAAATCCTGCCCGCACTCCCCATAAAAACTTCTCCCATACAGGCCCCTATAATCTCTTAGTTCGTCGTACAAGCGACCGAACTGCCTTAACCAGACCTCATCCCTCTCTGCATCCCCTCGCTCGATGACGGACGTGTTATCCGACATCTGATCTTCTCTCAACAACTGCCAATCATTCTTAAACTCAATCTCCAGTTCTGCTGTGGGTGTTACAGCTGCCACTTTATAATCTATTTCCGGAACACTACTTACATTGTTCTCACTGACAGTGAATGTATTTTCTACTGCTGTGTCTACAGCTGATCTACTACTTGTGGGCGCACTCTTTTCTCCTAACACTGGCACACTCTCCCGCCGTTGATTATTCCACACGAAATTTTCATAACGACGACACCTAGGTTTTCTCCTGTTATTGGGCCGCCAAAATTTCTCCACGCCCGGTCGGCCCCTCACCGGCGCGGCTAATGGTTTCCCTGTCTCGTCCCAGCAGATACGGTCCCCGGATGCTGCTGAGGCGGCTGATCACACCCTCTGGCGTTATTACTATTCTGTGAAGCCCGTATCACGTTAGTATGATACTGGTTTCCGTCATTCCTGTTATTATTTGCATTGTACCGATTGTTATTACGGTCCGAACCATTATTGTTATTGCTGCCATGGTTGCGGTATGCCTTATTTCCATGGTTATCGTTGTTGTGGTTCCTGTTGTTGTTACCACGGCCTCTTCCACTGTCGCGATTATTGCGCCAATTGTCCTCGTCCTCAACTCTTTCCAGGAAATCATTGATTGTATTGTAATTGCTTCCTACGTAGCTTTTTGTATCATCTGGAAGCTTCTTGTAGTGTTCCCAGACTATTTCGGATTCCGTGCGGCGATCACGCAAATATTCCAACTTGAGGATCCAGCCCTCACAAAACTCCTTCATCGAGCCGCGCGAATTCGCATCGAAAGGCCTCGATACGACAAATTCGCGACAGACACTTTGCTGTTTTTGCTCTGACCAGTATTCAGCCAGAAACAAATTTTTAAACTCGTCAAAAGTCAGGTTGGTAATGTTGAGGTTTAAGCCCCAACGCTTGGCATCACCAGCCAACACATCAATAACCGCATTAATTTTTCTCTCATTAGTCCATGATCTGGGTAAAACTCCTTCACAATTTTTAATGAAATCCGTCGCGTGTATACCGCCTTTTTTCAAGGGGTCGAACCGCTGCTCTTTCGTCAACAATTCCGAACTATGTGCACAGATTGGCACATATCTCTGTTTTTCGTCAAGTTTCTTTTCTAATTCCGAAACTCTCGTAATTACTTGGCAAGTGGTTGTCGCAAGCGTTTCTACTTCCGTTTTTTTCTCTTCGCAGGCATTAGCCTGCTTCGTCACTTTAGCATCAACCTCGGACACTAAAGCCTTTAAAGTTTCCACCTTCTGTTGATCTGTTTTCACTAAATGAATTTGTTCCGTCACCTTATTCTCGATGATCGGAGCAACTGCTTCTCCTACACTTTTCTCGATTCTGCTAATTTCGGAATTAAAACGAGTATTTATGCTCGCAATTTCCGCCTGAACGCTTACAATTTCCTGTTCAAGATTACCGATTTCGGTATTAATTACAACAATATCTTCTTTCATTTTATCAACTTTTGTGGTAATAACTCCAACATTGTTGTTAACAACATTAATAGCTTTGTTCTGATTGTCTAGCTTCCGTTCAATTTTTTCAGCCTGAGCTTCTTGCTTGGCAGCCAGAGCTATAATTTCTGCCGATTGACTCTTGATTTCATTAATCAAAACATTCAATAAATCAGTTAAATTCCCGGGAACTACCGGTTTTACTTCCGTAGCAGCTTCCTCTTTAATTGTCCCCCCGTATTCGTCATCAAGGGATTCAGCTTTGATTTTCACTTCCGATTCCGAAACATTTTCTAAAGTTTGGATTTCCATTTCTGCTCTTTGTTGCGTTTCGGCGGTTGCGTCTTTCATGCTAGCCTCCTGCCCCTGAACAATGGGTACCGCGGAGCGCGTTTCCCACTGTTCGACCATTGTTCCTTATCCAAGTCTACCGAATTTTGGTAATTGTTGCCTTCACTCATTTTAATAATTTTCAATATAAATGCCAAATCTCAAATCTAATTAGGATTCCTCACACTAATATTCTCGCTGACGTATCGACCTTTTCGTAACCAGTACTTTGTTACGAGATTTGCACAATGCAAAATTCGTGTCCAGAACAACCTCAAATTTGAAGATTGTCCTGTCACCAGGTCGCCACGTGTAACCTCCCCCTTACTTATCGACCATAATGACAGTGAAAAATTAAACCGCGTGTACCTAATGGAAATTTGGGAAAAGCAATCGTCACTGAAGTTAATCTGTCGGTAAAGAGGGAGGAAAGGGTTACATTGGGAGGTGGCATGAGCCCCCTCTCATATTTCTATCTTACGATTTTCCTCTCTAATTGCATGCATTGAAAAGTCGCTATTCCTTCACACGCGGACTTCCCACGCAGCGTCTCTCGTCACCCGGGTGGTCCGGTGACAGGCGGGCTCTGCTGATCTGGAAAGGGTTAAGCCGAAGGGTGTGAGGAAGTCCAGTGAATGCTTTGCAGACGCTGACATTGTCAAAAGACACGCCCGGAGGGGTCTGAAGTAGCGGCTGGGCTAGAGGTTCCGTTACTTCGCAGAAACTTTGCGAAAACACTTTCTGGCGGGCTACCAGCGAGGCGTGGGAATGACTTGTGTACCCAGGCAATTGTGGCGGGAAAATTCCCGCGCTTTCTGCAAAATAGTAACTGTGATTGGCTTGCTCAGGGCAAAGCTCCGTGACGTAGCAAAATCAGCGCAGAAATTGGCGCCAAGAATCTCCATTGGTGGAATGGTAGTGCTCCGGCAATAGAGTGGAATTTTCCGCCGGTTTTCGAGTTGCTGATTGGAACGTTTAACCACGGCCACTGTCGTGGGGGCGGGAATGTTGTGTGTTCGGCCTGTACGGGTGCTCTAGGTAGTCGGCTCTCGCCTTTCGGTCGAGGACGTCGAAGCAACCAGCCATCGCCTCCGGTACGCCAGATCGTGTTCTGGCAGATAAAAAGACAGTTTGGTAATGTATGTCCGCAGCACCGGCAGATAGGGATTTTGCTAGGTGATAATCAGAGCTCAGCAGAGCGCGCCTGTTTGTCTTTTTCTAACTTTGTTCTGTCTTGAGTAGCAGCAATTAATGTTGGGTTAGCTGTGTGTCTCTCTTAAGATTTGAGTGGCAAGGAATTGGCTCCACATACCACTTCGTCTTAAACCTCACAATCTAGTTTAGGGACAACTTCACCTTCATAGCGTTTGTTTGAGTATCCAATTTGAGCCAATATGATGTATTATAAATGTTTCATGTGTTTTTGTTTATTATTTTGGGTTTAGTCTTAATAAATCATATTGTTATTTTGGACATAACTTTCATTCTGTTAATCGGTAGAGCAACCCATCATTTCTCACTACGTTAATGAAACCTTCCTTTATTTAACTTATTTATCAAATTAAATTATTGCAGGTGCCAAACTCTTTTCTACTCCACTTGCAGGGTTGATTACAGTCAGTTCGCATATATTTTTTAATCCATGTGCAACAGCAAAAGTCGGAGTTAGAATAGGGGGGGCTTAGAGCATCATTTACATATGGAGATTCTAGAAGAATTTAGCGTTAAATACACTGCTTGCCCCAGCACCTCACATAAAATGGCGACCCTTAGCCTCGGATCTTTCCTGTGAATCGCTGATAAGCAAGTATTATTAGTAGTAGGGACACCCAGAATTTTTTTTGCTTAATTTTTTTATTGATTAATACCCAAGTTTTTTTTCTGGTAGTTCCGCGTTTAGTTTTAAGTAGCGGCGCATGATTACAGTTTTTGTTTTCAGTGTATATATTCTTTTGTTCATTGTTTTTGTGTTCCTTTGATGGTGTGTCCGTATCACATCACACTTTGTCGGGTTTGTGTGCGGTTTCTGTACCACAACAAATCGTGTGTATAATTACAGCGTTGGAGAGGCGTTGTTGAAATATTATGTCTATGTGTAAAAATATATGGAGTAGGTTAATTTTATTCTGCATTTTAGATAAATTTGTTTTTCATGAATGATAACGAGAAGTAAGGCACGACTATTATCGAGCGAAGCTAAAAAAAATGGTTCAAATGGCTCTGAGCACTATGGGACTCAACATCTGTGGTCATAAGTCCCCTAGAACTTAGAACTACTTAAACCTAACTAACCTAAGGACATCACACACATCCACGCCCGAGGCAGGATTCGAACCTGCGACCGTAGCGGTCACGCGGTTCCGGACTGAGGGCCTAGAACCGCTAGACCAGCGCGGCCGGCAGCGAAGCTAAAACAAAAGAGGATAGCATAATGGATAAGGGGCAGTTTACTGACGGGAATAGGTTCAGAGATGAGATGGGCACATTTTTAGCAGGACGGGACGCCAGGGGCATTGATGAGGAAGGTGATTTGGACGCGATCTCAGAGCAGCTTTGCGGCCGTGATTATGATAGTGAAGTAGAGCTTGAAACAGAGACAGGCACACAGGTCGAGACGGTAGCAGAAGTTTATAATCAAACGAACGAGAGCAGACAGGGGCTAGCTCGGCCACGTCAGAGCTCTAGGACCCAGGTGTCCAGAGTTACATCTCCCACTTTTGAAGAGGATCAAAAAGATGACGTAAACCCAATACTGAGCTTCCTACGATCAATGAAAGAAGAAGCTGATAAACAACGTAAGAGGGAGAAGGAAGAAGAGGAGAAACAACGTAAGAAAGAGAAGGAAGAAGCTGACGAACAGTGTAAGAAGGACACTGAGGCAATAATTTCGCACATAGGGGAAATTCGTGGGGAATTACTAACAATAAAGAAAGAATGTGGAGAAGCAAAACAAATGTCAATGGTAGCACAAAAAGTAGCAGGCCTAGCGAAAACGGCAGCAACAGGGGCAATGAAAATCGCAAAAGTAACTTCTCAACTCGCAGGGCGCTTGCGACGTGCGACACAAGCACACTCAAAATCCCTAGCGGTCTTAAAGACTCAAGGTAATATTGTGGCTACGAACATCACGAAACTAATGAAAGAAGTAGAGAGTCGGATAGCAAAACTAGAGCGAAACGGGCACACGAGCACTGCGCGTTCGGATACCAATGATGGAGTACACAGAATTGTTTCTCCGAGGAAAAGCCCGCCGTGCTCTAGCCCAGTGACAGAGTGCGGAACTAACAATGCACACGCAGAAACAGAGAGTAATAGCTCCAATAATTGCAGCCCACTTAGAAGAGTGAATGCTGAATGCCACGTCCACTGTGATACAGAGGTAGCAAATCACAGTTATCAGCAAGATAGATCAGGACACTCAGCAGACGTGCAAGTATCGGAAACGAGTGACAACAGAAGTGCGAGGATCGGACAGGATTTTGATTACAATCACTTCCTGCCGATACTAAAATTCCAGAAGTTCAAAGATAATGGAGGGTCGATGCATCCGAAGAGCTGGGTGACGCAGTTTACAAATTCATTGCCGTCATCATGGCCAACCCAGGCAAAATTGGAATTCATGTGTGGACACATCGAAGGCCAAGCCGCGGAAAAGATGCGGGGTGTGGCAGCGACGTGTCGGACTTATCAGGAATTTGTTGGTGCATTCCTGCGGACCTACTGGTCAAAGGAAACGCAAGACAGGATTAAAGAGGATGTAACGCCGGAAATGCATATCCTTCTATTTCCATCTATTGTGCTATAATTTTTTTCCTTGCTTTGTTACCTCAAGATATGACATTTCTGTCTCTTTGTATATTGTAATTGTTTTACTATTTGTATATTTATGCATTTATGTCGATGTATAATTGGTTTGTTTCGTAAATATTATTTGTATTTTTACGCTGGGTCTTGCCTAGGGAAAACTGCTATCGAACGATTACGTCGATAGGTCGTGTGAAGAATCAAAGTGTGTAGGATCTTTGGTAGTGTTAACTCTGCCGCGTGGAGCGCGGGCTGAGAAAAAGGAGGGTGGCGGGAGTAGCGAGTGGAGCAGGTGTGTTGTGTGACGCTCCCGCGAGTTGCCGCGCTTTCGGGGTTTGGCAGCATGTAATTGCGCTCGACTTGCGATGATAGTTTCTGACATGGTGTCGCGGACGGGAAACATTAACTAGCGCGCATCAAGAGCCCGTTTCGTCTGGTGACCGTGTCGAGAAGAGGGCGCGCCAACATCCAGCTTCTGCAACAGCGACGGCCGACAATGAGTGACTGTCGCCACCTCCTCGACCGACGGCTTCAAACCTTCAATCGACCGACAAGGAAGACTGGACGCAAGTAAAGTTTTAGAACTGTATGGCAGACCTCAGCTTTTCAAACTGTACCATTTTCGTAACTATAATTACAGCAACTTAGAATGAACCTTTGTTGCTCATTGTCCCAATCGCATTGCCAAGCAGGGTCCCTTCCTTTTCCGGAATGAACCCGAGTGTCGTTGAAATTCAGACGCCAGCGTTAAAGTAACATCATTTCACTGCTTTAATTTCAAAGTTCAGTTAGCTGGATACAATATTCAGATTACACAAGCACAAATTAAGAGTGCGAGTTTTGTTACCATATTTTAGCTTACCTGTGACTGCAGCTCAGCTTGGTACGTACTAAATTTTACTATTGTTAATTGTTCAGAATCATTTAATTCAAGTTCAAAGTTAAATCTCTTATTTCTAAATTGCGTAGATTCAAGTAGTTTTTGAAATGATTGTTGAGGTAGTCCAAGACTAACCGTATTTGACTGAATTTCGATGTGCTTCAGAAAGAAAGCTCACTATTAACTTCAGCCACTAAATTAACTTTCGATTTTCCGGTTTTATTAATTCTTTTGCTAAATTAAGTCAGGGTGTAGCGAAATTTATTACTTCTGACAAACTTTCAGTTTTCACACTACACGTGTCAACCTTCAGTTGCCACGCTTCTAGTGCTAATTATATGTGTAATAACCTTTCTTTTTCAGTTACTATAGTAATTGTCCTTAGGACTGGCGACCGTGATTTCCCCCAAATCTCAAATACCTAATTACCGCTAGTTAATTGTAAACGTAACGGCTGCACATTTACTTTCTTTATTAACTTTACCCCTTTTCAAAATTAATTTCCACCAGTTTCATTAGCACATTTCCTTTCATTTAGATGTAACCCTTTCCTCCCTCTTTACCGACAGGTTAACTTCGGTGACGATTGCTTTTCCAAAACTCCCATTAGGTACACGCGGTTTCATTTTTCTCAGTCATTCAGGTCGGTAAGTGAGGGGGAGGTTACACGTGGCGACCGTGACAGGACAATCTTCGGATTTGAGGTTGTTCTGGACACGAATTTTGCATTGTGCAAATCTCGTAACAAAGTACTGGTTACGTACAGGCCGTTACGTCAGCGAGAATAAGTAGTGGGAGTAATCCTAATTATATTTGAGGTTTGGCATTTATATTGAAAATTATTAAAATGAGTGAAGGCAACAATTGCCAAAATTTGGTAGACTTGGATACGGAACAATCGGTCGAACAGTGGGAAACGCGCACCGCGGTACCCATTGTTCAGGGGCAGGCGGCTAGCATGAAAGACGCGACCGCCGAAACGCAACAAAGAGCAGAAATGGAATTCCACACTTTAGAAAATGTTTCGGAATCGGAAGTGAAAATCAGATGTGAATCCCTTGATGACGAATACGGGGGGACAATTAAAGAGGAAGCCGCTACGGAAGTAAAACCGGTAGTTTCCGGGAATTTAACTGATTTATTGAATGTTTTGATTAACGAAATCAAGAGTCAATCGGCAGAAATTAAAGCTCTGTCTGCCAAGCAAGAAGATCAGGCTGCCAAGCAAGAAGCTCAGGCTGCCAAGCAAGAAGCTCAGGCTGCCAAGCAAGAAGCTCAGTCTGAAAAAATTGAACGGATGCTAGACAATCAGAACAAAGCTATTAACGTTGTTAACAACAATGTTGGAGTTGTTAATACAAAAGTTGATAAAATCAAAGAAGATATTGTTGTAATTAATACCGAAATCGGTAATCTTAAACAGGAAATGATAGGCGTTCAGGCGGAAATTGCGAGCATAAATACTCGTTTTGATTCCGAAATTAGCAGAATCGAGAAAAGTGTAGGAGAAGCAGTTGCTCTGATCATCGAGAATAAGGTGACGGAACAAATTCAATTAGTGAAAAAAGAGGATCAACAGAAGGTGGAAACTTTAAAGGCTTTAGTGTCCGAAGTAGACACTAAAGTGAGGGAGCAGGCTAATACCTGCGAAGAGAAAAAGAGGGAAGTGGAAACGCTTGCGACAACCACTTGCCAAGTAATTACGAGAGTGTCGGAATTAGAAAAGAAACTTGACGAAAAACAGAGCTATGTGCCAATCTGTGCACATAGTTCGGAATTGTTGACGAAAGAGGAGCGGTTCGACCCCTTGAAAAAAGGCGGTATACACGCGACGGATTTCATTAAAAATTGTGAAAGAGTTTTACCCAGATCATGGACTAATGAGAGAAAAATTAACGCGGTTATTGATGTGCTGGCTGGTGATGCCAAGCGTTGGGGCTTAAACCTCAACATTACGAACCTGACTTTTGACGAGTTTAAAAATTTGTTTCTGGCTGAATACTGGTCAGAGCAAAAACAGCAAAGTGTCTGGCGCGAATTTGTCGTATCGAGGCCTTTCGATGCGAATTCGCGCGGCTCGATGAAGGAGTTTTGTGAGGGCTGGATCCGCAAGTTGGAATATTTGCGTGGTCGCCGCACGGAATCCGAAATAGTCTGGGAACTCTACAAGAAGCTTCCAGATGATACAAAACGCTACGTAGGAAGCAATTATAGGACAGTGAATGATTTCCTGGAAAGAGTTGAGGACGAGGACAATTGGCGCAATAATCGCGACAGTGGTAGAGGCCGTGGTAACAACAACGAGTACCACAGCAACCACAACAATGATAACCATGGGAATAATGCATACCGCAGCAATAACAATAATGGTTCGAACCGTAATAAAAATCGGTACAATGCAAATAACAACAGGAATGACAGAAACCAGTCTCATACTAACGTGATACGGGCTTCACAGAATAGTAATAACGCCAGAGGGTGTGATCAGCCGCCTCAGCAGCATCCGGGGAGCGTATCTGCTGGGACGAGACAGGGAAACCATTAGCCGCGCCGGTGAGGGGCCGAGCGGGCGTGGAGAAATTTTGGCGGCCCAATAACAAGAGAAAACCCAGGTGTCGTCGTTATGAAAATTCCGTATGGAATAATCAACGGCGGGAGAGTGTGCCAGTGTTAAGAGAAAAGAGTGCGCCCACAAGTAGTAGATCAGTTGTATACACGGCAGTAGAAAATACATTCACTGTCAGTGAGAACAATTTAAGTAGTGTTCCGGAAATCGATTATAAAGTGGCAGCTGTAACACCCACAGCGGAACTGGAGATTGAGTTTAAGAATGATTCGCAAGTGTTGACAGGAGATCAGATGTCGGATAAAACGTCCGTCATCGAGCGAGGGGATGCAGAGAGGGATGAGGTCTGGTTAAGGCAGTTCGGTCGCTTATACGACGAACTAAGAGATTATAGGGGTCTGTATGGGAGAAGCGTTTATGGGGAGCGCATGCAGGATTTTCCGCGTCTCGTCCCGCAGGAAGATAGTGTTTGTGAAATGATAGAAAGTTCTGGCCCTAATCGGCAGACTTTACTAGAAATAGTTGATGTTAAGGGGGAGCACGAGCAAGATTCGTCGTGTTTCGTCCCGCAGGAGTTAGATGTTGAAGTAGTAACGGAAAGTTCTGGCCCTAACCGGCAGACCTTACCGAAAGTTTCAGTGGTAGAAGTAACCGACCCATCCGACGCAAACCTCCAGTTTAAACATTGCGAGAGTATTAAGGAGAAAGATTGCGAAAATTTTAGTGATAGCCGGACACGATTGGTAGAAAAGCACATAGAATACAACGTGTATGAGGTTAGAGCTGACATTATACGGTCAGACGATAGCAGTGTGGGTTGCGCAGATCTAGCGGAAGTAATTGCAGAAACTACTGGACACATTCCTCCAGGTAGATTGGCAGATGAGATTAATCTGACCAAAGTGGAATTAACGAAGGTGACGATTAATGAATTGATAGCAAAGCAACACTCAATAGTTGACGAGTTACAGGAAAAGGTTTCGGTATTGGAGGCGAAGCTACAGACTAAGCCTCAGGACAAACGTGTTGAAATTAAAACTGTATGTGAACAGAGGCTGAAAAAGCCGCCAGATAAGCCGGATTTAGGATCAAAGCCGGATGGTTTTTTCTGGAATGACCTGGATATAGACGAGGATTTACTGTGGGAAAATAAAGAAACAGTCGAGGACAAGTGTAGACAGATAGTAGTGTCTGTTAATATACATGACCTACAACTAAACGTGTTGATTGACACCGGTGCAGAATTGAGTGCTGTTTCTGGGAAAATATTTGAGTTACTGAAAGACAGACCCGGCATCGTAGTTATGCCAGTAACAGGAGTGAAAATTATCGGTGCTACTGGGAAGGCCAGTAAACCGGTCACAAAACAGATTTTTGTCCACTTCGAGATATGTGGGGCACGATTTGAACAAGAGTTTGTCGTCGTGCCAGACTTAACTACGGAAGTAATTATCGGGTTAGATTGGCTATTAAAGTACCGTGCAGTGATCAATTGCGAAAGCAAAACTTTGACATGTACGTCACAAGATAAAACAATAGTAGTTAGTTTTGACGAGGCAGGAGACGGTGTGCATAGGCAATACCAGCCTATACACATTGTTAACTGGCCGGATGCTATTGACGTAGGTATGAATTTGAATTACTGTAATGTGAGGAATCTCGGAATTGACAATAGTGTAGAAAGTGAATTGGAAAGTATTGTAGACGGTGTGTCAAACGTAACACACGAACAAAGACGAGGTCTGTATGAAGTAATAATGAGGAATAAGAGTGTGTTTTCAGACAAACCGGGACTTGTGGAAGGATATAAATGCAAGTTGCATGTAATTCCGCACGAACCATTCTTCGTGAGACCGTATGCTATACCGCTGTCCAAAAAGGAAGCAGTGCAACGGGAGATAGATAAGATGATCAAATGGGGAGTGATTGAAAGAAGTACGAGTCCATACAATAACGGTTTGGTCATTGTACCAAAACGGGATGGTAGTGTGCGTATTGTGATTGACGCACGCACGTTGAATAGGGTCGTTCAACGCGAAACAGACAGACCAGAGAGTATGGAGGAGATTTTGCAACGTTTTCATGACGTTAAGTTCATGACTAGCCTCGATCTGACGGCTAGTTACTGGCAAATAGAACTCGAAGAAGAATCTAGGCCATACACCGCCTTCTTGTTTGCGGGCAGGTGTTATCAGTATAGAGTACTGCCGTTTGGACTTAATATATCTGTGTCCGTATTCATCAGGGCCCTAGATAAAGTGCTAGGACCGGCTTTGAGTTCAAGATTAACTGTATATGTTGACGACCTATTGTTGGCCAATGCCACTTGGCATGACCATTGTGACCTGTTAGATGAAGTTTTTAGAGCATTGCGCCGTGGCGGAATGACTCTAAAGCTAAAGAAATGCGAATTTGTGAAGCAGGAACTGAAATTTTTAGGGCATGTAATTACCACTGCTGGTATTACGAAGGACCCAGAGAAACTAGAGGCAATAAGGAATTGTCCTCCACCCAAGTCTAGGAAACAGTTAAAAAGTTTTCTAGGGTTAACAGGATTTTACCGCAAATTTGTAAAAGGACAAGTGTTTAATGATGAAAATTTGAATAACCTCTTACGCAAAAACGTTCCGTTTGTGTGGACTGACGGGTGTCAGGCCGCTTTCGAGAGATTAAAAGACGAGTTGTTGAGATCTAACATACTATTTCATCCTGATTTATCGCTACCCTTCCATCTGGGAACGGATTCGTCGAATTACGGGGTGGGGGTAGAACTGTTCCAAGAAGTTGGTGAAGGAGAGGATAAGGAACACCGGACGATAGCGTTCGCGAGTCGAACTTTATCAAAAAGTGAGCGAAACTACACGATTTCTGAGAAAGAGTGTCTCGCTATCGTGTGGGGATTCAAGAAGTTCAAGGGTTACCTATGGGACCGTAAGGTGATTATTCATACGGACCATAAGGCGCTCACTTATCTGAAGGATTGTAAACTACTTCACGAAAGACTGACTAGGTGGTCGCTGTATTTACAGCAATTTAACTATGACATCTGTTACGTAAAAGGGACCGACAATTGCGTAGCGGATGCGCTGTCGCGGTTGCCCGAGTCTAATCAAGATGTATTGAAAGATGAGTCAGATGGAGTGGTCAAATTATACTATTTTAAAGAAGTTGAGGGACGTAAATTAGTAGTGGACATCTGTAAGAATCTACGTCGTCATCAGAACGAGGACGGTTGTTTAAATATGGTGAAAACCCGATATGACGAAAGGAGTCCAGAAGGAGAGAAATTAAGAAAGTATTACAAGATATACGATCATATCTTGTACATACGTAAGGGTGAAGATAGTAATATTTGGCGGGTATGCTGGCCCACCAAATACGTCACGGAAATAATAGACTACTACCATTTGGCGTATGGTCACTGTGGACCTAAGAAATGTACGGAAAAGCTGAGTGAAGTAGTGCATTTTAACAACATGTTAAAACGCGTTACTGACAGAGTGAAAACTTGCGATTTATGTCAGAAGGTGAAGGTTACCAACTGTACGAGTCGTGGTCCTATGCAAAGTATAAGGCCTAACGACACCTTTGAATTACTGTGCGTGGACTTGTACGGACCTTTGCCCAAGTCATCAGGAAACTTTGCCTATATTTTAGTAGTGCTAGAAGCTTTTTCCAAGTTCATCAAACTATACCCGATTAGGAAAGCTACGGCCAAAGCGGTCTATAGCAAGCTTGTGAACGATTATTTTGTTCATATTGGTAAGCCCAAGGCGATTCTATCAGACAATGGGGCACAATTTACTTCTAAGTTGTGGAATGAAGGTATGGAAAGTAATGGGGTCAAAGTGATCCATATTTCAGCTTACTGTCCGGCTGGAAATCCCGCTGAGAGGTATATGCGCGAGCTAGGCCGACTTTGCCGTACCTATTGCCATCACAATCATAGGGCATGGGGCAAATACGTAGCAGTATTTGAGAGAATTATGAACACCTTGAGACATGAATCGACGGGATTTTCTCCAGAGGAAATCCTGTTGGATGACAGAAGTAAAAGTTTAGTGGAAGAGATAATCAAATTCCCTCCACGGATTGACATTAGTATTGGTGTGAAAAAAGATCGTTTGCGAGAAGTAATGAAGCTAAAAGCCGATGCTCGCATACGTCGTCATGACGCTAAAGCGCGTTTTGCTAAGTTTGCAATCGGAGACTTAGTACTTGTAAAAGCTCATGAGAAATCGAGCGAGATAGACAATGAAATCTCTAAATTTAAGTTTGTTTATAATGGACCATATAAAGTCATTGGTATACCTCACTCAAATGCTTATTGCTTAGAGTATCCAAGCTCTGGAAAACGATTAGGTATACGGAATATTGTAGACTTGAAATTGTACCAACCTAGGATCGATTAATACCACACAATGGGTAATTTGTGCAGTATGTAAATATAGAGTGTAAGATTTAAGGATGTGCCATGTTACGATGCTTTTGCCTGACCTAGAGGTCAATAAAGAAGTTGTAATTAATAAGTCATTAATTTTGACTAAATGATTTAAGAGTAACTGATTAGTAATCATCTGAAAAATCCAAGCTGCTAGTTTAAGTTTTCAGCTGAGTCACAGTAGATTAAGGAATGTAAATATGATTTTGTAACTTGCTGTAATATTTCATGAATGTGTGTTTTTATTAGTCATTGCCGATGTACTTAGACGCTGTTTTAAGTTTCAGGCTAGTACATGCGTATGATGATGGACAGTGTTGAGTTATCCACTGTGATAGTGTTTATGGAGTCCTTGAGATTACTCGGGAGTGAGTTTTTCCGAAAGAATTCAGTGAAACGGACGTTCTGGAAACGCCGTTACAAGGGCGAGTGAGATCAAGCGTGCCGCACAGGCGGGCGCAACAATATTTGCGAGGCGAAGCCGCTGTCGGCTCTTGTGCCGCTGTCGGCTCTTGTGCCGCTGTCGGCATTCTTTGTACTTGCGGGTACGGAAGGCGGAATTGTTTTTCTTCCTGGACAGCTGATGTGAAAGAATTCTGCTGTCAATATTTATGTTTTTTTCGATCTACTGTATATTATTTTCTTGTTTAGCGTTAATTGGACATGACGAGAAAATTAATTATGAAAAGTTTACATAAAAATGTGTATTCTATGTAATTAATCATTAGTTTGCGTATTTTGATATACCTGTTTTTTATGACCATGTACTCTGATCAATTTTGCAAATAGTATTCCATTTCTTATAGTGTTACGAATTTTAATGATTTTGGAATAGCTAAACCATGTTTTCTATGAATTTTGATATGTTATCAACCTGTTTTATTTTGTGCAAGATGACAGAGTGGATTAAGATTAGGAGTGCCTCCACTCAATTATTATCGTCTCAAAATTGGTTTACGATTAATTAGACGAATGCTAAATTTTGTTATGTTTTGAGCATATGCATTTCCGCTGTTTCTTTTTTGGGACATTTTCTGAGTCTGTTTACGTTACACGAACATCCTCAGACAATGTGGGGCACGTGTAACGCCGGAAATGCATATCCTTCTATTTCCATCTATTGTGCTATAATTTTTTTCCTTGCTTTGTTACCTCAAGATATGACATTTCTGTCTCTTTGTATATTGTAATTGTTTTACTATTTGTATATTTATGCATTTATGTCGATGTATAATTGGTTTGTTTCGTAAATATTATTTGTATTTTTACGCTGGGTCTTGCCTAGGGAAAACTGCTATCGAACGATTACGTCGATAGGTCGTGTGAAGAATCAAAGTGTGTAGGATCTTTGGTAGTGTTAACTCTGCCGCGTGGAGCGCGGGCTGAGAAAAAGGAGGGTGGCGGGAGTAGCGAGTGGAGCAGGTGTGTTGTGTGACGCTCCCGCGAGTTGCCGCGCTTTCGGGGTTTGGCAGCATGTAATTGCGCTCGACTTGCGATGATAGTTTCTGACATGGTGTCGCGGACGGGAAACATTAACTAGCGCGCATCAAGAGCCCGTTTCGTCTGGTGACCGTGTCGAGAAGAGGGCGCGCCAACATCCAGCTTCTGCAACAGCGACGGCCGACAATGAGTGACTGTCGCCACCTCCTCGACCGACGGCTTCAAACCTTCAATCGACCGACAAGGAAGACTGGACGCAAGTAAAGTTTTAGAACTGTATGGCAGACCTCAGCTTTTCAAACTGTACCATTTTCGTAACTATAATTACAGCAACTTAGAATGAACCTTTGTTGCTCATTGTCCCAATCGCATTGCCAAGCAGGGTCCCTTCCTTTTCCGGAATGAACCCGAGTGTCGTTGAAATTCAGACGCCAGCGTTAAAGTAACATCATTTCACTGCTTTAATTTCAAAGTTCAGTTAGCTGGATACAATATTCAGATTACACAAGCACAAATTAAGAGTGCGAGTTTTGTTACCATATTTTAGCTTACCTGTGACTGCAGCTCAGCTTGGTACGTACTAAATTTTACTATTGTTAATTGTTCAGAATCATTTAATTCAAGTTCAAAGTTAAATCTATTATTTCTAAATTGCGTAGATTCAAGTAGTTTTTGAAATGATTGTTGAGGTAGTCCAAGACTAACCGTATTTGACTGAATTTCGATGTGCTTCAGAAAGAAAGCTCACTATTAACTTCAGCCACTAAATTAACTTTCGATTTTCCGGTTTTATTAATTCTTTTGCTAAATTAAGTCAGGGTGTAGCGAAATTTATTACTTCTGACAAACTTTCAGTTTTCACACTACACGTGTCAACCTTCAGTTGCCACGCTTCTAGTGCTAATTATATGTGTAATAACCTTTCTTTTTCAGTTACTATAGTAATTGTCCTTAGGACTGGCGACCGTGATTTCCCCCAAATCTCAAATACCTAATTACCGCTAGTTAATTGTAAACGTAACGGCTGCACATTTACTTTCTTTATTAACTTTACCCCTTTTCAAAATTAATTTCCACCAGTTTCATTAGCACATTTCCTTTCATTTAGATGTAACCCTTTCCTCCCTCTTTACCGACAGGTTAACTTCGGTGACGATTGCTTTTCCAAAACTCCCATTAGGTACACGCGGTTTCATTTTTCTCAGTCATTCAGGTCGGTAAGTGAGGGGGAGGTTACAAGGAAATAATATTTTGTCCTGAACTGGAAGTGTCCGGGCATAGGAACGCAACGAAATTTTTTGATGATTTACTCAAGAAGAATCAGTTTTTAGATAGTCCATATAGCAACGGGGAAATCATTAAATTTTGCTTTTCCAAATTGCCTGTTAGGTATCAACAGACACTTGTCGGGAAGTGTGGATCTGACATAGAAGCATTCAAGAGTCTATTGCGCGAACTCGAAGTAGTCTTCGATAAACAAGACGCAAAGGACAGGAAGAAGGCACAAAATAACAAATACCACGGGCCTGCAAGGGAAGACGACAACAGATCGCATAATCGCACTCGTCAGTTAGGAAACCAGGGTTACGGAAATCAAGGTTACGCTATTCAAGGCTATGGAAACCAGAGACACGGAAACCAGAACGTCAGGGAACAGGGTCAATCTAGACAAGGAATCTGGGACAGGAGGAATAACGAACGGCAAAGCGACCGTAATTGGAGAGAGCGAAATCAAGGACAACAGGAGAACCAGGAGATTGAAATTAGACCTGCAAATCGTAATGCACGTCAGAGGAGGGGGAGTCTAACAAGGGACTGGCGCTAGTCCATAGGATTCCACAACATCTCTCACACAAAGAAGTTCTTGGAATAATAATAGTTTAAGTGGTGTACGTAATAGAATAGACAAATATATGAACCTTTCTTCGGGGAACAGTAATTGTTGCATTAATAGATTAAGATTGTTAAAGTATTAACACGCTGCGTTTTCTCGCATAAGAATTTACTGCTGCTAACTTTTTTTGTTTATGTTCGCGATCTCCACTGTCGATGCGGTAAGAGGCACTACCTTTCCATGAGCAATGTTTTTGTCCTTTCCTATCTGGTGTCCATGTTAAGGGATAGTGATGAGTGACGAGATGTCGCACAAACGGGCGCATACAAGAACGTGCTCTTAGAAGCGTTCTGAGAAGTCGTGATACGCTCCATAGCGGCCACAACCAGTTCGTGAGACGTTCATACCAATGCTTGCAGGCACGCGTCAGTGCACTGCAAGATTGTGGTATATTGCGTGATTTCGAGGATGAATATGGGCAGTATAGTTTTTACAGTGATGCGCCAGCATCGTTGTCCTGCAAGTCGGGGTGAACCTGTGAGCGTTTGACTCCAATGGTGCCCTAGGGCCTAGACGGTAGAAATGCGGGCATAAAGCCTACCATGCCAATGTGCTGGTTGGGGATTTAGCGTGCTGCTTGTGACTGTCACAGATGAATAACCAAGGAATTATACTTGGAAATTCATGACATACTGTGTAGCTGATGTGTGGTGGGCGACGGAATCCTCAACAGGAACCAGTCCTGGCTTGGTCATATTACATTGCCTCTGGAAAGGTGTGCTTTGATCGCGAAAACCGCATAACATAGAGAAAGAAGTTGTTGTTGTTGTTGTTGTGGTCTTCAGTCCTGAGACTGGTTTGATGCAGCTCTCCATGCTACTCTATCCTGTGCAAGCTTCTTCATCTCCCAGTACCTACTGCAACCTACATCCTTCTGAATCTGCTTAGTGTAGTCATCTCTTGGTCTCCCCCTACGATTTTTACCCTCCACGCTGCCCTCCAATACTAAATTGGTGATCCCTTGAGGCCTCAGAACATGTCCTACCAACCGATCCCTTCTTCTGGTCAAGTTGTGCCACAAACTTCTCTTCTCCCCAATCCTATTCAATACCTCCTCATTAGTTACGTGATCTACCCATCTAATCTTCAGCATTCTTCTGTAGCACCACATTTCAAAAGCTTCTATTCTCTTCTTGTCCAAACTATTTACCGTCCATGTTTCACTTCCATACATGGCTACACTCCATACAAATACTTTCAGAAATGACTTCCTGACACTTAAATCTATACTCGATGTTAACAAATTCCTCTTCTTCAGAAACGCTTTCCTTGCCATTGCCAGTCTACATTTTATATCCTCTCTACTTCGACCATCATCAGTTATTTTGCTCCCCAAATAGCAAAACTCCTTTACTACTTTAAGTGTCTCATTTCCTAATCTAATACCCTCAACATCACCCGACTTAATTCGACTACATTCAATTATCCTCGTTTTGCTTTTGTTGATGTTCATCTTATATCTTCCCTTCAAGACACCATCCATTCCGTTCAACTGCTCTTCCAAGTCCTTTGCTGTCTCTAACAGAATTACAATGTCATCGGCGAACCTCAAAGTTTTTATTTCTTCTCCATGGATTTTAATTCCTACTCCAAATTTTTATTTTGTTTCCTTCACTGCTTGCTCAATATACAGATTGAATAACATCGGGGATAGGCTACAACCCTGTCTCACTCCCTTCCCAACCACTGCTTCCTTTTCATGCCCCTCGACTCTTATAACTGCCATCTGGTTTCTGTACAAATTGTAAATAGCCTTTCGCTCCCTGTATTTTACCCCTGCCACCTTCAGAATTTGAAAGAGAGTATTCCAGTCAACATTGTCAAAAGCTTTCTCTAAGTCTACAAATGCTAGAAACGTAGGTTTGCCTTTCCTTAATCTTTCTTCTAAGATAAGTCGTAAGGTCAGTATTGCCTCACGTGTTCCAGTATTTCTACGGAATCCAAACTGATCTTCCCCGAGGTCGGCTTCTACTAGTTTTTCCATTCGTCTGTAAAGAATTCGTGTCAGTACTTTGCAGCTGTGGCTTATTAAACTGATTGTTCGGTAATTTTCACATCTGTCAACACCTGCTTTCTTTGGGATTGGAATTATTATATTCTTCTTGAAGTCCGAGGGCATTTCGCCTGTTTCATACATCTTGCTCACCAGATGGTAGAGTTTTGTCTGGACTGGCTCTCCCAAGGCTGTCAGTAGTTCCAATGGAATGTTGTCTACTCCGGGGGCCTTGTTTCGACTCAGGTCTTTCAGTGCTCTGTCAAACTCTTCACGCAGTATCGTATCTCCCATTTCATCTTCATCTACATCCTCTTCCATTTCCATAATATTGTCCTCAAGTGCATCGCCCTTGTATAGACCCTCTATATACTCCTTCCACCTTTCTGCTTTCCCTTCTTTGCTTAGAACTGGGTTTACATCTGAGCTCTTTATGTTCATACAAGTGGTTCTCTTATCTCCAAAGGTCTCTTTAATTTTCCTGTAGGCAGTATCTATCTTACCCCTAGTGAGATAAGCCTCTACATCTTTGCATTTGTCCTCTAGCCATCCCTGCTTAGCCATTTTGCACTTCCTGTCGATATCATTTTTGAGACGTTTGTATTCCTTTTTGCCTGCTTCATTTACTGCATTTTTATATTTTCTCCTTTCATCAATTAAATTCAATATTTCTTATGTTACCCAAGGATTTCTACTAGCCCTCGTCTTTTTACCTACTTGATCCTCTGCTGCCTTCGCTACTTCATCCCTCAAAGCTACCCATTCTTCTTCTACTGTATTTCTTTCCCCCATTCCTGTCAATTGTTCCCTTATGCTCTCCCTGAAACTCTGTACAACCTCTGGTTCTTTCAGTTTATCCAGGTCCCATCTCCTTAAATTCCCACCTTTTTGCAGTTTCTTCAGTTTTAATCTACAGGTCATAACCAATAGATTGTGGTCAGAGTCCATATCTGCCCCTGGAAATGTCTTACAATTTAAAACCTGGTTCCTAAATCTCTGTCTTACCATTATATAATATATCTGATACCTTTTAGTATCTCCAGGGTTCTTCCATGTATACAACCTTCTATCATGATTCTTAAACCAAGTGTTAGCTATGATTAAGTTGTGTTCTGTGCAAAATTCTGCCAGGCGGCTTCCTCTTTCATTTCTTAGCCCCAATCCATATTCACCTACTACGTTTCCTTCTCTCCCTTTTCCTACACTCGAATTCCAGTCACCCATGACTATTAAATTTTCATCTCCCTTCACTATCTGAATAATTTCTTTTATTTCTTTATTTCTTAGTTGCAACTATAAATTTATTGTCTTGTATAGCCATGGCTAACCCAGTCTCTGGAGTTTCAGTGAGGCGTAGTGAGAACTAGGAGGCCATGTTGTACGGCGTGCACTTCACTGTCGTCAATAGCGGCGAGCAGCGAGACATCTCAGCGTAACAGGAATTATGTAAGAGTGTTGTAAAAAAAAAAATTAGAGAGAGTACCATATACTAGGATAAATTAAACTTTAGGATTTTACAATAACTAGATCCTTAATAGTGTGGCGGTTTTCTACCACAAGTGTTGGTGCGCGCCTGTTGAGATGCTATTTTTCAGGTCACCAAACCACAGACCCGAGGTGGAGGGACGATGGGCGAGTGAAAGTAGCATAGTTGCATGTTCTTTATAGCACAGTAAAACTTAGACCTGCATAACAACATAATTTAATAAAAAGACATAGAATGTAGATCGTTGGCAAATGGTAGTTAATTCTTGAGCAGGTCTACTGTCGATCTATATAATTAATAGTAATATTAGTGCGGGCCTGCATATTTAGCTGTTCATCCAGTGTAGCGTCACACACCATGTACAGTAGTGAGACCGGTCTCTACACAAATATCAAGATAAATTATTTCCATGTCTAAATTAGATACACCAAGATTTTGTTATAATGATAGCCATAGATTAATAACTATAAAAGTAAAATAAGAGTGTCTGAAATAACAGACCATCAATGTGTCATTATGTAAATTTATTATAACATAGAGGGTCATGGGAAAAAGTTAGGCATAAGATTTTTGTCAGAACTGTGCAGATGACGGGTATCGTGGCAATGCAGAGGCCAGCCAGTGCAAAAACAAGAGGTCTTCGGCTACCTGCAAGAAGGCGAGCGTCCGGTCCTGCAAGCTGACAGTCACTGGGCCGTATACCTGAGGGATTAGGCGGGATCCTCGCCGGGCCACAAGCGAAAGTGAAGCTGGCCGTTGACACTGACACGCGACAGCCTGCTAGCTCTCCAGATGTGGCAGCCGTTTGGAGGGATTCCCTGCGGCAGACCATGTTGTCGTGAGTACACAAAGAAGATCACATATCATGTCAGAACCTACGCCTCATGTGCCTCAGGACAGAAAGGGACGCTATATACTCACCTGTTTGGGTTTTTACAACTCACTGGCATTGGCCGATCTGCATACACAAAGCAGTATCGTGCCACACTAACAAATGTATGGTCTCATTTCTAACTTCTCCTCTCTATTAGAGAGCAGTTTTAGCAATCGTCGCTCCTAGTTCGATCCTGTATGGATGACCTTACACACTTGTGGAGTCACTCCACGTGCCATCGTCCCTTGTCGAACTGCAATATTGGGAAATGTAAAGTACTGTCCAGCGAGAGAAGAGACCTAGACTAGTGATGTATCCCAACAAGTAGACCTCAGAGACAATTAATCGACGTGAGGAGAGCCTATCACTGTGTCTTCCTACCGTACTGCTGTGATCATATGCGTAGGTCTTGGTGTAATCTCAACAGAGTACTACAGATGCTCCAGCACACCCTATTGCCGTTGCAACAACGTAGCAACAACACCCGACGTTTAGCCCTATGTGATGTCAGTACTGTGGAATTTGTGAAGTGCTTCGAATATTTCTAACAGTGTGATTTAGTGCCTCATTCTCAGCACAGTCGTGAACTTTGTGCAATGTGCACGCACAACTTGATGCCCATGAACCTTGTTTTTTTCTTAAATTTCTTTCTCCAGTGTTGTTTTTGTAATGTATGTCATACCTTGTATGTGTTTGTGTTTTACACTGTAATTCTTATTACAAATTATTGTATTGTTCTCCACACCATGTTTTTTTTTTGTATTTTGTATTTATTGTTGTGTGTATGCAAACAGTTTGCCTGAAGTCCCCATAAACTGAAGCAGATACCACCACTGTCATTGTGAATGGACCATCAGTTCAGGGAACATTTTGTAAAGGTTATTCTTGCTGCAGGGAGACAGAATGAATCGGAGGTTGTAACTAGATTCTGAAAGCTCACAAAGAGATTGTTAACTTAAATAGTATCATGTGTGAGTGAGTTCAGGTTAGTTTAATGATTAAAATTGTTGTAACATATTGGGTATTTAATTGCAGAGCACTCCAACTCTGATTGTAAAGAATAAATTGCTCCATATTTGGCTCACATGCCCGGGCCATATTTAGAGGGTGAATGTCTGTGTGAATCGGTGTTTGGAAGGGGCTCCCTGGGTATGGATGTGTGATGTGAGTGTTAGTGTTCCATATTAAGAAGGTGAAGTTGGCTACATCATAAATAAACCTCCCTCTATGAACTGCATTTTTCAGTTGCAGTGACTTTCTTTATAGAGTGTGGCATGTGCAGCCAGTTTGCGAGATTGTTGTTGGGCGATTGACTCACTACCTTGCTCCTAAGTGAGCCAACCGCTCACCAATTACAATCTAAAATGGCGTAGGGGCTATGAGAGGTGGCATGAGCCCCCTCTCATATTTCTATCTTACGATTTTCCTCTCTAATTGCATGCAGTGAAAAGTCGCTATTCCTTCACATGCGGACTTCCCACGCAGCGTCTCTCGTCACCCGGGTGGTCCGGTGACAGGCAGGCTCTGCTGATCTGGAAAGGGTTAAGCCGACGGGTGTGAGGAAGTCGAGTGAATGCTTTGCAGACGCCGACATTGTCAAAAGACATGCCCGGAGGAGTCTGAAGTAGCGGCTGGGCTAGAGGTTCCGTTACTTCGCAGAAACTTTGCGAAAACACTTTCTGGTGGGCTACCAGCGAGGCGTGGGAATGACTTGTGTACCCAGGCAGTTGTGGCGGGAAAATTCTCGCGCTTTCTGCAAAATAGTAACTGTGATTGGCTTGCTCAGGGCATAGCTCCATGACATAGCAAAATCAGCGCAGAAATTGGCGCCGAGAATCTCCATTGGTGGAATGGTAGTGCTCCGGCAATAGAGTGGAATTTTCCGCCGGTTTTCAAGTTGCTGATTGGAACATTTAACCACGGCCACTTTCGTGGGGGCGGGAATGTTGTGTGTTCGGCCTGTACGGGTGCTCTAGGTAGTCGGCTCTCGCCTTTCGGTCGAGGACGTCGAAGCAACCAGCCATCGCCTCCGGTACGCCAGATCGTGTTCTGGCAGATAAAAAGACAGTTTGGTAATGTATGTCCGCAGCACCGGCAGATAGGGATTTTCCTAGGTGATAATCAGAGCTCAGCAGAGCGCGCCTGTTTGTCTTTTTCTAACTTTGTTCTGTCTTGAGTAGCAGCAATTAATGTTGGGTTAGCTGTGTGTCTCTCTTAAGATTTGAGTGGCAAGGAATTGGCTCCACATACCACTTCGTCTTAAACCTCACAATCTAGTTTAGGGACAACTTCACCTTCATAGCGTTTGTTTGAGTATCCAATTTGAGCCAATTTGATGTATTATAAATGTTTCATGTGTTTTTGTTTATTATTTTGTGTTTAGTCTTAATAAATCATGTTGTTATTTTGGACAGAACTTTCATTCTGTTAATCGGTAGAGCAACCCATCATTTCTCACTACGTTAATGAAACCTTCCTTTATTTAACTTATTTATCAAATTAAATTATTGCAGGTGCCAAACTCTTTTCTACTCCACTTGCAGGGTTGATTACAGTCAGTTCGCGTATATTTTTTAATCCATGTGCAACAGCAAAAGTCGGAGTTAGAATAGGGGGGACTTAGAGCATCATTTACATATGGAGATTCTAGAAGAATTTAGCGTTAAATACACTGCTTGCCCCGGCACCTCGCAACATCTAAATGAAAGGAAAAATGCTAATGAAACAGGCGGAAATTAATTTTGAAAAGGGGTAAAGTTAATAAAGAAAGTAAATGTGCAGCCGTAACGTTAACAATTAACTAGCGGTAATTAGATATTTGAGATTTGGGGGAAATTACGGTCGCCAGTCCTAAGGATAATTACTATAGTAACTGAAAAAGAAAGGTTATTACACATATAATTAGCACTAGAATCGTAGCAACTGAAGGTTGACACATGCAGTGTGAAAACTGAAAGTTTGTCAGAAGTAATAAATTTCGCAACACTCTGACTTAATTTAGCAAAAGAATTAATACAACAGGAAAATCGAAAGTTAATTTAGTGACTGAAGTTAATAGTGAGCTTTCTTTCTGAAGCACATCGAAATTCGGTAAAATACGGTAAGTCTTGGACTACCTCAACAATCATTTCAAAAGCTACTTGAATCTACGCAATTTAGAAATAAGAGATTAAACTTTGATCTTGAAGTAAATGGTTCTGAACAATTGACAGTAGTAAAATTTAGTACGTACCAAGCTGAGCTGCAGTCACAGGTAAGCTAAAATATGGTAACAAAACTCGCATTCTTACTTTGTGCTTGTGTAATCTAAATATTGTAACCAGCTATGAATGCCTTAACTGCACTTTGAAACTAAAGCAGTGAAATCAAATGATACTGGCGTTTGAATTTCAACGACACTCGGGTTCATTCCGGAAAAGGAAGGGACCCTGCTTGGTAATGCAATTGGGACAATGAGCAACAAAGGTTCATGCTATATTGCTGTAATTTTGTGATGCAACCATTTTAAAAGTTTGAAAAGCTGAGGTCTGCCATACAGTTCTAAAACTTTACGTGCTTCCAGTCTTCCTTGTTAGTTGATTGAAGGTTTGAGGCCGTCGATCGAGGAGGTGGCGACAGTCACTCATTGTCGGCCGTCGCTGTTGTAGAAGCTGGATGTTGGCGCGCCTTCTTCTCGACACGGTCACCAGACGAAACGGACTCTTGATGTGCGCCAGCTAATGCTTCCCGTCCGCGACACCATGTCAGAAACTATCATCGCAAGTCGAGCGTAATTACATGCTGCCAAACCCCGCAAACGCGGCAACTCGCAGGAACTTCACACAACACACCTGCTCCACTGCACCACCCCAGCAAGACTCTCTCTGCCCGCGCTCCACGAGGCAGAGTTAACACTACCAAAGATCCTACACACTTTGATTCTTCACACGACCTATCGATGTAATCGTTCGATAGCAGTTTTCCCTAGGCAAGACCCAGCGTAAAAATACAAATAATATTTACGAAACAAACCAATTATACATCGTCATAAATGCATAAATATATATATACAAATAGTAAAACAATTACAATATATAAAGACACAGAAATGTCATATTCAGGTAACAAAAATAAGGAAACAAATTTCTCGTACAATAGATGGAAATAGAAGGATATGCATTTCCGGCGTTACAAGCATAGCTTAATTATAGCTAACACTTGGTTCAAGAATCATAAAAGAAGATTGTATACGTGGAAGAAGCCTGGAGATACTGACAGATTTCAGATAGATTATATAATGGTAAGACAGAGACTTAGGAACCAGGTTTTAAATTGTGAGACATTTCCAGGGACAGTTGGTTATGAACTGTAGATTAAAACTGAAGAAACTGCAAAAAGGTGGGAAGTTAAGGAGATGGATCCTGGATAAACTGAAAGAACCAGAGTTTGTACAGAGTTTCAGGGAGAGCATAAGGGAACAATTGACAAGAATGGGGGAAAGAAATACAGTAGAAGAAGAATGGGTAGCTTTGAGGGATGAAGTAGTGAAGGCAGCAGAGGATCAAGTAGGTAAAAAGACGAGGGCTACTAGAAGTCCTTGGGTAACAGAAGAAATATTGAATTTAATTGACAAAAGGATAAAATATGAAAATGCAGTAAATGAAGCAGGCAAAAAGGAATACAAACGTCTCAAAAATGAGATCGACAGGAAGTGCAAAATGGCTAAGCAGGGATGGCTAGAGGATAAATGTAAGGATATATGGACTTATCTCAGTAGGGGTAAGATAGATACTGCCTACAGGAAAATTAAAGAGACCTTTGGAGAGAAGAGAAGCACTTGTATGAACACCAAGAGCTCAGGTGGAAACCCAGTTCTAACAAAAGAGGGGAAAGCAGAAAGGTGGAAGGAGTTTATAGAGGGTCTATACAAGGACGATGTACTTGAGGACAATATTATGGAAATGGAAGAGGATGTAGATGAAGATGAAATGGGAGATACGATACTGCGTGAAGAGTTTGACAGAGCACTGAAAGACCTGAGTCGAAACAAGGCCCCGGGAGTAGACAACATTCCATTTGAACTACTGATGGCCTCGGGAGAGCCAGTCATGAAAAAACCATCTGGTGAGCACGATGTATGAGACAGGCGAAATTCCCTCAGACTTCAAGAAGAATATAATAATTCCAATCCCAAAGAAAGCAGGTGTTGACAGATGTGAAAATTACCGGACTATCGGTTTAATAAGTCACGGCTGCAAAATACTAACGCGAATTCTTTACAGACGAATGGAAAAACTAGTAGAAGCCGACCTAGGGGAAGATCAATTTGGATTCCGTAAAAATATTGGAACACGGTGGGGCAATACTGACCCTACGACTTATTTTAGAAGCTAGATTAAGAAAAGGCAAACCTACGTTTCTAGCATTTGTAGACTTAGAGAAAGCTTTTGACAATGTTGACTGGAATACTCTCTTTCAAATTCTGAAGGTGGCAGGGGTAAAACACAGGGAGAGAAAGGCTATTTACAATTTGTACAGAAACCACATGGCAGTTATAAGAGTCGAGGGACACGGAAGGGAAGCAGTGGTTGGGAAGGGAGTGAGACAGGGTTGTAGCCTCTCCCCGATGTTATTCAATCTGTATATTGAGCAAGCAGTGAAGGAAAAAAAAAGAAAAATTCGGAGCAGGTATTGAAATCCATGGAGAAGAAATAAAAACTTTGAGGTTCGCCGATGACATTGTAATTCTGTCAGAGACAGCAAAGGACTTGGAAGAGCAGTTGAACGGAATGGACAGTGTCTTGAAAGGAGGATATAAGATGAATATCAACAAAAGCAAAACGAGGATAATGGAATGTAGTCGAATTAAGTCGGGTGATGCTGAGGGTATTAGATTAGGAAATGAGACACTTAAAGTAGTAAAGGAGTTTTGCTATTTGGGGAGCAAAATAACTGATGATGGTCGAAGTAGAGAGGATATAGAATGTAGACTGGCAATGGCAAGGAAAGCGTTTCTGAAGAAGAGAAATTTGTTAACATTGAGTATAGATTTAAGTGTCAGGAAGTCGTTTCTGAAAGTATTTGTATGGAGTGTAGCCATGTGTGGAAGTGAAACATGGACGATAAATAGTTTGGACAAGAAGAGAATAGAAGCTTTCGAAATGTGGTGCTACAGAAGAATGCTGAAGATTAGATGGGTAGATCACGTAACTAATGAGGAGGTGTTGAATAGGATTGGGGAGAAGAGTAGTTTGTGGCACAACTTGACTAGAATAAGGGATCGGTTGGTAGGACATGTTCTGAGGCATCAAGGGATCACCAATTTGGTACTGGAGAGCAGTGTGGAGGGTAAAAATCGTAGAGGGAGACCAAGAGATGAATACACCAAGCAGATTCAGAAGGAGGTTGGTTGCAGTAGGTACTGGGAGATGAAGAAGCTTGCACAGTATAGAGTAGCATGGAGAGCTGCATCAAACCAGTCTCAGGACTGAAGACCACAACAACAACAGCAGCAACATCATTATTGTGGGTTTAAATACACTGCTGGCCATTAAAATTCCTACACCTCGAACATGACGTGCTACAGACGCGAAATTTAACCGACAGGGAGAAGATGCTGTGACATGCAAATGATTCGCTTTTCAGAGCATTCACACAAGGTTGGCGCCGGTGGCGACATCTACAACGTGTTGACATGAATAAAGTTGCCAACCGATTTCTCATACACAAACAACAGTTGACCGGCGTTGCCTGGTAAAACGTTGTTGTGATGCCTCGTGTAAGGAGGAGAAATGCGTACCATGACGCTTCCGACTTTGATAAAGGTCGGATTGTAGCCTATCGCGATTGCAGTTTATCGTATCGCGACATTTCTGCTGGCGTTGGTCGAGATCCAATAACTATTAGCAGAATATGGAAACGGTGGGTGCAGGAGGGTAATACGGAACGCCGTGCTGGATCTCAACGGCCTCGTATCACTAGCAGTCGAGATGACAGGCATCTTATCCGCATGGCTGTAACAGATTGTGCAGCCACATCTCGATGCCTGAGTCAACAGATGGGGACGTTTGCAAGACAACAATCATCTGCACGAACAGTCCGACGACGTTTGCAGCAGCATGCACTATCAGCTCGGAGACCGTGGCTGCGGTTACCCTTGACGCTGTATAACAGACAGCAGCGCCTGCGGTGGTGTACCAACGACGAACCTGGGTGCACGAATGGCAAAACGTGATTTTTTCGGATGAATCCAGGTTCTGTTTACAGCATCACGATGGTCGCATCCGTGTTTGGTGACATGGCGGCGAACGCACATTGGAAGCGTCTATCGTCATCGCCGTACTGGCGTATCACCCGGCGTGATGGTACGGGGTGCCATTGGTTACACGTCTCGATCACCTCTTGTTCTCATTGACGGCAGTTTGAACAGTGGACGTTACATTTCAGATGTGTTACGACCCGGGCTCTACCCTTCATTCGATCCGTGCGAAACCCTACATTTCAGCAGGATAATGCACGACCGCACGCGCAGGTCTTGTACGGGCCGTTATGGATATAGAAAATGTTCGACTGCTGCCCTGGCCAGCACATTCTCCAGATGTCTCACCAATTGAAAACGTCTGGTCAATGGTGGCCGAGCAACTGGTTCGTCACAATACGCCAGTCACTACTCTTGATGAACTGTGGTATCGCGTTGAAGCTGCATGGACAGCTGTACCTGTACACGCCAACCAAGCTCTGTTTGACTCAATGTCCAGCCGTATCAAGGCCGTTATTACGGCCAGAGGTGGTTGTTCTGGGTACTGATTTCTCAGGATCTATGCACCGAAATTGCGTGAAAATGTAATCTCATGTCAGTTATAGTATAATATATTTGTCCAATGAATACCCGTTTGTCACGTCATTTCTTCTTGGTGTTGCAATTTTAATGGCCAGTAGTGTATGTAAGTCGAGTTGTTGATGAAATGGAGAGAGTGTTAATTGATGGCTATTGTATGCACATAACAAAAAGATGGCTAGGGTAACGAACAGCTGGTGTAAGCAAGTAACGTTGAAAAATACTAACGTCGAGGCAATAAAAAAAAATCAATAAAAGTTGTGTACCGATTACAGCTCTACGGATATAAAACAGGGAAACTAGCAAACACGCAAGTGAAACTCTTAGCAGCCTCTGAATGAAAGTGATGCTGTGCAATTTATAACTGAAGACGGACGGCAGCGTGGCAGTAGATGCAAAAAGAAACGAAGAGCAACCTGGAGACGGTTGAGGTCATGCCGGTGTAGTCTGAGGACCCTGCCCCAGAAGAGAAGAGAAGAGGAGAGCAGAGCAGAGCGGGGGCGCTGTCTAGGCGCCGTCTTCCCTGAGAGCGACGGACCACCAATGTCGGGCCGGAGCCACTAATTGTGCCCGGGCTGTGTGTCTGTGTCTGCGGCTGTCGTCTGGCAGGCCGGCCAATTAAAGGCGCGGCCGGTGTTCCATCAGTCAGCAGGCAGCGCGGCAGGCCCTCTGCAAAATGACCAGAGGAGGAGGAGGAGGAGGAGGAGGGCAGCCCGGAGGGTCGCGTCGCCTCCCCACGGCCTTGCGGCGCCAGCCGTCAAGGCCACGGTGCGTTTGTTTGTGGGCGTGCAGGCGGGCGGCTGTAGTGCGATTAAAACGACTTTGTACTTGACAGTACGCTGAGCGGCCGTGCAATGTTGCCAGCTGCCGCTGTAAAAAAATAGAAGTCGTGTTTTTTGTAATTTGGCAACTGTACATGGTAAGAGTGATTACGAGGACTACCTTCTGACACTTTTTTTTTTTTAACTCACAAGGGAACCTCCCCATCGCACCCCCCCCCCCCCCCCCCTCAGATTTAGTTCTAAGTTGCCGCAGTGGATAGGCGTTGAAAAACTGAACACAGATCAGTCGAGAAAACAGGAACAAGTTGTGTGGAACTATGAAAAAGTAAGCAAAATATACAAACTGAGTAGTCCATGCGCAAAATAGGCAACATCATTGATAGTGTAAGGTCAGGAGCGCCGTGGTCCCGTGGTTAGCGTGAGCAGCTTGTAACACCCACGAGATAAATTTTAGCTGCAGTGCGACGAGAGAAAATTATGCCTCTAACAGTTATAAACATTATCTATTCGACGTATGAAAAAATACTGAAAACGAATGAAAACGATGATAAATATTAATTATTTATATAATATTCTATGATGTAATTGGACATATCGATGTGTATCATACAAAGACAATGATAATTGTAAATTCCTTTTATGATCTGCGTTTGTCTTCTTTTGTTTTTACCTTTTGTTGGTTGGCTTTTGTAGTCTGCGGACGCATATCGAACTGAGGTCTGTTAAGAAATTGTAATTATTTGTTAATTATTACTTGAAAATAGAGTTCATTATTATTATAAACATGAGTGAATAATTATTTGTAACTTTTATTCCTCTCTCAGTAAGCATTATCTGTGTTAATTATTTCTTTCCGCTGCAAGGAGCGCACAGCCATTGATTATAGCGATTTGTATTGCGTTTTTGTCTGTGTTTTCCTTAGAAACAAATCAAATGTTTGTCATGCACAATACGAAAATAGATTTTAAATATTTACTTATTTGCTCTAACAATAGAAAGTCTCTATCAATTGTCTGCCGCCATCTTAACAATTATCTCAGCGGCAAATTCAGATTTAAATTACGTAACTCTGCAGAATAAATGCCGAAGGTAATACAAATGTGTAAAAATAAATGTGTACAGGTGGTCCCGAACTCATTAATGAAATGATTCGAATCAGATTGGTTCTTTAAAAACAGTGCTCATAGCACGATCCTCATAAGAAACGTTTCTAGCTGATGTATGGAGCCGAAATTAATAACGCACGAGTTGCGAAAAATATTGTTACAGGTAACATACGTCAGTGTTGTGCGCGGCTGATATTCGGTGGTTTTAATGATCATTTTGCTGAAGATAACTGCTTCCATCTTAATCAATAGTTGTAAGGCATCTGTTGTATGAACTGTGATTTAGTGACTCACAACTTACAGACAACATTTTAACACGACGTTAACTTGGAGTTCTTTAGCAACTTCATCAAATCTTTAGCCGGGAGAAAAATTATTTAGTAATTACTCAGTGTAATAAAATAAGATTATCATTTCCATTTTCAAATTAGTTAAATACCAAACCACTGAATAACACAGCAAACGCCACAAGTTGCGGAACGAGAGGTCCTTGGTTCAAGTCTTCCTCGAGTGAAAAGATGACTTTCTTTATTTTGGCAAAGTTATGATCTGCCCATTCGTTCATTGACGTCTCTGTTCACTGTAATAAGTTTAGTGTCTGTGTTTTGCGACCGCACCGCAAAACTGTGCGATTGGTAGACGAAAGGACGTGCCTCTCCAATGGGAACCGAAACCGTTTGATCGCAAGGTCGTAGGTCAACCGATTCCTCCACAGGAAAATATTCATTGACTTTGTTATTGAAGTCGCGAGCTATATTTGCTGGATTCATATTGCCCACTGAATACATCTCACGTATTTAATGCACTCTCGTCCAAAGTGGCGAACAGTCAACTACCAGCCAGGGAGCCTCGTTAGCAGGAATACTAAAAAATGGTTCAAATGGCTCTGAGCACTATGGGACTTAACATCTATGGTCATCAGTCCCCTAGAACTTAGAACTACTTAATCCTAACTAACCTAAGGACATCACACAACACCCAGCCATCACGAGGCAGAGAAAATCCCTGACCGCGCCGGGAATCGAACCCGGGAACCCGGGCGTGGGAAGCGAGAACGACCACGAGCTGCGGGCAGCAGGAATACTCTCTTTTCCGTGCGCTGTAGTCGACTGACGTGTGTTTAGATGTTTGTTTAGGTGTAGCGTCCCCGTGCCACGACGCAGTTACCTCGCATCGGACGGACGGACAGACAGATAATAATTGTCTGAAAATAAAAAATTAATCTTTTCACTCGAGGAAAGACTTGAACCAAGGACCTCTCGTTCCGCAGCTGCTGACGCTAACCACGGGACTACGGCGCTCCTGAGCTCACACTCTCCTTGATGTTGCCTATCATGCGCATGGACTACTCAGTTTGTATATATTGCTTATTTTTTTCATAGTTCCACACAATTTCTTCCTGTTTTCTCGATTGATCTGTGTTCAGTTTTTCAAGGCCTATCCACCGTGCCAACTCATAACAAAATCTGAGGGGGGTGCGATGGGGAGGTTCACGAAAAGTTGAATTTTCACGCTACTCAGTATCAATCATTCCCTATCTGCTAAACCATGTGTCGTACAACAACAAAATTTTAATGTTGTCTTCAGTGGCATATTTCGATAATGTTTACAAACTTTCTGAGCAATACAGCCAGTAATAGAGAGGTAATAAATTAAAATCTCACGTCTGACGCGGAACTTTTTCCAAATCGACATCAGAAATGTAGTAAGCGACAAACTTTTTCCCTTTACATTTTTCGTGGGGGGTCAAAGCGAGAGAAAGGTTTGAATTTATTTTTAGAGCTTGTTGGAAGTGGGTGGGTGCTACAGTTTCGCCGAGACGAGAATAGTATTGTGCGTACCGTTGAAGTGCTGACATAACTTACGCGGGGTGGGTGGAAGCAGCACATATACCGCCGTTAGTTACATTTTCGTCTTGTGCCATGAATTTCGCAACAAATCACAAAATTCACACCACCAAAAGGTACTTTTTTTTATTTTTTTTACTTGCCATCACTCGACGTGTTCTGTGTCCGACAGCTGGAAAACGTCGCTTATATATTTTTCGCTAGAACTTTCAGATGACTCCCCGACGGCAATAATTAAATCGGAAACACTATCTTCCAATAAGAATTCGTTCTTCCACGCCTCCTGAATGACAGCTTTTGTATGTACTACAACATTAATCCAGTTTTCTACAGTTACTTTAGAAACAGCTTATTGTAAATGTCTTTCCACTTCTGAAAGCCTGAATGTCTTGTTTTCACGTGCTATGTACCCCTTGATTTGGGCCCATATTAGCTCTGTAGCATTAAAGTGACAATGATAGGGAGGTAATCTAATTACAGAATGTCCATGTTTGTTGGCAACTTGATCTACAACGTATGTCGGGTGTCGTGGCTTATGTTGTGACACAAGTTCCAATACTTCCACTTTCTTCATTCCGTCATCGAATTGTATATTATTTCGCTGTAACCACTGTATAATTTCATCTTTTCTAGAAGATAGCGTTGGGGCTTTGTCCTTTACAACAGTGTGGTGTGGCGCATTGTCAATAATGATGAACGACGGTTTCTCCAAATTCGGTAACAGTGGATTTTCAAACCATCGTAAAAAGGTGGCGTGGTTCATTTCCTCGTGAAAATCTGTTTTCTTTGACCTGAAAACACGTAAAACAGCCAGGAACAAACCCACGGGCGGTACCTGCATGAACAACAATTTATTCTGCTTCCTTTGCCAACAGGTATTGCCATTTCTTCTTGTGATCAGCCAGACCAACCCGTCTTCAGTGTATGACCAGAATTCAATGTCCTTTACCTGCCGCAAAAATCGGCATCGCCATGCAGCAATATCTTGCCGTTCCAAGAGAACTGTACGACCACTTAATTTTTCATAATTAAATCCCAGGTTTAATAAAACCAGCCGAAGAGATGACTTACTGCCAACAAAAAGACTAGCTTCTTTAAGCGTTACATTCAGTTTTTGTAACGTTGGATGCTCTCTACGGTGATAAAATGCATACAAATGTCTGCGAATCGCATCCTGTTCGAAAGAATCAACATTCGTTACACGTTTCTCGACGCGTCGTTTTTTTTCCCCGGAGTTTCCAGACTTGGCGGTTCGGAGTTAAGATTTGATGGCCCGGAATGTGTGTTCAGTTTTTCAGTTTGCTCTTTGCCTATGTTTATAACGGTTGTACTGCTTATTCTTAATGCTGCCGCAGTCCTCTCGACTACCTTATTAACGGAAAGAAGAGACTCTCCCTTCTCCCTCTCCATCTCAATATATTGTCTTGCGTTGCAGACGTATTCGCGCGATTGTCCTCTCAGTGCTATTCCTTGTCCAACTTTCTTCGAAGATGATTTCAGACTACGAACTCTAGGACGACCACGCTTTTTATTTTCGGACATTTTGTACACAGAAGTCACTACAGTAATTTATCACACACTCGTAGTGGAAACAATGGAGAAGCAGACACTGAGATAATGCAGTTCACACAGCGCGACGCGCACAAGAGCAGGTGTTAGCAGGTACTGAACCGTGACGCATAAGCAGTGGCAACTATGCAGGGGAGGGGTGCTGAACGTCAGCGCGCGATTGGCCCGCACTGTCTCACGGTCACGCGCTCGGCCAGCTGTCAAGTACAAAGTAGTTTAAATCGCACTATAGGCGCCGAACGCACTGCCAACCGAGCGGATACCTAGGCTTTCCACAGCTGCGGGTCAGAGAGCAAGAGGCACGCCTCTGGCTAGCAGGCTGTTTGTTCACCGTGTAAAGGGACGAGATCTGGTCTGATCCAGCGGGAGGCGTACCAGTGAAGCGAATGGCGAGGGGGAGGAGAAGAAAAAGCTGGTGTACGTACTACGAAAGTACCGCACCTCGAAAGGCTAGTACCGAACGATATTTTAAAATAGTCCAACACATCCACAAACATAATCTGCAAGGCCGGCCTTTGTAGCCGAGCGGTTCTAGGCGCTTCAGTCGGGAACCGTGCTGCTGCTGCCGCCCGCGGAGGCCGTGCGGTTCTGGCGCTGCAGTCCGGAACCGCGGGACTGCTACGGTCGCAGTATGGATGTGTGTGATGTCCTTAGGTTAGTTAGGTTTAAGTAGTTCTAAGTCTAGGGGACCGATGACCTCAGATGTTAACTCCCTTAGTGCTTAGAGCCATTAGAACCGCTTTGTAAGTTATCGATGTGCACGTGAGAGAGAGAGAGAGAGAGAGAGAGAGAGAGAGAGAGAGAGCAACTTAGGTTAAAATTTTTGGAAATTTGTGGTAAGTTCCTATGGGACCAAACTGCTGAGGTTATCAGTCCCTAGGCTTGCACACTACTTAATCTAACCCAACTTAAACTAACTTACGCTAAGGGCAACACATACACGCACGCACGCACGAGCGCGCGCGCACGCACGCACGACGGCACTGTTAAAGAATCTTTGGTCTTGTTGTGGCGCAGACTTCGTCTCTGAGCAGTTTGATACATTCTTAGTTGATGTGTGGTAGGTGATAGACACATCGACTTGTTATTGTATCTGCTAGATGAAGAAAGCTCCATTTTAAAGGACAGCAAGGACGAATATGGTGTATGTATGGAAAGGGGAAAGGAATATACGTTTTGAATAATTTAATTTTTTTAAAGAGAGGTAGTTTGAGATAAGACTGCAGCATTGCGCACCTAATTTGTAGAAATGATTATTGGCAGCTACTTAACTTTGATCACTTACTCAGAACTGAGAGAAATGCCACCCCACTTCCCTGAATCATGTATTAACATATTAACTGATTAAGCTGTTTGGTTGTTATAGAAGTTCTCCGTTTACATTTTACCCTTTTTGAATCATTGTTCACTTTATTAAGCACGGTATTGTTCAGACCAATGTTACGAGTCCAGATAACGCGAAGTTTTACTCTGTCTTTTTGAATACATACTTCATTATAAAATCGTTATATTTGAATATCATTTCAAACGAATAGTTACTCTTCCCATCCCACTGTTTAAAAGTTCATCATTACGCATTACCCTGTCATAGAATTCCTGCGCTGTTCATAATGGTGTATGGAGATACTGCTGTCGATCGCAGTGCAGTTAGTCGGTGGGCAAGCAGGTTACGTGATGGAAGTGGGCACGGCAATATTGAGGGTTGTCCTCGCAGTGGCAGGCCTCGTACTGCACAAACTCCAGACAGTGTGCAGAGAGTTAACGAATTGGTCAATGGTGACAGACACATCACAGTGAACGAATTGTCACGCTACGTTGGGATAGGGGAAGGAAGTGTTTGCAGAATACTGAAAGTTTTGGTGTTAAAAAAGGTTTATGCCAGGTGGGTTCCCCGAATGTTGACAGTGGCTCACAAAGAAACAAGAAAAACAGTACGCAGCGAACTTTTGAAACAGTACGAGAATGGCGGAGATGAATTTCTTGGAAGAACTGTGACCGCTGATGAAACATGGCTCCATTATTTTTCACCAGAGACGAAGAGGCAATCAGTGGAGTGGCATCATGCAAATTCACCCAAGAAAAAAAAAAAAATTCAAAACCACACCTTCTGCTGGAAACGTTATGGCTACGGTGTTTTTCGATTCCGAAGGACTCTTGTTTGTGGACATCATGCCAAGTGGAACCACCATACATTCTGATGCATGTGTGGCGACACTGAAGAAACTTCAAGCTCGACTGAGTCGTGTTCGACCACATCGGCGACAGCAGGATGTTTTGCTGTTGCACGACAATGCACGGCCACATGTTAGTCAGAAAAGCATGGAAGCGATCACAAGGATGGACAGCACTGAAGCACCCATGTTACAGTCCTGACCTGGCTCCATGTGACTATTATCTCTTTAGGAAACTGAAAGACTCTTTTCGTGGAACAAGGTTTGAAGATGATGACTCCCTTGTTCACGCTGCCAAACAGTGGCTCCAACAGGTTGATCCAGAATTTTACCGTCCGGGTATATAGGCGCTGGTTCCAAGATGGTTCAAGTGGCTCTGAGTACTATGGGACTTTATATCTGAGGTTATCAGTCCCCTAGAACGTAGAACTACTTAAACCTAACTAACCTAAGGATATAACACACATACATGCCCGAGGCAGGATTCGAACGTGCGACCCTAGCGGTCGCGCGGTTCCAGACTTTAGCGGTTAGGACCGTTCAGCCACCCCGGCCGGCTAAGGCAGTTGAGTTGTTGTTGTTGTGGTCTTCAGTCCTGAGACCGGTTTGATGCAGCTCTCCATGCCACCCTATCCTGTACAAGCTTCTTCATCTCTCAGTACTTAACTGCAACCTACATCCTTCTGAATCTGCTTAGTGTTTTCATCTCTTGGTCTCCCGCTACGATTTTTACCCTCCACGCTGCCCTCCAATGCTAAATTTGTGATCCCTTGATGCCTCAGAACATGTCCTACCAACCGGTCCCTTCTTCTCGTCGAGTTGTGCCACAAACTCCTCTTCTCCCCAATTCTATTCAATACCTCCTCATTAGTTATGTGAACTACCCATATTCTTGTCTAAACTATTTATCGTCCATGTTTCACTTCCATACATGGCTACACTCCATACAAATACTTTCAGAAACGACTTCCTGACACTTAAATCTATACTCGACGTTAACAAATTTCTCTTCTTCAGAAACGCTTTCCTTGCCATTGACAGTCTACATTTTATATCCTCCCTACTTCTACCGTCATCAGTTATTTTGCTCCCCAAATAGCAAAACTCCTTTACTACTTTAAGTGTCTCATTTCCTAATCTAATTCCCTCAACATCACCCGACTTAATGCGACTACATTCCATTATCCTCGTTTTGCTTTTGTTGATGTTCATCTTATATCCTCCTCTCAAGACATTGTCCATTCCGTTCAACTGCTCTTCCAAGTCCTTTGGTGTCTCTGACAGAATTACAATGTCATCGGCGCACCTCGAAATTTTTATTTATTCTCCATGGATTTTAATACGTACTCCGAATTTTTCTTTTGTTTGCTTAACTGCTTGCTCGATATACAGATTGAATAACATCAGGGAGAGGCTACAACCCTGTCTCACTCCCTTCCCAACCACTGATTCCGTTTCATGTCCCTCAACTCTTATAACTGCGATGTGCTTTCTGTACAAATTGTAAATAGTCTTTCGCTCCCTGTATTTTACCCCTGCCACCTTTACAATTTGAAAGAGAGTATTCCATTCAACATTGTGAAAAGCTTTCTGTAAGTCTACAAATGCTAGAAACGTAGGTTAGCCTTTCCTTAATCTTTCTTCTAAGATAAGTCGTAAGGTCAGGAAGGCAGTTGAGAGGGATGGAAATTATGTGGAGAAATTAATATACAGGGTCATTGAAAAAGAATACCACAACTTTAAAAATGTGTATTTAATGAAAGAAACATAATATAACCTTCTGTTATACATCATTACAAAGAGTATTTAAAAAGATTTTTTTTCACTCAAAAACAGGTTCAGAGATGTTCAATATGGCCCCCTCCAGACACTCGAGCAATATCAACCCGATACTCCAACTCGTTCCACACTCTCTGTAGCATATCAGGCGTAACAGTTTGGATAGCTGCTGTTATTTCTCGTTTCAAATCATCAATGGTGGCTGGGAGAGGTGGCCGAAATACCATATTCTTAACATACCCCCATAAGAAAAAATCGCAGGGGGTAAGATCAGGGCTTCTTGGAGGCCAGTGATGAAGTGCTCTGTCACGGGCTGCCTCGCGGCCGATCCATCGCCTCGGGTAGTTGACGTTCAGGTTTCATAACTAACCTTTTTCGTAGGACTCTCCATACAGTTGATTGTGGAATTTGCAGCTCTCTGCTAGCTCTGCGAGTCGATTTTCCTGGGCTGCGAATAAATGCTTGCTGGATGCGTGCTACATTTTCATTACTCGTTCTGGGCCGTCCAGAACTTTTCCCTTTGCACAAACACCCATTCTCTATTAAACTGTTTATACCAACGTTTAATACACCACCTATCAGGAGGTTTAACACCATACTTCGTTCGAAATGCACGCTGAACAACAGTCGTCGATTCACTTCTGACGTACTCAATAACACAAAAAGCTTTCTGCTGAACGGTCGCCATCTTAGCATCAACTGACGCTGACGCCTAGTCAACAGCGCCTCAAGCGAACAAATGTACAACTAAATGAAACTTTATAGCTCCCTTAATTCGCCGACAGATAGTGCTTAGCTCTGGCTTTTGTCGTTGCAGAGTTTCAAATTCCTAAAGTTGTGGTATTCTTTTTGAATCACCCTGTATTGTTCCTAAAGGATGTATCTACACGCTGTAAAACGTTCAAACGTGTAGAATAAAAGATGGATTAAAAAAAAAATAGTGTGCATTTCTTTGGAGTGACAGAGTACCGTCTGAGGCCGGCGGACTGTAGCGAGTAGACGAGCCACCTGCTGGGCAGGCAGAGGAGTCTTCTCCGCACCCGCTTCGGCCGCAGACAGCCGTGGGTGGCCGGCGACTGCAGCCTCCGACTGTCTACGCGTGCCTCGGCGCTTGTTACGCCGGCAGCGGCGCTAAATTTCCGCCACCGGGAAAGGCGAAACGGCTCCGCGGCAGAAAATCCGGAACGCGCTCCGCGGAGCGCGGGTACAAGCGTTTACAGGCCTAACACGACACAGCGCGGAGGGGGCGGCGGCGGCGGCGACTCGGACTCGATTTAAAAGTTAAAGTCGGCGCCGGCGATTCAGAGGGGATCCGTCCCCCCCCCCCCGCCCCCCCCACCTCTGCGCTCGCGCTCGCAGACGCTCGCCGAGCCGCGAAATATCGCTGTATTATTTCGCGGTCCGCCCGCCGACTGCCAATTAATGGCGACGGCATTGTGGGAGCGCGGAATTTGTCGGGACGGGTCGGCGCACACAATGGCACGCGGCCGGGCAAAAAGCCGCCATTCACGGGGCGGCCTGGCCTCGCCCAATTACACGCGCCGACGTATTTCACTGCCCCCTTAATAAGCGCCGGCCGATTTATATCTTTATTATAACGCGGCGTCCCCGGCCGCCACGCTGACGGAATATTATTAGACCGTGCTGCTCGCTTCTGGCCGGCTGATTAGGCGGCGACGACGCGCAGCCAGCGGCCGCGATTGTCCGCGACTCGAAGTCGCCTCGCGCATGCGCAATCGCTGCGCCGGGACGAGGGGGTTTTTGCCCTACAAGTCTCTCGTTTGCCTCCCATCGGGTTATTAAGACATCGCGTAGCGAAATTTCATGGTAGAAGGGACAGCTCTGGCGAGCATCGTGATTCATCGGGGACAGCCTGCAGTCGTAACCTCCGGCAGCGGAATTACATTATTACGTCCGCGGTGGAGCTGATTTATGGCTGCCTCGCTTTGCTTAAATCACTCGGGATTAACGTTGTAATAGCTCCTTCCCGCAACGTGGTTAGTACTTGTCCCATCCCATCCTCTCCAAGTCCCATATTTATCGTGTATCCCCTACCTCGATCCCTTCTTCCATCTGAACACTTTCTTCCCCCTCAATATTCTCTTTTGTCCAAAATTTCACCTGTCTGTCTCCACGTTCCCCACTTTCCGCGTCTCTCTCTGTTCCTCCCAGCTTCTGTTCGTATCCTTCCATTTCTCTACTTTCCTTTTTTCTTGCACAAGATCTCGCCACTCTCCTTACTCCCTTACTCACCTTTCCCGATTCGTTCTACTACACTTTCATACTCCTATGGCTTTATTCCCTCAGCTACCCTCCACATTCCCCCTAATTTTCTCGTATATTTATTTCTTAGGTGCACATTCATCCTCGTATCTGGGCTCTGTAATCTTTAAATAGCAAAATATGAACTGTCTTGGACACGGTGCCGGCCGGTGTGGCCGAGCGGTTCTAGGCGCTTCACTCTGGAACCGCCTGACCGCTACGGCGGCAGGTTCGAATCCTGCCTCGGGCATGAATGTGTGTGATGTCCTTAGGTTTAAGTAGTTCTAACTTCTAGGGGACTGATGACCTCAGATGTTAAGTCCCATAGTCCTCAGAGCCATTTTCAATTTATTTATTTATTTATTTATTTGACACGGCATTGAAAAATGAGCACCTGCACAGAGTTCGGAACTTGGATAGGAAGTCTCGTCCCCATCTTCCATACGGCCCCAAGCAGCCACCATCAGCCTCTCATCGGTCTGCACTGTTAGGCTTGTTGCAGTCGCTACTCTGAAAACATGGAGAACTTCATCAGCCAATTAAGACGAACAGTGATTTTTGTCGTGCGATAAACGTAAATGTCCTCTTTCAAGCGACGACGGAAATTAAGAGGACGTCCGCTTTAACGAGAAAAGACATTTAATCAGGAGGTCGTGATTATATGCTCTGCAGATTTCACTTCGTTTCCTTCTGACTTAAAAGAGAGATAAAATGGGAGGATTAGCTTCTGCCCAACTCTCGTACGTGTCAGCTAGGCAGGCTGGACATTCTTTCTTAAATTTCCGGTAATTCTTTGGCGTGGTGTATATGTTAATCTATTTCTTACCACGGTATATTTTCGCCCCACAGCATTTCCGCGGATAACACAAACCTCACTCTGGGATGTTGTAATATACTGCTAAATCCCTCTGGATATCTAATGCTGATATTGCTAACGGAACGTTTGTTGCACATGGTATTATTTTCAAAGTCTTTTGGTAAGGTTACTTTCTTATGGTGCGCCGAAAGTAGACCTCGTTTGTGTTACTCTTGAAGAAAGCAGTGAACTTGTTGCTTTTCATTCTGATAATTTTATTTAGCACGGAATATATGTTCTGTACCGTCCTGTAACCTCCCCCTCACTTATCGACCTTAATGACAGTGAAAAATTAAACCGCGTGTACCTAATGGAAATTTGGGAAAAGCAATCGTCACCGAAGTTAATCTGTCGGTAAACAGGGAGGAAAGGGTTACATCTAAATGAAAGGAAAAATGCTAATGAAACTGGTGGAAATTAATTTTGAAAAGGGGTAAAGTTAATAAAGAAAGTAAATCTGCGGCCGTTACGTTAACAGTTAACTAGCGGTAATTAGATATTTGAGATTTGGGGGAAATTACGGTCGCCAGTCCTAAGGACAATTACTATAGTAACTGAAAAAGAAAGGTTATTACACATATAATTAGCACTAGAAGTGTGGCAACTGAAGGTTGACACGTGTAGTGTGAAAACTGAAAGTTTGTCAGAAGTAATGAATTTCGCTACACTCTGACTTAATTTAGCAAAAGAATTAATAAATCCGGAAAATCGAAAGTTAATTTAGTGACTGAAGTTAATAGTGAGCTTTCTTTCTGAAGCACATCGAAATTCAGTAAAATACGGTTAGTCTTGGACTACCTCAACAATCATTTCAAAAGCTACTTGAATCTACGCAATTTAGAAATAAGAGATTTAACTTTGAACTTGAATTAAATGATTCTGAACAATTAACAATAGTAAAATTTACTACGTACCAAGCTGAGCTGCAGTCACAGGTAAGCTAAAATACGGTAACAAAACTCGCACTCTTAATTTGTGCTAGTCTAATCTAAATATTGTAGCCAGCTATGAATACCTTAATTGAAATTTGAAATTAAAGCGGTGAAATACAATGATGCTGGCGTTTGAATTTCAACGACACTCGGGTTCATTTCGGAAAAGGAAGGTACTCTGCTTGGTAATGCAATTGGGACAATGAGCAACAAACGTTCATGCTAAGTTGCTGTAATTATAGTGACGAAAATGGAACAGTTTAAAAAGCTGAGGTCTGCCATACAGTTCTAAAACTTTACGTGCATCCAGTCTTCCTCGTCGGTTGATTGAAGGTTTGAAGCCGTCGGTCGAGGAGGTGGCGACAGTCACTCATTGTCGGCCGTCGCTGTTGCAGAAGCTGGATGTTGGCGCGCCTTCTTCTCGACACGGTCACCAGACGAAACGGGCTCTTGATGTGCGCTAGTTAATGTTTCCCGTCCGCGACACCATGTCAGAAACTATCATCGCAAGTCGATCGCAATTACATGCTGCCAAACCCCGAAAGCGCGGCAACTCGCGGGAGCTTTACACAACACACCTGCTCCACTCGCTACTCCAGCCAGACCCTCTCTCTGCTCAGCCCGCGCCCCACGCGGAGTTAACACTACCAAAGATCCTACACACTTTGATTCTTCACACGACCTATCGATGTAATCATTCGATAGCAGTCTTCCCTAGGCAAGACCCAGCGTAAAAATACAAATAATATTTACGAAACAAACCAATTATACATCTACATATATATATATATATATATATATATATATATATATATATATATACAGTAAAACAATTACAATATATAAAGAGACAGAAATGTCATATCTTGAGGTAACAAAGCAAGGAAAAAAATAATAGTACAATAGATGGAAATAGGAGGATATGCATTTCCGGCGTTACAGTCCCACAAATATTTGACATTCCTTCAAAAGTTTGGTAATCCCAGTCCATGAAATCCATCTGCCGTACTTTGGTCTTTTGCCGGGCACCAGCGTTATCAAGTCCGATTACAAGCTGTTTACGTTGTCGGACACTTTCTGCACAGCGGCACCATACGAGCACGTGTGTCACGCTTGCCATTAGCTTCAGAGCTGGCGGGCGACCGTGAACCCTGGGAAGCGTCTCCAGCCCTTCGCGGCACCTCCGTACTCCGCAAGCCAGCGAGTGGTGTGTAGCAGAGAGTGCTTAGTGTACCGTCTCCTTCCGCTGCTATTCGTGGATGGCAAGACTTTCGCTAGCTCCGAGTGTGAACCATAATTTCTTTCATTTTAGCGTTGAGGGCAGTAAGGGGGATGCATAGTGTATTTGTTAAATTTTTTGTTGGGGGGTGGGGGGGGGGGGGCCTTGTGGGAAGCGGGTTCTCTCCCGTGTAGAGTCTCCTCTCACACTGCAGTCTGCTGAGCTTCTCAGAGGATCTCACACGATAAGTAAACGGTCCCGTGACGAATCGTGCAACTCTTCTTTGAACATTTTCCGTTTTTCGCTTTCTTGTCGATAATTAACATTGTGAGACAGTTGCAGCGTAAAACTACAGGTCAGTTATTACAAACAAGTAAAACAAAGCAAACAGATACTGTTCCTAATAAAGAGTGTTATTAAAAAATATGGCCGCTACCGGTTTGGAGCCGTCAGGTTCATCATCAGATGTGCCTTCACGTTTAAAATTAGATTTCGCTCATGCTGTACATGTGATGCTGGCTGTTTTCTGTTGCGACAGAAGCTCCTTGGGGTGGTGGCGACCTCCTGTATATAACGATGCAAGAAAAAGGGCTAATTCATTGAATTCGACCAAACAGTTGACTAAAACAACGTGAAAAATGTTTTAAGGTAAGAACTGAGTTTCGTTTTGTGTCACTAGCATCGAAAATCCAGCGGCATTGTTGTAGTAGTTCATATTTCGACAAAACAGTGACCAAGATTCAACATTTTTGCGAAGTTTGAAGATACAGACAGTGTACACGCACACACACACACACACACACACACACACACACACACACACACACACACACACACACACACACACCTAAATATCTCGGCCAGATGGTGATTTACAAAGATAAAACTGTGCCAAAGAAATTGTCCGTCAGATAAGTGTCAATATGTACATAAACGTTACAACAGAACATTCCCACGGAATAAATGTTTAAGAGACGTCTTGCTATCAACCATGATGTGCATGTGAAAACCATTTCAGCTGCCAAATAGGTATCCGGTTATATACATCATCATTGGCATCTGATACCGAGGACAGACAAATAACTGTGTACATATCGATGTTTAAAATTAAAAAAAAGACGTTTGTATACATTATAGTGGAAATACGTTACTCACATATTGTGTGCGCCTGTATCAAATGATGTATGTGCCATGTACGATACCTTTGTGATGTTAAGACTGATGTGCATCTAGAAAACATATTTCAAATCTTATTATAACTACATCTATGTGATCACTATAGGATCCATTATCTGTCATATCTTTGTGGTACATTGATGGTCATGTGTACATTTTATAGCTCTCAAACGTTAAACCGTCACACTACTTACTTGTATTGGACATTGCTGTCATGGGATGAAAAGATGGAACTGGTGGCCTGCAGATTGAATCTTTTAGTAAAGGTCTCTCTCTAATTTTGGGTCCATATCTACATACAGCTGTTGCATGAATTCACTCTATGTATTGAATACTGTGCTTTGAAAAATGGTGTAAAATGGTAGAACATATAAAAAGAGAAACTAATGTTAATTGTTACGAAAAACACCGAGCTTAGATGGACCTAGTGCAACAAAACCTATGTCTGTCATATAGCGAGGTCGGCAGTTCGAAGCTGCATCGAAGGGTGTACCAATATGTCTTACGATTTTTGTCAGTTTTACGTGCGAGGAAACGTGGAAACTAATCCGACCCTATTTGGTTAGAAAACTGTTGAAGCTATGTTCAAGTGCACAGAATGTACACGGAATGTGCGTTTAACATAACTAATATAAACAAATAAACGAAACAGCACCCCATAAAATATTATGTGAATAAATGGTCCGTGAATGCAGAAGTTCTAAATCGAGTCTTGTAGTTAAGATATCTCCAAGAGTCGAATTGAGAAAACCGTAAACAAAGGATTTTCAGTATCGAGAAGTGACATTGTGCATATTTAAGTGAATTCCGGGCCCCACATCTCACTCGCTGTGAACGGATGCTGACTCAGTTTCTCAGGCAAGCAAATAGGAAGTTTCGAAACACATAACTGAAACCATCCGATATCAGCTAACAGTGTGTGTATACTGTGTAGTGATTGGTAGTGAGAAATGAACAGTGTAGCCCGTTACGAAACAGGAGATTCGCGTATAGTACCTCTACCAGAAACAACTGTGTTCGTATACTGTATATATAAATGGAAAGTATGTATGTATAGTTCACTTTGCAACCAAATCTATTCACAGCACATGGGAGTAGCCTTATGTCTCGTATTGTGCACTGTGGTATTTTGGTCGCGGTAGGTGGAAGGGGGCTAAGAAATGAAAGAGGAAGCCGCCTGGTAGAATTTTGCACAGAGCACAACTTAATCATAGCTAACACTTGGTTTAAGAATCATGATAGAAGGTTGTATACATGGAAGAACCCTGGAGATACTAAAAGGTATCAGATGGGTTATATAATGGTAAGACAGAGATTTAGGAACCAGGTTTTAAATTGTAAGACATTTCCAGGGGCAGATGTGGACTCTGACCACAATCTATTGGTGATGACCTGTAGATTAAAACTGAAGAAACTGCAAAAAGGTGGGAATTTCAGGAGATGGGACCTGGATAAACTGAAAGAACCAGAGGTTGTACAGAGTTTCAGGGAGAGCATAAGGGAACAATTGACAGGAATGGGGGAAAGAAATACAGTAGAGGAAGAATGGGTAGCTTTGAGGGATGAAGTAGTGAAGGCAGCAGAGGATCAAGTAGGTAAAAAGACGAGGGCTAGTAGAAATCCTTGGGTAACAGAAGAAATATTGAATTTAATTGATGAAAGGAGAAAATATAAAAATGCAGTAAATGAAGCAGGCAAAAAATAATACAAACGTCTCAAAAATGAGATCGACAGGAAGTGCAAAATGGCTAAGCAGGGATGGCTAGAGGACAAATGCAAGGATGTAGAGGCTTATCTCACGAGGGGTAAGATAGATACTGCCTACAGGAAAATTAAAGAGACCTTTGGAGATAAGAGAACCACTTGTATGAACATCAAGAGCTCAGATGGAAACCCAGTTCTAAGCAAAGAAGGGAAAGCAGAAAGGTGGAAGGCGTATATAGAGGGTCTATACAAGGGCGATGCACTTGAGGACAATATTATGGAAATGGAAGAGGATGTAGATGAAGATGAAATGGGAGATACGATACTGCGTGAAGAGTTTGACAGAGCACTGAAAGACCTGAGTCGAAACAAGGCCCCCGGAGTAGACAACATTCCATTGGAACTACTGACGGCCTTGGGAGAGCCAGTCCTGACAAAACTCTACCATCTGGTGAGCAAGATGTATGAAACAGGCGAAATACCCTCAGACTTCAAGAAGAATATAATAATTCCAATCCCAAAGGAAGTAGGTGTTGACAGATGTGAAAATTACCGAACAATCAGTTTAATAAGCCACAGCTGCAAAATACTAACACGAATTCTTTACAGACGAATGGAAAAACTTGTAGAAGCCGACCTCGGGGAAGATCAGTTTGGATTCCGTAGAAATACTGTAACACGTGAGGCAATACTGACCTTACGACTTATCTTAGAAGAAAGATTAAGGAAAGGCAAACCTACGTTTCTAGCATTTGTAGACTTAGAGAAAGCTTTTGACAATGTTGACTGGAATACTCTCTTTCAAATTCTGAAGGTATCAGGGGTAAAATACAGGGAGCGAAAGGCTATTTACAATTTGTACAGAAACCAGATGGCAGTTATAAGAGTCGAGGGACATGAAAGGGAAGCAGTGGTTGGGAAGGGAGTAAGACAGGGTTGTAGCCTCTCCCCGATGTTATTCAATCTGTATATTGAGCAAGCAGTAAAGGAAACAAAAGAAAAATTCGGAGTAGGTATTAAAATCCATGGAGAAGAAATAAAAACGCTGAGGTTCGCCGATGACATTGTAATTCTGTCAGAGACAGCAAAGGACTTGGAAGAGCAGTTGAACGGAATGGATGGTGTCTTGAAAGGAGGATATAAGATGAACATCAACAAAAGCAAAACAAGGATAATGGAATGTAGTCGAATTAAGTCTGGTGATGCTGAGGGAATTAGATTAGGAAATGAGAAACTTAAAGTAGTAAAGGTGTTTTGCTATTTGGGGAGCAAAATAACTGATGATGGTCGAAGTAGAGAGGATATAAAATGTAGACTGGCAATGGCAAGGAAAGCGTTTCTGAAGAAGAGAAATTTGTTAACATCGAGTATAGATTTAAGCGTCAGGAAGTCATTTCTGAAAGTATTTGTATGGAGTGTAGCCATGTATGGAAGTGAAACATGGACGGTAAATAGTTTGGACAAGAAGAGAATAGAAGCTTTTGAAATGTGCTGCTACAGAAGAATGCTGAAGATTAGATGGGTAGATCACATAACTAATGAGGAAGTATTGAATAGGATTGGGGAGAAGAGAAGTTTGTGGCACAACTTGACCAGAAGAAGGGATCGGTTGGTAGGACATTTGTTGAGGCATCAAGGGATCACCAATTTAGTATTGGAGGGCAGCGTGGAGGGTAAAAATCGTAGAGGGAGACCAAGAGATGAATACACTAAGCAGATTCAGAAGGATGTAGGTTGCAGTAGGTACTGGGAGATGAAGAAGCTTGCACAGGATAGAGTAGCATGGAGAGCTGCATCAAACCAGTATCAGGACTGAAGACCACAACAACAACAACAACAGGTGGAAGTGGATGGTTGTGGATGACAAAAATTGTAATGCTAACGTAACTAAGACTTGGCGCTGCCAAAAGAAATTCCGTGATGTAATCTCTGCTTAGAGTGTTTCACTATTATTTTTAATAATCGTACAAAACAGAATAACAAAGGAATAACTGCTCACGAAAACTGCGATTTAGTTCGAGTTCAACATTTAAATGATGAGTAATTAGTAATTGTTCTTGTGTAAGGACAAAGAACGTGAAAATATATTGGAGCAAAATGCCCAAACGTAAAAGCAACTTTCTTCGATCACATACAGTGTCGAAAAGAAAAGACCAACTAAACCGATCAAGAAAGAGAAGCACGTTTAGCAGTGTTACGACAAAATTACCAACGAAGAAGAAATAATATAACAGAAGGTCAACGTGAAAATATTAGGAATACAGATCGGAGAAGAAAGCACTTATATAGAAAAACAGGAAAAAAATCGCGTAGCAATAAAAGTGACGAACAGAATACGGAAGTAATGTTCGCATAGGAAATTGGGCACAATCATTGAAGACATCTTCAATTGCTGGATGCGTAAGAACGCAATGACGTCACTGTCTTAAAAATGAGGTATTTAATTACGATCCACCTTAAAAATATAATGAACATACAAGTATAGCAATCGGGAGAATGGATAATCTATGTACATATCGTAAGACGAAAAAATGTAAAAGAGAAACACCAAGTACATGCTGCTCAAATGTAAAATTAGATTGCCAGCACTAAAATGTCTTTTACCTGAATTTTTTGAATACATGAAAGTCGAAACACCGATATCGAAGGACTTTTTTTCTCTCCTCCAAGAAGACGCTATAACGGATGCTTCCAAATGACATCATATGGAGCACAGCAACAACCGAGGAGGAAGGATTTATCTGGTGTTTAGAATCCATGGACAAGCGTATCATAAAACTGCGTCATTGTTACCATTTCCAAATGAAACGCCGATGTTTTTGTAAGTTTGCTGTGTAGGAAACGAAGATGATGAAACCGATCAGCGCTCTTTCGACATCACTGGATTGCATCGAGGTATAATTCTGGACCTACAATGTTTCCTTAATAACAGTAATGAATTGGTACGAATGTTTAGAAATGTTCTGTAGTTCAATGTTTACTCTCCTTACACGAAGCGAGGCGTCGTTTGGCATTTACCGGCGCGTTGTGTCGTTTATGAGCAGCCACTCGGCCATGGAATCCAAGTTTTCTCACCTCCGGCCTAACTGTCATAGTACTTGCAGTGGATCCTGACGCAGTTTGGAATTCCTGTGTGATGGTCTGATTGGATGTATGCCTATTACACATTACGACCCTGTTCAACCGTTGGCTATTTCTGTCACTCAACAGACGAGGTTTGCCTGTACGCACATTTGTGCTGTACGTCTCCATTCACGTTTCCACTTCCCTATCACGTCGTGAACAATGGAGCTAGTGACGTTTAGTAATGTGGAAATCTCGCATACAAACTGTAACTAGGCTGTTTATGTTTTCTTATTGGCAACGTTACGTAGCGCTTTGTATGAAAATCACTGGCTGTGCTGTGTGCAGTCTGTGGCTAGTTTGCATTGTTGTCTGCCATTGTAGTGTTGAGCAGCGGCAGCTGGATGTTAACAGCGCGTAGCGTTGCGCAGTTGGAGGTGAGCCGCCAGCAGTGGTGGATGTGGGGAGAGAAATGGCGGAGTTTTGAAATTTGTAAAAATGGATGTCATGAGCTGCTGTGTATATTATGACTTTTGATGACTATTAAGGTAAATACATTGTTTGTTCTCTATTAAAATCTTTAATTTGCTAACTATTCCTATGAGTAGTTAGTGCCTTCAGTAGTTTGAATCTTTTATTTAGCTGGCAGTAGTGGCGCTCGCCGTATTGCAGTAGTTCGAGTAACAAAGATTTTTGTGAGGTAAGTGATTTGTGAAAGGTATAGGTTAATGTTAGTCAGGGCCATTCTTTTGTAGGGATTTTTGAAAGTCAGATTGCGTTGCGCTAAAAAATATTGTGTGTCAGTTTAAGCACAGTCTTGTACAAATTGTTCTAAGGGGACATTTCATATGTCGACCCTGCCAGGATACCTCACTGGAATCTTCTGATTTTTTCCTTGTAGTTTGTGTAATTAGCGTAGATTTTGTTTATTGCTAGCGCGTAATTGTAGAGAGACTCTCATTTGTAGTTGCAGTCTTTCATTGTTGTACAGTAAAACAGTTGTGACATGCATGTAGATTTGCACCAAGTATTTAAGTAGACATTATTTCCATTTCTATGTTAATGTGTTATCTTATTTTGCTCTTCAAATTGTGCTTTTCTGTGTTATCGTGTGAAATATTGTGACAATAATGGCGTGTGAAAAACGTAACACTAGGCTCCAAAGTAAACTGAGAAATAATAGTGACGACGAGCGTAACTTATCAGCGCCGCCGAGTAATGAATTTACTAATGTTCAAAGTAGTAATTTGGTAACTGTGCATAGGGAAATGGAGCGGGCGTCAAATAATGGTGTAGACAGTGAAACAGGTAGTGAACAGGGAAGCATTATCGATCGTTCGGTCGACAACAGCTCGCCTCAGGAATCGGGAATGACAGAACACAGTATTGCAAATACTGTAGACTCAGGTTTTGGGTTCTCACCGTTTTTTCAAATGAGTCAAGATACATTTTCTGCCTGTCAAAATGTGAATGTTGCTGGTGCAAATGCACTGCCGAAAAGCGTAGAGGAACAGATTCCAGACACTAATGCATTGTTATTACAATTAATGCAACAAATGGAACAAAATCAGAGACAAACACAACAAAAGCTTCAAAAGTTAGACACAATGGAACAATACCAGAGACAAACACAGCAACAGTTAGACACAATGGAATAAAATCTTCAAAAGTTAGACACCACACTTGAACAAACACGTGAAGATTTAACTACTGAGTTACATAACTTCGAATCGAAATGTCAAAAAGTCTGTAATGACGTAAAAACACAAATTTGTGAGCATTTTAAACCTATTTTTTCGCGGCATGAAAATGCATTACAGAATCACGAAGCAGCCATAAAAGAACTGCAAACTATTGTTCATGAAAATCATGAGACCTTGCAAGCTAAATTTGACTCAGTTGCATCTACCGATTTGGTTACGCAACTTGCAAAAACTCAGGAAAACTTAAAGGACACAGTAGATACTCTGAAACTTGGTTCAGAAAAACACACTGAGGAAATAAGTACACTATCGGAGAAAGTAGCCGAACTTTCGGATCAGTTCACTAATTTATCTACGAAGGTAGATGATAATCTGAATGACACAAAACCGGTAGTCTTTAATGACACAGAAGAGTGCGAACAAATTAGGAAATTCAATCAAAATCAAATCAATATACAGTACAAAAGAGAAATTCGGGAAGTACAAAATCAGTTGGCACAAGTAATACAAAAGTTACAAATTTCAGAGGACACTCGCGCTCCAACACGGGAAGAGGGACTTAGAAATACGGAAAAGCCGCAAAATAATAACACAGGGCATTTCGGAAGTTATGAAATAAATTGGCAATGTGCACCGAATTTTGAGATGGAACGGCCGACACAACCTAACAATGACCGATATGCGACTCGCCGACATGATGATTTTGACTATAAGCTGTTCATTACTACACGTAAATTCAAAACATTTAAGAATTCTGGCAACGACATTCATCCACAAGCATGGCTCCATCAATTCTCTCATTGTTTTCCTCCCAACTGGTCGTTAGAACACAGATTAGAATTTATGTGTGGCTACTTAGAGAATGAACCAGCTGTAAGAATGTGATGGGTTATTCACGATTGTCACAGTGAAGGAGAATTTTACCATGCCTTCCTCTCAGCATATTGGTCTCAAGCTACACAAGACCGAGTAAAACATAGCATCATGATGATGAAACACTTTGAACAATCTGAATTTTCCAGTCTTGTCAAATATTTTGAAGACATGTTGCATAAGAATCAGTATCTTTCAAACCCATACAGCCCCTCAGAATTCATCCGCATTTGCTTACTCAAATTGCCTGAACATTTACGACATATTATTTTAGCAGGACGTTGCAAAGACGACATTGAAGCTTTTCAGGGACTGGAAATTGACACTGACAATTGCGGAACGCGAAAACAGGAACACAACAATTACAGGTCACATCTGTCACAATTCCGCGATGACAGAAATAATAAATGGACACGACAAGGCTATTCTTACAACGTAAATCGTGACCAAACCAGACACCACCCGTATGACAACCTTTGGCAGAGTAGTAATAATTACAGGGAAAGATCACCTCTCCACGGTAATGACTATCACAGAAACAATCAGAGAAACAGATAATATGGGAACCAAAATAATTATTATCAAGGGAGACAGAATAACTTTAGACGCAACGGTCCAGCGCGCAGTTACGACTCAGGGAGAAATTCTCCACCACGTGACCGACAAGAAAGAAACTATGGAATCTACCGACATGATGACAGACGATATGATCATCAAGACAGACCTGAACTGCATCAGAACTGGCGGGATTCAAATAGAGCAGGGCACTTTCGACAACGTGAATTTGTAGAAGCTAGGTCTCCTAATCCCAGTAACGACGCGCGCCAATAAAGAAACAGACAATGACTCGCACCGCAGGCAGCCACTTGCGCCCGCTGGCTCAGGGAAAAATAACATAGACGGTAACCTTGGGCAAAATTCCAGTATTCTTTACGGACGAATACCGCATGTTAATTGCATTCAAGTTGAAACTCTGTGTACCAGGAAGAGTAAAGGTTTACACCACATTTCACATGTAAAACCGTTTATTGAAAGATAATCTGCTTTTTAACTTCGTCTTTGCCATAAAACGTTTCACTTCACCTTTCTAGTATGCATTGTCAGACTTAGAAACTGTTACCATGCAACAATGTTTGAAGTTAAATATCCAGTCAAGAACGAAGAGAACTTATGTAAACAGATATTACGAATGCATTGTTATTGTGAACAGATGACACAGTGTTATTGTGTGGGTGCATTCTTGCTTGTTAGTTGCACGATTACGTAATGACTATAAGGCTCACATACTTAGAACATTTACCAGTACTGCTAATGAGATTTTAATGCAACATTTTGGTTTACTTGAAAATACATTCTGAATTAAAGTACTTTCTGAGAGATGCCAGATGACACAGTGGTTAGTTTATGTGACAGCTACACGATTATATCACGACGTTACTAATGAGTGACAATTTACAATGTTGCTTTTGCGGTGTTTCTGTTTTATATCTGCACAGTTTTTCTGTATTATTCTGGAAAGTAAAACATGTTTTAGTAGTAACTTTTGTGGTATAGCTACTATGAGACAGACTTTTCCATAGCACAACAATACGTTACAACACAGTACTTTCTTCATCACAACAATAAGCGTAATGACTAAGATATCTATACGCAAAGCATTTCACTTTCGTGTATCATGAGGTAAGTACATTGACTTCTGCAGAACTTAGCTTTCGGAGGACAATAACTACGACAATTCCACAGAGATTATCTTACAACAAGATGCACAGTTTATCGCTACATTACACGTATTTGAGTGATTAGTTTTGTACTTAAAACATTTATTTTTAAAGATATTTGAAGTACAATGATACAAAGATTTTCCGTGATACATTTCATTCCATTGCTGTAATCTGTAACACCTGAGGGTATTATTCATTAATCCTCAGGGGGGTACACGCTTACTTTGTGTACGATGTGTTTGGCAAGCACAAGGCGCCCTAGCTAATATGGTATTTGCTTATACAACTTTACACATCGGTACCATATTTCTCTAACACAAATTACACAGCTATCTGATCATTTAACTGAGAGAGACAAACTTTTTTATACGGCAAACAGATGTTTACGTAATTACACCGTTGGATAACTTCCCACTTACGAAATTGTATTTTATCTGTACTTTCTGAACTGTTCATATTTTTTCGGACCCATTGTGATATTATGAGAGCTTTGAATGATATATTTGGTATGGGATCACGATTTTTAAAGTACGTTTGAGGCAGATGACACTTTTGACATGAGCAGAGAATTTTTTTAGGTTTTGAAATTATTGCAGGAAGCTACGACGTTTTTGAAATTTGACTGAGGTGTTATGATGTTATTATTACGACGACGATGTGCATTATGCTGTTGAGGAATGTTTATTATGATATGTATTTATTATGGTGAAATATTGAAGAAGTGTCGACGAATATGTATATGTGTAATAAGGTAAGGAAGTGGTTAGGGACTCTGACTTATGATAAAGGTTGTTGGAAACCAAGAATCGTACTTTAAGAGTTATGAAATGTGTGTAAATGCGTGAATGTATTACAATGCCGACGAAAATTTTTTGGACACTGTTATATTTATAGGATTTTGTTTCTACAGATTTGTAACGCAAATTATTGACCTGTGAAATATTTTTATATGAGACTGTCACTGTAGCGGAAACTGCTGTCGTAAATATTTCCGTAAGAAAGTTAAGTGACCACCTGCACGTAATGCGTCATGGGTACCCAGCTGTGTCAAACGCCTGGAGAAAAAGCCATTAGGGTGTGCCTTTCCAGAGGCACAGATAGAAAAAAAAAGGGAGGCCATTATCCTCGCTATTGACATTCCTTTGTAGAAAGCACCGCAAATACGACACGCTCATTACTTGGAAACATTCTTACATCTGCACACCTGATTATGACAAGTATCTTTCTACGAGAATTGAGAGAATTTTTACTGCCTTATGAAATGCCATATGGCTAATGAATGATGTTTTATGCCGTCCTTTGTACATATTTGCTCATTTTCTTTAATATCTAGTTTCTAGCTGCACTGCAGCATTGTTTAAAATAAAATTTTATGAATGTACTAATATAGATATTTTATGCCTACAGATCCAGTAAACAATAACTTAAAAAAAACGAAGGAGCACAAAAAGACATTTCCCTTCACAGGACTTGCATACGTAATTTTCTTTTCAACTACTTGGTCATATTTTTCGTAGAATAAGTTGTAGTGCACCACTTTAATTACATAGATGTTAAGATGTGAATATACATTTCCCTTATCTGCATTGTTGTTTTTACTGTAATATTTTTTCTGCGTGAGCTATGTCATGTTTAGGTATAAGTTACTGCTGTTTGCCAGGCATAGTGTTACTGAATTTGACTTTGTGTTACTCTGCTAAGCCAGTTTACTACTGATTTATTTTTCATGTTTGCTGCTCATTGCATATTAGTTGTAATATTGTTGCTTACTTTGCCAATTTGAATTTTTTTTGTCTTTGATGTTTGTGTTAATTGTTTTGTGCTGCTGCATTGCCTCGTCCCTTAGTTTAGCATCTGAGCTCAGTAGATTTAAGTTAGTTTAAGAGGGGGGGTAGCCTATAAGAGAATGAGTTGCGATGAATTTGAAGAAATGCACTGAGAGGTTATACGAGAAAAATACAGAAAGCATGCTTGGATAGGATTTTTTTTGGCTGGAGCAAATGTCGAAATAAGAGTAACGATCTATGGAATGAAGTTTTGGGTTGGACTGCAGTACCAAATGTTACACTGAAAACAAACCCTGTCCTTTCCTTTTGTGTTATCCCACTATGTGTTTGTGTACCCTTGTGTATTTGTTTTCTTCCTGTCTCTGTGTAGTTTCATAGAATTTTTCTTCTTCTAATACTAAGCTACATTCACTATGATGAGGAATACTGTTATCCTCAAATATAATTGGCATTAATAATATGTTATTACCTTGTAAATATGCTTAGACATTATTTATTCTGTTTTGTTTTAATGCTCATGTGTGAAGTTGATGTTTCAAAAGTTATTCTGATCTTTTATGTATGTACTCATGTCATAATTCCTGTAACACTGATGTATATGTTATTTCGATTCTTTTGTAAAGCCTGTACTACAAATGTTATCTGTATTGTTATGTTTTTAATGATGTATTTTGTACCTTTGTAATTGTATTCTCATGTTATAATATTGTAATTGACAGCAGTTCATCAAATTAAGTAACTTGTAAGTTCTATTTCACTGCACATGTTTCTGTTGGTCATAGTATATGGACAATATGTGAGAAGCAGGGACTGTTAGTGTTTGCACGTGTGTTAATCATTTAGCAAGGGACTGATTAACAGCATTGCTGGTTCTAAGGACAATTCCAAAAACTTTGTGAGTGCACAAGTGGTGGTTATGGACTTGCTATCTTCTCTGCAAGACTCTTCGATGGTGATTGTGCACCTGCACAGTCGCAGCAGATGGCTGCTGGCCGTCTCTACAAGGACTACAGTGGGTCTGCATCTTTGATGGCCTACCAATACCATTATTTCCACAAGGACTGCAGTGGGTCTGCACCTCTGGTGGCCCACCAATACCGTAATCTCTACCAGGACTACAGTGGGTCTGCTCTGTGATCACCTACCTACCAATATTCTTCAAAACTTCGACTGACTCTGCTGTGGGTTTGCTCTGTTGTGGCCCATTATCTGTCAGCATGCCAAGAGTCACCACTGTCTTTCTGTTGGAAGGACAACACTACTTCTTCAAGACTGCATGGAAATCCACTACTTCCGTGTGCATTTTCTTTTACTGCTCAGACTTTGAGAAAAACACTGCAATGTTACTGTGATGAATGATCAGGAAAGTCTTTATGGACTGTGAGAAAATTTTAGCTTTTGACCAACATTGTATAAACAAATGTATGCCTTTGATTTCTCTGTTATTGTAATTATGAAAAATTTTATCAAATCATTATTGGCCACTGCCCAAAACAATTTGTAAAATTTTTTGTGGGGTGCATGGGGGCTATGTAACTAGGCTGTTTATGTTTTCTTATTGGCAACGTTACGTAGCGCTTTGTATGAAAATCACTGGCTGTGCTGTGTGCAGTCTGTGGCTAGTTTGCTTTGTTGTCTGCCATTGTAGTGTTGGGCAGCGGCAGCTGGATGTTAACAGCGCGTAGCGTTGCGCAGTTGGAGGTGAGCCGCCAGCAGTGGTGGATGTGGGGAGAGAAATGGCGGAGTTTTGAAATTTGTAAAAATGGATGTCATGAGCTGCTGTGTATATTATGACTTTTGATGACTATTAAGGTAAATACATTGTTTGTTCTCTATTAAAATCTTTAATTTGCTAACTATCCCTATCAGTAGTTAGTGCCTTCAGTAGTTTGAATCTTTTATTTAGCTGGCAGTAGTGGCGCTCGCCGTATTGCAGTAGTTCGAGTAACAAAGATTTTTGTGAGGTAAGTGATATGTGAAAGGTATGTTAGGTATGTGAAAGGTATGTTGTGAAATGTTAGTCAGGGCCATTCTTTTGTAGGGATTTTTGAAAGTCAGATTGCGTTGCGCTAAAAAATATTGTGTGTCAGTTTAAGCACAGTCTTGTATAAATTGTTCTAAGGGGACGTTTCAAAACGTATGACAGAAGTGACACCCAATCACCTGACTACGTTTGAAGTCCATGAGTTCCGCGGACCGCCCTATTCTGCTCTCTCACGATGTCTGATGACTACTGAGGTAGCTGATATGGATTACCTGGCAGTAGGTGGCAGCACAGTGCACCTGATATGAAAAACGTATGTTTTTGGGGGTGTCAGGATACTTTTGATCACATCGTGCATGTGTGACGGCAGGTAGCGTTCTGCTGGCATTTGCCAAAGCCAGACCCTTGCATCATGGTTTAGCGTAGTTCGTCACTCCAAATCACTCGCTTCGAGTCAGCCACTGTTCAGTGACATCGCACTTCACACCAATACGAGCACTGCGTGACATCGACTGCAGCACTGATTGGCTTACGAGAAGTTTACCGAGCGTTGTACCTCATTCATTTAAACTGCATACGCACAGCCCTTGTGCCAGCTGGACTGCTCGTAACAACACTTTCGAACTGTAGAGTGTTCCCTCCCGTTGATTTCATGCGATTTTTACAACCACCCTCCGCAGTCGTCGACGACGCCTCTCCATCGCCGGCCGGTGTGGCCGAGCGGTTCTAGGCGCTACAGGCTGGAACCGCGCGACCGCTTCGGTCGCAGGGTCGAATCCTGCCTTGGGCATGGATGTGTGTGATGTCCTTAGGTTAGTTAGGTTTAAGTAGTTCTAACTTCTAGGGGACTGATGACCACAGCAGTTGAGTCCCATAGTGCTCAGAGCCATTTTTGACGCCTGTCCGTCAGTACATGGTCTTGCTTTAGCAGTGGTTGTTTCCCCGCGTTTCCATTTCACAATCATATCAGGTGACATCCAGTGACTAGCCCACGATCGAAACCACCGTTCTCCTAACCGACCCATTCTGAGGTTAACTGCTTCTCTACTGGCAACTCAATTCTCCGCCGCCTCCTTTTACACTGGCGCCTCCACCTCTCGTCGCATCTAGTGCTGTTTAGTCGGTTGATGTGGGGGAGGGGTCCAAACAGCGAGGTCATCGGTCCCATCGGATTAGGGAAGGATGGGGAAGGAAATCGGCTGTGCCCTTGTAAAGGAACCATCCCGGCATTTGCCTGAATCGATTTAGGGAAATCACGGAAATCTAATTTAGGATGGCCGGACGCGGGTTTGAAGCGTCGTTCTCCCGACTGCGGGTCCAGTGTGCTAGTCACTGCGCCACCTCCCTCGGTCGAGGTAATTGATAGTGTTCAAACTCAACGTATGTTGCAGAATTCTGCTACAAATCTTCGTTAATGGTATGGCCCTGCAATATAGTGGATTACTTCTATTGCCTTTCTTGAACATTGGTGTGACCTGTGCAGCCTTCCAATCTTTGGGCACGGATCTTTCGTCGAGCGAGCGATTGTATAAGATTGTGAAATATGGAGGAGAACTTGGTAACATAACACGTGCGAAATGCACAGACAAACGTTCCGCCAGCAGAACTCAGAATAACAGATAGTGATTCAATATTTTGTCGCACTTCACATCAGGGATAATAACATAGGGCAAAATCACCAGAGTCAAAGCTTTATTTATCTACACACATCAAAAAAATTTTTACATCATCTCGGTTCCGAGAGTTCTGGAACCTATACAGAAAACTGGATTACAGATCAACATAAGCATCATTTCCGCCCATTTTATTGCTAATGAAAACCACACTTTGCATGTTGTACCACCATAGAGCGAGACCTTCAGAGGTGGTGGTCCAGATTGCTGTACAAACCAGTACCTCTAATACCCAATAGCCCGTCCTCTTGCATTGATGCATGCCTGTATTTGTCGTGACATACTATCCACAAGTTCATCAAGGCACTGTTGTTCCAGATTGTCCCACTCCCCAACGGCGATTCGGCGTAGATCGCTCAGAGTGGTTATTGGGCCTCGTCGTCCATAAACAACCTTTTTCAATTTATCTCAGGCATGTTCGATACGATTCATGTGTGGAGGACATGCTGTCCACTCTAGTAGAGCGATGTCCTTATCATGACGGAAGTAATTCAGAAGATGTGCACGATGGGGGCGCGAATTGTCGTCCATGAAGACGAGTGTCTCGCCAATATGCTGCCGATATAGTTGCACTATCGGTCGGAGGATGGCATGTATCGTACAGCTGTCACGGCGCCTTCCGTGAGCACCAGCGGCGTCCGTCGGCCCCACATAATGCCACCCCAAAACAGCAGGGAACCTCCACCTTGCTGCACTCGCTGGACAGTGTGTCTAAGGCGTTCAGCCTGACCAGGTTGCCTCCAAACACGTCTGTGACGATTTTCTGGTTGAAGGCATATGCGACACTCATCGGTGAAGAGAACGTGATACCAATCCTGGCGGTCCATTCGGCCTGTTGTTGGACCCATCTGTACCGCGCTGCATGGTGTCGTGGTTGCAAAGACAGACCTCGCCATGGACGTCGGGAGTGAAGTTGCGCATCATGCAGCCTACTTCGCACAGCTGGAGTCGTAACCCGACGTCCTGTGGCTGCACGAAGAGCGTTATTCACCATGGTGGCGTTGGTGTCAGGGTTCCTCCAAGCTATAATCCGTACGTTGCGGTCACCCACTGCAGTAGTAGCCCTTGGGCGGCCTGAGCTAGGCATGTCATCGACAGTTCCTGTCTCCCAATATTTCCTCCATGTCCGAACAGCCGGCCGCAGTGGCCATGCGGTTCTAGGCGCTTCAGTCTGGAACCGCGCGACAGCTACGGTCGCAGGTTCGAATCCTACCTCGGGCATGGATGTGTGTGTTGTCTTTAGGTTAGTTAGGTTTAAGTAGTTCTAAGTTCTAGGGGACTGATGACCTCAGATGTTAAGTCCCATAGTGCTCGGAGCCATTTGAACCATTTTGTCCGAACATCCCTTTGGTTCACTCCGACACGCCTGGACACTTCCCTCGTTGAGAGCCCTTCCTGACACAAGAGTACAATGCGTACGCTATCGAACCGCGGTATTGACCGTCTAGGCGTGGTTGAACTGCAGACAACACGAGCCGTGTACCTCCTTCATGGTGGAATAACTGGAACTGATCGGGTGTCGAACCCTCTCCGTCTAATAGGCGCTGCTCATGAGTGGTTGTTTACATCTTTGGGCGGATTTAGTGACATCTCTGAACAGTCAAAGGGACTGTGTCTGTGATGCAATAAGCACAGTCAACGTCTATCTTCTGGAATTCTGGGATCCGGGGTGATACAAAACTTTTTTTCATGTGTGTATAACATATGGTTGTCATGTTCCGGTCATCTTTCTTTAGTTTTGCTGTATATGTCTACAATATATCGTTTTCAGAGTTTTCAGACAGCGACATGACTGCAGAATTAATCGACTGCGGAGCACAGTGAGAAAATCCGCCCCTCCCCTCTTGGGCGACAGCCGCCTCAGGAGCAGACTGGGCCGGCGGCCTGGTGTGGCTGGGATCCCCGACGGCCGTGTGAACGTGAACGTGAACGTGACGTGCGGGGGCCGGCCTGCAGGACGGCGAGACGTGTGAACGGGGCGGGCCCAGGGGCCGCTAATTAAAATTACGCCGCGATAAGCGAAGCGCTGCGAGGCTAGCGGCTGCTGCCTGGGAGAACGGACCACTCGCTCCTCAGAGACCCGTGCAGCGCGTTGTTCTGGCGCTCCGCCTGCACGTGGACGCAAGCAGGCCAGTTAACAATGATCAACAACGCCGGAGCGCATCATTATTATCTGCGACACCTGCAACAAGACTGGCAGCCCAGTGGAACATAATGCGATATTATGCGACCTCCCTGTAAAAATTATATTTGGAAGTTTATCAAGAAACAGATATACTGCAAAACACGTACAACGCAGTACAGTCGCGGACAGCTCGTCATAAAATGTACGGCGGTCATTCGGAAAGTAAAGAATGTTTTTTATGCAGAAATTTTTTTTGATACAATTAATCGAAGCCGTATTTTACATACAATTTGGTACCCAAGCCACTTTTCTACATAGTCAGCGTTCAAATTTACGCACTTCTCGTACCGTTTTACCGTTTTACCAGCTTTCCTATACCATCTGCATACTCAGTTCCCGCCAAGTTGTTGAACCACTGATTAAGGGCTTCTTTAAGTTCACTTCCGTAGAGCTATCCACTCAAAAAATCTACATCTACATATATACTCCGCTAGTCATCAAGCGGTATGTGGCGGAGGGCACAATTCGCGCCAAAGTCATATTCCCCCCCCCCCTCTCTGTTCCACTCGCGGATCGCACGAGGGAAAAACGACTGTCTGAACGCGTCAGTACGAGCTCTTATTTCCCTTATCTTTGAACGATGATCGTTACGCGATTTCAAAGTTGGTAGTAATAATATATGCTCTACATCCTCGGTGAAGATTGGATTTCGGAATTTAGTGAGCAGCCCCTTCTGTTTACCGCGTCGTCTATCTGCAAGTGTGTCCCACTTCAAACTTTATACGAGATTTGTAACGCTCTCTCGATGGCTAAATGTACCAGTCACGAATCTTACCGCTCTTCTTTGGACCTTCTCAGTTTCCTGAATCAGACCCAACTGGTAAGGGTCCCATACTGACGAACAATAAGACTGGACGAACTAACGTATTGTAAGCTATTTCCCTTGTTGAAGGACTGCATCGCTTCAGGATTCTACCAATAAACCGCAATCTAGAGTTCGCCTTACACGTTACTTGTGTAATCTGATCGTTTCATTTGAGATCATTTCGAATAGTCATATCCAGATACTTGACTGATGTTACCGCTTCCAAAGACTGATCATTTATTTTGTACTCGTACATTAGTGGGGATTTTCGCCTTGTTATACACAGTGTAAGTAGGCTGTTTATGTTTTCTTGGAGGTGAGCCGCCAGCAGTGGTGGATGTGAGGAGAGAGATGGCGGAGTTTTGAAATTTGTAAGACTGGATGTCAATTATGAATATTAAGGTACATACATTGTTTGTTCTCTATTAAAATCTTTCATTTGCTAACTATCCCTATCAGTAGTTAGTGCCTTCCGTAGTTTGAATCTTTTATTTAGCTGGCAGTAGTGGCGTTCGCTGTATTGCAGTAGTTCGAGTAATGAAGATTTTTGTGAGGTAAGTGATTTGTGAAAGGTATAGGTTAATGTTAGTCAGGGCCATTCTTTTGTAGGGATTTTTGAAAGTCAGATTGCGTTGCGCTAAAAATATTGTGTGTCAGTTTAAGCACAGTCGTATATAAATTGTTCTAAGGGGACGTTTCATAACAGTAGGTTACACTTACCAATATTGAGAGATAACTGCCAGTCATTACACCACACATTTATTTTCTGCAAATTTGAATCTTTCAATTTGGGGAATATAATGAATTGGGGCTAAGTTCGGTCTGTATGGAGGATGTTGAAACATTTGCCACGGAAGCCGCTGAAGCAAGTGCTGCGTCGCTGCCGCTGCATGCGGACGTGTGTTACAGTGGAGGAGGATGACTCCCCTGCTTAGCATTCCGTGACGCTTGTTTTTAATGGCGCGTCGAAGACTGTGAAGCGCCTGACAGTAGGCCCTGCAGTCCACTAATTGAGAAACGCCTGTCTTCATGAATATACACTACTGGCCATTAAAATTGCTACACGAAGAAGAAATGCAGATGATAAACGGGTATTCATTGAACAAATATATTATACTAAAAATGACATGTGATTACATTTTCACGCAGTTTGGGTGCATAGATCCTGAGAAATCAGTACCCAGAACAACCACCTCTGGCCGTAATAACGGCCTTGATACGCCTGGGTATTGAGTAAAACACAACTTGGATGGTGTGTACAGGTGCTTCATCACGATACCACAGTTCATCAAGAGTAGTGACTGGCGTATTGTGACGAGCCAGTTGATCGGCCACCATTGACCAGACGTTTTCAATTGGTGAGAGATCTGGAGAATGTGCTGGCCACGACAGGAGTCGAACATTTTCTGTATCCAGAAAGGCCCGTACAGGACCTGCAACATGAGGTCGTGCATTAGCCCGCTGAAATGTAGGTTTCGCAGGGATTGAATGAAGGGTAGAGCCACGGGTCGTAACACATCTGAAATGTAACGTCCACTGTTCAAAGTGACGTCAATGCGAACAAGAGGTGACCGAGACGTGTAACCAACTGCACCCCATACCATCACGCCGGGTGATACGCCAGTACGGCGATGACGAATACACGCTTCCAATGTGCGTTCGCCGCGATGTCGCCAAACACGGATGCGACCATCGTGATGCTGTAAACAGAACCTGGATTCATCCGAAAAAATGACGTTTTGCCATTCGTGCACCCATGTTCGTCGTTGAGTACACCATCGCAGGCGCTACTGTCTGTCATACAGCGTCAAGGGTAACCGCAGCCACGGTCTTCGAGCTGATAGTCCATGCTGCTGCAAACGTCGTCGGACTGTTCATGCAGATGATTGTTGTCTTGCAAACGTCCCCATCTGTTGACTCAGGCATCGAGATGTGACTGCACGATCTGTTACAGCCATGCGGATAAGATGCCTGTCATCTCGACTGCTAGTGATACGAGGCCGTGGGGATCCAGCACGGGGTTCCGTATTACTCTCCTGAACCCACCGATTCCATATTCTGCTAACAGTCATTGGATCTCGAACAACGCGAGCAGCAATGTCGCGATATGATAAACCGCAATCGCGAAAGGGTACAATCCGTCCTTTATCGAAGTCTGAAATGTGATGGTACCCATTTCTCCTCCTTACACGAGGCATCACAACAACGTTTCACCAGGCAACGCCGGTCAAGTGCTGTCTGTGTATGAGAAATCGGTTGGAAACTTTCCTCATGTCAGCATATTGTAGGTGTCGCCACCGGCGCCAACTTTATGTGAATGCTCTGAAAAGCTAAGCATATCACAGCATCTTCTTCCTGTCGGTTAAATTTCACGTCCGTAGCTCGTCATCTGCGTGGTGTAGCAATTTTAATGGCCAGTAGTGTATGTTCAGTCCTGCTTTAAATCCGTAAGGTATCAGTGAGGGCCGACCCGAGCAATCTTCCTCGTGAACTTTCTCCCGTTCGCCATTAAACATGATACACCACCTCCCAGCTGACGCTTTTGTCATCATCACATTACCGCGAACCCCAGTTATCTGTGTATAAATTTCAATGGGTCGGACTCCTCGCGCGTTCAAAAAGCGGATAACACTGTGCACGTCGCACTTGGTGGCCTCGTCAATTTTGTCACATTTTTTTAAAATCACTCAGCTGAGTAGCAATCATCCACGTTGGATCATAGCTGTCGCCAGCCTGAAGCGGATGAGTACCAAAGTCAGTGGTCGGTCGGCGGTGGTGGTGGGGGTGACACGGTCACGTGTCAAAATAAAACGATCTTTACTTCCCTAAAGACACTCGTGTCTAAGTAACAAAACAACACTTAATTCCGCATAAAACCACATGTTAATTGAAATCTGCGTAGCTACCAGAAGCGCAGTTCGTGAAACCAACAACCAGAGAAGCAAAGTATTACACTACGCATTTGAGAAATTAAAGCTGGAGACCAGACAGTAAAGTAATAGATAATGGCAAAACGAAATGTGAAATTTTGAATTCTGGCATCTGCATAAACAAAATCATTGCACGAGAAGAACTTAGTTGTTTTGCATCAGCCATTTTTCTTTCGGATCTCCAGAATACGTGTCGATAGTCGAGGCATCGAAATGAGTTGAAATTAATTTTGTTTACTTCACAGTATACACTTGTGACCTGCCTAATGGTCGTCCGTGTCGCAGAAACCGCTGTGTTGTGTATCGTTATGCACCAGGAAAGAAACATTAGTGTTAGTTACAGCTGTCATTGGTATTTTGCGTATTTGAACATGCGAGTAGCATGGCAATGTATTACTTGGAACACAGTTACCTCCACTACTCGGCAGTGCAGTCGCAGCTCTGCGGACTCATGATAATCATCAAGACTACGCTGGCAGGACATTTAAAAATTATACGTGGTGGTGGGTGGGAAGTTCAAAAATTATAGACGTCAGGAAATTTAAAAATGGAAGATGGCGTTGGTGGAAAATTAAAACAAAGGAAATTAGAAAGAAACAAATAACTTTTAAAAAATCCAAGATGATGGAACTAGGCCATCTGTGCTTTGTAACGCATTGCCTCCCCCTCTCCTCCCCTTCCCTCTCCAGTAGTCATAGCATAATATTAAAATGAGTCTGTCAATTGCTTGAAAATGGTGCCAAGCTCGAAGACACCCAGTAAAAAGTTACGTATTTCTTACTTGAATAGGTTCGTAGGTCAAAGATAAGCATTATTTCTGTGAAAGTCAAAGATATTTACGTAAGGCATTTGCCTATGAATTACACACACGCTTTACTCTTTTCACATTTTGTTGAGATATTTACCTTGCTTCCAAAAACGTATCAACTTGCCCCCGAAAACATATCAGCTAGTCTTGAAAATGAGGGAGATACAAATATCACAGATTGTATTATGTTCTTATGATGAACCATCACAGGACATACACGTTTTCAAGCAATAAACAGCTTTTGCCTTCTACCTTACTGAGAGGGACAAGTCACAAGGGTATTTAGCACCACCCATAGCTTAATATTGGCTGTATTTCACATATGTGCTCCCTCCCTCCCTCCCTCCTCCCCCTCCTCTCTCTCACACAGACACACACCAACACACACACACACACACACACACACACACACACACACACACACACACACATATATATATATATATATATATATATATATATATATATATATATATATAGGGTGTCCCAGCTATCTTGTCCACCCAAAACGTACATTCTCCATACATCAGCAGCATTTCTACCATATCTTCTACATCTACATCTATACTCCGCGAGCCACCCTACGGTGTGTGGCGGAGGGTACTTATTGTACCACTATCTGATCCCCCCTTCCCTGTTCCATTCACGAATTGTGCGTGGGAAGAACGACTGCTTGTAAGTCTCCGTATTTGCTCTAATTTCTCGGATCTTTTCGTTGTGATCATTACGCGAGATATATGTGGGCGGTAGTAATATGTTGCCCATCTCTTCCCGGAATGTGCTCTCTCGTAATTTCGATAATAAACCTCTCCGTATTGCGTAACGCCTTTCTTGAAGTGTCCGCCACTGGAGCTTGTTCAGCATCTCCGTAACGCTCTCGCGCTGACTAAATGTCCCCATGACGAATCGCGCTGCTTTTCGCTGGATCATGTCTATCTCTTCTATTAATCCAACCTGGTAAGGGTCCCATACTGATGAGCAATACTCAAGAATCGGACGAACAAGCGTTTTGTAAGCTACTTCTTTCGTCGATGAGTCACATTTTCTTAGAATTCTTCCTATGAATCTCAACCTGGCGCCTGCTTTTCCCACTATTTGTTTTATGTGATCATTCCACTTCAGATCGCTCCGGATAGTAACTCCTAAGTATTTTACGGTCGTTACCGCTTCCAATGATTTACCACCTATGGCATAATCGTACTGGAATGGATTTCTGCCCCTATGTATGCGCATTATATTACATTTATCTAGGTTTAGGGAAAGCTGCCAGCTGTCGCACCATGCATTAATCCTCTGCAGGTCTTCCTGGAGTACGTACGAGTCTTCTGATGTTGCTACTTTCTTGTAGACAACCGTGTCATCTGCAAATAGCCTCACGGAGCTACCGATGTTGTCAACTAAGTCATTTATGTATATTGTAAACAATAAAGGTCCTATCACGCTTCCTTGCGGTACTCCCGAAATTACCTCTACATCTGCAGATTTTGAACCGTTAAGAATGACATGTTGTGTTCTTTCTTCTAGGAAATCCTGAATCCAATCACAAACCTGGTCCGATATTCCGTAAGCTCGTATTTTTTTCACTAAACGTAAGTGCGGAACCGTATCAAATGCCTTCCTGAAGTCCAGGAATACGGCATCAATCTGCTCGCCAGTGTCTACGGCACTGTGAATTTCTTGGGCAAATAGGGCGAGCTGAGTTTCACATGATCTCTGTTTGCGGAATCCATGTTGGTTATGATGAAGGAGATTTGTATTATCTAAGAACGTCATAATACGAGAACACAAAACATGTTCCATTATTCTACAACAGATTGACGTAAGCGAAATAGGCCTATCATTATTCGCATCTGATTTATGACCCTTCTTGAAAATGGGAACGACCTGCGCTTTCTTCCAGTCGCTAGGTACTTTACGTTCTTCCAGCGATCTACGATAAATTGCTGATAGAAAGGGGGCAAGTTCTTTAGCATAATCACTGTAGAATCTTAAGGGTATCTCGTCTGGTCCGGATGCTTTTCCGCTACTAAGTGATAGCAGTTGTTTTTCAATTCCGATATCGTTTATTTCAATATTTTCCATTTTGGCGTCCGTGCGACGGCTGAAGTCAGGGACCGTGTTACGATTTTCCGCAGTGAAACAGTTTCGGAACACTGAATTCAGTATTTCTGCCTTTCTTCGGTCGTCCTCTGTTTCGGTGCCATCGTGGTCAACGAGTGACTGAATAGGGGATTTAGATCCGCTTACCGATTTTACATATGACCAAAACTTTTTAGGGTTCTTGTTTAGATTGTTTGCCAATGTTTTATGTTCGAATTCGTTGAATGCTTCTCTCATTGCTCTCTTTACGCTCTTTTTCGCTTCGTTCAGCTTTTCCTTATCAGCTATGATTCGACTACTCTTAAACCTATGATGAAGCTTTCTTTGTTTCCGTAGTACCTTTCGTACATGATTGTTATACCACGGTGGATCTTTCCCCTCGCTTTGGACCTTAGTCGGTACGAACTTATCTAAGGCGTACTGGACGATGTTTCTGAATTTTTTCCATTTTTGTTCCACATCCTCTTCCTCAGAAATGAACGTTTGATGGTGGTCACTCAGATATTCTGCGATTTGTGCCCTATCACTCTTGTTAAGCAAATATATTTTCCTTCCTTTCTTGGCATTTCTTATTACACTTGTAGTCATTGATGCAACCACTGACTTATGATCACTGATACCCTCTTCTACATTCACGGAGTCGAAAAGTTCCGGTCTATTTGTTGCTATGAGGTCTAAAACGTTAGCTTCACGAGTTGGTTCTCTAACTATCTGCTCGAAGTAATTATCGGACAAGGCAGTCAGGATAATGTCACAAGAGTCTCTGTCCCTGGCTCCAGTTCTGATTGTGTGACTATCCCATTCTATACCTGGTAGATTGAAGTCTCCCCCTATTACAATAGTGTGATCACGAAACTTCTTCACGACGTTCTGCAGGTTCTCTCTGAGGCGCTCAACTACTACGGTTGCTGATGCAGGTGGTCTATAGAAGCATCCGACTATCATATCTGACCCACCTTTGATACTTAGCTTAACCCAGATTATTTCACATTCGCATTCGCTAATAACTTCACTGGATATTATTGAATTCTTTACTCCTATAAATACTCCTCCACCATTGGCGTTTATCCTATCCTTGCGGTATATATTCCATTCTGTGTCTAGGATTTCGTTACTGTTCACTTCCGGTTTTAACCAACTTTCCGTTCCTAATACTATATGCGCACTATTTCCTTCAATAAGAGATACTAATTCAGGAACCTTGCCCTGGATACTCCTGCAGTTTACCAATATTACGTTAACTTTTCCTGTTTTTGGTCTCTGAGGACGGACGTTCTTTATCAACGATGATAATGTCCTCTCTGGTAAGCCGTCAGGTATTTTATCGTTTCGCCCAAGGGGGGGTCCCTCTAACCTAAAAAACCCCCGTGTGCACGCCACACGTACTCTGCTACCCTAGTAGCTGCTTCCGGTGTGTAGTGCACGCCTGACCTGTCTAGGGGGGCCCTACAGTTCTCCACCCAATAACGGAGGTCGATGAATTTGCAACCATTATAGTCGCAGAGTCGTCTGAGCCTCTGGTTTAGACCCTCCACACGGCTCCGAACCAGAGGACCGCGATCGACTCTGGGCACTATGCTGCAGATATTAAGCTCTTCATGTGTGTACATTATACTGTACAGTATAAGTTCCACAACACAACGTTTATTCACAATGTGTACTACCTCCGTGCCGTCACTAGATTACTCTGATGCACGACTACACTAGCAAGCGGTGTACTGCACGTCAAAGCAACAACAAATGGGATGCTCGGAGGGTGGTGGAGTACAGGAGTTTGCATGAGTCGCAAATCATAAACAAGGCGAAGTGGTAACTGTGGCAGTAGTGGGAACTACGTTGGACGCTTGACTAGGTAGGGTCAGGCCCTGCGCGACAGGCACAATGGGTCATATAACGCATTAGATAAACCTTATTTTGGGTGTGCAGGATAAATAAGACAACCTGACGGGTGTACACCGATCGGTACTGGTTCATATTGTGTACGTAGATACGTAAAACGTGCAAGAGGGAGACAATTATGTGCTTATGAGAGTTGATGGCAGCAGACCGTATTATTCGTTTCGGACCTCTTGATAAGTATGGAGGTGTGATTAGACATGTCAATCACATCGCGATTACGGGCAGCATGGGGTTCACGCCTGAGCCTCAGGACGTGCGCTAGCAGCGCATGTCGGGTGTTTCAAGCGTCAACTTCGCGCCTCAATATCTCGGGATGTAATGGGAATATTGCGATGCAATCAACGCCATTGTGTACTTGCTTTGTCATGCTATGGATTGCTGAAGAAAAAATATAGGAGGTCCATTTAAAAAATCATAAGTTTGTGTTAAAAAACACATATGCTTTCGTTTTAGAATGTTTCCAAATATGTACATTCATGGGCCCCAGCCCTACATTGATACCGGTGAAAGTCGTTTTCCAATAGCTGTTATTGTTCCAGAGATATGGACTATCAGACCAATTGTGTGATTGGATTGAGGAGTTCCTAGATAACAGGACGCAGCATGTTATTCTCAATGGAGAGAAGTCTTCCGAAGTAAGAGTGATTTCAGGTGTGCCGCAGGGGAGTGTCATAGGACCGTTGCTATTCACAATATACATAAATGACCTGGTGGATGACATCGGAAGTTCACTGAGGCTTTTTGCAGATGATGCTGTGGTGTACCGAGAGGTTGTAACACTGGAAAATTGTACTGAAATGCAGGAGGATCTGCAGCGAATTGACGCATGGTGCAGGGAATGGCAATTGAATCTCAATGTAGACAAGTGTAATGTGCTGCGAATATACAGAAAGATAGATCCTTTATCATTTAGCTACAAAATAGCAGGTCAGCAACTGGAAGCAGTTAATACCATAAATTATCTGGGAGTACGCATTAGGAGTGATTTAAAATGGAATGATCATATAATGTTGATCGTCGGTAAAGCAGATGCCAGACTGAGATTCATTGGAAGAATCCTAAGGAAATGCAATCCGAAAACAAAGGAAGTAGGTTACAGTACGCTTGTTCGCCCACTGTTTGAATACTGCTCAGCAGTGTGGGATCCGTACCAGATAGGGTTGATAGAAGAGATAGAGAAGATCCAACGGAGAGCAGCACGCTTCGTTACAGGATCATTTAGTAATCGCGAAAGCGTTACGGAGATGATAGATAAACTCCAGTGGAAGACTATGCAGGAGAGACGCTCAGTAGCTCGGTACGGGCTTTTATTGAAGTTTCGAGAACATACCTTCACCGAAGAGTCAAGCAGTATATTGCTCCCTCCTACGTATATCTCGCGAAGAGACCATGAGGATAAAATCAGAGAGATTAGAGCCCATACAGAGGCATACCGACAATCCTTCTTTCCACGAACAATACGAGACTGGAATAGAAGGGAGAACCGATAGAGGTACTGAAGGTGCCCTCCGCCACACACCGTCAGGTGGCTTGCGGAGTATGGACGTAGATGTAGATGTAGATGTAGAGATATTTTGGGTGGACAAGGTAGCTGGAACATCCTGTATATACCTGAATCTGTGTATCATGTTCAATAAATTACCGATCTGCATTTTTGTGCTATATTCAAGAAAGTATAAATATTCGATCTCCGTCGTTAGTAACACATTGTAAGTAGGCTGTTTAGGTTGTTATATTGGTAACGCCACGTAGCGCTCTGTATGTAAATCACTGGTTGTGCTGTGTGCAGACTGTGGCTAGTTTGCATTGGTGTCTGCCATTGTAGTGTTGGGCAGCTGGATGTGAACAGCGCGTAGCGTTGCGCAGTTGGAGGTGAGCCGCCAGCAGTGGTGGATGTGGGGAGAGAAATGGCGGAGTTTTGAAATTTGTAAGACTGGATGTCATGAACTGCTGTGTACATTATGATTTTTCAACACTATTAAGGTAAATACATTGTTTGTTCTCTATCAAAATCTTTCACTTGCTAACTATGCCTATTAGTAGTTAGTGCCTTCCGTAGTTTGAATCTTTTATTTAGCTGGCAGTAGTGGCGCTCGCTGTATTGCAGTAGTTCGAGTAACCAAGATTTTTGTGAGGTAAGTGATTTGTGAAACGTATAGGTTAATGTTAGTCAGGGCCATTCTTTTGTAGGGATTTTTGAAAGTCAGATTGCGTTGCGCTAAAAATATTGTGTGTCAGTTTAAGCACAGTCTTGTATAATTTTTCTAAGGGGACGTTTCAACATGTGGCTGAGAAAGATATTCTGAACGGCGGTACCACCGGTTACCTGGAAAGATATACCTTGTAGAAGTTAGTGCAGGATTTATCTTCTCACGTGTCACACGATGCATGTCGCCTCACTGGTGATGCGTTACGTGAAACACAGACAGTGTGTTACAGAGGAATGGGAAAGAAAAAAACTCAAACAGAAAATACTATAGAGAAAAATTTATTATCAAATTTTTAATACAATGTCTTTGCATTCGATGTTTCTACTTACAATGTTTCTACATTCAGTGTTTTTACACACAGCGTTTTCATATTCAAGATTTTTACGTTTTTTACACATTCACTATCTCACCAACTGCAGTGCATTACTAACTTTCTATTGAAAAGTATACGTCAAGATAAAGACAACCTACATAAATTACAAACGTGGTAGAGATAAGTTACAGATAAAGAGAACCTACATAAGTTACAAAGCTGGTAGTGATAAGATACAAAGGTGATAGTGATCAGAAATTAGAACCAACAACTCACATACACTTGACATTTTTTGCAAAAGAATCAATCATTTCTCATGCTCTAAGGACACTAAGTCGCCGTATGTACTCTATTGGGAAGTATCACACGTATATTGCCTTGTGTAGACAAAGCAAGTTTATGTTGTTTAATAGTGGATACAACACGTTGTTTAAATTGGATCACCTACTTCTGAATCCAGCACACATTGTCTGCAAGCAAGCATTGCTGTTTCATTGAACCAACCTCTTTTTTTTATTCAGTAGCGGAATATTGTACCTGTTATTTACTGAGAATCCCGTATTATCGAACCTTGCATGCGCATCATTGCTGATATTCTCGCATGTAATTGGAGTTTTCATGTGATAGATTAAGCTATCTGTGCCTGTGTAACACAATTTTATATGATTTGGCAGGAACTTGTTTAATGTGTATTCCTAATGGAAGGCGAAAAGAGGCATTTTCAAAATACAGAAAATTACCATTTTTGCTGCAATGAGCTAACGAAAGGCTACATTAAAACCCGCTCAGTTTAATGGCGACCAAACTTTCGTTAAAAATGAGGCTCCTTTAAAAATTTGGTTTGGCAATTAATGTACTGCCCCAAATCTAAATTCGCAGCATGTTATCAGTCTTTATGCCTCTTATCTTTCGCTCAATTTACATGGTTTTTCCATACACGCTATCGTTCATCAGTCTGAAAAAGTTCTTCTGGAACTCATTGCTTGGAATCATGCATTTTTGTGCGTTAGTCTCAATATATGGCTTCATCCAGGGAGTTTGCTTAAATGACAAAATTCGATGAATCATTTTTAAAACCAGTTTATGTTGCAAATGTTGTTTCATATTTCTGTAATGAATAACATACTTTTTCATATCATATAAGGTCGATATTATTTTCTTTGGTTTTTTATTATGAGATTTTTTCTGGACGTAAGGGAAAATCGGATTGTAAATCGTGAATACTCTCGGGGTATTTGATATCTGTACCCACTGTTGGTATTTTCTAGTGCGTTTATGACTCCAAAAGTTTCGGCCTTCTCTGGAGGAAGCCATTCAAAATAGGACACTGGAAAATACTACAACATTGCCCAGTGACGTCAAGATAAATCATGCAAGATTTGTCAATTATGTCGTCATAATGCACCATCTTACAAATTAACAAATAACTATATACTTGTAGACTATCATTACGACTTTCGTACGCTGTGATAATTTAGTGAAGAATACGAAAATTTTGTTTATGCTCCAGGGAACTTATACAGTTTTCTAGAGAAAATACAAGGACCTGTGTTTTAAGTATTTGAGTATGTTCTCATGCGCGTTGTATTTTTCTAGCTTTTAAGGTTGTTATTTGTAACTCTCGAAGCTCTGACGAGGAAAACTTGCTGCGACATTCTGAATTAATTGCGAAAAAACTGACAAGAATGAAAGTGTAAAGCAAAAAGTGCATCTGCATACAAGCAATTTGAGATCTGTTTGTGTTAAGAGCCGACACCTACTTAATGACTGCACAAGGTGTGTTGCTGGTGGTGGATGGGTAGTTCACATTACTCTTGGTATGACATGTGTTTGCTGTCTGCCCACTAGAGATGGGCAAAACTGTTCATTTCAGAAATCGGATCAGAACTGTTCACTCCCTGAAATGAACTAGCTCTTTTTCATGACTCACCACTCATTCACAATAGAAAATAAATGGAAGGCACATTGCCCTTTAAACTTGGTTTATTCCAGTAGTATACCTGTATTTTAATCTTATTTGATCCTATTTTGAAGTAACACAGATAATGAGTAAGAATTTTGTATTGTTTATTGAAATTTCCACGATATGACAAAGTTTTTGATTATTGATTTATTTTGCACTATCGTGGTTTTTTGGGTGATCGGAAAATGTTGTAACTTGAGATTTACATTAACAATATATTTGGCTATAATGTATTAAAATTTCATTAACCTCGTACAAATACATCGCAAGCCATATATTTTTAAAGTGAACGTTTCCTTCCGAAGACGCCTAAAATCGCAAAATCCGTACCAGAATAGGAAAAAAATATATAAATTTGACTGTAAGACTTAAGTGCTGCATATAGCCTTACGCAGGGCCACCAGTCACCCCCTCCGAGACAAATCGTCCGTTCTCTTGCGAGCAGGTTGTTGCAAGTAGTTCTTATGTTCTTCGCTAGGAGGCTCTCTGTCCTGTTGCTCGCATCAACTGCCCAGAGGGCAGGACGTGCGACTGAAACGATCGCCGACAGAGTGCGATGCTAAGTTAAGCTGTGCCAGACACTGCACGCGGCAGACGACGCACAGAGACGGCACGGCATATGTGAAACACAAAATCCAATGGGGCACTGCACAATGCAGGCAGCCAAGGTAGAAGCAGTGCAGAGGCCGGCGCCGGATGTGTTGTGTGGCGTGCACTGTGCTCTGACCAGCAGAGGCGCTGCTGATATGCTCTCTCTCTGCTGTGGGAAACGTTTGGAGCTACCGTTCTTTTTTTCTGAATCACTGATTGTTTACTCCTTTGAAAGATTCAACTCTATGAATCAGTTCAGGAGCGGATCCCCCATCTCTACTGCTCACCGCCCCTGTGCACACTGTGTGACCTCATTGCTGTGTCATTTAGTAGAAGCCTACTGTAATATAAAAACAAATTTACACAATTCTGCTCTTTCTCATCCCATTAAACCACTTTCTGACAAGCTGTGTGCACATGTATTTTGTTCATGCCAAGTGCCCATCCAGTTTCCACAGTTAAAACAACAAAAGCTAGCACAGGATGATAAACTTTTCATACTTCTGGAGAAGATGAATACATCAACTGGGTGAGGATGAGGGGTGGGGTGGGGTGGGTCCACTGAAAGATTTTCGCGACTGATTTTATTGTGAGACTGAGTGAATCCCGTTCCAGACCTCCCTATTAGTGTGAGGAAGTACTGGTATGTCCTCCAGTACAGAAGGCAGTGAAGCTAATTATTCAGTAACAGAGATGGTCATTTGTATTGTGTATGTAGGAAAGTGTAAAAACATTAAATGTGATAACTAATTACTTGTGATTTTCATGGAAATAAAGCTTATCTTCGACTTTTCTACGCAGCTGACTGCCTCATTTTAATACTATACTGTGATTGGCTGGAGAGGAGGGGTATGGGGGTAGCAGAAGCAGAGGGGGATGGGAGGATGTGAGTTACAGAGTACCAGTGGGCTATTTCTACCAGCTTGGATTTTAAAAATTAACGTTTTTCTTAATTTCCCGCTGAGTGGCTTTTTTAAATTTCCCACCAGTGCCATCTTGCAGTTTTAAATTATCCGCCATTTTTAAGATTTAAATTTCCCACCATCGTCATCTTGATGATGTCACATGCCTTCGGCGCCGACTGGCAGCGGAAAATTGAACTGTGTTCCAAGTAGTACTATACTTACCAGCGTAACTGATCGAATACACTTTTCGTATACTGCCTAGTGTGCCGTACCTGTGTTTCATAGTTGTTGATGCAGCTCTTGGCACTAAACATTTGAAGCTAACGGTGTTTTGCAAGCTGTAAAGTGCAAAGAAGTAAGTTTTCACAAAGATTTTTAACACTGGCAAGACTTACTTCAGACACACTAAGATACATTAATGTTATGAATTTTTAGTTTGGCATAAGATGAAAGAAATGTTGCCATCATTCCAACGCTATACCACTGCAAAATTAAGTAACATGATATTCATCACTAGTGACGTTCGAAAGCAACTAAAATTGTGAATGTCAACAAGGTCCTGGGTCCTTATGTAGTTCTTACCAGTATTTGTAAGTGGATGATCTACACTATTGACCATAATCTACTCCAGACTGAAAAGTTCCTGCAATCGGCGAACAACAGAGATAATATCTACAAAAAGAGATCTACCATGCCATATGAAACATCGCTTTTTGTAGTGGAACTATAGAAGATATTAGCAGTAAGGGTATGGGGCTTCTGGTACACTCTTCTGTTCTTGCATACATTCCGGACTATGCTTAGTACCGCAGTCAAATCGTCACATGTGTAGGTAGGTTGCCTACATGCAGGGAGCGGGGTGGCAAGATGCTTTGTTAGCAGCAACCTCACATGGCATAAGCAGCAGAACACACACACACACACACACACACACACACACACACACACACACACAATCTCACTCTCTCTCTGGGTACAAAGAAGGAGCCTCCTAGAAGATTGAGAGCCTAAAGACTGAAGACAGACACAATCGGGTGTACCCTGGAAACGGTGAAAGATTTCACCGGCTAATCCTTCTAACACCAGATGAAGTTAAAGTCCAAAACCAAATTAACATCAAGATGCAACGGCCTTTACCAAGACCACCCCTTGTGACGATCTCGATAAATATTCAGGGATTCTCTAGTCATAAGAGTGTTTTATTAGCACACATGTGCTATAACCATAAATGCGACGTATTTTTGGTGCAGGAAACACACCGGGGAGCCACCAGCCACAGACCTAAAATAGCAGGAATGGATTTGGCCATTGACAGACCTCACGGCAAGTATGGTAAGTGCGATTTTCATCAGACCCGGGCTCAACGTAACATCAGCCGCAATGACAGAAGTAAATAACATTGAAGCACTTACCATTCGTGCCCAGAAGTTCTCTGTGACGTCTGTGTACAAACCACCAGCTGTGTACTTTGTTTTCCATGAAACAAACAATTTTACATATTATCATATTAATTTTGGCATGGGCGATTTCAACTGCCATGGTGAAGCATGGGGATATAATGAGACTGATGAGAATGGTGTACAGCTTGAATCCTGGGCTGACACTAATGACCTACGACTCATTCATGACCCAAAACAGCCAGCATCGTTCAACAGCAGAAGATGGAGAGGGGGATATAATCCTGACAACATCTTTGTGAGTAGGAAGTTGGCAGCACAGTGCATGAAGCTTGTTGAAGAACCTATCCCAAGTACACAACACAGACCCGGCATTTGTGTTGTGAATGCCATGGTTAAACCAGAGGAGGTGCCTTTCCGAAGACGGTTTAATTTCAAAAAGGCAGACTGGCAGAAATTTAAAGGGCAATTGGACAAAGAGATTGAGAAAATCTCTCCTCGACCAGCTGCGTATGGTAGATTTATCGATCTTGTGAAAGGGATCTCAAGGAAAAACATCCCAAGGGGTTGCCGTACCCAGTACATCAAGGGTCTGACCGGCAGCAGCAAGATCTTACTTGACAGGTACCAAAAGCTGTTCACTCAGGACCCCTTCAGCGAAGATACGATGGAGGCTGGGGAGGAACTAATGCAGGCTATTGCTGAGGATAAGAGATCACGGTGGTGCAAACTAGTCGAGAATCTTGACTTGCAACAAAACAGCAGACGTGCATGGAAATTACTGAAAAACTTCAGTGGGGACCCAACTGACCACCAGCAGAAGAACAACGGGGTAACAGCAAATCAGATTGCTAGCCAACTTCTGAAGAATGGGCAAACCAAAGGGAAAAGAGAAAGGGAAAGAGTTATACCCCAAGAACAAAAAGATTACGGACTCCTCAATGCTTCATTCACAGCAACCGAACTGGAAGACGCCATTCAGAGTATGAAACTGAATAAGGCCGCTGGAACTGATGACCTCAGAACGGAGCAGATAAAACAGTTGCTCGAAACTGGTTACTACAAATGATGAATACCTGTATTAAATTGGCTGAATATTCTAAAACTATGGCGGCAGGCGAGAGTGGTGGCTTTACTAAAACCTGACAAGGAGATAAAGGACCCCAAAAGTTACAGACCAGTGTCACTTCTATGCCATGTCTATAAGATACTGGAGGGGATGATTCTCAACCGGGTGCAGAAACTATAGATGGAAAGCTCATAAAGGAACAAGCCGGTTTCAGACCAGGAAGATCTTGTTGTGGGCAAATACTTAATCTGACGCAACATATAGAAGATGGGTTTAAAAAAAAAATTAATAACTGGAGGAGCTTTCATAGATCTTACTGCTGCATACGACACGGTAAACCACAGAAAGCAGGGGACTGTAGGTGACGATGGTTATTGGTAGTCTTCTGCAGAACCGAAGATTTTATGTCTCCCTAAATGGTAAGAACACTAGATGGCGACTGCAGAAGAATGGCTTACCACAAGGAAGTTTAGTTTCTCCCATCCTTTATAATGTGTACACTAATGACCAACCTATACCTCAAGATGCAAGACTGTTCGTATATGCTGATGACACAGCTGTGGTGGTCCAGGGGTCCAATTTTGATGCAACATCTGGAAATCTCTCTGGAGCGCTGGAAGAACTGACTCAATACTACGACGACAATCACCTCAAGCCAAACCCCTGACAAAACCCAAGTATGTGCTTTCCATCTGCGCAATAGAGATGCTAGAGTTGAGCTCGACGTTACACGGCTAGGTAAGAAGCTAAAGCACTGTCCAACACCTAAATACCTTTGGGTTGTACTTGACAGAACGCTTTCCTTCAAGCAGCATTGCCAAAACAGCGAGGCTAAAGTCTGCTCCAGTAATAACATCATCCGCAGGCTGACAAACTATGAATGGGGAGCTCAACCATCAGTACTGAGAACATCAGCACTTGCTCTGTGTGTTTCTGCAGCAGACTATGCAGCGCCAGTATGGGAAGCATCTGTACATGCTAAACAGGTCGATGTAAGTGTAAATGAGACAATGCGAATTGTTACAGGCTGTCTCAGACCCACACCGACGGGTAATTTGTACCTACTTGCTGGAATTGCCTCATCCAAGATCAGAAGGCAGGTGGCAGCAGCCGCTGAGAGAACAAAGAAAGAAACAGATTCTCGACACCCACTGAATGGGCACGTCACTCAGGCTCGGAGGCTTAAGTCTAGAAATAGCTTTATTGCAAGAACCAAGATCCTTGACGGCTCACAGGAAGATAATAGAGAATGAACAAACCGCACGGCAGATAATACCAAAAGAGCAAATGGCACCTGGAAAAAAAGTTCCTTATACAGTGCGGAGAACACTAAGTAGGCTGAGGGCTGGTGTACCCAGATGCAAAACTAATCTATGCAAGTGGTGACTGCTGACTAACGATGACGACGTTCTTTGCGGATGCGGAGAGGTACAAGACGAGGCACATCTGCTCGTGTGCCGACTGCTGCCGGAGCCCTGCGGTTTTAGTGACCTGCTACAAGCCAACGACAAAGCCGTAGCGGTGGCAAACTATTGGAAAAATAAAATTTGATCTGGACACGGACAAGGAAGTAAAGTCTCGATCTCTCTCTCTTTCTCTCTCACTCACTCAGTGTAATGTCTGCACACGATTGTCTTTACATCTACATCTACATCTACATCTACATCTACATTTATACTCCGCAAGCCACCCAACGGTGTGTGGCGGAGGGCACTTTACGTGCCACTGTCATTACCTCCCTTTCCTGTTTCAGTCGCGTATGGTTCGCGGGAAGAACGACTGTCTGAAAGCCTCTGTGCGCGCTCTAATCTCTCTAATTTTACATTCGTGATCTCCTCGGGAGGTATAAGTAGGGGGAAGCAATATATTCGATACCTCATCCAGAAACGCACCCTCTCGAAACCTGGCGAGCAAGCTACACCGCGATTCAGAGCGCCTCTCTTGCAGAGTCTGCCACTTGAGTTTGTTAAACATCTCCGTAACGCTATCACGGTTACCAACTAACCCTGTGACGAAATGCGCCGCTCTTCTTTGGATCTTCTCTATCTCCTCCGTCAACCCGATCTGGTGCGGATCCCACACTGATGAGCAATACTCAAGTATAGGTCGAACGAGTGTTTTGTAAGCCACCTCCTTTGTTGATGGACTACATTTTCTAAGGACTCTCCCAATGAATCTCAACCTGGTACCCGCCTTACCAACAATTAATTTTATATGATCATTCCACTTCAAATCGTTCCGCACGCATACTCCCAAATCCTTACAGATGCACTCTCTGACACCTGTCACATGATTAATTTATGCGTTGCACGAAGGAATGTGATGTGAAGGTAAAATAGACATGAGAGGTTGTTTGAGGCAATTTGTTATAATTTCGTTGCGGCTAGTTGTTTGGAGAGTATCTTTACCCGAATATAAAATGGTGATATTTGGAGCAGTATCTCATAATTTTGTTGTAAAACTGCGTAAAGATTTCCTGTATAACAGAAGAAAACATACATGGCTTGCTTATTAGCACTGCTTCTCTTACTTATAGCTTAAAGAGCGACAGTATTTTGATCTTTAAACAAACCAAAAACTGTCTGCATTAGTCGTAAAAATGTAAAGATTTGTTCTGTAAGAGAACAAAACACACAAGGCTTACTTTTTGGCTCTACCGAGATGGGAGTCTAGTCACAACTTGTGGAAGCACAAGTGCATTTATTTCGACTCAGTGAAATATGACGTGTTTGGAGCTTGTGTTAATGCGCATGTATAGACATCAGCAAGTTAACACCAGAGACTGACTTATGCTGTCGCACAGCGGAAACTACATGACAGCACGATGAAATAACATAATGGATAGTAGTTTTAGCACCTGGTGTTAATATACATACATGCAGGTAAGGAATGAGAGTTTTAGTGCTTTCAGCTATCCCACTTTCAATTATTTTCCAAAGTCAGCCAACATTATAGTGGTCCATACTAGGGCTAAAACTTGATCTTGTAGTGCAAAAAGTTTGCTGATAGTGCTAAATTATACTGGCACACAGTGGTAATAACATGACACTTTGATGAAATATCATACTGAACAGTAGTATGAGGATCTGGATTTAAGATACATTCGTTAACGTTAAAGAAGGAAATATGTGTTACATTTAACAGTTATCTATTTGTTAAATAAGAGTCGAGGGGTGTGAATGAGAAGCAGTTGTTGAGAGGGGAGTGAGACAGGGTTGTAGCCTCTCCTCGATGTTATTCACTCTGTGCATTGAGCAAGCAGTAAAGGAAACCAAAGAAAAATTTGGGGTAGAAATTCAAGTCCAGGGAGAAGAAATAGAAACTCTTAGGTTTGCCGATGACATTGTAATTCTGTCAGAGACAGCAAAGGACCTGGAAGAGCAACTGAACGGAATGGACAGTGTCTTGAAAGGAGGATATAAGATGAACATCAACGAAAGCAAAACAAGGATAACGGAATATGAAATTGGATTAGGGAACGAGACACTTAAATTAGTAGATGAGTTTTGCTATTTGGGCAGCAAAGTAACTAATGATAGCCGAAGTAGAGAGGACATAAAATGTATGAAATGCAATGGCAAGAAAAGCGTTTCTGAAGAAGAGAAGTTTGTTAACATCGAATGTAGATATGTCAGGGAGTCTTCTCTGAAAGTATTTGTGTGGAGTGTAGCCATGTATGGAATGAAAGAAAGATGATAAACAGTTAAGACAAGGAGAAAATAAAATCTTTTGAAATGTGGTGCTACAGACGAATGCTGAAGATTAGGTGGGTTCGATCACATAACTAACTAGGAGGTACTGAACTGAATTGGGAATAAAAGAAATTTGTGGCACAATCTGACTAAAAGAAGGGAGACGTTGATAAGACACATTCTGAGACACGAAGGGATCACCAGTTTAGTAGTGGAGGGAAGCGCGTGTGTTTGTATGTGGCGGGGGGGGGGGGGGGACCAAAAGTTTAATACACTAATCAGATTCAGAAGGATGTTAAGTTACAATAGTTATTCGGAGATGAAGAAGCCTGCGCAGAGTACAGTAGCATGGAGAGCTGCATAAAACCAGTCTTCGGACTGAAGACCACAACAACAAATTCTCCAGAGTCAACTGCCTCGGATTTTGAAGTAGTTCTGTGTAGATGACTTACTTTATGGATCCGGATACAAAGTGAAATGCTTCTATGAGTTTTAATTTTTAACAAAACTGGCATGACTTCTGTGTACAATAAATCTACCAAGGACACAGCAATGTGATTAAGAGTGTTGCGAAAGATTTGCACGTTGTATCCGAAGAGCCCTGCCGATTTTGGCTACAAATCATGTGATACAGGACAGTTTGTTACACTGTAACAACTAGTCTCAATGGAACTGTAACAAATACAATTGCCGCTTATCTTTTTGAACCTCCAGGACAGACAGAGTGTGTTTCATCTGCATCTTGTATTGCATACATTATATATAGAGAGTGCATGTGTAAGGACTTGCGTATGTGCAGACCGTACTTTTGCAGACGTTACGCAATGTGTGTGTGTGTCGGGTGGGTGGGGCGAGGGACGGGGGGGGGGGGGAGGGAGGGGGGGATGCGCGATTGTGCGTGTTTCTTTTACAACTGGCAAACTATGCTACTTCTCTCTTTGCCTCCACTTGCTACAACCACAATCATGTACAGTCTTACTGGTTGGTGTTTCGTTTACAGAATTCAGCTCATTCAGGTACATCTGAGCGTGACGCCAGTAGAACCTGAGGGCAGTTCTGGGGTGGCTGTTTCGAGTATCCAGCTCATGTCGTATGGCGCAATTCGGGTTGTTCAGATACCGGTGCTTTTGAACGTGGCACCAACGGACCTAGTTCAGGCTGGTTGGGTACTTTTGAACATGGCACCAGTTTACGCAATCCAGGTCGTTCGTATACTTTTGAAAGTGACGGCAATTTACACAATTGAGTTCAATCGAATATTTTTGAAAATAGCGCACAGTTACCCAGTTTTGGGTCATTTGAGCACTATTGAACATGGCGCCAATTGACACAATACAGATTGTTCGGATAGTTTTGATCTTGGCCACGATGACTGCCTTAGAACTACATACTGATTGTTTCATTTCGCCGGCCGGAGTAGCCGTGCGGTTCTAGGCGCTACAGTCTGGAGCCGAGCGACCGCTACGGTCGCAGGTTCGAATCCTGCCTCGGGCATGGATGTGTGTGATGTCCTTAGGTTAGTTAGGTTTAAGTAGTTCTAAGTTCTAGGCTCCTGATGACCTCTGAAGTTAAGTCGCATAGTGCTCTGAGCCATTTGAACCATTTTTTGTTTCTTTTCAATGGCTGGGCCAACGTTGTGCCATGATTGGGAGAGCGAATTCCGCTGTTATATTCTATCAGCCATGGAGGTTATTCTACACCAAGGATAGTCAACCTTTTTTCCCCACTACCCACTTTTGTATCCCTGTTAGTAGTAAAATTTCCTAATCATCCACCAGTTGCACAATGATTCTGTTTATAAGGTAGGGAAGTACCTTTACCTTATACAATACACAAGCGGAGTTTCAGGAAGTTAAAGCATACAAAAATAATTAATTACCAAACACTTTATGCCAAAATTTTATGTAAACGTTTATAAAATCCCTTACCTCGTACCGCCCTCCAAGAAGGCCGGAACACCCACTTCTGGTTGGTAGTGGCCAGGTTGACTAACACCGTTCTGTACCGTCTAAAAGGTTTTGGTTCAATACCACACTGTAGATCTTTAAAGAATATGCGTCTCTTATTGGACTCGCAAACAGGTTCGCGACTGAAATGAAAATATGTAGCCAAAATAGAAAACGTATAAAAAGACTCTTAATTTAGCTTTTTTAGGTTGTTGAAACTGTGATATGACAAGGTACCAATCATGCTCGATGAGGTGGTTGGGAACCGCTGGTCTAAGGAAATAATAATAGGTGAGACCCATGTCAGAGAAACAGCATGATTATTAATCTTCTTTTACATTTATGAATTAGTAGGTGGTTTTGTTACAATTGATGATTTTACGCTGATGAAGCAGTTGCCTCCGAGAACGTTACCACGTGCAAATAGTAGTAATTCCCCTTGGACTTTGGCTAATTGCCTGTCTGAGGCAGGAATTGCGATTAATTCTCACTGAGGAGGAACAAAAAGTTAAACACACCACTGATCGAATAAGCGCGGTATCCTTTGATTACAGGATTAATTATTGACAACCAGTATTAGTCACGCATACACATATTAGGGAGTGACACTGAGTAGTGGAATGACCACAAAACCTGTGGCGGGCAAAGTGTAACACGCGCTGCTATTGGCTGCTGGGATACTGGGAAACTGCAGTCTGCCTATTAAACACAGTGCTTACAAACCTGTTGTACTGCCTACACTTAAATATTGCTCAGATGTGTAGAACTCACGTCATTTTGGGCTAAAAGGAGGCATCGAACTTAGATATCACTGTAAAATTTGTATATTCAGAGCACGGATGCTCCAAGTAATCCATCTTCGGCAAAAATGGTTCAAATGGCTCTAACCACTATAGGACTTAACATCTGAGGTCATCAGTCCCCTAGATCTTAGAACTACTTAAACCTAACTAACCTAAGGACATCACACACATCCATGTCCGAGGCAGGATTCGAACCTGCGACCGTAGCAGCAGCGCGGTACCGGACTTAAGCGTCTAGAGCCGCTCGGCTACAGCAGCCGGCCATCTTCGGGAAATGAAGAATATATCGAAGTCCTGACTTTTCGTTGCACCACAAAACTAAATACACTGTGCCTAACATAAAAAGTAAAAAGTTCCAACTGATCCAAATAAACGCAAGTTTCAACTGTGGCTAAATCGCAAAAATTCAATTCTCGAGGTGCACACGGAAGGGGAACTATTACAAGTTCTCACAAATACACTTAATAAATCGGCGATTCCACCGAGTCCAAACTACGACTCAACAGCGGAATTTTCACAGCCACTGAGAGCACCCCGCGAATAACAACAAAGTTCCAACTGAAATCCACCGTACAGAGTAACTTGGATCCGGTTTCTGGTATGGTCTCTTCTCCAGTTTCAAGCTTTCCCTCAGGTTAAACTTTCCGAAATTACCTGTCTTTAAGCTCAGAATTTGCTCCAGTAAAAAGTTTCAATTTCTATATCCTTAATACTAGCAAAAATCGACCAGAGTTAATAAAAATTTACTTAGCGCAATTGCACAATTCCACAAAAATATTAATAGTGCCTACAATTTTTGCGAAAGAAATGGCACATGATTCTAATGGGGAATTACGTCCCCTTTCTCTTAGTACAAACAGATTTAATGTATCTTTAATATGGTTTGAATTACGAATAATTTTAAATGGTAAAGTATTCATTGACTGAAAATTATCCAATAAACTATGTAAACATGTATCGCACAAATAGTTTGTGGTGTGTATTGTAGTATCAAATGTGTGTGAAATCTTATGGGACTTAACTGCTAAGGTCATCAGTCCCTAAGCTTACACACTACTTAACCTAAATTATCCTACGGACAAACACACACACCCATGCCCGAAGGAGGACTCGAACCTCCGCCGGGACCAGCCGCACAGTCCATGACTGCAGCGCCCGAGACCGCTCGGCTAATCCCACGCGGCTGTATCGTAGTATCCTTGCATATACCACATTGCTGTTATGTATAACTGCCTTCTTTGATTAATTAAGTAGGATTTTGGCAATATTTATAAGAAATGTACATTTTCAGACAAAAAAAGTGAAGGGCTCAGAAGGAGAGTAAGAAACGAAATGAAACTTCACGAACTGAGAGGATATGTGATGTTATTTCAGTGATTACAATATCGAATGAAATTCATGAAGAACTTGACATTATGAGCCCAGTTGTCAGGATGACGTTGCAACCCCACTGGCCGGGATGCATACACTTCGATTTAAAACATTACTCCTAGCAACAATTAAAATGTCTTACAGAGCCGGATGGTCACTAATTTGGCGGCCAGCGTGTGGCTTGCTGGGCTTAACCGTCATGGAAACCGCCATAACTGGGTTTGATGGTGATTCAGCACAATAATACAATAGTCGCAAACTTGCTGGTGGCTCACATACTTACAGAAATGTAAAAGAGTAAAGCAAAAGACGATGTTATTAGGTTGCCGATGTAAGAAGCCCAGAGAGTGAGGGTTGCGTACTAGGGGTGTAACGCCGGAAATGCATATCCTCCTATTTCCATCTATTGTACTATAATATTTTTTTCTTATTTTGTTACCTGAAGATATGACATTTCTGTGTCTTTATATATTGTAATTGTTCTACTATATATAGGTGTCGATGTATAATTGGTTTGTTTTGTAAATATTATTTGTATTTTTACGCTGGGTCTGGCCTAGGGAAAACTATGCTATCGAACCATTACATCGATAGGTCGTGTGGAGAACCAAAGTGTTTAGGATGGTTGGTAGTGTTAACTCTGCCGCATGGAGCGCGGGTAGCGGGAGTCTGGCTGGAGTAGGGCTGTGGAGCAGGTGTGTTGTGTGACGCTCCCGTGAGTTGCCACGCTTTCGGGGTTTGGCAGCATGTAATTGCGCTCGACTTGCTATGATAGTTTATGACACGGTGTCGCGGACGGGAAGCATTAGCTGGCGCACATCAAGAGCCCGTTTCGCCTGGTGACCGTGTCGAGAAGAAGGCGCGCCAACATCCAGCTTCTGCAACAGCGACGGCCGAGAATGAGTGACTGTCGCCACCTCCTCGATCGACGGCTTCAAACCTTCAATCAACCAACAAGGAAGACTGGAAGCACATAAAGTTTTAGAACTGCATGGCAGACCTCAGCTTTTCAAACTGTTGCATCACAAAAATACAGCAACTTAGCATGAACCTTTGTTGCTCATTGTCCCAATTGCATTACCAAGCAGGGTCCCTTCCTTTTCTGCAATGAACCCGAGTGTCGTTGAAATTCATACGCCAGCATTAAAAAAATATCATTCCATTTCACTGCTTTAATTTCAAAGTTTAGTTAAAGTATTCGTAGCTGGCTACAATATTTAGATTACACAAGCAGAAATTCAGAGTTCCTGTTTTGTTACCATATTTTAGATTACCTGTGACTGCAGCTCAGCTTGGTACGTACTAACTTTTACTATTGTTAATTGTTCAAATCTCTTATTTCTAAATTGCGTAGATTCAAGTAGCTTTTGAAATGATTGTTGAGGTAGCCCAAGACTAACCTTATTTTATTGAATTTCGTAGTGCTTCAGAAACAAAGTTCACTATTAATTTCAGTCACTAAATTAACTTTCAATTTTCTGGTTTTATTAATTCTTTTGCTAAATTAAGTCAGAGTGTAGCGAAATTTATTACTTCTGACAAACTTTCAGTTTTCACACAACACGTGTCAACCTTCAGTTGCCACGCTTTTAGTGCTAATTATATGTGCATCAATCTTTCATTTTCAGTTGTTATAGTAGTTGTCCATAGGACTGGCGACCGTAATTTTCCCCAAATCTCAAATATCTAATTAACGCCAATTAATTGTTAACGTAACGACTGCACATTTACTTTCTTTATTAATTTTACCCCTTTCTCAAAATTAATTTCCACCAATTTAATTTGAATTTTTCCTTTCATTTAGATGTAACCCTTTCCTCCCTCTTTACCGACAAATTAACTTCGGTGACGATTGCTTTTCCCAAATTTCCATTAGGTGCACGCGGTTTAATTTTTCACTGTCATTAAGGTCGATAAGTGAGGGGGAGGTTACAGGGGGTTAGTATTTTTGTGTCCACCTATAAAGTGACGTGGGCAATAAGACCTAGATTTTTAAATTTTAAAAAATTGTTTTTAGTCGTCAGTCTTCTGACTGGCTTGATGCGGAATGATACGAATTCCTCTCCTGCGCCAACCTCATTATTTCAGAGCAGCATTTGGACCCTACGTTCTGAATTATTTGTTGAATGGATTCCAGTCATTGTCTTGCCACACAGTTTTTACCCTCTACAGCTCTCTCTAGTACCAAGGACGTTAATCCCTGACGCCTTAACACATTTTCTACCATCCTGTCCCTTCAACTTGTCAGTGATTTCCATATGGTCCCTTCTTCGCCGATTTTTTGCGCAGAATCTCCTCATTCCTTACCTTATCAGTCTACATAATTTTCAACAATATTCTGTAACAACGCATGTCACACGCTTCGATTCTGTTTTATTTCCCAGTGTCCATGATTCATTGCGATACATCGCTGTGCTCCAAACGTACATTCTCAGAACTTTCTTCCTCGACTCAAGGCCTATGTTTGGCACCAGTTGACTTCTCTTGGCCAGAAATGACATCCTTGCCTGTGTTAGTCCACTTTTTATTTTTCCTTGTTTCGTCCGTCATGGGTTATTTTGCCTAGGTAACAGAATTCCGAAACTTCATCCACTTCATAGTCATCAGTCCTAATGTTAAGTTTCTCGCTGTTCTCATTTCTGCTACTTCTCATTATTTTCGTCTTTGTTAGGTTTACTCTCACTCCATATTCTGTAATCATTAGAATGTTCATTCCATTCAACATATCTTGTAATCCTTTTTCACTTTCACTGAGGATAGCAATGTCATTGGCCTATCTTATCTTATGTATCCTTTATCCCTGAATTTTAACCCCAATTTTGAACCTTTCCTTAATTCCGTCATTGTCCACAGTAAGGCGGGAAAATCCCTGTATTACACCTTACATTTTTTTAAAAAATCTGAGCACTTCGTTCTTGGTCATCCACTCTTATAGTTCTCTGTTGGTTCTTATACACATTGTATATCACTCGTCTTTCCCTGTAGCTTACTACTATTTTTCTCAGAATTTCGAACCTGTTGCACTGTTTCACATTGTCGAACACTTTTTCTAGATCGACAAGTCCTATGAGTGTATCTTGATTTTTTCTCAGTCTTGCATCCACTATCAAGCAAAAGTCAGAACAGCCTCTCTGGGGCTTTTACCTTTCCTAAAGCCAAACTGATCCTCACTTTCTTTTCCATTCTTCTGTACATTATTATTGTCAGCAGCTTGGATGCATGAGATGTTACTCTGATTGTGTGATTGGTTTCTCATCTACCTGCCCTTTATGTTGTGACAAAAGAGTTGCATATCGCTTAGCGATAGTAAGTACATTTGCCAGCTCAATGTTCTTAACTGTGGTAGTGGGAAAATACGTGGCTAGCGGCTTTTGAAGTAAGATTCGTGAATTTGTCGTCCCTGGGGCAGGCCTGAGAGGACGTGGCGAGGGAGCTGGTCGGTCTGAGCGCCCTGAACACGGGGCAGCCTGGGACCCCCTGTTGCGCTCCTGGTCCACAGAACTGTTCGCCCAAAAACTGGCTGAGGACCGTTGCCCGCAAGGCGGCACTGACCTTAGAGCAAAGCGATCACAGGTCCCCTGAGTAATACTGGCGTGACGAATCTGCACATGCCGTCGGCTTAGCCGGCTGCAGTGGCCGAGCGGTTCTAGGCGCTACAGTCTGGAACGGCGCGACAGCTACGGTCGCAGGTTCGAATCCTACCTTGGGCATGGATGTGTGTGATGTCCTTAGGTTAGTTAGGTTTAAGTAGTTCTAATTTCTAGGGGACTGATGACCACAGCAGTTAAGTCCCGTAATGCTCAGAGCCATTTGAACCGTCGGCTGATTCAAACACGCAACATCGACATTTTGCAGTTTTCAGCGTGAGAAAATTTCACAATCTGACCGTCCTGACATTCTCGGCCACTCAGACTGATAGTCATCATAAGGGCTGTGGCGCGAATGTCTGAACCAATGAGTTGCAACACAGCGTGGACAGTGTACCAACCGCTGGATTGTGAATGGGAATAAAGTAAGCGACATTGAAGAAGTTTTGACAGGCTCCCCCTGCGTTTCAGTGTGTTCAGAGTAATTCTTGGTCACCACTGTGGCGAAAGTTGTGAAACCTTCGCTCGAAGCCACGGTTCTCTGGGAGCAGAGAGGAAGGTCGAAAAGACGGAGAGGCGCTGTGGTGACGCTTGGTCGTGAATTCGTATGGAGAGAGGGAGGTGCCCGGCCGCAGCCTGGCTCAGTTCGGTGAGTCCTCTGAGTAAAAGTCTCCATTTTTAGCGATAGCGTTGCATTTGCTCTGAGCAGTTCACAATCTGTGAGGTCGGGTCCGCAACTTGTCTTGCTTTCTCAGTGATTTACATATTTGAGTCTATGATCTGTTTTTAACTTGCGTTTGTGACTGCATAGATTTTGGAAACCCATTCGCAGTTCCATAGCACTCTTGTGTTAAGTTAGAGGTATTGTAAGTAGGCTGTTTAGGTTTTCTTATTGGTAACGCCACGTAGCGCTCTGTATGAAAATCACTGGCTGTGCTGTGCGCAGTCTGTGGGTAGTTTGCATTGTTGTCTGCCATTGTAGTGTTGGGCAGCGGCAGCTGGATGTGAACAGCGCGTAGCGTTGCGCAGTTGGAGGTGAGCCGCCAGCAGTGGTGGATGTGGGGAGAGAAATGTCGGAGTTTTGAAATTTGTAAAAATGGATGTCATGAACTGCTGTATATATTATGACTTTTGATGAATATTAAGGTAAATACATTGTTTGTTCTCTATTAAAATCTTTCATTTGCTAACTATGCCTACTAGTAGTTAGTGCCTTCCGTAGTTTGAATCTGTTATTTAGCTGGCAGTAGTGGCGCTCGCTGTATTGCAGTAGTTCGAGTAATGAAGATTTTTGTGAGGTAAGTGATTTGTGAAAGGTATAGGTTAATGTTAGTCAGGCCCATTCTTTTGTAGGGATTTTTGAAAGTCAGATTGCGTTGCGCTAAAAATATTGTGTGTCAGTTTAAGCACAGTCTTGTATAATTGTTCTAAGGGGACGTTTCATATGTCGACCCTTAGCCAAGGATACCTCACTGGAATCTTCTGATTTTTTCTTGAAGTTTGTGTAATTAGTGTAGATTTTGTTTAATGCTAGCGCGTAATTGTAGAGAGAATTTCCTTTGTAGTTGCAGTTTTTCATTGTTGTACAGTAAAACACTTGTGGCATGCCTATAGATTTGCACCAAGTATTTCGCAGTTGCGCTTGCAATTAACTAGATATTATTTTCAGTGCTATGTTAATGTGTTCCCCTATTTTTGCTCTTCAAATTGTGTTTTTCTGTGTTGTCGTGTGAAATATTGTGACAATAATGGCGTGTGAAAAACGTAATACTAGGCTCCAAAGTAAACTGAGAAATGACAGTGAAGACGAAAGCAGTGTGTTAGCGCCACCGTGTAATGAATTAACTAATTTTCAACATAGTAATTTGGTAATTGTGTATAGGGAAATGGAGCGGGCGGCAAACAATGGCGTAGGCAGTGAAACAATTACTGAACAGGGAAGCATTATCTATCGATCGGTCGGCAACAGCTCCCTTCAGGAATCCGAAATGACAGGACAGAATCTCGCAAATACTGTTGATTCAGGTTCTGGGTCCTCACCGTTTTCTCAAACAAGTCAAGACACATTTTCTGCTTGTCAAAATGTGAATGTTGCTGGTGCAAATTCACTGTCGAAAAGCACCGAGGAACATGTTTCAGACACCAGTGCATTGTTATTACAATTAATACAACAAATGGGACAAACACAGCAAAAGCTTCAAAAGTTAGACACAATGGAACAAAATCTTCGAAAGTTAGACACAATGGAACAAAATCAGAGACAAACACAGCAACAGTTAGACGCAATGGAACAAAATCTTCGGAAGTTAGACACCACACTTGAACAAACACGCGAAGATTTAACTACTGAGTTACATAACATTGAATCGAAATGTCAAAAGGCCTGTAATGACGTAAAAACACAAATTTGTGAGCATTTCCAACCTATTTTTTCGCGGCACGAAAATGCATTACGGAATCACGAAGCAGCCATAAAAGAACTGCAAACTATTGTTCATGAAAATCCGACACCTTGCAAGCTAAAATTGACTCAGTTGCATCTACCGATTCGGTTACACAACTTGCAAAAACTCAAGAAAACTTAAAGGACACAGTAGATACGGTTTCAACACAAATGGACACTCTGAAACTTGGTTCAGAAAAACACACTGAGGAAATAAGTACACTATCGGAGAAAGTAGCCGAACTTTCGGATCAGTTCACTAACTTATCTGCAAAGGTAGATGATGATCTGAATGACACAAGACCTGTAGCCATCACTGACACAGAAGAGTATGAACAAATTAAGAAATGCAAACAAAATCAGAATCAAATTAATACGCAATACAAAAGAGAAATCCGGGAAGTACAAGATCAGTTGGCACAAGTAATACAAAAATTTCATATTTCAGAGGACACTCGCGCTCCATCACGGGAAGAGGAACTTAGAAATACGGAAAAGCCACAAAATAATAACACAGGGCATTTCGGAAATTATGAAAGAAATTGGCAAGGTGCACCGAATTTTGAGATGGAACCGCCGACACGACGTAACAATGATCGATATGCGACTCGCCGACATGATGATTTTGACTATAAGCTGTTCATTAGTACACGTAAATTTAAAACATTTAAGAATTCTGGCAACGACATTCATCCACAAGCGTGGCTCCATCAATTCTCTCATTGTTTTCCTCCCAGCTGGTCGTTAGAGCACAGATTAGAATTTATGTGTGGCTACTTGGAGAATGAACCAGCTGTAAGAATGCGATCGGTCATTCACGATTGTCACAGTGAAGGAGAATTTTATCATGCCTTCCTCTCAGCATATTGGTCTCAAGCTACACAAGACCGGTAAAACATAGCATCATAATGATGAAACATTTCGAGCAATCTGAATTTTCCAGTCTTGTGAAATATTTTGAAGACATGTTGCACAAGAATCAGTACCTGTCAAACCCATACAGCCCCTCAGAGCTCATCCGCATTTGCTTAATCAAATTGCCTGAACATTTACGACATATTATTTTAGCAGGACGTTGCAAAGACGACATTGAAGCTTTTCAGGGACTCTTACAAGAATTAGAAATTGACACTGACAATCGCGGAACGCGAAATCAGGAACACAACAATTACAGGTCACATCCGTCGCAATTCCGCGATGAAAGAAATAATAACTGGACACGACAATTCTATTCTTACAACGTAAATCGTGACGAAAAGGGACACCACCCGTATGACAACCTCTGGCAGAGTAGTAGTCACAGGGAGAGATCGCATTTCCGTAATAATGAATATGACAGAGACACTCATAGAAACAGACAATTTGGCAACCAGAACTATTATTATCACGGGAGACAGAATAACTTCCGATGCAACGGTCCACCGTGCAGTGATAATTCAGGGAAAAATTCTCCACCACTTAACCGACAAGAAAGACACTACAGGAACTACCGACATGACGACAGACGATATAATCATAACGACAGACCTGAATTTCATCAGAACTGGTGGGATTTAAACAGGGCTGGACCCTCTGGGCAAGGTGAATTTGTAGAAGTTAGACCTCCAAATCCCAATAACGACGCGCGCCAACAAAGAAACAGACAATGACTCGCACCGCAGGCAGCCACCTGCGCCCGCTGGCTCAGGGAAAAATAACATTGACGCTAACCTTGAGCAAAATTCCAGGATTCTTTACGGACGAATACCGCATGATAATTGCATTCAAGTTGAAACTCTGCGTACTGAGAAGAGCAAAGGGTTACACCACATCTCACATGTAAAACCGTTTATTGAAAGATAAACTGTTTTTTAATTTAGTCTTTGCTATAAAATTTTCACTTCACATTACTAGTACTCTTTGTCACACTTACAAACTGTTAACATGCAACTATGTTTTAAAGTTACATATCCAGTCTAGAACCTAGGGAACATTTTTAAACAGAAATTACGAATGCATTGTTATAGTGAACAGACGACGCAGTGTTGTATTTGTACATTCTTGCTTGTTAGTTGCACGATTACATAACGACTATCAGGCTTACATACTTAGGACATATACTGGTACTGCTAATGAGATTTTAATGCAACATTTTGGTTTACTTGAAAATACATTCTGGATTTAAAGTACTTTCTGTGAGATACCAGATGACACAGTGGTTAGTTTATGTGACAGCTACACGATTTTATCACAACGCTACTAATGAGTGACAATTTACAATGTTGCTTTTGCGGTGTTTCTGTTTTATATCTGCACAGTTTTTCTGATTTCTTCTGGAAAGTAAAACATGTTTAATAGTAACTTTGTGGTATAGCTACAATAAGACAGCCTTTTTTTTGTTTTGTAGCACAACAATACGTTACAGTGTAGTACTTTCTTGATCATGATACTGTACATAATAACTAAGATATCTATACGCAAAGCATTTCACTTTTGTGTATCATGAGGTAAGTACATTGACTTCTGCAGAACATAGCTTTCGGAGGACAATAACTACGAGAGTTGAGAGACTTTTTTACTACTTTATGAAATGCCATATGGCTAATGAATGATGTTTCATGCCTTCCTTTGTACATATTTGCATTTCTTTTAATATCTAGTTTCTAGCTGCACTGCAGCATTGGTTAAAATAAAATTTTATAGATGTACTAATATAAATATTTTATGCCTACAGATCCAGTAAAAAAAAATAACTGTATGATGTACTTAAAAAGAAAACAAAGGAGCACAAAAACATTTCACAGGAATTGCATACAGAATTTTCTTTTCAAGTACTTGGTAATTTCTTTTGTAGAATAATTTGTGGTGCACCACTTAATTTACATAGACATTAAGATGTGAATATACATTTCCCTTGTCTGCATTATTGTCTTTAGTGTAATGTCTTTCTGCTTGAGCTATGTCATGTTTAGATATAAGTTATTTCATTTGCTGCTACTGTTTGCCAGGCATAGTGTTGCTGAATTTAACTTTGTGTTACTCTTCTAAGCCAGTTTACTACTGATTTATTTTTCTTGTTTGCTGCACATTGCCTTATATTAGTTGTAATATTGCAATTGCTTTGCTAATTTCTATAATGCTGCTTGCTTCGCAAATCTGCATTTTTTTTTCATTGCTGTTTGTTTTGTGCTGCTGCATTGCCTCATCCCTTAGTTTAGCATCTGAGCTCAGTAGATTTAAATTAGCTTAAGAGGGGTAGACTATATAAGAAACTGACTATGGAGAATAGGTAAAGAATGCATTGCGAAGTTATATGAAAAAGATTTGGGCCAAAATGAGTATTGTACAATCAGAAATAATTATTTTGAAATAAATATGAATAAAATACAGGAAGGAGGTAGAGATAGGACTTTTTGGGAATAATGATGAATGAAGGGAGATCTCCAAGAAGCAAAGAAAGTTTTGTTTGCAAAATACTGCAATAAAACAAAACCTGTCCTTTCCTTGTGTTATCCCACTATGTGTTTATGTACCCTTGTTTATTTGTCTTTTTCCTGTCTTTACGTGTTTAGCTGATGAGAGCTATGTTGTAGAATTTTTCTCATAATATGTTATTTTCTTTGTAAAGATGTTTAGACATTATTTATTCTGTTTTGTTTTAATGCTCATGTGTTAAGTTGATGTTTCAATAATTATTCTGATCTTTTATGTATGTACTCATGTAATAATTCCTGTAACACTGATGTATATGTTATTTCCATTCTTTTGTAAAGCCTGTATTTCTACAAATGTTATCTGTATTGTTATGTTTTTAATGATGTATTTTGTACCATTGTTATTGTATTCTTATGTTATAAAATTGTAATTGACACCAGTTCATCATATTAGTAACTTGTAAGTTCCATTTCACTGCACATGTTTCTGTTGGTCATAGTATATGGACAATATGTGAGAAGTAGGGACTGTTAGTGTTTACACGTGTGTTAATAATTCAGCAAGGGACTGGATAACAGCATTGCTGGTTCTAAGGACAATTCCAAAAACTTTGTGAGTGCACAAGTGGTGGTTATGGACTTGCTATATTGTCCACAAGACTCTTCGATGGTGATTGTGCACCTGAACAGTCGCAGCAGATGGCTGCTAGCCATCTCTACAAGGACTACAGTGGGTCTACACCTTTGCTGACTCACCAGTACCATTATTTCTACAGGGACTGCAGTGGGTCTGCACCTCTGGTGGCCCACCAATACCGTAATCTCTACCAGGACTACAGTGGGTCTACTCTGTGATGACCTACCTACCAATATTCTTCAAAACGTCGAATGACTCTGCTATGGGTTTGCTCTGTTGTGGCCCATTACCTGTCAGCATGTCAAGAGTCAGCACTGTCAAGACTGCATGGAAATCCACAACTTCCGTGTGCATTTTCTTTTGCTGCTCAGACTTTGAGAAAAGAAACGGCAATTTTACTATGATGAATGATCAGGACTGTCTTTATGGACTGTGAGAAAATTTTAGCTTTTGACCAACATTGTATTAATAAGTGTGTGCATTTGATATCTTTCTTACTGCAGTTATGAAAAATTTTTTTTATTTCTGTATTGGCCAGTGCCCAAAACAATTTGTAAAAATTTTTGTGGGGAGCATGGGGGCTATGTAAGTAGGCTGTTTAGGTTTTCTTATTGGTAACGCCACGTAGCGCTCTGTATGAAAATCACTGGCTGTGCTGTGCGCAGTCTGTGGGTAGTTTGCATTGTTGTCTGCCATTGCAGTGTTGGGCATAGGCAGCTGGATGTGAACAGTGCGTAGCGTTGCACAGTTGGAGGTGAGCCGCCAGCAGTGGTGGATGTGGAGAGAGTAATGGCGGAGTTTTGAAATTTGTAAAAATGGATGTCATGAACTGCTGTATATATTATGACTTTTGATGAATATTAAGGTAAATACATTGTTTGTTCTCTATTAAAATCTTTCATTTGCTAACTATGCCTACTAGTAGTTAGTGCCTTCTGTAGTTTGAATCTGTTATTTAGCTGGCAGTAGTGGCGCTCGTTGTATTGCTGTAGTTCGAGTAACGAAGATTTTTGTGAGGTAAGTGATTTGTGAAAGGTATAGGTTAATGTTAGTCAGGACCATTCTTTTGTAGGGATTTTTGAAAGTCAGATTGCGTTGCGCTAAAAATATTGTATGTCAGTTTAAGCACAGTCTTGTATAATTGTTCTAAGGGGACGTTTCAGTATGTACCACATTTTAGCATAACAGTCTGTGTCCCAAGTGAGCTTCGCTCAAGCAGTCATTTACTGCACCTTTGAGCACATAAAAGTGCATTACATTGCGAAATATAATTCGTTAGACGTTTTCAGAGATGATTTGTCTTTCACTGAGCCAGAAATAAGCAATCGTTTTTATATTAATTAGTAGAAACCATTCATCTAATTGTGATAAAATGAAGGGAAAATAAACTCAGAGACTAAAAACATTGATTTATTTTCCTTTTTCAGTCCTACAGAAGTTCAGATCAGGCGAACCATATAAAATAGTAAATAAAACCGATTTCTTTTGCATAATTAAATTGTGCTATCACTGTGGTGGCGACCCGTCGTAAAGCAGGAGACCCGGCATGGAACATTAAATCTCTGCATATAAAAGGCAATATCCTGACAGACTGACAGACTGACTCAATGACTCATCATCGCTCAGTTCAAACCAAGTGACATTGAACATAAAGAAAACTAATGCCATGAATTTCAGTTTGAAGAGGGAAAATCACAATGTCAAATTAAATGTAGATGGCATCTTTATAGACTGTGTAACAAATGTATAATTTCTAGGAAAGAATAATGATTCTCAGTTGAAGTGGTGTGAACATACAGAGGTACTTGAAAACAGAATTACATCAGCATGTTATGCCCTTAGAATTATATCATCAGTGTGTAACACGCAGTGTATTTTAGTTGCATACTGTTCAGACATACACTCAATACTTAGCTACGGCACTCTTTTTTTGGGGAACAAATGCATAAAATATGAACACAATTTTCAAACTCCAGAAAAGAGCCTTAAGAATAATAACCAAAAATAGTAGTCGAGTTCTTTGTAAAGATCTGCTCAAACCACTGGGGATTTTAACTGCTCCATCTGAATACATTTACCAGTCAGTTGTACACGTCACAAATAACACTGGCAATTACTTCAAAAACAGCTCTGTGCATGACCATGGAACAACTTACAATTACCAAGAAAAAATAAACATAAAACCGAAAACAGCATGTTCTACCAAGGAATAAAACTGTACAATAAATTACCAAAAGAGGTTAAAGGAATTGTAAAAATACACTTATTTAAAGAGGCAGCCAAAATGTATCTGTTATGCAATGCATTTTATACATCGAAGGATTACTTAGATAAAACAGAGTAGGCGTTTGGTTAAAAACTTATACAAATAAATAATTATTATGATTATAAAACATCCAACATTCCACAGAACACATTCACACTATGTTTTTTCCTTCTTCTTTTCCTTTTCTAGAAAAAACTAACCCCCAAGCTATGTATAGCACAATACTAACACCTCTTCCTCTTTCTGAGACCAACATCTCACTCATTGTGGGATGCCAGCTCAGTTTTTGAGGATACCAAATGGGAAGTTGCGGTACAGAAAATGGCCCAGAGATCGCCATTGTGTGTGTGTGTGTGTGTGTGTTTGTGTGTGTGTGTGTGTGTGTGTGTGTGTGTGTGTGTGTGTCTTTGTGTGTGTAGTGAGTGAAATGTTATGTAATAATGTGTGTATAGTGTGACTGATAGTGAAGTATGAGTGAACAGGCATTACATTATTTAATAAGTTATTTGTAGAAAAAATATTGTATACCAGGAGTAAATCTAATGATTGTCTGTAACCAGAAGCCTGTAAATGTATGTGTATACGAATTAGCTTATTTTAAAATGATCTAAATTTGTAAATACTTTGACATGTCCTATATGCTTGTAAAAAGAGACCTACAGATGAATAAAGCTACTACTACTACTACTACTGCTACTAATAACAGTGACTTGAAATTTGCAGAGGGTTGTGATCTTATATTGTAGGCGTCGTTTAAGAAGGGTGTGAAATAGTGGATGAAAGGTTCGTTGAAAATATGTCAGCTATTAAGACAGTTTTGAAACTAGACCTGTGATAATTGGTATTTGCCTTCCTGGTCAGAAATATTTGTTTCAGCATTTTTGGAAATTTAATCCCTGTTGGTGTGGAATAGCGGGTGAAAGGTTTTATTCTTTTCAGTACATCATTATTACAGAACATCTTTGAAAACTGGTATTTGATCTCTTGGTTAGAAATAAAAAGAAACACGGGCTTTCATTGTTTTTGGAAATTCAACCCATAAAGGGGTGAAATAGGCGTGTAATGTTTTATGAAAGTATTTCATTGTGAAAGCATTTTTGAAACTAAAACTACTAAAATTTGAATTTGACTTCTCAATTATAAATGAAAAACACATGTTTCACTGTTTTTGGGAATTCGGCATGTGTGGGGACGAAACAGAGGATCAAAGTTTTTATGAAAATATTTCATTATGCAAACATTTTTCAAGCAAAATCTATGAAAATTTGTATTTGGCTTCTCCGGTAGAAATAAAAAAAAATATTGATTTCCCTGTTTTTAGAAATTCAGTCTCTAAGGAGGCCATGAAATTTTTTTAGAAATTTATGTTATAGGACGAAAATTTTCGTCCAATAACACAAATTTCTATGAAAATATCACCACAAGAAAGAAAAAGGCATGTTTAGTAAAAATCTTAGACTCCAGCTACCACAATCGTGTTTGGTCAGAAGTACATTCGGAAAACACCTTGCTATAGAACCTTTAATTAGCGTGAAAAGTTTAAAAGGTGTTGCAATTTGTGAACTAAATGAAAGAAAGCCAAAGAAAGCTATTTAACAGCCACCACGGCAAACTGACTTTGTCAGAATTGCGTACAAAAAGAAACGGCTCCCTAATACACTAATTTTTCAGCAGGCCTAACACATGCTTATAAAATTCTTTTCATATGCAAACCGGAGCGAAGCTAAGCTAGTTATATGTGTGTGTGTTTGGTAGGAAATTTAATTAATTTTCGTGACAAATGATTAATTAGATATTAATCTCTCTCGTTGCATCCTACACACTTTTGAAATCACAGAGAATTCTGAGTTACTGTAATTAGCATTTTACTGTCGAATAAGGCTTACACCAGTTTCCACGTAAGTGTGCCCATACAATCACACTCTCAGCACGGCCTGCACTTTGGACTTGAAACATTTCACTGTCCTCGGCACTGTGTGGATAACATTTTTCCGTCAGTCTGACGATATTTTGCCAGTCTCACAGATTCTACACACCAACTCGAATAATCGTTTGGTTCCCCGTTCCACCAATGCGTTTAGGAATTCCGATGGGACGTCATCTGTCCCTTCTTCTTTATTTGATTTCAAGTTTTCAGAGCTGTTTTAAATTCTGGATACCCTATGCTTCCATATAGACTCCAGTTTCTTCTTCTATCGCCAGACAAGTCCTCCCCATCAAAGGCGCCTTCAGGGCACTCTTTCCACCTACCCGCCCTTCCGCCCTTTTCTGAGCGATCAATGGTTGAATCTCCGGGGCACTCTTAACGCTGTAACCTCCCCACAAAATTTTTTTTAATAAATAATACGAGTATGATTCTAATTTACGGTAACCTCCCCAAAAATAAAAATAAATATTATGGATAATGATTCTAATTTTAGTGTAACCTCAAAACAAAATTCTTTCGCATTTGCAACCTCCCTACAAAATTCTTTTCACATTAACCTCAACACAAATTCTTTCTGATTTAATCTAAGCTCAAAATTCATTCACATTTAGCGTAACCTCACAACAGAAAAATTCCTAAACCTCTCAACAGTAAAAATTATAATTATGTCGTTCACATTCAGTATAACTTGCCAATAAAAAAATAAATTCAGTAACCTGGTAATACACTCCTGGAAATTGAAATAAGAACACCGTGAATTCATTATCCCAGGAAGGGGAAACTTTATTGACACATTGCTGGGGTCAGATACATCACATGATCACACTGACAGAACCACAGGCACATAGACACAGGCAACAGAGCATGCACAATGTCGGCACTAGTACAGTGTATATCCACCTTTCGCAGCAATGCAGGCTGCTATTCTCCCATCGAGACGATCGTAGAGATGCTGGATGTAGTCCTGTGGAACGGCTTGCCATGCCATTTCCACCTGGCGCCTCAGTTGGACCAGCGTTCGTGTTGGACGTGCAGACCGCGTGAGACGACGCTTCATCCAGTCCCAAACATGCTCAATGGGGGACAGATCCGGAGATCTTGCTGGCCAGGGTAGTTGACTTACACCTTCTAGAGCACGTCGGGTGGCACGGGATACATGCGGACGTGCATTGTCCTGTTGGAACAGCAAGTTCCCTTGCCGGTCTAGGAATGGTAGAACGATGGGTTCGATGACGGTTTGGATGTACCGTGCACTATTCAGTGTCCCCTCGACGATCACCAGTGGTGTACGGCCAGTGTAGGAGATCGCTCCCCACACCATGATGCCAGGTGTTGGCCCTGTGTGCCTCGGTCGTATGCAGTCCTGATTGTGGCGCTCACCTGCACGGCGCCAAACACGCATACGACCATCATTGGCACCAAGGCAGAAGCGACTCTCATCGCTGAAGACGACACGTCTCCATTCGTCCCTCCATTCACGCCTGTCGCGACACCACTGGAGGCGGGCTGCACGATGTTGGGGCGTGAGCGGAAGACGGCCTAACGGTGTGCGGGACCGTAGCCCAGCTTCATGGAGACGGTTGCGAATGGTCCTCGCCGATACCCCAGGAGCAACAGTGTCCCTGATTTGCTGGGAAGTGGCGGTGCGGTCCCCTACGGCACTGCGTAGGATCCTACGGTCTTGGCGTGCATCCGTGCGTCGCTGCAGTCCGGTCCCAGGTCGACGGGCACGTGCACCTTCCGCCGACCACTGGCGACAACATCGATGTTCTGTGGAGACCTCACGCCCCACGTGTTGAGCAATTCGGCGGTACGTCCACCCGGCCTCCCGCATGCCCACTATACGCCCTCGCTCAAAGTCCGTCAACTGCACATACGGTTCACGTCCACGCTGTCGCGGCATGCTACCAGTGTTAAAGACTGCGATGGAGCTCCGTATGCCACGGCAAACTGGCTGACACTGACGGCGGCGGTGCACAAATGCTGCGCAGCTAGCGCCATTCGATGGCCAACACCGCGGTTCCTGGTGTGTCCGCTGTGCCGTGCGTGTGATCATTGCTTGTACTGCCCTCTCGCAGTGTCCGGAGCAAGTATGGTGGGTCTGACACACCGGTGTCAATGTGTTCTTTTTTCCATTTCCTGGAGTGTAAAACAATGTAAGTAACCTCTCAATTAAATTGTCGCTCACTTATGACTTTTCAATAATACACTGTGAATTTAACCTGGTAAATTTTGGACGACAGCAGTGCTGCGTCATGGCCCTAAAAGATCATTCTGAATGAAAAAAGGAAAAATTCTTACCTCAGTGAAGTCGCCGGATATATCTGCTCTTACAATAAATTTTTGCGGCACAGCTCTGTGCAATGCTGGCCGACCTATCTGTCATTTATGAAAGGGAGCAACTGATTTTTCTATTGCAATAATCGGGATGATCATGGATGGGAGAAATTAGTAAATTCTTTAAATTGAAATGAATGGTTGTTGAAAGTTACTTTTTATGAGGAAGATTATTATTACGAGAGTTTTGAAACACTTACATGCGACTTGAGATAACATTACTAGGTATGCGCGAGGCTGCTTTTTACCTTAGACAATAATACTCAGGCTCCGGCATCGCTGCACCGCGACCGGCCAGCCAACACGATACACCAGAGCAGACTCCAGACTAGCAACAACTTACTGCTACAGCTTCACAGTTCCTACTGCAGTCAACACTGCTCTCTGGTCAGAGACCTCGCATATCGCAGGCAGCGCATGAGCAATACATCGAAATTACATCTGCTCGGACCTCTTACAATGTTGCTACCGTTGCTTTTAATTACACCGACGGTTGTTGTAACTTTCCTGTTTCCTTCAGAGGGCTAAACTGTAGGAGAAACTTCGGCGCTGACATACAAGCGATTTGGCCAGACAGTGGAACGACAGGCTGGGAGTCGGCCTGCCGCCGGTTACACGTCGTCCGTCAGGGCCGGACCTCAGCTGCGGAGGAAGGCACCTGTTCCGTTCTGCTCGGCGTGTCCCCCGTCTCTACTGCGGCCGGGCTCCGGGATCGAGTTTCAGCGCCGACGAGCAATTAGTAGGCCCACGAGGCGCTCACGTCCCGGGCGCGCTGTAATCACAGCCGATAAACGACGCGAAACCGCCGCCTCCAATAAATAAGCCGCCCCTAATGGCGGGACACGTGGCGCGGCTCGGCGCCGCTTCCGGCACCCAAGGACGGCCACTCGGCGCTGGCCGGGCCGCCGACGCCTCGGCTGCAGCCGCCGGCCGCCGATTCTCACGGGCCAGCGCTGCGCTCCGACCGGAAGGAAAGCAAAGCACGCGTTTACTGGACAGGACACGAGGAAGGACACGCAGTGTGTTCCAGTCTCCCAAGTGTCTACTCTCCACGACACAGAAAACGGCTCACCACAAAGAAATTAACCGAATGGGATGTCACGTACATGTACGTTCAAACAAATGGAAAATTGGATGATTTATTCAAGAGAAAGAGCTTCAAAAATTGAACAAGTCAGTAACGCGTTGATCCACCTCTGGCCCTTATACAAACATTAATTTGGACTGGTATTTATTTATAAAGTTATTGCATGTTCTCCTGAGGGGCATCGTACCAAAATCTGTCCAACTGGCACGTTTGTTGTTGTTGTTGTTGTTGTTGTTGTGGTCTTCAGTCCTGAGACTGGTTTGATGCAGCTCTCCATGCTACTCTATCCTGTGCAAGCTTCTTCATCTCCCAGTACCTACTGCAACCTACATCCTTCTGAATCTGCTTAGTATATTCATCTCTTGGTCTCCCTCTACGATTTTTACCCTCCACGCTGCCCTCCAATACTAAATTGGTGATCCCTTGATGCCACAGTACATGTCCTACCAACCGATCCCTCCTTCTAGTCAACTTGTGCCACAAACTTCTCCCTAATCCTCTTCAATACCTCCTCATTAGTTATGTGATCTACCCATCTAATCTTCACCATTCTTCTGTAGCACCACATTTCGAAAGCTTCTATTCTCTTCTTGTCCAAACTATTTATCGTCCATGTTCCACTTCCATACATGGCTACACTCCATACAAATACTTTCAGAAATGACTTCCTGACACTTAAATCTATATCCGATGTTAATAAAAATCTCTTCTTCAGAAACGCTTTCCTTCCCATTGCCAGCCTACATTTTATATCCTCTCTACTTCGACCATCATCAGTTATTTTGCTCCCCAAATAGCAAAACTCATTGACTACTTTAAGCGTCTCATTTCCTAATCTAATTCCCTCAGCATCACCAGACTTAATTCGACTACATTCCATTATCCTCGTTTTGCTTTTATTGTTGTTCATCTTATACCCTCCTTTCAAGACACTGTCCCACTGCTCTTCCAAGTCCTTTGCTGTCTCTGACAGAATTACAATGTCATCGGCGAACCTCAAAGTTTTTATTTCTTCTCCATGGATTTTAATACCTACTCCGAACTTTTCTTTTGTATCCTACACTGCTTCCTGAATATAAAGATTCAATAACATCTGGGAAACACTACAACCCTGTGTTACTCCCTTCCCAACCACTGCTTCCCTTTCATGTCCCTCGACTCTTATAACTGCCATGTGGTTTCTGTACAAATTGTAAATAGCCTTTCGCTCCCTGTATTTTACCCCTGCCACCTTCAGAATTAGAAAGAGAGTATTCCAGTCAACATTGTCAAATGCTTTCTCTAAGTCTACAAACGCTAGAAACGTAGGTTTGCCTTTCCTTAATCTAGCTTCTAAGATAAGTCGTAGGGACAGTATTGCCTCACGTGTTGCAACATTTCTACGGAATCCAAACTGATCTTCCTGGCGCGTTAGGTCGTCATAAACCCCAGCTGGTTGGAGGCACCGCCCATAATGCTTTCAGCGTTCTCAACTGCAGGTAGTTCCGGCGACTCTGCTAGCCAAGGCAGGATTTGGCAAGCACGAAGACTCTCGCCATGTGGGGGCGGGCTTTATCTTGCTGAAATCTAAGCCCAAGACGGCGTGTCGTGGGGGATAACAAAACGGGGCGTAGATTACCACTGTGCTGTAAGGCTGCCGCGGATGACAACCAAAGTGACCCTGCTATGAAAAGAAATGGCACCCCAGACCACAACTCCTGGTTATCAGGCCGTATGCCGGGCGACAGTCTGTTGGTATCCAGCCGCTGCCTGGGGCATCTCCAGACACCTCTTCATCGGTCACTGGGAATCAGTTCGAAGCGGGGCTCATCAATGAGCACAGATCTACTATACTCAATGAGAGACCAGCCCGAAGACGTGCTGAGAGCTCGGGCAGTGATGGCATACCAGTCCACTGTCACCCGCCGTACGACTCGACAACCAGGAGTGGCAATCGTTTCACAGCAGGTCTCCTTTGGTTGTCATCCGTGGCATCCTTGCAGCAAAGCGGTACGTCCACGATATTCTGCACCCCCTTCTGTTGCCCTTCGTGGCAAGCCGTCCTGGGCTTACATTTCACGAGGATAATGCACATCCGCACATGGCGACAGTTTCTACTCAAAAATGTTCAAATGTGTGCGAAATTTTATGGGACTTAACTGCTAAGGTCATCAGTCCCTAAGTTTACACACTACTTAACCTAAGTTATCCTAAGGACAAACACACACACCCATGCCAGAAGGAGGACTCGAACCTCCGCCGGGACCAGCCGCACAGTCCATGACTGCAGCGCCTAAGACCGCTCGGCTAATCCCGCGCGCCAGTGTTCCTACGGCTTGTCTTCATCCTTGCCCAACCCTACCTTCACGAGGAAAAGTTGCCAGATGTCTTCTAAACTGAGAACGTTTCTACATCTGCATATCTACATATATACTCCGCTAGCCACCAATCGGAGTGTGGCGGAGGGCACAATTCGGGCCAAAGTCATATTTCCCCCCTTCTGTTCCACTCGCGGATCGCGCGAGGGAAAAACGACTGTCTGAACGCCTCAGTACGAGCTCTCATTTCCCTTACCTTTGAATGGTGATCATTGCGCGATTTGAAAGTTGGTAATAATATATGCTCCACATCCACGGCGAAGATCGGATTTCGGAATTTAGTGAGCAGCCTCTTCCGCTAAGCGCGCCGTCTATTTGCAAACTGTGTCCCACTTCAAACTTTCTGTGAGATTTTTAACGCTCTCGCGAAGGCTAAATATACCAGTCACGAATCTTGCCGCTCTCCTTTGGACCTTCTCAATCTCTTGAATCAGATCCACCTGGTAAGGGTCTCACACAGACCAACAGTACTCCAAGACTGGACGAACTAACGTATTGTAAGCTATTTCCTATATTGAATGACTGCATCGCTTCAGGATTGTACCAATAAATCGCAGCCTAGAGTTCGCATTGCCGGTTACTTGTGTAATCAAATCATTCCACTTGAGATCATTTCGAATAGTCATATCCAGATACTTGACGGATATTGCCGCTTCCAAAGAATGGGCGTTTATTTTGTACTCGTACATTAATGGGGATTTTGGCCTTGTTATACGCAGTAGGTTACACTTAACTAATATTGAGAGATAACTGCCAGTCATTACACCACGCATTTATTTTCTGCAAATACTCACTGATTTGTTCACAACTTTCGTGTGATACTACTTTCCTATAGACTACAGCATCATCGGCAAACAGTCTAAGGCCGCCGTCAATACCATCAACCAGATCGTTTATGTAAATCGTAAAAAGCAGGGGACCTATTACGCTGCCCTGGGGCACACCTGAAGTTACGCTCGTTTCTGTTGAAGTCATCCCGTTCAGGACGGCATACTGCTCCCTGTCTGTTAGAAAAACTTTCTATCCAAACGCGTATGTCATCGGATAGACAGTAAGCGCGCAATTTTTGGAGTAAGCGACAGTGCGGAACTGAGTTGCATGCCTTTCGAAAGTTCAGAAATATGGCATCAACCTGGGAGCCGGTAACTGGAGCCTGTTGTGTATCATGCACAAACAGGGCCAGCTGTGTCTCGCATTACCGCTGTTTCCTAAAACCGTTCTGCTTTCTGCAGATGAGCTTCTCAGAGTCTAGAAAGGTCATTATGTCTGAAGACAAATTATGTTCATGATTCTACAACAAATTGATGTCAGCGAAATTGGCTGGTAATTATGTGAATCCGATTTTCTACCCTTTTTATAGATTGCTATGACCTGGGCCTTCTTCCAGTCCTGCGGAACCTTCCGCTGTTATAGTGATCTCTGATAGATGATGGATAAGAATAGTGCTATATTTGTAGCAGAGTCAACATAAAATCTTATGGGGATAGCGTCTGGGCCAGATGCCTTTCTGGCGTCTAAGGATCTTAACTGTTTTACACTGTATGGATAGGCCCCTCCAACCAGCTCGGCATTTTGTCGATCTAACTCGCCAGTTGGACAGAATTTGGCACGATATCCCTCAAGACGATATCCAGTAATACTGTCAATCAGTGTCAAGCCGAGTGACTGCTTGCAAAAGAGTCAGACGTGGACCAACGTGTTATTAACCTGATGAGTTTATGCAGCTCTTTCTCTTGAATAAAACATCGATTTTTTCCTGAAACTCTAGTCACTTGTTTGTCTGTACACGTACATCACATCTACCGATTTCCGTCTTATTCGAATAATTCCTTCGTGGTGTGTCTTGTTTTGTCTTAGAATGTAATTAAAAGTCACGAAACATTAAAAAAGTAACAAGACGATAAATCGATTTCTTGACAATCACAAATGAGATATTGGGAACATGTTTCTAACTAGGTCTGATAGGACTGGCAGTTGCAAGCCATGCCTTCTATGGGGTTATCCGAGAGCTGTCGTTACGATTCCTCTGGACGAGCTTCGTTGAGGTCCTCAAGAGTCCTTGAAGGCCGCTGTCCGTTCATATCCTCCCCCACTCCCCACCCACCTTCGCCAGTGTATTATAGGTATGTGCTACAAGACTCTGAGATGCTGGAACCCTCAATGGTCACTCGATGATTATACTGTCACGATGTGATGTTACTGTTATAAACCGCTATGTGACATTAATTAATTTTCTGTGGCTATTTTGTAATTATTTCAGTGAGCTTACTTCAGCAGAGTCCTTCAAAAGGCAGCCTTGCACTCGCCACGCTGGAGTGGTGTGCCCAAAGCGCCTCTCTGGCCTCTTTCGTCGGCAGAAGACAGTCAGTGAATCTCGTAAGGTCAGGACGACCTCCTCTGGGGGTACTGACAGTTTTGCGGATTTCGAGAAGTGATTCGCTCCATAGCTACTGAATTCTAGACAGGTGCCTGCTAGCCAGAGTTTGGCAACCACAAAGTCAAACCACAAACTATTGACCCGTTATGGTCAGTGAACGTGTAGCCACGCTACCGCCCCCTCAAAGCCGTCACATAATGACTTGGCACGACACTTTCTGTGTGTACTTCAAAGAGTTTGACGCTGCGGCAGCGTTGGACCAGTGTGAAGGAGTCACATGTGTTTGCTGTAAAAACTTGTTTCAGCCAATAGAATTGCTTTGTTCTGGACAGCGTTCTTGGCAAAAAAAGAAAAAAAAAGATCAATCATGACACTGTTTCTCCTACTACCAACTTCGTGTTTAAAAATTTGTATATTGTATGGTAAACGAGCTTTGAGGTTATGTAATAAAATATATGACAGTGGTGAATGGCCTGAGGACTTTTTGACAACAGTAATGATTCCATTACCGAAAAAACAAGGAACCAAGAAATGCAGCGAGCACAGGACTATCAGCCTCATTTCACATGCAGCCAAAGTGATGTTAAGAATAATTAATAAAAGACTTGAAAATGTAATGGAGGAGAATCTCGGAGAGGAGCAGTTTGGCTTTAGACGGAATACGGGCACCAGAGATGCAATAGGGCTCCTACGAATCGTGGGAGAAAGGTTTATTGAAAAAGGAAGAGACCTATATATGTGCTTCATCGATTTAGAAAAGGCATTTGACAATGTGGTTTGGGACAAGCTGGCCACTATTATGAGGGAAAAGAGAGTGGACTGGAAAACCAGAAGACTTATAAACTCATTATACCTTACTCAAAAAGTTTCAGTTAAAGTGAGAGGAGAAAGTACAAACTGGATCAGACTAGGGAAAGGAGTAAGACAAGGATGCTGTTTATCACCTACTCTTTTCAACCTGTACTTGGAAAATATGATTGACCAATGCTCATTAGATGACAAAGGAGAAATTGGAGGAAGAAGAGTAGGATGCTTGAGATTTGCGGATGACATGGTCCTTCTAGCCACAGGGGAAAAAGAATTACAGGATTTGGTGGACACCATTGCAACTAACGGAAAAAAATATGGAATGAAAATTAACACAAATGAAACAAAAGTATTGGCAATAGGAGGAAATAAGGAAATAAAAATTGTGCTGAATGGAGAAACACTAGAACAAGTGCTAAATTTTAAGTATCTTGGAAGCAGGATAGACACCAACTGGAAGTGCACCACAGAAATTAAAACAAGGATAGCAATGGCAAAAGAGGCGTTTTATAAGAAAAGGAGAATCTTCTGCAGCGGTCTGGACAGAGAACTCAGAAAGAGACTCATAAAATGTCTTGTATGGAGTGTTCTTCTATATGGCGCTGAAACATGGACTATGAGGAAAAAAGACAGAGAAAGGCTGGAGGCTTTTGAGATCTGGACATGGCGGAAGATGGAAAGAATAAGTTGGATGGACAGAGTAAAAAATGAAGAGGTACTGAGAAGAGTGGGAGAGAAAAGACAGTTACTAGATGTAATAAAGAAAAGAAAGAGAAATTGGATTGGGCATATATTAAGAAAGAATGACGGACTGATAAAAACGGTTTTAGAAGGTTATGTAGAAGGGAAAAGGAAGCGAGGAAGGAAGAGATTCCAGATACTGGATGACATGATGGACGGTACAACATACAGCAGCCTTAAGAAGGAAGCAATGGATCGCAGAAAATGGAGAGGCAAAGGACCTGCTAATATAGCAGATAACTGATGATGATGATGGTAAACAAGGGAAGTGACACTTGCTTTGCCATGTTTTTTGATTAATTTGGGAACAGTTTTCGCCCATCACAGACTATGAAGTCGTCCCCTCTATGTAGAGGTTTTTGAAAGTAGAGAGATGAGGGTTGTGAAGTGAGGTTCTGCCGAAGGGAACACAGCAAATGCCTTCACCCGACTTCCCAGGAACTTCAGTCACGGAAAGAGAAGTCAAAATAAGCGAACATGTGTCTCGGCTTATTCATAGATAGTCGAATGTGTCTGAAGAAACGAAAGTCAAAGTTTACGATGTATTTGCGAGGTACTTTAAGTGCCTTTTGCCGTGCGATATCGTCAGACGAAATTGTGGTTCAGCTTCTTGATTGTGCGCCCTGTGTTCGAAACCCGATTATAGTTTCTGTTTGTATTATTTTATTTCATTTTTATTATTTTAATTTTGGTGCCCATGTCCGTAGAAAACTACCATACGAATGTTCCTCTTCGGATTAGGGGTTACATGGGCGTTATATTAATTGTAAAATTGCAACTGAATTTCACAATAAATGTCAAACATTTATTATATAATATATGTATGTATAGTATGATGAAGGGTTACAATCTTTTTAAATTCTCGTATTCTGATATTTCATTCCCACATCAATTCTTATATTAATTCTTTTTTTTTATTCACATGTATATTCTTCAGGAAAATCTTTTGCATTCCCTTTGAAAATACCGATCTTGGGAACATTCAAAACACATATATTCCGAACACCACAAGCACCGGCGAAGGCAGCTTTGCACAGTGACATATCTTCATATGAATCTCACTCGGGAAAGAAACGTCGTCAACATTAGTGAAGATTTCATTTGTTGGCAATAATTTCGCGGCAAACCATGCATAACGGATCACTTTTCCGAAAGCTGACGCTCGCAGTTGATTATGAATCGACGCCACGCAGGATTAGCCGCGCGGTCTAGGGCGCTGCAGTCACGGACTGTGCGGCTGGTCCAGGCGGAGGTTCGAGTCCTCCCTCGGGCATGGGCGTGTGTGTTTGTCCTTAGGATACTTTAGGTTAAGTAGTGTGTAAGCTTAGGGACTGATCACCTTAGCAGTTAAGTCCCATAAGATTTCACACACATTTGGACATTTTTTATGAATCGACGTACATTATAGGAATTTCACTGAAAACTGTCAAAGAAACCATCCCGGCATTTACCTGAAGCGATTTAGGGAAATCACGGAGTAAAGAAACCATCCCGGCATTTACCTGAAGCGATTTAGGGAAATCACGGAGTACCTAAATCAGGATGTCCGGACATGGGATCGAACCGTCGTCCTCCCGAATGCGAGTCCAGTGTGCTAATCACTGCGCCACTTCACACGGTCCGGCCGCGGTGGCCGAGAGGCTCTAGACGCTTCAGTTCGGGACCGCGCGACTCCCACGGTCGCAGGCTCGAATCCTGCCTCGGGCATGGATGTGTGTGACGCCCTTAGGTTAGTTAGGTTTAAGTAGTTATACGTTCTACGGGACTGATGACCGCAGATGTTAAGTCCCATGGTGCTCAGAGCCATTTGTTTAGGGCAGGGCTTAACAACTGGCAGCTTTTGAGCGCGAGTACTCGCGTCTGCCTAGGCACGTGTTCGCGAGCAGGTGCAAGGTCGCGGAGTAGGGAGGGAGGGGAGGGAGGGGAGGGAGGGGAAATGCGCGCGCACGTTTGAATGTGATCTCGCGTTCTTAGCATATTTAACTAGCCATCTGAATGCTTTGAACATTTTACTACGAAGGTAAGATCTGCTAATTACTCATTTCATAGATCGAATACGAGCTTTTAAAATGAAATTGACACTTTGGGTGAGTCAGCTGGAAACAGGAAACCTAGCTCATTTTCCTAAATTATCATCCATGCAAGATGTTCACAAAGACTGTGAATGTTATTCACATAGTTCAGTTGATCAGCGCTTTCAAGATCTGACAGCACTAGACAGTGATTTTGATCTGCTCTCTCCATATTCAGCGAATATTTAAGAGATTCGTCCTGAGCTGCAGCAAGAAATTATTGACCCGCAGTGTGACAGAGAATACAGACACAAATTTCAGAACAAGAAAAACATTTTGGAATTCTACAGACACTTCCCTCAGGATAGATTTCCTCGTTTGCACAAAGTGGTGGCTACAATAATATCAATGTTCGGTTCCACGTATGTTTGTGAACAACTGTTCTCTGCAATGAAATGTAACAAGACGCGCCTGAGAAACGCATTGTCTGATCGAAATTTAAACTGCACGCTGCGCCTAAAATGCACAAGAACAATTACTCCGAACATAGACGCAATTGTAAAGGGCAAAAAGTACAAGATAACCGAGAATCCCACACTTCAGTGACACCTTTTATTGTGTAACAGTTCACAAATTAATGCGAATGTAGAGGCATACACTAAGCTAATAAAATTATGTCGCATGTGTACATTCTCCTTTATTTGTTTCATTTGTCGCAGTAATAATTCGTGAGCGATATCCCTGCAGGTGGCCGCGGATTTACATTGACTGGCGGCAGCTGTTGTGTGCCCCACGTGACTTTCCCCACTCTCCGCTCTGGTCCGGTAGTGGGGGTAGTGTGCTCGCGCTGCTCCGTGCTCGCGCCTTGCTGCTCACAGTTTGCTCCGCGAGCACGCATGTTGTGAAGCCCTGGTTTAGGGGAATGTTGGCATCGCAGTTGCGGTAGCGCGATCCGCGATCCGTATTCTGTGCAGCTCGTTACCTGCTTACTTCAACACGCAACTTGCCTTAGTGAACTTGTTTACAATTTGTGGCTTCTTGTTATAATATGCTGATTTTGCGAACTGTCCTGATTAGCAGATCTTGTTGCGCTTAGTCCATAGAACCTTCTACATTTTTTGGTACCTCTCCATAGTGTTAGCGTCGTTTTGTAGTTTTATCAGAGTTCTAGAGAACTTGACTCATATTTCAAGATCCTTCAAATTATCCTGCAACTTTTCCTGGCTGGGAGACTCATTAAAAATAAATAAATATAGTCCTTTGTATACCGAGTTGGTTACTCCACTGTGCGGAAGTTGCCTTTGTGCACAATGGCTAACTACAAGGATAATGTACTCATTATTTTGTGAAATCTACAAGCACTGCACTCTTTAGTCCTGCATCAGCGCGATTTAGTTTTACTTGTTATCCTGTAATCACAACGAGCACTGCACTCGCTCAACTTGCAGTACAACAAGTTGTTTTTATTAACAAAGAGACCAGACCTTTCAACACCAAGTGACGGCCGTACAGTGCCCACGTAGTTGTGTGTAAGTATGTGCTACATTTCTCGCCCTCCTACCGGTGTTTTTATTGAGCATATACGAGGTGTGGTGCAGTTAAAACACTGGGAACCCTTGAAAACCACCTGTGTTTCTTCAGCACCTGGGCAAAATTCGACAATAAACTCCGAAGAGAAACTAAGACGTTCGAACGACTAGCAACAACTTGAAAAGGGGTGTGTTAAATGAAGTTATTTAAGCTCGCTGTTACAAGAGAATGGTTGTCCAAGGATGCAACATGAGATAAATGGGGGTCGATAATGAGGCCTGGCTAAAAGTGTGTCAATGAATATTTGAACCTGTCTCAGTATGATTTAAACACTGGTATAATTAACGTCCAGTTTGTGTATAACGAAAACTTTCATTACCACACGAGCTTAAGGAGACGAGAGCGCGCATAGATGAATTTATATGCATGTCAATAATTAATTTCATCTGCCTTTCTGGCACTCATTAAGGCAAAGCGATAGATTAACGTAGGGGAAAGATATGCTTTGGATTGGAATGGTTCATTAAGAGATAGCAGTTAAGTAATCTTGATAATGGACATTTATCTTTAAAAACAAACTACAACAATCGATCCTTGCGATAAAAGGCCAAGAATAGTGGCTTAAACCAAAGGAACACGGACCCAAAGGTAATTGTCTTAATTACATGATCCACTAAAATTACTGATAATTCACATTCACTAGCGTGAGAATGCAACCACAGAAGTAGCTTGTCTTATGCACATGGTGGATAGGGAGAGTGCTACGAGAAAGTGGTAACAAAAATCAGAATAACTGCCACACTAGTGAAACATGGGACTCAGGGAAGGCAGGAATTTGGTGTGGACGCGGCCTTACTCAGTTACCGTTGGTTGCTCAGTTTTTTTAAAAATCGCGTACACTTTATTTGGAACCAATTGCAAATGAGGTTGACAATAAGGAATAATTATCAAATTTTACTAATAAGACACAATGTCTAATAAAAAAATTCTTAAGCAAGTTGCACTCTCGGCTGAAGGCCTTATTGACCAGAACTTCAAATTATTTGTCGGCTCAAGACCCAAATAGTAATAACTCAAAAACAATTTGATGGCATGAGTCCTGGATAGAAAATTCTTAAAACAGCTAAACTTCTCCAAGAGATACTAAATTTTTTTAAAAGGAAAAAACAATCATCAAAATTTTACTATTAAGAGACAATATCTAATTAAAAAAATCTTAACACAATTGCGTTCACGGCTGAAGGCCTTATTGACCAGAAATTCAAATTATTTGTCGGCTGAAGACCCCAATAGTAGTAACTTAAAACAATTTAATGGCTGAAGGCCTGGATAGAAAATTCTTAAAAACAGTTAAACTTCTCCAAGAGATACTAAAATATTTTTTAAAGAAAAATTTTACTATTAAGAGACAATATGTAACAAAAATTCTTAAGACAAATTGCATTCATGGCTGAGGGCCTGGACAATCATCACTATCTGATCAAATCAAGAGAGAAGTGGGCCTCAGACAGTGCTCCAAGGATCGACCTGGGAAAGTCGCTCAACTTTGTAAACGATGGGACAGGCAGCCAAGAGTTGTGTTCACTTAACTGGATGGCAACTCAAACTAGTCACAGTTTAAACGCCGGCCAACACTCTTGCAACATCTACCTAACGCCTGATAACCAACAAAATGATGGAATAACCCAGACAAGGCAGAACTGGCGGACAGGACTGCGTATTCGGAATCCGGTGTGTAGAACATCCAGAAGCAGAAGGACCCACTACGACCAAAGTAGTCCAAAAGAAAGAAATATCCGAGCCACAGTCAAGGAGACTGTTGAACTACGTGCCTTACCGGACAGCAGCGGCAAGGCGAGGAAAGATACACTCCTTCGAAAGTACGCTAACCTCCAGGGCAGGTAACTGGGGCGTTAGCGGCCACTAGACAGAAAAATACCGCTGATTGAATTTCATCAACAAACACAAGGAATTCAATGATTAATAATAAAAGCTGAAGGATGGCTAATTAATTTCGCCAACTCCAAACACTCCACTCGTTGCTCTTCGTCTCAGCAACCCTGCGAGCAGCAATGCGCGAATAAACGGCATGGTGGAGGTTTCACTACTGGATTGATGTTCACTCAACTCGAACGTCCTGGTTCCAGTGGAGAACGAGGTTGTCGCCCTCGCAACTACAGCCCCTCGATCCGGCAGTGCCTGCATGCCGTCCCAACCAAACTGCTGACACACCCAACCCGGAAAACACTTGACGTCCTTCCAAACATAGTACCACGATACTAGGTATCGATAAACGCTGCTGCTGCCACTCACGGACAGACAACGCTAGCAGTGTAGTGGCGCCAGTAAACACAAGAAGAAAACGAGACGCCAGTATCCCTATTACACGATGCCAACCCACCAACGGCACCAACGCGAGCTGCACGCGGCTCAACTAGGTTTCGAAGACAGCAACTGCTAAAGACCTTAAGGTACTCAGTTACTAGAACAAAATTGGCTAGCTTAAAGAAAGGGTGAGTATGGGTACGTAAGTGGTCTGATATTGAAATTATGAAAAACATGTTAATTTGTAAAACTGCCAAACAAAGGAAATTCATTACGCTTGTCAAAGCTCATTCATAATTTCATGTAAGACAATATGGAGAACAGCATTGCTTCGTTTGATGTTAACTAGAGGAAACATGACAGACATGCCTATGATTAGTACATCCTGCATCGAAAGAAAAAACTTCATAACTCAGATAAAAAATTTCTGGAAAGACTGCCATACCATGATTTGACTAAATGCAATCGTAAAAGGCGAAAGTGCCAGTGGGTTCGCAGATTTCAGCGGGGCTGTTTTCGCTGATGGTAGGGACAGCTGAAAACATTACCTGCCTTGTCAACTGCAGGGCAGCGTGGTTTCAAGCAACGGAACATCACTGACACGCACTGTGGTCTCCATCAGGTCTGTGACTGCCAAGCTACTGCTAGGTTGGTATACGAGGTGCATTCAAGTTCTAAAGCCTCCAATTTTTTTTCTAATTAACTACTCACCCGAAATCGATGAAACTGGCGTTACTTCTCGACGTAATCGCCCTGCAGACGTACACATTTTTCATAACGCTGACGCCATGATTCCATGGCAGCGGCGAAGGCTTCTTTAGGAGTCTGTTTTGACCACTGGAAAATCGCTAAGGCAATAGCAGCACGGCTGGTGAATGTGCGGCCACGGAGAGTGTCTTTCATTGTTGGAAAAAGCCAAAAGTCACTAGGAGCCTGGTCAGGTGAGTAGGGAGCATGAGGAATCACTTCAAAGTTGTTATCACGAAGAAACTGTTGGATAACGTTAGCTCGATGTGCGGATGCGTTGTCTTGGTGAAACAGCACACGCGCAGCCCTTCCCGGACGTTTTTGTTGCAGTGCAGGAAGGAATTTGTTCTTCAAAAGATTTTCGTAGGATGCACCTGTTACCGTAGTGCCCTTTGGAACGCAATGGGTAAGGATTACGCCCTCGCTGTCCCAGAACATGGACACCATCATTTTTTCAGCACTGGCGGTTACCTGAAATTTTTTGGTGGTGGTGAATCTGTGTGCTTCCATTGAGCTGACTGGCGCTTTGTTTCTGGATTGAAAAATGGCATCCACGTCTCATCCATTGTCACAACCGACGAAAAGAAAGTCCCATTCGTGCTGTCGTTGCGCGTCAACATTGCTTGGCAACATGCCACAAGGGCAGCCATGTGGTCGTCTGTCAGCATTCGTGGCACCCACCTGGATGACACTTTTCGCATTTTCAGGTCGTCATGCACGATTGTGTGCACAGAACCCACAGAAATGCCAACTCTGGAGGCGATCTGTTCAACAGTCATTCGGCGATCCCCCAAAACAATTCTCTCCACTTTCTCGATCCTGTCGTCAGACCAGCTTGTGCGAGCCCGAAGTTGTTTCGGTTTGTTGTCACACGACGTTCTGCCTTCATTAAACTGTCGCACCCACGAACACACTTTCGACACATCCATAACTCCATCACCACATGTCTCCTTCAACTGTCGATGAATTTCAGTTGGTTTCACACCACGCAAATTCAGAAAACGAATGATTGCACGCTGTTCAAGTAAGGAAAACGTCGCCATTTTAAGTATTTAAAACAGTTCTCATTCTCGCCGCTGGCGGTAAAATTCCATCTGCCGTACGGTGCTGCCATCTCTGGGACGTATTGACAATGAACGCGGCCTCATTTTAAAACAATGCGCATGTTTCTATCTCTTTCCAGTCCAGAGAAGAAAAATCAGAGGCCTTAGAACTTGAATGCACCTCGTAGTTCACACAAGGTGGAGTTGAATCTCTGGTCAGATCGGAACTTTTAAAACAAACTGATTCATCCATCCACTTATTTGGAAGGTTTACACGATGGAACGTGTATTAAGAGACATGGATGGGTCATAAATGCATTATCGCGCCCATTTTGCCTCCAGAGGCTCCTCATAGAGAAAAGACAGATTTAGCTCCTTCGCACGCAACTGTTGCGAAGTGGATAGTCGGGTTTCAGTTTAGTTGGGGCAGCTTGGATGATGGTCTGCGTGGCAGTCGACCGAGGGTGTCACTGCGCCAGGAATTGTTGTGGGGGTGTGCACGATGGCCATCGATGGTTGTCGGCTGTGGATGTTGGGGATGGCTTGGATGATGGCGATGGTCGCCGGTTGTGGTTCATGTCAAACGACAGATCATATGAAACGGAACTGATAGTACCGTTTCAAGCTCCAAACATTGGTGGGATTACTTATTAGATCTGACCAGTGGCTCAAAAATTTCTGTTAAATAAAGAGGCTACATCGAAAGCTTAAAAACGGGCTGCACGCACCGAACGTTACCTTATGACCTTTCTGATGTTCGTCACTAACCCACGGATTCACTCGTTGCCCAGTCACCTCAGTTGTCTGCACCCGTCGTCTTCAACTGCCTGTCCTCGCCAGCACATCAATATGTCAGCAGTGCATCACACCACCTCCTCAGAACGTCTTGTTAAGGTCGAAATTGATATAACAGAGGGCGCCTCTCCTCATGCAGATAATTTTAAAGTGGCCGGGAGGCTCTTACTGTAACCAGTCTCACACCTCACTCTGCTCCTGAGGAATACCTGCAGTGTATACTGCAACTGTAATAACAGGCCAAATAAATGTAAATGTCGTGTGACTAGGGCCTTCCGCCAGGTAGACCGTTCGCCGGGTGCAAGTCTTTCGATTTGACGCCACTTCGGCGGCTTGCGCGTCGATAGGGATGAAATGATGATGATTAGAACAACACAACACCCAGTCCCTGAGCGGAGAAAATTCCCGACCCAGCCGGGAATCGAACCGGGCCCTTAGGATTGACATTCTGTTGCGCCGACCACTCAGCTACTGGGGGTGGACACAACGGATATGTAATACACAGCGTATCTCCCATCCAGGCCAAGCAACTCGTACTGTAAATTGTTTTAAAAATTTGTTTATTCGAAATACAAATTAATAATGTGTTTATTTCCTTTAATGTATGTGGTTCCTATTAGACGCTTTTGTTTTATATAATACGTTCCTAAATCAAAATCAATAAACCTGATCATTATTAGTTTACTTTCAGTAATTATGGGGCCCAGCAGTCAATAAAACATCTGGTACAAAGGGGGTTCCTACATAATTCGTTCACAAGTATGGGGCCAGCCAAGTCAACCACCACAAAATTTGGCACCCACCATGATGTGTGCCGGAGTAACCACAACAGCGGTAAATTGGGTGTCATCACCTGAGAGAAATTCATTTAGAGGAGCTCGATGTGATGCGTATAGGCACTAGCTTACGCGGAGGAGAAGCTTTGAACATCTTTAGTTCTGAAAATTTAAAAATATGGTTACAGTACCTCATATGTGTACCTCTGTCCGCTAATAGCATTCCTCCAACCATCGAAGAAGGTGTGAAGCTTTGCGCGCCCTCTCAGCACGACTGTAGCGTTGCCACCACCGTCGTCACACTAGTTTCTTTCTCCATAACGATTCTGCGATTGAACCGGTCACGACTTGTCATCTACATCTACATCTACATTTATACTCCGCAAGCCACCCAACGGTGTGTGGCGGAGGGCACTTTACGTGCCACTGTCATTACCTCCCTTTCCTGTTCCAGTCGCGTATGGTTCGCGGGAAAAACGACTGTCTGAAAGTCTCCGTGCGTGCTTGAATCTCTCTAATTTTACATTCGTGATCTCCTCGGGAGGTATAAGTAGGGGGAAGCAATATATTCGATGCCTCATCCAGAAACGCACCCTCTCGAAACCTGGCGAGCAAGCTACACCGCGATGCAGAGCGCCTCTCTTGCAGAGTCTGCCACTTGAGTTTGTTAAACATCTCCGTAACGCTATCACGGTCACCAAATAACCCTGTGACGAAACGCGCCGCTCTTCTTTGGATCTTCTCTATCTCCTCCGTCAACCCGATCTGGTACGGATCCCACACTGATGAGCAATACTCAAGTATAGGTCGAACGAGTGTTTTGTAAGCCACCTCCTTTGTTGATGGACTACATTTTATAAGGACTCTCCCAATGAATCTCAACCTGGTACCCGCCTTACCAACAATTAATTTTATATGATCATTCCACTTCAAATCGTTCCGCACGCATACTCCCAGATATTTTACAGAAGTAACTGCTACCAGTGTTTGTTCTGCTATCATATAATCATACAATAAAGGATCCTTCTTTCTATGTATTTGCAATACATTACATTTGTCTATGTTAAGGGTCAGTTGCCACTCCCTGCACCAAGTGCCTATCCGCTGCAGATCTTCCTGCATTTCGCTAAAATTTTCTAATGCTGCAACTTCTCTGTATATTACAGCATCATCCGCGGAAAGCCGCATGGAACTTTTGACACTATCTACTAAGTCATTTATATATATTGTGAAAAGCAATGGTCCCATAACACTCCCCTGTGGCACGCCAGGGGTTACTTTAACGTCTGTAGACGTCTCTCCATTGATAACAACGTGCTGTCTTCTGTTTGCTAAAAACTCTTCAATCCAGCCACACAGCTGGTCTGATATTCCGTAGGCTCTTACTTTGTTTATCAGGCGACAGTGCGGAACTGTATCGAACGCCTTCCGGAAGTCAAGAAAAATAGCATCTACCTGGGAGCCTGTATCTAATATTTTCTGGGTCTCATGAACAAATAAAGCGAGTTGGGTCTCAGACGATCGCTGTTTCCGGAATTCATGTTGATTCATACAGAGTAGATTCTGGGTTTCCAAAAACGACATGATACGCGAGCAAAAAACATATTCTAAAATTCTACAACAGATCGACGTCAGAGATATAAGTCTATAGTTATGCGCATCTGCTCGACGACCCTTCTTGAAGACTGGGACTACCTGTGCTCTTTTCCAATCATTTGGAACCTTCCGTTCCTCTAGAGACTTGCGGTACACGGCTGTTAGAAGGGGGGCAAGTTCTTTCGCGTACTCTGTGTAGAATCGAATTGGTATCCCGTCAGGTCCAGTGGACTTTCCTCTGTTGAGTGATTCCAGTTGCTTTTCTATTCCTTGGACACTTATTTCGATGTCAGCCATTTTTTCGTTTGTGCGAGGATTTAGAGAAGGAACTGCAGTGCGGTCTTCCTCTGTGAAACAGCTTTGGAAAAAGGTGTTTAGTATTTCAGCTTTACGCGTGTCATCCTCTGTTTCAATGCCTTCATCATCCCGGAGTGTCTGGATATGTTGTTTAGAGCCACTTACTGATTTAACGTAAGACCAGATCTTCCTAGGATTTTCTGTCAAGTCGGTACATAGAATTTTACTTTCGAATTCACTGAACGCTTCACGCCTAGCCCTCCTTACGCTAACTTTGACATCGTTTAGCTTCTGTTTGTCTGAGAGGTTTTGGCTGCGTTTAAACTTGGAGTGAAGCTCTCTTTGCTTTCGCAGTAGTTTCCTAACTTTGTTGTTGTACCACGGTGGGTTTTTCCCATCCCTCACAGTTTTACTCGGCACGTACCTGTGTAAAACGCATTTTAAGATTGCCTTGAACTTTTTCCATAAAGACTCAACATTGTCAGTGTCGGAACAGAAATTTTCGTTTTGATCTGTTAGGTAGTCTGAAATCTGCCTTCTATTACTCTTGCTAAACAGATAAACCTTCCTCCCTTTTTTTATATTCGTATTAACTTCCATATTCAGGGATGCTGCAACGGCCTTATGATCACTGATTCCCTGTTCTGCACATACGGAGTCGAAAAGTTCGGGTCTGTTTGTTATCAGTAGGTCCAAGATGTTATCTCCACGAGTCGGTTCTCTGTTTAATTGCTCGAGGTAATTTTCGGATAGTGCACTCAGTATAATGTCAGTCGATGCTCTGACCCTGTCATCCAGAGGATTGCGTGACGAGATGCCATGGGCAAAGGGAATCGGTGTTCATATATAGCAAGTGTATCCATGATACAATCTCGATATTGCTGACTATCCAAGAGCTCTACTCTACCATGCCGCAGTGGTAGACATCTGGCATACCTATGTCGAAGGTGACTGCTCTGAACGTCTTCTGGCCAAATTGTTTGCTCTTTGCACTTCCTGAGGCAACTGCAGACAATTGATAACACTATAAAAGAGTGTCCCATAATTATTACTGCATTTATTTCGCAATTTTCATATTAGTTTTTTGTATGTTAATGTATATATTATATAATTTTATTGGCAGCGATCACGAACTGAAGGTCTGTATACTTATGACAAACTACTGAAAACCAGTACTGTAAAATACTGCAGTAGAGATGCTGGCAAAATCAGAGACCTTGCAATCTGTAGAATCCAAAGAAGAGACTGTTGAGAGTACAGGACTTACATAACTGAGGCGCGAGTGAGAGTTGCAAGCTTGTAGTGGTCGAGAGTGGACTCAATGTGGTTTCGTGTAATTAAGAGCATTGTCGATGTGATATCAAAAGTATGGCAAGGCATTGTAGTTGTTTGATGAGTGAGCACATATATGGGTTACAGTACAAGTTCAATCAAGAAAAGTTGAACGTATAGATTATCGGAAGAAGAATACTGTGTGGCCAAAGTTAATGCGCATTGCTCATTCTACGATAACGACAGAAGCTCAAGAAATGAATAAATTTGGGCCATGGCCGGAAATTGAACCTTGGTCTCGTTGCTTACTACGTAGGTGTTGAAAGGTCTCTGCTGGATTCCTTTCATGTTAATTTCTTAAATCTGTTGTCATTTACGGCATAAATTCCTCTTCTAAATTTACTGTGGCGTTTCTGACTATCTGGGAGGAGACTGAGTAGTGGAACGTGTTACTTTTACACATAAACAAGAACGATCTGTCACACTACTACACTTTAAAACACAGTTTATATGTAATTCATGTCACACAGTCTCATACGGAACCTACATCCGCTTTCTTTTATATATTGTATATGATAAGATACTGTCATCCCCCTGCCCTTCTGTGTGAGAGGATGAATGAGCAAATGTATTTCTAGTTGCATGCATGAGGGTAGCAGACAAGCCTGTCTGCTAGTGAACAGTAGGACCAACGTCGGAACAGGTAGCTACGCTTTCTAAAAGCAGAGAGGTTTCTATCCTTAGTATGGTCCTGTCCGTCCCTTGTCATGTTGGTATAGGAAGCTGCCCCTCTGGCCACTTCCGTTTGTATTTGAGAGCCACCCTCAGGAAGGGACCACGGCAGTCGGTCCGTGGCGAGCGTCTGAGGTGGTAACATCTCCGGCTAAGCGCGTGTCTGCTAAGTCTGTAGGACATAAGTTCAGCCTAACTGAAAATTTAATCACCTTTATTTCAGGTTTAGCTCTAAAATATCTAATGTTATCTTAAATTGCAACGCAGTGTAATTCGAGTGTGAAGTTCAGAATATATTCCGGTAGTTGCTTTGTCACTACTTTGTGAGTAAAGTGGAACCACGTGTTGATGAGTAACTCTAACTAGCATCATCAATCTTCAATGCGAATGTGCGTGAGATTATAATGTCTCGTCTTGACAATATTTTTCAATATAGCAACTTTTCTTTATGTTCAACCCACGTGGGGTGTACTTTGTGAGACCAGTACCACGTGCTTATACAATTGTTTGACCCATCAGGTTAATAGTAAGACGATAGTAACCAGTTCGAGGTTTTTTTCTTTTGTAAATTGCTTTTCGATCTAATTTATTTTAATTATCAAAATTATTTTGGAGTTACACGCTTTGTGTAAACCAAGTTGACCACGTGAAGCATGTGGTGTAATCATCAAAGTAGCCCTCAGCTATTATTTTCGGGAAGATTTCACAGAGAGTTAGGATGAATTTAGTATACCAGTGTGTGGTAATTACATGACGTACAGGATTGTGCTACGAAAGTAACGTCTTTGGGTGAAAATTGAATCGGTTGGTTGTGGTTAATTTCCTCTTGCATATGTTTCAACGTTCTTCGTGTGTTATTTTATGAATGCAGTGTTGTATGCAGTCTCCCAATCTTGGCTCCATATTTGATGTGTTCCGTAAGATTACAAACTCACATTTTCACAATCCTAAATAAGGCACCAGCTTAGTTACGACTCAAGTTTAATATGCTGAAATTTCAATGATCAATGTTAAAATAAATTTCCAAATATAAACTGCTTTATTTCTTTTTATTTAAATTCTCTTTTATATATATATATCACCGGTTGTCGTATGACTATTAAAAGATTATAATTAATGTTAGTCTGGTTGGGAATTTGGTAAGCTAGACTGGATACCTGGTGAAACAGTTGCGCAGTAATGCAAGGTTAACTTCCTCAGATAGCTCACAGCTTTCAACCCGCTTTTATTGTCTATCAGCACCGCTTTCATAGCAAATTAAAGCGACAACGTTACAGTGTGTTAGCCATAACACCACTGCAGCGGACCAGCTAACGCAGCTGTATGGACTGCCCTCCCTGACACAAACTTCAACGCTTGTATTGAGCTTATTTTCCCTTCCTTAGATCGTCACTATTGCTGAGGTTCTCCGGTATTGGAATGCCACTCCAGAGTCGGATGTAATGGGAAAATCCTACCTGTATCTCAGGCGTAGGTGATCTAATTAAATACTCCTTGAGTCGCTTAAGTTAGGGAGGACATTGGACTAGTGTAGACTATGCATCTGTATTAGCTATTCTGCTGTGGTGGTGTAATGGCTAACACACTTGCCTAGTGAGCAAGGAGACCCAGGTTCAAGTCTTGACCATGGTACAAAATTTAATCCCTTTCTTGAGCTTCTGTTATTATCGTGGATAAAGGTGAGACTCAAATGTATCAAGGAAAATTTAATTATGTCAGAATTGCTAGTTATTGAATGAAGAGCCTGTTTATAGACAAATAATGCACTACACAGCACCATCTGCAACTCAGCACAAGGTAAGTCCGTGCCATTTAGCTGTGCAATACCGTAAAAAACTTGCCAGTGTGATAATGCAATATTTTTGAACATTATAATGCTTTCTGGTAAACTGCAAATAGCACTCAGAGTTAATGATTTTCTCAAGTCATCAACAGTCAGTAGGACCCTTTCCTATCAACATTCTTACTGAGTGAAACACTGTAAAAAAGACGTATTATTTGATTTAAAAGAACTTAAATTCACTTGCAGTTAATATTTAGATTTGGTTAATTCACGAAACCAGAAGCAGCAATAATTAACTAAAGTTCATATTTCATTATTGTACATTAACTCCATTCTGTTATTACAATTTAGTTAATACACTAAATTGACTGACTTGAAAACAAAGTTTGTTTGTAATTACTGTTGTACAGTCTACTTAGTAGCCTGATAAAGATCAGTGATAATCTTGTTGGCATTCTTTTGGTCAAAGTCATTCTTCGGAATTGGTTCCTTGTCTGTGAAATACAGAACATCGGATTATACTTGTCATTAATATACTGAAGGGTATGGGTGGGCTATAGATTTGCTTGTTCATTTGAATTTCTTCACGCAGCTAAGACCGGATTTTTTGTGTGTTCTTTTTATGGGTTTTGCACTGGTTCAAAATAACATTTACATTGCTGAGAATCGCCATATGGCCTAAAAATGACACTTCGTGGATCAGTGAACGTGCTGAAAATGTGTTCCATTCCTCATTTGCTTCCAGCCATCTGGGGAACATAACCAGCGAAACTACATCCAGATGTAAAATTTGAAATAGGTGAGATGAATCGGAGACAGATTTCTACGATGGGTTTTGTGAAGGTGCAATGTGTGTTTAGTTAAATTTAGTTATGTCCTCTTGTGTAGATCATTTTCACGATTATTTTATCGATATGATGTGGAACAAGTCAGATTACAAGATATATATACACACGTGAATAGTGCTAATAGTAATATTACTGAAATTTTAAGTTATACACATGCAACTACATTTAGGGGTACATTTTTTTATCTGTTCTGAAACAGAAGCTCGTTTATTGAATAGAAGGAGTTGTCCAAAAGAAATTATTTTAAGCTAGGTTTAAAACTTGACCTGCTACCTGCCAGACACTTTATGTCGTTAGGCAAATGATCAAAGACTGGTGTTGCTGAATAATGTACTCTTTTTTGAGCAACTGACAGCTTTAATAACGGACAGGAAAGGTCATTCTTTCCTCTAGTGTTGTACGTACGAACATCACTGTTCTTCGCGAATTGAGATGGATTATTTATAACGAATTTCATTAGCGAATATATGTACTGTGATGGTGCAGTTAAAATACCTAACGCCTACATGGCGTCCTTGGGTGAACACCACTAATTATTATCACTGCTCTCTTTTGTGCAATCAGTACTTTATGTTTAAGTGGTGAGTTACCCCAGAAAACCCTGAACCCTGTGGGACTCCCTTTGTGATAACTCCCCATTCACTAGAATTTACCACCCTCCCAACATTATTTGTGTTATTCAGCACAACGTTTTGCTTTCTGTTCGTTCAGTATGACTCAAACCAGCTGTGTGTATAGCCTTCAATTCCATAAAACCTGAGTTTTTCTAAGAATGTGACATGAGCCACACAGTCAAATGCCTTGAAAAGATCACAAAAAATACCAGCTGGCGATAATTTGTTATTTAGGGCTTGTACCATTTTATGGGTAAATGTGTAGTTAGCGTTCTCAGTCGAGTAACCCTTCTGGAATCCGAACTGTGACACATATATCACTAAGGACTCCACTTATTAAACTAAAACAACACTTCAAAATTATGTTAAATACTCCATCAACATTACATGAGCTTTTGTTTTTCAGTATATTTATAATTCCCTTAATTCCAGTGGGGTATGTTGGTGCTATTTCTAAAGGCCTAAAGTCCTGGGGAATGACATTTTTAACATATTTTTTTTGCTTCTTTAACTGAACCCTTTAACCCTATTTTTGCTGCTACATTCAGAAAGTGATTGTTAAAAATACTTGCAACTTATGAATTGTCACTCACAACATCATCATTTAGCTTTATTGCTATGGTATGCTGTGCGCTGTGAGGCTGCCCTATCTCCCTTTTGACAGTATTCCATATAGTTTTAATCTTGCTATCCGCATTATTAATTTCTGTCAGAACACATAAGCTTCTCGACTTCTTAATGTCTTTCCTTAAAATATTACAGTATCTATTGTAGTAAGCAAGTAACGTCGGATCCTGACTTATTCTGGCCTGCCCATATACACTCCTGGAAATGGAAAAAAGAACACATTGACACCGGTGTGTCAGACCCACCATACTTGCTCCAGACACTGCGAGAGGGCTGTACAAGCAATGATCACACGCACGGCACAGCGGACACACCAGGAACCGCGGTGTCGGCCGTCGAATGGCGCTAGCTGCGCAGCATTTGTGCACCGCCACCGTCAGTGTCAGCCAGTTTTCTGTGGCATATGGAGCTCCATCGCAGTCTTTAACACTGGTAGCATGCCGCGACAGCGTGGACGTGAACCGTATGCGCAGTTGATGGACTTTGAGCGAGGGCGTATAGTGGGCATGCGGGAGGCCGGGTGGACGTACCGCCGAATTGCTCAACACGTGGGGCGTGAGGTCTCCACAGTACATCGATGTTGTCGCCAGTGGTCGGCGGAAGGTGCATGTGCCCGTCAACCTGGGACCGGACCGCAGCGACGCACGGATGCACGCCAAGACCGTAGGATCCTACGCAGTGCCGTAGGGGACCGCACCGCCACTTCCCAGCAAATTAGGGACACTGTTGCTCCTGGGGTATCGGCGAGGACCATTCGCAACCGTCTCCATGAAGCTGGGCTACGGTCCCGCACACCGTTAGGCCGTCTTCCGCTCACGGCCCAACATCGTGCAGCCCGCCTCCAGTGGTGTCGCGACAGGCGTGAATGGAGGGACGAATGGAGACGTGTCGTCTTCAGCGATGAGAGTCGCTTCTGCCTTGGTGCCAATGATGGTCGTATGCATGTTTGGCGCCGTGCAGGTGAGCGCCACAATCAGGACTGCATATGACCGAGGCACACAGGGCCAACACCCGGCATCATGGTGTGGGGAGCGATCTCCTACACTGGCCGTACACCACTGGTGATCGTCGAGGGGACACTGAATAGTGCACGGTACATCCAAACCGTCATCGAACCCATCGTTCTACCATTCCTAGACCGGCAAGGGAACTTGCTGTTCCAACAGGACAATGCACGTCCGCATGTATCCCGTGCCACCCAACGTGCTCTAGAAGGTGTAAGTCAACTACCCTGGCCAGCAAGATCTCCGGATCTGTCCCCCATTGAGCATGTTTGGGACTGGATGAAGCGTCGTCTCACGCGGTCTGCACGTCCAGCACGAACGCTGGTCCAACTGAGGCGCCAGGTGGAAATGGCATGGCAAGCCATTCCACAGGACTACATCCAGCATCTCTACGATCGTCTCCATGGGAGAATAGCAGCCTGCATTGCTGCAAAAGGTGGATATACACTGTACTAGTGCCGACATTGTGCATGCTCTGTTGCCTGTGTCTATGTGCCTGTGGTTCTGTCAGTGTGATCATGTGATGTATCTGACCCCAGGAATGTGTCAATAAAGTTTCCCCTTACTGGGACAATGAATTCACGGTGTTCTTATTTCAATTTCCAGGAGTGTATTTCCCTCTTCCTCTTACACGCTATCTAAATTCCCTTAGTAATCCATGGCTTACTTGACTTTGTAACGGTTTTTTTGGATAACGTTTCGGGAAAGCAACTCTCTAATATTGAGATAAATCTGCGGTGGAATAAATTGAATTTGGCATAAGCATCATGTTCTGTGTATACTTCATCCCATTCTACCTCTTCTAGGCTGCATCCTGTTCGCATTAATAAGCCTCCCTGCCTTGTATGAACCTACCTGAATCCTTTAAGGTGCTATATGTGTTATTTCCATTAACTGTGCATCATGATCAGATAGCCCATTAACAACTGGGTACACAGTTTTTCTGCCTGAGCACTGTCTATGAAAATGTTGTCGATAAGTGACCTACTATCCTGCTGCACACTAGTTGGAAAATTTACAACAGACACTAGATTGAAACAACAAATCAAAATTTCTATCTCATTTTTCCTAACCGTAACTTTTAAGAAATATACATTAAAATCACCACAAACCACTAACTGCTTCTTTTTGTCTCACAGGTTGCCAAAGGTGTCTAAACTAAACTGCATGCAATTCTCGGATATTGCTCCATCGTTTGAAGTCCTTATTAAGCAAGCAAATCCACCGGGAACTTATTTGGGAATCTCTGGAATAAAGGTGACTTTAGGTTACATTTAGAGAATCAATATTCTAAAAAGACTGTGCGATCATTCTGCTACCCTCATTGTACACACTTGGAGATCATAGGAACAAGATAAGAGAGAATAGGCTCATAGAGAGGCATATCAAATAATTTTTCTCTCGCTCGGTACACAAATGAAACAGGACTTAAAATCACTGAAAACGGTACAAGTACCCTCTGCCACAGACTGTGCAATGGTTGGCGGAATATGTACGCGGATGTAGATGTAGGTTGCTGTAGCAGGACATTGGAAACTTTACCAAAGAGCTCTCTGTTCACGAGGAAAACACAAACACTACTCAGAGGTTACAGGTTTAATGTAGTGATTTTCGTTGTACGAGAAACTGCAAGGAGTGTTACTATTATCTCAGTACTCCGAGAAACAAAATAATGTTGACATCTTGGGTTGTCGGGTGTTCTGCCGGATATCAGCGTCGTACTTGCACGATATTTCGGTCACGTAGCTCGTGACCTTCATCAGGTGCGACCTGAGACTGCTCCTCTAGTGCTGCTCTCATCTATTACTTTCCCCTCTTTGGGGAAGTGTGAGGGGGAGTTTGTAGCCTTTCGGCTTTTACTCCCCTGTGTAATTGTGTGTGTGATTATTTCTGTACTTTTTGGTGTCTGAGAGATGTGATGATTGTTCTGTGTGTGTCTGGTACTTGCCTGAGGTTTGGCGAGATAGTTGTGGTAATTTGGGTAGGAGCAGGATTTGGGAATGGATATTGGGATTTTCTCTTCAACTTAGTCCATCTCCATGTCTCTGGTTCTTCTGTTTGTGTAGTGTTGCAGCTGGCCCCGTTGCTCCTTTAAAAGTCCTTGTTAAAGGAGCAACGGGGCCAGCTGCAACACTACACAAACAGCAGAACCAGAGACATGGAGATGGAAAACGAGCCCCTGACGGACTGCCAGGCGCACCAGACGGAAGATGGAACACCCAGAAGTGGGACTGGTGGGCGCGGACCGCAGAGGGAACATCCAGAGCCGCAGTGGACGAAAAACGGAGCGGCAACGCTCCAACAGGTCGTGGTGAGCGGGTGCGGACCGCAGGGGGAACGCTTGGTACCCCAGACCGTAGATGAAACCCCCAGGAGCGGGTTTGGTGGGCGCGGACCTCAGAGGGAACACCTAGAACCGCAGCGGACGGAAAACGGAGCAGCAACGCTCCAGCAGGTCGCAGGGAATGGGCGCGGACCACAGAGGAAGCGCCTGCAGCCGTTGGTGGAGGGGGAAGGCCATAGGCATAAATACTGGACCAGATCCACTCGAGGAGCAGTCTCAGGTCGCACCTGATGAAGGCCACGAGCTACGTGACCGAAATATCGTGCAAGTACGACGCTGATATCCGGCAGAACACCCGACAACCCAAGATGTCATTAGATCGCCGGGAAAGCCTGAAGAGTTACAAAATAATGTTGCATTGGATTGCATAACATGATAACATTCTTGGAATCTTCAATGTAAACTACACTCCTGGAAATTGAAATAAGAACACCGTGAATTCATTGTCCCAGGAAGGGGAAACTTTATTGACACATTCCTGGGGTCAGATACATCACATGATCACACTGACAGAACCACAGGCACATAGACACAGGCAACAGAGCATGCACAATGTCGGCACTATTACAGTGTATATCCACCTTTCGCAGCAATGCAGGCTGCTATTCTACCATGGAGACGATCGTAGAGATGCTGGATGTAGTCCTGTGGAACGGCTTGCCATGCCATTTCCACCTGGCGCCTCAGTTGGACCAGCGTTCGTGCTGGACGTGCAGACCGCGTGAGACGACGCTTCATCCAGTCCCAAACATGCTCAATGGGGGACAGATCCGGAGATCTTGCTGGCCAGGGTAGTTGACTTACACCTTCTACAGCACGTTGGGTGGCACGGGATACATGCGGACGTGCATTGTCCTGTTGGAACAGCAAGTTCCCTTGCCGGTCTAGGAATGGTAGAACGATGGGTTCGATGACGGTTTGGATGTACCGTGCACTATTCAGTGTCCCCTCGACGATCAGCAGTGGTGTACGGCCAGTGTAGGAGATCGCTCCCCACACCATGATGCCGGGTGTTGGCCCTGTGTGCCTCGGTCGTATGCAGTCCTGATTGTGGCGCTCACCTGCACGGCGCCAAACACGCATACGACCATCATTGGCACCAAGGCAGAAGCGACTCTCATCGCTGAAGACGACACGTCTCCATTCGTCCCTCCATTCACGCCTGTCACGACACCACTGGAGGCGGGCTGCACGATGTTGGGGCGTGAGCGGAAGACGGCCTAACGGTGTGCGGGACCGTAGCCCAGCTTCATGGAGACGGTTGCGAATGGTCCTCGCCGATACCCCAGGAGCAACAGTGTCCCTAATTTGCTGGGAAGTGGCGGTGCGGTCCCCTACAGCACTGCGTAGGATCCTACGGTCTTGGCGTGCATCCGTGCGTCGCTGCGGTCCGGTCCCAGGTCGACGGGCACGTGCACCTTCCGCCGACCACTGGCGACAACATCGATGTACTGTGGAGACCTCACGCCCCACGTGTTGAGCAATTCGGCGGTACGTCCACCCGGCCTCCCGCATGCCCACTATACGCCCTTGCTCAAAGTCCGTCAACTGCACATACGGTTCACGTCCACGCTGTCGCGGCATGCTACCAGTGTTAAAGACTGCGATGGAGCTCCGTATGCCACGGCATGTCACGGCAAACTGGCTGACACTGACGGCGGCGGTGCACAAATGCTGCGCAGCTAGCGTCATTCGACGGCCAACACCGCGGTTCCTGGTGTGTCCGCTGTGTCGTGCTTGTGATCATTGCTTGTACAGCCCTCTCGCAGTGTCCGGAGCAAGTATGGTGGGTCTGACACACCGGTGTCAATGTGTTCTTTTTCCCATTTCCAGGAGTGTATTTTATGATGATGGAGTTTACTGTCTACGTTGCCAAAGCATTAGAATTTTGCCGTTATTGGCCTCTTGTCTGTGAGGAACTTCAATGAAATTCTTACTTAAATCTTTATGTGTATGTCAAATGTCACGTTACGGTGTATTGCGATAGACAATACGTGTGACAGTGGTGTCATTTTTTACCTTCCCCGTTCAATTTGTGACTGGCGTGAGAGAAGACTGTCTGTGAAGCCCTGCATGATACTGGGTGGTTATAACTAAACTGGCGGTGTTCCGAGTGGTGCAGTGTGGGCTGTATACATCACAGGACGCTGGAACATCGTATGTACGTTCATTAATCGGTGCACTAGTGGGTTATGCTGAAAAAATAATAGTTCCAGTTTCTGCCACCAGTTGAAAATATGGCGCTGTAAGAAGTCAGAATGCGATGCGGGTGCAGGAGAAAGAGAGGAACGATCAAACACATTATAACGGTGGTTCTGTCACGTTTATTAGGATTTGGTCACAAATTGCATGTGTTCAGTATGCATCGTCGACGGTTTCTCACAGCAAATCCATTGTAATCAGAGCGATATGTCAAAGTATGCTATCTTCAAGATCAGGAAGAGTGCAGGTACATCCCTGATAAGACACGATCTTTCATATATCCCCGCAGGCAGAAGCCACATGCCTTTAGGTCGCAGGGTCTGGAAGGTCACACATATTGAAATAGCCTAGAGGTGATGCAGTGATTACCGTAGGTTTCTCAAAACAAATCTTTCGCCTGACTAGGGACATGTGGTGTCACGCCATCTTGCATGAAAATAGTAGTGTGGGCTTGTAAAGCTAGAATCACGTGTTGAAGGAAGATGTCCTTACAGATGTTGCTGTACACTTAACAAAAAAAATGGTTCAAATGGCTCTGAGCACTATGGGACCTAACTTCTGAGGTCATCAGTCTCCTAGAACTTAGAACTACTTAAACCTAACTAACCTAAGGACACCACACACATCCATGCCCGAGGCAGGATTCGAACCTGCGACCGCAGCGGTCGCGCGGTTCCGGACTGTAGCGCCTAGAACCGCTCTTTTTTTTTTAATCTCTTTTTTTAGTTCGTGTTAGTTCGTTGTATCTGCCTCTGGCGGACGTCGCAAGACACCCGTTTTAGTTCTTCATTGATCCATTAACTCAGTTTTTTTTATTACAGAGGACAGCTAACCCTCTGACCGAACACGCTGAGCTACCGTGCCGGCATAACCGCTCGGCCACTCCGGCCAGCTACACTTAACAGGTCCACAGGGTGTCACCTCCTCGAAGAAAAACGGACAGAGAATGAAGGAGCTTGTGAAATCACATCTATCATTCACATAAGCTGACTGCACGACTTGTGTCGAGCAGAACCCCATATACAGGGTGTTACAAAAAGGTACGGCCAAACTTTCAGGAAACATTCCTCACACACAAATAAAGAGAACATGTTATGTGGACATGTGTCCGGAGACGTTTAATTTCCATGTTAGAGCTCATTTTAGTTTCGTCAGTATGTACTGTACTTCCTCGATTCACCGCCAGTTGGCCCAATTGAAGGAAGGTAATGTTGACTTCGGTGCTTGTGTTGACATGCGACTCATTGCTCTACAGTACTAGCATCAAGCACTTCAATACGTAGCATCAACAGGTTAGTGTTCATCACGAACGTGGTTTTGCAGTCAGTGCAATGTTTACAAATGCGGAACTGGCAGATGCCCATTTGATGTATGGATTAGCACGGGGCAATAGCCGTGGCGCGGTACGTTTGCATCGAGACAGATTTCCAGAACGAAGGTGTCCCGACAGGACGACGTTCGAAGCAATTGATCGGCGTCTTAGGGAGCACGGAACATTCCAGCCTATGACTCGCGATTGGGGAAGACCTAGAACGACGAGGACACCTGCAATGGACGAGGCAATTCTTCGTGCAGTTGACGATAACACTAATGTCAGCGTCAGAGAGCCGGCCGAAGTGGCCGTGCGGTTAAAGGCGCTGCAGTCTGGAACCGCAAGACCGCTACGGTCGCAGGTTCGAATCCTGCCTCGGGCATGGATGTTTGTGATGTCCTTAGGTTAGTTAGGTTTAACTAGTTCTAAAGTTCTAGGGGACTAATGACCTCAGCAGTTGAGTCCCATAGTGCTCAGAGCCATCAGCGTCAGAGAAGTTGCTGCTGTACAAGGTAACGTTGACCACGTCACTGTATGGAGAGTGCTACGGGAGAACCACTTGTTTCCGTACCATGTACAGCGTGTGCAGGCACTATCAGCAGCTGAATGGCCTCCACGGGTACACTTCTGCGAATTGTTCATCCACCAATGTGTCAATCCTCATTTCAGTGCAAATGTTCTCTTTACGGATGAGGCTTCATTCCAACGTGATCAAATTGTAAATTTTCACAATCAACATGTGTGGGCTGATGAGAATCCGCATGTAATTGTGCAATCACGTCATCAACATAGATTTTCTGTGAACGTTTGGGCAGGCATTGTTGGTGATGTCTTGATTGGGCCCCATGTTCTTCCACCTACGCTCAATGGAGCACGTTATCATGATTTCATACTGGATAATCTACTTGTGCTGTTAGAACATGTGCCTTTACAAGTACGACACAACATGTGGTTCATGCACGATGGAGCTCCTGCACATTTCAGTCGAAGTGTTCGTACGCTTCTCAACAACAGATTCGGTGACCGATGGATTGGTAGAGGTGGACCAATTCCACGGCCTCCACGCTCTCCTGACCTCAACCCTGTTGACTTTCATTTATGGGGGCATTTGGAAGCTCTTGTCTACGCAACCTCGGTACCAAATGTAGAGACTGTTCGTGCTCGTATTGTGGACGGCTGTGATACAATACGCCATTCTGCAGGGCTTCATCAGCGCATCAGGGATTCCATGCGAGGGAGGGTGGATGCGTGTATCTACGCTAACGGAGGACATTTTGAACCTTTCCTGTAACAAAGTGTTTGAAGTCACGCTGGTACGTTCTGTTGCTGTGTGTTTCCATTCCATGATTAATGTGATTTGAAGAGAAGTAATAAAATGAGCTCTAACATGGAAAGTAAGCGTTTCCGGACACATGTCCACATAGCGTATTTTCTTTCTTTGTGTGTGAGGAATGTTTCCTGAAAGTTTGACGGTACCTTTTTGTAACACCCTGTATAATAGTTCTATGCATTCACGGCACCGCGCGGATTAAAATGTACCTCTTCTGTGGACATGTGCCCCGACCACAAATCATTCATTTCCATGTGTGCCAAGAAACGAAGTCGTGGTGTTGTAGACTGTTTTGGGGCCTCACCGGTGCACGTTCTCAATCTTGTAGGGACTCCAGCGTAAAATCCGCAGCAAAATCTTTGGACCGTTGACCAGGGGTGAGAGAATTCATTTGACGCAGCTCAAGCACTAGCTCCTGAATTTGAGGCATGTCCTGTGCGGTCGGCTATAGCCATAGCAATTTCAACAACTGCCATAAGAATTTGCCGCCTCCGTCTCCCTGGTGCACCACCTGATTCACCAACTTCTTCAAATTCCCTGACCATATTAGCCCATCTACTGACGAGGGGCCCCTCCGCAGTTGTTTTTGTTGGCGATATTCCCGCGATGCAGCGCTACTGTTGCTGCCGTTCTAACAAAACACCTTTACCAGGAGTGCAAGTTCTTTCTTCTCAACGGCCACTGCGTTTAGTATAGAAATCTTCATTCTTCTTAATCCTTTACACCAACAGTCACTTCAGAAAAGAAATCAGGATGCGTCGCCAAGCAATAAAAAGTGTACTGACATCAAAACACGAAACAGTTCACATTCTGACTTCTTACAGCGCCATTTTTCATCTGTTGACAGAACTTTCTTCTCAACGGCCACTGCGTTTAGTATGGAAATCTTCATTCTTCTTAATCCTTTACACCAACAGTCACTTCAGAAAAGAAATCAGGATGCGTCGCCAAGCAATAAAAAGTGTACTGACATCAAAACACGAAACAGTTCACATTCTGACTTCTTACAGCGCCATTTTTCATCTGTTGACAGAACTTTCTTCTCAACGGCCACTGCGTTTAGTATGGAAATCTTCATTCTTCTTAATCCTTTACACCAACAGTCACTTCAGAAAAGAAATCAGGATGCGTCGCCAAGCAATAAAAAGTGTACTGACATCAAAACATGAAACAGTTCACATTCTGACTGCTTACAGCGCCATTTTTCATCTGTTGACAGAAACTGGAACTATTATTTTTGCAGCACACTCCGCGAGCGCAGTGATCAATAAGCATACCTCCGATGTTTATCCATCCTTCATTGTATACAGCCCACACGGCAGCACACGGAACACCGTCAGTTTAATTATAACGACCTGGTACTTGAGAAGAGGTAGTATGCTATTGGACTCTTCTTAGAACTTTCTCTTTTGAAAATAAATCTCTCTGTGATGCACAAAACCTCTCTTGTAGCGTCTGGAGATTGATGCCAGAACGCACTCCATAAACGAACCTGTGACGAAATGTTCAGTTCTTAGAATGAGATTTTCACTCTGCAGCGGAGTGTGCGCTGATATGAAACTTCCTGGCAGATTAAAACTGTGTGCCCGACCGAGACTCGAACTCGGGACCTTTGCCTTTCGCGGGCAAGCGCTCTACCATCTGAGCTACCGAAGCACGACTCACGACCGGTACTCACAGCTTTACTTCTGCCAGTACCTCGTCTCCTACCTTCCAAACTTTACAGAAGCTCTCCTGGTAACCTTGCAGAACTAGCACTCCGCTGAAGAGTGAAAATCTCATTCTGGAAACATGCCCCAGGCTGTGGCTAAGCCATGTCTCCGCAGTATCCTTTCTTTCAGGAGTGCTAGTTCTGCAAGGTTCGCAGGAGAGCTTCTGTAAAGTTTGGAAGGTAGGAGACGAGATACTGGCAGAAGTAAAGCTGTGAGGACCGGTCGTGAGTCGTGCTTCGGTAGCTCAGATGGTAGAGCACTTGCCCGCGAAAGGCAAGGGTCCCGAGTTCGAGTCTCGGTCGGGCACACAGTTTTAATCTGCCAGGAAGTTTCATATCAGCGCACACTCCGCTGCAGAGTGAAAATCTCATTCTGGAAACGCCCCCCAGGCTGTGGCTAAGCCATGTCTCCGCAATATCCTTTCTTTCAGGAGTGCTAGTTCTGCAAGTTTCGCAGGAGAGCTTCTGTAAAGTTTGGAAGGTAGGAGACGAGGTACTGGCAGAAGTAAAGCTGTGAGGACGGGGCGTGAGTCGTGCTTCGGTAGCTCAGATGGTAGAGCACTTGCCCACGAAAGGCAAAGGTCCCGAGTTCGAGTCTCGGTCGGGCACACAGTTTTAATCTGGCAGGAAGTTTCTGTTCAGTTCTTCTTTGGATCTTCTCCACCTCAGCTGTTAGTCCTGCCTCGTAATGGCCCCCACCTGACGACAAATACCCGAGAATGACTCAGCGAGTGTTTTGAAAGCCCCATCTTGCGTGGATGAATTACGTTTTCTTAGCGTTTTGCGAATAAATCTCAGCCTGGTGTCTGTGTTTACTACAGTTAGTTTTATATGGTCGTACCACTTTAAACTCTCTCAGGAAACATACTCGAAGGCTGTTGGATTTTCCCTTGACTTATCGCTAATCTTGCAACTAAACCATGCCTGATCATTCTGCCCATTTCTGAACCAAGGAAAAAAAAAAGGAGACAGAGAGGGCGGCAGACGAGGAGAGAGAGAGAGAGAGAGAGAGAGAGAGAGAGAAAGAGAGAGTGAGAGAAAGAGGATGCTTGCGCCATGCAAGGTTATTACTCTGTTTTGTGATAGGACACACTCTGGTTTATAAATATTTGGCGTTATTTGCCGCTTAGTGCAATGAGCGAGGTGGATCAGTGCTTAACACACTGGATTCGCATTTGGAGGACGACGGTTCACACCCGCGTCTGGCCATTCTGATTTATGTTTTCCGTGGTTTCCCTAATTCGGTACGGGTAAATGCTGGGATAGCTCCTTTGAAAGAATATGACTGCCTTCCCTGCCCATCCTTCCCTAAACCGAGGGGAACGGTGACCTCGCTATTTCGTCCTTTCCCTCAAATAAACCAACCAACCAATCGCTTAGTGTGATTTCTGACTTCCATGTCTGTCTCTGGAGAAGGTTCTCCTCCATGGGAACCCAGGGGAACGATGACCTCACCGTTTCGTCCTCTCCTTCAAATCAACCAACCAACCAACCAATCGCTTACTGTGATTTATGACTTCCATGTCCGTCTCTGGAAAAGGTCCTTCTACACGGGAACACTTGGTCGTCTAATGGAGCAGTGTTTACCACATAGTAGCAGTCATGTAGACGAATACGGTCAACAGGGTAAAATTTGTTACCCGAGGCTCGAAAAAAGAACTCCAATCTTATCAGTGATGTGAAAATAGAGCCAGTACTCCGAATCAAGCCGGCCGCGGTGGTCTCGCGGTTCTAGGCGCGCAGTCCGGAACCGCGCGACTGCTACGGTCGCAGGTTCGAATCCTGCCTCGGGCATGGATGTGTGTGATATCCTTAGGTTAGTTAGGTTTAAGTAGTTCTATGTTCTAGGGGACTGATGACCACAGCTGTTAAGTCCCATAGTGCTCAGAGCCATTTGAAGCATTTGAACTCCGATTCAAACGACGTCACTGCCGACAAGACACAAAACTCTGAACTGCATTTTTCTCCTGTGGATAATTTCTGTGGACAATGCACTCCATAAATTAGTGATAATGCTGATACATGGTGAAACAACGCTCTGGTGGGCGGTTTGCGGGTTTTAATCACCTCGGGCTATGACCATGCGGTGCATTTGACCTGCGGTCGTCGCACGGTGGCGCTGGCAGCAGTCCACATATGCAGGGGTGTCTTGGTGCATGTCAGAGTAGGGAACAGCGATAAGTGTGCAGACGTTTTCAGACTGTGTGTTGCAAATGGCGCAAAGAACACATATTGATGACATTATGAGAGGTAGAACACTAGGGCGACTGGAGGCTGGTCAAACACAGCAGGTCGTAGCACGGGCCCTCCGTGTGCCACAGAGTGTGATCTCAAGATTATGGCAACGATTCCAGCATATAGCATACGTGTCCAGGCGCTACAGTACGGGACGTCCACAGTGTACAATATCACAAGAAGACCGATATCTCACCAATAGTGCCCTCAGACGGCCACGGAGTACTGCAGGTAGCCTTGCTCGGGATCTTACCGCAGCCACTGGAACAGTTGTCTGCATACACACAGACGACTGAACAGACAAGTTTCATTCGTCCGGAGACCTGCAAGGTGCATTCCACTGACCCCTGGTCACAGGAAAGCCCGTAAACCTGTTGTCAAGAACACCGTACGTGGTCTTTGGAACAGTGGTCCCAGGTTATGTTCAAGGACGAGCCCCGGTATAGTCTGAACAGTGATTCTCGCCGGGTTTTCATCTGTCGTGAACCAGGAACCAGATACCAACGCCTTAATGTCCTTGAAAGGGATCTGTATGGAGGTCGTGGTTTGATGGTGTGGGACGGGATTATGTGTGGCGCACGATACCCCTGCATGTCTTTGACAGAGGAACTGTAACAGGTCAGGTGTATCGGGACGTAATTTTGTACCAGTATGTCCGCCTTTTCAGAGGTGCAGTGGGCCCCACCTTCCTTCTGATGGATGATAACGCACGGCCCCACCGAGCTGCCATCGTGGAGGAGTTCCTTGAAACAGAAGATATCACGCGAATGGAGTGGCCTGCCTGTTCTCCAGACCTAAACCCCATCGAGCACGTCTGGGATGCTCTCGCTCGACGTATCGCTGCACGTCTTCAAACCCCTACGACGCTTCAGGAGCTGCGACAGGCACTGGTGCAACAATGGGAGGATATACCGCGGCAGCTGCTCGACCACCTGATGCAGATCCTGTACGGCCTGTGTACGTGTGCATGGTCATCATGTCCCATATTTGTGTCGGGGTACATGCGCAGGAAAAAGTGGCATTTTGTAGCACATGTGTTTCGGGACGGTTTTCTCAACTTATTACCAATGCCGTCGACTTACAGATCTGTGTCGTGTGTGTTCCCTATGTGCCTGTGCTGTTAGCGCCAGTTTTGTTTGTACTACTTTTGAACCATGAACCATGGACCTTGCCGCTGGTGGGGAGGCTTGCGTGCCTCAGCGATACAGATGGCCGTACCGTAGGTGCAACCACAACGGAGGGGTATCTGTTGAGAGGCCAGACAAACATGTGGTTCCTGAAGAGGGGCAGCAGCCTTTTCAGTAGTTGCAGGGGCAACAGTCTGGATGATTGACTGATCTGGCCTTGTAACATTAACCAAAACGGCCTTGCTGTGCTGGTACTGCGAACGGCTGAAAGCAAGGGGAAACTACAGCCGTAATTTTTCCCGAGGACATGCAGCTCTACTGTATGATTAAATGATGATGACGTCCTCTTGGGTAAAATATTCCGGAGGTAAAATAGTCCCCCATTCGGATCTCCGGGCGGGGACTACTCAGGAGGACGTCGTTATCAGGAGAAAGAAAACTGGCGTCCTACGGATCGGAGCGTGGAATGTCAGATCCCTTAATCGGGCAGGTAGGTTAGAAAATTTAAAAAGGGAAATGGATAGGTTAAAATTAGATATAGTGGGAATTAGTGAAGTACGGTGGCAGGAGGAACAAGACTTTTGGTCAGGTGATTACAGGGTTATAAATACAAAATCAAATAGGGGTAATGCAGGAGTAGGTTTAATAATGAATAAAAAAATAGGAGTGCGGGTTAGCTACTACAAACAGCATAGTGAACGCATTATTGTGGCCAAGATTGACACAAAGCCTATGCTTACTACAGTAGTACAAGTTTATATGCCAACTACCTCTGCAGATGATGAAGAAATAGATGAAATGTATGACGAGATAAAAGAAATTATTCAGGTAGTGAAAGGAGACGAAAATTTAATAGTCATGGGTGACTGGAATTCGTCAGTAGGAAAAGGGAGAGAAGGAAACATAGTAGGTGAATATGGATTGGGGGGAAGGAATGAAAGAGGAAGCCGCCTTGTAGAATTTTGCACAGAGCATAACTTAATCATAGCCAACACTTGGTTCAAGAATCATAAAAGAAGGTTGTATACCTGGAAGAATCCTGGAGATACTAGTAGGTATCAGATAGATTATATAATGGTAAGACAGAGATTTAGGAACCAGGTTTTAAATTGTAAGACATTTCCTGGGGCAGATGTGGATTCTGACCACAATTTATTGGTTATGAACTGCAGATTGAAACTGAAGAAACTGCAAAAAGGTGGGAATTTAGGGAGATGGGACCTGGATAAACTGAAAGAACCAGAGGTTGTACAGAGTTTCAGAGAGAGCATAAGGGAACAATTGACAGGAATGGGGGAAAGAAATACAGTAGAAGAAGAATGGGTAGCTCTGAGGGATGAAGTAGTGAAGGCAGCAGAGGATCAAGTAGGTAAAAAGACGAGGGCTAATAGAAATCCTTGGGTAACAGAAGAAATATTGAATTTAATTGATGAAAGGCGAAAATATAAAAATGCAGTAAATGAAGCAGGCAAAAAGGAATACAGACGTCTCAAAAATGATATCGACAGGAAGTGCAAAATGGCTAAGCAGGGATGGCTAGAGGACAAATGTAAGGATGTAGAGGCTTGTCTCACTAGGGGTAAGATAGATACTGCCTACAGGAAAATTAAAGAGACCTTTGGAGAGAAGAGAACCACTTGTATGAATATCAAGAGCTCAGATGGCAACCCAGTTCTAAGTAAAGAAGGGAAGGCAGAAAGGTGGAAGGAGTATATAGAGGGTTTATACAAGGGCGATGTACTTGAGGACAATATTATGGAAATGGAAGAGGATGTAGATGAAGACGAAATGGGAGATAAGATACTGCGTGAAGAGTTTGACAGAGCACTGAAAGACCTGAGTCGAAACAAGGCCCCGGGAGTAGACAACATTCCATTTGAACTACTGATGGCCTCGGGAGAGCCAGTCATGACAAAACTCTACCATCTGGTGAGCACGATGTATGAGACAGGCGAAATACCCTCAGACTTCAAGAAGAATATAATAATTCCAATCCCAAAGAAAGCAGGTGTTGACAGATGTGAAAATTACCGAACTATCAGTTTAATAAGTCACAGCTGCAAAATACTAACGCGAATTCTTTACAGACGAATGGAAAAACCGGTAGAAGCCGACCTCGGGGAAGATCAGTTTGGATTCCGTAGAAATGTTGGAACACGTGAGGCAATACTGACCTTACGACTTATCTTAGAAGAAAGATTAAGAAAAGGCAAACCTACGTTTCTAGCATTTGTAGACTTAGAGAAAGCTTTTGACAATGTTAACTGGAATACTCTCTTTCAAATTCTGAAGGTGGCAGGGGTAAAATACAGGGAGCGAAAGGCTATTTACAGTTTGTACAGAAACCAAATGGCAGTTATAAGAGTCGAGGGGCATGAAAGGGAAGCAGTGGTTGGGAAAGGAGTGAGACAGGGTTGTAGCCTCTCCCCGATGTTATTCAATCTGTATATTGAGCAAGCAGTAAAGGAAACAAAAGAAAAATTCGGAGTAGGTATTAAAATTCATGGAGAAGAAGTAAAAACTTTGAGGTTCGCCGATGACATTGTAATTCTGTCAGAGACAGCAAAGGACTTGGAAGAGCAGTTGAACGGAATGGACAGTGTCTTGAAAGGAGGATATAAGATGAACATCAACAAAAGCAAAACGAGGATAATGGAATGTAGTCAAATTAAGTCAGGTGATGCTGAGGGAATTAGATTAGGAAATGAGACACTTAAAGTAGTAAAGGAGTTTTGCTATTTATGGAGTAAAATAACCGATGATGGTCGAAGTAGAGAGGATATAAAATGTAGACTGGCAATGGCAAGGAAAGCGTTTCTCAAGAAGAGGAATTTGTTAACATCGAGTATAGATTTAAGTGTCAGGAAGTCGTTTCTGAAAGTATTTGTATGGAGTGTAGCCATGTATGGAAGTGAAACATGGACGATAACTAGTTTGGACAAGAAGAGAATAGAAGCTTTCGAAATGTGGTGCTACAGAAGAATGCTGAAGATAAGGTGGGTAGATCACGTAACTAATGAAGAGGTATTGAATAGGATTGGGGAGAAGAGAAGTTTGTGGCACAACTTGACTAGAAGAAGGGATCGGTTGGTAGGACATGTTTTGAGGCATCGAGGGATCACAAATTTAGCATTGGAGGGCAGTGTGGAGGGTAAAAATCGTAGAGGGAGACCAAGAGATGAATACACTAAGCAGATTCAGAAGGATGTAGGTTGCAGTAGATACTGGGAGATGAAGAAGCTTGCACAGGATAGAGTAGCATGGAGAGCTGCATCAAACCAGTCTCAGGACTGAAGACCACAACAACAACAACTTTTGTGATACCACATTCTCCAATTATCCTTAATTTATGAGCATGTGTGTAGTTAAAAGCAAAGACCTAGTCAGCTGCTGTCTGTCGTTGCGGATAGGTTGTAACAGACGAGTTCCTGAGAGGTTACGAAACGAAAAACAATAAATCCATCCTAGACAGAAAAGCCGATTGGCGCCTAATACGGACATAAATGCTGGGAGGTTACGTTCAAGCCCCTCCATTCCACGTTGTAAATGCCGTAGGTCGCCGAGACCGGCGGCAGTGCTCCGACGGACGCTTTCTCCTCGGCGGGCGCGACCGTAGGCAGGAGGGCGCATTAGCCGCTCGGCGCGGGTGGAGTCCCGCCAGCCCATCGCCGACAACACCATCACACCGGCGCGCTCGCTCCGCGGCGGCGACCTTGCCTGCGGCCCAAATAAATACTCTGCCGCTACGCTGCGCCGGGTTCGGCGGCCGCGGCTGGAGCGCGCACAGCGCTGGGAACCCCTGCGCAGGGTTGCCAACCTGGATGATTAATTCGTCACGAGGCGCGCGGCGCAGCGCGGCTGTTATTATCTTTGGCAGTCGTGACCGGCCGCCGGTGAGCACGTGGGCCCCCTCCTCCCTGCTCGCCATCCCACCACGTGGCCGCAGCACAGCGCAAGAGACGCGGAGTTGGCACCTGACCCCGCGACTCACTGCGCACAGGGCATGGTGTTCTCGCCACCATGTATTCTACACCGTGTTTTTAACGTACTTCCACCTCACTTAAATTACTACCGTCACAGAGTTGCTGCTTTGCCTGACCGCAACTGGCGCTAGCAGCGCGTATCGATATAACCCCTCTTGTAGTATCTTTTCTCGACTGCTATTACTTCCCGGTCGTTGTCGGTCGTAAGGCAGTTCTGGTTGCGAGTTCGGGTCGCTAGTCAGTTGGAACGCGTCTGGAGCGCAGTTCGGACCTGCCAGTTGGGGAGTTGCAATGCGGCACTTGTGCAGTCGGGTTGTAGCAGCATGAGGCCTGCGTCGACATGGCTCGCCCGCCCATTGCCGCCACTCATCACTTGAGCCGGGCCACGGTCTTGGTGGATCGTCGGTCGGTCGTCCTACCGGACGACGCGTTTTGGCTCACCGTGTGTGTGTGTGTGTGTGTGTGTGTGTGTGTCTGTGTCTGTGTGCGCAAGCGCGCATCGATTCCCGATTTGTCTTGGTGTGTGCTTAGTTGTTTAGTTTAAGATGTTGTCGGCATTCTTGGGGAGTCGGTCGGTTACTGCGAACCAGGGAAGTTACCCCCGCGCGCTGCATGCGGCTGGGTCAGCTGGCGGCCCCTACGCATTGTCGAAGCGTGTGTGGAGTAGTGATGGGGAGCTCGTGAATGAGTCGTTCAAATGAACGCTTCACTCCAGTGAAGTGTGAACTAACCATTCAATTTCAATGAAATGGTACTTCAAATTCTTCACTCCACACTTTTTTCTAGTTCACTCACTCTCTTCCCCTCTCCCTCTCCCACTACATCGGCGCTACGTCATTCATCCTCCCATCACTTCAGTCCTCCCTCTACTGCCTGTCGAGGAATCGCGCGGTGTTTGTGGGGAACGATAGATTTACGAGGGTTTGGGTGGTGAGGGGCGAGGGGAATGCAGCGTCAGCTGCTTCCTGCAGTGCTGACATCATTACCCGTGACTATTTGTGCAGTTAAACTTCGCGTCTACGGGTAGCCTACCGTTGGCAGCGCTTGCAGACCAATGAAAATTAAGATACAAACGAAGAGGCTGGCTGTGTGAGCACGCACAGCCAACATGAAAATAAGAGGTTTGTTAATAACACTGAAAGAGGGATTTTACCTGAAATCGTACCAATGACTACAGGTGACAGTTTACGTTTCGAATCTGGAGGGTTATTATTCTCAACAAAAATAAAATGTACAGGGAAACTTCTGAATAATTACTTAACGTAGGTATATAGACTTTATTGAAGCTTTATTGTACGAGCGAGGCGAAGCGAGCGTAGCCGCGGCGAACTGGGCAACTTCGCCAGGCTTCCGTACTTCATGAATGAACTACTTCATTTGAGCGCTTCACGGCAAAGAGTGAAATGAATAGGTGGTAAACGTACTCATTCTATTTTGGATCAAATTTTAAAAGGAACATAAAATTGGACTGCATTTCGTTGGTAGCCCTAGTTTTCTGTCCATGAATACAACAAATAATGTTTCATTTGGCAGATAAAGACTTTTTGGGCGCTTCATGGGAAAATGTCGAGCAAGATTAAATGTAATACCTTCTTTATATGTGACAGGCTTCTCTGTTTATCTTTCCTTTGTCCCCCTCGACCATGCTCTATTTAAGTTAACCCAGACGCTGTAAGAGCGTAAAAGTTTGCGTGCACGTTACTGCATAGTGCGGCCATCTGTTGGTAAAATTATGAAGTATTACGAAGCTTTATTGTACGAGCGAGGCGAAGCGAGCGTAGCCGCGGCGAACTGGGCAACTTCGCCAGGCTTCCGTACTTCATGAATGAACTACTTCATTTGAGCGCTTCACGGCAAAGAGTGAAATGAATGAAGTAGTTCACGGGAATGAACGAGTTCGACCCATCTCTAGTGTGGAGCTGTCCGATCGCTACGAGCTTCGTGGTTCACCGACCCAGGACGTCATAGTTGAGTAGTGGTTTCAACTACCCAAGCCATGTGCATTCTTGTTGTGGTTCCATTCGGTGGTTCTCTGTTGGGGAGGTTTTCCTGTGAGCAACACCGAGTGTTTCTATTGCTGAAATTTAGCCGCCATGCGGTGCAATTAACTATATTGGTTGACTACAATTCGAGTGCGCCAGCGGAATTTTCTGCCTGGTGGCCGTTAGTGCTCCGGTTACCTGCCATGGCCGCTAACGCAACTTCAGGCAGCGTCCTTTCCTCACCTGTTGTCGCTGTCCAACATGGTGTGTAATTTTGACAGCTAATACATATTTCATTGTGGATAATCACGTTCGTTACCTTTTCTGTCTGAGATCTCATGTACTGATTAGTGGCAAGCAAGTCGTTGTGTCGGTCGGTCCGTGGCTGTCCCCTGGTTGGGTTCCGACGTGTCAAGTGTAGTTGGGCACACCTAAGTGAACGAGAGCAGACCGACCTACCTGGAGGCTTCTGAGTGCCGTCTTCTCTATTGTCCTTCTCACCGCTGTTTGTCGGTTTATAATCTAACATAGCCAATAATTTAAAAATTCTAGTTTTTACTAGACTTTATGTATGTTTCGGATTTTGGAAAATCAATTGTGGCCCTTAGAGCCGCTTAAAACCTTAGTCTTGAAATTACCCTTTAAGCAAAAACATTGCGGCCTTCTGCATTAAAAGATTATGGTGATATATTTTAAAAATTTCAAATTTAATTGTGGCCCTCAGCTACTTGTACTGCACCTTGCATATGTTTGTTCTATCTACTTTTGCCTTGAGGCTTTCCAGCCTAGCTGTGATACCGTATGTATTTTAATTATTATATTTGCTATTTTACATTATTTTGTTTACTTTTAAGATTTCTTGTTTGGAGGCCCTCAACCGTCAAATAATTGCCTTTTTGAAACTCGTAGTTCTAAAGGTTCGGCTATGTGCCGTTTTGGTTTAAAAGTGTTATTAAATTATAATAAATTACAATTTTGAGTGAACCTGACTGACACCTTATTTGGCCCTTTCCACAATCCTAATCACCTGTTCTGCCCTCCGGGTTTAGCAGGTGTCACACCTATCTCATGATATATGCAGAATATGTGTGAATGCATCCATATGTCATGCACTGCCATAAAACAAATATCACACAAAGACAACGATCTAACTTTCTAAATGTCAGATACTAGTGATATACATATGCATAACATATAGTATCTGCATATTGTATTTTACGTCATCAATATCAGAAAAGGTGAAGAACATCGTATGTATCCAGTGTTGTACCAAAGATTTAGATACCGATGGAAACTCTATTATACCTAATGATGTGTAAGTAATCCTTTAATCCTGACAAACCAGTCAATAACCAAAACACAAAATCACAAAAATATTTTGGCCTACCCACACACCCTGTATCGAATATGATTAAATATGGCTAGCATATTTGAAGATAATACTTATGTCGTAGAAGAAAAACATGGAATACCTGTATGGCACCAACATATACTTACTACTGGTTACTGTCGCAGAAAGGTGCAATGGAGTTAGATAACAGCCTAAACAAACATCTGTACACCATGTTATCCAGTTGAACATGCAGTCAATAATATAAAAGAATGTCAGCAAGTGGCATTAAGTTTGCAAGGCTAACTAGGGATAGACAGACAGACAGACAATGTTAAGGTGGCTGCCTTGTGCTAAATATACCAACTAGAAGATACACCCAGACCATATATATCAAACCATATCAAAAAGTTGATGATGCTATCATTACTGTTTATGCATACACGCCCGAAGATGGGGTACTGAAGCTTTAAGTCTGGTAGCCATATAATAAATAACATTGTAAGGATGGCTGTAGGTGTTCCATTCTGTTACGTATTAAGTTTTACGTTTTCTAGTTATATTATGCCACAAGTTGGTTGTGGCTCCTCCAGATTCTAGTCTTTTAAGGCAAATAAAGCATTGTACTTCATTGAAACCACACATCGGAAATACTTCCAGACTGGGGACGGTGCCATTCTGTAATGCAACTGATGTCCGACAACTTCTCTGGGAAACAACCATAAAGATCAGATGGGGCGAGTCTTGGACGCTCACATACATGTGTGCCATCTAGTAGGCCACGCCACGTGGTAGCCGGCCGCAGTGACCGAGCGGTTCTAGGCGCTTCAGTCGGAACCGCACGACTGCTACGGTCGCAGGTTCGAATCCTGCCTCGGGCATGGATGTGTGTAATGTCCTTAGGTTAGTTAGGTTTAAGTAGTTCTAAGTTCTACGGGACTGATGACCTCAGAAGTTCAGTCCGATAGGGCTCAGAGCCATTTGAAACAGAGCCACGTGGTAGCATGACTTTATTGTCTCAGCAGTGCTGTATAAGTTCTTATGTCGTGTTTGTTGTTCGTTTCTGTCAGTATTGTTATTAAAGCAGCACTGATCGCTTTTTCCATTTTCTATACTAACGCAATATTTCAAAGCAATGCAGATTTTACGAATAAAAATTACTTGTTCTGTTAAAAAAATAAAAAAATAAACTTTATTTAAAAACGAAAATGTTTAGCACTGGTTCTATGGCTAATCGATGTTTCAGTTTTTAATCGCACATTAGTAAAAAATTAAAATCACCTGCCATAGCCGAAAGATACCGGTTGTTCGGAACTAAAATACCAATATCGGCTTCTCCCATCCCTTATTCCTCACACGTCTGCGGTTAGCACACTGCACTCACATTCGGGAAACGACAATTCAAACCCGTGTCCAGCCATCCAGATTTAAGTTTTCTGCGATTTCGCTCCAGGCAAATGCCGTCAGACATCCCGCTGCAATTTTCATAGCCTTCTTGCAACATGTGATGTATTTCTCGCGACACACGCAAACAGTAAGATGGCGTAATGTTTTGGATTATCAACGAAGAACGAAGGTTATGTTTTTCTGTGTATAAAAGTAGCTGCAAGCCGTCCAACGAACATGCGTACACGACAGACTTCGTAACAACCTAGTACACGCCAAAACTGTATCCACAAAACAACCGCAGTCCCAGTTTCATAACGCTGACGTACGTAAGTTCACGTTTTTGTATTTGTTTACTAGCAGCCGCTCACACAGTTGCGGACGACACGTTGTATGCGGAGAAAAGCGGCAACAGGAAAACACAGAAAATATGCCGCAAACAGCGACGACAATCTTAAAACCATGTTGTACCGTATAGTAAACAAAGTATTATGAAAGTATTTATGGAAAACAGTATTCAAAACCAACAGTACACATGTAATAATGCATTTTTGATAACTATGCTCTTTCTGCATGTTTTAGAATTAAAGAAACCACTGATGATGGCGATATTTATCGCTGAAAATAGTTTGAGGAATAAATAAATAACAAAAATGTTTTGCGTCAAGGAGGACCTACAATTCCTATATTGTTGTTCCTGCTAAAACATAATGAAAATGGACTGCGCCCGATGTCTCTAAGGAGAGTCACCCTGTACAACAGCATCATCCGACAATAGCCTTCAGGATTTCCAACGTTATCCACCCGACCGTTACAAAATATCTTACAGTTTGAGCCTCAAAAGTCACTGAAGACCTGACGATGTTACACTGATATCAAAGTTGAATTCACGAATATGTACATTCGTTTGGTACAGTCCGACCTTCGATCTGTCGTGTTCACTGTCACTACACATACGTCTTTAGTGTACGAAAGCAGTAAGTAAGCCGTGACTATACTTTTAACTGCGAGCTGTTCTTGTCCTCCGTTGCCTATGATGGGGCTTACTACTTTTTCAGTCAAGCGGAAGTGCGCGTCTTCCGTTGTAATTTAAAAGGGAATCCTCATTCCACTGACAGCGGTGTTTCCGTGATGGACGTCGAACATAGCGCGCGGGGCAGGCCGTGTCTGGCAACGTAATTGCCGTCTCGCTGGCTTCCCGTCGTGTCAGGCTGCTATTGTTTGCCGTCGTTGCTACTAGGTGGCTCTACATGTACTCCAACGTGCGCTCCAACTGCCACCTGTAATACCAGCGAAGCAGTTGGATGTCTCACGTTTAAAGTTTCAAAACAGTAAGACTTCATACAAGTAATCTGTTCTTCTTCTAATGCCTCAGAAGTATTCGATAATGTTGAGGAACAGAAACGTATGTCTGATAAAAGAAGTAGCTGTCTGCATATACTTCTAGAAATAAATTTGCAGAGTCTTTCCTTTAACTGGGGAGGTGAGCACCCTACATAAACACGATACTGAGGTTTCGATATTTTTCTTAAATTGTTTATAAACAATAAACATTGCATTTAGTCTTTTATTAATTTATTTAAGTACAATTTTAATCACTAAGGAACTCGAATAATTGTCCTTAACTTATAAATCAATAAAATGTGGGAAATGGTTTCAAATGTTCGTATACATACTATTTTTCAAGTTAACGAAATGAGAAAAGCCTTAACCATTTTAAAATTATAGAGAGATGTTAGCAGACAAAGCAACAGACAACAGACATATTTATACAACTTAAAAGAGTCATTCATGTCAAAAGCGTAGAGAAAAATCAAATTTAAACACTGAACATTTTCATCATTACTGGAAGAAGATTCAGAATTGATACATTTACTGCAGATGTTTTTCATATGATTTGAACACATAAATTGGTTACACTTGAAACAGAAGAACTTGGTTTTTTGTCAGTATTTCTTGGACAAACTGTGCATCTTCCTGATGTGCGTTTATTACTTTGAACTGCTGGAATAAATTCTTCCCTATTTGAGATCTTAGCTACCTTTAGCCGGATGGATCTTGGGACAGCCGAGTTTGAAGTTCTTTTTACAACCTGAGGATGCACAAGCTCCTGCCCCACCTGTTCTACCAATTGCCTTCTTTCCACACAAAACTGGTGATGTTGCTCTTCATTATAACTTGAACATTAATGCAAACAATATCTACCATCCGAAAGAACACCGACCGCTAATGGGCATCGTTTTGTTCTTATTGCTACGATGTATGTTGCACACGACTTGTCAACTGTGTCAACTCCGCTTTTTGTAAGGTTGTAGAAGGTAATGATCTCAGGTTTCTTTCTGTCACCAGTTGTACTGCCAATACTCTTGGAATCTGGATGCATTGTTGACAGCAGTATAACATTTTTACCTTTTTTAGGTACATATGAAAGACAAGTGATGTCCCCTTTGTAAGCAAAAATTGTACTTGCAGTTTCTTTCCCTTTTATGACAGTCAATGCAGTAGGAAACTGAGGCTTATTTTTTCTCATTGTGCCAACAAGTGTTAGTCGCTTTTTCAGTAATTCTTCAGCAAGCAAGATACTAGTGTACCAGTTATCTGTTGTTACATTTCGTCCAGTTCCTTGAATCCCCTCAGTAAGTCTGAAAACGACGTCTTTACCTGATTAGAAACTTGGGAAAGCGCTTCAGCCTGTTTTCCCGCATACACTTCCATTTGAGATGTATACCAAGTCATTGCATTACATAATGTCTGTACTTTCGTTCCGTATTTAGCAGGTTTGCTATGATTATACACCAAAAAGGGACACTTACCTCTGAAGGGACCCAGTTGTACATCAATTATGGTATAACGGCTGCATGCATTTCTGCAGTTTTCGTTGAACAAGGTGAATACTTCCCGTGTTGCAGCCATTTCATCCAGTTCCTTACGTTGCCCCCTATCATTAATATTATCAAATCTCAAACACCTCATAAGGAACAAAAATCTGTCCCGTGACATAGTAGTGTGAAATATTTCTGCTCTTAGTCCCTGTGAAGAAAACAGATCTTGTGAATTCATTTTAGCTGCCCTATAAGAACTAGCAAATATAAGAACCCCAATGAAAGATTGTATTTCTATTACATCTGTTTTATGGTACTAAAAGGAATCAGATAGATTATATAATGGTAGATTTAGAAACCAGGTTTTAAATTGTAGGACATTTCCAGGGGCAAATGTGGACTCTGGCCACAATCTATTGGTTATGAACTGTAGATTAAAACTGAAGAAATTGCAAAAAGGTGGGAATTTAAGGAGATGGGACCTGGATAAACTGAAAGAACCAGAGGTTGTACAGAGTTTCGGGGACAGCATAAGGGAACAATTGACAGGAATGGGGGAAAGAAATACAGTAGAAGAAGAATGGGTAGCTCTGAGGGATGAAGTAGTGAAGGCAGCAGAGGATCAAGTAGGTAAAAAAAGAGGGCTAGTAGAAATCCTTGGGTAACGGACGAAATATTGAATTTAATCGATGAAAGGAGAAAATACAAAAATGCAGTAAATGAAGCAGGCAAAAAGGAATACAAACGTCTCAAAAATGAGATCGACAGGAAGTGAAAAATGGCTAAGCAGGCATGGCTAGAGGACAAATGTAAGGATGTAAAGGCTTATCTCACTAGGGATAAGATAGATACTGCCTACAGGAAAATTAAAGAGACCTTTGGAGATAAGAGAACCACTTGTATGAACATCAAGAGCTCAGACGGAAACCCAGTTCTAAGCAAAGAGGGGAAAGCAGAAAGGTGGAAAGAGTATATAGAGGGTCTATACAAGGGCGATGTACTTGAGGACAATATTATGGAAATGGGAGAGGATGTAGATGAAGGTGAAATGGGAGATACGATACTGCGTGAAGAGTTTGACAGAGCACTGAAAGACCTGAGTCGAAACAAGGCCCCGGGAGTAGACAACATTTCATTAGAACTACTGACGGCCTTGGGAGAGCCATTCCTGACAAAACTCTACCATCTGGTGAGCAAGATGTACGAGACAGGCGAAATACCCTCAGACTTCAAGAAGAATATAATAATTCCAATCCCAAAGAAAGCAGGTGTTGATAGATGTGAAAATTACCGAACTATCAGTTTAATAAGTCACAGCTGCAAAATACTAACACGAATTATTTACAGACGAATGGTACAACTGGTAGAAGCCGACCGGGAAGATCAGTTTGGATTCCGTAGAAATGTTGGAACTCGTGAGGCAATACTGACCTTACGACTTATCTTAGAAGAAAGATTAAGGAAAGGCAAACCTACGTTCCTAGCATTTGTAGACTCAGAGAAAGCTTTTGACAATGTTGACTGGAATACTCTCTTTCAAATTCTAAAGGTGGCAGGGGTAAAAGACAGGGAGAGAAAGGGTATTTACAATTTGTACAGAAACCAGATGGTAGTTATAAAGAGTCGTGGGACATGAAAGGGAAGCAGTGGTTGGGAAGAGAGTGAGACAGGGTTGTAGCCTATCCCCGATGTTATTCAATCTGTATATTGAGCAAGCAGTAAAGGAAACAAAAGAAAAATTGGGAGTAGGTATTAAAATCCAGGGAGAAGAAATAAAAACTTTGAGGTTCTCCCATGACATTGTAATTCTGTCAGAGACAGCAAAGGACTTGGAAGAGCAGTTGAACGGAATGGACAGTGTCTTGAAAGGAGGATATAAGATGAATATCAACAAAAGCAAAACGAGGATAATGGAATATAGTCGAATTAAGTTGGGCGATGCTGAGTGAATTAGATTATGAAATGAGACACTTAAAGTAGTAAAGGAGTTTTGCTATTTGGGGAGCAAAATAACTAATGATGGTCGAAGAAGGGAGGATATAAAATGTTGACTGGCAATTGCAAGGAAAGCATTTCTGAAGAAGAGAAATTTGTTAACATCGAGTATAGATTTAAGTGTCAGGAAGTCGTTTATGAAAGTATTTGTATGGAGTGTAGCCATGTATGGAAGTGAAACATGGACAATAAATAGTTTGGACAAGAAGAGAATAGAAGCTTTCGAAATGTGGTGTTACAGAAGAATGTTGAAGATTAGGTGGGTAGATCACGTAACTAATGAGGAGGTATTGAATAGGATTGGGGAGAAGAGAAGTTTGTGGCACAACCTGACTAGAAGAAGGGATCGGTTGGTAGGACATGTCCTGAGGCATCGAGGGATCACCAATTTAGTATTGGAGGGCAGCGTGGAGGGTAAAAATCGTAGAGGGAGACCAAGAGATGAATACACTAAACAGATTTAGAAGGATGTAGGTTGCAGTAGGTACTGGGATATGAAGAAGCTTGCACAGGATAGAGTAGCATGGAGAGCTGCATCAAACCAGTCTCAGGACTGAAGACCGTAACAACAACAACAAGTGTTTTATGGCTATTGTTGTTCTTGCAGAAGGCCTCAATGCGATCAATATAAAGGTTGGTGAGCTCTACTATTGAGCGAATTATTTGCTCATTTATGCACACATCAAATCAGTTAGTTTGCTACCAGGAAGATGAGTTCCTATATTTCGCTTCCTTGTTCCGATATTATTAGGCTTAGGTGTAGTCATCCATTTAGTTACTTAATCCTTACCAAGCATAAACCTCTCCGGTGTTGCCGGAAAGGAGTAAGCTGTATCTCCACTAGCGTCCTCATCAGATTGATCACTTGCAGCTGCATGATCGCTTTCTTCTCACTGTTCTTCTTCATTGTCGTCTGTCATTGTCATCAAACTCTGGAATCTCACAGCCTTCATCTTCATTAAAAATTTCCTCCAACAGCCTTCTAAGACGTTTTTCCTCCTCCTCGTATGACATCACGGTGTACGCTGCTCAACACAGGGAGTCGCACTAGTAGGTAGGCGGGGTGTTATCAGCGTCCCAGCGTTTAAAACTTGTCGTGTACAGTGTTGCGTACTTTTAAAAACACGAACAATGGTTTCGCAACAATGTGCATCCCTCTGAACAAAGGTAGAAAGGCGCTCAACAGTGTGACCAAGATGCTTCACTAAATACCAGTTAACTTTTTCACCTGGGGTGCTGTGAACACCCCATATGCCCAGTTAAAGGTCATCTAGCAAGGTATGTAGTCGTTATGTTCTTCTACACAGCTACAAGATAAATTTTGGAAATTTATGAAAATTATCAACCCGTTTTTCGCAGTAGGCACCATACCTCACCAGCAAGGCAAGTTTTTGAAACGTGAAATGCTACCAGTGATCGCTGTTGGAAACATTGATATGTTCCACAGACTTATCATATCGTTTCTGCGTACTGTTCAGCAGATTTGTTGATAAGATCATTCTACTCTTCCTATCCTTTTCCCTTCATGCAAATATCTCTGTCGCTGACACCAGATACGCAAGCACGTGTCTCAATAGTACTTACAAAAAAGTGAAAGAAAATTTTGGGCATGAGAACTATTTAAGTCTTCGGCGTAAGTATTGCATTTGCAACACAAAAGAAGACAAATGTGAGTTCGTTATGCTTCGAGTTTATTTTCGAGAAGTTGTTGAAGGTTACATATCTGTATAAATTTTAATGAAAACCAGGAATCGTATTATTTGGATTTGCAACTAAAGCTTCGATCACTTCAGATTGAATCTTTTCTTTTTTGGAGCACCTTCGTCAAATATAAATGCCTTTACTCCTCTCGACCAAATTTTGTGCGATTTCTTGAAACAAGCAGCCCAACATGGAAAGAAGTGCAAAACCGTTTGCAATATCTAAATGATTTTTCTGCGAAAAAACCCGTTATTTCCTATTGTCTCTCACATCTTTATGCCACTTTGTTTTTGCATGTAAACATTACACATTTAGAACTGTTAAAACGAGACATTTTAGAACTAGTGAGATGAGGGCGCATATCACGTTTCAGCAAAAGACGATTACACAAGAAATTTTTTAGTGTCAATTGCCAGAAGCCGCGTGTGCGGTGAACACGACCTCTTGCTATCAGATGCTTCGCAGGTTAGGCTGATACTGAATCGACCGCTCTAGATCATATAAAATGATAAATTCTCCCCCCCCCCCTCCCCCCGTGAAGCCAGTAGGCTACTTGAAAAAAATCAGCTGTCGCACGCATCGGTAAACGTTATTTGATAAGATCCTGAACTCGTCAGGGGAATCAGCTGTTGCTTATGGTTGGAGGGAACAGGCATTTCTATTGCTGAATGATATAGTTTGACCTGGTAAAATAATATTTATTCAAACAGAGCGTAAAGCTTACTGTCGACACATGAAACGTCGAGGCTATAAAACAATTTCAGAATGAATTTACGATGATGAGAAAATGAATGGCTGTTAAGGTTGTAACAGGTCCATGATTAAAGAATTTGTTGCTAGCGCACTCGAGCAGATGTAATTTCGATGGATTGCTCACGAGCTGCCTGCGATGTGTAAGCTATAAGAGAATCTCACACCAGAGAGCAGTGTTGTATGCAGTAAGAGCAGTGTCTGTAGCAGTCGTGTGTATCGTGTTGGCTGGGCTGGTCGTGGGGAGCGATGGCGGAGCCTGAGCGATATAGTATAAGGTAAAAGCAGCCTCGCGCATATGTACTATTGTTATGTCAAGCCCCATGTAAATGTTTTTAAAAAATCTCTTAATAATAATCTTTCTTATAAAAAATTAACTTTTTATAATCATTCATCTCAATTTAAAGAACTTACTAATTTCTCCAATCCATGGTCATCCCGATTATTGCAAAAGAAAAATCAGTTGTTTCTTTTTCTACATGACAAATCTATCGGCCAGCATTGCACTGGGCTGTGCCAGAAAAATTTCTTATAGGAGCAGATATATACGCGTTATCCGGCGACCTTATTGAGGTAAGAATTTTCAATTTATTCAGAATGATCTTTCAGTGCCATGACGTAGCTGCTGACGTCCAAAATTCACCAGTTTAAATTCACAGTCATTATTGAAAGGTTATAATTGAGTGACAGTTTTATTGAGAAGTTAGTCACATTGTATTATTGGTAGGTTACGAAATTTTCCTGTTGGGAGGTTTTACAGTGTATCTGTTGGAAGGTTACGCTGAATGTGAATTATCTTTATTATATATATATTTCTACTGTACGTGTGTATGTCACTGAACTCCTCCTAAACGGCTGGACCGATTTGAAGGAATTTTGTTTTATGCGTTTGGGTGACGCCCTGGATGGTTTAGAGTCACCGGCAGATGGCGCTGCAGTCGGTATCTAGGTTATTTATCTATACTGCAACGAAACGGCTGGATCGACTTGAATGAATTTTTGTGTATGCATTCAAGTGGGGGCCTGGAAAATTTACATTCTTAAATCAGAACGGTAGGTGGCGTTGCATTTTTGTGTGCAATATTGAGCGTATTATATTCAGATATAAGTTACGTGCAAAGGATTTCGTTTATTTTTCGACACTTTAGTTTGAGTGTATTATATTACGTGTGTTTCGTTATTTTGACATTTTAATTTTTTTGTACGGTGTCTTTGATATTTCAGGTGTTGCATTTCAGTGAATATTAATTGTATTATATTCACATATAAGTTACGTACATAAAACGATGCCATGTCTTCGTGGACGAGGAGGAAATATTGGTCGACAATCTCGAAATTCACAATTAGCACCCAAGATGTCGTTGAAGATTCACACAAATCCAGATGCAGTGTGCAACATAAAAAGGCATTCCGGTATAGCTAAAGTTTTGCAAAAATGCAAAACTATTATCTGAAATGAATGCACTTGAAGCTCTCGATAGAATTATGAAAGATCTAAATAATAACACCAGGCTTTTCGGTGTTGCCTTACTGCTACTGTCCGGTGATTTTAGACGGACGTTACCGGTCATTCCACGCGCTACATATGCGGATGAAACTTACGCATGTATAAAACAATCTTATCTACCGGGTGATCAAAAAGTCAGAATAAATTTGAAAACTTAATAAACCACGGAATAATGTAGATAGAGAGGTAAAAATTGACACACATGCTTGAAAAGACATGGGGATTTATTAGAACAAAAAAAAAAAAAACGTAGTTCACAAAATGACCGACAGATGGCACTGGACAGCGAAACGTCAGTGACTGCTACTGTGACGGGTGAGAGGTACGTCAATATGCTACAGAATCGCATCATCCCCAGCCTGGCTGATAAACACCTGCTGGAACGTACGACGTTTATGCAGGATGGCGCTCCACCCCGTATTGCTAGACGTGTGAAAGATCTCTTGCGCGCGTTGTTTGGTGATGATCGTGTGCTCAGCCGCCACTTTCGTCAGGCTTGGCCTCCCAGGTCCCCAGACCTCAGTCCGTGCGATTATTGGCTTTGGGTATAACCCGAAGTCGCAAGTGTATCGTGATCAACCGAGATTTCCAGGGATGCTGAAAGACAACATCCGACGCTAATGCCTCACCATAATTCACATGCTTTACAGTGCTGTTCACAACATTATTCCTCGATTACAGCTATTGTTGAGGAATGATGGTGGACACATTGAGCATTTCCTGTAAAGAACATCATCTTTGCTTTGTCTTACTTTGTTATGCTAATTATTGCTGTTCTGATCAGATGAAGCGCCATCTGTCGGACATTTTTTGAACTTTTGTATTTTTTGGTTCTAATAAAACCCCATGTCATTACAAGCATGTGTGTCAATTTGTACCTCTCTATCTACATTATTCCGTGATTTATTCAGTTTTCAAATTTATACTAACTTTTTGATCACCCGGTATGGCGAAATGTCAATACATTACGTCTAAACACAAATATACGTGTTAAACAGCAAAACGATCCATTGGTACTATCATTCTCCGAGCAATTGCTCAACATTGGAAATGGAACAACACCATTACATGGAGACACACAATGCATAAAATTGCCAGACAATTTCTGCAACATGGTAAATACGAAAGATGCTTTGATTGAAAGCATATTTCCAGATTTACAGGCTAATTATATTAATCATGCGTGTTTTCGAAACGAGCTATTTTAGCCGCAAAAAATAAAGATGTTGACGCTATTAACTTCAAAATACAACAGTCATTGCCCTCCATGAGATATTTTTCAAATCGATCGACACTGTTACCGATCCTGACGAAGCAGTCAACTATCCTGTTGAAGTTTTTAATTCGCTGGTTTTACCAGGAATGCCACCACATAACTTGCGATTAAAAATTGGCTAACCTATCATTTTGCTTCGGAATTTAAATGCAGTTAAGCTATGCAATGGTACAAGATTTATCATTAAAAAAATTATTATTGGTAATGTTCTTGAAACTACAGTTTCGAACGGCAAATTTGAAGGTGAAGTTGTTCTCCAGCCACGAATCCCAATGATCCCTTCACACTCACCCATTCCATTCAGACGTCTGCAATTTCCAATTCGCTTGGCATTTGCCAAGACTATTTATAAGTCACAAGGTCAAACAATGTCGATTTGTGGGTTGGATCTAGAAAATCCGGTCCTTTCACATGGCCAATTATGTGTGGCGTGTTCTCGCGTTGGAAAACCGTCAAGTTTATTAATGTATACTCCTTAGGAATTGACTAAAAATATTGTTCATCAACTCGCATTAAGATAAAATTAAACATTATTGCTTATAACGAATTGTTTTTAGAAAAATTGATGTTATTTCAAAATAAAGAATAATGAAATTATTATATTATTTGTCTTTCATTTCATACTTCGTTTAATATCCTAATCGCTTGAAATGTCATGCAGGACAACGTCTGTCGGGTCCGCTAGTATACTTATATTTTGTTACTGTTGGGAGGTTACACTGAATGTGAATGATATAAATAATTATATTTGTTTCCTGTTGGGAGGTTTTGGAACATATCTGTTGGAAGGTTACACTTTTCATTAAGTTGTTTATAATTGTTGTCGTGTTTTTCATTAAGTTGTTTGAAATTGTTGTTTAGTTTTTCATTCCACTGTTTGAGATTTTCATTACGTTATTTGTACGATTCATTAAGTTGTTTGAAATGGTTATCTAGTATTCAATTCCACTGTTTGAGAGTTTCATTAAGTTGTAGCAATAACGCCATAACTTGATCCAAACCAAAATTAGCGACTCTACTTTCTGTGCTGTGTGATGATGTATCAGAATGTGTCACGTTTTGTGTAACCATTTGGTCATTGGCTGATTCACAAAAAGGTTTGCTAATCGAATCTGCACTGTTGTCACTACATCGGAATCAAACAAATCTGACGTATTTTGAGTACATTGTTCACCTTCGTTAGGAACCATTATCTGTTCTCTACGTAAATTTTCTTACCTCAATAAAGCCGCCGGATAACGCGTATATATCTGCTCCTATAAGAAATTTTTCTGGCACAGCCGAGTGCAATGCTGGCCGACAGATTTGTGATGTATAAAAGGAAACAACTGATTTTTCTTTACAATAATCGGGATGACCATGGAATGGAGAAATTAGTAAGTTCTTTAAATTGAGATGAATGATTATAAAAAGTTAATTTTTTATAAGAAAGATTATTATTAAGAGATTTTTTTAAAACCATTTACATGGGGCTTGACATAACAATAGTACGTATGCGCGAGGCTGCTTTTACCTTATATTATATCGCTCAGGCTCCGCCATCGCTCCCCACGACCAGCCCAGCCAACACGATACACCAGACTGCTACAGACACTGCTCTTACTGCACACAACACTGCTCTCTGGTCAGAGATTCTCTTATAGCTTACATATCGCAGGCAGCTCGTGAGCAATCCATCGAAATTACATCCGCTCGAGTGCGCTAGCAACAAATTCTTTAATCATGGACCTGTTGCAAGGTCGCCACCAGCATGATGCTAGACAATTACGGTTGAGATTGTGCCCAGAGATCTAAAGGACACCAATTACGTTTTCAACCGTGATCACAAAATAATGTAATAACACAATAGGGTATGGATTCGAACAGAAACGCACAACAGCACAACAGATCAGTGAATAAAGGAAGAATCAGCAACGGACGTCACTTAGCGGGTGAGATCCAATGCGTTAACTCGACTACGAAACAAAACATGAGTGGTTACGAAAAGAAACCCCATCCCCTTTGAAGCACGAATTAGATTGCAGTAAAATTTGTATACCAGTGCGTGAAGCGCGTAGATCATGTTAGAAAGAATGAAAAATCAGGAATCATAAATGAACTCCTCTCCTCTCAATATACCGCGATTTCTGAATCGGGAGTGTACATTGCAAATGCGCTTACCGTAACTGCCATTTAGATGGTTGCCGAGAAGTAGGGGGTGAGCCGAACTGCGTCAGCTGCTAAATGTTGCTGGGCTGATTACTTGCCGCGGACGCTCCTAAGTTGAAAGTGAAACTTCGAAAACTGGAAATTGTACAAAGTTCGTTTGGTTTTGCACACCGTTTCCACGGGAAGGGCAAAGTTTGGAAATTTGAAGACGCTCGTCGCTATTTGTTTTGCTTGAGGAAACACTTCTGGAGACAACGCACAGCAGGATAAAGGCAAGTGGACAAGCGAGAACGCCATCCAGAGGTTACTAACAAGCAGAGTTCTCACCCCTTCCACCATCGCTTTCCGGTTCTGCTATAGACAACACCAGTTTTCCATTCCGTCGCTCATTGCCTGCGGATGCTGAGCCAGGAGTGACATCCCCGAAAGGCTCGTCTGACTACCCGTGTGGTCTGTTAGCGTAGAAGCTGCCTTCTGAGTAATCGGCACAAAAGTAAGAGCATATGGACTATCACACCAATTGTGTGATTGGATTGAAGAGTTCCTAGATAAAAGAACGCAGCATGTCATTCTCAATGGAGAAGTAAGAGAGATTTCAGGTGTGCCGCAGGGGAGTGTCGTAGGACCGTTGCTATTCACAATATACATAAATGACCTTGTGGATGACATCGGAAGTTCCCGGAGGCTTTTTGCGGATGATGCTGTGTTATATCTAGAGGTTGTAACAATGGAAAATTGTACTTAAATGCAGGAGGATCTGCAGCGAACTGACGCAAGGTGCAGGGAACGGCAATTGAATCTCAATGTAGACAAGTGTAATGTGCTGCGAATACATAGAGAGAAATATCCCTTATCATTTAGCTAAAATATAGCAGGTCAGCAACTGGAAGCAATTAATTCCATAAATTATCTGCGAGTAGGCATTAGGAGTGATTTAAAATGGAATGATCATATAAAGTTAATCGTCTGTAAAGCAGATGCCAGACTGAGATTCATTGGAAGAATCCTAAGCAAATCCAATCCGAAAACAAAGGAAGTAGGTTACAGTACACTTGTTCGTCCACTGCTTGAATACTGCTCAGCAGTGTGGGATCTGTACCAGATAGGGTTGGTAGAAGAGATAGAGAAGATCCAACGGAGAGCAGCGCGCTTCGTTACAGGATCATTAAGTAATCGCGAAAGCGTTACGGAGATGATAGATAAACTCCAGTGGAGGACTCTGCAGCTCGGTACGGGCTTTTGTTGAAGTTTCAAGAACATACCTTCACCGAGGAGTCGAGCAGTATATTGCTCCATCCTACGTATATATCACGAAGAGACCATGAGGTTAAAATCAGAGAGATTAGAGCCCACACAGAGGCATACCGACAATCCTTCTTTTCACGAACAATACAAGACTGGAATAGAAGGGAGAACCGATAGAGGTACTCAAGGTACCCTCCGCCACACACCGTCAGGTGGCTTGCGGAGTATGGATGTAGATGTAGATGTAGATGAAGACGTAGCTTGTGAAATTTCCTCCTGTTCTGCACCCGAGCCAAAAGTGGTCCCATGGTCAAGACTAGATGCATTTAATGGGAAAAAACTACAACAAGAATGATAGGTACAGAGAGGTGTGTACAACCAGTTGCTGCAAGCTATCCATAACCACTCACTTAGTCAGCGCTCAATGCAGGTGAAAAGGTTGTAACCTCCTCCTCACTTATAGATCTTAATGACAGTGAAAAATTAAACCGCATGTGCCTAATGGAAATTTGGGAAAAGCAATCGTCACCGAAGTTAATTTGTCGGTAAAGAGGGAGGAAAGGGTTACATCTAAATGAAAGGAAAAATGCAAATGAAACTGGTGGAAATAAATTTTTAAAAGGGGTAAAGTTAATAAAGAAAGTAAATGTGCGGTCGTTACGTTAACAATTAATTGGCGTTAATTAGATATTTGAGATTTGGGGAAAATTACGGTCGCCAGTCGTATGGACAACTACTATAACAACTGAAAATGAAAGATTGATGCACATATAATTAGCACTAAAAGCGTGGCAACTGAAGTTTGACACGTGTTGTGTGAAACTTGGACGTTTGTCAGAAGTAATAAATTTCGCTACACTCTGACTTAATTTAGCAAAAGAACCAATAAAACCGGAAAATTGAAAGTTAATTTAGTGACTGCAATTAATAGTGAACTTTGTTTCTGAAGCACTACGAAATTCAATAAAATAAGGTTAGTCTTGGGCTACCTCAACAATCATTTCAAAAGCTACTTGAATCTACGCAATTTAGAAATAAGAGATTTGACTTTGAACTTGAACTAAATGATTCTGAACAATTAACAATAGTAAAAGTTAGTACGTATCAAGCTGAGCTGCAGTCACATCAACAAAACAAGAACTCTTAATTTCTGCTTGTGTTACATCAGTATTGTAGCCAGCTACGAATACTTTAACTGAACTTTGAAATTAAAGCAGTGAAATGGAATGATATTACTTTAATGCTGGCGTGTGAATTTAAACGACACTCGGGTTCATTCCGGAAAAGGAAGGGACCCTGCTTGGTAATGAAATTGGGACAATGAGCAACAAAGGTTCATGCTAAGTTGCTGTAATTTTGTGATCCAACGATTTTAAAAGCTGAGGTCTGCCATACAGTTCTAAAACTTTACGTGCTTCCAGTCTTCCTTGCTGGTTGATTGAAGGTTTGAAGCTGTCGTTCGAGGAGGTGGCGACAGTCACTCATTGTCGGCCGTCGCTGTTGCAGAAGCTGGATGTTGGCGCGCCTCCTTCTCGACACGGTCACCAGGCGAAACGGGCTCTTGATGTGCGCCAGCTAATGCTTCCCGTCCGCGACACCATGTCAGAAACTATCATCGCAAGTCGAGCGCAATTACATTCTGCCTAACCCCGAAAGCGCGGCAACTCGCGGGAGCGTCGCACAACACACCTGCTCCACTGCACCACCCCAGCCAGACTCTCGCTCTGCCCGCGCTCCACGCGACAGAGTTAACACTACCAAAGATCCTAAACAGTTTGGTTCTCCACACGACCTATCGATGTATTCGTTCGATAGCATAGTTTTCCCTAGGCCAGACCCAGCGTATAAATACAAATAATATTCACAAAACAAACCAACATAAATGCATAAATATATATATATATATATATATATATATATACAAACAGTAAAACAATCACAATATATGAAGACACAGAAATGTCATATCTTCAAGTAACAAAATAAGGAAAAAAATTTATAGTGCAGCAGATGGAAATAGGAGGATATGCATTTCCGGCGTTACAAGGTGACAAGTAAAAACTGAATCGGAAAGTAAATGAAGCAAGAGGGTCTCGCATGCAAATTCAGTATTGGAATAGGATAAAATGTGAAGAGAAAGCCCTTACACAGGCTGCTGCCTCACAAAATCATTGGGGGGAGAGAACGGTAAAATCAGGCATGGAGGGCAAACGAGGTACCTCAAGACCCTTGTAAGTGGTGTTGAGATTGTCTCTTAATGTTCGGAACTACGACAGCGTGCTAAAACGTAATGCCTCCGAATTTTTTATGCGAAAACTCAAAGTTTTTAAACGAAGCAAACGTTTTTAACATTCTGTCTTTATTATTCATGTCTACATATTTATTTCTCAGCGTAGTCGCGTTATCGAGGAACAACTTCTCGCTACGAGACACAGTTCGTTGATACTAACACTGTAGAAACTTGCTGACGGAGCCACAACCTCACCTCTGCTTGCACCGCTTCACGGCTGTCACAGCGAAGTCCTCGAAGGCGCTCTTAAGTTTTAGATGAAAATCGAATGGGACTAAGTTGGGACTGATGGAGGACGATCGATGACAGTGAACTTAAGACGCCAGGTTGGTGTAGATGTCGCATCGTTCGTGTGTGGTCTGGCCACTTTCAAGCTGGAGGAGAGTGTGCTCCATATGTGGACGAGCTGTTCTAATTCGGAAGTCGATTACAGCGCCGTGTTTCTCACGCACCGACATACACTACTGGCCATTAAAATTGCTACACCAAGAAGAAACGCAGATGATAAACGGGTATTCATTGCACAAATATATTATAGTAGAACTGACATGTGATTATATTTTCACGCAATTTGGGTCCATAGATCCTGAGAAAACAGTACCCAAAACAACCACCTCTGGCCGTAATAACGCCCTTGATACGCCTGGGCGAGTCATACAGAGCTTGGATGGCGTGTACAGGTACAGCTGTCCATGCAGCTTCAACACGATACCACAGTTCATCGAGAGTAGTGAGTGGCGTCTTATGACGAGCCAGTTGTTCGGCTACCATTGATCAGACGGTCTCAATTGGTGAGAGATCTGGAGAATGTGCTGGCCAGGGCAGCAGTCGAACGTTTTCTGTACCCATAAAGGCCCGTACAGGACCTGCAACATGCGGTCGTGCATTGTCCTGCTGAAATGTAGGGTTTCGCAGGGATCGAATGAAGGGTAGAGTCACGGGTCGTAACACATCTGAAATGTGCCGTCAATGCGAACAAGAGGTGACCGAGACGTGTAACCAATGGCACCTCATACCATCAAGCCGGGTGATACGCCAGTATGGCGATGACGAATACGCGCTTCCAATGTGCGTTCACCGCGATGTCGCCAAACACGGATGCGACCAATATGATGCTGTAAACAGAACCTGGATTCATCCGAAAAAATGACGTTTTGCCATTCGTGAGCCCAGGTTCGTCGTTGGGTGCATCATCGCAGGCGCTCCTGTCTGTGATGCAGCGCCAAGGGTAACCGCAGCCATGGTCTCCGAGCTGATACTCCAAGCTGCTGCAAACGTCGTCGAACTGTTCGTGCACATGGTTGTTGTCTTGCAAACGTTCCCATCTGTTGATTCGGGGATCGAGACGTGGCTGCACGATCCGTTACAGCCATGCGGATAAGATGCCTGTCATCTCGACTGCTAGTGATACGAGGCCGTCGGGATCCAGCACGGCCTTCCGTATTAGCCTCCTGAACCCACCGATTCCATATTCTGCTAACAGTCATTGGATCTCGACCAACGCGAGCAGCAATGTCGCGATACGATAAACCGCAATCGCGATAGGCTGCAATCCGGTCTTCATCAAAGTCGGAAACGTGATGGTACGCATTTCTCCTCCTTACGCGAGGCATCACTACACAGCACGTTGTAGGTGTCGCCACCGACGCCAACCTCGTGTGAATGCTCTGAAAATTTAATCTTTTGCGTATTACAGCATCTTCTTCCTGTCGGTTAAATTTCGCGTCTGTAGCATGTCATCTTAGTGGTGTAGCAATTTTAATGGCCAGTAGTGTAGTTACGTAAAACACTGCCGCTTTACTCGCTGCAGTTCGGTGCTCTCCAGCGACAGAGGACTGCAAATATGTAGACGTGGAGAATAAAGACGTAGAATGTTAATAACGCTTGCTTTATATGAAAAGGTTTAAGAATTTTCACACACATAAAAAATTCGGAAACTTCAGTTTTCAGTATTCCGTCGTAGTAGCAGCCGCCATTTCAGCGAGTTCTAGATATTCGTCATTAGCGGTCGCTTGTATTTTTTTTATGTTTTGCTGAAATTGTCGCCGATGTAGACGCTTCTTGGACAGTGCTTTGAAGAGAAGCGTTACTTGACAAGAAATAGGTAAGTAATTATTTCGATTAAGAATGTTTTTCAACGTTTGTATGGTGTACATCATGTGAGTGCTTAATTTCTATCATCATGTTTTGTTAAGTTTTGCACTGTGGGGCAAAGGGTGTACCTCAAGTGAAAAAAAGGAGAGAACCACAAAGCAAAGCGTCACAGGGGGAACCATAGCAATGTGAGATACTTCAAGATGACGCCTGTCAAGCCAAATTGCTACAAGATAAAGTTTCTCAATTTTCCACCCGCGAAAAAGTTCCAGAACTCATCATCATCATCATCATCATCATTATCATTTAAGATTGATTATGCCTTTCAGCGTTCAGTCTGGAGCATAGCCCCCCTTATACAGTTCCTCCATGATCCCCTATTCAGTGCTAACATTGGTGCCTCTTCTGATGTTAAACCTATTACTTCAAAATCATTCTTAACCAAATCCAGGTACCTTCTCCTCCATCTGCCCCGACTCCTCCTACCCTCTACTGCTGAATCCACGAGTCTCTTGGGTAACCTTGCTTCTCCCATGCGTGTAACATGACCCCACCATCTAAGCCTGTTCGCCCTGACTGCTACATCTATAGAGTTCATTCCCAGTTTTTCTTTGATTTCCTCATTGTGGACACCCTCCTGCCATTGTTCCCATCTACTAGTACCTGCAATCATCCTAGCTACTTTCATATCCGTAACCTCAACCTTACTGATAAGGTACCCTGAATCCACCCAGCTTTCGCTCCCATACAACAAAGTTGGTCGAAAGATTGAACGGTGCACAGATAACTTAGTCTTGGTACTGACTTCCTTCTTGCAGAAGAGAGTAGATCGTAGCTGAGCACTCACTGCATTAGCTTTGCTACACCTCGCTTCCAGTTCTTTCACTATGTTGCCATTCTGTGAGAATATGCATCCTAAGTACTTGAAACTGTCCACCCGTTCTAACTTTGTTCCTCCTATTTGGCACTCAATCCGTTTATATTTCTTTCCCACTGAATTACTTTCGTTTTCGAGATGCTAATCTTCATACCATAGTCCTTACATTTCTGATCTAGCTCTGAAATATTACTTTGCAAACTTTCAATAGAATCTGCCATCACAACTAAGTCATCCGCATATGCAAGACTGCTTATTTTGTGTTCACATATTTTAATCTCACCCAGCCAGTTTACTGTTTTCAACATATGATCCATACATAATATGAACAACAGTGGAGACAGGTTGCAGCCTTGTCTTACCCCTGAAACTACTCTGAACCATGAACTCAATTTACCTTTAATTGCTTGCAAAAGTTTGCCTCCTATTCCATAATCTTGTAGAACAGACAATAACTTCCTCCTAGGAACCCGGTCATATGCCTTTTCTAGATCTATAAAGCATGGATACAATTCCCTGTTCCACTCATAACACTTCTCCATTATTTGCCGTAAGCTAAACATCTGGTCCTGACAACCTCTAAGAGGCCTAAACCCACACTGATTTTCATCCAATTGGTCCTCAACTAATACTCGCACTTTCCTTTCAACAATACCTGAGAAGATTTTACCCACAACGCTGATTAAAGAGATACCTCTGTAGTTGCTACAATCTTTTCTGTTTCCATGTTTAAAGATTGGTGTGATTACTGCTTTTGTCCAGTCTGATGGAACCTGTCCCGACTCCCAGGCCGTTTCAATTATCCTGTGTAGCCATTTAAGACCTGACATTCCACTGTATTTGATGAGTTCCGACTTAATTTCATCCACCCCAGCCGCTTTATTGCACTGCAATCTATTGACCATTTTCTCCACTTCCTCAATTGTGAGGAAGTGGAGAAAATCCCATTCTACCTCGAAATTTGAAACATTACTGATCGCATTTTCACCTACATTGAGCAACTCTTCAAAATATTCCCTCCATCTGCCCAAGGCATCCACAGGATTCACCAGCAGTTTCCTGACCTGTCCAAAATACTTGTCATTTCCTTCTTACCTCCCTTTCGAAGACTGCTAATTACACTCCAGAATGGTTTTCCAGCAGCTTGACCCATAGTCTCCAACCTGTTTCCAAAGTCTTCCCACGATTTCTTCTTGGATGCTGCAATTATCTGTTTGGCTTTGTTTCTTTCTTCAACATAATTTTCTCTGTCTACCTGGGTTCTGGTATGTAGCCAATTTTGATACGCCTTCTTTTTCCTTTTACAGGCTGCCTTGACTGTATCATTCCACCAAGCTGTTTGCTTCATCCTACTTTTACACACTACTGTTCCAAGACATTCTTTAGCCACTTCTAGTCCTGTGTCCCTGTACCTTGTCCATTCCTTTTCCAATGACTGTAATTGACTACATTCAACTAACTGGTACCTTTCGGAGATCGCTGTTATGTACTTGTGCCTGATTTCCTTATCCTGAAGTTTCTCCACTCTTATCCTCCTACATATGGACCTGACCTCCTGCACTTTCGGCCTCACAATCCCAATTTCACTGCAGATTAAATAATGATCAGTGTCATCAAAGAATCCCCTGAATACACGTGTGTCCCTCACAGCCTTCCTGAATTCCTGATCTGTTGTTATATAGTCAATGACAGATCTGGTTCCCCTGCCTTCCCAAGTATACCGGTGAATGTTCTTATGTTTAAAAAAGGAGTTTGTGATTACCAAGCCCATACTGGCACAGAAATCCAAGAGTTGTTTCCCGTTCCTGTTGGCCTCCATATCCTCTCCAAATTTACCCATAACCTTTTCATACCCTTCTGTTCGATTTCCAATCCTGGCGTTAAAATCACCCATGAGCAGAACACTGTCCTTGTCCTTTACTCTAACAACTACATCACTGAGTGCCTCATAAAAACTATCCATCTTATCTTGATCTGTCCCTTCACAATGCGAATATACTGACACAATCCTAATTTTCTTGCTAGACACTGTCAAATCTATCCACATCAGTCGTTCGTTTACATACCTTATTGCAACTACGCTGGGTTCCATTTCTTTCCTACACCCCATTGTGCTATTCCTGTTTTGACTCCTGACAGGTAGACCTTGTATTCTCCCACTTCCTCTTCTTTCTCACCCCTTACCCGAATATCACTAACAGCTAAAACGTCCAGCCCCATCTTACTTACAGCCTCTGCCAGCTCTACCTTCTTCCCAGAGTAGCCCCCATTGATATTAATAGCTCCCCATCTCATTACCATTTGCTTGCCAAGTCGTATCTTAGGAGTCCCTGGTTTGTCAGTTAGAGGTGGGACTCCGTCACCTCCAAAGGTCCGAGGCATTTTGCTCTGATTGTTGCCAGCATCATATTTAAAGTACCAGGGAAGCAGGTTGCTAGCCTTACTTGCCCCGAGTCCCATTGGGTTTTACCCCTAACGGTTGAGGGAATTTCCAGAACTATAAAAATGAATTTGTATCTACTCCTTGGGCTTTCTAAATGACACTGGGTCGATTGTTTGCTGGAAATTCCGGTACGCCATCGTCATTCTGTATGTGATCAAAGCTTCTAAACTTTTTATGAAGGTGGCTCAAAAGTACCAAGCAGTAAAGAAGGCAAGAAAGCAAAAAATTACAATCGGAAAGACTAGACCAGGTCAAAAACATTGAAAAAAAAACATGATTCTTCGACCTCGTGAGGCGAAGAAGACCGAGACGAAGCATTCATATTTTCTAATAGGCTGTCTTCAGACTCGTTACCGAAGAAGGCATAGATTCAGTGTCTATCTTGTCGTGTCTGGGCTCATGAACGATGTACCAACGCTGAGGAACGAGACAACTATTTCGTCTGCGATGTCTGTTATCAATAATATGTGTGTTCTTTTTGTGTTATGTCCAGTTATTGATGCCTTTTAATATTAGTGTAATATTATAAAAATTCTATGTCCTTTGTTGCAAACGAGTTTTGGTACTTAACATAGCTTCATGATCCCTTGGCAGTACTTTCAAGGATGTCTATATATTTTCACATGTTTTTTTGATTATAATAAGCGTTTTCTCTTGTTTTTGAGTTTTTTCCATTCATGTGAACGGGCAGCCCATCATAACAGACACTTGAAGACAGACGCCATACATCTCACGAGGAGAGAACTTAAAAGAACTGTCTTTCAGGCAGAAATTACGAATATTTTTCAGCCCAGTATGTATTCATACCGTAAAGGCGGTACAGATACAGTTTGGCAGATAACAGCTTGCGAAATAGCGTACAAGCAGCTCCTCCCACGGTCCATTAATGGACGGAAAGAGAAGAAACCGCAATATGTGGTAAAATAAGGAAGTACGCTCGGGAAAGCACTTCGCGATAACTCACAGAGTGTAGGTATAGATGATGACAGATCTTAGCAGAGGCGCTCAGTATACGATACGTGCGTACTGCACGCCCTAGCTGCGCAGTCAGCGTGCGTGTCCGCCGTTCGGAGGACATGGGTTCGAGTCCCGGGTTGCCAGGGACTGTTGCTTGGTGGAAGTCTGAAGCGGGTTGCACTCAGTTTCAAGAGGCCCGTTGCGGAGCTGTTTGAATGAGAAGCAGCGGCTTCAAAGTTCGAAGAGCGGTCCGCTGAACCCATGCATCTCTATACAGCATCGAAATGATGCCGAAGGCAGACGAAGACAAAATGGCCTGACGGCACGGCGGGGTCCAGGGGCTCGATTGCGGAGTTACTCTCTGATTACATTCACTCGTTATTTTACGTGTTCAGGGCTTTCACCGTCTCCTTACTGATTCATATGGAACATTTTTATACCACAGCAATTCACTTTCACTATCTCTCTTAATTAAATTAATCTCAATGTTGAGAACATATTAGCTGTGAAGCCAACTGAACATTCGTAAATGGCCAAGACATACGAGGCAATACAAAAGAACAACGTACATGAGGTGCATGGCGTCGTTCATACGCCTGAGCCACCACTCTGGATGCTCACATCATGTAATGCGTTGCTGAAAAAAAAATGTCATCCAACACTTAATTTCCTTCTTCTTCAACTGATGTGAGCTTTAATGACGCAACCAAACTTGCCTCCTGTCTGAAAACTAAGTCATAAGATAAGACATTACTAAAATAAAAACATTTCCACCTTCCTAATACTGATATGATGCGACCACTGATATGAAGCGACCACAACATCGAATGTCACTTCTTGACTTGACCCTCTGCTATGATATTACATACATCAAAAAAAAGTTTTGCATCACCCCGATTCCCAGCAGAACTCCTGAAGATAGACGTTGACTGTGGATATTGTATCACAGACACAGTCCCTTTGAGTGTTCAGAGATGTCACTAAACCCACCCAAAGATGTAAACTGTACTTTAGTTCCATACATGACTACACTCCATACAAATATTTTCAGGAAAGACTTCCAAACACTTAAATCTATATTACATGTTAAATAAATTTCTATTCTAAAGAAACGCTTTTCTTGCCATTGCCAGTCTACATTTTATATCCGCTCTACTTCATCCGTCATAAGTTATTTGGTACCCAAATAACAAACCTGATTACTACTTTTAATGTCTCGTTTCCTAATCTACTTCCCTCAGCATCACCTGATTTAATTGGACTAAATTCAATTATTCTTGTCTCCACCTTATATCCTCCTTTCATGACGCTGTCTTTTGCTGCCTCTGACAGAATTAAAATGTCGTCAGCAAACCTAAAAGCTTTTATTTCTTCTCCCTGAACTTTAATTCCTTCTACAAATTTATTCGGTTTCCTTTACTGTTTGCTCAATGTACAGACTGAAGAGCACTGGCGATAGGCTACAACCGTGTCTCACTCCCTTCTTAAGCACTGCTTGCCTTTGATGCCCCTCAACTGTTATAACTGCCGTCTGGTTACTGTACTAGCTGTAAGTAGCCTTTCGCCCAATGTATTTTACCTGTGCTACGTTCAGACTTTCAAAGAGAGTATTCCAGCCAATACTGTCAAAAGGTTTCTCTAAGTCTACAAATGCTGTAAACGTAGCTTTTTCTTTCCTCGACATATCTTCTAAGATACTTTGTAGGGTCAGTATTGCCTCGCGTGTTCCTATATTTCTGCAGAATACAAACTGATCTTCCCCGAGGTCAGCTTCTACCAGTTTTTCCATTCTTCTGTGAAGAATCGTGTTAGTATTTTGCAGCCATGACTTATTAAATTGATAGTTCGGCAATATTCACACCTGTCAGCATCTGAATCATGGAGGTACAGATAGAGAGATACACATTGATGGGTGTGCTCCAGAGAAGAGTGTCGGATCCCTCGGTGTTCATGTAGCATGCTAATGACTTTTGGACAATATTAACAGTAATGTCAGACTTTTCGCACGTGATGCATTTATCTGCAACGAAGTACAGTCTGGAGGAAAGTGCACTAATATGCCGTCAGATTTTGATATCAACGTGGTGCACAGATTGGCAGTTTGCTTCAAATTTTCAGAAATTTAAAATTGAGGGTTTGACAAGACGAAAAATAGTATCCTACAACTACAGCATCAAAGAGTCACAGATGGAATCGGTAAAAAATATCTGCGTGCATTACTTTGTAGAGACATGAAGTAGAAAGATCACTAGGCTTAGTTGTGGTTAAAGCAGGTCGGAGACTTCAGTTTATTGTTAGAATACGAGGGAAATACAAAACAGTCGCCGTCGTACAATGTTCCTGAAGAATGTGCGACCCCTACTATATAGGACTAATAGGGTATACAGAGAACGGCAGCGCAAATGGTCACAGGTTTGTTTGACCAGCGGGAGATTGTGATAATGATGTTGGAGGAACCGAAATGGCAGGCACTTGAAGATTGACGTACACTATCCCGAGAAAGTATACTTATTAAGTTTCAAGAACCAGCTTTAAATAATGATTGGGAATGTACTACAAACACCCACATATCGCGAGGACAAGATTATATTAATTGCAGCACGCACACAGAGGTATTTAAACAGTCATTCTTCCCACGCCCATACGCGAATGGAACCGGGGAAAAGCTTTTATAACTGGCACAGTGGGACGTACCCTCTGCCATGCACTTCACAGTGGTTTGCAGAGCATAGATTTACGTGCAGATTCTACATTACTCCATGTCACATATAATAAAGTTCCACTGACAATGGAGAATGGACTTCCCTGAAACTAGCCCGAATAGAGGGTCACGAAAACAGTGTTTGTCGTCTGTGGAAAACGAGAATTAGGAAAAGTGAGAAATGTGATGGTGGGCCAGCGAACTGCGGCGTCCTCGCGCGGAATGCGAGCAGGTGGGGGCAGGGGGGTGAGGCGCGGCGCGGCCACCTGCTGGCAGACAGACACCTGTGCCGAGGCGACCGTTGCGCGCCCAACCGCTGCGCCGGCTGACGCCCTGAAGCCAACCGTCGCAGCACACACACTTGTCAGCGAGACCCCGAGCGCCGCAAATTGCTGACCATCCACCTGCTGTCCGCATCGCTACCCACTGCTGGCTACACCCAGGAGCCGTCACGAACTTGGGTCCTGAGGAAGATGGTTTCTTACAGTCTCCTCAACCACTGCTGGCTACACCCAGGAGCCGTCACGAACTTGGGTGCTGAGGAAGATGGTTTCTTACAGTCTCCTCAACCACTGCTGGCTACACCCAGGAGCCGTCACGAACTTGGGTGCTGAGGAAGATGGTTTCTTACAGTCTCCTCAACCACTGCTGGCTTCACCCAGGAGCCGTCACGAACTTGGCTGCTGAGGAAGGTGGTTTCTTACAGTCTCCCCAACCACTGCTGGCTACACCCAGGAGCCGTCACGAACTTGGCTGCTGAGGAAGATGGTTTCTTACAGTCTCCCCAACCACTGCTGGCTACACCCTGGAGTTGTCACGAACTTGGGTGCTAAGGAAGATGGTTTCTTACAGTCTCCTCATCTTCCTCCTCCTCCTCCTGCTCCACCACCACCACTTCTCTCCCCAATATAATTACCTGTCACTCACACTTTTAACGTGCCACAGATACACAATAATTTAATATAATTAACAATAAATTATCTTCATCCAACAATAATAATAACAATTTGTTCTTTTATAACTTAGTACATTGCTTTAGCATGAGTTGCAGTAAATTGAAATTCAGATACATACATCATTTTCAAACCATTGGAGAACTTCATGTGTTATGCTATTGATTTAAGAACTGTAATAGCGGCAAACAACATTGATAATTTCATTATTTACACAATACGAAATCGAAGGGTGGGCTCACAATTATCAGCATTGCGACTGTGAACCCTGGTTGCAGACTATGACCATGTTGTTGTTGTGGTCTTCAGTCCTGAGACTGGTTTGATGCAGCTCTCCATGCTACTCTATAGTGTGCAAGCTTCTTCATCTCCCAGTACCTACTGCAACCTACATCCTTCTGAATCTGCTTAGTGTATTCATCTCTTGGTCTCCCCCTACGATTTTTACCCTCCACGCTGCCCTCCAATACTAAATTGGTGATCCCTTGATGCCTCAGAACATATCCTACCAACCAGTCCCTTCTTCTAGTCAAGTTGTCCCACAAGCTCCTCTTCTCCCCAATTCTATTCAATACCTCCTCATTAGTTATGTGATCTACCCATCTAATCTTCAGCATTCTTCTGTAGCACCACATTTCGAAAGCTTCTATTCTCTTCTTGTCTAAACTATTTATCGTCCACGTTTCACTTCCATACATGGCTACACTCCTTACAAATACTTTCAGGAACGACTTCCTGACACTTAAATCTATACTCGATGTTAACAAATTTCTCTTCTTCAGAAACGCTTTCCTTGCCATTGCCAGTCTACATGTTATATCCTCTCTAATTCGACCATCATCAGTTATTTTGCTCCCCAAATAGCAAAACTCCTTTACTACTTTAAGTGTCTCATTTCCTAATCTAATTCCCTCAGCATCACCCGACTTAATTCGACTACATTCCATTATCCTCGTTTTGCTCTTGTTGATGTTCATCTTACAACCTCCTTTCAAGACACTGTCCATTCCGTTCAACTGCTCTTCCAAGTCCTTTGCTGTCTCTGACAGAATTACAATGTCATCGGCGAACCTAAAAGTTTTTATTTCTTCTCCATGGATTTTAATACCTACTCCGAACTTTTCTTTTGTTTCCTTTATTGCTTGCTCAATATACAGATTGAATAACATCGGGGAGAGGCTACAACCCTGTCTCACTCCCTTCCCAACCACTGCTTCCCTTTCATACCCCTCGACCCTTATAACTGCCATCTGGTTTCTGTACAAATTGTAAATAGCCTTTCGCTCTCTGTATTTGACCCCTGCCACCGTCAGAATTTGAAAGAGAGTATTCCAATCAACATTGTCAAAAGCTTTCTCTAAGTCTACAAATGCTAGAAACGTAGGTTTGCCTTTCCTTAATCTTTCTTCTAAGATAAGTCGTAAGGTTAGTATTGCCTCATGTATTCCGTCATTTCTGCGGAATCCAAACTGATCTTCCCCGAGGTCGGCTTCTACCAGTTTTTTCATTCGTCTGTAAAGAATTCGCGTTAGTATTTTGCAGCTCTGGCTTATTAAACTGATAGTTCGGTAATTTTCACATCTGTCAACACCTGCTTTCTTTGGGATTGGGATTATTATATTCTTCTTGAAGTCTGAGGGTATTTCGCCTGTCTCATACATCTTGCTCACCAGATGGTAGAGTTTCGTCAGGACTGGCTCTCCCAAGGCTGTCAGTAGTTCTAATGGGATGTTGTCTACTCCTGGGGCCTTGTTTCGACTCAGGTCTTTCAGTGCTCTGTCAAACTCTTCACGCACTATCATATCTCCCATTTCATCTTCATCTACATCCTCTTCCATTTCCATAATATTGTCCTCAAGTACATCGCCCTTGTATAGATCCTGTATATACCTTTTCCACCTTTCTGCTTTCCCTTCTTTGCTTAGAACTGGGTTTCCATCTGAACTCTTGATATTCATGCAAGTGGTTCTCCTTTCACCGAAGGTCTCTTTAATTTTCCTGTAGGCAATATCTATCTTACCCCTAGTGAGATAAGCCTCTACATCCTTACATTTGTCCTCTAGCCATCCCTGCTTAGCCATTTTGCACTTCCTGTCGATCTCATTTTTGAGACGTTTGTATTCCTTTTTGCCTGCTTCATTTACTGCATTTTTATATTTTCTCCTTTCATCAATTAAATTCAATATTTCTTCTGTTACCCAAGGATTTCTATTAGCCCTCGTCTTTTTACCTACTTGATCCTCTGCTGCCTTCACTACTTCATCCCTCAGAGCTACCCATTCTTCTTCTACTGTATTTCTTTCCCCCATTCCTGTCAATTGTTCCCTTATGCTCTCCCTGAAACTCTCTACAACCTCTGGTTCTTTCAGTTTATCCAGGTCCCATCTCCTTAAATTGCCACCTTTTTGCAGAGCGTAAAAAATGGAGAATGGTGGTTGTTTCACTCGTTTTCACTTCCCTCCGAAAAAGTCATCATTCCTGGGTCGTTTTCTGTCTGTGGAACTTCTTTCCTTTTCCGTGTTGCTTTACCTTATTTGCTGTGGTTTGCCTTTTGTACCTGTGGCCTCACAAACTGAGTCAGGTCTGTTGTTGACAGCAGGAATACTTTTCCTTGCTGGATTCTCATCTCCAGGCGGTCAAGCTGCAGGTACATCCATGAGGGCAGTCTCTCAGCCAACCAGGTGAGAACTTTCCTTTGTTAAACGTATCTTTTAATTTTCTGGAACTAATAGCTATTATGAGACTGTCTCCGTGCTATTTTTTTCCGATTAGTTGAAATTAGAAAAAGGGATAAGTTGATATTACACATTCTGAGACGTCAAGGGACCACCAATTTAGTAGCGTAGGGAAGTGTGTGTATACAGGGGAGGGGGAGGGGGGTAGTTGCAGTAGTTATCCAGAGATGAAGAGGCTTGCATCGGATAGAGTAGCATGAAGAACTGTATCAAACCCTTCCGACTGAAGACCACAACATACCTGAAAGACTTGAAATTTGATGAAGTAAAAATAAAAATGCCTTTATTAAAATGTATTTGGAGGGGGGGGGGTGTCATTACCACTTCCCTCACTCACCCCGCACCTCTTTTATTAACCCCTCACCCACCTGAATCCGTGCCTGACTACTAGGAACACTACTTCTTCCTCTTCACAAGGCCTTGAGAAGGTTATTTGAAAACAAAGCCTACAAAGCTCCTCTTTTTTTTTAAACTTTTATGATTTTGACTTATTCTGCAGCTACGACTAAAACTCGTTATTCTCAATAAACAAATATATGCAAACAACTCTTTCCCTGAGTTATTGTAGCGCTAACTTAGGGTTTACCCACTATAGTAAAAAAAAACGAATGTCCGAAAGTTTCTTAGAAAAACGGCCTCTAGTGTGCCAAGCGTCACTTTCGTGGGTAGAAAAATGACACTACTACGTAAATCTTTTCTTGTCTTTTCCTAGTAACTATTATGTCCTGTCCAGCGAAGTGGTCAATATACACTCCTGGAAATGGAAAAAAGAACACATTGACACCGGTGTGTCAGACCCACCATACTTGCTCCGGACACTGCGAGAGGGCTGTACAAGCAATGATCACACGCACGGCACAGCGGACACACCAGGAACCGCGGTGTTGGCCGTCGAATGGCGCTAGCTGCGCAGCATGTGTGCACCGCCGCCGTCAGTGTCAGCCAGTTTGCCGTGGCATACGGAGCTCCATCGCAGTCTTTAACACTGGTAGCATGCCGCGACAGCGTGGACGTGAACCGTATGTGCAGTTGACGGACTTTGAGCGAGGGCGTATAGTGGGCATGCGGGAGGCCGGGTGGACGTACCGCCGAATTGCTCAACACGTGGGGCGTGAGGTCTCCACAGTACATCGATGTTGTCGCCAGTGGTCGGCGGAAGGTGCACGTGCCCGTCGACCTGGGACCGGACCGCAGCGACGCACGGATGCACGCCAAGACCGTAGGATCCTACGCAGTGCCGTAGGGGACCGCACCGCCACTTCCCAGCAAATTAGGGACACTGTTGCTCCTGGGGTATCGGCGAGGACCATTCGCAACCGTCTCCATGAAGCTGGGCTACGGTCCCGCACACCGTTAGGCCGTCTTCCGCTCACGCCCCAACATCGTGCAGCCCGCCTCCAGTGGTGTCGCGACAGGCGTGAATGGAGGGACGAATGGAGACGTGTCGTCTTCAGCGATGAGAGTCGCTTCTGCCTTGGTGCCAATGATGGTCGTATGCGTGTTTGGCGCCGTGCAGGTGAGCGCCACAATCAGGACTGCATACGACCGAGGCACACAGGGCCAACACCCGGCATCATGGTGTGGGGAGCGATCTCCTACACTGGCCGTACACCACTGGTGATCGTCGAGGGGACACTGAATAGTGCACGGTACATCCAAACCGTCATCGAACCCATCGTTCTACCATTCCTAGACCGGCAAGGGAACTTGCTGTTCCAACAGGACAATGCACGTCCGCATGTATCCCGTGCCACCCAACGTGCTCTAGAAGGTGTAAGTCAACTACCCTGGCCAGCAAGATCTCCGGATCTGTCCCCCATTGAGCATGTTTGGGACTGGATGAAGCGTCGTCTCACGCGGTCTGCACGTCCAGCACGAACGTCCATCGTTCTACCATGCTTTATTGGTGTTTCCTTTATTATCTGTCATTGGCTGAAATTTTAAATTATGGCGATGCAGTCTGATACCCTGAAGAACTTTATTGAATCTTTGGTGAAATTAAAAGCAGCGGTGGTAACAATAAGAGTGCAACGGGAATTCCACTGTTAAATGCAGAGGAGAGAGCAGATAGGTGGAAAGAATACATTGAAAGCCTCTATGAGGTTGAAGATTTGTCTGATGTGATAGAAGAAGAAACAGGAGTCGATTTAGAAGAGATAGGGGATCGACTATTATAAACGGAATTTAAAAGAGCTTTGGAGGACTTACGGTCAAATAAGACAGAAGGGATAGATAACATTCCATCAGAATTTCTAAAATCATTGTGGAAAGTGGAAACAAAACGACTATTCACGTTGGTGTGTAGAATATATGAGTCTGGCGATATACCATCTGACTTTCGGAAAAGCATCATCCACACAATTCCGAAGACGGCAAGAGCTGACAAGTGCGAGAATTATCGCACAATCAACTGAATAGCTCATGCATCGAAGCTGCTTACAAGAGTAATATACAGAAGAATGGAAAAGAAAATTGAGAATGCGCTAGGTGACGATCAGTTTGGCTTCAGGAAAAGTAAAGGGACGAGAGAGGCAATTCTGACATTAGGGCTAATCATGGAAGCAAGGCTAAAGAAAAAAAAAGACACTTTCATAGGATTCGTCGACGTGGAAAAAGCGTTCGACAATATAAAAGGGTGCAAGCTGTTCGAGATTCTGAAAAAAGTAGGGGTAAGCTATAGGGAGAGACGGGTCATATACAATATGTACAACAACCAAGAGGGATTAATAAGAGTGGACGATCAAGAACGAAGTGCTCGTATTAAGAAGGGTGTAAGACAAGGCTGTAGCCTTTTGCCCCTACTCTTCAATCTGTACATCGAGGAAGCAATGATGGAAATAAAAGAAAGGTTCAGGAGTGGAATTAACATACAAGGTGAAAGGATATCAATGATACGATTCGCTGATGACATTGCTATCCTGAGTGAAACTGAAGAAGAATTAAATGATCTGCTGAACGGAATGAACAGTCTAATGAGTACACAGTGTGGTTTGAGAGCAAATCGGAGAAAGACGAAGGTAATGAGAAGTAGTAGAAATGAGAACAGCGAGAAACTTAACATCAGGATTGATGGTCACGAAGTCAATAAAGTTAAGGAATTCTGCTACCTAGGCAGTAAAATAAGCAATGGCGGACGGAGCAAGGAGGACATCAAAAGCAGACTCGCTAGGGCAAAAAAGGCATTTCTGGCCAAGAGAATTCTACTAATATCAAATACCGGCCTTAATTTGAGGAAGAAATTTCTGAGGATGTACGTCTGGAGTACAGCATTGTATGGCAGTGAAACATGGACTGTGGGAAAACCGGAACAGAAGAGAATCGAAGCATTTGAGATGTGGTGCTCTAGACGAATGTTGAACATTAGGCGGACTGATAAGGTAAGGAATGAGGAGGTTGTACGCAGAATCGGAGAGGAAAGGAATATGTGGAAAACACTGAGAAGGAGAAGGGACAGGATGAAAGGACATCTGCTAAGACATGAGGGAATGATTTCCATGGTACTAGAGGGAGCTGTAGAGGGCAAAAACTGTAGAGGAAGACAGAGATTGGAATACGTCAAGCAAATAATTGAGGACGTAGGTTGCAAGTGCTACTCTGAGATGAAGAGGTAAGCACAGGAAAGGAATTGATGGCGGGCCGCATCAAACCAGTCAGTAGACTGACGACCAAAAAAAAAAAAAAAAAAAAAAAAGAAAGTCTACGCAGACGCCGCTGCTCTCGATTGTTAAATAAAGGTTGTCGGCCACTCGTTGCCCATGATGAGAGGTACTGCTTGAAATTTAGTATTTCGGGACACTCTTGGCACTGTGGATCCCTGAATATTGAATTCCCTAACTATTTCCGAAATGGAATGTGCCATGCGTCTGGCTCCAACTACCATTCCGGTTTGAAAATCTGTTAACTCACGTCGTGCGGCCATAATCACGTGCGACACCTTTTCACGTGAATCACCTGAGTAGAAATGAGAGCTCCGTCAATGCACTGCCCTTTTTGTTCCTTGAGTAGGGTATACACCGGCCTCTGTATATGTGCGTATACACTCATGCTCATAAATTAAGGATAATGCTGATACATGGTGAAACAATACTCTTGTGGGCGGTTTGCGGGTTTAAATCACCTCGGGGTATGACCATGCGGTGCATTTGACCTGCGGTCGTCGCACGGTGGCGCTGGCAGCAGTCAACATACGCAGAGGTGTGTTGGTGCATGTCAGACTACGGTGCAGCGAGTAAGTGTGCAGACGTTTTCAGGCGTGCTAATGGTGACTGTGTGTTGAAAATGGCTCAAAGAACACATATTGATGTTATGAGGGGTAGAATACTAGGGCGACTGGAGGCTGGTCAAACACAGCAGGTCGTAGGAGGGGCCCTCTGTGTGCCACAAAGTGTGATCTCAAGATTATGACGATTCCAGAAGACAGAAAACGTGTCCAGGCGCTATAGTACGGGACGTCCACAGTGTACAACACCACAAGAAGACCAACATCTCACCATCAGTGCCCGCAGACGGGCACGGAGTACTGCAGGTAGCCTTGCTCGGGACCTTACCGCAGCCACTGGAACAGTTGTCTCCAGACACAAACTCTACAACGACTGAACAGACATTTTTTATTCGTCCGGAGGCCTGCAAGGTGCATTCCACTGACCCCCAGTCACAGGAGAGCCCGTAAAGCCTGATGTCAAGACCGCAGTACATGGTCATTGGAACAATGGTGCCAGGTTATGTTCACGGACGAGTCCAGGTATAGTGTGAAGAGTTATTCTCGCCGTGTTTTCAACTGGCGTGAACCAGGAACCAGATTCCAACCCCTTAATGTCCTTGAAAGGGACCTGTATGGAGGTCGTGGTTTGATGGGGTGGGGTGGGATTATGATTGGTGCACGTACAAAAAATGGCTCTGAACACTATGGGACTTAACTGCTGTGGTCATCAGTCCCCTAGAACTTAGAACTACTTAAACCTAACTAACCTAAGATCATCACACACATCCATGCCCGAGGCAGGATTCGAACCAGCGACCGTAGCGGTCACGCGGTTCCAGACTGTAACGCCTAGAACCGCACGGCCACTTCGGCCGGCCGGTGCACGTACACCCCAGCATGTCTTTGACAGAGGAATTGTAACAGGTCAGTTGTATCGGGACGTCATTTTGCCTCAGTATGTCCGCCTTTTCAGGGGTGCAGTGGGCCCCACTTTCCTCCTGATGGATGATTAAGCAGGGCCTCACCGAAACAGAACCTTGAAAGAGAAGGTATCAGGCAAATGGAGTGCCCTGCCTGTTCTACGGCCCTAAAACCCATCGAGCACGTCTAGGATGTTCTCGGTCGACGTATCGCTGCACGCCTTCGAACCCCTACGACACTTCAGGAACTCCGACAGGCACTGGTGCAAGAATGGGAGGCTATGCCACAGCAGTTGCTCCACCACCTGATCCAGAGTATGACAACCCGCTGTGCGGCCTGTGTACGTGTGCATGGTGATCATATCCGATATTGATGTTGGGGTACATGCGCCGGAAACAGTGGCGTTTTGTAGCACATGTGTTTCGGGACGGTTTTCTCAACTTATCATCAGTACCGTGGACTTACAGATCTGTGTCGTGTGTGTTCCCTAAGTGCCTATGCTACTAGCGCTAGTTTTTTTTGTAGTGCCACTTTGTGTGGCGCCACATTCTGCAATTATCCTTAATTTATGAGCATGGGTGTAGCTGTCTCATGACTTACGTCACCTCATCGCACAACAACGCAACCTTCAGGCTCGGTTAGCATCTGCGTTTATGTTCGAGCATGAATTTCCGACAATGTGTTCATATTTTTGTCCAACCTCTGAACCTGTACGATGCCCAGTCTTTAATAACCACTATACTACTTCCTTCACACGGTTGAGAACACGTGTTAAGTGGTGAACTCGAGAAAGTGGGCGAGAGCGTCTGTACGCCGAGTTGCAGGTGACGGATACACCAGAGGGAACACTCGCCAGGTGTCGACAGGGAGCGGTTTCTCCGGCGGTTCCCTGCGCTGCCCTGCGCAGCACAGCCGCAGCTAGCCTGCTGATTGTTTTGCGCGCACACACAATCGGGCGCTCCCTGATGTTAAATTAATTACGCCCGGGAGGGGGCACGCGCCGGCAGCTACGCACGTAGAAAGTGGCGTACCGTTCGCTCGTTAGGAGCCGGCGGCGGGGCCCGTATTTTAGGCGCTCTGTGCAGTATGTGCCGCTCATTAGGGCCGCGACCCCGGCAGGGCTCGCCGAGTAGACGGCGCCTCGGCCAGCGTCGAGTGCGTCTAATTAAGCCGCAGCTGGTCCGCTTCGCCAGCCGACTCCTGCGCTCCTTCCCCTGTGCTTTCGGATTCCGCGAATATCGTATGCTGCTTGCAAGATCCCCTCGCTTCTAAACTGATACTGTTATTACTCAGCTTAGCCGCGAGTCCGTAGAGGGCGGTATATGTGACGTACAGTATGACTGGTCAGCGTTTCCACCCGGGATTTGCGAGTGTAAGTCGGACCTTCCTTGATCCGCCGTGGTGGCTCGTGTCGTCGGATTTCCTCCTATCATTGGCACATTGGATGTCTCTTCGGTGGAAGCTGAGGCGTAGCGCCGTGTAACGATTCTGCCTTGGAGGCGGTTAAGTGGGAGATGTGTCTCACAAGGGAACCTCCCCATCGCACCCCCCTCAGATTTAGTTATAAGTTGGCACAGTGCATAGGCCTTGAAAAACTGAACACAGATCAATCGAGAAAACAGGAAGAAGTTGTGTGGAACTATGAAAAAAATAAGCAAAATATACAAACTGAATAGTCAATGCGCAAGATATGCTAAACAAGGACATATAAGGTCATGAGCGCCGCTGTCCCGTGGTTAGCGGGCGGAGCTATGGAATGAAAGGTCCTTGGTTCAAGTCTGCCTTCGAGTGAAAACTTTAATTTTTTTTATTCTCAGACATTATCTGACGTGTTTTCCTGTGGAGCAATCGGTTGACCTATGATCTTGTGATCTAATATTTTCGGTTCCCATTGGAGAGGCACGTCCTTTCGTCTGTTTTGCGGTGCGGTCGCTAAACACAGACACTAAACTTATTACAGTGAACAGAGACGTCAATGAACGAACGGACAGATCATAACTTTGCGAAAATAAGGAAAGTAAACTTTTCACTCGAGGGAAGACCTCTCGTTCCGCAGCTGCTCACGCTAAGCACGAGACCACTGCGCTCCTTAGATTACACTCTCCTTGATGTTGCCTATCTTTCACATGGACTATTCAGTTCGTATATTTTGCTTATTTTTTTCATAGTTCCACACAACTTCTTCCTGTTTCCTCGATTGATCTGTGTTCAGTTTTTCAAGGCCTATCCACTGTGCCAACTTATAACTAAATCTGAGGGGGTGCGATGCCGAGGTTCCCTTGTCAGAGCTGGAGAGTGACCGATGGTGACGCGAGACTGGACGCGCACGTAGTTTATATATCAGCCGATAGAGGACAGTATTGGATAGGGGGACTGTGATTTTAGTTTCGATTGTGCCCACTAGAGTGCACTAAAGTAATAGAATGTTTTCATAAACCGTTCTAGTGTTTTTCATAAAGTGTTATTATGTCTCTTTGTGTATGTAAAATGTTATAAATGTGTTTTAGCAGTATAAATCATGCGTGAGTGTGGTTTAAGGTTAATATGAAGATAATTGTTTAACGAGTTAGTTGTACGATTTAGTGTGGGAACATTTCGGAGAAGTATCGATATGGACAAAGGGGATTTTTGTAGAATACATTTGTAAAGTAAGTTTATGGTAAAGGGAAAGTTAATTCAGGTATAAATATTAATAGTAACTAACTTTATGCATAAACAAAACTTCAGCATATTAGATAATTACGCCGGTACAAAGTGCAGTCGTTAGGTTTACTATTTTGCGATTGGTTATTGATGAAAAGCGCGGATTGACGCGGGAGAATGTTCTTTTGCTATTGGCTGTTGAGTAAACTGACCAATGGTGAAACAATATTCTTCGCGCGCCTTTCTCTGCTGCTAGAGAAGACTGAAGAGTATTCTAGAGAAGAGTCGGAGCCTAGCCATGAAACAGTTCGGACGTGTGTAGCAGTAGTTCAGATGGAAACGATAAGTTGCCGGATCTAGCAGTGTTTCATACATCAAAAGTGTTGTAAAGTGACGGCATAATAATTCCGATGGGTGTGTAGAAATTTCGTAATTTTTAAGTGAATTTTGTGACGAGAAAAGACATATTCCGCGTGGCGTATTGAGCAGGTCGGTGGCTAAAAGCTGTAACTGCATTTGGTACCGACAGACTTAATACACTCCTGGAAATTGAAATAAGAACACCGTGAATTCATTGTCCCAGGAAGGGGAAACTTTATTGACACATTCCTGGGGTCAGATACATCACATGATCACACTGACAGAACCACAGGCACATAGACACAGGCAACAGAGCATGCACAATGTCGGCACTAGTACAGTGTATATCCATCTTTCGCAGCAATGCAGGCTGCTATTCTCCCATGGAGACGATCCTAGAGATGCTGGATGTAGTCCTGTGGAACGGCTTGCCATGCCATTTCCACCTGGCGCCTCAGTTGGACCAGCGTTCGTGCTGGACGTACAGGCCGCGTGAGACGACGCTTCATCCAGTCCCAAACATGCTCAATGGGGGACTGATCCGGAGATCCTGCTGGCCAGGGTAGTTGACTTACACCTTCTAGAGCACGTTGGGTGGCACGGGATACATGCGGACGTGCATTGTCCTGTTGGAACAGCAAGTTCCCTTGCCGGTCTAGGAATGGTAGAACGATGGGTTCGATGACGGTTTGGATGTACCGTGCACTATTCAGTGTCCCCTCGACGATCACCAGTGGTGTACGGCCAGTGTAGGAGATCGCTCCCCACACCATGATGCCGGGTGTTGGCCCTGTGTGCCTCGGTCGTATGGAGTCCTGATTGTGGCGCTCACCTGCACGGCGCCAAACACGCATACGCCAATCTTTGGCACCAAGGCAGAAGCGACTCTCATCGCTGAAGACGACACATCTCCATTCGTCCCTCCATTCACGCCTGTCGCGACACCACTGGAGGCGGGCTGCACGATGTTGGGGCGTGAGCGGAAGACGGCCTAACGGTGTGCGGGACCGTAGCCCAGCTTCATGGAGACGGTTGCGAATGGTCCTCGCCGATACCCCAGGAGCAACAGTGTCCCTAATTTGCTGGGAAGTGGCGGTGCGGTCCCCTACGGCACTGCGTAGGATCCTACGGTCTTGGCGTGCATCCGTGCGTCGCTGCGGTCCGGTCCCAGGTCGACGGGCACGTGCACCTTCCGCCGACCACTGGCGACAACATCGATGTACTGTGGAGACCTCACGCCCCACGTGTTGAGCAATTCGGCGGTACGTCCACCCGGCCTCCCGCATGCCCACTATACGCCCTCGCTCAAAGTCCGTCAACTGCACATACGGTTCACGTCCACGCTGTCGCGGCATGCTACCAGTGTTAAAGACTGCGATGGAGCTCCGTATGCCACGGCAAACTGGCTGACACTGACGGCGGCGGTGCACAAATGCTGCGCAGCTAGCGCCATTCGACGGCCAAGACCGCGGTTCCTGGTGTGTCCGCTGTGCCGTGCGTGTGATCATTGCTTGTACAGCCCTCTCGCAGTGTCCGGAGCAAGTATGGTGGGTCTGACACACCGGTGTCAATGTGTTCTTTTTTCCATTTCCAGGAGTGTATTTGGCGAGCATTATCGATCTAAAACTATCAGTATTTTTGTAGCTATTACGTTTCCGTGAAATGCAACACCATAAACTTGCTAACGTGAGTGAAAGGGATTATGAGTGACTGTGTTAAGATTAGCACGGGCTTGGCAGTGATACTTGTTCATTTAAGTTTCAGAATATATTAATTGAGGGCAAAATTTCCAACCTTTCATTTCGTGTGAAAACTTTCTCCCGAAACGTAGATTAGTGACTTTAATTGCAGCCTGGTTCACGTCGAAGTACAGTAGGTTTCACTCGGCTTCCCTACTGATGAAATGCTGAGACAATGTTCACAGGTAGGTGTAGGTCCGTCGTAAAGGGACGGAAGGGACCGCGCCGCCGCAAAGCTATTTATCTGGAATTGCTGTCGATCAACTTTGAGGTATCTATTTACTCGAAATTAACATTCATAATGTCGTAATATTTTTATTCCTATTAGATCAATAATGAAACACTCGTGTCACAAACTACTCGTAGCCGAGAGCATGGCTACCATCGAACAAGACAGGAAGAGCTCCTAACGCCGACTGCCGACTTTGGCGCGCAGTCCGCATCTCTTACTAGTTTCGTCACACTTCGTCGATTTCCGATCAAGTTCGTACTTACTAAGATATGCATTTGTTAATGAACGGGTGTGAATTTTAACGAGGCAAAATTATGATAAATAGTTTTTAACATCCAGAGGCTCCTCCTAGTATTCATGTTGTCATAAATGGCTTTAATTATTAAATATAAATAAACAAAGTCGGTGACTTTGGCGCCAAGATGGCGGTACTTCCCGTCACGTGTATTTCCCAGGCTGACGCTTGTTGCTACGGTCCAGCACCGAGCCCCACCCCACTACGCGCGACATATGGTCGCTTCGTCACCCGGCCAGCCAGCGTGGGAAATGCTCTCCGACTCATGGCCGGCTACGGACTACAGCACTTCTTACCTATCGTGAATACATCAATGAGAGACAATAATTTATTAAAACTGGTAAAAATGCCTTCCTCACGTAAGAGGCACCTTACAAGCTGCTCGGTGATCGGCTTTCGTATCAATTCTTACTTTTTTCGGTAGCCAAGCAAAGGTGAAGTATTACAGCAGTCAATCACGCCAGGGAAATTTCAGTAACGATGGCACTTTACTTTGTGGGTAGGAGATCTTGAACAACGTACGCAACTTTGATAGGCTCACAGATTACCGGTTGCGGTCTATAATGACCATCTTCAGATCTGTGTTTTAGAAAAACAGTAGTGCTCCTGACGACATGACTCGTGTATATGCTGTTATGTATATATATTTGACGATGCTGGTGCTTATTTTGCATTTAACATTTGACGATGCCACTATGGCTGCAATTCATTAGGACACTGTTTTTATAAAACACAGATCTGAAGATGGTCATTATAGACCGAAACCTATAATCTGTGAACAAAAAGTTTGTGACCATAGACGTAAATTAAAGGAAATTTATTCTATATGTGGGTCACTGTTTTGATAGGCTCTTTCGGAAGACAATTTTTAAGGACCCTGGCCTTAATAATTTGTTTCTGATGAACGAGTTACTCACTGTAATACCTAACCTACTTTTGACTGACATCAATGACGAATGGAAGACGACTAACAGTAGTAGCTCCCATAATTTTATTAATATTAGCATAAACTGATTGAGATTCATTGGGAGGATCCTTAGAAAATGTAGTCCATCAACAAAGGAGGTGGCTTACAAAACACTCGTTCGACCTATACTTGAGTATCCTCATCAGTGTGCGATCCGTACCAGGTCGGGTTGACAGAGGAGATAGAGAAGATCCAAAGAAGAGCGGCGCGTTTCGTCACAGGGTTATTGGGTAAGCGTGATAGCGTTACGGAGATGTTTAGCAAACTCAAGTGGCAGACTCTGCAAGAGAGGCGCTCTGCATCGCGGTGTACCTTGCTGTCCAGGTTTCGAAAGTTGCGTTTCCGGATGAGGTATCGAATATATTGCTTCCCCTACTTATACCTCCCGAGGAGATCACGAATGTAAAATTAGAGGGATTCGAGCGCCACGGAGGCTTTCCGGCAGTCGTTCTTCCCGCGAACCATACGCGACTGGAACAGGAAAGGGAGGTAATGACAGTGGCACGTAAAGTGCCCTCCGCCACACACCGTTGGGTGGCTTGCGGAGTATAAATGTACATGTAGATGTAGATGAACTGCTGAGAAAGGACTTGCACCACCGTCATAACTTAAAGGTTTGTATTGTTTGGTCGGGAACCTTAACTCGCTTGACGACAGGGTTCAAATGTCTCTGAGCACTATGGGACATTTGTGGTCATCAGCCCCCTAGAACTTAGAACTACTTAAACCCAACTAACCTAAGGACATCACACACATCTATGCCCGAGACAGGATTCGAACCTGCGACCGCAGCAGTCGCGCAGTTCCGGACTGGGCGCCTAGAACTGACGACAGGGGAACGCTAATTAGTTACATGTTCCATAGATCATTTGAACGACTGTTGAATCGAAATGATGAGGAACAAGTCAGTTTACAGGGTACGTACAAGGTGATTCAGATGTCCCTAGTAGGACTGTTGATATTTTTAAAAATTTCCGAAACCCGATGCACAGATATTTAAAAAATATCAGAATCAGCTCTCGATATATCGGAAAAAGTATCAATATATCGATGCATCTGCCTGTAAAAATGCGGGCTGCAAATTGTAAATATACTGTCTGTGTTAGACCAACCGGACCTTCTGGATGACCGTAAGTGAACCACATATCATTCTTACCGCTCGCTTTCGTGCATTTATATTTTCTTTCTAAGTGGAGAGTTACCCCAGAAAATTATTTCATAACACGTTATTAAGTCCAAATATGTAAAATATTTCGGGAGGTTGATTCGTTTGTTTCCAAAACCAGCAGTTACTCGAAGAGGAAAAGTAGCTGAACTTATTTGTTTGAGAAGCTCAGTAATATACTTCTTTCAGTTCAAGTTTTCATCAGTATGTACACCCAAAAATTTTGAGCATTCTACCCTACTTGCTGCCTGTTGCTCATGTGTTACATCGGTTGTTGGTATGACTCTATTTGTTGTAGAGAATTGAACAGAGTGTGTTTTCTCAGAATTTAGGAAGAAATCATTTTCAGTGAACTATTTATATTCTTCATTTACATCTAATGATTACGCTGCAATTCACATATAAGTGGCTGGCAGAGGGTTCTTCGAGCCGCGTTCAAACTATTTGTTTAGCGTTCCACTCTCAGAAAGTGCTCGGAAAAAACGAACACTTAAATTTTTCCGTGCGAGCTCTAATTTCTCTTATTTTATTATGAAGATTATTTATCCCTATGCAGATGGGCGCCAAAAATATTATCACACTCTGAGGAGAAAGTTCATGAGAAGGTCCTGCCTCAAAGGAAAATTCCTTTGTTTTAATAATAGCCATTCCAATACGTGTATCACGTCCATATCATTATCTCCTCTATTTGGCGATAATAAAAACGAGCTGCCCTTCTTTGGACTTTTTCGATGTCCTCCGTCAATACTATCTGATGCGGATGCCACACCGCACAGCATTAATCCAAAAGAGGGTGAACAAGGCTTTTTTAATCTGTTTAGCAGACTTGTTGCACTTTATAAGTGTTCTGCCAATAAATCACAGTCTTTGATTTGTTTTCCCCACAACCTACGTGAGCATTCCAATTTAAACTGTTCGTAACTATTATTACTATGCATTTAGTTGAATAAACACTCTTTAAATTTGTGTTATTTACTGTCTAAACGAAATTTGGTGGATTTCTTTTAGTAGACCCTACTGACGTGCATGACGTCACACTTCTCGTTATTTAAAGTCAATTGCCACGTTTCGCACGTGTTGTATAAATAATTTTGCGAATGATTTTGATCTTATGATGATTTAAAAAGACGTTAAGTAACAGCATCACCTGCAAACAATCTAAGAGGGCTGCTCAGATTGTGTATTAAGTTGTTTATGTAGATCTGGAACAGCAGAGATCCGATGACATTTCCCTGGAGAATGCCAAATATTACTTCTGTTTTACTCGATGACTTTTTGTCAGTTACTACGAACTGTGTCATTTTTCTGATAGGAAATCACGAATCCAGTAGCACAACTGAGACGACACGCAATGGGCACACAATCTGATTAGAAGTCGCTTGTGAGGAATTCTTTGAAAAACATCATGGGATTTATTGTAACACTAGTATTGTCTGCAAAAGTACCAATTCTACTTACTGAACGTGCACTGCCGTGTGCAAAGAAAGTGGAGAAGGGAAATCTTGGAATCGAAGGTACGGCAGCCTGTGTAGTGAAGGTATAAGTGAATGTGCGTTCTCTGTGCAGTCAGAGTGCGCTGCGTAACCACACTGTCAACATGCATCGAGGGTCTGCGTAAATGAAAAATCTTCCTGGAAACATGTTTTCTCGGGAGTGCCACAAGGATCAGTCTTAGGACCACTTTTGTTTTCTTTATATGTCAACGATATTTCGTCGGTTCTGTCCTCCTGTAAATATCATTTCTATGCCGACGACCTCCAACTCTACCTAAGCGTCAGACCTGAAGACGTAAACACTGCAATCGCTCAGATGAATGATGATCTGTCTTCAGTAGTGACATGGGCGAAAAACCTGGGGCTTAAACTAAATGCAAAAAAGACGCAACTAATCTTAATAGCCCATCAGAAACTAATAAGTTCAGATTTCCGCGAACGGCTACCTCCTATTCTGCTCGACGGTACTCCAATACCATATCAGAAAACAGTGAAGAACTTGGGTGTAACTTTGGATGAGCATCTCAACTGGGCGGAGAATACAGTCGCAGTGTGCCGAAAGACGTGTGCTTGTCTCTATGCTCTCAAAAAGTTTCGGAACATATTTCCACAGGACTTGAAACGCCAGCTCGTGCAAGCACTCGTTCTACCGAACCTCCACTATTGTGATGTGATGTGATTCAGCAAGGCACGAATAGTGAAAACAAAAGACGGCTAGTGCTAACCATGAATGCCTGTGTGCGTTACACCTGCAACATTCGCCGATATGATCACGTTAGTGCTTCATACTCAGAGCTAGGGTGGCTGCGGCCGGACAAATTGCGTGACTACCACACTCTATGTCTACTTCACCGACTCCTCGTCGCGCAAGCACCCCAGTACCTTGCTTCAGAGATTAAAAACCTGTCATACCATCATAATCGAAACACGAGGTCACTCTTATTTGGTATCCTAACTGTGCCCACTCACAAAACAAAAACTTTTGCAAACTCCTTCTCAGTTGCCGCTGTCCGCCTCTGCAACAAACTGCCCCTTACCTTGCGCAAAATTCAATCTCCTGCTGCTTTTAAGAAGAAGTTGAAGCATTTCCTACTATCATCTTCATAAAGTTCTCCACAAAATTAATGTACCAGGCCAATCCTCTCATCTGTCAAATAGCAAAGCTAGCGTCTCCTATCTTGCTCCTGAGATGCCTTCCTCTTCATCTATCTCTATTAGCCACGCAATCTTCTTTTCCTTTATATTTCCTTAATTATGTTTCATCATGTCTCTCTGTTCTTCTCCTCCCTTCACCATGAGTCTCCCTCATACTCCCTGCTGCCAGCACTCCTATCTAAAATTTGTCTTTTCAATAATGTCTAATTATAACAGTCTACGAATATAAACTCTATATGTATGTATTTCTAATTGTTTATTTCACTTTTTGTACTAGATGTAGTTTAACATGCCTACTAAAACGTATGAATGTAAAATAAGTAGAATGCCTGGTTAGATGTAAGAGAGGGCCTGATGGCCCTAATCTTGCCAGGTTAAATAAATAAATAAATAAATTTCAAGCTTACAGTGCGCACGCATTTTCGCCTTACACTAAAAAGTATTGCCAGCACGTAAGTTGCCTACCAAATTCGCATACACCTCTGCGACGCCAAAACACTGAAGATCTGCCTTGCAATGGTCGGCTCTTAGGCACCCCAAGGAGGACGCAACAATACTGTGCGCTGTCTGTCTGGCGGCGACATTCAGGGGTGCGTCGATGCAGACAGTATGTAACCGCTTGTCATTATGAACAGCAATAAACACCTCCCAGCAGCGGAGTGAGTGAAAAAAGTTGATAAGGGAACACGTGCAATGGAACGTGGACCAGTGATGTTCAATTCTCTTCAATGACGTGTGTAGGATTTGACTGAAGCCTGACGATCGTCGTAGAAGAGAGTGGGTTTATTCGTATAGAAATCTACGTCTCAGGCTTGCACTCCAACTACCTTCATGAGGGAGGTCGGTCGGTCATATTTTGGACCAGCATCAGCTACTGATGTCGCCTGCCTCTCGTGGCCATAGAGCGTAATTTCAGTGCTGTGAAGTACAAGGCGGAGGCTTTCAAACTATTGTCCGGTCCTACAGTCAACAGTTGGGCGATTGCTTCGGCTTTCAAGTCGATAATGCTCGAGCAACTCGTGAGAATGGAATGTTCTGCGGAAACCTTCTGGACTGAACTCGACTGAGCTAGTCTGGGACCAGTTGGACTTTCAGTGTGTCGTGAGAACAGGGACACTCCTCTACAATTTATGACCCTTATTCTGCCAATGACCTTGTCAAATAGGGCAGAGAAGTGGGCAGAGGTTCAGGGCACTCTCTTGCCCTTGAGGGTGTGAAACTGACCCTAAAGACGGAAGGAGGCAGCAATGATAAATGGAAACCACAGCATTAATGACACATAACGTGTATCCACAGGGCATGTGGCCTCTAATTAAAAAGGGTCATGACGATCTCTCTATTGGCAAAATGGAGCGAGAGAAGACCATGCGAAAAAGATTGTATAACCAACGAAAGGATAACGTTCTACGAGTCAGGGTGTGGAATGTCAGAAGCTTGAACGTGGTAGGGAAGCTAGTAAATCTGAAAAGGGAAATGCAGTATCAATGTCGATATAGTAGGGTCAGTGAAATGGAAAGAAGACAAGGATTTCTGGTCAGATGAGTATAGGGTGATATCAACAACAGCAGAAAATTGTACAACGGGAGTAGGATTCGTTATGAATAAGAAGGTAGGGCAGAGAGTGTGTTACAGTGAACAGTTCAGTGATCGCGTTGCTTTTAGAATCGACAGAAAACCAACTCCGACAACGATAATTCAGGTATACTTGCCGATGTCGCAAGCAGAAGATGAAGAGAAAGAGAAAATATATGAGGATATTGAAAGGTTAATGCAATACGTAAAAGGAGATGAAAATCTAGCAGCCATTAGGGACGGGAATGCTGTCGTAGGGGAAGCACTAGAAGAAAAGGTTACGGGAGAATATGAGCTTGGGACAAGGAATGAGGGCGGATAAAGACTAATTGAGTTCTTCAATAATTTTGAGCTAGTAATAGCGAATACTCAGTTCAAAAATTACAAGAGGAGGAGGTGTACTAGGAAAAGGCCGTGTAATACGGCAAGATTTCCCCAGGAGAAAGATATAGACTAAGATCACAATTTAATAGTGATGAAGGATGGGTTGAAATATAAGAGATTAGTCAGGAAGAATCAATATGCAAAGAAGTGGGATACAGAAGTACTAAGGAATGACGAGATATGCTTGAAGTTCTCTAAGGCTGTAGACACGGCAATGAGGAATAGCTCAGAAGGCAGTACAGCTGAAGAAGAATGGACGTCTCTAAAAAGGGCAATCACAGAAGTGGGAAAGAAAAACTTAGGTACAAAGAAGGCAATTGCAAAGAAACCATGGGTAACATAAGAAATACTTCAGTTGATCGATTAAAGAAGAAACTACAAAAATGTTCAGGGAAATTCAGGAATACGGAAATCTAAGTCCCTGAGGAATGAAATACATAGGAAGTGCAGGGAAGCTAAGACGAAATGGTTGCATGAAAAAGTCAAGAAATCTAAAAAGAAATGATTGTCACAAGGACTGACTCAGCATATAAGAGAGTCAAAACAATTTCCGGAGAACTAAAAAGCAAGGATGGTAACATTAAGAGTGCAACGGGAATTCCACTGTTAAATGCAGAGGAGAGAGCGGATGGTTGGAAAGAGTACATTAAAGGCATCTATGAGATTTGTCTGATGTGATAGGAGAAGGAACAGGAGTCGATTTAGAAGAGATAGGGGACGCAGTATTAGAATCAGAATTTAAGAGAGCTTTGGAGGACTTAAGATCAAACAAGGCAGAAGGGATAGAGAACATTCCATCAGAATCTCTAAAATCATTGGGGGGAGTGGCAACAAAACAACTATTCACGTTGGTGTGTAGAATGTGTGAGTCTGGCGACATACCATCTGACTTTCGGAAAAATATCATCCACACAATTCCGAAGACTGCAAGAGCTGACAAGTGCGAGAATTATCGCACAATCAGCTTAAGAGCTCATGGATCCAAGTTGCTTAAGAATAATTTACAGGACAATCGAAAAGAAAATTGAGAATGAGTTAGATGACGATCAGTTTGGTTCCAGGAAAGGTAAAGGCACAAGGGAGGCAATGCTGACGTTGCGGTTAATAATGGAAGCAAGGCTAAGAAAAATCAAGACAATTTCATATGATTTGTTGACCTGAAAAAGCGTTCCACAATTTTTTTTTCACTAGCGGCTTCTATTTTATGACCCACCGTCTAATTTCTTATGGTGGGTCGTATGTTGCCACTTAGCCGCTGTGACTGGGTCCGGGGTCCGCAGTGACTGAAAGTAACACCACACCGGCTCCCGTCCCCACTCACACCGTTGCCCGTGTCCCGCCACGTGGAGGCGGGCTCTGTTTGCATCCATTTGATATCTTTTTTTGTGCAGCATTAGAAAAACTTATAACTAATACAAAATCAAGTAAGATATTAGTAAACAAAACGAAATTAAATATTTAGACAATATTAAAAATTTTGACAATATAAAATGGTGCAAGATGTTCGAAATTCTGAGAAAAATACGCTAAGGTATGGGGATAGATGGTTAATATACCATATGTATAAAAGCCAAGAGGGAATAATAATAGTGGACGACCAAGAAAGAAGCACTCGGATTAAGAAGGGTGGAAGACAAGGATGTAGTCTTTCACCCCTACTGTTCAATCTGTACCTCGAAGAAGCAACAATGGAAATAAAAAGAGAGATTCAGGAGTGGAATTAAAATTAAAGGTGAAAGGGTATCAATGATACGATTCGCTGATGATATTGCTATACTGAATGAAAGTGAACAAGAATTGCATGATGTGCTGAATGGAATGAACAGTTAATGAGTACAGAATACTGGCTGGGGGTAAATCGAAGAAAGACGAAAGTAATGAGAAGCAGGAGAAATGAGAACACCGAGAGACATAACATCAGCATTGATGGTCTCCAAGTAGATGAAGTTAAGGAATTCTGCTACCTATGCAGCAAAATAACCAATGACGGACGGAGCAAGGAGGACATAAAAAGCAGATTAGCACTGACTAAAAGGACATTCCCGGCCAAGAGGAGTCTACTAGTATCAAATATAGACCTTAATTTAAGGAAGAAATTTCTGAGAATGTACGTTTGGAGTACAGTATTGTACGGTTTCGAAACATGGACTGTGGGAAAACCGGAACAGATAAGAATAGAAGGATTTGAGATGTGGTGCTACAGACGGATGTTGAAAATAAAGCGAAATGATCAGGTAAGGAATGAGAAAGATCTGCTGAGAATCGGAGAGGAAAGGAATATGTAGAAATCACTGACAATGAGAAGGGACAGGATGATAGGACATCTGTTAAGACATCAGGGAATAACTTCCATGGTACTAGAACGAGCTGTGGAGGGTAAAAACTGAAGAACAAGGTTGGAATGCATCCAGCAAATAATTGAGGACGTAGGTTGCAAGTGCTACTCTGAGATGAAGAAGTTGGCACAGGAGAGGAATTGGTGGCGGGCCGCATCAAACCTGTCAGAAGACTGATGACTCAAAAGAAAAGAAATGTTTGCAGAGAGTCGAAGAGGCTTGAGCAGCAACGTCTCCACTACCTAGTGGAATGCGTGCCAAGGATATCGTTGTGTACCAAGCATGTGTCTTACAACAAACACCGCGCGAGACGGCCGCCACGTGGGCACAGCCACTCACATGGTGTGTGTCAGGTCCAGGTGGCTGGACCCGCTTCCGGGCTACTTCCTCCAGTGACGAGTGCGTCTGTTGATAGAGTGGCCAGCTACCAGAAGGGATTTCTGTCAACCACGGGCCAGTTTGCTTCTGCCTCGTACTGACCGACAGACACCAAAACACGACGCCCCGTGGACACAACACTGACAGTTTTGCACAAGCAGTTACACGGTTCAGCTGAGTGCAGGGAGTCAGCTCTGTACAGTATTCTCAAGACAACCATTCGACTTGGCAGGTGCTATTTACGGAGTAATTGGAGTGTCCTGTGTGTCTGCAACATTACCGTCAGTTATACAGAGACTGCTGAGATATAACAAAGTTGACATCTTGGATATTCGGGAATCCAGCCGGATGTTCGCGTCGTTCTCGCACGATATTTCAACAGCGTGCCTCGCTGTCTTCTTCAGGTGCTACCTGAGACTGATCCTTGGGTCGATCGAGTCCAGTATTGATGCCTGGGAGTAGCTGGGCGTTCCCTAATCGGTCCGCGCCGGGTCGAGTGTTCCATCTGTGGTCCGCGCCCGCCAGACTCGGCTTCAACGGACCCCTCCAGTCGCAGATGTTCCGACTGCCGTCGGCGCCCGTTCTGGCCGTCCTCAACGGATGTGGTTATCATCTGAGGTGTGTCAGACCCGGTCTGAGATGTTGGGTACTTTGTCTCCTACCAGTCTCAGGTAGCACCTGAAGAAGACAGCGAGGCACGCTGTTGAAATATCGTGCGAGAACGACGCGAACATCCGGCTGGTTTCCCGAATATCCAAGATGTCAACAGATCGCCGGGAAAGCATGAAGAATTACATATAACAAAGTTATTTTGGCTTCATTATATTAGGTTTAGGACAACAAGCGTCACGCATCAGACTGCACCAAATTGTAAATTACTCTTAATAAATGTTGTGCGTTTTTTCTTATGGTGTTGCTAGATTTCTGTTTAAGCGCACCCTCTCAAAAAAATGTGAATTAGCAAGCATGCAATGACCACCCTGAATGAACTACAGCAGTTTTCCGTTGTCGTGGATACTTGGGCTGAATTAATAGTAGCATTCAGTTATTAGATTCACGACAGTTACAATCTATGGCGAGAAGCAACGCGGTACTGAATGTTACTCAACAGCAGATTCGGTTCCACAGATGTACATTATCGAACAAAATGGCTCTAAGCACTATGAGACTTAACATCTGAGATCGTCAGTCCCCTAGACTTAGAACAACGTAAACCTAAGGACATCACGCACATCCTTGCCCGAGGCAGGATCCGAACCTGCGACCGTAGCAGCCGCGTGTTTCCGGACTGTAGCGCCTAGAACCGCTCGACTTCCACGTCTGAAATACAGGTATATGAGCATCAATCATTGTTAATAGGAAACGTTTTAGGTTTTTTCGCAGGTTAGCTAATTGGACAAGCAAATCTTCTCCTACAAAATCTTTACTAATTTCTGCTTTTATATTTACACGCATAAAATATCCCTTTCTCTATGTTTGTTGAGTGTACTTTTAATAGGTGTAGTTTTAATAGCATCCAGCTTAATTTTTAACTTATAACTTAAATCTAAATTTTAAATCAAATATTTCTTTCTCCAGTCAGTCATTTGACAGGTACAAAGAAGGTATGTTCTCGAATTGTAATACACACCAATATCTCCTTTAACGCTGTAACAATTAGCTCTTTCCTTCTGGCGGTTTTGGTAGACGAGAGCATTTGGGGATTTTAATTTTACCTCTTATTTCCTCCATGACGCTATTGTTAAATCACTCCACATCTTCCTGTGTGTACGCCAACAGCTCTTCTCTTACAAATTCCTGCGGAGTTTCTGTATAGAACGTAAAGTTTATAACTTTTGCAAACTTGTGTTCACGAAATGTAGACGTCCCATCGCTTTTAAACTCTGCAAATGGTGCCCAACATCCAGTTCGACACATTTAGATAAAATATAACCATTTTTTAAGCCAGTCCAAATGGAATGGAGGTTTATTACATAGGTAATTTGTGTTTGGAGAATCGGTTCATCGGCATACGGTTCTCGGTTTCTAAGATCGCATTTTATAGCATTCTCACTTCTGCGAGTCTATGACTGTAGCTGGGAAGAGTTCCCTTTTCTGCTGCACTCTGACGATTTCTCAATCTCGTTTGCGTGTGGCGATGTATTTGATTATTTCTGCATCTATTTACGCGTCTTACAGTGACGTAATACTGCTAGAGATACAGGCATGGTAGATCTAGCATACCGTTCATACGGTCCTAGGACTGTATTTTTGCAGCTAAATTCTTTTTCCCCGATGTACCTGGTGTGGGTGACGTGCAGTTGGGCGGGGGACATGTTTGTTGCACGAGTCCCGCTTACGCGTGCGGGGTACTCATTGTTAATGCACAGATAAGTTTTCGTAGCAAATATAGCATTGAGTTAGCTGCCCAGCTTCTCTCTTTGGAATTCTACGGATCAGTATAAATTACTTACCGTACTCGGATTTTACGTGCTTAACATACGAGGTGCATTCAAGTTCTAAGGCCTCCGATTTTTTTTCTAATTAACTACTCACCCGAAATCGATGAAACTGGCGTTACTTCTCGACGTAATCGCCCTGAAGACGTACACATTTTTCACAACGCTGACGCTATGATTCCATGGCAGCGGTGAAGGCTTCTTTAGGAGTCTGTTTTGACCACTGGAAAATCGCTGAGGCAATAGCAGCACGCCTGGTGAATGTGCGGCCACGGAGAGTGTCTTTCATTGTTGGAAAAAGCCAAAAGTCACTAGGAGCCAGGTCAGGTGAGTAGGGAACATGAGGAATCACTTCAAAGTTGTTATCACGAAGAAACTGTTGCGTAACGCTAGCTCGATGTGCGGGTGCGTTGTCTTGGTGAAACAGCACACGCGCAGCCCTTCCCGTACGTTTTTGTTGCAGTGCAGGAAGGAATTTGTTCTTCAAAACATTTTCGTAGGATGCACCTGTTACCGTAGTGCCCTTTGGAACGCAATGGGTAAGGATTACGCCCTCGCTGTCCCAGAACATGGACACCATCATTTTTTCAGCACTGGCGGTTACCCGAAATTTTTTTGGTGGCGGTGAATCTGTGTGCTTCCATTGAGCTGACTGGCGCTTAGTTTCTGGATTGAAAAATGGTATCCACGTCTCATCCATTGTCACAACCGACGAAAAGAAAGTCCCATTCATGCTGTCGTTGTGCGTCAACATTGCTCGGCAACATGCCACACGGGCAGCCGTGCGGTCGTCCGTCAGCATTCGTGGCACCCACCTGGATGACACTTTTCGCATTTTCAGGTCGTCATGCAGGATTGTGTGCACAGAACCCACAGAAATGCCAACTCTGGAGGCGATCTGTTCAACAGTCATTCGGCGATCCCCAAAAACAATTCTCTCCACTTTCTCGATCATGTCGTCAGACCGGCTTGTGCGAGCCCGAGGTTGTTTCAGTTTGTTGTCACCCGATGTTCTGCCTTCATTAAACTGTCTCACCCACGAACGCATTTTCGACACATCCATAACTCCATCACCACATGTCTCCTTCAACTATCGATCAATTTCAATTGGTTTCACACCACGCAAATTCAGAAAACGAATGATTGCACGCTGTTCAAGTAAGGAAAACGTCGCCATTTTAAGTATTTAAAACAGTTCTCATTCTCGCCGCTGGCGGTAAAATTCCATCTTCCGTATGGTGCTGCCATCTCTGGGACGTATTGACAATGAACGCGGCCTCATTTTAAAACAATGTGCATGTTTCTATCTCTTTCCAGTCTGGAGAAAAAAAATCGGAGGCCTTTGAACTTGAATGCACCTCGTATGATGCTTATAGTAATGGCACATGTACTTACATGGATTATTTTGTTACGGTCTTCATTCTACCTGGGGGGGCCGACTAGGTGATAATGGAGCCACCCCCGCTGGTTTCAAAAGAATGATAGTTGGGGGGAGAGGTAGGGGAGTATGTTTCTGCTTGGTCCAGAAAGAGAGGGCTGTGGGGAGAGATGTGCTTGGCGCTTAAACTGTTAAGAACGTTTACTCGCAAAGGTGTCGACAAGTTACGGCAGATTTTGCAGCAGCGGTACGTTCTCTCTCTGCATGATTGAGCGTCATTGGTGATAGCTATTAGGTCGGATATGATTATAAATAGAGTGTGGAACTTTCTCTACCACTGTTGGGGAGATGTTACGGCGTAATGTTAGAGAGACATAGGGATCCGTCCCGTTCGCGACCTGGTGGCTGCAGTTGTGTACGAGGAGTTCCATACCATATCGTCATTATCCGGCGACTGCAAGTGTGTGCCAGTCTTTCATATTTTCACTTAAATCTTGGGATCTGTTTGCCGTTACTATCACAGGAGGGGATCTCTCGGCCAACCGCAACTTTCTCGGCACTTGCTGGGCACTGTGTCGCGACCATCGACGTTCGCGGCTATGCCCCTTCACGTCAGAGTCTGAGAAGAAGCGGTCTACCTGCAGCAGGCAACATGATCTTCGCGGGGGTTGTCACAGATACTGGACGACTCTGTCTAGAGACATATTGCGAGTGTAGTATCTTCTGTTGGAGGCATCAGCATTTTACTATGACGTCACATAATTTGGTAATGTAGTGTGGTATTTCTCATACAATATCTCTGGCTTATGGAATTCTCTATGACGTCACTATTTCACCAGTTCATTCGTTTCTAACACTATGATGTCACACACTAGTAATGGAGTGGTGGCTAGGCAATGATACGTAAATCTGGAGCGAAGTTGACAACTTTGCGACGTCGACGGGACGTCGAGAACAGTCTTACCTCATTGGAAAAAATACCTAAAATTGTGTGAAAGCTGACAGAAATGCCTAAAACTGAGGAAAATACGTGAAATTGAGAGTACATAGATATCTGCCTAGGTGAGGACTGTGTTGGTGCCACATAATGTTGTTATTAACAAATAGACCTGGGGTGCATAATTTTTCATAAACATATAGACACAACCTCTCCCTATGCTCACCAGCTCCTGAGAAACCCCTTCCACAAAAGTGACCCAGTTATAACAGAAGAAGGAGTGGAGGGGGTGCATCGGATGGCCCGACACAATTGCCGGCTATAATTGCCGGCTGATTGCCCTTATTAGTTGCTTGTGATTCCCTGGGAGAGAGGGAATGGGGGCCGAAGGAGACCAAGAAGTTAACCTTGATATAAGAACGGTACCTGCGCTTCAAATGGTAGTGTATGGCTGCTCCCATATTGTCAACAAGACACTGTGCGAGGCGGTGGCGGGTCCACAATGGTGTAGGCTGTGTTTACTCCAACTGAACCGATCACTGACTGGAAATGCAGGGCTATTACAAATGATTGAAGCGATTTCATAAATTCACTGTAGCTCCATTCATTGACATATGGTCACGACACACTACAGATACGTAGAAAAACTCATAAAGTTTTGTTCGGCTGAAGCCGCACTTCAGGTTTCTGCCGCCAGAGTGCTCGAGAGCGCAGTGAGACAAAATGGCGACAGGAGCCGAGAAAGCGTATGTCGTGCTTGAAATGCACTCACATCAGTCAGTCATAACAGTGCAACGACACTTCAAGACGAAGTTCAACAAAGATCCACCAACTGCTAACTCCATTCGGCGATGGTATGCGCAGTTTAAAGCTTCTGGATGCCTCTGTAAGGGGAAATCAACGGGTCGGCCTGCAGTGAGCGAAGAAACGGTTGAACGCGTGCGGGCAAGTTTCACGCGTAGCCCGCGGAAGTCGACGAATAAAGCAAGCAGGGAGCTAAACGTACCACAGGCGACGGTTTGGAAAATCTTACGGAAAAGGCTAAAGCAGAAGCCTTACCGTTTACAATTGCTACAAGCCCTGACACCCAATGACAAAGTCAAACGCTTTGAATTTTCAGCGCGGTTGCAACAGCTCATGGAAGAGGATGCGTTCAGTGCGAAACTTGTTTTCAGTGATGAAGCAACATTTTTTCTTAATGGTGAAGTGAACAGACACAATGTGCGCATCTGGGCAGTAGAGAATCCTCACGCATTCGTGCAGCAAATTCGCAATTCACCAAAAGTTAACGTGTTTTGTGCAATCTCACGGTTTAAAGTTTACGGCCCCTTTTTCTTCTGGGAAAAAAACGTTACAGGACACGTGTATCTGTACATGCTGGAAAATTGGCTCATGCCACAACTGGAGACCGACAGAGTCGACTTCATCTTTCAACAGGATGGTGCTCCACCGCACTTCAATCATGATGTTCGGCATTTCTTAAACAGGAGATTGGAAAACCGATGGATCGGTCGTGGTGGAGATCATGATCAGCAATTCATGTCATGGCCTCCACGCTCTCCCGACTTAACCCCATGCGATTTCTTTCTGTGGGGTTATGTGAAAGATTCAGTGTTTAAACCTCCTCTACCAAGAAATGTGCCAGAACTGCGAGCTCGCATCAACTATGCTTTCGAACTCATTGATGGGGACATGCTGCACCGAGTGTGGGAGGAACTTGATTATCGGCTTGATGTCTGCCTAATCACTAAAGGGGCACATATCGAACATTTGTGAATGCCTAAAAAAACTTTTTGAGTTTTTGTATGTGTGTGCAAAGCATTGTGAAAATATCTCAAATAATAAAGTTATTGTAGAGCTGTGAAATCGCTTCAATCATTTGTAATAACCCTGTAGTTACGTTCGTCTCTTTGGAGCCCATTTACAGCCATTCGGGACTTCATGTCCCCAAACAACGTCGGAATTTTTATGGGTGCCTGTAAGCCGTGTCACCGAGCTACAGTTGTTCGCGATTGGTTGAAGAATATTGTGGACAATTCGAGCGAATGATTTGGCCACCCAAATCGTCCGTAGTGAATCCCATCTAGCACTTACGGGACACAATGGAGAGCTAAGTTTGTGCACAAAATCCTCACTGGCAGCGCTTTCGCAATTCTGGTCGGCTACTGAGGCAGCGCGGTTCAGCATTTCTGCAGGGGACTTCCAGCGACATACCGAGTCCGTGCCACCGCGAGCTGCTGCACTGAGCTGGCGAAAGAAGGCCCGACATGACATGACAGGCGGTATCCCCATGACTTTTGTAACCATAGTGTATGTTAAAACTCACCAATTAATGGAGTATCTCCAGAAAATGGGCAGACCACATCGCAAACAAGTCGAATTTGCAACTAACTACTATAGTTTCTTAGATGTATGTTGTTCGCTATGGCAAAAAAGGCATTTCTGGCCGAGAGAAGTCTACTAATATCAAATACCGGCCTTAATTTGAGGAAGAAATTTCTGAGGATGTACGTCTGGAGTACAGCATTGTATGGTAGTGAAACATGGACTGTGGGAAAACCGGAACAGAAGAGAATCGAAGCATTTGAGATGTGGTGCTATAGAGGAATGTTGAAAATTAGGTGGACTGATAAGGTAAGGAATGAGGAGGTTCTACGCAGAATCGGAGAGGAAAGGAATATGTGGAAAACACTGATAAGGAGAAGGGACAGGATGATAGGTCATCTGCTAAGACATGAGGGAATGACTTCCATGGTACTAGAGGGAGCTGTAGAGGGCAAAAACTGTAGAGGAAGACAGAGATTGGAATACGTCAAGCAAATAATTGAGGACGTAGATTGCAAGTGCTACTCTGAGATGAAGAGGTTAGCACAGGAAAGGAATTCGTGGCGGGCCGCATCAAACCAGTCAGTAGACTGATGAAAAAAAAAAAAAAAGTTGTTCAAACAGTTTTATTAAATTTAGAGTGGGTCACAGCAAACATGCACTTTGGATTTTTGTCTGTCCATAAATTCTAGTTGGTACAAGCACGTTTAGAATAAACTTTCTGAAATTACCATATTATACCTCTGAATTTCTCAGCAGTGAACAAGAATGTCTCTTCTAAGTTTAAGATTTGGAGGAGAGTACACCCGTGCAAAATCATCCCTCCCCGCACTAGAACACCTGGACTATCAAAACGACCATGTTCGGCAGTGTTGTCGGCAGAGTTACATACTCACATACGGCGAGAGGTGGGAAGATGTAAGGCGATCAGGAACAACGTCGAAAATTACCGTTTTGGAGGTCCGGCTGTTACGGTGTGGGGAGGCACAATGTTGCACGGGCACCCTAACATCCAGATATTTCAAAACGGTACACTCAGTGGTCAATATTCTTGTGACAGTGTACTCCTTCCCCATGTGCGTCTTTGCAGAGGTGCATTCAGCCCAGACTTCATATTTACGGTCGACTATGCGCGATCGAATCGAACAGCGCAGTTGGAAGAGTTCTTGGAGTGAAAGAATACTCGGCGAATGACCTGCCTGTTCCCCCTACTTAAATCACGTCGGGCACGTGTGGGTTGCGTTGCGGGCATTTATCGCAGCTCGTCCACACGCGTAAACCACCGTCGAACAGTTATTAGCCGCACTGGTGGGCGAACGGAACCCTCTGCCACAAGAACTCCTTACCAGTATTCCGACCAGTGTAGGGGTACGTTGCGGGGCACACACTGCCGTGAGTGGCGATCAGACACCCCATTAAGAACCATGTCCCGCCTTCTTTAATGTCCTGAAGACCATCGTGAATCGCGGAACTTCACTGAATATATTTTCTTTGAATAAAAGTGTCATTTTTGTTCGTCTCATTGTGTATTACTTTCAGTTAACTTATGTATTATACCGTAGCAGTTCTTTCTACGCCTGATCCGTGTTTCGTAGAGCTATGTTACTCGGTAGCGACACATCGTGCGAAAGTTATTTTCGTCCATAAGTTCTGCACATCGGTTTACAGCGCTGCCTTAAGACCAAGATCAATTTGGTATAGTTACTTACGTTAGATGTTGAAGCGCTGAAGTCAAAATATGCCGACAGCTGGCCAGATTTCACAATACCTGCCGCTCTGCACAGGTAGAGGACCGGCCGGGGTGGCCGAGCGGTTCTTGGCGCTACAGTCTGGAACCGCGCGACCGCTACGGTCGCAGGTTCGAATCCTGCCCCGGGCATGGATGTGTGTGATGTCCTTAGGTTAGTTAGGTTTAAGTAGTTCTAAGTTCTAGGGGACTGAGGACCTCAGATGTCAAGTCCCATAGTGCTCAGAGCCATTTGATCCAGGGAGAGGCTGGCGCATTGGTAGACTTGACTGCTGTGTGCCAAGCTGAAGGCGGAGTCGACACGAGACAATGCGTTCCTGACGACAGCCACGCTCCCGCCACCCGAAGGTCAAGAGAAAGCCCGTGCAGTCCATCTTCTGACAGTTAAAAATCTACAAGGCTCACAAGAGCAAATACTATCTATAGTGCAGTAATTGACTTGAAAATATTTACAAGGGCATTACCTCATCCCTGGAGGCAGATCACTAAGTTCTGCTACCTATCTGACTCAACACGGTTATTTTCAGGTGCATTTATTTTGGGGCTTTTCCATTATTTGATCTGTATTCGGTCAAATGGCTGCAAAGTGCACTGTGGAGGCAGTGCGGTACACGGGCAGTTCACTTTGAGTGCCTCCCTCACTCCGCCGATATCTCCACAGTTTTGATACGTATCGTTGCTTATCCTGTTTCCTGCTTTATTCAAACCAACAGTGAAGTGAAAGGGACCATTTCAATAATTCTTTTTGGATGATAGAATTTGAAATATGTAAGAACACACAGTACTAACTTCCTGGCAGATTAGAACTGTGTGCCCGACCGAGACTCGAACTCGGGACCTTTGCCTTTCGCGGGCAAGTGCTCTACCAACTGAGCTATCCAAGCACGACTCACGCCCACAACTCACAGCTGTACTTCTGCCAGTACCTCGTCTCCTACCTTCCAGACTTTACAGAAGCTCTCCTGCGAAACTTGCAGAACTAGCACTCCTGAAAGAAAGGATATTGCGAAGACATGGCTTAGCCACAGCCTGGGGGATGTTTCCAGAATGAGATTTTCACTTTGCAGCGGAGTGTGCGCTGATATGAAAAAGTTTCATATCAGCGCACACTCCGCTGCAGAGTGAAAATCTCATTCTGGACACAGTCCTAAGTTCCATTGGTTGTAACAATAATGCAATTACTTTTTCGTTATTTCATTGTCTGTGAATATAATGTCGTAAAAAACAAAACGACATATGAAAAATATACTATTTATTATACTTTCATTGTGTTGACTGACTTGGGAGAAAAAGATTGGTTACGTCTGATAGCCGAAAAGAAGAAACAAGGGTGTCCGTACCGGAGAGCGGTAGGTTTTATAGGACTATCGCACAGCACACTCCAATTCGAACCTCCTCGCGACTCCTTTTCATACTTTTCAACCCCATTCCCGTTTCCAATGCTTTACGTTCTTCTCTATCTCCTTCTTTCTCCTCGCCTACTTCGCATTTCCTCTGCCTTAATTTATTTCGCCTTTCAAAAGACTTCAACCCCACGGGAAGGACGCCTGGTTCAGATGGCCCAGCTGCCACACACTGGTTACGCCGATGGGTTAACGAAAGCTTCTAGCGTACGATACATTAAAGCTCTCTCAGACCTAATCCATCGTAGATATGGATGGAGAATGGTATGTATGAATGGTTATGTGGCAATGTACGGGATGCGACACATTAATTATTTTTCTACCCTCCTGTACACAGTGCCACAATGCCATCACGATGTGACAAAGCGAACGGCTGTGGGGGGGGGGGGGGGGGGGGGGGGGTGTGATGTTCATACCACGGAGGATAAAGCGACTGGAAGGACATTCGTTCGACAGATAAATTACATGACAAATCATTAGGATTAGTACAGAACTCTACGGCATATCGGACTTAATTCAGTATAGTGTAAAGCTCCCACATGCTATAATCAGAGCATGTACGAGGTGCATTCAAGTTCTAAGGCCGCCGATTTTTTTTCTAATTAACTACTCACCCGAAATCGATGAAACTGGCGTTACTTCTCGACGTAATCGCCCTGCAGACGTACACATTTTTCACAACGCTGACGCCATGATTCCATGGCAGCGGCGAAGGCTTCTTTAGGAGTCTGTTTTGACCACTGGAAAATCGCTGAGGCAATAGCAGCACGGCTGGTGAATGTGCGGCCACGGAGAGCGTCTTTCATTGTAGGAAAAAGCCAAAAGTCACTAGGAGCCAGGTCAGGTGAGTAGGGAACATGAGGAATCACTTCAAAGTTGTTATCACGAAGAAACTGTTGCGTAACGTTAGCTTGATGTGCGGGTGCGTTGTCTCGGTGAAACAGCACACGCGCAGCCCTTCCCGGACGTTTTTGTTGCAGTGCAGGAAGGAATTTGTTCTTCAAAACATTTTCGTGGGATGCACCTGTTACCGTAGTCCCCTTTGGAACGCAATGGGTAAGGATTATGCCCTCACTGTCCCAGAACATGGACACCATCATTTTTTCAGCACTGGCGGTTACCCAAAAGTTTTTTGGTGGCGGTGAATCTGTGTGCTTCCATTGAGCTGACTGGCGCTTTGTTTCTGGATTGAAAAATGGCATCCACGTCTCATCCATTGTCACAACCGACGAAAAGAAAGTCCCATTCATGCTGTCGTTGCGCGTCAACATTGCTCGGCAACATCCCACACGGGCAGCCATGTGGTCGTCCGTCAGCATTCGTGGCACCCACCTGGATGACACTTTTCGCATTTTCAGGTCGTCATGCAGGATTGTGTGCACAGAACCCACAGAAATGCCAACTCTGGAGGCGATCTGTTCAACAGTCATTCGGCGATCCCCCAAAACAATTCTCTCCACTTTCTCGATCATGTCGTCAGACCGGCTTGTGCGAGCCCGAGGTTGTTTCAGTTTGTTATCACACGATTTTCTGCCTTCATTAAACTGTCGCACCTACGAACGCACTTTCGACACATCCATAACTCCATCACCACATGTCTCCTTCAACTGTCGATGAATTTCAATTGGTTTCACACCACGCAAATTCAGAAAACGAGTGAGTGCACGCTGTTCAAGTAAGGATAACGTCGCCATTTTAAGTATTTAAAACAGTTCTCATTCTCGCCGCTGGCGGTAAAATTCCATCTGCCGTACGGTGCTGCCATCTCTGGGACGTATTGACAATGAACGCGGCCTCATTTTAAAACAATGTGCATGTTTCTATCTCTTTCGAGTCCGGAGAAAAAAATCGGAGGCCTTAGAACTTGAATGCACCTCGTACTATCGATATAAACCTGTCCAGGCGATCGCAGCTTCACCTGGCGAGGAATGACTGCTGGTTGGACACACGCACGTTGCATGTATTATCAGTGAGCGTGCTGTCCATGTGTAGATGGGGAAGGCGTGCGATCTGTCTGTTTGAGCGAGGGCGGATTGTGCCGGCCCGAGGCTCGCTGCAAGTTCTTCGAAACTGCTCGTCGTGTCGGGGCACGACGCTAAGAGTAGAAACACTAGGGCTAATGTAAAGGACTGTCTACTGGTTGTCTGTCCGTCTAACATACGCAGGAAAGTGGGTTCAAATGGTTCACATGGCCCTGAGCACTGTGGGACTTAACATCTGAGGTCAACAGTCCCCTAGAACTTAGAACTACTTTAACCTGACTAACCTAAGGACATCACACACATCCACACCCGAGGCAGGATTCGAACCTGCGACCGTAGCGGTCGCGCGGCTCCAGACTGTAGCGCCTAGAACTTATACACGGTGTACCACACTGTATGGTGGCTTGTGCAAAATGGGGGTGGCTGAAGGTGTACAAGGCCTATTGGCAAACTGAACAGTACAAAATCACATCGCATTAACTCGAAGGACGTCTCGTAAAGAGAAAGATGAAATCGACCACTGGTCCGAACAAGGTAACGCTGGATGTTCTTACTTTAAAGTTCTTTTAGAAGGGCTACATTTTACGTCTTTGGGCGGCCTCAACAACGTTGCCGCCGACGTTGGTGCAATGTGGCTGTAATAAACGAAAATACTCCAGGATGGTCGGGGAGTACTGCTGATGGATGAGGCTGCTGGAGGCGGCTGCCGAAGGGTTGCAGTGTTGTCCACCCAGGATGGTGAATATTTCGTATTGTCGGGCAATATGTATCTGCCTCTGTCTGCAAATGCTTCCTTCTCTCGGCCTTGCTTCCTCTTTCTCACGGCGACGGCGCTGGGAGACAATGTTATTTAACTTTCTTTAGAAAAATGCCGCATGTACATAGACACATTCCATTTGATTGTTGTGTACAGAAACTGGACAAACGAGACGATCACCAGTTTCATGAATGTGATGCATAGATCTTTAACCAGAGCTGTGGAACACGGAAAGTGATACATACAAAGATCGAAAAGCGTACAAGCATGGGCCAAGGAAAGAACAAATTTGAAGTGAAATGCTTAGCCTTTGAGGATGATATGGCATTGATAACTGAAAACCGAACAGACGCAACACTTATGCTTGATCTGTTACACGAGATTGCTGAAAAGACTGGCTTAAAAAGGTTATTTGAAGAAACCGAGTATAAAGAACACAAACGTAATACATATAAGTTTATGAAAACAAAGCATGGAAAAATTCAAAGAGCTGATAGATTCAAATACCTGGGGAAGTGGATCCAAGGGAATGGAGTGGATAACACAACAAATAAAGAAAGAATAAAAAAGTTAGAATTTGCATATAAATTAACAGAAAACTACTACAATAAAAATCAATATTCATACAAGTGAAGGTTAGACATTATAATTCAGTTATTAGGACACAAGCAACGTATGGATCAGAATGCCTAACATTGAATAAGAAAGGCGAATTAAGAGAACTAGAAAAATGAGAGAGAAAAATACTAAGAAAAATTCTAGGTCCTGAGAAAAACAAGGAAAATAGGTGGATTAAAAGGAGAAATCAAGACTTATAAAAAAATACAGAAAAGATCACAGATACAATGAGGAAGAGACGGCTAAAATTTAATGGACATTGAAAAAGAATGGAACAACCACGGATTACAAAGAACATTTTTCATTATGTTAGTAAGCTGAAAAAACCTGGATGGATAGAAGCAGTAAAGAAAGATGCCAACAAAATAGGTGTTACAGAAGAAGCAATACGTGACAGGAATCACTTCAGGCTACTGATAGAAAAGGCAAACTATGAAGAAGATGAGCCAAAACCTCGACACAAGAGAGTGTGGACAGATGAGCAGAGACGAGGAGTTGGCGAGAAAATAAAGAAGTACTGGGAAGAACGGAAGAAAAAGAAATATCCTAAGTCTTAAGTTGTATGCGGTCCACAGCTGGCCAAATTCATAAATAAAAAAAAGAGATCGAAAAATGAAAACCTACATGCTCGTTGCTACCATCGTAGTAGGTCTGCAGTAGTAAGCCATAATTTTATTCTAAGCAGTTTCTTAAGACTTCAAAACATTTTGAAAGATTTGTTACGTGTGTTTTCGGCTGCATGGGCAGTGACTTACCAATTATTTTTTTATTATAGTCTCTGATCACGTTACTGATTCACGTCCCATAACCCTGCCCGTAGATGTAACACATTAATGAATTTCGTAGTTCTGTCGCTGTAAAGGTGAACCGTAATAAAATATTAACATTTTATTGTTGTTTCAAACTACTTCAATAAATTCATTGAGCCCTGCCACCATAGTCTTGCAACTGCCTGGTACTATGAAGTATATCGATGATAGAAGGCATGTTTTATGCAGAACTACACCAAAATGTGTATTATTGGTAGCGAGAAGTAACGGTTGACCGCTAATATGATTGTAAGTAGTACAAAGTGTAATGTATTGGTCCTACCATGTGTCAGATGAATCGCGTTTAAACGACGTATTCAAAATCGCCTTTAAATATTCTGGGAGTGGTTCATATCCAGCTTCAGTCCACGAGTTGCAGTTTGGGAACAGTGCGCTAAGTTGAAAGAAGAACGCATACGCAAAGCCTGATCTTTTTTATTGTGGACTGCACGTGCAGGAAAGTCTGGCTCACTTCGACTAGCCCGCTTTCGTCCATTCCACTGACGTAGAGTGGCCCGGAAATGTACTGTCGCAAACATTGCCGGCAACAGTGGCCAAGAACGTTGCCGAACATGCTGCTGCAATTCCTGTGATGAGAAATACGAAATATTTGCGGCTCACGTAAACGTGCCTTAGGATGGGAATGGGCTGCCGCGCCAGCAGCGGCTGTGGAGCCGGTAACCACTTCGCTTCCCGCGCCTCACGATGGAGGGCGTCCAGCCGGCGTGAGGCGTGCGTGGGCGGAATGTGCGTGCTGCCGGCGCGGAACAAAGGGCCCGCCGTGACGTCACGGCCGGGATTAACCGTCCCAATTAGCGCGGCTCCGGCTCCGGCCCCGCCTGTCGGTAGCGTCCCGGATTTATCGCCAGCCATTAGCCGCGCGTCAGCCGCGGGGTCCGCGGATCGAGCCCTGTCTCGGACGGGACGCGCGCTTCCCAGCTGGCGGCATGGATCGAGGCTCGCCGGTCGCTGGAGGCCAGTCGTACGGCGACGGTGGGAGTCTCCAGGAACCGCCATTTCACATCGTTTTGGGCTGCAACTGTATGCACAGTGATGAGACAAAACATTATGACCACCTGTTTAATAGATTGGAAAGAAATACGTAACTGATTACGCGTATCAGGGATCAGACAGTTTGTTGGCAGATTTGTGGAGGTATGTGGCATTAGATGTCTACGTACAGGTCGTGTAATTCGCGCAAATAGCGGACCGCTGATTTGCGTACGTGATGATGGCGCCCGATACCAACCCAGATGGGTTGCATAAAGTTTACATCAGGCGAATCTGATCGCTGAGACATCATCGTGAGTTCCGTATGATACTCCTCTAACCACTGTAGCACGGGTCCGACTTCGAGACACGGATAGTTACGCTGTTGAGAGATGACATCGCCGTCGGCGAAGAGATCAAGCACGAATGGATGAAAGTGGTCCGCAGCTGTCAGGGTGTCTTCGATTACTACTCCAGGTCCCATGCAAACGCAGGAGAACGTCTCCCATAGCATAATACTGCTACCACCAGCCTGCGTTCATGGCGTGCAGCACATCTCGAGCCGCCGTTTACCTCGATGACAGCGTTTGTGGAGACGGCCGTTGACATAGTGCAGTAAAAATGTAATTAATAAAATTAGAAGGAAGGTCAGCATTGGCCGTAATTTTGATGGTTTATTAAGAGCAAAATCGACTTTAGATCACATGATGATCATCCTGAGTGCTTTAGCGTACAAATTAAAGCTCGTAGGCACTGGTACTCTAAAGCACTGAAGATGATCATTATGTGATCGAAAATCGATTTTGCTGTCAATAAATCAAAAATTTACAATTTGTACAGAAAGCAGATGGCAGTTATAAGAGTCGAGCGGCATGAAAGGGAAGCAGTGGTTGGGAAGGGAGTCAGACAGGGTTGTAGCCTATTCCCGATGTTATTCAATCTGTATGTTGAGCAAGCAATAAAGTAAAAAAAAGAAAAGTTCGGAGTAGGTATTAAAATCCATGGAGAAGAAATAAAAACTTTGAGGTTTGCCAATGACATTGTAATTCTGTCGGACACAGCAAAGGACTTGGAAGAGCAGCTGAACGGAATGGACAGTGTCTTGAAAGGAGGGTATAAGATGAACATCAACAAAAGCAAAACGAGGATAATGGAATGTAGTCGAATTAAGTCGGGTGATGCTGAGGGAATTAGATTAGGAAATGAGACACTTAAAGTAGTAAAGGAGTTTTGCTATTTGGGGAGCAAAATAACTGACGATGCTCGAAGTAGAGAGGATATAAAATGTAGACTGGCGATGGCAAGGAAAGTGTTTCTGAAGAAGAAAAATTTGTTAACATCGAGTATAGATTTAAGTGTCAGGAAGTCGTTTCTGAAAGTATTTGTATGGAGTGTAGCCATGTATGGAAGTGAAACGTGGACGATAAATAGTTTAGACAAGAAGAGAATAGAAGCTTTCGAAATGTGGTGCTACAGAAGAATGCTGAAGATTAGATGGGTGGATCACATAACTAATGAGGAGGTATTGAATAGAATTGGGGAGAAGAGGAGCTTGTGGCACAACTTGACTAGAAGAAGGGATCGGTTGGTAGGACATGTTCTGAGACATCGAGGGATCACCAATTTAGTATTGGAGGGAAGCGTGGAGGGTAAAAATCGTAGGGGGAGACCAAGAGACGAATACACTAAGCAGATTCAGAAGGATGTAGGTTGCAGTAGGTACTGGGAGATGAAGAAGCTTGCACAGGATAGAGTAGAATGGAGAGCTGCATCAAACCAGTCTCAGGACTGAAGACCGTAACAACAACAACAAATCAACAAAATTACTGCCAATGCTGACCTTCCTTCTAATTTTATTTATTTATTTATTGTATGGTCGTTGAGCACACAGCACTCTATGGAGTCGCCAATCAAAATAAATAAATAAATAAAAAATAAAATGTGATTCACCCTAAGAGCCGACAGGTTTCCATTGATGAGGAGATGAATCCCGATGGTACCGTGCCCACTGCAATCGTAACTGTCGTGTGCCAGCTGGGAACAACATAGAGTCCGACGTTGTTCCCAGCTGGGCACACATGGCAAAAGCTAGAACTTTTTATTTTGCTTTTGACTTGAGCATAGCTGCTCCAAATTCTGACTATTGCTTTTTAGCAATACAGTTTTACGATTTAGCAACAATTCATTCTGATGAATACATCTCTAGTTGGTTTCGAAACCTAGGTCAGTGTAGCCACCGGTTGGCTGTTTAATCCCAAGTTGAGACATTTTACATCTTGTGGCCGAGTTTACGTCCGAAGAATGAAACGTGACGCGGATTCGGTGATGATTTGGGCAGCTGTATCGTGGTATTCCATCGACGTCAAGCACACTCTGCAAGTTCGCATTATTATCAAGAATTATGTGATCATTTTTGCTGACCTGGCGCATCCTGTGCTACAGTGTTTGCTCCCCAATATTGATGCTATGTTCCAAGACGACACGACCCCTGTTCACGCCGCTCGCATCTCCCCTGGGCAACACAGCCACCGGATCTGCAAGGGTGCATGATTGCTAACCACTTCCATAATCGTTATGTGAAATTGTCATTATGTTGTAGGAAGAATGGTATAAGATTCGCTTGACAACCATACAGCGACTGTATTTATTCGTCACGAGATGACTGGAACTTGCTTTTAATGGCAGCGTGTTTCCTGCGTCGTATTGGGCATTATAATTTGTTGTGTGTTTGGGGTTTCCACGTTTTTGTCCAGTCCCTGTCTTTCTTGGACTGCAAAGGATTGTGTACACTAGAAGAGATATTGGACACGTTTATAAATGTAGCAAAACAGGGAGTAGAAAGGATTGTAAGTCAATAAATGCGCAAGAAGTCGACATATAAGCCCCTAACCAGGCACCAGGAGGAGAGAAGATAATCGAGGGAGTCGGGCACAGTGGGAGTGTCATGTGGAGACCAGATACCACCAGACCAGACCACATGGAGTCGCAACACAAGGGCTTCTACTCCAGCTGGAAGAAGGACGCACCTGTACATGGCTTGTGTATTGTGTATTGAACTGGGGACCTATAAACGACGAAGAGGCTTCGTTCAGTCGTAGACCTCAGTGGTGCACAACCCACATGGTTATTATTTAGTTCACCCCCCCCCCCCCCCCCCGCCCCCCGGGAAAGTCTCATACCAAACGAGTGTACCCCAAATGTTTGCGTGGTAGAGTAATGATGCTGTACACGTACGTGGGGACGGTGTTTGCGCAGCAATCGCCGACATAGTGTAACTGAGGCGGAAGAAGGGGAATCAGCCCGCATTCACCGAGGCTGATGGAAAACCGGCTAAAAACCATCCACAGGCTGTCCAGCAAACAGGACCTCGTCACTAATCCACCGGGCGGATTCGTGCCAGGGACCGGTACGTCTTCCCGCTCGGCAAGCAGCGCGGGCTGGACATGGCTTGCTGATTAACTGGAGTTCGTCGCAATAGCTGGCTTGTGTGCTATAGCGAGAGAAAATTGCTTTTACGCAAGTGTTACTTCCAGACCCTGTTTTCTATAGTGGCTTCGTACCTGAGCGGTTAGGACAAAAGCTCCTGCATTACGTATGCAACTGGATGCACTGTGGCCGCCTCTTATGTTTTTCCTGGTGGATGATTCATCTAAGTTCGCCTGTCAGCAACTCAGGGAATGAATAAGGTTACGCATGAGTAAACAATTTCCCTCTTAAAGCCACATCGGCATCAACATTCTTTTCAGTGAGCTTTGCACGGGTAATTTTTATAGCAGCTCGAAATTCAGGATTTTAGTGCGAGATACTTTTAATAGTTTCCACAACGAAACTCCGCCTAGGAATCTGGTAGAAAGAGATTCTAGTCGTAGGTATAGCACACCAGCAGCAAGACACAATCAATACCTTCACTGTGTGATAGCGATGGTAATATTACCGATGACTGTGCCTGTAAAGTCGAGTTACTAGACACGATTTTCTGAAATTCCGCAACCAAAAAATACTAGTTAAATACTCCAGAATTCGAACAAAGAGCTACAGCAAACATAACTTAAAAGTAGATACCCTCGGTTTAGTAAAGTAACTCAAATCGCTTAATAAAGGCAAGTCTTTCAGTGCATACCAGTTAGGTCCCTTTCAGAATATGCTGATGCAATAGTTACATATTTAGAAATCATTTACAACCGCTTCCTCGATGAAAGATCCGAACCTAAAGACTGAAAGGTTTCACTGGTCACACCAATAATCACGAAAAAGGTAAGAGGAACAATACGCTGAATTACAGACACATATCACTGACGTCGATTTGCAGCATAATTTTGGAACATGTACTGTGTTCGAACATTATAAATCACCTCGAAGAAAACGATATATTTACAAATAGGTCGGATTCAGAAAATATCGTTCTTGTGAAACGCAACTGGGTCTTTATTATTACAGAGTAACGAGAGCTATCGACATAGAAATTCAAATTATTCCATATTTCTAGAAGGCTTTTGACACCATTCCTCACAAGCGATTTCTAATCAAATTGTGTGCCTACGGGCGTCTCATTGATGCGACAGAATTTGTGATTTCCTCTCGAAAAGTCACATTTCGTGGTAATGGAGAGTCGTCTAGAAAAATAGAAGTGAAATCTGGCGTTCCCAAGGGAAGTGGTACAGGCTCTCATCTACTCCTAGTCTATATAAATGATTTGGGAGACAATCTGAGCAGCCATTATAGATTATTTGCAGGTGATGCTGACAGTTACAGCTTCGTAGAGTCATCAGAAGGTCGCAACTATTTGCAAAAAGATTGAGAACAAATATCTGTCTAGTGTAAAAAGTGGCAGTTGGAACTAACTAGTGACAAGTGTAAGGTCATCCACGTGAATACTAAAAGAAATCCGTTAAATTTCGGTTACACGATGGACGTCCAAATCTACAGGCTGTCTATTCAACTAAATACCTAAGGCTTACAATTACGAAGCAATGAAACTGGAACGATTACATTGGTAATGTCGTGGGGAAGGCGAACCAAAGACGGTGTTTTATTGGCAGAGGACTTACAAGATGCAACAAATTCACTAAAGAGACTGCCTACGGTACGCTTGTATAGAGTGTTTCTGCGCGGTATGGGGTCCTCACCAGACAGAACCGACGGAGGACATCGAAAAAGTTCAAAGAAGGGCAACTAGTTATGTATTATTGAGAAATAGGGAAGAGAGTGTCGCAGATATGATACGTGAGCTGGGGTGACAATCATGAAAACAAAGACTTTTTCCTTGAGCTGAGATCTTCACATGAAATTTCAGTTACCAGCTTTCTCCTCCGAATGCGGAAATATCTGGTTGGCACCCACCCAGGGGCGGATCCAAGGGGGGGGGGGCAATGGGGGCAATTGCCCCCTCCCCCCCCCCCCCCCTGGTGCGTGACCGATCTTTTTTTTCCGACTGCTTCAGGGGCTGATTACGTCGGCCTATCTAGTATGTTTTACTTGAAGTCGAAGATGTAAACAATGGCAAGCAGTTTGATGTAACAATTCAAAAAGAGACCTTGAAGCCTCTTCCATTTAGTGAATAAACTACAGAAGAAACAACTATACTTACGAATAAAATGATAATATTCACTGAGGCATGAGCGATCTGTGTCCCTTTTTTAGCACTTTCCCTGCAGTGCGTATGTAAGATTTTGTTTCTAGTGGCAATTTGCAAAGAGATGGTGTTGATAATTAAGCGATGAACACCGAAGGAATACTTGAAAAAATTCTCATTAGTTGCAAATAGTGAGAACCTTACGACAGTCCCTTTTATTCTGCAATTGCACGTTTTCGATCTGGATGAACGCTTCTCCCCCATTTTGGCGTTCTTCTCACTTTTGATGCCGAATGTGAACAAACATTAATTAGCCAAATGTAATAATGTACACGAAAATAACGTCTGTGGATTCATTCACAATCCATTCTCTCATACAGTAAGAATATAAATGTTACGGTCAGCAGATTCAAACAGATACTGACGTAATTAACAATATAAGATGATTTCCTGAACACAGTCAAATACCCTATTATAGCTTTTCGCAGTCGTATCGTCATTGCTGCGTATAAACACATGCGCGAATTCGATGGCAACATTCTCTCATGTGAAAGCAATTGGTGAACTAATTTCGAAGATTTAAGAATGGAAACGAACATTATCATTTTTATAGATTATTTTACATTAGCAGACAAACACGGAGTTTTTCAAGTGCACAAGTCGTATTTGAAGAATATTTTTTAGGTAATGCAGTAAGTTATTTCATTAAACACACTTAACACATAGCGATACACAATTAAACTAGAAGCAGAATATATATATATATATATATATATATATATATATATATATATATATATATATATATATATATATATATACAGGGTTATTACAAATGATTGAAGCGATTTCACAGCTCTACAATAACTTTATTATTTGAGATATTTTCACAATGCTTTGCACACACATACAAAAACTCAAAAAGTTTTTTTAGGCATTCACAAATATTCGATATGTGCCCCTTTAGTGATTCGGCAGACATCAAGCCGATAATCAAGTTCCTCCCACACTCGGCGCAGCATGTCCCCATCAATGAGTTCGAAAGCATCGTTGATGCGAGCTCGCAGTTCTGGCACGTTTCTTGGTAGAGGATCTTTCACGTAACCCCACAGAAAGAAATCGCATGGGGTTAAGTCGGGAGAGCGTGGAGGCCATGACATGAATTGCTGATCATGATCTCCACCACGACCGATCGATCGGTTTTCCAATCTCCTGTTTAAGAAATGCCGAAGATCATGATGGAAGTGCGGTGGAGCACCATCTTGTGGTACGTTTAGCTCCCTGCTTGCTTTATTCATCGACTTCCGCGGGCTACGCGTGAAACTTGCCCGCACGCGATCAACCGTTTCTTCGCTCACTGCAGGCCGACCCGTTGACTTCCCCTTACAGAGGCATCCAGAAGCTTCAAACTGCGCATACCATCGCCGAATGGAGTTAGCAGTTGGTGGATCTTTGTTGAACTTCGTCCTGAAGTGTCGTTGCACTGTTATGACTGACTGATGTGAATGCATTTCAAGCACGACATACGCTTTCTCGGCTCCTGTCGCCATTTTGTCTCACTGCGCTCTCGAGCGCTCTGACGGCAGAAACCTGAAGTGCGGCTTCAGCCGAACAAAACTTTATGACTTTTTCTACGTATCTGTAGTGTGTCGTGACCATATGTCAATGAATGGAGCTACAGTGAATTTATGAAATCGCTTCAATCATTTGTAATAGCCCTGTATATATATATATATATATATATATATATATATATATATATATATATATATATGTGTGTGTGTGTGTGTGTGTGTGTGTGTGTGTGTGTGTGTGTGTGTTTGTGTGTGTGTATGCGCGCGCGTATGCCCGTGTATATGGAGTATTAATGCTTTTATTTGGAATTAATTTTTTGGAAGGCAGGTACCAAAAAATTTTGTCCCCCCCCGACCGAGATCCTTGATCCGCCCCTGCACCCACCTACATAGTACGATATGATCGTCCTAATTAAATAAGAGAAATCAGAGCTCGCACGGGAAGTTTTAAATATTAGTTTTTCCCGCGAACTGTTCGAGAGTGGAACGGTAGAGAAGTGTGAAAGTGACTCGATGAACCCTTTGCCAGGAACTTAGGTGTGGAGTGCAGCGTAGTCAAGTGATGTCATCAACAACGTAGACAGCGCTATGATGGTGTCCTGTCGGCCACCAAATGTAAAAACCCGACTAAAGAGATTGTGAAGAACATTACTTCTAGGGAAGATAGCTCGTGTCAAATAAACGTGTGTTTGCACAGAACATTAACTTTTTACTACACGTCTCCCCATTCTGTATCAACTTACTCGACTGCCTTTACGATTACTGATCTTCTTCCAGCGCGCAAGCTTCCTGCAACCCGCGCGTCCGATTGGCAACTTTATAACACGAGCTTGTAACGGAAAGTGTAGCCACTCCGTTTTTGTCAACAGAAATGTATGATGGCAGGGGAAGGAAGGAAGACTTGTCACAACGTTGCCCTCCGAAGAGACTCTCATCTTCACAAGGGTCCCGCTTCTTCCTTCCTTTCCAGCAGGTGCAGGTCAAGGAATGGACGTGGCGGCCTCTCACTCACCCTTACAGATCTTTATTCCGAATCTCTTGGTCAAAAGAACAGATTGAATAAAACTGAGGATAGGCTACAAACTGGTGTCACTTATTTCTCTGTCACTACCTACTTGCTTTTCATATCTTCCGACTTCAATAGCTCCTCCAGGACTTGTAGATAACCTTCTACTCTCTATATCTTATTCCTGCTGCCTAGATAATTTAAATTTCTTGCCTGCTTCATTCGATGCACTTTTAAATTTTCTCCTTCCATCAGAATAAATTAATATCTCCTGTGTTACCCTAGGACAAGGGCGGGCAGGAATTCTGCACGTGTGCGGCGCACATGCACGTGTGCAGTTAACAGGTGTTCTGCGTGCACACAGGGGCAAGCTGGCCACCCGCTTCTCACCCCTCCCCATCATACCTTCTCTCCGCTTCTTCCCCTGTAATGCGTTTTGTTTCCTGGCCTGCTTTATTAAATGAAGGAATATGGTTAGTAGGAGTGTTTGAAAGTAATAATGGTTTGAAAGAGTACTTATGACTTACGATACATTTTGTTTAATTATCACAGGTGGAATTTACAATACGTTTAATGCCTGGAACCAAATTTCTACATACAGACAAACGCAAACAGTTACGTAAGTTTTCAACACTGATGTTTGCTCTTAACCGAGACTTATTAATTTTCATAACAGAAAAAAATCTCTCACAAAAGTATGTCGAGCCCAACATTGACTATCTTCATGGCTTCACGATGGAGACGAGGAAACTCTTGCTGTGGAAAGTCGTGATAAAGATCTATTACACGTCTTGCCAAAAGGAACTTGTCTCTCATACGAGAATTACACTGTAGATCTATTAATTCCATTTGCAAACTGAGATGACTATCATCTACAGAAACCAGATTCTCTCGAGAACTATTCAAAACTTTGGGATAAGTAAGATATATCCCCAAATCGCTTGAAAAATTCCTCTTTTATTGCACTAAGAACGGCAACATACTGAATTTTATTATAATGGCGTTCAATATTAAACTTCCGCTCACCAGCGAGAATACTGTCATATATTATTATACATTTCCAATTTTCACGTTTTTCTTCAGAGAACAAATGATTCTCCCATTCGTTTTTAAAAGACAGCAGATCTCCAATTCTCCGTTTCCTTGATTCACTCTGCATTTTCCGGTTATTGAAATACAACGTTCACTACGTAGTGGTCGCTTCGCTTCAACGTCCGCAGCTTAGCCTGGTACTACACTGCCGCAACCTGCCGGCTGTCGCCACTGCCCCTGTCGACGCCTGCACGCGAGCAGCACACGTGCAGCGCTGTGTGCTCCTGAGCCGCGTGCATCGTTTGCCCGCCCCTGCCCTAGGATCTCTATTTGTGTTTTCGCCTAGTTGTTCTTTTGTTGTCTTCACTATTTTGTCTCCCAGAGCAGTTATACTTCTTTCCCTCTGACCTACCGAGGAAGCTATGGACAGCTCTGAATCGATCCCGTACAGGTATGGAAAGAGTGGTGCCTGTTTGTGTGACCGGGGATTCACGGATGCCCCGACGTGCGACAGTAGGGTCGCAGTGCGAACTACGAGGCACCCGACTGAAGGGTGTTTATTACGACTGTTTTCTGGTGGACTCAGTGAACTGCATTTGGTGCCACCAAGATCTGTGCACTGGTTAAGAAACCTAGATAAATAGTTCAAATGGCTCTGAGCACTATGCGACTTAACTTCTGAGGTCATCAGTCGCCTAGAACTTAGAACTAATTAAACCTAACTAACCTAAAGACATCACACACATCCATGCCCGAGGCAGGATTCGAACCTGCGACCGTAGCGGTCGCTCGGCTCTAAACTGTAGCGCCTAGAACCGCACGGCCACTCCGGCCGGCTACCTAGATACAAGTTACAAAATTTTCGAGCGTTCATTTTTTACATTATGTTTGCTTTAATGTTGTGTATTCTTATGTATATTTAACCATTTATATAATAATGTAAAATGACCATGTAAACCATGCGAATAATAGAATCAGCTATGTGTATAGAAGATTTTGCTTTTTGCAGAGGCGTAAAAAAAGGTCTTTGTCTAGCTATGATGTTCAAACTAGGGTGGAACATGTTACTACTTTGCCGGCCTTTGTGGCCGAGCGGTTCTAGGCGCTTGAGTCTGGAGCCGCGCGACCGCTACTGTCGCAGGTTCGAATCCTGCCTCGCGCATGGATGTGTGTGGTGTCCTTAGGTTAGTTAGGTTTAAGTAGTTCTAAGTTCTAGGGGACTGATGACCTCACATGTTAAGTCCCATGTTGCTCAGAGCCATTTGAAGCATGTTACTTCTTTACTTCCTGACGTATTTTTCATTCCTTGAAAATATATCACGAACCCAGTTGTGTCAACACTCCAACTGGAACTCACTTAATGAGGACCCAAAAATACTGAATCGGCTGGTTTCTTCAATTCACTGATTCATCTGGAAACATACCTGACGTATTCTCCATTTGTGTGTACTCGACATTGTAGCTTCTTTCCTTTTTCTTCACTGCCGCCGGCTGGAGTGGCCGTGTGGTTCTAGGCGCTACAGTCTGCGCTACGGTCGCAGGTTCTAATCCTGCCTCGGGCATGGATGTGTGTGATGTCCTTAGGTTACTTAGGTTTAATTAGTTCTAAGTTCTAGGCGACTGATGACCTCAGAAGTTATGTCGCATAGTGCTCAGAGCCATTTGATCCATTTGCTCTTCACTGCCACGGCATTGCAACGGCTACAGAGAAAGCAAGATTCCCCCATGACCTTCGAGCCCTCGACATTGCGATAGACTGCTCCCTCTCTTTGTGGAATTCTGATGCGCGCTTTCTGGGGTGTGCCAACACACAACATGTGCTCCTTTGCGCGCTTGTGCAGATAGGCACATATGTGAGTCCCGTATCACTTTCCTGATCAAATACGCGCTGGCACTGAAGTGCGTCGTTGCGCAACGATGCTCATGGTATGGGAACGTGGCCAGAGGAGGAGGTGCTGTGGAAACGCTGCCGACAGCAGACACCGGCGTCTGTGCCTGGCATGGTTTATGGCCCCAGAGTTCGGCTACTGACCGACTCCCTAATTGTTCTCAATAGCGTGGGTCAGCTGCTGATGCAAGAGGTTGGCCGTTGTCTCGTGTGGCTTAGCTAACAGCTTTTGCAGCTGGTATGTGGATCAAACACACTATTACGAGCAGCCTCTCTCCATGTAGGAAGTCCGAAATATTTTTCGTCATACAGTGCACGCACGGCACTATTAGGAAGGAACGGGGCGTTCATCACATTTCGGAACTGCAGGGCATTACGTGAGTTCACAGTCGTCTCTTGTAACTTTGTTTTAAGTTGCGAGGTGCCGGGGCTAGCAGCGTATTTAACACTAAATTCTTCTAGAATCTACATATGTAAATGATGCTCTAAGCCCCCCCCTATTCTAACTCCGCCTTTTGCTGTTGCACAAGGATTAAAAAAAATCCGCGAACTTACTCTAATCAACCCTGCCAGTGGAGTAGAAGAGAGTTTGGCACCTGCAATAATTTAATTTGATAAATAAGTTAAATAAACGAAGGTTTCATTAACATAGTGAGGAATGATGGGGTTGCTCTACCGATTAACAGAATGAAAGTTATGTCCAAAATAACAATATGATTTATTAAGACTAAACCCAAAATAATAAACAAAAACACATGAAACATTTACAATACATCAAATTGGCTCAAATTGGATACTCAAACAAACGCTATGAAGGTGAAGTTGTCCCTAAACTAGATTGTGAGCTTTAAGACGAAGTGGTATGTGGAGCCAATTCCTTGCCACTCAAATCTTAAGAGAGACACACAGCTAACCCAACATTAATTGCTGCTACTCAAGACAGAACAAAGTTAGAAAAAGATGAACAGGCGCGCTCTGCTGAGCTCTGATTATCACCTAGGAAAATCCCTATCTGCCGGTGCTGTGGATGTACATTACCAAACTGTCTTCTTAACTGCCAGAACACGATCTGGCGTACCGGAGGCGATGGCTGGTTGCTTCGACGTCCTCGACCGAAAGGCGAGAGCCGACTACCTAGAGCACCCGTACAGGCCGAACACACAACATTCCCGCCCGCACGACAGTGGCCGTGGTTAAACGTTCCAATCAGCAACTCGAAAACCGGCGGAAAATTCCCCTCTATTGCCGGAGCACTACCATTCCACCAATGGAGATTCTTGGCGCCAATTTCTGCGCTGATTTTGCTACGTCACGGAGCTATGCCCTGAGCAAGCCAATCACAGTTACTATTTTGCAGAAAGCGCGGGAATTTTCCCGCCACAACTGCCTGGGTACACAAGTCATTCCCACGCCTCGCTGGTAGCCCGCCAGAAAGTGTTTTCGCTAAGTTTCTGCGAAGTAACGGAACCTCTAGCCCAGCCGCTACTTCAGAATAGAGATGGGCAAAACTGTTCTTTTCAGAGATTGGATCAGAACTGTTCACTCCCTGAAATGAATTAGCTCTTTTTCATGACTCACCACTCATTTACAGTAGAAAATAAATGGAAGGCACATTGCCCTTTAAACTTGGTTTATTCCAGTACTATACCTGTATTTTGATCTTGAACACAGATAATGATTAAGAATTTTGTATTGTTTATTGAAATTTCCACGATATGACAAAGTTTTTGATTATTGATTTATTTTGCACTATCGTGGCTTTTTGGGTGATCGGAAAATTTCGTAACTTGAGATTTACATTAACAATATATTTGGCTATAATGTATTAAAATTTCATTAACCTCATACAAATACATCGCAAGCCATATATTTTTAAAGTGAACGTTTCCTTCCTAAGACGCCTAAAATCGCAAAATATAAATTTGACTGTAAAACGAAAGTGCTGCATATAGCCTTACACAGAATAAAACAAGGAAAATATTGGTGTATCACATTTTGCGATACATTTATCGGTTCGCTCGTAATTAAAGCGTAAATTCGAGTGTCCATAATAAAAATCCTATAGTAAGAGGAGTCATCAGGAACCTAATCTAATCAGTTTAAACAAATAAAAATAAAATAAAAACAATTGATGTATACATAACATAATAATGTAATGTACATAGCGGTATTACTACGAAGAACAATATCCAGTAGGGACGAACTCCGATGCAGAGGCGCTGAGTCGAGTAGGTCGAGCCGCGAGCTGTATTACTGCGTGAGCTGAGACCGCAGCGACCAGAGTGACACCTGAGTCGCTTTGCTCAACGCTCTGGCTAGAGTCGAGACGGTGGGGTGAGCGTTGAGCGGGCGAGTTCCAAGGGTGGGGGGGAGCGGTGAACTCACCCGCTCCGAGACAAATCGTCCGTTCCCTTGCGAGCAGGTTGTTGCAAGTAGTTCCTATGTTATCCGCTAGGTGGCTTTCTGTCCTGTTGCTCGCATCAGCTGCCCAGAGGGCAGGACGTGCGACTGAAACGATCGCCGACAGAGTGCGACACTGCACGCGGCAGACGACGCACAGAGACGGCACGGCATATGTGAAACACAAAATCCAATGGAGCACTGCACAATGCAGGCAGCCACGGTAGAAGCAGGGCAGAGGCCGGCGCTGGCTGTGTTGTGTGGCGTGCACTGTGCTCTGACTAGCAGAGGCGCTGCTGATATGTTCTGTCTCTCTCTCTCTCTCTCTCTTTCTCACTCTCTCTCTCTCTCTCTCTCTCTCTGCCGTGGGAAACGTTTGGAGCTACCGTTCTTTTTTTCTGAATCACAGATTGTTGACTCCTTTCAAAGATTCAACTCTATGAATTAGTTCAAGAGCGGATCCCCCATCTCTACTTCAGACCCCTCTGGGCGTGTCTTTTGACAATGTCGTAGTCTGCAAAGCATTCACTCGACTTCCTCACACCCGTCGGCTTAACGCTTGCCAGATCAGCAGAGCCCGCCTGTCACCGGACCACCCGGGTGACGAGAGACGCTGCGTGGGAAGTCCGCGTGTGAAGGAATAGCGACTTTTCACTGCATGCAATTAGAGAGGAAAGTCGTAAGATAGAAATATGAGAGGGGGGCTCATGCCACCTCTCAAAGTGAAGACCAATTCTAAATACGAGGCAAGAGGTTGAAACTGAAAAGGATACACAAGTACTTTCTACATCTACATGTATACTCCGCTAGTCACCAAGCGGTGTGTGGCGGAGGGCACAATTCGCGCCAAAGTCGTATTTCACCACCACCCCCCCCCCCCCTCCCCACTGTTCCACTCGCGAATCGCGCGAGGGAAAAACGACTGTCTGAACGCCTCAGTGCGAGCTCTTATTTCCCTTACCTTTGATCACTGCGCGATTTGAAAGTTGGTGGTAATAATATATGCTCTGCATCCTCGGTGAAGATCGGATTTCGGAATTTGGTGAGCAGCCCCTTCTGTTTAGCGCACCGTCTATCTGCAAGTGTGTCCCACTTAAACTTTCTATGAGATTTGTAACGCTGTCGCAATGGCTAAATGTACCAGTCACGAATCTTGCCGCTCTTCTTTGGACCTTCTCAGTCTCTTCAATCAGACCCAACTCGTAAGGGTCTCACACAGACGAACAATACTCCAAGCTTGGACGAACTAACGTATTGTGAGCTATTTCCTTTGTTGAAGGACTGCATCGCTTCAGGATTCTACCAACAAACCGCAATCTAGAGTTCGCCTTACCCGTTACTTGTGTAATCTGATCATTCCATTTGAGATCATTTCGAATAGTCACACCCAGATACTTCACTGATGTTACCGCTTCCAAAGACTGGGCATTTATTTTGTACTCGTCCATTAATGGGGATTTTCGCCTTGTTATACACAGTAGGTTACACTTACTAATATTGAGAGATAACTGCCAGTCATTACACCACGCACTTATTTTCTGCAAATCCTCATTGATTTGTTCACAACTTTCGTGTGATACTACTTTCCTGTAGACTACAGCATCTTCGGCAAACAGTCTAAGGCCGCTGTCAATACCATCAACCAGATCGTTTATGTAAATCGTGAAAAGCAGAGGACCTATTACGCTGCTCTGGGGCACACCTGATGTTACGCTTGTTTCTGCTGAAGTCTCCCCATTCAGGACGACATACTGCTCTCTGTCTGTTACAAAACTTTCAATCCAACCGCATATTTCAACGATAGGACGTAAGCGCGCACTTTTTGGAGCAAGCGACATTGCGGAACTGAGTCGAACGCCTTTCGAAAGTCGAGAAATATGGCATCAACCTGGGAGCCGGTATCTAGAGCCTGTTGTATATCATGCACAAAGAGGGCCAGCTGTGTCACGCATGACCGCTGTTTCCTAAAACCGTGCTGGTTTCTGCAGATGAGCTTCTCAGGTTCTAGAAAGGTCATTATGTCTGAACACAAAATATGTTCCATGATTCTACAACAAATCGATGTCAGTGAAATTGGCCGGTAATTATGAGCATCCGATTTTCTACCCTTTTTATCGATTGCTATGACCTGGGCCTTCTTCCAGTCCCGTGGAACTTTCAGCCCATCCAATGCTCTCCGATAGATGACAGATAATAATGGTGCTATATTTATAGCATAGTCAACATAAAATCTTACGGGATACCGTCTGGGCCAGATGCCTTCCTCGCGTCTAAGGATCTTAACTGTTTTACATTCCCAGATACACTGAACACTATGTCAGCCATCTTTTCGTTTATTCGATAATTGAAAGGGGTAATGGTGCTGCAGTCCTCTATCATAACCGAGTTTTTGAAAGTTAGGTTTAGAAATTCTGCCTTCTGTTTATCATCATTAGTTATATTACCCGTACTGTCAGCAAGAGAAGGTATTTAATTATTTGTAGCGTTCATAGATTAGACTTTCAGTCAAATCAGTTACACCTATGAAATGTATAATGTGTATCTTAAGGATCACTACACGAATCTGGATGCAACTGATGGTAGAAACATGGAAAACGATAACTATTGCTATATATAACACGTAAACTAAGCGCCGAATTTTTAGATGTACATGGTTTTTTAAAATGTGTATGTTGCAAAACAAATTTGGTTTACTTTCATAAACTGTTTTCGGTAGTCACACTACTTCACGGCGAACCATGTTTACTGAGAAATATGAAATCAAATGATATACAGTGCAACTCCGTTGCGATCGAAACGCGGCGCTTTTGCAGTCTCCCCTCTTCTACATCCCGATCCTCGGAGCCGGCCGGAGTGGCCGTGCGGTTCTAGGCGTTTCATTCTGGAACCGCGCGACCGCTACGGTCGCAGGTTCGAATCCTGCCTCGGGCATGGATGTGTGTGATGTCCTTAGGTTAGTTAGGTTTAAGTAGTTCTAAGTTCTAGGGCACTGATGACCTCAGAAGTTAAGTCCCATAGTGCTCAGAGCCATTTGAACCATTTGAACAGATCCTCGGAGAGCGTGTCGCGACGGTGGACGAAATCTGCATCTAAGCGAGAGGGTTGTGGCACGTGAGCAAGAGCACAGCTGGCATGCTGAATTCTTGGTCGTTTCTGGTTTACCCCATACGAAAGTATGACAGAGATGCTCGGAGAACTTAAATGAGAATCTTTGGAAGACGACGACGTTGTTCTTGCGAAACCGTATAATGTAAATTTATGCAGTCGTTATTCAAAGAAAACTGTGCGACAGATATGCTGCTGCTGTTCTATAAGGCGTGCAATATGAAAAGTTCGGAGTGCGAACCTGATAACGTTCTTCTAAGTACAAACACTTGAGCCAATAGAAAAAAGTTCCCGGGCACAGTGATTCAATGAGTGAACAAAACAGGTAGCGGACAAGGCGCCTGGTGGGCGTGTCGGCGTCTTGTACAGGAAGGAAGCGGTCAGCCGGGCAGACCACAACTCCTCGCCGAGCGGCAAGAAGCTGGGGGCGGCGGCGTCCAGTGGGCCTGCCTTGCTAACGCCCGCGCTGCGCCTAGACTGGAAACAAACTGGAGGCTACACTTGCCGAGCAAATCTGCGTGCGGGTGGAGAGGTCGTGACAGGCTGAAACGTCCCCTTTGGACAATTATGTATTACTGTGCTGGTAAACCTCTTACGTTATTTGATTTTCAAGCAGCTGAGCAAAACTGAACGTACTCAGACATTTCTCTCGTTACTTATTCTGATCATCACAAAACCGACACACAATATTTTTAGCGCAACGCAATCTGACTTTCAATAATCGCTACAAAAGAATGGCCCTGACTAACAATAACCAATACCAGTCATGAATCACTTACCTCACAAAAATCTTCGTTACTCGAACTACTGCAATACAGCGTGCGCCAATACCGCCAGCTAAATAAAAGATTCAAACTACTGAAGGCACTAACTACCGATAGGCGTAGTCAGCAAATGAAAGATATCGATAGAGAACGAACAATGTATTTACCTTAATAGTGTTCAAAAGTCATAATATATATATATCAGTTCATCACATACAGTCTTACAAATTTCGTTTTTCTGACGGGCACACGTCCAGATCGTCCGCTCTCAAAACTATGCCATCTCTCTTCCCACATCCACCACTGCTGGCGGCTCACCTGCAACTGCGCAACGCCACGCGCTGTTCACATCCAACGGCCCAACACTACAATAGCAAATATTCCAACAATGCAAACCAGCCACAGACTGCACACAGCACTTTCAGTGATTTTCATACAGAGCGCTACGTGGCGTTACCAACATAAAAACCTAAACAGCCTACTTACATAGCCACCATGCTCCCCACAAAAAAAAATTACAAATTGTTTTGGGTATTGACCAATACATATTTGTTAAAAATTTTTTATATTAACGCTAACAAATATATCAAATGCACACACTAATCGATACAATGTTGGTCAAAAGCAAAAATTATCTCATACTCCTGATCATTCATCACTGTAGTAATTGCAGTTTTTTTTCTCAAAGTCTGAGCAGTAAAAGAAAATGCACACGGAAGTAGCGGATTTTCATGCAGTCTTGAAGAAGTAATGTTGTCCTTCCAACGGAAAGACAGTGCTAACTCTTGACATGCAGACAGGTAATGGGCCACAACAGAGCAAACCCACAGCAGAGTCATTCGACGTTTTGAAGAATATTGGTAGGTAGGTCATCACAGAGCAGACCCACTGTAGTCCTGGTAGAGATTATGGTATTGGTGGGCCACCAGAGGTGCAGACCCACTGCAGTCCTTGTAGAAATAATGGTATTGGTGGGTCATCAAAGGTGCAGACCCACTACAGTCCTTGTAGAAATAATGGTATTGGTGGGTCATCAAAGGTGCAGACCCACTGCAGTTCTTGAAGAGACGGCCAGCAGTCATCTGTTGCGACTGTGCGGGTGCACAATTACCATCGAAGAGTCTTGCGGACAATATAGCAAGTCCATAAACCACCACGAAACGTCCCCTTTGGACAATTATGTATTACCGTGCTGGTAAACCTCTTATGTTATTTCATTTTCAAGCAACTGAGCAAAACTGAACCTACTCAGACATTTCTCTCTTTACTTATTCTGATCATCACTAAACTTACACAATTTTTTAGCGCAACGCAATCTGGCTTTCAATAATCCCTACAAAAGAATGGCCCTTACTAACAATAACCTATACCTTTCATGAATCACTTACCTCGCAAAAAGTTTCGTTACTCGAACTACTGCAATACAGCGAGCGCCAATACTGCCAGTAAGTAAAAGATTCTAACTACTGAAGGCACTAACTGCTGATAGGATTAGTTAGCAAATGAGAGATTTTGATAGAGAACAAAGAATGTATTTATCTTAATAGTGTTCAAAAGTCATTTTATATATATATATATATATATATATATATATATATATATATATATATATATATATATATCATTTCATGACATCCAGTCTTACAAATTTCGTTTTTCTGATGGACACACGTCAAGATCGTCCGCTCTCAAAACTCTGCCATCTCTCTTCCCACATCCACCACTGCTGGCGGCTCACCTCCAACTGCACAACGCTACGCGCTGTTCACATCCAACGGCCCAACACTACAATAGCAAATATTCCAAAAATGCAAACCAGCCACAGGCTGCACACAGCACAGTCAGTGATTTTCATACAGAGTGCTACGTGGCGTTACCAACATAAAAACCTAAACAGCCTACTTACAAGGGGAAGCAATTGAAAATGGTTTGAATTAATGCCATGGCATTATTGTTAGAAGATTGGTAGCACATCCGATGATATTACAAAAAATAAGTAATCAAGCGGTGCGTACATGGTTAGGCATATTACTTGATATTTTTAAAAACTTATTTTCAGCAGTATTTTCTACGAGAGCTAAAGAGTGATCGATTAAATTGGATCCAGAATCTCTTTACCATAGGAATGAAATATGTGGATACAGGAATTTCTAGTGACTCAAATCGAAAACTTGAATTTGCCAAAAAACTAGAACAGTTTTTGGCTTTGAGTTAAGGCAGACTTCCGGTATTGCCGGAGTTGGCAGTAACAGATCGCAGATCTGCTAACATTTATTTGTGTAAATCATTTTCAGCAGTAGTGACCCTATAATGTGACCAGCAGTGACAGACATTTAGCCACACTTCGAGCTGTTGAGTCGAAATAACCGGTCACATCGATCTCTCTATATGTATATTTATATTTTTCCAGTCTTCTGTTGAATGTCCTTTGCTGTATTCGAATTATGCGATTAATTAATAGCATATTTTTATATTATACTGTCTTATTCATTTAAATTTTTTATAGTTTTAATAACAATTCATTAACAATATATTTATTGAGTTCAAGTATTTTTCTCAACTACTATTCGCGTGTAAGAATTTATTCGATCAGAGTTTCAGCAGAGAAGGTGATTGGGGTACTGTCCACGCACAAAAATACGCACACAAACGAGTATGTTGCATCTACAGGTTTCAGTACTAATTATATGAAGGGGGGTGTTCGCCGGCCGCTGTGGCCGATGCGGTTCTAGGCGCTCCAGTGCGGAAACGTGCTGCTGCTACGCCGCAGGTTCGAATCCTGCCTCGGGCATGGATGTGTGTGATGTCCTTAGGTTAGTTACGTTTAAGTAGTTCTAAGTTCTAGGGCACTGATGACCTCCGATGTTTACTCCCATAGTGCTTAGAGCCATTTTTGAACCGTATTCGCGACTGCGAGTGCAGATCTTGAAAAATTTTTGTGGTCGATGAACGTCGAATCGTTGTGGACTCGAAGATGCTTGTCGTTGATTCCAATATCTCACCGCCGACACGGTAAGTAGTACTAGGGTCACGTGACATTACGCTCGTAAAATAATCAAACAATTAAAACAATGAAAAAGCCTTACTTAACACAAGTAAAGAAACAGTTACCATTCACTTTCACACAGAAACACTTCAGAAAACTATTTAACCAAATGCAATACACAAATTAAGTCTACCATGGAGTATCTTGCCGTAAAGCAGTGTGGAATAATTTTTTTTTTTTTTGTAATTTTATTTCCAACGTCTCTTATCAGTGGCTGAGCTTTTCAAATTCACATCCGCCAGCACACTCATACTCCATTGTAATGGCAATTTTTCCCTCATGTGTTACTTTTAAGGGGCAGGTCACATCTGTGCAGAACATAACTGAATGTGCAGTGTTTTCTCCATACCGAGCAAGGTGGCGCAGTGGTTAGCACACTGGACTCGCATTCGGGAGGACGACGGTTCCATCCCGTCTCCAGCCATCCTGATTTAGGTTTTCCGTGATTTTCCTAAATCGTTTCAGGCAAATGCCGGGATGGTTCCTTTGAAAGGGCACGGCCGATTTCCTTCCCCATCCTTCCCTAACCCGAGCTTGCGCTCCGTCTCTAATGACCTCGTTGTCGTCGGGACATTAAAAAAAAATCTATGTCCATGTACAGAGCACAAGTTAATAGTTTCCAACGGAATGTGTTTTTCGACAACATCGTCACGGGCACTTCACAGATACGCAATACAGGGCTAGAAAAGTGAAAGTGCAGTTCGGCGTTCACGGAGGGGACACCGTATTTTAGATCTTCCAGAATGGCGAACTTTAATGGTTGTAACGGCCGAGACGGTGGCCGAGGGCTTTTAAAGGCGGTTGCGCGAGTCCCGCACTGGCGTGGCCATCTGGAGCGTCCGGGCAGGTGGCGGGCAGCAGGCAGCAGGCAGCTCGGCCGACCGTTAAAGGAAAAGCGGACGAGAGGGAAGAATAGGGCGACGGCCCGCCAGCCACACTCTGATGGATATCGACCCGGCTCACGAGTACGCGCCGACTGTTTGTGATACATCAAGTCATACAAAGTAGGTGTTACCCTCCACGCCAAGCGTCTGGTGTGCAAAACTAAGGCCGGTATTACACTATCAAATTCCTTTGTCAAATATCTTTGTCAAAGATATTTGATAGTGTAATAGGGAACTTTGTCAAATGTCGTCCAATATTTGATCAAATCTAGGGCCTCGCTGTAGATTTGATCAAAGAAGTCGCTTGTCTTCGGTTCACTGCAACGTGACATGTTACCACGTGGAGCGCTAGCATCGCTGCAGCGTTCTGTCGTCTGTAGTGTTTTTATAAACATTGCCAGTAAATACAACTGATGTGTGCCGACAACTACAAAATTAATAGAGATGTACGGGCTGATGAGGCGCTTTACAGCGTGAGACACACTGAATACAAAAATAGATTAAGAAGATTCGAGACCTGATCTAACCTAACCTAACCTAACCCTCTCCTGTAGGAAAGAATCGGAGTGTGACAGTGAGCCTGTCTTCTGCAGATGTATCAGTTCTTAAGTGAATATTATGCTTTGTGATATGAGGATACACTTCACTGAGCACATACTGAAATGTATGCTCATCCATTCTTAAGTAATTGATGTACGACTTGACGTCCTTCACTATAAGCTCACGTAACAAGTTTTGTTGAATGCTTTTATTGTGTCGTCGTAAAACCGATGGCTTCCTTTTTTTCCCCCGCTTCTCTTCCGAATGTGCACACAGTGCAATTGTGGCACATGCAACTGCTGCGGTTAATAACAAGTTGTTGTTGTCAGCCGTCTTGAACTTTGACGAAAAATATGATGACAGTGTAATACTCCTTCTAGCGCTACGTCAAAGATCTTTCTCAAGTATATTTGACGGTATATTTGATCCATGGAGGTAAGAATAAGGGGAGATGGCGCTACGTATCCCAGCCGTACTACGTTTTGAAGCCATGGGGGCGTGGCTCGCTGCCATGACACTCCGGCCAAAACATTGCCAGTGTGCTATAGCGCTGCGTGTATTACAGTCGCTAATTGCACCATATACGCGTGTAACGTCATCAGATTGGTTGTTTCAAAGTTTTTGTTTAAAATAAAATCTCGTAAAGGCGAAATTACGCGTTTCTTCTGATTAAAAATAGTTTTTAATGTAATATTACGAATAACTAGCCTTCAATGTAAACGATACAATTTTGTTAATTCAGTAATAAACGTGTATCACAAACTAAATAATAGAAACTGAAAACTAAGGTAGCTGTACCCTCCCTCCAAAGCCCCATAAATACATCTTGTTTGTAATACGTACTGGGACATTTCAGTTACGTTACACTACTGGGAAACACTGTTCATTACCACCAATATTTACTGAAATACGGAACATAGAATGGCAAATCTACACAGTGTCCTGTTTAGGCCTATACTTTACGCCAGTTAAAGCAGTGTTAGCTTTTAATTTGGTACATGATGAAGACAAAGTGAGTTACTCAACATTTCGATTATCGACGATACGTACGTATTATACTGAAACGTGAACTTGAAAACTAACAATTTAATTCTTTGAATTAACATACCTTTTGCAAATGTTTTGGGTGTGTAGGGAAAACTGATGGTACAGCATTTTCTCGGAGCCTTACTGTTGAAAGGGAAGTTCGGTCTATGTCCTCTTCTCGGAAATGCTGAGAACATATAGTGCTCCATTTAGACGCACGCCAATTCTTCCTCCTCACGGCATTCTCCCACAGAGCTTTCCGACTTTCATTTTTAGGAAATCTAAAATCATACAGGACAAAAACACGCTATAGTACAAGTACCGATGTAGCACACGTTCATTCACAACGAAGTTGTAAAATCACACTTAACGAGACAACTTACACATGAAATGTTATTCCCTTCGATTTCGCATCACAATCAGAACGATTCGTACCTCCGAACACCACACAAGCCACCATAATAGCGCAAAATCCTTCCAAAAGCGACCGACAAGCCTATGCACACAAGCTTACAGCAGCAATGTTTTGGTCGGATTGAGATGGCTACCCTCGGCTTCACATAGCTTCACAGCTGTGACGTCACGACGTCTCCCTCTATTCTTACCTCAATGATTTGATCACATCTTTGATCAAATCTTTGACAAAGAAATTTGACAGTGTAATACCGGCCTAAGGGACGGAAGTAGCTTTCTCATGATGTGTCATTGGCGAGTAACTTTGCTCGATGGAATTTGGACCGTACAGAGAAAGAACTGCAACACGAGTACGCGAGGTAACTGAGAGGAATACGTGATGAGGCGAACAGAAATGAGGCTTTTATTCAATGACAATAACTTCTCTGAAGTGATCGGCATTTATGACCGTCACCTGGATATTACACTCCTGGAAATTGAAATAAGAACACCGTGAATTCATTGTCCCAGGAAGGGGAAACTTTATTGACACATTCCTGGGGTCAGATACATCACATGATCACACTGACAGAACCACAGGCACATAGACACAGGCAACAGAGCATGCACAATGTCGGCACTAGTACAGTGTATATCCACCTGTCGCAGCAATGCAGGCTGCTATTCTCCCATGGAGACGATCGTAGAGATGCTGGATGTAGTCCTGTGGAACGGCTTGCCATGCCATTTCCACCTGGCGCCTCAGTTGGACCAGCGTTCGTGCTGGACGTGCAGACCGCGTGAGATGACGCTTCATCCAGTCCCAAACATGCTCAATGGGGGACAGATCCGGAGATCTTGCTGGCCAGGGTAGTTGACTTACACCTTCTAGAACACGTTGGGTGGCACGGGATACATGCGGACGTGCATTGTCCTGTTGGAACAGCAAGTTCCCTTGCCGGTCTAGGAATGGTAGAACGATGGGTTCGATGACGGTTTGGATGTACCGTGCACTATTCAGTGTCCCCTCGACGATCACCAGTGGTGTACGGCCAGTGTAGGAGATCGCTCCCCACACCATGATGCCGGGTGTTGGCCCTGTGTGCCTCGGTCGTATGCAGTCCTGATTGTGGCGCTCACCTGCACGGCGCCAAACACGCATACGACCATCATTGGCACCGAGGCAGAAGCGACTCTCATCGCTGAAGACGACACGTCTCCATTCGTCCCTCCATTCACGCCTGTCGCGACACCACTGGAGGCGGGCTGCACGATGTTGGGGCGTGAGCGGAAGACGGCCTAACGGTGTGCGGGACCGTAGCCCAGCTTCATGGAGACGGTTGCGAATGGTCCTCGCCGATACCCCTAATTTGCTGGGAAGTGGCGGTGCGGTCCCCTACGGCACTGCGTAGGATCCTACGGTCTTGGCGTGCATCCGTGCGTCGCTGCGGTCCGGTCCCAGGTCGACGGGCACGTGCACCTTCCGCCGACCACTGGCGACAACATCGATGTACTGTGGAGACCTCACGCCCCACGTGTTGAGCAATTCGGCGGTACGTCCACCCGGCCTCCCGCATGCCCACTATACGCCCTCGCTCAAAGTCCGTCAACTGCACATACGGTTCACGTCCACGCTGTCGCGGCATGCTACCAGTGTTAAAGACTGCGATGGAGCTCCGTATGCCACGGCAAACTGGCTGACACTGACGGCGGCGGTGCACAAATGCTGCGCAGCTAGCGCCATTCGACGGCCAACACCGCGGTTCCTGGTGTGTCCGCTGTGCCGTGCGTGTGATCATTGCTTGTACAGCGCTCTCGCAGTGTCCGGAGCAAGTATGGTGGGTCTGACACACCGGTGTCAATGTGTTCTTTTTTCCATTTCCAGGAGTGTATATGTAAGGCGACTACAAGGCGCGCAGTCTCACGTTCCACAGTGGCACACTGACTGCATGAGCTGGTCTCTCTGCCTTGGTGCCAATGATGGTCGTATGCGTGTTTGGCGCCGTGCAGGTGAGCGCCACAATCAGGACTGCATACGACCGAGGCACACAGGGCCAACACCCGGCATCATGGTGTGGGGAGCGATCTCCTAGACTGGCCGTACACCACTGGTGATCGTCGAGGGGACACTGAATAGTGCACGGTACATCCAAACCGTCATCGAACCCATCGTTCTACCATTCCTAGACCGGCAAGGGAATTTGCTGTTCCAACAGGACAATGCACGTCCGCATGTATCCCGTGCCACCGAACGTGCTCTAGAAGGTGTAAGTCAACTACCCTGGCCAGCAAGATCTCCGGATCTGTCCCCCATTGAGCATGTTTGGGACTGGATGAAGCGTCGTGTCACGTGGTCTGCACGTCCAGCACGAACGCTGGTCCAACTGAGGCGCCAGGTGGAAATGGCATGGCAAGCCGTTCCACAGGACTACATCCAGCCTCTCTACGATCGTCTCCATGGGAGAATAGCAGCCTGCATTGCTGCGAAAGGTGGATATACACTGTACTAGTGCCGACATTGTGCATGCTCTGTTGCCTGTGTCTATGTGCCTGTGGTTCTGTCAGTGTGATCATGTGATGTATCTGACCCCAGGAATGTGTCAATAAAGTTTCCCCTTCCTGGGACAATGAATTCACGGTGTTCTTATTTCAATTTCCAGGAGTGTAGTTGCAATGGCACCCGCATTTCGACGTGGACAAGAGTCAGTTGCACAGTGTAGCGGTCATCTGCTGCTGTAGTTGACCGTCCGCATCCAGCTTCTCTCCTTCTGCCAACAGTGACATGCATGTGAAACAATGCCGTGAGCAGTACCAACCAAACTCCTGGGATACACTCGTCACACTTGGTCCTGCTTGCACATTCCCGACGACTTCGCCCGTGTGAAGTCACTCAGCCAGTGTCTCTGGACCACGTTGTAATGAAGAACACCACCACAGTGCCCCGTAACCGCTCCCTGACTGAAACACACTGTGTCTTTCCGTCTCTTCAACTGCCTCGTGGCCCCATTTGGCGCTGCTACCCTCACACCTATGTGACGTACAACTTACTGTGCACAAGTGGGAGACCTTTGGCAACATGCTCCCGCTCTTTCATTCATTTACGACGAGTAGTTAAAAATGGTATGCTATTTTATCTAAGTGGTGCAGAGCAGTGTGTCTTGGTTACACCGTACTGCATCGATCGGATAAAGTTTTAGATACTATTTGCAACAAGTGTACCGGCTAAATATCTGTCTTACAGCTAATGCATGATTCCAGTACTCTTCGGCGGCTATCGTAGGAATCATCAGCAGCCATTTGATAAGCACTGCTCGATAAAAGTCCACCCTAGACCCACGCATTACGGCTTTCAGATGTACGCATGCCTTCCAACGCCATCTATACATCTTGCTTGGCCCGTAGCCGCTGTCTTTTCTTATGTGTTGGAATCCACTAAACGATTTCTCTGGTCTACGAATAATCCATTCGCTTAAATATATGTCCCGCCAGCCTCATTTTCATTATCATTAGAGTCAAGATTACGCCTTCCACTCCGATATGTCCCGTGACTCATTTATTTGTTTTCCTCCCTCTGCCAGCAATTCTCAACAAGCGTCACTCAATCGTTTGAGTAGCAGCCCTCAGTTTTTGAAAGTTTTTTGTGGCAGAAGAAGATGATGATGATGTTTGGATTGTGGGGCACTCAACTCCGCGGTTATCAGCGCCCGTACAAATTCCCAACCTTTGCTCAGCCCAGTGTCGCCACTTGCATGAATGACGATGAAATTATGAAGACAACACAAACACTCGGTCATCTCGAGGCAGGTGAAAATCCCTGAGCCCGCCGGGAATGGAACCCAGGACCTCGTGCTCGGGAAGTGGTAGAAGAAAATGCATGTGAACAGTGTTCTAAGGCTAGACTGGTAAAACAGCGTACACGTTTCTTCTCAGTCACACAGGCAGCACAGTTTTGAAAACTCTACTTAGTTTACTAAGAGAACAGCAAGCCTTTTTTTTTTGCTGTCCATTATGTCTCCTCCCATAAATACACCTAACTGTGTTGTGAATTTGTATTTTTTTTGTCCATATATTGTCTACACATTAATTTTGTTTTGATATAGGTTTCAGACGTACTTTGAATTTTACTCAAGTTGTTACATTTGTTGTTGTAGTAGGGAGACACAGTCCAATGTTATCAAAGAAACATGGTCCAGATGTCTTCCATTGACAGGTATTTCGTCTTGATGTTCCCAGTTCAAGTAGCTGGAAACTTTCTCTAGAGCAGCTGAGAGTCGGTTTAGTGATACTGAATCTCCTTCCCTAACTCCTCTTTGAGTTCGGCCTTTCTAACTATAATGACAAGGACCGATGTCAGACATAACACTGCGTGAATGTTCTTCAGCAGCGGGATACTAACTGTATAGATTTTATTTACTAGGAATCAAAAGCTTGTAGGTAGCGTGTGGTTTGCAGACAAAGTGATAAATGGGCACACTGCACAGATCTACACTCCTGGAAATGGAAAAAAGAACACATTGACACCGGTGTGTCAGACCCACCATACTTGCTCCGGACACTGCGAGAGGGCTGTACAAGCAATGATCACACGCACGGCACAGCGGACACACCAGGAACCGCGGTGTTGGCCGTCGAATGGCGCTAGCTGCGCAGCATTTGTGCACCGCCGCCGTCAGTGTCAGCCAGTTTGCCGTGGCATACGGAGCTCCATCGCAGTCTTTAACACTGGTAGCATGCCACGACAGCGTGGACGTGAACCGTATGTGCAGTTGACGGACTTTGAGCGAGGGCGTATAGTGGGCATGCGGGAGGCCGGGTGGACGTACCGCCGAATTGCTCAACACGTGGGGCGTGAGGTCTCCACAGTACATCGATGTTGTCGCCAGTGGTCGGCGGAAGGTGCACGTGCCCGTCGACCTGGGACCGGACCGCAGCGACGCACGGATGCACGCCAAGACCGTAGGAAGGTATGCAGTGCCGTAGGGGACCGCACCGCCACTTCCCAGCAAATTAGGGACACTGTTGCTCCTGGGGTATCGGCGAGGACCATTCGCAACCGTCTCCATGAAGCTGGGCTACGGTCCCGCACACCGTTAGGCCGTCTTCCGCTCACGCCCCAACATCGTGCAGCCCGCCTCCAGTGGTGTCGCGACAGGCGTGAATGGAGGGACGAATGGAGACGTGTCGTCTTCAGCGATGAGAGTCGCTTCTGCCTTGGTGCCAATGATGGTCGTATGCGTGTTTGGCGCCGTGCAGGTGAGCGCCACAATCAGGACTGCATACGACCGAGGCACACAGGGCCAACACCCGGCATCCTGGTGTGGGGAGCGATCTCCTACACTGGCCGTACACCACTGGTGATCGTCGAGGGGACACTGAATAGTGCACGGTACATCCAAACCGTCATCGAACCCATCGTTCTACCATTCCTAGACCGGCAAGGGAACTTGCTGTTCCAACAGGACAATGCACGTCCGCGTGTATCCTGTGCCACCCAACGTGCTCTAGAAGGTGTAAGTCAACTACCCTGGCCAGCAAGATCTCCGGATCTGTCCCCCATTGAGCATGTTTGGGACTGAATGAAGCGTCGTCTCACGCGGTCTGCACGTCCAGCACGAACGCTGGTCCAACTGAGGCGCCAGGTGGAAATGCATGGCAAGCCGTTCCACAGGACTACATCCAGCATCTCTACGATCGTCTCCATGGGCGAATAGCAGCCTGCATTGCTGCGAAAGGTGGATATACACTGTACTAGTGCCGACATTGTGCATGCTCTGTTGCCTGTGTCTATGTGCCTGTGGTTCTGTCAGTGTGATCATGTGATGTATCTGACCCCAGGAATGTGTCAATAAAGTTTCCCCTTCCTGGGACAATGAAATCACGGTGTTCTTATTTCAATTTCCAGGAGTGTATGATTCCAGTCATTGCCTGCCAGTAGTCCGTTATGCTATATCCCCTCCTAAAGCCAAGTTAACACTGAAAACTTCTTCTATGCATCTGTGTCAATAACTCTACTTCATCACTTCAGCAGCTTCTTACTTGTCCTGAAGAAACCCGAGGAAAAACTATTCAGATCTCCGAAGCCAAAAATAATCGGATTCTGAGGACTTTCACGTTAATAACCAATGGTGCTAACCGATAGTCGAAGGAGGCAGCAGTGTGCCTAATGATTAGCTCTAAAGGAGGTGGGTACAATGGACTGCAGGGCATTGCTAGTGTTTACTCTGAACGAAATATGGATGACCTGACGTTGATCTGAACTCATATTCTTTTTTCGTTTTCCCAGTCCTAGTATTTGGAAACTTTCCGCAGGGCTGATGAGAACACTTTTTGTGACTTTGAACCTCCCAGCAGGGTTCCTGTGAATTTCTTGCTGTGTTGATGAAGTATGATAGAAGCTGTAGCATTGAAATATACTCGTATATTCTTCAGTATACTGACTTAAGTTAAGTCAGTGCCCCATTTCTGAAGGGTTGTTACTATAGAGTTTGTTTCAACTGAGTCAACAGGTTTCTCAAAATGTATGAAGTACTCTTCTGTAATTTCTTTCATGACGTGCCAGTGCTTCATTGTGCCAGTGCTATGTGTCTGATACGCCAGATGTCACGTCACTAGTCACACCACGTGTGTGGGCGTCCCCGCCTCGGACTCGACGACACCTGGCCTTTCCTTCCAGCTGTGACTGTCCCCTCATCCCGCTCTCTTCCGTACAATCACTGCTCTAGCTGGTGGACTGCCCTTGGTTCATTCTTCGAGTGAATAAGTAAATAAATAAAGTATTCATCATTCCGGAGGAGACGTGACGTTGAAAATGCTGGAATGTGTGCGATTCCTACAGTCATATTCAAAGTTCAGTGAATTTTCCACAGCATTAATTGCATGAATTCGAAATTCACCAACTATAGACGCTGTAGCAGCAAGCAGTTTCACCTCTTAACGCACAAAAAACTTCTAGAAAAAGGAAACGGACGATTATAAGAATTTTCTTTAAAACCCCTAATACGAGAAATTTTGTGCAGCACAAAAGCAACAGTTAAACGTTTTCAGTAGTTGCACCACTTCACATTCCTCTTGAAACTTCTTCAATGCTCGATAATTCGACCTCTCTGTTGGGATCTTCTTCAAGATTGCAGTGGTATCCCTGGATGGTGGAACATCGTTTTGTTTGTGCTTTAAGCATAACGCTGAATTAATATAACACTTACTCGGTTGTTTCAAACCTAATGTAAAATAGATGAATCACGGAAGGAACGATTAATATTTTCGGTACTAAAGAAGCACACAAAGTACAACGATAGCAAAATATAAATGTGCTTAAAACATACAGTTAATTCGGTAAACTAATTACTGAAGACATTCCGTAACAACACTGAAGTTATAAAGTGTTTAGACAATTGGAAAGGCCACAGAGGGGAAAACCGTTATATAAACAAGCGACCGGGAGTGATGTCCATTACACCGAATACTTATTCTGACCCCAGATAGTTATAAACGCAGTTAATAACTCCGATGGTGCGAATCAATCTATTGAGAGAATCAATGGGGAAAAATGAAAGGAAGGGAAAGGGTCCACGTCCCACAGATGACGTCGTTGTTAGAGATGGAGAGCGAACACGAATTTCACAACGCCGCTGAAACAAATTCGCCATCATTTTATCAGAGGATCCATCAAGTCTTTTATCTGAAGTGTGTTAAGGTACGACTGGAAAATTTAAATTTGAAATTGATCTCGCGGTTAAGGCGCTCAGTCCGGAACCGTGCGACTGCTACGGTCGCAGGTTCGAATCCTGCCTCGGGCATGGATGTGTGTGATGTCCTTAGGTTAGTTAGGTTTAAGTAGTTCTAAGTTCTAGGGGACTGATGACCACAGATGTTAAGCCCCATAGTGCTCAGAGCCATTTGAACCATTTGAACACTCGGCGTTGACTCTGTGGTGACAGCTGAGGCAGCTCGTTGGTAACTGCTCAGCGGGTGCTACATGTGCGACAACTGGTCAGGTGAAGCGGTGCAGACGCTTAAATCTGCAGTCACCGGAAGAATGTTCACCTGCGAACTATTTGCCAGATGAAGGAAGTAGTCCCTGGTAGAATCGCCTTCTGTGCCGGGAGGTACAGCTATAGACAGGATGTCTAGGACTACTTTTAAATCTTGTCGCGGAAGCATAATAAGGTTCCCTGTATGTGCGCCATCTGTGTGGCTACTGATCATTACTATGTCGCGCTACGCTGAAGACTAGCCTGGCATGTGTCTAGATGGTTTTTTCTTTTTTTTTTGAGTCGTCAGTCTTCTGGCTAGTTTGATGCGACCCGCCACGATTCCCTCTTCTGTGTCAACCTCTTCGCCTTAGAGTAGCACTTGCAACCAGCGTCCTTAATTATTACCTGGATGTATTCCAACCTCTGATGTCCTAGCAGATGTCCTACCGCCCTGTCCCTTCCCCTTATCAGTGTTTTCCAGACATTCCTTTCCTCGCGGAGTCTGCGCAGAGCCTCCACATTCCTTACCTTATCAGTCCACCTTATTTTAACATTCTTCTGTAGCACCCCATCTCAAATGATTCGATTCTCTTCTTTTCTGTTTTTCCCACAGTCCATTTTTCACTAACTTACAATGCTGTGCCCCAAACTTACATTCTCAGAAATTTTTTCCTCAAATTAGGACCTATGTGTGATGACAGTAGGATTCTCTTAGCCAGGAATGCTGTTTTTGGTAGTGCTACTCTGCTTTTGACGTCCTTCCTGCTCTGTCTGTCATGGTTTATTTTGCTGCCTGGGTAACAAAATTCCTTCACTTGATCTGCCTTGTGATCACCAATTCAGATGTTCAGTCTCTCGCTGTTCTTATTTCTAATACTTCTGATTGCTTTCGTCTTTCTTCGATTTACACTCAGTCCATATTTTGTGCTCCTTAGACAGTTCATTCAGTTCAGCAGATCCTCTACTTCTTCACTTTCACTGAGGATACCGATGTAATCAGCGAATCTTATTGATATCCTTTCAACTTAAATTTTAATTCCACTCTTGCGACCGTGTTACAGCAGAAATGAATCTTTCATTCTGAAACCTAATGTGGGCATTGTGAAAAAAAAATGGTTCAAATGGCTCTCAGCACTATGGGACTTAACTTCTGAGGTCATCAGTCCCCTAGAACTTAGAACTACTTAAACCTAAGTAATCTAAGGACATCACACACATCCATGCCCGAGGCAGGATTCTAACCTGCGACCGTAGCGGTCACGCGGTTCCAGACTGTAGCGCCTAGAACCGCTCGGCCACAACGGCCGGCCTGGTGCCTGTCCTCACACTTTCAGTTCTATCTGTATCTCTGTCGAACTTCCAAATTTCTGAAACTTCCTGGCAGATTAAAACTGTGTGCCGGACCGAGACACGAACTCGGGACCTTTGCCTTACGCGGCCAAGTGCACTACCATCTGAGCTACCTAAGCACGACTCACGACCCGTCCTCAGAGCTTTAACTCCGCCGGAACCTCGTCTCCGAGTTCGAGTCTCGGTCCGGCACACAGTTTTAATCTGCCAGGAAGATTCATATCAGCGCACACTCCGCTGCAGAGTGAAAACCTCATTCTTCCAAAAATCTGTTTGGAAAATTAAGTGTCGATATTCGATTCCCGATGTGCCACGCGGTCTAAAATTACTAGTGAGTTCAACCCGGTGGTGGGTGCTCCGGCAGGAATTTCCACTCTGCTGCTTCCGAATGCGAGTCCATTGTGGGGATAATTGATGATGAACGATGTACAAGTACCCAGCAAAAAGACACATCAACTTCTTACAGTAGCTCCAATTATTTTTCGGCACCCGTCCGCTCCAGTTTTAGACTTGTAAGTAGGCTGTTTATGTTTTCTTATTGGCAATGTTACGTAGCGCTCTGTGTGCTAGTTTGCATTGTTGTCTGCCATTGTAGTGTTAGGCAGCGGCAGCTGGATGTGAACAGCGCGTAGCGTTGCACAGTTGGAGGTGAGCCGCCAGCAGTGGTGGATGTGGGGAGAGAGATGGCGGAAGTTTTGAAATTGAACTGCTATATATATTATGATTATTAAGGTAAATACAGTGTTTGTTCTCTATTAAAATCTTTCATTTGCTAACTATCCCTATCAGTAGTTAGTGACTTCCGTAGTTTGAATCTTTTATTTAGCTGGCAGTAGTGGCGCTCGCTGTATTGCAGTAGTTCGAGTAACGAAGATTTTTGTGAGGTAAGTGATTTCTGAAAGGTATAGTTTAATGTTACTCAGGGCCATTCTTTTGCAGGGATCTTTGATAGTCAGATTGCGTTGCGCTAAAAACATTGTGTGTCAGTTTAAGCACAGTCTTGTATAAGTTGCTCAAAGGGGACGTTTCAGACTTATTGCCACAGATTGTTACTAATAGACGGATATCTCTTAAGATGGGAAACTGAGTTTTGGGTAGTCATAATCCTCGTCAAGTGATCGGTAAGTTTCGTGTAATATTTGCAGTGTTTTGCGTATTTTTGTTGAACTGAGAATAGCGTCCGTGTTTCTCCTCGTCCACCGTCTCTTCAGCGAAGCAAACACAGCGCTAGGGGGCCAGCAACAGCAACAGGTGAGGGCGGCGCTCGCGCCCCAGTCCTTCCTTCTCACGGGCCGGGCTCGCAGGTGTGCGCCACGCAGAGTGTGTGCACGCAGTGCGTGCGCGGCGGGCAGCCGACCCTGACGGCGACTTCCGCGTCATCTGCCGCGCCGACACACCGCCCCCTGGTGGCGGGAAGCTCGCCTGTGCCACGCACGTCCTGACTGAACCCTGCTGCACTACTAGCGAGTCTGCTGTCTTCTGCTGAGTGACACGTTTCATTGCAGCCAGGCTCCATAAGTTTCAGATGAAGCGAGGGTTTTACCATCTGTCGGTTACAACTGGGGTTCCCAGGTGTCCGGCTTTTCACGGTCGTGTCCGGCCAAAAATATACGAGACCGGCCTATCCGGCTTTGGTTGGACTTCCAGCAATGCAGTAGAGAATGCAAAACTAAGGCCCGTTGCAGGATAGTCACATAAGGACGATAAATAAGAACAGGGAGATGTACAAGGATATACTGTGTGGGTATACCAGCCAACTGTCAACAGTTCCAGGAAATGTTCAAAAAATGTTCAATTGTGTGTGAAATCTTATGGGACTTAACTGCTAAGGTCATCAGTCCCTAAGCTTACAAACTACTTAACCTAAATTATCCTAAGGACAAACACACACACCCATGCCCGAGAGAGGACTCGAACCTCCGCCGGGACCAGCCGCACAGTCCATGACTGCAGTACCTAAGACCGCTCGGCTAATCCCGCGCGGCAATCATTCTGCAATCAGCCGAAAATGCAGATTCTCCAAACTTTCTAAATAGTGTTTCGTGGAAATAACACAGACTTTCTTCCAGGAAGCATCTCCATAATATTAGGTCTACAACTTTGCTTCCGCTGTTTTGCAATAGACGGCAGTAGCGGCAAGTGCGGTTCGGGTTGTTGGTCATAGGTGCATACAACAAGCTTAGGCATCTGTGAACATAATGCCATAAAAATATTAGTCGATTTGTGATTGCATCATAAGGTTATTCTCAATTAAGTACGTCAACTTACGTACCCATTTCTCGCCATTTGCGGGAAGTTTCATTTTCTACTTTAACATGAAGAAATCTGCGGCTGTGGCTCTTAAAATGTTGGGTAAGACGAATGGTGAGGGAACTATTAGTGGAAGAACGTGCGAAGAATGTTCTTAACGCCTTAAGAATGGTGATTTTGATGTCGAAGACCGGCATGGTGGTGGAAGACAGAACGTTTTGGTAGCTACTGAAACAGACGAAGTGACGGGACATCATTATCGAAAGCTACTGATGCGTTCGAGCCCAGCACTGAAATACAGACGGCCACAATACAGCCATAGACACGTAAAGGTAGTTTTGCAGCAGGTCAGTGCTTGACCCCATGTCGCAAAACCCGTCAAAATATACATGGAAACGTTGAAATGAGAAGTCCTATCCCTCTCGCCGTATTCTCCATACGTTGCTCTATCTGACTACCACCTTTTTCGATCGGTGGCATACAGTCTGGCTGACCAGCACTTCCGATCATATGAACAACTGTAAAATTGAATCGATTCGTGGATCCTCACAAAAGACGCCCAGTTCTTCCGCCACGGGATTACTGTGCTATCCGAAAATAGGAGAATGTAGTGGCCAGCGATGTGCAATACTATGAATCATAATTTTTTTTGTACGTTTTTCACAATGAAGCTCCGAAAGTCCAGAAGAAACTGCGGAAGCAAAGTTGTAGACCTGATACGTGTTTATCGATCACTTAGTAGCAAATCTAGAGAATGCCTTTGAATTGCCTCGATATCTTCCTCTAAGCCGACATAGTGGGACTAGCAAAAGCTCGAGCACAACTCAAGGATGGGTCGCTTTTTCCTTTATAGGAGAGCTGTTCGGAAGGTGAGGAACGATCGGTGGCAGAATAGAAACTACAGTGAATATTAAAACAGTTTTATTTGCAACAGTTCACTGCATCTTCCAGCTGCGTCTACATATAGTCGCCACGCCTACTTAGACATCTGTCATAGCGTTGTGTCAACTTTCCAATGCCCTCGTCATAGAAGACAGCCTCCAGCGCTTGCGACAATTTTCTACGCTGACTACAGCTAGTTGTCTGCGCCAAAATGTTGCTTTCCTAGCCAGCGGTTCATGTGAGTGGAGATGACAATCAGAGGGAGGCAAGTCCGGGCTGAATGGTGGGTTATCAAACATTTCCCATCGACAATGCTGCAGGGGTGTCCTCTTCGCCCCTGCAGTTTGCAGCGAGAATGATCTTGAGAAATGCATCACAGTTACGTTATATGGGCTTGAATGAAATCAGGCAAAATTTCACAGAAGGCAGAATTACTTGGCGGGAGACATGTATGGCATGTACTGTATGGCAGACCTCAGCTTTTAAAATTGTTGCATCACAAAATTACAGCAACTTAGTATGAACCTTTGTTGCTCATTGTCCCAATTGCATTACCAAGCAGGGTCCCTTCCTTTTCCGAAATGAACCCGAGTGTCGTTGAAATTCAAACGCCAGCATTATAGTAACATCATTCGATTTCACTGCTTTAATTTCAAAGTTCAGTTAAGGTATTCATAGCTGGCTACAATATTTAGATTACACAAGCAGAAATTAAGAGTTCCTGTTTTGTTACCATATTTTAGCTTACCTGTGACTGCAGCTCAGCTTGGTACGTACTAAATTTTACTATTGTTAATTGTTCAGAATCATTTAATTCAAGTTCAAAGTTAAATCTCTTATTTCTAAATTGCGTAGATTCAAGTAGCTTTTGAAATGATTGTTGAGGTAGCCCAAGACTAACCTTATTTTATTGAATTTCGTAGTGCTTCAGAAACAAATCTCACTATTAATTTCAGTCACTAAATTAACTTTCAATTTTCCGGTTTTATTAATTCTTTTGCTAAATTAAGTCAGAGTGTAGCGAATTTATTACTTCTGACAAACTTTCAGTTTTCACACTACACGTGTCAACCTTCAGTTGCCACGCTTCTAGTGCTAATTATATGTGCAATAACCTTTCTTTTTCAGTTACTATAGTAATTGTCCATAGGACTGGCGACCGTAATTTTCCCCAAATCTCAAACATCTAATTACCGCTAGTTAATTGTTAACGTAACGGCCGCACATTTACTTTCTTTATTAACTTTACCCCTTTTCAAAATTAATTTCCACCAGTTTCATTTGCATTTTCCCTTTCATTTAGATGTAACCCTTTCCTCCCTCTTTACCGACAAATCACTTCGGTGACGATTGCTTTTCCCAAATTTCCATTAGGTGCACACGGTTTAATGTTTCACTATCATTACGGTCGATAAGTGAGGGGGAGGTTACATACTGCTCATTTAAGGGTATACGGAATGACTTTTTCGATGAAAAAATCGATTTTTGTGTAACTGCATTTTCGAAAAATTTAGACTCCCCGTTTAATACCATGTATAAAATATTTGGATGACGTGAATAGAACTATTTTAAATAATTTTTTAAAATAATTTCGACACACGATGTTCCGCACCTTGTATATGAGACGTGAAATATACCTGATATAGACAGCCTTGCCAGATATATAATTGAGCACAAGAGAGTTAGCTTTTCTGTTGGCTACAAGTTGACAATAGATTCTGCGACATTTGTATTGTTTCCTTTGTGAGTACATCCATGTCATTGTTGTGAAAGTCGTATGTGGAGAAGTCATTGAGTTTTCTTTCCTTCAACATGCCAAGACCTAGTCTGAAGGTATTTAGAAAGCGTGTACATTGGCGCAAGAAAGTAAAGTGTACTAAAAATTCGTCTGATTCATCTTCATCAGTATGTGATGTCCCAGTAGCGACTAACCTCAACACTGGTAGTGATACATTGAGTGATGCTGCTGCCACTGCAACGGAAAGTGCTCCAAGATGAAAACTAGCTGGAATTGAAGAAGAATACAAGAATTGTTTTCCATACATTTCTTTCCTAGCCGATTATGCGCATATTATTTTATCAGTCCACCTTTTTGTCAGTGCTAGTCCGCTTTTTATGTCTTCCTTGCTCCGTCCGTCATTGGTTATTTTACTGCCTAGGTAGCAGAATTCCTTACCTTCGTCTTCTTCGCAATCACCAATTTTGATGTTAAGTTTCACGCTCTTCACATTTCTACTACTTGTCATTACTTCCGTTTTTATTCGATGTACCCTCTGTTCATATTCTGTTCTCATTAGGCTGTGCATCCCAATCAACAGATCCTGTAAATCTGCTCCACTTTCACTAAGGACAGAAATGTCATCAGTGAATCTTAATATTGATATTCTTTCGCCTTAAATTTTAGTCCCCGTTTTGAAACACTCTTTTATTTCCATCATTGCTTCTTCGACGTATAGGTTGAACAACAGGGGCGAAAGGTTACGTCCCTCTCATACGCCCTTTTTCACCCAAGCACTTCGTTCTTGGTCTCCCATTCTTATTATTCCCTCTTGGTTCTTGTACATATTGTATATTACCCGTCGTTTCCTACAGTTTACTCCTATTTTTCTCAGGATTTCGAACATTTTGCACCTTTCTAGCTATTCGAACGCTTTTTCTGTGTCGACAAATCTTATGGACGTGTCTTGCTCTTATTTCGTCTTGTTTACGTATCAACTGGAACGTGAGAACTGCCTCTCTGGTGCTTGTGCCTTTCCTGAAGCCAACCTGATTGCCATCTAAGAGATCCTCCGTTTTATTTTCCATTCTTCTGTATGTCAGCCTAGTCAGCAGCTTGGCTGCGTGGGCTGTTAAGCTGAATGTGCGATAATTTTCGCACTTCTCGGCTCTTGTAGTCGCATACTTTGCAAATGACCATTTCTCTAAGCGGCATATACAACTGCACGTCTTTAGTGGAGGGTAACTTACAGGACACATGTAATGTGGCTAGATGAGAAGCGAGAATACCGTCAGTCCAATAAGGCGTTTAACACGCAGTGTGTCGAGGGTGTACTTCAGGCCAAAGTTGGTTCTGTGCTCTTTTTTTGGAGTGTTTTTGTTCCATTATGAATTTCAGTCTTGCATCTGATTTATCTACAGTTTGTTTTTTGTGGTCATTCCACTTCGCTCGGACAGTTAATCCTAGATATGTTACGGTAATACTGTTTGCAGCGGTTTGTCATCAGTGCGGTAGTTGTACAGTAGTGCTTTTATTCTTCTACTTGGGCGCTATATGTTTCATTTATTTGCATTAAGGGTCAACTGTATGAGCTTGACCATTCATCAATTCTCTGCAGACCGTTCTTCAATACGATACTGTCTTCTGGAGTTGCTAGTTTCTTATAGACAACCGTATCATCTGCGAACACACTTAAGGAGCTTCCGACGCCTTCTAGGACACCATTTACGTACACTGTAAACACAATAGTCCTATCACACTTTCTTGGTGAACTCCGTAATTATCTTTACCTCAGTAGATTATGTTCCGTTAAGAGCGACGTGTTGAGTTCTGTCTGTAATGAAATGTTGCGTCGAGTCGCAAATCTGGTCAAATACTGAACGGCAGTGCGGGACGGTGACAAACGCCTTTCTGAGGTCAAGGAACACGGCATTAACTTGGGCGCTGACGTTCTGTGGATCTCATGAAGGAACAGAGGGAGCTGAGTTTCGCAATATCTCTTGTTTTCGGACTCCATCTTGATTTTAGTGGGGGACACTTCCTTTATCCAAAAAAGTCAGAATAAATAAGCGTGAAACATGTTCCTCAATTCTGCAACAGATTGACGTCAGCGATGTTGTTGTTGTTGTGGTCTTCAGTCCTGAGACTGGTTTTATGCAGCTCTCCATGCTACTCTATCCTGTGCAAGCTTCTTCATCTTCCACTACCTACTGCAACCTTCATCCTTCTGAATCTGCTTGGTGTATTCATCTCTTGGTCTCCCCCTACGATTTTTACCCTCCACGCTGCCCTCCAATACTAAATTGGTGATCCCTTGATGCCTCAGAATATGTCCTACCAACCGATCCCATCTTCTGGTCAAGTTGTGCCACAAACTCCTCTTCTCCCCAAACCTATTCAATACTTCCTCATTAGTTATGTGATCTACCCATGTAATCTTCAGCATTTTTCTGTAGCACCACATTTCGAAAGCTTCTATTCTCTTCTTGTCCAAACTATTTACCGTCAATGTTTCACTTCCATACATGGCTACACTCCATACAAATACTTTCAGAAATCACTTCCTGACATGTCTTGTATGAACATCAAGAGCTCAGATGGAAACCCAGTTCTAAGCAAAGAAGGGAAAGCAGAAAGGTGGAAGGAGTATGTAGAGGGTCTATACAAGGGCGATGTACTTGAGGACAATATTATGGAAATGGAACAGGGTGTAGATGAAGATACGATTCTGCGTGAAGAGTTTGACAGAGCACTGAAAGACCTGAGTTGAAACAAGGCCCCTGGAGTAGACAATATTCCATTGGAACTACTGACGGCCTTGGGAGAGCCAGTCCTGACAAAACTCTACCATCTGGTGAGCAAGATGTATGAAACAGGCGAAATACCCTCAGACTTCAAGAAGAATATAATAATTCCAATCCCAAAGAAAGCAGGTGTTGACAGATGTGAAAATTACCGAACAATCAGTTTAATAAGCCACAGCTGCAAAATACTAACGTCAGCGATACAGGCTTATAATTATGTGCATCTGTGCTACGACCCATCGTGAAAACACAATGACTTACGCTTTTTTCCAATCGCTAGGTGCCCTTCGTTGCTCCAGCGACCTACGATAAAACTGTCCCAACTAACGGAGTAAGTTATCTTTCAACAACCTCTGTAGAATCTTAAAGGTATCTCATGTGGTCCCGACGCCTTTCCACTTCAAATCCATTGTAGTCGCTTTTGCATTCTGCGATGATTTGTGTCAATTTTTACCATTTCGATGTCCACACGATGACAATGGAGGGACCACATTACAATCTTCCGTCCTGAAGCAATTTCAGAAGACCGAAATCAGTATTTCGGCTTTATTTCTGCCATCTTCCTTTTCTGTGCCAGTGTGGTCCTTGAGTGAATGGATAATTTCTATTCTCTTACTGATTTTACGTAAGATCAAAACGTCTCAGAACTTTTAGTCAGATCGGTTGGCAAAATTTTACTTTCAGAATCAACCTATCATACCCGGACTGGTCCGCTAAATAACCTAATCCTAATCCTCTGAAAGTGTCTGGGACTATTCTGAATAGCAGGTGAAGCTTAGAAATCAACATCCCGCCATTCGGTAGATCTACGGTGTCATCGGTGAATGGCTTCTGTTGGATATGGCGTACCTACCTGCACAAATCTGCGGGCTCTCTTCGTCGCAGAACTGAGACCGCAGCAAAGGTAGTTCACGTTGGTGTGCAGGATTTGTAAGACTGGCGAAGTATGTTCAGACTTTCAGAAAAATATCATCCAGTGCAGCTAAGTGGCAGAACTTCCGCACCGTAAGCTTAACAGCTCAGCTCATGCACCTTACTTGCTGACAAAGGTCAAAACTGAGGGTCTGTTACATGACGATCAGTCTGGCTTCAGGAAAGGTAGAGGCACCAGAGAGGCAGTTTTGACGTTGCGCTTGATGATGGAAACAAGAGTGAAAAAAAAAAAAAACAGGACACTGTCGAAGGATTTGTGACGTTGGACGAAGCAGTGTTCGCCCCTACTGTTTAATCTATGCATCTAAGAAGCGATGACGTAAATAAATAAAGGTTCAAGAGAGCAACTAAAATTAGGTGTGAAAGTGATATATTTTCCCATACTTAGCACTACGCTTTTAGAGAATTTATTCTCATTTTCAAGTGCATTTGTGCATTTGTTTACAAGAATATTTTGGTGATATTTGCAAGTGTGATTCTCTGCTGCTCTTGTGTCTTTCTGAGGTATTACTGCAATCTGAAAATTGGATAAAATTAATCTTTGAGTATTTCTAGCGCTAATATTAATGGTGTTTTGTTTGAATGCTTACAGGTATTGTGCCTCCTCCATTACACAAACATCATACAAACGCAAATAATCACTCATACAGTTTGTTTACAAAACATGCTACAATGATATTTCGACACTATGGTTTAGTGTTTTTCCCACTATTGGCTGCAGAATTATCGATTACATTTTGCTTCTGATGTGGAAACTATAACTTTATGAAAATTGCTACAGTTATCGTACGCAGGAGAAACACTTGAAAAAAATTAACTGACGCACTATCTAGTTTGTCATAGAGAATTTTTTCTCCTTGCTTTTTGTGGTGCAAAAATATTAAAGCTCCTCATTTTTGGAGGTGGTTGGGTATCTTAAGATCTTGCTCTATATTTTCGAATGTGTATTGTTATTGCTACACTACTGGCTATTAAAATTGCTACACCACGAAGATGACGTGCTACAGACGCGAAATTTAACCGACAGGAAGAAGATGCTGCATGAGGAAAGTTTCCAACCGATTTCTCATACAAAAACAGCGGTTGATCGGCGTTGCCTGGTGAAACGTTGTTGTGATGCCTCGTGTAAGGAGGAGAAATGCGTAGCATCACGTTTCCGACTTTGATAAAGGTCGGATTGTAGCCTATCGCGATTGCGGTTTATCGTATCGCGACATTGCTGCTCGCGTTGGTCGAGATCCAATGACTGTTAGCAGAATTTGGAATCAGTGGGTTCAGGAGGGTAATATGGAACGCCGTGCTGGATCCCAGCGGCCTCGTATCACTGGCAGTCGAGATGACAGGTATCTTATCCGCATGGCTGTAACGGATCGTGCAGCCACGTCTCGATCCCTGAGTCAACAGATGGGGACGTTTGCAACACAACAACCATCTACACGAACAGTTCGACGACGTTTGCAGCAGCATGGCTACGGTTACCCTTGACGCTGCACCACAGACAGAAGCGCCTGCGATTGTGTACTCAACGACGAACCTAGGTGCACGAATGGCAAAACATCATTTTTTCGGATGAATCCAGGTTCTGTTTACAGTATCATGATGGTCGCATCCGTGTTTGGCGACATCGCGGTGAACGCACATTGGAAGCGTGTATTCGTCATCGCCATACTGGCGTATCACCCGGCGTAATGGTATGGGGTGCCATTGGTTAAACGTCTCGGTCACCTCTTGTTCACATTGGCGGGACTTTGAACAGTGGACGTTACATTTCAGATGTGTTACTACCCGTGGCTCTACCCTTCATTCGGTCCCTGCGAAACCCTACATTTCAGCCGGATAAGGCAAGACCGCATGTTGCAGGTCCTGTGCGGGCTTTTCTGGATACAGAAAAGGTCCGACTGCTGCCCTGGCCAGCAGATTCTCCAGATCTCTCACCAATTGAAAAAGTCTGGCCGGGCAACTGGCTCTTCACAATACGGCAGTCACTACTCTTGATGAACGGTGGTATCGTGTTGAAGCTGTATGGGCAGCTGTACCTGTACACGTTATCCAAGCTCTGTTTGACTCAATGCCCAGGCGTAACAAGGCCGTTATTACGGCTAGAGGTGGTTGTTCTGGGTACTGATTTCTGACGATTTATGCACCCAAATTGCGTTAAAATGTAATCACATGACAGTTCTAGTATAATATATTTGTCCAATGAATACCCGTTTATCATCGGCATTTCTTCTTGGTGTAGCGATTTTAATGGCCAGTTGTGTAATTGTGTAAATTAGTTACGTGTGTAACAGTTGATGTGTTCAGTGCATCTAATTTGAAAATACTCGTCAACTTGTTTTGCGTAGTAGCTAGAGCAAATTTTACATGTTATTTTGTATATTCCTGAGTCTGACACAGCTGCGGGTTTTCCTGAAACATCGTATATGATGAAAGAAAAACGGTGAAAGATATCAATGATAAGATTCGCTGATGGCATTGCTATCCTCAGCGAAAGTGGAGAAGAATTACAGGATCTGTTGAATGGAACGAACCGTCTAAGGAATACAGAATATGGATAAGGAGTAAACTGGAAAAAGACAGAGGTTGGTTGGCTGATTTTGGGGAGGGGACCAAACAACAGAAAGACAAAGGACCGACAAGTAGCAGAAATGAGAGTAGCGATGAACTTAATATCAAAATTGTTAGACACCAAGTAGGCGAAGATAAGGAAAGATACAACCTTGGAAGCGAAAAAACCAATGACGGAGAAGGCAAGGGGGACATAAAAGCAGACTAGCAGAGGCAAAGAAAGACTTCGTGGCCCAGAGAAGTCTTCTGGTCGAAAACATTGGCCTATATTCAAGGAAGCAATGTCTGAGAATGTACTTTTGGAACACAGCACTGTGCGGTAGTGAATCATGGACAATGGGAAAACTGTAACAGAAAAGAATCGATGCATTTCAGATGTCAACGTCAATAAAATTCACCAACAGCCTTGGTTCAAGTCTTGCCTCAACTGAAAATTTTACTTTCTTTATTTTCGCAAAGTTATGATCTGTCCGTTCGTTCATTGACGTCTCTGTTCACTGTAAGAAGTTTAGTGTCTGTGTTTTGCGACCGCACCGCAAAACCGTGCGATTAGTAGACGAAAGGACGTGCCGCTCCAATGGGAACCGAAAACATTTGATCGCAAGGTCATAGTTCAACCGATTCCTCCACAGGAAAACACGTCTGATATATTCTATACGACACTGGTGACGGCATGTGCGTCACATGACAGGAATATGTTGTCGACCCACCTAACTTGTACACTTAGCGAATGGGTAAAAAGATTCTTCTACCTTGCCCGATTTAGGTTTTCTTGTGGATGTGATAATCACTCCGAAAAAAGTGATGAAAACATAAGAGTTTGTGACATAAACTGAAAACAAAAAATTAAAATTTCCACTCGAGAGGAGACTTGATCCAAGGACCTCTCGTTTGGTAGCTGCTCTCGCTAACCACGGGACCACGGCGCTCCCTGACACCCATTGTCCTTGATGTTGCCTATCTTCGCATGGACTACTCAGTTTGTATATTTTACTAATTTTTTTTATACTTCCACACAACTTCTTCCGGTTTTCTCGATTGATCTGTGTTCAGTTTTTCAAGGCCTATCCACTGTGCCAACTAATAACTAAATCTGAGGGGGGTGCGATGGGGAGGTTCCCTTGTAAGTACTAATTAATTGTTTGTGTATAGTGGTTTATTTAGGAACTTTAGCAGTCTTCAACCGGTGTTCTTGGTGTTTTCTGGTGAAATACTTTCAGAAGAACTTTTTGCGAACTGTTTTTAGTTTTGTTACTGTGTCATTGACGTTTGACTTTCTTTCTGTGTTAGTCTTTTGTTATATTCTCATTTGTTATTGATTAATACTGTTAATAATAGTAGTTACTTCCCTTGTAGCGTAAGTTTATGATTACTGTAGTCAGTTTTTTAACATCTTCTTATTGTAGTAGCGGAACTTAGATCAAGTAGTTTTCTTGTTTCAATAACTGTAAAATTTTACCATGAGTGAGAAGTGTGGGCTTTGCCGTAGGTTCGTGAGTAGTGGATTGCGGTGTGAGACTTTTTCGGAGTATTTTCTCTGGAGGGAATGCAGTGGGGAAGCCAGTGGGCATTCTGGTGAGATCCTCTCCTGGAACTGCAGTTTTGTATCAAGACTAAACTGATAGAGGAGAAGGAGCGTAAGATCTGTGTCCTTCAGGTGCAGTTGAAAAACGCACGGGAGGAGCTAGATAGGATGAGGAGAGAGAAGGGGGTTGGGGAATGGGAGCTGGCTGTTGGCAAGATATCTGCTAGGAGAAGGAGATTTTCATATCGTTTTACTATTGGTGTTTACAATAGATTTGACCAACTGTCAGAGTCTAGTGGAGAGGAATCTCTAGTAGCTGTAGATGTAGGAAGTACGCAGCAGACCTCAGCAGTTCCGGTGGCTAGGACAGTTGCAAAGTCTAAGAGAAAGAAGAAGGTTCTGCTGTTAGGTAGTTCTCATGGCAGAGGTGTACGCCAGCAGTTGCAGGAAGTGTTGGGGAGTGAGTACCAGGTCACCGGCATTGTGAAGCCTAATGCAGGATTGGCTCAGGTGACTGTTGACATAGGGGGGTTATGTAGGGATTTTACTGAAGAGGATCAGGTAGCGATTGTGGGTTAGGCTGGTAATAGTATTGATAGGGATGGGGAGTATGACATAGATGGTGACCTGGAAAAGATAGCCACTCAGACTGGCAACACGAATGTGCATTTCGTGGGACTGTTTCAGCGTCACGATCGGCCTCATCTTAATACAGCCGTCAAGCATAATAACATGAAACTTGGGGGTGCGCTGATGACAGAAGGCATGGGTCACATTTCAATGGTGTTGGTGGAATCTATCAGCAGGACGGGTTTCAGTAAATATGGCCTGCACCTCAACAGGTATGGAAATGGGGGGTTGGCAAAGCTTATAGGTGACAGCATAGGTGGGGGTGGTGGGATCACTCATGGGAAAATTCCTGTAGTAGTGCGTGTTAGAGCTGCACCTTTTTTAGATTGAAGTCAGCTGATAGGTATTCCTGCTTAAGGGAAGTCTCTCTAACGAAGTAACAACTTTCGACAAAGCTTAGGTATCCGAGTAATGAGGGAATTAGTATATTTCATCAAAATATACAAGGTATTAGAGATAAAGTTAGTGAACTGCTTATAGATGTTGACTCTGAAATTATTGGTATATCTGAACACTTCTTAAATAAGGAGATAATTCAGAGGCTTCCAGTACCAGTATACAGGTTGGCTGGCAGCTTTCCTAGGAGCTCTTTGCGGTGTGGGGGACTAGCCATGTATGTGAAAAAGTCAAATGATGTTTCAAAGTACTGCACTGAAAAGGTGTTTGAATGTTCTGCAGGTGTGGTTAAATTTAGTGGAGCTAAACTCTAACTATTGTTATTTATAGATCCCCAGACTCCGATTTCACAACATTTTTGCTAAAGCTAGAGGAGGTACTTGGTCCACTTTATAGGAAATACAAAAAGTTTGTATGTGGTGACTTCAATATTAATTGTATAAGTGATTGTGCAAGGAAAAGGATGCTGGTAGATCTCCTTAATTCATATAATCTTATGCAAACTGTATTCTTTCCAGCGAGAGTGCAAGGGAACAGTAGAGCAACCATAGACAACATTTTTGTTCATTCCTCATTACTAGAAGGGCATTCTGTTAGCAAAAAGGTAAATGGCCTTTCAGATCATGATGCACAAATTTTAACTGTAAAAGATTTTTGTGCTGCAACACATGTTAAATACAGTTATCAACTTTTTAGGAAAGCTGTTCCAGTTGCTGTAGAGACCTTTGTAAACCTTATCAAGGAAAAAGAGTGGCTAGATGTTTATAGTGCTGATACAGTAGACGATAAATATAATGCTCTCCTCAAGACTTTTCTCGTGCTCTTTGAAAGTTGCTTTCCGTTAGAACGTTCAGAACAGGGTACTAGCACAAACAGGCAGCCTGAGTGGCTGACTAGAGCGATAAGAATATCTTGTGGAACAAAGTGGTAATTATATCAAAATGTTAGAAACAGTCAAAATCTAAATGCAGCAGCCCATTACAAACAGTATTGTAAGGTGCTTAAAATGTTATTAGGAAGTCAAAAAGTATGTGGTATTCAGATAGAATAGCTAAGTGTCAGGGTAAAATTAAAACCATATGGTCACTCGTAAAGGAAGTGGCTGGTCTGCAGAGACATATCGAGGATATAGAATCAGTGCGTAGTGGGAATGTCCGTGTTACTGATAAGTCGCATATATGTACAGTATTTAATAATCACTTTCTGAATATAGCAGGTGAACTAAATAGAAACGTAGTCCCAACAGGGAATCATATAGCGCTCTTAGAAAAAAGTGTTCCGAGACTGTTACCTGAAATGCATACTGACAAAAGGGGGATTGAGTTAATAATGAAATCACTAAAGACCAAGAACTCTCATGGATATGGCGGGGTATCTAGCAGAATACTGAGATATTGTTCTATGTATGTTAGCCCAGTACTTAGCCATATCTGTAACTTTTCCTTTAGGAATGGTCGCTTTCCTGACCGATTAAAGTACTCGGTAGTGAAGCCAGTTTATTAAAAGGGAGACAGGGATAATGTTTACAATTTTAGACCTATTTCTATGCCATCGGTGTTTGCTAAATTTATCGAGAAGGTTGTATATACAAGGTTACTGGAGCATTTAAATTCACATAATTTGCTGTCAACTGTACAGTTTGGTTTTAGAAATTGTTAAACAACTGAAAATGCTATATTCTCTTTTCTCTGTGAGGTTTTGGACGGATTAAATAAAAGGTTGCGAACGCTAGGTGTTTTCTTAGATTTAACGAAGGCTTTTGAGTGTGTTGAGCACAAAATATTACTGCAGAAGTTGGATCATTACGGGGTAAGGGAAATAGCGTACAATCAGTTCGCCTTAAAGAACAGAAAGCAGAAGGTAATTCTCCACAATTTTGAGAGTGGTAGTGATGTTCAGTCCCAATGGGGCACTGTTCTGTGGGGCGTTCCCCAAGGGTCAGTGCTGGGGCCACTGCTGTTCCTTATTTATATAAATGATATGCCTTCTAGTATTACAGGTGATTCAAAAATATTTCTGTTTGCTGATGACACCAGCTTGGTAGTGAAGGATCTTGTGTGTAATACTGAAACAGTATCAAATAATGTAGTTCATGAAATAAGTTCATGGAAAATAATTTGATGCTAAATCACGGTAAGACTCAGTTTTTACAGTTTCTAACTCACAATACAACAAGTACCGATATTGTGATGAGACAGAATGGGCATTTTATAAGGAGACGAAACAGTTCAAGTTCCTAGGCGTTCGGACAGATAGTAAGCTGTTGTTGAAAGCCCATGTTCAGGATCTTGTTCAGAAACTAAATGCTGCTTTATTTACCATTAGAACAGTATCTGAAATAAGTAACAGTTCAACACGAAAAGTAGTCTACTTCGCATATTTTCATACGCTTATGTCGTATGGTATTATTTTTTGGAGTAATTCTTCTGATTCAAAAAGGATATTTTTGGCCCTAAAGCGAGCTGTTCGAGCAAAATGTGGTGTAAATTCGAGAACCTCTTGTCGACCCCTTTTCAATAGTCTGGGAATTCTGACATTGCCCTCACAGTACATATTTTCTTTAATGTCGTTTGTTGTTAGCAATATTAGCCTATTCCGAAGAGTTAGCAGCTTTCACTCAGTTAATACTAGGCAGAAATCAAATCTGCATGTGGAATGCACTTCCTTGACTCTTATGCAGAAAGGAGTGCATTATTCTGCTGCATCCATTTTCAATAAGGTACCACAAGAACTCAAAAATCTTAGCAGTAGCCCAAACACTTTTAAGTCCAAACTGAAGAGTTTCCTCATGGCTCACTCCTTCTATTCTGTCGAGGAGCTCCTGGAAGAGCTGAAAAATTAATCAAATTCCAGTGTTACTTTGTTGATTTTCTTTATTTAAACTGACGACTTGTCGCCTGAATATGTTTCTTATATTTCATTTCATCTGTTTCTACTATCGTGTTATAATTTCAAGTATTGACTCGTTCCATGACCGTGGAGACTTCTTCTTAATTTGGTCCCACGGAACAATAAATAATTAAATAAAAATAAATAAATAAAGTACACGGCTGTTGGTTAATTGTATTGACATTGACAATTACTTAACCAGCCGATGTCTCCTTGCCATGATGGACCAACAGACATTTGTGTTGTGGTTCTGCGGAAGATACGTGAAAGTTAGGTGGTTTGATAAGGTAAGGAATGACGCGGTTTTCCGCAGAATCGGGAAACAGTGACAAGAAGAGTGGACAAGCTGATGGGATATGTATTGAGACACCAGGGAATAAGTTCAGTGATAATGGAAATAACTGTAGAAGGTAAAAACTGGGGTGGGAGTCAGAGACTGGAATATGATGTTGTTGTGGTCTTCAGTCCTGAGACTGGTTTGATGCAGCTCTCCATGCTACTCTATCCTGTGCAAGCTTCTTCATCTCCCAGTACTTACTGCAACCCACATCCTTCTAAATCTGCTTAATGTATTCATCTCTTGGTTTCCGTCTACGATTTTTACCCTCCACGCTGCCCTCCAATGCTAAATTTGTGATCCCTTGATGCCTCAGAACATGTCTTACCAACCGGTCCCTTCTTCTTGTCCAGTTGTGCCACAATCTCCTCTTCTCCCCAATTCTATTCAATACCTGCTGATTAGTTATGTGATCTACCCATCTAATCTTCAGCATGCTTCTGTAGCACCACATTTCAAAAGCTTCTGTTCTCTTCTTGTCCAAACTATTTGTCGTCCATGTTTCACTTCCACACATGGCTACACTCCATACAAATACTTTCAAAAACGACTTTCTGACACTTAAATCTATACTCGATGTTAACAAATTTCTGATATTTAGAAACGGTCTCCTTGTCATTGCCAGTCTACATTTTATATCCTCTCCACTTCGACCATCATCAGTTATTTTGCTCCCCACATAGCAAAACTCCCTACTTTAAGGGTCTCATTTCCTAATGTAATTGCCTCAGCACCACTCGACTTAATTCGACTACATTCCATTATCCTAGTTTTGCTTTTGTTGATGTTCATGACTGGAATATATCCAACTAATAATAGAGGACGCAGGGTGCAAGTGCAACTCTTGAGGTGAAAGGCTTGGCACAAGAGAGAAATAATTCCTGGCGGGCCCCATTAAACTAGTAAGAAACTGTTGGAAAAAGAAATGAAAAGAAAAAAAGGCCGTTTGGGCAAGATCTTCTCTGGGTGATTAATTTCTTGTCTCCGTACTTGGTAATGTGCTTCTTTGCCTCTTTCTGTTGTTTAGATGGCATCCACAGGACCCAGAGCATGAATGAACCACGAGTGAATGGAAGGAGCCCCCGCTCATGCCGGAGAGGGTTCAGCTGAATGGGGACCTCGAGGCGACGTCTTGTAGAAGAGCCTGGGGCTTTCTTGGCCTTTGCCAGGAGGCGAGGCGCCACAGTAGCAGGGCGAGCCAGCAGCCAGGAGCCGGCTGCGGCTTGATGGCGGGAGGCGACGCCGCGCCGCGCCGGCAGAGGGCGCCCCGCCCACCGCGGCCGTCTGAATGAATCACAGGGGCGCGCAGTTCCGGCCGGCGCTTATTACGCGTCCTGCCCCGCGCTGTCCTGGCCGGCAGGATAATGGAAGGAAGCGCCGTCAAGCTCCGCGGGACACCGCCGCCTGCAGCTGCCGGCCTTCCGGTGCTCGTCACCGGCCGCACCGCCACAACACACGCCGAACCTCCGCCGCGTCGGACAAGGCTGCATCGCGATAGAGGCTACACTCATTAATTCAAACCTAAATTGCATTACCTACCGAGGCCGTATCGAATCGGACGAGGCGGCGGAAGTGCTGCTAGTCTCCGAGTCGAAGACTTGGCAGGCGAATCCAGGAGCCTACAGCGACCTGCTGAGTTCTGCACTGATGAGACAAAACATTATGCCCAATGCGAGACTCAGTGCCGTCTTGTCTCACTGTGCGTACTTGAGGCGGTAACAAAACCACACTGTGCAGCGTAACTATACTTTCACGAGCTGTGACATGGCCCCAGAACAGTGATCCAGATATTGTAGAATGAATTCCTTTATTTTCGCCAGTGATCACAAACTTATTAGGTCCTCAGGCTACCAGTTTCTGTCAGCAATGATTATTTTAAGATATGTTACAAAAACATGTCCGAATATAAGGAAGCTATAGCGGCATCGTCGAGTGATAATCACGAAATGGGCTTAGCATCGCACTTCGTCCAAACACCGTGATTGTCTTCCATTGCGACACAGAAGATTTGCCTCAAAGGTGTCTACAGCCAACCTCTGTAATGGTGCAGAAGCTTGGCGCCTTGCAACGTGACCCTCGGGATCGGTGACACTTCAAACAGCAAGGTGCCGACACGTGCTAAGGCAAGCCCACATCTCAGGAGCTCATGTGATGTGTAAGTTGGGTTAATGATGCATTGGAATCAAATTTCACCAAAATTCTACCCAGCGCAATCGGGGACATGTTTAACAATGGGAAGGTCGTCACACTCCCTCCTCTTACTCGCATTTCACACTTCTGTTGACGCCTGCGTGAAAGATTGGCTCGTCACCGGCCACACCACCACAACACACACTAAACCTCCGCGTCGGACAAGGCTGCATCGCGATAGAGGCTACACTCATTAATTCAAACCTAAATTTCATTTCCTACCGAGGCCTTATCGACCCGGACGAGGTGGCAGAAGTGCTGCTGTCTCTGAGTCGAAGAGTTGCAGCCGAATACAGTGGACTACAGCGACCTGCTGAGTTCTACACTGATGAGACAAAACGTTATGTCCAATGCGAGACTCAGTGCCGTCTTGTCTCACTGTGCGTACGTGAAGCGGTCAGAAAACTACACTGTGCAACATAACTATACTTTCACCAGCTGTGAGATGTCCGCGAACAGAGCACTGATCCAGAAAGTGTAGTACGAATTTCTTTATTTCCGTCAGTGATCACAAACTTGCTAGGTCCTCGGACTACCAGTTTCTGTCAGCGATGATTATCTTCAGATATGAAACTTCCTGGCAGATTAAAACTGTGTGCCGGACCGAGACTCGAACTCGGGACCTTTGCCTTTCGCGGGCAAGTGCTCTACTGTCTGAGTTTTAATCTGCCAGTAAGTTTCATATCAGCGCACACTGCGCTGCAGAGTGAAAATCTCATTCTGGAAACATCCCCCAGGCTGCGGCTAAGCCATCTCTCCGTAATATCTTTTCTTTCAGGAGTGCTAGTTCTGCAAGGTTCGCAGGAGAGCTTCTGTAAAGTTTGGAAGGTAGGAAACGAGGTACGGGCAGAAGTTAAGCTGTGAGGACGGGGTGTGAGTCGTACTTGGGTAGCTCAGTTTGTCCGGCACGGTAACTCAGCATGTTCGGTCAGAGGGTTAGCTGCCCTCTGCAACAAAAAAACTGAGTTAATGGATCAACGAGGAACTGAAACGGGTGTCTTGCGACGTCCGCTCCGAGCAGATACAACGAACGAAAACGAACAAAATGAGAATAAAAAAAAGGGTAGAGCACTTGCCCGCTTAAGGCAAAGGTCCCCAGTTCGAGTCTGGGTCCGGCATATAGTTTTAATCTGCCAGAAAGTTTCATATCAGCGCACACTGCACTGCAAAGTGAAAATCTCGTTCTGGAATCTTCAGATATGTTTTAAAAACATGTCCGAATATAATGGTGCTATAGCGGCATGATAATCTCAAAATCAGCTTAGCATCGTCACTTTTTCGAAACACCTTAATTGTCTCCTACTGCGACACAGAAGATTGAAATTCGCCTCGAAAGTGGCTACAGCCATCTTCTGTAAAGGTGCAGAAGTGTGGCGCCCTGCGACTTGACTCTCGGAATCGGCGACACTTCAGACAGCAAGCCCGTATCTCAGGAGCTCATGTCAACCGTGGACTTGTTTAACAATGGGAAGGCCGTCACACTTCCCCTCTTATTCACATTGCGTCCCATCTGTTGATGCCTCTGTGAAAGACTGGAGATCAGTGTCAAGTGTTCAGAAATCATGCTGTTTTCTTAGGCGTGGTGCAGGAAAACATTTCAGACACATTATCGCTCGGAATCGACATGAAAAAAGTGAGGAGGGTGGCATAAAGGGCGTCACTGAAACCACACCTTCCCTTGCCTTGGCCCGTTGATTCCCACGTAGTTCGTGGTCGAAAACGGTAATCCACGGTGCGATGAGCAAAATGATTCAAATGGTTTAAGCACTATGGGTCTTAACATCTGATGTCATCAGTCCTGTAGACTTAGAACTACCTAAACCTAACTAACCTAAGGACATCACACACATGCCTGAGGCAGGATTCGAACCTGCGATGGTAGCAGCCGCACGGTTCCGGACTGAAGCGCCTAGAACGGCTCGGCCACAGCGGCCGGCTGCGATGAGCAACAGGATGACATTCTATGCTGTTGATATATCCTTCCACGGACGGTTCAATCCTCCAGTAAGGACATCGTGAGGCTGCAATCCCACTAAACATGATCTGACGCATTTGGAGCGCAGCACGACAGCAATTTTTGCTCTGGTATCCAGCGTGGAACAACTAGGAACCATTGAACGAACTTTGAACGTGATCCGAAACAGCAAAGAGCGTTTATGCCTTTTTTAACCCTCCTGTTTCGCCCCCCTGTGACGTTATCATGGGGGTGCATTGACATATGCGTGAATAAAACGGCGAAAGTTCCTTCTGAGATTCCCCGAGTTCGGCAGCAACCTCTCTGCCACCTGCGCACCTTTGCTAAGCACTTTAAAAATGTTCTCTTATAAAGACCTCGTCACCCATTCACCTGAGTGGTGCTCAGTTGGTGCTCTTGCGCCTGAGGGCAGGCAACTCTCTCGATACCCATTAGATTCCACACGCCCACAAGCAGGCACTAGAGCAGCATCAGACCGCCTTTCAGCTGAGTGGGTTTTGAAGTCTCTGTAGAACTATATCTTTAAAGTGCGCAGATGACACTGATGTTGTTGCCGAACTGGGGGACATCAGGGGAACCCTTCGCCATTTCATTCACACATGTGTCAATGTACCAACCCCCTGTGATCAAGTCACATATGGGCGTGAAAGACGAGGTCTGAGAAAGTGTAGGTAACCTTTGCTGCTTTCAAATTTCGTCGAATGGTTTTGATTATTTCCTAGTGATTGAACCCTTTAACTGTGTTGCATACTGTACATAAGCAGAGCGAAAACGAATGGGGAATCTTTAACTGTGTTGCATACTGTACATAAGCGGAGCGAAAACGAATGGGGAATCTTTAGCTGTGTTGCATACTGTACACAAGCGGAGCGAAAACGAATGGGGAATCTTTAACTGTGTTGCATACTGTACATAAGCGGAGCGAAAACGAATGGGGAATCTTTAAGTGTGTTGCATACTGTACACAAGCGGAGCAAAAACGAATGGCGAATCTTTAACTGTGTTGCATACTGTACATAAGCGGAGCGAAAACGAATGGGGAATCTTTAACTGTGTTGCATACTGTACACAAGCGGAGCAAAAACGAATGGCGAATCTTTAACTGTGTTGCATACTGTACATAAGCGGAGCGAAAACGAATGGGGAATCTTTAACTGTGTTGCATACTGTACACAAGCGGAGCAAAAACGAATGGCGAATCTTTAACTGTGTTGCATACTGTACATAAGCGGAGCGAAAACGAATGGGGAATCTTTAACTGTGTTGCATACTGTACATAAGTGGAGCGAAAACGAATGGGGAATCTTTAACTGTGTTGCATACTGTACATAAGCGGAGCGAAAACGAATGGGGAATCTTCTAGTGACATGCGACGCATATGGGAAACTGAGTCTGATAAAGGGGATATTATTGTGGTTCGGCGCCTGGGAACGAGATTCACGGAAACGGCGACGCTGCCGTGAGCATCTAAGGGAAGTGGTTGAGGCATGGTGAAATCAAGAGTAGGTGACAAGGTGTTGGACTTCCAACCCTCACCCACGTCTCATCACAGAACGTGGAGGGCGGTGATTTTTCCTTCTCTGTAAATCAATATAGGCGGGATCTGTCGAAGATCTGGTAACAGAGTAGGTACAATACTGGTCCAGCGCAAGTGTTTTGGAGCACAGCGTCCAGTGCTGTATGTCGGATCTAGAGCTCTGCAGCAGGTGACCCCTGTGTGTTCCCAGTACCGTGTCACGATTGTATTTCAAATGGCTCTGAGGACTATGGGACTTAACATCTGAGGTCATCAGTCCCCTAGAACTTAGAACTACTTAAACCTAACTAACCTGAGCACATCATACACAGCCATGCCCGAGGCAGGATTCGAACCTGCGACCGTAGCAGTCGCGCGGTTCCGGACTCGCGCCTAGAACCGCTTGGCCACCGCGGCCGGCACGATTGTAGTGTTCAGGATATCATCGAGTTCGGAACGTGGAGCAATGAAAACTTGTCTCTTCGTCGGACGAATCAAGTTTCTTGGCACTAAAGGTCGAAGGTAGTGTCCATGGACAGGCCTAAGTTGGCAGTGGGCTACGATGGACAGTCACCGGGCTTCCATGGAGACTACGCTCGTCATCAAAGGCACACCGGCAGCAGGGGACCACGTGAAAATGACTGCAGATCACGTGAATTTCTTCGCGTTCGATGCTTTCCCCTACGGTGGTAACATCTTCCAGCAGGATGATTATCTGTCTCACAAGGCCAGAAAAGTACTGCAGAGGTTGGGGAGCATGGTAGTGAACTCACGTTGATGTCTTGGCCAAGAAGCCGAAGAAATACATATGAACCGTTATCGGGCGCCAGCTCCACGTTCAAAATCCACCGGCCCACATCTGATTGGAATTGCACGACCTGTTCATAGACGTCTAGTGCGACATAGCTCCAGAAAACTATCAACGACTTGTCGAATACCTGCCACGTAGAATCACTGCTGTGGACGTTCCAGTTGTGGGCCAATACGCTACTAAGCGAATGTTTTTGCTCATCTATAAGAAAACTCTATAAGAAAACTCTCCTAGCGCTCCGACGCTCACGGCAGTGTTGGTGTATGCAGCCGGCAGAAAGGTTCAGATGGCTCTGAGCACTATGGGACTTAACATCTGGGGTCATCAGTCCCCTACACTTACAACTGCTCAAACCTAAATAACCTAATGACATCACATACATCCCTGCCTGAGGCAGGATACGAACCTGTGACCGTAGCGGTCGCGCGGTTCCGGACTGAAGCGCCTAGAACCGCTCGGCCACACCGCCCGGCCCGTCAGAAACCGAGGTATCTGCTCATTTGTGTATAACTTACAGATTTTTCTCTGGATTCTTTATTCGACTTTGCTTCTACGTTTGTTAGTATGTGGCTTCTGCCTATGAATAACCGTGCATGTTCGTAGATGCTTTGAGCCAAATTTGTACAGCCCCTGTGCTACCTGAGTTCTTACGTGTATACGTAATTCTGCTGTCGTCACAGTGTTCCAGACAGTATTACTACTATTACTGTCGAGCGCGATATAAAACCAGAAGTCCCTGTTGACAGCTTCAACATTTAAATCGAGGTATTTCTTCACTGGGTGAGCCCATTACTCAGTGTACTGAAAGTCTGAATAATGTTTTGCTATTTGTTAACAACACTTTGCTTGATGATAATGCCCTGTATGTCAGTGACACTTGAGGTCATTCTAGGTGGCCGAAGGAAGGGCATCCGTCCACCCCTTAAAAATTAACCTTGCCAAATCCGTCCTAACCATCCTGCGAAACCGCGGGACAAGGCACCAGCAACAGAAGAAGAAGACTTGAGGTCATTTTAGCATTCACTTCATGGACAAAGCACTCAAAATATGCACAGTTTCTTCCGACTTTCAGTATCATTTCTTTACTACCCCCCAAAAAACATCCTTTCGTTGCATTTGGAAGATTACACTCCCGTCTAGTTGTCCAGTTGTTCTGCACCGTCCATTCTATAGAAATTCAGTTATCAAACTTGTATCTTTAGAATTCACCTACGTCCGGACAATGTCCTCTACAAAACGTTCTTATCGACACCTCGGAATTTTTCGAAGCTAGCGCTCCCTTATTATCCAAGTCTCTCCCCTCCTCAACAAGATACGTATCGCCTGTTCCCCGTCACACCACTCTACGGTGCCAGACTAGGGGTACCAACACATGGAGAGGAATGTGTTCCCACAATAGGAAACCAACAAACATGTCGTGTCCTAGAACTCTCGTACACTCAACCCATGAAATTACAAAGACCTTCCATGCTTTACAGTCTTTAGCCACTGACATCCTCCTCGCTCCTCCATGTCTTCTACTCACCTGCCATTAGGTCGCTCTCTCCATCTTCTCATGTCTCTTCTATTCCATCCTACATCGTCGTGAGTCCAACTGCCACCAGTTCACCGGGCTGTATCTCGCACCAACACTTCTTTCATTTACATTACAGTCATGATTGCACTCCTCACTCCACTTGGCACTTGGCCCATCCATTTCTTTTTCCGTCTCTCCCACCAGTTCCAAACGTACTTATCTCGCTGAGCAACATTCCATTTTTGAATTGTTTTCGCACTAAAAGTCCCTGTCTCACTATTATAAGTTAAAATTTGTAGTACACATTGTTCCCAACTTTCCGTTTCAGACATATCGGAATCGTCGTTTCGAAAGTTCTGTTTCGTTCAGCAACAGTACTCCACTCCATTCTTAACCTTCTGCTTAATGCTTTTTTGGTCCATCCAGTCATTGCCTGAAGAAAAGCCATGCTGATTCTACAACTCCACTATTATCATTTAATGTTTTCTGCTTACTGTGTTGTTGTTGGTCGTATTACAACCGATTTTCGGATCTACTTTCAAATTTGCTCTGTTATGTTTTTGTATTAGTTGTTGAGATTTAACTGCGCTAGAGTAGAACGTTTTTTGCGAAATAAAGGTATTTCAGAAACGTTCGTTAACACATAAATATTCTTTACTCTCGCAATTTAAGGATCTGATAATATAATTTAGGATTAGCGGTATAAGTCTGATGATATGAAATTTCCCTCCAGACTCCTCTTTTCAACTCTGCATTCGTTACTCTAATGGAAGTAACAACATTAATGTATATTTTCGTCAGTATATTGTTACAGTTTTAATCTATATCTCAAGGTCTGTTAGAACAGATCTTGTAGAACCAGGGTGAAAAACTTTTTCAAAATATATGTACCTCAGAAAGTGAGGTTATTCGTACTCATTACTTCGCTGAATAATATGGCGACAATTTGAGTGAAGGCAGCGTACATTACTGTGGGGAAATTCATAGATTTACCGACTTCTTGGCTTGTCTGTTACCTCTCTCATGAAGGACAAGAATTAGGGCATTGTTCCAGTTTTGGGGAATTTGTATTCTTTTGTAAAGATTCTATAAATTTTTGTGTTTCTTTTCCTCCAGTTTTAATCACTTCTACAGGAGCACTGTGACCAACCGGTGCTGATTACAAAATGGGTTAATGCAGTTTGTAAAAGACAAAAACAATTTGGAAGTTGTCTAGAAATACAGGTTGAATTAAGGTAGTGAATAACAGTTAGTGAAAGCATGTTTCTGCAGGGTTGAATTTGATAATGAGAAATGTATAGGCTGTAAATATAAAATAAATATAGCAAAAAAATCCAGGAAATTTTCTTGTTTTAAGCTGAAATTAGAAAACAGACATATTTGCAACAAGATTTCCAGAACGACCAGCGAGTCTCAAGTCTTGTTGTGAATGTTAGTTACCAGCAGTCGGCAGCGCGAGTGCTACGGGTAGCTGGTCATACTAACTTTGGTAAGTTTGTGTTTTCTTTAGTGTGAGAGAGGAAGTGGTGTAACCACTCCGTCACAGGCCGTGCATTATGAACAGGTGCTCGATCGTGCTGAAAGACGCAATCGCCATCCCCGAATTGCTCTCCAACAGTGGGAAGCATGAAGGTGCTTAAAACACCAGTGTGGGCCTGTGCTGTGATAGTGCCACGCAAAACAACAAGGGGTGCAAGCCCCCTCAGTAAAAAACACGACCACACCATAACACTACCGCCACCAAATTTTACTGTTGGCACTACACACGCTGGCAGATGACGTTCACCGGGCATTCGTCGTACCCACACCCTGCCATCGGATCGCCACATTGTGTACCGTCACTCCACACAACATTTTTCCACTGTTCAATCGTCCAATGTTTACGCTCCTTTCCCCAAGCGAGGCGTCGTTTTTCATTTACCGTCTTGACGTGCGGCTTATGAGCAGCCGCTTAACCGTGAAATCCAAGTTTTCTCACCTCCCGCCTAACTGTCATAGTATTTTCAGTGGATCCTAATGCAGTTTGGAATTCCTGTGTGATGGTCTGGATAGATGTCTGCGTATTACACATTACGACCCTCTTCAACTGTCGGCGGTCTCTGTCGGTCTAGAGACGAGGTCGGCCTGTACGCTTTTGTGCTGAACGTGTCCATTCACGTTTCCACTTCACTATCACACCGGAAACAGTGGACGCAGGGATGTTTAGGAGTGTGGAAATCTCGCGTACAGACGTATGACACAAGTGAGACCCAATCACCTGACCACATTCGAAGTCCGTGAGTTCCGCGAAGCGCCCCATTCTGCTCTCTCACGATGTCTAATGACTACTGAGGTCGCTGATATGGAGTACTTGGCAGTAGGTGGCAGCACAATGCACCTAATATGAAAAACGTATGTTTTTGGGGGTGTCCGGATCCTTTTGATCACATAGTGTATTTCAGTTCAAGGAGAGCCAGGAGACAGAATGATGTGTGTACTGTGGGATACTATGCTACTAGGCAGCTAAAATATTGCAGGAAACTCTTAAGTATTTTCCGAACCTCCTAGGCAGTGGTAAAATCAGCGTCATTGCTGGTAGATATCTGGCCCAGTTCGACGGTCCCTCTTCCGCGTAGATAACTGCAATTCGAATGAGATAAATTTTGCGATATAAAAGCAACTATAATATTCTTTAAATACATACTTGCAGCTGGTGCAATGAATATTATTTGACACACTAATATTCGCTTAATACATATAATTAGTATAAATTAGTTTCTCAAGCTGGGTAGTGTAATAAACCAAAACTCGCATGAATTAACTAACTGGTGTGGACATAAAAAATTGCTCATTACAACACTCAAAACAAAGCCCAAAAACAGTTTATCTAAGTGCGTGAACTCAAGGTGAGTGTTGAGTCCTGTTGTAGAACAAATCGATATGAAACAAACACAAGAACATACGGTTGTTCTCAGCATAGTTCGTTTTCGTTTTTACTTTAGGTTAAAACGCCGCTTCTATGGAAAGGAATACAGTCACCTTAGATGTACGACACATTTCAGTTCTTCAAAGCTGCTACAGTTTTCAAACCATTAATACTGCCGGATGCAGCACAGTAATATTTACTTCAATAAGCCCGTACTTCATTACGCGATACTTGTCAGGCCGTATTAACAGGGCAAAACCAAGTGTGTACAGAGAAGAGCGGCGCGAACGATCACAGGCCTGTTTCACTGGTGAGAGACGGGAACTACAACAGAAAATCGCGAGTACCGTCTTTCAAGGCATAAACTGCGAACATTTCACAACCTGTACTCATATTTTCGGTAGAAACCCTGCAGATGAAATAAGGCAAAAAAAAGAAAAAAGAAACTTCTCGCTCAGAGGCGTACAAACAGTCATTATTTCCACGTTACAGCAGTGAATGAACCCTACTTTGTGACAGTTTACTGTAAAATCCCCAATAAAAGCAACACTCGGAATAACGTAGTTGAAAGTACAACAAAACCAGTTACCCGAAGGAAAAGTGACTCAAAGCCTCATTCAGTACCAAGAAAATTCTAGCTGAAAGATAATGATCGTTACAACCGTTACGACAGAAACGCTCACCCGATGGCATAAAGCGGGAACTACTGCCTCGGCTACGTGCGTTAAATACGATGGCAGGTAACGCAAGAGGCTCAAGAGCCTTAAGTATTCTATGAACCTCGCCGTGCAGTTACTTACGTCTCGTAATAGCATTTTTTTTTCTTTTTTTTTTAAGTTTTGTGTGCTGCTAGAAGTATAACATTCGTGCGCCCTCCGCGCATCGCTTGCCATTGGTTAACCAACGAGCGTCGCAGAACAAGTCGAAGTCGAAGCCTTGGAGCGCAACACATTTTTGCGATCTCTCTGGTGAAGATGGGTTACACGGTCATAAGAGGTGATCGTGTGATTGGTTGTTAGAGGTATGTGCGTCTCTTTTCTTCTATTGTTTTTTCTCATATAAAGGGCCTTTAGGATGCCGATAGATGCGAAACTGGTTGAAAAACACGTCGGTAAAAAGGAAATATGAAAGTAAGATAAGTCACAGAAAATCTGTACAGCGTTCTGTATGAAACGAGAACGCCAGTTATTAGACACAATTAGCCGTAGGCTGTTATTACAATATCAAGTTTCTTTGACAAAATTGCTTTGCCGAATATATTTGACGAAGGTTAATAGGGGACTTTTATCAAATGTTACATTTCGTCTCATTTATGTGATCAAATCTAGCCCCTCGCCATAGAATTCATCAAAGAAAGCGATCGTCTTCTATTTATCGCCTCGATTGGTATCACCATTGCAGCTGTTCGACGTTTAATGTGGTGTTTCTAAAAATGGCAGCTGCAATGTCACTTGGTACGTTTCATCAACACCTAAGTTGAGTAAGATGTATGAAGCTGATGAAGGGCTTTATAACGTTCGGCATCCCGAATATAAAAGCAAACTAAGAAGAAGAAGCGAAAGCTATAAGAAAAATGCCGAGGATATTTAGACGTGAAGCAGGAAGATATAACGAAGGAAAACAGTGGCCTCTGCACTAGTTATTCGGATAACATACAAATATTTTATATATTTTTGTTTATAGCAGATACGGCAAAGTACGGGCGAAATTGGAACCACTACACAAGCTATTTATCAGCCGCAACTGCACTGGTTCATACTTTTAAAATTTTTGGATCAATCAAAGTGTCTGTCAGCAATATTGACAGAGGGAGCGAGAGAGGGATTTACATCTTCCATGACGTTTTTACATAGATGCATTCCTCTACATCTTGTTAGGAAATGTGTTAGTCTTGCAAGGCAATTGCCCGGCACCATTATAAAATATTTTTAATTCGTCTCTAGTCGCTCTCCGCTTTATTACCCGTCCAGAGGCAGTTTGGCAACCTATAAGCTGAATTTCCGGTAGGTCCTCAGTGCTTTGTCACTCCCCTGTTTTCTACTAGCGTAGACATAATTTTCTCACGAGTGTAGATTGTTTTCTCCTCCCGGTCAGTAAGTTGTGCAGTGTACAAGCAGCTAATGTTATTGTAGTAACTTTTTCTGGAGGTAGATTTGTTGAAGTAAGAAAATCCCTGAAGCGACTGGCAACATTACAAAAGGTGCTTTGCACTAGTGTTACTCTTCGTAACAGTCTGTAATTAGACACCTTTACTGCCTTAGCGATTCTCGTCTAGGGATAAGGCTTCATAATGTTGTAGCTTAAAGAAAAAGCATCGTCTGGCAGCACAACCACTGTTGTTGTTATATTCATGTTCCCTAGCTTGCTGCCCCAGGAATGTTCAAAATAGATCTGTCGCTAAGAAATTCCTGTTACTTTTGACAGACACTCCAGCATCACCAACGTGTCCATTAGAGCATCACCAACATTTCCATTACTTCTTACATCTACGTAGAAGAACTTATAAGTTAGCGGATACAAGGGCAAACAAGATTATGCCGCTGAAAGATCTGTGACTGAAAGAGCGAGAGCCACTAGCTTGAGGACATTCGATGCGATTGTGCTTTCCATTCATTGCCCCTATCGTGTTATAGGCATTCCACATTTCCTCGAAATCGTTTGCAATTTATTCCCAATCGTCTCTAATTGAGTAAACAAATTTTTGTACTCCTAATACAATACGTAGCTAATGGTTTCTGTCTCTATATTTATGACAGGAATTAGAGGATCAGGGAACCAGGAGGAGGAGGAAGAGGAGGTTCAAATGGCTCTGAGCACTATGGGACTTAACATCTATGGTCATCAGTCCCCTAGAACTTAGAACTACTTAAACCTAACTAACCTAAGGACATCACACATCACGAGGCAGAGAAAATCCCTGACCCCGCCGGGAATCGAACCCGGGAACTCGGGCGCGGGAAGCGAGAACGCTACCGCACGACCACGAGCTGCGGACAAGAGGAGGTTGAGCCCGCATCTCCAAGAGCTCCCTCCAAGAAAGAAAAGTCGTAAATCCTCTGATGTTCTTCTGGAGGCTACCAGAACGCTGGAGGACATAACTGAATTGACCAGGAGCCGTGCTGAGACAGCCAGAGAAGACAGTTTTTGGGCCTTCTCGAACACGTTGCATGTCAACTGCTAGAGATAAGTGTTGTGTATGTGTGTGTGTGTGTGTGTGTGTGTGTGTGTGTGTGTGGCCGGGAGGTATGCATTTGCTAGAGGCACAATGAACTAAGTTGTAAGTAGGTTGCCCGCATCTCGTGGTCGTGCGGTAGCGTTCTCGCTTCCCATGCCCGGGTTCCCGGGTTCGATTCCCGGCGGGGTCAGGGATTTTCTCTGCCTCGTGATGGCTGGGTGTTGTGTGCTGTCCTTAGGTTAGTTATGTTTAAGTAGTTCTAAGTTCTAGGGGACTGATGACCATAGATGTTAAGTCCCATAGTGCTCAGAGCCATTTGAACCATTTATGTAAGTAGGCTGTTTATGTTTTCTTATTGGCAACGTTACGTAGCGCTCTATATGAAAATCACTGGCTGTGCTGTGTGCAGTCTGTGGCTAGTTTGCGTTGTTGTCTGCCATTGTAGTGTTGGACAGCGGCAGCTGGATGTGAACAGCGCGTAGCGTTGCGCAGTTAGAGGAGAGCCGCCAGCAGTGGTGGATGTGTGGAAGGAAATGGCGGAGTTTTGAAATTACATACATTATGACTCTTGATGATATTAAGGTAAATACATTGTTTGTTCTCTATTAAAATCTTTCATTTGCTAACTATCCCTATCAGTAGTTAGTGCCTTCCGTAGTTTGAATCTTTTATTTAGCTGGCAGTAGTGGCGCTCGCTGTATTGCAGTAGTTCTAGTAAGGAAGATTTTTGGTAAGGTAAGTGATTTGTGAAACGTATAGGTTAATGTTTTTTGGATTTTTGAAAGTCAGATTGCGTTGCGCTAAAAATATTGTGTCAGTTTAAGCACAGTCGTGTATAATTTTTCTAAGGGGACGTTTCAAAGTTATTCAGGTGCCGATGCGCAGGAGGAACATGTTTGAGGTACAGCCACAGGAGTCCACTTCGACCTCTGGTTTTATTCAAACTGCATTTCGAGCGGCAGTGACAGAAGAGGACGACACCTTGTTAAGTGTATGAATTTTCGAATAAAAGCTGAGTAAATCACTGACAGTTTCAGTTTTGGTATAAGAACTGTTTATTTTTACGTAGCGGACATGAAGATGACTATGTAGAACAAATATGTTCCGTAGGTTACCCAGCCTTTTATAAATCCTAACTCAGTTTCTAGACGGTTTACCGCTTCCGGATTTTAGGGGAATGTAGTAAGACACTGTTGTTGTTGTTGTGGTCCTCAGTCCAGGGACTGGTTTGCTGCAACTCTCCATGCTACTCTATCCTGTGCAAGCTTCTTCACCTTCAAATGGTTCAAATGGCTCTAAGCACTATGGGAGTTAATCTGATGCGCCCGGATTCCCGGGTTCGATTCCCGGCAGGGTCAGGGATTTTCTCTGCCTCGTGATGACTGGGTGTTGTGATGTCCTTAGGTTAGTTAGGTATAAGTAGTTCTAAGTTCTAGGGGAGTGATGACCATAGATGATAAGTCCCATAGTGCTCAGAGCCATTTTTTTTAGTTAATCTGAGGTCATCAGTCTCCTAGACTTAGAACTACTTAAACCTATCTAACCTAAGGACATCACACACATCCATGCCCGAGGCAGGGTTCGAATCTGCTACCGTAGCAGCCGCGTGGTTCCAGACTAAAGCGCCTAGAACCGCTCGGCGACTGCGGCCGGCTCTTCTTGTACTACAACCTACGTCCTTCTGAAACAGCTTAGTGTATTCATCTCCTGGTCTCCCTCTACGATTTTTACCCTACACGCTGCCCTCCAGTACTAAATTGGTGATCCCTTCATGCCTCAGAACATGTCCCACCAACCGATCCCTTCTTCTAGTCAAGTTGTGCCACAAATTTCTCTTCTCCATAATTCTATTCAATACCTGCTCATTAGTTATGTGATCTAACCATCCGATCTTCAGCATTCTTCTGTAGCACCACATTTCGAAAGCTTCTATTCTCTTCTTATCCAAACTATTTATCGTCCACGTTGCACTATCATACATGGCTACACTCCATACAAATACTTTCAGAAATGACTTCCTGACACTTAAATCTATACTCGATGTTAACAAATTTCTGTTCGGAAACGATTTGCTTGCCATTGCCAGTCTACGTTTTATATCCTCTCTACTTCGACCATCATCAGTTATCTTGTTCCCCAAATAGCAAACTTCCTCTACTACTTTAAGCGTCTCATTTCCTAATGTAATTCCCTTAGCATCTCCCGATTTAATTCGACTGATCGCACGAGTAAAGGAAGCCGTTTTTGCGAGGTAACGCCTGATTCGTATGCAATACACCTGACTTACATGTTATGCGGGTACGACCTTAAATGAAGAGACTACCGCGTCCAACGGGGCCTACCGGCCTCCGCGTCATCCTCGTGCAAAGGTGTCACTGGAAGTGGATATGGAGGGGCGTGTGGCCAGCACCTGCTCTCTCGGCCGTATGTCAGTTTTCGTGACCAGACACATTACTTCTCTACCAAATAGTTCCTCAAGTGGCCTCACAAGGGCTGCACAGATGTGCAGAACTATAGACCTGTGTCTCTAACGTCGATCAGTTGTAGAATTTGGGAACACGTATTATGTTCGAGTAGCCGGCCGGAGTGGTCGAGCGGTTAAAGGCGCTACAGTCTGGAACCGCACGACCGCTACGGTCGCAGGTTCGAATCCTGCCTCGGGCATTGATGTGTGTGATGTCCTTAGGTTAGTTAGGTTTAAGTAGTTCTAAGTTCTAGGGGACTTATGACCACAGCAGTTGAGTCCCATAGTGCTCAGAGCCATTTGAACCATTTATGTTCGAGTATAATGACTAATAATGTGCTCTGTAGGATCAGCATGGGTTTCGAAAAAGACGGTCGTGTGAAACCCAGCTCTCGGTATTCGTCCACGAGACTCAGAGGGCCATAGACACGGGTTCCCAGGTAGATGCCGTGTTTCTTGACTTCCGCAAAGCGTTCGATTAAAGTTTCCCACAGTCGTTTAATGAACGAAGTAAGAGCATATGGACTATCAGACCAATTGTGTGATTGGATTGAAGAGTTGCTACATAATAGAACGCAGCATGTCATTCTCAATGGAGAGAAGTCTTCCGAAGTAAGAGTGGTTTCAGGTGTGCCGCAGGGGAGTGTCGTAAGACCGTTGCTATTCACAATGTACATAAATGACCTTGCAATCCGAAAACAAAGGAAGTAGGTTACAGTACGCTTGTTCGCCCACTGCTTGAATACTGCTCAAGCAGTGTGGGATCCGTACCAGATAGGGTTGATAGAAGAGATAGAGAAGATCCAACGGAGAGCAGCGCGCTTCGTTTCAGGATCATTTAGTAATCGCGAAAGCGTTACGGAGATGATAGATAAACTCCAGTGGAAGACGCTGCAGGAGAGACGCTCAGTAGCTCGGTACGAGCTTTTGTTGAAGTTTCGAGAACATACCTTCACCGAGGAGTCGAGCAGTATATTGCTCCCTCCTACGTATATCTCGCGAAGAGACCGTGAGGATAAAATCAGAGAGATTAGGGCCCACACAGAGGCATACCGACAATCCTTCTTTCCACGAGCAATACGAGACTGGAATAGAAGGGAGAACCGATAGAGGTACTCAGGGTACCCTCCGCCACACACCGTCAGGTGGCTTGCGGAGTACGGATGTAGACGTAGAGTGCAGCCGACATGTCAACACCGCTCGGCACACCCAGTCGCCCATTCAGTGTTAGCCAAGCCCAACAGTGCTTAACTACGGTGACCTGATGGGAACTGGTGTTACCACTACAGCAAGGACTTTGGCTTAAATAACCAAAGCTAGCAGGAGAACTACCGTAGGCGACAGTCTACAGTAGCAATTTGTCCATTTTATTTAGACTGTTGAGGTCAGCCGGCCTGTGTGGCCGAGCGGTTCTAGGCGCTACAGTCTGGAACCGCGCGATCGCTACGGTCGCAGGTTCGAATCCTGCCTCGGGCATGGCTGTGTGTGATGTTCTTAGGTTAGTTAGGTTTAAGTAGTGTTAAGTTCTAGGGGACTAATGACCTCAGATGTTAAGTCCCATAGTGCTCAGAGCCATTTGAACCATTTTTTGTTGAGCTCAGTCGCCGTGGTTAATGATATTTGACTATAAAAATACGGCAAGCAGCCACTTTTTTAATGCGTTTTATTTATGCCAATATGCATTTCGGGTTTGGATCCATCTTCAGCCGGCAAATTAGATGTAGCTTCAGTTTCTACAGTGGTACAGTCTCGACAGCAGTTTGGATGCTGCAGCTGGCATTCTCCTCTCCTTGTTTTTTTCTTGGCTTTTCTTCTTTTCTGCAACAACACAAACACTTTTTGTCGCTTATTTTACACAGGCGCACTGCGTTATCCGCCATGTTGTCGACAACAGTGCGCCTGTGTAAAATACGCGACAAAAAGTGTTTGTGTTGTTGGAAAAAAGAAGAAAGGCCAAGAAAAAACAAGGAGAGGAGAATGCCAGTTGCAGCATCCAAACTGCTGTCGAGACTGTACCACTGTAGAAACTGAAGCTACATGTAATTTGCCAGATGAAGTTGGGTGCAAACCCGAAATGCACATTGGCATATGTGGTGTCACCGCCAGACACCACACTTGCTAGGTGGTAGCTTTAAATCGGCCGCGGTCCATTAGTACATGTCGGACCCGCGTGTCGCCACTGTCAGTGATCGCAGACCCAGCGCCACCACACGGCAGGTCTGGAGAGACTTACTAGCACTCGCCCCAGTTGTACGACGACTTTGCTAGCGACTACACTGACGAAGCCTTTCTCTCATTTGCCGAGAGACAGTTAGAATAGCCTTCAGCTAAGTCCATGGCTACGACCTAGCAAGGCGCCATTATGGATTAAAGTTAAGTATTCCTGGTGCTACGTACTTTTCTTTATAGCATTCATTTCGTATCCTGTTTCAGACCTCACGCCAGCCGGCGTGTGTAACGCGTGCATTTCGGCTACTTCCGAGTGGCGTGGCTGTGTTGTTACGACACAACAGCATAAATAAAACGCATTAAAAAAGTGGCTGGTTGCTGTATTTTTATAGTGAAAAAGTCTATAGTAGGCTAGGTAGTTTTACAACTCTGGTGCGAGGTAATGGTGTGACTGCCGTTTTCCGACAAATTGTGATTGGAGATGAAGTGTCGTCCGGTATGGGAGCAGGGGTAGTGCGGGCTGTGGCGGAGCTGCGGACAAGAGGGTGGTGTCCCGGAAGCGGCCGCGTATGGGCGGCAGAGCGCGGCGGCGGCGGCAGGAAGACGGCCGGCGTTATCGCGTGCTGCGAGCTGCGGCCGAGGAGGGCCGAGGAGGGCTGAGGAGGGCCACAGGAAGGACGCGGCCGCCGCTGCCGCGCTCCGCCGGCCAACCGAGACAGGCGCGAGCGCAGCGCGTGCCCGCTGCCTGCTGCCTGCTGCACGGAGCCGTGGCACGGCACGCGTACCCAGCAACACGCACCAGTCTCGGAAGACTGTGGCGACACGTCTCAGTGGGGTGCAGGGTTTGCTGGAGGCCGAATGTCCAAAAGTTAACCGTAGTCAGCAAACGAGAACATACTACATTATCAGCACAAATATTTCAGTCCCTATTGACTGGCGACTCCATGGAGTGCTGTGTGCACAACGACCATATACAGGGTGTTTCAAAAATGACCGGTATATTTGAAACGGCAATAAAAACTAAACGAGCAGCGATAGAAATACACCGTTTGTTGCAATATGCTTGGGACAACAGTACATTTTCAGGCAGACAAACTTTCGAAATTACACTACTTACAATTTTCAACAACAGATGGCGCTGCGGTCTGGGAAACTCTATAGTACGATATTTTCCACATATCCACCATGCGTAGCAATAATATGGCGTAGTCTCTGAATGAAATTACCCGAAACCTTTGACAACGTGTCTGGCGGAATGGCTTCACATGCAGATGAGATGTACTGCTTCAGCTGTTCAATTGTTTCTGGATTCTGGCGGTACACCTGGTCTTTCAAGTGTCCCCACAGAAAGAAGTCACAGGGGTTCATGTCTGGCGAATAGGGAGGCCAATCCACGCCGCCTCCTGTATGTTTCGGATAGCCCAAAGCAATCACACGATCATCGAAATATTCATTCAGGAAATTAAAGACGTCGGCCGTGCGATGTGGCCGGGCACCATCTTGCATAAACCACGACGTGTTCGCAGTGTCGTCTAAGGCAGTTTGTACCGCCAAAAATTCACGAAGAATGTCCAGATAGCGTGATGCAGTAATCGTTCCGGATTTGAAAAATGGGCCAATGATTCCTTTGGAAGAAATGGCGGCCCAGACCAGTACTTTTTGAGGATGCAGGGACGATGGGACTGCAACATGGGGCTTTTCGGTTCCCCATATGCGCCAGTTCTGTTTATTGACGAAGCCGTGCAGGTAAAAATAAGCTTCGTCAGTAAACAAATGCTGCCCACATGCATATCGCCGTCATCAGTCCTGTGCACTATATCGTTAGCCGGGGTCAGGGATTTTCACCTGCCTCGAGATGACTGGGTGTTTGTGTTGTCCTCATCATTTCATCATCATCCAGGAACGTGGCGAAATTGGACTGAGAAAAGATTGGGAAATTGTACGGGCGCTGATAACCACGCAGTTGAGCGCCCCACAAACCAAACATCATCATCACTATATCGTTAGCGAATGTCTCTCGTGCAGCAATGGTAGCGGCGCTGAGGGGTTGCCGCGTTTGAATTTTGTACGGATAGAGGTGTAAACTCTGGCGCATGAGACGATACGTGGACGTTGGCGTCATTTGGACCGCAGCTGCAACACGGCGAACGGAAACCCGAGGCCGCTGTCGGATCACCTGCTGCACTAGCTGCGCGTTGCCCTCTGTGGTTGCCGTACGCGGTCGCCCTACCTTTCCAGCACGTTCGTCCGTCACGTTCCCAGTCCGTTGAAATTTTTCAAACAGATCCTTTATTGTATCGCTTTTCGGTCCTTTGGTTACATTAAACCTCCGTTGAAAACTTCGTCTTGTTGCAACAACACTGTGTTCTAGGCGGTGGAATTCCAACACCAGAAAAATCCTCTGTTCTAAGGAATAAACCATGTTGTCCACAGCACACTTGCACCTTGTGAACAGCACACGCTTACAGCAGAAAGACGACGTACAGAATGGCGCACCCACAGACGGCGTTGTCTTCTACATCGTTCACATCACTTGCAGCGCCATCTGTTGTTGAAAATTGTAACTACTGTAATTTCGAAAGTTTGTCCGCCTGAAAATGTACTGTTGTCCCAAGCATATTGCAACAAACGGTGTATTTCTATCGCTGCTCGCTTAGTTTTTATTGCCGTTTCAAATATACCGGTCATTTTTAAAACACCCTGTATGTTAAATTAAAAGGAAGGTCAGCGTTGGCCGTAATATTGATGTTTTATTGGTAGCAGAATCTATTTTCGATCACACAGTGATCATATTTGGTGCTGTACAAATTAAACTCAGACACTGGTATCAAGTTATCAATACCCAAAACTGAGAACCGATCACAATAACTTCGCTTCTCAGTTTTGGTTATTGATAACTTGATACCAGTGTCTGAGTTTCATTTGTACAGCACCGAACATGATCACTGTGTGATCGAAAATAGATTCTGCTATCAATAAAACATCAATATTACGGCCAACGCTGACCTTCCTTTTAATTCAATACCTTCTCTTGCTGATAGTACGGGTAATGTAACCGATGATGACAAACAGAAGGCCGAAATTCTAAACCTAGCCTTCAAAACTAGTTTACCGTAGAGGACTGCCGTACCAGTCCCCCTTTCAATTATCGAACAAACGAAAGGATGGCTGACATAGTGTTTAGTGTATTGTAAAACAGTTAACATCCATCGACGCCAGGAAGGCATTTGGCCCACACGGTATCGCCGTAAGATTTTACGTTGACTAGGCTACAAATATAGCACCACTCTTATCCCTCATCTATCAGAGATCACTGGAACGGCGGAAAATTCCATGGGACTGGAAGAAGGCCCAGATCATGGTGTAAGTAGCCAGTTTATCTTTTTATGTTGGTAACGCCACGTAGCGCTCTGTATGAAAATCACCGACTGTACTGTAGCTGATTTGCATTGTTGTAATATTCGCTATTGTAGTGTTGGGCAGTTGGATGTCAACAGCGCGTAGCGTTGCGCAGTTGGAGGTGAGCCGCCAGCAGTGGTGGATGTGGGGAGAGAGATGGCGCAGTTTTGAGATCGGATGATCTGGACGTGTGTCCATCAGAGACAGAAAATTTGTAAGACTGGATTGCATGGATTGATATATATATATATATATATATATATATATATATATATATAACGACGTTTGAACACTATTAAGGTAAATAGATTGTTTGTTCCGTATCAAAATCTTTCATTTGCTAACTATGCCTATCAGTAGTTAGTGCCTTCTGTAGTTACAATCTTTTATTTAGCTGGCAGTATTGGCGCTCGCTGCATTGCGGTGGGTCAAGTAATGAAGATCGTTGTGAGGTAAGTGATTCATGAAAGGTATAGCTTATTGTTAGTCACGGCCATTCTTTTGTAGGGATTATTGAAAGTCAGACTGTGGTGTCACCGCCAGACACCACACTTGCTAGGTGGTAGCCTTTAAATCGGCCGCGGTCCGTTAGTATACGTCGGACCCGCGTGTCGCCACTATCAGTGATTGCAGACCGAGCGCCGCCACACGGCAGGTCTAGTCTAGAGAGACTCCCTAGCACTCGCCCCAGTTGTACAGCCGACTTTGCTAGCGATGGTTCACTGTCTACAGACACTCTCATTTGCAGAGACGACAGTTTAGCATAGCTTTCAGCTACGTCATTTGCTACGACGTAGCAAGGTGCCATATTCAGTAATTAGAATGAATTCTGAACAGACAATATTGTGAATTATGTACCGTCAAGAGCGACGTTCATCATTAATGGATTAAAGTTAAGCATCAAACTAGCTACGACCGCTTTCTGAATTCTAATTCCTTGTCATGTTCCAGAAGTCACGTCAGTGTAGTTCTTCCCTCCTCACGCCAGCCTGCGTGAGCTAAAACGCGTGCATTTCGGCCTCCAGTTGTAACACGGTGTTGGCTCTTCTGCCAACACTATATTAACCATAGTCAGGAAACGAGAACATACTGCATTATCTGGATGTTGGAACCATTGCTGAAGAAACTACTGCTTAATCAGAACATATCTGGCACTGAAGTGACAAAAGTCACGGCATAGCGATATGAACATATATGAATGGTAGTAGAACCGCGTACACAAGGTACAAAAGAACAGTACATTGGCGGAGCTGTCGTTTGTAGCCAGGTGATTACTGTGCAAAGGTCACCGACGTGATTCTGGCCACACGACGGGAATTGACAGACTCTGAACGCGGAATGGTCGGTGGAGATACACGCTTGGGAGAAACCATTCCGGAAATCGTTGGGGAATTCACTATTCCTATTCCGAATTACCTCTCAAAACGGACAACGCGTGTGCCGACGGCCTTCACTTAAGGACCGAGAACAGCGGCGTCTGCATAGAGGTTTTTTTGGCTTATTTTGGCGAGGGGACCATGCAGCGACGTCATCGGTCCCATCGCATTAGGGAAGCTTCAAAATGGCTCTCAGCACTATGGGACTTAACTTCTGAGGTCATCGGTCCCCTAGAACTTAGAATTACTTAAACCTAACTAAGCTAAACACATCACACACATCCAAGCCCTAGGCAGGATCCGAACCTGCGACCGTAGCGGTCGCGCGGTTCCAGACTGTAGCGCCCAGAACTGCTCGGCCACTACGGCCGGCGATTACGGAAGGATGGGGAAGAAGGAAGTCGGCCGTGCCCATTCAAAGGAACCGTCCCGGCATTGGCCTGAAGCCATTTCGGGTAATCACGAAAACCTGAATCAGAATTGCCAGACGCGAGTTTGACCCTCGTCCTTCAGCATACGTGTAACGCCGGAAATGCATATCCTCCTATTTCCATCTATTGTTCTATAATTTTTTTCCTTATTTTTGTTACCTGAATATATGACGTTTCTGTGTCTTTACATATTGTAATTGTTTTACTATTTGTATATATATATTTATGCATTTATGTCGATGTGTAATTGGTTTGTTTCGTAAATATTATTTGTATTTTTACGCTGGGTCTTGCATAGGGAAAACTGCTATCGAACGATTACATCGATAGGTCGTGTGAAGAATCAAAGTGTGTAGGATCTTTGGTAGTTTTAACTATGCCGCGTCGAGCGCGGGCAGAGCAGAGGGAGTCTGGCTGGAGTAGCGAGTGGAGCAGGTGTGTTGTGTGAAGCTCCCGCGAGTTGCCGCGCTTTCGGGGTTTGGCAGCATGTAATTGCGCTCGACTTCCGATGATAGTTTCTGACATGGTGTCGCGGACGGGAAGCATTAGCTGGCGCACATCAAGAGCCCGTTTCGCCTGGTGACCGTGTCGAGAAGAAGGCGCGCCAACATCCAGCTTCTGCAACAGCGACGGCCGACAATGAGTGACCGTCGCCACCTCCTCGATCGACGGCTTCAAACCTTCAATCAACCAACAAGGAAGACTGGAAGCACGTAAAGTTTTAGAACTGTATGGCAGACCTCAGCTTTTCAAACATTTAAAATTGTTGCATCGCAAAATTACAGCAACTTAGCATGAACCTTTGTTGCTCATTGTCCCAATTGCATTACCAAGCAGGGTCCCTTCCTTTTCCGGAATGAACCCGAGTGTCGTTGAAATTCAAACGCCAGCATTAAAGTAATATTATCCTATTTCACTGCTTTAATTTCAATGTTCAGTTAAGGTATTCATAGCTGGCTACAATATTTAGATTACACAAGCACAAATTAAGAGTGCGAGTTTTGTTACGGTATTTTAGCTTACCTGTGACTGCAGTTTAGCTTGGTACGTACTAAATTTTACTACTGTTAATTGTTCAGAATCATTTAATTCAATTTCAAAGTTAAATCTCTTACTTCTAAATTGCGTAGATTGAAGTAGCTTTCGAAATGATTGTTGAGGTAGCCCAAGACTAACCGTATTTTACTGAATTTCGATGTGCTTCAGAAACAAAGCTCACTATTAATTTCAGTCACTAAATTAACTTTCAATTTTCCGATTTTATTAATTCTTTTGCTAAATTAAGTCAGAGTGTAGCGAAATTTATTACTTCTGACAAACTTTCAGTTTTCACACTACACGTGTCAACCTTCAGTTGCCGCGCTTCTAGTGCTAATTATATGTGTAATAACCTTTCTTTTTCAGTTACTATAGTAATTGTCCATAGGACTGGCGACCGTAATTTCCCCCAAATCTCAAACATCTAATTACCACTAGTTAATTGTTAACGTAACGGCCGCACATTTACTTTCTTTATTAACTTTACCCCTTTTCAAAATTAATTTCCACCAGTTGCATTTGCATTTTTCCTTTCATTTAGATGTAACCCTTTCCTCCCTCTTTACCGACAAATCAACTTCGGCGACGATTGCTTTTCCCAAATTTCCATTAGGTACACGCGGTTTAATTTTTCACTGTCATTAAGGTCGATAAGTGAGGGGGAGGTTACATACGGACCCAGTGTTCTAACCACTGCGCTACCTCGCTCCGTTTGCGGCGAGTAGTTGATGCTAACAGACAAGCAGCACTGCCTTTAATAACCGCAGAGATGATGTGGTACGTACAACGAACGTAACCGTTAGGATAGTGCGGCGAAATCTGGCGTTAATGGGCCACTGCAGCAAACGACCGACGCCAGTGGCTTCGCTAACAGGACGACATCGCCTCCAGCGCCTCTCCTACCCTCCTGACGACAGCGATTGGACTCTAGACTACTGGAAAACCGCGACCCGGGCAGATGGGTATCTATCTCTGTTGGTAGGAGATGATGGTTAGGTTCGAGTGTAGCGCAGACCCTACGAAATCATTGACCCAAGTTGCCAACAAGGCAGTGTGCAAGCTGGTAGTGGCTTCGTAACTGTGTGGGCTGTGTTTACATGGAATGGACTAGGTCCTGTGGTCCAAGTCGATAGCACGTCGAGGTGCTGCGCTCTGGAGGGGAGACGGGTGTTCGACACGATAGCAGGAGTGTACCGTGCCATTTGCACCTCATTGCGCAACAGTACCCGAAAAAATGCTACAAAAGTTGTAACCTCCCCCTCACTTATCGACCTTAATGACAGTGTAAAATTAAACCGCGTGTACCTAATGGAAATTTGGGAAAAGCAATCGTCACCGAAGTTAATCTGTCGGTAAGGAGGGAGGAAAGGGTTACATCTAAATGAAAGGAAAAATGCTAATGAAACTGGTGGAAATTAATTTTGAAAAGGGGTAAAGTTAATAAAGAAAGTAAATGTGCGGCCGTTACGTTAACAATCAACTAGCGGTAATTAGATATTTGAGATTTGGGGGAAATTATGGTCGCCAGTCCTAAGGACAATTACTATAGTAACTGAAAAAGAAATGTTATTACACATATAATTAGCACTAGAAGCGTGGCAACTGAAGGTTGACAAGTGTAGTGTGAAAACTGAAACTTTGTCAGAAGTAATAAATTTCGCTACACTCTAACTTAATTTAGCAAAAGAATTAATAAAACCGGAAAATCGAAAGTTAATTTAGTGACTGAAGTTAATAGTGAGCTTTCTTTCTGAAGCACATCGAAATTCAGTAAAATACGCTTAGTCTTGGGCTACCTCAACAATCATTTCAAAAGCTACTAGAATCTACGCAATTTAGAAATAAGGGATTTAACTTTGAACTTGAATTAAATGATTCTGAACAATTAACAATAGTAAAATTTAGTACGTACCAAGCTGAGCTGCAGTCACAGGTAAGCTAAAACACGGTAACAAAACTCGCACTCTTAATTCGTGCTTGTGTAATCTAAATATTGTAGCCAGCTATGAATGCCTTAACTGAACTTTGAAATTAAAGCAGTGAAATCGAATTATATTTGAATTTCAACGACACTCGGGTTCATTTCGGAAAAGGAAGGGACCCTGCTTGGCAATGCAATTGGGACAATGAGCATCAAAGGTTCCTGCTAAGATGCTGTAATTATAGTTACGAAAATGGTACAGTTGGAAAGCTGAGGTCTGCCATACAGTTCTAAGACTTTACGTGCTTCCAGTCTTCCTTGTTGGTTGATTGAAGGTTTGAAGCCGTCGATCGAGGAGGTGGCGACAGTCACTCATTGTCGGCCGTCCCTGTTGCAGAAGCTGGATGTTGGCGCGCCTTCTTCTCGACATGGTCACCAGACGAACCGTCTCTTGATGTGCGCCAGCTAATGCTTCCCGTCCGCGACACCATGTCACAAACTATCATCGCAAGTCGAGCGCAATTACATGCTGGCAAACCCCGAAAGCGCGGCAACTCGCGGGAGCGTCACACAACACACCTGCTGCACTCGCTACTCCAGCCAGACTCCCTCTCTGCCCGCGCTCCACGCGACAGAGTTAACACTACCCAAGATCCTACACACTTTGATTCTTCACACGACCTATCGATGTAATCGTTCGATAGCAGTTTTCCCTAGGCAAGACCCAGCGTAAAAATACAAATAATATTTACGAAACAAACCAATTATACATCGACATAAATGCATAAATATATATATACAAATAGTAAAACAATTAAAATATACGAAGACACAGAAATGTTATATATTCAGGTAACAAAAATAAGGAAAACAAATTTATGGTACAATAGATGGAAATAGGAGGATATGCATTTCCGGGGTTACAAAGTCCTGATAGCTAAGATACACATTCGTAAGAAAATAAGACAACTGGGAAATCTATTTCACACCAAAAGAAGATGTTAACAGGGATTTGGTTTCTTCTAATAGTCACAAATGCTGGACGTCGACGTGACTTGCTCTCTGCGAGATGGTTCAAGAGCTCTCTTGGGAATCGCTCCCATTCCTCAGGAAGAGCGGTGCTAAGGTCCGCAAGTGTCCATAGTTGAGACTGACGGGATGCAATTCTTCTCCCTAATGCATTAGAGATATATTCTGCAGGATTCAGATTCGGGAAGGTCGCTGGCCAGTCCGTGCGATGGATATCTTTACCTACAAAACTTCACAACACGGGGGCCCGTCTCTGAGCTGGAGCGAGCGGGATGCACACGGTAGCACTACTGTCCTGAACCTCAGAAACACAATTTGCCGGGAAACAGTAACTGCTGAGGCAGCTACCAGCTCTACAGCCATTTATCTTGCAGGTGCACTCGATTTCATCGGCCAGTTTGTGCCAGATGCTGGTCCTACTGTGGGGTACGGCTTTGCGCTGGCCTACGACGAACATACCCTGTGTCTCAAAACTAGCCGCGAAATGACACTTGGCGTGAGGTCCAACTTAAAATGAACACGTTTCATAACAGCAAGGTTCTTTACAACCTGAAGATGACAGCAAAGTCTATCGAAAGCGATTGTTTTAAATAATGAAATATTTATGCGCTCTTGGCTTTAGAATATTTTTAGCAAGTCTTATGAAAATGGGAAATTCCAGACATCCAGAGATACTGAGACCACAGTCTGTGTTTGGCCTGAATCCTGGCGGCCGAGTATTCTATCCTGCTAAACAGGGTCCAGGTGGCGTCTTTACGGCGTTACTTTGTCATCTTTATCAAGAGACTACACTCTTCTCATCAACATCGGGGAAACAAGACTGAGACAAGACTGAGGCATCAGTGGTCTCATGCACTGTTTGTGTTCATCTTTCGCTTACGCCCTTATCACAGCACGGAGTATTAGTCGACCACAATATTATTGCATGTGGGAGCGAGGGCGCTTCGGTCGACTTATCGTCGATTTTTGTCGTGACATTTCACGACCACGCCTTCATACACATCACAACTTCATAGAATATGCAAAGCTGTATAGAAATCATTCACAGTGCGATGCGTTTTCCTTAGTCATCAATGTACTTGTGTACTGTGAAGTATCTACGTCTTTCCAGTAGCGAAGACGAGAGGCCAAGTGCAATAATATCGTCGTCGAGTAGTACTCGTTTCCTATACAGAGCTAACAAATAAGGTTCGCAGGTAAATATCTACTGTGTCGTTGGTCTATTGTAAGCCTTCTCTCTTTTCATTTTCGTGCTTCCGTTATTAAACTTAACTTTTGAACTAGTGTAGAAACTTGCACCCATTGTATGGTTTGCAGACGACATACAGGGGTTGGACAAAAATATGGGAACACATGCTTGAACATAAGTGCAGCTGTTAGCCAAGCATACACGTTGGGCTGTTGTATTTGACTACTAACGAGACCTGTGTAACAAACGTCGCATGGGTCACTCGTTGTCAGAACAATGTTCCGTGTCGGAGCTATGTGCATTAGAACGCAGGCAAGAGGTTGGTGCCCGTGAGGTGGGCAATTTCGTAACGAAGGTAGGCAAAGTGTTTGGTGTTCTTAAGGGAATCAAAAATTTACGCCGCCTACAGGGAAAACGAAAAAGCAGTAGCTGCTAAGACGGACGGTCACTGATGAGGATAGAGACGAAAAATGAATGGCTGACAGCTCCAGCATCGCTACAGAACTGGTCGTCGCACTCGAAACAACATGAAAGGATTTTCATAAACTGGCTGTTTCAGGGCGAACTGGAATTCAAAAATCACAGATGAGTGATGGAAGTGCCTATAACAGGAAAACGTGGTGCCGAAGCCATAGAACTTGGACTCTGGAGCAGTGAAAGAAATTTGGTCGGGCGAGTCTTGTGTCATCCCTTTTTCAATTTCCTGCCGAGTCTACCTCCGAAGAGAGAAACTGGCTGGCGTTCGGTGATGTTTTGGATAGAAATATCCTCGTATTCCATAAGTACCAAGATTACTCTTCAAAGTATCATTACTGTCAAGAATTATGTGACCTTTTTGGCTGATTAGCTCTGACACATGGTATAACGTTCGCCACAAGATGACAGGGTCCCTTATCACACTGCTCGCCCAGGACTGGTTTTGTGAGTAGGAGGGTGAAGTGTCGAATCTTCCTTGGCCACCATAGATAGCAGATATCAATATAATTGAGCTTATGTGGGCTACTTTGGAGAGAAGGGTGGGCCACTGCTATACACTTACATCATTTTTACCTCAAATTGCCTCTATTTTGGAGGAAGAATGGTATAAGATTCCATTCAAAACCGTACCTATATTTATCCTCTCCGAGACGTCTGGAAGCTGTTTAAAATGCTAACAGGTTTCAGATACTGTACTAGGCGTGAGAATATGTCGTGTTTGTTATGTTTCCATATAACTGTCCATACCCTGTAGCGCTTCTGGTCGTTTATAAGGAGACGTGCAACACCTGTGAAAAAGAATGGACGACATTATTGTCTCAGAACATGGCTTATCGCTAAGCAAATCAGAGATGTGGGTGTTGGAATAGTGAAATAGAGAAAAACGATTTGTTTAACACTAGCACTGGGAACGGCACAATAGCAGAAAAAACTGAATAAATTCACCTATGTAGGAAATAATAATACGCTAGATAGCCGGACGCCAGAATAAACTGGAAGAGAGGAAAAATTCTTTATTGAGTAAAAGTGCTTTATTCCTTACCGATACTGGAATCTGAAAACCGTTCCTGAAAGTGTACGTTTATATTGTACCCATGTGAAACGTGTATCATCGGAAACCCAGGATGGAAGATAGTGGAAGCACTTGGAATGTGGTGTTATGAAAGAATATTTAAAAATTAAGAGAAAGTACGAACTGAAGAAGGGACACATGTTCGCTAGGCACCCTTATGAGAAGTCAGAAGAAGGGACAGATTAGATGGACATCTGTACGGCATCCAGGAATAGTTAACTTGCTGGTGGAAGGAGCAGCAGAGAGGAAAATTAATTCAGACAGAAAATAGAGTGTGAAAAACAAGTTAGGTTTAAGTAGTTATAGGAAAATATTATCACAGTGCAGAGAAGGGTACAAAACAGCATCGGGCAATTGGAAAGCCTGATAAATTAATATGGTAGTGGTTTTTGAGAAGCAGCCAATAAACATTAGTACAGTTAAGACGTACAGAAAATACGTTCTTCATATAGCATAACTGATAAATGTTTGATTGGCGACTTCATGGAGTGTTGTGTGCACCACGACCAAATAGTGGATGGAATTGGAAGGAAAATGGGCATTGGCCGTATTTTGTTGTTTTATTGTCAGCAAAATCGATTTTCAGTCACTTAGTGACCATCCTCAGTGCTGTAATATACGATCACGTCGCGGTAAGCTTGTGGTTATAGCTTGATACCAGTGCCTACCAATTTTAATTGTATATTACAGCACTGAAGATGGTCACTAAGTGACTGAAAATCGATTTTGATAAATGTTTGTTGCCCACCGTGAACGATGCTTAACACCTGTCAGGGCCGAGGCGTCACGCCGACTCCATCTTCCGGTCGCACCGACAGGCGGCAGCGGTGCCGGCTTTACTCACACACGCTTGCCTCAACACCATCACTGATATTCGAATACCGATTACAGTTTACTTGCCCTTACTTCTGATTGATGACGTACTCAGGGGAACGATACATTTTACGCAGAGCATCGTTTCTGTCAAATGAAGTCTGTTTTCTGTCATCGCGACTGGATTCAAGACTTCCTTGCAGACAGAACTCGACACATCGCTGTTGACGCAACAAAATCGACAAATGTAAAGATAATTTTCGGAGTACCCAAGGAAGTCTGATATGTATATAAACGATATAGCAGAATGGGCTGGAAGCTCTTTAAGAAAGTTCACGGATGATACTGTTGTCTATAAGAAAGTAGCAAAGCCAGAAGACATGACTGATTTTCAGAATTACCTGCAGAGGACTGATGACTGGTGCAGGCCACGGCAGTTGACCCTGAGCGCAAATAAACGTAACATATTGCGCATACATATAAGGAACTTTCATCCTTAATCGTGGCTGATACAGGGTGTTTCAAAAATGACCGGTATATTTGAAACGGCAATAAAGACTAAACGAGCAGCGATACAGATACACCGTTTGTTGCAATATGCTTGGGACAACAGTACATTTTCAGGCGGACAAACTTTCGAAATTACAGTAGTTACAATTTTCAACAACAGATGGCGCTGCAAGTGATGTGAAAGATATAGAAGACAACGCAGTCTGTGGGTGCGCCATTCTGTACGTCGTCTTTCTGCAGTAAGCGTGTGCTGTTCACAACGTGCAAGTGTGCTGTAGACAACATGGTTTATTCCTTAGAACAGAGGATTTTTCTGGTGTTGGAATTCCACCGCCTAGAACACAGTGTTGTTGCAACAAGACGAAGTTTTCAACGGAGGTTTAATGTAACCAAAGGACCGAAAAGCGATACAATAAAGGATCTGTTTGAAAAATTTCAACGGACTGGGAACGTGACGGACGAACGGGCTGGAAAGGTAGGGCGACCGCGTACGGCAACCACAGAGGGCAACACGCAGCTAGTGCAGCAGGTGATCCGACAGCGGCCTCGGGTTTCTGTTCGCCGTGTTGCAGCTGCGGTCCAAATGACGCCAACGTCCACGTATCGTCTCACGCGCCAGAGTTTACACCTCTATCCATACAAAATTCAAATGCGGCAACAACTCAGCGCCGCTACCATTGCTGCACGAGAGACATTCGCTAACGATATAGTGCACAGGATTGATGACGGCGATATGCATGTGGGCAGCATTTGGTTTACTGACGAAGCTTATTTTTACCTGGACGGCTTCGTCAATAAACAGAACTGGCGCATACGGGGAACCGAAAAGCCCCATGTTGCAGTCCCATCGTCCCTGCATCCTCAAAAAGTACTGGTCTGGGCCGCCATTTCTTCCAAAGGAATCATTGGCCCATTTTTCAGATCCGAAACGATTACTGCATCACGCTATCTGGACATTCTTCGTGAATTTGTGGCGGTACAAACTGCCTTAGACGACACTGCGAACAGCTCGTGGTTTATGCAAGATGGTGCCCGGCCACATCGCACGGCCGACGTCTTTAATTTCCTGAATGAATATTTCGATGATCGTGTGATTGCTTTGGGCTATCCGAAACATACAGGAGGCGGCGTGGATTGGCCTCCCTATTCACCAGGCGTGAACCCCTGTGACCTCTTTCTGTGGGGACACTTGAAAGACCAGGTGTACCGCCAGAATCCAGAAACAATTGAACAGCTGAAGCAGTACATCTCATCTGCATGTGAAGCCATTCCGCCAGACAAGTTGTCAAAGGTTTCGGGTAATTTCATTCAGAGACTACGCCATATTATTGCTACGCATGGTGGATATGTGGAAAATATTGTACTATAGAGTTTCCCAGACCGCAGCGCCATCTGTTGTTGAAAATTGTAAGTAGTGTAATTTCGAAAGTTTGTCTGCCTGAAAATGTACTGTTGTCCCAAGCATATTGCAACAAACGGTGTATTTCTATCGCTGCTCGTTTAGTTTTTATTGCCGTTTCAAATATACCGGTCATTTTTGAAACACCCTGTAGTTTCTTATATATTCTAAAGATGTCCCGTAGCCATTGTCTCGCTTGGTTTCTTCACCTATGCACAATAATATGATGAATTGGTGGGTTTAGATGCTAAGCAAGAATCGTAAAATGTTACGATGCCAACTAATTTGTTTCATTTCATTAACTGCAAAATAAATAAACCGATTTCTAGAGCTATTCTATCTCCAGTAGTCATAATAAGATTCGCGATCATTAATCATAAGTTCCCGTGCACCGCACAAGTCACAGAAACGCTTCACACGGTCTTAGAATCAACATGAGATGGCACATTTCCCACACTGGTTCACGTATTGCCACCTAGAAAACCGATCGTAGACTGTCTTGGATTAACAGAACAGCGCACAAGTACGTCATCGGAGGCAATTTTTGAACAAGTTGTTCCATCTTTACGTGATATCATATTTTATACACGGATTCGTGTATTACGTCCTCGGAAACCGATCGTAGACTGGTAATGAGCTGTATTAGCAGTTAAGGCGTATGCCCTCTCACGTCATACTTGTGATTGGTCCATACTATCCATCGATAAGCACTGACAGTAACCAAAACTTGTACTTGGTTTTTCCTGATGAATTGAATGATATTGAAATTATTATTAACAATTTCTCAGTGCAAGTAACGTCATCAGCACCACTGGAACCGCATATTAATATTTAAACAGTAAATATAAATAATACTAGATGCGTTTTTTGGGGCCCAGCATGGTAAGTGAATCCCCACTGTCACTGCTCCTTTATAATACGGCTCTTGCACGCCGGGCCTTTCTCACGCTGTGTGACCGTCTGGCGTGTCCTTCGATGAGTCTGTCTTTTGAGATGCCACGTACTCGCTAGCCTTCCTACACTGTGCATTAAAACGTAGCAACAAAAAAAAATAGTAATAAACGCGGGCATAAACGCCACCGTTGATGACTGTACCTACCATAAAATATCTACGAGTAACTGTGTAGACCTTAAGTGCAATGGTAACGTAAAAGAAAAATAAACATTAGGAAAAGCAGATGTCAGACTGAGATTCATACGAAGAAACTTAAGAAAATGTAACTCATCCACGAAGAAAGTAGCTTACGAGGCGCTTTTTCTACCAGTTCTTGAATGTTGTTCATCTATCTGGGAGCCCGCATCTCGTGGTCGTGCGGTAGCGTTCTCGCTTCCCACGCCTGGGTTCCCGTGTTCGATTCCCGGCGGGGTCAGGGATTTTCTCTGCCTCCTGATGGCTGGGTGTTGTGTGCTGTCCTTAGGTGAGTTAGGTTTAAGTAGTTCTAAGTTCTAGGGGACTGATGACCACAGCTGTTAAGTCCCATAGTGCTCAGAGCCATTTGAACCATTTAACTCTCGGCAATGCCCCTTAACTTTTCCTCGGTGGAAGCACTCAACCTCGTGATGCCAACTGAGCTGCTCGGATGAGAAGAGACGACTATAAGGCCTGGAAAGTGACAGTGCCACCCAATGCCATTTCACGGAGCATCAAAATGACGCCATTAGGCGAGGATGACACGACGGATAGGGAGCATCGCATGGTCATCAGGGCGGAGCGCGGAGTCGGTAAACTGCGATGGTTGCCCAGGAAGTAATGCACCGCATTTTTTCCTTCAACAATTATTTATTGAACAAAATGAGAATTACACACACGAAAGGATGGTGTTTTATCTACATACCCTATACAGGGCTATTACAAATCATTGAAGCGATTTCCATTCATTGATATATGGTCATGACACACTACACATACGTAGAAAAACTCATAAAGTTTTGTTCGGCTGAAGCCGCACTTCAGGTTTCTGCCGTCAGAGCGCTCGAGAGCGCAGTGAGAGAAAATGACGACAGGAGCCGAGAAAGCGTATGTCGTGCTTGAAATGCACTCACGTGAGTCAGTCATAACAGTGCAACGACACTTCAGGACGAAGTTCAACAAAGATCCACCAACTGCTAACTCCATTCGGCGACGGTATGCGCAGTTTAAAGCTTCTGGATGACTCTGTAAGGGGAAATCAACGGGTCGGCCTGCAGTGAGCGAAGAAACGGTTGAACGCGTGCGGGCAAGTTTCACGGATAGCCCGCGGAAAATTGGCCCATGGCACAACTGGAGACCGACAGCGCCGACTTCATCTTTCAACAGGATGGTGCTCCACCGCACTTCCATCATGATGTTCGGCATTTCTTAAACAGGAGATTGGAAAACCGATGGATCGGTCGTGGTGGAGATCATGATCAGCAATTCATGTCATGGCCTCCACACTCTCCCGACTTAACCCCATGCGATTTCTTTCTGTGGGGTTATGTGAAAGATTCAGTGTTTAAACCTCCTCTACCAAGAAACGTGCCAGAACTGCGAGCTCGCATCAACGATGCTCTCGAACTCATTGATGGGGACATGCTGTGCCGAGTGTGGGAGGAACTTGATTATCGGCTTGATGTCTGCCGAATCACTAAAGGGGCACATATCGAACATTTGTGAATGCCTAAAAAAACTTTTTGAGTTTTTGTATGTGTGTGCAAAGCATTTTGAAAATATCTCAAATAATAAAGTTATTGTAGAGCTGTGAAATCGCTTCAATCATTTGTAATAACCCTGTATTTCCACGTAATCTCCATCTCCAGCGCGAAAAAGGACGAGTAAGCCCTGTCGCCAGCAGTCCTTGTCCTGGTGGCGGAGCCAGTGCTTCGCTGTGTGAATCACCTCCTCATCGTCTTCGAAATGTTTTCCACGAATGGCATCCTTTAACGGCCCAAACAAGTGGAACTCCGAGGGGGCTACGTCAGGTGTGTCAGGTGCTACAGCCGTGGTTGGTCTCCCAGACCGCTCCAAATCGTGGGGCTCCGCCAAGCCGGCTTCTGATGACCTCACCCTCCGTGCCCAGCGACTGACTATACTTATGTCGACAGCAGATGCTCCACAGACATTGCGAAAGCGTTTGTGAATATTCCATACAGCTTCTTCCTCTGCAGTGACAAATTCAGTGACGGCGCGTACATCCCCAGACGCCACTTCGAAACTGTCCTGCAGCCACGTTATCTGTCGGAAGTGACGGAAACTTGGCACGCTCACTCAGGAAATTTCAAATAACACATACGTAAAGTTTCGCATTCGTAGTATTGTTTTCGGCTGAGAAAAAAATGCAGTGCATTAATTTGTGGGCAACCCTCGTATTACTGTGCAGCGCTTACATTCCTTCTGACGACCGCAGTGACAAGTGCACTTGGTGCAGGGAGTGGCAACTGACCCTTAACATAGACAAATGTAAGGTATTGCGAATACATAGAAAGAAAGATCCTTTATTGTATGATTATATGATAGCGGAACAAACACTGGTAGCAGTTACTTCTGTAAAATATCTGGGAGTATGCGTGCGGAACGATTTGAAGTGGAATGATCATATAAAATTAATTGTTGGTAAGGCGGGTACCAGGTTGAGATTCATTGGGAGAGTCCTTAGAAAATGTAGTCCATCAACAAAGGAGGTGGCTTACAAAACACTCGTTCGACCTATACTCGAGTATTGCTCATCAGTGTGGGATCCGTACCAGATCGGGTTGACGGAGGAGATAGAGAATATCCAAAGAAGAGCGGCGCGTTTCGTCACAGGCTTATTTGGTAACCGTGATAGCGTTACGGAGATGTTTAACAAACTCAAGTGGCAGACTCTGCAAGAGAGGCGCTCTGCATCGCGGTGTAGCTTGCTGTCCAGGTTTCGAGAGGGTGCGTTACTGGATGAGGTATCGAATATATTGCTTCCCCCTACTTATACCTCCCGAGGAGATCACGAATGTAAAATTAGAGAGATTAGAGCGCGCACGGAGGCTTTCAGACAGTCGTTCTTCCCGCGAACCATACGCGACTGGAACAGGAAAGGGAGGTAATGACAGTGGCACGTAAAGTGCCCTCCGCCACACACCGTTGGGTGGCTTGCGGAGTATAAATGTAGATGTAGATGTAGAAGTCTCTGGCCATGCACTCCGTTGGTAGGTCCATGACGTTCACTGACACTGGTCAGACTTGCGTGAAAGCACAAACAGCTCAATAGAGGGCCCACAATATTTACCGTGTATGCTTGCTTTTCAGAGATCTAAGTGCTGAAGGACGTGCGAACCATGGATCTGCTGGAACTAAAGGTACATCTAATCTAATCGAAACACAAGCACTCTCACGTACGTTGCGCGTTTCCAAACCGTGCTGCTGCCCTACAGAAGCGTAGTATAGTGATGAACGTACAGAGAGGCCGCAGTGTGCTACAGACACATAAGCCGATGCACATGACCGTGAAACGTCCCCTTAGAAAAATTATGAATGACAGTGCTGGTAAATTTCTACGTTATTTGATTTTCAAATAGCTGAGCAAAACTCAACGTAGTCAAACAGTTTTCTCTTTACTTATTCTGATCATCACTAAACTGCCACACAATATTTTTAGTGCAACGCAATCTGACTGTCAATAAACGCTACAAAAGAATGGCCCTGACTAACAATAACCTATACCTTTCATGAATCACTTACCTCACAAAAATCTTGGGTACTCGAACTACTGCAATACAGTGAGCGCCAATACTGCCAGCTAAATAAGAGATTCTAACTACTGAAGGGTCTTACTACTGATAAGCATAGTTAGCAAATGAAAGATTTTCATAGAGAAAAGACAATGTATTTAGCTTAATAGCGTTCAAAAGTCATTTTATATATATATATATATATATATATATATATATATATATATATATATATATATATATATATATATATATATATATATATAATTTTGTGACATCCAATTAAACAAATTTCCTTTTTCTGATGGACACACGTCCAGATCATCCGCTCTCGAAACTCCGCCACCTCTCTCCCCACATCCACCACTGCTGGCGGCTCACCTCCAACTGCGCAACGCTACGCGCTGTTCACATCCAACAGCCCAACACTACTCAAGCTAATATTCCAACAATAAGTCCAACCAGCCACAGACAGCACACAGCGTAGTCAGCGACTTTCATACAGAGCATTACGTGGCGTTACCAACATAAAAACCTAAACAGCCCACTTACAGCCGTACAGGATATTGCTGTATAGTTCGGTGGGGCAGGCGCAGGAGTCTCATTTCATCCCGTGTATGAGTCCGCTGTCTGCATCGTCCTTATCCTATTGTCAAATGTGTATAGTCTCAAATACTTTTGGACGGTCTAGAACACGACCATGTTTAATGAGAAAAAAAAATTATTATTATGTAAAATGAATGGATGAAAATGGGGAAGAAATGGCTTTAAATATTTTTGTTATTTACTCTTTCAGTTAGAACTTTGTTGTAGAACCCCTTTTTTACGTGTGGTAATAAAATTTCATTTAGACAGAATTAAGCACATTTAAAATTACGTGAACTTTAGCAACCCTCTCATGCTGATAAATTCAAACTAACTGATTAATAACATTTATGACTTTGAAAATTATGTAAATTAAATTTTTTACGTATTTCGGCCTTGGCACACATCTTCTAGATGCAGTGGGTTTTTAAATATTTACTGAATTCTTTCCCGGCGTTAGCTATGGAACACAAGACTGTCTCTGTTAGCATAAAATGGTTAAATATTGCCAAGCCGACCTGAACGTTTAATCATCGTTGACAAAACACACTTCACTATACGTTTAAGTTATTTGCTTTAGAAATTGAAAGAACCAACAGATTACAAACTTAAACGTTAATTATCCGCCTTTGAATGCACAAATGTAAAACCAGTAATAAATTCAGTCAGCCTCAGGATCGCTGTAAAAGAAAACTATTTCGTAATTCACTGCTAATTTTACCTGCTCCCGATTTACGGGTTTGGTTAATTTTTCAGCGGAACAATTTTTTAAATGTGCCGCCGCTGCAAATCGTTCGGTCGCGGCACAGCCCAGCAACACCAACGATAATCGCTAAAAGTACTGAAAATTCGTTAAAGAAATATTATAGATGACATGGGCAAGCTAATTTACATTAGTAATACACAATTTTGATAAATTATAATGTATTTAGACCATAACAATAATTAAAATTACACACCTTTATAATTTCTCCTCTAATGGCGGCTAAAGATAGATACAGACAAAAGAAGTCTACTCATTCATATAATGGTACGTCATAGGTTCCTCTCTCTCTCAGCTCTCGAGGGAGACGACAAAGAATGCACATTATGTAGTGCTATTTATACTATTGCTGATTATGAATATCTCTTTGTAATCTTACAACATTATTTTCCTCTGTGGCTATATTTTACATTTTTCATCGCAGATATTAACATATTTCGTAATTACATTATGAGTATAGAGATATTACAATCATAAATACATCGAGAATATTATTACAGAAAATATTACAAAAATAACCAACGTCCTTTATACAAAATTAAATAATATTTTTCGTTAAACAATTACAGTACATACGAATTGCTTTTTTGTTGGTATGAACTGTACGTAGCGTTCTCATTACCGTACACGTTTCTAACAAGCGTGCCACAGTTGTTAAGCATTTGCAAATGTGCACGCTCGAGTTCAGCAATTCTGTGTGTCATTTCACTTTATTAATAGTGTGTGTGCTGCCAGACTTTTTTGTTGACTCCTGTTGATCTCTGGCGCCCTGTGACGCGTGGTGACGTACCAGCCCTTAGCAAGGATCGAGTCTGGCTGCTCACCTGTTGCTGTAGTCTAGCCCTGGACTGGCGAGCGGTTTGCTGAAGTCTGTGCGTCGTTTACAATCCGCGACCGCTGACACTCTGGCCACAACGGTTTTCTCTGAGTACTCTATGATATTCCCGTCTCTGCCAGCAGGAAGGTGTGCGTGGTGAGTTGGCCTTTGAGAAATGTTTCGCTCGAGACGTTCAATATCTTTCCTTGTTCAGTTCAAAAATGGTTCAAATGCCTCTGAGCACTATGTGACTTAACTTCTGAGGTCATCAGTCTCCTAGAACTTAGAACTACTTAAACCTAACTAACCTAAGGACAACACACGCATCCATGCCCGAGGCAGGATTCGAACCTGCGAGCGCAGTGGTCGCGCGGTTCCAGACTGTACCGCCTAGAACCGCTCGGCCGGCCCTTGTTCAGTACCGTACGATACGACCAACTCTCTCTCTCTCTCTCTCTCTCTCTCTCTCTCTCTCTCTCTCTCTCTCTATATATATATATATATATATATATATATATATATATATATATATACAGGGTGAGTCACCTAACATTACCGCTGGATATATTTCGTAAACCACATCAAATACTGACGAATCGATTTCACAGACCGAACGTGAGGAGAGGGGCTAGTGTGATTGGTTAATACAAACCATAAAAAAAAGCACGGAAGTATGTTTTTTAACACAAACCTACGTTTTTTTAAATGGAACCCCGATAGTTTTGTTAGCACACCTGAACATATAAACAAATACGTAATCAGTGCCGTTTGTTGCATTGTAAAATGTTAATTACATCCGGAGATATTGTAACCTAAAGTTGACGCTTGAGTACCACTCTTCCGCTGTTCGATCGTGTGTATCGGAGAGCACCGAATTACGTAGGGATGGAAAGGGAACGGTGATGGACCTTAGGTACAGAAGAGACTGGAACAGCACATTACGTCCACATGCTAACACCTTTTTATTGGTCTTTTTCACTGACGCACATGTACATTACCATGAGGGGTAAGGTACACGTTCGACGGGCGCTTCATAGGACGTGGAGGACGCATAAATTGTCCAGCCCGCTCTCCTGATCTTACACCTCTGGACTTCTTTCTGTGGGGTACGTTAAAGGAGAATGTGTACCGTGATGTGCCTACAACCCCAGAGAATATGAAACAACGTATTGTGGCAGCCTGCGGCGACATTACACCAGATGTACTGCGGCGTGTACGACATTCATTACGCCAGAGATTGCAATTGTGTGCAGCAAATGATGGCCACCACATTGAACATCTATTGGCCTGACATGTCGGGACACACTCTATTCCACCCTGTAATTGAAAACGGAAACCACGTGTGTACGTGTACCTCACCCCTCGTGAAAAAGACCAATAAAAAGGTGTTAGCATGTGGACGTAATGTGCTGTTCCAGTCTCTTCTGTACCTAAGGTCCATCACCGTTCCCTTTGGATCCCTACGTAATTCGGTGCTCTCCGAAACACACGATCTAACAACGGAGGAGTTGCACTCGAGCGTCAACTTTAGGTTACAATATCTCCGGATGTGATTAACATTTTACAATGCAACAAACGGCACTGATTACGTATTTGTTTATATGTTCAGATGTGCTAACAAAACTAACGGGGTTCCATTTAAAAACACGTAGGTTTGTGTTAAAAAACATACCTCCGTGCATTTTTTTTATGGTTTCTATTAACCAATTACACTAGCCCCTCTCCTCACATTCGGTCTGTGGAATCGATTCATCAGTATTTGATGTGGTTTACGAAATATATCCAGCGGTAACGTTAGGTGACTCACCCTGTATATATATATAAACAGAAAAAGAATTATGAACCTGTACACAGAACTGAGTTTAAAAAATTATGAAGTTAAACAGATCTTTAAACTGGAATAAAGGAAGTAGGAACACATATATGTAGCGTTTTGTTTTGCTGATGAAGTTTTACTGTTTGTCTCCACTACAGGTAAACTTCAACAGTGAGCGGAAGAGATTTTCTAACCATGCATGAAAATCTATTATAATAACACTAAAATAATGCTCAGTCAAGTAAACTATGTAGCCATAATACAAGTTGATGAGTTCCTGAACTTAAGGCACGTGAAGATAACAACTGGACAGCAAAAAGAAAGAAAGACAAGACTAAAATTGGACTGCAGTCATTCTGGCAAACTAAATAGGCTTAAGAAAAGTTTCCCATGTGTCTGAGTAAGACAATTAACAAAGTGTGTTGTCAGTTGTGATGATGACGACATTTGGTTTGTGGGGCGCCCAACTGCACGGTCATCAGCTTCCGTTTTTTCCACACTCCTATTTTTTTTCGCAGTCCAATCTAGCTACTATCACGATTGATGATGAAGTGATGAAGACAACACAAACACCCAGTCCCCGGGTAGAGAAAGTCCCCAAACCGGCCGGAAATCGAACCCGGAACCCCGTGATCCACAGGTAACAACACTAGCCATTAGACCTCGAGCTGCGCACTTACCAGCTGTGATCTAAGGCAGTGAGGCATGCGTTGTTAATACGAGAACCATTCAGATCTGAGCAACGTTCACCAAACACTGCAGAGGTTGCTCTATGACGGAACAACTGTTACGCATTTGCTCAGTAAACCGTCGCTTCTTCTTGTGCTGATGTGCAGAATTGGCAGTCTAGACAGATAACGTCACTGTTTGTGCTCTACTGCAAGTAGAGATATACTGTTAGTGGCCAAACACTATTTTTACTGTAGCGAGGGGCAGGTCATAGTCGGCAAGCGACTCCTTGTACTAATTTACATGGAGTGGAATTCTGGCAGCAATCAAGCTTGAACAGCCGTTAATTACGCAATGCCGATACCAATATAAACTTCTTACAACGATTATCACCTATAATTTAAGTAGCAGACTGTACATCACCTCCTACACAGCGACATAATGTGCAAATACGCACTACACTCGACGAAATCATAAATGTATGTAAATTCCCTGACAATTTGTCTAAGGTTGCTCCGTTCCAGTTCAAGATGATTTTACTTATTAAGTTTTAAAGCCATACAAACAATTATTTACGCACACGCATCTCAAATGACAATGATAAGAGATACCAACATTCTTGCACACTTTGATTGTACGTTTAAAACCGCGGATTTGCCGTAGATCCTAATGTTTCTAATGGCACTTGCTAAATGTTTCCAAAGAGGTATACGGAAGACAAAACAAGAAGCGATGCGCCGCAGCAGAGATGTTGTTATATGAGAGATAAGTGACCGTCATTTTTTAATTTTTTTTAAGTCAGCAGAAAGAGAGGAGTCTGTGGTGTGTCTTGATGAAGAGAGGGCAGGAACATCTTTATCGCTCTTCCTGTTGTAACAGCTTTCTCAGTCGGATTGTATTTTCTGTTAATTCAAAAGTGAAGTGAAACAGTGTTTGTTTCTTTATTTGTCAAACTGTTCATCTCACGGCATCGAAACAGGAGTTTCTTTCATTAGGCGACACCGTCAACAATTAGCAACTACTAGGGCGCTGTATTCGAGGCGACCATCGCAGCCGAGAAAAGAGGTAAAGTTTCCCACTGACAAGAAAATGTAACTAAGAACATTTACTATTAAATTTCCTAGGAAGCATTTCATTAACTTCCATTTATGACTTCACAGTTAAACGTCATAAAACATTTCCCATTCAAAATCTCTAATTAATTATCCAGCCAGAAAGTAGTAAAAAATGGAATAGAATACATATTACATTTCAAGCGAACACACCAATGTATTCGCTACTATTACGACTTTACGCACGTATGTATACCCTTATAATAGCCACTAATTATACTGAAGTCTTTGGGAATAGTGAATAAGGCTATGCGGAGTAGACTGTCGGTGTTAACACAGGATGAAACTCATAGCAAATATTTGCGGTTATCTAATAAATTTATGCAACTCAATAAATTTCCTTATCATAAGTTATCTTTTTAATAAATAAACCTTCTCTTCTTAAATAATGACAGCCGGCCGCCGTGGCCGAGCGGTTCTAGGCGCTTCAGTACGGAACCTCGCTGCTGCTACGGTCGCAGGTTCGAATCCTGCCTCGGTTATGGATGTGTGTGGTGTCCTTAGGTTAGTTAGGTTTAAGTAGTTCTATGTTCTAGGGAACTGACGACCTCAGAAGTTAAGTCCCATAGTGCTTAGAGCCATATGAACAATTTTTTATTAAATAATAACAGTTAGAAAGCACGTCTACGTGCGGTTTTGATTCACTCGTATCATTGTTGCCTGCATTAAAAAAATTAGCGTACTTTATATAACTGATTGCAACGCCAGCAGTCACCTTCCACCTACGATGCTTTCTTTGTATTTATCATGACCCGTGCGCGGTAGCCGCACGGTCTAGGGCGTGCTGTCACGGTTCGCGTGGATATCCCCGTCGGAGGTTCGAGTCCTCCCTCGGGCATGGGTGTGTGTGTTGTCCTTGGCGTAAGTTAGTTTAAGTTAGATTAAGTAGTGTGTAGGCCTAGGGACCGATTACCTCAGCAGTTTGGTCCCATAAGATCTTACCACAAATTTCCAAATTTATCATGAATATCATGTAAGTAACAATTACTTGCGATACAGGTTTATTGAATAAACTTTTCATAAATTATATATGTCGACAAAATTTCAGATCCAGAGAAGTAACTAGCTACTCAGTCAGCGACATAATATTCTCTCGCTGCAAATTGTTTCTGTTTCGTTTATAAAATTAATATCTTTCCTATACGCCTATTTGTCTATACTTTAAATGACTATTTTGAGATTATTCTCTTTGTATCTCCTGTCATTAAGATAAACGAACAGCTTTGAAAATTTCGTGACTTACGTTAGAAAATTATTTTCTGATGATATTATTTCAGACTTGATGTTAAAGTACTACATCCGTGAACTTCAGATACTTCGCACAATTAAATATGAGCATCATAGAACATCTCCGCCTGCTAATATTCAGTGCTATTTTCTTTAATTAATATCATTATTTCAGTTCAAATAATTCTCTTGCTTTCTTTAGGGAGAAAAAATCTTTTACTATTCTTTTCTGTTATCGGGATAATTTCAATTCTTGCTTGGAATTAAGAGTCGGAACTGCTTTATGTCAGCTTAAACCATCTTTGCTTTATTTGACTTTCGTTTAGAGAAGAAGTCGATGGTAGTGAATGAATGGCAACAAGTTCTAAACCACGATAAAGCGATTCGACATTCAAAAATTAAACTATAAGCTCAAGTGTTGACTGGTCGTGATCTACTATCTTCTCCTACTTTAAAAGTTCACTCGTCACTCAACAAGGAAATGTAAGTAATGGCAAAGCCTTGACGTGCATAGGTAAGCCTAAATGGTTCCAACTAATTATTACTCGACTTCTGAGGTATGATCGTAGCAATGAGTAGGCGAAATTAACACTGTACGACCTGTCAATTACCACGTTCTAAAATTCGTCCGTGCGAGTGAAAGACCAGTCGTGGATATTTGAGTTCCTGTTACCTTTTTACAATAATAATGCACCACGCTACTTACTCAGTGCATGCGTAATTGTATATCTCTCCAAGTCGAAACTCGATCTTGCCAGAGTTTACCAAATTCTTATACTAAAGAATAATTGCAGCACTCAACCTTAAATGAGTTTGCGGAACTGGAAAAGTAATACGAATTTACTGAACCATTCAGTTCGGCACTTCATCTCTATTTACAATCACGACTCGCCAACCGGAGCCTGATCTCAGTACTGTCTGCACCGCAGAGCTCGTGCTTCCAAGGAAATATTTTTGTCCACATCTCATTATCAAGTTATTATCTCCCTCATTACCTGAACCATTCACGACGTTAGCCATTTACTGAAATTTGACAAGCGGAAACTTGCAATATCTACTCTACATTAAATAAACCTCATTAACTCCACACTGCAAATGCTACCATTCCGCTGCGGTTAGGTAGCAATGGCTGTTTACAAGTCCTATACTGATGATACCCAATTCAGCCAGACTCTTCTACGTTGACTCTCCCCAAGAAAAGTTCAACCACGAGCGACTTAATCCCATGTTAAACCATTTAGAAACCATTTAACAAACAAATGTAGAGCTATACCACTACTTTTAACAATTGATACAATTTTCAGGGGGCCTTCAACTCTTCTCGTCCTGGCCGGATGCTGTCAAAGTAGTCTTTGCTACCCGAACTGCTCATGGTGTCTGCGCACTGTAGAAAGCATCCTTGCCGCTCAAATCTGAATTTTGGCCGCACATCAGCATTGGTACACCATAACCATATGATTAGAAAAGACACATTTAAACTACATAAAATAATAACATGAATCACACGTTTAATATGTCTTATTTACAACCCCGTAACTGAGCCAATGTGTTAAGACGAAGCATACTACCGACGCCGCTTCAAATAATACAATTTCCTTTTGACCCATCACAAAATGCATGATGGCAATTAGAAGACTAGTAAAACGGATGAATGAGTCGGAGAACAGGTTAGCGTGGGAACTGTAAATATGACTGTAATTAAAACTGAAACGGAGATGAGTGGGAGACGTAGCCAGCTGAACGAAACAGTGACCCCAGGGGGCGCTCAACCTCTGACATGAACAGTTCACTTGAGAGTATGTGCACGTAAAAGTAGTTTCAGTGTTTTAACTGACATTTCCTGTACTGAAGATGCCCACACAGTGGCCACGAAATAAACATCATTTGCGACAGACTGCTGTACCTTTCACTGCTTACAACGGATTTCCTTCTTCTCTGCAATCCGAGCTTGTTCTCCATCTCTCCGCCTCACACATGATCAGTAAATTAGTTCTTTTTATAATGTGTCAGTGTCTGACGTCTTTAATTTTACTGCTACTTGACCTACCATTTTTCAAAAGAAATTGAGATGTTTTCAAGAAGAATTAAGGGCTTAAGTGAGTCTTAGGATGACATCTTGTTAAAAAACTCAAATGTTTGACAATAATGTGCTTCCTTCTCATTTATTTTTTTAGATTTTTTACTTCATTTTGCTCCCCGTCTCACACATGATCAGTAAATTAGTTCTTTTTATAATGGGTCAGTGTCTGACGTCTTTAATTTTACTGCTACTTGACCTACCATTTTTCAAATGAAACTGAGATATTTTCAAGAAGAATTAAGGGCTTACGTGAGTCTTAGGATGACATCTTGTTAAAAAATTCAAATTTTTGACAATAATATGCTGCGCCCATTAAAACATCGATAAAATACTAATTACAGCACAATTAATAATCCAAATGTATAGAAATTTTACGAGTGTACTTTCAAAATGAGCTCTTGCAACTTACGAAACAAATTATCGACTACAGTAAAAAAAACTTATAGGGGTGGTACTTCGCAGTATTGCATCACAACCGCCATATATTGCGGAAATGTATCCACTGGTGAAGTAGAAGATTATTCTAACTTACTTGCATTCGTTTATTTGGAGAACGACTTCAATAATTTATCCATATTGGTGGTAGTGATATCTAAAAGTACAGGGGTTGGACGATAGACCGCGAGAAATGCTTACTTAATACGCTGTTATATTTGATAATGAACTAAAAAAAAAAAAATGGCTCTGAGCACTATGGGACTTAACTTCTGAGGTCATCACTCCCCTAGAACTTAGAACTACTTAAACCTAACTAACCTAAGGACATCACACACATTCATGCCCAAGGCAGGATTCGAACCTGGACCGTAGCGGTCGCACGGTTCCAGACTGAAGCGCCTAGAACCTCTCGGCCACACCGGCCGGCTCACGAACTGCACCTGGGCAATGCCCTCAGTACGCTGAAGGTGTCAGTCGTGGCCAGAAAGTGTTCTGTGTAGTTGTGGGTGCATGACGTCGTAGCTAAGGGGATTTCAAAGAGGCCAAACTCTTGGAGAGCGTATGGTGAGTGCTTCCGTAAGCAAGGTAGAAGGAATGTCTGGTGTTTCAAGAGGAACGTATCGAAGATTTATGTAGGGAAAACAAGATATCTCGTCCGTTGAACCATAAAACGGACGAAAGTGTGTGTGTCGGTTGATCGTGGCGGACGGTCATTTAAGAGGACGGCAGCTGCTAAAGTGAATGCAGAACTGAACGTCTTTCTCGCGAACTGTGTCAGCACCAAAACAACGCAAAGGGAACTTAGTACGCAGGGAACGGCGGGCGATTTGACACCCGAAAACTACTCATCAGTGAAGCAAATACCCGTAATAGGAAAACACGATGCTGAAGCTGTAAAACTTGGAGTATGGAGCAGTGGAAGATTGTAGAATGTCGTTTGGCCCAATGAGTATTTCACACTCTTTCCGACATGTAAGGGTTTTGAGGAATATTTGGGCAGCCCTGTCGTAGTATTCCATGTGCCCCATGGTTGCGTTACCGCCAAGGAATATGTGACCATTTTGGCTGATGAGGTCCATCCCATGGTACAAGGCTTGTTCCTCAATGATGATGCTGTGCTCTAAGACGAGAGGGCTGCTGTTCATACATCTCGCATCGTCCAGGACTGGGTTTGTGAACACGAGAATGAACTGTGCCATCTTCCCTGGCTACCACTCTCACCCGATCGCAACATTATTGAGTCTTTACATTTCGCTCTTTACTTATTCTGATCAACACTAAACTGACACACAATATTTTTAGCACAACGCAATCTGACTTTCGATAATCTCTACAAAAGAATGGCCCTGACTAACGATAACCTATACCTTTCATGAATCACTTACCTCACAAAAATCTTCCTTACTCGAACTACTGCAATACAGCGAGCGCCAATACCGCCAGCTAAATAAAAGATTCTAAATACTGAAGGCACTAACTACTGATAGGCATAGTTAGCAAATGAAAGATTTTGATAGAGAACAAATCTTCCTTACTCGAACTACTGCAATACAGCGAGCGCCAATACCGCCAGCTAAATAAAAGATTCTAAATACTGAAGGCACTAACTACTGATAGGCATAGTTAGCAAATGAAAGATTTTGATAGAGAACAAACAATGTATTTACCTTAACAGTGTTCAAAAGTCGTAATATATATATCAGTTCATGACATCCAGTCTTACAAATTTACTGTCTCTGATGGACACACGTCCAGATCATCCGCTCTCAAAACTTCGCCATCTCACTCCCCACATCCACCACTGCTGGCGGTTCACCTCCAACTGCGCAACGCTACGCGCTGTTCACATCCAACTACCCAACACTACAATATCGAATATTACAACAATGCTAACCAGCCACAGACTGCACACAGCACAGCCAGTGATTTTCATATACAGCGCTACGTGGCGTTACCAATATAAAAACCTAAACAGCCTACTTACAAAGCCGCTAAGCTCCCCACAAAAAAATTTACAAATTGTTTTGGCCACTGGCCAATACACATTTGTTAAAAATTCTTTTAATGTTAACGCTAACAAATATATGAAATGCACACGCTTATCGATACAATGTTGGTCAAAAGCTAAAATTTTCTCACTGCCCATAAAGACAGTCTTGATCCTTCATCACAGTATTAATTACAATTTTATGCACAAAGTCTGAGCAGTAAAAGAAGATGCACATGGAAGTAGTGGATTTCCATGCAGTCTTGAAGAAGTAGTGTTGTCCCTCTAACGGAAAGATAATGCCGACACTTGACGTGGAGACAGGTAATGTGCCACAACAGAGCAAACCCACAGCAGAGTCAGTCGAAGTTAAAGAATATTGGCAGGTAGGTCATCACAGAGCAGACCTACTGTAGTCCTGGCAGAGAGTATGGTATTGGTGGGCCATCAAAGGTACAGACCCACTGCAGTCCTTGTAGAGACGGCCAGCAGCCATCTGTTGCGACTGTGCGGGTGCACAATCACCATCGAAGAGTCTTGCGGACAATATAGCAAGTCCCGTTAACAATCATCATCATCAGTTATCTGCTATATTAGCAGGTCCTTTGCCTCTCCATTTTCTGCGATCCATTGCTTCCTTCTTAAGGCTGCTGTATGTTGTACCGTCCAACATGTCATCCAGTATCTGGAATCTCTTCCTTCCTCGCTTCGTTTTCCCTTCTACATAACCTTCTAAAACTGTTTTTATCAGTCCGTCATTTTTTCTTAATATATGCCCAATCCAATTTCTTTTTCTTCTCTTTATTACATCTAGTAACTGTCTTTTCTCTCCCACTCTTCTCAGTACCTCTTCATTTTTTACTTTGTCCATCCAACTTATTCTTTCCATCTTCTGCCATGTCCAGATCTCAAAAGCCTCCAGCCTTTCTCTGTCTTTTTTCCTCATAGTCCATGTTTCAGCGCCATATAGAAGAACACTCCATACAAGACATTTTATGAGTCTCTTTCTGAGTTCTCTGTCCAGACCGCTGCAGAAGATTCTCCTTTTCTTATAAAACGCCTGTTTTGCCATTGCTAACCTTGTTTTAATTTCTGTGGTGCACTTCCAGTCGGTGTCTATCCTGCTTCCAAGATACTTAAAATTTTGCACCTGTTCTAGTGTTTCTCCATTCAGCACAATTTTTATTTCCTTATTTCCTCCTATTGCCAATACTTTTGTTTTATTTGTGTTAATTTTCATTCCATATTTTTTCCGTTAGTTGCAATGGTGTCCACCAAATCCTGTAATTCTTGTTCCCCTGTGGCTAGAAGGACCACGTCATCAGCAAATCTCGAGCACCCTACTCTTCTTCCTCCAATTTCTACTCCTTTCTCATCTAATGAGCATTGGTCAATCACATTTTCCAAGTACAGGTTGAAAAGAGTAGGTGATAAACAGCATCCTTGTCTTACTCCTTTCCCTAGTCTGATCCAGTTTGTACTTTCTCCTCTCACTTTAAAAGAAACTTTTTGATTATGGTATAATGAGTTTATAAGTCTTCTGGTTTTCCAGTCCACTCTCTTTTCCCTCATAATAGTCGCCAGCCTGTCTCAAACCACATTGTCAAATGCCTTTTCTAAATCGATGAAGCACATATATAGGTCTCTTCCGTTACCAATACAAAAACCTAAACAGCCTACTTACACACTGAGCAGACGTATGACTGGCGACAGGAGTGAAGATGATGATCGAGTCAGAAGCTGCAGCTCTTTCTTGCCTTCCTCTGTCTAGCTACGGTTTCCTTGCACCACTTGTGACAAATTCTTGCTTTCTTCGTATTCAAGACGGCCGATATCCTGCCTCATCTTTCTCGTATCCGATTTTTTTGCTCCTTCTCTAATGAGCTCTCCGCCGACAACACGCTAAACCCTAATTTTCCCTCCTCGTCGTTTAGCTTCTTTTATTTTTAGCTTTACGTATTTCTTGCGTAGCCTTTTGTCGGAAACGGACCCGAGGTGTATAAGTTCCTCGCAAAGGTTTCCTCGGCATCTTAACCGTCGCCGTTCGACCCCACAACCAGAGGTGCGCCGTCTTCCCCTGACACGTCTGCGGGTGCTTCCCCAGCGGACAGGATGAGAGGGCTGCGTTTTATATCGGACGCCCACGTAGCGCTAGCGGGATAACGCGGGCCACCGCCGCCGGGGATGAAGCGGCGGGCGCACACCGAGGTACACGGCCAGCCATTAGCCGACTGCCTGCCCGCTAGTTGTCGGTAAGTAGCCATCAGGAGCGCGCGCACACACGCGCCGCCCCCTATCTCCTCTCTGCTCATCTCGTCGCTGCCTCCCCGGCCTTTTTTCCCGTCGTCGCTGCTGCTATCATTACCGAGTGCCGACTTTACGCTCGCAAATAACCGGTTTAAATAACGGCGGAGCGATACCGGCTATGCTAATGCCTGCGGAACAATGCGGACTCGCCATTACGGCTCGTAAAGCGCTCGCTGGCTGCTTAGGCCGCTCTACACACTAGCGGCTCATCAGCCGGGTCCTGTGTACACTGGCCGCGCACGTTTAAAAGACAACAGCCTCTCAACTCCGCGCCACGGTACGCGTCTCTCAACGGCGGCGTCGCATGTGGATCGTCTTAAATGGTTTCTTTGTTTTGTACCGCATGTTAAAAAACAGAAGTGTCTCACATTCTTACTGGAGGTAGTACTGCTCAATATTAGAAAAAGAAGTCCTGTAGACAGAAGTGCGGAAGCAAGTACTCTTTGAGATACAGCCCAGTCTACGTCGAATAAGAAGGGCCGCGTCGACAGTTTAAAATCTTTATTCAGAGGCAAGGCCGGTTTCGCAACCTTTATTTGTATCCAGAATCAGATTTTCACTCTGCAGCGGAGTGTGCGCTGATATGAAACTTCCTGGCAGATTAAAACTGTGTGCCGGACCGAGACTAGAACTCGGGAGTTTTCCCTTCCGCGGGCAAGTGCTTTACCAACTGAGCTACCCAAGCACGACTCACGCCCCGTCCTCACAGCCATACTTCTGCCACTACCTCGTTTCCTATCTCCAAACTTTACAGAAGCTCTCCTGCGAAAGTTTGGAATGTAGGAGACGAGGTACTGGCAGAAGTAAAGCTGTGAGGACGGGGCGTGAGTCGTGCTTGGGTAGCTCAGTTGGTAGAGCACTTGTCCGTGAAAGGCAAAGGTCCCGAGTTCGAGTCTCGGTCCGGCACACAGTTTTAATCTGCCAGAAAGTTTCATATCAGCGCACACTCCACTGCAGAGTGAAAATATCATTCTGGAAACACCCCCTAGGCTGTGATTAAGCCACGTCTCTGCAATATCCTTTCTTTCAGGAGTGCTAATCTTGGTTCGCGGGAGAGCTTCTGTAAAGTTTGGAAGGTAGGAGACGAGGTACTGGCAGAAGTAAAGCTGTGAAGACGGGGCGTGAGTCGTGCTTGGGTAGCTCAGTTGGTAGAGCACTTGCCCACGGAAGGCAAAGGTCCCCAGTTTGAGTCTCGGTCCGCACACTTTTAATCTGCCAGGAACTTTTATATTTGTATCGTCAGGTTTTTATCTGTACACAAAGATATAAACCATTTTATCAGAATTTTGGCAATAGTAAGTAGGTTTGTGTCTACTTACAGCAGATCCTCAAAAGCCATCTGTTTAACAGCCGGTAAACGCACTTTCAATTGCCGTTCCTAATTCCATTGTGCATGCGCGGCTTTCCACGTATGTCACGCAGCAGCTTACGGTTTGTTCAACACTGGCAACAACAACGCTTCCTCGCCAGGTCGTCTACATTAGAGGTTCAAAAATGGTTCAAATGGCTCTGAGCACTATGCGACTTAACTTCTGAGGTCATTAGTCTCCTAGAACTTAGAACTAATTAAACCTAACTAACCTAAGGACATCACACACATCCATGCCCGAGGCAGGATTCGAACCAGCGACCGTAGCGGTCGCTCGGCTCCAGACTGTAGCGCCTAGAACCGCACGGCCACTCCGGCCGGCACATTAGAGGTAAAATGTGACGTTATTTTAACAGCTGTTTCTCCCATCACCGTTTCAAACGCGGCTCTTTCACAGAATATCTTTAAAAATTATTAATTTAATATCCTCTACGTTCCTGATCTTGACGTTTTTACTGGGCCCTTTTTCTAGGCTTCGGAATGGCCTCAGCTCCAGTTTTGTATTTATGGACGTTCGCCCATTTGCGAGACAGAAATTTTAAATATCGTGATGAGAATGTTGGGGAATATACTTTTACCGTCTTTTAAACAAACCGCTTTTACGGATTGACTGTAATAAGACACAAAAATAATCTCTTTTATTTTCCATTACCTGCTTCTGACAAACTGTCTTGTACGTTTGTGTGCAGATAAACACCCGATGATGCAAATTTATTTTGCGAAAGCAGTCATATCTTTCAATAAATATTGTAAACAGTCGCAGCGGTCCTTCTTATTCAGTATGGAATATTTCGACTTTGGGTGCCCTACATACAAAGTTTTATGTTCGTAGGCGACTCTGCCGAACAGTAGCCAGTTGTCTCAACAATGCAAGTGGTGCGTAATGTGGTCATCACTCATTCTTACCCATCCTTCCCAAAGAACCACAGATCCTTATGTATACACCTGACTTTACACGAATTTGATCATAGGAATTGAACTCAATCTCCTGTCACGTGTGTGCGTTGTCGATGGCTGTGAAATACAGAAATACCTTCAAATATTTCCAGAAATCTAAGAAATTGCCAGGCTACTTCCTGGACCAAATTATTGAATGTTTGTGTCAGGAGCTTCAAAATTCGTACAATCTGATTATGGATTCAGGATCCCGCGATAATGAACAATACAACGGAGTCTAATTTTTTGATAGCGGTTTTATTTCACTTCCTTTGATTTACACTTGCGATTTATCCCGTTAGTAAAAACTCCGAGAGGACGATACATAGTAATTATTCTTGAATTACCGAGGAACGAGATATGATTTTACTCTGCGATCATTTTTAAATTGTTAATTTACTCAAAATGACGGCAGTGGTTAAAAATTCTGAAAGTTTTGAAACGGTTCCTTTTTCTTCGACATTGATTTGCAGGAACTCACTGAAGACCGTTTTCCCGAGTGTTAGTGAGCCAGAATGTGAAGCTTCTATAGGCATAAGACGCGGTCAGTTCCCGAAGTCACACCAGGCAGCCTTTTGCCCTTCCCACACCACGTAAGTTGACAATGGCCGTCAATTCGGGGTCGGAAGCTCAACGGAGGGTAACACCTCCAGAGTCACAAAAGGTCGGACTGCCTCATCGCGCCAGCTCCCTTCACTTTCAGATTTGACGGCGACCGACAGGCGAGGCTTCATCTGCAAGCGCATTTCCTCATAGGCACTTGCCGCCTTGTGGCAGAACTTGGAAAAGCCGCCTGCACACGCACACACACACACACACACACACACACACACACACACACACACACAGAGATACGTTCGCACGTTAAGCGTGAACGTATCACGCTACGACCATAGCCTTGTGAGAAATTTCCACCAAGACCTCCCCCTTTTCACCTGGATCGGTACCTTATGGTTCATTATTCTCCCTCCGGCTTCACGAATACCCTCCAACATTCTCCACCCAGTCCAACACCGCCCTTTGTCTAGCTCAAATAAATTTCCACCGAGTTTAGCAGTTTCTGTGCACTTCACCTAAGTTCTATGTTGATGTAATCTTCTTCAGTAATGCTGGGTGCTATTCTTGGGTGAATATTGTGAACCTGTAATCCCTTAAGAAATCCATTTGTTTCTGTTAAGTCTGCAATTGGTTTTTGTTTGACCTTCCTCAGTCGCTATACTAATCAAGCACACCTAGAAAGTCGGAACCTTTCGGAAACCCGACAGCCTGTCGATCTTTACCACCTGTATTATAAACAGGGGCAAGTCACTTTCATCAGCCACCTGGGTTGAGAGCACTGTTAATAGACAGCTAGGGAATAGTTATGTCTGACAATAGCGTCGAAGTAGAGAGACGAAAGAGAATCAATAACAAATGGTAGATGAACTTCAACAGGAAGGCAGTCTAGAGCACTCACTGCTGACCATTCTCCACACAAGTAAAATTCCCCACATCTCGACAAGACTATTGATCGTCCTCCACACAGGTAAAACGCCCCACGTCTCAACAAATGTTTCCGGACGTATGTTTAAAGGACATTTTTCTACTTTTGATCAGATCCTTACTATCTCCTACGAATGTGGGCATTGTGGGACACTTTTAAAACACGCTATGTGGGTTTATTTACCTCGTAGTTAGCATATTTTTCAGAGATCACAACCCGAGTGCTGCTACTAATACTGTAAAGTATCGTTTGTTAATTTTTATACGCGCAGTATAGAGCTGACTAACACATTTAGTCATCAGCTAGCTGACATTCGCTTCCGTGCAAATGCCTCATCCATTCTCCATGCATTACGAGTGTCAGCTCTAAGCATCCAGGTCACTACTGCATGTCTTCTCATGTTATTTACACAGTTAATGAAGCCAGATCCTTAGACAGTAGAGGGGTTAAGAACTGAGAAAGAGGTCTCGTGGTGGGCAACACGCTAAGTCATGAGAAGCCATTGAAGGTCAAGGACGTAATTCGAGACCATATAGGCAATGGCTTCCTATTCCTTCCATTTATCCTCTGAAAGATGTATGAAGTACAAAGCATCATAGTAACCAATAAGGCGACGAGAAGTTTGTGACATCAAGTCATGTCAGCGACAGGCCGTTTCAAAGGGGAAATCAAGACAAAACTTGGAGCGCCTAGATTCAGAGTGAGTGGCTGGGAAGAGGGCAGTAGGCAGTTACGGAGTTAAAGATGAGAAGCATTCGTGGGCGGACGCAGCTGGAGTTATAGGCTGGAGTCACTGGACGGAATTTAGTTAGCTGCAGGGCTCTGCTGGTCTTGGGGTTTCATTAAGCAGACACAGTGTTAAACAGTTACTGCCTCTGCGTAAGGACTAGTGTGAAGGCACCTCAACTAGGGAAGACATTTCTATAATTGGCATTTGCAGTAAAAGAAATTAATTCTACCTTCTGAGTTTCTTCTTCTCCTCGTCATCCTCTACCGGGTGATCAAAAAGTCAGTATAACTTTGAAAACTGAATAAATCACGGAATAATGTAGATAGAGAGGTACAAATTGACACACATGCTTGGAATGACAAGGGGTTTTATTAGAAAAAAAAAAAGTTCAAAAAATGTCCGACAGATGGCGCTTCATCTGATCAGAATAGCAATAAATGGCATAACAAAGTAAGACAAAGCAAAGATGATGTTCTTTACAGGAAATGCTCAATATGTCCACCATCATTCCTCAACAACAACTGAAGTCGAGGAATAATGTTGTGAACAGCACTGTAAAGCATGTCCGGAGTTATGGTGAGGCATTGGCGTCGGATGTTGTCTTTCAGCATCCCTAGAGACGTCGGTCGATCACGATACACTTGCGACTTCAGGTAACCCCAAAGCCAATAATCGCACGGACTGAGGTCTGGGGACGTGGGAGGCCAAGCATGACGGAAGTGGCGGCTGAGCACACGATCATCACCAAACGACGCTCGCAAGAGATCTTTCACGCGTCTAGCAATAGTTTTTTTTGTTCTAATAAAACCCCATGTCATTCTAAGCATGTGTGTCAATTTTTACCTCGCTATCTACATTATTCCGTGATTTATTAAGTTTTCAAATTTATACTGATTTTTTGATCACCCGGTACATATCCATCTCAGGGAAATTTACGCCAGATCATCAAGTCTCCCACTCAATTCGGTCAACCGAAGGCATTCCCTTTAGCACAAACCCCTGTCGCTCAATCTCTTGCAAAACCCACGCTCGGGACGTGACACTTTGTTGATATATCTATCATCCATTACCCAGATATACAGCGTAATCCAGCTGCCCCTACCGATGTCATGTTACACAGCCGCACAAGACAGAAAAATGTTGTTGGGTGTTTCACTCAAGAAATGTGAAGGACATTGCCAAATGTTGCAGAATAACTGCTACAGTACTTGAATACATCTTAGACCTATTGTACAAATTTTGTTTATGAAACTCCTTAGCACGTTAACGTAGTGAGTCATATATTTATCTTTTCATTGCTTTATGTACCGGAAAGTTGTTATTTACACACTTTCCATTTTGATATCTCCAGTCGATTTCGAGGCCGCGCCGGGTAGCCGCGCGGTCTGGGGCGCCTTGCCGTGGTTCGCGTGGCTTCCCCCGTCGGAGCTTCGAGTCCTCAGTCGGGCATGGGTGTGTGTGTTGTCCTTAGCGTAAGTTAGTTTAAGTTATATTAAGTAGTGTGTAAGCCTAGGGACCGATGACCTCAGCAGTTTGGTCCCATAGGAACTTACCACAAATTTCCAGTCAATTTCGTTGTTTCTGAAAGTGAAGCGCACGGTATAGGGCAACCTTTCTGAACTATTTACGAAAGATTAAGTACCATAAACGGAATAAACTTACAGAGATATCGAAAACATTTATGACTACAATGTTAATTACACAAAGGAAGATTAGAAACACTTGGGTAAGTGTGGCAGAAGTATGGTATATCTTGGTCCAAAAATACCGTGTAACTCACGGCAAGTCCTCACTTGTATTTTTTGCAGTATGATTCCCTTTGCTAACAATCGCCTAAAACTCTGACAAGGAGTTTACATCGGTTAAGGGGGGTAGGACGTCAAACGGGCCGACATGGAACAGGACAGGCACCACAGGACATTTAAATTACCACTGTCTTTACTTTTACAAATAAATTCATAAAACTTTGTCAGAATGACCAGGAACGATTCAGCATTCACAATAATAGCAGTGGAAGTTCAAAAACATAACAAAATAAATTTTTTTCACATCTGAAATTTCACCATTTTTTCGCTTACTATTAGCTGCATTTGTTGCTATAGGTACACTTTTCTTAATGAGTAAGAGAGATTGTTCGATGAATTTTGCACAGCATACAAACCATACTTAGATGTGCACGAAACTCTAGAATTTTCCAAGTCTATTAAAAACGGTGGTAAAAATTGAGTTAATTATCTATAAAATTTGAGTTTTTTCTAAACATGAAGTTTAAAATGTAACAGCTCATTCATATTTTCATAAATTAAATAAATTCTAGAGTTTCATACAGCTGTAAGTATGGTTTGTATCCTGTGATAAATTCATTGAAGAATATCTCTTACTCAGGAAGAAAAGTGTACCTATAGCAACAAATGCAGCCAATAGTAAGTGAAAATATGATGAAATGTCACATGTAAAAAAAAAGTTTTTTCTTATGTTTTTTAACTTCCAATGCTATGAGTGTGAATCCTGAATCCTTCCTGGTCATACTGACAAAGTTTCATGAATTTATTTGTAAAAGTATGGACAGTGGAAATTAAAATGTCCTGTGATGCCTCTCCTGCTGAAAGTCGGCCAGTTTGACGTCCTACCCCCCTTCTTTGCTTATCACCAATCTGGATACCGTTCCTGATACAGATGTAGTGGGGGTTGCATAAAACGATATTGGTAGGGGCAGCTGAATCACCGTGTGTGTCTTACCCACCTTTACTCCATTTTCATTAGAGACATTAATGTGTCTTCTGCTCCAATTTGTTCCTCCACGAATTCATTTACTTTCCTGTGACTCCTAAATGTAGTGGCAACCAGAACTCTATTGACAAAACTTGAGAGGTTGTTCGGGGACATTCTCTGAGTATTCTGATATAAGGGACCTGTTTCTTATTTAAATAAATGATATGCCTTCTAGTATTACAGGTGATTCAAAAATATTTCTGTTTCCTGATGACACCAGTGAAGGATCTTGTGTGTAATACTGAAACAGTATCAAATAATGTAGTTCATGAAATAAGTTCGTGGCTTGTGGAAAATAATTTGATGCTAAATCACAGTAAGACTCAGTTTTTACAGTTTCAATACTACAAGAACCGGTATTTTTATCAGACAGAATGGGCATTTTATGAGCGGCGCGGAACAGTTCAAGTTCCTAGGCGTTCGGATAGATAGTAAGCTGCTGTGGAAAGCCCGTGTTCAGAATCTTGTTCAGAAACTAAATGCTGCTTTATTTACCATTAGAAGAGTATCTTAAATAAGTGACAGTTCAACACGAAAAGTAGTCTACTTCGCATATTTTCGTATGCTTGTGTTGTATTGTATTATTTTTTGGGGTAGTTCTTCTGATTCAAAAAGGGTATTTTGACTCAAAAACAAGCTGTTCGAGGTATATGTGGTGTAAATTTGAGAACCTCTTGTCGACCCCTATTCAATAGTCTGGGAATTCTGACATTGCCCTCACAGTATATACTTTCTTTAATGTCGTTTGTTGTTAGCAATATTAGTTTATTCCCAAGAATTAGCAGCTTTCACTCAGTTAATACTAGGCAGAAATCAAATCTGCATGTGGAATGCACTTCCTTCACTCTTGTGCAGAAAGGAGTGCAGTATTCTGCTGCATCCAGTTTAAATAAGCTACCACAAGAACTCAAAAAACTTAGCAGTAGCCCAAACGCTTTTAAATCTAAACTGAAGAGTTTCCTCATGGCTCACTCCTTCTATTCTGTCGAGGAGCTCCTGGAAGAGCTGAAAAATTAAGCAAATTCCAGTGTTACATTGTTGATTGTCTTTATGTAAACTTAAGACTTGTCGCCTGAATATGTTACTTATATTTCATTTTATCTGTTTCTACTATCGTGGTATAATTTCATGTATTGACTCGTTCCATGACCGTGGAGACTTCTCCTTAATTTGGTTCAAAAATGGTGCAATGGCTCTGAGCACTATGGGACTTAACATCTGAGGTCATCAGTCCCCTAGAACTTAGAACTACTTAAACCTAACTAACCTAAGGACATCACACACATCCTTGCTCGAGGCAGGATTCGAACCTGCGACCGTAGCGTCGCGCGGTTCGAGACAGTAGCACCTAGAACCGCTCGGCCACCCCGGCCTGCCCTTAATTTGGTCCCAAGGAACAATAAATAAATAAATAAATAAATCGTCACGAACGCTGACAGAGGAGGTGCGAGGAGGCAGAGAACGGTCCTGGCAGGCGCAGCTCGGGTTCCCAGGCCGCTGTGCTCCCTGGTCCGCAGTAAAAGCTCTCCGGGGACCCCGGCCACTGTAAACTGGAGGGCTGCGGTCGCGGCTCGCAGCTGAACATCGCTTCTTCGGCCTCAGTCCGACGTTAATAGAGACCACCTGGGGCCCGAGCAGAGGCGATATTTTATGTGCAGATAGCTAAGATACGGCCCCGGCGGCGGCCGAAGCGCTTTTTGTGACGGGCCGCTAGGATTCTCGATCCGGCGGGCAAAAACCGTCGCCGGCCTCTCGTAGCTGGGGAGCGCGGCCTCTGCCGCTACCCGCCGCTCTTATTAATCGCAGCCGGGCAGTCTGCGTTGACGTCCGGGCACTGCGCCCCTCTGCTAACTGCGCTGCACGCGCTTCTCCTTTTTATTGAGGTCCATCCACGGGTGAAGCGTAGCTAAAATGACTGCTCGTACACGTGTGCGGGCTGTTATTTCGTTGAATTTGTAAGCACAAACTCTCATGGGCGCTGAGGAATGTTACCACGTTCTGAGCTGACAGAGTGTTCATTCAATGAAGGCTTTCGCGACCGGATGTTTCAGCTGCTGAGAATTCTTCCGGATTGTATGGCCGTCGTCCGTGGAACTCTTCTATCCCTGACGCTTCGTCCGAAGCTACGTTGGACATCTTCGGAGGTGCTCCTGGCTGTGCTGAGTCTTGCCGACTGACGAGTCGGACGTCGAAGAGCGGCCTAAATACCGTGGAAAATGGGCGTGGTCCGGATTTCACGCGATAGCAGAGATAAACCTTGTCAAAGATAAATTTTTTAAACTATCGATCATAGTACGTCAAAGACAAAAATTTCTCATCGATTCTGTAGCGCCATATATCACTCAGTTTCATGGCTTCTTCTTTTCTTTTAAAATTATCCCCATATTTATATATTTCGATGGCTTCTCTATGGAACATGCTCTTCAATCAGGCGATCAAGCAGTTTTCGAAACTGAAGTTTTATGTACTACGACGAACTATTATCCACTACTATATAGAGAATCCATCGAAATACATAAACATGGGGATAATTTTAATAGAAAAGAAGTAGCCATGAAACTCAGTGATATATGGACTGTGGCGCTACAGAATCGATGAGAAACGTTTAGCTTTGACGTACTATGATCGATAGTTAAAATATTTTTACCTTTGACAGGTTTATCTCTGCTATCACGTGAAATCCGGACCACGCCCAGTTTCCACGGTATTTACGCCGTTGCTCGTCAGTCGGCAAGACTCAGCACAACCAGCAGCACCTCCGAAGATGTCCAACGTAGATTTGGACGAAACGTCAGGGATTGAAGAGTTCGATGGACCAAGGCCATACAACCCGGAAGAGTTCTCAGCAGCTGACAGAGTGTTCTTTAAAATTTTATTAAGCAGATTCTCACGAGAGGCACAACGTGTTTCAATGAGTGTCTGCCAGCTACGATGTTTCAACCTTGCTGTTACGACATCTTGTCGGACAAACGAGGTTTCTTTGCATTCGCTTAATGTAGCTCATTATTCCGAACTTGTGATATGTTTCCAAGAAACCTGAGTTGTATTCGAGTATGTACCGTAACAATATTTTGTGAGCAATAACGTTCAAAAATGGTTCAAATGGCTCTGAGCACAATGGGACTTAACTTCTGTGGTCATCAGTCCCCTAGAACTTAGAACTACTTAAACCTAACTAACCTAAGGACATCACACACATCCATGCCCGAGGCAGGATTCGAACCTGCGACCGTAGCAGTCCCGCGGTTCCGGACTGCGCGCCTAGAACCACTAGACCACCGCGGCCGGCGAGCAATAAGGGATCGAAGACAAGCTACAGTTTTACTGTATGCCGCCAACGAATAGTACCCTACCATTTGCTTTACCTACAACCGGATCTATGTAATCGTTACACTTAACATCTGAACATGTTGTTTGTATCATATGACTGTCACTAATTGTGACTCATTAATCCTGTACTCAATAGACTACGTTCCGTGAGGGGCATTTCTTTGCGCTTCTCTAGTTTAAGAGCTGGTTTTCTGTTTTTGCAGCTGGACAAAATTTTGTAAAGGAATAGAAGGAATGGTGGAGGGAAAAAGGGGAAGAGGAAAAAGATCTCAAATGCTGGACAATATCAAAGGAGGCAAATATTCAGAACTGAAAGACTGGCTATGGACAGACAAAAGTGGAAGAGGCTTAACCCATAATGAGACCTGCTGTAAGGCAGAATACCACACATACATATATTAGTTAAAATTGTAATTCATATAATTCCCTCGTAGACAGCCGTATCGCCCGGAAAAGGTCTGAGATTGCGACTAATGTTATCCGCTGAGTCATTAGTGAATAACAAAAACAAACGGAAGAGAATAATAGCGTTTGAGTCGTCGTGCTACAGAATAATGTTGCAAATTAGGTGGATTGAGAACATGTTTATATTTTCTATTTATACTTCTCTTTTAGTGTATCTTGCTGGTGTATGTTTTTTCCTGGGATGAGGAGGTTCTGCGCAGAATCAGCGGAGAAAGAAAAATATGGAAAACACTGACAAGAAGGGACATGTGTTCAGATACAACGAAACAATCTCCATGCTACTAATGGAGCTGTAGAGGCTAAAAACTGTAGGAGAAGACAGAGATCGTAATACATGCAGGAAGTAATTGAGGACGTAGTCTGTAAGCGGTACTCCGAGATGAAGAGATTGACGCAGGACTCGAATTCGTGGAGCCAAAATGAATGATCAGGCAGACCAACTTCTTAGGTATAATCACACGTTTTGTTTGCAGAAAATGCGAAAGAAGTATTTCCAGAGCTCATTGGATGTAGAGCTATAGCTGTAGCAACGTTAGGCGTAAGAGAACCCTCAAAAAATCATTCAGATACTTAAATAGCGGATTGAAGTCTTTTATTGATGAAAAAGCCTCCAGTCAAAGTTATTCGTGTTCTATCAAGCGATGCGTATCTGTTATTGTGGTGCTGTCATCAGACGTAATTGAAGTTTTACACTTGCTTTCTTGCTCTTGCCTGAGCCGATAAGATACAGATGTTATACGTCTTATAGAAAGTCTGGGTGATAAATTCTTTAGTCACGAATCAAGGATGTAAAAAACGGTGTGTAAACATTAGAAAGCATCAGAAACTTTCATGAGGTGCGAGGAGCAGCATTTCTTGATTTTGGGGCTTAATGTTGACAAAAAAATGTGTGTGAAATCTTATGGGACTTAACTGCTAAGTTCATCAGTCCCTAAGCTTACACACTACTTAACATTAATTATCCTAAGGACAAACACACACATCCATGCCGCCGGGACCAGCCGCATTAATGTTGACGGTTTGACATTACTACGGCTCATCTCTTCCCTAAGGAAGATACAGTACGTATATGTTTTAATATTGCAGTTCTGAAGTCGTTACTGCAGTTCGTGCATAATTAAATAACTGCATCCCTTTTCGTTGTTTATTGTGTAGTATAAGACCTGTCTGTTAATATTTATGACATGCAAATGCCATTTTTAATTTTTATTCTCACAACAGCTCTATTTTTTATTCTAATATGAGTGCAAAAGCAAATGTTGATGAAACAATCTGAGTCATCTAACATCTATTATTGGCCACTGACTCCCATAGTTTTCCGTGTTGTCTTCCTCTACGATTGAAGCGATGGTTTCTGGAGGAGGCCAATAACGCACCGTATTTGACTTGCATCGTGGTGGCAAATTCTGGTTGAATCCGTCGCTCCATTCATGGTGACGCACTGTAAAATTTCGTTACAATAATTTTTGTGGGAAGATGTTAAAATTAAAAGAGAAACACACAATTAGTCTTTTTTAGTTCTTATTATTATTGTTCACTTTGCTTCTCGGCACCATCTGTTAACACAAAAAAACTAGTGCCGGTTGCACAAACTTGCTCAGTCGTGTTAAGACAATTCACCGAACTTTGAAATAACTTCTGTACTTGTTGCGCTCTTTAACGTGTGATACGTGCGTCTTTCTTGCACCTTCGGTATCCTTGAGCCGCGGCGGCTTGCTCAGAGTTGATCTTACACCGAAAGCAGACTATTTGGTCGGCCGCCGTACGGGGAAGGAGGCGGAATTAGGGGAGCGAGATGGAGTGGCTCTGGAGAAGGAAGTCCGGTTGGAGAGCGGAGTGGAGCCGACTGTGGCGAGGGAGTTTGTGAAGGTCTGCGGCCCGTGTTGTTCTGCGTCTGTCAGTGCATCCTTAAACCGGACTCGAATCTGCCGCGCGTCGCCTTATTACACGCAAGATTTTATTTTGTTCGGCCTTTCCGCTTGATGTCTCACGCTGAACCTTAAAGGAATGAGCGTTATTATTTTGGAAGCTGAGGTATTACACGTCCTTGCGATCTCAATCCATGCTTTCTGATCGCCTTGTGCTGATCTTCCACTTCTTGGTGGTGTGGGAGGAAGACAGCATCTCAGTTACGATAAGAGCCTTGGTGGCTCGGTGAAACTGTTATACCTGTATTTATACAGGGTTACAAATACTGAATTATATGAAATAAAACCGTCATAACTTCTGAACGGTTTGCGTCAGGACGTTCAAACTCCACGGTCGGCCGCGGGGCATGATGGGAATTAGTATGCGCGTGCATGGTTTGCTTTAGCGACAAAGCCCACTTTCATTTGGATGGAGTTCGTCAATAAGCAAAACTGGATCATTTGAGGGGCTGAGAATCCGCATTTTTTGATCGAGAAGTCTCTTCAATCTCAGCGGGTGACAGTGTGATGGGCAATGCTCGGTCACGGAATAGCTGGTGTGATATTACTTGACGGCATGGTGGCTACCGAACGGTACGTGAGGGTTCGGAAGATGATCCCATCCCCATTATCCAACGCGGCCCTGATTTAGACAAGACGCGGTTCATGCAAGTCAGAGCCCGACCCCATCGAAGCAGCAGAGTGATGACCTGGAAGAGCAGTTTGGTAACCGCTTTCTGGCTTTGGGGTGTTCAGAGGTCGCTCGCATTGGCATCGATTGACTGCCATATTCTCCGGATCTGAACACATGTGACTCTTTTTTCTGGGGCCGTATTGAAAACAAGATGTACACAATAGCCGCAAAACCATTGCTGAGCTGAAAACAGCCATTCAGGAGGTCATCAACAGCATCGATGTTCCGACACTTCAGCGGGTCATGCAGAATTTCGCTATTCGTTTGCACCACATCATCGCCAATGATGACAGGCATATCGAGCATGTCATATCCTAAATGCGAATATCTGTAGTGACGTTTGCATCTTGAATAGAGCGTGTGCACGTCGTAGTTTGTAACTAATTTACGTTTTTTTTCGTATAGTTCAATGATTGTCACCCTGTGTATATTGTGCGCCATCACTCTTAGGGCCGCATGCGAGCAGCCTTAATTTAATTCTTAGAGCACTATGCTTGCATGAGAAATTGATGTGTATTTTAGTATGTTTTAATGTTGTCCACGGAGCCGGCCAAGCCTGAGGTGCGTTCTACGTCACCGTGCAGTTGTGCCGGTTGACGTCCAGGTCGTAACTGTGTGCTTGCTGGCGGGAGACACACAGACTGTAAGCTAGCGGAGATTTTCTCTTCTCCCACTTTCTAAATTTTACGGAATGTAATCAGTGGAGGACACCCCTCAGGACTCTGTATTGTTTGCAGTATTCCATTTAATGAAGTTGATTTAATATTTTTATTGTAATAGAATACCCTTTGTATTCATTCATACTTATTGGGTCGCCTAGGGCGAAAATTATTTAAAGGGTCTCATAGCCTTATATTTGTTGGTCGGCACTTCCTGCTGACTGAATTGCAGGGGCCTTTGTATTTCGCCTGATAATTTACGATTTTGTCAATCCTAATTGCAAATATTAAGCACGAAGACTTGCTTACCGTTATCGTAGCAAGGCTGTAGTTCAGTACCTTGTTTTTACGCTTTATGTGGGTCATGTGAAGATTTGGTATTTATACCTTAACTAAAAATGGTTCAAATGGCTCTGAGCACTATGGGACGTAACATCTATGGTCACCAGTCCCCTAGAACTTAGAACTACTTAAACCTAACTAACCTATGGACATCACACAACACCCAGTCATCACGAGGCAGAGAAATACCTTAACTAATGAGATTTTCCGTACATCAGGTGGACCTGCCATATCTGTTATTTAAGTTCAGCTGGGTCCTTCTACCCGCGGCAGCAAGCTCGGGTACCTACGGTGTGTTTGGTCGGTTCCACCAGCTTCCTGGTTTCCGCAGAGGCAACATACAAAAATGGTTCAAATGGCTCTGAGCACTATGGGACTTAACTGCTGTGGTCATCAGTCCCCTAGAACTTACAACTACTTAAACCTAACTAACCTAAGGACATCACACACATCCTTGCCCGAGGCAGGATTCGAACCTGCGACCGTAGCGGTCGCGCGGTTCCAGACTGTAGCGCCTAGAACCGCTCGACCACTCGGGCCGGCTAGGCAACATACACATCGGAAATGCTAGCAAGTGTGCGTAACGGCGGCAAGGGGTCTGTACGTAGAGCCTGCCTCTCCCAATGTATGGATCCCGTAGACAAGTTTACTATCAAAAATTATTGTGTACTCTTTTCGCTCCGTGGCTTCGAGATTTGATGTAAGAGTTGCGTTTGCTCTCGCGCCAGATTTGGATGTTTCTCGTATTATAGTGTATCAGCGAAAGAAGTTGTTCAAATTGTCTGTTGCTTTGAAAGTAAAATTTAAATATTGGAAGTTTTTAAAAAATGTTCCCGTTAGTAATTTCTTCCAGTTAATTATTCTTAGCACCTCTTTGGATTTTCTCTAAATAATTACGGTATTTGTTCGGTTTTGGGAGGAACACTTATTTCCTGTAACAGTATTGGATGCTTAAGAAATTGTGGAAGTTAGTGCTTTTCATGTTAGTGCGCTGATAAACGCAATAATTTCATGAGTATTATACGTTATATGCAAGGAGCATGGTGATTAAATAATTTATCCCTTGCACAAGGATTTCGGACTTCTTTGCTACTCAAAGGAGAGGTTTTTGTCCTGTAATTTCCTTATAGTGGATTACCTATTTACCTTAAAGGTATTTCCTTCCTGCAGCTGTTACCCCGAACAATAAAAAGTTAGATTTATCAGAGAAAAATCAGTACAAGGAATTTATTAATGCCTTTAGCAATGAGAATATTGGCGTATCAGAACCGTGTTCATTATACTGAAGCTAGCACCCAGCTGTGGACAAATGATGCCGAAATTACATGGAAAAGTACACTGGAGCCTATACAAACACAAATTTTACATATTACATTACTTTATATGACATTTTATTACATTAACACCTGTTCCACAGATCATGAATACGACAATTCGTAATGATGTGGAACGTGTCAGAGTTTACTATAAATTTTCAATACACTTTTTTTTTGCAGTTGCTCCTTCAGACCTAAAAGTTCATCTGTTGCGTAGAATGAGTTTTCATTCAGAAATTCTTTAAATTTGTTTTTAAATGTTGGTTGGCTATCTGTCAGACTTTTAATACCATTTGGCCAGCGACCAAAGATTTTTGTTGCAGCATAATTCTCCCCTTTCTCTGTCAAAGTCAGATTTAAGCCAGAATAGTGGAGATCAGCCTTTTTTCTAGAGTTCTAGCTATACATTTCGCTATTATTTTTGAATTGGGATGGGTGATTAATAACAAATTTCATAAGTGAATATATGTATTGCGAAGGTACTGTGACTATCCAGAGTTCCTTAAATAAGTGGCTACAAGGTGATCTTGGGGGGGCTCCAGCTATTATTCTGATTACACGCTTTTGTGCAATGAATACTTTTTCTCTTTGTGATGAATTACCCCAAAATATGATAGCATATGAAAGCAGTGAATGAAAATAGACATAGTAGGCTAATTCATTGATACGTCTATCATGAAAATTTCCGATAATCCTGATAGCATAAGTAGCTGAACTTAATCGTTTGAACAGATCATCAGTGTGTTTCTTCCAATTTAATTTCTCATTAATGCACACACCACCAGATTTTGAATATTCTGCCTTAGCGACAGACTCCTGTTCAAAGTATATACACTCCTGGAAATGGAAAAAAGAACACATTGACACCGGTGTGTCAGACCCACCATACTTGCTCCGGACACTGCGAGAGCGCTGTACAAGCAATGATCACACGCACGGCACAGCGGACACACCAGGAACCGCGGTGTTGGCCGTCGAATGGCGCTAGCTGCGCAGCATTTGTGCACCGCCGCCGTCAGTGTCAGCCAGTTTGCCGTGGCATACGGAGCTCCATCGCAGTCTTTAACACTGGTAGCATGCCGCGACAGCGTGGACGTGAACCGTATGTGCAGTTGACGGACTTTGAGCGAGGGCGTATAGTGGGCATGCGGGAGGCCGGGTGGACGTACCGCCGAATTGCTCAACACGTGGGGCGTGAGGTCTCCACAGTACATCGATGTTGTCGCCAGTGGTCGGCGGAAGGTGCACGTGCCCGTCGACCTGGGACCGGACCGCAGCGACACACGGATGCACGCCAAGACCGTAGGATCCTACGCAGTGCCGTAGGGGACCGCACCGCCACTTCCCAGCAAATTAGGGACACTGTTGCTCCTGGGGTATCGGCGAGGACCATTCGCAACCGTCTCCATGAAGCTGGGCTACGGTCCCGCACACCGTTAGGCCGTCTTCCGCTCACGCCCCAACATCGTGCAGCCCGCCTCCAGTGGTGTCGCGACAGGCGTGAATGGAGGGACGAATGGAGACGTGTCGTCTTCAGCGATGAGAGTCGCTTCTGCCTTGGTGCCAATGATGGTCGTATGCGTGTTTGGCGCCGTGCAGGTGAGCGCCACAATCAGGACTGCATACGACCGAGGCACACAGGGCCAACACCCGGCATCATGGTGTGGGGAGCGATCTCCTACACTGGCCGTACACCACTGGTGATCGTCGAGGGGACACTGAATAGTGCACGGTACATCCAAACCGTCATCGAACCCATCGTTCTACCATTCCTAGACCGGCAAGGGAACTTGCTGTTCCAACAGGACAATGCACGTCCGCATGTATCCCGTGCCATCCAACGTGCTCTAGAAGGTGTAAGTCAACTACCCTGGCCAGCAAGATCTCCGGATCTGTCCCCCATTGAGCATGTTTGGGACTGGATGAAGCGTCGTCTCACGCGGTCTGCACGTCCAGCACGAACGCTGGTCCAACTGAGGCGCCAGGTGGAAATGGCATGGCAAGCCGTTCCACAGGACTACATCCAGCATCTCTACGATCGTCTCCATGGGAGAATAGCAGCCTGCATTGCTGCGAAAGGTGGATATACACTGTACTAGTGCCGACATTGTGCATGCTCTGTTGCCTGTGTCTATGTGCCTGTGGTTCTGTCAGTGTGATCATGTGATGTATCTGACCCCAGGAATGTGTCAATAAAGTTTCCCCTTCGTGGGACAATGAATTCACGGTGTTCTTATTTCAATTTCCAGGAGTGTATATTTATCAGTGGTGTTATGCCTTTCGGTGTGCAGAATAGTATATACTGTTTGCTCAAAATTTAGTGAGAGTCCATTTGTAGAGAGCCACTAAAAAATTTCTGAAAGACTTTATCTACAAATTCCTCAGCTAATTCTTGTTTATTGGGTGTGATTACTATATTTGTATCATCAGGACAAAGAACTAGCTTTACATCTTCTTGAATACAGAGTGTCAAGGCATTAATATAAAACCTAGAAACAGCACATTGCTCTACTACAGCTAGTTACCCCAAGAAGTACTTCATCGTGAGAATAACCAGCGTGGAAGGGATAGAGTACGCAGCAAGAGAGAGTGAGGACCATACAGGCTAATGCCGTCCAAAACTGCCGACGTGTTGGTGCAGCAGTGTCGATGGAGACAGAACGAGAACGACCGTACAGTTGAGTTTTCAACAAGGAGACGCTGGCGGCTATATAGCTTCGCCGCTCAAATTTTTCCACGTAGCAAGCTCCCACCATCTGGCTATGGATACCGACTGAAGCAGTGGTAACCTGGAAGGAACCAGGCGAAGGGCAGGTGCTTCCCACACTTGGCAAGACGTGGCCACACGGTGCCGAAAGCATTGGCTCGGTCCTTCCACCACTTTTCTTCCTCCACTTGCTGCCAGGTCACACCTCTCCTTTCAAGTATTCTCACTCCCATTTTCCACCGTGTTCTTGGGCGCCCTCTAGGTCGTTTCCCATCCATCTTTAGTTCTTCCATAATTTTGGGGAGTCTCTGCCCATGCATCCTCTTAACATGCCCATACCATCTTAATCTCTTTCTTTCAATTTCTTCTCTCATACTTTCTTGTTTGAGGTCCTTTCTAATCTCTACATTCCTTACTCTGTCCATTCTTGTTTTTCCCTTAACTGCTCTGAGAAATTTCATTTCCCCTGCTTGCAGTCTGCTCCAGTCCCTTTCTTTCATTGTCCATGTTTCTCCACCATAGGTGACAATAGGGAAGTAATAATTCTTATACATCAGGAGTTTTGCTCTTTCTGAAACTTCATTATTCCAAATCAGATGTTTTATTGTTTGGTAGAAATTGCCTCCCTTCTGTAACCTCCTATTAATTTCGTTAGTTATTCTTCCATCCCTAGATATTTCACTCCCTAAATAAGTGAAACTTTCTACCACTTTGAGGGGTTCTCCATTCAAGGAAATATTTCCATTGATTCCTTTCTCTCTTCCAAATACCATTACTTCACTCTTATCTTTATTTATTCTTAATCCATACCTTTTCATTATTTCCTTCCACACATCAAGCTGTAACTGTACATCTACCTCTTTATCACCCCATATTACCATATCATCTGGAAAAATCATCTTTTTGTCTTTTTCTTTTACTATATCTTTAACTGCCCTATTCATTCCCTCCATCACAACATTAAAAAGCGCAGGAGATAGAATACTTCCTTGCTTAAGTCCTTGTCTTATTTCGAAGTATTCAGAGTTCCCCAATGGTGTTCTAATTCTACAATTGTGGCCTCTGTACATTGTACTCGCACTTTATGGGACGAAAATAGAATTCGGGAAAAGTATAGTGAGGTTATTAGCTGTTTTGGCAATTTACAATCATTACACTTGATTGGCCGATCAAAGGCTGTTAGATGGTGGTGGTGATTAGTGTTTAACGTCCCGTCGACAACGAGGTCATTAGAGACGGAGCGCAAGCTCGGGTTAGGGAAGGATTGGGAAGGAAATCGGCCGTGCCCTTTCAAAGGAACCATCCCGGCATTTGCCTGAAACGATTTAGGGAAATCACGGAAAACCTAAATCAGGATGGCTGGAGACGGGATTGAACCGTCGTCCTCCCGAATGCGAGTCAAAGGCTGTTAGACCTACTGCGAGTAGTAGTTAAATTATAAGAAAAAAGAAACGGCGCACCACGAAGGAGTTATCCAAATGGGTCGCAAATCGGTACATGTAATGTACATGTAGAGACAAACAAATGATTTGAGTTTCAGAGAAAAGAGATGATTTATTCAAGAGAAACAGGTTCACAAATTCAGCAAGTCAATAACGCATTGGCCAACCTATGGCTCTTATGCAAGCAGTTAATCGTCTTGGCATTGATTTATAAAGTTGTTGGATGTCCTTAGGGATTTCGTGCCACATTCTGTCCAAATAGCGCGTTAGGTAGTCAAAATAATGCTCCAGACGTTTTCAATTGGGGAGAGATTCGGCGACGTTTCAGGCCAACGCAGGGTTTGGCACGCACGAAAACAAGCAGTAGAAAATCTCTCCGTGTACTGGTGGCCATTATCTTGCTGAAATGCAAGCCTAGGGAAGCTTGACATGAAGGACAGCAAAACGGGGCGTAGGATGTTGTGGACGTACCGCTGTGCTGTGAGGGTGCCGTGGATGACAACCAAAGAAGTTCTGCTGTGAAATGAAACGGCACGCCATACCATCACTCCTGGTTGTCACGCCGTATGGCCGGCGGCAGGTTGATATCCCACTGCTGTCTGGGGTGTCTCCAGACTAGAGATGGGCAAAACTGTTCTTTTCAGAGATTGGATCAGAACTGTTCACTCCCTGAAATGAATTAGCTCTTTTTCATGACTCACAACTCATTTACAATAGAAAATAAATGGAAGGCACATTGCCCTTTAAACTTGGTTTATTTCAGTACTATACCTGTATTTTGATCTTATTTGATCCTATTTTGAAGTAACACAAATAATCAGTAAGAAATTTGTATTGTTTATTGAAATTTCCACGATATGACAAAGTTTTTGATTATTGATTTATTTTGCACTATCGTGGTTTTTTGGGTGATCGGAAAATGTTGTAACTTGAGATTTACATTAACAATATATTTGGCTATAATGTATTAAAATTTCATTAACCTCATACAAATACATCGCAAGCCATATATTTTTAAAGTGAACGTTTCCTTCCGAAGACGCCTAAAATCGCAAAATCCGTACCAGAATAAGAAAAAAATATATAAATTTGACTGTAAAACGAAAGTGCTGCATACAGCCTTACGCAGAATAAAACAAGGAAAATATTGGTGTATCACATTTTGCGATACGTTTATCAGTTCGCTCGTAATTAAAGCGTAAATTCGAGTGTCCATAATAGAAATCCTATAGTAAGACGAGTCATCAGGAACCTAATCTAATCAGTTTAAACAAATAAAAATAAAATAAAAACAATTGGTGTATACATAACATAATAATGTAATATACATAGCGGTAATACTACGAAGAACAATATCCAGTAGGGACGAACTCCGATGCAGAGGCGCTGAGTCGAGCAGGTCGAGCCGCGAGCTGTATTACTGTGTGAGCTGAGACCGCAGAGACCAGAGTGACACCTGAGTCGCTTTGCTCAACGCTCTGGCTAGAGTCGAGACGGTGGGGTGAGCGTTGAGCGGGCGAGTTCCGAGGGTGGGGGGAGCGGTGAACTCACCTGCTCCGAGACAAATCGTCCGTTCCCTTGCGAGCAGGTTGTTGCAAGTAGTTCCTATGTTATCCGCTAGGTGGCTCTCTGTCCTGTTGCTCGCATCAACTGCCCAGAGATTCCAGACCGAATGTGCCCGACATCACTGCAAACGGGCTTGTCGGTGTGCAGAGGTAAATGGTAGTCGGCGCAAGGGTGGTGCGAGCTCAGCCCCCCCTTTCTGTGAGCCACCCGCTAATGGTCCATGTGGTCACTAAAGCGCCAGATGCACGTCCAATCGATGATAATGATGAATGTGTGGCTGTGACAGCCTCGCTTACGATTGCTCCATCCTCAGGCTTTGTCCTCTCTCCAGGTCGTCGTTGTTGACGCTGTGTTCGAGCACGGTTCAGCCATTCCTACATTCCATTCGAACAGTGTCATCACTCCCACTGACATGTGGATCGCTTCGCCGATTACTCCAGCCGGCTTCTTCGAGCCCAGTTGGACGTTCTTTCTCGAATGCTGGCAGTGGATATATTGTTCACGCTCCTGTCTACGAGACGTAGGTACTCTCCAGCTGAGTTCACGGAATGAAAGCTGGGAAACTTTGTGGGCTATATCGATATGTCCCTCATTGTCAAAGTTTACAGGTTTACATTTTCCGTCCCTACCTGTATCAGTATCAATTTGTGACCAATTTGCATAAATCCTTAATTGTGCGTCGTTTATTTTGTCTTAGGGAGTGTTTTCTGTGAATGAATTTATGATATGCCAACCATTCATTCTTCCAGCTGTCAATATCCTACTGATTTGTATCTTTTCACTATGTATTTTTGGAGAGAGAACGGAAGCTACCGTCTCTCGCACTCGTTTCGGAAACGAAGTGCTACAGTCGGAAAAGGCGGTTACTGCGACAGCGATTCCACACCCACACTCTCACCGACACTCAGAGACATCCGCCCGGGCAGGATGGAGAGTGCCCTTTGTGCGCCTCGCGACTCGTTTAAGCCCGAATGGAAATACATTTCGAGGTTTCGGAAAGGTCCAGGCGCGCCGCAGGTAAAAAGCCGGCGCAATTATGGGGAGTGTGCTTAGGCGGCCACGAGCGGCCGAGTGCGAAGCTAATTTGGGAACGCCGGCTTGCGGGTGCCGTCAGCGCGGTGTAATACAGGGTGTTTCAAAAATGACCGGTATATTTGAAACGGCAATACAAACTAAACGAGCAGCGATAGAAATACACCGTTTGTTGCAATATGCTTGGGACAACAGTACATTTTCAGGCAGACAAACTTTCGAAATTACAGTAGTTACAATTTTCAACAACAGATGGCGCTGCGGTCTGGGAAACTCTATAGTACGATATTTTCCACATATCCACCATGCGTAGCAATAATATGGCGTAGTCTCTGAATGAAATTACCCGAAACCTTTGACAACGTGTCTGGCGGAATGGCTTCACATGCAGATGAGATGTACTGCTTCAGCTGTTCAATTGTTTCTGGGTTCTGGGGGTACACCTGGTCTTTCAAGTGTCCCCACAGATAGAAGTCACAGGGGTTCATGTCTGGCGAATAGGGAGGCCAATCCACGCCGCCTCTTGTATGTTTCGGATAGCCCAAAGCAATCACACGATCATCGAAATATTCATTCAGGAAATTAAAGACGTCGGACGTGCGATGTGGCCGGGCACCATCTTGCATAAACCACGAGGTGTTCGCAGTGTCGTCTAAGGCAGTTTGTACCGCCACAAATTCACGAAGAATGTCCAGATAGCGTGATGCAGTAATCGTTTCGGATCTGAAAAATGGGCCAATGATTCCTTTGGAAGAAATGGCGGCCCAGACCAGTACTTTTTGAGGATGCAGGGACGATGGGACTGCAACATGGGGCTTTTCGGTTCCCCATATGCGCCAGTTCTGTTTATTGACGAAGCCGTCCAGGTAAAAATAAGCTTCGTCAGTAAACCAAATGCTGCCCACATGCATATCGCCGTCATCAATCCTGTGCACTATATCGTTAGCGAATGTCTTTCGTGCAGCAATGGTAGCGGCGCTGAGGGGTTGCCGCGTTTGAATTTTGTACGGATAGAGGTGTAAACTCTAGCGCATGAGACGATACGTGGACGTTGGCGTCATTTCGACCGCAGCTGCAACACGGCGAACGGAAACCCGAGGCCGCTGTCGGATCACCTGCTGCACTAGCTGCGCGTTGCCCTCTGTGGTTGCCGTACGCGGTCGCCCTACCTTTCCGGCACGTTCATCCGTCACGTTCCCAGTCCGTTGAAATTTTTCAAACAGATCCTCTATTGTATCGCTTTTCGGTCCTTTGGTTACATTAAACCTCCGTCGAAAACTTCGTCTTGTTGCAACAACACAGTGTTCTAGGCGGTGGAATTCCAACACCAGAAAAATCCTCTGTTCTAAGGAATAAACCATGTTGTCTACAGCACACTTGCACGTTGTGAACAGCACACGCTTACAGCAGAAAGACGACGTAGAGAATGGCGCACCCACAGACTGCGTTGTCTTCTATATCTTTCACATCACTTGCAGCGCCATCTGTTGTTGAAAATTGTAACTACTGTAATTTCGAAAGTTTGTCCGCCTGAAAATGTACTGTTGTCCCACGCATATTGCAACAAACGGTGTATTTCTATCGCTGCTCGTTAATTTTTATTGCCGTTTCAAATATACCGGTCATTTTTGAAACACCCTGTATCTGACGCGCCGCGAGGCGGGCAGTGAAAACCCACACCACCTGGCCGAGGACCGCCGGACTGCCGTCTGCTCTCCAGGCAGGCCAGCTCAGCTCGCGTTCCGACGACAAACGACTAACCGGTCAATCAGCGCTGCCTGCCAACTACGGGACCGCACGAACTTCCCCTCACCGATTTGATTCATACTGACAATGTGTGTAGGGCACGACTGTCACTTCAACACACGTAAAGAGAAAGACGTAACTTTAAATCCTTCTCGAGAAAATCGAGTTCGAAAATTTTGGACCTAAGCACACTGTCGATACGAATCAAGTCAGTGAGGGAAGTTTGTACGTTCTCCTTGTGAGTGTGCGTGAAGAACGGGGAACCTAGAAGTTAACGATTACAACGTGATCTCGACAAAGCGGAGAGGTCGCAGCGTTGCGGAAATGCGCGCGCTGCTGTTATGTGAGACATATCACAAGATGTGTTGCTCCAGATATTAAGTAGGGAACGTTAATCAGAAGGACCCAGATGAATTTTATGCAGCGATGCATTTCCAAAACAGTCTAAAAAACAGTCACCAGTCTCATTTCCACCAGCGAGACAGGAGTAAACTTGTCAGTCCACCAAACGTACCCTGTAGCTCTCTAACTGTATTCAGAAAGACTCCGATATCCGAACACCGGAGTGGGAGACCGCTCTCAGTACGCGGCCTGCAGCTGGCTTCTAGCAGCTCCACATAGAGAAAACAGGATAGCAGTTCGAAGTAAGTTGGTCACAAAAACACTACATTTCAACGTTCCTCGAAAATATACGCTCCTTTAGCGACTTCAGTTGACCTTGCCAAGTCAACACTTTGATGACTCTCCACCTCCAGCTAGCTGAAGCCTTCACGCACTGATATATTGCCTCTGCCTAAGAGATGCTTGCACTCCTGAACAATCACCTACAAAATGGAAAAATAGCTCATCAAAACTCTACGTCAAAATGGCTCAAATGGCTCTGAGCACTATGGGACTCAACATCTTAGGTCATAAGTCCCCTAGAACTTAGAACTACTTAAACCTAACTAACCTAAGGACATCACACACATCCACGCCCAAGGCAGGATTCGAACCTGCGACCGAAGCGGTCGCGCGGTTTCAGCCTGTAGCTCCTAGAACCGCTCGGCCACTCCGGCCGGCGATGGACAGGCGTCGTCGACGACTGCGGTTATGCCGACCGCAGTGGCCGTGCGGTTCTGGCGCTGCAGTCCGGAACCGCGGGACTGCTACGGTCGCAGGTTCGAATCCTGCCTCGGGCATGGGTGTGTGTGATGTCCTTAGGTTAGTTAGGTTTAAGTAGTTCTAAGTTCTAGGGGACTTATGACCTAAGATGTTGAGTCCCATAGTGCTCAGAGCCATTTTTTAGTCCCGCGGTTCCGGACTGCAGCGCCAGAACCGCTAGACCATCGCGGCCGGCCACAACTCTACGTCCAATACATTCTTATTCTTTCAGATTTTCTGTTGCGGAGAAATGACTACATGGATCGCTAACAGGCGTTAAACTCTTTTAAATACTACTAGAGTCGACAAGATATTCCTTCTACATCCAGTGTGGCTGCCAATCGATTCCTCGGGCATCAAGAGGAGCATTCTCCTTGGCCATCACCTTCTCCTCATCTGGACGCTGCCCTTCTCCACCATACAAGGATAACCATTAAAACTTCATGAAGTAGACGCGGCCATATCCGCCCATTTTATAGTGTCGGTGAAACGAGGTGCAACAGCGGGTGTGTTCAGGGTGACAATTATTGAACTGTATGAAAAAAAAAACTACAGCGTGCACACGCTCTGTTCAATATGTAAACGTCACTATAGATACGCGCTGTTAGGTGATGACATATTCGATATGGCCGCCATCATTGGCGGTGGCGTGGCGCAGACTAACAGCGAAATTCTGCATGACCCGCTGAAGTGTCAGGAACATCAATGCTGTCGATGACCACCTGAATGGCCGTTTCAGCTTAGCAATGGCTTTGGGGTTATTGTGTACATCTTGTCCTTAATACAGCACCACAAAAAGTAGTCACATGTGTTCAGATCCGAAGAATAAGGCGGTCAATCGAGGCCAATGCGGGCGGCCTCTGAATATGCCATAGCCAGAAAGCGGTCCCCAAAGTGCTACTTCAGGTCATCGAACACTCTATTGCTTCGATGGGGTCGAGCTCTGACTTGCTTGAACCACACTTTGTCGAAATCAGGGCCACTTTGGATAATGGGCATGAAATCATCTTCCGAACCCTTTACGTACCGTTCAGTAGTCACTGTGCCATCAAGGAACATTGCACCGATTGTTCTGTGACTGGACATTGCACACCACACAGTCATCCGTTGAGGGTGAAGATATTTCTCCATCGCTAAATGCGGATTCTGAGTCCCCCAGAAGCGCCAATTTTGCGTACTGACAAACCTGTCCAAATGAAAGAGAGTTGGTTGGATTAGAGAAGAGACCAAACTACGCGCTCCCTCCGACCTTGGAATAACTAAAACCGATAAAACCTCACACTAAAAGAGGGAACTACAATGGCCATAAAATTACAAATTATTGACAGAGAAGGAAGGAAGAAGGCGGAAGAAGAGAGGAGGGAAAGAAAGTGACTACTTGTCTACCGACAGGGGCATGAAGGAAGAAGCACAGGTAGACAAGATACACTCTGAAGATAAAACACATCCTATAAAGAAAGGAGTGGGAAGGCAGAGTGTGGGGGTGAACCATCAAGCCCAGTCGAAGCCAGTCCAATTGGGGCGAAGGGGGGGGGGGGGAGCAAGACGGCCTTTCATCCCCTCCACCCACTGATAAAATTGAAGGTTCCACCCTTAAGTAAAGCGATAAAAACCCCCATGAAGAAGAAATTGTAAAAGATCAGCCGCTGAGGCATTGTCAGCTAACGCCAGGGTAGAAAGTCAGGAAAGCTAAAAGTCCGTCGCAGGGAGGCTAAGTTGGGACAATCCAGTAAGAGGTGAATCACAATCAATATTGATCCACAACGACAGAGAGAGGGTCCTCACGATGGAGGAGATAACCGTGATTCAGCCAAGTATGGCTCTGATGCGGAGCCAGCCAAGGACGACAGAGGGTTTACGAGAGACCTGTAAGGAGGCCCGCCACATAGTTGTAGAATCCTTTATCACCCTTAGCTGGTTTGACGAAGAAAGATTGTGGTATTCTGCATTCCAAAGTCTCAAAACATGACGACGTAATGCCGAACGGAGGTCTATTTCTGGAATGCCAATAGCAAGAGATGGCCCATTAGTTGCCAATTTAGCCAGTCGATCGGCAAGTTCATTGCCAGGGATCCCAACATGGCCTGGGGTCCAAATGAAAACCATTGAGCGTCCACGTTGATCAAGGGGGGAAAGGGAGTCCTGAATAGCTATGACCAACGGGTGGCCGGTAGCTTGCAAACTGCTCGAGGAGTCACTACAGGCAGCGAAGGACAGTCCTGAGCAGAAGCTGACATGGTCTAATGCGCACAAGATGTCTACCAATTCTGCAGTAAAAACACTACAGCCGTGTGGCAAGGAATGAAGTTCCATGTATAAATCACTTCTGAACCCTGGAATGAACTGAGGAGACAGTAGAATTAGTGACTAAGGACCTCCAGAGGGACAGAATCCTTTGAATTCATGGAGAGATCAAGACAGAGCTGTGACCGAGAGACGCACCACGGAAGGGTATGTGCATGAGCGGAGAAAAGAGGGGGTAAAGGGAAGTGCTGGAGCTCAGAAAAGAGCGACTAAATGCAGGAAGCCATGGTAAGCCCACATCGTGGCCGCCGCCCTGGGAGGTTGATCTTCGTGTCTGGATAAAAGAGACCATAATTAGGGTGCTTTGGGGTGCAGCGAATGCGGAGCGCGTAAGATATCAGCTGTTGTTGACGCAAAACTCGCAGTGGTGGAATCCCGGCCTCTGCGAGAAGGCTAATCATGGGGCTAGTCCAGAATGCACCCGTCGCAAGTTGTACCCCACAATGGTGGATGGTGTCTAGTATCTGCAATGTTGAAGGTGACGCAGAACCATAGACAGGACTCCCATAGCCTAAACGAGACTGGATGAGCGCTTTGTACAATCGCAGGAGAATAGAGCGGTCTTCACCCCAGGTGGTATTGCACAGACATAAAAGAACATTGAGATGTAACGAGCACATCCTCTTCAGCTGTCGAAGATGAGGGAGCCAAGTTAACTGGGCATCGAACACCAGACCCAAGAAGCGATGGGTGTCCAAAACCTCGAGGGATTGGCCGAAAACTGAAAGCCATGGGAGAAAAACCCTTGTAGACGACGTTCTGCAGCGCCTATGATAGAGGAAGCGACATAGATACAAAAATCGTCAGCATACAAAGAGGGGGACAGTCAGCCCAGCAGCCGCCACCAGTACATTAACAGTGATGAGAAAGAGAGGGACGCTCAGCACTGAACCCTATGGAACCCATTTTCTTGCCGATGGGAAGTACTGTAGGGGGAACCAACTTGGACCTGAAGATAAAAACGGGCAGAGCGCCACAAAGATCCCATTCGTGAAGGGTGGTGAGGATGTGGTGGCGCCAGGTGGTGTCATAGGCTTTACACAGGTCAAAGGAGACTGAAATGAGGTGTTTCTGATGGGAGAAAGCCGACTGGATAGCAGACTCCAGGTGGACCAAGTTATCCACTGTAGAGTGGCCACAGCGAAAACCATCTTGAGTCGGTGCCAAAAGGTCGCGGGATTCAGGGATCCAAAACAGGCGCTGACTCACCAGGCGTTCAAGCAGCTTGCAGAGGGTGTTGGTAAGGCTAATTGGACGATAGCTATCCAACTGAAGAGGTGGCTTCCCAGGCTTCAGCACTGGAATAACAATGCTTTCCTGCCACTGGATAGGAAATACCCCCTCACTCCACAGACGGTTGAAAAGGGTCAGTATATGACGGTAGCCAGCCACCGATAAGTGTTGGAGCATTTGGTTATGTATCCAATATGGTCCAGGAGCCGTGTCAGGACAAAGGGCGAGGGCGCTGACGAATTCCCGCTCGGTAAATGGGGCATTATAAGGCTCCAAGCAGCGAGAAACGGAAGACAAAGGCAGTCGTTCCGAGCGCTCTTTCAGGAGGAGGAACATGGACAGATACTGAGTCGATGCAGAGGCTTGGGCAAAATGTTGAGCGAAATGCTCTGCGACAAAGTCCGGATGGGTAAGGAGAACACCATGCACAGAAATTTGTGCAACGCTGGTGGGAGGACGATTGCCAAAAATTCGCCTGAGTGTCGCCCAAACTTGTGAAGAGGGGGTGTGCAGTCCTATTGCAGCCACATATCGTTCCTAGCAAATCCGTTTCTGATATTTGATTGGGTAACGGGCCTGAGTGCGGAATCGTTTAAAGACCAGAAGGAGAGCAGTAGAAGGGTGCTGTTTGAAGGGTTGAAGAGCACGGCGGCGGACTTTTATGGCGGCAACAATTTCTAGAGTCCACCAAGGGACTATCTTCCGATGGAGGGAATCAGAGGAAGAAGGGATGGCTGAAACAGCTGCGGAAAGAATGGCGGCAGTCAGAGTCTGTGTAGACTCATCAATACTATGGTGTGGTACTACAGAGGGGGTAGTAGCAGAGGAGAAGGTACCCCAGTCAGCTTTAGAGAAGCCCCACCTGGGAGGGTGATGGAGCGAGATATACTGAAGGAAGGTCAAAACAATCAGCTAATGATCGCTGTCACATAAGTCATCGTGGACACCCCACTGAATGGAGGGAAGAAGGCCGAGACTGCAGATGGAGAGGTCAATGGCAGAGAAAGTGCCATGTGTCATACTAAAGAATGTGGGAGCGCCGGTGTTTAGGAGACAGAGGTCAAGCCCTGCCAGAACAAATTCAAGTGTCCTGTTCAGGGCAGTAGTCGTGTGACTACCCCAAAGAGGGTGGTGGTCATTAATGTTCCCTAGAAGCAGGAAGGGAGAAGGTAATTGTTGAAGGGTGGTTAGGGCACGGGATGTGGTCTGCCTGTCAAGCAGGAGGTAGAGATTACAGATTGTGACTGGAGTAGCCAGATGGACCCTGACAGCAATTGCTTCCAGTGTGGTATGTGGTACTAATGTGGTACTAATAATGTCCTTGTGGACCAAACTGCAAAGACCACCAGAAGTACGCAAGGGGCCAATTCGGTTTCGACCAAAATCATGGAACCCATGAAGAGTAGGTGAGTTGTTGTTGTTGTTGTGGTCTTCACCCCTGAGACTGGATTGATGCAGCTCTCCATGCTACTCTGTCCTGTGCAAGCTTCTTCATCTCCCAGTACCTACTGCAACCTACATCCTTCTGAATCTGCTTGGTGTATTCATCTCTTGGTCCCCCTCTACGATTTTTACCCTCCACTCTGCCCTCCAATACTAAATTGGTGATCCCTTGATGCATCAGAACATGTCCTACCAACCGATCCCTTCTTCTATTCAAGTTGTCCCACAAACTCTTCTTCTCCTCAATCCTATTCAACACTTCCTCATTCGTTATGTGATCTACCCATCTAATCTTCAGCATTCTTCTGTAGCACCACATTTCGAAAGCTTCTATTCTCTTCTTGTCTAAACTATTTATCGTCCATGTTTCACTTCCATACATGGCTACACTCCATACAAATACTTTCAGAAACGACTTCCTCACCCTTAAATCTATACCCGATGTTAGCAAATGTCTCTTCTTCAGAAACGCTTTCCTTGCCATTGCCAGTCTACATTTTATATCCTTTCTACTTCGACCATCATCAGTTATTTTGCTCCCCAAATAGCAAAACTCCGTTACTACTTTAAGTTTCTCATTTCCTAATCTAATTCCCCCAGCATCACCCGACTTAATTCGACTACATTCCATTATCCTTGTTTTGCTTTTGTTGATGTTCATCTTATTCCCTCCTTTCAAGACACTGTCCATTCCGTTCAACTGCTCTTCCAAGTCCTTTGCTGTCTCTGACGGAATTACAATGTCATCGCCGAACTTCAAAGTTTTTATTTCTTCTCCATGTCTTTTAGTACCTACTCCGAATTTTTCTTTTGTTTCGTTTACTGCTTGCTCAATATACAGATTGAATAACATCGGGGAGAGGCTACAACCCTGTCTCACTCCCTTCCCAACCACTGCTTCCCTTTCATGCCTCTCAACTCTTATAACTGCCATTTGGTTTCTATACAAATTATAAATAGCCTTTCGCTCCCTATATTTTACCCCTGCCACCTTCAGAATTTGAAAGAGAGTATTCCAGTCAACATTGTCAAAAGCTTTCTGTAAGTCTACAAATGCTAGAAACGTAGGTTTGCCTTTCCTTAATCTAGCTTCTAAGATAAGCCGTAGGGTCAGTATTGCCTCACGTGTTCCAATATTTCTACGGAATCCAAACTGATCTTTCCCAAGGTCGGCTTCTATTAGTTTTTCCATTCGTCTGTAAAGAATTCGCGTTAGTATTTTGCAGCCGTGATTTATTAAACTGGTAGTTCGGTAATTTTGACATCTGCCAACACCTGCTTTCTTTGGGATTGGAATTATTATATTCTTCTTGAAGTCTGAGGGAATTTCGCCTGTCTCATACATCTTTCTCACCAGATGGTAGAGTTTCGTCAGGACTGCCTCTCCCAAGGCCGTCAGTAGTTCTAATGGAATGTTGTTTACTCCCGGGGCCTTGTTTCGACTCAGGTCTTTCAGTGCTCTGTCAAACTTTTCACACAGTATCATATATCCCATTTCATCTTCATCTGCATCCTCTTCCATTTCCATAATATTGTCCTTAAGTACATCGCCCTTGTATAGACCCTCTATATACTCCTTCCACCTTTCTGCTTTCCCCTCTTTGCTTAGAACTGGGTTTTCATCTGAGCTCTTGATATTCATACAAGTGGTTCTCTTTTCTCCAAAGGTCTCTTTCATTTTCCTGTTGGCAGTATCTATCTTACCCCTAGTGAGATAAGTCCCTATATCCTTACATTTATCCTCTAGCCATGCCTGCTTAGCTATTTTGCACTTCCTGTCGATCTCGTTTTTGAGACGTTTGTATTCCTTTTTGCCTGCTTCACTTACTGCATTTTTATATTTTCTCCTTTCATCAATTAAATTCAATATTTCTTCTGTTACCCAAGGATTTCTACTAGCCCTCGTCTTTTTACCTACCTGATCCTCTGCTGCCTTCACTACTTCATCCCTCAAAGCTACCCATTCTTCTTCTACTGTATTTCTTTCCCCCATTCCTGTCAATTGTTCCCTTATGCTCTCCCTGAAACTCTGTACAACCTCTGGTTTAGTCAGTTTATCCGGGTCCCATCTCTTTAAATTCCCACCTTTTTGCAGTTTCTTCAGTTTTAATCTACAGTTCATAACCAATAGATTGTGGTCAGAGCCCACATCTGCCCCTGCAAATGTCTCACAATTGAAAACCTGGTTCCTAAATCTCTGTCTTACCATTATATAATGTATCTGAAATCTGTCAGTATCTCCAGGCTTCTTCCATGTATACAACCTTCTTTTATGATTCTTGAACCAAGTGTTAGCTATGATTAAGTTTTGCTCTGTGCAAAACTCTACCAGGTGGCTTCCTCTTTCATTTCTTAGCCCCAATCCATATTCACCTACTACGTTCCCTTCTCTCCCTTTTCGTACTACCGAATTCCAGTCACCCATGACTATTAAATTTTCGTCTCCCTTCACTACCTGAATAATGTCTTTTATTTCATCATACATTTCTTCAATTTCTTCGTCATCTGCAGAGCTAGTTGGCATATAAACTTGTACTATTGTAGTAGGTGTGGGCTTCGTGTCTATCTTGTACACAATAATGCGTTCACTATGCTGTTTGTAGTAGCTTACCCGCATTCGTATTTTTTTATTTATTATTAAACCTACTCCTGCATTACCCCTATTTGACTTTGTATTTATAATCCTGTATTCGCCTGACCAAAAGTCTTGTTCCTTCTGCCACCAAACTTCACAAATTCCCACTATATCTAACTTTAACCTATCCATTTCCCTTTTTAAATTTTCTAACCTACCTGCCCGATTAAGGGATTTGACATTCCACGCTCCGATCCGTAGAACGCCAGTTTTCTTTCTCCTGATAACGACGTCCTCTTGAGTAGTCCCCGCCCGAAGATCCGAATGGGGGACTATTTTACCTCCGGAATATTTTATCCAAGAGGACGCCATCATCATTAAACATACAGTAAAGCTGCATGCCCTCGGGAAAAATTACGGCTGTAGTTTCCCCTTGCTTTCAACCGTACGCAGTACCAGCACAGAAAGGTCGTTTTGGTTAGTGTTACAAGGCCAGATCAGTCAATCATCTGGACTGTTGCCCCTGCAACTACTGAAAAGGCTGCTGCCCCTCTTCAGGAACCACGCGTTTGTCTGGCCTCTCAACAGATACCCCTCCGTTGTGTTTGCACCTACGGTACGTCTATCTGTATCGCTGAGGCACGCAAGCCTCCCCACCAACGGCAAGGTCCATGGTTCATGTGAGGGGGGGGGGGGGTGGGGGGTAGGCGAGTAAGAAGTGATAAAATGGGTCTCCTGGAGAGCAATAGAGCAATGCAAGCAGCAGAGTAGGAGGAAAGGAGGGGATGCAACTCCGGGAGGTGACACCGCCGGCCGATGTGGCCGAGCGATTCTAGGTGCTTCAGTCTGGAACCGCGTGACAGCTACGGTCGCGGGTTCCATACCTGCCTCGGGCATGGAGGTGTGTGATGTCCTTAGGTTAGTTAGGTTTAGTTCTAAATCTAGTGTACCCGTGGTCTAGGAGTAGCGTCTTTGATTCATAATCAAAACGTCTTCGGTCCCGGGTTCGATCCCCGCCACTGCCTAAATTTTGATAAATAATCAGCATTGGCGGCCGAAGACTTCCGGCATAAGAAGTCAACCTCATTCTGCCAACGGCCTTGTCAAAGAGGGCGGAGGAGCGGATAGAGGTTCAGGGCACTCTCTTGTCTTAGGGGTGGGAAATTGCCCCTAAAGGCGGAAGAATCAGCAATGATCAACGACATGAGGATGCAGAAGGCAATGGAAACCACTGCATTAAAGACACGTAACGTGTATCCACAGGACATGTGGCCTGTAATTGAAGAAGTGTCACGATGATTTCTCCATTGGCAAAAGATTCCGGAATAGTGTCCCATTCGGACCTCCGGGAGGGGACTGCCAAGGGGGAGGTTACCATGAGAAAATGATTGAATAATCTACGAAAGGATAACGTTCTATGCGTCGGGGCGTGGAATGTCAGAAGCTTGAACGTGGTAGGGAAACTAGAAAATCTGAAAAGGGAAATGCAAAGGCTCAATCTAGATATACACTCCTGGAAATGGAAAAAAGAACACATTGACACCGGTGTGTCAGACCCACCATACTTGTTCCGGACACTGCGAGAGGGCTGTACAAGCAATGATCACACGCACGGCACAGCGGACACACCAACAACCGCGGTGTTGGCCGTCGAATGGCGCTAGCTGCGCAGCATTTGTGCACCGCCGCCGTCAGTGTCAGCCAGTTTGCCGTGGCATACGGAGCTCCATCGCAGTCTTTAACACTGGTAGCATGCCGCGACAGCGTGGACGTGAACCGTATGTGCAGTTGACGGACTTTGAGCGAGGGCGTATAGTGGGCATGCGGGAGGCCGGGTGGACGTACCGCCGAATTGCTCAACACGTGGGGCGTGAGGTCTCCACAGTACATCGATGTTGTCGCCAGTGGTCGGCGGAAGGTGCACGTGCCCGTCGACCTGGGACCGGACCGCAGCGACGCACGGATGCACGCCAAGACCGTAGGATCCATCGCAGTGCCGTAGGGGACCGCACCGCCACTTCGCCACTTCCCAGCAAATTAGGGACACTGTTGCTCCTGGGGTATCGGCGAGGACCATTCGCAACCGTCTCCATGAAGCTGGGCTACGGTCCCGCACACCGTTACGCCGTCTTCCGCTCACGCCCCAACATCGTGCAGCCCGCCTCCAGTGGTGTCGCGACAGGCGTGAATGGAGGGACGAGTGGAGACGTGTCGTCTTCAGCGATGAGAGTCGCTTCTGCCTTGGTGCCAATGATGGTCGTATGCGTGTTTGGCGCCGTGCAGGTGAGCGCCACAATCAGGACTGCATACGACCGAGGCACACAGGGTCAACACCCGGCATCATGGTGTGGGGAGCGATCTCCTACACTGGCCGTACACCACTGGTGATCGTCGAGGGGACACTGAATAGTGCACGGTACATCCAAACCATCATCGAACCCATCGTTCTACCATTCCTAGACCGGCAAGGGAACGTGCTGTTCCAACAGGACAATGCACGTCCGCATGTATCCCGTGCCACCCAACGTGCTCTAGAAGGTGTAAGTCAACTACCCTGACCAGCAAGATCTCCGGATCTGTCCCCCATTGAGCATGTTTGGGACTGGATGAAGCGTCGTCTCACGCGGTCTGCACGTCCAGCACGAACGCTGGTCCAACTGAGGCGCCAGGTGGAAATGGCATGGCAAGCCGTTCCACAGGACTACATCCAGCATCTCTACGATCGTCTCCATGGGAGAATAGCAGCCTGCATTGCTGCGAAAGGTGGATATACACTGTACTAGTGCCGACATTGTGCATGCTCTGTTGCCTGTGTCTATGTGCCTGTGGTTCTGTCAGTGTGATCATGTGATGTATCTGACCCCAGGAATGTGTCAATAAAGTTTCCCCTTCCTGGGACAATGAATTCACGGTGTTCTTATTTCAATTTCCAGGAGTGTAGTAGGGATCAGTGAAGTGAAGTGGAAGGAAGACAAGGAATTCTGGTCAGATGAGTATCGGGTAATATCAGCAGCAGCAGAAAATGGTATAACAATTGTAGGATTCGTTATGAATAGGAAGGTAGGGCAGAGGGTGTGTTACTGTGAACAGTTCAGTGACCGGGTTGTTCTAATCAGAATCGACAGTAGACCAACACCGACAACGATAGTTCAGGTATACATGCCGACGTCGCAAGCTGAAGATGAACAGATAGAGAAAGTGTATGAGGATATTGAAAGGGTAATGCAGTATGTAAAGGGGGACGAAAATCTAATAGTCATGGGCGACTGGAATGCAGTTGTATGGGAAGGAGTAGAAGAAAAGGTTACAGGAGAATATGGGCTTATGACCACAGCAGTTGAGTCCCATAGTGCTTAGAGCCATTTGAAGCCAGACAGAGATTCCGAAATCAGCTACTGGATTGTAAGGCGTGCCCAGGAGCAGATATAGACTCAGATCACAATATAGTAGTGATGAAGAGTAGGCTGAAGTTCAAGACATTAGTCAGGAAGAATCAATACGCAAAGAATTGGGATACGGAAGTGCTAAGGAATGACGAGATACGTTTGAAGTTCTCTAACGCTATAGATACAGCAATAAGGAATAGCGCAGTAGGCAGTACAGTAGAAGAGGAATGGACATCTCTAAAAAGGGCCATCACAGAAGTTGGGAAGGAAAACATAGGTACAAAGAAGGTAGCTGTGAAGAAACCATGGGTAACAGAAGAAATACTTCAGTTGATTGATGAAAGGAGGAAGTACAAACATGTTCCGGGAAAATCAGGAATACAGAAATACAAGTCGCTGAGGAATGAAATAAATAGGTAGTGCAAGGAAGCTAAGACGAAATGGCTGCAGGAAAAATGTGAAGACATCGAAAAAGATATGATTGTCGGAAGGACAGACTCAGCATACAGGAAAGTCAAAACAACCTTTGGTGACATTAAAAGCAACGGTGGTAACATTAAGAGTGCAACGGGAATTCCACTATTAAACGCAGTGGAGAGAGCAGGTAGGTGGAAAGAATACATTGAAATCCTCTATGAGGGTGAAGAAACAGGAGTCGATTTAGAAGAGATAGGGGATCCAGTTTTAGAATCGGAATTTAAAAGAGCTTTGGAGGACTTACGGTCAAATAAGGCAGAAGGGATAGATAACATTCCATCAGAATTTCTAAAATCATTGGGGGAAGTGGCAAAAAAAAAACGACTATTCACGTTGGTGTGTAGAATATATGAGTCTGATGATATACCATCTGACTTTTGGGAAAGCATCATCCACACAATTCCGAAGACGGCAAGAGCTGACAAGTGCGAGAATTATCGCACAATCAGCTTAACAGCTCATGCATCGAAGCTGCTTACAAGAATAATATACAGTAGAATGGAAAAGAAAATTGAGAATGCGCTAGGTGACGATCAGTTTGGCTTTAGGAAAAGTAAAGGGACGAGAGAGGCAATTCTGACGTTACGGCTAATAATGGAAGCAAGGCTAAATAAAAATCAAGACACTTTCATAGGATTTGTCGACCTGGAAAACGCGTTCGACAATATAAAAAGGTGCAAGCTGTTCGAGATTCTGAAAAAAGTAGGGATAAGCTATAGGGAGAGACGGGTCATATACAATATGTACAACAACCAAGAGGGAATAATAAGAGTGGACGATCAAGAACAAAGTGCTCGTATTAAGAAGGATGTAAGACAAGGCTGTAGCCTTTCGCCTCTACTCTTCAATCTGTACATCGAGGAAGAATGATGGATATAAAAGAAAGGTTCAGGAGTGGAATTAAAATACAAGGTGAAAGCATATCAATGATACGATTCGCTGATGACATTGCTATCCTGAGTGAAAGTGAAGAAGAATTAAACGATCTGCTGAACGGAATGAACTGTCTAATGAGTACACAGTATGGTTTGAGAGTAAATCGGAGAAAGACGAAGGTAATGAGAAGTAGTACAAATGAGAACAGCGAGAAACTTAACATCAGGATTGATGGTCACGAAGTCAGTGAAGTTAAGGAATTCTGCTACCTAGGCAGTAAAATAACCAATGACAGACGGAGCAAGGAGGACATCAAAAGCAGACTCGCTATGGCAAAAAAGGCATTTCTGGCCAAGAGAAGTCTACTAATATCAAATACCGGCCTTAATTTGAGGAAGAAATTTCTGAGGATGTACGTCTGGAGTACAGCATTATATGGTAGTGAAACATGGACTGTGGGAAAACCGGAACAGAAGAGAATCGAAGCATTTGAGATGTGGTGCTATAGACGAATGTTGAAAATTAGGTGGACTGATAAGGTAAGGAATGAGGAGGTTGTACGCAGAATCGGAGAGGAAAAGAATATGTGGATAAGGAGATAAGGAGAAGGGACAGGATGATAGGACATCTGCTAAGACATGAGGGAATGACTTCCATGGTACTAGAGGGAGCTGTAGAGGGCAAAAATTGTAGAGGAAGACAGAGATTGGAATACGTCAAGCAAATAATTGAGGACGTAGGTTGCAAGTGCTACTCTGAGCTCTGAGATGAAGAGGTTAGCACAGGAAAGGAATTCGTGGCGGGCCGCATCAAACCAGTCAGTAGATTGATGACAAAAAAAAAGTCTAGGGCACTGATGTTAAGTCCCATAGTACTCAGAGCCATTTTTTAGCCATTCCCCTGGACGATTCTGAAGCTGGGGTCCAAATGGGAAGCGAATGGACTGGAGCTGGTCGCGCCGCCGATTCACTGATAAGGATGGGGTAGTGTCCATACAGGTGGGGTTAGACTATCGGTTCATTGTCTAAGGGAGGTGAAGGCAGCGCCTCAGGGGTTACCAGAGGATCCTTGCCCTTGTTCTTGTATTTCTGCTTCTTCTCTTGTGAAGGAAGAGGGCTTTCCAGGGGGGTGCCAGGAAGAGGAGTCCCTGGAGGGAGCTCCAGTACCAGCTACTGCCAAAGAAGGTGAGCACTTCTCCGGTGAGGGAGGGGGAGCAGCAACTGAAGGGGTGGGTATGGGTACTGAAGGGGAGGGGGAGGGGGAGAGTGGGGGTGAGGCGGAAGGTGTGGTGCAAATGGGGTGGGGCTGGGAAGAGGAGGGGGTAGGAGGGAAAACGGACGCAACTGAAGCAAATGTAGAAGTTGTAGGCACGGGATGGAGCCGGTCATACTTTCGACAAGCCTCGGTGTAGGTAAGTCGATGTAAGGTCTTGTACTCTTGAATCCGTTGTTATTGCATGTACACCGGGCGTGCTGGCGAGCGTGGAGGATGCTGTGCATTACAATTTATGCACACTGGCGGGAGAGCACAGGCGCTCCCCTCATGGAGGGGATCATTGGTGCAGTGGGGAGACATGTGTCCAAACTGTAAGCATTTAAAGCATCTCATCAGTCGTGGAATGTAAGGTTTTACATCACACCATACAACATCACCCTTACCTTCTCTGGGAGTGTATCCCCCTCAAAGGCCAGGATAAAGGCGCCTGTATTGGTGCGATTGTTTGTAGGGCCTTGCTGTAGACAATTGGACTCCTCGCCACTCGAGGTTTGCACGGAGCTCCTCGTCAGTTTGGAGAGGAAGATCCCGGTGGAAAATGATGCCCTGTACCGAGTGGGGTGCGACAGAGACTGGGATGTCACCCAGATTGTCACAAGCATGCAGGGCTTCAGATTGGGCAGCAGAAGATGTCATTATGAGCAAAGAACTGGACGGCATTTTACTCATGGATTTCACTTTGCCATACTTATCTTCAATCGTCTCCTCGAAAAACCAAGGCTTGGTTCTGGCAAAACTTTCGCCATCTGTCCTGGTGCAAACCAGGTACCGAGGGAAAGGTTTCAACCCAAGCTGATGAGCTTGGCCCTCTTCCCATGGTGTGGCCAGGGAGGGAAAGGCTGAAGGATCAGAAGAAGGAGCGTCATGTCTTCTATCACTCTTAGAGATGGCTACAGAATGGCTAGGATGTTGAAGCTTTTGTCGCTTCATGTGCAAGTCTTCCGCCCTAGTAGCACCCACTCCGACCAGCGCTCGTCTTGTGGACATGACCCAGCCACAGCAAGGGCCATCTCGCACAGCGGCCATTGCCTGGAGTTCTGATGCCCCAAAGTGATGGGCATGGACTCCTTGGCATACATGAGGCGTTAACAGCTCAGGTACTAGCAGTGTGATCCCTGTATTGTCAGGGGGCTCAGCCAAGTGGGTATTTAACAGCCCCACAATACTGGCTACTGTGCTGGTGACCTAGCAGGAAGGGGGCCAGGGTGCAAGGGGAGAATGAAGGGGAGGGGGAAAAGAGCCTGCACCAAGGAAACTAGGTTGAGAGTGCATCCCCAAATGGCCCACACTGAACAGAAAACGTTGGAAATGGAGGTCAAGCCCCAAGGGGACCAAAAACGCCGAAAAGGAGATGGAAGCAGCTAACTGAACAAGAGCAGATACCAAAACAAAGCCGAGTAGATAGCCAGGTCGATATAAAGAAGTCCGCCAAGAGGGAAAGGAGGGGGCAGGGAGAAAGGAGCAAGGACAGGGAAGGAGAGGAACAGCGACGGTAATGCAGTCTGGAAAATAGGAAGGAGACTGCACTAGCTCAGGACCCCGTATGTGCCACACACGTGCCCACAAAAGGAACTGTGGTCCCCCTGGGGCACGAGTGAAAGAGGACGTCGTCGCTAAACCAAACCATACTAATTCCCATCATGGCCCGCGGCCAACTATGCAATTTGAACGTTCTTATGCAAACCGTTCAGACGTTATGAGGATTTTATTTCATGTAGTTGAATAATTGTCAACCTATATCTGACCGGCCTCACAAACCCACCGGCGAACCTCGCCAGGGCTGCAGGGTCCGCCAGGTGGCGACGGCGAGGATCAACAGACGAGTGTAGCGTTCAGAATCAGTGACAGGCGGACACTAAGACTGTGAGGAGTCCCACGGCTGCGACAGAGCAGCAGACAAACGCGTACTTGGTTTGGTACTTCGGAAAACACAACGCGCTTAGCCCGGAAGGAGAGGCTCGCCACGGTGGAAATAAGTGACGGGAAAATAGACGTGAACTCAATAGAAGCTGATCCTAGACAGTTGGAGAAAAACCAGCAACACCTTTAGAAGGAGGAAAATGGAACGAGTGCATGCGTTATTCGATGTCTAAGGTTTTATAATTAAAATTAGCTTTAAAAGTTAGTATCTGCTGTTCGATTTCTGTCAGAGCATACTAGTACAATTATTTTAATTGTACTTTATTTTATTTTATTTTTTTGTCACCAGACTTCTGACTGGTTATATGCGATCCACCACGAATTTCTCTGCTGCGCCAAACTTTTCATCTCAGAGTAGCACTTGCAACCTACGTCCTCAGTTATTTTCTGAATGTATTCCAATCTCTGTCTTTCCCTACAGTTTTTACGCTCTACAGCTATGTCTTATTAGAAGTCGTATCATTCTGTCCCTTCTTGTCAGTATTTTGCATATACAGTATTCCTTTTCTCGCCAGTTCTCCAGAGAACCTTCTCATTCCTTAATTCAACGTTCTTCTATAGCACCACACGTCAGATGCCCTTTTTGCCAGTGCTCGTCTGCTTTTTACATCGTCCTTGCTCCGGCCATTATGGGTTATTTTGCAGCCTAGGTACCAAAATTCCTAAACTTCGTCCACTATATTAAACTACATGTCCTAATCTGTATTCCGAGCATAAAAACGCAAAATGATTAATAACGTAATCAAAGTAGCTCGAGAATATCCGTTTAGACTTGGGTATTTATGTATAAATGTGTTATTTCCATTTGTTTCTGATTTATTATCAGTAAAATACCCTAAATTAGCGTTTATACTTTGATCATTGACTAAACTAATGACCTCAGCAAAAGAGTAAGGACAGCAGCGGAAAGTTGAGAAAACTCCCATTTTATTTGATGTATCATACATATATGTAGAGTAAGGTTAATAGTTTCAATTATGTATGGAAAACGCTTGTATGCGAATTTTTGTAACGACAGTGCGAGGTCTCAAGAGAGGCGTGGCCATCTTGTCTTGGATCCTTCGTTTTCCAGAGCTGGAGCAGTTAACACGTCTGTATGGAGTGACGATTGGGTCGTGTTTCTGTAGTGTTCAGAAATTTTAGATGTAGGAACTTTGGACTTGTTACATTCACGCGTCGAGGCTACGAATATTTGGAAAACGTACAGTCGTGTGGATTTAGGGAGTCATCGGCGAGTTAGCGAGAGCGTGAACTTGTTTGGCTATATTAAACGTAGCCTAATAACACACATCCCGAAACCCAGACCAGTTTAAACCATTAATTATTCATTTTATTTCATTGCTACAATTTATCATTATTATTGTTATTCCATACAGTTCTACATGTACATCTGTACTCTGCAAACCACCGTGAAGTGCATGGCGGAGGGTACGTCACGCTGTGCCAGTTATTAGCGTTTTTCCCGTTCCGTTCACACATGGGGTGCAGGAAGATTGCTGTTGAAATGCCTCCGTGTATCCTGTAATTAATCTTGTCCCTACAATACCTACGAGGAGTGATGCGTCTGGAGGTTATAATATGTTCCTAGAGTCATCATTTAAAGCCGTTTCTTCAAACTTTGTACGTAGACTTTCTCGGACAGTTAACGTCTATCTCCAAGAACCTCTCAGTTCAGTTTTTTCAATATACACTATCTTTGTGACGCTGTCCCATGGATCAAACAAATCTGTGACCATTCAATATTGCCTGGTTGTCCTTGCAGGCTTTCAAAAAGAAAAGAACGGATAGTGGTGTGTTGGCCCTGGACAGAAAAGGAGAGCACAGATAAACATCTAGAAAATGGAATGGAGACCCGTAGTTTTGGGCCTTTGAAGAGGTGAGTCGCCGCTGGACGTGTTGACTCCACAAAACAAGGACAAATGTTTACACGACTTAAAAATCACAGGGATCGTCTCACTTGAATACACTGAAGGGTAGACAGAGAAGTTCAGCTGTGCCGACGAAGACTCCTCATTAGCCACAGAAAGAGGAAGAGTGAGAGGTGACTTTTTTCTATGTAAGAATGTACGATGAATGTCACCGGTTAACTAAACAGAGGAGAGCACGGGGAAGGGGTCTTGCATCTTCTGAAGAGCATTTTTGTCGGTTGGCACTTGGAAGATCTGAAGCCCAGCCATTTGTAAACATTCGAGCAGAAATGACTTCTTGGAATTCATCTTTGGCCTCATCTTGGACTTCTACATCTACATACATACTCCGCAATCCACCATACGGCACGTGGTGGAGGGTACCTCGTACCACAACTAGCATCTTCTCTCCCTGTTCCACTCCCAAACAGAACGAGGGAAAAATGACTGCTTATATGCCTCTGTACGAGCCCTAATCTCTCTTATCTTATCTTTGTGGTCTTTCCGCAAAATATAAGTTGGCGGCAGTAAAATTGTACTGCAGTCAGTCTCAAATGCTGGTTTTCTAAATTTCCTCAGTAGCGATTCACGAAAAGAACGCCTCCTTTCCTCTAGAGACTCCCACCCGAGTTCCTGAAGCATTTCCGTAACACTCGCGGGATGATCAAACCTACCAGTAACAAATCTAGCAGCCCGCCTCTGAATTGCTTCTATGTCCTCCCTCCATTCGACCTGATAGGGATCCCAAACGCTCGAGCAGTACTCAAGAATAGGTCGTATTAGTCTTTTATAAGCGGTCTCCTTTACAGATGAACCACATCTTCCCAAAATTCTTCCAGTGAACCGAAGACGACTATCCGCCTTCCCCACAACTGCCATTACATGCTTGTCCCACTTCATATCTCTCTGCAATGTTGCGCCCAAATATTTAATCGACGTGACAGTGTCAAGCACTACACTACTAATGGAGTATTCAGACATTACAGGATTCTTTCTCCTATTCATCTGCATTAATTTACATTTATCTATATTTAGAGTTGAAACGTCCCCTTGGAAAAAATTATACAAGACTGTGCTTAAACTGACACACAATATTGTTAGCGCAACGCAATCTGACTTTCAAAAATCCCTACAAAAGAATGGCCCTGACTAACATTAACCTATACGTTTCACAAATCACTTACCTCACCAAAAATCTTCGTTACTGGAACTACTGCAATACAGCGAGCGCCACTACTGCCAGCTAAATAAAAGATTCAAACTACTGAAGGCACTAACTACTAGTAGACATAGTTAGCAAATGAAAGATTTTAATAGAGAACAGATAATGTATTTACCTTAATAATCATAATATATATAGCAGTTCATGCCATCCAGTATTACAAATTTCATAACTCCGCCATCTCTCTCCCCACATCCACCACTGCTGGCGGCTCACCTCCAACTGCGCAACGCTACGCGCTGTTCACATCCAGCTGCCGCTGCCCAACACTACAATGGCAGACAACAATGCAAACTAACCACAGACTGCACACAGCACAGCCAGTGATTTTCATACAGAGCGCTACGTAACGTTGCCAATAAGAAAACATAAACAGCCTACTTACAGAGTTAGCTGCCATTCTTTACACCAATCACAAATCCTGTCCAAGTCATCGTGTATCCTCCTACAGTCACTCAACGACGACACCTTCCCGTACACCACAGCATCATCAGCAAACAGCCGCACATTGTTATCCACCCTATCCAAAAGATCATTTATGTAGATAGAAAACAACAGCGGACCTAACACACTTCCCTGGGGAACTCCAGATGATACTTCCTCGTCATCTGAGCCTCCGTCTTCAACATGGTCGGCGCCAAGTGCTGTCACCAGAGTTGATGAATCGATGGACTTAAGAAATCTCGGGCTGTTTTGCGCTTTGCCATTGACAAGGTCGTTGGTGCCGCCAAAGACTGATTCTTCAGCCCCTTCAGCCTCCGCGCCAACAGTACTATTGTGAGACTGAGCCGTAAGCACGAGGCGATGTGTACGGAAAATAAACTATTTTGTAATATTTTGATCACATGAAGCTTCCCTTTGAAGACTTGTATTTCGAATCAAACAACAATCTGATTTCGACTCCGACCGCATGTGTGACGTATTTTCTTCTGTAGTGCTGTCTGTTTACAATTAATATAACAACAATCACTGGGCGCTTTGCAATGAAAACAATTGACTTGGACAGTTATTAGCATCTTTCCCACTACCCATACGTCAGATAATCGAAGGTCTTATTATATTAATGTTGCCACTGTTCGTTATTCCTTTTTTCAATAATTTTATCGGAATACATAGTGTAATTGTGATTCGTGTCTCATTCAGTAGTCGTAAGTTGGTTTATTCATTATTTTGAAGGTCTCTGTAATGTTTGCGACACCTGCCACGCTTACAATTCACTTAAACTTGACACTCCTTGCATTTTTGACGACGCCTACCACGGTTTGTTTGATCTGCAAACTCCTGACACAGTACTTAGATTTGTGGAACTTAAGATAAGGATATACATTACTACTTTAGAAATAATTACATTCACAAAATATAAAATAGTTTTAAGTGCTGCGGCATAATTATTTATATATACAGGGTGATTCAAAAAGAATACCACAACTTTAAAAATGTGTATTTAATGAAAGAAACATAATATAACCTTCTGTTATACATCATTACAAAGAGTATTTAAAAAGGTTTTTTTTCACTCAAAAACAAGTTCAGAGATGTTCAATATGGCCCCCTCCAGACACTCGAGCAATATCAACCCGATACTCCAACTCGTTCCACACTCTCTGTAGCATACCAGGCGTAACAGTTTGGATAGCTGCTGTTATTTCTCGTTTCAAATCATCAATGGTGGCTGGGAGAGGTGGCCGAAACACCATATCCTTAACATACCCCCATAAGAAAAAATCGCAGGGGGTAAGTTCATGGCTTCTTGGAGGCCAGTGATAAAGTGCTCTGTCACGGGCTGCCTGGCGGCCGATCCATCGCCTCGGGTAGTTGACGTTCAGGTAGTTACGGACAGATAAGTGCCAATGTGGTGGCGCTCCATCCTGCTGAAATATGAATTGTTGTGCTTCTTGTTCGAGCTGAGGGAACAGCCAATTCTCTAACATCTCCAGATACTGTAGTCCAGTTACAGTAGCACCTTCGAAGAAAAAGGGACCAAAAACTTTATTGGCTGAAATGGCACAGAAAACGTTCACCTTAGGCGAGTCACGTTCATATTGAGTTGTTTCCCGCGGATTCTCAGTGCCCCATATACAGACATTGTGACGGTTGACTTTCCCGTTAGTGTGGAAAGTTGCTTCATCACTAAACACAATCTTTGAAACGAAAGATTCATCTGTTTCCATTTGAGCAAGGATAAAATCACAGAAATAGATTCTTTTTATCTTATCAGCTGCAGACAGTGCTTGAACCAATTTCAGACGATAAGGTTTCATAGCTAACCTTTTTCGTAGGACTCTCCATACAGTTGATTGTGGAATTTGCAGCTCTCTGCTAGCTCTGCGAGTCGATTTTCCTGGGCTGCGAACAAATGCTTGCTGGATGCGTGCTACATTTTCATCACTCGTTCTCGGCCGTCCAGAACTTTTCCCTTTGCACAAACACCCATTCTCTGTAAACTGTTTATACCAACGTTTAATACACCACCTATCAGGAGGTTTAACACCATACTTCGTTCGAAATGCACGCTGAACAACTGTCGTCGATTCACTTCTGCCGTACTCAATAACACAAAAAAGCTTTCTGTTGAGCGGTCGCCATCTTAGCATCAACTGACGCTGACGCCTAGTCAACAGCGCCTCAAGCGAACAAATGTACAACTAAATGAAACTTTATAGCTCCCTTAATTCGCCGACAGATAGCGCTTAGCTCTGCCTTTTGTCGTTGCAGAGTTTTAAATTCCTAAAGTTGTGGTATTCTTTTTGAATCACCCTTTTATTTTTCAGTGATGTTGGTTAGCACTCGTGCGTCGTTGGCGAGCGGTAGAACAGTCGTTGAAATTTTGGAGGAGAGCTTATTTTGTGTGTGTGCGTGTTGTGTGTTAGGAGCGAAACGAATTTTAATGTGTGCCTGAAGAACGAGGAATTCTGAATTCTATGTTATGTTGGTTAGATTGTTTTGAATGTCAAGTACGTTTAGAATTTCGTATTTGCGTTAGGCAATGCCGAGGCTTGTGAGAGCGAGGGCGAGAAGTTTAACATGGATGAGTGAGATGAGTGAGGTACAGAGAGAAATTTAAAATAATTCAGAAACGTTAAATGGAGATTCACGTATGGAAGTGCCGCAGGAAAACATTCAAGGACAGTATGAAGTAACGTCTCAGGACTAAACCTACGCTATTAATGAAGAAGATCAGAAACAAGGTAGTGACGAGATATCGGAGATAGAAATTAGAGGAACAGACGAACATGAAGGTTCATCTGCAGTAGAAAACTTAGAAGTTACTGGCCACGGAAGTGTACAGCGTAATACTGTCCATGTGCCCACACCGCCACAGCCTACAGTATTCGAGCCGCGAAGCTTACTTATTGAGCAATTTAAGAAGATTGACGAAGAACTTAAAGTGAATGCGAAAGGAGAAAAAATTACGAACGTTTCAAAATGAGGCAGAATTGAAACAACAGAATTCAAACAACAAGGGGACGACTTGAAAAGATCGAAGAAACGAGGGTTGCACAATTTGAGGAAAATAAAAAAGTTTCAAAAATTTAAACAAAGAAGAAGATGAATAGATAGTAGCCTAAACTACAAAACTAGATGGTCACATCAAGAAAATGCGAAGAACAGGGAGAGAAGCAAGAACTAAATTTAGGAGAGGAGATATTAACACAGGGCACTTCAGGCACAACTGACGAATTAAGGAAAGACGTACCAGAGACATTGAGGAAATGAAATCATGGAGAAATGAACAGAAGGACACAGTACAGAAGGTAGTACAATGAGTGGAAGTGCTAAACACAAACGTGGAGGAGTTATCAGATCGTAATGAAACAGCATCTGACAGAACGGCGCCATCAGCCTTAAGGAACAGGTCGAGACGAGTGATTTGGTGCAGTTGAAGAATGCACAAGAAACCATAAACCACAGGGACAAGGAAACGTTGGACACATTCGCAAAAGAGAAAAAGAATAGTAGGTTGTTAACAAGCAGTAGCGGGAGACAGAACATAACAAGTGAGAGTGAAACAGAACGCAACAGAGAAGAATGAGATATTCGCAATCTGACTGAAAGACTACGCCGATCAGAGTAATTACAAATAAAGTTCGAAACAAACAAATTCGGCACCACATTCTATCTTTGTAATAGCGTGAACAAAACATCAAGTGACAATATCGTTAACTTTGAATTCGCAATCTACACTCATGGAAATTGAAATAAGAACACCGTGAATTCATTGTCCCAGGAAGGGGAAACTTTATTGACACATTCCTGGGGTCAGATATATCACATGATCACACTGACAGAACCACAGGCACATAGACACAGGCAACAGAGCATGCACAATGTCGGCACTAGTACAGTGTATATCCACCTTTTGCAGCAAGGCAGGTTGCTATTCTCCCATGGAGACGATCGTAGAGATGCTGGATGTAGTCCTGTGGAACGGCTTGCCATGCCATTTCCACCTGGCGCCTCAGTTGGACCAGTGTTCGTGCTGGACGTGCAGACCGCGTGAGACGACGCTTCATCCAGTCCCAAACATGCTCAATGGGGGACAGATCCGGAGATCTTGCTGGCCAGGGTAGTTGACTTACACCTTCTAGAGCACATTGGGTGGCACGGGATACATGCGGACGTGCATTGTCCTGTTGGAACAGCAAGTTCCCTTGCCGGTCTAGGAATGGTAGAACGATGGGTTCAATGACGGTTTGGATGTACCGTGCACTATTCAGTGTCCCCTCGACGATCACCAGTCGTGTACGGCCAGTGTAGGAGATCGCTCCCCACACCATGATGCCGGGTGTTGACCCTGTGTGCCTCGGTCGTATGCAGTCCTGATTGTGGCGCTCACCTGCACGGCGCCAAACACGCATACGACCATCATTGGCACCAAGGCAGAAGCGACTCTCATCGCTGAAGACGACACGTCTCCATTCGTCCCTCCATTCACGCCTGTCGCGACACCACTGGAGGCGGGCTGCACGATGTTGGGGCGTGAGCAGAAGACGGCCTAACGGTGTGCGGGACCGTAGCCCAGCTTCATAGAGACGGTTGCGAATGGTCCTCGCCGATACCCCAGGAGCAACAGTGTCCCTAATTTGCTGGGAAGTGGCGGTGCGGTCCGCTACGGCACTGCGTAGGATCCTACGGTCTTGGCGTGCATCCGTGCGTCGCTGCGGTCCGGTCCCAGGTCGACGGGCACGTGCACCTTCCGCCGACCACTGGCGACAACATCGATGTACTGTGGAGATCTCATGCCGCACGTGTTGAGCAATTCGGCGGTACGTCCACCCGGCCTCCCGCATGCCCACTATACGCCCTCGTTCAAAGTCCGTCAACTGCACGTACGGTTCACGTCCACGCTGTCGTGGCATGCTACCAGTGTTAAAGACTGCGATGGAGCTCCGTATGCCACGGCAAACTGGCTGACACTGACGGCGGCGGTGCACAAATGCTGCGTAGCTAGCGCCATTCGACGGCCAACACTGCGGTTCCTGATGTGTCCGCTATGCCGAGCGTGTGATCATTGCTTGTACAGCCCTCTCGCAGTGTCCGGAGCAAGTATGGTGGGTCTGACACACCAGTGTCAATGTGTTCTTTTTTCCATTTCCAGGAGTGTATATTAGACTGATTCGCTGTCTGCCTAAACAAACAAAATCTGACTTCCTAGATCATTGCATAGTAATTTTCTGGAAGTTTCGTTTCTACATACCCTATTGTTTCTATTCATCCAATATACGGTAGAATTTCTGTGTGTTGGGTGCGAAGGCTCGCGATTTATCAGCAGTGCCTCTCTCTGACAGTTGTTTGCTAATGAGAAAAGCATTAAGCGACGTCGCAGGAGATTATTCAAAGGTTTTACATTGACATTAGCCACATTTGGGCATTCAAGTGAAACAGTGGCAACAGGTGAAAATTTTTGACGAATCTCCCGCGTAACGCGAGCGATCACGTTAACCGCCTCAGCCATACGAGCACATTCCCCATAGAGCCCAAATTCCCAGCCTGTTCTCCATTAAGAGTTGTGGTTGATCTTTCGGATATTTCCGAAAGAACAAAGACTATTTTGATCCTGCAGCCACTATGAGTCAAGACACTAAGGAATTAAAGACATTAGCTGCTAGTGGGCACTGACTTATATTAATGGGGAAATTTTAAAATTTGTGCCAGACCAGGATTCGAACCGGGGTCTCCCATTTACTAGCCAGATACGCTGACCACTAAGCCATCTTTTTTTTTTATTTCATTTTATTCGCTCTAGTTCGTTGCATCTGCTCGGGGCGGACGTCGTAAGACATCCATTTAAGTTCGTTGTTGATCTGTTAACTCAGTTTTTCTTATTACAGAGGGCACATTACCCTCAGACCGAACAGGCTGAGCTACCGTGCCGTCCATTTGGACACGCTGGTCACCACAGCTGTGTGGACTACCCTAGCATGCCTCCCACTAGACTCAAATACGTAACTTATCCACACATTACAGATGCAGTGGCCCTGCTCACTGGCATCATTACTCGTGGCATCTCACTGATTTCTGTAAGACTTCGAGCTCGGTGTGGATCTGCACTGAAGGGATCACTGGCCGTCATCGCCATAATTGTATATGTAGTGTCTGTTCTTCCAGGCATGTCCAAAAGAACCGACACCACATGTCGCAAAGAACAGACACTAAGTATATAATTACGACAAAGGCGGCCAATGGTCCCTTCAGTGGTGATGCACAGCAAGCTCCAATTCTTACGGAAATGAACGTCATGCCGCGTTACGGAGATGATAGATAAACTCCAGTGGAAGACTCTGCAGGAGAGACGCTCAGTAGCTCGGTACGGGCTTTTGTCAAAGTTTCGAGAACATACCTTCACCGAAGAGTCAAGCAGTATATTGCTCCCTCCCGCGTATATCTCGCGAAGAGACCATGAGGATAAAATCAGAGAGATTAGAGCCCACACAGAGGCATACCTACAGTCCTTCTTTCCACGAACAATACGAGACTGGAATAGAAGGGAGAACCGATAGAGGTACTCAAGGTACCCTCCGCCACACACCGTCAGGTGGCTTGCGGAGTATGGATGTAGACGTAGATGTAGATGTAATGGGGCTAATGAGTAGGGCCACTACAACAGTAACATGTGGCATAGTGAGCAGGGCCACTGCATCAGTAATGTGTTGATAAATTAAGTATTTGGGTGTAATGGGAGGTGTCCATGCAGTTGTGGTGACCAATGTGTCTGGATGGCGTAGTGGTCAGCGCAGCTGCTTAGTAAGTGGAAGATCTGGGTTCTAATTCCGACTGGCACAAATTTTCGACTTGCCCATTGACATAAATCAGTTGCCCACTGGCAGCGTATGTCCTAAACTGTAGGGATTCACCGGTGAGAGGCTACAGAACAAAAAAGTCTGATGAAGTTATGTCTCGAACTGCATTGTTACCATGCTAGAGACGATACATTGAATCACACATTTTTACAGAGAGCGCGGTCTAATATGCGCTGTAGCATGCAGCCACTGTAACAGTATGTGTTGAAAGTGGTTTCCGTGTGCCTCAGAGGATGGATTTCCGGCCTGTAGTGTGTTCTGACTTCCACGTCAGCCAGGCTGCATCAGAAGAGTGTCAAAGGAAGTATGAGAACGCTGCTTCAGTGTGTCAACACGTGGAATGGGCTCTGCACGTAGGATACTTTTCAGATGGCCTCATAACCAGAAGTGGTAAGTGGTGAGATCTGGTGAACGAGCGGGCCATCCAAGTGGACTCCCTCGTCCGATCCATCCAGCACAGAAGACACGGTTGAGACGTGTCTGGACGTTATGGCGAAGTGGGCCGGAGCACCATCATGTACAAGGGTCTCTCCAAAAGAAATGCACACTATTTTTGTAAAAATACAGTTTTCATTCTGCATGTGTGAAAGTTTTACAGTGTGTAGATACACCTTTCCCGCTTGTTTTCAAACTTAGTTCAACCTGCTCCCGCGAGTGGCGCCATCACAGCATGTCTTCAACACGGCTGCTACACTTGACGTTCGTCAGAAGCAACGTGCTGTCATAGAATTCCTGTGCTGTGAAAACGAGACTGTGGGAAACATCCACAAGAAGTTGAAAAAGGTGTGTGGAGATGCTGCTGTCGATCGCAGTACAGTTAGTCGGTGGGCACACAGGATATGTGATGAAAGCGGGCACGGCAATATTGAGGATTGTCCTCGCAGCGGCAGGCCTCGTACTGCACACACTCCAGACTGTGTGCAGAGAGTTAACGAACCACCATAAATTCTGACGCATATGTGACGACACTGAAGAAACTTCAAGCTCGACTGAGTCGTGTTCGACCACATCGGCAGAAGCAGGATGTTTCGCTGTTGCACGACAATGCACGGCCACATGTCAGTCGAAAAACCGTGCAAGCGATCACAAAATTCGGATGGACAACATTGAAACACCCGCCTTACAGTCCTGGCCTGACTCTATGTGACTGTCATCTCTTTGGGAAACTAAAGACTCTCTTCGTGTAATAAGATGATGACTCCCTTGTGCACGCTGCCAAACAGTGGCTCCAACAGGTTGGTCCAGAATATTACCGTGCGGGTATTCAGGCGCTGGTTCCAAGATGGCGTAAGGCAGTTGAGAGGGATGGAAAATATGTGGAGAAATGAAAATATTGTTCCTAAAGGATGTATGTACACACTGTAAAACTTTCAAACATGTAGAATAAAAGATGGATTAAAAAAAATAGTGTGCATTTCTTTTCGAGTGACCCTCGTAGCAACCACTTCGAATCATCAGTGGTACGTCTTCTAGCTAGGGAGGCAAAGTCACTCGCAAGAAATCCTGATAGTTTCGGCCTGTTAGGCGATGTGGAAGGAAGACTGGTCCCAAAATGCGGTCGCCAACTATCCCGGCCCGCACATTCCGGCTGCACCGATGCTCGCTGTCACCGTACCGTGGGTGTTCTGCGTACTATCCCACACATGACTGTAATGAAAGTTGAAGACCCCACGCAAATCCACTGCAGTCTCTGTAACAAAGTATGACTGAATAAATGGTCTAGCACGGGAACCATGGGCAGATGCGCAAAACTATAGACCTGTATCTCTGACGTCGATCTGTTGTAGAATTTTAGAACATGTTTTTTGCTCGAGTATCATGTCGTTTTTGGAAACCCAGAATCTACTATGTAGGAATCAACGTGGATTCCGGAAACAGCGATCGTGTGAGACCCAACTTGCTTTATTTGTTCATGAGACCCAGAAAATATTAGATACAGGCTCCCAGGTAGATGCTATTTTCCTTGACTTCCGGAAGGCGTTCGATACAGTTCCGCACTGTCGCCTGATAAACAAAGAAAGAGCCTACGGAATATCAGACCAGCTGTGTGGCTGGATTGAAGAGTTTTTAGCAAACACAACACAGCATGTTGTTATCAATGGAGAGACGTCTACAGACGTTAAAGTAACCTCTGGCGTGCCACAGGGGAGTGTTATGGGACCATTGGTTTTCACAATATATATAAATGACCTAGTAGATAGTGTCGGAAGTTCCATGCGGCTTTTCGCGGATGATGCTGTAATATACAGAGAAGTTGCATCATTAGAAAATTGTAGCGAAAATAGGCACTTGGTGCAGGGAGTGGCAACTGACCCTTAACATAGACAAATGTAATGTATTGCGAATACATAGAAAGAGGGATCCTTTATTGTATGATTATATGATAGCAGAACAAACACTGGTAGCAGTTACTTCTGTAAAATATCTGGGAGTATGCATGCGGAACGATTTGAAGTGGAATGATCATATAAAATTAATTGTTGGTAAGGCGGGTACCAGGTTGAGATTCATTGGGAGAGTCCTTAGAAAATGTAGTCCATCAACAAAGGAGGTGGCTTACAAAACACTCGTTCGACCTATACTTGAGTATTGCGCATCAGTGTGGGATCCGTACGAGATCGGGTTGACGGAGGAGACAGAGAAGATCCAAAGAAGAGCGGCGCGTTTCGTCACAGGGTTATTTGGTAACCGTGATAGCGTTACGGAGATGTTTAACAAACTCAAGTGGCTGACTGCAAGAGAGGCGCTCTGCATCGCGGTGTAGCTTGCTCGCCAGGTTTCGAGAGGGTGCGTTTCTGGATGAGGTATCGAATATATTGCTTCCCCCTACTTATACCTCCCGAGGAGATCACGAATGTAAAATTAGAGAGATTAGAGCGCGCGCAGAGGCTTTCGGACAGTCGTTCTTCCCGCGAACCATACGCGACTGGAACAGGAAAGGGAGGTAATGTCAGTGGCACGTAAAGTGCCCTCCGCCACACACCGTTGGGTGGCTTGCGGAGTATAAATGTAGATGTAGATGTAGATGTAGATATCAGGATGTAAGTTCATTAGATCTTTTTTGCTGAATATCCTCTCATCAATCAGTCCTTAGAGTTTGTACACGCTGGAATAAAATCACCGTGCGTCTGTCCCCTAGTATTCTACAGAATTCTGAGTACGCCCTTGTGTCTCATTTGTTGAGTTCTGGACTAGGGTTTTGTTTGGCGATGTCTGCGACCCTCGTGTCCTGTCGAGTCGTCAATCTTTCTAGACTCTGCTGACTGTCTCCACCGTTGAGCTGATGCCGCTCTGACCTAAGGGCGAAAACATCGGCGCCTGCATTCTCACTTACCTGCGCCGTTTCTATCGTGATGTGACGGGCGTCGCAGGTAATTTACACGGCCAGAGGAGGTGCTGCGTGGGCCACGTTGGCTGCGTGGTGAGCTGCGGCGTCGTTTAATGGTTTGTGGTGAGACGCGGGCGCAGCAGCCGTGCCTGCTATACACCGCCGGCAGCAGGGATCGCGGCAGGGGCGCGCGCTGCTCGTTTTGCAGCGGCCGGCCGGCCTTTGTCTGCCCGCCGCGGCGCGCGTTATTAATAGCGAGGCCGCGCAGATGATGTAGCGCCGTTATCAGCCGCCGCCGCCGCCGCCGCCGCCGCTGCTACATATGTATTGCGCGCCCGTGGGAGCGGCGCGACGCAGCCCTGACCTCTCCACCGCCGCCACCGCCGTCTTATCGCCGCCTCCGCGCCCTGCACACCGCTGCCACTGGCCCAGCCAGAAAAGCCAGCACTGTGGGGCGCCACATACGTGGCAGGTTCCCGCCATCTGCAGGACTCGGTGTGACGCATTGAAGCGGGATGTACAGGGTGATTCAAAAAGAATACCACAACTTTAGGAATTTAAAACTCTGCAACGACAAAAGGCAGAGCTAAGCACTATCTGTCGGCGAATTAAGGGAGCTATAAAGTTTCATTTAGTTGTACATTTGTTCGCTTGAGGCGCTGTTGACTAGGCGTCAGCGTCAGTTGATGCTAAGATGGCGACCGCTCAACAGAAAGCTTTTTGTGTTATTGAGTACGGCAAAAGTGAATCGACGACAGTTGTTTAGCGTGCATTTCGAACGAAGTATGGTGTTAAACCTCCTGATAGGTGGTGTATTAAACGTTGGTATAAACAGTTCACAGAGAATGGGTGTTTGTGCAAAGGGAAAAGTTCTGGACGGCCGAGAACGAGTGATGAAAATGTAGCACGCATCCGGCAAGCATTTGTTCGCAGCCCAGGAAAATCGACTCGCAGAGCTAGCAGAGAGCTGCAAATTCCACAATCAACTTTATGGAGAGTCCTACGAAAAACGTTAGTTATGAAACCTTATCGTCTGAAATTGGTTCAAGCACCTGAACGTCAACTACCCGAGGCGACGGATCGGCCGCCAGGCAGCCCGTGACAGAGCACTTCATCACTGGCGTCCAAGAAGCCCTGATCTTACCCCCTTGCGATTTTTTCTTATGGGGGTATGTTAGGGATATGGTGTTTCGGCCACCTCTCCCAGCCACCATTGATGATTTGAAACGAGAAATAACAGCAGCTATCCAAACTGTTACGCCTGATATGCTACAGAGAGTGTGGAACGAGTTGGAGCATCGGGTTGATATTGCTCGAGTGTCTGGAGCGGGCCATATTGAACATCTTTGAACTTGTTTTTGAGTGAAAAAAACCTTTTTAAATACTCTTTGTAATGATGTATAACAGGTTATATTATGTTTCTTTCATTAAATACACATTTTTAAAGTTGTGGTATTCTTTTTGAATCACCCTGTATAAAAGTGCTGCAACTTAAGCAGGCAGAAGGAGACACACCCTGCGGCCGAACAGGCCTCGGAAGGCGCAACGGTGCCGACCGACCGTCACTTCATCCTCAGTTGCCGGCATCATCAGGTGCGGTTGCGGAGTCAGCACACGTACCGGCAGTTGTCAATTTTAATGACCTGGAGCCGCCACTACTCGGTGAAGTAGCGGCTGAGTGCACCCCGTAGCCCAACAGCGCGTGGTGGTCCAATCGTCACCAGTCCAGCTGCCAACCGCACCCGAAGGCGCCTAACTTCGGTGCTCTGACGGCAACTGATGAATCCGCCGCAGCGCGGCAAAAGGAAATACGGACATCTAAAAAGTTAAATCCACAGAAAGTGTCGAGTGAATAAACGTGTAGGCTCGAGAGCAAATGAAACACTGTAGAAACTTTTGGAGAAAAGAGAACCATTAGTACCAACAACAGCTCAAATGGCAAGCCACTACGAAGCAAAGAACGATTGGCTAAAAGGTGATAGTAATATGTAGAAATGTTGTACAAGGTAATCGAATTTTAAGACAATGTTACAGAAACGGAAGTGCTGGCCGGAGTGGCCGAGCGGTTCTAGGCACTACAGTCTGGAACCGCGCGACCACTACGGTCCCAGGTTCGAACCCTGCGTCGGGCATGGATGTGTGTGATGTCCATAGGTTAGTTAGGTTTAAGTAGTTCTAAGTTCTAGGGGACTGATGACCTCAGCAGTTGAGTCCCATCGTGCTCAGAGCCATTTGAACCATTTTGAGGTGGAAGTAGATGAAGATGTGACAGCAGATGTGATACTGTGAGAAGAATTTCTGAAGTATTGAAAGGCAAAAGTCACAAGAAGGCATCTGAAGCACAAACTATTCCATCAACATTTTTCACGTCCCTGCGAGAGTCGACCGTGACACGTTCGTTTTACTTGGTACCTACGTCCAGTTACAGAGATATGTGAAATAACCTCGGACTTGAAACAGCCTTTAATAATTCCAGTTCGAAAGAGGGCAGTAGTTGATAGGTATGAACATTGTGACTTCGTAGGCTTTCCCGCCGTAATCCGGAGCCGCGCGACTGCTACGGTCGCAGGTTCGAATCCTGCCTCGGGCATGGATGTGTGTGATGTCCTTAGGTTCGTTAGGTTTAAGTAGTTCTAAGTTCTAGGGGGCTGATGACCATAGATCTTAAGTCCCATAGTGCTCAGAGCCATTTGAACCATTTGAACCCACTGGCTATACAATGGTTAAAACATCAGATTTCACAGTAAGCTATCTGTGAATTGAAGTAAACAACACTAGTAAATGAAGAAACAACCTGCTACTTCGTCAGTGATTAGTCAGCACATATTATTTCCATGAAATAAAAGTTCCTTGGCAATTAGTCCATGACTGCACGCGTAACATTACCTCATAAAACCTTGAACCAGTACGTGAGTATTTCCTTTCTTCTCTGCCAAACACAGGAGGCGGCACCAAGCGTAGTTAGGCCAGCAATGCCTAATGTTTTAGTCCTGTTTCCAATGCTTATCTCCCTCCTCTACGCCGGCCGAAGTGGCCGAGCGGTTCTAGGCGCTACAGTCTGGAACCGCGCTACCGCTACGGTCGCAGATTCGAATCCTGCCTCGGGCATGGATGTGTGTGATGTCCTTAGGTTAGTTAGGTTTAAGTAGTTCTAAGTTCTAGGGGACTGATGACCTCAGAAGTTAAGTCCCATAGTGCTCAGAGCCATTTGAACCATTTGAGCCATCCCTCCTCTACCTAAGGAAGAAATGAGCTCCCATGAATGATAAAAGCCTATCTATAAAATGAAGCATAAATGTATCATATGCTTGTATTGTATCATGATAATGTGTATGTAATTAATTTATATATGTGATGTGAACGAAGATAAGTTGAAGCTAACAAACAAACTGTAGTAACAGTGAGAGTTGGCAATACTCTCTAAGGATTTAAAGGTTGGCTACAGCGCGCATGCACAAGCTCTGGAATCTAAGACATTGTTGTCGCGCTTCGCAGCGCACGGATTCATTTGTGGCAGTTTGGAAGCCACTTTAGGAGCCCTCCTGCTGTGGTGCGCACGTGTGTTGGGCGAGGGGTCGTCGCCGAGCTGCCGTACTGCCGTGTCCGTCAGGAGCAACACAGGATTTGGTATTGAGTTGATATTTTTTATCATTTGCAGCGCGCTTATTAATTTAAAATGGTTCAAATGGCTCTGAGCACTATGGGACTTAACATCGATGGTCATCAGTCCCCTAGAACTTAGAACTACTTAAACCTAACTAACCTAAGGACAGCACACAACACCCAGCCATCACGAGGCAGAGAAAATCCCTGACCCGCCGGGAATCGAACCCGGGAACCCGGGCGTGGGAAGCCAGAACGCTACCGCACGACCACGAGATGCGGGCTATTAATTTAAAGAAACGGGTTTGTGTATGTGCGTAGCAGCAGACGGTAATTTTGATAATGATAGGAGTTGAATTCTTAAGGGAAACCATTGTTAGGCGAATAGATTAAGTATTGATTTTTGTCATTGATTTCTTTTGTAATTGTCAGGGAATTGTTTCACTATGTATTTAATTGAGAAGTATTTCAGTCTGTCTCAAGAGTTTGATTAATTTGTAATATTGCTTTAATGCCACTGGAGGCAGATTTACATACGAAGCGATTGTTCAAAGGGCTTCTAGCGTTTTGTTAATTGAATGAGAAAGAATCGCTTTCAGAATATAGTTTTTGAAAAAAGGAATTACTTGTTTGGGTTATCATTTATCGAGTTTAGATTTGACCAAACCCTTTCTCTTGAATTATATGTAGTCGTAGTAAGGAGCAGCAGCCGCAGCAACAGCAGGAGCCGCCATACAGAACATGCATTGCACTCAGCATGAATAATAGTTTTTTTATGTTTTTGTTAAATAACGGAATGTAGCAGACCAAGCAGTGGCAGCAGAAAGACCAAGTAAGTTATTTGTTGTGCACAGGACCAATTTAAAAAAATAAAGTTTAGGCGACCTCTGTAATGGTAAAGTTAACAAGAGTACAAGCACGAGATTTTCAGTAGAAAACACGAGATAAGAAAATAGAGCTCGCGACTTTCACCTGTCGACATGCCTGCCAGGATACTTTTTTTTTTTGGATGAGTCGTAGTTAGATATGCTTCGTCTTTCTACTGCCAACTGCAAGCTTACGCAACAGTAATCATTAGTGGCGACACAGCATTTTGATCGCTTGCGCAGTGCTTTGTATTAACACAAAATTTCATTTCATCAGTTTTATCTTCGAATTTGTTGGTGCATTGTGTAATAGTTAATTGAACAGTGGTATTTTTAGGATAGCGGTGTATTTTAGCGACATTCTTTTCAGAATATTGAGATCCGGGAATTTTGGAACAATACTGCGGAGAATCGGAATGTAGGCGATCATTTGCCAACAATGCGTGATCAACAACTGTGTGCTACACGCAAGTTAGGACATGACATTACAGTGACGCAAACCGAACTCATTATGAGAAATTCCAGCGTTGCTTCCACCTCAAAAGTGCAGAGTAATCTTGTTTTCCCCACTTTCGGTGGAAATTCGTGTCTCGTTGCCACTCCGATAGAGTGGAGTAATTTTGCCTTTACTTCTGTTAGTGGAAATGCAGGTAATGCTTCTGCTTTAACAGAGAAGAGTAACGTTGTACTCCCTGCCCCCAGCAATGATGTTTTACAATTATTACTGAGTAAACTCACTAAATCTAATGACAGACAGAAGAGTAAACTCACTGAATTTAACAACAATAATGCAAAGAATTTCAAATCGCTTCAGAACGAAATTAAAGAGAATCTCACATTGTTTCGGGGTGAGGTGAATGACAATTTAAATCGTAAATTTGAAGAAATGACTAGTCAGTTGAAAAGTCAGGTACGTGAAGAATTCAAATCAGATATTAATAATCTTGTATCCCGACTTGAGCACGTACAAAATTTTGATATTGTTGAGGTGAAACGACGGACATCACAACAAGAACTGCAAGTAGAGGAATTAGCGAAAAATGTCGAGTCATTGCAATTACAGACCGCCAATGAAGTTTCAAAGATAGAATCTCAATTAACGACAGTAGCTAAACAGGTAGATGAATTATCCAAGAAAGTGACAGAACTGAGTAGCGAGTCAGATACGAGGTCAGATGACACTCAGCCGGTACCGACTTCGGATACCGAAGAATTTCAGTCACTGCAACGTTTTAAACAACGGCAAATGACAATTAATCAGCAAAACAAACGTGACGTGAAAAATATACAGGAACAGCTTGCCAGCATCGAAGAAATGATCGATCGCAGCAATGACACTGGTAGATCCGATAAGAGAATCCGTAAAGTCCTGGCAATATGTAAGTTATGTCAGAAAGCAAAACCACCAACAGTGACACACAGAACACCACTATTTCCAATCATCCCAGTCAAATTAAAAGAGATGGCTCCCGTGAACATCTTCGGGCCAGTAATAAGATCTAGACAAGGCCATTCATATGTTTTCATAGCTGTAGAGCTTACTTCGAAATTTGTCTCATTCACACCTTTACGAAAAGCTACAGCAAAATCAGTTTCTACAGCATTCGTCAAGAACTTCTTGAAGGAAGTAGGGCACGTTGACAAGGTGATTTCTGACAGTGGCCCACAATTCCGTTCCAACAGTTGGCTAAAAACCTTGCGCCACAGGAAAATTAAACCAGTATTTATATCACGTTTTATGCCATCATGTAACCCATCAGAACGCATCATGAAGGAGTGAGATAAACTTTGCAGATCGTACTGCCATCGCCAACACAGAAACTGGGATGTACATTTATCCGATTTCCAAAACATTATTAATGAACTACCTAATGATTCCACTACCCTGCCTCCACTGCTTGTGTTGAAAAATAAAATAGGATAAAACAATTAGTAGCCTTCCCTGCACAGCGACGTTTAAGACACCATGAAGTGGTAAGTATAGCATTACGGAATATCAAGAAAGCTGCAGACAGAAGAAAGAAGCTACATAATCCACGAGTCAACGTCAAGAATTTACAGGTAGGTCAAAAAGTATTGCTTAGAGCACATCGACTATCTCATAAGGGAAAATATTTGAGTAGGAAGTTTTTTGGTGTATGAAGGACCCTTCTGTATACGACGCATTGCACACACAAACGCTGTGGAACTTGAAACAATACGAACACATAAATCGCGAGGTCTTCATCACTTCTCACACGTCAAAATGTTCAAGGAATAAGGCCCTATGGGGTTTACTGATCTTTAGTAAATATATGTTTGGCGAGCATAGGTGCCCCAGCCGTTACAGTATATTCTTCCAATTTTTTAATTTTCAGTACTGTTTCATAATCTTTGACTAACCTGTTTATCTATTAATCTTTTACTATCAATCTGTCCTGTATGAAAGACCAAGAATGAATGATTTTGAATGATTTGTGTTGTTTGAGAGAATGCGAACTTTGCAAAGGTGCAAAGGGACATTTCTGACGAGAGGATTATACCAGCTGTTGACATCTTGAGATTGTTCACTGAAAAAATGAAATTTTCGTGACTTATTTGAAGGAAAATGCAAGAAATAAGTATGTACGTTTTTTAGGGAGAAATAACATGAAATAACAGAAACTGTTGACATTATCTTCAGGTAAAATATAGTGTATAAGTGGCTGTGAATTGAGAAGGTATATTTGATGGGCAATAGTAGAATTAGAAAACCTTCGAACTGACACTTTTTCTGATTTATGAGGTAGTTTGAAGAGCGATGATTTATGTGGATTTTTCATGTTTATTAGTTTGCCAGGTAAGGCGTATTAGGATTTATGGACCACTCATGAATAGTGTGACACAATGAGGAAGCACTTTGCAGACATTTATAGAACAAGAGGAGGTAAGAAAGATACACTTCTAAACGAAGAAACCCGCAACGGTATCCTATGAAAGAAGATATAGCTTATACACTTTTGCGTAAAATTTAAGTCACAGTAATGTTAAGGTAGAGTACATACTTACTTAAAATCTAACTCACAGTAAAGTTGATGATTTTTCTCTTGTCATGTCATAAATTTATTTCTTGTCACCTGGATGAATAAATCATTTCTTTCAGTTTCTACTGGACAGATGGAGGGGTTTTGTGTGTTGTATTTTGTGAATAATCTATTTTTTTATTATGTGCTTTGTAGGTTGTTTCTTTTTCTTGTTCTTTGTGACCATCCAAGATATGGCCACACAGATTCATACAAAGACTAAGGAGGCCTCCAAACAGAGACAATGAGGACTCCATATAAAAACGATTGAGATGCTATACCACAGACATTGACGTTTGACATCAGAAATATTGACAGTCATTACAGACTGATAATTATAAATTTGGTATAACTTAGTAATTAGAATGTAAAAAAATTCTGACGCAAAGTCACGTAATTATTCACTAAATTTTGTACATATTCATGAATTGATTTGGCAAGCCGTTGGCTAGACTTTTTCTAACTGATTCTCTAACTTTTATTATATATAATAGCATCACTATGGAATTACTTTTCTATTTGTAGGATTATTTAAATATTTTATAACCAAAATGTACATAACAATTATTGTAACAAATATTGTAACATTCTTTTTCAGCATCACTAGTAATGTAAAAATAGTAGGTAATTGGAGTTCGACGGCACAGGATTTATGCCTTGAAATTAAAATAATATTTTTGCGTGGTGCCAAATTTGTAATGATTCGTGGTCACAATCAAAACTTTGCCACTGTTATTGGCCAAACTAATCGCAAGAAAATTTACTTGCCACCGTGTGGCGAGCCTCATATTATGACTGAATTGAAAAATACATGCCACAAATCTGTGGTTGCTATGGCGAGAAATTTAAAGAAAATTGACTTCTCCACCATGTGGTAAGCCTCGCAATATTCATGACTTGGGATATGTGCCACAAATATATAATTGCTGTGAGAATAGAGTTTCATTCAAATGAGCTCAGAGCTCACATGCCTGTTTATATAATATTATTGCTTGCTAGCTCAGAGCTCACATGCCTGTTTATATAATATTATTCCTTGCTTAATTTCTCTAATTAGGTTAGAGATATCGTATTTTAAAGGGAGAACCGATTTTCTATAAAATATGACGTTTCCAATATACAGAAATACTCGACCGAGACTTGTACTACATAAGTTTGAGGAGGTACTTATGTAATAATGCAGTGACGTGTGGTTGTCAGTGGAGACGAGGTCCCTGAGTCTGCCAACACTGTCAAACTGTGTCATCCTGGGAGAATGGATGTTACGTATGGTTGTCAGTGGACACAACGTCCCCGAGTCTGCCTACGTTGTCAAACTGTCTCACCAGAGGAAAATTTGACTTCAGGTGTGGTTTGTCAGTCGATATGAAGTCCCTGAGTCTGCCTACACCTTAAATTAACTGATGTTGGAAAACGAGTGTGGTTGGCAGTGGATATGAAGTCCCTGAATGCGCGGTAAGGCGCAGACAAATGAAAAAAAACCGTCATTCATTTTCTTGTACATGATTTTGTTACACAGTCTCTTGTATGTAGAAGTTCTGTTAAGAAGTGCCGCTCGGAATATGACGAGTGTTCTGTATCATACATGTTTCGAAATAAGAAAAAAAATTGATATGAGCATTAAGTATTTTTTATTCAAGTGAAGTGAAACCAGGTAAGGAGGATTTTCGTATTTATGACACGCACTGACGTATTTCGACTCTACTGCCTGCATCTACAATTGAAATGTAAGAGAAGAAGTGCGACAGCCTACAAATTCGTACAAGCACAGAACATTTCTAATAACGCAACTGTATTATCCTTTTAAATGTTTCTTATATAAAATTTATTTTCGTACAACACAACAGGTGTTGTATACGTCAATTTGGATGCACGAGAAGATTCTTGTCTCTACATACTGTTTACACCTCCTACAAGTATGAGCACGAAAGTGACATTCCCTCGCGTTGTTATCAGCCAATTCACCGAGGGTCTTCTTATCCTATACACCGCTGTGTATACTTCGCTCTTCGAAACTGGTTGCCAAACTTCGTGTATGCTATCTATGTTACTAAAATGCTAACAAAAAAAATCAGCAATTACCCAATAACAGACAGCGTCTCTGCACTGACGATGTCAGGCAACTACAAATGAATCTCCATTGTAGATCTCGCTGGCTCTCAGGTCTGCTGCGCATTTGCCCTGCGGCCAGAGCAGAGATTGCAATTCAGGCCTCATCTCGTTCGTGCTGTGTCGCATTGTTTTTGACACCAGTTTCGCATCTCACCATTTTCACGAGGTCTTTACAAATCGGTGGCGCGTTCTGATCACAGCGTGACGGCCCATCACGGAGGATGCTAAGTTCACCGGACTTGGATACGATGTGACGTCATTATGACGTATACACGCTACATCGAAAACGATAGAAACCGTATATCGACTAATCGACTTTTGTGAACTTTCGAGAGGTTGTGACAGGGTAGCGCTGTGCTCTGCGCCATTCGTTTAAATGCGTTTTGCGTTCCTTGCGTTTAAATCGTGTGTTGCACTGTGTTTGTGTCCTGTGCGTTGTTTTTCGTTTGATCGTCTCTAATTATTGTGGCTATACGCTCATGTTGTGAAGCAATTCGTATTTTGCATAATCTTGTCTTAGCAAATTATACTGCTGACATAAAGCACATTGACATGGCCAGGTACATGCTAAAACTATTGTGGTTGTATACATGACATAATTAACAGTACATCTGGTTTATCATACCACCATGGAATGCTTTGACACTGCATTCAATCATTTCATATGTCAATCATTACTAGACACTAACCTTTGGTTAAGATTACATTGAGAAGTGCACTTCCCCTCGTATTTCATCTCCGGTCGACGATTTTTCTTCAACAATGCCTCATATTTTTCTTTTTAAGTTCGAAATTCAATCATTCTACAGACCAGTCATTACTGGACACTAAGGTACCTGTCTCTGCAGTCCGAGTGTAAAATTACTTGGAATTATGGTTGATAAAAGACCATCTTGGGATGGACATGTAAATTACTTAGCTAACAAACTTGCACGAGTTCTCTTTCAGCTATACAAATTAAGAAAAAGAAGTCAGCAAGAGTAAGCTGCTACAATGTAATATGTACTGACAAGACCAATTGTATGAAACCATACTAAAATGTTGATAATAAATAAATATTATTTTCGGCGTAAGCATTCAATACAACAATCACACAATCTAATCTGGTCGGGACACAAGAAGACTTCACTTTTTTACGAAACGTGTTGTCCGTGGTGTTTTCAAGGCCACGGTCAGGAATATTTCTATTAATATCCAGCTCTTTTACTTTTATTTTGGCGAAATACATATACGCTGCCACACTGAGCTGTTTTCAGAATCGCACGAGTCAAAACAAACCACTAGCTGACGACAGTTTGGAACCTCGAACGTTCGTAAAAGTCGATAGGTGTGTTAATCGACTGAAGCGTATATACGTCATAATGACGTCACATCATATCCAGGTTGGGTGAACTTAGCATCCTCGGCCCATCACCGCCACAGAGATGGGCGCCACGCAAACGTCGCTACAGCAGCGCGCCCAATGCACGGGACGCCGGGCTGGCTGGCTGGTAAGTCTCGGCTCTGCTCCCAGGCTTTCTCCGGCGCTGCCGCCTTCGGCCGCACCGAGTGGCGGAGCCCGCAGAAAAAGCCGGCCATCCTTTTACGCCGAACGGAGCGCCGCGCCCGCCGCCTCTTTCTTTTTCCGTCCGAATCGGGCCACCGGAAATGCCCCGACAAAGGAGAAACCCGGTGGGAAGCGTTTACTATAATGAAAAGTCATCGCCCGCGACAAAAGGAATCGGAGAAGTAATTCCGTGGAAGTTTATTCTGGCGCGTTACACCGTCGGACGGCCGGAAGGAAGAAAAACCGGGTTCACGGTCGCCCTCGCTTTGTCGCCATAACTACGTTCTGGCAGTGATAACGCGCCCGTTCTATTGCCGAGGCGTCAACGCACTAAAAGCGGCTTCGGGCACGGCTGCCGGTTTTGTAAGGTGCGGCCGCCGCTGTTGTTGCTGTCTACGGCACCATTGGCCTGATGCCTGTCAGTGGCTCTTAACCTGCCAGATGTGCTGCAGGGAAACTGCTGCAACCCACACCAAAAACGATCTCGCCTTACATCTTCGTACCTGCCCGTAGCCCTGCGGTTCTTTTCTGTAGCCGTTCTTTCAGCTACCGGGTCGTTATAATTAAAGTGCGGATACTGACGGAGGTCCAGTGTGGACTGTAATTACAGTATGGCAGTGAAACTTGGCAAATTATTCGTGGTTCTCCGGTCGTATGGAGGGCGACAGTGAGGTTGGTGTCCCACTGCTGTCCGGGTCGTGTCTAGAAGTGTCTCTGCTAATCATCGGGGCTCTGTTCGAAGCTGGACTTATCACAGAGGACAGTTGTACTCCAGTCAGTGGGATTCCGGACTGAAGCCGTATCTGGGGACGCCCTGGACATCTGAGCCCAGCTATTGGCGGTATGTGCCACCCATTAAGTAAATCGCGGTTGTCGGAAGACCAGCAGGTAATGCGAAAGGCTATTGTGAGTGGTTTTCCCCGAGCAAGTTGGCGTTCCGAGGCTGTGTACGCCGTGAGGGAACCGATTTGTAAAAACTCGAAGGCCGCAAATTATTTCACGGTCGCCGTATCAGTAAAACCAGTAATAATACTGCTAAATAATAGGCAGTCGCACCACATGAAAGAGGAAAGAGAGGTGAGGAAGCACGTTTTAAGCTCCACTGCTTGCGTAGAAGAATATTTTAGCTATAGAGATGATGCAAGATGAAGATGAAAATTAGTAACTTCAAAACGTATTAAGGGATTATAACAAAATGTGCACTGGCTGCAGCTGAACAGCACTATGGTAAGTTGCTATCAGATTTTTTGTTCAAGCAGTACAATTCGATTAATGAGCCAGAATGTAGATTCTTGTTATTAAAAATCGCATTTGAGTATCAAATTATTTGAAAAATTGTATGTATTGCCTCAGTTTGTAGTTACAAAAGCAATCCGTAGATTTCTAATTTTTCTTCGGTTTTAATACTTGGTGGTGAATAATGTTAATTTTTACGAATTCGTAACTCATAAACCACATTTTCCAATAAATCAATACTACTATGAAAAGCTGGTGAAATTATAGATTTATGTCATGTAAAATGCTTGTACTGTAGGCCTACTTTTATTCGTCGAAGAGCCCTCGCATGACAAAACAATACAGCTAACATATTGCAATAAGAAAGTGCGAATTATGTAAAAATTATCGATGTATAGTTTTTGCAATAATATGGATAATTAATGCACTTTTTTTTATAATCACTCCTCAGCTGAACCATGCTAATTTTAAACACTACAGCTGCATTTAAGGCACGTTTATTATCTCACAACCGGTTTCGTTCAATGAACATCGTCATGTGACTGTAATCGAATGAAACAGAGATTGGCCTAAAAGCTACACAAACATGCATGTAATAAATGATACGGAACTCGCACTGAAAATTCGTTAACAGTCTTCATAAGTAATTCTCACAGAGTTTTGCCAATATAATGACTAAAGAAGTGTAACCGTCTTATGTAATGTTCAAATGGTTCAAATGGCTCTGAGCACTATGGGGCTTAACATATGAGGTCATCAGTCCCCTAGACTTAGAACTACTTAAACCTAACTAACCTAAGGACATCACACACATGCAAGCCCGAGGCAGGATTCGAACCTTCGACCGTGGCAGCAGCGTGGTTCCGGACTAAAGCGCCTAGAACCGCTCGGCCACACTGGCCGGCTTATGTAATATTAAAGGCACATTCTGTAGCACGGCGAACACACACACACACACACACACACACACACACACACACACACACACGCTCCCTGCCAACAGCCTCGCACAAGCAAAGCAACCAGTGAGCGCAGGTTACATACGTACTTTAGTTAGTTAGCTACATGTTCCATGATCATTAGAACGAGTCTTTTATCTAAATGATGTGGAGTCAGTCAGTTTACATGATTTGCATACATTATTAGTGTTAACATTAATGAACACATTAGTCCCTATTGTTTTTGGTTGTCCTACTCATACACAAGTTTTATCAACAATATAATGGAAAAGATAGATTGCTATTCACCATAAGGACGCCACGCTGAGTTGCCGACAGGTACAACTGTTACATAACGAGCTTTCGACCAAAGCTTTCTTCAGAAACGAAAAGAGAAACACCCACATTCACGCAAGCAAACACACCTCACGCGTACATTACCGCTACCTCTGGAAGCTCCAGCCTCTATCCTATTTACTGACTCTTGTTCGTGTGCTACGTCAATTGTGCGTGTGGCTCTATTTGTTGTACAGAACTGAATATGGTGCGTTGTTTTTTTTTCTTCATAGTTTAGAGAGACCATTTCCTGAGAACCAATTTATAATTCTTTGTAAAGTATCATTTACCATCTCTTCTGGTGCTTTCTCTCTAATGGGACTCTATTGTAACACTAGCATGGTCTGCAAAAAGTACCAGTTGTGCTTGTTGAAAGTTTAGTGGTAGGTCATTCACATACATAAGGAATAGGAGTGGACCCAAAATGGAATCATACGGTTCTTTTGTGATATCTCCCCAGCCACTAAAATTTTCTACCCTTCTAACATTGTTTGAATTATTCAGCACAAACCTTTTGCATTCTGCTTGTTAAATATGATTCTGACAAGCTGTGTATAGAGCCATAAATTCAATAAAACTTGAATTTTTCTGACAGAGAAACGCGATCGACACAATCAAATACCTTATAAATAACATTATCTGGAATCCGAACTGTGATATACTAAGTAAACTGTTTCCATTGAAGTGTGAGACTAGTCTTGAGCACATTGCTTTTGGGAAAAGCTCTCAGCAAGGAAATTGGATGATAATTGCTTAAGTCTTTCTTGTCGCCTTTCTTATGACGAAATTTCTTATATCCATATTTTAACTTGACTGAAAAATTATCTGTGCCAGTGATGCATTGCATATACCGCTAAGGAGTTTACTTGTGTAAATATTTTGGGATTAAAGGAGACCACTCACGTAAAGCAGAAACATTGAGTTGTCGATAGCCACACACAAAAGAAAGTGAATAGGTAGATTTCGGGGTCATTTTTTGACGAGCTACGGTAAAACGCAACCAGCCCCCTCCCCACACACGCTCGCACATACATCCGCTCATACACACACACACATATATATACGTATATGTCCCTAAGATATTCTGCTGCTTCTTCACACTTTTTTCCTTACGCTTTTTTTAACTTTTTTGAAAGTGATTGCTAAACGTACTTGCACCTTATGAGTTACCAGTCACAACATTGTTATTTCGTTTGATTGCTATAGTATCTTTTGCAATGACTGGCTGTCCTGTCTCCTGTTTGACATTATCCCAAGTAGTTTTCATCTGATTATCTGGATTCCTTATTTCTGTCAGGACGTGCACACTTCTGGACATTTTAATGACTTTCCTTAATATATTACAGTATTTTTTGTAGTATGCAAGTCATGCCAGATCTTGACTCACTCTGGTTCAAAAAATGGCTCTGAGCACTATGGGACTCAACTGCTGTGGTCATAAGTCCCCTAGAACTTAGAACTACTTAAACCTAACTAACCTAAGGACATCACACACATCCATGACCGAGGCAGGATTCGAACCTGCGACCGTAGCGGTCGTGCGGTTCCAGACTGCAGCGCCTTTAACCGCTCGGCCACTCCGGCCGGCGACTCACTCTGGTCTTTATACAAATTTTCCTCTTCCTCTTGCATGAGACTTTAATTCCCTTTAGTTCTCCATGGGTTACTTGTTATAATGGATTTTGTGGATAACGTATTAGGAAAACAACTTTAAAATATCGACATTAATTTACTAAGTATTAAATTGAGTCTGACATTAGCATCTCTTTCTACATATATCTCATTCCATATGACCACTCTTAACTTACTCTTAAAACAACTACTTCGTATGGACCTGTCTCAGAGCTGTAAGGTGTCATATTGTTTATTTCCATTAATTGTGCATCATGATCAGACAGTCCACTTACAATTGCGAGCATATTAATTGTTTCAGCCTTAGCACTTTCTATAGAAAATGTTATCAGTGACCTACTATCTTGCTGCAGACGAGTTGGAAAATTGACTTATGAAATTAGATCCAAACACCCAAATAAAGATTCAAGCTCATTTTTCCTGTCCATATCATTTAAGAAATCTACACTGAAATCTCCACAAACTACTGTTTTAAAGTGGAGTTGTTGCTCAGTGGAACATGGTGTGTGAACTGAGTCATTGTTTCTAACGGGGAGGGTTTGAGAGTGTACCCCTCCGGCCTGATATCTGCTTCGTCTAATCTTTCTTAAAAGTAAAATTATTACAAAATCTAATTTCGTCTCTTCAACGTGGTGGCCTTTCAGATACTCTGATGCAACTTTCTGCTTTTCGTAAGACAACGTTAAGCCTTGATAGTAAACGTCGAACGATGATCGCATTTGGTGGATGTTATAATAGAAAAGTCATGAAGACCATTGCCAACGTTGTTGTGGTTTCATGGAGAGGAGTCAGCCAAAATATTTTTTGATGGCTAAAAACTTTTAAAATTTCCTGACAGATTAAAAATGTTTGCTACGGAGTCTCGAAAATAGCGGACACGCCACTGCATGGTGAAATGCTCGCTCTTAAAATATTTCCTCGTTTGTAACAAGTTACTACACTCTAGCAGACAAGATCTCTGATAACTGTAGCCAAATGGGGTCCGGAAAACGCACTGCATTCGTGAAAATGAACGTCACGATGAATGAAACAGGAACGGATGCGAAATTAGGACTTGCTGTCCAATCGTTGAAGGTACAGTCCAAGTGGCCGAAAAAGACTTTGCACTAGCCAGCCGAACTCACGACCAAGACTACCGTATGCACATTTCAAACGCTTCTATTCTGTTCTTAGCTGAACTGCCTATGCTCCACGTTTCACTTTCGTACGAGGCTACACTCCAGACAAATACCTCCAGAACAAACTTCCCAACACATAAATCTATATTTGATGTTAACACATTTCTCGTCTTAAGAAACGCTTTTCTTGCCGTTGCCAGTCTACATTTTATATCTCTACCGCGATCCTAATTCCCTCCATCGCCGGCTTTCATTCGAATGCAATCCAGTACTCTTGTTTTAGTTATGTCGATGTTCATCTTATCTCTCCCTTTCAAGATACTGTGCATTCCGTTGAACTAAAGTTGTTTGCCCTCTCTGAATTACAGTGTCATCGACAAACCTCAAAGTTATTATATCTTGTCCCTGAACTTGAATTCCTCATTCAAATTTATCTTTGATGTCCTATACTTTTTGCTCAATATGCAGATTGAGTAATATCAGGGATAGGCTGCATCCCTGTTTCACTCTCTTCTCAACTACTAGTTCCATTTCATATCCTTCGACCTTTATAATTGCAGTCTGGTTTCGGGACAAGTTTTATACAACCATTCGCATCCTGTATTTTACCCCTGCTACATTATAACTTTATAGCGTGTGTTCCAGTTGACATTGTCAAAAGTTTTCTCTGAGTCTACAAATGCTGTGAATGTAGAGTAATTTTACCTAGCATGCTCCTACATTTCTCTGGAACACAAACTAAACTTCTCCGAGGTCGGCTTGTACCAGTTTTTCCATTCCTCTGTAAATAATTCGTTTCAGTACTTTGTGATCATGACTTACTCGACTGCTAGTTCCTTGAATAGGAATTATTGCGTTTTTCTTGGAGGTTGAGGATCTTAGCCCTGTCTCATACATCTTGCACACTGATGGATCAGGTCTGTCATGGCTGGCTCTCCTGAGGACATCATTAATTCTAAAGGAATGTAGTCTGCTCCCAGGGCCTATTTTCAATTTAGTGCCCTGTCAAATCCTTCTCGCAGTATGATATCTGCGATAGCATCTTCATGTACTTCGTCTTCCTTTTCTATGTCCCATGTGTAGTCCTTCTATACATTCCTTCCATCTTTCACCTTTCCCTTGTTTCCTTAGTGCTGGTATTCCATCCGAGCTGTTGTTGTTCATACAGCTGCTTCTGTTTCCTCCAAACGCCTCTTTTATTTTGCTATAGGTGATACCTATCTTTCCCCTAGTTACAGATACTTCAACGGATTTGCGTTTGTCCTCTAGCAATTCCTGCTTAGCCATTTTTCACTTTCTGTCAAGAATTGTCAGTAAGGACGACGAAGGCAGAGGCAGTGCGTCACCTGCTGTCATTGGAGTCAGAAAATGTGATGACAGACACCGGCCAGTCATCCAGCCGCATCCAGCTGTGTCGTAATCCTACTGGAGGTGGACTCGTCAAGCGGCCACAGTGGAAGCGCCCAGACACCACGTGGTCTGACACTGTAGCAGATCCACAGTACCTGCTGTAATCCTTCAGCTGCCTTCTCTCCTCTACTAGTGCGCTTGTGTGGAGGCTCATTGGAGCTGTGTTGAGCTACGGTCCTTACTATGTCGTGTTTTTCTTCCTTTAAGGGGCTCCGGAAAGGCTCAAAATCATGAAAAGTTCAATTTTTACTTTTTTGCGTTTTCTGAATCTGCAGACTATTACCTTGTAATAGATATATAATTTATTCAATTCCGAAGACTACAACTATTTTTAAATTTTTTTTGAAATGTGTTCTACATGGGCGTGACCCACTGTGGCGCTGTTAAACTGCTGTCAAATGGTGTTATTATTAACGTCCGTGTTCATCAGGTACATTTTAGTGATGTGAGATAAAGTATGTGTTGTGGCTAACCTGTGATGGTTCAATATATATCGCTGGTGTGATTGTCGATTGTTTCATGTTTATTTACTCTGTCGTTATCTCGAAAATATTCGTAATTAATTCTGTTTCTTGAGTCTCTGTTTTGTTGAAGTATAATAATGAGTAAAAGTAAAGTTGCTGTTGCGACTTTCAATGATGGCAACATTGTAAGGTGCAAGGTATTTAGAAATATGGGAATGAAGATAGGTTCTAACATTGTACGAGCGATGCTTGCTTTAGACAAGGAACGCCTTCGGGCTGCAGACAGGGCTGTAAAGAGTCTAGAAATACAAGCAAGAGTAAACAGGAGGAGGAACAAGAGGAAGCTGGAGGAGGAGTTTGCAGAGGACGAAGATAATCCATCCTATGGATCTGGAATGCACTAAAAAGTTAATCCAATCTTTGTCGCTCGATTCCCAAAACTTTTATTTTCTCATACTAATTACATGTTTTCTAAGGATCTTCCAAACATATTTGTTTCAAACTTTCAGTTAATGTTACACAGTACCTTCTGAATAATTTAACACGGCCTTTTTCGAAAAAAACTGTATATTTTTGAATATATAAATAAAAAATTGCAAAAAAATGTTGTGAATTTTCATTACAATTGAAAAAAAATCATCTTTAATAACTGAACTAAAATTTTGTAAAATCCCTGTGTTAAGTTGTAGCCCATATTCCAATAAATAATCTGTAAAAAGTTCAACTTCCTACCTCAAATACTTTGTGAGGAAAGATGTAATTTATAAGCGTTATTCTAACATAGCAAGTATAGGGCGTTCCGGAGCCCCTTAATAAAGTGTCTTAAGTGTGCCCTCCCCCTCTCTCTGCCCGAACAGCCCTCGGAAGGCCCAACAGCATGCCGTGCCATGCCCGCCCGATTAGCCGAGCGGTCTAACGCACTGCTTTCCGGGAGGGAAGGCGTGCCCATCCCAGGCGAATTTGTGTCGAGGTCCGGTGTGCTGGCCAGCCTGTGGATGGTTTTTAAGGCGGTTTTCCATCTGCCTCGGCGAATGCGGGCTGGTTCCCCTTATTCCGCCTCAGTCACACTATGTCAGCGATGGCTGCGCAAACACTGTCTCCACGTACGCGTACACCATGATTACTCCACCAAGCAAACATTGGGGTTAGACTCGTCTGGTGTGAGACGTTCCCGGGGGTCCACTGGGGACCAAACCGCATAATAACCCTGGGTTGGGTGTGGGGCGGCGGTGGGGTGAGTGGACTGCTGTAGCCTGTTGTGGGGTTGTGAGCCACTGAGGGCTACGGCGGGGATGGAGCCTCTCCGTCGTTTCTTGGTCCCAGTTCTATACAATACAATACAATGGCGAGACATCCTCAGGTTATAGTTGTCACTGGATGTAAATTTGGAGGGGCATGTGGTCAACACAACAATCTCGCAGCCATTGTTAGTTTTCGCGTCCAGGGCCGCTACTTCTCAGTCCAGTAGCTATTGTCACAGGTTCGCATCCTGCCTCGGGCGTGGATGTGTGTGATGTCCTTAGGTTAGCTAGTTTTAAGCAGTTCTAAGTTCTAGCGAACTGATAACCTCAGATGTTAAGTCCTATAGTGCTCAGAGCCATTTGATTAGACCCGGATATTCTTCAAACCTAGTGGTAGCCAAATCCAACAGCGCTTAACTTCGGTGGTCTGGCGGGAAAAATTGTTAACACTGCGGTAGGGCCGGTGACTAACAGTGCCCATAGTGGAGCTGAATTTTTACAAGCCAAGCAAAGCTTGACTATAGAAGGCGGTAATGTGGCAATAAAGAGAAATAGTCAGCGCTATTTCTGGATTTATGGACATTGGGGATCGTCTTCCTTCTCAGATTCAGTGTCTTGATAGAGAAGCTACGCAATATCTTTCTCTCCAGCTTGTACCGCACGCCCGGTGGCTTCAGAGCAAGTTTCCAGGACGTTACACAGTCTTTCAAATCACCGTTTCGTTCATTCGGCACGTCATGCTGCTGTGGATAAAGAAAGCTAGTCAAACACACTACTGGCCATTAAAACTACTACACCAAGAAGACATGCAGATGATAAACGAGTATTCATTGGACAAATATATTATACTAGAAATGACATGTGCTTACATTTTCACGAAATTTGGATGCATAGATCCTGAGAAATCAGTACCCAGAACAACCACCTCTGGTCGTAATAACGGCCTCGATACGCCTGGGCATTGAGTCAAAAAGAGCTTAGATGGCGTGTACAGGTACAGCTTGTAACGCCGGAAATGCAACTCCTATTTCCATCTATTGTACTATAAATTTTTTCCTTATTTTGTGACCTGAAGATATGACATTTCTGTGTCTTTGTATATTGTAAAGTGGTTTGTTTTGTAAATATTATTTGTATTTTTACGCTGGGTCTGGCCTAGGGAAAACTATGCTACCGAACGATTACATCGATAAGTCGTGTGGAGAACCGAAGTGTTTAGGATCTTTGGTAGTGTTAACTCTGCCGCGTGGAGCGCGGGCAGAGGGAGTCTGGCTGGAGTAGCGACTGCAGCAGGTGAGTTGTGTGACGCTCCCGCGAGTTGCCGCGCTTTCGGGGTTTGGCAGCATGTATTTACGCTCGACTTGCTATGATAGTTTCTGACACAGTGTCGCGGACGGGAAGCATTAGCTGGCGCACATCAAGAGCCCGTTTCGCCTGGTGACCGTGTCGAGAAGAAGGCACGCCAACATCCAGCTTCTGCAACAGCGACGGCCGACAATGAGTGACTGTCGCCACCTCCCCGATCAACGACTGCAAACCTTCAATCAACCAAAAAGGAAGACTGAAAACACGTAAAGTTTTAGAACTGTATGGCAGACCTCAGCTTTTCAAACTGTTCCATTTTCGTAACTATAATTACAGCAACTTAGCATGAACATTTGTTGCTCATTGTCCCAATTGTATTACCAAGCAGGGTCCCTTCCTTTTTCGGAATGAACCCAAGTGTCGTTGAAATTCATACGCCAGCATTAAAGTAATATCATTCCATTTCACTGCTTTAATTTCAAAGTTCAGTTAAAGTATTCATAATATTTAGATTACACAAGCACAAATTAAGAGTGCGAGTTTTGTTACCATATTTTAGCTTACCTGTGACTGCAGCTCAGCTTGGTACGTACCAAATTTTACTATTGTTAATTGTTCAGAATCATTTAATTCAAGTTCAAAGTTAAATTTCTTATTTCTAAATTGCTTAGATTCAAGTAGCTTTTGAAATGACTGTTGAGGTAGCCCAAGACTAGCCTTATTTTATTGAATTCCGTAGTGCTTCAGAAACAAAGTTCACTATTAATTTCAGTCACTAAATAAACTTTCAATTTCCCGGTTTTATTTATTCTTTTGCTAAATTATGTCAGAGTGTAGCGAAATTTATTACTTCTGACAAACATTCAGTTTTCACACAACATGTGTCAAACTTCAGTTGCCACGCTTTTAGTAGTTGCCCATAGAACTGACGACCGTAATTTTCCCCAAATCTTAAGTATCTAATTAACGCCAATTAATTGTTAACGTAATGACCGCGCAATTATTATCTTTAATAATTTTACCCATTTCTCAAAATTAATTTCCAACAATTTCATTTGCATTTTTCCTTTCATTTAGATGTAACCCTTTCCTCCCTCTTTACAGACAAATTAACTTCGGTGACGATTGCTTTCCCCAAATTTCCATTAGGTGCATGCGGTTTAATTTTTTACTGTCATTAAGGTCGATGAGTGAGGGGGAGGTTACAAGCTGCCCATGTAGCTTCAACACGATATCACAGTTCGTCAAGAGTAGTTACTGGCGTATTGTGACGAGCCAATTGCTCGGCCACCATTGACCAGACGTTTTCAATTGGTGAGAGATCTGGAGAATGTGCTGGCCAGGGCAGCGGTCGAACATTTTCTGTATCCAGAAAGGCCCGTATAGGACCTGCAACATGTTGTCGTCCGTTATCCTGCTGAAAAGTAGGGTTTCGCAGGGATCGAATGAAGGGTAGAGCCACGGGTCGTAACACATCTGAAATGCAACGTCCACTGTTCAAAGTGCCGTCAATGCGAACAAGAGGTGACCGAGACTTGTAACGAATGGCACCCCATACCATCACGCCGGCTGATACGCCAGTATGGCGATGACGGATACATGCTTCCAATGTGCTGGAACGTCCCCTTAGAAAAATTTATACAAGACTGTGCTTAAACTGACACACAATATTTTTAGCGCAACGCAATCTGACTTTCAAAAATCCCTACAAAAGAATGGCCCTGACTAACATTAACCTATACCTTTCACAAATCACTTACCTCACAAAAATCTTCATTACTCGAACTACTGCAATACAGCGAGCGCCACTACTGCCAGCTAAATAAAAGATTCAAACTACGGAAGGCACTAACTGCTGATAGGGATAGTTAGCAAAAGAAAGATTTTGATAGAGAACAAACAATGTATTTACCTTAATAATCATAATATATATAGCAGTTCATGCCATCCAGTATTACAAATTTCACAACTCCGCCATCTCTCTCCCCACATCCACCACTGCTGGCGGCTCACCTCCAACTGCAATGGCAGACAACAATGCAAACTAGCCACAGACTGCACACAGCACAGCCAGTCATTTTCATACAGAGAGCGCTACGTGGCGGCGGCGTTACCAATATAAGAACCTAAACAGCCTATTTACAGTGCGTTCACCGCGATGTCACCAAACACGGATGCGACCATCATGATGCTGTAAACAGAAACTGGATTCATCCGAAAAAATGACGTTTTGTCATTTGTGCACCTAGGTTCGTCGTCGAGTACGCCGTCGCAGGCGCTCCTGTCTGCGATGCAGCGTCAAGGGTGACCGCAGCCACGGTCTCCGAGCTGATAGTCCATGCTGCTGCAAACGCCGTCGCACTGTTCGTGCAGATGGTTGTTGTCTTGCAAATGTCCCCATCTGTTGACTCAGGGATTGAGACGTGGCTGCACGATCCGTTACAGGCATGCGGATAAGATTCCAGTCATCTCGACTGCTAGTGATACGAGGCCGTTGGGATCCAGCACGACATTCCGTATTACCCTCCCGAACCCACCGATTCCATATTCTGCAAACAGTCATTGGATCTCGACCAACGCGAGCAGCAATGTCGCTATACGATAAACCGCAATCGCGATAGGCTACAATCCGACCTTTATCAATGTCCGAAACGTGATGGTACGCATTTCTCCTCTTTACACAAGGCATCACAACAACGTTTCACCTGGCAACGCCGGTCAACTGCTATCTGTGTATGAGAAATCGGTTGGAAACTTTCCCCATGTCAGTACGTTGTAGGTGTCGCCACTGGCGCCAACCTTGTGTGAATGCTCTGAAAAGCTAATCATTTGCATTTCACAGCATCTACTTCCTGTCGGTTAAATTTCACGTCTGTAGCACGTCATCTTCGTGGTGTAGTAATTTAATGAGCAGTGGTGTAATATACTCATGAACAGAAGTTTGTCCTTAAAAATTTTTCTATCCTGGATATTGCCAATTAAAATGTATGACATCTCATATTTTGAATAATCAATTTGTAAGCTAAATGTGTTCCCCTTTTAATAACAAATGACCGCGTTAGATGAACAACGAGGCTGACACAGGTAGGTTTGACAGAGCAGCTCCGAGGGCGACACAGCTTGTAAGTAGGCTGTTTATGTTTTCTTATTGGCAACGTTACGTAGCGCTCTGTATGAAAATCACTGGCTGTGCTGTGTGTAGTCTGTGGCTAGTTTGCATTGTTGTCTGCCATTGTAATGTTGGGCAGCTGGATGTGAACAGCGCGTAGCGTTGCGCAGTTGGAGTTGAGCTGCCAGCAGTGGTGGATGTGGGGAGAGAGATGGCGGAGTTTTGAAATTTGTTATACTGGATAATATGAATTGCTATATATCTTATGATTATTAAGGTCAATACATTGTTTGTTCTCTATTAAAATCTTTCATTTGCTAACTATGCCTATCAGTAGTTAGTGCCTTCCGTAGTTTGAATCTTTTATTTAGCTGGCAGTAGTGGCGCTCGCTGTATTGCAGTAGTTCGAGTAACGAAGATTTTTTTTGAGGTAAGTGATTTGTGAAAGGTATAGGTTAATGTTAGTCAGGGCCATTGTTTTGTAAGGATTATTGAAAGTCAGATTGCGTTGCGCTAAAAATATTGTGTGGCAGTTTAAGCACAGTCGTGTGTAAATTGTTCTAAGGGGACGTTTCAAGCTGGAGTGTTCTCGTTATGTTTTAGCGGGTTTTCACGTCCTGTCGACTGCGATACGAGCGCATTGTTTTTAGGGCCACACCACGTCACCGCGCAGGGGTGGCGGACATTTGAATGTGTAATGGCGCGGGCGGCAGGGAGCGCTCGCGGAAGTGGCGGCTGTGGGAACGGAAGGCCGTAGCGGGGCTCTGCGGAACCGCGACCGCCGCCGCCGATGACGCCGGAGATGGCGCTATCGCCAGGATGGGGACGCGATGCCCGCTCTGATTCTGATGCAAATCTGGCGCCGGCCAGGATGCGGGGGCGGCCGCGCGTGGCCGCCACTTGTTGCGTGCGTGCCGGCCAGCGCGGGCCAATACTCGAGCTGGTGTCAGCGACTGCGTAAATTACAACAGCCTTAAAAAAAAAAATGTAATGCTATTCTGTAAGACGATATTCTGCGATGCGGTTCAGTCGCAGGAAACAAAAGGTATCGATAGGAAAGCTGTCAGTATTCATCGCGATGGGAACTAATTACGAGTGGTGTCCCTCAGGGTTCAAGTTTGGGGCCATTATTTTTCCTGTGTACACTCCTCAGTTTTTTCGACGTCAGGAGCTCATTGCTTGTGGGTTCTCTGATGATTATATATTAACCAATTCTGGAGAGCAGCACAGTGTCAACAGTTTTGGCTAGCTCTTTCACGAAAAGTACGAGTATCATACTGAAAGCTTTCTTTAATTTTTATTTTTAGCGATAATTGGTTCCTTTATTGTCTGCTGCTTATCGATTTCCATGAACAAGCTGACTCCATACTTGTCGATCAGATTCTATAGCATCACGGTTTTCACTGTAAACTGCTCTTCAACCTTGCACATCACTTGCATTTCTGCGAATGTGTGTTGGCTTAGGTTCAAAACTATGATTTATGAAATTATTGAAGTTTTAGTGTGAAATAATTTTTGTAAATGTGGTCTGTTCCAAAGTACACATCGGTAGCCGGCCGGTGTGGCCGTGCGGTTCTAGGCGCTTCAGTTTGGAGCCGCGTGACCGCTACGGTCACAGGTTCGAATTCTGCCTCGTGATGACTGGGTGTTGTGTGATGTCCTTAGGTTAGTTAGGTTTAAGTAGTTCTAAGTTCTAGGGGACGGATGACGTCAGATGTTAAGTCCCATAGTACTCAGAGCCAATTTTACTGATCTGTAAAAACAAAATCTGCTGCAGGGTCGTATTCAGTAAGTTATAACAACGCTCGACTGTCCTTGGTGTGGTATCCCCAAGGAACTCGACACCTGGCTGCTCGTGTCTTTTCCCCGTTTGTGTTGCGGCTCTCGAGAGGTCATCCAGTGAGTGGAGAGAGTTTCTATCGCGAGACACGGCACCTGGTCCAAATCATCCTCAACACGGTTCACGTCAGCAGATGCCGCCTACCGTTACATTGGGTTGATTCCCGCCTCCTTGAGGACGGCGTTCGCGAGGTGGGCCAGTGCGGTTGAACCTGTAACACCATGACTCTAGTGCTCTACTGATTTATTTTGCTTTTGTTTTATTTGATATTACATCGTAAAGCTTCTGTAAATGTGTTTGATTGAATAGATAACACAAAATTGTATACTCCTTTCTTTGTAAAACTTTGATGTCATGGTCTGATTCTATGCAATGTAGTATATCTGTCATTTAAATTCTTTGTCCCATTTGGAGGGAACAAAAATTACTATATATAATTGTAATTTCCGTGTGAATAATTTTTTGTAGAAATGTCAATACGTGCAAATGTTCTGTTTTATTTAATGTGTTTGTTTGCTGTTATGTAAACTGCTGACCTTCACTTAGGGTTCTTAGTTGTTTTTTATGTAAAAGGTGTTGTGGTTCCCCTCGGGAACGGAACTCTGAAGCGCGCGCAAATTGTGGTTGGCCTAGGTAGAAAAGGAGGAACAAGAGTCAGTCGGGGACGAGCTACCAAACTGTGAACTGCTGTTTAAAAGTTGCGTATTGTGCTGGTCCGAGAGAGGCTTTTTCTGCCACTTGCCCATCCCTCGGATGGATGGATAAATAGCTGGAACGATTCTGGAATTGGTATTCATCATCGCCACCAAGAAGGGACAGAGTCCAGAAATTCTCCCTGCAAATCCACCTACCAACATGCAGTTGACACCACATTGCGCAATCACTGTATCGGAATGCTACAATAATGTACAGTGAAGGATCGGCTCATTGGATGTTTTAGTGTGCACAAATATAAGGTAACTTATAACTGAATTTGTATACCTACCTCTCAGGTTCCTCTCCGTTTGAACTAAAGTGATTACCGAGTGTCCCTACTGAAGGAACATTAAAGACCAGTGTTTTTGCTAATTAATGCCGCTTGAACATAGTAAAAAGAAAGTTAAAGTTAATGTGGCAAGAGAGTGAGTTAAAGTCAATGATGCTTGCTGAAAATAATTTTGCTAGTAAAACTGCTTATTAATGTGTTGTTGCCAAGTTCAAATTAAAAGTTCTTAAGACTGAGGCTTATAAAGTTTTGCTTAGTAAATGATCACATTACTGCCTGTTGTAAATTGCAGAAGGTGAGTCAGTATCTTACATATATGTTAATTTTGTCTCTCAGTGTAGTAAAAGTGGAAAACTGCAGTTGTGAAACGTTATATACTCATGTTTGCTAATTGTTTGTCTCTCTTGTGTATTAGAAGTGCATATTAATAGTATAACAGGATCCACAGTTTGTCTATTGTGTTAATGCTCGGTAACAAGTAACGGAAAGTCCACTAATTAGTTAAACCATAATTTCTTCATTCAAATGATAGTGAGAAGCAACCTGTTACTGGATTCCAATTAACTTTCATTTTAAATAGTAAAGTATTTAACTGAGGGAGACTTAACCTATGTCCAATGTATGATCCTGCAGTGAATGTTAATAGTAATGTTATAAAGACCATTCAGTTTGTGTAAGCCTTGAAAGTAATAGTGTGTTTCGGTATCTGTTATAATTTTGCAAATAGTTGGTGCTGCTCTAACTGTTAGTTTCAATCTTACCGTAAACATATGTATGTGTCAGAGTTCATTGCACTCGCGTGTGGCCAAGTATAGCTTGTGTTTGTCGGTTAAAGTTACTCATAACTACTTTCTTAAACGAGAACGTTAATGTTTCTCTTGCCTAATTAGGCTGGCGACCCTTTTCTTTATCAGTTAAACAGTGCAGATAGGCAAAATATTGTTTGTTACTGTTCAAATATTTACGTAATTCTGGCTTTAATTTCCGATAAGCCATTTCCGTTAGGTACAACACGGTCAACATAACAAAATTCGTCTCAGAGGGTAACACTGCTCTGTTGCTTTATACCATTATCACTCTAACAAAATAGTTCTGTTTTGTAAAGTGCCTCCAGTTTGGAGGTTATGGATAGCAGTAGCAGACAGGAATGTTATAAACCCACCTACTCAGTGTCTGCTGCAGGGCTCAGCAGTCGCAGTTGGATCCTGTCCCAGTACTACGCAACCCTCACATTACCTTCTAAAGCGACGAGAGGCGTCTAACATCCGTACATCGGCTCAGAACATGACTGATCCACCTCCTTGTTTGAACGATGGGACTGCATTCCTGAGCCTCACATTGGTACCTGACGGCTTCCACACTCTTCTACGAGGGCCACCAGGCCTTAGGCAACCCTGCACTCGTCTACACAGAGAACTCGACAGGCGCTGTTGTGTTGTGTTTCCCTCGTGGCACCTACCAGCCACAGTTTGCATGTAGTGGTCATCAGATGGTGGTGTTGACGGCGGGCAACTACTGGTTGGCAAATTTCAGTGTTTTGTGTACCACGACAGGGGCTGGACGTTTGTATGGCGTCGCTGTGGTGTACACCAAGCTGGCAGGCAAATTTCGGTGCTGACAGCCCTTGCTGGGGTAGAATTCGCGCACTGTTCAAGCTTCAAAAGACGTTTCCAGGCATGTCGATAGGCTGAGCAGGCTATGCAAGCTGCTTTGTCCCCTTCTCCCGTTCTCGATCGCAGACGAGGCGCGCTCTGCTAAAAGTGCACGGACAATACGGGTGTACACTTACAACCTTAATTAGAAGACGTCTCCACCCAGCAATTTACTGTGCTCAGAGGAAGAGATTGTGATAAAGAAAAACTGCGAACTGTGGAAGTAATGTGAAAATTGGGGCAGCGTGAGACAGAAGCTCGTCAAGTAGCCGTGACTGAACGTCACACTTGTGTGGCAGTCCTGTAGCCCTCGAACGTGCGCACTTGTGGCACCAGTGATGAAAAACTGGTGCCGCAGGCCATATTCCTGAGCAGAGTCTTCCCCCTTGCTGCCGAACGACTTATTCCTTGCTTTGGCCCACACTTCCCTGACTTAAACCCCGACTCTTCGTAGGAAACCTTTATCTGGGGTATCTCCACCATTAGCAGCCTCCTTACACAAAACTTCTACCGCCCCGTTCCTGTTAAGGGGCTCCGGAAAGGCTCAAAATCATGAAAAGTTCAATTTTTACTTTTTTTCGTTTTCTGAATCTGCAGACTATTACCTTTTAATAGATATATAATTTATTCAATTCCGAAGACTACATCTATTTTTAATTTTTTTTTGAAATGTGTTCTACATGGGCGTGACCCACTGTGGCGCTTTTAAACTGTTGTCAAATGGTGTTACTATTAACGTCCGTGTTCATCAGGTACATTTTAGTGATGTGAGATAAAGTATGTGTTGTGGCTAACCTGTGATGGTTCAATATACACTCCTGGAAATTGAAATAAGAACATCGTGAATTCATTGTCCCAGGAAGGGGAAACTTTATTGACACATTCCTGGGGTCAGATACATCACATGATCACACTGACAGAACCACAGGCACATAGACACAGGCAACAGAGCATGCACAATGTCGGCACTAGTACAGTGTATATCCACCTTTCGCAGCAATGCAGGCTGCTATTCTCCCATGGAGACGATCGTAGAGATGCTGGATGTAGTCCTGTGGAACGGCTTGCCATGCCATTTCCACCTGGCGCCTCAGTTGGACCAGCGTTCGTGCTGGACGTGCAGACCGCGTGAGACGACGCTTCATCCAGTCCCAAACATGTTCAATGGGGGACAGATCCGGAGATCTTGCTGGCCAGGGTAGTTGACTTACACCTTCTAGAGCACGTTGGGTGGCACGGGATACATGCGGACGTGCATTGTCCTGTTGGAACAGCAAGTTCCCTTTCCGGTCTAGGAATGGTAGAACGATGGGTTCGATGACGGTTTGGATGTACCGTGCACTATTCAGTGTCCCCTCGACGATCACCAGTGGTGTACGGCCAGTGTAGGAGATCGTTTCCCACACCATGATGCCGGGTGTTGGCCCTGTGTGCCTCGGTCGTATGCAGTCCTGATTGTGGCGCTCACCTGCACGGCGCCAAACACGCATACGACCATCATTGGCACCAAGGCAGAAGCGACTCTCATCGCTGAAGACGACACGTCTCCATTCGTCCCTCCATTCACGCCTGTCGCGACACCACTGGAGGCGGGCTGCACGATGTTGGGGCGTGAGCGGAAGACGGCGTAACGGTGTGCGGGACCGTAGCCCAGCTTCATGGAGACGGTTGCGAATGGTCCTCGCCGATACCCCAGGAGCAACAGTGTCCCTAATTTGCTGGGAAGTGGCGGTGCGGTCCCCTACGGCACTGCGTAGGATCCTACGGTCTCGGCGTGCATCCGTGCGTCGCTGCGGTCCGGTCCCAGGTCGACGGGCACGTGCACCTTCCGCCGACCACTGGCGACAACATCGATGTACTGTGGTGACCTCACGCCCCACGTGTTGAGCAATTCGGCGGTACGTCCACCCGGCCTCCCGCATGCCCACTATACGCCCTCGCGCAAAGCCCGTCAACTGCACATACGGTTCACGTCCACGCTGTCGCGGCATGCTACCAGTGTTAAAGACTGCGATGGAGCTCCGTATGCCACGGCAAACTGGCTGACACTGACGGCGGCGGTGCACAAATGCTGCGCAGCTAGCGCCATTCGACGGCCAACACCGCGGTTCCTGGTGTGTCCGCTGTGCCGTGCGTGTGATCATTGCTTGTACAGCCCTCTCGCAGTGTCCGGAGCAAGTATGGTGGGTCTGACACACCGGTGTCAATGTGTTCTTTTTTCCATTTCCAGGAGTGTATATCGCTGGTGTGATTGTCGATTGTTTCATGTTTATTTACTCTGTCGTTATCTCGAAAATATTCGTAATTAATTCTGTTTCTTGAGTCTCTGTTTTGTTGAAGTATAATAATGCGTAAAAGTAAAGTTATTAGAAATCCTCTGAAGGCTTTTAAGAAAAGGAGAAATGTTGGAAAGCCAAAGGTATGTGTTATTATTGTAAATAATAACATTCTAACATGGTACGAGCGATGCTTGCTTTAGACAAGGAACGCCTTCGGGCTGCAGACAGGGCTGTAAAGTGTCTAGAAATACAAGCAAGAGTAAACTGGAGGAGGAACAAGAGGAAGCTGGAGGAGGAGTTTGCAGAGGATGAAGATAATCCATCCTATGGACCTGGAATGCACTAAAAAGTTAATCCAATCTTTGTCGCTCGATTCCCAAAACTTTTATTTTCTCATACTAATTACACGTTTCCTAAGGATCTTCCAAACATATTTGTTTCAAACTTTCAGTAAATGTTACACAGTACCTTCTGCATAATTTGACACAGCCTTTTTCCAAAAAACTGTATATTTTTGAATATATAAATAAAAAATTGCAAAAAAATGTTGTGAATTTTCATTAAAATTGAAAAAAAATCATCTTTAATAACTGAACTAAAATTTTGTAAAATCCCTGTGTTAAGTTGTAGCCCATATTCCAATAAATAATCTGTAAAATGTTCAACTTCCTACCTCAAATACTTTGTGAGGAAAGATGTAATTTATATGCGTTATTTTAACATTGCAAGTATAGGGCGTTCCGGAGCCCCTTAACACAGTGGTGTACTTTTATCCAGCAGAAAGTGACCTTTTGACGATCTTTTGTGCGATAAAGTAACCAACCCTTCTGACGATCCTTTTGTGCAGTGGAGTAACCACTTCCTCTGTGTCGTACGTAAATTCGCCTACAAATAGGAGGTGTTCAAAAATATAGAAACATTAAAAACACATCATCTTACCCTGCCTAATTCAAAATAGCTTCAGACCGATGACGTCGCTGTTTGATCCACCCCCAATCAGAAAGCCAACCAGCTTCTTGTCGTCTCGGAATGGACAAATACAGGTCCTGTACGCTTTTCTAGAGACTCTTACAGCATTCTTCCTGCAAAATAGTGGCAAGTTCAGGTAACGATGAGGTAGATGTACAGCAATGTCACGCCTTTCTCCCCAAAAGGAGACCACATAGACTAAATAAACTGAGATCTGCTGACTGGAATGTCTAGGGGAGATGCGACACTTCGGCTTCGTGCTCACAAAACCACTCGTGGACGGTGCGAGGTGTGTGGACAGGGGCTCTCTCGTCTTGGACACAGCGTCACCACTGGGGAAGAAACTCTCTACAATGGGATGGACCTGATCAACCAAAGCGGTCGCATAATTCTTGGCAGTAACGCTTCCATGTAGAATAACCATGACGTCCATGGGATACCGCAATATGGCTGTTCAAATCATCACCGAATCGTCGCCATGTTTCGCTCTTGGCACGAAAGCTCGGCCAGAAGCTGCAGACTGTGTGACACAAGGGTCATCCGACCAAATGACTTTCTTCCACTGCACCATCTGGCAACTAAACTGCGATAGGAGAACTTTGGTTGGAGTACAACTGGGGAGACATCTGAACAAAGTACAGAAAGATATAATCTGTCTGCAAGAGTCGTATATGCTTGACGAAAACTTCCAGGCCTTCTCTGATGTCTCATAAGTGTTACTGGGACCCAGGCTGTTGTTCAGTTGTAATGGCGAATATAAACTAGACAGTCACAAAAATAGCACAACTTTGTACTGAACATGTATCCACAGTTGAAATTACGCATGCACGAGAATCCTGTATTATCACATCCATGTATACTCAGTATTATAATGGGAAAGAGCCTTCTGCTAGCCAAGTAAGAGATATAGCACAATTTTCTAGGGAAAATGGCGTTCGACGCTTTGGCATGTACACAGAACGGACAGTAAGGGACAAATCCTAGTTGACATAATAAATGAATGCAGCCTCTTTATTCTAAACAATGCAGGACATACACCTACATACTGCGACAATGCAGGAGGAATCAGCAATATCGACGTCTCACTACCAAATTCAGAGTCCATAATATACGTCAACAAACGGGAAGTGCTAGAAAATGTCACACACAATGACCGTAACGCCATTCTCCATACAGACTCATACGCAAACACGAACACACGAACTTCACACCAACAAAAACAAGGGCTTGTTCTAAACAAGGCAGACTGCCAAAAATTAAGGGATGTGGTGGAAGAATTTTCCTCCTTACAGTCGAATGTAGCACAGATCAAAAAGCACATATTCTGGCGGACTTGCTTCAAACAGCACAACACTTAGCTATCCCAAAAAACAACTGTGCACCGAATCAGAAACTCCACTGATTTACTGAGCTAACAAAACTTGGGAAAGACGTTACAGACAACACGCAACAAGGAAGTACGACTGGAACTACGCACCACAAAAATATAAAGAGGTCCTATTCAAGAGCACACAGGGTCGTTGGAACAATATTGTCAAAACTCAGCTACAAAACAATATATGGAGGGAACCACTCCATCTTCAAAGAGATGAGGGAAAGACGCCGACAGTACTGTTGACTCTTAGCCGACAAGCGGCACTACTATTTGGAGCGGTACCTGCTGAACAAACCTCCTGGTGACGAAAAGACGAGTGACCAGCAACATCATATAAACTTGCGAAGACAAATGGATGACACAGAGGGCTCCTTCACTGTCCTATTTGCTCAAGAAGAGGTGGAGTTAGAGTAGAATTTTAGAGTACGTTTTGTGAAGGGTGTCTGTGGTGAATTTACTGTGGTCCGGAAAACATTAATTTTGTGAAAGTAAATGTGAATGACATGAACTTTAATTACATTCCTGAGGGAGTGCACGTAATCTTTTTATGTTTTGTTGATTGCAAATGCTACATCGAAGAGCAATTGCTTATAATTAGTAAATACTATTAATACAGGGCTATAACAAATGATTGAAGCGATTTCATAAATTCACTGTAGCTCCATTCATTGACATATGGTCACGACACACTACAGATACGTAGAAAAACTCATAAAGTTTTGTTCGGCTGAAGCCGCACTTCAGGTTTCTGCCGTCAGAGCGCTCGAGAGCGCAGTGAGACAAAATGGCGACAGCAGCCGAGAAAGCGTATGTCGTGCTTGAAATGCACTCACATCAGTCAGTCATAACAGTGCAACGACACTTGAGGACGAAGTTCAACAAAGATCCACCAACTGCTAACTCCATTCGGCGATGGTATGCGCAGTTTAAAGCTTCTGGATGCCTCTGTAAGGGGAAATCAACGGGTCGGCCTGCAGTGAGCGAAGAAACGGTTGAACGCGTGCGGGCAAGTTTCACGAGTTGCCCGCGGAAATTGGCTCATGCCACAACTGGAGACCGACAGCGTCGACTTCATCTTTCAACAGGATGGTGCTCCACCGCACTTCCATCATGATGTTCGGCATTTCTTAAACAGGAGATTGGAAAACCGATGGATCGGTCGTGGTGGAGATCGTGATCAGCAATTCGTGTAATGGCCTCCACGCTCTCCCGACTTCACCCCATGCGATTTCTTTCTGTGGGGTTATGTGAAAGATTCAGTGTTTAAACCTCCCCTACCAAGAAACGTGCCAGAACTGCGAGCTCGCATCAACGATGCTTTCGAACTCATTGATGGGGACATGCTGCGCCGAGTGTGGCAGGAACTTGATTATCGGCTTGATGTCTGCCGAATCACTAAACGGGCACATAACAAACATTTGTGAACGCCAAAAAAAACTTTTTGAGTTTTTGTATGTGTGTGCAAAGTATTGTGAAAATATCTAAAATAATAAAGTTGTTGTAGAGCTGTGAAATCGCTTCAATCATTTGTAATAACCCTGTATAAACTGTCTTCTTAAGTTGAGAAATGCAATAAATTACACAAGACATAAAATTGCTTCCGATCGTGGGGATGATATCAAAATCCGAGCGTAACTACAGGTTGTTTAGCTATTTTGCAGGAAGTCAAAGCAATGCGCTATCTTGTTTAAATAGAACATTATTTTTTCCTGTCATGTAGCCAATGTGTTTAGCAACTGCGCTAAAATCAGTCTATGTAAAATTTATATCAATTTTATTCAGGGAGTTAAATACGTCCAGTGTCTGAGTGGTAGTGTAACACTTATATCGATTAGGAGTAGGTTTATTTATGTAACTGTGGCTCTGAGCACTATGGGACTTAACACCTCTGGTCATCAGTCCCCTAGAACTTAGAACTACTTAAACCTAATTAACCTAAGGACATCACACACATCCATGCCCGAGGCAGGATTCGAACCCGCGACCGTAGCAGTCGCGCGGTTCCGGACGGAGCGCCTAGAACCGCGAGACCACCGCGGCCGGCTGTATGTAACTGTGTATCTGCAATTTATGAATTACGCATTCCGTATTGTTTGAACTCCTTGATATATGGCAACAAAATTAGAGTTTTGTAATGTGTACACGAAAAAAGCAAAAGAATATGTTGAAATTTAAAATTTTTATAATATGAAGATGTTTATGAAAGAAGTATGTTTGTTAATAGCTGGTTCGTGCTAGGGCACTTGTATTTGTAACATGCAAACGCTGTAGGGAAGTCCCTCCGCAACGAAAGTGGCATGGTGAGATGTAAAAGGTGGAACTGAGCGGCTCATTTGTGCGAACTGCGCGCAGTGTGTGTCTAGCCTTAGCAAGGTACACCTCGACGCTGCTAAGGGAGGCAAATCGAAGCTGCATTAGAAGGGATTTGCCTCGGATGTGGATCTGGCTATTATTTGGTATTCACGGAATAATGGAGTGGCTCTAATATGTTGAACATCCGGCGACAAGGAGAGATTTTATAGAGCATCCGCACATGAAGAGCCGTGAGTACAGCTAGCCGCCTTTTCACCTGCCACCAATCCTCACCACTGCTTCACAGACTTCACACATTCAGTTATGTAATGTTCACGAGCATGGACCAGGTTTGTGTGTTGTTTCAATAACAATCACATAACTTCAGTCCTGATCACAAACCTATGGTTTAACTCATACCTAGCTGGAAGAGTGCAGAAAGTTGAAATAAGCAGATCACATAAGATGCAAAAAACTGGCGATTTCTGAAACTGGGGAACAATCAAGAATGGGGTGCCGCAAGGTTCGGTCTTGGGTCCTCTACTGTTCTTAATATATATTAATGACTTGACATTCTATATTCACGAAGATGCGAAGCTGGTACTTTTTGCCGATGATACAAGTATAGATATCACACCCAACAAACAAGAATTAACTGATGAAATTGTAAACGATGTTTTTCAGAAAATGATTAAGTGGTTCTCTGCAAATGGGCTCTCATTAAACTTTGACAAAACACAGTACATACAGTTCCACACAGTAAATGGAATGACACCATTAATACATATAGACTTCATATCAGGAATCGGTAGCTAAGGTAGAATATTCAAAATTTGTAGGTGTATGCATTGATGATGGGGTTGAACTGGAAAAAAACACACTGAAGATCTGCTGAAACGTTTGAGTTCAGCTACTTATGCTATTTTGGCGATATACATCTTAGTAAATTAGCTTACCACGCCTATTTTCATTCTCTGCTTTTGTATGGCATCATATTCTGGGGTAACTCATAATTGAGTAAAAGAGTGTTCACTGCACAAAAGCGTGTAATCAAAATAATTGCTGGAGCGCATCCAAGAGATCCAGCAGACACTTATTTAAAGAGCTAGAGATCTTCACTGTAGCCTCACAATATATATATATATTCACTTATGAAATTTGTTATTAACAATCCAAACGAATTCAAAAGTAATAGCAGTGTACATGGCTACAGCACTAGGAGAAAGGATGATCTTCACTGCTCAAGGTTAAATCTACCTTTGGCTCAGAAGAGGGTAAATTATGCTGCCACAAAAGTCTTTGCTCACTTACCTAATAGCATCAAAAGTCTGACAGTTAGCCATATAGCATTTAAAAGGAAATTAAAATAATTTCTTAATGGCAACTCCTTCTACTCATTAGATGAATTTTTGGATGTAGTAAGTGGGTAATTTCCCCAACCCCCACAAAAAAATTAAAAAAAATTTTAAAATAATAAATGTTACGTAATATTTTGTGTAATATAATATCTGGTATAGACACCTTGTATTAACCTGCCACGTTCCACATCATTACGAAGTGTCGTATTCATGATCTGTGGAACAAGTACTAATCAAATCTAATCTAATCTAACCTATGCAGGGTCCTCACCTAAGTGCTACTCGTACTAAAACCGAGTATTCTGATATAAATGAACAATTCTTGAGTTTAAAAGTGTTTTTTTTTGTCTAAAGTAAAATGAGTAGCAAAACTTAAAAGAAGGGTAACATTTGGATGCTTTATTGACGAACTATTCCAAGTGAAATTGTTAAGGTAGGAAGTTTAAGCACAAAAATTCAAAGATCAATTAATAAAAAAGTGAAAACCTAACCAGAAAAGTGAAGTTGGATACATTGTTGCAAAAGTATCCGTAGCTCCTTAGTTTATTATAAACTATAGTTTTGTGGGATTACAGTGCAAGATTGTGTAAATATTATTGGCAAGAATACCTGCTTCAGAGGTGATTAAAGTTCAAGTACATATAAATCTTTAACGACCAGATTTACGGTAGTATTGTTAGAAGTGAAGTTTTGCACATTTTCAAAGATAGTGTAGTTTTGATACGCACCATGAATGGTTCCTTTAGAAGTTAATTAAGCCCAGTGTTGTATTTTATTACCATGGAAAGTAATTTAAGTGAATGATTAGCTTTCAGAGTTAGTTTTTACTATTGCAATAATCAAAGATCCTAGTGAAACTATGCCAGTTTATGGTTCCCCATCAAATTCTCCATCTGTTAAGTAAAAACTGAACTATTACTGTTACTAAGGAAAACGGCTATATGCAGAGGAGCTTAAACAGTGTATTTAAGATGTTATCTTTACTTGTGTTTTTCATGTCAAGACAGAAGCCCCTCATGTCCAAAATTGCATCTGCACTTCATGCAGTGATGTTTCAGTATTTGATTAAGTAATGGTCTTGAGTGTGGCTGCCATTAGTGTGAGCTCGGTGCAATTTTGCTCTCCGTAATGTACTGGTGTGTGTGTTATTGGTATCTGCTGATACGCGCAGTACAGACTGCACTGAGTCAGTTTGTATCCTGTTTGCTATTCAAAGGAAAGTCTCAACAAAAGTAACTTCAACAACTTTTACCCAATTTTATCGAATATATATTTCCAGATTGATGTGCCTAATTGGGCTGGCGAGCGTTCATTTGTTTTCATTCATTTATGAGTTTACCACTTCCGTTACCTCCCAAGGTTAAAGCCCGTTTTGTGATTCTGTTAACCTCACAAAATTCGAAATTACAGTCCGATACTCTTTTCCATTAGACTCACGCACGGTCGTACTTTGAAATCCTATCGGAGGGTAACATTAGCGATCTTCACGGCACGTTAGTGTTATAATAGGACTGAACATGCTACACGTAACTGGCGTATTTCATCTGTGCATTCCGACCTGCCTCTCCTACGGCCGTATAGGATACATTCTACGATATAACCGAACATGACTTCAGTCAGCGCATCGTGGAAACTTGTCGTTCAGTAGAAACTTCACACTGGTCGTTTACAAGGAGCAATGAGTTGTGCATTCAGGATAATGTGCACTCATTGGAACACCTCACTTAAATGAAGGCTGTGCCACCAGGAAATGTATCTACACACAGCCAGTTAAGTACAATACGCTGCATCAACCCCTAAAACGTTTTCAAGTGGTGATTCTAGCTGTGTTCACTGTTACAATACGAGATTGGTCATGCTCGTGCAGTGTCGAAATTTATCAGGACCAAGAGCGGGAATTAAGTAGGCGCGCAGTACGACATAAAGTGTGTTTGTCGTCCGGCATTAAAGTTTGGCCAAAGACGGTCTTGGCCTTATACGAGGTGCATTGAAGTTCTAAGGCCTCCGATTTTTTTTCTAATTAACTACTCACCCGAAGTCGATGAAACTGGCGTTACTTTTCGACGTAATCGCCCTGCAGACGTACACATTTTTCACAACGCTGACGCCATGATTACATGGCAGCGGCGAAGGCTTCTTTAGGAGTCTGTTTTGACCACTGGAAAATCGCTGAGGCAATAGCAGCTCGGCTGGTGAATGTGCGGCCACTGAGAGTGTCTTTCATTGTTGGAAAAAGCCAAAAGTCACTAGGAGCCAGGACAGGTGAGTAGGGAGCATGAGGAATCACTTCAAAGTTGTTATCACGAAGAAACTGTTGCGTAACATTAGCTCGACGTGCGCGTGCGTTTTCTTGGTGAAACAGCGCACGCGCAGCCCTTCCCGGACGTTTTTGTTGCAGTGCAGGAAGGAATTCATTCTTCAAAACATTTTCGTAGGATGCACCTGTTACCGTAGTGCCATTTGGAACGCAATGGGTAGGGACTACGCCCTCGCTGTCCCAGAACATGGGCACCATCATTTTTTCAGCACTGGCGGTTACCCGAAATTTTTTTGGTGGCGGTGAATCTGTGTGCTTCCATTGAGCTGACTGGCGCTTTGTTTCTGGATTGAAAAATGGCATCCACGTCTCATCCATTGTCACAACCGACGAAAAGAAAGTCCCATTCGTGCTGTCGTTCCGCGTCAACATTGCTTGGCAACATGCCACACGGGCAGCCGTGTGGTCGTCCGTCAGCATTCGTGGCACCCAGCTGGATGACACTTTTCGCATTTTCAGGTCGTCATGCAGTATTGTATGCACAGAACCCACAGAAATGCCAACTGTGGAGGCGATCTGTTCAACAGTCATTCGGCGATCCCCCAAAACAATTCTCTCCACTTTCTCGATCGTGTCGTCAGACCGGCTTGTGCGAGCCCGAGGTTGTTTCGGTTTGTTGTCACACGATGTTCTGCCTTCATTAAACTGTCGCACCCACGAAGGCACTTTCGACACATCCATAACTCCATGACCACATGTCTCCTTCAACTGTCGATGAATTTCAGTTGGTTTCACACCACGGAAATTCAGAAAACGAATGATTGCACGCTGTTCAAGTAAGGAAAACGTCACCATTTTAAGTATTTAAAACAGTTGTCATTCTCGCCGCTGGCGGTAAAATTCCATCTGCCGTACGGTGCTGCCATCTCTGGGACGTATTGACAATGAACGCGGCCTCATTTTAAAACAATGCGCATGTTTCTATCTCTTTCCAGTCCGGAGAAAAAAATCGGAGGCCTTAGAACTTGAATGCACCTCGTAAGACACAGCGTGTATAAGATCTGACGACAGTGTGGGAAGCCCACAGTTCTCCCACAGGCAGCGATAGTTAAGCGCTGAAACCTCCAATCTACGAGCGCCCCAGAAAAAAATTGGAAACTCTGTCTGATTCGTAAAGTTTAACAGAAACAGTCACATACGCACGCAAGTTCACAATGCGGGGGGAATGAAATAATAGTGTTGCATAGCTACTATTTGAATACTACACGGTGAGAAATGATTCGTCAAGACAGTGATCCGAAGTTGAACAAGTGGTAGTTTTACGTTAATAGTGTCAAGCTATGCAGAGAGAATGTTTCCTCACTTTTGTAATGATTGAATTTTAAAAGAGAAGTGATAATTAAAGCTTCAACACCAATAGATAACTCATGAACAACTTTTTCGCGTAACATCGTGGTAAGTGCGACATCACTTCGTAAAATTTAGCAAGCAGGAGCCGGCCGCTGTGGCCGAGCTGTTCTAGGCGCTTCAGTCTGGAACCGCGCTGCTACTACGCTCGCAGGTTAGAATCATACCTCGGGCACGGGTGTGTGTGATGTCTTTATATTAGTTAGGTTTAAGTAGTTATAAGTCTAGGAGACTGAAGACCTCAGATGTTAAGTCCCATAGTGCTTGGAGACATTTGAAGCATTTGAGGAAGCAGGAATCGTCGAAACAGCATCCATCAACACACCTTTTCTCCATCTGAAAACTGTTAGCATAGATACAACAGCCAACGTTTTTTGTCTGCAAGTCAGTATGAACCAGTAACATGGAATGATGTGGTTTAGATCTAAATAATTCCGGCAGAAGAGGACAGGATGGTCAGAAACGGTCTGAAAAACCTGTAAATGACTTGCAGAAGAAACTGTGCTGAGGAATAACTGTTAATAAAAAATTCGATACGTTGCGCCATTTCCGAGTTAATTATCACTGAAGTTAGTCCATCAAGCCGTTGCGCCCACAAATTCGAGCTGTCCGCCAGATGTGATTAATGTCAGCTCTGTGATTCTTGAGTTTCTCCCGGCGTATTTGGTAGTCAAAATATCCACGGGTGTACTGCCGGTCTACAGTGTCCAGCGGGCACAATATTTCGGCGATCGTACACGTCGCCATCATCAGGTGAACTGACGGACTGAGCTCCTGTGAACGTGCCGGCACGGAGATCCGTACGCTATGGCTGCTCAGCGGGAACTGGGTTCGGTCGCGGTGTTTTCGAGAAAAAGTTTCGTAACGATGTAATATTAAGTAGGTACAGTTTGTTGGAAGTTGCCAAGTGCTCCCATTCTCAAATACTGGATGGATGAAGTCCGGATATTTGTGCGCCAAAAGTTAACGCTGCATCAAGTCAAACACAAAATTTCTATCTGTAATACTTGTCTAAAATTTTGGCATAAGATTGTACCTATTATTCAGTAGATTATCAAAGCACTTTAAAATTTTAATTTCGGCTAAAAAGTAAGCGCAATATTGAAAATCGAATTTTGGTTGCCCCTGGAAGCCGTTAGTTAGGCAACCTGGGTATCGGGTTCCGGGTGCTGGGGTAGTCGCTTCCAGAATATATTCATCCATTGTTTCATAATGAGAGCACTTAACGAATTCCAAAAGCTTTAAGCGTAACTTCAAACTTTTTTTTAACTTTTTTTTCGCTTATGTGCTTAATGTCAAATATGTAACACACAAACTCATTTGTAAAGTAATCATCCATTTGTAGCTGATTTGTGCATGGGAGTTCGATTCTTTAAAGAATCGTGGGTTTACAGGTTGCTACTAGCCACATGGACACTATGTGATCAAAAGTATCCGGACACCCCCAAAAACATACTTTTTCATTTTAGATGCACTGTGCTGCCACCTCCTGCCAGTTACTCCATATGAGCGACCTCAGTAGTCATTAGACATCGTGAGAGAGCAGAATGGGGTGCTCCGCGGAACTCACGGACTTAGAACGTGGTCAGGTGATTGGGTGTCACTTGGGTCAGACGTCTGCACGCGAGATTTCCACTTATAAACATCCCTATGTACACTTTTTCCGTTGCGATAGTGAAGTGGAAACTTGAAGGCACACGTACAGCAGAAAACCGTACAGGCCGACCTCGTCTGTTGACCGACAGAGAACGCCGACAGTTGAAGAGCGTCGTAATGTGTAATAGGCAGACATCTATCCAGACCATCACACAGGAATTCCAAACTGCATCAGAATCCACTGCAAGTACTATGAGAGTTAGGCGGGAGGTGAGAAAACTTGGATTTCATTGTCGGGCGGCTGCTCATAAGTCACACATCACGCTGGTAAATACCAAATGACGCCCCGCTTGGTGCAAGGAGCATAAACATTGGACGTTGTGTGGAGTGACGGTACACAATGTGGCGATCCGATGGCACGGTGTGAGTATGGCGAATGCCGGTGAACGTCATCTGCCAGAGTGTGTAGTGCCAACACTAAAATTCGGAGGCGGTGGTTTTATGGTGTGGTCGTGTGTTTCATGGAGGGAGCTTGCACCCTTTATCGTTTTTCGTGGCCCTATCACAGCACAGACCTACAATGATGTTTTAAGCATCTTCTTGCTTCCCACTGTTGAAGAGCTATTCGGGGATGGCGATTGCATTTTTCAACACGATCGAGCACCTATTCATAATGCACGGCCTGTGGCGAAGTGGTTACAAAACAGTAACATCCCTGTAATGGTCTGGCCTGAGCAGAGTTCTGACCTGAATCCTATAGGACATCTACATCTACATCTATACTCCGCGAGCCACCTTACGGTGTGTGGCGGAGGGTACTTATTGTACCACTATCTGATCCCCCCTTCCCTGTTCCATTCACGAATTGTGCGTGGGAAGAACGACTGCTTGTAAGTCTCCGTATTTGCTCTAATTTCTCGGATCTTTTCGTTGTGATCATTACGCGAGATATATGTGGGCGGTAGTAATATGTTGCCCATCTCTTCCCGGAATGTGCTCTCTCGTAATTTCGATAATAAACCTCTCCGTATTGCGTAACGCCTTTCTTGAAGTGTCCGCCACTGGAGCTTGTTCAGCATCTCCGTAACGCTCTCGCGCTGACTAAATGTCCCCATGACGAATCGCGCTGCTTTTCGCTGGATCATGTCTATCTCTTCTATTAATCCAACCTGGTAAGGGTCCCATACTGATGAGCAATACTCAAGAATCGGACGAACAAGCGTTTTGTAAGCTACTTCTTTCGTCGATGAGTCACATTTTCTTAGAATTCTTCCTATGAATCTCAACCTGGCGCCTGCTTTTCCCACTATTTGTTTTATGTGATCATTCCACTTCAGATCGCTCCGTATAGTAACTCCTAAGTATTTTACGGTCGTTACCGCTTCCAATGATTTACCACCTATGGCATAATCGTACTGGAATGGATTTCTGCCCCTATGTATGCGCATTATATTACATTTATCTACGTTTAGGGAAAGCTGCCAGCTGTCGCACCATGCATTAATCCTCTGCAGGTCTTCCTGGAGTACGTACGAGTCTTCTGATGTTGCTACTTTCTTGTAGACAACCGTGTCATCTGCAAATAGCCTCACGGAGCTACCGATGTTGTCAACTAAGTCATTTATGTATATTGTAAACAATAAAGGTCCTATCACGCTTCCTTGCGGTACTCCCGAAATTACCTCTACATCTGCAGATTTTGAACCGTTAAGAATGGCATGTTGAGTTCTTTCTTCTAGGAAATCCTGAATCCAATCACAAACCTGGTCCGATATTCCGTAAGCTCGTATTTTTTTCATTAAACGTAAGTGCGGAACCGTATCAAATGCCTTCCTGAAGTCCAGGAATACGGCATCAATCTGCTCGCCAGTGTCGACGGCACTGTGAATTTCTTGGGCAAATAGGGCGAGCTGAGTTTCACATGATCTCTGTTTGCGGAATCCATGTTGGTTATGATGAAGGAGATTTGTATTATCTAAGAACGTCATAATACGAGAACACAAAACATGTTCCATTATTCTACAACAGATTGACGTAAGCGTAGTACATCTTTGCGTTGTTTTGGAACGCCGACTTCGTGCCAGGCCTCGCCGACCGACATCAATACCTCTCCTCAGTGCAGCACTCCGTGAAGAATGGGCTGCCATTCCCCAAGAAACCTTCCAGCACCTAACTGGACGTATGCCTGCGAGAGTGGAAGCTGCCATGAAGGCTAAGAATGGGCCGACATCATACTGAATTCCAGCATTACCGATGGAGGGCGCCACGAACTTGTAAGTCATTTTCAGCTATGTGTCCGGATTTTTTGATCACATAGTGTAAATGATTTAGAAGCCCACGCAGTCCCTTAAAGCAAAAGATACAATATTCAAATTCACGACGAGTAATCAGGACATCACCTTTCCAGTCCTCGACTTAAAAAAAAAACTGAAAGAATAATGTACTGATGTTATAGTTAGCACCCATTCAATAAAGTATGAGAAACCTACAGTTGCCATTGTTACACGACCAAGCGCAGTGCTGCCTCCATAATCGCGGAGTAATCGTGAACAAGCAATGTCGAAATGACGTAACCACCTAACCTAAGCCTTACAATGGCACGTAATTGGAACAGTCTCAACCAGTTTTTTTTTTCGTCATTTTAGAATCTCCCAACCAGCACAGTTCACCACCAGTCTCTCAAGACAGAACCCGGAACAGGACCCCTCTGAATACGGTATCATTAACTACATCAGGCTCGTGGCTTCCAAACCCTGGTTTCCAGCCTCGTGGCTTCCCAATGGTCGAAACAAATCATTCTCGAAACATGCGAGAACACATATAACAAGTACGCAAAGAAATTGATTGAAGAGGTTACATCGATTGATCGAAGCTGATTACGGCAGATATACGTCAAGTATTGCAAGGATGAATGTCGCGATCTTTCAAAAGCAAAATATAATTGGAAAAGTGCCAAATCAACAGGAAGCTTTGGAGCGCCTACTCTCGCTTGACAAGTCAGAAGTGGCGCAGCAGTGGCTGAACACGGAGCATCGCAAGTCTTATGAGAAGACTGAAGTTTTATCCTCAGCAACATCAATCTGGAATTGTTCTCAAGGAGGCCATACATATCCGTACGGCAGACAATTTTATCAATACGGCGAGCATTTCAGCTAAGCACTGCCTGAAATCCTGTATCGGCTGCAGTTAAATTAAAACAGGAAGACCACAACCTCAGATTTTTTACCCAACGCCATGCATCATATAGATTTAATTCAATTTTTAACCGCAGCAGCGTCCGGTAGCACAGTCACTACTTTTCGGCTTCTGCCAGGGAGAAATATTTGCTCCATTTTCCCCCAAACTTTCAGCGCCTCTTCGCTCATGAGTAATTTCTGCTCCTGGTCCTGATAAATTTCGACGCCGGCGAGTGAGCAAGGAAACGGCGTCTCTCGTATGATGTCTCGGAAAGCCAAGGTATCATAGTAACTCAGAAGGTGTTATCCCAAGATTTACAAGAAGGAACAGTGCGGGACGAACCCATGATATCCAATGATACAACACCAATCGCCGTTATTTAGGTTTTATTTTTAGGCTACGAGTTTCGACAGTACATTATGTCATCCTCAAGCCTGCTAAAAATCGAATTACTCGATTTAAGCAGGCCTGGAGGCCTAAAAATATAACCTGAATAACGGCGATTGGTATTGTATTATTGGAAACCGGCCAGCCATAGTCCCACACTCCAGACAGAAGGTGGAGTTACATTCACTCAGCCCATGATAATGTTCCCCACAGCCTAGTATCTTGGTGTCACGTCGGACAGGGGATTGTCCTGGCGCCAAAACGTTCTCCTGATCAGAGGAAAGGCTTCCGGTAGACTGAGGGAACTTTAGCTTGGTATTAAACCCCATGTCTTCTCTGACTTGTCACCTAGGCCTCAAGCAATACTGAAACATGATGCTGTTGTATGGGGAAATACAGCACAATGTTATTTAAATGTTCTTAAAGAGTTCATTACTTACAGTTAAGATCGCAAATGTTAAATTTTACTTGATGCTTAGTTTTTTAAGGTTCATTGTTTTTAAATAATTTTTTTACCTAAACTTAAAGATTCCATTATTCAAGGTCTGGTTGCTCAAATATCAAAATAAATCCTCAGAATTTCACTATCTATCTTATTTGTGGCCGATTCTGGCTGGCCTTAAGATTTTATGTTTTACATATTTTACAATGTATCCTCTCTCTGTTTTAGTGTGCTATAACTGTCTGAAAGTATTTGTATGGAGTGTAGCCATGTATGGAAGTGAAACATGGACGGTAACTAGTTTGGACAAGAAGAGAATAGAAGCTTTCGAAATGTGGTGCTACAGAAGAATGCTGAAGATCAGATGGGTAGATCACGTAACTAATGAGGAGGTATTGAATAGGATTGGGGAGAAGAGAAGTTTGTGGCACAACTTGACTAGAAGAAGGGATCGGTTGGTAGGACATGTTTTGAGGCATCAAGGGATCACAAATTTAGCATTGGAGGGCAGTGTGGAGGGTAAAAATCGTAGAGGGAGACCAAGAGATGAATACACTAAGCAGATTCAGAAGGATGTAGGTTGCAGTAGACACTGGGAGATGAAGAAGCTTGCACAGGATAGAGTAGCATGGAGAGCTGCATCAAACCAGTCTCAGGACTGAAGACAACAACAACAACAACTGTCCAAGGGGCCAGTCTGAGAATCCGTTCTCTGTGGGTCGGAACTGCGTCGCTGCAAAATTAAATTTGAAGTGTTCTTCGTGTTATGAAATGCTCTCTTGCTCATTAATTCACTTGCACTGGGTGGATTAAATATTCTCAATGATTATTAAAGAGACAGTCTACTTTTTATTAAATATTTTTGTGGGCTGGACGTTTACCGCTCAAGCCAAATCCTCGCTACATACCAGATGGTAATAGAACGGAGTTTTACGTTGAGCATCAAGTCTCTAGGACTTGAAAATATTTAACAAAATTAAAGCAATCTCTTTATTCATCCTTGATAATACATAATACACCTATTACAAGCGAATTAATGAGTAAGAGAGCAACATCTCATTACCAAATTTAGCGCTTCGTAACAGGAAGAACATCTCAAATTTAATTTTGCACTGACACAGTTCTGACTAACGGGGAAAATGACCAGAAATTTCGTTGTGTCAACAACTGTTTGGATGATGCGGTTGTGTACAGCCACACATCTGAAGATCATGTTGACTATTTATGTCAGGTCTTGGGGAGGTTTAGGGAAGCTGGTCTTGATATAAATCCTAGTAACGTAAAACTTCCTGGCAGATTAAAACTGTGTGGCGGACCGAGACTCGAACTCATATCAGCGCAAACTCCGCTGTAGAGTGAAAATTTCATTCTAGAAACATCCCCCAGGCTGTGGCTATGCCATTCCGCAATACCCTTTCTTTCAGGAGTGCTAGTTCAGCAAGGTTCGCAGGAGAGCTTCTGTAAAGTTTGGAAGGTAGGAGACGACATACTGGCAGAAGTAAAGCTGTGAGGACGGGGCGTGAGTCGTGCTTGGGTAACTCAGCTGGTAGAGCACTTGCCCGCGAAAGGCAAAGGTCCCGAGTTCGAGTCTCGGTCCGGCACACAGTTTTAATCTGCCAGGAAGTTTCATATCAGCGCACACTCCGCTGTGGAGTGAAAATTTCATTCTAGTAACGTGAATTTTTTACGCTCGGAAACATCTTTCTTGGGACATTTAGTGTCATCGAGTGGAGTGAAGGTCGACACAGAACGTACCAGAGCCACCAGTGGTTTTCCTCAGCCTAAAAATAAGAGAGATACCGGGACTACTCAAGAGGATGTCGTTATCAGGAGAAAGTAAACTGGCGTTCTACGGATCGGAGCGTGGAATGTCAGATCCCTTAATCGGGCAGGTAGGTTAGAAAATTTAAAAAGGGAAATGGATAGGTTAAAGTTAGATATAGTGGGAATTAGTGAAGTTCGGTGGCAGGGCAAAAAGTCTTTTGGTCAGGTGAATACAGGATTATAAATACAAAATCAAATAGGTGTAATGCAGGAGTAGCTTTAATAATGAATAAAAAAATAGGAATGGGGGTAACCTACTACAAACAGCATGGTGAACGCATTATTGTGGCCAAGATAGATACGAAGCCCACACCTACTACAGTAGTACAAGTTTATATGCCAACTAGCTCTGCAGATGACGAAGAAATTGAAGAAATGTATGATGAAATAAAAGAAATTATTCAGATAGTGAAGGGAGACGAAAATTTAATAGTCATGGGTGACTGGAATTCGAGTGTAGGAAAAGGGAGAGAAGGAAACGTAGTAAGTGAATATGGATTTGGGCTAAGAAATGAAAGAGGAAACCGCCTGGTAGAATTTTGCACAGAGCACAACTTAATCATAGCTAACACTTGGTTTAAGAATCATGATAGAAGGTTGTATACATGGAAGAACCCTGGAGACACTAAAATGTATCAGATAGATTATATAATGGTAAGACAGAGATTTAGGTACCAGGTTTTAAATTGTAAGGCATTTCCAGGGGCAGATATGGACTCTGACCACAATCTATTGGTTATGACCTGTAGATTAAAACTGAAGAAAGTGCAAAAAGGAGGGAATTTAAGGAGATGGGACCTGGGTAAACTGAAAGAACCAGAGGTTGTACAGAGTTTCAGGGAGAGCATAAGGAAACAATTGACACGAATGGGGGAAAGAAATACAGTAGAAGAAGAATGGGTAGCTTTGAGGGATGAAGTAGTGAAGGCAGCAGAGGATCAAGTAGGTAAAAAGACGAGGGCTAGTAGAAATCCTTGGGTAACAGAAGAAATACTGAATTTAATTGATGAAAGGAGAAAATATAAAAATGCAGTAAATGAAGCAGGCAAAAAGGAATACAAACGTCTCAAAAATGAGATCGACAGGAAGTGCAAAATGGCTAAGCAGGGATGGCTAGAGGACAAATGTAAGGATGTAGAGGCGTATCTCACTAGGGGTAAGATAGATACTGCCTACAGGAAAATTCAAGAGACCTTTGGAGATAAGAGAACCACTTGTATGAACATCAAGAGCTCAGATGGAAACCCAGTTCTAAGCAAAGAAGGGAAAGCAGAAAGGTGGAAGGAGTATATAGAGGGTCTATACAAGGGCGATGCACTTGAGGACAATATTATGGAAATGGATGAAGATGTAGATGAAGATGAAATGGGAGATACGATACTGCGTGAAGAGTTTGACAGAGCACCGAAAGACCTGAGTCGAAACAAGGCCCCCGGAGTAGACAACATTCCATTGGAACTACTGACGGCCTTGGGAGAGCCAGTGCTGACAAAACTCTACCATGTGGTGAGCAAGATGTATGAAACAGGCGAAATACCCTCAGACTTCAAGAAGAATATAATTATTCCACTCCCAAAGTAAGCAGGTGTTGACAGATGTGAAAATTACCGAACAATCCGTTTAATAAGCCACAGCTGCAAAATACTAACACGAATTCTTTACAGACGAATGGAAAAACTAGTAGAAGCCGACCTCGGGGAAGATCAGTTTGGATTCCGTAGAAATACTGGAACACGTGAGGCAATACTGACCCTACGACTTATCTTAGAAGAAAGATAAGGAAAGGCAAACCTACGTTTCTAGCATTTGTAGACTTTGAGAAAGCTTTTGACAATGTTGACTGGGATACTCTCTTTCAAATTCTAAAGGTGGCAGGGATAAAATACAGGGAGCAATAGGCTATTTACAATTTGTACAGAAATCAGATGGCAGTTACAAGAGTCGAGGGTCTTGAAAGGGAAGCAGCGGTTGGGAAGGGAGTAAGACAGGGTTGTAGCCTCTCCCCTATGTTATTCAATCTGTATATTGAGCAAGCAATAAAGGAAACAAAAGAAAAATTCGGAGTAGGTATTAAAATCCATGGAGAAGAAATAAAAACTTTGAGGTTCGCCGATGACATTGTAATTCTGTCAGAGACAACAAAGGACTTGGAAGAGCAGTTGAACGGAATGGATGGTGTCTTGAAGGGAGGATATAAGATGAACATCAACAAAAACAAAACTAGGATAATGGAATGTAGTCGAATTAAGTCGGGTGATGTTGAGGGTATTAGATTAGGAAATGAGACACTTAAGGTAGTAAAGCAGTTTTGCTATTTGGGGAGCAAAATAACTGATGATGGTCGAAGTAGAGAGGATATGAAATGTAGACTGGCAATGGCAAGGAAAGCGTTTCTGAAGAAGAGAAATTTGTTAACATCGAGTATAGATTTAAGTGTCAAGAAGTCATTTTTGAAAGTATTTGTATGGAGTGTAGCCATGTGTGGAAGTGAAACATGGGACGGTAAATAGTTTGGACAAGAAGAGAATAGAAGCTTTCGAAATGTGGTGATACAGAAGAATGCTGAAGATTAGATGGGTAGATCACATAACTAATAAGGAAGTATTGAATAGGATTGGGGAGAAGAGAAGTTTGTGGCACAACTTGACCAGAAGAAGGGATCGGTTGGTAGGACATGTTCTGAGGCATCAAGGGATCACCAATTTAGTATTGGAGGGCAGCGTGGAGGGTAAAAAACGTAGGGGGAGAGCAAGAGATGAATACACTAAGCAGATTCAGAAGGATGTGGGTTGCAGTAGGTACTGGGAGATGAAGAAGCTTGCACAGGATAGAGTAGCATGGAGAGCTGCATCAAACCAGTCTCAGGACTGAAGACCACAACAACAACAACCGCTCGATGTATTGGGATGATCAACTTTTCCGTAAGTTCATTGCAGGATTTGCTCAGCTACCTGCTCCGCTTAACATGTTACTTCGTAAGAGCAGGGCGTTTCAGTAAACGGACGTCAGCAAGCTGCGTTTGACGCAACGAAGCAGGCTTTTAGTACGGCACCCATGTTATCCACTCCCGGTTTTGAGATGGACGTTATACTTCAAACAGACGCGCCCAGCTCTGGACTGGGGGCTGCCTTTCTGCAGGAGTACGGTGCGAGAGACGTCATGCCGCATGTGCGTCGATGGCCTTATGTGGTGTAGGGGTCAATTATTCGGTCTAAGAGTTAGAAGCTCTGGGAGTGTTATATAACTCAGAGAGGTATAAATTTTATTTAGATCATCGAACCATTTTGCTTGAGACTGGTATTTAAGCCCTTAGCTGCATGTTGGATTGGACACGGAATCCCATAGCACGGTGGACAGTCCGTAATTCCGCGTTCCCAATCACTGTCAGACGTATTCGTGGCATGGAGATTCATCTGGATAATGCCCTTAGTACAATGTTTAGTGACAGTGAGCAGGATGCGAAGTACTTGCAGCAGCCTGCGGAGTGTACCGTGGCTGTTGTCAGTAAAATCTCAGAGTTATTCCTAGATTTGGCCGGACAACGGGAAAAAGATCACAGTCTTATTAGTATTTTCCGACAGATTACCCAGGGGTTCGAATGACCAGGCTATAACTTCAATAAAGGATTGGTTTGCTTCCACGCCAGAGGGGGCGATACACAGAAAATAAGACTGCCGGACAATTTAGTGCCTGCCGTTTTCTGCTGTTTCCAACAGTCAGTCTGCAGCGGCCTTTAAGACTATAGATAATGTTAAGGAGCCTTTAACGTGACCAACTCTCTATTCTGATATCCGCAAGGTAGTGTTAAAATGTTAGGAATGTCGCTCGACGTAAGGCGAACTGTAGCACAGGTAAAAATCAAAACGAGCTATCGCACTCGAGTTCGAGCAAGCACCAAAGTGGCTCACTATTGACGAAATGGCCGAGATGCCACACCTCCGCGAGCGTTCCAAGAAGGCGGAGCGATGGCTCCGGGAAGAAACTGCCCACGCCAGCAATGCAAGAATTCGCACTCCAGGCCGGAAGGTCCATCTGCGCGAGACAACGATATCGTCCTACTTGCTGCGCACGTGGAGAATTACTACGCTACCTGCCCAGCACGAAGTGAAGACGACGACCACAACGACTTAGAATTAGGGCCCACCACATCTGTTATGCTCACAGTTCCACAATTGTGGTTATGATTGTAGGAGTAGCGCAACGCACGTGGCGTTCGCCCTCATAAGGAACTACAGTTAGAAACAGCAGGTATCGGCAGTGACATCTCGCAGCTGTGAAAACAGCAACAAACAGTATGTCTAATAGTTTCTTCGATGAAATGTTGTGTGACTTGTACAGGGTTATTACAAATGATTGAAGCGATTTCACAGCTCTACAATAACTTTATTATTTGAGATATTTTCACAATGCTTTGCACACACATACAAAAACTCAAAAAGTTTTTTTAGGCATTCACAAATGTTCGATATGTGCCCCTTTAGCGATTCGGCAGACATCAAGCCGATAATCAAGTTCCTCCCACGATCGGCGCTGCATGTCCCCATCAATGAATTCGAAAGCATCGTTGATGCGAGCTCGCAGTTCTGGCACGTTTCTTGGTAGAGGAGGTTTAAACACTGAATCTTTCACATAACCCCACAGAAAGAAATCGCACGGGGTTAAGTCGGGAGAGCGTGGAGGCCGTGACATGAATTGCTGATCATGATCTCCACCACGACCGATCCATCGGTTTTCCAATCTCCTGTTTAAGAAATGCCGAACATCATGATGGAAGTGCGGTGGAGCACCATCCTGTTGAAAGATGAAGTCGGCGCTGTCGGTCTCCAGTTGTGGCATGAGCCAATTTTCCAGCATGTCCAGATACACGTGTCCTGTAACGTTTTTTTCACAGAAGAAAAAGGGGCCGTAAACTTTAAACCGTGAGATTGCACAAAACACGTTAACTTTTGGTGAATTGCGAATTTGCTGCACGAATGCGTGGGGATTCTCTACCGCCCAGATTCGTACATTGTGTCAGTTCACTTCACCATTAAGAAAAAATGTTGCTTCATCACTGAAAACAAGTTTCGCACTGAACGCATCCTCTTCCATGAGCTGTTGCAACCGCACCGAAAATTCAAAGCGTTTGACTTTGTCATCGGGTGTCAGGGCTTGTAGCAATTGTAAACTGTAAGGCTTCTGCCTTAGCCTTTTCCGTACGATTTTCCAAACCGTCGCCTGTGGTACGTTTAGCTCCCTGCTTGCTTTATTCGTCGACTTCCGCGGGCTGCGCGTCAAACTTGCCCGCACGCGTTCAACCGTTTCTTCGCTCACTGCAGTCCGACCCGTTGATTTACCCTTACAGAGGCATCGAGAAGCTTTAAACTGCGCATACCATCGCCGAATGGAGTTAGCAGTTGGTTGATCTTTGTTGAACTTCGTCCTGAAGTGTCGTTGCACTGTTATGACTGACTGATGTGAGTGCATTTCAAGCACGACATACGCTTTCTCGGCTCCTGTCGCCATTTTGTCTCACTGCGCTCTCGAGCGCTCTGGCGGCAGAAACCTGAAGTGCGGCTTCAGCCGAACAAAACTTTATGAGGTTTTCTACGTATCTGTAGTGTGTCGTGACCATATGTCAATGAATGGAGCTACAGTGAATTTATGAAATCGCTTCAATCATTTGTAATAGCCATGTACAATGTTATCCTGCGGCAAACCTGAGAAGTTCATCTGCAACAGATCCGCCGGTAAAACCTGAAAAGTCGTATTATATCTGCTTACTGACAGATGTTCAAGCGCTTGCAGCTGACACTTATACAATCTTGCAACCAATATTAAAATAACAGAACGGCTTGCTGAAGTGAATTGTGTCCGGTATGGAGAGAGAGAGAGAGAGAGAGAGAGGGAGAGAGAGCTGGCCGTCTGGCTGCAGATATCGGCGCCGCCATCTTTGTGATCCAGCGCGGCCTCCCGGCGTCCCCGTCGCATCGCCGCACGATGCTCATTTGTCCGCCATTGTCGTTGCTGAGCGACGACTATCTCGGCAGGGCGACCAGACACGTGACGCCGCACGTGGCAGAAACGGTCTGCAACGGAAGTGACCGACGGTTCGACTGAGCGCTGCGAGCAAATGCCCTACGTGACGGTACCCTATTGCGAGATTAGTGGTAGACATTTGGAGTGCAGCTAGTGCGATGATTTCTAGAGTACTCCTAGACCGTTTGGAGTCTTTACCGTGCGTTTGCAGTCCTTATCGTGCTTCTGCAGTCCTTACCGACTTTGTATGAATCCAGTGAATTTAGACACACGCTGCTAGCATCACAGCAGGCTTGCATAGCCCGTGCAAAACTAACAAAGGTGGTCGTGGGTCTGAAATGGGACTTTTTTTGTTGCAGTAGAGTCCAACAATTTTCTGAATGAAAGGAAGTAAATTAGAGCTAAAAACGGGTAGACATTCAATAAGGACAACATATGGTATTGTCACAGCTGTGCGGCTAGGTTCGTGGTTTCCATCAGAAATGTCACAACTCGCAGTAATCGATGGGAAGTCATAGAGTGACTTCTGAGATTCGTCAAGAAAGCGTTATAAGCCTCTGCTGTTCTTACTATATATAAACGACTTAAGAGAGATGGCTCTGAGCACTATGGGACTTAACATCTGTGGTCATCAGTCCCCTAGAACTTAGAACTACTTAAACCTAACTAACCTAAGGACATCACAAACATCCATGGCCCAGGCAGGATTCGAACCTGCGACCGTAGCAGTCGCGCGGTTCCGGACTGAGCGCCTAGAACCACTAGACCACCGCGGCCGGCCTTAAGAGAGAATCTGGGCAGACTTTTTAGACTTTTTGCAGATGATACAGTTGTTTACTGTCTAGGAAGGGCATTGGAGGATCATAACGAATTGCAAAATGATTTACACAAGCTATCTGAATGGTGCAAAAAGTGACAATTGACGCTGAACAATAAAAAGAGTGATTTTTTTCCACCTGAGTTCTAAAAAAAAAAGTTCGGTAAATTTCGCTGACATAACAAATCACATAATTTTAAAGGTTGCTGATTCAACTAAATATCCAGGTATTAGGTTACGAACATCCTAATTTGGAACCAACACAGAAAATATTGTAGGGAAGGCGAACAAAAGGCTGCGTTTTATCGGAAGAGCAGCTGGAAGGTACAACAAATGGAGTCCCACAATGATGCCCAGTTCAACTCTTTCACGTGCTGATAATGCGGTCTCACACGAGTATGCGGCATCTACATGTCTTGCACAGTATCACACCTACGAAGCATGGTGACAACACTAAGTACCAACAGCACTAATACACTCTAATAGCCTTTCTGCCTATTACAGGGATGTGCAGCTCTTATCATTTACATGTCTTACGGTGCTTTTGTAGTGGCCCGGAGGTGAGAGGCCACTGCGTTGTAGAAGTTGAGGTGCGGAAGGGGGCCGTATTGCTGGTGTTGACCGAAGGTGGCTGGGTAAACACAGATGGTAGGTGACACATTTTTATTCAGTTTGTGCTATAACATTCATAAAGCTGTGATGCTGCTGTCACACTCCCTGAGGGGTGCTGTGTGGACGCCCCACTGGCTGCTGTGTTACCTGGGTGCAGGCAGCATGCCTGACGCCCACGCCCAGCGTTGCGGTCACTTGTTCGCCCACTCAGCGACGTGTGCCCCGGTTTGCACAGTGCAGCGGCATGCGGCAAATGCATCGACGCATTTAGCAAGATTGCCATGGGGACTTCAGGCCTCGGAAGGAAATCTCGCCTCTGCAGACGGTGGTGGCGGGTGCTGGAACACTCACGCATGTGGCTGAACACTGCTCTGGACACGAACTGCTGCCCTCCAAGGCAAAATGGTTCAAATGGCTCTGAGCACTATGGGACTCAACATCTTAGGTCATAAGTCCCCTAGAACTTAGAACTACTTAAACCTAACTAACCTAAGGACATCACACACACCCATGCCCGAGGCAGGATTCGAACCTGCGACCGTAGCAGTCCCGCGGTTCCGGACTGCAGCGCCAGAACCGCTAGACCACCGCGGCCGGCTCCAAGGCAAAAGATTGGCTGGTGCTGTAGAGAGCCTGGGAGTAGCTCATCCTTCGCAAGGCACCTCGCAACCATATCTGGTCTGGCAGAGGCGCTGGCACTCTCTGGCGTTGGCTAGTTGTTGGCCCATGACCTGGTGGTGAATGGTGTGGCCCTCGCGTCGTGGTGGGTACTGCTAGAGCGCTCAACCCTGCTAAAATCAACAAGCACTTACACTTGCTAATGAGACATCTTTCATGATGATGCGCGGTTTTCTAGCAGTTACGAATCGACAGTCCTGTGGTTCAGTCATGTAGAAACCCTGCGGCCTGTCCCACTGCTGCGCTGCACTGCTGCTACGTCGCCAGTGTTGTGATGTGCGGCTCACGCCAGTCGTGTTAGGTAAACAGGCCTGTTGACGAAACCAGCGTACCATTGCTTCAGCGCCTGGCTGCCCATAGTTTTCAACGCAACTGTGGCAGAGATGCTATTTCCGTGGTCGTGTTCAAAAATTAACGTTGACGCTACAGTGTGTAAATATACAAAGTTACATTGAGATCCAACAATTCTTCTGGGTGTTTAATTTTTTTTTTTGTCAGGCAGTGTAATTAGACAAGTTAACCATGGTGAAGATTGACATCACAGTTTGAAACCTATCATGGCATTCAAATGAAGCTTTCTTTTAAAACTTTTTATGGCCGTTGCATTTCTCACCAACAAGAGTTTATTTAGTTATTTTCCAGAGAAATACGGCAAGAGTCAACATTTTTTAAACAGAACAGTGTACATCGACGGAAAAAATGTTGCAACGCCTAGAAAAAGTTGTGCGACACAAGCAAAAGTTGTGAGCCATGTTTCTACATCTGGAAGATGACGTCTATTCAAATTTCGGGAACCGCGCGGGGTAGCAGTGCGCTCTGAGGCGCCTTGCCACGGTTGGTACAGGGTTAGAATCCTTCCTCGGGCATGCGTGTGTATGTAGCCCTTAGCGAAATGACTTAGTGATACATAACCAATACGGATTCAGAAAATATCGTTCTTTTGCAACACAAAAAATGGTTCAAATGGCTCTGAGCACTATGGGACTCAACTGCTGTGGTCATAAGTCCCCTAGAACTTAGAACTACGTAAACCTAACTAACCTAAGGACATCACACACATCCATGCCCGAGGCAGGATTCGAACCTGCGACCGTAGCGGTTTTGCGGTTCCAAACTGTAGCGCCTTTAACCGCTCGGCCACTCCCGCCGGCTTTGCAACACGGCTATCTCTTTATTCCCATGAAGTAATGAGTGCTGTCGACAAGGGATCTCAGATCGATTCCATATTCCTAGATTTCCAGAAGGCTTTTGATACCGTTCCTCACAAGCGGCTATTAATCAAATTGCGTGCATGTGGGGTATCGTCTCAGTTGTGTGACTGGATTCGTGATTTTCTATCAGAGAGTTCACAGTTCGTAGTGATAGACGGTAAATCATCTAGTGGAACAGAAGTGATATCTGGCGTTCGGCAAGGTACTGTCATAGGCCCTCTGCTGTTCCCGATTTACATAAATGATCTGGGAGAAAATGTGAGCAGCCCCCTTAGATTGTTTGCAGATGACGCTGTAATTTAGCGTCTAGTAAAATCATCAGACGATCAGTTCCAATCACAAAATGATCTAGAGAGAATTTTTGTATGGTGCGAAAAGTGGCAATTGGCACTAAACAAAGATAACTGCGAGTTCGTCCCCATGGGTAGTAAAATAAATCCGATAAATTTTGGGTATACGATAAATCGCACAAATCTAAGGCCTGTCAATTCGACTACATACCTAGGAACTAAAATTAATAGTAACTTAAATTGGAAAGACCACATAGATAATATTGTGGGGAAGACAAAACAAAGAGTGCGCTTTGTTGGCAGAACACATGCAAGATACGACAAACCCACTAAAGAGACAGCCTACATTACACTTGTCCGTCCTCTGCTGGAATATTGCTGCGCGGTGTGGGATCCTTACCAGGTAGGATTGACGGAGGACATCGAAAAAGAGCAAAGAAGGGCAGTTCGTTTCGTGTTGTCGCGCAATAGGAGTGTGAGTGTCACTGATATGGTACGGGAGTTGGGTTGGCAGTCACTGAAACAAAGGTTCAAATGGTTCAAATGGGTCTGAGCACTATGCGACTTCTAAGGTCATCAGTCGCCTAGTACTTAGAACTAATTAAACCTAACTAACCTAAGGACATCACACACATCCATGCCCGAGGCAGGATTTGAACCTGCGACCGTAGCGGTCGCTCGGTTCCAGACTGTAGCGCCTAGAACCGCACGGCCACTCCGGCCGGCTGAAACAAAGGCGGTTTTCTTTGCTGCGAGATCTATTTACGAAATTTCGATCACCAAATTTCTCTTCCGAATGCGAAAATATTTTGTTGACACTCACCTACGTAGGGAGAAATGATCATCGCAATAAAATAAGAGAAATAAGAGCTCGAACGGAAAGATTTAGGTGTTCGTTTTTCGCACGTGCCATTCGAGAGTGGAATGGTAGAGAAGCAGTATGGAAATGGTTCGATGAACCCTCTGCCAGGCACTTAAGTGTGAATTGGGGAGTAACCATGTAGATGTAGTTTAAGTTAGATTAAGTAGTGTGTAAGCCTAGGGACCGATGACCTCACCAGTTTAGTCCCACAGGAACTTACCACAAACGTCTATATTTCCAAATTTCGCACCACTCGCATGAGAGTGGTTCGCTTTAAATACGCGCTGTAACGGTCGCGAGCGTTAGTTACCTTTGAGACTGGACGTGGTGAGTCGATGTTTGTCGAGAATGCATTTAAGGCTGCAAAAACACCATTATCAACACCTCACTGAGTTTAAATGGGATCGTGTAATAGGGCTATGAGAAGCTGGAGGTTCCTTCTGCGAAACTGCAGAAGACTTGGCAGGAATGAACCCACTGTACGTGACTGCAAGTAGCGGTGATTACGAGAATGTACGGTCGCGGGAAGACCGGGCTCCAGACGACCACGTGGCATTACCCAGAGGGAAGACCATAAAGTCCGGCGTACGGTTCTGACGCACCACTGCATCTGCAGCAGCAATCTGAGCAGCGGCTAGCACCACAGCGACACAAAGGGCTGTAGCAAATCGGTAACTCCAAGAACAGCCGCGAGCCATGCGCCCCGCAGCGTGCATTCCACTGACGCCAAGCCACCGCCATTTGCAACTTTGGTGGTGTCGAGCGAGAGCTCATTGGAGGGCAGAGTGGAGGTTTGTTGTATTTTCCGATGAAAGCTGGTTTCGCCTCGGTACCAGTGATGGCCATATGCCGGTCAGAAGGAAGCCAATTGAGGGGTTGCAACTAACCTGTCTGCGTTCTAGACACACTGGGCCGACAGCTGGAGTTGTGCTCTGGAGTGCGATTTCCTATGAGAGCAGGAGCACTCTCGTTGTTATCCCACACATCGTGACTCCAAATCCATACGTCAGTCTGGTGATTCAACCTGTTCTGCTGCTGCTCATGAATAGCGTTTTAGGGGGTGTTTTCCAACACGATAAACCTCTCCCACACACTGCTACCGAGCGAGGTGGCGCAGTGGTTAGCACACTGGACTCGCATTCGGGAGGACGACGGTTCAATCCCGCGTCCGGCCACCCTGATTTAGGTTTTCCGTGATTTCCCTAAATCGCTCCATTCAAATGCCGGGATGGTCCCTTTGAAAGGGCACGGCCGACTTCCTTCCACGTCCTTCCCTAAACCGATGAGACCGATGACCTCGCAGTTTGGTCTCTCCCCTCAAAACAGCCCAGCCCCCCAGCCCAGCCCCCACACTGCTGTTGTGTCCCAACATCCATTCACCAGATCAGTCTCCAGTCGAGTACATATGGGACACCATCGGACGACAAGTTCAGCGTCGTCCACAGTCGGCATTAACCGTCCCGGTATGACCGACCAAATGCAACAGGCACGGAATTCCACCCCACAAATTGACATCTGGCACCTGTAAAACATAACGCATGCACGTTTGCATGCTTGTATTCAACATTCTAGCGGTTACACTGATTACCAGCATTTCACATTTGCAATGGCTTATCGGGTGCTTACATTAACCTGTGACCTTGCAATGTTAACACTTAAAATTTTCACCTAGACTATTATTGTACACTCCTGGAAATTGAAAATTGAACACCGTGAATTCATTGTCCCAGGAAGGGGAAACTTTATTGACACATTTCTGGGTCAGATACATCACATGATCACACTGACAGAACCACAGGCACATAGACACAGGCAACAGAGCATGCACAATGTCGGCACTAGTACAGTGTATATCCACCTTTCGCAGCAATGCAGGATGCTATTCTCCCATGGAGACGATCGTAGAGATGCAGGATGTAGTCCTGTGGAACGGCTTGCCATGCCATTTCCAAAAATGGTTGGTTCAAATGGCTCTGAGCACTATGGGACTCAACTGCTGTGGTCATCAGTCCCCTAGGACTTAGAACTACTTAAACCTACCTAACCTAAGGACATCACACACATCCATGCCCGAGGCAGGATTCGAACCTGCGACCGTAGCAGCAGCGCGGCTCCAGACTGGAGTGCCTAGAACCGCACGCCACCGCGGCCGGCATGCCATTTCCACCTGGCGCCTCAGTTGGACCAGCGTTCGTGCTGGACGTGCAGACCGCGTGAGACGACGCTTCATCCAGTCCCAAACATGCTCAATGGGGGATAGATCCGGAGATCTTGCTGGCCAGGGTAGTTGACTTACACCTTCTAGAGCACGTTGGGTGGCACGGGATACATGCGGACGTGCATTGTCCTGTTGGAACAGCAAGTTCCCTTGCCGGTCCAGGAATGGTAGAACGATGGGTTCGATGACGGTTTGGATGTACCGTGCACTATTCAGTGTCCCCTCGACGATCACCAGTGGTGTACGACCAGTGTAGGAGATCGCTCCCCACACCATGATGCCGGGTGTTGGCCCTGTGTGCCTCGGTCGTATGCAGTCCTGATTGTGGCGCTCACCTGCACGGCGCCAAACACGCATACGACCATCATTGGCACCAAGGCAGAAGCGACTCTCATCGCTGAAGACGACACGTCTCCATTCGTCCCTCCATTCACGCCTGTCGCGACACCACTGGAGGCGGGCTGCACGATGTTGGGGCGTGAGCGGAAGACGGCCTAACGGTGTGCGGGACCGTAGCCCAGCTTCATGGAGACGGTTGCGAATGGTCCTCGCCGATACCCCAGGAGCAACAGTGTCCCTAATTTGCTGGGAAGTGGCGGTGCGGTCCCCTACGGCACTGCGTAGGATCCTACGGTCTTGGCGTGCATCCGTGCGTCGCTGCGGTCCGGTCCCAGGTCGACGGGCACGTGCACCTTCCGCCCACCACTGGCAACAATATCGATGTACTGTGGAGACCTCACGCCCCACGTGTTGAGCAATTCGGCGGTACGTCCACACGGCCTCCCGCATGCCCACTATACGCCCTCGCTCAAAGTCCGTCAACTGCACATACGGTTCACGTCCACGGTGTCGCGGCATGCTACCAGTGTTAAAGACTGCGATGGAGCTCCGTATGCCACGGCAAACTGGCTGACACTGACGGCGGCGGTGCACAAATGCTGCGCAGCTAGCGCCATTCGACGGCCAACACCGCGGTTCCTGGTGTGTCCGCTGTGCCGTGCGTGTGATCATTGCTTGTACAGCCCTCTCGCAGTGTCCGGAGCAAGTATGGTGGGTCTGACACACCGGTGTCAATGTGTTCTTTTTTCCATTTCCAGGAGTGTACATTAATTATTTTCTGCTGTTGCGATTTTTTACCCGTCAGTGTGTGTACCGGGTGTCTCTTGTAACAATCGTCAGGCGCAGTTTCTCTGGAGTTTCGGCAGATACCTGCAATTTCGTTTTCGCGTTATGTAGCTGGAGTCACAGCAAACAATTTCTATTCCTTGCGTCTTACAAGCAACACCCAGTCTCAGCGGAAAGCGTCAATTTGTTTCCCATTACGAACAAAATTATTTTTGAATCGGAATTTTATGTGACGATTTGAGAGAGTGCTCCGAAGGTAGTCTAGTGAGAGTTTTGTTTTTTCGGTATGTATTAACATGGACAGTAAAACACGAGGAATAAACAACGGCGACTCAGCAGCGGTGGCAGTAAGCGCGGGCCAGGGCAGTGCTGCCGCCGCTGGCTGTTCTTCAGGTTTCCGTTCTGTCGAATGCGGACATAGAGTTCTACTTTACAAATAATTCTGTTTGTAACGGGAAACAAACCGACGCTTTCCGCTGACGCTGGGCGTCGCAGGAAAGCTGTCATGAGCAGCATTTGTTCGTTGACTCCGGATACACACTTCATAAACGAAATTGCAATTATAACCTGAAAAAAAACCAGAGCAAATGCTCCTGACCTCGCAGGAGAGACACCCTGTATGCGGGTGACAGGAAGCCACTTCCTTGGACAACTAACAGGCAGAATTTAGACTTGAATTCTCGAAAGGTCATTTCTCTTCATTTAATTGCAAATAAACATATGAATATGAACATCTACAGCTACAGCTACATTTATACTCCGCAAGCCACCCAACGGTGTGCAGTCACAGGTAAGCCAAAACACGGTAACAAAACTCGCACTCTTAATTTGTGCTTGTGTAATCTAAATATTGTAGCCAGCTATGAATACTTTAACTGAACTTTGAAATTAAAGCAGCTAAATTGAATTATATTGTACTTTAATGCTGACGTCTGAATTTCAACGACACTCAGGCTCATTTCGGAAAAGGAAGGGACCCTGCTTGGTAATGCGATTGGGACAATGAGCAACAAAGGTTCATGCTAAGTTGCTGTAATTTTGTGATGCAACAATTTTAAAAGTTTGAAAAGCTGAGGTCTGCCATACAGTTCTATAACTTTACGTGCTTCCAGTCTACCTTGTTGGTTCATTGAAGGTTTTAAGCCGTCGATCGAGGAGGTGGCGACAGTCACTCATTGTCGGCCGTCGCTGTTGCAGAAGCTGGATGTTGGCGCGCCTTCTTCTCGACACGGTCACCAGACGAAACGGGCTCTTGATGTGCGCCAGCTAATGCTTCCCGTCCGCGACACCGTGTCAGAAACTATCATCGCAAGTCGAGCGCAATTACACGCTGCCAAACCCCGAAAGCGCGGCAACTCGCGGGAGCTTCACACAACACACCTGCTCCACTCGCTACTCCAGCCAGACGCTCTCTGCCCGCGCTCCACGCGGCAGAGTTAACACTACCAAAGATCCTACACACTTTGATTCTTCACACGACCTATCGATATAATCGTTCGATAGCAGTTTTCCCTAGGCAAGACCCAGCGTAAAAATACAAATAATATTTACGAAACAAACCAATTATACATCGACATAAATGCATATATATATATATATATATATATATATATATATATATATATATATATATATATATATATATATATACAAATAGTGAAACAATTACAATATGTAAAGACACATAAATGTCATATATTCAGGTAACAAAAATAACGAAAACAAATTTATAGTACAATAGATGGAAATAGGAGGATATGCATTTCCTGCGTTACACGTAACGCTATCACGGTTACCAAATAACCCTGTGGCGAAACGCGCCGCTCTTCTTTGGATCTTCTCTATCTCCTATGATTATCACAATTATTTACACACAAGACCACATTTCCGTTACGGTCTAGAACTGCTACAGCTTCATATGACCCGCGCCGATCTTTTTCGATGCCAGTAGTGCGTGACTGACTTCGTTCGATGTGTGCTGTCAAGCCTCTCTCGCTAGGAATCCAAAACCCAGAACAGCACGCTAAATGCAGTCACGTGTGCGATTTCCTTTACAGTCACACTGTGTTTTACCACAATCCTTCCAACGAATCCTTGCGGCCGAACGGTTCTAGGCGCTTCAGTCCGGAACCGTGCTGCTGCTACGATCGCAGGTTCGAATCCTGCCTCGGGAATGGATGTGTGTGATGTCCTTAGGTTAGTTAGGTTTAAGTAGTTCTAAGTTCTAGGGGACTGATGACCTTAGATGTTATGTCCCATAGTGCTTAGAGCCATTTTAACCTTCCAACGAATCTAAGTCTTTCATTCGTCTTCCGTAATACTGGTTTCTTAGAACGTCCCATATCATACTGCTTCTTAGTATCACCCCTAAATATATAAACGGTACGACGTGCTCCAGAATTTCATCGCTAATCTATTAATTCTGTTATAGGACATTATTGGGCTCCTTGTCTGTCTTATTGGTACTACCTTGCATTTACCTACAGTTTAAAATGCTGTCATTCAGTGCATCACGTGGAAATACCGTCCAAGGTGTTCTGCATTTTCATACGTGACAAATCGTTTGTGTATACTTAGAAAAATTTCTACTCTGTTGTGTTCTTTACGATACATTCTGCTTTTCTCTGTTTCTCTTAAACATTTGCTGCTCCATATGTTAGGTAAAAATTCAGTGAGGGAAGGTTATATCTTCGAAAACGCTCTGAAGTGTCCTAGCTTGACAGCGGGGCCCAAGAGATATACGGGCCCCTCATCGAACTTGTGACGTCACATTAGTTGGCTTGTCCGCTACCCTTCGCGAACGCTCAGTTCCTTGCAGGGCCCACGGGAAAACAATATGTAATAGAAAAGCTTTTAGCTTTGTCGTGTGCTATCGAGTGCTTACATGCATCTAAACGCGCAGTCAGGAATTATTAAACTTGTCTGAAACAGGTACTCGCTCACCGCGGGGGACGGCTGCTGACACCTTTAAGACCTGCAGTGTCACATGTCTTTATCGTGGGCCTCACTTGTCATTCACTGGCGTGGTGCAGTATCGAAAACCATTCTGAAAGGAGGTCGGGTCCTGACCCTTAGACTGCGTTTACTACACTGCTCAGCGAAGTTGAAGGACGAGATAGATAAAGTAATACAGGGTGGGGAAAATGAAAGTGACCCGGACGAGTGGATACGATTGGACGTGCACGTGTGGCAGCATTAGCGGGGGAGGAAAAGACCTGCAGTTATTTGCACAGGGATGGAGCTACTGCCCATACAGCCGGCCGAACCTTGGAGCACATTTACACAATCTCCACGCCTGACAGAGCTGGCAGTAGAGGTCAGTCTGTTCGCGACCCTGGACACCAAGGACACCTTATCTGTCAGTGGGAAGCCCTCAAGTCTAAGGTATATCGCAACAACTCTCATAGTCCTCGAGAACTGCAGCAGGAGATTTCGGATGAGAATTCAGCAATTCCAGCAGTCCAGCTCCGGTCCGCCTTCAGAAACTTGCTGACTATGACACAAAAGTGACAAGAGACAAATGGTGGTCATTTTCAACATTTGTGCCGTTAGGTTTGTGCTTTATGTCCTTTCCTCCACTGTGTTTCTTTGTACCCTGGAACTCTGTTCTCTGGGCCCCACCCTGTATAAAAAGACTGTGCAAAAGTATGAAAGTGCGGCAGCATATTATCAGAGGGCTACCAGTCGCGCACCGACAGCTGGACGTCGCATGGCTTGAGGTCAGCGTGACTGTAGTGCCAGATGGCGCTGGCCTCGTAAGACGAGGCAGTTGAAGGAACGGGAAAAACCGCGAGCAGTTTCGGCGCAGGGCGCTGGTGTTCTTCAGTAAAACATGTCCCGCACACGTTTGGATGACCCCACGCTGGGAAAATCGGCGAGAAACTCGAAGACGGGCGTAGTGTAGCCCGGCAGTTTGGTACTACCCGAAGCATTCAAATGGTTCAAATGCCTCTGAGCAATATGGGACTTAACATCTCAGGTCATATGTTCCCTATAACTCCGAACTGTTGTTGTGGTCTGAGGACCACAACAACAGTTCTACGTTATAGGAGACTGATGACCTCAGTGTTAACTCTGTCGCGTGGAGCGCGGGTAGAGGGAGAGTCTGGCTGGGGTGGTGCAGTGGAGCAGATGTGTTGTGTGACGCTCCCGCGAGTTGCCGCGCTTTCGGGGTTTGGCAGCATGTAACGCCGGAAATGCATATCGTCCTATTTCCATCTGCTGCACTATAAATTTTTTTCCTTATTTTGTTACCTGAAGATATGACATTTCTGTGTCTTTATATATTGTAATTGTTTTACTGTTTGTATATATATATTTATGCATTTATGTTGGTTTGTTTTGTGAATATTATTTATACGCTGGGTCTGGCCTAGGGAAAACTACGCTATCGAACGAATACATCGATAGGTCGTGTGGAGAACCAAAGTGTTTAGGATCTTTGGTAGTGTTAACTCTGTTGCGTGGAGTGCAGGTAGAGGGAGAGTCTGGCTGGGGTGGTGCAGTGGAACAGATGTGTTGTGTGACGCTCCCGCGATTTGCCGCGCTTTCGGGGTTTGGCAGCATGTAATTGCGCTCGACTTGCGATGATAGTTTCTGACATGGAGTCGCTGACGGGAAGCATTAGCTGGCTCACATCAAGAGCCCGTTTCGCCTGGTGACCGTGTCGAGAAGAAGGCGCGCCAACATCCACCTTCTGCAACAGCGACGGCCGACAATGAGTGACTGTCGCCACCTCCTCGATCGACGGCTTCAAACCTTCAATCAACCAACAAGGAAGACTGGAAGCACGTAAAGTTTTAGAACTGTATGACAGACCTCAGCTTTTCAAACTTTTAGAATTGTTGCATCACAAAATTACAGCAACTTAGCATGAACGTTTGTTGCTCATTGTCCCAATTGCATTACCAAGCAGGGTCCCTTCCTTTTCCGGAATGAACCCGAGTGTCGTTGAAATTCAAACGCCAGCATCATTCGATTTCACTGCTTTAATTTCAAAGTTCAGTTAAGGTGTTCATAGCTGGCTACAATATTTAGATTACACAAGCAAAAATTAAGAAATGGTTCAAATGGCTCTGGGCACTATGGGACTTAACAGCTATGGTCATCAGTCCCCTAGAACTTTGAACTACTTAAACCTAACTAACCTAAGGACAGCACACAACACCCAGTCATCACGAGGCCACAAATTAAGAGTGCAAGTTTTGTTACCGTATTTTAGCTTACCTGTGAGTGCAGCTCAGCTTGGTACGTACTAAATTTTACTATTGTTAATTGTTCAGAATCATTTAATTCAAGTTTAAAGTTAAATCTCTTATTTCTAAATTGCGTAGATTCATGTAGCTTTTGAAATGATTGTTGAGGTAGTCCAAGACTAACCGTATTTTACTGAATTTCGACGTGCTTCAGAAAGAAAGCTCACTATTAACTTCAGTCACTAAATTAACTTTCGATTTTCCGGTTTTATTAATTCTTTTGCTAAATTAAGTCAGAATGTAGCGAAATTTATTACTTCTGACAAACTTTCAGTTACCACACTACGTGTGTCAACCTTCAGTTGCCACGCTTCTTGTGCTAATTATATGTGTAATAACCTTTCTTTTTCAGTTACTATAGTAATTATCCTTAGGACTGGCGACCGTAATTTCCCCGAAATCTCAAGTATCTAATTACCGCTAGTTGATTGTTAACGTAACTGCCGCAGATTTACTTTCTTTATTAACTTTACCCCTTTTCAAAATTAATTTCCACCAGATCATTTGCATTTTTCCTTTCATTTAGATATAATCCTTTCCTCCCTCTTTACCGACAAATTAACTTCGGTGACGATTGCTTTTCCCAAATTTCCATTAGGTACACGCGGTTTAATTTTTCACTGTCATTAAGGTCGATAAGTGAGGGGGAGGTTACAAGTCCCATAGTGCTCAGAGCCATTTGAACCATGAACTACTGAGACGTAACTAACCTAAGGACATCACAGACATCCATGCCCGAGGCAGGATTCGAACCTGCGACCGTAGCAGACGCGCGGTTCCGGACTGTAGCTCCTAGAACCGCTCGGCCACAACGGCCGGCGCTCGAAGCATTGTTTCACGTGCATGAGGAGCCTTCCAAAGCACAGGCACTGCTGCCAGAAGAAGAGGAGGTGGTAGACCACAGTCAACTACCGCATCATAATGACGGCTACGTTGTGCAACAGGCAAGAAGGGACCCACATCTAACAGCGGGTTCAGTTCCGACTACGTTTAACAAGACTGAAAGGTACGGAATCACGCAATCCACAGTGGCACGGCGTCTGCACGGGTGTGGCCTTTTTGCCCGGCGGCTCTGTTGAGAGCTGCAGCATTGTCAAGGTTGCCAAGAGCACAGGGACTGGACCAACTACGGTCGCGTGCTCTTCTCGGATGAGAGCAGATCCAGTCCGAGTAGTGATTCTGGACTTGCTCGTGTATGGCGAGAGGTGGGAAAACGTGACGCATCCAGGAACATGATCGTCCTGATGGTACGCCTCTTACGGTGGACCACCCCCTCCTCCTCTTCTTCTTCTTGTCCTCGATGGTGAGTGTTCATCGGAGGTGAGGGTATCATCTGGAGTGCCCCAGGCAAGTGTGGTAGGTCCGCTGTTGTTTTCTATCTACATAAATGATCTTTTGGATAGGGTGGACAGCAATGTGCGGCTGTTTGCTGACGATGCTGTGGTGTACGGGAAGGTGTCGTCGTTGAGTGACTGTAGGAGGATACAAGATGACTTGGACAGGATTTGTGATTGGTGTAAAGAATGGCAGCTAACTCTAAATATAGATAAATGTAAATTAATGCAGATGAATAGGAAAAAGAATCCTGTAATGTTTGAATACTCCATTAGTAGTGTAGCGTTTGACACAGTCACGTCGATTAAATATTTGGGCGTAACATTGCAGAGCGATATGAAGTGCGACAAGCATGTAATGGCAGTTGTGGAGAAGGCGGATAGTCGTCTACGGTTCATCGGTAGAATTTTGGTAAGATGTGGTTCATCTGTAAAGGACACCGCTTATAAAACACTAATACGACCTATTCTTGAGTACTGCTCCAGCGTTTGGGATCCCTATCAGGTCGGATTGAGGGACGACATAGAAGCAATTCAGAGGCGGGCTGCTAGATTTGTTACTGGTAGGTTTGATCATCACGCGAGTGTTACGGAAATGCTTCAGGAACTCGGGTGGGAGTGTCTAGAGAAAAGGAGGCGTTCTTTTCGTGATTCGCTACTGAGGAAATTTAGAGAACCAGCATTTGAGGCTGACTGCAGTACAATTTTACTGCCGCCAACTTAAATTTCGCGGAAAGACCACAAAGATAAGATAAGAGAGATTAGGGCTCGTACAGAGGCGTATAGGCAGTCATTTTTCCCTCGTTCTGTTTGGGAGTGGAACAGGGAGAGAAGATGCTAGTTGTGGTGCGAGGTACCCTCCGCCACGCACCGTGTGGTGCATCGCAGAGTATGTATGTAGATGTAGATGTACGGTGGGGGCAGGCGTACCGACCTCCAGATGTTTGGTCACGATACACGCACCGGTAAACGTTGTTGCAACGTTGTTCTCCCTCTCCACGCGCGTCTTTTCAGGGGTTCATTCGGCCCTCACTTTTCTTTAACTGATCACAATGCCCCAATACATCGAACAGTGCAGGTGGAAGAGAAGATATTCAACATATGGACTGGCTTGCACTTTCCCCCGACTTTCCCGTCGAGCAAGTATGGGATGCGTTGGGAATAGTTTTTTTTTTTTTTTTTTCAATTGCGTATTGCAGCATGTGCGCATGCACCAACGATCATCCAGCAACACTGTCAACCGCGCTGGTGGAAGGTGGAAGAGTGGAGCACCCAGCCACAAGAACCTCGCGGTCAGCAGCGGAGAACGTTGCAGGGCATGCACTGCCGTCCGAGTTGATCACACATTCCGTTGAGAGCCTCTTGGAATATCCAGAAGACTACCATGAACCGCGGTGACTTCAGTATGATTGTTGCTTTTGAATGAAATGTAATTTCTGTTCGTATCATTGTATATTACTGTAAGTTACCTTCTGTACTGCACTGTACTGTACTGCAGCATTTCTTTCAATGTATGGTGCAAGTATCGTCGAGCTATGTAACTTGACAGAGACACATTACGCGAAGTTTACTTTCCTTCTTATGTTTGCACACCGGTGGATTTTTCTAAATATCTTGCCTGAGCAAAGCGAACTATATGTATATTTTTGGATAGGGTCCGCCTTTAGCAAAACACATTTTCGTTTTTAACCCAAACATGTTTCACTGCAGTTGCAACATCTTCAGTGGGCTTTTATTTTTCATCTGTTAAAGATAAAGAATGTTATTTACTGTTTGTATACATGTAGCTATTAGTTTTTAAATCGTAATTACAGATATTTGAAAAAACACATAATTTACGAATTCATAACTTTTTACCACATGATGTGGTTTTTCTGATGTGTTGTGTTTCTACAGTGACCGTTATTTTGCACAGTTTGTCATCTGCAACCACTTATACCTTAAAGTAGACAAATTGTTTAAGCCAAAATTACGATTTGAAAACTTGTTATTTCTATTTCACTTACGTTTTCCTTTTAATCATCTTCATCACTGTTGAACGCTACATATTTAATTGTCAATGTCGCTGAAACTGTTTCACTGTTTTACCAGCTAAAGCAAACATGGCGGGCAGTGGAGCAATTGAAGGTGTAAAAACAAGATGGCTGACAGTGTAACAGTTGAAGGTGTTCCTGGCGGTTGTTTTGAATCTTTCAGAGGTATTAGTGATTCTTCTTTTCTTTTGTGTGTGTGTGTGTGTGTGTGTGTGTGTGTGTGAAAAGGGAGACAGACAGAGAGAGAGAGAGAGAGAGAGGGTGGAATTAGGTTTGGGGTTTGTGTGTGTGTGTGTGTGTGTGTGTGTGTGTGTGTGTGTGTGTGTGTGTGTTTGTGAGTGGGGGGGGATGGTGGGGGGGGGGTTTGAGAGCTCTATTGGTTGGTCTTGTCTGATAATTCCTTGAGGGCAGAGAACAGAGTGCCATTGCAGAGAGCTGTTTATTCATTTATCACTTGTTTGCCTTCCACTATAGCTTTTTGTATCTGATAATTTTCTTCAATTATTAGTTTTGGTGGGGGGCTGTTGCTGCTTTTGAGAATTTTGAAATCCGTACTGATGTTTGTTGGGTTATGTTTCATGTCCATGAGGTGTTCAGCAAATGTGGAATGACAGCTGTTACTTTTTAATGCTGTTCTGTGTTCTGTGTATCTGGTATTAAAGTTTCTGCTTGTTTGTCCTATATAAACTGCTTTGCAGTCCTGGCATGTTAGTTGGTAAATACCAGATGTGTTGTGTTTGTCTGTGCTTGTGTTGGTTGTCACTGCAGTGAAACATGTTTGGGTTAAAAAACAAAAATGTGTTTTGCTAAAGGCGGACCCTATCCAAAAACATACATATTGTTAAAGCAAACACGGAAGAAAAGAGCTTCAACCCTAAGATGATTAAAGCGAACCATATTTCCTCGCCACAGAGGATCTGACACTTCTCCGAAATTCTACTAGTTCGAGAGAAATACATCATCAAATATTCTGAGCACTTTGAGACTTAACAGCTGAGGTCATCAGTCCTCTAGAACTTAGAACTACTTAAACCTAACTAACCTAAGGACATCACACACATCCATGCCCGAGGCAGAATTCGAAACTGCGACCGGAGCGGCCGCGCGGTTCCAGACTGAAGCGCCTAGAACCGCTCGACCACACCGGCCGGCGAAATACATCATCGACTGGAATTGTCGAACCCGGCTAAGAAGGCGCTGCGAGTTCCCTGGGGAAAACTTTAGCCGCCCATTCTCTCAGGCGTCGTCGCCAGCGCTGAGGCAGGAAACTTTTCCAGTTCACTAGAGCGTGCTGCCTTCTGTTTGCACAACACCACGTCCCTTATTGATTTTCCCTCTCTTTTTTCTACCCTCTTTCATCTTTTCAACTTACGCTCGGAACAAACTGAAATAAAAAAAAATGTTCCCGTACGTCACCGCGGGCAGCGACATAGCTGGATGATTTTCAGAGACGCAGCGAAATTCTGTCGCATCACTGCACCTCAGCCGCGAATTTTTTCTGTCACCCGATTCCACTGCAGTGCCGAAAGGCTAAGGAGAGCACAAATATTACCTCCGAGGAATCGATCGAGGTCTGGAATTTTTCCGTGGTCAACGGATGTACCTCTCCTCTTTTATGCCTCGTTAGAGCAATCGTACCGGAAAGCTCACGAACTCTGTCATTAGGTTTCTAAATTCTGAAAGAATGGTATTCGAAATGCCAGGTGCTGCTTACTTTCGCCGAGCTAATAAACTTTTCTATGTACAAGGAAAAAAAAAATTCGGCGCGCGGCTATTAAATTGATTATGGTGCTGAAAATGTTTTGGAACAGCTATGAGATAATTGTCGTCCAAAGAGCTCTACAGTGACAGGTACGAGCTAATGAGATGTGTTTAAGAGCAAGCTCCTTCCAGCATTGGGAACAAATTCACTGGAAAAAGGCTCTTTCAGCAAGGCAAGGCACAAACGCATTGGACAAACAAGAAAGACGACGAATTTCTTCGTGGAAACGACTTCGAAATGCCAGAAAGAATTTTTCGCTCTACAGCGGAAAGTGCGTTGATATGAAACTTCCTGGCAGATTAAAACTGTGTTTCGGACAGAATTCGAGGCCTTTGGCTTTCGCGGGCGAATGCCGGCTGAGATACCCAAGCAAGACCCAAGAGCCGATGCTGCACTGCCACCAGTGCCTCATCTCCTCCCTTCCAAATTCCACAGATGGTCTCGAGTTCGAATCTCGGTCCGGCAGACGGCTTTAATCTGCGTAACAATCATTCTGAAAACACCCCCCATGCAGTCGCTAAGACATGTCTCCATAATATCAGTTTTACACAAGTGCTAGTTCCGCAAATTTCGCAGGAGAACTCCTGTGAAGCTTCGAAGATAAAAAATGAGGTACAGGTGGAAGTAAAGGTGCGAGGAGGGACCGCGAGTCGACCTCGGCTAGCTCAATTGGTAAAGCACATGCCCGCGAAAGGTAAAAGTCCCGATATCGAGTCACGGTCCGATATAATTTTCACCTGCCATTAAGTTTCAACTCTGAATTGTTTTATGATGCTTCTTACTCACTTGGCATGGTTTCTGTCGATTTTTAGCTTGTTTCAACGATGAGAGATTCACTGTGTTTTCGCACATTTTCCATTCGCGCAGATGTTACAGCAGTGATTTTCTCAGTGCTTGTAAAGAAGCATTAGCAGCGGCCAAGGGATCATGGTGACGACTTGGTGAAGACTCTGTGCATATGCAGGTAGATTACTTTGAGAAATGATAGAAGTTTCAAATGTTTTGCGTGATTGAGTGTGAAAAATAAAACTGGAGGCTTCAAAACATGAACGCACGTCGTGTTGTCATGGACAGGAGGCCCAGTCAGTATCAATGGAGTCCCACCATCGTGAGCAATGAGTCTCTGTCAGTCTGGCGTATCAAGGGGATAGTCACATACACTCCTGGAAATGGAAAAAAGAACACATTGACATCGGTGTGTCAGACCCACCATACTTGCTCCGGACACTGCGAGAGGGCTGTACAAGCAATGATCACACGCACGGCACAGCGGACACACCAGGAACCGCGGTGTTGGCCGTCGAATGGCGCTAGCTGCGCAGCATTTGTGCACCGCCGCCGTCAGTGTCAGCCAGCTTGCCGTGGCATACGGAGCTCCATCGCAGTCTTTAACACTGGTAGCATGCCGCGACAGCGTGGACGTGAACCGTATGTGCAGTTGACGGACTTTGAGCGAGGGCGTATAGTGGGCATGCGGGAGGCCGGGTGGACGTACCGCCGAATTGCTCAACACGTGGGGCGTGAGGTCTCCACATTACATCGATGTTGTCGCCAGTGGTCGGCGGAAGGTGCACGTGCCCGTCGACCTGGGACCGGACCGCAGTGACGCACGGATGCACGCCAAGACCGTAGGATCCTACGCAGTGCCGTAGGGGACCGCACCGCCACGTCCCAGCAAATTAGGGACACTGTTGCTCCTGGGGTATCGGCGAGGACCATTCGCAACCGTCTCCATGAAGCTGGGCTACGGTCCCGCACACCGTTAGGCCGTCTTCCGCTCACGCCCCAACATCGTGCAGCCCGCCTCCAGTGGTGTCGCGACAGGCGTGAATGGAGGGACGAATGGAGACGTGTCGTCATCAGCGATGAGAGTCGCTTCTGCCTTGGTGCCAATGATGGTCGTATGCGTGTTTGGCGCCGTGCAGGTGAGCGCCACAATCAGGACTGCATACGACCGAGGCACACAGGGCCAACACCCGGCATCATGGTGTGGGGAGCGGTCTCCTACACTGGCCGTACACCACTGGTGATCGTCGAGGGGACACTGAATAGTGCACGGTACATCCAAACCGTCATCGAACCCATCGTTCTACCATTCCTAGACCGGCAAGGGAACTTGCTGTTCCAACAGGACAATGCACGTCCGCATGTATCCCGTGCCACCCAACGTGCTCTAGAAGGTGTAAGTCAACTACCCTGGCCAGCAAGATCTCCGGATCTGTCCCCCATTGAGCATGTTTGGGACTGGATGAAGCGTCGTCTCACGCGGTCTGCACGTCCAGCACGAACGCCGGTCCAACTGAGGCGCCAGGTGGAAATGGCATGGCAAGCCGTTCCACAGGACTACATCCAGCATCTCTACGATCGTCTCCATGGGAGAATAGCAGCCTGCATTGCTGCGAAAGGTGGATATACACTGTACTAGTGTCGACATTGTGCATGCTCTGTTGCCTGTGTCTATGTGCCTGTGGTTCTGTCAGTGTGATCATGTGATGTATCTGACCCCAGGAATGTGTCAATAAAGTTTCCCCTTCCTGGGACAATGAATTCACGGTGTTCTTATTTCAATTTCCAGGAGTGTAGTTCAGTTTTCCAGTGCTGATGTTGCCATAACCACTCATCCCCTCTAGACAGGAGATATATGTAGCAGAAAAACCTAATAGAACACTCTTTATACATTCTACAGTACTGACATCGATACAGAGCATCATGTCAAACTGTAAGCGATGACGATATATCATCTACAGATTTAGGTGTGTGTGTTAAGGGCGAGGTAAATATACAGGGTGAGTCACTAACTACTGCCACCTAGAATAAATCCGAAAGTATGATAGTAGCTGAAAAGTTTGTGGGACAAAAGTTGCATGTGACAAGGGGGGGGGCATAATATGTCGCTGGTTTTTTGTTGCTAGGTGGGGTCGCGTGAGAGACACAAAGGTCAACTTGGTTTTTTTAAATGGGATGCTATAGTTTGTTACTTATTTTCTGAAGGCGGCTATCGAGACGAATCCATCAACGACGTTCAAAAAGTTGGCGTGAACGTCCATTTACAGAAGGTGTTCGAAGTGACGACCGTTGGTATCAATTCAGTACTGTAATCTTCTTATCATGGATTGAGTGGTATTCCTTATCACTTCAGCACTTATCGAAGCACGTGCTCTGACAATTCTATCTCGTATGTCGCTCAATAGTAACCCCCTAAAGTGCCATTCACATGTAAACACCATTCGACGATTTTGCAATACAATAGTAATAGGAACGGTAAGACCAGTATAGTCGAATCAAGACAATGTGAATGATGTGTTCCTTCGAAAAACAAGCCGATACACTTCTCATTTACGGAGAATGCCAACGAAATTTAGTGAGAGCTAGAGACGTATACGGTGAAAGATAGCCTCAACATACTCACCCTACACGTCGTACATTTAAATATGTGTGTGATAAATTGAGAACAACTGGGTCTTTAATGCATCGGAAACATATCCGGCAAAGAAAAGTTACTAACGAGGAAATGGAAATTGGTACTTTTGCCACTGTGGTTCGAGATCCTTGTGTTAGTTCGCGTCAAATCGCAAGGGTATCTGGCAGGAGCCGGAGCAGTGTCGTTCGTGTTCTGCATCGCCATAAATATCATCCTTACCATATCAGTCTGTAACACCGGAAATGCATATGCTCCTATTTCCATCTATTGCACTGCAAATTTTTTTCCTTATTTTGTTACCTGAAGATATAACATTTCTGTATATTGTAATTGTTTTACTGTTTGTATATATATGCATTTATGTCGATGTATAATGGGTTTGTTTTGTGAATATTATTTGTATTTATACGCTGGGTCTGGCCTAGGGAAAACTATACTATCGAACGAATACATCGATAGGTCGTGTGGAGAACAAAAGTGTTTAGGATCTTTGGTAGTGTTAACTCTGCCGCGTGGAGCGCAGGCTGAGCAGGAGAGTCTGGCTGGGGTGGTGCAGTGGAGCAGGTGTGTTGTGTGACACTCCCGCGAGTTGCCGCGCATTTGTGGTTTGGCAGAATGTAATTGCGCTCGACTTGCGATGATAGTTTCTGACATGGTGTCGCGGACGGGAAGCATTAGCTGGCGCACATCAAGAGCCCGTTTCGTCTGGTGACCATGTCGAGAAGAAGGCGCGCCAACGTCCAGCTTCTGCAACAGCGACGGCCGACAATGAGTGACTGTCGCCACCTCCTCGATCGACGGCTTCAAACCTTCAATCAACCAACAAGGAAGACTGGAAGCACGTAAAGTTTTAGAACTGTATGGCAGACCACAGCTTTTCAAACTTTTAAAATGGTTGCATCCCAAAATTACAGCAACTTAGCATGAACGTTTGTTGCTCATGGTCCCAATTGCATTACCAAGCAGGGTCCCTTCCTTTTCCGGAATGAACCCGAGTGTCGTTGAAATTCAAACGCCAGCATCATTCGATTTCACTGCTTTAATTTCAAAGTTCAGTTAAGGTATTCATAGCTGGCTACAATATTCAGATTACACAAGCACAAATTAAGAGTGCGAGTTTTGTTACCGTATTTTAGCTTACCTGTGACTGCAGCTCAGCTTGGTACGTACTAAATTTTACTATTGTTAATTGTTCAGAATCATTTAATTCAAGTTCAAAGTTAAATCCCTTATCTCTAAATTGCGTAGATTCAAGTAGCGTTTGAAATGATTGTTGAGGTAGTCCAAGACTAACCGTATTTTACTGTATTTCGATGTGCTTCAGAAAGAAAGCTCACTGTTAACTTCAGTCACTAAATTAACTTTCGATTTTCCTGTTTTATTAATTCTTTTGCTAAATTAAGTCAGAGTGTAGCGAAATTTATTACTTCTGACAAACTTTCAGTTTTCACACTGCATGTGTCAACCTTCAGTTGCCACGATTCTAGTGCTAATTATATGTGTAATAACCTTTCTTTTTCAGTTACTATAGTAATTGTCCTTAGGACTGGCGACCGTAATTTTGCCCAAATCTCAAACATCTAATTACCTCTAGTTAATTGTTAACGTAACGGCCGCACATTTACTTTCTTTATTAACTTTACCCCTTTTCAAAATTAATTTCCACCTGTTTCATTAGCATTTTTCCTTTCATTTAGATGTAACCCTTTCTTCCCTCTTTCCCGACAGATTAACTTCGGTGACGATTGGTTTTCCCAAATTTCCATTAGGTACACGCGGTTTAATTTTTCACTGTCATTAAGGTCGATAAGTGAGGGGGAGGTTACAAGTCTCCACCAAGAATTAACTGGTACGGATTGTATAAGTCTCATTGAATTCTGCAGATGCGCTCAACTTCATATTCAGAGGGATGACACATTTATTAATTTTATTTTATTTAGTGACGAGGCTACATTCATGAATCATGGAAATGTGAATTTGCATAACATGCATTACTGGGCAACTGAAAATCCATGTTGGCTGCGGAAAGTTGCACACCGAACACCTTGGTCGGTGAATGTATGGTGTGGGATTCTGGAGGACAGAGTTATAGGCCCCTATTTCATCGAAGGAAATCTTAATGGTAGGACGTACACCACATTCCTGCAAGAAACATTAGGTTTGTTATTGGAAGAAATACCTTTAGGAACAAGGAACAGAATGTGACATCAACACGATGGGTGTCCGGCACATTTTTCGCTTATGGCTATAAATAAGTTGCAGAGACATTTCCCAAATCGCTGGGTTGGACGCGGAGGAGATGTGTCGTGGCCAGCTCGTTCGCCGAACTTGACGCCTCTGGATCTTTTCTTAAAAGACATTGTTTATAAAGACGTTCCAACTACATCTGAAGATATGCGAGAGAGAATTGTCAAAGCATTTGATTCGATAAGTGCCGATGTGATAAGGAATACCACTCAATCCATGATAAGAACATTTCAACACTGCATTGATACCAATGGTCATCACTTCGAACACCTCCTGTAAATGGACGTTCATGCCACCTTTATGACCTTCGTTGACCTTCAAAAACCTTGCTGTTACACATCATCGGATTCGTCTCTATAGCCGCTTTCAGAAAATAAGTACCAAACTATAGCATCCCACTAAAAAATACAAAGTTGGCCTTCATATCTCTGTAGCGACCCCACCTAGTAACAGAAAACCAACGTCATATTACGGGCTCCGTTGTCCCATGCAACTTTTGTCCCACAAACTTTTCAGTTCCTATCATATTTTCGGAGCCCTTGGTGGCAATAGTCAGTGACTCGCCCAGTATATGCTACTGGGTGGCCCTGACGCATCACACCGCTGGTAAAAGTGAAGCAGGCAATCGAGAATAGTCTGATGCTGTAAAAACAGTGAAAAATTACTCATTCGCAGAACACAGTAATTTTATTATACGGAAATAACTTTTTTTTAAAAAGAGATTCTATTTAGTTTTGTAACGCCGGATGGTGCTAGCTACCAAACTAATGATCAAAAAGAGTATGAAAGGCTAAAGGAAAACGAATAATTTCTATAAAAACAGAAAACTTAGCAATTTTCCTTTAGAAGACCAGATACGTATTTTTCTATTTTGGTCATAGCATACTTTAAATAAAATTCTCAGTTTATTGTGCCATGACGGCGGAAGGGAAGCACGTATTAGTTAGGTACTGAAATTAAAAGTGTGACGATGAACGGTGGGTAATACCGTCTTGTACCACGACACCGAACGAGCTGGCGCAATGCTCAGCACAATGACCTCGCAATTGAGAGGACGACGTAGATGTAGATGTAGATGTAGATTAACAAATCTAACGGCGACGAGAACAATAATTACATGAATCAGTGCTGTTTTGGACATTACACTAAAAGAACCGGTACGTAAGAGAGAAGTAATTAGTCGCAGGAGGAAAATACATTTGCATACAAGAACTTGTGTATGGATTAGTAACGATATTGCCACTGAACAAAGAAATTTTAAAAAACTGATTACTGACATGCACCTGTGAAAGATGCAAGAAAATACTTATGTCACACATCGTGTCGCAACACACGTTAACTGATATGCACATACTAATAAAATGTGATTATAAAGTGTCAACCACCAAATCATCAGAAGGGTGCAGCGAGGCGCTGAAGTACCTCCACGAATGGAGTGTTGACAATCAGGTAAACCCTGTTTGATGATATTATGTCACTTCATGTTCAGATTGTTTCATTCTCCTTTGTGAATAGTTCAAAAATGGTTCAAATGGCTCTGAGAACTATGGGACTCAACTGCTGAGGTCATTAGTCCCCTAGAACTTAGAACTAGTTAAACCTAACTAACCTAAGGACAGCACAAACATCCATGCCCGAGGCAGGATTCGAACCTGCGACCGTAGCGGTCTTGCGATTCCAGAATGCAGCGCCTTTAACCGCACGGCCACTTCGGCCGGCTTGTGAATAGTATATAGTATCTTATACTGAACTTCTTAGAAATCTGTTTCTTCTGTAGTAAGTACAATGGATGTAAATAGGTCTGTGAATTCTTCTGTGGCGTCCAGAAGCTTTATATGGCACGCAGATGTGACCAACGGGATGGGAAAACTTATCCTTACCTGTAAGATAGAAACATAGAATTTTAGTACTACTTTTACGTGTCTATTCTTAAATGTAAACCTGCATGTGACTGTGTAGAAAATATAGCTTTTTATTGTAATTATTGTATTATCTGTATTGTACATATTGTAATGTACTCGCGTGAAAATAATGTTGAAGAGTTGGGCAAAGAGTAAGTGATCAAAGGCTATAAGCAGATGCTACGTGCAAAAGGATGTGTGTTAAATGCTGTAGAGCAATGTCCAGTCAAAATAGAGGTATGATTAAAGTACTGGTAATCGGTGTATCGACGACGAACGAACGTGCATTCTAAGGGACTTGCCGAACAAGGATTCTACTGATTATAAGAGAAGAGGATGATGTGTGTGTGACCGGACAGAATTCTGGGGCTGGTATGCTGTGCGTTGGGTGCTCCTCGGCTCTCTAATTCCATACAAACTGCTGTACGTCTGAGGCCGGAACATTCCCACTCGCTCCTGACAGGGTACCAAGCCGTATAAACGCTTTATAGTTACTGTTTGCATCGCAAAGGCAACCGACACTGAGAGCGGAGGGATGGAATTTGGGAAGGTAGCGCGAACATTAACCTACAAAACGTGGGAAAGAACGGTGAACAACAATCCACAAAAACAGGCTTACTCGAAATTAAATTAGGAGATTCGAACGAGATAAACATGATATTAAAAATCCTGTATAAACTGTGTGGGATGAATATTTGCGCTTCGAAACGTCCGACAATGTCATTGGATACTCGAATATGATCAGACTTACCAGTATCAAAAAAATGGTTCAAATGGCTCTGAGCACTATGGGACTTAACAGCTATGGTCATCAGTCCCCTAGAACTTAGAACTACTTAAACCTAACTAACCTAAGGACAGCACACAACACCCAGTCATCACGAGGCAGAGAAAATCCCTGACCCCGCCGGGAATCGAACCCGGGAACCCGGGCGCGGGAAGCGAGAACGCTACCGCACGACCACGAGCTGCAGACTTACCAGTATATACCTGTATTTTAATTCATTTTTAAGTTTTGTTTCTGGTATGTAAGTTATTCATAAGAGATTCTGAACGAACATGTACTCAAAGAAATGGTCCCCAATAAAGGGTTTCTCTGTCCCTGAACCGGATGAAATGAAAGTTTTAGATGTACGTATACTTTCAAAATACGTAAAAACCAGTAACTGTATTAATTGTCAAAGTGTCAAAGTCCCTGCAAATATAGGGTGGTCCATTGATCGTGACCGGGCAAAATATCTCACGAAATAGGCGTCAAACGAGAAAACTACAAAGAACGAAACTTGTCTAGCTTGAAGGGGGAAACCAGATGGCGCTATGGTTGGCCCGCTAGATGCCGCTGCCATAGGTCAAACGGATATCAACTACGTTTTTTTTTAAATAGGAACCCCAATTTTTTGTTACATATTCGTGTAGTACGTAAAGAAATATGAATGTTTTAGTTGGATCACTTTTTTCGCTTTCTGATAGATGGCACTGTAATAGTCACAAACATATGGCTCACAATTTTAGACGAACAGTTGGTAACAGGTAAGTTTTTTAAATTAAAATACAGAGCGTAGGTACGTTTGAACACTTTATTTCGGTTGTTCCAATGTGATACGTGTACCTTTGTGAACTTATCATTTCTGAGAACGCATGCAGTTACAGGATGATTACCTGTAAATACCACATTAATGCAATAAATGTTCAAAATGATGTCCGTCAACCTCAATGCATTTGGCAATACGTGTAACGACATTCCTCTCAACAGCGAGTAGTTCGCCTTCCATAATGTTCACACATGCATTGCCAATGCGCTGACGCATGCATGTTGTCAGCCGTTGTCGGTGGATCACGATAGCAAATATCCCTCAACTTTCCCCACAGAAAGAAATGCGGTGACGTCAGATCCGGTGAACGTGCGGGCCAGGGTGTGGTGCTTCGACGACCAATCCACCTGTCATGAAATATGCTATTCTGTACCGCTTCAACCGAACGCGAGCTATGTGCCGGACATCCATCATGTTGGAAGTACATCCCCATTCTGTCATGCAGTGAAACATCTTGTAGTAACATCGGTAGAACATTACGTAGGAAATCAGCATACATTGCGCCATTTAGATTGCCATCGATAAAATGGGAGCCAATTATCCTTCCTCCCATAATGCTGCACCATACATTAACCCGCCAAGGTCGCTGATGTTCCACTTGTCGCAGCCATCGTGGATTTTCCGTTGCCCAAAAGTGCATATTATGCCGGTTTACGTTACCGCTGTTTGTGAATGACGCTTCGTCGCTAAACAGAACGCGTGCAAAAAATCTGTCATCGTCCCGTAATTTCTCCCGTGCCCAATGGCAGAACTGCACACGACGTTCAAAGTCGTTGCCATGCAATTCCTGGTGCACAGAAATATGGGACGAGTGCAATCGATGTTGATGTAGCATTCTCAACACTGACGTTTTCGAGATTCCCGATTCTCGCGCAATCTGTCTGCTACTGATGTGCGGATTAGCCGCGACAGGAGCTAAAACACGTACTTGGGCATCATCATTTGTTGCAGGTCGTGTTTGACGTTTCACATGTGGCTGAACACTTCCTGTTTCCTTAAATAACGTAACTATCCGGCGAACGGTCCGGACACTTTGATGATGTCGTCCAGGATACCGAGCAGCATACATAGCACACGCCCGTTGGGCATTTTGATCACAATAGCCATATATCAACACGATATCGACGTTTCCGCAATTGGTAAACGGTCCATTTTAACACGGGTAATGTATCACGAAACAAATACCGTCCGAACTGGCGGAATCTTACGTCATACCACGTACTTACACGTTTGTGACTATTACAGCGCCATCTATCACAAAGCGAAAAAAGTGGTCCAACTAAAACATTCATATTTCTTTACGTACTAAACGAATATGTAATAAGAATGGGGGTTCCTATTAAAAAAAAAACAGTTGATATCCGTTTGACCTATGGCAGTGGCATGTAGCGGGCCAACCATAGCGCCATCTGGTTTCCCCCTTCAAGCTAGACGAGTTTCGTTCTTTGTAGTTTTTTCGTTTGATGTTTATTTCGTGGGATATTTGGCCCGGTCACTATCAATGGACCACCCTGTAAACACATTCGTAACTGCCATAACTACTGTCTGAAGTCGGCCGGGGTGCCTGATCGATTCTAGGCGCTACAGTCTGGAACCGCGCGACCGCTACGGTTGCAGGTTCGAATCCTGCCTCGGGCATGGATGTGTGTGGTGTCCTTAGGTTAGTTAGGTTAAAGTAGTTCTAAGTTCTAGGGAAGTGATGACCACAGAAGTTAAGTCCGATAGTGCTCAGAGCCATTTGAACCATTTTTTACTGTGTGACGTAATCCATAAACACACTAGTATTTCTTACGGCAGAAGGGAGGCGAATATAGTTTATCGGTCAAGCGCACAACTCTGCTGAAGGCTAACGTCTAAAATTATTTGATTCTTTTTAACGAACTCTAAAACGTCAATCATTATGCAAGAAAAGAAACCAAATGATAATATTGTAAGCTTTACTTTCACTAAATCCAAATAATGCTATAAGTGCTTTTGAGTATAAAGTTCGTGCGGGGAGGCCGCGAGGTTCAAGGCGCCATGTCACGGATTGCGCGGCCCCTCCTGCAGGAGGTTCGAGTCCTCCCTCGGGCATGGGTATGTGTGTTGTTCTTAGCATCAGTTAGTTTAAGTGGTGTGTAAGTCTAGGGACCGATAACCTCAGCATTTTGGTTCCTTAGGAATTCACACACACATTTGAACATTTTTTGAGCATAAAGGTTCTGTGTCATGGAATAATTATCAGTAGAATTACATTACGTTATAGCTTACTGCACAATATGTCGTGGTATCATATGAGTATTACGAACTATATGTTATACGATTTGAGATTCTTCTCATGAACGTTATGGAAATTTGAATATAAATCTATTTTCTGAATAATAAACAAAAGCTAATTAATCACGAATCTGGAAAGTATATCAGTTGAGAAGTAACGCTGCTGCACTTACATCAAGAATACAGTTGCAAATGAATAAAAAATAATTTAGGTGCTTCTTATTCAGTAGTACTGAGAAGTAAAGTCCTTTTCAAAAATATGGGCTACACGGTCCAAGAAAAGAAGAGTACAACCAAGCGGCTACGAAACGACGACGGAAGAATTTTATCCAATTCGTGAAAGTAAAACTACTGCCTAAGAAATTCGGTAAGAAAATAAATGAAACTTTACAAATGGTTCAAATGGCTCTGAGCACTATGGGACTTAACGTCTATGGTCATCAGTCCCCTAGAACTTAGAACTACTTAAACCTAACTAACCCTAGCACATCACACACATCTATGCCCGAGGCAGGATTCGAACCTGCGACCGTAGCAGTCACGCGGTTCCGGACTGAAGCGCCTAGAACCGCACGGCCACCGCGGCTGGCGAAACTTTACAGGCATTTAGTAATACGTGGATCTAAAACATGACTCACAGATTAATTTTAACGACTTTTGTAACGTAAGTCTAACGTTCCGAGAGTACAGGGTTGTACATTACATATACTGATTCCATAAAAGAATACAGTATACTAACCCTTTTTTGAAACAATTGCAGGTATTTTAAATCAGTCTTTCGTCTTTCCAGCTGGAAGTGAATGCATGTTTTGTCACCAACTGTGTTTCGTTTGACTGAAATAAAAGCACCATCAGTAATCTTAAATGAAATGTATTTACAATTTGGTTTTGCTTTCTAGACCTAAAAATTTATTACGAAAGCTGTTAATTTTACTTGCGGTATTTTATGTCCGATTTTCTCTCGCGTCGGGAAACATAGTCCTCTTTCACGTTTTTAAGATAGTCTTTCGTTTGTCACAGTTGTTTTCCGCTTAATCCCAGAGCTACGCATTTCTGCATGCGTGACGCAGAAGCAGACGGCGTTTCCTGACGCGATCCTGACGTGAACGAAAATCAGACAAGAGTTACTTAGTAAAGTTTTGTGCCGAACTATTTTTAAATCTAGAAAACAAGCAAAATTGTAAACATGTTTCATTACAGAGTACTGATGGTGTTTTCTTTCAATCAAACAAAACACGTTTGGTGACACAATACGCGTTTTCTTGTAGTTGCAAAGACAGATTTAAAATACCTTCTGCAATTATAAAGTAACTATGGACAATATCATCACACAAAAGAAGAATTTCTGTTCTTAAACTTCACTTCGAATGTTGTATTTTAGATTTTCTTACACTTTGGACCACAGTTGGAATACTGCTTACAAATTTCTCAACCATCTCTTTATACGCCCTGTTGTTTACATTGTTATTTAGGTAAGATAATGTTCCACGTGCCAAACTAGGTATTCCGCGGTGCAGTTGTATAAGTTTTTCGATGTGGTCGTCAGTCCACTCCTTCACTACACTCGCAGCAACTAAAACACCTGAAAACTCGAAGACCTCCTTAAGGTGGCCCATCACAGAAATCCTCACTTGTGTGCCCAGATCCGAGAAACGTGGTAGAGGCCTGCAAGTCGTGCCTCCACTAATGCCGGGCCAGCAGGTTTTCCAGATTCCGTCGAAAATATCCATGGCCTGTCTCTAAGATCCGGTGGTGTGTGGCCAGCTTTTGAAAAGCCACTGCTGTTTTTCTTCTCCATCCTTGAAACATTCTGAGTTTGTTCTCCGTCTTTAATGACCGCGAGCCGGCCGGAGTGGCCGAGCGGTTAAAGGCGCTACAGTCTGGAACCGCACGACCGCTACGGTCGCAGGTTCGAATCCTGCCTCGGGCATGGATGTGTGTGATGTCCTTAGGTTAGTTAGGTTTAAGTAGTTCTATGTTCTAGGGGACTTATAACCACAGCAGTTGAGTCCCATAGTGCTCAGAGCCATTTGATTTTTTAATGACCGCGACGTCGACGCGCCGTTACATCCTAATCCTCCTTTCTTTTGTACAGCGACGTGCGCACTTACAAATATATGTCTTATACAGAGGACGAAGTCTAAGAGATGATTATTTGACACACAAACATCAATATACTTTTCATTTCATATATACGTCTTATAATTGTTGAAGAAACAGGCAACAGAAACAAAGAAAACAAATTAAGTATGTTAGAATTAAGCGGGGAATGTGCCAAATGTGCAATACAGTACCAGACTTTTCTCCATGGCCGACCATTATTTAGTGCGACGGTCTGATTACGTAGGCCCTACATCCGTCATTTTTATTTCTCCCTGTGCTATGGGATTAAAGCTACGAATGAGGTACAATCCTTATATTAATCCATTTGAAAAATCGATATAGTAAAGTTAAGGGCCGCCACACAGTAATACGTGAATGGTAGCGGCAACCAGCAAAGGACGAAAGGCACTGCAGTTTAAAGATGATCTGATTTACACTACACACACGTCATACTTTGTATTGCATTTCATATCTGAATGACAGAATACTACTGCCTGCACTACACGAAATATTTGTATGAATTTGTTAATCTACATCTACATCTACGTTTATACCCCGCAAGCCACCCAACGGTGTGTGGCGGAGGGCACTTACTAATATTGAGAGGATTATTTAAAGCCAGACAGGGATTACAGAAAGCCGCATTGCTTGTAACGTTGACTCTGAGAACTTATATTCAAGTTTTGATCTACGATAGGACCCTTTTTCATGAGGGTGTTTGAGTAATGAAGTGTGAAGCTAAATCTGCTAATTTAAAATGCAGTGTAACTTTTAATTAAATTGTAGAAGATGGCGAATTGTGGGAAAATATTTACTGATTGGAAAAGCTACAAACAGTCGTCCTCCCGAATGCGAGTCCAGTGTGCTAACCACTGCTCCAACTCGCTCGGTATGCGCTCAGGAAGGGGTGGTTGGGACGTTTAGCAATTAATCCCAATAGTTCTAACCCCCATTAAATAAGAGAAACGACACATTAATGGTGTAATAGCCCAAACACACCTGTCGACACAAATGCTTACCTCGTCCGCAATTCACGCAGCTAAATCACAATATCACGTATATGCCAATGGGCATCACTGTGGGGGTCCGGATGGGAGTTTGTCGGGGACGGCCAGCTCGTCCCACGCATCCCCCGATCGGGCTACGACTGTGGTTGCCCGGGATACTGCCCGCATTGAGGCTGATCCCTTACCTGTGGTAGAGTGGGAGGTCGTCTCAAGGTGTGGCAGGGGGCGAAAGACATTCCGGAGGGCTGAACGGAAGGCCTCTCCAGTTTGTCTGACGAACCGGTTTCAGGCTCTGTCTCTGGCTGATACTCAGGCTGATACTGATCTTCGGCCTGACATGGCTGCCTGTCCTGTTCCAGAGGTCGCCCCTCAGTCTGCAAGATCCGGGCGGTCGCAGAGGGTGGGCTTACTGGTAGTTGGGAGCTCCAACGTCAGGCGCGTAATGGGGCCCCTTAGGGATATGGCAGCAAGGGAGGGGAAGAAGACCAAAGTGCACTCCGTGTGCATACCGGGGGGAGTCATTCCAGATGTGGAAAGGGTCCTTCCGGATGCCATGAAGGGTACAGGGTGCACCCATCTGCAGGTGGTCGCTCATGTCGGCACCAATGATGTGTGTCGCTATGGATCGGAGGAAATCCTCTCTGGCTTCCGGCGGCTATCTGATTTGGTGAAGACTGCCAGTCTCGCTAGCGGGATGAAAGCAGAGCTCACCATCTGCAGCATCGTCGACAGGACTGACTGCGGACCTTTGGTACAGAGCCGAGTGGAGGGTCTGAATCAGAGGCTGAGACGGTTCTGCGACCTTGTGGGCTGCAGATTCCTCGACTTGCGCCATAGGGTGGTGGGGTTTCGGGTTCCGCTGGATAGGTCAGGAGTCCACTACACGCAACAAGCGGCTACACGGGTAGCAGGGGTTGTGTGGCGTGGGCTGGGCGGTTTTTTAGGTTAGATGGCCTCGGGCAAGTACAGAAAGGGCAACAGCCTCAACGGGTGCGGGGCAAAGTCAGAACATGCGGGGACCAAGCAGCAATCGGTATTGTAGTTGTAAACTGTCGAAGCTGCGTTGGTAAAGTACCGGAACTTCAAGCGCTGATAGAAAGCACTGAAGCTGAAATCGTTATAGGTACAGAAAGCTGGCTGAAGCCAGAGATAAATTCTGCCGAAATTTTTACAAAGGTACAGACGGTGTTTAGAAAGGATAGATTGCATGCAACCGGTGGTGGAGTGTTCGTCGCTGTTAGTAGTAGTTTATCCTGTAGTGAAGTAGAAGTGGATAGTTCCTGTGAATTATTATGGGTGGAGGTTACACTCAACAACCGAGCTAGGTTAATAATTGGCTCCTTTTACCGACCCCCCGACTCAGCAGCATTAGTGGCAGAACAACTGAGAGAAAATTTGGAATACATTTCACATAAATTTTCTCAGCATGTAATGGTCTTAGGTGGAGATTTCAATTTACCAGATATGGACTGGGACACTCAGATGTTTAGGACGGGTGGTAGGGACAGAGCATCGAGTGACATTATACTGAGTGCACTATCCGAAAATTACCTCGAGCAATTAAACAGAGAACCGACTCGTGGAGATAACATCTTGGACCTACTGGTAACAAACAGACCCGAACTTTTCGACTCTGTAAGTGCAGAACAGGGAATCAGTGATCATAAGGCCGTTGCAGCATCCCTGAATTTGGAAGTTAATAGGAATATAAAAAAAGGGCGGAAGGTTTATCTGTTTAGCAAGAGTAATAGAAGGCAGATTTCAGACTACCTAACAGATCAAAACGAAAATTTCTGTTCCGACACTGACAATGTTGAGTGTTTATGGAAAAAGTTCAAGGCAATCGTAAAATGCGTTTTACACAGGTACGTGCCGAGTAAAACTGTGAGGGACGGGAAAAACCCACCGTGGTACAACAACAAAGTTAGGAAACTACTGCGAAAGCAAAGAGAGCTTCACTGCAAGTTTAAACGCAGCCAAAACCTCTCAGACAAACAGAAGCTAAACGATGTCAAAGTTAGCGTAAGGAGGGCTATGCGTGAAGCGTTCGGTGAATTCGAAAGCAAAATTCTATGTACCGACTTGACAGAAAATCCTAGGAAGTTCTGGTCTTACGTTAAATCAGTAAGTGGCTCGAAACAGCATATCCAGACACTCCGGGATGATGATGGCATTGAAACAGAGGATGACAAGCGTAAAGCTGAAATACTAAACACCTTTTTCCAAAGCTGTTTCACAGAGGAAGACCGCACTGCAGTTCCTTCTCTAAATCCTCGCACAAACGAAAAAATGGCTGACATCGAAATAAATGTCCAAGGAATAGAAAAGCAACTGGAATCACTCAACAGAGGAAAGTCCACTGGACCTGACGGGATACCAATTCGATTCTACACAGAGTACGCGAAAGAACTTGCCCCCCTTCTAACAGCCGTGTACCGCAAGTCTCTAGAGGAACGGAAGGTTCCAAATGATTGCAAAAGAGCACAGGTAGTCCCAGTCTTCAAGAAGGGTCGTCTAGCAGATGCGCAAAACTATAGACCTATATCTCTGACGTCGATCTGTTGTAGAATTTTAGAACATGTTTTTTGCTCAAATATCATGTCGTTTTTGGAAACTCAGAATGTACTATGTAGGAATCAACATGGATTCCGGAAACGGCGATCGTGTGAGACCCAACTCGCTTTATTTGTTCATGAGACCCAGAAAATATTAGATACAGGCTCCCAGGTAGATGCTATTTTTCTTGACTTCCGGAAGGCGTTCGATACAGTTCCGCACTGTCGCCTGATAAACAAAGTAAGAGCCTACTGAATATCAGACCAGCTGTGTGGCTGGATTGAAGAGTTTTTAGCAAACAGAACGCAGCATGTTGTTATCAACGGAGAGACGTCTACAGACGTTAAAGTAACCTCTGGTGTGCCACAGGGGAGTGTTATGGGACCATTGCTTTTCACAATATATATAAATGACCTAGTAGATAGTGTCGGAAGTTCCATGCGGCTTTTCGCGGATGATGCTGTAGTATACAGAGAAGTTGCAGCATTAGAAAATTGTAGCGAAATGCAGGAAGATCTGCAGCGGATAGGCACTTGGTGCAGGGAGTGGCAACTGACCCTTAACATAGACAAATGTAATGTATTGCGAATACATAGAAAGAAGGATCCTTTATTTTGATTATATGATAGCGGAACAAACACTGGTAGCAGTTACTTCTGTAAAATATCTGGGAGTATGCGTGCGGAACGATTTGAAGTGGAATGATCATATAAAATTAATTGTTGGTAAGGCGGGTACCAGGTTGAGATTCATTGGGAGAGTCCTTAGAAAATGTAGTCCATCAACAAAGGAGGTGGCTTACAAAACACTCGTTCGACCTATACTTGAGTATTGCTCATCAGTGTGGGATCCGTACCAGATCGGGTTGACGGAGGAGATAGAGAAGATTCAAAGAAGAGCGGCGCGTTTCGTCACAGGGTTATTTGGTAACCGTGATAGCGTTACGGAGATGTTTAACAAACTCAAGTGGCGGACTCTGCAAGAGAGGCGCTCTGCTTCGCGGTGTAGCTTGCTCGCCAGGTTTCGAGAGGGTGCGTTTCTGGATGAGGTATCGAATATATTGCTTTCCCCTACTTATACCTCCCGAGGAGATCACGAATGTAAAATTAGAGAGATTAGAGCGCGCACAGAGGCTTTCAGACAGTCGTTCTTCCCGCGAACCATACGCGACTGGAACAGGAAAGGGAGGTAATGACAGTGGCACGTAAAGTGCCCTCCGCCACACACCGTTGGGTGGCTTGCGGAGTAGAAATGTAGATGTAGATGTAGATATCCATACTCTGCACAGTCTGACATGATAGCCTGTGTTCATTTAGTAGTATTTATAAACGGAGCTCTATCTAATCGCAATGTCACTTATTTCTCTTGTTTGTGCGCAGATGTTGTTGCTATTGTACCTCATATCTGATGATGGAGATATTCTGAAACGCATTGTAAGGTGAAAGTATAATACGTTTCTGAGCGATCAAGGCTATTTACTCAGTGTTCATACAATTCTTGGTATAACTGCAATGTCTGCTCGGAATCCGCTCAAAATGTTTTGCTGTCAGCCGTCCTACCAGCATTGTTTGGTTGGCTCTGACACGTCACGCCATTGCTCTGATCTGCCTCCAGCTATGAAAAGAATTTATCCATATTATCTGAATGTTATTTGAGGGCTGCGACTGTACTGCAAGGTTTTTATGAAATAATATATACTGAAATAGCGACTTGTGCACATTCGTAAGCTTCGGTAGGGCGCCTCGCCTGTTTTAACATGTTCTCATGATAACTAGAAGACATAAACAACAGAGGTATAGGGTACGCCGACTAGTATAATTGTAGCAACGCCTCTTTAAATGCGTTCGCAACCATGTTGTGGAGTAGGTTGCAGAAGAATTTTGTGTGCTGTCCCCTTGGGAGAGGCACTGAACTTCTCCGGAATCTTCGCAATAAATCTTGGCTTTATATTCGCCTTGTCTACTGGTGATTTCAAGAGTTCATTACATTTCATATTACTTCGTTGTATTATTATTAGTAAAACGATGTGACCCTCCAGATGATTTGTAGATGAACTTAGGGTATTATAGAACAATCGCACAATGTGGAATACGATAATTTCTCATCCTTCGAATAGTGCTCGCAAGCAGAAGACGCACGATCTGCTTCAAAATGGTCCCGAGATGCTCTGTAGCGAGTCCAGATCGTCTCCAGATATCGTGTGAGTTACGGCGCAGAAACACTTTTCAAAAATGGTTCAAATGGCTCTGAGCACTATGGGACTCAACTGCTGTGGTCATAAGTCCCCTAGAACTTAGACCTACTTAAACCTAACTAACCTAAGGACAGCACACAACACCCAACCATCACGAGGCAGAGAAAATCTCTGACCCCGCCGGGAATCGAACCCGGGAACCCGGGCGTGGGAAGCGAGAACACTTTTCAGTAGTTTGACAATTTATGGAGGTAAGTTTTCAAAAATGTGCAATAGTTATTAAATGTACGTTAACGACGGAAACTACGCAGTTTAAAAGGTAAAATAATAGTAGATTGCTATGTATTGTTTGATTTTTGATTACGGAGGCACTTGATTCTGTTGTTCTGAAGTCCAAAATGGCATGTCGAGAAATATGAAGTTCTTGGTATTCATGAAATCTATCTTGACATTGAAGACTCTTGGAACGATATTAGGTTTCTGACTTGAGCAAATAGATGAAGGCGAAACTATTAAACTCTGCTATACAAACAAACAATTGTTTGAGTACATTGTTTTGAAGTTAATAAGCTTAACAGATCTATTGTCGAATAAAATTACTTTTTCCTACATCTACATCTACATTTATACTCCGCAGGCCACCCAACGGCGTGTGGCGGAGGGCACTTTACGTGCCACTGTCATTACCTCCCTTTTCTGTTCCAGTCGCGTATGGTTCGCGGGAAGAACGACTGTCTGAAAGCCTCTGTGCGCGCTCGAATCTCTCTAATTTTACATTCATGATCTCCTCGGGAGGTATACGTAGGGGGAAGCAATATATTCGATACCTCATCCAGAGACGCACCCTCTCGAAACCTGGCGAGCAAGCTACACCGCGATGCAGAGCGCCTCTCTTGCAGAGTCTGCCACTTGAGTTTGTTAAACATCTCCGTAACGCTATCACGGTTACCAAACAACCCTGCGACGAAACGCGCCGCTCTTCTTTGAATCTTCTCTATCTCCTCCGTCAACCCGATCTGGTACGGATCCCACACTGATGAGCAATACTCAAGTATAGGTCGAACGAGTGTTTTGTAAGCCACCTCCTTTGTTGATGGACTACATTTTCTAAGGACTCTCCCAATGAATCTCAACCTGGTACCCACCTTACCAACAATTAATTTTACATGATCATTCCACTTCAAATCGTTCCGCACGCATACTCTCAGATATTTTACAGAAGTAACTGCTACCAGTGTTTGTTCCGCTATCATATAATCATACAATAAAGGAGCCTTCTTTCTACGTATTCGCAATACATTACATTTGTCTATGTTAAGGGTCAGTTGCCACTCCCTGCACCAAGTGACTATAAGCTGCAGATCTTCCTGCATTTCGCTACAATTTTCTAATGCTGTAACTTCTCTGTATATTATAGCATCATCCGCGAAAAGCTGCATGGAACTTCCGACACTATCTACTAGGTCATTTATATATATTGTGAAAATCAATGGTCCCATAACACTCCCCTGTGGCACGCCAGAGGTTACTTTAACGTTTGTAGACGTCTCTCCATTGATAACAACATGCTGTGTTCTGTTTGCTAAAAACTCTTCAATCCAGCCACACAGCTGGTCTGATATTCAGTAGGCTCTTTGTGTACCAGGCGACAGTGTGGAACTGTAGCGAACGCCTTCCGGAAGTCAAGGAAAATGGCATCTACCTGTGAGCCTGTATCTAATATTTTCTGGGTCTCATGAACAAATAAAGCGAGTTGGGTCTCAAACGATCGCTGTTTCCGGAATCCATGTTGATTCCTACAGAGTAGATTCTGGGTTTCCAAAAACGACATGATACGCGAGCAAAAACATGTTCTAAAATTCTACAACAGATCGACGTCAGAGATATAGGTCTATAGTTTTGCGCATCTGCTCGACGACCCTTCTTGAAGACTGGGACTACCTGTTTTCTTTTCCAATCATTTGGAACCTTCCGTTCCTCCGGAGACTTGCGGTACACGGCTGTTAGAAGGGGGGCAAGTTCTTTCGCGTACTCTGTGTAGAATCGAATTGGTATCCCGTCAGGTCCAGTGGACTTTCCTCTGTTGAGTGATTCCAGTTGCTTTTCTATTCCTTGGACATTTATTTCGATGTCAGCCATTGTTTCGTTTGTGCGAGGATTTAGAGAAGGAACTGCAGTGCGGTCTTCCTCTGTGAAACAGCTTTGGAAAAAGGTGTTTAGTATTTCAGCTTTACGCGTGTCATCCTCTGTTTCAATGCCATCATCATCCCGGAGTGTCTGGATATGCTGTTTCGAGCCACTTACTGATTTAACGTAAGACCAGAAGTTCCTAGGATTTTCTGTCAAGTCGGTACATAGAATTTTACTTTCGAATTCACTGAACGCTTCACGCATAGTCCTCCTTACGCTAACTTTGACATCGTTTAGCTTCAGTTTGTCTGAGAGGTTTTACACTTGGAGTGAAGCTCTCTTTGCTTTCGCAGTAGTTTCCTAACGTTGTTGTTGAACCACGGTGGGTATTTCCCGTCCCTCACAGTTTTACTCGGCACGTACCTGTGTAAAACGCATTTTACGATTGCCTTGAACTTTTTCCATAAACACTCAACATTGTCAGTGCCGGAACAGAAATTTTCGTTTTGATCTGTTAGGTAGTCTGAAATCTGCCTTCTATTACTCTTGCTAAACAGATAAACCTTCCTCCCTTTTTTTATATTCCTATTAACTTCCATATTCAGGGATGCTGCAACGGCCTTATGATCACTGATTCCCTGTTCTGCACTTACAGAGTCGAAAAGTTCGGGTCTGTTTGTTATCAGTAGGTCCAAGATATTATCTCCAGATGTTCCTGTGGCTGATAAGTAATTCATTGAAGAGTTTTAATCAAGAGCAATCTCAGAATTGTATTTTGTATACAAAAAAATATGTTCTTTTTTAAATTTGCACGATTATCTGCATTTTTACAACCCTATTCATAAGACTGCCCCCTATTAGCCTTGAGGTGCAAATTTTTTAAACCTTTTTTCTCGGCGGTAAGGTTTTTCTTTAATTTAACAAGAGAAATGCAAATACTTATTGTCGAAAAGTTAAAGTGCATCACAAAGAGTGTTTGAGATCTAAGAACGAGTTCAATTTGGAGCTACAACAACAAATATAAATGATATTATATATTACCCGGACTTCATTTGCTAATTTTCGTGTGTCGTTCGCATTTGCTTACGTGACTATATTTGGACACGTGTGTTAATACTATAAACTGCTGCTTCAGTAATAGATGTGTACCTTTTATTGTGTTGTACATTTCGGCAACTATGTATCCAGCATCATAAGTCCGGACAAGACAACCTCGAATCATTAGAAATCAAGTGGGTGGATAAAGCACGAAATGAAGGCGTAATGAAATGAATACATGAGGCAAGAAGTCTGTGGTAGATGTTAACAAATAGAAGGGGCAGATCAGAGAGCATTTGGGTATAGTTGACTTGGAGCTAGGATGGGTAATCGAGGGACACTAACTGCAGGGGCAGACAAAGGTTAAAATATTACATGAGATGCTGGGTGTAGGTGTTGCATAGGTACGAAAATGTCAGGAGGCGATGAGGGAGAGAATCGCACCAGATGGCGATTTGGGAGGAAGTAGTTGTATCCAGAGAGACGGCTAAGTGTGTGAGTGGCGGGTCCCCAGACAGGAGCCGTGGCGGTGTAGGATCCCCTTTACGGGGCCCACATGTCCCTGAAAGCTGGTGACGTCACGGCCTGTATGTGTGTGAGACGTAACGCTTCGCCCGCCAAGCGTGCAGACGTCCAAAACTAGAGTCTGGCTGGCCCTGGCCCTGTATGTTAATGTCAAGGGGGCGGGGGGGGGGGGGGGGGATGTAAGCGTGGCGACGGCAGTACGACGCTGCTAGCAGGTAGTGCCTCTGCGAGTAGCAGATGCCCGCCTGCGATTCATGCAAGAATTCTCAGGAAGCATAGACCACCCACGAAAGAAGTGGCTTCCAAGACATTCCTTACACCGATTCTTGAGTATCTATCGTCAGCCTGGAACTACTACTGGGTAGGATCAGTAGAGGAGATCCAAAGGAGATTCGTGCGTTTCGTCGCGGTTACTATTAGCGAACGCAGGAACATTACCGACCTGAGAAACGAACTCCATTGTCAGACGCTACCAAGGGGCCGTTGTGCACCAGATAGATTTAGTTGTTAAAATACCGATATTGGACGTTCCGGGTCAGATGGCGTACTTTTTCAACTGCATGGCAGTGTTGGAAAAGGCTTCTCTTTGACGAGTCTTCTTGCACAAGAGGACGACGAAACGTCGACGTTTTTGCCGCGGGGGTGTGCAGTAAACATCGAGAAAATCTACAGCAAACTCATAAATGTTGTTTCCTCCGGCGTACGTGGTGCTTAATGACTACGACGGGAAAATCTGAGCAATCAGAGCCCACTCCGGGAGCCGTTCTGCTCAAGCAATACTCCGAAAATGAACAGCATTGGGCACAAATTGGTAATGAGGACGAGTTAACACTCCGTCACATGCTGTAATGGTGGTAGAGGACTATAGATGCAGGAGTACACTGAGTTCATTTCATTCCAGTGTTGCCTGGACCTCACAGTGAGAGGAGCACCAACAACGTCCTGTCATTCACCTGTGGAACTTAACGGATCAAACTGTTTGCTGTGTCGGTGCTTGTGACCCCGCCTCACAAGCGAACGCAAGCCGCAGTACTCATCGTTTGCTACCTTTAGAGACCCCGTTTCAGAGCAGTGTGCAGTCTCTGTTCTGTCTCCGTCCACGGAAACTCTCCGGAAGTACTGCAGAGTCATCGCAGACGATTCATAATTTTGGCAAACTCAAGTTCGGCGTTGCGTTGCGACCTTCGACCATAAATATAATAGACTGGCCCTGACGTCATTTTCGTGGCCCCAACATCTCTGGGCTGAAGTCACGTGAATGTGGCAAAACATGGTTGTTTCGTGTTGCGCTTAAGGCTGTATTCAGCGTTTTGTCGGGTAAATGGCATTACATTTCACGTGTAAGTGTGTCTAAGGTAGTGCAGATGCGTTTATTGAAATCTGCTGAAGTGACTTTTATAGGTTTTTTACACTTGAAATAGAGTATCACGTAAATTAAAGTGTTGAAAGCGATGCATGTAAAGTCAGACTCATGTTACATTTTGGAAAGTATCTGTGATAATTCGGTTACAGAAGTAAGTATAATCGTTTCTCGTTCCTACTCATAGGTTCCGTAAGGATGAAAACCGAAGGCAGCTTTGGATACAGGCCCTGAAACGGAAAAACTTTAAGCCGTTTGTACATATGTGCCTTTGCTCGAAGCACTTCGCGGAGAAGTGTTTTGATAGGTTAGTTATTATTTACAATGTATATCTATAATTTGTATTTAGTGTCTGTCATTTTTAAACCTAGGCTCCAAAATTATTTTATGAAACTGCAAAGTCTCACCTTTCATCTAAAATATCTTTTTTTTTAAACTGATAGTTTAAACTTTTGTAAAAATAGTTGGAACTGAACCTTTGAAGTGCACCTAAAATTGATACTCTAAAATGGACCTGCTCCTAAAGTAAACAATTTTGACACCTATAGTTGACATAATTCCCATAGCCCATTTTCTTTTATAAGTGACTAAAGCTCGAAACGTGGCGAATACAATGTTTAAAGTTTTGACACGAGAATTTTAACGACATTTTACTATAATTGATAGTTTATAGTAATTTCGTCCCGCTGCCCACCAGAGTGGCGTTCGATGTATTTGTTAGATTTTATAAATGGTACTTTGAACAAATCCAGGTCAAATGTAGTTCTGGCATAATTTTTCACAAATAAAAAAGTAGTTTTTGTTGGAAGCATTTGGCAGTCAATTGAGAAATGTGGGGAAAATCCGATACAAACATAGGATGGCAGACCGCTGATTTGAAATCCCGCCACGTTTTGCCAACAGTCACGTGGTTTATGTTGGAGCCACACTAGCCCCATAGCTTCTGCACAGCAAGGCCAGTCTACTAGTATCTATGGTCGAAGGTTGCGACGCGAGGTCGGATATCTGTGATACCAACTGCAGAGCTCGCGAAAGAAAGAGACGAGAGACACCTGTAAGAAGTACGGTTTTACTCTTCGACAGACCGTAACACTACATTACTAAACCCTCATAAAAGTTACGATTGCAGTTGATACCGATTCGCAGTTTGCGCCAGTCTGGAACTGTCATTAAAGGGTGTAAAAAAACACCATATTTTGTACTTCTTTTGAACAAGTGTGGTTTGAAAAGTTCTCGGAATCACCACCAGAGGTCAGCGCTAGCGCAACGAGCTGTTCATGTGATATTCATTGGACTGTTGTCTGTAAACACGTGCCACGTCAGTGCTTTTGGAAGGGAGCTGTGGCGGTGACGTGGATTTGTTATAGTTACAGCGTAGTGATTTGCGAAAATGGAAAAAAAATCGACACTGGAGCAGTAATTAAGAACTCATTGCAAAAGAGCACAAAATTGTCGTGGAGGATTGCCGATTGAACGTGCGTGAAATTGCTCACGCTTGCCATATGTCATGTGAAAGGGTATATCACATTTTAACTGAAGAATTAGAAATGAAAAAATTATCTGCAAGATGGGTGTCGCGAATCTTGATGCTGGATCAAAACCGCATGAGAACGGCATGCTGTTGTCATGGCAAAATACCCGAACTAAGGTATGAATTGTTCCCACACCCGCCTTATTCAGCTGCTGTGGCTCCGTCGGACTTCCAACTCTACCCAAAACTGAAAATTTTTTTTGATGGACGAAGATTCACTTCAAACGAAGAATTGGTAGCCGGAGTTGACAACTATTTTGTAGGTCTGGAGCGAACTCATTTTCGAGATGGGATCGGGTCACGGGAACATCGTTGGACCATGTGCATTAATCTACAAGGAGATCACACTGAATAATAACGAAAAGTTTCAGTGATGTACTTTTTTTTTACTCCTTTCCGAGAACTTTTCAAACCACCCTCATATGTGACACACTATTGGAGAACTTATAATTGTAATTATCTAATGCATAAACCATCAAATGTGACTTCCTTTGAATAAAATATGGAGTTTGTAACCTCCCCACGTAAAAATAATATAATGAATAATTATTGGGTTAATGTGATTCTTATTTGAGTGTAACCTCCCCACGTAAAAATAATATAATGAATAATTATTGGGTTAATGTGATTCTTATTTGAGTGTAATCTCCCTAAAGAAATTCTTTTTCATTTAACCTCCACACAAAATTTGTTTCCCATTTAATGTAAGCTCGAAACGGAAAAATTCCTTAAACCTCGTAATAAAAAATAAATTCAGTAACCTGGTAAAATTTGGACGACAGCAGCGCTGCGTCATGGCCCTGTAAGATCATTCTGAATAAAAAAGGAAAAATTCTTACCTCAATAAAACGGCGAATATATCTGCTCTTATATAAAATTTTTCCGGCACAGCTCTGTGCAATGCTGGCCTATACATTTGTTATTTATGAAAGGAAACAAATGATTTTTCTTTCGCAACAATCGGAATGATCATGCATTTAAAAAAATATTAAATTCCTTAAATTGAAATAAATGCTTGTTAGAAATTAGACAAAGATTGTTATTAGCACTTTTTTTTAAAGATTTACATGTGAGTTTACATAATATTACTAGATATGCGCGAGGCTGCTTTTTTATCTTATAGAATAATACTCAGGCTCCGGCATCGCTGCACCGCGACCGGCCCAGCCAACATGATACACCAGACAGGACTGACAAGCGCAGACAGGCGACTGCTCGCTACCAACAACTTACTGCTACTGCTACACAGTTCGTACTGCAGTCAACACTGCTCTTTGGTCTCAGATTCTCTTATAGCTTACATATCTCAGGTAGCATATACCTCTTACAAGTTGTAGAATGTAGGATGGTTTAATAAGAATGTAACATTGTCCTCCCCTTCAGTGTGTAAGGATTAGGTTAACATTTATAAAATATCGTTCCAAGAGATCTTAGCTCAGAAAGTAAATACCTACGACTTTTCTCAGATTTCTTTGGCACAGAGATTATCTTCATAATATTTCTACAGTTCACTTGGTTATTCGCCATTTCATATTCATTTTTGCATTAATATGGAATAGAACAGTTCTGAGTGGCTGGTGCCTGAATCCCCTGGTTAAAGTTCGAGATATACAGTGATGTGACAGAAGTCGTTAGATACCTCCGAACATTGTGTCGGACCTCCTTTTGCCCGGCGAAGTGCAACAGTTCGACGTGGCACGTTCTCAACAAGGCGATGGAAGTCCCCTGCAGTAGTATTGACCCATGCTGCCTCCATAGCCGTCCATAATTGCAAAATACACTACTGGCCATTAAAATTGCTACACCACGAAGAAGACGCGCTACAGACGCGAAATTTCACCGACAGAAAGAAGATGCTGTGATATGCAAATGATTAACTTTCCAGAGCATTCACACAAGGTTGGCACCGGTGGCGACACCAACAACGTGCTGACAGCAGGAAAGTTTCGAACCGATTTCTCATACACAAACAGCAGTTGACCGGTCTTGCCTGGTGAAACGTTGTTGTGATGCCTCGTGTAAGGAGGAGAAATGCGTACCGACACGTTTCCGCCTTTGATAAAGATCGGATTGTAGCCTATCGCGATTGCGGTTTATCGCATCGCGACATTGCTGATCGCGTTGGCCGAGATCCAATGACTGTTAGCAGAATATGGAATCGGTGGGTTCAAGAGGGTAATACGGAACGCCGTGCTGGATCCCAACGGCCTCGTATCACTAGCAGTCGAGGTGACAGGCATCTTATCTGCATGGCTGTAACGGATCGTGCAGCCACGTCTCGATCCCTGAGTGAACAGATGGAGACGTTTTCAAGACAACAACCATCTGCACGAACAGTTCTGCGAAGTTTGCAGCACCATGGACTATCAAATCGGAGACCATGGCTTCGGTTACCCTTGACGCTGCATCACAGACAGGAGCGCCTGCGATGGTGTACTCAACGACGAACCTGGGTGCACGAATGGGAAAACGTCATTTTTCGGATGAATCCAGGTTCTGTTTACAGCCTCATGATGGTCGCATCCGTGTTTTGCGACATCGCGGTGAACGCACATTGGAAGCGTGTATTCGCGATCGCCATACTGGCGTATCACCCGGCGTGATGGTATGGGGTTGCCATTGGTTACACGTCTCGGTCACCTCTTGCTCGCACTGACGACACTTTGAACAGTGGACGTTACATTTCAGATGCGTTACGACCCGTCGCTGTACCCTTCATACGATTCTTGCGAAACCCTACATTTCAGCAGGATAGTGCACGACCGCATGTTGCAGGTCCTGTACTGGCCTTTCTGGACACAGAAAATGTTCGACTGCTGCCCTGGCCAGCACATTCTCCAGATCTCTCACCAATTGAAAACGTCTGGTCAATGGTGGCCGAGCAACTGGCTTGTCACAATACGCCAGTCACTACTCTTGATGAACTGTGGTACCGTGTTGAAGCTGCATGGGCAGCTGTACCTGTACACGCCATCCAAGCTCTGTTTGACTCAATGCCCAGGCGTATGAAGGCCGTTATTACGACCAGAGGTGGTTGTTCTGGGTACTGATTTCTCAGAATCTATGCACCCAGATTGCGTGAAAATGTAATCACATGTCAGATCTAGTATGGTATATTCGTCCAATGAATACCCGTTCATCATCTGCATTTCTTCTTGGTGTTGCAATTTTAATGGCCAGTAGTGTAGTTGCCACTGGAGGATTTTATGCGCGAAGTGACCTTTCGACTATGTCCTACAAGTGTTCTAAAGGTCTCATGACAGGTGGTCTGGGTGGCGAAATCATTCTACCGAGTTGTCCAGAATGTTCTTTAAAAGCAATCGTGATCAACTGTGCTCGGATGACACGGCGCATATTCATCCGTAAAAATTGCATCGTTGTTTGGGACATGAAGTCCATTAATAGCTACAGATGGTCTCTAGGTAGCCGAGCATAATCATTTCCAGTCAACGAACGGTTCAGTTTGACCAGCGGACCCAGTCCATTCCGTGTGAACACAACCTACACCATTGTGGAATCACCACCAGCTTGCGCAGCGATGCCTTGTTGACAACTTGAGTCCACGGCTTCGTGGGACTTGCGCCACAGTCGAACCTTACCGTCACCCCTTACCAAATGAAATCGGGACTCATCTGAAGAAGCCACGGTTTTCCATTCGTCTAGGCTAAAATCGTTACGGTCACGAGCCCCGAAGAGACGCCACAGGCGTTGTCGTGCTGAAGGGCACTCGCGTCTTTCGTCTGCTGCCGTAGCCCATTAATGACACATTTCGCCGCACTGTCCTGATGTATGCGTTCGTCATACGTGCCGCATCGATATCTGCGGTCGTTTCACGCAATGTTGCTTGTGTGTTAGCACTGACAATTCTACACTCCTGGAAATGGAAAAAAGAACACATTGACACCGGTGTGTCAGATCCACCATACTTGCTCCGGACACTGCGAGAGGGCTGTACAAGCAATGATCACACGCACGGCACAGCGGACACACCAGGAACCGCGGTGTTGGCCGTCGAATGGCGCTAGCTGCGCAGCATTTGTGCACCGCCGCCGTCAGTGTCAGCCAGTTTGCCGTGGCATACGGAGCTCCATCGCAGTCTTTAACACTGGTAGCATGCCGCGACAGCGTGGACGTGAACCGTATGTGCAGTTGACGGACTTTGAGCGAGGGCGTATAGTGGGCATGCGGGAGGCCGGGTGGACGTACCGCCGAATTGCTCAACACGTGGGGCGTGAGGTCTCCACAGTACATCGATGTTGTCGCCAGTAATCGGCGGAAGGTGCACGTGCCCGTCGACCTGGGACCGGACCGCAGCGACGCACGGATGCACGCCAAGACCGTAGGATCCTACGCAGTGCCGTAGGGGACCGCACCGCCACTTCCCAGCAAATTAGGGACACTGTTGCTCCTGGGGTATCGGCGAGGACCATTCGCAACCGTCTCCATGAAGCTGGGCTACGGTCCCGCACACCGTTAGGCCGTCTTCCGCTCACGCCCCAACATCGTGCAGCCCGCCTCCAGTGGTGTCGCGACAGGCGTGAATGGAGGGACGAATGGAGACGTGTCGTCTTCAGCGATGAGAGTCGCTTCTGCCTTGGTGCCAATGATGGTCGTATGCGTGTTTGGCGCCGTGCAGGTGAGCGCCACAATCAGGACTGCATACGACCGAGGCACACAGGGCCAACACCCGGCATCATGGTGTGGGGAGCGATCTCCTACACTGGCCGTACACCACTGGTGATCGTCGAGGGGACACTGAATAGTGCACGGTACATCCAAACCGTCATCGAACCCATCGTTCTACCATTCCTAGACCGGCAAGGGAACTTGCTGTTCCAACAGGACAATGCACGTCCGCATGTATCCCGTGCCACCCAACGTGCTCTAGAAGGTGTAAGTCAACTACCCTGGCCAGCAAGATCTCCCGATCGGTCCCCCATTGAGCATGTTTGGGACTGGATGAAGCGTCGTCTCACGCGGTCTGCACGTCCAGCACGAACGCTGGTCCAACTGAGGCGCCAGGTGGAAATGGCATGGCAAGCCGTTCCACAGGACTACATCCAGCATCTCTACGATCGTCTCCATGGGAGAATAGCAGCCTGCATTGCTGCGAAAGGTGGATATACACTGTACTAGTGCCGACATTGTGCATGCTCTGTTGCCTGTGTCTATGTGCCTGTGGTTCTGTCAGTGTGATCATGTGATGTATCTGACCCCAGGAATGTGTCAATAAAGTTTCCCCTTCCTGGGACAATGAATTCACGGTGTTCTTATTTCAATTTCCAGGAGTGTATTTAAAAGCCGCTGCTCTCGGTTGTTAATTGAAGGCCGTCGGTCACTGCGTTGTGGTGAGAGGTAATATCTGAAACTTATTGTCCTCGGCACACTCTTGACAATGTGTACCTCGGAATATAGAACTCCCTAACGATTTCCGAAATGTAAAGTCCCATGAGTCTTGCTCCACCTACCATTCCGAGTTCAAGAGTCTGTCAATTCCCGTCGTGCGGCCATAACCACGTTGGAAACTTTTTCACACGAATCACGTGAGTACAAATGACAGCTGCCCTTTTACACCTTATGCAGGCTACACTGACGCCATCTTTACATGTACATGGCTATAACAAATGATTGAAGCGATTTCATAAATTCACTGCAGCTCCATTCACTGACATATGGTCACGAAACACTACAGATACGTAGAAAAACTCATAAAGTTTTGTTCGGCTGAAGCCGCACTTCAGGTTTCTGCCGCCAGAGCGCTCGATAGCGCAGTGAGACAAAATGGCGACAGGAGCCGAGAAAGCGTATGTCGTGCTTGAAATGCACTCACATCAGTCAGTCATAACAGTGCAACGACACTTCAGGACGAAGTTCAACAAAGATCCACCAACTGCTAACTCCATTCGGCGATGGTATGCGCAGTTTAAAGCTTCTCGATGCCTCTGTAAGGGGAAATCAACGGGTCGGCCTGCAGTGAGCGAAGAAACGGTTGAACGCGTGCGGGCAAGTTTCACGCGTAGCCCGCGGAAGTCGACGAATAAAGTAAGCGGGGAGCTAAATGTACTACAGCCGACGGTTTGGAAAATCTTACGGAAAAGGCTAAAGCAGAAGCCTTACCGTTTACAATTGCTACAAGCCCTGACACCCGATGACAAAGTGAAACGCTTTGAATTTTCGGCGCAGTTGCAACAGCTCATGGAAGAGGATGCGTTCAGTACGAAACTTGTTTTCAGTAATGGAGCAACATTTTTTCTTAATGGTGAAGTGAACAGACACAATGTGCGAATCTGTGCGGTAGAGAATCCTCACGCATTCGTGCAGCAAATTCGCAATTCACCAAAAGTTAACGTGTTTTGTGCAATCTCACGGTTTAAAGTTGACGGCCCCTTTTTCTTCTGCGGCAAAAACGTTCCAGGACACGTGTATCTGGACATGCTGGAAAATTGACTCATGCTACAACTGGAGACCGACAGCGCCGACTTCATCTTTCAACAGGATGGCGCTCCACCGCACTTCCATCATGATGTTCGGCATTTCTTAAACAGGAGATTGGAAAACCGATGGATCTGTCGTGTTGGAGATCGTGATCAGCAATTCATGTCATGGCCTCCACGCTCTCCCGACTTAACCCCGTGCGATTTTTTTCTGTGGGGTTATGTGAAAGATTCAGTGTTTAAGCCTCCTCTACCAAGAAACGTGCCAGAACTGCGAGCTCGCATCAATGATGCTTTCGAACTCATTGATGGGGACATGCTGCGCCGAGTGTGGGAGGAACTTGATTATCGGCTTGATGTCTGCCGAATCACTAAAGGGGCACATATCGAACATTTGTGAATGCCTAAAAAAACTTTTTGAGTTTTTGTATGTGTGTGCAAAGCATTGTGAAAATATATCAAATAATAAAGTTATTGTAGAGTTGTGAAATCGCTTCAATCATTTGTAATAACCCTGTACATATCGGTCTCCCACCCATTACTTTTGTCACCTCAGTGTGAAGCTGTTAGTAGTTGCTGACCCTTAGCCACAGTGAACGGCGCTCTCTGCTGCTGTGACTACATTCGATGTGCCAAATGAAAGATAGTCGTCTATTAAAATATTTTCATTCTCCTCGTGTAGCACTACGTTTCCACGGCCGGACGACTCGTTCTGGCGTAGTAGTAACAAACGTTCCTTATGATTCAGTCTGTTATATACTGAAGTAGCTAAAGCAGTTCCTGAGATTAGCATTCAAGTACAGAGAAAAATACGTAGCGGAGGGCCATATTTAGTTATATGTATAAAATAACTTCGTGTTCTGCTTTACGGCAGGTCTTGTCATGGGGGAAGCCTCGTCAGAGAGGTCCACCGCATGAGCGTCTAGGGAAGTGATTCCAGCCGTGCCTTCCCGTTGCCTTCCGCTGGTGACGATGAAATAATAATGAGGACAACACAACACCCAGCCGGGAATCAAACCCGGGCTCCTTGGCGTGAGAGACCGACGCTCTGAGCAATCAGCTATTGGAGCGGACTTATATGTACAGGTGACCAAATTTCTACCAGACATGTATCCTCCCACTTCTCTATAAATTAGGCCCCTTTTTTTCCTGTGAAGGGCAGCGAATACTCAGCATCTTCAACTGACTGATTGCTCTGTAACAACTACTGGTACCGTACGTACTCTTTTGCTTTATAATATGTAGTGTACTGGGTTAGTTACATACGACCACACTTACCATATTTCTGCCTTGACTTATAACTTCCTAGCAGGTAAAAACTGTGTTCCGTTGAGGGACTCGGAGCCCTGAACCTTCTCTTTCGAGGTAATGCTCTTACCGACTGAACAATACAGAAGGACTCAGGACCCGTCCTCACAGATTTATTTCCGCAAGTACGTCATTCCTACCTTGCGAACTCCTTCTCTCAGTGCTTCTTCATACCAAGCGGGACTAGCACTGCTGGAAGAAAAGATGCCGGCCGGAGTGGCCGTGCGGTTCTAGGCGCTACAGTCTGGAACCGAGCGACCCTTACGGTCGCAGGTTCGAATCCTGCCTCGGGCATGGATGTGTGTGCTGTCCTTAGGTTAGTTAGGTTTAATTAGTTCTAAGTTCTAGGTGACTGATGACCTCAGAAGCTAAGTCGCGTAGTATTCAGAGCCATTTTTGAAGAAAAGATATTTCAGAGAATGACTTAGCCATAGCGTAGCGGACACTTTTCGGGGTGAATTTTTCCTCTTCTCCGAGGAACCCCAGTCCTACAAAGAAGGCGGCAAAACAGTGAAGTTTGGAAGGCAGGAGTGAAGTACTGGCTACGAGGGCGAGCCCTTGAGCCTAGTCTAGATAGCTCAGTCATAAGCACATTGCTTGCGGAAGGCAAAGGTCCTAGGTTCGAGTCCCGGTACGGTGCACAGTTTTGTATGTGCCAAAAGTTTAAAAACAGCACACACTCCGTTGCAGGGCGAAAAGTACGATATGGAGATCGGCATACGTTCAGTACTTGATCGAGACCGGTAAACAACGTGTATGTTAGACCATAATACGCAGGGACCTCACAAAGTAAGTTACACATGTCGTCGCGTGCTGAGTGGTGCACCGTCAAAAGAAAGTACGTGTTCTGGATTTCCCGCAGACGCAGTTCCGCTGCGGTACCGTTAGCAGGTCCTTTCCACCGTGCGGATGAAACTGCACGGCAACTGTAAACTGTAACGTTATATAGGACAGCTACGAAGTATACTAAAGCCACAGTTCTCCCACGGAACGGCGTAAACATATAAACAAGAACATAAAGGTGTACCAATGAAAACATATTACTACTGTAATGTTATAAGAATTTCTGTTTTTTCTTTCTTTCTGAAATACTTCATGTAATTCAGAACACCGTTATGAGATTTGGCCAGAGACTTTTGCTAAAGAGGCCAAACGCAAAGAAGCTATGTTTATCCTGTTCCTGTGAAACAAATCAAGCGGTGCACTTCTTTCATTCGCGCCTTAATTATTCGTCTTTTGTCTCCTGGAAGTTTTAACGCAAACATCCATAGTTTCTGTGCACAGTAATTTTGACTTAAATAGAGAGTATTGTTATACCTGTGTATGTGGAATCGATGTACAACATTAGATGTCATTATCTCCCATGTTGGTAACCATAACTTTGTACGAAATTCTGCACTCTTTTCAGATGCTGTAACAAAAAAAAAAAAAAAAAAAATGGTTCAAATGGCTCTGAGCACTATGGGACTTAACTTCTGTGGTCATCAGTCCCCTAGAACTTAGAACTACTTAAACCTAACTAACCTAAGGACATCACACACATCCATGCCCGAGGCAGGATTCGAACCTGCGACCGTAGCAGTCGCGCGGTTCCGGACTGAGCGCCTGAACCGCTAGACCACCGCGGCCGGCGCTGTAACAAAGGGATTGGTGACAAACTGTTCGTGTTATTTATACTGTATAACTGACCAGAACCTGCCTGAGACTGATTTCCCGATCATTTCTCCACATTCCTTGCGTATACTTTTTACGTAAAAATCTTGCAAGGCTGATGGATCAGTTGCCCTCGAACAATGGCGTCGGCAATCGCTTCACTGATTGGATGTTTCGTGCCTCACCAGAATCAACCGAAGGCTACTTGAAATATTACGTGAACGGATAATTATCATGTTTTGACAGCAATCGTTAATTCCATTTACCTAGAATTTTGGATAAGGTATAGCATCTTTGAACGTTTCTCTCGCTCGTGACGTTATTACATTATAATCAAGGATTAATAATCATATTGTATTTGTGCCGTGACTTACTGGGAAAATTTTTATTTAAAATAACTCAGGCATTAAATTCAAGAAGGAAACCCTTCAATACGTACTCCGAAGTTGAATCACAAGGGACAGTACGATTCCTGTGGATAAAACGAGTAAATTGCACACGTATTCATCGTTCATTGGTGATGGTAAATGGAACAAATGCAGTGTCGCTTCCAGCTATAGTGAAACGGTATCAAAAGTTCGATCATGGCCACAAAGACATGGGCGATGCTGATCTGGAAGTCCGTATCTTGCATGATGTTATTTCCATCTTTTCGGCAAGCTGAAAAAGCATCTGGGGGAAAGAGATTTTCCAACGATGAGAACCTTCACAGAGCAGTTGTCGAATGGCTGCATAACCAAGGAGCGGATTTTCTACTGAACAACTGGTAGAACGTATCGATCGTCGTTTACATAGATATGAGGACTATGTTGAAAATAGTATCATGTATCTCAGTCATTCTGAAGTGCAGTACAGCGTTGAATAACAGTTACTTGGCCTGCCATAGTAATGTATAACTTACTTTTTGGAGTCTCTTCGTAAAAGACACTTCAAAAATTGGTTGTCGAGGTTTTCTCCAGTTGACTGTATGTGAAGCCTAAATGAGGAACGCTATCACCAAAGCATTCAGTTGATGGAAGTTACCATTAGAAGCAGCAGAGTGCTGGTTAGCGGAAGTGGCCGTTTGTGGCTGCCCTACATCTCGGTGGACCTGCGTCCGAGAGGAACGAAGCCAACCGGCGAGCCCCAAATATACAAATGGTTCAAATGGCTCTGAGCACTATGGGACTTCACATCTGAGCTCATCAGTCCCCTAGAACTTAGAACTACTTAAACCTAACTAATCTAAGAACAACACACACATCCTTGCCCGAGGCAGGATTCGAACCTGCGACCGTAACAGTCGCGCGGTTCTGGACTCAAAAGCGCCTAGAACCGCTCGACCACAGCGGCCGGCCCAAAATATACAGCTCCATCCGTGTTTAAATTTTTCATGGGCCATTGGTGTCGTCAAAGAGCTGGGTTCAAAATGGTTCAAATGGCTCTGAGCACTATGGGACTCAACTGCTGTGGTCATAAATCCCCTAGAACTTAGAACTACTTAAACCTAACTAACCTAAGGACAGCACACAACACCCAGCCATCACGAGGCAGAGAAAATCCCTGACCCCGCCGGGAACCGAACCCGGGAACCCGGGCGGGGGAAGCGAGAACGCTACCGCACGACCACGAGATGCGGGCAAAGAGCTGGGACAGGAAGTCTGTAGAGTCTGTGGCGGGCATACACGCGAATAGGGTAACCACATTAAAGCTAACTATAATATTCCCTTCATCTTCGATCGATTAAGTGCGCCATACTCTTTATATGGTACGCCCAATGTCTAACGTGGCGTCGACACCATCGTGGTTTTATTTCAACTTACTTTGACGTCAACGTGTTTTTTACATCGTGGAGAACATTTCAACCAGAAGGACGGCTTCGCGATGGTGTTACTGCCTCCAGTTGTAGCCAACCTCTTTGTGGAGCATTTTGAGGACAACGCCTTGAACACGGCTCCTGCAAAGCCTGGTTCTTTTTATCGCCACGTCGACGATAACTTCGTCATATGGCCACATGGACGTGAAAAGCTGGAAGAGTTCCTGGAACAAGTCAACAACAACCACGACCACATAAAGTTCACGATGAAAGTACAGAAGGACGGTTCCTTGCCGTTCCTGGAAGTTCCTGGCCGCCGTAAACCCAACAGGAGTCTCGGTCGCAGCGTTTGCTACAAGCCCACTCACACAGATCGGTATTTGCTCGCCACCAGCAACCACCACCCAGCACAGAAACGGTCTCTTCTGAAGACGTTGGTACAGCGAGCTGACACCGTCTCAGACACCGAAACCCTGCCGAGGGAACTGAGCCACTTACGTAAAGTTTTCGAGGTAAACGGTTACAACAACAGTCAAATTTCGCAAGCAGATTCATATAAGCCGCTGAAGAAGAAAGCCTCCGAGGAAGGCACGAATAAGATTGCGTTTTTACTATTTTGTGGCTCAATAACAGAGAAGATTAGTCGGCTCCTGAAGAAACATAAAATCGACAAATTTTTCAGGCCCCCAGGAAAGCTCCGGCAACTAATGAAGCCTGTGGAAAAAGATGTAGGCCTCTGAACACCTGGAATATACGAAGTATCGCGTGGGTGTGGGCAGTTTAATGTCGGTTACACTGTCCGAAATATCGAACAGCACCACATAGAACACGAAAGGTGTTTCAGCCGACGCTATCCCAAGAAATCATCTGTAGCGGAGTAACACTGAAAAATGGACACCCAATTTCATTTAGCGATACTTCTAGTTGACAAACTGCCTATTGGCTTCTGTCTCGGGTTCTTCGGCCGACGTTCATCTAACGATTTTTCTGACGTTTCGCCAGCACGAGTGGCTGGCATTGTCAAAGCTTCACCCTCCATTGCCGGTGGTGAACTGGAGCCGAGCTCGCGGCCGCAGACTAAATGTACCTGGCGCGCCAACGTCCGAGGGCTTCTCCGCGGTCATTTCCGGTGCGGTTCTCCTCTTGCTACCTGCGACGGTCGTTCGCTGCAGTACGGGAAGCCAATATCCGTTTACCTTAAGGCTTTCCTCTTTCTTGTTCAAACTGTTCGCGTGTTTTTGTATTTCTGCAGCTTCTCTGAACAAGCGCGTGTGATAGTGCTTCTCTACAGCCAGAACTTCCGTGTCGGCGAATTTTATTGCGTGGTCGGTCTCACTCAGTGCGTGCTCTGCCACGGCCGATTTCTCCATCTGCCCCAACCTGCAATGTCGCTTTTGCTCTTTGATCCTGGTGTTAATTGATCGTCCAGTCATTCCGACATAAACTTTTCTGCATGTGCATAGTATACGGTATATTCCCGAAATTGCAAGTGGGTCTCTTTTCTCCTTCGCCGATCTAAGACACTCTTTGATCTTCCTTGTCGGTTTGAAAATCGTCTTTACGCCATGTTTGCGCAATATACGGCCGATTCTGTCCGTCACTCTGGGAATGTATGGCAGAAAGGTCGTACCTGACATTTCTTTTTCTGGTTCCTTACTTCGCCGAATGTTTGGCTCTGTTACACTTCTAATGTAATTTGTGGAGTACCCATTGCTCCTCAGAACAGTTTCCAGGTGTTGCATTTCTCGTTTGAGGTGTTGCGGCTCACATATTCGTCCTGCTCTCGTTACGAGCGTACTGATCATGCCTCTTTTCTGGCTCGGGTGGTGGTTTGACAGTTTGTGCAGGTACCGGTCCGTGTGTGTCGGTTTTCGATACACGCTGTGTCCCAGGTTTTCGCCTTCCCTTGTGACCAGCACATCTAGAAATGGGAAGTAGAAAAGGACAAGAAACCGCCATTTCTAGATGTGCTTAAGGTAAACGGATCCTGGCTTCCCGTACCGCAGCGAACGACCGTCGCAGGTAGCAAGAGGAGAACCGCACCGGAAATGACCGCGGAGAAGCCCTCGGACGTTCGCGCCAGGTACATATAGTCTGCGGCCGCGAGCTCGCCTCCAGTTCACCACCGGCAATGGAGGGTGAAGCTTTGACAATGCCAGCCACTCGTGCTGGCGAGACGTCAGAAAAATCTGTGGTGTCACCGCCAGACACCACACTTGCTAGGTGGTAGCTTTTAAATCGGCCGCGGTCCGCTAGTATACGACGGACCCGCGTGTCGCCACTGTCAGTGATGGCAGACCGAGCGTCGCCACACGGCAGGTCTAGTGAGACGTACTAGCACTCGTCCTAGTTGTACAGCCGACTTGGTAGCGATGCTACATTGACAAATACGCTCTCATTTGCCGAGACGATAGTTAGCATAGCCTTCAGCTACGTCATTTGCTTCGACCTAGCAAGGCGGCATAGCATTTGATAATTAATATTGTGAAGCCTGTACAGTAACAAGAGCGATGTTCTACAATTGTGGATTAAAGTTAAGTATTCTGCCAGTTACTCTTGTTTTGCTAGTCTTATTTCTCTGACCTGTTCCAGACCTCACGCCAGCCTGCGTGAGCTTAATCGCGTGCATTGCGGCTTCCTCCAAACTCCGTGAATTGGCTCCTGCCAATTCACAACAAAATCATTAGATGAACGTCGGCCGAAGAACCCGAGACAGAAGCCAATAGGCAGTTTGTCAACAAGTGGCCACGAAAGCCTTAAAAATTTCGTGATACTTCTAGTATTAAACGTACCGATGGGTTGTGGGATAGCGTATTAAATGAAGTAATAGTGATCAAAATATCGGACAACACCTTCGATAAAGACGGTGGACTGCAGCTGAGTTCGGCCTGGGCTCCTGTCACTGGGCGGTTGAAGCGGTCGCGTCGCCAAAACGTCGCGGCACACGGTGGGGGACTGGGCAGCAGTGACGTCAGTGGCGGCGGCGAGGCTACGTAAGCACGGTAGCGGCACTCACGCTTCACGGCGGCAGAGGAGATCTCTGCCGAAAGCTCGTGGGCACTTAACCAATCGACGCGTCGTGAAAACCTAGAGTATTTTATTGTTAATATCGCCACGAGAGAATGCATTCGTACATCCAGACCGTATTCATTTAGTGTTTGAGAATGATAACAACAAGCGACTTCCAACAAACTTTACTCACTATTCCAAAAATTTAAGAAATTTTTTCTCGCTGATACCCTCAGCAAATTGAGAACAGGAAAATACACTCCTGGAAATGGAAAAAAGAACACATTGACACCGGTGCGTCAGACCCACCATACATACTCCGGACACTGCGAGAGGGCTGTACAAGCAATGATCACACGCACGGCACAGCGGACACACCAGGAACCGCGGTGTTGGCCGTCGAATGGCGCTAGCTGCGTCAGTGTCAGCCAGTTTGCCGTGGCATACGGAGCTCCATCGCAGTCTTTAACACTGTTAGCATGCCGCGACAGCGTGGACGTGAACCGTATGTGCAGTTGACGGACTTTGAGCGAGGGCGTATAGTGGGCATGCGGGAGGCCGGGTGGACGTACCGCCGAATTGCTCAACACGTGGGGCGTGAGGTCTCCACAGTACATCGATGTTGTCGCCAGTGGTCGGCGGAAGGTGCACGTGCCCGTCGACCTGGGACCGGACCGCAGCGACGCACGGATGCACGCCAAGACCGTAGGACCCTACGCAGTGCCGTAGGGGACCGCACCGCCACTTCCCAGCAAATTAGGGACACTGTTGCTCCTGGGGTATCGGCGAGGACCATTCGCAACCATCTCCATGAAGCTGGGCTACGGTCCCGCACACCGTTAGGCCGTCTTCCGCTCACGCCCCAACATCGTGCAGCCCGCCTCCAGTGGTGTCGCGACAGGCGTGAATGGAGGGACGAATGGAGACGTGTCGTCTTCAGCGATGAGAGTCGCTTCTGCCTTAGTGCCAATGATGGTCGTATGCGTGTTTGGCGCCGTGCAGGTGAGCGCCACAATCAGGACTGCATACGACCGAGGCACACAGGGCCAACACTCGGCATCATGGTGTGGGGAGCGATCTCCTACACTGGCCGTGTACTGAATAGTGCACGGTACATCCAAACCGTCATCGAACCCATCGTTCTACCATTCCTAGACCGCCAAGGGAACTTGCTGTTCCAACAGGACAATACACGTCCGCATGTATCCCGTGCCACCCAACGTGCTCTAGAAGGTGTAAGTCAACTACCCTGGCCAGCAAGGTCTCCGGATCTGTCCCCCATTGAGCATGTTTTGGGACCGGATGAAGCGTCGTCTCACGCGGTCTGCACGTCCAGCACGAACGCTGGTCCAACTGAGGCGCCAGGTGGAAATGGCATGGCAAGCCGTTCCACAGGACTACATCCAGCATCTCTACGATCGTCTCCATGGGAGAATAGCAGCCTGCATTGCTGCGAAAGGTGGATATACACGGTACTAGTGCCGACATTGTGCATGCTCTGTTGCCTGTGTCTATGTGCCTGTGGTTCTGTCAGTGTGATCATGTGATGTATCTGACCCCAGGAATGTGTCAATAAAGTTTCCCCTTCCTGGGACAATGAATTCACGGTGTTCTTATTTCAATTTCCAGGAGTGTAGATTGTCGCTTACTGCATTTTTGCTGTTCGTGCAAACGTCAGCATCAGGCACGACGTTTTGATTTATTACTTCTTTAGTGCCGACTCTATTCGTAACACAGTTTGCAGATAGTATCCACATCAATCAAAGCAACATTGTACGACACGCAGCTCATGTTATGAACATTGATATGCCTGAAAAACTGGCTTTTGCTTAAACTGGAGCGTGAATTCCCTGGAATGTATTAATGTAGTATTTCATAATGACTAGTATTTCATAATGAGAGCACTCAACAACTTCCACCAAGCTTCAAGCATAATTTCAAATTTTCCTAAACTTTTTCTCGCTTCCTTGCTTAAAGCGATATATTTAACACATTAACTGATTACTGAAGCAATTGGACTTTTGAAGCTACTTTATAGATGGTAGTTACTGACATACTCAAATTTTTAACTATTCATGACATAAGGGGCATAAAGCAGACCGTTCTGAGTAACTATTACAACCTACATCCTTCTGAATCTACTTAGTGTATTCATCTCTTGCTGTCCCTCTACGATTTTACCCTCCACGCTGCCCTCCAGTACTAAATTGGTGATCCCTTGATGCCTCAGAACCTGTCCTACCAACTGATGCCTTCTTCTAGTCAAGTTGTGCCTCAAATTCCTCTTCTCCCCAATTCTATTCAGTATCTCCTAATTAGTCACGTGATCTACTCATCTAATCCTCAGCATTCTTCTATAGCACTACATTTCAAAAGCTTCCTATTCTTTTGTTGTCGAAACTAGTTGTCGTTCATGTTTCACTTGCATACTTGGCTACATTCCGTGCAAATACGTTCGGAAAAAAATTGCTTACACTTAAATCTATACTCGATGTTAACAAATTTCTCTTCTTCAGAAATGCTTCCCTTGATATAGCCAATATACATTTGATATCCTCTCTGCTTCGACCATTATCAATTATTTTGCTTCCTGAAAAGCAAAACTCATCTACTACTTTAAGTGTCACATTTCCTAATCTAATTCCCTCAGCATCATCTGATTTAATTCGACTACATTTCATTATCTTCGTTTTGCTTTTGTTTATGTTCGTCTTATATCCACCTTTCAAGACACTGTCCACACCTTCAACTACTCTTCCAGGTCCTTTGCTGTCTCTGACAGAATTACGAGGTCGTCGGCGAACCTCAAAGATTTTATTTCTTCTCCATGGATTTTAATTCTTACTCCGAATTTTTCTTTTGTTTCAATTACTGCTTGCTCAGTATACAGACTGAACAACATTGGGGATAGGCTACAGCTCTGTCTCACTCCCTTCTCAACTACAGCTTCCCTTTCGCGCCCCTCGATTCTTATAACTGACATCTGGTTTCTGTATAAATTTGTAAATAGCCTTTCGCTCCCTATATTTTAAGCCTGCCACGTTCAGAATTTCAGAGTATTCCAGTCAACATTATCAAAAGCTTTCTCTAAGTCTACAAATGCTAGAAACATAGGTTTGCCTTTTCTTAATCTTTTTTCTAATATAAGTCGTAGGGTCAGTATTGCCTTAAATGTTCCAATATTTCTACGGAATCCAAACTGATCTTCCCCGAGGTCGGCTTCTACCAGTTTTCCCATTCATCTCTAAAGAATTCCTGTTAGTATTTTGCAACCGTGACTTATTCAACTCATAGTTCGGTAATTTACACACCTGTCAGCACCTGCGTTCTTTGGGATTGGAATTATTATATTCTTCTTGACGTCTGAGGGTATTTCGTCTGTCTCATAGATCTTTCTCATCAGATGGAAGAGTTTTGCCATGGCTAGCTCTCCCAAGCCTATCACTAGTCCTAAAGGAATGTTGTCTACTAGCCGGCCTGAATGGCCGTGCGATTCTAGGCGCTACAGTCTGGAACCGCGCGACCGCTACGGTCGCAGGTTTGAATCCTGCCTCGGGCATGGATGTGTGTGATGTCCTTATGTTAATTAGGCTTAAGTAGTTCTAAGTTCTAGGGGACTGATGACCTCAGCAGTCAAGTCCCATAGTGCTCAGAGCCATTTGAACCATTTGTTGTCTACTCTCAGGACCTTGTGTCCTTTTAGGTCTTTCAGTGCTCTGTCATATTCTTCACACAGTATCATATCTCCCATTTTATCTTCGTCTACATCATCTTTAATTTCCATAATTCTGCCCTCAAGGACATCACCCTTGTATAGACCCTCTATACACTCCTTCCACCTTTCTGCTTGCCTTTCTTCGCTTAGGACTTGCTTTCCATCTGAGCTTTTCATAGTCATACAGGTGGTTCTCTTTCCTCCCAAAGTCTCTTTAATTTTCCTGTAGGCAGTATCTATCTTAGCCGTAGTGATATATGCTTCTACATCCTCACATTTTTACTTTAACCATGCCTGCTTTGCCTATGCGTCATATCCAATCCGATAAAAAATTAAATGTAATGTATTTGCTTGTTGGAAAGCCAACGCGTTAAAATGATTCATTTGTCCAGTATGTTATGTTTGATACGTATACTGAAAATGAATTTTATATAGGTAAACAAATACATAAATATTTGAAGAGAAATGTACAGCAGTTGGCAGAGAGCACACACGACGCAGCATCCTTTCTACACACAACAAACACATTGACTGTCGGTGCAGATTTGTCGCAGAATATGATGACACGACACGTTAGTGAATGAAAATAGGAAAAGTAAATTAGTTTTTTACCTTATCGTTTCCAAACTTCGATATTACCTTAATGAAAAACTTGTGGAGCCTAGGAGCCAAAGAACATGTGATTTCTCAACTATACACACACCCAGCAGTTTAGAAATACTGTATTTCACTTACTTATTGCTCCTAAGGCAATATTTCTAACGCTATTGGCGGACCGTGGGGCACACTTGCGGGAATTTAGTTCATAATTTTCAAGAAAATGTTGTTTATTTTATTTATTTATCTTTTCAGGCGTTGAGGTTTCTGCATTTACGAGTTGCGCGTGCCCTGGTCAGGTTACCCCTGCCTGCCGGGGTCAACGACCCTGCCCCCACCCCCATCCCCTCCCCCGCTGGCAGGCAGTACTCCAGAAACTGGGCCGAGCTGTACATAAGCTGCCCAGACATTACGGCCGCGCGTCGTAATTACAGCGGCGCACAACAAGTCGTGCACAATGAATTTTTAGAGCCAGATGCGGAGATAATGCTCCGCGCAGCGCAGGTTCCGCGCCGCCCCGTTTCGCAAACAGCTGGAACCACGCGGGATCCGCGACGGCGGGAACGCGCCGCCTTTCACCGGCTTCAGACCGCGAGCCGAGAGAAATTACCGATAAGGTGATGGCAACAGCCTCCGATTGTAGGTATTATGAAGAACATGGAGACCATAAAGAGGTCGACGCCGGAGGTTGTCGCACGTTCAGCGGTACTGGTCCTTATTGGGCAAGAGACGTTCCATTGTGACACGTTGCACACGCACGGAGAGCTTTGCCAGCTACACCAAAGAAGGATGAATCTGATGACGGCGCTATCGACAGCTCTGCGCGGAAGGCGGACAGCGCTCCAAAGAGAATGCACTGCTGCTGTTGTGGCGGGCAACGCAGGCACCTTTGGTAAAGCCTTGATGAGGAGCAGCAGACGGTTTTTGGCCATACGCGGTGAATCATGACCGCAGAAAACAATTCCGCACGCTGAGGATGACATACACTGTCTGATGAAAAGTATGTGGACACCTGCAATGGAGCCGGCTGGGGTGGCCGAGCGGTTCTAGGCGCTACAGTCTGGAACCGCGCGACCGCTACGGTCGCAGGTTCGAATCCTGCCTCGGGCATGGATGTGTGTGATGTCCTTAGGTTAGTTAGGTTTAAGTAGCTCTAAGTTCTAGGGGACTGATGACCTTAGAAGATAAGTCCCATAGTGCTCAGAGCCATTTGAACCACCTGCAATGGACATTAATGTGGAGTGTGTCTACCCTTAAACCCTTTTCCAGACAGGTTAAAATATGTCATTGTCAGGCCTCTCTGCAAAAAGGGGGAAACCACAGATGTCAATAATTACCGGCCAGTATCCTTGCTTACAGCATTTTCAAAAATCTTTGAGAAAGTAATGTACTCAAGAATGGTTAGCCATCTCAGAAGTAATGGGATACTTAGTAAATCACAGTTCGGATTTCAGAAATTCTGTTCCACTGACACAGCAATATACAATTTCACTGTCCACGTAATAGAGTCTTTAAATAGTAAAATGTCACCAGCAGGAATATTCTGTGACTTATCCAAAGCATTTGATTGTGTGAACCATGACGTTGTGTTCGAGAAATTACAATTCTATGGTATAAATGGAACAACATAAGAGTGGTTTAGTGGTTTAAGTCATATCTACAGAACGGGAAGCAAAAAGTCTCTTTATAAGCTTCAAGTGATTCAGAGGAGTTTGCCACTTCATCTAGGTGGGGTGAAATTACATTAGGTGTTCCACAAGGGTCGAACATGTGTCCCTCCTGTTCTTGAAAAATGTGAATGACCTCCTTTCTTATGTGAAACAAGATCCTGAACTGACACTGTTTGCTGATGATAATTATTAATCCAGTAAAAGGAAGTCCGATAGAAAATGATACAAATAAGGTCTCTGTAAAAGTTATTAATTGATTTTCTGCGAATGGGCTTGCTCTGAAATTTGAAAAAAGACAACACATCCAACTTTCTGGTGCAAAAAGTATAATTCCTTCAATAAACATAACACATCAAAAGAAGTCAGTAGCCAGGGCAGAGCATACTAAGTTTTTGGGTGTACATATAGATGAGAATCTTAGTTGGAAAATTCATATTTTGGATCTCCTAAAGCGAATAGGTTTAGCAACTTTTGCAATCAGAATAATTGCCAATTTTGAGGATGTAGAAATTAGTAAGCTAACATACTTTGCATACTTCCACTCTCTGATGTCATTCGGAGTAATATTCTGGGATAACTCGACACTTAGGCAAAAGGTATTCACTCCTCAAAAGAAAGTAGTTAGAATAATTTGTGCGGTTCATAGTCGCACATCTTGTAGGCATCTGTTTAAAAGATTAGGATATCTTACAAGTGCTTCACAGTACATTTACTCAGTAATGAAATTTTTTTCTCAACAACATGGACCAGTTTATAATCAACAGCGACATTCATGATTACAATATCAGAAAAAAGAAAGACCTACACTATCCTTTACTTAAACTATCTTTGGCACAGAAAGGGGTAAAATATGTTTCTGTAAAGCTTTTTGATAAATTAACAGGTGAAATAAAATGTGTGACAGACAGCAATAATAGTTTCAAAAACTAATTGAAATCATACCTCCTTGACAACTCCTTCTATACCATAGATGAATTCTTGAATATGAGTAAATAAATCTGGAGATATAATATATGAATTTTGTCCCATTTAAGGGAATGGGATAGATAATATTTAGGTATAAAACTATAATGTAAACAAAAAAAACAAGAAAAACTTGTTTCATTTGCGCATTTCTTGTGCATTTGACACGTTCACCATCATAACGGTTTTCCGTGCTATTGATCAATGGAACACATAACTAACTAACTAACTAACTAATTAACTAACTTGAACTCTGTCGAAGACACTTTCAATGAGGTCTCTGCATGCCTGTGGAGGAATGTCAGTCAATTCATCTTCAATAACCCGAACCAGAGACGATAGTGATGTTGGATGCTGAACGCTGGAGGGAAGTCGACGGCTTCTATCTTATTCGGCCAGTCGGAAAAGATATATTTTGTGCTCTTGGGTTCGGGTGAAAATTTTGTTAGTGAGTGAAGAAGACTACATGCTTAGTTCTTGTGACGACGCAGCCCGAAGCACTACCTAGCAGAGCAGAAAATGTGTGAATTCAGATGGTAGTACTGAACAGATATAAAAGCGAGGACTAATGTAAGCTTTCTATCTGGGCAACACCAGCTTAATATATGCATAGCTAAAAATATTTCCAAAAACTTTTGTGGTAACCCACGTTTACTATGGGGTGAAGGTACAATTGGTTTCGCGACGATGACTCGCATCTTCAGGTTAAGTTTACCAGCATTACATTAAGTCATTAAACGAATATGATCTCCCAACTTTCTATAGGGCGCTTATCCTGGCACCATCAAATGCAATCTATGTTAAAAGTAACTCATATTACTGATTCAGAAACGGTGAATAAACATCAAACACACAATAGGTGCCAGTAAGACAACCCTGTTACTATTGCAATATAGACTGCCCATAATCAGAAACCCCACTCTCAGAATGGGAAAGGCGTCGTGTGAGTAGGTATTTGGGATTGTGAAATGTGTGTGAAATCCTATGGGGCTTAGCTGCTAAGCTTACACACTACTTAACCTAAATTATCGTAAGGACAAACACACACCCATGCCCGAGGGAGGACTCGAACCTCCGCCGGGACCAGCCGCACTGTCCACGACTGCAGCGCGTAAGACAGCTTGGCTAATCCCGCGCGGCTTGGGATGGTACGAAAAAATAAATTAGTTCAGGTTATCTCAGTAATGTCACTTAGAAAGTCTGCAAATTCGTGCACACTCTGTTTAGAGTCTGAATTGTGAGACATAATTTGCCTTTCCAAAAGTGAGGCTGGACCTCGGTGCCACCATTATTGCCATTGTTGGATTCGCAGCAAGTGTGTTTGCCCGTTTCTTGCTCTACCAGCGTGTTAGGTGTACTGGTGGGAACAAGAGCATTTAGTACAACACAGTTGCGATACAACTGTGAGGCACAGAACTGGACGCTGCTGGTTGCAAAGACTAAACGTTGAGAACTGAAGGCTGCTCTCGGGGAATCAAATCGGAAATAAAGTTCGGTTAAATCTCCTAGAGCTACGTGATAAAGGGACTGGGACGAGAAGTATACTCTTCCCAGACATTTGCGAAAGAAAGACACGCAAGCAGGCGCATGTTCCTCCTAGAGACCGTAACAATCGAACTCGCAAGCACAGTGGCAGTCGAAATCCCAGGCCTGCATGGATCACAAGCCAGCAAAAAAACCAGCCTGCAAATGAACCTTACACATAAATTCATGTTGAATCGTGTAAAAGCAAAGAAAAGTTTAGATATCTGGCACTAAACTTCGAAAGAAGGGCGCGATTTTGTGAGACACAAAACTACCCTTAGTCATAATGCCAGGAAGGTAATACACAGTCATCAGTATGGTCCAGTGCGAATAAGTGAAATGGCTCTAAGCACTATGGGACTTAACATCTGAGGTCATCAGTCCCCTAGAACATAGAACTACTTAAACCTAACTAACCTAAGGACATCACGCGCATCCATGCCCGAGGCAGGAGTCGAACCTGCGACTATAGCAGCAGCGCTGTTCCAGACTGAAGCACCTAGAACCGCTCTGTCACAGCGGCCGGCGAGTAAGTGAAAATTATCTCGCCGCTTTTCAGTGAAACTGACAAAAATCAAACTACTGGCAGGCGTTACCCGCGTCCCCCTTCCGTACCCAGACACGCCACTATAATAGAACATAATGTGCAAATTACACTATCCCTTTGGTATGCACTGTGAGAAAAAAATAAAATAACAAAAATAAAAGGACGCACCGCAAAGGTATAACCCGAATGGGGCAGAAGTCGGTAAATGTGATGTAATAATTTGTTTGTCTGCACAAGTACAATCTCGATGATTTATTCAAAAGGAAGAACTTCACAAAGTGAGCAAGTCAGTATCGCAGTGGTCACCCTCTGCAAGCAGTTATTCGGTTTGTCCCTGATTGACGAGGTTCTTGAATGGCTTCCACAGGGATATCGTGCCAAATTCTGTTCAAGTGGCATTATTTGAATGTGTGTTACCGTCTTAGGTACTGGCGCTTTAGACCGTCAAAATCCCTACATGGTTGGAGGTGACTAATACTCTAAAAGTTCTGAGTTGGGCAGAGATCTGGCTGGGCAAATGCCGGCCGCCGTGGCCGAACAGTTCCAGGCGCTTCAGTCCGGAACCGCGCTGCTGCTACGGTCGCAGGTTCGAATTCTGCCTCGAGCATGGATGTGTGTGATGTCCTTACGTTAGTTAGGTTTAAGTTCTAAGTTCTAGGGGACTGATGACCTCAGATGTTAAGTCCCATAGTGCTCAGAGCCATTTGAACCATTTTTGCTGGGCGAAGTAGCATTCGGCAAGCTCGAAGGCAAGTAGTATAAAGTCTCGAAGTGTGCGGACGGGGATTATCTTCCTGGAGTTTAAGCCCTGGATGACTTGCCACGAAGGGCAATAAAACAGGGCGTAGGATATCTCCGACGTACCGCTGTGCTGTAAGGGTGCTGCAAATGGCACCCAAAGGCGTCCTACCACGAACAGAAATGGCACGCCAGACTATCAATCCTGGTTGTCTAGCCGTGTGGTGGATGAGACTCGGGATGGTTTCCTACCACTGTGTGGAGCGTGACCAGACAGGTCTTCGGCGCGGAGTCTCATTAATTAGAGTAGAATTGTCTTCAGTGAGGAGTCCCGCTTTGAACTAAGATCAGATGGCCAGCGAAGACGTGTCTGGAGGCGCCCCAGAAAGCGGTGGATACCAACCTAAATGTCATCCACCAAACGGCCGCCCGCATCTCGTGGTCGTGCGGTAGCGTTCTCGCTTCCCACGCCCGGGTTCCCGGGTTCGATTCCCGGCGGGGTCAGGGATTTTCTCTGCCTCGTGATGGCTGGGTGTTGTGTGCTGTCCTTAGGTTAGTTCGGTTTAAGTTGTTCTAAGTTCTAGGGGACTTATGACCACAGCAGTTGAGTCCCATAGTGCTCAGAGCCATTTGAACCATTTTTGAACCAAACGGCCCGACAAACGAGGGTGGTGGTCTGGGGTACCATTTCTTTCGCAGCAGGACCCCTTGCTCATTATCCGTGGAACCCTTACAGCACAGCGGTTCGTCGACGATATTCTACGCCCCGCTGTATTGCCCTTCACGGAAAGCCATCCTGGGATTATACAGGGTGTTTCAAAAATGACCGGTATATTTGAAACGGCAATAAAAACTAAACGAGCAGCGATAGAAATACACCGTTTGTTGCAATATGCTTGGGACAACAGTACATTTTCATGCAGACAAACTTTCGAAATTACAGTAGTTACAATTTTCAACAACAGATGGCGCTGCGGTTTGGGAAACCACGCGTAGCAATAATATGGCGTAGTCTCTGAATGAAATTACCCGAAACCTTTGACAACGTGTCTGGCGGAATGGCTTCACATGCAGATGAGATGTACTGCTTCAGCTGTTCAATTGTTTCTGGATTCTGGCGGTACACCTGGTCTTTCAAGTGTCCCCACAGAAAGAAGTCACAGGGGTTCATGTCTGGCGAATAGGGAGGCCAATCCACGCCGCCTCCTGTATGTTTCGGATAGCCCAAAGCAATCACACGATCATCGAAATATTCATTCAGGAAATTAAAGACGTCGGCCGTGCGATGTGGCCGGGCACCATCTTGCATAAACCACGAGGTGTTCGCAGTGTCGTCTAAGGCAGTTTGTACCGCCACAAATTCACGAAGAATGGCCAGATAGCGTGATGCAGTAATCGTTTCGGATCTGAAAAATGGGCCAATGATTCCTTTGGAAGAAATGGCGGCCCAGACCAGTACTTTTTGAGGATGCAGGGACGATGGGACTGCAACATGGGGCTTTTCGGTTCCCCATATGCGCCAGTTCTGTTTATTGACGAAGCCGTCCAGGTAAAAATAAGCTTCGTCAGTAAACCAAATGCTGCCCACATGCATATCGCCGTCATCAACCCTGTGCACTATATCGTTAGCGAATGTCTCTCGTGCAGCAATGGTAGCGGCGCTGAGGGGTTGCCGCGTTTGAATTTTGTATGGATAGAGGTGTAAACTCTGGCGCATGAGACGATACGTGGACGTTGGCGTCATTTGGACCGAATCTGCAACACGGCGAACGGAAACCCGAGGCCGCTGTTGGATGACCTGCTGCACTAGCTGCGCGTTGCCCTCTGTGGTTGCCGTATGCAGTCGCCCTACCTTTCCAGCACGTTCATGCGTCACGTTCCCAGTCCGTTGAAATTTTTCAAACAGATCCTTTATTGTATCGCTTTTCGGTCCTTTGGTTACATTAAACCTCCGTTGAAAACTTCGTCTTGTTGCAACAACACTGTGTTGTAGGCGGTTGAATTCCAACACCAGAAAAATCCTCTGTTCTAAGGAATAAACCATGTTGTCTACAGCACACTTGCGCGTTGTGAACAGCACACACTTACAGCAGAAAGACGACGTACAGAATGGCGCACCCACAGACTGCGTTGTCTTCTATATCTTTCACATCACTTGCAGCGCCATCTGTTGTTGAAAATTGTAACTACTGTAATTTCGAAAGTTTGTCCGCCTGAAAATGTACTGTTGTCCCAAGCATATTGCAACAAACGGTGTATTTCTATCGCTGCTCGTTTAGTTTTTATTGCCGTTTCAAATATACCGGTCATTTTTGAAACACCCTGTATTTCAGCAAGATAATGCCGGTCCGCACGCGGCGAGAGTTTCTGCTGCTTGTCTTCTTGCTTTCCAAATCCTGCTTTGGCCGGCAGGATCACCAGATATCTGCTCAATTGAGGACGTTGAGGGTATCCAACCATCTCGGGATATGTGTAGGTTAGAGTCATAAATCACATGCTCCAAAATGATGAAAATTGAGATGCCGACATATTCTCATATAGCTTTATGCATAGAACATAATTCACGAAACAGTTATTCACATGTGGCACAAGATCCTTGAGAAAACCGGTGTTTAACTTCATGGTTAGTTTCAAAACTCTCATGATCCACGGGATCTTGTGAGTTTTGTCCCGTACCTCATCTTGACCAATCATCGATTAGCTCACTCGGCGCCATTTTCTTGTGCAGAAGTAAATATTGATGCCAGTGGAGTGTGTTTTCTGTTCTGTTCAGTTATGTTGGGGAATATAATTCAATAAAGTGGTTGGAAAAAAACTGATTTGAGACACAAGTCATGGACCGAGCGAGGTGGCGCAGTGGTTAGACACTGGACTCGCATTCGGGAGGACGACGGTTCAATCCCGCGTCCGGCCATCCTGATTTAGGTTTTCCGTGATTTCCCTAAATCACTCCAGGCAAATGCCGGGATGGTTCCTCTGAAAGGGCACGGCCGATTTCCTTCCCCATCCTTCCCTAATCCGATGAGACCGATGACCACGCTGTCTGGTCTGCTTCCCGAAACAACCAACACAAGTCATGGAAGAAAAAGTGTTGCATATCGAGTCGCAACACGATAGTTCCCGCGAAACCAACATCGTCCAAACAGCTCAGTACCAAAACCCACAAGATCCAAAATGGGGATTGTCAAAACTTACATGTTCCATAGCTCATTAACAAAACTCACAGGATCCATAATATAACCCTAAATTATAGTTATTTCTCAATAAGCAAACATGATCTGATATATGCATAATGATTTATAGCCATTGTTCTTGCACATACTGATGTCTAAATATGGGACATGCGCACGACGCATGTAAAACACGTTTTTAGTCATTTGTGAAAATTTATGCTTTTGGAGCATGTGAGTTATGCTTCTAACCCACCCATATGACGATCTGAAGCGCCATTTGGATAGAATCTGGCCCGAAAACCCTCATGAGGCCACCCAACAACTCTGTCAATCAATTAGAAACCGAGTAACTGCTTGAATAAAGGACAGAGGGTTACCAGTGCGAGATTGACTCGCTCAGTTTGTGATGCTCTTCCTTTTCAATAACTCATCCAATTTCCGTGAAACTGTAATAATTTGTTTTTCTGTACATGTACATCGCATCTACCGATTTCCGTACCATTCGGGTCATTCCTTCGTGGTGTATTGTGCGTGTTTTGGAAATTTGTGGTAAGTTCCTGTTGGACCAAACTGCTGAGGTCATCGGTCCCTAGGCTTACACACTAGTGACTCTAAGTTAAACTAACTTACGCTAAGGACAACACACACACACACCCATGCCTGAGGGAGGACTCGAAACTCCGACGGGGAAGCCCAGCGAACCGTGGTAAGGCGCCCTTGACCGCGCGGCTACCCCACGCGGCGTGTGTGTGTGTGTGTGTGTGTGTGTGTGTGTGTGTGTGTGTGTGCGTCCGCACTGCATGAGCTGGTGAGAATGAGTTAGCCGTGTGTCTCGCTTCCATTTCTCGAAGCGTCGGTCGCGCCTTTGCCCGTGCATGCCTCTATGGCGCGTCAACGGCGCCTAGGTAGTTGGGATGTGGGCTCCAAGCAGTTAAGCGGACAGAGGAAGAAACTGCGACGTGTGGTGTTGGTTGGGGAAGCCGTGCGCTTGGGAGTTCAGACTGGCCAGCGGAGTTGTATGTAAGGAACGCGACGCCGACTGAACCCCGCCCGCTCTTCGTGCCTGCCGAGCTATGTCTGGGGAAGTAAGTTTATGAGGGACAACCTAAAATGTGGATTTGCTGCCATCCTCTGCCAGATGCGAGCGGCCGGTCTACATCTACACCTACATCGATACTCTGCAAATCACATTTAAGTGCCTGGCAGTTCTTCATCGAACCATCTTCACAATTCTCTATTATTCCAATCACGTATAGCGCACGGAAAGAATGAACACCTATATCTTTCCGTTCGAGCTCTGATTTCCCTTATTTTATCCTGGTGATCATTCCGCCCTATGTAGGTCGATGTCAACAAAATATTTTCGCATTCGGAGGCTACAGTTGATGATGGGATTTTGTGACAAGATTCCGTCGCAACGAAAAACGCCCTTCTTTTAATGATGTACAGCCCAAATCCTGTATCATTTCTGTGACACTCTCTCCCATATTTCTCGATAATACAAAACGTGCAGCCCTTGTCTCAACTTTTCCGATGTACTCCGTCAGTCCTACCTGGTAAGCATCCCACACCGCGCAGCAGTATTCTAAAAGAGGACGCACAACCGTAGTGTAGGCAGTCTCCTTAGTAGATCTGTTGCATTTTCTAAGTGTCCTGCCAATAAAACACAGTCTTTGGTTAGCCTTCCCCACAACATTTCCTATGTGTTCTTTCCAATTTACTTGTTCGTAATTGCAATACCTAGGTATTTAGTTGAATTTACGACTTTTAGATTAGACTGATTTATCGTGTAATCGAAGTTTAACGAGTTCCTTTTAGCACTCATGTGGATGACCTCACAGTTTTCGTTATTTAGCAAGCACAATTCAGATATTTTTTCTAAATCGTTTTGCAGTTTGTTTGGATCTTCTGATGACTTTATTAGTCGATAAATGACAGCCTCATCTGCAAACAACCGAAGACGGCTGCTCAGATTGTCTCCCAAATCGTTTATGTAGATAAAGAACAGCAAAGGGCCTATAACACTACCTTGGGGATCTCCTGAATTCACTTCTGTTTTACTCGATGACTTTCCGTCAATTAGTACGAACTGTGACGTCTCTGAGGAAATCACAAATCCAGTCACATATCATAAGCACGCAATTTTACTAGGAGCCGCTTGTGTGGTACAGTGTCAAAAGCCTGCCGGAAATGTAGGAATACGGAATCGATCTGAAATCCTTGTCAATAGCACTCAGCACTTCATGTGAATAAACAGCTAGTTCACAGGAACAGTGTTTTCTAAATCCATGTTGACTGTGTGTCGATAGACCGTTTCTTTCTGGTAATTCATAATGTTCGAACACAATATATGTTCTAAGATCCGGCTGCATATCGACATTAACGATTAGGGCCTGTAATTTAGTGGATTACTCCTACTACCTTTCTTGAATATTGGTGTGACCTGTGCACCTTTCCAGTCTTTGTGTACGGATCTTTCGTCGAGCGAACGGTTGTATATGATTGTTAAGTATGGAGCTAATGCATCAGCATACTCTGAAAGGAATCTAATTGGTTTACAGTCTGGACCAGAAGACTTGCTTTTATTAAGTGATTCGAGTTGCTTCACTACTCCGAGGATATTTACTTCTACGTTACTCATGTTGGCAGCTGTTCTCGATTCGAATTCTGGAATATTTACTTCGTCTTCTTTTGTGAAGGTCCGTTTCACATTGTGGACTGTTGGTGCCTGCAGTCTGAACCTTGCCTCAGTGAATTAAAACTTTGACCTTTTATATGAATCTTGCGGTCGTTAAGTTGTATACATCTATTGTGTGTTGGGCCACAATGCTTTCTACGAGAATAGGTCAAGGGCTCTGTCTAGTGTACATTGTACTATTCCTGAGTGCATTCCTGGGCTAAATTATTACTATTATTCCTGTTTAATTGACATTGTGGTACAGGCCGTAATTACCGTCTTATTGTGGGTTGTTTTTTAAATATATTGAAATTTACGAGTCTTTCCTTGTTAACTGTATAAGCAATTTTAAGTAAGCATATTGACTAAGCTTTCTGGCCACTTGTTATATTGTGGGTTGATGACTGTCAGTAAACTACAACTTGAGCATGAACATGGTGTTATATTGGACTTCTAGAGGTCGCCTGTTTACCCTTACCTAACAACCATTAGTTACAGGCCGAATTAAAATTCGCCCAAGGGTAATTATAATTTTTGTGGTTGTTAGGCGGAATATTTAGGCCATTTTTTTAAGTCCTTCACTAGTGAGTGTAATGAAACGATCTCTTGAATTTTTTGGTATTAGTACTGAAGTCAATTTTACTGTGGCTAGTGGCAAATCTTAAAACGGTCTTCTGTAGGATTAGCCCCTATCAGTTGAGCCTGGCCATTTTACCATCACGCCCCTCTCTGGGCTTCCTTCTAACCATGTAAAGCTTTGAGCGTTAATCGGCCGGTAGCTCTGTGATTTAACTTCAGTTTTAGTTTTTTTATAGATTTTGGTAGCGCTCTGCCTGGTCTCGATGGCTGTTAACTTGCCCTGCCGAGCGGACCCGGCCGTTGTTTCCCGGGCTGTAGCGTCGGCGTCCTAGCTGACCGACTAAGCAACATGCTTAGACTTCTATTATTATTATTATTATTATGTCTTATTTAATGTTGTTAACTTTCATCATGCATATTTTTATTAAGCCACTTCATTCATTTTTTTAAAACATTTTCATTTCAAATATTCAAATGTGTGTGAAATCTTATGGGACTTAACTGCTAAGGTCATCAGTCCCTAAGCTTACACACTACTTCACCTAAATTATTCTAAGGACAAACACACAGACCCATGCCCGAGGGAGGACTCGAACCTCCGCCAGGACCAGCCGCACTGTCCATGACTGCAGCGCCAAGACCGCTCGGCTAATCCCGCGCAAAACTCTTCATTTGTTGATGCAGCTAGATACTGATTTAAACCAAAGTTTATAAGATTCCGATTTTAGTTTGCTTTTGTATTTGTTAAATTCAAAACTTAACAGCTGTAAGTATTTTGAATTTCAAGTAGAAGCTTCTACCATTTACGAGAAATAATCCAGACGATTGTTGTAAGATTTTTTTACTGGTCCCTCACTGACTCACTAGGTAGCAGTGGTTTAATACCTTGTCACATGTTGGTGCACGTTTTAGTAAACGAAGTATTGTATTCATTTGAACAGTGAAGCTGTTGTTGTTAACGCCTTGGGTCCGCCGTTCCAACCCACAGTCACGTGTGCTGAATACTAAAGCGGTTTGATGAAATCTTCTCGGGCTTCTGACGAAGAATGACACTCATTGAAACGTCGCGGATTTTCCACGCAGCTGCCCGGATGGAAGCCCGAGAAGATTTCATCAGCAGTGTACACCGGGAAAGTCTACATTGACATAGTAAGGCGGTTTGTTAGAGGAAAACAGTGCGTCTCACGAGGAAGGCCGGCTCACCACACCGCCAGCCGGAGGACGCGGTCACGCCTCGGAGCACAGAGGTGGAGGCCTGCCAGGGCTGTCGCTTTAAGCTGGACGCTCATCCTTAAAGGGCGCCGCCGGCATGCAGAACGCGGCCACTCCGGTCCACTCCAGCCCAGTCCAGTCCAGCGTGCCACCGCCCACGGCGAGGCTCGCCTGGAGTGTGTGTGAGGTGGCGCTGCGGGCGATAGGTTGCACCGGCCACTGATCGAGGTCCCAGTCACGTCATTCAGGTTTTCTTTTCCGAGCAGTCTTGAGGAAACTGTCAAGTTTTCTAAACTTTTTGGCGCAGTACGTTTCCGAAGGGCTGAGTGACGTTATAAATGGTTTCGCACCAGCAATTGCCACAGTGAATTACAGCATATCTTCTGTTTTCACATGTCCATCTACGTCTATACCCGGAATACTGACGTGAAGCTGATGAGATAAAACTGTTGTGCTCAACAAGGATTTTTTTTTTTTTTTTTTTTGTTGAGTCATCAGTCTCCTGACAGGTTTGATGCGGCCCGCCACGAATTCCTCTCCTGTGCCAACCTCTTCATCTCAGTGCTGCACTTGCAACCCACGTCCTCAACTATATGAACTATCTGCTGAATGTATTCCAATCTCTGTCTTCCCCAACTGTTCTTGCCCTCTACAGCTCCCTCTAGTACCATGGAAGTCATTCACTGATGTCTTTACAGGTGTCCCTTCTCCTTGTCAGTGTTTTCCACTTATATCTTTCCTCTCCGATTCTACGCAGAACCTCCTCAGAACCTTATAAGTCAACCTAATTTTCAACATTCTTCTGTAGCATGTAATGGTTCTTTATTTACGTGACCATTACGGCACTCCAAACCCAGTTTTCGACACCAGTAATATCGCACTACTTTTCTGCGAAGTAACAGATATATTTTAGTGGCAATATTCACATTTGGTTTTATTAATGTATAGGTACTCCGATGTATCGATATATTACACTGATATGGTTCTGGTGTATATTCATTTCTGTGAGACTGTCATAATCTTTGACTTACTTGTAACCGTTTCGGCGCGAATGCGCACAGAGCAGTCTTTGTTTCACTTTGCAAAAGTTTAGTTGTTATTTCGCTCTGTAAAAGAACAGTCAAGTCTTGTGTTTGGTTAAAGTGGAAATTAAATATATGAAAATTGATGCAAAACTGTTTTCTTGATGATGTGACAATTAAGAAGAAGTAAATGTGAATTTACAAGAAGTTTAATAAAAATGTGGATCGTGAGCACCAAGTCAAAATTATTTCTACCATATCATTGTTCTGATCTGGGATTGTTTGATCATTAAGAATTTCCTGAAAAACGCGTTTGTTAGGTCTTCAAATATTGCTAAAATATAGATCTGGACCTTCTAGCAGTCAAAGTGGAATCACCATAGAATCAACAAGCTAAGCCATAACAATTTCGATGAAATCTACGTGGGAATCCATTCAAGATAAGTGCCAAAATTAATGACTTTTTTTACAGTGACTTCATTATTTCCATTCTGACGATACCATCCACAGTAAATAACTTTGTTGTTGCCCGGTAAAGCGAACATATGCTGCGTGAGCAACATTATTAATCTGATTTCTAACCTACTTTGCAAGTGGTGGTATTGTTAGAAGCATCACATCTCAAATGCTTCGATTCTCTTCTGTTCCGGTTTTCCCACAGCTTATGTATCACTAACATACAATTCTGTGCTCCAGACGCACGTTCTCAGAATTTTTTTTCCTCAAATTAAGGCCTATGTTAGATACTAGTAGACTTCCCTTGGCCAGGAATGCCCTTTTTGCCAATGCCAGTCTGTTTCTGATGTCCTCCTTGCTCCGACCGTCACAGGTTCTTTTGCTGCCTAGGTAGCAGAATTCATTAACTTCATCTACTTCGTGACCACCAATCCTGACGTTAAGTTTCTCGCTGTTATCATTTCTTCTACTTCTGATTACTTTCGTCTTTCTTCGATTTACTCTCAGTCCATATTCTGCACTCATTAGACTGTCCATTCCATTCAGCAGATTACGTAATTCTTCTTCACTTAGGATAGCAATGTCATCAGCGAATCGTATCATTGGTACCCTTTCACCTTTAATCCGACTCCAGAACCTCCCTTTCATTTCCATAATGGCTTCTTCGATGTACAGATTGAACAGTAGGGGCGAAAGACTACGTCCCAGTCTTACACCCTTTTTAATCTGAGCATTTCGTTCGTCGTCCACTCATATTATTCCTTCTATACATATTGTATATTACGCGCCTCTCCCTATAGCTTATTCCTATTTTCTCAGAATTTCGAAAATTTCGCACCATTTTCCATTGTCGAACGCTTTTTCTAGGTTGACAAATCCTATGAATATGACTTGATTTTCCTGCTTCCATAATCAAACGCAATGTCAGGATTGCATCTCTGGTGCCTTTTCCTTTTCTTAAGCCAAGCTGACCGTCATCTAACACATCCTTAGTTTTATTTTCCATTCTTCTGTACATTATTCTTGTCAGCAACTTGATGCATGAGATGTTAAGCTGATTGTGCGATAATTCTTGGTCATGTCAGCCCTTGGAGTCTTCGTAATTGTGTGGATGATATTTTTCCGAAAGTCAGATGGTATATTGCCAGACTCATACACTCTACACACCAACGTGAATATTCGTTTTGTTGCCACTTCTAATGATTTGATAGAATGTTATTGATCCCTTCTGTCTGATTTGATCTTAAGCCCTCCAAAGCTCTCTTAAATCCTGATTCTAATACTCTATTAAATCGACTCCTGTTTCTTCCTCTATCACGTCAGACAAATCTTTCCCCTCATTGAGGCCTTCATTGTACTCTTTCCACGTATCCACTCTCTCCTCTGCATTTAAGAATGGATTTCTGGTTGCATTCTTAATGTTACCATCATTGCTTTTAATTTCACCGAAGGCTGTTCTCACTTTCCTGTATGCTGAGTCAGTCTTTCTGACAATCATTCCTTTTTCGATTTCTTCACATTTTTCATGCATCCATTTCGTCTCAGCTTCCCTGCACTTCCTGTTAATTTCTTTCCTTAGTGACTTGTATTTCTGTATTCCTGAATTTCCCTAAACATTTTTGTACTTCCTCCTTTCATCGATCAGCTGAAGTATTTCTTCTGTTACCCACGGTTTCTCTGAAGTTACATTCTTTGCACCTATTTTGCCTTTCCAAATTCTGTGATTGCCCTTTTTAGAGAAGTCCATTCGTCTTCAAGTGTACTATCTAGTGGACTAATGTTTGTTGCTGTATCTACAGCCTTAGAGAACTTCAAGCTTATCTCGTCATTCCTCATTACTTCCGTATAGCACTCCTTTGCCTATTGATTCTTCCTGACTAACTTCAGCCTACTCTTCATCACTACTACGTTGTGATCTGTGTCTATATCTTCTCCTGGACGCCTTGCAACCCAGAATATGATTTCGAAATCTCTGTCTGACCATGATGAAATCTAACTGAAATCTTCCCGTATCACCCCGTCTTTTCCAAGTATAACTCCCCTCTTGTGATTGTTTCACAGAGTATTCGCTATTACGAGCTGAAATTTATTGCAGTAGTCAATTCGTCTTTCTCCTCTCTCACTCCCTGTCCCAAGCCCATATTCTTCTGTAACCTCCTCTCCTGCACGTTACCCTACAACTGCATTCCAGTCCGCGATGACTATTAGATTTTCATCTCCCTTTGCTTATTGTATTACTCTTTAAATATCCTCATATACTTTCTGTATCTTTTGATCTTTAGCTTGCGACGTCGGCATGTATACCTGAACTATTGTTGTCGGTGTTGATTTCCTGTGGAGTCTGATAAGAATAACCATGTCACTGAAATGTCCATGGTAACACACTCTCTGCTCCACCTTTCTATTCATAACGAATCCTATGCCATTTTCTGTTGCTGTTGCTGTTACCCTATACTCATCTAATAAGAAATCCTAGTCTCTTTTTCCATTTCACTTCACCGACCCCCACATCTAGATTGAGCCTTTGCATTTTCATTTTCAGATTTTCTAGCTTCCCTACCACATTCAAACTTCTGACATTCCACGCCCCGACTCGTAGAACGTTATCCTTTTGCTTATTATTCAATTTTTTTCTCATATGGTCAACCCCCCCTCCCCTTGGCAGTCCCCTCTGAATGGGTGACTATTCGGAAATCTTTTGCCAATGGAGAGATCATAATGACACTTTTTCAGTTACAGGCCACATGGAAGTCCTACTGATAATAAATACACATGTTTATTTTTATTTATTCGGACAACTCTTTTGGAGTGTACGATAAATTAACTTCGGTTTTGCTTCTTTGTGTTTAATTTTTGTTGCTCCCAGGCTACCCTTACCTTTCGAGAGTATCGTTCCTTTTCTTCCTGGGTCCACTTTATTCCTTTTTACAGACCTCTTTCTTTTCTGAAATCCTGTCTTTTGTGTTCCTTCACTTAACAGTATTCTGCAATCTGTTATGTCCACTCTAATGCCTCTTATTTTCATATCTTTATCAGTTTTGCTGAACCATGTGGGTTTGGATTTAAGCTGTTTAGTAAGTTGAAGATCTTCTTGGTTAATTTATTATTATCTATTCAATATACATGTCCATAAAACTGTAGTCTTCTTTTCTCATTACATCAGTTAGATTTTCCATTTTCAAATACAGACCTCTGTTTGATCTTAACTTGTAATCAACATTACTATTACTTCTAGGTCCCAGTATTTCCCTCAGAATTCTTCTTCGAAGTTTTCCCATTTTTTCAAGACCTCCAGATCTCTAGTTTGAGTGTTTCTGTTGTATACAGTGTTTCTGGTTTTGGTTGTGTCTTAGTTTCCTGTTCCAGAATAGTTTTTTTGTTACATATATTTTTTGTAATTTGGAATGCCTTTCCATTTTCTGTGGCTATCTTTTCTTTTGTGTTACTTGTTATCAATTCTCTTAGTTATTTAAAACATTTCGTTTTAGCTAGGGTATTGTTATGAATTTTAAGATTTGGTGAGGCATCATTGATATTTGTCATGAAATATGTTTTTCATATAATATTTTTAGCCTGCTTATGTCTGTAGTTCTGTTATTTGTGCTTTGGCACTATCCAGTGAGTAAGTAGTTAATGCCATCTCATCTCCAAAAGCTAGACAATCTATGGTGATTTTCTTTGGATTTGTTCCTAGTTGAACATCCTTAGAATCGACAGATTTGTTCCAGTCTCTTGCTATCTTCTCTAACGCGCAGTTAAAACGTGGGTTATAAACCATCTCCCTGTCTATCTCCTGATTTAATTTCAAAAGGGTTTGACAGCCCCCCCCCCCCTAAATTTTACTTTTGATGTTGTGTTTTTTAAAGTTTATTTAATTGTTTCTATTATTTTACTGTCGAGTTTGAATTCCTTTGTAATGTTGAGTAATGCGTTTCCATCACTTAAGTCATATGCCTTTTTAAAACCTACAAAAGTCATCACGTATTTCAAGTTTCCAATTTCCCTCATTTGTATTAGAATATGTTCTTTAGGTTCTTTAGGTGCACAAGACCTTCGCTTCCTCAACTCCGCTTGATATTCTCCTTATTATGGGTCGCGTATACCTTCAGTCTGCTATGGACAGGATCCTATACGTCAGTGGCAAGAGGGAGATGACTCTGTAGTTGTTAGGATCAGTTTTCTTTCCTTTTTATGTAGTGTATATATTAATGCCCATGGCCATTCTGGTGATAAGCTGTTGGTTGATTTATGTTCGACATAGAATAATGTTGTCACTAGAGCGTTTCCATAGTTCAGCAACTATATTGTCTTCTCCTGATGCTTTGTTATTTTTAAGTTGTTTTATGATTTCTCCGATTAGATCTATTGTTGATGGCTTTGAGTCTTGTTGTAATTGGGTTACATAATCAGAATGAAATTCTTATTTTGGTGGATCACAGTGGTGTTGTTCTTTGAAGTAGTCGGCAGGTATTCTACAGTTCTCAGTGTTATGTATGCATTCTTCTGTGTTTTTGGATCTGTAAACTGTAAACTTTGTGATATGTACTTCTTCAAACTATTTTTGAATGTTATAAAGGTTCCTTGTGTTGTTCTGCTTAAAGTGTGACTCAGTTGATGTTTTATTGATGTCTGTCGCGTCTCAAACTCCTACAACTAACTCTACGAACTATATGTATTGTAGGAGGGCTTCTCGGAAAGTAAGGACCGATTGGTCGCGAAATGGAAACCACAGTGAAAATCAGATGAAGTTTGCGCAGATATGTTGGAAAGTGTCTCTAGTATGCCCGTCGATCGCATTACGTCACTTTTTTTTCAGTTCTGAGCGCACAGTAAGCACGTAAAAATGCCTAGAAAGTAGAGTTTTCCACCGCGTCTGAGGGTCTGGTGAGAGATTTCACCTGATTTCATGCAGCCCACACAATTAAACTGTTTTTTTTCCCATGACAATGGTTCAAATGGCTCTGAGCCATTGGGACTTAACTTCTGAGGTCATCAATCCATTAGACTTAGAACTACTTAAACCTAACTAACCTAAGGACGTGACATACATCCATGCCCGAGGCAGGATTCGAACCTGCGACCGAAGCGGTCGCACGGTTCAAGACTGTAGCGCCTAGAACCGCTCGGCCACCCCGGCCGGCTTCATGATAATTCTCGGCCTTACTCTGCAAGGGCAATGAAGATGCTACTGTAGAGTTTTCAGTAGGAAGTGTTTGACCACTCACAATACACCCCGTAATTGGCTCCCCGTGTGATACATCTCTGCTCACATGAACCACTGGCTATGAAGACATCATTTTGGCACAGACAACGAGCTGTAGACCAGAATATAGAATTCGCCGAAAGCACAGGCGCTGCTTTCTATAACGAGGGTGTTGTAAACTTGGCGCCGGCCGGAGTGGCCGAGCGGTTCTAGGCGCTACGGTCTGGAACCGCGCGATCGCTACTGTCGCAGGTTCGAATCCTGCCTCGGGCATGGATGTGTGTGATGTTCTTAGTTTAGTTAGGTTTAAGCAGTTCTGAGTTCTAGGGGACTGATGACCTCAGAAGTTAAGTCCCATAGTGCTCAGAGCCATTTGAACCATTTTTTGTAAACTTGGCACAACGCTACGACAAATGTCTAAATCGGAGAGGTGACTATGTACAGAAGTAGCTGGAAGATACAGCTAACCACTGCAAACAAAACGTTTTTGATTTGACGGTGGTTCCCATTCCGCGACCGATCAGTCCTTACTTTCCGAATAGTCCTCGCATTAACTATTCGAATCACAGGTTTCTACTGCTTGTCTTTTTCATTATGGGCAGGGGTCTACAAAGATTTCGGGATTTTGACGATCTAACGCACCAGTACCGTATGTGGTAGCAATCACACAAACGGAAAAAAAATCCCAATAACGTGACGCACACTCGGTACACATCTTCACCAGGGATAGTCATGACGACGTCCGTCCAAGGCAGAGCATTCCTCTTCCCTTCGATGTGATTAATCAAGCACTCTCTTTTAAGTCGAACCGGATGTCGTGTGTATGTTGACATGCGTTTAAGGCGAGATCTCGCAGAACATGTACAGTGCTGACCGGAGTGCCTTAACCCTCAAATGTCCACACAGTCAGGTCTGGGGAACGAGCATACACCCCAGTGAACCTGCGAAAATATGCTGGTGCACCCTCCTCATGAACTCCAGCTGTGGCCTTTACTGACGTGGCACTTTTTCTAGTAATGTGGTCAATACCTTCCTATAAAGGTCCTCATATTAAGCCCCATTCAATTTGTGTGTTAGTGTTTAAAGCCCTATTAATCAGCCCCCAAAAAAGTCTTCCTTGATGGAAAACCGATGCTGCTGCCTTATTTCTGCAGTTGACTGAGTATGATAATTCACAGCATTATCTCTTGCGAACCCCACAACGTCAATAAATATGACAGGTGCAACTAGTAGATCTACAACACAGTTTTGCAAGAACCGTTAACATAATTCTGCTGCTGTTAATGTCACACTAGGTGTAGCCCGCACTTCTCAACCATAAGACCACCAGCTGATCGACACCTTTGAAACGTCCCCTTTGAACAATTGTACATGACTGTGCTTAATCTGACACACAATATTTTTAGCGCAACGCAATCTGACTTTCAAAAATCCCTACAAAAGAATGGCCCTGACTAACATTAACCTATAACTTTCACAAATCACTTACCTCACAAAAATCTTCGTTACTCGAACTACTGCAATACAGCGAGCGCCACTACTGCCAGCTAAATAAAAGATTCAAACTACGGAAGACACTAACTACTGATAGGCATAGTTAGAAAATGAAAGATTTTGATAAAGAACAAACAATGTATTTACCTTAATAGTGTTCAAAAGTCATAATATATATAGCAGTTCATGACATCAAGTCTTACAAATTTACTTTCTCTGATGGACACACGTCCAGATCATCCGCTCTCAAAACTCCGCCATTTCTCTCCCCACATCCACCACTGCTGGCGGCTCACCTCCAACTGCGCAACGCTACGCGCTGTTAACATCCAGCTGCTCAACACTACAATGGCAGACAACAATGCAAACTAGCCACAGACTGCACACAGCACAGCCAGTGATTTTCATACAGAGCGGTACGTAACGTTGCCAATAAGAAAACATAAACAGCCTACTTACACCTTCTACGGTTTATCTTATCGCGTGCTAGACAACACGCTAGAGTAGGCGTCCTAACAGCTTGTCAAATGGTGCTGTGCAACCTGGACAGTTTTACTGCAAAGAGGGCAGGGGCTCACAGGTTAATTCCATTTATTAAATATTACCAGAAAATCGTGCCTGCCATATCCCTTGTGTAGTAGCTGGATTCGACTGCTAATAAGCGGTGGAGAGGAGAAAACGTGCTGCGCCCTTCGGACGTAGAAACGGAACAGTAACAGCGTGTACCTAAGACACCGCGAAGTATATGGCAGTAATTTGTTGTAAAATAACACACTTTAAAATGATTGAAAATAATATCTGACAAAAATGACTGAAAAAAAATATCTGACGCAAGCGGAAGCACGCAACGGAGTGGACGTTACATTTTACTCAGAATAATGTGGATCTAGGGTAATGCGGTACAGAAACACATAAAAGCGCTGCAGCGACTGCGCTCATATCTGCAACGAAACGTGTTTCAGCCTCTCCTAGGAACAAGCGTTTGGTCCTCAGAAGGTATGTATTTTCGGACGCATGTTGACTGGATTAGTTTTTTTGGTTTGGGTGAGCTCTATCTCCTCTTAGAAGATTCGACGCTTTTTGAACATCCTGTGTACTGCACCAGCTACTGCACATTGCATAGTGGAGAGTACTTCATTCAGACATTAGCGATATTCTGTCCTATTCAATTTGCGTGATGATATCGGGGAAAACAACCACACACTTCCCACGCAATACACACGATAATGGCAGGAGAATAACTGCATAGTCCTCCATGAGTACGCTTTTCTAAATTTATCCAACGGGGTTCCGTGAGAACACCACCTGTTCTCCAAAGACATCCATTTTAATTCTCCAAGCATCTCTGTTACTCTTAGGTACGTGCTACCCTGACCTGATACGATCCTATCAGTACATGCTCGAATTAGTTCTATGCATGCTGTCATGTCTGCCTGATAAGGAGTCCAAACGCTGGAACGGTACCCTAGAATTAGTCACGATTCTCCTTAAAGATGCGCACCAGTGTTTCAAAGTTTTCCCAAAAAGCAATAAGACTGACGATCAGTTGATGCTGTGTTGTTCTGCTTGGGTAGACCGATGTGTTCATCCCTTCCAGGTGCTCAGTCCGAGTTTCAGCTACGTGCAATCATAATGTGATGTCTGAGAACGCCATCAAATGGCTCTGAGCACTATGGGACTTAACTTCTGAGGTCATCAGTCTCCTAGAACTTAGAACTAATTAAACCTACCTAACTAAGGACATCACACACATCCAAGCCCGAGGCAGGATTCGAACCTGCGACCGTAGCGGTCGCCCGGTTCCAGGCTGTAGCGCCTAGAACCGCACGGCCACTCCGGCCGGCGAGAACGCCATCAGTGAAGTCGTATTTTTGTCGTGTGTTATCAGAATGAAACAGCGGAATTTAGTGCAACGTTATGCCACCAAATTTTGTGTTAAACTTGGCGTCCTTTGAAAAGTTAAAACAGGCCTGTGGGAATATTCCTTAATGACAGCACAAGTTTTTCGCTGGCAGAAATCATTTTTTGATGTCGGAGAGTATGTTTAAAATAAATCTCGCTCATGAAGAGCTTCAACTTAAAAAAAAAAAAAAAAACAACGAAAATGACGAATGTGTGCGTACTCTAGTGAGATCAGACTGATATTTAGTAATATGGATGACAAGTGACCTGTTAAACACTTTCACCGTTCACCAACTTTCGACCAAAATTTTGCACATGCGAAAGGTTCATGCCAAAATGGTGCCGAAAAACCTCGCAACTGAGAATAAGAACAGTCGAAGAAACGTGTGCGTTGATCTTAAGAGGACTGCCAATGACCTCGAATGGACCAGTCGTATGATCACGGATGATGATCCTGCATCATTGAGTACGATTCTGATTGGGACAAAGCGGCAAAGTAAGGAGTGGCACACTGGGACAACTCCTCGACCGAAGAAAGCGTGAATGAGCAAGTCAAGGATCAAAAATATTCTGATTTGCTTTTTTCACAATTAGAGTATCGTGCATAAAGAATTTGTTCCTCCAGGACAAACTGTCAACCAAGTGTTTTACAAACATATCCTTGAAAGGCTTAGGAAAATGGTGAACTGAGTCAGATCGGACATTGCAGACGGGTGGGTGCTGCATCATGACTACGCCCCGTATCAAATGGCTCTGAGCATTTAACTTCTGTGGTCATCAGTCGCCCCGTATCACACGGCCACTTCCATCACGGAATTTTTGATCTCAAAAGGCATTCCTGCTGTTCCAAACCCTCCCCTGATATGACTCGTGAGTTTTTTCTTTTCCGAAATTGAAAAAGTCTTAAAAGGACGTCGTTTTAGGACTCTGGAGGACATTCAAAAAACTGACTGATACGTTAAAGGCCCTACTGCTGCTATCAAGACGGTGAACAACGATTCCGTCGGTCTATTGCTGCCTAAGGGAACTACTTCGAAGGGAACAACACTCTCGTTTGAAAAAAATAAAAAAAACTTCATTAGTTAAAAAAATCATTCTCATTACTTTTCTCACATACCACATATGTCGTGTTCGCTGCTAATGTTGTAAAAAAATTGCTGTAAGGGAATCGTTAGATACATTTTTTAGTTGATCTATAAAATTTTATTTTTCTTTCAAGACATAGCTAAAACGTTCCTGTGACGTCCGACTGACGTACATTGCAGCTAATCATCAGCTGTCGAGCTTTTGTCTTGGAAAAATTTGATTCGTACAAAGATTCTCTTGCCTTGGATGAAATTCATTGTTCACAGTCGCTTTTATTAGATTCACTTTTTGCCCGAACAGTCCGGATTAATCGGGACCATTTCTAACAGAGATTTTCTTGAAGTATCAAATACTTACCAGCAAAGTTTGTACTGGACGTTCATGTGATACTGTATTAGGAACATACCTGCATTTCCTTCAGGTTTAGAGATTCAGGAGTATACTTTTTATACGCATTGTGATGTAATAAATAATGGCGAAATACAGATGTAGTTAAGGATTTTAAGTGAAATGACTTTCAGAAACCGAATACCTGCATAGTGTCTCTTATTACTTCCTCCTCTCATATTGTTTGGAGAGGGCGACGTGTTTTGATGTGTTGGTAAAAATCTAGCAGTCCCAAGCATCATCAGCTCCAGGAAAGTAGCGTATCTTGGACAAATCTTCCGAAGTGAGGAAACGTAGAAGGCAAACGTGGAGCCGATCGGGGAAGTCTTTCATGGTCGCAGAATCTCTCGCCGTTCAGACATCGTCACACTGATCAGAACAGCCGAGGACAGAGAACAATACTGCATTATGATCACCAACATTCTGTAAGGAGGCAGCACTCAGAGGAGAAGAAGAATGTCACCGAACCGTACGTAGGCAGCCGTGATTGATTTCGTGAAAAGTCATGACTCATTTTCTGCGAGCAGCTGTCATCAGCTGACCCTCGAAATTTATAATATTGGTATATACTGCACGGTTAAGGGTACAGTGGACAATTCACTTCCGTTATCTTCATCACCACGGACTCTATCTTCACGGAATGTTTGTTTTCTGAGATCTGCGAATTCTCAAGTGACTAGCCAAATAAGAGGGGTGTTCAGTTTTCTGTTCCTACTCTGTAGAATTATGGAAAAAAGACAGTTTATGCTCTTCTTTCGGGCATTGCCGACTGAAAAAACTGTTATCTTTTGTATTTATAAACAAAGAGACTGGATAAAGTATACAAAGACGGAAGACTGGAAAATTTACACCCGAAATGTAAAATACGGAACTGGAAATGTTCTTTATCTCCAGTCATTCTCAACACTTTGTCTGCACCCTGTTTCCTGTGTGATTTGTATATTGATCACCTGATTTCTTCCTTAGTTTTTTTGGCAGTGTAGAGCATTTGGAATTCATTACCAAATGACAAACACAGATAAACGTAGAAAACAACCCTGTTGAGAAAACCCTTAGTTTGGAAGGAAGTGTTGTTATTTGCACACAAAAAAGTCATGTCAGATCAGAGAAGCTGGTGACACAATTAGTCTCGCTTATTTCAGATAATAGTGCCCACATGGTTCCAGGGGCAGAAAATCGGAGATGCATTACAGCCGAACCCTACATTCAGATTGGAATATTTATCGCAAGTACAGGTTTGACTCTAGTGGTGACGCCACATTTATTACCATATAAACCTCATAATGTCTAGTAAGGTCATTACAGACTCCGATTGTAAAATAATCTGCTGAAGGTAAGGATCAGAGATGGGTAAAACACGGTAATCGGGTACTTTTATAGATCATCCGCCACGGAGTGAGTGCCTCGGAGACTACTTGGAGTCTAAGTTTCCCATCATGCCATTTTAATAGGGGGCGATACCGATTTGTCAGCCGTGGAACTGGACAGTCATGGCGTTAAAACTCGTGCCAGAGAGAAAGGCTAGAGAGAAAAGTTTATTCTGAAAAACACTACCAACTACTAGAGAACTGATGCGTGAGGGCTACATCTTGGACCTGCTATTAACAAAGATACACAAGCTTTTGGAATCAGTAGAATCAGTCACCTGTAGAATGTGATATCATCAGTGTCTACAGAAGTTACGAAGGATGTTAAGTAAGGCAGGATAATATTTTCGCTCAGCAATAGTGAAAGGAAACAAATTTTAGAGTATCTGAGTAGTCTGTTTCAAACATTCGGCTCTGAGGACGAATATCTGAAGGAAAAACGGATAAAATTTGAAAGCAGTGCACCGTGCACCTTAGACTAGTACGTGCCGAGCAAGAATGTAGGAGAGAACCGTCGAGGTTCAAAAGCAACGTTTGAAAGATACTGCGAAAGCAAAGAGAGGTTCATCGCAGAGTCAAGTGAATCATAGCATTGCTGACTAAAAAAAAGCTGAACGAAACCAAAATGAGCTTAAGAAGAAAATTGTAGCAAAACGTGGATGACGTATACCAGACGGAAGCTTGGTGCAGGGCCTGGCAATTGCCCCTCAACGTAAAAAAAACGTGAAGTATTTCGCGTAAATAGGTGGAAAGTCCTACTATTGTTCGAGTACATTAAGCTGTTAAACTACTGGAAACAGCAACTACTTTAAAATATGTGGGAGTGTGAATGCGGAGCGATTTTCGTTCGCTGGTCGTCAGTGTTATCACCTTACCTGGTCAAATGAAATATCAACAGAAGGAAAGCATGTTTAGACACGGGTTCGTTCAGTGAGAGAAAATGTGCCGGAGTACCTCATCACACACGAGTGACAGATGCTACCACAGTTTAATGCTAAAATTCCGAGAGGGTACGATCCAAGAGGTGTGAAACAACGTAGGCTATTACTGTCACGTACATTTCAGGGAACAATCGCGAACGGATAATCGAGAATGGGAGCTCATAGGCGACTTTCACATAGCCTACATGGGACATGGGAGAAAATGATAATCGCAGTACAAGTAACATCGTCCACACAGTGTAAGGTCATTTGCCGAGTTCAGATGGTTTTTCAAACCATATTTAATGAAAATTGGGCCCCCGGAATTGCGACAATTTCAAAATATTGGCAAATGATTTTCATTACACTAAACTGTTTCCGCACTGTCAGTTATGCGTCCTTTTCGGAAGTCGTTTTGTTTGGTGCAATTCGAGAGCATCACAAATAACTGCGGTGTAGGCAGTATGGACACTTAGTGAAGAGTGGGAATGGAAACATTTTCTAACAAGGGAACCTTCCCATCGCACCCCCCTCAGATTTAGGTATAAGTTGGCACAGTGGATAGGCCTTGAAAAACTGAACACAGATCAATCGGGAAAACATGAAAAAATAAGCAAAATATACAAACTGAGTAGTCCATGCGCAAGATAGGCAACATCAAAGATAATGTGGGCTCAGTAGCGCCATGGTCCCGTGGTTAGCGTGAGCAGCTGCGGAACGAAAGGCCCTTGGTTCAAGTCTTCCCACGAGTAAAAAGTTTAATTTTTTTTCAGAGAATTATCAAAGTTCAGGTACTCATACATAATCAACTTCGCTCTCCAAAATTCCAGGACTTGTTCAGATTTGCTTGGACATATGCAGGATTTGACAGTCTACACACGGAAAAATTTGAAAACGTTAAAAACATATGTTTTGACAGAGCACAGGGAAAACTGCGCGACTGTGAAACTGTTGCATTCATTTGTTGTGACAAACTCTTATGTTTTCATCACTTTTTTGGGAGTGATTATCACATCCACAAGAAAACCTAAATCGGGCAAGGTAGATGAATCTTTTCACCCATTCGCCATGTGTACAAGTTAGGTGGGTCGACAACATATTCCTGTCATGTGACGCACATGCCGTCACCAGTGTCGTATAGAATATACCAGACGTGTTTTCCTGTGGAGGAATCGGTTGACCTATGACCTTGCGATCAAATGTTTTCGGTTCCCACTGGAGAGGCACGTCCTTTCGTCTACTAATCGCACGGTTTTGCGGTGCGGTCGCAAAACACGGACACTGAACTTACTACAGTGAACAGAGACGTCAATGAACGAACGGACAGATCATAACTTTGCGAAAATAAAGAACGTAAAAATTTTCGCTCGAGGGAAGACTTGAACCAAGGACCTTTCGTTTGCCAGTTGCTCACGCTAACCACGGGACCACGGCGCTACTGTGCCAACCCTATCCATGAGTTGCCTATCTTGCGCATGGACTACTCACTTTGTATATTTTGCTTATTTTTTTCATAGTTCCACACAACTTTTTCCTGTTTTCTCGATTCATCTGTGTTCAGTTTCTCAAGGCCTATCCACTGTGCCAACTTATAACTAAATCTGAGGGGGGTGCGATGGGGAGGTTCCCTTGTAAGTGACAAATCTCCCATTTCTCAGGCGTATCGTAAAACACGGTATCTCTTTTTCTACATATCTTAATTGTATTCTAAAAACTGAAGATATTCTGATACCACAGAACTACGCTTCCCACCACATCACTGAAAAAAATAAATAGACAAATTAGAAAATAAATAATTAATTAAGAATGTCCTCGATGCCATACCAAGGAAACGACTGGTTCCGAGTGCCACTAAGGAAGTTCTTGTTTCAGGTGCTGTTAATATAGAAGTAGTACGTTGTATTTGTCATAATACAAGTAGAGAAATGCAGAGGAAATGTTTACACTGGTAGAATTGCAGTCAACAAAAATCATATCTCATTTCTATTACATGTTTTACGAGAGAATAACAAAATTAAATTCAACAAAACAAATCCCTCGGTATTGACTTCTGTTTCTTATGCAACTCCATTCTTGAGATCAGATGTTGGCAGAGTTTCCTGTACTAGTTACTGTGCTGTGGAAGAAGAAATGGCAACATCGTCAACAGGTCGTTGTGTTTTGCAACAGATAAACAAGGCTGCTCTTTCATATTAAGTACGTCGCGGCATACTTCTGCCAAGACCTTCCCTCTTTTGAATACGCTGACATTTTTCCGTTCTTCTGTTTCAGACTAAGAATTTTTATCTATCTATTTCGGATGGATAACTATGAATATACTTTAATCATGCATTTGGAGATCTTACACGCGTGCGTTGACAACAATCTTTCAGTCGCATCTTTAAAAATCAAAGAAGTCCGTTATATCCACTGGAATTATGTGAAATGTGTTGATAGCTATAGCGAATTCAACAGTTTTGTTTACATCTTGCGGAACAAGGGCCTTGTGTATCTTTCTTCGTTTATCTATAATAATAGCAAAATCTCTGTCGCAGCTCAAAAACCTGTGTCCACTCACTAAAAGCTTTCTCAAACCTTTTCTAGCTAAGTGGAGGAGACGTTGGAAGAGAATTGCCAACCACTGCTTGGTACAAAGACCATACACCAACTAGTAAACAATGTCTGAATCATCTACACCATGATTTGACTCTTGTAACAGAGTACCAACAAAACGACAGCACTTGAAATGCGTTTTGTGAAAAAATGCCACTTACAACGTTTTTCATTTCTGATCTTCTGATGTTTCGTGACTTTTCTCTTTTTCAGTTGAAAGCTGTTGTTCAGAGTGTGGTCAGTATCATAGGCGTCCTGAATGATGGCTGGAAAAAGGAGGCACTTGCCCCTTTCTGGAAATACGTGTAGCAATCAGAGTATGTCTTCTTTTTTTATCTTATTTTTCACGGTAAATTACTCAGGTTCCTTGGTACAACGCCGGTTCCGGTGCTCCTCTGCGTTCGAAATGGTTGCGAAATTTTACATATACGTGTCGAAATAGTACCCTTACACATCACTTACCGACCTGCTGCAGGCTCGGTTCAAAATTCTAACGTGAAGATTGCTCACATTTCATACTAAGGTGATAACTATCAGTCGTTGGAGTTGTCAAATTAAGTTCTTGAGGGACATCACGTTTTCGAACTAACCGATTCAGTTACCTCAAAATGGCAATTTTAGAATTTTGCTTACTCTTACGCAAACTTCTGCAGACGACCATGCTCACCACTACTCAGCTTAACCCCAGATCACTAAAGGTAGGAAAGTGTTATATTGTTACTGAACTATTGTAAATTTTGCTACTCCATATTTCATTCAAAGAAAGTCATAATTTGAAAGGTTTTTAGTGGTATGTCACATACGATGTAAGTACAAAAGTCAAATATTACACCGTTTGTTGACAATATCAGATTGGGGTAACCGCGAGTTGCTACCAACTGCAGTCGTTAATTTTATGAGGGTTTAGTAATGCAGGGTTAATTATTACGTGGAGCATTCCACATGCTTTCCGCCGACTCACGAAGTTGAAGGACACTGGCCGGCTGATAAAGCAGAACACGAGAGCAGAGGAAGAATCTCTCCAGTATTTCATTGAAACAGGGGTTGCTAATAAATGTCGAAAAACTTGCCGAATGTCAATTGTTTTCAAAACCGTGATCGATCACCTGATGACGTACTTACAAGTCCGAAACGCGTCACGGAGAAACGACAGCAGGAGCAAGTAACCGGAGTAATTCAGTTGGCCGGCTGCGGCCAGATTTGAGTGATTTGTGGCGGAAACGAGGCGCCGTGAACCGCGGCGGCGGCGGCGGCGGCTGCGGCCGTGGCGGCCATTTTGTCGGCCGGAAGTGTCGCGTGATGAAGGAGACAGAGGGCGTGGCGTGGCGCGGCACAGGAAGCCCGCAGCATCTCGCCATCGCTGAAGTCATTCCCATTGTGCGCCGCCCTCCATCCTGTACAGTCGCTGCACCATCACGGCGGGACAGCCGGGCCGCCGCGCTCCACGGCGCCCGGCACGCGCGCGCCCAGGGCTGCCAACCCCGCGGCGGCCGCGCGCCGAGGGGACTCGCCCGCTCCGCGGTTTAGGTTATGTCCTTCGACCATAGATACTAGTAGACTGGCCTTGCTGTGCAGAAGCTATAGGGCTGGTGTGGCAAAACGTGGCGGGATTTCAAACCAGCGGTCTGCCATCCTATGTTTGTATCGTATTTTACCCACATTTCTCAGTTGACTGCCAAACGCTTCCAACAGAAATTACTTTTTTATTTGCGAAAAATTATGTCAGAACTACATTTGACCTGGATTTGTTCACAGTACCATTTATAAAATCTAACAAATACATCGAACGCTCCTCTGGTGGGCAGTGGGGCGAAATTACTATAAACTATCAATTAAAGTAAAATGTCGTTAGAATTCTTTTAAACAGTAAGAGTGGGCTCGTGTCAAAACTTAAAACATTGGATTCGCCGCGTTTTGTGCTCTAGTCACTTATAAAAAAAAATGGGTTATGGGAATTATTTCAACTATAGGTGCCAAAATTAGGACCAGGTCCATTTTAGCGTATCAATTTTAGGTGCACTTCAAAGGTTCAGTTCCTACTATTTTTAGAGAAGTTTAAACTATCAGTTTTTTTAAAAATGCAATTTTAGATGAAAGGTGAGACTTTGAAGTTTCAGAAAATAATTTTGGAGCCTACATTTATTTAAAAGGTAGAAAAAAATTCTCTTCATGTGTCGACTATAGGTGCTCTTACCTACTTATAATTTCACTTGTATATACAAAAAGGCGCGTATGTGCAGATGGCATAAAGTTTTTCCGTTTCAGGGCCTGTATCCAAAGCTGCCTTCGGTTTTCATCCTTAGGGAACCTACGAGTAGGAACAAGAAACAGCTATACTTACTTCTGTAACCGAATTATCACAGATATTTTCCAAAATGTAATGTGAGTCTGACTTTACAGGCATCGCTTTCAACACTTTAATTTACGTGATACTCTATTTCAAATGTAAAAAACATATAAAAATCACGTCAGCAGATTTCAATAAACGCATCTGCACTGTCATAGGAACACTTACACGTGAAATGTAATGCCATTTCCCCCGACAAAACACTGAGTGCAGCCATAAGCGCAACACGAAACAACCATGTTTTGCCAACATTCACGTGACTTTAGCCCAGAGATGTTGGAGCCACGAAAATGACGTCAGGGCCAGTCTATTATATTTATGGTCGAAGGTTATGTCTGACCACTACTGAAAGTGCTGACATCTACAACCACTCGCACTTACTAATCTTTACACCAGTTCGGGTTTACAGAGAGTATTCTACTGCTTTGGCCTCTTACTTATAACGCATTTATAGAGAAACTCTCAATCGACTGGAAAATCGCAGAGGTAACTTCCACATATATGAAGAGTGAATGGACCGACCCGCAAAACTACTGACCAATAGCCGTAACCACAGTTTGCTGCAGAATTCTTGAACATTTTCCGAGTTCGAAAATACACTACTGGCCATTAAAATTACTACACCACAAAGATTACGCGCTACAGACACGAAATTTAACCGACAGGAAGTAGATGCTGTGATATGCAAATGATTAGCTTTTCAGAGCATTCACACGAGTTTGGCGCTGGTGGCGACACCTGCAATGTGCTGACATGAGGAAAGTTTCCAACCGATTTCTCATACACAAACAGCAGATGACCGGCGTTGCCTGGTGAAACGTTGTTGTGATGCCTCGTGTGAGCAGGAGAAATGCCTACCATCACCTTTCCGAATTTGTAAACGTCGAAATGCAACCTATCGCGATTGCGGTTTACCGTATCGCGACATTGGTGGTCGCGTTGGTCGAGATCCAATGACTGTTAGCAGAATATGGAATCGATGGGATCAGGAGGGTAATACGGAACGCCGTGCTGGATCCCAACGGCCTCGTATCACTAGCGGTCGAGATGACAGGCATCTTATCCGCACGGCTGTAAGTAATGGGTCGTGCAGCCACGTCTCGATCCCTGGGTCAACAGGTGGGGACGTTTGCAAGACAACAACCATCTGCAAGAACACTTCGACGACGTTTGCAGCAGCATGGACTATCAGGTCGGAGACCATAGCTGCGGTTACCCTTGACGCTGGATCACCGACAGGAGCGCCTGCGATGCTGTAATCAACGACGAACCTGGGTGCACGAATGGCAAACGTAATTTTTCGGATGAATCCAGGTTCTGTTTACAGCATCGTGATGGTCGCATCCGTGTTTGGCGACATCGCGGTGAACGCACGTTAGAAGCGTGTATTCGTCATCACCATACTGGCGTATCACCCGGCGTGATGGTATGGGGTGCCATTGGTTACACGTCTCGGTCACCACTTGTTCCCATTGACGGCACTTTGAACAGTGGACGTTACATTTCAGATGTATTACGACCCGTGGCTCTACCCTTCATTCGATCCCTGCGAAACCCTACATTTCAGCAGGGTAATGCACTACCGCATGTTGCAGGTCCTGTACGGGCGTTTCTGGATACAGAAAATGTTCGACCGCTGCCCTGGCCAGCACATTCTCCAGATCTCTCACCCACTGGAAACGTGTGGTTAGTGGTGGCCAAGCAACTGGCTCGTCACAATAAGCCAGTCACTACTCTTGATGAACTGTGGTATCGTGTTGCAGCTGTACCTGTACACGCCATCTAAGCTCTGTTTGACTCAACGCCCAGGCGTATCAAGGCCGTTATTACGGCCAGAGGTGGTTGTTCTGGGTACTGATTTCTCAGGATCTATGCACCCAAACTGCGTGAAAATGTAATCATATGTCAGTTCTAGCATATTTGTCCAATGAATACCCGTTTATCATCTGCATTTCTTCTTGGTGTAGCAATTTTAATGGCCGGTAGTGTAATTAATTTCCTTGACACAGGAAAGCAACTGTCTACAAATTAGTACGGATTTAGAGACCATTGCTCGGTCAGACTCAGCCTGCACTGTATTGCACGATTCCCTGTAAACCACTGATGAAGAGCAATAAGCTGTTTCTTAAATTTCTGGAAAGCGTTTGACGTGGTGCCTCAGTGCATGGTGGTAACGAAGGTCCGGCCATAATGATTACGTCCGCAGATATGTGAACAGCTCAAAGACTTCTTAAGGGATAGAACCCAGCACGTTGTCCTCGATTGTGAGTGTTCATCAGAGAAGAATATCGTCAAGAGTGTCCCAGGGAAGTCTGATCGGACCGGTGTTGTTCTAAGGTATGTAAATTCTCCGCTTTGGTGTACGGGAAAGGTGTCGTAATTGAGTACAGAAACATGTAAATTAATGCAAGTGCGTAGGAGAAAAAAATCCCGTAATATTCTAATACAGCAATGGTAGTGTGCTGCTCGACACAGCCGCGTCAATGAAGGATCTGGAAGTAAAATTGTAAAGCGATTTTAAGTGGAAGGAGCGCATATGGCCGGTGATAGGCTGGGCGAATGGCTGACTACCGTTTATTGGGAGAATTTTAGGAAAGTGTAGCTCACGTCTAAAACGATACCACGTAAAGAACGCGGGACCCATACTTGAGTACTGATGGAACGTTTGGGATTCTCACCAGGTCGGATTAAAGGAAGACATCGAAGCAATACAGAGGCGAGCTGGTACATTTATTACCGGTAGGTTCGATCAAATCGCGAATATTAAAGGAGCGCTTTCTGAACTCAAAGTGAATCCCCAGAGGGATGATGTTATCTTCATGGGACACAACAGAGAAAAATTAGAGAACCTACATCTGAAGCTGACTGCAGAACGACTTTCCTGTCGACAATGTATGAGGGGCGTTTAATAACTGTTGCATCACTTTTTTTCTGAAAACAGGTTGGTTTCATTCAAGATTCCAATACACCATATTGTTTCTCACTCTTCTGGCTCCAATATGGTATTTTTCGACATAAATTCTGTGCAACGTGTGGCCTTACGCCAGTTTTGTGGGTGGGCCAGTGTGCCCATGTGGTACCACTCTACAGGTCCACGGCAGAGCCAACGTCTCGCAGCATCAGCAACCTCCCCATCATCCACGTACTCCTTCCTGCTGAGTGCATCTCTCATTGGGCCAAACAAGTGGAAGTTGGAAAATGGAAGAACTATGCTGTAGGGTGGATGAGGAAGAACATTCCAATAAAGTTTTGTGAGCTCCTCTCGAATGCGCGGACTTGTGTAAGGTCTCGCGTTGTCATGGAGAAGGAGAAGTGTGAGTTTAGGTTCTCTTGGCGAGGAATGAGAGTGTCATAACGCTCCAACTGTGCAGGAGTCACAGCTGTGTGTGGTCGGCCAGCACGCAGGACACTGGACAGTTTGCAGGACCTCGTTGTGATGACGACAGACGCCTCGTCCAACGTGTAGCATCGTGCGTTTGTTCACCGCCAGGTCTTCGTAGACATTCTGGAAGCGACTGTGAGTATCTGCGATGCTCTGGTTCTCCACAAAAAGAACCGCAATGACATCTTTCTGCTTGGAACGCACATGCGCTACAGGCTCCATTTTGAAGGTACGTATAGCACAGTCACCAGTCGGAACTTCATGAAACTGTAGGAGCTGAAGCGGGAACATTCCAGAATGTGCCACAATAGATTCCGAATTTTTTCAACCGAAAATGGACGAAGAAAATCTGTTGCGTAATAGAAGCTAGGACTCTTATGGAGGCGTATAGATGGACGTTTTACCGTTGTTCTGGTTGCGAGTGGAATAGGAAAGGAGAAGGCTAGTAGTAGTACAGGATACCCTCAGCCACGCACTATACAGCGGCTTGCGGCAAATGTATGTCGATGCAGTTAGACGTGTTACACATCCATGATCACTGACTGTTATTTAAACTGAGAAGACAGACAGAGGTGATTTGTTCTCGTGATTTTTATGGGCGCCCTGTGAACTCTTCTCCAGCGGTCACAGGCTGCTTTTAGAGACGTGCGCCAGGTACACACAGTTCCTTTACACCTGGCTACAGGTTGCCCACCAAAGAAGAAACCGTCTACCTCTCGTTAATTTACGAGAGATAGTTGGAAAGATTTGATTGTAACCTCGAAAAATACAAGATGCGGGCACGACACTTAGGCTTTTTTACATTTCCCTCCATCAGTGCGAACATTTGTCCCAATTGGGGACGACTTTCCGGGGACCTTGGTTGTTTGGCTGTTCGGGAAACGTTTCATTTTGAAAATTTACCCCGACGAAATTCCGTAAATACATACCACGTAATAGTTTCTCAATCCGACGGAAGAGGAAGAAGTCCCTGAGCACGTCATGCCAGGAAAAACAATGCTGGCGGGAAAGGGGGGGGGGGGGTGAAGGCAAAATTCGATATACCTTGCCGTTGGTAGGGAGGCTTGCGTGCCTCAGCGATACAGATAGCCGTACCGTAGGTGCAACCACAACGGAGGGGTATCTGTTGAGAGGCCAGACAAACGTGTGGTTCCTGAAGAGGGGCAGCAGCCATTTCAGTAGTTGCAGGGGCAACAGTCTGGTTGACTGACTGATCTGGCCTTGTAACACTAACCACAACGGCCTTGCTGTGCTGGTACTGAGAACGGCTGAAAGCAAGGGGAAACTACGGCCGTAATTTTTCCCGAGGGCATGCAGCTTTACTGTATGATTAGATGATGATGGCGTCCTCTTGGGTAAAATATTCCGGAGGTAAAATAGTCCCCCATTCGTATTTCCTGGCGGGGACTACTCAGGAGGACGTCGTTATCAGGAGAAAGAAAACTGGCGTTCTGTGGATCGGAACATGGAATGTCAGATCCCTTAATCGGGGAGGTAGGTTAGAAATTTTAAAAAGTGAAATGGATGGGTTAAAGTTAGATATAGTGGGAATTAGTCAAGTTCGGTGGCAGGGCAACAAGACTTTTGGTCAGGCGAATACAGGGTTATAAATACAAAATAAAGTAGGGGTATTGCAGGAGTAGCTTTAATAATGAATAAAAAAATAGGAATGGGGGTAACCTACTACAAACAGCATAGTGAACGCATTATTGTAGCCAAGGTAGATACGAAGTCCACGCCTACCACAGTAGTACAAGTTTATATGCCAACTAGCTCTGCAGATGATGAAAAAATTGATGAAATGTATGATGAGATAAAAGAAATTATTCAGATAGTGAAGGGAGATGAAAATTTAATAGTCATGGGTGACTGGAATTCCGTAGTAGGAAAGGGAAGGGAAGGAAACGTAGTAGGTGAATATGGAATGGGAGTAAGGAATGAAAAAGGAAGCCGGCTGGTAGAATTTTCCACAGAGCATAACTTAATCGTAGTCAACGCTTGGTTCAAAAATCATGAAAGAAGGTTGTATACATGGAAGAGGCCTGGAGATACTAGAAGGTTTCAGATAGATTACATAATGGTAAGACAGAGGTTTAGGAACGTTTTAAATTGTAAGACATTTCCAGAGGCAGATGTGGACTCTGACAACAATCTATTGGTAAAGCACTGCAGATTAAAACTGAACAAACTGCAAAAAGGTGTGAATTTAAGGACCTGGATAAACTGACGGAACCTGAGGTTGTAGATAGTTTCAGAGAGAGCATTAGGGAACGATTGACAATAATGAGGGCAAGAAATACAGTAGAAGAAGAATGGGTAGCTTTGAGGGATGAAATAGTGAAGGCAGCAGAGGATCAAGTAGTTAGACGAGGGCTAGTAGAAATCCTTGGGTAGCAGAAGATATATTGAATTTAATTGATGAAAGGAGAAAATATAAAAATGCAGTAGATGAAGCAGACAAAAGGGAATAGAAACGTCTAAAAAATGAGATCGACAGGAAGTGCAAAATGGCTAAGCAGGGATGGCTAAAAGACAAATGTAAGGATGTAGAGGCATATATCACTAGGGGTAAGATAGATACTGCCTACAGAAAAATTAAAGAGACCTTTGGAGAAAAGAGAACCACTTGCATGAATATCAAGAGCTCAGATGGAAACCCAGTTCTAAGCAAAGAAGGGAAAGCGGAAAGTTGGAAGGAGTATATAGAGGGTCTATACAAGAGCAATGTGCTTGAGGACAATATTATGGAAATGGAAGAGACTGTAGATGAAGATGAAATGGGAGATATGATACTGCGTGAAGAGTTTGATAGAGCACTGAAAGAACTCAGCGGAAACAAGGCCCCGGGAGTAGACAACATTCCATTAGAACTACTGATAACCTTGGGAGAGACAGCCCTGACAAAACTCTACCAACTGGTGAGCAAGATGTATGAGACAGGCGAAATACCCTCAGACATCAAGAAGAATATGATAATTCCAATCCCAAAGAAAGCAGGTGTTGATAGGTGTGAAAATTACCGTACTGTCAGTTTAATGAGTAGCGGCTGAAGAATACTAACACGAATTCTTCACAGACGAATGGAAGAACTGCAGAAGCCGGCCTATGGGAAGATAGGCATTACTGACCCTACGACTTGTCTTAGAAGATAGGTTACGGAAAGGCAAACCTACGTTTCTAGCGTTTGTAGACTTAGAGACAGATTTGACAATGTTGACTGGAATACTCTCTTTCAAATTCTGAAGGTGGCTGGGATCGAGTAATGCGACGGAAAGGCTATTTTCAATTTGTACAGAAACCAGATGGCAGTTATAAGAGTCGAGGGGCATGAAGGGGAAGCAGTGGTTGGGAAGGGAGTGAGACAGGGTTGTAGCCTATCCCCGATGTTATTCAAAAATGGTTCAAATGGATCTGAGCACTATGGGACTTAACATCTGAATTCATCAGTCCCCTAGAACTTAGAACTACGTAAACCTAACTAACCTAAGGACATCACACACATCCATGTCCGAGGCAGGATTCGAACCTGCGACCGTAGCAGTCGCGCAGTTCCGGTCTGAAGCGCCTAGAACCGCTCAGCCACCGCGGCCGGCCCCAGATGTTATTCAATCTGTATATTGAGGTAGCAGTAAAGGAAAGAAATGAAAAATTCGGAGTGGGAATTAAAATCCATGGAGAAGAAATAGAAACTTTGAGGTTCGCCGATGACATTGTAATTCTGTCAGAGACAGCAAAGGACTTGGAAGAGCAGCTGAACGGAATGGACAGTGCTTGAAAGAAGGATATAAGATGAACATTATCAAAAGCAAAACGAGGATAATGGAATGTAGTCGAATTAAGTCGGGTGATGCTGAGGAAATTAGATTAGGAAATGAGACACTTAAAGTAGTAAAGGAGTTTTGCTATTTGGGGAGCAAAATAACTAATGAGGTCGAAGTAGAGAGGATATAAAATGTAGACTGGCAATGGCAAGAAAAGCGTTTCTGAAGAAGAGAAATTTGTTAACATCGAGTATAGATTTAAGTGTCAGGAAGTCATTTCTGAAAGTATTTGTATGGAGTGTAGCCATGTATGGAACTGAAACATGGACGGTAAATAGTTTGGACAAGAAGAGAATAGAAGCTTTCGAAATGTGGTGCTGCAGAAGAATGCTGAAGATTAGATGAATAGATCACATAACGAATAGGTATTGAATATAATAGGCGACATGAGAAATTTGTGGCACAACTTGACAAGAAGAAGGGAGCAGTTGGTAGGACATGTTCTGAAGCATCAAGGGATCATTAATTTAGTATTGGAGGGCGCCGTTTAGGGTAAAAATCGTAGAGGGAGACCAAGAGGTGAATACACTAAGCAGATTCAGAAGGGTGTAATTTGCAGTAGGTACTGGGAGATGAAGAAGCTTTCACAGGATAGAGTAGCATGGAAAGAGCCGCATCCAACTAGTCTCTGGACTGAAGACCACAACAACAACAAATAGAAGCGGTTGTGAGATGCTTTCTTCGCAGAATGAGACGGGACGTTGTCATAGGGCAAAAACACCACGTCTTCCGACAGCCTTCCGCCACACTTCGTCTTGCAACCTCCCGTGAAATCGTCAGGATATTTCGGTATCGGTACTATGGTCCTGTACGGTTTGCATGATCTGTTAGCGTCATTAACATATCCGTTCCCAAAAATACCCAGCATCACGTTTCCCGATTTTGGTTGGGTCTCCGCTTTTTGAGCTATGTTGATACACCCAGTACCTGCCGACGGAGATTACGCAACTAAACAAGTGATATGGCCTGGCCTGGCACACATGCAACGTTTCTCATCTTCTCTTGGCTCGCTGTGTTTTTTTAATAGATGTGAGCAGTCACAGAATCCAGCAGACGGCGACCGTTGTCATGTTCGTTATCTGCAAGATGTTGACAATTGATCGTTGACTCATTTTCATTTCTTCAGCTGTCGCTTCGGATGCGATTCACCGGAGATGGTCTACCAACTTCGTCATCGTCTTGGACCAAACTGGAAGCGTCTGCCCCATCTAAAAGAGGGAACTTCTCATCCAGGGCCGGCCGGAGTGGCCGTGCGGTTCTAGGCGCTACAGTCTGGAACCGCGAGACGCTGCGGTCGCATGTTCGAATACTGCCTCGGGCATGGATGTGTGTCATGTCCTTAGGTTAGTTAGGTTTAAGTAGTTGTAAGTTCTAGGGGATTGATGACCTCAGCAGTTGAGTCCCATAGTGCTCCGAGCCATTTGAACCATTTCTCATCCAGGCCTTGAAGACCCAAGCCTTAAGTTCTGCCGAAAAGTACCATATCGGCGTACCGGCACGTCCCAGATATTTTTTTTAGAAAATCGCTGGAGCAAGTCGGCATCAGAATTTTAAAATATTACCTGTGTATTAAATTTAAAAGTAACTATAGTTTGCCACTGCACCGGCACCAGTGGGTGACCGACTTGATGCTGTGGGTAGTGGTATGGAGTGTGTGTGTGTGTGTGTCAGTGTGGTGCATCCCAAAAAATTTTGTGTGTGTCGTACAAAAAAAAAAAAAAAAGAAATTGAGGTTTTTTCCGAAGTTGTGAGTAGCAAAGTTCGTGTTCAAAAGTGTTACTTGTTTGCAATAACGAATACGAACTTAAATAAATTCAGTTGCAATACAGCTCAACGAGCAGAAGACAAATGACATTTAAAAAAGTTTCTAAGCATGTAACTCCATATCTCATGTAACATCGTGTTGTGTTTTTCCTAGCTCCTCAGAAAGACGGAATTCTACGTGTACCCGATGGACCAGGAGTATATTCATCCTCATTCATAATTAGAGGTTTTATTAATTAACATGGACATATATTCACCGAGCAGCTACAATGCATCTGTTTGAGCGTAAAGGTTGGTAGCAGTTGATAACGTGATGTCGCAGTCATTACTACCGACTTGTACTGGTAACGTGTCGAGCTGGTCTGGAGAGCGAAGTGACGCTGCTACGGAGACAGGCCGTAGTACCTTTGTTTTGATTTATCCTAACGTGTAGGCTTTCACGGCCGGCGGCTTTAGTAGTTAAAACTTCCGGTCTGAGAGGGCGTGGTCGATCTGTAAAACTTGTTCTACCGTTGGGCCTTCTTGGCCTGCTCGGACGGAGTTTAGTTAGTTTTTACTGAGACCGCATAAAACAGTTTTTTTCGAAGAATATTCGTGTCGTACGACACACCTGCATGGAGCAAGCAGCACTCTATGTTGTGCCGGGCGATGCGATAGAGACGCGTATTGGTGTCGCTACTCCACGTACTCCACCAGTGCGGGTTTGCTCTACGTCGTACCGTGAGTTGCATTGCGTGTCAGACCACATATCGTACCACCTCAGCGGTGCAGTCCATAAGTACTCTAATACCCGAGTAGCTGCTTCCTTTGTGTAGTGCATCGCTGACCTGTCAAGGAGAGACCTACAGTTCCCCACGCGATAACACAAATCCAGAAGTCTGCAGCCAAGACCATCACAAAGTCGACGAAGCCTTTGGTTGGCACCTTCCTCTCGGCTCCAAACCAAAGGATCCTGATCAACTCTGAGAACAATGCTGCAAATTGCTAACTCTGATTGAACCCCGTATGGGAGGCCTTCACCACGTCTGCCAGCTGCCAGTGTCAACTGAAGATGGCCTCAGAACCTATGCAATATTGTCCATAAGGGGTAGCTTAACGCGCCTTACGTTGGAGCTCCGGATAACTACAAAAACCGTGCCCACATGCGACTGTTCGGACCCCGCTCAACAAACGACCACCTGCCCACTCACCGGGTAAATGGGGAAGACCAGCCTCCACATAGGCCCTCCGTCTTATGCGACGCGGACTCGTTACCACCTCCCACTCATCCTGCTGTGAGGGCGGATCCACCGCGTCGGCTACACTAGGGGTTGCCTCGGCAGCAGAGCCCCTGAACGAAACAAGCGACAACTGACGTGTCCCATGCAACGCGCCAGATTCTTCGCCACCGCCGTACCCCGAGGCAGCAGTCTGAAGGTGACTGACCCTAGCCAAAAGCATAGTCAGCTGTTCGCGAACTGCGGCCAGCTCCTCCTGCGTCCGCACAAAGCATGTCGACATTCTACCCATTCTAGTAAGACTAAATGAAGTGAACTGTAAAAGCAGACAAAACGTAAGTATGCACCTTGCTACCTTCATGAGGTGTCATCGATGGACTCTGACGCTTTACTGTCCTGTGTAGCTGGCTATTCAGAAAAAAATGATCAGTGCGGTACAGATTGCCTGAATTTACACTTTTGCACTTAACAGTTAAAAAATAAATAAAAAATATAAAAAAACACCTGTGCGATAGAAAAACAGGTACGAAATTAAATTTAAGAAATATAGAAATGCAGTAGAAAGAAAACACAGAAAAAGCTAAATACGTAACTTTCCGCCCAGGAGATGTGTAACAGGAGACAGTTGGAGCCTATGTGTCGAGAGAAACGAGTAACAATCGGTTTCTGAAGAGGCCGAACATGTATTTACGAAGTGTTAGTTTGGTGTTTTAGCTACGTTTAGTTATAAAATAGAGAGGGAAGTTGTTAACAACTTGTTGAATACCATTCTGCCACAGAAAAGGAAGTGAAAGGTAACTTCAGTTGCTTAAAATTGTATTTTGTTAGACTTATTATATTTTATTCGTTGAGTCTCTGCTAATACATTCTATACACTTTGAGAATCTGGCAGCCGATACAATTTCTCTTTGTTCATTTATAGTTTCAACTACATTTTGTTTTGTTTTCATAAAGGAAAAACTTTGAAAGGAAGTCCAGAAGTTAAAGAAGACGAAGGTGACGAAGGAATAGAAGAGAACGAACGGAATAGAAAATATATTCAACTACTGTCGGTGCCCAAAACATAAATGCACTTTACACAAACCGAAAATGGCCACTGAAGCCAAGAGCAGATCAGCGTGGAAGAGGATGGGAGGTTGCGGCGTGGTAAACGTTAGAGTTGCTGAACATAAGGCGTTCTTTCGAAATACTTCAGAAAAAAAATATTTCGGTTAGCTTCATACTGCGTAAAACATTGTTATTATTTGTAATCATTCTTCCTCATTTTCTCTTTATCCCAAGGATAAAAATATCTCTTACAACTGAATTTTTACCACTGGTTTTAACTTGACGTGCTTATCTAATTCTATTAAGCACGTTCAGCGGTCTACGAAGAAATAACAGAGATAACTAGTCGCTAATAACTGGTTCTACACTACAAATATTCTGTTGTGAGGTATTACTTGTTGCTCTCAGCACTTCTAGTTTACCGCAATACTTCCACATTATTGTGATTTAGCACTTACTTTCGATGTCTCTTACGCTTTGTAAAACGTAGGATATGTACACCGATGTGCCAAAACCTCATTACCACCTGCTTAATAGCTTCCAGAATGAGATTTTCACTCTGCAGCGGAGTGTGCGCTGATATGAAACTTCCTGGCAGATTAAAACTGTGTGCCCGACCGAGACTCGAACTCGGGACCTTTGCCTTTCGCGGGCAAGTGCTCTACCATCTGAGCTACCGAAGCACGACTCACGCCCGGTACTCACAGCTTTACTTCTGCCAGTATCTCGTCTCCTACCTTCCAAACTTTACAGAAGCTCTCCTGCGAACCATGCAGAACTAGCACCCCTGAAAGAAGTTCGCAGAAGAGCTTCTGTAAAGTTTGGAAGGTAGGAGACGAGATACTGGCAGAAGTAAAGCTGTGAGTACCGGGCGTGAGTCGTGCTTCGGTAGCTCAGATGGTGGAGCACTTTCCCGCAAAGGGCAAAGGTCCCGAGTTCGAGTCTCGGTCGGGCACACAGTTTTAATCTTCCAGGAAGTTTTGCTTAATAGCTTGTTTGCCCGTCTTCGGAACGAAATACATTACTGATTTTGCGTAGCAGGGCTCCGACAGTTCGTTGATAGGTTTGTGGGGGTAGGTGTCTTAGATGTCTGCGCACAGGTCATGTAATGCGCGTAAATAACTGGTCGCTGATTTGTATTCGCGATGATGGGGCCTAATAGGTTCCATAGGATATACCTCAGGTGAATATGTTTGCGGGCACATCAAGATGCTCCTCAAACTACTGTTGGGCTCATCTGGCTCCGAGAGACGAACAGTTTTACCGCTGAAACAGGACACCGCCGTCGGAGAAGACACCAATCACGAAAGGGTGCAAGTGGGTCGCAGCTGTCAGCGTGTCTTCGATGCAAGCGAAACCGAATATCACCCATAGCGTGATAATTAGACCGCGGATTCTAGGCAAAAACCTATTTTGTTCCTGAGTTCCTATTTGCTTAAAAATTTGTACTTATGCGTTTGATGACTATTTACACTTAATAGCGTTAATTCTATAGGACCTAAAAAAAGCCTATTTCGACGTTAGTGCCTATTTTTGCCTATTTCGGCTTTAATGTCCTAAAAAGTGCCTATTTCATCATATAAGACAGTGGCTCCAAGTATTTCCACACTATACGACAGATGGAAAGAAAATATTTTCTGCCCAGCGTGCAGCAAGGTGGCTAGTTGATATGCGCTCATGCTTCGTGTTTGCCTAACACTTCGGTCTTTTTTAATTTTTTTATATCGCTATCCCTGTTAATACCAAATACTCTTTATAGGTGTTTTATTATTCGTATGTAAAAAATAGATCACGGATCTTTAGGTTAAAACCTATTTTTTTTCCTAAGCTCCAATTTGCATATAAGTTGGTACTTATGCATTTCATGACTAACTAAACTGAATACCGTTAGTTCTATAGGATGTAAAAATTGCGTATTTCGACGTTGACGCCTAATTTTGCCTATTTCGGCATCAAAATCCTAAAAAAGTACCTATTTCGTTAATCTGACATAGAGTTCTTGTGTTTTCAAAGATTAGAAAAAGGAAGTAAACTTGGGGCTTTACGTCTCGTCGAAGGCGAAGGCCGTTAGAGACTGTTTACAATTCCTTTGCTTGCCTTACTACCAACAGCACTCGGCAGGGTTGAATGGTCATCCGTCCAAGTACGCGCCGAGCGCGACGGTGCTTAACTTCGGTGAGCGAATGGGAACCGGCCAAAGATTTCAGTTACACGTTAGAATCGAACGTGGGAGCACTAAATGTTGTATTTTAAAATATTTCGTTCGTAGGAGTCTGGCCAGCTGTGTATTTTCGCAAAGAAACGGTTTCATAGGCCTTAAGCTGAGCACGGATTAAAAAATCACAATGTTGATCGTAGACGCCCTCTACAGCTAAATTACTGCCCTTCGCGCATTTTCTCGCTGCTGTCTACAGGCAGTCCTATCAAACTACTCTGTTTCTTGAAAGGTCTTACACGTGAATTTACCGGTTCGAAAAATAATTTGCCAGTAGTGAGATGTTTTCATCTGAAGCACCGGTAGATTCCATTCGCTTGTTCAGAAGGGGCGGCCATCTGTCAGGTGCCGTACGTCCAGCAACGAGTACGGTACGTCCCCTACCGCTCCCATGCACCGCAGTATATATACATATATAAAAAAACACACACACACACACAGGTCATCGTTCACTTTTTCCCAGCGAAAACAAATCAGTACGCTGTGTAGCGACCGACGTGTTAAGTGTTACTGACGTTCTAAGTGCAAAATAAATTCTAGTTTCGGTGTGAAAATACTACGCCAAGCCGAAAACAGCTAGTTCAAAGTCTACTCATATAAGGCAGTGGCTGCAAGATTTTCCGCATTATACAACAGATGGGAAAATTATTTCATACTGTCAACACTGTGTATTTTTATTTTCTCTGCATCATTTTTATTAGAGCCTATTTTAGGTTTTATATAGCCTAAATGAACTACTGAAGGAGCCTATTTTAGGTGCCTAAAACACACTTTTTTACGACCTAAAAATCCGTGGTCTAGTGATAATGCTCCCACCAGCTTGCGTCCATAGCTCGCTGCACTTTTCGAGCCGCCTTTCACCTCGGCGACGACGTTGCGGACACGACCATCGACACTTAGTGTAGCAAAAACGTGATTCCCCGTAGGGCCTACACGTTTCAATCGGTCGAATCCCGATGGTCACGTGCTCACTGCAATCGTAATTGTCAGAGGTGTTGAGTCAACATGTCAACATGTAGGGGCCCCTGCTGCGGAGCTACCTGTTCAACAACGTACAATGAGCGGTGTGCTCCGAAACAATCTACCTCCTTTGGCAGAGATGCCACAGAACACCGTCTATCCTACTTTGCAGAGCAGACAAGCCTCAGAGCACCATATTCTGTAAATAATCATGGATGTACGTCCAACCATTTGGCGATTACTGTTACTTGTCTGTTCTACAAGATTATGGAATAGGAGGCAAACTTTTGCAAGCAATTAAAGGTCTTTACATGGATGGTCAGGCAGCAATTACAGTTGACGGTAAATTGAGTTCATGGTTCAGAGTAGTTTCAGGGGTAAGACAAGGCTGCAACCTGTCTCCACTGTTGTTCATATTATTTATGGATCATATGTTGAAAACAATAGACTGGCTGGGTGAGATTAAGATATGTGAACACAAAATAAGCAGTCTCGCATATGCGGATGACTTAGTTGTGATGGCAGATTCGATTGAAAGTTTGCAAAGTAATATTTCAGAGCTAGATCAGAAATGCAAGGACTATGGTATGAAGATTAGCATCTCCAAAACGAAAGTAATGTCAGTGGGAAAGAAATATAAACGGATTGAGTGCCAAATACGAGGAACAAAGTTAGAACAGGTGGACGGTTTCAAGTACTTAGGATGCATATTCTCACAGGATGGCAACATAGTGAAAGAACTGGAAGCGAGGTGTAGCAAAGCTAATGCAGTGAGCGCTCAGCTACAACCTACTCTCTTCTGCAAGAAGGAAGTCAGTACCGAGACTAAGTTATCTCTGTACCGTTCAATCTTTCGACCAACTTTGTTGTATGGGAGCGAAAGCTGGGTGGATTCAGGTTACCTTATCAACAAGGTTGAGGTTACGGATATGAAAGTAGCTAGGATGATTGCAGGTACTAGTAGATGGGAACAATGGCAGGAGGGTGTCCACAATGAGGAAATCAAAGAAAAACTGGGAATGAACTCTATAGATGTAGCAGTCAGGGCGAACAGGCTTAGATGGTGGGGTCATGTTACACGCATGGAAGAAGCAAGGGTACCCAAGAGACTCATAGATTCAGCAGTAGAGGGTAGGAGGAGTCGGGGCAGACCGAGGAGAAGGTACCTGGATTCGGTTAAGAATGATTTTGAAGTAATAGGTTTAACATCAGAAGAGGCACCAATGTTAGCACTGAATAGGGGATCATGGAGGAAGTGTATAATGGGGGCTATGCTCCAGACTGAACGCTGAAAGGCATAATCAGTCTTAAATGATGATGATGATGTTACTTTCGCTGTCCTTCTACCTCTTTGCGTAGGTGCTCACGACAATATCACGTGAACATTCGACGAGCTTCTCCGTTTTTGAGATACTGGTTCACTGACTTTGCGTAATAACAATAATCTGTGCTTCGTCGAAGTTGCTTTCTTAATGGGTTTCCCCATTTGCAACCCATGTCTTCGCTATGGTGATCCCCCGTCCGTGTCTGCTCCGCTTACACACTTCTCTTACCGCGTCACGTGCGTGCCCACAACGCCACCAGGAGGCATCCAACGTCGAAGTGGGCAGTGGTCATAATGTTTTGGCTCATCTCAATCCTGCAGTGTATGATATATTACATAACCGTAAACAAATTGTTAGTAAATTTTTGAATAATTATCACTGTTATTTCTGTGCAGGCCAGCGGCCTTGCCGCAGTGGTAACACCGGTTCCTGCCAAATCACCAAAGTCAAGCGTTGTCGAGCTTGGCTAGGACTTGGATAGGTGACCGTCTGGTCTGCCGAGCGCTGTCGCAAGCGGGATACGCTCAGCCCTTGAGAGGCAAATTGCGGTGCTACTGGAATGAAAAGTAGCGGCACGGAGAAGTAGCGGCTCCGGTCTGGTAAACTGAGAACGTTCAGTGGAGCGGTGTGCTGACAACATTGCTCCTCCATATCCACATCCAGTGCCGCCTATAGGGCTGAGGATGACACGGCGGTCGGTCAAGACTGCTCTGATGGAGTTTAGTTTCAGCTTAGTTTATTTTCTTTGTAGTCAACTGAAGATCCCAAATACAAATAGGAGGAAAGTTCTGGCTAAGAACGACCATAAAACATTTTTAAAAAGCGCTACATAAAGTACTGCTAGTTAGCGACTTTTTTAAAAGCAATTGTAAGTAACTGTTTTGTAATTTGTACAGTTTTGGACCTTTCTTAATATGTTTTATCTCAATGAATAAACCGCGCGGAGTGGCCGCGTGGTTTGAGGCGCCATGTCACGGACTGCGCGTCCCCTCCCACCGGAGGTTCGAGTCCTCCATAGGGCATGGGTGTGTGTTGTTCTTAGCATAAGTTACTTTAAGTTAGTTTAAGTAGTATGTCAGTCGAGGGACCAATGATCTAAGCAGTTTGGTCCCTTAGGAATTCACAAACATTTGAACATCTCAATGAATAATGCTTGTGCAATGTATAGCGTTTAACCTAAAATAAGATAGCATCTATTCGTAATTTGCGTATCATTTTGTCTCATTAAGGGTCTCCGGAACGCCCTATACTTGCAATGTTAAAATAACGCTTATAAATTACATATTTCCTCACAAAGTATTTGAGGTAGGAAGTTGAACTTTTTACAGATTATTTATTGGAATATGGGCTACAACTTAACACAGGGATTTTACAAAATTTTAGTTCAGTTATTAAAGATAATTTTTTTTCAATTGTAATGAAAATTCACAACATTTTTTTGCAATTTTTTATTTATATATTCAAAAATATACAGTTTTTTGGAAAAAGGCTGTGTAAAATTATGCAGAAGGTACTGTGTAACATTTACTGAAAGTTTGAAACAAATATGTTTGGAATATCCTTAGAAAACATGTAATTAGTATCAGAAAATAAAAGTTTTGGGAATCGAGCGACAAAGATTGGATTAACTTTTTAGTGCATTCCAGGTCCATAGGATGGATTATCTTCATCCTCTGCAAACTCCTCCTCCTCTTGTTCCTCCTCCTGTTTACTCTTGCTTGTATTTCTAGACTCTTTACAGCCCTGTCTGCAGCCCGAAGGCGTTCCTTGTCTAAAGCAAGCATCGCTCGCACCATGTTAGAACCTATCTTCATTCCCATATTTCTAAATACCTTGCACCTTACAATGTTGCCATCATTGAAAGTCGCAACAGCAACTTTACTTTTACTCATTATTATACTTCGACAAAACAGAGACTCAAGAAACAGAATTAATTACGAATATTTTCGAGATAACGACAGAGTAAATAAACATGAAACAATCGACAATCACACCAGCGTTATATATTGAACCATCACAGGTTAGCCACAACACATACTTTATCTCACATCACTAAAATGTACCTGATGAACACGGACGTTAATAATAACACCATTTGACAGCAGTTTAACAGCGCCACAGTGGGTCACGCCCATGTAGAACACATTTCAAAAAAAATTTAAAAATAGTTGTAGTCTTCGGAATTGAATAAATTATATATCTATTAAAAGGTAATAGTCTGCAGATTCAGAAAACGCAAAAAAGTAAAAATTGAACTTTTCATGATTTTTGAGCCTTTCCGGAGCCCCTTAAAGTCCTGACGCATCAGATACGATACATGGCTTGAGTAATACAAAAACATTTTTCACGAGTGTATTACCGTCAGAAAAGTGAATCAACGCATGGAAAGTCGCTTTCTTTTGTTTAGTGTGTCCATTTGGCTTCAACTCTCTAGAGACTGCAGCACATCAAAAGCAATTCACCCAAAAATCCGAGGATAGGTATTTGCAGAGCTTCAGCAACAACGGAAACAATCCTACGTATCGTAACTTAGCGGAGAGCCTTCTCAGAAGATTAAAGAACGTGGCAGCAACAAGGGGTAAGTCAGATGGCTGGTATCATCTGGACGAGCAGCGTCGGTCGCTCTCGACTGTCACGGACTGCCGTGGCCACAGCCGCCGTGCCGGCGCTGCTGGTGGCCTGCATGCCTGCTGCTAGGGGCCCCAGTTTCCGCTACCTGCACGCGAAACGCGACCGCCGTATGACGTCAGCAGGCGCGCTGCCACTCTGGAAAGCACGGCATGTAACTGTAAACACTGGTCGCGCTCCGGAGCACCGAACTGGGCGAACCGTCAGCGTGCTGGCTGCCCCGGCAGCCTGGCTCGTCAGCCGAAACAATGACGTGCCGATGCGTGTGGACAACTGTTTCGGTATGCCTTTCATTCTCTGCTCCTGTGATCCTGGTGGTCTGTTAGTTCTTCCCAGCCAAGTATTCCAACGGACGGAGAGATTCTCAACTGAGAACACTTGGCAGGCTGCGTTCAGTTGCGGAATTCGCCTGATAACTAAGGGGCATCTGCCGAAAATGTTGTTCGGCAGTCTGGAGCTGGAACTATTTTAATTCATTTCTGCGACAAAGTTATCTATTCTTGCGGAAAAATTAATAGCATTTATATGTATATGTCTGTGTATGTATGTGTGTAAGTAGCGTCGAATTTAACAAGGAGGTTAGTTATTTAATCAGTTACATGTACCATGGCTATTTGAACGTCTATTTTATCGAAATGATGTGGTACAATTGTGTTTACAACGTATTTGTACGTTATTAATGTTAACATTAACCCTAGAAATACCAAGGCAATTGTTGTCGACTTACAACATATTAACAACATACTTTTTAGAGAGGAACTGATTTTTAAGTAGGGTCCCGAACATGAGAATATTTTTTACCACACATCTAGTAACATCAAAGCATTTTCAGTACCAAGCTAAGTGTACTTCATGACTACAAAATAAATTAAACGATGCAAATTTGGTAAGTCTTGTAACTTTCCGGCAGATCCAAAGTGTATACCAGACCGATATTCGAACTCGTTAATTGTTGTTGTCTTTTACTCGCAACATAATATTTAAAGACATACTGATGTGTAGATAAGCTGTTGAAGACTAGATCGACCTTCAAGGACAAGTCCAAGCGTGGAAGAACTGTCTTGAATAGTTCGGACTACACCTAAGCATAAAGTAGGCTGAACAGCTGCCAACAAATGGAAATAACACTGTAACCATAAATATCGACGGTGTAATCTGCCAAAGACAAATATCATGAAGCACGTTGACCCCAAAACCGCTGCCGACAACTCGTTTGTTTCCAAAATCACAAACCGCCTTGGCAATGCACCTATCAAATCACGAGCAATGACTGGTATGCTTTATGATATGAAGACATCGGAGCAACTCATGTGAAAAGTTGTCTTGTCGGTGCAGACTGTAGGCCAGCAATAAAAGAAGCAGAGTAACGATTTGGAGTAATGGTAACCAAAATGATTCAGTGGACGTCTGGTCTGACACTTCATGAACGTGAGGCCGGTAATGAAATTCACAGGTGGCATGGATTGGTACACCTAGTGGTGAGGGAAAGCCGTATACAGTGGTATGGAAATGTACATCAAGCAGATCAAGAAATGATAGCAAAACGAAGATTTTAGTTGAAAATCGACAGGGAAGCTTAGAAACGTCAGCTGGGCATCCACCATGTAGACCTCAAGACAGCGTTCACCCTGACCCAGCACAAGATCGCGCCAAGTGGAGACAGAGAGGCAGAGTGGTGAACCTCACTGCATTGCGGGACAAACACTGAGGAAGAAGAAGACTAGTTAGTTAGTTTCATGTTCCATTGATTATTTTGCACGATATATCGTAATGATATGGAACGAGTCCGTTACATTTACGTCACCAATTAATTTGTCCATATGGTTACATGTATAATATTTCTAAGTTTTATTTTTTATTTATTTCTTTATTTTTTTAAGAAAAATGATTTACAAGTATGAGTTAGTATTTCCTAACCACCACTTTTTATACGTTGCAATGATTTTACTTTGGTGTCTGTCAGACATTTTGTATCACAGCAAGTGATCAAAAATTTTTGTTACAGCTTTGTGCACCGCTTTTTGTGCTAAAGACAACCTCAACGTGGCGTAATTAATGATACTTTTGCTTCTGATATTGTAGTTATCACTGTTTCTTTTGAACTGTAGTAGATTATTTGCAACAAACATCATGAGGGTATAAATATACTGTGGAGCAGTAGTCAGAATGCCCAAGATGATCGTAAGTGAACATCACCTATTATTCGTGCTGCACGTTTTTCAGCTAGGACGAATTTCTTACTTAAAGTCGAGCTACCCCAGGACGTTGTTCCATACGACGTTACTGTATGAAAATACTCAAAATATGCGACTTACTGATTTGCCTCTATCCAAGACGTGCAATGATTCTGGGTGCAAATGTGGTTGAACTAAATTGTGTAAGGAATCCCAAATTGTGCTTTTTCCAGATTAAATTGTCATCGGTGTGGACACCCAAGAGTTTTGAGGTTTCCACACTACTTATAATTTCATCACCTTGTGTTACACTTTTCAGTGGTATGGTACTCCTAGATGTGCGGCACTGAATATCTTGTGTCTATTTAAAATTGAGGGCGAGACCATTCACAGAATACCAATCAGTGATACTGTTACCATTTCTTCTATTTATGTATGTGTGCTTGGATTGGTAGCAATACTAGTGTTCTCTGCAAAAAGAACTAATTCTGTTTTTTATATATTCGACGGGAGATCGGGTGCGTAGATGAGGAACAATAGTGGGTCTAAGACTAAGCCTTGAGGAACCCCATACGTGATTTCTCCCCAGTTAGAATTACGTCGCTGGACTATATTGTTTGAATTACTAAGTACAACTTGCTGCATTCTTTTGGTTAGATATGACATTATCCATTGTTTCGTTAACGATCAATCCCATAACACTTCAATTTATCTAGGAGATTATATTCTCAGTTTCCGTTGCAATGAGAGTGATGAAAAAGCAATAGCTCATGATAAAGCAAAGCAAAAATAAGAGGGTAAGAGTACCAGCAAGTTGACTGAGACTTTTTGTGGCAAACAGCGAGCAGTGCCTTGCAGTGGAGGCCGACGCTTCGTTCATAGGTATGGACTTCAAATGTGCCGCTACAGTGCGGGTCAGTGCGTAATTGCACGATCCGCCAGCATCTGTAATGACAAACACTAAACATTTTAATAGTTGAGATTACAGTATTTCTAAGAAAGATGTTAGTTGCGAATTGGCTTTAAACCGAGTGTGTGAAATCCTATGGGACTTAACTGCTAAGTTCATCAGTCCCTAAGCTTACACACTACTTAACCTAAATTATCCTAAGGACACACACACACACCCATGCCCGAGGGAGGACTCGAACCCCCACCGGGACCAGCCGCACACTGCGTGACTGCAGCGCCTGAGACCGCTCTGCTAATCCCTCGCGGCGCTTTAAACCGAGTTGCAGTTCCAGCTTTAAGGGGCTCCGGAAAGGCTCAAAATCATGAAAAGTTCAATTTTTACTTTTCTGCGTTTTCTGAATCTGCAGACTATTACTTTTTAATAGATATATAATTTATTCAATTCCGAAGACTACAACTATTTTTAAATTTTTTTTGAAATGTGTTCTACATGGGCGTGACCCACTGTGGCGCTGTTAAACTGCTGTCAAATGGTGTTATTATTAACGTCCGTGTTCATCAGGTACATTTTAGTGATGTGAGATAAAGTATGTGTTGTGGCTAACCTGTGATGGTTCAATATATATCGCTGGTGTGACTGTCGATTGTTTCATGTTTATTTACTCTGTCGATATCTCGAAAATATTCGTAATTAATTCTGTTTCTTGAGTCTCTGTTTTGTTGAAGTATAATCATGAGTAAAAGTAAAGTTATTAGAAATCCTCTGAAGGCTTTTAAGAAAAGGAGAAATGTTGGAAAGCCAAAGGTATGTGTTATTACTGTAAATAATAACATTCTAATATGGTACGAGCGATGTTTGCTGTAGACAAGAAACGCCTTCGGGCTGCAGACAGGGCTGTAAAGAGTCTAGAAATACAAGCAAGAGTAAACAGGAGGAGGAGCAAGAGGAAGCTGGAGGAGGAGTTTGCAGAGGATGAAGATAATCCATCCTATGGACCTGGAATGCACTAAAAAGTTAATCCAATCTTTGTCGCTCGATTCCCAAAACTTTTATTTTCTCATACTAATTACATGTTTTCTAAGGATCTTCCAAACATACTGTATTTGTTTCAAACTTTCAGTAAATGTTACACAGTACCTTCTGCACAATTTAACACAGCCTTTTTTCCAAAAAACTGTATATTTTTGAATATATAAATAAAAAATTGCAAAAAATTGTTGTGAATTTTCATTACAATTGAAAAAAAATCATCTTTAATAACTGAACTAAAACTTTGTAAAATCCCTGTGTTAAGTTGCAGCCCATATTCCAATAAATAATCTGTAAAAAGTTCGACTTCCTACCTCAAATATGTGGTGTCACCGCCAGACACCACACTTGCTAGGTGGTAGCTTTAAATCGGCCGCGGTCCATTAGTACATGTCGGACCCGCGTGTCGCCACTGTCAGTAATTGCAGACCGAGCGCCACCACACGGCAGGTCTAGAGAGACGTACTAGGACTCGTCCCAGTTGTACGACGACTTTGCTAGCGACTACACTGACGAAGCCTTTCTCTCATTTGCCGAGAGACTACGACCTAGCAAGCCGCCATTAACCATTTCTAGAGAGAGTCTCACTTGTATCATCCAGAATGCTGTATACAAATGATGGATTAAAGTTAAGTATTCCAGCAGCTACGTACTTTTCTTTATAGCATTCATTACGTATCCTGTTTCAGACCTAGCGATACCTGCGTGTGTTGATGCGTGCTCTTTCGGTTACCCGTCTCTGTGGACTGGCTGTCTTGTCAGTCCACAACAAAATACTTTGTGAGGAAAGATGTAATTTATAAGCGTTATTTTAACATAGGGCGTTCCGGAGCCCCGTAAGGAAAACAAAACTGTTAGTTCGATAGGTTGTAGTTAGTGGCAGGCAAGCCCTTAATGAACTATAAAGACATTTGGTAAGTTAAATTCCGTGTTCGTTAACGAAAGCCGAAGAATATTTTAGCTATTTCATAGTGCGAAGGACAGTCTGTGGTTTGAAAGACTGGAACCACAAGGGATGGACGGTTGCATAACGTAGAGTTGAGAGGGGTTGACACTGCCAAGAGTGTGTAACCTAAGAGTCGAGTTTGTTGTGATTATTATGGACGTAGCTTAACTTGATTTAAGGAGATGACGAAACACTGCTCTGTAGCAATCAACATGGGTCACACAACCAGAGATCTTGTGAATTTCAGCTCTCTCTGTTTACCCGTGCCAGGGGCGACCAAGAATTCAAATCGCCCAAGAATTCATATCGCGAGCCGTTCGCTGGCACGAGTGCCATAATGCTCAGCCTCACTGCGTACTTACCCCATCGCCACAGCGCGCTGTGCGAACAGGAAAACGGATAAAGCCGCGAAGACGCTGCATGTAATTGGAGTACAGTCACACTGCGTACGACTTGGTTTTATGTTTCTCAACTAACATAGATCACAAACAAAACAAATTTTCGGTATTATTTAATTACCTTTTGCACTCTGAAGAGATAATATAATTTTTATAAAGTTGAAATTGGTTGCGTACCGACAGATGCAGCAAATATCACAGATTTTCTGTCTCATGTTGCCACATAATCGTGGTATATGAAATTTCATAATCGAAAAATTGTCTTCACATACAGATGTAGATCGAAATATCGTAGCATTAACACGCAGCCATATTATGGAGAGGTGGAAACTCTACCTGAGGAAAACAATGTAGACGTCCTGAACAGTTTTAACGCAAAAGAATTTCTCAGTAAAACTAGAATTACTATGCAGATCAATCAGTTGCGTCTGCACATGCACAGGGGCGCTTTCAACTGAAACGGCAGGTTCTCTCGAACCTGAAGAAAGATTGGCAATGTTCTTAAAACGTTCGAAAAACTATACTTGTAGGGCCGGCCGCGGTGGTCTAGCGGTTCTAGGCGCTCAGTCCGGAACCGCGCGACTGCTACGGTCGCAGGTTCGAATCCTGCCTCGGGCATGGATGTGTGTGATGTCCTTAGGTTAGTTAGGTTTAAGTAGTTCTAAGTTCTAGGGGACTGATGACCACAGCTGTTAAGTCCCATAGTACTCAGAGCCATTTGAACCATTTTTATCCTTGTAGGCTAATTAAGGACACAATGAATCCTTCAAACCTCGCGTTTTCTTTAACGCAGGGAAACTTAGGAACTCGACTGAGTTTGTCAGAATTTCGGTCTTCTACAATGCGATTTCCTTTTTAAATGCATCCCCGTCATAACAGAAATAAGCTGTTTCTCAACTTGCAGCGACTTATTGCGGGCAGTGTGCAGTCAAGCCCACTTAAAATGTGCTATCTGAAACCCATACCGGATGTTCCAGTTTTTGTTTCTGCACTGATTTTCCTTCATAAATTCAACAATAGCGAGTTTTAAATCGAAAAATGGCTCCAGGAATGTCCTTGACTTAACCAACGTACTTTGCAGTAATACGTAAAGTAGGCATACTCTTCTTTCAATTCATCTACACCTACATCTGTATGATTACTGTGCAATTCACAGTTAATCGCCTGCTAGAGGACTCATCCAACCACTTCAAGCTACTGTATTTTTCGACCGTTCCACTCTCGAACAGCGCGCGGGAGAAACGAACACTTAAATCTTCCTGTGCGAGCTGTGATTTGTTTTATTTTCTTATGATGATGATTCCTTCCTACGTAGATGGGAGAGAAGAAAGTTGGTGATTGAAATTTCATGCGAAGATCCTACCCCAACGAAAGGTGCCTTTCGTTTAATGATTGTCATCCCAATGAATGTATCATATCTGTGGCGCTCTTTCCCTTTTATCCCCAATAAATGGTAATCTTTGGTTTGCTTTACCCACAACGTTATCTATGTGATCGTCCTAACTTACGTTATTCGTAACTGTAATCCCTAAGGATTCAGTTGAATTTACGGCCAATAGATTTTTGTGATTTATCGTGGAACCGAAATTTAGTAGTTTCCTTTTGGTACTCATGTGGATTCCTTCACACTTTTCATTATTTAGAATGAATTGCTACTTTTCGCTTCATATGCGTACCTTGTCTATATCGTTTTGCAATTTTTTTTGGTCACCTTCTGTAAAGTACAGCACATTCCCCGAACAATCTAAGAGTGCTACACAGAAATTGCCTCGGACACTGTTGCAACTGAGAAAAATTTTACTATTCGTACCACCAGTTTCTTCACGTACTGCAAGCCTGCAAATTTATCACAAATTTCTTCTTGATGAACAGAACACAGATCCCGTCTGTCTGTCTGTCTGTCATTGTAATTTTTTGCACCTTCATTGCCAATTAAATCTTAAAAACAATCTTTACATGTAGTTCTGTAACATTGTTTCATAGCAAATTTGTAGTACCTCTCGATTATACGAGGCATAATAAACAGTAAGAACTCTAGCCCCCCCCTCCTCTCCCACCCCTTCCGTCATTCCCATTCATTTTAAGGCTTGTGGCGATAGATGGCCAGAGTGCCGCTTTTTGTGCTAACAGCCACCAGATCTGCGAACGTCTTCAATACCATGGACTAGCACCGAAGGGTAAACAACGGTGACACCACGAGGAGAGTTGTGCCGACCGAAAACGCCACACCGTAGTTCTAAATGAAGTGTAGCGCTATACCGGGTACTTCCAAGAAGGACCGAGCAAAGCTGAGGCAGGCTGAGCCTCGACACTAGAGCTGTTGGCAAAATATCGATATTTTTCCGAAACATATCATAGATATGTTGTTGTTGTTGTGGTCTTCAGTCCTGAGACTGGTTTGATGCAGCTCTCCATGCTACTCTATCCTGTGCGAGCTTCTTCATCTCCCAGTACCTACTGCAACCTACATCCTTCTGAATCTGCTTAGTGTATTCATCTCTTGGTCTCCCCCTACGATTTTTACCCTCCACGCTGCCCTCCAATACTAAATTGGTGATCCCTTGATGCCTCAGAACATGTCCTACCAACCGATCCCTTCTTCTGGTCAAGTTGTGCCACAAACTTCTCTTCTCCCCAATCCTATTCAATACTTCCTCATTAGTTATGTGATCTACCCATCTAATCTTCAGCATTCTTCTGTAGCACCACATTTCGAAAGCTTCTATTCTCTTCTTGTCCAAACTATTTACCGTCCATGTTTCACTTCCATACATGGCTACACTCCATACAAATACTTTCAGAAATGACTTCCTGACACTTAAATCTATACTCGATGTTAACAAATTTCTCTTCTTCAGAAACGCTTTCCTTGTCATTGCCAGTCTACATTTTATATCCTCTCTACTTCGACCATCATCAGTTATTTTGCTCCCCAAATAGCAAAACTCCTTTACTACTTTAAGTGTCTCATTTCCTAATCTAATACCCTCAACATCACCCGACTTAATTCGACTACATTCCATTATCCTCGTTTTGCTTTTGTTGATGTTCATCTTATATCCTCCCTTCAAGACACCGTCCATTCCGTTCAACTGCTCTTCCAAGTCCTTTGCTGTCTCCGACAGAATTACAATGTCATCGGCGAACCTCAAAGTTTTTATTTCTTCTCCATGGATTTTAATACCTAATCCAAATTTTTCTTTTGTTTCCTTTACTGCTTGCTCAATATACAGATTGAATAACATCGGGGAGAGGCTACAACCCCGTCTTACTCCCTTCCCAACCACTGCTTCCCTTTCATGTCCCTCGACTCTTATAACTCCCATCTGGTTTCTGTACAAATTGTAAATAGCCTTTCGCTCCCAGTATTTTACCCCTGCCACCTTTAGAATTTGAAAGAGAGTATTCCAGTCAACATTGTCAAAAGCTTTCTCTAAGTCTACAAATGCTAGAAACGTAGGTTTGCCTTTCCTTAATCGTTCTTCTAAGATAAGTCGTAAGGTCAGTATTGCCTCACGTGTTCCAGTATTTCTACGATATACATTGATATATCAATATTGAAATGGCAATATTTTTATTTTATATTATATTTTTTAGCAATTTTCGACCAATATTTGAAGTTGTTCATTTCAGTTGTAGTAGAACATAATTTAACTTTCGCTGTGTGAAGGAGTCTTACAACTATTTGACCTTACATTGCGTCCACCCTTTCTGTCTGATTATGTAAAGCAAGTATAGGTGGCACAAAGAAGAAGTCCAATTATACTGCCAGGGGAGGGGGGGGGGGGGGAGCCAGGGAGAAGGGGGCTGGTGGCAGTGTGGATAGCACAACAGTTGCGTTGAAATCCATTTTTAACGCAACTAGTGTGCTATTTCTTCGCATCGCCATTCTTAAAAAACAATTGCTGAAAATGATGAATAAAAGTCTAAATGACAAGATTGGTCTCTGCGTTGGGCGTTGACGTGTGAGGGGAAATGCTGATATAACCGACGGCTGGCCTACCAATAGTATCTGCAACGTTTAACTTCACCACACAATTTTGACACTGCAACTGCTAGGTCGCTGGCGTTTGCAGAAATGAGAAAAACAGCTAAGTCGACTGATATGTTACTAAACCGAACGACGGAGCCATTAGACACCTTTTATTGTGCCAGTTACCATTGTGAGCGAAGTGGTTATCGCTAAGTGTGAAAGTGGAACGTTTCCCTTTCAGATCTTGCTCTGAGGGGCTAAGCAGGCTTCTAGCTTGTTGATGTACAGAATATCTAATAATAAATCAATACTCAAATGTACAACTCTAAAACTGGCAGTTATTCACAATGTGCAACGTATTTCTTTACTTTTTTTTGGCTGTTACGTCGATATTTTTTTGTCGATATATCCATAATATTTTTCGATGTATCGACAGCCGATAATGATACTTTTTACATATGGATGTATCGGATTCCCGATATTTTTAAAAATATCAACAGCCGTACTTGACACGCACACCAAACACGCCTGCGGGCTGGGGCACCGTGGCTGGTCCTGGTCTATGTGATACAGAGTGTCATTCGTAAAATATCTAGGAATATTCGTTGGGAGTGACATAAATGGCAGAAAATACCAGCGTGGGACAATTCAAGGCAAATATAATGTATACTCGAAGGGAGTGGACTATGGACCAACTCTCGTCAATCAGGTAGACTTATCAGATAGTATTAAAAGTAGAGCGAGGCGTATCATCATGGGATCGTTTAACCGGCGCGAGAGCGTTACTGAGGTGTTCAACAAACTACAGTGGCGTACTGGAAGGGGAAAGGGAGGAAAACAGAGGGCTGGCAGAAGCGTGTGCCACACGCTGCAGAGTTACTTGCAGGGTGTAGTTGTAGATGAACGTGTAGATGGAGTTTCGTGAAGTTGTGCTGTGCAGAGGTTTGTGGTGATCACTCCTCGCTGTTTCTAGGAAGCGGGAATCCAATTATATTACTCTGTATCCCTTGCTGCCCCCCATGAACCATGGACCTTGTCGTTGTTGGGGAGGCTTGCGTGCCTCAACGATACAGATAGCCGTACCGTAGGTGCAACCATAACGGAGGGGTATCTGTTGAGAGGCCAGACAAACGTGTGGTTCCTGAAGAGGGGCAGCAGCCTTTTCAGTAGTTGCTGGGGCAACAGTCTGGATGATTGACTGATCTGGCCTTGTAACATTAACCAAAACGGCCTTGCTGTTGTGGTACTGCGAACGGCTGAAAGCAAGGGGAAACTACAGCCGTAATTTTTCCCGAGGGCATGCAGCTTTACTGTATGGTTAAATGATGATGGCGTCCTCTTGGGTAAAATATTCCAGAGGTAAAATAGTCCCCCATACGTATCTCCGGGCAGGGACTACTCAAGAGGACGTTGTTATCAGGAGAAAGCGTTTCTGAAGAAGAGAAATTTGTTAACATCGAGTATAGATTTAAGTGTCAGGAAGTCTTTTCTGAAAGAATTTGTATGGAGTGTATGGAAGTGAAACATGGACAATAAATAGTTTGGACAAGAAGGGAATAGAAGGTTTCGAAATGTGGTGCTACAGAAGAATGTTGAAGATTAGGTAGGTAGATCATGTAACTAATGAGGCATTGAATAGGATTGGGGAGAAGAGAAGTTTGTGGCACAACTTGACTAGAAGAAGGGATCGGTTGGTAGGACATGTTTTGAGGCATCAAGGGATCACAAATTTAGCATTGGAGGGCAGCGTGGAGGGTAAAAATCGTAGAGGGAGACCAAGAGATAAATACACTAAGCAGATTCAGAAGGATGTAGGTGGCAGTAGGTACTGGGAGACGAAGAAGCTTGTACAAGATAGAGCAGCGTGGAGAGCTGCATCAAACCAGTCTCACGACTGAGGACCACAACAACAACAACATCATCCCTTGCTGGATTAAAGGTGAAGATGTTCCGAGGTGTCTGTTCGGACCATGTTCCAGGACATCGCAACAACGGAAGATGGGCTGCCTGAACCATAACTATTCTGTTTCCATGTCCTAGAGAAATCCTTTCAGTATTTCTGTAAAGTGATGTTTAACGTGCATGCCTTCCGGCGCAGACCAGCTTTGTTCTCGGTCAGGATGAACATTCATCCTTCGTACTGTATAAGAAACTGAACAGGATTTCCGTATTACTCGGAAAGAAGCGTGGAAAGGCTTCACACTAGTGTAAATTGATGGGCTTTTGGCGTTCGTTGAGTACTGTTTGCAAGATGGTTTAGTTCATGGTTCGTCGATCCAGGCATTAGCAGCTCGTAGATCTCCGTTAATAGAATCTGCTGCTAATTTTAGAGTTCCTTTCCAGACGACGCATGTGCGTGAAGCACATGCTGTACAATACCAAGGGGGCAGACCAGTGTTGCGTCCCAAGCAGTGATCAGTTACTGTTCAGTAGAGTGCTTGGAACTGAAGCCGACGGGAACAAAGAGACAAATTACTTCTTGTAACATCCCGACAGGTTAAAAATCCATGCTAGAGTGAGAATCCAACCCGGAAACTTGCCCTATCCAAGAACAACTCTTGACCTGACCTCAACTTTTTTTTTTCTACCACACCTCACTCATACGTTCCACACTCCGTAGAAGTTCTCCTGGTTTTTTTGCAGGAATATCTCACTGTACTGAGCCAGGAAGCGTCGAAAGGGTACACCCTCCGTTGAAGATGAAAGGGCCATTCTGGGAAGTTGGGGAGAGTCGCCTATTGTACAGGCCGTTAATTTCTGCCACTACTATAAAATTCGTGTTTCTTGTATTATCCGACATTTGGCGAGGTCATCGTGAATGACGTTCTTCTTGGAGCCATATTGTCAGATACGAGTTCCTTGTGTTGACGAACAGATCGTCTGAAGCCAGCGTTGATTTTGTTGCAGTTTTCATCTAACTTTTTGTGTTCCTGGCGAAGAGAATTACTGTTGTAAGGTAAGCGACGATATAATACCTTATTTATGGAAGAATATACATGAAATAACCTTACTTTTATGACAGTTATGCATGTCTCCTCGTTGTGTTTCGTTTGTAGGTAACTGACAAAGAAGAAATGGCGACGCTGCCTGTAACGTACCGCTTAAAGTTTCCGATATTGTACCGGTACGGTTTAAGAAAATTGATCGTCCAGTGGGTATTAAAATACGCCTTTAGCAAAACATTTAGATATGATGTGGCGAATTTCCTGTGTGTATTTATCATAAGTTATTTATCAAGTTAACTAAATTGTATTACTGTGTGGCGACATAAAGGCATTATTCAAAATGGAGCTTAGCTGAATTGCATTGAGCATTATCAGTATGTCTAAATGGGAACTTAGATGAAATGAATCTTCACTCCTAGATAATGTGCCGTAAGCATCAATTAAGAGGCATATTGCAAACATAAACAAAAATGCAAACGAAGATTTTAAAATATTTGACACTGTTTTCCACCGAACTTGAAAACGGATTAGGAGAGCATATTTGCAGAGGTGATGTTTGGTTGAAGAAACTCGCGTTCGGCATTGCTGAACGAAATTGGTTGCTTCTTAACTTCAACGCAGTAGAAGCCACGGCAGACAACATGTGGTCTCAAGGTATATGTCCAAGAAATTTGACCGAATCCGAGGGACGCTTTAAAAGCTACAAGGCCTGGCGAAGGAGTCGGTGAACGGACGAACAACCGATGCAAAAAAGTTAATCGCAATGAAAGAGATGAATTGTAGAACTACAGCTCCACTTGTTAAAAGAAAGTGTTCCAGAGACACTATATGGAAGCCACCCCAAAAACTCATTCGTAAAAATGAGAGTTAAGTGAGGAAGACCGAATGGAGGAAATGATTAAATGCGTGAAATGCAAAATATGGATTCACACAAAGTGTGCAGGGGTGGCGGAAGGAGCGAAAAAATTCTATTACAGTTCTTGCAAGTAGCGATTCGAGAATTTAAGTATAGTACATTTCCTTAAACTTAGTCTAGAACATGTGTTTATGCTCAGTTTATAAGGGCGGTACAGTGTGTACACCCAGCATCACAAATTAGGAAACCAGATTCCCAGTTTGTACGAGTTTCAGATGTTTAGAAAATTAAGTGAAGAGTGTTCGTTTTTATCAGAATTTTCATTCTTTAAATTCTTTGATATGCTTAAAATAAGGACTAATACCAACGGCCGGCCTCAGTTCCATGATTCGCAAACATTTACAAAACTGTATTGATTGGCGACTCCATGTTGTCTTGTGCACTACGACCAGATAACAGGTATACTTGAAAAAAGAGACAGCATTGGTCGTATATTTTTGTTTTTTTTACTATCGCAAAATCGATTTTCTGTCACTGAGTGACCATCTTTAGTGCTATATTGTGTAACTTAAATTAGGATGCACTGTTGTCACAGTGCATCCTAATTTAAGTTATACAATATAGCACTGAAGATGGTCACTCAGTGACAGAAAATCGATTTTGCGATAGTAAAAAAAAAAAAAAAAAAAAATATATATATACGACCAATGCTGTCTCTTTTTTCAAGTATTTACAAAACTTTCGCACATTTTCACATGAATAACACTTTGCGCAGACAGTTACGGTACGCATTCTGTGGCGGAGGGTAACGGGGTGGTGGCAACAAGGGCATCCGGCCATCCTTTCAGTCCAATAATAATCATGCGGACCCTGCGCAGATGCAGGACAAACGCATAAGAGATGCATAGCAAAAAGAAGATTAGGCCCGCTTGTTCTGTACGTGATATACACCACAGAACACAGACGAAGGTGTAGCAAGGCAGGCACCACGATAGCAGCAGAGATTGCAAACAATACTGATGGAGTTAAGCGTAGCAGGAGCAGCAGGCTGGAAAGCAACGAACAAGCGAAAGGATGATGGAGTTACAGGTTCCAACGTTTCGTTGACGTGTAGTTCATTGGGGATCAGAACAAGCTCGCATTCAAGAATGTTGATAAATGAATAGAAAAGAAAATTATAGATCTATTACAAGGCCATCAGTGTGGCTTCGGACAAGATAAAGGCACCAAAGAGACACTTTCAACGTTACGCTTCATAACGGAAGCAAGGCTTAAGAAAAATCGTGAAACATACGCAAGATTGTCGACCTAGAAAAAAGAAAGCTCGACGAATGCTATAGGGGAGGACGTGTAATATACAATACGTACGTGGACCAGGACACCACCAGCGAAATGCTCTGACATATAGCCGGCAATAAGGAAGAAAGAAAGGAAGAATAGAATTTAACGGCCCATCGGTAGCGGTGTTATTAGAGACGGACCACAAGCTAGGATTATCGAAGGATGGCCAAGGAAATCGTCCTTGCCCTTTCAAAAGAACCATCCAGGGATTTGCCTTAAGCTATTTAGGGTAATCACAGAAAACCTGAATTAAGATGGCCGGCTGGGGATTTGAACCGTCTTGAATATAAGTCTAGTGTGCTAACACTGTGTCACCTCGCTCGATCTACTGTAGGGGAAATACGAGGGGCATTCAAGTTCTAAGGCCTCCGATTTTTTTTCTAATTAACTACTCACCCAAAATCGATGAAACTGGCGTTACTTCTCGACGTAATCGCCCTGCAGACGTACACATTTTTCACAACGCTGACGCCATGATTCCATGGCAGCGGCGAAGGCTTCTTTAGGAGTCTGTTTTGACCACTGGAAAGTCGTTGAGGCAATAGCAGCACGGCTGGTGAATGTGCGGCCACGGAGAGTGTCTTTCATTGTTGGATAAAGCCAAAATTCACTAGGAGTCAGGTCAGTGAGTAGGGAGCATGAGGAATCACTTCAAAGTTGTTATCACGAAGAAACTGTTGCGTAACGGTAGCTCGATGTGCGGGTGCGTTGTCTTGGTGAAACAGCACACGCGCAGCCCTTCCCGGACGTTTTTGTTGCAGTGCAGGAAGGAATTTGTTCTTCAAAACATTTTCGTAGGATGCACCTGTTACCGTAGTGCCCTTTGGAACGCAATGGGTAAGGATTACGCCCTCGCTGTCCCAGAACATGGACACCATCATTTTTTCAGCACTGGCGGTTACCCGAAATTTTTTTGGTGGCGGTGAATCTGTGTGCTTCCATTGAACTGACTGCAGCTTTGTTTCTGGATTGAAAAATGGCATCCACGTCTCATCCATTGTCACAACCGACGAAAAGAAAAGTCCCATTCGTGCTGTCGTTGCGCGTCAACATTGCTTGGCAACATGCCACACGGGCAGCCGTGTGGTCGTCCGTCAGCATTCGTGGCACCCACCTGGATGACACTTTTCGCATCTTCAGGTTGTCATGCAGGATTGTGTGCACAGAACCCACAGAAATGCCAACTCTGGAGGCGATCTGTTCAACAGTCATTCGGCGATCACCCAAAACAATTCTCTCCACTTTCTCGATCGTGTCGTCAGACCGGCTTGTGCGAGCCCGAGGTTGTTTCGGTTTGTTGTCACACGATGTTCTGCCTTCATTAAACTGTCGCACCCACGAACGCACTTTCGACACATCCATAACTCCATCACCACATGTCTCCTTCAACTGTCGATGAATTTCAATTGGTTTCACGCCACACAAATTCAGAAAACGAATGATTGCACGCTGTTCAAGTAAGGAAAACGTCGCCATTTTAAGTATTTAAAACAGTTCTCATTCTCGCCACTGGCGGTAAAATTCCATCTGCCGTACGGTGCTGCCATCTCTGAGATGTATTTACAATGAACGCGGCCTCATTTTAAAACAATGCGTTTGTTTCTATCTCTTTCCAGTCCAGAGAAAAAAAATCGGAGGCCTTAGAACTTGAATGCACCTCGTAAAAGTGTCACGTAAATTCGGGGTGAAACTATATCAATTATAAGATGCATTTTGAGGCACAACAACGTTGACACACTACGCTCGCACTTCTTCAAACTGCCTGCTCACAAGTCACTGGTCGAGTGCACATCTGCTGATTATACTTGTTAGCTGTGGCTGCCACCACAGTTAATGCGCTGACGTTGCTTATACGGCAGAAATAAAATCACTGTCGGAACTCTTTGGACGGACGGTGTATGGTATCAAGTAGTAGAACAAAGATTGGGATATATAGCTCAAATAATTGAGCACTTAGGGTACTGTATCACAACAGCTTGTTACAAATCTAAGAAATGCGATGACAACTTCTTACATATAGTTCATATTTCTTTCCATTAGGAACAGCGTGCTTCAGGACCATGTTAATGAGGCTCGCCATAGGAGGGAGGGCAGCATCGGTCGTATATTTTAAACTGTTTATTGCAGTACGATTTCACCTACAGTGTAACTATCTTGAGAGCATTACATCAAAGTGAAACTGTTAAGTCCAAGTTAAACTGATATTTGTTATTTGTAATGTCAAGTACTACTATGTGCTGTTATAGTTACGGTGAGTAATTATGACTTGGATATACTGCAGTGAATTACCTGAAATCGATCTGCCAAAAAAAGTTTCAAACTTCCGACGGATGCTGTCCGTCCTCCTATCGAGAATCTTACACGGTCGCTTTCTCTTTGACTCAAAGGAATGTACGTAATGTTCTAGATGACAAAAGCCGTGCTTGTTGAGGTAAGTAAACGCTTGTACATAAAATCGAGCAATTGTCTTTAGACATTCTAGAGGGACTGTCTACAGACATATAGTTAGACGGTTCAAATGGCTCTGAGCACTATGGGACTTAACATCTGAGTTCATCAGCCCCTAGACTTAGAACTGCTTAAACCTAACTAACCTAAGGACATCACACACATCATGACCGAGACAGGATTCGAACCTGCGACCGTAGCAGTAGCGCGGTTCTGGACTGAAGCGCCTAGAACCGCTCCGTCAGAGTGGCCTGCTGTAGCTAGATACTTTGTCTCATGTACACATTTGATTGCCTTGTTCCACGATATTTGCTAACTATGCCTGATCTTCTTGGGATAGTGGGTTGTGCAGTGATAATAAAGCATGGTGAAATAAATCGAAAGAGAAGACGTTGGTGGAAACGTGAACTATATGCGGAGGGGCCTCATTTCGGCGTAATTTGCTTTTAACTTTGAAAGTAGAAAACAGCATTTTTTTCGATAGCACTCCGATACATAATGTTTTTTGACCAGCTCTTCGATAACCAACGTCTTATTGTTGAGATTTCTATATTCCGAATTACTAACTTCCCACTAGCATGATGTCGCGAAAACCTTCAGTCAGCTGCAACGCTTCATCTGTTGATCACATCTCGATAAGTGACATTCAAAATAATAAGAAAAACAAAAGTATCAAAAAACTGACGAAGCGTTTTCCACGGCGCAAGGAGAACAGCTGCTGTCCATGTTGAGCAACACGTCCACGGTACGAAACGTTGCGCAATATTGTCTTAGAATTGCCTCATGCCTCCCATTTCAAATAGGAGTCAAAAATTCTGTGATTTTGTTGCAACAGCCTGTCTAGAGACAAGAAATTTCTCACTTGTCTAAACACAAAATCGCTCGATTGTCTACAGAAACTGTCTAGATACTAAAATCCGGCCTGAGATCGAATTTGCTCAGTTGATTAACTGGATGTGGGTTTAGGTGGTTTCCCACATCACGCAGGTGAATACCGGGTTGATACATAAGTCGTACCTCAGTTATACGATTCGCACTTATTTAGAAAACTTTAATTCATTTTCACATGAATAACACTACATGCAGATAGTTCGGGTACGGATATTCCGTCCTTGGAAATTAAGGGGTGGCGATAGGAAGGGCATCCGGTCACCCTTTAAACTAACCGTGCCAGATGTGTCCACAACTATGCCGACCTTGCCCCGATGCAGGACAAAGGCACAAGAAAAAGTAGAATGATGCTGACGGTACAGGGACTGAGATGGAATGAAGGGAGAAGGATTAGGGTTTAACGTCTCGTCGACATCGAGGTTATTACAGGCGGAGCACAAGTTCTGGTTCGAGCATGGGGAAAGATATCGGACGTCCCCTTTCGAAGTAGCCATCGCAGCAATTGGCTGGAGATATTTATGGAAATCATGGAAAACATAATTTCGGATGGCCAGACGCAGATCTGAACCGTCGCCCTTCCGAATGCGAATCCAGCGTGCTAACCACAGCGCCACCTCATCGGGTGACTGGGTCAGTAGCTCATGTTAGTGTCGGCTTGTGTTCTACTAGGTGCATTCAAGTTCTAAGGCCTCCGATTTTTTTTCGAATTAACTACTCACCCGAAATCGATGAAACTGGCGTTACTTCTCGACGTAATCGCCCTGCAGACGTACACATTTTTCACAACGCTGACGCCATGATTACATGGCAGCGGCGAAGGCTTCTTTAGGAGTCTGTTTTGACCACTGGAAAATCGCTGAGGCAATAGCAGCACGGCTGGTGAATGTGCGGCCACGGAGAGTGTCTTTCATTGTTGGAAAAAGCAGAAAGTCACTAGGAGCCAGGTCAGGTGAGTAGGGAGCATGAGGAATCACTTCAAAGTTGTTATCACGAAGAAACTGTTGCGTAACGTTAGCTCGATGTGCGGGTGCGTTGTCATGGTGAAACAGCACACGCGCAGCCCTTCCCGGACGTTTGTGCTGCAGTGCAGGAAGGAATTTGTTCTTCAAAACATTTTCGTAGGATGCACCTGTTACCGTAGTGCCCTTTGGAACGCAATGGGTAAGGATTACGCCCTCGCTGTCCCAGAACATGGGCACCATCATTTTTTCAGCACTGGCGGTTACCCGAAATTTTTTTGGTGGCGGTGAGTCTGTGTGCTTCCATTGAGCTGACTGGCGCTTTGTTTCTGGATTGAAAAATGGCATCCACGTCTCATCCATTGTCACAACCGACGAAAAGTAAGTCCCATTCATGCTGTCGTTGCGCGTCAACATTGCTTTGCAACATGCCACGCGGGCAGCCATGTGGTCGTCCGTCAGCATTCGTGGCACCCACCTGGATGACACTTTTCGCATTTTCAGGTCGTCATGCAGGGTTGTGTGCACAGAACCCACAGAAGTGCCAACTCTGGAGGCGATCTGTTCAACAGTCATTCGGTGATCCCCCAAAACAATTGTCTCCACTTTCTCGATCGTGTCGTCAGACCGGCTTGTGCGAGCCCGAGGTTGTTTCGGTTTGTTGTCACACGATGTTCTGCCTTCATGAAACTGTCGCACCCACGAACGCACTTTCGACACATCCATAACGCCATCACCACATGTCTCCTTCAACTGTCGATGAATTTCAATTGGTTTCACACCACGCAAATTCAGAAAACGAATGATTGCACGCTGTTCAAGTAAGGAAAACGTCGCCATTTTAAGTATTTAAAACAGTTGTCATTCTCGCCGCTGGCGGTAAAATTCCATCTGCCCTACGGTGCTGCCATCTCTGGGACGTATTGACAATGAACGCGGCCTCATTTTAAAACAATGCGCATGTTTCTATCTCTTTCCAGTCCGGAGAAAAAAAATCGGAGGCCTTAGAACTTGAATGTAGTTCCGATGTTTTCAACTAAAGAAAATGTTGTTTCAGTCTTTCCCTTCTCCGTATTCCTGCGGAGAAGAAGAATGGTACGATGTCGAAGCGGTGGAGGTGTTGTTCGTATCGACAGATAATATCCGGGATATAGCTACTAAGAATTCTCTTCCACAGTATCAAGGTCTGCTTGGTACGTATGTCATGATGTTTATCATCCCCTTGAACTATTCTCTTCTTGAGAGAAGCTTTATCTTGCCGGATAAAGTCTTCAGAAAGTAATACCTTGTGCTCATCGTTGCCATCGGTAAGTGCTTCCTGCACACGAGTGTAAGCTATTTCACAATCCCGTATGCTAATATAATTATGCGTCTATCCATAAATTGCATCCCTCGTTCGGCCATCCTGATTAAAGTTTTCCGTGATTTCCCTAAATCGGTTCTGGCAAATTCCGGGATGATTCCTTTGAAAGGACACGGCCGACTTGCTTCCCCATCCTTGTAACATTTCTGGCTTAGTCAGCCATCATATTAGTCTCCAAGAAGCTGTTCCCAGATCAGTGGAGATGCAAGAAGTACACTCCTGGAAATTGAAATAAGAACACCGTGAATTCATTGTCCCAGGAAGGGGAAACTTTATTGACACATTCCTGGGGTCAGATACATCACATGATCACACTGACAGAACCACAGGCACATAGACACAGGCAACAGAGCATGCACAATGTCGGCACTAGTACAGTGTATATCCACCTTTCGCAGCAATGCAGGCTGCTATTCTCCCATGGAGACGATCGTAGAGATGCTGGATGTAGTCCTGTGGAACGGCTTGCCATGCCATTTCCACCTGGCGCCTCAGTTGGACCAGCGTTTGTGCTGGACGTGCAGACCGCGTGAGACGACGCTTCATCCAGTCCCAAACATGCTCAATGGGGGACAGATCCGGAGGTCTTGCTGGCCAGGGTAGTTGACTTACACCTTCTCGAGCACGTTGGGTGGCACGGGATACATGCGGACGTGCATTGTCCTGTTGGAACAGCAAGTTCCCTTGCCGGTCTAGGAATGGTAGAACGATGGGTTCGATGACGGTTTGGATGTACCGTGCACTATTCAGTGTCCCCTCGACGATCACCAGTGGTGTACGGCCAGTGTAGGAGATCGCTCCCCACACCATGATGCCGGGTGTTGGCCCTGTGTGCCTCGGTCGTATGCAGTCCTGATTGTGGCGCTCACCTGCACGGCGCCAAACACGCATACGACCGTCATTGGCACCAAGGCAGAAGCGACTCTCATCGCTGAAGACGACACGTCTCCATTCGTCCCTCCATTCACGCCTGTCGCGACACCACTGGAGGCGGGCTGCACGATGTTGGGGCGTGAGCGGAAGACGGCGTAACGGTGTGCGGGACCGTAGCCCAGCTTCATGGAGACGGTTGCGAATGGTCCTCGCCGATACCCCAGGAGCAACAGTGTCCCTAATTTGCTGGCAAGTGGCGGTGCGGTCCCCTACGGCACTGCGTAGGATCCTACGGTCTTGGCGTGCATCCGTGCGTCGCTGCGGTCCGGTCCCAGGTCGACGGGCACGTGCACCTTCCGCCGACCACTGGCGACAACATCGATGTACTGTGGAGACCTCACGCCCCACGTGTCGAGCAATTCGGCGGTACGTCCACCCGGCCTCCCGCATGCCCACTATGCGCCCTCGCTCAAAGTCCGTCAACTGCACATACGGTTCACGTTCACGCTGTCGCGGCATGCTACCAGTGTTAAAGACTGCGATGGAGCTCCGTATGCCACGGCAAACTGGCTGACACTGACGGCGGCGGTGCACAAATGCTGCGCAGCTAGCGCCATTCGACGGCCAACACCGCGGTTCCTGGTGTGTCCGCTGTGCCGTGCGTGTGATCATTGCTTGTACAGCCCTCTCGCAGTGTCCGGAGCAAGTATGGTGGGTCTGACACACCGGTGTCAATGTGTTCTTTTTTCCATTTCCAGGAGTGTATATAGATGACGAAATGTGGTGTGAGGTACCTGTGACAGATGTTAGATTCGGTACCACTCCCGTGAGAAAGACCGCCTGCATAATGCTACTGCTCTGTGATTGGCTGTTGTGTTCGGAGCAAGGGCGCCAAAACGTTAAAGTATAGTTAGAATTATTAGTTAAACTATTTATTGAATGACTTCACTTTTTAATATAAATATCTCTCAACAGCTGACTATCAATCAGTCATTTTAAAATTATTAAAAACAACTTAAATCAAAACCAAAAGACTGACGGAATTGCAGACGAGGCACTTCGGAAGCGTTCGGGCCACGCCTTTTCTGGTATGGCGCGCGAAGTGTTTCGGGCTGTTCGTCACTCTGGATTAGGCAGTCGAGAAGAACAGGCATGTTGTCTGTCGTAGGATGTGTTTCCAATTTTTATCTAAGTTCCTGTTCGTCGCTATGGATTAGGCAGTCGAGATGTACAGTCATGCTGTCTGTGGCAGGATGTGTTTGCCAGTATCCAGTATTAAAAGATTCACTCCGGTAGTCATGAGGCACAGACACGTGCCACAAATAGTGTAAACATACATTCTCGTAAACATTGTGTTTGATCATGTACTTTGCTGTACCAGAAGGTGTTGTATTAAGATCATGTAGTCTTCTCGTGTGGCTGTATTAAAATACGCGAGGGGCGTCCCACAGAAGTGATACATTATTTCAGAACAGAACCTCGCTAAAAGTCAGTTTCAGCCTCACGATACAGAACCTACGAGCTGCATGCTGTTTTCTGCGCTGGGGACATCAGCTTGAAGACAGCAGGTTGGTGAACTACAACAGAACCTTCGTATTTCACACAGTGCAGTGGAAACGCCGAGGCGCCTCACGTGTACTTCATGCACAGAACAAATGTGCTCAGTGACACGTCATCTGCAGTAACGCGGAGGAGGTAAAGGAGGATGATCGTTATTAACACCAACAATCAATTCATTCTTCCTTTCTTGCCGTGTTGTTGTTGTTGTTGTTGTGGTCTTCAGTCCTGAGACTGGTTTGATGCAGCTCTCTCCATGCAACTCTATCCTGTGCAAGCTTCTTCATCTCGCAGTACCGTAACACCCCACCCGTCACTTATCTGGTTTTGGTGTGTGTTCACCACAGGTAATTGACTAACAGATCAACAGAGAGTGCAAAACTGCCGCAATATCGGATAACGCAAAGAACGTAATAAGGCCCTGTGACTCCTGATTGAACTGCGGTGGCAGTGTTGACATTAATTGATTCTGAATTGATCACTTTTAATTAAAAAGGGGTGCACATTGATGTTATATTCAGCTATTGAACACCAGATGCAAATGTTGAACATAAAATTAATTAAGAAAGTGACTTGGGATTTCAACTACTTGATTGAAAACAGATGCAGTCGATTGGCACAAATTTATTTTAACTCACGACCTTCAATCATCACATTACATGACTCTCCTAACAGGCAGTGGTAATAAATTGCGTTTGCGTGGAGTAAAGCGCGGTAAGTCAAAAGTAATTCCTATCTACTGACCCAGGCGTGATGCGAAGTGCGAGAAGAATTCTACAATACACGGCCCATGAAACCCTCGTGCAAACTTTGCCGACGTGATCCAACAAATTAATCAGCGGCCGGAGCGGGCGCAACGTCACCGAATACAGCGTGGGTGGGCGGCGTCGTTTTGCGGACGTCGGCCGACCTCGTGGTGCTGCAAGGCTGCGCTCGTCTATTCACTCCTAGCTGCCTTGCTCAGTATATGGCTGAACGAAAACTTTCTATCTCCAAGCTCAATCGTTCCCTTTGCTAAGTCCTAAACTGCAGACATGCTCACTCTCTCTCAGGCAAGCTGAGTAAAGAACGCCACATCCGCACTCTAGGCAAGCTGGAAACGGCGCATCCTTCCCTAATGCGATGGGACCGATGACTTCGCTGTTTGGTCCCCTCGCGGCGAATCACCCAATTAACCATATATTGCACTTGACAGGGTCTGTACTTAAAACATAAGATGAAAGCAGTGTGCCTGTCGAGAGAAAATAGCGTGTGTGGAGGTCGTATTCAGTATAAACGAAGTTTGGAGGCTTTGGATCCCTATACATTCAGCGTGCTTTAATAGTTAGTGAATCTGCTGTGAGAACTATACGTGCCCCTCTCTAGTTACCAGACGCAAGTCGTGTACTATCGAGTGAGGTATTGGGTGATGTGAGTATCTCTTTCTCAGATCTCCAAGCAAGGCTACTGCAGATTTGAGAGTGGGACTCTGTCCCGCTTGCGTGTTAGATTAGATTTGATTAGATTTGCTTTCATTCCAATTGATCCGTAGTGAGGAGGTCCTCCAGGATGTGGAACATGTCAGAAAAACAACAATACACGACAAATATTTACAACTAAGACAAGTAAGCTAATGTACCATTCCACAGGTCCCAAGTGGAATGATTGTCATTTTTTTTAATGAACACTAAGAGTCATTTTACAAATACTAAAGCCGGCCGAAGTGGCCGATCGGTTCTAGGCGCTACAGTCTGGAACCGCGCGACCGCTACGGTCGCAGGTTCGAATCCTGCCTCGGGCATGGATGTGTGTGATGTCCTTGGGTTAGTTAGGTTTAAGTAGTTCTAAGTTCTAGGGGACTAATGACCACAGCAGTTAAGTCCCATAGTGCTCAGAGCCATTTGAACCATTTTTTGAACAAATACTAATGCACTGAATTTAAAATAAAAAAGTTTTTTATTTATTTATAAGGTAATAAGCATGTAATACAACTACTGTAATACTTATTTACAATGAACACATTACTGCCCTGAAATGGTGCAGAAGTTAGATTATACTTACACACACACACAAACACACACACACACACACACACACACACACACAAATTTTCAATGAACACATTACTGCTCTGGAATTGTGCAGAAGTTATGTTGTACTTATATACAAATCAGTTGGTTTTACTAAGAAATTCATCAATGGAGTAGAAGGAGTTGGCCACCAATAAATCCTTTAGGCTTGTCTTAAACTGATTTCATTGGTTGTTAAGCTTTATATGGCTGCTGGCAAGTTATTGAAAATGTGTGTTCCTGAATAATGCACACCTTTTTGTACAAGACTAAGTGACTTTAAATCCTTGTGTAGATTATTCTTATTTCTAGTATTGATTCCATGAATTGAGCTGTTGGTTTGAAAAAGTGATATATTTTTAATGACAAATTTCATTAAGGAATAAATATCTTGGGAAGCAGTAGTTAGTATCCCTAGTTCCCTAAACAGGCTTCTGCAGGATGTTCTTGAGTTCACACCACATATGACTCTTACTGCACGTTTTTGTGCCCGGAAAACTTTAGCTTGGCTTGATGAATTACCGCAAAAAATAATCCCATACGACATTATGGAATGAAAGTAAGCATAGTATGCCAGCTTTTTCATTTTTATATCCCCTATGTCTGACAAAATTCGCATTGCAAACAGAGATTTGTTAAGACGCTTCAGCAGTTAATAACAGGGCACCGGCTGTGCGGCTTCCACGGCGGCAGTATAAGCCCTACTGTGCTCTGCGCCTGCGAGGACGGCTCAGTTGCTGCGAGGCAGAGCGTACTGCCCCGCGCTCATAGCCGGTAATGACACGAGGGAGGGGGAGCAGAAGGAGTCTACAGAGCTGTGACGTCAGGGGGGAGGCGTGGGGAGGGGAAGGGCCGTGAGGGGTAGGGGGAGGGGGGACCACGTGCCGCGCAGCGCCGCAGGAAGACTCGAATTACGCAGCTTCCGCTCGTTTGCCACTTTGGCTTTTTAAAGCGCGATTTTTTACGAGCGCATCCTTGAAAGGGCAGAGGCGGTTGGAAGCGGGCAGAGGAGGGAACGGCGGAAAGAAGAGGAGAAGAGACAAAGACGGAGCAGCGCGAAGGACACACACGCAGTTAGGGCCGCGGAAACATGGGCGCGTGGTAAGGGGGGCGGCCAGCTTTTTACGCCGTCTTTGTTGGCCGCAGGTGTAGCCGGGCGGGCTGCCCATTCAGAAGCGCGGTGACCCATTCAGGGATAGTCGCCAGCGCTCTTCCACCCGTTGTCCGTACGTAAACGGCCAGTGCGAGAGGCGTAATCAGCATTCATTCTGCTGAGGAGCGAGAAAATAAACTTCAATGGTTGACTTTCTGCGGTCACGTAGTCGTAACTATAAAAGGCGTCACATCAACAGTGCAGGATTTACATGACGAAGTGTCATATACCGACTCTGTAAGTGAAGTTGGAGATAGCTCCCAAACCACCCACCATCAGTCAATGGTTTTTGTACAGGGTGTTTAAAAAATGACCGGTATATTTGAAACGGCAATAAAAACTAAACGAGCAGCGATAGAAATACACCGTTTGTTGCAATATGCTTGGGACAACAGTAAATTTTCAGGCGGACAAACTTTCGAAATTACAGTAGTTACAATTTTCAACAAGAGATGGCGCTGCAAGTGATGTGAAAGATATAGAAGACAACGCAGTCTGAGGGTGCGCCATTCTGTAAGTCGTCTTTCTGCTGTAAGCGTGTGCTGTTCACAACGTGCAAGTGTGCTGTGGACAACATGGTTTATTCCTTAGAACAGAGGATTTTTCTGGTGTTGGAATTCCACCGCCTAGAACACAGTGTTGTTGCAACAAGACGAAGTTTTCAACGGAGGTTTAATGTAACCGAAGGACCGAAAAGCGATACAATAAAGGATCTGTTTGAAAAATTTCAACGGACTGGGAACGTGACGGACGAACGTGCCGGAAATGTAGGGCGACCGCGTACGGCAACCACAGAGGGCAACGCGTAGCTAGTGCAGCAGGTGATCCCACAGCGGCCTCGGGTTTCCGTTCGCCGTGTTGCAGCTGCCGTCCAAATGACGCCAACGTCCACATATCGTCTCATGCGCCAGAGTTTACACCTCTATCCGTACAAAATTCAAACGCAGCAACCCCTCAGCGCCGCTACCGTTGCTGCACGAGAGACATTCGCTAACGATATAGTGTACAGGATTGATGACGGCGATATGCGTGTGGGCAGCATTTGGTTTACTGATGAAGATTATTTTTACCTGGACGGCTTCGTCAATAAACAGAACTGGCGCATATGGGGAACCGAAAAGCCCCATGTTGCAGTCCCATCGTCCCTGCATCCTCAAAAAGTACTGGTCTGGGCCGCCATTTCTTCCAAAGGAATCATTGGCCCATTTTTCAGATCCGAAACGATTACTGCATCACGCTATCTGGACATTCTTCGTGAATTTGTGGCGGTACAAACTGCCTTAGACGACACTGCGAACACCTCGTGGTTTATGCAACATGGTGCCCGGCCACATCGCACGGCCGACGTCTTTAATTTCCTGAATGAATATTTCGATGATCGTGTGATTGCTTTGGGCTATCCGAAACATACAGGAGGCGGCGTGGATTGGCCTCCCTATTCGCCAGACATGAACCCCTGTGACTTCTTTCTGTGGGGACACTTGAAAGACCAGGTGTACCGCCAGAATCCAGAAACAATTGAACAGCTGAAGCAGTACATCTCATCTGCATGTGAAGCCATTCCGCCAGACACGTTGTCAAAGGTTTCGGGTAATTTCATTCAGAGACTACGCCATATTATTGCTACGCATGGTGGATATGTGGAAAATATCGTACTATAGAGTTTCCCAGACCGCAGCGCCATCTGTTGTTAAAATTGTAACTACTGTAATTTCGAAAGTTTGTCTGCCTGAAAATGTACTGTTGTCCCAAGCATATTGCAACAAACGGTGTATTTCTATCGCTGCTCGTTTAGTTTTTATTACCGTTTCAAATATACCGGTCATTTTGAAACACCCTGTATGTATTGCTGTAGCCTTTCGCCCCTACTCTTCAATCTGTACATCGAGGAAGCAATGATGGAAATAAAAGAAAGGTTCAGGAGTGGAATTAAAATACAAGGTGAAAGGATATCAATGATACGATTCGCTGATGACATTGCTATCCTGAGTGAAAGTGAAGAAGAATTAAATGATCTGCTGAACGGAATGAACAGTCTAATGAGTACACAGTATGGTTTGAGAGTAAATCGGAGAAAGACGAAGGTAATGAGAAGTAGTAGAAATGAGAACAGCGAGAAACTTAACATCAGGATTGGTGGTCACGAAGTCAATGAAGTTAAGGAATTCTGCTACCTAGGCAGTAAAATAACCAATGACGGACGGAGCAAGGAGGACATCAAAAGCAGACTCGCTATGGCAAAAAAGGCATTTCTGGCCAAGAGAAGTCTACTAATATCAATACCGGCCTTAATTTAAGGAAGACATTTCTGAGGATGTACGTCTGGAGTACAGCATTGTATGGTAGTGAAACGTGGACTGTGGGAAAACCGGAACAGAAGAGAATCGAAGCATTTGAGATGTGGTACTATAGACGAATGTTGAAAATTAGGTGAGCTGATAAGGTAAGGAATGAGGAGGTTCTACGCAGAATCGGAGAGGAAAGGAATATGTGGAAAACACTGATAAGGAGAAGGGACAGGATGATAGGACATCTGCTAAGACATGAGGGAATGACTTCCATGGAACTAGAGGGAGCTGTAGAGGGCAAAAACTGTAGAGGAAGACAGAGATTGGAATACGTCAAGCAAATAATTGAGGACGTAGGTTGCAAGTGCTAAGCTGAGATGAAGAGGTTAGCACAGGAAACGAATTCGTGGCGGGCCGCATCAAACCAGTCAGTAGACTGATGACCAAAAAAAAAAAAAAAAAAAGTACTGCTACGCTCTGTTTTCTCTTTTGCACTACAGTGTTGGTGCGCTAGTTACTGTTGTGGTTGTGGGTTTATGAGAGCTTTATCTGGTCCGCATCACATTCTGGTGTTCAGCAGGATATAATTTCTCTCTCAAATGTGTCTTTCAGCCGGCCGGTGTGGCCAAGCGGTTAAAGGCGCTACAGTCTGGAACCGCGTGACCACTACGGTCACAGGTTCGAATCCTGCCTCGGGCATGGATGTGTGTGATGTCCTTAGGTTAGTTAGGTTTAAGTAGTTCTAAGTTCTAGGGGACTGATGACCTTAGAAGTTGAGTCCCATAGTGCTCAGAGCCATTTGAACCATTTGTTGTATCTTTCAAGAGAAAAATTCGAGATCGTTCTACATTGTTTTGAGCTTTTGCGAATGTTCTCGAATGCTTTAGCATATTGTCGAATATTCCTTAACACAGTTTGGAAACGGCACGTACACTATTTATCCGTACTCTGGGAAAATGGTATAAGTCGATGTGTTGTGCAACGCACGCAGAGGAACAACTCATGGAGAAATTGTATTCGCTTGTAGAGAGAATGGTTGTCTGCGCGGACACTTTTATCAACAACATTGACGTAGTTCAACGGAAAAAGCAGGGAATACAGAATATGATACCATGGGAAGAAAACATATTTAAAACCTGTGATAAAATGATGAACCAATAAAATTACTAAATACGCTCAGAGATCATGGCATTACCTCGCTAAAAAGCTTCTAAACAACATCACAGGAGCGGAAATACTAACCGGAAAAGAAAAAGGCGAGTCAGTATTCATACCAAGAATTCCACTCATTTCAAATATCTTACCATTTAGCTTTCAAAGGCTCCAATTTCCGGTAAGGTAAGGTTACATGTGATCATCAACAGCATACAAAGCCAAAAAGTCCAAGGTTAAGGAGTGCATTTAAAATAACCGTGTTCTCGCACAGACAACTGCACGTAGCGTATTCGCATCTTGAACAACGACAAAACTTGTTCGTCTTTGCTCCCGGAAGAAAAATACGAAATGAAGTTCGTAACAATATACTTTAAACAAGTTAGATGCCATACAAATGCGTTGCTTAATTGCCCAATTTTTACCAACTCAGAAAAAAAATGAAAAGAAGGATGGAGCGAAGCAGGTCCCCATCAGCTAGGTCTTTTCTTTATACGGAAATGCAGATGAAGACACAGTTTAGAAAAAAGATGAAGACCAAAAATAGAGGTAAATAATTATAAAATTATATTAAGCGATGTTGAAAAGAATTTGGTATGGACGCTGCCATATCACCTGACAGCATCTGCCGGCCTCGGTGGCAGAGCGGTTCTAGGCGCTTCAGTCCGGAACCGCGTGACTACTACGGTCGCAGGTTCGAATCCTGCCTTGGGCACGGATGTGTGTGATGTCCTTAGGTTAGTTAGGTTTAAGTACTTCTAGGTTCTAGGGGACTGATGACCTCAGATGTTAAGTCCCATAGTGCTCAGAGCCATTTGAACCATTTTTTTGACAGCATCTTCCCTTTCACATCACTTTCATAAACACTCGCTATTAAAATCTCTGCCATTCAGTTAACATTAGAATCCATTCACGGCCACTCCAGGCTTTCTGTATAAAAGCTTAGCACACTCTACTTTCTAATTTACTGTGATGCATACCTTATTACATCAGTCCTACTTTTACCTACCCAGTCGTACATTAATAAGGGTCGGACGCACAAATAACGGGGGCTATCTATCACATGATACTCGCTATTAATCTGCACAGTGATTTGAGATGGCTGCTTACATCTTGATTCATTGGTTTACCAGCAGATGTGAGTCGGCACATTTATAGTCCTGGCCGACATGGCAGATAATACGAGGCTGTTCGGAAAGAAAGGTCCAATCGGTCGCGAAATGGAACCACAGTAAAAACGAAAAAAATATTTTATTTGCAAGTGTTAGCTACATCTTCCAGCTACTTCTCTACATAGTCGCCGCTCCAACTTACACATTTGTCACAGCGTTGTACCAACTTTCCAATACCCTCCTCAGAGAAGGCAGCCGCCTGCGCTTTACGACAATTCTCTGCGTTGGTCTACAGCTCGTTGTCTCAAAATATTGTCTTCATAGCCGACAGTTTATGTGAGCAGAGATAAATCTCAGGGGGAGCCAACTACTTGCTGTTTTAGATGATGAAACACTTCACATCGAGAATGTTTCAGGAGCATCTTCATTGTCACTACATAGTGTGGCCGAGAATTCTCGTCAAGAAGGATACGCATGACAGTTATGTTATGTGGGCACCAAGACGTCAAGCGAAATCTCTCAACAGAGCCTCTTGCTTGGCTGGAGACACTTTACGTCCGCTCAGAACTGAAAAAAGCGATGTGAGATGACCGAAGGGCATACTAGAGACACTGCCCAACACAGCTGGTCAAAGCTTCATCGGACTTCCACTGTGGTTTCCATTTCGCGCCCGATCGGACCGACTTTCCGGACAGGCCTCCTAGATGCTACACGCCGGCCAGCTATTCACTTGGGTCGACGATGACACGACGACGACGACACCTTCATGCTAGAATACCGTCGTATACAGGGTGGTCCATTGAAACTGACCGGGCCAAATACCTCACGAAATAAGCGTCAAACGAAAAAACTACAAAGAACGAAACTCATCTAGCTTGAAGGGGGAAACCAGATAGCGCTATGGTGGCCCGCTAGATGGCGCTGCCATAGGTCAAACGGATATCAACTGCGTTTTTTTTAAATAGGACCCCCATTTTTTATTACGTATTCGTGTAGTACGTAAAGAAATATGAATGTTTTAGTTGGACCACTTTTTCGCTTTGTGATAGATGGCGCTGTAATAGTCACAAACGTATAACTACGTGGTATCACGTAACATTCCGCCAGTGCGGACGGTATTTGCTTCGTGATACATTACCCGTCTTCAAATGGACCGTTTACCGATTGCAGAAAAGGTCGTTATCGTGTTGATGTGTGCCTATTGTGATCAAAATGCCCAACGGGCGTGTGCTATGTATGCTGCTCGGTATCCTGGAAGACATCATCCACGTGTCCTGACCGTTCTCCGGATAGTTACGTTATTTAAGGAAGCACGAAGTGTTCAGCCACATGTGAAACGTCAACCACGACCCTCAACAAATGATGATGCCCAAGTAGGTGTTTTAGCTGTTGTCGCGGCTAATCCGCACATCGGTAGCACACAAATTGCGCGAGAATCGGGAATCTCGAAAACGTCGGCGTTGAGAATGCTACATAAACATCGATTGCACCCGTACCATATTTCTATGCACCAGGAATTGCATGGCGACGACTTTGCCACTGGGCACAAGAGGAATTACGGGACGATGACAGATTTTTAACACGCGTTCTACTCGTATTTCGCGACGAAGCGTCATTCACTAACAGCGGTAACGTAAACCGGCGTAATATGCACTATTGGACGACGGAAAATCCACTATGGCTGCGACAAGTGGAACATGAGCGACCTTGACGGTTTAATGTATCATGCGGCATTATGGGAGGAAGGGTAATTGGCCCCCATTTTATCGATGGAAATCTAAATGGTGCAATGTATACTGATTTCCTACGTAATGTTCTACCGATGTTACTACAAGATGTTTCACTGCATTGCAGAATGGCGATGTACTTCCAACAAGATGGATGTCCGGCACGTAGCTTGCGTGCGGTTGAAGCGGTATTGAATAGCATATTTCATGACAGGTGGATTGGTCATCGCCCGCACGTTCACCGAATCTGACGTCCCCGGATTTCTTTCTGTGGGGAAAGTTGAAGGATATTTGCTATCGTGATCCACCGACGACGCTTGACAACATGCGTCAGCGCATTGTCAATGCATGAGCGAACATTACGGAAGGCGAACTACTCACTGTTGAAAGGAATGTCGTTACACGTATTGCATTTTGAGCATTTATTGCATTAATGTGGTATTCACGGGTAATCACGCTGTAACAGCATGCGTTCTCAGAAATGATAAGTTCGCAAAGGTACATGTATCACATTGGAACAACCGAAATAAAATGTTCAAACGTACCTACGTTCTGTATTTTAATTTAAAAACCCTATCTGTTACCAACTGTTCGTCTAAAATTGTGAGCAATATGTTTGTGACTATTACAGCGCCATCTATCACAAAGCGAAAAAAGTGGTCTAACAAAAACATTCATATTTCTTTACGTAGTACATGAATGGGGGTTACTATTTAAAAAAAAAAACGCAGTTGATATCCGTTTGACCTCTGGCAGCGCCATCTAGCTGGCCAACCATAGCGCCATCTGGTTTCCCCTTCAAGCTAGACAAGTTTCGTTCTTTCTAGTTTTTTCGTTTGATGCTTATTTCATAAGATATTTGGCCCGGTCACTATCAATGGACCACCGTGTATACGTAGGCTATATAATAGCAGACATCAAAGGTATTCAAAGACACCGTGAATGATCACTTATTTCTATGTCACACACGAGGAAGTAACATATATGTTGACGAAGTTTATCCATCAGACGTCTGCAGGAAAACGCTTAAAATCTGGTACAGATCTACTGCAACAGACACTAAGAACTGTTTTTCCAGGTCGAAATGTTGGAGCAATATTCATGCTCTACACATCATTCATACACAGATTGTCAAATAAAATTGTACTGAAACCTCACAAAGAGAAACATTATGGCCACTACAGACACAGCGATAATGATTGCTACGTGTCGGTGTTGTGAGCACCTGACGCTGTACGCCCGACAGAGACCAATGGGGAAAAATTCGGGCGACGATGGGGTCCTCAAACAGGGAAACCATTGACATAATTGACTCTGAAGAAAGGCATATTGCTATCGCCCGGAACCTGGGAACGAGTATCTGGGAAGCGATGTAGCTGGTTGACTGTTCGCGTGCAACTGTCGTGAGCAGATAAAGAAAGTTGTTGAAGGAGGGTGGATCCACGAGCAGGCGGCAAGGTGTTGGTCATCCACGCCTCATCGCAAAACTCGGAGGTCGGAAGTTGGGCGCTGTGTAAAGCAGGATATGAAGTGATATGCGAAAAATATATGACAGTGTTCAGTGTTGGTGCAACCACACCGTAGCGAGCATTCTAAAATATGTGGCGCCAATGCAGACGATCGGCACATATTCCCTTGTTGACCCAGCGGCATCGTCCGTTACTGCTGCAGTGGGGATAGGATCACCGAGAATGGGCCGTTGATCTGTGGATGCGAGTCACCTGCTGTGAAGAATCATGTTTCTCGTTCCATGAGGTCGATGGCAGTTTCCGCCTAAACTACGAGGTGCATTCAAGTTCTATGGCCTCCGATTTTTTTTTTCTAATTAACTACTCACCCGAAATCGATGAAACTGGCGTTACTTCTCGACGTAATCGCCCTGCAGACGTACACATTTTTCACAACGCTGACGCCATGATTCCATGGCAGCGGCGAAGGCTTCTTTAGGAGTCTGTTTTGACCACTGGAAAATCGCTGAGGCAATAGCAGCACGGCTGGTGAATGTGCGGCCACGGAGAGTGTCTTTCATTGTTGGAAAAAGCCAAAAGTCACTAGGAACCAGGTCAGGTGAGTAGGGAGCATGAGGAATCACTTCAAAGTTGTTATCACGAATAAACTGTTGCGTAATGTTAGCTCGATGTGCGGGTGCGTTGTCTTGGTGAAACAGCACACGCGCAGCCCTTCCCTGACGTTTTTGTTGCAGTGCAGGAAGGAATTTGTTCTTCAAAACATTTTCGTAGGATGCACCTGTTACCGTAGTTCCCTTTGGAACGCAATGGGTAAGGATTACGCCCTCGCTGTCCCAGAACATGGACACCATAATTTTTTCAGCACTGGCGGTTACCCGAAATTTTTTTGGTGGCGGTGAATCTGTGTGCTTCCATTGAGCTGACTGGCGCTTTGTTTCTGGATTGAAAAATGGCATCCACGTCTCATCCATTGTCACAACCGACGAAAAGAAAGTCCCATTCATGCTGTCGTTGCGCGTCAACATTGCTTGGCAACATGCCACACGGTCAGCCGTGTGGTCGTCCGTCAGCATTCGTGGCACCCACCTGGATGACACATTTCGCATTTTCAGGTCGTCATGCAGGATTGTGTGCACAGAAACCACAGAAATGCCAACTCTGGAGGCGATCTGTTCAACAATCATTCGGCGATCCCCCAAAACAATTCTCTCCACTTTCTCGATCATGTCGTCAGACCGGCTTGTGCGAGCCCGAGGTTGTTTCGGTTTGTTGTCACACGATGTTCTGCCTTCATTAAACTGTCGCACACACGAACGCACTTTCGACACATCCGTAACTCCATCACCACTTGTCTCCTTCAACTGTCGATGAATTTCAATTGGTTTCACACCACGCAAATTCAGAAAACGAATGATTGCACGCTGTTCAAGTAAGGAAAACGTCGCCATTTTAAGTATTTAAAACAGTTGTCATTCTCGCCGCTGGCGGTAAAATTCCATCTGCCGTATGGTGCTGCCATCTCTGGGACGTATTGACAATGAACGCAGTCTCATTTTAAAACAATGCGCATGTTTCTATCTCTTTCCAGTCCGGAGAAAAAAAATCGGAGGCCTTAGAACTTGAATGCACCTCGTATCATCGAGGCGAACGGGTGCTTGAAACACCCTCTGCACCACGGACGCAGGCCGGCGGGTGCAGTACTGTGATATTTTCTTGACTTCCGTGAGACTTGTGGCAGCAATTGAAGACACTATGCCAGCTGCCGATTGCGTAAAAAATTATTGGTGGATGACCTGCATCCGTACGTGGTTCACGTCTTACGTGACACGGAGTCTTCCTCGACCTGACGTCCTTTAGTAGGATAGCTGTGCGTGCAACACGGCCACAGTCATGCCACAGAGGTTTGAAGAGCATTATGCTGAACTTACATTGCTGTCTTGGCCAGCAAATTTGCCTGTAGATGCAGATGTTGATGAATCATTCCAAGCGTTTGGAATTAGGTAGGGCATTCCTATTTTCAGGTGTGGTCGTCGGATTGATGAACATTTTTAATGGACTACACCGTTGAGATGTCATGTTATTGAGGGATGTTGATAAGACGTAGGGAGGTGTTGCAGCGAAATGCAGGTAGACCTGCAGACGACGATTGCTTCAGGGACTGTCGGTTGAACGTGAATGTACGTACACGTAACGTACTACGCATAAATACTGTTTTATTTATTTATTTATTTACATGTCAAGTTCCGTAGGACCAAATTGAGGAGCAAATCTCCAACGTCATGGAACGTGTCAGTACATGAACTTACGACATAAAAGTAATAACAGATAAAAATAGATGCTCATGAACCTGAAAAAAAGTCAGTCCATAAGTTTAAGCAAACGCTATCAGCAATACAATGAGAATCAGCTTATTTTTCAAGGAACTCCTCGACAGAATAGAAGGAGTGACCCATGAGGAAACTCTTCAGTTTCGATTTGAAAGCGCGTGGATTACTGCTAAAGATTTTTGAATTCGAGTGGCAACTTACTGAAAATGGATGCAGCAGTATACTGCACACGTTTTTGCACAAGAGTTAAGGAAGTCCGATTCAAATGGAGTTTTGATTTCTGCTAAGTATTAACCGAGTGAAAGCTGCTTATTCTTGGAAATAAACTAATATTGGTAACAAGAAACGACAATAAGGAATATACATATTGAGAGGCCAATGTCAAAATACCCAGACTCGTGAACAAAGGTCGACAAGAGGTTCGTGAACTCACACCACTTATTGCCCGAACCGCCCGTTTCCGAGCCAAAAATATCCTTCTAGAATGGGAAGAGTTACCCCAAACGATAATACCATACGACATAAGTGAATGAAAATAAGCAAAGTAGACTAATTTACGTGTCGCAGTATTACTCACTTTAGATACCGTTCGAATAGTGAGAATGGCAGTATTAAGTCTGAAACGTCCCCTTAGAAAAATTGTACAAGACTGTGCTTAAACTGACACACAATAATTTTAGCGCAACGTAATCTGACTTTCAAAAATCCCTACAAAAGAATGGCCCTGACTAACATTAACCTATACGTTTCACAAATCACTTACCTCACAAAAATCTTGGTTACTCAAACTACTGCAATATAGCGAGCGCCACTACTGCCAGCTAAATAAAAGATTCAAACTACTGAAGGCACTAACTACTGATAGGCATAGTCAGCAAATGAAAGGTTTTGATAAAGAACAAACAATGTATTTACCTTAATATTGTTCAAAAGTCATAATGTATATAGCAGTTCATGACATCCAGTCTCACAAATTTCAAAACTCCTCCATCTCTCTCCCCACATCCACCACTGCTGGCGGCTCACCTCCAACTGCGCAACGCTACGCGATGTTCACATCCAGCTGCCCAACACTACAATGGCAGACAACAATGCAAACTAGCCACAGACTGCACACAGCACAGCCAGTGATTTTCATACAGAGCGCTACGTAACGTTCCCATACCTTTCATTTGCTGACTATGCCTATCTGTAGTTAGTGCTTTCAGTAGTTTGAATCTTTTATTTAGCTGGCAGTAGTGGCGCTCGCTGTATTGCAGTAGTTTGAGTAACCAAGATTTTTGTGAGGTAAGTGATTTGTGAAACGTATATGTTAATGTTAGTCAGGGCCATTCTTTTGTAGGGATTTTTAAAAGTCAGATTGCGTGAAGTGGTGGAGGTGACGGAGAAGACCTAAAGAAGAGAGTCGCGGTTCGTTATTGTTGCGAATAGAGTGTACTGAAGCTACAATAACAGACCCCGATAGAGGGTTGATGGACTTCGTGGAGAGGCTTACTGCTGGAAGCGCGATGCAGTAAGTCCCGAGAGAAGCCAGGAAGCACATTACTTCCCCCCGCATGCCATCGCAAGCATCCATGAAAAGAAAATCTCAGAAATACGGTGGCTAAAGGATAGTTGTTCTCCCGACGCAACATTGGCGACCGGCACAAAGAAGGGCGCAAATAATAGAGACATCAGGGGTCTCCTTTTCCAAACATCACACTTGGATCGAAGTAGGTGTAGCGACTATGACGTGTCACCTTATGTGGTTCTCTTGTTAGTCTAATGTCCTCCTCATAGTGATACGAAAGGGGTGAGAACATTCTTTAAGTCCATCCTCAAAACCAGTTAATGGAATGTTCTGCGCAAGTATACTTGGGATATCGATCATCTTTCCAGGACTCATCGCCAATTTTAATTTTTCTTTCATCATTTACTGGCTGTTTATATAAGTTTGAAGTAACATGTTATCTATCCACTGCTCTTTCATTGGTATATTTCCATGTACCCCGTTATTCCAAACTTTTCACTTCTTAATGGTTACGCTTTTAATAAGAAAAAAATTAGCGTGCAATATTTACTTAAACTGTAAATACAGAGGATATTACGAGACAATGTTCTGCGGCAAGTAAGAGGGACCTCCGGTTGTATCCCTAGGAGCCGCTCCTCGCTTTTAGCGCTCTATGTCGCTTTCTCAGTTTCATTCCAGCGCACTCAGAAAATGCTTTTCCCTCGGCGTGCTCTTCCTTCTGAGTGCTGCAGATTAATTACCCGGCAGGCCGAGAGAGCCAGCGCTACAGAATGGAATAACAATGAGGTAAGAGTGAGCATGAGCTCGTCACGGGACAGGTTTATTAAGACTGCGAGTGGAGTGTACTTTCCCTGAACAGGCGTTCATCGTTTCCTTATGATGTCGACAGTAAGTTGCCGAGCTAACGCACAATGTGTCAGCAACCTCAGACCTTCAAAAAATAGCTTTTCTCTTGTAAAACCCTTATATTAATTCAAATACGCCGCCTGGAAAAACCAATGAAGCACTCAACACATGTCAATGTAAGTTCGCACATTGACACACCAGCGGCGTGTAGGTACCTGATTGTTGTTGTTCTGGTCTTCATTCCAAAGACTAGTTGGATGCGGCTCTCTATGCTACTCTATTCTGTGAAAGCTTCTTCATCTCTCAGTACCTACTGCAACCTACATCCTTCTGAATCTGCTTAGTGTATTCACCTCTTGGTCTCCCTCTACGATTTTTACCCTCCACGCTGCCCTCCAATACTAAATTAATGCTCCCTTGATGCCTCAGCACACGTCCTACCAACTGCTCCCTTCTTCTTGTCAAGTTGTGACACAAATTTCTCATCTCGCCTATTATATTCAATACCTCCCCATTAGTTATGTGATCTACCCACCTAATCTTCAGCATTCTTCTGTAGCACCACATTTCGAAAGCTTCTATTCACTTCTTGTCCAAACTATTTATCGTCCATGTTTCACTTCCATACATGGCTACACTCAAATAAATGGTTCAAATGGCTCTGAGCACTATGGGACTTAACATCTATGGTCATCAGTCCCCTAGAACTTAGAACTCCTTACACCTAACTAACCTAAGGACATCACACAACACCCAGTCATCACGAGGCAGAGAAGGCTACACTCCATACAAATACTTTCAGAAACGACTTCCTGACACTTAAATCTATACTCGATGTTAACAAATTTCTCTTTTTCAGAAACGCTTTCCTTGCCATTGCCAGTCTACATTTTACATCCTCTCTACTTCGACCATCATCAGTTATTTTGCTCCCCAAATAGCAAAACTCCTTTACTACTTTAAGTGTCTCATTTCCTAATCTAATTCCCTCAGCATCACCCGACTTAATTCGACTACATTTCATTATCCTCGTTTTGCTTTTGTTGATGTTCATCTTATATCCTCCTTTCAAGACACTGTCCATTCCGTTCAACTGCTCTTCCAAGTCCTTTGCTGTCTCTGACAGAATTACAATATCATCGGGCGAACGTCAACGTTTTTATTTCTTCTCCATGGACTTTAATACCTACTCCGAATTTTTCTTTTGTTTCCTTTACTGCTAGCTCAATATACAGATTGAACAACATCGGGGAGAGGCTACAACCCTGTCTCACTGCCTTCCCAACCGCTGCGTCCTTTCATGCCCCTCGACTCTTATAACTGCCATCTGGTTTCTGTACAAATTGTAAATAGCGTTTCGTTCCCTGTATTTTACCCCTGCCACCTTCAGAATTTGAAAGAGAGTATTCCAGTCAACATTGTCAAAAGCTTTCTCTAAGTCTACAAATGCCAGAAACGTAGGTTTGCCTTTCTTGACTCTTTCTCCTAAGATAAGTCGTGGGGTCAGTATTGCCTCATGTGTTCCAACATTTCTGAGGAATCCAAACTGATCTTCGCTGAGGTCGGCTTCTACCAGTTTTTCCATTCGTCTGTAAAGAATTCGTGTCAGTATTTTGCAACTGTGACTTATTAAACTGATAGTTCGCTAATTTTCACATCTGTCAACACCTGCTTTCTTTGGGATTGGAATTACTATTTTCTTACAAAATTGTTAAGGCTTTCGTGGCCACTTGTTGACAAACTGCCTATTGGCTTCTGTCTCGGGTTCTTCGGCCGACGTTCATATAATGATTTTTCTGACGTTTCGCCAGCACGTTTGACAATGCCAGCCACTCGTGCTGGCGAAACGTCAGAAAAATTATTATATTCTTCTTGAAGTCTGAGGGTATTTGGCCTGTCTCGTACATCTTGCTCACCAGATGGTAGAGATTTGTCAGGACTGGCTCTCCCAAGGCCGTCAGTAGTTCTAATGTAATGTTGTCTACTCCCGGGGCCTTGTTTCAACTCAGGTCTTTCGGTGCTCTGTCAAACTCTTCACGCAGTATCGTATCTCCCATTTCATCCTCATCTACATGCTCTTCCATTTCCATAATATTGTCCTCAAGTACATCGCCCTTGTATAGACCCTCTATATACTCTTTCCACCTTTCTGCTTTCCCTTCTTTGCTTAGAACTGGGTTTCCATCTGAGCTCTTGATATTCATACAAGTGGTTCTCTTTTCACCAAAGGTCTCTTTAATTTTCCTGTAGGCAGTATCTATCTTACCCCTAGTGAGATAAGCCTCTAGATCCTTACATTTGTCCTATAGCCATTTCTGCTTAACCATTTTGCACTTCCTGTCGATCTCGTTTTTTAGACGTTTGTATTCCCTTTTGCCTGCTTCATTTACTGCGTTTTTATATTTTCTCCTTTCATTAATTAAATTCAATATTTCTTCTGTTACCCAAGGATTTCTACTAGCCCTCGTATTTTTACTTACTTGATCCTCTGCTGTCTTCACTATCTCATCCCTCAAAGCTACCCATTTTTCTTCTACTGTATTTCTTTCCGCCATTCCTGTCAATTGTTCCCTTACGCTCTCCCTGAAACTCTGTACAACCGCTGGCTCTCAGTTTATCCAGGTCCCCTGTCCTTAACTTCCCACGTTTTTGCAGTTTCTTCAGTTTTAATCTACAGTTCATAACAATAGATTGTGGTAAGAGTCCACATCTGCCCCTGGAAATCTTACAATTTAAAACCTGGTTCCTAAATCTCTGTCTTACCATTATATAATCTATCTGATACTTTCTAGTATCTCCAGGATTCTTCCATGTATACAACCTCCTTTTATGATTCTTGAACTAAGTGTTAGCTATGATTAAGTTATGCTTCGTGCAAAACGTTACCAGACGGCTTCCTCTTTCATTTCTTACCCCCACATTCACCCACTATGTTTCCTTCTCTGCCTTTTCCTACTCTCGAATTCCAGTCACCCATGACTATTAAATTTTCGTCTCCCGTCACTACCTGAATAATTTTTTTTATCTCATCATACGTTTCATCAATTTCTTCATCATCTGCAGAGCTAGTTGGCATATAAACTTGTACTACTGTAGTAGGTGCGGGCTTCGTATCTGTCTTGTCCACAATAATGCGTTCACTATGCTGTTTGTAGTAGCTTACCCGTACTCCTATTTTTTTATTCATTATTAAACCTACTCCCCCCCCATGAACCATGGGGAGGCTTGCGTGCCTCAGCGATACAGATGGCCGTACCGTAGGTGCAACCACAACGGAGGGGTATCTGTTGAGAGGCCAGACAAACATGTGGTTCCTGAAGAGGGGCAGCAGCCTTTTCAGTAGTTGCAGGGGCAACAGTCTGGATGACTGACTGATCTGGCCTTGTAACATTAATCAAAACGGAATTGCTGTGCTGGTACTGTGAACGGCTTAAAGCAAGGGGAAACTACAGCCGTAATTTTTCCCGAGGGCATGCTGCTTTACTGTATGATTAAATGATGATGGCGTCGTCTTGGGTAAAATATTCCGGAGGTAAAATAGTCCCCCATTCGGATCTCCGGGCGGGGACTACTCAGGAGGACGTCGTTATCAGGAGAAAGAAAACTGGCGTTCTACGGATCGGAGCGTGGAATGTCAGATCCCTTAATCGGGCAGGTAGGTTAGAAAATTGAAAAAGGGAAATGGATAGGTTAAAGTTAGATATAGTGGGAATTAGTGAAGTTCGGTGGCAGGAGGAACAAGACTTTTGGTCAGGTGATTACAGGGTTATAAATACAAAATCAAATAGGGGTAATGCAGGAGTAGGTTTAATAATGAATAAAAAAATAGGAGTGCGGGTTAGCTACTACAAACAGCATAGTGAACGCATTATTGTGGCCAAGATAGACACAAAGCCCATGCCTACTACAGTAGTACAAGTTTATATGCCAACTACCTCTGCAGATGATGAAGAAATAGATGAAATGTATGACGAGATAAAAGAAATTATTCAGATAGTGAAGGGAGACGAAAATTTAATAGTCATGGGTGACTGGATTTCGTTAGTAGGAAAAGGGAGAGAAGGAAACATATTAGGTGAATATGGATTGGGGGGAAGGAATGAAAGAGGAAGCCGCCTTGTAGAATTTTGCACAGAGCATAACTTAATCATAGCCAACACTTGGTTCAAGAATCATAAAAGAAGGTTGTATAGGAAGAATCCTGGAGATACTAAAAGGTATCAGATAGATTATATAATGGTAAGACAGAGATTTAGGAACCAGGTTTTAAATTATAAGACATTTCCTGGTGCAGATGTGGATTCTGACCACAATCTATTGGGTTATGAACTGCAGATTGAAACTGAAGAAACTGCAAAAAGGTGTGAATTTAAGGAGATGGGACCTGGATAGAACCAGAGGTTGTAGAGAGTTTCAGGGAGAGCATAAGGGAACAATTGACAGGAATGGGGGAAAGAAATACAGTAGAAGAAGAATGGGTAGCTCTGAGGGATGAAGTAGTGAAGGCAGCAGAGGATCAAGTAAGTAAAAATACGAGGGCTAATAGAAATCCTTGGGTAACAGAAGAAATATTGAATTTAATTGATGAAAGGAGAAAATATAAAAATGCAGTAAATGAAGCAGGCAAAAAGGAATACAAACGTCTCAAAAATGATATCGACAGGAAGTGCAAAATGGCTAAGCAGGGATGGCTAGAGGACAAATGTAAGGATGTAGAGGCTTGTCTCACTAGGGGTAAGATAGATACTGCCTACAAGAAAATTAAAGAGACCTTTGGAGAGAAGAGAACCACTTGTATGAATATCAAGAGCTCAGATGGCAACCCAGTTCTAAGCAAAGAAGGGAAGGCAGAAAGGTGGAAGGAGTATATAGAGGGTCTATACAAGTGCGATGTACTTGAGAACAATATTATGGAAATGGAAGAGGATGTAGATGAAGACGAAATGGGAGATACGATACTGCGTGAAGAGTTTGACAGAGCACCGAAAGACCTGAGTCGAAACAAGGCCCCGGGAGTAGACAACATTCCATTTGAACTACTGATGGCCTTGGGAGAGCGAGTCATGACAAAACTCTACCATCTGGTGAGCACGATGTATGAGACAGGCGAAATACCCTCAGACTTCAAGAAGAATATAATAATTCCAATCCCAAAGAAAGCAGGTGTTGACAGATGTGAAAATTACCGTACTATCAGTTTCATAAGTGACAGCTGCAAAATACTGACACGAATTCTTTACAGACGAATGGAAAAATTGGTAGAAGCCGACCTCGGGGAAGATCAGTTTGGATTCCGTAGAAATGTTGGAACACGTGAGGCAATACTGACCTTACGACTTATCTTAGAGGAAAGATTAAGAAAAGGCAAACCTACGTTTCTAGCATTTGTAGACTTAGAGAAAGCTTTTGACAATGTTAACTGGAATACTCTCTTTCAAATTCTGAAGGTGGAAGGGGTAAAATACAGAGAGCGAAAGGCTATTTACAGTTTGTACAGAAACCAGATGGCAGTTATAAGAGTCGAGGGGCATGAAAGGGAAGCAGTGGTTGGGAAAGCAGTAAGACAGGGTTGTAGCCTCTCCCCGATGTTATTCAATCTGTATATTGAGCAAGCAGTAAAGGAAACAAAAGAAAAATTCGGAGTAGGTATTAAAATTCATGGAGAAGAAGTAAAAACTTTGAGGTTCGCCGATGACATTGTAATTCTGTCAGAGACAGCAAAGGACTTGGAAGAGCAGTTGAACGGAATGGACAGTGTCTTGAAAGGAGGATATAAGATGAACATCAACAAAAGGAAAACGAGGATAATGGAATGTAGTCAAATTAAGTCGGGTGATGCTGAGGGAATTAGATTAGGAAATGAGACACTTAAAGTAGTAAAGGAGTTTTGCTATTTAGGGAGTAAAATAACCGATGATGGTCGAAGTAGAGAGGATATAAAATGTAGACTGGCAATGGCAAGGAAAGCGTTTCTCAAGAAGAGAAATTTCTTAACATCGAGTATAGATTTAAGTGTCAGGAAGTCGTTTCTGAAAGTATTTGTATGGAGTGTAGCCATGTATGGAAGTGAAACATGGACGATAACTAGTTTGGACAAGATGAGAATAGAAGCTTTCGAAATGTGGTGCTACAGAAGAATGCTGAAGATAAGGTGGGTAGATCACGTAACTAATGAAGAGGTATTGAATAGGATTGGGGAGAAGAGAAGTTTGTGGCACAACTTGACTAGAAGAAGGGATCGGTTGGTAGGACATGTTTTGAGGCATCAAGGGATCACAAATTTAGCATTGGAGGGCAGTACGGAGGGTAAAAATCGTAGAGGGAGACCAAGAGATGAATACACTAAGCAGATTCAGAAGGATGTAGGTTGCAGTAGATATTGGGAGATGAAGAAGCTTGCACAGGATAGAGTAGCATGGAGAGCTGCATCAAACCAGTCTCAGGACTGAAGACCACAACAACAACAACAAACCTACTCCTGCATTACCCCTATTTGATTTTGTATTTATAACCCTGCCACCGAACTTTACTAATTCCCACTATATCTAACTTTAACCTATCCATTTCCCTTTTTAAGTTTTCTCATCGACCTGCCCGATTAAGGGATATGACATTCCATGCTCCGATCCGTAGACCGTCAGTATTCTTTCTCCTGATAACAACGTCCTCTTGAGTAGTCCACGCCCTGAGATCCGAATGGGGGACTATTTTACCTCCGGAATATTTTACCCAAGAGGATCATACAGTAAAGCTTCATGCCCTCGGTAAAAATTACGGCTGTAGTTTGCCCTTGCTTTCAGCCGCTCGCAGTACCATAACAGCAAGGCCATTTTGGTTAGTGTTACAAGGCCAGATCAGTCAATCATCCAGATTGTTGCCCCTGCAACTACTGAAAAGGCTGCTGCCCCTCTTCAGGAACCACGCGTTTGTCTGGCGTCTCAACAGATAGCCCTCCGTTGTGGTTGCACCTACGGTACGGCCATCTGTATCGCTGAGGCACGCAAGCCTCCCCACCAACGGCAAGGTCCATGGTTCATGGGGGTAGGATGTACCTGATTAGAGTTGCAATATTCTGTCACAGGTACAGCAGCCAACAGAGATCACTAGTGTTGTTCGTGAGCAGTTTTGTTAGCGGGCCTGGTAGGTATATAAGCGGCGTGAATAGTGTCAGATGTTGTGTGGTCGCTGTGAAGGACACAGAGACGCCGCGTACCCGTGTGAGACATCTTTATCAGCGCCTTACAGAGTTTGAAAGGGGCTCCACTGTGTGCCTCCATCTGGCTGTCTGGGGGAATCGTGCTGTACCCGGGTTTATGGGGCATTCAGGTGTGACAGGGCTCGATGTTCAAGCTGAGGGCAGGCGTACTCGTGGTCAAGCTTCAAGCGGATCACCACCTTATTGTGTACCAAACACATCGTAACCCTTTCACGACTGCACCTGCCATCGAGAATAAACAAAATACTTCTCGCAACATACCACGCCGTCCTGCACCACTGTTCAGAAACTAGCAGCAACCGGATCAGGGAATTAACGTCGCAAGCGTAGGTGAACACAAACGGCTGCGGTTGCAGCGGTGACACGGCCGGGGAGCACGGACTGTCGGTGAGACTGTCGTGCTGATGTGTGGCGCTGTGTTGAGCGATGAATCGTGTTCCTGCACTACTCCGGATGACGTCGATGGTGGGTATGGAGAGATCCCATTCTTCCAATCTTTCGGAAAGGCACTGCGGTGTCCACTGCTGGCGTCAAGGTGTGAGTAGCCTCCGGGTATGACTTCAGGTAACGGCTGGTAGTGGTTGAGGGGACTGTGACGACAAGACGCTACGCTGCCGACTCGCTGCGTTCAAATGGTTCAAATGGCTCTGAGCAGTATGGGACTTAACTTCTGAGGTCATCAGTCCCCTTGAACTTAGAACTACTTATACCTAACTAACCCAAGGACATCACCCACATCCATGCCCGAGGCAGGATTCGAACCTGCGACCGTAGCAGTCGCGTGTTTCCAGACTGTAGCGCCTAGAACCGCTCGGCCACCCCGGCTCGCACTTGCTGCGTCCTCATGTATTAACTTTCATGTGACAGTACTGTGGAGCCATTGTTCAACAGAATGAAGGGTGGCCATAGTTGGTACGTGTCTCTATGAACTGTGGCCGTGACGTTGTGGTACTCCCACCGGTGCTCAGATCTGTCCCCGATAGAATTTGTGTGGGACCCACTCAGATGTCAGCACCAGGTCAGCGCCAGTATCCGGGCTGTCAAGGACCAGTTGGGCGAGCTTGTCCCAGGAGGGGATACGATGGCTTTATGAGACCCTTTTTTTGAGTCATCATTTTTTAATGATCTGATACTAGAATTGCTCTCCTCTGTCGAGCTCTTCATCTCAGAGTAGCATTTGCAATCGACGTCCTCAATTATTTACCGAATGTATTGCAATATTTGTCTACAGCTCACTGTCGTACGACGGAAATCATTCCTTGATGTCCTAACAGAAGTCCTATCATCCTCTTTCTTTTCAGTGTTTTCCAAACATTCCTTTCCTCTGCGATTGCGCGGAGAACCTCCTCATTCCATACCGTATCAGTTCACTTAATTTTCGTCTGTAGCACCTCATCGCAAATGCTTCGATTCTCTTCCGTTCTGGTTTCCCCACAGTCCGTATTTCACTACCATAGAATGCTATGTTCCAAACGTACATTCTCAGGAATTGCTTCCTCAAATTAAGGTTTATGTTTGACACTAGTAGACTTCTCTTGGCCAAGAATGCCCTTTTTGCCAGTACTAGTGTTCTTTTTATGTCCTCCCTGCTCCGTCCGTCATTGGTTATATTGCTGCCTAGGTAGCAGAATTCCTTAACTTAGTCTACTTCGTGACCATCAATACTGATGTTAAGTTTCTTGCTGTTCTCATTTCTGATACTTCTCATTACTTTCGTCTTTCTTCGATTTACGCTCAGCCCATATTCTGACTGTCCATTTCATTTAGAAGATCACGTAATTCTTATTTATTTTCACTCAGGATTGCAATGTCATCAGCGAATCGTATCATTGACACCCTTTCACCTTTAGTTTTAATTCCGCTCCAGAACCTTCCATTTATTTCCATTATTGCTTCTTCGATGTACAGATTGAACAGTAGGGGCGAAAGACTACATCCCTGTCTTACACCCTCTTTACTCTGAGCATTTCGTTCTCCGTCGTCCACTCTTATTATTTCCAACATTCTGTCCTAGGTACAGAGCATCACAGCCGTTACACAGGAGTTGGTAAGTGGCAGATTTTTGCTGGATGTCAGTTTGCTCTTCCTTTTTTAGGAATTTCCGTAGAGAGTTGCTGCTTTGGTACGTTATTTTTATTCCTTGTTTCTTGAGGATGTTCCCAATTCTGTGTGTCAACTTCCTTCTGTGTGTGTCAGTGTTTGCTAGCTTAACTGTTGAGTTTCTTGTTGTGTAGTGGTGGTGATGTTGGTCTGTGTGTCGAGCTTTCTTTAGCTTTATGTTTTACTGTTTTTTTTCAGTGTTTTTCACTAGAGATTCTTATTTTTTTGCTTTTTGAATAATTATATCCAATTCCTTATTATAGATATGTTTGTTAAGTGGTACTGTGTTTAATCTGTGGATCAAATATATCAGGGAAGATTCTTTTCGGGCCTGTGGATGGCTAGATGATTTGTATAATATTGTGTCTCTTTTGGTGTTTTTCATGTAAATTCTGGATGTGTGTTGGCTATTTTTATTTCCTATATCTAGGAAATTAGTTGGCCTCTTTGTTCTGTCTCTAATGTGAACTTTACGTTTTTGTGTAAAGTGTTTATCTCTGCATGTAGTTGTTTTATGTTATTTTCTGGTTTGTCTACCAAGCTGAAGATTCATCCTTGTATCTTCACCAACACACTATATTGTCTTTTCCTGGTACTATGTTCTTGAAAATTCGTTCTTCTATTTTGTTCATGAAGATATTTGCTAACTTCCCTAAAACTGTGGATCCCATTTGCAATAATTTTGTTGTAGGAAGAATTCTTTGTTGAATTCAATTTTGGTTAGTAAAGAGGTGTAGCAGTCTATCTCTGTTACGTATTCTTGTGGTAACTGATTGTAAGCATCTAGATATTGTTCTATTACCTAGATTGTTTCTTTGACTGGGATTGTGGAGTTCATGTTTTCTACATCAGATATATCACATGAGACGAACATAGCTGTATCTGGAATATAGAAGTCTTTTTTGTGGTTTATTAGTTCTTCTGTGTCTTTCAGTGCTCTGTCATTTTGTATTTTACACTGTTGTGCGAGTATGTTTAGCATATATTCGGCTGAGGCGTAAGTGGGTGCTTTTCTGTAGTTAACGACGGGCGTCACAGGAGTAATTACATTATGAAGCGTTCGTTGGCTCCATAGTTTTGGGGCAATATGTTTCGTACATGTCATATGAGCTTTCTTTCTGTCATGCAATGTTTTTTTTCAATTGTCTTTAGTTCATTTTACGTTTTTGTGTCGGACCTGTTTCTTGGGTCTGGCTTTCGTATTGAGATTTTATTCTGTGAAATGAATTATTGTGTCTTGTTACTATATTTTTGTTTGTCCATGAGGACAACTGTATTCCGTTTGTCTGGTTTCGTCATGATTATGTTTTGCCTGTGTAGTTTTTCTCTAAGAGTTTTCAGAGGTTTAACTTCCGTAGCTGTCTTTCTTATTTTATTGTGCTTATGACTTGTTTCTATGATGTTTTTAATTTCTTTGCCTATTAATTCTCTTGTTAAATCTATGTCCGAAGTGCTTGTGTCTTAGCTCTCTTCTTGAGATAATATGTTCTCAGATCCTATGATCAGATTTTCTATTAAACGTTCATTTATTTTTGTGTTTACATTGCGTTTTAAACCTTTCTGTGGTAACTGTGTTTTTTTCATGTTTGTGTCTGTGAGGCTTATGAGATGTGAGTAGAACTACTGTGTGTGTCTCCCTCTGTTTGGGGCGGTTCACTTTATTTGTTTGTCCATAACTGTCTTTAGTTTGTTATTCTGTCTTAGCTTTAGCTGTTCTATGGCATTTCATGTGCGTTCCTGAACTTTGTCCAGTACACAGCAGAGAAGGGTGCTGTTGTTTATAGGGTCAGAACATACTGTCCCAAGAACGAACAAAGATGATCACCCCCCACTTAAAAAAAGAAATAAACAAACACTCACGGAGTAATAGTAGGCATTCCACCACTACCAAAACAAACAAAAGACGAACGCATACCGCAGTAGCAAAACAAAGCACGAGAGATAGCGAGTGGACAGTGATATTTTGCAGCACAGAAATACGAATTTATTAAGTGCTGTAAAAGTGCTGCGTGCAAAAACTCAACATGTACACGTGGGTAGGCGAAGAAGAATGCAATGAACAATAAAAAATCGTGAGAAAAGAAAAGAATAGAAAGTATTTATAGTAATAAGTAAAGCATGCTACCTGTTAGTTTCAGAAATGGCTCTGAGCCCTATGTGACTTAACATCTGTGGTCATCAGTCCCCTAGAACGTAGAACTACTTAAACCTAACTAACCTAAGAACATCACACACATCCATGCCCGAGGCAGGATTCGAACCCGCGACCGTAGCGCCTAGAACCGCTCGGCCACCACTGCCGGCCTACCTGTTAGGGATCGTAACAAACAAAATAGAAGGAAAAAGCTATATTGTTACAGAGACCACTGAAGACGCTTCAAAATGAAACGAGTGGTATTAATAAGACTTTTAATAGAGCTGGAAATGACTGCAGTTAACCTATACAACTCGTGTATGTGCAACTGCGAAAAAAAGAGGCCGAATAACAGAGAAGACAATCTGTGTACTAGAAATATCGTTTGGAAATGGCGTAATAGATCCTTTGCCAAACAGTTGAGTGTAGATGTAGATACAGCTCTCCTCCTCGTCCCCTACTACCGACCCCAAGCCATAAACCCAGGACGAGCTTACTCCTGTGACCTCGACCAAAACTACGACTTTCTACGGAAGGGGATTTGTTGGTGTTTGGAAACGCTGGCAGCCGGTACGCCGACGCCTGCACGCCTCTCCTGTGTGTGTGTGTGTGTGTGTGTGTGTGTGTGTACTTCCAGCCGCTGTGCCCTGTGTGGGCGGCGGGGCGTGAGCTCCGGATAGCGGGAAGCCATCGCTCATCGCGCGCCGCCTATTGTCCCGACGTGACACGTCTTTTGGCAGTCGCTGTTCTGTTCTGTTCTGTTCTCCTCCGCAGCGAGGTCGCGTGCTGTTCTGTGCCCTTCTGCGGCGAGGTGGTGAGCTGTAGGCCGGGCCACGGAGCGCTCTGCCCTGAGAAATGAGACGGGGGCCGCCCAACACAGACAGACAGTCGCAACACGACGCTTATACGAGGTGGACTGTGCTCAGCCGGAGTGGCCCGTAGAGCAACACGGCCCTGGCTCTGGGGCCGGCGACCTCGTTGTGGATTCTGCGAGGCTGCTCCGTGCTGGGCTTCAGGTTTCCACGGCACTCCATCTAGAAACATGTTAACTTTTCTTTATTCCGGCCCTCCACGAATTCCTCCTCTGTGCGAACTTATTCATCTCAGCGCGGAACTTGCACACGAAGTCTTTTATTATTTGTATTCCAATCTGTGCCTCCCCTACAGTCTTCAACCTCTATACCCCTCCCCCCCCCCATCCAAAATACCAAGGAAGTTATTCCCTGATGTGAAACTTCCTGGCAGATTAAAACTGTGTGCCCGACCGAGACTCGAATTCGGGACTTTTGCCTTTCGCGGGCAAGTGCTCTACCAACTGAGCTACCCAAGCACGACTCACGCCCCGTCCTCACAGCTTTACTTCTGCCAGTACCTCGTCTCCGAGTTCGAGTCTCGGTCGGGCACACAGTTTTAATCTGCCAGGAAGTTTCATATCAGCGCACACTCACCTGCAGAGTGAAAATCTCATTCTGGAAACCTCCCCCAGGCTGTGGCTAAGCCATGTCTCCGCAATATCCTTTCTTTCAGGAGTGCTAGTTCTGCAAGGTTCGCAGGAGAGCTTCTGTAAAGTTTGGAATGTAGGAGACGAAGTACTGGCAGAAGTAAGGCTGTGAGGAGGTGGCGTGAGTCGTGCTTGGGTTGCTCAGTTGGTAGAGCACTTGCCCGCGAAAGGCAAGGTCCCGAGTTCGAGTCTCGGACCGGTACACAGTTTTAATCTGCCAGGAAGTTTCATATCAGCGCACACTCCGCTTCAGACTGAAAATCCCATTCTGGTTATTCCCTGATGTCTTAAAACATGTACCATCACAAAATTCCTTCTTCCTTTCTTGTTAATGCTTTCCACATGTTCCTCTCTTCACCGTTTCTACAACTAACAAACTTTTTTTTTCTTAAAAGATATCGTAGTCGCCGTTGACCGTATAAAATATTTACTGTTACTATTGCAATTTCGGCCTTATCGCCATTTTCAAGTAACACTGCAAAGTTACATTACACAAAATTACAAAGTGAAGCACAGGGTGTATGTACATAATTAAGCAAACATTTCATTTACAAAGTAGCTCAATTATAAAAATTGGAGATAAATGTACATTACTTACATTGTGTCAGAATATAAAACTATCTGACATGAGTACATGTCGTCGTCAAAATGCAGCCTTTTGACTGTGAGACTCCCACATGGTAACATCGACAGTTCAGTATATATTTAACAAATTATTACGATGTAATAAGTGTCGTACTGATCAGATCTTGTGGGACTCTGACAGTCAAAAGGCTACATTTTGACGACGACATGCACTCATGTCAGATAGTTTTATATTCTGACAGAATGTAAGTAATGTACATTTATCTCCAATTTTTATGATTGAGCTACTTTCTAAATGAAATGTCTGCTTAATTATTTATATACACCCTGTCCTTCACTTTTGTGTTTTTGTGTTTAGGTAACTTTCCAGTGTTACTTGGAAATGACCATAAGGCCGAAATTGCAATAGTAACAATAAATATTTTATACAGTCAACGGCGACTATGATGTCTTTTAAGAAATATTATATGACTGTGAATCCCAACCATGAGAAGTTAACTAACTTTCTGTTCTGCCTTACGGCAGGTCTTGTCATGGGGAAAGCCTCGTCAGAGAGGTCCACCGTATGAGCGTCTAGGGAAGTGATTCCAGTAGTGGTTTCCCGGTGCCTTCCACTGGTGATGATGACATGATAATGAGGGCAACACAACACCCACTCCCTGAGCGGAGAATATTTGCGACCCAGCCGGGAATCGAACCCGGGCCCCTTGGCTTGACAGACCACCGCGCTGACCACTCAGCTATCAGGGTGGACCGATTCTACAAAGCACCTCCTAACTTATTTTCTTAGCAGTCCAGCTAATTTTCACCATTCTTCTACAGGACCACACTCAAAACGCTTCGATTCACTTCTTTTCCGGTTTTACCCACAGTGCGCGTGTCACTTCCATACAATGCTGTGCTCCAGACTTAAATTCTCAGAAATTACCTCCTCCAGTTACGGCAGGCGTCCAACCGTCATTTCTGTTCGAGACTCAACGAGTGCTGGATAAACTTTGTTCACACTTCTCTGTTCTTCAGAAAACTGTTTGATGCTGGTAGACTCCTATTGTCGAAGAACGACCTCCTTGCCTGGGCTAGTCAGCTTTTTATGTCCTCCTAGATTCGTCCGTCATGTGTTGTTTCGCTTCGTAGGTAGCAGAATTCCTTCACTTCGTCTACTTCGTGATCACCAAATTTGATGTTAATTTTATGCTAGTCCTCATTACTTTCGTCTTTCTCCGCTTTGCTCTGAAACTCATTAAACTGTGTGTTCAATTTAGAACGTCCTGCAACTCTTCCGCAGTTTCATTGAGGATAGCGATGTCATCACACAATCTTATCACTGGCATCATTCACTTCAATTTTAGTCTTTCTTTTTCGATTATAGATTTAATACTAGTGACGAAACAGTTGATTCTTGGTCTTCCATTCTTATCTTATACTCTTGATTAGATGTGATATATTACACGTGTTTCTGTATAGCTTACATACTGTTTGCTGAGCATTTTTATGTAGTAAAACACTTGTACAGGTTGTTATGTCGAAATATCCCTTGAACCTGTCTTGTATTTTCGTAAGTTTTGCTTGCATTATCAAGCGCAAAATCAGAACTGCCTCTCTTATGACTTTACCTTCACTCTGACCAAACTGATCCTCAGTTTTGGTTCAAATGGCTCTGAGCACTATGGGACTTAACTTCTGAGGTCATCAGTCCCCTAGAACTTAGAACTACTTAAACCTAACTAACCTAAGGACATCACACACCGTATATCCTCAGTTTTCTTTTCCATTATTCTGCATATTATTATTACTAGCAAATTAGGTGTGCCTTATCAGTCGAAAAAGTTGGAGACTCGATTAATAAAAAACAGAGAAAAGTTAAAGACGGTGGTTTGTTTTAGTGCTTCAGGTGTTTTACATAGTGTTGGGGATGCACGAGGACGGCGTAGGTTATCTTCAGTCAGAAAGATTCCCAACAATTATTTATAAAATGATATTTATTAAATACGAACAAATACTCACATCGAATGGTGTTTCTTATTGTGAAATGTTCAGCACAATTAGGCGTTTGAAATCACTAGAAGTACTCTAAAATATTAAATTTTTGTCCCTGTGCGTCTGAGTGACACCTACGTTGAGCTAGATCTGGCCTGCAGTGCCCACGGAGCCTAAGCCTCGGAGATGACGCACGAACACTGCTGGTTGTAGACTCGGCGATAACTGGAGACTGTGCGCGACTTGGTGCACTGAAGAGAACTGTCCGCTGTAGCTCAGTGCTCCGGTATCCACAAATGTGATCGCCATAGATTGGCAGTTGCGCCCCCTGGCGGACATCGTATAGTTCGTACTGCCCGCCCACCTATGCAGTGCAGTTGCTGCGCTACGAGCGTTTCGAGCGCGGTTTATCGATTGTGGTGCGGTACTCTCTGGAGTCCTGAGTACCGCCACCACACATATATCTCCCCCAATTTGAGTACAGCGCACAGAACGTTCACTCACGTGTCACGTTGTCTTGAATGTCGGCTGGTGTCAAAGCGTTGACGCATGATCTGAATTTCTGCCCTATGTCGTCCTGTGGTAGATTCGTAATGAAATCAACAAGTCTCGTTACCCTTGATGATATTTTCCAGAAAAGAATTGTCCGCGTTCTTCCTTTGAATCGAGTCACTGCAGGCGTTCTTACTTTTTTTTTCTTGGGGAATCAAGACGTGTGGCACAAAGTTTGTGCATACTTTTCTGTTCTGAAAAACATTATGGAGAATTGCGGTTTGTGAGACAGCAACGGGAACACACCACGCTCGCACCTTCCATTACTCGACACTGTCTGCTCATAATCGACTGGTCTCATGCACAACTGTTGTTTATGGTCGATGGTTTAAGATGCCACCGTAGTTAAGGAACTGACATCGCTTGTGTACCAGGAATCAAATCCGTATCGTAAATTTGTGGACGGTCGGAGTATGAGCTTTTAAGTAGACTGTACAAAAATACGTGCAAAGCAAATAATTCTAAGTGCCGATATATTTGCAGGACACCTACAACTCGAGGACGAGAATAAATCGGTGGACTCCTGACAATTTTATTTCCAGTCCTCCGTCGGATACAGCGCATTCGCTGTCCGCGGGATTGCTGGTGTATCGGCTTTAGGAAAGAAAAACGAGACAAGCGAGGAGCTGTCTCGGAAAGAAGTCCAAGGAAACCGTTTTGGCACTCAGCACTTTAGACTGGCGTATGCGTATGTCTGTTCTCAGAGCTGTGCAGAAACTCGCACAGGAACATTACACACTGACGGTAGTGCATCGCCTGACCAAACCAGATTTGGTTACTCCACGTCAGTACTACAACTGGCTACTGCAATCTGCACTTCTCCATGATGAGAAAACAGGATTGTTCTGCAGTTAGTGCAAAGGATTGCTGCTGATAAACCTTTCGGGGTGTAAGCTCGTCCTAACGTTTCGTCCATAGCTACGCTGGACATCTTCATAGGCGTTGCTCCTCCGTCGACTGATACGTCGGACGTCTGTGAGCAACTTATACACTGAAGCAAAGGCGGCGTGGCCGGAATTGCACGTGATAGGTAGAGATGATCTTTTTCAAAGATAAAACGTAACTATCGACTGTCGTCTTGTCAAAGACAAAAAAAGAGCTTAGCGATTCAACAGAGCTGCTGTCCGTATGTCACTAAGCTTCTGCTCAAGTCTACCAATACCATTGTCATCTGGTCGTGCAAGCCTCCATTCTGTCACCAGATTATTGGATTTTTTCCGCTTTACGATTACCTCTGATACTGGAATGCGTTAGCAAGCGAGGAGCTGAGAATGGCTAGATGTCACGCCACAAAAACAGTTGAACGAAAAAATTAATTTATTTCAAACATTCCAAACCGTTACTACGAATTTATTTTACACACGAAGTTTTAAAAATACAAGTAAATCTAAAAAATATTACCAATAAGTCATAAATATTGGAAAATCAGTGTTGGTCATTATTAAAGTAGGTTATTTGAATTCCCACAAATAGGTAATTGCTGCCTTATTAGAAAAACAAGCCTAACGTAGAATTTATATGGAATTAAAGTATCTCGGGCTATTTGTATAAAAAACGTATAAATAAAATTTAAACAACAGCTTCAGATAAAACAGCAAGTAGTAAAACTGGTGAGTAATTATTTAAAAGTTACGAGTAGCAGTACGGTGGCAGAGAAGTAGGCTGCTGAGTTCGACATCTGACATGATACAAAGTTTCGGAATAGCTTTCTGTTTTCGTTCATGGTTAATGTAGTGTATTTCTCATTTTTCTAATGATGTTTCCAATTTAGATTCAGTATATATTTCTGTAATGTTTTACTGTATCTAACTGCAACATAACTTTGTTGTTGCTGTTCATTCCGAAGTCTGGTGCGACACAGCTCATGACGTTAGTCTGTTCTCTGCAAGTCTCTTCATTTCCCCATTACTACTGCAACCTACATTAATTTGAACCTCCTTATCTTAGTTAGGCCTGTCTCTAGAGCTTTTGTTCCACACACTTGCATCAATTACAAAATTGATGAATATGCCCAATGTCCTATAGATCGATCCCTTCATTTGGTCAGTTTTTATCATAAAAACTCTTTTCTCTCCGTTTCGGCGTACCTCTTCATCTGTTACCCGATCAACTGATGTAATCTTTACAATTTGTCTCGCAAGAACCAATTTCAAAACTATGTATTCTCTTCATGGATGTACTGCTCACAGTTTACTTTCCACTCCAAACAAATAAGTTCAGGTAAGTTTCACTTACACTTACGCTTATTCGATGATAATGCATTTCTGGTTTAGAAAAAATGTTTTGGAAGTGTATATTTGCCACTTGTTATGTTGCTGAAATAGCGAAACCATCTTCTACTTTCAATCACTCATCTCATAATCTAAAATTAGCCGAACATCGTCTGATTTAGTTCGACTGCACTCCATAATGTTTGTTTTAATTTTATCGATAGTATTGCCGAAACAACTTTTTGACAAACTATCCAGTCTGTTCGACTGAAAATCCAGTTTCTTTGCCGTCTCTGTCAGAATTACGTCTTCATCAACAAACCTTACATTTTAATCCTTCTCCCTGAACATTTACAATTTTCTCTCACGTTTCTTTACTGCTTGCTCCAAGGGCAGACTAGCGGACAGGTTATATAACCCCTTTATCATCCTCTTACTCAACTTCTGCTTTCCTTTCTCGCCCTTCAATTTCTGTAATCTTAGTCAAGTATTTGTACAAGTCATAAATAGCTTTTCGATCTAACAATTTTATTTTTGATAACTTCAGAATTTCAACGAGTATATTCTAATCAACGTTGTCAAAAGCCTATTCAAAACAATTTTGTTCTCAAGAGAATTTCTACACTTTCAGGGATGACATAGTTTACGTTTAACTTTCAGTGCTGTCGGAGGTTGGAGTCTAATTAATTCAGTATATCATCTGCCAACTAGAAGCGAGTTCGTCTGACGGTGGTTTCCAGGCGGCCTCAGATCGGCGGTAACTTCAGCCTGCTGCCTGCAACGCGGGTTGCTGACTTTCAGGGGTATTCCTAACGAGCGTACAGTGCGGGAAGAGGCGGAAAATCCCAGTGCTCGTCTATGAAATGAATGTCAAGTAGGAACGTAACCTGTTTGCTCAGAGCGAGACCGGTATTGCGTTTTAATACAGCGGTCACTAAGAGAAAGATCTGACGAGACATACAAAAATATCTTCGTAAGTCGTGACTGACGTTGAATATCCAGCTAACTCAGCACCGTATGTTGAAATTTCTCTACGACTAGCGTAATTACTAGAGTGAGATAAAGCTCCCTCAACCTGCCAGCGAAATAACACTTTCTTTTAGAGAAAGAAATACTCCTATGTCCAGTCTACTTCCAGTTTATTTCAGCACGTTCAATGCAGCGGTTTTGGACTGCAATTTTTCGTCTGATAAACAGCCTCGTACGTCTCGAATATTTCCTTCATCGGTTTCAAAACATTTTCCAGTCAAAATCTTGTTCTGGTGTGGGAACATTTTGGAGACGAAGTCGGTGATTCTGGTGCATTTTCCAAACAAAAAAAAAGAAAACCACACCTTAGTTCTGCAGTTTTTCCCACTGCCGAAGCTGCTTAAATGGCCTGTGTCCTGCCCTGATGAAACACGGCACTTGCTTTTGTAGTGAAAGCCTATATTATGGACACATATTTTTTTATTTAAAGGATGGATGACTAGGAATTAGCGTCGCGTCAGCTCTAGGTCATAAGGGGCAGTGAACAAGTGGTATAGAGAAGGCCATTCTCTGGATCATATTAACAAAAGATTCACACCGGTATTTGCTATAGGTATTTAGACAAACCACGGAAAATCAGAATGGGAGCAACTGGGCGGTTACATGAAATGCCGAGCTCACGGTCAAGTATTTTAATCACTGAGCCTTCCCTCTCTTTTTCCATCCAGTTGGTCCAGACGACTTTCGTATTGTCGCACAGTTATTTTTTAGCAACCAGTAAGGTGAACATCAACAAACGCAAAACAAGAGTAATGGAATTTATTCGAATTAAATCAGGTGATTTTGAAGGAATTAGATTAGGAAGTGAGACACTTAAAGTAATAGATGTATTTTGCTATTTGGACAGCAAAATAACTGATGATGACCAAAGTAGAGAGGATATAAAATGTAGACTGGCAATGACAAGAAAAGGGGTTTTGAAGAAGAGAAACTTTTGTAATGTCGAATATAGATTTTAGTGTTAAGAAGTCTTTTATGAAAGTATTTGTAACGAGTGTACCCATGTATGGAAATGAAACGTGGACGATAAACAGTTTAGACAAGAGGTGAAGATAATCTTTTGAAATGTGGTGCTACAGAAGAATGCTGAATGTTAGGTGGGTAGATCACATAACTAATGAGGAGATATTGAATAGAACTGGGGAAAAAAATTTGTGGCACAGGCTGACTAGAAGAAGGGATCAGTTGATGGGACACGGTATGAGATATCAAGGCATCATCAGCTTAGTATTGGAGAGACGTGTCAGTGGTAAAAATTATAGAGGAATTATTCGACAACGAAGAGGCTTTCACAGGAAAAAGTAGCTCTTCCCTTTTGCATCCCATAAGGCACTTATGACTTGCCCTGTTTGGTGCAGGGAGGCTGGAACAGTGTCTCTGTCCTACTCTGCTCTGACCGCTACTGCGCTCCAAGCCTGCAGTCTTGGACGCATGCCTCGCCCACAGTAGCAGGTGGGGCTATAGTACCAGTCGAATCTGTTTTTAATCTTTCCACAATTCGCTCAGATACACATTTTCGATTTCTCTTTCGCTATCACGAATCTACCTCGTCGCACACCTTGCACGAAGCTCTGTCACAGCTAATTCCCCTGTTTAATACATTTTAATCGTCGATCGTTCAATACTTTGTTGCTGAATTTCTCGAATTTTTCATTCATCCTGCTGCATTTCATAGCAAAATTACGTGTTGGAAGGTTAATTTACAGTGCTATGTGAAGATTATTTACAAGTTGTACCGAAACCAGATTGCAGTTATAAGAGTCGAAGGATATAAAAGGTAAACAGCGATCGAGAAGGGAGTGGGACGGGTCTGTGGCCTTTGCGCTGTGTTACTGAATCTGTATGCTGAGCAAGCAATAAAGAAAATCCAGGAGAAATTTGACAAGGGGATTAAAGTTTATGAAGACGAAATAAAATCTTTGGGGCTTGACAGTGATACTGCAGTTTTTCAGAGGCAGCAAATAGCTTGGAAGAGCGATCGAATGGTATGGACAGTGTCTTGAAAAGAGCCAATGAGATGGTCAACAACAAAAGTAAAACGAGAATAATCGAATGCAGTCGAATGAAATCAGACGATGCTGCGGGAATTAGATAGGTAAGTGAGACACTAAAATTACTAGATGCGTTTTGCTATTCAGGTAACAAAATAACTGATGATAACGAAACAAAAAAGGATATGAATGCAGAGTGGCAGTAGGAAGAAAAGCATTTCTGAAATGCTGGTAGGTGTTAATATATAATATAGTTTTAATTTTACGAAGTCTTTTTTGGGTGTATTTTTCTAGAATGTAGCGATGTACGGAGTGAAACGTGGGTGATAAGTAGTTCATGTAAGAAGAGATTGGAGACTTTTCATTTGTTGTGCTGCAGAGGAATCATCATCCGTTATTTGCTATATTAGCAGGTCCTTTGCCTCTCCATTTTCTGCGATCCATTGCTTCCTTCTTAAGGCTGCTGTATGTTGTACCGTCCATCATGTCATCCAGTACCTGGAATCTCTTCCTTCCTCGCTTCCTTTTCCCTTCTACATAACCTTCTAAAACTGTTTTTATCAGTCCGTCATTCTTTCTTAATATATGCCCAATCCAATTTCATTTTCTTCTCTTTATTACATCTAGTAACTGTCTTTTCTCTCCCACTCTTCTCAGTACCTCTTCATTTTTTACTCTGTCCATCCAACTTATTCTTTCCATCTTCCGCCATGTCCAGATCTCAAAAGCCTCCAGCCTTTCTCTGTCTTTTTTCCTCATAGTCCATGTTTCAGCGCTATATAGAAGAACACTCCATACAAGACATTTTATGAGTCTCTTTCTGAGTTCTCTGTCATGCAGAGGAATACTGAAGATTAGTTGGGTTGATCGACTAACTAATGTGAAGGTCCTGAAGTGGAATTCGGAAAAAAAGACATTTGTGGCAAAACATGACAAAAAGAAGGCATCGGTTACATGACAAGTCCCGAGACACCATGAATTAGTCAATTTGATAATGGAGGAAAGTGTGGGGAATGACTTTGGCGTGAATACAGTGTGCAGTTTTAAATGATGTAGTTTTCAGTAGCTAAGCAGAGATGAGGAGACTCGCACAAGATAGAGTAGCGTGGGGAACTCCGTCAAATCAGTCTTCGGATTGAAGACTACAACACGGTAGAGCTACCTCTAGAGCACCTCCATCATTAACCCCCTACCCACGAACCAGACTTCTTTCTGAAATGTGACTAAAATCATTGGAGACACAACAATTTTACCTTTTCCATACTGTAACGCGTAGCCTGTACTTAACACGAATTGCAGGATACCCGCTGCCAGTCTTTCTTTTTTAAAATTATTTTCCATTTTCATGTTTTAATGCAAACTGACTCATTTGCACTTAACTGTGCTTTCTGCTGCAGAGAGTGTTTGAGAATACTTAATGCATTAGTTAAGAGTTGTTGTGTTAAGCTTTTGCGAAATAATGAACCCGAAGGTGGTGCACCCACCATACACCATACGGTAGCTTGTGCAGTGTAGATGTAGATCCAAAATGTATATTTCTTCAGAACATACAAAATTAGCTGTCTTCCATAACTTAACTATTTTATGAATTTCCGAAATAACAGTTCGTCAGTTCAGCCTTCCACCGCATTATTTATAAACAATTTTCCGACAAAAATCTGGTCTAAAGTCATCATACACCTATCAGATGCCTAAGTTTCTCTACTTATTCCTTCACTAAGTCCGCTGAATAATAGTCTGTTTACATTCAAAATACGCAAGTATTTTACGTATCTATGTTGCGCAATATAAGTGATAGTAAATGTGTGATGATGATGAAGAAGATCATCAAGTTTCTTCTCTTATTCGCACTGTGATGAAGCAAACATTTGCCATCAATTACTATTGCAAAAGGTAAGTGTGTAAAATACCCCGTGCGGTTCTAGGCGCTACAGTCTGGAACCGAGCGACCGCTACGGTCTCAGGTTCGAATCCTGCCTCTGGCATGGATGTGTGTGATATCCTTAGGTTAGTTAGGTTTAAGTAGTTCTAAGTTCTAGGGGACTGATGACCTCAGAAGTTAAGTCGCATAGTGCTCAGAGCCATTTTTGCAAAATACCTACAGATTTTTGGTGTGGACAAAATTTTATTCGACAGTCTTTGTGAAGACATAAGAAGAGGAACTTAGGTATCGGATTGGTATTTAACTGTATGGTGACTATAGATGAGATTTTCGTCGTTTGAAGCCGTTATTGGACCTGTAAATTAGGAAAATGCAAAGTGTGATTATTTTAAATTAGGCCTAACTGTAACTGCTACGAATATGAATTAAAATAATTATAATCCACATAATTACAATTTTGCATCGCTGTACTAAAGAATTTTCATTTTCACCTTCTCCTCACAGAAGATGCCACAACTGAGGCCGTGAAGTGTTCGAGGCATAGAAGTTACTATAATTCTAAATAAAGCCACCTGGGGTGCAGTCCGCTGAAACGCGTTATTGTAAGATAAATAGATTGCCTATGATTATTCCAAAGTGACATTCAGTCTATAGAGGAAACTGATTGACATGTATCATTATTCACAGAAAACTTTTTTAAATCGTAGCTGGTTCTGTAATGACTACTTATGGAATCTATACTCAATAGAGAAATAAAAGTTTGAATTTAAATCTTAAAATTCGTAACATTTATGTAAGTATTACATATAAGTCACGCAAAGAAATAACGAAAATATATGCGTTTTATAAGATGCAGTTGGCATATGATGAATGAAGTTAGAAAAGATGTGTTGTGATATTAAACTAGAGGACAAAAGCCAGAGAAATTCATAGGCAATTAAAATAGTGGTGTCCTTGCACTGGATGTATAAGAGAAAAGTAAAACCTAGCAAATCTTTAAATATAGCAAAATTAAAATAACTTTCTAATACTTTTATGGAGTATACTCTACTATATTTGCTATTGTACCTGTTTTCCTTTTCTTTTTCTTTAGTCTTCAAACATGTTCAGAAAATGGCAGTTATGTGTCAATATTAAATATGTGTCTTGTTATTGTTTCTAAAGAAAAAGTGTTTATAATAATAACTGGTGAATTACAATTGATTAAACATGTTTGAACGTGATTGTTAGTTGGAAGAGAAACAGGTTTTTCTGTGATTCTTCAGTTCATGCTTCATAATTTGTAAAATGGAACTAGGGCTTATTAGCAGTCGTTAAGATTTTGGTGATCGATGCTGTCGCCATAATGAGGTGCAATGAGGGGTGACCGCTGAAGGGTCTGTTCCCCAACAAACCTCATTATGGAGACAGCATCGATCGCCGAAACATTGTGCCCTTAGCACGATAACAATTGGCAGTACACCGGTGCAGTATTTTGTTAGAATTTTTCCTGACGTTGTATGCAAGTTCTGGTCTCGAAAAACGCGAGTGAGGTACAATGGACAGACTGGTCCAGAGTGAATTCATCGATGCCAGAAGAAGGACATGTGTGTTTGTTGACAGCACTAACGACCTCGCAAGTGACGCCTGTGAGTCACGGCCAGGTGAGACGGAAGCTGAGCGCTTTCCGCCGCTCCAGGGGAACAATGCCCTGGCGGGGTCGCCAACCTCGCGGTCCAGCCCCACACTGGGGTCAGCGACGTCTGCCCGCACAGAACCCGCTACGGCCACTGCAGCTCCTACTCGAGGGGTTGCGATTCTCTGTTAGCCTGCACTTCAGGTCTTCTCAGCATTTCTCGGCGTCTTTGATTAATGGTGTGCTTACAGGTGTTCAACCGAGTTGTCCATACCGTTTTATCCAGTAAGTTTCGATGACTGACCCAGTCGCCTTCTTCAGGTTCTGTGAGTTATACCGTTATGCGTTATCACTAAAGACCTGAGTACACACTATTATATACTCTGTGGTTTCCCCCAGGTTGGTCACTTCGAAATTGGCTTCCAGACATATCATTATAGGAACTTTTCTTCACGCCTTGTCTATTAATACCTTCTGTTGGAATATATGACAATATTTAAGCAGCATGTATACAGCGCGAAGTTTTCCGTTATGCAGGCGTAAGTAACCAATGCGATTTACACTCATCCAGAGTCGAACAGCCGGCGTGCAGTATGCAGCTGCACGCTTGGATTCTGCCTAAAGCCCACGATACAGGCTGTGCAGCCGTCGCGACAAGACTTTGCTTCTCGCAGTTCTCTCTCTCTCTCTGTCTCGTTTGTCTCAATGCTCTATCTCATTTCGAAATATCAGACAATATTCTTTATGTACACGTATTTTTTGCAATAATGTTTTTATTAAATAGTTAAACCTGCTTATCAATATTAATGCAAAATATTCATTTCTGTTATTTGATTCAGGATTCTTCCACAGTAGAAGTGAGCAACCATTCGTATTTGACACAGATTCCAATTATGAAGCGTCTTGACCACACAGCTCTTTAGCAGATCATCGCCAGACGTAAAAATCACCGTCATACTTAAACTGTGGACTACTTACAGAAATCGTGAAAAGTAAGTAACACCTACCAGTATAATGCGTGATCGTCACAAACGCTGTATGCCCAACTATTTCAGTACTTGCATATAGATCTAGTTTTAGGCTCAACAAACTGAGCATGTGGAGTGTATACTGTATTTCGACTCTCATTTCATAATAACTATATATGTTAGTATCGTTGTCAATTCAGTGAAAGCAAGTGTCAAACAGGCTGTAGCGTATTAAACTGTCAAAGAAGCAAATTACGCCGACAAATTGCGTAAGCATTAACGAAAGACAGTTCACATGGAAGAGGGGAGAGTAAATATACTAAGATACTTTCTTTGCAAACGATATGATCTTTCAAGAGAGAAGATAGTTTAAATGCCATCTTTGAATAGAGGTTAAATGACAGTAAAATGTGCATCGAAATACAACATTGACACAGATAAAAGTTAAATGACAATAAAATGTACATCGAAATATAATACTAACACATTAGGTGAAAACTACTTAATTGTATGAGATTTATATACACAGGATGCCAGTTTTTAGTGTTGCTGCACGTAGTTTTTTTAACAACATAACGTGGTGAAGGTTAGTATAGGGGGTAGTAACAACAGTTCACGTCATAAATGGTTAAAAAATTGCTGTTATAACTGACTCTACTAACCTATTCAAGTTATAAAAATTTAAAAATTGTGTGTGGTCAGTCATTACATTTACTTACCACTGTCCAGTATACAGAGAATCAATAGTACCTGTTGTTACTTGTATTTTACATTTATTTCCAAATGTTGCCTAAAAAACTGAAAAAGAACCGTACCCAATACTGTTGAAGAATAGAGAATAATATGTATTTCTTTCATGTTATGTCACGTATAACACATTTCATCGCTTAGGTTTCGTAACTTCTGGTATTATTTTACATACTGCTGTAGCAACACACGTTATAACTGACAATTTATGTATATAAATTCCACATAGTTAAAGAGTTTTTACCTATTGTGTTGTAAGTAGGCTGTTTATGTTTTCTTATTGGTAACGCCACGTAGCGCTCTGTATGAAAATCACTGGCTATGCTGTGTGCAGTTTGTGGCTAGTTTGCATTGTTGTCTGCCATTGTGGTCTTGGGCAGCTGGATGTGAACAGCGCGTAGCGTTGCGAAGTTGGAGGTGAGTCGCCAGCAGTGGTGGATGTGGGGAGAGAAATGGCGGAGTTTTGAAATTTGTAAGACTGGATGTCATGAACTGCTATGTATATTATGATTTTTCAACACTATTAAGGTAAATACATTGTTTGTTCTCTATCAAAATCTTTCATTTGCTAACTATGCCTATCAGTAGTTTGTGCCTTCAGTAGTTTGAATCTTTTATTTAGCTGGCAGTAGTGGCGCTGGCTGTATTGCAGTAGTTCGAGTAACGAAGATTTTTGGTGAGGTAAGTGATTTGTGAAAGGTATCGGTTAATGTTAGTCAGGGCCATTATTTTGTGGGGAATTTTGAAAGTCAGAGTTGCGCTAAAAATATTGTGTGTCAGTTTAAGCACAGTCATGTATAATTTTTCTAAGGGGACGTTTCAGTGTTGCTGTGTAATTGTTATGTTTCGATGCACATATTATTGTCAGTTAACTTTTATTCAATGACGGCATTTAAAATACCTTCTTTCATAAAAGTTCTTAGGTGATTTGCTGAGAAAGTAATCTTAATGTATTACACTTTCTCGCTTCCCGCGCCCGGGTTTCCGGGTTCGATTCCCGGCGGGGTCAGGGATTTTCTTTGCCTCGTGATGACTGCGTGTAGTGTGATGTCCTTAGGTTAGTTAGCTTTAAGTAGTTCTAAGTTCTAGGGGACTGATGACCATAGATGTTAAGTCGCATAATGCTCAGAGCCATTTGAACCATTTTTTTTGTATTACACTTTCCTCGTTGATGCGAACGCCATCTGTTGGTGTTTTTCACTTATTTGACATTTTAATACAGCACAGCCAGTATGACACTTGCTTTTATTGAATGGAAAACTGTACTATCATGCGCAGTCTTCATGAAAAGAGAATTGTATTGCAGTATAAATTCCATGTGCTCAATTTGTTGAGCCTTAAACTAGATCTATATGTAAGTGTTGAAATAACTTCATGTACAGGCTCTGTCACGATCATGCATTATACTGGCATGTGTTAACTTATTCTTCATAAGTTCTGTTCATTGTAGCACTGATTATGTCTGACGATGATTTTTCGAAACACGCAACATTAAATCAAGAACTGTGCGATGAAAACTCTCCTACAATTAGAATTTGTGCCATATTCATCCCTGAGCTGTCCCGGGTGTTATGAGTGTGATACAACCGTTCTTGTTCACCCAGATCCTCTTGAGTAAACTTGATTAATTAATGGAACAATTGGAAACTCGTTTCGCGCTTGTCCAGTATTACGAGCATAGTTCTTATAAACGCCTCGTAATACTTCTGTAGACAGTCTGATGGTGTGTGCTCTTACGTAAGTCTTACAAGTTCTCAGGGAAAAGTTGAGGTTTATATGTTCATACACTTGCCAGAATTTGTAGTTTGGTGTAAAGGATTGGTCCAATAATCCGTATACACTAACTGCATACGACACTTGTTTTCACACCGTGCAGAGACTCGTGGAAGTAGCTGACGAGGACTTCCAGAGCTCCGTCGATTAATCTGGGTCAACGAGCCTCGACGAATGCGTCGACGCTTTATCAGAAAGAAACAGCATTTCAGGCCTAGGTTGTCTGTCGTTGACAGACTCCAACAGCCAACTGCAACACTGACGCCATGGAACGGCGTCTCATTGATAACTAGATACTTTGTAAAGTTTCAGTTTTGTCTTGTGCACAGTTGTGTGACCAAACGCTACAGACACATCTGTCTGAGGAACTAAATGGCGCAACTAATTTCTCAGACTTCCCTCCAAGGCCGGTCCTATCTCGTTTAGCTCAGCTAAAAGCTGACACGCCACCTGCCACAGTTCCGGTTATGGGCTGCAGCGTACGCGGTGACTGGAGCTTCCCCAGTAATATTTCGTTAGGAAAATGAGGCCAGATGTGTAGTGATACATACTTCTCCATACAAACCATTGACTCGAGAAGATTCTGGGTTCATTGAGAGCCAACAGTTTTTAGATGGAGATAGGCAATGAATGGCTGATGAATTCGTCTCATATCCATTTGGCGACATCTCGGCTGAGTGGAGAATATGAAACCATTACGAACGATGTTTACGATACATGTTGGCTACAACCTGAACGGCATTAAAGCGGTTTCCATACCGATGCGACAGAACTTGTTCAAAATGTTCAAATTTGAGTGAATTGCTAAGGGACCAGACTGCTGAGGTCATCGGTCCCTAGACTTACACACTACTTAAGAACAACACACACGCCCATGCCCGGCACGGCGTCATAACTTGTTTTGGAAAAAAAATTCTTTTGTTTAATATAGTGGCAGCGTTACAAGTTAAGCTTAATATGCACTAGCTGAGTTGCCGTAAGGTTCTGGATACTTGTCGTCGGTTTTTATCTTATTACGCTCGTTTGCACTGTAGGAGTTACAAGCATCGAGATTGGTATAGTGGTTCGGTATTATATAAGTCAACTTGCATCTTACTGTCGATATCGTGTCACTGTAGTGCTTGGATATCGGACCTTCTAGGCGTGAACAAGTTCCTTCACGTCGATATAAAATATGAGTTCGTTCGGTCTACAACTGCCGGTTTGCAACTCAGATACGCAGATATCGTGCCGGCATGTAAATCTGTGCTGGACGTTATCCACGTGCCCACAAATCTCGAATGCTGATGTGGCCCACAAAAACGTTGTCGAATTTTTCATTCGTCGGTATGTTGTCATTGACAGTGAGTTACCACTGTGATCTTACGGTTGAGGGTAGATGTCGACTGGCTCGTTTCTCCAGACGATATTCCACTTCAACAACGGCGACATCTCTTCATGTGAAGCTGCTTAGTTGTAAAGACTGTTGTTCGTAGTCTCCAGCAAGATTTAGTAATCGCGAAAGCGTTACGGAGATGATAGATAAACTCCAGTGGAAGACTCTGCAGGAGAGACGCTCAGTAGCTCGGTACGGGCTTTTGTCAAAGTTTCGAGAACATACCTTCGCCGAAGAGTCAAGCAGTATATTGCTCCCTCCTACGTATATCTCGCGAAGAGACCATGAGGATAAAATCAGAGATATTAGAGCCCACACAGAGGCATACCGACAATCCTTCTTTCCACGAACAATACGAGACTGGAATAGAAGGGAGAACCGATAGAGGTACTCAAGGTACCCTCCACCACACACCGTCAGGTGGCTTGCGGAGTATGGATGTAGATGTAGATGTAGATGGTACAATCATTCTCACGTACCACTCTATGGCGTGTCTGGAACAGCGACCGCAGGTAGTATTTCGAAAGGAAGTCTTGAGAGCAGGGGAAATATTATTTTTATTGACGCACTTCGCCCATCTGGGGCCTCATCAGAAAAAATTTAATATTTTGCAAAATATGTAATTATCACATCTGTGGGGATATCTGTGTGTACCTGAAACACACCGGGGCGCAGTAGATTAAAATTCGCTGAAGGTGCCCCAGAAGGGCGAAACACGTCAATAGAAGCATTGTTTCGCAGCAAGCAAGAAATCTGCTCATGTTGACGTGACAGATATTCGCTTCATCTATACTCCGCAAGACACTTTGAAGTGTATGGCAGAGGGTACTTTGCGTGCCGCTATCACGTCTTCCTCCTGTTCCAATTGCGCAGGGTTCGCCGGAGAACGATTGCCCGCAAGCCTCCGTGTCAGCTCGAATCTCTCTAATTTTATCTTCATGGAATTCTCGCGAGATATGCGTAGGAGGAAGCAATGTATTGGTTGTCTCTTTTAGGAACGTACGCTACCGGAATTTTAATAGTAGACTGTGCAGTGATGCATCTACATCTACATCTACATACGGTGCGTGGCGGAGGGTACCTCGTACCACAACTAGCATCTTCTCTCCCTGTTCCACTCCCAAACAGAACTAGGGAAAAATGACTGCCTATGTACCTCTGTACGAGCCCTAATCTCTCTTACGTTATCTTTGTGTTCTTTCCGCGAAATGTAAGTTGGCGGCAGTAAAATTGTACTGCAGTCTGCCTCAAATGCTGGTTCTCTAAATTTCCTCAGTAGCGATTCACAAACAGAACGCCTTCTTTCCTCCAGAGACTCCCATCCGAGTTCCCGAAGCATCTCCGCAACACTCGCGTAATGATCAAACCTACCAGTAACAAATCTAGCAGCCCGCCTCTGAATCGCTTCTATGTCCTCCCTCAATCCGACCTGATAGGGATCCCAAACGCTCGAGCAATACTCAAGAATAGGTCGTATTAGTGTTTTATAAGCGGTCTTCTTTACAGATGAACCACATCTTACCAAAATTCTACCAATGAACCGAAGACGACCATCCGCCTTCCCCACAACTGCCATTACATGCTTGTCCCACTTCATATTGCTCTGCAGTGTTACGCCCAAATATTTAATCGATGTGACTGTGTCAAGCGCTACACTACTAATGGAGTATTCAGACATTAAAGGATTCTTTTTCGTATTCATCTGCATTAATTTACATTTATCTATATTTAGAGTTAGCTGCCATTCTTCACACCAATCACAAATCCCATCCAAGTCATCCTGTATCCTTACACAGTCACTCAACGACGACACCTTCCCGTACACCACAGCATCATCAGCAAACAGCCGCAAATTGCTGTCCCCCTATCCAAAAGATCATTTATGTAGATAGAAGACAACAGCGGACCTACCACAATTCCCTGGGCACTTCAGATGATACTCTCACCTCCATGATCAAGTTGAAGTGACAGATGTTCACTTTGTCTATAGCTACGTCTACATGTATACTCTGCAAGCCACTTTATAGTGTATGGCGCAGGGTTCTTTGTATCCCACTGTCACGTCCCACTTCTCCTGTTCCAGTAGCGTATGGTTGGCGGGAAGAACAATTGCTCGTAAGCCTCCGCATGGGCTCGAATCTCTCCAATTATATCTCTTTGGATTTTTCAAGACAGTAGAAATACGTAGGAGGAAGCAATATTGTTGTGTACATAGTTCCGCGTAGTCAGAGCGTACACAACTTTCCCAATAGAGCGCGCCCCGCTAAGCACAACAGCGCAGGCGCAGCGCTCGTCCGTCTCCGCACTACGAGATGGCGCTGCCTTAGAGACGGACCAAATTCTGCTTCCGCCGATCCGCGTATTAATATGTAACGCATTCCTCGCGGATGACACTCGCGCAGTGATACCTGAATGCGTGAGGTATTATAACGAGTGTACAGAGCTCCGATTAGTCAGTCTGCATTAGCCTATAGTCAAGTTTCAGTGTGCGCCTAATAAGATTATCATATTCCTGTTCATAGCCACGAAGATAAATGTATAGACACTTTGTCAAATATCAGAGATATGTGAGAATAAGATTAACGTACCAAGACCAAAGGAACGTCAGATTGTCAGCTGTAAATAGCATCTAGAATCAAGTTAAGTAAGGTTTATGATTTTTATTATTTTAATAAATGTGTGTGAAAATTAATCAAGTTCTGTTTAAAGCTGGTCACTGTCAAGCTGCTACTCTAAGCGTGCAAGTGGCATTTGTATCGTCTGACCTAACGGCAGAAGATAAACACGCCACGATAAGAAAAAAATGGTTCAAATGGCTCTGAGCACTATGGGACTCAACATCTTAGGTCATAAGTCCCCTAGAACTTAGAACTACTTAAACCCAATTAACCTAAGGACATCACACACACCCATGCCCAAGACAGGATTCGAACCTGCGACCGTAGCAGTCCCGCGGTTCCGGACTGCAGCGCCAGAACCGCTAGACCACCGCGGCCGGCGCCACGATAAGACCACGAGACATATTGCTGACAGTCGCCTACTTCGTTGGAGCGACAAGTCAAATAATCTGATGGAGTGTGTACCGAAGGTCTTACCGTACGCACACCACAAATATATTGGTTGTCTCTTTTAGGAATGTACGCCACCGGAATTTTAATAGTAGACCGTGCGGTGATGCAGAGCGCCTTTCTTGCAGTGTCTGCCATTGGGAGTTGGCTGAGAGTCTCCGTGACGCTTTGGCGCGCACTAAATGAACGTGTAATGAAACGTGCTGCTCTTCTTTGGATCTTCTGTACTTCTCATGTCAGTGTTATGTGGTATGAATCCCGTACTGAAGAGGTAGCTCGTAGCTGGAGGAGGTAACAAAGAAGCAGTTTGTGAATTGCGTGACGACTTGCGAGTGCAGCGCGGTACGAAGCGGCAGCGGCGGCTCGTTAATTAGCGAGCGGCTTCTTGAATGGCGCGGCCGCGCGGGTTGCGGGCAGGTGCTGCCGGACTGCTGGCGGCGCGTGGCTCGTGCGCTCTGCCCGCTGCCCGCTGCCCGCTGCACGCGCCGCTGAGCCGCTTCCGCCCGCGCCCAGCCGTGCTTCCCCTGGCGGCCTGCGGGCCCACTGCCAAGGTCACAGCCACACTCCTCTCCTCTCCTCTCCTGTCCTGTCCTGTTAACACACGCACCACAACGTCGTGCTGCTTCACGACAGGGCCGGACACCGTGCTTGGAGCCCACTCCTCTAGAGGGAACAGGCGCGAGGGTCTCCACGCTCATTTCGGTCTGTGCTAGTCTGTAGCCTTCTGTGTGTTCTGACTGGCAACCAAAAACGTACCAGCAAGGGACTCATGTACCTTGCTCCCAGCCACCGTTACTTGGTGAACATACTATGACAGAGTACGTTGTCCTCGATGCTGAGTGTTCATCGGAGGTGAGGGTATCATCTGGAGTGCCCCAGGGAAGCCCGGTAGGTCCACTGTTGTTTTTTCTGTCTACATAAATGATCTTTTGGATATATACAACTACATCTACATCCATACTCCGCAAGCCACCTGACGGTGTGTGGTGGAGGGTACCTTGAGTACCTCTATCGGTTCTCCCTTCTATTCCAGTCTCGTGTTGTTCGTGGAAAGAAGGACTGTCGGTATGCCTCTGTGTGGGCTCTAATCTCTCTGATTTTATCCCCACGGTCTCTTCGCGAGATATACGTAGGAGGGAGCAATATACTGCTCGACTCTTCGGTGAAGGTATGTTCTCGAAACTTCAACAAAAGCCCGCACCGAGCTACTGAGCGTCTCTCCTGCAGAGTCTTCCACTGGAGTTTATCTATCAAGTCCGTAACGCATTCGTGATTACTAAATGATCCTGTAACGAAGCGCGCTGCCCTCTGCTGGATCTTCTCTATCTCTTCTATCAACCCTATCTGGTACAGATCCCACACTGCTGATCAGTATTCAAGCAGCGGGCGAACAAGCGTACTGTAACCTACTTCCTTTGTTTTCGGATTGCATTCCTTAGGATTCTTCCAACGAATCTCCGTCTGGCATCTGCTTTACGGACGATCGACTTTATATGATCATTTCATTTGAAATCACTCCTAATGCGTACTCACAGATAATTTATGGCATTAACTGCTTCCAGTTGCTGACCTGCTATATTCAAGCTAAATGATAAGGGATCTTTCTTTCTATGTACTCGCAGCGCATTACACTTGTCTACATTGAGATTCAATTGCCATTCCCTGCACCATGCGTCAATTCGCTGCAGATCCTCCGGCATTTCAGTACAATTTTCCATTGTTACAACCTCTCGATATACCACAGCATCATCTGCAAAAAGCCTCAGTGAACTTCCGATGTCATCCACAAGGTCATTTATGTATATTGTGAATAGCAGGATAGGGTGGATAGCAATGTGCGGCTGTTTGCTGATGACGCTGTGGTGTACGGGAAGGTGTCGTCGTCGAGTGACTGTAGGAGGATACAAGATGACTTGGACGGGATTTGTGATTGGTGTAAAGAATGGCAGCTAACTCTAAATATTGATAAATGTAAATTAATGCAGGTGAATAGGAAAAAGAATCCATTAGTGTCTGAATACTCCATTAGAAGTGTAGCGCTTGACACAGTCACGTCGATTAAATATTTGGGCGTAACATTGCAGAGCGATATGAAGTGGGACAAGCATGCAATGGCAGTTGTGGGGAAGGCGGATAGTCGTTTTCGGTTCATTGGTAGAATTTTGGTAAGATGTGGTTCATCTGTAAAGGAGAGCGCTTATAAAACACTTGTTGTTGTTGTTGTGGTCTTCAGTTCTGAGACTGGTTTGATGCAGCTCTCCATGCTACTCTATCCTGTGCAAGCTTCTTCATATCCCAGTACCTACTACAGCCTACATCCTTCTGAATCTGCTTAGTGTATTCATCTTTTGGTCTTCCTCTTCGATTTTTACCCTCCACGCTGCCCTCCAATACTAAATTAAAACACTAATACGACCTATTCTTGAGTATTGCTCGAGCGTTTGGGATCCCTATCACGTCGGATTGAGGGAGTACATAGCAGCAATTCAGAGGCGGGCTGCTAGATTTGTCACTGGTAGGTTTGGTCATCACGCGAGTGTTACGGAAATGCTTCGGGAACTCGGGTGGGAGTCTCTAGAGTAAAGGAGGCGTTATTTTCGTGAATCACTAATGAGGAAATTTAGAGAACCACCATTTGAGGCTGACTGCAGTGCAATTTTACTGCCGTCAACTTATATTTCGCGGAAAGACCACAAAGTTAAGGTAAGAGAGATTAGGGCTTGTACAGAGGCATATAGGCAGTCATTTTTCCCTCGTTCTGTTTGGGAGTGGAACAGGGAGAGAAGATGCTAGTTGTGGTACGAGGTACCCTACGCCACGCACCGTATGGTCGGTTGAGGAGTATGTATGTAGATGTAGATGTAGAGATGAGCACACAGATCACAGCACATAACGTAAAACATGCACTACACAACAAACGCAACACTACCCTGGTCAGCACTGCATTATCTACAGAGTTGGTGCAAAATGACGATTTAAATATATGGGAGACTGTAGAGGATAAAATTTCGAAGGTTTCGATGTAAGGAATCTATAGCCGAAAATGTGAAATAAAGCTTCTACACCACTATTCACTTTCTACACTTTAGCTAGGGTAAATGAAGCACGAGACTGCAATAGCTTAGAAAACATTTATTTACAGCACGGTAGAATCAAAGACTGTGGATCTAATCTGTGGAATCACTACTGCAGAGTAAATGATATGTGTGACGACCATCAACTTCATTACATAATGTCCAGTGACGAACTATGTCGACTATGTCAACAAGGTCGAAAAACAAACAAAACCTGTTGTGCAAAGAATCAAAACAGTTCGATAAGAAAGATTAGTCAACTCAGAAAACTTCAATCCCAACACAATAACCCTAAACACAACCAACAAAAACAGAGAAATTCTACGCAACATTGCTGAGCCTTACAGATACACAAACAAACAGAACAACAGAAAAATACAAGAATAGATGAGGTGTACGTAGAAATCTGATTATAGAAGCAGAAAGTATATTGATAAGGGAATATAGGAGAGAAAACAACTGTCTCAACACTGAATCAATTAGAGATCTAGCAAAACCCAAAGACTCAACATGAAAACACAACAACACAAACACAGAATCTGTAACCCCTTAATGTCCTTGAAAGGGACCTGTATGGAGGCGTGGTTTGATGGTGTGGGGTGGGATTATGATGGGTGCACGTGCACCCCTGCATGTCTTTGACAGAGGAACTGTAACAGGTCAGGTGTATCAAGGCGTCATTTTGCACCAATATGTCCGTCTTTTCAGGGGTGCAGTGGGTCCCACTTTCCTCCTGATGGATGATAACGCCCGGCCCCACCGAGCTGCCATCGTGGAGGAGTACCTTGAAACAGAAGATATCAGGCGACATGAGTGGCCTGCCAGTTCTCCAGACCTAAACCCCATCGAGCACGTCTGGGATGCTCTCGGTCGATATATTGCTGCACGTCTTCAAACCCCTACGACAGTTCAGGACCTCCGACAGGCACTGGTGTACGAATGGGAGGCTATACCCCAGCAGCTGCTCGACCACCTGATCCAGAGTATGAATACCCTTTGTTCGACCTGTGTATGTGTGTATGGTGCTCATATCCCATATTGATGTCTGAGTACATGCGCAGGAAACAGTGGCATTTTGTTGCACATGTGTTTCGGGACGATTTTCTCAACTTATGACCAATACCGTGGACTTACAGATCAGTGTCGTGTGTGTTTCCTATGTGCCTATGCTATTCGCGCCAGTTTTGTGTAGTGCCACGTAGTGTGGCACCACATTCTGCAATTATCCTTAATTTATGAACATGAGTGTAGGTGACACACTCTGATTAATAGATCAATCACAAACAGAAATCTAAAAACTAAATACTGGCACCAACACAAAACATCAAAAATAAAATTCATAACTGAAAGAGGACTCAATAACCTAATTAATTTTCTGGATATAACAATCAAAAAACAAAACAATAATCATATGTTTGAAATGTACCATAAACCCACTGTATCTGACGATATCATCCTCAAATTCTCGAACAACCCAATGTCACAAAAGCAAGCAGCACTTCGACACATGTTCCATAGACTCAACACAATGCGACGCAACAAAGGAAACTTCCAAAAAGAACTTGACATAATAATGCGGATAGCCAAAAGTAATGGTTACAATAGAAACACAAAGCTAAACAACAAAATTAAAAGAAAATAAAAACAGAAAACACAAAACAACAGATAACATCACAACAGAACGGAACGGAATCAGAAACGCTTAATACCGTAACAACTACATGGAATAATCAGGAAAATATAAGAGAGGACACAAGAATGTACACAATGACACAGAAAAACTTTCACACAAAAAGCACCAACATCTTTAAAAGACAGGTCTTGTACATAGCATACATAACGGACAATTCCATTCAAAAATATGTCCCTAAAACTGACAAAAGACATACATAATACCAAAAAGGAGATATATATCAATTACAGTGTAACGCTTGTGATGGCAGATGTGTAGGACAAAAAGGCAGAATTTTTGATATCACGTATAAAGAACATGAGAGCTAGGAAGTATGGGATAAACCACTCCACATTTGCAGAACACGTAAGAGAACACAATCACAAGCCAACCTCTAGAGAGCAAGACTTGAAAATATTTAAATGGTTCAAATGGCTCTGAGCCCTATGGGACTTAACTTCTGAAGTCATCAGTCCCCTAGAACTTTGAACTACTTAAACATAACTACTCTAAGGACATCACACACATCCATGCCCGAGGCAGGATTCGAACCTGCGACCGTAGGGGTTGCGCGGTTCCAGACTGAAGCGCCTAGAATCAATAACAGAAACACCTCCTACATTACTACATACAAAAAGCAAAGCAGGAACCGAAATCCTGTTGAATGATCATGTACACAGGACAAACAACTCACTGTTTACACTAACATATAAAATAATAGAGTAATGCTCCAACAGAGGAATATGCAACCAATGTGTCCTCTAGACAAAACTTTCTAAAATCCAGTCAATTTTTACGCAATTATTATCTTAATATTATCTTAATAATACGAACCAACCCCTTTCAGCACTCTCATCTATGAACCCCTTCACAGAATATTTAAACCAAAACTCAAATCATCTAAACAACAAAAATTTCATCCATTCCCTGACAACTATTACATTCACATTCAACTTTCTACAATCCTGCCTGCCTTAACCCCCTTCCCCTCCCTTCGCCCCCACCGCCACCCCCATATACACACACACACACACACACACACACACACACACACACACACACACACAATATAAATAAAAAATCCATAAATATACATTCTCTTTCTCACTATATCTCTCTATTATACACACACCTACACACACACACACACACACCTACACACACACATACACACACACACACACACACACACACACACACACACACACACACACACACACAGACAAGTAAATATCTACAGCGACAGAAAACTAACAGTACTCCACAGCAATTAGCCCAAAGAACATGAGAATTGTGAAGCAAAAAATTCGTAACCAAAAAAATGTAATTATGTTTCGTAAGTGAATTATAGTGCGACCTCCAGCTTGTGACCACATAAGAGAAAACGGAGATGACAGCCAAAAACTCGAATAATATTAAGTAATCACTTATTTACGTAAAAAACAAACCGCGAACTATTTTATAATCTGCAAATGTCGCGTATCGAAACAAAACTGTACCATCCTAGTTTCCTCTGAAGATGCCTTAAAGTAAAGAGGAGAAACGCGTCTGGAACATTGCAACAACAAAAATGCGGTTTTTATTTACAAACCGAATATTTCTGTGCTTCCTGTGGATGATGGCCACGCAAAAAAACTTGTTGAACCATGTTTTGTCCAGTTCTCTGTAAGATTCCAGTGGTATAAAACGAGCTCCGTAAGCTCACGTGCTGTTCACAGTGGCTTTGAGTACACGAGGACTTGCTAACAAACTTTTTACATAACCCCTGAGGAAAAAGTCGGCGGGTGGGGAGAGGGGGGTAAGGTCAGGGGAGCACACAGGCCATAGTTCTACAATCAACGTGCGCTGGACCATCGTTCTGAAACCACAAGATAATGCACACTTGAAAGGGAACGTACTGGAAAAGTTAAGGTAAGACATTGTTCTGAAACTTCAAATTCCACGCACCATTTAAACGATTTTGTAAGATGTGTGGTTTAATAAAATGACTTCCAAGTATTCCAGCCCAAATGTCCACTGAGAACCTCGTACGGTAAATTGATGTATTGGTAGTGCGCACAGTTTCGACAGCCCAGTGTTGGCTGTGGAAACCTTATGTCAAATTTCCGGCTATAAGTTATATATATATATGGAAAGATTCAAAATGTCATCTTCTACAATCTCCGAGGTTTTTAAAATATCATTCTTTATCACCCTGTATAGAAGCCAATATGAATATTTGGTCACCTCCTAGCATTCCTTACAAACGTTTACAACTTGATCCTCTCCACAAGCTTTATTCTGAGCTGTCTTAAAATCTCCAGATCCTAGCTATCATCAAACCAAATAAGACCATAGACATAGCATCAGCATTATCTCAGCGTTTTCATGTTAACCAATGTAGCTTCTATCCGACGTTCTTCCTCTTATGACAAAATTGTATTCTTCACATCAAATAATAACAGAACATCAATATTTGTGACCACTGTTCCCATGATCCCAACTTTTGGGACTCCAATTTTTGTGATACTTGACCTGGAGAAAGCCCATTACCTTGTACAGCATTCCGGCCTCCTGTGCAAGCTCCAGAAATATGCGCTTCTAGTTAATTATATCTACCTTATTGTATCCATTCTATCCAATCACTGCTGTCACTACTAACAGTTCCAATTCCCGTGTCTTCCATTCTGCAGGTTCGACCCAAGGCTCTGTCCTGTCCTCTCCTTTATATCCTCTACACTGCCAACAAGTTTAAACCATCTTCTCCACCTCCTACAATACTCTGATGGCATTACCTTTCGTAGATCTCTACCCAACACTACAGAAATCCTAAAGATGCCTCTAATTCCATTTTAACCAGTTTATAACCTCATGCAACCAATGTGTCCTCTAGACAAAACTTTCTAAAATCCAGTCAATTATTACGCAACAAATCATTCGCAGCTGACCCCTCCTCGGCTCCACCCTAATCAAAGACAGTCCTAACTAATTAACGTTCGAATGGCGACTAGCAGGCTGTCCCGTCCATTAATCATCTCACAGAGCAAAAACAGACTAAAAGCAGTAACCGGCCAAACATGTGGATTGCACCTCACCACTGCCCCGTGCCACTGTTGCCTGGATATCAACTCTCTTAAACTTATTTCGCCCTGTCCATATCCTTACATGCCCTGCACTCCGTCTTGCCTTCTGCATCCATTATCTTCCCATTTCTTCTAACCATGCCCTAGTCAAGCCGCAAATCCATACTGCTACCATCCATTCACTCCCTTACTACACCATCTCCACATTACAACGAACCCGACCAACCGTTTATATCCCCACTCTACTATCTTGCTGTTGTATCAGTCTTTCTGTTTTAAACCAAAAGGGCTGAAGAGCGGTTATTTAGATCTCTACTCGCCCATAGTGTCAGCGAAGGGGAGGGGTGGTTCTTGACGTCTCGCAATCGATATTGGCAGAATAGAAGCGCTCAGCTCCTCCATGCTGGACGGATGTCTCCTGATGGTGGTGCATCAGGCCGAGCTTGCGTGAGACACGTGGGGGTTTGATCACGAAGGACACTTTCCACAAGGCTACTGGAACCTGCTGTCGTACACGCGGTACAAGATCATAGGCGCAGTGCTTTGTGACTAATCGATGGTGGTAACTGATATTTTCAGGTGGTGAACAATGCACGTGAGGTAAGTAAACTGCTTATGTTTCATAACAGCTGCTCTCTGCATCAACTTTAGCAGCGCTATCTTCAAAAGCAATACTTCTTTGATGTGCCGGGAGCCTGCCACTATTTACAAATCAAGATGCTCTGTCGATGGTGGAGCATTAGTCATTACAGGGAGCTACAGACATGCATTTCATGTGTGATGCACCTGATCGTTGTACATGGAAAACTGAATGAATATACAGAGAAACGTTTCGGAATCCTAATTGGAAGAAATTTATCGCCGTGAATAGAAACTTGAGACAAACTTGTTCGTTCAGTGGACAAAGAGTTGACCAAAATTCTCGACAAAGAATTGGTCAAACGGTAGCACTGGAGGGGACGGTGATGCTGGAACGCATGGGAGGAAATCCACCAGTAAGAACTGCTTCTGAGAGTCACGCTTTGAAGAGCACAGCATGGAGGGTACTGGCGGAGGAGCAATTGCACGTGTATGTCATAAACAACGTGTGCGAGCGAAGCGACGAAAGTGATTTTGAATTCAAATTTCACATCTCTCATCTAGCACTGTTCTTCAGCGCAGAACTTTCTGCAGCCTGCGTTGTTCGCGAATGAGGCCCTTGTCAACTGTGAAAGCGTTTTCATCTGCCTTCATGGAGGAGAATCATAACGAGGTGATCCCGCATCCCTGTCAGAGCTGCTAACTCTCCCCTCTCCTCCTCTTTGGAAAAATACAATTCTGCAATTAATAAAAGTGAATCATTTTTCAAAAATGTTGCTTAAATGAAGTATACTGTAGAAAAATATTTAGTATACCGTAACAAAGATATATTTTTTTGTAAGCAGTTTACAAACATTTTAAACTATCTAAAAGACCTGAAAGTGGAACAAAATATGCATCTTACTGTTTGTGGCAACTGCCTCCGTTGCACCGTGTCAAGTGGTTTCCGGAAATATGGAATGTGCCTGTTCCCCTTCATCCACAGTTCGCAGTATATTATGTGAGAAAACTGAAGGCTGAGTCTGGAAGCAGTTCATTATATTCGAACTGAGAATATGTTCCAAGACTCTGCAGCAACCCGAAGTTAGCGATATTGGTCTGTAATTTTGAACTTAGATGAACATGCAGGTAGTTGTCTATAGGTATAACGGCAAACAGCTCCGTCGATATTGTAAATCAGCTATAGAAGGCTTAATCCAAAAGTTTTATTTATTTACGCAGCAGACTGCAGCAACCGAAACTTAGAAGCACCAGAAGTACTGAATCGAGAGGCCAGTCAATTGCATAACCATATATGAAGATAATAACTGCTCTCGAAAGAACAGATACCATTGATGACCGTGCAGCTTCTCTAGAATAAATGATAATTAATTGAAACCCTCAGCTGCCGACAGGTGTTATTGATATACCTAGATGGTGACAGCTGAAAATGTGTGCCCCGACCGGGACTCGAAACCGGGATCTCCTGCTTACATGGCAGACGCTCTATCCATCTGAGGCACCGAGGACACAGATGAGTAGCGGGACTGCAGGGACTTATCGAGGTATATCAACAACACCTGTCGCCAGCTGACTGTTTCAATTATCATTTATTCTAAAGAAGCTTAACGGTCGTCAATAGTAACTGTACTTTCGAGAGCAGTTACTATCTTCATATATAATTAAAGGCTACCCAGCCATTGATCTTCATCTGTGCGAATGCCCACAGGTTGCCCGAACTCTTACGGGAATCGTCATCTTAGTGGGCGCGAGTAGTGAGTAGATGGGCAAATATCTATTAGGTACATTATGTATGTAGATTGTGGACAGTTGGGAATGTGGGTCTCAGGGGAAGCGTGCAAGGGATAATTCCCTGCAGTCGCGCTATTCATCTGTGTCCTCGTTGGCTCAGATGGATACAGCGTCTGCCATGTAAGCAGGAGATCCCATGTTCGAGTCCCAGTCGGGGCGCACATTTTCAGCTGTCCCCATAGAGGTATTTCCACGACGTCTGTCGGCAGCTGAGGGTTTCAATTAATTACCACTTAATTGCATGACCCCTTCATTTCTGATTGCTCCCTCCACCGTCGTGTCTCGCCTCAGTCCTCAGTCGGCAGAATACCGAAAAAAAAAACGAAAATCTTCGGTCAGATGCTACACTATGTGATCAAAAGTATCCCGATACCTGGCTGAAACTGACTTACAAGTTCGTTTCGTCCTCCATCGGTAACGCTGGAATTCAATACAGTATTGGCCCACCCTTAGACTTGATGACAAGTTCCACTCTCGCAGCCATACGTTCAGTAGGTGCTGGAAGGTTTCTTGGGGAATGGCAGCCCATTCTTCACGGACTGCTGCACTGAGGAGAGGTATCGATGTCTGTTGGTGAGGCCTGGCACGAAGTCTGCGTTCCAAAACATCCCAAAGATGCTCTATAGGATTCAGGTCAGGGCTCTGAGCAGGACAGTCCATTACAGGGATGTTATTGTCGTGCAACCACTCCACCACCGGCCGTGCATAATGAACAGGTGCTATATCTTACTGAAAGATGCAATCGCCATCCCGGAATTGCTCTTCAACGGTGGGAATCAAGAAGGTGCTTAAAACATCAATGTAGGCCTGTGCGGTGATAGTGCCACGCAATACATCAAGGGATGGATGCCCCCTCCATGAAAAACACGACCACACCAAAACACCACCTCCTCCGAATTTTATTGTTGGCACTAGACACGCTGACAGATGACGTTCTCCGAGCATTCGCCATACCCAAACCCTGCCATCTGATCGCCACATTATGTACCGTGATTCGTTACTCCACACAACATTTTTCCACTGTTCAATCGTCCAATGTTTTCGCTCCTTACACCAAGTGAGGCGTCGTTCGCAATTTACCGGCGTGATGTGTGGCTTATGAGCAGCCGGTCAACTATGAAATCCAAATTTTCTCACCTCTCGCGTAACTGTCATAGTACTTGCAGGGTATCCTGATACAGTTTGGAATCCCTGTGTGATGGTCTGGATAGATGTCTCCCTATTACACATTACGACCCTTTTCAACTGTCGGCCGTCTCTGTCTGTCAACAAACGAGGTCGGCCTGTACGCTTTTGTGCTGTACGTATCCCTTCACGTTTCCACTTCACTATTATATTGGGGACACTGGGGCTAGGGATGAGTAGGAGTGTGGAAATCTCGCGTACAGACTTATCGCACAAGTGAAACTCTGTGAGCGTGGGTGGGTGCTATTCTGTCATTCTGCGCAACGGATTAATCTGAGATGTACCCTTTACCCAGTGCCTCCTGCAAGATGCAATTTCCAACCCCACACTACTACAAAAGTCAGACAGACGCTCCTGACGTTCTAAAGAGAGATGCCTGAAAAACTTACAGCAATAAATATCTTCTGGAGTCGTCCGCTGTAAGGAAAAGACACAAAAATTCACAAAAGTTCTTACGTAACTAGTGGGATACTTGGGTAGTGGAGCAGTGCTAGTTAGTGTAAGAAAAACATGAAACTAACGAAAATTATTATTTATTTTGCTAGAATTCTGAGGAATCACAATGGCACCTTTAGTTATGAATTGAACAAGTTATTTACGGGTTCTTTTCGGAATATGAAGTTAACTCTCAAGGATAGGATTCGCTAATGAATTTTCTACACAAAGTTTAAGATTGTTATTGACTTGGCAGAATGGCTGAGAGCCGCGCCTACTCAACTTGAATAATTATCCGTTAGAATGGTGCTAGGTACGGTCGATGCTGTCACGTGAGAAATGCAGTGAAGTGAAGCTGTAGCGCACAATACCGTAAGCTGCGATGACTGCTGTCTGCGCCGCTCGCTGCTGACAAATAAGATAACTCTCGTTCTATCTGGATTGACCTTCGCCAATCAAACTCTCCCTACGCCTTGATGAAGTCAAGGACTCCTATTCGCCCCTAGTCTAACTACTGGCGTGGTACACCGGTCAGATAACCAGTCCACCGTGATGCCACTCAAAAATTCACTCGCAGGCGTTTAACTATAACTCTGTCCGTTCACACCGCACAATAAGTGTGTCAGCCAACACAATGAACAACGCTTAATCGCAAGCACTCAATATAGAGTCGCCCTTTGATTCGCTCTCGACAGAGGTGCTCTCCCAGTGAAGTACTGAGGAGAGACTTGTTCCTCGCCCTTTGAATACACGTACGAGCGCGCACGCTCTCGTTACGTGTTCTCGCTCCAAGAGCGACAACGGAACAGCCCCTCTCCACGCCAGACGTTAAGGGGTATACCTTTGGTCTCTTCCATCACTCATTCAGCTCAAGGCATCAGGAATATCGTCTGCCAACCAGCATTGCTCTTCTAATCAGGGAGAATAACGTTTCGTTTAAGGCGACCAGAAATCTGTAGCATCGGCGTTTGGCGTTTGCTGTCTCCCTGTGAAAATCTGTGAAACTGCGTGCTATATTTGTAAAGAATGCGTAGGCTGGGTGGTCCCACACAATGTAGTGGAATTTGCTTTAAAGCCAAACACGGGGTCGTTCTTCCTTTCACTCGGGCAAATGCTGTCCGCTCCACGGGCAGTCGAGGTTGACTCGTCCTCTGAAGGGACTGGTCTCCCGGCATGCAGTCTGCCTCTCTCGAACTAAAAGCTCCTGTGACCGTCGTGTCTGGAATGTAAGTGTGTACGCCAGCCTCGAGTATTTCAACCACGGTGCACTTACTTGTTATTTGCATATCGTTTACATGAATTCATACAACATTGACATTATCTTATCGAGTTTGGGTTCGAATGAGGCGTCTTGATGTGCGGAATGTGATTGTGAGGGCGGAATATGTAAGCAATAAGGTCAGGAGACTACGACATCTTACAACCCAATCATCTGACCACGTTCAAAGTCCATGTGTTCCGCAGAGTATCCCATTCTGCTATCTCACGTTGGCTAATGACTACTGTGGTCGCTGATATGGATTACCTGGCAGCAGGTGGCAGCACGATACACCTAATATGAAAATCGTATGTTTTAGGGGTTTTCCGGATACTTCTGAACACATAGTGTACATTACTTCAGTACCCACTCGCTGAACTTTGAGATGTTACAATACCGTAGCAGCAAGAATATTGTTGAACATGAATGACCCATGTAGGCGGCTGCTGTGTGAACCATGAGCTTTGTTGTCACAAATATCGTGCCCACGATAGATGTCTGGTTGGTAGGAGTCGTTTCTTTAGGATGCTACTTGTTCATAACACTGTGGCAACCGTGTAGGTTTACAGTCGTGGGCAGAAGATAGGAACACAAAAGTTAAGAAAACTCACAAACCTCTCCCAACTAATTCTTAAGCCATCTTTCTTTCTTTTTTTGTCAGTTATGCACAATCATTGCGCATGCGTCCTTGGCGTGAGCCTATCTCGGCACCCGGTTGGTGCGGCCCTGGCCTGGAGTGATCAAAATCCGGCCCAAATCATTACGTACTGTGAACCAGTACAACATGAACTGGCCGACCGAAGTGGCCGTACGGTTCTAGGCGCTGCAGTCTGGAACCGCAAGTCCGCTACGGTCGCAGGTTCGAATCCTGCCTCGGGCATGGATGTCTGTGATGTCCTTAGGTTAGTTAGGTTTAACTAGTTCTAAGTTCTAGGGGGCTAATGACCTTAGAAGTTGAGTCCCATAGTGCTCAGAGCCATTTGAACCGTTTGAACCAACATGAACTAATGGTGGTGAGTTATTTGCTGCTACATTGTTATTTGGTGTACATGCGAGATGTGCTGCCACAACTGGTGGAGACTGCCTTTCATGCTATCCAAGAGAGAATGTGGTTTCAACCTCACGGGGCACCACCCCTCTCCAACATGCCTGTCTCATCGTACTACAGACAACAGGGGTTTTTGAGGGGTTTTAACTTTCCTCATTGATTTAAATCAATGCCCATTGGCAGCTAGTGTCTTTTATTCCTGTGTGACTTCATTTAATGCACGATTGTAATCCATGTGTTGAGTCTGACTATCGTGACATTGGACAGTTGCTACAAGGTCGAACTAGAATGAGGTTTTCACTCTGCAGCGGAGTGTGCGTTGATATGAAACTTCCTGGCAGATTAAAGCTGTGTGCCGGACCGAGAGTCGAATTCGGGACCTTTGCCTTTCGCGGGAAAGTGGTAGAGCGAAAGGCAAAGGTCCCGAGTTCGATCCTCGGTCCCGCACACAGTTTTAATCTGCCAGGAAGTTTGAAGGTGGAAATAGTTTCTTATCTTGAATCTAGGATCTTATAACATATGCGTGATTTGTACCTTTAAGGTTGGGGACACGATCAGTATTTGACACTGAAGTGTATAAAGAACAGAACGAGAAAAAAGTTAGTTGAAACACAGAGTGTTGTGTTGATGGAGGCTCTGGTGTCTGTCACAAAGCTTGGCACCTTCGCAGCAATTCTTACGTAGCTGTACTAAGATGGTGATAAAAAATATCTCCACATGAGTTACGAGTAGTTTTATGAATAGTGATTCAAATGAGAAGATACTGTGCGGCAACTCATTGTTCTTTTACTAAAAGTAAGAGCCTACGGAAAAAAGTAAGAGCCTACGGAATATCAGACCAGCGGTGTGGCTGGATTGAAGAGTTTGTAGCAAACAGAACACAGCATGTTGTTATCAATGGAGAGACGTCTACATACGTTAAAGTAACCTCTGGCGTGCCACAGGGGAGTGTTATGGGACCATTGCTTTTCACAATATATATAAATGACCTAGTAGATAGTGTCGGAAGTTCCATGCGGCTTTTCGCGGATGATGCTGTAGTATACAGAGAAGTTGCAGCATTAGAAAATTGTAGCGAAATGCAGGAAGATCTGCAGCGGATAGGCACTTGGTGCAGGGAGTGGCAACTGACCCTTAACATAGACAAGTGTAATGTATTGCGAATACATGGAAAGAAGGATCGTTTATTGTATGATTATATGATAGCGGAACAAACACTGGTAGCAGTTACTTCTGTAAAATATCTGGGAGTATGCGTGCGGAACGATTTGAAGTGGAATGATCATATATAATTAATTGTTGGTAAGGCGGGTACCAGGTTGAGATTCATTGGGAGAGTCCTTAGAAAATCTAGTCCATCAACAAAGGAGGTGGCTTACAAAACACTCGTTCGACCTATACTTGAGTATTGCTCATCAGTGTGGGATCCGTACCAGATCGGGTTGACGGAGGAGATAGAGAAGATCCAAAGAAGAGCGGCGCGTTTCGTCACAGGGTTATTTGGTGACCGTGATAGCGTTACGGAGATGTTTAGCAAACTCAAGTGGCAGACTCTGCAAGAGAGGCGCTCTGCATCGCGGTGTAGCTTGCTGTCCAGGTTTCGAGAGGGTGCGTTTCTGGATGAGGTATCGAATATATTGCTTCCCCCCACTTATACCTCCCGAGGAGATCACGAATGTAAAATTAGAGAGATTAGAGCGCGCACGGAGGCTTTCAGACAGTCGTTCTTCCCGCGAACCATACGCGACTGGAACAGGAAAGGGAGGTAATGACAGTGGCACGTAAAGTGCCCTCCGCCACACACCGTTGGGTGGCTTGCGGAGTATAAGTGTAGATGTAGATGTATAAATGTAGATGTAGATGTAGATGAAAAATACCCGCTGTTACTCGGAGAAAAATAATGCAGAGCGATTTTAAAATTAAGTAATAAAGTTTGTTATTAATATACTGTGTTATTTATCTATTGGTGGGTAATTTACATTTCTTTTCTGTTTTAGACCCGCTACATTCAGTCCAAAGGCGCGATTGGCGCCTGTTTCACACTCGACTGATAGCGAGCGCCAGTCTCTCTGAAGTTGCGGAGCGGGCTGAGCTGCCCGGGAAGCTGGAGGAACGGTCGCTGACGGCGCGCTGAGAAGCTGGAGGCCTCCAGGCCTGGTATCGGCGCCATCTGGCCCGTCTTCCGGCTGCCGTCACTCATTCCGCTGACAGGTTTGTCCGCGGCTGACGTCGGCGCCTCTGAAGTACGGCCGCAGCATCGGGGGCGGCATCTGCGGCGGCGGGCGTGCCCCAGATGAGAAGCAGGCGAGAGGTGAGTGCCGGGCAGCCCCGAGCAGGGCTGAGGCGTGTTGTGCCGTGCTCGGCTGTGTGCGCTGGAATCCGCGGGAAAGCCCGGCGGCCACGATTTGACCGCTGCGGCCGCTCCTCCTGTTTGGGCATCCGTGCTGAACTGCATACCTGCCGGCATTCCGATCTGTGGTAAGCGCTGGACACCTATCGGGATGATGGAGCGTTCCGAGTATCTTTTTGCCTCGTTGTCAGCCATACCGTCTGATTTGCAGAGTTATACACTGAAGCGCCAAAGAAACTCCTATAGGCATGCGTATTCAAATATAGGGATAGGTAAAGAGCAGAATATAGCGCAGCGGTCGGCAATGCCGGCAGTGTCTGGCGCAGTTGTTAGATCGGTTACTGCTGCCACAATGGCAGGTTATCAAGATTTAAGTGAGTTTGAACGTGGTGTTATAGTAGGCACACGAGCGATGGGACGCAGCATCTCCAAGGTAGCGATGAAGTGGGGATTTTCCCGTACCACCATTTCATGAGTGTACCGTTAATTTCAGGTATCCGTTTTGCAAGAACGGGGCCAATGACGACTGAAGAGAATCGATTAACGTGATAGAAGTGCAACTCTTCCACAAATTGCTGCAGATTTCAATGCAGGGCCATCAACCAGTGTCAGCGTGGGAAGTGTTCAACGAAACATCATCGATATGGGCTTTCGGAGCCGAAGGCGCACTCTTGTACCCTCGATGGCTGCACGACACAAAGCTTTACGCCTCGCCTGGGCCCGTCAACACCGACACTGGACTGTTGATGACTGGAAACATATTGCCTGATCGGACTAGTCTCGTTTAGAATTGTATCGAACGGATGGACGTGTACTGTTATGGAGACAACCTCATGAATACATGGACCCTGCTTGTCAGCAGAGGGCTGTTCAAGCTGGTGGAGGCTCTGTTATGGTGTGGGACGTGTGCAGTTGGAGTGATATGGGAACCCTGATGCGTCTAGTTACGACAGGTGAAACGTACGTCAGCATCCTGTCTGATCATCTGCATGCATTCATGTCCACTGTGCATTCTGACGGACTTGGGCAACTCCAGCAGGAGAATGCGACACCCCACACGTCCAGAGTCGCTACAGACTGGCTCCAGGAATAGTCTTCCGAGTTTAAACACTTCCGCTGGCTACCAAACGCCCCAGACATGAACATTATTGAGCATATCTAAGATGCCTCTCAACGAGCTGTTCCGAAGAAATCTCCACCCCTTTGTACTTTTACATATTTATGGACATCCTTGCAGGATTCACGGTGTCAGTTCTCTCCAGCACTACCTCGGACATTAGTCGATTCCGTGCCACGTCGTGTTGCGGCACTTCTGCATGTTCGCGGTGGCTCTACATGATATTAGGCAGCTGTACCAGTTTCTTTGGCTCTTCAGTGTAAAACCCACTAGGTGATGTCAGTTCGCCAATAATAGGCACGCCACTGCTATACTGAGGTGTACAGCGTTGTATGGAAGCACCATGAGGAACGGATGCTTCAACGTAGATTCAGCTGCTGCCCAAACCTGAAGGTTGCTGTTGTACCACAGACCCAACCAACCAACTCGCACACGAGCGCCCTGACCGTCATATCGCTGGCCACAGTTCCTGTCGCGGCCGTCAGCCTCTCAGGGCGTTACCGCCGACGGAAGAGGTCGCGCCATGGCTGAGCTCGGGTCCACAGCGCCCTCTGCCTTTTGCATATGAGGAGGAGCGCTGGCCCCGAGACAGACAGTCTATTGTCGATTGTCTATTGCTAGCCTTTCGTGGAGTTTATAGCGGAGCCATTGCAGTGTGACATTTTCTATTGTATTCGACTAGGATCAGTACACGGATTACTCTTGGATATTACTTGGACTTGTATTGCTGGTGCACGTTTCGTCAGAAATAAAGATAAGTTATCTCTTCATTCTAGCTGGCGCAAGTCTTGTCATTAATTATTTCTCGGCCAACAGACATAGCTACATCCTGGTCACTACCCACGCTTTACACAATTTGTGATGGCTGCCCCAAAAGTACCGCCGCGGACCTTGGGTTTGGGAACCGTCACAAAAGTTGCAAGTGTCAATAATGGTCAGAACAGTGTTCTGTGTAGTTGTGAGTGCATAATGTCCGATATAAGTTAGCATGCGCGTCGGCAAATTGTTGGTGTTTTATAGTGGGTTCTTCTGTAAAAAAGGGAGACGAAGTTAAGGGTATTTCAAGGGGTAACATATCGAAGATTTACAGCGCATACAGAGTAAGCAGAAAAACAGCACCCATGGACGAAAGTGTGTGTTGAGTGACTGACGGATGGTCATTGAAAAGCATTGCGATGAAAAATAAGAGGATGACAGCTGCAAAAATCACTGCAGAACTGAATGTCGCCATTTTGATCCCTGTCAGTACCAAAACAACGTGAAGGTGTAACCTCCCCCTCACTTATCAACCTTAATGACAGTGAAAAATTAAACCGCGTGTACCTAATGGAAATTTGGGAAAAGCAATCGTCACCGAGGTTAATTTGTCGGTAAAGACGGAGGAAAGGGTTACATCTTAATGAAAGGAATAATGCTAATGAAACTGGTGGAAATTAATTTTGAAAAGGGGTAAAGTTAATAAAGAAAGTAAATCTGCGGCCGTTACGTTAACAATTAACTAGCGGTAATTAGATATTTGGGATTTGGGGGAAATTACGGTCGCCAGTCCTAAGGACAATTACTATAGTAACTGAAAAAGAAAGGTTATTACACATATAATTAGCACTAGAAGCGTGGCAAGTGAAGGTTGACAAGTGTAGTGTGAAAACTGAAAGTTTGTCAGAAGTAATAAATTTCGCTACACTCTGACTTAATTTAGCAAAAGAATTAATAAAACCGGAAAATCGAAAGTTAATTTAGTGACTGAAGTTAATAGTGAGATTTCTTTCTGAAGCACATCGAAATTCAGTAGAATACGGTTAGTCTTGGACTACCTCAACAATCATTTCAAAAGCTACTTGAATCTACGCAATTTAGAAATAAGAAATTTAACTTTGAACTTGAATTAAATGATTCTGAACAATTAACAATAGTAAAATTTAGTACATACCAAGCTGTGCTGCAGTTACAGGTAAGCTAAAATATGGTAACAAAACTAGCACTCTTAATTTGTGCTTGTGTAATCTAAGTATTGTAGCCAGCTATGAATACTTTAACTGAACTTTGAAATTAAAGTAGTGAAATGGAATGATTGTATTTTAATGCTGGCGTCTGAATTTGAACGACACTCGGGTTCATTCCGGAAAAGGAAGGGACCCTGCTTGGTAATGCAATTGGGACAATGAGCAACAAAGGTTCATGCTAAGTAGCTGTAATTTTGTGATGCAACAATTTTAAAAGTTTGAAAAGCTGAGGTCTGCCATACAGTTCTAAAACTTTACGTGCTTCCAGTCTTCCTTGTTGGTTGATTGAAGGTTTGAAGCCGTCGATCGAGGAGGTGACGACAGTCACTCATTGTCGGCCGTCGCTGTTGCAGAAGCTGAATGTTGGCGCTCCTTCTTCTCGACACGGTCACCAGACGAAACGGGCTCTTGATGTGCGCCAGCTAATGCTTCCCGTCAGCGACACCATGTCAGAAACTATCATCGCAAGTCGAGCGCAATTACATGCTGCCAAACCCCGAAAGCGCGGCAACTCGCGGGGGCTTCACACAACACACCTGCTCCACTCGCTACTCCAGCCAGACTCCCTCTCTGCCCGCGCTCCACGCGGCAGAGCTAACACTACCAAAGATCCTAAACACTTTGGTTCTCCACACGACCTATCGATGTATCCGTTCGATAGCATAGTTTTCCCTAGGCCAGACCCAGCGTATAAATACAAATAATATTCACAAAACAAACAAACATAAATGCATAAATATATATATACAAACAGTAAAACAATTACAATATATAAAGAGACAGAAATGTCATATCTTGAGGTAACAAAGCAAGGAAAAAAAATTATAGTACAATAGATGGAAATAGGAGGATATACATTTCCGGCGTTACAAAGGGAGTTCCATAAGCAGAAGGTTACAGGGAGAGATGGAATCCGTCGTCATGTAAATGCCCGTAACAGGAAAACGTGGTGCCGAAGCCAAAAGATATGGACTCTGAAGCAATGGAAGGGCCATTTGGTTTGATTAGTTTTGTTTCACACAAACTTCTTGCCGAGTTTACGTTCTAAAAGTGAAACATTGGCGGGAGGGGGGGGGGGGGGGGGGGTTGGTTCGGTGATAATTTGGGCAACCATATCTTAATGTTGCACGGACCCCGTCGTTACTCTGCACAGTCGCTTCACTGCGAAGGATTTTATGGGCAGTTTGGCTGATGAGGGCCACTCCGTGGTACAGTGTTTCTTCCCTAGTGGTTATGCTGTGCTCCAAGACGACTGCGATCCTTCCCACACGGCTCGCATCGCCCTTGACTGATTCTGTGAGCGCGAGGATCAATTATCGCATCTCTCCTAGCCATCACAGTCAGCGGCTCACAATAGTATTCGATGTTTGGGTTCTACTTTCGTTAACTGGAATTGCCGCTATTTTGTAGGTTTAGATGGTTCAAATGGCTCTGAGCACTGTGGGAGTTAACATCTGAGGTCATCAGTCACCTAGACTTAGAACAACTGAAACCTAACTAACCTAAGGACATCACACACATCCGTGCCCGAGACAGGATTCGAACCTGCGACTGAAGCGCCTAGAATCGCTCGGCCACAGCGGCTGACTATTTTGTAGGAAAAATGGTATAAGACTCCCTTGTAAACCGTACAGAACCTGCGTTTATGCACTGCGAGACGACTGGAAGCTGGTTAAGTGCCAACTGGTTTCCTACGCCATACGAGGCACGATAATGTCTCATGTTTTTAGTATTTCCATGTTTGTATCCACCCTGTGAATCTAGGTCTCAACAGGCAATCAACTCCTGATGAAGAAGAAACTAAATATCTTCGAAAGCGTGATTTTTCACAGCAACACGAGTTTTAACGCCGCGAAATTTTCATATAATTAATTTCTTCTTTTCAGTTACGTCAGTCGCAACTTATTCCGCATATTGTTGATATCGTTTTCGGTCGAAACACTGATTTGATGTAGCTCTCTACGGTACACAGTCTTGTACCTTTGCTTTCGTCTTCGAATAACTACTGCAATGTACGTCCATTCGAGTCTGCGCACTGTACTCACCCCTTGCTCTACCTCTGCGATTTCTACGCCCCCCCCCCCCCCCCCCGCTCTCTCTTTCTCTCACACACACACATACACACACACACTTTACTCCAGTATCATGCTGCCCATTCATTCAGGCCTCAAGATGTGTCCTTTCAATGGATGCGGTCTTTTATTTAATTTGTGCCATAAATGTCTTTCTTTTCCAGTTAGCTTAGGTGCGATCTCATCTGTTGCTCGACCTACCCACCTAATCTTTAGCGCTCTTCTGGAGCACCACATTTAAAAACATCTCTATTCCTTTAGTGTCTGAACTGCTGATTGTGCACGCTTCATTTCCGTATAAGATTACACTCCAGACAAATTCCCTCAGAACAGACCTCCTAACATTTAAACTTATATTGTACGTTACTTCGTCCATCGTCAGTTATTTTACTGTCGAAATAGCAAAAGTTTTTTTGCTACTTTTAGCGTCACATTTTCTACTCTGAATCCTTCAGCATCATCTGATTTAATTCAAGTACAATCCATTGTCCACGTTTCACTTTTGACGATGTCCATCATCTGTCCTCTTTTCAAGGTACTATCCATTCCATTCAATGCTATGCCAAGCCTTTTGCTATCTCTTACGGAATTACAATGTTATTGGCAAACCTCAACGTTTCATTTAATCTCCTTCAACTTTAAGTCCTGCTCCAAATTTCTCTTTGCTTTCGTTTATTGCTCTTCCAGTGTACAGACTGAATAACTTCGGGGATAGGCCACATCCCTGTCTACTTTCCTTCTCAACCACCGTATACTTTTCATGTCCTTTGACGCTTATGATAGTCATTTTGTGTTTCTACAAGTTGGATAAGTGGACACATCGCCGAATCATAAAAAGCCCATAAAGGACTAAGCGGAACTTCATTCACCTTTCATTGCACACAAAGTAGTATTCATGTAAACAGTTAATCGAGATAGCAATTATAATAAAACATTTTGCCAAAGGAATGGTTACTAGATATATAATCAGGCACAAGTTTTTCCCTTGACACAATAATTCTGATGCAATCTGTAAAAGCAACAACCTAGGAATATATAACAATTCTCTGAAGAGCTTGTCGTTATAATGATTACCAGTTACTCGTAGACGGTAGCACGCGATTTAGCTACTTTCATGAGAGTACTGTACCATGATTAACAGTAGAATGATAGAGAACAATCGGTACACATCAAACTGTAGAAGGCAATTTACGTTAATGCAAATGTCATGGGACGACGGTAAAGCGATTACAAATGGTTCAAATGGCTTTGAGCACTATGGGACTTAACTTAGAACTACTTAAACCTAACTAACCTAAGGACATCACACACATCCATGCCCGAGGCAGGATTCAAACCTGCGAGCGTAGCAGTCGCGCGGTTCCAGACTGTAGCGTCTAGAACCTTCGGCCACCTCGGCCGGCTAAAGCGATTACAATAAAATGCTTTAAGTGTTAAGTATCTCCAGCACTAGACTGAAGACAAAGTGGACAGTGACAACATTGACTTGCAGACAGTAAATGACACGCTTGACATATACATCCTTAACTGAATAAACAGAATGAGCGACGATAAACATGAAAGTCTCTCCTCTGAAACACGCTTCAGCTAACGCATGAGAGGGACAGGAAATAACTATATGTACAGCGATTCTTTTTAAGGTTGTGAACCTTGGACTTTTTTTTTCCTTTATTGGGTTTTCGATTCCCCCTAAAGGGGGCGGGCTGGCAGCAGCTTATTACGCCGCTCTTCAGCCTACAGAAGTTGTTTTAAAAAGATGAAGATAATAAAAAATAATAACAGTTGGCGATAAAATCGGTGACTTAAAGGTAAAAATGGCAGAAAAATCTGGAGCATAAAACATAAAACACAGGGTCGATGAAGCTAATAGAACACACAGGAAGCAGAAAAACAACAGACAGACAATTAAAAAAAACACGGCGACAGTCTGGGTTCTGTTCGCAAGAGATATAAAAAGCACACCCAGCGACAGCATTATTTCCGTTCGCAACACTGTGGAAGGACGCACAACACTGAACACTCACTTAAACACTGCGCTAAAAGTTGGCACAAATACAACATACCACACCCGACAGCAGGTGGGGGGAAACTGGTCAGATGACAGGAAAAAGGGGGGGGAGAGGAGAGGAAAAGTGAAGGGGGAGGGGGGGAAAGGAGCCAATGGAAGAGGAGGACCCATAAGAGGGGTGGGGGGGGTGCTGAGCAGACGGGCCAGGGAGTGGGGAAGGCAGAGGAGGGGAGTACAAAAGGACTCGGGGGGGGGGGAGAAAGGAGATTAGAGGGGGGGAGAAATCACAGGATGGAAAGGGGGGAGGAAGAGGGAGCCCAGGGAAAGGACGGAGGAAAGGAGGGGGGTTGAGGATCAGAGTTGATAGGAAGGATAAATGGAGGGAGAGAGGGCATCATCCGGGAGGGGGAGCTGATGGAAGCCACCTTGGGAAAGGAGATGTAGGGTGTAGAGATGGAGGGTAGGGGGGACACAACGGTGATGACGTGGCAGGGGGCGGGGATGGGAGAGGAGAGGAGCAACCAGGGGGTGAGGGGGTTCAAGAAGGCGGGAGGTGTAGAGGATGCGGATATGTTCGAGGAATAGGAGCAGAACCTTGGACCAGTAAACGATACTTATAAATAGATCTGAGCTCCAGGCCCAACCGAGTGCAGATACGAACGCGGCACACGATAGGCAGCGTGGACAACAGCAAGGTGTCCGCTCGACCACCAACTGGTGGCCTGACTAATGGTGCGAGGTATACAAGTCTCAGACCGACTTTGTCTCACATACACTCCCTCAAACAGTATAAACTTTGAAACAGGCCGTTGTTACTGTGTGTACTTAGAGCATAAACGGAACTCGGGTCATCAGTCTTCTGACTGGTTTGATTCGGCCCACTGTGCCAACCTCTTCATCTCAGAGTAGCACTTGCAACCTACGTCATTATTTGCTGGATGTATTCCAGTCTCTGTCTTCCTCTACAGTTTTTGTCCTCTACAGCTCCCTCTAGTACCGTGGAAGTCGTTCCCGCATGTCATCATCGGTCCCTTCTTCTTATCAGTCTTTTCCACATATTCCTCTCCGAATCTGCGCCGAACCTTGACATTCCTTACGTTATGAGTCCACCTAATTTTCAACATTCGTCTGTAGCATCTGTTGGCCAGGAATACCCTTTTTGCCATAGCTAACCTGCTATCAATTTCTTCCTTGCTCCGTCGGTCATGGGTTATTTTGCTGTCTCGTAGCAGTACTCCTTAACTTCATCCACTTCGTGACCATCGGTCATGATGTTAAGTTTCTCGCTGTTGTCATTTCTGCTACTTCACATTACTTTCGTATTTCTTCGTTTGCTCTCAATCCATATTCTGTTCTCTTTAGATTGTTCATTCCATTCAGCAGATCATGTGATTCTTCTCCACTTTCACTCAGGATAGCAATGTCATCAGCGAAACGTATCGTTGATATCCTTTCACCTTGAATCTTAATTTCACTCCTGAAACTTTCTTTTATTTCCATCATTGCTTCTTCAATGTACAGACTGAACAGTGGCGGCAAAATACTACATCCTTGTCTTACAGCCTTTTCAATCCGAGCACTTCGTACTTGGTCATTATTATTCCCTCTTGTTTCTTGTACATATTGTAATTACCCGTCTTTACCTATAGCTTACTCCTAGTTTTCTCGGAATTTCGAACATCTTGCATCATTTTACGTTGCCGAACGCTTTTTCCACGTCGCCAAATCCCTTGAACGTGTCTTGATTTTTCTTTAGTCTTGCTTCCATTATCAACTGCAACGTCGAAATTGCTCCTCTGGTGCCTTTACCTCTTCTAAAGCCGAACTGATCGTCATCTAGCACATTCTCAATTTTCTTTTCCAGTCTTCTGTAGATTATTCTTGTCAGCAACTTGGATGCATGAGCTGTTAATCTGATTGTGGGATAATTCTCGTACTTGTCAGTTCTTGCAGTCTTCGGAATTGTGTGGATGATATTTTTCGAGAAGTCAGATGGTATGTTATGAGACTCATACATTCTACGCACCAACATGAAGAGTCATTTCGTTGCCACTTCCCCCAACGATTTTAGAAATTCTGATGGAATGTTATCTATCCCTTCTGCCTTATTTGATCATAAGTCCTCCAAAGCTCTTTCAAATTCTGATTCCAATACTGGATCCCCCACGTCCTCTGAATCGACTCCTGTTTCGTCTTCAGTCACATTACACAAATCTTCCACTTCATAGAGGCTTTCAATGTATTCTTTCCACCTATCCGCCGTCTGCTCTGCATTTAACAGAGGAATTCCTGTTGCACTCTTAATGTTACCACCCTTGCTTTTAATGACACTGTAGGTTGTTTTGTCTTTCCTCTATGCTGAGTCTGTCTTTCGGACAATCATTTCTTTTTCGATATCTTTACATTTTTCATGCAACCATTTCGTCTCAACTTCCCTGCTCTTCCTACTTATTTCATTCCTCAGCGACTTGTATTTCTTTCTGTATCCCGGCGTTCTCCTGAACATTTTTGTACTTTCTCCTTTTAGCGATCACTGAACTATTTCATCTGCTACCCATAGTTTTTTTACAGTTACCTTCTTTGTACCTACGTTATTCTTTCCAGTTTCTGTGATGGCCCTTTATAGAGATGTCCACTCCTCTTCAACTGTACTGCCTACTGAACTATTGCAGTATCTATAGCCTTAGAGAACTTCAACCAAATTTCGTCATTCCTTAGTACTTCCTATCCCACTTCTTTGCGTATTTACTCTTCCTGACTAATATCTTAAACTTCATCTTACTCTTCATCACTAATACATTGTGATCTGGATATATATCTGTTCCTGGGTACGCCTTACATTCCGGTATCTGATTTTGTAATCTCTGTTTGACCATGGTGTAATTTAACTGCAATCTTCCCGTATCACCCGACCTTTTCTAAGTGTACCTCCTCCTCGTGTGATTCTTGAACAGTGTAACGTTGTTACTTTATTTGCGGTGTAAGCGGTGGTGATAGACAATAAAAGCGGGTTAAAAGCTGTGAGCTGTCTGAGGAAATTAATCTTGCATTACTGAGCAACTGTTTCACCAGGTATCCAGTTTAGCTTACCAAATTCCCAACCAGACGAACATTAATTATAATCTTTTAATAGTCATACGACAACCGGTGATATATATATATATATATAAAAGAGAATTTAAATAAAAAGAAATAAATCAGTTTATATATGGAAATTTATGTTAACATTGATCATTGAAATTTTAGCACATTAAACGTGAGTCATAACTAAGCTGGTGCCTTATTTAGGACTGTGAAAATGTGAGTTTGTAATCTTACGGAACACATCAAATATGGAGCCAAGATTGGGAGACTGCATACAACACTGCATTCATAAAACAACACACAAAGAACGTTGAAACATATGCAAGAGAAAATTAACCACTACCGACCGATTCAATTTTCACCCAAAGAAGTTACGTTCGTAGCACAATCCTGTCCGTCATGTAATTACCACACACTGGAATACTAAATTCATACTAACTCTCAGTGAAATCTTCCCGAAAAGAATAGCTGAGGGCTATTTGATGCTTACACCACATGTTTCACGTGGTCAACTTGGTTTACACAAAGAGTGTAACTCCACAATAATTTTGATAATTAAAATAAATTACATCGAAACGCAATTTACTAAAGAAAAACCTCGAACTGGTTACTATCGTCTTACTATTAACCTGATGGGTCAAACAAATGTATAAGCACGTGGTACTGGTCTCACAAAGTACACCCAACGTGGGTTGAACATAAAGAAAAGTTGCTATATTGAAAATTATTGTCAAGACGAGACGTTATAATCTCACGCACATTCGCATTTAAGATTGATGAACTTAGTTAGAGTTACTGATCAACACGTGGTTCCACTTTACTCACAAAGTAGTGACAAAGCAACTACCGGAATATATTCTGAACTTCACACGAGAATTACACTGCGCTGCAATTTAAGATAACATTAGATATTTTAGAGCTAAACCTGAAATAAAGGTGATTAAATTTTCAGTTAGGCTGAACTTAAGAAATCCATTGTCCTACGGACTTAGCAGACACGCGCTTAGCCGGAGATCTTACCACTTCAGGCGCTTGCCACGGACAGACTGCACTGGCCCCTTTCTGAGGGTGGCTCACAAATACAAATGGAAGTGGCCAGAGGGGCAGCTTCCTATACCAACATGACAAGAGACGGACAGGACCATACTAAGGATAGAAACCTCTTTGCTTTTAGAAAGCTTAGCTACCTGTTCCGATGTTGGTCCTACTGTTCTCTAGCAGACAGACTTGTCTGCTACCCTGAAGCATGCAACTAGAAATACATTTGCTCATTCATCCTCTCACACAGAAGGGAAGGGGGATGACAGTATCTTATCATATACAGTATATAAAAGAAAGTGGATGTAGGTTCCGTATGAGACTGTGTGACATGAATTACTCGTATAAACTGTGTTTTAAAGTGTAGTAGTGTGACAGATCGTTCTTGTTTATGTGTAAAAGTAACACGTTCCACTACTCAGTCTCCTCCCAGATAGTCAGAAACGGCACAGTAAATTTAGAATAGGAATTTATGCCGTAAATGACAACACGTTAAAAATTGTCAATGTCTTCAAAATGGCTCTGAGCACTATGGGACTTAACGTCTGTGGTCATCAGTCCCCTAGAACTTAGTACTACTTAAACCTAACTAACCTAAGGACATCACACACATCCATGCCCGAGGCAGGATTCGAACCTGAGACCGTAGCAGCAGCGCGGTTCCGGAGTGAAGCACCTAGAACCGCTCGGCCACAGCGGCCGGCCAATGTCTTCAAGCAGTAACTAAAACACATTGAAACCCCAAGTATTTTAAACAAGCAAATCAAATCACACTTACAAAAGATTACTTCAGGGAAACGCATAAAATGATAAATTAGCGTTACAATAATTACACGTCCTTGATGCACCCAAACATTCAAGACTCAGCAGAAAGATCTGGCGGAATGACCATACATTGGGGCATCGGTCTGTTCTAAGATACACAGTGGTTTCTGAAACGCGCTAACACTAATGGTAAGAAATAATACACAGTATACCCGCTGGCTTAAATGGTAAACCAGAATGTCGACGCAATCATCTGGCAACACGAATTACTACAGTCAGAATGGAACAACAAGTTTCGCAGCGCGAACCACAAGATAAACTGTGCAGAGTTTCGTGATTAAGAAACAACCTGTAATCTGTCTCAGGTTCATCGCATTTGCAACACCGAGGGCAGAAAGTGTGTCTCCAACGAATAACGTAAGTACAATGATATCACCTTATTACGTCTGTTGAAGTCCGTGTCCAACAGCATCGGAAAGGTAGGTCACAAGTCAGGACCCCCAACAACATGTACCGGCTAACGATCCTCAAACTTTTTCTCTACGCAGTCCATGCCAGAATGCGCCCAATACAGTCAGCGATGACCAGAATGGACGTTTCATAGCGACAGTATGCTCCGCCAGGGTTGCCTCTCGTATCCAGTTCCAACCACAAGCTGTTACTCGCTGTCCCTCTACCCCCATGTTAGTTCGGTCGATCACCTCTCCACGTGCGCCCCACCTCGCGACCGCTTAACGTGAGCAAAAAGGGTACCATCTCTGGAGGAGAACCGACAGGACGAAAGCCTCTACCAGTTGTATATATTCTTTCACTCCCTGAGTTGTATCTTTGCTACCATCAGTATTTTAAATAGTGTATACCAATCAATACTATCTAAGGCTTCCTCTAAATCTACAAAAGATATGAAAATCGATTTGCCTTTCTTCAGTCTTTCTTCTAAGATAAACTGTATGGTCAGTGTCGCCTCGCGTATCTCCAGAATCAAAATTGAGCTTCCCAGAGGTCGGCTACCGTAGTTTTCCCATTCCTCTGTAAGTAATTTGTGTCACTAATTTGTAGGCATAATTTATTGGACTGATGGTTCTGTAATATTCCCACCTGTCATTTCCTGCCTTCCTTGGAATTGGGATTATTACATTCTTCTTGCAATCTGAGGGTATTTCGACTGTATCATTATCTTACGTACCATGTGGATAGTTTTGACAATGCTGGTTCTCTCAAGGACATCAATAAGTCTTAGGGAGCGTTGTCTCCTCCAGGCGCCTTTTTTCGACATACGTCTTTCAGTTCTCTGTCAAATTTTTCTTGCATTATCACCCAACTAATTTTCATCTACTTTATCTTCTCTCTTCTATAGTGTCCGTTTCCCTTTTATAACTCATGTATACATCCCTTTCACCTTTTCAGCTTTCCATTCTTTGCTTAGTACCGGTTTGCCATCTAACATTTTAATATTCATAAAGGTGCTTCTCTTTCATGCAGAGGCCTCTTTAATTTTTCTGTAGGCAGCATCTATCTTTCCCCTATTCATGTATGTGCCTACAACCTTGCATTTGTCCTCCACCCATTCCTGCTCAGCCATTCTTCACTTCCTGTCAAAGACGTTTTTAACATCTGTATTCCTTTATTGCCTGCTTCATTTGATGCATTTACATATTCTGCTCCTATCAGTTACATTCACTATGTCGTGCATTATCACAAGATTTCTTCTGGTACTTGTCTTTTTGCCTTTTAATGTCTTTATTATTTCATATTTCAAACTTACTTAATATTCCTTTCCGCTGTAGCACTCAGTTGTTGTCTAATGCTGCTTCTGGAACCGCAGCAGTCTCCGATTCATTCAATTTATACAAGACGCATTTCACCAATTCCCTACTTTTCTTCAATGTATTCAGTTGTAATCTGCAGTTTATAACTGTTACGTGACCACTTTTCGAGAAGCAGTCACATAATATAAGCAGATTCATAATGAAAGAACTGTTGTTCGGAATATTTAACTGACGCCAAAGAACACAATAAGCAGTAATAGCGATTGTACCTGACTAATGTAACCTGACTCTTCATTTAGTCTTGATTTGTCTTTTCAAGCCTTGTACCCTGGGGTACCTAAAACTTCGTGGATACACAGATAGGACCTCCTCTGACGTGAGTTGCCGCCGCTAACATTTTACAGCCCAAAAAGAGAGAAACATTTCAACAGAAGCCGGCCGTTGTGACCGAGTGGTTCTAAGCGCTTCGTTCCGGAACCGCGCCGCTGTTGAGGTCGCAGGTTCGAATCCTGTCTCGGGCATAGGTGTGTGTGATGTCCTTAGGTTAGTTAGGTTTAAGTACTTCTAAGTTCTAGGGGATTGATGACCTCAGATGTTAAGTCCCATAGTGCTCAGAGCCATTTGAACCATTTCAGCAGAATGAACTATCGTGCGCAGAAGTAGAAAGCAGAGTTTTTCTCCAGACGGCACCAGATGACACAGCAAAATATCTCGAAAATGTGATGGGGATTCGCAGTTTTATGCCTCTCAAGACATGAGGTACTGGAGGACGTGTTGTCTTTACATGAAAAAAAGGGAAAGAAAAAAAAAGAAAAAAAATGTTTACACTACATAAGAGTTACGCAGGTTGGATCACTTAAATATAGGTTAGATAGAAAAGTTCAGTTTTGCTGACGAACACCGTCTCATTGGTTATGGAAAGAGATAGATAGATAGACAGACAAATAGATAGATAGATAGATAGACAGAGAAAGAGAGTGAGTGAAGCGAGTTTCTCCTGTGCAAGATGATTGGACAAACATTACTGATTAACTAAAAAGAGGAGAGCCCGCGGGAAGGGATCAGTGTATTCCAAGGAGAATTTTTATCGGCCAGTGCTCAGAAGATATTTAGCCCAGTCAATCTGAATTCAAAAAGAAACGCAAAATCCGACAATGTGAGGTTTGTTTTCAGTAAACATTACATCAAAAATCACTGCATCTTCTCTTTCGTAAACTTGACTTGATGTATTGAGAGACTTAGACGAAATGTGAGTAGATTTGCACTTTGCCATTGTCGAGGTCGTTGGTGCAGCCAAATACTAATTTTGCAGCCAATTTAGCCTCTACCTATAATACTTTGTCGAAATCGAGCCACGACTGCGAGGCGATGAGCAGGGAAATTAAGTCATTTCGTAACAACTGGATCATTTCAAGTTTCACTTTGAAAATTTGAATTTCGAATCAGTGAAAAGTCTGCTTTCAACTCCAATCACAGATATGACATATTCTCAGCTGTCGTACTAACTGTTTTCAGTTAACATCACAGCAATCACAGGACTCTTCACAGTTCCAATTAATCACTTGCTCGATTATTAGAAGCTTTCTACCTGACACTTATGCCAGATATTCCAAGGCCTCATTATATTAACATTGCCACTGTTTGTAATTTGCTTTGTCAATAATTTTATCGGAATAAATCAAAGTAACTGTGAATCATGTCTCATTTAGTAGTGATAAATTTCTTCAGTCAATATTTTGGAGGGTATCCTAATGTCTGTGACGCCTGACAGGCTTACAAATCATTTAGACGTGGGTCATCTTGCGTAACCAATAATATATGATAAGAGTTCACATCTGGCTCAGAAATATTTATCACTTTTAAATCTGGTTCCGAAATCTCTATCTTACAATTATGTGATCATTCTGAGGCCTTCCAGCCTATCTAGCTCTTCTTCACGTATAGAGCCTTCTTTCATGATTTTTAAGTCAGATATTAGCAATGATTTACAGTATGACTGTGTAAAATTCTAGCAATCGGCTTCCAGTGCCACTTTTCACCCAGACCATATTCTCCTTTTCCTTCGCTTTCTTTTCCTACTATTCAATCACAGTCCGCCATCACAATTAAATTTTCGTCTCCCTTAAGCATCTGAATAATTTATTTTGTCTCATCACTCACTGTTTCAATTTCTTTATTATCTGGACGGCTAGTTTGGATATAAACTTCTATTATTGTAGTGGCTGTTGCCTTCGTGTAAATCTTGGCCGTGAAAATGCGTCCACTGTGTTTTCCATAGACGTGTGCCCACATTCCTATTTTCTTATTCAGTATCGGACCTACTCCTGAATTACTCCTATTTGATTTTGTATGTACTAACCCTACCGGAAGTCCTTTCTGCCATCACGCATCACTAATTCATACTATTTCTAACCTCATATTATCCATTTCCCTTTTTAAATTCTTTAGCTTACTAATTGGATTAAGGGTTTTAACATTCCACATCCTGCACTCCAGAATACCATTTCTTTTTCCTTATGAGGACATTCCCCTAAAAAGTCCTCGCCCAGAGATCCGAATGTGGAAATGTTTTACCTTAAGAATGATTTACGTAAGAGGATCCCATCATCATTGAAACGTACGTTAGAACTACAGCTCCTTGGGTAACTTAACGGCTGTAGTTTCCCCTTGCTTTCCACCATTCACAGTACCATTATAGCAAGGTCGTGTTACAAAACCAAATCAATCAGACATCCAGACTGTTGCCCCTACAGCTATTGAAAAACCTGGTGCCCGTCTTTAGGAGCTACATGTTTGTCTGTTCACATATGATTCCTTATTTTTCCGCTGCCATTCCCATACATCCGATTTTACCAACATACCCTTAAATTCCGTCTCACTTCTTCACAAACTACATGACCTTCCCTCAATTCACTTTCATTCTATAAATACTAATTCACTGCTTAATATGTTGATTCCCTTGACAGGTGAGAAATCAGCAGTAGGTCTACCAGACTGGGCGCAATATCTGTTTGCTTTGTAGGTGCCGGTGCTCAACGATGTTGAAGGTAACAACTGTTCGCTGTGTTTTCCTGGTTCCAGTGGATAATTGCATGCAAATACATTCCCGGCCTTCTCCAGCGTTGCGGACGGAAACTAGTTTCCGGTCTACGGCAATTACTCTGCACTACGGCTCTAGGCTCTTAAACCGTGAGGGCTAACTGCTGACATCTGAAACCGTAGTCACATCATTTGTATCCTGCGGAACTGGGCTTAGGAAATAGCAGAACCTTAGAAATCTACAACAGGCACAATCAGTTCTTCAAATGGTTGATAGCTCAATTCTATTCTGCACGAAAAAGAGAATCTTCATTTAGAACGAGAATTTAACAATGTAAATGTTTTGTGAGTTAATATTTTCAAGTATTCTGAACGTTCAAGCAATCATAATCACCATCCTTTCAGGTAATAGACCTAGTGGCGCTTTTAACTCTCCATCTCGTTTGTGGCGGAACGAATGAGCTTCTTTCTTCGGATATGTCATTTAGAATGTGTCGAGGCAATGTGATGTATCCCATGCTTCTAAAACGGATGAAGCTAGTATTGTCTGTATTCTTGGAGGTGATTTGTTCCGATCATTGCCTCACTCTCGTTGGTTACATTTTCACTAGGTTCTATACGTTTCCAGCGAATTTCCACAGACGTTTTCTTCAATGGCCGTTCAGCGTATCTTTTCATGACTACGAATGGCTCATGCGTCCCTACCGTAACGTACTGTCGGTCATAAATCATCTTTCGACTCTGTTATTTATTTATTAATTTATTGCTTTTTTTACTACGTCGTTAATGATTCTGAATGTTATAATCTAATTTTACATTTTGAATGATGTTTCTGCATTAATTTCACAAGACGGTGTCTATTATTGAACTGCTTCTGGTACGTGCAGCAAATAATTCTGAAGAAAATGAAATCAGACGTTTAAAAATGAGACTGACAGAAAGTGCAGAATGGTTAAGCAAGTATGGCAAAATGGCAAATCTAATGTCGCAGAAGCACGCATGCCTAGAGCGAAGCTAAATGACGGTATAGGAAAATTAAACGGAGTTTTGGAGAAAAGAGAAGCTGAGGAGAGAAGTGAAAGCTGAAAGATGGAAGACATATCTGCAAGAGCAATACATGAGAACTGAACTTAAAGCCAACGTTATAGAAGAGGAAGTAAATGGGGATAAAGTGGGAGATTTAAGTCTGCGAGAAGAATCTGGTAAAGAAAAGAAAGATTTAAGTCGAAATAAGTCCTCAGGAGTACACGAAACTCCCTCACAATCCCTGAGATCATTGGAAGAGACAGCCATTACAGAATTAGTCCCTGTTAATGAAGGGGTCGGTTGAGGCATCAATAAATCGTCAATTTGGAAAGGATGGAAAACGTGGAGTTTGAATTGTAAAAGGAGATAATACAGTCTCGCGTACAGTAAGCAGGTTCAGATGGATATAGGCTGCAGAAATTATGCAAAGGTAAAGAGACCTACCTGTAGCCTGGAGAGTTGCATCAAACCGGTATTCGGACTTAAGACCATAACGACAACAAAAGCAAAAGAAATAACAACAACATATGTTGAATCACAGTTTCCCGACTAATCTGGAGGAAAGTGTTGCTTTATTAATTTATCCAGTTATCCAAGAACACAAACATTTGTCAGACGCTTGGAACCAGGAACACCTTACAATGAACAGAGCAGAGAACATACTAACACAGAGCGACGAAAACGATCACTGGGTGGGGAATACCATCTAGAAACAAGGACTACTCGTATAGATAATATTTCGCACAAGCAACACGCAACAGAAAAACCTAAACACTAAAATTACCTCCACAGACAAATTGTCCATACCTGTAAATTATTAGTTAATCTGTAGCCAATCTGTATACATTGGTCAAACATACAGAAATTTCAAAACAAGGTATTTTGGACACCTCAGAACCTTAAAAAGTGACAGTAGAAACTCCACTTCTGTCGATCATCTCATACAACAAAACCACCATCTAGACAGCATTGAAACTAATCTTTAGATCCTCACAGAAAGCACTAGTCTCTATCAAAAACTCACAAAAGAGGAGAACTATGACATCCAGAAAATAATGATACAAGGAAAGAAAGTCTTGAATCAAAATACATCACTAACGCCACACTAAACACAAGACACTAAACAAGCGACAACATAACACAGCGAGTATGGAGACAGAAGTGTCTGCTCAGATCATGTTTTGTGCAAAATAGGTGTGAAGCAAAGGGAGAGTGAAATTACGGCCGGCCTCTGTGACCGAGCGGTTCTAGGCGCTTCAGTCCGGAACCACGCTGCTGCTGCGGTCGCAGGTTCTAATCCTGCCTCAGGCATGGATGTATGTGATGTCCTTAGGTTAGTTAAGTAGTTCTAAGTCTATAGGACTGATGACTTCAGACGTTAAGTCCCATAGTGCTTAGAGCCATTTGACCCATTTAAAATTACGAAAAGACGATGAGAAAACAGTGTTCACAATAGCAGTAGAAGGAGATATACACCAGAGATACACAACAGGATAGGAAATCTAAGTACAGTGATATACATAGCCATTGCCCACGGAGAAGTACTTGAAAAAAAAGCACAAATTTTTGTTATGACGACATGCTGCCAAATGACAAAAAAGGCACAAAAATCCGATCCGTAAAAGTGCATTTCCACTAGCAATTTAATTTTTAGGTGATCAATCGAAACTAACCAGATACAAGAGCAATAATTTTTAGGCCTACAATAGATAAACCATCATAAAAATAAATTTGACCCACAGAAGGTGACACTTAGGTGTCGAAACAAGTATGGGTGAATAAAAAGAAAGTGGTTTTTATAAGGTGGATTTCAAAAAAGTCCAAAGATTATTTATGCATTTATTTCGACTGGTAATACTGGAACCTTGAGGCCCTCTCTTACACATAATCACATATCCGTAGTGAGTTAACAGTGGAGTGTGAGTAAAAAATGGCTCTGAGCACTATGGGACTTAACATCTTAGGTCATCAGTCCCCTTGAACTTAGAACTACTTAAACCTAACTAACCTAAGGACATCACACACATCCATGCCCGAGGCAGGATTCGAACCTGCGACCGTAGCAGTCCCGCGGTTCCAGACTGCAGCGCCTAGAACCGCACGACCACCGCGGCCGGCAGTGTGAGTAAAAAAATGCTGTTCATAATAATAAGATGTGTTAGATGACTATCAGTTTGGCTTTAGAAAAGGTGCATCACAGAGGCAATTCTGACGTTGCGGTTGGTAATGGAAGCGAGACTAAAGAAATATCAAGACACGTTCATATGATTTGTCGAGCTGGGAAAACGGTGGAAAATGTAGAATAGTGCAAAATGTTAGAAATCCTGAGAAAAATAGGGATAAGCTATAGGGAAAGACGGGTAGTATACAATATGTATCCAGAATGAGATTTTCACTCTGCAGCGGAGTGTGCGCTGATATGAAACTTCCTGGCAGATTAAATCTTTGTGCCCGACCGAGACTCGAACTCGGGACCTTTGCCTTTCGCGGGCAAGTGCTCTACTTGCCCGCGAAATACAAAGGTCCCGAGTTCGAGTCTCGGTCGGGCACACAGTTTTAATCTGCCAGGAAGTTTCATACAATATGTACATTGTCATTAGCACATTATGAAAGGATGTCATAACTAAAATATTTAAAAACATAAAGCAAAATGCCATATATATACATATACAGAATGTTGTTACATCACAAAAACACCGAACATGGTAGTACGTCTGTTTAACTAAGCTGGACATATTCTACACATTGAAAATCCACTTTAAACAAGGTCAGCTGTGCCTTAGACGCCGTCGAAAGTGGAGTCTCAATGTTTACAATATGTCCAGCTCATGTAAAGAGGTGTGCTGCTGTGCGTCTGTGTGGCACGGTTGTCTGTTTGCTTCACACGTTTGCACCACACTGAGCCTTGTGGCTGCTTGTGGCTCTGGCAGCTAAGCCACTACGCCATCTGTTGGCGGACGACGTTAGAAACATTTTCTGTACATTCGCTACCTACTAGGTGGCATATAGCGTCATCGGTTCAAAATGAACATCGTCTCCCCATGTGTACATTTTCCCCGGCAGTAGAGATGGGCAAACTGAAACACGTAACTGTTTTGAAACAAATGAAACAGTACAATGTAATGTTTCGATACGCTGTTTCGAAACACTGAAACAGTTTGTGTTTTGTTATCTAATAAATCTACACATTTTATCATCTTGAATGTCTACTGTATAAGTATGGACATACTTATACAGTATATAAACACAAATGAGGTGCACGAGCGTTAATCATATCGCAGAAAGTATGAAACTATCACTTAGGTGTCTTGGTAGTTTCGTATTTCCTGCAGTAAATGCGCTGCTTTCGTGTCGTGTGACTTTCATACTTTTCAATTTTGTCTTTCAAGGTGTTTCGAACCGTTACTATAAATTCACCATGCTTGCCAGCCCTTCCCGTTCACCATTACACTATCAGTGATATGTCAAACAGATTGCTTGCAATTATACCTGCATCAAATTTATGTATATGTCTAATAACTGTAACTCTACGCCTTTTTTATTCGAAATGCTGTAGGCTTACTTGCGTTTCTTAATATGATTACTGTACATGAACAGAGAAGCGTATGTTATAAAAAAAGTGTAATTTAACTGAATGATTTTCACTTATTTATTATTTTGAATGTGAATAGTATGCGTTGTTTTGTTGTTTGGTTAGTGTTTATAAAGCAGATGTTACACCATTTCGGAATAGGACAGTCAGCTAGAAACAAAGCTTTTATTTTCGGATATCTTAAGCTTCATGCTATTGCTTGTCAAAAAGATTTCGACACTCTTGAAAGTGTTTCACGAAGTGGTATGTTTGTTTCAGTACCTGTGACGAGCCCGAATCTCGCCCGACACAGAGCGGAATGAAACATCACTGTTTCGATACGATTAGTCCGTTCCAAGCACAGATGGACTGAAACAGCCTTATTTTGAAACAACGATACAGTTTCTGTGTCTGGCTCGAGATCGAATCTGGTCCGGTTATCCGAGACAGGGGCGGAATGAAACACCACTGCTTCGAAACAGTGAAACACAGCCGTTCCGAAACACTGAAACAGTTCCACGTATTGACACACTGTATCGAAACATAGAAACAGTGGCCAAGTCAACCCGGCAGTATAGTAGGAGGGCTTGACGGTTAGCTCGGCCATGCTTTCGAGTAACTTGGAAACGCACTGTTTTTCCAGGCCGTCTTGTGAGCAGCTGCAGCTGGCGGCATCAGATCTCAGATTTGGTGTGATCGTTTCAGTTATTTGCAGTGATAGCTAATAAACGGGTCTCGAATCACTTTATTCGTATGACATTCGTACCGCACGGTTTACAAAGCTATTATTACGCGTCCTAAACTGGTGACGAGTTACGGAGCAAGCCGATATTCGGGCGTGAGATGTTATAGAGGTTCAAGGTTCTTGCGTTTTTTGTAAACTGAAAGGTGATTACTGTACCGTGCTGTAGTCATACATTCTGAAGTATTATTGTCTCAAATTTGTCATTCTATTCTGAACTTTGAGTTGTTTTATGATTGCAGTTACTTATTTCTTTTCATCCTACATCTGAACGTGTATCCGAATCTGTTGTGAATTCCTTGTCAGACATCATCTTGAGCAGACTTGTTGCAATTATTCTTCTCATACCGATTCAGTGGGTACAAAAAGTACATGCAGCGAAATAACTCAATTCATGTACAGTTTCCCCATATCGCTAGGGATAAATATTCCGTTACATTCTTGCATAAATTTCAGGTGTAAAGGTAAGGCATAACTTTGTAAGTAGGCTGTTTAGGCTTTCTTATTGGTAACGCCACGTAGCGCTCTGTATGAAAAATCACTGGCTGCGCTGTGTGCAGTCTGTGGCTAGTTTGCATTGTTGTCTGCCATTGCAGTGTTGGGCAGCGGCAGCTGGATGTGAACAGCGCGTAGCGCTGCGCAGTTTGAGGTGAGTCGCCAGCAGTGGTGGATGTGGGGAGAGAAATGGCGGAATTTTGAAATTTATAAGACTGGATGTCATGAACTGCTATGCGTATTGTGATTTTTCAACACTATTAAGGTAAATACATTGTTTGTTCTCTCTATCAAAATCTTTCATTTGCTAACTATGCCTATCAGTAGTTAGTGCCTTCAGTAGTTTGAATCTTTTATTTAGCTGGCAGTAGTGGCGCTCGCTGTATTGCTGTAGTTCGAGTAACCAAGATTTTTGTGAGGTAAGTGATTTGTGAAACGTATAGGTTAATGTTAGTCAGGGCCATTCTTTTGTAGGGATTTTTGAAAGTCAGATTGCGTTGCGCTAAAAAATATTGTGTGTCAGTTTAAGCACAGTGATGTACAATTTTTCTAAGGGGACGTTTCAACTTGATTTTTTTCGTTTTGATTGGTTCAAATGGCTCTGAGCACTATGGGACTTAACATCTATGGTCATCAGTCCCGTAGAACTTAGAACTACTTAAACCTAACTAACCTAAGGACATCACAGACATCCATGCCCGAGGCAGGATTCGAACCTGCGACCGTAGCAGTCGCGCGGCTCCGGACTGAGCGCCTAGAACCGCTAGACCACCGCGGCCGGCTTTTCGTTTTGAAAAGACCGAAGGAGCGGCCCCTTTTACTTACCAAAAACGTTCAACTGCTTAAATTGCACAAATATTTCTTTACTTAAGAAAACCGATTTCGGCTGACTTTGATCTCATCTTTAGGTCTTAAGAAATCTTTTTGTCATGAAACGCGTCCGTTTTACGTTGGACATCACGCCAAGTTGTCATGTGGAAAACTGGCCGATTGAATTTGAAATTAGTCAAACTGTGGTCTTCCGAGTGGAGGGACGGTCATTTCGGAGCATTGCCACAGACGCTGGTCTTGCTGCGTGAGTTTCACAGCGGTGCTGATATCAGCGGTCACGTGAACGTCCTCACACCCGTAGACGAGGTTCTGGACGTCCACGCAGCGCAGATACCCTCCGGGATCGTCCTATTGTAAGGGCGGCAGTGGCAGATCGTACGACTACCGCAGCTCAGGTAAGAGGGCTCGCGAGCCAGGACACACTGTTGCGAACCGGGTATTGGCAATAGGACTACGGAGACTTGTAACGCCGGAAATGCATATCCTCCTGTTTCCATTTATTGTACTATAAATTTCTTTTCCTTATTTTTGTTACCTGAATATATAACATTTCTGTGTCTTCGTATATTGTAATTGTTTTACTATTTGTATATATATATTTATGCATTTATGTCGATGTATAATTGGTTTGTTTCGTAAATATTATTTGTATTTTTACGCTGGGTCTTACCTAGGGAAAACTGCTATCGAACGATTACATCGATAGGTAGTGTGAAGAATCAAAGTGTGTAGGATCTTTGGTAGTGTTAACTCTGCCGCGTGGAGCGCGGGCTGAGCAGAGAGAGTCTGGCTGGAGTAGCGAGTGGAGCAGGTGTGTTGTGTGACGCTCCCGCGAGTTGCCGCGCTTTCGGGGTTTGGCAGCATGTAATTGCGCTCGACTTGCGATGATAGTTTCTGACATGGCGTCGCGGACGGGAAGCATTAGCTGGCGCACATTAAGAGCCCGTTTCGCCTGGTGACCGTGTCGAGAAGAAGGCGCGCCAACATCCAGCTTCTGCAACAGCGACGGCCGACAATGAGTGACTCGATCGACGGCTTCAAACCTTCAATCAACCAACAAGGAAGACTGGAAGCACGTAAAGTTTTAGAACTGTTTGGCAGACCTCAGCTTTTAAAACTGTTCAAATCACAAAATTACAGCAACTTAGCATGAACCTCTGTTGCTCATTGTCCCAATTGCATTGGCAAGCAGGGTCCCTTCCTTTTCCAGAATGAACCCGAGTGTCGTTGAAATTCAAATTCGATTTCACTACTTTGATTTCAAAGTTCAGTTAAGGTATTCATAGCTGGCCACAATATTTAGATTACACAAGCACAAATTAAGAGTCCGAGTTTTGTTACCGTATTTTAGCTTACCTGTGACTGCAGCTCAGCTTGGTAAGTACTAAATTTTACTATTGTTCAGAATCATTTAATTCAAGTTGAAAGTTAAATCTCTTATTTCTAAATTGCGTAGATTCAAGTAGCTTTTGAAATGATTGTTGAGGTAGTCCAAGACTAAACGTATTTTACTGAATTTCATTGTGCTTCAGAAAGAAAGCTCACTATTAACTTCAGTCACTAAATTAACTTTCGATTTTCCTGTTTTATTAATTCTTTTGCTAAATTAAGTCAGAGTGTAGCGAAATTTATTACTTCTGACAAACTTTCAGTTTTCACACTGCACGTGTCAACCTTCAGTTGCCACGCTTCTACTGCTAGTTATATGTGTAATAACCTTTCTTTTTCAGTTACTATAGTAATTGTCCTTAGGACTGGCGACCGTAATATCCCCCAAATCTCAAATATCTAATTACCGCTAGTTAATTGTTAACGTAACGGCCGCACATTTACTTTCTTTATTAACTTTACCCCTTTTCAAAATTAATTTCCACCAGTTTCATTTGCATTTTTCCTTTCATTTAGATGTAACCCTTTCCTCCCTCTTTACCGACAAATTAACTTCGGTGACGATTGCTTTTCCCAAATTTCCATTAGGTACACGCCGTTTAATTTTTCACTGTCATTAAGGTCGATAAGTGAGGGGGAGGTTACAGACTCACACCTCCAGCCTTTTCTTCTACTCACATCGGCGGCTCGATTGGTACCGTCAGAGGACCACCTGGAAGACGGAATGGCGCGCCTTGGTCTCCAGCGATGAAAGTTGATTCTGCATGCAAGTGATGGTCGTTTTGGTGGGCACCCCCCCTGATCAGGTACAGTACGTAACAGGTGATACTGTCAGGAGACTCAGTAGCAACCACAGGACGAGATTGATGGCGTTCTTCAGACCCTGAGCAGTTTCATTATTTCACGTTTCATGACAAGTATTACTCACAGAGACAGGTTTTGGCTACGGGTTCCTCCCTCTCTTACTACCTATCAAACATCTACATGACAGTCCTTGAATACCGTATTATGAAAGACCTAAATCAGTATCTGAACATAGACTCTGGCGTCCTCATGTAGACGATATCTTCTTACTATATAGGCCGGCCGCGGTGGCCGAGCGGTTCTAGGCGCTTCAGTCTGGAACCGCTTGACTGCTACGGTCGCAGGTTCGAATCCTGCCAGGGGCATGGATGTTTGTGATGTCCTTAGTTAGGTTTAAGTAGTTCTAAGTTCTAGGGGACTGATGACCTCAGACGTTAAGTCCCATAGTGCTCAGAGCCATTTGAACCATTTCTTACTATATAGTGCTTCGTACCAAGATTGCAAAGAATTTACGCAGTAGCTTAATAACCAAAATGAGAACGTTCAGTCCGCAGCTCGTGGTCGTGCGGTAGCGTTCCCGCGCCCGCGTTCCCGGGTTCCATTCCCGGCGGGGTCAGGGATTTTCTCTGCCTCGTGATGACTGGGTGTTGTGTGATGTCCTTAGGTTAGTTAGGTTTAAGTAGTTCTAAGTTCTAGGGGACTGATGACCATAGATGTTAAGTCCCATAGTGCTCAAGCCATTTGAACCATTTTTTTGAGAACGTTCAGTTCACCATGGACCGGAGTGTGAACGGAACATAAACATTTTTAGATTTGACAATTTCGAAACAGGAGAGACCTTTCAGCTGCTACATTCCTAGGAAACCCACAACTTCAGGCGTAGTAATTCACAGTTCTTCGAATCAGTCACGAATGGCCATGCCGCACAGGTTTCGAGCGCGAGTTTCGCATAGTTAAGAACTCAGCTGATTTCAATGGCTATAATGCAAAAGTTGTCCATAATATCATAGCAGTACTGTACAAAAGAAAAAGAATTCTCCCACAAATACAACATAGAAATCACTAACGAACATGCCATTATGATTCCACTATGCAACAACGTTGGTAAAGATAAGAACTGTTATGGGAAAAGTGGGAATACGTCCAAGGAAATAGGTGAACAGTTGACTGCAAATAATGTAACACCAGCCTATTATATCCCTAAAAATTATGGCCTTAAATTTAGACATAGGGGTTAAAAAAAGGTGAGTTGTTTAAATACCGAGGTATGTACAGTATCTCTTGCGACAGCTGTCCAGCATTCATTAGCTTTGAAATAAGATTTAGGAAATTCCAAATTACATTGCAAATTCGACATTGAGTGCTAACTTGCAGCAGACAGGACACACAATATCCGGTGTTGCTACTAATCACCAAATACTACACCGTGAAGGAAAGGATGACATATTAAATACTCTAGAAGTACTTGAAAATTTTCGCGCCCTAAAAAGAGCCCCTGAAAATGCCCTAGACTCGCAGATTGGTTTGCATTACTGAAAAATCTTAACCAATTTTCATTACTTAAATGAGTGCTATTCCTCCACTCTTACCACGTTGAAAAGTTTTTGATCTATGTAAATGCGTTTATTTCAAGCTATTGCATTGGATATTAATGCGCTACAGGAGCTTTGATAGTAGCTGAAAATGTTTCGAAATTCATTCAAATGGCTCTGATCGCTATGGGACTTAACATCTGAGGTCATTAGTCCCCTAGAACTTAGAACTATTTAAACCTAACTAACCTAAGAACATCATACACATCCATGCCCGAGGCAGGATTCGAACCTGCGACCGTACCGGTCGCGTGGTTCCAGACTGAAATGCTTAGAACAGCTCTGCCACACCGCCCGGCCAAAATTAATTGTAGCAGTAAACTGGAGATAAGCGGTACACCTTGTTTGCGGCACTACACTTGTGCTGCTTTCTGCGTAGACCACGCTGCAACTTATCGTTAATTTAATACCGGCTGTCTACATCAAAAGTAAAAATGTGACATTATTCTAACAGTTGTTTGTCCTTCATCTTTTCAAACTCGGTTCTTTTGCATAATACATCTATAAATTATTAATTTAGCATCTACTACGTTCCTGCTTTTCACTTTTTTACCGCATTCTTTTTTAGGCTTTGGGATGGCTTAGCCCCCATTTTTTATTTATGGACGCCCGCACATGTATGAGTTAATGAGTTAAGAATTTTAAACACCTTGAAGAGGACGTCGGGGAATGTGCATTTTTAGGCATTTAAACAAATCGCTTTTATAGACTGACTGTAAGCAGACACAAACCTATGTTGTTGTTATGTTCTTCAGGCCGAAGACTTTGATGCAGCTCTCCATGGTACACTATTCTGTGCGAGACTCTTCAACTCTGAATAACTACTGCAACTCACATCCTTCTGAATCCGCTTACTGTATTCATCTCTCAGTCTCCATCCACGATTATTACCCTCACACTTCCCCCCAGAACTAAACTGATGATGCCCTTATGTCTCAGAATGTGTCCTATCAACCGATCCCTTCTTTTGGGCCAGCTATCCCACAAGTTTCTTGTATCCCCTACTCTATTCAGTTATCTCCTCGTTAGTTACGTGATCGACCCACCTAATCTTCAACATACGTCTGACTTCTTTTGTCTTTTTGTCTAAATTGTTCATCCTCCATGTCTCACTTCCATAAATAGCTTCACTCCACACAAATATATTCAGAAAAGACATCCTAACACTTAAATCTATTAGTCGATATTAACAAATTTCTCTTCTTCAAAAATACTTTTCCTTTCCATTGGCAGTCTAAATTTCATGTCCCCTGTACTTCGGCCATTATCAGTTATTTTGCTGCCCAAGTAGCACAACTTATCTACTACTTTAAGTGTCTTCCCACAGCACCAACTGATTTAATTTGACTACATTCCACTACCAACTATTGTTGATATTCACCTTATATCCTCCTTTCAAGATACTCTCAATTCCGCTCAAATGCTCTTCCAAGTCCTTTGCGGTATCTGACAGAATTACAATGTCATCGGCAAATATTAAAGGTTTTATTCCTCCTCGCTGAACTTAAATTACTGCTTGATCAATGCACTGATAAAATAACATCGGGGATATGCTGCAACCCTGTCTCACTCTCTTCTTAACCACTGCTTCCCTTTCATGCGCCTCAACTCTTAAAACTGCCGTCTGGTTTCTGTACAAGTTGTAAATAGCCTTTTGCTCCCCGTATTTGAGCACCGCTACCTTCAGAATTTCAAAGAGAGTATTCCAATTAAAATTTTCGAAAGCTTTCTCTTAGTCTAAATATGCTGTGAACGTAGATTTTTACTTAACCTATCCTCTAAGAGAAGTCCTAGTGTCAGTATTGCATCGTTGTTGTTGTTGTTGTTGTTGTGGTGGTCTTCAGTCCTGAGACTGGTTTGATGCATCTCTCCATGCCAATCTATCCTGTGCAAGCTCCTTCATCTCCCAGTACTTACTGCAACCTACATCCTTCTGAATCTGCTTAGTGTATTCATCGCTTGGTCTCCCTCTACGATTTTTACCCTCCACGCTGCCCTCCAGTACTAAATTGGTGATCCCTTGATGCCTCAGAACATGTCCTACCAACCGATCCCTTCTTCTTGTCAAGTTGTGCCACGAACTCCTCTTCTCCCCAATTCTGTTCAATACCTCCTCATTAGTTACGTGATCTACCCACCTAATCTTCAGCATTCTACTGTAGCACCACATTACGAAAGCTTCTATTCTCTTCTTGTCCAAACTGTTTATTGTCCATGTTTCACTTCCATACATGGCTACACTCCATACAAATACTTTCAGAAACGACTTCCTGACACTTAAATCTATACTCGATGTTAACAAATTTCTCTTCTTCAGAAACGCTTTCCTTGCCACAGCCAGTCTACATTTTATATCCACTCTACTTCGAGCATCATCAGTTATTTTGCTCCTCAAATAGCAAAACTCCATCACTATTTTAAGTGTCCCATTTCCTAATGTATTTCCCTCAGCATCACCCGACAATTCGACTCCATTCCATTATCCTTGTTTTGCTTTTGTTAATGTTCATCTTATATCCTCCTTTCAAGACACTATCCATTCCATTCAACTGCTCTTCCAAGTCCTTTGCTGTCGCTGACAGAATTACAATGTCATCGGTGAACCTAAAAGTTTTTATTTCTTCTCCCTGGATTTTAATACCTACTCCGAATTTTTCTTTTGTTTCCTTTACTGCTTGCTCAATATACAGATTGAATAACATCGGGGAGAGGCTACAACCCTGTCTCACTCCCTTCCCAACCACTGCTTCCCTTTCATGCCCCTCGACTCTTATAACTGCCATCTTGTTTCTGTACAAATTGTAAATAGCCTTTCGCTCCCTATATTTTACCCCTGCCACCTTTAGAATTTGAAAGAGAGTATTCCAGTCAACATTGTCAAAAGCTTTCTCTAAGTCTACAAATGCTAGAAACGTAGGTTTGCCTTTCCTTAATCTTTCTTCTAAGATAAGTCGTAAGGTCAGTATTGCCTCACGTGTTCCAACATTTCTACGGAATCCAAACTGATCTTCCCAGAGGTCGGCTTCTACCAGGTTTTCCATTCGTCTGTAAATAATTCGTGTTAGTATTTTGAAGCTGTGACTTATTAAACTGATAGTTCGGTAATTTTCACATCTGTCAACACCTGCTTTCTTTGGGATTGGAATTATTATATTTTTCTTGAAGTCTGAGGGTATTTAGCCTGTTTCATACATCTTGCTCACCAGGTGGTAGAGTTTTGTCAGGACTGGCTCTCCCAAGGCCGTCAGTAGTTCTAATGGAATGTTTCGACTCAGGTCTTTCAGTGCTTTGTCAAACTCTTCACGCAGTATCGTATCTCCCATTTCATCTTCATCTACATCCTCTTCGATTCCCATAATATTGTCCTCAAGTACATCGTCCTTGTATAGACCCTCTATATACTCCTTCCACCTTTCTGCTTTCCCCTCTTTGCTTAGAACTGGATTTCCATCTGAGCTCTTGATATTCATACAAGTGGCTCTCTTTTCTCCAAAGGTCTCTTTTATTTTCCTGTAGGCTGTATCTATCTTACCCCTAGTGATATAAGCCTCCACGTCCTTACATTTGTCCTCTAGCCATGTCTGCTTAGCCATTTTGCACTTCCTGTCGATCTCATTTTTGAGACGTTTGTATTCCTTTTTGCCTGCTTCATTTACTGAATTTTTATATTTTCTCCTTTCATCATCATCATCATCATCATTTAAGACTGATTATGACTTTCAGCGTTCAGTCTGGAGCATAGCCCCCCTTATGCAGTTCCTCCATGATCCCCTATTCAGTGCTAACATTGGTGCCTCTTCTTATGTTAAACCTATTACTTCAAAATCATTCTTAACCGAATCCAGGTACCTTCTCCTCGTTCTGCCCCGACTCCTCCTACCCTCTCCTGCTGAATCCATGAGTCTCTTGGGTAACCTTGCTTCTCCCATGCGTGTAACATGACCCCACCATCTAAGCCTGTTCGCCCTGACTGCTACATCTATAAAGTTCATTCCCAGTTTTTCTTTGATTTCCTCATTGTGGACACCCTTTCATCAATTAAATTCAATATTTCTTCTGTTACCCAAGGATTTCTTCTAGCCCTCGTCTTTTTACCTACTTGATCCTCTGCTGCCTTCACTACTTCATCCCTCACAGCTACATTCGTCTTCTACTGTATTTCTTTCCCCCATTCCTGTCAATTGTTCCCTTAAGCTCTCCCTGAAACTCTGTACAACCTCTGGTTTAGTCAGTTTACCCAGGTCCCATCTCCTTAAATTCCCACCTTTTTGCAATTTCTTGAGTTTTAATGTACAGTTCATAACCAATAGATTGTAGTGAGAGTCCACATCTGCCCCTGGAAATGTCCTACAATTTAAAACCTGGTTCCTAAATCTCTGTCTTACCATTATATAATCTATCTGATACGTTTTAGTATCTCCAGGATTCTTCCATGTATTCAACCTTCTTTTATGATTCTTGAACCAAGTGTTAGCTATCATTAAGTTATGCTCTGTGCAAAATTCTAACAAACGGCTTCCTCTTTCATTTCTTAGCCCCAATCCATATTCACCTACTATGTTTCCTTCTCTCCCTTTTCCTACTGTCGAATTCCAGTCACCCATGACTATTAAATTTTCGTCTCCCTTCACTACCTGAATAATTTCTTTTATCTCATCTTACATTTCTTCAATTTCTTCATCATCTGCAGAGCTAGTTGGCATATAAACTTGTACTACTGTAGTAGGCGTGGGTTTCGTGTCTATCTTGGCCACAATAATTCGGTTACTAGGCTGTTTGTAGTAGCTTACCCGCACTCCTATCTTTTTATTAATTACTAAACCTACATTACCCATATTTAATTTTGTATTTATAACACTGTATTCACCTGACCAGAAGTCTTGTTCCTCCTGCCACCGAACTTCACTAATTCCCACTATATCTAATTTTAACCTACCCATTTCCCTTTTTAAATTTTCTAACCTACCTGCCCGATTAAGGGATCCGACATTCCACGCACCGACCCGTAGAATGCCAGTTTTCTTTTTCCTGATAACGACATCCTCTTGAGTAGTCCCCGCCCGGAGATCCGAATGGGGGACTATTTTACCTCCGGAAATGAAACGAAAAAAAAGAATAAATGGCATATTTTACCCAAGAGGACGCCATCATCATTTAACCATACAGTAAATCAGCATGCACTCGGGAAAAATTACGGCTCTAGTTTCCCCTTGCTTTCAGCCGTTCGCAGTACCACAACAGCAAGGCCGTTTTGGTTAATGTTACAAGGCCAGATCAGTCAATCATCCAGACTGTTGCCCCTGCAACTACTGAAAAGACTGCTGCCCCTCTTCAGGAACCACGCGTTTGTCTGGCCTCTCAACAGATACCCCTCCGTTGTGGTTGCATCTACGTACGGCTATCTGTATCATTGAGGCACGCAAGTCTCCCCACCAACGGCAAGGTCCATGGTTCATGGGAGGAGGTGCATCGCGTGTTCTTAAATTTCTCCGCAATCCAAACTGATCTTGTCGGAGATCGGCTTCTGTCAGTTTTCCTATAGTTCTGCAAGGAATTCGTGTTAGCATTTTGAAACCATGACTTATAAAATTGATAGTTCGGTAATTTTCACACCTATCAGCTAATTCTTTCTTTGGAATTGGAATTATTAAACCGAAATTTTCACAACAATCAGCAACTGCTTTTTTTGGAATTGGAATTATTGAATTTTTCTCGAAAGCTGATCGTATTTCGCTTGTCTCATACGTCCAGCACATCAGATAGAAGAGTTTTACCGTGGCTGGCTTTCCCAAGGCTATTAGTAGTTGTGACGGAATATCGTCTACTCCAGGGGCCTTGTTTCGAATTAGACCTTTCAGAGCTCTGTCAAATTCTTCTCACATTCAAATGGCTCAAATGTCTCTGAGTACTATGGGACTTAACTTCTGAGGTCATCAATCTCCTAGAACTTAGAACTACTTAAACCTAACTAACCTAAGGACATCACACACATCCACGCCCGAGGCAGGATTCGAACCTGCGACCGTAGCGGTCGCGCTGTTCCAGACTGTAGCGGCTAGAACCGCTCGGCCACACCGGCCGGCATACCTCCTATTTCATCTTCATATACACTCACTTCCTTGAATAGACCCTCTATATGCTCCTTACCCCTTTCAGCGTTCCCTTCTTTGTTTGGGACTGGTTTTCTATCTGAGATCTTGGTGTTCATAGAGCTGCTACTGTTTTCCCCAAAGACACAAACCTAATCGTTTTTATTTCCCACTGCTTGTCACTGCCAAAATTCTAAGTTGTTTTATACATTTGTGTACAGATAAACACCTGATGATGCAAATATAGTTTGGAACCGGTTGTATCTCTGAATAAAGATTTTAAACAGTCGCAGTGTTCCTTGTTATTAAACATGGAATATTTCGACTGTGGATACCCTAGATACAAAGTGTTGTATAAAACGGAGTGCCCATTCTGTAGACCTACAAATAATGTAACATATAAATTCAATCGCATTGATACGAAAATAGAGGTGCTAACAAATTGTCATTATTTTTTCAAACCTAGAATAGAAATGAATGTCATTCTTATGTATATCAAACGACAGTATTTGATCTAGGAAGTATGAAAGTGGAATCAGATTTTCTCCAAGTACAGTGTTTCAAAAATAATCATTGTTTCCGTATTGACTTTGTAATTAATTAAGATTACTAAAAATATATAGTCATGTGTGAACAACTAGGAACCTGAATCGACGAAGTCTAAACTCCCATTGAGATATTTCAAGTAATTCAAAAGGCAAATGATGGAGTGCTTTCACAACAGGTTTGCGATTTCAGTTCATGGGAAATGTCCCCCGGAAAACATGGTGACTCACAGCAAATAAACGATTGTTCTTCATGTTAACGAATGTCGGTAAAATAAGGTGTAAGAACAAAAACTGGCTCCAACCGCCAACTTGAATCGCATGATGACAGCTGATGGAGTAAATACACTCAAACTGACTGATATGAAAAGAAACTGGAAATTTCAAACAGTCTCATGTTGTAGCGTGTGTTTTAAGTTACATCTAAAACAACTTTCAGTGTGTCAAAATTTAGATTAGAGAAACAAACACCTGTTGTCAGAAGTTATCATATAACGACAGAATGTCTTTATCTACCCTCTAATATTTCGACAATCTTTTAATAAAAGGAAATACTTTCTTTTTCAATATGAAAACATTGGCTGCATGAGAACTGTGTGACAGCATCTAAAACAGAAATGAACTGAGGTCGCTAAGACCTAAAACACAAGCAGATCTTTTGGATGCTTAATCGAAACCGTTGTCAACAATCAGTTAAACTTCGATTTAATTTCAAAAGAGCAAGTTGTGATAAGTTGTGTGTGAGGAAAAAGCGAGTTCTATCTGATCTGAGATTAACCAAAAATCAGGGTTAACCTTGAGAGAAAGAGCTAAATTTTGAGTATGCTTTAATTGATTGGCCCTAGCAGTGAATCTGAAGGTGGACAATTGACATAATTTTATCATTTGCGGGAAGTGGTTGTGCTAATGAACTCAAGATTTAAATAACACTGTGGTTTATTATTAAAGAGGTATGAATATTAATACAGTAAAACAAAATTGTGGTTAGGAAGAACGTTACAAATATGTTTCCTACTATGTGTATTGTTAAGTAATACACTGAGTTGGCAGAGTGGAGCTGCATCAAATCTTAGACCTAACTCTGTGAAATAGGCATAGTCACCTGATTTTGATTATCACAATGAAAAGTTTGGCTGCAACCAACACCCAAGAATCCTGAAAATCTGAGTAAGTGCTGACACATGAACCAGCGATAAATTTTACAGTACTCCCGACTGCCTTTATATGCTGGAGCTGCAAGCAATGCTTACCATAATCTTCACTGTACTGTGAGCAGAGTGGAGACAGAGCGACTCGTTGACTTGAGAGCACAGCTACAATCTCGCCTCTGTTTGTGACTTTTGGTGTATCAACCTCTGAGCCTTGTAATAATTCTCATTCACCTCTCAATCACCACCTTTTGCATCTGTTTTCCCCCCACCCCGTCCCCAGTGACTCCTTCCCGTATCTTTGAGACGTAGCTAGCTGCTGTCTTCCCCCCAGTTCTCTTAAAAGTTGCCAGCGCCACCCAATGCCATAATTGCCTCACAGGCAAACTTTCGCTCCCAAGAGCGCCGATACACCAACAAGCCGATGAATTACATCTTTCTCCTCTTTTCTGAAATGCTTGCTACTGAGAGTTACGCCCTTATGAGAGCGCAACAGACACTCCAATCAGTGCTCATTCTGCCGTCATTTAGCCCCACATTACAGGACCCACAAAAACATACAAAGCTTGCTGAGAGGCTAGTATCCAACTCTGCTTCACTGTCTATCCATAAAGCAGGTCAGACTTGTTGTCCAGATTTTTAGGAAAGCCAGCAAACGATCTCTTCAATTATGTCACTTAAGGGGCTCCGGAACGCCCTATACTTGCAATGTTAAAATAACGCTTATAAATTACATCTTTCCTCACAAAGTGTTTGAGGTAGGAAGTTGAACTTTTTACAGATTATTTATTGGAATATGGGCTACAACTTAACACAGGGATTTTACAAAATTTTAGTTCAGTTATTAAAGATGATTTTTTTTCAATTGTAATGAAAATTCACAACATTTTTTTGCAATTTTTTATTTATATATTCAAAAATATACAGTTTTTTGGAAAAAGGCTGTGTTAAATTATGCAGAAGGTACTGTGTAAAATTTACTGAAAGTTTGAAACAAATATGTTTGGAAGATCCTTAGAAAACATGTAATTAGTATGAGAAAATAAAAGTTTTGGGAATCGAGCGACAAAGATTGGATTAACTTTTTAGTGCATTCCAGGTCCATAGGATGGATTATCTTCATCCTCTGCAAACTCCTCCTCCAGCTTCCTCTTGTTCCTCCTCCTGTTTACTCTTGCTTGTATTTCTAGACTCTTTACAGCCCTGTCTGCAGCCCGAAGGCGTTCCTTGTCTAAAGCAAGCATCGCTCGTACCATGTTAGAACCTAACTTCATTCCCATATTTTTAAATACTTTGCACCTTACAATGTTGCCATCATTGAAAGTCGCAACAGCATCATACACACCAAAGTGAAGTGTTTCTATTCCAAGAAATACAGTCTTGGGGATTCTCGACCATATAACACTATTTACACTTTCATTGGGGTTTTGAGTTTTTCCGTGAATACACTTTTTCAACAGTTCAGGTGCTGCTAAGTCTCTGAAAATAGGTTTTATCACCTCCATTATTGCATGAGGCAGACTATACTTATGAGTGTACACTTCACCAGTTTGCAATCCTTTGTTATATTTACAGCAACTGTCTTCTTCTTTGGGACACAAGCTATGTTGGGGATTTTCATCGGTTGAAGAAGTATGAAAAAAAAAGAGCCCAAACAGCCATCTTCATTTCGTCGACACTTTGTGTATTTTGCCTAATAGCCTTTACTTTTACTCATTATTATACTTCAACAAAACAGAGACTCAAGAAACAGAATTAATTACGAATATTTTCGAGATAACGACAGAGTAAATAAACATGAAACAATCGACAATCACACCAGCGATATATATTGAACCATCACAGGTTAGCCACAACACATACTTTATCTCACATCACTAAAATGTACCTGATGAACACGGACGTTAATAATAACACCATTTGACAGCAGTTTAACAGCGCCACAGTGGCCCCTTAATAGGCTCCTAGCGCCTTTCGCTCACTCACAGAGTTCTTTATTTTGGAAGGAAGGGTTTATGTCGGCCACCCGAAGACAATGGCCAGTGCACCTGCTCTGCGTGTGCCCAAGGGACTTCCATGGATAGGAGGAGAACACGCATCTGCTACATTTTTTCCTACCTATTTCTGTGGAGGCCGGCGCGCCTTCAGCCCCCATAGCTCGTACCACTGGGCCTTGCAGTGTGACGCCTGTCTCATGTTCACAGCACTTATCGCTTGTAAAGTAAGCCCAGAAAGCAACTGAAAGTGTCACTATCAAGTTAGATTACAAGAAAACTGAGAAGAGTAAATGAAATCAGCACATATCATCACAGTGAAAACGTGTATCCCAGTAAGCTAACTAAACTCCCCTCCATTTGCAAAATTAAAGGTGACCAAAAGATGAAAACAGGTTAGCCGAAAGGCTTACCTCATTTCAACGTTTGAGGGTGATCAGGCCGACACAATGTTTAGTATTCGTTCAAAATCAGACAGCTATTATGACTTCTCTGAGAACGTCAAGATAATGTCCGGAAGAACAATACCAAGACAGTTCGAGGCTGAGTACACACTTGCATTGAATATGGACAGCTCGCCCTGCTGGTCAACTCTGGGGAGGTCGTGTCTTCTCTCAGGACACAGTGGCTGCAGGAAGGAGAGGAGCTACCTACACCTGGGATACTGACGTGAACCAAGGTAGCGGATGAGCCTGATCTACTCTGAAGAAACGCATTGGTGATTCCACCAGCGTGACAATGAATTTCAGTTCTTTTATTCCCAGTCATGTGATACGTCAGTTCTTAAAAGTCGCAAGAGAGCTTCAAAGCGAGAACAGCTAGAGTGTTGGCAGCTGAGGCAAACTTCTTAGGAAATCCGTTCACGCTGCTTTCACTGTACGAAATAGCTGATGGCAATAGAAGCTGCCAAGCATAGAAAGTTTGTCCCAGAACGCTTGACTGGCTACGTTATGGTTCAGTGGTTGCACCAGAACAACGAAGTTTCCTATATTATGGAGATCAGGGGATGCGTTGTGTTACAGAAGACAGAGGCGGGCCAACGATCCAGCACACCGGTGGTCCTCTTTTTGCCACTTCATGTTTATCCGGTGATCATTGAAAGAAATTAAACAGGTTTCCTGTAGCAGCTATGTCCAAGTGCATGTGTCATTATCCATTCATATTTCAGACAGCTACTGTCATCGTGGTAAATGTGTTTATGCCATCTCGGACTGTTTTCAATCTCCAGCTCATACCAGAATATTCACAACAATTTTTCATCTCTGCGTCACAGCTACAACCAAAAACCTGCGTCCGTAGTTGTGGTCGCTAACGCACGCCTGGTCCGAATCCTGGTGGTGGATGAGATTTTCACTGCCAGCGTTTAGCCGGCAAGGGCGAGGAGCGGTGGTGGGCTGGACTTCCTGATCCCCAGCCATTCGCCAATTAAATTCCAAACCTCTTGGCGGTATCTTGTGAAATGAAGCCAAGTGGTGACTACACGTTCAGAGTATACACTCCTGATGTAAAGCAGTCCACAGCACGTAGTTTTTGTAAGGGTCCTATAACATTTCTTTAATGGTAGGCCCTGAAGGTGGCACAAGGTAGACTTGAAACCAGTCGTCTTTACAACAAATGAGTTGAAACATGGCTGTGGTATTCCATTACTTATATCGTTAGTCGCTATCCTCCGTCCATAAGAACAATGAACTTTCACAAGTTAAAATATAAACTATTTCTAATATCTCCCCAACTGTTTTCCCATTACTGCTCCTTCTGGCACCGTCGTAACTATCCTGGATGCCCCATTAGTCGTGACGTTTGTTCCACTGGTAAGGATTTTCCATAGACTTCTTTCCTCACATTTTTGGTTTAGAACTTCTTCAGTTTGTATCTTAATTGTCTACTTAATTTTTAACGGAGTTCAATAGCATCACATTTGAGATAGATCCATTTTCTTCTTGTGTGCAGAGTTCACAGCGCTGCACTGCAGACGCACGCTTTCAGCAACTTCTTCCTCAGAACTTCTCTGCTGAAGAACGGCTCCTTCGTCCATGATGATATAGCTTCTGAAGAGGTTGAAAATTCAGCCAACCAGTTGCAAAAAAATGTTTATTAGCCCTTGACCAAGGTTTCGATATTTGAAAAATACCTTCCGCGAAAGTAGTGGCCTTATTACATCACATGATGGCAAATTAGATTAGATAAAGCCTAGCGGCTCTTGTCATAAACGAAACTGATGAAACAACAATTTTTGCAAGCCATGGCTTTAGATAGTTCTTGCAATAATTCTTGTTTCATGAGTTTTGTTTATGACTAGAGCCGCGCGGCTTTATCTAATCTAATGTGCCATCATGTGACGTAATAAAGCCACTACTTTCGCGGAAGGTATTTTTACAAATATCGAAACCTTGGTCAAGGGCTAATAAACATTTTTTTGCAACTGGTTGGCTGAATTTTCAACCTCTTCGGATTTACACAGTTGCTATTTCGCAGCCATGTTTAAAATTTTGGAATATAGCTTCTGACGTCTTCTTTGCTTCATCCATCCCTCGTAAGCTCGCTTCCTACACAGGATAATTATTTAAGTTCTCCCATTACTGCTTGGTTCTCCGTTTTGACACTAAGCAAGTTTTTCACAGATTAAATATTGTGCGGAAGGGCGCTCGTCTGGAAAACTGTTGCCATCCAACACACCTGGGCATCACACTCGATAGGATCTCAACACACAGTAAACATATTGAGAAAACCCAAGCAAAAATTCAAATATGGGAAGGTTCACTAATAAAAATTGCAGACTGCAAAAGGGATGGGGTGGGGGCAGCACAGCAATTTCCACCTGTTTCTCGGTCGCCAAGTGTGCAGCCCCAGTTTGGCAGAGATCTGAGTACGCCAAGGAAGCTGACACATTCGTTATCGGTACCCGCAGAAAGAAAACTGGCTTCCTGAAACCAAATAGAGAGGATCATTTTCCTTCATAATCAGGGATTGCTCCACCACATAGCAGATGATCGTTCCTGAGCTCAAAAGAACGGGACAAACAGATAAATGCAAGCGTCATCCATTATACAACCATCAACCCATGCCAAAACGATTTAAATGTTGACGAGGTTAACAACTCAGTGCAACCATTTGAGGAGTTCATAAAATCACTCTGGCAATAAGAATGTGCAAAGAACCTTAACCAACTGGTTGTTCCACTCTCGTTTTCTCATATGGTGATAATGGATGGGGCACGGGGCATTAAGAACTAGTTATGAGAAAATGAGGTTACACTGACACAAGCATGTGTGAGTCTGGTGAAACTCGGAGCATAGAGCGCCTTCGAGATCCTCGTCAGCTGATGCGTCCAGGGGATACTCACAGGAGGAGCTCATAAATACAGTGAGACTGCTGGAACAGTGAGTTCTGGATGAGTGGAATATGGTGCCTCGTTAGTGTTTGTACGTATCTTATGTATTTAAATCTGACCAATTCCTCTATACGATAGGTGTGTTTTACATACACATACAGACATTTCTGTTTTACGTAATACGTGTATTACTGGTATATTGCTGTTGTTGTGGTCTTCAGTCCTGAGACTGATTTGATGCAGCTCTCCATGCTACTCTATCCTGTGCAAGCTTCTTCATCTCCCAGTACCTACTGCAGCCTACATCCTTCTGAACCTGCTTAGTGTATTCATCACTTGGTCTCCCTCTACGATTTTTACCCTCCACGCTGCCCTCCAGTACTAAACTGGTGATCCCTTGATGCCTCAGAACATGTCCTACCAACCGATCCCTTCTTCTTGTCAAGTTGTGCCACAAACTCTTCTTCTCCCAATTCTGTTCAATACCTCCTCGTTAGTTACGTGATCTACCCACCTAATCTTCAGCATTCTTCTGCAGCACCACATTTCGAAAGCTTCTCTTCTCTTCTTGTCCAAACTATTTATTGTCCATGTTTCACTTCCACACGTGGATACTCTCCATACAAATACTTTCAGAAAAGAGTTCCTGACACTTAAATCTACACTAGATGTTAACAAATTTCTCTTCTTCAGAAACGCTTTCTTTGCCATTGCCAGTCTACATTTTATATCCTCTCTACTTCGACCATCATCAGTTATTTTGCTCCCCAAATAGCAAAACTCCTTTACTACTTTACGTGTCTCAATTCCTAATGTAATTCCCTCAGCATCACCCGACTTAATTCGACTACATTCCATTATCCTCGTTTTGCTTTTGTTGATGTTCGTACTGGTTTATTATGTTTCCCTGTATGTCCCATGTTACAGATGCAATACATGTACTTTTTATGTTGTGTGTTGTGTGGTGCTGTTATGTTTTAGGCGTAGATCGCACAGACAGTGGCGTGCGGACCAGCCGGCGTGTGCGCCCAGCCCGGGCCCCCAGACAGCTGCGGGCCGCTCCGTTACGCCCCCGCGTCTCAGACCATTTTTTGGCGACGGCCGGCCGTCGGTGCCAGCCGCCGGCTCGCGGCGGAGTACTTTTGGCGGCAAGATGGCCGCCCGGAGGTTTTTTGGGCGTCGGACGCGGCGCGCGGTTCTTGCGACGCCGGCCGCGGCTTCCATTGGCGGCGGCGCTGGACCCGAGGCGACGCCCACCTCCGCCGCCATCTTGCCGCCGCCGCCGCCGCCGCCGCCCCTGTGTCACCGCTGTGGCCAGGGGGACAGAGCTACCCGCAGCCCGAACCGCATCTGTCATCATCTACATCTACATCTACATCTACATCCATACTCCGCAAGCCACCTGACGGTGTGTGGCGGAGGGTACCTTCAGTACCTCTATCGGTTCTCCCTCCTACTCCAGTCTCGTATTGTTCGTGGAAAGAAGGATTGTCGGTATGCTTCTGTGTGGGCTCTAATCTCTCTGATTTTATCCTCATGGTCTAAAATGGTTCAAATGGCTCTGAGCACTATGGGACTTAACATCTGAGGTCATCAGTCCCCTAGAACTACTTAAACCTGACATCACACACATCCATGCCCGAGGCAGGATTCTAACCTGCGACCGTAGTGGTCGCGCGGTTCCAGACTGACGTGCCTAGAACCGCTCAGCCACACCGGCTGGCTTCCTCATGGTCTCTTCACGATATGAACGTAGGACGGAGCAATATACTGCTTGACTCTTCGGTGAAGGTATGTTCTCGAAACTTCAACAAAAGCCCGTACCGAGCTACTGAGCGTCTCTGCTGCAGAGTCTTCCACTGTAGTTTATGTATCAACTCCGTAACGCTTTCGCGATTACTAAATGATCCCGTAACGAAGCGCGCTGCTCTCCGTTGGATCTTCTCTATCTCTTCTATCAACCCTATCTGGTACGGATCCCACAGTGCTGAGCAGTATTCTAGCAGTGGGCGAACAAGCGTACTGTAACCTACTTCCTTTGTTATCGGATTCCATTTCCTTAGGATTCTTCCAATGAATCTCAGTCTGACATCTGCTTTACAGACGATCAGCTTTATATGATCATCTCATTTTAAGTCACCCCTAATCCGTACTCCCAGATAATTTATGGAATTAACTGCTTCCAGTTGCTGACCTGCCATCTTGTAGCTAAATGATAAGGGATCTTTCTTTATATGTATTCGCAGCACATTACACTTGTCTACATTGAGATTCAATTGCCATTCCCTGCACCATGCGTCAATTCGCTGCAGATCCTCCTGCATTTCAGTACAATTTTCCATTGTTACAACCTCTCGATATACCACAGCATCATTCGCAAAAAGCCTCAGTGAACTTCCGATGTCATCCACAAGGTCATTTATGTATATTGCGAATAGCAACGGTCCTACGACACTCCCCTGCGGCACACCTGAAATCACTCTTACTTCGGAAGTCTTCTCTCCATTGAGAATAACATGCTGCGTTCTGTTATCTAGGAACTCTTCAATCCAATCACACAATTGGTCTGATAGTCGATATGCTCTTACTTTGTTCGTTAAACGACTGTCGGGAACTGTATCTAACGCCTTGCGGAAGTCAAGAAACACGGCATCTACCTGGGAACCCGTGTCTATGGCCCTCTGAGTCTCGTGGACGAATAGCGCGAGCTGGGTTTCACACGACCGTCTTTTTCGAAACCCATGCTGATTCCTGCAAATTAGATTTCTAGTCTCCAGAAAAGTCATTATACTCGAACATAATACGTGTTCCAAAATTCTACAACTGATCGACGTTAGAGATATAGGTCTACTGCACATCTGTTCGACGTCCCTTCTTGAAAACGGGGATGATCTGTGCCCTTTTCCAATCCTTTGGAACGCTACGCTCTTCTAGAGACCTACGGTACACCGTTGCAAGAAGGGGGGCAAGTTCCTTCGCGTAGGCCTACTCTGTGTAAAATCGAACTGGTATCCCATCAGGTCCAGCGGCCTTTCTTCTTTTGAGCGATTTTAATTGTTTCTCTATCCCTCTGTCGTCTATTTCGATATCTACCATTTTGTCATCTGTACGACAATCTAGAGAAGGAACTACAGTGCAGTCTTCCTCTGTGAAACAGCTTTGGAAAAAGACATTTAGTATTTCGGCCTTTAGTCTGTCATCCTCTGTTTCAGTACCATTTTGGTCACAGAGTGTCTGGACATTTTGTTTTGATCCACCTACCGCTTTGACATAAGACCAAAATTTCTTAGGATTTTCTGCCAAGTCAGTACATAGAACTTTACTTTCGAATTCATTGAACGCCTCTCGCATAGCCCTCCTCACACTACATTTCGCTTCGCGTAATTTTTGTTTGCCTGCAAGGCTTTGGCTATGTTTATGTTTGCTTTGAAGTTCCCTTTGCTTCCGCAGCAGTTTTATAACTCGGTTTTGTACAACGGTGGATCTTTTCTATCTGTTACGATCTTGCTTGGCACATACTCATCTAACGCATATTGTACGATGGTTTCGAACTTTGTCCACTGATCGTCAACACTATCTGTATTTGAGACAAAACGTTTGTGTTGAGCCGTCAGGTACTCTGAAATCTGCTTTTTGTCAATTTTGCTAAACAGAAAAGTCTTCCTACCTTTTTTAATATTTCTATTTACGGCTGAAATCATCGATGCAGTAACCGCTTTATGATCGCTGATTCTCTGTTCTGCGTTAACTGTTTCAAATAGTTCGGGTCTCTTTGTCACCAGAAGGTCTAATATGTTATCGCCACGAGTCGGTTCTCTGTTTAACTGCTCAAGGTAGTTTTCAGATAAAGCACTTTAAAAAATTTCACTGGATTCTTTGTCCCTGCCAGCCGTTATGAAAGTTTGAGTCTCCCAGTCTATATCCAGCATATTAAAATCTCCACCCAGAACTATAACATGGTGTTGAAATCTACTCGATATATTTTCCAAATTATCCTTCAGGTGCTCAGCCACAACAGCTGCTGAGCCAGGAGGCCTATAGAGAAATCCAATTACCATGTCTGAGCCTGCTTTAACCGTGACCTTCACCCAAATTATTTCACATTTCAGATCTCCGTCAATTTCTTTCGATACTGTTGCACTTCTTATCGCTATAAACACGCCTTCCCCTTCACTGTCCAGCCTGTCTCTGCGGTATACATTCCAATCTGAGTTTAGGATTTCATTACTGTTTACGTCTGGTTCCAGCCAACTTTCTGTCCCTAGTACTATATGGGCAATGTGACCGTTTATTAATGAGAGCAGTTCTGGGAGCTTTCTATAGACTCTCGTGCAGTTTACTATTAGCACATTAATATAGTTATTCCCTGTTGCATTTTGCCTACTCCTACCGTGCCGCGTCTCAGGAGGCGTCTTGTCGGGCCTAGGGAGGGAATTCTCTAACCTAAAAAACCCACATGTGCACTCCACACGTAATCCGCTGCCCTTGTAGCCGCTTCCTGCGTGTCGTGCACGCCTGACCTATCCAGGAGGATCCTACATTTCTCCACCCGAGAGAAATTTGCACCCCAGATCTCCGCAGAATTGTCTGAGCCTCTGGTTTAAGCCTTCTACTCGGCTCCAGTTTACAACATTGCACAGTTTTCCGCTTCATTCCACATCTACGTCAGCATCGTGAGCTACGTAATATAACATAGAGAGCTGGCATTTAAAACACGTTACCGTAAACACAACAAGTAAATACGTATAAGAGTGGACATGTCCGCAGGTCGTGGTCTTCCGGCAGCGTTCTCGCTTCCCGCGCACGGGGTACCGGTTTCGATTCCCGGCGGGGTTAGGGATTTTCGCTGCCCGGAGATGACTGGGTGTTGTGTCGTCTTCATCATCATTCATCCCCATTCCGGTCGGAGGAAGGCAATGGCAAACCACCGCCGCTAGGACCTTGCCTAGTCGGCGGTGCGGGTCTCCCGCATCGTACCCTACGCTCCTCCGCGTATGGGACCCCATCATCATCATCATCATCATCATCAAGAGTGGACATGAGAATACGCAAAGCGCCTGCCAAGAATCAAAGTTTTAACCTCTCCTTGTCGCCAATACCACCCTGCAGAACTTTTCTGTACACGTAAACAGAGTGAGCAGCAAACTGAGACTGTTTGCTGATCATGCTGTTATGTATGGGAAGGTCTTGTTGGGTGACTGTATGAGGGTACAAGGTGATTTGGGCAAAATTTCTTATCCATGTGAAGAACGGCAGTTTGCTCTAAATGAAAAAAAAAAGTGTACGTTCATGCAGATGAGTGGGAAAAACAGCCACGTAATGTTTGAATACAGAGTTAATAGCGTACTGCCTGACGCAGTCAGGTCGATTAAGTACGCAGCGTAACTTTCCACAGTGATATCAAACAGAACGAGCACGTAAGGTCTGTAGCAGGCAAATGGTCGACTTCGGTTTATTGAGAGATGTAGTTGTTGTACCGAGATGAAGTGAGTGGCACGGGCTAGACATTGTGGCCTGTTCCAAACTAGCCTTCAGACTGAAAATGATAACAACTTAATTCGTATCGTGAATTCACTACAGTTACGTCAGCCATCCCAGTTTTGCTGGGTTTACCACACAACTGTGTCTGTCACATAAATTGTTAAATCGTGAGTTAATAACGAGCATCAAAATTCCGATACGGGGATTAGCGCGCACAGGGTTGTCGTAGCGAGACTGAATATTGTAAGCCCCAAATCCTCCAAAAATAAACGAAAAATATACCTATTCAAAAAAATTCAGTTGACGCCTGCCTGAGAGACAATCTCCACTCATTCCAAATTAATAATATGGGTGCAGACCAGATGTGGCTTGAATTCAAAGAAGTAGTATGGGCCGAAATTGAGAGACATATAGCAAATAAATTAACAAACGACGGAGCTGATCCTCCTTGGTACACAATACGGATTAAAACACTGTTGCAGAAACAACGAAACAAATATGCCAAATTTAAACAGACGCAAAATACCCAAGACTGGAGATCTTTTACAGAAGCTCGAAATTTAGCGCAGACTTCAATGCGAGATGCCTGTAACAGTTTCTACAACGAAACTTTGTCTCGAAACCTGGCAAAAAATCCAAAGAGATTCTGGTCGTATGTGAAATATGTTAGCGGCAAGCTACAATTAATGCCTTCTCTGCGCGATAGTAATGGAGATACTATCAAAGATAGTACTGCCAAAGCAGAGATACTAAACAAAGCCTTCCGAAATGCCTTCACAAAAGAAGATGAAGTAAATATTCCAGAATTCGAATCGAGAACAGCTGCCAACATATGTAACGTAGAAGTAAATATCCTCGGAGCAGTGAAGCAACTTAAATCAATTAATAAAAGCAAGTCTTCTGGCCCAGACTGTATTCGAATTAGGTTCCTTTCGGAGTATGCTGATGCATTAGCTCCATACTTAACAATCATATACAACCGTTCGCTCGACGGAAGATCCGTACCAAAAGACTGGAAAGTTGCACAGGTCACACCAATATTCAAGAAAGGTAGTAGGAGTAATCCACTAAATTACAGGTCCATATCGTTAACGTCGATATGCTGCAGGATTGCGGAACATATATTCTTTTCGAACATTTTGAATTACATGGAAGAAAACTATCTACTGGCACACAGTCAACATGGGTTTAGAAAACATCGTTCTTGTGAAACACAACTAGCTCTTTATTGGCATGAAGTGTTGAGTGCCATGGACAAGGGATTTCAGATCGATTCAGTATTTCTGGATTTCCAGAAGTCATTTGACACTGTACCACACAAGCAGCTTGTACTGAAATTGCGTGATTATGGAATATCGTCTGTTATGTGACTGGATTTGTGACTTCCTGCCAGAGACGTCACAGTTCGTAGTAATTGACGGAAAGTCATGGAGTAAAACAGAAGTAATTTCTGGCGTTCCCCAACGTAGTTTTATAGGCCCTTTGCTGTTCCTCATCTATATAAAGGATTTGGGAGATAATCTGAGCTGCCGTCTTAAGTTTTTTGCAGATGGCACTGTCGTTTATCGGCCAGTAAAGTCATCGGAAGATCAAAACGACTTGGAAAACGATTTATAAAAGATATCTGATAGGCCCGAAAATTTGCAGTTGACCCTAAATATGAAAAGTGTGAGGTCATCCACATGGGTGCTAAAAGGAATCTGTTAAACTTCGGCTACACGATAAATCAGTCTAATCAAAAGGCCGTAAATTCAACTAAATGCCTAGGTATTACAATTAGGAGCAACTTAAATTGAAAGACCACATAGAAAATGTTGTAGTGAACGCTAACCAAAGACTGCGTTTTATTGGCAGGACACTTAGAAAATGTAACAGACCTACTAAGGAGACTACCTACACTACGCTTGTCCGTCCTCTTTTAGAATACTGCTGCGCGGTGTGGGATCCTTACCAGATAGGACTGACGGAGTACATCGAAAAAGTCCAAAGAAGGGCAGCACGTTTTGTATTATCGCGAAATATGGGAGAGAGTGTCACGGAAATTATACGGGAATTGGGGTGGACATCATTAAAAGAAAGGCGTTTTTCGTCACGACGGAATCTTCTCACGAAATTCCAATCAGCAACTTTCTCCTTCGAATGCGAAAATATTTTGTTGACACCTACTTACATAGGGGGAAACTATCGCCACGATAAAATAAGGAAAATCAGAGCTCGAACGGAAAGATATAGGTGCTCGTTCTTTCGCACGCTATACGAGATTGGAATTATAGAGAATTGTGAAGGTGGTTCGATGAACCCTCTGCCAGGCACTTAAATGAGATTTTTCAGAGTATTCATGTAGATGTAGATGTAGATGAACCTACACTGTTTTGTGTTTTTTCCCTGTGTATGATTTACTACATATACGAGTTCATGAACATTGAAGATGCTTTGTTTCCGTAAGTCAGAATTGTGCCTACAATGAATGGTAGGGAACGTGTCTTGGTATGTGGACATTTCTATTCTCTTCCATTAATGTAGTGAACGGAGGGTTAATGGCTACCTGTATGCTCCCTACATGTGACCTAGCCTCTCCTATCTTGTCCGTTTGATGTACAAGCCAAATACAGAGTGAATCAGAGCTCCGCCGACAAACATTTAAAGACTGATCAGGGATATCTTCTGTATAAGCGACCCGAAGTCCTCTCGGATCTGGTTACAGAGTAACAACGTAATTATGATTTAATCGGTTTATTTTCGCAGCCACTCTTGTTTCTGTAAAAATACCTTCACAAGAGCGAAAAAGCCTGCGATATACAATCACCAAATCGCACTACACCAAAACACAGACTCTTGCAATTACCGTCAGAGGTGAAAGTACTGAGCTGCAAGTACCTTCACCGTGGAACAGCTCTGCTGAATGCCGTGCGCTCCTCCATAGCATGCAGTGAACCCATCATACACGAAGTGCATACAGGCCAACTCTTAGTCAGAAAACCTACCCATACGTATTGTGCACTATTTCCAGTGCAGTACAGATACAAGCCAACTGAACAAGAAACCAAACGAAAGGCAATAACTCTATAAAGAGCTGACGGAGACCGTGCGTCACCTTTACCAAAACACTTATACTTCTCTCTTTTGTTACCGGTATGCGGCAAATCCACGTATTTCCTGAAAGATTCTGTCACAAGAAGAAAAACTGTAAAATCTTAGGGGCAGAGGGACAAGCGTTCAGGAGCTGCAGGACCCTCAAGGTTTCATTAAAGTATTGGAAACAAGGTGATTGTAATTAAAGTTAAACTTTCAAACCTCTGTAGAAATACCACCACTGGTCAGAATGATGTCAAATTGCAACGGAATATTATCAGAGAACGGGGAAAACGTATGGAAGAAGAAAAATAAATAGTTACAAAATGTAGCAATACATCGCACTGTAAGCATCATAATTTAATAGTGGTCGACTACAAATGACAAATGAATCATACAACAATGCCTAAGGTGTTCGTCTGACGTTAAACTGTACTACTCAGTGTGCGTGGGTGTACAGGTGTGATACTGTCAGTTACAAAAGCCCATCCACCACTGCAAGGTCACATCACATCGGATGGGTAAAATGGTTCAGAAAATGGTTCAAATGGCTCTGAGCACTATGGGACTTAACTGCTGTGGTCAGCAGTCCCCTAGAACTTAGAACTACTTAAACCGAACTAACCTAAGGACAAACTGCCTATTGGCTTCTGTCTCGGGTTCTTCGGCCGACGTTCATCTAACGATTTTTCTGACGTTTCGCCAGCACGAGTCGCTGGCATTGTCAAAGCTTCACCCTCCATTGCCAGTTCACCATCGGCAATGGAGGGTGAAGCTTTGACAATGCCAGCGACTCGTGCTGGCGAAAAGTCAGAAAAATCATTAGATGAACGTCGGCCGAAGAACCCGAGACAGAAGCCAATAGGCAGTTTGTCAACAAGTGGCCACGAAAGCCTCAACAATTTTGTAACCTAAGGACATCACAGACATCTATGCCCGAGGCAGGATTCGAACCTGTGACCATAGCGGTTGCGCGGTTCCAGACTGTAGCGCCTAGAACCTCTCGGCCACTCCGGCCGGCCGGTTTTTGATTATCCTGAGTCCAAAAACCATATAAAAAGCATCAATCACATCGGTTTTTAATCGTCCTGAGGTCAAAAAATGCATAAAAAGCATCAATAAAAACGAAATCGGATTATTAATTTCCGAGTGACTGGAGCAAAACATGTTCAGTGTGGCCACACTTGCTAGGTGGTAGCCTTTAAATCGGCCGCGGTCCGCTAGTATACGTCGGACCCGCGTGTCGCCACTGTCAGTGATTGTAGACCGAGCGCCGCCACACGGCAGGTCTAGAGAGATTTCCTAGCACTCGCCCCAGTTGTACAGCCGACTTTGCCAGAGATGGATCACTGACAAATACGCTCTCATTTGCCGAGACGATAGTTAGCATAGCCTTCAGCTACGTCGTTTGCTACGACCTAGCAAGGCGCCATTACCAGTTACTATTGAGATTATAATTCATGTATCAACAAGAGCGATGTTCCCCAATTATGGATTAAAGTTAAGTATTCAAGCAACTACGTTCTTTTCTTGATAGGATAATTACTTTACGTTGTTCCAGACCTCACGCCAGTCTGCGTGAGCTTAAACGTGTGCATTTCGACCTCCTCTAGCAACACGATGTTGGCTCTTCTGCCAACACATCATTCAGTATGCTGTCCGTTTTCTGCAAAAAGTTGAAATCGAGAAACAGCATGTTCCACAACCGATCAAAGTGTTTCCGGGGTCACGGTACAAATGTGTTGTGCTATGCGTGCCTTCAGTACAACTAAGTTTGCAGTCGGAACACTGAACACGACATCTTCCAGACAGCCCCACAGCTAGAAGTCACACGGATTGAGATCAGGTGATCGGGACGGCCGGGCTGTAAGGAAATGGCGGCTGATAATTCTAGCATTTCCGAAATGGCGGGTCAGCAGCTGCTTAACTGCATTTGCAATGTGCGGAGGTGCGCCATCTTGCATAAAAATGATGAGCTGGAATGACGCGGTTGCGCTAAAGACACTTATAGCGCTGACCAGTGACGGTACAGGTAACAGGACCGGAAGCACCTGTCTCTTAGAAAAAATGCGGCCCTATGATAAATGATGCCACAAACCCACACCACGCAGTGACCCTTTCAGGATGAAGTGATACTGGTTGACTTGTGTGTGGATTTTCCGTTGCCCATATTCGACAGTTCCGTGTATTGACATATCCTGTCAGATGGAAGTGGGCTTCGTCTGTCCACGAAATCTTCCACGGGCAATTAGTGTCCACTTCCATGTGAGAAGGAAATTCTAAATCAAAGGTCTCTCTTAGTGGCAGGTCAACAGGAAGCAGCTCGTGAACGTGGATAATTTTTAATGGATAGCAAAGAAGGATGTTTCATAGGATGTTACGCACCGTGCTCACGGGTGTGTCCGATGATCGGGCAAATTTCTGAGCGCTACACGTTTACACATCACCACTTGTCTCCTCCTGCATTGCTGTGGCCATTCCTTCCACTGACGTCGAATCAATTCGTTTGCTCCTTCTACCAGGTTGCACACCAAAATAACCCGTCTTTTCGAATTTCCGATTCATTTTCTCCAGACCCACAGCAGTCATCGCACCAACGCCATTTTTCGAGTCCTTCAGTGTCCGGAACTTCTGCAGAGCGACTTGTGCACAGTCGTCATTCTTGTAACACAGCTTTACAAGCAGAGCGCGATCTACATCTACATCTACATCCATACTCCGCAATCCACCTGACGGTGTGTGGCGGAGGGTACCTTGAGTACCTCTATCGGTTCTCCCTTCTATTCCAGTCTCGTATTGTTCGTGGAAAGAAGGATTGTCGATATGCCTCTGTGTGGGCTCTAATCTCTCTGATTTTATCCTCATGGTCTCTTCGCGAGATATACGTAGGAGGGAGCAATATACTGCTTGACTCTTCGGTGAAGGTATGTTCTCGAAACTTTGACAAAAGCCCGTACCTAGCTACTGAGCGTCTCTCCTGCAGAGTCTTCCACTGGAGTTTATCTATCATCTCCGTAACGCTTTCGCGATTACTAAATGATCCTGTAACGAAGCGCGCTGCTCTCCGTTGGATCTTCTCCATATCTTCTATCAACCCTATCTGGTACGGATCCGACACTGCTGAGCAGTATTCAAGCAGTGGGCGAACAACCGTACTGTAACCTACTTCCATTGTTTTCGGATTGCATTTCCTTAGGATTCTTCCAATGAATCTCAGTCTGGCATCTGCTTTACCGACGATCAACATTATATGATTATTCCATTTTAAATCACTGCTAATGCGTACTCCCAGATAATGTATGGTATTAACTGCTTCCAGTTGCTGACCTGCTATTTTGTAGCTAAATGATAAAGGATCTATCTTTCTGTGTATTCGCAGCACATTACACTTGTCTACATTGAGATTCAATTGCCATTCCCTCCACCATGCGTCAATTCGCTGCAGATCCTCCTGCATTTCAGTACAATTTTCCATTGTTACAACCTCTCGATACACCACAGCATCATCCGCAAAAAGCCTCAGTGAACTTCCGATGTCATCCACCAGGTCATTTATGTATATTGTGAATAGCAACGGTCCTACGACACTCCCCTGCGGCACACCTGAAATCACTCTTACTTCGGAGGACTTCTCTCCATTGAGAATGGCATGCTGCGTCCTGTTATCTAGGAACTCCTCAATCCAATCACACAATTGGTCTGATAGTCCATATGCTCTTACTTTGTCCAATAAACGACTGTGGTGAACTGTATCGAACGCCTTGCGGAAGTCAGGAAACACGGCATCTACCTGTGAACCCGTGTCTATGGCCTTCTGAGTCTCGTGGACGAATAGCGCGAGCTGGGTTTCACACGACCGTCTTTTTCGAAACCCATGCTGATTCCTACAGAGTAGATTTCTAGTCTCCAGAAAAGTCATTATTGCATTGAGGCAGCCATGGCGAACGTCGCAGACGTGAAAGGAGGAAAAGCCGTGTGCACGGCGTGTTTATACCAACTTTATTTTGTCGTGATCACGACAGGTGTTTTCATTTACGTATTCTGACACGTACAGCGCCACCTATTTATCAATTTTCAGACTATTTTTTCTCTTTTTCCATACGTTTTCCCCCTTCTCCGTTAATATTCCACTGCAATTGACGTCATTCTGATCAGTGGAGTTATTTCTACAGTATTTGTAAAATTTAACTTTAATTATAAGCACCATGTATATATATATGAACTAATGAAAATGAAATGAGCGTGTGGCATTTTTGACCGGAAGGCCCCATCCGGAGACGTTTGGTCGGCCGCCGAGTGCAAGTCTTATTTGAATCGACGCCACATTTAGAGAACTGCGTGTCGGTGATGAGGATGAAATGATGATGAGGACAACACAACACCCAGTTTACGAGCGGAGAAAAACCTCCAACTCGGCGGGGAGTCGAACCCGGTCACGCTGCATGGTAGGCAAGCACGCTACCACTCAGACAAGCAGGCGGACTGTGAACTACTAATATGGTAACAAGTTGGAGATTTCAATATAAAGAAAGAAACAACTCATTGAAAGCAGACAATATACGTTGGCATGTTGAAAATGTGACTTGGGGACTTCATACGAAATCTATTACATCGAAATAAGTGTCCAAGGAATAGAAAAGCAACTGGAATCACTCAACAGAGGAAAGTCCACTGGACCTGACGGGATACCAATTCGATTCTACACAGAGTACGCGAAAGAACTTGCCCCCCTTCTAGCAGCTGTGTACCGCAAGTCTCTAGAGGAGCGGAAGGTTCCAAATGATTGGAAAAGAGCACAGGTAGTCCCAGTCTTCAAGAAGGGTCGTCGAGCAGATGCGCAAAACTATAGACCTATATCTCTGACGTCGATCTGTTGTAGAATTTTAGAACATGTCTTTTGCTCGAGTATCATGTCGTTTTTGGAAACCCAGAATCTACCATGTAGGGATCAACATGGATTCCGGAAACAGCGATCGTGTGAGACCCAACTCGCTTTATTTGTTCATGAGACCCAGAAAATATTAGATACAAGTCCCCAAGTAGATGCTATTTTCCTTGACTTCCGGAAGGCGTTCGATACAGTTCCACACTGTCGCCTGATAAACAAAGAAAGAGCCTACGGAATATCAGACCAGCTGTGTGGCTGGATTGAAGAGTTTTGAGCAAACAGAACACAGCGTGTTGTTATCAATGGAGAGACGTCTACAGACGTTAAAGTAACCTCTGGCGTGCCACAGGGGAGTGTTATGGGACCATTGATTTTCACAATATATATAAACGACCTAGTAGATAGTGTCGGAAGTTCCATACGGCTTTTCGCGGATGATGCTGTAATATACAGAGAAGTTGCAGCATTAGAAAATTGTAGCGAAATGCAGGAAGATCTGCAGCGGATAGGCACTTGGTGCAGGGAGTGGCAACTGACCCTTAACATAGACAAATGTAATGTATTGCGAATACATAGAAATAAGGATCCTTTATTGTATGATTATATGATAGCAGAACAAACACTGGTAGCAGTTACATCTGTAAAATATCTGGGAGTATGCGTGCGGAACGATTTGAAGTGGAATGATCATATAAAATTAATTGTTGGTAAGGCGGGTACCAGGTTGAGATTCATTGGGAGAGTCCTTAGAAAATGTAGACCATCAACAAAGGAGGTGGCTTACAAAACACTCATTCGACCTATACTTGAGTATTGCGCATCAGTGTGGGATCCGTACCAGATCGGGTTGACGGAGGAGATAGAGAAGATCCAAAGAAGATCGGCGCGTTTCGTCACAGGGTTATTTGGCAACCGTGATAGCGTTACGGAGATGATTAACAAACTTAAGCGGCAGACTCTGCAAGAGAGGCGCTCTGCATCGCGGTGTAGCTTGCTCGCCATGTTTCGAGAGGGTGCGTTTTTGGATGAGGTATCGAATATATTGCTTCCCCCTACTTATACCTCCCGAGGAGATCACGAATGTAAAATTAGAGAGATTAGAGTGTGCACGGAGGCTTTCAGACAGTCGTTTTTCCCGCGAACCATACGCGACTGGAACAGGAAAGGGAGGTAATGACAGTGGCACGTAAAGTGCCCTCCGCCACACACCGTTGGGTGGCTTGCGGAGTATAAATGTAGATGTAGATGTAGATACAATCATGGCAGAAAGACAGTTCACAATGGGCACATTTTACAAAAGCGATAGCCTCACACTTTGCACACCCATCATTTGTCCATCAATCGAAGCAGTAATCCATTGGTCCAATCCACATTCCAGGCTCGTCGTCCAAGAAATAGCCGCCTTTATAAAAAGCTTACTTAGTAAAGTACTGGAAACGAGGACCTCTGAACTGATATAGATAAAAGTATTGCAGGGCCAGAAAACTACCGGGATGACATACATGCTTCTGTGTCTCGATAATGATTGTGTCCGTTATGTAACGAACGAAATCTCTATAGCCTCGGAAAAACTATCCAGAAGCTGGATCTTTACCGTACATCCTTTAGGTACCAGTTCTTTTTGTAGGACTTTACTGATACTTCACGCCTTAACACAAGCCTAAGAAAGCAAAAACCGCATTGAAAATATGTAAGAGGACAGCCAGGTTGTGCCTCAGCAGTGGAGCTGTGGATTTACTGCTCTTACATGTTATCACGTTTTCAACTTGCTTTATGCTTCTTTAGGACTGTATTACGACGTTAAATATTGATTTTCTTACATTTTCAAGTCAGCAATGGTGTAAGCTTTCCTGGTTAAATGGAATGTATACCTTGTGAAATTGCCGCAGTAGGTATTTTTCCTCTGTAATGATGGTCCATGATCGAAACCGGTAGTGAATAAATGTATTATAAGACAGCACAGAGTTTATCACGCATTTCTCGAAAGATATTTTTTACATTTTGGTCCGGGGTCTAGAAAAGTGCTACGATCCCAACAGTGCATTACAAACTACACTTCGTAGTCTTATACTAGAGTGACAGCTATAAAAAAATATTCATTAAGAACAGTTGCCGAAATCAAAACTCGAGTTACCATCCTCCAGGAACTTTGTGACACACGATGGGGATCAACTGCCTCAACACTCCGTACTTCAACTCTTGGTTTGATTTACCCTGTTGCGGAATGTTGCTCACTAGCCTGTATGAATAATACTGACATAAAACTTGTTGATACACAGCTCAGCCATACAGTCAGTCTTATGTCTGGTACAATCAGACCCACACCTACTTTCTGGCTACCCATACGTAGCCACATACCACCTCCATCTCTATGGTGGGAAATTGCACTTGTACGGGAGTGCAAAAAAAAAATTCGGAAAAATCCTAACCTCCCCGTTTACGCAAAAATTCCAAGCATCGGCAAAGGTAGCCTTCGCTCTCGGCACCCATCCCTGGAAACAGCAAGAATCCTAGTCGGAAACGACTTTAACACTGATGACTGCTGGAGGCACAAATGGCAGATTAATGCTACGGCGAAACAACCGAAGATGCCATACGAATCGAACAGGTTACCTGGCTTTCAGTTGCCACGCGGGATCTGTTCGGTCCTAAACCGAACAAAAACCAACACTGGAACGTGTGCTGAATATTTGCACAAGTGGAAGAGAATAACTTCTCCAAGTTGTGCTTGTTGCAATGAAAAACGGACTGTCTGCCATATAATTAAAGAATGCCCCCTGACAGCTTTTCTTGGCGATTCAATGAGTTCCTTGTGATAAGGGAAAGATCAGCAGACTATGCTCGTGGCATGTATATTTGTTTGCAGTTTGAGATAGTTGTAATACGTAATAGTAATGACGTAGCCATCATACCACAAATAAATAAATGTACTGTACATCGTCCATGTTTCCTTTCACATAAATATTTTCAGAAAAAACTTCAAGACAAATTTGTTTGCGCTGGTAATATATTTCCTTTCTTTTGAGTAACTAAATTTGTCTACTACTTACAGCGTATCATTTCTGATTCGAATTTACTCAGCATCACCGGACGTAATTCGGCTACAATACACAAACTTTGTTTTAATTTTATCCACGTTAAGATTAAAATCTTTTTTCTAGTCTCTATCCGCTCCATTCAACTGACCTCCCTTGCACTTTGCTGTCTCTGATGGAAGTGTAATGCCATTGGCATGGTGCTAAGTTTTTATTTCTTCTCCTGGCTTTCTGATTCTGTTTCTAAATTTTTTCCTTGGTTTCCTTGACCGCTTCCTCGATCCACAGATTGGGTAACGTCAGGCATAGGCTATAATCTTGCCTCACTCTCTTCTCAGTACTGTTTCCCTTCTTCGACTCTTGCAACTGTCTGGTTCTTATATGAACAGTGAATAATCGTTTTCTTTTCGCTGTGTACCATGCTAGTAAATATCTGTTGAAAATTCCAGTGAGGCTATAATTTCTTGTTAAAATTAAAATTACTGACTTTGCAATTTCTGTTTGTCTTCCGTTGTATGCACATGTTCTTGAAATTTCTTGTATGCAAGTACAAACGTGTCCCTTATAACATAGATTTGCCCAGTTGAAGAAGTATTCAGTGCAGAAATGTTGTTGGTGCAATATGTATGGTAGTATCACTTCGCAATGGCTTAAAAGCCATAATGAATCACAATATTTTTTTAAAAGTTTGATAACTTTTGGAACCCTGCTGGAACCACGATTTTAACTTTCAACAAAAGCATAGATAAATTTCGGCCTCTGTATTGTGTTCCTGATAACTTAAAGCAACAAATACACTTTTTCCTAAATCTTCATATGTTACAGGGCTATTACAAATGATTGAATCGATTTCATAAATTCACCGTAGCTCCATTCATTGACATATGGTCACGACACATTACAGATACGTAGAAAAACTCATAAAGTTTTGTTCGGCTGAAGCCGCACTTCAGGTTTCTGCCGTCAGAGCGCTCGAGAGCGCAGTGAGACAAAATGGCGACAGGAGCCGAGAAAGCGTATGTAGTGCTTGAAATGCACTCACATCAGTCAGTCATAACAGTGCAACGACACTTCAGGACGAAGTTCAACAAAGATCCACCAACTGCTAACTCCATTCGGCGATGGTATGCGCAGTTTAAAGCTTCTGGGTGCCTCTGTAAGGGGAAATCAACGGGTCGGCCTGCAGTGAGCGAAGAAACGGTTGAACGCGTGCGGGCAAGTTTCACGCGTAGCCCGCGGAAAATTGGCTCATGCCAGAACTGGAGACCGACAGCGCCGACTTCATCTTTCAACAGGATGGTGCTCCACCGCACTTCCATCACGATGTTCGGCATTTCTTAAACAGGAGATTGGAAAACCGATGGATCGGTCGTGGTGGAGATCATGATCAGCAATTCATGTCATGGCCTCCACGCTCTCCCGACTTAACCCCATGCGATTTCTTTCTGTGGGGTTACGTGAAAGATTCAGTGTTTAAACCTCCTCTACCAAGAAACGTGCCAGAACTGCGAGCTCGCATCAACGATGCTTTCGAACTCACTGATGGGGACATGCTGCGCCGAGTGTGGGAGGAACTTGATTATCGGCTTGATGTCTGCCGAATCACTAAAGGGGCACATATCGAACATTTGTGAATGACTAAAAAACTTTTTGAGCTTTTGTATGTGTCTGCAAAGCATTGTGAAAATACCTCAAATAATAAAGTTATTGTAGAGCTGTGAAATCGCTTCAATCATTTGTAATAACCTTGTATAAATGTGTATACATAACTCGTCATAGCGCCACAGAAGTTATAGTTACTGAACTTTGTCTCGGAGATCAAAAAGTGGCTGGAGGTCCCTATTTAGACGCTATGTCTTCCGGTGAGAACTGTGGACGGCAGCTCGGCCTACGCCATGTGTGCGCCGTCCGTGGACGCGAACGCTGCCCGCGCAACAGCCTGGGTTGCTGTGCTGTCACTCGCAAAGAGACGGTTGCGCGACCGTCTCCGGCGAGTAACTACACTCCTGGAAATTGATGTAAGAACACCGTGAATTCATTGTCCCAGGAAGGGGAAACTTTATTGACACATTCCTGGGGTCAGATACATCACATGATCACACTGACAGAACCACAGGCACATAGACACAGGCAACAGAGCATGCACAATGTCGGCACTAGTACAGTGTATATCCACCTTTCGCAGCAATGCAGGCTGCTATTCTCCCATGGAGACGATCGTAGAGATGCTGGATGTAGTCCTATGGAACGGCTTGCCATGCCATTTCCACCTGGCGCCTCAGTTGGACCAGCGTTCGTGCTGGACGTGCAGACCGCGTGAGACGACGCTTCATCCAGTCCCAAACATGCTCAATGAGGGACAGATCCGGAGATCTTGCTGGCCAGGGTAGTTGACTTACACCTTCTAGAGCACGTTGGGTGGCACGGGATACATGCGGACGTGCCTTGTCCTATTGGAACAGCAAGTTCCCTTGCCGGTCTAGGAATGGTAGAACGATGGGTTCGATGACGGTTTGGATGTACCGTGCACTATTCAGTGTCCCCTCGACGATCACCAGTGGTGTACGGCCAGTGTAGGAGATCGCTCCCCACACCATGATGCCGGGTGTAGGCCCTGTGTGCCTCGGTCGTATGCAGTCCTGATTGTGGCGCTCACCTGCTCGGCGCCAAACACGCATACGACCATCATTGGCACCAAGGCAGAAGCGACTCTCATCGCTGAAGACGACACGTCTCCATTCGTCCCTCCATTCACGCCTGTCGCGACACCACTGGAGGCGGGCTGCACGATGTTGGGGCGTGAGCGGAAGACGGCCTAACGGTGTGCGGGACCGTAGCCCAGCTTCATGGAGACGGTTGCGAATGGTCCTCGCCGATACCCCAGGAGCAACAGTGTCCCTAATTTGCTGGGAAGTGGCGGTGCGGTCCCCTACGGCACTGCGTAGGATCCTACGGTCATGGCGTGCATCGGTGCGTCGCTGCGGTCCGGTCCCAGGTCGACGGGCACGTGCACCTTCTGCCGACCACTGGCGACAACATCGATGTACTGTGGAGACCTCACGCCCCACGTGTTGAGCAATTCGGCGGTACGTCCACCCGGCCTCCCGCATGCCCACTATACGCCCTCGCTCAAAGTCCGTCAACTGCACATACGGTTCACGTCCACGCTGTCGCGGCATGCTACCAGTGTTAAAGACTGCGATGGAGCTCCGTATGCCACGGCAAACTGGCTGACACTGACGGCGGCGGTGCACAAATGCTGCGCAGCTAGCGCCATTCGACGGCCAACACCGCTGTTCCTGGTGTGTCCGCTGTGCCGTGCGTGTGATCTTTGCTTGTACAGCCCTCTCGCAGTGTCCGGAGCAAGTATGGTGGGTCTGACACACCGGTGTCAATGTGTTCTTTTTTCCATTTCCAGGAGTGTATATCAGACGAGTTTAATAATTCGTAACTGCGCGTTTAAATGCATGCAAGCTGTCGAAAACACATGACAAAGTTAAGGCGTTCACTGGATACCTTTTCATTCACATATTCGACTTCCCGTGGGCTCCGGGCGTAGCCGAACATACGCGGTGATGTCGAACAAGCAGCTAGTGTAACGCCCCAAGTTCGCTGCGGGACCCGTATTTCTCGTGAAGCCCCACTAAGAGAAAATGGGGGACAAACGGCGAACCTCGGTTGCTCGGAAGCCTCTTTCTCAGTACTCAACACAGAAAATTGCTGAGGACAGGCACTTGTCTGATGAAGGAAAAAAAAAAGAAAGAAAAAGGTCTGCCATCTCAGCGCATTTCAGTGGAGCGCGCTATGTATCGGGTAGTCAGCGGGAAGGAGCGGCCTAAGAAGATCGGTGGATTTATCACCCATGTCTCTAAGGGCCATTTAAAGAGCAGACGATGCGTGAATTGTCACCTTACGGCAAGAAGACTTTGTTAGTGTGGGGAGTTGCCCGCAGAATTGGTATACATCATAGAGACATCATTCCACCCCCGCCATGAGACACAAAACATTTAATACCTGGCCGACAACAGGAGCTGATATCGCTACCTGCAAACTATGGTTAGTAGTAACCCTGAGGAGAAGACCCAACGGAGAGCAGCAAGCTTCGTTACAGGATCATTTAGTAATCGCGAAAGCGTCACGGAGATGGTAGACAAAACTCCAGTGGAAGACTCTGGAGGAGAGAAGTTCAATAGCTCGGTACGGGCTTTTGTTGAAGTTTCGAGAACATGCCTTCACCGAGGAGTCAAGCAGTATGTTGCTCCCTCCTACGTATATCTGGCGAAGAGACCATGAGGATAAAATCAGAGGGATTGGAGCCCACACAGAGGCATACCGACAATCTTTCTTTCCACCAACAATACAGGACTGGAATAGAAGGGAGAACCGATAGAGGTACTCAAAGTACCCTCCACCAGACACCGTCAGGTGGCTTGTGGAGTATGGATGTAGGTGTAGATGTAGATGTAGATGTAGAGAACGCCAAAGGAAGGGCAGCGCCGACACCAACCGCTGCACGCCAGCAGTTTGGCCTCTTCGGATCCATTAACAACAACAGTACACATGGCCAAGTAGGATGCGTAATGGAATACCTGGAATGTAGCTTGGACCTGTGACGACGGTTCTTCTTCAGCTGACGAGTGTGGGATTTGTTTGGCGTCTGATGTTTGTCTTGAAAAAATGTGGAGGCGGCAGGGCACACCAATATTCATCTCACGTATGCAGTCCCGTGGGTTTAGCAGGAAGGTGGAACAGCCATGCTTTTGGCCTGTATCAGGTATACATGTCGCAGCCGTCTCAGAGCTACATATAGAAATTTCAGTACTGTGCAGTAACGGCAGGTGATCCAAACCACTGTGCAACGCTACCCCACCCCTTCCCCCTTTAATTATGAGGATCGTTGCTTCAAAACAAAGGGTTCAAATGGCTCTGAGCACTATGCGACTTAACTTCTGAGGTCATCAGTCGCCTATAGCTTAGAACTAATTAAACCTAACTAACCTAATGACATAACACACATCCGTGCCTGAGGCAGGATTCGAACCTGCGAAAGTAGCGGTCGCTCGGTTCCAGACTGTAGCGCCCAGAACCGCACGGCCACTCCGGCCGGCATCGTTTCTTCAGATTGTAGAATGAAGGCTTTCACGACCAGTTGACATGGCTGTTGATATACTTTCCGGGATGTGAGGTCGTGGTCCAAGAACTTTTCTGCTCCTTACGTTTCGTCCAGGACTGCGCTGGACTTCCTCAGAGGCGCTGCTCCGGTGAGTCTTGTAAGACTCAGCGGAGCAGCGCCTCTGAGGAAGTCCAGCGCAGTCCTGGACGAAACGTAAGGAGCAGAAAAGTTCTTGGACCACGACCTCACATCCCGGAAAGTATATCAACAGCCATCGTTTCTTCAGTCAGGACGATAATACCTAAGCACTGTTATGACTGGAACATGTTCTTCACCTTTAGGCGTTACGAGCGATCGACAATTATCTGCTGTACATTGAAATGGGTTTCTGTCTTATTGTAAGGAACGTTCAAAAGAACAGTGATTAATTTATGTAGTCTATTGCTGTAAGTGTGAAAGTTAGTTTTTCTTTTAGATTGTTTTACTACAGATATTGTGGAGGTAATATTTGTAATTGCGTGTTACTTAGCAAGGATTTAGTTTGAAAATTCCATATAGATCTGAAGAAACTGAGAAATCAACAAATAAAAACTCAAAAGTGAAGTAGGAATATTTTCAGTAAGATTCCAGAAATAATCAATAATTAGAACATAGACAATATATTTAAATGATGACTGTAATACTTCTTTATTTACAGGATTAAATTATTATTCGCAACTTTAACTGAGACCTCGACATCCGACAGTGGGGTAGGTTAATGACAGCGCTTCAGGTTAATCAGAGCTGCTACATTTCGTCTGTCAGTAACTCGTGCACATTCGTCCCACTTTCGATGTACATTAGAGTCGAGACAATCAATCTCAAGCAAATGATACTTTGTTTCTCAGACAAAAGATTAGGATGACGTGTGGACTTTCGAATATTACGTATATGTTGTTGGGGTCTTCAGTCCTAAAACTGGTTTGATGCAGCTCTCCATGCTACTCTATCCTGTACAAGCCTCTTCATCTCCCAGTACCTACCACAACCTACATCCTTCTGAATCTCCTTAGTGTATTCATCTCTTGGTCTCCCTCTACAATTTTTACCCTCCACGCTGCCCTCCAATGCCAAATTTGTGATCCCTTGATGCCTGAGAACATGTCCTACCAACCGATCCCTTCTTCTAGTCAAGTTGTGCCACAAACTTCTCTTCTCCCCAATCCCATTCAATACCTCCTCATTAGTTATGTGATCTACCCATCTAATCTTCAGCATTCTTCTGTAGCGCCACATTTCAAAAGCTTCTATTCTCTTCTTGTCCAAACTATTTATCGTCCTTGTTTCACTTCCAAACACGGCTACACACCATACAAATACTTTCAGAAAAGACTTCCTGACACTTAAATCTATACTCGATGTTAACAAATTTCTCTTCTTCAGAAACGCTTTCGTTGCCATTGCAAGTCTACATTTTATATCCTCTCTACTTCGACCATCATCAGTTATTTTGCTCCCCAAATAGCAAAACTCCTTTACTACTTTAAGTGTCTCATTTCCTAATGTAATTCCCTCAGCATCACGCCACTTAATTCGACTACGTTCCATTATCCTCGTTTTGCTTTTGTTGATGTTCATCTTATACCCTCCTTTCAAGGCACTGTCCATTCCGTTCAACTGCTCTTCCAAGTCCTTTGCCGTCTCTGACAGAATTACAATGTCATCGGCGAACCTCAACGTTCTTATTTCTTCTCCATGGACTTTAATACCTACTCCGAATTTTTCTTTTGTTTCCTTTACTGCTTGCTCAATATACAGATTGAATAACATCGGGGACAGACTACAACCCTGTCTCACTCCCTTCCCAACCGCTGCTTCCTTTCATGCCCCTCGACTCTTATAACTGCCATCTGGTTTCTGTACGAATTGTAAATAGCCTTTCGCTCCCTGTATTTTACCCCTGTCACCTTCAGAATTTGATAGAGAGTATTCCAGTCAACATTGTCAAAAGCTTTCTCTAAGTCTACAAATGCTAGAAACGTAGGTTTACCCTTCCTTAATCTAGCTTGTAAGATGAGTCGTAGGGTCAGTATTGCCTCACGTGTTCCAGTATTTCTACGGAATCCAAACTGATCTTCCCCGAGGTCGGCTTCTACTAGTTTTACCATTCTTCTGTAAAGAATTCGAGTTAGTATTTTGCAGCCGTGACATATTAAACTGATAATTCGGTAATTTTCACATCTGTCAACACCTGCTTTCTTTGGTACTGGAATTATTATATTCTTCTTGAAGTCTAAGGGTATTTAGCCTGTTTCATACATCTTGCTCACCAGATGGTAGAGTTTTGTCAGGAGTGGCTCTCCCAAGGCCGTCAATAGTTCCAATGGAATGTTGTGTACTCCAGGGGCTTTGTTTCGGCTCAGGTCTTTCAGTGCTCTGTCAAACTCTTCACGCAGTATCGTATCTCCCATTTCATCTTCATCTACATCCTCCTCCATTTCCATAATATTGTCCTCAAATACATCGCCCTTGTATAGACCCTCTATTTACTCGTTCCACCTTTCTGCTTACCCTTCTTTGCTTAGAACTGGGTTTCCATCTGAGCTCTTGATGTTCATACAAGTGGTTCTCTTATCTCCAAAGGTCTCTTTAATTTTACTGTAGGCAGTATCTATCTTACCCCTAGTGAGATAAGCCTCTACATCCTTACATTTGTCCTCTAGCCATCCCTGCTTAGCCATTTTGCACTTCCTGTCGATCTTATTTTTGAGACGTTTGTATTCCTTTTTGCCTGCTTCATTTACTGCATTTTTATATTTTCTCCTTTCATCAATTAAATTCAATATATCTTCTGTTACCCAAGGATTTCTACTAGCCCTCGTCTTTTTACCTACTTGATCCTCTACTGAAGGAAAAAATAACACTGCAAAAAGTCGCCTACGAAGATCTGAATAAATCTGAGACCTGTCGAGTGCGAAACATGTCGACTGTTTTAACGAAGTTGCCGCTAGGTGAGTGAGTAGCCTATAAGCCGAACAGTCGAGAGGTTCGTTTTTCTTAATCCCTCTATTAGTATTTTCTAGTTTAAGTTATATATTTAGTATGAAATGTAAATGATAGTTAACAAATAACGAAACATATTTTTTAATGAAAGAAACATTTTTTAGTTTGAATTATCAGTCACATGAAAATGCGAGTAATCAAAATAAATTAAAATTTGCTATAAAAATGAAAAACAAAAAAAAGGTTTGCTTGCGTGGCCATCATACAGAAAATCTGCGTCTCCCCTCATCCAGTCATAGGTTACAAGTGGCATTGTCACTTCATTTAAAACGTCGACACATTTTTACACCTCAATATTTTTCTTTCGTAATTTTCGTTTGTTGTAAGCTAACCGCTTCCATGATCCCCTCCAAATAAGATTTAACCCAAAAATCCTATCATCCGGACACCTAGAACTCTTTAACCACCCTCTGACAGCTATAACTTTCAACAACCCCCACACTGACCAGCCACAATCCCACGCACCCAAATACCTTAAATAAGAAAAAAATTCTTTTATGTACACGCAGAAATAAACACGCACACACACACACATACTCACACACACACACACACACACACACAAGCACACACACACACACACACACACACACACACACACATACACACATGCACAGAGAGAGATAGGTTAGACAAAAGAAATGAACAGTGATTAGATTTGAATCATGATGAGTTGGAAACACTTACGAACACTGCTAAGAGAAGAGACACCAAGTGAACACACTGTTACGACAGAATGACAGTCCTTGTAAGAAACTTTGTAGCTAGTGACAGACCAGTAGCCGTGTTATAGAGCAGTTAGCTTACAAACTACGAACCAAAAAGACTGTGACGTGAAGATGTGTCGATGTTTCATAAGTGAAGTTGAAACCTTCCGATCTCCTCTATATCTCTTTTTTTTACGCAACCTTCCCTTCTACAATAACCTATGAAACTTTTCCTTAGGATTTCTATCTCTTGCTTAATAATAGCAAATGAAATCTTCTCTTTGAAATTTATTCTCTTTCTCAATCTTCGCATACAAATTTATTTGCTGCTTATTAAAAGTGATTTTCTGATTATATCGGCGAAACATAGAATATGTCGTCGTCGTGGCCCTCAGTCGTTATCTGCAGTAACCCAAAACTGTTCCTTACCTTTTTCACTGTTACTGGATCGCCATCTGACTGCTACATCGAACTGCGACATGAATATACTTACTCTGGTTTACTATACTCTATTAACTGCTGGTGGGCTGTTATAATAAGTGGCTGTATTTATTACCAAAGCTGACGTTATTCTTTAATTAATTTGACTGAAGTTACGTAATTCATAGTTACACTTTTTCTTGACAACAATAAAATTTTTGCACAGTTTTACGTTGATGGTTTTTGGGATGGATTATATTCAGTAATGCAACATTGCTGGCAAAAATTAATTATATTCTGAAAACGCTTCAAATATTTACTGTTGGTAATGAAATGATTTTACAAAAGTTCAATTGGGACTCACTTTTTACAATAATCTTACAATTAGCATTGCGCAAACACACCTTCAATTGTCTTGAGTTTCGCAAAGAAAATAATTCAATAATATTAGTTCCTCTTATGATAATAGTTAGTTGCTGTCTCTGTACATCCGTTTATAATCTCTTGTAAATCATAACTGGTGGCTGGCAGGCACACTACTCCTCTCAACCTCTCGCATCAGACCTGCTACCAATTCGCTTCACTTCTCGCTTACTACTGACTTCCTACGAACGCTAAAGTGCGGTCTCTCCTGCCAACAATGCTTTCTGGTGCAGACAATCCCTGCTACCATTACAAAATGTATCAATGCGCGGTCTTTCCCGCTCTTTTTTTAAAACGTATCCATACGCAGTCTCTCCCGCCCTTTTTAAAATCATATCAATTTACGATCTCTCTTGCCAATAATACTTTGATGCAGACTTTCCCTGCTACCACAATTATTTCCAACATAACAAATATTAATTATTTCTACTTAATCCTATTAATAAAATATAAACATCTTTCATAAATTGTGGTTTGACAATAGACAATAGAAATATACACGCCTTACAAAGTGACGTTGCCACCTCTAATCTATGGCCGCATGAGAGAGAACGCAGATTTCGGCCAGAAAAAGGGGTGACTGAAAATAGTAATTTATTTGTATAAAAATTACGAAGTGAACTGTTAAGTGTCACACATGAAAACAGAACTATATTATGGCGGATTAAATCCACCGAAGATGCCTTATTGTAAAAGCTGAAACGTGTCTAGAAAAAATAGAGTACACTGCCGCAAAACAAAGGCGTTTAAATTTATAAAATGAAAGTAAAATACAGTTTTATTCTTAGAGAATGAACAGTATACTTCATGTATACAATTTTTTCCTTGAAGAATGGCGTATTTCGTATGTCTATGCCAAATTTTGCTTTTTCGTACGATTTGCAATTACAAACAAAAAATACTTTATTCAATTAACATTTCGATTTGATCACAAATATAAAATTAAAAAAAAAGCCGGCCGTGGTGGCCGTGTGGTTCTAGGCGCTTCAGTCCGGAACCGCGCGACTGCTACGGTCGCAGGTTCGAAACCCGCCTCGGGCATGGATATGTGTGATGTCCTTAGGCTAGTTAGGTTTAATTAGTTCTAAGTGCTAGGGGGCTGATGACCTCAGATGTTAAGTCCCATAGTGCTCAGAGCCATTTGAACCCTTTTTTTTTTAAAGTTGGCAATAGAGAGAATCATACCACGGAATTTTGAATACAGCACTTACACTATGACCTACGCAATCAGCTAGAGCTATTCTATTGAACGATGAAAATGTTTTCTACTTAAAATCGCTCGAAAATCTTCCGATCTTGCCGGCCGATGTGGCGGTGTGGTTCTAGGCGCTTCAGTTTGGAACCGCGTGACCGCTACGGTCGCAGGTTCGAATCCTGCCTCGGGCATGGATGTGTGTGATGTCCTTAGGTTAGTAAGGTTTAAGTAGTTCTAAATTCTAGGGGACTGATGACCATAGATGTTAAGTCCCATAGTGCTCAGTGCCATTTGAACCAATTTGAACTTCCGATCTTCAAAGGCAATTTCCTCGAGTATTTTTGAGAACTGAGTGATAATCACTTAGGAAAGGGATGTCCGAGCACTGACCTAATCTTGTATGATGAACACTTGAGAGGTCCCCTTGTTAGTATAACTCTTTTTTTATTGTTTCTGTGTTTTCAGCCAATAAATTTTCTGAAATATAACGGTGCTCCGCAGCTGTCCGATTTTATAACGGTATAAAAACAGCGCGCCGTGAAACAGTGTTAGGTTCCAGAAGCGTTAGTATAGGTCCGTGTGGCAGACCGTTCGTGACGACGTAAGGAATGGCACTACTTAGCAGTCCGCGGTGATTGTGGAGCCTCCAGCGAGGACGTGAGCACGAGCGCCGCCAGCGCTGACTCACGTGCACTGGAGATCTCGCCTCTGCTGGAGTCCAGTGCGGCATCTTAAGCGAACAGGCGAGCCGGCAGCGGCACACTGACTCCAGGGCAGGGGTCGCACAGATTAAGACGGCCGGCAGACGTGTCTGCCGACTGCAGCAACGCCGGGACGCCAGCGGAATTACTCAACTCTCTCGCGTCCCACGGGAGCACGACTTACGGCCGCTGAGAGGAACCACATACCACTGCTCACCGAACGAGGTGGCGCAGTGGTTAGACACTGGACTCGCATTCGGGAGGACGCCGGTTCAATCCCGCGCGCGGCCATCCTGATTTAGGTTTTCCGTGATTTCCCTAAATCGCTCCAGGGAAATGCCGGGATGGTTCCTCTGAAAGGGCACGGCCGACTTCCTTCCCTAATCCGATGAGACCGATGACCTCGCTGTCTGGTCTCCTTCCGCAAACAACTCAACCCAACCCCAACCACTGCTCAAGTTTAGGGGAATGAATGCGAGCTTCTGCTTTATTCAAACATCTCTCTTTCCTATCACTTCTTACTCTGACATTTATTTTCTCATCAAACTCTAAAGGTGTTGGGCAAGTGTATATGGAAACACCGCGAGGATCCATTCTTGAACATAACTGCAGGTAGTAGCCAAGTCTGCATGTTGCGCTGTTGTATTTTCACTCTGACAGCACATGTGCAATACTTTACAAGTATCAGATGAGTTCAGAACAGTGTTCTGTGTAGCTGTGAGTGCATTATGTCTCATCTAAGTGAATTCTAACGTGGGCAAATCGTTGGTGCTCGTACGGTAAGCGCTTCCGTAACCAAGATAGCCGCAGCGTCAGCACCAACACAACACAAAGACATTTTCATAAGCAAGCACTTCAAAACACTCAGGGGTGATGCAAATGCCTGTAACAGGAAAACGTAGCTCCGAAGCCATAAGACCTTGGCTGAAAAAAAAAAATATATATCATCGTCAGAACTGAAACATACAGGAGTACTGAATGAGCTTGAAGCTCCGCACATCCTGAAATTATGTAAACTACAAGAACTGTAGCCAATGTCAACATACTTAACACAAATCTCACTAAACTGGTGTTCTTATACACTGCTTACATATGAAGTAAGGGAGTTGGGGCGGAAGTACATTCTCAAGTCGTATTTTCTTTGCTCTTGCAGAGGTATATCGAGCATATCGGAGAACTTTAAAGTTTGACATGTGTTGAAGCAAAATGTAAGTGATCTGTTATCTTCGCGTTCTTGGAATGTACAACTGTATACATGGCATGTTAGTGGTATTGTATCTACTCGCCGGGCGGAGTGGCCGTGCGGTTCTAGGCGCTACAGTCTGGAACCGAGCGATCGCTACGGTCGCAGGTTCGAATCCTGCCTCGGGCATGGATGTGTGTGATGTCCTTAGGTTAGTTAGGTTTAATTAGTTCTAAGTTCTAGGTGACTGATGACCTCAGAAGTTAAGTCGCATAGTGCTCAGAGCCATTTGAACCATTTTTGTATCTACTCAGTCTGTGTTTTATTTTTTGAATTTCCTAGGTTTTACAGTACCACTTGATAATGATCTCACGACAGAAATTGCAGTTGTGATGTAAACACTCCCTACGATCATCGCCGAATAGGATGTCCTTCAAAAGAAAGAAATTTATTAGATCATTCTCTCAGGATAAAATCAATTATTTACAAATATATTTGTCACCTTATAACGAAAAAAATTTGATGTACAACATAGTTTCAATAAAGCATATAATTAAGCATATACTGTGTAATTGTCAGTATTTTATTATTGGCTTCATAGCAAAGGTATAACAAATATAACCGATTATTACAATGGCATGAGCGTGAGAATAGCATAAGAGATTTGTACGCTTTACTGCTTGCGGAACAGGTACGCCGATGTAGATATATTGTGCAGTATTTACTTCAGTCGAAAAGGCTATGCTGGATTGCTTATGTCTTCCTCAAACGTCATTTCTTGTCGCTCGAACCAGGCACGCAGTAAGAGGAAAAAACACTCATAATGATACAAAGTAATACCCATAATTTACTGTACAGGTAGTAGCCAAGCCTGCAGGTTGCGCTGTTGTTTTTGAACACTGACAGCACATGAGTAATACATTGCAAGTGTCAGCAAGTGTCAGATGTGTCCAGAACAGTGCTCTGTGTAGCTGTGAGTGCATTATGTCGCAGCTAAGTGAATTCGAGCGCGGGAATATATACCGGGTGAGTCAACTGACATTACCGCTGGATATATTTCGTAAACCACATCAAATACTGACGAATCGATTCCACAGACCGAACGTGAGGAGAGGGGCTAGTGTAATTGGTTAATACAAACCATAAAAAAAATGCACGGAAGTATGTTTTTTAACACAAACCTACGTTTTTTTAAATGGAACCCCGTTAGTTTTGTTAGCACATCTGAACATATAAACAAATACGTAATCAGTGCCGTTTGTTGTACTGTAAAATGTTAATTACATCCGGAGATATTGTAACGTAAAGTTGACGCTTGAGTACCACTCCTCCGCTCTTCGATCGTGTGTATCGGAGAGCACCGAATTACGTAGGGATCCAAAGGGAACGGTGATAGACCTTAGGTACAGAAGAGACTGGAACAGCACATTACGTCGACATGCTAACACCTTTTTATTGGTCTTTTTTCACTGACGCACATGTACGTTACCATGAGGGGTGAGGTACACGTACACACGTAGTTTCCGTTTTCAATTACGGAGTGGAATAGAGTGCGTCCCGACATGTCAGGCCAATAGATGTTCAATGTGGTGGACATCATTTGCTGCACACAATTGCAATCTCTGGCGTAATGAATGTCGTACACGCCGCAGTACATCTGGTGTAATGTCGCCGCAGGCTGCCACAATACGTTGTTTCATATCCTCTGGGGCTGTAGGCACATCACGGTACACATTCTCCTTTAACGTACCCCACAGAAAGAAGTCATCATAAACATGTCCCTGCAGATGCTGCTCGCCGACCGTGGCCCGTATTTGTTACAACACGCAACTGAACGTCGGAGGTTTCAAGCGTCAACTTTAGGTTACAATATCTCCGGATGTAATTAACATTTTACAATACAATAAACGGCACTGATTACGTATTTGTTTATATGTTCAGATGTGCTAACAAAACTAACGTGGTTCCATTAAAAAAAACGTAGGTTTGTGTTAAAAAACATACTTCCGTGCATTTTTGTATGGTTTCTATTAAACAATTACACTAGCCCCTCTCCTCACGTTCGGTCTGTGGAATCGATTCGTCAGTATTTAATGTGGTTTACGAAATATATCCAGCGGTAACGTTAGGTGACTCACCCTGTATATAAGCCGCTGTACAGTATATTATGGGTATATTGGCAATAGCAGAAATATGAGCACCTTTGTGGTGTTACTTGATATAGGGTTACACAGGGCTCAATCTTCGGTGCAGCTTTGTTTCGCTAATATGCAACAAACACATTTTTTTGCATATGGCATTAATAGGTTACTGTAATGAGTTCAGAAACAGAAGAAGTGGTAAATAACGACCTTAAATGTATTATAGTGTAGTTTTCTGCGAATGACCTCACTCTCAATTTGAAAAAAAAAGCACAACACATTAAGTTACGCACATCTACAGGTACTATACGAAATATACGTTTAACACATTGTGATTGTATTGTATTGAACGGGGGAATTAGAAACGACGGAGAAGCTTCGTCCTCGCCGTAGTCCTCAGTGGTTCAAAAGGCCGCAACAGGCTACAGCAGCCCCCCACTCACCCAACCGACGACCCACACCGAACCCAGGGTTACTGCGCGGTTCGACCCCCATTCGCATACACCGATCAACCAGGAGAATACGACCTCCGACTTATATCGATACAAGCCCGTTCAGGTGGCAGCAGCGTCAAACACGCACGGTGCTTGAGCGACCTGTCCGTGCGTAGAACGCGAAAGGCGCGTAATCTATCTGAGTATGGCCGACGGCAGATCTTGATGGCCTATAGCATCGACACGAGTATTTCGGAAACTGCACGACCTGTCGGGTGTTAAAGGAATGCTGCGTTGAGCGTCTTCAAAACTTGACGGAATCAGGGTTCAGTCAAGTCCAGATGCCGTGGTGTTGGGCAGTCACCCTCATTACACATGTCGGACGTCATAGGCTGGGCAGATTGATAAAACAGGATATGCGGCGAACTGTAGCTGAAGTATACTCATGCTCATAAATTAAGGATAATGAAGTACACTCATGCTCATAAATTAAGGATAATGCTGATACATGGTGAAACAACGCTCTGGTGGGCGGTTTGCGGGTTTAAATTACCTCGGGGTACGACCATGCGGTGCATTTGACCTGCGGTCGTCGCACGGTGGCGCTGGCAGCAGTCCACATACGCAGAGGTGTGTTGCTGCATGTCAGAGTACGGTGCAGCGAGTAAGTGTGCAGACGTTTCCAGACGAGCTAATGGTGACTGTGTGTTGAAAATGGCTCAAAGAAAAACGTATTGATGACGTTATGAGGGGTGGGATACTAGGGCGACGGGAGGCTGGTCAAACACAGCAAGTCGTAGCACGGGCCCTCCGTGTGCCACAGAGTGTGATCTCAAGATTATGGCAACGATTCCAGCAGACAGGAAATGTGTCCAGGCGCTACAGTAAATATTTATTCCATTGTACTTTCTCTAATAAGAAGGAAACGTAAATAACATCGAATATGGCTGAACATACTTGTATTACATTCATAAGAAAGTCGCAGAAAGTATTAATAACGGTACCTTGAAAAAAATTTGCACTTGGCGAGTCCGCAGCTCGTGGTGCCGGCACGGTAGCTCAGCGTGTTCTGTCAGAGAGGTAATAAAAAAAACTGAGTAAAAAAAAAGTGGTCGTGCGGTAGCGTTCTCGCTTCCCGCGCCCGCGTTCCCGGGTTAGATTCCCGGCGGGGTCACGAAATATAAAGTATGGTAGCAACTTTAATCTTTTAGGTGTCCATATTTATGTGACTGGAAATTGGAAAAAATCATAATTTTGAACTAATGCAACTCCCTTTGCACTTCGAATCACTGTAAATCTTTGGAAGACAGAAATCAGTAAGTTATTGTGTTTTCCGTTTTTTTTCCAATAACGTTTGGAAAAATGTTCTTGGTCAGTCATTTTTTTAAAATATGATTTTCATTTTACTGATTAGATTAGATTAGATTCGATTAGTACTTGTTCCATAGATCATGAATACGACATTTCGTAATGATGTGGAACGTGTCACGTTAATAAAAGGTGTCCATACAAGATATTACATTACACAAAATATTACATGACACATAATATTTTTAATTTTTAATTTTTTTGTGGGGTTTGGGGGAATTACCCACTTCCTATATCCAAAAATTCATATAATGAGTAGAAGGAGTTACCATTAAGAAATTCTTTTCATTTCCTTTTAAATGCTATATGGCTATCTCTCAGACTTTTGATGCTATTAGGTAAGTGACCTAAGACTTTTGTGGCAGCATAATTTACCGCCTTCTGAGCTAAAGTTAGATTTAACCTTGAGTAATGAAGATCTTCCTTTCCCCTAGTGTTGTAGCCATGTACACTGCTATTACTTTTGAATTCGTTCGGATTGTTAATAACAAATTTCATAACTGAATATATATATTGTGAGGCTACAGTGAAGATTTCAAGCTCTTTAAATAAGTGTCTGCAGGATGATCTTGGATGAGCTCCAGCAATTATTCTGATTACACGCTTTTGTGCAACGAACACTCTTTTAGTCAATGAGGAGTTACCCCAGAATATGATGCCATACGAAAGCAGAGAATGAAAATGGGCGTGGTAAGCTAATTTACTGAGATGTATATCGCCAAAATTTGCAATGACCCTAATAGCATAAGTAGCTGAACTCAAACGTTTCAGCAGATCTTCAGTGTGTTTTTTTCCAGTTCAAATCCTAATCAACGCATACACTTAGGAATTTTGAATATTCTACATTACCTACCGATTTCTGATCGAAGTCTATATTTATTAGTGGGTCATTCCATTTACTGTGTGGAACTGTATGTACTCTGTTTTGTCAAAGTTTAATGAGAGCCTATATGCAGAGAACCACTTAATGATTTTCTGAAAAAACATCGTTTACAATTTCACCAGTTAATTCTTGTCTGTTGGGTGTGATAGCTATACTTGTATCATCGGCAAAACGTGCTGCAATAACAAACACGTGGTGATCGCCCACAATCATCTTACAGAAGTTAGTGAAGACTGCTGCTTCATGCTATGCTGATAAACCATTACAGTTCAAAAGGTACAATGATGTACATAATTACAATATCAGACGACAAAATTATATTTATTATTTCATATTATGGACATATTTAGTATGTAGTTCAAAATGGGTAGCACAACGTAGACGCCAAAATTTTGATCATGTAGCCAGTGATGTAAACTGATGAACAAGCAAGGTAGTTAAATTTGAAAACAAACTGAGTTTCTCCTTGACAGCTCCTATTCCGTTGAAGAAAAACACTGGATACGTATCCCAAACTTAATTCCATACATTTTTAAAATCAGTCGTGACAATACCGCATGTCACATGATGTCACATGATTTTGTCACAATCACAGCTCGAAATTCGTGCAAAATCTGACGTAATTCTGTCAGTTACAAATTCATCCAGCTGGCCGTCCACAATTATATGTCCTGGTAGTTGCATTCAGTATCTACACATAATCTCAGACCGTATTAGCCCCAATTCATTACAGTTCCCTCCCTCTTAATATGAACGGGTAACACCCTTTTCACACCACTTCCCGCAGACGTGACGTCATTTTGACGTCACGCACAATATCGACGACTTCAAGAACTGCTGTCGACTTTATGTCAAAGAAGAATGTGAATGTTAAATTCACTCGCAGCAATTTAAGCTGTCCTGTTACGTTTCTGCCTAACCACAATCTCGGAAATCACCTCGTATGCGGAAATAAAGAGCCAAATATTTTTGAAAACGAAGAATACTAATTTTGTTGATGCCCGCCTCGCTCGCAGCAGTTTAAGCCGCGGCCGGCCGGTATGACCGAGCGGTTCTAGGCGCTTCAGTCTGGAACCGCGCGACCGCTACGGTCGCAGGTTCGAATCCTGCCTCGGACATGGATGTGTGTGATGTTCTTAGGTTAGTTAGGTTTAAGTAGTTCTAAGTTCTAGGGGACTGATGACCGCAGATGTTAAGTCCCATAGTGCTCAGAGCCATTGGAACCATTTGAAGTTTAAGGCGTCCTCCTAAGTTTCCGTCTCACGACACACTCGAAAATCGGAAAATACTTATTCCATTCTGCTTTCTGTAATAAGAAGGAAACGTAAATAACATCGAATATGGCTGAACATACTAGTATTACATTCATAAGAAAGTCCCAGAACGTATTAATAACGGTACCATGAAAAAAATTTGCACGTGGCGAGATACAAACCTACAAGTTTCGAGTACAGAAACCACGACGTTATCCATTACGCTAGCATTTCGTCGTGTGAAATTTGCCTCCTGTCTTGCTTATCATAATATCTGTTTAAGGGTTATACGGTTGGTGCGTTATTAACTGACATTTCATTAAAATAATAACGGGTTTGTGATAAACTTTCGATGCTCCGTTACTTTGAAACAAGTGTGTTTCATGCTTAATTTGTAAATTATTGACGACAACAATTCGATGCTGAGAGAGCACTCTTATATGAAGGCATTAACCGTCTATAAATTATTATGTGACGTCTAGCTGTGACAATAATTATCATAATTATGATAATCGTTCTATGAATGACATGTTTTTTATAAATATCCGATATACGTGCGTGAAGTCATGAGAGACTCCCGTACGGAACGCTAACAAAAGTCGGTTAGCATTCCCTGCCGTCGTCAATATTGAGCGTGGCATCAAAATGACGTCACGTATGAGGAAAGTGTTGCGAAACGGGTGTTACGCGACTTATGAGCAAATTACAAACAGTAAGTCTTATTCATTTCTCAGACAGCACAAGGCTCTGTTGCAGTAGTATGTGGTTGCGCGCTGTCCAGCAACGTATCGTTACATGAAGCTAAGTGTTTTCTTATTTTCAACAGAATTCATAGTTTCTTCATACACAGAATAAGCATGAAATTGAATATAGTGGAAAACAGGTCACAGGAAATGTGATACCATATGGCAAACTTCGTGGTCCACGGCCAAGAACAACTGGAGGCTGATTACATGTCCTTTGAGACGTCGTTGTTCTTACCCACGTTAAAGTGGCTCAAGTTGGAGGCTTAATCTTCTGAAACTGGTGGTATGTAGTAGAGGACATTGTAATAAGAGTGGTGTTTTACTTGCTGTAATTACACTACTGGCCATTAAAATTGCTACACCAAGAAGAAATGATAAACGGGTATTCATTGGACAAATATATTATACTAGAACTGACATGTGATTACATTTTCACGCAATTTGGGTGCATAGATCCTGAGAGATCAGTACCCAGAACAACCACCTGCCGTAGTAACGGCCTTGATACGCCTGGGCATTGAGTCAAACAGAGCTCCGATGTCGTGTACAGGTACAGCTGCTCATGCAGCTTCAACACGATACCACAGTTCATCAAGAGTAGTGACTGGCGTATTGTGACGACCCAGTTGCTCGGCCAGATGTTTTCAGTTGATGATAGATCTGGAGAATGTGCTGACCAGGTTAGCAGTCGAACACTTTCTGTATCCAAGAAGGCCCGTACAGGAAGTGCAAACATACGGTCGTGCATTAACCTGTTGAAATGTAGAGTTTCGCAGGGATCGAATGAAGGGTAGAGCCACGGGTCGTAACACATCTGAAATGTAACGTCCACTGTTCAAAGTGCCGTCAATGCGAACAAGAAGTGACCGAGACGAGTAACCAGTGGCACCCCATACCATCAGACCGGGTGATAGGCCAGTATGGCGATGACGGAAACACGCTTCCAATGTGGGTTCATCGCGTTGTCGCCAAACACGGATGCGACCATCACGATGCTGTAAACAGAACCTGGATTCATCCGAAAAAATGACGTGTTGCCATTCGTGCACCCAGGTTCGTCGTTGAGTACACCATCGCAGGCGCTCCTGTCTGTGATGCAGCGTCAAGGGTAACCGCAGCCACGGTCTCCGAGCTGATAGTCCATGCTGCTGCAAACGTCGTCGAACTGTTAGTGCAGATGGTTGCTGTCTTGCAAACGTCCCCATCTGTTGACTCAGGGATCGAGACGTGGCTGCACGATCCGTTACAGCCGTGCGGATAAGATGCCTGTCATCTCGACTGCCGGTGATACGAGGCCGTTGGGATCCAGCACGGCGTTCCGTATTACCATGCTGAACCCACCGATTCCATATTCTGCTAACAGTCATTGGACCTCGACCAACGCGAGCAGCAATGTCGCGATACGATAAGCCGCAATCGCGATAGGCTACAATCCGAGCTTCATCAAAGTCGGAAACGTGATGGTACGAATTTCTCCTCCTTACACGAGGCATCACAACAACGTTTCACGAGGCAACGCCGGTGAACTGCTGTTTGTGTGTGAGAAATCGGTTGGAAACTGGTTGTTAGCAGGTTGTAGGTGTCGCCACCAGCACCAACCTTGTGTTAATGCTCTGAAAAGCTAATCATTTGCATATCACAACATCTTCTTCCTGTGGGTTAAATTTCGCGTCTGTAGCACGTCATCTTCGTGGTGTAGCAATTTTAATGGCCAGTAGTGTAATACATGCCCCTGAAAATTCACGAATTGGTAAGCTTTCACACTGACGGTAGATCCCTTCCCGCTTTCGTGTCGGTGCCTGGGAGTCACACACGGTTCGCCCAGTGGCGCAGACGTGGAGGCATTTGGCGAGCGCGCGGCTTCTGCGCCTGCCTGTATACAAAGTACTGCGCTCGGCTGTCTGCAACAACAGGGCGGCAGTAAAAGTGCAGGCATAAAGCGCCGGGTGGGGCCCTTTATGGCAGTTGGCAGTACGCGTAACGGCGCAGACGTGGTCCCCCGCCAGAGCACGTCGACAGCATCCAGAGAGCTGAGCGGGCTTAGGCGGTTCTGCGTCTGCTGCGTACAGTACACTGTCTGACAGGTGTGTCTACTAACCAAACTGTGCACGCCCGACAGGTGACGTAGCTGGCGTCACACATTGACAAATGTAGCGCGACGTCTCTGGTTTGAATGGAACTGACCACTTGTGTGTTACCTAACCACTGGACAAGATCAAAAGGAACGAAAAATGTGAGTTCCAAAAAGAAGGAAAAATTTGAGTTTAGCACATTCGAGGCGGGCCTCAGTTACCGCCGCCGAACCAACTGGACGGCTGCCGCTCACACATTTTCCGACGATCATAGCATTTTAACTATAAATGCAGTAATACTAAAAAAGAAAAACGCTTCCTAATGGGAACACACATAAACAAACATAAACAAACACACACACACACACACACACACACACACACACACACACACACACAAAGAAAAAAGAATGAAAAAAGAATCACTAACACCTCTGAAAGATTCAGAACAACCGCCACGAACACGTTCAACTGTTCCGCTGTCAGCCATCTTAGTTTTACACCTTCAATTGTTCCACTGCCCGCCATGTTTGTTTTTACAGCTGGTAAAGCAGTGAAACAGTGACAGTGACGGTGACAGTGACAGCTCAATATACACGGTGATTCAAAAAGAATACCACAACTTTAAAAATGTGTAGTTAATGAAAGAAACATAATATAACCTTCTGTTGTACATCATTACAGAGAGTATTTAAAAAGTTTTATTTTTCACTCAAAAACAAGTTCAGAGATGTTCAATATGGCCCCCTCCAGACACTCGAGCAATATCAACCTGATACTCCAACTCGTTCCACACTCTCTGTTGCATATCAGGTGTAACAGTTTGGATAGCTGCTGTTATTTCTCGTTTCAAATCATCTATGGTGGCTGGGAGAGGTGGCCGAAACATCATATCCTTAACATACCCCCATAAGAAAAAATCGCAGGGGGTAAGATCAGGGCTTCTTGAAGGCCAGTGATTAAGTGCTCTGTCACGTGTGTTGTGACGGTTGACTTTCCCGTTAGTGTGGAAAGTTGCTTCATCACTAAACACAATCTTTGAAACGAAAGATTCGTCTGTTTCCATTTGAGCAAGGATAAAATCACAGAAATCGATTCTTTTAATCTTATCAGCTGCAGACAGTGCTTGAACCAATTTCAGACGATAAGGTTTCATAACTAACCTTTTTCGTAGGACTCTCCATACAGTTGATTGTGGAATTTGCAGCTCTCTGCTAGTTCTGCGAGTCGATTTTCCTGGGCTGCGAACAAATACTTGCTGGATGCGTGCTACATTTTCATCACTCGTTCTCGGCCGTCCAGAACTTTTCCCTTTGCACAAACACCCATTCTCTGTAAACTGTTTATACCAACGTTTAATACACCACCTATCAGGAGGTTTAACACCATACTTCGTTCGAAATGCACGCTGAACAACTGTCGTCGATTCACTTCTGCGGTACTCAATAACACAAAAAGCTTTCTCTTGAGCGGTCGCCATCTTAGCATCAACTGACGGTGACGCCTAGTCAACAGCGCCTCAAGCGGACAAATGTACAACTAAATGAAACTTTATAGCTCCCTTAATTAGCAGACAGATAGTGCTTAGCTCTGCCTTTTGTCGTTGCAGAGTTTTAAATTCCTAAAGTTGTGGTATTCTTTTTGAATCACCCTGTATAGTGTTCGACAGTGATCAAGATGATTAAAAGGAAAACGTAAATGAAACATTATGTAAATAGACACACACATAGGATTTAATAATTTCAGACGTAGGAATAACAAGTTTTCAAATCGTAATTTTGGCTTAAACAATTTGTCTACTTTGAGGTATAAGTGGTTGCAGATGACAAACTGTCCAACAAAACGGTCACTGTAGAAACACAACACGTCAGACAAACCACACCATGTGGTAAAAAGGCATGAATTCGTAATTTATGTGTTTCTTCAAATATTTGTAATTACGATTTAAGAACTAATAGCTACACGTATACAAACAGCAAAGAACACTCTTTATCTTTAACAGATGGAAAATAACAGCCCACTGAAGATGCTGCAACTACAGTGAAACATGTTTCGGTTAAAAAAACAAAAAATGTGTTTTGCTAAAGGCGGACCCTATCCAAAGACATACATAAAACTATATTTATTTGTTGGTAAACTGTAGTGGAGGGTGCAGAAAAGAAAGGAAAATGATTACTGATGTCAGCTGCATCGGGTCATTACGCGGAATCAGTGGCAACGAGTAAAACGTATGCCAGACTGGGATTCAAACCCGGTATCTCCTGCTTACTAGGCAAGCGCATTAACCAGTGCGCCATTTCTTTTTTTTTTGTCGGTGGCAGACGTCCCATGACACCCGTTCAAGTTCTACATCTACATCTACATCTATATGATTATTCTGCAATTAACATTTAAGTACTTGGGAGAGGGTTCATCGAACCACAATCATACTATCTCTGTACCATTCCACTCCCGAACAGCGCGCGGAAAAAACGAACACCTGAACCTTTCTGCTGATTTCTCTTATTTTATTTTGATGATCATTCCTACCTAAGTAGGTTGGGCTCAACAAAATATTTTCGCATTCGGAAGAGAAAGTTGGTGACTGAAATTTCGTAAATAGATCTCGCCGCGACGAAAAACGTCTTTGCTTTAATGACTTCCATCCCAACTCGCGTATCATATCTGCCACACTCTCTCCCCTATTACGTGATAATACAAAACGAGCTGCCCTTTTTTGCACCCTTTCGATGTCCTCTGTCAATCCCATTTGGTAAGGATCCCACACCGCGCAGCAATATTCTAACAGAGGACGAACGAGTGTAGTGTAAGCTGTCTCTTTAGTGGACTTGTTGCATCTTCTAAGTATCCTGCCAATGAAACGCAACCTTTGGCTCACCTTCCCCACAATATTATCTATGTGGTCTTTCCAACTGAAGTTGTTCGTAATTTTAACACCCAGGTGCTTAGTGGAATTGACAGCCATGAGAATTGTACTACACAGGATAATTGAAATGGCCTGGGAGTCGGGACAGGTTCCATCAGACTGAACAAAAGCAGTAATCACACCAATCTTTAAACATGGAAACAGAAAAGATTGTAACAACTACAGAGGTATCTCTTTAATCAGCGTTGTGGGTAAAATCTTCTCAGGTATTGTTGAAAGGAAAGTGCGAGTATTAGTTGAGGACCAATTGGATGAAAATCAGTGTGGGTTTAGGCCTCTTAGAGGTTGTCAGGACCAGATCTTTAGCTTACGGCAAATAATGGAGAAGTGTTATGAGTGGAACAGGGAATTGTATCTATGCTTTATAGATCTAGAAAAGGCATATGACCGGGTTCCTAGGAGGAAGTTATTGTCTGTTCTACAAGATTATGGAATAGGAGGCAAACTTTTGCAAGCAATTAAAGGTGTTTACATGGATAGTCAGGCAGCAGTTAGAGTTGACGGTAAATTGAGTTCATGGTTCAGAGTAGTTTCAGGGGTAAGACAAGGCTGCAACCTGTCTCCACTGTTGTTTATATTATTTATGGATCATATGCTGAAAACAATAGACTGGCTGGGTGAGATTAAGATATGTGAACACAAAGTAAGCAGTCTTGCATATGCGGATGACTTAGTTGTGATGGCAGATTCGATTGAAAGCTTGCAAAGTAATATTTCAGAGCCAGATCAGAAATGTAAGGACTATGGTATGAAGATTAGCATCTCCAAAACGAAAGTAATGTCAGTGGGAAAGAAATATAAACGGATTGAGTGCCAAATAGGAGGAACAAAGTTAGAACAGGTGGACGGTTTCAAGTACTTAGGTTGCATATTCTCACAGGATGGCAACATAGTGAAAGAACTGGAAGCGAGGTGTAGCAAAGCTAATGCAGTGAGCGCTCAGCTACGATCTACTCTCTTTTGCAAGAAGGAAGTCAGTACCAAGACTAAGTTATCTGTGCACCGTTCAATCTTTCGACCAACTTTGTTCTATGGGAGCGAAAGCTGGGTAGATTCAGGTTACCTTATCACCAAGGTTGAGGTTACGGATATGAAAGTAGCTGGGATGATTGCAGGTACTAGTAGATGGGAACAATGACAGGAGGGTGTCCACAATGAGGAAATCAAAGAAAAACTGGGAATGAACTCTATAGATGTAGCAGTCAGGGCGAACAGGCTTAGATGGTGGGGTCATGTTACCCGCATGGGAGAAGCAAGGTTACCCAAGAGACTCATGGATTCAGCAGTAGAGGGTAGGAGGAGTCGGGGCAGACCGAGGAGAAGGTACCTGGATTCGGTTAAGAATGATTTTGAAGTAATAGGTTTAACATCAGAAGAGGCACCAATGTTAGCACTGAATAGGGGATCATGGAGGAACTGTATAAGGGGGGCTATGCTCCAGACTGAACGCTGAAAGGCATAATCAGTCTTAAATGATGATGATGATGATGATGATGATGATGATGATGAGAATTGTACTATTTATCGAGTAATCGAATTCCAACGGATTTCTTTTGGAACTCATGTGGATCACCTCACACTTTTCGTGATTTAGCGTCAACTGCCACCTGCCACACCGTACAGCAATCTTTTCTAAATCGCTTTGCAACTGACACTGGTCTTCTGATGACCTTACTAGACGGAAAATTACAGCATCATCTGCGAACAACCTAAGAGAACTGCTCAGATTGTCACCCAAGTCATTTATATAGATCAGGAACAGCAGAGGTCCCAAGACGCTTCCCTGGGGAACACCTGATATCACTTCAGTTTTACTCGATGATTTGCCGTCTATTACTACGAACTGCGACCTTCCTGACAGGAAATCACGAATCCAGTCGCACAACTGAGACAATACCCCATAGGGCCGCAGCTTGATTAGAAGTCGCTTGTGAGGAACGGTGTCAAAAGCTTTCCGGAAATCTAGAAATCCGGAATCAACTTGAGATCCCCTATCGATAGCGGCCATTACTTGGTGCGAATAAAAAGCTAGCTGCGTTGCACAAGAACATTGTTTTCTGAAACCATGCTGATTACGTATCAATAGATCGTTCCCTTCGAGGTGATTCATAATGTTTTAGCTATAAATGCAGTAATATTAAAAAAGAAAACCACTTCCTAATGTTCAGAAAAAATATATTTATTTGTTGGTAAACTGTAGTGGAGGGTGCAGAAAAGAAAGGAAAGTGATTACTGATGTCAGCTGCATCGGGCCATTACGCGGAATCAGCGGCAACGAGTCAAAACGTGTGCCGCACTGGGATTCAAACCCGGGATCTTCTGCTTACTAGGCAAGTGCATTAACCAGTGCGCCATTTATTCTTTTTTTTTTTCGTTTCATTTGTTGATGGCAGATGTCCCGTGAGACCCGTTCAAGTTCACCGTTGCCTCAGTCACTCAATTTTTTGTTGTTGTTGCAGACCGAACATGCTGAGGTACCGTGCCGGCTACATCCGGACACACAAGGGGAGGCCGCCAATTGTGAAATTCAGATTCGATTCATACTGCGCATAATAAAAGCTAATGGCCTGAGTTGTAATGTGGCAAAGCACCAAGATACACTTCTCAGCCGTTGCCGAGAAATTCGACAGTTAAAAGAAACCGTTGCCGTGAAATACTCTCTACGATTTGTAATTTCTTACAGCGTCGTGGCGCAGCGGTAAGCGCTCGGATTCGTAATCCGAAGGACGCCGGATCGAATCTCGCTCCATGCAACTTTTTTTTAGTATTTGTTTTTTGTAATTCTGAATTACATATATATATATATATATATGTATTACCGGCAATCAGTTTGCAACAATTATGCATATAATAAGTTGTTGAAAGTCGTGTGTCGTGGAAAAGCTGGCGACTTCGAACATGATAATGTTTTCCGCAAACAAAGTTGTATTTCACAAATGTTACTACTTGGCTTCATAATGTTTACACGTGTACTTAACGGAAGACGTAGAAACGATATTCCGAAACTAATACGTATAGTATAAGTCAAACGTTCGAATTAGAGTAGAGGCCCAACGATATATATATATATATACTTGAATTACAAAAAACAAATACTAAAAAAAAAAAAGTTGCATGGAGCGAGATTCGATCAGGCGACCTTCGGATCACGAGCCCGAACGCTTACCGCCGCGCCACGACGCTGTAGGAAATTACAAATTGTAGAGAGTATTTCACGGCAACGGTTTCTTTTAACTGTCGAATTTCTCGAGAACGGTTGAGAGGTGCATCTTGGTGCTTTGCCACATTACACCTCTGGCCATGAGCTTTAATTCTGCGCAATATGAGTCGAATCTGAATTTCACAATTGGCGGCCTCCCCTTGACAGTGGCTGTGGCGACTGCGCGGACCATCCCAGCACGCCTCACGGCCGACCCCCAGTGTCACCCAGCGCCACTTATCCCCCGTCCTTGTCCATTTCCTCCGTGCTCCCTACTGTGCATCTGCACCGAAGAAGGTGGATCCATTGCCCATCAAGGAGGAACAGTTATATGAACGCGTGGTGTCTGTTTCTGGGACATGTCCGGAAAGAACAGACACCAGTTGTTCATACACCGGGTGATAAAAAAAAAAAGCCAGTATAAATTTGAAAACCCAGTAAATCACGGAATAATGTAGATAGAGAGGTACAAATTGACACATGTGCTTGGAGTGCCATGGGGTTTTATTAGAACCAAAAATATACAAAAGTTCCAAAAGTGTCCGACAGATGGCGCTTCATCTGATCAGAATAGCAATAATTAGCATAACAAAGTAAGACAAAGCAAAGATGATGTTCTTTACAGGAAATGCTCAATATGTCCACCATCATTCCTCAACAATAGCTGTAGTCGAGGAATAATGTTGTGAACAGCACTGTAAAGCATGTCCGGAGTTATGGTGAGGCATTGGCGTCGGATGTTGTCTTTCAGCATCCCTAGAGATGTCGGTCGATCACGATACACTTGCGACTTCAGGTGACCCCAAAGCCAATAATCGCACGGACTGAGATCTGGGGACCTGGGAGGCCAAGCACGAGGAAAGTGGCGGCTGAGCACACGATTATCACCAAACGACGCGCACAAGTGATCTTTCACGCGTCTAGCAATATGGGGAGTTTTTTTTGTTCTAATAAAATCCCATGTCATTTCAAGCATGTGTGTCAATTTTTACCTCTCTATCTATATTATTCCGTGGTTTATTAAGTTTTCAAATTTATACTGACTTTCTGATCACCCGGTATTTATTTGGTCATGAACTGGATTTCTGCTTTTCAGGCCATCTTCATGTGACAAATGAATGTCGGAAACACAGCTACAAAAAAAGACAAAGTGTTTGCATAGGAAAACATTACAATATTTACATAAACTAAATACGAGGCTAAATAAAGTTTTTATGTCTAGATGCATTTAACAGATGATGAGACATAAGATCGTTTTACAGTTTGAATCCAGTATTTGTAACGAAAACTTAATTTAAGAAAGGTACAATGGAAACTGAGTCTGATCATTTAATACTACGCTGGCATTCTGTGTCATGTGTTCCTTGAATTACAATATTTCCAATCCCTGTCTTATTTTCTTGACAGAATATGAAACTTCACATTGCACATCACGTGAATGGCTTTCTGCTAAAGGATGATTAGCAAAGGTCGAATATTTCTTCGTTAATCGTCAGCTTCTCTCGTGTTAAAAAAGAGAAATACTGTGAAAGCGAAACAATAACCGCATTAAAGGCAGTCTTTTGAAAGTGCACATCTTTGCAAATCTGTGAAATCAAAATCTGCTGGTGCTGCTGCTGGTGCTGCTGCAACCAGATAGGGTTGATAGAAGAGATAGAGAAGATCCAACGGAGAGCAGCGCGCTTCGTTACAGGATAATTTAGTAATCGCGAAAGCGTTACGGAGATGATAGATAAACTCCAGGAAGACTCTGTAGGAGAGACGCTCAGTAGCTCGGTAGGGGCTTTTTTTGAAGTTTGGAGAACATACCTTCACCGAGGAGTCAAGCAGTATATTGCTTCCTCCTACGTACAGGGCTATTACAAATGATTGAAGCGATTTCATAAATTCACTGTAGCTCCATTCATTGAAATATGGTCACGACACACTACAGATACGTAGAAAAACTCATAAAGTTTTGTTCGGCTGAAGCCGCACTTCAGGTTTCTGCCCTTAGAGCGCTCGAGAGCGCAGTGAGACAAAATGGCGACAGGAGCCGAGAAAGCGTATGTCGTGCTTGAAATGCACTCACATCAGTCAGTCATAACAGTGCAACGACACTTCAGGACGAAGTTCAACAAAGATCCACTAACTGCTAACTCCATTCGACGATGGTATGCGCAGTTTAAAGCTCCTGGATGCCTCTGTAAGGGGAAATCAACGGGTCGGCCTGCAGTGAGCGAAGAAACGGTTGAACGCGTGCGGGCAAGTTTCACGCGTAGCCCGCGGAAAATTGGCTCATGCCAGAAGTGGAGACCGACAGCACCGACTTCATCTTTCAACTGGATGGTGCTCCACCGCACTTCCATCATGATGTTCGGTATTTCTTAAACAGGAAATTGGAAAACCGATGGATCGGTCGTGGTGGAGATCATGATCGTACAGTACGTAAAGGGAGACGAAAATCTAATAGTTATCGGAGACTAGAATGCAGTCGTAGAAGAAGGAGTAAAAGGAAAGATTAGTTGAGAATATGGGCTTGGGACAAGGAAAGAGAGAGGAGAAAGACTAATTGTGTTCTGTAATAAATTTCAATTAGTAATAGCGAAGATTGTGTTCAATAATCACAAGACGAGGAGAAACACTTGAAAAAGGCCGGGTGATACGGGAAGATTTAAGTTAGATTACGTCATAATCAGGCAGAGATTCCAAAATCAGATACTGAATTCTAAGGCATATCCAGGAGTAGATACAGACTCAGATCACAATGTAGCAGTGATGAAGAGTAGGCTGAAGCTTAAGAGATTAGTAGGAAGAATCAATACGCAAAGAAGTGGGATGCGGAAGTGCTAAAGAATGACGAAACACGCTTGAAGTTCTCCATGGCTGTAGATGGACCAGTAAGGAATAGCTCAGTAGACAGTACAGTTGAAGAGGAGTCGAGATCTCTAAAAAGGGGAATTACAGAGGTTGGAAGGAAAAACATAGCTGCGAAGAAATCATGGGTAACATAAATACTTCATTTGGTCGATGAATGCCAGCCGGAGTGGCCGTGCGGTTCTAGGCGCTGTAGTCTGGAGCCGCGAGACCGTTACGGTCGCAGGTTCGAATCCTGGATGTGTGTGATGTCCTTAGGTTAGTTAGGTTTAAGTAGTTCTAAGTTCTAGGGGACTGATGGCCTCAGTAGCTAAGTCCCGTAGTGCTCAGAGCCGTTTGAACCATTTATTTTGATCGATGAAAGAAGAAAGTACAAAATTGTCCACGGAAATTCAGGAACCCAGCAATACAAGTCGCTGAGTAATAAAATGAATAGGAAGTGAAGGGAAGCTAAGATGAAAAGGCTGCATGAAAAATGTAAAGAAATCGAAAAAGAAATGATTATCGGTAGGAATGACTCAGGATGGAGGAAAGTCAAAACAACATTTGGTTAAATTAAAATCAAGGGTAGTAACATTAAGAATTCAACGAGAAAAGCACTGTTAATTAGTGAGGAGTGAGCGGATAGATGGAAAGAGTACATTAAAAGCCTCTGTGGGGCGGAAGATTTGTCTGATGTGACATAAGAAGAGACAGGAGTCGATTTTGAAGAGATAGAGGATCCAGTTCTAGAAATAGAATTTAAGAGAGCTTTGGAGGTCTTATGATCAAATAAGGCAGAAGAGATTTATAACATTCCATCAGAACTCCTAAAATCATTGCGGGAAGTGATAACAAAACGACTATTCACTTTGGTGTGTATACAGTGAGAGTCTGGCGACATAACATCTGACTTTCGAAAAAATATCATTCACACAATTCAGAAGACTGCTAGAGCTGACAAGTGCGAGAATTATCGCACAATCAGCTTAACAGCTCATGCAACCAAGTTGCTCACAAGAATAATATACAGAAAAAAACTGAGGATTGTTGGATGACGATCAGTTTCGTTTTAGGAATGGTAAAGGCACGACAGAGGCAATTATGACTTTGGGGTTGATAATGGAAGCAAGACTAAAGAAAAATCATGACACGTTGATAGGATCTGTCGACGTGGATAAAGTGTTCGATAACGTAAAATGGAGCAAGGTGTTCGGAATTCTGATGAAAATAGGGTTAAGCTATAGGGAGAGACGCGTAATATACAATATTTAAGAGTCAGGAGTAAATAATAAGAGTGGACGACCAAGAACGAAGTGCGCGGATCAAAATGGTGTAAGACAGGGAAGCAGTCTTTCGTCCCTGGTATTTAATATGTACGTTGAAGAATCTCATGGCTTTTGTCCCCTCAGTGTATAACACCATAGCTCTAATGCTGTACTGATTTATTTTGCTTTTGTTTCATTTAATGTTACATTGCTGTGCTTCTGTAAATGTGTTTGTTTGAATAGATAACACAAAACTGTATACTCCTTTCTTTGTAAAAACTTTGAATCATGGTCTGATTCTATGCTGTGTAGCATATCTTTCATTTAAACTCTTTGTCCCATTTGGAGGGAACAAAACTTACTGTATATAATTGTAATTTTGTGTGAATAATTTTTTTGTAGAGATGTCAATATGTGTAAATGTTTTGTTTTATTTAATGTATTTGGTTGCTGTTATGTAAACTGCTGACCTTCACTTAGGGTTCTTAGTTAATTTGTATGTAAAAGGTGTAGTGGTTCCCCTCGGGAACGGAACTGTGTAGCGCGCGCAAATTGTGGTTGGCCCAGGTAGGAAAGGTGGAACTGATAGTCAGTCGGGGACGAGCTACGAGTCGGGGACGAGCTACGAGTCCGTGCACTGCCATGTAACAGATGCATATTGTGATGGTTCCGAGAGAGGCTTTTCCTGCCGCTTTCCAATGCCTCGGAAGAATGGATAAATAGCTGGAAATATTCTGGGATTGGCATCAATCATCGCCACCAAGAAATGACAAGAGTCCAGCAATTCTACCTGCAATTCCACCTAACAATCATTACATCGGAATACTACAATGATGTACAGTGAAGGATCAGCTTAATGGATGTGTTAGTGTGCTCAAATATAAGGTAATTTATATCTGAATTTATGTACCTACCCTGATTTTTCTCCTCATCATAACACCTCTCAGGTTCCTCTCCGTTTGAGCTAAAGTGATATCCGAGTGTCCTTACTAAAAGGACATTAAAGCCCAATATTTTGCTCATTAATGCCTCTTCAACATAGTAAAAAGAAAGTTAAAGTTAAGATGGCAAGAGAGTGAGTTAAATTAATGTTGTTTGCTGAAAATATTCCTATTAAAACTGCTTATTAAAGTGCTGTTGCTAACTTCAAAATTAAAAGTTCTTAAGACGCTTATAAAGTAAATGAACACATTGTTGTCTGTAGTAAATTCTAAAAGGTGAGTCAGTTTCTTGCAATTTTGTCAACATTGTGTTTCGCTGTAGTAAAAGTGAGACAGCTGCAGTTGTGAAACGTTATATACTCATGTTTGCTAAGTGTTTGTCTCTCTTATGTATTAGAAGTGCATATTAATAGTAATGTTATAAAGACTGTTCACTTTGTGTAAGCCCTGAAAGTAATAGTGTGTTTCGGTATCTGTTATAATTTTGCAAATTGTTTCCGCTGCTCTGTTAGTTTCAATCTTACCGTAAAGATAAGTATGTGTCAGAGTTCACTGCACTCGCGTGTGACAAAGTATAGGTTGTGTTGATCCGTTATAGTTACTTATACCTACTTTCTTAAACGAGAACGTTAATCTTTCTCTTGCCTAATTAGGCTGGCGACTGTTTTCCTTATTCTATAAACAGTATATCTAGGCAAAATTTTGTTTGTTACTGTTCAAATATTTACGTAATTCTGACTTTCACTTCTGATAAGCCACCTCCGTTAGGTACAACACGGTCAAAATAACAAAATTCCTCTCAGAGGGTAACACTGATCTGTTGCTTTATACCATTATTACTCTAACAAAATAATTCTGTTTTGCAAATTGCCTTCAGTTTCGAGGTTATGGTATAGCAGTAGCAGACGGAAGTGTTATAAGTGCACTTAACTCCTTCTGTTCGATTTACAGTGGTTTTTCTCACTGAATAACATCCTTGGTTCTGAGTAGTAGCTTCTAGCAACTGACGATTGTGACACAGATCTCGATGGCAGGCTTCCAAGCTTCGTCGTTTCTTCTCCGTGTCTTCTGCGGCATCTCTGCGTGTGCCGACTTATAAAGAGGCTCGGGAGGACGCAATTTGTTCCGACGTGGGCGTGGCCATTTTCGACGACCATTGTCTTTGGATGTAGTGCCTCCCGTCGGTCTTGCAGCGAATGAGGGACCCGTTCGTGATACGCAAAAGTGACGTCAAAATGGTATGTTCCGTAAGCCGAGCGTCCGTTCGAGAACTACGGAGATGCCGTACTGATTTCATCGTATTTTGTTGTTTTTGTATTATAACTTGCGTGATACGGTGGTATGCAGTTTTATGTGTACAGAGCATCGAAGATCAATAACAAACACGTCACGTTCGGCACGACTGCTTATAATTTAGTGTCAGTTAATAACTCATTGACGATAAAAGCCTCCTGAAGATCTGGAGACATAAAAAAATTCGTCTCCTCATTTAAATCCTCTGAATATAGAGCCATTAACTAATCCAAGACGATGTTTATTTAATCTGATATTAATTAATCAAATAATAAAATAAAAACTATTTGGAAGTTGGTCAATAAAATTATTGAGATATCTTAGCACGCTTTTTTTAAATTTCAAAATGGTACTTACTTTAAAAAAAACCACGCCTCGTATGTACTCAAATTTTGCGCCAGTCGCATAAGAGTGGCGCTATCGCCTTGGGCCGTACATTGTTTCTAATTTTCTTTCCTTTTTTTTTCTTCACAGTCCAGTACACCTTCTTCCTGTTTTCATGCTAGAAATGTATTCAGTTTTTGACGGGCTGTCCATTAGGTCCTTTTTCTTTGGGGATGCATTAAAGGCGTTGTCTATCACGATATCCCAACAACTCCAGAGCACATTCAGGAACCTATCGTCCTTGCTTGTAATTATCTTTTGCAGCCAACACTGGAAGCAGTAAATAATTCTTTCAATCAACGAGTGCACCAGTGCATCGGTGTCCAGAGTCACCGCTTTGAGCACCTTGGAATGTTATCTTCCTGGGCAATCGTACAGGAGAGTCAGAGTCAGTTTTGCATTTCGTTGGTTTTCATTTGTTTTCTGACAACTCCAGCAAGTGGACGAGTTTGTGATCCCGGGCCCAAAGTCAGTGTTGCGTTACGTAATTAATAACGGTGTGTTTCAGTGAATGGTGCACTGTGATACATTTTTGAATAGGTCTGTAGGAGAGGAAATTAATTACCAAATGAAAAATACAGGGTGCCATTTAAAAAAGTCATACCGCTTTTCATATCTTTGTGAAAAACAAAGCTACAACGAAGGCAATCATGCTGATTGATGTCCCTTTGCCAGCTAAAGAACATTTGCTTGAAACATTTTGTAATTTGCATCTGGAAAAACAGTTATTTATGGTGGTCAAGACGCCCTGTATAAGATTCCGGAATCAGAATGACATTCGTACTTCTACTTCTCACAGATACGTGGTCGTTTTCCCCGAATACATTGTAAGCTAACCTGTTTCTACGGGTTATTACGTTAAGAGTGGGAATGTAAATGCTTATTGATCGTGAAATTAACGTGAGAAGATTAGGGTCACCACCGACTCTAACCATACAACTAATCAAGGGTTTGCCGGCCGCGATGGCCGTGCGGTACTGGCGCTGCAGTCCAGAACCGCGGGACTGCTACGGTCGCAGGTTCGAATCCTGCCTCGGGCATGGGTGTGTGTGATGTCCTTAGGTTAGTTAGGTTTAAGTAGTTCTAATTCTAGGGGACTTATGACCTAAGATGTTGAGTCCCATAGTGCTCAGAGCCATTTGAACCATTTAATCAAAGGTTTGGCCGAGTCGGAAAATAAATTAATTTGATGACAGACCAAAAACTTATTAAAATACGTACGTCGTGATATCGCTCATAGGGGATGCAATGTAATTAATAATATTTCCCGTGCACTGTCCACGAGAATCAACCATTTAAAATAAAATAGTACATGTACGAACACTGTGCAGAAGATCAGCTCCCAGCAACACACCTGAAAATAAGACTTAATCTAAAGCATTTATTTTAAAATAAGAGGGGAAACTAATCACTGGACCTGTGCGTTGGATGTGCTAACAGGAAAGCTACGAGGTGAGTGGCTTAGGTGCAAAAACGTAACCTCGGAATGCAAGAGAAAATTGTGTATAAAATCATTTATTCCTAAGATATGGATGTGAGGCATGTACATAATTCCTGATAACATTAATTCCTAAAACATTGAAGAAAAGCATCGATGCATACACCGTTATAATCTACACCTAAAATCACTGGTGTGAATCATTCATGCAACTGCTGTTGCCTGATAACTGATCGCAATAACTCGTGAAACGGTACACGTTTAGCAGTACACCCGCGTGCCCACGTGGTGTGTGGAGACGCAATTTCTAGGTATCGTGCCCAAGTTGCAACAATATCACATCACCCAATCATGAACAGTTAACATTCTTTAAAGCAAACATGAGATCGGACAGTTAGTGATGACGGTAGCCCAACAACTCTAATGTTCAACCACGTGGTCGGCTCCCCACAGACGAAAGATACATAAAGCAAGGAAAATTTACGAGAAGGCAAAGCTATACATATTTAGAAAGATGAAAGCCTATACAGGCACAGCTGAAGGCAAACAGACATTCATACAGAAGCGAGTGCTCACTTCTTATCGACGAATGGTTCAAATGGCTCTGAGCACTATGGGACTTATCTTCTGAGGTCATCAGTCCCCTAGAACTTAGAACTACTTAAACCTAACTAACCTAAGGACATCACGCACATCCATGCCCGATGCAGGATTCCAACCTGCGACCGTAGCGGTCGCGCGGTTCCAGACTGTAGCGCCTAGAACCGCTCGGCCACCCTGGCCGGCTCTTATCGACACCTTTGTGTGGCGCTCTTCCGTCGGATCCAAGTCTGCTACAGAAATTTAGTAACAGAAAAATCTGCCAAAGTTTTGCACTCTTTGCTGCGACAAGCAAAGCAATCCTTCAGAGTTGAAAAGCGAGACCAAAAGCCAATAGCTCTCCTCTCGCCAAGTAACAACGCGCCACGCGGTCAGTCTAACTCACCCTTCTTCGACTGGAGCACAGCTGTGGACGCTTCCCGTACCGGCGGCAGACTGCCTCCCTTTTCCATCTCCAGCCTCCCCCACTCTCCGCGTGGCCCGGAAAACCCAGAGATGCCATTTCCGCCACCAACCTGACGCAGGCGGATTTCTCACCAGTAGCGCAAACCTCTTTGCCTACTTGCCCACTACGAAAGTTGGCTATTCTGTACAACTGCTGCTGGATCTGTACGACTATCGCAGACTTTCTGCAGCAGACTACGCCACCGTCTAGCAACGTGACACACAACCACATTCATTCAATCACACCACTATGAGAGTTATGAGAAAAGATAAACAAGGAAAAGAAAGGGAAATTCTAGTGAAAATGGGCTACCGGACTAATGAAAGGTGGCTACAGGACCCTTTCAACGTCTCAGTTTCCGGGAGTGTGGTTAGTCAGGAAATTAAAAGGACAGCTCACGTTGCTATCGCTCTCAGTGAAACGAGCAGCAATAACACACGTATTCTCCGGAATATGTTGCGATTTGCGAAGCTCTAGTCACAGAAGGGAGAAGCTGCTTCCAGTGTCATGCTCGGCTTGCTCGAAACGTGCTGCTGGACACGTGTACGTCGTTCTGACGTAACTTCCGAGTGAGCCGTGCGTGACACGGACGAGTGCTTGGAACAGCCGTGGAACCTGGAGCGAGTGCCGCAGCCTCTGCCTGCAGTTTACATAAGCGGCTGCCTTTGGAGCGCCGTGTGGGGTCGCCACGTACTCCCCCTTACAATAGGACCGACTGCCTGAGACACGTGTTAGTACCTGGCCGCCCCTATCCTCTTCTACACCGATCATCAGGCGTCAGACAGATCTTCCACTCGTCGGTAAAGAGAACCTGGCGCCACTGATCCAGATTCCACTAGAGATGGGGGATCCGCTCTTGAACTGATTCATAGAGTTGAATCTTTCAAAGGAGTGAACAATCAGTGATTTAGAAAAAAAGAACGGTAGCTCCAAACGTTTCCCACAGCAGGGAGAGAGAGAGAGAGGGAGAGAGAGAGAGAGAGGGAGAGAGAGAGAGAGGAGAGAGACGGAGCATATCAGCAGCGCCTCTGCTGGCCAGAGCACAGTGCACGCCACACAACACAGCCAGAGCCGGCCTCTGCCCTGCTTCTACCTTGGCTGCCTGCATTGTGCAGTGCCCCATTGGATTTTGTGTTTCACATATGCCGTGCCGTCTCTGTGCGTCGTCTGACGCGTGCAGTGTCTGTCGCAGCTTAAATTCGCATCGCACTCTGTCGGCGATCATTTCAGTCGCACGTCCTGCCCTCTGGGCAGCTGATGCGAGCAACAGGACAGAGAGCCACCTAGCGGATAACATAGGAACTACTTGCAACAACCTGCTCGCAAGGGAACGGACGATTTGTCTCAGAGCGGGTGAGTTCACCGCTCCCCCCACCCTCGGAACTCGCCCGCTCAACGCTCACCCCACCGTTCTCGACTCTAGCCAGAGCGTTGAGCAAAGCAACTCAGGTGTCACTCTGGTCTCTGTGGTCTTAGCTCACGCAGTAATACAGCTCGCGGCTCGACCTGCTCGACTCAGTGCTTCTGCATCGGAGTTCGTCTCTACTGGATATTGTTCTTCGTAGTAATACCGCTATGTATATTACATTATTATGTTATGTATACATCATTTGTTTTTATTTTATTTTTATTTGTTTAAACTGATCAGATTAGGTTCCTGACAACTCCTCTTACTATAGGATTTTTATTATGGACAATCGAATTTACGCTTTAATTACGAGCGAACCGATAAACGTATTACAAAATGTGATACACCAATATTTTCCTTGTTTTATTCTGCATAAGGCTATATGCAGCACTTTCATTTTACAGTCAAATTTATATTTTTTTCTTATTCTGGTACGGATTTTGCGATTTTAGGCGTCTTCGGAAGGAAACGTTCACTTTAAAAATATATGGCTTGCGATGTGTTTGTATGAGGTTAATGAAATTTTAATACATTATAGCCAAATATATTGTTAATGTAAATCTCAAGTTACAACATTCTCCGATCACCCAAAAAAACCACGATAGTGCAAAATAAATCAATAATCAAAAACTTTGTCATATCATGGAAATTTCAATAAACAATACAAAATTCTTACTCATTATCTGTGTTACTTCAAAATAGGATCAAATAAGATCAAAATACAGGTATAGTACTGGAATGAACCAAGTTTTAAGGGCAATGTGCCTTCCATTTATTTTCTATTGTAAATGAGTTGTGAGTCATGAAAAAGAGCTAATTCATTTCAGGGAGTGAACAGTTCTGATCTGATCTCTGAAAAGAACATTTTTGCCCATCTCTAGAGTCCACCCCAGTCGTTGCCTTGCCCACCAACTCTGCGCACCAAGTAGTTGAGTGGTTTCCAAGGGACAAAATGATAACGGTAACGCAATTACCTGTAGCTTCCTGAGCATAGATGTAAGCTTACAAGGGACCTTTTGATCCCCACTCCCTGTAACGTCTGCCCAGCACCCCCAGCCCCTTCCCCTTCTTATAGGCCCTCGTCCTCCAGCAGCCCCTTCCCCCCCCCTTTCGTTTCTCCTCTCCTTCCCCCCTTTTTATTTCCCATCATCTGTCCAGGTTCCCCCCCCCCCCCCCACCACCTGCCCACGGCTGTGGTATGTCGTATTTGCCAACTTTTTAGTGCATTGTTCAATCGAGTGTTCAGTGTTGTTCGTCTTTCCAAAGTGTTTCGAACCGAAACCATGCTGTCGCTGGGTGTGAATTTTATGTCTGTTGGGAACAGAAACCAGGCTTTCGCAGTGTTTTTTAATTGCCCGTCTATTATTTTACCTGTCTGTTTCATATGTATTTTATTAGCATCATCATCTCTTTGTTCTATGTTTTAAGTTCCACGATTTTCCCGCCGTGTTACCATTTAAGTCTCCGATTTTATCGCCTGTTTTTATTATTTATTATCTTCATCTTTTTAAAACAAATTCTGTAGGCTGAAGAGCGGCATACTAAGCTGCTGCCAGCCCGGGATGAGGGGGAAATGGAAACTCAATAAACAAAAAAAAAAAAAAAAGAAAAAGGACCCTTTGACAGTGCGGTCTCAAGTTCATTCTTTAGTACGGATAATTTGAAACTATTGTATTAACAATTACGTAAGAAAAATGATATTATCTGCTAATGGCTCTCCACGTGCATTAGGAGGGTGACAGAAAAGGAGTGCCCGCTAGACACAGAGATCAACCTTCTATGGGATGGATGTAATACACTTCCAAAAACTGATATCGTCGCCATTCAAGAAATGTTCAAAACAAACCATTAACTTGCGCCATGAACACCGAATGGAAACTGGCGCATCACAGTGTCCACAATGGTTAGTACCGTCGAGATCGAAGGCGAACTCACTGGGAGCTACAAACTGTGCAGCAGATTCATGTACGTATCCATTCTTAAGGAATGTCCATACAATCATATTGGTGTAACAGGGCGCTGAGATCTAATGCAGTGTGACGGCATGCAGCCGAATGCGAAACAGTCTGTCGTGGAGCTTATCGTTAAACTGGTTATCCTTTAAGGCGTAGCTGCAGATAGTGCGATAATGTGTTTTATAGGCACGGAGAAAAGAAACATTCTGAGGGTGAATTTGTCCAGTGGTTTCAGGTGGTATGAATCGCAATGTCACACGCTTTTCAGGATGGGTAGTTTGCTCTAAAGGAGTATGATTTTTACCAGGAATCAAGCAGGAACTAGTTAGACAACTTATCTTGGCCAGCTATTGGCTAAAAGCAGTGCTTATACCATAGTTGTAGTTCTCTTACGCCCATTTTCCCTCTCTTGACTGCAGTGACGTAAATATTCCCTACTGTTCTTGAAAGAACTTGCACTCGAGAAAGAATCTAGGGGACAAAGCATCTCCTCCAACTTCTCGCAGCACAATAAATATCTTCACAGCCAATTTACCACCCACACTAACAGCCAGTATAATTTGTATGCAAATGCGTTAAGGCGCTGATGTTAGTTGATCGTGATACAACTCTCTTGTTAGCTCTAATTTTCAGGGTTCCTTTCATATGCATTTCCTCCTCAAATCCCGACCTGTCAGAGTTGAATATTCCTTACTGTATGGCAGGATAAATTTATCTACAAATTTTATGACCTATTTCGAGGTTTGCTGTGCATCGTCAAGTTGACGCTCTGTTTGAGACTTCTTTGTCTTACGTCTTCCAATACTGAAACACTCTTTGAAGTTTTGAAACCACCAACTGCTTGCCTTGAAATCACTCTAGTCTATGTCACCCGTAAGTTGATATGTATAACGTTGTAGGTCACCTGTAAATTTTATCGAGCATCTTTGAAACGTGCAAACACCAGTTTTTGCAACAAGGGCGCCTTGTCCCCCCTTGAATATCCGTAGTTTTTCTTATGCACTTCACGGCCATTTTGCTGCGGACTTATTCGAAATCTGTTCATAATATATTTTTTACTTTTTATTTTTTACTATGCTGCGGGTGATCTTCCACGTACGTAATTATGTTTAGTACCCACACCTTACCATACTTTAGACAAGAAGAGAATAGAAGCTTTCGAAATGCTGAAGATTAGATGGGTAGATCACATAACTAATGAGGAGGTATTGAACAGAATTGGGGAGAAGAGGAGCTTGAGGCACAACTTGACTAGAAGAAGGGATCGGTTGGTAGGACATGTTCTGAGGCATCAAGGGATCACCAATTTAGTATTGGAGGGCAGCGTAGAGGGTAAAAATCGAATAGGGAGACCAAGAGATGAATACACTAAGCAGATTCAGAAGGATGTAGGTTGCAGTAGGTACTGGGAGATGAAGAAGCTTGCACAGAATAGAGTAGCATGGAGAGTTGCATCAAACCAGTCTGAGGATTGAAGACCACAACAACATCAACCCACACCTTGGACAATGACTGTCCTTTAATAAGTGTCACTGTAGACGGGATTTGTGCTCCATGTCGGACAAGGATGATGAGCTACATATCTGTTTCAGTATCGCTTTAACTTGTAAAGTGTTGTGACTTGGCAAGACAGCCAAGCCACTATGATTGGTAGCCGAAAGGCACGCGTTAAGCTCACGCAGGCTGGCATGAGGTCTGGAACAGGACAATGTAATTAATATAGCCAATAAGGTACGTTGCTGCTGGAATACTTAACTTTAATCCATAATTGGTGTACATCGGTCTGACGGTACAGGCATCACAAGGTAAATAGCAATTGATAATGGCGCCTTGCTAGGTCGTAGCAAATGACGTAGCTGAAGGCTATGCTAACTATCGTCTCGGCAAATGAGAGCGTAATTTTTCAGTGAACCATCTCTAGCAAAGTCGGCTGTACAACTGGGCGAGTGCTAGGAAGTCTCTCTAGACCTGCCGTGTGGCGGCGCTCGGTCTGCAATCACTGATAGTGGCGACACGCGGGTCCGACGTATACTAGCGGACCGCGGCCGATTTAAAGGTTACCACCTAGCAAGTGTGGTGTCTGGCGGTGACACCACATAAAGCACGTATCGTCATCATTGTACTCCTCGTATACATTCTCCGCACAGTCAAGCGTATATGACACAACACGTTCCATTGACTCATCTTGTAGGAAAGCCAGTATTTCATCTGCCACTTCTTTCTCACTCTGAGAAATTGCTTGGGTTCCCTTCTGACGAAAAGTCAATTCCAGTCACTGTTGTTGCAGATATAATGCAATGTTTATCGTTGCCATTGCTCTGCTTTGTACCAACATCATTAGCACTGTGGCACCGTTGTGAGTTACTCGTCGCTTAAGCAGTTCAGCCAGGCTCCGTAGCCTCTTGCTGTGCTCGCAATTGGATACCTCCAGTTGCCATTAGCAGCCAGTATTGTGGTTACGTGGTAGACAATACGCGGGGCGTCGCATGCCGTAAACATATTAGCCTTTTGCGATCTCAAACTGCAGGGGTTCCTTGTTAGAGACATTCGACCTCATATGCAGTCATACCGGCAGTCGTTCTCACGCACCTTTCGCCCAAGAGCAGAGAGGGGAACAGCAAGGAGGTAACCTCCTCCGCACAGCGTAACGTGGCCCGTGGAATGTAGATGTAGATGTTGAGGCGTGGGTCACGTGAAGGTTCAGTCCAGCAGACTGCCAGTGAAAGCAGCAGAGGGGCAGCGCCGTTACGCCAGCGACTGCGCCAATTACACAGCTGTCAGTTCACCTGCTGGCAGTGACGTCACGGGCGTGGCTGCTGTACCCCGTGGGCCACCCACGTGGCCAGTCCCTCACATCGAACCACTCTCTGCAGCCACCACACCCTGGCGCGCAGTGCACGACCGACAATTACTGCACGCGTTACTCGCTTTTCGCCAGAGTTCGCCTGTACAGTTCACTTTTTGTTCCTCTTAAGTGTGGAGGCATGCCCTATCTGAGAATATCTTTAAAAAATTGTGCTCACGGAAGCGTACCCAGGGTCTCCCGTGGGTGGGCGAGATCGGGACAGCCCGTTTCGCTGAAGCGGTGGAGGAACCAAATGTCAATTTTTTTTATTATTTAATCAATAACAAAATGTATGTATGTTAGGGTTACGCAAGATGCCGACTTGGCGTCCAGTTAAATAACTAGCACCAGGCCCTTGAGCTAAGATTAGATTAGATTAGATTAATACTAGTTCCATGGATCATGAATACGATATTTCGTAATGATGTGGAACGAGTCAAATTTTCCAATACATGACATAATTAAGTTAATTTAACAACATACTTAAGTTAATATAACAACTCTTTCATTTTTTTGTGTTTTTTATTTTTATTTTTTTAATATTTTTTTTTATTACACTATCAAATTTCTTTGTCAAAGATTTGATCAAAGATGTGATCAAATATTCCGTCAAATATATTTGACAAATATCTTTGACGTAGCGCTAGAAGGGGTATTACACTGTCATTATATTTTTCGTCGAAGTTCAAGATGGCTGACAACAACAACTTGTTATTAACCGCAGCAGTTGCATGTACCACAATTGCACTGTGAGCACATGCGGAAGAGAAGTGCGGGGAAAAAAGGAAACATACCTGGGTGAAGCCGTGGGGTTTACGACGACACGATAAAAGCATTCAACAAAACTTGTTACGTGAGCTTATAGTGGAGGACGTCAAGTCGTACATCAATTACTTCAGAATGGATGAGCATACATTTCTGTATGTGCTCAACGAAGTGTATTCTCATATCAAAAAGCACAGTATTCACTTAAGAACCGCTATATATGCAGAAGACAGGCTCACTGTGACACTCCGATTCCTTGCTGCAAGAGACGGTTAGGTTACGTTAGGTTAGGTTAGGTCAGGTCAGCTCAGGTCTCTAATCTTCTTAATCTATTTTTGTATTCAGGGTGCCTCACGTTATAAAGCACCTCATCAGCTCCATACACCCCTATTAATTTTGTAGTTGTCGGCATACACCAATCATATTTACCGGCAATGTTTATAAAAACACTACAGACGACAGAACGCTGCAGCGCTCCATGTGGTAACATGTCACGTTGCAGTGAACAGAAGACAAGCGACTTCTTTGATCAAATCTACAACGAGGCCCTACATTTGATCAAATATTGGACGACATTTGACAAAGTTCCCTATTACACCATCAAATGTCTTTGACAAAGATGTTTGGCAAAGATATTTGACAAAGATATTAGATAGTGTAATACCGGCCTAAACGAAATTATTGTACACAGTGCACGCAAGCCGTGTAAAGGTTGGAGCAATGGGCCCCATAGCTAACAAGAATCACTTCCTGACGACTCTCACCTGTTTAGAATGTTACTGCAAAATATGCTCTTGCAATGGTGCAAATAATTTGATGTACGTCATTTCAAAATTGTCCTGCTGTTTTACTGTATATTTAGGAAAAAAAATATTTATGTTCAAATATTGCTATGTACGTAGTTCCAAATATTATCGTTTCGAATATTTATCAAGAGGGCATTGTTTCAGAAATCGAACGCACTGCTAGGTTCGTAGTGGGTTGTAAGCCCACACGGAAGTGTAACGGAGGCACTCGAGGGCCGCAAATGATAATCTTTGGAGTAAAGATATTGTTGGTCTCGAAAAAGCTTGTCAGATAAATTTAAGGGACCAGCGTTTGACGCAGAGGTGCGAATGTCCTGCTGTCACAACACTGTATGTCTTGTAGGAACCTAAGACAAGAGATGTTAAGGTGCATACGGTGGCATGCAGACAGCATAAGCAAATTACAAGGAGACAGGTGAAAACTACAGTATGAGCGCTAGCACCAAAGGACATGAGATAATGGATGCATGAGAGAGAGATGGTATAACAATTAATGGAGCAGGATAAAGATAAAGACGTGAGAAAGAAGTCTAACTGGGAGAAGATGAGAGCGTTTATTTTAGGGTTTGACAGGGGAACAACTGGCCATGTACGAGGCGGTGCTGGTAAGTCTTTGGTTTTGTAAAGAAAAAATACTGCTATGTCTGCGAAAAATTCATTTCCTCAAAATGTTCCCTCTGAGCTCAATACATTTATGACACCTCTGTTCGAACTTCCTTAATAAAAAACATATCGTCAGCATTAGTGGCTTCCTCGGTGTACAGAAATCGTCTTTCCTTGAGATTTTTCTTGAGGCTTGAGAACAAATAGTAGTCTATAGAGGCAAAGTCGGTTGAAAAGAGACGATGTTTGAAGAGTTCAAAATGAAATCCATTTTTTTCTGCGTGATGGTGTGACGGGGCGGGGTTGGCGGACCTCGTTTTGCAATTTAATTAATGTCCACCTACCTCAGTATAGTGTCCGTTCACCAGCCGATGCTCTGCATCAATGGGTACTATGTAGACGATGAGAAAACAGCGCTGAAGAAAACCGCCGTCCATACTTACGATTACAAAGTCCGCGTAACTCCAGTAACAAGATAAACCTGTAAATCTCTGTTAATAACGGGCAAAGTGGGTGCTTCCTCGCTTCATTGAAAATGTTTGTTTGTAGATACTGATATTTTATTAAGGTTCTTTTCATTCATGGTGTCACCAAGCCCACATTTACTTTGGTAGCACATCTACTACTAGTTCATGCACCTTATATCACACGTAAGACAGCCCGATATGTGCTAAGTCCAACCCGAAATATTACGAGATTCACCCAGGAAATACACTGTTACAAAACGAGGTCACATTCGGTCCTTTTCAGTGGATTCTTCGGAACAAGATGCTCGCCAAAATGTTCTGTACATGCGTACGGAACACGTCACGCAGAATATTCACAAAGGCCGATAGTTTCACACGCGGTTTATTTTGGAACCAACATTCCAAAAACTCTCAAAACTTCACCGAAATGTCCGCAATTGTATCTGCTAGCGCGGCGATATAAACCGAGCGCGATTTAACCGTCATTTCTTCATCTTACAGATAATTTTTTCGGACACATTCAACATGACCTTCCGTCCCACGAGTCCACGACTGACTGAACGCCGTCGCTCACAGGGCAAATAACTCATTCAATTACGCGGGAAAGACTTCTCTCTCACTGGTTGATCAAAACGATCATCCAATCAGATTAATCTTTCAAGATCAATTTCGCGGGCAAACCGCTTTACTCCAATCAGCATTCGCAGAAGCATCTAAGTCATTTCATATTGCAAAAATTCACAAAATGTTCCACAAAACCGAACTAAACGAAAATTAAAAGAAAACTATGGTTGAAATATACTTTAGAACTAAGTCTCCTCTTACTATCTTTCTGGCTGCCTTATTACAAAAGCAAACGCTCCTAGACATACGTCATCCACCTGTTACGGGGATTCGCCGCTTGCAGGACATACTGGTTACGTAACACTTGCTAGTTACGGATGGTGTAATGCATTATAAAATTGAAATTTGACGTATGTCCCCACATACACACTCACATTCACTCTCATTTACTCTCACCATAACACAAAATATAAATATCAAATTTGAAACTACTACTTTCATTACGAAAGCAAAATTATTACAAGTTTAGAATCAAAATTCCTTAAAAATAACTTTTGCGCACTGAGAGTGCTGTTAGTACACTCCTGGAAATGGAAAAAAGAACACATTGACACCGGTGTGTCAGACCCACCATACTTGCTCCGGACACTGCGAGAGGGCTGTACAAGCAATGATCACACGCACGGCACAGCGGACACACCAGGAACCGCGGTGTTGGCCGTCGAATGGCGCTAGCTGCGCAGCATTTGTGCACCGCCGCCGTCAGTGTCAGCCAGTTTGCCGTGGCATACGGAGCTCCATCGCAGTCTTTAACACTGGTAGCATGCCGCGACAGCGTGGACGTGAACCGTATGTGCAGTTGACGGACTTTGAGCGAGGGCGTATAGTGGGCATGCGGGAGGCCGGGTGGACGTACCGCCGAATTGCTCAACACGTGGGGTGTGAGGTCTCCACAGTACATCGATGTTGTCGCCAGTGGTCGGCGGAAGGTGCACGTGCCCGTCGACCTGGGACCGGACCGCAGCGACGCACGGATGCACGCCAAGACCGTAGGATCCTACGCAGTGCCGTAGGGGACCGCACCGCCACTTCCCAGCAAATTAGGGACACTGTTGCTCCTGGGGTATCGGCGAGGACCATTCGCAACCGTCTCCATGAAGCTGGGCTACGGTCCCGCACACCGTTAGGCCGTCTTCCGCTCACGCCCCAACATCGGGCAGCCCGCCTCCAGTGGTGTCGCGACAGGCGTGAATGGACGGACGAATGGAGACGTGTCGTCTTCAGCGATGAGAGTCGCTTCTGCCTTGGTGCCAATGATGGTCGTATGCGTGTTTGGCGCCGTGCAGGTGAGCGCCACAATCAGGACTGCATACGACCGAGGCACACAGGGCCAACACCCGGCATCATGGTGTGGGGAGCGATCTCCTACACTGGCCGTACACCACTGGTGATCGTCGAGGGGACACTGAATAGTGCACGGTACATCCAAACCGTCATCGAACCCATCGTTCTACCATTCCTAGACCGGCAAGGGAACTTGCTGTTCCAACAGGACAATGCACGTCCGCATGTATCCCGTGCCACCCAACGTGCTCTAGAAGGTGTAAGTCAACTACCCTGGCCAGCAAGATCTCCGGATCTGTCCCCCGTTGAGCATGTTTGGGACTGGATGAAGCGTCGTCTCACGCGGTCTGCACGTCCAGCACGAACGCTGGTCCAACTGAGGCGCCAGGTGGAAATGGCATGGCAAGCCGTTCCACAGGACTACATCCAGCATCTCTACGATCGTCTCCATGGGAGAATAGCAGCCTGCATTGCTGCGAAAGGTGGATATACACTGTACTAGTGCCGACATTGTGCATGCTCTGTTGCCTGTGTCTATGTGCCTGTGGTTCTGTCAGTGTGATCATGTGATGTATCTGACCCCAGGAATGTGTCAATAAAGTTTCCCCTTCCTGGGACAATGAATTCACGGTGTTCTTATTTCAATTTCCAGGAGTGTATTTCCAAAGGACAAAGAAACTGAAACTGTCGTGATTCCTATCTGAATTTACTAAGTGTCGGTGAAAAATTTTACACACATGTTCTTATAAATTATAAAAGTTCCTATACCAAATCTGAAAACAAACAGATCATATTTACTTTAGTTATTTAGTTTCTTAGTTCGCTCCACGCAGCGCACTTCTCACGGTCTGCACACCACGACAGATGGCATTATGACGCCGACAGCGGACTGCACAACGGCCAGGGCTGGAGTCTTCATTGCCAGCCTCCAATACAGCTTGACCTAACGAAATAAAACTTACTGCAGAACTCTGCAGCCGTGTAAATAACTGTGACGTTACAATGGTCATCTTGTGAAGAGGAGCATTGTCTTGCAGAAACAAGATTGCTTCTCTTAGCTTGCCTAGACGTTTGAAGCCCAGTTTGCCTCAATTTGTCGAGAAGTTCAACATAGTAATTTGTCTTTATGGTCTGCAATGTCAAAAGTAGTCAATAAGTAGGAGTCCACCCTTAGCGCAAAATATGGATGCGAACAACTTGCCTGCTGATCTTTCGGTTTTGAACATTTTTGACCTGAAAAACCACTGAACTGTTCTTAAACCTCTGGATCAAAAGTGTGTATCCATGTTTCATCCATGGCGACGAAACGATCAAAAAATCACACAGGATCCCGGCGAAACTGAATCGAAATGGACTGTGAAGCAACAACTCGTTCGCGCTTTTGGTCTGCATTAAGACATTTGGGAACTAATTTGACTGAGAACTTTCTCACGTCTAATGAACAATGGCCGTCACCGTGTTGGAGTATGCCAGGGTCTATGCTAGCAGTTATCCGATCATTCAGGATCACACTTGTAGAGTGAACACCATCCACGGTTGCCGGACTTACAGAACGCTCTTCATCTTCAGTGCTGAAATGCCCTGTTTTAAACGCGGCAGCCCAATCCATGGTAATGAAGAAGGAAGGCCAATCAACACCTAGTGTACCAGACATATCTCCATAAATTTGTTTGGTCGTGTTCCCTTTTAAAAAAAAGATACTTGATCACAGTATGACTCTCTTTCATAGCGAATGCTCTATTTTATTACCCCATGTTCGCTTCAAACCTGCACAGAAAAATAAAAACCAATGTTTCTGCTATGCAGTTACTATCACAATCTAAAGAACAACAAAATTAATCTACGTCATTTTTAACTAGGAAATGCCAAGGACTCACCAGAATCGCTTCGTACGTTAATTTTTATGGAAACGTTACGAGAGCGGCAGGAAGAAGTGATTCAACTTCTTCGTGAAATCAAGAAGACATTGGATTGTGCGCAAAGTGTAGGGCAGCTTGCTCCAGTGGCAGACAATAGCCATAGAGAAGGCCCAGCTTGGATACTGAATAAGTGAGAGTGCGTGTTTTAATCTCCGATACGATACGTGGTACAGCAGTGCACGCACACTGGGGAGACGCAATCAGCCGTGACCAGCCTAAATGGGTGCATGAAGCAGTGACAGGCTGGAAGAGACGCAGGCTGTGGATGTAGCGCTCACAGGCATTCATTGGTAATCTAGCGTTCTCACTAATAGCGGAGTGATGGAGTTCATCGCTCGGTGGAACGAGTGATTGCAAAAGCTTACGTTTCAAATCCTGTGGAAATATATTACAAAACTTTTTAAGGGCTTAGAGGATCGCAGTAGACATTCTGCATGCGATAACAATATTTTCTGCACAGTTGAGCTGTCCCAAATTCTTCACTGTGTTTCGATGAGGTATCGAAGTACCGTCGAGAACATTAGATGCAGTCGTTAGCGGAATTCAGGACTTATTAATTTCTCGTGGAGTACTAAAACTACTTGGGACATTCTCGAATTCCAATTGGTCACTTTGCTTGTTAGGTGCGCCATAAATCATACCGCAAAAAAGTTGCTAGACGCTGGATGGTTGTGATGATGATTCTTTCATCCATTTACATGAACTGCATTAATTTATTGATGTTCAACTGACAATCTCTTCACTAGGTTATTGATACATAACCAACACGGATTCAGAAAATATTGTTCTTGTGCAACACAGCTCTTTATTCCCATGAAGTAATGAGTGCTGTCGACAAGGGATATCAGATCGATTCCATATTCCTAGATTTGCAGAAGGCTTTTGATACCGTTCCTCACAAGCGACTATTAATCAAATTGTGTGCATATGGAGTATCGTTTTAGTTGTGTGACTGGATTCGTGATTTCGTCTCAGAGAGATCACAGTTTTTAGTGATAGACGGTAAATCATCAAGTAGAACAGAAGTGATATCTGGCGTTCCGCAAGGAAGTGTCATAGGCCCTCTGCTGTTCGTGATTTATATAAATGATCTAGGTGATAATCTGAGCAGCCCCCTTAGATAGTTTGCAGATGACGCTGTAATTTACCGTGTAGTAAAATCATCAGACGATAAATTCCAACTACAAAATTTTCTAGAGAGAATTTCTGTATGGTGCGAAAAGTGGCAATTGGCACTAAACAAAGGAAAGTGCGAGATCATCAACATGGGTAGTAAAAGAAATCCTATAAATTTTGGGTATACGAAAAGTCGCACAAATCTAAGGGCTGTCAATTCGATTAAATACCTACGAATTACAATTATGAACAACTTAAATTGGAAAGACCACATAGATAATATTGTGGGGAAGGCGAAACAAAGACTCGGCTTTGTTGGCGAAACTACTTAGAAGATGCGACAAACCCACTAAAGAGACAGCCTACATCACACTTGTCCGTCCTCTGCTGGAATACTGCTGCGCGATGTGGGATCCTTACCGGGTAGGGTTGACGGGGGACATCGAAAAAGTGCAAAGAAGGGCAGCTCGCTTCGTGTTATCTTTTCATTGCCGCGAGATATATTCACGAAATTTCAATCACCAGCTTTCTCTTCCAAATGCGAAAATATTCTGTTGACACCCACCTACGTAGGAAGAAATGATCATCATAATAAAATATGAGAAATCAGAGCACGAACGGAAGGATGTAGGCGTTCCTTTTTTCCACGCACCATTCAAGAGTGGAATGGTAGAGAAGTAGTATGAAAATGGTTCGATGAACCCTCTGCCAGGCACTTAAGCGTGAATTGCAGAGTAATCGTGTAGATGTAGATGTAGTAGATGGAGATGGAGGTGCTAAGTATCTCGAAGTCTCTGCTCATTTCGTAACAAGTTTCTAACGATGTCGTCTCCCTTTTCGCCACTGCGTCGTCTCCGAACAGGCTCACAATGCTACAGAGGTTGGCCGCCACGCCATTTTTATACAGCGCGAACAGCAGCAGTCCAGTCAGATAGTCTTGATGAACGGCAGACGCTGCCTTCGCTACTGGCGATGTGTGATCTTTAGAAGGGCTCCTGTTCTCTAGCAAGTCTTCAATTCAGTCATATACAGGGAGTGAAAAAAATGGAAGCACTACACACTACCATGCCTAATATGGTGTAGCTAAACCGTTGGCATTCAAAATACACTCCTGAAAATTGAAATAAAAACACCGTGAATTCATTGTCCCAGGAAGGGGAAACTTCATTGACACATTCCTGGGGTCAGATACATCACATGATCACACTGACAGAACCACAGGCACAGAGACACAGGCAACAGAGCATGCACAATGTCGGCACTAGTACAGTGTATATCCACCTTTCGCAGCAATGCAGGCTGCTATTCTCCCATGGAGACGATCGTAGAGATGCTGGATGTAGTCCTGTGGAACGGCTTGCCATGCCATTTCCACCTGGCGCCTCAGTTGGACCAGCGTTCGTGCTGGACGTGCAGACCGCGTGAGACGACGCTTCATCCAGTCCCAAACATGCTCAATGGGGGACAGATCCGGTGATCTTGCTGGCCAGGGTAGTTGACGTACACCTTCTAGAGCACGTTGGGTGGCACGGGATACATGCGGACGTGCATTGTCCTGTTGGAACAGCAAGTTCCCTTGCCGGTCTAGGAATGGTAGAACGATGGGTTCGATGACGGTTTGGATGTACCGTGCACTATTCAGTGTCCCCTCGACAATCACCAGTGGTGTACGGCCAGTGTAGGAGATCGCTCCCCACACCATGATGCCGGGTGTTGGCCCTGTGTGCCTCGGTCGTATGCAGTCCTGATTGTGGCGCTCACCTGCACGGCGCCAAACACGCATACGACCATCATTGGCACCAAGGCAGAAGCGACTCTCATCGCTGAAGACGACACGTCTCCATTCGTCCCTCCATTCACGCCTGTCGCGACACCACTGGAGGCGGGCTGCACGATGTTGTGGCGTGAGCGGAAGACGGCCTAACGGTGTGCGGGACCGTAGCCCAGCTTCATGGAGACGGTTGCGAATGGTCCTCGCCGATACCCCAGGAGCAACAGTGTCCCTAATTTGCTGGGAAGTGGCGGTGCGGTCCCCTACGGCACTGCGTACGATCCTACGGTCTTGGCGTGCATCCGTGCGTCGCTGCGGTCCGGTCCCAGGTCGACGGGCACGTGCACCTTCCGCCGACCACTGGCGACAACATCGATGTACTGTGGAGACCTCACGCCCCACGTGTTGAGCAATTCGGCGGTACGTCCACCCGGCCTCCCGCATGCCCACTATACGCCCTCGCTCAAAGTCCGTCAACTGCACATACGGTTCACGTCCACGCTGTCGCGGCATGCTACCAGTGTTACAGACTGCGATGGAGCTCCGTATGCCACGGCAAACTGGCTGACACTGACGGCGGCGGTGCACAAATGCTGCGCAGCTAGCGCCATTCGACGGCCAACACCGCGGTTCCTGGTGTGTCCGCTGTGCCGTGCGTGTGATCATTGCTTGTACAGCCTTCTCGCAGTGTCCGGAGCAAGTATGGTGGGTCTGACACACCGGTGTCAATGTGTTCTTTTTTCCATTTCCAGGAGTGTAGCTTCCAGTTATCTCGGATTGGACAAGCAAAGGTCCTGTATGGTTTACAAGGAAATATTACACCACTCATCCCGTAAAACAGTTGCGAGTTGAGGTAACGATGACGGATGTGGAGAGTGATCACTCACCGCTCTCTCCAAAGTAGACCACAAAGGCTCAATGATATTGAGATGTGGTGATTGTGTTGGCCAGGGGAGAAGCTACATTTCATCGTCGTGCTTTCAGAACCTACCTTGGAAGAGCTGTAGGAACTAGGTCCTGATGTCTTGTAACTCAGCATCTCCACTGGAGAACAAGCATTGTACCATGGGACGGATCTGATCAGCCAAAATGGTCACATAGGCCTTGGCAGTAACGCGATCTTGCAGCGCTACCGTGGGATACCACGATATGGCTGCACAAATCATCACCGTACTCCCGTGAAGCTTCACTCTTGGGACTTTCCAAACGTGGAAACAGTAGGTAACAGACATGCCTGTCTTCCATTGGTCCACAGTCCACATTTTGTGGCTTCGACTCTGCATTTACTTCTTACAGCATCTGCATCACTGACGAGTGATAACACAGTCAGTTCCACAATGAAGTGTACACCGTAACTTTAAATGTAACGTCCTCAACGACATCTCTGGCAGTGGTCTCGAATCTGTAATCAATGCACTTTTGCACAGTGTATCGATAAACAGTGTGAGAGTTCAATGTTCCGTTTTGTCGGTTGCAGTTTGAAATCAGTGCAAAATATCTCAAGAGTCGCTTATTTAATTGTTATATTTGTCAAAAACTTCTTCTGAGGTCCGTTAAAAAGCTATTTGGTTCGAGCGAGGCAAACTGGGTGCTTCAAGAGGATAATGATCGGGAATATCGCAGCGGGTCTCTGTACAGCGTGGAAACAAGACAAATTGGTGTCCACGATGGATTGGCCTGCAATGCCCCCGGATGCAAATCCGATCGCAAATGTTTGGCCGTATATTAAGATGAAGCTTAAATGTGAGCCAATATATACTTCGAAGCAACTGTCATATCACATCAGGACGACATGGAGATCGCTATCGAGATAATGCACAGAAAACCTAGTGGAAAGCATGCGAAAAAGATGCCAAGCTACAATGGATAATACACTGAAGAGCTAAAGAAACTGGTACAACTGCCTAATATCGTGTAGGGCCCCCGCCAGCACGCAGAAGTGCCGCAACACGACCTGGCAAGGACTCGACTAATGTCTGAAGTAGTTCTGGAATTGACACATGAATCCTGCGGGGCCATCCGGAAATCCGTAGGGGTACGAATGGGCGGAGATCTCTTCTGAACAGTACGTTGAAAGGTATCCCAGATATGCTCAATAATGTTCATGCCTGGGGAGTTTGGTGGCCAGCGGAAGTGTTTAAATGGCTCAAATGGCTCTGAGCACTGTGGGACTCAACTGCTGTGGTCATAAGTCCCCTAGAACTTAGAAGTACTTAAACCTAACTAACCTAAGGACATCACACACATCCATGCCCGAGGCAGGATTCGAACCTGCGACCGTAGCGGTCGTGCAGTTCCAGACTGTAGCGCCTTTAACCGCTCGGCCACTCCGGCCGGCTCAGAAGAGTGTTCCTGGAGCTATTCTGTAGCCATTTTGGACGTCTGGGGAATCGCATTGTCCTGCTGGAAATGCCCAATGGACTTGAATGGATGCAGGTGGTCACACAGGATGCTTACGTACGTGTCACCTGTCAGAGCCGTATCCAGACGTAGCAGGGGTCCCATATCAACTCCAAATGCATACGCGCCACACCATTACAGAGCCTCCACCAGCTTGAACAGTCCCATGCTGACATGCAGGGTCCATGTGTTCATGAGGTTGTCGCCGTGGCCGTACACGTCCATCTGCTCGATACAATTTGAAATGAGACTCGTCCGAGCAGGCAATGTGTTTCCAGTCATCAACAGTCCTATGTCGGTGTTGACGGGCCCAGGCGAGGTGTAAAGCTTTGTGTCGTGCAATCATCAAGGGTACACGAGTGGGCGTTCGGCTCCGAAAGCCAATATCGATGATGTTTCGTTGAATGATTCGCACGCTGACATTTTTTGATGGCCCAGTATTGAAATCTGCAGCAATTTGAGGAAGTGTTGCACTTCTCTCACGTTGAAAGATTCTCTTCAGTCGTTGTTGGTCCCTTTCTCGCAGGATCTTTCTCCGGCCGCAGTGACGTCGGACATTTGATGTTTCACCGAATTCCTGATATTCACGGTACAGTTGTGAAATGGTGACACAGGAAAATCCCCACTTCATCGCTACCTCGGAGATGCCGTGTCCCATCGCTCGCGCGCCGACTATAACACCACGTTCACACTCACTTAAATCTTGATAACCTGCCATTGTAGCAACTATAACCGATCTAACAACTGCGCCAGACACTTGTTGTCTTATATAGGCGTTGCCGACCGCAGCTCCGTATTCTACCTGTTTACATGTCTCTGTATTTGAGTACGCATCCTATACTAGTTTGCCGGCCGGTGTGGCCGTGCGGTTCTAGGCGCTTCAGTCTGGAACCGCGTGACCGCTACGGTCGCAGGTTCGAATTCTGCCTCGGGCATGGATGTGTGTGTTGTCCTTAGATTAGTTAGGTTTAAGTAGTTCTAAGTTCTAGGGGACTGATGACCACAGATGTTAAGTCCCGTAGTGCTCAGAGCCATTTGAACCATTTGAACCATTTGAACCTATACTAGTTTTTTTGGCGGTTCAATGTATATTTATAATACTGTCTTATATTTCATGCATATAACGGCGTATACTTTCTTGTGAAACTGTCTGTAGGATTCCAGGGCGCCCTGCTGGCTTTGCGAGTTCGACATTCAGTTCTGCCGTCAGTTTCCCTTATTTTTCGTCACACACCTCTTCAATGATCGTTCGCCACAATCAGTCAACGCAGACTTTCGACTGCGTTGTGAGTTAGCGAATGATGTTTTCAAATGGTTCAAATGGCTCTGAGCACTATGGGACTCAACTGCTGTGTTCGTAAGTCCCCTAGAACTTAGAACTACTTAAACCTAACTAACCTAAGGACATCACACACATCCATGCCCTAGGCAGGATTCGAACCTGCGACCGTAGCGGTCGTGCGGTTCCAGACTGTAGCGCCTTTAACCGCTCGGCCACTCTGGCCGGCGAATGATGTTTTCATGCTTTTCCTGTATGCGGTATAACACCCAAGAATTCGTCGACCCTTGTAGTGGAAGCACCATACGATCACGAACAATTTTCTCACGTTCAAATTCAATCAGCTCCAGCATAATGCACTCACAACTAAACGGAACACTGTTCTGACCTCGATTGACACTTGGAACTTATTGAGGAAATTGCACAGAGCCGTTCGTGATCAGATACGATAGTGCAGCTTCTAGGGTTGGCTAATACCTGTATTTATGTTAAAGCAAACATTCCTCACAGAGTTCCCGTATTCTCGTCTAGCCCCAGTATCTGTTGACACATCCCGCGTGCACCCATTTTGTGGACCAGGCGACGGTGCGGAGCTGTACTTTTCAAGAACTCCTTTCCCGGAATAACGTCTGTGAAGACGCTGTTTGATTAGCACTTTTTACCGTGGAGGAAATTTCGGAATTACGGCCCGAGCGCCGTGTTTAGATGCGGTGATGCTCTGTCGGCTACAGACTCAGACCGCCGGCCGAAATTGTCTTCCCAGGGAGCCGGAGGATAATTTTTTCCCTGCTCCAGTAGCTTCTTCTGGTAGCGGAGGCTGCTCTCGTTCCGAAAAGATGTTTTCCTTGAGTGGGCACTGATTCTATCTGCGTGTAACGCGCCGTCCGATATCGCCCGACAGCCGCCGACGCGCCGTAAAAAAGCGTGAGGAAGGCGGCTCCGACCAAACTAAAATAGACCGGCCCGGGCTGGCGTATCGCAGGCAAGGGCAAACACCTGTCGCCGCCGCGCTGTGATTGTCGTAGGCGCTGGAGCGGCGGAAAGCGGGGCCGGCAAAAAGCGGCCGCCGGCTAAATATAGCCGCACCTGCCGGCGCTGGAGCCCGGACCTGGAAGCTTACCGGTTACCGACCCAATGAGGCTCTGATTACTGACCACCGGCCGGCGCGGCTGGCCGTCAAGCGAGACAGCTCCCAGCTGCCTGGCCACTTGTCGTCCCTCTGGACGTCGTGTACAAACTACATAGAAGGTCAATTATAAAGGCTCGTGAACCCTGGCAAGTGGCGTCAAGGAAGTCCAGGGCATGTTTTTGTCGTGGTCTTCAGTCCGAAGAATGGTTTTTATACAGCGCTTCGCACTGCTCGGACCTGTGCGTGTCTCTTCATCTCTGCATAACTACTGCAACCTACGTCCAGCCGCTTGCTCTAATCGAACCTTCGTCTCCCTCCACAGGTTTTACTTCTCAAACTTCCCCGCGTTGCGAATTACATTATTTGAAGCTTACAGGGTAGTCAGAAACAGACTGGAAAGCTTGTAAGGGTGTTGCAGTGTATGCTGTGTTGAGAAATAATTGTTAAGAAAAAATTCGATACATTGTGCCATTTACGAGCTAATTTGCAATAAAGTTATGCAAATCGGGCCATTGCGAGCCCTAATTCGAGGGGCCCAGCCAAATGAGATTAGTGTCAGCTGTTCTCATGGCGTAGATGATGGCGCACGAGACTCCTCAACTTTTGACTCTGGTTCGAGCCTTACTACGGCCCCCTGTCCAGCTGTTGTACACGCTCCTTTACTCGTTTTTAGGAAGCCAAACGAAGAACAAGTTTGGCGGCACCGTCCCTGGCAGGCCACTTCAGTTTGCACACTCAGCAGCCTGAAAAACTTCAAAGTTAACCAACTCGGAAACAGCGCAAAGCATGGAATTTTTTTCTAAACTGTGGTCAACACAAATGACCCTGCAACACCCTTACAAGCTTTTCAGACTATTTTTAACCACCCTATGGAATTAAAAACTTCAACAGCCAAAATCATTAACTACATTTTTATTTTTAAATTATTTTTTTGCGTAAGATCTGTTGACGGCATCTTAGATTTAGCGAAACTGGTCATCGAAAGTAAGTCAGTAATTAGCGATTTTGTCTGTCGAAGTTTTTACTTCCATATTTCATATTACTCTGCATCGCCCCCATACTTGCGTGGTATCAAGCATTCCTTTATGACTCATGATGTGACCTATCAGCGGATCCCTTCTTTTAATCAAACTGCGCCATAAATTTCTTTGTTCTCCAAATTGGGCTTAGGAACTTACCATTAGTTTTCGATCTGCCCACCCGATCTTCAGCATTCTTTGGTAGTTCTACATTTCAAAAGCTTACATTTTCTTCTGGAGTGTTAATTCTCCAGGATTTACTTCCATACAAGCAACACGCCATACAAACCTTCAGAAAATACTTCCTAACATTTAAACTCATGAATGAGATTTTCACTCTGCAGCGGAGTGTGCGCTGATATGAAACTTCCTGGCAGATTAAAACTGTGTGCCCGACCGAGACTCGAACTCGGGACCTTTGCCTTTCGCGGGCAAGTGCTCTGCCATCTGAACTACCGAAGCACGACTCACGCCCGGTACTCACAGCTTTACTTCTGCCAGTATCTCGTCTCCTACCTTCCAAACTTTACAGAAGCTCTCCTGCGAACCTTGCAGAACTAGCACTCCTGAAAGAGAGGATATTGTGGAGACATGGCTTAGCCACAGCCTGGGGGATGTTTCCAGAATGAGATTTTCACTCTGCAGCGGTAGCTCAGATGGCAGAGCACTTGTTCGCGAAAGGCAAAGGTCCCGAGTTCGAGTCTCGGTCGGGCACACAGTTTTAATCTGCCAGGAAGTTTCATTTAAACTCATGTTGAATGTTAAAATATTTCTGTTTTCTAGAAACTCTTTTCCTATTATTTGATATGTTCTGTGCTTCAGCCATCATCAGTATGTTTTTGATTACACCTACTACTTTCAGCGTAAGTCAAAGTTCTTTTTACCGTTTGAACTTAAATTTCTTTATAAAATTTGTCCCTCATTTCCTTCGCAACTTGTTCAATGTAGAGACTGAACAAGAACGGGGACGGACTATAATCCTCTCTCATTCCCTTCTCAACTATGCTTAGCTTTTATGTATTTCGACTATTAAAACTGCAGTCTGGTTTCTGTAAAAGTGGTGATTAACATTTCACTCCATGTATTTTACTTCCTCTATCTTCAGAATTTGAAACAATGTGATTTATTCAAAAGCTTAAAAGTTGCTATAACCACAGGTTGGCCTTTCTTTAACCTATCTTCTAAGATAAGTCATAGGATCGGTAAGTAAAATTCTGTTCCTATATTTTCTTGAACCCAAAATTATTTCCCTTACCAGTTTTTCCATTTCATTATAACTCATGCTAGTATGTCACAACCATGATATATTAAAGTGATAGTTCGCTATCATTCACATCTGGCATCACCGGCCTTTTTTTATACTGTAGGTGTATACCTAGATACACGAAGTTGTGAGAAAAGTAATGAGACTGATACCGCTGCGGGTGATTTGGCAACGCTGTGTTGTCCTAATTGCGTAGACCAGTGTGTTCATCCCTCCCAGATGCTGAGTCCGAGGTTCAGCCCCGTACAGCCGTCATGTGATTTTTGAGAGCACCATCAGTGAAGTTCTGTTTTGGTTGTGTGTTACGAAAATGAAACAGCGGGATTTAGAACAACGTTGTGCAATCAAGTTGTGTGTTAAACTTGGGGAATTCGCGAGGTTGACCTTTGAAATGTTGAAACAGGTCAATGAAACATTACTTGTCAACAAGACAAGCTTTTCGCTCCAACAAATCTTTTTGGAACGCCAAGAACACGTTGAAGATGAACATCGCTCAGGAACACTTTCAGTTCAAAAACCGACGAAAACATCGAACGTATACGTGCTCATGCGAGATCAGACCGACGTTGAACAATAAGGATGATGAGTGCCATGTTTAACTTAAACACTTTCACCATACAGAAAATTTTGGAAGAAGTTTTGCACAAGCGAAAGATTTGTGCCAAAATGCGGAAGGACAATAGAAGAAACGTGTGTGTTGATGTTCTTGAGAAGACTGCCAATAACCTCGAATGGTTCAATCATGTGATCACAGGTGCGAATTATGGATGAGACAAAGGGGCGAAGTGAGGAGTGGTACACCGAGACATCTCGACCGAACAAATGTCGAAAAACAACGCTGAATTGCTTTTGTGACAGAACGCGTATTGTGCTTAAAGGATTTGTTCCTCCAGGACAAACTGTCGACCACGTGTTTTAAAAGATGTCTTTGAAAAGCTAAGGAAAATGGTGAACAGAATGAGATCGGGCAGCGCAGACAGGTGAGTGCTGTATCACGACAACGCTTCACGTCAGAGGGCCACTTCCATCAACGAATTTTTGATCTCAAACGCATTCATTTTGTCCCACTTTTTACTTTTCACAGAATTGAAAAATGTCTTAGAAGGATGTCATTTCGGAAATCTAGAGAAATTCAAAAGAATGTGACGAACATGTTAAAGGCCCTACCAGTTGAACCCTTTCAGCGTTCCCACCAAGACGAAGAACAACGTGCCCACGGTATTTAGTACCGAAGAGGACTACACTATGTGATAAAAAGTATCCGGACACATCCAAAAACATACTTTTTTCATATTAGGTGCACTGTGCTGCCACCTACTGCCAGATACTCCACATCAGCGACCTCAGTAGTCATTAGACATAGTGAGAGAGCAGAATGGGTCGCTCTGCGGAACTCACGGACTTCGAACGTGGTCAGGTGATTGGGTGTCACTTGTGTCATAAGTCTGTACGCGAGATTTCCACTCTCCGAAAAGTCCCTAGATCCACAGTTTCCGATGTGATAGTGAAGTGGAAACGTGAAGGTACTCGTACAGCACAAAAGCGTACAAGCCGACCTCGTCTGTTGACTGACAGAGACTGCCTACATTTGAAGAGGGTCGTAGTGTGTAATAGGCAGACATCTATCCAGACCATCACACAGGAATTCCAAACTGCATCAGGATCCATTGCAAGTACTATGACAGTTAGGCGGGAGGTGAGAAAACTTGGGATTTCATGGTCGAGAGGCTGTTAATAAGCCACATACCACGCTGATAAATGCAAAACGACTCCTCGTTTGGTGCAAGGAGAGTAAACATTGGACGACTGAACATTGAAAAAACGTTGTGTGGAGTGACGAATCACGGTACACAATCTGGTGATCCGATGGCAGGGAGTGGGTATGGCGAATGTCCGGTGAACGTCCTGTGCCAGCGTGTGTAATGCCAACAGTAAAATTCGGAGGCGGTGGTGTTATGGTGTGGTCGTGGTTTTCATGGAGGGGGCTGACACCCCTTGATGTTTGGTGTGGCACTGTCACAGCGCAGGCCTTCATTGATGTTTTATGCACTTTCTTGCTTCCCAGTGTTGAAGAGCAATTCGGGGGTGGCGATTGCATCTTTCAACACGGTCGAACACATGTTCATAATGCACGGCCTGTGGCGGAGTGGTTACACGACAATAACATTCCTGTAATGGACCGACCTGCACAGTCCTGACCTGAATCCTACAGAACACCTTTGGGATGTTTTGGAACTGCGACTTCGTGCCAGGCCTCACCGACCGACGTCGATACCTCTCCTCAGTGCAGCACTGCGTAAAGAATGGGCTGTCATTCCACAAGAAACCTTCCAACACCTGACTGAACGTATGCCTGAGAGAGAGGAAGCTGTCATCAAGGCTAAGGGTGGGCCAACACCATACTGAACTCCAGGCGCCACGAACTTGTAAGTCATTTTCAGCCATGTGCCCGGATACTTTTGATCTCATAGTGTACTTTGAAGACGACAGTACTGCCGTTTGAAAAAAATAAAAACTTTGGTAGAAAAAATTGTGTCCTATTACTTTTCCCACACTCCTCGTAGGTGTACATGAAATACTATGAATTGCTTGGGTTTAAGAGTTACTACTAGATGAAGTGACTGGCTACATAAAAGATCTCGTGGAGTTGCTATCAAACCGGCTAACAGACTGTCGAACGAAAAAAGTTAATGTTACTTTCTGTTCCGATCATGGGTACTTCGTGCGTAGAATGATTGCAAGCCTCTGTGTAATCTATTATTTGCCTTTTTTTCTGTACACTATGTACGTGAGAACTATGTAAAAGACAATGAATATTCATAGTTCCTACTCCGAAATACGTTTTTTGACTTTTCTAAGCAGGTTCTAGCGAGCCGTACGGCGCTTTCTTAGAGAGACAACCAGTTAATATTTTTGAGTATTTCTGTTGTACTCGTTCGCCAGTCAAACAAGCTTGTTTCCTTCTTTAATACGCTTAATGTCCCTGTTAGAAATACCTGATGTGGATCCCAAACATCTGAAGCATTACGAAGAATTGACCGAAGTTACGTTTTATGTGTTTCCAGATTCCTAATATCCTGTCAGTGAATCTTATCCTCGCTGTTTGCTACTCCCAGATGGTAGTATGATTTTTCTGAGCGTAGTAGTGACACATGAATCCCGCAGTCAAACGATACCACACTTTTACCTTTCTTGAATTGGAACAACATCGCATTTCTCTACATTGGGAACTACTTGTCAGTCTTTGCGTTAGAATGATATTCAGTGTCCAATAGTTTCCTTGTAGATCGTTTGTGAAAAGACTAATAATGATCAGTAAATGTCGTGCGGCTAGGGCCTCCCGTCGGGTAGACCGTTCGCCGGTTGCAAGTCTTTCGGTTTGACGCCAATTCGGCGACTTGCGAGTAGATGGGGATGAAATGATGATGATGAGGACAACACAGCATCCAGTCCCTGAGAGGAGAAAATCTTAAACCCAGCCGGGAATCGAACCCGGGCCCTTAGGATTGATATTCTGCCGCGCTGACCACTCAGATACTGGGAGCGGACAAAAGACTAATGTTATCTGCTAAGTCACTAATGTCTGAATCGAAACGGTCATATTACACTCCCCTGTGGAACAGCCTTAATTCAGTGTCTGTAGATTCATCCAGGATAACAAGCTGCATCCTTCATGTGAGCAAATTGTCGGTGCAGTCGTCAAACTTCTTAGATATCCCGTAGCAAGTATTTTTATTACCGTGGAAATCTTAGAGACAGTGAATGAACCTCGTTTTCTTTAACCACAGCACTGTCTCAGCTATGGCATAGTATTTGAACTCAGAGTATTCTTTAGAAATTTTCGACAAACGGTCGACAGCGATGTGTGTCTATAATTCTCTACAACCGAACTCTTACTTTTTTTTTGTTAAGGATTACTTTTTTCTCCAGTTAGACTAGACTAGTCGCTGCACAAGCGGTTCTCTATATACCCGTAAGCTGGGAAAGAAGAAACTTTCGTGGCGTATTCGATGTAAAATCTATTGGTTTGTAAGTACTGGAGGTGATCCTATACGTATCTGTCATTGGTGAGCCTGTGCGACGTTCAACATTAGTCAGGCAGGATCCTCGTACAGTAATACATTTTGGAACGTGGATTTCAATATTTCTGTTTTGATTCACGAGAGTAAATGTAACGTTTCGATCCAGGATTCTCTAATAGATCTCCCGCTAGGATCTGATGCTTGAAATTGTTGTAGGCTTCACGGAAGGCCCTTCGTACGAATGTACAACTCTCTATTACTTGTCGCTGCATTATTTTGTAGGAAGAATGTAATAGTATTCGATTTCACAACTGTGTCCTAAATGTGTCATTAAATCAAGGAGGGCCCTGAGTGTTTTACTACCTTATTGGCACAAATTTAAACAGACCGCCTTTCACCATAATTGTTCTCGTCAAAGCTCGAAGGCCTTATCAACATAACAGTTTCTAAGTGAGTAAGGAATTCTAACTTAATTAGTACTGAACGTTCTACGTCTCAAAATGTATTAGTTTGTCCTACATTTCTTTCCTAGCTCATACCAATATTGCCTACCGTATGAATAATGGAGACGTTTCTTTAAACTCCCCTGCTGTTACAAGTAGTTTAACTTGTCGCGAATTTGAAGTAGATACTTCCCGTGAGTTAGTATGGGCAGAGGTCATTGCTGGCAACCGGAAAAAAATAATAATTAGATCCTTTTACCGACCTCCCAGTTCAGATGATACAGTTGGTGACTTTAATTTACCCTCGATATGTTGGCGAAAATACATGTTTAATTCCGGATGTACGCATAAAGTATCATCCGAAAGTGTGCTAAATGCATTCTCTGAAAATTATTTTGAGCAGTTAGTTCATGAGCCCACGCCAATAGAAAACGGTTGTGGAAACACACTTGGCCCCTTAGCAACAAATAATCCTGAGTTAATAACGAGCATCAAAACCGATACAGGGATTAGTGAACACAGGGTTGTCGTAGCAAGATTGAATATTGTAATCCCCAAATCCTCGAAAAATAAGCGAAAAATATACCTATTCAAAAAAGCAGATAAAAATTTCACTTGACGCTTTCCTGAGAGACAATCTCCACTCATTCCAAATTAATAATATAAGTGTAGACCAGATGTGCCTTAAATTCAAAGAAATAGTATCGGAAGCTATTGAGAGTTTTATACCAAATAAACTAACAAACGACGGAGCTGATCCTCCTTGGCACACAAAACGGGTTAGAACACTGTTGCAGAAACAACGAAACAAACATGCCAAATTTAAACAGACGCAAAATCCTCAAGATTGGCGATCCTTTACAGAAACTCGAAACTTAGCGCGGTGTTCACTGCGAGACGCCTATAACAGTTTCCACAACGAAACTTTGTCTCGAAACCTGGCGGAAAATCCAAAGAAATTCTGGTCGTATGTGAATTATGCTAGCGGCAAGAAACAATCAATGCCTTCTCTGCGCGATAACAATGGAGATACTATCGAAGACAGTGCTGCCAAAGCAGATTTACTAAACACAGCCTTCCGAAATGCCTACACAAAAGAAGACGAAGTAAATATTCCAGAATTCGAATCGAGAACAGCTGCCAACGTGAGTAACGTAGAAGTAAATATCCTCGGAGTAGTGAAGCAACTCAAATCACTTAATAAAACCAAGTCGTTTGGTCCAGACTGTATACCAATTAGGTTCCTTTCCGAGTATGCTGATGCATTAGCTCCATACTTAACAATCATATACAACCGTTCGCTCGACGAAAGATCCGTACCCAAAGACTGGAAAGTTGCACAGCTCACACCAATATTCAAGAAAGGTAGTAACCCACTAAATTATAGGCCCATATCGTTAACGTCGATATGGAGCAGGATTTTGGAACATATATTGTGTTGGAACATTATGAATTACCTCGAAAAAACTATCTGTTAACACACAGTCAACATGGGTTTAGAAAACATCGTTCCTGTGAAACACAACTAGCTCTTTATTCACATGAAGTGCTGAGTGCTATTGACAAGGAATTTCAGATCGATTCCGTATTCCTGGATTTCCGGAAGGCTTTTGGCACTGCACCACACAAGCGGCTCGTAGTAAAATTGCGTGCTTATGGAATATCGTCTCAGTTATGTGACTGGATTTGCGATTTCCTGTCAGAGAGGTCACAGTTCGTAGTAATTGACGGAAAGTCATCGAGTACAACAGAAGTGATTTCAAGCGTTCCCCAAGGTAGTGTTATAGACCCTTTGCTGTTCCTTATTTATATAAACGATTTTGGAGACTATACGAGCAGCCGTCTTAGGTTGTTTGCAGATGACGCTGTCGTTTATCGACTAATAAAGTCATCAGAAGATCAAAACAAACTTCAAAACGATTTAGAAAAAATATCTGAATGTTGCGAAAAGTGGCAGTTGACCCTAAATAACGAATCGTGTGAGGTCATCCACATGAGTGCTAAAAGGAACTCGTTAAACTTCGGTTATACGGTAAATCAGTCTAATCTAAAAGCCGTAAATTCAACTAAATACCTAGGTATTACAATTACGAGTAACTTAAATTGGAAAGAACACATAGAAAATGTGTGGGGAAGGCTAACCGAAGGCTGCGTTTTATTGGCAGGACACTTAGAAAATGTAACAGACCTACTAAGGAGACTGCCTACACTACGCTTGTTCGTCCTCTTTTAGAATACTGCTGCGATTTGTGGGATCCTTACCAGGTAGGACTGACCGAGTACATAGAAAAAGTTCAAAGAAAGGCAGCACGTTTTGTATTATCGCGAAATATGGGAGAGAGTGTTACAGAAATGATACGGGATTTGGGCTGGAAATCATTAAGAGAAAGGCGTTTTTCGTTGCAACAGAATGTTCTCACGAAATTCCAATCACCAAATTTCTCCTCTGAATGCGAAAATATTTTATTGACACCGACCTACATAGGGCGGAACGATCACCACGATAAAATAAGGGAAATCAGAGCTCGTACGGAAAGATATAGGTGTTCATTCTTTTGGCGCGCTATACGAGATTGGAATAATAGAGAATTGTGGAGGTGGTTCGATGAACCCTCTGCCAGGCACTTAAATGTGATTTGCAGAGTATCCTTGTAGATGTAGATGCATTTGGGACAAGCTGTTACACAACACTAGGTGCCGTGCTCCGACGTTCACAATCGTCATCCAACATTCATTATCATCACTGTCGTCGTGGTTGCTGTATAACAGGTTCCCCAAAACTTTTTGGTGGATTTCGGTTTCCAGCTGTAAGCATACATGTCGCTCCAGAGGATACCACCTTCCTTTAGGTCTCCGTCAGCGTATGTTCTTGGCTCTTGGTATGCGGTAAAGCACCCCCCTGATCCCTTTGGTATCATCTGGTAACCTATTCACTATCTCTTAACTTTAGCAACGGTTTCTACCAGATGATTGAAAAGTACAAAGTACAACGTCTCTATGAAGAAGAAGTCTCAAAAGCGTCGGTTAGCCGAGCTTAAGCCAAGCACAGCCACGTGCTGTCACCTATCCATCTTTCTGCTTCGTCCAGTCGACCAGTTCAGCGACACTGAAGTCTGCCTCGCTTTTACTGCAAAAGTCCTGACTTCGCGCTCCTTGCGGTGACACATTAGTTTTCTTTGAAGTGATGGGCCAGGGGAGAGGCCGGTTCGCCAGCAAATAGATAGCGAATTCGTCTGTTAAAAACAGACTGTATTGTAGAGGTCATGTATCATCCAAGCAAGTTGGTATACATAAGTATCATATTCATAAGCAATGAGGTACGTGCATAATAACAGAATTCAACAAGCCTTCCGGGAGCCACTAATTCAGAGTAATCGTATCCCGAGCGTACTCTCTACGAATTCACTGTCACCAGTCAGAGATCAAACAGCAGACCATTATTAGACACTTTCAACGTCGTCTGTACAAAATATTCTGCCATGTGTGACTTTATACACTGTACTCCACCACATTGAAATACAGAATGTCAAATCATAAACCTTTCAACAGTCGAATTTCCAAACTCATTTTATTGGGCTACCAGTTTCGGCAATATATTACACCATCTTCAGGCCCCCTGACTGACTTGTTATAGCGAAACGGGTAACCCAATAAAATGAGTTTGGAAAGGTATTTGATTTGACATTCTGTACTGAACAGCCGAGTGCCGCAACCATCTCTGAAAAGATGGACACACAGAGACACTGAAACACTACTCAGGTACGTCCAGCGAAAGATTTTCCTCTCCTACCGCGTTTACGCACTCAGTCGCGACGATAAAGCCATTCGTGATGATCTGCAACAACACAGAATATTCGCAGAAGGATAGTTAGCACAGCTCTGCTTAGCACTAAAATGGAGAGCAATCGCATTAGATCGGGATAAGCTTTGTTCGTTTCGTCTTAATACGCCTAAGTGTGTAATTATTTTCACCATTCAAAATAAAATTTTTGTTCCGCCACTCCAGATCGCTTTCTGTACGATCGGACATGTCTGACTTGGCAACCGCAGATAAACTACTAAATGAGCTTATTGCGCCACAGAGATTCGACAGACATCAGCGAGACGATCTTAGGACAGCCAACCCTCGTCACATTCGCCTCAAAGAATCACTCGCTACCCCTATTTGTAAGGTTTTCTCCGCCTGTGACGTCACTGCAAACGTTATTAAAATATAGTCGTTAGCACCAACTGTTACATTCGCAGTAACTGTTGCCAGAATTTTGTATGTTTTAGGTTGGTGCATAAGTTTGTTGCGTTTTTATTCCGCCTGTTGGTATTCCGTTTTCTATGCGCTGTTGCCATTTTTCTGGGTGAACTTAGCCTCGTGATGCCGATTGAGGAGCTACTCGACCGAATAGTAGCGGCTTCGGTGAAGAATACCATCGTAACGACCGGGAGAGTGGTGTGCTGACCCCGCGCCCCTCCTATCCGCATCCTCCCCTGAGGATGACACGGCGGTCGGATGGTCCCGGAAGGCCACCCGTGGCCTGAAGACGGAGTGCTCATACGTGTGGTGGAACAGCAATTAGTGGTGTACTACATATTGCTTCCCTGAGGTGTAAGCATCGTTGCTGACATTTATTGTCAATAACTAAGACGTCTTGCAGACGCAGTCGAAGAACAACGACCAGGAAGAATGCGTGAGGTGATGCTAATCCACGATAACGTCCGCCCGCATTTTGCTTGAGTGACAAAAAACACTGTACAGGAGTTGGAATGGGAAGGCATTCCGGACCCACCTTAACCACCTGATTCCGCGACCTCAGATTTTCACCTCTTTATCGAACACCCTTGAAGGAACTTCCTTTACGGATTGAAAGGCGCTCCTAACATGGTTCGACGAGTTCTTCGCCTCAAAACCACGTGATTTCTACAGTCGCGGAATCGAAAAGTTACGGCAGCGTTGGCAGAGTATTGTAAATAGTGAAGGAGAATTTATTATTGATGACTGAATTCTCTGTATCTATTGTGTTTATTAAACTTACAGAAAAACGCAACGAACTTACGCACAACCAAACGTACCTCTTATCCAAGCGGTATCTTTAATGGCGGACTATGTCGTGTCTCCCACACTTCAGAGAAAAGCCAAGTCCAACCCTGTTGCAGGCAATGGGTATCTTTCCATTCAAACTGCGGCTTATTTTCTGGTTTCGCGAAAGGCGTGTCCATTCTCTAACCTTCTAGAACAATCGAGAAGCCACTTTTGCCATTCTCCATGTCACATTTTCCGTCTTCGCTGCTCTCACAGCCGTTTCCCCTTTCGCTTTTCTGAGCAGTAAGAAACTACTTGAATTCTGCTGCTCCGCTACACTTTAAATCACGTAACAATCAAACCAAAAGTAAGATCTACATTCGGAATGCGTCAATAAATTCCACATTTTCTACGACATACCTTTCTGCCTGCTGCACACTTTACCTCAACTTAAGTCTAATACAGTATTATATTGCTACATGAGCGCTGGCGGGAAAGTGAAATATATCAGACTGACCTGTTTTGGATAAAAAATGGACGTAGTGAATATTTAGAACTAAAATTAAATAATAGAGCTTTAGGGCGACTATATGATACACAAAAACTCATTCCCTAAAATAGAAAAGACTGGGAACAAGTTTTAAAAGTGCCATTACAAATGGGACATTTTTGTCCCTATGGAGGTCTAGGAGTTACGTCATCGACTCCAGTCTATCCCCTGAACCATTTGTTTATTCCGTTACACCTCATAATAACAACTAGCATAGTTTTTTTCACTGCCCGCTGAGAAACACTGACTTTGCAGATCAAAAATTCATGTCACACTGCGATGTCAATATTGAAAATATACAGCGATTATAAATCTTGCTTTTGAAATTTTTCTTAGCTTGCTTTTGAAAACTTTCTTGAGTGTAACAATGGTATTCCAGAACAATCCTTAATCCCTTTACTGCTGGTGGAAAAAAATCATTACCTGGTTCTATGAGACCGTTGTTAACTTGCAATTTCTTTTAAGTAGTCTTGTGTGTATTATTTTAGTTCTTGTTAGTTAGTTCTTTTTTCTGTTGACAGATTCGGAATCAAAATGCTTATAGCACATTTGATGTACGGAACAAGTAACCTGTAAATAATGCAGTAATATAAATATATTTTCATCTTATATATATATGTATATATATAACTTATCGCTTTTATCTGCATAAATGTGTAGTTATTTCTGTTCAAAAATTTCTCTGCGATGCCGTAGTTGTTAGCGCTAGAACTACCGAATTTTTCGAAACTCCTAGACCTCCATAGGGACAAAAACGTCCCATCTGTAGTGGCACTTTTAAAACTTGTTCCCAGTCTTTTCTATTTTAGGGAATGAGTTTTTGTATATCATATAGTCGCCCTAAAGCTCTATTATTTAATTTTAGTTCTAAATATTGACTACGCCCATTTTTTATCCAAAACAACTTAAATATGCAAATACTTCAAAACCGTTCGAATTTTATTGAAACAACCAAGTCAGAAAGTTTTCAGTACAAAAAGGTATTTTCTAAAATCAAGCAAGAATATATAATAGAGGATTAATATGTTACCACAACTGAATAGAGATCTACACTTCGATACACATTATCTAAAGATCTAAAAAAATTAAATTAGATTAAATCTAAAAAAAAATTTCAGGCAACTATCAATAGCATCGATATACTGGAGAAATGCGTGATACACACTGCACTGTCATACAATATATTTGTTCACTACCGGCTTCGGTCATGGACCATCTTTACAGTGGAAAAACATCTATTACGACAACTTCACATGGCATACATGCTATTTAACCAGGAGCCTGAGCAATGGAGCTATGCACTTACTGCTCTTGCATGTTGCCATGTTATCAACGTTGTTTTCTGATTGGTTAAGCCTATATTACGGCGTTAAGTATAAATTTTCTCACGTTTTCAACTCAGCAATGGCGTATATGTTCCTGGTCAAACAGCATAGATTCATGTGAAGTTGTCGCAATAGACAATTCTTCACTGTGAAAGTGGACCATGATCGAAACTGGTAGCGAATACTTGTAAATGTATTGCAAGAGGCAAAGAGTGTATCACCCATTCCTCCAAATAATCATTACAATATATGTGAGTAAATACGTTCCATTTTGATACAGCTCATCGTCGTCTTTAGACTAAGCTTTGTAATCTGTGCAGTCACAGAAAAGTGAAACGAAACACTTCTTGTAAACTGAGCCTAAGTTCTGTATTACATTTGGCAAGTCTCGCTGTGAGCTTGAGAAGGAAAGCTCGTCTTGTTATTTTCTTATTTTCTTATTCTTGCATATCTGTAGATTACCCAAGCATTGATGTCTGCTAAATGTAGAATATTCTAAAAATACGAACAGGCGAAATTCTTCCACCAGCCTTCACTGACTACATGCGAGCTATCTGGTCAACAACAGTTACTCCTCATGTAGTTTCAATGTCATATGTCACCGTCAGATTTCGAGTTCGTGTCAGTTACAATTCGTACATCTGGCTGCAAGAAACTGAGAATTATTAAACTCATTCCTGGCTTTCTTTAACGCCCATTGAAGACCATATTTGGAAGCTACAATTTCACATAGTTTCTCGCGAGTTTTCCATAGGCACTCAGGCACTTCATTGCATCAACCACGTTTGTCCCGTTCGTTTTCAAATACCGCGCTAGTGCCAGCGACTGAAAAAGTTGTCATATGTAAATCTTCACGACAAAGTCCTTAAGATGTTCACCACTAGGACACGTTTCTACTTTACCAAGACATAGGAAGGCATTTAACATATGTTTGCAGTCTTTATCAATAGGCATCCAGTATTTCTGCTAATACTTGTTAGGTTTTGATATGACAGAGCCGACATCTAAACTTGGACGGGAACTACTGCTCATCAGCACAAATGTATGGACCAGGAATTAACTGTACATGGTTAGACATATTGCTATGTCTTTCTTCCACAAGTCTGACGTTAGAATTTGTTATTTTTTCGTCGCTACGAACGTCTCGACCACAAATCAATTCTGAGTAACGCCGTCATTTTCCTGAAGCGATTATGTTTCATCAAAGACTTGCAAAACTGTATTTCCCGTTACTCTGACCAAAGTAACTGCACCTCTGTTCCTTCGAACTCAATGCCATCCCACCATCCAGAATAGCAAGAAATATATCAACGCTCTAACGCTGTAAGTCTCCCAACGCTGCAAGCACCTCTGTTTCATTGTATTTTTGAATATGTTTGAGAACAGATTCACCTATAAAACAAAAATATATGATCGCAGAAACATTTTATTTCTTACCTATTACGCTACTAAGTACATATGGAGATTCATCAGTATCTACATCGCTGCCCTCTCACTCATCTGCAGTACTTTGATCTGTATCACAATGAAAATCAGGTGGAAAATCGTCAACATCCTCTCCTTCGTATTCACCTTCTTCAGCATTAATCGGAGACAACACCTGGTCATCCATGAGACCACGAGAACGAGCCATGTTGTTCTGCTTCGCACTGTTATTTGTATAAGAAGATCCTGCACTTAGCTTTCTTATCCACATTGCAGCAGCAGGCGCAATAAAGGCTACCAACTATATGTAACAATAGGCAGCGCCTAGTTTATTTAACAGGACAAAAATTTCACGTGGGGGATTCTCGGTATTTTTCATTTTTTCTCCAAAACTATGAGATTGACAGCATAGGCCTTCATTTGAAAATGGTCAAGGCCAAGAAATATTAGAAGTCATGGACTTTCACCCACTCCCAAAGACAATTAGAAGAAGGACAAAGGCTACAATTTTGTCATGAGACAAACATGTCCCGTCGGGGTTTCTATTGTAAATAATAAACAACTTTGACATACATTTTAGAACACTTGTGTTATCTGTAATACATTTAATTTTCGTGGTTGCATTGTCAAAGGTTTTTATGGCTGATTGTGTTGGCATTTTAGATGCCTTACCGCGTAATGCAGTTCATTTTTCCTTCTAGTGTTGCGAATATCTCTGTCGTTCTCAGAGTGGGTTAGATTGTGTATAATACACTACTGGCCATTAAAATTGCTACATCAAGAAGAAATGCAGATGATAAATGGGTATTAATTGGACAAATATATATTACTAGAACTGACATTTGATAACATTTTCACGCAATTTGAGTGCAAAGATCCTGAGAAATCAGTACCCAGAACAACCATCTCTGGCCGTAATAACGGCCTTGATACGCCTGGGAATTGACTCAAACAGAGCTTTGATGGCGTGTACAGGTACAGCTGCCCATGCAGCTTCAACACGATACCACAGTACATCAAGAGTAGTGACTGGCGTATTGTGACGAGCCAGTTGCTCGGCCACCACTGACCAGACGTTTCCACTTGGTGAGAGATCTGGAGAATGTGCTGGCCAGCAGTCGAACATTTTCTGTATCCAGAAAGGCCTGTACAGGACCTGCAACATGCGGTCGTGCACTATCCTGCTGAAATGAAGGGTTTCGCAGGGATCGAATGAAGGATAGAGCCACGGGTCGTAACACATCTGAAATGTAACGTCCACTGTTCAAAGTGCCGTCAATGCGAACAAGAGGTGACTGAGACGTGTAACCAATGGCACCCCATACCATCACGACGGGTGATACGGCAGTATGGCGATGACGATTACACGCTTCCAATGTACGTTCACCGCGATGTCGCCAAACACGGATGAGACCATCATGATACTGTAAACAGAACCTGGATTCATCCGAAAAAATTACATTTTGCCATTCGTGCACCCATTTTCGTCAACGAGTTCACCATCGCAGGCGCTTGTGTCTGTGATGCAGCGTCAAGGGTAACCGCAGCCATGGTCTCCGTGCTGATAGTCCATGCGGTTGCAAACGTCGTCGAACTGTTCGTGCAGATAGTTGTTATCTTGCAAATGTCCCCATCTGTTGACTCAGGGATCGAGACGTGGCTGCACGATCCGCTACAGGCATGCGGATAAGATGCCTGTCATCTCGACTGCCAGTGATACGAGGCCGTTGGGATCCAGCACGGCGTTCCCTATTACCCTCCTGAACCCACCGATTCCATATTCTGCTAACAGTCATTGGATCACGACCAACGCGAGCAGCAATGTCGCGATACGATAAACCGCAATAGCGGTGGGCTACAATCCGACCTTTATGAAAGTCGGAAGCGTGATGGTACGCATTTTTCCTCCTCAGAGGAGGCATCACAACAACGTTTCACCAGGCAACGCCGGTCAATTGCTGTTTGTGTATGAGAAATCGGTTGGAAACTTTCCTCATGTCAGCACGTTGTAGGTGTCGCTACCGGCGCCAACCTTGTGTGAATGCTCTGAAAAGCTAATCATTTGCATATCACAGCATCGTCTTCCTGTTGGTTAAATTTCGTGTCTGTTGCACGCCATCTTCGTGGTGTAGCAATTTTAATGGCCAGTAGTGTAAATTTCATAAATGAGTAAAAGGACTGTGAGACGGTTGGTTAATATCCCCAACTCCAAAACGAGATGGTCATAAGATGTACGTGTGTGAATCTCACATATAATTCTAATTACTTTGACTTGTTCAATAATACTTTTCTCGTACGGCAATTCATTGTCAAGACTATAGTCGAAGGTGTTCTATTAGGTTCTTCCATTCGCTGTGGATGTTTTCCTGCTCTAGGGGTAAAGTACAGTCATCAAGCAGTGGACGTGTTTCAGGTCATTTACATTAACATTTAACCCATTCGTGTTTTCCGACTTCATTATTCTGAAAACTATTTTTACTACTGGTGAGAATTCTGTAGATGCTGAGGAATTTCCTTGTCTGTCTGCCCTTACAACTGGGAACTTAGTATCTTCATGAGATCTAACAGGAACTGTAAAACTGATTGTGTACATGCAGTACACTATAACAAAGTTGGCTCGTTCCTTTGCCTCGTTAAAACACAATGCTTTTTCATGGCGTGTGGGGTTGTTTGTAGCACACAACTTGAGTAGCTGCGGAAAGGTAGGTGACAGGTTTGTAGTTTTGTTCGATGTCAGGCAACTCAGATTTTCTGTTTTGCACAATGGAAAGGTGATGACAGTGTGGTGGCCAGTTAGTTTCAATGGCTTCTACAGCTTGCATGGCTGTGTAAATGAGTGAGCCGTTGCCGCGAATTCCTGGGTTATTGGAGCGGTTTGCCTGTGACTGGAGTCATAGGACTCGGTTCCGCCACTGCGCTCTCTGTTATTCTGCCGGTCCAGCACGCACAGAAAGAGACTTAAATATCACTCTTTATAAGATCCTTACCACGTTTCCGAGTCACATTGGTTGTAGCTTGTTGAAACTACAAAACAGACCTTCAAAACAAACGCACGCTTTCTGTTATACGTTTATTCTGGGCTGTGAAAAAGTTACTTTAGAGAAATCATAATTACTTTTTTCTGGATGATTGAAAAATTCTGTAACTAGAGATTTCCACTTCCAATGTATGCGCCGATAACACACAAAAATTTCATTAATATCAGCAAATACATTTCAATCTATATAATTTTGACGTGAGTTGTTCGTACCGAAGACGCTGGAAAACGAACAATTCTTATTACCATGTAAAATAAATATATATATATATATTTAGCTTTAAAACCAAATTAGTCCATATAGCCTAATGCAGAATAACATCAAAAAAAGATTGGTGTAACTCATTTTGCGAGAGACCAATTGGTATGTTTGTAATTAAAGCTTAAACTCGAGTCTCCATAATAAAAAAAATAATCCGATAGTAGCATCTTAAAAAGTTTTGCATCACCTCGGTTTCCAGAACTCAAATGGCTCTGAGCACTATGGGACTTAACATCTATGTTCATCAGTCCCCTAGAACTTAAGACTACTTAAACCTAACTAACCTAAGGACATGACGCAACACTCAGTCAACACGAGGCAGAGAAAATCCCTGACCCCGCCGGGTATCGAACCCGGGAACCCGGACGTGCGAAGCGAGAACGCTACCGCACGACCACGAGATGCGGACTTCCAGAACTCCTGAAGATACAAGTTGACTGTGGACATTATATCACAGACACAGTCCCTTTCACTGTTCAGAGACGTTACTAAACCCGCCCAAAGATGTAAAAAAACCATGCATGAGCAGCGCCTATTAGACGGCGGGGGTCCGACAGCCGATCAGTTCCAGTCATTGCACGAGGAAGGAGGTGCCGCAGTTCGATCACGTCCGCTTTGTTACTTTGTGCCAGGGAGTACTCTCAACAAGGGAAGTAGTGTCCAGGCGTCTTGGAGTGAACCAAAGCGATATTGTTCCGACATGGAGGAGATACAGAGAGACAGGAACTGTCGATGACATGCCTCGCTCTGGCCGCGCAAGGGCTACTACTGCAGTGAATGATCGATACATACGGAGGAACCTTGACACCAACGCTAGCGTGTTGAATAATACATTTTGTGCAGCCACAGGAAGTAGTGTTAAGAGTCAATCTGTGCGCAATAGGCTGCATGATGAGCAACGTCACTCCCGACGTCCATGGCGAGGTCAATCTTTGCAACAACGAGACAATGCAGGCCGGTACAGATGGGCCCAACAACATGCCGAATGGACCGCTCAGGATTGGCATCACATTGTCTTCACCGATGAGTGTCGCATATGCCTTCAAGCAGACATTGGTCGGAGACGTCTTTGGAGGCAACCCGGCCAGGATGAACGCTTTAGACACACTGTCCAGCGAGTGCAGCAAGGTGGAATTTCCCTGCTGTTGGCGGTGGCATTAGGTGGGACCGACGTACGCCGCTGTAACGGCTGTACGATACGTGAATGCCATCCTCCAATTGATAGTGCAACCATATCGGCAGCATATTGGCGAAGCATTCGTCTTCATGGACAACAATTCGCATCCCCATCGTGCACATCTTGTGAATGACTTCCTTCAGGATAACGAGATCGATCGATAATACGTTCTGCAGACATGAACGCTATCGCACATGCCTGAGATAGATTGAAAAGGGCTGTTTATGGACGACGCGACCCACCAACTCCTCAGTAGGATTTACGCCGAACCGCCGTTGAGGAGTGGGACAATCTGGACGAGCAATGTCTTGCTGAATTTGTGGATAGTATGCCACGACGAATCGAGGCATGCACAATGCAAGAGGTCTCGCTGTATGGTGGTAGAAAATGCAAGGTGTGGTTTTCATGAGCAATAAAAAGTGCGGAAATGATGTTTATATTGATCTCTATTCCAATTTTCTGTACAGGTTCCGGTTCTCTCAGAACCGAGGTGATGCAAAACTTTTTTTTGATGTGAGTGTATGTCACGGGAGGCGGACCCGCCAGTATAAAAGGACGCGGGGAATTCTGTTTTGTCAGCAGAGACGCAGTAACTGCGGAAGAAGTCAATAACTTCGGACGTGGACTAGTCATTGGATGTCATCTGAGTAACAAGTCCAGCAGGGATGTGTCAGTCCTGAAACTGTCCGACTCGGCTATTGGTGATGCGGTTGTGAAGTGGGAACGCGAAGGAACGACCACAACTGGACAAAGACCAGGTAGACTGCATGTACTGACGTAGAGGGGCCGTCGGGCTTTACAGAGGGTTGCAGCGAAAAATGGCGTGAAATCAGCGGAAGGAATCACTCGTGGCGTCTAAAGTGCTACCGGCAGTCCATTTAGCACAACAACTGTGCGTAGGGAGTTGAATAATAGTCTCGTGTGGCTCATTGGTGTGGTGAAGTTTTTGAACTGGACACCACATCGGCGACTTGCTTGTCCCTGACCTGCCCTACTTATCCAAACGTGGAGAGGGAACCTACAGTTTGACGTGGAATCCGATCCACGTGTAATTTCTGGCGACTCTTCACATCATTGAGAGATGAAGGCCAGGTTAAAACGAAGACTGAAATATTCAAGGTCCGACAGCGATTCCATCCGACGACCTCGTGGTTTCCAGACACGCGCCTTACAATATTATTTTCTCTTTGTTTCGTTTGTTTTTGTTCGTTGCATTTGGTCTGGGCGGACATCACATGACACTCTTTCAAGTTCATCGTTGACTTCTTTACGCTGTTTATTTCTTTATTTTTATTGCAGGTGGAGCCAGCCCTCCGGGCGAACATGCTGAGCTACCGTCCCAGCACCACGAGAACACCAGGCCCCAGAGAGAGTTGAAAGGAATTGGTTACAATGTTCGAATAGCTCTTCGTCAGCCACATAGTTTTTTGATCAACGCTAAACTACAGTTGAGGTGGCGTAAAGAGCAACGCCCGTGGGCAACGATGAATCATGGTATACACCGTGGCAATCCGATGGAAGGGTTTAGCTTCGGCTAGTGACTGGAGAACGTTACCTACCACGTTGTGTAGTCCTAACAGTGAAGTACGGTGGAGGTCGTGTTATGGTACGAGGATGTTTTACGTGGTTAGGGTCCCTCTTACTTTGCTTGACAAAAAGCTAAATGCGGAAGTATATGAACAACTTCACAGGCCGGCCGGGGTTCTAGGCGCTACAGCCTGGAACCGCGCGACCGCTACGGTCACAGCTTCGAATCCTGCCTCGGGCAGGGATGTGTGTGATGTCCTTAGGTTAGTTAGGTTTAAGTAGTTCTAACAAGGGGAGGCCGCCAATTGTGAAATTCAGATTCGATTCATACTGCGCATAATAAAAGCTCATGGCCAGAGGTGTACTGTGGCAAAGCACCAAGATGCACTTCTCACCCGTTGTCGAGAAAATCGACAGTTAAAAGAAACCGTTGCGGTGAAATACTCTCTACGATTTGTAATTTTCTACAGCGTCGTGGTGCAGCGGTAAGCGCTCGGGTTCGTTTTTATTAGTATTTGCTTTTTGTAATTCAAATATATATATATATATATATATATATATATCAAATTCCCGGCAATCAGTTGCAACAATTATGGATATAATAAGTTGTTGAACGTCGTTTGTCGTGGAAAAACTGGCAACTTCGAACATCATTATGTTTTCCGCAAACAAAGTTGTATTTCACAAATGTTATTAATTGTCTTCATAAGGTTAACCACGTATAGTTAACGGAAGACGTAGAAACTATATTCCGAAACGAATACGTATAGCGTAAGTCAAATTAGAATAGAGACTCCACGAACAAAAACTTGCTGTGGCAGGTATGAAATATAAACTCCGTTACTCGCTCGTTACACTTGAAGGACAGATGTCGAATGGGCCGAAACGAGCCGCCGCATAACAGCGTAGTTGCCTGCTAACTTCGAAAGAAGGTAGATGCGGTCCCTAGCGCAACTTGTAACATCGGCGAAAATCAGTGCGGACGGGAGGGCTTTGGTACACCCTGTTAAACAAACGGAAAAATGGAGGCGGTACAATTGGAGAGCGATCCGCTTTCACCAACATGCATAAGCAATTCATTAATAGTTTATATATACTTACTTACTTACTTATCGCGAATGGACCCAGAAGGATCACGCAAAGCTTTCTGACGTCGTTTCTTCCATACTTCTTTCATCCGTTCTCCATGTTTTCTTTTTCTTTCTTCTGTCCATTTTGTTCCTGGTCTCTTTAGTGCTTCCTTCTCCGACAATACAATCCACTTTTCCACCTTATTTCTAAAAGTTTTTCTGTCTTTGACATCTTTAAGTTCAATATTTGCTTTTTGTAAATCTAATTTTACTTGGCTAATCCATGGTGTTGTTGATTTGACTTTTTCTATGTAAGTGAGAATTCTGTTGGTGAGTCGTGTGGGGGGAAGTCTAGTGACATGTCCATAAAATTTTAATCTTCGCCTTCTTATGTCTGCTGCCAGGTTTGATATAGTTTCTGTGGTTCTTCTTGATTGTATCCGATATCCTTCTTCTGTTAATTTTGGACCTAAAATCTTTCTCATAATTTTGCGTTCTTCTTTTAGTATTTTTTCTAAATCACATTTTGTGTGGAGTGTGAGCGTTTCACTAGCATATAGTGCTGCTGGCTTAATTACTGCGCAGTAGTGTCTGATTTTTGTGTTCGAGGAGATGCATTTTTTATTGTATATTTCATGTGTCATACCATATGCTCTCTTCATTTTCTGTTGTCTGATCTTCTGTGCAACTTTCTCTCCTCCGGTTGGCTCCAAAATTTCACCTAGGTATTTAAAATGTTTTACTCTATTTATTTTTCCATATTTTGTGTTCAAACTGTGTATATGTAGTTTTGTACAGAAAAATTCTGTCTTTTGAAACGAAATTTGTAAACCTACTTTATCCGCGCATTCCTTAAGGATCTCTATTTGTTTGGTGGCGATTTCTTCATCATCTGCAAGTATGGCCAAGTCGTCCGCGAATGCTAAACAAGATATCTCCACGTTGTCTTTGGTTCTACCAAGATGGATTGGTTTCCAGTAGGATTGATTTTTTAATTCTTTTTCCCATTCCTTAATGACTTTATCCAGGACTATATTAAACAGAAGTGGAGATAGCCCGTCACCTTGACGTACTCCAGTTTTTATGAGAAAAGGTTCAGAGATTTCTCCCCTGAATTTAACTTTAGATACAGTGTCTGTCAGTGATTCTTTGATAAGCCTTAGTGTTTTGGAGTCAAGTCCAAGTTCCTCTAAAATGTTAAACAAAGATTGCCGGTCTATTGAGTCATAGGCTTTCTTAAAATCTACAAATGTACAAATTATGGGGGCATTTCTAATTGCTTTGTGTTTTAATATTGTCTTTAAATTAAATATTTGTTCTATGCATGAGCGACCGGGGCGGAAGCCTGCTTGATAATCACCAATTTGGCGTTCCAGCTGCTCTTGTGTTCTTTTCAGCAGGCATGTTGAGAGAATTTTGTAGTTGACTTGTAAAAGTGAGATTCCCCTGTAGTTATTGACATTTGTTCTGTCTCCTTTTTTATGTAACGGGTGAATAAGGGCACATTTCCAATCCTCTGGTAATTTTTCTGTTTCCCATATTTTTGTTATTATTTTTGTGAGCTCTTGCAACGTCTTTGGTCCTAGGTTTTTTAATAGCTCTGCAACAATGCCATCTTCGCCAGATGTTCTGTTATTTTTTAAGTTTTTAATGTGACATTTGATTTCTTCCTGTGTTGGTGGTAATGAATCCGGTTGAGCGTTGGCACTGATTTCTTTGGGAAACCTTAAACTAGGTTCTGGGCAATTTAGTAGGTTAGAAAAATATTGAGCCAATACTTGACAGTTTTCCTGGTTTGTTAGAGCTAATTTACCATCTGGTTTTCTGAAACATAAATTTTGAGGGATATATCCTCGTATTTTATCTGCGAAAGTTCTGTAGAAGTCTCTTGTATTATAGTTTTGGAAATTTTCTTCTATGGCATCCAGTTGTGCCTTTGTGTACTTCCTTTTTGCTTGCCTAATAGATTTTGAAACCTGTTTTCTAACCTCGTTAAATAACTGTAGACTTTCTTGTGATTTTTTACTGTTATATTCTTGAAATGCCTTTTTTCTCCTTTCCAATGCATTTTCACAGTCTGAATCCCACCAAGGGTGTTTGAATATCTTTTTCAAGGGAATAGTTTCCTTAGCTATTCGCGTGATTTTAGAATGAAATTCTTCCCATGTGTTTGCCTTTTCCTTCTCCCATTCTTCTTTTACTTTAGATTCTTTAATCTTCTTGGTGTCATATTTCTGTATTTCTGTTTTCTTCTGATGACTTCTTCGTGCTGTAAACTTGATTTTAATTCTAGTTAGGTAATGGTCTGAATCAATGTTTGCTCCTCTGCGTACTTGGACGTCGTAAATTTCTTTTTGTACTGGGTATGAAATCGCCACATGATCTATTTGAAACTCGCCAATTTGTTGTATAGGAGATCTCCATGTCTTTTGTTTTCTTGGACATTTTCTTAGAGATGTTGACATTATCTTCAGGTTATTCTGCTTACATAGTTCGACGAGCCTTGTACCATTTTTATTGGTAAATTTATGTGCAGGATATTTGCCTACGGTCTTTTGGTGGATTTTCTCTCTACCAATTTGGGCATTAAAATCGCCGAGTAGAACTTTTGTATCATCTTTTGGAATCTTGGCCATTATATTCTCCAAATTTTCCCAGAACTTTTCTGTTTCTATGGGGTTTTTCTTGTTGTCTCCGTTTGTGGGAGCATGAACATTAACCATTGTGTATGTTTTGTTGGCACATTGTAAGCGCATCGTCATTATCCTATTATTTACGGGAGTAACTTCCTTGATGGAGCTGAGCACGCTCTTGTGTATGACAAACGCCATCCCGAGATGGGGGGCTCCTCTTCCGATTCGTTTATCCGTCTTGCTCTTAAAGATGCGATAGTTGCCATAATCTGATGTTTCTTCATCTGTAAAACGCGTCTCCTGTAAAGCTAGTATTACTATCTTTTGCTTTTCAAGTTCTGTTGTAAGGTTTAGAAGTTTTCCTGGTTGGATTAATGTATTTATGTTAAAGGTTCCAATGTATGTAGGTGTTTTGAGTGGAAGTTTGCCAGAGAGCTCCGACTTTCTCTGATGTAATCGTGTAAGTCCAGGTTCCCCAGAATCCGAATTCCTGGTTGCCATCTGTTGATGGGTGGATTGGTTACCACCTGGGGTAATGTTGTTATTACTTGCACGAGTCATACTTGCTTGTAATCAAGTTGGTCCAGTGTTTCCACTGGGTGTTTAGAACCAGGGATTGTTAGTTCCTGGCACATTATGACCAGCCGCACATTGTGTGAACAGACGCTGACCAGGATGCCGATGGTTCCCACTTCAGACGCGTCCTGGATTTGGGTGTTGACAATGCTTATTGTAATGGCGGCACTTACTCGCCATGACACAGCAACGTCTTCGGGTTCTGTGGTTTTTGAATGAGTGTGACCCTTGCCAAAAGTCACCCTCCCACACCCTCGTGATGCTGCCGCCTCGGTCCGGGACTGCTTATTTGGGTTTCCCCTTATTCGCAGCTGTCCACCATATCTGATGGATCGTTCGCTATCCGCCACCTGCGACCCGCCCTGTACCTGAGGCTCGGCTAGGGAGTTTATATATATATATATATATATATATATATATATATATATATATATATATATATAAAATAATAAAAATTGCATGCCGCGAGATTCGATTCGGCGACCTTTGGATTACGAACTCCAGCGCTTACCGCTGCGCCACGACGCCGTAGAATATCACTAATCGTAGAGAGCATTTCACCGCAACGGTTTCTTTTAACTGTCGCTTTTCTCGACAACGGCTGAGAAGTGCATCTTGGTGCTTTGCCACATTACACCTCTGGCCATGAGCTTTTATTATGCGCAGTATGAATCGAAACTGAATTTCACAATTGGCGGCCTCCCCTTGTAAGTTCTAGTGGACTGATGACCTCAGATGTTAAGTCCCACAGTGGTCAGATCCATTTGAACCATTTGAACCAACTTCACAGCATTTTGTTCTGCGTACAGTAGAGGGACAGTTCGGAGACGACGATGATTTATAACAGCATGACAGTGCACCCAGTCAAAAAGCAGCATCTTTGAAACACTGACTTATGAATAATAACAGTCCTGAAATGGACTCGCCTGGCCAGTGTGCCGACCTGAACTCTACGACTGGGATGAGCTAGAACGTCGACTTCACTCCAGAACCAAGCGTCCAACATCACTACCTTCTCTGGTTTCCTCCACATGCATTCTTGTCAGCAGTTTAATGTCCTCAGCAGAGTCTCTAAGGCGAATCGTGGATGCACGCTATGCTCATGACCGCTGATAGCTATCCAGATACTTTTTCGATCAGACAGCACGCAGAAGCCATGCATCACGACATTGCTGGTGTTACTTGTTGGGTCCAAGCAGGCAGAAGACGCAGCAAGTGGCGGCGCCCCTGCGTTGCGCAACCCACGGCTTGAGAAACAGCCGGCGACCCGGCCCTGGGCCCTGCCCCGCCCCGCCCCTGTGTCCCTGTGGCCTGGGTGGTCGCTGTCGCGCCGGTCCATTTGTCTGGCGGCGGATTTGCCGCTGCTGGCTGCTCGCGCACTGCCCTCCCACGCACCGTTATGCCCGCGCCGCGTGTCGCCACAAATTTATCGCCGAGCCTGAGGTTGAGGTTGGGACACAGCTGGACGCCCTCTCCGTGAGCCCGGCCTCCTCAGCCAACGGTTAACAACGGCGCTCAGCTGGTGAACTGACCAAGCCGTGCCTGGGCCACAGGGCGGTAGCGATAAAAGGAATTTCCTTCACTGGGGTTCTTCCATCTCTACATATACGAGGAGGCATCAAAAACTAACGGGAACTTCTGTCCTTCTTAAAGAATCTTTATTCATCAACATCATCTACATCAATTTTGTTCACTTCAAATCAATCCATCTCAGATGCAATACACTTTTTCCAGCCCTTTTTTCCAAACTTGAAAGCGTTTCTGGAACTCACTTTTCGTTATGGTGTTCAACTCTTTCAGTGTGTTTTTGTCTCATCACTAATGACGTTCTTTCACGGTTCTCTTCATTCTAGGGAATGAAAAGAATACTCAGGGGACTGTCGACAAATACAGTCACTGGGACAACATAGCGATTTTGTTTTATGCCGAAAAATCACGAACAAGCATTGACACGTGAGCGGAAGCATCATCGTGATGCGATTTCCACGAGTGATTTTGTCACAATTCTGGTCGTTTTCTTAGAATTTCTTCACGCAAACGGCGCAAAACTTTCAGTTAGTATTCCTTATTGACCGTAAGGCTATAAGGCAGAGACCTATGATTCACTATCCTATTGAAGCCGAAGAAAACAGAAGAGATCCCACGTGTGGTCGAACCTGTCGAATTTTTTCCGTCTCAGCTCTTCAGGCAGTTCCCAAAGGCACGACCGAACCTTGGTTTCGACCGTTCGACGTCATACAGGTATACCCATGTTCCATCATATTTTTTGAAGTTCTGGATCGGTGTCGACTTTATTCAGCAGCTCCTGATCAATGTCTACGCGACATTGGTTTTGGTCAAAATTCAAAAATTGTGGGAGAAACTTTGCTGCTAGACTTTCATGCCCAAAATATCAGAAAAAAATTGCTTCGCATGAGCCAAAGGTAATTCCGACATCATCAGTAACCTGTCTGATGGTGATTCGGCGATTTTCCAGCACCATTTTCTTTTACTTCTTCCACATTGTCAACAGTAATTGATGTACGACGGCGTCCTGGGCTCCCGTCGTCTTCAACATCTTCTCGACCCTCTCTGAAATGTTTATAACATTCATAAATTCTTGTCTTACTCGTAGCAGATTCGCCAACAGCCACAGTCAACATTTCGAATGCAGTGCTGCACTATGCAAACTTTTTGAACCGTCCTTTTCGAAAGTAAAAATTCGCCCTGCAGTCGAAAAACGTATCACATTTTCGGCTATCAACAAAAAACTTAATATTCAAAACAGCTGAAAATGCAAACGTGCAACACGAACAAGTGAACCAAAGACATAAAAAAGTTTGAAAATCGGATGTATAAAGTCAGCGAATTTAAAAAAATTCCGTTACTTCCTTCATCACACCTCGTACATATGTACTGTGCAAGCCACTGTACAGCGCCTGGCGGAGGCTACATATCACTAATTGCATATCATTAGTTTTCTTTCCCTCTGCATTCTCATATAGAGCTAGGGAGTTCCAGTTTCCAGAGCTTTACTTAGTTACACATTTATGTGAGCTGTACGGATCAGTTACAACCCTCGTAGCAAGCCTTTCAATTCATTCGATCACGCCTACTGGACAATAACCCAAACACTGGAACAATACACTAGCAATGGTTGCACTAGCGTCTTCTTTGCGATTTTCTTTACAGATGTACCACATTTTTCCAGAAACCTTCCAACAAATCTGTCATCCATTCACTTTCCCTAAAACTGATTTTACGAGATCGTCCAGTGACCTTCCATCTTCATATCACGTTATTTTGCATATCTAAGTCCTGGACACGTGAAATATAAATAAACGGTGATACTTTTCAGTACATCGTCAGCACACAATCTTACATTGCTACTGTACTCACTGAAAACATTATAGGTTTTGTTATGCTTTCTTTGGATACACCATAAGTCATCTTCGTTTCTGTGGAACATTCGCCCGTCCAGTAAAACTAATTTCTTCTTCTTGTTCTTCTTAATACTGATTGATGTGGTGCGACCCAGCACGACATCCTCTCCTGTAACAAGCTCTTGACCTTAGAAAAGTAGCACTTGCTACCTAGGTCCTCAATTATTTGCAGGGTGTATTACAATCTCTGTTTTCCCTACAGTTTATGTCATCTGCAGCTCCAGTGATTTTTAACTTTAAATGCGAACATTTTAGGTTATGCTCTACCGCGACTGTTATTAACGTTAAATGAAACAACAAGTTAACTGTTACCAGTCACTGTTCAGTTATCTCCATTATCAAGTGGTATTACATTTGTTAGTATGACATTTGTGTGTATATTGTGTTACGATTTTTTGGAGGAATTTGTGGACTGTCTTCAGTGGTCACAGGTTCCTTTCACTGTCGTAACACATCAGATGTATACTGTCATATATTGTAAACAAATATGACCAAATATTTATTTTAATTTCCACAATAATGAGTGAGATCACCCACAACTTTAATTTTGCTACAATTATCAGCTCCTTTGACCGATAGTGAAACTAACTGGTATTTATTTGTTTTTCGATGATTTCTGGTCCTCAGAACCAAAGGCATCGTAGATAGGTAATAAGATCTACCCATGTCTCTGTTGTAGACCTCACAAATCTGAAATGTCCGGTAGGTAAACAGTGTCTGGTAACAGTAAACTTGTCATTTCATTTAATTATCCGTTGATGTCTTATCAGATGTCGTATCATCCTGTCCTTTCCTCTTGACAGTGTTTTTCATGTTGGTCCTTCGCCGATTCTTTGGGTAACCTCCTCATTACTTATCTTACCAGACGACCTAATTTTCAACACTCTTCTGTCACGTCAGGTCTCAGTCGCATCGGTTCTCGTTCTCTTCTGTTCCAGTTTTCCCATCAAACGCTGTCTTCCAAACTTACATTTTTAGAAATTTGCTCCTACAATTAAGGCTTATATTAGACAGTAGTAGACCCCTATTGGCTAAGAAAGTCATCTTTGCCTTTGCCAGTCTGTGTTTTACATCCCCCTTGCTTTGTCTGTAGGTTATTTGGCTCCGAAGAGAGCCTGAAATCCTTAACTTTGTCTAATTCGTGCTCACCAATATTAATGTTAAGTTTCTCATTGTTCCCATTTCTGCTACTTGTGATTACTTTTGTCTTTTTCTGTTTTACTCTGAGTCCATATCCTCTACTCTGTATAGCATGCTGAGTTTTATTATTCTACCTGTTCAACTGGATATATTGCTTCCAAGGTCATAAAAAACTGTGTTCCAGAAGTGTCATTGTTTTCTGAATCTGTGCCAAGTGTTTGAGAGAAGTTCGTTTTCCCCACGAACGTCACAATGTTAGAGGTTATATGTTCCAGGATTCTGCAACAGATGGACATTCGGTACATTGACCTGTTGCTTCGTCCATCCCATATATTATCCCTTTTACAGAGAGGAGTAGTTAGTAAGGCGGCAAAATGTCGAATAATTTATTTTTCATTTAATTAGTATGGGATCCAATTTTTTAGGTAGGGCTATCATATTATTAATCCAGTATTGGCTGATACTGTCTAGCCTTATACTAACATTTCTGTAGAGGTGGGTGGTTTGAGTGTTATTTCGCGCTGGATGTAACAACAGGACGAACGTGGACATTCGCAGTCCCCATGATCGCGGAATAAGGGCTGCAGGGAGAGCAGAGAGAGGCTCGTGGAAAGGGGCTTCTCGCTGCGGCCGTACACGTTGTGTGGGAATGTGCATGTGGTGTGGATGACGAATAAAAGACAATCTCTCTCATCAGTTCGCCGAATGGCTCAAAATGGTTGAAATGGCTCAGAGTACTATGAGACTTAACTTCTGAGGTCATCAGTCCCCTAGAACTTAGAACTACTTAAACCTCACTAACCTAAGGACATCACACACATCCATGCCTGAGGCAGGATTCGAATCTGCGGTCGTAGCAGTCGCGCGGTTCCAGACTGTAGCGCCTAGAACCGCTCGGCCACCCCGGCCGGCAGCTCGCCGAAAATCAAAGTTCTAAACTATTCGGAAGTTCTGTATCAGCACGGAGGCCCAAGCAACTACTGCACGAAAATATTTATCCACACATTAGACAGCACAAACACTTGAATAGGCCCCAGTAAATGGACTTACACGTTTGGCTACGTTTCGTCTATGGGACGACTCACACCCGGTGAAATTTACCCAATGTTCCACAAACGTATATATGAAGGTAGTATCTGTTCCCGAAAGAACAGATACCATTGATGACCGCACAGCTTCCCTAGAATGAAATGATAGTTAAACCGACATCCTAGCTGCAAACAGGCGTTGATATACATCATCGGGGACATGTTGAAAATACGTGCCCCGACCAGGACTCGAACCCGGAATCTCCTGCTTGCATGGAAGAAGCTCCAACCGTCTGAGCCACCAAGGGCAGGAGATCCCGGGTTCGAGTGCCGGTCGGGGCACACATTTTCAACATGCCTCCCCTCCCCCCCCCCCCCAATGACATATATCAACGCCTGTTTGCAGCTAGGGTGTCGATTTAATTATCATTTCATTCCACAAAAGTAGTTAATGTAAATGAAGGTAGGATTTCGTATGCAGAAATCATGTTTGCACTCGCGTATTTGTTTAAGTTCCACAAATTCGAGCTTATTTGCAATAAGAACACGGAAAAAATCGATAGTCACAGCTCACAATAAATTAATCTCAGAGCCTGACCGAGTTTCTTAAGATCTTGTAGGTGGTAGAATAAACAATGATTAATTGCGCGAGTTATCTTTATAAAATTGCCGCGATATTCACTTTTACAGTTCAGCAATTATTTATAACATTTAACTTACCATAATTGATAATCTAATGCAGATATCGAAGGCGTGTCTTCGCACGCGTAATTGTCCATCTTCAGAAGAGCCTACTGGCTCTTCAGTGACACATATGGTTGAATATTTACTAATTTTGGGGTAAGCTTTAATTTTGCACTGGTGGCGAAAAGTAGCCATTAGAAACAAGCAACCATTGTTCTGCCTAGTGAAAAGGCTTTCCCAGTGATGCAGTCACCTTAGCGGCCGGTGGAAGTCCAGAGACAACTCCATCTGTGGAGCATAGGATGAAACTGGCCCCCCACGTGCGCGAGCCAAGCTGGTTTCAGCTGTCAACACGAATGTGACCCGACCTTAGCCGCCGCCTGTGCGCCCGGGGTCTCGCGTTCGTGGTTGACTACAGTGTCTCTTCCCTTTATAACAGACTGTCGTGCTACATCGCGACAGACCCGTGGTCGCTAAGGAAGTGGGGGCGGGACGATGTTGGAAGCTTAAGTTGTGCAGATTGCATCTTAAATTCGAAAGTGCTGATTTCGCCACCAGAAACGGCATCATTCTTCTCTCTGTGAGCGGAGCTACGAACGTATGCTTATTTGTTGAGATTGGGGCATTACTAGGTGATCATTTACGACCGCAGCCTAGACTCAAGTTTCTACTCTTACCTTTGAGCAACCAGAATTCTTGATTCGTGTCCGGTTTTGTACGGAAGGGGCTTCGACTCTAGGAGTTCGCAGACGCTGTTTTACGTCCTCTATGTAGTCAGAATTTTCGGCTTCGCAGCGCACTTTGTCTGCACGACAGATGGCAGCAGTGATCAGATCAGCGTTGCGGAACTTCTCTTCACAGCACTGAATTCAGTGATATACGCACCGCGACTCGGCAGGTAGGGAATCATCAGAAGTGAATGTGTTAACTTCCATTTGTTTGATCTCAGAGCCCTTTACCGCCTCCTTTACGGTCACTGGTGGTCAAGGTGGAGGCTTTCTTAACTTCGAGGCTAATCAGTATGTAACCTCCCCCTCACTTACCGACCTTAATGACAGTGAAAAATGAAACCGCGTGTACCTAATGGAAATTTAGGAAAAGCAATCGTCACCGAAGTTAACCTGTCGGTAAAGAGGGAGGAAAGGGTTACATCTAGATGAAAGGAAATGTGCTAATGAAACTGGTGGAAATTAATTTTGAAAAGGGGTAAAGTTAATAAAGAAAGTAAATGTGCAGCCATTACGTTAACAATTAACTAGCGGTAATTAGGTATTTGAGATTTGGGGGAAATCACGGTCGCCATTCCTAAGGACAATTACTATAGTAACTGAAAAAGAAAGGTTATTACACATATAATTAGCACTAGAAGCGTGGCAACTGAAGGTTGACACGTGTGGTGTGAAAACTGAAAGTTTGTCAGAAGTAATAAATTTCGCTACACCCTGACTTAATTTAGCAAAAGAACTAATAAAACCGGAAAATCGAAAGTTAATTTAGTGACTGAAGTTAATAGTGAGCTTTCTTTCTGAAGCACATCGAAATTCAGTAAAATACGGTTAGTCTTGGACTACCTCAACAATCATTTCAAAAACTACTTGAATCTACGCAATTTAGAAATAAGAGGTATAACTTTGAACTTGAATTAAATGATTCCAAACAATTAACAATAGTAAAATTTAGTACGTACCAAGCTGAGCTGCAGTCACAGGTAAGCTAAAATATGGTAACAAAACTCGCACTCTTAATTTGTGCTTGTGTAATCTAAATAGTGTAGCCAGCTATTAATGCCATAATTGAACTTTGAAATTAAAGCAGTGAAAACGAGTTAGCTATATTACTTTAATGCTGGCGTTTGAATTTCAACGACACTCGGGTTCATTTCGGAAAAGGAAGGGACTCTGCTTGGTAATGCAATTGGGACAATGAGCAACAAAAGTTCATGCTAAGTTGCTGTAATTATAGTGACGAAAATGGAACAGTTTGAAAAGCTGAGGTCTGCCATACAGTTCTAAAACTTTACGTGCGTCCAGTCTTCCTCGTCGGTTGATTGAAGGTTTGAAGCCGTCGGTCGAGGAGGTGGCGACAGTCACTCATTGTCGGCCGTCGCTGTTGCAGAAGCTGGATGTTGGCGCGCCTTCTTCTCGACACGGTCACCAGACGAAACGGGCTCTTGATGTGCGCTAGTTAATGTTTCCCGTCCGCGACACCATGTCAGAAACTATCATCGCAAGTCGATCGCAATTACATGCTGCCAAACCCCGAAAGCGCGGCAACTCGCGGGAGCGTCACACAACACACCTGCTCCACTCGCTACTCCCGCCACACCCCTTCCCTCAGCCCGCGCTCCACGCGGCAGAGTTAACACTACCAAAGATCCTACACACTTTGATTCTTCACACGACCTATCGACGTAATCGTTCGATAGCAGTCTTCCCTAGGCAAGACCCAGCGTAAAAATACAAATAATATTTACGAAACAAACCAATTATACATCGACATAAATGTATAAATATATATATACAAACAGAAAAACAATTACAATATACAAAGAGACAGAAATGTCATATCTTGAGGTAACAAAGCAAGGAAAAAAAAATAGTACAATAGATGGAAATAGGAGGCTATGCATTTCCGGCGTTACAAGTATCAACCACTTAGTGTTTCCGTCGCATAAACGGGGGCGCCATTTTGAATCGTGTTATAAATTCAATGACAATAAAAAATTTAGATCACTGAGTAGGAGTAAACGTTCCATGTCTGTACTTGTTCACTTTGCATGCTTTCTTTGAGAGTTGTTTTTGTAATAAACGGACTATCAGTATCTTTTACTCTTCCAAGGATTACACTCCAACTTGCGCTCCCGATCGTTAGAATGGGATATTTTACAACTTGGGGAATAACGCATACAAATGTAATTCACTTTTTAGGCATGACATGGGACTACGACATCGACAGCGATCACAAATAAGATACAAGCAGTTACAGCGGGTATAGTTGGACAGTGGCGTGCGTAATTTCCCAGTCACTCGAAGCTATTCGTCACGCAAGCAATTCTCGGTAAGTATGATCTAGGACATGGGCTAAGGCCACGGAGCATTGGTGCAAAATTTACCTGGGAACCCATTAAAGCCTGGTGCCTTGTTCGGTTTAAATGTTTTTCTTTTTCTATAGGTATCGCTCATTTGTCGGTCTGTTCAGATTACCAATACTTTTACTTGGATTGTCTAAGCCGATATTGCTGAAACTGGTATTTGGTTGGTAAACGTGGGTTTTTCAACCTACCCAACCCACCAGTCCAGTTATTTAATTCGTAAGCTCAGATTCTTGAATAAACCATTCGAATTATTTAGTTGGTAAACTCGGTTTCTTCAACCTGACAGTGCAATTGATTGATTAATTAATGGAATTGTTGATTGAATCTGCCAGCCAAATTACTCGGTTGGTAATCACTTGTTTTGATAATCTAATTATTTCATGAGTAAGCTCAAATTTCGTTAACCTAGCAATCAAATACAAACACTGTTGCTGTAGCGTAATGCCCTATCCATCCCATGCTGAAATAAGGGCACATTAAGCAAGGATTAGTGCTTAGTGTATTCATCTTTTGATCTCCCTCTACGATTTTTACCCTCCACGCAGCCCTCCAATACTAAATTTGTGATCCCCTGATGCCTCAGAACATGTCCTACCAACCGATCCCTTCTTCTAGTCAAGTTGTGCCACAAACTCCTCTTCTCCCCAATTCTATTCAATACCTCCTCATTAGTTATGTGATCTACCCATCTAATTTTCAGCATTCTTCTGTAGCACCACATTTCGAAAGCTTCTATTCTCTTCTTTTCTAAATTATTTACCGTCCATGTTTCACTTCCATACATGGCTACACTCCATACAAATACTTTCAGAAACGACTTCCTGACACATCTATACTCGATGTTAACAAATTTCTCTTCTTCAGAAACGCTTTCCTTGCCATTGCCAGTCTACATTTTATATCCTCTCTACTTCTACCATCATCAGTTCTTTTCCTCCCCAAATAGCAAAACTCCTTTACTTCTTTAAGTGTCTCATTTCCTAATCTAATTCCCTCAGCATCACCAGACTTAATTCGACTACATTCCATTATCCTCGTTTTGCTTTGTTGTTGTTCATCTTATATCCTCCTTTCAATACACTGTCCATTCCGGTCAACTGCTCTTCCAAGTCCTTTGCTGTCTATGACAGAATTAAAATGTCATCGGTGAACCTAAAAGTTTTTGTTTCTTCTCCATGGATTCTAATACCTACTCCGAATTTTTCTTTTGTTTCCTTTACTGCTTGCTCAATATGCAGATTGGATAACATCTGGGATAGGATACAACCCTGTCACACTCCCTTCCCAACCACTGCTTCCCTTTCATGAACCTCGACTCTTATAACTGCCATTTGGTTTCTGCACAAATTGTAAATAGCCTTTCACCCCTGTATTTTACCCCTGCCACCTTTAGAATTTGAAAGACAGTATTCCAGTCAACATTGTAAAAACTTTCTCTAAGTCTACAAAAGCCAGAAACGTAGGTTTGCCTTTCCTTAATCTATTTTGTAAGATAAGTCGTAGGGTGAATACTGCCTCACGTGTTCCAGTATTTCTACGGAATCCAAACTGATCTTCCCCGAGGTCAGCTTCTACTAGTTTTTCCATTCGTCTGTAAAGAGTTCGTGTTAGTATTTTGCAGCTGTGGCTCATTAAACTCATTGTTCGGTAATTTTCACACCTGTTAACACCTGCTTTCTTTGGAATCGGAATTATCATATTTTTCTTGACATCTGAGGGTATATCGCCTGTCTCATACACTTTGCTCACCATATGGTAGAGTTTTGTCAGCGCTGGCTCTCCCAAGGCTGTCATTAGTTATAAAGGAATGTTGTCTACTCCCAGGGTCCTGTTTCGACTTAGGTCTTTCAGTGCTCTGTCAAACTCTTCACGCAGTATCAATCTCCCATTTCATCTTCATGAACATCCACTTCCATTTCCATTATATTGTCCTCAAGAACATCGCAACATCGCCCTTGTATACACTCTCTATATACTCCTTCCACTTTTCTGCTTTCCCTTCTTTGCTTAGAACTGGGTTCCATCTGAGCTCTTGATATTCATACAAGTGGTTGTGTTGTCTCCAAAGGCCTCTTTAATTTTCCTATAGGCAGTATCTATCTTACCCCTGTTGAGATATGCCTCTACATCCTTACATTTATACTCTAGCCACCCCTGCTTAATCATTTTGCACTTCCTGTCGATCTGATTTTTGCGACGTTTGTATTCCTTTTTGCCTGCTTCATTTACTGCATTTTTATATTTTCTCCTTTCATCAATTAAATTCAATATTTCTTCTGTTACCCTAGGATCTCTACTAGCCCTCGTGTTTTTACCTAGTCGATCCTCTGCTGTCTTCACCATTTCGTCGCTCAAAGCAACCCATTCATCTTCTACTGTATTTCTTTCCCCCAGTCTTGTCAATCGTTCACTTATGCTCTCCCTGAAGCTCTCCACAGCCTCTGTTTCTGTCAGGTTATCCAGGTCCCACCTCCTTAAATTCCCACCTTTTTTCAGTTTCTTCAGTTTTAATCTATAGTTCATAACCTATTTTTTATTCATTATTAAACCTACTCCAGCATTACCCCTATTTGATTTTGTATTTATAACCCTATATTCACCTGACCAGAAGTCTTGTTCCTCCTGCCACCGAACTTCTCTAATTCCTACTTTATATAACTTTAACCTATCCATTTCCCTTTTTAAATTTTCTCGCCTGCCTGCCCGATTAAGGGATCTGACATTTCCCGCTCCGATCCGTAGTGCGCCAGGTTTCTTTCTCCTGATAACGACGTCCTCTTGAGTAGTCCTCGCCCGGAGATCCGAATGGGGGACTATTTTACCTCCAGAATATTTTACCCAAGAGGACGCCATCATCATTTAACCGTGCAGTAAAGCTGCATGCCCTCGGGAAAAATTACGGCTGTAGTTTACCTTGCTTTCAGCCGTTTGCAGTACCAGTACAGCAAGGCCGTTTTGGTTAGTGTTAAAAGGCTAGATCAGTGAATCATTCAGACTGTTGCCCCCGACACTATTAAATTTTCGTCTCCCTTCACTATCTGAATAATTTCTTTTATTTCATCATACATTTCTTCAATTTCTTCGTCATCTGCAGAGCTAGTTGGCATATAAACTTGTACTACTGTAGTAGGTGTGGGCTTCATATCTATCTTGGCCACAATAATGCGTTCACTATGCTGTTTGTAGTAGCTTACCCGCATTCCTATTTTCCTATCCATTATTAAAGCTACTCCTGCATTACCCCTATTTGACTTTGTGTTTATAACCCTGTAGTCACCTGACCAGAAGTCTTGTTCCTCCTGCCACCGAACTTCACTAATTCCCACTATATCTAACTTTAACCTATCCATTTCCCCTTTTAAATTTTCTAACCTACCTGCCCAATTAAGGGATCTGACATTTCACGCTCCGATCCGCAGAACACCAGTTTTCTGTCTCCTGATAACGACATCCTCTTGAGTAGTCCCCGCCCGGAGATCCGAATGGGGGACTATTTTACCTCCGGAATATTTTACCCAAGAGGATGCCATCATCATTTAATCATACAGTAAAGCTGCATGCCCTCGGGAAAAATTACGGCCGTAGTTTCCCCTTGCTTTCAGCCGTTCGCAGTACCAGCAGAGCAAGGCCGTTTTGGTTATTGTTACAAGGCCAGATCAGTCAATCATCCAGACTGTTGCCCTTGCAACTACTGAAAAGGCTGCTGCCCCTCTTCAGGAACCACACGTTTGTCTGGCCTCTCAACATATACCCCTCCGTTGTTGTTGCACCTACGTTACAGCTATCTATATCGCTGAGGCACGCAAGCCTCCCCACCAACGGGAAAATCGAAGCGTTTTTACGTTGAGCGAATGCCGATAGTGGGATCTGAAACCTAGGAGCAAAATTCACATTTTAAGAATAGACATTGCAGTGTTTACATGAACAACCAAAAACGGTATTAGGAAATCAGACTGGGGTACCTGAGCTTAGCAGTCAAATAATTCGGGTGGTAGGTTAAGGAACTCGAGCTGTCCAACGAAGTGTGAAGACATTCCCAAGGCGAATTTTGTGTGATTCCGGGACGGAGAAAAGGCAGAGTGATACTGGCGTGTTGATATGAAACACTTCGGTCTCTCGTTGAAGTCTGGTTGTGGCTGGTTTCAAGCATAATAACTGGTGCATGAGAGGGACAGGCACTGCCAGCAGACATACCGAACAGAGCCACTATAATGCTGCAACTGCTGTCCAGGAGATGTCGCCGTATGAGTCCCTCATTGCTACATACTGACACCACACTGCCTTGTAATGAGATGCACGAACATTCTCAAGGAAAAAAACTACTCATTCTTCACTCTGTTTTCTTGTCCAAGTAACAACAAACACCCAGGAAAGTTACTCTAACAACAAGGTAGTTATTAATGGGACAGCGGTATTGGTGTTCTGATTTTCATATTAGTGTGTGATGGAAAAATATTAATTGTTTTGTTAACGGTAATGAAAATTAATTTAGCCTTAATATGAGACGCACATGTTTTGTGGAAGTAAAAGCGTGTATAACATAAAAATATACTCTTCTCTATATTAAAAATATTTTACCTAACTTGGATTTGAAGTTAGAAGCCCGTTTTGATTTGAATTGAATTGATTTGTTTTCCTGAGAAAACTGTTGTGTTGACATAAAAGTTTTATGGTTCAAATGGCTCTGAGCACTATGGGACTTAACTGCTGTGGTCATCAGTCCCCTAGAACATAGAACTACTTAAACGTAACTAACTTAAGGACATCACACACATCCATGCCCGAGGCAGGATTCGAACCTGCGACCGCAGCAGTCACGCGGTTCCAGACTGAAGCGCCTAGAACCGCACGGCCACACCGGGCGGCCAAAAGTTTTATGGGTATGGTACCGCGTCATAATGTAAAAATTACTGCTGCTGGAAAAAAAAAACCAGTTTCGGCCACGGTCTAATGAGACCCAGAAGAAGGCCGCTGCAACCGTGGCCGAAACGTTGTTTTTACTCCAGCAGCAGTATGATGTGGTGCCATACCCAGGAAACTTTTATGTCGACTGACCCTGGCCGCGGAAGCCTACGCAATTATATTAACTGTTGTGTTGTATAAGGCATCGTCATTTGTTGCATAGTTATACAGTTGGTTACACAAATTATACAAAAGGTAGATACATAATTCTACTGATGGTTATACAAATGATTATACAAAAGGTTAACATATAGAGATACTATTACATAAAAACTGCATATCTTTTACTCATCCGTTATTAGTTACACCGGTTCCACAGACGAATTTTGTTGTATGTCATAAGTTATAATTTTTTTAGTTCACAATAACATTCGTTTTTTGTCGTATAAAAGAGCATCATATTTTTCATTATATTAAAGAGTATCATATATTTCATTGTATAAACGAGCATCAGATTTTCTTATTATAAATGACTTCATTTGTACTATAGAATGCTTTCTCTTTCAGCCATGTCTCTACTACCATTTTAAATTTATTTTCATGCAGCTTCCTTGTGCCACGTGAAAGTGCGTTAAAAATGTTTTGCCAGCATGTACAAAATTATTTTGGACTTTACTCAAGCGTGTCTTAGGAATGTCTAATAAGTTCCTGTTTCTGGTTTCATATGAGTGCACATCTGATCTGCTTTCATACATGTGAACATTCTGTTTGGCTTGCATAAGTGCTCTGAGTATGTATAGACTGCGGACTGTAATTATTCTGCGCTCAATAAAGTACTGTCTGCTCAAACCAAAAATACATCTAATGGCTTTCTTTTGCCAGAGGAAGACATCTTTTGCCCCAGCAGAGTTTCCCCAAAGAAATATTCCATAATGCAAATGTGTATGGAACAAGGCATAGTATGCCATAAGCATACACTTCTTAGTGACACAATCCTTAAGTTTCCTAAGGAGATATAAACCTCTTGCCAACTTGCTGCACAGGTCTTCTGTGTGGGTATTCCAGCAGAATTTAGTATCTAGATATAAGCCTAGCAATTTTACTGAATGTCTTGGTTCATTTGGTCCATTGTTAATATTTCTAAGGGAAAAGAAGATGTGTTCACCTTTGTTTTTGTCTAATGACAGTCTATTCTCTTATAACCACTGAGCTGCTTTTTCCATCATTGAGTTGCTCATTTGCTTGTCTACATTGGCGTCACTGTGTGATGTGATAAAAGTTGTGTCATCGGCATACATTACAGGTTTACATGGCAATAAGCTGGGCATGTCATTCGCATACACATAAATAAGAAAAGTCCCAGCACAGATCCTTGTAGGACCCCATATTTCACCATGAGGAGGTCAGATTTGTTATTTGAGTTTAAAATTACCATTTGCTTTCTGTTTGTGAAATATGTTTTCAGCAATAATAGTTCTGTAGTGTTACAGTTTAAACATGTCACAATTTAAACATGTTGTTTACATCTTCTGGTGTGTGTAACCACAAATGAAATTAATACAATTTTTTGAAAGAATACACAGCCATTTGACTGTATATTGCTGTGTTTTCCTTCAGTACAATCTAGATTTTGGCTTTCACGCCATTATCGAGTACAAAGTTCTTAGACTCTCAACATCATTTTGCTGCGTGCTATGCAAGATGACAAATGCACAGTTAAACTAGGTTTTACAGAAGCAAATACAGCAATATAAATCAAATGGCGGTGTATTATTTCGAAAAATACTGTTTGATTGTGGCTCAGCAGCATCGAAAACTTTTTAAATTAAGAAGTAATTAGAAATACTGTCCTTGCTGATACGACAGTAAACCGTTCGTGGTAGATGGACTGTATGCTTAAAACTCTTTCGGAGAGCGTTGCAGAGTGTGCGCCTACACAGTTTTGAGAGGGTGAGAACGTCGCTCGAACACAGTTCGTTAGAGTCGCTGACCTTTCAGTTGTTTCACAGCTCAACCATGCGCCACACCGCTCCTGTACGGCACCTGCAATTTCAGCACACTGCACAGACGGAAGGCGTGTTAAACAACCTTTGATAAATCACGGACAGGCTTGTGTATACTCAGAAAGTGCTTCATTCAAGCTATAAAGCTACACGTTAAACATCTCTATACACATTGATTTATTAGGGGCCACGTCAAACTTTTGACAAATCATTATAGTAGTTGTAAGTTCAATATATTACACGATAGTTACGAGAGGTTCGGTTTTTGGTTTTAAAAGTCGTACTACGTCTAATTCGGTCCAGACGTATCTGGTAACACATTCTGCTTTGTATGATCATATTACGAAAATGTTTCAGAGTCTCCTCCACCATGTGACCAAATGATGTACAATTTGTTGACATATTTTATACCATTTCATGATTTTCAGAGCGCAAAACTTGAATTTTAACGAAGCCGGCAGTGGATGAATTTAATTACATCTACATCTACATGGATACCCTGCAAATCTCACTTAAACGCCTGGCAGAGGGCTCATCGGACAACCTACACAGTGATTCTCTGTTATTCCAATCTGGAACAGCACACGGGAAAAACGAACACTTATATCTTTCGTGAATAGTTTTCCAATTTGGTTTGATCTTCTGATGGCGTTACTAGATAATAAACGACGGCATCATCTGCGAACAACCTAAGACTGCTCCTCAGAATGATTCCCAAATCGTTTGTATAGATAAGGAGCAGCAGAGGGCCTATAACACTACCTTGGGGGACGCCAGAAATCACTTGGTTTTACTCAATGACTATCCGTCAATTACTACAAACTGTGACCTCTCTGACAGGAAATCACGAATCCAGTCACATGAGATGATATTCAGTAAGTACGCAATTTCACTAGACGCCGCTTGTGTGGTACAGTGTCAAAAGCCTTCTGGAAATATAGAAATACAGAATGAATTTCAAATCCCTTGTTAATAGCTTTCAACACTGCCTGAGTGTAATGAACTAGTTGTGTTACACATCAACGATGTTTTCTAAATTTGTGGTGACTTTTTGTCAACAGACCGTTCTATCCGAGGTAATTCATAACGTTCGAACACAATATATGTTCCAGAACCCTACTGCATATCGACGTGATATGGCCCTGTAAGTTATTGGCATACTCATCCTAGCTTTCTTGAATATTGGTGTGACCTGTGCAACTTTCCACCTCAGAAATTGGTAGCGTGAATAGTGCATTGACTACGTAATCCTGACGAAATCAATTATTGTGTGAACTGATATAAGGTCACAAGCTTCCGTTTGACAATAAGTCATTTCTTAAAAAACGTGTACGTGGACACAGACATAGCTAAAGGTTGGCGGGTAGTCGCCGACAAAGTGAAGAATGGGGCGACGGTGGGCTAAAACTGCGCTCAGTAGCGTGAGCGCGCATTTGGAAAGTTCAAAAATAAGTTTGTTACTGAGTGACAGTACGCTTACAACGGTACAATAGCAATGTATTGTACTTACAATCATACTGTTGGGACGTCTGATCCTTGTATTTGTTGCTAGTTACAAGCACGTGTTCAGCAACGGAATTTATAAGAAGGGTCTCCATATGCCGTCACTTTTAAGATTCCGTTCCCCAGTCGGTGAAAAGGGAACCCTTGTAACATTATCAATAAATTTCAAAAGGTCAAATACAAGTAAAACGTATCAAAAGAATAAATTTCGTAAAGTTTTTAATACACAAAGCGAAATCAGTAAATCTTTACATCCTAGCCAATTAAATTTCAATTTTAGTTTGTTTTCGTAAAGATCAGATTTCGGCGCTTAAGTCTGAAACTGTCGTAAGCTTCCGAAAATTCTTCTACCACAGACGAAAAAAAAATCTAACAGCTCCGTCTATTGGTTCTATGGTCTACTACGCCGTCATAAATGTAAACATCCGAATTACTAAACTTGGCAGGCTCCGAAAGATTTAAAAGGCGATACCTTTTTTTCTGCGATCTGTTTTAATGAAATAAAGCCTATACGTTGCCCCAAGGTATTCTCAAGTTACCTTTGAAAATCCAATGAAAACGCGTATAGCAGTCATGGAAATTAGCGTTTTCAAACAAATAGGCAGACACGGTGGATTTAGATAAGATTTTAAATCACGATATATAGTATTTCTTTTCCGTGATCCGACTTTGATAAAATAAAGCCTATATACGAGGCGCGACACATTCGCAATAACGTTTGGCGGCGATCCAGGACATATTTGTTCTGTTATGGATCCAGTCACGGATCACATAAGTGTATTAACAAGGCAATTAATTTAGGTCAACGATGACCACCTTCAGATCTGAATAAATCTAGTATACGACATAATTCGTGTCATAGCGTATATAGATGGTGCAGTCGCATAGCTAGGTGTGACTACCATCTAAATGTTCAACGCCGTGCGGTTCTAGGCGCTTCAGTTTGGAACCGCGTGACCGCTACGGTCGCAGGTTCGAATCCTGCCTCGGGCATGAATGTGTGTGATGTCCTTAGGTTAGTTGGGTTTAAGTAGTTCTAAGTTCTATGGGACTGATGACCACAGATGTTAAGTCCCATAGAGCTCAGAGCCATTTGAACCATTTTATATGCTCAACGACACGAGTTATGTAGTATACTGGCTTTACTCAGGTCTGAAGATGGTCATCGTTGAACGAAATTAATTGCTTGGTTAATAAAGTTTTGTGATCTGTGACCGAATTTGTAACGGAATTAGGAAAGCTTATACGCTACCCGAAAATAAGCTCAATTTACTTGTGAAAACTCCATGCACATTCGTCTAGTAGTTTTGGATATTAGCGTGTTCAAACAGACACACAGACGATGCAGACGATTACATTTTTATTGTCGAGACAGATATGGACAGACATAGGTTGACTGCCTTTGTCTCCTTAAGTGCAGTTTTTATAGTTAATAAATCAAATTACTATAAATTGTGTTCTCGAGCTGGACAGTATAATAAATTCACCGCTCGATAAATTAACTACGGAGATAAGCCAAACAAACATTCTACATCTACGTCTACGTCTACATCCATACTCCGCAAGTCACCTGACAGTGTGTGGCGGAGGGTACTTTGATTACCTCTATCGGTTCTCCCTTCTATTCCAGTCTCGTGTTGTTCGTGGAAAGAAAGATCGTCGGTATGCCTCTGTGTGGGCTCTAATCTCTCTGATTTTATCCTCATGGTCTGTTCGCGAGATATACGTAGGAGGGAGCAGAGTTTATCTATCATCTGCGTAACGTCTTCGCGATTACTAAATGATCCTGTAACGAAGCGCGCTGCTCTCCGTTGGATCTTCTCTCTCTCTCTTCTATCAACCCTATCTGGTACGGATCCCACAGTGCTGAGCAGTATTCAAGCAGTGGGCGAACAAGCGTACTGTAACCTACTTCCTTTGTTTTCGGATTGCATTTCCTTAGGATTCTTCCAATGAATCTCAGTCTGGCATCTGCTTTACCGACGATCAAATTTATATGATCATTCCATTTTAAATCACTCCTAATGCCTACTCCCAGATAATTTATGGAATTAACTGCTTCCAGTTGCTGACGTGCTATTTTGTAGCTAAATGACAAAGGATAAAATGGTTCAAATGGCTCTGAGCACTATGGGACTCAACATCTGAGGTCATCAGTCCCCTAGAACTTAGAACGACTTAAACCTAACTAAGCTAAGGACTTCATCCACATCCATGCCCGAGGCAGGATTCGAACCTGTGACCGTAGCAGTCACGCGGTTCCGGACTGAAGTGCCTAGAACCGCACGGCCACCACGGCCGGCGATAAAGGATAAATTTACTAGAAATTTCCTCTGGTACGTCTAAGGAGTGCCGGCCACGTCCTTTCTCTAGGCAGACTTTTCACCGCCTTTCCTCGTACGGTGAAAGCAGCGGTGCTGGATGTGGGGCCGGTAATTAAAGAGGCGAGGCGCTCAGCTGTGAGCAGGGGGCAGGGGACAGGGTCGCGCTGATTTATGCGCGCGCTCGGCCGGCCATGATTTATCCCCGGCTCCGGCTCCGGCTCCAGCTCCAGCCGGGGAGTGCCCGGAGTAGCTGGAAGCGCGGGGTCGCCGGGTCGCCTCCCGCCGCCCGCAGACCGGGTGGTCAGCGTGTACAGGGGGGCCAGGCAGCCAGCCGCCGTGGAGACTCCCCGCCCGCCCGCGCTGCGCCTCCTGGGCCGAGCGGCGGGCAACAAGGATGAGGCACAGCGCTGGAGAGTCCACTGTTCGTGTCGGCTGACTTCTGACTTTGTTTTCTTTCTTGATGTGCAGACTGAAGGCCGGGATTCGAACCCGAGTCTTCTGTTCACTAGATGATTGGCTAACCCAAAAATGGTTCAAATGGCTCTGAGCACTATGGGACTTAACAGCTGTGGTCATCAGTCCCCTAGATCTTAGAACTACTTAAACCTAACTAACCTAAGGGCATCACACACATCCATACCCGAGGCAGGATTCGAACCTGCGACCGTAGTAGTCGCGCGGTTCCGGACTGCGCGCCTAGAACCGCGAGACCACCGCGGCCGGCAGCTAACCCAGTGGTCATCAAATTTTTACCCTGAAGGGCCAATACTGACATTGTGGGATGACACGTCGGGCTGACATGAACAGATATTATTATTAATTGGTAAACTACATAAACTAGTATGTTATGTGCCACCAATAATCTACAGTGATGGCGTGATAAGATGGCCTCCGGCCCCCAAGTACTGGTCGTTAAGAACTGTCACAATTCGAAACATTTCGTGTCGATTGTTCCCTGTTTCAGATTGCAACATCCTCAACGAAACGAAGCTGTGACACTGTAATTGCCCAACGAAGTGTTCTTGTGTCGTCTGTCGGGATGAACGAGTAATAGGTTAATAAGAGTTACTGTACTTATATTTAAATGCATTATGTAATTTCAGACACGACGACAAACATTTTTCTAAATGTTTTCATGTCATTTTTCTTCTGCTCATTGAGTTATATTAGAACAGCCGCAGTTTATTTTCATATTCCTTGCTACAAATAGCCGCTCGGGATTAGCCGAGCGGTCTTGGCGTTGCAGTCATGGACTGTGCGGCTGGTCCCGGCTGAGGTTCGAGTCCTCCCTCGGGAATAGGTGTGTGTGTTTGTCCTTAGGATAATTTAGGTTAAGTAGTGTGTAAGCTTAGGGACTGATGACCTTAGCAGTTAAGTCCCATTAGATTTCACCCACATTTGAACATTTTTTTTTTTTTTACAAATAAGTACCGCGTTTAAAGATGGCCGTCTCTGTAATGCGCTTTCACGAGTCCATGTTCCTTACACCTCAAAATTTATACCATAGCAGCTGATAGGTGCGAATCGTGCTAGCCCCTGAGTTTTCACTACTGAATGGCGGAGAATAAAACAGTCCTACCCCGCCCCCTCCCCTCTCACGTCCTCTAACCCCGCAGTGGCCGCACTACTTATTGCTCTGCCGCCGAGGCAAGTGGCCAAGTTTAATTAGGTCCCGGCCTAATTTACACCCGTCAATTAAAATTAAGCGCACCTTCAAATATTACTGTCTCTATGAGTACTTTTGTTTGCTATTGAGCTTTAAACCTGGACTATTAAGAAGCTCTTAATAGCAGTTGACGTTGAAACTTCCTGGCAGATTAAAACTGTGTGCCGGACCGAGACACGAACTCGGGACCTTTGCCTTTCGCGGGCAAGTGCTCTACCAACTGGGCTACCCAAGCACGACTCACGGCCCGTCCTCACAGCTTTACTTCTGCCAGTATCTCGTCTCCTACCTTCCAAACTTTACAGAAGCTCTCCTGGGAACCTTGCAGAACTAGCACTCCCGAAAGAAAGGATATTGCGGAGACATGGCTTAGCCACAGCCCGGTCGATGTTTCCAGAAGGTTTGGAAGATAGGAGACGAGGTACTGTCAGAAATAAAGCTGTGAGGACGGGACATGAGTAGTGCTTGGGTAGCTCAGTTGGTAGAGCGCTTGCCTGCGAAAGGCAAAAGTCCCGAGCTTTTGTCTCGGTCCGGCACACAGTTTTAATCTGCCAGGAAGTTTCATATCAGCGCACACTCCGCTGCAGAGTGAAAAATCGCATTCTGGAATCAGTTGACGTTATTTAATTCAGTTGTTAGTTTCTACTTGCATACTGCTTGATAAGCAAGGGCTACGCGCGACCCACGGCCCACAAAAAAATGGTTCAAATGGCTCTGAGCACTATGGTCATCAGTCCCATAGAACTTAGAACTACTTAAACCTAACTAACCTAAGGACATCACACAACACCCAGTCATGACGGCCCACAGTTTGACGGCCGTCGCACTCACGACTACGCCGGCATGGCACAGTGGCTTTGCACGACTGCACGCTCTACCCTAGCATGCCTCCCTCCTGGGTCCAAATTCCCACTCACGCTTCAGCCGACCTGGTACTCCCCAACACTCGAACGGCATTGCAGGTTCTCCACTGTGATTTAAGGTTGCTGCCTCTGGATCACGGGTTCCCGTGTTCGATTCCCTGTCGGGTTGGAAATTTTCTCCGCCTGGGGACTGGGTGTTTGTGGTGTCCTTATCATTTCATCATCATTCGTGAGAATGGCTAGATTGGACTGTGTAGAAAAACTGGGCTGTGTGATGGTTGGATCTTTGTACGGGCGCTGATGACCTCGTAGTTGAGCGCCCCATAAACCAACATCATCATAGTCGTCATCATGCTCTCTGATGTACTGGAATAGCATTTCAGCATCGAACGAAACGGGGGACCCTGCCTGAAACCCAGGATTTAGTCAAATGATACCTTTGCAAGTCTCAAACATCTATGATTTACGTGTGTGGATTGAGGCGATAAATGAAAATTTGCATCAAGGCCAGGATTCGAACCAAGGTCTCTTGCTCACTAACGACTGCGCCATCCTGGCACAGTCGCTTTGCACAGCTTTGGCTTTGTGTGACTCAGTGTACTCTTTCCATCTATCTGATCTCTTGTCTGAGTTTAGTAATGGAATTCCTTTTGCACTTGTTTGGACTTGCCAGCTACAGTGTTTTCATTTCTGTTGAAGGACAGACGACCAAGTAGTGTGGTTGTGCACGTATCGTATATCGATCGTGGCATTTTGTGTCTGAGGATGGAGCCTTGTGGGTATCAGTCGATAGCAATCCAAATGAAAAACAGTAAATACTGCTATTTGAATACGTAAATAGAAATGGAATAAACAGTATTTGCTCTCCGCCTTGAGGGAATATACCCCGCCAAACGCCGTAAGGAGCCTTGACGAGTAGTCGATGTAGATATAATTTCTGATACCTGAGCCTACGTTCTCTGGTTATCCCTGTCAACACATCCTGGCTATGAAGGGAAAAGGCCGGGCCGTCGTGCTAGAACTGCACAGTGTTTCGACGACAGGCACGGTGCTGGAACGGCCTTCGGACAGTGCGCGATGGTCAATAAGTCGAGTAAATTCGTTCAGAAGCTGGTCAATGGCTCCTTTCTACCACATCTCCACGTCGGACAATCAAGCTGCACTGAATCCACGCAACCGACCGACACACACGCACTACTTCAGTATCGTGATTTAGTGAGAGTTGGTCACCTAAACGGCTGGTACCAGCACTACACAAAGGCTCTTTTGAAGTGGCGGCTGATATTTTCTGCTGGACAAAGTGCGAGCGTATCTGTCCGAAGAAACTAAAGAGTAAAATACGAGGGGCGTCCAAACGCAAAACATGTTCTTCATGAACGCAGGTTGGTTTTGTTCAGGATTCCAATACACTATATCATTCCCCGCTCTTTTGGCTACAAAATCCTATTTGTCAGTAATATCCGCTCAATGTGACGGTAGTACGCCACCTTAACGGGAAGGAGTGTAGACCGGCATGGCCGTGCTCTGGTGGGATCGGCGTCGGAGCCAGCGTCTTGCTGTACGACTAACTTCCTCATCATTCACGTACTGTTTCCCGTGGAGTGCATTCTTCATTGGTCCCAAGAGATGAAAATCTGGTCCGCAGCTCGTGGTCGTGCGGTAGCGTTCTCGCTTCGCACGCCCGGGTTCCCGGGTTCGATTCCCGGCCGGGTCAGGGATTTTCATTGCCTCGTGATGACTGCGTGTTGTGTGATGTCCATAGGTTAGTTAGGTTTAAGTAGTTCTAAGTTCTAGGGGACTGATGCCCGTAGATGTTAAGTCCCATAGTGCTCAGAGCCATTTGAACCATGAAAGTGTGAAGGTGCGTGATCCGGGCTGTAGGGTGGATGAGGAAGAACAAAAGCCTTCTCAGCTTCTCTCGGGTGTCCAGACTTGTCTGAGGCCTTGCTTAGCCATGGAGGACGGAAAACTCGTTTGCATTTTGTGGCGGCGAACACGCTGATATCGTACCTTCAGTTTCCTGAGTGCAGCACAATACACTTCACTGCTGATTGTTGCACCAAGAGGGATGAGATCAAACAGAACAATCCCTTCAGAGTCGCAGAAGACCGTCAACATGACTTTACCACTTTGTTTTATTTAATCGTATGGCTAGGGCCACCCGTTGGACAGACAGTTCGCCAGGTGCTGGTCTCTGAATTTGACTGCACCTTCAGTCGATGAGGATGATAGGATGATGATGAGGACACACCCAGTCCCTGGGCGGAGAAAATTCCCCGACCCGGCCAGAATCAAACCCGGGACGAGAGGATCGACAATCCGTCACGCTGACCGTTTAGGTACCGGGGGCAGACGACTTTACCAGGGTAGGGCTTTGAACTTTTTCTTCGGAGGAGAGGTGGTGTGGCGTCACTGCATGGATTACCTTTCGTTTCCGGTCCGAACTAAGGAACCCATGTTTCATCATCCGTGACGATGATCGACAAAGAACTGTTAGGACAACCATCGTAAACCGCAAGCAGTTTCGCACAGATGGTCCTTCGTTTCTCTAAGTGGTCTTCTCTTAGGCGTCTACGAACCCAGCGAGCACTTACCTTTGAGTACCCTAACTGGAGGACGAGTGTGTCAGTACTAACAACAGAGGCGTCCAGTTGTGCAGTGAAGTGTTCGATTGTGATCCGTCCATCACGCCGAATGAGAGTGCCCGCCCGTTCCAACATTGCAGGGATCAGAGCTGTGTATTGCCGCCCGGCACGCGGGAGAACGAACAGGTTTGCGTGACCATGTGACGATGATGACAGACGCCTCGCCCAACCTTTCTTTTGTTCACTGCCAAGTCACCATAGACATTCTACAAGAGTTTATGAATATCTCTGGTTTACCGCCAAAAGAAAGATGCCATTTTGAAGGCTACGTACGTATAGCTCCGCCGCCTATCAGAACTTCATGAAAATACAGGAGCTGAAGAGGGGATATTCCATAAAGCCCCACAGCAAACGTGAGAGGTGGCATGAGCCCCCTCTCATATTTCTATCTTACGATTCTCCTCTCTAATTGCATGCGGTGGAAAGTTGCTATTCCTTTACACGCGGACTTCCCACGCAGCGTCTCTCGTCACCCGGGTGGTCCAGTGACAGGCGGGCTACGTTGACTTTGAAAGGGTAAGCCGACAGGTGTGAGGGAGTCGAGTGAATGCTTTCCAGACGCCGACATTGTCAAGAGGCACGCCCGCAGGGCCTGAAGTAGCGGCTGGGCTAGAGGTTTCGTTACTTCGCAGAAACTTAGCGAAAACACTTTCTGGCGGGCTACCAGCGAGGCGTGGGAATGACTTGTGTACCCAGGCAGCTGTGGCGGGAAAATTCCCGCGCTTTCTGCAAAATAGTAACTGTGATTGGCTTGCTCAGGGCATAGCTCCGTGACGTAGCAAGATCGGCGCAGAAATTGGCGCCAAGAATCTCCATTGGTGGAATGGTAGCGTTCCGGCAATGGAGTGGAATTTTCCGCCGGTTTTCGAGTTGCTGATTGGAACGTTTAACCACGGCCACTGTCGTGGGGGCGGGAATATTCTCTGTTCGGTTTTGTACGGGTGCTCTTGTAGGTAGTCGGCTCTCGCCTTTCGGTCGAGGACGTCGAAGCAACCAGCCAACGGCTCCGGTACGCCAGATCGTGTCCTGGCAGTCAAGAAGACAGTTTGGTAATGTATGTCCACAGCACCGGCAGATAGGGATTTTCCTAGATGATAATCAGAGCTCAGCAGAGCGCGCCTGTTCGTCTTTTTTTCTAACTTTGTTCTGTCTTGGGTAGCAGCAATTAATGTTGGGTTGGCTATGTGTTTTCTCTAAGATTTGAGTTGCAAGAAATTGGCTGCACATACCACTTCGTCATAATCCTCACAATCTAGTTTAGGGACAACTTCACATTCACAGCGTTTGTTTGAGTATCCAATTTGAGCCAATTTGATGTATTGTAATGTTTCATGTGTTTTTGTTTATTATTTTGTGTTTAGTCTTAATAAATCATATTGTTATTTTGGACAGAACTTTCATTCTGTTAATCGGTAGAGCAACCCAATCATTCCTCACTATGTTAATGAAACCTTCGTTTATTTAACTTATTTATCAAATTAAATTATTGCAGGTGCCAAACTCTCTTCTACTCCACTGGCAGGGTTGATTAGAGTCAGTTCGCGTATTTTTTTTTTATCCTTGTGCAACAGGAAAAGTTGGAGTTAGAATAGGGGGGGGCTTAGAGCATCATTTACATATGTAGATTCTAGAAGAATTGAGTGTTAAATACACTGCTAGCCCCGGCACCTCGCAAACACAGCAGTTGTTCAGCCGAAACTGGCCGAGGAAAAAAATGTGGTGCGATACTGGTTAAACGTCTCTCGTAGAACTGAATTTGCGCAGTGGAGAAGTATTCGCCGCGACACGTCGTAAGGTGTCCTGTGCAGATGTAGACGTAAGAGCGGACGCTTGACGCTAGAGATTAGCCGCGTCCCGCTGCCTCCACCTGCCAGTGTGTACCGCCGCCTGCCTGCCCTGAGACGCTGCGCGGTTCTCCGCCGCCGCGGCTCAGACCAATCGACCACATACGGCGCACATTAAATAATGCGCAGGCCGGCCGGCGCGCGGCTCATTTGAATAGCGGGCCCCCGCGATGAAATCTCCGCCTCCGCGGCCGCACAATGGCGCAGGTGGAGCGCTGCCCCCGCCGCCCCCGTCACGCGCGCGTCGCCGCTCGTAAGTAATGTAACGTCTCAAGCCGAATCAATTTGTATGTGTAGCCCCGCGCCGCCGTCCGTGTCCGCCGCCGCCGCCGCCGCCGCCGCCGCCGCCGCGTGCAATATGCTAATCCGCCCCTCCCCCAGATGTGTATCTCGCGCGCTATTGTCGCGGACGGCATAAATCAAACGCGCCGTGGCTTTGCCGCCTTATTTACGGCCGCCCGAAACGAAAGCAAGGCGCTCCGCGCGTCCTTCAAAGAGGCCGCGGGCAGCACTGGACCGCAGCTGTCACCCGGTCCCGCCCCCGCCCGTGTGACGTTCTCTCCGGACTGCTTCTGCATCGATTACTGTGGACACCGCTCCTGTGACGGACGCTGCAGGCTGCTTCTGCTGGATACAGCGCGGCCCAACAGTGTACAGTAACAGTGTCATCGTGCAAGAAGCCCTACTCCTGAGACCAAAGTATACGAAATGTGTGAATAAAAATCAGCATGGCCACAGAGACCTGCCAGTAAATAAAAGCACGGCGAGTCGTTGGGCGGAGTGTGTCATCGTCGCAACAATAGCGATTGAGCTCGAAGGATTACCACATTTTATAATGCCTGGTGTCTGATACTCACTGAATTAAATAATAATTTCTATTGATCTGAAGATGGCTCATCAATGAGCTGAAACTAGTAATCAACAAAGGAATTTTAGCTTCTTCACCTAGTATTTTACCGACTCATTTTAACGTAACAGATCGCCCGTCTTCCCATTTGACAATATCACATAACATCGAACACCGCATACCTTGCCTTCGCAGGTCCCAGTGATGCGAGTGCTCTTTCTTACACTATGGCCTCTCTAGGACGTCGGATGATCCCACCACCCGTCCATGGCTTGCTTTTTCCTCTCTTCCTCATAGAGTCTCAGCATCTCTCTCTCTCTCTCTCTTCCTCTTTCCCACCCTTCTTCGGAGATCATCAGTGCCCTTCCCTCCTCTCTACTCTGCTGATGACTCTCCATCGTTTTCCTGTACCCTCCTCTCTCCTTCATATCTGACATATTCGTCAGTGCGTACCTGTTTCTCCAGTTTTCCTTCTCTAACGCCTTGATGCAAGATTCCGACCGAATACTCCCGAGTTCAACGACTAGAAATTTTTACTTCCCTCTTGTTCTCCCCGTTGTTACCCTCAATCTTTACTTCTGTCCATACTTATCTTGATCACACGCCCCGCAAATCTTGCTCTTTTCAGAATGATTTTTCCTCTTGATGTCCTCATGCTCCAGTGCTTTTCTAGGCTTTAGCACGTCCCTCACCACCTCTTTTAAGGCACATTATTTTCCTCATAATTTCTCTCGCTCTCTTCTTTCTCTAGTTGTCTTCATAGTGTTAACGCCTAAGCCCCATGTAATGGCGGATTCCTTGCCGTTTGCTTTTACTGACTAGTCTTTGTGTCCTTAGATATATTCTTTTTCTTGGAAATGTATCTGGTCTTACAAAGGCCTGACCTCTCTATTATTCCCTTATTTCTTTTCTTGCTGCAGTTAGACTGGTACGAGTGTACCGGTAACGCTCATGGTAAACTGAAATATATCTTATTTCATTGTGAGCAGTTTTGAAAACATTTGCCTTAAGAAAACTAGTGAAATGTAATTGTGAGAAACCATGTAAACAACCTGGCTTACTAAAGGGATAAAGAATTTTGTGATCGAAAAAGCGAAATGTATGTGATAGCAAGAAAGAGTAACGACCCAGAAACAGTCAAATATTATAAAAACTGCTGTTCTATATTAAGCAAAGTTATTAAAAGGTCCAGAAGTATGTGTATTATGACTGAGTTAGCAGCTTTGACAGTAAGATTAAAACAATTTGGAATATTGATGAAAGGGAAACAGGGCAACGAAGAGCACAGGAAGATTGTATCGACATCAAACTGAATTATTTAACACAAAGATAGAGGTTGAAAATAATTTTAAGAATCATTTTTTAAATGTTGTTGAGAAAACAGGATCCAGATGTTCATTATAAAAGGCAAAGCTGTATATGGAACAGGCAGTACCTATACAATTTGATAAACTTGAAATTCTAACCACCTCCAATTCTGCAGTTATGAAAATTATAAACTCATTTAAACTAAAAACTTGCATGGAACCGATGGTATCTCCAGTAAAGTAGTAAAAGCTTGTTCCCAACAGAGCTGTAGGATTCTCAGCCACGTACGTAGGAGCTCACGAAAACAGAGCATTTTTCTTGATAGATTGAAATATGATATTGTTAAACCATTGCATTAAAAGTGGGATAGGTGTAATGCCAAAACTACACCCAATCTCACTTCTCACAGCTTTGTCCAAAATTATTGAAAAAGTAAGAATAGATTCACATCTTTGTAAAAATTAAGTACTAATAAAATGCCAGTCTAGTTTTCAGAAGGGATTACAACAGAAAATGCGATTATGCTTTAACTGATCAAATGATTTGTTCCCTAAATGCTCTGAATAACCAACTGGGATTTTCTGTGATCCCCCAAGGGCTATTGATTGTGTAAATCATGGAATGCTTCTAGATAAACTTAAGTATTGTGGTATGAATGGGAAAGTGCACAAATGGTTTAATTTATATTTCAATGGAAGAGTAGAGAAGGCTGAAACAAACAGTTCATATAATGCGCAAAAAATCAGCAGATTCCTCACACTAGGGAAGTATCAAGAATGGGGTCCCACAAGGTTTAATCTTGGCTCCCTTATTGTTCTTTATATAAGTTAACGACTTTCCATTCCATATTCGCAAAGGCACAAAGCTAGTTCTTTTTGCTGATGATACAAGTTTTGTAATCACAGCCAACAAACAGGACTTAGCAAAGGAAATTGCAAATATGTCTCAGAAAATTAATGAGTGGTTCTCTGCAAATGGTCTCTCACTAAATTAAGATAAAACACAATATACACAGTTCTGTACAGTAAATGGCAAAATTCCATTAATAAATGTAGAGTTTCTACAGATATGTCTAGCTAAGGTAGAACAATCCAAATTTTTGGGTGTGAGCATTGATGAGAGATTGAACTCGAAGAAACATATTGATGATCTAATGAAATGTTTGATTGTACTTATGCTATTAGGATTACTGCAAATTTTTGTGATAAACATGTAAGTAAACTAGCTTACTACGCCTATTTTCATTCACTGCTTTCGTATGAGATCATAATTTGGGGAAATTAATCATTAAGGAGCAAAGTATTCATTAAACAAAAATGTGTAATCAGAATAACAGCTGGAACCCAGCCAAGGTCATTCTGCGGACATTCATTTAAGAAACTAGGGATATTCACCATAGCGTCGCTAGAGAGCCAAAGAAACTGGTACACCTGCCTAATATCGTGTAGGGCCCCCGTGAACACGCAGAAGTGCCGCAACACGACGTGGCATGGACGGGACTAATGTCTGGAATAGTGCTGGAGGGAACTGACATCATGAATCCTGCAGGGCTGTCCAGAAATACGTAAGAGTACGAGGGGGTGGTGATTTCTTCTAACAGCAGGTTGCAAGGCATCCTAGATATCCTCAATAACGTTCATGTCTGGGGAGTTTGATGGCCAGAGGAAGTGTTAAAACTCAGGAGAGTGTTCCTAGAGTACTCTGTAGCAATTCTGGGCGAATGGGGTGTCGCACTGTCCTGCTGCAATTGCCCAAGTCCATCGGCTTCCACAATGGACATGAATGCTTACGTACGTAACACCTGTCAGAGTCGTAACTAGACGTATCATGGGTCCCATATCACTCCAACTGCACACACACCACACCATTACAGAAACCTCCACCCTCTTCAATAGTCCCTGCTAAATGCAGGGTCCATGAATTCATGAGGTCGTCTCCATACCCGTTCACGTCCATCCGCTCGATACAATTTGAAACGAGACTCGTCCGACAAGGCAACATATTTCCAGGGGCCCAGGCGAGGCACAAAGCTTTGTGTCGTGCAGTCATCAATGGTACACAAGTGGGCCTTCGGCTCCGAAAGGCCGTATAGATGATGCTTCGTTGTATGGTTCGCACAGCATTGAAATCTGCGGCAATTTGCGGAAGGGTTGCACTTCCGTCACGTTGAACGATTCTATTCAATCGTCATCGGTCTCGTTCTTGCAGGATCTTTTTCCGGCTGCAGAGATGTCGGAAATAGGATGTTTTACCGGATTCCTTATATTCACAATACACTCCGAAGTAGTCGTATGGGAAATTCCCCTATTCATAGCTACCTCGGAGGTGCTGTGTCCCATCGCTCATGCGCCGACTATAACACCACGCTCAAACTCACTTAAATCTTGATAACCCGCCACTGTAGCAGCGGTTCGAAAGCTATAGTAATGTGGATAGCTACAACAACAGCATAAGCGCTGATCTTCACTACATTGGATTAAATCTAACTTTGGCACAGAAAGGGGTGAATTGTGCTGCCACAAAAATCTTTGGTCGCTGACCAAGTAACATCAGAAGTCTGGCAGACAGTCAACCAACATTTAAAAACAAATTAAAAGAATTCTGAACGACAACTGCTGCTACTCAACAGATCAATTTTTAGATTTTTGGATATAAATAAAAGCATAAGTTAGTAATCTTACAGCTAAAGTTAAAAACCCTTGAACTATGGCATTTAAACAACGTTTTGTTAATCTGACACAATTTACGTCATTACAAAGAGTCATATTCATGATCTATGGAACCTTCCCAAAATTACTTAATAACAAACAATATTTTTCATTACACATCAAGAGTTTAAAGACAATGATAAGTCCATTCTATTAATAATAATTTCTTGTCTACTTTCATGTTAATCAACAGAATTAGCAGACACTTGTCTTTAAGAAGTTTTTACTCAAAATAAGGACAAAAGTAATAGCCTACATTACAATTTCTTTTGTTTCTATTGATGGCGAGCCTTTTTCATTGTCGTAATAATCATCTACTCCAATTAATTCAGTTAGAGGACATGAGGAACTGCTTTGCACTGCCAAAACGTTGCTACCAACAACTTTTTCAGATCATGTAATAACTGAAACAAGATATCATCAATATATAGGAAAGAAATTGTGCTTTAGACTGTTATTTTTTATTCATTACAGTCAGATGTTTCACACAGCACACTATTAAAATATCACAGTTGTTCTAACCCTGCAGCTTAGCTCTTTCTGTAGCCACATATAGTACATTAGCAGTAGTACAACGAAAATTATGAGTTTGCTATCAATGGTAAAGATGAAAAATTAACTGGGACCTTGACTAAACCCTGTGATAAATGTAATGTTTGAAACTTTTTAAAATAGAGACATCATAATCATATTCATACAAAGAACAATAAACATTCCCTTATAATCTACCACAAAACATAATCGTTCGAATATAAATAAATGAAATTGTGGAAGCTAAATAAGTCTCCTTAACGCAATCAAAATTCGCGACAAACAGAAAAATGATAAAATAATATCTGCAAACTTTTCTAAAAATCTTAAAATAATGTATGAGTGGAACAACGTTAACGTATACACGCTATCATTATCACATGTTTGAAGAATAAATCAACACTTAATAAGTAAAAAATCATGAATCGTCACTCGCCAGGATTCCTGGCTGATGACACAGACCAAGATCTTACACGAAACTCTTTACGAATATTAATTTTTTTAATTTGCCAACACTTCCCTTCATTACTCCGACGTGGAACGAAAATACATCGTGAAGATATCGCAGTACCTGTCTCATCTCTTATTTTTGATGTTCAACAAACTCCGTTAACTTAGTTAGTTTTGTTTGATTATCTGCAGCAGCTTCATTTACACCCTCCAGCGTCTTCACGTCTTTATTTTTCCCTCTAAATTGCGGAATCACAACTCCCATATCTTTCATGCCAATAAAACAAAGGTACACACCCGGAGCGGTGCTTTCACAGTCTTCATCTACAAATCCTTTAAAGCAAATCTGTTCTTCCTGATCCTTTTTACATGAGCACATCCTTCAACAAAATTTAATCGGTACGAACTTTCTATTATTTAGTCTGTAACGAACGCTTTTCCAACTCTCAAAAACTGAAAACAAAAAAGGTGGCTTAAAGTTTTCTCCCAGATTTACATATTTCAACAGAATTTGTTCTCTGACGCGCTTGCTTCGATTTCCAGCTGCCATTACAATTCTTCATTTACCGGAAAGGTAGGCACCTTTACGCCGAAAATGAACTCTTTAAATACACTGACGGAAAAGAATCACAACTCCAAAAAATAACTGATGTAGAGGAATGAAATTTTGAGAACACATTTGTCTAGGTAACTTATTTAAGTGATTAACACTGTAAGATCTCAGGTTAATGCAAGGATGAGGTAAGCCATTGCAAATGTGAAATGGTGGTACAGTAATGGCCGGTGTAGCCGCCAGAATGGTGGCTGCAAACATGCGGACTTGCATGTATTGTGTTGTACAGGTACTGGAAGTCAGACTGTGGGATGGAGTTCCATGCCTGTTGCAGTTGGTCGGTCAATACAGGGAGCGTTAATGCTGGTTGTGGATGACGCTGGATTTGTCGTCTGTAATGTCCCGCATGTGCTCTACGAGGTGCATTCAAGTTCTAAGGCCTCCGATTTTTTTTCTAATTAACTACTCACCCGAAATCGATGAAACTGGCGTTACTTCTCGACGTAATCGCCCTGCAGAGGTACACATTTTTCACAACGCTGACGCCATGATTCCATGGCAGCGGCGAAGGCTTTTTTAGGAGTCTGTTTTGACCACTGGAAAATCGCTGAGGCAATACCAGCAAGGCTCGTGAATGTGCGGCCACGGAGAGTGTCTTCCATTGTTGGAAAAAGCCAAAAGTCACAAGGAGCCAGGTCAGGTGAGTAGGGAGCATGAGGAATCACTTCAAAGTTGTTATCACGAAGAAACTGTTGCGTAACGTTAGCTCGATGTGCGGGTGCGTTGTCTTGGTGAAACAGCACACACGCAGCCCTTGCCGGACGTTTTTTTGCAGTGCAGAAAGGAATTTGTTCTTCAAAACATTTTCATAGGAAGCACCTGTTACCGTAGTGCCCTCTGGAACGCAATGGGTAAGGATTACGCTCTCGCTGTCCCAGAACATAGACACCATCATTTTTTCAGCACTGGCGGTTACCCGAAATTTTTTTGGTGGCGGTGAATCTGTGTGCTTCCATTGAGCTGACTGGCGCTTTGTTTCTGGATTGAAAAATGGCATCCACGTCTCATCCATTGTCACAACCGACGAAAAGAAAGTCCCATTCGTGCTGTCGTTGCGCGTCAACATTGCTTGGCAACATGCCACACGGGCAGCCGTGTGGTCGTCCGTCAGCATTCGTGGCACCTACCTGGATGACATTTTTCGCATTTTCAGGTCGTCTTGCAGGATTGTGTGCACAGAACCCACAGAAATTCCAACTCTGGAGGCGATATGTTCAACAGTCATTCGGCGATCCCCCAAAACAATTCTCTCCACTTTCTCGATTGTGTCGTCAGACCGGCTTGTGCGAGCCCGAGGTTGTTTCGGTTTGTTGTCACACGATGTTCTGCCTTCATTAAACTGTCGCACCCACGAACGCACTTTCGACACATCCATAACTCCATCACCACGTGTCTCCTTCAACTGTTGATGAATTTCAATTGGTTTCACACCACGCAAATTCAGAAAACGAATGATTGCACGCTGTTCAAGTAAGGAAAACGTCGCCATTTTAAGTATTTAACACAGTTCTCATTCTCGCCGCTGGCGGTAAAATTCCATCTGCCGTACGGTGCTGCCATATCTGGGACGTATTGACCATGAACGCGGCCTCATTTTAAAACAATGCGCATGTTTCTATCTCTTTCCAGTCCGGAGAAAAAAAATCGGAGGCCTTAGTACTTGAATGCACCTCATACTGGAGATAGATCTGGTGATCGAGCAGGACAACACAATATGTCAACACTCTGTAGAACATTTTGGGTTACATCAGCCGTATGTGGGCTAGCGTTCTCCTGTTGGAAAACAACCCCTGCGATGCTCTTCATGAATGACAGCAAAACTGGTCGAATTACCAGACTGAAGAACAAATTTGCAGAAAGGGTGTTTGGGATAAACATAAGAATGCTCCTGGTGTCACACGAAATCGCACCATAATTCAAGTGTAGTGTATGTAGCATCCAGACAGTTTCAATGCAGGCCCTCGACTGGCGTTCTTGTAACCAACGCACGTATATCACTGGCAGGAAGGCAGAACCAACAGTCATCAGAAAACACAACAGACTCCACCCTGTTCTACAATGAGCTCTCCCTTGGCACCACTGAAGTCGCAAATGGCGGTGATTTGTAGTCAATGGAACGTACGCTAAAGAGAGTCTGTCTCGGAGCTGTCCTTGAAGTAATCGATTTGTAACTGTTCATTGTGTCTCCAAGATGCAACTGCTGCTCAGACCGCTGCTGCAGGTGCATTGCGATGCGCCAGAGTCATACGTCGAGCACGATGGTCTTCCCTCTCGGCAGTGCCACGTGGCCGTACATTCTGGTGAGCACCGCTGACAGCAATCGTATACAGCGACTACGTTCCTACCAAGTCTTTCCACAACATCGCAAAAGGAACGTCCAGCTTCTCTGTTACATGACCTCGTTGAAACTGAGTGAGGTGCTGCTAATGGCGTCTTTGTCGCCTTAAAGGCATTCCTTACTAATATCACCCCACCAAGCCCAGTCTCAACATAACTAACGACTTCGACCGTTTGTAACCTCCCCCTCACTTATCGACCTTAATGACAGTGAAAAATTAAACCGCGTGTACCTAATGGAAATTTGGGAAAAGCAATCGTCACCGAAGTTAAACTGTCAGTAAAGAGGGAGGAAAGGGTTACATCTAAATGAAAGGAAAAATGCTAATGAAACAGGAGGAAATTAATTTTGAAAGGGGGTAAAGTTAATAAAGAAAGTAAATGTGCGGCCGTTACGTTAACAATTAACTAGCGGTAATTAGATATTTGAGATTTTGGGGAAATTACGGTCGCCAGTCTTAAAGACAATTACTATAGTAACTGAAAAAGAAAGGTTATTACACATATAATTAGCACTAGAAGCGTGGCAACTGAAGGTTGAGAAGTGTAGTGTGAAAACTGAAAGTTTGTCAGAAGTAATAAATTTCGCCACACTCTGACTTAATTTAGCAAAAGAATTAATAAAACCGGAAAATCGAAAGTTAATTGAGTGACTGAAGTTAATAGTGAGTTTTCTTTCTGAAGCACATCGAAATTCAGTAAAATGCGGTTAGTCTTGGACTACCTCAAAAATCATTTCAAAAGCTACTTGAATCTACGCAATTTAGAAATAAGGGATTTAACTTTGAACGTGAATTAAATGATTCTGAACAATTAACAGTAGTAAAATTTAGTACGTACCAAGCTGAGCTGCAGTCACAGGTAAGCTAAAATACGCTAACAAAACTCGCACTCTTAATTTGTGCTTGTGTAATCTAAGTATTGTAGCCAGCTATGAATACTTTAACTGAACTTTGAAATTAAAGTAGTGAAATGGAATGATTGTACTTTAATGCTGGCGTCTGAATTTCAACGACACTCGGATTCATTCCGGAAAAGGAAGGGACCCTGCTTGGTAATGCAATTGGGACAATGAGCAACAAACGTTCATGCTAAGTAGCTGTAATTTTGTGATGCAACAATTTTAAAAGTTTCAAAAGCTGAGGTCTGCCATACAGTTCTAAAACTTTACGTGCTTCCAGTCTTCCTTGTTGGTTGGTTGAAGGTTTGAAGCCGTCGATCGAGGAGGTGGCGACAGTCACTCATTGTCGGCCGTCGCTGTTGCAGAAGCTGGATGTTGGCGCGCCTTCTTCTCGACACGGTGACCAGACGAAACGGGCTCTTGATGTGCGCCAGCTAATGCTTCCCGTCCGCGACACCATGTCAGAAACTATCATCGCAAGTCGAGCGCAATTACATGCTGCCAAACCCCGAAAGCGCGGCAGCTCGCGGGAGCTTCACACAACACACCTGCTCCACTCGCTACTCCAGCCAGACTCCCTCTGCCCGCGCTCCACGCGGCAGAGTTAACACTACCAAAGATCCTACACACTTTGATTCTTCATACGACCTATCGACGTATTCGTTCGATAGCAGTTTTCCCTAGGCAAGACCCAGTGTAAAAATACAAATAATATTTACGAAACAAACCAATTATACATCGACATAAATGCATATATATATATATATATATATATATATATATATATATATATATATATATACAAATAGTAAAACAATTACAATATGTAAAGACACAGAAATGTCATATATTCAGGTAACAAAAATAAGGAAAACAAATTTATAGTACAACAGATGGAAATAGGATATGCATTTCCGGCGTTACACGTTACAGCGAGTATTTAAAGCAAACCCGACTTGCATTCGCATACTGGTGCTTCTAGGCCATTCTTATGTGAATGGTGCGAAATCTTTGTAGACATCATCCTTCAGATGTATAAATATGCCTACTAACTTTCGTTTATGTCGCACAACTTCTTCTCGGTGCTGAGATTGTTTTTCTGTCAGTGTAATTTCCTTATTACTTCGCTCACCCACGAGCCGAATTCCAATAAGACATCAACATCATCCCCGCCTTATTGTACTGTAATAATCTGTTTGGCGAAGTAATTACTACATTGCTCATACTTCCTTAATAAGTATTTCACAATGTTACATCTGTTGACTAGTGAGTAATTTGGATTGCTGTAGATGACACCGTGTCCGTACATTCAGTTTTGGAACACATAGCATCGGAATTTAACATCCGTTTGCTTGCGGATCGCGAAGTGGAACCGCCTCGTCATTTCTTCGAAGTTGTGGTGATCGATGGTATATCTGGAGATCGTCATTCCTCTAACATTTGCGACCGTATCCCTACCGCCTTTATTACTGTCTCCTGCGGACGTCAATATCTTCTTGGTTCGTCGCGAGTGCTACACCGATTCGGTGCCCCAAGGTTTCTGTCCTTTACGTATCACATTTAGCGATGCTCCACTGTCTCTGCTCCTTGCGTCAGAACGATCGTTACAATGCCACCTTTTCTTGTCGAGAACTTCATTTCGATCGAGAATCAAATATACGGGGTGGTCCATTGATCGTGACCGGGCCAAATATCTATCACAAAGCGAAAAAAGTGGCCCAACTAAAATATTCATATTTCTTTACGTACTACACGAATATGTAATAAAAATGTGGGTTCCTATTTTAAAAAACGCAGTTCATATACGTTTGGCCTATGGCAGCGCCATATAGCTGGCCAACCATAGCGCCATCTGGTTTTCCCCTTCAAGCTAGACGAGTTTCGCTCTTTGTAGTTTTTTCGTTTGATGCTTATTTCGTTAGATATTTGGCCCGGTCACTATCAGTGGATCACCCTGTATGTCATCGATGTCTTTGTACATTGCAGGTCTAATTTCTCACGAACAGTCAATGGTGACCGTTGTATAAGGATCTGGATGAGCTTTGCGTCGTTGGCAGATTCATCCAAATGTACGTTACGGTCCCAGTACCTCTGCAAAAATTACCAAGTGGTACCCTGACTGCGGTTGCCTACTGTTGCCCGAAAAACGAAAATGTATTCTAAAAAATGTGGTCTGAAATTCGTTGAATTTGTGATAACTATTAGCTACTGTTATGGACGACGTGTGTGTGTGCTTTTGTCAAAGTTTCGAGAACATACCTTCACCGAAGGGTCAAGCAGTATATTGCTCCCTCTTACGTATATCTCGCGAAGAGACCATGAGGATAAAATCAGAGAGATTAGAGCCCACACAGAGGCATACCGACAATCCTTCTTTCCACGTACAATACGAGACTGGAATAGAAGGGAGAACCGATAGAGGTACTCAAGGTACCCTCCGCCACATACCGTCAGGTGGCTTGCGGAGTATGGATGTAGATGTAGATGTAGATACTGTCTGTGGGGCGGCAGGTGCAATAGTTGTGTTATTAATGTTTTGTTTTTATGCTGTTGTTTGCCATTCTCAGCACAGGCTCTCTAACCACAATATTGGCAACCAGAAAGTGGTTAGCAAAACGTGAAGCCTGTAATTACAATTCCTGGTGCCAACTTCATCTGAGAAATACATTTATAGCTACATCTTATAGCTCTGAGGAATTAGGAGATTGTCTGGGACTCATAATCAAAAACGGTTCTCTCTAAAATGTTCACTATATTCTGAAAGTCAAAGACCAAAAAAGAATCCACACAATCCCACTGCCAGAGCAGTTCAGAGTCTAAAGTGCTGATATAACTATAACTGTTCAAATTAAATGTTTAAGTGAATGCTCGCCATAATTTGATGATAACGTTCATCAAACGCCACGGTAAATAATGGTAGAATGTCTGTCCCGCGGCGGCACGTGAAAATACGACATACGCAAACTGAAGATAGATCATTAAAGTCATCCCAGAATTAACACTTCACTCGAAAACGATTTCATGGTTACGCGTATCCCGAGTAACTTATTACGGCATCCGAGGCTGTTTATAGCAATGATACCGACGCGACGCGACTCCCTGCACAGGTGGTGTGCTATTCAGCGTCTGGAGAGAACTAGGGCCTTTTTCTCTCACGCAGCGTTCTTATATATAAAGCCGCGGTGCGGACGGATAAGGGAACGCCTGATCAAATGCGCTCTCCCGAATAGCCGCTGGCCTAGTAATGCACCACTGTAAGTTATCGAATAAGTCATTGCTTCCTTTGTTGATGGCCGATGAAGCTCTCAATTTAAATGTGCAATCAGCACACAGGCAAGTAATCATAATAAAAGTCTGACGTGGCTAAGTCAAACATTTTGGGTGAGAGAATTAATTTAATTACACTACACGCAGTAGACGAGCTCTGAACTTGCCCTTTGGAGATACGCTATAGCTATAGTTGTATAGTTATTCAATTGAAACTTCTCACATCTTTATGATTATAGCGGATCTCCCTTCTACTTAAATTTAAACATACTAGCCTTATTTATTCGCCTACTTAATCTATCTTGCTTCCTTAATTTTTAAGACAAAAACCAGAAAATCATGAATTTCAACTAAAATTTTAATTTGTGAGATCCAGAATACTGTTTCTACTAAATTATTATGTAAAAGGAATCTAAATATAAATTTTTAAGTTTCTAGCTCTTTTCTGTTGCGCCAATGATTTTTACAGAAAAACGTCCAAATTTCGAAAACGGTTAAAGTTATTGAACTGATATTCAACACATATTAATTTAGTATTACTCCTGACATACTAGAAACGTTTCTGGTTATTTACTTGATTTTTAAAGTATTGCGCAACATTTATGACGTCAGAGCTAGTTACAGCGGACTAGGCTGGCACACAATGGAAAGACTGATGTGAATTTTATAAGGCGTGAGTATGCTGCTTCCCTACATGTATTCAAACTGCTCACACAGAATCTCTTTTTTTCTTGTCTGTCGGAATGACTTGTCGAGAAAGCGTCCTCGAACTGGTGCATAAAATCGCCGAGATGTAACCCTTCAGTTGGTCTGAACTCGTGCTAGTTGCGTGCACCTGTACTAGTATCAACAAATAAGTCTGACATTACATTCGGTGTATTTATCGTGTACTGTATTATTGATATTTTTTTGTCTACTGAGGTGTGTTCGTCGCAAGCGTTTTCCTGCACATGCTCAAGTTCAGCGGCCACGTCCGTGGATTGTTGTAGTCCAGATACCATTTTAATGAGTGACTGTTTGCACCGTGAACAATCATTCTTTGCCATCGTGGTCTCCGACCTGCGTTCATTTATTTTTTTCTTTCACCTGATCGACAAATGGTTCAAATGGCTCTGAGCACTATGGTACTTAACATCTATGGTCATCAGTCCCCTAGAACTTAGAAATACTTAAACTTAACTAACCTAAGGACATCACACACATCCATGCCCGAGGCAGGATTCGAACCTGCGACCGTAGCAGTCGCGCGGCTCCGGACTGAGCGCCTAGAACCGCTAGACCACCACGGCCGGCTCACCTGATCGAGTACGGTTTTATTGTGCACCTGATTTGTGTGGTAAGGTGTATTGGGACCAAACTGCTGAGGTCATCGGTCCCAAAGCCTACAAACTACTTAATCTAACCTAAACTAACTTACGCTACGGACAACACATACACCATGTCCGAGGGAGGGCTCGAACCTCCGACGGGGGGATCCGCACAGACCGTGACATGGCGGCTCACACCAGTCGGCTACCCCGCGCGGCTGTGCTCCTCATCTTCGTCTTGGGTTTTAATGCTTCAGTGACTCCGCTATGCAAGTCCATTCTGCTTTCCTGTGAAGATACTGATGACTTCCTGTCTAGACTTTTCCAATTGTTCTCGAAACTCTCGTGCGTTCTTGCGGCTTTATCCTCTACCCGGTTTAATTTGTGATTAAGTTCATGTTCAAGATCATCAGTTTGCTTTTTCGTTTACTGTTTAAGAATATTAGTTTGCTGTATAATGTCGCCAGTTTGATGGTGAATACCATTATTCATTACCTTGGTGCACTGAAACAGCTGATACTCGAAACTTTATTGCTTCCTGCCGAACAGCTGATGTGGAAAACTTACATTCTTAAGCTGAATAGCAATTCCCCAAGCTCGTTAGTATCAAAATTTAACCTTGTATTTAACAAAATTCCCGAACCTATTTTACAAACAACATTTTGCTACTGAATTGTCTTGCATACTGATATCTCCTACACTCACCGTACCGTTCATTCTTAACGACAGCACGTGGCCTATTGCCTCTAAATGTCACACCTATTCACAGTTAGTAGGTCACAAATTACCACTGATTTCCACGAGTCGCCACTTCTCAGAAGATGTACATACAGTACTTGTTCTCGTATCACTCTTTGAAGCAGCAATGGTAGCATTACAGGATGATGTCCATTCACCCTTTAGTGCAATTCTGCTGCATCCGCCGTCTCCGAAGATAGCGATGAAATCGTCGGCCGACAAAATCCTCGCCATTTGTGAGTTCACTTCCTCTCCTGGTCGATTACTGATTGTTTCTTAATCGCCATCATGTAATGAACGGTTCGATGAAGTTCATAAAACACAGTTAAGTGGAATGTCATTATTAGTTTATTATATTCTTTGCAGGGACGAATAATTGAATTATAGTAACAAAAGTGTGCCACGAAATTTGCATAAAACTTCAACTTTCATGAATGCTTCAATCTTGGAAACGTTTACTACTTGCAAATCACTGTTCGGTATTCTTATTGCACTTCCACCGACACACGACCGTAACATTCTGCATTCTACTTGGCTCTCATTCGAATGCTTGTTCCGACCCGACTGCTCGCGGCAGAACGCATCTGCAGACTCCACTTTAACGACACGAGCGTTGGCACGCGCCCAAAGTAAGCAACCGCAAAAGACATCGTTCAGCTCAGGGCGTTGTCACACCGCATGGAGGACGTATTTGTTCTCGTGTCGATGAAGATGCGGCAATGCTGAGCTCACACAATGAGCTCATAATCAAATGGTTCAAATGGCTCTGAGCACTATGGGACTCAACATCTTAGGTCATAAGTCCCGTAGAACTTAGAACTACTTAAACCTAACGAACCTAAGGACATCACACACACCCATGCCCGAGGCAGGATTCGAACCTGCGACCGTAGCAGTCCCGTGGTTCCGGACTGCAGCGCCAGAACCGCTAGACCACCGCGGCCGGCAGCTCATAATCCAACTTACTACAATCCTTCAACTTCCGCACGACGCCCAGACGGTACAGGAAGCCGATGATGATGATAGTGCATGAAGTACTGTCCGCAACATGTACTAAGGCGCCCCACGGAGTATCATTGTAAATGCGAAAACTGCACAAAGTTTTGCAAAGTACTGCACGTACAAATTGTGAGTGATGCATGAGCAGAACTGTAAAACCACGGATTTTGCATTGTGACTACCATTTGGTCTTACGAGTACAGCACCTTGACAAAATGACAACAAAGTTTAAGGCTGAAGATTGTTTTGCCTACAAGTTAGTATTAAGGGACGAAGCAACATTCCATTTATCTAGGACTAAGACTGAAGATTGTGCCTACAAGTTGATATTCAGCGACGAAGCAACATTCCATTTATCTAAGACGGCTCATCACCTCAATGTGGGAGAGTGGGGCACTCAAAATTCTCTAGAAATTGTGGCACATGAACGAGAGTCACAGAAGGTTAATGTTTTCTGTACAGTGCCAAAGACGGAGCCGAATGAGTCGTTTCTCTTCTGTGAGAAGACTGTAATCGGTACTTCTTACCTTGAGATATTGCAGCTGTCGTTGCTTCCACAACTGACTGCTGATTCAGAGAATTTCGTCTTCCAACAAGACGAAGCAGGCACTAACCGGAGCGTCGTTGTTTACCGCTACCTAAACGACGAACTTCGGCATCGTTGCATTGGGAGTAGTGGATGTCGAACAGCTAACAGAACGCATCAATGCTCGTTTGATGACCATTGACCGGATGTTGCTACGAATTTGACTACCGCTTGGGCGAGTGTGTTGTGACTAGAGGGGCACTCATAAAATACACTCCTGGAAATTGAAATAATAACACCGTGAATTCATTGTCCCAGGAAGGGGAAACTTTATTGACACATTCCTGGGGTCAGATACATCACATGATCACACTGACAGAACCACAGGCACATAGACACAGGCAACAGAGCATGCACAATGTCGGCACTAGTACAGTGTATATCCAACTTTCGCAGCAATGCAGGCTGCTATTCTCCCATGGAGACGATCGTAGAGATGCTGGATGTAGTCCTGTGGAACGGCTTGCCATGCCATTTCCACCTGGCGCCTCAGTTGGAACAGCGTTCGTACTGGACGTGCAGACCGCGTGAGACGACGCTTCATCCAGTCCCAAACATGCTCAATGGGGGACAGATCCGGAGATCTTGCTGGCCACCTTCTAGAGCACGTTGGGTGGCACGGGATACATGCGGACGTGCATTGTCCTGTTGGAACAGCAAGTTCCCTTGCCGGTCTAGGAATGGTAGAACGATGGGTTCGATGACGGTTTGGATGTACCGTGCACTATTCAGTGTCCCCTCGACGATCACCAGTGGTGTACGGCCAGTGTAGGAGATCGCTCCCCACACCATGATGCCGGGTGTTGGCCCTGTGTGCCTCGGTCGTATGCAGTCCTGATTGTGGCGCTCACCTGCACGGCGCCAAACACGCATACGACCATCATTGGCACCAAGGCAGAAGCGACTCTCATCGCTGAAGACGACACGTCTCCATTCGTCCCTCCATTCACGCCTGTCGCGACACCACTGGAGGTGGGCTGCACGATGTTGGGGCGTGAGCGGAAGACGGCCTAACGGTGTGCGGGACCGTAGCCCAGCTTCATGGAGACGGTTGCGAATGGTCCTCGCCGATACCCCAGGAGCAACAGTGTCCCTAATTTGCTGGGAAGTGGCGGTGCGGTCCCCTACGGCACTGCGTAGGATCCTACGGTCTTGGCGTGCATCCGTGCGTCGCTGCGGTCCGGTCCCAGGTCGACGGGCACGTACACCTTCCACCGACCACTGGCGACAACATCGATGTACTGTGGAGACCTCACGCCCCACGTGTTGAGCAATTCGGCGGTACGTCCACCCGGCCTCCCGCATGCCCACTATACGCCCTCGCTCAAAGTCCGTCAACTGCCCATCCGGTTCACGTCCACGCTGTCGCGGCATGCTACCAGTGTTAAAGACTGCGATGGAGCTCCGTATGCCACGGCAAACTGGCGGACACTGACGGCGGCGGTGCACTAATGCTGCGCAGCTAGCGCCATTCGACGGCCAACACCGCGGTTCCTGGTGTGTCCGCTGTGCCGTGCGTGTGATCATTGCTTGTACAGCCCTCTCGCAGTGTCCGGAGCAAGTATGGTGGGTCTGACACACCGGTGTCAATGTGTTCTTTTTTCCATTTCCAGGAGTGTATTTGTAGAGGGCAGAATGCAAAAGTAGTGAGTTTACGTTTCTATTCAAACATCAATCAATTTTGTACACGTAATACAGTGAAGTGCCAAAGAAACTGGTATAGACATGTGAATTCAAATACAGAGTTATGTAAACAGGTACAGCACGTCGCTGATTTCGGGAACGTCTATATAAGACAAGTGCCTGGGGCAGTTGCTTGCAGTAGCAGGTTATCAAGATTTAAGTGAGTTTGAACGTGGGGCTATAATCGGCGCTCAAGGGATGGTACATAGCATCTCCGAGGTAGCGATGAATTGGGGATTTTCCCTATGACCATTTCACGAGTGTACCGTGAATATCAGGAATCCGGTAAAACATCAAATCTCCGACATCGCTGAAGCTAGAAAACGATTTGCAAGAACGAGACCAAAGACGACTGAAGAGAATCGTTCAGCGTGACGCAAGTGCAATCCTTACGAAAATTTCTCCAGATTTCAATGCGGACGATCAACAAGTGTCAGCGTTAGAATCATTCAACGAAACATCATCGATATGGGCTTTCGGAGTCGAAGGTCCATTCGTGTACTTCTGATGACTGCACCACACAAAGCTTCACGCCTCGCCTAGTCCCATTAACTCCGATACTGGGCTGTTGATGACGAAACATGTTGCCTCTTCGGATGAGTCTCGTTTCAAATGGTATCGTGTGTATACTTGAAAAGGTGCCTACATTATGTCCACGGGTGAACATCACACATTATTCTACTTCTCGCTTTTGTGCAAATCAGCAGTTTATAATTTGTCAGTTACCTCAGAAAATTTTTCCGTAGGACATTATTTAGGAGAAATGTGTAAAATATCTCAGGAGGCTAATTCATTTATTTCCAAGATTAGCAACTATACGATGAGTAACTTATTTGCTTGAGAAGCTTAGCAATATGCACCAGTTCAAGTCCTCATCATCAATATCTAGACCCTTTCTGTCTTATTTACTGACTCCTACTCATGTGCTATATCAGTTGTTGGTATGACTCCATTTATTGTGCAGAAGTGAATAATGTGTGTTTTTTCAAAGTTTAGGGAGTGTACATTTTGTGAAAACCATTATATAATTATTTTTTAGAAAATAGCACTAGTATCGTCTGCAAAAAAAAAGAGCACTTCTGCTCATTGGATGTCAAGTGGAAGGTCACTCATACATATATAACAGTGGATCCAAAATTAACACTATGGGGCTCTCTTCGTGATTCCTCCCCAATCAATAAAATTTTCTACCATTCCAACATTGTTTGAATTATTCTGCACAACTTCTTGCCTTGTGTTTAAGTATTCAAACCAGCTGACTGTGAAACAATCTATTCCATAAAACTTCAGTTTCTTTAAGACAGTAACATGATCTACACAATCAAACGCCTTGGAAAGATCACAAAAACACCAAATGGCGATATTATATTATTTAAGTCTTGCACTATTTCATTGGTGAGTGCGTATATAGCAATCTCCCTTCTGGAATCCACATTCTTATATGCCGAATAAATTGTTTCTACTGAAGCACATTGTAATGTTGTTGCATTAATTTGCTATGAAAGCGGTGCTGATAGACAATAAAAGCGGTTTAAAAGCTGTGAGCTGTCTGGGGAAGTTAACCTTGCACTACTGCACAGCCGGCCGGGGTGGCCAAGTGGTTAAAGGCGCTACAGTCTGGAACCGCGTGACCGCTACGGTCGCAGGTTCGAATCCTGCCTCGGGCATGGATGTGTGTGATGTCCTTAGGTTGGTCAGGTTTAAGTAGTTCTAAGGGACTGATGACCTTCTAGGGGACTGATGACCTTAGAAGTTAAGTCCCATAGTGCTCAGAGCCATTTTGAACTACTGCGCAACTGTTTCACCAGGTATCCAGTCTAGCTTACCAAATTCCCAACCAGACTAACATTAATTATAATCTTTTAATAGTCATACAACAACCGGTGACGTATATATATATATATAAGAGAATTTAAATAAAAAGAAATAAATCAGTTTATATTTGGAAATTTATTTTAACATTGATCATTGAAATCTCAGCATATTAAACTTGATTCATAACTAAACTGGTGCCTTATTTAGGATTGTGAAAATGTGAGTTTGTAATCTTATGGAACACATCAAATATGGAGCCAAGATTGGGAGACTGAATACAACACTGCATCCCGCGGTGGTCTAGCGGTTCTGGCGCTGCAGTCCGGAACCGCGGGACTGCTACGGTCGCAGGTTCGAATCCTGCCTCGGGCATGGGTGTGTGTGATGTCCTTAGGTTAGTTAGGTTTAAGTAGTTCTAAGTTCTAGAGGACTTATGACCTAAGATGTTGAGTCCCGTAGTGCTCAGAGCCATACAACACTGCATTCAGTAAAATAACACACAAAGAACGTTGAAACATATGCAAGAGGAAATTAACCACAACCAACCGATTCAATTTTCACCAAAGAAGTTACGTTCATAGTGCAATCCTGTCCGTCACGAAATTACTACACACTAGTATACTAAATTCATACTAACTATCTGTGAAATCTTCCCGAAAACAATAGCTGAGGGCTACTTTGATGCTTACACCACATGCTTCACGTGGTCAACTTGGTTTACACAAAGAGTGCAACTCCACAATAATTTTGATAATTAAAATAAATTACATCGAAACGCAATTTACTAAAGAAAAACCTCGAACTGGTTACTATCGTCTTATTATTAACCTGATGGGTCAAACCATTGTATGAGCACGTGGTACTGGTCTCACAAAGTACACCCCACGTGGGTTGAACATAAAGAAAAGTTGCTATGTTGAAAAATATTGTCAAGACTAGACGTTATAATCTCACGCACATTCGCATTGAAGATTGATGATGCTAGTTAGAGTTACTGATCAACACGTGGTTCCACTTTACTCACAAAGTAGTCACAAAGCAACTACCAGAATATATTCTGAACTGTACACTCGAATCACACTGCGTTGCAATTTAAGATAACATTAGATATTTTAGAGCTAAACCTGAAGTAAAGGTGATTAAATTTTCAGTTAGGCTGAACTTAAGAAATCCATTGTCCTACGGACTTAGCAGAGACACGCTTAGCCGGAGATCTTACCACTTCAGACGCTCGCCATGGACAGACTGACGTGGTCCCTTCCTGAGGGAGCCTCACAGATACAAACGGAAGTGACCAGAGGGGCAGCTTCCTATACCAACATGACAAGGGACAGACAGGACTATACTAAGAATAGAAACCTCTCTGCTTTTAGAAAGCGTAGCTACCTGTTCCGACGTTGGTCCTACTGTTCTCTAGCAGACGGGCTTGTCTGCTACCCTCAAGCATGCAACTAGAAATACATTTGCTCATTCATCCTCTCACACAGAAGGGAAGGGGGATGACAGTATCTTATCATATACAGTATATAAAAGAAAGCGGATGTAGGTTCCGTATGAGACTGTGTGACATGAATTACATATAAACTGTGTTTTAAAGTGTAATAGTGTGACAGATCGTTCTTGTTTATGTGTAAAAGTAACACGTTTCCCCGCTCAGTCTCCTCCCAAATAGTCAGAAACACCACAGTAAATTTAGAAGAGGAATTTATGCCATAAATGACAACAGATTTAAGAAATTAACATGAAAGGAATCCAACAGAGACCTTTCAACATACGTTCTCGAATATTTTGGAAAAATATGCCAGTAAGGAAACAGGATCATAAATGTTTAAGTCTGTCTCGTCAATTTTCTTACGAATAAGTTTAACAATTGTGTATTTTAATCTGGCTGGGAAAACTCCCTGTGTCATGATGCACTACATATACCACCAAGGACATTACTTATTACGTTGGAATAGTTTTTTCAGAATTGTGTTTGAAATTCCATCAACGGCACATGAGTTTTTGTCTTTTAGAATTTTTATAATTCTATTAATTTCAGAAGAGGATACTAGTGCTACTTCTGCTTTCTTAAAGTTTTGTGAAACGATGTTTTTTAATCTGTATGTTATAGCCTATCCGTTAATAATTGTATTAATATTAAATGCGGTGGAAGTTAGATGTGCAGAATAGTGATGCCCCACGTCCTGGAAGTTAGAATAAGAGTAGCCGGGAGTGATACCCAGAGTACAAGCAGATGAGGCAAGCACGACCTCGCGCAGTCGACCGGACGGCCGGTCGCCGGCGCGGCGGTGGCTGTGAACCCGTGGCCGCAGCGTTTAGCGCTCGTCGGATGGGAGCGGGATTCCAGCGCCGGCCGCCGTCCTTTCCATTAATTATTTATGCCCGGCCTGGCCGCACAATGCGATGCAATACGGCCTGCACAATGAGCGGCCACAGGGCGGCCCGGCAGTCGCGGCGCCGCCGCCTCCCCAGGGCGTCGCTCCCAGCACACCCGCAGCTACACCGTGCGAGCGTGTGAACGGTTTGAAACTGTCACGTGTAGACACCGCAAAAAACCACTGCAATTACACGCAGTGTTTCAGACGAGCAGCGTCCTCCGAAAGCGACGTTCTACACTATGTATCGGGTGATTCGAAATAGCTGTCACAAGTTTCTCGTGTAGTGCGTGGCTTCTCAACAGGCAATGCCCGAATATACTCATGAAGAACTACTTCCTTAGCACAGTTAAAGCTATTGAACGAAAAGTCAATCCAAGTGGCAAATATTTTATTTTTACATTCGATGACTAGTTTCGTGTTGAGAACCATTTTCAGATCAACATAACACAGTCGAAAATGGCATTTCCGAAAATGTCAACAAAATTTGTAATGTACATTTACAGTGCTTACAGATAACTATTCACAGTACATGTTGTTGTTGTGGTCTTCAGTCCCGAGACTGGTTTGATGCAGCTCTCCATGCTACTCTATCCTGTGCAAGCTTCTTCATCTCCCAGTACCTACTGCAACCTACATTCTTCTGAATCTGCTTAATGTATTCATCTCTTGGCCTCCCCCTACGATTTTTACCCTCCACGCTGCCCTCCAATGCTAAATTTGTGATCCCTTGATGCCTCAGAACATGTCCTCCCAACCTATCCCTTCTTCTGTTCAAGTTGTGCCACAAACTTCTCTTCTCCCCAGTTCTATTCAATACTTCCTCATTAGTTATGTGATCTACCCATCTAATCTTCACCATTCTTCTGTAGCACCACATTTCGAAAGCTTCTATTCTCTTATTGTCCAAACTATTTACCGTCCATGTTTCACTTCCATACATGGCTACACTCCATACAAATACTTTCAGAAACGACTTCCTGACACTTAAATCTATACTCGACGTTAACAAATTTCTCTTCTTCAGAAACGCTTTTCTTGCCATTGCCAATCTACATTTTATATCCTCTGTACTTCCGACCATCATCAGTTATTTTGCTCCCCAAATAGCAATACTCCTTTACTACTTTAAGTGTCTCATTTCCTAATCTAATACCCTCAGCATCACCCGACTTAAGTCGACTACATTCCATTATCCTCGTTTTGCTTTTGTTGATGTTCATCTTATATCCTCCCTTCAAGACACCATCCATTCCGTTCAACTGCTCTTCCAAGTCCTTTGCTGTCTCTGACAGAATTACAATGTCATCGGCGAACCTCAAAATTTTTATTTCTTCTCTTTGGATTTTAATACCTACTCCGAATTTTTCTTTTGTTTCCTTTACTGCTTGCTCAATATACAGATTGAATAACATCGGGGAGAGGCTACAACCCTGTCTTACTCCCTTCCCAACCACTGCTTCCCTTTCATGCTCTTCCAAGTCCTTTGCTGTCTCTGACAGAATTACAATGTCATCGGCGAACCTCAAAATTTTTATTTCTTCTCCATGGATTTTAATACCTACTCCGAATTTTTCTTTTGTTTCCTTTACTGCTTGCTCAATATACAGATTGAATAACATCGGGGAGAGGCTACAACCCTGTCTTACTCCCTTCCCAACCACTGCTTCCCTTTCATGTCCCTCGACTCTTATAACTGCCATCTGGTTTCTGTACAAATTGTAAATAGCCTTTCGCTCCCTGTATTTTACCCCTGCCACCTTTAGAATTTGAAAGAGAGTATTCCAGTCAACATTGTCAAAAGCTTTCTCTAATTCTACAAATGCTAGAAACGTAGGGTTGCCTTTCCTTAATCTTTCTTCTAAGATAAGTCGTAAGGTCAGTATTGTCTCACGTGTTCCAGTATTTCCACGGAATCCAAACTGATCTTCCCCGAGGTTGGCTTCTACTAGTTTTTCCATTCGTCTGTAAAGAATTCGTGTTAGTATTTAGCAGCTGTGGCTTATTAAACTGATTGTTCGGTAATTTTCACATCTGTCGAAACCTGCTTTCTTTGGGATTGGAATTATTATGTTCTTCTTGAAGTCCGAGGGTATTTCGCCTGTTTCATACATCTTGCTGCTCACCAGATGGTAGAGTTTTGTCAGGACTGGCTCTCCCAATGCCGTCAGTAGTTCCAATGGAATGTTGTCTACTCCGGGGGCCTTGTTTCGACTCAGGTCTTTCAGTGCTCTGTCAAACTCTTCACGCAGTATCGTATCTCCCATTTCATCTTCATCTACATCCTCTTCCATTTCCATAATATTGTCCTCAGGTACATCGCCCTTGTATAGACCCTCTATATACTCCTTCCACCTTTCTGCTTTCCCTTCTTTGCTTAGAACTGGATTTCCATCTGAGCTCTTTATGTTCATACAAGTGGTTCTCTTATCTCCAAAGGTCTCTTTAATTTTCCTGTAGGCAGTATCTTTCTTACCCCTAGTGAGATAAGCCTCTACATCCTTACATTTGTCCTCTAGCCATCCCTGCTTAGCCATTTTGCACTTCCTGTCGATATCATTTTTTAGACGTTTGTATTCCTTTTTGCCTGCTTCATTTACTGCATTTTTATATTTTCTCCTTTCATCAATGAAATTCAATATTTCATCTGTTACCCAAGGATTTCTACTAGCCCTCGTCTTTTTACCTACTTGATCCTCTGCTGCCTTCACTACTTTATCCCTCAATGCTACCCATTCTTCTTCTATTGTATTTCTTTCCCCCATTCCTGTCAATTGTTCTCTTATGCTCTCCCTGAAACTCTGTACAACCTCTGGTTCTTTCAATTTATCCAGGTCCCATCTCCTTAAATTCCAACCTTTTTGCAGTTTCTTCAGTTTTAATCTTCAGGTCGTAACCAATAGATTGTGGTCAAAGTCCACATCTGCCCCTGGAAATTTCTTACAATTTAAAACCTGGTTCCCAAATCTCTGTCTTACCATTATATAATCTATCTGATACCTTTTAGTATCTCCAGGGTTCTTCCATGAATACAACCTTCTATCGTGATTCTTAAACCAAGTGTTAGCTATGATTAAGTTGTGCTCTGTGCAAAAGTCTACCAGGCGGCTTCCTCTTTCATTTCTTACCCCCAATCCATATTCACCTATTACGTTTCCTTCTCTCCCTTTTCCTACACTCGAATTTCAGTCACCCATGGCTATTCAATTTTCGTCTCCCTTCACTATCTGAATAATTTCTTTTATTTCATCATACATTTCTTCAATTTCTTCGTCATTTGCAGTGCTAGTTGGCATATAAACTTGTACTACTGTAGTAGGTGTGGGCTTCGTATCTATCTTGGCCACAATAATGCGTTCACTATGCTGTTTGTAGTAGCTTACCCGCGTTCCTATTTTCCTATTCATTATTAAACCTACTCCTTCATTACCCTTATTTGACTTTGTGTTCATAACCCTGTAGTCACCTGACCAGAAGTCTTGTTCCTCCTGCCACCGAACTTCGCTAATTCCCACTATATCTAACTTTAACCTATCCATTTCACTTTTTAAATTTTCTAACCTACCTGCCCGATTAAGGGATCTGACATTCCACGCTCCGATCCGTAGAACGCCAGTTTTCTTTCTCCTGATAACGACATCCTCTTGAGTAGTCCCTGCCCGGAGATCCGAATGGGGGACTATTTTACCTCCGGAATATTTTACCCAAGAGGACGCCATCATCATTTAATCATACAGTAAAGCTGCATGCCCTCGGGAAAAATAACGGCCGTAGTTTCCCCTTGCTTTCAGCCGTTCGCAGTACCAGCACAGCAAGGCCGGTTTGGTTATTGTTACAAGGCCATATCAGTCAATCATCCAGACTGTTGCCCCTGCAACTGCTGAAAAGGCTGCTGCCCCTTTTCAGGAACCACACGTTTGTCTGGCCTCTCAACAGATACCCCTCCGTTGTGGTTGTACCTACGGTAGGGCTATCTGTATCGCTGACAGATAACTAATGTCAACATTACACATTTTGTTGACATCTTTGGAAATGCCATTTTCGGCTGTGTTATGTTGCTTTGAAAATGGGCCTCGGTACGAAACTGGTCATCGAATGAAAAATAAAATATTTGCAACTTAGGCTAGTTTTTCGTTCTATTGACTAACGGAAGCTGCTGACCCAAGTTACTTCAACATGCTGGAGGTTCACAGTTAAAGCTAATTATTATGCAGAATGTAAAGATCCAGCTTCCTCTGAGGTAACGAACAGCTAGTCAACACCACTGTAGGAGGGAATCTTTTAACTATTTTGTAAAACTGAAAATGAGATAATTCACTGAGTTTCATAGGAATGTGCCACTAGGAGTTAAAGTCAGAAATCGCATATACTGCTCTCCCTCAACGCCTTTCTGCCTAGACCTTTAACGTGTATCCGAGAAGTTAACAGATGGCATATTGCAGTTACTGTGACACACCATCGTCCACATACTGTTATCGTTTTTTGCATATCGATACATTTTAGACTATTTTGTTTGAATTATAGCAGGGAATGAATGCGTCTTTCAACTTTTTCTGCTATGTGTCATTGTTTCTGGTAACACGAAATTCCAATCGCGCGGTGGAAATGAGCTGAAATCCTATGTTTCGGTATGTGCCGGCTCTAAATGTCGCATGAGAGGTACCTCATCTTCATTAACACAGTGCTGTTGTATCTGGTTGGTAGAAAAACTCCAGTAACAGCCAATACGTTTTAATTTATTACTTCTTTACTACTAGCTCTATTCACAACATAGTTGGCAGAGAGCATCCATATACACCGCTGATTGTACCTGTAAAATTATATCATTGTACGACACAAAGTTCAGGAGATATGATGTGATAAACATTCAGATGCTGAAGAAACTTGCTATTCATTCAAACTGAGCGGAGAGAACCCAGACTATATTCACCCAGTGTTTCATAATGAGAGCACATACAGACTTCCAACAAACTTTAAATATAATTTAAAACCTATTCCAAACTTTTTCTCGTTTACATATTAAAGTCAAACATTTAATACATTAAATCTCATATGTAAAGTATGTAAAGCAAGAATGTATCTAAGTTACGCTCTGTTGTGACATGCAGATTGGAGAGAGAGAGAGACATGAACTGTTGTGATGGTATGAACTAAAGAATCTGTCAGTACGATGAAAAAAGGTACGATGCATTCTGGAAGCCAGAATTATTATATGAGGAATAGGATACGAATGGTTCTGATCACATCAAAAAAAACAAGGCATGGAGGACAGAGATAACTCATTCCTCAAATGAAGTGAAATTTTCACTGAAACCTTCACCACATTCAAAATAAATTAATGTTAGGTATCCTCAACGTAGCATCTTAACCCCATTAATTCCTTAAAGAATCGAACTTGCATGTATAAAACAGCTTCAAACTTCTGATTACTTGACGTATGTGATTTAATGTATTAAATGTTTGACTTTAACATGTAAGCAAGAAAAAGTTTGAAATAGGTTTGAAATTCTGTTTAAAGTTTGTTGAAAGTCTGTATGTGCTTTCATTATGAAACACTGGGTGAATATAGTCTGAGCTCTTTCCGCTCGATTTGAATCAATAGCAAGTTTCTTCAGCATCTGAATGTTTATCACGTCATATCTCCTGAACTTTGTGTCGTACAATGATGTACTTTTGCAGGTACATTCAGAGGTGTATATGGATGCTCTCTGCCAAATATGTTGTGAATAGAGCTAGTAGTAAAGAAGTAATAAATTAAAACGTATTGGCTGTTACTGGAGTTTTTCTACAAGAAAAGTGAAAGTGCAGTAATCGATTAACTTTTTCATTTCACCAATTTTTTGGGGGTGTCAATGGAAAGAAGTTTTGCAAAGGTTTGAAATTGTTTGTGAAGTCCGCTGGAAGTCGCTAAGTGCTCTCATTTTCAAATACTGGATGGATGTAGTCTGGGTAATTTGTTTGTGTAGCAGTATACGTAACGCAAATGCACGGACTACCCTACTGCATAATATTTAACACTTTAATAAAAGTTTGTTTGTTTCGCTCTTGAGTGAGTGAAATAGTGGCATTTTTACCTAATTTTATGACGTAAAATAGTTCCCGTGCTAGATCTGGTTTGAAGCCTATACTAATATCAGCGTTCTTGAAACTGTGGGCGATGTTTTCTGAATGTGCTCCACAAAATGTCAACGCCGCATATCTCCTCTCATTTTTATGCATCAACGGTGAAGTACTTAGACTGTGTTTAATCTTCTTGGACTTCTTCGTGGTAACACTATCCTCTTATCCATTTGCACGAATAATCTTCTTCTTCTGAAACTTATGACAGAACGTTTTTTTTACAAATTCTAGGTTTTAATGAGTGACTTTTTTAAATTTTTAAATTTTTTCATGTTTTATCTCTTGCTGCCTGATAACGTATAAACAGGCCCCATTCTTACGTCCCTTTAAACTGAATTACAGTATTGATAATACAAGTAACCGAAACGACGGTATAATTAAAGTATATGGTAAGAAATGTAGAGATCTTTATTTACAACATATCCACAATGATCTCAGACTCTTTCAGGAAGTTTATTGGTAAATAAGTAAAACGCCTAGTATGAAGAGAGAGAATTTCAAGAAATTTTACGTCGTAGATGAAACTAAATTCTATATTACACCATAAAAAAACTTTCATCACTTGAAAACTTAGGCCTTCCGTCCGAAGCATTTGATTAGTTGAATACTGAGTATTTATAGTCGATCCTAGATTAATAAGAGTTCTTGCAAGACGGAGGGTAGTGTAATTTCACATCGAACAGTACGGACACTGAAAAAGTGATTATAAGGGACTGTCCGTCTTTTTCTTTAAAAAAAGTGGTCGGAAAATTAGGGGCCTTGCAACGCTAGTGGCAGAAATAAAACCTGTTATTTATGTTCTTGATGAAGGTGATGCACTAATTCTACACACTGGCTTGAGCTGAAAGAATAGGATACGTGTTGAGACAATTAAAAACATCAGCAGTTATTCCCTTAAGTAGACATGTACCTATAAACCACTTTTTTTATTGGTTTTTGTTTTATTTATAATTGACATATATCATCGAAAACCTGTATTTTCTCCGTTAGTGAATGTTAATGTTTCAATCCTAAAACTACTGGAAACGCCTTTTTTGCATACTGCTCATGGATTTTTATTTGTACTGTTGAGTGGTACTTAAGTAAATAAATTAGTGAAATCAAAGTGAACTAGAAATTAGAATATAAATGGAAAACTTGGTTTAGTTTGGAGAGTTACATACTGGCTCACAGCGGGCCGAACAGCAGAGACAATGACCGTGAAGTCAGCAAGTTCCACATAAGCGGGCGCTGTCGATTCAGCCGTCAGGGCATCGCCCGACCGGCTCACGTGTTTCTCAGTGGTCGCATGTGAGCAAAAGGCCCTCACCTACATCCCAAGAGCCAATGACCGACGTTAAGAAGATTCTTCGAGAAGCTTTTCAACGTGACAGAAGAGGCAATGACCGGCTCACGTGTTTCTCAGTTGTCGTATGTGAGCAAAGGCCCTCGCCTACATTCCAAGAGCCAATGACCGACGTTAAGAAGAATCTTCGAGAATCTTTTCAACGTGACAGAAGAGGCAATGGCCGTGAAGTCGTTCACCTCCAGTAAACTGAAGTGAATAAATACGCGAGACGCAGTGGGCCCGGGAGATGTAGATGAAGACGAGAGGAAGACGAAGGCGAAGACGGAGACGAAGACGGAGACGAGCGACGAAGAAGACGAAGAAGAAGCGTAGCAGTTGTTTTAAGTGAGTTTCGGTGCTGAAGACCGTCATGCAAGAAGAGACTACCTCATGCACAGACGCACCAAGTCCGCCGCTGTAATGGAATAGCAAGCAGCAGCCTCAGTGTCAGAAGAAGAAGTTAAAAGGTATTTTGAAGTCTGATTTTACATACCCGGGTGACTCGTGAGGACGGGAAGGAGACGGCCTCACTTCAGCAGTCGCCTGTGAGCTGGGATGAAGACCTGACAGCCGAAGACTGGCAAGCGGGAGTCCGTGGTTCGAGTCCGGGACACTGGCCTTCCCCCGCCGCGCCGCTCTGCTGGCCGACGCACAACACACGCGGCCGCTTAGAGAAGAGAAACACTGGGACGCCACATTCAAGGTATCACCATCCGATGCACGACGCCGCTCGCAATAATTAAACAGGCCACCTCGCGCTGCGCGTCTCCGGTCAGCTGGGCGAGACGGCGACACGAGATACACACCGCTACGCGTAATCAGACGCCGCCGCCGCCGCCGCCGCCGCTGCCGCAGCAGAAGGCTACGCAAACGACACGGCTGCCGCTCTCCGAACCAGAACGTCCAGTAAGATAACAGCTGTACGAAACTTTCAATAAAAGTTATCTTTTGTAAAAATGATGTTTCATTCGACCTCATACCCGAGCCAAGGAAGAACCCACCCTGCCCACATTTTGTAAGAGAGAAAAGTTTATTTATTTAATATTTTCACCCTGACAGAATGCTTGAGAATGCTCATCCTGACAACTGACAGCATCAAAAGAGAAAACCCAGTTACATTGAGTGACAGAAGTGTCACATTTAGTAACACCGCTGTTACATTTGATGTCAGAAGCCGTAGTAACCACAACTGTAGTAGTTGTTACAGTACACTACTACATTACGAGAAGCTGGCTGGTGGGTCGAGAGGCATTGGTGAATGTTTGGACAGCTTGCAGCAGCTAGCCAACTGGGCGAGGAATGCAGCTAAGCTGAGGACTAAGCACCAGGGGTGGGTTTTGCCCTGAGTGGAGGGTATGCGCTTGGCTTAAGAATCACTCAGTGGCAGCTAAGGTCGTTGAAATGAAAGAAGAACATCACGTTTTCAAAGAAGCTGCACTACAGACCCTAAAACGTAAAGTGTACCAGAAAAGTCGCGATGCATAATTCTCGGACAAATATTAAGAAAAAGAAAGTTGTTTTTATTACATTGTATTATGATATTAATAGCAACTGAACCACTGGAACAATATGATGATATGATGTACAAAATATCATTAAATACCACTTTTATAGTCAGTGATGTGCGTAAACATTTATTGACGAATCTTTTCAAGGCTGATATGCAAATATTCCAGTATTCTAAAACCTCCACAGTTAAACGTAATATGACGGCAGCACGAGTTTGAACATCTTACAATTATTTGTTACTACTAGATGAGTGCCGACAATTTATTACTTTATACACTCCTGGAAATTGAAATAAGAACACCGTGAATTCATTGTCCCAGGAAGGAGAAACTTTATTGACACATTCCTGGGGTCAGATACATCACATGATCACACTGACAGAACCACAGGCACATAGACACAGGCAACAGAGCATGCACAATGTCGGCACTAGTACAGTGTATATCCACCTTTCGCAGCAATGCAGGCTGCTATTCTCCCATGGAGACGATCGTAGAGATGCTGGATGTAGTCCTGTGGAACGGCTTGCCATGCCATTTCCACCTGGCGCCTCAGTTGGACCAGCGTTCGTGCTGGACGTGCAGACCGCGTGAGACGACGCTTCATCCAGTCCCAAACATGCTCAATGGGGGACAGATCCGGAGATCTTGCTGGCCAGGGTAGTTGACTTACACCTTCTAGAGCACGTTGGGTGGCACGGGATACATGCGGACGTGCATTGTCCTGTTGGAACAGCAAGTTCCCTTGCCGGTCTAGGAATGGTAGAACGATGGGTTCGATGACGGTTTGGATGTACCGTGTACTATTCAGTGTCCCCTCGACGATCACCAGTGGTGTACGGCCAGTGTAGGAGATCGCTCCCCACACCATGATGCCGGGTGTTGGCCCTGTGTACCTCGGTCGTATGCAGTCCTGATTGTGGCGCTCACCTGCACGGCGCCAAACACGCATACGACCATCATTGGCACCAAGGCAGAAGCGACTCTCATCGCTGAAGACGACACGTCTCCATTCGTCCCTCCATTCACGCCTGTCGCGACACCACTGGAGGCGGGCTGCACGATGTTGGGGCGTGAGCGGAAGACGGCCTAACGGTGTGCGGGACCGTAGCCCAGCTTCATGGAGACGGTTGCGAATGGTCCTCGCCGATACCCCAGGAGCAACAGTGTCCCTAATTTGCTGGGAAGTGGCGGTGCGGTCCCCTACGGCACTGCGTAGGATCCTACGGTCTTGGCGTGCATCCGTGCGTCGCTGCGGGCCGGTCCCAGGTCGACGGGCACGTGCACCTTCCGCCGACGACTGGCGACAACATCGATGTACTGTGGAGACCTCACGCCCCACGTGTTGAGCAATTCGGCGGTATGTCCACCCGGCCTCCCGCATGCCCACTATACGCCCTCGCTCAAAGTCCGTCAACTGCACATACGGTTCACGTCCACGCTGTCGCGGCATGCTACCAGTGTTAAAGACTGCGATGGAGCTCCGTATGCCACGGCAAACTGGCTGACACTGACGGCGGCGGTGCACAAATGCTGCGCAGCTAGCGCCATTCGACGGCCAACACCGCGGTTCCTGGTGTGTCCGCTGTGCCGTGCGTGTGATCATTGCTTGTACAGCCCTCTCGCAGTGTCCGGAGCAAGTATGGTGGGTCTGACACACCGGTGTCAATGTGTTCTTTTTTCCATTTCCAGGAGTGTATTAGTAATAATCAGTTTGCTGCATCATCACGCCACGATGTAATAGAAGAACTTATATTAATAATTTGTTAAATACTATGTTGCTACTTTAATGACAGTTCAAGAAAGGTCTACGATAAATTTAAGGTTTTATAGTATGTTGTAAATGTGTAGTTAGCTTTAAATTTTAATGGTGGTTATTATTTAAGTGTCTACTTAGGCTTCAGTAATATGCGACGTCACAGAAAGTATTTAAGGGTAAGTGGTGTTTTGAAGACTGATTTTGCTTGACTGTACGAAATTTATTTACGGTATTTAAGGGACATGTGAAGCATAATTATTTGCTGCAGTTGATATTTGTGTTCGTTTATATTTAGGAGGTCGCACGCTGTTTCACTGCAAAAGCTGACAGCAGAAAACAGCCCTTTCACACTTTGAGTGTTTGTTATTGATTTTTATGATTAATGTGCTCTATCTGACCTACATACAATAATTATTGATAAACTGACTTTTTCTTGCTTTGAGTCTGAAATTCATGTGGAAGTCACAATTCACACATGCGGAAATATAATTCACTAAATATTTATTTAGTCAGCATCATTAATCATGTGGGACTGACCCAGTCATTTTACATATGTATTTTCCGTTGTACTATTTGTTTATGTAGAGTAGTTAAGGATTAATTCTTTATAAAATGTATGGGCTTTCGAGCAATGGTGCGCGACTGACCACATTAGATCTTGCGTTGCTCACATCCGTTGTGGTCTATGACTACCACAGGCGCATTTGTAACCTCATAACACTGTTAAATGCAGAGGGCGGGTTGGTGGAAAGAGCACACTGAAGGCGTCCGTAGAGGGAGAAGAATTGTCTAATGTGATAGAAGAAGAAACAGGAGTCGATGTAGAAGGGGTATTAGAATCAGAATTTAAGAGAGTTTTGGAGGACTTAAGATCAAATAGGGCAGAAGGGATAGATAATATTCCATCAGAACTTCTAAAATCATTGGGGAAGTGGCAGCAAAACGACTATTCTCGTTGTGTAGAACATATTGGTCTGGCGACATAACATCTAACTTTCGGAAAAGTATCATCCACAGAATTCCGAAGACTCCAAGAGCTGACAAGTGCGACAATTATCGCACAACCAGCTTAACAGCTCATGCATCCAAGTTGCTTACAAGAATAACATGCATACGAATGGAAAAGAATACTTAGAGTGCGTTAGATGACGAGCAGTTTGGCTTTAGGAAAGATAAACGCACCAGGGAAGCAATTGTGACGTTGCGGTTGTTAACGGAAGCAAGACTAAAGAAAAGTCGAGACATGTTCATACGGCCTGTCAACCTCGAAAAAGCCTTCGACAATGTAAAATGGTGCAAGATGTTCGAAATTCCGAGAAAAATAGGAGTAAGCTGTAGGGAGAGACGGGTAATATACAATAAAACAAGTGCGGACGATGAAGAACGAAACGGATGAAAAAGGGTGTCAGACAGGAATGTAGACTTTCGCCCGTACTGTTCAATCTGTACATCGAAGAAGCAAAGATGGAAATAAAACAAATGTTGTGCAGTGCAATTAAAAGTCAAAGTGAAAGGATATCAATCATACGATTCGCTGATGACATAGCTATCTTGAGTGAAAGTGAAGAAGAGTAACATGATATAATGAATACAGTAAACGGTCTAACGAGTACAGAATAGGGACTGAGAGTAAATCGAAGAAAGACGAAGGTAATGAGAAGTAGCTGAAACGAGAACAGCGAGAAACTTGACATCAGGATTGACGGTCGCGAAGTAGATGAAGTTAAGGAACTGTGCTATCTAGGCAGCAAAATAACCAATGACGGACGGAGCAAGGAGGACATCACAGGCAAATTAGCACTGGCAAAAGGGGCGCTCCTGGCTAAGAGAAGTGTACTAGTGTCGAGCTGGCCTCGATCTGAGGAAGACATTTCTGGAATTGCACGTTTGGATGTGAAAGATGGACTGTGGGGAAAGCAAAACAGAGGAGAATCGAAGCATTTTAAATGTGGTGCTAAAGACGAATGTTGAAAATTAGGTGGACTAGTGAGGTGAGGAATGAAGAGGTTTTGCGCAGTATCACAGATGAAAGGAATATGTGGAAAACACTGACAAGGAGGAGGGACAGGATGATAGGACATCTGTTAAGACGTCAGGGAATGACTTCCTTGGTATTAGAGAGAGCTGTAGAGGGCAAAAACTGTAGAGAAAGACAGAGACTGGAATACGTCCAGGAAATAACTGAGGACGTAGGTTGCAAGTGCTACACTGAGATGAAGAGAGAAATTTTGTGGCTGGTCGCATGAAACCAGTCAGTAGACTGATGACTAAAAAGAAAAGAAGACTAGGCATCAAGTGTTGTTGTCCTCGAATATTATGTGGTTTTTTTCTTTTTCACATATTAGTGTTTAGATAAAAAATAGTTCACATGAATATTTCATTATAAGATTTCCAGGCCCTTACATGAAGATGCCCAAATTCATTACTCGAAGGTCATGTAGTTTTCCCCCACGTGGAAAACTGTTCGTAACTCGCACGTCTTAGTTTAGAGTCACTGTAATTTCTTAACGTGATATTAATTCGGCGCTCATTTTCGATGTCTAGTGTGTCATTTGTTTCTGTAAGTGATCCCGAATGTAGAGCTAGTTCCTTTGGGGGGGATACGACAGCATTTGTCATGCGAGATTCCATCAGAAAAACTTTGTGAGGTGCCTTGATATATATTGCTTTAAGTTACGTGACGCCTATTGTGAATGATGTATAACTAATCAGCGTTCATCCACGGTGTGCAACCGCAATCAAACAATTAATTTCGCTATGTGTCCAGCCCATGTTATATAACTTGTGTATTTCCTCACACTCCTATCGAGAACCATGTTTTGCTGATTTCTGCTGTTTTTGGAGATATCATAATTTTTTTAATATGTCCACCTGACCTCTGCGAAGCAATATTTGGCGTGAATGTTTTGATGTGCACACACGAGAGCTGGAAGTGACACGCAATGCGTGTTTTGCAGCGTTGCATACCTGTAAGGTGTCGTACGTATTCTGTCAGTACCGGTGCCCACAGGAAGGGAGGGAGCGGGGTAGTGGGAGTAGTTGCCCCTGGTGAGAATTCATTTAGTTTACGAATATGAAAAATGACCTGTAATCACAAAGTCCAAATTTTTATGACCTAAAATACCTGGAAAATTATCATTGAAATTGCCAGAAGATATCTGTAAAATGACATAAAAATGATATAAAATATAGGTAAAGTTAGTTATAGAACTAACCAGACTAATTAAAAACTTCATAAGTGGTTGGAACTGAAAATTACAAAAGTATAATTAATTTAAAATCTCTATGTTTTTCTGTAAGAAACCTCATTCTTTGAATATGTACGAAAATTTTTGTATAAACATCTTAGAGAGCTATTGCTATATGTGAAATTCAGCAGCCACAGGTTGTCGCCGCTACGGTCGCAGGTTCGAATCCTGCCTCGGGCATGGCTGTGTGTGATGTCCTTAGGTTACTTAGGTTTAACTAGTTCTAAGTTCTATGGGACTTATGACCACAGCAGTTGAGTCCCATAGTGCTCAGAGCCATTTGAACAGGTTGTCGAAAACAGGGGAACAATTGTTAACAGACAACACGTGCTTGTAATTAGAAGATCTTTCAACATTTGCTGAAGTGTGTGCTTAGATATTTTTCTTTGGTTTCAAAAAAGAATACAAAAAAATAGACACACGAATATAATTATTTCGCAAATGCGCGTTACCTTCGATACAATATCGGTACGAAATACCGAAATTTTTGTTTCAAGACGCATACCTGGTGCTAGTTAACAACAGTAAGTTATGCGACTATGACGATAAGCAGTTTTTCAGCATATACGAACCCATTCTTGAGCATCATTGTTTGTTTTTCCCTAGACGCACATGTAATGTTCATTCTTGCCCATTTTAAAATAATAAAAATTTCTGTCATAAATGTAAGTTAAAGACAAACATGTAAAAATGAAGTGAAGTCTTAAAAATGGCATCAACTTTGACGATTTAAATAAAACACGATATCTATATGAGGAAAAAGCGCAAAATTAAATTTACATTTCTGTAGCCAGAACATTAAGGATGTCAGGACATATGAACAACCCGTAGCTCATAAGAAAAGAACGATTGCATGTCAACAAACTCTGGGCGTTACTAATAAGCTGTAATAAGATGCAACGAGGTTGCCGATCGACTTAGTGAAGAAGCTACTATATACGTTAGCGGTCTGCATCTGCATTTACATATATACACCACAAGCCAACATACGGTGCTTGGTGGAGGGTACCTTCTAACACCACCTCCCATTTGTTTTCCTGTTGTGCCGGCCGGAGTGGTCGTGCGGTTCTAGGCGCTACAGTCTGGAACAGCGAGACCGTTACGGTCGCAGGTTCGAATCCTGCCTCGGGCATGGATGTGTGTGATGTCTTTAGGTTAGTTAGGTTTAAGTAGTTCTAAGTTCTAGGGGACTGATGACCTCAGATGTTAAGTCCAATAGTGCTCAGAGCCATTTGAACCATTTTTTTTTTTGTTTTCCTGTTTCACGCGTAAATGGATCGAGAGAAAAAGATTTTCTGTACGTCTCGGTATGAGCCTTTATTTCTCTTGTATTGTTCTCGCAGTGCTTACGCGAAACTTACGTTAGCGGCAAGAGACTCGGTCTGTAGTCAGCCGCAAATGCTGATTTTCTAAATTTTATCAACAATGTTTCGCGAAACGAACAGCGTCTTCTTTCCAGAAATTCTTATTTGAGCTCAGAAGGCATCTGTATAATATCCGTGTGTTGATGGAACCTACGGGTAACAAATCTGGTAGCTCGCTTCTGAATTTCTTCGACGTGTTCCTTTAATCCGACCCGTCGTGGATCCGACGCACTCGTACTGTACTCAAGAGCAGATATCGCACTTGTTTCTCCTTTATAGATGAATACACGTTCCCGAAATTGTCCCAATAAACCGAAGTCCACCATTTGCATTGCATGCTACCGACCTTACGTGCACGTTCCATTTCATATCACTTTGTAACGTTACACCTAGTATGTTATCGACGTAACTGTGTCAAGAAGCACGCCACTAATATTTTCGAACATTACAAGATAATTTTTCCTACTCGTTTCCATTAATTTACGTTTAGAGCAAGGTGCTTTTCATCACACAAAATAGAAATTTTGTTTAAGTCGCCCAACATCCTCAAACAGTTACTCAACGACGACACTTTGCCTTACCTACAGCATCATCAGCAAACAGTGTCACATTGTTGCTTATCCTGTACGTCAGATCATTTATATACGCAGCAATCAAGAGCGGTCCTATCACAGTTCTCTGGGGCACCCCTGATGATATCCTTATCTCTGACAAATAATGGCCACTCAGGAAAACATACTGAGTTATATTAGGTAAGACGTTTTCGAACTACTCACATATATGGGAACCTGGCCGGTCGCTGGTGGCCGAGCGGTTCTAGGCGCTTCAGTCTGGAACCGCGCGATCGCTACGGTCGCAGGTTCGAATCCTGCCTCGGGCACGGATGTGTGTGATGTCCTTAGGTTAGTTAGGTTTAAGTAGTTCTAAGTTCTAGGGGACTGATGACCTGAGATGTTAAGTCCCATAGTGCTCAGAGCCATTTTGAACCATGGGAACCTGTCGAGTACTCGGACCTTCGTTAACAGTCTACTATGGGGCACAGTGTCAAACTATTTCTGGAAATGTGGAGGCTGCCTGTTGCCCTTCATCCATGGTTCGAAGGATCTCAAATGAGAAACGGACAAGCTGAGACAGGGACGAGCGATGGTTTCTGAATTGTGCTTTTCTGTGGATAGAAGCTGTTCTGTAGCAAAGGAATTTACTTTGTTCGGACTTAGAACACGCTCAAGAATTCTGCAGCAAAGCGATGTTACGGATATTGGTCTGTAATTCTGAGGGTTCGTCTTTTTACCCTTCTTGTATACATTAGTCACGTCCGCTTTTTCCAGTCGCTTGAGACACTGCGCTCGGCGAGAGAATCGCGAAAAATGCAGGAGAAGTAAGGGGCCAACGCCGAAAAATATTCTTTGTGAGGTTTATTACCCTTGCTTTTAATTTCACAGAAGATTGTTTTGACTTACCTATATGCCGGGTCACTCTTTCCGACAGTCTTTTTTAGATTGCTTCACATTTTTCACGCAGCCATTTCGACTTAGCATCCCTGTACTTCCTATCTGTTTTCCTGTATGTCCCTGAACACTTTTGTGCTTCCTTCTTACATTGATCAACTGAAGTATTTCTTCTGTTACCCATAGTTTCTTCACACCTATCTTCTTTGTACGTGTGTTTTTCTTTCCAACTTCTGTGACTGCCCTTTTGAGAGATGTTCATTCCTCTTCAACTGTACTGTCTGCTGAGCTATTCGTTATTGCTATATTTGTAGCCTTACAGAACTTCAAGCGCATCTCGTTATTCCTTAGTACTTCTGTATACCAATTCTTTGCGTATTGACGCTTCCTAACTAATCTTTTGAACTTCAGCCTACTCTTTATCACTCTACATTGTTATCTGAGTCTATATGTGCCCCTGGTTACGCCTTAGAATCCAGTATTTGATTTCGGAATCTTTGTCTAACCATGATGTAATCGAATTGAAATCTTCCCGTATTCCCAGCCTTTTCAAAGTATACCTCTTGCGATTCTTGAAGAGAGTATTCGCTGTTATTAGCTGAAATAGAGGACAGGTTAAGAAAAATCAAACATACGTATATAGAATATATAGACTTAGGAACCATGGACCTTGCCGTTGGTGGGGAGGCTTGCGTGCCTCAGCGATACAGATGGCCGCACCGTAGGTGCAACCACAACGGAAGGGTACCTGTTCAGAGGCCAGACAAACATGTGGTTCCTGAAGAGGGGCAGCAGCCTTTTCAGTAGCTGCAGGGGCAACAGTCTGGATGATTGACTGATCTGGCCTTGTAACATTAACTAAAACGGCCTAGCAGTGCTGGTACTGCGAACGGCTGAAAGCAAGGCGAAACTACAGCAGTCATTCTTCCCGAGGCCATGCAGCTTTGCTGTATGGTTAAATAATGATGGCGTCCTCTTGGGTAAAATATTCCGGAGGTAAAATAGTCCCCCATTCGGATTTCCGGGCGGGGACTACTCAGGAGGACGTCGTTATCAGGAGAAAGAAAACTGGCGTTCTACGGATAGGAGCGTGGAATGTCAGATCCCTTAATCGAGCAGGTAGGTTAGAAAATTTAAAAAGGGAAATGGATAGGTTAAAGTTAGATATAGTGGGCATTCGTGAAGTTCGGTAGCAGGAGGAACAAGACGTCTAGTCAGGTGAATAAAGGGTTATAACTACAAAATCAAATTGGGGTAATGCTGGAGTAGCTTTAATAATGAATAAAAAATATGAGTGCATGTAAGCTACTACAAACAGCATAGTGAACGCATTATCGTGGCCAAGATAGACACGAAGCCCACGCCTACCACAGTAGTACAAGTTTATATAACTAGCTCTGCAGATGACGAAGAGATTGATGAAATGTATGATGAGATAAGGGAGATTATTCATATAGTGAAGGGAGACGAAAATTTAATAGTCATGGGTGACTAGAATTCGGTAGTAGGAAAAGGAAGAGAAGGAAAAGTAGCAGGTGAATATGGATTGGGGGGTAGGAATGAAAGAGGAAGCAGCCTGGCAGAATTTTGCACAGATCATAGCCAACACTTGGTTCAAGAATCATGAAAGAAGGTTGAGTACAAGGAAGAGGCCTGAAGATACTGGAAGGTTTCAGATAGATTATATAATGGTAAGACAGAGATTTAGGAATCAGGTTTTAAATTGTAAGACATTACCAGGGGCAGATGTGGACTGACCACAATCTATTGGTTATAAACAGTAGATTAAAACTGAAGAAACTGCAAAAAGGTGGGCATTTACGCAGATAGAACCTGGATAAACTGAAAGAACCAGAGGTTGTACAGAGTTTCAGGCAGAGCATAAGGGAACGATTCACAGGAATGGGAGAAAGAAATACAGTAGAAGAAGAATGGGTAGCTTTGAAGGACGAAATAGTGAAGACAGCAGAGGATCAAGTAGGTAAAAAGACGAGGGCGAGTAGAAATCATTGGGCAACAGAAGAAATACTGAATTTATTTGATCAAAGGAGAAAATATAAAAATGCAGTAAATGAAGCAGGCAAAAATGAATACAAACGTCTCAAAAATGAGATCGACAGGAAGTGCAAAATGGCCAAGCAGTCATGGCTAGAGGACAAATGTAAGGATGCAGAGGGATATCTCACTAGGGGTAACATAGATACTGCCTACAGGAAAATTGTAGAGACCTTTGGAGGAAAGAGAACCACTTGTATGAATGTCAAGAACTCGGATGGAAACCCAGTTCTAAGCAAAGAACGGAAAGCAGAAAGATTGAAGGAGTAGATAGAGGGTCTATCACCAACAAATTTTACATATTCACATACAACTTTACCTTTAATCCAAATAAATACAGATTCATTAGGATTGAGTTTTCTTTTGTTACGTGTATACAATACAAGTGGAGAAGTAGAGTCATAAGCAGATTTACCAAAGTCTTTATGAGCAATTTCAAACATATGATAAGTACGACAGGCAATTACATCTCTATCATTAAAACTTTCAAGACCAGGTACACTAGAAACTCCGCTACCACCTCTTACTATGGCAACGGTAAACCATCCATTTCCATGTGAGAAAGTGTCGTTTATATCCAAGCTAAAATTAAGTGAACATCCAAGAAATACACAAGGTCCATCGACGAGGGCGTGGGCTGCAACACTCTTGACTGGAATGCAATTTTTTTTGTCTCTTCATGCTGTTGTTAGTTCGATGTTTTCTATATTTTTGTAAACTGTAGTGCGACGACGAGTTCGGTATCTGCTGTATGGCATGTTGGCGGCGTTCAATGCAGTTGCCTGTGCAGCAGCAAGACACAGACTGAGCGTAGCGCGAGAGCGCTTGAGGACAATGTTATGGAAATGGAGGACGATGAAGATGAAATGGGAGATGTAATACTGCGTGAAGAGTTTGACACAGTATTGAATGACCTAAGTCGAAACAAAGCTCCGGGAGTAGACAACATTCCATTAGAACTACTGACAGCCTTGGTAGTGCCAGCCCCGACAAATCTCTACCATCTGGTGAGCAAGCTGTATGAGACTGGCGAAATACCCTCAGACTTCAAGAAGTCAATCCCAAAGAAAGCAGGTGTTTACAGATGTGAAAATTACCGAACTATCAGTTTATTAAATCACGGCTGCAAAGTACTAACGCGAATTCTTTACAAACGAATGGAAAAACTGATAGAAGCCGACCTCGAGGACGATCAGTTTGGATTCCGTAGATATACTGGAACACCTGAGGCAATACTGACCCTACGACTTATGTTATATTGAGGAAGCAGTAAAGGAAACAAAAGGACTTGGAAGAGGAGTTGAGCGGAATGGACAGTGTCTTGAAAGGAGGATATAAGATGAACATCAACAAAAGCAAAACGAGGATAATGGAATATAGTCGAATTAAGTAGGGTGATGCTGAGGGAATTAGTTTAAGTAATGGGACACTTAAAGTGGTAAATGAGTTTTCTATTTGGGGAGCAAAATAACTGATGATGGTCGAAGTAGAGAGGATATAAAATGTAGACTGGCAATGGCAAAGAAAACGTTTCTGAAAAAGAGAAATATGTTAACATCGAGTACAGATTTAGGTGGCAGGAAGTCGTTTCTGAAAGTATTTGTATGGAGTGTAGCCACGTATGCAAGTGAAACATGGATGATAAATAGTTTGGATAAGAAGAGAATAGAAGCTTTCGGAATGTGTTGCTACAGAAGAATGCTGAAGATTATATGGGTAGCTCACATAACTAGTGAGGAAATATTGAATAGAATTGGGGAGAAGAGAAATTTTTGGCACAACTTGACTAGAAGAAGGGATCGGTTGGTAGGACATGTTCTGAGGCATCAAGGGCTCACCAATTTAGTATTGGAGGGCAGCGTGGAGGGTAAAAATCGTAGAGAGAGACCAAAAGATGAATACAGTAAGCAGATTCAGAAAGATGTAGGTTGCAATAGGTTCTGGGAGATGAAGAAGCTTGCATGGAGAGCTGCATCAAACCGGTCTCTGGACTGAAGACCACAACAACAAAGAAAAGGTTATGACAGTGTCGACTGGAACACTCGATTTGAAATTCTGAAGATATCAGGAGTGAAATAGAGGTGGGAAAGGCTATTTACAACTTGTACAGATAGCAGACTGCAGCTATAAGATCGAGGGGCATGAAAAGGAAGCAGTGATTGAGAAGGGAGTGAGACAGGGTTGTAGCTTGTTCCCGTTATTCGGTCTGTATACTGTGCGGGCGGTAAAGGTAACCAAAGAATAATTTGGAGTAGGAATTAAAGTTCAGGGAGATAAAACTAAAAACTTTGATGTTTTCTGATGACATCCTAATTCTGTCAAAGGTAGCAAAGATCTTGGAAGAGCATTTGAATGGAATTATTCGTGTATTGAAAGGAAGATATAAGATGATCCCGAACAAAAGCAAAACAAGGATAATGGAATGCGGCCGAATTAAGTCACCTGATGCTGAGGGAATTGGCTTAGATAACGAGACTCTTGAAGTAGTAGATGAGTTTCTCTATTTGAGTGATAAAATAACTGATGATGGCTGAGGTATGCAGGATATAAAATGTAGACTGACAATGGCAAGAAAAGTGGTTTTGAAGAAGAGACATTTGGTTACATCGAATATAGATTTAAGTGTCAGGGAGTCTTTTCTGAACGTATTTGTATGAAGTATAACCATTGAAACGTTCCCTTAGAAAAATTATAAATGACTGTGCTTAAACTGACACACAATATTTTTAGCGCAACGCAATCTGACTTTCAATAATCCCTACAAAAGAATGGCCCTGACTAACAATAACCTATACCTTTCATGAATCACTTACCTCACAAAAATCTTCATACTCGAACTACTGCAAAACAGCGAACGCCAATACTGCCTGCTAAAGAAAAGATTTTAACTGCTGATGGCACTAACTACTGATAGGCATAGTTAGCAAATGAAAGATTTTGATAGAGAACAAACAATGTATTTACCTTAATAGTGTTCAAAAGTCATTACATATATATATATATATATATCAGTTCATGACATCCAGTCTTACAAATTTACTGTTTCTGATGGACACACGTCCAGATCATCCGCTCTCAAAACTCCGCCACCTCTCTCCCCACATCCACCACTGCTGGCGGCTCACCTCCAACTGCGCAACGCTACGCGCTGTTCACATCCAACTGCCCACTACTACAATAGCAAATTACAACAATGCAAACCAGCCACAGACTGCACACAGCACAGCCAGTGATTTTCATACAGAGCACTAGGTGACGTTACCAACATAAAATCCTAAACAGCCTACTTACACCATGTATGGCAGTGAAATGTGGAGATTAACAGTTTAGAAACGAAGTGAATTGAAGCTTCTGGAATGTTGTGCTACAGAAGAAAGTTAAAGCTTAGATGGGTAGATCACGTAACTAATGACGAGATATCGAGTAGAGTTGGGGGTAAAGGAAATTTGAGACACTATCTGACTAGAAGAAGAGATCGGCTGGTAGGACACATTCTGAGACGCCATGACATCACCAATTTAGTATTGGAGCGAAGTGCCGGCCGTTGTGGCCGAGCGGTTGTTGGCGCTTCAGTCTGGAACCGCGTGACCGTTACGGTCGCAGCCTCGTGCGTGGATGTGTGTTATGTCCTTAGGTTTGTTAGGTTTAAGTAGTTCTATGTTCTAGGGGACTGTTGACCTCAGATGTTAAGTCCCATAGTGCTCAGAGCCATTTTGGAGAGGAAGTAATGAATACAGTACGCAGGATGTAGGTTGCAGTAGTTATTCGGAGATGAATAGGCTTGTACAAGGTGGAACAGCATGGAGAGCTGCATCAAACCAGTCTTCGGACTGAAGACCACAGTAACGACAAGTTTGTCGATTGTTGCTACGCAGGAGAGACTCGATGAAAGCTGAGTGATAAACGTCAGTCTGCACCAGTTTATGTAGAAATACTTCTCTGTGACTGATAGCGAAAACAGTAATGTTGATATCTCCCCTGGAATTACTGTCGCAGTTGCATTTGGGGAGGAATGGGATCCAACAAATACACTCCTGGAAATGGAAAAAAGAACACATTGACACCGGTGTGTCAGACCCACCATACTTGCTCCGGACACTGCGAGAGGGCTGTACAAGCAATGATCACACGCACGGCACAGCGGACACACCAGGAACCGCGGTGTTGGCCGTCGAATGGCGCTAGCTGCGCAGCATTTGTGCACCGCCGCCGTCAGTGTCAGCCAGTTTGCCGTGGCATACGGAGCTCCATCGCAGTCTTTAACACTGGTAGCATGCCGCGACAGCGTGGACGTGAACCGTATGTGCAGTTGACGGACTTTGAGCGAGGGCGTATAGTGGGCATGCGGGAGGCCGGGTGGACGTACCGCCGAATTGCTCAACACGTGGGGCGTGAGGTCTCCACAGTACATCGATGTTGTCGCCAGTGGTCGGCGGAAGGTGCACGTGCCCGTCGACCTGGGACCGGACCGCAGCGACGCACGGATGCACGCCAAGACCGTAGGATCCTACGCAGTGCCGTAGGGGACCGCACCGCCACTTCCCAGCAAATTAGGGACACTGTTGCTCCTGGGGTATCGGCGAGGACCATTCGCAACCGTGTCCATGAAGCTGGGCTACGGTCCCGCACACCGTTAGGCCGTCTTCCGCTCACGCCCCAACATCGTGCAGCCCGCCTCCAGTGGTGTCGCGACAGGCGTGAATGGAGGGACGAATGGAAACGTGTCGTCTTCAGCGATGAGAGTCGCTTCTGCCTTGGTGCCAATGATGGTCGTATGCGTGTTTGGCGCCGTGCAGGTGAGCGCCACAATCAGGACTGCATACGACCGAGGCACACAGGGCCAACACCCGGCATCATGGTGTGGGGAGCGATCTCCTACACTGGCCGTACACCACTGGTGACCGTCGAGGGGACACTGAATAGTGCACGGTACATTCAAACCGTCATCGAACCCATCGTTCTACCATTCCTAGACCGGCAAGGGAACTTGCTGTTCCAACAGGACAATGCACGTCCGCATGTATCCCGTGCCACCCAACGTGCTCTAGAAGGTGTAAGTCAACTACCCTGGCCAGCAAGATCTCCGGATCTGTCCCCCATTGAGCATGTTTGGGACTGGATGAAGCGTCGTCTCACGCGGTCTGCACGTCCAGCACGAACGCTGGTCCAACTGAGGCGCCAGGTGGAAATGGCATGGCAAGCCGTTCCACAGGACTACATGCAGCATCTCTACTATCGTCTCCATGGGAGAATAGCAGCCTGCATTGCTGCGAAAGGTGGATATACACTGTACTAGTGCCGACATTGTGCATGCTCTGTTGCCTGTGTCTATGTGCCTGTGGTTCTGTCAGTGTGATCATGTGATGTATCTGACCCCAGGAATGTATCAATAAAGTTTCCCCTTCCTGGGACAATGAATTCACGGTGTTCTTATTTCAATTTCCAGGAGTGTAAATAGCGAGCTGAGGCGTAGATAAACTGTCGGGGTCGAATACGACCCGATAATCTAGGATATTCTTTTTCTATGGTAATTAAAGGAGGTGAGGCATAGCTGTGTTTCGAATGTAATGTGGGTTTCCTAGAAGCGAGATGTGAGGTTCCATTCCTCTCGAGAATCAGAAAGCACTCCGCTCTCTCTCTCTCTCTCTCTCTCTCTCTCTCTCTCTGTCTCTCTCTCACTCTCTCTCCCTCTCTCTCCCTCTCTCTCTTCTATAATGCTATGAAATTCTGTAAACGACGTTCTGTACACAGTACAAACTGTCTGCGGTTGCATCATTCATCAGCTTATTCCCTTCGATAGCCAAAGTATGCCTTTGATTAAATAAACGCGATGGTTGAGCCTCACTTAACACTTTCGTTGCAAGTTGCAGGAATTTGCCTGGTGCATTTATTTGTCCTGTTGTTCCTCCGGATTCCAGATCACTTCAATAGTCTGATAGTATTAAGCGAAGGATTTATTGACCCTGCTGCAACATCAGGAGCTACATACAAATTCCAGGCCATACGGGAGGGGGTAGTGTTAAATATGGAAATTAAGGGAGAGCGACAGGGTGGCATTACGGAATTCGAATGTATATACATTGAAGAATTATTCCCCAAAATACTATGCGCAAACTACAGGAAGTAACGATTCTGCGAGTATTTGAAGCCGGGAGTCCACGGCACGCTTCGGCGTTACAGAACCCGTTCCGCGCTCACGTTCCCTTCGTTGCGTCCGTCAGATGTTTAGGGTTTTGAGTAAACCTGATTTGCTGGAGCGTTGTTTGTGCGGTTTTACTCAAAATGTGAAAGAAAGTTTCAATAGTCTCATTTGGAGATAAGCTCCAAAAATAGCATCCAGCCGAAGCGAAATAGTCACCATCGCTTCGAATCCGGCCGTATGTCTATTCAATGTAGGCCATATTGCATTAATGCAAGTGGCAAATGCCCTTCAAATCAAAATCGGTGATGAAATGCGCCGATTCTGTGGAGACAGAAACGTCGGCGGCGATGCGCTCAGCGGCGAAAAGCGCTTTGAGGACGAAAAATCAGAAGTTATCAGGTAAAAGTAGCAGAAAACGGCCATCCACTGACCGGGGAGATCGTTATTATGGACCACGCATCGATGATATCCCGTAAGTTCAAGTTTTCTTCCTTTTTTTATATGATACAATACCAGAGAAGGGAAGCTGCAACTCACCACATAGCGGAGGTGCTGAGTCGCGATAGGCACAACAAAAAGATTCACACACTCATAGCCTGCGGCCATTGGGGCCTTTGTCAGCAGTAGACACACATGCGCACACACACACACACACACACACACACACACACACACACACACTCACACACACACGACCATTAGGGCCTTTGTCAGCAGTAGACACACATACCAAGACGCACACACACACACACACACACACACACACACACACACACACACACACACACACGCAAACACAACTTGCACACAAGTCTGCCGTGTCAGAGAGCTGAAACTACACTGTCCAGTGTAGTTTCAGCTCTCTGAGACTGCAGACGTGTGTGCAAGTTGCGTTTGCGTGATTGTGTGTGTGCGTGTGTGTATGTAAGTCTACTGCTGACAAAGGCCCCAATGGCCGGAAGCTATGAGTGTGTGAATCGCGACTCAGCACCTCCGCTATGTGGTGAGTTGCAACTTTCCTTCTCTGATGTTGTTGCATTCCATCCTGGATTTTCCATTTTTTATACGATGAATAGTTTTCAAACTTTAAACGAGTTTTTCTCAAATGCATGTTTTTGGGCGTGGTTGTTGTCATCCATGCTACAATTTCCACCCGATTTTAATGACTTTTTGATCTCTCTTGAAGGAAACTGAATTATCTTCAGTTCATTCTAGCAGATTTTTTTTATGTTGATGTTTAGTATTCTTTTCGGGCCTAAAAAGAAACGCCCAAAACTAACCACGTTTTCACATATCTATAATTTCGCCAAAAATTTTTTTTCCAAATCCCTACGATGAACTAAAATTACATCTCTAAGTATCAGGGTGGTACGCTAGTTTCATGTTTCAGATAACCACAACTGGAGTTACAGCGACAACCGTCGATCTACCTCCTTTCAGAGCTGCCTCGGGAAAAGCCCGATTGAACAGTGAAATGGTCCAAATGGCTCTGAGCACTATGGGACTTAACTGCTGAGGTCATCAGTCCCCTAGAACTAGGAACTAGTTAAACCTAACTAACCTAAGGACATCACACACATCCATGCCCGAGGCAGATTTCGAACCTGCGACAGTAGCGGTCCCGCGGTTCCAGACTGAAGCGCCTAGAACCGCTCGGCCACTCTAGCCGACTAAACAGTGAAGATATTAATATTTCTCTATGAAAAAATTCCAAAAAAAAAACTTCGATGTATGCTTTATCCATTGCAGCAAATCCCTTTTGTATAATACATTCCAGTGCTGAGAAAAAAATCCCGAATTTGAGCAATATTTTCGTCCGTCAGCCTGTCGCTCCCCCTTAGTTGTGCTATTGCTCCAATGGGTGATACATGCAGATTCTTGACCGCTTCTAAAGTCGGATACAATTAAGTGACTGTTGGAAAAAAGGTTTTGGCAGAATTTAATGGCCTTCGAGATACCAACAAATTCGCAAGGCAAACAAACTTTTTGTGGCACACGTAACAGTCTATTGATTTGTAAATGTGGGCAGAAATAGCCGCTTCTCGCGCTATCCACACATCAGTTGTATCCGACTGTGCAGTCGTGAACTAAATTCGTCCACGGTATCTGTAATTAGACCCTGAGATAGACTTTGAGGAGTTCCTGTATTCGAAAACAATGAAATGCCGGACTCATTGGGACGAAAAGGAGAAACTCGAGTACTGTCGCCACTAATGACCTGGACACGGCATGCGACTTTCTGCAGCGGCTGCAACCCTGCCTCGTGCGCCTGTCAGAATAGGCCCCGCTCCTGTGCAGATGCAAACGGGCGACGACGATATGCGTGACGCAGTCTGCGGAGCAGTGAGTTGTTACGCGCAGCGGCAGGTGCTGCCCCCCGCGCGGGGAGCGGCGGCTCGGGGAAGCTGTCGGCTGTTTGCTGTTGCTGTTGCTGTTGCTGCCTCTTTTATCCAATTATAGAGCGCATTACGGGCTTATCTTCCGGCTGCCACCGGCGCGGCGCAATTTGCTTATTTCGCAGTTAGCGCTATCCCAATCACAAATCTACGGCCGCCCTCACCACGAGCCATTTAGTTAAACGTATTTGTATTAAGGCGCGGCGAAAAACCCGATAAGTGCGCCTTTTTGTTGCGGCGGCGCGGCGCGAGCTAAAACAAGAAAGAAATAGGAATTCGTGCCGGCCGGCGCGCCGCTCCGAATCCACGGCGCGCAGATGTTCCCCCGGCGGGGCTATCTGTTATTAAAATCGCGCGCCGCTATGAACATATTGCCCCGCCTTTATTAGATTACACGGTGTTATTCGATTGTCAAAGCTAGCTCCCCAGTCTTACCCCGGCGAATCCTCATTAAGGGCGGAATGCGATGCGGCCCTGACCCTTGCGCGGCTGGCTACGGTGTGATCGCTATCCCTGTGCTATCCCTTACTGCCGCCCCCCCCCCCCCATAATCCGCCCACTCGCCGTGCCGCGCCGGCCGCCATCGCACGCCGTATCGCATTCTTGCCTGCGGCCGTGGGCCTTACGCTCCGTACACAAGTCAGTGCAGCGGATAGCGCACGGAGAGCTTTATGGTGCTTCCTTATGGGGTAACGTTGTTCTATTTTAAGAAGCAATGGCCAGGTGTTCGGCTCAGACACGTACGCCGTGCAGGCAGTGGAGTCCCCAGCTGTCAGGCTGCATGTTCCACAAGGCCCAGTTTAAGGACCATTTTTGTTGTTATATGCAACGCGAGTCATGTAAGACGCTCTAACGACGCCTTTCACTTAATTTCTTTACTATTTTGTTTTTAACTCTTTCCTCCCGATTGTCAAGAAGCGTCTGCTAACTTCCGAGGCCTTGCTACAACCTAGAACTGTTACAGACGCAAAAGCTATGTACATGTAAACGCTAGTAAAGTTACACTTTAACACTATATTGATGATTATTTTTAATGAAAGTGTTATAGATTTAAGAATTACTTTAACATAATTATCACATTGGCAAAATGTGTGACTGTGTTCTAACACCTGTCCAAACCATCGCAAGGGCAAACATGACTTTCTAAAGCGTCTAATGGAAAGAATTGAGACCATTGTCAAAAAACGGTTCGCTGACTCTTCACAGCTTACACGAGTTATCTTGTAGATAACTTTGCGTCGTGCGCTAAATACCAATGCCAGTATTGACAACTCGGGCGGGAACCCATACAATATAACCTTAGGAAAATCCCGTTAAAACGTTAAATAATGAGGAAAACCTTTGTTAGTTCTAAAGGACAAATGAAAAATATTTTTAGACCTTGACTAAAAAGGCATGGAGCGTTTACTAAGGATCTGTCACAGCTACAGTAGGTATATTTGGCAACTTGTTTCAAACCAGCTGACTCATTTTCAACCCTGAAAGTGACTGCTCTTAATAACATTCATCAAAATGACAATACATCCATTATTAAATGTTCGCAGATGACTGTCGTATTCAACATGCGTCTCTACCCAGTCAGGATCAAACGACTGACTTGCTTTGAGGAACATGTTCAGTGTGACAGTCATCTGTCAACATTCTACAAACCATACATGCCATTTTGATATTCTTTATTAAGATCTGGCACTTTCAATGCAGCCTCAGCAGGCCATGGTTGAAAATGAATCAGCTGGTTCGATTCTAGACGCCAAGTATATGTGCTACAATTGTAACATGTTGTTAATAAACGCTTTATGAAAGATTAAAAAGTTGGTTTCTCCTGCCTCGATGAAATGTTGGAACTGAAAAAAGTTATGGGACTACTCGTTTACTTTAGCGAAAAATGAGAAGATTCAAACAAACACGATTTCAAAACTTTTGCAGTGAGAATTACTGAATCCTTTTGTGAAGGAGTGTTAGAAAATGTAAACCTTTTAATATTTCAAGTTTTTGTCCCAAGAGATTAACATCCTTTTAACCATGAAAACAATAATATTAATTTATAGCTAGTCTTTTCATAGGACCCAATCGAAATGACAATAAAATGACAAAGACGTGAGAAACACAAGCAATATTGAGCCGTTATCTCAGAAAGTTTCTTTTCTTTTATTTCGTGAATGGTTCAATATATACGAAAGAGGTTTTGGAAAATTAAAGGATACAGAGTGTCACGTAATTTTATTGAATGTTTAATCCTCTTAGCACTCGAACTAACTGAGACTTGAAGCAGCTATGGATTTTTTAAGTGGAAAGATATACATTTTCTACAGCTTTCGAAAGCCCAGCAAAAGTCGAGTACAGTGATAACACTCACCAGCACGAAAAGCGCAACACTTTAAATTCTTACAAAAAAAGTTATTGTAAATATTTTATTTTAAATTCTAGTCACTTTTATGACACTAATATACTATTTTAAGGTAAAATACTGTTTTGTGGTCCCATCTAGGTGTCACATAATGAAACAAAAGACGATTAGAAACAAACTGCATCTACATCTACATAGATATCTACATCTACATGCAGTTCACAATTAAGTGTCTGTGAGAGAGTTCATCGAACCACCTTCAAGATACTTCTCTACCGTTCCACAGCTCGCAGAAAAAACGAACACTTAAATCTTTCCACGCGAGCTCTTATTTATTTTATCATAATGAACGTGTCTGCCTATGTAGGTGGGCGGCAACAAAATATTTTCGCACTCTGAGCAAAAAGTTATTGACAGAAGTTTCATGAGAAGGTCCTGCCACAGGGAAAAAATTTAATGACTGCCACCCCAATTCGTGTATCACATCCATCTCACACTCTCCGTTATTTCGAGATTATACAAAACGTTCTGCCCTTCTTTGAACTTTTTCGCTCCGCACAGCAGTATTCCAGAATTGGGTGGACAAACGTAGTGTAAGCAATCTCTTTAGTAGACGCGTTGTATTTTCTAAGTGTTTGGCAGTAAACCGCACTCTTTGGTTCGCTTTACCCACAACATTATCTATGTAGTCGTTCTAATTTATTCGCAATTGTAATCCCTAAGTATTTAGTTGTGTCTACAGCCTTTAGATTTGTACGATGTAGCGTCTAAGTGAAATTTCGTCGATTATTTTAGTGCTCATGTGGACAACTTCCCACTTTTCTTGATCTGTAATCAATGACCACATTTTGCACCATGCAGATGTCTTGTGTAAGTCATTTCTTAATTGGTTTTGATCATCTGACGACTTTACATGACGGTGAATGACAGCATCATCTGTAAACAATCCAAGAGGGCTCCTCAGACTATCTCCTAAATCGTTTATGTAGCTCAGGAACGCTTCTAGTATAGCTTGAGGAAGCTCATAAAGGTAATTGACCTTTGTTTGGTTTTCTACACGTCACACTTCACTTCACAGACCTTTCTTTGCTTCTTCAAGAACATGGATTACCAGCTCTGGCACCAATCACATGCTTCAGCTCGTTGCTGCAAAGTCCTCCTGCCTCCGGAGGAATCATCTCCAGTTCTTTCAGCAGGGCTTCTCATAGGCGCTTGTAGGGTCTCTGGATAGTGTTGATGAGCCATTCTTCCCAGCTGGTCTTATAAATTCTCAATGGGATTCAAATCAGCGATTCGACTAGGTCAAGCCATAGCATCAACCTCCGGTTCAACTCTTCCGCCGTCCTCGCAACATGTGAGTGTACATTTTCAAGTATTAGTGTAAGGCTATCACCAATAAATGGAGCGAAAGGCGCAATATGCCACAAAAGGATTCCCTCCACAGACTCTCATGCTCCACGAAGACGAAATCTGTCCTTGCAGTCATACCGACTGCTGACCACACCACCAGAGAACCACGCTGAAAAGGACCCTGGATGAGAATATACAAGGGGAATACTGCCTCCCGGGAAGTTGCTCTCTGGTGAGTTCTGGACTTGTAGCAGAACTTCCGGACTTCTTCCAATCTTCTTCGGCAGTTCCCTCACTAATACGGGCCTTCTCGAACTTGGTGGAGTCGATTTCGTGTTTCAACGGTGTGGTGTGGTGGCTGGGAAGAATTTGCAGCTGGAATAAGTGGTCATCTCTTGCCAATGTTGCTCTTACCAGTCCTGATCCTGGTTTCCTTGCACAGACTCCAGGTTACCTGAACCTTATCACAGCTCTGGAAATCGTGGAAGGTGTAGCTCTCAACATGTGTGCTACGTAATGCACGCTGCCCCATCTTCCACCGAAACAACAATTTTTGCAACGTCTTCCGGACTTAAAAATATGTTTGCGCTAGAAAGCCGATTGAGCTAATCATGCAAACAACTTGCAAACAAGCGCGAAGTAAGTGGGAACAATGCAAGGTACAACAACGAGTGCTACAAGAGTAGCAAGTCACCGCTGCCTCACACCAATTGATATCGTTTTCGGGTAGCGCGGGAAAAAAGATTCAGGCTAGTACATTAAACACTCGATGCATCATTGTCTGCTCGCAAACAATGCCAATAACGCGCCAATAACATATCCGCTCTTAAAATACAGAATAAAGTGCTACACTTCGTCTAAATGGATAATCAAAGATTTATTGCCTCAGCCAATGGCTACAATCCAGTTCTTATTGACCACATCTTCCACAGGAAACAATAACGGAAAATTATACCCCTCCCCTATGCCCCACCTGCTTCCCCATCCACTGTCTGCAAGAAATGGTGTACTCTACCATTTCTAGGTCAGCTATCACAGACTGTAGCCAAAGCACTGAAATCCTGTAAGTATAGGGTTTCCTACTATGTCAGGAACACTACAGCCCAGTGTGTTTTTAATAGCAAAGACAAAATCCAGTTATTAGCCAACAGTGGGGTATACAAAATCACCTGTTCTGATTGTGATAAAAATTTTACATTGGTCAGTCAGGCAGAGACATATCAACTAGGCTGGCTGAACATGAACGCAGCTGGAGGTTGCAGAATTCAGACTCTGCATTTGCTGAGCATGTACTGAGTGAGGGTCACAACTACCAGCCAGTGTCCCATGTACTTCACTTACCAAACAAAGGCCATAAACTCAACCTGCTCGAAGCCCTGGAAATTAACAAACATCTTGCTCACAGTCCAGATCTCATCCTAAATGACCAGACACAACTCAACACTTCCCCTCTCCTAAACTTCATATAATCATCTTTGTTGTTCATTACTTCCCACACTCTCTCTTCCTACATATTCCCTTTTTACTGTAGTCATTAAGTTGTTTAATTTGTTGCAGTTGTCTTTGTATTCCACATATGCTGTAGTTTCAATAGTTAAGGGTTTGCTTTTAACTTGTACTTGTATTACTGTTCATGTTTAACTCCCGGTGTAGTTGTCTCATCAAATAGTGTTCATATTTTACTTTGCTCATTTATTTAATGTAAGCTGGTATACAGCCACTGCTTTGATTATAATGTTAATGTTAAAATGCAGTACCACCACACTCTCAAACTGTAGGTTCCCTCAAACACCTCAATTTCCCTGCATTTACTAATTTCTGTTTATCTTATTGATATTGCTTAAGTTCCTCGTGTATTCTGTATTTACATTGACTACAGTCTCTTCTCTTTTTTAATTGGTTGTGTATCACTCTCCATGTTTCATACCTCTTGATGCAGCCTTTTCTAGTACTAATTTTATCTTATTTCATTAGTTTTGTTTATTAATAGAAACTGTTATGTAGGCATGCTATTCCTATTTTGTGCTAAAGGTTTTCCTGTCAACTCCATTGTTATTTATGTATTGTTCAGTTTTTACTATTTCATTGCAAAGATGTTACTCACTGTATGTTTCTACTTCACTCTAGATGTGTTACTTCTCTTCCAATGTTGTCTGCTAACATTTAACTTCTTTGGTGATAATACTCAGTAAATGTCTGAAGATGGCCTTGTAAGCCGAAAACCGGTTAGCAATAAAAATAATATTGTAGAACAAAAGCAAACTGGTGCTTTTCATTTATTATTATAATCAAACATTTTTTATTATGTGTTGCATTTTTCGTGCCAATCATTGTATGTTGCTTCTAAACGTTGGCGTTGTAACTTTCCACAAAAGCACTTCAGAAATGTGTTAGTAGTGGGTCACTGGGCAGATGAGCCAGGAATTTTCCGACATCAGCACTTCTTTACCTGTGGCGTCGTATCAGAGCTGACACGGTTGCGCATGTCATATTCCAGTCACATCATCATTAGAACTTCCTTATCTCCTAGGTCGTTTCAGGAACCACATCCAGCTACAAGCACACCACCCCATCACCCCCCATCACCAGTGCCCCACGATCAGCATCGCCACTTTTTTGTTGTTCTCATAATCCGGTTGTCAGGCAATTGTGCTAGTTGTATTTCGGTGACATCATGATCTGCACTTTCTTATCATCTAGGCCACCCCGGCCTCGAGCACTGCCACTCAGCAGTCACTGGTATATAAGAATAGCTCCCCACCTTTCGGGCGTCTGTGTTATAATAATTCGACTGCGGAATGGCCCTGGCGGTAAAGAAGTGCTGAGGCTGATTCAAATGGTTCAAATTGCTCTGAGCACTATGGGAATTAACAGCGGAGGTCATCAGTCCCCTAGACATCACACACATCCATGCCAGAGGCAGGATTCGAACCTGCGACCGTAGTGGTCGCGTGGTTCTAGACTGTAGCGCCTAGAACCGCTCGACCACCGCGGCCGGCGTATATATTTATTCCTCAAAAATTATGTTGCACCTCCACCAGCATCATAAGCTGTAACAACCTTTCCTATTTCCATCAGTTTTGATAATCATAAGTCACCATCCAGCAAAGAATGTTTTACAGTCATAATATTCGTCGAAATAAGGCTTAATTCAACCACACATAGCGCCAAAAATGAAATCTTAAATTAGGACATTATAATTAAATCAGAGGATTCAATACCACCAAGAACAGTAAAACGAATCACCTTCTTAATACTTGAGAAGCACTAGAACAAGTGGTTTCTAGACTATGAACCACGAGCCACAGTATATTAAGGGCCATACTTGCTCACAACAGGCAGCCTCCGTACCGTCGCTGTCACCATTGATGCAACGAGATAGACAGTTCACCCTTATAGTAAAACAGGATATTGCGATCAGTTTTGATTGCAGTCTTCTATCATGTTCTATCTCGGGCGGTACCAGAGAAAACAGCCCGTTAAAAACTTTGTTCTATAGCCATTCCTTTACCAAAAATTAAAAGGACAGAGAGGCAACACAGGAAGTGGTGGAGGAAGAGTTGGACGTTCTGTCGAAAGCGGTTTAATTGTACAGGGTGTTACAAAAAGGTACGGCCAAACTTTCAGGAAACATTCCTCACACACAAATAAAGAAAAGATGTTATGTGGACATGTGTCCGGAAACGTTTAATTTCCATGTTAGAGCTCATTTTAGTTTCGTCTGTATGTACTCCAACGTGATCAAATTGTAAATTTTCACAATCAACATGTGTGGGCTGACGACAATCCGCACGCAATTGTGCAATCACGTCATCAATACAGATTTTCTGTGAACGTTTGGGCAGGCATTGTTGGTGATGTCGTGATTGGCCCCCATGTTCTTCCACCTACGCTCAATGGAGCACGTTATCATGATTTCATACGGGATACTCTACCTGTGCTGCTAGAAGATGTGCCTTTACAAGTTCGACACAACATGTGGTTCATGCACGATGGAGCTCCTGCACATTTCAGTCGAGGTGTTCGTACGCTTCTCAACAACAGATTCGGTGACCGATTGATTGGTAGAGGCGGACCAATTCCATGGCCTCCACGCTCTCCTGATCTCAACCCTCTTGACTTTCATTTATGGTGGCATTTGAAAGCTCTTGTCTACGCAACCCCGGTACCAAATGTAGAGACTCTTCGTGCTCGTATTGTGGACGGCTGTGATACAATACGCCATTCTCCAGGGCTGCATCAGCGCATCAGGGATTCCATGCGACGGAGGGTGGATGCATGTATCCTCGCTAACGGAGGACATTTTGAAGCACCGGTTGGACAGAATTTTTTACGATATCCCTCAAGAGGGCATCCAATAACTCTATCAATCTGAGTCAAACCGTATAACAGCTTACAAGAGCGCCAGAGGTGGACCAACGCGTTACTGACTTGCTCAATTCGTGAAGCTTTTTCCCTTGAACAGAGCATTAAATTTTTTGTCTGTAGCTGCACATCACATCTATCGATTTCCGTTCCATTCGGGTAATTCCTTCGTGGTGCCTCTTTTTCTTGCGTAAGTGCGTACTTCTGGAAACAGTGCTGCAGGTTGTGAGCTTCGTTGAAATACCATGAGCAAGAATGTCTTTTTCAAACTTCTCTAAAAGTTTATTATAAAAAATACATAGTCCGTTGCAGGCTGAACTGTGCTTTATTAAAACAGTGCTGCTAATTAACTTCGGCGGTCATCCATTACCACGCGCGGCCGAAATTAGCTAATAGCACGGTTTTAATAAAGCACAATACAGCCTACAACCGACAGTGTATTCTTATATTAAACAATTAGAATCTAAGGATCCGCATGGAAACAAAATCTTCTCTAAAAGTCACTTGAATGATCCAAGGATAAACCGGACACGCGTCACACAGATGCTCAGCCAATTTCAGTGGCTCTGTGCACTGCAGGGTGGTTTGCTGTTGAAGTTCCGAGAGCGTACGATCCTGGAAGAGCCACATCCTTGGATGTATTCCTCGCGAAAGCAACACTGAGGAAGCACTAGAGCTTACGTGGAGGGGTTACCAACAATCTTCTCTGATGGTTGTAATTAAAATTACCCTCTGCCAGGTTCTTAAATGTGATTTGCGGAGTATCCATGTAGATAGATAGAAAATGCAGCTACGTGTGAGGTCCAGTACGGGTTGCAGTTATCACATGGCAGCGAAATTTGGTAAATATGCTAATGCGTCCATGTGCAAGGCTGGGGAAAAAAATTGTAAATCTGGTGCTGTACGGCAGTGGCAGTCAACCTGGTACCCACCGGACACTACTGGGGGTTCCAGCTTTCATGGTGGGCGGCACGCAGTAGGAGTTTTAAAAACATTTTCATTGGGTCTTCAAAACATTTTGACAAAGTATTTGGTAAGTAATTATTATTATATGCTACAACTCCTGCTTCTTAAACTTCTTAAGCTGAAGTTTCTTCCCCACGGAACTTTATAAATCACCATGAGAATAGGGTGGATACAAAATTTTACTATTAACACAGACGTAGAGGTCACGGTAGGCAAAAAGACTGACTAGCCCTGCTTTATAACATCTCGTCGAACTCTCCAGTGCTGATATTGAACAAATTATATAACAACAGACTAAAACTGTGTGCCCGACCGAGACTCGAACTCGGGACCTTTGCATTTCGCGGGCAAGTGCTCTACCATCTGAGCTACCGAAGAACGACTCACGCCCGGTAGTCACAGCTTTACTTCTGCCAGTATCTCGTCTCCTACCTTCCAAACTTTACAGAAGCTCTCCTGCGAACCTTGCAGAACTAGCACTCCTGAAAGAAAGGATACTGCGGAGACATGGCTTAGCCACAGCCTGGGGGAGGTTTCCAGAATGAGATTTTCACTCTGCAGCGGAGTGTGCGCTGATACGTAGGAGACGAGATACTGGCAGAAGTAAAGCTGTGAGTACCGGGCGTGAGTCCTGCTTCGGTAGCTCAGATGGTAGAGCACTTGCCCGCGAAAGGCAAAGGTCCCGAGTTCGAGTCTCGGTCGGGCACACAGTTTTAATCTGCCAGGAAGTTTCATATCAGCGCACACTCCGCTGCAGAGTGAAAATCTCATTCTGGAAACATCCTCCAGGCTGTGGCTAAGCCATCTCTCCACAATATCCTTTCTTTCAGGAGTGCTAGTTCTGCAAGGTTCGCAGGAGAGCTTCTGTAAAGTTTGGAAGGTAGGAGACGAGATACTGGCAGAAGTAAAGCTGTGAGTACCGGGCATGAGTCGTGCTTCGGTAGCTCAGATGGTAGAGCACTTGCCCGCGAAAGGCAAAGGTCCCGAGTTCGAGTCTCGGTCGGGCACACAGTTTTAATCTGCCAGGAAGTTTCATATCAGCGCACACTCCGCTGCAGAGTGAAAATCTCATTCTGTATAACAACAGTTTGATGCGGCAAAGAAAATGGTATAGGCATACATATTCAAATACGGAGATATGTAAACAGACGGAGTACGGTGCTACGGTCGGCATCACCTACATAAGACAACAAGTGTCTGGGGCAGTTGTTAGATTGGTTACTGCTGCTACAATGGCAGGTTATCAAGATTGAAGTGATTTAGTACGTGGTGCAGTAGTAGGCGCATGACCGATGGGGCACAGCATCTCCGAGCTAGCGACGAAGTGGGGATTTTCCCGTACTACCATTTCACGAGTGTTCCGTGAATGTCAGGAATCCGGTAAAACATCATATCTCCGACATCGCTGCAGTCGGAAAATGATCTTTCAAGAATGCGACCAACGATGACTGAAGATAATCGTTCAGCGTGATAGAAGCGCAACCCTTTAGCAAATTGGTGCAGATTTCAATGCTGGCTCATCAGCATGTGTCAGCGCGCCAGTCATTCAACGAAACATTAGCGATATAGGCTTTAAGAGCCGAAGACCCACTCGTGTACCCTTGATAACTGTATGATACAAAGTTTTGCCCCTCGCCTGGGAACGTCAATACCCACAACGGACTGCTTATGACTGGAAACATGTCGCCTGGTCGGACGAGTCTCGTTTCAGATGTATCGAGCGGATGGATGTGTACGGTTATGGAGACGACCTAATGAATCCATGGACCATGCATGTCATCAGGAGACTGTTCAAGCTGCTGGAGGCTCTGTAATGGTGTAGGGCGTGTGCAGTTTGAATGATACGGGGTCCCTGATACCTCTAGATACGACTCTGACAAGTGATACGTAGGTAAGCATCTTGGCTGATCATATGCAACCATTCATGTCCGTTGTGCATTCCGACGGACTTGGGATATTTCAACAGGACAATGCGACACCTAATATGTCCAGAATAGCTGCGGAGTGGCTCCAGGAGCATGCTTGTGAGTTTAGACACTTCCGTTTGCCACCAAATTCGCCAGACATGAACATTATTGAACATATCGGGGTTGACTTGCAACGTGATGTTCAGAAGAGATCTCCACCCCTTGTACTCTTACGGATTTGTGTACAGTCCTGCAGGATTCGTGGTGTCCGTTCCCTCCATCACTACTTCAGACAAGAGTAGAGTCCACGCCACGTCGTCTTGCGCCACTTCTGCGAACTCACGTGGGCCCTACACAATATCAGGCGGTGTACCAGTGGCTTTGGCGCTGCAGTGTGAAACCAACGTTATGCCTTTCTCGCTTGAGCTTTCCTGCCACGTCCAGTTCCTAATCCATTGTGTAAGGAAATATTTCTGTGCGCCTTTGTTGGATCAACAGCACCACATTTTCACATGGTGGTCAAAATTGGACCTAATTTTTTTTTTTTTTTTTTTTTTTTTTTTTTTTTTTTTTTTTTTTTTTACAGAGTAAATGGGTTCCATATTAAGGGGCTCCGGAAAGGCTCAAAATCATGAAAAGTTCAATTTTTACTTTTTTGCGTTTTCTGAATCTGCAGACTATTGCCTTTTAATAGATATATAATTTATTCAATTCCGAAGACTACAACTATTTTTAAATTTTTTTTTGAAATGTGTTCTACATGGGCGTGACCCACTGTGGCGCTGTTGAACTGCTGTCAAATGGTGTTATTATTAACGTCCGTGTTCATCAGGTACATTTTAGTGATGTGAGATAAAGTATGTGTTGTGGCTAACCTGTGATGGTTCAATATATATCGCTGGTGTGATTGTCGATTGTTTCATGTTTATTTACTCTGTCGTTATCTCGAAAATATTTGTAATTCTGTTTCTTGAGTCTCTGTTTTTTTGAAGTATAATAATGAGTAAAAGTAAAGTTATTAGAAATCCTCTGAAGGCTTTTAAGAAAAGGAGAAATGTTGGAAAGCCAAAGGTACGTGTTATTACTGTAAACAATAAAGACGATAACCAAGTGAGTGAACCTAACCTCTCAAGTACACCTGCCCATAGTCGACTTTCGGGCTGCAGACAGGGCTGTAAAGAGTCTAGAAATACAAGCAAGAGTAAACAGGAGGAGGAACAAGAGGAAGCTGGAGGAGGAGTTTGCAGAGGATGAAGATAATCCATCCTATGGACCTGGAATGCACTAAAAAGTTAATCCAATCTTTGTCGCTCGATTCCCAATACTTTTATTTTCTCATACTAATTACATGTTTTCTAAGGATCTTCCGGACATATTTGTTTCAAACTTTTAGTAAATGTTACACAGTACCTTCTGCATAATTTAACACAGCCTTTTTCCAAAAAAACTGTATATTTTTGAATATATAAATAAAAAATTGCAAAAAAAATGTTGTGAATTTTCATTACAATTGGAAAAAAGAATCGTCTTTAATAACTGAACTAAAATTTTGTAAAATCCCTGTGTTACGTTGTAGCCCATATTCCAATAAATAATCTGTAAAAAGTTCAACTTCCTACATCAAATACTTTGTGAGGAAAGATGTAATTTATAAGCATTATTTTAACATTGCAAGTATAGGGCGTTCCGGAGCCCCTTAATGCATAAGAATATCCACCAAGTTTCGCTGTCGTAAGAGAAATACAGCCCACAGTGGACCTCCGTGAAGAGTTGCAGTTTAATTATACAGGGTGATTCAAAAAGAATAGCACAACTTTAAAAAGTGTATTTAATGAAAGAAACATAATATAACCTTCTGTTATACATCATTACAAAGAGTACTTAAAAAGGTTTTTTTTTCACTCAAAAACAAGTTCAGAGATGTTCAATATGGCCCCCTCCAGACAGTCGAGCAATATGAACCCGATACTCGAACTCGTTCCACACTCTCTGTAGCATATCAGGCGTAACAGTTTGGATACATGCTGTTATTTCTCGTTTCAAATCATCAATGTTGGCTGGGAGAGAGGGCGGAAACACCATATCCTTGACATACCCCCATAAGAAAAAATCGCAGGGGGTAAGATCAGGGCTTCTTGGAGGCCAGTGATGAAGTGCTCTGTCACGGGCTGCCTGGCGGCCGATCCATCGCCTCGGGTAGTTGACTGTTTATACCAACGTTTAATACACCACCTATCAGGAGGTTTAACACCATACTTCGTTCGAAATGCACGCTGAACAACTGTCGTCGATTCACTTCTGCCGTACTCAGTAACACAAAACGCTTTCTGTTGAGCGGTCGCCATCTTAGCATCAACTGACGCTGACGCCTAGTCAACAGCGCCTCAAGCGAAAAAATGTACAACTAAATGAAACTTTAGAGCACCCTTAATTCGCCGACAGATAGTGCTTAGCTCTGCCTTTTGTCGTTGCAGAGTTTTAAATTCCTAAAGTTGTGGTATTCTTTTTGAATCACCCTGTAAATCACGCGATACTTCGAACGGAAGAGGAAAGGGGTGAAGTGACGGTGGAGCACAAGGTGCTCTCGGCGACACCCCCAGGCGCCATAAGCTGGCTTGCACACTTCGGGCGTAGTGTGGGGTGGGAGGCTGCGGTGTGAGCAGGTGTCTGGGGTAACGACCTGCCGTGGCCCGCCGGCTGCCACGCGGGATGTGCGTAACGGCGCCGGCCGTGTGGCGTGCGCTGCAGATGCATGGAGGCAGGAGGGAGGCGGGAGGGAGGCAGGCAATGTCCGCGGCGGATGGCCGGCCAAGGGTTGCGGGCTGCCGTTAGGCGCGGCACGGGCCACGGAGCTTTAATTGCAGTCATCGTCCGCGCCGGGCCGGGGCGCATCCCAGCACCGGAAAGGCTCTCGGCCTCACGTGTGCGCGGCGCAGGTGGATGTCCTCAGCCGCCGCTGCTGCACAGCCGGAGGGCGCTGGCGCCGAGACCGTCTCCTTCACTGATGTCTCAAAACATCGTGACCGCCTGATTGATATCGTGTCGGTACACCATCAACGATGTGTGTCAATTCTTACCTATTGCTATGGAGTATTGTTCCATTTTCCGATACTATTCAGTGGTTACTTGACTGAAGGTACTGGACATGTGTGCCTAGAAGGAAAGGTTTTTTTTTTCATTTTTCTTACTAGAAAGGAGCACTCCTGGTGTGGTCTCAGTCCCTGTTTGTCGGCAGGAGGCGGTCATTGAATCTCGTTAGAAAGAGCGAGCATCTCCGAGGGGTTGGTAAGTTTTAAGCGGGGCTGGCGACGCCCCTCGCACAGGGCAGAGGACGCCGTGTCGCCACTGCTGTCCCCGGAGAATAACTGAGCATGACGTTTTTCCCTTTCCTGCACATACATGAAAGGACGGGGTACCGTCGCGCCGACAGAACAGAATGGGAAAGTTGGTTGCTTTCACTCCAAAATTTGTGGGTATCCAATCGAATGAGCGATCCCTATCGCCTTTCTTGAGCGGAGAGGCTGAGCAGTCGAGGAGAGAATGCTTCAGAGGAATACGACCCTGGTGTATGTCAATGTGTATTTTGTATGCCCAGCGTGGGAAGTTTCTCCTGCGTTCCTCTGTTTTTTTTCGTAAAATAAAGGACAGTCTCCTTTTTCGTCACGTTATCAACAAGAATGAATCGTCCCCCCATGGAGAGATGTTTTTGAAAGTGAACAGTTAAGGGTTTAGAATGAAGATTCTAGGCGATCGGTCTCTCGATCGCCGTAGCTAAATGGTTTTTCGCGAAATTTGTCACGACTGCATTAATACCACCCATATTTTGAGCCGCTCGCTATATAATTACTTTTCCAAGCAACTTCTCTTGCTCAGTTGGTTATAGCTTTTGGCCTCCTTTTGTCTCGTTACCTTTGAATTCCCGAGCTACCCAGATAAGATCTTATGTTTTCTCCAGCCAGATTTCCATATATTTTGGTACCTCCGCAAAACGTCAGCACCATTTTGGAATTTAAATTGAGTTTTTAGGGAACTTTGCTCTGTCTTAATTTTACGTGAATTATGTCAATCATTAAGAGCAAATAAATACCTGTTACTCTCAGAGTTGTGTTATATTTCAAAATTCTTCAACTTTTCGTTGTTTAGGCGACCTATAAATAATAAATGGAACCTATTTCCTAAGCTGTTGATCTCAGTATGACGAAGTACTTATTGTGCACAGGCGTCGTACTCAACGATCAGTTACTTAAAAATTCACAGCAGGGAACGACCATCACACTAGCTCGTCTCGAATGGTTATAGATTTGTTTGTTGGCCAGAGAGAGTGGTTTCGATATCCCCTTGGTCTATAACTTCGCTTTGTGTGTTGTTTCGTAATACTGCGGCTAACATACTTCAAGACACAGATCGCAACTTTCAATTGTACTATGTCGTTAGATGTCCTGACTGTTCTGCTTTACACTGAGCTGGCTAAAGCAATGCAATTGCGATATCCACATACACAGATGACTGTCGTATCGCGGACAAAAGGTATAAAAGGACTGCATTGGCGAAGCCATTAGTTGTACTCAGGTGATTCATGTGAAAAGGTTTCCGATGTGACTATGGCTGTACGACGAGAATTAACAGACTTTGAACGCGGAATGGTAGTTGGAGCTAGACGCATGGGAGATTCCATTTCGGATATTGTTAGGGAATTCAGTATTCCGAGATCCACAGCGTCAGGAGTGCGCCGAAAAGACCAGTTTCCCGGCATTACCTCCCACCACGGACAACGCGGTGGCCGACGTCTTTCACTTAACGACCGAGAGCCACGGCCTTTCCGTAGAGTTGTCAGTGCTACCAGACAAGCAACACGGCGTGGAATAACCGTAGAAATCTTCTGACAGTGCCGCAAAATTTGGAGTTAATGGGCTATGGGAAGAGAGGACCAACACTAGCGCCTTTGCTAACAGTACGATACTGCCTGTAGCGCCTCTCCAGGGCCAGTGACCATATGGGTTGGATCCTTAACGACTGGAAAACCGTGGCCTGGCCAGATGAGTTGCGATTTCAGTTGGTAAGAACTGATGATAGGGTTCGTGGTGCAGACCCCACGAAGTCATCCACCCAAGTCGTCAACAAGGCAGTGTGCAAGCTGGTGGTTGTTTCATGATGGTGTGGGCTGTATTTACATGGAATGGACTGGGTCCTCTGGTCTGACTCAACCGCTCATTGGTCATGTTCTTCTACCTGGAGACTATTTGCAGCCGTTCAACCTCATGTTACCAAATAACGATGGGATTTTTATGGATGACAATGCGCCATCTCATCGGGCCACAATTGTTCGTGATTGGTTTGAAGAACGTTCTGAACAACTCGAGCGAATGATTTGGCCACCATCGAATATTTATGGGACATAATGGAGAGGTGAATTCGTGCACAAAATCCTGCGCCTGCAACAGTTTCGCAATTATGGATGGTTACAAAGGCAGACATTGTAATTCTGTCAGAGACAGCAAAGGACTTGGAAGAGCAGTTGAACGGAATGAACAGTGTCTTGAAAGGAGGATATAAGATGAACATCAACAAAAGCAAAACGAGGATAATGGAATGTAGTCAAATTAAGTCGGGTGATGCTGAGGGAATTAGATTAGGAAATGAGACACTTAAAGTAGTAAAGGAGTTTTGCTATTTAGGGAGTAAAATAACCGATGATGGTCGAAGTAGAGAGGATATAAAATGTAGACTGGCAATGGCAAGGAAAGCGTTTCTCAAGAAGAGAAATTTGTTAACATCGAATATAGATTTAGGTGTCAGGAAGTCGTTTCTGAAAGTATTTGTATGGAGTGTAGCCATGTATGGAAGTGAAACGTGGATGATAAATAGCTTAGACAAGAAGAGAATAGAAGCTTTCGAAATGTGGTGCTACAGAAGAATGCTGAAGATAAGGTGGGTAGATCACGTAACTGATGAGGAGGTATTGAATAGGATTGGGGAGAAGAGAAGTTTGTGGCACAACTTGACTAGAAGAAGGGATCGGTTGGTAGGACATGTTCTGAGGCATCGAGGGATCACAAATTTAGCATTGGAGGGCAGCGTGGAGGGTAAAAATCGTAGAGGGAGACCAAGAGATGAATATACTAAGCAGATTCAGAAGGATGTAGGTTGCAGTAGGTACTGGGAGATGAAGAAGCTTGGACAGGATAGAGTAGCATGGAGAGCTGCATCAAACCAGTCTCAGGACTGAAGACCACAACAACAACAATCCGAAGTTAGCGGTCATCCACTGCAGTAGCAGCCCTTGGGCGGCCTGAGCGATGCATGTCATTGACAGTTCCTGTCACTTTGTATCTCCTCCATGTCCGAACAATATCGCTTTGGTTCACTCCGTGACGCCTCGACACTTCCCTTGTTGAAAGCCTTTGCTGGCACAAAGTAACACTGCGGAAGAGATTGAACTGCGGGATTGACCGTCTAGGCACGGTTGAACTACCGACAACACGAGCCGTGTACCTCCTTCTTGGTGGAATGACTGGAACTCATCCACTGTCTGACCTCCTCCGTCTAGTACGCGCTGCTCATGCGTGGTTGTTTACATCTTTGAGCGGGTTTACTGACAACTCTGAACAGTCAAAAGGTCTGTGTCTGTGATAACAATGTCCACAGTCAACGTCTATCTTCAGGAGTTCTGGAAACCGGGATGATGCAAAACTCTTTTTTACTGAGTGCAGTTTGACTTTCATTGCCTTCCACTTTGTTTCTGGGTTCTCTCCTAAATGAGTGTGGAACATCATAGACGCGATATTCGCTATAGACTGGATGTGACATTCTGTATTCAGTGCATATCCGAATACTGCCTGATTGCTGATTATGCGATCTGGTACTGAGTGGTCTGCACGCCCTGAAAAAGGTAGGACTCGTGATTACTAGGAGTGTCAGGTTAAGTTCTTGGGTCATTTCTAGTGGAATTTTCCTATTACTGGAGCAGACAATGTAGCTGATTCTAAAGGTCATTTTAAGAGGGACATATTTTTCGGCCTTGTGCAGCCGCAACCTCCATTCCGCGGCAATACCGTAGCCTGTATAATCACGGAAATGTATTGCCACAAACATTTGCTGTGCAAAGGTGGCCAGCATTGCTACCGAAGGTGTGGCTGGAACAGTTGTTCGACCATACTGCCGGACAGTGGTGCGAGCCATATTGTCGTCACAGTGCAATGTCTATGGCCCTTGTGAACGTAGCTTAATAGTACAAAGTGCAGTGTAATGCTCGTGAAGAGATCAACACATACGATATCATTTGACTAGTCTGTCGTTACATTCAAGTATGTGGCAGTTTCTGTCCACGGCGATTTTAAGCGGAACGACCATATGAAGGGGGAAGAGTACAGAAGGACTTGTTAAGTCAAGTGTGAAAGACCTCGCTTTCAAATATTCCGCTCGATAAATAATTGAGTACTGTAAATTACTAAATTCTCTTTACTTCAATAAACCTTCAAATGACCTACGCATTTTAGCAACGTAATAGGTGAAGAGTCACCACCATTACCATCATTCCCATATTCTGAAAGATCTTTGATTTTTTATTTTTCTTACGTTAGAATTTAATCTTATGAAGTAAAATTATCATTGCCGTCGTTCTCTCATTATAAATAAATAAGGAAATTAATCCAAGCAAAAGAAAAGAATTAGTTAGGAGTGATTCTTTTATAGATATTACATTAGCAAATGTGCTAAAAATACTCTAAGGTAAATTGAATGGGCGTCAGAGCCACAAATCAGAAATCGCAAGATCTTATTTTCTCTAAATTACTTGTTGTAAATTGATGCTTTTCTATTACTGGAGATAATGCAGTTAATTGAGTGGTTCCATAAATTCGCCCTTTCATCCTATCCAAATCATTCACCCTCACTGTAGCCAAAGGGCAGCAATAAATGATGCGTTATTTATCGTCCAACAAAAAAATGAGACAATTTCAGGTCTTATTGCTACTAGTCTTCCTCTGACTATGAAATCAGAAATTGTTCATGGATTAAGGAATACGCAAAAAAAAAAAGTGTGTATGTATGTGTGTGAGTGAGTGTGTGTGAGAGAGAGAGAGAGAGAGAGAGAGAGCGAGAGAGAGATGAGAAAACATCAAAAATGGTTAAAATGGCTCTGAGCGCTATGGGACTTAACATATGAGGTAGTACTTAAACCTGACTAACCTAAGGTTATCACACACATCCATGCCCGCGGCTGGATTCGAACATGCGACCGTAGAGGTCGCGCAGTTCCAGGCTGAAGCGCCTAGAAGCGCTCGGCCACAGCGGCCGGCCGAGAAAACATCCTCGCAGGTGCACTGCGTTAGCATTTCTGGTACATTTAGCTCGTTGAGCAAAACTTGTCTATGACTCTACCATCTCGCTTAAGACACTAAATACTACTTTCCAAATTCAACCGTTGAAACAATGGCTCCTTCTCCTAAGTAATTTTTGAAACAATGAGCCGGCCGAAGTGGCCGCGCGGTTCTGGCGCTGCAGTCTGTAAACGCGAGACCGCTACGGTCGCAGGTTCGAATCCTGCCTCGGGCATGGATGTGTGTGATGTCCTTAGGTTAGTTAGGTTTAACTAGTTCTAAGTTCTATGGGAGTAATGACCTCAGCAGCTGAGTCCCATAGTGCTCAGAGCCATTTTAACCATTTTTGAAACAATGAATTTTTATGCTGGCAGTAGGTAACACGTGTAAAAACTTTGTTAACAGAGGCTTCGCAGGTGTTGCAGAGTTTCCCCCCACGTCTCTTACCACGACCCTGAGTGTTCCTCACCCCCATCCCCTCCCACATACTCTTTTCCAGGTATCGTCGCTGTTCGTGCTGTTTATTGCTCGTATTTTGGTATGCTTTTAAATACATATAGCCAAACACTGACATGATATGAAAGATGCGATGAGTGTGCGTTGTTTTGGAAGGAGTCAGTGTACACATGAGAAAAATGGAACACAAGAGAAATTGCGCCTTCGGCTCTCAGAGACATTCGGCATATCCTGTCACGCAGATTTTCCAGAACGTCCTGAAAGTAATGCCTCTGGATTTTTATGTGAAAACTGTTAAACCTTTCTTAACTGAAACAATATTCCACATCTTTATTCTCACGTCTTCATATTTGTAGCCCTGTACGTCTAGAGGGCTCCGAATTGTACGCGTAACAATGCAGTGAATAACTGACTGTGTTGATGCGTCAGAAACAGCGCCCTGTAATCGAGTTCCGAATTCGATGAGTTCGTCCATTCGTGGAGCACCATCTCTTTCAGCATAACAATGCCAGACCACACCTGAGCTGCATCTGCGACAATCCGACACTGTGGGTTCTCTGTCATTGACCATCCTCCAAATCATCCCAAATTTGCCCCATCCGATTTTCATCTGTTTCCAAAACTTAAAGAACAAAGTCGAGGGCTTGACTTTGTTGGTGATGAAGCGGTGCAAGCAGAGATGGGGCTGTGGATTCGTCAACATTCTACAGTGATGGTATCAACAAACTGGTCTCTCGTTGCGAGAATGGTTCAAATGGCTCTGAGCACTATGCGACTTAACTTCTGAGGTCATCAGTCACCTAGAACTTAGAACTAATTAAACCTAACTAACCTAAGGACATCACACACATCCATGCCCGAGGCAGGATTTGAACCTGCGACCGTAGCGATCGCGGGGTTCCAGACTGAAGCGCCTAGAACCGCACGGCCACTCCGGCCGGCTCTCGTTGGGAGAAACGAGTTCGTCGTCAGGGTGACTATGTTGAGAAATAAATTTGTGAACATGAAGAGGATAGATGTAGAATGTTAACAACGTTAACAACGTTTCTTTTGTGTAAAAAGGTTTAAGAGTTTTCACGTAACAAATTCTGACGCATTACTTTTTAGCAGGCTCCTATAGTGTAACAGTTTTATTAATATTGTTTGCCTCTGCGGTATAGTGGAGAGCGAAATATATCAGATTAGAAATCGATTCATTACTTATTTAATACCAATCGAACTATCAGTATCGACATAAGTGATGCTCTGAGTCAATTTTCCGGTCTGGGTAAGATAATTCGCAAATGCTAAGTCATTTTACCGTATCCTAACTTACGGGTACTACGTACAATACAGTCACGTAAATTCTGGGATCAGGTCTCATTTGCAATGGCTGGGCAGCTAAGACGAACCAACACTGAAAATACAATCCACAAATATGTTTATTGCGCACCCCAGAAAGTACACACGAAGAGGAATTGCTTATCTCAGCACAGAACGATATTCATAAAAGCATAGAATGTACGAGAGTTACCGAGAAAGTAATGCAACGCATTTTTTTTTAAAAAAAGCCGAAAACAATGCTACGATGGCGAAACATTACGTATGTATTACTTGAAGTCTCCTGAGTTTCCGTCACTTCCGACAGATAGCGTAGCTGCAGGACAGTTTCAAAATGGCGTCTGTAGCTGATGTACGTTACAAGCAAGGTGCCGTCATTAAATTTCTCACTGCAGGGAAAGAAACTGTGGGGAATATTCACAAACGCTTGTGCAAAGTCCATGGAGAATCTGCTGTCGACAAAAGTACAGTTAGTCGCCGGGCACTGAGGGTGAAGTCATCAGAAGGCGGTCGGGGAGACCATCCACGGCTGCGGCTGTCACACATGATATGTCGCAGCGAGATGATGATGTCATTCGAGAGCACAGACGCATTACGACTCGGCTGTTGGCACTGCATCTGTCAGTCAGCAAAGGAAGTTCACACAGTGAAACACTGCCTGATCCACCAGAACGAGCATTGGTACCGACTGGGCATACAAGCCATTGTTTCGCGCTGGAGGAAGGCCATAGAATGGGATGGGGATTACAAGGAAGAAAAGGATGAGTATATAAAACATCATTCTTTCATATGTGTTATTCCCATTATGTTCAATAAAGTATTGTTGAAGAAAAAATATGCGGTGCATTACTTTCTGGACAACCATCGTAGTATTGATTCCAGTCCATTGTTGGCTGACTGATACAGCAACTGGTTTTTAGGGTTATGTTAAAAATGAATCAGACATGGTTGAAAATGTTATTTTTATTTATATATAACGCGCTTCACCGCGGTGTCCGCGTCAGTTTATGTAAAATTATCAAATGAAGTTCATTGCATCCGCTACCAAAGCTCTCTGTCAGCCACATGCACATAAAGCCGCGTGGATGAAAATCCGGTCGTCACAATAAGTAAAAGCAACTGTGGGAACCTTTGAACTCTTAGAGCTACTACTTTGGTAATTTTCAATACAAATATAGGATATTGTATTAAATTACGAGGTGCATTGAAGTTCTAAGGCCTCCGATTTCTTTTCTCCGGACTGGAAAGAGATAGAAACATGCGCATTGTTTTAAAATGAGGCTGCGTTCATTGTCAATACGTCCCAGAGATGGCAGCACCGTACGGCAGATGGAATTTTACCGTCAGCGGCGAGAATGAGAACTGTTTTAAATACTTAAAATGGCGACGTTTTCCTTACTTGAACAGCGTGCAATCATTCGTCTTCTGAATTTGCGTGGTGTGAAACCAACTGAAATTCATCGACAGTTGAAGGAGACATGTGGTGATGGAGTTATGGATGTGTCGAAAGTGCGTTCGTGGGTGTGACAGTTTAATGAAGGCAGAAAATCATGTGACAACAAACCGAAACAACCTCGGGCTCCCACAAGCCGGTCTGACGACATGATAGAGAAAGTGGAGAGAATTGTTTTGGGGGATCGCCGAATGACTGTTGAACAGATCGCCTCCAGAGTTGGCATTTCTGTGGGTTCTGTGCACACAATCCTGCATGACGACCTGAAAATGCGAAAAGTGTCATCCAGGAGGGTGCCACGAATGCTGACGGACGACCACATGCCTGCCCGTGTGGCATGTTGCCAAGCAATGTTACGCGCAACGACAGCATGAATGGGACTTTCTTTTCGCCGGTTGTGACAATGGATGAGACGTGGATGCCATTTTTCAATCCAGAAACAAAGCGCAAGTCAGCTCAATAGAAGCACACAGATTCACCGCCACCAAAAAAATTTCGGGTAACCGCCAGTGCTGAAAAAATGATGGCGTCCATGTTCTGGGACAGCGAGGGCGTAATCCTTACCCATTGCGTTCCAAAGGGCACTACGGTAACAGGTGCATCCTACGAAAATGTTTTGAAGAACAAATTCCTTCCTGCACTGCAACAAAAACGTCCGGGAAGGGCTGCGCGTGTGCTGTTTCACCAAGACAACGCACTCGCACATCGAGCTAACGTTACGCAACACTTTCTTCGTGATAACAACTTTGAAGTGATTCCTCATGCTCCCTACTCACCTGACCTGGCTCCTAGTGACTTTTGGCTTTTTCCAACAATGAAAGACACTCTCCGTGGCCGCACATTCACCAGCCGTGCTGCTATTGCCTCAGCGATTTTCCAGTGGTCAAAACAGACTCCTAAAGAAGCCTTCGCCGCTGCCATGGAATCATGGCGTCAGCGTTGTGAAAAATGTGTACGTCTGCAGGGCGATTACGTCGAGAAGTAACGCCAGTTTCATCGTTTTCGGGTGAGTAGTTAATTAGAAAAAAAATCGGAGACCTTAGAACTTGAATGCACCTCGTAGAATTCTCCATAAAAAAAGGTTATTCGTAAGGATTCCAGAAATAACGGACCTTAAATTACAAGCAATTTCAGCAGGCGAGAATCGAACCACGTCCCGTCCGTCACGAGCCAGCGATTATAATAGCTATAGAACTGCGGACAGTGCACAGCAGGCGGCAACAGACCCTGCTATGGATGCCCATGTAATGCGACGTCCCCATAGAATGAGATGTCTCCATAACGCATTTGTCACCATTGCTCCGGCAGCATGATTTTGAAAGGCTAGCAGGATTAACGACTCTGTCTGCTAGATGCAGGCGCACTTGGTTCTGCACTAGCTCCAGTTCCAAGGACCTCGTCAGTCATTCATATCTATAGAGTGTATGGAGTGTGAAAACGGAAATGCCGTGTGACTAGGGCCTCCCGTCGGGTAGACCGTTCGCCTGGTGCAAGTCTTTCGAGTTGACGCCAATTCGGCGACTCGCGTGTCGATGGGGATGAAATGATGATGATAAGGACAACTCAACACCCAGTCCCTGAGCGGAGAAAAATCTCCGACCCAGCCGGGAATCGATCCCGGGCCGTTAGATATGACATTCCGTCGCGCTGACCACTTTTATGTTTTTTTGTTTTTTCTCTTTTTTCGCTTTTTCCTTTTTTGCTTTTTCTTTTAAAATGGAACTAAAAAAACTAAGTGCCACCGCCACTTTTCATCCTATAACAAAAAAAATCTGGTCCACTTCAGGCGTTGGCTCCTGACTAAACCTACCCCAGAGAGCTACCTGTTTACCAGGGGAAATATGGGAATTCGAGGTTAGGGCTATCCTTACAAACAAAACAAAATCTTCCTTTTTCTGATTTTTTGTTTGTTTGTTTATTTTTGTTGTGTAATTGATCAGAGGCCTCTGCGCCTCGTTGGTAATATGTTGAGTCACGTCTTCTCGAAATTGATTTTTTCCGTTCAATTGTTCAGAAATGTTCAGTGGTTCAAAAAGGAAACCTTCTTCTCTCTTGGCTTAACACATTCCAGTTGCGAGGCGGGTCGTGGAAAGCATTCCCAAGGAAGTTCGAGAAAAATTGTCTGTATTTTGGGTGACGGGCAACGACATAATGACGGTCATTGAGGTATGTCCTAAAATCGAGTACAGAGTCTACAGTTTGTCCAAATAAGTAGTGAATGGCATGTCTGCGAATCCAATTCACAGCACTGGTCTTCGTCCGAGGAAAACAGTCGCGTTCCGGAAATAATAATGAAAGGGGAGTAATCCGATCCGGAATGTCCCGCGTTAGAAAAGCCACAATACGACGAATCAATTGCCAAACCTCCGCTGCCGGTCCGCAAACAAAACGATGTTCGTCATTGTCTGGCACTTCACACGTGGAACATAGAGGTGATTGGCCGAGGCGGATACGATGAAGGCGAGATTGGTTGATTTGCTTACCATTGACAGTTAGGTACCAGACAGATTGAACATTCGTGTCAAGGTAACAAGCGAACACCGCGCGCTATACATGACGCCAGTCAACCTGGGGGAACTTTTGTTCAATCGGGTTAGGTGGACGACCTAGTTGGAGGACATTGTATACTGCATTTGTCTTGAGTAAAAGCTGTCTTGGTAAGGTGAGGCGTAGATAACTGAGTTCAAGAAAGAAGTATCTTATATAATGGAACTGGGCCGGAACATCTGAGATTATCATTGGGGCTGACAGTGAGACCGGCGAATATGCCGACAGGAGGAGACCAGTGAGGCTCGTTGGGCAACGTGAAACAGACCTATCCCACCTCGTTCACGGGGAAGAGTAAGGGTTGCATAGTTAACTTTGAACAACAGCCGAGATCTGACGAAATATGCCATCGCTGCCAAATTGCGACGTGCCACAGTAAGCGGGAAAGGTAGAACGTGTGCTACATGGGGAACTCGGGATGCGATTTACACTCCTGGAAATGGAAAAAAGAACACATTGACACCGGTGTGTCAGACCCACCATACTTGCTCCGGACACTGCGAGAGGGCTGTACAAGCAATGATCACACCCACGGCACAGCGGACACACCAGGAACCGCGGTGTTGGCCGTCGAATGGCGCTAGCTGCGCAGCATTTGTGCACCGCCGCCGTCAGTGTCAGCCAGTTTGCCGTGGCATACGGAGCTCCATCGCAGTCTTTAACACTGGTAGCATGCCGCGACAGCGTGGACGTGAACCGTATGTGCAGTTGACGGACTTTGAGCGAGGGCGTATAGTGGGCATGCGGGAGGCCGGGTGGACGTACCGCCGAATTGCTCAACACGTGGGGCGTGAGGTCTCCACAGTACATCGATGTTGTCGCCAGTGGTCGGCGGAAGGTGCACGTGCCCGTCGACCTGGGACCGGACCGCAGCGACGCACGGATGCACGCCAAGACCGTAGGATCCTACGCTGTGCCGTAGGGGACCGCACCGCCACTTCCCAGCAAATTAGGGATTCTGTTGCTCCTGGGGTATCGGCGAGGACCATTCGCAACCGTCTCCATGAAGCTGGGCTACGGTCCCGCACACCGTTAGGCCGTCTTCCGCTCACACCCCAACATCGTGCAGCCCGCCTCCAGTGGTGTCGCGACAGGCGTGAATGGAGGGACGAATGGAGACGTGTCGTCTTCAGCGATGAGAGTCGCTTCTGCCTTGGTGCCAATGATGATCGTATGCGTGTTTGGCGCCGTGCAGGTGAGCGCCACAATCAGGACTGCATACGACCGAGGCACACAGGGCCAACACCCGGCATCGTGGTGTGGGGAGCGATCTCCTACACTGGCCGTACACCACTGGTGATCGTCGAGGGGACACTGAATAGTGCACGGTACATCCAAACCGTCATCGAACCAATCGTTCTACCATTCCTAGACCGGCAAGGGAACTTGCTGTTCCAACAGGACAATGCACGTCCGCATGTATCCCGTGCCACCCAACTTGCTCTAGAAGGTGTAAGTCAACTACCCTGGCCAGCAAGATCTCCGGATCTGTCCCCCATTGAGCATGTTTGGGACTGGATGAAGCGTCGTCTCACGCGGTCTGCACGTCCAGCACGAACGCTGGTCCAACTGAGGCACCAGGTGGAAATGGCATGGCAAGCCGTTCCACAGGACTACATCCAGCATCTCTACGATCGTCTCCATGGGAGAATAGCAGCCTGCATTGCTGCGAAAGGTGGATATACACTGTACTAGTGCCGACATTGTGCATGCTCTGTTGCCTGTGTCTATGTGCCTGTGGTTCTGTCAGTGTGATCATGTGATGTATCTGACCCCAGGAATGTGTCAATAAAGTTTCCCCTTCCTGGGACAATGAATTCACGGTGTTCTTATTTCAATTTCCAGGAGTATATATATATATATATATATATATATATATATATATATATATATATATATATATATATATATATATTGACGTATCGATCTCGTTGGAGAATATTTAGGGATCGAAGACGATGGTCCATAAGACCTGCTCTGATCATTAAAAGGAGGCGTCGGCAGTTGATGGTGGCTGAACGCCGGAGATCATATGAAAAATCTGTTCCCAAACAGCGAATGGTATCAACGGTGGTGAGAGGTGTAACGCAGTCCACGGGAAGTCCCATGCCAATGAACATAACTTGTGACTTACGTACGTTTAAAGAGCTACCCGACGCCTCACCATAAGTCGCTACCCACGTCAAAACAGCTCGAACATCATCGGCATTACGTGAACAGGTGACTACATCGTCAGCATAGGCCGTGCAACAGAATCGGTAGCGATCTATGGACAACCCTAACAAACGTTGTCTTAGTCCACATAGCAAGGATTCCAAGGAAAAGTCGTACAAAATCGCTGATAGAGGGCAACCTTGACGTACGGATCGACCTATTTTTATCGGAGGAGTGAGTCTGCCATTGTACACAATCCTGGATGAGGTACCCCGCAGAAGGCGCATCACTACCGTGATAACGGCGACTGGGAAACCCATATGGTGGAGAACGGCAGTAAGGAACGAATGGTCAACCCTATCAAAAGCTTGACTGAAGTCCAAAGACGCAAGTGGCCCAGAGAGGCCGTCTCAGCCAGCAGGGGCGGACAGTGTATGGAGTCGTAGTGCAATTCTACCCCCAGTTCCAGCTTCTGCTCTCTGAAGTCAGCGGCGACTGTGGAGCTACTGGCCTAAGACACGCGGCCGCCTGTGCGACAGGAGCAGTATATATTCCCTGCCACCTGCTCGCGCCAGCGGAGACTCGCAGCCTGCCGGACGCGTGGCCGCGCAAGAACGAAGCAGGTGTGTGATACGCGTAGGCATAGACAACTCGCCGCCTGAGCTAGAGAACAGCGCGCGAGTCTAGCCACGCGTGCAGTGGACGCGGTTCCAGCTGAGGCTGCATACACGAGGCCTAAAGAGGGTTTCCATCTGCCGCGGCAAGCAGACCGTGCTACCATCACCTGCTGCTGCTTCCAGATGCTTGCTGGCCGGACACACGTGGCTGCCTTCGGCTCTTCCCATCAGTCAGCTTCGCACGGCTCTTGTCAGTGGGTTCTCTTCCCTTCCTCTTGGTTGGAGGTTTCAGAGCTACTACTGCGGCAGGCCGAACACCGCGCCACCGTGACGTCCCCTCTGCAGTGCCCTGTATCCTCGACACCACCAGTGTGCTGACACGCCCAGCTTATTTTTGGCAGACCGTCACACCTCATCCCAAAGCAAGGCTATAAAAAGTCTTGGAAAATTTCGTATTAGTTACCATGTGTGAAGTTCCTTTGCTCATTAAGTAGTTTGTCTCGGTCTTTCACCTGGTGGGCGTAAATTTCTAGTTACTGCAGCACGTTCGAAGAAAAGCTTTCCGGTGCTCTGTGCAGCACTTCCATTTGCTCGCTTATAGCGCTAACCTTGTAAATCTGTTCTATGACTTCAGTAAATAAACATTACCTTAAATGCTGGGAATTTTGCGCATTTTATGGTTGTAGTCCATGAAACGTTTTCGTTTTTGACGTTTCGTCCACAGGTGCGTTGGACATTTTCAGAGCTGACTTTGATTGCGCTGACCGACTGACAGTTATACAATACTAATTTTTAATTTTTTTGTAAAGTGGATTTCGGCTTTCTAGACCAGTATCAGATAACGTAAGACTGAAAGTTTTTATCTGTACAGGGATTGTTAATGGCAAAGATATGTTACCATTTTGTGACTATATATACGAAAAACGCAAACTGCAACGCTCAGTTTTATAAGGGTACAAAACAAGAAATACCCTGTAATCATAAAATGAATTTGTTAAAGTTTGAAGCTATGGATATAAATCTCTAAACTCACTGACTGTCTGACTCAAATCTATTCTACTGACCGAGTTATAGATATATTGTTTAAAGTGTCTCAACTACACTCAAGCTGTTAAACTGTCATTAAGAATATTGGTAAGCATGCTAAAAATGACACAAGGAAAGAATGGACGGTTAACCTTACGTTACAGTCAAAGATTAAAAATATAAGAAAAATATTACACCAAGCGAGTACTGACATTCAGGTAGACTACTATGTTACAGGGTGTTTCAAAAATAACCGGTATATTTGAAACGGCAATAAAAACTAAACGAGCAGCGATAGAAATACACCGTTCGTTGTAACATGCTTGGGACAACAGTACATTTTCAGGCAGACAAACTTTCGAAATTACAGTAGTTACAATTTTCAACAACAGATGGCGCTGCAAGTGATGTGAAAGATATAGAAGACAACGCAGTCTGTGGGTGCGCCATTCTGTACGTCGTCTTTCTGCTGTAAGCGTGTGCTGTTCACAACGTGCAAGTGTGCTGTAGACAACATGGTTTATTCCTTAGAACAGAGGATTTTTCTGGTGTTGGAATTCCACCGCCTAGAACACAGTGTTGTTGCAACAAGACGAAGTTTTCAACGGAGGTTTAATGTAACCAAAGGACCGAAAAGCGATACAATAAAGGATCTGTTTGAAAAATTTCAACGGACTGGGAACGTGACGGATGAACGTCCTGGAAAGGTAGGGCGACCGCATACGGCAAGCACAGAGGGCAACGCGCAGCTAGTGCAGCAGGTGATCCGACAGCGGCCTCGGGTTTCCGTTCGCCGTGTTGCAGCTGCGGTCCAAATGACGCCAACGTCCACGTATCGTCTCATGCGCCAGAGTTTACACCTCTATCCGTACAAAATTCAAACGCGGCAACCCCTCAGCGCCGCTACCATTGCTGCACGAGAGACATTCGCTAACGATATAGTGCACAGGATTGATGACGGCGATATGCATGTGGGCAGCATTTGGTTTACTGACGAAGCTTATTTTTACCTGGACGGCTTCGTCAATAAACAGAACTGGCGCATATGGGGAACTGAAAAGCCCCATGTTGCAGTCCCATCGTCCCTGCATCCTCAAAAAGTACTGGTCTGGGCCGCCATTTCTTCCAAAGGAATGATTGGCCCATTTTTCAGATCCGAAACGATTACTGCATCACGCTATCTGGACATTCTTCGTGAATTTGTGGCGATACAAACTGCCTTAGACGACACTGCGAACACCTCGTGGTTTATGCAAGATGGTGCCCGGCCACATCGCACGGCCGACGTCTTTAATTTCCTGAATGAATATTTCGATGATCGTGTGATTGCTTTGCGCTATCCGAAACATACAGGAGGCGGCGTGGATTGGCCTCCCTATTCGCCAGACATGAACCCCTGTGACTTGTTTCTGTGGGGACACTTGAAGACCAGGTGTACCGCCAGAATCCAGAAACAATTGAACAGCTGAAGCAGTACATCTCATCTGCATGTGAAGCCATTCCGACAGACACGTTGTCAAAGGTTTCGGGTAATTTCGTTCAGAGACTACGCCATATTATTGCTACGCATGGTGGATATGTGGAAAATATCGTACTATAGAGTTTCCCAGACCGCAGCGCCATCTGTTGTTGACAATTGTAACTACTGTAATTTCGAAAGTTTGTCTGCCTGAAAATGTACTGTTGTCCCAAGCATATTGCAACAAACGGTGTATTTCTATCGCTGCTCGTTTAGTTTTTATTGACGTTTCAAATATACCGGTCATTTTTGAAACACCCTGTATATGGACAAAGGTTACTGGTGATAATGACGAAAAGGCAAAAGGGATAGGGACAGAAGAAAGGAAGGAAGGAATCAGTGCATAGTGAGGAATGCGGTATGCCAATAAAGTAAAATCGCTTTGAGCATTGGGGCTGTCATACCACCGATGCACAATATTGAAGATATCCATTTGGTAAAACATGAAAGGTGTATACACAGGGTAAATTAATTCAAGTTTTGAAAGAAAATATTATATTGAACCAGAGTTGGTAAAATGTAGTATCAATTGTGTAGTAGCGTCGCTGCTCAACAGCGATCGCTGATTCAAGGTCTTATGGGCAATGTGTTAGAGTAGCTTTAGATCAAGAGATGTGTAGAGGACTGTCCAGAGTAAAGACGTGTTGTATCTGATGTGTGCTGGATATATACTTACTCCCTATGGGCAGTAATGATTTTTTAATTTGCAAGATACTATGATAAATGCTAACGGTGAAAGGAATCTCAACAGAAGTTGGAAATAATTAAGGTAAAGAAAGTTGTTTTGTTAATAATAGAATGCGCGTGTTCATAAGTGATGACTGACACAATGTATAACACTTATATGCAATCATTTTGTAAAGCTAATTGGTAATGTATAATCAGTTTACTGAGTGTGTTAATTGTGAGCATTATTAATTTTCAAAGAGTCAAAATACAAGTATTAAAGTTAATGCCATGTTGTTACTTAGCCCAAGTCAATGCCAATTCGCAGACCCACGTCATTTTTGATTAGCAATTTTTCTCATGAAGTTATTGTCTCAGTCACATTGGATTTAAAGTACTAACAGAGAGCAGTCCGAAGAACGCTACCACTGCGCAGATAAAGGTAAGAACTTTTATTACTTCAGGGATAGCATTCATTAAGTCCAGGGACCATTACTTTCAAATTGATCAAGTTTTGTTTCATTACCAGGGCCAATTTCAAATCAATATTATTGCATCAGATTCAGTATTTGTGTGACGTAAATTCATGCAGTTTGGGTTTGGTTTAAAGTAACTGACAGTTTACGTTCTCGCAGGTAAATTAAATTTACATTCTCTGTCAGAAAAGAGCAGGGCGAAGCACATAATGGACGAGATAAAACACATGTTATTCATATTCTAAGAGTTGTGTGTTAGACTACTGAATTATGTAATTTCCATCATATTTCAACCGTACATGTTTCATTCACTGTGTCCCGCTGCGCGAAGAAATCAGCAAGTGTCTGCTACACATACTCATCGGACAGGTAGTAACTCCCTTCAACGCCTTTTTTTAAGGGATCGAAGGCGTGCTAGTTGCTTGGGGTGACATCAGGGCTATAGGGCGGATGTTCTAGTGTCTCCGGTTTGAGTTGGCCTCACTTCTACGTTGCAGCATTTGCAATATGGGGCGTGTATGACGCGCGTTATTATGAAGCAGCTGAACCCATTGTTGTGCCATTCAACAACGTTGGTCTTCGACACACATGCTGCCTCATACACACTCTTTATTATCCGATGGATAGCTGATGATGATGTTTGGTTTTGTGGGGCACTCAACTGCGTGGTTATCAGCGCCCGTACAATTACCCAATCTTTGCTCAGTCCAATTTCGCCACTTTCCTGGATGATGATGAAATGATGAGGACAACACAAACACCCAGTCATCTCGAGGCAGGTGAAAATCCCTGACCCCGCCGGGAATCGAACCCGGGACCCCGTGTTCGGGAAGCGAGAACGCTACCGCGAGACCACGAGCGGCGGACACCGATGGATAGCTATCGGTGTTTGTCTTTCGGCAGCCAAGAAATGAACACTAACACGTTAGTCCTGTTTGGACGCATTTGGTAATAACATCACCACAGTTCACGTTTCAACATTTACTGCACGCACGTCGGAAATACAGGAATGTCATACTAATTGCTTGCCTACATGTGGATGCATATATACCCTCATCAGATTCGCGGTATGTGCATACGCTGCAGCAACGCCCTCAATCGGAAACTTCTTGATCGCCCCTTAAATTTACAACAAGCTTATTATCTGATGAAGGAAAGAAAAAATTAACTGGCTGCTGCTATTTTAGAAAGATGAATAATGGAACTGTATTTGGTCGTCGAAGATTAAGCTAGGACTCTGTTCGACTGTTCACCCTTTTAAGTACGATCACGGGCATGGAGCGTCTCCCACAGAAGTTGCACCACTTTTGTGCTTTCTGCACCACACGTACTCCTGCTGCATGGACACATACGATTAACGGTACTGTGCTTTTATCCAACGCATTACAAGGAGGCAACGGGACGGCCGTATTTGCACTTACCCACCTTCCCTTCCGTGATCCTACAACGGTTGCTCATTTGGCTAAACAAAAGAATAACTCTGGTAACTGCAAAATCCGCAGTATAACTTTCGGAAATTTTATTGCACTTTTAAAGTTTTCGTTTGACTTGCCCTCGTACTTTTCTCATTGCGAACTAAATCATACGAGCGAATCTTGATACTGCGACTCATATTCTGAGCTGAGTCTTCAACGTATAATATGAACAGCCACTGTCCTATTACAGTCCCCTCAGGAACGCCACAACTCTAATACGGATTTCGAGACACATTGTAATTTTCATTACCTCTTTGAGTTTCAACGATTTACTCTGTTGCGTGTCTGCGAGAGGGAATCATGCAGCAACGTCTAGTTTCTTTACGTGAAGCAATTCGTCCACAAAGAGGCTGTGGAGCAGATCACCTTTTTTTTTTTTTTTTTGCCGCACCGGCGAGAGGAAGGTCGGAGGTTTTGATGAATACCAGTCAGTCTCAGCGCGACAAGTAGTTTATTGCCGCCATTCTATTGTGGGGTTTGTTTTTCGCGAGCGCCGAGGTGACAATGGGACAGGCCAGTGGAGCGTGCACGGCCGACGCAGAAAACAGCGCCCAGTTGCGGGAAGGGCAGGGAAGAGAAGCGAAGGGAAGGGAAGGGAAACCGCGCCTTGCGCCGCCCGGTGGCGGCTCCACGCAGTAACAGAAGAAGACCTGGGGCTGTCACCGGAGGAATCTGTGCTGAGCAGTGTCACTGCAGAAGGCGCGTTACCGGCTGCATTACTAGTTCAGATGAATACAAGCAATGTAGCTGAATGTAGAGAGGCGTAAATAACTCGTATGTTTGTCACGCACATCTCTGTTTTGTTTTTTATTTAATATTTTTATTGGAATTGCTGTACACATTACACAGCATCATCTTACAGCCGCAGAGGTAGTACATTTCAACAGCCACAGAGCTCATACGTCGGTGTACATAACTTAAAGGACGAAAACAACTTTCGCATACGTGTCACTGCCAAGTAATATGTCTCGATAGTACTTGGACTATACTCAGAAAGAACTGACAGTGTGGTCCCGGCGGAGGTTCGAGTCCTCCCTCGGGCAAGGGTGTGTGTGTTTGTCCTTAGGATAATTTATGTTAAGTAGTGTGTAAGCTTAGGGACTGATGACCTTAGCACTTAAGTCCCATAAGATTTCACACACATTAAAAAGAACTGCCAGTGTGTATTGCGGAAGGTAACCAAAAAAACGCACAGAAGAAGTGACAGAAATGACTCTTTTATTCAAAGACAATAATTAAGCTGAAGTCAGCACGATCCATTACGGTCCTTAGGAGATTATAAAAGGCTGGACGTCGTTCTTAAAACGAGGTGCATTCAAGTTCTAAGGCCTCCGATTTTTTTTCTCCGGACTGGAAAGAGATAGAAACATGCGCATTGTTTTAAAATGAGGCCACATTCATTGTCAATACGTCCCAGAGATGGCAGCACCGCACGGCAGATGGAATTTTATCGCCAGCGGCGAGAATGAGAACTGTTTAAATACTTAAAATGGCGACGTTTTCCTTACTTGAACAGCGTGCAATCATTGGTTTATTGAATTTGCGTGGTGTGAAACCAATTGAAATTCATCTACAGTTGAAGGAGACATGTGGTAATGGAGTTATGGATGTGTCGAAAGTGCGTTCGTGGGTGCGACAGTTTAATGAAGGCAGAACATCGTGTGACAACAAACCGAAACAACCTCGGGCTCGCACAAGCCGGTCTGACGACATGACTGAGGAAGTGGAGAGAATTGTTTGGGGGGATCGGCGAATGACTGTTGAACAGATAGCCTCCAGAGTTGACATTTCTGTGGGTTCTGTGCACACAATCCTGCATGACGACCTGAAAATGCGAAAAGTGTCACGAATGCTGACGGACGACCACATGGATGCCCGTGTGGCATGTTGCCAAGTAGTGTTGACGCGCAACGACAGCATGAATGGGACTTTCTTTTCGTCGGTTGTGACAATGGATGAGACGTGGATGCCATTTTTCAATCCAGAAACAAAGCACCAGTGAGCTCAATGGAAGCACACAGACTCACCGCCACCAAAAAAATTTCGGGTAACCGCCAGTGCTGAAAAACTGATGGTGTCCATGTTCTGGGACAGCGAGGGCGTAATCCTTACCCATTGCGTTCCAAAGGTCACTACGGTAACAGGTGCATCCTACGAAAATGTTTTGAAGAACAAATTCCTTCCTGCACTGCAACAAAAACGTCCGGGAAGGGCTGCGCGTGTGCTGTATCACCGAGACAACGCACCCGCACATCGAGCTAACGTTACGCAACAGTTTCTTCGTGATAACAACTTTGAAGTGGTTCCTCATGCTCCCTACTCACCTGACCTGGCTCCTAGTGACTTTTGGCTTTTTCCAACAATGAAAGACACTCTACGTGGCCGCACATTCACCAACCGTGCTACTATTGCCTCAGCGATTTTCCAGTGGTCAAAACAGACTCCTAAAGAAGCCTTCGCCGCTGCCATGGAATCATGGCGTCAGCGTTGTGAAAAATGTGTACGTCTGCAGGGCGATTACGTCGAGAAGTAACGCCAGATTCATCGATTTCGGGTGAGTAGTTAATTAGAAAAAAAATCGGAGGCCTTAGAATTTGAATGCACCTCGTAGAGTGTGTGATCACCATGGTCAGCAATGCAACGTCATCCCATGCTGTCGGGAAGGTTGGTAAGGAGTTCTTATGGTAGGCGTTCCATTCCTATCGGATGGTCAGTGGTGGACGGGGACGTGGTGCAATACAGTCTCCCCACTGCGTCCCACACGCTTGCAAATTACATGTATCTTCAGTTTCTACAGTGTTGATATTTTACCACTGTAGAAATTGAAGATACATGTAATTTTCCAGCTGAAGATGGGTGCAAACCCGAAATGCACACTGGCATAAATAAAACGCATTAAAAAAAGTGGCTGGTCGCTGTATTTTTATAGTATAATATTATAGAACTACTTAAACCTAACTAACCTAAGGACATCACACACATCCACGCCCGAGGCAGGATTCCAACCTGCGACCGTAGCGGTCACGCGGTTCCAGACTGTAGCACCTAGAACCGCTCGGCCACTCCGGCCGGCTGAGGACAACACAGAGACCTCGTCATCTCGAGGCAGGTGAGAATCCCCAACCCCGCCGGAAGTAGGCTGGGGGAGCGGGCCGAATGTCCTCCCGTTCCGAGAGTTCTTCCGCCTGCGATGTTCGATGTTCACGTAGGGAAGTAGTTTAGTGTCACACTAAGGTTGACCTGTGACCAAACCGTGTCCAAAGACTGGGAGATCAGTACGCCTGTGCAATGTTATGGGTCCCCCCACTCATAGGCCACCAAAACGATCATTTTCGACAATGTTCCTGAGTGGACTACGTGTTCCCTGTCTCCCGCCATATTATCGTACGTAATGCTCCCAGGAAAACTGTCGAATATGATTAATTTTGTGGCCTTCGGTTTATGGTGTTAGGAGGCATACATTGCGTGGGCATTCTGACCTCCAAAACTTTGAACACGGTACACTCAGCCGTCACAGTTATTGTAACTTTGTATTCCTTACCCATGTGTGTCTTTTCATGGGTTCATTCTTACCTGACTGCACCGATCAATGAAGACTGAGGAGCTCTCATAACGTGAGGATTTTCGGCGAATGGACTGGCCTGCCCTTTCCTCCGACTTAAATCCCATCGAGCGCGTAATGCAGCACGTCCATATGCAGCAGCTGAACTGTGAAGAAGTGCTTACTAAATAACGTGTGGTCTCTCTTCGGAGCTATACTGTTTACAGAGATATTGGCACCGTGTTCACTTTTTAAAATGGCAGTTTGGAAGTTTATGCTGTGTTATCGTGATTATAAAAGTGACAGATTTAACGGCATTTTCTTCTTCAAAATCTGATTCAAAGTTTCGGAGAAATTACAACATTTAGATCTTAGAATTTATCAATTTTGAACATAAAACCGACTGTTGTCATATGTTATGCGCAACTATCGTGTGAGGTTGACGCGACTGAGAGAGTCTGCTTACAAAACCGGATTGGTGGTGAAAATTTTAATTCAAAATTGGTACTAATCACACTTGGCTTCAAGTGGTTGAATCGACACATCACTGGAAGGCCAATGGGGTGACATCTAAGCGTCATTCACGTGCTAACTACTGTAAGAGTTCTCTTTTTGTTTCTACCACAGACCCGAAAGAAATATGAACGTCAAAAGTTGAATAAGTTTGCAAAAATAGGATTTAAGGTATAAATATCATTAATAACTTCGCATCAGGAGTTTATACCAGCAAAAACGAAATTAGAAAGGAATGTGGTCATAAACACTTTCTTAAACTTCTATTTATTCCACCAAGTGTTCGAAAAGCCCCACCGTCTACAGCAACACATGTTGGTAATCGCTAACGCAAGGACTTCTGGTTAGAGTGAAGGCATTCCTGAACATACTGCATCAGTAAGATGTTTTATATCTTCTTGGGTCGTCTTAGTTTGTGCACAGAATTTATCTTTGAGTTTACCGCGGCAAAAATCTCCAGTTGCTTCAAACCAGGCGAACGTACAGGGCAACTGATGACTCCTTCTTGTCCTATTCAGCATTCAGGAAAGAGCTGGGAGACCACTTTCCTCGCCACACGCCATCGTGCTCGTCCCACTTACCTCTAACAAGGGAACCTCCCCATCGCACCCCCCTCAGATTTAGTTATAAGTTGGCACAGTGGATAGGCCTTGGAAAACTGAACACAGATCAATCGAGAAGACAGGAAGAAGTTTTGTGGAACTATGAAAAAAATAAGAAAAATATACAAACTGAGTAGTCCATCCGCACAATGAGCAACATCAAGGAAATTGTGAGCTAAAGAGCGCCGTGGTCTCGTGGTTAGCGTGAGCAGCGGCGGAACGAGAGGTCCTTGATTCAAGTCTTCCCTCGAGCGAAAAGTTTAATTTTTTATTTTCAGACAATTATCAAAGTTCAGACACTCACACATAATCATCTTCGCTCTCCAAAATTCCAGGACATGTTCAGATTTGCTTGGGCATATGCAGGATTTGACGGTCTACACACGGAAAAATTTGAAAACGTTAAAAACATATTTTTGACAGAGCACAGGGAAAACTGTGCGACTGGGAAACTGTTGCATTCATTTGTTGCAGTTTATGTGACAAACTCTTATGTTTTCATCATTTTTTTGGGAGTGATTACACATCCACAAGAAAACCTAAATCGGGCAAGGTAGAAGAATCTTTTTACCCATTCGCCAAGTATACAAGTTAGGTGGGTCGAGAACATGTTCCTGTCATGTGACGCACATACCGTCACCAGTATCGTATAGAATATATCAGACGTGTTTTTCTGTGGAGGAATCGGTCGACCTATGACCTTGCGGTCAAATGTTTTCGGTTCCCATTGGAGAGGCACGTCCTTTCGTCTATTAATCGCACGGTTTGGCGGTGCGGTCGCAAAACACAGACACTAAACTTATTACAGTGAACAGAGACGTCAATGAACGAACGTACAGATCATAACTTTGCGAAAATAAAGAAAGTAAAATTTTTATTCGAGGCAAGACTTGAACCAAGGACCTCTCGTTTCTCAACTGCTCTCGCTAACCACGAGACCACGGCACTGATGAGGCCGTACTATCCTTACTGTTGCTTATCATGCACATGGACTACTCAGTTTGTATATTTTGCTTATTTTTTCATAGTTCCACACAACTTCTTCCTGTTTTCTCGATTGATCTGTGTTCAGTTTTTCAAGGCCTATCTACTGTGCCAACTTATAACTAAATCTGAGGGGGGTGCGATGGCGAGGTTCACTTGTGAGTACCGCAAGGAGAACGTCCTCTGGGAGAGCCGGTGGCATTTCGGTAAGGAACTATGCGTGTCTTTTACCTGTTAAAGGTTCTTCAACGAAGTAAAGACGAATCACATGGTCTTCAATACTGAAGCACGAAATGATCACACTCGACTCCGTGTATAGTGATCTTCAATCTGCCTACCGGACAGGGTGCCCGGGCGGTTCTAGGCGCTACAGTCTGGAACCGCGTGACCGCTACGGTCGCAGGTTCGAATCCTGCCTCGGGCATGGATGTGTGTGATGTCCTTACGTTAGTTAGGTTTAAGTAGTTCTAAGTTCTAGGGGACTGATGACCAAAGATGTTAAGTCCCATAGTACTCAGAGCCATTTGAACCATTTTTTGAACACCCGTTTCAGTGTCACTTTGACTTGTTACGCAAGTATCGTCAACATTGTACTCCTCAAGCGCATTGTCCGCACAGTCGAGGGTTTATTACTCCACACATCCCACTGACTCATCTTGCATAAACGCTAATATTTCATCTGCCACTTCTTTCTCGCTCTGCGAAATTCATTTGGTTCCTTTCTGACGAAATGTCAACTTCGGCAACAGTTGTAGATATTATGCAAGTTTGATTTGTTTATCGTTGTCATTGCTCTGCTTTGCATCAATACCATTAGCTGTGTAGACTCTTGTGAGTTACTCATGGACTAAGCAGTTCTACTACGTTCCGTAGCCTCATGCTGTGCTCACCTATGGACAGATCCAGTCCCATCCCCTGTCGCCCTTAGCGCCCAGTGTGGTTGCATGGTAGGCAATATGTGGATAGTCCAATGGTGTAGATATCATTGACCTTTTGCAGCCTCGAACTCGAGCGGTTCCTTGTAAAGTAAGGGGCCCGGGTTCGATTCCTGGTCGGGTCGGAGATTTTCTCCTCTCGGGGTCTGGATATTCTGTGGTCCTTACGTTCGTCTCGCCTTAATAGACATTATTCTTGAGATAGCTGACTGAGCACAGCCTGAAAGGCAATAAATTTGAAAAAAAGTGAAAGACGATCCGGATGGGAGCTGTTTTTTGGTAAAATGCGAAAACGCTGCCCTGACTTATTCCAGAGGCACTAGCAATTTCCCTGGGAATAAAATGTGAATTATGAGCAACAGCTGGTGGCATATGAATTTCGCTAGCTCTGCTCGTTGCAGGCTTTGCGTCTTATTTCAGAGCACTTCCGTTAACAACTTCTTGCACACTCGCTGGAGTGACATTCTACTTTGACACCACATGTCGGAATATCTTTGTGCTTAAAACTCAACTGTTACCTATGCATTCCTTCCGCATTCTCCATAAAGACATCTATTTTTTACAAGTAACCGCCACTCGACATACATCAACGACACAGACAGAATGAAAGCTACATTTACACTGTGCCCTTTGTACACCGGTATCGTGGCGGTGCAACACTGTCTGTTCCTCGTCCGATCTGACATACACTATGTGATCAAAAGTATCCGGACACCTAGTTGAAAATGACTTACAAGTTCGTGGCGCCCTTCATCGGTAATGCTGGAATTTAATATGGTATTGGCCCACCCTTAGCCTTGCTGATAGCTTCCACTCTCGCATGCATATGTTAACTCAGGTGCTGGAAGGTTTCTTGTGAAATGGCAACCCATTCTTCACGGAGTGCTACACTGAGGAGTGGTACTGATGTCAGTCGGTGAGGCCTAGCACGAAGCCGGCGTTCCAAAACATCCCAAAGGTGTTCTATAGGATTCAGGCCCAGACTCTGTGCAAGCCAGTCCATTACAGGGGTGTTATTATTGTGTAACCTCTCCGCCACAGGCCGTGCATTATGAACAGGTGCTCGATCGTGTTGAAAGATGCAATCGCCATCCCGAATTGCTCTTCAACAGTGGAAAGCAAGAAGGTGCTTAAAACATCAATGTAGGCGTGTGCGAGCCCCCTCCATGAAAAACACGGCCACACCACAACACCACCGCCTCCGAATTTTACTGTTGGCACTACACACGCTGGCAGATGGCGTTGACTGGGCATTCACCATACCCACTCCCTGCCATCGGATCGCCACAATGTGTACCGTGATTCGTTACTCCACACAACGTTTTTCCACTGTTCATTCGTCCGATATTTACGGTCCTTACACCAAGCGATGGGTCGTTTGGAATTTACCGGCGTGATGTGTGGCTTATGAGCAGCCACTCGACCATGAAAGTTAGGTTTTCTCACCTCCCCCCTAACTTTCATAGTACTTGCAGTGGATCCTGATGTAGTTTGGAATTCCTGTGAGATGGTCTGGATAGACGTCTGCGTATTACACATTACGACCGTCTTCAACTGTCGGTCGTCTCTTTCAGTCAACAGACAAGGTCGGCCTGTACGCTTTTGTGCTGTACGTGTCCCTTCACGTTTCCACTTCACTATCACATCGGGAACAGTGGACCTAGGGGTGTTTAGGAGTGTGGAAATCTCACATACAGACGTATGACACAACTGACACCCGATCACCTGACGACATTCGAACTGCGTGAGTTCTGCGGAGCCCACCACTGAGGTCGCTGATGTGGGGTACCTGGCAGTAGGTGGCAGCACAGTGCACCTAATGTGAAAAACGTGTTTTTGGAGTATCGGGATGTTTTTGATCACATAGTGTATGTTCCTATTTGGGTACGAAATCAGCCGGCCGGAGTGGCCGAGCGGTTAAAGGCGCTACAGTCTGGAACCGCACGACCGCTGCGGTCGCAGGTTCGAATCCTGCCTCGGGCATGGATGTGTGTGATGTCCTTAGGTTAGTTAGGTTTAAGTAGTTCTAAGTTCTAGGGGACTTATGACCACAGCAGTTGAGTCCCATAGTGCTCAGAGCAATTTTTTGGGTACGAAATCACGAACTTCGGCGTGAGACAGCAATCGCTTTCGTCTCACCACTGCTGTCTTTACCCTCTAGGATTATGTAAAGTCCCTTGTCTAGTCAGTGCGAGTAGCAACAATATTTAAGCTTGTTGAGCGCTTCTTAACAGTGTTTGATTCCATCAGAGGGGAGCGTGGATTCTTACAGAGTATCAGACAAAATATGGTTTGTAGTTCCACATCATGTAACGAAATTGATGGTCATCATATAAGGCAACAGATACTGTTTGCAATGTTTGATTGTATCTTACTGTCCATAAACTTTTTCCAAATTTCATTTAGTCTATCGAATGCGCATAAAGTGCATAGTGCTGTAACACCCTGTGTAGTTACGAACTTCCCGATCTCTCCCCCCTCCCTCTACCTCGTCCAATCCCCCCCCCCTAAACTTACCCCTATCATCACCACCCATGCCCCCCACTCCCAGCCCCATATGCTGGTCAGTGTGCTTATGCTATGTCTTTCCTTGGGGTGGCCAGTAAAATTTTTGGGGTTTTGTTTTCACCTGTGTAATTTTGAAAGGTTCGTTATGGCAAAGTTGTATAGCGTTTGAAGTGATAAAGATTTTTTAATGGGCTATTATTTTTTTGTTTTAGCATTAATGTTGTGTTTCACATTTAATGATTTTACGTACCATCGTGGCAAACAACCATCTCATACGCGCAGCATGTGGCGCTGCTGTGCTTTAGGTTAAGTGATTTTAAGTATTTTACTGTTTTGGTAAGGTTTCTAAAGGTATAAACTTTATTGTTGACTTGCTCTTTTATTGTATAACTTCTTGCATTTTTGGTGACTGGGGAGTATTGTAGTAAATACAAAAGGTATTTACTGTATACTGACAGGCCGCCTAATTCCCATCGTTTACTTTCAGTAGCGGAAGGAGTATGTTCTGTAACGGTTCAAAAATGGCTCTGAGCACTATGGGCCTTGACTTCTGAGGTCATCAGTCCCCTAGAATTTAGAACTACTTAAACCTAAGTAACCTAAGGACATCACACACATCCATGCCCGAGGCAGGATTCGAACCTGCGACGGTAGCGGTCGCGCGGTTCCAGACTGTAGCGCCTAGAACCGCTCGGCCACCCCGGCTGGCTTGTAACGGTTCATTTGCATTTTGTTATACATGTATGTCTATCTTAACTTGGTTCTTATATTTTGGAAAATGCTATTTTGACTGTCTTGTACGTATATCTTGAAACGATACATTCTGTATTTGTAACGTGCTTAATAATTCGGGAACACTTGTGTTGTACATGATTGTAATTTTGGTATTATGTCCTGTAGGGCGATTGAAAAGGGGTCCCGACGCGATACTAGTCATGAAGTAAATGGTGAAATTTACGTCTGTATTACCGTTGTATTGACCCTATGTAGTTTGTGTGTGTGTGTGTGTGTGAGCGCGAGCGCTCGCGAGCGTGTGTGTCATTTCAAATGTTGATAAGCAGCACGGCGTATTGTATTGTGGGGGCATGATAATGAAGTTCAGAGACTCCACAATCGAACACGTTGTACGACATGGTCATTAAAACATATATGTTAAGGGACAATATATTTTATGAACAGACATATCATGCCTGAAAATATTTCAACTTGGACCAGAACGTGTGTTGTTCGTTAGACTGTACGTTGAAGGATAACTGCTAGCAAAGCTGGAGGAGAAAGCATCGCGGCGTTTTAAAGCTCTGCGAACACTCTGCTCGCTCGTGAACAAGTGTCGCCTTGAATGATAATGCGGCGGGCCGTGAGCCTCGATTAGACGGCAGTCGTGGTCGCTGACTGCGCTGGAGACACGCTCTGCATCCCGACACGGGTGTCCACACCTCGGCCAGTCCACAGTCTGCCCGCGTACTGCCCTACGTATGTGTGTCTGTTATGCGGGGCACCGCAGTTACAAACACAGCGGCCCCGCCCCCGTTCTGTTACCGCGGACAAGCGAGCTGCGACACATGCTGCAGGTATTAGGGAAAAAGAATAGGGGGCGATAGGTTATGTGCAACTTGGACCGGAACCGGACTGTCAAAGGGCACAAAAGGAGAAGAGCAGTTGAGGAGTCAACCAGGTTTACAGCCTCTCCCACGTATCAAATCTGTACATAGACGAACCAGTAAATAAGGCTACTGAGTAATTTTCAAAACAGATAAATTTTAAGGAAATAAATTTTTCAAGTTTTACCAGGTGATGTACAGGGTGTTTCAAAACTGACCGGTATATTTGAAACGGCAATACAAACTAAACTAGCAGCGATAGAAATACACCGTTTGTTGCAATATGGTTGGGACAACAGTACATTTTCAGGTGGACAAACTTTCCAAATTACAGTAGTTACAATTTTCAACAACAGATGGCGCTGCAAGTGATGTGAACGATATAGAAGACAACGCAGTCTGTGGGTGCGCCATTCTGTACGTCGTCTTTCTGCTGTAAGCGTGTGCTGTTGACAACGTGCAAGTGTGCTGTGGACAACATGGTTTATTCCTTAGAACAGAGGATTTTTCTGATGTTGGAATTCCACCGCCTAGAACACAGTGTTGTTGCAACAAGTTTTCAACGGAGGTTTAATGTAACCAAAGGACCGAAAAGCGATACAATAAAGGATCTGTTTGAAAAATTTCAACGGACTGGGAACGTGACGGATGAACGTGCCGGAAAGGTAGGGTGACCGTGTACGGCAACCACAGAGGGCAACGCGCAGCTAGTGCAGCAGGTGATCCGACAGCGGCCTCGGGTTTCCGTTCGCCGTGTTGCAGCTGCGTTCCAAATGACGCCAACGTCCACGTATCGTCTCGTGCGCCAGAGTTTACACCTCTATCCATACAAAATTCAAACGCGGCAACCCCTCAGCGCCACTGCCATTGCTGCACGAGAGACATTCGCTAACGATATAGTGCACAGGATTGATGACGGCGATATGCATGTGGGCAGCATTTGGTTTACTGACGAAGCTTATTTTTACCTGGACGGCTTCGTCAATAAACAGAAGTGGCGCATATGGGGAACCGAAAAGCCCCATGTTGCACTCCCATCGTCCCTGCATCCTCAAAAAGTACTGGTCTGGGCCGCCATTTCTTCCAAAGGAATCATTGGCCCATTTTTCAGATCCGAAACGATTACTGCATCACGCTATCTGGACATTCTTCGTGAATTTGTGGCGGTACAAACTGCCTTAGACGACACTGCGAACACCTCGTGGTTTATGCAAGATGGTGCCCGGCCACATCGCACGGCCGACGTCTTTAATTTCCTGAATGAATATTTCGATGATCGTGTGATTGCTTTGGGCTATCCGAAACATACAGGAGGCGGCGTGGATTGGCCTCCCTATTCGCCAGACATGAACCCCTGTGACTTCTTTCTGTGGGGACACTTGAAAGACCAGGTGTACCGCCAGTATCCAGAAACAATTGAACAGCTGAAGCAGTACATCTCATCTGCATGTGAAGCCATTCCGCCAGACACGTTGTCAAAGGTTTCGGGTAATTTCCTTCAGAGACTACGCCATATTATTGCTACGCATAGTGGATATGTGGAAAATATCGTACTATAGAGTTTCCCAGACCGCAGCGCCATCTGTTGTTGACAATTGTAACTACTGTAATTTCGAAAGTTTGTCTGCCTGAAAATGTACTGTTGTCCCAAGCATATTGCAACAAACTGTGTATTTCTATCGCTGCTAGTTTAGTTTGTATTGCCGTTTCAAATATACCGGTCATTTTTGAAACACCCTGTAGAACTTCTGTCAGAGACGGGATGGATTAGGAAGATCAACTGAACGCAGCAGATTGTGTCTTTAAAATGGGTTACAAATTGAACTTAAACAAAAATAATAACATGGCAACTGAATTTGGGCGAATTAAATCAGAAAGCCTTGTAAGGACGTAATTCATCATTTTAACCGTATGGATAGGAAAATAAACCTAACTAACCGCTGCTCGTTGTCTCACGGTAGCGTTCTCGCTTCCCGAGCACGGGGTCCCGGGTTCGATTCCCCGCGGGGTGAGGAATTTTTCGTGCCTCGAGATGACTGGGTGTTGTGTCGTCTTCATCATCATCATTCATCCCCATCACGGTCGGAGGAAGGCAATGGCAAACCACCTCCACTAAGACCTTGCCTAGTAAAGCGGTGCGGGTCTCCCACATCGTTCCCTTACGCTCTGTAAAGAAGCATGGGACTTCATTTCCATTTCAACCTAAAGACATCACACACATCCATGCCCGAGGCAGGAGTCGAACTTGCGACCGTAACGGTCGCGTGGTTCCTGACTGTAGCGGCCGGCGAAGTGCAGGGAAGCTAAGGCGAAATGACTTCTTGGAAAACGTGAAGAAATCGAAAAAGAAATTATTGCCAGAAGGACTGCCTCAGCATATTGGAAAATAAAAAGAACCTTCGGTGAAATTAGAAGCAAGGGTAATAACATTAACAGTGCAATGGGAATTCCGCTGTTAAGTGCAGAGGAGAGAGTAAATAGCTGAAGAGAGTACATTGAAGACCTTAATGAGGGGGAATTCTTTTCTGACGTGATAGAAGAAGAAAGAGGAGTCGATTAGAAGATATAGGGGATACGGTACAGAATTTAAAAGACCTTTGTGGGACTTAAAATCACATAAGGCAGAAGGGATAGATAACATTCCATCAGAATTTCTATCATCGTTGGGGGAAGTGGCAACACACCGCCTATTCAGGTTGGTGTGTAGAATGTATGAGACTGGCGACATACCATCTGACTTTCAAAAACATACCATACACTTAATTCCGAAGACTGCAAGAGCTGACAAGTGTGAGAATTATGGCACAGCAGTTTAACAGCTCACGCATCCGACATGCTGACAACAATAATATACAGAACAAGGGAAAAGAAAATTGTGGATGTGTTAGATGAGGATCAGTTTGGCTTTAGGAAAAGTGAAGCCATCAGAGAGGCAATTCTGACTTTGCGGTTGATAATGGAAACAAGAAAAAAGAAAAATCAAGACACTTTCATAGTATTTGCCGACTTGGAAAAGGCGTTCGACAGTGTAAAATAGTGCAAGATGTTCGAAGTTTTGAGAAAAATAGAGGTAAGCTACAGGGAGAGACGGGTCACATACAATGTGTACAATAGCCAAGGGTGAATAATGAGAGTCAAAGACGGAGAACGTGGAAGACGCAGAACGAAGTGCTCGTATTAAAAAGGGTGTAAGACAAGGATGTAATCTTTCGCCCCTACTGTTAAATCTGTACATCGATGTAGCAATGACGGAAATAACATAAAGATTCTAGAGTGGGAATAAAATTCAAGGTGAAAGGATACCAATGATAAAATCCGCTGATGACATTGCTGTCCTCAGTAAAAGTGAAAAACAATTACGGGATCTGCTGGATGGAATGAGCATTCTAGTGAGTACAGAATGTGGACTGAGAGTAAATCGAAGGCAGACAAAAGTAATGAGAAGTAGCTAGAACAAGAACAGCGAGGAGCTTAACAATATGGTTGGTGATCACGAAGTAGATGAAGTTAAGGAATTCTCCAACCTAGCACAAAAGTAACCCATCATGGTAGGGGCAAGGAGAAATGTAAAAAGCAGACTAGGACTTGCAAAAAGGTCGTTCCTGTCCAAGAGAAGTCTACCAGCATCAATATAGGCCTTGATTTGAGGAAGAAATTTCTGAGAATGTACTTCTGGAGCACAGCATTGTATGGCAGTGAAACATGGACTGTGGAAAAATCGGAACGGAAGTGAATCGAAGCATTTGAGATGTGGTGCTACAGACGAATGTTGAAAATTAGGTGGACTGATAAAGTAAGGCATGGAGAAGGTTATGCGCAGATTAGGAGAGGAAAGGAATATGTGGCAAACACTGACAAAGAGAAGAGACAGGATGATAGGACGTCTGTTAAGACACCAGGGAAGAACTTCCAAGGTAGTAGAGGGAGCTGTAGAGGGAAAAAACTGTAGAGGAGGACAGAGATTGGAATACATCCAGAAAATAATTGAGGACGTAGGTTGCAAGTGTTTGTCTGTAGGAAGAGGTTGACACAGGAGAGTAATTCGTGGCGGGTCGCATGAAAGCAGTCAAGGGCGATTAAACAAAAAAATAGAAAACAAAAGAAAACAACAAAAGAAACATGGACAAGTGGAACCGGCGAAAGGAGAAGAACAAGATTTCGAACATCACATGAAAAATCAATATTGCCATAGTTTGGTAGCTGTTTGGTTCAAATGGCTCTGAGCACTATGGGACTTAACATGTGAGGTCATCAGTCCCCTAGAACTTAGAACTACTTAAACCTAACTAACCTAAGAGCATCACACACATCCATGCCCGTGGCAGGATTCGAACCTGCTACTGTAGCGGTCGCGGGGTTCCAGACTGACGCGCCTAGAACCGCTCGGGTAGCTGTTTGGAATCACGTCAATGAGATGCTTCATCTGGATATGACATACCCATAAAATCTTGCAGCTCTCTTCGTCGCCTAATTGAGGGCGTTATCAAAGCTAGAGGCACTGTTACACTGTTTTGGCACGATGTCTTTTGAGGTAGACAAATATTTTGTCTTGTGTGCATAGCTACCAAAACGCATATTCTGGCCTAGGACAGTATTTCAGATTATTTTAAAAACACAAAGTAAGTAAAAGTATTCCTTAGATCCATTTGCCACCTGCGTCATTTTGCTGCACAGACTGTACGGAGACACGGAAGGTCGTGAAGATAATTTTGCACCTTGCTTTCGCGTAAGCTATTCAGACACTGTAGAAAGACGTGTGAGCCCGTCGAGAGGGTGACGACCCTAGGCTAGACGCAGCCAAGGCCAGCAGACGAGAGAGACAGGCAAGCAGTGACACGTGACGCGGAGTGCGTTCCCAGGGGGAGATTTTTTACAGACGCTCATAGACGCAGATGGCGATCGGATCGGGAGCTTCGGTATCGCGCCAATCGGCGAGCGCTAGACAGGCAGCTCATGTAGGAGTGAGTCTACGCTGCAGGACTGGCCGACGCCGCTCTGCGCCTCCCACGCAGACGTCGCTACACCCACGTCGGCAGGCAGCGCGCGTGCGCAGAATGCCGCCGCCTGCGCTGCTTGCTACATCAGCGGGGTTGCAGCTTCAGCTCGCAGCTCAGGAGTGCAGTCCGCACGGTGGTCGGGACACCAGCTGCCTCTGAGAAACAAGCACATACACTGCTCTGGAATCCCGTGACTGAACAGCTTGAGAACTGTAATATTGCAAGAGCAATACGCCTAGACTGAAGACATCCTCCAGCAGAAAAACCCAGTGAGTCGTTCTCTGTGATAAGGCGCTTCAGATGCAAAGACAGCGTCTGGTGTACCTGGAGGTAAAGTGGTTCAAATGGCTCTGAGCACTATGAGACTTAACTTCTAAGGTCATCAGTCCCCTAGCACTTAGAACTGCTTAAACCTAACTAACCTAAGGACATCACACACATCCATGCCCGGGGCACGAGTCGAACCTGCGACCGTAGCGGTCACGTGGTTCCAGACTGTAGCGCCTAGAACCGCTCGGCCACACCGGCCGGCTGGTAAAGTGGTTTCGACGCTGTTGTTTACGACATGCTGCTAAGATGTGCTACACAAACATACAGTGAGGTGGCAGAACTCATGAGATAGTGATATGGACGTACAGAGATGGCAGTAGTATCACGTACACAAGGTATAAAAATCAGTGCATTGTCGGAGGGGTTATTTATACGGGGTGTTCAAAAAGTCTCTCCGCAGTACCGTATGATTGTTATCCGCGCTTGCCATATGTCGCAGTGAATATACCGAAATGAAACTAAGTGAAATACAAGTTTTTAATTTATTGAATATTCATTTTTACTAACAAATTTTCACATTAAATGTTGAAAGTGTCCCCGCTGTTGTTGAATACACAATTCAATTAGTCTAATCATGTTTCCAAACACAAGCTGTAACATTTCTTCTGTAACAGAAGCAGTGAAAGTCGATATTGCAGTTTTCAAAAAATGGCTCTGAGCACTATGGGACTTAACATCTATGGTCATCAGTCCCCTAGAACTTAGAACTACTTAAACCTAACTAGCCTAAGGACAGCACACAACACCCAGCCATCACGAGGCAGAGAAAATCCCTGACCCCGCCGGGAATCGAACCCGGGAACCCGGGCGTGGGAAGCGAGAACGCTACCGCACGACCACGAGATGCGGGCTGCAGTTTTCAATCATCGATGGATTTTGGACGGTTTTTATTGACAGTTGCTTTCGCTGTACCCCAGAAGAAAAACTCAGGTGGTGTTAGGTCAGGCAATCGTGGAGGCCAACGTCCCTGTGAAATTATGCGATCACCAAAAACATCAGCAAGCAGTCAGACTGAAACGCGAGCTGTATGCGCGGTTGCAGCATTTTGTTGAAAATAACCGTTCAGTATTTCACTGAACACAAGTTCTCCTATGAATGGGTACAGAATATCATTGCAGTATCGTTGTGCGTTTATTGTTTCGTTGAAAAATATGGGGCCCACAATTCGAAGTCTAGAAATTGCAATGCAAACTCCTATTTTCACAGAATGAAGTGGTTCCTCACGAATACACAATGGATTTGCAGTACTCTACACACGAGAATTTTGTGAGTTCGTGTACCCGGATACACGAAAGCAAGCCTCATCAGTGAAAAACGTTTCATTAAGAATATCCCTTTCATTTTGTCGAACGAAATTTTTGAACCATTGACAATAATGCAGTCCTTTGCCATGATCCGTATTTTTCAGTTCTTGCATGACTGTCGCTTTGTATGGGAAAGTTATAATTTTTTCCTTACAGCTGTGTGGGCCGTTCCGACACTAACATCGATTTCCTGGGCGAGATTTCTTACTGACTTGTTCGGACTCGTGGACATTTATCGAGTAGTTTATTCTCATAGAAAACGCTAGGACGACCACTTCTCGGTGCATCTGTCACTGAACACTTACTTCGAAATTTGTTAATCAAATCTCGCACAGTATTGCAATGTGGGAGTGTTGTCTCTGGGAAAACTGAATTAAATGTCTGACGAACTGGAACTGTGTACAGGGTGTTTCAAAAATGACCGGTATATTTGAAACGGCAATGAAAACTAAACGAGCAGCGATAGAAATACACCGTTTGTTGCAATATGCTTGGGACAACAGTACATTTTCAGGCGGACAAACTTTCGAAATTACAGTAGTTACAATTTTCAACAACAAATGGCGCTGCAAGTGATGTGAAAGATATAGAAGACAACGCAGTCTGTGGGTGCGCCATTCTGTACGTCGTCTTTCTGCTGTAAGCGTGTGCTGTTCACAACGTGCAAGTGTGCTGTAGACAACATGGTTTATTCCTTAGAACAGAGGATTTTTCTGGTGTTGGAATTCCACCGCCTAGAACACAGTGTTGTTGCAACAAGTCGAAGTTTTCAACGGAGGTTTAATGTAACCAAAGGACCGAAAAGCGATACAATAAAGGATCTGTTTGAAAAATTTCAACAGACTGGGAACGTGACGGATGAACGTGCCGGAAAGGTAGGGCGACCGCGTACGGCAACCACAGAGGGCAACGCGCAGCTAGTGCAGCAGGTGATCCGACAGCGGCCTCGGGTTTCCGTTCGCCGTGTTGCAGCTACGGTCCAAATGACGCCAACGTCCACGTATCGTCTCGTGCGCCAGAGTTTACATCTCTATCCATACAAAATTCAAACGCGGCAACCCCTCAGCGCCGCTACCATTGCTGCACGAGAGACATTCGCTAACGATATAGATAAACAGAACTGGCGCATATGGGGAACCGAAAAGCCCCATGTTGCAGTCCCATCGACCCTGCATCCTCAAAAAGTACTGGTCTGGGCCGCCATTTCTTCCAAAGGAATCATTGGCCCATTTTTCAGATCCGAAACGATTACTGCATCACGCTATCTGGACATTCTTCGTGAATTTGTGGCGGTACAAACTGCCTTAGACGACACTGCGAACACCTCGTGGTTTATGCAAGATGGTGCCCGGCCACATCGCACGGCCGACGTCTTTAATTTCCTGAATGAATATTTCGATGATCGTGTGATTGCTTTGGGCTATCCGAAACATACAGGAGGCGGCGTGGATTGTCCTCCCTATTCGCCACACATGAACCCCTGTGACTTCTTTCTGTGGGGACACTTGAAAGACCAGGTGTACCGCCAGAATCCAGAAACAATTGAACAGCTGAAGCAGTACATCTCATCTGCATGTGAAGCCATTCCGCCAGACACGTTGTCAAAGGTTTCGGGTAATTTCATTCAGAGACTACGCCATATTATTGCTACGCATGGTGGATATGTGGAAAATATCGTACTATAGAGTTTCCCAGACCGCAGCGCCATCTGTTGTTGAAAATTGTAACTACTGTAATTTCGAAAGTTTGTCTGCCTGAAAATGTACTGTTGTCCCAAGCATATTGCAACAAACGGTGTATTTATAACGCTGCTCGTTTAGTTTTTATTGCCGTTTCAAATATACCGGTCATTTTTGAAACACCCTGTATTTACCGCCAGTTTTGAACACTTGTTCTACTAAAAACATACGTTCTTCAATGATTAGCATTTTAACACAGACAAAAACGAAACAAACCAACAAAGGAACTAAACTTAAACTTTCACGTCAACACGTAACGTCACACACCAACGATACTACTGACGCTGGCTGAGATAAACGAAACAGTGGAAAGTTGGGAGAGTCCACTTGAAGGGAAGTAACCCGGGTAGGCGAACAATCATACGGCTCGCGCGGCTAACAATCATACGGCACTGCGGTGAGACTTTTTGGACACCCCGTACTTAGGTGATTCGTGTGATAAGGTGTACGAAGTGACTATGGCTGGAATTAACAGACTTTGAACGCGGAATCTTAGTTGGAGCTAGACGCATAGGACATTACATTTCGGAAATCGTCAGGGAATTCAGTATTCAGGGACCGGCAGTGCCAAGAGTGTGCCGAGAATAGCACATATTTATGACATTACTTCTCACCACGAACGAAGCAGTGGCCGCCGGCCTCCAGTTAACGACCGACAGCAGCGGCGTTTGTGTAGAGTTGTCAGTGCTAACAGACAAGTAACGCTGCGTGAAATAACCGCAGAAATCAATTTGGGACGTACGACAAACGTATTCGTTAGGGTAGTCCGGTAAAATCTGGCGTTAATGTGCTACGGCAGCAGACGACCGGCGCGACTGCCTCTGCTGACAGCTCGACATCGCCTGCAGGGCCTCTCCTGGATCATAGCGGTTGGACCCTAAACGACTGGAAAACCGCTGCCTGGTTATGTAACTCCCGATTTCAGTTGGTAAGAGCTGATAGTAGGGTTCGTGTGTGACGCAGTCACCACGGATTCACGGCCCAACTTGTCAACAAAGCAATGTGCAAACTGGTAGTGGCTCCATGATTGAATGGGCTGTGATTACATGGAATGGGCGGAGTCCTCTGTTCCAGGTGAACGAATCACTGACTGGAGATGGTTATGTTCGGCTACTTAAAGACCTTTTGCAGCCATTCATGATTTTCATAGTCCCAAACAAAGTTGGAATTTTTATGGATGACAATGCGCCATGTCAGCGGCCCACAACTGTCTTTCACTGGTTTGAAGAACATTCTGGATAACTCTAGAGGATGATTTAGCCACCAAGATCGTTCGGCATGGAGCATAATCGAGAGGTGAGTTCCTGCATAAAATCCTGCACCAGAAACACTTTCGCAATTATCGACGGCTACAGAGGCAGCATGGCCCAGTATTCTGCAGGGCGATTACAACGATTTTTTCGCGACTTGCCATCCAGATCTAGGTTTTGCATGATTTCCCCAAATTGCTTCAGGCAAATGTCGGGATGGTTCCTTTATAAGAGCACGGTCGATTTCCTTCTCCGTTGTTACCTCATCCGAACCTGTGTTCCGTCTCTAACGACCTCGCTGTCGACAAGACGTTTAACACTAATCTCATCCCTCCTTCACCTCTAATGACTTCTTGAGTCCATGCCAGGTCAAGTTACTGCACTACGCGGATCGAAAGGTGGCCCGACACTATATTAGGAGGTATCGCATGACTTTTGTCACCTTGGTATATACAGAACGCTTACAGACATTGTGTAATAAAACCAAATTAAGGCTTCAGTTGTTTAATCTACATCTACATCTACATCCATACTCCGCAAGCCACCTGACGGTGTGTGGCGGTGGGTAACTTGAGTACCTCTATCGGTTCTCCCTTCTATTCCAGTCTCGTATTGTTCGTGAAAAGAAAGATTGTCGGTATGCCTCTGTGTGGGCTCTAATCTCTCTGACTTTATCCTCACGGTCTCTTCGCGAGATATACGTAGGAGAGAGCAATATACTGCTTGACTCTTCGGTGGACGTATGTTCTCGAAACTTTAACAAAAGCCCGTACCGAGCTACTGAGCGTCTCTCCTGCAGAGTCTTCGTCTGGAGTTTATCTATCGTCTCCGTAACGCTTTCGCGATTACTAAATGATCCTGTAACGAAGCGCGCTGCTCTCCGTTGGATCTTCTCTATGTCTTGTATCAACCCTATCTGGTACGGATCCCACACTGCTGAGCAGTATTCAAGCAGTGGGCGAACAAGCGTACTGTAACCTACATAGTTACTGTGATGGATACATTTCGGCTAGGTTGCCATCTTCAGACAATCTGTGAAAGTTCCATAATATTTTTAATTTTATAACAATGTTGGTTAATCGTTTTTTTGGATGTACAGATATGTTGCTTACGTCCATACACCATCAGTGGTCGCTGTCAGTATGTACTTTATTACAACGTGGTGCAAATTTTGGCCTACGATGCTAAAAGCCGTTTTGTGGTTTGTTCCTGTTGTTAATCGTCCTTTCTTGCAATTTTGATAACTTGACGTTTGATAGTCGGATTTTACAGACTGACTGCTGTGACACTTGGCCGAAGATCCTGTATCGTTATAGTAGGCTGTCCTGATGTTATGATTTTGCGCTGTATGATCTTTGTAATCGATGTGTACGTCGGTAGTTTTATGTGTCGATCCGTTATGTTTGATTAAGAATTCAATAATATTTTGTATGAAATATTTGTGTCTTAAAGCTTGTGTTCAACTAAAATGTTATCAGTGCGTTGTAGTGTGCGTATGTACATTTCCACATCTACGAGGTTTAATAATTAACGTGCTTCAGATATGAAAATATACATTCACGCAACACAACACCTTGATGACATTTTAAATGAACGAAAGGATTTAAAATGCAATCATTTGATACAAAATTTTATTGAATTCCTAACAGAAGATAACGGATTGACACAAAATACCCACAGAAACATAGATTACAAAGGTCATATAGCCCAAAATGATAACATCAGCACAGCATAGCAGCTATAACGATACGGGATCTTCGGCCAACTGTCACACCTGTCAGTCTGTAAAATACGATTCTAAAACGTCAAGTTATAAAAATCACAAGAAAGGACGTTTAACAACAGGAGCATACCACAAAACGGCTTTTAGCATAAGAGTCCAAAATGTACACCACGTTGTAATAAAGTACATGCTGACAGCGACCACTAATGACGTATGGACGTAAGTACCAAATCTGTGTATCGGAAAATACGATTAACCAACATTGTTATAAAATAAAAATTATTAGAGAACTCTCACAGATGGCAATCTAGCCGAAAAGTATCCATCACAACAAATATACACTCCTGGAAATTGAAATAAGAACACCGTGAATTCATTGTCCCAGGAAGGGGAAACTTTATTGACACATTCCTGGGGTCAGATACATCACATGATCACACTGACAGAACCACAGGCACATAGACACAGGCAACAGAGCATGCACAATGTCGGCACTAGTACAGTGTATATCCACCTTTCGCAGCAATGCAGGCTGCTATTCTCCCATGGAGACGATCGTAGAGATGTTGGATGTAGTCCTGTGGAACGGCTTGCCATGCCATTTCCACCTGGCGCCTCAGTTGGACCAGCGTTCGTGCTGGACGTGCAGACCGCGTGAGACGACGCTTCATCCAGTCCCAAACATGCTCAATGGGGGACAGATCCGGAGATCTTGCTGGCCAGGGTAGTTGACTTACACCTTCTAGAGCACGTTGGGTGGCACGGGATACATGCGGACGTGCATTGTCCTGTTGGAACAGCAAGTTCCCTTGCCGGTCTAGGAATGGTAGAACGATGGGTTCGATGACGGTTTGGATGTACCGTGCACTATTCAGTGTCCCCTCGACGATCACCAGTGGTGTACGGCCAGTGTAGGAGATCGCTCCCCACACCATGATGCCGGGTGTTGGCCCTGTGTGCCTCGGTCGTATGCAGTCCTGATTGTGGCGCTCACCTGCACAGCGCCAAACACGCATACGACCATCATTGGCACCAAGGCAGAAGCGACTCTCATCGCTGAAGACGACACGTCTCCATTCGTCCCTCCATTCACGCCTGTCGCGACACCACTGGAGGCGGGCTGCACGATGTTGGGGCGTGAGCGGAAGACGGCCTAACGGTGTGCGGGACCGTAGCCCAGCTTCAGGGAGACGGTTGCGAATGGTCCTCGCCGATACCCCAGGAGCAACAGTGTCCCTAATTTGCTGGGAAGTGGCGGTGCAGTCCCCTACGGCACTGCGTAGGATCCTACGGTCTTGGCGTGCATCCGCGCGTCGCTGCGGTCCGGTCCCAGGTCGACGGGCACGTACACCTTCCGCCGACCACTGGCGACAACATCGATGTACTGTGGAGACCTCACGCCCCACGTGTTGAGCAATTCGGCGGTACGTCCACCCGGCCTCCCGCATTCCCACTATACGCCCTCGCTCAAAGTCCGTCAACTGCACATACGGTTCACGTCCACGCTGTTGCGGCATGCTACCAGTGTTAAAGACTGCGATGGAGCTCCGTATGCCACGGCAAACTAGCTGACACTGACGGTGGCGGTGCACAAATGCTGCGCAGCTAGCGCCATTCGACGGCCAACACCGCGGTTCCTGGTGTGTCCGCTGTGCCGTGCGTGTGATCATTGCTTGTACAGCCCTCTCGCAGTGTCCGGAGCAAGTATGGTGGGTCTGACACATCGGTGTCAATGTGTTCTTTTTTCCATTTCCAGGAGTGTATAATTAAACTACTATAGCAGCAACCTGGATTTTATCACATAATGTCTCTAAAAGATATCTTAAACCCTGCGGGACCTCTTGATTTTAAGCATACAAAACAAATAAACTGCGAGAAATCTTAAAGTCAGACAGGCCAACACAATTTACCGCAAACAGACACAGATCAGCTGTGCTACGAAAAACCTCCGTGGTCATGGCACAGGCATATCAACAGATGCTGATGATCTCACTTAATTAAACCGGTACTTTACTTCACCAACGACCACGACTGAACGCAAAGGAAACATCTACGTATTGATTACTTTCTGGGGGTAAAAACTGACAGATACGAAAATTTCTCTCTTAAGCATTTTATTGGCTCCACAGTCAAAAAAAATTCATGATGCGTGTCGGATCAACGTCTATTAGAGACGATGGCATCACAGGGCAAATGATGAAACTTATTATTTACTCAATCTCTGTCCACAGTAACCGATATCTTCAACCACCCGTTGTCCAGACGTGTTTTCCCTCAGGCCTGAAAACAGGGACTAGTCAACCTACTACCCAAGAAGGACTTCGCCACAGATCTCTCTGATTGCCGACCTATTTGCATTCTTTGGGCACTGTCCGAGGCTATTGAACATTTAGCTTACGATCAGCTAACCACTAACAACCTATTCGACGAATACCAACCAGGTTGCCGCAAGTTCCTGCGTTAGTAAAAATACTAGACGATAGACAGACAAGAGGTGACTATCATGTGTTTCTTAGATTTCAGCAACGCGTCTGTTGCCTTCCATATTTTATTCGCAAAACTTAGCAACATAAATTCCTCTGGGTCTGCAGTGATGTGGTTTCACTCGTCCCTTACGTCTCACCAACAATGCTGTAATTCCGGCAAAAAGACAACAAACGTCTTGAATGACAAGGATTTTAGACAGTTGCATTTCCACTAATTCCTGGACAACAGAGTCCCAAAATCTGCATGGACTATCCGGCCACGGTGGTCTAGCGGTTCTAGGCGCTCAGTCCGGAGCCGCGCGACTGCTACGGTCGCAGGTTCGAATCCTGCCTCGGGCATGGATGTGTGTGATGTCCTTAGGTTAGTTAGGTTTAAGTAGTTCTAAGTTCGAGGGGACTGATGACCATAGATGTTAAGTCCCATAGTGCTCAGAGCCATTTTTCTGCATGGACTACAATTTTCGTTTCTCTGTAGCCGTCCAAGGACCATCAGAAATACAATGTTCGGCAAGAGCGGATTTGCTGTCTTGGAGGAGACGACTGTGCCTCTGGTGCACAACAGTGCGAGCGGTTTACCCTCCATAAAACCTGGCACGATTGACGGAATCTTACAAAGCGCTGCCTTATGAAGGGCTAAGTCATGTTTCACCGATCTCGGCAAAATGTAAGGCTTGTGGTAATTACTTGTACGTATACGCAAAGGGAGGAAAGGAAGCATCTCACAAGTCACTGCGGAGGAACGAGTATTGAGGGCCACAACGTCACAAAGTATGTAAACCCTGGGGGACATACTGGAATAATAAACTTTAATCTACACCCGTTTTCCGAAAGAATCTGTTTTTTTTTTTTTTTTTTTTTTTTTTTTTCCTTGCGAGCTTGGAGAAATAAATGGCTCTTCAAGAGCAATGAACGTTCCCCACAAATTATTCAGCTGATGTGATACAGAATCTCAGTTAGTCAAACATCTCTAAGAAGTACCCGAGTGAGCGTTGTAGCGTGCCACATGAAAGGTTTGAGAGACATTTCGAAGTTGTAGAAGGAGGAGATAAGTGATTAACGTCCCGTCGACAGCGAGGTGATTAGAGACGGAACACAAGCTCGGATGAGAGAGTGACTGCATAAGTTGTTAATTAGGTATAGAAAGTGCACAAAAGACAGGAGTAAACACGATTAGATTACCAAAATGCTCATTGAGAGCAGCACGCTGGATGCATGTCTTTAAGATCCGGGTCCTGAGAGAACCGAGTTACGCTGGTCCTGGCGGAGGTTCGAGTCCTCCCTCGGGCATGGGTGTGTGTGTTTGTCCTTAGGATAATTTAGGTTAAGCAGTGTGTAAGCTTAGGGGACTGATGACCTTAGCAGTTAGGTCCCATAAGATTTCACACACATTTGAACATTTGAGAGAACCGAGTTAGATTCTACATCTACATCTACATCCATACTCCGCAAGCCACCTGACGGTGTGTGGCGGAGGGTACCTTGAGTACCTCTATCGGTTCTCCCTTCTATTCCAGTCTCGTATTGTTCGTGGAAAGAAGGATTGTCGGTATGCCTCTGTGTGGGCTCTAATCTCTCTGATTTTATCCTCATGGTCTCTTCGCGAGATATACGTAGGAGGGAGCAATATACTGCTTGACTCTTCGGTGAAGGTATGTTCTCGAAACTTTGACAAAAGCCCGTACCGAGCTACTGAGCGTCTCTCCTGCAGAGTCTTCCACTGGAGTTTATCTATCATCTCCGTAACGCTCTCGCGATTACTAAATGATCCTGTAACGAAGCGCGCTGCTCTCCGTTGGATCTTCTCTATATCTTCTATCGACCCTATCTGGTACGGATCCCACACTGCTGAGCAGTATTCAAGCAGTGGACGAACAAGCGTACTGTAACCTACTTCCTTTGTTTTCGGATTGCATTTCCTTAGGATTCTTCCAATGAATCTCAGTCTGGCATCTGCTTTACCGACTATCAACATTATATGATCATTCCATTTTAAATCACTCCTAATGCGTACTCCCAGATAATTTATGGTATTAACTGCTTCCAGTTGCTGACCTGCTATTTTGTAGCTAAATGATAAAGGATCTATGTTTCTGTGTATTCGCAGCACATTACACTTGTCTACATTGAGATTCAATTGCCATTCCCTGCACCATGCGTCAATTCGCTGCAGATCCTCCTGCATTTCAGTACAATTTTCCATTGTTACAACCTCTCGATACACTACAGCATCATCTGCAAAAAGCCTCAGTGAACTTCCGATGTCATTCACCAGGTCATTTATGTGTATTGTGAATAGCAACGGTCCTATGACACTCCCCTGCGGCACACCTGAAATCACTGTTACTTCGGAAGACTTCTCTCCATTGAGAATGACATGCTGCGTCCTGTTATCTAGGAACTCCTCAATCCAATCACACAATTGGTCTGATAGTCCGATAGTTCGTTTCTAAACTACTTCGGTGGGCGCGACGGCGTGACGTCTTACTAATCGCTCAGTTTGTACAAACGTGCAGGTGGCAGCAACGGCTAGAACATAACATTTCAGCCCTCCTTTAGTACTTAGAGCTGAAGTATACCCATCTTCTCAGAGGTAACAAAGCCTACAGCAAAAGTCATCACTGAACGAAGACCTCAACTGGTTTTCTCTACAACAACCTGACAAGAAATGTGTCCTCCAAGATCCGTCTGAAACTCGACTATCTTGCTGTCACAAATCGAAATCACTGCCCAATGAGCGCGGAGATTTCGAGTTCCGACGAATGAGAAGTGCGTAACAGCGTTAAACAATATCCTACTCTTTCCTGTCGCATTATTCTTCAGGCAGTCGCTCAGAGGCGAGCCGCTAGAACCGGGAGATTTCTCCAACTCCATGGCGTGATTCTGAAACGTACAAATGAACAGTTCTGCACAGAGACACAGCGCAAAACAGTGGGCACTGTCAAAAATGACAGTGTGAGCCAACGAGGAAGCTGTGTTCCAAAGTTTAAACTGGACGTCATTGCGAGGCGTCGTGACGAACATTCGCACGCCCGCAGGGATGCACACCTACCTAGAGATTTCTTAGCTGGCTAAAGGGACTTCGGCAAAGGATTCGGTGTTTTCTTTGACGCAGGAATGCATTCTATGCTAGAGGTTTACAGCAGGAAATTTCTCTTAAAGGAGACTTATATCGTACCACAATCATACGACTTTTTTAGCTTTTGGAACCAGCAATCGCAGCAGAAGAACAGTCGTGAAATATGTTATGGACAGTTTAAAAAATGTCTACATTACAAAGGTTGAAGGAATAAGTCTGAAGCCACAGTCTAAGTCAAAAAATTTGTGAAATGCTCGACTCTGCGCACTCTATGTCCCTTTCATTATCAATACTAGCTTCCGCTAATAGCCATCATCACAGTATAAGGTTCATATGTTACTCATCTGTCATGTCGAGTCTTATCAATACGGCAATGTTTTGGTACACCATCAGTCGCCGAACATAAAAAGGATGAGTACTTGCACTTAAGAAGTGGAGCGTCCGATGTGGAAACGCAGTAATGACTGTGACACATCTTGATTCACAAACAATGATAAACAAGTAATGGGTGGCCAAAAGTTAAAAGATGTTAGAAAGGAACAGCAACATTTCAGGACGTACATGGATTCGCAGAGAGATAGAGAAATAGAGAAAAATACAAAATACGTGAGACGCAGGAGAGAGAGAGATTCAGAAGAGTCTGTCCACAGGCAGGTGAGATGCGGTAGTCTCTCCCCCACACCTCCTGATCGACTGTTCAAAGAACCCTTTACTGTGCTGCGTCTTTGTACAGCCTTTTTACTGCCCTTGGATATCGATTCAAAATTCAACTAACGGCATATATACCTGACTAGAACAACCAGGTACTGAAAGTATCATCATAACGAGAGACAAAAAGTTAATAAAGCATGTTAATCTGTAGGGTCCCTGTTGTACCATCCAGAGATCGCTGTACCAGTCCAAAAATTCGATACCACAGACATTAGCGAGGTCTTGTTGCAACCCCCAACCACATATGGGAGAGGCTCTTGGAGACCACACCTCCAATCTCAGCACAGCAGCACCCTCACAACGGAGGTCAATATAGAACCGAGCACAGAAACGCTTTCGTCCAGTTGGTTGCCTCATCTGAATGAATCAACATCAGCGCAGGAGAACTTCGAGTTATCAACGTTTCTGATCAACTTGTACTTTAGTAAAGATCGAACATTATACCTGAAAAGAACAATTTTTTAATTTATAAATTACGGAGTGCAGCAATCAGTCATCCTTTTTTTGCAGGTTTTATTTGGCAAATCCAGATTTCGGCTAGTGCCTAGACATTATCAATGGTGTATTTTCTAGTCTCGAAGCATGTCAGAGGGAACTGATATGCATCGAGGCTAGAAAGTAGTGCATTGATAATGGCTAGGTATTAGCCGAAATCTGGATTTGCCAAATAAAACCTGCAAAAAAAAAAAAAAAACAGAGGATGACTGATTGCTGCCCTCTTGCCCTCTGTAATTTACAAATCACATCACAGTCGCCGAGCGCACCCAGTTTCCTAATGGAAGGTATCCTGAATTTGTTAATTAGTGTATCAAGTGACGCTTTGCTAGTCAATGACAGCTGTAAATTACACCAAGTGAAATTTCATGTGTTCTAGTTGGATCAGCCTTTTCCAGAGCAGTCTAAGAACAGACTTTTATAGCCGGACGAAAGTAGTTGCATTGCGACTGACATTTGTATTTGTACAACGGCACGTGACTGTCCGGCAAATAAGTCAGACGCTCGCATCACGCACGGCTGCACTTCAGCACTGGCATAGGCCACGCCGCCGCCACAGTGCGAAATCAAACACACCGAAACCAAACAAAAACAAATTAGTTTCTGGGTGAAGGCAGACGAACGGCCGGCCACCGTGTCGCCAGCACGGGTGCGTAAAGGCTTTTGTCACGGGGTAGGCCGCGGCTCGGCTTTTAATCACCTCAGACTATTAGAGGGCAGCGCTGTTAGCGGACAGACAAAAAAGCTGAGGCCCGTGGCTTACCGGCGCGTCACAAAAAGCCCTCATCACCGACGCCTTTGTCTCCCGACGCCTGTCACGCCGAGACACCCGATGTGCAGTGGCGCCTGAACACAGGCAAAACGCACTCCGCCTGTTTCCCCACGGCAGTCTCGGCTCTGCTTGTTTCACAGCAGCAGATATTTGCGTATGAGGATCAACTTCTACTTGTACGTGATCTGTATCTACTCCTACACGCTGTAAGCCACCACAGTGTCTGGTTAATTTTAAAATTTCTTTTCCTCACCCGTAACTTTTGACTCGTTTGACCTAGAGGTTTCCCCTCCTGTTTTAATCTACGTCATTTACTTCGTGCTTGTTTTTTAATCTGTGTCTCCCCTTCAGTACGAGGTGCATTGAAGTTCTAAGGCCTCCGATTTTTTTTCTAATTAACTACTCACCCGAAATCGATGAAACTGGCGTTACTTCTCGACGTAATCGCCCTGCAGACGTACACATTTTTCACAACGCTGACGCCATGGTTCCATGGCAGCGGCGAAGGCTTCTTTAGGAGTCTGTTTCGACCACTGGAAAATCGCTGAGGCAATAGCAGCACGGCTGGTGAAATTGCGGCCACGGAGAGTGTCTTTCATTGTTGGAAAAAGCCAAAAGTCACTAGGAGCCAGGTCAGGTGAGTAGGGAGCATGAGGAATCACTTCAAAGTTGTTATCACGAAGAAATTGTTGCGTAACGTTAGCTCGATGTGCGGGTGCGTTGTCTCGGTGAAACAGCACACGTGCAGCCCTTCCCGGACGTTTTTGTTGCAGTGCAGGAAGGAATTTGTTCTTCAAAACATTTTCGTAGGATGCACCTGTTACCGTAGTGCCCTTTGGAACGAAATGGGTAAGGATTACGCCCTCGCTGTCCCAGAACATGGACACCATCATTTTTTCAGCACTGGCGGTTATCCGAAATTTTTTTGGTGGCGGTGAATCTGTGTGCTTCCATTGAGCTGATTGGCGCTTTGTTTCTGGATTGAAAAATGGCATCCACGTCTCATCCATTGTCACAACCGACGAAAAGAAAGTCCCATTCGTGCTGTCGTTGTGCGTCAACATTGCTTGGCAACATGCCACACGGGCAGCCATGTGGTTGTCCGTCAGCATTCGTGGCACCCACCTGGATGACACTTTTCGCATTTTCTGGTCGTCATGCAGGATTGTGTGCACAGAAATGCGAACTCTGGAGGCGATCTGTTCAACAGTCATTCGGCGATCCCCCAAAACAATTCTCTCCACTTTCTCGATCATGTCGTCAGACCGGCTTGTGCGAGCCCGAGGTTGTTTCGGTTTGTTGTCACACGATGTTCTGCCTTCATTAAACTGTCGCACCCACGAGCGTGCTTTCGACACATCCATAACTCCATCACCACATGTCTCGTTCCACTGTCGATGAATTTCAGTTGGTTTCACACCACGCAAATTCAGAAAACGAATGACTGCACACTGTTCAAGTAAGGAAAACGTCGCCATTTTAAGTATTTAAAACAGTTCTCATTCTCGCCGCTGGTGGTAAAATTCCATCTGCCGTACGGTGCTGCCATCTCTGGGACATATTGACAAGGAACGCGGCCTCATTTTAAAACAATGCGCATGTCTCTATCTCTTTCCAGTCCGGAGAAAAAAAGTCGGAGGCCTTAGAACTTGAATACACCTCGTACTTCCCTGCATGGCTTCCTCTCGTACTTCCTCTATCTTCTGCAGAACACTTCATTTCTTACAAGTCGACATCATTTATCATCACTCTTCATTTAAACCAGAGCTCAAACGCTTAGATTCTCTTATTTTCTGGTTTTCTTATAGCCCGTTATACGCTTACATTGAGGCGAAAAAAGTCATGGGATAGAGATACGCACAAATATAGATGGCAGTGGTATCGCGTACAGATCAGGGCATTTGCAGAGCTATCGTTAGCACTTTGGTGATTCGTGTAGAAAGGTTTCCGAAGTCATTGTGGACGCACGACGGGAATCAACAGACTCTGGACGCGGAGCGGTAGTTGGAGCTAGACGCATACGACATTCCATTTGGGAAATCGTTGGCGAATTCACTGTTCCGAAATCCACAAGGTCAAGAGTGTGTCACCGCGCACAACACAGTGGCCGACGGCCTTCACTTAACACAACTAGTTCTTTATTCACATGAAGTGTTGAGTACTATTGACAAGGGATTTCAAATTGATTCCGTATTTCTGAATTTCCGGAAGGCTTTTGACACTGTACCACATAAGCGGCTCGTTGTAAAATTGTGTGCGTATGGAATATCGTCTCAGTTATTTGACTGGATATGTGATTTCCTGTCAGAGAGGTCACAGTACGTGTTAACTGGCGGAAAGTCATCGAGTAAAACACAAGTGATTTCTGGCGTTCCCCAAGGTAGTGTTGTAGGCCCTTTGCTGTTCCTTATCTATATAAACGATTTGGGAGACAATCTGAGCAGCCATCTTCGGTTGTTTGCAGATGACGCTGTCGTTTATCTAATAAAATCAAAACAAGCTGCAAAACGATTTAGAAAAAATATTTGAATGGTGCGAAAAGTGGCAGTTCACCCTAAATAACGAAAAGTGTGAGGTCATCCACACGGGTGCTAAAAGGAACTCGTTAAACTTCGGTTACACGATAAATCAGTCTAATCTAAAAGCCGTAGATTCAAGTAAATACCTAGGTATTACAATTACGAACAACTTAAATTGGAAGGAACATATAGAAGATGTTATGGGGAAGGCTAACCAAAGACTGCCTTTTATTGGCAGGACACTCACAAAATGTAACAGACCTACTAAGGAGACTGCCTACACTACGCTTGTCCGTCCTCTATTAGAATACTGCTGCACGGTGTGGGTTCCTTACCAGACAGGACTGACGGAGTAAGCTGAAAAAGTTCAAAGATAAGCAGCACGTTTTGTATTATCGCGAAATGTGGGAGAGAGTGTCACAGAAATGATACAGGATTTGGGCTGGAAATCATTAAAAGAAATTCCAATCAGTAACTTTCTGCTCCGAATGCGAAAATATTTTGTTCACACCGACGTACATAGGGAGGAACGATCACCACGATAAAATAAGGGAAATCAGAGCTCGTACGGAAAGATATATGGTGTTCATTCTTTCCGCTCGCTATACGAGATTGGAATAATAGAGAATTGTGAACGTGGTTCGATGGACCCTCTGCCAGTCTCTTACGTGATTTGCAGAGTATCCATGCAGATGTAGGTGTAAACGTCTAAAGGCAGCGGCATTTGCGTAGAGTTGCCAGTCCTAACAGATAAACAGCCACTCGAAGTAACCGGAGAAATCAATGTCATACGTACGACGTGTAACGCCGGAAATGCATATCTTCCTATTTCCATCTATTGTACTATTATTTTTTTTCCTTGCTTTGTTACCTCAAGATATGACATTTCTGTCTCTTTGTGTATTGTAATTGTTTTACTGTTTGTATATATATATTTATACATTTATGTCGATGTATAATTGGTTTGTTTCGTAAATATTATTTGTATTTTTACGCTGGGTCTTGCCTAGGGAAGACTGCTATCGAACGATTACGTCGATAGGTCGTGTGAAGAATCAAAGTGTGTAGGATCTTTGGTAGTGTTAACTCTGCCGCGTGGAGCGCGGGCAGAGAGAGTCTGGCTGGAGTAGCGAGTGGAGCAGGTGTGTTGTGTAAAGCTCCCGCGAGTTGCCGCGCTTTCGGGGTTTGGCAGCATGTAATTGCGCTCGACTTGCGATGATAGTTTCTGACATGGTGTCGCGGACGGGAAGCATTAGCTGGCGCACATCAAGAGCCCGTTTCGCCTGGTGACCGTGTCGAGAAGAAGGCGCGCCTACATCCAGCTCCTGCAAAAGCGACGGCCGACAATGAGTGACTGTCGCCACCTCCTCGATCGACGACTTCAAACCTTCAATCAACCAACAAGGAAGACTGGAAGCACGTAAAGTTTTAGAAATGTATGGCAGACCTCAGCTTTTCAAACTGTTCCATTTTCGTCACTATAATTACAGCAACTTAGCATGAACGTTTGTTGCTCATTGTCCCAATTGCATTACCAAGCAGAGTCCCTTCCTTTTCCGAAATGAACCCGAGTGTCGTTGAAATTCAAACGCCAGCATTAAAGTAATATAGCTAATTCGTTTTCACTGCTTTAATTTCAAAGTTCAGTTAAGGCATTCATAGCTGGCAACAATATTTAGATTACACAAGCACGAATTAAGAGTGCGAGCTTTGTTACCGTATTTTAGCTTACCTGTGACTGCAGCTCAGCTTGGTACATACTAAATTTTACTATTGTTAATTGTTCAGAATCATTTAATTCAAGTTCAAAGTTAAATCTCTTATTTCTAAATGGCGTAGATTCAAGTAGCTTTTGAAATGATTGTTGAGGTAGTCCAAGACTAACCGTATTTTACTGAATTTCGATGTGCTTCAGAAAGAAAGTTCACTATTAACTTCAGTCACTAAATTAACTTTCGATTTTTCGGTTTTATTAATTCTTTTGCTAAATTAAGTCAGAGTGTAGCGAAATTTATTACTTCTGAAAAACTCTCAGTTTTCACACTACACGTGTCAACCTTCAGTTGCCACGCTTCTAGTGCTAATTATATGTGTAACAAGCTTTCCTTTTCAGTTACTATAGTAATTGTCCTTAGGACTGGCGACCGTAATTTCCCCAAATCTCAAATATCTAATTACCGCTAGTTGATTGTTAACGTAACGGCCGCACATTTACTTTCTTTATTAACTGTACCCTTTTCTCAGAATTAACTTCCACCAGTTTCATTTGCATTTTCCCTTTCATTTAGATGTAACCCTTTCCTCCCTCTTTATCGACAGATTAACTTCGGTCACGATTGCTTTTCCCAGATTTCCATTAGGTACACGCGGTTTAATTTTTCACTGTCATTAAGGTCGATAAGTGAGGGGGAGGTTACAGACGAACATATCCGTTAGGACAATGTGAAGAAATCAGACGTTAATGTGCTATGACAGAAGACGACCAACGTGAGTTGTTTTGCTAACAGCACGACCTCTCCTGGTCTCCTGATCTTGTCGGTTGGACACTATACGACTAGAAAACTGTGGCCTGGTGAGACGAGTCTCGATTTCAATAGGTAAGAGCTGATGGTAGGGTTCGGGTGTGGCGCAGACCCCTGGAAGTTATGGGCTCCAGTGTCAAGAAGGCTCTGTGCACGCTGGAGGTGGCTCCATAATGGGTCCTCTGGTCCAAATGAACAGATCATTGACTGCAAATGGTTATGTTCGGCTACGTGAAGAGCAGCTGCAGCCATTCATGTACATAATGATGCCAGACAACGATGTCAAGTTACTGAACCACAATTGTTCGTGACTGGTTTGAGGAACATTCTGGACAATCGAGCGAATGATTTGACCATTCAGGTCACTTGACATGAACCCGATGCAATAACTGTGGGACGTAATCGAGAGGTCAGTTATATGTAAACGTAGGCATCCTCGGCCGTTGTCAAAGTCAAATAAAGTTCTTTTGGGTTTGAGGCCGCATTGTCATCTGTAAAATTCCGACATTTCGGTGGCTGTTGCAATGCGCCTTCCTCAGGTTGGTTCAAATGGCTCTGAGCACTATGGGACTGAACTGCTGTGGTCATCAGTCCCCTAGAACTTAGAACTACTTAAACCTAACTAACCTAAGGACATCACACACATCCATGCCCGAGGCAGGATTCGAACCTGCGACCGTAGCGGCCTTCCTCGAGGCCGAATTGCACGCGTTTAGCTCACGCAGACTGGCGTGAGGTCTGGAACAATTAAAGGAGTTGAGTCTAATAAATAAAGTACGTAGTTGATGTAATACTTAACTTTAATCCATAATTGGTGTACATCGGTTGGATGGTTCATGCTTCATTAGATACATAGCAAAGGATAAATGGCGCCTTGCTAGGTCGTAGCAAATGACGTAGCTGAAGGCTGTGCTAACTATCGTCTCGGCAAATGAGAGCGCTATTTGTCAGTGTAGCATCGCTAGCAAAGTCGGCTGTACACCTGGGGCGAGTGCTAGGACGTCTCTCTAGACCTGCCGTGTGGCGGCGCTCGGTCTGGAATCACTGACAGTGGCGACACGCGGGTCCGACGTATACTAACGGACCGCGGCCGATTTAAAGCTACCACCTAGCAAGTGTGGTGTCTGGCGGTGACACCACACCTTCCTCAGGGTGTACTGCTAATTGTTAGCAATACACCCTGAGGAAAGCGCCTTGCAGCAGTCGCCGAAGCGTCAGAATTTTACAGATGACAATGCGGCCTGAAACCCAGAAGAACTTTATTGAGAGATCAGTTTGTGCACAACATCCTGCACTGGCTGTATTTTCGCATTTATGGACGGCTCACTCGTCGAGTTCGCGCCACCTCGAGTTGCTGCAGTCCGCCGGGCAACCCCATTATCCCACGACTTTTGTCTTCTCAGTGTGTGTAGCCAATAAAACTGTGTTCCAGTCGTAAATTCTCAAGAATTCATGTCTCAAATTACTATTCATTTGGCGACGAATGCTCTCTTAGCCTATGTTACTCTCCTTCTTATGTCCTCCATTGTAACGGCTCCATGTAAGCCGCTACATGGCTCGACCCCACAACTAAAGACACCTGAGTGCCCTTCCGACACTCAGGGAAGAGCCTGATGATAATTAGTAAGATAGGGTTATTTAAATATAGACGATCATTTTAATATTAGATATGGTAATTGTCTGCAAAGTGTGAATGCGAACGTATGATGAGGTATGCGTGAGATGTCGGCTGTGGGTGTGCTATAGGCATAGTGGAAGTGTAGCCAACCTCGAATCTAGTAGAACGCGACTGCGCTGGACCAGAGAGGCATAAGCTCCACGCGCGTCATTAGCGCTCGTAAGGTTGGCAAATAACCGTGTGCGGGATCTCTGAGTCCTTGCGGCCACGATGTGTGCACCCGGACGAGGGAGACCGTATCGGGGTTGTTGCTGGGAAGACCCGGGTGAGTAACCACGCTCTGCTCTATCGCTCTGATAGTTAGCGAAGATTTAGAATTCCATGTTCACTCTGAACTTGGAAGCAGCTTCCCTGCTGAGGAAAGCCACTATGGTATTTCCTAGAATCATCTCGGTTAGGAGAGATAGGGAGATGATTTCTTTTGCCGAGTAATTTCATGGGAATTTGTGTTCACTGCACTTGGGAGTGAACAGGCGCTCATTGCCGAGTAATACTCAGAATTGCTCAATTTGCATTTCAGTGTGAGTGTGAAGTATATACGCAAAGTGTATTTTATTTAAATGTGTTTATTGATTACTGATTGTGGAGAGATTGGTAACACGTGGTCCGCAGACCCCGTGCATTTCTTGGTGAGAAGCTTCAGCTCGACGTAATCACATTTCGTGATCGAGCTGGATCTTCTACGTAAATTCACGCGTGTGATTTAATTGTTGCTTCATAATATCCAGTAAAACTCGCGGAGTTAGTTAAACGTGAAGACGGGACTTGCCCCAATTAAAGTTATAGTTGGAACCATGTGCTCTCTTCCAATGTTGTCCCACTTGGTGTATGGGAACCTTCCTTTTTTATCTGTTAGATAAAATGAATAGAGTGAATGTTAGTGTGTGTGTGGCTAAATGATGATAGAAATGTGCAGGCGGCAGTCATTGTCGATTCACGGCACATGTTAGCCGGATGTTTAACTAAGTTTACTTAGATATTATACTATTTGTATCACACCAGCATTCCGTGATAAGTGAGAGGGAATATCTGAGATGGTAATGTTTATTGAATAAATGTGAGTGTGTTATTATATAAATATGTTACAGTGACTTCTCCCAGCCGCACCATATTCCCTTATCATTTCACAGAATATTTGGTATGCGTATTTCAGTTAATCACCTGTCTATGTCCCACTCATGGGCATATTTCATTTAATAAACTCTGTAAGGTGGTATTAAAACTTCATCATAATAATATTCTAATTCTAAATTGATCAAAACCACCGAATAAAACTTTAGTTTGAGTATTGATGCTTGTTGCTGAAAATGGCCGCCGGCGTCTTCTATAGTACAGGTGCCATTTATTAAATTGAGGAGGCCTGCCGAGGGTGCTGAAAGCAAGTATCGTGCACCATGTTTTGTGATTGATAATTGATAGAAAAATAAATGAGGACAGATCTTTTACAGATGAGAAAAACTATTTTAGTTAACAAATTGCCTGTTGGCTTCTGGCTCCGGTTCTTCGGCCGAAGAACCCGAGACAGAAACCAACAGGCAGCTTGTCAACAAGTGGCCATGAAAGCTTAACAGTTTTGAATTTCAGTTACATCAGAAAAGGGCAATTTCCGAGAATGATTGCCTATCTCTGTCGCTGGGTCCAAACGATACATATCGAAAGTGCGATCGTAAATCGATCATGCAACTCTGGTGGCGGGCGTTATGAGTATGTTTACGGTGATCACTATAGCAATGACAAAAGAAGAGCTTTACAAAAATACATGTAACTGCAAGGGCGGCAACTTACCTTACTCGTCGTCGGCGTTTTCGTCATATTAAAGTCCATTACGGTGGTCTGGATGGACAATTTGGAAGAGTCGAGCCATGTATTCTTCCTGATTCGTTTTCCGCACTGTCTGCAATGAAATTGCAACGGTATTTCAGCATCTAAACTGTTCTTACGAAGTTTTACACACTTCGCACCACCACAGCCTGGACAGGTCCTTCTTCCCTCGTCTGGTAGTACTCCATATTTGCGACAAAAAGTCAAACAATTTTCTGCGCTGGATAAACATGGAATTAGATTTTTCCATGTGTGAGAATCCGCCGAAGAAACATCAAGAACACCAGACATCCCCCGCCCGCATCTCGTGGTCGTGCGGTAGCGTTCTCGCTTCCCACGCCCGGGTTCCCGGGTTCGATTCCCGGCGGGGTCAGGGATTTTCTCTGCCTCGTGATGGCTGGGTGTTGTGTGCTGTCCTTAGGTTAGTTAGGTTTAAGTAGTTCTAAGTTCTAGGGGACTTATGACCACAGCAGTTGAGTCCCATAGTGCTCAGAGCCATTTGAACCAACCAGACATCCCACTCACTAACGACATAAATCGCCTGGGTTTCCCTAACAACTCACAAATAATTGGCAGAGGTATGTCATTTAGAGCAACTACGGGAGCAACGGGAAACAGATAAAAATGACGATCACAAATAATTGATCACAACGCACACCACTGGACTCGCATGATCGATTTACGATCGCACGTTCGATATGTATCGTTTGGGCCCAGCGACTGCGATAGACAATCATTCTTGGAAATTACCCAGAATAGGATATGTCATTGGAGTAAAATGTGAATATCTCCACTACTGAGTCTAAAATTAAAGTGTTCAAAGGTAGCGAGTTAGTTCAGGCTAAGAAAATTTTTCACATATCAAGCAGTTTGGTTATCTGATTAAGTATGCGGGCAGAATTGGTATCATATGAGCTATACATAGTTTCTGTCAAGATCGTTTCGTAACATCTACGTTGAAGTTACGTGTTGCTGAAAAGACGACTTTCAGCAACAGATACAAATTCTTCAGTAGAAAGTTAACGCAGTTCAAGGAGCACGTGATGTGGGGTTAATGGTTGGAGTCTTAGCTCACGATAGGTCCAGATCTGACAGTCGCCTCTGGTTTCAAAATGGAACTACCTTGTGTTTTTAGTCCAAAACGTAACAGATTCAGTAAGAACTAACGCTTAGGTGGAATGAGACTTCGCAACACTTCAGTCAAATCATCTGAAACACATTGCACAGGGAACAAATGTTCCATCATCTCCGCAAAGCATCTTTCCATCGCTTGTAGCATAAACTTACGTTCGATTCGTCATTCAGTCCTCAGAAAGAACAGCATATAAACCGGGTTTTAAATTACCTTCATTACCCTAACCCTTGCCAGTACCGTGTGAGGTGGGTCAGTGGCTAGACACTGGAGTCCTATTCCGTGGGATGGTGGTTCAAATGCCAGTCTGACCATCAAGATTCAACTTCCCCGTCGTTGTCCTAAATCGCTTGAGGAAAATGCCGAAATGTTTTTGGTGCAGAGGACATGGTCTTCCTCATAAAAAACCCCTGCACGCTAAAGCTACTCTCTAATAACCTGGCAGCCGGCAGGACGCTAAACAGTAACAATCCGTTCCAGAGTGCGTGTTTCGCTCTGCAGTGGAGTGACCACTGGCTTCGAAATTTTGTGCAGGCCCGGCACTCGAACATGTAACTTTGAGTTGGGTGGTACACAGTTACGACCTGAAGAGTGGTCTGAAAACGGCGGATAGTGGATGATTCAGTCTGGAAATAACCCCCTATGCTGTGGCTGAGCAGTTTCTTCACAACATCCTTTCGTCGAGGATTTACAGTCCAGCGAGTTACGCAGGAGATCTCTCGGGAAAATTTGGGAAGTTGGAGAGAGGTACAGGCGGAAATGAAGCTGTTTGGGCAGATGTTTGGATAATTCAATCTATAATAGCACTCCCCGCACAAGGTAAGCTTCCGGTTTAGCGTTCTGATTACGCACGCAGTTTAATGTACAGTCAGTTCCACAAGAAACTGTACTCAATAATTTTGAATGTAACGTCTGCAGCGACGTCTCTGGTAGTGGTCTCGAATCTAGAATCAATGCGCTTTTGCACAGTGTATAGATAAACAATGTGAGAGTTGAATGTTTTGTTTTGCCGGTTGCATTTTAAAATGAGTGCAAAATATCTGAAGCGTCCAAGGCGGTATTCCTTGTAAGTCATTCAGACGGACCAAAGTTGTCTTATGGAGCTGCTACTAAAATTCTTATAAAGTCAAAGACATTCATCGCGAAGTGGGTCAAACGATATTTAGAGGTTAGGAAAGTGTATGATTTATCGGAGAGAGGACTAAGGTGCCAAGCTATAACCGATAATGGTGGCGATTGGATTAACTATTAGGTAATTGTGCAATTAGTAATAACATGTATTTTCATGTCAACATATATTTGTAATAGTGTTTTATTTCACACAGATGACGGCGTACACTTTCTTGTGAAACAGACTGTATCAGGAGGTTTCAGCAGATTTCCTATCTTATCAGGACAGTGCAGTAGTTGCATCACTGAATTCGTTTCATTAAAAACTGCTGCTATGGAAGCAAAATATACGACAGTTCTTTCACAAAAGTCGACCGGCTTATCCCATCCACCCCACATCCTACACACCTCCTGGTAAAGCTACACTACTGGCCATTAAAATTGCTACACCACGAAGATGACGTGCTACAATCGCGAAATTTTACCGACGGGAAGAAGATGCTGTGATATGCAAATGATTAGCTTTTCACAACATTCATACAAGGTTGGCGCCGGTGGCGACACTTACAACGTGCTGACATGAGGAAAGTTTCCAACCGATTTCTCGTACACAAAGAGCAGTTGACCGGCGTTGCCTGGTGCAACGTTGTTGTGATACCTCGTGTAAGGAGGAGAAATGCGTACCATCACGTTCCCGACGTTGTAAAGGTCGGGTTGTACCCTATCACGATTGCGATTTATGATATCACTAGCAATCGAGATGCGGGCATCTTATCCGCATGGCTGTAACGCATCGTGCAGCCACGTCTCGATCCCTGAGTCAACAGATGGGGACGTTTGCTAGACAACAACCATCTGCAGGAACAGTTCGACGACGTTTGCAGCAGCATGGACTATCAGCTCGGGGACCGTGGCTGCGGTTACCCTTGACGCTGCATCACAGACAGGAGCGCCTGCGATGGTGTACTGAACGACGAACCTGGGTGCACGAATGGCAAAACGTCATTTTTTTCGGATGAATCCAGGTTCTGTTTACAGCATCATGACGGTCGCATCGGTGTTTGGCGACATCTGGGTGAACGTACATTGTGCTCAGGAATTAAGGCGTTTTTGGAAAAAGAAAATGTTCTCTACAAAAATCACCATGGATTCCGCAAACAGAGATCTTGCGAAGCTCAGCTCGCTCTGTGAGATCCATAGCGCTGCAGATCGCGGTGCTCAGGTTGATGCCGTGTTCCACGTCTTCAGGAAGGCGTCTGACGCGGTCCCTCACTGCCTGATACTAATAAGTAAATAAATTAAAAATTAAAAAAAAACCAAGTCACCGAATGTATGACCGGATTTGCGACTAGATTCAAGACTTTCTTGCAGACAGAGTGCGACACGTTCTGTTAACGTAACAAAATTTCCAGACTTAATAGTAATTTCGGGAGTACCACAAGGCAGTGTGATAGGAACGTTACAGTTTAGAACGTGTGTAAGTGGTCTAGCAACGTCGACAGCTCTTTAAGATTTTTCGCGGAGGACGCAGATGTCTACAAGAAAGTAGCGGCATCATACGACTGTATCGATTCGCAGAATGACCTGCAGAGGGCTGGTGACTGGCACAGGCTGTGGCAGTTGATCCTGAACGTAAATAAAAATAACATATTGCTCATGCGTAGGAAAAGAAATCCACTCCTGTGCAGCTATAGCGTTGATGACAAATTGCCTGAAACCGTATCTACCATAAAATATCTATGAATAAATGTGCAGAGCGACTTTAGAAGGGATGAACACATGAAACAAATACTAGGAAAAGTAGATGCCAGACTGAAATTCATAGGAAGAATATGAAGCAAACGCTACGGTCGAGGGTTCGAATCCTGCCTCGGGCATGGATGGGTGTGATGTCCTTAGGTTGGTTAGGTTTAAGTAGTTCTAAGTTCTAGGGGACTGATGACCTGAGAAGTTAAGTCCCATAGTGCTCAGAGCCATTTTATGAAGCAAATGTAACTCATCCACGAAAGAAGTGGCTCACCAGGAGTAGAGATCGTCACTGTTTTTCATTATGTCGTGCCTGCTAGAGCATCGACCTATCAGGGCACATATCGAGAGCCAATATCTGTACCATGCTGACACACGCCCGCTGATTCTGTATACACGTCGCATTTGAACAGGACCTGTTGTTGTAGCTCTCCGGCTAAAGACTTGTTTTTGTGCAACTAAATCAATCCGCATACTGCCTCGGCGTTGGTATCTTTTATATACACTCCTGGAAATGGAAAAAAGAACACATTGACACCTGTGTGTCAGACCCACCATACTTGCTCCGGACACTGCGAGAGGGCTGTACAAGCAATGATCACACGCACGGCACAGCGGACACACCAGGAACCGCGGTGTTGGCCGTCGAATGGCGCTAGCTGCGCAGCATTTGTGCACCGCCGCCGTCAGTGTCAGCCAGTTTTCCGTGGCATACGGAGCTCCATCGCAGTCTTTAACACTGGTAGCATGCCGCGACAGCGTGGACGTGAACCGTATGTGCAGCTGACGGACTTTGAGCGAGGGCGTATAGTGGGCATGCGGGAGGCCGGGTGGACATACCGCCGAATTGCTCAACACGTGGGGCGTGAGGTCTCCACAGTACATCGATGTTGTCGCCAGTGGTCGGCGGAAGGTGCACGTGCCCGTCGACCTGGGACCGGACCGCAGCGACGCACGGATGCACGCCAAGACCGTAGGATCCTACGCAGTGCCGTAGGGGACCGCACCGCCACTTCCCAGCAAATTAGGGACACTGTTGCTCCTGGGGTATCGGCGAGGACCATTCGCAACCGTCTCCATGAAACTGGGCTACGGTCCCGCACACCGTTAGGCCGTCTTCCGCTCACGCCCCAACATCGTGCAGCCCGCCTCCAGTGGTGTCGCGACAGGCGTGAATGGAGGGACGAATGGAGACGTGTCGTCTTCAGCGATGAGAGTCGCTTCTGCCTTGGTGCCAATGATGGTCGTATGCGTGTTTGGCGCCGTGCAGGTGAGCGCCACAATCAGGACTGCATACGACCGAGGCACACAGGGCCAACACCCGGCATCATGGTGTGGGGAACGATCTCCTACACTGGCCGTACACCACTGGTGATCGTCGAGGGGACACTGAATAGTGCATGGTACATCCAAACCGTCATCGAACCCACCGTTCTACCATTCCTAGACCGGCAAGGGAACTTGCTGTTCCAACAGGACAATGCACGTCCGCATGTATCCCGTGCCACCCAACGTGCTCTAGAAGGTGTAAGTCAACTACCCTGGCCAGTAAGATCTCCGGATCTGTCCCCCATTGAGCATGTTTGGGACTGGATGAAGCGTCGTCTCACGCGGTCTGCACGTCCAGCACGAACGCTGGTCCAACTGAGGCGCCAGGTGGAAATGGCATGGCAAGCCGTTCCACAGGACTACATCCATCATCTCTACGATCGTCTCCATGGGAGAATAGCAGCCTGCATTGCTGCGAAAGGTGGATATACACTGTACTAGTGCCGACATTGTGCATGCTCTGTTGCCTGTGTCTATGTGCCTGTGGTTCTGTCAGTGTGATCATGTGATGTATCTGACCCCAGGAATGTGTCAATAAAGTTTCCCCTTCCTGGGACAATGAATTCACGGTGTTCTTATTTCAATTTCCAGGAGTGTAGTTTTCACTCCCCGCACGTCTCTCCATTATCAAACTAGCCATCCCTTGTTGCCCTGTCATCCTATCCCTCCTGTTTTTAAAGTTGTGGAATGAAGCTCTTTTTCATCGTTTAGAAGTAGTACTGCTTCATTAGTAACTCTATTTTCCCATGTAATCTGCTGCTTTCTTCTGCAACACGACGTTTCAAAAGCTTCTAGCCTTTCCTTGTCTTTACTGGTTTTTGTGGTGTCACAGCCAGACACCACACTTGCTAGGTGGTAGCCTTTAAATCGGCCGCAGTCCGTTAGTATACGTCGGACCCGCGTGTCGCCACTGTCAGTGATTGCAGACCGAGTGCCGCCACACGGCAGGTCTAGAGAGACTTCCTAGCACCCGCCCCAGTTGTACAACCGACTTTGCTAGAGATGGTTCACTGACAAATTACGCTCTCATTTTCCGAGACGATAGTTAGCATAGCCTTCAGCTACGTCATTTGCTACGACCTAGCAAGGCGCCATTATCATTTGCCATTTATCTTGTGATGCATGTACCGTCAGACCGATGTTCACCAATTATGAATTAAAGTTATGTATTCCAGAAGCTACGTACTTTTCTTCCTACTATAAACTCCTATAACTGTTCCAGACCTCACGCCAGCCTGCGTGAGCTTAGACGCGTGCCTTTCGGCTACCAATCATAGTGGCTTGGCTGTCTTGCCAAGTCACAACACTTTTAATCTTTGTTTGAGTTCTTAAAAGGCTACAGTCCGGATATATAATCTCATAAAGAATTTCTACAAGTAAAGTTAAATTAGGTTGCAAAATCTCTTTTCTTAGCTATTGGTGGCCTACATTTCATTTCTCAGACGGTTATCTTACAAGCCAAATAACGAAATTCATCTATTATTCTAAGTGTCTCATCTCACTTCCTAAACTAATTCTCTTAGCACCACCAGACTCCACTTCACTTCGTTACCCTGATTTTACTTTTGTTTGTGTTTATGTTACTACTTTTGAAGAACCTGTCAATTCAGTTCAACTAGTTTTCCAAGTCCTTTGCCTTGCCTCACGTAAAAAGAACGTCATAGGCTAAAGTAAATGTTTTCATTTCAATGAACTGATGTTTAATCTGATTCCAGAATTTCACCCTAGTTTCCTCTACTACTTGCTCAATGCACATGTTGAGTGACGTGTGGAATAGGGTACAATCCTGCCTCATTCCCTTCTCAAGTAGGCCTATTGCGTCTCATGTTCTTCGACTCTTTAGAACTGCACTATGGATTTTGTAGAAATTGTAGATAACGTTTAACTCCTTCCATTTTATCGTCGTTCGACTTCTGGATCCAAACAAGGGGCTACGAAACGGAAAATGGCAAATCGTATATATACTTTACAACTATATCTATACATTCAATAAAACCCTACAAATAAAGTTATGAATAGCCGAGTTGGAAGCGATGATTGTTGAGTTAATTCAGAACTGTGGTAGCATACGTGAAGAGAAACCTGTCAGAGACCTCTGTTATCTCGCCAGAGACGTTCAATTGGCTGACAGGTTTCAGCCACATGGTGGAAGAACTGTGTCCTTCCATTACGATTCGCTTACAATGGTCTCTCTACCGCCGGCCAGTGAGAGAACTGTGGATGAGTTATAGTGAATAGCGGTACGTTCCGTGTAAAATCTGAGGACGGGAAGTCTGTTGTCGGCAAGAACTCTGAGCTGTTTCCCAACACGCCCGCTCCGCGGAGTGAGTAATTACCCTGGCGGGCTGTCACGCGGCCGGCTGGAGTTATGCCCTGGGCGGCGGCGGGCCTAGTCCCACGGGGCGGCCACGCCACATCAGCATGCGCCGCCCACCACACACGTCCCGCTGTGCTGCGAATACCAGACACACACTCAGGCCGTGCCTGGCTGCCTCTGCTCTCCTATATCTCCATCTCGAGGAAACCACTCTCCCCGCAAGGTGTAAGCTACTTGTTGTGAACTGTCCACGTTGTCAACAAGACCTCTCAACACGTTTGCACAGTGCCCGTAACCAAGAATAAGTCGTGTTAACAGTCTACAAACATAAAAGTATATCTGTATGAGACCAGTAAAGTCTCTGATATTTTGTCATTTCGTTTGTATAAGTACAAGGGCAGTTCAATAAGTAATGCAACACATTTTTTTCTCGGCCAATTTTGGTTGAAAAAACCGGAAATTTCTTGTGGAATATTTTCAAACATTCCCGCTTCGTCTCGTATAGTTTCATTGACTTCCGACAGGTGGCAGCGCTGTACGGAGCTGTTAAAATGGCGTCTGTAACGGATGTGCGTTGCAAACAATGGGCAGTGATCGAGTTTCTTTTGGCGGAAAACCAGGGCATCTCAGATATTCATAGGCGCTTGCAGAATGTCTACGGTGATCTGGCAGTGGACAAAAGCACGGTGAGTCGTTGGGCAAAGCGTGTGTCATCATCGCCGCAAGGTCAAGCAAGACTGGGTGATCTCCCGCGTGCGGGCCGGCCGTGCACAGCTGTGACTCCTGCAATGGCGGAGCGTGCGAACACACTCGTTCGAGATGATCGACGGATCACCATGAAACAACTCAGTGCTCAACTTGACATCTCTGTTGGTAGTGCTGTCACAATTGTTCACCAGTTGGGATATTCAAAGGTTTGTTCCCGCTGGGTCCCTCGTTGTCTAACCGAAGACCATAAAGAGCAAAGGAGAACCATCTGTGCGGAATTGCTTGCTCGTCATGTGGCTGAGGGTGACAATTTCTTGTCAAAGATTGTTACAGGCGATGAAACATGGGTTCATCACTTCGAACCTGAAACAAAACGGCAATCAATGGAGTGGCGCCACACCCACTCCCCTACCAAGAAAAAGTTTAAAGCCATACCCTCAGCCGGTAAAGTCACGGTTCCAGTCTTCTGGGACGCTGAAGGGGTTATTCTGTTCGATGTCCTTCCCCATGGTCAAACGATCAACTCTGAAGTGTATTGTGCTACTCTTCAGAAATTGAAGAAACGACTTCAGCGTGTTCGTAGGCACAAAAATCTGAACGAACTTCTCCTTCTTCGTGACAACGCAAGACCTCACACAAGTCTTCGCACCCGAGAGGAGCTCACAAAACTTCAGTGGACTGTTCTTCCTCATGCACCCTGCAGCCCCGATCTCGCACCGTCGGATTTCCATATGTTTGGCCCAATGAAGGACGCAATCCGTGGGAGGCACTAGGCGGATGATGAAAAAGTTATTGATGCAGTACGACGTTGGCTCCGACATCGACCAGTGGAATGGTACCGTGCAGGCATACAGGCCCTCATTTCAAGGTGGCGTAAGGCCGTAGCATTGAATGGAGATTACGTTGAAAATGGTGTTGTGTAGCTAAAAGATTGGGGAATAACCTGGTGTATTTCAATGCTGAATAAAACCACCCCTGTTCCAGAAAAAAATGTGTTGCATTACTTATTGAACTGCCCTCGTACTTGTATCTGGGTTTCAGACTGGATCCACCACTGAGGTTCGATGCTGAGGTGCTGTTCCAGAACACGGAGAACCTCGGCAATTCTGTTTGTGTGTAAGGGGAGAACTTAAAGTAAACTGGGGCGGCGGTGAGAACTCGGATCGAGGACGGAGATGAGTCAGGGTAATCCGTGCAGTTGTGTGAACCGCTGTGCCAGGGTAACGCAACGGCTAATGCACCCGCCTAGTAAGCAGGTGACCCGGATTCGACACTCGGCCTTGGTAAAAATTTTCACTCACCGCATCAGCCTATATACACTCCTGGAAATGGAAAAAAGAACACATTGACACCGGTGTGTCAGACCCACCATACTTGCTCCGGACACTGCGAGAGGGCTGTACAAGCAATGATCACACGCACGGCACAGCGGACACACCAGGAACCGCGGTGTTGGCCGTCGAATGGCAACGGAGCTCCATCGCAGTCTTTAACACTGGTAGCATGCCGCGACAGCGTGGACGTGAACCGTATGTGCAGTTGACGGACTTTGAGCGAGGGCGTATAGTGGGCATGCGGAAGGCCGGGTGGACGTACCACCGAATTGCTCAACACGTGGGGCGTGAGGTCTCCACAGTACATCGAACGCTGGTCCAACTGAGGCGCCAGGTGGAAATGGCATGGCAAGCCGTTCCACAGGACTACATCCAGCATCTCTACGATCGTCTCCATGGGAGAATAGCAGCCTGCATTGCTGCGAAAGGTGGATATACACTGTACTAGTGCCGACATTGTGCATGCTCTGTTGCCTGTGTCTATGTGCCTGTGGTTCTGTCAGTGTGATCATGTGATGTATCTGACCCCAGGAATGTGTCAATAAAGTTTCCCCTTCCTGGGACAATGAATTCACGGTGTTCTTATTTCAATTTCCAGGAGTGTACACAAAAACAGACTGGCGATTTCTGTTGAAACTGGGCGTAACACGAAACACGTGACGAGCAGTAATTCTTTGGGCTGACTCTAGCTACAACGTGCAAAAATGAAATTCCTTATATGTATTCGTAGCTGCGAATATGGACAACCATCGGCTGTATAATGGAATAACGACAGTGAAAATTTGTGCCGGGCCGGGATTCGAAGCCGTATTTCTCGCTTATCGCGAGCGGTCGCCTTACCATTAGGCTATCCGAGCATGACTCACGGCAAACCCAACCTTCGATACATCATCACCCATGTGTCTACAACCGGCACTCCTACATTCACATGTATATTTCCGTACAGGGCAGACGTTTTAAGTGAAAGTCGTTCGCCCTGTGTCGGCGGATAAATACGATATTGCAGTGCCTATGCTGTTTAGAAGTACGATACAGTGTCCCTTCGGACTTATAGGCACATCCAAGCGTGTCCAAAAAACACTGTATCGTACTTCTGGACAGCACAGTCAGTGAAACTGGAAATACCTGCCGAAACACCAGAGAAAATGTATCTTAAGGTTTTTACTTCTCTGGAGGGCAAAAAGCGCATAAAAATCAAAATGGCAACCGTTTTGACTGACGCACGACACGTTCAACATGCTGTCCACCGTTTCCGCTATAATTTAAAATCGGGAAACAGCATGTTCCACAACAGATCTAAGTATCGAGGGGGGGGGGGGTGGTACGTCAGGAATGCATTGCGCAATGTATGCATTCAATTTAGCTATGTTCGTGATTAGAGCAGTTAACACAACATCTTTCAGATAACTGCACAGCTAGAAATCACACGGATTAAGTTCAAGTTATCTTGACGGCCAGGATGTAGGGAAATGATGGCTCATGGTTCAAGCATCTCCGAAATGTCCCTGCACCAGCCACTTCACTGGCTGCGGAAGGATTTTTCGTATGATTTTATGCACCTACTCGCAGGCATTTCCACGTTCCTCGCGAACTCCATGTTTGCACACCATCATTTGATCCCTCCTGCAACGCTGTGGTCATATCTTCGACAGACATCGAATCGACTGCTTTCTTCCCTCTATCATACTGCACTTCAAAAGAACCTCTTTTTTGTAATTTTGTAATCATTTTCTGAAGACCATTAGCACACATCTACATCTACATCCATACTCCGCAAGCCACCTGACGGTGTGTGGTGGAGGGAACGTTGAGTACCTCTATCGGTTCTCCCTTCTATTCCAGTCTCGTATTGTTCGTGGAAAGAATGGTTGTCGGTATGCCTCTGTGTGGGCTCTAATCTCTCTGATTTTATCCTCATGGTCTCTTCGCGAGATATACGTAGGAGGGAGCAATATACTGCTTGACTCTTCGGTGAAGGTATGTTCTCGAAACTTTAACAAAAGACCGTACCGAGCTACTGAGCGTCTCTCCTGCAGAGTATTCCACTGGAGTTTATCTATCATCTCCGTAACGCTTTCGCGATTACTAAATGATCCTGTAACGAAGCGCGCTGCTCTCCGTTGGATCTTCTCTAACTCTTCTATCAACCCTATCTGGTACGGATCACACACTGCTGAGCAGTATTCAAGCAGTGGGCGAACAAGCGTACTGTAACCTACTTCCTTTGTTTTCGGGTTGCATTTCCTTTGGATTCTTCCAATGAATCTCAGTCTGGCATCTACTTTACCAACGATCAACTTTATACGATCATTTCATTTTAAATCACTCCTAATGCGTACTCCCAAATAAATTATGGAATTAACTGCTTCCAGTTGCTGACCTGCTATTTTGTAGCTAAAAGATAAGGGATCTATCTTTCTATGTATTCGCGCACATTACACTTGTCTACATGGAGATTCAATTACCATTCCCTGCACCAAGCGTCAATTCGTTGCAGATCCTCCTGCATTTCAGTACAATTTTCCATTGTTACAACCTCTCGATACACCACAGCATCATCTGCAAAAAGCCTTAGTGAACTTCCGATGTCATCCACAGGTCATTTATGTATATTGTGAATAGCAACGGTCCTATGACACTCCCCTGCGGCACACCTGAAATCACTCTTAATTCAGAAGACTTCTCTCCATTGAGAATGACATGCTGCGTTCTGTTATCTAGGAACTCTTCAATCCAATCACACAATTGGTCTGATAGTCCATATGCTCTTACTTTGTTCATTAAACGACTGTGGGGAACTGTATCGAACGCCTTGCGGAAGTCAAGAAACACGGCATCTACCTGTGAACCCGTGTCTATGGCCCTCTGAGTCTCGTGGACGAATAGCGCGAGCTGGGTTTCACACGACCGTCTTTTTCGAAACCCATGCTGATTCCTACAGAGTAGATTTCTAGTCTCCAGAAAAGTCATTATACTCGAACATAATACGTGTTCCAAAATTCTACAACTGATCAACGTTAGAGATATAGGTCTATAGTTCTGCACATCTGTTCGACGTCCCTTCTTGAAAACGGGGATGACCTGTGCCCTTTTCCAATCCTTTGGAACGCTACGCTCTTCTAGAGACCTACGGTACACCGCTGCAAGAAGGGGGGCAAGTTCCTTCGCGTACTCTGTGTAAAATCGAACTGGTATCCCATCAGGTCCAGAGGCCTTTCCTCTTTTTGAGTGATTTTAATTGTTTCTCTATCCCTCTTGTCGCCTATTTCGATATCTACTATTTTGTCATCTGTGCGACAATCTAGAGAAGGAACTACAGTGCAGTCTTCCTCTATGAAACAGCTTTGGAAAAAGACATTTAGTATTTCGGCCTTTAGTCTGTCATCCTCTGTTTCAGTACCATTTTGGTCACAGGGCGTCTGGACATTTTGTTTTGATCCACCTACCGCTTTGACATAAGACCAGAATTTCTTAGGATTTTCTGCCAAGTCAGTGCATAGAACTTTACTTCCGAATTCATTGAACGCCTCTCGCATAGCCCTCCTCACACTACATTTCGCTTCGCGTAATTTTTGTTTCTCTGCAAGGCTTTGGCTATGTTTATGTTTTCTGTGAAGTTCCCTTTGCTTCCGCAGCAGTTTTCTACACACATTGGACACACATTGGACCAATGCCATTTTTTATATCTTTGAGGGTCTGAAACTTGAGCAGGGCTAGTGGCGCACAGTCACTGTTTTGCCAGTATCGCGCTGTCCTTCATGGAGACATTCGTATCGGGCGTGTGGGACACAAACTGAGCAACAGCCGTGTGCCGCGCGTCTAGTGGAGTGCATATTCGGACGCTTAAAGAGCCATCTATTGGTCAAATTTTCATTAATTTTTTTTCCTCTCGTTTCGCCTTTGCGTCAGTGATATGCCGTTCAAAAAATGGTTCAAATGGCTCTGAGCACTATGGGACTTAACATCTATGGTCATCAGTACCCTAGAACTTAGAACTAATTAAACCTAACTAACCTAAGGACAGCAAACAACACCCAGCCATCACGAGGCAGAGAAAATCCCTGACCCCGCCGGGATTCGAACCCGAGAACCCGGGCGTGGGAAGCGAGAACGCTACCGCACGACCACGATATGCGGGCAATATGCCGTTCAAATTTGACGTCATTATGTACAGTGATTCTCTTTCTACAGCGTTGTGAAATTGGAACTTTAATTATGGACACCCTATAGAGATAAACACACACCAGTCTGCATAAAACTATTGATAATATGCTTACACCAAGTTATCTTCGGAAATTGTCACGGAGAAGCTATTGTTTATGTGTTTCAAGACTTATTATTTTATAGGCTCCTCATCATGGTGGCATCAATTTAATTGATTATGTGCCGGGTGATTATAATAAACTTTCCCTATATAACAAGCTGTTACACGGCAACTAGTTACCTACCGTACGAGTACCAGACTAGGTAGCGTTAATGTCAAGGACATGTGGATGATAAATAATGCAGAATCAATTCAACTGAAACACTTTTAATGTGCTGCTGTGGTAAGTCATACCATTACACCGGTACCATTACTGCTACAAAAGAGGCTCAATATGATGCCCATCAGTGTCCAGAAAAGTCTGAAACTGCAGGATTGCATTCTGCACAGCAGAACGAAGTATGTCCGTAGCTATGCTGGCTACCTCTCCTGAAATGCTGCGTTTCAGATCAGCACATATACGAATGTTTCCCTGGTAAACCCTGTCCTTCAGGTACACCGACAACCAGAAATCACAGGCAGTGAGATCAGGTGGTCGTAGCGGTGAAGCATTTGGAAACGATCGGCTGATAATTCGATCGTTTTCAAATGTGTTTCGGAAAAGCAGTGAACTTCACGAGCGATGTGCGATGGGGTCCCATCTTGCTTGAAACCTGTTGAGTTCAATGCGTCTTTCTCCTGTAGAGCTGGTGTGACATGCTGGCGAAGTACATCGTAATAACGCTGTACTTCTTTGGTCCTTGAGCGGCAACCCGTTCAAGAAAGAATGGGCCAGTGATGAACTTAGCCGTGAAGCCTCACCGTACGGTGACACGTTCACCATGTACAGGAACTTAATGCACAGCAACTGAAGGTGAGGGTCACCATACTCGGCAACTGTGTGTATTCAGCTCACCCGTCAGAGAAAAATGAGCTTCGTCTGTCCATAGGATGGTCCAGAGCCAGCCCTAATCAACTTCAATCCTTGCGAGAAAGTGGGAGAGCGAAGTCAACACGTCGTTGTTCGTCCTGTGGTGCAAGCTGCTGTACCATATGGATCTTGTACGGATACCGTTCGAGAATGGTTCGAAGAACCTTCCGTACAGTGGGCTACGGGATGTTCAACTGTCGAGACACAGCACGCACAGTGACTGACTATCGGGAATTGCGCGCAGCGTTGTCTGCCACAGCAACAACGGTTTCATCAACCACCTGTGGTGCAGCCGGTCGACGGCCTCTTGCCGGAGCGACGCCCAGTTCTCCAGGTGATTCGAACCACTTCATCATACTCCACACAGCAGTTGGAGAAAGAGGACCCTTACGTAACTGAAACTTCCTGGCAGGTTAAAACTGTGTGCCCGACCGAGACTCGCAGGAGAGCTTCTGTAAAGTTTGCAAGGTAGGAGACGAGGTACTGGCAGAGGTAAAACTGTGAGTACCGGGCGTGAGTAGTGCTTCAGTAGCTCAGTTGGTAGAGCACTTGCCCGTGAAAGGCAAAGGTCCCGAGTTCGAGTCTCGGTCGGGCACACAGTTTTAACCTGCCAGGAAGTTTCATATCAGCGCACACTCCGCTGCAGAGTGAAAATCTCATTCTGGAAACATCCCTTACGTAACTCTTTCAGCAAGTGACGTTCTCGAAGAGCAGCTGCAGCATTACTGTTGTTTTGATAGTAGAGTTTCACCAATAATGCTTCTGTCCAGGTCCATGTTGGCACGTCAAAAAGTGCACTGTGACTGGCCATGTGTGTGAGATTATGAATCACGATGTCTGATCACGGCACCTGGTGGCCGTACTTGGAACTGGACGGTGGCGCTGTGACGCTTGTAAATCATGCGCCCCACACTCTGCGCATTAATGCTACCAAGTTTCGTACTCGTACGGTAATTTTCCGTGTTATAACTTGTTAAATAGGGAAAGTACAATTATAACTACCCGGCAGATTAATAGTGCTTCTCTCTGTGACGTGTAAAGTGAATTACAACTCACTGCCAATGGCTGTTCGCTGTCTTTCTTCTGATGACTGCCTCGTCCGATTCCCCATCGGATCCTGTGACAGCACCATTGATAATCATCGGTTTGCTCGCTAGGTAACCATGTCTCCTGACCAATAAATCTCAGTCAAGAGACTGCACCTCCAGTTGCTCATACGGTAGTGCTGGAGATAATCAAGGGGGGGGGTCTATCTCTCCTATTAACTGGGTCCACTGGCATGCTCTAATAAGCAGTTTACAGTCATATGTGTCGCGTAAAGTGGTCCATTCAAGATATCGTACCACCTAAAATATTTACACTACTGGCCATTAAAATTGCTACATCAAGAAGAAGTGCAGATAATAAACGGGTATTCATTGGACAAATATATTATACTAGAACTGACATGTGATTACATTTTCACGCAATTTGGGTGCATAGAACTACCTCTGGTAGTAATAACGGCCTCGACACGCCTGCGCATTGAGTGAAACAGAGCTTGAATGGCGTGTACAGGTACAGCTGCTCATGCACCTTCAACACGATACCACAGTTCATCAAGAGTAGTGACTGGCGTATTGTGACGAGCCAGTTGCTCGGCCACCAATGATCAGACCATTTCAATTCGTGAGAGATCTGGAGAATATGTTGGGCAGGGCACCAGTCGAACATTTTGTGTATCCAGAAAGGCCCTTACAGCACCATGCGGTCGTGCATTATCCTGCTGAAATGTAGGGATTCGCAGGGATCGAATGAAGGACAGAGCCACGGGTCGTAACACATCTGAAATATAACGTGCACTGTTCAAATTGCCGTCAATGCGAACAAGAGGTGACCGAGACGTGTAACCAATGGCACCCCATCCATCATGCCGGCTGATACGCCAGTATGGCGATTGAGGTTCAAATGGCTCTGAGCACTATGGGACTCAACTGCTGAGGTCATTAGTCCCCTAGAACTTAGAACTAGTTAAACCTAACTAACCTAAGGACATCACAAACATCCATGCCCGAGACAGGATTCGAACCTGTGACCGTAGCGGTCTTGCGGTTCCAGACTGCAGCGCCTTTAACCGCACGGCCACTTCGGCCGGCCAGTATGGCGATGACGAATACACGCTTCCAATGTGCGTTCACCGCGGTGTCACCAGACATGGATGCGACCATCATGATCCTGTAAACAGAATCTGGATTCATCCGAAAAAAATGACGTTTTGCCATTCGTGCGCCCAGGTTCATCGTTGAGAACACCATCGCAGGCGCTCCTGTCTGTGATGCAGCGTCAAGGATAACCGCAGCCACGGTCTCCGAGCTCATAGTCCATGCTGCTGCAAACGTCGTCGAACTGTTCGTGCAGATGGTGGTTGTCTTGCAAACGTCCCCATCTGTTGACTCAGGGATCGAGACGTGGCTGCACGATCCGTTACAGCCATGCGGATAAGGTGCCTGTCATCTCGGCTGCTAGTGATACGAGGCCGCCGAGATCCAGCACGGCGTTCCGTATTACCCTCCTGAACCCACCGATTCCATATTCTGCTAACAGTCATTGGATCTCGACCAACGCGAGCAGCAATGTCGCGATACGATAAACCGCAATCGCGATAGGGTACAATCCGACCTTTATCAGAGACGGAAACGTGGTGGTACGCATTTCTCCTCCTTGCACGAGGCAACACAACAACGTTTTACCAGACAACGCCGGTGAACTGCTGTTTGTGTATGAGAAATCGGTTGGAAACTTTCCTCATGTCAGCACGTTGTAGGTGTTGCCACCGGCGCCAACCTTGTGTTAATGCTCTGAGAAGCTAATAATTTGCATATAACAGCATCTTCTTCCTGTCGGTTAAATTTCGCTTCAGTAGCACGTCATCTTCGTGGTGTAGCAATTGTATTGGCCAGTAGTGTATTATCTGTCGCTTTGTTTACTTTCACTGTGAAAGAGAAGCATATATTTAATGAGGTAGGGTTTAAACACAGTAGAGCAGACGCTCGGTCGGTCAGAGGGAACTGACTTGAGTGAGCTGCCGGATGCGCAAAGCGCTTGCCGGCCACACGGCGCGCCCGTCGACCTGCGGCAAGGCTGGAGGCGGCGGCGCTCGTCCTTGCCCCGGGCAGCCTCCAGCCTCCAGCCGCCAGCCACCAGCCACCGGCCCGCAGGTGTCGGCCGAGCTTCCGAATGCCTGGCCGCCTCGCGCCCACAAAAAGCGCGGCCGGAAATGCCGCCCCACGACGTGACGCCGCCTCCCCCGCAATTACACCCCATTTACGACACAATGCCTGCGTCTCCCGCCGGCCGCGCAAACCGCTAAAAACTTCCCCAGCCTCGCCCGCGTCCGGCGTCAATATTTGCGCGACCTTTCCGTGACGGAAATGGATTACTTGCACGAGACTTAACATTCAATCGTATTTCCTTTTACCAGTATATCAAACGTTTACGCGTCTTGCATCTAAAGTGTCGTCTGACACTTTGCGTTAATCTTATTTCGACACGACCTCTGACTATGGGAATATCCGTTAATTTTTGATACGTCGTTTAAATAACATCTCCAATTTCCATTACAGTATTCTTTACAGACGAATGGAAAAACTGGTAGAAGCCGACCTCGGGGAAGATCAGTTTGGATTCCGGAGAAACGTGGGAACACGTGAGGCAATACTGACCTTACGACTTATCTTAGAAGAAAGATTAAGAAAAGGCAGACCTACGTTTCTAGCATTTGTAGACTTAGAGAAGGCTTTTGACAATGTCAACTGGAATACTCTCTTTCAAATTCTGAAGGTGGCAGGGGTAAAATACAGGGAGCGAAAGGCTATTTACAGTTTGTACAGAAACCAGATGGCAGTTATAAGAGTCGAGGGGCGTGAAATGGAAGCAGTGGTTGGGAAAGGAGTAAGACAGGATTGTAGCCTCTCCCCGATGTTATTCAATCTGTATATTGAGCAAGCAGTAAAGGAAACAAAAGAAAAATTCGGAGTAGGTATTAAAATTCATGGAGAAGAAGTAAAAACTTTGAGGTTCGCCGATGACATTGTAATTCTGTCAGAGACAGCAAAGGACTTGGAAGAGCAGTTGAACGGAATGGACAGTGTCTTGAAAGGAGGATATAAGATGAACATCAACAAAAGCAAAACGAGGATAATGGAATGTAGTCAAATTAAGTCGGGTGATGCTGAGGGAATTAGATTAGGAAATGAGACACTTAAAGTAGTAAAGGAGTTTTGCTATTTAGGGAGTAAAATAACCGATGATGGTCGAAGTAGAGAGGATATAAAATGTAGACTGGCAATGGCAAGGAAAGCGTTTCTCAAAAAGAGGAATTTGTTAACATCGAGTATAGATTTAAGTGTCAGGAAGTCGTTTCTGAAAGTATTTGTATGGAGTGTAGCCATGTATGGAAGTGAAACATGGACGACAACTAGTTTGGACAAGAAGAGAATAGAAGCTTTCGAAATGTGGTGCTACAGAAGAATGCTGAAGATAAGGTGGGTAGATCACGTAACTAATGAGGAGGTATTGAATAGGATTGGGGAGAAGAGAAGTTTGTGGCACAACTTGACTAGAAGAAGGGATCGGTTGGTAGGACATGTTTTGAGGCATCAAGGGATCACAAATTTAGCATTGGAGGGCAGTGTGGAGGGTAAAAATCGTAGAGGGAGACCAAGAGGTGAATACACTAAGCAGATTCAGAAGGATGTAGGTTGCAGTAGATACTGGGAGATGAAGAAGCTTGCACAGGATAGAATAGCATGGAGAGCTGCATCAAACCAGTCTCAGGACTGAAGACCACAACAACAACAACAACATATCATTTACTGAACATTTTGAGGAACGCGGGAAACAACAACTAATTTCATCACTACGAGAAATGTTCAAGTACATTCTCTTAAAAGATCTACTGCCGTGCCCAAACGTGGCCTACATGTTCAGTTTATTTAGCACTAACATTAGACTACACTTTTCCTGTTCCATACCCGTTTAACCACAGAAAAAAAATGGTAAGAGACAGTATGTGCGATACTCTCCCTGAATCGAAACAGATTCTACAAGCAGCGCTAAGTTCTACCGTCTTGCTGTTGTCCACCAGGTCAGCATTTCATTGCTGATGCTTCTACTGGAGCTCAAAGGCCGTAATTGTTCTGTGGTTCTTGTTATTACCTGTACACTGTTTTTTTGTTCTGGTTCATTCTTTTTAGTTCATGTAATGGCATCAAATTAATAGTGGTTGTTAGAAGTTTCCATTAGACCAACGGTTGTGCAGCGCTTAATAACTTGTTTTAGTCGGCCGAGCGGTTCTAGGCACTTCAATCCGGAACCGCGTTGCTGCTACGGTCGCAGGTTCGAATCCTGCCTCGGGCATGGATGTGTGTGATAACCTTAGGTTAGTTAGGTTTAAGTAGTTCTAAGTCTAGGGGACTGATGACCTCAGATGTTAAGTCCCATAGTGCTTAGAGCCATTTGAACCATTTTGAACTTTTGTAAATTTATATAAAACAGGAATGTAGATGTCTTTCTTTCGTATTTGTCTTTCGTACTGTGTTCATTTTCGTATTTACGAAACCCTGTCACTTGGGTGTCATCACACGGGATCCTTTAAAACGAATTCGCTGTTGTCTAATGTGTACTCTGCTATCGCAGAACTCACTGTATACCACAGTCTTCAACCGTAACTTGGAAATACTGTAAGAGTCTCAACATATCGTTAGGAGAATGTGGATCTTCTGAATTAAAAAATGGCTCTGAGCGCTACGGGACTTAATTTCTGAGGTCGTCAGTCCCCTAGAACTTAGAACTACTTAAACCTAACTAATCTAAGGACATCACACACATCCATGCCCGAGGCAGGATTCGAACCTGCGACCGTAGCGGTCGCGCGGTTCCAGGCTGTAGTGCCTAGAACCGCTCGGCCACACTGGCAGGCGGATCTTCTGAATTAAACCACAAGGCACTATATGTTTATTTTCTTGTGGATTCGTTATTACTTGTACGGCCAAAGGTATTACATTATAAAAATAAAGGAATAATTGAGTATTTACAATCCTCAACTTCCTTTCCACCACCGTCAATTTCAGGCAGGGCGACCAGTTGCACAGGTAGAGAGTAATATTTCTTCCATGAGATGCGTGAAGGTTCAAATGGTTCAAATGGCTCTGAACACTATGAGACTTAACATCTGATGTCACCAGTCCCCTAGAACTTAGAACTACTTAAACCTAACTAATCTAAGGACATCACACACATCCATGCCTGAGGCAGGATTCGAACCTGCGACAGTAGCGGTCGCGCGGTTCCATACTGAAGCGCCTAGAACCGCTCGGCTACACCGGCCGGCGATATGTGAAGAACCGAAATCCACCTTATTCTATTTCTTCTAGAGGTTGTGAAGGATATCTTGTGGAACAAATCAAAGCCAGGAAATCTCATCCGGAAACGTCGTCCAAACACGCAACAGACAGTCGAAGTTACGGGCGCCAGCACATAGCACTAGGTCACCACTTTGCCAACAAACGTGACTCTGCACGCTGACAAAGACTAGGCCGTACGTCTCGCAACGTTGTCTGTAATTCAGTGATCGCGAGTGATTGCCAGGAGCGTCAGTGGAGAAGGTGGAACTAACTGCTGCGTAGAAAGGCTCTGTCTTCTATGACTGCTCTGTTGCCTTGGTGGAAGACGCTTTCTGAGACGAGTTTCCACCCGCAGGTTTATTTTTCTCCCGTAGACCAAAAAACATTAGAGATTTTAGAGGATTCCAGGAGAAAAATAAGCTGGGCATGGAAAGCCGTTTCCGAACCATCATCCATTGAGTCAACAGAGCATTACATTCATCCTCTTCACTGGCGATCGTGGCTGTCAGTCACAGACTGACAAACAACATTGCGAGTCGTTCTGCCTACGGTCTGCCAGTGTGCACAGTCACAAAGGGATAGCCTACTGGCATTAACCAGCGCCTATACGAGGTGCGTTCAAGTTCTAAGGCCTCCGATTTTTTTTCTCCGGACTGGAAAGAGATAGAAACATGCGCATTGTTTTAAAATGAGGCCGCGTTCATTGTCAATACGTCCCAGAGATGGCAGCACCGTACGGCAGATGGAATTTTACCGCCAGCGGCGAGAATGAGAACTGTTTTAAATACTTAAAATGGCGACGTTTTCCTTACTTGAACAGCGTACAATCATTCGTTTTCTGAATTTGCGTGGTGTGAAACCAATTGAAATTCATCGACAGTTGAAGGAGAAATGTGGTGATGCAGTTATCGATGTGACGAAAGTGCGTTCGTGGGTGCGACAGTTTAATGAAGGCAGAACATCGTGTGACAATAAACCGAAACAACCTCGGGCTCGCACAAGCCGGTCTGACGACACGATCGAGAAAGTGGGGAGAATTGTTTTGGGGGATCGCCGAATGACTGTTGAACAGATAGCCTCCAGAGTTGGCATTTCTGTGGGTTCTGTGCACACAATCCTGCATGACGACCTGAAAATGCGAAAAGTGTCATCCAGGTGGGTACCACGAATGCTGACGGACGACCACACGGCTGCCCGTGTGACATGTTGCCAAGCAATGTTGACGCGCAACGACAGCATGAAAGGGACTTTCTTTTCGTCGGTTGTGACAATGGATGAGACGTGGATGCCATTTTTCAATCCAGAAACAAAGCGCCAGTCAGCTCAATGGAAGCACACAGATTCACCGCCACCAAAAAAATTTAGGGTAACCGCCAGTGCTGAAAAAATGATGGTGTCCATGTTCTGGGACAGCGAAGGCGTAATCCTTACCCATTGCGTTCCAAAGGGCACTACGGTAACAGGTGCATCCTACGAAAAAGTTTTGAAGAACATATTCCTTCCTGCACTGCAACAAAAACGTCCGGGAAGGGCTGCGCGTGTGCTGTTTCACCAAGACAACGCACCCGCACATCGAGCTAACGTTACGCAACAGTTTCTTCGTGATAACAACTTTGAAGTGATTCCTCATGCTCCCTACTCACCTGACCTGGCTACTAGTGACTTTTGGCTTTTTCCAACAATGAAAGACACTCTCCGTGGCCGCACATTCACCAGCCGTGCTGCTATTGCCTCAGCGATTTTCCAGTGGTCAAAGCAGACTCCTAAAGAAGCCTTCGCCGCTGCCATGTGATCATGGCGTCAGCGTTGTGAAAAATGTGTACGTCTGCAGGGTGATTACGTCGAGAAGGAACGCCAGTTTCATCGATTTCGGGTGAGTAGTTAATTAGAAAAAAAATCGGAGGCCTTAGAACTTGAACGCACCTCGTAACTTCAACGCTCGGTAGCGTCGTTGGATGACACCTTCGTACTCGAATTCCTGTTCTCGGTTTGTTCCCAAAGATACTATCTACAACCACAAGACGTTTGTCTCAGCATTTCTGGGACATCCTGTATAATGCGGGTTCTCTTCCACATCTGCCGCGGCTGCGTCTTTTCCTGAAAGACGACAAACTCTTCCACACTGCATTTGGCAGTGATAGCTTCTGAGCTCGGAAAAAAATTGGAAATTTGTGGTAAGAACTATAGGACTAAACTGCTGAGGTCATCGGTCCCTAGGCTTATACGCTACCTAATCTAACTTAAAACTAACTTACGCTAAGGACAACACACACACTCACGTCCGAGGGAGAAATCGAACCTCCGACGGGGGAAGCCGCGCGAACTTCTGAGCTCGAAAACATATTATGTCTTGCACCTTTTCTCTTTGCGTCTCTTTCTTTAAGATCCTCCAGTACACTGAATTCGGGACAGGTGGGTAATGTCAGCCGTTCACTAATTAAGAATTAGCCTGGTGCCCGTTTTCCTGAGTCACACTACGGGTTCGTCGCGAATTGATGATGGCTTTTGTTTTCACCAACCAAGTTCTATTTCCTCGTCTACCTTTCTTAGCCAGCACTTCCATAAAAACAGTGTTAAGAGAAATACTGGCTGATATTCGTATGTTTTCGCAGCTTGAAATGCTTTTGCAGTGTCAGAATAATATTTGGCAGTCCTCTCCTCGCAGTATATCATCTGAAAAAATGGTTCAAATGGCTCTGAGCACTATGGGGCTCATCAGTACCTTAGAACTTAGAACTACTTAAACCTAACTAACCTAAGGACATCACACACATCCATGCCCGAGGCAGGATGCGAATCTGCGACCGCAGCGGTCGCGCACTTCCAGACTAGAGCGCCTAGAACCGCTCGGCCACTCCGGCCGGCAAATCATCCGAATACCTTCAAAAATTGTCTGTACTCATATTTGAAACAAGTGCGAGATGAAGAGCTCTTGTTGTAGCACACGTGGATAGTAAGATTTAATACAACTGCAGCACATTTCCGGGCTTGACGAAAAGTGCCATAGCGAAATCTTCGTCACTTACAGCAAATGGTTTGGTGAACTGAATACGACCAAGGGGCAGAGAGGCTCCTATCTCTCATCCGCGAACATTTCTGGCTATCTTGCAAAAGGGATATTCGTTTATCATTTCTTTAACTCTTTGTCTTCCATTCAAGATCCAATACTCATAACAGAATTCAGAAAGTACTATCACACTGGTTTACACATAAATCCATTCAATTGTACGAACAGTCTTGCGAAAGGATGGGAATCCACAAGAAGCAGTGGGTGCTTTCCTTGTGCAGTCACCTCTGCGAAATCAACTCGTCCTTCAGGTCGTACAATAGTCTCCTGCACAATTCAATTCAGAAGGAATTGGTTGTAAAGTGCAACTTTAGATTTCGTTGGAAATTCTGTTTTGTTCCTCGACACATGCTATTCTGCCAAGAACATTTTTGCTAGGCCTTTCGTATTCACCTAAGTGTTGCTAATTGTAGTTCATAGGCATCGAATTTGCCTTAATTTTTTATTGCGGACCCCTGTCACTATATGGAATACTTTCCAGTAAAGACTATATTTTGACACTACGGTGGGACATACCAACGTATTAATAATCTATGCTTGCTGGTATATCTTTCGCGTTTCTGGCACAAAATCGTTAGAGATTTCCTGTTGTGATCAAGTATCTGGCGGTTTAGTTAGCCATAAAGGCCCACGACAGCAAAACACGAAATATTCTAGTTTGTCCACTGATATCCCATCTGGTACCAAACCTGTTGGTTTAGTTGCAGTGCAGTGAATAACTCAAGCTGCAGAAGCGCCACCCTCTTATATTTACTCCTGACCTGACGACTAACTGTGTTTTCAGTTTCGGAGGTTCTGATGTACAGCACAGCTCCCTAAGCTACTTCAGAGGCATCACCAAATACGTTTTACTGTGGAGCCCTAACCATCCGTGTACCCTTAAGACTTGAAGATGAATGAGTCCAAATATCTCATTTTCAAGATAAGTCTGGAGGCAGAACTTCACCCCCATTGTATTCCTCTACATCACATTCGCGGGAAAAGAAACTTTCCTAAGATCGATACTGGTGAAAAGCTGTCAAGAGGAACATTTGTAGAATCTTGCTGTCATGTGCATTAGGTGGCGTTTTGTAGTAGGTGCGTTATGCAGTTTATCGATAATGAGACGCTGCATTGTTGCCAAATTTATTCAAGATGGCCAGTCCAAGATGGCAGCTATAGATGTGGCAAGATCAGAGTGACGTCATGGGGCAAGTTCAAATTTTGGCGGGAAAATAAATCAGTTGGGCTACCCCCATCAACCAGTCTCCACCCCCTCCCATCGCCACCAAATTGGCTGGAAAAAGGTCTCAGTCTGTGCTGGGCAGCTCGACAGGACGGACAAAAGTCTTTATTTTGTATGCATTGTTGTTTATTGTGTATGTAAATAACCTGAGTTGTCATAGATAGGAGCTCCATCCAGTGTCGACACGTCCACAACAGCACCACGAGAGCACGCTGTTGCGCCTTTAGTGGAGGTAGCCAAAAATTTGAGCTTCCCACCATGGTGTCACTGCGACGTTGCCACATTTACACCCACCATCTTGAATCCGCCATCTTGAATAAATTTGGTAGCAATTCAGCATGGGGTGGCATGAACTTGGTTCCACTTCTGACGGTGATAAAAGAATGAATATGATTCTGTGTCCTATCCGACACGTTAGACTGTGGCATTTTCTTTGACTGAATTGCAATTCGTAGTCAACGTTTTCAATGCAAGTTTTATTTTTAGCAACAGAACTGTCAGCTGATTGTATATGGATATCAAAACTGATGTGAGACACGAAAAGTCATGAGGAGAAGCTCTTAATGACAAGCTAGAAGTGCATCGATTTATTTCTTAAAATATTTCTACTCTATATCGGATGTCCCAGGAAGAATGGCCAATAATCATGGATATGACACGAACGATCATTCGAAGGAAGAAATTTTGTAAATACGTGCTCTAATTGCGTAACTTTAGTGCTATGAGTATTCTGTGAAAGAAATCTCTTCTCTTGCAAAATCTTTGCTTTTCATATTCTCAGAAGTGTTAGTATGGACAAAATCAAGAAAAAAATATCAGAAAATAGGTCTAAAGAGCACATGTTAAGAGCCATGAGCACTTTCTCATCTTCGCTACTGTGAAACACATCTACTGACCAAGTGTTCATAGATCCTGAGGTGCGTGTTTTAGAGCCTGTGTTTGTTAGACATTTTCGCTTCTAATGATCGTTCCTGTCACTATCCCTGAATACTGATCACTGCTCTTGGATATCCTCTATAATAACTGTAGTAAATTACTTCACGTATTTCAACAATATACTATAAAATAGGACACAAGAAGTAACTGATAATTTTTCAGTGTTGTCAGTGATAGAATCTTTGTACCATATTTCGCTTTCACGTCAACAGCGAGTCCGTGAAAGTACTTTCATCAGAAATTCTGTTGTGATAGAATATGCTCCTCTAAGTCATGCAACCAGTTCGTGCAAAGTTCCAGAAAGGAGGGATGGCTTACATGTGAGACGATACGGTAAACGTGTAAACCTGTAAATGGTAACGTTACTCATAGATTGCCAAATTGCGTCTTCTTTCTTCTCTACGCCGGCCGCTGTGGCCAAGCGGTTCTAGGCGCTTCAGTCCGGAACCGCGCTGATGCTACGGTTGCAGGTTCGAATCCTGCCTCGGTCATGGATGTGTGTGACGTCCTTAGGTCAGTTACGTTTAAGTAGTTCTAAGTGTAGGGGACTGATGACCCCAGATGTTAAGTCCTATAGTGCTTAGAAACATTTGATTTTTTTTCTTTTCTACCCTCAACCTGAAGACTCTGTTTAAGCCTCTGTCGCTTTCATTCAAAGGCAGTTATAAGTAAGCTTTAGTGCCATTTCTGTCGATTACTTTCTGGGGCAGCCTGAAGCGAATTAATTGTAAAAGTATTTCAGACGGTAGATTGGGTCCTGAGACCAGAGTCTCATTACGTGACTGCGAATAGTTTTCCCACGATGAATCGAATTCCCATTCTATCTTTCTTTAATGCATGATGGGGTAGGCAGAAGACATAATTTTTAGTGTCCCATAAACTGAGCATTTTGATTCGTTCTCGGAATGTAAAGTAGGATTTGCGAATGACACATCTCAAAGAATTGAGAGTTATTAGTAAATTTTCTTTGTAACGCTTCGAAGATGGTTCAAATGGCTCTGAGCGCTATGGGACTTAACATCTGACGTCATCAGTCCCCTAGAACTTAGAACCACTCAAACCTAACTAACCTAAGGACATCACACACATCCATGCCCGAGGCAGGATTCGAAACTGCGATCGTAGCGGTCGCGCGGTTCCAGACTGAAGCGCCTAGAACGATCGGCCACAACGGCCGGCCACGATTCGAAGAAAGAATGACATATTTATTTCTTAGTAATGAAACTACCATTCATTCGTCCTGCATTTGGAACCTATCACAGAATTCTTGCAAAAAGGTTAGATGTTTCGTCAATACCGATCGCTCTTGTCGATCTTTTATTCCCGTCATTTGTAAGTCCCTGAGGCTAGCACGTATTTGGCTAGGGACGCAGACCGTTCTTTGAGGTGCACATGGTTCACAGTAACGCGCCTGAGAGTAGTACCAGATTTCCGCACACTCAAAATCCATCCAGATATTGAAGGGAGAGGAACTACAGAATCAGCGTAATGTACTGTCACGGATACGGTTTGCGAACTGTGGTAGCAGTCATAAAAACAAAGGCGATTTTCGTTGCGGCAGGATCTTCTCATGGAATTTCAATCACCAGCTTTCTCATCGGAGTTCGAAAATATTTTGTTGGCTCCCACCTACATAGGGAGGACAGACCAGAGCTCGCACGGAAAGATTTAAGTGTTCGCTTTTTCAGTGGTGCAACCCTCTGCCAGGCTCTTAATTGTTTATTTCAGAGAAATCATATATGTTACTGTATAGTCCTTTATTATCTTTCAGTGCTGGTCTCTAACTATAAAAATGTCTCTAGGGTACGGATGCCCAACGTCCTTGTGATCAGCAAATTCTAGCTTTCGGATGGTAATACCCTAAGGGACCGCTGGAAGTTGTGAGTACGTGTTCCCACGTTCAAAGGAGGAGAATGCCAGTGTGTTATTTATCCAGACGCCGGAAAATATGAAGTGAACAAATTTGCTATTTGTGGACGTGGAATGTTATCACTGAAGTTCTGTAACAGCTGATGGCTGTGTGTGATAATCGCAAACTATTAACTATTAGAAGCTGATAAGTCATTGTCTTTCAACGCTGAGTAAATAGAGCTTGCGTTTATTCAACCGATGGGCCCTGTTATGCAAACGGGGGCAGTTTGAAGATACATGGAAAGAGGCAGTGAACAATATTATGCCCACTAAGACTTGCTGTTCTTCATTGCAGACAGATACGTAATGGGGCTTCTCACATCTGGAATAGACTACCTTATAGTTCTTGCTGCAGTCATTGATGTGCCCTTTTTGCAGACAAAAAAAAAAAGAAAAGAACATGTGAGGCTTTCAGCTTGTCAGTCTTGTCTTCGGTGCTCGCTACTTGTGAACAATCTGGTGCTCAATGAAGACGTGTGTCAACAATATATTCAGTATATTGATTGCGCCCTTTGTAACTTCCTGCTGGGCTTACCTCTTTCGGCACTCATTCTTAGTGTGGCAGCTGTAGAAATTAATGAGCCTTAAGTGTTATAATTTTGTGAGTGATCATAGCTCCTTCTATTGCAAAAATTCCGTTAGCTTTGTAACAGCGTTTGGAGTAAATAATCCAGCATTGAACAATATGAGCAGTAAAAACACGTAAAAGTTTAGGTGCCAACATGCGACCGTAATAGTCCACATGTTCCCCTAAAGCTAGTGCAGCTTGTTATAGTTAATACGAGTGTATGTGGCATTCCAAATGTCTATTGTCGCAAGTGACTTCACTCAGAAGCGTTGTAACATTTCTCAAGCACGTGGAATCAATAGAACCGACAGAGAATTGCTGTCTTAAATTCGTTGAAAGGCTTCTAGGAAAGAGCAGTGTATATGTAAGGGAAGTGGCACACAAGATGCTAATGTGACGAATTCTGAAGTACACTCTTAGAGTTACCATCAGATTGGCAAGACAGCAGAAATCGAACAAATTCAGAGATCCGCTACTAACATCGTAGCGGATCGATATAGCCCTTACGGAAGAGAGATTCAGGGAGGCTAAATGGTAAGCACGCAGTCATGGCCGATGTTTATATTCTTGATAATTTTAGATGTACGGGATATCTGCGGCATTACGAGACGGAACTTAGGCGCAGGAACAGGCCTTAGAGCAAAAAACTAAAATTACCAACAGTATAAATGTGAATCCGTGAAGAAAGATGTTGACGTTCTCAGTAAATCCTGTTCGGTAAATTTAGTTGATTCTGCAGACGCGTCATATAATTCGCCTACGATACATGACAATAAGATGAGGGCGTTTAGAACATACAGACAGTCATTGTTTCCATCGCTCAGCACGTGAACTGCATGGCAGACAATTTTGGTGTTTATTGGCACGAAGTACCCCGTGCCATTCACTGAATAGTGGGTTGCAGAATACAGGGTAGTTATTCGTAACTTTCGCTACATGGGCGGCCCCTGTGACAAACAAGTGACCGTAGTAGAACGAAACTTTGTGAAAACATTTGTAGCGACATACGGAAAAGAAATAACGAATAAACCATTGAAGAAAACTCGTTTTAATTTCCGCGTGAAAGGGTAGCATTTATTAATTGCGTACCGTGTTTACTTTCCAGGTTACAAATGTTGCGCATCAAGGACAGCCTGGAACCGCAATAGAGATTGCTCTGCTGCTCCCCGAAACAACGGTTCAGCTATTGTGACGCAACTCGTGCACTGCTGGAACATCGCACGTTGCATCCAGCATTCTCACCCACGGCAACAGTAACTTCTTCAACAATTTGTGCAACAATTGGCTGTCGGCCCCTCCCAGGAACAATTTCTAAATCACCATTTAATTCGAACTTCCGAACCGTTCTCTTCATCCCCAGTGCAGAAAAAGGACCTCTCCGTATTCCTTCAATGCGTCGATATTCGCAAAGAAGAGCAGCACTGCGGAGTTGTTTTGATGAAACAACTTTACGAGTAAATTTCTGCTCAACTTGTCCAGATCCACGTCGACCGTCTGTAACTGTAATGCACACACGTGGTTGTGTTTCAACCGAACGTCGCCGTACTTGTACCTGCTCCTAACGCAACTCCCGCAGCGCACGTATCAACTGGCCCAAGTAGCGAAAGTTTAGTTGCAGTCACCCTGTATATATGTAAACGCGTTATCATTGCGTCATGTGTCACTTAAAAGTTCCACTGTCTTTTCAGCTTTGGCGAACGTTGGACAGAAAGGAATTTTCCAGGCTTGCTTTAAGGAAAAGAAACGAGAAACTTTTTTCTCACTCGTGCTAACCGCAACAGAATCTAAACATCTTTTTTTTTCTTTTTGGTGTAACTATTGCGTTTTCTAGCGGTTAGTTTTTTTTTTGTTCACAGGCGACCAAGAGAGAGTGTGCCTGCCATTGTTTTACCTTTCCGTGAGTCGAGGCCTCCCGGCTCACAGAACGAAAAAAAAAAGAAAGAAAACAGAACTAGTTAGGTTGCACAACGGAGGTGAAAGCTGTGCCGACCGAAAACGCGCGACGCGATGCGACGCGACGGAAGCAGGGAGGACGTGGCCGAGGGTCCGTGATATCGACAGCTTTGTCTTCTCCGGCTCCGTCCGCACACTGTGAATCAGTGTAAAGAGCGCGGCAGAGACTAATGTGAAACTGTACTACCATAGCGGAGTCTTCCCGATCCGTCGGTGGCTTCTACGCTTCCGTGCGATTGCCTGATTTTATACGCACGAACTGTACGCGATGGAGACTTAAGGCCCCGGTCAGTATTCATAGTTCCCGCCCTGAAAAGCGTGTCTTCAAGTTTTCTAGGCAAGATCTCGCAAGATGCACCGCGGCATTTCCCTTTTTCGTATGCGCTCACTGTCCCTCGTTCGCCCGATGTGGCGTGGGCCCCATCAATTTGAGAAGTGTTCGTTTATGGGTAGCAAGGACATTCTGTACGCAGCATCTTTGCTGCAGACAAAATGCCAGTCATCTACCGAAGGAGCACAGCCTGGATTAATTAACCTACAACTGAACCTATGTGGTCATCCCACTTCATACCTCTTGTCATTATAGCTACCAAATATATATCGTGACTCATTAATCCGATAGGTTAAGGATCTCACTCCTTCTCGCATCACCGTCACAACCGGATGGCGTAGTGCAAACATTCGTTCACTGCTGAAGATCAGGACGCTGACTCTGCTCCCTTATTGAAAATGGAAAAGTACTAAACAACGCTGTCATCAAAGTGCAAACATTCTATTTATCATGGTCTACTGTCCACAAGCCACACGAAATTTCAAAGGATCGATTTGACGCCTCACCGGCCATCTTTAGATATTCCCAGGTGAAATCTCTCATAATTTAAACCGGACTTTCAATTCTCTTTTCACCTTGTCATTTTATAAAATAAGTGAAAGTTCTGGTTAAATTGGGAGAGATTAAATCTGGGAACATCTGAAGAAGACCGGTGAGGCGCAACTGGTATTGCCGTTTTGAAATTTCCTGTGGTTGTGCAGAACGATAGGCAATTTCAAAAGGAATTTTATCAGTCACTAACTTTTTAACACGATTGACGTGTTGTTTTTTCGAAAACTGTAAGCCGCCAATCAGCGCGTCTTACTGTTTTGCAGTACCTTTGACTTAATTATTCAGAGAGGAGTTAGAGTTGTACGTTCTGCTCTGCGACATACCTGCTTCCACAACAACGCGAAAGGTCGTCGATTCAGATTGTGCCACGCTTAATCTTCCAGCAGATCTGTCTCAATGCGCAGCCCACCAACTTGCTGACCTGTGGTGCTTCGCAGCTACCGTTCGCCTGCATCTGTCTATGTTGGGTGCTTTCGAAACATCTTTTGTCACGACTCTGACAAGTACTGCGTGCACTCAGTTCAACATTAGACGTACCCCGCTGCAGTATTCGCAGCCTTGTTATAGGGGGCAGTTTCAAGGTTTCCGTTTGGTGGCGTTGTTTCAACGTATATGCAACGCAGCGCCACTGCTATGCACGTATATAAGCATCGACATGTAGGCAAGGGATTAGTGCGGCATCGTGCCCTTCCGACACGTGTGCAGTAAATGTGGAAACGTGAACTATGGTGACGTCATTACCAAATTGATACAAACAGGACAAACGTACTGTTATTCTCTTCTTGGCTGCCGAAGGACGAACATCTGTGATGATGATGATGATGATGATGATGTTTGGTTTGTGGGGCGCTCAACTGGACGGTCATCAGCGCCCTTACACCCGTAGTCATCTATCACTGGAGAAATTACGGCATGCAGTTAGTGTGAAACATCAGTGAAAACTAGGACAAGCGCTGCTGCTTCATGGTAACAAATGTCCGCAATCGTAAATCCTATAACGCAGAAGTTAACGCCGATTCAATCGGGAGACATTCGAGCACCTGCCCTATAGTCCTGAGATTTCCCCATTCAGTTATCAGGCCTGCGGTCCCTTAAAAAAATGCTCTTACGGAGCCACGATTCTCGTCGGACGGATACGTTCACAAAACGGTTACGGACTTTTCCACGTAGCAGAACACAGGGTTTTATCAGACGGGTATCTTCAACCTTGGTTGTCGGTGGGATGACTGTGTCAAAGTTCACTGAGATTTTCTTTGATTGCCATACCGACTGTGGACTTTGCGGCCTTCGGACGGAGACACTTTTATCGCGGCTTATAGTTCTCAGTCTGTCTCCCCAAGGAAATGGAAAATATTACGGGACTTATTTTGGATTATCATGCATATGCGGTGGTATCTGTGTGCTGTTGCCCTCTCTAAAGCAACTGCACTCAAAAAGAAGCCAGTCGAAGGCTATGAAATGTAAACCGATGGAAAGATCGTAAAAAGGTTCCGTTCCTGTCCCTACATGAGCGCAGCAGTGGTAAGCAGATGTACAACCATGTACACTACTGGTCATTAAAATTGCTACACCACGAAGATGACGTGCTAAAGACGCGAAATTTAACCGACAGGAAGAAGATGCTGTGATATGCAAATGACTAGCTTTTCAGAGCATTCACGCAAGGTTGGTGCCGGTGGCGACGCCTACAACGTGCTGACATCAGGAAAGTTTCGAACCGAATTCTCATACACAAACAGCAGTTGACCAGCGTTGGCTGGTGAAACGTTGTTGTGATGCGCCGTGTAAGGAGGAGAAATACATACCATCACGTTTCCGACTCTGATAAAGGTCGGATTGTAGCCTATGGCGATTGCGGTTTAACGTATCGCGACATTGGTGGTCGCGTTGATCGAGATCCAGTGACTGTTAGCAGAATATGGAATCGGTGGGTTCAGGAGGGTAATACGGAACGCCGTGCTGGATCCCAACGGCCTCGTATCACTAGCAGTCAAGCTGACAGGCATCTTATCCGCATGGCTGTAACGGATCGTGCAGCCACGTCTAGATCCCACAGTCAATAGATGGGGACAGACATTTGCAAGACAACAACCATCTGCACGAACAGTTCGACAACGTTTGCAGCAGCATGGACTAACAGGTCGGAGGCCACGGCGGCGGTTACCCTTGACGCTGCATCACAGACAGGAGAGCCTGCGATGGTGTACTCAACGACGAACCTCGGTGGACGAATGCCAAAACCTCATTTTTTCGCATTAATTCAGGTTCTGTTTACAGCAACATGACGGTCGCATCCGTATTTGGCGACATGGCGGTGAACGCACATTGGAAGCGTGTATTCGTCATCGCCATACTGGCGTAACACCCGGCGTGATGGTATGGGGTGCCATTGGTTACACGTCTCGGTCACCTCTTGTTCGCATTGACGTCACTTTGAAGAGTGGACGTTACAATGCAGATGTGTTACGACCCATGGCTCTGCCCTTCATTCGATTCCTGCGAAACCCTACATTTCAGCAGGATAATGCACGACCGCATGTTGGAGGTCCTGTACGGGCCTTTTTGGATACAGAAAATGTTCGACTGCTGCCCTGGCCAGCACATTCTCCAGGTATCTCACCAACTGAAAACGTCTGGTCAATGGTGGCCGAGCAACTGGCTCATGTCAATACGCCAGTTACTACTCTTGATGAACTGTAGTATCGTGTTGAAGCTGCATGTGCAGCTGTATCTGTACACGCCATCCAAGCTCTGTTTGACTCACTGCCCAGGCATATCAAGACCGTTATTACGGCCAGAGGTGGTTGCTCTGGGTAGTGATTTCTCAGGATCTATGCACCCAAACTGCGTGAAAATATAATCACATTTCAGTTCTAGTATAGTGTATTTGTCCAATGAATACCCGTTTATCATCTGCATTTCTTCTGGGTGTAGCAATTTCAATGGCCAGTAGTGAAATAAAAGCGCGGGCACGTGCACGTTTCGACCGTCGATCCACTGCGTTCAGCCGTCCTGGAAACAGTGAAATGGAGCCTTCAAAAGGGGTAAGAATGGGTACAGTGCATTTCTTTACAGAAGAGAGAGAACGGGGAACGGAAAATCATTGGACAGTGACCTACGTGTACTGAAGGCACTGTATGGCCGTTGGAAATCCGACGCTCAGTCCGATCTCTGCGTGAGTGGCTGTACCGTACCATGCCGGTCTTAACCAATGAGGTGTACCCACCGCTAACAATGGCGTCGGCAATGTGGTGCGGTGTTCTAGAGCGTGCTTCATCTGTGAATGAAATACGTCCGTCCCTAAATCGCCACAGCTTGACACTTGCAAAGGACATACATGTGTGCTCCGAGCACTAGTGGAACTCTTCGAAGAATTTCCATTCCGAGATCTCTTCCCGCTATCAGCAAACGTGCTACAGCTCGTTGCTCTTCTGTTGAAGCCCCCGTTCCACTGTTTGCAGGATGCCTGAGTGCAGTGGCTGGTCGACATGTGGCGTGCTGGGTCTCTCGCCCCGTCGGAGTGCGCCCGTGTCCCTATAACGGCGAGTTTCGGACCTCAGCGCTCTTGTATGGGATCCCTTCTTTTTCCTTGGGTAATGTCATCGAAATCTTTTGGGCGGTTTCCATTTCACGGCCTCCAGGTTATTTCTTATAATATTATGATCTCTCCGACAGAAGTAATTTTGTTTGTAATATGAAAGAACTGTTTAGATGCAGCTTTATTTACCAATATCAGCTGTAGTTTGTAGATTGCGGGAAACTGCCGACGTAAGATTCTAGGGAAAGAAATAATCGTTACTGAATATATTGTCAAATTTTTTGCTGAACTAATCATGTGATCTGTACATAAAATGAGTGTCAGATAATTTGTAACGCATGCCAGGCAGTGCGTCAGTAACATAAAAGCAAACAAACAAATATCTTTTTTGTGGAAATGTGTGTAGCTTAACGAGTTAATTTCATACCCGACAGTTTCTTTTGTTAATTTGCATTTCTTGTGCTCCGCCTGTAACTTCTAAATTGATTCCTGAAGTCTCGCACCTTAACTGCGAGGCTAATTCTTCAGCCGCTTACATGAAACGCTTTATGTACCTACGCAATACAGCTAAAGGATCACTTTCTTGAAATCCCGTAATTGTTTCCCACTAGAAAGTAGGAGTGTGAAATTCGGCTCCAAGATGCCTACAATCCTCCTCTGTGCTGGTGCAACAAAAGCGTGGCTCCCTGCAGCGTCACGCTCGGGCTCGGCGACTCTTGAAACAGCTAGAGGTCGACCCAAGAGAGAGAGAGAGAGAGAGAGAGAGAGAGAGAGAGGGAGAGAGAGAGAGAAAAGGCTCAGAAGTCCGTTTGAGGTGTAAAGTGTGTTAATCATGTGACACTCGCACAGAATTTCTCCACAATTCTGCCAAACGCCACCGTGGACGCGTCATATGACAGTAAGGTCGTCGTACCACCTGTTACCTACACAATATGGAGAAAAACTACATGAGGCCCTAATTCAAAGTGAATACAATGTTATTAGTCCTAATATTTTTACAGGTATTAATTCTGAATTGCTACGCACACTTTACGCCCAAGAGACCTACACTAGTATAGGGTTACTGGTAAGTTTCCATTCATAATATGCACCATGGCGTAGTTCCAGAGCGCACCAGTAGAGCCAGGCGTGTCGGAACATTTAGACCAGTATTGGTCAAGAATTCGACACACGAGCCACCACACCACGCAGTGTAAGTTTGAGGACGGAGAAGAGGGGGAAACTGTGAACCCGTTGCATTTAGATGGCAATGCAGTCACTTTGCATATGAGTTGGTTTCACATTTTATGTTTCCCATCAGCATGGATCACAAAGGAAACAAACGTCCAGTATTGTTTAATCATTTTTGCCAAAGTCCGGACAATCCGTCGCCTCCCTGCACGTTCATCTGTCTGGAACGACCCGTGACCACGCAAACGCCCAAAAAGGGTTTTAAATGTTGTGTGGTGTGGTTGGTGTCTACGAGGGTACTCGTTTTGGTACAGCCGTGCTGCCTCTCGACCGTTCCCATCTGCTTGGACGTACCCAAAAACCATCTCGGCTTGTTGCCAACATGAATATACGACCATTCTGCTGCTTACAGCACGCTTCGTCAATCACACAGCCTGCAACACGGAAGGAACGGTCATTAGTTAGCGCTCTCTGCTGTGGCAACGATGCGTTTCCGGACATACGTTCATCGTATCTTGGTTCCTCCATTACCAGTCAGGAATTCGTCCCTGCTGTTTGTCGGTTTTATTAATGTTCACCCATTTTTTATATCTTTTAGTTCCAAAATCAGCGCTTAATGCTATGAGCGTAGTGTTTGCCCTGGGAAGTGGCGTGTTTGGTTCTCTGCAAGTTACGCGCTTGATGTTTCATATTTTAATTAGCAAAAGAAGTGTATGGCTACGTGGTCAATAACTCGAGTATAACAGCTGGGCGGACGGACGTAACATGGCAGTGTGTGCATATTAATACTGACCAGGCTGCAGCTCCTGGGGATTAAAACACACACACACACACACACACACACACACGAGGTGGGAGACCCAGTGAAGACCATTAAGGCGCGTCGCTCGTAAAATGTAATGGCGGGAGGCAGGCAGCAGCCAGCCTCGTCCAAATTATAGCTGGTGCCGCAACAGGTGCGCTCCTGCCGGTAACTCACGCACACACACACACACACACACACACAGACACACGCACACGAACAGATACTACGCACAACGTGAACTGAGCAGCAATGGTGTCTCAGCTTCCAAACCATCCATTCTTATCTCTCAGCTGAAAGGAAATCCGCACTCACTGCTGGGAATACCAGCCTCTCTGATCAGGCTATGATCAGTTTGCAGCAGCTTTGCCCATAACACGACCGTTGGCCTTCCTCTTCAGTTCTATGAGCGCTCCGCAGCCACGGTAGTCGCTCAAACCCTACCTTAAGATAAAAGGCACAATAAATCGTTTGTTTATAGCATAATACGATGGAAAAAGTTGATTTACTACTGGTGATGTGTTATCTAAACAGTTTCAAATTAACCACGGCTTGTCACAATTATACACTTCTGGAAATGGAAAAAAGAACACATTGACACGGGTGTGTCAGACCCACCATACTTGCTCCGGACACTGCGAGAGGGCTGTACAAGCAATGATCACACGCACGGCGCAGCGGACACACCAGGAACCGCGGTGTTGGCCGTCGAATGGCGCTAGCTGCGCAGCATTTGTGCACCGCCGCCGTCAGTGTCAGCCAGTTTGCCGTGGCATACGGAGCTCAATCGCAGTCTTTAACACTGGTAGCATGCCGCGACAGCGTGGACGTGAACCGTATGTGCAGTTGACGGACTTTGAGCGAGGGCGTATAGTGGGCATGCGGGAGGCCGGGTGGACGTACCGCCGAATTGCTCAACACGTGGGGCGTGAGGTCTCCACAGTACATCGATGTTGTCGCCAGTGGTCGGCGGAAGGTGCACGTGCCCGTCGACCTGGGACCGGACCGCAGCGACGCACGGATGCACGCCAAGACCGTAGGATCCTACGCAGTGCCGTAGGGGACCGCACCGCCACTTCCCAGCAAATTAGGGACACTGTTGCTCCTGGGGTATCGGCGAGGACCATTCGCAACCGTCTCCATGAAGCTGGGCTACGGTCCCGCACACCGTTAGGCCGTCTTCCGCTCACGCCCCAACATCGTGCAGCCCGCCTCCAGTGGTGTCGCGACAGGCGTGAATGGAGGGACGAATGGAGACGTGTCGTCTTCAGCGATGAGAGTCGCTTCTGCCTTGGTGCCAATGATGGTCGTATGCGTGTTTGGCGCCGTGCAGGTGAGCGCCACAATCAGGACTGCATACGACCGAGGCACACAGGGCCAACACCCGGCATCACGGTGTGGGGAGCGATCTCCTACACTGGCCGTACACCACTGGTGATCGTCGAGGGGACACTGAATAGTGCACGGTACATCCAAACCGTCATCGAACCCATCGTTCTACCATTCCTAGACCGGCAAGGGAACTTGCTGTTCCAACAGGACAATGCACGTCCGCATGTATCCCGTGCCACCCAACGTGCTCTAGAAGGTGTAAGTCAACTACCCTGGCCAGCAAGATCTCCGGATCTGTCCCCCATTGAGCATGTTTGGGACTGGATGAAGCGTCGTCTCACGCGGTCTGCACGTCCAGCACGAACGCTGGTCCAACTGAGGCGCCAGGTGGAAATGGCATAGCAAGCCGTTCCACAGGACTACATCCAGCATCTCTACGATCGTCTCCATGGGAGAATAGCAGCCTGAATTGCTGCGAAAGGTGGATATACACTGTACTAGTGCCGACATTGTGCACGCTCTGTTGCCTGTGTCTATGTGCCTGTGGTTCTGTCAGTGTGATCATGTGATGTATCTGACCCCAGGAATGTGTCAATAAAGTTTCCCCTTCCTGGGACAATGAATTCACGGTGTTCTTATTTCAATTTCCAGGAGTGTATATAAAACTAAAAACTAAAACTAGACTCCTCCCGAACAGGCCATGAAGGCCCAAGGGTACCGACCGGCCGCCGTGTCATCCTCAGACCACAGGTGTCATTGGATGCGGATACGGAGGGGCACGTGGTCAGCACACCGCTCTCCCGGCCGTATGTCAGTTTCTCAGACCGGAGCCGCCATTTCTCAATCAAGTCAATCAAGTAGCTCCTCAGTTTGCCTCACAAGGGCTGAGTGCACCCCGCTTGCCCACAGCGCTCGGCGGACCGGATGGTCACCCATCCAACTGCTAGCCCAGTCCGACAGCGCTTAACTTTGGTGATCTCACGGGAACCGGTATTCCACTGCGGCAAGGCCATTGTCTCACAGTGATATATAGCAATTCTTTATTCCGCCAATTGATGGGATTTGAAGTATGTTTGGGAGCTGTGACCTTATTGCAATCTGTGGTAGGAGGAATTCCCTTTTAAACTAAAGCCACCGAATTACAGGTTATTCGTCTGTGATTTTGGTTAGTGCAGTGTAGGTACAGTGTTTCAGTTATTTAGCGACACGGTTGTTTGTTTGTTGCTGTGGTTTCACGTGAGAGCTGCTTCTCAGGATGGGGCAGGATAAGGTTACGATTGTGGACGGGACCGTAATCAGTAACTCTAGGTTGCACAGCAAATACGTAAACTTTATTTAAAGAAATTAAAATTTTGAAACAATCTCTTAAATAAACGCAATTGACTGTATGACTGCTGAAGGCCTTGTCACAGAAAACAAAATTCCACGATTCTGGGGCCGAAGGCCACGAACAATAACCTCAAACAACAAACAGCTGAAGGCCTGAATTAGAATTCAGAAGAACAATTCCAAATAGCACATATTAAAATAAATAGTTCGTTTTAAAACTAACTGTAACACGGCTGAAGGCCTTATTATAAAAGAAGTGGAATTATTACTTGGCTGAAGGCCAAAAACTATTTCAAATAACAAACGGCTGAAGGCCTGAATTGGAAATCAGGAAAACTATTCCAAATAGCACTTTTAAAATAAATACCATGCTTTTAAAAAAAGTTTGCATAAAATAACTTACTGTAACCCGGCTGAAGGCCTTATCAGGAAAGAAGTGAAATTATTTGTCGGCTGAAGGCCACACCAACAATAATTAGAAAATTACAAATATCCTTAAAATAAACATCACAATCTAAGGAATCAGGACGAACGGTTCTCAGCAAGTGTTTCAAGGGTCTGCCTGGTAAAGTAAGTCAAACATATGGTAAGGTGAGACAGGCAGCCAAGAGTTGTACTCACGTAACAGGATGGCAACTCAAACTTGGGGCAGCTTAAGCACCGACGGACCGACTAACCAATCCGACTAACGTCCGATCACCGTTACAGCGATGGAATATTCTTAGGGAAGGGCGAAGAGACAGACAGCACTACGTCTTCAGAAAACACCCAAGGCCGAAGGAAACACTAGAACCGAGGTAGACCTCCCAAAAAATATGCACAGCACAATACAAGAGGCTGTCGAACTACACGCCGTGTCAGACAGCATCAACACGACGAGGAAAGGCACACTGCCGGAAAAGTACGCTAACCTCCAGGACAGGTAACTCGGGCGTTAGCTGCCATAAGGCAGAAAATACCAGTGGTTGCACTTCACTAATTAGAATAATACTAAATTCAATGATTAATAACTGATAGAGAAAGACGTCTGCAATATTTCACCTCCTCGAAAGACTTCACTCGTTGCCACCAGGCTCAGCTGCCCTGGGAGCAACAACCCGCCGACCAAAGGCTGCGGCGGCGCGGTTCCTTCCGTCCCTTTACGACAAACCTGCACCTTCCTGTGAACATTGTCTCAGCAGATCAGCAGTAGAGAAGCCGAGCAAAACTTACTGTACTTCGACGTGAACCAGGCTGCAATTAAAGTCACTAATCTACGTTTTGGGAAAAAGCATTTCAGACGAAATGATAGGTTGGAAATTTTGTCCTTAATTAATGTATTCTGAAACTTAGGTGAACAAGTATCACTGCCAAGCCCGTGCTAGTCTTAACACAGTCACTCACAATCCCTTTCAGTCACGTTAGCAAGTTTATGGTGTTGCATTTCCCGAAAACTTAATAGCTACAAAAATACGGATTGTTCTTGATTCAGAATGCTCAGCAAATATTAAGTCTGTCGGTACATAATGCAGTCACAGTTTTTAGCCACCGACCTGTTCAATACGCCACGCGTAGTCACAAAATTCACTTAAAAATTCCGAAATTTCTACACAGCCATCGGAATAATTATGCCGTCACTTTCCAACACTTTTGATGTATGAAACACTGCTAGATCTGGCAACTTATCATTTTCATCGGAACTACTACTACACACTTCCAAACTGTTTCATGGCTAGGCTCCGACTCCTCTCTAGAATATTTCTCTACCAGCAGAGAAAGGCGCGCGAATATTATTGCTTTACCTCTGGTCAGTTTACTCAACAGCCAAGAGCAAAACAACATTCGCCCGCCTCAGTCCGCACTTTTCATCAATAACCAATCGCAAAGTAGTAAACCAAACGACTGCACTTTTTACCGACGTAATTATCTAATATGCTGTAGTTTTGTTTATGCATAAAGATTTTTACTATTGTTATTTATACCTGAATTAACTTTCCCTTTACCAAAAACTTACTTTACAAATCTATTCCACAAAAATCCTCTTTGTCCACAGCCATACTTCTTCGAAATGCTTCCACACTAAATCCCACTACAGAACTCGTTAAACAATTCTTTTCATATTAACCTTAAACCACACGCATCATTCATACTGCTAAATCACATTTATAACGTTTTTCGTATACAAAAAGACATAATAACTATGAAAATACTAGAACAGTTTATGAAAAACATTCTATTACTTTAGTGCACTCTAGTGGGCACAATCGAAACTAAATCAGTCCCCTATCCGATATTGTCGTCTACCGGCTGATACATAAACTACGTGCGCGTCCAGTCTCGCGTCACTACTTGTCACTATCCAGCTGTGAGACACATCTCCCACTTAACCGCCTCCAAGGCAGGATCGGTATACGGCGCTACGCCTCAAGGCGAGATCTCAGAATAGTCGAGGTTGCATTAGCATTTAACTCTTCACTTAACTAAAACGTCCAGGGTTCGGTGTGCAACGAAGTCGTCGCTCTCGCAGCTACCCCTCCTCGATCCGGCAGTGGCAGCACACCCGCCAGCGGCCACGCCACGCCCTCTCGCTGCACGGACCTGCTCGCTGCTGCGCCCCCAACAGACCTGATGTCCGTTTGCAACTCTCTCCACCAAATCCAGTACGCAGACAGCATTAAAATATCTGCTCATTCAAAACCGCTAGATACACATGGATGTGGGACAACAATTCTACCATCAACTCACAATGCTCAAACCAGACACTGTGAAACAACACGGACGAATTATAAGTCGGAACGCCGGCTGGAGTGGCCGAGAGGTTCTAGGCGCTACAGTCTGGAACCGCGCGACCGCTCCGGTCGCAGGTTCGAATCCTACCTCGGGCATGGATGTGTGTGATGTCCTTAGGTTAGTTAGGTTTAAGTAATTCTAAGTTCTAGGGGACTGATGATCTCAGAAGTCCCATAGTGCTCAGAGCCATTTGAACCCTAAGTCGGCACAAACACAGAGAAGCCAGAAGCGGTCGGAAGACCAAATTCACTTCGTGCGCTGCGACGACCGACCGAACGACTGAGCAATGGTCGTTCCCACTCAAGTCAGACACGGGAAAGATCCCAGTATGAATCGTCGATTGACAAGTTATTGCCAAGATGGCACCTCGACGTGCGGACACAAACACACAAGTCTGAAAAGTTGCACTACTCGAATCTCACGGTCCATTCAACTCAGTGTGCGATTTGCAGGGGGGGTGGGGGTGGATGGGGGGGATTTCCCCCCCTCTGCATCAGACCATCCCGTCCTCTGGTTTTAGTTTATGCATCCCAACCTGGGATGTTTATTTCCCACGCACTGGAGTAAAACTTTACATATAATTTAAATTTGTGGAGCCGAACACAGAAAGTTTTTAATACAGTCTTATTGTTAATAGTATTAATATGTGTGCTTAATAATTTTGAAAAAAAGTGTTATGTAGTAGTTAAGCATTTCATAACATTTAGAACTAAATCATCATTCTCATGTTGTCATTGTTGCTTTCTTCTAAGGCGTGTCATCCGTTTACTTGCGAGCTTGCGATGGAAGTAGTGTGGCAGTCATACCGCAGCAGTCGTACCGCCGAGTTGGGTGAGCTGGGGGCTGAAATTCCCACCCCGGGCCCTGACAAACACCCCGGGCCCTGACAAAGGGCGTTGACCGGCCCGGTTTTCACATGTCTGGACCCTTAACGGAAGCACTACAGGGGAGGAGATTTGAAAGTGATGAAGACAACATTGCTGCGGTGCAAAGTTGGTTACAGACGCAACCAAAAACGCATTTTCTCATGAAATAAAAAAAACCTCGTAAAACGTCGGGAAAACTGCATTGAAATCCAGGGAGGTTACGTAGAAAAATAACGCTTGTTTCAGTTTTCTATTATCAGAATAAGTACAGCGTTTCACAAATGTGCCTTTACTTTTTGAATTCTCCTCGTATACCTGTATGTGGGTGATCTTGTAAATAAGCTTTACCTATAATGTACTTTTCAAGATAATGACAAGGGATGGATTTTCTGATAGTGCATACGCGTGAATAGTGAGTTTCGGCATTAACATCTATTTATAAATAACTGTTTAACCATGGGTAAAGCCACGGTCCAAGCTAGTAACATACACTCGTGGAAATTGAAATAAGAACACCGTGAATTCATTGTCCCAGGAAGGGGAAACTTTATTGACACATTCCTGGGGTCAGATACATCACATGATCACACTGACAGAACCACAGGCACATAGACACAGGCAACAGAGCGTGCACAATGTCGGCACTAGTACAGTGTATATCCACCTTTCGCAGCAATGCAGGCTGCTATTCTCCCATGGAGACGATCGTAGAGATGCTGGATGTAGTCCTGTGGAACGACTTGCCATGCCATTTCCACCTGGCGCCTCACTTGGACCAGCGTTCGTGCTGGACGTGCAGACCGCGTGAGACGACGCTTCATCCAGTCCCAAACATGCTCAATGGGGGAAAGATCCGGAGATCTTGCTGGCCAGGGTAGTTGACTTACACCTTCTAGAGCACGTTGGGTGGCACGGGATACATGCGGACGTGCATTGTCCTGTTGGAACAGCAAGTTCCCTTGCCGGTCTAGGAATGGTAGAACGATGGGTTCGACGACGGTTTGGATGTACCGTGCACTATTCAGTGTCCCCTGGACGATCACCAGTGGTGTACGGCCAGTGTAGGAGATCGCTCCCCACACCATGATGCCGGGTGTTGGCCCTGTGTGCCTCGGTCGTATGCAGTCCTGATTGTGGCGCTCACCTGCACGGCGCCAAACACGCATACGACCATCATTGGCACCAAGGCAGAAGCGACTCTCATCGCTGAAGACGACACGTCTCCATTCGTCCCTCCATTCACGCCTGTCGCGACACCACTGGAGGCGGGCTGCACGATGTTGGGGCGTGAGCGGAAGACGGCCTAACGGTGTGCGGGACCGTAGCCCAGCTTCATGGAGACGGTTGCGAATGGTCCTCGCCGATACCCCAGGAGCAACAGTGTCCCTAATTTGCTGGGAAGTGGCGGTGCGGTCCCCTACGGCACTGCGTAGGATCCTACGGTCTTGGCGTGCATCCGTGCGTCGCTGCGGTCCGGTCCCAGGTCGACGGGCACGTGCATCTTCCGCCGACCACTGGCGACAACATCGATGTACTGTGGAGACCTCACGCCCCACGTGTTGAGCAATTCGGCGGTACGTCCACCCGGCCTCCCGCATGCCCACTATACGCCCTCGCTCAAAGTCCGTCAACTGCACATACGGTTCACGTCCACGCTGTCGCGGCATGCTACCAGTGTTAAAGACTGCGATGGAGCTCCGTATGCCACGGCAAACTGGCTGACACTGACGGCGGCGGTGCACAAATGCTGCGCAGATAGCGCCATTCGACGGCCAACACCGCGGTTCCTGGTGTGTCCGCTGTGCCGTGCGTGTGATCATTGCTTGTACAGCCCTCTCGCAGTGTCTGGAGCAAGTATGGTGGGTCTGACACACCGGTGTCAATGTGTTCTTTTTTCCATTTCCAGGAGTGTATATAATTATACTAAACCCCTAAGACATATCCCCCCCACTGGTAAAAGCACAAATCGCACACTGATTCAACTACAACTCGCTGAATCCGGTCCTTGACGTGATCGGGCACTTTCGCGACCACGTGCTTCCGTCGGGCAGTTCACGTGTGTCGCCAGCGGTCGGGCGAGTACTGGCTGTCCGGGCCACTGCTGCTCCGTCCCAACTCATCTCGCTCGACACACGACGACCTGGAAATACTACAGGCCGCTCCAAAGATGGTACCACAGTAGGCGCTATCGATAAGCGCTGCTGCAGCCACTCAAGGACAGACAAGACGAGCAAACGGAATGGCGCCAGTGAACACACTAAGAAGGGAACCTCCCCATCGCACCCCCCTCAGATTTAGTTATAATTTGGCACAGTGGATAGGCCTTGAAAAACTGAACACAGATCAATCGAGAAAACAGGAAGAAGTTGTGTGGAACTATGAAAAAAATAAGCAAAATATACAAACTGAGTAGTCCATGGGCAACGTGAGCAATATCAAGGATAATGTGCGCACAGGAGCGCCGTGGTCCCGTGGTTAGCGTGAGCAGCTGCCGAAAAAGAGGTCCTTGGTTCAAGTGTTCCCTCCAGTAAAAAGTTTAAATTATTATTTTCAGACAATTATCAGAGTTCAGGCACTCACCCATAATCAATTTCGCTCTCCAAAATTCCAGGAAACGTTCAGATTTGCTTGGACATATTTAGGATTTGACGGTCTACACACCGAAAAATTTGAAAACGTTAAAAACAAATGTTTTGACAGAGGACAGAGAAAACTGTGCGAGTGTGAAACTGTTGCATTCATTTGTTGCAGTTTATGTGGCACACTCTTATGTTTTCATCACTTTTTCGGGAGTGATTATCACATCCACAAGAAAACCTAAATCGGGCAAGGTAGAAGAATCTTTTTACCCATTCGCCAAGTGTGCAAGTTAGGTGGGTCGACAACATATTCCTGTCATGTGACTCACATGCCGTCACCAGTGTCGTACAGAATATATCAAATGTTTTCGGTTCCCATTGGAGTGGCACGTCCTTTCGTCTACTAATCGCACGGTTTTGCGGTGCGGTCGCAAAACACAGACACTAAACTTATTACAGTGAGCAGAGACGTCAATGAACGAACGGACAGATCATAACTTTGCAAAAATAAAGTAAGTAATCTTTTCGCTCGAGGGCACACTTAAACCAAGAACCTCTCGCTCCGCAGCTGCTCACGCTAACCACGGGACCACGGCGCTCCTGTGCCCAAATCATCCTTGATGTTGCCTATGTTGCCCATGGACTACTCAGTTTGTATATTTTGCTTATTTTTTTCATAGTTCCACACAACTTCTTCCTGTTTTCTCGACTGATCTGTGTTCAGTTTTTCAAGGCCTGTCCACTGTGCCAAATTATAACTAAATCTGAGGGGGTGCGATGGGGAGGTTCCCTTGTAAGAACACGAGACGCCACTGTCGCTATTACAAGATGCCAAGCTACGAACGGCATCAACGCGAGCCGCACACGGGTCCTCGCGATGGACCTTTAAAAAAACGAAGAGCTGAAGAGGTTCAAATGGCTCTGAGCACTATGCGACTTAACTTCTGAGGTCATCAGTCCCCTAGAAATTTGAACTAATTAAACCTAACTAACCTAAGGACATCACACACATCCATGCCCGAGGTAGGATTCGAACCTGCGACCGGAGAGGTCGCTCGGTTCCAGACTGGAGCGCCCAGAACCGCATGGCCACTCCGGCCGGCGCTGAAGGGGAAATTGACCACAAAGAACCTCTTTCCTCAAAACAGATGGAAGCACAAGATTCAATTGCTACTCCTAGTCCTGTCGAAACGAACTGGGTGAAACATGTTGCTAACGTTACCTATAGTATTCCTACTGCCCAAATCGGATAAAGCAAGCAATCCTGTGGGAGGAACATTCGCAACTGAGTATTACAGCAGAAATTGAAAATACCGCTTCAGCTGAAACGCTCATTTTATTGAGAGCACGACCGGTTTCGGGGTCTCGCTGCTGATACACCGCTCCACGGCGGATCTCGGGGTCACAGTACAAAGTTATAACACCTGATGATGGGTATATAAGACCCCGAAACTTGTTCTAAATAAAAAGGACCTTACAAGTGGAGCAGTATTTTCAATCTCTGAACTGATATAACATGTTATTTGAGGCCTATATCCAAAAGAAATAACAGGGACTGCTTCAAGCGAAATAAATGGTTGCAGTATTGTGTCTTGAAAGAGGCTGCTTTTTTCTATTCTTGCCAGCAATTTTTACCTCATGGAAGCAGAGAGACTTCGTACACTTCCACAGGATTCAGAAACTGGGAAAAAAGGCACTTTTAAAATGCTGATACATCAAAATCATTGGAAAAAACATGTTTTACCCGAAGTCTGTTATTGAAGTAATACAATTTCTAGTTGTGAACGAATTAGCTTTTCGTAAAAATTATTTTTTGGAGGAAGAAAATGAAGAAAGATTATTTCAGAATTTGAATACACGTGCATGAAAGATCCGTCAGTCATATATGACAAAATACGACATATCTTTCACCTGAAATTCAAAATCAGATAATTCAAGTAATGTTTCAAGCAGTGCGAAGTTCCATTGTTAAGGATATTAAGGAATTTGATGTGAACTGGTATACTGTAATGAAAGATGGGGTGAGAGTTAAAAATAACCACGAAAATATTGCAATAGAAATACTTTACGTTAAGAATGGAATCGTCAATGAGGCATTGCTGAGTTACAGCTACTGAAAACCTTGATGCAGCCACATCTACGGAATTAACGTTAAATACCCTTATGGAAAACAACACTAAACTTTCTCATGTGATAAGCCAATGTTATGATGGCACAAATGTAACGTGTGGAAAAGTTGCGGGAGCTGCGACCAAAATAGAAAATAAATTGGGCCGAAAAATTCAAGTCCACTGCTGCAACCATCGCTTGTATCTGATAATCTTTAGGACTATCTCGGAAATGACTTTCATTAGTTTATTTGTTGATCAATTCCTTACCCGATTTCTTTCACCATGCCAAAATAGCTGCCTTGCATGGTAGAAAAAGAATTTGCCAGCTCCTTGAGTAGCGTTGGTCAGAAAGCTTTCGCTGTTACAAAAGTTGTAAACGACAATTATTTATTGATTTTGAAGACTTTAGATGAAATGAAAAAGAACGGATTTAACGGTGACGACGTAGCCAAGACATTTAAAAAATCATGCTCAATTTGCAATTCTGGAAGACTCTGGTTGCGGCCAAAAATTTTTATCCATGCTTCAGTCTACAGACGCAGTTCTACGAGATCGCAGCGAAGGATTGAAAGACGTAATAACAGCCAGACAGTGCGTCCAAAAAGAAATGACGAAACTTCAAATTTGGGAAGAAGCTAAATCTATGACTAGCGGCGATTTTAAAAGTTAGGTTTAGAAGCAGGAAAGATAGTCAACATATTAAATCGGATGTATGGCTACTTGATGTGTCGCCCTTCCTGTTTCTCCACGAGGCAAAATATAGAAGACCAACGCGCTTAGTCATTTAAATCTGAGAATTTCGAAATTTTGGACATAGCACTTGCTGAATTACAAAAAAAAGATCTTCGGACAAAGACTACCTGCTAAATTCTCGATGAGTTTCATGTAAATAAAATGGTACCAGTGAAAACTTTACCTAAGTGTGAGAAAAGTAAACAAAACTATGTTGCTGCTTGTAAAATATTAATGCTTTTTATTTAAGTCCAATTCACAATTTCAAGTGATTTTTCAGGTCTAACAATTCTATCAAGGGAAGACGATACTGTGGTCAAATCTTATTTGAGTTGCCACGAAGATAAAATGAAAAACACACTGCCAGTTTTGTACAAGAGGCGAGAGACGTTCAAAGATACATACGAACTTCTTACATCTGTGGTGACCGTAGGATGTAGCACTATCGTGTGCGAATCTACGTTTTCAACTTTGACTGTGTGAATAGGCCTCAGGGGCTGTCTGTGGGTCGCAAAAGAAAGGCTTCCCCTGGACTTTGAAAAGAAAAGAAGTCAGTTGATCTGAATGAAGCCCTTCACGTTTTTACTAATATGGCGAATCGAGGCATGCAGCCGGCCAGTGTGGCGGAGTGGTTCTAGGCGCTACAGTCTGGAACCGCGCGACCGCTACGGTCGCAGGTTCGAATCCTGCCTCGGGCATGGATGTGTGTGATGTTCTTAGGTTACTTAGGTTTAAGTAGTTCTAAGTTCTAGGGGACTGATGACCTCAGCAGTTGAGTCCCATAGTGCTCAGAGCCATTTGAACAATTTGAACGAGGCATGCAGCTGTCTTAAGAAAGGAATTTTTACCATCGTATTGAATATAACATGTTTGGAGGAGTAAAATACACCTGAATAAATAAATTGCTCTTGCCTATCTGTCGCACCCTCCCGACATTTAAGTAATACCTCACTCACACACACAAGTCAAGTACAACGAAAGACGATTGGTCAGATCTGATCAAGTAAAATTTTTACTTTAGCCCTACCTATTGTAACATTTCTGCTACTACATGTAACTGGGTTTTCTCTTTTGATGCTGTCAATTGTCAGGATGAGCATTCTAAAGCATTCTGTCAGGGTGAAAATATTAAATTAATCAATTTATCTCTCTTAACAACATGTGGGCATGGTGGGTTCTTCCTTGGCTCGGGTATGAGGTAGAATGAAACAGCATTTTTACATAAGATAACTTTTATTGAAAGTTTCGTACAACTGTATCTTGCTGGATGTTCTAGCTCGGAGAGCGGCAGCTGTGTCGTTTGCGGAGCCTTCTGCTGCGGCAGCGGTGGCGGCGGCGTCTGATTGCGCGTAGCGGTGTGTATCTCGTGTCGCCGTCTCGCCCAGCTGACTGGAGACGCGCAGCGCGAGGTGGCCCGTTTAATTCTTGCGAGCGAAGTCGTGCATCGGATGGTGATACCTTGGATGTGGCGTCCCAGTGTTTCTCTTCTCTAAGCGGCCGCGTGTGTTGTGCGTCGGCCAGCGGAGCGGCGCGGTGGGGGGAAGGCCAGTGTCCCGGACTCGAACAACGGACTCCCGCTTGCCAGTCTTCGGCTGTCAGGTCTTCATCCCAGCTCACAGGTGACTGCTGATGCGAGGCCGTCTCCTTCCCGTCCTCACGAGTCACCCGGGTACGTAAAAATGAGACTTCAAATACCTTTTAACTTCTGTCTTCTGGCGCCGAGGCTGCTGCTTGCTATTCCATTACAGCGGCGGACTTGGTGCGTCTGTGCATGATGCAGTCTCTTCTTGCATGACGGTCTTCAGCACCGAAACTGACTGAAAACTACTGCTACTCTTCACTTCTTCCTTCGTCTTCGTCTCTCGTCTCTCGTCTGTCGGGCCCACTGCGTCTCGCGTATTTATTCACTTCAATTTACTGGAGGTGAACGACTTCACGGTCATTTTCTCTTCTGTCACGCTGAGAAGCTTCTCGAAGAATCTTCTTAATGTCGGTCATTGGCTCTTGGAATGTAGGCGAGGGCCTTTGATCACATGTGACGACTGAGAAACATGTGAGCCTGTCATTGCCTCTTCTGTCACGTTGAAAAGCTTCTCGAAGAATCTTCTTAACGTCGGTCATTGGCTCTTGGAATGTAGGAGAGGGCCTTTGCTCACATGCGACAACTGATTAACACGTGAGCCGGTCGGGCGATGCCCTGACGGCTGAATCGACGGCGCCCGCTTATGTGGAACTTGCTGACTTCACGGTCATGGTCTCTTCTGTTCTGCTGTTCTGCCCGCTGTTTGCCAGTATGTAACTCTCTAAACCGAACCAAGTTTTTCATTTATATTCTAATTTCTACTTCACTTTGATTTCACTAATAGATTTACTTAAGTACCACTCAACACTATAACCATCGCTGCCCTACCTTAAATTCAACTCTAGCTATGGCCCTGCCCATAGCCATTATGCTGGTTGATCGTACTAACATATGCTCTATGCAGATGCGGAGAATGCAGGTGCGAATAGACATGGTTTGGGTACTTTTAGGGCGCGTTCTAATAGTTGAACCTTGTCACGGATAACAAGGTAATTTATTCCGTGTACCGGTTACTGCCGGAAGTCCCGGAATGAAATGCTAGGTCGACAGCTCATCTTGGAGGGCTCAGGAGGTAATCACGTTTTGAAATATACGTTTGCTCGGTTTAGGACTTAGACCCACAAAGGAATCAGGAAGAAAACACGTCTTGGCTAGTTGGGTGTCGCTGACTTTTGCCTTTCACCTTCGCTCTTCGGTGGTGGTCAGAAATCAAGAAGTGATTCTGCTCCCATACACAACAGAAAAAAGGTCTTCCGATGTGACTCTCGTACTTGGCAGGTCACAATGAAGTATGATGGAACGATACAAAATAACATTTTAAAGGAAAATTGGACTTATTAATTTCGATAAGCGATCTGTACAGATCCTCCGATACAGCATATTGCATCTGTACTCCCTATTGTACTTTTCAGTATGGTGTAGGAGGCGTAGAGGAGAGTGTTATATTTCGCAGTGTGCCGACCTTTATCACTCTTCTATCTCTTCCTCTTTTTTCGACTCATCACTCTTGTGGCTGGTTTAATGCGACCAGCCACAAAATCCTTTCCTTTCCTGCGTCATAGAGCAGCACTTGCAGCCTAAGTTCCTCATTTATATGCTGAATATATTCCAGTCTGTATTCCTCTCAAGTTTTTACCACCTGCAGCTCCCTCGAGTAACATGGAAGTTATTCCTTGATGTCTTAAGAAATGTCCTATCATCTTGTCCCTTTTCTAGCAAGTGTTTTCCATATATTTCTTTCCTCGCCGATTCTGCCGAGAACCACCTCATATCTTACCGTATCAGTCCACCTAATTTTTAACATTCTTCTCTAAAACCACAACTCAAAAGCTCAGATTCTGTTCTATCTTTCACTACTACTGTGCTTCAAACGTATATTCTCAGACATTTCTTCCTCAAATCAAAGCCTAAAGAACTGTGGCCAAACTTTCAGGGAACATTCTTCGACCGTGGAGGAACAAAATATGTTTTTCGGACATGAGTCGGGAAACATTTCAGTTTTAAAGCTCAGTTTCTACAAACGTTCAACACATTAATCATCTACTTTGGAACGAAGCCTCATCTGTGAATATCACTTTCACACTAAAGTGCGGGCTGACACATTGCTGCATGAACGATCTATAGAAGCGCACTCGTGCAAGCAACTCAGCTGCTGATAAGGCCTGCACACGTAATACATGGCATGGATGCAGGAGGTTCTCATGTAACACTCCCACACAATCAAGTGGTCAACGTTGCTTGTTGCAGCTAATTCTCTGACACTAGTTCCTCCTCCACTTGAGGTGTCCTCGTTCCTTCTAGGGCTCTCCCAGCCACCAGTAGTGGGCTTAACGTCCCACACCTCTTAAGACGACGATCAGTTGCTTCAAAAGCCCTCCTGTTGGGCCACTGTCTTTCTGGAAACTTCTCCCGATACATATGTTCAGCGCAACGGTCATTATTATTTGCTAATCCATACAGAAAACTGGTGTCTGCCAACCCCACATATGAGAACACTTTCATTACATTGTTCCCGAAACCAAGTCTGTAATGAACGTTAAACACTTAGTGGTACGTGCATGATGCTAGGATACAGCAATGAGGTTAGTCGTTTATCAGTGCTAGTAATGTATGAGTCATACGCGAACCTTCATTCAGTTGGAAGAACAAACACTGTACCCGCTAACCAAACGTAAACAAGAGGGTATTTTGAACATTTCATCTAAGAAAATTGCTCATGTGATGCTGGTACGTACAGTTTCTGTGCGTTTACCATGATTGATGTGATTATGAAGAGAAGTATAAAATTAGCTCTAACACTGAAATAAAGCGTTTCCGTTCCCATGCCCATACTACACATTTTATTCGTCTGTGATTGAGGAATGTTTCCTGAAAATCTGGCCATACCTTTTTGTTACACCTTGTGTAATACTGATGCAGTGTTTGGCTTCCTTATCAAGTATGCGTCGCAACAGACAAAGAACGAATTCAGAGACGCACTGCTAATGTCGTAACAGGTAGGCGTAGCCCACACGAAGGTGGAACACAAATGCACGGGGAATTTAAATGGCAGTCCTTGGAAGAGAAACAACGTAATTCTCTAGAAAGTCTGTTGGGCAAATTTAGAGAACTTGTATTCGAAGAAGATGAAATGGTAGGAGCGGGAGGGCAGTAGTAATGTGCCAAGACACTTTGCAAACATGCCTTAAAACCAGATTTATTGTTAGTTTGTCGAAAAATTGTAAACACTTGCACACAGATGGTCAGTTCAGAAAACTTTAAACAAAATCTGATAACCAACATTAAAGAACATTATTAACGTTACAACTATGTTTGCTTACAGTAAATTAATAGTGAGAATAAACAATATGTACAAAGAATCTCAAGAATCTTCAAGAAGAATGACTCTTTCTCCTTAAAGCAAATAATTAGAACTCACAACTCGAGAAATCATTCAAGACAATCAGTTAAACAACAGATATAATGAAACTTCCTGGCAGATTAAAACTATCTGCCGGACCGAGACTCGAACTCGGGACCTTTACCTTTCGCGGGCAAGTGCTCTACCAACTGAGTTGTTAGAGCACTTACCCGCGAAAGGCAAAGGTCTCGAGTTCGAGTCTCGGTCCGGCACACAGTTTTAATCTGACAGGAAGTTTCACATCAGCGCACACTCCGCTGCAGAGTGAAAATCTCATTCTGGAAACATCCCCCAGGCTGTGGCTAAGCCATATCTCCACAATATCCTTTTTTCAGGACTGCTAGTTCTGCAAGGTTCGCAGGAGAGCTTGTGTGAAGTTTGGAAGGTAGGAGACGAGGTACTGGCGGAATTAAAGCTGTGAGGAGGAGGGGGGGGGGGCGTGAGTCGTGATTGGGTAGCTCAGATGGTAGAGCACTTGCCCGCGAAAGGCAAAGGTCCCGAGTTCGAGTCTCGGTCCGGCACACAGTTTTAATCTGCCAGGAAGTTTCATATCAGCGTACACTGCGCTGCAGAGTGAAATCTCATTCTGAATAGTTATAATGTCAGGGACTGCAGTGAAAACCAAGGGATAAACAACAGTATTTAACTCGTGTGTCTGTGTGTGTGGGGGGGGGGGGGGGGGGGAGCGAGATATGCTCCACAATATTTGTATTAGTTTTACAAATGGTAGGTTCTTCAGTGCACTTGCTGGCCTTTCTCCTTACAATAGACCGCCTCTTCCGTTTAGAATAACTTACGATACCTGTAACTTAAACCTATTAGTACCAGGCAAAGGCAAGAAGTCACAGTGCTTAATTAAGATGTTAAATAACGTCAACAAACACACATAGCCCCAACCGCATAGAAAATATGCAATGAAAATCAGTTACAAATATCTGAATTATTAAACACCACAAACCTATTTAATTTCAACCTTTTAATTTAGCTGTCTGTGAACTAAGCTCAATAGATGATTGCTCCCTCTCATACCAGCCTAACAAACCAATATGGGTGACTTCCAGACACTTCATGTAAGAAGTAATTATTTCACCATCGCAACCAAGAGCACATGACTTCATGCAACAATTCCGGATCAACAGCAGTGCAAATAGTTTATCTCGTATTACACACAGAGACGAAACGTCAACAGCTAATTCACAAACACCTCCGCGGTTTACGAGAAGCAACAGGGTCAGCCCACTTAACCGTACTAGAATTATGAACAATTCAGTACTCTTCCACCCAGCTAAGCTTTACGTAACGACGTAAAAGGAGCTCACTTTAAAGCACAAAATACCCAAAGTACGGTAAAACAACAACAGCTGCACATGATAGTTCTTTAAATACGAACACCGTGCTAAATTACAGCCAACTGAAGTTAAGGCGTTTCTTAACGGGTGAAAAAAAAATTCAAGAGTATAACGTGGGCAAATTATTAATATCAAATCACTTAGACCAACTAGCTGTTTCACAAAATATACTATCAACAGTGCATTCCGGCCACAGAATAGTATAAAATATCGTAAAACTACTCGTACTTCTACTGTAACGAGGACGTGGGCCACACTAACGCTGCAGACAGCCTTTTAGCCACCAAACTAACCATACTAATAAAGGATAATTAACTGAAACCCCTCAGATGACGACAGGTGTTGTTGACATACCTCGATGGGGACTCGAACACGTGATCACCTGCTTACATGGCAGACGCTCTATCCATCTGAGCCACCGAGGACACAGATGAATAGCGCGACTGCAGGGACTTATCCCTTGCACGCTTCCCGTGAGACCCACATTCCGAGCTGTCCACATTCTACATACGTAAAGTACCTAACAGATATTTGCCCACCCACTCATTACTCGCGCACACTAAGGTGACGATTCCCGTAAGAGTTCGGGATACCCGTGCGCATTCGCAGATACGAAGGTCGATGACTGGAAAGCCTTTAACTATATATATGAAGATGGTAACTGTTCTCGAAAGAACACATTTTCAGCTGTCCCCATCGAGGTATATCAACAACACTTGTCGGCACCTGAGGGTTTCAATTAAAAATCATTTATTCTAGAGAAGCTGCACGGTCATCAGTGGTATCTGTTCTTTCGAGAACAGATACTATCTTCATATACAGGGTATTACAAAAAGGTACGGCCAAACTTTCAGGAAACATTCCTCACACACAAAGAAAGAAAATATGTTATGTGGACATGTGTCCGGAAACGCTTACTTCCCATGTTGGAGCTCATTTTATTACTTCTCTTCAAATCACATTAATCATGGAATGGAAACACACAGCAACAGAACGTACCAGCGTGACTTCAAACACTTTGTTACAGGAAATGTTCAAAATGTCCTCTATTAGCGAGGATACATGCATCCACCCTCCGTCGCATGGAATCCCTGATGCGCTGATGCAGCCCTGGAGAATGGCGTATTGTATCACAGCCGTCCACAATACGAGCACGAAGAGTCTCTATATTTGGTACCGGGGTTGCGTAGACAAGAGCTTTCAAATGCCCCCATAAATGAAAGTCAAGAGGGTTGAGGTCAGGAGAACGGGGAAGCCATGGAATTGGTCCGCCTCTACCAATCCATCCGTCACCGAATCTGTTGTTGAGAAGCGTACGAACAATTCGACTGAAATGCGCAGGAGCTCCATCGTGCGTGAACCACATGTTGTGTCGTACTTGCAAAGGCACATGTTCTCGCAGCACAAGTAGAGTGTCCCGTATGAAATCATGGCGGTGAAATGAGGAAGTACAGTACATACTGACGAAACTAAAATGAGCTCTGACATGGAAATTAAGCGTTTTCGGACACATGTCCATATAACATCTTTTCTGTTGTGACTTGGCAAGACAGCCAAGCCACTATGACCGGTAGCCGAAAGGCATGCGTTTAAGCTCACGCAGGCTGGCGTGAGTTCTGGAACAGTTAAAGGAGTTGAGTCTAGTAAAAATAATAAGTAGCTGCTGGAATACTTAACTTTAATCCATAATTGGTGAACATCGGTTTGACGGTACATGCATCACAAGATAAATAGCAAATGATAATGGCGCCTTGCTAGGTCGTAGCAAATGACGTAGCTGAAGGCTATGCTAACTATCGACTCGGCAAATGAGAGCGTAATTTGTCAGTGAACCATCTCTAGCAAAGTCGGCTGTACAACTGGGGCGAGTGCTAGGACGTCTCTCTAGACCTGCCGTGTGGCGGCGCTCGGTCTGCAATCACTGATAGTGGCGACACGCGGGTCCGACGTATACTAGCGGACCGCGGCCGATTTAAAGGCTACCACCTAGCAAGTGTGGTGTCTGGCGGTGACACCACATTTTCTTTATTTGTGTGTGAGGAATGTTTCCTGAAAGTTTGGCCGTACCTTTTTGTGACACCCTGTATATAGTTAAAGGCTACCCAGCCATTGACCTTCGTCTGTGCGAATGAGCACAGGTTGCCCGAACTCTTACGGGAATCGTAATCTTAGTGTGCGCGAGTAATGAGCGGATGGGTAAATATCTATTACGTACTTTACGTATGTGGAATGTGGAGAGTTGAGAATGGGTCTCACGGGAAGCGTGCAAGGGATAAGTCCCTGCAGCCGCGCTATTCATCTGTGTCCTCGGTGGCTCAGATAGATAGAGCATCTGCCATGTAAGCAGGTGGTCCCGGGTTCGAGTACCAGTCGGGGCACACATTTCCAGCTGACCACATCGAGGTATATCAACAACACCTGTCGGCGTCTGAGGGTTTCAATTAATTATCGTTTATTCTAGAGAAGCTACACGGTCATCAATGGTATCTGTTCTTTCTAGAACAGATACTACCTTCACATATAAACTAATAAACTGTCACCGCTGTTCGTGAAAAGCAGTGAAAATCGGCCCCTCAGACTCGAGTACAGTACTCTCGTCGGACTCGTGCTCTGCGACCACGCCGGCTCTGCACAACCACCGCGGCCAACACGACGCTCACCGCACCGCCCGCTCGCTCGCTCGCTCTGTCAGCAGCCGCTTGATCCACCACCTCGCGGAGTATCCTCGCACCAATGCGGAACCAAACTTGAAGGACTCGAGGACCACTGACACGCGGCGCGCTCTTAAATAGTCTTCCAGTCAAAGACCCTCAGACCAGCGTCTCTGAACGGAAGACTAAACCACTGACGACCATCGATGACCAGAGATGCACTACTCTGGCCGAGAAGCCAGCGCGCAGAGCTCAGAAGACCAGGTGACTTTTACGTTCCCACCAACGATTATTCGCTTTCATATCGTGAGAAAAAGACAAAAGATGTAAGGGCGCGTGAATAGCCATACGGACAGTCAATATTCCCCTGTTCAATACATGAATGAAATAGGAAAGAAAATCGTCACAGTGTGGAAACGTTGTAGCCGATATGTCTGAAAAATGAAATGTCTGAAAAAGCCGCAGCCGAATAGTGACTGGGGGAGGAGGGGGGGGGGGGGGGGGGTTCTTGGTGCTTAGTTCCTGTTTGATCTAGGAACATGCAGTAAAAAGTGTTTGGCTTAGCCCAGACTAGCGGCCATTTGAATAGCCATTCGAACATCTGTCTTACTGTAGCTATGTTACAGTATGTTAAGCAGTGTTTATACGGTGAACTGGAGCTGGCGCCCAGGCAAATTGTGCAAGTCGTCCTCTTTTAGAATACTGCTGCGCGGTGATGGATCCTTACCAGATAGAAATGACGGAGCATATCGAAAAAGTTCAAAGAAAGGCAGCACGTTTTGTATTATCGCGAAATATGGGAGAGAGTGTCACAGAATCTTCTAATGAATCTTCTAACGAAATTCCAATCACCAACTTTCTTCTCTGAAGGCAAAAATATTTTGTTGACACCTGCCTAGACAGGGCGGAACGATCACCACGATAAAATAAGGGGAATCAGAGCCCGTACGGAAAGATATAGCTGTTCACTCTTTTTGCGCGCTATACGAGATTGGAATAATAGAGAACTGTGAAGGTGGTTCGATGAACCCTCTGCCAGGCACTTAAATGTGATTCCAGAGTATCCATGTAGAGGTAAATGTAGATGTAACTCCTTTTGCAAAAGATTTTAATTGGTGTGAAATTAATCCTCCGCCAGTAGCACCGTCTTTATGTGCACCGTTCGGGTGTATATTACGTGCAAAACCAGGCACCCTTAAATAACTCCGCACTGGAGCGAGACTGAGGGTTCAAATTTGGTCCACCGGTGTACCCGACCTCGGTCTAAGATAAGTTTTAACCGTTTGAAAAAAGCACTTTTTAGGAGGTTTTTGAAGCATGCCTCTTCTATACTTTAAACCTCTACGAAACGGTTCAAGCTTTGCACGAACTTAGATGAATATTTTTTTTTATTCAGTCATCTTTACTCATTATGGAGATGCGATGGTTTAAAGTCGAGCTAAACGTAGTACGTAAAATTCGTTCTTACGTGAATTGAAAGCGTGGGAACGGTTAAAGTGAATTAAAAAAATTCATTCTAAAGGTAAAATTGAAGACTCGCTTTCATACATCTAGCTTCATTTGGATTTTATGTCCCGAAAACAAGTTTTTTGTGAGTTTTTTTCTGTGCGCCTCTTCTACATTTTAAACTTGTGTGAATCGATTCAAACATGTAAAAAGTAGAGAAATACATGTAATTCGCAGTCGTCGTGTCGTTTTGTGAAAGTTTTATAGTTTGCAACGATATAAGCAACATGGTTCGAAGAAAAAAAAAATACTCTACTGGATCACTCACAACCCGAGACAACAAAAATGTACATCGCTTGCCAAGCTTCGGTGGTCTAATGCCAAAATTATGGTAGAGTAAAAGTTGGGAAACAGAATGAAAAATGTTCCTATCCTACCACAAAAAAGGCGAATATGTCCTGGGCAGAGTTAGGGATGTAAAAGAAGTGAACTAGCTTTTCCACTTGTCTGGCAGCTTCAGACACGTTTAAATCAAAGCATCTTGACATATTCGCGTTTTTTACGAGTTAACCCTACTCCCTCAGCGCAATGAGCTCCTTTCGACCCACCCCCTGTTACATGCATGGTGAGGGTTGCAAGGACAAATAGACAAATAAACATGATTCTAGGGAGTGGGAAGATATCTCCAATAGGAAGTATCTGAGAGTGGGGAGTAGCTACAATAGAACGTATCCCGGAGTGTGGATGCATGCATCCCAGAATTTAATGACACGTTGGGTCACGAAAAATGCCATCTTGGATGGCATGATGGCATGTGTCAGTCGTACTACATGACATCATGTATCATATAACATTACTTGACAAGATGCGTTACATTATATAACATGGATACTGACACTAACAAATGAAAACAGCAAGTATGTTAAGGTGTTTTGATTTAAATATTTTCGAAGCGACCAGATAAGCCGAATAGCTAGTACGCTTCTTTTACATCCGTAACACTGCCCATGACATATTAGCCTTTTTTTGTGCTACGATAGGAGCATTTTTCATTCTGGTTAACAATATTGGTATGATGTACCGTTCGATATGCTCCATGTAGTGGCTTGGTAGTAGTTATGTATGTGTTGATGCAGAATGAATATTTCAGTCTATAGTGGATTTTGCCACTGTTTTGAAATATCCAAGTAGACTAAAATTGTACTCCGAACCGAGAGTGAAAATTGGAACCTTTCTTTCGCTGTTAATGCCTTGACCGAGTGAACTATACAGATACGACCCACAGCTTCGGCTCTACTAGTACCTCTGTAAGTAGGCTGTTTAGGCTTTCTTATTGGTAATGCCACATAGCGCTCTGTATGAAAATCACTGGCTGTGCTGTATGCAGTCCGTGGCTAGTTTGCATTGTAGTCTGCCATTGTAGTGTTGGGCAGCTGGATGTTAACAGCATGTAGTGGTGGATGTGAGGAAGTGAGATGGCGGATTTTTGAGAGCAGATGATCTGGACGTATGTCCATCAGAAACAGTACATTTGTAAGAATGGATGTCATGAACTGCTATATATATATTATGACTTTTGAAAACTATTAAGGTAAATATATTGTTTGTTCTCTATCAAAATCTTTCATTTGCTAACTATGCCTATCAGTAGTTAGTGCCTTTAGTAGTTATGAATCTTTTATTTAGTTGGCAGTAGTGGCGCTCGCTGTATTGCAGTAGTTCGAGTAATGAATATTTTTGTGATGTAAGTGATTTGTGAAAGTTAGTCAGAGCCATTCTTTTGTAGGGATTATTGAAAGTCAGATTGCGTTGCGCAAAAAATATTGCGTGTCAGTTTAAGCACAGTGATTTATAATTTTTCTAAGGGGACGTTTCATATGGTGACCCTGCCAGGATACCTCACTGGAATCTTCTGATTTTTTCTTGTAGTTTGTGTAGTTAGTGTAGCTTTTGTTTATCGCTAGCGTGTAATTGTAGAGAGAATCTCTACTGTAGTTGCAGTCTTTCGTTATTGTACAGTAAAACAGTTGTGGCATGCATGTAGATTTGCACCAAGTATTTCGCAGCTGCACTTGCAATTAAGTAGATATTATTTTCAGTGCTATGTTAATGTGTTTTCTTATTTTGCTCTTCAAATCGTGCTTTTCTGAGTTATCATGTGAAATACGTGATAATTATGGCGTGTGAAAAACGTAACACTAGGCTCCAAAGTAAACTGAGAAATAATAGTGACGATGAGCATAGCTTATCAGCACCACTGTGTAATGAATTAACAGACATTCAAAGTTGTAATTTGGTAATTGTGCAAAGGGAAATGGAGTGGGGGGGGGGGGGCAAATAATGGCGTAGACAGTGAAACAAATAGTGAACAGGGAAGCATTATCGATCGATCGGTCGGCAACAGCTCGCCTCAGGAATCCAAAATGACAGGGCACAATCTTGCAAATACTGTAGATTCAGGTTTTGCGTCCTCGCCGTTTTCTCAAATAAGTCAAGACACATTTTCTGCTTGTCAGAATGTGAATGTTGCCAGTGCAAATTCACTGCCGAAAAGCACCGAGGAACATGTTTCAGACACCAGTGCACTCTTATTACAATCAATGCAACAAATGGAACAAAAGTTTCAAAAGTTAGACACAATGGAACAAAATCTTCGAAAGTTAGACACAATGGAACAAAATCAGAGACAAACACAGCAAAAGCTTCAAAAGTTAGACACAATGGAACAAAATCTTCGGAAGTTAGCCACCACCCTTGAACAAACACGTGAAGATTTAACTACTGAGTTACATAACATTGAATCGAAATGTCAAAAAGTCTGTAATGACGTAAAAACACAAAATTTTGAGCATTTTCAACCTATTTTTTTGCGGCATGAAAATGCATTACAGAATCACGAAGCAGCCATAAAAGAACTGAAAACTATTGTGCATGAAAATCATGAGACCTTGCAAGCTAAAACTGACTCAGTTGCATCTACCGATTCGATTACGCAACTTGCAAAAACTCAGGAAAACTTAAAGGACACAGTAGATACTCTGAAAATTGGTTCAGAAAGACACATGGAGGAAATTAGTTCATTATCAGAGAAAGTATTTGAACTTTTGGATCAGCTAAATAATTTATCTACGAAGGTAGATGATAATCTGAATGACACAAAACCGGTAGTCTTTAATGACACAGAAGAGTATGAACAAATTAGGAAATTCAAACAAAATCAGAATCAAATTAATACGTAACACCAAAGTGAAATCCGGGAAGTACAAGATCAGCTGACATAGGTAATACAAGAATTACGTATTTCAGAGGACACTCCAATACGGGAAGAGGGACATAGAAATACGGAACAGCCACAAAATAATAACACGGGGTACTTCGGAAATTCTGAAAGAAATTGGCAAAGTACACCGAATTTTGAGATGGAACCACCAAAACGAAGTAATAATGACCGATATGCGACTCGCCGACATGATGATTTTGTTTATAAGCTGTTTATTACTACACATAAATTCAAAACATTTAAGAATTCCGGCAACGACATTCATCCACGAGCGTGGCTTCATCAATTCTCTCATTATTTTCCTCCCAACTGGTCATTAGAGCACAGATTAGAATTTATGTGTGGCTACTTAGAGAATGAACCAGCTGTAAGAATGCGATCGGTCATCCACGATTGCCACAGTGAAGGAGAATTTTACCATGCCTTCCTCTCAGCATATTGGTCTCAAGCTACACAAGACTGAGTAAAACATAGCATCATAATGATGAAACATTTGGAACAATCTGAATTTTCCAGTCTTGTGAAATAATTTGAAGACATGTTGCACAAGAATCAGTACCTGTCAAACCCATACAGCCCCTCAGAACTCATACCCATTTGCTTAATCAAATTACCTGAACATTTACGACATATTATTTTGGCAGGACGTTGCAAAGACGACATTGAAGCTTTTCAGGGACTCGTACAAGAATTAGAAATTGACACTGACAATCACGGAACGCGAAAACAGGAACACAACAATTACAGGTCACATCCGTCACAATTCCGTGATGAAAGAAATAATAACTGGACACAACAAGGCTATTCTCACAACACAAATCGTGACCAAAGCAGACACCACTCGTATAACAACTGTTGGCAGAGTAGTAATAATTACAGAGAAAGATCGCATTTCCATCGTAATGAATGTGACAGAGACAACCATAGAAACGGACAATGTGGGAATCAAAACAATTATTATCAAGGGAGACAGAATAACTTCAGACACAACAGTCCTCCGCACAGTTATGACTCAGGGAGAAGTTCTCCACCACGTGACCGACAAGAAATTAATTACAGAAATTACCGACATGACGACAGACGATATAATCGTAACGACAGACCTGAATTGTATCAGAACTGGCGGGATTCAAACAGGGCAGGGCCCTCTTGACAATGTGAATTTGTAGAAGTTACGTCTCCTAATCCCAATAACGACGTGCGCCAACAGAGAGACAGACAATGACTCGCACCGCAGGCAACCACGTGCGCCGGCTGGCTCAGCGAAAAATAACATAGAGACTAACCTTGAGAAAAATTTTAGCATTCCTTAACAACGTATACAACATGATAATTACTTTGAAGTTGAAGCTCTGCGCACTAGAAAGGGTAAAGGACTGCACCACATTTCACATGTAAAACCGTTTATTGAAAGATAATCTGCTTTTTAACTTTGTCTTTGCCATAAAACTTTTCACTTCACATTTCTAGTATGCTTTGTCACACTGAGAAACTGTTAACATGCACCAATGTTTGAAGTTAAATATCCAGTCAAGAACCTAGGGAACATATTTAGACAGTAATTACCACTGCATTATTATAGTGAACAGACGACACAGTGTTATTGTGTGTGTACATTCTTGCTTGTTAGTTGCACGATTACGTAACGACTATAAGGCTCACAAACTTAGAACATAAATACCGGTACTGCTAATGAGATTTTAATGCAACATTTTGGTTTTCTTGAAAATACATTCTGGATTTAAAGTACTTTCTGTGAGATTAAAGATGACTTAGTATTTGGTTTCTTTCACAGCTACACGATTATATCACGACACTACTAATATGTGACACAATTTACATTGTTGCTTTTGCGGTGTATCTGTTTTATATCTGCGCAGTTTTTCTGTATTATTCTGGAAAGTAAAACATGTTTTAGTAGTAACTTTTGTGGTATAAATACAATGAGACAGCCATTTCCGTAGCACAACCATATGTTACATTATAGTACTTTCTTGATCACGGTAAAGTACGTAATAACTACGATACCTATACGCAAAGCATTTCACTTGCGTTTATGATGAGGTAAGTACATTGACTTCAGCATAACTTTGCTTACAGAGGACGATAACTACGACACTTCCACAGAATTGCCTTACAGCAAGACGCACATTTAGCGCTACAGGACACTTTGTACTTAAACCATTTATTTTTCAAATTTTTTGAATTACAAAGAAAGCTTTCCGTGATACATTTCATTCCATTGCTGTAATCTGTAACACCTGAGGGTATAATACATTAATCCTCCTTTGTGTACCATGTGTTTGGCAAGCCAAGGAACCCTAGCTAATATGGTATTTGCTTATAAAACTTTGCACATCGGTACCATATTTCTCTAACACAGAATTACACAGCTATCTGATCGTTTAACTCAGAGAGACAAACTTATTTTTTACTACATCAGTGACAGATGTTTACACAATTACACAGTTGGATAATTTCACACTTATGAAATTGTTTTTGTCTGTACTTTGTGAACTGTTCATATTTTTTTTCCGGAGCCATTGTGTTACGATGAGAGCTTTTAATGATATATTTGGTAAGGGATCACGATTTTTAAAGTACGATTGAGGTAGATGACACTATTGAAATGAGCAGAGAATTATTTTTAGGTTTTGAAATTATTGCAGAAACCTACGACGTTTTTGAGATTTGGCTGAGGTTTGATGATGTTATTATTACGATGACAATAAGCTGATGCTATATGAGGAATGTGATTACGTGTTTATATGTATATGAATAATGAATAGCAGTTACGGACTCTGGTTTGTGAAAGAGGATGTTGGAAACCAAGAATCGTACTTCAAGAGTTATGATTTGTGTGTCCATGCGTGAATATATCACAATGCTGACGAAAATTTTTTGGATACTGTTATATTCATAGGATTTTGTTTCTACACATTTGCAACGCAAATTCTCGACCTGTGAAAATTTTTTTTTATGAGACTGTCACTGTAGTGCAAACTGGTGTCGTAAATATTTCGGTTAGAAAACTAAGTGACTTTGATGTAATGCGTTATGGGCGACCAGCTGTGCGAGTCGCCTGGAGAAAAAGCCATTAGGTAGAAAAAAAAAGAGAGACCATTAACCTCGCTATTGACATTCCTTTGTAGAAAGCATCGCAAATACGACACTCTCGAACTTGAAAACATATGATTACACTGTGGAGCTCTTAATTTATGATATTTACTATAATGCCTAATGAAATGATGAGAAACATTTTACATCTATTGTCTTTCTAGTTGAGAGATTGCTCATTTTGTTTAATATCTAGTTTCTAGCTGCACTGCAGCATTGGTTAAAATAAAATTTTATAGATGTACTAATACAAATATTTTATGCCTACAGATCCAGTAAATAACAACTTTATAATGTACTTAAAAAACGAAGGAGCACAAAAAGACATTTCCCTTCACAGGAATTGCATACAGAATTTTCTTTTCACATACTTGGTAATTTTTGGTAGAATAACTTCTTGTGGTGCACCACTTTAACTACATAGACATTAAGATGTGAATATACATTTCCCTTATCTTCATTGTTGTCTTTAGTGTAATATTTCTTCTGCTTGAGCTTTGTCATGTTTAGATATAAGTTATTGCGTTTGCTGCTGCTGTTTGCCAGGCATAGTGCTACTAAATTTCACTTTGTATTACTCTGTTAAGCCAGTTTTACTACTGATTTATTTTCCTTGTTGCTGCACATTGGCTCATATTAGTTGTAATATTGCAATTTCTCTGCTAATTTAGATTTACTGCTGCTTGCTTTGCCAATTTGCATTTTTTTGTCCTTGCTGTTTGTGTTAATTTGTTATGTGCTACTGCATTGCCTCGTCCCTTGGTATATATATCTGAGCTCAGTAGATTTAAGTTAGCTTAAGAGGGGGTAGACTATATAAGAAACTAACTATGATGAATTGGAAGAAATGCATTGAGAAGCTATAAGAAAATGGTTTGGCCAAAAAAGTAGTGTATAGTAGAGAAAAACTATTTTTGAAAAAGGATGTGAGCAGAATACAGAAAGCATGCTTGGATAGGATTTTTTTGGTGGAAACAAATGTTGAAATAAGAGGAAAGATCTACAGAATGAAGTTTTGGGTTGGATTGCAGTACCAAATGTTACACTGGAAACAAACCCTGTCCTTTCCTCCTGTGTTATTCTGCTATGTGTTTGTGTACCGTTGTGTATTTGTGTTTTTCCTGTCTTTATGTGTTTAGCTGATAAAAGTTATGTCGTAGAATTTTTCTAATAATATGTGTTTCACTTTGTGAAGATGTTTAGACATTATTTATTCTGTTTTGTTTTAATGCTCATGTGTGAAATTAATGTTTCGAAAACTATTCTCATCATTTTATATATTTACTTATGTCATAATTTCTGTAACACTGATGTATATGTTTATTTCTATTCTTTTGTAAAGCCTGTATTACTACTAATGTTATCTGTATTATTATGTTTTAATGATGTATTTTGTACCTTTGTAATTGTATTCTCATGTTGTCAGTTTGTAATTGTATAGACACCAGTTCTTTAATTAAGTTTCATTTCACTGCACACGTTTCTGTGGGTCGTAGTATTTGCACAATAGGTGAAAAGTTGGGACTGTTAGTGTTTGCACGTGTGTTAATAATTCAGCAAGGGACTGGTTAACAGCATTGCTGCTTCTAAGGACATTTCAAAAAAAAATCTTTGTGAGTGCATAAGTGGTGGTTCATGGACTTGCTATATTGTCCGCAAGACTCTTCGATAGTGATTGTGCACTTGCACAGTCGCAACAGATTGCTGCTGGCCGTCTCTACAAGGACTACAGTGGGTCGGAATCTTTGATGGCCCACCAATACCACACTCTCTACCAAGACTATAGTGGGTCTGCTCTGTGGTGACCTACCTACCAATATTCTTCAAAACTTCGAATGACTCTGCTGTGGGTTTGCTCTGTTGTGGCCCATTACCTGTTTGCATGTCAAGAGTCAATACTGTCTTTCCGTTGGAAGGACAACACTGCTGCTTCAAGACTGCATGGAAATCCACTACTTCCATGTGCATTTTCTTTTACTAATGAGACTTAAAAAAAAAACACTGCTATTTTACTGTAATGAACGATCAGGACTGTCTTTATGGACTGTGAGAAAATTTTAGCTTTTGACCAACATTGTATCAATAAGTGTGTGCATTTGATTTCTTTGTTATTGTAATTGTGAAAAAATTTTTAACAAATATGTATTGGCCAGTGCCCAAAACAATTTGTAAAATTTTTTGTGGGGAGCATGGGTGCTATGTAAGTCGGCTGTATAGGTTTTGTTATTGGTAACGCCACGTAGCGCTCTGTATGAAAATCACTGGCTGTGCTGTGTGCAGTCTGTGGCTAGTTTGCATTGTTGTCTGCCATTTTAGTGTTGGGCTGTTGGATGTTAACAGCGCGTAGCGTTGCGCAGTCGGAGGTGAGCCGCCAGCAGTGGTGGATGTGGGAAGTGTGATGGCGTATTTTTGAGAGCGGATGATCTGGACCTGTGTCCATCAGAGACAGTACATTTGTAAGACTGTATGTCATGAACTGCTATATATATTATGACTTTTGAACACTAATAAGGTAAATACATTGTTTGTTCTCTATCAAAATCTTTCATTTGCTAACTATGCCTATCAGTAGTTAGTGCCTTCAGTAGTTTGAATCTTTTATTTAGCTGGCAGTAGTGGCGATCAGTGTATTGCAGTAGTTCGAGTAACGAAGATTTTTGTGAGGTAAGTGATTTGTGAAAGGTATAGGTTAATGTCAGTCAGGGCCATTCTATAGTAGGGATTATTGAAAGTCAGATTGCGTTGCGCTAAAAATATTGCGTGTCAGTTTAAGCACAGTCATGTATAATTTTTCTAAGGGACGTTTCACCTCTAGTACAAGCTTCATAGCAGCACTGCCCGATAAACACAATGTTCGGGCCGGCTGTTGTGGCCGAGCGGTTCTAGGCGCTTCAGTCCGGAACCACGCGGCTGCTACGGTCGCAGATTCGAATCCAGCCTCGGGCATGGATGCGTGTGATGTCCTTAGGTTAGTCAGCTTTACGTAGTTCTAAGTCTAGGGGACTGTTGACCTCAGATGTTAAGTCCCATAGTGCTTAGAGCCATTTGAACCATTTGAACAATGTTCGGGATTCTAACTCCTGTCCATCACTCAACTTTAAACGGCTAGAAAGTTTGGAACATTCGTTATGTAGGCCAGACTCATTTCAGACAGTGAGACAGAAATTGTTATGCTGGGTGCAACCTGCGGGCAGACGGTATGGGGTCTTCACATTTGATGTAACGAGCAGCCGATCCACTCACCGCTGCCTCACCCAACCTTGTTCCACGCACATAGCGCCCGCCGCCGGAAGCGGGCAGTCGTTCGGTCATTGCGGCAGATCAGCAGCGCCCGTGATGCTCGACGCGTTTCCAACTGGGCCGCACAAAAAGCGGCCGGCATTTATTTAGAGTAAGTGGACACCGCGCCGCGGGCACGTCCGCCCGCGGGCAGCGCGTATAACCCCGGCCAATAGCGCACGGGCAGCAGGTAGCAGGTAGCAGCCAGCGATCCGCGCCTGTGGTTACACACCGGCCGCCCTACAGTTGCTTTGTCTCCTCCAAGGACGGCGCCACATCACACCGGTTGCGGTGTTGTGTTAATCACTGCTCCAGGTACGGGCCCTGACCCCTGAGCGTTCGCTCGGTTAACGACGATATTCCCGTGTCGTGCGTTAACTGATACCCCTGCGCCTCCATTCCAGAAGGTTACTCTGTGATCGTTTATCCCGCCCACAGTCAGTGATGTGTTCCTTCGAGGCAAACGAAAGAAGAGTCGTCGCACAGGTACACTCAATAATAGCCCTATATCACTGGCATCAAGCTCCAGTAGAATTATTGAACACGTTTAATGGCTGCGTGTTATTATTTTTTCCTAGAACATAAACCTCTTCTGTAATAATGTAGATGTATTCCGCCAAGAAAGTTTCGTGAAACTCTCTCTCTCTCTCTTTCTCTCTCTCTCCTCCATAGAACCTTGAAGCAGTAAGTAGGGCTACGATTTGAGGTCTTCCTTGCCATCTGGTTGGTATTCGACAGAGTTCGTCATTTGTTGTTGTTGTGGACTTCAGTAAAGAGTTTGATGCAGCTCTCCATGCTACTTTATCCTGTGCAAGCATCTTCATCTCCCCGTACTTACTGCAACCTACATCCTTCTGAATCTGTTTAGTGTATTCATCTCTTGGTCTCCCTCTACGATTCTTACCCTCCACGCTGCCCTCCAATGCTAAATTTGTGATCCCTTGATGCCTCAGAATATGCCCCACCAACCGATCCCTTCTCCTAGTTAAGTTGAGCCACAAATTTCTCTTCTCTCCAATTCTATTCAATACCTCCTCATTAGTTATGTGATCTACCCACCTAATCTTCAGCATTCTTCTGTAGCACCACATCTCAAAATTCTCTTCTTGTCCAAACTATTTATCGGCCATGTTTCATTTCCATACATGGTTACACTCCATACAAACACTTTCAGAAACGACTTCCATGCACCTAAATCTATACTCGATGATAAAAAATTTCTGTTCATCAGAAACGCTTTCCTTGCCATTGCCAGTCTATATTTTATATCCTCTCTACTTCGACCATCATGAGTTACTTTGCTCCCCAAATAGCAAAACTCATTTACTACTTTAAGCCTCTCATTTGCTAAGCTAATTCCCGCAGCATCACCCGGTTTAATTCGAGTACATTCCATTATCCTCGCTTTGGTTCTGTTGATGTTCATCTTCTTTCCTCCTTTCAAGACACAGTCCATTCCGTTCAGCTGCTCTTCCAAGTCCTTTGCTGTCTCTGACAGAATTACAATGTCATCGGCGAACCTCAAAGTATTTACTTCTTCTCCAGGGATTTTAATTCCTACTCCGAATTTTTCTTTTGTTTCCTTTACTGCTTGCTCAATATACAGATTGAATAACACTCCCTTCCCAACCACTGCTTCCCTTTCAAGTCCCTCGACTCTTATAACTGCCATCTGGTTTCTGTACAAATTGTAAATAGCCTTTCGTTCCCTGTATTTTAACCCTGCCACCTTCAGAATTTGAAAGAGAGTATTCCAGTCAACATTGACAAAAGCTTTCTCTACGTCTACAAATGCTAGAAACGTAGATTTGCCTTTCCTTAATATATTTTCTAAGATAAGTCGTCGGGTCAGTATTGCCTCACGTGATAAAACATCCAAACTGATCTTCGCTGAGGTCGGCTTCTACCAGTTTTTCCATTCGTCTGTAAAGAATTCGTGTTAGTATTTTGCAGCGTTGGCTTATTAAACTGACTGTTCGGTAATTTTCACATCTGTCAACACCTGCTTTCTTTGGGATTGGAATTATTATATTCTCCTTGAAGTCTGAGGGTATTTCGCCTGTCTCATACATCTTGCTCACTAGATGGTAGAGTTCTGTTAGGCCTGGGTCTCCCAAGGCTGTCATTGAAGAACACGTATTGTGTTCGAGTATAATGACTTTTCTGGAGACTAGAAATCTGCTCTGTAGGAATCAGCATGGGTTTCGAAAAAGACGATCGTGTGAAACCCAGCTCGCGCTATTCGTCGACGAGACTCAGAGGGCCATAGATACCGGTTCCCAGGTAGATGCCGTGTTTCTTGACTTCCGCAAGGCGTTCGATATAGTTCTCCACAGTCGTTTAATGAACAAAATAAGAGCATATGGACTACCAGACCAGTTGTGTGATTGGATTGAAGAGTGGCTAGATAACAGAACGCAGCATATCTTCTCAATGGAAAGAAGTCTTCCGAAGTACGAGTGATTTCAGGTGTGCAGCAGGGAAGTGTCGTAGGACCGTCGCTGTTCACAATATACATAAATGATTTTGTGGATAATATCGGAAGTTCACTGAGGCTTTTGCGGATGATGCTGTAGTATATCGATAGGTTGTAACATTGGAAAACTGTACTGAAATGCAGGGGGATCTGCAACAAATTGACGCATGGTGCTGGGAATGGCAACTGAATCTCAATGTAGACAAGTGTAATGTGCTGCGAATACATAGAAAGAAAGATCCTTTATCATTTAGCTACAATATAGCAGTTCAGCAACTGGAAGCAGTTAAATCCATTAATTATCTGCGAGTAGGCATTAGGAGTTATTTAACATGGAATGAGCATATAAAATTAATTGTTGGTAAAGCAGATGCAAGACTGACATTCATTGGAAGAATCCTAAGGAAATGCAGTCCGAAAACAAAGGAAGTAGGTTACAGTACACTTGTTCGCCCACTGCTTGAATACTGCTCACCGGTGTGGGATCCGTACTAGAGAGGGTTGATAGAACAGATGGAGAAGATCCTACGGAGAGCAGCGCGCTTCGTTACAGGATCATTTAGTAATCGCGAAAGCGTTACGGAGATGATAGATAAACTCCAGTGGAAGAATCTGCAAGAGAGACGCTCAGTGGCTGGGTACGGGTTTTTGTTGAAGTTTCGAGTACCTTCACCGAGGAGTCAAGCAATATATTGCTGCCTCCTACGTATATCTCGCGAAGAGACCATGAGGATAAAATCAGAGATATTAGAGCCCACACAGAGGCAGACCGACAATCTTTCTTTCCACGAAAGTACGAGACTGGAATAGAAGGGAGAACCGATAGAGGTACTCAAGGTACCCTCCGCCACACACCGTCAGGTGGCTTGCGGAGTATGGATGTAGATGTAGATGTAGAAGTTAGGTGAACAGAAGGCGAAATTAATCAGTAACATCGGATCAGCTGTGTGACTGTGATATAAGTACTTTCTTAATTGCGTCCTTACAGGGGCGAAGTGGCCAGAGTAATATATAATTTATGGGGTAGAGATCTGAGCATTTTAAGAGAGTGTAGGGGGCTGTGACGTGTGACGACATATGTAAACGGTATGTGGCTGAAGTACGAAGTTCGTTTGGTCTGTTCACGGAGGACACTGTTGTAAACAGGAAAGCAGTAATGCCAGAGATCGTAGCGAAATGCAGGATCGACATTTGCATCGAGGATTGGCAACGTAATTAAATGTACCACTGGGCATAATCGGAAAGACCCATTAGCTTTCGATGACACTACTGTCGACAAATCTGGGAGTATCCCTCCGCAGCGACACGCGGTGAATCGATCATGTAGTCGTAGCTGTAGCAACAGCAGGTAACAGGCTGACACTCGCTGGAAGGAAGTCAGAAACATGAAGCTCATCGACCAACGTGCCTTACATAACATTCGTAGGATCGATTCTTGCGGACTAGTTGTCAGCCTGCGGTACTAGCAGCTAGGAATAATACGGGAGATAGATATTACCCAAGGAAGAAGTTCGCGTTTCATCGCCGGTTCGTTTAGCAAGCGCGAGACGCTCTCCAAACCCCAGTGTCATGTGCTTCAAGAGAGGAGTTGTGTAATGGAAGCGTTTGGCGTAAACATTCCGAGAGCGTACGATCCGAGAAAAGGTCGACAACGTATTACTCCCTTCACATACGTCGAGCAAAATAACCACGACACGTAAATCAAAAAACTTAGGACTCATATGAAGGCTTACTCAGAGTGACCCTGGAGCTTATATGAGGGCTTACCGAGAGCAATTCTTCCCGTGGATCACTCACGAATGAAAAAAAAAAACAGTTTGGGGACGATATTGTTACCGGAAGAAACTTTCACAACACACCGTAAGGTAACTTGCGTGATATGGAAGTCGGTACAGATGTTAGTATAGGGGCTAGGGTATTATCCAGTACGAGGTGCATTCTGTCTTTCATTGTTGGAAAAAGCCAAAAGTCAATAGGAGCCAGGTCAGGTGAGTAGGGAGCGTGAGGAATCACTTCAAAGTTGTTATCACGAAGAAACTGTTGCGTAACGTTAGCTCGATGTGCGGGTGCGTTGTCTTGGTGAAACAGCACATGCGCAGCCCTTCCCGGACGTTTTTGTTGCAGTGCAGGAAGGAATTTGTTCTTCAAAACATTTTCGTAGGATGCACCTGTTACCGTAGTGCCCTTTGGAACGCAATGGGTAAGGATTACGCCCTCGCTGTCCCAGAACATGGACACCATCATTTTTTCAGCACTGGCGGTTACCCGAAATTTTTTTGGTGGCGGTGAATCTGTGTGCTTCCATTGAGCTGACTTGCGCATTGTTTCTGGATTGAAAAATGGCATCCACGTCTCATCCGTTGTCAGAACCGACGAAAAGAAAGTCCCATTCCTGCTGTCGTTGTGCGTCAACATTGCTCGGCAACATGCCACGCGGGCAGCCGTGTGGTCGTCCGTCAGCATTCGTGGCACCCACCTGGATGACACTTTTCGCATTTTCAGGTCGTCATGCAGGATTGTGTGCACAGAACCCACAGAAACGCCAACTCTGGAGGCGATCTGTTCAACAGTCATTCGGCGATCCCCCAAAACAATTCTCTCCACTTTCTCGATCGTGTCGTCAGACCGGCTTGTGCGAGCCCGAGGTTGTTTCGGTTTGTTGTCACACGATGTTCTGCCTTCATTAAACTGTCGCACCCACGAACGCACTTTCGACACATCCATAACTCCATCACCACATGTCTCCTTCAACTGTCGATGAATTTCAATTGGTTTCACACCACGAAAATTCAGAAAACGAATCATTGCACGCTGTTCAAGTAAGGAAAACGTCGCCATTTTAAGTATTTAAAACAGTTCTCATTCTCGCCGCTGGCGGTAAAATTCCATCTGCCGTACGGTGCTGCCATCTCTGGGACGTATTGACAATGAACGCGGCCTCATTTTAAAACAACACGCATGTTTCTATCTCTTTCCAGTCCGGAGAAAAAAAATCGGAGGCCTTAGAACTTGAATGCATCTCGTACGTTGAATTGGAGCTGTTGTTATCAAAGCAAACTTGCCGGGATTCGTTTGATTTGAAAATGGAAAACAAATAAAAATGACGTTCCTCTGCAGATCAATCTGTTTGAAAATCTCACCCTTAGACTATGACAACATACATGTCAATCACACACACACACACACACACACACACACACACACACACACACACACACACACACACACAGACACGGTCTTTTTTCTTAAGGAAAACGCTGCTTTCACGAGAGAAGCCAATGCTCGTGCTGTGTAAAGCGCTGTATTTAAAGCGTACTTAGCTTCACTCTGCTTGGCGAGTTCTTGTTTACACGTGGGCTTCTGTATCCGGTGTTCTCAGAGTGTAACGGTGGGGACCGAAACGATGGCAGTAGTGCTCGTCTACGCAGAAGTCTCGGTTTCCTAACGGGATACAGACAACACCACAGTAGCTATGTAGCGTTTTGCCGACGCTCTAGAGAAATAAGGAACCTGCGTCCTGGTCTTGCTGGCGGCGGAAGGCGTGGTATGAGAACGCCGCATGTTGAGAACACCGTGAACATAGGTTTGGTCATGTGCGTCCAACCAATGAGCAGACTGCAGCACGTGCTATAGACTAAACACCACGTAACCGATTGGAAGTTGTCATACACCTACATCTAGATGATTTCTCTGCAATTATCGCTTGATTTTTTTTGTCAGATGGTATAAGACAGCGCTTTTAAATTATTTAAATTACTTCTCTATGGTTCCACTCCCGAGTAACACGTGGGAAAAATGAATTTCCAGCTCTTTCCTTCCGAGCTCTGGCTTCTTTCACTTTGACGAAGTGGTCAAGCCTCTGTGTGTTGGTGAGAGGCAACAAAATTTTATGGCGAAAATTACATTGCACATAGTCAGCAGCTGTGAAAACCATTATTTTTATCACGAGTTTCGATTGTACCTGTAAACCTGTGTGACATCACGAGCATGAGCTGCACCACAGTACTAAGAACAGAAACTTTGAACATTGTTCAGATTGTTCAGTATGTCATTTATGTAATAGTACACGGCATCCACCAGCTGGACATAATGGTTCTGCTATGTTTTGACGTACTAGTTCTTTTCCGAAAACTATCAAATTTTGTACAATACTGTTGAAACGAAATGTCGGGTGGCTGGGTAGACCTGTTGCCTAGTGGAAGTATTTCGAATTAACGCCACTTCGGCGACTTGCGTGTCGATGGGGATGATATAATGATAATGAAGACAACAAAACACACAGTCCCAGAGCGGAGAAAATCTGCAACGAACCTGGGCCCCTTAGCATGGCATTCCGTCAAACTGACCACACAGCTATCGAGGACGTACAATGCTGTTGAAGGCTACGAAGGTGGGTGCTTTGAAGTCGTTTACACAGCATTCAAAGAAACAGTGGGTTGAGGGTCATTGATATTAGAAAGAAGGTTGTCACTAGTGGAAAACGCGAGAGCCATATTCAGAGACGTTGTCTTACATAAATATAATACTCTTATATTCTTTGCAAAATAAGACTGTAATGTTTTATTTTAGACAGCGAGATTAACTACAAAATTTTTACATTATTCTGAATCACGAATGTGCCACACTTTGTGACTCTTTTGAAAGCGTCTCCTAGTAATTGAGAAGCAAGCCTGCCCGGTTAGCCGTCCAGTCAAACGCACTGTTTTCCGGGCGGGAAGGCGTGCCGGTCCCTGGCACGAATACTCCCGGCGGATTAGTGACGAGGTCCGGTGTGCCGGCCAGCCCGTGGATGCTTTTTAAGGCTGTTTTCCATCTGCCTCTGTGAATGCAGGCTGGTTCCCCTTCTTCCACCTCAGTTACACTGTGTCGGCGATTGCTGCGCAGCCGGCCGCGGTGGTCTAGTGGTTCTAGGCGCTCAGTCCGGAACCGCGCGACTGCTACGGTCGCAGGTTCGAATCCTGCCTAGGGCATGGATCTGTGTGATGTTCTTAGGTTAGTTAGGTTTAAGTAGTTCTAAGTTCTAGGGGACTGATGACCACAGATGTTTAGTCCCATAGTGCTCAGAGCCATTTGAACCATTTTGATTGTTGCGCAAACACTGTCTCCACGAACGCGTACAGCATCATTACTCTACCACGCAAACAATTGGGGTTACACTCGTTTGGTGTGATTCGTTCCCAGGGGAGTCCACTGGGGTGCCAAACCGCACAATAACCTTGGGTTCGGTGTGGGGCGGCGGTGGGGTGAGTGGACTACTGTAGCCTGTTGTGGGGTTGTGAACCACTGAGGGCTACGGCGAGGACGAAGCCGTCGTTTCTAGGTCCCCAGTTCAATACAACACAGTGCAGTACAAATTGAAAAGTAAGTAATATAACATTCCTATACATATTTCTGCATTCTGAAAATCAAGGGTTCTTTGTAGTCTGTGACTGTTCTTTGAACTTGCGAGAGTTTAATCTCAATTTTCTACTTCAGTTATTCTTTACAACGCTAATGAGACGGACGCGTTTCGGCGTCCTCGGAGCTTTACATTCGTCCCTCATGTACACTCAGTAGTAGAAGCACATCTAAATCTTTCTGCGTGAGCTCTAAGTTCAGTCATTCACTTATGGTAGCCATTCCCCCTACGTAGGTGGAAGTCAGCAAAATATTTTCGATTCGGAAGAGAAAGCTGTAATTGAAGTTCCGTGAGAAGTTCTCACTGCAACTTTGAACGACTTTGTTTTAATGATTGCCACGCTATCTCGCTATCATATCCGTGACACTGTCTTGCCTTTTTATTGATAATACAAAATGAGCTTTTTTGAACTTTATCGATGTCATCGATCTGTTGAATCTGGTAAGCATCCCTACGGTGCAACAGTACTCCTGAAGACGGCCGACAAGCGTAGTGTAGCAATCTTGTTAACAGAGGTGTTGCGTCTTCTATGTGTTCCGTCAATAAAAGGCAGTCTTTTGTTCGCCTTCCGTACAACAGTTTCTACCATTCATGTTAAACATGCATAAACCCGTAGAGAAAGACATACTACTCGTCTTTCATGGGCAATTCAAAGATATTTACAAACTACAAATATCTTTTAGGTTCAATAGAAAAATTTCAGTGATGTGGCATGTGTGTTTGTAAGCTACTTGGGAGTAAGAAACATTCTTTAGGAATTTGTTTGTTGCACATGCAGACTGTCAGAAATCTTGATCGTCCGTAAAATGATGCGCCAGCGGTTGGTTACTGTTAAGTAAATGCGAAACATTGATGGATGGCAGCGAGCTGATGAAACGTGTCGTACTGACTGTCGATCTGCCGGTGGAATACCAAACTGTGTTTCTTTTATTGAAAGCTGCGTAATATTGATCAGTAATGTGTCCTACGTACTCTAGGAAAAGAACCTCTTTCGGAAAAAAATACTCGTAGGACAGGTAAGCAGCTCACTTCATTTTCTGACGGAGTGCTACAGCAGTCGCGGGACTGGGGCTACAGGACAAAGCCAGCTCAGTGGAGCGGCTCCTTTCTTCGCAGTTATAATTGTGTTCTACTATACAGTCAACAATATTTTCCGCGAAGAGCAGCCGCAACGAGAAGAAGAAAAGATATCCCGTTCAAAAGTCTGATACATCGAGGGATTTTCATGTGCATCACCTCACTTGTGGCTTGTTCGACACAACGCGTAAGACTCATCGATTCCAGGAAGAGTTCAGGTCACGGAGGCGGCCACAAAGCACAGTGTGACGACCTCAGCCTGCGGTTGGCCACTGTGTGGGTCCCGTAATTCTTGGTGACATACTGGCTCAGGCGGAACACGGCCCCTGCTTTTTTCCCCGCTGTTAGCTCTGCTCTGTCCGCCCTGTTTCGCACTTGTCTCGCAGACCGCAGACCCATCTGGTGGCGGGGGACTCTTGCCGCCACCTTCCCGTGCTCTGAAGCTCCTGATTTCCCCACTAAGACATCGAGAAGAAACCACACGCCCTGTCCGGAAATTCCGAGCACGTCATGTTGTAAACAACTTCCGTTGGAGAATTGGAGTGATCAGTGGCCCAAAGATGCTCTTACTACCTTTCAGCCATAGCAGATGAGCTGCAGGACCAATACTGGCAACTGTTTCTTAGCCATTCTTCTCCCGATTGTTACAGGAACTGATTGATTCTTGAACAAGTTCCACTCTCTAATTTTGCTTCTGGCTGTCATTATGGGACTTAACTTCTGAGGTCATCAGTCTCCTAGAACTTAGAACTACTTAAACCTAACTAACCTAAGGACACCACACACATCCATGCCCGAGGCAGGATTCGAACCTGCGACCGTAGCGGTCGCGCGGTTCCAGACTGTAGCGCCTAGAACCGCTCGGTCACCCCGGCCGATTATATACTCCCTGACGGGAGGAGATACCCCTGAGATAGGCTCACATGAATTGCTCAGTCTTCGGAATTTTTGTTTTTAAATACCTCGGCTATGGTCTGTTCCAGTCAAACAGGGAATCACTGCCCTGGAGGCTCTATCTAACTTAACTGGGCAGCTCACGTTGAAAGTTTGGTGTTACATTGCAACGTTCAATATTCAGTTTACTAATTTTACGATTCTGTTCTTTCGTGTACTTATCGCAAACTTATTGAAATGGCGCATTTCTGTAGCTAGTAACCAAAGAGGTTAGACCTACTCAGTAGTAACCACTGCAACAGCTTAGTTTTCTTGGCTCAGTCTGTGAGGTATTTAGGAAGTACCCTTTGAACTCTGGCTGTGCCGGCCAATCAGCTCACAGCCCGCCTCGCTGAGAATGATGGAGTTTGAGTTTGAAGAAGGCGTACTGGTGTGTTCTGCCAAGTGTACAGTTACGTAGTCTGATGGAACGGATCGCTGTTTGCAACTTTGCATTGCGCTAAAACATACTTTGACTGGGTTCATTGTGAGCGAATCTGTAGTATACATTCGCACTTCCTTCACGGAAATCGAGTAGTTAATCGATTTTCTTGTTTCATATTGCGAAATTGAACGTACAGAATTGCACTTCCATTTCGAGACGTGTCTCCGAGCTGGAAATCCGGTTTGTGTGCTTTTGTAAGGAGAGTAGGTTCCAATATTTACTGTAGAATCTGTTTGTTTTGAATTCATCCTGCTGATGGAGCATTTAATTTCGTCACATTCACTATCAATGTTTCTTGGTTAGTATTTTGCGGCTTTGTATTGAACGTTACTTTCTCAGTTTTTTCCCACGTTGGAACCTTAACCGTCACGTGTTTTCTGAACTGTAATTTCCTACGTTGTATCGTGATTTTACTGTCTTCAGAAACAATTAGGTCTGTCTGTAATCAAATGTTCTTTCAAATTAATTTTCTTGCCAGTCGATTTCCTATTTAGACAAGCTTATGCCAACTTGTAGATTGCAGTCAGCATACGATCAGTAAATGCGGAAGGAGCTATTACTAAATTCTTGATGTTTTTATGGCTGCATTTCATATCGTAACTAAAGTCATTCAAACTGAATATCATACTCCTATTTTCCACTCTCGATCTTTCCGTCGAAAAGGTGTCCGAGATGATGCAGTCGCGTAAGTAGTAGTTCTTCATACTGTATAAGATATCTTTATTCTTCTGAGCCGTTACACGGACTGGGTCCACATCCCCACACCACCGCACCAGGGCAGAAGACACGTTGTTTTCCATATATGTTTTCATGTAATGTGAGGTGTTTACTGCAACTACACAGGTATGCGTAAAATCATACTTTCGCTATGTTCACTGTAAATCGCCGCCCGAAGTAACTCCTAACTGTCTAGGCAATATTCTACAAAATTATAAGTCATATGGCGTTACTAATTTGTTTCGTTGGGCTAAATATTGTATATGAAAGGTCAATTCTGAAATCTGGTATTCAAGGGAAGGCAGGGTTCGGTTACGATTGTGGACGGGGCCGTAGTTACTATTAGTACACACAGTTACACACATTTATTCTTAAAGCAGTAATTCCAGATTCAACAATAAATAAAAAATAGCACACGGCTGAAGGCCTTACACGCCAAGAATGCCAATAAATAAAGAATGTTTAAGAACTTCGCTGCAATTACAACTTGCAGGTACTGAAATATTAAAAAGTAAGTGGCCACAAACACAGCAGAAGATATCAGGCGCCAAGAATGGCAGTAAATAAAAATATCGAATTATTTTTTCAAAGCAAATGATCACAATCACGACTGAAGGCCTTAGACGCCAGGAAAGGTAATTTATAAAAATTTAAAAACCTGCTGTAAAACAGCAAATACAAGCAAAGGTTAATTAAAAGAAGCAAGAAACTGACCTCTAAACGAATTAAATAAGATGATAGTAACCTTGTAACACGATCCTTACACTGCTAGATTTATTCCAGAAGGCGACCGGAACTATTAACTAGACATACATAACCTTTAATGTAGGCATCACAAGGTATGGTAATAAATAATAAAACACAACGGCCAGTCACAGACGGTGCTCCAGGAATCGTCCTCTGAGAAGGTCCGGCAAAAAACACTTTCGCGAGCGATAAGATAGGCAGCCAAGAGTTGCATTCACTTCAGAAGATGGTAACTCAGACTAGTGGCAGTCTAACGAATGCCTAATGATAATCTTGCTGAAACTACCTGACGTCAAATAAACCAAATGCAAGAATGGAACAACACGCCACCGGTGGACTGCACTACATCTACATCCACATGGATACTTTGCAAATGACATTTAAGTGCCTGGCAAAGGGTTCATCGAACCACCTTCACAATTCTCTGTCATTCCAGTCTCGTACAGCGCGAGGAAAGAATGAACACTTATATCTTCCCGTACGAGCTGTGATTTCCCTTATTTTATCGTGGTGATCGTTCGGCCATATGTAGGTCGGTGTCAACAAAGTATTGTCGCATTCGGAGGAGAAAGTTGGTGACTGGAATTTCGTGAGAAGATTCCGTCGCAACGAAAAACGCCTTTCCTTTAATGATTTCCAGTACAAATCCTGTATCATTTCTGTAACACTCTCTCCCATATTTCGCGATAGAAGAAAACGTGCTGGCTTTCTTTGATCTTTTTCGATGTACTCCGCCAGTCCTATCAGGTAAGGATCCCACACCGCACAGCAGTATTCTAAAAGAGGACGGACAAGCGTAGTGTAGGCAATCTCCTTAGTAGGTCTGTTACATTTTCTAAGTGTCCTGCCAATAAAACGCAGCCTTTGCTTAGCCTTCCCCACAACATTTTCTATGTGTTCTTTCCATTTAAGTTGTTCGTAATTGTAATACCTAGGTATTTAGTTGAATTTACGGCTTTAAGATTAGACTGATTTATCGTGTAACCGAAGTTTAACGAGTTACTTTTAGCAGTCAAGTGGATTACCTCACACTTTTCTTTATTTAGGGTCAACTGCCACTTTTCGCACCATTCAAATATTTTTTTCTAAATCGTTTTGCAGTTTGCGTTGTGCTTATGATGACTTTATTAGTCGATAAACGACAGCGTCATCTGCAAACAACCGAAGACGGCTGCTCATATTGTCTCCCAAATCGTTTATATAGATAAGAAACAGCAAAGGGCCTATAACACTATCTTGGGGAACGCCACAAATCACTTCAATTTTACTCGATGACTTTCCGTCAATTACTACGAACTGTGACGTCTCTGACATGAAGTCACAAATCCAGTCACATAACACACGATATTCCATAAGAACGCAATTTCAGTACAAGCTCCTCGTGTGGTACCTTCCGGAAATGCAGAAATACGGAATCGATCTGAAATCCCTAGTCAATAGCATTCAACACTTCATGTGAATAAAGAGTTAGTTGTGTTTCACAGGAACGATGTTTTCTAAACCCATGTTGACTGTGTGTCAATGGACCGTTTTCGTCGCCCCCAAAATACTGTGCTTAGAGCGCCCGGATCGAGAAAGGAGTCACTACCACCAGAGTAGAAGAATCACCAAACGGCCTGCAATCAAGAAAGCTGTGAAAACTAGACGCCTTATTAGACAGCAGCGGCAAGGCGAGGAAACATACACTGCCGTTACATACACTACCCCCAGAGCAGGTAACTGGGGCGTCAGCGGCCACCAGGCAGGAAAACTACCGCTGGTTGAACTTAACAAATTGTAACAAGCTGAACGCAGTAAATTGTAATAAGAAGTCGAGGAAAGCTAATCAGATCCGCTTTCCCCAAGCACTCCACTCGCTGCTCTTCGCCTCGGCGACACTACGAGCAGCAATACGACCCTAAGTCACTGGAGAATCGCGAGATGTCACAATGGTGGAGGTTTCTCAACTTGTGAAATGCAGTCATCTTAAAGCCTGCAGGATGTGGTTTACGACGAGGTCGTGCACCCTCGTGACCACAGCCCTTCCATCCGGCAGTCCATGCCAGCGGTCCCGGCGTGTTTACGCACTGCGCTGACCTGGTTCCTCCTGAGTCCCCAACCGAACTTCCCCACTCACACGACACGGAAGAACAACGACGTCGCCCCAAAGAGAGGGCAACAGTTGCTACATATCGATAACCGCCGCTGCTGCCACGAGCGGACCGGCAACGCTTGCGAAACGAGTGGCGCCAGTCAAGACGAGAAGAAGACAAACAACCGCAACCATGCCAACTAAAGAATACGATCTGGCATCCAACAGGAGGCGGAAACCTATAAACAACACCAACGCGAGCCGCAGCACGGCTCCATTTCCTTTAGTTCAGAGCGCATCAGGACATACTTTCACAGGTAATCAGTGTTTAAAACCTAGCACGAACTTTATTACGTTTGGGAAGCAACTGCGAACACATCTTCCTTACTAATGACAGTTATAAGGAAACAGATTTGAATGACCAAGTGCGCATGACAAATGAGTCATTATTTACATTAACAGATAAAATATTAGAATGACACCTCAGTAGATGGTCAGAATAACGCCACACAATGCGTTTGCCCTCACTCTTCTTTAATCCTTCATTAATTGCAAATAAAAATAAAAAATCCAATCATCTGAACGCCTAGAACTTTTTACCCACTCTCTGATAACTAATACATCCAAATTTCTACAGCACCTCCCCCCCCCCCCCTCCCTGAATAACCACAACCCCAGTGATACGTTAATACTAAGATAAGAAAATAAACAAGGTGCAAACACAAATACTGAGATAAAGAGAATAGAAGGAAACACTCATTATATTTGCATCACACACTTCGTTATGTTGGCAACACTTACGACATCAACTAAGAAAACAGAAATCAGATTAACAAGCAATTACGACAGAAATAACTCATAGTTCTCGTAACAAAATTCTGCAGTTAGTGCCAGACTAGTAGTGATGTTCCAGAGCAGTTTCCTTACGAAATATAAAAACTACGTTAAGAAATGATGGTGACGTGAAACTGTGTCGATATTTTTGAGTGAAATAAAATTGCCACGTCCAACCTTTGACCAAATGAGCGTAAACGCAGATTTCGGCCGCAGAAACGAATAACTGTAAGCAGTAATTTATTTGTGTAAAATTATGACATGAACTTGTAATGGGACACCCTCCTCTAACATTACCTTTTTTTCATAGAAATAACAGCTACCATTTATACTATCGATTCTTGTATAGGTGAACATTCTTGACTGTTTCACTGAAAGAATTTAATATGATTTTGTATACGATGTATTAAATTTCAGACTAAAATGTATCAAAAGAAATTAATTTGTTACACTCGGTATGTACGGTTAAATTATTCTTCTTTCAGTAATATTTGAAATTAGAAACTATGGCATACTTAAAATACATATTATTAATTGGACAATCTGGCGCTAATTATTAACTTTATTTCTAGATTCATTTATAGAATAATGTTGTATCTTGGTGATGATTCTTCTTTTGTCAAGAAAGCTTGTAAACTCTTTTGCTTTGTAAACTCTTTGGAATATGGTGAGTACCGCAGAATGTAGATAGATAGTAGTGGGAATTCCTCTGATGGAGACAGACGCATTTATATGATCGACACTAATAATGTAATTTGAAATATTAAGTGGAAATTGTAAAAATGGTGTGATATTAAATAATGTGACGAAGAACAAAATTCAAGAAGGCAAAATGAAGATAAGTAAAAAGTTTTTCTTTTGTATATCTTTTACGTCTCGAAGCTTTTGAAAATAATGAAGAAATTAAGAGAAATTTAAAGGTGATGTGTGGGAGGGTAAGATTACAAACTCTTTACTGATCTATAAGAATCACATATGAAAACATAAGTGCATTCTTCCATGTTCAACCCATAAAGATTCCTTTATGTAGAAGACGACACTTGTCTGGAACAAGTAAAACAGATAGCAGCATAAAAAACGCGTGTGAATGTATAAAACGAATGTATATAGTTGTTGCGGAAACGGAGTTTTTGGTCGACAAGTTTGCTATTTAGGCAGCAAAGTGGCCCTAGCAGAGAAGATATAAAATGCCAGCTGATAATAGCAAGAAAAGCATTTGTGAAAAAGTTAAATCTGTTAACGTCTCGTATAAATTTAAATGTTAGGACGTCTTTTCTGAAGGTATTAAAGTGGGAAATAGCCTGGTGCGGAAGTGAACGTGGATGATAAGCAGTTCAGACGAGAAGAGAGCAGAAACTTTCGAGTTGTGCTGCTATAAAATAATGCTGACAATTAGATAGGTATATCGAATAACTAATGAAGAGATACTGAACATATTTGAGGAAGAAAGTAGCTATCGGCTGACAGGACAGTTCACAGTGCATCAATGGATCGTTAATTTGGTGGTGGAAGGAATGGCGATAGGACCAAGTCTTGAACACAGGAAGCGGATTTAAACAGGCACTAATATTTTCTGAAAATAGTGTTGAGCAACTTTGGTATGTTGAAAGAACAGCATCAGAAAACCACAGAATTATGTGCATTTACGACTAGCAGTTTCGATCAAGCGACCATGTTCAAGTTACGAATACCATTACGTCAGTTTATACGAAGATTCCAGTTCTTTAAATGGATATAGGTTGCTGCAGTTATATAGTGACGAAGAGGCTTATAGATGGAGGCTTACGTGAAGAGTTGCGTCAAACCAGTCTCCGTACTGGAGACAACACCACTACCAACAACAACAACTTCTACTAGTACTTCTACTACTACTACTACTACAGTTTTCTTCTGGTCTTCTGCTCTGATTGTTCCCTCTTGGTTCCTGAAAATATTTCGGTTCACTTTTTCTGCTTATTCCGTGTACCTTTTTTTGTCAGCAGCTGGAATTTTTGCATCAATTTATGTTTTCGGACGATTGTTGTTACGTCGATCAGTGCTATGAATGTCTCTTGATTTTTCGTAACTTTTACTTTCCATTTTATTTACTTTTCATAATGCCAAACTCATCGTCGTTTAACAGATAGTCCAATTCCTTTTTCGTTCTTGTGTATGTTCTTCTTCTCAAGAACTCAGAAGTCTAACCTATGGAGCTGACTGTACGGTAATTCTAGCGTTTATTTGCAGTCTATATCTTCGATATTCGTGTAAATTTTATGAGTATGCACGTACGAAATTCTTTTTTTCTTATGTAAATTTACATGTTGGAATCACCAGTTGCATGTAAGTCAGTCGCATACTTTGGACAGTAACATGCTGCCACATAGGTCTATTTTTATTTTATTTTATTTATTTATTATTATTTTTTGAGGCATCAGTCTTCTGACTGGTGTGATGTGGCCCATCACGAGTTCCTCTCCTGTGACCACCTTTTCATCTCAGAGAGTAACTGTTGCAACGAACGTCCTCAGTTATTTGCTGGATGTATCTCTACCTCTGTGTTCCTCTACAGTTTTTACCCTCTAAATTTCTCTCTGGTACCATAGAAGTTATTCCCTGATGTCTTCAATGATGGCCAGTCATCCTAATGAGTCCACCCAATTTACAACATGCTTCTGTAGCACCACATCTCAGATGCTTCCATTCTCTTCTATTCCGGTTTTCCCACAGTCCATGCCTCGTTGTCATACGAAGCCGTGCTCCAAATGCACGTTCTCAGAAATTTCCCTCAAATTAAGAGATACGCCGATCGAATGTGAGTAGGTTTGTTAGGTCAGCTGCAGCCACCTATTCCACACGGAGAGTGGGCGGCCTATGATCCAGAGGTGCAACCGCCAAGGCTCGCCTCACTCCAAGCCAGCCGCCTGCCTGAAAGCCGGCTGAAGGCCAGCCTAGCCGAGCGCGAGCGCACACACACACACACACACACACACACACACACACGTAACACACATTCTACTTCTATTACTGCTCGTATTCTTCATCTCCATTTATGGGTTTCACTAACCAGTTCCGGGCACGCACTCGATTCACTGGGAACTGTTGCAATGGAAAACACCGTTGGTCATAAATATGTTAAAGTGATTTCTCCTGTGCCAACCGTGGTCTCACTGAAGTTAACGAAGTGTTCCTTCGTCTCTTGGATTCGCAGCAAGAAATGGTTAAGTAATACGTATATTGAAGTTGGGAGGGAGAGAAAGGAAAGGGAAGGAAAGTAAAGGACCTCGTGAAGTCATCTACATCGGAACTTATGCGGAGTGAGCGGCACCGAGTGAAAATGTGCGCCGGACTGGAACTACGCAAGCAGCCGCGTTCAGCACTCCGCCACCCGGACGCAGCGTTTACAGCAGCTGCGCGGATATCTCGGTACGCCCCCACGCAGCCCCACATTCCCACCTAGGGCCACTTGTCCTCAGTCTCCATGCTCGGCACTTTGGGATCTGCATCTACATCTACATCTACATCTACATCCATACTCCGCAAACCACTTGACCGTGTGTGGCGGAGGGTACCTTGAGTACCTCTATCGGTTCTCCCTTCTATTCCAGTCTCGTATTGTTCGTGAAAAGAAGGATTGTCGGTATGCCTCTGTGTGGGCTCTAATCTCTCTGATTTTATCCTCATGGTCTCTTCGCGAGATATACGTAGGAGGGAGCAATATACTGCTCGACTCTTCGGTGAAGGTATGTTCTCGAAACTTTGACAAAAGCCCGTACCGAGCTACTGAGCGTCTCTCCTGCAGAGTCTTCCACTGGAGTTCATCTATCATCTCCGTATCGCTTTCGCGATTACTAAATGATCCTGTAACGAAGCGCGCTGCTCTCCGTTGGATCTTCTCTATATCTTCTATCAACCCTATCTCGTACGGATCCCACACTGCTGAGCAGTATTCAAGCAGTGGGCGAACAAGCGTACTGTAACCTACTTCCTTTGTTTTCGGATTGGATTTCCTTAGGATTCTTCCAATGAATCTCAGTCTGGCATCTGCTTTACCGACGATCATTCCATTTTAAATTACTCCTAATACATACTCCCAGATAATTTATGGAATTAACTGCTTCCAGTTGCTGACCTGCTATATTGTAGCTAAATGATAAGGGATCTTTCTTTCTATGTATTCGCAGCACATTACACTTGTCTACCTTGAGATTCAATTCCCATTCCGTGCACCATGCGTCAATTCGCTGCAGATCCTCCTGCATTTCAGTACAATTTTCCATTGTTACAACCTCTCGATACACCACAGCATCATCTGCAAAAAGCCTCAGTGAACTTCCGATGTCGTCCACCAGGTCATTTATGTATATTGTGAATAGCAACGGTCCTATGACACTCCCCTGCGGCACACCTGAAATCACTCTTACTTCGGAAGACTTCTCTCCATTGAGAATGACATGCTGCGTCCTGTTATCTAGGAACTCTTCAATCCAATCACACAATTGGTCTGATAGTCCATATGTTCTTACTTTGTTCATTAAACGACTGTGGGGAACTGTATCGAACGCCTTGCGGAAGTCAAGAAACACGGCATCTACCTGTGAACCCGTGTCTATGGTCCTCTGAGTCTCGTGGACGAATAGCGCGAGCTGGGTTTCACATGACCGTCTTTTTCGAAACCCATGCTGATTCCTACAGAGTAGATTTCTAGTCTCCAGAAAAGTCATTATACTCGAACACAATACGTGTTCCAAAATTCTACAACTGATCGACGTTAGAGATATAGGTCTATAGTTCTGCACATCTGTTCGACGTCCCTTCTTGAAAACGGGGATGACCTGTGCCCTTTTCCAATCCTTTGGAACGCTACGCTCTTCTAGAGACCTACGGTACACCGCTGCAAGAAGGGGGGCAAGTTCCTTCGCGTACTTTGTGTAAAATTGAACTGGTATCCCATCAGGTCCAGAGGCCTTGCCTACCGTACCTACCATATGGCAGAACTTGCAAATAAAGACTTTGGTAAATCTGCTTATATGTCTACCTCTGCTTTGTCATTGTATACTCGTAACAAAAGAAAAATATCTGTTAATGAGTCTGTATTTATTTGGGTTAAAGGTAAAGGAGTATGTGAATATGTAAAGTTTGTTGGTGACTGTACTTTGTGTTTTCATAAATAAAGTGATCTGTAGCGTAGCTGAGAACCGGACAAGGGTACATCTAGAATCTGTCGGCATAGAGATTCCCACAGGAGGTCGAACGCGATCGTGCATTCGCACTGAAGGTGGTGGATTCACAACCCATCGAGGCAACTCAATGATCTGAAAGGGTAGGCACCATGCATTCACATAAATGATTAGATGTTGTTATCTGCAGACGTTGTTTCCCTTTTATGTCTACTGTAATATCGGTTTACCGATGCAATTAACTTATTAGACGACAACAGCCCGGTCAACTGCTAATTCGAATGTCACATCTGTACTTATCATTGATAAAACCCACCCCCCTCCCTGGTGCTAAAACTCGTTCCGAGCACAATCAAGCAACTTTTTTCGAACCTCGCAGCAGAGGAAGCTGCAGAAGCAGGAAATCACACCCGAAATGACGGTGGTGCGGGAAGTGCACTCTGTGGCCTCCGGAGTAGAGATGAGATTTGCACTATATGATCTAAAGTATCCGGACACCTGGCTGAAAACGACCTACAAGTTCGTGTCGCCCTCCATCGGTAAGGCTGGAATTCGGTAGGGTGTTGGCCCACCCTTAGCCTTGATGACAGCTTCCACTGTCGCAAGCATACGTTCGGTTAGGTGCTCGAACGTTTCTTAGGGAATGACAGCCCATTCTTGACGGAGTGTTCCACTGATGTCGATGTCGGTGAGGCCTGGCAAGAAGTCAGCGTTCCAAAACATCCCAAAACTGATCTATAGGATTCACGTCAGGACCCTGTGCAGGCCAGTCCATTAAAGGGATGTTATTGTCGTGTAACCACTCCACCACTGGCCGTGCATTATGGACAGGTGCTCGAGCGTGATTGTATTTATTTATTTAATCTTTACGGCTAGGGCCACACGTCGGGCAGAACAGTCGCTGCGTGTCGGTCTTTCAATGTGACGCCGCTTCGTCGACCTATAGTCGATGAGGGTGAGAGTATGATGATGAGGACAACACAACGCCCAGTCCCTGGGAGGAGAAAATTCCCCGACCCGGCTGGGAATCGAACCCGGGCCCAGAGGATTGACAATCTGTCACGCTGACCATTGAGCTAGCGGGAGCGGACGCGGTCGTTATTGAGAGATGCAGTCGCCATTTCCGAATTGCTCTTCAACAGTGGGAAGGAAGAAGGTGCTTAAAATATCAATGTACGCCTGAAAAACAACAAGGGGTTGCAGCCCCCTCCATGAAGAACACCATAACACCACCATCTCCGCATTTTACTGTTGGCACTGCACACGCTGGCAGATGACGTTCACCGGACATTCGGCATACCCACACACTGCCATCGGATCACCACATTGTGTACCGTGATTCTTTACTCCACACAACGTTTTTCCACTTTTCTATCGTCGAATGTTTACGTTCCTTACACCAAGCCAGGCGTCGATTGGCATTTACCGGCGTGATGTGTGGCTTATGAGCAGTGGCTCGACCATGAAATCCAAGTTTTCTCACCTCCCGCCTAAGTGTCATAGTACTTGCAGTGGATCCTGATGCAGTTAGGAATTCGTGTATGATGTTCTGGATAGATGTCTGCCTATTACACATTACGGTCCTCTTCAACTGTCAGCAGGCTCTGTCAGTCAACAGACGAGGTCAGCCTGTACGCTTCCGTGGTGCAATGTGTCCCTTCAGGTTTCCACTTCACTATCTCATCGGAAACAGTGTACCTAGGGATGTTTGGGCGAGTGGAAATCTCGGCTGCAGACGTATGACACAAGTGACACCCAATCACCTGACCACGTTCAAAGCCCGTGAGTTCCGCAGAGCGTCCCATTCTGCTCTCTCACGATGTCTAATGAGTACTGAGGTCCCACAATGAGATTTTCACTCTGCAGATGAGTGTGCGCTGATATGAAACTTCCTGGCAGATTAAAACTGTGTGCCCGACCGAGACTCGAACTCGGGACCTTTGCATTTCGCGGGCAAGTCCTCTACCATCTGAGCTACCGAAGCACGACTCACGCCCGGTCTCACAGTTTTACTTCTGCCAGTATCTCGTCTCCTACCTTCCAAACTTTACAGAAGCTCTCCTCCGAACCTGCCAGGAAGTTTCATATCAGCGCACACTCCGTTGTAGAGTGAAAATTTCATTCTAGAAACATCCGCCAGGCTGTGGCTGAGCCATGTCTCCGCAATATCCTTTCTTTCAGGAGTGCTAGTTCTGCAAGGTTCGCAGGAGAGCTTCTGTAAAGTTTGGAAGGTAGGAGACGAGATACTGGCAGAAGTAAAGCTGTGAGACCGGGTGTGAGTCGTGCTTGGGTAGCTTAGTTGGCAGAGCACTTGCCCGCGAAAGGCAAAGGTCCCGAGTTTGAGTCTCGGTCGGGCACACAGTTTCAATCTGCCAGGAAGTTTCACTACTGAGGTCGCTGATATGGAGTACCTGGCAGCACAATGCACCTAATACGAAAAACGTATCTCTATGGGGGTGTGCGGAAACTTTTGATCACATAATGTAACTGATACGCGGCAGTCTCTTGCGGTCCACTGTCGAATCTGCAAGAGGTAAGATCAGATGACGTTTTGCAGTACTCGAAGCCATCGGCGGGAGCAGGTGTTCCAGTGGACCAGCCGGTCTGCCGGGCGCCCTGGCAGCGCGCCTCAGCTGGTGGGCGTGCACTCGTGGTCACACAGCGGCTGCCGTCGGCTTCCCTGGCTCTGGTCGCCCCTCGCTGCTCCACGGTCGGCAGCCACCCCACGTGTCACAACAGCAGCCCGCCGCCTCTGCCTCTGCCGCTGCTGCCGCCGGCTGATAAGCGGCCGGACGCGTGCCCAGCGCGAACGCCTCACGTGCCGGGAAGTCCGGACACCGAGGCCAGGCCGCGCCGCCGACGCGTCTGCACAGCGGAATCCCAATTAGCGGAGCAGAGCCGGCGCCGGATGTCCGCCTGCTAATCGCCCGCTGCTCCTCCTGTGTCAGCGGCGGCCTCTCACTCAGACGTCACCAGGTGAACCACACACTGCAGGTCCGGGCTACTCACCCGAGGTCTGCCTAACCGCCTGATACAAAACTACACGTCAGCAGATTCCCGACACTGTTCAGGAACTACACCAGCTCGGACGTGTAAAACCGAATAAAACTGTTTTTAAAATACGGATGCGTGATTCTTCTACCGTCCATGGAGGATATTTGTCGGTAAAACGCAGCATGTGTGTACAATCGATACTTGATACAACTTAATAAATCGAACTGGAAGATGACATTGGTTGGTACTGCTCCCTAACTTGTTCATAATATGGAGAAAGAGGAGACTGCTTAGACCAATTCTTCTGTATAGAATGGGGATACACACGCAATGTCGTAATTGTCTTCTTCTAAAATTATCACTGACTGCCGAAAAAATTTGTAATGTTCAGTACATACATGGATCACCTTCAGTGATTTACTTATTTGTTATTATTTTTAAGAATACACCGTCAGTTGACTGTATATTTATACTTCTGGCCATTACAATTGTTACACCACGAAGATGACGTGCTACAGACGCGAAATTTAACCGACAGCAAGAAGATGCTGTGATGTGCAAATGATTAGCTTTTCAGACCATTCACACAAGGTTGGCGCCGGTGGCGACTCCTACAACGTGCTGACATGAGGAAAGTTTCCAACCGATTTCTCATACACAAACAGCAGTTGACCGGCGTTGCCTGGTGAAATGTTGTGATGCCTCGTGTAAGGAGGAGAAAATGCGTGCCATCACGTTTCCGACTTTGATAAAGGTCGGATTGTAGCCTATCACGATAGCGGTTTATTGTATCGCGACATTGCTGCTCGCGTTGGTCGAGATCCAATGACTGTTAGCAGAATATGGAATCAGTGGGTTCAGGAGGGTAATACGGAACGCCGTGCTGGATCCCAACGGCCTTGTATCACCGGCAGTCGAGATGACAGGCATATTATCCGCATGGCTGTAACGGATCGTGCAGCCACGTCTCGATCCTGGGTCAACATATGGGGACGTTTGCAAGACAACAACCATCTGCACGAACAGTTCGACGACGTTTGCAGCAGCATGGACTATCAGCTCGGACACCGTGGCTGCGGTTACCCTTGACGCTGCATCACAGACAGGAGCGCCTGCGATGGTGTACTCGACGACTAACCTGGTTGTCGAATGGCAAAACGTCATTTTTCGCATGAATCCACGTTCTGTTTACAGCATCATGATGGTCGCATCCGTGTTTGGTGACATCGCGGTGAACGCACATTGGTAACGTGTATTCGTCATCGCCACCATACTGGCGTATCACCCGGCGTGATGGTATGGGGTGCCATTGGTTAAACGTCTCGGTCACCTCTTGTTCGCATTGACGGTACTTTGAACACTGGACGTTACATTTCAAATGTGTTACGACCGGTGGCTCTACCCTTCATTCGATCCCTGCGAAATCCTACATTTCAGCAGGATAATGCACGACCGCATCTTGCAGGTCCTGTACGGGCCTTTTTGGATACAGAAAAAGTTCGACTGCTGCCCTGACCAGCACATTCACCTGATCTGTCACCAATTGACAACGTCTGGTCAATGGTGACCGAGCAACCGGCTTGTCACAATGCGTCAGTCACTACTCTTGATGAACTGTGGTATCGTGTTGAAGCTGCATGGGCAGCTGTGCCTGTACACGCCATCCAAGCTCTGTTTGACTCAATGCCCAGGCGTATCAAGGCCGTTATTACGGCCAGAGGTGGTTGTTCTGGGTACTGATTTCTTAGGATCTATGCACCCAAATTGCGTGAAAATGGAATCACACGTGAGTTCTAGCATAATACATTTGTCCAATGAATACCCGTTTATCATCTGCATTTCTTCTTGGTGTAGCAATTTTAATGGCCAGTAGTGTATTTATCCGTAAAACGCAGCATGTGTACACTCGATGTTTGATACAAATCTGACTGGCAGATGAGATTGGTAGATACTGAATGACTACGGCTCTCTAATTTATCTTTTATCTATAATTTAGAGGAAGAGGAAACAACGTCGTAATTATCTGATCCTAAAATTAGCAGCGACTGCATGAAAACTTTGTAACGTTCAGTAAATATATGGACCAACTTCAATGATTTATAATTTTTTTAGGAATCTCCGCCATATAATTGCCTATTTCTGTACTTTCCTGTGTAAAGCCTAGATTTAGGCTTTCACGGCATTATTGACTACAATGCTAAAAGCAAAAATGTGTAAATAGTAAGACATAAAGCAAAAAATTTGAAAATCTTAAGAAATATTAAAAAATGTGGGATGCGAGGTAGTATAAAATTACTAGATATACACTTAAACCTTAACATTAACATATTTTGTTGTGTACTGTGCAGAATGACTATATCATTCCACGTCATTTGCGAGTGCCATGCTAAATGCAAACATGCAAGTAACAGGACATAAAGTAAAAAAAAAAAGAAAAATAAGAGATCTAAACTGATAAACAGTTACAAGAGATGCACTTACTTCTTTGACCATTAACAACATTGTGTTGTGTATTGGGTGGGACAACATATAGACTGTTCAACACATTTGTTGAACGTGATATAAATGGTACAAAATCAGCGTCTTTTAGGAATGTAGCACATTATGGCATAAGCACATCCTATCCGTATATATCATCCTGCACTGTACGCAGCAAAACCATGTTAATGGTGTAAGAAAGAAGTGCACTTCTCGTAATTGTATATCAGTGTGCATCTAATATTTTTTTACGAACTGTGCGTCAGGAACTTCTCTCAATCAGTACAACTAAAAACCACTCCACAGTTGCAAATTTTACTTTTTTTTATTCACTCGATCACTTGTATCGGGCCGAGACCTATTTTCAAATCACCGTAACATAGTCAAAAATGTTATTTCCGAGGGTGTGGAAATCATGTCAAAAATGTGCAACGAACAGTTACAACTCATATAGAAAAAAAATATACAAAAATTTAAATACACGCTGTTATAAAATTATTAGATATGCCCCTCCATCTTACCATTGTATTTTGCCGTGTTCTGTGCAGAATGACTTTATTACTCCATGTGATTTGCAAGTGCAATGCTATATGTAAACTTGTCATAAAATAAAAAATAGGAGATGTAAGGTGATCCACAGTTACGAGGGATGCAGATGCACTTACTTCTTAGACCATTAACAGGATTTTTTACGATGATTTGAAAATCCGTTTCAGCACGAAACTACTCATCGTCTGAATAAAAGAAGTAAAATTTTCAACTTTGGACTGCCTTTTCGTTGGCGTGTTATTTGCATGTTTTACATTTAGCATTGTAGTCGATAATGGCGCGAAATAATACGTCATCCTGCACATTACAGACTAAAAGACGTTAATGATCTAAGATGCTGAGTGCGTATCTTGTAATTTTATACCATCTAATATTTTTAAAATATTTTTTAATTTTTCAATTTTATACTTTATATCTTACTATTTGCACATTATTGCTTTTAGCATCGTATTCGATAATACGTGAAAGATGAAATCTAGATTTCATGTAGGAAATTAACAGATATATACAGTCAAAAGCTGCTGTATTCCTTCAAAACAATACTGTATGACCGTGGTTCAACACCATCCAAAACCTTTTTCAGTGATGTAGTCTCTGCGGTGTTCATGAGCCAGTGCACTTGTTTATTATGCAGCGTCTCTATAATCTATTTTCACAGTATCCCTTAGCACTATTATTCATCGTATTCCGCCATAGTGTCTGTGTTCAGGACGGTAGCCATAACTACAGTCCGTTGCATTTTCTGTTACATTACCGCTACTGCGTTTATTGGTAACTGCTTTCAACGGTATTCGCTATCTACAGTCAAGGTGAGACCTTAGTGCCTTTCCATTTCGCAAATACACTCCTGGAAATGGAAAAAAGAACACATTGACACCGGTGTGTCAGACCCACCATACTTGCTCCGGACACTGCGAGAGGGCTGTACAAGCAATGATCACACGCACGGCACAGCGGACACACCAGGAACCGCGGTGTTGGCCGTCGAATGGCGCTAGCTGCGCAGCATTTGTGCACCGCCGCCGTCAGTGTCAGCCAGTTTGCCGTGGCATACGGAGCTCCATCGCAGTCTTTAACACTGGTAGCATGCCGCGACAGCGTGGACGTGAACCGTATGTGCAGTTGACGGACTTTGAGCGAGGGCGTATAGTGGGCATGCGGGAGGCCGGGTGGACGTACCGCCGAATTGCTCAACACGTGGGGCGTGAGGTCTCCACAGTACATCGATGTTGTCGCCAGTGGTCGGCGGAAGGTGCACGTGCCCGTCGACCTGGGACCGGACCGCAGCGACGCACGGATGCACGCCAAGACCGTAGGATCCTACGCAGTGCCGTAGAGGACCGCACCGCCACTTCCCAGCAAATTAGGGACACTGTTGTTCCTGGGGTATCGGCGAGGACCATTCGCAACCGTCTCCATGGAGCTGGGCTACGGTCCCGCACACCGTTAGGCCGTCTTCCGCTCACGCCCCAACATCGTGCAGCCCGCCTCCAGTGGTGTCGCGACAGGCGTGAATGGAGGGACGAATGGAGAAGTGTCGTCTTTAGCGATGAGAGTCGCTTCTGCCTTGGTGTCAATGATCGTCGAGGGGACACTGAATAGTGCACGGCACATCCAAACCGTCATCGAACCCATCGTTCTACCATTCCTAGACCGGCAAGGGAACTTGCTGTTCCAACAGGACAATGCACGTCCGCATGTATCCCGTGCCACCCAACGTGTTCTAGAAGGTGTAAGTCAACTACCCTGGCCAGCAAGATCTCCGGATCTGTCCCCCATTGAGCATGTTTGGGACTGGATGAAGCGTCGTCTCACGCGGTCTGCACGTCCAGCACGAACGCTGGTCCAACTGAGGCGCCAGGTGGAAATGGCATGGCAAGCCGTTCCACAGGACTACATGCAGCATCTCTACGATCGTCTCCATGGGAGAATAGCAGCCTGCATTGCTGCGAAAGGTGGATATACACTGTACTAGTGCCGACATTGTGCATGCTTGTTGAATGTGTCAATGTGCCTGTGGTTCTGTCAGTTTGATCATGTGATGTATCTGACTCCAGGAATGTGTCAATAAAGTTTCCCCTTCCTGGGACAATGAATTCACGGTGTTCTTATTTCAATTTCCAGGAGTGTATTCACCAGAATTAGCACACGCTCAGACTAGCCGACAACCCTGGCAGGAGGCTGCTAAAGTCCACCAAACTTCCTCTACTGGCCATTAAAATGGATACAAGAAGAAATGCAGATGATAAACGGGTATTCATTGGACAAATATATTATACTAGAACTGACATGTGATTACACTTTCACGCAATTTGGGTGCATAGATCCTAAGAAATCAGTACCTAGAACAACCACCTCTGGCCGTAATAACGGCCTTGATACTCCTGGGCATTGAGTCAAACTGAGCTTGGATGGCGTGTACAGGTACAGCTGGCCATGCAGCTTCAACACGATACCACAGTTCATCAACAGTAGTGACTGGCGTATTGTGACGAGCCAGTTGCTCGGCCACCATTGACCAGCGTCTTCAATTGGTGAGAGATCTGGAGAATGTGCTCGCCAGGGCATCAGTCGAACATTTTCTGTATCCAGAAAGCCTGTACAGGACCTGCAACATGCGGTCGTGCATTATCCTGCTGAAATGTAGGGTTTCACAGGGATCGAATGAAAGGTAGAGCCACAGGTCGTAACACATCTGAAATGTAACGTCCACTGTTCAAAGTGCCGTCAATGCGAACAAGAGGTGACCGAGACGTGTAACCAGTGGCACACCATACCATTAGGCCAGTACGGCGATGAAGAATACACGCTTCCAATATGCGTTCGCCGCGATGTCGCCAAACACGGATGCGACCCTCATAATGCTATAAACAGAACCTGGATTCATCCGAAAAATGACGTTTTGCCATTCGTGCACCCAGGTTCGTCACTGAGTACACCATCGCAGGCGCTCCTGTCTGTGATGCAGCGTCAAGGGTAACCGCAGCCACGGTCTCCGAGCTGATAGTCCGTGCTGCTGCAAACGTCGTCGAACTGTTCGTGCAGATGGGTCTTGTCTTGCAAACGTCCCCATCTGTTGACTCAGGGATCGAGACGTGACTGCACGATCCGTTGCAGCCATGCGGATAAGATGCCTGTCATCTCGACTGCCTGTGATACGAGGCCGTTGGGATCCAGCACGGCGTTCCGTATTGCCCTCCTGAACCCACCGATTCCATATTCTGCTAACAGTCATTGGATCTCGACCAACGAGAGCAGCAATGTCGCGATACGATAAATCGCAATCGCGATAGGTTAAAATCCGACCTGTATCAAAGTCGGAGACGTGATGGTACGCATTTCTCCTCCTTACACGAGGCATCACAACAACGTTTCACCAGGCAACGCCGGTCAACTGCTGTTTGTGTATGAGAAATCGGTTGGAAACTTTCCTCATGTCAGCACGTTGTAGCTGTCGCCAACGGTGCCAACCTTGTGTGAATGCTCTGAAAAGCTAATGATTTGCATATCACAGCATCTTCTTCCTGTCCGTTAAATTTCGCGTCTTTAGCATGACATCTACGTGGTCTAGCAATTTTTATGGCCACTAGTGTAACTCTCATTCATGCAACGAGCCCGTCACATTTCAGCAGAAGCACTAGTAACTAAATAAACAATGCAGGATAACAGACAACTATGACCAGCAGATTCAGAATATTGTAAATGAATTACTACCAAGCAAAAACAAAATTCATTGAAACGCTGCACGTTAACGCATAGAATAGTTATGGCATCATGTTTGCCAAAATAGAAATTACTGCGGCACGTATGTTCCTTCCTTACACGTCCCGGAATTGTGAATAAGGAATTTTAATCATGTGGTCAACACATAGTGGAATGGAAAGGCTTGTCACAAAGATTCACGTGATGTGATCACTATGGATTTTGGTATCGGACTGCAGCTGTGACGAACACAAAAATTAATGTAGCATTTTTACACGTTGTCCCCCGTCATGTGTGCCTAGTGTTATATTCCCCTGCATTTAAATCAGTATTTCGAACTTTCACATTTGCACTTCGATGATGACTAAGGGAAGAGCATATGACAACATAGCAACTTCCATTTTCGGAAATATGGCTCCAAGTTCAGGGAGAACCAATAAAAACTTTGAAGTTTCCCGATGATATTGTAAGTCTCTCAGAGATACAGAAGGACTTGGAAGGACAGTTGAATGCAATGGATATCTCCAGAAAAAGGGCTGTAAGACTAACATCAACAAATGTAAAGGAATGAAGTCGAATAAAATCGGATGATATTGAGGGAATTAGATTACGAAATGAGACACTAAATGTATTAGATGTGTTTTTCCAGGCTAGCTATAGCGATAAAAGCATTTCTGAAAAATATGAATTTGTTAACGTATAACGTAAATTTAAGTGCTAGGACGTCTACTATGAAGATATTTGTGTGGAGCGTAGCCTTGTACGGAAGCGAAAAGTGACAATAAGTATATCAGACAAGAAGAGAACGGAAGACTTTGAAATACGATCCCAAAGAATGTTGGACATTAGATGGGTACGTCAAGAAAAAGAAGGGATTGGTTGACTGGACACTTGGCACACCCTGAAGAATGAAGGGATCTCCAGTCTGGTAAGTGGAAGAAGTGTGGGGATGAAAATTGTAGGAGGAGACCAAGAGATGAATATAGTAAGCAAGTTCAAGTGGATGTAGGTTGCAACAATTGTTCGAAGAAGAATCTTGCAGAGAATCAACTGGCGTGGAGAGCATCACACCAGTCTTCTGACTGAATACAGCACAACGACAAGGACTGCATGTGTTAACATTCATTCTTTCACAAATGCTTAGCTTTTTCGAAAATGATAGCTCATTCGTGACTGTTTGTTACTCTGTATTGCTCGTTCAACGACTTGTGTTTCTCCTTCAGATATCGACTGTATGCAAATGCAGAGTTTTACAGATAAATTTCGTCGGTATACGTATCCACATTTTAAAATAATTCTTATTTTGCATTAAAGGAAGTTATTTACTGGTGAGTTAATGACAAACGATTTTTTTTTCCTTTATTGTATTTTAATTCCCCATCAGGACGGGCTAGCAGCAGCATATGCGCTGCTCTTCAGTCGAAAGACATAGAACAAACAATAGAAGACATTTAAAAATAACAAAGGAGAAAACATGATGAACCCAGATATAAAAAAGGAGGAAAATTATGGAAGACAATAGACAAAAAAGGGGAGACTGTAAAATGGAGATAAAAACCGTAAAGAAGTAGCGAACACAAAAAACCACACACTGGGACAATTAAACGAACACAAGGCACAGTATGACTGGAGCATAAAAGTATTGACAGATGGTGTAGCACATAACAAATACTGACAGTAACACTAAGTACAAGACCAGCACACAATTAAAATCACACCTCTTGATACATAAGAGAAACAGCACTAAACACAACACTGACATGGTACAGCGATGATGATCAAAATGGAGGATCTGCCAGGTGCAAGGAGATGAGGGAGGTTGGAAGAAGGGAGGGAGGGAAAGAGAGGGAGGAGATGGGGGGGGGGGCGCCGAAGAGGGCCAGGTAGGGAGGGATGTGGGAGGGAAAGAGGCAAGGATGGGGTGCAGGGTCTCAGGGGGGATGGGGTGGATAATCTGCTTTGGGAGGAGGAGGGGAGAGGAAAAAGGGGGCCCTGGGGAGAGGCGGGAAACAAGGCCAAGTTATAGTTGGAAGGATGGGTATGTGTCACAGCGAAGTTCATCATCTGGGAGGGGGAGGCGCTGGAAATTACCCTGATGAAGGAGGGTGTGGAGATGGAGAGAGGGAGGGATACAGCAATAGAGGCACGGCAACGGGCAGGGGGTGGAGAGGAAGGAGGAAACCAGAGATTGGAGGGTATCAAGCCTGCAGACAATGTAGATGATGCGGAGATGTTGGAAGAACAGGACGAGGTGGGGGAAGGGGATGAGTTCATACAGGAGCCATGTGGGGGAAGGAAGGCAGATACGGAACGCAAGGCAGAGTGCATGGCGTTCGAGGATTTGGAGGGCCTTGTAAAAGCGGGTGGATGCAGAGATCAGGCACTGCTGGCATAAGAGAGGATAGGACAGATGAGGGATTTGTTGGTGTGGAGGATGGTGGAAGGATGCAATTTCCATGTCCGGCCAGACAGGAGTTCCAGGAGGTGGAGGCGGGTATGGGCTTTCTGCTGGATGGTCTGGAGCTGAGGGGTCCAGGTGAAGTGACAGTCGAGGGTGAGGCCAAGGTATCTCAGGGTGGGGGTGAGCTGGATGAAAGTTCATAAAGCGTGAGGTAGAAATCATGGAGACGAAAGGAGCGGGTGGTGTTGCCTATGATGATTGCCTGGGTTTTGGAGGGGTTGAGGGGGAACCACTGGTTACACCAAGTGGTGAACTGGCTAAGGTGGGTTTGGAGGGTGCGTTGGGACTGTTGAAGGGTAGGATAGAGAGCCAGGAAGGCGGTGTCATCAGCATACTGGAGAAGGTGGACAGGTGGGGGTGGATTGGGCAGATCAGCCATATGTAAGAGATAAAGAAGAGAAGACGGTTGGTGTTGTGGTGGGTGACAAAGAAAGGACGGTGAGAGAGGAAGGAAGCGACAAGACGGACAAAATTGATAGGAAGGGCGTAGGTTTGGAGCTGACAAACGAATCAGATAAAAGTATTTGTGAATGCGTGTATTGCAATCTCTCACGAGCCGCACAATTGCTGAAAAGTAACTATAATTTCGGTATTGTGCAACCCTTGGAGTCCCATACAGCTGCTATCCGTCACAGAGTGGATGCATAGAATTCTTGGAAACTGCCGGAAAAAGTAGTACACATGGAAAGACGACGTTGATTTTGATGCGATGACGGCATATGGCACCTGGAGGAAAGTAGGTGTACTGATAATGGTTTCAGCGTCGCCCGCCTACAGATAGCGCAGTGACATAGCTACCAGAGCGCCATCTGTGTCTACCCTTTAATAGATAATGCTCACAGTCAGGAGGATCAATGTGGGGCAAACGTGTGAAGCAAGCAAGCAACCATGCCACAGAGACGCATTCCTGCTTGCTACAGCCAATTGAGCGAGTTTGAAGTGGGTCAGTTTGTGGCGGGTTGGTCCTTTCGGAGAACTGTGACACAGTTTGGACGTGCTGAGTCAGTTATGCAACGATGCTGGGCTCACTGGCACATGAACAGCCTCACACCCGTAGACGAGGTTCTGGACGTCCACGCAGCACAGATGCCCGCCAGGATCGTCTCATTCTAAGGGCAGAAGTGACAGACCGTAGGGTTGCCACAGCACAGGTAAGAGGGCTTGTGAGCCCAGACCTGTCAACACGAACTGTTGCGAACAGGTCGTTAACAGCAGGACTGCGGCCACTCTCAACTCCAGCCCGTCTTCTACTCACGGCACAGCATCGACGTGCACGGCTCGACTGGAGCAGTAAGGTGATCAATTGAAAGACAGAACGGCGCACTACGAAAGCAGATTCTGCCTGCACGGAAGTGATGGTCGTTTGCACGCACGACGTAGGCGTGGTGACCGAGTGGCGGCGCGGTTCTTTCCGTCCCTTTACAACGAACCTGCACCTACGTGTGAACATTGTCTCAGCGGAATGAGATTTTCACTCTGCAGCGGAGTGCGCGCTGATATGAAACTTTCTGGCAGATTAAAACTGTGTGCCGGACCGAGACTCGAACTCGGGACCTTTGCCTTTCGCGGGCAAGTGCTCTACCAACTGAGCTACCCAAGCACGACTCATGCCCTGTCCTCACAGCTTCACTTCTGCCAGTACCTCGTCTCCTACCTTCCAAACTTTACAGAAGCTCTCCTGCTTTAATCTGCCAGGAAGTTTCATTGTCTCAGCAGATCATCAGTAGGGAAGCCGAGCGAAACCTACTGTACTTCGACGTGAACCAGGCTGCAATTTAAGTCACTAATCTACGTTTCGGGAGAAACACGAAATGAAAGGTTGGAAATTTTGTCCTCAATTAATATATTCTGAAACTTAGGTGAATAAAGTATCACTGCCAAGCCCTGCTAGTCTTAACACAGTCACTCACAATCCCTTTCACTCACGTTAGCAAGTTTATGGTGTTGCATTTAGCGGAAACGTAATAGCTACAAAAATACTCATTGTTTTTGACTGAGAATGCGCAGCAAATATTAAGTCTGTCGGTACCTAATGCAGTCACAGTTTTTAGCCACCGACCTGCTCAATACGCCACGCGGAATACAAGTCTTTTCTCATCACAAAATTCACTTAAAAATTCCGAATTTTCTACACACCCATCGGAATAATTATGCCGTCACTTTACCATACTTTTGACGTATGAAGATGCTAGATCCGGCAACTTATCGTTTCCATCGGAACTACTACTACACACGTCCGAACTGTTTCATGACTAGGCTCCCGCTCTTATCTAGAATACTCTTAAGTCTTCTCTACCAGCAGATAAAGACGAGCGAAGAATATTGCTTTACCATTGGTCAGTTTACTCAACAGCCAATAGCAAAACAACATTCTCCCGCGTCAGTCCACGCTTTTCATCAATAACCAATCACAAAATAGTAAACCTAACGACTGCACTTTTTACCGACGTAATTATCTAATGTGCTGAAATTATGTTTATGCATTAAGTAATTTACTATTGTTATTTATACCTGAATTAACTTTCCCTTTACCATAAACTTACTTTACAAATCTATTCTAAAAAAATCTCCTTTGTTCATATCCATACTTCTTTGAAATGTTCCCACACTAAATCCTACTACACAACTCGTTAAACAATTGTCTTCATATTAACCTTAAACCACACTCACGCATCATTCATACTGCTAAAACACATTTATAACATTTTACCTACACAAAAGACATAATAACACTTTCTGAAAATACTAGAACAGCTTATGAAAAAGTTTCTATTACTTTTGTGCACTCTAGTGGGCATAATCGAAACTAAAATCACAGTCCCCCTACCCAATACTGTCCTCTATCGGCTCATACATAAACTACGTGCGCATCTGCCTTCCATGTACAAAAGAAACCCACTTGTAATCTCGGGAATAAACCGCTTAGCGTGTACGCGTGGGGACAGTCTATGATGGACTGAAAGGAGGAGCCATCAGTCGCCAGGATCGTCGAACATACAGTATTGTAAGTTGCCCTTCTTCACAGGATACCGGCAAATTTTGTTATACGGTCGATTTCACAAAGCGAATGCGCTCCACTACGGTCGATTTCTCCGTCTTACCCCATGTGCAATACCTTTTATGTTCGTCGATCCTAGTATTGGTGGTTCGTCCTGTCATTCCATCACAGACACTGGTAAATGGTGTACGGTGCGTTCCCGACATTGCGAGTGGATTCCTTTTCCCCTTTGCCATTCTGAGATACTCTCCGATCTACTTGGTCGGCTTACAAATTGTCTTTACCGCCGTTTCTGCCCGTCACCCCGAGGGTTTACGGTAGAAAGGCATTAGTCAGTGTTTCCTCCTTCGATGTTTCATTTAGCCGGTATTAGATTTCGTGATACTTCTGTAAGTAGGCTGTTTAGGTATTCTTATTGGTAACGCCACGTAGCACTCTGTATGAAAATCACTGGCTGTGCTGTGTGCAGTCTGTGGCTAGTTTGCATTGTTGTCTGCCATTGTAGTGTTGGGCTGTTGGCTGTTAACAGCGCGTAGCGTTGCGCAGTTGGAGGTGAGCCGCCAGCAGTGGTGGATGTGGGAAGTGAGATGGCGGATTTTTCAGAGCGGATGATCTGGACATGTGTCCATCAGAGACAGTACATTTGTAAGACTGGATGTCATGAACTGCTATATATATTATGACTTTTGAACACTATTAAGGTAAATACATTGTTTGTTCTCTATCAAAATCTTTCTTTTGCTAACTGTGCCTGTCAGTGATTAGTGCTTTCAGTAGTTTGAATCTTTTATTTAGCTGGCAGTAGTGGCGCTCGCTGTATTGCAGTAGTTCGAGTAAAAGATTTTTGTGAGGTAAGTGATTTGTGAAAGGTACAGGTTAATGTTAGTCAGGGCCATTCTTTTGTAGGGATTTTTGGAAGTCAGATTGCGTTGCGCTAAAAAAATATTGTGTGTCAGTTTAAGCACAGCCACGTATAATTTTTCTAAGGGGACGTTTCACTTCTTATGCAATTCTTATGTACCCACTAATCCTCAGAACGCATTCCAGATGTTGGACTTCTCGTCCGTCTTGTGCACGTTACGAGAGTATTAACCAGTCTTCCATCCTCGCTCAGGTCGTGATATGAGAGTCTGCGCAGATATCGTTCCATACGTCCCGGTTTTCGATACACGCTGTGCCTCAGATTCTCACCATTTTTCGTAAACAACACACCTAGGAAGGGTAGCTGTTCTTTTCTACATCCACGGTAAATTTAATGGTGGCATGGAGACTGTTCGTGTTTCTTAGGAAATCACCGAGATGTTCCTCACCATGGCAAATATGTTTTCGGTGTACGTGTACCACAGCTTACATTTACAAGGTGCTAAGCGCCGCGTCGTCCCTGAAAATGCTCCACGAAGAAATTGGCAAGCATCAGGATAAGCGCACTACCCATGGCGACGAAACCCATTTGTTCATAAAAATCGTCATTCCAGATAAAATAGCTTATAATAAGACATGCGTAAAATAACTTGTAGCCGTGCGGTATAAGGTGCTGCAGTCATGGACTGTGCGGCTGGTCCCGGCGGAGGTTCGAGTCCTCCCTCGGGCATGAGGGTGTGTGTTTGTCCTTAGGATAATTTACGTTAAATAGTGTGTAAGCTTAGAGACTGATGACCTTAGCAGTTAAGTCCCATAAGATTTCACACACATTTGAGCATTTGAATAAATAACTTGATGACGTCTTCCTGGAAATTGGAACTGATGTGATGCAATCAAATGGCTACGAAATTCTCAACAATTTTGTCTGTAGCATCTTGTCAGAGGCAGCAGATATCCTTAAAATAGCCTAAGCTTCAGTGACGTCCGATTCAATAGTGTGGCTAGAATACGGCGGAACCAGTACAGTCTGATTGAAATTACTTATTGGTTGACACTTCAGATGCTGGTGTCGGTTTTCTTCAGTAAGAGCGCTCACTCTCACAATCGAACTGTTAGGCGTTGACAAAGTGCCACAACAATTGGTCAGCTCACTTCGAGGCTCTTGACCGGCTTTCTACCTTGATGCGTTCAGAATTTTGGGTCCCGATTCGTGGGCCTCCCCTTTTTATTTCGCATATCATCAGATGTGATAAAACACACACACATACACACACACACACACACACACACACACACACACACACACACACACAATGCTAACGAAATACGCACCTTTCGTACACAGAACTAGCCAAACACAGCTGATACTTTCGCACAAGAGGCAATTCGGTGTCATACGTACAGTTATTTTCAGCATAGAGATCGGTCTACACTAGATAAACTTCTTTTTAAAGACACCAAATTATCGTTGTGACCGATTCTGGAAAGTGGTGAATGAAAGAGTGTAACTTAGAACTGAGGTGTGCCGCAGTGGTTGTGACACATTCTTGACGTTTAGAAGGTCGTGGATTCGAATCTCGTCTCACACTTTGAAATTTTTTTCATTTCTAAATTTTTTCAAAATGACTTTGATTATAATAAATTGGTTTAAACGTAACTTTTTCCATTTCTTCGGTGTGTAATTTTCGTCATCGTATTGATCTTTTTCATTTGGTCTTATTTTTTCCTGTTTTTCTTTTTCCGTTCGGAATCTGCATCTATCACGTATAACTGTAACCAGGGCTGTTTATCTGTTGGTAACACTGCAACACAACCTTTACTACCGGTGGTACTGGTAAAACTCAACCTGTTAGGAAGATTATCGTCGCTTATCGTCTCCTACAGCTTCTGCAAGTCACCCTCTGTAGTACTGGTTTAAAAAATTCGTGTGGTCCATGAAATTACAGGCCCCTGCGAGTTACTGCTGTGGTATTAATAATTTCTAGGAGTTGGATTTGACCAACCGGTAAAAATTTTAGGTCAATTTTTTAGAACCATTACAGGAGGCACTAATGCAGGGCTTAATAGGCAGCATAGAGCTTTTATTTACTTTCATTTGTCGACCCAGCATGCGACTGAGGTAGTGACTAACTTTAAGTTTCACCTATTCTTTATGATGAAGGGAGGAAATAATCACTCGAGGATATAGATTAATTGAAATTTATTTAATACCTATTGCATTTCAACAACTAGCCGTGTATTTATTGGAATAGTTACTGCCCATTCTCATGCAATAACAGGAGCTATCATATTACACGTCATCACAATTGGTCTCTCTAGTTAACATGATTTACTTTCGCCACGTAGTAATGGAAAGGGACAGGGGAGCGCAGACTTGGCTTCAATGAAATTTTATGCAGGCACACAATTAGCTTAAACCCATGCCTTCTATTGATATTACGTTTAATTACTACTGGTCACGCAGAACGAAGTCGGCACAGACACTAGAAGCGAACTCAGGCGGAGCGGAAGAGTATCTGCCCAAATACGAGTGTTTCAATTTTCATTAAAAACGTGCGCTAAAGAGGGGTAGCAATTGGTACATTTGACTATGACTCCCAATTTTGGTTTAATCCTGCGTTCCGAAACAACACCGCGCTACTGAGCTGGGGGGGGGGGGGGGGGGGGAAAGAACATTAACTATTATATGGCGGGAAAATTGCGCAAATATTTATCCCATCAATGGGCATTAAAATCTTAACTTTACATAGATACAAGAGTTTAACCCGTATATTTTATGTAACGCACAACATTGCAAGCGAATCACATAGTTATGGGGGACACGATAAACATTATCTAATTACCACATTGATACTATTCCACACACGTGGCCAAGTTGCGGTAGCCAACAGAAAATATATATATATATATATATATATATATATATATATATATATATATATATATATATATATATATATACCGACACACAAGGTAATTCCTTCCCTATCTTACACTCATGCACTATCGTATAGTTACTCACTCGTCTAATGTCTTTTTCCAACTGACCACGTGGCGGTAAACCAAGTACACAAAGAAAACATATGTGACATAAAAATAATCCCCCAAAATATTACTGTGAAGTAAACACCACATTAAAATACATTCGATGAGTTAACTTCTGTTATGCACAGAGCAATAATACGACCGTGAGCTTAAGGCCCATGGTGCGTGGCCTGACCAAGGCACAAATGCGAAGTTGTTACAGAAACATGACCAAATTACCATGATAAACTCTCTTATGAGGTTTAGTGGCAATCTCACACCTGATTTTAACATCTGGACTTTAGTAACAAACAGATTTGAAATATTCTAGTACCTTTGTTAATATTACCATGAAACGTCCCATTACAAAAATTAATGAATTACTTTGCTGATAAACCTCGCGTTATTTGATTTTCAAACAACTGAGCAAAACTTAACGTACTCAGACATTATTTATTTATTTATTTATTCATTTATTTATTTAACCTGATCAGATTAGGGCCATCAGGCCCTCTCTTACATCGGACCAGTGTTCCACACATGCAGCATTTCACACATCAGAGTTACATCATGAACATAGTTTAAATGAGAAAATTAGCTTACTCTAGTGACAATATGAATAAAGAGTAGTGACTAAGACCTAATAAAGTAAATGCGAAAGTATTTTTACAACAGGTGCTATACATACAGATTATGATAAAAGCAATATTAATAACAGTAAAAAAAATCAAATAATAATGACAAACATGAGAAGGATTGGCAATAGTAATGAAGGTTTGTGCAGATGTACATAATATCTTGGTGTGTAAAGTAGATGTTTACTAGTATAGCGAGTTTTGGGGAAGGGAGATTTAAGGAGGGGGAAAGAGGGAAGTAATGAGGTGAAGTGCATTCATGTACAGAGGAAGGCATTACTGTTGCTTAAGTAGATACGTCATTAACTGGTTTTTGAAGCCGGACATGTTTTCAAGTTCTCTAACATAACGAGGGAGGTTATTCCAGAGTCGGGTTCCCGCTACTGTAAAGGACTTGGAGAAGGTGACTGAGCGATGCAGTGGAATGGAGAGGATTTTATTATAATGGGAACGTGTGTTTCTGTCATGTTGTTCCGACATGAGCGTTAGGGACGAGGAGAGATATGAGGGACAGTGTACATTTATAAGGCAGTAGATGAGACAGAGTGTATGGAAATCTCTGCGTTTGTCTGCACGCAGCCAGGACAATTTTTCATGTGCTGCTGAAATGTGATCAAAAAGTCGAACGTCACAGATATATCGGACGCAGGCATTCATGACCAGTTCTAGACGTCGGGAATTTTCCTGAGAGAGGCCTTGTAGGATAATATCGCTGTAGTCAATGATTGGGAGTATAAGCGTTTGTACTAATTTCTTTTTCAGATCGAAAGGGAAGAGTTTTTTATATTTTTGTAGGACATGAAGGGATGCTGATGCTTTTTTGCACACTGCAGTTACGTGCTCTGTCCAATTTAGATTTTCATCTATTATTACTCCCAAACTCTTTTCTGAGGGAGAGAAGTTAATATTTGTTCCATTTAGGATAAGAGGTGGTACGGATTCCCGATGTTTTTGGCTAATGAGCTTAGAGTGACCAACAAGTACCGCTTGGGTTTTAGATGGGTTTAGTTTTAGACCTATGTCCTGTGCCCATTTTGACAGTGCATCGAGGTCAGTATTGAAATTTTCAATAGCTTTCTTGAGATTGCTTGGTTTTGCACTTAGATACAACTGAAGGTCATCAGCATACATATGGTATTTGCAATAGGTCAGAACCGATGACACATCATTGATATACAGAGAGAAGAGTATAGGACCTAATACTGAGCCTTGGGAAACGCCTGACACTACCTGCCGCCATTGTGATTTTATATTCCCAGACAGGACGCCTTGCTGACGAGACGTCATGTATGAGCGAAACCATTGCACTGCACTTGGTGAGAAATTTAGACCGCTAAGTTTGGCCAGTAAGATGTCGAAGTCGACAGTATCAGATGCTTTGCTGAAATCTAAGAAGCAAATGATAGTCGCTTCTTGTCTGTCCATGGCAAGTTTCAGGTCATCTGTCACCTTTATCAGAGCGGATGTTGTGCTTCGATGTTTACGGAAACCTGATTGGCATTCGTCTAGTAGGTTGTTAGTAGTTAAGCAGTTGGTGAGCTTGTCATGAACTATATATTCTAAGGTCTTTGATAGTGCAGGAAGAAGGCAGATGGGGCGGTAATCAGAGGGTGCTGTGGCGATGTCCTTTTTAGGCAGTGGCTTGATTTGTCCCAGTTTCCAGGCCTCAGGGAAAACACTTGTGATTAATGAATCGTTGAAAATGTCTGTTATAGAGGGCAATAGTTGGTCAATAATAAGTTTTACCATCTGGATAGTGATACCATCATGTCCAGTAGATGCTGATTTAATCCGCATTATGGCTTTCTTGACAGTACTGCAAGTGACGTGCTGTAGATAGAATTTTTCTTTGCTACAGTCGTTCATCCCCATGAAGTAATCAATGATTCTCTGTTTTTTTTTTTTTGCGGTTCAATTTTGGTTGTAGGTAATGTGAAGAATCGATTAAATTCTTCAGCTGGGACCATGTGATTTTCTGCGACTTTTATTTTGCCTAAACCGAGACTACGGAGATTTTTCCACAGGATAGCTGGTCTACATCTATTGTCAGCTAATGTACGGGCATGTCTGAGCTTAGCGTTTCTCACCGCTTGACTGACTTTGTTTCGTTTCTGCTTGTATTTTGTTAGTGAAATCCTGGAGTTTGTCGTTTATGTCCATGAGGGGAGTAGAGGTCATCCCCCAAACTATTTCTTGTGCCTCAGTTTCGAGTTCAGGCAAATTTATGCGTTTGAGGTCTCGGTATGTAGACAGTTTTTGTTTCTTTCTAGGACATTCTAGTGAATACGTCATGGAAATGATGTCATGGGCAGACATGCCAGGCGCAGATATTTGAGAGGTGCGGATTAGTTCGGAGATTTCGTTGCGAATATATCTATGAAAGTGTGACTGGTAGTCGTGTGATGAGTAGGTGCCAGCTGAAGTAGCGTCATATTTGAGGAAGGAAGCATCCTCTTAAATTTCCCAGTGGAAGGACTATTGCACAGAAAATTAATGTTAGTGTCACCTGCGATAATTACTTGTTCATATGACGATTCGAGACTAGAGAGGGCAGTTTCGAAGCAGGCGAACCCACCTACTTTAGGAGGTTTGTAAAGGACACATATTAAGCACTCTCTTTGCTTATTTTGAGCAACACTAAACTGACACACAATATTGTTAGCGCAACGCAATCTGACTTTAAAAAATCCCTACAAAAGAATGGCCCTGACTAACAATAGCCTATACCTTTCATGAATCACTTACCTCACAAAAATTCTGCCATCTCTCCCCCCACAACCCCCACCTCCAACTGCGCAACGCTATGCGCAGTTCACATCAAACTGCCCAACACTACAATAGCGAATATTTCAACAATGCCAACCAGCAACAGACTGCACACAGCACAGCCAGTGATTTTCGTACAGAGCGCTACGTGGCGTTACCAACATAAAAACCTAAACAGCCTTCAAAAATGGTTCAACTGGCTCTGAGCACTATGGGACTTAACAGCTAAGGTCATGAGTCCCCTAGAACTGAGAACTACTTAAACCTAACTAACTTAAGGACAGCACACAACACCCAGCCATCACGAGGCAGAGAAAATCCCTGACCCCGCCGGGAATCGAACCGGGGAACCCGGCCTAAACAGCCTACTTACAACCATAAGGCGAGAGCTATGTCTCGACGTCTGTCCAGTGTGGCTAACCAGGAACAAGCGGACCTGCAGCCACATTCCATAACCGTTGCTCGTTCAAAAAGTGTTGGAGGGGGTGGTTAACCAACCTGACTGAGCCAATACTCGTGCCTTCGCGTCCTCTCTGACCTGACTTGCGCACTTCCTCTGCCAAACTTCTTCGCGTTTACGGGTTGGTAAGGTACTACCCGACCACAGAACGACTCTACTGATGCAGTGTTACAACCTCTGACTAAAGCTTCCTGCTACTTCACATAATTTGTCATTCACACAGCCCAGGTCGCACAAGGGAAAGGATGCAGGGAAACGTGGCTCACACGAAATAGAGTAAAATAAATACATAAATAAACACCGTTTGGTCCATTCTCTCCTGCTTTTTACCCACTGATTTATTTCTGCTGAGTGAAAACACTCTCGCTATAATTCTCCTGTACCGGAACTTATTGAAAAAAAATATGGAACGGGACAAGTTCCGTTTCAACACAACAGCTCGTGTACCCAGTGTGGGCATAATTTCAGGTAATCAATGAAATCGAGAAATTTCCGTTTGCTTTTAGCGTCCAAACTGAATTTTTTTTCGTCTTTAGTTTACTAGTAGAAGTCTAGCTTTAAGCGCCTTGAAAATATCGAAAGTGATAAATAGTTGTTCCTCAGATTGTTGATCGGAGTTTTCTCGGATACATTGCACGTCATAAGGTTGTGGTTCAATTAAGGCACGATTTAAACTCCGAGCTAAAAAAGACATCGTCTGCGGCAGTTTAGTCATTGGTCACTTAAAACCAGGTATCGACAGAGCGTCTTCCGTTTCCGTCATACTTGACGACAGCCGCTCCCAAGATAGCTACTGTCGCAGGTTCGAATCCTGTGTCGGGCATGGATGTGTGTGATGCCCTTAGGTCAGTTAGGTTTACGTAGTTATGAGTCTAGGGGACTGATGACCTCAGATGTTAAGTCCCATAGTGCTGAGAGCCATTGCAACCACACGCACGCACACGCACACACACACACACACACACACACACACACACACACAATGCTAATGCAATGCTTGCACACGAAGTAACAGCACTTGTGAAGTGACCAAATTGTTTGTGTGTCGCCTGTAATTGAGCGGTACTGTACTCGACAGCCGGTGTGGCAACGCTAGACGCAGGTGACTGTCATCAACTAACAAGTAATTGTATTCGGGCTATAGTTACCACTCGGCAATAGCCAGGGAGCGCAATATGTGGACAAAGAGCAGGTCGTTGCCCCGGCAGGTCGCCACGTCTTTGTGCCCCTGCTGCCACCGCGTTCCGCATGCACCGGCCCAGGACTGACTGCCCCCAGGACCAGGGGCCGGCTATTGCCGGATCGTGAGCCGGGGGAGGGACCTCACCCACAGCGGGGGCGGCGCGCGCCCTGATTGCAGAGTGGCGGCGCGCTCTGCGCCGGGTCGCGGTCGTGATGCGTGGGCGGCCACACGACACACGACACACTCCCCCACATGCTAATGCTCCGGCACTGCGCCGCTGGCAGCGCCGCCCTGCGACCACTCTGCGAAGTGGCGCGCCGCGTAAACAAAGCGCCGGCCTCGTGTGTGGGCGGGCGGCGGCAGCCTTGTCCGTCCCGGCTGGTGGCGGCGCGAGTGCTGGCAGCTGCGAGCGCGCTAGCGGAGGCCTGTCCGGGTCGTAGGAAGGCCGACGTAGAGGCCGCTGGCAGGGTCTTTCCGGTTGCATTCGCCTTGCACGGTCTTTCGTACACAGCCCACCGACAGTACGGATCGGAGAATGGGCTCTAGAATCCTGTTCGTGGTATACATCTCATTCCAGGCACTTCAAATGGTTCAAATGGCTCTGAGCACTATGGGACTTAACTTCTGAGGTCATCAGTCCTCTATAACTTAGAATTACTTAAGCCTAACCAACCTAAGGACATCACACACATCCATGCCCGAGGCAGGGTTCGAACCTGTGACCGTAGTGCCCGGCACTGCAAAGCAGTAATTTCATGTTGGGTAGATCACATAACCAATGACGAGGTACTGAATAGAACTGGGGAGAAGAGGAATTCATCGTACAACTTGACTAGAAGAGGGGATCGGTTGGTGGGACATGTTCTGAGGCATCAAGGGAGCACCAATTTAGTATTGGACAGCAGCGTGAGAGGGCAAAAATCGTACAGGAAGACCAAGAGATAAATACACTTAGAAGATTTAGAAGGACGTAAGTTGCAGTATTTACTTGGAGATGAAGAAGCTTGCGCAGGATATAGTAGTATGGAGGGCTGCATCAAACCAGTCTCAGGACTGAAGACCACAACAACACTATACCAGGCCCGTGGCCGTTTGTATTGTCTTATCACACGTTGACAACGTGGGAGTTAGGTTGATGGCATTACAGTGGCTAGGTGGAGTATACGAGAAATATATCAAAAAATGGCTCTGAGCACTATGGGACTTAACTTCTGAGGTCATCAGTCCCCTAGAACTTAGTACTACTTAGACCTAACTAACCTAAGTACATCACACACATCCATACCCGAGGCAGGAGTCGAACCTGCGACCGTAGCCGTCGCGCGGTTCCAGACTGTAGCGCCTACAACCGCTCGGTCGCTCCGGCCGGCGAGAAATATATCAACTGGTTTCAAATAAGACTAGCAAATGCTGTAGAAGTACATTTATTGTGTTCAATTTCACCTGTGATCCATGTGGGCATAAGATCACAACAAATCAAGAAAAATTGCATGTAGGCCTACTTTCGACCGGCGTCGAAAACGAAACATTATGAATTGAAAATCTTACCAAGTAGCACCTAACCTAAGCTCAGCTCGGAAACTCTGTCCATCTGAAGAATTAAATTTTTTGTTTTTGGTCATCAGTCTACTGACTGGTTTGATGCGGCCCGCCACGAATTCCTTTCCTGTGCTAACCTCTTCATCTCAGAGTAGCACTTGCAACCTACGTCCTCAATTATTTGCTTGACGTATTCCAATCTCTGTCTTCCTCTACAGTTTTTGCCCTCTACAGCTCCCTCTAGTACCATGGAAGTCATTCCCTCATGTCTTAGCAGATGTCCTATCATCCTGTCCCTTGTCCTTATCAGTGTTTTCCACATATTCGTTTCCTCTCCGATTCTGCGTAGAACCTCCTCATTCCTTATCTTATCAGTCCACCTAATTTTCAACATTCATCTATAGCACCACATCTCAAATGCTTCGATTCTCTTCTGTTCCGGTTTTCCCACAGACCATGTTTCACTACCATACAATGCTGTATTCCAGACGTCCATCCTCAGAAATTTCTTCCTCAAATTAAAGCCGGTATTTGATATTAGTAGACTTCTCTTGGCCAGAAATGCCTTTTTTGCCATAGCGAGTCTGCTTTTGATGTCCTCTTTGCTCCGTCCGTCATTGGTTATTTTACTGCCTAGGTAGCAGAATTCCTTAACTTCATTGACTTCGTGACCGTCAATCCTGATGTCAAGTTTCTCGCTGTTCTCATTTCTACTACTTCTCATTACCTTCGTCTTTCTCCGATTTACTCTCAAACCATACTGTGTACTCATTAGACTGTTCATTACGTTCAGCAGATCATTTAATTCTTCTTCACTTTCACTCAGGATAGCAATGTCATCAGCGAATCGTATCATTGATATCCTTTCACCTTGTATTTTAATTCCACTCCTGAACCTTTCTTTTATTTCCATCATTGCTTCCTCGATGTAGCGACAACGAGACTACAACCCTTCTCAAAGTGGTGTGAGGCGCCTACATTGGTGCAGCATTATTCATGAAACCTGAAAAGACTAGTCATTAAGCCAAGGACACGTCAGTGCATGCGGATTTCGCCCTCTCTCTCTCTTACACTAGGAGACCTTTCCAGAGTCAATACAAAAGGTGGCGATTATTGAACTATATGACGTAAGACTGTCATAACTTCTGCACGTTTTGCTTTAGGACGTTCAAACTGCACGGTTGGCCGATGGGCATGGGAATTAGTATGCGCTGTGTGGTTTGATTTAGCTACTAAGCTCACTCTCGTTTGGGTGCGTTCGTCAATAGCCAAAATTGGCGCATTTGGGGCACTGAGAATCCGCATTTCGTGATCGAGAAGTCTCTTCACTCTCAATGGGTGACTGTGTGGTGTGTAATGTCCAGTTATGGAATAATCGGTGCGATGTTGGTTGAAGGCAACGTGACTACAGAACGGTATGTGAAGGTTCTGGAAGATGATTTCATCCCGATTGTCTAAAGTGACAAGATGTGGTTCATGTAAGACGGAGCTCGTCCCCATCGAGGCAGGAGAGTGATGTCGTGGAGGAGCGATTTCGGGACCACATTCTGGCTTTGGGGTACCCAGAGGCCACTGGCGAGGTTCTTGATTGGCCGCCATATTCTCTGGATCTTAACACATGTGACTCCCTTTTGCGGGACTATATTAAAGACAAGGTGTACAGCAATAACCCCACTTGTCCTGGACCATAATTACTTTGCCTTCAAAGACACCATATATGGACAAACTTATCTGTTAGCCATGGTAATCCCACTTCGCAAGTATAATAGCTAATATTTACATCAATAACACTGAACATTAGTTTTTTTTTTTCAACTCACCCACAACATTTTCATAGAGTAGTATGCTACAAAAGATACGTCGATGACATCATACTTTTATATAACGGGACCGACGCCCAGCTGTAATTTTTTCAACACGACTTTAACAAAATGCATCCCAAGGTTCAGTGTACCATAGAATACCACTCTGGCTTTACAGTCCCATGTTTAGATCTGGAATTTTCGTTACAGAACAGTAATGTTCACTTCAACATATTTAGAAAACCAACTACGACTAGTTCTATTATTCATTGCTCTTCAGTTCACCCAAAGCAGCTATACTTTACTGCGCGGCCAGAGTCCTTCTCTCAAAAGGAAATTACCAGCGCGAGTAGGATACCATTGAATTTATATCACATGCTAATGGCTACCATCCGAAGGTTGTTGATGTTCTTCATCAGCAAATGCAATCGAAAGGCGCTACCAACGATCTGTACGGGATTACCCCGTCATCTACTAATAATGATAACTCTAAAAAAAATGTTATCCAGGATCCCATATGTAGGTGTTATATCTGACAGGATTGGCAAATGGCTTAGGAGAGAGGGGGCTATATCCGCCTTCTACACCCCGCATGAAGTCGGGCACATACTGAAGCACCACGAAACCACTACGCACGATCGCGCGTCTATCGCATCCAGTGTAGTGAGTGCCTTTCCGCATACATAGGCCAAACTGGCCGGTTTTTAAACATACGGTTCAGGGAGCTTCGGGATCTTAGCAATTCCAAATCCGCTGTACTAACCACCTGAAGGATCATAACCATTCCATTTCATTTTTTCAAAGAAAATTCCGCACTGGCTGTCTGAATGATTTTTATTAAATCTGCGACCGGTTTCGCACCACTTATCGGTGCATCTTCAGGCAATATGCGCTATTTATAACATAGTAACGTTGAACATTGTCCTGCAGCCAGTCCCCACCATTCACCTTAAATATACCGCCATCTGGTGAAAGCGGTAGTTAAAATTTAAAAGTCTTTTTTAAAAATTATTTAAATGATGGGAGCGGCAATGACCGACAAGTTCTACATCTACATCTACATCTACATCCATACTCCGCAAGCCACCTGACGGTGTGTGGCGGAGGGTACCTTGAGTACCTCTATCGGTTCTCCCTTCTATTCCAGTCTCGTATTGTTCGTGGAAAGAAGGATTGTCGGTATGCCTCTGTGTGGGCTCTAATCTCTCTGATTTTATCCTCATGGTCTCTTCGCGAGATATACGTAGGAGGGAGCAATATACTGCTTGACTCTTCGGTGAAGGTATGTTCTCGAAACTTTGACAAAAGCCCGTACCGAGCTACTGAGCGTCTGTCCTGCAGAGTCTTCCACTGGAGTTTATCTATCATCTCCGTAACGCTTTAGCGATTACTAAATGATCCTGTAACGAAGCGCGCTGCTCTCCGTTGGATCTTCTCTATATCTTCTATCAACCCTATCTGGTACGGATCCCACACTGCTGAGCAGTATTCAAGCAGTGGGTGAACAAGCGTACTGTAACCTACTTCCTTTGTTTTCGGATTTCATTTCCTTAGGATTCTTCAAATGAATCTCAGTCTGGCATCTGCTTTACCGACGATCAACATTATATGATCATTCCATTTTAAATCACTCCTAATGCGTACTCCCAGATAATTTATGGTATTAACTGCTTCCGGTTGCTGACCTGCTTTTTTGTAGCTAAATGATAAAGGATCTATCTTTCTGTGTATTCTCAGCACATTACACTTGTCTACATTGAGATTCAATTGCCATTCCCTGCACCATGCGTCAATTCGCTGCAGATCCTCCTGCATTTCAGTAAAATTTTCCATTGTTACAACCTCTCGATACACCACAGCATCATCTGCAAAAAGCCTCAGTGAACTTCCGATGTCATCCACCAGGTCATTTATGCATATTGTGAATATCAACGGTCCTATGACACTCCCCTACGGCACACCTGAAATCACTCTTACTTCGGAAGACTTCTCTCCATTGAGAATGACATGCTGCGTCCTGTTATCTAGGAACTCCTCAATCCAATCACACAACTGGTCTGATAGTCCATATGCTCTTACCCTTGTTCGTTAAACGACTGTGGGGAACTGTATCGAACGCCTTGCGGAAGTCAAGAAACACGGCATCTACCTGTGAACCCGTGTCTATGGCCCTCTGAGTCTCGTGGACGAATAGCGCGAGCTGGGTTTCACATGACCGTCTTTTTCGAAACCCATGCTGATTCCTACAGAGTAGATTTCTAGTCTCCAGAAAAGTCATTATACTCGAACACAATACGTGTTCCAAAATTCTACAACTGATCGACGTTAGAGATATAGGTCTATAGTTCTGCACATCTGTTCGACGTCCCTTCTTGAAAACGGGGATGACCTGTGCCCTTTTCCAATCCTTTGGAACGCTACGCTCTTCTAGAGACCTACGGTACACCACTGCAAGAAGGGGGGCAAGTTCCTTCGCGTACTCTGTGTAAAATTGAACTGGTATCCCAACAGGTCCAGAAACCTTTCCTCTTTTGAGCGATTTTAATTGTTTCTCTATCCCTCTGTCGTCTATTTATATATCTACCATTTTGTCATCTGTGCGACAATCTAGAGAAGGAATTACAGTGCAGTCTTCCTCTGTGAAACAGCTTTGGAAAAAGACTTTAGTATTTCGGCTTCTAGTCATCCTCTGTTTCAGTACCATTTTTGTCACAGAGTGTCTGGACATTTTGTTTTGATCCACCTACCGCTTTGACATAAGACCAAAATTTCTTAGGATTTTGTGCCAAGTCAGTACATAGAACTTTACTTTCGAATTCATTGAACGCCTCTCGCATAGCCCTCCTCACATTACATTTCGCTTCGCGTAATTTTTGTTTGTCTGCAAGGCTTTGGCTATGTTTATGTTTGCTGTGAAGTTCCCTATGCTTCCGCAGCAGTTCTCTAACTCGGTTGTTGTACCACGGTGGCTCTTTTCCATCTCTTACAATCTTGCTTGGCACATACTCATCTAACGCATTATGTACGACGGTTTTGAACTTTGTCCACTGATCCTCAACACTATCTGTACTTGAGACAAAACTTTTGTGTTGAGCCAACAGGTACTCTGAAATCTGCTTTTTGTCACTTTTTCTAAACAGAAAAATCTTCCTACCCTTTTTAATATTCCTATTTACGGCTGAAATCATCGATGCCGTAACCGCTTTATGATCGCTGATTCCCTGTTAACTTTTTCAAATAGTTCGGGTCTGTTTGTCACCAGAAGGTCTAATATGTTATCGCCACGAGTCGGTTCTCTGTTTAACTGCTCAAGGTAGTTTTCAGATAAAGCACTTAAATTTCACTGGATTCTTTGTCTCTGCCACCCGTTATGAACGTCTGAGTCTCCCAGTCTATATCCGGCACATTAAAATCTCCACCCAGAACTATAACATGGTGGGGAAATCTACTCGAAATATTTTCGAAATTATCCTTCAGGTGCTCAGCCACAACAGCTGCTGAACCAGGGGGCCTATAGAGACATCCAATTACCATGTCTGAGCCTGCTTTAACCGTGACCTTCACCCAAATCACTTCACATTTCGGATCTCCGTCAATTTCCTTCGATACTATTGCACTTCTTATCGCTATAAACACGCCTCCCCCTTCACTGTCCAGCCTGTCTCTGCGGTATACATTCCAATCTGAGTTTAGGATTTCATTACTGTTTACGTCTGGTTTCAGCCAACTTTCTGTCCCTAGTACTATATGGGCGTTGTGACCGTTTATTAATGAGAGCAGTTCTGGGACCTAACTGTAGACGCTCCTGCAGTTTACTATTAGCACATTAATATTGTTATTCCCTGTTGCATTTTGCCTACTCCTACCTTGCCGCGTCTCAGGAGGCGTCTTGTCGGGCCTAGGGAGGGGATTCTCTAACCTAAAAAACCCCCATGTGCACTCCACACGTACTCCGCTACCCTTGTAGCCGCTTCCGGCGTGTAGTGCACGCCTGACCTATTCAGGGGGACCCTACATTTCTCCACCCGATAGCGGAGGTCGAGAAATTTGCACCACAGATCCCCGCAGAATCGTCTGAGCCTCTGGTTTAAGCCTTCCACTCGGCTCCAAACCAGAGGACCGCGATCGGTTCTGGGAACGATACTACAAATAGTTAGCTCTGATTTCACCCCGCGAGCGAGGCTTTCCGCCTTCACCAATTCCGCCAACCGCCTGTACGAACTGAGGATGATCTCTGAACCCAGACGGCAGGAGTCATTGGTGCCGACATGAGCAACAATTTGCAGTCGGGTGCACCCAGTGCTCTTTATCGCCGCCGGTAGGGCCTCCTCCACATCTCGGATGAGACCCCCCGGCAAGCAGACAGAGTGAACACTGGCCTTCTTCCCCGACCTTCCTGCTATTTCCCTAAGGGGCTCCAGCACCCGCCTAACGTTGGAGCTCCCAATAACTAATAAACCCCTCCCCCCGTGTGCCTGCTCGGACCTTGCTGAAGGAGCAGCCACTTGTCCACCCACAGGCAGAGCGGGCGATGCCACACGGCCAGCCTCCACATTGACCCTCCGCCTCGTGCGCCGCGAACGCCGCTGAACCCGCCACTCCCCTTGGGGAGAGGGTGGCCCAACCGCGCCCTGTACCCGCGAAGATGTCTCGACAGCAGGGACAGTGGGTGAAGCATGTAACACCTGGGGTGTACCTTGCGACGCACCAGACTCCCCACTGCCGCTACACTCCGAGGCAGCAGCCTGAAGACGGCTGACCGCGGCCATCAACACGTTCAGCTGTTCGCGAACAGTGGCCAGCTCCTCCTGCGTCCGTACACAGCAGTCACACATCCTATCCATCCTAAGGAATCAATTTACTGAACAGAGTTAATCAGCCTTTAACTAGACTGCTAATTCACTAAAGGCGGCTGTTTATTCACTAAACTGTGGTTGCTAGCCACTTCTTGTAGAAAACATTGAAAATAGCACTACCTGTCTGTGGACTGTATTGAAAACAAACACTAGCACTACTGGCACTATGGTCGACTAAAGGGACTCTCTCTGACGGTATTCAAAACAAACACGAAATCTATGGAACACTATTAATAGCACCCGAGAATTAAAGCTTCCTAAAAGCAAATACACACGGAAGAAGAAGTGACAAGTAAGAAAAATACAGTTAATACTTAAATTAAGGTAGCTCGCTGCACAGCAGATGTGCAGCAGAGGAGCCACGCGGACAGCGGACACGGCCTGACTCAGTTCCATTTCAAGTATAAACACACATTGCAGTATTCTACATATTCAACGCAAGGGCTCGGTTTTAAACATTTTAGAAGAAGTAGAAATCGTCCGCAGCGTTTGTCGTGATCCGTCTGGCATTTTGAACGAGCAAACTGCGCCTAAGCACGCAGAATAACGTTTCTTTTTTGAAGCAGCTTCCAGCATCATTTCCTTCTGTATCTGGTCTCTGATTACTGTACGCCATACATGTATACTACTTTATTCTTTTTTTTTCTTTTTTGCTTTCAATAGGCTTCACGTATGTACGGCAGATGCAATATTGAGGTCCGCAAGGTCCACCCAGTTCATTTGCCACAGCTGTAAAATTGTCCTCTCTTAATAAAAGTTGCATGTTTTTCATTTTATGCTATGACTATGACGCATTATACACTACTGGCCATTAAAATTGCTACACCGCGAAGATAACGTGCTACAGACTCGAAATTTAACCGGCAGGAAGAAAATGCTGTGATATTCCAATGATTAGCTTTTCAGAGCATTCACATAAGGTTGCCGCCGGTGGCGACACCTACAACGTGCTGATAAGAGGAAAGTTTCCAACCGATTTCTCAACAGCAGTTCACCGGCGTTGACTCGTGAAACGTTGTTGTGATGCCTCGTGTAAGGAGGAGAAATGCGTTCCATCACGTTTCCGACTTTGATAAAGGTCGGATTGTAGCCTATCGCGATTGCGGTTTATCGTATCGCGACATTGCTGCTCGTGTTGGTCGAGATCCAATGACTTAAGCAGAATATGTAATCGGTGGGTTCAGGAGGGTAATACGGAACGCCGTGCTGGATCCCAACGGTCTCGTATCACTAGCAGTCGAGATGACAGGCAACCTATCCGCATGGCTGTAACGGATCGTGCAGCCACGTCTCGATCCCTGAGTCAACAGATGGGGCAGATGGGGACGTTTGCAAGGCAACAACCATCTGCACCAACAGTACGACGACGTTTGCAGCAGCATGGACTATCAGCTCGGAGACCGTTGCTGCGGTTACCCTTGACGCTGCATCACAGACAGCAGCGCCTGCGATGGTGTACTCAACAAGGAACCTGGGTGCACGAATAGAAAAACGTCATTTTTTGGGATGAATCCAGGTTCTGTTTACAGCATCACGATGGTCGCATCCGTGTTTGGCGACATCGTGGTGAACGCACATTGGAAGCGTGCATTCGTCATCGCCATCCTGGCGTGTCACCCGGCGTGATGGTATGGGGTGCCATTGGTTACACGTCTCGGTCACCTCTTGTTCGCATTGACGGCACTTTTAACAGTGGACGTTACATTTCAGATGTGTGGCGCGATTTTCCACGTTGCCACTTATATCCCCACTAAATTTATAACTTGTTTGCCAGTCATGTAAAAGGAAAGTTTCGTTATGCTTTACGGATTTTATATCGCACCTTCCACTCAGTTTTACCACAGTTCTGTACTGACCTGTTCAATATGCTCCTTTACTACGCATTATGCACTTTTAACTTATTTCGTGTATTTTTAATACAATTTTTGTTTCTTTTGTTTTTTCTTCATTTTAGATGTAAGCCACTAAATTCAAATTGTGAACGGTCGGGGTAGTGGCCCCGCGTTCTTCTCTCTGTCAATAGATGGCAGCACTTTTGCCACTCTGGTTTATCAATTTGCCTCCTCGTTCGCATCCGCTACTCCCTGTTCTGCGCTCATGGGCAGCACACTGTGCCTGGTACACGCGACGCTCGGGGACCACAGCACGGCGTAAGTGTCGCGATGTCATTTGTATGCAGGGTGTTACGAAAAGGTACGGCCAAACTTTCAGGAAACATTCCTCACACACAAAGAAAGAAAATATGTTATGTGGACATGTGTCCGGAAACGCTTAATTTCCATGTTAGAGCTCATTTTAGTTTCGTCAGTATGTACTGTACTTCCTCGATTCACCGCCAGTTGGCCCAATTGAAGGAAGCTAATGTTCACTTCGGTGCTTGTGTTGACACAGATTTTCTGTGAACGTTTGGGCAGGCATTGTTGGTGATGTCTTGATTGGGCCCCATGTTCTTCCACCTACGCTCAATGGAGCACGTTATCATGATTTCATACGGGATACTCTACCTGTGCTGCTAGAACATGTGCCTTTACAAGTACGACACAACGTGTGGTTCATTGACGATGGAGCTCCTGCACATTTCAGTCGAAGTGTTCGTACGCGTCTCAACAAGAGATTCGGTGACCGGTGGATTGGTAGAGGCGGACCAATTCCGTGGCCTCCACGCTCTCCTGACCTCAACCCTCTTGACTTTCATTTATGGGGGAATTTGAAAGCTCTTGTCTACACAACCCCTGTACCAAATGTAGAGACTCTTCGTGCTCGTATTGTGGGCGGCTGTGATACAATACGCCATTCTCGAGGGCTGCATCAGCGCATCAGGGATTCCATGCGACGGAGGGTGGATGCATGTATCCTCGCTAACGGAAGACATTTTGAACATTTCCTGTAACAAAGTGTTTGAAGTCGCGCTGTGTGTTTCCATTCCATGATTAATGTGATTTGTAGAGAAGTAATAAAATGAGCTCTAACATGGAAAGTAAGCGTTTCCGGACACATGTCCACATAACATATTTTCTTTCTTTTTGTTTCAGGAATGTTTCCTGAAAGTTTGGCCGTACCTTTTTGTAACACCCTGTATATTTCCCTACCCAGGCAGTTGTCAGTAGTACACTCTGGTGCCACTTGCGCATTGGCAAAGGTATTACAGCACCTAGCCCCACCGACGGTTTCGATATGTTTTTTTAAAAGTTTTTAAAACTTTTTAGAGATTTTTTTTTGTTTTTTTTATGTGTGTTGCAGCGTGTGAAAATTATCTCCCGTCTTTTGCTATTTCCAGTACGACACCTGAAGATGGGCTTATAATAGTCCGAAACCGGTCGTGTGAAAATAAAGAAATTTACAACTGAAGCGGTATTTTCAACCTCTGCCAAAATGCTCAGTTGCGGACGTTCTTCCAACAGGATTGTTTGGCCCAAAACCATTGCTAAGCTGAAAACAGCCATTCAAGAGGCCATCGACAACATCGATGTTCCGACACTTCAGCGGGTCATGCAGGATTTCGCTATTCGTCTGCGTCACATCATCGCCAATCATAGCAGGCATATCGAACATGTCAGGACCTAAATCCGAATATCCGTAGTGGCGTTTACATGTTGAATAAATGCGTGCACGCTGTAGTTTGCAACTGATTTACGTTTTTTTCCGTGTAGTTCAATAGTTGTCTTCTTGTACATGGAATACCTCTTTGTTCAACTTAACAAAATTCTAGAAAAGCACTTATATTGCAGTAAAACGGACTGAAAATAACAAAATTCAGGTAATGAATCACATTGCTGAAAGGTCTCTGCTGGATTCCTTTCAAGTTAATTTCTTAAATCTGTTGTCATTTACGGCATAAATTCCTCTTCTAAATTTACTGTGGCGTTTCTGACTATCTGGGAGGAGACTGAGTAGCGGAACGTGTTACTTTTACACATAAACAAGAACGATCTGTCACACTACTACACTTTAAAACACAGTTTATATGTAATACATGTCACACAGTCTCATACGGAACCTACATCCGCCTTCTTTTATATACTGTATATGATAAGATACTGTCATCCCCATTCCCTTCTGTGTGAGAGGATGAATGAGCAAATGTATTTCTAGTTGCATGCTTGAGGGTAGCAAACAAGCCTGTCTGCTAGAGAACAGTAGGACCAACGTCGGAACAGGTAGCTACGCTTTCTAAAAGCAAAGAGGTTTCTATCCTTAGTATGGTCCTGTCCGTCCCTTGTCATGTTGGTATAGGAAGCTGCCCCTCTGGCCACTCCCGTTTGTATTTGTGAGCCACCCTCAGGACCACGTCAGTCTGTCCGTGGCGAGCGTCTGAAGTGGTAAGATCTCTGGCTAAGCGGGTGTCTGCTAAGTCCGTAGGACAATGGATTTCTAAAGTTCAGCATAACTGAAAATTTAATCACCTTTATTTCAGGTTTAGCTCTAAAATATCTAATGTTATCTTAAATTGCAACGCAGTGTATTTCGAGTGTGAAGTTCAGAATATCTTCCAGTAGTTACTTTGTCACTATTTGTGAGTAAAGTGGAACCATGTGTTGATCAGTAACTCTAACTAGCATCATCAATCTTCAATGCGAATGTGCGTGAGATTAAAACGTCTCGTCTTGACAATATTTTTCAATATAGCAACTTTTCTTTATGTTCAACCCACGTGGGGTGTTCTTTGTGAGACCAGTACCACGTGCTTATACAATTGTTTGAGCCATCAGGTTAATAGTAAGACGACAGTAACCAGTTCGAGGTTTTTCTTTGGTAAATTGGTTTTCGATCTAATTTATTTTAATTATAAAAATTATTGTGGAGTTTCACTCTTTGTGTAAACCAAGTTGACCACGTGAAGCATGTGGTGTAATCATCAAAGTAGCCCTCAGCTATTCTTTTCGGGAAGATTTCACAGAGAGTTAGTATGAATTTAGTATACCAGTGTGTGGTAATTACGTGACGGACAGGATTGTGCTACGAACGTAACTTCTTTGGGTGAAAATTGAATCGGTTGGTTGTGGTTAATTTCCTCTTGCATATGTTTCAACGTTCTTCGTGTGTTATTTTATGAATGCAGTGTTGTATTCAGTCTCCCAATCTTGGCTCCATATTTGATGTGTTCCGTAAGATTACAAACTCACATTTTCACAGTCCTAAATAAGGCACCAGCTTAGTTATGACTCACGTTTAATATGTTGAAATTTCAATGATCAATGTTAAAATAAATTGCCAAGTCACATAAACTGATTTATTTCTTTTCATTTAAATTCTCTTTTATGTATATATATATATATATATATCACCGGTTGTCGTATGACTGTTAAAAGATTATAATTAATGTTAGTCTGGTTGGGAATTTGGTAAGCTAGACTGGATACCTGGTGAAACAGTTGCGCAGTAATGCAAGGTTAACTTCCCCAGACAGCTCACAGCTTTTAAACCGCTTTTATTGGCAATCAGCACCGCTTTCATAGCAAATAAAAGCAACAACATTACATTGCTTCGCGATACTTGCCTGTCCTTTCACTCTGTATTACTGGTCACTCCAAAGACCTTGTAAAAATATCCCGACTCCCTGAACGCTACAGACGTGGGACAATGTGAACCTTTGGCTGGACGCCGTCATACTGGTATGAGTGTGGTATAATATGGCTTCTAAGGACACAGCCTGAACAGTATATTTTCATTGGTATTTGTTAGTTGTGACTTTACTGTCAACTTATTCCAAAGTACACAAAGGAAATTAAAGAAGAGCTGTACAGCGTTTCATTGCAGCAATAAATTCGGGAAAGGAACCAATATAATCTTTCACAGGTACGTCGATAATTTTAGAGGTTTTATATATTGGGGAGTTTCATTCATAGGACTGACTTTTTCAGAAGGACTGAACTCTTTTTGTAACAGTACCTGTTATTTTTGTCAGCACCGGTGGATATGCTGCTCAAAACGTTTCATTTTGTAGTGGTGTAAACAAGCTCAGATGGTGCTAAGAGCACTACACAGTTAGGTGTCAGGATTCCCTCCCATATTGCATACAGCACGAAACGATAATAACGTAGTATATCAGATACTGAAAGGAATCATGTGTTCCAAAATACATTTCACTTCAAAAATAGGAGCACTAAACAACGACATGCTACATACAATTCGCGCTCATGCTAATGTAATAAGCTGCATTCAGTTATGAACAAATTGTTATGGCACATGTCTTGCAGTACGTAAAAAAGTCGGTAAATAGTATCTGGTTTCAGTTTGGTCGTAAATTAAATTTCTATCTCGCAGGTACTTACTTCATTGAGAACTTATGTTTCTGACGTAACTCAAGGGAAAATTAAAGGCGCGTAAGTTTACCATCAAAGTGTCCGCCGAGGTCTTTAAATTGTCCGCTGTTCACAGTAGATCACTTACCGAATTGTGGCCATGGATTGCTCGCTGGGGCCGATGCCACCGAACCAGGCTGCCCTACCCGAAGTGCTGACTGCTGGAAGAGTAGCGGCCACAGATCACAAATGCAGACGACTCTGATATGAAACTTCCTGGCAGATTAAAACTGTGTGCCCGACCGAGACTCGAACTCGGGACCTTTGCCCTTCGCGGGCAAGTGCTCTACCATCTGAGCTACCGAAGCACGACTCACGCCCGGTACTCACAGCTTTACTTCTGCCAGTATCTCGTCTCCTACCTTGCACTTGCCCGCGAAAGGCAAAGGTCCCGAGTTCGAGTCTCGGTCGGGCACACAGTTTTAATCTGCCAGGAAGTTTCATATCAGCGCACACTCCGCTGCAGAGTGAAAATCTCATTCTGGAGACGACTCTGATGTCAAAGAACTTAGTGTAAGTATGCCAGTAATGTACTTGCTACAAGCTTAAAGAAGTAGAAATTCGTAGTTCATCATGGCATGTACAATACTGGAAGTAGACAAGATCAAATATACTCTGCCCACCTTGTACTCATTACATACTTTAGAACAAAACAGGTGAAGTCCTGTGGCAGAACCTGTCGTAGTTTCAGGATACGTGGAAAACAGCAACGAGCCCTCCAGTTGGCGCCACAAAAGTGTGATGGAACAGCGTTCTCTCAGCAGGTCTGCAGGTCTTGTGCCCCACTAGAATCATTAGTTGTTACGGCCTGCATTGCCAACGACGTTGCCTACGGAAATGCAACCATAGGTGGAATACTATGGAAGTGTTCTGTTCGAAGAGGGCATCTGAAATCTCTATGATCGGCTCTGCACATGACGCACGACTAAAGACTACAAAGACTACACTTCGGGTATGATAAATTATTTTTCAAGTGAGTATATGCATTGTAGTCATGTAAAGCTCTGCAAGATACTGAAATTATTGCGTTGTACAACATCACTGAAACTGTTGTCCAAGAAAATCGGTACACTCTTGTATTTAAGTGATAACTCTAGGAATATAATACAGCCTCCTACGTATCGCTACCTTATACAACAAAGACAAAATTAAACAAGAATCACTATGTTCGGACTGGAAGCTTCTGTACGGTTCTTCGGAGATTGCGAATTAAATTTGTGTTTTTTTAACTCTGCCCTATGCAAAACACCCTGTATTTCTTTTTATGTTTACCCAGACATCACGTTTCGACCCCTATGTGTCATCTTCTGTGGGTCTCGATTTGTATCTGTAAAATATCGTTAAAAGTTCATGGTTTTTTCTATAATGATGTTATAATTTTTGGGCCTAAAATAGAATATCAACCATAAGTTTTGCATGATGTTATACAGTAACAATTAGAGACCCAGAGAAGATGCCAAAATGGTCTTTATAACAGGAACTACCATCTGCAATGCTGTTCATACTGGTCTGCAGATTTTGGATCTAATTGTTGATCTATAACAATCATATAACTCTATCAGTCATCATCATCATCATCATCATCCTTTAAGACTGATTATGCCTTTCAGCGTTCAGTCTGGAGCATAGCCCCCCTTATACAGTTCCTCCATGATCCCCTATTCAGTGCTAACATTGGTGCCTCTTCTGATGTTAAACCTATTACTTCAAAATCATTCTTAACCGAATCCAGGTACCTTCTCCTCGGTCTGCCCCGACTCCTCCTACCCTCTACTGCTGAATCCATGAGTCTCTTTGGTAACCTTGCTTCTCCCATGCGTGTAACATGACCCCCCCCCCATCTAAGCCTGTTCGCCCTGACTGCTACATCTATAGAGTTCATTCCCAGTTTTTCTTTGATTTCCTCATTGTGCACACCCTCCTGCCATTGTTCCCATCTACTAGTACCTGCAATCATCCTAGCTACTTTCATATCCGTAACCTCAACCTTGTTGATAAGGTAACCTGAATCCACCCAGCTTTCGCTCCCATACAACAAAGTTGGTCGAAAGATTGAACGGTGCACAGATAACTTAGTCTTGGTACTGACTTCCTTCTAGCAGAAGAGAGTAGATCGTAGCTGAGCGCTCATTGCATTGGCTTTGCTACACCTCGCTTCCAGTTCTTTTACTATGTTGCCATCCTGTGAAAATATGCATCCTAAGTACTTGAAACCATCCACCTGTTCTAACTTTGTTCCTCCTATTTCGCACTCAATCCGTTTATATTTCTTTCCCACTGACATTACTTTCGTTTTGGAGATGCTAATCTTCATACCATAGTGCTTACATTTCTGATCTAGCTCTGAAATATTACTTTGCAAACCTTCAATCGAATCTGCCATCACAACTAAGTCATCCGCATATGCAAGACTGCTTATTTTGTGTTCACATATCTTAATCTCACCCAGCCAGTCTATTGTTTTCAACATATGATCCATGAATAATATGAACAACAGTGGAGACAGGTTGCAGCCTTGTCTTACCCCTGAAACTACTCTGAACCGTGAACTCAATTTACCGTCAACTCTAACTGCTGGCTGACTATCCATGTAAAGACCTTTAATTGCTTGCAAAAGTTTGCCTCCTATTCCATAATCTTGTAGAACAGACAATAACTTCCTCCTAGGAACCCGGTCATATGCCTTTTCTAGATCTATAAAGCATATATACAATTCCCTGTTCCACTCATAATACTTCTCCATTACTTGCCGTAAGCTATAGATCTGGTCCTGACAACCTCTAAGAGGCCTAAACCCACACTGATTTTCATCCAATTGGTCCTCAACTAATACTCGCCCTTTCCTTTCAACAATACCTGAGAAGATTTTACCCACAACGCTGATTAAAGAGATACCTCTGTAGTTGTTACAATCTTTTCTGTTTCCATGTTTAAAGATTGGTGTGATTACTGCTTTTTTTCCCGTCTGATGGAACCTGTCCCAACTCCCAGGCCATTTCAATTATCCTGTGTAGCCATTTAAGACCTGACATGCCACTGTATTTGATGAGTTCCGACTTAATTTCATCCACCCCAGACGCTTTATTGCACTGCAATCTATTGATCATTTTTTCCACTTCCTCAAATGTGATCCTATTTCCATCATCATTCCTATCCCATTCCACCTCGAAATCTGAAACATTACTGATCGCATTTTCACCTACATTGAGCAACTCTTCAAAATATTCCATCCATCTGCCCAAGGCATCCACAGGATTCACCAGCAGTTTTCCTGACCTGTCCAAAATACTTGTCATTTCCTTCTTACCTCCCTTTCGAAGACTGCTAATTACACTCCAGAATGGTTTTCCAGCAGCTTGACCCATAGTCTCCAACCTGTTTCCAAAGTCTTTCCACGATTTCTTCTTGGATGCTGCAATTATCTGTTTGGCTTTGTTTCTTTCTTCAACATAACTTTCTCTGTCTACCTGGGTTCTGGTATGTAGCCATTTTTGATACGCCTTCTTTTTCCTTTTACAGGCTGCCTTGACTGTATCATTCCACCAAGCTGTTTGCTTCATCCTATTTTTACACACTACTGTTCCAAGACATTCTTTAGCCACTTCTAGTACTGTGTCCCTGTACCTTGTCCATTCCTTTTCCAATGACTGTAATTGACTACATTCAACTAACTGGTACCTTTCTGAGATCGCTGTTATGTACTTGTGCTTGATTTCCTTATCCTGAAGTTTCTCCACTCTTATCCTCCTACATATGGACCTGACCTCCTGCACTTTCGGCCTCACAATCCCAATTTCACTGCAGATTAAATAATGATCAGTGTCATCAAAGAATCCCCTGAATACACGTGTGTCCCTCACAGCCTTCTTGAATTCCTGATCTGTTATTATATAGTCAATGACATATCTGGTTCCCCTGCCTTCCCAAGTATACCGGTGAATGTTCTTATGTTTAAAAAAGGAGTTTGTGATTACTAAGCCCATACTGGCACAGAAATCCAAGAGTTGTTTCCCGTTCCTGTTGGCCTCCATATCTTCTCCAAATTTACCCATAACCATTTCATGCCCTTCTGTTCGATTTCCAATCCTGGCGTTAAAATCACCCATGAGCAGAACACTGTCCTTGTCCTTTACTCTAACAACTACATAACTGAGTGCCTCATAAAAACTATCCATCTTATCTCGATCTGTCCCTTCACAATGCGAATATACTGACACAATCCTAATTTTATTGCTAGACATTGTCAAATCTATCCACATCAGTCGTTCGTTTACATACCTTATTGCAACTACGCTGGGTTCCATTCCTTTCCTGATGTAATGCCCTACACCCCATTGTGCTAATCCTGCTTTGACTCCTGACAGGTAGACCTTGTATTCTCCCACTTCCTCTTCTTTCTCACCCCTTACCCGAATGTCACTAACAGCTAAAACGTCCAGCCCCATCTTACTTGCAGCCTCTGCCAGCTCTACCTTTTTCCCAGAGTAGCCCCCATTGATATTAATAGCTCCCCATCTCATTACCATTTGTTTGCCAAGTCGTATCTTAGGAGTCCCTGGTTTGTCAGTTAGAGGTGGGACTCCGTCACCTCCAAAGGTCCGAGGCATTTTGCTCTGATTGTTGCCAGCATCATATTTAAAGTACCAGGGAAGCAGGTTGCTAGCCTTACTTGCCCCGAGTCCCATTGGGTTTTACCCCTAACGGCTGAGGGACTAACCGGTGGATTTGGTAGTCTTTGCCGTATGAGCACAAAGGTGACCACGACTCAGAATATGTCCGAGATGCCCAGCCTTATTCCAAAGTAACTGGTATCCCGACTGTCGGGACCACTTACTTGGCCACTCATACGTTGCCCGTGGTTCATGAACTAAGACATGACTACAGGAACCCCCACCATGATCCACTTTATCAGTGGAGACGATAATTCCCAGCGTCACATTTACTGCAAGAATCCTGAGAAGCACATGAAACAGATCGCTTACAAACGCCTCGTTCGACCTAATCATGACAATTGTTCAACAGCATTAAATAAAAGTTGTGTAAACTGAGGAGGTGGAAAAAATGCGAAGTTGGGCTGTATGAGTCTTAACAGGTTTGTTTAATAAGCCTGGGAGTATCAAAAATTTATAGAAAAAAATCAGTGGCAGACGATGCAAGAGAAGCATGTCTTTCTCGCAAAATTATGGGAGACCACATATTGAAATGAGCCAAGATGATTTGCTATCCGACAGTGATTCGGATTCTCCGCAGCCCGAGTATCGACATGGGGGAGAGGTCAGGGATATATTTTATATATGCATAGCTATAGGTGGGGAGAATCAGTCGCTAATGGTGAAAACCTTCACAAGTCTTTTATTTTGCGCAGCGCTACTAGTTTCGGTCATAGACAATTTTCAAGTTTAGCTTTAACGAGGAAATACAAAGCGTTAGAGATTCTACAATGTGACAAGTTAGTGTAAGGTTGTGAATACCGTACTTACAGGCATAGATCGCAGGAATGTTATACCATTACGTAGACGATTGCAAGTTGCTGTTTCAGGCCAACCGTAGTCAATAAAATTGTCAGTAATATAATAATTGTAGAGAGCAATTGTTTCCAGAAGGCTTATTCACATCGAAAGTCAGTAACAAACTAACAGACGAAAATAGGTTAAGCAGTATATGGGAAGTAGTCAAAGATAATACCACGTTAAAGATAAAAACATTACAGCGTATGTTAAAAAGTGTAGCTTCAACATAGCAAAGTGGTACAATGCAGTTTGGTTGAAAGTTAACATCTTACATCTGTGAAATAGATCGACATACTAAGCATAAGCCATAAATGAAAACAAAGAAAGTCTAACTGACCAAAATTCTTATTAATAAAATTTGTAAAGACTGTGACGTACATTCAACAGAACTCAGTGCTTAGAAAAACTTTCTAACTTTAACTAGCAGAACCAAAGAAGAGGATGAGAGGGTGAAACGATTTCCATAAGGTAAAATTTTAATAATCCTCTTCCCCCAGTACTTTTTCTTTTTCTACACGTGTCTTCTGCTTACAGCGGATAATAAAAGATACGACAACCTGTGCACGAGGCGTCGCGGCAGCAAGCGTGTCACGTAGAACCGTCCACTACGCGAGACTGCCTGTAATTACCACCGCTCGACACTTTGTCAGTCAGTCTCGTTACTTCACTGAAGCTTTATGGACGCGCTATTGATCCGTATAGAGTTTTGACGTGGCCTGTATTATGTTTTTGACTGGGTTGGTTACTGGACTCTTGGGATGCACGTAAGACGTCTTTGATGCGCTCTGGACTTGTTTTTGGTTAGCCGTTCGCTTCGTCAACTCTACCGTCATCGACTTCAGTAACCCGTTGTCTGTTCCACCGGCCTCTGCTTTACCTCCAGTGCGAGGGATCATAAAATGTGCTCTACCTAAGAAAACTAGATAGAAGATACTGCATCGTCGAACGTACGTCTAATGTAGCGACCACTGCGTATTGGAGAGATTCGAGCGCGTATACACTGAAGAACCAAAGAAACTGGTACACTTGCCTGATATCGCGTAGGGCCCCCACGAGCACGCAGAACTGCCGCAACACAACGTGGCATGGACTCGACTAATGTCTGAAGTAGTGCTGAAGGGGACTGACGTCATGAATCCAGCAGGGCTGTCCATAGATCCGTAAGACTATAAAGGGGGGGGGGGGGAAGACCTCTTCTGATAGCACGTTGCAAGTCATCCCAGATATGCCCAATAATGTTACTGTCTGGGGTACTTGCTACCCAGCGGAAGTGTTTACACTCGGAGGAATGTTCCTGAAGCCAATCTGGATGTGTGTGGTGACGCATTGTCCTGCTGGAAATGCCCAAGTCTGTCGGAATGGGCAATGGACGTAAATGGATGCAGGTGATCAGACAGGATCCTTACGTACGTGTCACCTGTCAGAGTCGTATCTAGACGTATCAGGGATCTCATATTATTCCAATTGCACACACCCCACACCATTACAGAGTCTCCTCCAGCTTGTGTAGTCCCTGCTGACATGCATGGTCCATGGATTCATGAGGTTGTCTCCATACCCGTGCACGTCCATCCGCTCGCTACAATTTGAAACGAGGCTCGTCCGAACAGGCAACATGTTTCGAGTCATCAATATTCCATTGCCGGTGTTGAAGGGCCCAGGCGAGACGTAAAGTGTTGTGTCTTGCAAGTATCAAGGGTACACGAGTGGGACTTCGGCTCTGAAAGCCTATATCGCTAATGTTTCGTTGAATGGTTCGCACGCTGACAATTGTTGATGGCCCAGCATTGAAATCTGCAGCAATTTGCGGAAGGGCTGCGCTTCTATCACGCTGAACGATTCTCTTCAGTCGTCGCTGGTCCAAATCGTTCAAGATCTTTCTGTGGCCGCAGCGATGTCGGAGATACGATGTTTTACCGGATTCCTGATATTCACGGCACACTCGTGAAATGGTCGTACGGGAAAATCCCCACTTCATCGCTACCTCGGAGATGCTCTGCTGCATCGGTCGTGCGCTGCCAAACACCTGTTGTCTTCTACCGCAGCGCCGTATTCTGCTGTTAACATATCTCTGTATTTCGGTAGGCATGCCGGTACCACTTTCTTTGGCGGTTTAGTGTAGAAGGCTATCGACAATCTTCTTCCCCCCTGCTCCTCCCCTCCTCGCGTGTAAGATTCCCTTAGCGTCTTCTTAAATAGCAGACACTTTGCAATGTTATATTCTGTACCGCTCTGGCTATCTCTGTAACCGTAACTGTCTTTGACACATTCAGTACAACAGCAGAAGGAAACTGTCTTGAAGTTGCGGCAACACCCGAGCCAATGAGAAACGAGCGCGTCACGTGGTAGCGCTAGGGGACATCGTGTTTGAATCAAAGCGAGTGTTCTGTGGAGTCTACTTGAACGCTGTGGCTTGAGGTGGGCTGTTGTGGTAAAGATTATTTCGTATTGCAAGGCTTGGAGTGGTGATACTGACAGTGTTTTCATAACGTCAGAGCGTGCTTTCTATGTTGAGTTGCTACGTTCGTGGCTTTGTAACGTGAGTGATTTTCGAAGGACGGTACAGTATCCGGTTTCCATCAACCCATCAAAATATTAGACGAATTAAACTCACCACATTCTCATTTAATGTGTAACACCATAACTATAGTACTCTACTGATTTATCTTGCTTTTGTTTCATTTAATATTACATAGATGAGGTTCTGTAAACGTTGTTTGACTGAATAGATAACACAAAATTGTATACTACTTTCTTTGTTAAAACTTTGATGTCGTGGTTTGATTCTATGCAATGTAGTATGTCTGTCATTTAAATTCTTTGTCCCATTTGGAGGGAACAAAACTTACTGTATATAATTGTAATTTCTGTGTGAATAATTTTTTGTAGAAATGTCAATATGTGAAAATGTTCTGTTTTATTTAATGTGTTTGTTTGCTGCTATGTAAACTGCTGACCTTCGCTAAGGGTTCTTAGTTCTTTAGTATGTAAAAGATGTTGTGGTTTCCCTCGGGAACGGAACTGAGTAGCGCGCGCAAATTGTGGTTGGCCTAGGTGAAAAAGGTGGAACAAGAGTCAGTCGGGGACGAGCTAGCAAACTGTGCACTGCCATGTAAATGTTGCATATTGTGCTGATTCCGAGAGAGGCTTTTCCTCCCGCTTTCCAATGCCTCGGATGGATGGATAAATAGCTGGAACGTTTCTGGAATTGGTATTCATCATCGCCACCAAGAAGGGACAGAGTCCTGCAATTCTGCCTGCAAATCCACCTACCAACATGCAGTTGCCACCACATTGCGCAATCAGTGTATCGGAATCCTATAATAATGTACAGTGAAGGATCAGCTCATTGGATGTTTTAGTGTGCACAAATATAAGGTAACTTATAACTGAATTTATGTACCTACCTTGATTTTTTCCTCATCATAACACCTCTCAGGTTCCTCTCCGTTTGAACTAAGGCGATTACCGAGTGTCCCTACTGAAAGAACATTAAAGACCAATGTTTTTGCTAATTAATGCCCCTTGAACATAGTAAAAAGAAAGTTAAAGTTAATGTGGCAAGAGAGTGAATTAAAGTTAATGGTGCTTGCTGAAAATAATTTTCCTAGTAAAACTGCTTATTAATGTGTTGTTGCCAACTTCAAATTAAAAGTTCTTAAGACTGAGACTTATATAGTTTTGCTTAGTAAATGCCCACATTACTGCCTGTTGTAAATCGCAGAAGGTGAGTCAGTATCTTACATATATGTTAATTTTGTCTCTCAATGAAGTAAAGGTAGAAAACTGCAGTTGTGAAACGTTATATACCAATGTTTGCTAAGTGTTTGTGTCTTTTGTGTATTGGAAGTGCATATTAATAATATAACAGGATCCACAGTTTGTCTATTGTGTTAATGCTAGGTAACAAGTAATGGGAAGACCACTAATTATGAAAACCATAATTTCTTTATTCAAATGATAGTGAGAAGCAACCTGTTAGTGGATTCCAATTAACTTTCATTTTAAATAGTAAAGTATTTAACTGAGAGAGATTTAACCTATATCCAATTAATGATTCTGCAGTGAATAGTAATAATAACGTTATAAAGACCATTCAGGTTGTATAAGCTCTGAAAGTAATAGTGTGTTTCGGTATCTGTTATAATTTTGCAAATATTTTCTGCTGCTCTAACTGTTAGTTTCAATCTTACCGTAAACAAATGTATGTGTCAGAGTTCACTGCACTCGCGAGTGACAAAGTATAGGTTGTGTTTATCCATTAAAGTTACTAATAACTATTTTCTTGAAGGAGAATCATTTTCTTCCCTAGTTAGGCTGGCGACCGTTTTCTTTATCAGTTAAACAGTGCAGATAGGCGAAATTTTGTTTGTACTGTTCAAATATTTACGTAATTCTGACTTTCATTTCCGATAAGCCACCTCCGTTAGGTACAACACGGTCAACATAACAAAATTCCTCTCAGAGGGTAACACTGCTCTGTTGCTTTATACCATAATTGTTTTAACTAGATAATTATATTTCACGACCTGCCTCCTACTTTAAGGTTATGGTATAGCAGTAGCAGACAGGTGAGTTATAGATGAGATTCTTTCATGTTTTCTGAGGTATATAAATATTCTTTTGTTCAAGCATTTCATGTGTTATGACTTTTTTGACCATATTCTATGCATACGTATGATGTTTGCGTCATGGTGGCTTAATCTTACTTTAAATGCAGTTATATATTTTTCTACTCAGACTCTCTTAACGCCATTCATGATCCCTTGCCATTTTTTCAAAATCTGGTGTCTTTATGGCCGAGTTGCTATTTTCAGGCACGATCAAGCTTTGCCTTTAGCAAATATAGTAATTTTCCTGAAATATCACTGCAATCAGTATAAAGTGTTTGAGTAATTACCGTAACCAATAAGCTTTGTATTTTTCGCTGCGTGCTTTTAGAGAACTGAAGAAAAATCAGCCACTGCAGTTGCTGAGAGAGCTGGCAGTTCACCACTGAATATAAAACGTTAGTACTTTACGTCTTGCATTTACAAATGTGAGCATGGGACTGCTGCGCTCACAGACTGGCGCAAGCATATCGAATGCACGTTAAGTTAGCCACAAGATCAGTTAATGACACATTATTCACGTGAATTCGTATGTTTATTACAATTTGCCAGGTTCATGTATTTCAGTTTAACCATTCACTGACGCTCATTAATAATACTTCGCACAAACTAAGATACTTCTGGTTTTTTTTTGTAATATTTATTTAATAGCGCAGTCAGATAGCGTCTGTATTTAATATCTGAGAGGATATTCAAATTGAAGGCATATTCAGGATATACATTTCCACGCAAAAATATTTAATATAAGACCAGGAGATTTACAACAAAGACAGGGATGACAGTAAGTAGGCTGTTTAGGTTTTTATATTGGAAACGCCACGTAGCGCTCTGTATGAAAATCAATAGCTGTGCTGTGCGCAGTCTGTGGCTAGTTTGCATTGTTGTCTGCCATTGTAGTGTTGGGCAGCTGGATGTGAACAGCGCGTAGCGTTGCGTAGTTGGAGGTGAGCCGCCAGCAGTGGTGGATGTGGGGAGAGAAATGGCGCAGTTTTGAAATTTGTAAGACTGGATGTCATGAACTGCTGTGTATATTATCGTTTTTCAACACTATTAAGGTAAATACATTGTTTGTTCTCTATCAAAATCTTTCATTTGCTAACTATGCCTATCAGTAGTTAGTGCCTTCAGAAGTTTGAATATTGATGTGTTTTGTATCTTTGTTATTGTATTCTTATGTTATAAAATTGTAATTGACACCAGTTCATCAAATTAAGTAACTTGTAAGTTACATTTCGCTGCACACGTTTCTGTTGGTCATAGTATATGGACAATATGTGAGAAGTAGGGACTGATAGTGTTTGCATGTGTGTTAATAATTCAGCAACGGACTGGATAACAGCATTGCTGGTTCTAAGGACATTTCAAAAAAAATTTTGTGAGTGCACAAGTGGTGGTTATGGACTTCTATATTGTCCGCAAGACTCTTCGATGGTGATTGTGCACCTGCACAGTCGCAACAGATGGCTGCTGGCCGTCTCTACAAGGACTACAGTGGGTTTGCACCTTTGATGACCCACCAATACCATTATTTCTACAAGGACTGCAGTGGGTCTGCACCTCTGGTGGCCCACCAATACCATACTCTCTACCAGGACTACAGTGGGTCTGCTCTGTGATGACCTACCTACCAATATTCTTCAAAACTTAGACTGACTCTGCTGTGGGTTTGCTCTGTTGTGGCCTGTTACCTGTCTGCATGTCAAGAGTCAGCACTGTCTTTCCGTTAGAGGGACAACACTACTTCTTCAAGACAGCATGGAACTCCACTACTGCCGTGTGCATTTTCTTTTACTGCTCAGACTTTGAGAAAAGAAACGGCAGTTTTACTGTAATGGATGATCAGGACTGTCTTTATGGACTGTGAGAAAATTTTAGCTTTTGACCAACATTGTATTAATAAGTGTGTGCATTTGATATCTTTCTTACTGTAATTATGAAAAAATTTTTCAAATCTGTATTGGCCAGTGCCCAAAACAATTTGTAAAATTTTTTGTGGGGAGCATGGGGGCTATGTAAGTAGGCTGTTTAGGTTTTTATATTGGTAACGCCACGTAGCGCTCTGTATGAAAATCAATGGCTGTGCTGTCTGCAGTCTGTGGCTGTTTTGCATTGTTGTTGGCCATTGTAGTGTTGGGCAGTTGGCTGTTAACAGCGCGTAGCGTTGCGCAGTTGGAGGTGAGCCGCCAGCTGTGGTCGATGTGGGGAGAGAAATGGCGGAGTTTTGAAATTTGTAAAACTGGATGTCATGAACTGCTATGTATATTATCATTTTTCAACACTATTAAGGTAAATACATTGTTTGTTCTCTATCAAAATCTTTCATTTGCTAACTATGCCTGTCAAGTGCCTTCAGTAGTTTGAATCTTTTATTTAGCTGGCAGTAGTGGCGCTCGCTGAATTGCAGTAGTTGGAGTAACGAAGATTTTTGCGAGGTAAGTGATTTGTGAAAGGTGTAGGTTATGTTAGTCAGGGCCGTTCTTTGTAGCGATTACTGAAAGTCAGATTGCGTTGCGCTAAAAAAATATTGTGTGTCACTTTAGTGAATGTTTGAGTACGTTCAGTTTTGCTCAGGTGTTTGAAAAGCAAATAATGTAAGAGGTTTATCAGCACAGTAATTCATAAATTTTTCTAAGGGGACGTTTCAACAGTAGTGGTTAAATGTACCCTCTTGTACGCACCGTACGGCGGCTGATAGAGAGCAGTTGTGGCGGCAGCCAGACCTGAGGAGGACCTGAGGAGAGAGCGACTACCCTGTTGCACGTCTGATTTCTGTTACCCGCTGCAACGGCACGTTGTTGCCGCTGGAAGACGGTGATCGTGGCAGCGGTGGTGCGTGGATCGCCCAGCGACCGAACGGCGTGGGAGTTGGTGTCACGAGCCTCGGGCACACACAGCCACGCCAGGTCGCCATCACAGGTGCCGCTATATGCCCGTTCTAAAGTCGACTGCCATGATGGCGACATTCTGGTCAGGTGAGAACACTAGCTACTGCATTCACCGTTGCAAAGAAGCCCCCCAACACGACAGTGGCCTGTCATTCAGCTGCTCACTAACATACACTGTACAGTCAAATTAATGTCAGCTTGTGTTAAAAGCCTGAACAGTCACCTTTTGCAGCGCAGGCCGCTGCTAGACAAGTAGGAAGAGAGCCAGTAAGTTTAAAAAATGGTTCAAATGGCTCTGAGCACTATGGGACTCAACTGCTGTGGTCATAAGGTCCCCTAGAACTTAGAACTACTTAAACCTAACTAACCTAAGGACATCACACACATCCATGCCCGAGGCAGGATTCGAACCTGCGACCGTAGCGGTCGTGCGGTTCCAGACGGTAGCGCCTTTAACCGCTCGGCCACTCTGGCCGTCTCAGTAAGTTTAAGCAAGGTAGCAACAGGGATATGGAGCCATGCTGACTGCAGTGTCGTGGTCAGTCAGCTGGGCTAGGTTTATCGGTGAGGGAGCCATTCCGCAGAGAGCCCGGTCGGGGTAGTTGTTGTGGATTGGCAAAACAGCCAACCCACTATGACAGGAAGCCGAAAGGTACGCGTTTAAGCTCACGCAGGCTGGCGTGAGGTCTGGAACAGGACAAGGTAATTGAGACTAGCAAAAAACGTACGTATCTTCTGGAATACTTAACTTTAATCCATAATTGGTGAACATGGCTCCTGACGGTACATGTTTTACAGCATCAATAGTAACTGGTAATGGCGCCTTGCTAGGTCGTAGCAAATGACGTAGCTGAAGGCTATGCTAACTATCGTCTCGGCAAATGAGAGCGTAATTTGTCAGTGAACCATCGCTAGCGAAGTCGGCTGTACAACTGGGGCGAGTGCTAGGAAGACTCTCTAGACCTGCCGTGTGGCGGCGCTCGGACTGCAATCACTGATAGTGACGACACGCGGGTCCAAAGTATACTAACGGACCGCGGCCGATTTAAAGGCTACCACCTAGCAAGTGTGGTGTCTGGCGGTGACACCACAGTAGTCACACAGATTCTTGATTCAGTTTAAATCCGGGGAATTTGGAGGCCAAGGAGGTGCGGTTAATTCGTCCTGATGGTCCTCGAATCATGTACACTCCTGGAAATTGAAATAAGAACACCGTGAATTCATTGTCCCAGGAAGGGGAAACTTTATTGACACATTCCTGGGGTAAGATACATCACATGATCACACTGACAGAACCACAGGCACATAGACACAGGCAACAGAGCATGCACAATGTCGGCACTAGTACAGTGTATATCCACCTTTCGCAGCAATGCAGGCTGCTATTCTCCCATGGAGACGATCGTAGAGATGCTGGATGTAGTCCTGTGGAACGGCTTGCCATGTCATTTCCACCTGGCGCCTCAGTTGGACCAGCGTTCGTGCTGGACGTGCAGACCGCGTGAGACGACGCTTCATCCAGTCCCAAACATGCTCAATGGGGGACAGATCCGGAGATCTTGCTGGCCAGGCTAGTTGACTTACACCTTCTAGAGCACGTTGGGTGGCACGGGATACATGCGGACGTGCATTGTCCTGTTGGAACAGCAAGTTCCCTTGCCGGTCTAGGAATGGTAGAACGATGGGTTCGATGACGGTTTGGATGTACCGTGCACTATTCAGTGTCCCCTCGACGATCACCAGTGGTGTACGGCCAGTGTAGGAGATCGCTCCCGACACCATGATGCCGGGTGTTGGCCCTGTGTGCCTCGGTCGTATGCAGTCCTGATTGTGGCGCTCACCTGCACGGCGCCAAACACGCATACGACGATCATGGCACCAAGGCAGAAGCGACTCTCATCGCTGAAGACGACACGTCTCCATTCGTCCCTCCATTCACGCCTGTCGCGACACCACTGGAGGCGGGCTGCACGATGTTGGGGCGTGAGCGGAAGGCGGCCTAACGGTGTGCGGGACCGTAGCCCAGCTTCATGGAGACGGTTGCGAATGGTCCTCGCCGATACCCCAGGAGCAACAGTGTCCCTAATTTGCTGGGAAGTGGCGGTGCGGTCCCCTACAGCACTGCGTAGGATCCTACGGTCTTGGCGTGCATTCGTGCGTCGCTGCGGTCCGGTCCCAGGTCGACGGGCACGTGCACCTTCCGCCGACCACTGGCGACAACATCGATGTTCTGTGGAGACCTCACGCCCCACGTGTTGAGCAATTCGGCGGTACGTCCACCCGGCCTACCGCATGCCCACTATACGCCCTCGCTCAAAGTCCGTCAACTGCACATACGGTTCACGTCCACGCTGTCGCGGCATGCTACCAGTGTTAAAGACTGCGATGGAGCTCCGTATGCCACGGCAAACTGGCTGACACTGACGGCGGCGGTGCACAAATGCTGCGCAGGTAGCGCCATTCGACGGCCAACACCGCGGTTCCTGGTGTGTCCGCTGTGCCGTGCGTGTGATCATTGCTTGTACAGCCCTCTCGCAGTGTCCGGAGCAAGTATGGTGGGTCTGACACACCGGTGTCAATGTGTTCTTTTTTCCATTTCCAGGAGTGTATATGCACTACGAGCTGTGTGAGACGTTGCACTCTCCTGGTGGTAGATACCATCGCGCAGAGGAGAGACACATTGGTTGTAGGGATGGACATTGTCCCCAAGGATAGACGCATATTTTTGTTTATCTATAATGACGAGATCACTCAGGGAATGACACGAAAACATTTCCCACACCATAACGCTAAGTCATCTGTCCTGAACCCTACCGACTTTTGTAACAAGGTGTTTGCATTCAGACGTTTCACGCCATACACGTCAACGGCCATGTGTCATCTGAAAATATCAACTGTTACCGCTCGGTGGGTGCCCAGTTGCGGTAATGGGGTAAAAATTCCATCCTTCATCGGCGACGAACGGCAGTCAGCATTGCTGCGTGAGTAAGGCCCGCTGAACGGTCAGTGATGAAACACCGTTGTGTCATCTGGGCCGTCAGCTCAACACCTGTAGGTATACTCTCCAGCCTCTGCTGTTATTGTATTGCTGAACCGTGTACAGTACGTGAATTCAACCTCTGTCGCCCGCGGCTACTGCTTCGGAGCGTCGATTTTCCGTTTTCCGCTGTTGTGTAAGCGGAGTGGCGGTATCTACATCGCATCACCGACTGCCACAGAGAGACAGAGAGAGAGACAGCAGAATGCTGGAGGCGTTCCAGGGAAAGGCTTTGGGCGGAGGCGTCCGGATGGCGGCGAGATGCGGGCTTTCCAAAGTGTGGCGCATTCCAGCGCGTGTGGCCGCAGTTGGCAGCGCCACCCGGCGGCGGCGTCGTCGGCGGCGGCGGCGTCGGCGGCGGCGGCGGCGTCGGCCCGGTTTGGGAGCGGCAGATAAGCATAATGGACAGGACGGCGGGCTATCGCCTGCCGACGTGCCCGCCACGGCCGTGCCGCACATGCAAAGCCGCGCCAGCAGCAGGCACCACTGCGCGAGCAGAGCCAGGCGGGTACTTAAAGGCTGCGCCGTGGGACAGTTGCGTGCGTCCCCACCTCCCGTGTCGCACCTTTCCTACAACGCTTCGTGCAATAACGCCACGCCTGACTCCTTCTCCTCTGCATCTTATCCGGTAAACCTGTGTCCACATCCATATGCAGGGTAAGTGCGTGAATGGCCCCACTCCCTCTAAACTTTACCTGTGCTTCTAGGCAACGGCCTGTAACGCCGGAAATGTACATCTTCCTATTTCCATCCATTGTACTATAGTTTTTTCTCCTTGCTTTGTTACCTCAAGACATGACATTTCTCTCTCTTTATATATTGTAATTGTTTTACTGTATATATATATATATATATATATATATATATATATATATATATATATATATATATATATATATGCATTTACGTTTGTTTGTTTGTGAATATTATTTGTATTTATACGCTGGGTCTGGCCTAGGGAAAACTATGCTATCGAACGAATACATCGATAGGTCGTGTGGAGAACCAAAGTGTTGAGGATCTTTGGTAGTGAACTCTGCCGCGTGGAGCGCGGGCTGAGCAGAGAGAGTCTGGCTGGAGTAGCGAGTGGAGCAGGTGCGTTGTGTGAAGCTCCCGCGAGTTGCCGCGCTTTCGGGGTTTGGCAGCATGTAATTGCGCTCGACTCGCGATGATAGTTTCTGACATGGTGTCGCGGACGGGAAGCATTAGCTGGCGCACATCAAGAGCCTGTTTCGCCTGGTGCCCATGTCGAGAAGAAGGCGCGCCAACATCCAGCTTCTGCAACAGCGACGGCCGACAATGAGTGACTGTCGCCACCTCCTCGATCGACGGCTTCAAACTTTCAATCAACCAACAAGGAAGACTGGAAGCATGTAAAGTTTTAGAACTGTATGGCAGATCTCAGCTTTTCCAACTTTTAAAATTGTTGCATCACAAAATTGCAGCTACTTAGCATGAACCTTTGTTGCTCATTGTCCCAATTGCATTACCAAGCAGGGTCCCTTCCTTTTCCGGAATGAACCCGAGTGTCGTTGAAATTCAAACGCCAGAATTAAAGTAATATTATAGCATTTCACTGCTTTAATTTCAAAGTTCAGTTAAAGTATTCATAGCTGGCTACAATATTTAGATTACACAAGCACGAATTAAGAGTGCGAGTTTTGTTACCGTATTTTAGCTTACCTGTGACTGCAGCTCAGCTTGGTACGTACTAAATTTTACATTGTTAATTGTTCAGAATCATTTAATTCAAGTTCAAAGTTAAATCCCTTATTTCTAAATTGCGTAGATTCAAGTAGCTTTTGAAATGATTGTTGAGGTAGTCCAAGACTAACCGTATTTTACTGAATTTCGATGTGCTTCAGAAAGAAAGTTCACTATTAACTTCAGTCACTAAATTAACTTTCAATTTTCCGGTTTTATTAATTCTTTTGCTAAATTAAGTCAGAGTGTAGCGAAATTTATTACTTCTGACAAACTTTCAGTTTTCACTCTACACTTGTCAACCTTCAGTTGCCCCGCTTCTAGTGCTAATTATATGTGTAATAACCTTTCTTTTTCAGTTACTATAGTAATTGTCCTTAGAACTGGCGACCGTAATTTCCCCCAAATCTCAAATATCTAATTACCGCTAGTTGATTGTTAACGTAACGGCCGCACATTTACTTTCTTTATTAACTTTACCCCTATTTCAAAATAAATTTCCACCAGTTTCATTAGCATGTTTCCTTTCATTTAGATGTAACCCTTTCCTCCCTCTTTACCGACAAATTAACCTCAGTGACGACTGCTTTACCCAAATTTCCATTAGGTACACGCGGTTTAATTTTTCACTGTCATTAAGGTCGATAAGTGAGGGGGAGGTTACAGGCCTTGCCGCAGTGGATACACCGGTTCCCGTGAGATCACCGAAGTTAAGTGCTGTCGGGCGTTGTCGGCACTTGGATGGGTGACCATTCTGGCCGCCATGTGCTGTTGCCATTTTTCGGAGTGCACTCAGCCTCGTGATGCCAATTGAGGAGCTACTCGACCGAACAGTAGCGGCTTCGGTCAAGAATACCATCATAACGGCTGGGTTAGCAGTGTGCTGACCCCACGCCCCTCCTCTCCGCATCCACCACTGAGGATGACATGGCGGTCGGATGGTCCCAGTAGGCCACTCGTGGCCTAAAGACGGAGTGTTTCAGCATCTAACACTGCCTTAGCCCCACGTCATAAACTTCTCTGTGATGGCAAACATGGAAATGAAGAGATTCCATATACAGGTGATTTCAGTTCCGTGTGATACGTTTACATACACGGTTGAACAAAAATAGGGAAAAACAGTGTGAAAACCGTAATTGCACATACAGTGGAGTGACGAAAGTCGTGGGATACCTCCTGACATCTTGTCGGACTTACTCTCGCCCGCCGTAGTGGAGCAACTCGACAAGAAATGGACCGAAAAAGTCGCTGGGAGTCCGCTGCAGATGTACTGAGCTACACTGCCTCTACAGCTGCCCGTAACTGTGAAATTGTTGCTTGTCCAGGATTGTGTGCACGAACTGACCGCTCAGTTGTGTCCAATAAATGTTCGATGGGATTTACACCGGGCGACCTCGGTGGCCAGTCTATTCGCTGTAAATATCCTGAATGTTCTTCAAATCAGTCACGAACAACTGTGTCCCCATAACATGATTCCTTGTCATCCATAAAAATTCCATTGTTGTACGGGAACGTTGTAGTGCTACAGCGATGAAAATTAATATTACGACGATGTCAAACCTTATTTTCATGATTTAAAGAAGTATTCATGATATTAAAAATGTAATCATAATTTTATTATTTTCATTTTTGTGCTCAGTGTATCAAAGACTTTCTAGTGCACGGAATAAATTAGCATTGTTTGTACTACGGAACTACATATGATTGTTAAGGCTTAAGCATGTAATAATTGGATGTAAGACATTTTGTTGAGTCTGAATTTTGTTCTCGTACTTGTCGGTAGAGAAGGAAAAGTTCCTTAATCGATGTGAAGGTATAAAGGCTGTAAAAAGGAGAGAGAGAGAAGATAAATACAAGTTATTCAAAACAAATATCTCTAAAGTGTAACGTCTTGTGATTTCCTATAACTAAAAATTGCAAGGTCTAATCTGAGCCTGTCCTGAATAACAGCGAAGAAGATTTATGTTGTCATATATTTTCTCCGTTTGATCACGGTTGTGATTCGCATGTTTCTTTTTGTTACACGACGTGTTATGAATATTTTCAAATGGTTCAAATGGCTCTGAGCACTATGGGACTTAACATATGTGGTCATCAATCTCCTAGAACTTAGATCTACTTAAACCTAACTAACCTAAGGACATCACACACATCCATGCCCGAGGCAGGATTCGAACCTGCGACCGTAGCAGTCGAATATTTTCATTATACGCGCAAAAGTGCACACAGCTTTAATCGAACCTGCGTCTTTCGGAAACGATAACTTTTAATCAGTACAATTAAGCGAATACCGTCTAAATCGCAACTGTGATCGCAAAAGTGTTTCCTGGACCAAGCAATTTTTATAAAATGTGTATTCTCCAAAGCGAGCAGCACTATCGCTGACTCGCAACAATCGAAAGAGTAAAATCAGTGCTTAAATAAAATTGCCACCTTTTAATAATTATTATTATCCCATTAAATAAATAAATAGCAATTCAGTGGCTATACATCAATAAACAGAGAGGGCAATTCAACGTGAAGTTCATGAATGGCTGCGAATGGTCTCCAAGTAGCTGAACATAACCATTTGCACCCAACGTTCGGTTCAGTTGAACCAGAGGACCCAGACAGTTCCATACAAACACAGCCACCATTATGGAGCCACCATTAACTTGCACAGTGCTGTCTATACAACTTGGGTTCATGGCTTGGTGGGGTCTGCGACACACTCGGACCCAACCGTCAGCTCTTCCCAACTGAAGTCGCGATTCGTCTGATCACGCTGCGATTTTCCAGTCATCTGGGGTCCAACCGATGTGGTCACGGTCCAAGGAGAATGTCGTGCTGTTGGTAAAGGCTCTCGCGTCGCTCGTCTGCTGCCACAGCCCATTAACGCTAAGTATCGCCGCACTGTCCTAACGAATGCGTTCGTGATTCCATGCAGTGCTGCTTGTCTGTTAGCACTGACAACTCTACGCAAACGCCGCTGCTCTCGGTCGTTAAGTGAAGGCCGTCGGCCACCGCGTTGTCCGCTGTGAGATGTAATGCCTGAAATTTCGTATTCACGGCACACTCTTGACGCTGTAGATCTGGAATATGGAATTCCCTAACGATTTCCGAAACGGAATGTCCCACGATTCTAGCTCCGAGTTCAGAATCTGTTAATTCCCGACGTGCGGCCATAATCACGTCGGATACCTTTTCACATGAATTACCTGAGTACATACGACAGCATCGGCAATGCACTGCCCTTTTATACCTTATGTACGCGATACTACCGCAATCTGTGTATGTGCATATCGTTGTCCCTTCATCTTTTCCGCCCAGTGTATTTCAGACGAAAAATAAAAAAAAGAGAAAACGTAAACGATCGTGTTAGTGGTGGGTAAGAGAGCGGATAGGGCGGTGGGATTTGGAGCAGCAAGAATCTCACTGTAAAGCTTGTGACGGAAAGTCCATAACGATGTGAAAATTTTACGGGAATGACAACGATGAACTTGGAAGAAAAACTTCTTATAACTGGATACAGAATTTCCAATGTAGATAATATTATGGATACTACCATTAGTGTTAAAGACAGACTGCTTGTGACGCTAAGATTGCTAGCATCAGTCTTTAGTAATTAGCTTTGTCTTTAGTAAATCAACAATTTCGATGAAGTAACATTGTACCAATTTCATCTCGATAAACAGAGATGTTTTAAAGCCAAATTGGGCGGATATCTCATAAGTGAAGCATTTTTGGACAAGCATTTGTTTGAACGTTTTTACTTGAATTGACTTAAGCAAGCCCTCGTAAATTCCTGAAGGTCTGTTCTACAACACCTAATATGATGAAATAATCAATGAAGATAACATCACATAAAATTATAAATCCAGCTGTATTATTTGAAGTTAGATGGCAATTTTCCGAGTTCTTGAACGATTGTATTCAAACATAACTTCACTCCTGAATGAGATTTTCACTCTGCAGCGGAGTGTGCGCTGATATGAAACTTCCTGGCAGGACGCAGCATGTTATTCTCAATGGAGAGAAGTCTTCCGAAGTGAGAGTAATTTCAGGTGTGCCGCAGGGGAGTGTCATAGGACCGTTGCTATTCACAATATACATAAATGACCTGGTGGATGACATCGGAAGTTCACTGAGGCTTTTTGCAGATGATGCTGTGGTGTATCGAGAGGTTGTAACAATGGAAAATTGTACTGAAATGCAGGAGGATCTGCAGCGGATTGACGTATGGTGCAGGGAATGGCAACTGAATCTCAATGTAGACAAGTGTAATGTGCTGCGAATACACAGAAAGATAGATCCTTTATCATTTAGCTACAAAATAGCAGGTCAGCAACTGGAAGCAGTTAATACCATAAATTATCTGGGAGTACGCATTAGGAGTGATTTAAAATGGAATGATCATATAATGTTGATTGTCGGTAAAGCAGATGCCAGACTGAGATTCATTGGAAGAATCCTAAGGAAATGCAATCCGAAAACAAAGGAAGTAGGTTACAGTACGCTTGTTCGCCCACTGCTTGAATACTGCTCAGCAGTGTGGGATCCGTACCAGATAGGGTTGATACAAGACATAGAGAAAATCCAACGGAGAGCAGCGCGCTTCGTTACGGGATCATTTAGTAATCGCGAAAGCGTTACGGAGATGATAGATAAACTCCAGTGGAAGACTCTGCAGGAGAGACGCTCAGTAGCTCGGTACGGGCTTTTGTCAAAGTTTCGAGAACATACCTTCACCGAAGAGTCAAGCAGTATATTGCTCCCTCCTACGTATATCTCGCGAAGAGACCATGAGGATAAAATCAGAGAGATTAGAGCCCACACAGAGGCATACCGACAATCCTTCTTTCCACGAACAATACGAGACTGGAATAGAAGGGAGAACCGATAGAGGTACTGAAGGGACCCTCCGCCACACACCGTCAGGTGGCTTGCGGAGTATGGATGTAGATGTAGATGTAGATGTAGATGTAGATGTAGATTAAAACTGTGTGCCCGACCGACACTCGAACTCGGGACCTTTGCCTTTCGCGGGCAAGTGCTCTACCATGGTAGAGCACTTGCCCGCGAAAGGCATAGGCCCCGAGTTCGAGTCTCGGTCGGGCACACAGTTTTAATCTGCCAGGAAGTTTCATAACTTCACTCGTTTCTCAATAGTAATTAATCTATATTATAACACTTCTTCCTGATTTCTTGACTTGTGGATATTCTGGTAAATTTCTTCTATAGATGTGTTAAATAATTCCGTACTTATACTCTATCGTACGTTTTAAGTCATAATTCTGTGACCGTGTTATAGAATATAGACCATTCTTTGATTTCAATTCTGAGGAAGACCCTCCTAGCAGGGTTGAAACCCGGTTAATTCGTTAAAAATAGTGACCGAGGGCTGTTTTTCTTTCAATTACAAATGGCTCTGAGCACTATGGGACTTAACATCTATGGTCATCAGTCCCCTACAACTTAGAACTACTTAAACCAAACTAACCTAAGGACATCACACAACGCCCAGTCATCACGAGGCAGAGAAAATCCCTGACCCCGCCGGGAATCGAACCCGGGAACCCGGGCGCGGGAAGCGAGAACGCTACCGCACGACCACGAGCTGTGGACTTTCAATTACAGCGAAGTTTGTTTGTTTTGGAGTTTCAAAGGTTCAAATGGCTCTAAGCACTATGGTACTTAACACCTGACGTCATCAGTCCCCTAGACTTAGAACTACTGAAAGCTAACTAACCTAAGGACATCACACACATCCACGCCCGAGGCAGGATTCGAACCTGCGACAGTAGCAGCAGCGCGGTTCCGAACTGAAGCGCTTAGAGTCTTTCGGCCACAGCGGCCGGCTTGGGAGGTTCCTTCTTGCAGCTGGAAGGTTTCGAGACGTGAGCAGCAGGTGGTTGAGTTTCGCCAGCGCTGCCACGCGATCCAGTCCTGGGACGTTGAAGGCGATCTGGCGTCCGCGTGCGGTAAGAGAAGTAGCGCTTTGTCGTATCGTATCGTACCGCACCGTGTCCAGAGCGCCAGAGTCCGAATGAAACGCACACTTCCGGCCTCCGCGCGTGGGAAGCCTCGGCACACTTGTAGGGCTTCTCACACTCGCCCCAGAGGAGAGCGTCTACCAGCGAAAGCAGAAAGAAGGAGGAAGGGAGGAAGAGAGAGAGAGAGAGAGAGAGAGGGGGGGGGGGAGCGGGGAGGGCAGACAGATAGACAAAGAGTGAAACTGACATGCAGTTCGCGTATAGAGAAAAAGGGAGGAAGGTGAAGATGTGACGCCCAGTCGATGACGAGACGGAGTAGTGGACGTCACACGTGGCTACACGCCAAGTATCCCGCGCAACAGCGACCACCACTCCCAGCAGGTGTCGAATGGTCAGCACTGACGTGGCGTCTTGTGTATGTTACGTTCCACGTCATTTTGCTGTTGCACAGATGAAGTGCAGCTCGTTGAGTCTTCACGTACTGGAACGTGGAAGTGGGTCAGTGCTACTGTGAAGCGGGTGCGATACTTTGGAATGCCGTGTGCTTTCATTCACTATAGAACCGTCCCTGACACTCTATTACAACGTGAATCAGATACATTTTGATAAGTTCTAAGTATGCATCCTAGGCCTTTACCGGAATAATCAAATATTCTATGAAAACTGTGTTGTACACAGAAATACATCCAAACCTTTTCACGTCTCTTCGAAGTGTCCTCAACTGTTGTTCCATTTGTAGGGAAGCAGCCTACTCACGCTGTAGTAAATTCACATCAGTTTCCATTGTGTGCCAGCCAGTCTGCTGTAACTAGCTCTGACGTCATAAATGTTGCGCAATACCTTAAAAATCAAGCAAATGACTTAAAACTTTTCCAGCATGTAAGAAATAATACTAAATTAATGTGTATTAAATATCAGTTCGATAACTTCAGCCATTTTTGTAATTTGGACGTTTTTCTAAAAAAATAATTGGCGCAACAGAAAGGAGCTAGAGACTTCAAAATTTATATTTAGACTCATCTTTCATAATGATTTAATAAAAACAGTACTTTGGATTTCACAGGTTAAGACCTTAGTGGAAATTCATGATTTTCTGGTTTTCATCTCAAAACTGAAGGAAGCAAGATAGATTAAGTAGGCTAATGAATAAGACTAGGATGTTTAGATTTAAATAGGTTGGAGGTCCGCTATGACTATGAAGATGTGAAAAGTTTCTTTTGAATACCTATAAAATTATAGCGATAGCGGATCTCAAAAGGACCAGTTCAGAGCTCATCTGCTGCGTGCAGCGTAACTTAATTATTTCTCTCGCCCAAGATATTTAACTTAGCCACGTCATAATTTTATTATAAATACTTACCTGCGTGCTAAATGCACGATTAAATTAACAGCTTCATAAGCCATCAGCAAAAGAAGCTATAAATTATTATGTAACTTGAAGTGGTGCGTTACTAGCCCAGCGGCCAGTCGTGAGAGCCAAGTTAGAGCCGGCGTTCTCTTAGCCGTCCGCACCGAGGCTATATATATAAGAGCACTGCGCGAGTAAGGAAGGCCCCAGTTCTCTCCAGACGCTGAATAGCACGTCAGCTGTGTCGGGAGTCGCTTCGCTACGGTAGCGCTGCTACAAACTGCCTCGGGTGCCGTATTGAGTTACGATGTATACGCGTAACTGTGAAAACATTTCAAATGAAGGATTATTTTTGGAATGATTTTCATTATCTAGCTTCAGTTTGCGTGTTGTTGTATTTTCACGTGCCGTCGCGGGACAGACATTCTACCAATCATTTTAGCGTGGCGTTTGATGAGATTTTCTCATCAAATTTTGGCGAGCATTCTTTTGACATTCAATTCGGACATTTATAGTTGCATCAGCGAATTAGACTCTGAACTGCTCTGTTTGTTAGGCTGTTGGGATAATTGTGATGTTATCAGTGAATTTCAGAATATACTCAACTATTTTGGAAAATTGTTTTTGATTAGAAATCCCGAACAATCTCCTACTTCTTCAGAGCTATAAGCTGCAGCTATAATAATATTCTCAGGTTAAGTGGGCACTAGGAACTCTCATTACAGGCTCCACGTTTCGATAAATCACTTTCTGGGTGCCAAAAAGCAAAGAGAGAGCCAGTGTTGAGAACGGCGAAAGACAGCATTATACAACATTCCAAAAGCCGGGAAGTGCAGTGTTTTTCCCACGTTTAAATAACAAACTTTATTTCACAAGCAATTTGCTTACTCACTCGCCGCCCCACATATGGTGCATCGGCCGGGAAATCAACTAAGTGAAAGTGATTTTTAACTATTCGGATTCGCGAGTGAAATGCGACACGCAACTGAGTATAGAACAGTGAAAGTGTTACATAGGCAGGTGGACAACGCAGTTGAATCAACAACGCATCTAGATTGACGGAGCTGGCACTGAGTCTAGCGGTGCTGCCGGCATCGCGAGAAGCCAGTTTCGCCGTATCGCAGTCGTCCGCCGCAGCAGCCGGGGGCCGCGCCTGCAGTTACGGGCCACGTAAACACACCACAGCCGTCGGAGTGCCGTCTGCAGTTCAACGTGCCACGTCGCATCAGGAATCCTGGTACGCCGCGCCGGCTACGGCAACGTCGTGCAGAAGGAACTAAGTTAAGTGGAAAACTGTTAAAAATTTTACTAACCTGCACTAAGAGACTGTCAGCGATGGAACCGCCAAAAGAAACTGAGGTTAAACTTATATCAGAACCTATGTCTGAGGAGGGAACTGTAAATCCAGACAACGGTTCAAGTGTAAATATGCATAAAAGTGGTAATGTTAAAGTAAAAAATGAAGTATTATCTCCTGACAGTAGTGTGGGAAGGGGTAATAACTCAATAATAGAGACCCCTGTAGTAAAGCAGAAAGTAGAAATTGTAAATTTATTGGATGATAGTTTCTCTGATGAATTAAAAATGAAACAGTCATCAGAGATGGTAGAGTTTAAGAAGGAGAAGTTAGATAGGACTAATCAATCAGAAGTTTCATTTAATTTTGATGATTCTGGTGTGGGAGCTAGTTTTTCGTCACCTGAGTGTGATAAAAAGCCAGCTAGTGAGCAACCCAAAAATGCTGGGGCTGTTGATCTAAATGTTATATTACAAGCAATCGCTGCCAGTAATGCACAAATGACAGCTGAATTAAAATCTGATATAATTGAGGTAAATAACAGGATTGTGGCCAGTCAAACTAATTTTAATAAACGATTGGAGGTAATGGACGATACCTTCAAGGCTGGTTGCAATAAGTTGAAAGAGGATCTAGACAGTTTGAATTATAAAATTGATTACAACCATGAGGATATTAAGAAAAAGGTTGCTCAACAATTTTCTGAAATGTATAAAACAGTTAAATCTGAAGTTGCTGAGGTTCGCAAAGACTTCCAAATGGAAGATGCGAGGCTGGAGCACAAATTAACAGAAAAGATCGAGTCGGAATCTGAACTGTGCTCAGATAGATTTAAAGATGTTAATATTAAAGTAAACATATGTCAAGCAGACGTAGATGCAATCAAAAGTGATACTACTCATATTGTACAAAGAGTAGATAATGTTGAATTGAGAGTAGAAAATATCAGTACTAACATTGCTAACATTGAGAGTAAAGTAGCTTCAGTAACTTCTGGTAATGGTAGTGTACAACAAGTTGTAGCTGCAAACGCCGCATTTATCGGGTGTCGGCAGTTCTTGCGGTTTGATCCAGATAAAAATATCCACCCGCTAGATTTCTGGAACGATTTTGAAGATGTAATTCCACCAAATTGGTCTGAACGAGAGAAAATCTCATTTATTAAAAGCCATTTAGCAGGTGACGCCTTGCGTTGGTCCGCTGATGTTATGTTGAAGTGTAAAACTTTAGCGGAGTTTAAAACAGCTTTCATTAATGAATATTGGTCTAGTAATAAGCAAAATGAAGTGTTAAGAGAATTTTGGAGTGGAAAACGCTTCAGTGCAGGCAAGGAATCAATTAAAGAATTTGCTAGGTCATGGATTTCACGTTTGTCACATTTGGCGGAAAAGCTAAAGCCAGAAATGATTATATTAGGTCTTGAAGCCAAACTGTCATGGTATTGGCAAACCAGAATTATATCGGCCCCTAGAGACAATCTTGATCGTTTCATTGAATATTTGGAACGTGTAGAACGTGTTGCTGCCAATGAGGAGCAGGCACGTAATAACAGAAATGCCACTAACAATAATAGGAATTTTAGGAATGAGCAAAATGGTAATGTAAACATCAGAACAGTAGGTATTCGCCATCCTAAGAGAGGTAGGAATTGGGAAAATAATTATCAGAACCAACAATGGCGTCCAAGAGATAATAATTTTGTTCCGAACAGGAATATGCATGTAAACAACAGTACGGAAAGCAATGCTGTGCCAGTCAATTATAATGAAACTAAAGGAAACAGCAGTAGGCCGAGGCAGGAAAACTAGTTCCCGTCTATGAAGACACTGGCGCTCACCAGGCGGTTACTTTTCCTAAGCCAGTAGTTAAGGGAATTGGTAAGACAGATCAGAATACTCAAACTGAACATGTGGATGAAGAGTCGGTAGCATCTAAAGATACAACAGAAATATTAGATCAGTCACAGTATTTGATAGATACCGTGTTAGAAACGCTTTCTAAGTGGGAAGAGAAAGAGAAGGCGCAGCAGTGTAACAATAGGGAAGAGCTACAAAATATTGAATTGACAGGTGAAGAAGCAGAAGAAATTCATGCTTATATTTACGATGAGGATGATGTGCTCTTATCTAAAGTGCCTGTGCAGGATGTTGATAATGTACTAATAGACTTAGGACAGGAGATAAGTGAGAATGTAGAGGGTAGGCTGTTGAGGGTCGATGAACCCAGTAGCTGTGACCAGTTGTCACTTGAGAAGGAAACCGACGATAATGGTGAAAGTGGTTTAGCTGTAACTAGTGCTATGCCCGGTCTGGAGACGCAGAATCGCTCAGACTACAGTAATTTGGGTTATGTTCAGCAAACGAAATGTAATGAAGTCGTGCGGTGTTTCGATTTAAAATTAATAGACCGACTGGAAAAGGCAGCTGAAAATATAATTCCGGAAACCCCTACACACTGTGACCTAAATGTAATGAAGACAGATGTCAATCACTTTAGTTGGAGACAAATCCAAAAGGAACTACTAGATGAATTTGAGGAACCACCTGTACAACCTAGAATAAGCCACCCTATAATAATAGTGAATATGTTGGGCATCAATGTACGTTGTCTCTTAGACAGTGGAAGTGAGGTGAGTGCAATATCTCAGTCCTTCTTTGATGCATTACCTGGTAAAGACAAGCTTACGGTAATGAGGGTATCAGGACTAAGAATAATTGGTGCTACTGGCAAGGTATCAAAAACGGTAAAGCAAGAAGCTTTACTACCCTTTAACATTAATGGTAATTTAATTGATCATCCATGTTTAATTGTAAACAATCTCAGTATTGAGGTTTTAATTGGCATAGATTTCTTGTCAAAATATCAGAGTGTTGTGGACTTTGAAAGCAGCCAGTTAAAAATGGTCTTGCCAATAACCGGAGTAATTACAGTCCCTTTTAGTGATAAACGTGTAGTAACTGATCATGAAACTTGGGAGCTGCCTATACGAGTTCTGAAAAATAGGAGGTATTGGGACGAAGGTGTTAATCTTAGTAACAGTAAGTTGAACACAGAAGAAGAAGAAGCAATTATTTTAGACAAAATAGAAGCTAAATTGCAGGAAATCGATAAAATTTCCGCCAATCAAAAGGAAGAACTGAGACAGGTTCTAAAAAGGCATCATAAGGTATTTTCAGATCGACCTGGCATAGTCAAAGGTTATGAATGTCAATTAAAAGTGAAACCCGGCCAAGTGTTTTTCAGGAAGCCATACCAAATACATGTAGCTAGGAAGGAGGCGGTTCGAAAGGAAATACAGAGAATGCTGGAGTGGGGTGTGATTGAGAAAGCGGTCAGTGAGTACAATAATCCTCTTGTTGTTGTACCAAAAAGAGACGGGAGTGTCAGATTGGTCTTGGACGCTCGTTGGTTGAATGAAATAGTGATTAGGGAAAGTGATAGACCGCAGAACATGGACGAGTTATTGCAGAAATTCCGGGGAGTAAAATTCTTAACTTCTATGGACATCACGTGTGGGTATTGGAATTTGCCACTGGCGGAAAGTTCGAGGAAGTACACAGCTTTCTTGTACGAAGGAGTTTGTTACCAATACCGTGTGTTACCTTTCGGACTTAATATCTCTGTTTGTGCCTTCGTACGTGTGATGTGCCATGTTTTAGGACCAGCTTTAAGTAATAAAATAACAGTCTACGTAGATGATCTGTTAATAGCAACTCCTACCTGGGAAGAACACATAGCTTTATTAGAGGAAGTGTTAGAAGCTATTGAGAGAGGGGGCATGAAACTAAAGATTGAAAAGACAGAGTGCGTTAAAGAGGAAATAGGTTTCTTGGGATATAGGATAAGTGGAAAAGGTATTCTGCCTGACCCAGGCAAGCTAGCAGTCATTGAAAAATTTGAGGCTCCCAGAAACAAGAAGCAGTTGAGATCAATGTTCGGTCTTTTCGGCTTCTATAGGCGTTTTGTTAGTGATCAGGCTTTTAATGCTCCCTGTCTTCACCTCCTGCTGAAAAAGAATACCCCTTGGGTTTGGACAGCAGAATGTCAACAGGCGTTTGAGGTGCTTAAACAATCTTTAATTAATAGTCCAATTTTACATCATCCTGATTTTGAAAAGCCATTCTGTATGTCTGTTGATGCTAGTGGCTATGGTATAGCTGTGGAAATATTCCAGGTAGAAATAGAGAACGAACAAGAAGTGCACAAGACTATAGCTTTCGCAAGTCGATCTTTACAGGCAGCAGAGAGAAATTATGGCATCTCCGAACTGGAAGCATTAGCCATTGTATTTGGAGTACAAAAGTTTGAGCAGTATTTATTAGGTCACAAGATAATTGTTTACAGTGACCATAAGGCGTTGACCTTTTTAAAAACCTGTAAGTTGAGGAATTCTCGGTTGGTAAGATGGTCATTGTATCTCCAGCAGTTTGACCTTGAGGTTAGATATATTCAAGGGAAAGACAATCTGGTAGCTGATGGGTTATCTAGAAGTGCGGAGCTCTGTGATGACGCGGGGATTACAGCAACAGACCTAAATGAAGTCCGAATGTTTGCATTGCACGAAGTAAAGGGAGAAGGTGCATTAAAGAGAGTGATTAAGAACTTGAGACGTGAGCAGAATGCAGATGACCAACTGAAATTAGTGAAGAGCTATTTAGGAAATGCGAACTATCCTAAGGTTTCACAATACTATTGTTTGCATAAAGGTATTCTGTTTAGGAGGAAAAAGATAGGTGTTTCTGAGTGGAAGCTGTGCTTTCCCTCACAACATGTAGACTTGCTAATTGACTATGTACACCTGAGGTATGGGCACTACGGTGCAAAGAAGTGCATTGCAAAATTAAAGGAAAAGGTTGTGTTTGACAACATGTACCGCCGTGTGGCCAAGCGTCTAGCATCTTGCGTAGTGTGCCAGAAGGTCCGTGCTGCTAACAGCAGAATACAAGGGGATATGCATTCAGTAGAGCCCACTGAAACCCTAGAATTACTGGCTTGTGATTTGTTTGGCCCTCTTCCTGTTTCGAGAGGTGGTTGTACCCATGTTTTTGTTGTTGTGGATGGATTCAGTAAATATGTTAAGCTATACCCAATTAAAAGAGCGAATGCAAAAACATTGGTTGAAAAATTGGAAAAAGACTTCTTCGTGAACGTTGGCGTTCCGAAGAATTTGCTGTCAGACAATGGGCCTCAATTTACTTCTGATAAATTTAAGGAATGTCTAGATAAGGCCGGCGTGAAACATCTGAAAATATCTGCGTATTTCCCCCAAGGAAATATGAGTGAACGTATTATGAGGGAATTGAATAGGCTTTGTAGAACTTATTGTGCTCGAAAACACTCAAGTTGGGCAGAGCACATTAAGTATTTTGAGAATGTAATTAACAACTTAAGACATGATGCAACTGGTTTTGCACCTTGCGAATTGATGTTTGGCCAAGAACCTCACAATGTGATAGCAGATATGGTAGAATTCCCTATTCTAACGCAAATATCCACAGACGAAAAGAAACTAAAGGCTAGGGCTAATATGAGAAAAAGAGCGTTGGAAAGGAAGAAGCGGCATGACGCAAAAGCTGTACCTACTAGCTTTGAAATAGGTCAATTAGTCCTTGTTAAAACCAAAGAAAAATCCAAGAAGGTAAATGCAGAAACAAAGAAATTCATGTTCGTATACCAAGGACCTTTCAGGATCATAGGAAAACCACATGCCAATGCATATAGGCTAGAATACCCTAAAAGTAAGAAGCTATTAGGTCTAAGGAACGTGATTGACCTAAAGAGATTCATAGGCAGCCAATGAAGGCTGTAGGGAGGAGGTTGTTCTGTAACCTCTACACAGTGTGGCAGCTGTGCAGTCCCAGCTGTGTGAGATCTTCTTTCCCTTTCAGGTCTCACTCATTCTTCATCTTTCCTATCCACCAAAATTTAGATCTCTGCTTTCAGACATGAAATTTCCTGTCATGACTATCAGGCCAGGAGTTATGTTACCATTCTATCTACCGATCAGTGAAGAAAGATACCTAATGTGATAAACTGAATAGTGACAAACAATCGAGAAGTATGACGTAATTAAGATACAAATGTATTTGAGTAACAATTATGTGTAGTACCCTGGTAATATAGTAAGTACAAAGTGTTGTTTGGTTGGAAATGGTCCATCAACAGTAATTTAAAAAGATGTATGAATTCGTGTACAAGCAGAATCTGAAGTGGTAATGAAACCTAGTGGATACATTAGAGCTAACTAATAAATAATAAGAAAGAGATTGCTAAGTGTTATGAAAAATATGCAGATAAGTTGTAAGTTTAAACTCACCTGATGTAGCAAGGAAAGGCAGTGTAATAGAAGTGAGCAGTGTTTGTGGTTGAGTCGTGAAGGACACGTCCCTGAAGTATTTATAAGGTTGGAGCTGGCCATTATTTTAGTGTAGTGTGTGACAGGATACACCTACGCGTATTGAGGTTATGAGTTGGAAGCGTGAATGCGACCATAGGTACCCTTATGTTAGATGAGACAGAGCAGCTCATGGTGTCCTATAGGTTTAAGGAATTTAGCATTACGCTCGTCCATAATTATTTGATGCACTTTAGTGGTAGGTCCGAGAGAGACTACCTGAGGTTTCAGCATCCGATCGAGTGGAAATGGATTGCCACGTGAGCAAACTAATCAGCCGCAATACACTATGAATATGAAATAAATGTGCTATCCTATGCTTTAAATATTAATAGAGTGAGTGGTAAATAAGTACATACACTAGCAATATAAATAAGAAACATAATAGCAGACGTGAAACAGTAATTTTAGCTCAGCATAAATACACTTCAAAGTAAGTAAGACCCTAATTGCAGATGTGGAACTGACAACAGCAGAGGACCAATAAGTGGATTTTGTAGGCAACTAAACGTAGTGTGTTTTGAACACTCAGGACTGTACTATTACCAAAAGTTACTCACATATACAAAGAAGCTGAGAAAACAACCACTAATCATACTCATACTATCTCTAAGAATAAGATAATCAAAGATGATTCAGTTAAGTGCTTAATATACAAATTTCAGGAATGTACCGAGCATTGGTTCAGTGTTCCGGCCCAGAAATAATAAATTGACGTTAAATAGGATTCATGATTGTATGCCATGAGCATAGATTTTCTCTAGTACGTGACTAACGGCGTTTTGAGCCATTTATTTACCGATTTTATGACATTTAAGTAACCGCAAGAGTAATGTTGAAAAAAAAAAGTTCTGTTAACTTTGTTCCAGTAATATATTGGAAGTTAAAATGTATATATCCCCATTTCATTGTGACCCACCCTTAGATATTAAGTGAACAGAGTCTGAGGCACTCTTTTGTTTGTTCTACAGGACAAACCAGATAATGGCAGCCTGGTAGCTGCGTGAAAGCGTGGAGTGACTTGGACACAACTCACAGTGACCCTCCCCTTTCCCCCATGTAAGTTAGAGAGAACGTGAAGAACGCACACCATAGCAACTTCCCCTCCTCTACCCTTGTGAATGGAAGTGTAGGACGCCAGCCAAAGCGGCTACAACCACGTGTGTAAAAATTATTTGTGAACTTTCTTTCAGGTTTAGAAAAGACTGCTAAGAGATAATCATCTGTTTATGTATCATGTTATTTTCTTTGAATTTGTGTATGTAAAAGTGTATTTAATGTATTTAATGGGTCTAAGATTTTCATAATTTTTCAATTATTATGTGTTTGTTGGTCTAAGGCAATATGTATGCCGAAATATTTCAGTGACTTCGCTTAAAATTTTGAGTACTGACATTGTTTAAAAGGCAGTGAACATGCCCACAATTTAAATAATTAATGTAGATAATCAGTTTTCTTTAATGTTTCTACATGTTTATATTTCAATTTTGATTTTTATAGGGAGTTAAATTGTACTCTTGCTTCCCTTTTTGTAATTAAATTTTTTTTCTCATTCATTAACATTCATAAACAAAAAAATTTAAGTAGAGGGTGATGTAGGGAAGCAGCCTACTCACGCTGTAGTAAATTCACATCAGTTTCCATTGTGTGCCAGCCAGTCTGCTGTAACTAGCTCTGACGTCATAAATGTTGCGCAATACCTTAAAAATCAAGCAAATGACTTAAAACTTTTCCAGCATGTAAGGAATAATACTAAATTAATGTGTATTAAATATCAGTTCGATAACTTCAGCCATTTTTGTAATTTGGACGTTTTTCTAAAAAAATAATTGGCGCAACAGAAAGGAGCTAGAGACTTCAAAATTTATATTTAGACTCATCTTTCATAATGATTTAATAAAAACAGTACTTTGGATTTCACAGGTTAAGACCTTAGTGGAAATTCATGATTTTCTGGTTTTCATCTCAAAACTGAAGGAAGCAAGATAGATTAAGTAGGCTAATGAATAAGACTAGGATGTTTAGATTTAAATAGGTTGGAGGTCCGCTATGACTATGAAGATGTGAAAAGTTTCTTTTGAATACCTATAAAATTATAGCGATAGCGGATCTCAAAAGGACCAGTTCAGAGCTCATCTGCTGCGTGCAGCGTAACTTAATTATTTCTCTCGCCCAAGATATTTAACTTAGCCACGTCATAATTTTATTATAAATACTTACCTGCGTGCTAAATGCACGATTAAATTAACAGCTTCATAAGCCATCAGCAAAAGAAGCTATAAATTATTATGTAACTTGAAGTGGTGCGTTACTAGCCCAGCGGCCAGTCGTGAGAGCCAAGTTAGAGCCGGCGTTCTCTTAGCCGTCCGCACCGAGGCTATATATATAAGAGCACTGCGCGAGTAAGGAAGGCCCCAGTTCTCTCCAGACGCTGAATAGCACGTCAGCTGTGTCGGGAGTCGCTTCGCTACGGTAGCGCTGCTACAAACTGCCTCGGGTGCCGTATTGAGTTACGATGTATACGCGTAACTGTGAAAACATTTCAAATGAAGGATTATTTTTGGAATGATTTTCATTATCTAGCTTCAGTTTGCGTGTTGTTGTATTTTCACGTGCCGTCGCGGGACAGACATTCTACCAATCATTTTAGCGTGGCGTTTGATGAGATTTTCTCATCAAATTTTGGCGAGCATTCTTTTGACATTCAATTCGGACATTTATAGTTGCATCAGCGAATTAGACTCTGAACTGCTCTGTTTGTTAGGCTGTTGGGATAATTGTGATGTTATCAGTGAATTTCAGAATATACTCAACTATTTTGGAAAATTGTTTTTGATTAGAAATCCCGAACAATCTCCTACTTCTTCAGAGCTATAAGCTGCAGCTATAATAATATTCTCAGGTTAAGTGGGCACTAGGAACTCTCATTACAGGCTCCACGTTTCGATAAATCACTTTCTGGGTGCCAAAAAGCAAAGAGAGAGCCAGTGTTGAGAACGGCGAAAGACAGCATTATACAACATTCCAAAAGCCGGGAAGTGCAGTGTTTTTCCCACGTTTAAATAACAAACTTTATTTCACAAGCAATTTGCTTACTCACTCGCCGCCCCACACATTGTTCGAATAATGGAATTTCTTCGTGTCTATTCGTGGCTGGTGGTAATCAGTCTACTTCAACCTTCTTTTTGTTAAATTAACGGCAAATTAACTTTAAAAACGTCAGTACAATCCGCAATAATTTCATAAATTTTGTGTCGCCTTACTTTCGTGGAAGTTGAGAACAGCTTGTGCCTAAATTTGTTGACGGCGACTAGTTTGTTAGCAACTTTTTCCTCATTGCCGTCGTTTCGCTGTAACAGCAATCATATAACCTCTGGTAAGGAGAGTGTAGTGTGTTTATTCGTTGCTATTTTTTTTTCTTTTATGTGATTCATTTTCCTCTTTACCTTTTCCTTGTACGTGTGTGAACGTGCCAGTTGGGAAGATATATGTTGAGTTGAAACTTCAGCTCAACGTACTCGGAGGTCTTTGTATAGTCATAAGCCTGTAGCGCCTCCCGAACCTTTAAACCGATTGAGGCAGGACCAGAGACACTGGAAAATCACAGACAGCCAGTGTCCTGCGTCACTGAATGCAGATGCAGGGTTCGCCCATAGTCCTCCCCACCCCTCCTCCTCCTCTACCCCTCAATCAATCTCTCTTCCCTCAATCAATCTCTCTTCTCGTTATCATGTCTAATCCTTTCCTCCTGAGCTCAATCAACACTTGCATGGAGGAGCTTTCATGAATTCTTGATTAGTTTTCGGTTTCTGAATTTGTGAAATCTGGTGGATTTTTGATCATAAGCCCACTGCCTGCCCATTAGTTTAAAGCTATCTTCTCTTGATCCTGTTTAATGTATAGATCACTTTCCTCCAAGTTCAACGAATATCCGCACGCATTTATTGTTGCGAATTACTTTGTATTTTCTGAACTTAAGAAAACTGACTGATGTTCGATCACTGGCCAGTGACGTGTTATGAGTATGTACGCTAGTGGAATGCTACCAAAACTGCTTCTTGAGCTCGTTCTTATATTACTCAATGTTGTTGTTGTTGTGGTCTTCAGTCCTGAGACTGGTTTGATGCAGCTCTCCATGCTACTCTATCCTCTGCAAGTTTCTTCATCTCCCAGTAGGTACTGCAGCCTACATCCTTCTGAATCTGTTTAGTGTAATCATCTCTTGGTCTCCCTCTACGATTTTTACCGTCCACGCTGCCCTCCAATACTAAATTGGTTATCCCTTGTTGCCTCAGAACATGTCCTACCAACCGATCCCTTCTTCTAGTCAAGTTATGCCACAAACTCCTCTTCTCCCCAATCATATTCATGACCTCCTCATTAGTTATGTAATCTATCAATCTAATCTTCAGCATTCTTCTGGAGCACCACATTTCGAAAACTTCTATTCTCTTCTTGTCCAAACTATTTATCGTCCATGTTTCACTTTCATACATGGCTACACTCCATACAAATACTTTCAGAAACGACTTCCTGACACTTAAATCTATACTCGATGTTAACAAATTTCTCTTCTTCAGAAATGCTTTCCTTGCCATTGCCAGTCTAGATTTTATATCCTCTCTACTTCGACCATCATCAGTTATTTTGCTCCCCTGCCCTTTTTTGCACTCTTTCGATGTCTTCTGTCAATCCTACCTGGTAAGGATCCCACACCGCGCAGCAATATTCTAACAGACGATGAACGAGTGTAGTGTAAGCTGTCTCTTTAGTGGACTTGTTGCATCTTCTAAGTGTCCTGCCAATGAAACGCAACCTTTGGCTCGCCTTCCCCACAATATTATCTATGTGGTCTTTTTAACTGAAGTTGTTCGTAATTTTTACACCCAGGTACTTAGTTGAATTGACAGCCTCGAGAACTGTACTATTTATCGAGTAATCGAATTCCAACGGATTTCTTTTGGAACTCATATGGATCACCTCACACTTTTCGTGATTTAGCGTCAACTTTCACCTGCCACACCATACAGCAATCTTTTCTAAATCGCTTTGCAAGTCATACTGGTGTTCGGATGACCTTACTAGACGGTAAATTACAACATCATCTGCGAACAACCTAAGAGAACTGCTCAGATTGTCACCCAGGTCATTTATATAGATCAGGAACAGCAGAGATCCCAGGACGCTTCCCTGGGGAACACCTGATATTACCTCCGGAATATTTTACCCAACAGGAAGCCATCATCATTTATCCATACAGTAAATGCCCTCGGGAAAAATTACGGCCTTAGTTTCCCCTTGCTTTCAGCCGTATTACTCAATGGTTATGCATATTTATGAAAACTTACTGCCAGTTAATGACATATTTTTGCGCCCTTGCGTGCATTGATTGTTGTTTCTGGCCATCCATCGAGATCCATCTGGTGCTCCCCAGCGCTCTCTAGAATCTACCAAACCTTTAATCACTTAGCTGGAAATATTTGAGCCGTGGCTGGCTCATGTTATTCTTTGCATTAAACCTTGATTGCAAATCAAAAATGGTTCAAATGGCTCTGAGCACTATGGGACTTAACATCTATGGTCATCAGTCCCCTGGAACTTAGAACTACTTAAACCTAACTAACCTAAGGACAGCACACAACACCCAGCCATCACGAGGAAGAGAAAATCCCTGACCCCGCCGGGAATCGAACCCGGGAACCCGGGCGTGGGAAGCGAGAACGCTACCGCACGACCACGAGATGCGGGCTTTGATTGCTATTCTGTAGTCTCCCGCGGTTATCGCGATTATGCTGTTATCCTCTTTCTCCGCGAGTGGCAGCAGCAGTGCGTATCGATATTCGCACCCTTGTAATCTATGGCGTGGCGCTTATAGTTTCCGGCTGTGCTGTGTGCGAGCAGTTGCTCGGTTCTCGTGGAGCAGCGAGGAAATCTCCGCGGCGCGTAATTTGGCCGGGGAGGCGGTTCGGAGTGTGTGGTGCTGTTCCCATTGGTACGAGGTCCGTGGCTCACCGATCCTCGACGCGAAAGTTGAGTTTTGACTTAATCTACCAGCAAGTCACGACTGTTTGTGTCGTTTGGATTTCGTTGTCGGCTAGTGGGACATTCCCGCAAGCGACAACGTGTGTTTTCAAGTTGTCAAATTTTAGCCTCCCTCCGGTGGAGTTTAACTCTGCTTGGTTATTTTGAATTGAAGTGCACCAGTGGAACCTTCTGCCTTGTGGCCTTAACGTTCTTGTTACCTGCGTTGGGCATTGACGTAAATTCAGGCAGTGTATTTTCCTCATCGTGTTGTCGCTGTCTAGCACGGTGTGTAGTTTGATAGCTCAATGTATAATTGGTTGTGGGCGCCAATACCTTCTGCGTTGTTCCATTGAACTCCCTGTTGTGTGCTGGTCGGGTGGAGCAGAAGTTCTCTTGTGGGTATGTCCGTTGACTCTGTCGGTTGGGTTGTCATTGGATCGAGAATGGTTGGGTCGACTACCTGTCTCACCTGAGCGACCGTTAATGTTTGAATTCGAGGCCGACCCTGCAAACTTCTGAGTGTGTACTGCCTTTTCTTATTTGTTGTTGTTGTTTGTATTTGTATGGCTTCCAGCCGATTTTTAAATTAAGGTTGTTTTGCCCTTAAGGTGTCAGATTGTTTGGGCCTTCAGCCTAATTGAGAGAACTGATTTAAGATAAGGGCTTCTGCCTTTTGAATTTCTGATTTTGGTTTGAGTCTTAAGTTATTGGCTTTCAGCCGATTTTAAATTAAGTGGTCTTGTCCTTAAGGCATGAGAGTGTATGGTGTATTCAGCCGGTTATTAAGTTCCAAAATTTAATGTTGTGTTTTCTTTAAAAAAAAAATTCTTGGCTCTTGTAATGTTTGGTCAAGTAAATAAAGTCGTATGTGTGAGAGTAACTGACAGCCGCTTATTTTGGCCCCTTTCCACAATTTAAACTAACTGTCCTGTCCTGTCCTGTGGGTTTAGCAGGGTGTTTCAATAGTTTAACATGTGCCTGCATACTGTAAAAATAAATCGTGCATGTACCCACCTCCCCCTCCTCTCTTGTACCTAATGTACCTAATTAAAGTTTACCCATTTCATTTCATTGTTGTGAAAGAGAGTTTACTAGTTAAGAATCAGTTTTATTGTATCAAATGTCAGACTGGGTTTTTTTAATTTTATTTTTTAGGGCTGTGTACCAGAGGAAGGTTTTCATTTACAATGTTAATTAATAAGACAGTCTTGTGATCAACAGACTTTGACATGGATAACCACAGTAAGTTCGTTTCCCCATACTATCACCCAAAATAGAACAATCTGAGCATGAGCACCGAGTATAGTCGATATGACAGGCATCTTATCCACACGGCTGTAACGAATCGTGCAGCCACGTCTCGATGTCTGAGTCAACATATGGGGACGCTTGCAAAACAACAACCATCTACACGAACAGTACGACGACGTTTGCAGCAGCATGGACTATGAGCTCGGAGACCGTGGATGCGGTTACCCTTGACGCTGCATCACAGACAGGAGCGCCTGCGATGGTGTACTCAACAAGGAACCTGGATGCACGAATGGCAAAACGTCATTTTTCGGATGAATCCAGGTTCTGTTTACAGCATCATGATGGCCGCATCCGTGTTTGGTGACATCGCAGTGAACGCACATTGGAAGCGTGTATTCGTCATCGCCACCATACTGGCGTATCACCGGCGTGATGATATGGGGTGCCATTGGTTACACGTCTCGGTCACCTCTTGTTCGCATTGACGGCACTTTGAACAGTGGACGTTGTATTTCAGATGTGTTACGACCCGTGTCTCTACCCTTCATTCGATCACTGCGAGACCCTACATTTCACCAGGATAATGCACGACCGGATGTTGTAGGTCCTGTACGGGCCTTTCTGGATACAGAAAATGTTCGACTGCTGCCCTGGCCAGCACATTCTCCAGATCTCTCACCACGTGAAAACGTCTGGTCAATGGTGGCCGAGCAACTGGCTCGTGACAATACGCCAGTCACTACTCTTGACGGACTGTGGTATCCTGTTGAAGCTGCATGGGCAGCTGTGCCTGTACACGCCATCCAAGCTCCGTTTGACTCAATGCCCAGGCGTATCATTGCCGTTATTACGGCCAGAGGTGGTTGTTCTGGGTACTGCTTTCTCATGATCTATGCACTCAAATTCAGTGAAAATGTAATCACATGTCAGTTCTTGTATATTATATTTGTCCAATGAATATCCGTTTATCATCTGCATTTTTTTCTTGGTGTAGCAGTTTTAATGGCCAGTAGTGTAGACCGTTGCTTCTCTAGCTGTAGGAAAGGTTTCCAGCTAAAAAACGGGGAGAGGGTCAGTGCGTAACAACTAATGCCACACTTGACAGATGACATGAATTTTTGAAAACTTACCGGCATTAAGCTCACAAAACTTAAACGCAAATTTTCTTGAACAGCGAAGAAATCAGTACTGTCAAGCGGTCGATACTCAGTTACTCACTTCGGAGCATTACCTTAGCGCTAAAGAAATGGTGTACGAGACTTCCACGAGGCAACACCACCTAACAGAGGAGAACATCCGGTGTTCCATATTACCCAGCTATTTCACAATATCGGGATCTCCATTGTGTGTAAGTAGACGCAGCCTGTTCGCTATCTTCGATCGTCCCTAGTTGTAGGCAGCTACCGACCAAATTGCGTGTAGATGGAGCAGGAAAAGACCTTTGAGGTAGTGTTCTCACGAGTTATGGTGACTGATTAACTGGTTTACGCCGTCAGAATCCTCTCTAGAACGCTTAAGAGCATCTCTGTACACACTACCCTTCCTCATCCTTCTACTCCACATGATATCAGTGAATGCACGAAAGGCTATTTACAATTTGCACAGAAACCAGATGGCAGTTATAAGAGTGGAGGAGGATGAAAGGGAAGCAGAGATTGGGAAGGGAGTGAGACAGGGTTGTAGCGTCTACCCGATGCTATTCAGTCTGTATATTGAGCAAGCGGTAAAGAAAACAAAAGAAAAGTTTGGAGTAGGTATTAAAATCCATGGAGAAGAAATAAAAACTTTGAAGTTCTCCGATGACATTGTAATTCTGTCAGAGACAGCAAAGGACTTGGGAGAGCAGTTGAACGGAATGGACAGTGTCTTGAAAGGAGGATATAAGATGAACATCAACAAAAGCAAAACGAGGATAATGGAATTTAGTCGAATTAAGTCGGGCGATGCTGAGGGAATTAGATTAGGAAATGAGACACTTAAAGTAGTAAAGAAGTTTTGCTATTTGGGGAGCAAAATAACTGATGATGGTCGAAGTAGAGAGCATATAAAATGTAGTCTGGCAATGGCAAGGAAAGCGTTTCTGAAGAAGAGAAATTTGTTAACATCGAGTATTTATTTAAGTGACAGGAAGTCGTTTCTGAAAGTATTTGTATGAAGTGTAGCCATGTATGGAAGTGAAACATGGACGATAGATAGTTTGGACAAGAAGAGAAAAGAAGCTTTTGAAATGTGGTGCTACAGAAGAATGCTGAAGATTAGATGGGTAGATCACATAAATAATGAGGAGGTCCTAAATGTGATTGGGGAGAAGAGGAGTTTGTGGCATAACTTGACTAGAAGAAGGGATCGGTTGGTAGGACATGTTCTGAGGCATCAAGGGATCACCAATTTAGTATTGGAGGGCAGCGTGGAGGGTAAAAATCGTAGAGGGAGACCAAGAGATGATTACACTAAACAGATTCAGAAGGATGTAGGTTGCAGTAGGTACTGAGAGATGAAGAACCTTGCACAGGATAGAGTAGCATGGAGAGCTGCATCAAAACAGTCTCTGGACTGAAGACCACAACAACAACAACAGTGAATGCAGGCTCTGCAGGACCACCGCGAACCTCAGGGGCGCGGTGTGCTGCAGGTCCTGGACGGTTGCCGCGGCGCAGCTCCCGCCGGAGGGGACGCCCCCGGCGCTACACTGCAGACAGGGGGCCATTATCTGCCGGCGGGGATAAAACGCGGGAGCCGCCGCCAATTACGGAGACGGACGGCTTCTGCTCTGCCCTCGGATCGCCGGACACCTCGGCGGCAGAGCCCAGCGGAGGGCTGGGCGGCTGCGTCCGCTGCACTAGCCACAGTGGGTGCTTCAGATTTCTCGTAGAATTCTGTTCAGGTTCGTTGGCCATTCACTCCCCTTTGTTCACATAATTTATTTTTATAACTAACCGCTGTGTTCTTAGTGATCGTATACAAGTTGGTCGTAAAGTCGCGATCCGTTTCTAAGAAATAATGGTTCCATTTCCATATACGAAATTATGATCTATTTCTCTCATAACTTGGACCTATTTCTCTATTCTTACGACAGTCAAGAAGAGTCTGTTACTGCGCAACTGCACGGTTTATACTCGTATTATCTGAAAGATCAACAAGAGTATATTCGGAAATTTCACAAGCTAGCACCTACAAGGGCAAACATCAGGTTACTCTAAACTTCCTGAGAAATTAAAACTGTGTGCCGGACCGTGACTCGAACTCGGGACCTTTGCCTTTCCAGGGTAAGTGCTCTACGAACGCATAAGAGCTCCTGTTAAGTTTGGAACGTAGGAGACGAGGTACTCGCAGAATTGAAGCTGTGAGGACGGGTCGTGAGTCGAGCTTGGATAGCTCAGTTGGTAGAGCACTTGCCCGCGAAAGGCAAGGGTCTGGAGTTCGAGTCTCGGTCCGGCACACAGTTTTAATCTGCCGCGAAGTTTCATATCAGCGCACACTCCGCTGCAGTGTGAAAATCTCAGTCAGGTTACTTGTCAATAATTTACGAAGAACTGGAAACGTTGTCCACGAATCACGCTGCGGGAGCCCCTCCTGCCTGTATCACTCGAGACTGTTCACCGATTCACAGCATCGATCGAAAACTGTCCAAATGCGTTAACTCGTCGTTTAAGCAATGAGTTAGACGTGCTAAAATCAACGATTCTGCAAGTTTCACGTTGTAAGTCGAAGAAAATTGCATACCACATTCAGACACTTCACAAAGTAGATCACGAAGACTATGCAGCTCGCCTAGGTTCTTGTTACATTTGATAGAAGCTGCGCACAATGAACACATCGTGGATCACATTTTGTTTAATGATGACGCCACATGTCACATCTAATGAAAAGTTAACAACATAACTGCCACATGTGGGACAGTGAGCAACGTCACGCTACCACTGAATGGCGAAGAGAAACACCAGAAGTGAATGTGTGGCTTGGATTCACAAAGGCTGCAGTTTACAGACCATTCATTTTTGCAGGTGAGTCACTTAGAGGAAACATTTCCTTGGTATGCCAGCACATTTCCTAGAACCACATATTCAGCACAAAAACTGCTGACAATATTGTGTTCCAAAAGGATGGAGCCCCCCTTCATTTTGCTCCCACAGTAAGGGATTGTCTTAATCGCAGATTCGCCAAGATATGGACAGACAGAGGTTCAGCAAGACTACGGACCTCGCGTTCGATCGATTTGACACCCGTGGATTGCTGCGCGTGGGTAGGTGAAGTTAAGGGTGTACAAAAATAGGTAACAGATGTCCAGGGTCTAAGAGACCGAATCCAAGATGCAGCGTTGACTTCTTCACAAGATATATTTCAGAACATATCCACGTCCGCTCTTCAGCCATAGGAACAACATTTTGAAATGGACGGAAGCCCTGTTGATGTGCGATGAAAATGTATGCACGCATTGACAATAAACAAACATGCGATTTATGTATATACATCCATTATTTGTGAGGAATGGATCGAGACCTTATGACCACCCTGAGTTCACACGTAAACGCTATTGGAGTCGCTAACCTTAGAAGACACTATGAAATCATCGATGTAGAAACTCTTGCTAAAGGCCACGGCAGTATAGGCAGCCTCACGCCATCATATACCGATGTTACTAGATTAACATCATGCTTCTGATCAAGGACGTTCAACATGGATGACTTCTTAGCGTCTGCTAAATACCGTTGTAGTGATATTTTGATGTGTCGCCACATAGCTGGACGTATTATCGTGAAGCGCCATAGAAATTGCTGCACACTGAAGCGCCAAAGAAACGGGTATCGGCAAGCGTATTCAAATACAGAGGTATGTAAACAGGCAGAATACGGCTTTACGGTCGTCAAAGGCTATTTAAGACAACAAGTGTCTGGCGCAGTTGTTAGATTGCTTACTGCTGCTACAATGGCAGATTATCAAGACTTAAGAGTTGTAAGTAGGCTGTTTATGTTTTCTTATTGGCAACGTTACGTAGCGCTCTGTATGAAAATCACTGGCTGTGGTGTGTGCAGTCTGTGGCTAATTTGCATTGTTGTCTGCCATTGTAGTGTTGGGCAGCTGGATGCGAACAGCGCGTAGCGTTGCGCAGTTGGAGGTGAGCCGCCAGCAGTGGTGGATGTGGGGAGAGAGATGGCGGAGTTTTGAAATTTGTAAGACTGGATGTCATGAACTGCTGTATATATTATGACTTTTGAACACTAGTAAGGTAAATACATTGTGTTTTCTCTATCAAAATTTTTCATTTGCTAACTATGTCTATCAGTAGTTAGTGGCTTTAGTAGTTTGAATCTTTTATTTAGCTGGCAGTAGTGGCGCTCGCTGTATTGCAGTAGTTTGAGTAACGAAGATTTTTGGTGAGGTAAGTGATTTCTGAAAGGTATAGGTTAATGTTAGTCAGGGCCATTCTTTTATAGGGATTTTTGAAAGTCAGATTGCGTTGCGCTAAAAATATTGTGTGTCAGTTTAAGCACAGTCATGCATAATTTTTCTAAGGGGACGTTTCATAGATTGTTTAAACGTGATGTTGTAGTCGGCGCACGAGCAATGGGACACAGCATCTCCCAGGTAGCAATGAAGTGTACCATGAATATCAGCACTGCACTCCTGTAAAATAACAAATCTCCAACATCGCTGCGGGCGGGAAAAGATCCTGCAAGGACGGAACCAACGACGACTGAAGAGAATCGTTCACCGTGACAGAAGTGCAACACTTCCGCAAATTGCTGCAGGTTTTAGTCCTGGACCATCAAAAAGTGGCAGCGTGCGATCCATTCAACAAAACATCATCGATATGGAATTTCGAAGCCGAAGGCCCACTCGTGTACCCTTGATGACTGCACGACACAAAGCTTTACGCCTCTCCCGGGTCCGTCAACACCGACATTGGCCTGTTAATGACTGGAAACACGTTGCCTGGTCGGACAAGTCTCGTTTCAAATGGTATCGAGTGGATGGACGCGTATGAGTATGGGGACAACCCCAAGAATCCAAAGGCCTTTCATGTCAGCAGGGGACTGTTCAAGCTGGTGGAGGCTCTGTAATGGTGTGCGACGTCTGCAGTCGGAGTGATACGGGACCCCTGATACGTCTAGATACGACTCTGACACCTACGTAAGCATCCTGTCTGGTGAACTGCATCCATTCAGGCCCATTGTGAATTCCGACGGACTTGGGCAATTACAGCAGGATAGTGCGACACCCCATACGTCCAGATTGCTACGGAGTGGCTTAAATACTTCCACTGGCCAGCAGACGCCGGGGACATGAACGTTATTGAGGATATTTGGGATGCCTTGCAACGTGCTGTTCAGAAGAGATATCCACACCCTCGTGCTCTTACGGATTTATACACACCCCTGCAGGATTCCAGCATCACTCCAGACATTAGTCGAGTCCATGCCACGTCGTGCTGCGCCACTTCTGCGTGCTCGCGCCGGGCCTACACGATATTAGGCAGGTAAATAAATGTCGTGTGAGCAGAGTCTCCGGACGGATAGCCCGTTCGCTAGACAGGTGTATTAGTTTCTTTGGCTCTTCGGTATATATCGAGGCCCGTTAACATATTTATAGAAATATTTCTTTACAACAATGAGGTGAGTGAGGAAGACGGCAGAGGAGTGGCATTGTGCGCATTTGGCGACACGTGCTCCTTGGCTGCGAATGAGAAGGAATGTTGTAAAAGTGCTGCTTCTGAGGCGAGCAAGTGACAGCGAGGCCGTTAAGTTCAGACTCACTGGAGAAGACACAGATACGAGGTGCATTCAAGTTCTAAGGCCTCCGATTTTTTTTCTAATTAACTACTCACCCGAAACCGATGAAACTGGCGTCACTTCTCGACGTAATCGCCCTGCAGACGTACACATTTTTCGCAACGCTGACGCCATGATTCCATGGCAGCGGCGAAGGCTTCTTTAGGAGTCTGTTTTGACCACTGGAAAATCGCTGAGGCAATAGCAGCACGGCTGGTGAATGTGCGGCCACGGAGAGTGTCTTTCATTGTTGGAAAACGCCAAAAGTGACTAGGAGCCAGGTCAGGTGAGTAGGGAGCATGAGGAATCACTTCAAAGTTGTTATCACGAAGAAAGTGTTGCGTAACGTTAGCTCGATGTGCGGGTGCGTTGTCTTGGTGAAACAGCACTTCCCGGACGTTTTTGTTGCAGTGCAGGAAGGAATTTGTTCTTCAAAACATTTTCGTAGGATGCACCTATTACCGTAGTGCCCTTTGGAACGCAATGGGTAAGGATTACGCCGTCGCTGTCCCAGAACATGGAAACCATCATTTTTTCAGCACTGGCGGTTACCCGAAATTTTTTTGGTGGCGGTGAATCTGTGTGCTTCCATTGAGCTGACTGGCGCTTTGTTTCTGGATTGAAAAATGGCATTCACGTCTCATCCATTGTCACAACCGACGAAAAGAAAGTCCCATTCGTGCTGTCGTTGCGCGTTAGCATTGCTCGGCAACATGCCACACGGGCAGCCGTGTGGTCGTCCGTCAGCATTCGTGGCACCCACCTGAGTGACACTTTTCGCATTCTCAGGTCGTCACGCAGGATTGTGTGCACAGAACTCACAGAAATGCCAACTCTGGAGGCGATCTGTTCAACAGCCATTCGGCGATCCCCCAAAACAGTTCTCTCCACTTTCTCGATCATGTCGTCAGACCGGCTTGTGCGAGCCCGAGGTTGTTTCGGTTTGTTGTCACACGATGTTCTGCCTTCATTAAACTGTCACACCCACGAACGCACTTTCGACACATCCATAACTCCATCACCACATGTCTCCTTCAACTGTCGTAGAACCTCAATTGGTTTCACACCACGCAAATTCAGAAAACGAATGATTGCACGCTGTTCAAGTAAGGAAAACGTCGCCATTTTAAGTATTTAAAACAGTTCTCATTCTCGCTGCTGGCGGTAAAATTCCATCTGCCGTACGGTGCTGCCATCTCTGGGACGTATTGACAATGAATGCGGCCTCACTTTAAAACAATGCGCATGTTTCTATCTCTTTCCAGTCTGGAGAAAAAATCGGAGGCCTTAGAACTTGAATGCACCTCGTACTGCCAGTCTCAGGCTTCGCGCAAAGTCACCAGGAAACTCAGCAGAGACTAATTGTTCTGTCGTTCCTGAAGGAGGACCGCCCCTTCTGAAACCGCCAGGTGACTGGATGCCATGATAGGTGGAAGCTTTAGCTCTTCGTCGGGGCCAGGCCGGACCATCACTGCTTAGGCATTACTGAGCCGTAGCGACCTCGGTCATTGCAGCCGTGTCATGACACGTGGGCCGCAGGTCGGTCGGCGTTGCCCGCACCGCCTCTGGTGTCAGCGGCTCGGCAGTGGATGGCCAGGATTCACTGACTTACACCGTAGATGGAGCCCCGGTGAGCAGCCACTGGCTCTGCACGGAGTGTGCAGCGTCAGGCTGGGTCATACTCCGGACTTCGACAAGAGTACGGCCTGCAGCATCGAGGTGAGTCTACAGGAATGGAAGGTAGGCAGTGGCTGCGACACGCACCTCTGCGATGACGATTGTTGACTGCCCTCTGGACACACTGGTCAGGCCACCGGGGTGGAATCTGAGCTAACTGTTTGTAGTATAGTTCCCAGAACCGATCGCGGTCCTCTGATTTGCAGCCGAGTGAAAGGCTCAGACGATTCTGCGGAGATCTGGGGCGCAAATTTCTCGACCTCCGCTATCGGGTGGAGAAATGTAAGGTCCCTCTGAATAGGTCAGGCGTGCACTACGCGCAGGAAGCGGCTACAAGGGTAGCGGAGTACCTGTGGAGAGCACATGGAGTTTTTTTATGTTAGAGAATTTCCTCCCTAGGCCCGAGGAGACGCCTCCTGAGACGTGATAAGGTAGTAGTGGGCAAACCGCAACAGGGAATAACAATTTTAATGTGAGAATAGTAAATTGCAGGAGTGTCTATAGAAAGGTCCCAGAACTGCTCTCATTAATAAGGTCACAATGCCCACATGGGACTAGGGACAGGAAGGTGGCTGAAACCAGATGAAACAGTAATGAAATTCCAAAGTCAGATTGGAATATATACCGCAGAGACAGGCTGGACAGTGAAGGGGGAGGCGTGTTTATAGCGATAAAAAGTGCAATAGTATCGAAGGAAATAGACGGAGATCCGTAATGTGAAACAGTTTGGGAGAAGGTCACGGTTAAAGCAGGTTCAAACATGTTAATTGGATGTCTCTATAGGCCCCCTGGCTCAGAAGCTCCTGTGGCAGAGCACGTGAAGGAAAATTTGGAAAATATTTCGAGTAGATTTCCCGACAATGTTATAGTTCTGGGTGGAGATTTTAATTTGCCGGATTTATACTGGGAGACTAAAACGTTTATAAAGGGTGGCGGGGACAAAGAATGCAGTGAAATTTTTTTTAAGTGCATTATCTGAAAACTACCTTGAGCAGTTAAACACAGAACCAACTCGTGACGATAACATATTAGACCTTCTGCTGACAAACAGACCCGAACTATTTGAAACATTTAACGCAGAACAGGAAATCAGCGATCATAAAGCAGTTACTGCATCGATGATTTCAGCCATAAATAAAAATATTAAAAGAGGTAGGAAGATTTTTCTGTTTAGGAAAAGTGACAAAAAGCAGATTTCAGAGCACTTGACGGCTCAACATAAACTTTTTGTCTCAAGTACAGATAGTGTTGAGGATCAGTGGACAAAATTCAAAACCGTACTGCAATATGCATTAGTTGAGTATGTGCCAAGCAAGATCGTAAGAGATGGAAAAGAGCCATCGTGGTATAAGCGGAAGCAAAGGGAACTTCACAGCAAACATAAAAGTAGCCAAAGCCTTGCAGACAAACAAAAATTACGCGAAGCGAAATGTAGTGTGAAGATAGCTATGCGAGAGGCGTTCAATGAATTCGAAAGTAAAGTTCTGTGTACTGACTTGGCAGAAAATCCTAAGAAATTTTGGTCTTATGTGAAAGCGGTAGGTGGATCAAAACAAAATGTCCAGACATTATGTGACAAAAATGGTACTGAAACAGAGGATGACAGACTAAAGGCGGAAATACTAAAGTCTTTTTCCAAAGCTCTTTCACAGAGGAAGACTGCACTGTAATTCCTTCTCTAAATTGTCGCAAAGATGACAAAATGGTAGATATCGAAGTAGGTGACAGAGGGATAGAAAAATAATTAAAATCGCTCAAAAGAGGAAAGGCCGCTGGACCTGATGGAATACCAGTGCGATTTTGCACAGAGTACGCGAAGGAACTTGCCCCCATTCTTGCAGCGGTGTACCGTAGGTCTCTAGAAGAGCGTAGCGTTCCAAAGGATTGGAAAAGGGCACAGGTCATCCCCGTTTTCAAGAAGGGACGTCGAACAGATGTGCAGAACTATAGACCTATATCTCTAACGTCGATCAGTTGTAGAATTTTGGAACACGTATTATGTTCGAGTATAATGACTTTTCTGGAGACTAGAAATCTACTCTGTAGGAATCAGCATGGGTTTCTTAAAAGACGATCGTGTGAAACCCAGCTCGCGCTATTCGTCCACGAGACTCAGAGGGCCATAGACACCGGTTCCCAGGTAGATGCCGTATTTCTTGACTTTCGCAAGGCGTTCGATACAGTTCCCCACAGTCGTTTAATGAACATAGTAAGAGCATCAGACCAATTGTGTGATTGGATTGAAGAGTTCCTAGATAACAGAACGCAGCATGTCATTCTCAATGGAGAGAAGTCTTCCAAAGTAAGAGTGATTTCAGGTGTGCCACAGGGGAGTATCGTAGGACCGTTGCTGTTCACAATATACATAAATGACCTTGTGGATAACATCGGAAGTTCACTGAGGCTTTTTGCAGATGATGCTGTGGTGTATCGAGAGGTTGTAACAATGGAAAATTGTACTGAAATGCAGGAGGATCTGCAGCGAATTGACGCATCGTGCAGGCAATGGCAATTGAATCTCAATGTAGACAAGTGTAATGTGCTGCGAATACATAGAAAGAAAGATCCTTTATCATTTAGCTACAATATAGCAGGTCAGAAACTGGAAGCAGTTAATTCCATAAATTTTCTGGGAGTAGGCAATTGGAGTGATTTAAAATGGAATGATCATATAAAGTTGATCGTCGGTAAAGCAGATGCCAGAGTGAAATTCATTGGAAGAACCCTAGGGAAATGCAATCCGAAAACAGAGGAAGTAGGTAACAGTACGCTTGTTCGCCCACTGCTTGAATACTGCTCAGCAGTGTGGGATCCGTACCAGATAGGGTTGATAGAAGAGATAGAGAAGATCCAACGGAGAGTAGCGCGCTTCGTTACAGGATCATTTAGTAATCGCGAAAGCGTTACGGAGATGATAGATAAACTCCAGTGGAAGACTCTGCAGGAGAGACGCTCAGTAGCTCGGTACGGGCTTTTGTTAAAGTTTCGAGGACATACCTTCACCGAGGAGTCAAGCAGTATATTGCTCCCTCCTACGTATATCTCGCGAAGAGACCATGAGGATAAAATCAGAAAGATTAGAGCCCACACAGAGGCATACCGACAATCTTTCTTTCCACGAACAATACGATACTGGAATAGAAGGGAGAACCGATAGAGGTACTGAAAGTACCCTCATCCACACACCGTCAGGTGGTTTGCGGAGGATGGATGTAGATGTAGATGTAGAGACGTCGCCTACAGCTCACCATCAGTCTCCAACAGCAACACTGTGCCTTGCAGTGGCCATGTCCTCCTGGCAGGAATCCATCAGAGTCGTAGGCAGGTCTCAACGAGCACAGGATAGAGCGACACAGGTCCGGCCTCGGGTTGGTCAGGTGCAAACCGAGTACAAGTGGATCTAGGCACTGGACAAGGCTAACATTTATGCAGAAACTATCTCGCATGCGTTGCTGTTGCAAGGCGATGATGGCTTCACTGGGCCTGCTTTGCTTGACTGGTCAGCTTTTTGGACTCTCTAGCTATAGTTGAAAAATGTCTTTTAAGTTTACTTTTAGAAATAGCGGTGGACATTTGCTGCAGCGTCAGTGTTATGAACAACTGTTCTTAAGTCTGACTTAACGCTTTGTTATTCACTCTGCATGGCCAGCTCTGTGGCAACATCCTCTTCTCTCCATGACGTCATTCTGCTGCATTTGCACTTTGGACACCCAGCTCTAGTGATGTGCAACAATTAACTCTGCCTTGTGGCCACACTACGTGCAACATCAGGGCTCTTTCCTTTCTTGCACTCTGCCCACCATTTACGTACTGACTGCTGTGCTCGCTTCTTATGATACCAAGACAGGCCAGTTCACTACAATACCAGTTGGGTTGCCAAACTGAGAGGTGCCACCGCAGTAGAAGAAAGGCCAACCGTTTCTGGAATGTAACAATAACTCACTACACAGAAAGTGTTAGAGACAAGACGTGTCCAGCAGCCTTTTCCGTGAACGATGCACCTCTTCTTCGGACGCCGGGTTCGTGCACCACCGATTCCACTGCTGCCACAGCAGACCATGAAGCAGTACGCAGGTAAACTCTCCGCGCTTAGCGAAACCCTGACACAATATTGTTCCTCTGCTTTCTCCTATTTTCATCGGATTTATGAACGCTCTTCCCAAAACGCAAGCTTGCACATTGAAGCGCATTAAGAATATATGCAGTTTGCAGCAGGATTCCAGTGACCACCACAAATAATAGGTTGTACGATGTTGCCCCACTCATTTTGGTGCCTGGAATCGATCAACAGTCCCAATACTGCTGTCCAACACTGCAAGTAGGATCCAAGCGATGTCGTTTGATACACAGTGTTTCTGTTTCGATCAATGTTCGTCGTTACTCTGACATTTGACTCCCAGAGTTACATTAATCTGGTGATTGTATACGTGCAGTTATATCAGCGTGCCATACTGAAGTACTCATTCCTATGCGTATTTAATTCACCTCTGGGGGAGACTAGCAGAATGGTACTCCCACAGCTGGAAGTTTAGCGACAACCGGCCGCGGTGGTCTAGCGGTTCTGGCGCTGCAGTCCGGAACCGCGGGACTGCTACGGTCGCAGGTTCGAATCCTGCCTCGGGCATGGGTGTGTGTGCTGTCCTTAGGTTAGTTAGGTTTAAGTAGTTCTAAGTTCTAGGGGACTTATGACCTAAGATGTTGAGTCCCATAGTGCTCAGAGCCATTTGAACCATTTTGTTTAGCGAGTGTAAAATCGACTGACTTTGAATGTACAGGATGAACTTTAATGAAACCGACGAGCTGCAGGGACGGTTTCGGTACTGGAATATGTCGAAAGAAGGCTGTGAACATCTGTGCAGAAATGGACGGCGAGCATGCAACGACAACAAAATCCTTCCCGCGGAGGGAAATCTGCTGCTGATAGTCCTCGGCCTCGTTGCAGGTGACAGGGATAGTCACGATTATCATGCAGAATACAGGAAATAGTACACGGTCTTACACCACGTTGGCGGGCCACTTGCTGGAGCCTGTATTATGGCTCTGAGCACTATGGGACTTAACATCTGTGGTCATCAGTCCCCTAGAACTTAGAACTACTTAAACCTAACTAACCTAAGGACACCATACAACACCCAGTCATCACGAGGCAGAGAAAATCCCTTACCCCGCCGGGAATTGAACCCGGGAACCCGGGCGGGAGCCTGTATTATGGTTCGTCTCAATATCCTTTACAACCAGGTCCTCCAAATCTGGTGTACGCACCGACCGCCGCCACCCTGAACGTGCGTCTGTCTGAAAGGACCGATCTACATACAAACGTCCAAAGAGTGCTTGAAATGTTCTGTGATATGGTTGTGTCCGTGAGGGTACTTGTTTTGGTATAGCCGCACACAAACACATCTCAGCTTGTTCCCGACATGAATACCGGACCAAGCTGCTGTTTACCATACCCTGCGCCAGTTACACAGCCTGCGGCACAAATGGAAGACCTGGCACATGGTCGGAGGAAATGTCATTCGTCAGCGACATCTAGCGTGCCGACGATGCGTTTCCAGACAGAAGTTCGTAGGAGCTAATTCCCTCCATTACCAGCCAGGAATCTGTCCCTACAGTTTGTCGGTTTTATTAATGTTCACCCTCTAAGATAGCCGAGAATACAGTTCTTATGGCGCAGCGCGAGGTAACCGCGCGGTCTTGGGGGCCTTGTCACGGTTCACGCGGCTTCCCCCGTGAAGGTTCCAGTCATCCTTCGGACATGGGTGTGTGTCTTGTCCTTAGCGTACGTTAGTTTAAGTTAGATTAAGTAGTGTAAGTAGGCTGTTTATGTTTTCTTTATGTAAGTAGGCTGTTTATGTTTTCTTATTGGCAACGTTACGTAGCGCTCTATAGGTGCTGTGTGCAGTCTGTGGCTAGTTTGCATTGTTGTCTGCCATTGTAGTGTTGGGCAGCGGCAGCTGGATGTGAACAGCGCGTAGCGTTGCGCAGTTGGAGGTGAGCCGCCAGTAATGGTGGATGTGGGGAGAGAGATGGCGGAGTTTTGTAATTTGTCATGAACTGCTATATATATTATGACTATTAAGGTAAATACATTGTTTGTTCTCTATTAATATCTTTCATTTGCTAACTATCCCTATCAGTAGTTAGTGACTTCCGTAGTTTGAATCTTTTATTTAGCTGGCAGTAGTGGCGCTCGCTGTATTGCAGTAGTTCGAGTAATGAAGATTTTTGTGAGGTAAGTGATTTCTGAAAGGTGTAGTTTAATGTTACTCAGGGCCATTCTTTTGCAGGGATCTTTGATAGTCAGATTGCGTTGCGCTAAAAATATTGTGTGTCACTTTAGTGCATGTTTGAGTACGTTCAGTTTTGCTCAGCTGTTTGAAAAGCAAATAGTGTAAGAGGTTTATCAGCACAGTCGTGTATAATTGTTCTAAGGGGACGTTTCAGTAGTGTGTAAGCCTAGGGACTGATGACCTCAGCAGTTCGATCCCATAGGAACTTACCACAAATTTCCAGTTTTTATTAAGTTTTGTAAACGAAGACAAATGAATAATATTGCAGCTGGGCAATCGCATCCACTATTACTTGTCTGGTTCTTTCAACATACCATTTTAACTTCGGTATTTTTCTTCACCAAAATTTTCAACCATGTCGATTTATGCTCATCTTCCGAAGTCACATCGAAAGCTTTCTTTTAGAAACACTTTTAATATTATATATCGATTTGCGAGTTGCGAGTAACTCTCCTGGCTCAAATACTATCAGTTCCATGTTTTCATCTGCTGGCGAAGCCTCATGTTAGGTTATGCAGCATATCTGCAAGCAGTACTTCGAACGCGGAGCCTTGTCAAACAGTCAGGCGGCTCGGCCAAAGTAAGCCGATTCTGTGAGAAATTAGAAGTCAAACATCCGTTACTGACTGTGACATGACTATGGTACCTGGCACCAGTGGCCAAATTCAACTTAACTGCTAGAAATCATTAATTAATTATTGTTTTACTTGATAAAAAGAAACCACAGAATAAAAATTATTTTTCTACAAAGAAAAAAAAGGTAAAATTCGTATTTATAATCACTCTCCACAACTTTTCAAAATAAAGAACATACTTTGACACTAGCAAAAGATTTTTTTCGTAGCATGGTAAGTATTTCTATTTTAATGCAAAAACTTGTGAAATATCGCGTTATCTTAAGTACATACTTCTACATTATAAAGGCATAGAACTGAAAACTATACTCAAAGTGGAACTCGAGTTGCTTTCCTCAAATATGAAACTTTTTTTTTTTAAATTTGGAAGTTATTCAAATCACTGTCTGTATAAAAATAAGAAACATTGATATTGTGCTACAGCGAATGGTTAAATTAAATTTGTTTTAGCGAGAATAATATGAAAACTATTAAAATTCGAATCATTTTGGTCAAATGGTTCAAATGGCTCTAAGCACTATGGGACTTAACATCAGAGGTCATCAGTCCCCTAGACTTAGAACTAAGTAAAGCTAACTAAACTAAGGACATCATACACATCTATGCACGAGCCAGGATTCGAACCTGCGACCGTAGCAGCAGCGAATCATTTTGTATTCACAGATGACGTACTTATTAAAAAAAAATGTCGTGCTTTCGTAGGATCAAATTGCTCAACCACTTCGAGAAAATCATATTTTTATGCTCCTTGTGATGCAGAACAAATTCATTGAGCTGGCTTTGCCCCATAGATGCTCCGTCATACGAAACATTAGCTCAGCTATAGGATCTTAGGCAGACAGCGATAGAGACAGTATCTTTTAGTATGATCTAGACTGGTACTCTTAAGTTTCGGATGAACGTTCGTCATCGTACTTAGCAACCAAGTCAAAGAGTTCTCCTGGTTTCGATAGTTTGGTGGAATCGTAGCGCGACATCAAAAGTTAAGCAAATTACGGCGAAACAATACTACGACAGGCGTCGATGTTTGAAAATAATTAACTTTGCAACTAAAAGGAGACGCGAGTTAACGTCCTGCGCAACTTGAATACTGCCTACTCCCTCGTCTGTATTACTACAGATTACAGATGCCCGTCCACAGTCGTACTATGGATTCAGAATGTTGAAGGGATCTAAATTTATGCTGCGGCATCAAGGCAGAACACAACGTTTCTATTTGTCCACCCACTTGGTATATCTATACACGTTTCAGTTCAGAAGCAGCACTCAGGTCGTACATATTTATAGGTGTGGGCTGTGAAAAACTTATTATAAAATAGATTAAGTTTTTGGTAGGGATGCCAGCACCATTCATCCTTATAAACTACACACGCAGCAGTAAAAGCAATAAGATTGCTAACAACTGATATAATAATCTGACACCTACAGTATCACATGTAATACAGTTCAAGTTGGTGAAGCTCAGAATTTTTGTTCATAAAGTACTTCACAGAAAATTCAGTCGCTGAACGGAATAAACGTCCTGTTATACACTCTCCACCCTGCATTGCTCGCATAGACGCGATCCATTAAAAAATTTACATATGCTGTGTTCACCTAAGACGTTAAACGTGCAGCCTCCTACCTGCGACTGTACTGAGGAGCCGCTGAAGATCAGCGATCTCACTCCACTCCCCCAAACTCGACTGATCAGCCAAAATCATTTTGCTGAGTTACGAAATATGGCGTGAGGGATTGAATTTTGTTGCTTCCAGAGCCAGAAATATTACAAGGATTCTAGTAGGTGAGGCGACAGGTCGACTTCGGTTTATTGCGAGAATTTTAGGGAAGTGTGGTTCATCTGTAAAGGAGACGACATTGGGATAGGAGAGCGACCTATTCTTGAGTACTGCTAGAGTGTTTGGGTTCCGCAACCGGTCAGATTAAAAGAGGACATCGAGGTAATTCGGAGGGAGGCTGCTAGATTTGTTATTGCGAGGTTCGAACAACGCGCAGGTATTACGGAAATACTTCGGGAACTCAAGTGGGAAGGCTTGGAAGGAATGCGAAGTTCTTTTCGAGGAACAGGAAATTTAGAGAACCGGCATTTGAGGCTGACTGCATAACGATTTGACTGCCACTAACGTACATCTCGTGTAAGGACCGCGAAGATGAGAGAAATTAGGGCTCATTCGGAGAGATATAGGCAGTCGTTTCTCCCTCGCTCTACTTGCGAGTGGGACGTGAAAGGAAACGAGTGATAGTGGTACAGGGTGCCCCCCATCACGCACCGTACTGTGGCCTGCGGAGTGTGTATGTACACTAATAAGCCTTAACATTATGACAACCTGCTTAACAGCACGTTTGTCCGTCTTTGGAAAGAAATACATTACTGATTCTGCGTGTCAGGTTGTAACCTCCCCCTCACTTATCGACCTTAATGACAGTGAAAAATTAAACCGCGTGTACCTAATGGAAATTTGGAAAAAGCAATCGTCACCGAAGTTAAACTGTCGGTAAAGAGGGGGGAAAGGGTTGCATCTGCATGAAAGGAAAAATGCAAATGAAACTGGTGGAAATTAATTTTGAAATAGGGGTAAAGTTAATAAAGAAAGTAAATGTGCGGCCGTTACGTTAACAATTAACTAGCGGTAATTAGGTATTTGAGATTTGGGGGAAATTACGGTCGCCAGTCCTAAGGACAATTACTATAGTAATTGAAAAAGAAAGGTTATTGCACATATAATTAGCACTAGGAGCGTGGCAACTGAAGGTTGACAAGTGTAGTGTGAAAACTGAAAGTTTGTCAGAAGTAATAAATTTCGCTACACTCTGACTTAATTTAGCAAAAGAATTAATAAAACAGGAAAATCGAAAGTTAATTTAGTGACTGAAGTTAATAGTGAGCTTTCTTTCAGAAGCACATCGAAATTCAGTAAAATATGGTTCGTCTTGGACTACCTCAACAATCATTTCAAAAGTTACTTGAATCTACGCAATTTAGAAATAAGGGATTTAACTTTGAACTTGAAATAAATGATTCTGAACAATTAACAATAGTAAAATTTAGTACGTACCAAGCTGAACTGCAGTTACAGGTAAGCTAAAATACGGTAACAAAACTCGCACTCTTAATTTGTGCTTGTGTAATCTGAATATTGTAGCCAGCTATGAATACCTTAACTGAACTTTGAAATTAAAGCAGTGAAATAGGATAATGTTACTTTAATGCTGCCGTTTGAATTTCAACGACACTCGGGTTCATTCTGGAAAAGGAAGGGACCCTGCTTGGTAATGCAATTGGGACAATGAGCAACAAAGGTTCATTCTACGTTGCTGTAATTTTGTGATTTGAACCGTTTTAAAAGCTGAGGTCTGCCATATAGTTCTAAAACTTTACGTGCGTCCAGTCTTCCTTGTCGGTTGATTGAAGGTTTGTAGCCGTCGATCGAGGAGGTGGCGACGGTCACTCATTGTCGGCCGTCGCTGTTGCAGAACCTGGATGTTGGCGCGCCTTCTTCTCGACACGGTCACCAGACGAAACGGGCTCTTGATGTGCGCTAGCTAATGTTTCCCGTCCGCGACACCATGTCAGAAACTATCATCGCGAGTCGAGCGCAATTACATGCTGCCAAACCCCGAATGCGCGGCAACTCGCGAGAGCTTCACACAACACACCTGCTCCACTCGCTACTCCAGCCAGACCCCCTCTCTGCTCAGCCCGCGCTCCACGCGGCAGAGTTAACACTACAAAAGATCCTAAACACTTTGGTTCTCCACACGATCTATCGATGTATTCGTTCGATAGCATAGTTTTTCCTAGGCAAGACTCAGCGTAAAAATACAAATAATATTTACAAAACAACCAATTATACATCGCCATAAATGCATATATATATATATATATATATATATATATATATATATATATATATATATATATATATATATATACAAACTGTAAAACAATTACAATATTTAAAGAGACAGAAACGTCACATCTTCAGGTGACAAAATAAGGAAAAAAATTTGCAGTGCAATAGATGGAAAAAGGAGGAAAGGAGGATATGCATTTCCGGCGTTACAAGGTATCCATTAGGTTGTTGGTAGGTTTTTGGACGCATTAGTTGCCTACGCGCAGGTCGTGTAATTCGCGTAAATAACGGGCCGCTGATTTGCTTACATGGTGATGGTGCCCGACGGCTACCCTGGTGGGTAACACAGTATTTACACCGGGCGAATGTGGTTGCTGAGACATCAGCATGAGATTACTATAATGCTCTTCAAACCAGTGTAGCACGGTTCTGGCTCCGAGACACGGACGGTTATACTGCTGGAAGATAACATCGCCGTCGGGTAAGACGTCAAGCACGAAGTGATGCAGGTGGTTCGCAGCTATCAGCGTGTCTTTGATTACTATCACAGGTTCCACGAAAGCGGAGCAGAATGTCACCCATAGCATTATACTGCGGCCGTGGCGCGCTGCACATATCGAGCCACCGTTCAGCTCGATGGCGTCAGTGTAGCAAAAGTGTGATTGACCCGAAGAGCCTGCGCCTTTCCATTGATTGACGGTCAGATCTCGGAGGTCCTGTGCCCACTGCAGTTGTAACTGACGGTGTCTTTGGGTCAACATGTGAACACGTAAGAGTGGTCTACTGCAGAGCTCCACGTTCAGCACCGTATGATGAACGGTGTGCTTAGAAACGCTCGTGCGTGCACCGGAATTGTGGTCTTTCGGCAGAGATGCCACTGAGCCGTGGCTGGCTCATGTTATGCTTTGCATTAAACCTTGGTTGCTATTTTGTGATTAGTCTCCCACGGTTATCGCGATTACGCTGTTACCCTCTCTCTCTCTGCGAGTGGCAGCAGCAGCGTGTATCGATATTCGCACTTTGGTACTATCTTCGGCCTCGCACCTATAGTTTCCGGCTGTGCCGTGTGCGGGCAGTTGGTCGGGTGGCGTGTGGAGGGAAGGCCTTATCAACAAATTTCTCCGCTTCATACCCTGCAGAACAATGGCTCGACTGATTAACAGCATGCTAAGTGATCGGAAGTTCCAGGTAATCACTGGAAGCAACATAAGTAATGAGAGGAAGCTGAACAACGGGTTGCCTCAAGGATCAGTTCTCTCACCCTTACTGTTCAACCTATATATATCTAATCTACCTGACACTTCGTCCAGAAAATACTGCTATGCTGATGACCTGGCTCTAGCCGTCAAACACCAGGAAATGAAGACAACAGAAGAGATTTCAGCCAATGACCTGTCTGCATTAGACAATTACTTCAAAATCTGGAGACTATAACCCAGTGTGAGTAAAACAGAAGTGTGTTGCTTCCATCTAAATAACCAGTTGGCGAACGTAAAACTGGAAGTAAGTTTCAGAGGCTGAATTCTTCGTCACAACTGGAACCCAAAATATCTTGGTGTCATCCTGGATCGTACACTATGCTTCAAACAACACCTTCTTAACTTGAAACTTCCTGGCAGATTAAAACTGTGTGCCCGACCGAGACTCGAACTCGGGACCTTTGCCTTTCGCGGGCAAGCGCTCTACCATCTGAGCTACCGAAGCACGACTCACGCCCGGTACTCACAGCTTTACTTCTGCCAGTACCTCGTCTCCTACCTTCCAAACTTTACAGAAGCTCTCCTGCGAACCTTGCAGAACTAGCACTCCTGAAAGAAAGGATATTGCGGAGACATGGCTTAGCCACAGCCTGGGGGATGTTTCCAGAATGAGATATTCACTCTGCAGCGGAGTGTGCGCTGATATGAAACTTCCTGGCAGATTAAAACTGTGTGCCCGACCGAGACTCGAACTCGGGACCTTTGCCTTTCGCGGGCAAGCGCTCTACCATCTGAGCTACCGAAGCACGACTCACGCCCGGTACTCACAGCTTTACTTCTGCCAGTACCTCGTCTCCTACCTTCCAAACTTTACAGAAGCTCTCCTGCGAACCTTGCAGAACTAGCACTCCTGAAAGAAAGGATATTGCGGAGACATGGCTTAGCCACAGCCTGGGGGATGTTTCCAGAATGAGATTCTGGAAACCTTCTTAACTTAGCTCAAAAGCTGAGGACTCGAAACAACATCCTTCATAAGCTATGCGGAACTACCTGGGGATCTTCAGCAACCACCCTGCGAACTTCAGCTCTGGGCTTGGTATACTCAACTGCTGAGTATTGTGCACCTGTTTGGATGAATAGTCATCATACAACGCTTGTTGATACCCAGCTGAATACGACAATGCGCATAATATCTGGCACAATCAGATCTACTCCAGTTTATTGGCTTCCACTGTTAACCGGTATAATGCCTCCTGATCTACGCAGATGTACTGCCCTTATGAGAGAATTCCACAAGATCTCCAGGAATTCTAACCTACCCGTGCATAGCGACCTGCCACTTTTAAATCGCAAGAGACTGAAATCGCGTCATCCAACTCTGTGCGACGCTGCTGACATGGTTGCTAAGAATTTCAAACCTCTTGAAGAAGGAAAGGTCGGTGGGAAGCGGTGACAGATGTGCACCTGCATCTTCTCAGGTGCTAAACTTCCAAGTGGATTCGACTTACCACGCAAGACCTGGTCTACTCTCAGCAGAATCCGTACCAGCCATGGGCGATGCAGGGATGCTCTCTTTAAGTGGAAGAAGCTGCCTGATCCAGCTTGTGACTGCGGGGCTCCATACCAGACTGTTGACCACATTGTCAGTGAATGCAGGCTTCGAGCCTATCACGGCGCCAAAGAGGACATCCTGCTAGCAACTCCAGATGCAGTGCGCTGGATTGAAGGACTGGATATTCAGTTGTAAAGACAACCTTAAGTTTCTTGTGTGTCAATATGTACATATGTATATGTAATTTCATGATATGTCTGTATTAGCCATACGCTAAATAATAAATAAGCGAGGAAATCTCCGAGGCGTGTGTCTGGCCGGGGCGTCCATGAGTGGTCGCAGTGTGAGGGGCTATTCCCACTGCTACCGATCCTGGACACCACAGTTGAGTCTTAATCTACCAGCCAGCCCCAGCTCTTCACATTGTGTCGTTTAAATTTCGTTGTGGGCTGTTGGGACATTCCTGCGAGCAACAACGTGTATTTTCAAGTTGGCGAAATTCTAGCTGCCCTCCTGTGCAGTTTAACTTAACTTGATTATGTTTGAATTGATGTGCACCGGAAGAATCTTCCGCTTGTGGCCGTTAACGTTCCGGTTGCCTGCCCTGGCCGTTGACGTAAATTCGGGCAGTGTATTTTCCTCGTCATCTGGAGGCTGTCCAGCATGGCGTGTAGTTTGACAGCTGAATGTGTAATTCGCTGTGGGCGCCGATACCCTCTGCGTTGTTCTGTTGAACTCCGGAAGTTATCCTGTCACTTGGTCCGTTGACTGTCTGTTGGCTGAGTTGCCGTCGGATTGAGAATTGTTGGGCTACTGCTTGTCTCACCTAAGTGAGCGTTAGTGTTTCAATTCCAGGTCGACCCTTGGAAACTTCTGAGCGCCATTTGATGTGCTGCGTTTTCTTATTTGACCTTGTTGTTTGTTTATGTATGGCTTCTAGCCGATTATAAATTAAAATTGTTTTGCCCTTAAGGCGTGAGATTTTTTTGGGCCTTCAGCCTAATTTAGAGAAATGTTTTAAAATGAGACCTTCTGCCTTTTAAAATCCAAACTTGTTTTTTGGGTCTTAAGTTATTGGCCTTCAGCCGGTTTTAATTCAAGTTGTTTTGCCCTTGAGGCGTGAGATTGAATGGCGCATTTTGCCGGGAATTAAGTTCTAAAATTAATGTTTGACTCGCTCTGTTTTTAATGTTTTCTTTACTCTTGTAATGTACGTCAAATGAATAAAGTAGTATGTTCGAATGCAACAGACAGCCACTCATTGCGGCGCCTTTGCTCAAATTAAACTGTCTGTCCTGTCCTGCGGGTACAGCAGGGGATCTCAGCCACAGATCGCCATCTATGCTAGTTTACAGAGCAGATAAGCCTTCGATCCCCAAGTCCTGTAAAGAGACGTGGACGTCCAACCATTTAGCGTCTACTGCAAGTTTCACTGTCCTTCTTCAGATACCTCTTGTCGCAGATGCTCACGTCAGTAGCACGTGAACATTCGACCAGCTTCGCCGCTTGTAGATACTCGTTCACTGGCGTTGCGTAATAATAATCTGCCTTTTGTCAAAGTCACTGATATCAATTGATTTCTGTAATTGCAACCCCCATCTTCGCAAGGGTGATACCCCGTCCGCGTCTTCTCCGCTTACATACTTTTGTTAACGCGTCATGTGTCCGCTACGCTACCAGATGGCATCCAGTGCCGCGGTGGGCAGTGATCATAATGTTTTGGCTGATCGGTGTAGATGAAGACGTAGAACATACGCAGTACCAGCCACATTATGACTGTAAATTTTTCCAAACATTTATCAGCAGGATACTACAACCACTTGTTTAAATAAGAAATGCGGACTTTCCGTATGTATCAGTTCTGTTCATTTCGGCGTTTCTTCCCCTTCGTCTTTTTTCTCTCCTCTCTCATTTCATTTGCCCATCCAATTTCTTTAGCTCGTCACCAGACTGCTCCCCCACAGAAACACGCATCCCAGCTGCCAAACCCTGGTTAGTTTTCTTTCCCACTGCGCGTAGACAGAACACTCTATGATCGATCGCACAGGCGTTAAGAGAGAGACCGATGAAATAAACACGAAGTTCCTAATGGTGGAGTTCACAAAGCGTAGGTCTAGTAAAATAACGGATGTTGGCCGGCCGCGGTGGTCTAGCGGCTCTAGACGCGCAGTCTGGAACCGCGCGACTGCTACGGTCGCAAGTTCGAATCCTGCCTCGGGCATGGATGTGTGTGATGTCATTAGGTTAGTTAGGTTTAAGTAGTTCTAAGTTCTAGGGGACTGATGACCACAGATGTTAAGTCCCATAGTGCTCAGAGCCATTTGAACCATTTTGAACGGATGTTGTTCTAAGCGTGCACAAACGCCAGAGAGTAATCCAAATCGGAAACGAAAGACTGACTCAATCATTCTACTACTTATGGCGCGTATCGAAAGGTTCGTAGAATGGCGAGGACTAACCGACAACTGTATTTACAGGCTATCGCACGTCAGTAGACAGCCTACAGCAGTGGTCTCGCAGCAAGGTCGTTGTACGAAGCCTGGATACCTCTGACCTGTCCTCCATATCGACTCTCATGCTCAGTGGGGGACCAGAACCACTTTCAGATACCGAAGCAACGACGCTGATTGGTGGTCACGCAGTGGAAGAGGAAGAAGAAGAGAGAGCCCCTGAAGAACGAGGTGGGCAGCCTGCCTTACGAGTCGGAGCGCGCGTCCGACGCAGGCGTCGCTCCTTGTCGCCGTGGAGCCTGAAGATGTGTTCTCGCGCCGAAACAAAGCGAGGCAGCGGCTGTCCGCCGCGCAGCCGGCGGCGCCGCCGTACCGCCGCGAGCGCAACAAGCGTCGCATTAGCGTCCGCCAATAATTGGCCGCCGGCCACACAATGCGACCTGCCGGCCGACAAATCACGGCGCCGCCATTGTGCCGCACGTATACCTGCTCAGCGGCAGCTGCGGCCGCGCCGTACGCGGCGTAATTGCGTGTCGCCGGTGCGCCTCCAGATCGCCGCCCCTGAAATACACCGACAGGACGCGCATGCGCTCTACACTCCCCCAGGGCAGCCGCCCGCTGTTTGTTGTTCCGCGAGCGAGAGGTACAAGCCGCCAGCAGCCAAGGCCTGCTGCTTTTTCCTTTTTACTTGGGCTCTCCGGACTTACCCACTCAGCCAGCCTCCAGTATGTGGTATCCTACAAATCGTAATGAAGAACACTTCTTTTCGTAAGAGGAAGACATATACAGGGTGTTACAAAAAGGTACGGCCAAACTTTCAGGAGACATTCCTCACACACAAAGAAAGAAAATATGTTATGTGGACATGTGTCCGGAAACGCTTACTTTCCATGTTAGAGCTCATTTTATTACTTCTCTGCAAATCACATTAATCGTGGAATGGAAACACACAGCAACATAACGTACCAGCGTGACTTCAAACACTTTGTTACAGGATGTCGTGTCACCGCCAGACACCACACTTGCTAGGTGGTAGCTTTAAATCGGCCGCGGTCCATTAGCACATGTCGGACCCGCGTGTCGCCACTGTCAGTAATTGCAGACCGAGCGCCACCACACGGCAGGTCTAGAGAGACGTACTAGGACTCGCCCCAGTTGTACGACGACTTTGCTAGCGACTACACTGACGAAGCCTTTCTCTCATTTGCCGAGAGACAGTTAGAATAGCCTTCAGCTAAGTCCATGGCTACGACCTAGCGAGGCGCCATTAACCATTTATAGAGAGAGTCTCACTTGTATCATCAAGAATGCTGTACACAAATGATGGATTAAAGTTAAGTATTCCAGCAGCTACGTACTTTTCTTTATAGCATTCATTACGTATCCTGTTTCAGACCTAACGCCAGCCGGCGTGTGTAAACGAGTGCCTTTCGGTTACCCGTCGCTGTGGACTGGCTGTCTTGTCAGACCATTACACAGGAAATGTTCAAAATGTCTTCCGTTAGCGAGGATACATGCATCCACCCTCCGTCGCGTGGAATCCCTGATGCGCTGATGCAGCCCTGGAGAATGGTGTATTGTATCACAGCCGTCCACAATACGAGCACGAAGAGTCTATACATTTGGTACCGGGGTGGCGTAGACAAGAGCTTTCAAATGCCCCCATAAATGAAAGTCAAGAGGGTTGATGTCAGTAGAGCGTGGAAGCCACGGAATTGGTCCGCCTCTACCAATCCATCGGTCAACGAATCTGTTGTTGAGAAGCGTACGAACACTTCGACTGAAATGTGCAGGAGCTCCATCGCGCATGAACCACATGTTGTGTCGTACTTGTAAAGGCACATGTTCTAACAACACAGGTAGAGTATCCCGTATGAAATCATGATAACGTGCTCCATTGAGCGTAGGTGGAAGAACGAAACTAAAATGAGTTCTAACATGTCCACGTAACATCTTTTCTTTATTTGTGTGTGAGGAATGTTTCCTGAAAGTTTGGCCGTACCTTTTTGTAACACCCTGTATAATGACACATGTTCCGATACTTTTTTTTAGATTAACAAATAATTATGCTGTGAAAGCGCAAAAAATATTTATTTAAATAAGTAAGTCATGTGTGAATACAAAATGGTAAAATGATAGTTTTCATATTATTCTTGTTAAAACAAATTTAATTTAACCATTCGCTGAGGCACAAACCAATGTTCCTTATCTTATGCAGACAGAAATTTGAGTAAATTCTCAACTAAAAAAAAATCATATTTGAGAAAATCAATGCGGGTTCACTTTTAGTATAGTTTTCAGTTCTGTGTCTTTATAATGCAGAAGTACATACGTAAGATAAACGCGGTCTTTCACAGGTTTTTGCATTAAAATAGAAAGACTTACCATGCTACGAAAAAAAATCTTTTGCTAATGTCATAGTATATTCTTTATTTTGGAAAGATATGGAGACTGATTTTAAATACGAATTTTACCTGTTTTTCTTTATATGAAAACAATTTTTATTGTGTGGTTACTTTTTATCAAGTAAAACAACAATTAATTAATTATTTGTACCAGTTAACTCGAATTTCGCCACTGGTGCCAGGTACCATAGTCATTTCATTTCCAGTAATGGACGTTTGCCTTCTGATTTCTCATAGAGTCGGCTTACTTTGGCCAAGCCATCTGATTGGTTGACAAGACTCTGCGTTCCAAGTACTGCATGGAGATATGCTGCATAACCTAACATGAGATTTCGCCAGCAGATGAAAACATGGAACTGATACTATTTGAGCCAGGAGAGTGACTCGCAAGTCGCAAATCGATATATAATACGAAAAGTGCTCTAAAAGACAGCTTTCAATGTGAATTCGGAATTTGAGCATGTGTCGACATGGTTGAAAATTCAGCTGTAATTTGCAGACGAAGCGGCCATTTGAATGCACATCAATAAATTTCAGGTGTCTCGACCACACTTTTTATTGTTTCCGAAATCGCCTTTAGACGTTCCTTCAGTTTCAAAGGCTATAAAATACAGCACAAAACTGGTATAGAAAAATATGAAGATATGCTAACGTTGATTACAGACATGGTATAATATGGTTTTCTAGCTTATCAGTGTTATAACAGTCATATAAAAAATATACTAGATACACTGCACATCGTCGATGCTCTTAATCACGAGACAATTGCCAACTGCTCCCAAAGAACAAAAATGGTTCAAATGGCTCTGAGCACTATGCGACTTAACTTCTGAGGTCATAAGTCCCCTAGAACTTAGAACTGGTTAAACCTAAGGACATCACACATATCCGTGCCCGAGGCTGTAGCGCCTAGAACCGCTCGGCCACCGCGGCCGGCCCCCAAAGAACAAATTGGAAACCAAATGGAAGAAACCGCTATGTGCTGCTGCGTTCGTTTGTTCACAACTGCATTTTCATCGTTTCACCGTATTAAACAATTTCATCAGTTAACAGTTCATGGAAATGACTTAACAGTGTTTTACAAAAAGTTGTTCTTCTTTTTTAACAGTGTGTAACAGATCTTTTGAATGATCGGAAAAAAAACATTTGAAGAGGCCACTGAGCGGCGCTAGGGTACGTAACAGATTATTTTCGACAGCTTACAGGATACAACTTACTAGCGTCAGTAAGTAGTTCATAAATACCATTTCTTAGTTGCAGAGTATAAAAATTTCATTTAACGCATGTAACACTCACGTGTGAAGAACAGATGGCGCCCACGCATTGCCATTTCCGTCTGTGGGAGCAAGTGCATAGGCGCCGTACAAGAAATTCAAACAAGACGGCGCAGCGTTGGGGACCCATAGATCACTTCCATTGACATCATACGGCTACCGTCCCAGATTGTCTTATCTAATTAAAATTACTTAAGACCTAAACATTAGTTTAAAGCACCATTCAAAATACGATCACGTAGAAAACAGTGCAGCATTACCGCTAACGGTACATTGACGATTCTGCTACCTTATGTAACTTGTTCCCTTTAACTTATAATACACGCCACAATTTTTTCTGGGAATCATAGATAACTCTTACAGAAATAGGTATTATATACCGTAAGCTGTGACTCTTTATATGACAAATGACAAAAAAATTAATAAAAAGTGAAACTATAGAGATTAGAATGGGATGGGAATGGAATAGATTTAGAACTAGCAGACTTACAACAACATACATAAGGTCTTCTATGGTTCTGTTTTTTAAATTTGTTTTCTGTAAGTAAAAAGCATTGTAAAATGTCATGAAGCAATTAAAGGTAATGTAATCATCTTGGGGTTGAAGCTCTTTTTTCCGTGTTTGCTTTAACAATACATATGTTTTTGGATGGGGTCCACCTTTAGCAAAAAAAAACGTACTTGGAATGAAAATAATCAAAAATCCTCAAACCTGCTCTCTCTCTCTCTCTCTCTCTCTCTCTCTCTCTCTCACTCACACACACACACACACACACACACACACACACACACACACAAACACACACACACACACAAATGCACAGACACCTCTGAAAGTTTCAGAACAACTGCCAGGAACACCTTCATCTGTATCACCATCAGCCATCTTGTTTTTACGCCTTCAGCTGTTCCACTGTCCGCCAGGTTTGTTTTTACAGCTGGTAAAGCAGTGAAACAGTCACAGTGACAGTGACAGCTCAATATATAGTGTTTGACAGTGGTGAAGGTGAGGAAAAAGAAAACGTAAGTGAACCATAATGTAAATAGACACACACACACACACACACACACACACACAGAGAGAGAGAGAGAGAGAATTAAGTAATTTCAGGCATAGAAATAACAATTTTCAAATCGTAGTTTTTGCTTAAACAATGTATCTACTTTAAGGTGTAAGTGGTTGCAGATGACAAACTGTGAAACAAATCAGTTACTGTAGAAGCACAATACATCAGAAAAACCACATCATGTCGTAAAACGGTATGAATTCATAATTTTATGTTTTTTTCAAATATCTGTAATTACGATTTAAAAACTAATAGTTACATGTATACAAAAAGTAAAGAACAATCTTTATCCTTAACAGCCATAAAATAAAAGCCCACTGAAGATGCTGCAAATGCAGTGGAACATGTTTGGGTTAAATAACAAAACTGTGTTTTGCTAAAGGCGGGCCCTGTCCAAAAACATATGTAAAGGTAAAATATCTTGACACTTTGCAAAATTCTTGAAAACTGTTTACGGTCCTGTGACTACAAAAGTTTTAAAAAATTTAAATAAAATAACGTGAAAAGATTGTCGAACAGCTGTAGTAGCGCTGTTGTCCTAATTTCGCCAGCTGCTAAAAGTACTCTAACGAGCCAAAATATTATAATCAGCTACTGAACAGCGTGTTGGTCGACCTTTGGAACGCAGTACATCAGCGATTCTCCGTGGTATGGATTCGATAAGTACTTTAATCGATACACTGATACACAGTCGGGTAACCACCATGTGTCATCTCTTTGTGGATACATAGTCGACACGTGCAACGCAGCTGCCAGCTTTCGCCTGTGGAGACGCAAACGGCTGCCGGCGAAAACAATAGCCTTCTGTAGAGCTGCAACAACGCTAAGGAGTTGTTATAGAGACGTTCAGAAAATCGCGCTACGTGATTGGTTGCGGTAGGCGCGGGAAACTGTTGCGCCCAGCCAACCGTATCTGTCCCTACATCGAGTCGAAAATAGTAACTGTACCTCCAAAGAGCCCCAGACTGACGAAAGATGCTCAAGAATTAGTCGATGACTGTTTTGTATGCCACTTCTCTTGTAAATGAGTTACATTTTCTCAGGATAGTTCCAAACGAAACATGTTTCGTACACGAGAAAAGCAGATTACGAAACAGTCATTCGAGAATTCTTCCTCGGACTAGATAGGGAAATGTTGTCTGGAAACAAATGAAAGCTAGGAAACCAAACTGTTGCATCGGTAACGCTGCTAGTGGCACGCGATGACGTGGAAACTGCGGTATGTGGGAGTACGCACTGTGTATGACTGCTTAATTGGCAGATATCTGCATGTGCCTATTTAACTGCGCCAGTAACATTGTCTTTTCGATTGACATGCACCCCATATTCTCGGGAGATAGTCCACGGACTCCTGCTGTTGGCAACAAGCTGGAGTTCCAGGTAATTCTGCGTGCTGTGGTCGCGAGTGTTTACGTCCTGTCCAGACTAATACCAGTAATTAAACGTTGCTTTCCCGTCACGAGTGGAACTGGTCCGTAACGTTTATGAAACCCCGCCCCTCCCACGCACACACACACACACACACACACACACACACACACACACACACACGCACGCACTCACACAAAGGCGAACACACGTTGTAACTACCCAAGAATATTGTTGGTCAATGTTAACTGAATAATAAAATGTGCCAAATGTCGTTTTCCTACAAAACTAAAAATAAAAATGAGCCAAGCGTAACCTCCTTGCAGAATTAAAGAATAATAATGGCCCAAATGTAAACACCCCACAAAATTAACGTTAAGAAATGAAGATTGCTCATTAAACCCACAATAATGTTAATTAGATAATGAGCCATGAACTGACTGTAACATCTCAACACAAATAATTAAACCTGACAAATTTTATAGGTACAGCAGCGCTGACCTACGGCCCTGTGAAATAATTAAACCTCATAAGTTCTTACCTCAGTAAAACTGTATCACTATCTGCTCTTATGTTTCGGCACAGCTCCGTGCAATGCTGGACCATGTTTAATTTAGATTCTTGGAGGGAATGCATGGGAAATATTATTTAACTTGAAATGAATCTTTTTGTTTAAAACAGTTACTTTAAAAGAAAATTATTATTGGGGCAATTCTTGAACAAATTAATTACAATTAACATATGTTATTAGCTGAGCGCAATGCTGCTTCATTACCTTCGATAACAATATACCTCGTCCAGAACCGTGACCAGAGACCCATGTCGACGCCCGCCGACTCCTCACACACAACTACTGTATCCGAATGCCTACACGCAACAACTACTCCTGTCGTCTCGCGCGCTCTACTACTCTCTGGTCAGAGATTCTGTCATGCCTCGCCTTCGCTGGTACATATGAGATGTACGCGTTTCAACGTATACACACACAAATGTTCTACACATCTATGTTAATTTTTTTCTCTTTTATGTACCTCTGTCAGAAATGTGGGGATATTTTGCTTTTCTTTTATGTGTATCATTTCTTTAAATTTTTATATTTCTCATTTTATAATCCTCTGCTGTTACTTTAGCACTGCAACGTTACATTATTGAACTGTTGCGTTTTTGGCACACCACATTAGCTTTTTAGAGATATGGACATCAAACTTCATCGAGTTACTTTTTTCTCCTTCTTGCAAATCGTTAGCTGGGTTTTAACTCATGTGTCAGTGTGTATGTCATAATGGCTTGTGAAAAGAAAGCAGGATATTTCCTTTCACGTAAAACTGTATTCACGTCATCATGTTTCAAACTCTCGCTTGCGCACACTCCTAGAACTCTTCTAAACAACTACCCTACCAGTCTTCTATCTGTAAAATCGAGAGGACGTCCAGGCCGGCCACTGTGGCCGAGCGGTTCTAGGCGCTTTAGTCCGGAACCACGCGGCTGCTACGGTCGCAGGTTCGAATCCTCCCTCGGGCATGGATGTTTGTGATGTCCTGAGGTTAGATAGGTTTACGTAGTTCTAAATCTAGTCTGAATACCTCAGATGTTGAGTCCTATAGTCGTTAGAGCCATTTGAACGATTAGAGGACGTCCACTGCTACGGTTCACTTCGTCCACAAGAGGTCGGATGCATGTGATTTTGCTATGCGCCTCTGTCACCTACAGATAAATCTATTTAACAACGATCGCCAGCTTTACTTTGACTCGTAAGACAAGATGGATTAGCTAAAATTGTGACAGCAAAAATTTCACCACTGCTGGTGTCTCATTGCACTTGTGACCCAGTCGCGTTCTGGGTCAACTGCCAGTCCCTGGATGCATAATGGATCCTCCGCATGTCTTTCTGCATTACCGTCTTCCGGCATTGCAGTTTTCCTTTAGGTAACTTCTCGACACTAGTAACAATTATCTATACAAGTTTTATGGCAGTTTAAATATGTCTTTTCTGATATATCTTCTTCGAAATTATTATTCTGCAGTTCGCACTTACGTGTTTGGCAGAGAGTCATAGATCCACTTACATATATTTCTCGACGGTTCCACTCTCGAATAGAACGTGAGAAAAATGAACACCTAAATCTCTCCGTGAGGGCTGTGATTTTTGTTGTTCTATGAAGTCGTTTTGATTTCGTAGAAGAAAGCTGGAGATAGTAATTTTGTAGAAAGATCTAGCCGCAATGAGAAAGCCTTTCTTTCAATGATTTCCACGCCAACTTGCTTATCGCATCGTTTCTAACAGTCTGTCCCACATTTCATGACAATACAAAAAGAGTTGTTCTCCTTTGAGCTTTTACAATGACCATCGTCAGTCCTATGTGCGAATGATTCCCCACCAAGCAGCAATACTGCAGAAGACGTCGGACAAGACCAGTGTAGGCAGTCTCTTTAGCAGATTTGCAGCATCTTCTAAACGCTCTTTTAGTAAAACGTTATCTTCGGTTAGCGTTCCCAACGACATTTTCTACCCGCTACTTCCCGTTTAAGTTGTTCGTAATTGCAATCCTTAGTTATTTGGTGGAATCTAAAGCCGTTATATTTGTGTAATTTATCGTGTAAAGGAATTTTTTAGTACTCATGCCGAGACGCACACACTTTTTGTTGTTTATGATCAACTGATACTTTTCACACCATGCAGACATCTTGTCTAGCAGCGCGGGGTAGGCGAGTGGTCTCAGGCGCCTTGTCACGGTTCGCGCCTCCCCCCCCCCCCCACTCGCCCCTCCCCCCTCCGTCTGAGGTTCGAGTCCTCCCTCGGCATGGATGTGTGTGTTGTCCTTAACGTAATTTACTTTAAGTTAGATTAAATAGTGTGTAAGCTTAGGGACGGATTACCTCAGTAGTTTGGTCGCGTAAGACAAGAACGTACCACAAATATTCCATCTTGGCTAAATCATTTTGCAAAAGGTTTTTGGTCTTCTGCAGACTTTACTGGGCGATAAACGACAGTGTCATCTGCAAACACTGCACGAGGGCTGCTCCGATTGTCTCTTAAGTCGTGTATGCAGATTAAGACTAGCAGATGGCCTTCGTTAGGGAATTCCAGAGATAAGTTAGTTTGCACTGCATGGCTTGCCGTCAGTTACTACGAATTAACAGGCACTCAAGAATCTATTCGCACACATGATCAACTGATACTTTTCACACCATGCAGACATCTTGTCTTCTCAAGGCTGTAAATTCAACTAAGTACCTGGGTGTTAAAATTACGAACAACTTCAGTTGGAAAGACCACATAGACAATATTGTGGGGAAGGCGAGCCAAAGGTTGCGTTTCATTGGCAGGACACTTAGAAGATGCAACAAGTCCACTAAAGAGAGAGCTTACACTACACTCGTTCGTCCTCTGTTAGAATATTGCTTACCAGGTGGGATTGACGGAGGACATCGAAAGGGTGCAAAAAAAGGGCAGCTCGTTTTGTATTATCACGTAGTAGGGGAGAGAGTGTGGCAGATATGATACGCGAGTTGGGATGGAACTCATTACAGCAAAGACGTTTTCGTCGCGGCGAGATCTATTTACGAAATTTCAGTCACCAACTTTCTGTTCCGAATGCGAAAATATTTTGTTGAGCCCAGCCTACGTAGGTAGGAATGATCATGAAAATAAAGTAAGAGAAATCAGAGCTCGAACAGAAAGGTTCAGGTGTTCGTTTTTCCCGCGCGCTGTTCGGGAGTGGAATGGTAGAGAGATAGTATGATTGTGGTTCGACGAACCCTCTGCCAAGCACTTAAATGTGAATTGCAGAGTAGTCATGTAGATGTAGATGTAGATGATATTATATACCATAGGCAAACAGTTTTATTGGAAGCCGCTTGTCAGAAACGGTGCCAAAAGCCTTCTACTAAATTTAGAAATATGAACAGGTGTTCGTTTTTCCCGCGCGCTGTTCGGGAGTGGAATGGTAGAGAGATAGTATGATTGTGGTTCGACGAACCCTCTGCCAAGCACTTAAATGTGAATTGCAGAGTAGTCATGTAGATGTAGATGTAGATGATATTATATACCATAGGCAAACAGTTTTATTGGAAGCCGCTTGTCAGAAACGGTGCCAAAAGCCTTCTACTAAATTTAGAAATATGAACTTATCTAGAGTCTCCCTGTCGACAGTACTGATTAACTCGTGTGAGTAAAGACACAGATGTGTATCAAAATAACGGTGTTTTCAGAATCCGTGCTGGTTATGTGTCAATAGACTGCTTTCCTCCATTTATCTCGTAATTTTGTTTCAAAATCCCACAGCTGCTACGGAATAACCGACAATCGCTACGGACCACGAGATCGGTGACAGATAACGAAAACGCAGAGGGCGGAACGTGTTAACTGCAGCGAACCCTGTGCACGGACGCTCTGTGTGAATGTGACAGCTCATGCAGTGCGGTGTTTGACGAAGGTTGTTGTGGGACCGATTAGTGCGACATTGCGTTTGGTACGGCAGCATGTGTGCAAGAGTGCTCACTATCTGGAGCTGGACTGCTGGAAGCCGGTCGAAATGTCACTACTGTGGCAGCAGTAGTGGGCGTGGCCTAAAGTGTCGCCTCTCGATTAGAGAAGGCCGCCGAAATGCTATGCGAATGCAAGTCGGCAGTCGTAGACGCACCACCACACGGCAAGTGGATCGATACGTAGCCCTAGCGGCGAAAAAGAAGAGACGTCAGTGTGGTGCCACCGCCAGACACCACACTTGCTAGATGGTAGCCTTTAAATCGGCCGCGGTCCGCTAGTATACGTCGGACCCGCGTGTCGCCACTGTCAGTAATTGCAGACCGAGCGCCGCCACACGGCAGGTCTAGAGAGACTCCCTAGCACTCGCCCCAGTTGTACAGCCGACTTAGCCAGAGATGGATCACTGACAGATACGCTCTCATTTGCCGAGACGATAGTTAGCATAGCCTTCAGCTACGTCATTTGCTACGACCTAGCAAGGCGCCATTACCAGTTTATATTGAGATTGTACTTATGTTTCATCAAGAGCGATGTACACCAATTATGGATTAAAGTTAAGTATTCCAGAAACTATGTACTATTTTTGGCTACTAAAATTCCTTGTCATTTTCCAGACCTCACGCCAGCCTGCGTGAGTTTAAACGCGTGCCTTTCGGCTTCCTCCAACTCCGTGAGTTGGCTCCTGCCAATTCACAACAGTCAGACTCCTAGGCAGACCGCTACAGACGTCGCAACTGCCACCAGTACACGAGCCTCCGCCAGAACCATTCCGCGGCCATTAAATCAGGCTGGTTTGTGTGCTCGGAAGCCTGTTAAGTGCATCCAACTTCGACCAGCGCCATCCATCCATCTATCCACATCCACACGGTTACTCTGTAATTCACACTTAAGTGCCTGGCAGAGGGTTCATCGAACCATTTCCATACTACTTCTCTACCATTCCATTCTCGAGTGGCGCGTGGGAAAAAGGAACACCTAAATCTTTCCGTTCGAGCTCTGATTTCTCTTCTTTTATTATGATGATCATTTATCTCTACGTAGGTGGTTGTCAACAAAATATTTTAGCATTCGGAAGAGAAAGTTGGTGATTGAAATTTCGTTAACAGATCTCGCCGCAATGGAAACCGCCTTTGTTTCAGTGACTGCCACCCCAACTCGCGTATCCAATCAGTGACACTCTCACCCCTATTGCGCGGCAACACGAAACGAGCTGCCCTTCTTTGCACTTTTTCGATGTCCTTCGTCAATCCTGCCTGGTAAGGATCCCATACCGCGCAGCAATATTCCAGCAGAGGACAAACAAGTCTAATGTAGGCTGTCTCTTTAGTGGGTTTGTCGCATCTTGTATGTGTTCTGCCAACAAAGCGCAGTCTTTGTTTCGCCTTCCCCACAATATTATCTACGTGGTCTTTCCAATTTAAGTTGCTCGTAATTGTAATTCCTAGGTATTTAGTCGAATTGACAGCCCTCGGATATGTGCGATTCATCGTATACCCAAAATTTATCGGGTTTCTTTTAGTACCCATGTGGATGACCTCGCACTTTTCTTTGTTTAATGCCAATTTCCACTTTTCGCACCATACAGAAATTCTCTCTAGATTATTTTGTAATTGGAATTGATCGTCTCATGATTTTACTAGACTGTAAATTACAGCGTCATCTACACACAATCTAAGAGGGATGCTCAGATTATCACCTAGATCATTTGTGTGAATCAGGAACAGCAGAGGGCCTATGACAGTACCTTGCGGAAACCTAGATATCACTTTCATTCTACTAGATGATTCACCGTCTATCACTACGAACTGTGACCTCTCTGAGCGGAAAGATTGCGTTGGCGTACGGAGCTTGTTGGTTAGGGTCAGCAACAGTGATGTCAGCAACAGTGATCCAGAGTGATGCTCTATGACGAATCCCGCTTCACGGGACAAGGGATTCTGTCCACCGGTTAGTGTGCAGACAGAGAGGAACACGTTACGCACCACCGAATACTCGTGAACGTCATCTGTAAGATCTAGGCGTTATGGTATCGGCAGGCATTACACACCATTGTCGAACGCCGATGCATATCTTAGCGCGGGGTATCGTTATAGCACAACGACACTGCTGGGAGATTATTTTGGATCATGTCCGTCTGTTTAGGGGTGCGGTACGTCCCAACTTCCTGCTTATGGATGACAGTGCTGCCCACGCAGGACCGCTGTGGTCCCGGACACACTGGAAAGAGGAGATATTGATCGTTTGCAACGGCCTGCGGACCCGCCATATGCAAACCCTGTAGCGCACGCCAGGGATGCTATTCGCAGGCGCGTTTCTCAGCGAGCACCCGCACTTAACCATGCAAGAACTGGAAGCCGTCTTCAGAAGGAGAAGACAATATTCCCCAAGGAGCCCTCAACAGTTTGTTAGTGCCCGAGGACGGACTATTTATTACTGAGTGTCAAATGTTTCAAATGGCTCTGAGCCCTATGGGACTTAACATCTGAGGTCATCAGTCCCCTAGAACTTAGAACTACCTAAGCCTAACTAGCCTAAGGATATCACACACATCCATGCCCGAGGCAGGATTCGAACCTGCGAGCGTAGCGGTCACGCGGTTCCGGACTGAAGCGCCTTGAACCGCTCGGTCACAACGGTCGGCCTACTGAGAGTCCCATATCAACCTTTATGTTGGTATTCTGCCTTGTTTCAAACATGAACATTATTTATTTCTGTTAGCCTGCCGTTCCATGTGGCGAAATCTCTATCAATTTTCGTTAAAAATATACCAGTCCACCTCTGTTACGTATGTACTGTGTTCACACGTCGTCAATCATTGCCTGTGATGCTTCATGTCCAACAATGTCTCTGTTCCTCAGTAGATGTGCAAGAACTGTATTTTTTGTATATTGGTAGGGCTGTGGAACTTTCCATTACTTAGGTACGGTACTTTAACAGAGCAAGCGGTTGCGTGTGATGACTAAAATGGAGCTATTTCATCAGTTTACTCCGAAAGGAACCTAATTTATTCAATATCTTGCGCGGAAGATTTGCCATTATCCGGTGACTTTGGCTTCGTACAGGTGTGTTAAAAAACTAAAAACCCGCCTCGATTGCGAAAAAAGCACCAAGTGTTAAGCGTTAACCCAGGTTTCGGCGTAGATAACTACACCTTCTTCAGAACAACAATAAAACCCACAAGTGCCTAAGAAGACCATTGTCAATGATTAAATGAACACCATAGCTATACATTTAAAACGAAAAAGAAAAGGAAAACACAAACAGTACATATGTACAAAGTCAAAACCACTACTTAACTTAATGGTGTACGCACCACCTCACATCGGCCTATGTTCGATGGGCACGGCTTTAGAAAGCATCGCTCCTGCGAAACGTAACTCGCCCTTTTTTCACATGATATCTTGCGAACCATGGATGAAGGGTATCAGACGGATACCATATTCCTTGACTTCCGGAAATCGTTTGACTCGATGCCCCACTGCAGACTCCTAAGGTACGAGCACATGGGATTGGTTCCAAAGTATGTGAGTGGCTCGAAGACTTCTTAAGTAGTAGAACCCAGTACGTTGTCCTCGATGGTGAGTGTTCATCGGAGGTGAGGGTATCATCTGGAGTGCCCCAGGGAAGTGTGGTAGGTCCGCTGTTGTTTTCTGCCTACATAAATGATCTTTTCGATAGGGTGGATAGCAATGTGCGGCTGTTTGCTGATGATGCTGTGGTGTACGGGAAGCTGTCGTCGCCGAGTGACTGTAGGGGGATACAAGATGACTTGGACAGGATTTGTGAGTAGTGTAAAGAATGACAGCCAACTCTAAATACAGATAAATGTAAATTAATGCAGATGAATAGGAAAAAGAATCCCGTAATATTTGAATACTCCATTAGTAGTGTAGCGCTTGGCACAGTCACGTCGATTAAATATTTGGGCGTAACATTGCAGAGCGATATGAAGTGCGGCAAGCATGTAATGGCAGTTGTTGGGAAGGCGGATAGTCGTCTTCGGTTCACTGGAAGAATTTTGGGAAGATGTGGTTCATCTGTAAAGGAGACCGCTTATAAAAGACTAATACGACCTATTCTTGAGTACTGCTCGAGCGTTTGGGATCCCTATCAGGTCGAATGGAGGGAGGACATAGAAGCAATTCAGAGGCGGGCTGCTAGATTTGTTACTGGTAGGTTTGACGATCACGCGAGTGTTACGGAAATGCTTCAGGAACTCGGGTGGGAGTCTCTAGAGGAAAGGAAGCGTTCTTTTCGTGAATCGCTACTCAGGAAATTTAGAGAACCAGCATTGCCCTCCGCCACACACCGTTGGGTGGCTTGCGGAGTATAAATGTAGATGTAGATTTGAGGCTGACTGCAGTACAATTTTACTGCCGCTAACTTATATTTCGCGGAAAGACCACAAAGATAAGATAAGAGAGATTAGGGCTCGTACAGAGATGTATAGGCAGTCATTTTTCCCTCGTTCTGTTTGGGAGTGGAACAGGGAGAGAAGATGCTAGTTGTGGTACGAGGTACCCTCCGTCACGCACCGCATGGTGGATTGCGGAGTATGTATGTAGATGTAGATGTAGATGTAGATGTAGATGTAGTTGACCCGCCATAAACTCAAGTTTACACCATTAAGTTAAGTAGTGGTTTTGACTTTGTACATATGTACTGTTTGTGATTTTCCTTTTCTTTTTCTTTTATAAATGTATAGCTATGATGGTCTTTTAATCATTGACAAGGTCTTCTTAGGCACTTGTAGGTTTTATTGTTGTTCTGAAGAAGGTGTAGTTATCTACGCCGATACTTGGGTTAACACTTAACACTAGGTGCTTTTTTCGCAATCGAGGCGGGTTTTCAGGTTTCTAACATATTAACAAACGATTGCTGACGCACTGCGATGTTGAAGGTTCTTAAATTCGTACAGGTGCGTGTGACAGGAGCTGTTGGCTGCTGGTGTGTGGCGAGTGCGAATGACAGCCGCAGCAGCCTGGGAGGCTGCGATTGAGTCGCAGTGCAGCAACCGCACTGCCGGAGATGGAGGGAGAGATACCGGCGGCAGACCAGCTCGGTCTTCGCCTTTGCTGGAAACGCGGAGTGCTGGAGAGCTGGACAGCTGGAGCAGACGTGGGAACTGCAGCGCGGGGCGCGTGGGCGTCGGCTGGCGCGGACGTGATGGGGGCGCCTTGCCAGACACACACACACACACACACGGACCCACACGCCATCTGCATACGGCCTCCCCAGCCCGCGGCACGGGGACAGGGACAAGCAGCCAACGAGACGAGGTTGCGCACGCGCAGAGTGTCTGTCTGTTGTGTCTGTCCAGCTGTTTGTCCTGTCCTGTCCTGTGCTGCGGTCTCGCCAGCCTCTGTGCATCCGTCACAGCAAAGCGCAGTCTGACAGCACGAACTTGCAGCGTGCTGGAATAATTCAAATGTTCAAATGTGTGTGATTTCTTACGGTACTTAACTGAGAGAAGAGAACCACTTGTATGAATATCAACAGCTCAGATGGAAACCCAGTTCTAAGCAAAGAAGGGAAGGCAGAAAGGTGGAAGGAGTATATAGAGGGTTTATACCAGGGCGATGTACTTGAGGACAATATTATGGAAATGGAAGAGGATGTAGATGAAGACGAAATGGGAGATAAGATACTGCGTGAAGAGTTTGACAGAGCACTGAAAGACCTGAGTCGAAACAAGGCCCCGGGAGTAGACATCATTCCATTTGAACTACTGATGGCCTCGGGAGAGCCAGTCATGAAAAAACTCTACCATCTGGTGAGCAAGATGTATGAGACAGGCGAAATACCCTCAGACTTCAAGAAGAATATAATAATTCCAATCCCAAAGAAAGCAGGTGTTGACAGATGTGAAAATTACCGAACTATCAGTTTAATAAGTAACAGCTGCAAAATACTAACGCGAATTCTTTACAGACGAATGGAAAAACTGGTAGAAGCCGACCTCGGGGAAGATCAGTTTGGATTCCGTAGGAATGTTGGAACACGTGAGGGAATACTGACCTTACGACTTATCTTAGAAGAAAGATTAAGAAAAGGCAAACCTACGTTTCTTGCATTTGTAGACTTAGAGAAAGCTTTTGACAATGTTAACTGGAATACTCTCTTCCAAATTCTGAAGGTGGCAGGGGTAAAATACAGGGAGCGAAAGGCTATTTACAGTTTGTACAGAAACCAAATGGCAGTTATAAGAGTCGAGGGGCATGAAAGGGAAGCAGTGGTTGGGAAAGGAGTAAGACAGGGTTGTAGCCTCTCCCCGATGTTATTCAATCTGTATATTGAGCAAGCAGTAAAGGAAACAAAAGAAAAATTCGGAGTAGGTATTAAAATTCATGGAGAAGAAGTAAAAACTTTGAGGTTCGCCGATGACATTGTAATTCTGTCAGAGACAGCAAAGGACATGGAAGAGCAGTTGAACGGAATGGACAGTGTCTTGAAAGGAGGATATAAGATGAACATCAACAAAAGTAAAACGAGGATAATGGAATGTAGTCAAATTAAGTCGGGCGATGCTGAGGGAATTAGATTAGGAAATGAGACACTTAAAGTAGTAAAGGAGTTTTGCTATTTAGGGAGTAAAATAACCGATGATGGTCGAAGTAGAGAGGATATAAAATGTAGACTGGCAATGGCAAGGAAAGCGTTTCTCAAGAAGAGGAATTTGTTAATATCGAGTATAGATTTAAGTGTCAGGAAGTCGTTTCTGAAAGTATTTGTATGGAGTGTAGCCATGTATGGAAGTGAAACATGGACTATAACTACTTTGGACAAGAAGAGAATAGAAGCTTTCGAAATGTGGTGCTACAGAAGAATGCTGAAGATAAAGTGGGTAGATCACGTAACTAATGAGGAGGTATTGAATAGCATTGGGGAGAAGAGATGTTTGAGGCACAACTTGACTAGAAGACGGGATCGGTTGGTAGGACATGTTTTGAGGCATCAAGGGATCACAAATCTAGCATTGGAGGGCAGCGTGGAGGGTAAAAATCGTAGAGGGAGACCAAGAGATGAATACACTAAGCAGATTCAGAAGGATGTAGGTTGCAGTAGATACTGGGAGATGAAGAAGCTTGCACAGGATAGAGTAGCATGGAGAGCTGCATCAAACCAGTCTCAGGACTGAAGACCACAACAACAACAACAACAACAACTTAACTGCTAAGGTCATCAGTCCCTAAGCTTACACACTACTTAACCTAAACTATCCTTAGGACAAACACACACACCCATGCCCGAGGAAGGACTCGAACCTCCGCCGGGACCAACCGCACAGTCCACGACTGCATCGCCTAAGACCGCTCGGCTAAGCCCGCGCGGCTGGAATAATTGTAGATCAGCAACTTATGTTAACCAGTACAACGAAAAACCAGTCAAAGTCGCGAATTTCACTTTTTTTATTCACTCGAGACTGGGTTCGGGCCCGAAACTATTCATCGAGTAAAAAAAAAAGAAAAAAAAAGAGACACATTTACAACTGTGGCTCGTTTTTCGTTGCACTGACTGAATCGCAGGAGTATACCGAAGCATTTTGTACGAGAGTGAACTTTGAAACTTGGTAGAGCACTTGCCCGCGAAAGCCAAAGGTCCCGAGTTCGAGTCTCGGTCCGGCACACAGTTTTAATCTGCCAGGAAGTTTTATATCAGCGCACACTCCGCTGCAGAGTGAAAATCTCATCCTGGAAAGTGAACTTTATACGAAAGTGGAAGGGGAAATAGAGAATAGATTATATTCTTCACTCGCTAAGCCAGAGTTTTTTTATTTTTAGTTTTTTCTCGTAACGGCCATTCGACAATTACACATTTCTAGATCCTTCGTGGCAGACAAGAAGCTTCTCGTTCTTACTTTGACACTATCTGCTTCTCTCTGTCCGTCCCCTGTTCAGTTTTTGTTCCTCATGAAAGCCTTTAAACCTGTTGATCACTGACATGTCCTTTAGCTGCTCTAAGATGTCCCGTCGACTCAGTCCAAACCGTTCAAGATTCTTTCTCATTTCTCTGACCATTTGTCAAAAACTTGAGATTCGCTACTGGGTATATCAGAAATTGTTGGTGGTAAAATCTTCTGTCTCGTTTGCCCGCTTCAAAATTCTCTTCAAACTTCTTCAGCGCTCGACGTTTCGATCCCTCTGATGGATTCCTCTTCAGGGTTCTACCTGTGTCCCTGGATCGACGAATTCTGTCGCGTTCACTTATAAAAGAGCATTTTTCCTCGCTTTTCCGGGTACAAGGAATTTTCTCGGTAAAAATCATCGGGCTGCATTTTTTAGGCCTTCTCCAGTGTAAAATGAAAGCAGACACTGAAAGAGAGGGGAAATCCAAAATATTATTCTCATTGTGCCGCCTAAGTTAAAAGAGTTCTTACGACCTACAACGGACATGTCTGACTGCCCCCTAACTGCGGGATTACCCAAAGTAGCGTGCGGTTGTAAAATCAGCGGTTAGACGCGCGCCAAGAAGAATGTGACCAGGTAATGAGCTTTAGGAACAACCGAGTGCTAGCAGAAAAAGTCATATTTGTGGGAGGGGAGTCCGTGAAGCAGTTGAAAAGTCGAATTACGACTAGGTGGCTATCCGCTATCACAAAAGAAAACACCCAACCTCAGCGAGCGAGGAGCAGACACAGCCACCAGAAAACAAGCCAGGCCGCTCCGCAACAGTCATGTTTTGGTTCCCATCTCTTGCAGTACCTGCTTTCAGTGTTTGCCCAGCGAGAACGGGCCACTACAAAGCTACGCGACTCTGCTGTCTTCGCAATGTTCTCGTAAGAGATACCTTTCGTTTATCAGTCTCTACGGGACGATATAAAGTTTAGTTCTTTGTAACTTTGCGGTGCCAATTTTCTCACTGAACCATGATTCATTAAAACCTATACAGCAGGCTGGGCTACGGAAACTCACTTCTAAAACATACAGTTCGCTTTATTCATATCATGACTGCACGCCAGCACCGAACACCAAGCAACACGTGCACGGTCCGCTCTGAACCAGCGCTGCTTACGGCACAGTCCTAACAGAAAGCAATCCTCTCGAAAATGTCAACAATTTTTACTAATTTCAGGCATTCCAGCATTATAAAATGAATTACTATGGGTTTGAATGTTGCTTTAAATTTTATTAGTAAAACATAATTATTTTGCTTAAAGTCAACGGGAAAATTCTCCAGAATGCGTGGTGCATGGATACAAACAGGTTCCTAATACCTAACGGCTCACACCTCCGATGGAAACAAATTACGTATGCGGGTATATATTTTTAACACCTTCGGAGCCTCTGTCATCCTGTCTGCTAAGAGTCAAAAATGTTATCTAACTGAAAGGGAAGCACTTCTCAGGCAGGTTCGCGTTTGTAAAATCTTTATTTTGCATAACCGTTTTTGGGAACAGACTTACCATTATGTGATCTGTGAATAGTGTACAAAAGTGGATGCAAAGCATATTAGATTATAAAAAGTAGTGCCTACACCTCACCCCTTATTGCTCAGTATGAGAAAGTTAAAAATGATACTGTAACGTTTATTTATTTACTTGAGGCATCAGACTTTTGACTGCGGTTCGACGCGGCTTGCCACAAATTCCTCTCGTGCGCCAACCTATTCATCACAGAGCAGCACTTGCAACCTACGTCCTCACTTATTTGCTGGGTGTGTTCCAATCTCTGTCTTCCTCTACAGTTTCTACGCTCTACAGCTCCCTCTAGCACCATGGAAGTCATTCCTTGATGTCTTAACAGATGTCCTATCATACTGTCCCTGCTTCTTTTCAGTGTTTTCAATATATTCCTTTCCTCTTCCATTCTGTGCAGAATCTCCTTATTTCTTACCTTATCAAACCATCTAATTTTAAGCATTCGTCTGTAGCACCACATCTCAAATGTTTCGACTCTCTTCTGAGCCGGTTTTCCCGAAGTCCATGTTCCACAACCACACGATGCTGTGCTCGAAACGAACATTCTCAGAAATTTCTTCCTCAAATTAAGGTCTATGTTACTAGTGGAATTCTTTTTCCGAGGAATGCCGTTTTTTTCGAATGCTAGTCTTTTTTATTTTCTCCTTGCTCCGTCCGTCATTGGTTACGTTGCTGCCTCGGTAGCACAATTCCTTAACTTCATTTACTTCGTGAGCAATAATCCTAATGTTAAGGATATCGCTGCTCTCATTTCTGCCACTTCTCGTTACTTTCTTCGATTTACTCTCAGTCCATATTCTGTATTCATAAGACTGTTCATTCCATTTAGCAGAGCCTGTACTCCTTCTTCCCCTTTCACTGACGACAGCAATATCATCAGCGAGCCCTATCATTGATATCCTTTCACTTTGGATTTTAATTCCAATCTTAAACATTTCTTTTATTTTCGTCCTTGCTTCTTCAATGTACAGATTGAACAGTAGGGACGAAAGATTACATCCCTATCTTACACCATTTTTAACCTACGCACTTCGTTTCTCATCTTCCTCCCTTATTATTTCCTCTTGGATCTTGAACGTGTTGTATATTATCCGTCTTTTCTCAGAATTTCGAACATGTTGCACCATTTGGCATTGTCGAACGGTTTTTCCAGATCGGCAAATGTTATTGACATGTCCTGATTTTTTTGTAGTCTTGCTTCCATTATCAACCTCAACATCAGAACTCCTCTATGGTACCTTAAGCTTTCCTAAACCCAAACTGATCATCATCTAACACATTCTCAACTTTCTTTTCTATTCTTCTGTATACTATTCTTGCCATCAATTTGGATGCGTGAGCTGTTAAGCTGAATGTGCGATAATTCTCGCACTTGTCAGCTCTTGCAGTCTTTGGAATAGTGTGGATGATATTTTTCCGAAAGTCATATGGTATATCGTCAGACTCATACATTCTACAGACCATCGAGAGTAGTTGTTTTGTTGCCACTTACGCAAATAGCTTTAGAAATACTGAAGGAATATTATTATCGTTTCTGCCTTATTTGATCTTAAGTCTTCCAAAGTTGTTTTAAATTCTGATTCTAATACTAGATCCCCTGTCTCTTTTATATCGACTCCTGTTTCTTCTTCTGTCACACCAGAGAAATCTTCCCCCTCCTCATGTCCTAAATGTACTCTTTCCACCTATCTGCTCTCTCCTTTGCATTTAACAGTGGAATTCCCATAATATTGTTAACGTTACCACCCTTGCTTTTGATTTTATCGAAGGTGTATTGACTTTTCTATATTCTGAGTCAGTCCTTCCGACAATAATTTCTTTTTCAATTTCTCCTCATTCTTCATGCTGCCATTTCGTCTTACCTTCTCTGCATTTCCCATTTATTTCATTCCTTAGCGACTTGTATTTTCTTTTATTCCTGAATTCTCTGAACATTTTTGCAGTTCCTTCTTTCATCGATGAACTGCGATATTTCCTGTGTTACCCATGGCTTCTGCGGAGTTACCTTCTTGCTACTGGGCTATTCTTTATCCCAGTATCTATAGCCAAGGAGAATTTCGGCGGTATTTCTTCATTCCTTATACTTCAGTATCCCACTTCCTTGCGCATTAATTCTTCCTCACAAGTCTCTTAAACTTCAGCCGACTCTTCATCACCACTAAGTTGTGATCTGAATCTATATCTGCTCAAGGACACGCCTTGTAATCCAGTGTCTGTTTTCGGAATCTGTGTCTGACCATGATGCAATCTAACTGAAATCTTCCCATATTACCCGGCCGTTTCCAAGTATACCTTCTCCTCTCGTTGGTCTTGAACAGAATATTCGCTGTTACCGTCTGAATTTTATTGCAGAACTTAGTCTTTTTCCTCTCTCGTTCGTAGTACCACCCCATACTGTGCGGTAACCCTTTATTCAAATCCTTCCTCTACAAATTCATTCTAATCTCCATGACGGTGAGATTTTCGTTTCGCCTTACGTATTGAATTACCCGTTCATTATCCTCAAATGCTTTTTTATCTCTTTATCTTCAGCTTGCAACGTCGGCGTGAATACCTGAACTCGTTGTCGGTGTTGGTTTGCTGTCAATTCTGATAAGAACAACCCTATCACTGAACTGTTCACATAACACACTTTCTGCCCTACCTTCCTATTCATAACATATCCTACTCCCGTTATACCATTTTCTGCTGTTACTGTTATTACCCTATTCTCATCCGACCAGAAATCCTTGTCTTCTTTCCATTTCACTTCACTGATCCCCGTTATATCTAGACTGAGCCTTTGCATTTCCCTTTTCGGATTTAATAGTTTCCCCACTACGCTCAAACGTCTGACATTCTACGCCCCGACAGACAGAATGTTGCAACGAGAGTGATGTAGTCTCAAAGTTTAGCCCGCCTTGATATAGGATTTCTCTTCTATACAACGCGTGTCCCACGAAAAGCAGTGGCCATCTTTTCTCGTTTGATGTTAGTTTTAAGTTGAAGGCTACTGTTTCTCACAGTTATTTAAACCTTTCAACACTTTCCATCCTCCCGTGTCTTGTCTTCAGGGACGCCTTAGGGCTTAGTGTATGTAATATAAGTATTTTGAATTTTTAATGAAATTTGGAATCCGTTGCTTTCTGGTTGGTGTGTTAGTACTTTTATCTGCTCGCTAGCTGTGTTACTGTTCCTACACACGATCGCGAGATTGTTGGCGAATGCAGCGCTGTTGATTTGGATACCAGTTTTGCTTTCTACTGTGTCTGCTTGGATGAGGAGTCCTTTCAGCTGGAGTTATTTTCCAATTCGTGGATGATTTTCAGCGAAGCACGGCTGAAGAGAACCTCAGACAGCCAGCCAATCTCCCTGTATAGCCCTTGTATCAATATTAAACTCCTCGAAGAGCTCCACCCCATAAGTTTATCTTCGAACAGGTCCCCGTTATCGTCTTTTTGGTAACACTCGTCGCTTTGGCGTCCAGTCCGAATTCTATTAATGTGTCGACAGAATCGTATACTTTCTTGAAGTCTACAAAGATTACTACCTCGTCTTTGCAGAGTCAGCGTACACATAGTAGCCTTTGCTGCTTTAAAGTTACCGTACCAAAGTTCACCTTTGTAACTACTGAAATATTAGTTTTTATTTTACCATACCCGTTTCGCTTTATTCATTTAAAATATTGATAACGGTAACTTTTTTTTTTGTTTCCAGTTACATCTGGATGAGTCATATTCTTGCATCTGGCACTGACATTTTAGCGTAACTCACATTACCTTGCACCACATCATATTAACAATTGACCGTCCAATGGTTTTAAATGGCATTTCAAAAACTGTAATGCTTACTGATGATAGAAGCGAGGGTCCAGACTCAGGCTTACCCGACATCAAATCCAATAGCTCTGAGCACTGTGGGACTCAACTTCTGAGGTCATCAGTCTCCTAGAACTTAGAACTACTTGAACCTAACTAACCTAAGGACATCACACACACCCATGCCCGAGGCAGGATTCGAACCTGCGACCGTAGCTGTAGCGCGGTTCCGGACTGTAGTGCCTAGAACCGCTCGGCCACTCCGGCCGGCTTACCAGACATCGAGCCGATGTTAGGTGAAGAATACTAAAACTGGTTCAGAAGAAACAGTTTAACTCGTGAAACCTGATCCGCACCCGGCGTATCCAACATTGAGGTAACCTTACCGAGACGCCGGCCGGTGTGGCCATGCGGCTCCAGGCGCATCAGTCTGGAACTGCGTGACCGCTACGGTCGCAGGTTCCAATCCTGCCTCGGGCATGGATGTGTGTGGTGTCCTTAGGTTAGTTAGGTTTAATAGTTCTAAGTTCTAGGGGACTGATGACCTCAGAAGTTAAGTCCCATAGTGCTCAGAGCCATTTGAACCATTTAACCTTACCGAGCAGACCATCACGTCCACCTAGCCTGGGACTGCCGGAACACTTTTGTTTCATTTATTGTGTAACTACTGATGTTTGTTTCTCGTGCTAGGAGTTGTTTTGTGTTTCACATGTTTATGAGATTAAGACTTAAGCTAAGAAAAATTACCGTATATACTGAATAAATATTGTAAGTAGGCTGTTTAGGTTTTCATATTGGTAACGCCACGTAGCGCTCCGTATGAAAATCACTGGCTGTGTTGTGTGCACTCTGTGGCTAGTTTGCATTGTTGTCTGCCATTGTAGTGTTGGGCAGCTGGACGTAAACAGCGCGTAGCGTTGCGCAGTTGGAGGTGAGCCGCCAGCAGTGGTGGATGTGGGGAGAGAGATGGCGGAGTTTTGAAATTTGTAATACTGGATATTATGAATTGCTATGTATATTATGATTTTTCAACACTATTAAGGTAAATACATTGTTTGTTCTCTATCAAAATCTTTCATTTGCTAACTATGCCTATCAGTAGTTAGCGGCTTCCGTAGTTTGAATCTTTTATTTAGCTGGCAGTAGTGGCGCCCGCTGTATTGCAGTAGTTCGAGAAACAAGATTTTTGTGTGGTAAGTGAATTGTGAGAGGTATAAGTTAATGTTAGTCAGGGCCATTCCTTTGTAGGGATTTCTGAAAGTCAGATTGCGTTGCGCTAAAAAATATTGTGTGTCAGTTTAAGCACAGTCTTGTATAATTCTTCTAAGGGCACGTTTCAATATTAGTACGGCAGATTAAGATCCAGAATCGAGCCTGTAAACGTGCATTACAAGACGCACAGACGAGGATTTACAGCGTTGGAAGTGTACGGTCTCCGGACTCCAGAGAGAGAGAGAGCTATGTATGCGTGTGTACGTGTGTGTACGTGTGTGTGTGCCCGCGCACCGGCACACGCTGCGGCTGTGCACGCCCTGATTCTTGCGCGGCCCACCGCGTTACGCCACGGTGCGCCGTCTTTGCGGGAACCTGTGTTTACAGGGGGGCCACTCCCACGCGGCCACAGCTGTGCGAGCACCGCAGTCCGCGGGCCGTAATCTCCGCATCTGCGTCCACAGAAAACACACACGTCACGCGGAGCCAGCGGTCCATGGCGGAGGAGGCAGGCCGGTCCTCCGGCTCGCCCTTCAGCTTCCGCTGGGCAGCGCCCCGCGTGTCCTGGACACCGACCTTAGCGGGCATCCAGTCAGCTCCGCCGAGGCTCCAGCTTCAGGCCAGGTTGAACGACACGGGCAAGAGCTATGGAGCTACGTAGAAAACACTGGAAAACCAGAGAACAAGGAATTAGCAACTTTGAAAATGCCGGGCTATCGAAGAATGCTGGAAGTGAAGTGTGGTGTCACCGCCAGACACCACACTTGCTGGCGACCGCGGTGGCCACGCGGTTTAGGCGCTGCAGTCCGGAACCGCGCGACTGCTACGGTCGCAGGTTCGAATCCTGCCTCGGGCATGGATGTGTGTGATGTCCTTAGGTTAGTTAGGTTTAAGTAGTTCTAAGTTCTACTACTCGTGGTCTCGCGGTAGCGTTCTCGCTTCCCGAGCACGGGGTCCCGGATTCGATTCCCGGCGGGGTCAGGGATTTTTCCTGCCTCGAGATGACTGGGTGTTGTTGTGTCTCCTTCATCATCATTCATCCCCATTACGGTCGGTGGAAGGCAATGGCAAACCACCTCCACTAGGGCCTTGCCTAGTAAGGCGGCGCTGGTCTCCCGCGTCGCCTCCCCTACGCTCTGTAAAGGGGTATGGGACTCATCATCATCGTCAAGTTCTAGGGGACTGATGACCTCTGATGTTAAGTCCCATAGTGCTCAGAGCCATTTGAACCATTTTGAACCACACTTGCTAGGTGGTAGCCTTTAAATCGGCCGCGGCCCGTTAGTATACGTCGGACCCGCGTGTCGCCACTATCAGTGATTGCAGACCGAGCGCCGCCACACGGCAGGTCTAGTCTAGAGAGACTCCCTAGCTCTCACTCTCTGTCCGCCGCTCGTGGTCTCGCGGTAGCGTTCTCGCTTCCCGAGCGCGGGGTCCCGGGTTCGATTCCCGGCGGGGTCAGGGATTTTCACCTGCCTCGAGATGACTGTGTGTTTGTGTTGTCCTCATCATTTCATCATCATCCAGGAAAGTGGCGAAATTGGACTGAGCAAAGATTGGGTCATTGTACGGGCGCTGATAACCACGCAGTTGAGCGCCCCACAAACCAAACAAACCAAACATCATCATCATCCCTAGCTCTCGCCCCAGTTGTACAGCCGACTTTGCTAGCGATGGCTGACTGTCTACATACGCTCTCATTTGCAGAGACGACAGTTTAGCGTAGCCTTCAGCTACGTCATTTGCTACGACCTAGCAAGGCGCCATATTCAATTACTACGAATTTATTCTGAACAGATAATATTTGTGAATCATGTACCGTCAAGAGCGACGTTCATCATTAATGGATTAAAGTTAAGTATCCAACTACCTACGACCGCTTTCTGAATTCTAATTCCTTGTCATGTTCCTGACCTCACGTCAGTATCGTCCTTCCCTCCTCACGCCAGCCTGCGTGAGCTAAAACGCGTGCATTTCGGCCTCCACTAGTAACACGGTGTCGGCTCTTCTGCCAACACAACATGCAGAGGACAAAAAAAGTATGAAATGGAGAAGTACTGAAAACAATACGTAGGCGGGGAAAAAAGTCTATGACAGATCTTTACCACAGAAAGGCACACGTTACCGGGACATCCGTAACCGCATCCAATGACAGTTGACTTGATGCTGGAAGGAAGGTTAGAGGGGATACGTATTAGGGACAATCAAAACCCAGAACACGCCTAAGAGACTAGGCTGTCTAGGTGCCGTGTTGTGCAATAAACGTGAACCACTACCACGACTAGTTAAGTGAAGTCCTGGACTACTAAGCTACGCAGTAATGATTCAAATAACGAAACACTGCAGGACTTATATATTTTTTCGTCCTTGGTACAAAGCATTTCGGGAATTTGTTGACATTGTAAAGTGCAAATACATGAGTATTGCATGTCACGTTTGCATGTCTGTTTAGCCGGCCTGTGTGTCCGAGCGGTTCAAGGCGCTTCGGTCCGGAACCGCGTGACCGCTACGGTCGCAGGTTCGAATACTGTGTGTCATGTCCTTAGGTTAGTTAGGCTTAAGTAGTTCTAAGTTCTAGGGGACTGATGACCTCAGATGTTAAGTCCCATAGTGCTCAGAGCCATTTTTTTTGCATGTCTGTTTTCCTCCTCTCTTGGATTGTAGTCATCTTTTTGTGTGTGTGAGACGACTGCTTTGAAAAAGATGCGGAAAAACACACATGCAGACATCACGCATAATACTCATGTTCATATTTCATTTGAGAACGAGAACAAGTTCTCGAAAGGCGTTGTGCTAAGCATGAAAAAATACGTGACTGGTGCAACGTTTCATTATTTACGCACAATTACAGGCTTTTCAACGACATCCATTATTGTGAAGGAAATTAATTATGCAGTAATATATGGATGTTTATTCCCCAGTAGTGTAGGAACGTGACCTGATGACAAATGTACAACGAAGTCGTCACAGACGATTACACACGTACTTAATACTCACGTACTTAATGTAGGCGTAACGGGGATTTATTTTGCATACATTTAAACATCAGACAGCAGATAATCATTCACCAAGAACCTGTCCAAAATTTATACAATGTGTACGCTTTCAGCTTATAGCCGAAAACCATGCAATGAGGATGAAATCACGCATCTGTAATCACTGAATTTAGACCAGAAAAGAATGCTTATTCAGACACTCCATTAAACCATGTAAATCAGAATGTAGTTTAAGAACAAAATCTCCATTTTTTCTTTTATTATTATTTAATCTCTCACGCCCCATTATGGCGGGGCAGGGGGTGGGGGGTGGCAGATATATCAGTTGTACAATGCTGCGTTCTTCAGCCAAGACTGTTCATAAAAAGATAACAGAAATGATAGAAAAATAAAAAAATGAGGACTGATTACATTTCAAGATAAAATGATTAATCATTAACAGCTACAAGGATGAAAAATATGTACAATTTAAAAACACATTTACGATCAGCTGAAATTCTTCAATGAAAAAACACTGGGGCACTACAGTTTTACGTAACATCTGAAGGGCCTGCCCATGGTGATAACGTATTCTGGGAGGAGTGAATATGTTCCATACAGATTTGGGCGGGGTGGGATAATGAGATAGGGGTCTGTTACGTGGGTAAGCTATGGAGATGATAGGTAGGAGGCGAAGCAGATAGTAGAAATACAGACATTGGGAAGGACGGAGGGTGAGAAAGACTAATGGTGTCTGGGGTTGTTAGTGGCACAGGAAGAAAGGGATACAGGTAGGTGTAAAGTGAAAAGGAGAGAGAAGCCCTGATGTGGAATGGGACACGTGGGGAAGGGTTCATATTGATAGTAGGAGTAAATATCAGGAGGGACCTTATTGCATGGAGAGGTAGTTGGCTGAAGTTGTGTTGGCATAGGCTGTGGAGTGTATGGGGGTGTCGGTGCGGCAGCATACCAGGTTTAGTGATCAGAGTGGAGACAGTGGGGTTATTGGAGCCTAGGTAGTGGACAGTATAGGAGATACTTTGGTGTCCGATGTGAGTGGGGAGGGGTGATAATTTGATGAGATGGTAGAGGATGCAAGTGGGACAAGGTAAAAGAATGTGGGAAGCGACACGGAGTGCATGGCATTCGAGGATTAGGAGGGATTTATAGACGTTAAGTGAGAAGGAGATCCATGCAACATTTACATAACTAAGGATGGGTCGGGTCAGGGTTTGGCAGGTGTGGAGAACAGCGGAGGGGTGAAATTCCCAAGTTCTCCCTGTCAGTGATTTTAGTAGTTTTAGTCTATTGTGGGCTTTCTGTAGGGTGGTTAGTAGGTGGGGTTTCCAAGTTAGTTGGCGGTCGAGGGTTAGTCCAAGATATTGTAGTGTGTTTAAGTAGGTGGTTAGGATGTAGAAGTCATGGAGGAGGAAGGTGTGGGTGGTTTGTACAATAATTATTGCCTAGGTTTTGGAGGGGTTGATCTTGAGGAGCCATTGTTTACACCAAGAGGTAAACTGACTGAGGTGAGTTTGAAGGAATAATTGGGATGTCTGGAGTGCTGGGTAGAGGGCGAGGTAACCTGTGTCATCAGCATAATGAAGGAGGTGGACTGATGGGAGTGGTTTGGGCATATCAGCGGTGTAGAGGAGATAAAGTAGAGGACAGAGAACTGAACCTTGGGTACTCCTGCAGTGGGGTGCAAGGTATGGAAATTGGTATTGTTAATACCAAAATCTCCACGCACTATTGTAAATAGAAAGCCCATCACCATCATGTGCTCCGAAGAACATCTTAATAATATACTAGAACGTTGGATATTGTACTCAGGAAACATCAGGCTTCCAGAACAGCATCTGATGAATTACCTATCGCCATATGCAACCTTAATACGTGCAAAAAACAGAATGTTTATTGCTAATGGTTTGGAATGGTGCCGTATGATTGTTGTTGTTGTTGTGGTCTTCAGTCCTGAGACTGGTTTGATGCAGCTCTCCATGCTACTCTATCCTGTTCAAGCCTTTTCATCTCTGAATAACTACTGCAACCTACATCCTTCTGAATCTGCTTAGTGTATTTATCTCTTGGTCTCCCTCTACGATTTTTACCCTCCACGCTGCCCTCCAATACTAAATTGGTGATCCCTTGATGCCTCAGAACGTGTCCTACCAATATTTCCCTTCTTTTAGTCAAGCTGTGCCACAAATTCCTCTTCTCCCCTATTCTATCCAGTACCTTCACATTAGTTACGCGATCTACCCACCTAATCTTCAGCATTATTCTGTAGCACCACATTTCGGAAGTTTTATTCTGTTCTTGTCTACACTGTTGATGATCCATGTTTCACTTCCATACATGGCTAGACTCCATACAAATACTTTCAGAAAAGACTTCTTGACACTTAAATATATACTCGATGTGAACAAATTTCACTTCTTCAGAAACGCTTTCCTTGCCATTGCTAGTCTACATTTTATATCCTCTCTACTTCGACCATCATCAGTAATTTTACTCCCCAAATAGCAAAACTCATCTACTACTTTAAGTGTCTCATTTTCTAATCTAATTCCCTCAGTATCACCTTATTTAATTCGACTAAATTCCATTATCCTCGTTTTGGTTTTGTTGATGTTCATCTTATATCCTCCTTTCAAGACACTGTCTATTCCATTCAGTTGCTCTTCCAGGTCCTTTGCTGTCTCTGACAGAATTACAGTGTCGTCGGCAAACCTCAAAGTTTTTATTTTCTGTCCATGGATTTTAATTCCTATTCCAAATTCTTCTTTTGTTTCCTTTACTGCTTGCTCAATATACAGATTGAATAATATCGGGGATATGCTACAACCCTGTCTCACTCCATTCCCAACCACTGCTTCCCTTTCATGCCTGTCGACTCTTATAACTGCCATCTGGTTTCTGTACAAATTTTAAATAGCCTTTCGCTCCCTCTGTTTACCCCTGCCACCAGCGTATGATCAATTGGAATAAGTGTTCGTGCCATGTCTGAGCAGCAATTGTACGCAAGATGGCGGCACAGCAGCTATATCACGTAAGCTAATAAATGAAATGGCTTGGATTGAACGAAATAGCCGGCCGGTGTGGCCGTGCTGTTCTAGGCGCTTCAGTCTGGAACCGCGTGATCGTTACGGTCGCAGGTTCGAATCCTGCCTCGGGCATGGATATGTGTGATGTCCTTAGGTTAGTTAGGTTTAAGTAGTTCTAAGTTCTAGGGGGTTGATGACCTCAGAAGTTAAGTCCCATAGTGCTGAGAGCCATTTGAACCATTTGAACGAAATAATTCATGGAAAATGTACAAAATAAATGTATATATTTATGTCAAAACAGTGCAGACATTCGCAGAGTCCACATGGGTTCTCAGCGCAGTTAATATATGTAAGTTTCTTGAGCATACTAACGAAATTACATATCCTCAATATACGATTTGTAGTAAGACAATCAATCATTTATAATACTGAAGAGGATGGTAACTTTGAATCTACAACACGATGGACTGAAAAGACGTTACATTCTATGACCAGCTTCCATTTCACGAAATGTGAGTAAACTATGAAACTTCATATCATCACGTGAAAAATATCACCCCAATTCTGTACACAGAGTGATCGCAAGATAACAGCGCAACTATTTAGAATGCACGACTGAAATAACCTACACGTCGCATGTTAAACACCAAGGCGAGTAACTCTCGCCCATAATTGTCATCATTACAGAAATTCGGAATCAGCTCTCATCGACACCAGACAAAACCAGGAGCAGAACAGATAAGACTTACTCCCACATGCAACATCAGTAACACACTACAATCACAGAATTGCGAACGCATCCCATTGGCTGATAGACCAACAGGCCTCCGAAGAAACGTGAAGCATCAGCGGAGACACGCAGATTGCTCACATAGTTTGTTTCGCGTTATCGAAGCTGATCGTAACTCAAACGTGCAAAACTCTGCAAAGACAAAATAGCGGTTTAGGGGGAAAAAAAATCTGGGCAATAAATGAAAGTGATAATGAACGGGCAAACAGACAACTTCCAGGCAGATGTTGGGGGTAGCTGTTAGGTATATACGGGAAGATGGGTACGATCTCGTTGGAGTATATGATAATATGATCTATGATCAGCAACAGAAATCAGTGATGAAAGTCGGGAAGCTCAGAGTGATATAGTGTGGAAATCACGTTTACTGAAAGAACACATTAGAAAGGAATTGTAAGAATACTGGCACCAGTACCTCTACGATGTATCGTGTCTGGACCCAAGATCACACATGATGAAGGGGATGCCCTCCTCCTCCTCCCGCCCCCCCCCCCCCCTCACAGTTATAGAGTGGGATGAGCTTTTGGTGACGCGCAAGTAGTTGGTCTGAGAGACGCTTCCATAGGCGGAATAGGGTCGTGAAGTATTTATTCAGCGTGATATTGTCCCATAAGAACCAGTTTGTTTTCCCTTGCAGCACAGGAACGAAATTTAAAAGAGCAATCGCTAATTCGAGTGAGAAATATTAATATTGTGTGTTCATGTAAGCTGATTGGACTTTAGATCGACGTAGTAACCATTCTCATGAACTGAAGATACAATAAATACAATGTTAATGTTTAATTTCAAGATCCTTCATCTTAGTATTTTTATTGATCTGCTATATAAAAATGTGTAAATAGTAGAGTGAGAGGACACGTGTCACATAGGTTGACTGTCCTGGTAGTCAGTGATACGTGTACCTTGGGAGTAAGTTTGTCCAATAATGGTGTCTGGAAATGGTCCAATGCCGAATAGGCCAAGCAAATGAGCAGTCCTCGCAACCGTCAGAAACCGTGTAACAAGTTACTGGGTCGCTTACAAAACCTTTGTTGATCAATTGTTCAGTATTGGTTGCCTTACCGAACTCGATTAACCCTTTCACAATCATTGAGACGTATGTGTCCCACAATACATCATCAGAGAAGTAGTGGGATTTTGTTGTGTCATGTTGCTATGTCCCACAGCTGAAAGGGAGCCCGCTAAATTCTTTACAGCTTCCACTTACAGGTTGTATAGTCTTCAAGTTTCATTGTTAATCCTCTGCTCCTCTCCACTCTGTATTGCCACATCGAGTTAGATCAGGCCTGCATTAGGCTACCCAATGAACAGATCTGAAGAGCGAGCTGCTGTTGTGTCTTCCTGGACAATTTGTGTCAATGTAATGGTACTTGAATTACGTAACCATTACGGCACCTCACCTCAACCTCTTGATACCAGCAATATTCTACTGTGTTTCTGTAAAATAGTTAACATATTTCTGTGACAACATTAAGATTTGATTTTACTAATGTAGGGGTACTTTGATACATGGATATGTTTATATTGCAGTGATATTATTCTTATGTGTATTCTTTCTTTTGTCACTATGATCTTTAATGTACTTGTAAATCTGATTTTTGGGCGCGTAAGCGATTATTAGAGAGTCAAGTCTTGGTCGTCATGTTGAAAAGACGCAAATTGTAGTCAGTTTATGAAATGTGAACTTTAACAGTGAGGAAGATATTTTCAAGTGTGTTTTATATTGTGAAGTGATGTTGCAACAAAAGTAATGAAAAAGAAGTGTAACTTAAATTCGGAGTGCTGATTACTTTTTTACATCACCATTGTCCTAACTTGCAAAAGTTTAATCTTCAAGAATGGTTTATGAAACACATCTATAAAACTTTTGAATATCGCAGAATAACACCTAGGCCTCTTTGCATCCGAGATTGGAATCATCACTACCGAGATTTTCGACGATTGAGCCATGAGTTCACAACGAGACCAGCGTGGGAAACACGAATAGATGAGTGCCTAGTTTATCCATTATTTCATGAAATGACTTTATTAACTGTGCTCTAATGACACCTTCCACATAATATAACTTTGTTGTTGCCCGAAAATGCAATATTTAGCAGCGTGAGCAACACTACAATCATAATTAATTTTTGACTTTTGTTGTGGTAGGGTTGTTAGAAACTGCACGCATATATCGACACCAAGAGAGATGGTGAAGTTGTCAGCACACTGGAAACGCATTAGGGAGGACAACGGTTCAAATCCGCATTTGCCATCCGGTCTAACTTTTCCGTAACTTCCATAAATCGCTCCAGAGAAATACTGGGACGCAGCCTTTGAAAGGACGTGGCCGATTTCCTTCCCCATTCTTGAAATATTCCGAACTTATGCTCCGTCTCTAATGACCTTGATGGCGACTGGACATTAAACTGCTACGGTCGCAGGTTCGAATCCTGCCTCGGGCATGGGTGTGTGTGATGTCCTTAGGTTAGTTAGGTTTAAGTAGTTCTAAGTTCTAGGGGACTTATGACCTAAGATGTTGAGTACCATAGTGCTCAGAGCCATTTGAACCATTTTTTAACATTAAACTCAAATCTCCCTTCCCTCATTCTTTCTTTCATGTATTGACGTTTGCCGAGTCACAAATGGCGCCCATGGTGAGCACCTCTAATGTTAGTTAAGAAAAATGGAGGGAAGGTCTGTCCACTGACGAGTGTGTCTTCTGTATGTCTCGTGGTCTTTACGCAGTGGACTTCTGGAATCTTGGAAGTACTTATCAATGAATTGAGAGGTGGCACGATTTTCCTCTCTAATTGCATGCGGTGAAAAGTTGCTATTCCTTCACATGCCGACTTCCCACGCAGCGTCTCTCGTCACCCGGGTGGTCCAGTGACAGGCGGGCAATGCTGATCTTGAAAGGGTAAGCCGACGGATGTGAGGGAGTCGAGTGAATGCTTTCCAGACGCCGACATTGTCAAAAGACACGCCCGCAGGGGCCTGAAGGAGCGGCTGGGCTAGAGATTCCGCAGAAACTTAGTGAAAACACTTTCTGGTGGGCTACTAGTGAGGTGTGGGGCTGACTTGTGTACCCAGGCAGTTGTGGCGGGAAAATTCCCGCGCTTTCTGCAAAATCGTAACTGTGATTGGCTTGCTCAGGGCATAGCTCCGTGACGTAGCAAAATCAGCGCAGAAATTGGTGCCAAGAATCTCCATTGGTGGAATGGTAGTGCTCCGGCAATAGAGTGGAATTTTCCGACGGTTTTCGAGTTGCTGATTGGAACGGTTAACCACAGCCACTGTCGTGGGGGCGGGAATATTCTGTGTTCGGTTTTGTATGGGTGCTCTTGTGGGGGTCGGCTCTCGCCTTTCAGTTGGAGTAGGTTACAAATGGCTCTGAGCACTATGGGACTCAACTGCTGTGGTCATAAGTCCCCTAGAACTTAGAACTACTTAAACCTAACTAACCTAAAGACAGCACACAACACCCAGCCATCACGAGGCAGAGAAAATCCCTGACCCCGCCGGGAATCGAACCCGGGAACCCGGGCGTGGGAAGCGAGAACGCTACCGCACGACCACGAGATGCAGGATGAGTAGGTTACAGCACTGAGCTCTCGCTGCTCTGGACAGCCTGCCTTCCGTTGGCTGTCTAATATACTTTTATTTGATTGTAACTGTTTAACGAAGTTGCTGAAGTTTCGACTTCAACGTAACTTTCCGAGTACAGTTGGCAATTGAGCGTTCTGCGTACTAGCGGCCTATGTTGTCTGTCTTGGGCAGTTTTGGCTAAAGTTGACTGTATCGGAGTTACTGTGTGACTTCGCTTGTGAAGATCAATCACTGTACTGTCAGTGATTGTGGGGCGAGCCTTCTTCCTCTCCCTCAGAGGCGCATTTGTATTGATAGGAAGTCTTTAGTCTGGAACAACCAGACCAGGACAATTTGTTTCGGGCTATACTCGCGACAAGGGCGATGTACTTGAGGACAATATTATGGAAATGGAAGAGGATGTAGATGAAGATGAAATGGGAAATAAGATACTGCGTGAAGAGTTTGACAGAGCACTGAAAGACCTGAGTCAAAACAAGGCCCCGGGAGTAGACAACATTCCATTAGAACTACTGATGGCCTCAGGAGAGCCAGTCATGACAAAACTCTACCATCTGGTGAGCACGATGTATGAGACAGGCGAAATACCCTCAGACTTTAAGAAGAATATAATAATTCCAATCCCAAAGAAAGCAGGTGTTGACAGATGTGAAAGTTACCGAACTATCAGTTTAATAAGTCACAGCTGCAAAATACTAACGCGAATTCTTTACAGACGAATGGAAAAACTAGTAGAAGCCGACCTCGGGGAAGATCAGTTTGGATTCCGTAGAAATGTTGGAACACGTGAGGCAATACTGACCTTACGACTTATCTTAGAAGAAAGATTAAGAAAAGGCAAACCTACGTTTCTAGCATTTGTAGACTTAGAGAAAGCTTTTGATAATGTTGACTGGAATACTCTCTTTCAAATTCTGAAGGTGGCAGGGGTAAAATACAGGGAGCGAAAGGCTATTTACAATTTGTACAGAAACCAGATGGCAGTTATAAGAGTCGAGGGGCATGAAAGAGAAGCAGTGGTTGGGAAAGGAGTGAGACAGGGTTGTAGCCTCTCCCCGATGTTATTCAATCTGTATATTGAGCAAGCAGTAAAGGAAACAAAAGAAAAATTCGGAGTAGGTATTAAAATTCATGGAGAAGAAGTAAAAACTTTGAGGTTCGCCGATGACATTGTAATTCTGTCAGAGACAGCAAAGGACTTGGAAGAGCAGTTGAACGGAATGGACAGTGTCTTGAAAGGAGGATATAAGTTGAACATCAACAAAAGCAAAACGAGGATAATGGAATGTAGTCAAATTAAGTCGGGTGATGCTGAGGGAATTAGATTAGGAAATGAGACACTTAAGGTAGTAAAGGAGTTTTGCTATTTAGGGAGTAAAATAACCGATGATGGTCGAAGTAGAGAGGATATAAAATGTAGACTGGCAATGGCAAGGAAAGCGTTTCTCAAGAAGAGAAATTTGTTAACATCAAATATAGATTTAGGTGTCAGGAAGTCGTTTCTGAAAGTATTTGTATGGAATGTAGCCATGTATGGAAGTGAGACATGGACGATAACTAGTTTGGACAAGAAGAGAATAGAAGCTTTCGAAATGTGGTGCTACAGAAGAATGCTGAAGATAAGGTGGGTAGATCACGTAACTAATGAGGAGGTATTGAATAGGATTGGGGAGAAGAGAAGTTTGTGGCTGAACTTGACTAGAAGAAGGGATCGGTTGGTAGGACATGTTCTGAGGCATCAAGGGATCACAAATTTAGCATTGGAGGGCAGCGTGGAGGGTAAAAATCGTAGAGGGAGACCAAGAGATCAATACACTAAGCAGATTCAGAAGGATGTAGGTTGCAGTAGGTACTGGGAGATGAAGAAGCTTGCACAGGATAGAGTAGCATGGAGAGCTGCAGCAAACCAGTCTCAGGACTGAAGACCACAACAACAACAACAACATCAAATTAAATTATTGCAGGTGCCAAACTCTTTTCTACTCCACTTGCAGGATTGATTACAGTCAGTTCGCGTATCTTTTTAATTCATGTGCAACAGCAAAAGTCGGAGTTAGAATAGGGGGGAGGGGGCTTAGAGCATCATTTACATATGTAGATTCTAGAAGAATTTAGTGTTAAATACACTGCTAGCCCCGGCACCTCGCAGAATAATCCTGTATGCCCCAACATGCCCCCTCCCACCAACTTGGAAGTCGGAACGGCAGAAAATGTCTTTTCACGCTGCTGCTTCTGAGTAAAACTTTAAACAAAATAAGAAAACAACTGTACATAGAAGGCTCAAAGAAAGCTGCGCGTTTCGTCATGAGTTCGTTTACTCACGGTGCGTGTGTAAGAGAAAACTCAGCGCTAGCTGCATTGGCAGATGGACTGTGGTAGCCTGTGTCCATCGTGGTGAGCCTGAATCACATAACCATGTCCCACAAATCGGTCTACAAACGTACCATTCCCTTCAAAACACATCCCGCTAAATGACAGCCATGAGAAGTTCGAAGAAATCGGACTTTCACAAAGGGATATTGGCAGTCTTTCGTTCTGCGTGCCATCCGCGAATGGAACACACAGTAGGAGGACGAAGTGGTGGCGGGGTGGGGGGGTAGTCGAGGATGGGGAGTGATGATGATGACACTGGTGCACGATGTGTGACGGTGATTATCGAAACTTGCAGAGAGAATTATCGATCTCTGTCATCCTCGTGATCAGCATGTGAGATAGTCTATGGTGACAGAAGAACATTTCCCTCCCATACGAGTTACGAGAGAACAATGTCGCATTTCTCCAAAAAATTCCGTTATTTTCTCCTAGTTTTCACTTTCGTAAGCGCTACACTAATTTGTTATGATCCTAGCTGCGCGTCTGTCAATTCGAAGTCTGCTATTACACCTACTTCACGAGAAGCCAAAATGTTGGACACGTATCCTAGAATTTTGTCACACTGGCATTTTGTATGTGATATCCTTTACAGATGCCCCGCACTTTTCCAGCAATCTCATAAAACATCTAAATGCTCCATTCGCTTTACTCATCCGGTATTTTTCATGTCGTTCACGTTTCATGTAACTTCTTATTAGTCCTAAATATTTAATGGATTTACTGAAGACTTCGTAAATGACAGTGGCAAGATTATGATCAACTTACGCTCAAGCAACTAACTCAGAGGAATAACGCTTTCTGTGATCACAAAAAGTAGTACAAGTATACTTTTCAGAACACAAGATGTTATAAATTTATAATATATTACTTTGTTACAGAGAGGAACATCCATCCACAGTCATTGCTATATACTAGCACCCTAAACTCTGCCAACATATAGAGTGCTCACAGCCTATCCAGGGAAAAAAATCAGATTGTTCGTAGGACCGTAAGATCGTAGGACCGTCAAAGAAACTACGTCAATAGAAGAAAGGTCACTACGGAACGAATCTAAAAAAAAAAAAAAAAATATATATCAGAAACAATTATTACAGAAAATAAAACAGAACGCAATTAGATCATGGTTGGGAAAAATCAAAGAAAGTAGTGAAGCAGCAGCTCGAGAAGCATTAAGTAGCAATACACACTATAAATAAAGAGAGAAAAACAAACACAACGCCAAAGTTTCTCAGAGAGATCAAAGAGATATGTAAAGAAAGAGATTTGTCTATTTGAAATATAAAACGCTGAAAATACAAGTGTTTCATGAAGATTACAACAGAACTCTCTAATGAGACAAAATCAAGAGTGAATCGTTTTAAGAAGGAACTCTGGGAAATCTTGTCTGAAAGATATAGAACATGACGTCTTTGAGCTGCAGAAACAAATTTGGAGCACGTTACGGCAGCAGAGGAAAGAATTAAATGAAATTTTGGAGGAAAACGACATAAACGTAGGATTGGGGTTGAATATTTAACAGAGCTGTTTAAGGGTAAAAAACTTCTAGAAAACGGAAAGAAATCAGATGTCAGCATATAAGTAATGGTTGATGTATCTGTTTCACCTGCAGTGGTAGAAGCTGTAAGTCTGCTAAAAAAATGGGAAGTCTGCAGGGATAGACAGGACCCCCAGTGAACTACTAAGGTACGGAGGATATCCACTAACTGAACAATCAACCAAATTAGTTAACAATGCTATAACTTGTAATAAAATTCCAAATGGATAGAGAACTAGTATTACTATCCTCACGTACAAAAACGGAGATGAGAAAGACACGTCCAAGAGGGATACATTTACTGCGTTCAGTTTCTAAGCTCACAACAGAAATAACAGGAAATACAATAAAAACTGTTACAACCCTTGCAGTATGGGATCTGGTAGGTCATGCAGAGAAGCAGCATTTATTCTTTGAGAAGTTGTAGAGAAGTCAGCTTATCGTTGTTTTATGACTTACAGAAGGCTTTAGACAGTATTCGGTTAATAGATGTGGTAAACTGCTCTACAATCGAGGCATTCCTTACAATTTAGTTACACTGAAGAGCCAAAGAAACTGGTACACCTGCCTAATATCGCGCAGCGCCACCACGAGTACACACAAGTGCCGCAACACGACACGGCATGCACTCGACGAACGTCTGAAGTAGTTCTGGAGGGAATCGACGCCATGAATCCCGCAGGGCTGTCCATAAATCCGTAAGACTACGAGGGTCTGGAGATGTCTTCTGAATATCACATTGCAAGGCATCCCAGGTATGCTCAATAATGTTCATGTCTGGGAAGTTAGGTGGCCAGCGGAAGTATTTAAACTCAGAAGAGTGTTTTTGGAGCCACTCTGTAGCAATCCTGGACGTATGGGGTATTGCATTGTCCTGCTGGAATTGGTCAAGTCCGTCTGAACGCATAATGGACATCAATGGATGCACGTGATCAGACAGGAATCTTACGTACGTGTCACCTGTCAGAGTCGTATCTAGACGTATCAGGGGTCCCATATCACTCCGACTGCATACGCCCAACACCACAGTCACAGAGTCACCACCATCTCCAACAGTCCCCTGCTGACATGCAGGGCCCATGGATTCATAATGTTGTCTCCATACCCGTACACGTCCATCCGTCCGATAAAATCTGAAACGAGACTCGTCTGATCAGGGAACATGTTTCCATTCATAAACAGTCCGATGTTGGTGTTGACGCGCCCAGGCGAGGCGTAAAGCTTTGTGTCGTGTATTCTTCAAGGGTACGAAAGCCCATATCGATGATGTTTTGTTGAATGTATCGCACGCTGACACTTGTTGATGGCCCATCATTAAAGTCTGAAGCAATTTGGGGAAGGGTTGCACTTCTGTCACAGTGAACGATTTTCTTCAGTCGCCATTAGTCCCGTCATTGCAGGATCTTTTTTCCAGTCTCAGCGATATCGGAGATTTGATGTTTTACCGGATTCCTGATATTCACGGTATGCTCGTGAGATGGTCGTACGGGAAAATTTCCACCTGTTCGCTACCTCGGAGGTGCTGTGTCCCATCGTTCGTGTGCCGACTATAACACGACCTTCAAATTCATTTAAATTTTGATAACCTGCTATTGTAGCAGCAGTAACCGATCTAACAACTGCGCCAGACACTTGTTGTCTTGTATAGTCGTATCTCTGTATGTAAATACGCATGCCTGTAACTGTTTGTTTGGCACTTCAGTGTAAAACAGCTGAAGATACTTATTCCAACAACTACATCCAGTTCCAAGTTAACTAACTGTAATCCAGTTAATAGTGATATTAAGCAAGGTGTCGGCCGCTGTGGCCGAGCGGTTCTAGGCGCTTCAGTCCGGAGCCGCGCTGCAGCTACGGTCGCAGGTTCGAATCCTGCCTCGGGCATGGATGTGTGTGATGTCCTTAGGTTAGTTAGGTTTAAGTAGTTCTAAGTCTAGGGAACTGATGACCTCAGATGTTAAGTCCCATAGTGCTTAGAGCCATTTGAACCATTTTTAAGCAAGGTGACTCTTTGAGCCCGCTACATTTTAATATGGTCGTGAACGAGGGGTGTTGGCAGTTAGTGGTTATAGAACGGTGGACGAAGAAATAAAAGGTCATTTGTTATGCTGAAGATGCAGTTCTACTAACGAACAGTGAAGATAACGTGCAGAAACTTTTACATATGTTTAACGTGGCAGCCAGGAACGCAAATATTGTCATATGCACCCAAAAAACCAACTCTATGATCGTATCTGTGGAACCAGTCAGATGCAAATTGGAAGTAGGTGGAAAATTATTCAGCAGGTAATGGCATTTAAATATCTTGGTACGGAGCTATCCAGGAGTGAAAATGTGGAAAAGGAGTTTAGAGAACAAGTAGGAAAAACACAACTGAGACAACACCTGAAACATCAAACACTAGAAGACGTTTGGAAACAGCGAAAATAATTCTTCGGGGGATTGGAGGGAAGACACTGAGAAGTAGAGAGACAAGTGAAAGCATTAGAAATGGATGTATAATGAACTCCATTAATGAGTGGGTACGTAAGAGAAAACGCGAACGGAACCCACTTAGAGATAGGTTAGGTGAACGGAAGATTGTGAAAATCGTAGGAAATTAATCACCAGGAAGTAAAAGAAATATAGGCCGTCCAAGGAAAAGACGGAGTGGCAGCCTCAGGGCATACTCAATAAAACAGGCTTTAGGCTAGGACAGGAAATAAGGAAGAAGAAGAAGAAGAAGAAGAAGGCCATAAATATTTAAAAAATGTTACATGTTGTAGGCAATGGCCACTAATCTCCCTACAACATATTTTCAAGTTCTTTCTCTTTGTGCAGGTATTATATTCCGCGTTTCCTTACTTTCCTGTAGACAGTAGCGTCGTCAACAAACAATCCAATTCTGTTGTTGACTCAGTTTGAAAAATCGTTTACACAGGATGGCCTGTATCGTATGTGTCAATTGCAGTTGAATGCTGCGCATGTGTACATTTGTGAACAGACGAGAATCAAATTAGACTGCACAACATTATTAATGTATCGCTGTATAGAAACCCCGTATTTGTTGCCCATTGCGACGCAGAGTTTTCGGATTTGGCTCAAGGTGCCCACAGCCTTCCTCTGTATTGATGCGAAAGCGTGGAGTCCTGCTCCGTCGCCCTCGGGCTAGATGACGCTACAAACAGCGAGATGTCTACACATGCGAAAATGTGGTCAGAGCTCAGAGCACCACGTGAGATGTAATTTGCGTTGGTGGAGTCACACTGGCACCAGATTTCACCGCAATTCTGCTGAACATCACCGTGGGTGTGTCACATGATGGGAAGGTCGTCATATCTCCTCTTACCCATGTTTCCCAAATTCACCCCCTTCTCTGACGCCTCTGCAATAGACGTCAGAACCGCGACGTACAGCTTTCAAACGACGCAATTTTCATGTGGGTGGTCGAGGAAAACACTTCCGACACATCACCGCTTATAATCGACTCGACAAAGTACGAGGTGCATTCAAGTTCTAAGGCCTCCGATTTTTTTTCTAATTAACTACTCATCAGAAATCGATGAAAGTGGCGTTACTTCTCGACGTAATCGCCCTGCAGACGTACACATTTTTCACAACGCTGACGCCATGATTCCATGGCAGCGGCGAAGGCTTCTTTAGGAGTCTGTTTTGACCACTGGCAAATCGCTGAGGCAATAGCAGCACGGCTGGTGAATGTGCGGCCACGGAGAGTGTCTTTCATTGTTGGAAAAAGCCAAAAGTCACTAGGAGACAGGTCAGGTTAGTAGGGAGCATGAGGAATCACTTTAACGTTGTTATCACGAAGAAGCTGTTGCGTAACGTTAGCTCGATGTGCGGGTGCGTTGTCTTGGTGAAACAGCACACGCGCAGCACTTCCCGGACGTTTTTGTTGCAGTGCAGGAAGGAATTTGTTCTTCAAAACATTTTCGTAGGATGCACCTGTTACCGTAGTGCCCTTTGGAACGCAATGGGTAAGGATTACGCCCTCGCTGTCCCAGAACATGGACACCATCATTTTTTCAGCACTGGCGGTTATCCGAAATTTTTTTGGTGGTGGTGAATCTGTGTGCTTCCATTGAGCTGACTGGCGCTTGTTTCTGGATTGAAAAATGGCATCCACGTCTCAACTGACGAAAAGAAAGTCCCATTCATGCTGTCGTTGCGCGTCAGACGGGCAGCCGTGTGGTCGTCCGTCAGCATTCGTGGCACCCACCTGGATGACACTTTTCGCATTTTCAGATCGTCATGCAGGATTGTGTGCACAGAACCCACAGAAATGCCAACTCTGGAGGCGATCTGTTCAACAGTCATTCGGCGATCCCCCAAAACAATTCTCTCCACTCTCTCGATCATGTCGTCAGACGGGCTTGTGCGAGCCCGAGGATGTTTCGGTTTGTTGTCATACGATGTTCGGCATTCATTAAACTGTCGTACTCACGAACGCACTTTCGACACATCCATAACTCCATGACCACATGTCTCCTTTAACTGTCGATGAATTTCAATTGGTTTCTCACCACGCAAATTCAGAAAACGAATGATTGCACGCTGTTCAAGTAAGGATAACGTCGCCATTTTAAGTATTTAAAACAGTTCTCATTCTCGTCGCTGGCGGTAAACTTCCGTCTGCCGTACGGTGCTGCCATCTCTGGGACGTATTGACAATGAACGCAGCCTCACTTTAAAACAATGCGCATGTTTCTATCTCTTTCCAGTCCGGAGAAAAAAAAATCGGAGGCCTTAGAACTTGAATTCACCTCGTACGTCGATGAAACAATCCCTTCCCTTGGGATGCTGATTTCCAGAATTTCGCGGTTGATAACGACAGTTCGCAATGTGATGAGCAACAGGACGAGTGTCTTGAACACCCTTTACACTGCTGACACCCCATTGACGATTCAACCCTTCTCTATGGACATCTTGGGCCTGCAACCCCATTGACCTGTCGACATCTCTGCCTTTCTGTTTACGTCCCAAAGTTGGCGAGACTGTTCCACCAGACTGCCATTTCCGTGCCCACGATAATTAGTGTGAAACATAACCAACCATTTTGGGTTTAATAGCAGGATTATGGCACAGGAAAAAGTTAATACACAAAGTGCAGAGGTAATAAGCTCACTACTGTTGTGTATAGGTAGCAAGAGCTAATAAATAACTCCACTGTGACACTTAATTAGATGAAATGGATTTGATGGACCCTTTGAAAAATTCGACACCATTCACCACCAGTTCAGGCTTCTCAGTCACAGCTCCACTCCAAACGCAGTTTGAGTCTTGTTAACGGCAGCCTACGCGTGGCGGCAGTAATTCCCTACGCCGGCTGCTCCTAGTCTCCGACCAATGGTAGCAGGTAACCTGCTACATGCTCTCGGATGGCAGGGGCAGTTGTGAAGGGGTTGTCATGTGCCTGGTGCACAGATGTTAAAGCCCCTTCGTGGTAGCTAGTCATATCCGACTGGAATCTTGATTACGAGTTGTCGTGTACAAGTGTAGGATTTAGGGGGGGGGGGGGATGGGTGTTACAGGTCAGCCTACAGTTCCCGAGCCGTTAGGAGCAAATGCAGAAGGACAAATGTTCATTGATATCAGAGTGAATGGTTGGATCAGCGCCAAACTTTGACGAAGGACACCTACGAGAGGCGTGGATTTTGGGACTCAATAGCACATCCGCATGAGAGTCGTGGGACTCAGGGATTTAAATAAACTTATATATTTCCTTCAGACTAGCTACTACACTGCAGACTAATTCAAATCTCTAGAAAAGCAAAGGATGTCTTGCAGAACATAAGTCAGTATCTAAGATCTGAGGTGAAGTCCACAACTGGTGGTCTAGAGGCTAGCGTTGCTGCCTCTAGATCTCGGGGTCCCAGGTTAGATTCCCGGCCAGGTTGGGAATTTTCTCTGCCTGGGGGCTGGGTATTTGTGTTGTCCTCATCATTTCTTCATCATCATCATCATTCGTGACAGTGAATAGATAGTAATGTGTACAAAATTGGACTGTGTACAAAATTGGACTGCGATAAAAGTGGGAATTTGTACAGGCGCTGATCACCGCGCACTGGAGCGCCCCAAATACCAAACTAACCAAACCTTGGGGTGAAAGTTAGCTGAAGCAGCAATAACTAGCAGCGTTGTAAAGTACAAATATTGAGAGCAGCAATCCAAGTGATAAATACATAGTCGGAGCTTATCTGGGGTTGACAACGAGCACACGGAGTTGGTGTCACGTCGTTACGTTCGGGTGCTAGGCGCCAAAACGCTTAACTTCACTTGTTAATCATTTAAGATATATACTTTTCATTGTATTTAACTAAGTTTTTATTATGACAATCTCTCATTGGTACCCTACAGCTCTATCGCTTTTATTTGTTATATTTCACTAGTTTTGAGAAACATAAGAGTAACGGTATTGCAACCGAAGTGCTTCGGACACCTTCGGGTCGCTTTGGCGAGCCTGGGAGGCGAAGAACTTGGGCGGCACTAGTCACTCTGTTTCGGGCTTTCTGGAGGGCTGCACACGTATCTCTGTTTTGGGCGTTCTGGAGAGACGGACAAGTAGCTCTATTTTTTGGCGTTCTGGAGGGTCCGACACGTACGAGGTGTGGCTAGAAAAAAACCGGACTAGCACTGGTGAAACAATAAAACGAATGCAATAAGGCTGAAAGTCGCGTGGCCTGTTACGTGACTCTCGCTCCGCCTACTGCTCGAGTTTCATCTGCCTCCTGCACTCAGTCTGCCCGTGGCGTCTGTTGTAAGTAGTTGACGTTTTGTCTGTGCGTCGGAAAATGTTGAGTGTACAGAAAGAACAGTGTGTTAACATCAAATTTTGTTTCAAACTAGGAAAATCTGCAATTGAAACGTTTGTAATGTTACAACAAGTGTACGGCGATGATTGTTTATCGCGAACACAAGTGCTTGAGTGGTTTAAACGATTTAAAGATGGCCGCGAAGACACCAGTGATGACACTCGCACACTTTGTGCATGTTGAAACTTTCATGAAGAATCTGCCTAACACTTTCCTTGTCAACTCCTGTTAACTCAGACGCTGCTCTGATTGTTAAACGGCGATCTTGTTGAACAAGTTTACCGATTTTTTCAATGTTTGCATCAGTTTTTGCTGACAATGGTCTGCCAGTGCGAGTGTCATCACTGGTGTCTTCGCGGCCATCTTTAAATCGTTTAAACCACTCAAACACTTGTGTTCGCGATAAACAATCATCTCCGTACACTTGTTGTAACATTACAAACGTTTCACTTGCAGTTTTCCTAGTTTGAAACAAAATTTGATGTTAACACGCTGTTCGTTCTGTACACTCAACATTTTTCGACGCACAGACAAAACGTCAACTTCTTAAAACAGACGCCACGGGCCGACTGAGTGCAGGAGGCATATGGAACTAGAGCAGTAGGCGCAGCGAGAGTCACGTGACAGGCCACGCGACTTTCAGCCTTATTGCATTCGTTTTATTGTTTCACCAGTAGTAGTCCGGTTTTTTTCTAGCCACACCTCGTATCTCAGCATCGTGCGTTACTTAGATGTGAATATGTAATACTCACTCTGTCCAGTGCGTACCGGAGAGCTGGACATGTGTATCACATTTCGGAAGTTGGATGGAAAAGTTACCATACAATTAAGAAAGCTATATCGGGTTTTGTTAAAGACCATGTAAATGTGTGAATATTTGAATAATAACCAAACAGGATAAATTAATGAGACGTGTCGCCTACCATCATTGCCAGTACTACAGATGTTGCCCTCTTTCGATACAGAGATTAACCTGGGCAAGCGGCATCCCGCAAAAAGCACAATCACACGTTCGAGCTGATAGCGTAGCAGCCTCCACCGAAGAAGGTCCCACGACCGACAAGCTCTCTTCTGCGCTGGGGACACAACTTGAGAAGACGACAGGTTGGTGGAAAGAACGCTCATAAGACTCTTATTCAAGCTCTCCGGAACGCTCCAGCCTTCAGGTCTGACTTCCAAAGGGACACATAATTTATAACATACACGCTTATGGTGTTAAATAGACATCCTATCATGTCTTCTGTGTTCTTCATTCATTTTTCTAGGAGTGTATATAAGGCACATAAGACGTCCTGCTACGCTTAATTCGGACATTTCCGAGGTTACTTTCGTTTTTGTTGAACATGCGTTGCCCAGTATTTCGTACTGCATTCAATTAAACAAAAATTAACAGCGGCAATAGAGTATCAGAGAAGATACGCGGTGAGATCTACCTTGGTTACTGGACGTTGATGAAGTAAGGTGCCAAACGCCTTTCCGAAATCCAGCAAGACGGAATCTTCCTTTTCAAATGGTTCAAATGGCTCTGAGCACTATGGGACGTAACTACTGAGGTCATCAGTCCCCTAGAACTTAGAACTACTTAAACCTAACTAACCTAAGGACATCACACACATCCATGCCCGAGGCAGGATTCGAACCTGCGACCGTAGCGGTCACGCGGTTCCAAACTGAAGCGCTTAGAACCGCACGGCCACACCGGCCGGTTCCTGCTCACCTGCCCTCACTTTGACGAGATATCGTGTGTGGGTAAAGCAGGCTGGGTGGTTTTCCTCGAATGTCTGCGCGCAAGGAGCACGCCCGCAACACCGCGAGTGTTTTACACGAGTGTCGCGCGGCGGCGAGTGCGGGGTAATTTTACGGGGAGCGGCAGCCGCAGCCAGTGCTTATCTGGCTAATGGAGCCGGGGAGCCCGGCGCTGCCCCCGCCTTCCGTGCGGCGGCCGCATGAATCGCGGGCCGGTACGGCACGCCGTATCTCTCCGCTCACTCGGCGCGGCAATCCGGGAAAACGGTCGCGTGTGCCGGAGCGTGACCTGAGGTGGCGGGCGCAGAATGCGGCCGAAACCCGAGGCGCATTACGGCCGCGACACGGGAACGCACTCGCTCTCGCACCGCGCGCGTGGGCGGTGGGCGTGGCCGGCCGGCCAGCAGCTGGCGCCGCCCACGCCGCGAGAGCTGGCGCCAGCTGGCCCGCCACCACTTCAAACGCTGCCCTCTCTCTCTCTCTCTTCTGCACCAGCACCTCTCAGCTGTCCAACAAATTACCGCAAACTCTCACTTAATTTTACATTTTACTGTTAACTCTGTCGCATACGGTGTTCTGTTCTTCCTTGTGCTGTCTCGCGTGCCATACGACATTCTAATGCGGTGTCCGACAGCCTTACATCATACCGTCAACGTCACAGTGTGATATAATTCACACCAATCGGTCTATTCCAAATCCATGGCTTCAGATGAAAAGCCCTTTTTGAATGATATAATTTGGGACATTGGGCAACGCCATTGTAGCTAAATTACCGACGTTTCGACCGACATTCTGCGATCCTCTTCACGGCGGTTCATTGATGTTGTTGTTGTTGTGGTCTTCAGTCCTGAAACTGGTTAGATGCAGCTGTCCATGCTACCCTATCCTGTGCAAGCTTCTTCATCTCCCAGTACCTACTACAGCCTACATCCTTCTGAATCTGTTTAGTGTATTCATCTCTTGCTCTCCCTCTACGATTTTTACCCTCCACTCTGCCCTCCAATACTAAACTGGTGATCCCTTTGTGGTGTCACCGCCAGACACCACACTTGCTAGGTGGTAGCCTTTAAATCGGCCGCAATCCGCTAGTATAAGTCGGACCCGCGTGTCGCCACTGTCAGTGATTGCAGACCGAGCGCCGCCACACGGCAGGTCTAGAGACACTTCCTAGCACTCGCCCCAGTTGTACAGCCGACGTTGCTAGCAATGGTTCACTGACAAATTACGCTCTCATTTGCCGAGACGATAGTTAGCATAGCCTTCAGCTACGTCATTTGCTACGACCTAGCAAGGCGCCTTTATCAATTGCTATTTATCTTGTGATGCATGTACCGTCAAGAGAGCTGTTCCTTAATTATGAATTAAAGTTAAGTATTCCAGCAGCAACGTACCTTATTGGCTATATTAATTACATTGTCCTGTTCCAGACCTCATGCCAGCCTGCGTGACATTAAACGCGTGCTTTTCGGCTACCAATCATAGTGGCTTGGTTGTCTTGCCAAGTCACAACACCCTTGATGCCTCAGAATATGCTCCACCAAACGATCCCTTCTCCTAGTCAAGTTGTGCCACAAATTTCTCCTCTCTCCAATTATATTCAATACCTCCTCACTAGTGATGAGATCTACCCATCTAATCTTCAGCATTCTTCTATAGCACCACATTTCGAAAGCTTCTATTCTCTTCTTGTCTAAACTATTTATCGTCCACGTTTCAGTTCCATACATGGCTACACTCCATACAAATACTTTCAGAAACGACTTCCTGCCACTTAAATCTATACTCGATGTTAACAAATTTCTCTTCTTCAGAAACGATTTCTTGCCATTGACAGTCTACATTTTATATCATCTCTACTTCCATCATCAGTTATTTTCGTCCCCAAATAGAAGAACTCATTTACTACTCTAAACCTCTCATTTCCTTACAAAAGCGTTATCATACAACTACGGTATTCCCATCCAAGCACGAAATGAAAATAATTACATTGTAAACTAGTTTTATTCAAAATACAATATTTTAGTTATTACTAATTAATTATAACCTCAACAAAATTGTATATAAAACTCTCGTAGTAGTCTGACAAGGTAAAATCCAATTTCAGTTTTATAATCCACTAATCAAAGGAAATCGTTTCATGAATGTTTTTAGCTCTTCCAGCTCTCCTTTAGTCTGGTTCGATCACTATACTATAAACAAGATTCGCATATGAACAGAACCGACAAATATTATTTGGATGGCCTATTTCCTTCTGTCTTGGGTTCTTCGGCCGACGTTCGTCTGATGATTTTTCTGACGGTTCGCCAGCACGAGCTGCTGGCATTGTCAAAGCTTCACCCTCCATTGCCGGTGGTGAACTGGAGCCGAGCTCGCGGCCGCAGATTATATGCACCTGGCGCGCCAACGTCCGAGGGCTTCTCCGCGGTCATTTCCGGTACGGTTCTCCTCTTGCTGCCTGCGACGGTCGTTCGCTGCAGTACGGGAAGCCAGGATCCGTTTACCTTAAGGCTTTTCTCTTTCTTGTTGAATCTATTCCCGTGTTTTTGTATTCTGCAGCTTCTCTAAACAAACGACTGTGATAGTGCTTCTCTACAGCCAAAACTTCCGTGTCGGTGAGTGTTATTACATGATTGGTCTCACTCAGCGCGTACTCTGCCACGGCCGATTTCTCCACTTGCCCCAACCTGCAATGTCGCTTATGTTCTTTAATCTTGGTGTTGACTGATCGTCCAGCTCGGCTCCAGTTCACCACCGGCAATGGCGGGTGAAGCTTTGACAATGCCAACCACTCGTGCTGGCGAAACGTCAGTAAAATCGTCAGGTGAACGTCGGCCGAAGAACCCGAGACGGAAGCTAATAGGCAGTTTGTCAACAAGTGGCCACAAAAGCCTTAACGATTTTGTATTATTTGGCTTCACTGAATTACCCATTGGCATTAAGCATAGCTTAAAATTACATTAAACTTAATTTCATTCACAAGACAAATCGTAATTGTGTCGTAAAGTTTGTTTGATGCCATGGAAATTGAATCACAAACCCCTAAAATAAAAGTAGCAACCTGTGCTGAAAGGGTGTGGTGGTGGTGGTGTTGGTGGGGGGTGGGGGTGGGGGGGGGGGGTGTATAGGAGGTTGCCTATACTCCTCGGGCGCTTGTGGGGACAGTCGTGGCAAGCAGCCGCTTTCACTGCTGCAGACGCGCATGTTTCCAACATGACGCTGTGCCGTTTCTTGCCTTGCATGAAGGAACAGCACTGATCCCGCGGGGTGGGCGAGTACAGATTGCTAGTGGCACAGGTTCTTCATTTTGGAGGCAAGCAAACAAGCACTACGCAGAATTTGTCATGTAATTTATAATGCCAAAATCACACAAAAAATAAACATTGATCGGTGGTTCTTGCGATGTAACTCGTCAATGACATATTTTGTCCCTATTATGTAAACAACACGCTATGTCTCATAAATTTCCTATCTTATCCAATAAGGACAAATGTGAAACTTCAGTTTTGTACTCGTAATTTAAATGACATAAATAGAATGCTCACGTGTGGTTTTGCATAGAATACGCATTTGTACAGAAACTGGATATGAATACTATTAATGTTGCAGTTTTTCGAAAACTTACTTATTTTTCTTGTACTTAATTTATACAGAATTTTTTCTACTATGCAGTGATATCTGAAGTGATGATGATTACCTGACATTGTCAGCTGTATCGGAGTCGATCTCAGAATCCAAACAATATCAACAAGGACACGCCATTAAATGGTTTTATTCACACCTCATACATTCTGTTTGTAGCTACTGTGCATTGTTCATGCATCTATTCTCTTATAATATGATGAGAGGCGGTACTGTATATATCGTGACTATAAGTTGTGTGCAATTAATGTGAACAGTCTGCATGGCTTGGCCCTATAAAATTTTTTTCTGTACTAATGATCTCAAGATGCCTATTCAGTTCCGCTGAAATTAATAACCATCATGTATCTGGGCGAATAATCATCCTTAATAAGATGAACAACCTTGTTTATATTTGAAGTTATTTCATTAACATTGTTACATAATACTTTCAAATTAACTTACGAAAAGACTGTCGTAGTATAAATACAATGTGAATAATGTATTTCCTTTGTTGTTCTTGGCTCTCTGACAGCTGGCAGAAGACAGCTAGGTATGAGGTATTGTATGTGTTACATTTTTCTTGTGCATACTCGGCAGGCATGCTGTATTTGGCGCCGCGCGGGATTAGCCGAACGGTATAAGGCGCTGCAGTCATGGACTGTGCGGCTGGTCCCGGCGGAGGTTCGAGTCCTACCTCGGGCATGGGCGTGTGTGCTTGTCCTTAGGATAATTTAGGTTAAGTAGTGTGTAAGCTTAGGGACTGATGACCTTAGCAGTTAAGTCCCATAACATTTCACACACATCTCCACACTGTATTTGGTGTTACAAGGTATACATATTGTATTTGGTGTAGTGAAATTTCGTATAAATTAAAAGTAGTGAAGCATCTAATTAAACACATGCGACGTTTCATTCAAGATCAGTTCTTAACCAGATAGGAAAAAGTCATACTACGAACCTAACTGTGTCAAAAACTTGAAGATCTCCTAAAAGATGTTAAAAAGATGAGCTCAAGTATTCAGCTATCAACATTCATAGCGAAATCAAGGAAGAACTAATCATATTCTCCTTGGCTCAGCTTTTTAAGGAATTTGAAAGCATTCACGCAAAACATTTCACTAAGGAGAAAGTCAGGTTTGGGCAAACTAGATTAATTCTCAGTTAACAGAGATTTAGGTTAGAATCTATATTCCTGAACTATGAAAGACCTCAAGATAAGAAGTTGTGGATTTCAGACTCTGCTGATGGGAGCCTGCATTTTATGAACTACACCTGAGTGTCTTACACAATCCAATTTTCGTTGCCCAATGGAGCCGTCGCACCACAGATCGGCGACATGAGCCACTGCCGACAACCACTTTCCACCATCCATTAATGCCAGGGATGGGCATTAAGCACGACTGTGCGAGACCAATCACACAGGCGAACAGCTCAATGTCTTGGTACAGCAGTATGCGACCAGATTCGTGTGTACCACATTTCGGTGATTCCTGCTACACGTGATTCGCTGCTGACGCCGACGAAGCTCGTCCACCGGAAATACTTGGTCACTATCGAAACTGGACTGCTGCTGACGGATGGTGGGAGACAAACCTGCCCCCAACCGCCAGTCTGTCTGTCTAAGCAGTGGGGCATTTTCGCCAAGAAATGTCGGAGATTAAACACTTTGCAGAGACTGCTGCAAGAAAACCATGGTCGGAAGACAGCGCTATACCTTGGGGATTGTGTTGGAGACGTTCTCTTGGATCGTTAACCGCTGGGGAAAGCACTCCTGTCAAGTCTGGAAGCTAGTACGTCCTTTGCAAATGCCCTCTTCTTAGTAAAGGATGGGTGTCTTCTCAAACAGTTGGAGATTTCCTCAACTGCGTCCACAGACGTACTCTGCAAGCGGCTGTTCTCTGTACAGTGGAAGTTACTTTGTGACAGTGACTGATGTTTTGTGAGATGCTTCCGTTTGGTTTGGCTTGATCGGAGACCAAATGAATTGCAAGTTTGTTTCCCCTTCTATAGCACACGATCTTCATGCTCGGAAGTGTTAACGTCATTTCTCTGTGTGAGATGGAGTTTTTATACTGTTGATTTTATTCAGCAAATTCGTGTATAGTACATATTATTTCCATTGCTGGACGGCGAGAGCAACGTCAGTGGCCACTAAGAAAATGCTTCTTGTTTAAATTATTAGATACGGACAAATTATTTTCGGCCACTCGAGTGATTTTCCCCGGAATCATAGTAACATCTCCTCACTGTCCATTAGCAGAGACTATACAAAGTGTATACCAGGCCCCCCGAGTATTCTTAGAACAATTTCTGGTGCAGTTGCCAGTGAATGTTTCGGGTTTTACGGTCGTGGTCCATGTTTCGTGACGATGGTTTAATCCCGCGTCCGGCCATCCTGATTTAGGTTCTCCGTGATTTCCCCAAATCGCTCCAGGCAAATGCCGGGATGGTTCCTTTGAAAGGGCACGGCCGACTTCCATCCCCGTCCATCCCTAATCCGATGAGACCGATGACCTCGCTGTTTGGTCTCTTCCCCCAAACAACCTAACCCCAACCATATTTCGTGAAGTTTCTTCCAGAGCTCCGTATTTTCGAATGTGTTTCTGGCTCCGCTGAGTCTTAGCGACTGCGCAGTCCTCTCACAGCTATAGTCTCCAGCAGTAGCGAAGCTGTTTCTTGTCTATCTGTTCTTTTCAGCTTTGTTCAGGTAAGTTTAGCAAGCTATGACCAAGTACAGTAAAAGCTCTTTGTGAGTCAGAGTTGAGGTGAGGCCTACGGTGCAGTTAAAAATATATTACTGTAGTCAGATGCATGCACATTTTTTCCTGTAATTCATTCATATAATATTTTGCTCTGATACAGATACCTAGAGTACATACTTTTCATAGGTAACCCTAAAACGAATAGCCTATTTGTACTAAAATATGGTCATGTTGTAGATGTTTCCAGGGCATGCCGGCCGGTGTGGCTGAGTGGTTCTAGGCGCTTCAGTCAGGAACCGCGCAACTGCTACGGTCGCAGGTTCGAGTCCTGCCTCCGGCATGGATCTAAGTGATGTCCTTAGGTTAGTTAGGTTTAAATAGTTCTAAGTTCTCGGGGACTGATGACCTCAGCTGTTGAGTCCCATAGTGCTCAGAGCCACTTTTTCCAGGGCATAATCTATTAAATTAATCATTTTAATCAATTTTTCCTCTACCACAGGGTCAGTTCAATTATTGAACCAGATAGCTAGCAGCAGTTAAGTTTCATTTTGCAGCAACTCTCAGGAAAGTCAGTTACTATCAATATATAAGTTTTATTTTGGCAATTTCTGACAACATTTAAATGAATCAAGACACAATTATAAACATCTTAAAACTCTTTTACCATTTACGTCTAGAGTGGGAGAATGTGAGTGGATCCATATCACAGTTTTTGTCTTCGTGACCTCAACCTCACATTCATAACTATTCTATCTGATCCACACGACTTTTTAATTTCCCTCTCACTTCACCCACTTCCGGAAAACTTGACACTAACCACTCCGTCGTTTCATTCCTGATTATCAACCCTCCTACTCACCACACAACTCTAAAACTTGACGCGTACACAATCTCCACATCGTGTCCCAGAGAAACTTTAACCTGTTCCCTCAACCTGGCCACGAAATCCGATCACTGATTTTCCTGCCCTTCCTGTTTCTAAAGAACAGTGCCCTTCCCCTCCTTATCACGACTCCCTTTCTCTCCATTCCCTTCTTTCACTTTCGCAGGTCCTTCCCGAAACATTCCCCAACTTAGTACCTCAGCAACTACTGCTCACTTCCTAATCATGAAAAAGATCGGCTTCCATTTTCTAAAAAGATTTCATGAAAGGAACGACTATTTTTTTCTATTTTTTTGTAATTTAATACCTTTGTAATTTTTTTAAATCTCTGTATCTGAAGAACGCTTGTTTTACTGTTGATGTTCAGACACTCTCATTACAGAGCGATGTGTATGAAATAATAATAAATAAACAAGGGGGAGAAATACTGTTCTTTTTTGATACGATTCGCTATCACATCTTCAACTGAGCCAATTTTTTCGTCTCAGTGGACACTTACACTCAACATCCTCAGTTATTTGTAGTATATACTCCAATAGCTGTCTTCTATAATTTCTGACTTCTACAGTCCCATTAACAACAAGGAAATTAGTCCCTGATGTATCAACATATGTCTATTTATCCAGTCCCTTCTTCCATTGACAGTTAGTGTCTTCCATATGTACGTCCACTTGCCCATTATCCTGAGCACCTTCTCCTTTTTCGTCTCACCAGCACATTTAACTTCCATCATGCTACTGAAACGCTACAACTCAAACGCGTCGATTCTTATTTTTGCCAGTTTTACCACAATCGATTATTCACTTGCATTTAATGCTGTATTATAGATGCACATTATAACAAATGTCTTTCTCAAATTGAAGCCTGTATTTGATTCTGGTAGACTTTTTTCCGAGAGGAATTATATCTTTACCTGATTTCCTCTGCCTCCATGTTCTCTTTATTCCCTCCCCAATTTTGATGTCAGTTTCATTCCAAATCTCATTTCTGTTCATCTTCAATACTTTCATCTGTCTGTGCTTTACTCTCATTGCATATTATCTGTTTAGCTTCATGTGTTAAACATTTGCTTATTATGTCCTCTTCTCCAGTGTCTCTGTTACATGTAATTACTTCCTACCTGACATCACCACCTCGTTTTGGTCCGCTTACTGATCTTTACCCTAACAGTCTAATTCATTATTATTTTGGGCTCTCTATTTTCATTCATTCTTGTTTCATGATCTCTCAGTTAATTTCTATGCTCCTTGATATGCTCTTGTGTGGTTGTTGTACTCATTATTGTAAGAGATAGTCTATTACCAGTTGATCTTCTTGGAAACCTCGTTTCGCATCTTGTATTCTTCGTTCACTTCCAGCTGTCCAAATGTCATTTCCATAAAGAATGGGTGGTACTGCCACTGTTTTGTAGAGTTTTATAGGCGTTTTATTTTTCACGTCTTTATTCATTTTACGTAACTGAATCTTTCGATTTTTTCGTACTTTTTTGTGAAGGAGACAGTGTTTTCCAAGAAGATGAATTCATTCAGACTATTTTCTGGAAGTTTACGAAAATTTTGTTGGTAATGGCTCTCGACCTTTAAAATCCAGGTAATTCATTTTTTAAGTCAGTGTTGTCAACTTACAGGTCTTGAGAGTTTATTTAATTTATAAATAGGGTTTTTGAAGTGTATTTTCTTTGTCAGCTATAAGAATTTGGTCATCAGCAAAGACTGTTGTCAGTAGGTAATTTCATTGGTAATATTATGGGTGTAAAACTCTATTTATTTTAGCCATTGTCTGAACATATTATCAACAGTATCAGAACACTGTTGATTCTATTCAAGAGCTCTTATAATTTATCCTTCCTTGGTAGTGAATATGGTGTGAGGAGGGTGTGACGTTAGGTAACGAGAGGTGAGACGTAGAAAGGCAAAGCCCGCAATCGACTTGAGTAAAAGGGCTGGCGGAAATGCTGCGACAGGTAGCGAGCGGTCCCCCTGCCTCCGCCGCTGTGATAAATACGTACGAGGAGCAGCGCAGCCGCTAAGTGGCCGGGGCTGAGAGTGGGGCGTGGCGGCTCACTCGTAAAGCACCTCCGGTTACAACACACAGCCCCACACCTCACCAGCCGCGGCGCTGCGGCAACGGGCTCCGGTGCACAACCGAACAGAAACTTCGACTCCTTTCCTTTAAACAGAATAAAAGTGGGTTTAACTGATATCCTTCTCTAGACCAGATATATAGGCAGCCCACTAATGGTGGACGTACATTAGATCAAACAGCAACAAGTAGACTTGATGTCTCAGAGGATGTTCATATTTAAACTGGTGTCAGTACAAAGGGCAGCTAAAACAGGTAGGAAGACAAAAGGCATTACAACGTGTAACCTCCCCCTCACTTATCGACCTTAATGACAGTGAAAAATGAAACCGCGTGTACCTAATGGGAATTTGGGAAAAGCAATCGTCACCGAAGTCAATTTGTCGGTAAAGAGGGAGGAAAGGGTTACATCTAAATGAAAGGAAAAATGCTAATGAAACTGGTGGAAATTAATTTTGAAAAGGGGTAAAGTTAATAAAGGAAGTAAATGTGCGGCCGTTACGTTAACAATTAACTAGCGGTAATTAGGTATTTGAGATTTGGGGGAAATTACGGTCGCCAGTCCTAAGGACAATTACTATAGTAACTGAAAAAGAAAGGTTATTACACATATAATTAGCACTAGAAGCGTGGCAACTCAAGGTTGACACGTGTAGTGTGAAAACTGAAAGTTTGTCAGAAGTAATAAATTTCGCTACACTCTGACTTAATGTAGGAAAAGAATTAGTAAAACCGGAAAATCGAAAGTTAATTTAGTGACTGAAGTTAATAGTGAGCTTTCTTTCTGAAGCACATCGAAATTCAGTAAAATACGGTTAGTCTTGGACTACCTCAACAATCATTTCAAAAGCTACTTGACTCTACGCAATTTAGAAATAAGAGATTTAACTTTGAACTTGAATTAAATGATTCTGAACAATTAACAATAGTACAATTTAGTACGTACCAAGCTGAGCTGCAGTCACAGGTAAGCTAAAATACGGTAACAAAACTCGCACTCTTAATTTGTGCTTGTGTAATCTAAATATTGTAGCCAACTATGAATACCTTAACTGAACTTTGAAATTAAAGCATTGAAATCGAATGATGCTGGCGTTTGAATTTCAACGACACTCGGGTTCATTCCGGAAAAGGAAGGGACCCTGCTTGGTAATGCAATTGGGACAATGAACAACAAAGGTTCATGCTAAGTGCCCGCATCTCGTGGTCGTGCGGTAGCGTTCTCGCTTCCCACGCCCGGGTTCCCGGGTTCGATTCCCGGCGGGGTCAGGGATTTTCTCTGCCTCGTGATGGCTGGGTGTTATGTGCTGTCCTTAGGTTAGTTAGGTTTAAGTAGTTCTAAGTTCTAGGGGACTGATGACCATAGATGTTAAGTCCCATAGTGCTCAGAACCATTTGAACCATTTTTTCATGCTAAGTTGCTGTAATTTTGTGATGCAACAATTTTAAAAGTTTGAAAAGCTCAGGTCTGCCATACAGTTCTAAAACTTTACGTGCTTCCAATCTTCCTTGTTGATTGATTGAAGGTTTGAAGCCGTCGATCGAGGAGGTGGCGATAGTCACTCATTGTCGGCCGTCGCTGTTGTAGAAGCTGGATGTTGGCGCGCCTTCTTCTCGACACGGTCACCAGGCGAAACGGGCTCTTGATGTGCGCCAGCTAATGCTTCCCGTCCGCGACACCGTGTGAGAAACTATCATAGCAAGTCGAGCGCAATTACATGCTGCCCAACCCCGAAAGCGCGGCAACTCGCGGGAGGGTCACACAACACACCTGCTCCACTGCACCACCCCAGCCAGACTCTCCCTCTGCCCGCGCTCCACGAGACAGAGTTAACACTACCAAAGATCCTAAACACTTTGGTTCTCCACACGACCTATCGATGTATTCGTTGGATAGCATAGTTTTCCCTAGGCCAGAACCAGCGTATAAATACAAACAATATTCACAAAACGAACCAACATAAATGCATAAATATATATATACAAACAGTAAAACAATTACAATATATAAAGAGACAGAAATGTCATATCTTGAGGTAACAAAACAAGGAAAAAAATAATAGTACAATAGATGGAAACAGGAGGATATGCATTTCCGGCGTTACAAACGCCTGATGCGGTGTAGGAAAACCGTTGGCGTTCAAAACAGTTTACAGTCGTCTCAGAATGGATAAATACAGGTACTATATGGGTTTCAAGGGAATCTTATACCATACTTCCCGCAAATTTTGGTTAATTGAGGTAATGATGATGAATAGCGATCACGCACACTTCTCTTCTAAGTAGACCGTAAAAGCTCAATAACATTGAGTCCTGGTGAGTTTGTGGGCCACCAGGGATATGACAATTCGTGGTAGTGCTCACTAAATCAGTCCTGGACAATATGAACTGTCTAATCGGGGGCCTGTCCTTTTCCAGCAAGGAATCACCATTGGTAAACACACATTGTACCACTGGATGTATCTGATCAGCCAGAATGGTCACATAACCATTGACAGGAATGCGACATTGCACAGTAACAATGGAGCTCCTGGAATACCGCGATGTTGCGGTCCAAGTCATCACCCCCCGCCATGTTCCACCCTTGGGACGTAATCTCGGCCAGAGGTTGGAAACAGTGTGAAATAAGAGTCATCCGACGAGACGACTTTCTTCCAGTGCTCCATAGTGTAAGTTTTAAGGCTTCTGCACCACGCTTTCCAGTTATGGGAATTTACGTCAGAGATTTTCGGTTTTGGAATTCCTCCTCAGCCGCAGTTCCCTGCTTCTGCAGCTCACTTCGTGTTGTTTTGGTGCTGACAGGGGACCGGAGCTCGACATTAAGCTCTGCAGTAACTTTTGGAACAGTCGTTCCCTTATCTTTCGTCGCAATCCTATACAGTGATGGCCCGTCACAACGAGGGGTGTTTGAAAAGTCCGTGCAAAAATAAAAACTACTTACGTGTTTGGGGTAAACCTTTTTTATTTTTTAACATAGTCTCCTTTCAGACTTCTACACTTCGTCCAAGGATGTTATAATTTGTTGATCCCTTCCGAATAACAGCAATTGTCCAAGTCTGCAAAATAGCTATTAATTGCTGCAATCACCTCCTCGTTTGAATAAAATCTTTGTCCCGCCAGCCATTTCTTCAAGTTGGGAACAAATAGTAGTACGAGGGAGCCAAGTCTGGAGAATAGGGGGGATGTGAAACGAATTGGAATCCTATTTCCATTAATTTTGCGACCACAACCGCTGACGTGTGTGCTGGTGCATTGTCGTGATGGAAAAGGACTTTTTTGCTGTACAATCGACGGCTTTTTTCTTGCAGCTCAGATTTCAGACGGTCCAATAACGATGCGTAATATGCACCTGTAATAGTTTTATCCTTTTCCAGTTAGTCGATGAGGATTATCCTTTGCGAATCACAAAAGACAGTCGCCATAACCTTTCTGGCCGAAAGAATGGTCTTCGCCTTCTTTGGTGCAGATTCTCCCTTGTTGACCCATTGTTTAGATTGTTGTTTGGTCTCGGGAGTATAGTAATGTATCCACGTTTCATCCACAGTGAGGAAACGACGCTTAAAGTCCTGCGTATTCTTCCTGAACAGCTGCAAACCATCCTTGCAACACTTCACACCATTCCGTTTTTGGTCAAGCGTGAGCAATCGCGGAACCCATCCTGCGGATAGCTTTCTCATGTCCAAATATTTATGCAAAATATTATTTAGACGTTCATTCGAGTGCCCACAGCACTGGCAATCACACGCAGCTTAACTCTTCTGTCATCCTCGAATATCATGGATTTTATGTATGATTTCTGGAGTCATAACCTCCACAGTGCGTCCAGAGCGTTCAGCATCACTTGTGCCCATATGGCCACTCCAAAAATTTTGAAACCACTTATAAACTATTCTAATCAAAGGTGCAGAGTCACCGTAATGTTTATCAAGCTTCTCTTTAGTCTCATTAGGCGTTTTGCCTTTCATAAAGCGATGTTTAATCACCGCACGAAATAGTTTTTCGTCCATTTTTTGACAATCACTCGACTTCTGTGATTCATACGAATGCCAAACACAAAGAAATTAACCAATATGGCTGAAACGTGGTGTGCGTTCTTTCCAAAGATGCTACTTACTAAACATGACCTCGATACTCGCTGGTGGTGCCATCTCTCGGACTTTGCACGGACTTTTCAAACGCCCTTCGTATCACTCAGCACGCACCTCCGTCCACGTTGCGACTTACAGTGGATGATGTTTTACCGCTTTGCCTTTACGCAGTGTAGATCTTCGAAACGGTACCTCTTGACACACCTGACACTTGGACTACCTTGGTTACGATAGCACCAAGCGTATGAGTAGTAACGATGTGCCCACGTTCGACTTCACTTAGCCCGGACGTAATGCACCCACCATTACACAGAACACCGTTCTGACCACGACTGAGACTTACAACATACTGAGGACGTGGCACACAGGTGCCGCTCGTGGTCAAATACAACAGCGCAACCTGCAGGTTTAGCTGGCACCTGAATTTGTGTTCAAGCATGGATTTCTCGCAGAGTTTCCACATTTTTGAGCAACCCCTGTACCTCCGAGCTGAAGCACATAAAAAGCTGTGAAGTTTAAACGAATAGCTGACCATGCAATAAACAGTGACATACCAAGTCGAAGAGGTTAGGTTAGGTTAGGTTAGTGTTGTTTAACGTCCCGTCGACAACGAGGTCATTAGAGACGGAGCGGAAGCTCGGGTTAGGGAAGGATGGGGAAGGAAATCGGCCGTGCCCTTTCAAAGGAACCATCCCGGCATTTGCCTGAAACGATGTAGGGAAATCACGGAAAACCTAAATCAGGATGGCTGGAGACGGGATTGAACCGTCTTCCTCCCGAATGCGACAAGTCGAAGAGTTCATCGTAGGAGGGCCACTTCGTGGTATACAGTCACCACGAAGAAATTTTTAAAGAAACACAATAGGTGTGAAACATACTCAAGAGCGACAGATAGACTCTAAATTGAACGCGTTTGGCTGTCAGGAGGACAATGCGTGAAGTCTTGATTCACTACCCTACAAGAACCTTATCGAAAGATTTCTGACAAACCAAAGTTATTATCGTCATTTGTGAAGACTTTCCTGAGGAAGATACAGAAGTATTACAAAAGATCCCTTCTCCCATCGGGACTGATGACCTCGCCGTTTGGTCCCATACTCTCTCAATTAATCAATCACCACATCATTACATGTAACGCCACCGAAATAGTTGACACGAGAGAGACTGGCAGGAATTCTGAAGAAATTAAGGACCCTTCTCACATCACTGCAAGGATGAGTGGTACAGAAATGAAAGGCCGCCCAAGTTGCTGGTCTATATTAAAGTAAACTCCCAAAAAAAATGGTTCAAATGGCTCGGAGCACTATGGGACTTAACAGCTATGGACATCAGTCACCTAGAACTTAGAACTACTTAAACCTACCTAACCTAAGGACGTCACACAACACCCAGTCATCGCGAGGCAGAGAAAATCCCTGACCCAGCCGGGAATCGAACCCGGGAACCCGGGCGTGGGAAGCGAGAACGCTACCGCACGACCACGAGCTGCGGACAGTAAACTCCCAGTTTCGGCCATCACATCCGGGACATTTTCAAATGGATCTGCAGCTACTATTGTCAACGTAGGCAAATGCCATCCCCAACTGCGTCTGTATCTGAGATTGCACCCGTGGTCTGGGCTTTGATTACTAATCAAAACGTCTTCGTTTCCGGGTTCGAGCACGCCATCAGCTAAATTTTGAATAAAAATCATCAGCAGTGGCGGCTGAAGACTTTCAACATATGACGTCACCCTCGTTTTGCCAACGTCCTTATCAAAGAGAGCGGAGAAGCGGACAGGGGGGTTCAGTGCACTCTCTTGCACTTGGGGTGGGAAACTGGCCCCAAAGGCGGAAGAATCAGCAATCATCAACGGCATGAGGATGCAGGAGCCAATGGAAACCACTGCATTGAAGAGACGTAATGTGTAACCACAGGACATGTGGCCTGTAACTGAAAAAGTATCATGATGATATCTCAATTGGCAAAAGATTCCGGAATTGTCGCCCATTCGGATCTCCGGGAGGAGACTACCAATGGGGAGGTTACAATGATAATAAGGTAACCAACGAAAGCATAGCGGTCTACGAGTAGGGGTGTGGGTTGTCAGAAGTTTGAACTTGGTAGGGAAACTATAAAATCTGAAAAGGAAAATACTATGGCTCAATCTGGATATTGTGGCTGTCAGTGAAGTGAAATGGAAAGTCAAGTATTTCTGGTCAAATGAGTACAGTGTAACATCAACAGCAGTAGGAAATGGTATGACGGGAGTAGGATTCGTTATGAATAGGAAGGTACAGCAGAGAGTGTACAGTGTACAGTTCAGTGATAGGGTTCTTTTCATCAGAATCGTCAATAATCCAACACTCTGAACGGTACTTCACTTATACATGCCACGTTGCAATCCGAAGATGAAGAAGGAAGTATGAGAATACTGAACGGGTAATTCAAAGCGTAAGATAAGCAGTAGAAGAAAGGGCTACTGGAGAAAATGGGCTTGGTGCTAGGAATGAAAGAGGAGAGACACTAATTGAGTTCTGCAGTAAATTTCAACTAGTAATGACGAATATTCTGTTCAAGAAGGTACAAAGAAGGTAACAGCGAAGAAACCATGGTTAACAGAAGAAATACTTCAGTTGATCGATGAAAGAAGGAAGTACAAAAATGTACAAGACGAGGAGCTACTCTTGGTAAAGGCCGGCACAAACGGGGAAGATACCAGATAGATTACATAATGGTCAGGCAAAGGTTCCGAAATCAGATACCAGCTTATAAGGCGTACCGAGAAGCAAATATAGACTCAGATCACAAAGTAGTATGATGAAGAGGAGGCTGAAGTTTAAGAGACTAGTCTCGAAAAACCAATGCGCGAAGAAGTGGGATACGAAAGTACTGAAGAATGAAGAGATTCGCTTGAAACTCTCTGATGCTATAGATACTGCGATAAAGAAGAGCTCAGTAAGCAGTTCAGCTGAAGAGGAAGCAACATCTTTAAAGAGGGCAATTGCAGAACTTGGAAAGAAAAATATAGATATAAAGAAAGTAACTGCGAATAAACCATGGATAACAGAAGAAATCCTTCAGTTGATCGATGAAAGAAGGAAGTACAAAAACGTTCGGGAAAACTCAGGAATACAGAAATACAAGTTAGAAATGAAACAAATAGGAAATGCCGGGCAGCTGGGCGGAATGGCTGCATGAAAAAATGAAGAAATCGAAAGGGAAATAATTTTCGGAAGGGCTTATTCAACATATAGAAAAGTCAAAACAACCTTCGGTGAATCAAACGGAAGGGTGGTAACATTGATAGAGGTCTGTAGATAATTTCATGGGCATTTCTCTAGTATTTGGATGTCACGAATGCGTAAGCGCCTTTGTACTGCTCGATATTGTAAGCGGGCAATGTCATCGGAGGTGCTGTGTCGTCTGGAGGCTTGCTTAAACCATCTCTGCTTAACAAGATGTGAGGGAGACGACGCGCACTGTTAATCGTGAGATGAAGAGACACAGTAGTCGGCAGTGGTGTATCATGAGTTGTAGTACGGCATAGGTCGAGTGGTACGGTTACAGTTACATTCTGAGGAAGTGGAACATGTTGATTTACTGATTAATTATTTGAGATGAGAAAAGAGACTGAAGAGGAAGACAGAGATTGGAATACATCCAGCAAATAATTGGGGATGTAGGCTGTGTGCTACTCTCAGATAAAGAGGTTGGCAGAGGAGAGGAATACGTGGCGGGTCGCGTCAAACCACTCAGAAAACTGATGAAAAAAAGAAAAGAAAGGTGAAAACAAAGGTGAGATGGCTGTCAAATTCGTGTTCGCAACCGTGCGGTCCCAAGTAAAAAAACTAATTAATTAGCTGTGCCACTGACGTACTGCAACCGGGGAATAACAGTTGGATTCGTTCCCCATGTTGTGACAATCCTCCAGTCTAACCTAGTCGGCAGTGGTACTTGGAGGCTAATCCTAGGAAAAGAAGAACAGCTGGATGTTGAGTAGATATACCCTGCTACGCCGATCTGCCCAGTGCTTCTCGCGCTCGTGCAGACGAAGTTCTTTGCGTAGCTAAAAATTATGAAAACACGGTGGACACGAAAAAGCTTCTGCAAACTCTTAGAGTCGAAGCTACTTGCATACAGTGTCGTACACGAATCAAGAATTCTGCTTGCTCCTAAGGCAGGAGTAGTGACTTGACTGTGTTGTGCCGTCATAAACCAACACTTCGTAATGCCCCTCGTATTGAACAGGTTCGAAATTCCGCTCACGCGCGGACGAATGATGCCGTTCCTAGCGGCGGGAGCAGCACTTTCGGATCTACGAGGTGCATTCAAGTTCTAAGGCCTCCAATTTTTTTCTCCGGACTGGAAAGAGATAGAAACATGCTCATTGTTTTAAAATGAGGCCGCGTTCATTGTCAATACGTCCCAGAGATGGCAGCACCGTACGGCAGATGGAATTTTACCGCCAGCGGCGGGAATGAGAACTGTTTTAAATACTTAAAATGGCGACGTTTTCCTTACTTGAACAGCGTGCAATCATTCGTTTTCTGAATTTGCGTGGTGTGAAACCAATTGAAGTTCATCGACAGTTGAAGGAGGCATGTGGTGATGGAGTTATGGATGTGTTGAAAGTGCGTTCGTGGGTGCGACAGTTTAATGAAGGCAGAACATCGTGTGACAACAAACCGAAATAACCTCGGGCTCGCACAAGCCGGTCTGACGACATGATCGAGAAAGTGGAGAGAATTGTTTTGGGGGATCGCCGAATGACTGTTGAACAGATCGCCTGCAGAGTTGGCATTTCTGTGGGTTCTGTGCACACAATCCCGCATGACGACCTGAAAATGCGAAAAGTGGCATCCAGGTGGGTGCCACGAATGCTGACGAACGACCACACGGCTGACCCTGTGGCATGTTGCCGAGCAATGTTCACGCGCAACGACAGCACGAATGGGACTTTGTTTTCGTCGGTTGTGACAATGGATGAGACATGGATGCCATTTTTCAATCCAGAAACAAAGCGCCAGTCAGCTCAATGGAAGCACACAGATTCACCGCAAGCAAAAAAATTTCGGTTAACCGCCAGTGCTGAAAAAATGATGGTGTCCATGTTCTGGGACAGAGAGGGCGTAATCCTTACCCACTGCGTTCCAAAGGGCACTACGGTAACAGGTGCATCCTACGAAAATGTTTTGAAGAACAAATTCCTTCCTGCACTGCAACAAAAACGTCCGGGAAGGGCTGCGCGTGTGCTGTTTCACCAAGACAACGCACCCGCACATAGAGCTAACGTTACGCAACAGTTTCTTCGTGATAACAACTTTGAAGTGATTCCTCATGCTCCCTACTCACCTGACCTGGCTCCTAGTGACTTTTGGCTTTTTCCAACAATGAAAGACACTCTCCGTGGGCGCACATTCACCAGCCGTGCTGCTATTGCCTCAGCGATTTTCCACTGGTCAAAACAGACTCCTAAAGAAGCCTTCGCCGCTGCCATGGAATCATGGCGTCAGCGTTGTGAAAAATGTGTACGTCTGCAGGGCGATTACGTCGAGAAGTGACGCCAGTTTCATCGATTTCGGGTGAGTAGTTAATTAGAAAAAAACTCGGAGGCCTTAGAACTTGAATGCACCTAGTAATGCTGCGACTGTTCTGTGTCGCCTGCCAGCAATGTCTCAAAACGCTGTCCAGCGATGTGCATCTACTGAGTCCCGCCAGAGAGCCCCCCGGCCGTGCAGTGCCCAGCGAGGGCAGTCTCCGCCTTGTTCGCCTTGCGGCCAGTCACTGCGCTTCTAAACTGCTTACCTCCCCGACTCCTTCTCCATCTACATTTCATCCAATTAGATATGTTTCTGTGTCTTTTAGCGGGAATATGCCTTGGTTTCTGGCATAAGAACTTCTGCGACTGTTAGCTCGCATCTGCGGCAGGCATTCCACGTGCTTACTTCGTGTTAAGAAAGGCTGGTCGCAGCACTTGTAAGGTGTTAAGTCATCGCCTCGCCCGTGTCTCCTTAGCGACCACAGATCTGTCGTAAGACGCCCCTTTCCACCAGCTTCTTGACGGGCTGCCGAGCTACGGCAATTAAACGTCTTATTAATTCACGCAAATCCAAGTGATGATGGAGATTAAAATCTCTTAAACTCGCAGTGGAAATAAAATAAACTGTGAATGTTAACTTGTAGTTTCAACTGACATCAATAACAGTCATTGCATGCAATCAGTACACTAGATTCCTGTTTTCCCCAATTCGGCCCAGTACCTTCTCGTTAGTAATTCGGTCTACCAGTCTAATTTTCAGCAGTTCTTCTGTAGCACGAAATTTCTAAAGCCTATATTCTCTTCTTGTTCGAACTGTTTATCGTCCACGCTTCAAAAAATGGTTCAAATGGCTCTGAGCACTATGGGACTCAACATCTTAGGTCATAAGCCCCATAGAACTTAGAACTACTTAAACCTAACTAACCTAAGGACAGACACACACCCATGCCCGAGGCAGGATTCGAACCTGCGACCGTAGCAGCCTCGCCGTTCCGGACTGCAGCGCCAGAACCGCACGGCCACCGCGGCCGGCGTCCACGCTTCACTTCCGTACAAGGTTACAATGCAGACCAATAGTTTCAGAAAAGACTTCATAACGCTTAAATTTATATCCCATACTAAGAAAGAGCTATAGTACGAGAAACTGCTAGTAACACAGTATTGTTCACATAGTTCAAATGGAAGTTACGAATCGTTCTGTATGGCAACAATCTGAGCGACAGACTCTCCCACATATCGTCATTATACATAAAGAGACAGATATCTAGAACACGTCACGTTGGACTACATTAAATATGCTCTACACTAAGCTGTCGGAGAACTTCACAAAAATGCAGATATGCGGATTTCCTTGCGTAGTGTTAGATAACCTCGGAGAGCTCACATTTTTGTTAATGCACAAATGATTAAAATTCCTTACATGTATGCCTCGTGATGACTGGGTGTGCCCGCATCTCGTGGTCGTGCGGTAGCGTTCTCGCTTCCCACGCCCGGGTTCCCGGGTTCGATTCCCGGTTGGGTCAGGGATTTTCTCTGCCTCGTGATAGTTGGGTGTTGTGTGCTGTCCTTAGGTTAGTTAGGTTTAAGTAGTTCTAAGTTCTAGGGGACTTATGACCACAGCAATTGAGTCCCATAGTGCTCAGAGCCATTTGAACCATTTGACTGGGTGTTGTGTGATTTCCTTAGGATAGTTAGGTTTAAGTAGTTCTATGTTCTAGGGGTCTGATGACCATAGATGTTAAGTCCCATAGTGCTCAGAGCCATTTGAACCATTTTGAGCCTTACATGTAAACAAATATCTTAAGTGGTCCCTGAACCTATGAACTGTGTGCCCGTTGATTTAGGTGTTCAATCATAAAAGCACCGTAAAGACAAGGATTTGTCCAGAAGGACACTGAACTTCTCTGACGACCACTTGAAAAGCATATATTTTATTGCTGTCAACTCCTGCGTGCTTGCTATTCAGGTCAACACGGCGTACGATGGAAGTAGACGCTCCTGGTGGAAGGCATTGTGACGCGGAGGCAGCGGTGAAGAAAACGACGACGGGTGACGTGACAGTGAATGCTAGATACTGATAAAATAAACGTTTCGGGTAGAATATAAAGGTGCCACAAAGACAGCAAGATTACAATAAAATAATGAAACAACAATAGAAATGAAGTCAAGGTTCGCCAAAGTGTCCAACATGATTAGTCAAGTGTGTCCTATCGACACCAGTTTTGTGTATTAACAAAATGGTTCAAATGGCTCTGAGCACTATGGGACTTAACATCTGAGGTCATCAGTCCGCTAGAACTTAGAAGTACTTAAACCTAACTAACCTAAGGACATCACACACATCCATGCCCGAGGCAGGATTCGAACCTGCGACCGTAGCGGTCGCGCGGTTCCAGACTGTAGCACCAGGGGCCGGCGTTCCTATGGGACCAAACTGCTGAGGTTACCGGTCCCTAGGCGTAGACACTACTTATTCTAAGTTACACGAACTTACGCTAAGGACAAGGGGGGGGGGGGGGGCGAACCGTGGCAAGGCGCTCTAACAGCGCGCGCCTTGCTCGCTGCATACGACCTACCTCAATAAACTGACTGAGTGGTTTCCGGGAAGGAAACCATGAGTGTCTCTGAGCGGACAAAAGTATTTTAGAAGCGAATCAGGAGCCATAATGTTGCCTGCCTAATTCCTTTCGCACGAAGCAGATCATCGTGCCGCGAAGTATCCGCGAACATTTTCTCTGTAGCTGAAGTTGTTCCACCTAAGGTGATCTGTCTGCTCTAAATGCTTCCCGCAAAGACATTGAAACACTGTAAATAATAATCCGTTTACAACTAGTTTTTAAGGTTAATTCTTCATCATCAGTCCTTCGATTGATTGGCAGCTCTTCATCTGGTTCTATTAGTCCCTAACTTCATCATTTCTTAAATTAAAAGGAAGGTCAGTGTTGGCGTTCAGTTTTGGTTATTGATAACTTGATACCAGTGTCTGAGTTTAGTTTGTACATATCTGCATTGATCACTATGTGACCGAAAATGGATTCTGCCACCAATAAAACATCAATATTACGGCCAACGCTGATCTCCCTTTTAATTTAACATATATGGTCGTTGTGCACTCAGCACTCAGTGAAGTCGCCAATTCTTCATTTCTACTTAAGTGTGTGTGTGTGTATGTATGTTTTCTTTGTTTTTTTTGCAGTTGAACACAAATTATGGATCTTCCTGTAAAATTGTAGTGATTCTAGCAAGAATATTGAATCATTTTACTGAACAAGCTCGTTTGTATCTGAAACTGCAAGTCATACCGTTTAAACAGAAATTTTGAATCGGCATATCAGAGTAAGGCGATTGTTACAAAATTGTGAAGCAAGCTAAAGAGGAGATTGATTGTATCAAATACTTCTAGTCATCCTGTGTTTACAAAAAATATAAACTGCTGATCATTCCTTTAAATTGGTCTGAATGTACCAGAATATGTTTTGCCACACTACTTAACAAATTTATTTTACGAAACAAAACATTGTCCGTAGTAGGCTGTACAATTATTCTTTGTTGTTGGTGCGAATGACCAATTTCGACACTAAGTTATTTTCAAGCACTTATAGATAAGTATTATGCAATATGTCGTACGTGCGTGGCATACAAACAAAAACGTATTGTATATGTGAAATACTTCATCTACATTACGTTATGTTTTCGACCGTACGCCATGATATGTAGGTATTTTGCACAGTGCTTACCTATAAGTGCTTGGAAATTACTTAGTGTCGAAACTGGCCTCTCGCACAATGAATAAAGAATATTTGTACAGCCTACTACTGACAATGCTTCCTTTCACAAAATTCTTGGAGCTTGTGTACCTACATGTGAACAAAATATTTAAGTTTATTTGTGTCAGAAATTTGGAGTCTTCGTGTATTATACAAGTGGTTGAAAGCGAAACTACGAATCGTTTAGTATATCCAGCCAGTTAAAATAAAAATTTTGAATCTGCTTGTACAATCTACATAATTGCAGTAGAAGTTGCGAGTCATCCTGTATTGCTCATGTGGCGTATACAGAAAGCACAAATCACCCCGCATAACTATGACGTCTGTAACAAAACCTTTGAATAAGCCTTCAGACAAGGGCAGTGAATCGTAAATTTTGAATGATTCAGTATTATTCATGCAATAGAAACAGAATTGAAGAATTAAAAAAAAAAAGATCACCCTGCCTGCATAATTAGAGAGAGCGAACAAACAGTTTTGAATCACCCTGTGTAACAATGGAGATGGTATCAGAGAACTTTCGTGTCATCCTGTACAACACTTACAACTGAAATACAGTACAGGACTCTATATGAGTATTACAGGTGATGCTCGTGTATGGAGCGATGTGTGTGTGTGTGTGTGTGTGTGTGTGTGTGTGGTCGCGCTGACAGGTGTTGGCGAGCTGTCGGCGGCAGCGACTGGCGGCCAATTAAGGTCCAGCGCGCCGGCGCGGCGCGTGGCTCTGCTCTATATGGAAACCTGCCGGCGCTATCGCGGGCGCAGCCGTCAGTCGGGGCCGCCGCGGCCGCCGTCTTCATCGGCCGCCAGGAGGGACCGACAAGTGTCTGTCCCCGCACCGAGGGACGCGGAGTCACTCAAACTCCTTACTGTGCTGTGGACGCCGATACAATAACAGCTTCACGGGACAAAATGTCAGCCGGTCTATTTAAAGGAGCGCATTGATCGGTTTGATGCGCTGTAGATCATCTATTTTTGTAAAGCAGTTTATAGCTGTAAGCGTAGGTTAGCTAGAGAGTAACCACAGTTGTTTAGGGAAACATGGCATAGTATAGTTTAAACATCTACGGCAAGGGGCTCCAATGGAGGCAGTTTCACCTAGTGAAAATAATTTAGTTTACATCTATGAAAAAGGACCTGTAACCGCAGGGCCTGGATTTTTATCACTTAAAATACACTAATTATCACAAAAACGACCAGAAAATATCGACAGAATGATATAAAATGTGTAAAGAGTGATTTAGAAACTGAATTACATTAATGAAAAATTTGTGGGTGATTCTAATTCAAATTACAGAAAGGATAGTTAATTTAAAACCAGTTCTTTTTTCTTTAAAAAAAATCTCGTTCTTTCAAGATGCTGGAAAATTTTTACATAACCATCGTAGAGCTATTACAGCGTATGAAAGTGAACATGCAGAGGTTCTCGAAAGTGAAGGAACGTCTTAGAAAATACTTACAAAATTTGCTGAAACAATTGAAGCGTGCACTTTAATATTTTCCTTTAGTCACCAAAACGAATCTAAAATAGCGATACACATGTATCGATATTTCACAGACTCACGTTACATGTAGTACAATAGCAATATTTTTGTTCCAGTGTCCTTGTTTGGTACAGGTTAACAACAGTTAGTGACACGAGAATGATTAGATAAACTGATGATTCATTTTCTACATGTACCAACACATTCTTGAGCAACATTGTTGCGTTTTCCTCAAGGCACAAGTGTTGTTCATTCTTGCCGACATTAAAATACAGAGTTACTTAGTTACCTCTTTGTTCCATGAATCAATTAATGATAAACGTTATGATGTGGAACGTCTCAACAGAAAAAAAACATAGGACTCATATCTACAATATAAAATCTATATAAATAAAAATGTTAATGTTTTTTGTACAAAATTGTTAATCACCGAAAGTACTTCACCGATTGCTTCGGAATTTTGACACATGTTGCGTTCAAACACGACCGCGCTTTTGTATGCCAGAGTAGGTTTTATTATCAAAAATCTCGAAAAGTTGCCAACACATTTACTTCATATTCTTAGACTATATTTTGCTGAACATTGATACGAACATAGGTTGTATATTTCAATGTATAAATGTTGTTGTTGTTGTTGTGGTCTTCAGTCCTGAGACTGGTTTGATGCAGCTCTCCATGCTACTCTATCCTGTGCAAGCTTCTTCATCTCCCAGTACCTACTGCAACCTACATCCTTCTGAATCTGCTTAGTGTATTCATCTCTTGGTCTCCCTCTATGATTTTTACCCTCCACGCTGCCCTCCAATACTAAATTGGTGATCCCTTGATGCCTCAACACATGTCCTAGCAATCGATCCCTTCTTCTAGTCAAGTTGTGCTACAAACTTCTCTTCTCCCCAATCCTATTCAATACTTCCTCATTAGTTATGTGATCTACCCATCTATTCTTCTGAATTCTTCTGTAGCACCACATTTCGAAAGCTTCTATTCTCTTCTTGTCCAAACTATTTATTGTCCATGTTTCACTTCCATACATGGCTACACTCCATACAAATACTTTCAGAAATGACTTCCTGACACTTAAATCTATACTCGATGTTAACAAATTTCTCTTCTTCAGAAACGCTTTCCTTGCCATTGCCAGTCTACATTTTATATCCTCTCTACTTCGACCACCATCAGTTATTTTGCTCCCCAAATAGCAAAACTCCTTTACTACTTTAAGTGTCTCATTTCCTAATGTAATTCCCTCAGCATCACCCGACTTAATTCGACTACATTCCATTATCCTCGTTCTGCTTTTGTTGATGTTCATCTTATATCCTCCTTTCAAGACACTGTCCATTCCGTTCAACTGCTCTTCCAAGTCCTTTTCTGTCTCTGACAGAATTACAATGTCATCGGCGAACCTCCTCAAAGTTTTTATTTCTTCTCCATGGATTTTAAAAGCTACTCAGAATTTTTCTTTTGCTTCCTTTACTGATTGCTCAATATACAGATTGAATAACATCGGGGAGGGGCTACAACCCTGTCTTACTCCCTTCCCAAACACTGCTTCCCTTTCATGTCCCTCAACTCTTATAACGGCCAGCTGGTTTCTGTACAAATTGTAAATAGCCTTTCGCTCCCTGTATTTTACCCCTGCCACCTTTAGAATTTGAAAGAGAGTATTCCAGTCAGCATTGTCAAAAGCTTTCTCTAAGTCTACAAATGCTAGAAACGTAGGTTTGCCTTTCCTTAACCTTTCTTCTAAGATAAGTCGTAAGGTCAGTATTGCCTCACGTGTTCCAGTGTTTCTACGGAATCCAAACTGATCTTCCCCGAGGTCGGCTTCTACTAGTTTTTCCATTCGTCTGTAAAGAATTCGTGTTAGTATTTTGCAGCTGTGGCTTATTAAACTGATTGTTCAGTATTTTCACATCTGTAAACACCTGCTTTCTTTGGGATTGGAATTGTTATATTCTTCTTGAAGTCTGAGGGTATTTCGCCTGTTTCATACATCTTGCTCACCAGATGGTAGAGTTTTGTCAGGACTGGCTCTCCCAAGGCCGTCAGTAGTTCCAATGGAATGTTGTCTACCCCGGGGCCCTTGTTCCGACTCAGGTCTTTCAGTGCTCTGTCAAACTCTTCACGCAGTATCGTATCTCCCATTTCATCTTCATCTACACTCTCTTCCATTTCCATAATATTGTCCTCAAGAAGATCGCCCCTGTATAGACCCTCTATATACTCCTTCCACCTTTCTGCTTTCCCTTCTTTGCTTAGAACTGGGTATCCATCTGAGCCCTTGATATTCGTACAAGTCGTTCTCTTTTCTCCAAAGGTCTCTTTAATTTTCCTGTAGGCAGTATCTATCTTACCCATAGTGAGATAAGCCTCTACATCCTTACATTTGTCCTCTAGCCATCCCTGCTTAGCCATTTTGCACTTCCTGTCGATCTCATTTTTGAGACGTTTGTATTCCTTTTTGCCTGCTTCATTTACTGCATTTTTATATTTTCTCCTTTCATCAATTAAATTCAATATTTCTTCTGTTACCAAAGGATTTCTACTAGCCCTCGTCTTTTTACCTACTTGATCCTCTGCTGCCTTCACTACTTCATCCCTCAAAGCTACCCATTCTTCTTCTACTGTACTTCTTTCCCCCATTCCTGTCAATTGTTCCCTTATGCTCTGCCTGAAACTCTGTACAACCTCTGGTTCTTTCAGTTTATCCAGGTCCCATCTCCTTAAATTCCCACCTTTTTGCAGTTTCTTCAGTTTTAATCTAGAGGTCATAATCAATAGATTGTGGTCAGTGTCCACATCTACCCCTGGAAATGTCTTACAATTTAAAACCTGGTTCCTAAATCTCTGTCTTACCATTATATAATCTATCTGATACCTTTTAGTATCTCCAGGGTTCTTCCATGTATACAACCTTCTTTCATGATTCTTAAACCAAGTGTTAGCTATGATTATGTTGTGCTCTGTGCAAAATTCTACCAGGCGGCTTCCTCTTTCATTTCTTAGCCCAAATACATATTCACCTATTACGTTTCCTTCTCTCCCTTTTCCTACACTCGAATTCCAGTCACCCATGACTATTAAATTTTCGTCTCCCTTCACTATCTGAATAATTTCTTTTATTTCATCATACATTTCTTCAATTTCTTCGTCATCTGCAGAGCTAGTTGGCATATAAACTTGTACTACTGTAGTAGGTGTGGGCTTTGTATCTATCTTGGCCACAACAATGCGTTCGCTGTGCTGTTTGTAGTAGCTTACCCGCATTCCTATTTTCCTATTCATTATTAAACCTACTCCTGCATTACCCCTATTTGATTTTGTGTTTGTAACCCTGTAGTCACCTGACCAGAAGTCTTGTTCCTCCTGCCACCGAACTTCACTAATTCCCCTATATCTAACTTAAACCTATCCATTTCCCTTTTTAAATTTTCTAATCTACCTGCCCGATTAAGGGTTCTGACATTCCACGCTCCGATCCGTAGAACGCCATATTTCTTTCTCCTGATAACGACATCCTCTTGAGCAGTCCCCGCCCGGAGATCCGAATGGGGGACTATTTTACCTCCGGAATATTTTACCCAACAGGACGCCATCATCATTTAATCATACAGAAAAGCTGCATGCCCTCGGGAAAAATTACGGCTGTAGTTTCCCCTTGCTTTCAGCCGTTCGCAGTACCAGCACAGCAAGGCCGCTTTGGTTATTGTTACAGGGCCACATCAGTCAATCATCCAGACTGTCGCTTCTGCAACTACTGAAAAGGCTGCTGCCCCTCTTCAGGAACCACACGTTCGTCTGGCCTCTCAACAGATACCCCTCCGTTGTGGTTGTACCTACGGTACGGCTACCTGAATCGCTGAGGCACGCAAGCCTCCCCACCAACGGCAAGGTCAATGGTTCATGGGGGGGGGGGGGGGGGCGGGGGGAATGCATAATGTATAAATATATGTATAAAATAAGTAATAGTGAAACGTTGTTAGCACACAGGGAACCTGTATTTACGGCTTATCAGCGTATGATTTGAATATGACTAAAGAATTTGAATCTGCAATAACAATAAATAAGGTGGAAGATAGCGAGGGGGGAAAGAGGAGATGGATGGACAAAGAGGGCAGGAGGAGGTAGAGAGAAAGGGAGAAGGAAAAGAAGGACTGAGAGTGGGGAGGGAGAAGATGATGGACAGAGAGAGAGAGATAGAGAGAGAGAGAGAGAGAGAGAGAGAGAGAGAGAGAGCAGGAGCAAGAGGAGATGGACAAAGAGAAGGGGAGGATGAATTCTACAGAGATAGTGGAAGGAAGCAGATGGACAGAGATGAGGAAGAGAACGAGATGGAGAGAGTCATTGGAGAGAAGTATATGGACAGAGACGGGGAAGAGAAGGAGATGGACAGAGACAGTGGAGAGAACGAGATTTGGACGTATATCCACTTCCCGTATATATTAGAAACGTGTGCTTTCTCTTTCCTTTCTTTCCCATTCAACCAGACAGCCACACCAAGGTGTGCTTGGGTACAGCTAGTATATATACAAAAATAATATTTATGTGGCTAAACGCTTTACGCCAACCAATTAAGTCTACTCAATAATTGCTCTATGATACAAAAGGAGATGTTAAGGAGAAAATTCTTTAATCTACATTTGAAAACGTTTCTGCTGTGTGTCAGACATTTTACTTCCATGGGTAGATTATCAAAGACGTTTATACTTGTATATTTCATCCTTTTCTGTGTCAAAGTTAGTTTCATGCAAATCTTTTTCCTTGTAGCATCGTACCTGTGACCTGACAGACTGTTGGTAGAATTTTTTAGAAGGGAATAAATGTACTGTGAGGTTGTGGTTAATATTTCCAGAAGTTTAAAAAAGATCCTGCAAGATGTGCTTGTGTGAACTCCACACGTAATTCTAAATACTTTCTTTGTGCAGTGAATGCGTTTTGCGTAAGCGAGGAGGTACCTCAGAATAGTATCCCAAAAGACATCAATGAATGAAAATCTGTTAAACTGATGACAAATCCTCGATTATTCTGACTTCAAAACTAGGTGGAACTAAATGTTTTGACAGGTCTACTACATGGTTTCTCTAGTTTAAGTATTTATATATAAGAACAATTAATAAAATAAAATTTTCTACACCGTTTATTACTTATTGTTGGTACACGAGAGCAGTTTGAGAAGTTCGAGGAATCACCACCTGATGTCAGCATTAACACAAACAAGTTCCCATGTAAGAACGGGTCATGACCAAATACGTGACTCGTCAATGCGCTGGTTAGAGATCTGTGATGCAGACATCTCATTGTCGTTGTGCCCGTCTACTGATCTGTGAAGACGGAAAAACTGAGACTCAAGCAGTGATGAAGTACTTCGTAAAGAAAGATATGAAAGCAAATTAAATCACGCCTATTTTCAGAACACACTGCGGCACTCTGCTGTTTTATGTTCAACGGTTGCCAATTACACAAATAAGTTTAAATTTGGTAGGGACAGCATAAACAATGATCTATGTAGTGGTCGTCAAAGATGTGACACTACCCCAGAAATTATTGAAAAAGTGCATAAGATATTCAAGGAGGATCGCTGATTGAAAGTGCGAGATATTACTGAAGGTCCAGGTGTGTCATCCGAACGGGACTATCACGTTTCAACAGTGGAATTGGACATGAGAAAATCATTTGCAAGATGGATCCGTGCCTCTTAACGTACGCTCAGATACACACCAGAATGAAATCATTCGGATAAAATTGGACCCATTTTCAGAGCAATCAACAAGATTTTTGCGCCAGTTTCTGACCACAGATGAAATTAGGAAATTTGTGGTAGGGTCTTATGGGACCAAACTGCTGAGGTCATCGATCCCTAAGATTACGCACTACTTAATCTATCTTAAACTTACGCTAAGGACAACGCACACACACACACACACACACACACATGCCCGAGGGAGGACTCGAACCTTCGACGGGGAGCCGCGCGAACCGTGACAAGGCACCACAGATGAAGCTAGCGTCGATTATAATATCCCAGGGAGAAAACAAGTCAAAGCAGGGGAAAAAATGCTGATCCACCACCACAGAAGAAAGCAAAGGCAGTGCGGTTGGTCGGAAAGGTCATGACGGTAGTCTTCCGAGATGCGAAAGAGATTCTGCAAGTAAATTCTGTTCCAGTTAGTCAAACAATTGCGATTCAGTAGTACACTAATCTCCTAGACCAACTACAGCAAAGATACATGAAAAAAGGGCAACTTTGCCAAGGAAGAAAGTCATCATTGAACAAGGCAATGTGCGCCCACACGTAACGGTCTTTGGCATGGCAAGAATACGTGAACTAAGATACGAATGCAGATGTAATTTCTTGGACAATCATTCGAATGAGTCGACATTTCGTTACAACTTGTGGAAACGTTAGAAGAAAGAGAAAGTAACTCTGACGATTCCGTGAATTGTGGTTCGATGATGGTTGTGCTAGTTAAAATCCAGAGTAAAAATACAGTACCTTCCTAGCCCCAAGAAAACATGGACAAAAGTGACAAAGAAAGGCCATAAATTTTTTTACCGAAGGAGGGAGAAAATGCTTAAAGTTAAGCTATCTGCAAAGCCGATTTCGTTATGTAAAATCTGAAAGTGAATTTATAACACTACCGTCTGCTACTGTTATGCCAAAACCTCAAAGCTGGAGGTAAATTGTATCACGAAATTATTAATCAAAGCAATTATAGTATAAAGAAGCAGAGCAGTGTTACCCTGTGGAAGGAATTTTGTTATGTTGACCCTAATGTACCTAACGCAAGTGGCTTATTGGAAGGGAAAGTCAGAATGACGTAAATGTTTAAACTGTAACAAACAAAATTTACCTATCCACACTGTACAAATAATAAAGAAAACGGTCGCCAGCCTAATTAGGCATAAGAATGAGTAACATTCCTATTCAAGAAAATGGATATGAGTAATTTTAATGGACAAACACAACCTGTACTTTGCCATACGAGAGTGCAATGAACTCTGGCACCTGAATACAGTGTGTTCACGTTAAAGTCGGAGCTGATAGTCAGAGCAGAACAAACTATTTGCCTAAGTACAACAGATACTGACACACACTATTGTCTTCAGAGCTTAGTCAAACAGGATGGTGTCAACAATATTACTATTAATGTTCACTATAGAATCATAAATTGGTTCTGTCTTGCGTTTCAAACATTTTCCTATCTAAAATGGCTCTGAGCACTATGGGACTCAACTGCTGTGGTCATCAGTCCCCTAGAACTGAGAACTACTTAAACCTAACTAACCTAAGGACATCACACACACCCATGCCCGAGGCAGGATTTGAACCTGCGACCGTAGCAGCAGCGCGGCTCCGGGCTGGAGCGCCTAGAACCGCACGGCCACCGCGTTTCCTATCTAACACAAAAAAAGATGTAAACATAGTTCACTACAAAATTATGAATTGGGCGTAGGTTAAGTCACTCTCAGCTAAATACCTTTCTACTTAGAATAAAATTTAAATTAAATGCACTGACAAACACTTCCTCACTGATCTGTGACTGAAAGCTGTTACTGTAATCATAACAAATGGTGTATCTATCAAATGTTTCCTGCTAGTGAGCACAAAAAACAAACTGTAGGTCCTATTACACTAATGATATGCACTTTCCTATACACAGGGGATCCTTATTTTAGCAAACATAACCATGAGACTTTCATCAGTAATTTGACCTGTTACTGCAGTAAGACACAAGTTAACATAAAATATCTGGCATTGACTCACCTGGTTAAGTGGACAACAAGCTGTATTATTCATTTACTGAAAAAAATTTTGTAGCCTCAGTATGAGTAAATATTCTATTAGCTTTGAAATAACAGCAAATTGTTTTAAGATCTAATTGAATTTATCTGCTTCTTTGTTTTCGATAATTCTTTGAAAACCCATAGATTTTTAAGCAACAACTTTGACTGCAAAATTTACTTCGACAAAGTTTTAAAGAGGCCTTTCAATATAATACACTGGGCTTTGATATTCTTTCAATCAGGAGACTCGGAAAGCACTTTAACATGCGAAGGGCCTTGATTGGATAAGTGACTGAGGATAAAAAATCAGGATAGGTATAAGAGTTTAGGTATAATTTACCTTATATTTGAGCACACTGGAAAATCCAATAATCTGATCCTTCACTGTACAATTCTATTATTTCCTGGTACCTTTTCAGTGATTGCGCAATGTGGTGGCGAGTGCATGTTGTTGGGTGGAGGTGCAGATAGACAAGCTGGACTCTGCCATTTCTTGGTGGCGAAGATAGATATTAATCTCAGAGTATTACCAGTATATTACTCCATTCAACCGAGGCTTTTCCGCGTATTAAAACGGCACTAAAAGCCCCTCTCGGCACCAGCACAAATGACAACCTTTACATGAGCTGTTAGCGGTTCAGTAGCTCCTCTCCGACTGACTCTTGGTTCCACCTTTCTATCCATGCCCACCACATTTTGCACATGCTACACAGTTCCGTTCACGAGGGGAACCACACCACCTTTTACGTGCAAAATAACTAAAAGCCCTGAATGAAGGTCAGCAGTTTACATAACAGCAAACAATCACTTTAAACAAAACATATCGTTTGCACATATTGGTAGTTCTACGCAAAATGATTTAAATAAAATTATTCAATTTTAAAGATAACCAAAGAGATTATATGAGAAAGACAAAACATATAATTTGCTCATATAGTACATATTACAGAGATTCCACTTCCTACACTCTAAAAGACATCAAAGTTTTCAACTGAGAAAAGATTATACATGTTTTATGCAGTATTAAATTAATAATAATTACAAAAGCTCAACGATATGATCTTGAATAAACAGAAAGGAAAAATGAATCAGTAAACAGTTAGGAAGGGTCTGAGTTTTAGTCTTACAAATTGTGTGAATGGAAGAAAAATTTACAGGCAGTACGTAATAAAGGTCAGAATGAAACATGTATAGGTGTGAGAGAAAAACTGTTCGAAAGATTTAGAGCTGCTCTTGAGAATCAATGGAGTCACCGACGGAAATCTACGAGATTAGGCACTCTGAACTGCGAGAGCCACGATCGTTACTGGTTACCAGGTTTCTTCGGCCTGTTTGGAAAATTTTGGGAAGTTGTGGTAAGTTCTATGGGACCAAACTACTGAGGTCATCGGTTCCTAGGCTTACACACTACTTAATGTAACTTAAACTAACTTACACTAAGAACAGCATACACACCCATGCCCTAGGGAGGACTCGAACCTCTCTCTGGGGGGAGCCGCTCGAACCATGGCAAGGCGCCTAAGACCGCACGGCTGCCCAGCGCGGCTCGACCTGTTTAAACTGGTTCAGATAATCATACGGAAAAGAAAGTGGCAGACTTAGGAAGTTTACTTAAAGTAAACGTGCAGAGGATATGTCGTTAATAGGTAGTGCTTTAGAAAAAATACGTATCCCATAAAACGCTGTCTATAGTGCCACCCAGTAAGGTTTCGTGCAACAACTGCTACAGATTTCACTTCATCATTTCAAGCGAAAAAATGACAGTCATGTGTGCAGCCAATGAATGCTATGACACATTCATACAAAACAATGCCACTGATAAGTATCAGTGGATTACTGTTTTCGCAGCTTCAGCTTTGTCTTCAGGAACATCAAAGCATGTTACAACCAAAAATTTGTAAAAATCCGTTTTAATTACAAAAATCTTCTAAACTACACAGCAAAATCTGGAAATATGGGGGAGAGCAATTTTTAATACTACATCCGGAACGTCTTCTTACCAGCTGCTGAAAATAATTCATTACTTTTGTTACATTCTTAGCTTGGACATTACGAGGTCTCTGTCTTTAGTAAGGACGAAAAGACTTTAATATAATTCGCATTCCATCCGGAACTAATAGTGTGATTCAGCCTTAAAATAAATAAATTTTTCTACAGTGCGAAGCATTTCTCATAAAGTTGTTGGACTATGTAATGTCTGATAGCTCTTTGTCATTTCAGGTTTGTCAGCGTAGCACTACGGTATTGTTAAACTTCAGTCATTTGTGTATTGTCAGTTTGTATCATCACGTTTTAAGAATTTTATGAAGTATGCACAATATGCAGAACAACGGTCATAACAATTACTCACTCCATCCCAACTGTGTCTAAATGCCGGCCGGAGTGGCCGTGCGGTTCTAGGCGCTACAGTCTGGAACCGAGCGAACGTTACGGTCGCAGGTTCGAATCCTGCCTTCGGCATGGATGTGCGTGATGTCCTTAGGTTAGTTAGGTTTAATTAGTTCTAATTCTAGGCGACTGATGATCTCAGAAGTTAAGTCGCATAGTGCTCAGAGCCATTTGAACCATTTTCTTTGTGTCTAAGCTTCCCGAGGTTCCCGAGTTCGATTCCCGGTGGGGTCAGGGATATTCTCTGCCTCTTGATGGCTGGGTGTTGTGTGCTGTCCTTAGGTTAGTTAGGTTTAAGTAGTTCTAAGTTCTAGGGGACTGATGACCATAGATGTTAAGTCCCATAGTGCTCAGAGCCATTTGAACCATTTTTTTCTTTGTGTCTAAATAAAACTAATACTCACCGTCAAGTACCTGAATGCACTGATTTGCTTTTATTAGATGTGCCTTGTGAAAGGAGAACGTTTGTTTTCATCTGGTACACACATTTTGCAGTGAATAAACATGAAACTGCTTCATTGTTAGTAAAATATACATTACTCAAAAATTACCATAAGAACTGTCCTACAGGTACTGTTATAAAATATCATGTCAACGAATTAAAGTCCCGATTTATGGAATTCGTCTATAATGCAACATACTGTTTACTCTGTCAGTCACATGCGTAACAATAACATGTGCTACAGTTTAGCTCTCAAAATGAACTGCAAATTATTAAAAAATTAACGGTATGAGACAGTTTTGGCACGGTTTAAGTGTTTGAAGTTCTTGTGTGAGCACTGTGGACTTCGTGCTGTGTGGCGCTACGTTTGCTTTTTCGGCGGATCGCGCGTTAGACAGGTAGGGCTGTACAAACCGCTGTCAAAAGCGGTTTTTCGTGCGGCATAACTGAGGGACATAAAAAGGGTATTTAAATGCTTGCAATGCTCCTTAGCAACTAAAATTGTAACAGTGCATTTCTTTCCGTGTATTCTTCAAAAAATGTTCAAATGTGTGAAAAATCGTATGGGACTCAACTGCGAAGGTCATCAGTCCCTAAGCTTACACACTACTTAACCTAAATAATCCTAAGGACAAAGACGCACACCCATGCCCGAGGGAGGACTCGAACCTCCGCCGGGACCAGCCGCACATTCCATGACTGCAGCGCCTTAGACCGCTCGGCTAATCCCGCGCGGCCGTGTAGTCTTATTGCGTGAAAAAGTTCAGGATAGATTTCGACAGATTTGGCAGATTGGATGGTAAGAGTATGTGATGCCAAACTGAACATTACTTAATCTTTGATTTGATGTTGCTTCGGTGTAACCCCTCCGCATACGGTGAGTGATGATATTGTTTGTTCTCTTTCGTAATAATTAATTGAATAAAAACAGCAAATAATTGAGGACGTAGGTAATAAGTGCTACTCTGAGATGAAGAGGTTGGCACGGGAGAGGAATTCGTGATGGGCCGCATCAAACCAGTCAGAAGACTGATGACTCAAAACAAAATCATTAATGATATCGCCTTCGGAAAGTAGCGAATTCTTTCACGGCTTCCAGCGCTTAAGCGTCATCCACATGCGGCTCGTCAGTAATGAAGTACAAGGTGGTAGCCCTCACGGAAGCTGTTACCAGCAGAGCTTATGCGAGATTGCCGTAAATAACAAACAGGTTTGGCGCGCAGACAGTTGAATCTGTCTGCCGCTGGCGTCGTAGCGGCTGCCTGACCAACTGTTCTGACTCAAAGCGACGTGTACATACGGTCCAACATAACTTCTCTGCACCATGTGAACTTCTTCGGTGTTACAGGCACAACAGCTGCATGTACGAACGAGCGCAGGATAAATTATAGTAAAACTTAAAAGTAACTTATGTGAGTAGCTGTTTGGCTCCTGGTAATTCTATGTCTTGCCAGACTGAGCGCATCTACAACGATAATTACTTTCCTTTTTATTTTTACTTTAAACGCGACTTCGTCTCTCATACGGTACTTCTATACTCGGTACTTCTATACTTCCTGATTCGACAGAAGACCACAGACGCCTTTCTTACCGATAATCGTGAGACATCACGAAAGAGCAGATTCACTTGCTTCACACTGGTGTGTGTATCTCCTGGAAACATCCTTCCCGTCAGTAGACTCCAGCTTCATCGACATCTACATCTACATGATTACTCTGCAATTCACATTTAAGTGCTTGGCAGAGGGTTCATCAAACCACAATCATACTATCTCTCTACCATTCCACTCCCGAACAGCGCGCGGGAAAAACGAACAACTAAACCTTTCTGTTCGAGCGCTGATTTCTCTTATTATATTTTGATGATCATTCCTACCTATGTAGGTTGGGCTCAACAAAATATTTTCGCATTCGGAAGAGAAAGTTGCTGACTGAAATTTCGTAAATAGATCTCGCCGCGACGAAAAACGTCTTTGCTTTAATGACTTCCATCCCAACTCGCGTATCATATCTGCCACACTCTCTCCCCTATTACGTGATAATACAAAACGAGCTGCCCTTTTTTGCACCCTTTCGATGACCTCCGTCAATACTACCTGGTAAGGATCCCACACTGCGCAGCAATATTCTAACAGAGGACGAACGAGTGTAGTGTAAGCTGTCTCTTTAGTGGACTTGTTGCATCTTCTAAGTGTCCTGCCAATGAAACGCAACCTTTGGCTCGCCTTCCCCATAATATTATCTATGTGGTCTTTCCAACTGAAGTTGTTCGTAATTTTAACACCCATGTGTTTAGTTGAATTGACAGCCTTGAGAATTGTACTATTTATCGAGTAATCGAATTCCAACGGATTTCTTTTGGAACTCATGTGGATCACCTCACACTTTTCGTGATTTAGCGTCAACTGCCACCTGCCACACCATACAGCAATCTTTTCTAAATCGCTTTGCAAGTGATACTGGTCTTCTGATGACCTTACTAGACGGTAAATTACAGCATCATCTGCGAACAACCTAAGAGAACTGCTCAGATTGTCACGCAAGTCATTTATATACACTCCTGGAAATGGAAAAAAGAACACATTGACACCGGTGTGTCAGACCCACCATACTTGCTCCGGACACTGCGAGAGGGCTGTACAAGCAATGATCACACGCACGGCACAGCGGACACACCAGGAACCGCGGTGTTGGCCGTCGAATGGCGCTAGCTGCGCAGCATTTGTGCACCGCAGCCGTCAGTGTCAGCCAGTTTGCCGTGGCATACGGAGCTCCATCGCAGTCTTTAACACTGGTAGCATGCCGCGACAGCGTGGACGTGAACCGTATGTGCAGTTGACAGACTTTGAGCGAGGGCGTATAGTGGGCATGCGGGAGGCCGGGTGGACGTACCGCCGAATTGCTCAACACGTGGGGCGTGAGGTCTCCACAGTACATCGATGTTGTCGCCAGTGGTCGGCGGAAGGTGCACGTGCCCGTCGACCTGGGACCGGACCGCAGCGACGCACGGATGCACGCCAAGACCGTAGGATCCTACGCAGTGCCGTAGGGGACCGCACCGCCACTTCCCAGCAAATTAGGGACACTGTTGCTCCTGGGGTATCGGCGAGGACCATTCGCAACCGTCTCCATGAAGCTGGGCTACGGTCCCGCACACCGTTAGGCCGTCTTCCGCTCACGCCCCAACATCGTGCAGCCCGCCTCCAGTGGTGTCGCGACAGGCGTGAATGGAGGGACGAATGGAGACGTGTCGTCTTCAGCGATGAGAGTCGCTTCTGCCTTGGTGCCAATGATAGTCGTATGCGTGTTTGGCGCCGTGCAGGTGAGCGCCACAATCAGGACTGCATACGACCGAGGCACACAGGGCCAACACCCGGCATCATGGTGTGGGGGGCGATCTCCTACACTGGCCGTACACCACTGGTGATCGTCGAGGGGACACTGAATAGTGCACGGTACATCCAAACCGTCATCGAACCCATCGTTCTACCATTCCTAGACCGGCAAGGGAACTTGCTGTTCCAACAGGACAATGCACGTCCGCATGTATCCCGTGCCACCCAACGTGCTCTAGAAGGTGTAAGTCAACTAGCCTGGCCAGCAAGATCTCCGGATCTGTCCCCCATTGAGCATGTTTGGGACTGGATGAAGCGTCGTCTCACGCGGTCTGCACGTCCAGCACGAACGCTGGTCCAACTGAGGCGCCAGGTGGAAATGACATGGGAAGCCGTTCCACAGGACTACATCCAGCATCTCTACGATCGTCTCCATGGGAGAATAGCAGCCTGCATTGCTGCGAAAGGTGGATATACACTGTACTAGTGCCGACATTGTGCATGCTCTGTTGCCTGTGTCTATGTGCCTGTGGTTCTGTCAGTGTGATCATGTGATGTATCTGACCCCAGGAATGTGTCAATAAAGTTTCCCCTTCCTGGGACAATGAATTCACGGTGTTCTTATTTCAATTTCCAGGAGTGTAGATCAGGAACAGGAGAGGTCCCAGGACGCTTCCCTGGGGAACAGCTGATATCACTTCAGTTTTACTCGATGATTTTCCATCTATTACTACGAACTGCGACCTTCCTGCCAGGATTCACGAATCCAGTCGCACAACTGAGTCGATACCCCATAGGCCCGCAACTTGATTAGAAGTCGCTTGTGAGGAACGGTGTCAAAAGCTTTCCGGAAATCTAGAAATACGGAATCAACTTGAGATCCCCTGTCGATAGCGGCCATTACTTCGTGCGAATAAAGAGCTAGCTAGCTTGACGCCATCTGTACAATATTTTCTGTACTTTGCATACAAATGCAGGATAGGAGTTCTTAGTCTCTCAGTAGATGGCTGTAGTTTTCCTGTGAAATGTGTTCTTGTTAATTCACTCCTGAGTTTTACGTTTTTATCTGTGAGTAGATTACATCCTTGAGGTATGTTTCTCGATGGTGTGAAAAGACCTGTAGAGGGTGTATCACAATTCGTAAACTCCCATACTGTACGTAACACACAGAGTGCGTATGTGTGGTTGCCTAAAGTTGTCTCCACAGTGGAATTCTCACACCTGCAGGTATTTAAAGTGATCCTGTTACTGACAGCCTGCCTCCCCCTCCTGTTCATTTTCTCCAGTTCGCTGATGACACCGCCTTCCTAGCCCTTTATCCTACCCTTCAACGGTCCCAACGTACCCTCCAAACCCACCTTGACCAATTCACCGCTTGGTGCAACCAGTGGTTCCTCCGTGTTAATCCCTCCAAGACCCAGGCGATCATCATAGGCCGCACCACCGCTCCTTCCGCCTCCATGATTTCTACCTCACCATTTATGGCCGTCCTATCCGCCTCACTCCTACCCTCAAATACCTTGGCCTCACACTCTACTGCCACCTCACCTGGACTCCCCATCTCCTTACCATCCAAAACGAAGCTCACAACCGCCTCCTCCTCCTGAAACTCCTGTCCGACCGGACGTGGGGTCTGCATCCTTCCACCATCCTTCACACCTACAAATGCATGATCCGCCCCATCCTTTGTTATGCCAGCCTCGCTTGGATTTTCGCGCATCCCCAGTTCTATAAAGCCCTCCAAATCCTCGAACGCCATGCACTCCGCCTCGCCTTCCGCATCCGCCTTCCGTCCCCCACGCGCATCCTCTACGACCTCATCCCCTTCCCCCACCTTCTCCTTTCCCTTGAACACATCCGCACACTATATATTGTCCGCCGCCTCGATCCCCCTCACCCCATGGTGTCTCCCTTCCTCTCCACCCCCAACCAGTTGCCGTGCCTTTACCGTTGTGTCCCTCCCTCTCTCCATCTCCACACCGTCCATCTCCTTTCCCAACACAACTTCCACCGTCTACCCCTCCCGGATGATGAGCTTCGCCCTGACATCTACCCTTCCTACCAACTCTAACCCCCTCTTCCTGCCTCCTCCTCAGGGCTCCCTCTCCTCCCCCTCCCTCCTTCTGAGCGGCTTTCCCCTCCTACTCCCCCTCCATCTCTTGTGCCTCCTTTCAGTGTCTCTGCACTCCCTCCTCCCCTGTCTTCCCTTTTCCTCTCCTGCCCCACGTGTCTCCTGCCTCTTCTTGAACCCACGGTTGCCCCTCCTCTCTTCATCCCGCCGCTTCCCCAGCTGCCCCATGCTCTCCCCTCCTTTTCCATCCTCTCTGACTTTTCCCTCGGCAGGTCCCACCTGGTAGTTTCATTCTTCGTCGTGTGTGCTCCAAGTGGGTTTTAAGTGTGTTGTTTCGGAGTGTTTTTAATACTGTGGCCAACTTTTAACCTGTGCATGCACATTCAGTGTCCTCTCTGTGTTTTAAGAATCGCCAACTGTGTTTATTAACTTTCTGGTGACTTTTTAACTGTCCCCCATGAACATCTACATGTCAGTGTATTTTTACCTCCATTTTCTCCCCTTACTCTGTTTTATGTTCCCCTTTTTTATCTCCTTTTGTATGTATCATTTTATACTTGTTTTCGTTGTCGTGTCACTCGGCTGAAGAGCGGTGGATTGTGCCGCTGACAGCCCTCCCCTGCCCATATGGGGCAGCAGAATGAAATCACAATAAATAAAAAAAAATTGACAGCCTGTTTCCCAAGGTGGCTTCCATCAACTCCCCCTCCCGGATGATGCCCTCTCTCCCTCCATTTATCCCTCCTATCAACTCTGATCCTCACTCCCCCTCCTTCCCTCTGTCCTTTACTCGGGCTCCCTCTCCTGCCCCTTCCATCCTCTTTTTTCCCCACCTACCCTCTCCCTGCCGCTCTTCTCTCCCGAGTCTTTTTGCATTTCCCTCCTCTGCCTTTTCCCATTCCCTCTCGCGTCTGCCCTGCCCCTCCCCCCCACCTTATCAGTCCTCTCCCTCCATTCGTTCCCCCCCCCCCTTTCGTTTTTCCTCTCCTCCCTCCTTGTTTTCCCCCTCATCTGTCCAGGTCCATCCCCCCCCCCTCCATCTGTCCTAGGCTATGGTGTGTCCTCTTTGTGCCGACATTTTAGTGCAGTGTTTACAGTGAGTTTTCAGTGTTGTGTGTCTTTTCTGAAGTGTTGCGAACAGACATCATACTGTCCCTAGGTGGGATTTTTTATCTCTTGTGAACAGAAACCAGACTGTCACCATGTTTTTTTTAATTGCGTGTCTACTATGTTACTTGTCTGATTCCTGTGTATTTTATTAGCATTGCCAACCCCTTTGCTTTATGTTTTAACTTTCCACAATTTTCCGCCGTTTTACAATTTAAGTCCCCGTTTTATTGCCTGCTTTTATTGTTTCTTAACTTCTCCTTGCATTTTAAAAAGTCTGTAGGCTGCAGAGCAGCGTAATAAGCTGCTGCCAGCCCGCCCCCTTTGGGGGGAATCGAAATACAATAAAGGGAAAAAAAATGACAGCCTGCACATAGGGAATTTCATAAAATGAAGTATCGTGTTATGGGTTTACTTCATTTTAGATTAGTACATCAAACCAAAAGTTCCTAACTGGATGCTACTAAAATTAATCACAACTTGATACCGTAAATTGTTCGTTTTCAAAAAAAAAAAAAAAAAAAAAACATGTAGAACGCAAAAAATGTGTAAATATATACAATGTCGGATTCTATCCCACACATAGAGAGCAAAAAATGTGTAAATGTGAAGTGCACAACGTCTGATTCTACCCTACACGTAATTTCGAGATTGTAAGAACGTATGTTTGGCTTTCTTTAACCACGGTCCCCGTTGAGAGGTGTACACAAAGTTGGCTGTCACTGATTAGCCCTGAGAAACGAAGACCTAGCAGCGCTACCTCTGTTTTCTGCTGCTGAGTAGTTTCTCTCTAATGAGTAGTCCATACGAAGAAACAGCTGCAGCTTTACCTGATGTTGCTCGTACCTTGGGTAGTTGGGCTATGCACGACGCTGCTTAAAACAGACTAGCTCGGTGTAGTCAAAGGGTCGAGCTCCACACGTTTGCTTTCATGTCTAGCAGGTAACTCGCTGCAAATAAAAACCTGTAGCCGCGCGGAGTGAAGTGCCGCGGAGTGCCCAATCATCACAAGGCATAAACAGAAGAACAATATTCGTACCATAAAAAATAAAATTAAAAACCCGAAAAAATAATTTTTTTATTAAAAAGTAATACTTGAGCACCACGTTGGGCCAACTACCATGCCGCCAATTATTCCCCCCAACCCAACACCCCACTCCACTGCATCATCTACATTACCCATGATGCCTCAGTCAACCTAGCACCAAAATTAGGCACAGTGAACAGCAGGGCTCCGACGTGCAATTAACTGAAAAGTGGTTGCAGGAGTGGGAAAGGAAACTTGTAAAACATAAGAGACGTAAAAGCAAGTGTTTTGTCTACATACTCGCCGTATAAATAATGTGAATAGTATTATTAACCGAAATTAACTTAAACTGGAACGAACACATAGAAAGTGTTGTGGGGAAGGCTAACCAAAGACTGCGTTTTATTGGCAGGACACTTAGGAAATGTAACAGATCTACTAAGGAGACTGCCTTCACTACGCTTGTCCGTCGTCTTTTAGAATACTGCTGCGCGGTGCGGGATCCTTACCAGATAAGGTTGCGGAGTACATCGAAAAAGTTCAATGAACGGCTGCACGTTTTGTATTATCGCGAAATAGGGGAGAGAGTGTCACTGAAATGATACAGGATTTGGGGAGGACTTCATTAACAAAAGACGTTTTTCGTTGAAACGGAATATTTTCACGAAATTCCAATCACCAATTTTCTCCTCCGAATGCGAAAATAATTTGTTAACACCGACCTACATAGGGAGAAACGATCCCTATGATACCACGATAAAAAAAGGGACATTAGAGCTCGTACAGAAAGATACAGGTGTCCGTTCTTTCCGCGTGCTGTACAAGATTGGAATAATAGTGTATTGTGAAGGTGGTGATTTGCAGAATTTGGCTGGCTTTGAGCACTGTGCGACTTAACTTCTGAGCTCATCAGTCGCCTAGAACTTAGAACTAATTAAACCTAACTAACCTAAGGACACCACACACATCCATGCCCGAGGCAGGATTCGAACCTGCGACCTTCGCGGTCGCTCGGCTCCAGACTGCAGCGCCTAGAACAGCACGGGCACTCCGGCCGGCTTGCAGAATTTCCATGAAGATGTAGATGTAAATGTGCTGATGTGACACACTAAGTAGGCGAAACTAAAATATTTGTAATTAGTCAATCAATTGTTTCATCTAATTAGTTTATTTGTAGACCAAATAAGCAGACTAAAATAAATAGGTAAAATATGTTTGCTTAAAAATCGAAATAAAATGAAGTTGCAAATGTGTGACGATGAAAAGCTATTGTTACCTACACCATAAATAGCACTGAATTAGCACCTCACGAAGAATAGCTGCAAAAAAAAAAAAAATGGTTCAAATGGCTCTGAGCACTATGGGACTTAACATCTATGGTCATCAGTCCCCTAGAACTTAGAACTACTTAAACCTAACTAACCTAAGGACATCACACAACACCCAGTCATCACGAGGCAGAGAAAATCCCTGACCCCGCCGGGAATCGAACCCGGAATAGCTGCAAACGGTAACTGTACTGGGATACGAAATGTTTCCTACGCATTTAGAGACGCAGTTCGGAGAGTGGTAAATCTGGTAGGTGTCTGAGCAATTTGCCGTCAGTTTTGCTGTTGCTGAAGCAACTCTCTGAATAGGACATCCTGAAGAAGGACGTTTCCTGTCATGAAGTTACTGCAGAATCCATATGTAGTTTGGTAGTTATTGTTGTAGCCCACTGCAAAATAATCAACTTAGCGTCTCAGAAAACACTAGTCGTGACGTGTGTAGCAATTGAAATCGACTACGCCTGTTCTCATGGATGTTCCACCCACTGCTTCGATTGGGTCATAGTTTCTGGCTCGTATTTGTGTGCCCAGTATTTACAGACAGTAACAAATCGTTTTGATTAGAATTTTTCCTGGGCCACAACGAAAGGCGGCCACCGTGTTGTATAAAGCGGTCTGACAGATAATTCTTCATCTAAAATCTGCCTACTCTACCTTTCTACAGATCTTCAATTATATTCTCGTCAACTAGGTAGTAACGAATTATATAGAACCATTTTAACAATTTTTAAGTATTCAATGTGCTGTAACCTCAAATAAATCTTTATATATTATGTTCTTTATATTATAAAAAGGCATTAACAACTTTATACCAATAAGACTGTAACGATGATAAGTCTTTGCTCTTGTATTCAGAAGCCGGCCGCGGTGACCGTGCGGTTCTGGCGCAGCAGTTCGGAACCGCAGGACTGCTACGGTCGCAGGTTCGAATCCTGCCTCGAGCATGGGTGTGTGTGATGTCCTTAGGTTAGTTAGGTTTAAGTAGTTCTAAGTTCTAGGGGACTTATGACGTAAGATGTTGAGTCCCATAGTGCTCAGAGCCATTTGAACCATTTTTGAACCATTCAGAAGCATCCGAACCATCTTAAATTTCAAGGCGGTGGGTTACTCTGTACTGTTAATGAAATAAATAAATAAATATCTTCACTTATTTCATACTGGAACACATTAAATCGCCGAAAGCCGCATGTACTTTCGTGACCATCACAGTCACAGAAACTGCCGATTATTGACTCGTGCCGGCCGAAGTGGCCGAGCGGTTCTAGGCGCTGCAGTCTGGTACCGAGCGACCGCTACGGTCGCAGGTTCGAATCCTGCCTCGGGGATGGATGTGTGTGATGTCCTTAGGTTAGTTAGGTTTAATTAGTTCTAAGTTCTAGGCGACTGATGACCTCAGAAGTTAAGTCGAACAGTGCTCAGAGCCATTTGAACCATTTTTATTGACTCGTGCGTAACACGACTGCACGAGCTCTGTTGTGTTGTGCTTCTCTGGCTCCCAAGAAGACGCAATTCCGCCACAAGAGGCTGTGCGAGATAGTGGAACTGCTTTCCGAGACACGTTGTATAGGAACGATAGTATCGACAGTTATCTGACGTGAACTGTAGTGTCCACAGCCATCAAATACGTCACCAGCAATCTCAAACAACCGCTCCCTCCTTCCCATTAGGCAATGCTACATTCATAAATATTGGTAGCGAGGGCCGTAATGCGCGCATTGTGGTTCGGGGAATATCAAGAGATCCCCCGACATTCGTAGCATCGAGACGGTGCAGCGTTGGAGCGCTCCGTTGTAGATGCTGGTGTAGCCAGGAGCCTGCCGCCCTGCGCTGATTGGGCTGTGCAGCACACACACACACACACACACACACACACACACACACACACGCGGTTATCGGCCGGCGCCCCCTGCTGCGGCGACTGCATCTGCGGCCGCCGCCCTGGTGGACGTATTAATCCGCGGCCGGCCAGAGTGTGGTGTAAGGCACACACACACAGACACACACACACACGCGCAGCGATCGCACAATCTGGCGCCGTAAAGCAGCGCTGCGCAGATAGCGGCGCCGCTGCCGTGGTGTGGCGTGGCGGTGCTGCAAAGGAGAAGGATAACCGAGTCCGTACTGTGTGGAGCCCGCCCTGCGCTGCCCCTAATGACTCCTCCCAGCCAGTACTGCTCTCCAGTCACCGCGCATGCGCACTCGCTGCAGAGGTGTGGTTAACAAGACATCTTATGGTGTATGGTGGTGGGTTCTTGGGCATACCATTTTCACTCTGCAACGCCGGAAACGCATATCCTCCTATTTCCATTTATTGTACTATAAATTTGTTTTCCTTATTTTTGTTTCCTGAATATATAACATTTCTGTGTCTTCGTATATTGTAATTGTTTTACTATTTGTGTATATATATTTATGCATTTATGTCGATGTATAATTGGTTTGTTTCGTAAATATTATTTGTACACTCCTGGAAATGGAAAAAAGAACACATTGACACCGGTGTGTCAGACCCACCATCCTTGCTCCGGACACTGCGAGAGGGCTGTACAAGCAATGATCACACGCACGGCACAGCGGACACACCAGGAACCGCGGTGTTGGCCGTCGAATGGCGCTAGCTGCGCAGCATTTGTGCACCGCCGCCGTCAGTGTCAGCCAGTTTACCGTGGCATACGGAGCTCCATCGCAGTCTTTAACACTGGTAGCATGCCGCGACAGCGTGGACGTGAACCGTATGTGCAGTTGACGGACTTTGAGCGAGGGCGTATAGTGGGCATGCGGGAGGCCGGGTGGACGTACCGCCGAATTGCTCAACACGTGGGGCGTGAGGTCTCCACAGTACATCGATGTTGTCGCCAGTGGTCGGCGGAAGGTGCACGTGCCCGTCGACCTGGGACCGGACCGCAGCGACGCACGGATGCACGCCAAGACCGTAGGATCCTACGCAGTGCCGTAGGGGAACACACCGCCACTTCCCAGCAAATTAGGGACACTGTTGCTCCTGGGGTATCAGCGAGGACCATTCGCAACCGTCTCCATGAAGCTGGGCTACGGTCCCGCACACCGTTAGGCCGTCTTCCGCTCACGCCCCAACATCGTGCAGCCCGCCTCCAGTGGTGTCGCGACAGGCGTGAATGGAGGGACGAATGGAGACGTGTCGTCTTCAGCGATGAGAGTCGCTTCTGCCTTGGTGCCAATGATGGTCGTATGCGTGTTTGGCGCCGTGCAGGTGAGCGCCACAATCAGGACTGCATACGACCGAGGCACACAGGGCCAACACCCGGCATCATGGTGTGGGGAGCGATCTCCTACACTGGCCGTACACCACTGGTGATCGTCGAGGGGACACTGAATAGTGCACGGTACATCCAAACCGTCATCGAACCCATCGTTCTACCATTCCTAGACCGGCAAGGGAACTTGCTGTTCCAACAGGACAATGCACGTCCGCATGTATCCCGTGCCACCCAACGTGCTCTAGAAGGTGTAAGTCAACTAGCCTGGCCAGCAAGATCTCCGGATCTGTCCCCCATTGAGCATGTTTGGGACTGGATGAAGCGTCGTCTCACGCGGTCTGCACGTCCAGCACGAACGCTGGTCCAACTGAGGCGCCAGGTGGAAATGGCATGGCAAGCCGTTCCACAGGACTACATCCAGCATCTCTACGATCGTCTCCATGGGAGAATAGCAGCCTGCATTGCTGCGAAAGGTGGATATACACTGTACTAGTGCCGACATTGTGCATGCTCTGTTGCCTGTGTCTATGTGCCTGTGGTTCTGTCAGTGTGATCATGTGATGTATTTGACCCCAGGAATGTGTCAATAAAGTTTCCCCTTCCTGGGACAATGAATTCACGGTGTTCTTATTTCAATTTCCAGGAGTGTATTTTTACGCTGGGTCTTGCCTAGGGAAAACTGCTATCGAACGATTACATCGAGAGGTCGTGTGAAGAATCAAAGTGTGTACCATCTTTGGTAGGGTTAACTCTGCCGCGTGGAGCGCGGGCTGAGCAGGGGGAGTCTGGCTGGGGTATTGCAGTTGTGCAGGTGTGTTGTGTAACGCTCCCGCGACTTGCCACGCTTTCGGGGTTTGGCAGCATGTAATTGCGCTCGACTCGCGATGATAGTTTCTGACATGGTGTCGCGGACGGGAAGCATTAGCTGGCGCACATCAAGAGCCCGTTTCGCCTGGTGACCGTGTCGAGAGAAGGCGCGCCAACATCCAGCTTCTGCAACAGCGACGGCCGACAATGGGTGACTGTCGCCACCTCCTCGATCGACGGCTTCAAACCATCAATCAACCAACAAGGAAGACTGGAAGCACGTAAAGTTTCAGAACTGTATGGCAGACCTCAGCTTTTCAAACTGTACCATTTTCGTAACTGTAGTTACAGCAACTTAGCATGAACATTTGTTGCTCATTGTCCCAATTGCATTACCAAGCAGGGTCCCTTCCTTTTCTGGAACGAACCCGAGTGTCGTTGAAATTCAAACGCCAGCATTAAAATAATAATATAGCATTTCACCGCTTTAATTTCAAAGTTCAGTTAAGGTATTCATAGCTGGCTACAATATTTAGATTACACAAGCACGAATTAAGAGTGCGAGTTTTGTTACCGTATTTTAGCTTACCTGTGACTGCAGCTCAGCTTGGTACGTACTAAATTTTACTATTGTTAATTGTTCAGAATCATTTAATTCAAGTTCAAAGTTAAATCCCTTATTTCTAAATTGCGTAGATTCAAGTAGCTTTTGAAATGATTGTTGAGGTAGTCCAAGACTAACCGTATTTTACTGAATTTCGATGTGCTTCAGAAAGAAAGCTCACTATTAACTTCAGTCACTAAATTAACTTTCGATTTTCCTGTTTTATTAATTCTTTTGCTAAATTAAGTCAGAGTGTAGCGAAATTTATTACTTCTGACAAACTTTCAGTTTTCACACTACACATGTCAACCTTCAGTTGCCACGTTTCTAGTGCTAATTATATGTGTAATAACCTTTCTTTTTCAGTTACTATAGTAATTGTCCTTAGGACTGGCGACCGTAATTTCCCCCAAATCTCAAATATCTAATTACCGCTAGTTAATTGTTAACGTAACGGCCGCAAATTTACTTTCTTTATTAACTTTACCCCTTTTCAAAATTAATTTCCACCAGTTTCATTTGCATTTTTCCTTTCATTTAGATGTAACCCTTTCCTCCCTCTTTACCGACAGATTAACATCGGTGACGATTGCTTTTCCCAAATTTCCATTAGGTACACGCGGTTTAATTTTTCACTGTCATTAAGGTCGATAAGTGAGGGGGAGGTTACAACTCCCTCTCTTTTTCTGTTCCACTTGCGAGTGGTGCTCTAGAAGATCGTCTGTTTGTAAGTTTCCGTATGAGCTAGAATCTTCGTAATTTTACCTTCGCAGTCTTTTTTACGTAGTAGGGACCAATATCTTGGTTGACTCAAGTTGTAAGGTGTCAGGCAAATCCAACACCTTCCATGAAAATCCTGACATGATAAGCAAATCCGGCAATATGTCACATAGCTCCGAATAAATCCTGTCATTAAATTAACCAAAGTAATACGATCAACGAGTGAGCAAACGGAATACCACAGACTAACACAACAACGTCCAAATGGATGTCACACCTTCCCACCGTGAAACAGACGCAGTTCCAAGGGGAGAAACGAGAACAGAAGCCGAGAGCAGAACCGTGTTAACCTAGAAGGCCCTACGATAATGGACGGACACCCACGTCGCCGGCCGACTGCCAAGACCACCCCCCCAACCCATGTTAAAAGATAGAGCCCTCCAGAGGAACAGTATAGATCTTACGATAACACTAAAAGGGCCACACCAGCTGCAAGTTTTAGCGTGAGACTATTAATGTACCAAGCCAATCCTCTCATCTGTCAAATAGCAAAGCTAGCGTCTCCTATCTTGCTCCTGAGATGCCTTCCTCTTCATCTATCTCTATTAGCCAGGCAATCTTCTTTTCCTTTATATTTCCTTAATTATGTTTCATCATGTCTATTCTTCTCCTCCCTTCATCATGAGTCTCCCTCATACTCCCTGCTGCCAGCATTCCTATCTAAAATTTGTTTCTTCAATAATGTCTAATTATAACAGTACTTATGATCTACGAATATAAACTCTATATGTATGTATTTTTCCAGGTGTACCTTTCTAATTGTTTAGTTCACTTTTTGTACTATATGTAGTTTAACATGCCTACTAAAACGTATGAATGTAAAATAAGTAGAATGCCTGGTTAGATGTAAGAGAGGGCCTGATGGCCCTAATCTTACCAGGTTAAATAAATCAATAAATAAAATAAAATAGAATAAATATAAGCGCCTCTTTTACGTAGCAAACATTAAAAACATTGCTCCACCACGAAAAGTATAACATTTCTCATTGGATAGACAGAATTTTTGTAGGCAGAGTTTAAGGTTAACATTCAGACGCTGATTGGTCAGTTGAAAACACAGCTACATACCTTTTCCTTAAACCAACTTCGGTAAACAGTAGTAAGGATAAGTTCGAGAGAGTTGCTACCGAGACGGCGAGGTGTGTGGAGCTGCGCCGCCAGCCGCCTCTGACAATGCCTAACCACCGACAAGGCAATGAACGCACGTGATGCTGCATAAGAGCGCATAAGGCTTCACTCAGACTGCAGAAGTCTCATCTGTCACATCCCCTTTTTACGTAATACTAGAGTCGATCCTCAATTAAACTTCGTGGTATTCACATTTGCTACTTGAAGTTAAAATCTGAAACACGATGATTTTTCTGTTATATAATTATTGAGAAGCCACATCTGCCACTGTAATTTACGACAAGTTAAATAAGTAATTAAAGATAATTGAGGGTCACTGTAGACCATTTTTGATGCTTTCCTCTTTTATGATTTAAACCTAGATTATAGATGTGATATGGCATAGGTCATCCTTCAATCCATTATAGAACTTGGAAACCCATTCAGGGAATATTCGTTCACATTTTTGTTGAATGCAGTTGGTTTTTATCATCCTGTATTAAAATATTTCCTTTTATCAATAGTACAATTTATAAACAATGTTTTGTGAGTAGAATAAAATTTCCAATGGTAAACTTAACTGCTTTTTCGACGTTATTTTACCAGCTAACAAAAATAGGAAAGCCTTGAACCCCTTCCACTAAATTTAGTTAGTATGAAGATTCTTTTACAAGGAGTGCAGTGGAGCTGACGCTGAAATTATTAAGTATTTGATTATATCATCGCTAGTCTCACTGAACTCTTCTAAACTCTACATGTCATATGTGGTCTGGCGTCTCCTTACCAGCAACAGGTCACAGGTTCAAACTAGTCAATTCCCTAAAAAACACGCTCAGAGCGTCGTTGCGCGAAAGTGGTATGGAGACACAACTTAGAACAAACAGACACCACGCAGAATGTTAGAAAGTCATGTCATCAGGGGACCAAGCAGCAATACACAACGCTCCTGTTATAACGTGTGTCACTGGAGAGTTACATGAGCATCTCCGCGATGGTTTCTGGCTTAGTAAAGGAACCTATGACGGAATACTCTGCAAACACTCGGCTTCGCAAAAACAACAGGGTACTATACTGACCGAAAAGAAATGGCAGCACCAAGAAGGACCTGTGCGACATAAACGAAAGTTCTTAGGTGTGTTTCTACATCTGAAACATGGTGTCTATTCAAACTTCGCGCCAGACGCATAAGAGTGCCACTAGAAGCGCCGTTATGAGGAAACAATTCAGGTTTGCTTTAAATACACGCGGTAATGGTCGTGAGCTTCCTTTGAGATTGGACGTGGTGAGTTGATGTTAGATTGCCTTTAAGGCAACAAACCCGACTTTTACAACATCTACCGAGTTTGAACGAGATAGTGCAATAGAATTACGAGAAAGCAGCTGTTGTTTCTGCGATATTGTGGATAGACTTTGTAACCTCCCCCTCACTTATCGACCTTAGTGGAAAATTAAACCGTGTGTACCTAATGGGAATTTGGGAAAAGCAATCGTCACCGAAGTTAATCAGTCGGTAAAGAGGGAGGAAAGGGTTGTAACCTCTCCCACACTTATCGACCTTAATGACAGTGAAAAATTAAACCGCGTGTACCTAATGGAAATTTGGGAAAAGCAATCGTCACCGAAGTTAATCTGTCGGTAAAGAGGGAGGAAAGGGTTACATCTAAATGAAAGGAGAAATGCTAATGAAACATGTGGAAATTAGTTTTGAAAAGGGGTAAAGTTAATAAAGAAAGTAAATGTGCGGCAGTTACGTTAACAATCAACTAGCGGTAATTGGGTATTTGAGATTTGGGGAAAATTACGGTCGCCAGTCCTAAGGACAATTACCATAGTAACTGAAAAAGAAAGGTTATTACACATATAATTAGCACTAGAAGCGTGGCAACTGAAGGTTGACACGTGCAGTGTGAAAACTGAAAGTTTGTCAGAAGTAATAAATTTCGCTACACTCTGACTTAATTTAGCAAAAGAATTAATAAAACCGGAAAATTGAAAGTTAATTTAGTGACTGAAATTAATAGTGAGATTTGTTTCTGAAGCACTACGAAATTCAGTAAAATACGATTAGTCTTGGAATACCTCAACAATCATTTCAAAAGCTACTTGAATCTACGCAATTTAGAAATAAGAGATTTAACTTTCAACTTGAATTAAATGATTCTGAACAATTAACAATAGTAGAATTTAGTACGTACCAAGCTGAGCTGCAGTCACAGGTAAGCTAAAATACGGTAACAAAACTCGCACTCTTAATTTGTGCTTGTGTAATCTAAATATTGTAGCCAGCTATGAATACCTTAACTGAACTTTGAAATTAAAGCAGTGAAATCGAATGATGCTGGCATTTGAATTTCAACGACACTCGGGTTCATTCCGGAAAAGGAAGGGACCCTGCTTGGTAATGAAATTGGGACAATGAGCAACAAAGGTTCATGCTAAGTTGCTGTAATTTTGTGATGCAACAATTTTAAAATCTGAGGTGTGCCATACAGTTCTAAAACTTTACGTGCTATCAGTCTTCCTTGTTGGTTGATTGAAGGTTTCAAGTCGTCGATCGAGGAGGTGGCGACAGTGACTCATTGTTGGCCGTCGCTGTTGCAGAAGCTGGATGTTGGCGCGCCTTCTTCTCGAAACGGCCACCAGGCGAAACGGGCTCTAGATGTGCGCCAGCTAATGCTTCCCGTCCGCGAAACTGTGTCAGAAACTATCATAGCAAGTCGAGCACAATTACATGCTGCCCAACCCCGAAAGCACGGCAACTCGCGGGAGCGTCACACAACACACCTGCTCCACTGCACTACTCCAGCCAGACTCCCTCTGCTCTGCCCGCGCTCCACGCGGCAGAGTTAACACTACCAAAGATCCTAAACACTTTGGTTCTCCACACGACCTATCGATGTATTCGTTCGACAGCAGAGCTTTCCCTAGGCAAGACCCAGCGTAAAATACAAATAATATTTACAAAACAAACCAATTATACATCGACATAGATGCATAAATACATATATACAAATAGTAAAACAATTACAATATATAAAGGCACAGAAATGTCATATATTCAGGTAACAAAATAAGGAAAAAATTTTTAGTGCAATAGATGGAAATAGGGGGATATGCATTTCCGGCGTTACTAGTTGGCAAGAATGTAGCCAGTGTACATGATCGTTGGTGGCCGTGGACACGATAATTTACGGTCGCGAGCAGACGAGGCTGCAGACGGTCACGTGACACTATGGAGACGGGAGGCCACTGTGTTTCGCTCATGGCTCTGGCGCACCGTACTGCATGTACAGCAGCACTTTGAACAGCAGTTCGCATCACAGTAGAAAAACTAAATGTAACAATTTGGTTAATTCACGGAAAGCTACGAGCCAGACTCCCTGCAACGTGCATACCACTGACCCCAAACCACCACCACTTGCGACTTCAGTGATGTCGAGCGAGAGCTCATTGCAGGTCAGGGTGGAGGTCTGTTGTGTTTTGTGATGAAAGCTGGTTCTGCCTCGGTGCCAGTGAAGGCCGTATCTTGGTTGGAAGGAGGTCAGTTGACGGCCTGCAACCAACGTGTCCGTGCTACACACACTGGACATACAACTGGAGTTATGGTTTGGAGCGCGATTTCGTATAACAACACGAGCAGTCTCGTGGTTATCTCACACACCCTGACTGCAAAATTATACGTCAGTCTGGTGATTCGAAGTGTTGTGCTGGCATACAGGAACAGCATTCTAAGGGATGTTTCCCAACAGGATAGTGCTCGCCCACCTACCATAATGCTGCACAGAGTGTCGACGTATTTCCGTGTTCTGCTCTATCACCAGGTCTCTCTCCAGTCGAGCAGACACGGGACATCATCGGACGAGAACTCCAGCATCATCCACAAGGAGCATTAATCGCTCCAGTATTGACCGACCAAGGGCAACGAACATGGACATCCGTCCCACAAACTAACATTCGGCACCTGTACAACACAATGCATACACGTTTTCACGCTTGCATTCAATATTGGTAGGTTTTACCGGTTACTAATGTACCAGCATTTCGCACTTGCAATGGGTTATCTCACGCTTACATTAACCTTGAACTTGCAATGTCAACCACTTAATTATGTTAGCTAGACAAATGTATTCCCGAAGTTTCATTACTATACATTAATTATCTTTGGTGTTGCTATTTTTCCGCTAGTGTCTTTTATATAGAAGGAGGAAGGTAGACATACCGGAAACTTTTTTATGATTTTTTAAAATATAAACATCTAGTTTAAAAATACTGTAAAGAGACTAGTTTCTGTTTCTACAAAAATATCAGCCATTTATCCACAGTAGCACTGTGCAGCGTCCGGAATGTGTATGAAATTTATCTCTTTATGGTATATTTTGTATTTAAGGCTGAAAAACACATCAACTGTGTTTCCTTCTACAAGTGGAACAAATACCCAGTTCCTTTATTTCCCAAACGTAAGTATGAAAGTGTTCTTCCAAGAAGAGACAGAAGAATCCATAGATATGTTTTATATGATGGGAGCATTTGTCTCTTAAGTGTCATTCATAATTTTAGTTTTACGCAGTTTTCCTTCCCTTTTACTTTTTCTTAAACAATTTCAACTTGCTTCTAGTCAGTGCAATTAAAAAATGTTATGTATATTTCAAACAAAAGCAATAACTGTTGTGGTTGGCAGGAGAGTCAACACCGTGTTACTAGAGGAAGCCGAAGGCACGCGTTTTAGCTCACGCAGGCTGGCGTGAGGTATTGAACAGGACAAGGAAATTAGAATTTAGAAAAAAACCGACGTAGCTGGTGGAATACTTAACTTTAATCCATAAATGGTGAACGTCGCTCTTGACGGTACATTATGCACAGTATCAATAGTAACTGGTAATGGCGCCTTGCTAGGTCGTAGCAAATGACGGAGCTGAAGGCTATGCTAACTATCGTCTCGGCAAATGAGAGCGTATTTCGTCAGTGAACCATCGCTAGCAAAGTCGGTTGTGCAACTGGGGCGAGTGCTAGGAAGTCTCTCTAGACCTGCCGTGTGGCGGCGCTCGGTCTGCAATCGCTGATAGTGGCGACACGCGGGTCCGACGTATACTAACGGACCGCGGCCGATTTTAAGGCTACCACCTAGCAAGTGTGGTGTCTGGCGGTGACACCACAATAACAATAGTATAAAGTCTGTTGTAACTGAAAGGGCAGCTTACACAGTTATACAATAAACTTGAAAAGGAAACTAATAGGAAATGAAATAAAAGTTGATATGTCATTACAACTCCTTGAGGGCCTCCTTTACCATGGCTGTGATTGAACTGAGCAGTTTTGATCTACGTCAGTAACTCTTTAATTTAGACCACTATATATGTATTGACAGTTATCTCAAAATAATCCATTGAATTTTGTGCGTTTCACAACAGAAATTCCGTTTGTGGCGTACACATATGCATTCGGTAATAATGACCAGTCTCATGTTGCCTGTGTAACGGAAGTAAAACATGCCTTAGAGCATCACATGTCTTCTGTCTTAACATTCAAAGACACTCCATCCTATTTACATGTACTGGAACTCCCAGTTGTTTGTGCGACGTGACTAACTTTTTCCATCCTAATCTCCGTTGGTAGATCACAGTTTAGTATCATTCGCACTGGCGGTAATGCAGAGACTGGTGGAACAAAGACACAGTTCTTGAGTTCAATGATGGCGGTGTGCACGAAGTGAACGGCTGAGCAAAAGCAAGTCCAGAGCATATCAAATGTCGTCGCAAGCGTAGACGAACAGCCCATGGAGTAATCCGAATCAAAAACATATTACAAGCAATGTCAAACATTCTACTAATCAATGGTACATGTTCAAGTTTTTAATGAACTAGTGAGACTAAGTGGAAATTGTGGTGCCGTGGTATTTACGGGCAGTCTCGCGTCACTGGACGGGTCTTGTAACGTGTTTGCTACTGCGTCAGCTACTCAAGCGGAAGCAAGCTGTGGCCAGAGTGTGAAGGCCGAGTATCTCCTCCATATCGATTCTGGGGCTGAGTGGGGAATCTGTATCACTCCCTGAGAGATAAATCCCTCCCCGTTTACGGTACCTAGGAGCGCGGCGCGGCGCATACTTTGAATACGATCCCATGACCCAGTTTCCTATCCACACCAAAAGAGTCATTGTCTGGTATAGATAAGTGGAGGATATCCTTTTATTTTATAGTGGGACACAAGTGAGCTTCGTCGAGGAAAGGAAAAAAGAGAGATGCTGGAATTCCCGCCAGTCTCCCACACTAATTCCTCTAAACAATAGGACGGCTCGGATCCTGGAGCAGTCAGTGGGATTTGCAGCAGATCGATGAGTACTGAGGTGCAGTTTGGCCCTGCCTGCAGAGGAGTGGATGCCGGCGGTGTTGGGGACGAGGCTTCGACCTCCTTGGGCACCTTAGAAACGTCACTTGTTTGGTGAGGAGGTCACTGCTGTTGGTAGGACCCAGAAGGGGCTTACAGGATGGAAGTGTTTTCACGTCCTTCGTCTCCCATCACAGGTAGTTTCGACCTCCTGTCGATGCCACGAGCGCAGAGATTTATAGTGGTAGCAGACTGGCTGTTGGGCAAATTTGTCTCGGGTATGGTTGCACAGAGCTGGCCCGGTCGACAGCATGCCGGAATGGACAGTTTGAGTGGTACATCTCGTTGTGACTGGAGCTGATTTCGATGCCTCACTAGATGCTCCCGGCCAGCCGCAACTCCGTCATTATATTGTACATTTGCGTTTTGAAGTTCGGCTTCTGAACTGGACGTGGGAAGGAACAAATGGTTCACATGGCTCTGAGCACTATGGGACTTAACATCTGAAGTCATCAGTCCCCTACAATTAGAACTACTTAAACCTAACTAACCTAAGGAGCCGGCCGGAGAGGCCGGGCGGTTCTAGTTGCTTCATTCTGGAGCCGAGCCCCCTACACTTAGAACTACTTAAACCTAACTAACCTAAGGAGCCGGCCGGTGTGGCCGAGCGGTTCTAGGCGCTTCAGTCTGGAGCCGAGCGACCGCTACGGTCGCTTGTTCGAATCCTGCCTCGGGCATGGCTGTAATGTCCTTTGGTTAGTTAGGTTTAAGTAGTTCTAAGTTCTAGGGAACTGATGACGTCAGATGTTAAGTCACATAGTGCTCAGAGCCATTTGAATTTATCCTAAGGACATCGCACACATCCATGTCCGAGGCAGGGTTCGAGCCTGCGATCGTAGCAGAAGCGCGGTTCCGGACTGAAGCGCTCGGCCACCTGGGCCGGCTGGGATGGAACAGGGCTCAGTGCCATTGCTTTGACAAAAACCGTGAAAGTCAGATGCGGTGAAGTAAGGGTCGTTGTCTGACACCAGGTTAGAAGGCGACCCCACTATAGAAAATCTGATGAAGAGGGCATGGAAGGTACTTACCGTGGAGCTGGTAGCTATCTGCGCCAAATAAGGAAGGTTAGAGACAGCGTCGACGACTAGCAACCTCATTGATCCCTGGAACGATTCAGAGAAATCGACGTGCACTCTTTGACAGGGGTGGACTTTAAATCGATTCTTCACATTCCATTTTGTTCTACTGTTTATTATCACGGCTGTAACTGAAATTCATTTATTTTTCCTTCACCAAAAAGGGTCTAATAATACCTAAGGGCATGACGAGGGGTTGAAACGCGGCTATGAGGCTGACTGACTGTAGATGTGGTTCTGGCAGGTGCGGACGATGTGCTCTTTGGTGGCGTCAACACTAGGCTAGTACATATGATATCGCTCTAAAGCCCTCATTCTGCACATTCCGCAATGTGGAGGAATTTCGGTATGCAGGGAGTGAGACTGGGGGGAACTACCAGCTGGCACTCAGAATTACCCGCAGCCAACAATAGGAGACCACAAGTGATGTTACGCCGGTGTCGTAATGAAAAATGGGAGCTCCATGACACGTGGGTGCCCAAGGGTGGGTGCTCTGGCCAACCCCGCTGTACAGCAGACAATACCGTGCGAGATAGCTTTTCACGTCCTCTTTTATTACTTTTATTTTTTATTTACACGTCAAGTTCCGTAGAACCAAATTGAGGAGCAAATCTCCAAGGTCATGGAACGTGTCAGTACATGAAATTACAACATGAAAGTAATAACAGATAAAAATATGAACCCGACAGAAGGCAGTCCATAAGTTTAAGTAAACGTAATCAACAACACAATAAGAATCAGCTTAATTTTTCAAGGAACTTCTCGACAGAGTAGGAGTGACCCATGAGGAAACTCTTCAGTTTCGATTTGATAGCGAGTGGATTGCTGCTAAGGCTTTTGAATTCGAGTGGTAGCTTATTGAAAATGGATGCAGCAGTATACTGCACACCTTTCTGTACAAGAGTTAATGAAGTCCCATCCAAATGCAGGTTTGATTTCTGCCGAGTATTAACCGAGTCAAAGCTGCTTATTCTTGGGAATAAGCTAATATTGTTAACAGAAAAGACATTAAGGAATAGCCCGCAGCTCGTGGTCGTGCGGTAGCGTTCTCGCTTCCCATGCCCGGGTTCCCGGGTTCGATTCCCGGCGGGGTCAGAGATTTTCTCTGCCTCGTGATGGCTGGGTGTTGTGTGATGTCCTTAGGTTAGTTAGGTTTAAGTAGTTCTAAGTTCTAGGGGACTGATGAGCTCAGATGTTAAGTCCCATAGTGCTCAGAGCCATTTGAACCATTAAGGAATATATATATTGAGCGGTCAATGTCAAAATATCCAGAGTTGTGAACAGGGGTCGACAAGAGGTTCGTGAACTTACACCACTTATTGCCCGAACCGCCTGTTTCTGAGCCAAAAATAACCTTTTAGAATGGGAAGACTTACCCCAAAATGTAATACCATACAGCATAAGAGAATAAAAATAAGCAAAGTAGACTAATTTTCTTGTCGAACGTTCACTCACTTCTGATACCGTTCGGATGGTAAAAATGGCAGTATTAAGTCTTTAAAGAAGATCCCGAAGGTGGGCTTTCGACGACAGCTTTCTATCCATCTGAACACCTAGAAATTTGAACTGTTCAGTTTCACTAATCATATGCCCGTTCTGTGAAATTGAAGCGTCAGGTTTTGTTGAATTGTGTGTCAGAAACTGTAAAAAGTGAGTCTTACTATGATTTAGCTTTAGTTTATTTTCGACAAGCCAAGAACTTAGGTCATGTACTGCACTATTTGAAACCGAGCCAGTGTTGCACACAACATCCTTTATACCAAGTTAGTGTCATCAGCAAAGAGAATTATTTTAGAATTACCTGTAATACTAGAGGGCATATCATTTATACAAATAAGGAACAGGAGCGGCCCCAACACTGATCCCTGAGGCAGCCCCCACTTGACAGCACCCCACTCAGACCCCACATCACAGCCGTTATCAACATTGTGAATAATGACCTTTTGCTGCTTGTTGCTAAAGTAAGAGGTGAACCAATTGTGAGCTACTCCCCGTATTCTGTAATGGTCCAACATCTGGAGCAATATATTGTGATCAACACAGTCAAATCCCTTGGTTAAATCAAAAAATATGCAAAGAGTTCGAAACCCTTCGTTTAGCCCATCCAGTACCTCACAGAGAAAAGAGAATATAGCATTTTCAGTTGTTAAACGACTTCTAAAGCTGAACCGTACATTTGATAGCAAATCGTGTGATGTAAAATAATCAATTATCCTTACATACAAGGCCTTTTCAATAACTTTTGCAAACATTGGTGGCATAGAAATAGGTTTAAAAGTATCTACATTATCCCTTTCTTCCCTACTGAGAACTTCAATCGCTTAGGAAACTGACCATTCCTAAAGGAAAAATTACAGATATGGATAAATACAGGGCTAACATGTACAGCACAGTACTTTAATATTCTGCTAGACACACCATCATAACCATGAGCGTCTTCAGTGATTTAATTATTGACTCAATCCCCCTCTTATCTGTATCACAGAGGAGTATTTCAGACAATCTCGGAAAGGCATTTGCCAAGAAAGTTATATGATTCCTGTAAAAACCAAATTTTTATTTAATTTACCAGCAATACTTAGAAAATGATTGTTAAATACCGTACATGTATCTGATTTATCAGGAACAGAAATATTTTTACTTCGAACTGACTTTATATTGTCGACCTTTTGCTGCTGACCAGACACTTCCTTCACAAATGACCACATGGTTTTAATTTTATCCTGTGAATTAGCTATCCTATTTGCATACCACATACTCTTTGCCTTCCTAATAACATTTTTAAACACCTTAAAATACTTTTTGTAATGGGCTACTGTAGCTTGATTGTGACTACTTCTAACATTTTGATATAATTCCCGCTTTGTTCTGCAAGATATCCTTGTGCCACTAGTCAGCCACCTGGGCTGGCTATTACTGCTAGCACCCCGTTTAGAACGCTCTAGCCCGCATCTCGTGGTCGTGCGGTAGCGTTCTCGCCTCCCACGTCCGGGTTCCCGGGTTCGATTCCCGGCGGGGTCAGGGATTTTCTCTGCCTCGTGATGGCTGGGTGTTGTGTGCTGTCCTTAGGTTAGTTAGGTTTAAGTAGTTCTAAGTTCTAGGGGACTGATGACCATAGATGTTAAGTCCCTTAGTGCTCAGAGCCCTAGAACGCTCTAATGGAAAGGAACTCTGAGAGAGCATGAGAAATGTGTTAAGGAAAGCATTGTATTTATCATCTATGTTATCGGCACTATAAACATCCTGCCACTCTTGTTCCTTGACAAAGTTTAAAAAACTCTCTATTGCTGTTGGACTAACTTTTCTACATAGTTTGTAATTAAATACGACATTGGTTTGAGTACAAATGCCTTTTAGTGTTAAAATTTGTGCATCAGGGTCTGAAAGGCGATTCGCCCTTTTTCTAGCAGAATGCCATCTGCTGATATTTTGCGGGGAGAGTGTGGCTGCTTGGTATCCAAGGGAGACTGCAGCACTTCTTCTCTGACAAACTCTGAAACTGCGCTGCACAGTAGGTGGGAAACTGCGGCTACTTCTTCGAGTGTTGCGTTGTGTGTCGATAGCCGATCGAGTAGGTATAGTTTCTGGGGAACAACTCCTGCCATTGCAGCTACTACGTCGTCGTGTAGGGAAATTTGTAATGGGGACTGATTAGCGAAATGAGAGGCTTGTGGTCGGTAATCAGATGACACTTAATATCACAGAAATTAAGCGAAGTTCCTTGACACTATATGTGATAGACAACATCTCTAAATTTGAAAACAATTTGTGGGAGCCTGCCCACTCTTCTCTTGTATGGTGCCTAAAGGACGTTGCGTTCTCGGAATGCTATACAACAGTTCTTTTTTTTTCTTTATTGTAATTTTAAGCACCTCATACAAGGCGGGCTGTCAGTAGCATATTACGCCGCTCTTCTGCCTTAAGTGGTACAATAAGATGACAGATAGGTGACACAAACAATACAATAAAAACGGCGGGCAAAAATGTAGATACAAAAACAAGAAACATGAAGCCGTTCACGCTGGACGAAAAAAACACTAACACTTGTTGACACGGCGCACATAACACGGACGACTGCGACGGCACACGTGAACAGTAGAGGCGTGACGACGAAAGAACACGAAACACAGACGAAGGCACACACACGAGACACTGATGGCGATGATCTCTGGCGCGCGAATGTTCACTGAGCGTGTGCGAGTCCGGGGACCTGCCAAGAGAGGAGGAGGAGGAAGGGGAGTGGGAGAGGGAGAGGGGAGAGCAGAGATGCCATGGGCAGGGGAGAGTGGGGGAGGGAGGAAGGGGGAGGGGAAGCCCGGGGGAAGAGGGGTGGAGGAAGGGGGATGGGGGAAAAAGGAAAGAGAAGGTAGGGAGGGTGCCTAAAGGAAAGGAAACAGGGAGTGGGGGGGGGAGGATCAAAGTTGATAGGAGGGGTAAATGGAAGGGAGGAGGACATCATCAGGGAGGGGGAGCTGGCGGAAGCCACCTCGGGAGAGGGTAAGGAGGGTGGAGAGATGGAGACTGGGTGGGATGTAGGAATACAGGCGCAGCAGCGGGCGGGGGTGTGAGAGGATCGGGGAGACGAGCGGGTGAGGACGATCGAGTTTAAGGGAGGTGTACAGGATCCGTATCCTTTCAAGGAAAAGGAGAAGGTGGGGAAGGGGATGAAATCGTAGAGGATCCGTGTGGGGGAGGGGAGACGGACGCGAGAGGCGAGGCGGAGACCATGGCGTTCAAGGATTTGGAGGGATTTGTAAAAGGTAGGGGGGCGGAGATCCAAGCCAGATGGGCATAACAAAGGATAGGGCGGATGAGGGATTTATAGGTGTGGAGGATGGTGGAGGGGTCCAGACCCCACGTACGGCCGGAGAGGAGCTTGAGGAGACTGAGGCGGGAGCGTGCCTTGGCTTGGATTGTCCGGAGGTGGGGAGTCCAGGAGAGGCGACGGTCGAGGGTGACGCCAAGGTACTTAAGGGTGGGAGTGAGGGCTATAGGACGGCCATAGATGGTGAGATAGAAATCAAGGAGGTGGAAGGAAGGGGTGGTTTTGCCTACAATGATCGCCTGGGTTTTGGAGGGATTGACCTTGAACAAGCACTGGTTGCACCAAGCGGTGAACTGGTCAAGATGGGATTGGAGAAGGTGTTGGGAGCGCTGCAGGGTGGGGGCAAGGGCAAGGAAGGCGGTGTCATCGGCAAACTGGAGAAGGTGGACGGGGGGTGACGGCTGCGGCATGTCCGCCGTGTAGAAAAGGTACAGAAGGTTGGAGAGGCCGGAGCCTTGGGGCACACCGGCAGAGGGGGAAAAGGTGTAGGAATCTGTGTTATGGATGGTGACATAGGAAGGACGGCGGGAGAGAAAGGTGCCGATCAGACGGACGTAGTTGATGGGAAGGGCGAAGGTTTGGAGATTGAAGAGGAGACCGGAATGCCATACACGGTCATAAGCTCGTTCGAGGTCCAGGGAGAGGAAGATTGCGGAGCGACGGGAATTAAGCTGGTCGGAAAGGAGATGAGTGAGGTGAAGGAGAAGGTCGTCGGAAGAGAAGGACGGCCGAAAGCCACACTGGGTAACGGGAAGGAGGCGGTGCTGGCGGAGATGCTGGTGGATGCGTCGGGTGAGGATAGATTCCAGGACCTTGCTGAAGACTGAGGTAAGGCTGATTGGACGGTAGGAGGAGACGGCGGACGGCGGTTTGCCAGGTTTTAGGAACATGAGGATACGGGAGGTTTTCCACAGGTCGGGGTAGTAACCGGTGGACAGGACTACATTGTAGAGCCTGGCCAGGGTGGAGAGGAAAGAGACAGGAGCTTCACGAAGGTGACGGTAGGTGACACGATCGTGACCAGGAGCGGTGGCGCGTTTTGTGCGGAGTGTAGCAATGAGATCCTGTGTAGTGATAGGGGCATTGAGTTCCGTGTGTGCAATGTTGTCCAAGTACTGGAAACCTTTTATTGCAGTAAAGCAGATCTGACTTTGAATTTACAACGGTGTAGTAACCGATGGGCGACACGCAAACAATCGAAGTCCTTTGCTGTATACAGGGTCCATGTAAGCAATTGGTATGGATGACACGTCACTGCTGCCGCAGTGCTTTCTGCTAGTACTGTGCCGACACTGTCCGGCCGACGCTGGCAGGAGCGGCCCTTACATTCTCGTCGGCTAGAGGGCGCTCCCGTCGTGGTGGGGTCCTTGTCAGCGGGCCATTGGCTGACGTCGTCTCACCGCCTTCTTTCCTCTTGCAGTTTGCGCCTGTCGATACGCCGGATCACAATTCCTGTGTGCCCCATTTAATGTTCTAAACGCAAACGCAGTGTGTGGCCTGTTCAGTGCTGTCAGCTTCTTTGTGGGACAGCACTGCACCTATACCACAGTCTGACGCATCGCTACAGGCGTTTGCCTATCTGGAACGTTGCTAAACAGGGGACCGACTTATGGCATCTTTTAAGTTACAAGAAAGATTTCTAGCACGGCGCTGACCACATATATTTAACACCTTTTTGACGCAACTGATTAAGGGAATGGGAACTCTGTGCTGTAAAGAGAATAAATTTCGCTTAATAATTTATATGTCTCAGGAACTTCTGTAGGTACCCGAGATTCGTAAGAGGTGCTAAGTTAGCGATTTCGTCCATGTGATTCAGTGCGGGCCTGAACCCTGCCTTACTTAATATACGTCCTAGGTGCTTTACGCTTGGCTCAAAGAAACTTCAATTGTCGTGGCGACGATGTAGACCATGCAGCTGGAGCCGCTCAAGAACATCTACATCTACATCTACATCCATACTCCGCAAGCCACCTGACGGTGTGTGGCGGAGGGTACCTTGAGTACCTCTATCGGTTCTCCCTTCTATTCCAGTCTCGTATTGTTCGTGGAAAGGAGGATTGTCGGTATGCCTCTGTGTGGGCTCTAATCTCTCTGATTTTATCCTCATGGTCTCTTCGCGAGATATACGTAGGAGGGAGCAATATACTGCTTGACTCTTCGGTGAAGGTATGTTCTCGAAACTTCAACAAAAGCCCGTACCGAGCTACTGAGCGTCTCTCCTGCAGAGTCTTCCACTGGAGTTTATCTGTCATCTGCGTAACGCCTTCGCGATTACTAAATGATCCTGTAACGAAGCGCGCTGCTCTCCGTTGGATCTTCTCTCTCTCTTCTATCAACCCTATCTGGTACGGATCCCACACTGCTGAGCAGTATTCAAGGCGTGGGCGAACAACGTACTGTAACCTACTTCCTTTGTTTTCGGATTGCATTTCATTAGGATTCTTCCAATGAATCTCAGTCTGGCATCTGCTTTACCGACGATCAAGTTTATGTGATCATTCCATTTTAAATCACTCCTAATGCGTACTCCCAGATAATTTATGGAATTAACTGTTTCCAGTTGCTGACCTGATATATTCTAGCTAAATGATAAGGGATCTTTCTTTCTGTGTATTCGCAGCACATTACACTCGTCTACATTGGGATTCAATTCCCATTCCCTGCACCATGCGTCAATTTGCTGCAGATCCTCTTGCATTTCAGTACAATTTTCCATTGTTACAAACTCTCGATGTACCACAGCATCATCCGCAAAAAGCCTCAGTGAACTTCCGATGTCATCCCCAAGGTCATTTATGAAACATGTGTTTCTCCCGTTTGGTGGGTAATTAACAAGTCACCTAACTAGTTAACAGTGTTGAGGATACATTGGACGAGTTGCTCAAGGTATCTCTGAAATATCGAGGGAGCGTCGCGATCCCAATTGGTAACCCGGTCCGGCGATACAAGTTGCGCGCGGGATTAGCCGAGTGGTCTCAGGCGCTGCAGTCATGGACTGCGCGGCTGGTCCCGGCGGAGGTTCGAATCCTCCTTCATGCATGGGTGTGTGTTACAATTTAGGTTAAGTAGTGTGTAAGCTTAGGGACTGATGACCTTAGAAGTTAAGTCCCATAAGATTTCAAACACATTTGAACATTTGATACAATCTGAATGGAGTATTATCATCAAAAACTGTTTCCTCCGATCATCTACGTGCAACTGAAAGTAGCGACATCTGTCTTTGAAAAATAATGACCCTCAACAATTTGTCAACAGTTCCTCAAGCTTAGAAAACAAATACAGATCGAAATTTGGTTGAACATTAATGATGAAATAACCATAAATTCTAAGTGACCCATTTGGCTTTATAACTACAACCTTGGGTGTTGAACTTTGGCTTTGCAAAATACATAGTTCCGATTTAACGTGATCGTGCTTGGCGAAAGGCGTGGATGTGCTCTGTAAACTTGTCCACTGCCGTTTGCTTTAGGGATACGTCGGCTTGGAAACCTACTGCACAACCCAATGTAGGTTCAAACAGTAGCTTATATTGCGCGCATAAGGTTCAAGTTCTTGAATGGTATAACTAGATTCTCATAGTCTTGAAACTGGAAACCAAAAAGTTAAAAAGCGTCAAAGACAAAAAGGTTAATTGTGAAGAATTGACAGCTAACACGATTAGTTGCCGAGCTAAATTTTTGTACTCTGGTTATACTGTGATCTTACCCTGCAGTCCATGTAATGACCATTGTACGTACCACTCTGTGCTGAGAGTACCGCAGCTGTAGTGAGCCGACACTCTGGTACCTCTCCACGTTAATCAGAGACATGGCTGTCCCTGTCCAGTTGTCCCTTAGGTTAGTTAGGTTTAAGTAGTTCTACGTTCTAGGGGACTGATGACCCCAGAAGTTAAGTCCCATAGTGCTCAGAGCCATTTGAACCATTTTTGTCCAACTGGTCATGCCGTCTGCTGCCGCTATCGCCATCGGCAAGTCAGTGTGCAGCACACTGATGACCATTGTTGTCGCACGCTGGCTGAGGCCGACACGTCTTAGATGCTCGGGTTTGCGGCGTGGAAAATGGGTGTGACATCACGGAAAAGGCAGTGTCGCCGTTGATACCGTGGGCCGCAATCTGGGCGCGATTTCTTGGCGTGAACTTTTATGGGACCCTTCGATAAACTGGAGAAGAGATTCTGCTCGCTTTGGGACATGCTGGCAGCGAACAAAGCTTATCTGCTTTTGCACGTCTGCCAATGATGAGGGAGGCAGACGTCTAATAATTGAATACTTTTGTAAGGTGTCAGGCAAAACCAACACCTTCCATGAAAACCCTGACATGATAAGCATATCCAGTAGTATGTCACATAGCTCCGAATAAATCGTGACTTTAAATTAACCAAAGTAGTACTAGTAACGAGTGAGCTAATGGAATACCACAGACTAACACAAGAATGCCTAAATGCATGTCATACCTTCCCACCGTGAGACAGACGCAGTTCCGAGGGGAGAAACGAGAACAGAAGCCGAGAGGAGAACCGTGTTAAGCTGGAAGGCCCTACGATAAGGGATGGACACCCACGTCGCCAGCTAACCGCTAAGACCACACCCCAGTTACAAGTTTTAGCGTGAGACTTTTTCGCGTCTCTGTTACGTGAGGACCACCCCCAGCCCATGTTAAAAGCTAGAGCCCTCCAGAAGAACAGTATAGATCTTACGCTAACACAAAAAGGGCCACACCACCCGCAAGTTTTAGCGTGAGACTTTTTCGCGTCTCTGATACGTCAGGACCATCCCCCAGCCCATGTTAAAAGTTAGAGCCCTCCAGAAGTACAGTATAGATCTTACGATAACGCTGAAAGGACCACACCAGCTGCAAGTGTTAGCGTGAGACTTTTTCGCGTCTCTGTTACGTTGCAAACTTTAAAAACATTCCCCTACCACGAAAAGTATAACGTTTCTCATTGGATAGACAGAATTTTTGTAGGCATAACTTAAGGTTAACATTGAAACCCTGATTGGTCAGATGAAAACACAGCCAGATAGTTTTTTTAAACCAACTTCGCTAAATTGTAGTAAGGAGAAGTTAGGAGAGAGTTGCTTCCGAGACGGCGTGGTGAGCGGAGCTGTGCTTCCCGCCGCCCCCTGACGAACGCCGACAAGGTAATGAACACACGCGATGCCGCATAACAGCGCATAAAGCTTCACTCAGAACTGCAGAAGTCTCATCTGTTACATCCCCTTTTTGCGTAATACAAGTGTGGATCGTCAATTAAAGCTCATGGTGTTCACATTTGCCACTTGAAGTAAAAATCTGAAACGCGATGATTTTTCTGTTATATAGTTATTGAGAAGCCACATCAGCCACTGTAATTTACGACAAGTTAGATAAGCAATTAAAGATAATTGAGGGTCACTGTAGACCATTTTTGATAGTTTTCTCTTTTGTGAAACTTAATTTAAACCTAGATTATAGATGTGATATGGCATATGTCATCCTTCGATCCATTGTAGAACTTGGAAAACCATTCAGGGAATATTCGTTCATATTTTTGTTGAACGCAGTTGGTTTTTACCATCCTGTATTAAAACATTTCCTTTTATCAATAGTGCAATTTATAAACAATGTTTTGTAGGTAGAATAAAATTTCCAATAGTAAACTTAACTGCTTTTTCGACGTTATTTTACCAGCTAACTAAAAATAGGAAAGCCTATTGGGAGTGGAAAGCCTTGAACCCCTTCCACTAAATTTAGTTAGTATTAAGATTCTTTTACGGGGAGTGCAGTGGAGCTGACGCTGAAATCATTAAGTATTTGGTTATATCATCGCTAGTCTCACTGAACTCTTCTGAACTCTACATGTCATGTGTGGTCTGGCGTCTCCTTACCAGCAACAGGTCCCAGGTTCAAACTAATCAATTCCCTAAAAAACACGCTCAGAGCGTCGTTGCGCGAAAGTGGTAGGGAGACAGGATATAGAACAAACAGACACCACGCAGATTGTTAGACCTTTTTGCCGGTCTATCAGTCGAATAGGTGCTCCGTAAATCCGACTACGACATCCATTGGACTACGGCGATTACTTTAATAAGGAAGTTGACTCCAGAATTGTCATGAGACATAACCTGTTGTCACTTCGTGAGCTTTGGCAATTTTTAGCACGTTGCCCAGGATTGCATCACGTGTCTCTAAAGCCTGCGCACTAACCGCTCTGTCAAGAGCGAGACGTATTACACAACGGACTTATGATTCCACATGCGACGCACCACATTGTCTACAAGAAAGGCCACAGCGGTGTGCCAAGCCTTGCAAATGAGCATTCCGTTCTACACAGGACTGCTTACGTTGCTCAACACATTGATTACATTTGATGCGAGGTGCGACGAAGTGGGTTTAATGACCGTAATAGTAAGTCAGCAAACAACAAACAACAGGAAAGCTCAAACTGGGATACGAGAGTGGGTGTAGTTTCTGCACCACTTCGTACAGTTTGTTGCTAGAAGATAGTAAAGGGGCACTCTGACGGTCTGGGTCAGACATTTAACTTTCTTGCAGTGAAGAAGCCTCGTCGAAGCAAGTGAGTGACGGAGGCGGAGTCGACGAAGCTGCAGCTGCTGACTGGCTTTGGTTTTGCTGTAGCTGTAACAGCTATTTCTGCTCTTGCTGTTGGAATTCCCACTGTCTTTCATGCTGCTGGTTGAATTACCTCTGCTTTTCTTCCTGTTGCTGTTGCTGCAGTTGCAACTTCTGCGAGCACAGCCTTAGAACTCAGGACGCGTGGTTCACAGCATTAGTATCACTGTGAGAAGGTCCTCGAGGTAACTTTTCTGTCCTATTCCACGTAGTTAGAACGCAGTTTATGATCACTCGCGCTGGCGGAAATGCAGAGACTGGTGAAAGTAACAGGCGGTTCATTAGAATTCTGTCGACGGCGTTCAACAGTACGGTAGTAAAGTGAGCACATTTTTGTAGTTGGAAGCAAATTAAATGTTTATAACTTTATTTGTCAGTTAACTTCAGATAGCTGATTTGAAGAGGATAAATGTTTATCGTAGTTAGTAACAGAATTGATTTGACTTATACCACCAATTTCATATAATCTGCATATTACAGACACATTCAGTGTTGAAGTTTTGATTGCAAGTACATTAGTAAGAACTTTAGCTGGTTCACAAAATCTCAAACTTTGTAAGTGAATGAAATAGCTCTGCAACTTTAAAGTTAATGCATACAAACAGCACTCATATTCTGACAGAGTCAAATTTTCAATACAAAACGTTTACCTGAAAACTATAAACTTTTAGCTGGCTTATCTGATGGCAAGTACTAGCTTCTGTCCTAACTGCCTTTACTACACTACCATAAAGTGTGTTAATATTGGAAAAGAATAAGCAGTTAGAAAGTAACGGCCTTAGTTCAATGTATCATTCTGTCTTCAGATACTGGTTGCCTTTTATGTTAATTAGGTAATGGTTTTGGAACACTGGGACTGTTTCAGTGCGTAGCAGCTTAGTTACTGTGTTGACATTGAAGTACAAGACAAAAATTTATATGTTACCTAAAGGAATTCATAATGACAAGTTTATAGGGCGATCGTTTAGCTAATTAACCTTTCGTGGTTGATGGGATACAAATGTCCCATTAAAGTAATACGCAGTTTTAAGACCTGGGACGCCTATACTTCATATCTCTGTAGTGCTATCATGCAGCGAGATGCTTTCGGAACGCGGAGAAAATTACTACGGACCATGGGGTGGACATATGGAAAGATGTGAGTGATTAAATGGGGCGGTGAGTATTTACAATGTGCCTGTTTCAAGAAAGTTAGATTAAATCACCATCTTCTCAATTACAAGAATGTATGGATTAACTAATTGTGCTTCCTTACACATTACACACATTGTTTTGAAACGTTAGAATGCTATTCAGTAATTGTGCTGGTTTGTAGATAATTTGTGTGTAGTGGGACATATAACTCCAGAAAACTTCCTGGAATGTAGAAAACACTGGCGTGTGGCATGTTAAAGCCATCTTCAAATGTTCTATTGAAAAATTCTGTGCGATATTTTATGGTTTTCATCACCAAAAGAATAAATGTATTTCGATCTGATTCGTTATTCTTTTTTCGATAATCATCATCCCGATAGAACTGTCCTAAAATTACAAATTTTACTAAGAAAATCCTAGGTTTACATGAAAACATGGATTTAATTAGGTTCGTGGGACACTTCAACGATTTTCAAAATCGGCCAAATTAAAATTTTTGTGTGGCAATAGTGTATTATTTAACACAAATGATGACGGTTTTTGACATTTTATGTTTCAAAGCTTGTGGAAAGCAGATTTTAACCATGAAGGGGTTGAACGAAATTAATCATTTCAATCAATCGCAATGTATAATTGCGTATGTAGTTATTGTCATTACAACTTACAATTAGTTCAAGAATAGTTAAAAGTGAGGCCGTTAATCTTGTCGTTAGTGTGATACGGTAACGTTAAGCGATAAGAGTTCATTGCAGTTGAATGGCAGTGACAATACTTGTTCATGCCATTTTTAATATCGTAAACATTTGTTACAGGGGGAGGGGGGAGGAGCGCGAAGAGAGACCATGGCCCCTAGAACCGCCGTCTATGAAGGTTGCCCAGAAAGTAATGCACCGTTTCTTTTTCTCAGCCGAAAATGCTACGAATGCGAAACGTTACGCATGTATTGTTTAAAGTCCCCTGAGTAAGTTTCCATCACTTCCGACAGTTAGCGTGGCTGAAGAACAGTTTCAAATTGGCGTCTGTAGGTGGTGCACCACCTCACCCGTCACTTATCTGGTTTTGGCGTCTGTTCACCCCAGCTAACTGACTAACAGATCAACAGAGAGTGCAAAACTGCCGCAATATCGGATAACGCAAAGAAACTAATAAGGCCCTGTGACTCCTGATTGAACTGCGGCGCCAGTGTTGACATTAATTTATTCAGAATTGATCACTTTTAATTAAAAAGGGGTGCACATTGATGTTATGTGCAGCTATTGAACACCAGATGCAAATGTTGAACATAAAATTAATTAAGAAAGTAACTTGGGATTTCAACTACTTGATTGAAAAACAGATGCAGTCGATTATCACAAATTTATTTTAACTCACGACCTTCAATCATCACATTACATGACTCTCCTACCAGGCAGTGGTAATAAATTGCGTTTGCATGGAGTAAAGCTCATTAACTCAAAAGTAATTCCTATCGACTGACCCAGGCGTAATACAAAGTGCGAGAAGAATTCTACAGTACATGGCCCATGAAACCCTCGTGGAAACTTTGCCGACGTGATCCAACAAATTAATCAGTGGCCGGAGCAGGCGCAATATCACTGAATACAGCGTGGTGGAGCTGCGTCGTTGTGTGGACGTCGGCCGACTTGCTCAGTACATAGCTGAACCAAAACTTTCTATCTCATAGCTCAATCGTTCCATTTGCTAAAACTTTCTATCTCCAAGCTCAATCATTCCATTTGCTAAGTCCTAAACTGCAGAGATGCTCACTCTTTCTCAGGCAAGCTGAGTAAAGAACTCCACGTCTGCACTCTAGGCAAGCTGGGAATGGAAGACCTCTACTGAGACTTCTGCCAGTCCACTCTTCACCTCAGTTTCCCCTGCAGCAAAATCACTTATGCCAATTGTAGCGCAAGTCGCGTTAATTATGTGTCGCTTCCCAGCGCCAACCAATGCCTGCTCTGGGAAGTGGACAAATTCCCACAAAATTTCCCTTCCTCTCAACTTCTTCTATGTAGCTCCCCCCAGGCCACCCATCAAGGTTAGTGTCTGCACAAACACCAAGTTTTTCGAAATTCTGACTCCCAGGAGAGTACTTCAAATTCCTTGGTCCTACATTCCCATCGGAGGCCAGCGTATTTCATGCTGTCGCTCTTCACCTGATTTACTTCAGGCTCTGTGGACCGTGAATTCAGCGTGAAGTTGCTATAGTCACGAACACGCATATTTTGACCTCTGTTGACGCTTGACCGTAGCTTGCATGGCTTTGTCGCATGTTTCACAGAAAACGGGACAACGGACATTTATCAACAGGCGTACAAGTTCTCCGTCTGTTTCCTGGTACACCAGCATGGAGTCAGGGTCAACAACCCACTGACTGTCACTCATCTTAAGGCGGCTGGAGGCCGCGCAGCGTTACCGCTTTCTCAGAGCTTGAGCCACCCTAAGCTGCCTACTGTCGCTTCCCTTCGCCGTTCCCCAGCCGGCCACCGTCAACTCTAAATGTTTCCCTGGGGTAAAATAGCGTCCAGTAAATCGACTCATTTCCACAAAGTTTTCATGTCGTGTGAATTACTTTAAAACCATCACCCTACATTAATTATTCCAATACACCCATACTATACCCTCTACAAGATGCATTGTGCCTTGTCAGTCATTTTTGTTCAGCTCTACTGTTCGCTCAACGTGAGTTAGGTGATCTTTAATGACTTCATGTAAGGGGCATAGTTCTTGCCATCTTACAGTGGTGCACGTTACAAGCAGTGTGCCGTCATTAAATTTCTCACTGCGCAGGAAGAAACTGTGGGGAATATTGACAAACGCTTGTGCAAAGTTTGTGGAGTATATGTTGTTGACAGAAGTACAGTTAGTCGCTGGGCGCGGAGGGTGAGGTCATCAGAAGGCGGTTCAGCAGAGCTCCACGATTTACAGCGGTCAAGGTTCAACCATCCAAAGCTGTTCAAAAATGGTTCAAATGTGTCTGAGCTCTATGGGACTTAACTTCTGAGGTCATCAGCCCTCGAGAACTTAGAACTACTTAAACCTAACTAACCTAAGGACGTCACACACATCCATGCCCGAGGCAGGATTCGAACCTGCGCCTGTAGCGGTCACGCCGTTCCAGACTGTAGCGCCTAGCCAGTTGGTGTGGCCATGCGGTTCTAGGCGCTTCAGTCTGGAATGGCGCGACCGCTATGGTCGCAGGTTCGAATCCTGCCTCGGGCATGGATGTGTGTGACGTCCTTAGGTTAGTTAGGTTTAAGTAGTTCTAAGTTCTAGGGGGCTGATGACCTCAGAAGTTAAGTCCCATAGAGCTCAGAGCCATTTGAACCATTTTTTGTAGCGCCTAGAACCGCTCGGCCACCCCGGACGGCTCCACGGCTGTCACACCTGATCTAGCCCCCTCCGAATTCCATTTGTTTGCACCATTACAGGATGCTATTCGTGGAAGATATTTTGAGGACGATAAGGAGGTGATTCAACATTGAAGCACCAGCTCCGCCACCAGGACAAGGATTGGTACCCACAGGGCACACATGCCCTTGTTTGGCGCTGGAGAAAGGTCATAGATTAGGATGGAGATTAAGTGTAAAAATAGAATGTGTAGATAGAACATATCTCTTTCGTGTGCGTAATTCTCATTGTATACCATAAAGAATTGTTGAAGAAAAATAATGCAGTGTATTAGTTTCTGTGCAACCCTCGTAGAATTGACGCATTACCAGGCTGACCCAATCAGACCCGCAGTGCACGTAACGGACAGGCTCCCAGAAACGGAGCGTGCCGACGTACCGTGCGGTGCTGTGCGCTGCGGCAGGTCAGAGGGCGCGGCCCGCGCGGCCGGCTGGAGCTAGTGATGTGGGGGCGGCGCCGGCCACTGGTGCGGGCCGTGGGCGGCGGCGGGCGGCGGGCGTGGGAGGAGGGCCGCAGCGGCCAGCTGTTCCTCCGTCTGCAGACAGAGACAGCAGCAGAGACGGCCGCGCCGGCATTCCTGGGGAACGCGTGTGCCGACCGTGGCCTAGGTCCGGCAGGGCGTGTGCCACCTGGCAGGGAGCAGCGCGAGGGTCTGACAGGAGGGGCGCGACCCGCTGTGGACAGCCGACGTGGGCATCGCGCTTCAGGCAGGCAGCAGCGGCGCTGTACCTCCCACACGTGCGCATCTACTGAATCCGACAGTCAGTGCTCGGCGGAGGGTTCTTCGGGTCAGGACTGACGGATGACATCGAAAAAGTACAAAGAAGGGCGGCTCGTTTTGTATTATCGCCAAATAGGGGAGATAGTGTCACAGACATGATACGTGAATTGGAGTGGCAATCATTAAAACAAAGGCGTTTTTCGTTGCGACGGGTTCTTCTTATGAAATTTCAATCACCAGTTTTCTCCTGCGATTGCAAAAACAATGGAAAATTGTACCGAAATGCAGGAGGATCTGCAGCGAATTGACGCATAGTGCAGGGAATGGCAATTGAATCTCAATGTAGACAAGTGTAATGTGCTGAGAATACACAGAGAGATAGATCCTTTATCATTTAGTTACAAAATAGCAGGTCAGCATATAAAATAAATAAAATAAAAAATATTATTTAAATATTAATTTTTCTATCTGTATGATGGTGATTGTGATTGTAATTGTAATTAATATTTGCTTATCTGGAACGTGGACGTTTAATTATTCGGTATCAGACGCTTGACAATGGCTTTCTCATAAAGGCAATGTTACTCGTAGTTGACTGTGAAATAAAACTGAAATAATCGGACTTCGTAAATAAATCGTTTCCAAAGACTGCTGCGGTAGGTGCGGACTCATAATCTAAATCTCAATATTTCAATAATTAGCCAGCCATGCCAATACGTCGTACAGAGGTGATTGTCTACTAAACATAAAAAAGTTACACAGTTAGTTAAATCAGATATATTCAATGAATAAGCCTACAGTTCATAATCCTACTTACTTTTATAAATATAAATTCTTTACAGAATCGAGTGCCTAGTCTGGTTGCAACTCGCAGTATTCTTCTATAACATGAAATATGGCGGTGTGCCAGACAATAGAATAAAATACGTGCTTCTCGCACCACTTCTACCAGAGCTCTCCTCTTTCTTAATCAAACATAAGAGTAACGTAATTGTGCTTTTGTTTTATCAGCGACACAGCGCTGCAGTTGTGTGCCATAGGCTTTATTTATTTGTCACTGATTATTTATTTAATTAATATTTCGCGTTTCCGAGGAAACTCACGCTCGGCATGCAAATGTGCCTTTATATTGCCCCCTGAATTGCGAGGCGAAAGGACACACCTGCAGGCGAGCAATTCACCTAAAGGCACAAGAAAATCTAAGTTATCTACAACTATTTACATGACTTACATTATACACATTATATACAAAATTTGAATGACGCGGGTGCGCCGTAAAAGTTCTTATGTTGGCAGATAGAGTGCGCGCATGCGCAGAAGCGTCTGTGTGACTCCGGCACTGCCGTTATATCGTACAGTTAGATCACGCGGCACAGTATTGCAGTTCATATTGTTCGTGTGCGCGTGTTTCTCAGTCGTTGCACAAAGAAAATAATCAACCAAGATTACATATGAAGACTACATTCTATGACAGGTAACTTAGTTTTAAATTTACAATATTTGTTATAACACAATACAACTTAGATTGTTGAATGTTCTTAGTTACATAGTATTGTTTTGAAATACTTCAAAGAAAAATGTCCGTATGTTTCAGGTGCGTTGACCTATACACATCGTGTCGTTATTACAGTTCATATTCATCTGCTGCACAATAATTTTTTTTTTTTTTTTACAGGTTAGTATCGTCGTGGTAAAGTTTTTTTGATCACAGTAACATCGTTGTATAACAACGAGATTAATACATAAGCGTGTCCATTTCCCATTTCCATTATAGTCGTTGTGATGCAGTTCGTTGTGACTAAAGGGGCATTGCTCATTACAGATCAGACGTGACCCGTCGAGTAATTGGTCCATGTGCAGTTCGTTTTTTTTTTTTTTTTTTTTACATTCCGTGGAAGCTTGGTTGCAGAACCTCGGACGGCACATAGGTGGCGTCGATCCTTGGACAGTCCAGGTAAGAGTGTCCGTCACATTTCGAGAACATTTCATTCCCTGAAGTTCCAACCAAAATTCTTCCACCCGTCGTGTTGTTTTCTGGACAGGCACTTTGTGTCCATTTAATCCCGTTAACATCTTGAAGTTAGGTACTGTAGTAATGTCACTAGACGATGCACGAATTTTGCTGAATATAGCTCACCTAAATGTTCGTAGTTATTAATCAAAGAAATCATTCATCCCATTTACATAGATACGCTGCATAATGAATGGCATTAACCGTTTCTTTCACATAGGTTTCTGCGTAGTTGCAGAGTTAGTAATGTTCGTTAATGTCTGTGAACAGAGGTTCACTATGCAATGTCTTTTTGGCACTCGTTTTGTTCAAATTTTTTACATAGTAACAGTTACATGATACATCAGTTAAAAAATAAGTAATTATACATACATACGTCACATATTTTCTTAGCATAAACATAATACAGTTGCACATAAACGTGTTTGCATCATCATTACATAGCTATAGGTTATTACATTGTGTCACGTGATGTCATCTGAAATTAAGATAGGTTAGACACAACATTCATTACATCAGTAGGCAAGACCAGGCGTTTTCACTACTCAATAAATATTCAAAATAGTAAGAGAGAAAAAATGTTCGATTCCTCGCGTTTTGTGCGTGTGTGTAGAGTGTCTGTGTGGCCTTGACTACTGATAGATGCTTTTCGTGTTGAGAGATGTGCGTCTAATCTATTTCTCAAAGTAAAAGATCGCTTCACAGATGACGTCTGTCGGTTCGTCAGGTGTCATACCAAGTCAGTGGTACCTACAATAACAAATGTTCCGTGAAAAATTAATATATCATTCACTGGTACGTAATCATAAATTTTATTTTGATATTCCGTCTTCCAGGTGGTGGCGCGCGCTGAAAGAAGAGTTCTTCTGCCTTCAACTGCGACTCTGGAACCGCTGAAATGAAAATTTCTACACCACTTATTATCTGTGTTGTAACAACAGAGTTTTTCGAGTTGCTTAGCAATTTTTTGATGGGTATGACTTTGACATTATTCAGCATGAAATGCTCTAAGATCTCGGTGTGCGTATTTTTCTAAAATTCTTTGAAGTGTGTCAACGTGTTCCTTCCAAGACTGTGTAGCTATCAGTATATCATCTACATAGTGTGTGACTGTCTCAACTAAATCGTCGCCAAGCACGGTATCCAGGGCTGTAATGAATACCCCAGAGCTGACATTCAGTCCGAAAGGTAGAACACAAAACTGATAGGTTCGCCCCCCCGAACATAAATGCAGTATATTTCCGTGAATCAGGAGTGATACCCACCTGCCAAAACGAATTAGCGAGATCTATTGTGGAAAAATATTTTGCATCTAGAAATTTCTGTAATTGCTCTTCTAAATTTTCGGGTTTTGTGTGAACCGGTAAAATTATTTCATTAATTGCTCGTGCGTCTAACACTAACCTAATGCTTCCATTTGATTTTTTGACAACAAGTAGAGGACTACAATAAGGTGAGGTGGATGGTTCAATGACCTTCCAGTCTAACATTTGTTTTAATTCTTGCCACACAGCAGGTCGTTGAGATAACGGTACGTTATATGTCTTGTGGTAGAAGATTTTGTGAGGCTTAACTTCAATCTTGTACACATACGTGTTGATAACACCTAATCGTTTGGTAAAAACTTGTAAATATTTGGATAACACTTCCTGTAGTTTTATACGTTCATGTACACTGAGAGCTGTAGCTTCACTTATCTTATGATCAAGCAATGTTTTCAAGTCCAATAGCTCTGTGTCAGATGAGTGTGTTTGCATATCTTGCATGTCATTGTCAAGTACTAACTGAACCTTGTACCCTGTACAGTGTTTGTGATGCTTTAGAGTTCTCCTGTCCAAATCAATAATAATTACACTGCCTTTATCATTTAAAATACATTTACCTTTGGAGAAGTCTATAATAGAGTCCTTCTCGCTCATAATATCTATTCCTAATATGCAATTTGTCACAAGGTTTTGTACAACCAGGAATGGCCATTGTACGGTTCCATTACCTATTTTAATGTTTACAAAAACTTGCTTCGTAACCCTACATGACTTATTACCTAGTGCAGTAGTTATTTTACAGTTTTGGGCAGGAAACTCAGGCACAGGTTCCAATTCACACATCTTTTTATAGAAATTAAAAGACAAAACGCTCACAGCTGCACCTGTATCTAGGATAATAGTAGTTGGAATCCCACCTACTACACCAGTAGTAGATGCTAAAACAATTTCATTTGTGTTTGAACGACATTGTGTACTGTCTTGTAAAAGTTCATCTGATATATTGTTATTGTAGTTGTATCTTATAAATAAAACAGGTAATTTTTGTTTAGAATTATTCGGCATATCATTATTCTGTTGTTCAAGTGTGGTGTCAAATAACTGATTAACATTGCAGTCGCCCCGCAAGAATTCTTCAGCCACGACCTGGGGCATAGAAGTGACTGTTTCTAGTTTGTCGGATTAGCATTTGTACTAGGTACTGACACAGATTGAGGTTGTGCATCAGGTGTCATTTCTATTATATTCACATTCGGATATTGCCTATTATGATCTCCAAACTTTTGCGGTTGTTGTTGCTGTTGCGCATTATAACTTACCTGTCGGTCGTAAGGTATGCTCCAATTTTGTCCTGGTGGCTGCTGTGGTAAAGCAGAGTTTGAATGGAAGTACTGATCGTTACGAGTCCAACCTTGACGCTGTCTTGGCTCGTAGTTATTATTATTTCTATTTCTGTTTGTGTTTTTGTTGTTGCCTTTGTATCCGTTGTTACCGTTGTAGTTATTACCGCGGTGCCTTTTGTATGGATTGCCGCATGAAGTGTTATTACTGTTGTAACTATTGTTTGTATTGGAATACGCGTGTTGATTTTGATTTTCGTATTGAAACGGCATGTGAGTTTGCTGTTTTTGCTGTACCGCGTATCCAACTGTGGGCGCGCCAGAATTGAGTTGGCAAGCCTGCATGTTTTGCATACCACTAGTGTAAACATTGTGGCTGCTGTTTTGCCGCGCGAAGCGCTGATCTTCAAGTAACATGTCAACCGAATCTAAGGCTGTTAAAAAATAATCTGAATCGTCATCCGGGATATGTAGGAGTTTTTCTTTAATGTTGAAAGGCAATTTGGCCTTCAACGCACGGAGTATATCACGCGTTGCGACTGGTTCGTCTAAAAAGTGTCCCATGTTCAAGTATTTTTCAAAATATCTGCGTAAGTTGCCATTTTTACTGTTAAAAGTTTCAGGTTCTAAAATTTGTCTTCTGAGTCGCTCCTGGACGGATTGCGACCAGAATTTGTTCAGAAAAGCACGCTCAAACTCACTGTACGTGGTACATACGTCAGCTTGACTGTATGCCCAGACAGCTGCATCGCCTTGGATGTAACCGACAATATATGAAATCTTTTTCCGGTCACTCCAAGTGCGTGGAAATGCGTTACTAAAAGATTTAAGAAAAATCACCGGATGAATGGTTCGTTTTTCTGGGATAAAAATCTGAAATTGCCTGTGTTTCATTAAGCTTTCTTCTTCCTTCGTATTGTGATATGGATTTATTCCACTGTAATTACTGGTATGTTCATCTGGCGAGTAATTACGATAATGTTGCTGTGGTTTACCATGATAATAGCTTGTGTTTGTGTTTGCACATCGTGGTATGTGTTGTAGTCGTGGTGTCTTTTGTTCTTGTGTGTTTGTCGTGTGCGGTATGTGTGTGTCATACTCGAATGTATATTGGTTCCTGAACTGTGCATTTTGTCTGATATTTTCGTTACATTCAGACTGTGGTCGATCGGTGAATTGTCTCATGGGTGCAGTGACGGATTGTACTGCGTCACTGATCAGCTGTTTGTTATTAGTAATGTATTGCGCTACGGAGTCGTGCACAATTGTTGGTAGATTTTCACGTAAGCATCTATCAAAATGTTTGTCTTTGTTCACTACCCAATCATGAAATTCTTTATTAATATTTTGAAAATGAGCTGTGGCATCAGATTGTAAGATGTCAGTCAGGTGTTGTTCAACATTGTCAAATTTATTCTGTACGTCAGTAATTCGTTTTTCAAGGTTGTCATGTACTGAAGGATATGTTTGAATTTGTTCAGTAAGAACTTCACACGTGACATTAAGGTTTTTTACTTGTGTCTGTAAAAGTGCTACGTCAGTTGTAGTCTTTTCTTGTCTCGTATTAAGCTGGGAAAATTTAGTACTGAGTTCAGTCATCTGTTTGGTCAGTGTGGCCTCTATAAGTTCCACACGTTTACATAAAGTGTCATTACCTGTCTTGAGTGCTATGAGGTCAGATTTAATTGCGTCATTTTGTGTCTGTAAGGTTGCCATGTTTTCGGCGTTTTGTTTCATTAGCATTTGTAACATGTCGGCAATGTTTACTGTTTGCAAGGTCTGTGCCCCCGTCGCGTCATTAGACGTGACGTCATGCATCAACATGGGCTCAGACTGAGACTTTGAAATTTTTGTAGTGGACGGCCTATTGCCAAAATTTCCGTCAACACTTGCGTCAATGTTTGATAAATCGTCACTACCGGTTGCTGTCGTAAAGTCATTTTCTAACATTTGTCTCTCGCCCGAGTCGGATTGCGTCTGAATAGTACGTCTTTGCTGTTCCATTTTTGCGTATTGATTTCTGGTTATTACCATGCCACACGTGATATATGTTTCAAGAAAATATTTGACACTGATTTTAAAATAAAATGCAGTTGAGCATGAATCGCTCGTAGCAACAATGGCTGTCTGTTAATTTAAAAATATAAACTGAATTTGAGATTATTGGTAATGGCTGCTGTCCATGTTACTACGTATCGTACAGAAGTCGGCCATATTGTACTCTCATGTATTGGTATTGTTGCATACGTTATTGTTTAAGGAAAAGTACTGAGAATGAAATTTATCACTGAAAACTGTTATGCACGAAAGAAACACTACAGAATCTACTGAAAAGCTAATACACTGAATTATACGTCTGGTCAAGCCTGCTAATGCAAAGATGCTGCGTCTTACCTTATTTTGCTGGAAGTTTCATTGCGTCTTCCCGCAAAATTTTAGAATTGGAAAATATCTTCAGATTTTTTTGTTATCTCTCATACATTCACGTCCAGGTCCAGAAAGTTGATTTTTCACATGAAACAAAGAGAACAATGTAACAAATGACAAAATAACAAGTCCGACACGCAGTCGCCAATATAAAATAAATAAAATAAAAAATATTATTTAAATATTAATTTTTCTATCTGTATGATGGTGATTGTGATTGTAATTGTAATTAATATTTGCTTATCTGGAACGTGGACGTTTAATTATTCGGTATCAGACGCTTGACAATGGCTTTCTCATAAAGGCAATGTTACTCGTAGTTGACCGTGAAATAAAACTGAAATAATCGGACTTCGTAAATAAATCGTTTCCAAAGACTGCTGCGGTAGGTGCGGACTCATAATCTAAATCTCAATATTTCAATAATTAGCCAGCCATGCCAATACGTCGTACAGAGGTGATTGTCTACTAAACATAAAAAAGTTACACAGTTAGTTAAATCAGATATATTCAATGAATAAGCCTACAGTTCATAATCCTACTTACTTTTATAAATATAAATTCTTTACAGAATCGAGTGCCTAGTCTGGTTGCAACTCGCAGTATTCTTCTATAACATGAAATATGGCGGTGTGCCAGACAATAGAATAAAATACGTGCTTCTCGCACCACTTCTACCAGAGCTCTCCTCTTTCTTAATCAAACATAAGAGTAACGTAATTGTGCTTTTGTTTTATCAGCGACACAGCGCTGCAGTTGTGTGCCATAGGCTTTATTTATTTGTCACTGATTATTTATTTAATTAATATTTCGCGTTTCCGAGGAAACTCACGCTCGGCATGCAAATGTGCCTTTATAAGCAACTGGAAGCAGTTAATACCATAAATTATCTGGGAGTACGCATTAGGAGTGATTTAAAATGGAATGATCATATCGTCGGTAAAGCAGATGCCAGACTGAGATTCACTGGAAGAATCCTATGGAAATGCAATCCGAAAACAAAGGAAGTAGGTTACAGTACGCTTGTTCGCCCACTGCTTGAATACTGCTCACCAGCGTGGGATCCGTACCAGATAGGGTTGATAGAAGAGATAGAGAAGATCCAACGGAGAGAGCGCTTCGTTACGGGATCATTTAGCAATCGCGAAAGCGTTACGAATATGATAGATAAACTCCAGTGGAAGACTCTGCAGGAGAGACGCTCAGTAGCTCAGTACGGGCTTTTGTCAAAGTTTCGAGAACATACCTTCTCCGAAGAGTCAAGCAGTATATTGCTCACTCCTACGTATACCTCGCGAAGAGACCATGACGTTAAAATCAGTGAGATTAGAGCCCACACAGAGGCATACCGACAATCCTTCTTTCCACGAGCAATACGAGACTGGAATAGAAGGGAGAACCGATAGAGGTACTCAAGGTACCCTCCGCCACGCACCGTCAGGTGGCTTGCGGAGTATGGATGTAGATGTAGATGTAGATGTAGAACATTCTGTTTCCACCCACCTACATAGGGAGAAATGATCATCGCGATAAAATAAGTGAAATCAGGGGTCGCACAGAAAAATTTTAGTGCTCGCTTTTTCCCGCGTGCCGTCCGAGAGTGGAACTGTAGAGAGACAGCTTGAAGGTGGTTCACTGAACCCTCTGCCAGGCATTTTATTGTGAATAGCAGAGTAATCACGTAGATATAAATGTAGATTTAGATGCATTCCAACACTCAACCCCATCTCCTGTGCTCATAAACCACAGCTGACCGATAAGGGATATGTACTAGAATGCGCTTAGTGAACGCTGTAGATGTAGAAACGGTTCCTGTCCCATTATAGCGAGCGAGAAAGCGACGTATAGAGGGAAGCTGTGTAAGGTGGCCTCCCTCAGCAAAATGTTGTTTTGCTCTGACGTACTGTTGGACAGTCCCTCTCTTTCATTAACAAAATAGGACATGAAAATGTGAAACTTCCTGGAGACTAAGCTATATTAAAAGATTAAACTTCAGACAAAGTAAAGACAGCTCAAGAATAACATGAACGCAAGAGAGGGGACAAATTACATTTAAGATCGGGAGTGTATAGGAACATAACCCATAAGCTACAATTCCTACATACGACAGTTTATTACAAGTTCTTACATCAAATAAGTAGCGGTAACCATAAAATATTGTTAATTATAAAGGCTGTTACAAACGGATGCAAGTCGGCCCAAGTCCCACATTGTGCAAACAGCGATCGCATGCCGTATCATGAACACACTGTTTTGTAAACCCTCGTCGCCAGTTTTGTAAATGCCTCGTCGCTACTGCTGTGAATGACGACATGCAATTATTGTTAGGATAGGCCGAGTTTGTGAGTTCGTGAAGCGCCTTAGGGTGCAGCACACCGCTAAGCCAATTTCTCCCTCCACTATTACACGGCTGTGCTCCAGGGTCACGTAAAAGGATAGGAGAACGAAGGTTCTACAACACTCCAACAAATTAGTAACAAAGTCACACAAATGAGTTAAAAATGATGTGACTTGCTCAATTATGGAGTCAGCAACACTGCATGTAATATAACACGAAAAATACCCTAATAGCTAAGTGCAAATAATCGTAGGTGAACTTCACAGTACACAGCAAATGAAATTTACAACAACTGTCTGTACACTTCTAAGAGTTTACTAAACGACGTCCTGTGTATAAGTCAGCCCTGGACGATGATCTATAACCAAGTGGGCGAGAGCTGCTTTTCTACCTTCCGAGCAGGCTTCTGTCCGTTGTCGTCCGGTCAGTGGCGGATTGCGCTCGGCCGGTAATTGGCCGGGTCGATATCTTCGTTATCAGCGCCGCCCGTGGCGCTGGTGGAACTGGCACAAGTGGCGACTCTCTCTGGCACTCGCTCCAGCTCCCATCAGTGCGCCTGTGGTGCTTTTGCCCTGCCTGTGTGTTGTTCGGACGACAGAGCACTTTGATTACTGGTTGATACAGGAAACATCTAGAACTAGAAAAGAGCATACGTGTAACAACAAACATAATGATTTCACTAGCGCAAAAGCCTTCCAGAGCTAGGGATTATACAGGGTGATTCAAAAAGAATACCACAACTTTAGGAATTTAAAACTCTGCAACGACAAAAGGCAGAGCTAAGCACTATCTGTCGGCGAATTAAGGGAGCTATAAAGTTTCATTTAGTTGTACATTTGTTCGCTTGAGGCGCTGTTGACTAGGCGTCAGCGTCAGTTGATGCTAAGATGGCGACCGCTCAACAGAAAGCTTTTTGTGTTATTGAGTACGGCAGAAGTGAATCGACGACAGTTGTTCAGCGTGCATTTCGAACGAAGTATGGTGTTAAACCTCCTGATAGGTGGTGTATTAAACGTTGGTATAAACAGTTTACAGAGAATAGGTGTTTGTGCAAAGGGAAAAGTTCTGGATGGCCGAGAACGAGCGATGAAAATGTAGCACGCATCCAGCAAGCATTTGTTCACAGCCCAGGAACATCGACTCGCAGAGCTAGCAGAGAGCTGCAAATTCCACAATCAACTGTATGGAGAGTCCTACGAAAAAGGTTAGTTATGAAACCTTATCGTCTGAAATTGGTTCAAGCACTGTCTGCAGCTGAGAAGTTTAAAAGAATCGATTTCTGTGATTTTATCCTTGCTCAAATGGAAACAGATGAATCTTTCGTTTCAAAGGTTGTGTTTAGTGATGAAGCAACTTTCCACACTAACGGGAAAGTCAACCGTCACAATGGGGGCACTGAGAATCCGCGGGAAACAACTCAGTATGAACGTGACTCGCCTAAGGTGAACGTTTTCTGTGCCATTTCAGCCAATAAAGTTTTTGCTCCCTTTTTCTTCGAAGGTGCTACTGTAACTGGACTACAGTATCTGGAGAAGTTAGAGAATTGGCTGTTCCCTCAGCTCGAACAAGAAGCACAACAATTCATATTTCAGCAGGATGGAGCGCCACCACATTGGCACTTATCTGTCCGTAACTACCTGAACGTCAACTACCCGAGGCGATGGATCGGCCGCCATGCAGCCCGTGACAGAGCACTTCATCACTGGCCTCCAAGAAGCCCTGATCTTACCCCCTGCGATTTTTTCTTATGGGGGTATGTTAAGGATATGGTGTTTCGGCCACCTCTCCCAGCCACCACTGATGATTTGAAACGAGGAATAACAGCAGCTATCCAAACTGTTACGCCTGATATGCTACAGAGAGTGTGGAACGAGTTGGAGTATCGGGTTGATATTGCTCGAGTGTCTGGAGGGGGCCATATTGAACATCTCTGAACTTGTTTTTGAGTGAAAAAAAAAACCTTTTTAAATACTCTTTGTAATGATGTATAACAGAAAGTTATATTATGTTTCTTTCATTAAACACACATTTTTAAAGTTGTGGTATTCTTTTTGAATCACCCTGTACAATACAACTGCAATGACTTCAATTAATAAAATATTTTCAAAAATATGAAAACCTTAAAACCAAACTTTAAACAAAATATATACGCGTCAGTTAATGGCACCGCTAAATTACTCAGCAGTTACTTTATTTTTTCTTCTTCTTTTCCTTCAGCGTTTGTCCCGCCTGCCAGCGGAGACCGCTACATGGGTCCGTTGTCTCCATTTCGCTGAATCGCGGGCTGGATCTGGGTGAGTGTTCAGGCTTTTAAGGTCTTTCTCAATCGTATCAGCCCAACGTTGCTTAGGTCGTCCTTTGGGCCCCCTGCCGAGGGCCTCAAGTGTGTAACCCGCCTTGGCAATAGAGTCCTCACCGGTCCGCGAAACGTGCCCAAACCATCGAAGACGACTCTCACTCATCTTGCCTTGGATCGTTGCAACACCAAACTGTCTCCTAACGCTGTCATTCGAAAAACGCGATCTAACTTAGTGAGGCGCGCTGTCCACCTTAGCATCTTCGTTTCCATTACACTTAGGCGGCGTTCTGTCTCAACTGTAGCCGGCCAGCACTTGTAACACCGGAAATGCATATCCTCCTGTTTCCATCTATTGTACTATAAATTTGTTTTCCTTATTTTTGTTACCTGAATATATGACATTTCTGTGTCTTTACATATTGTAATTGTTTTACTATTTGTATACATATATTTATGCATTTATACCGATGTATAACTGGTTTGTTTCGTAAATATTATTCGTATTTTTACGCTGGGTCTTGCCTAGGGAAAACTGCTATCGAACGATTACATCGATAGGTCGTGTGAAGAACGAAAGTGTTTAGGATCTTTGGTAGTGTTAACTCGGCCGCGTGGAGCGCGGGCAGAGGGAGTCTGGCTGGAGTAGCGAGTGGAGCAGGTGTGTTGTGTGAAGCTCCCGCGAGTTGCCGCGCTTTCAGGGTTTGGCAGCATGTAATTGCGCTCGACTTGCGATGATAGTTTCTGACACGGTGTCGCGGACGGGAAGCATTAGCTGGCGCACATCAAGAGCCCGTTTCGCCTGGTGACCGTGTCGAGAAGAAGGCGCGCCAACATCCAGCTTCTGCAACAGCGACGGCCGACAATGAGTGACTGTCGCCACCTCCTCGATCGACGGCTTCAAACCTTCAATCAACCATCAAAGAAGACTGGAAGCACGTAAAGTTTTAGAACTGTATGGCAGACCTCAGCTTTCCAAACTTTTAAAATTGTTGCATCACAAAATTACAGCAACTCAGCATGAACCTTTGTTGCTCATTGTCCCAATTGCGTTACCAAGCAGGGTCCCTTCCTTTTCCGGAATGAACCCGAGTGCCGTTGAAATTCAAACGCCAGCATTAAAGGATTATCATTCCATTTCGCTGCTTTAATTTCAAAGTTCAGTTAAAGTATTCATAGCTGGCTACAATATTTAGATTACACAAGCACGAATTAAGAGTGCGAGTTTTGTTACCGTATTTTAGCTTACCTGTGACTGCAGCTCAGCTTCGTACGTACTAAATTTTACTATTGTTAATTGTTCAGAATCATTTAATTCAAGATCAAAGTTAAATCTCTTCTTTCTAAATTGCGTAGATTCAAGTAGCTTTGGAAATGATTGTTGAGGTAGTCCAAGACTAACCGTATTTTACTGAATTTCGATGTGCTTCAGAAAGAAAGTTCACTATTAACTTCAGTCAAAAAATTAACTTTCGATTTTCCGGTTTTATTAATTCTGTTGCTAAATTAAGTCAGAGTGTAGCGAAATTTATTACTTCTGACAAACTTTCAGTTTTCACACTACACGTGTCATCCTTCAGTTGCCACGCTTCCAGTGCTAATTGTATGTGTAATAACCTTGCTTTTTCAGTTACTATAGTAATTGTCCTTAGGACTGGCGACCGTAATTTCCCTCAAATCTCAAATATCTAATTACCGCTAGTTAATTGTTAACTTAACGGCCGCACATTTACTTTCTTTATTGACTTTACCCCTTTTTAAAATTAATTTCCACCAGTTTCATTAGCATTTTTCCTTTCATTTAGAAGTAACCCTTTCTTCCCTCTTTACCGACAGATTAACTTCGGTGACGATTGCTTTTCCCAAATTTTCCATTAGGTACATGAGGTTTAATTTTTCACTGTCATTAAGGTCGATAAGTGAGGGGGAGGTTACACACTCACAACCATACAAGGCGACTGGTCGGATGACAGTGCGATAGATTTTCGGTTTTAAATTATCTTTCATCCTGCGGTCGCAAGTGACTCCGGCTGTTGGTCGCCACTGAGTTCTGGTGTTGCCCTTTTCGGTGAGTCGGCCGTCAACAGTGATCGTGGAACCAAGGTACTTTAACTTACACGAGTCAGATCTTCGCCATTAATCGTGATGGTTTCCATTTCATGTCTGTCTGATGTCATGTACTCGGTTTTCTTCAAATTCGGTATTGCGCCACCCGGTCACTCCATTTTTGAGTTTTGCTCTGCAGATGGAGCTTGTTTTGTGCTGCCAGCATCGCGTCGTCAGCATAAAGAAGGTTCCATGGTAATAACCAATGCAGGTCAGCTGTCACGGCGTCCATTACTAGAATGAACAGAAGTGGTGATAATGCAGAACCTTGAGTGACGCCGACTGTGATCGGGAAAGCCCTGGATAGTCCTGAGGTTGTACGGACGTAACTTCTTGGCTGTGCGTAAAGTAACAGCACACAGTTAATAAGCTGTTCTGGCACATCATGCTGTCGAAGTGCAGGCCATATGACACTGTGTGGCACCAGATGAAAGACCTTTTCGAGATCCAGGAATGAAAAAGGTAATAAACTCCAGAAATTGCGTCCAATAACAGACAATTAGTGAACGGTTGCTGCGATAAGATAATGGTCTAATGATCGCAAATTTAAGTTTATTAAACTAGATAGTCTTTGATTAAACTCGACCTACTTAAGATAATAAAACAGAAATAACACAAAAGCTTCAAAATAAACTTTAGAACACGTATGGAAATAAAACATCTCTTTCCTGGAAGCCAACCAGAACATTGACTTGCCAAAGTAACAAAACGCTAATAAAGCTCAATGCTCTTAAGACCAGGCCGAAACACGCTAAACAATTAAAGCACAGGCAATGGAGAAAGTTGAACAGACTTGCAGATGGTCATCTGTATCATGCCGACGCATAACTCAACTGTCTTCAACCACAACGAATAACTTTCCATCAGCAAACAAAGCCTTCCCAATGTTACAGTAACTAAAGGCTCTTGGCACTGATCGCATTCCATCTTAGTGAGCCATCAAATAACCGCCGCCCAGTACGGTCACAACGACGAACTCAACCTGCTGCAGCGAGGAACTTCCTTTAGGCCGAGCGCCGTATCTCCATGTAAGCCCGTACACGACGGATTAATAAGATGCCACAACATTGCTCGTCTTCCATTACTGTGTACTACGAGTCTGAAAGTATATTTCGGCACCACGTGACCTCGTGCCTGCTCAGTCGCTACTCAGCTTCGACCTGATGTCCACAGCTGTGTTCACGGGTCCGCGCTTTTCTCCTTTCAGTGGGAACGACAGGGTGACGGCCGTGAAAACTCGAAACTTTTTTTTAATTATGGAATTGAAACTCTGAAGAATTACTCCCCAAAATATTTTACGCGAACTCCAAAAAGTAACAATTCCCTGAGCGTCTGAAGCCGATCGTGCACGGCACGCCAGGGCGTTACAGAACCGTTTCCGCGCTCACACTTACTATTTTTACCGATCTGAGTAAACCTGATTTATTGGAGCGCTATTGGGCGGTTTTACTCAAAACGTGAACGAAAGTTACAATAGTTCCATTTGGCAACACGTTACAAAAGTAACACCCAGCCGAAGCGAAATTGTCAACATTGCTTCTAATTTGGCCGTATGTCCTTTAAATGTGGGCCATACTGCATTAAGGCACGTGGCAAATGCCCTTCAATTGAAAATCGGCGATGAAATGTGCCTATTCTGTGAAAACAGAGACGAAAGCGGCGATAGGCTCAGCGACGAAAACGTCTTTGAGAACAAAAATAAGGGCGTATCAGGTCGAAGTAACAGAAAGCGGCCATCCAGAAGCCGGGGCGATAGTTATTTGGACCAAGCATCTATGATATCCCCTAAGTATCATGCTTCGTTCCTCTTTTTATAGGATAAATACCTGTCAAGCTTTAAATGCGTTTTTCTCAAATCCATGTTTCCAGACATGGTTGTCGTCACCCATGCTACAATTTTCATCCGATTTTAAGGATTTTTTACCTCCCTTGAAGCAAACTGAATTCTGTTCGGTTTACCGTAATCGATTTTTTGTGTTGATATTTAGTATTTTTCGGCCAAAAAAGAGGGGTCCAATAAATGGCCATTTTTTCAAATGTCTAAAATTTCGAAAAAACTTTTTTTTTTTTTGCAAATCCGTAGGATGAACAAAAATTACATCTGTAAGGACCAGGGTGATATGTTAATTTTATGTTTCAGATAACCACAACTGACAACCGGAGTTACAGCGACAACCGTCGGTCTACCTGCTTTCATAGCTGCCTCGTGAAAACCCCAATGACACAATGAAGATGTTAATATTTTTCAATAGAAATGCCAATAAAAACTTCAGTTATGCTTTATTCATTCCAGCAAACCTCATTGGTCTACTACATTCCAGTAAGGGGGGGGGGGGGCGGGGGGGGGGGGGTAACCTGATTTCAACAATATTTTCGTCCGTCACCAGGTCGTTCCCCTTTACCAAGTCTCTCTGCACTCGACTACGGACCGTTCCACTGTCACAGTAACCATATGAAATATATCTGTATAAAGTGTATATGTTCTGTAGCTATTGAACAACTGTATTTTTATTTATATCCTTCTTTTGTAGCATAAAAGTAAGCTCAAGTGATAGTATTTGGCCTATAGGCAGGGCAAACCGACCAGAGGTAGAGAAACGGAAAAAATATGATTATTATCAAGTGGAATGTGGTTTTCTAATGCCCAATCCTTGTCTAACATCTTCGTCTCCTTGTTGAATGTGTGTGGCAAATTACACCTCTCAACAAGATGAGTGACGCAAATCAGATACTGATGTTTTTGTTGTTGTGGTCTGCAGTCCAGAGACTGGTTTGATGCAGCTCTCCATGCTACTCTATCCTGTGCAAGCTTCCTCACCTCCCAGTACCTACTGCAACCTACATCCTTCTGAATCTGCTTAGTGTGCTCATATCTTGGTCTCCCCCTATGATTTTTACCCTCTTCGCTGCCCTCCAATACTAAATTTGTGATCCCTTGATGCCTCAAAACATGTCCTACCAACCGGTCCCTTCTTCTGGTCAAGTTGTGCCACTAGTTTCTCTTCTCCCCAATTCTATTCAGTACCTCCCCATTACTTATGTGGTCTACCCATCTAATCTTCAGCATTCTTCTGTAGCACCACATTTCGAAACCTACTATCCTTTTCTTGTCTAAACTATTTATCGTCAGTGTTTCACTTCCATACATGGCTACACTCCATACAAATACTTTCAGAAACGACTTCCTGACATTTAACTCTATAACCGATGTTAACAAATTTCTCTTCTTCAGAAACGCTTTCCTTGCCATTTCCAGTCTACATTTTGTTTTATATCCTCTCTATTTCGACCATCATAGTTATTTTGCTCCCCAAATAGCAAAACTCCTTTACTACTTTAAGAGTCTCATTTCCTAATCTAATTCCCTCAGCATCACCTGATTTAATTCGACTACATTCCATTATCTTCGTTTTGATTTTGTTGATGTTCATCTTATACCCTCCTTTCATTACACTGACCATTCCGTTCAACTGCTCTTCCAAGTCCTTTGCTGTCTCTGACAGAATTACAATGCCATCGGCGAACCTCAAAGTTTTTATTTCTTCTCCATGGATTTTAATACCTACTCCGAATTTTTCTTTTGTTTCCTTTACTGCTTGCTCAATATACAGATTGAATAACATCAGGGTTAAGTTACAAACCTGTCTCACTCCCTTCCCTACCATTGCTTCCCGTTCATGCCTTTCGACTCTTATAACTGCCATCTGTTTTCTGCACAAATTGTAAATAGCCTTTCGCTCCCTCTATTTTACCCCTGCCAACTTCAGAATTTGAAAGAGAGTGTTCCAGTCAACATTGTTAAAAGCTTTCCGAAAATCTACAAATGCTAGAAACGTAGGTTTGCCTTTCCTTAGTCTATCTTCTAACATAAGTAGTAGGGTCAGTATTGTCTCTCGTGTTCCAACATTTCTATGGAATCCAAACTGATCTTCCCCGAGGTCGGCTTCTACCAGTTTTTCCATTCGTCTGTAAAGAATTCGTGTTAGTATTTTGCAACCGCGACATATTGAACTGATAGTTCGGTAATTTTCACATGTCAACGCCTTCTTTCTTTGGGATTGAAATTATGGTAGTCTTCTTGAAGTTTGAGGGTATTTTGCACGTCTTATACGTCTTGCTTACGAGATGCTAGAGTTTTTCAGTGCTGGCTCTCCCAAGGCTATCAGTGTTTCTAATGGAATGTTGTCTACTCCCAGGGCCTTGATTCGACTTAGATCTTCCAGTGCTCTGTCAAACTCTTCACACGGTATCATATCTCCGATTTCTTCTTCATCTACATCCTCTTCCATTTTCATAATATTGTCCTCAAGTACATCACCCTTGTATAGACCCTCTATATACTCCTTCCACCTTTCTGCTTTCTCTTCTTTGCTTAGAACTGGGTTCCCATCTGAGCTCTTGACATTCATACAAGTGGTTCTCTTTTCCCCAAAGGTCTCTTTAATTTTCCTGTAGGCAGTATCTATCTTACCCCTAGTGATATACGCCTCTACATCATTACATTTTTCCTCTAGCTATCCCTGCTTAGCCATTTTGCACTTCCTGTCGATCTCATTTTTGAGACGTCTGTATTCCTTTTTGCCTGCTTTATTTACTGCGTTTTTATATTTTCTCGTTTCATCAATTAAATTCAATATTTTTTCTGTTACCCAAGGATTTCTACTAGCCCTCGTCTTTTTACCTACTTGATCCCCTGCTGCCTTTACTATTTCATCTCTCAAAGCTACCCATTCTTCTTCTACTGAATTTCTTTCCACCACTCTTGTCAATCGTTCCCTAATCCTCTCTCTGAAACTCTCCTCAACCTCTGGTTCTGTCAGTTTATCCAGGTCCCATGTCCTTAAATTCCTACCTTTTTAGAGTTTCTTCAGTTTTAATCTACAGTTCGTAACCAATGGATTGTGGTCAGAGTCATCATCTGCCCCTGGAAATTTCTTACAGTTTAAAACTTGGTTCCTAAAACTCTGCCTTACCATTACATAATGTATCTGAAACTTCCAGTATCTCCATTGCTCTTCCATGTATACAACCTTCTTTCATGGTTTCTGAACCAAGTGTTAGCCATGATTAAGTTAAGCTCTATGCAAAATTCTATAACAGGCAGCTTCCTCTTTCATTCCTTACCCCCATTCCATATTCAGCTGCTACGTTTCCTTCTCTTCCTTTTCCTACTATCGAATTCCAGTCACGCATGGCTATTAAATTTTCGTCTCCCTTCACTCTCTGAATAATTTCTTTTATCTCATCATACATTTCATCAATCTTTGTCATCTGCGGAGCTAGTTGGCATATAAACTTGCACTACTGTGTTAGGTGTGGGCTTCGTGTCTATCGTGGCCACAATAATGCGTTCACTATGCTGTTTGTAGTAGCTTACCCGCACTCCTGTTTTTTTTATTCATTATTAAACCTACTCCTGCATTACCCCTCTTTTATTTTGTATTTATAACCCTGTATTCACCTGAGCAAAAGTCTTGTTCCTCCTGCCACCGAACTTCAGTAATTCCCACTATATCTAACTTTAACCTATCCATTTCCCTTTTTAAATTTTCTAATCTATCTGCCCGATTAAAGAATCTGACATTTCACTCTCTGATCCGTAGAACGCCAGTTTTCTTTCTCTTTAATAACGACGTCCTCCTGAGTAGATACCGATATACCATAATAACTTCGTTCCATGTCTTTAATATTGTTAAGGAGTTCTTTCTCTTGCTCTTGGTTGAATACATCTCTGAAGTTCCTAAGAACTTTCTTCCCTCAGTAGCATAACGTTTTTTTTTAAGAACTCTTGGTTTGTGTTTCTTGATGCACTGAACAGTTTGGCTGCTGTAGGTAACGACATCTTTTCTTTACTTGCAGCATCCAGTTCTGCTGAATAGCTAGGGAATCCCATGATTGTTGTAATGATTTTCGTAGTTAATTTGATGGTCTCTTGCTTATGGTTCATACACCTGTAATAAGAGAACGCTGCATTTCACCAAGTTGTTGATAAATTAATGCCTTGCTTTTGAAATACTCTGACCCTGTTACCAATTGTCTTGAAACAAGGTAAATATCTTACAAAGTATATGTTCGAGCAAAATGACTTCTTGGCCATCTTGCTCTGTCAGGCGAGAGGCAGCTATGTTAGACTGAACGCCATTACGCTACAGTCAGTTGGGGTAACTCTGTACCCCTTCTTGCCATTTTTTGAAAATACTGGACTCAAGATAAATTATAAACAGATATTCTAACATTTTGCATTTGTAATTACTGAGTGCATGAGAAAGAGAATCTATATACTATTAGAGTAAAATTTCAATTTTAATGCTGCTACAAAGTTCTATCATAATTCATTGTAGCTTTAGAGCAGACATAAAAAACAAAGAATTTTTACCATTATCTAACATTCTGTGTAAATTTAAATATTTCCAGAAGTAAAAAACAAACAGTGTTAATTCAGTACTGCAGGTATACTTCGGAATACCAAGATATTTGTATCGACCTAGTACTGTTCACCTTAGATCACTATCGCCAGAGGCTCTCTTCCCAGCCAACGAAACTAAAGAAAAATCACAAACTTATGAAGTTGGAAAGACAACAACCACTGAAATACAAATTAGAAGTGACAGAGGTAATAAAAACTTTTACTTTTAGTACAAAATAATGTAAGTACGTGGAACAACTGCTATTTGAAATAAACGTGGTAAGTAGTACAAAGATACCCTGGTACAGTGGTAATAAGTGAGGTGTGGTGATAGAAAGAACAGGACTTCTGGTCCCGTGAGTACAAGCTTATCTACAACAAATTGCTGTAAATTACAGCAATAAATAAACACTTACAGTATTTACTGGCCATCGAAGGTTAGTACAGTTTAAATAATCGGAATTTTGAAGCCGGGAAAAACTAAAGTCTACAAGAAAATAAACTGGGGGGGGGGGGGTGTAACATGAAGTTCCGTTAAGTTCAGCATTCATCGCAGAATGGTATCAGTGACATTAATAAAGCGAGAGGAAGTTAAAAGCGACACAGCCTACAACAACTCGTATTCGTTTCCGAGTCTGTCACCTGCAGTCGAACACTACTACTGACGTAGTCCCGTAGGATAGCAGACATTCAGAACATTTAGGTGCTTAGACGATAACACACACAGGTACACAGGATAGCCATCTGAGAACTTCAGCGATACTATTTCAGTATAACAAGAAAGAAAGAAATTGACACGGATTGTTCAGAATAAACAGGAATTTACTCGTATGAGAAAATAAGAATGAAACTGATGTAACGTGTGTGCTGACGACTGTCTCTGATTACATGTGCAAGTGTTTTCAGATACAGGGCAGGGCAGAACAAAAATTGACTGTGAAACGCTCAGGAGTCGCGCTCAACTGATGGAAGCTTGTGTGGATGCAGTCGGGCGTGTGCCTGACATGTCAGCATTCACATCCATTTTCGAAATAATCGGAATCGGTCGGTGCCGTCTGCCTGTGCGACTCTGCCTCCTTCAGAGGCGATAGAGAAGCCTGGGAAACCAAAGACATTCCTTACTTCTGAAAACACTGAAAATATGAAGTTGAAAGAAGAATGTGTCACTCAACTCGCCGGCGTTGCTGTCTCACATTTCCCAACAGAACAGTTACACTGGTTTTACACAATGATCTACTCTACAATCCCTCATCATCATCATCATCATCATTTAAGACTGATTATGCCTTTCAGCGTTCAGTCTGGAGCATAGCCCCCTTATAAAATTCCTCCATGATCCCCTATTCAGTGCTAACATTGGTGCCTCTTCTGATGTTAAACCTATTACTTCAAAATCATTCTTAACCGAATCCACGTACCTTCTCCTCGGTCTGCCCCGACTCCTCCTACCCTCTACTGCTGAATCCATGTGTCTCTTGGGTAACCTTGCTTCTCCCATGCGTGTAACATGACCCCACCATCTAAGCCTGTTCGCCCTGACTGCTACATCTATAGAGTTCATTCCCAGTTTTTCTTTGATTTCCTAATTTGGGCACCCTCCTGCCATTGTTCCCATCTACTAGTACCTGCAATCATCCTAGCTACTTCAATATCCGTAACCTCAACCTTGTCGTTAAGGTAACCTGAATCCACCCAGCTTTCGCTCCCATACAACAAAGTTGGTCGAAAGATTGAACGGTGCACAGATAACTTAGTCTTGGTACTGACTTCCTTCTTACAGAAGACAGTAGATCGTAGCTGAGCGCTCACTGCATTAGCTTTGCTACACCTCGCTTCCAGTTCTTTCACTATGTTGCCATCCTGTGAGAATATGCATCCTAAGTACTTGAAACCGTCCACCTGTTCTAACTTTGTTCCTCCTATTTGGCACTCAATCTGTTTATATGTCTTTCCCACTGACATTACTTTCGTTTTGGAGATGCTAATCTTCATACCATAGTCCTTACATTTCTGATCTAACTCTGAAATATTACTTTGCAAACTTTCAATCGAATCTGCCATCACAACTAAGTCATCCGCATATGCAAGACTGCTTATTTTGTGTTCACATATCTTGATCTCACCCAGCCAGTCTATTGTTTTCAACATATGATCCATAAATAATATGAACAACAGTGGAGACAGGTTGCAGCCTTGTCTTACCCCTGAAACTACTCTGAACCATGAACTCAGTTTACCGTCAACTCTAACTGCTGCCTGACTATCCATGTAAAGACCTTTAATTGCTTGCAAAAGTTTGCCTCCTATTCCATAATCTCGTAGAACAGACAATAACTTCCTCCTAGGAACCCGGTCATATGCCTTTTCTAGAAAGCGTAGATACAATTCCCTGTTCCACTCGTAACACTTCTCCATTATTTGCCGTAAGCTAAAGATCTGGTCCTGACAACCTCTAAGAGGGCTAAACCCACACTGATTTTCATCCTATTTGTCCTCAACTAATACTCGCATTTTCCTTTCAACAATACCTGAGAAGATTTTACCCACAATGCTGATTAAAGAGATACCTCTGTAGTAGTTACAACCTTTCTGTTTCCATGTTTAAAGATTGGTGGTTCATGGTGTGGGTTCCTGTAGTCATGTCCTAGTTCATGAACCACGGGCAATGTATGAGTGGCCAAGTAAGTGGTCCCGACAGTCGGGATACCAGCTACTTTGGAATAAGGCTGGGCATCTCGGACATATTCTGAGTCGTGGTCACCTTTGTGCTCATACGGCAAAGACTACCAAATCCACCCGTTAGTCCCTCAACCGTTAGGGGTAAAACTCAATGTGATTCGGGGCAACCTGCTTTCCTGGTACTTTAAATATGATGCTGGCAACAATGAGAGGAAAATGCCTCTACAATCCCTAAAAGATCCAAATCATTCAGGCTCTTAAGGCAACAGATTATGAGAGTCTAAGACGGTTCTGTGAAGAGATGCTGCATTTAACTAATGAAGACGAAGAGAGTACAAACAATTTGTGGATGAGTGACGAGGCACATTTCCATTTGTTCGGTAACGTCAACAAGCAACAGTTTAGGGTTGGGACTGATGTGAATCCTCAACAACAGCATCAGCAGACTCTCCATTCCACAAAAGATGCTTGGTCTTCGTCAGGGACCATAGAGGCTTAATTTTTAGCTTTGGTTTAGGCGATGATGCGACAGTGACTACAAAGAGATACGTAGACATGTTTGGAAACTTTCTTTACTCCACAACGTGTTCAATACAAGGTAAGTGAGGCGAAATCTTCTCAGTAAGATGGAACAACTCCCCACACGGCAAGGGTAATAGTCAATGTTGTAATGATATAATTTCCAGATCAAGTGATCTCTCGAAAGGGGGATGCCGGCCAGAGTGGCCGAGCGGTTCTAGGCGCTTCAGCCTGGAACCGCGCGACTGCTATGGTCGCAGGTTCGAATCCTCCCTCGGGCATGGATGTGTCTGATGTCCTTAGGTTAGTTAGGTTTAAGTATTTCTAAGTTCTATGGGACTGATAACCTCAGCTGTTAAGTCCCATAGTGCTCAGAGCCATTTGAACCATTTGAAACGGGGATATCGCATGGCCTACCCATTTCATTGGGTTTACAACGTGCGACTTTCTCTGAGGGGGTGACCCAAAATTAAAAGAGTACCAGAATAACCCACGACGAACAGTTGAAGCACTGAAAGAACAGATCTTACAGGAGGTGGTCCAATTCCCACAAGCAGTACTGCGGAATGTGGTGAAAAACTTCAAGGCTCGATTATAAGAATGTCTACTCCTGAACGTGATTTATTTCTAAGACTTAGGTACGTTTACTTACTTTTATTACACTTTTTTAATTAAGTAGCTAAAATTGAAAGATGTCTGCTCGTTTGCCGTGTCATTTTTACTACCAATTTTTTACTTGTTCTTCTTTTATTGCGAGTTTATCCTTGCAAAGCTTTGCGTGTTTCTGCTGCAGTCAGCTTCGCTTAGTCGTAATCGGATATTTGAGCAATCTCTTCGCGCTTTCACTAAGACGGAGGTAGCTTACCCATCAGCCAGTTGGAATCGTTCACGGTTTTTGGAACCGCGAGATGCAATACATTGTTCGAATGTGTAAACGCCATTCCATTCCGGTGCTGATTCGCGTCAAGATCTGTTCTTTTCGATTTTGGAGGCATCCCGGCTTTGTCTCGCGTCATTGGGAACTGTCCCGAAGTTCCTTCAATAATGAAAAAGACGTATGAGATCTTTCCAACTATTTGCTATGATGAGTATTTAGTGAGTGTATAGGTTACTTCAGAAATGCATTCTAAGAAGTGCATGAGAAAAGTAAGGAGATTGGCAACACTGTGAGCGATCTGGCAACGCTGTGTTGTTCTACTTGTGTAGATTGTTGAGTACAACCCTTCCAGATTCTAAGCTCGAGATTCAACTCCGTACAGCCATCGTATTATTTTTAGAGCGCCATCAGTGAAGTTGTATTTTTGTTGTTAGTTACGAAAACGAACAGCAGAATTTAGAGCAACGTTATACCACAAAGATATACGTTGAAATTGGAGAATCGGCTAGTGTGAATTTTGAAAAGTTTATGTAGCCCTGTGAGGAACATTATTTGTCAAAACTACAAGTTTTTCGCTGGCATAAATTATTTTTGGAAGGCCGAGAACCAGAACACGTTGAAGATGAAACTTCTGGTCACGTTGAAGATGAACCTGGCTGAACGAGATCTTCAGTTTCAAAAACCGGCGAAAACGACGAACATGAGTGTGCTCTTGTCTGATCAGACCACATTTAAGGACAGGGGTGATGGGTAATCATAAAATGCTCAGGAAAAGGGTGAATCGAGTGAGAACGAACGTTGCAGACAAGTGGATGCTTCATCATGAAAACGCCCCATTTCACAGTGCCTCTTCCATCATGGAATTTTTGACCTCAAAAGGTATCCCTGAGTCCTTTCTTTTGCCGAAATTGCAAAATGCCTTAAAGGAACGTCATTTTGGGACTCTGAAGAATACTCAAAGTAATGTGGCCGACATGTTAAGGGCCCTACCATTTGAAGCCCTTCAGCTGTGCTAGCAAGACAGGGAACAACGACTCCAGTGTACAGCTGCCAAAGGGAACCACTTTGAACGGGTCTATACTGTTGGTTAAAAATAAATAAATAAATAAAAACTTCGGTGGATAAAAGATCAGTCTCATTACTTTTCTCACACACCTCGTAAATATCTGCACAGTTATCTTGCAAACACTCCGTGTTCATTCTTGTGAAGATATCCTTGCACGAGGTGGAATGGAATCTCATAAATTTCTCAATTTTCGTTAAATGTAAGGTGATTACTGGACCAAATATTATCTTGTAAGGTGGTTACTGGACCGAATATTATTTTTTCAGTTCGGCGTGCTGTAAACTCAAAATTGTCGTCTTCTCCTGGATTATAAAATAATTGTTGCCTTATCTGAAGTTGTGTATTGAGGGTATATAATCCCATTTACGCTTTACGAGAATCTTATTTGCATTTCCATGTGGACTTTGTAAACCAGATGCATTCTTTTGCGCAGAATAATAGCATGCAATAATCTGATATTTATTTATTTTTAATTCTTTAGTCCAAATCAAGTCAGTTCATTTACCATCCTTCCTTAAAGCAGCTACATGCTGAAACTCGCCGTACTTTGCACACTTGTTGTTGTTGGCTTGTCACATAAATGCTCTGAGATAGCTCGAATTAAAATAAATTAATTACACTCTACAATAGCAAACCATTAATAGTAGCTACTCCGTTTCTTTGCATGGGGCTAAGTTTGAGATAGGACAACATTACCCATCAGCTGCTGTTTTGGAAAACTACTGATTACTGGATACAGTGTGTAGTGGTCTGCAATATTAATGAGATTTTTGTGGAATACATAATAATTAGGAGCTTCTTAATTGCAACATCAGGAAGATATTAACTTTAGAAGTTCTCCTCTCTGTGGTTCAAAAAAGGATTGGTTTAATCATTCAGTGAGTACAGACAGGAAGGAATATTCTCACTTGCACTGCTAGGTGCTATAAGCCAAAAGCAAACAGTTTCTTGGTGGAAAATTGCTTATAGTTTATTGTTTGTGTTGCACCTATATCCAGTAAGCATATGTGTCTATGTCTGTTCCGCTAAATGCTCATGGTCGGATGTTTTCTGGTGTATACTGACGCATCTATTACAACGTAGCTTAAAAGTTCACGGTATTACTTGACTGGTGTGACGCGGTGGCATTCGTTACGTCATACACAAAAAATTACATATATATTTTATATATTTTTATTTTTAATTTATCAGCATGATTCTTTCTCTCAGGGATATTGTCTTCTCTTATCGCTTTTACTTACGTGCGTAAGTAAATATGAAACGGGTTCTTGAAGGGCCTCAGTTATTCATGTACCAACTTTAGATTTTGAACGTGATGACTAAAATATAGTTGCTATTAACTGAACTGAATGTAATTTTGTTAATTTCTATTGATTGGTTGCAAAGCAAGGCTCGAGAGAATTTCGATTGTTGCCGTGGAGCGGCCAAGATGAAACTTACTGAACTCATGGAACCTGTATAATTTAAAAACATGAACTTTAACGTAAATTTATTATCTATTGCAATTTAAAAAAGTTCTTACAACGAAATCTCTCGCATTTACAGTTACTGTTAACACTTTGAAAAATAAATTAATACTTCGGCGCATAATGGCCGACCAGAGGCTGCATCGGAAGATTAGCTTCTCGCAGCGCAAATTACTGAAAAAATGCTTATTAAAAATAATTAGCATTTGAGGTGACAACTATTACAAAGAAATTCATTTTGTGATAATAATAACAATTTTATTTTAGTAAAAATACGAATAACTTACATAACATATGTGTAGCCGCTCAATGGCTGCCTTCCGTACCACGAAATAAAACAGTGTGTGTACCATAAAATACGTCCTTCCTCCTCGGCCGTACTATCGCGTCTCTTTCGGTCCTTTTTTTATTTTCATAGACATTAAATAAAGGTGCTACTCTTAAATTATCGCTGCATATCAGTTGTTTGAAGTACATCAACTATATCTTTTATACTCATTATATTCATAAAATACGTTTACAACCGATAAAAATGTCAATACTTATGTGACGTACCGTCAGACTGGTCACGGTAATACTTCAGTTTTTACCGCACATAACATCTTACAAAATACAGACTGTAAAAATTGATGGATTTTTTACAGCCTTTCCGAAACAGCTTTTTACTCTGTACATTGCAATTCGACAGTGTTTTCAAGTAAAACATAATTACGCCTTTTCTCTTCGTAACCTGAAAGCCCCTGCTATTAGTGAGGTAATAACCCTGTACTTCATGCAGATGTGTTTATTATTAAGTTACGTTTATCTTTTATCTTGTCTCGTTTTTTTGTTTATTTTTCTCTTAAATTTACGAGTAAATTAAGTCTCTCTTGTTTCTACATTATAAAGACTGTCGTGAGTACGACTGTTACTGCTGTGCTTCTTTATGTGCATATATTGTTTTGATGAACTTACATGGTAGGGTTACAATGTCTAACGGTTTCGAACAGGCACTTAACAGTGAGTTGCAGTTCGAAAGTAATGCCCATGCTGTGTATAATGGAGGTGCAAAAAATGAGTCCATGGTTGAAAACTAAGTGTATAAAGAGAAAATATGAACTTGCAAGACGCTGTCTGTTACATACTACTGATAATACTCTGAGGATATCCTTATGGGAATATCTTTGCTAGAATCTTTGGACTCTCTTTCCACTTCTGGTGTCAATTACTATTCGTCGCTAAAAATTCTGCGTTCACTTTACAAATCACCAAATTTTCTTGTTAAAGAATTATTTTTCCTCTTTAAGCAGAAATGCATACAATTTATTTTCTTTGTTGTTACTTAATTCCAAGTTAGGCAAATATAAATATCCTTTATGATTTCATTTTCTTTCAGCACTAGATGACGTTTTTGTCCATTAACTGTGACTATGACGTTTCTATCATCAGTTGTTTTTGTTGTGGCATGGCAAGACAGCCAAGCCACTATGATTGGTAGCTGAAAGGCACGCGTTAAGCTCACACAGGCTGACTTGAGGTCTGGAACAGTTAAGGGAATTTATAGTAGTAAAGAACGTAAGTAACTACTGGAATACTAAACTTTAATTCATAATTGGTGAACATCGGTGTGACGGTACATGCATCACAAGAGAAACAGCAAATGATAATGGCGCCTTGCTAGGTCGTAGAAAATGACGTAGCTGAAGGCTATGCTAACTATCGTCTCGGCAAATGAGAGCGTAATTTGTCAGTGAACCATCGCTAGCAAAGTCGGCTGTACAACTGGGGCGAGTGCTAGGAAGTGTCTCTAGACCTGCCGTGTGGTGGCGCTCGGTCTGCAATCACTGACAGTGGCGACACGCGGGTCCGACGTATACTAACGGACCGCGGCCGATTTAAAGGCTACTACCTAGCAAGTGTGGTGTCTGGCGGTGACACCACAGTTTTAACTGTAATTACGATGTTGCTGGCATGAGTTGACCGAAGTTTTTCCCAATAGCTAACGTTGTGAGGAATGTCACTGATGTATAACAAGAAGAAAATTGGTTCTAGTACGCCATTCTGTGGAAACTCTGTACTGATATATTTTCCACCTGACAAGTGTTTTACCAAAACACTGCTTTATTGCAGTCTTGAGTTATTTATACGATTTATTTTCTGGATAGGGTTGGTACTGGTAATTGGCCACTATACTTACTCTATATCATTCTACTTCTTTTAGTAGTATTTTACGAAAAATCGTATCAAAGGCCTCAGGCACCTACAAATATAGCGGCGAGAATTTCATTCTTGTTTAGTGTTAGAGTTTCGTAAAGTATGCTTTGGTTCTTCAAAGCCATTTAGAAGCCAAAATCGCACAAAATATTTTGTATTCGAGACAACCAGTTTCAACAGTCTTAGCTGTCATTTTCAGTTCTTGAACATGTTTTACAACAACAAAAAAGTTTAAGAGCTGACCGCGTAAAATGAATGTGTTTTAGAGCGTAAAATAAAATGAACATGTTTTATCACACAAAAAATATTTAAGACCTTAAGATGACAGCTAAGACTATTGAAACCTGTTGTGTTGAATAAAAAATATTTTGTGCGCTCTTGGCTTAAGAATGGCTTTTAAAAATTAAAACAGAATGCTCTTCAATATTCTCCTGAGAAAATACAGTAATGTTTGGATGATCCTGTTCTGCTGCCGCTCAGGAAACCAAAATTTCTTCACAAAGAAGCTTAGATTTAATCAGGTAATTCACTAGTCTGGCTTCTACGATATATTCTGCTGTTCGGAGAATGTTGACTGATCTCCTGTGAGAAGTGGCCGCAGTTTGACGTCGTGGCGTTTTGTACCTCTGTAGTTTTCCTTTAGCCCCAGCAGAGCGCCATTATTAGCCAGGTGGGTGGGGATCGGCTGGGGCCGCCGTGTAGCGAACGGGCCGGCCTGCGCCTCATACGGCGGGCCGCCTCGCGATGCGAGATGTCGCGCACGCTCCCGCAGCCACCCACGCGCGTAGCGAGCGTGACTAAAGAGCACGCGACCGGCCGCGGAACAAATCGCGTCGTCACGGCGTGCAGTCGCAGCCGCAGTCGTGTCACGGACGCCTCGGCGGCTGCCGCCCTGTTTGATAACACCCATACGCGACGAGTCGCTGTACCCGCGTCACACGCCACCGCTTCTGTAGAAGCATAAATATCTCGACCGCGGCGCGGCGGTCACTACATAAACTTCCTGGAAAAAGCGGCCTGTCATACATCCAGGACACGTCCAGTGAGAATGAACAGACACAGCCGTCTTATTCGAGAGTGAGCACCTCAGAAGAATGGGAAAAAGACTGAAGAGTGTTAGATGACGATCAGTTTGCTTTAGGAAACATGAAGGCACCAGAGATGCAGTTCTGACGTTGCGGTTGATAATGGTGAAACGTCCCATTAGAAAAATTATACATGACTGTGCTTAAACTGACAGGCAATATTTTCGGCGCAACGCAATCTGACTTTCAAAAATCCCTACAATAGAATGGCCCTGACTAACATTAACCTATACGTTTCACAAATCACTTACCTCACAAAAATCTTCGTTACTCGAACTACTGCAATACAGCGAGCGCCACTACTGCCAGCTAAATAAGAGATTCAAACTACGGAAGGCACTAAATACTGATAGGGATAGTTAGCAAATGAAAGATTTTAATAGAGAACAAACAATGTATTTGCCTTAATAGTAATCAAAAGTCAATATATATATATATATATATATATATATATATATATATATATATATAGCAGTTCATGACATCCAGTCTTACAAATTTCAAAACTCCGCCATTTCTCTGCCCACATCCACCACTGCTGGCGGCTCACCTCCAACTGCGCAACGCTACGCGCTGTTCACATCCAGCTGCCCAACACTACAATGGCAAACAACAATGCAAACCAGCCACAGACTGCACACAGCACAGCCAGTGATTTTCATACAGACCGCTACGTGGCGTTACCAATATAAAAACCTAAACAGCCTACTTACAATGGGAGCAGGACTGAAGAAAAATCAAAACACATTCATAGGATTTGTCGACCTGGAAAAAGCGTTCGACAGTGTAAAATGGAGCAAGATGGTCGAAATTCTGCGAAGAATAGAGCTAAGCTGTGTGGAGAGACGGGTAACATACAGTATGTACAAGAACCAAGAGGGGATAATAAGAGTGGACGACCAAGAACAAAGTGATCGGATCAAAACGGTGTTTGACAGGTATGTTGTCTTTCGCCTCTACTTTTCAATCTACATCGGAGAAGCGATTATGGAAATAAAAAGAAAGGTTCAGGACTGGAATTAAAATTCATGATGAAAGGATATCAGTGATACGATTCGCTGACGACGTTGCTATACTGAGTAAAAGAAGAATTACATGATCTGCTTAATGGAATGAACAGTCTAATGAGTACAGAATATGGACTGAGAGTAAATCGAAGAAAGACGAAAGTAATGAGAAATAGCAGAAATGAGAAGAGAGAGAAACTTAACATCAGGATGGAAAGTCACGAAGTAGATTAAGTTAAGCAATTCTTCTACGTAGACAGCAAAATAACCAGTGATGGACGGAGCGAGGAGGACATCAAAAACAGACTAGCAGTGGCCAAAAGAGTGTTCCTGGCCAGAAGAAGTCTACTAATATCAAACATAGCCCTTAATTTGAGGAAGAAATTTCTGAGAATTTACGTTTGGAACACAGCATTGTATGATACTGAAACATGGACTTTGGGAAAACCGGAACACAAGAGAATCGAAGCATTTGAGATGTGGTGCTACAGACGAATAGTGAAAATTAGGTGGACTGATAAGGTAAGGAACTAGAGGGTTCTGAGCGGAGTCGGAGAAGAAAGGAATATCTGGAAAACACTGACAAGGAGAAGGGACAGGATGATAGGACATCTGTTAAGACATCGGCGAATGACTTCCACGGTACTATATGCAGCTGTAGAGGGCAAAAACTGTAGAGAAAGACTGAGATTGGAATACGTCCAGCAAATAATTGAGGACGTAGGTTGCAAGCGCTACTCTGAGATGAAGAGGTTAGCACAGGAGAGGAATTCGTGGTGGGCTGCATCAAACCAGACGAAGACTGATAACACAAAAAGAATGAACACCTCAGGCACAAAAGCTGTCTATAAAGCTAGAGGCCCTCACTTAACCCGCCCAATCGCCATCATTGCTGCCATCATCACATCATTTGGCGTCCACTGCCGGATAGAGACCTCTTCACTGAAATGTGGTCCTCGTCGTTAAACAACCACCTTGTTACTGCTCGTTTTCTAATGTTTTGGTCGTCGTCACGATCCTCTGTTCTGTCATTGGAATTCAGCAGAAAACTCGCTGTGTCCACGTACCAGGTATTCATCTGGTAACATGTCCTATTCACATCTACATCTACATCTACATGGATACTATGGGAGCGGGGTAGCCGTGCGGTCTTGCGCGCCTTGCTATGGTTCGCGCGCTTCCCCACGTCGGAGGTTCGAGTCCTCCCTCGGGGATGGGTGTGTGTGTTGTCCTTAGTGTAAGTTAGTTTAAGTTAGATTAAGTAGTGTCTACGCCTAGGGACAGATGACCTCAGCAGTTTGGTCCCATAGAACACTTAAGTGGGTGGCAGTGGGTTCATCGAACCACCTTCCAAAAATTCTCTATTAAGGGGCTCCGGAACGCCCTATACTTGCAATGTTAAAATAACGCTTATAAATTACATCTTTCCTCACAAAGTATTTGAGGTAGGAAGTTGAACGTTTTACAGATTATTTATTGGAATATGGGCTACAACTTAACACAGGGATTTTACAAAATTCTAGTTCAGTTATTAAAGATGATTTTTTTTCAACTGTAATGAAAATTCACAACATTTTTTTGCAATTTTTTATTTATATATTCAAAAATATACAGTTTTTTGGAAAAAGGCTGTGTTAAATTATGCAGAAGGTACTGTGTAACATTTACTGAAAGTTTGAAACAAATATGTTTGGAAGATCCTTAGAAAACATGTAATTAGTATGAGAAAATAAAAGTTTTGGGAATCGATCGACAAAGATTGGATTAACTTTTTAGTGCATTCCAGGTCCATAGGATGGATTATCTTCATCCTCTGCAAACTCCTCCTCCAGCTTCCTCTTGTTCCTCCTCCTGTTTACTCTTGCTTGTATTTCTAGACTCTTTACACCCCTGTCTGCAGCCCGAAGGCGTTCCTTGTCTAAAGCAAGCATCGCTGGTACCATGTTAGAACCTATCGTCTTTATTGTTTACAGTAATAACACATACCTTTGGCTTTCCAACATTTCTCCTTTTCTTAAAAGCCTTCAGAGGATTTCTAATAACTTTACTTTTACTCATTATTATACTTCAACAAAACAGAGACTCAAGAAACAGAATTAATTACGAATATTTTCGATATAACGACAGAGTAAATAAACATTAAACAATCGACAATCACACCAGCGATATATATTGAACCATCACAGGTTAGCCACAACACATACTTTATCTCACATCACTAAAATGTACCTGATGAACACGGACGTTAATAATAACACCATTTGACAGCAGTTTAACAGCGCCACAGTGGGTCACGCCCATGTAGAACACATTTCAAAAAAAATTTAAAAATAGTTGTAGTCTTCGGAATTGAATAAATTATATATCTATTAAAAGGTAATAGTCTGCAGATTCAGAAAACGCAAAAAAAGTAAAAATTGAACTTTTCATGATTTTGAACCTTTCCAGAGCCCCTTAATTCAGTCTCGAACAGCGAGCGGAAAAAACCGAACATCAATGTCTTTCCGTGTGAGCTCAATTTCCCTTATTTTATTATGATGGCCGTTTCTCACTATGTAGGACGGAATCAACAAAATATTTTCGCATTGGTAGGAGAAAGCTGGTGACTGAAATTTCGTAAAAAGTTCCCGCCGAAACGAGAAATACCTTTGTTTTAACGATGCATCATGTCCGTAAAACTCTCTCCCCTATTTCTCAACAACACAAAACTTTCTCGATGTACTCCGTTAATCCTATCTGGTAAGAATCTCACATCGCGCAACAGTGTTCCAAAAGAGGACGGACAAGCGTGGCTTAAGTCTCTTTAGTACGTCTATTGCATCGCCAGTAAATCGCAGTCTTTTGTTCGCCTTCCCCACAACATTTTCTATGTGTTCTTACCAGTTTAAGTCGTTCACAACAGTAATTCCTAGATATTTAATGAATTCACTACCTTTAGATTTGACTGATTTGTCGTGTAACCGAAGTTTAAAGGATTCCTTTTAGTAGTCAAGTGGATGACCACACTTTTCGTTTTTTAGACTCAACTGCCCCTTTTCGCACCACACAGGTTTTTTTATATAAATCGTTTTGCAATTTGTTTTGATCTTCTGATGACTTTACTAGATGAATGATAACCGAGGACATCATTTGTAAAATACCTAAGACGGTTGCTCAGATTGTCTCCTAAAGTGTTTGTGTAGACGAGGAACAGCAGAAGGCCTATAACGCTACCTTGTGGAACTCCAGATATCACTTCTGTTTTACTCGATGACTTTCTGTCAGTTATTACGAACTGTGACCTCTCTGACAGGAAATCATGAATCCAGTCGTATAACTGAGACGATATCCTATAAGTACGCAATTTGATTAATTGCCGCTTGTAAGGTACGGTGTCAAAAGCCTTTCATATTGATTCAGGATTCCTAAATTTCCAGAAATGTAGAATTCCCGAAACCATTTGTCGATAGCACTCAACACTTCGTTTGAATGAGGAGCTAGTTGTGTTTCACAACAATAATGATTTCTAAATCCGTGTTGATTATGTGTCAGTAATCCGAACTCTTCGAGGTAAGTCATAATGCTCGAACACAATATACAGCGTAATTCTTCCCGCTGTGTACAAACTCTAGGGACTGAACGATGAGAGGATATGGAACAAATGATGTCTCTTGAACTACTGTCTGGAAATGCAGGGTTTCCATGCTAGACAGCATTTATTCAATCATATTTAGTTACAGAGACTGCGGTCCGTGGCGCAGCATGTTCTGACTCACACGTTCACAATGGCCAGGCAGCATCCGAACAGTGTCAAAGGCAGTATGAAGACGCTGTTCCACTCTCTCCACAACTGGATCGGGCTCTGTATCCACGACACTTTTGAGATGGTCCCATAACCAGAAATCGCACGGGTTGAGATCTGGTGAACGAGCAGGCCATGGAACTGGACCATTTCGTCTGATACATCGACCAGGCAAGACACGACTGAGATGCGTCGGGAAGTTAGCGGCGAAGTGTGCTGGTGCAGATGTATCGATGTCAGACAGAAGGGCCAGCATAAAGTCGGCGTTCCAAAACAACCCAAAGGTGCACCATCATACACCAGCCACATAACACTTCCAATCATCAATGGAACTTCCTCCAGAAGGGGAGCCAAAATCACCCGGAAGAAACGCCGATAGTTTCGGCCTGTTAAGCGACATGGAAGGAAGACTGCTCCCCAAAATACGGTCGCCAATTATCCCCGCCCACACATTCCGGCTGCACCGATGCTGATTAATCGCTGTCACCACACCATGGGGGCTCTGCAAACTATCCCACAGATGACTGTTGTCAAAGCCGAAGATACCACTCCTCGTAAAGGTGGCCTCATATGTGGATGACACAAATCCCGGAATCGTGGTTGTTTGGAGAAGAAGCCAGTGAAAAAAGTGCTCCCGATGTTGTCACTAGTAAGCCCTGCAAACTTTGTAAGTGATAAGGGTAATAAGAACTGTCATGGAGAATGCTCCACACGATTGTGTGGCTTATCCTGAATTGACGGGCCAACTGCCTGGTACATCTACATCTACATCTACATCTACATTTATACTCCGCAAGCCACCCAACGGTGTGTGGCGGAGGGCACTTTATGTGCCACTGTCATTACCTCCCTTTCCTGTTCCAGTCGCGTATGGTTCGTGGGAAGAACGACTGTCTGAAAGTCTCCGTGCGCGCTCTAATCTCTCTAATTTTACATTCGTAATCTCCTCGGGAGGTATAAGTAGGAGGAAGCAATATATTCGATACCTCATCCAGAAACGCACCCTCCCGAAATCTGGAGAGCAAGCTACACCGCGATGCAGAGCGCCTCTCTTGCAGAGTCTACCACTTGAGTTTGCTAAACATCTCCGTCACGCTATCACGGTTACCAAATAACCCTGTGACGAAACGCGCCGCTCTTCTTTGGATCTTCTCTATCTCCTCCGTCAACCCGATCTGGTACGGATCCCACACTGATGCGCAGTACTCAAGTATAGGTCCAACGAGTGTGTTGTAAGCCACCTCCTTTGTTGATGGACTACATTTTCTAAGGACTCTCCCAATGAATCTCAACCTGGTACCCGCCTTACCAACAATTAATTTTATATGATCATTCCACTTCAAATCGTTCCGCACGCATACTCCCAGATATTTTACAGAAGTAACTGCTACCAGTGTTTGTTCCGCTATCATATAATCATACAATAAAGGATCCTTCTTTCTATGTATTCGCAATATATTACATTTGTCTATGTTAAAGGTCAGTTGCCACTCCCTGCACCAAGTGCCTATCCGCTGCAGATCATCCTGCATTTCGCTACAATTTTCTAATGCTGCAACTTCTCTGTATATTACAGCATCATCCGCGAAAAGCCGCATGGAACTTCCGACACTATCTACTAGGTCATTTATATATATTGTGAAAAGCAATGGTCCCATAACACTCCCCTGTGGCACGCCAGAGGTTACTTTAACGTCTGTAGACGTCTCTCCATTGATTACAACATGCTGTGTTCTGTTTGCTAAAAACTCTTCAATCCAGCCACGCAGCTGGTCTGATATTCCGTACTGGCACGTGGTTGCCTTCCACAGTGTTAATCACATTTTTCTTCCAAGTCTGGTGTCCGAACATTCGTCCTTCATCATTTTCTGCTTCCTGAAACGACCTATTTCAGACAAAAGCGAAACATTGTTGCAGACATTAAATGCTGTTATTGTTGTCGGCTGGGACAGCTCTCCTGATACAACCTTGATGCCCGCCGCCGGTTGCCATCTGCTTTTCCGTAAGTAAATACCATGTTTGGAAGCTCTGGATTCGAATACGGTACTGTTGTGTAAAATGTCGTTTCGCATCCACTACAAGGAGAGTTACGAAGAGAAGTAAATAGGAGACGCCTAGAGAAGTGAATAGGAGACAACTTTACGACTTACTATAGAAGGAGAGCGCGCTAGGGCATTGCGTATGAGGAACAGTACCACCATCTTGGAGGAAACCATGCTTACTGTAATTGTGATTGCATGGCACAGCGCGCGTTAGGTCGCATTCTCGGTACCAAAGTATGACTCAATAATTGGTCTCTAGCATGGAAACTATGCATCTCCGGACATAAATTCATTAGATATTTTTTGGTCCTATCCAATCTCTAGTTTGTACATGGTGGGAAAAAGCACCCTGTATGTTCCAGAATTCTACTGCATATCGACGTTACTGGTATGGGTTTGTAATTTAGTGGATTATTCCTATTGCCTTTCTTGAATACTGATGTGACCTCTGCAACATTCTAGCTTTTGGTTACTGATCTTTCGTCGAGACAATGGTTTTATATGATTGTTAAGTATGGAGCTATTGCATCAGCATAGTCTGAAAGGAACCTAATTAATATACAGTCTGGACCGGAACACTTGGTTTTATTAAGCAACATCAGTTGCTTCACTTCTCAGAAGATATCTACTTGTAAATTATTCATGTTGGCAGCTGTTCTTGATTCCACCTCCATTTCATTAACATTACGCCGACAGTTTCTTCTTTCTTTTCAGTTTCCCGTCTATGATCATGTTTCCCAAGATGTATCTTCTCATTGTTCGCAGAGAAACCTCACTTTGTGAAAGATGTTCACATTAAAAGATGTTCACATTAAACACTGACCGGGAAAAGTTGGAATTAGTAATACATTCATATCTGCATCCCTGTTCTGTAAACCACTTGATATCTTTGACAGAGAGTATGTCCCATTGTACCAGTTATTAGGGCTTCTTTCTGTTCCATCCAAGTATGAAACGCAGGCTCAGTGACTCTTTAAACACCTCCGTGCGCACTATAAACAATTTAATCTTGTCCTCGCGGTATCAACGGGAGCGATACGTAGGTCGTTGTAGTATTTTCCTAGAGTCATCATTCGAAACTGGCTACTAACATTTTGTAAGTATGTTTTCTCGGAATAGTTTGCGTCTCTTTTCAAGTGTTTGCCAGTTACGTTTCTTCAGCGACGCTGTGGCATTCTCCCACGTGCCAAGCAAACCTGTGGCCATCCGTGCTCCCCTATACATTCAATACTTCTTATTAGTCCAATTTGGTACGGGTACCACAAACTTGAGTAATTTTCTAGGATGGGTTACACGAGTGATTTGTAAACAGTATTCTTTGCAGACCGATTGCATTTCCATAGTATTCTACCAATAAACCGAAGTGTGGCACCTTCTTCACCTACCATTACGACTAAACCATTTCATATCCCTCCAAATTGACACACCTAGATATTTGTCTCAGTTGGTCGATTCCCCTTGTGACCCGTTGGTACTGCGTTTTTTTTTTTTTTTAAATGCTCAGTTTTATTTATTGGACATTTAAAGGCAAATGTCAGTCCGTACACCACTTCCAAATCTTACCAAGATCCGTGCACCCTTTTTAAGAGAGTACCTCATTATAGATAACTGCACTATCTGCAAAAAATCTGAGGTTACTATTAATACTGTCTGCAAGGTATCAACATTAAGGTAACGACATCAACAGCAAGGACCCCAATTCACTTCCCTGAAGTTACTTATACATCTGTCGATGTAGTACACATTGATTGCAAGCTTACCTGGTTTTGAAAATTATTTTGTTCGCCAGAGATTCTGCAGGCTGTTTTCATTCCTCCATTTATACCTCTTTTCACATGTTGTCTTCAGTTTCACTGAATACAAAAAACGTATCAATTGGATTTTCGAATCGACATGTAGTTTGTACAAACTTGTTTTCTATATTTCGATTTTAAGGTATTTTAGTCTCGCTGTAACTGATTTCCAAGCTTGCTCTGAAACTTGCCTAGACCGTTCTTTCGGTCGTTGTAGAAGTACATCTGGACTATACAGAGGCGTACAGTACAGAATTGTTAAATGAATGTGATTCATGTCTGATCCATTAAGAAGACGTCCTTTGCCAGTTCAGAGAATTGGAAACTTGCTCCAGAACTGATGAGAACAGTTTTGATGATGTGTAACCTCCTTTCCCGACTCTTCTTTCAATTCTGATTTTCGCACCATACTGATTAATTCAAGCTGTATAACTGACATATTCATCCTTATCCTTATGTACATAGAAACATAGCATATCGAATCAGTCTCAGTCGCTAGTAGAACACGTGATTTGAAACTGAATCAAAAGATTTCTCAGAATTCATACTAATACACATATCAAAAAATGTTTTGCATCATCCCGGTTCCCAGAACTCCTGAAGATGGACGTTGACTGTGGATATTGTATCACAGACACAGTCCCTTTGACTGTTCAGAGACGTCACTAAACCCGCCCAAAGATGTGAACAACGAGGCATGAGCAGCGCCTGTTAGACAGAGGGGTTCCAACAGCCGATCAGTTCGTCATTCGACTAGGAAGGAGGTACACGGCTCGTGTTGTCTGTAGTTCAACAATGCCTAGACGCTTCGATCGCGTCTGCATCGTTACTTTGTGCCAGGAAGGTCTCTCAACAAGGGAAGTGTCCAGACGTCTCGGAATGAATCAGAGTGACGTTATTAGGACATGGGGGATATACAGAAGACAGGAACTGTCAATGACATGCCTCGCTCAGGACACCCAAGAGCTACTACTGCAGTGGATGGCCGCTACCTACGGATTAAGGCTCTGAGGATCCCTGTCAGCAACGCCACCATGTTGAATAATGCTTTTCGTGCAGCCACAGGACGACGTGTTACGACTCAAACTGTGCGCTATAGGCTGCGTGGCGCGCAACTTCACTCCCAACGTCCATGGCGAGGTCGATCTGTGCAACCACGACGCCATGCAAGGCGGTACAGATGGGGCCAACAACATGCCGAATGGTTCAAATGGCTCTGAGCACTATGGGACTTAACTTCTGAGGTCATCAGTCGCCTAGAACTTAGAACTACTTAAACCTAACTAACCTAAGGACATCACACACATCCGTGCCCGAGGCAGGATTCGAACCAGCGACCGTAGCGGTCACGCGGTTCCAAACTGAAGCGTTTAGAACCGCACGGCCACACCGGCCGGCCATGCCGAATGGACCGCTCAGGATTGGCATCACGTTCTCTTCACCGATGAGTGTCGCATATGCCTTCAAGCAGACAATGTTCGGAGGCGTGTTTGGAGGCAACTCGGTCAGGCTGAACGCCATAGACACACTGTCCAGAGAGTGGAGCAAGGCGGAGGTTCCCTGCTATTTTGCGGAGGCATTATGTGGGGTCGACGTACGCCGCCGGTGGTCATGGAAGACGCCGTAGCGGCTGTACGATACGTCAATGTCATCCCCTGACCGATGGTGCAACAATACAGCAGCATATTGGCAAATATTCGCCTTCATGGACGACAATTCGCGCCCCCATCGTGCATATTTTGTGAATGACTTCCTTCAGGATAACGACATTGCTCGACTAGAATGGCCAGCATGTTCTCCAGACATGAACCCTATCGAACATGCCTGGGATATATTGAAAAGGGCTGTTTATGGACGACGTGACCCACCAACCACTCTGAGGGATCTACGCCGAATCGCCGTTGAGGAGTGGGACAATCTGGACCAAGTGTGCCTTGATGAACTTGGGGATAGTATGCCACGACGAATACAGTCCTGCATCAATGCAAGAGGACTTGCTACTGGGTATTAGAGGTACCGGTGTGTACAGCAGTCTGGACCACCACCTCTGAAGGTCTCGCTGTATGGTCGTATAACATGCAATGTGTGGTTTTCATGAGCAATAAATAAGGCGAAAATGATGTTTATGTTGATCTCTATTCCAATTTTCTGTGCAGGTTCTGGAATTCTCGGAACCGAGGTGATGCAAAACTTTTTTTTATGTGCGTATTATAAAAGTAATGCAGTAAATGAAGCAGGCGAAAAGGAATACAAACGTCTCAAAAATGAGATCGACAGGAAGTGCAAAATGGCTAAGCAGGTATGGCTAGAGGACAAATGTAAGGATGTAGAGGCTTATCTCACTAGGGGTAAGATAGATACTGCCTACAGGAAAATTAAAGAGACTTTTGGAGATAAGAGAACCACTTGTATGAACATCAAGAGCTCAGATGGAAACCCAGTTCTAAGCAAAGAAGGGAAAGTAGAAAGGTGGAAGGAGTATATAGAGGGTCTATACAAGGGTGATGTTCTTGATGACAATATTATGGAAATGGAAGAGGATGTAGATGAAGATGAAATGGGACATACAATACTGCGTGAAGAGTTTGACAGAGCACTGAAAGACCTGAGTCGAAACAAGGCCCCCGGAGTAGACAGCATTCCATTGGAACTACTGACGGCCTTGGGAGAGCCAGTCCTGACAAAACTCTACCATCTGGTGAGCAAGATGTATGAAACAGGCGAAATACCCTCAGACTTCAAGAAGAATATAATAATTTCAATCCCAAAGAAAGCAGGTGTTGACATATGTGAAAATTACCGAACAATCAGTTTAATAAGCCACAGTTGCAAAATACTAACACGAATTCTTTACAGACGAATGGAAAAAACTAGTAGAAGCCAACCTCGGGGAAGATCAGTTTGGATTCCGTAGAAATACTGGAACACGTGCGGCAATACTGACCTTACGACTTATCTTAGAAGAAAGATTAAGGAAAGGCAAGCCTACGTTTCTAGCATTTGTAGACTTAGAGAAAGCTTTTGACAATGTTGACTGGAATACTCTCTTTCAAATTCTAAAGGTGGCAGGTGTAAAATACAGGGAGCGAAAAGCTACACTCCTGGAAATTGAAATAAGAACGCCGTGAATTCATTGTCCCAGGAAGGGGTAACTTTATTGACACATTCCTGGGATCAGATACATCACATGATCACACTGACAGAACCACAGGCACATAGACACAGGCACAATGTCGGCACTAGTACAGTGTATATCCACCTTTCGCAGCAATGCAGGCTGCTATTCTCCCATGGAGACGATCGTAGAGATGCTGGATGTAGTCCTGTGGAACGGCTTGCCATGCCATTTCCACCTGGCGCCTCAGTTGGACCAACGTTCGTGCTGGACGTGCAGACCGCGTGAGACGACGCTTCATCCAGTCCCAAACATGCTCAATGGGGGACAGATCCGGAGATCTTGCTGGCCAGGGTAGTTGACTTACACCTTCTAGAGCACGTTGGGTGGCACGGGATACATGCGGACGTGCATTGTCCTGTTGGAACAGCAAGTTCCCTTGCCGGTCTAGGAATGGTAGAACGACGGTTTCGATGACGGTTTGGATGTACCGTGCACTATTCAGTGTCCCCTCGACGATCACCAGTGGTGTACGGCCAGTGTAGGAGATCGTTCCCCACACCATGATGCCGGGTGTTGGCCCTGTGTGCCTCGGTCGTATGCAGTCCAGATTGTGGCGCTCACCTGCACGGCGCCAAACACGCATACGACCATCATTGGCACCAAGGCAGAAGCGACTCTCATCGCTGAAGACGACACGTCTCCATTCGTCCCTCCATTCACGCCTGTCGCGACAACACTGGAGGCGGGCTGCACGATGTTGGGGCGTGAGCGGAAGACGGCCTAACGGTGTGCGGGACCGTAGCCCAGCTTCATGGAGACGGTTGCGAATGGTCCTCGCCGATACCCCAGGAGCAACAGTGTCCCTAATTTGCTGGGAAGTGGCCGTGCGGTCCCCTACGGCACTGCGTAGGATCCTACGGTCTTGGCGTGCATCCGTGCGTCGCTGCGGTCCGGTCCCAGGTCGACGGGCACGTGCACCTTCCGCCGACCACTGGCGACAACATCGATGTACTGTGGAGACCTCACGCCCCACGTGTTGAGCAATTCGGCGGTACGTCCACCCGGCCTCCCGCATGCCCACTATACGCCCTCGCTCAAAGTCCGTCAACTGCAGATACGGTTCACGTCCACGCTGTCGCGGCATGCTACCAGTGTTAAAGACTGCGATGGAGCTCCGTATGCCACGGCAAACTAGCTGACACTGACGGCGGCGGTGCACAAATGCTGCGCAGCTAGCGCCATTCGACGGCCAACACCGCGGTTCCTGGTGTGTCCGCTGTGCCGTGCGTGTGATCATTGCTTGTACAGCCCTCTCGCAGTGTCCGGAGCAAGTATGGTGGGTCTGACACACCGGTGTCAATGTGTTCTTTTTTCCATTTCCAGGAGTGTATTTACAATTTCTACAGAAACCAGATGGCAGTTATAAGAGTCGAGGGACATGAAAGGGAAGCCGTTGTTGGGAAGGGAGTAAGACAGGGTTGTAGCCTCTTCCCGATGCTATTCAATTTGTATATTGAGCAAGCAGTAAAAGAAACAAAAGAAAAATTCGGAGTAGGTATTAAAATGCATGGAGAAGAAATAAAAACTTTGAGGTTCGCCGATGACATTGTAATTCTGTCAGAGACAGCATAGGACTTGGAAGAACAGTTGAATGGAATGGACAGTGTGTTGCAAGGAGGATATAAGATGAACATCAACAAAAGCAAAACGAGGATAATGGAATGTTGTAGAATTAAGTCGGGTGATGCTGAGGGAATTAGAGTAGGAAATGAGACACTTAAAGTAGTATAGGAGTTTTGCTATTTGGGGAGCAAAATAACTGATGATGGTCGAAGTAGAGAGGATATAAAATGTAGACTGGCAATGGCAAGGAAAGCGTTTCTGAAGAAGAGAAATTTGTTAACATCGAGTATAGATTTAAGTGTCAGGAAGTCATTTCTGAAAGTATTTGTATGGAGTGTAGCCATGTATGTAAGTGAAACATGGACGATAACTAGTTTGGACAAGAAGAGAATAGAAGCTTTCGAAATGTGGTGCTACAGAAGAATGCTGAAGATTAGATGGGTAGATCACATAACTAATGAGGAAGTATTGAATAGGATTGGGGAGAAGAGAAGTTTGTGGCACAACTTGACCAGAAGAAGGGATCGGTTGGTAGGACATGTTCTGAGGCATCAAGGGATCACCAATTTAGCATTGGAGGGCAGCGTGGAGGGTAAAAATCGTAGGGGGAGACCAATAGATGAATACACTAAGCAGATTCAGAAGAATGTAGGTTGCAGTAGGTACTGGGAGATGAAGAAGCTTGCACAGGATAGAGTAGCATGGAGAGCTGCATCAAACCAGTCTCAGGACTGAAGACCACAACAACACAACATTATAAAAGTAAAAGTGTTTTTCTGTCACTTTTTTACAACTAAACCACTGAACCGACTTTGATGAAATTTCGTGTGAAGATAACTTGAGACCTGAAGAACAGCGTGGCCTACGTCGGAAAACAAAGTATCGACCGTAAGAGGATCAACTGGGAAGGGAACGCCTTTTTATTTTCATCAGGGAACATAAACCATGTTAAAAAAATTTTAAATTTGTTACATAATGTACAAGTTGCACAATGAGTAGCTACTTCAAATGCACAATGCATAGATGCGTGGTCCCGCCCGTGCTCCTCCGGAAGCATTGCTCAGCAGCGATTTTGCACGTCCCGCCATGTCATGCACTTATGGGGCAGCTGGAGGGGGGGTGTCGCACATCACCAACTATGCTTACCTGAGCAGGTAGACAAGTGAGGGCAGCTGATGTAATTTCGCGTATAGTAGCTTATTTACTCGCCATTACCCATCCTAAAAAAAAAACTACTGATATGCGAGCGCGGCTATCGATAACAGCTAGTCTGTGTTAAAGAGGAAATTAATGCTGATTAGTCTGATGTATAACTCTTTTCACGACTTGGAAGAGGCCCACTGCGCTTATGAAGACATCTTGTTTCGAAGCTCGACTAATATTTAGATTTTTCTGTGAGCTTTGTTATAGTGTTAACAAAAATCTTGTACTTTTGTGGGAGTACTTACACTAGTCAATAATTTACTATGTATTGTTGATATCTGCTCTCTTGAAGCAGAAAATTACAGCCATTTCGGAGGACTGTACTATGATTTTGCTCTGCAGACATTTAGTAAGTAGCTTTCTAAGTTCTTTTCGTGTTAACTGCAGCTTTGACGATTTTTTCCGAATCATGGAAGGTCAAGAAAAATCACACGTGATGAATTTCCATCTAGGAACATTTAACTGCATAAATAATTATTATAAATCTCACAAAAAGCGATGCGAACTAGAGCTCAGTCCATACCTGAGGTCCAGAACACGAACTTTATCACTCGAATAAACAATAACTGAAAACATAACGTCTACAAAAATAAAGCGTCGGTATAGGTTCAAAATAAATCACGACACTGGAATGAGAGATGTCTTAATCCTAAATTAACGTACATCTAATGAGCAGTTGTTCGATCTGCTTAATTTTAGAAAATTTCACCATATAAAGTTTTTATTGCATCATACCTAATATTCATCGTATCTTTCTTTGTTGCCGCTTCAATTACACATGTGTTCTAGTAGTACGACTAGTTTCAATCAAAGCTAGCTAGCCCTGAAGTTGGTCAACTTCCAGCGAAACTAGTGACAGCACTAAAAAACAATCCGAGACGCTAAAATAAACGACAACTTTTATACATCACCGTGGTTTCTGAATCTCTCGCCACCTATATGTCGACAATAGTCCATTATAACTGACGAAAACAGCAAAACGCACGAAATGAGTCTCTTTTCCGAGCGATATTAGCCGGTCCATAGCACTTTGTGGTTCTGCGTGCTGACTGATACGGACGCCATCCAGATTCGGAAACGAATACCAGCATATCATGTTACAGTAATCACTTACTGTCGTATACGATGGCCAAAGATCGCTTTACTACCCCAAAGCACTCCCGCACCAAAGAACGTGGCACAACAGTGAACCAATGATGTAGTTGGCAAGAGTAGAGAGGCAGAAATTTGTCGACCTTCAATAGATGTGAATGGTGGTAGCAGGAAGGAACATAAAACTGACTCTTTTAAAAGCAGATATTAAGTGTACTTACAGAAATACTGCGGTGGTTAGGACGATGGGAGCTGGGAGTGGTAAGCGACTCGGTCCACACTCAGCAGAAAAATTTTGCAAATTTATTGCAAATAGACATTTAAAATGACGCACATGTTGGTGACCTGAACAGATCTAATTAATAAGTCAATCAACCGTGAAATGATTATGAAAGTGTCTGCCGTACATCAAATACTGTAAATATGGGAAAGGTTTAAAGGTGCTAATGAAAGGACCTGATGGTGCTAGAGCCGAAAAAGTATTTAACAATGCCACTAATTGAAGAATCAAAGTTAACATCGAAGTTCCTTTAAAAGCGTGTTATCAAAGCATACAGTTTGTAACGTTACGCGTATGTAGGCGACCCAGTCGGCTGCCTAGAATTGGTACGGGGTAAGGTGAAGCTTTACAGCCCCAGGGCCGATAGCACGTGGAGGCCGGGCATGCAGACACAGCCTCTCCGGGCAAACCACGTGCGTAAGGACCGGATGCGGGGAAAACCCGTAAGCTTGGAATATGGACGGCTGTTAATCGCATGGCATTTTTGCAGGAGATGGCTCCAAGAAGTGGCGGAGTGTCAGACAATGTTACAGATGGCTAAGTTACGGCTCTTTGAAGTTCGACAATAACTCACATGAAATATTAATTCAAATCTAAATGCATTTGCGATCTCAGAAAAGTGAGGCACAATGAATGACACAATATTATTTCAATAACTTTGAAACTACAGAAGTTAATATCTCACAACGAATGAACATTTTCACAGTGACACTCTGAATTAACAACCTTTAATCGCCTCATGTGAGTTCAACAAATGTTATCTCGGATGATAGCATTGCACTATGGCTGTCATACCTGAAAGCTACGTGTCTTTATCTATTTTATGTATTTATTTATGACGTTTTTTAAATCTATTTTATTATGCAGATTTTTGTCAGAATATCGTATTTTCACATTTACAAAGCAAATGAATTCAGCATGTTGTTGTTGTGGTCTTCAGTCCTGAGACTGGTTTGATGCAGCTCTCCATGCTACTCTATCCTGTGCAAGCTTCTTCATCTCCCAGTACCTACTCCAACCTACATCCTTCTGAATTTGCTTAGTATATTCATCTCTTGGTCTCCCCCTACGATTTTTACCCTCCACACTGCCCTCCAATACTAAATTGGTGATCCCTTGATGCCTCAGAACATGTCCTATCAACCGATCCCTTCTTCTGGTCAAGTTGTGCCACAAACTTCTCTTCTCCCCAATACTATTCAATACTTCCTCATTAGTTATGTGATCTACCCATCTAATCTTCAGCATTCTTCTGTAGCACCACATTTCGAAAGCTTCTATTCTCTTCTTGTCCAAACTATTTACCGTCCAGGTTTCACTTCCATACATGGCTACACTCCATACAAATACTTTCAGAAATGAGTTCCTGACACTTAAATCTATACTCGATGTTAACAAATTTCTCTTCTTCAGAAACGCTTTCCTTGCCATTGCCAGTCTACATTTGATATCCTCTCTACTTCGACCGTCATCAGTTATTTTGCTCCCCAAATAGCAAAACTCCTTTACTACTTTAAGTGTCTCATTTCCTAATCTAATACCCTCAACATCACCCGACTTAATTCGACTACATTCCATTATCCTCGTTTTGCTTTTGTTGATGTTCATCTTATATCCTCCCTTCAAGACACCATCCATTCCGTTCAACTGCTCTTCCAAGTCCTTTGCTGTCTCTGACAGAATTACAATGTCATCGGCGAACCTCAAAGTTTTTATTTCTTCTCCATGGATTTTAATACCTACTCCGAATGTTTCTTTTGTTTCCTTTACTGCTTGCTCAATATACAGATTGAATAACATCGGGGAGAGGCTACAACCCTGTCTTACTCCCTTCCCAACCACTGCTTCCCTTTCGTGTCCCTCGACTCTTATAACTGCCATCTGCTTTCTGTACAAATTGTAAATAGCCTTTCGCTCCCTGTATTTTACCCCTCCCACCTTTAGAATTTGAAAGAGAGTATTCCAGTCAACATTGTCAAAAGCTTTCTCTAAGTCTACAAATGCTAGAAACGTAGGTTTGCCTTTCCTTAATCTTTCTTCTAAGATAAGTCGTAAGGTCAGTATTGCCTCACGTGTTCCAGTATTTCTACGGAATCCAAACTGATCTTCCCCAAGGTCGGCTTCTACTAGTTTTTCCATTCGTCTGTAAAGAATTCGTGTTAGTATTTTGCAGCTGTGGCTTATTAAGCTGATTGTTCGGTAATTCTCACATCTGTCAACACCTGCTTTCTTTGGGATTGGAATTATTATATTCTTCTTGAAGTCTGAGGGTATTTCGCCTGTTTCATACATCTTGCTCACCAGATGTAGGGTTTTGTCAGGACTGGCTCTCCCAAGGCCGTCAGTAGTTCCAGTGGAATGTTGTCTACTCCGGGGGCCTTGTTTCGACTCAGGTCTTTCAGTGCTCTGTCAAACTCTTCACGCAGTATCGTATCTCCCATTTCATCTTCATCTACACCCTCTTCCATTTCCATAATATTGTCCTCAAGAACATCGCCCTTGTATAGACCCTCTATATACTCCTTCCACCTTTCTGCTTTCCCTTCTTTGCTTAGAACTGGGTTTCCATCTGAGCTCTTGATGTTCATACAAGTGGTTCTCTTATCTCCAAAGGTCTCTTTAATATTCCTGTAGGCAGTATCTATCTTACCACGAGTGAGATAAGCCTCTACATCTTTACATTTGTCCTCTAGCCATCCCTGCTTAGCCATTTTGCACTTCCTGTCGATCTCATTTTTGAGACGTTTGTATTCCTTTTCGCCTGCTTCATTTACTGCATTTTTATATTTTCTCCTTTCATTCAGCATGAATATTTCATATTTTGTTGTATTTGCATTTTTATTTAATTAATAGTTTACTGTTGTGCCAGTAACTTTATTTAAATATAGGTTCCAAGTGCTATTAAAAAATTGTGCTCATTTCAAAGCGGTCAATCACATGTGTTAGCAGATACAACAACTGAAAACAGAATCAAAAGGCTCTTCTGTCAAGGAGGCACAAATAATTGTCTAAAAGATATTTAACGACGGTGTCGTCATTTACAATGAGCACACTTGCGCAAGAATACTGGCTTATTTAGCTATGGGCAAAACTACTGGCGCTTTACATTGTGGACAAGCCTTTATATGTAATTATTGTAAATTATCTGATTGTGACAGAATGTCTACAACGTTTCTTTATTGAAGTACTGTTGTAATATATTAGTTTAGCCTGGGAAGTGGTCACGTGAGTCATATCATGTCTGCAGAGCTTGAGAACGATGTACTCTTAGTGGGGATGAGAGTTCAACAGTGGCCCGAATACTGTTGGAGTCCAGTAGAGATTGCGAGTGATTCTGGATACTTTATGCCGAGCTCTTGAAGAAGGCAGACCTGCCTGAGGTAACTTGCGTGATTCAGGCGCGCACGTGATTGATTCTGCGCGGTGAACGGCCGCTACCATGCCTCACCTTCTGAAGGGACTTTATATTTCGAGAGGACCGAATGTGTTCCAGAACAGGATTCTAACTTTTGTCGCTTTATTTACGGAACTGAGAACAGACAGGGTGTGAATTACTATTCTTGGGGTCGAATGTCTTAATTTGTGAGTCACCGTTTTGAACTCTGAACTACTTACACTGTGTACATTTGATGTTATACACTGTGGATTTTTTTATATTGCTCATTTTTTCCATGCTGGGTGTTATGCCTTACTCTGTGTGTAATTTTCCCTTCAATCCGATATGCTTTGGTTACCTTGTTTAGAAAAACTTGATAATTCACCGAGCGAGGTGGCGCAGTGGTTAGACACTGGACTCGCATTCGGGAGGACGACGGTTCAGTCCCGCGTCCGGCCCTCCCGATTTAGGTTTTCCGTGATTTCCCTAAATCGCTCCAGACAAATGCCGCGATGGTTCCTTTCAAAGGGCACGGCCGACTTCCTTCCCCTTCCTTCCTTAATCCGTTGAGACCGATGACCTCGCTGTCTCGTCTCCTTCCCCAAAACAACCCAACCCAACCTTGACAATTCTTTCTGAGACTCGTTCTTTTTATGTCAAAGTAACAAATTTCTTCTTTTTTTAATTTTCTTACTTTCATTTTGTTTAAGAAACCTGTGGACGGAACTGGAAGAAATCAGTCAGTTTGAGAAAATAAAAACATATGTCGACAGACGGAAAATAAGTCTATTTTCGTATCTTGAGGGTGCAGTGAGAGCGAGAGGATTACTTCGATATGGGAGGGGCCTGTGGCGGACAGGAAAAAAATTATCAGATGGTTTGCTTTCTACATATTAGTAACTGCTTATAAGTAAGACGAAGTGGACTGGGTTATTAATGAATGAATGCAAGCTGATGTCTATAACATAAAGAGCATAATAATTCAGGTGATTCTGAGCGCAATAGACGGGATGTTGACGGCTGAATATTTGTGAAGAATGTAAAATTCTGAAACGTTAGACAAAATTTACTATTCTAAGAAAAAAATGTAAAGAAGCAATATGCATTAAAGTCATTGTAACGAAGATTTCACAAAGAGAAAATGTTTTATAGAAAACTGGGCAGTTAGTAACTTTCAAAAATATAAACCTTGGGAAAAGAAAAACATCCATGCAAAGTCATGTTTGGAGCACAGTTCTCTATGGACGCGAAACGTGGACTGTGAGCAAACTCAAATGTAACGTTTGGAAGCCTCTAAAAGCTCGGGCTACACTAGACTGTTCAAGATAGGACGAACTGTTCGAATGGCGAATGAAGACATCTCGCAAAGAGTCAACCCTGAAGAATGTCTGATAGCGAAGATAACGAAGAGATAGAAGGGCTGGACATTTATAAAGTTATTACCGGGAACTACAGTTGGAGGGACTATAGGAAGAAAGAACCACTTCGTCAATGATGTTGGATACGCCAGTTCTGCTGAAATGAATGGGACAGGAGGCAAGTTATTGGAATGAGGAACAGCATCAGGTGAACCTGAGCATCGAGGGACTTGAATGGAACGCTTTAATTTGTTCCAAGGGATCTGGGAAAGTGTATTGTTAATGAAATCACATAAAAGCAATCAGTGTGGTCAATTCTGGAGCACTGTTTATAACCTCCCCCTCACTTATCGACCTTAATGACAGTGAAAAATTAAACCGCGTGTACCTAATGTAAATTTGGGAAATGCAATCGTCACCGAAGTTAATTTGTCGGTAAAGAGGGAGGAAAGGGTTACATCTAAATGAAAGGAAAAATGCAAATGAAACTGGTGAAAATTAATTTTGAAAAGGGGTAAAGTTAATAAAGAAAGTAAATGTGCGGCCGTTACGTTAACAATTAACTAGCGGTAATTAGATATTTGAGATTTGGGGGAAATTACGGTCGCCAGTCCTAAGGACAATTACTATAGTAACTGAAAAAGAAAGGTTATTACACATATAATTAGCACTAGAAGCGTGGCAACTGAAGGTTGACACATGTAGTGTGAAAACTGAAAGTTTGTCAGAAGTAATACATTTCGCTACACTCTGACTTAATTTAGCAAAAGAATTAATAAAACCGTAAAATCGAAAGTTAATTCCGTGACTGAAGTTAATAGTGAGCTTTCTTTCTGAAGCACATCGAAATTCAGTAAAATACTGTTAGTCTTGGACTACCTCAACAATCATTTCAAAAGCTACTTGAATCTACGCAATTTATAAATAAGAGATTTAACTTTGAACTTGAATTAAATGATTCTGAACAATTAACAATAGTAAAATTTAGTACGTACCAAGCTGAGCTGCAGTCACAGGTAAGCTAAAATACGGTAACAAAACTCGCACTCTTAATTTGTGCTTGTGTAATCTAAATATTGTAGCCAGCTATGAATACCTTAACTGAACTTTGAAATTAAAGCAGTGAAATTGAATGTTGCTGGCGTTTGAATTTCAACAACACGGGTTCATTCCGGAAAAGGAAGGGACCCTGCTTGGTAATGCAATTGGGACAATGAGCAACAAAGGTTCATGCTACGTAGCTGTAATTTAGTTATGAAAATGGATCAGTTTGAAAAACTGAGGTCTGCCATACAGTTCTAAAACTTTACGTGCTTCCAGTCTTCCTTGTTGGTTGATTGAAGGTTTGAAGCCGTCGATCGAGGAGGTGGCGACAGTCACTCATTGTCGGCCGTCGCTGTTGCAGAAGCTGGATGTTGGCGCGCCTTTTTCTCGACACGGTCACCAGGCGAAACGGGCTCTTGATGTGCGCCAGCTAATGCTTCCCGTAAGCGACACCGTGTCAGAAACTATCATAGCAAGTCGAGCGCAATTACATGCTGTCCAACCCCGAAAGCGCGGCAACTCGCGGGAGCGTCACACAACACACCTGCTCCACTGCACCACCCCAGCCAGACTCTCCCTCTGCCCGCGCTCCACGCGACAGAGTTAACACTACCAAAGATCCTAAACACTTTGGTTCTCCACACGACCTATCGATGTATTCGTTCGATAGCATAGTTTTCTCTAGGCCAGACCCAGCGTATAAATACACTCCTGGAAATGGAAAAAAGAACACATTGACACCGGTGTGTCAGACCCACCATACTTGCTTCGGACACTGCGAGAGGGCTGTACAAGCAATGATCACACGCACGGCACAGCGGACACACCAGGAACCGCGGTGTTGGCCGTCGAATGGCGCTAGCTGCGCAGCATTTGTGCACCGCCGCCGTCAGTGTCAGCCAGTTTGCCGTGGCATACGGAGCTCAATCGCAGTCTTTAACACTGGTAGCATGCCGCGACAGCGTGGACGTGAACCGTATGTGCAGTTGACGGACTTTGAGCGAGGGCGTATAGTGGGTATGCGGGAGGCCGGGTGGACGTACCGCCGAATTGCTCAACACGTGGGGCGTGAGGTCTCCACAGTACATCGATGTTGTCGCCAGTGGTCGGCGGAAGGTGCACGTGCCCGTCGACCTGGGACCGGACCGCTGCGACGCACGGATGCACGCCAAGACCGTAGGATCCTACGCAGTGCCGTAGGAAACCGCACCGCCACTTCCCAGCAAATTAGGGACACTGTTGCTCCTGGGGTATCGGCGAGGACCATTCGAAACCGTCTCCATGAAGCTGGGCTACGGTCCCGCACACCGTTAGGCCGCCTTCCGCTCACGCCCCAACATCGTGCAGCCCGCCTCCAGTGGTGTCGCGACAGGCGTGAATGGAGGGACGAATGGAGACGTGTCGTCTTCAGCGATGAGAGTCGCTTCTGCCTTGGTGCCAATGATGGTCGTATGCGTGTTTGGCGCCGTGCAGGTGAGCGCCACAATCAGGACTGCATACGACCGAGGCACACAAGGCCAACACCCGGCATCATGGTGTGGGGAGCGATCTCCTACACTGGCCGTACACCACTGGTGATCGTCGAGGGGACACTGAATAGTGCACGGTACATCCAAACCGTCATCTAACCCATCGTTCTACCATTCCTAGACCGGCAAGGGAACTTGCTGTTCCAACAGGACAATGCACGTCCGCATGTATCCCGTGCCACCCAACGTGCTCTAGAAGGTGTAAGTCAACTACCCTGGCCAGCAAGATCTCCGGATCTGTCCCCCATTGAGCATGTTTGGGACTGGATGAAGCGTCGTCTCACGCGGTCTGCACGTCCAGCACGAACGCTGGTCCAACTGAGGCGCCATGTGGAAATGGCATGGCAAGCCGTTCCACAGGACTACATCCAGCATCTCTACGATCGTCTCCATGGGTGAATAGCAGCCTGCATTGCTGCGAAAGGTGGATATACACTGTACTAGTGCCGACATTGAGCATGCTCTGTTGCCTGTGTCTATGTGCCTGTGGTTCTGTCAGTGTGATCATGTGATGTATCTGACCCCAGGAATGTGTCAATAAAGTTTCCCCTTCCTGGGATAATGAATTCACGGTGTTCTTATTTCAATTTCCAGGAGTGTACAAATAATATTCACAAAACAAACCAACATAAATGCATAAATATAAATATATATATATATATATATATATATATATATATATATATATATATATATACACAAATAGTAAAACAATTACAATATACAAAGACACAGAAATGTTATATCTTCAGGTGACAAAATAAGGAAAAAAATTTGCAGTGCAATAGATGGAAATAGGAGGATATGCATTTCCGGCGTTACATGTCTCACTGTCTGGATTGCTTATCAAGTACCTGTAAGCAGGATCGGAGGTAGCTGACCATTCAGAGACACGTTGAGCCTGCTTGGTCGTAGAAGAGCGGCGTTATTGAAACTAAATGGGAATCTTAGGAAGAAAGTTGCTATAATTCTTACAAAACATTGCTGGGTAGATGAAGAGGATCGGCATTCGAGGAACACGGTGAGACCATTCGTGTATCTCTCCTAGAGATCTTGAGAATCACATGAGATTAGGGAACGCACAGAGACATCAAACAAGTTCCATCGCTCAGTACGCCAATGGGGTTAGCCATAAAATCACTAGTACTGATGACCCCTTCGTTATGCCTGTACACTGATCAACCGCAACAATGTGACCACCGTCCACCGCCTGGTGACGTTGCAGGACGCGACGCGGGTAGGAATGTATATTGATTATAGGGTAATTCTAAAAGAACTTTACAACTTCATCTACACATAGAATTTTGTTGAGACGACTAGCTTTGGTTGAAGTGGCATCTGGTAGACTTTACAGGAGCTGAAGGTTCCGGATGCGTGTTTTGAATGCAAGAAGCGAAGTCAGCAAGAAACGTTCAAAGCTAATTTCGTACCTAGTAGGCCTACGATTTACTCCTGGCATCAGAATTCCGTTCAAAGTGGTTGTAACAATCGTCACAACAAATTTCCAGGTCACCAGCGAGTTTCTGAGGCTGTCGCCGAGTGAGTGAGAGAGAGTTTTCATAGACCCAGGAAATCAATGCGCCATGAGTTGCGAATTCCTCAGTCAGCTGAGAGGAAAGTGTTACGAAAAAGATTTCACCTGAAGCCATACAGACTGATATTGTTATACTCCCTCGTAGTCCCAGGTAAGGAGGCACGTAACGCATTTTATCCAGAAAGTAACTTCAGCATGGCTCTGAGCACTATTGGAAAAAATGGATCAAATGGCTCTGAGCACTATGGGACTCAACATCTTAGGTCATAAGTCCCCTAGAACTTAGAACTACTTAAACGTAACTAACCTAATGACATCACACACACCCATGCCCGAGGCAGGATTCGAACCTGCGACCGTAGCAGTCCCGCGGTTCCGGACTGCAGCGCCAGAACCGCTAGACCACCGCGGTCGACCAGCACTATTGGACGTAACATCTGTGGTCATCAGTCCCCTAGAACTTAGAACTACTTAAACCTAACTAACCTAAGGACATCACACACATCCATGCCCGAGGCAGGATTCGAACCTGCTACTGTAGCGGTCACGGTGTTCCAGACTGAAGCGCCTAGAAACGCACGGCCTCACCGGCCGGCAAGTAACTTCAGATGGGACGTTTGCAGTATGAGCAATGGCAGTCACATTCATCCGAAGTTAAAGTTGAAGCTAAAGTGAAAGTGAATGTGTGGGATGAAACTACCTGTGTAAACCTTCTCCATAAAATTCCGTACGTAAGTAAAGTTGTGAGGTTGAGAATCACCTCGTGTCAGCGGAGGAAGGCGGAGCAGAGGCGGATGGGGAATCACACGAGGGACAATACGGACAGCAAAGTGGGAAATTTACTGACGTAAGCGACTTTGACAAAGGGCCGCTTCTTATGGCCCGGTACCTGGGAACAAACATCTCGGAAATGGCGAAGCTGGTCCGTTGTTAACGTTCTGCTGTCGCGAGCATCTATGGTAAGTGGATGAAGGATGATAGGACCATGAGTAAGCAACAAGGTGTGGGACTGCCAGAATGTAGACGTCGCGTCCTTCTCCGCTCTGTAAAGTAGCAGAGGTGGCGATTTGCGGCAGATCTGTCGACAGAGTACAGTGCAGGTGCAGCGCTGGTCGAAGGATTACAGGAGAGGGATATACGTCTGCCTTGTTAAAAGCAGACAGGCCTCATAAAACAAGCCAGTCATCGCAACTAAAGTAGTCAGCTTTTGATAGTCATTCAAAGTAAACCACACACTTATCTCGAAAATCGTCAAACTCAGCTTACTTTCCAACTCATTTCCATTTCGCTACGTAAACGACTCATATTTTCTCTTTTCACGTCTTCTGTTGCATTCTATTCATCCATTTTGCCTTGCCTCCATTTTACTGTGAGTCTCAAGACATTTCAAATTATTCTATATTATGTTACTGTGACATATGCGTACACATACAATAAAGCATTAATTTTTCATCCTTGCTTGCATACAGCTTAGCTTATGTAAATAACAAACGTCGAAGATAAATTTTACGCTACCTTTGCATGATGTTCTTCGTGTGTAATAAATTTTCCGATTTTTTCTCCACGGTCCTGGCACATAGTCTTGTCCTTATTTAATTGTAATTGTCAGTGATATTTAATTTGTCATATAATCTATTGTTTAATCCATTAGTACATTTTCTTTGCAGTTAAATGTAATTCTTCGCAGTTAATGATGCAAACTTATCAACGTAGCAGAGTTTCAAATTTTAATTTAGGTGTAGCATTTGTCCTTTCATGTGGTTTCCCTTGGTACAACTGCAGTGCCATAGATGGTCAAGACGTTTGGTTCAACTGCGCGGTCATCAGCACCGGTACACACTCCCAATCTGCACACAGTCCAGTCTAGCCACTTGCATGATTGATGATGGAATGATGAGGACAACACAAACACCCAGTCCCCGGGCAGAGAAAATCCCCACCTCGCCGGAAATCGAACCCGGGACCCGCGATCCAGAGGTAGCAACGCTAGCCACTAGACCACGAGCTGCAGACACCCAAAGATGACGTTTACTGTGCTACTCAATCAATCTCAGCATGTGTAATATTTCTTCTCAAGTTTTACCATTATCCTAGTCTCTTCGGTGACAGTAGTCATTTACTGTCTGTTCATGAACGGCATTAATTAATGCTGTAGACCATTCTTACGAATGTTATAAATTATTTATTTATATTTTCCACGCTAAATCTCAGGTCTGTAGGATAATGTGTGCATCTGAACCTTCTTGGCTGATCGAAACTTTGTGCCGGTTCGAGAATGTTGCTATTCGCGGCGCCGGCCGCTGTGGCCGAGCGGTTCTAGGCGCTTCAGTCCGGAACCGCGCTGCTGCTACGGTCGCAGGTTTGAATCCTTCCTCGGGCATGGATGTGTGTGTTGTCCTAAGGTTAGTTAGGTTTAAGTAGTTCTAAGTTCTAGGGGACTGATGACCTCAGCAGTTGAGTCTCATAGTGCTCAGAGCCATTTTGAACCATTTGAACATGAGGCGAAAGTTAAGTTTCACTAGTAAACCACTCAAACTACTGAATTTGAAAGTGCTGCAGGGCTTATGAAATGGTCATCCACAGCAATTAAACGTCTCAGTGCTACACTTTATCGCCAACGCCGGGACAGTCACTAATTCACACCGAACATTTTCGCCAATGAAATAAATGCGACGGTACAATGCGGTTGTGGACAAGATTAGTAACAATAAATTAAAATGTCCCGATGACCCATAAGACAACAGCAGAGGCACAGATATCAGAGCGCGAGCAATACCGACCGAAAAATTTTCCAGTAATAGTCCTAAACGCGGAAGCGAAGAGGGCAAAACTGCAAGCGCCCAATTCCGCACAGCATGGATAAACAGAGAAGCGCAGATCTAGCGAAGGGCATAGGGGGACACCATCGAGACAGCAGTGTGATTGCCACTATCCAAAGGAGTGACAAGTCGATCTCGGCACACACAAAACAAACGGCCGAAGGAAACGCAGGGCTCTCTGAGCCAGCGATCGCCTACGAAAACTGCAAGTTAAATTCGCGGCCCCTATGGTGGCGCCATTGAGAGAAGGCTCCGGGAACACAGAGATGAACTGGAACCTCCACGACTCAAGACGAATGTATAGTCTGTCGGTAAACTGAAGAGCGAGCGAGCGAGTCCCCACTCTGCCTACCCAGCTACGTCACGAGGCGCTTCTACAGGCTGTTTCACAACTTAGTACCGGTCCTGCCGCGGCGCGCGTTTTAAATCTTTGTCGACGCCGTGTACAGATACGTCCTGGCAGCGTTTATTTTTAGACAAATCCGTTAAGACCATAATGGATCCAAAAGACGATAGCTTCTTCCGAAACACAACATTATAGAGTAAGTCATATTAACGTAGGAACGGAAGTCAGGATTCTGCTACAAATACAGAACCGAATGCCTGTTCATGTGAATGTATGTACCCTCTACTGCTATTCGCAAAACGAACCCCGTATGGGGGTAGAATTTAAGCCTTGTTCTTACTTTATGTTTCTATTAAAAGCTAGAAATTTCCAGGTAAATCCCATTTTACGCTGTGTCTTACGTAAAACATCTTTCTGCCAAAGAAAACAGATTTTTTTTTTTACGACAGTAATCAATGTCCATAATGTCGTCATTATTTTTTGGTTTATGTGAAAGTCCTCCATCGTTTGTCGAATGACCGATTTTGTGAAACTGCCTATAACGAAGAGTTTCCTCCCAAAATTATCAGTTTTCCTTCGTGGCGGTTCCAGTAAACCACGCGGTTCATTTTCGCGTTTCTTCCTTATGCGTCCTATTGTGGCGAGGCTGACGTTTGCATAAATTGCAGCCCTCTGATTAGGACTGGTAATATTAGCCCACAGTTCTTTTGTGCCCGCCTCTCGTGGTCGTGCGGTAGCGTTCTCGCTTCCCACGCCCGGGTTCCCGGGTTCGATTCCCGGCGGGGTCAGGGATTTTCTCTGCCTCGTGATGGCTGGGTGTTGTGTGCTGTCCTTAGGTTAGTTAGGTTTCAGTAGTTCTAAGTTCTAGGGGACTTATGACCACAGCAGTTGAGTCCCATAGTGCTCAGAGCCATCACAGTTCTTTTGTGCCGCCTCTTTAACACATGACGTTGTAACATTACAGACAATCGAACGCTCGTTACTCTATAAATACCTCCTCTTCTCCATATTCTGCACATTTTCTTGCAATGCAGGGCGGTTATCCATCACTTCCGGATACCGAAGTATATCAGTAAGCACACAAAATTAACTTTCTGACACTGGCAATTAAGATCCCACGAACAGAACGACGTGTATCACTGCTCGCTGATCTACACCGCTAGGCAGGTAACGGGCAACTGATTTTGGGTGCCCCTGTAGGCCAGTGGCAGGGTTCTTCTGGGAAAGGCCGCTTCCCCCACCAAAAGCACTGCTCGCTCTTGAGTTTACAGACAGACTATAGCACTGCTTCATCTACATAAAATAATTTTTTAAGCACATAAGGTGATCTCAAATTTCCCTATCGGTGTGTCGTACGATACAGATGCGTGGAGCAGCCAAGCACTACCACGTAGCGCCGGGCGATACGAAAGTGAATCGTAACGGTGTTGTACCGCTGTCGTCCCAGAGTGAACCAGTTCAGTCGCTTCAACTCCATTTCTCCGCGCTCCAGCAGTGCGGGCTGCTTCTGCGTCATGCCGCGGGCCGCATCGCGTACCGTATCGCGAACCGCGCCTAAAGCGCGTTTTCCCTCGCACGAGTCGACGCTTGCTTTTTGTTCACGCACTGCGGCCCACACCCCGCCCGCGTGAACACCTGCTGTTACGCGGCGCAGCGCAGCCGGCCGCCTGCCGCCGCCCCCGCGCCCGCGCCCGCGCCCGCCCCCGCGGCCGCCCCTCCGCCCCCGCAGCTTTCTCCGCCCTCCGCCGCCGCGGCAGATACCGTCGCCGTCATGATTAATGGCGCCGCGGCGCGCCGCACGCCTGCCCTGCTATCTGCTGCGGCGGCCGGCCGGGCCGGCACCGCTGGAGGAGGCGTGACTCAAATTGTATGCAAACAGCGCGGCGCGCGCATAATTCATTAGCCGCAGCGAGCAGCGCGAGGGGCGCCCGATTAGCGGGCCGGCCCCGCTCTTAATGCGGCCGCCTAATACTTTACGTCATCACAGGCAGATAGGCCGTTATTTACGCCTGCGCGCCGCGGCGCGCAATCGCAGCCGGCGCAGGACCTGCCAGCACCCCTCTCTGCCCCTCCCCCCCCCCTCCAACACCGAACGTAACTGTCCGTACCGCGATATCTACGCTCCCGCGTCCCGAGATCTGCACGCCGACTTGTTATTAACTCGGCAAACGTCTTGTCGGTCTGTGGCTGGGCGTCAATATCCACGCCTTTATCTGCAGAATATGCTTGGAAGGAAACACTGAACGACTAATACTGCATTTCGGCGCTGTGTGCTGAATGGTATGGAAACAGTGAGACACTGCGAAATAAGAGAGGAAGGACCTAGCAGTGATACAGGATGTCCCTAGAGCCATTGTCAGTGTTCAGGCATATGACACAAACTAACATTCGAACCAAAAAAGTCTAGTTAACTTTGGTTCTAAAATGCATATCTTAAGAGTTCACTGAAAGAGATGTACCGGGTGATCAAAAAGTCAGTATAAATTTGAAAACTTAATAAACCACGGAAAAATGTAGATAGAGAGGTAAAATGGAATGACATGGGGTTTTATTAGAACAAAAAAAAAAAGTTCGTAAAATGTCCGACAGATGGCGCTGGACAGAAAAACTGCTACCGTGATGGGTGACAGGTACGCCGATTTGTTACAGAATCGCATCATCTCCAGCCTGTCTGATAAACACCTGCTGGAACGTACGATGTTTATGCAGGATGACGTTCCACCCCATATCGCTAGACGCGTGAAGGATCTCTTGAGCGCGTCGTTTGGTGATGATCGTGTGCTCAGCCGCCACTTTCCTCATGCTTGGCCTCCCACGTCCCCAGACCTCAGTCCGTGCGATTATTGGTTTTGGGGTTACCTGATGTCACAAGTGTACTGTGATCGACCGACTTTTATAGGGATGCTGAAAGACAACACCCGACGCCAATGCCTCACCATAACTCCAGACATACTTTACAGTGCTGTTCACAACATTATTCCTCGACTACAGCTATTGTTGAGGAATGATGGTGGACATATTGAGCATTTCCTGTAAAGATCATCTTCTTTGCTTTGTCTTACTTTCTTATGCTAATTATTGCTATTCTGATCAGATGAAGCGCCATCTGTCGGACATTTTTTGAACTTTTGTATTTTTTTGGTTCTAATAAAACCCCATGTCATTCCAAGCATGTGTGTCAAATTGTACCTATCTATCTACATTATTCCGTGATGTATTAAGTTTTCAAATTTGTACTGACTTTTTGATCACCCAGTATTTCTCAGTAGTGAAGATGAGCAAGTGCTCATAGCTCTTAAGGCAGGCCTAGCCAAGATATGAATTCCGGGAGTGCACTCGCACGCACGAGCATAGCAAAGTCTGCTCAGGACTCTGGCTTCCCCCACCACTACCCTATTCTGAGCAGTTGTGTGAGTGAGATGGTTGTTTGAGAAAGCGTCCACATGCAACGACCTTAGAAAGATATGTTGCAGCACGGTGAACCTAATTGTAAGAGGCAAATATTGGACTGATAACCAGGATTTTACTTTCAACTTTTTATTTTCTGCCAAAACAGCTGCTTTTATAAACTGATTAAATAAGTATATTAGGTAGTGCTAATACAGTGAGCAGAACTATAAAAAGTACCACATATAGGCATTTAACAATAAGTTACGATGCTTATAAATTCATAGATATTTCTATTTTAGAATACGTAATGTATCTGCAAATACGGTTCGTGATACAGTGAAACACACAGAATAATGCAGGCCAAAATCGTTGAACCCGAACTGTGGAGGAACTTTGTCACTTTCATGATACAAAAACAAGTTTGTACACATATTTTGAACAGTAAGGAAAAAAGAAACATTAGGTTTAACGTCCTGCTGACATCGACGTCATTGAAGATGGAGCACAAGTTCAGATTGTGTCAAGAATGGTGAAGGAAATCGGCCGTGCCCTTTCAAAGGAACCATCCTGGTGATTGCCTGGAGCAATTTGGGGAAATCACGGGAAACCTAAATCTGGATGGCCCAACACAGGTTTGAACCGTCATCCTCCCGGATGCAAGTTCAGTTTGCAAGCCATTGCACCAACCCGCTCGGTGATGTGTTGAACCAAACACTGAACTACCTTTATCGGATTGTCTGTGCAGTAGCATATTGCTCTTGGGGTAGCACTGTACAAAATTCTTGTAAATTCCCGACTGGACAAACAGATCATCATGCACGTTCCAACACTGCAGCTCAAGTTGGAAGTAATGTACATTATGAGCCAAAAGCGGGAGCGGTCTGACAAATAAATCGGAATCTGTCTTCAGCTGTACATTTACTTGGTATCTCTTTGAGACCTCGTGATGAAATGTTTCAATCACTGAAATGCAGTCAGTCAAGTCTCGGTCGCAAATGACTGCCTCGAGTTATGAGAAATGTTCCAGGTCATCAATATCAAGCTGATTTTTACATAGGATTACTTTTTGTTTCGCAGCATCAATCTTGTACGCCATATCTCTTACCAAATGGTTCTCCTTCTGCGTGAAGACACTTTATGAAATCAAGTAGTTGGTGCCGTCGATCATAAAAGTTTATGTCACTGCTCTACTTAACTCAGTTTCTTCCCTATGTCCACCTCCAGCCGGCCGCTGGTGGCCGAGTGGTTCTACGCGCTTCAGTCTGGAACCGCGCGGCCGCTACGGTCGCAGGTTCAAATCCTGCCTCGGGCATGGATGTGTGTGTTGTCCTTAGCTTAGTTAGGTTTAAGTAGTTCTAAGTTCTAGGGGACTGATGACCTGAGATGTTAAGTCACATAGTGCTCAGAGCCACATGAACCATCCATCCACCTCCACTTCAGCCAATATTCTCTGTCGTTCGGCAGAAGGCAAGGGCATACCATCGTCTGTGTGACTAGTAAGTGTTTTTCCAGGCTATAATAGTGCGATGGCATATTAAGAACTGTGCATGGCTTTTAAACGATACGGAAACTAAGTCAGTTCCAATTTGGCACTGAATGATGTGGCTCCTCCACTTTGTCTATTAGGACCAAGTGTCTAGACGCCACATTATTCCAAATGGAGAATATAAATCTACCTTAACACAAGCACTATTGTCATCAAACTGCTTGGAGTCTAACAAGGCGACTGCCTGTCTCTAGCGGCGTCCGGCTGCGGTCTTCCTGCTGCTGTCCCTTCTCGCCGCTCAGCCCTACTCGGAGTGCTGGGCAGGAGCGCGACCTGAGCAGTGGCCCTCGCGGAGCGGTTTTGACCAGGCCTGTCTGAAGGTAGGCACTTCAGAGCCCAAGTTTTCTGCAGATTTCTATGTTTTGGACCGTACTGCAACTTTTCAAAACATGGAAAACAAAGAGCTGACACTAGTTGAGATTTCTTTCACTGTATGGAAGATGAGGAAGTGCTCACGCCACTTTAGGTTTTCATGTTAGAGCCCATGTTTACTTTTTTTGCTTCGTATGATCGTTCTTATCATATGACACGACTATTGAATATTGACCATTCCTCTGGGACACACTGTGTATTATGGGACTGGACCTATCTTCTGACATTGTCAGGTTTAGATGCCTGGGATTAATAAGGATGATTCAAGGACGAGATAGTCCCCGTGTTCGTTCTGCACACGTCCCTCTGACTTTGGCAGGTGACGTACCGATTTCAAGCGAACTAAACTGTTTAGGAACATTCTCATAAAGAACTCTCAGAAAACCGATAGTTGTGCATTCAGGCTTTTGGGTCGCAAAAGTAAAATGCAGATCTCAGGCAGGGGATGGCTCAAAAAATGGTTCAAATGGCTCTGAGCACTATGGGACCTAACATCTATGGGCATCAGTCCCCTAGAACTTAAAACTACTTAAACCTCGCTAACCTAAGGACAGCACACACATCTACGCCCGAGGCAGGTTTCGAACCTGCGACCGTAGCGGTTGCGCGGTTCCAGACTGTAGCGCCTAGAACCACTCGGCCACTGCGGCCGGCCGAAATGGGTGAAAGCTGATGTTCAGTACACCGGGTGAAGACATAGTATTGTACTGTATGCATCCGGAGACCTAGAAACGACGGAGAGGCTTCGTCCCCGCCGTAGCCCGCAGCGGTACACAACCCCACAACAGGCTACAGCAGTCCACTCACCCCACCGCCGCCCCACACGGAACCTAGGGTTATTGTGCTGTTCGGACCCCAGTGGAGCCCACGGGAATATCTCACACCAGACAAGTGTTACTATTATGGATAAATCAATTAGTGTTAAAGACAGACTGCTTGTGACGCTAAGGTTGCTAGCATCAGTCTTTAGTAATTAGCTTTGTCTTTAGTAAATCAACAATTTCGATGAAATAACATTGTACCAATTTCATCTCGATAAACAGAAATGTTTTAAAGCCAAGCTGGGCGGATATCTCATAAGTGAAGCATTTTTGGACAAGCATTTGTTTGAACGTTTTTACTTGAATTGACTTAAGGAACGCTTCGTAAATTCCTGAAGGTCTGTTCTACAACACCTAATATGATGAAATAATCAATGAAGATAACATCACATAAAATTATAAATCCAGCTGTATTATTTGAAGTTAGATGGCAATTTTCCGAGTTCTTGAACGATTATATTCAAACATAACTTCACTCGTTTCTCAATAGTAATTAATCTATATTATAACACTTCTTCCAGATTTCTTGACTTGTGGATATTCTGGTAAATTTCTTCTATAGATGTGTTAAATAATTCCGTACTTATACTCTATCGTACGTTTTAAGTCATAATTCTGTGACAATGTTATAGAATATAGACCATTCTTTGATTTTAATTCTGAGGAAGACCCTCCTAGCAGGGTTGAAACCCGGTTAATTCGTTAAAAATAGTGACCGAGGGCTGTTTTCCTTTCAATTACAAATGGCTCTGAGCACTATGGGACTTAACAGCTATGGTCAACAGTCCCCTAGAAGTTGGAACTACTTAAACCTAACTAACCTAAGGACAGCCCACAACACCCAGTCATCACGAGGCAGAGAAAATCCCTGACCCCGCCGGGAATCGAACGCGGGAACCCGGGCGTGGGAAGCGAGAACGCTACCACACGACCACGAGCTGCGGACTCAGGCAGGGGGATGACTTTATTGCTCATAAGGCACATTTCGGAATTTATCCATCGTCAGATATCATGGAGCGATTGCTACACGTATATATAGAGTTTTCAATTGTATGTGAAACAATCTACGTGCGGCTTTCGCTACTGCATATCTGATGATGGATAAAAGCCAAAATGCGTCATATGGGCAATAAAGTTATTCCTTGCCTGATATTTGCCTTGCGACCCAGTCAGCCTGAATGCACAGCTGCTGATCATGATAATAATGATCACCTCCACCCTGAATGACTTTATGTCACAGTTATATTCTCACAAGATAGTTGTGCCTGTTAGCACTTCATCAATTCACAGAACTGTGCAACACGACGTAGAACACAGAAGTAAAATGCATTCGTTAAAGACAGTCGACGAGAGATCAGAAGTAACTTGGACATTTATGGCGACAAGTTGGTCATTTAAATGCTTGAGTTTTAATGCTGCAGTAGCAAACACAGCCAGCAAAATCGTGATCGAAATTCTGTCTATACGCAGCTTTTAAGCGAGCATGAGCACTGACATTCGGTGCAGTGTGTATGCTATTTTGTATAATGGTTGTTTTACTTCTGTCACACTGCTATACGATGCCGTGCATTTTCTTGGAATTTCTGTTTATTATGTGGCATAAATTATTATACATAATGGACGAGATTCTATGAAGCGTAGTGCATAACATCCAAAGCGTAGTTTGCAGAAACCGGTAATTTAAATAAATACTATACTAAAACGATTGTGGCTGTCTGAAGTTTGTTACTTTTATTTTCGTATCACGTTGGATATCACCTATAGTGCAATACTGTCAAGCATAAAAAAAAGAATACCAGATGTCAAATGACCTTAACAGGAAGTGTAAACTTGCAGAACAAAGATGACTGAACGAGAAATTTAATGCTGTAGAAACATACATAACTAGCGTGAAGAGAGATACCGCCTATAGAAAGATTAAAGAGACCTCTAAGCATATAAGGGAAAGCTGAAAGGTGGAGGAATATGAAGGGAGGAATATTATAATCCTTTACTGAATAACGGAGAATTGGTTGAAGCCTGTCTCGGGGCAGATCACTTTAGGTTCTGGACGAATGTAGAACACGGGAAAGCTTGATAACCCTACGACTTATCTTAGGAGATACATTAAAGACATAGAAATGAACGTTTTGTGTCCAAGCACAACTTCACAATACGTAACGGGGAGGGGTTAGCTAAGTCACTCGCTAACAGCGTCTTCGCACCTGTCTTCTACTATCGCTGGATACAAAAAAAAGAGAAAAACAAACTTTATGCGAATGTTCCAGTTAATTAATCAGTCGCCCTTAAACGAGAAAACTTTGTAGAATACAGCCAATTTATTTGCAGGTACAAATCAATGGAGGTATTATACAGTTTGATATTTACCGAGAACCTACTACGGGCGACATGGTGATGCACGCTTCCTCTTATAAAACGTTGCGTTACATTCTTGCTTCTTCGAGGGCATGATTAATCAGAGTTATGAACTACTATTATATCCAGCCTTCATACAGAAAGAGCTGTCTAATCTTTCGTAACGGCTACATCCCGGCGCTAGTTGAAAATTTGTACAGCGCTTTAGTTTCAGATGACGTCGGTGTCGAGCACCCAATACATACCAAAACCACAATTTGTACAGAAGGAAAATTATGCCAAATAAGAACATCCCCCTTCCATCCCTAACCACTATTTTCAAATTCGTGAGAATCTCCTTCGTAGGAAATCTTTCGTACGACTTAGCCAAACTCTTTCAATAATACGATATTAATATTGTATATTCGTCGGCTAACAAATCGTAAAATCGTTATATTCATAATTAACAAACATACATAGACAAATTTAACAGTCTGGAGTATACATGATTAACTATAGTGAGTGTGAAGCGTCATATATAGGACAAACAGGAAGTACGTTGAAAACGAGATTTTGCGAACGTTTACTGAATAAAAAATGTCAGGTCGTTCACCACTTGGCATTTTCGAACAGTCGTCACCTTCCTCTGACTTTAAATACTTCATTTTGGTAAAAAGAGGAAAAACTGAACTTACTCGAACACATGGAAATTTCTCTGCATTAAAATGGTACTAATAGCTGGCTTCTAAATGATCAGTTGGTGAGTAACGACCTAACTTCTTACGACTCCATGATACCTGATGTAAAGTCTATTATTCCAGTTTTTTTCCTAATTTTGTACTATGTACTCTTACGTTTTTAGTATTCTGATTATTTTCACGCTTTTATTCTTGTCACATTTTATATTTCATACCTTATGTACACCCATTTTTAACTCCTTGAGATCATTTGTTTTTGTGGCATCTTTGTTTTAGTACAGTTCTTAATCTTAGTTTCTTTTAATTTTCAATAATCTTTAATTTTTATCTTGAGCGCTGTTATGTATATTAGTCCAGGTGCTAACTAATCACTTTTTACTTGTTGCCTGCAGCCGCTTCTTCTTGTAGTCTTACGCCTCAATGAGTTTCAGTTTTACCGACAGAGGCGCCTTCTGTTGGTGAACCGCCCTACTAGCGCGGGCAACATGGTTTTCCTCTGCAATTCAGTTTCAATGTGGCTGTCTGTTAGACCTTTTAGTGACCTGAAAGCAAGGTCATTCGATGTAAGTGTGGCCCTAAGTTACACTTAACCTGGAGGCCCTGACTGCTTTAGTGTATTTTTCTTACTTTATTTACGTTTGCCTCCCCTTTAAGTTTGCCTTTATACAAAAAATAGTTCAAATGGCTCTGAGCACCATGGGACTTAACTTCTAAGGTCATCAGTCCCCTAGAACTTAGAACTACTTAAACCTAACTAACCTAAGGACATTACACACATCCATGCCCGAGGCAGGATTCGAACCTGCGACCGTAGCGGTCGCGCTGTTCCACACTGAAGCACCTAGAACCGCACGACCACCAGCTGCCGGCGCCTTTATACATTTATCCTCGGTATTTATCCAAGTTCATGCACTTGGTTTTGTTCCAGTGTACTTTTTTTGACGTTTCATCCTTTACATGGTTGTTACCATCGTTCTAACATTTCGCCAGTGATATGTAATGCTTTTTGATAGTCTTTAGTGAGTGTTAATCTCATTTTTTAAATTTTTAAAATAATTTTTAGATGTTATGCACGGCTTATAACCATGTCTCTTAATCTGCAATTTTGTATAATTACACCCGTGATTTTCCTTTTTCTTTTAGAAATTCTGAGGAAGCCTTAACTAAACGAAACCCATTATTTGTAATTAAAGTAACTTGGCGACCGAGACTGTCTCTTTATGTGAACGTTCGTTTATGGCATTTCTAGACTAAGAGAAAAATTTTGGCAATGTTGAACGGAATATACTCTTTGAAATTCTGGAAGTAGGAGGAGTAAAATAACGGGAGCGAAAAGTTATCTGCAACACTGCACACAAACGAGACTGCAGCTATAAGAATGGAAGGGTGTGAAAGGGAAGCAGCAGTAGCGAAGGGAGTGAGGCAGACTTGTAGCCTAACCTCAAAGTTATTTAGCCTGTACATTGTGCAAGCAACAATGTGGTGATGCATCACAGTCACTGCAGTTAATCATGTATGTCCCAGAATCGATAAATTTGTCACTGTGTGGTTTTTCGTTATGAATATAACACTTTTGCAGTTTGTTCGCCGACGAATATCCAACATTGCCGGCCGGTGTGGTCGTGCGGTTAAAGGCGCTTCAGTCTGGAACCGCGTGTCCGCTACGGTCGCAGGTTCGAATCCTGCCTCGGGCATGGATGTGTGTGATGTCCTTAGGTTCGTTAGGTTTAATTAGTTCTAAGTTCTAGGCGACTGATGACCTCAGAAGTTAAGTCGCATAGTGCTCAGAGCCATTTGAACCATTTGAATATCCAACATTAATATCGTATTTTTGGAAAGAGTTTGGCTAAGTCATACGAAAGATTTCCTACGAAGGGGATTTTCACGATTTGAAGATAGCGGTTGCGTATGTAAGGGGGATGTTCTCATTTGGCGTAGTTTTACTTCTGTACAAATTGTGGTTGTGGTATGTATTGGGTGCTCGACAGTGAGGTCATCTCAAACTAAAGCGCTGTACAAATTTTCAACTAGCACCTGGATTTAGCCGTTACGAAAGATTAGACCGCTCTTACTGTATGGAGGCTGGAGATAATAGTAGTTCATAAATCTGATTAATCATGCCCTCGAAGAAAGCAAGAATGTAACGAAACGTTTGACAAGAGGAAGCTTGCATCACCATGTCGCCCGTTGTAGATTTTCGGTAAATATCAAACTGTATACTATCTCCATTGACTTGTATCTGCAAATAAGTCGGTGTATTCTACAAACTCGTAGGGTTATCAAGCTTTCCCGTGTTCTACATTCGTCCAGAACCTAAAGTGATCTGCCCCGAGACAGCTTTCAACCAATTTTCCGTTATTCAGTAAAGGAATATAATCTTACTCCCTTTACATTCCTCCACCTTTCAGCTTTCCCTTCTATGCTTGAATATCCCTTTAATCTTCATATAGCCGGTATCTCTCTTTACCCTAGTTATGTATGTTTCTACAGCATTACATTTCCCGTCCAGCCATCCTTGCTTTGCAAGTTTGCACTTCCTGTTAATCTCATTTGACGTCTGTATTCTTTTCGTTTCAGTTTACAGTATTACAAGCTAGGGTATATCTAGAAATGATATGAAAATAAAAGTAACAAACTTCAAACTGCCACAATCGTTTCAGTAGAGCATTTATTCAAATTATCGGTTACTGCAAACTATGTTTCCATTTTTTGATCTTACGTACTACGCTACATAGAGTCTCGTCCATACGTAAAATAATTTATGTCACATAAACAGACATTCCAAGAACATGCACGGGATAATATATCGAAGCAAATAGCATACACAGTGCACCGAATATAAGTGCTCATGCTCGCTTGAAAACAGCATATAGACAGAGTTTCGATCACGATTTTGCTAGCTGTGTTTGCTATCACATCACTAAAATTCAAGCATTTAAATGACCAACTTTTCGCCTGAAATATCCATGTTACTTCTAATCTCTTGTCGACTTCGATCGCCTCTGTCTTCAACGAATGTATTTTAGTTCCGTGTTGTACTTCGTTGCACAGTTCTGTGAACATATGATGAAGTACTAAGTGGCGCAACAATTTTCTGAGAAAATATATGCGGCATAAAGTCATTCAGTCGGAAGGTGACCATTATTATAATGATCAGCAGTAGTGCATTCAGGTTGACTGGGTCGCAAGTCAAATATCAGGCAAGGAGTGACTTTATTGGCCATATGAATTTATCAGATATCCAGGAGCGAAAGCTGCACATAGATTGCTTCAAACTGGAGATTGTATATCTAAGTGTAGCAATCGCTGCTTGATATCTGATGATGGACAAATTCCAAAACGCATCTTATGAGCAATAAAAGTCATCCCTTGCCTCGCATTTGAATTTTAATTTTAATACCCAGAAAGTCTGAATGCACAACTAGTGATTTTCTGAGACTTCTTTATTAGAATGTTCCTAACTAGTTTAGTTCCTCTGACACCGATACGCCATCTGCCGAGGTCAGAGGGACGTGTGTGCAGAACGAACACGGAGACTATCTCGGCCTTGAATTGTCCTGTATTACTGACAGGCATCTAAACGTGACAGACTCCAGAAGGTAGGTCCAATCCCATAATACATAGAGTGTCCCAGAGGAATGGTCAATATTCAATATTCGTATCATATGGTAGGAACGACCATACGAAGCAGAAAGGTAAACATGGGCTCTGACATGAATACCTAAAGTGGCGTGAGCACTTCTTCATCTTCGATACTGTGAAACAAATCTCAACTACTGTCAGCTCTTTGTTTTCCATATTTTGTGAGATTGCAGTACGGTCCAAAACACAAAAAAGTGCCTAAAACTTGGGCTCTTTCTGGTTTGATATTGACATGGTGATTCTGTCAGAGACGTCAATGAACTTGGAAGAGCAGATGATTGGATGGATAGCATGAAACAAAAATAAATTACATGTTAGTTTATTTCGAAGGTATTTGTCTGGAGTGTGGCTAATACAGAAGTGAAACGTAGACGATGAACATCTCAGAGAAAGTAGTGAATGGTGCTATGGATGGCTGCTTAAGATTTTATTAAGGTGTGAATAAAATGAGAAGCAGTAGTTAGTATACCCTGTTTCTTGAATAGGATTTTGAAGGGCGTTCTCTAATTTTCATAACAAATAATGAGCACTTTAATCTATTGGACAGGTAAAACATATATTCAGTTGATGATTTACTGCAAAACTTGGTACTATATGGCATTATCGAATGAAAGTATGCGAAATATGGCATCTTCTTTTATCTGCTTCTTGTCCAGAATGCGGAGCGTGTTGATACAAGTTCAGCGATTGTAGTACTGATTTGGAGTGAAATATCAGCACCAGTCACACTTTTCCTTTTATTTTGTCAAACATGTCCTGTTTCGTCCGCCAATTACATTATCCACTGATGTGTTGTGTGTCAGGCACCTTGCAGTCGTTCTGCGTTCTCTCAGGACGACTGGCGTCAAACCACTAGATAATGTCCTTCGTAGCCGAAACCGGTCATGGTTGTTAAAATAAAAGGAAAAGTGCGACTGGCGCCGATATTTTAGTCATTAACTATTTTATTTCGACTCCTATTTGTTTTAATTCCAAGACTTTAACAATGTCAAACACTTTTGTCTTCATGTCCTTATATTACACTCCTGGAAATGGAAAAAAGAACACATTGACACCGGTGTGTCAGACCCACCATACTTGCTCCGGACACTGCGAGAGGGCTGTACAAGCAATGATCACACGCACAGCACAGCGGACACACCAGGAACCGCGGTGTTGGCCGTCGAATGGCGCTAGCTGCGCAGCATTTGTGCACCGCCGCCGTCAGTGTCAGCCAGTTTGCCGTGGCATACGGAGCTCCATCGCAGTCTTTAACACTGGTAGCATGCCGCGACAGCGTGGACGGGAACCGTATGTGCAGTTGACGGACTTTGAGCGAGGGCGTATAGTGGGCATGCGGGAGGCCGGGTGGACGTACCGCCGAATTGCTCAACACGTGGGGCGTGAGGTCTCCACAGTACATCGATGTTGTCGCCAGTGGTCGGCGGAAGGTGCACGTGCCCGTCGACCTGGGACCGGACCGCAGCGACGCACGGATGCACGCCAAGACCGTAGGATCCTACGCAGTGCCGTAGGGGACCACACCGTCACTTCCCAGCAAATTAGGGACACTGTTGCTCCTGGGGTATCGGCGAGGACCATTCGCAACCGTCTCCGTGAAGCTGGGCTACGGTCCCGCACACCGTTAGGCCGTCTTCCGCTCACGCCCCAACATCGTGCAGCCCGCCTCCAGTGGTGTCGCGACAGGCGTGAATGGAGGGACGAATGGAGACGTGTCGTCTTCAGCGATGAGAGTCGCTTCTGCCTTGGTGCCAATGATGGTCGTATGCGTGTTTGGCGCCGTGCAGGTGAGCGCCACAATCAGGACTGCATACGACCGAGGCACACAGGGCCAACACCCGGCATCATGGTGTGGGGAGCGATCTCCTACACTGGCCGTACACCACTGGTGATCGTCGAGGGGACACTGAATAGTGCACGGTACATCCAAACCGTCATCGAACCCATCGTTCTACCATTCCTAGACCGGCAAGGGAACTTGCTGTTCCAACAGGACAATGCACGTCCGCATGTATCCCGTGCCACCCAACGTGCTCTAGAAGGTGTAAGTCAACTACCCTGGCCAGCAAGATCTCCGGATCTGTCCCCCATTGAGCATGTTTGGGACTGGATGAAGCGTCGTCTCACGCGGTCTGCACGTCCAGCACGAACGCTGGTCCAACTGAGGTGCCAGGTGGAAATGGCATGGCAAGCCGTTCCACAGGACTACATCCAGCATCTCTACGATCGTCTCCATGGGAGAATAGCAGCCTGCATTGCTGCGAAAGGTGGATATACACTGTACTAGTGCCGACATTGTGCATGCTCTGTTGCCTGTGTCTATGTGCCTGTGGTTCTGTCAGTGTGATCATGTGATGTATCTGACCCCAGGAATGTGTCAATAAAGTTTCCCCTTCCTGGGACAATGAATTCACTGTGTTCTTATTTCAATTTCCAGGAGTGTATATTCACTTAATCCGTGGAAATCAACTACAGGCTACGTTTTTTCAAATTCTAATGACAGTGAATTCGCTAGAAACAATTGATTAATCGCAATGAAGATTTAATGAAAAGCGCCGACTAAAACTACGGTCCCTTTGGTTTGATAGTTGTTATTTGCAAATAAAACACAGCGTCTGGTAATGTGACAATTGAAAGGCCAATAACATACAGAAAAAGGAATAGAGACCCTAGGATGGAACATCGTGGCATACCACAGGTAATTAGACCCAATTCGGATAGAGACTTTTTACTTTGCTTCCAAATCATCGCAAAGTTTTCTACGCCACATTTTAGTCAAAGGAAGTCATAATTTATAGGTTACACATTAGTTAATTACCGTTATTAGATCTTTAGTGGTATATTACATACCACATTAAGTAAAAATATGTCCTGTTCTATACCCTACAGCAATCGTAAATTTTCACGAGGGTTTAATACTCTAAGGTTATAGGAAATTCTGATTGAAGCAGTCAAAGGATTTTAACAGATTACAGAATACAGCGATAACCTATAGTTCATTGTCTACTGCGTTAAATATGTCCTCAGCACATGTGAGATTAACAAGACAGCCGGATTGAGCGCTTTGGCTGTTTCTCTACCCATTCCCCTGCAAGCTGAGCCTGTACTGCGTCTCTGACGATCTCGTCATCAACGGATGTCTTCAGATGGTCAGATGTGTGTGAATCCCTAATGGACCAAACTTCTGAGATCATCGGTCCCTACACTTACACACTACTTAAACTAACTTATGCTAAGAACAACACACACACACACACGCCTGAGGGAGGACTCGAACCTCCGACGGGAGGATGATGATGATGTTTGGTTTGTGGGGCGCTCAACTGCGTGGTTATCAGCGCCCGTACAACTACCCAATCTTTGCTCAGTCCAAATTTCGCCACTTTCCTGGATGATGATGAAATGATGAGGACAACACAAACACCCAGTCATCTCGAGGCAGGTGAAAATCCCTGACACCGCCGGGAATCGAACCCGGGAAGCTCCGACGGGAGGGTCGCGCAATCCGCGACATGGCGCCTCAAACCGCGTGGTCACTCCGAGCGGCCTGATGTCGTCTCCTGACCTGGCGGCACGAATTATTTCAAACATTACAGAGTACGTAGCTCATGCAGTAAAAAAATAATTGGATAGTGTTTCCAATGTGCGCACCTGCGTACACATGACAATAATAAGATTACGCACATACTAACTTTACGGAGAAATGACAATTTTTTTATGTATACAAGTGTCTGCTGTGGTGTTACTGTACAGAGCGGATAGATCGAAACGTGGCCGCTGTGTAGTCCCACTCACGAGATATATGTTTCAAACTGTATCCATATCAGATCGGGCTAACATGGCATACTGATTATGTATAAGGAAATATTGTGCGAAAGGTCGCAGGCTTCTGTAAATGACGAGAGACTGTAACGGAAATATTTTAAAATCATAATAACTAGACGATTCGACGGGAGACAATCTACGTCTCGTGAAAAACGTTTTAGACAAATCCAAGAACTATTTGTTAGCGCAGAAACATGGAAAATGAACCAGCTCTTACGTACCTGTTCCGTAACCGCAGATAAAAAGCAGCACACACTGAGCCGTACTGTAAGTCATTCTTCCCACGCTTTAGTCATGAATGAACCGACAAGAAATCTCAATATATGGAACGATGCAAAGTAGTGAAGTGTTAGATAAGAAACAAGGAGATTCTGCGCAGAGTTAAGCGAGGAGAGAAATATATCGCTAAAGCCAACTGCAGTAAAGAAAAGTGATTGGAATTGAATGGCTAATCCACGAAGAGATCGTTAGATTGGGAAAGGATGTGAAAAAAAGGGATCTTGACCTTTTCGGAAGAACCATCCGGTTTAGAAAAAACACTGAAAAATCTGGATGACTGAATACCATATTCCGCTGTCACTACGGGAGTGACACGTAGGGGACTCTACCATATTTCTATATACTTCACTTGATACCGTGTCTTGAAGCTTTGTAAGTAGGCTTTCGTGGGGATAGTTAATGTCTGTCTTCAAGCGTCTGCCGGGTCGGAGTTTTCCAGCATTCCTGTGACTCTCCCATGTGCAGTGGGTTTTCTCATTGTATAGTGTGTGACAGCAACACTATACGTGTGTAAATAATTTTTCGATGTTTCAGGAAGTTGTGATTCTGTTAAGGTTCTGGGAGGGAGAGAGAGATACACAGAATTCGGTATTGTAGCGATAACTAGCAGTGCAAATAAAATAGTATGAGTACGAAAGCGGAGATAAGTCGTTACGTAAGCGAGGAAATGGCGTGTGCGTAGCAGCGATAGGGCTGTGAACTAAAGGTACGTTTGCATTGCAATGCTTCTCGTCACGAACTAATATCTCAGGAAATAATGTAAAAGTTACGACATTGGACTAATGGACTGAATGATCTACTAGGCGGAGTGTTTTGATCCAGAGCGTGTGCTGTGGCTTATCATTGTACTCAAGTGCTTTTTGTAGTAAGCTAATATCAGAGAAAATAAAAGCTACAATGTTCTAACAGTAGAGAGAATGTTTTCATGCAGATTGTGCTGCTGCGGTATTGTTTCTGGGCCGCCAGCGAGGGATGATTACATGTCATTTCTGGCAGCTAAGATTTTTTTTCCATCTGAAATGCAGTCTGTTAGGAAAGTCTCCTCTCAGAATTTGTTGCAGAAAAAATGTGAAAAACGAAAATACAGTTCTTCCACTAAAAATAAAATTTCGTGTGACTAGGGCCTCCCGCCGGGTAGACTGTTCGCCGGGTGCAAGTCTTTCGATTTGACGCCACTTCGGGGACTTTCGCGTCGATGAGGATGAAATAATGATGGTGACAACACAACACGCAGTCCTTGAGCAGAGTAAATCTCCGACCCAGCGGGGAATCGAACCCGGGGCCTTAGTATTGACATTCTGTCGCGCTGACCACTCAGCTGCCGGGTGTGTGTGTGTGGGGGGGGGGGGGGGGGGAACATTCATCCACTGAGTTTACCTGTACTAATTCTAATTGTTTTTATCTTTATCATGTAACTTTGTCCCCAGATTCTCTCTCTTAATTTTGTAATTTCAAAAAATTAAATTGAAACTAAATTTTGCTGTTAAATTTTCTTCATAGTACCCTAACACAAACTCTTTATACAATCGCTTTTTTCTGACATTGCATCCATTCTTGTGACATTTACGTGTGTTATACGCTCTTCTGCCGCGATTTAAAACTTCTACATTTCATGTTTTCTTCGTCTTTTAACTACAACTAAATGTGAATTTGCAGTATTTATGAGTGGTACTCCTGCATTTGTGAGTGTTACTCTTTCATTTATGTTTTTTTATGCAAATATCATGTCGATGTTTGTGGTATTTTGTGCGGTTCGGTGCTAAAATACGTTTTTGGTATGGTATCCGCCACTAAGCACCACCCAGTCAGAAAGGTGAAATCAGTGATAAAACGTCGGCTCAACCACCGATTTACAGAGTTAAAAAATACTAGAATTTACCCATTTCGAAGGTCGAGGCTGCATCTTCAGAATTATTGTACAGGTGACCTCTCAGAGGGACAAAGTAAATGCATAAAATCACAGAATACAGGAGGCGGATTTTCATTGGTGAAGTATTCATGCTACGAGAAAATTTTGTCAGACGTGTGTGTTGGCTAGAATTTGTTTACATCTGAAAACTCATCGTACTACGGTAGTCCAAAGTCAATGTGCGAACTTCCTTACATTTTGTGGTGAATACCAGTAACAGTTACAGTCCAGGTGGTTCTAACGTTTATGAATTGTGGGAATAGTCACATTTTCTCACTTCATTTGTTCCAGGGCGCACGAGGGATCTTATTTTCATTCCAGCCGTAATGCATCAGGTTTTTTCTACGTTTTAAACCTATTTGTGCGATTCTGCTTTAATCTGAAAGTCCATTTTTCTATTACTAAATCTTACCTGAACACTGTCATTACGGGTAAAAGTAATAACATGATGGAATACTGTTTCGTTAAAAGTGCTTCTGCAAAACGTCGGTAAGGTATGTGCCTAAACCACTATAATTCACCTTTATAACTCGGTTAATTTCATGTGGAATGTTTTCCTTATCTTATTGTTCGTAGGAATCCTTTGCCTACATATTCTTCATAACCTAAGAACGTCGATCGTACATTGTTGAAGTTGGCACTTCGTTTTGTGTTTCTGTAGCATGAAACCATTGCCTTACTTGTAGATTACCGCTTTGGAGGATATCGAGGCCAAAACACAGTGGACCTGAAAAATTTTCAAGATTCCATCTGATGTCTCCTCAATAAATGATAACCGCAATGATGGTGGTTATGAAGCTAAAACTTGCCACTGCGTTATAAAGGTAAGGCCATCGATGACACGGCAGTAAGTTAGCATTTGCCAACGGGCGTGGAGCACTTACCCAAAATCTCGTGCGAATTTAGCCACTTGACAAGGCTGCGAGCCCGAGAATCTTTTTTTAATTCACAGCGATACGAGACCGTGCAATCTTAAATTCTGTATAAAAGTTTATTGTACAATTACAGTTCCCTTCACACAAGGACCGTTGCATCCGATCTTAAGACCCTAAAATGTACTGCGGTAACCCCTCGTCTTTGAAAATCCGTAAAATAAAAAGCCCAATTTAGCGTTCTAAGAGAACTTGGATAACAAAAATCACAGGGTGGTTATAATTAAACTTTCGCTGCTTGAGCCAATGTAGACGGAAAACTACTTGCCATGTGGGTATCCAGCTTCACAGGAATGAAGTTTAGACCGCGCGCTGCAGGATTATTTGCTTTGATAGTAATGTTGCTGTCATGACTTGCCGTTAGGAGGAACTCGACCCCCAAGGACGAAGTACATGCAGCGTGTACAGCACACGTTACTGTGATCTGCTTCGCCAACATGTGATCCCTGCTCTGTGGGAGAGAGGTGCTTTCGACTCAGCTGTCCTGATGCACGATGGAGCTCCACAGTATATTGCTCGTGACATCACTGGGTGCCTCTGTAACACATTTGGAGCAAACCGAATCATTGGCTTACCGTTCCAAACTGCGTAGCCACGAAAACCACCCGTGTGATTTCTGGCTGTGGGCTTACCTGAAGGACAGGTTTTATCGGCGGGATACTAGCACACGTTGGTGGTTGAAGGTAAGCATAGAGAGGGATGTAAGCGATGTGCCAACTGAAATGTGTCGAACAGGACTAGAGTAATCTCTAGTACGGTTCCAGGCTGTCTTGGATGCAGATGGTCGTCACATTGAGCAATGTTTGTAGCCTGTAACGTAAACACATCACGCAGGTACCTAATTTTACACTACAGGTTCCACATGTCTGCAGCTAAGATCGGTTACCATTTTTATTTTATGTCACAATGACCGGTTTCTACAAAATCCTGTTGTCGTGTTCGGATCTTCGGAATTTGGTGTTAACAGTATTCATTCCACCCACATAATGACAGTTCTTCCCACTCGTAGGCAACGACACCACGTCTGTTTGTCAAAGACATAAAAAAAGAATATACAATGTCCATTGTAGGAAATGCGTCCCTGGAGTGGAGGTAAACAAATAGAAAGTTCAGCCGCAGCCCAGGCACATCACGGGAACACGACCTCTTGTGTGGAAATTAAAATGTGTTTCGTCCAATAATTTATTCATTATTTCTTTTACACTTGTCTTAGCAAATCTTTGCAAATGATTCCACAATGTATCACTGTCCTATGATCATTCGTTGGGAGCCCTTTAAGTAGTGAAAGTTTACTTATAACTGCCCTGTATTTCAGTACATTGCTCAAAGTTATGTGGAGTATTGCTTACAGATCGTCTGAAGTCCAAGCTTATATCTTATTAGCCCTCCGTTGCTCGAGCGTCATCCACATGACTTTCCCGCTCAATTTTGTCTGACAGGGCTGGATTGAGTTCGCGCCATTTTCAGTACTTTTCTGTTAACTCTCCGGCTGTTAGCTCCACTCATTGTTCGCTTTCAGTTACGAAAGATACATTGTTTATGAAACATTATTATAATCTGGAGGACACTTGTCATCCGCGCGAGATCTGCTGGCACAATCTGAAACAAAGTAAGTCGGTATTACTTTATTGCTTTCCTGGATTCAATCGATCTTTCGTGTGCGTAAATTTAGAGGTATTGAAACTGATTGCAGTTACCTTCCATGATACCTAGTATTCTCTTTACTTTTAAAATGTGGGAAAAATCTCAAAGCCAAGAAACCTCGGATAGAGTTTGGTAGAGATCCTAATGTATGTGTGGAATTTGTTCAATGAGCTGTGTGATGAAGATGCTCACAGTGATAGCGCTGACTCAGAGACGGAGGATTCTGTTCATGAAAGCGGTCGTGGTTCAGGCACAGAACAAGAAGTATCAGAAAATGATGAATATGAATCACAGGAAGAAGTAACTCAGGACGATGCATTTTTTTAGGGAAAGATGGAATAACTAAACGGAGGAAAAATAAATATCGTATCAGTGTTAGAAGCAGATCTTGTAATTTTATTACGCATTTGCCTGGACCAAAAAATCAAGCTCGTATAAAAAAGACGAAATTTTGAATTTGTTCTTGTATGAAAACATAATAAGCATTTTCGCAACGTTCACTAATATATACATCAATCAAGTTCGTGGTAACTTGTCTAGGAGAAGGGATGCTAAAGAAACAGATGCCATAGAGATCAGAGCTTTCATTGGTGTGTTATGTCTATGTGGATCTGTGAGATGTTCTAGGAAGAGTATATCGAAATTGTGGGATAACTCAAAGGGAAACGGACTTGAATCATGTTATTTATGCACAAGTGAAAACCGATTCAGGTTTCTGTTGAGGTGTCTGAGACTTGATAATATGCATGATAGAGGTGTTCGCAGAGAGACTGACAAGTTGGCTGCTATCAGAGCTATCAGAGATGCACTTGAACTATTCACAAACAATTGCCAAAAATATTTTTCACCTAGTGAATATCTTACTGCTGATGAACAGCTTTTGGCATTTATAGGAAACTGCCCGTTCAGGCAATATATTCCTAGCAAACCAGCAAAGTATGGGTTAGAAGTGTTTGCTTTGGTTGATGTAAAAACAGCTTACACTTTGAATTTAGAACCGTACGTCAGTAAGCAACAAGAGGGACCATGTAATGCCAGTAATTCAGCTGAAGATATTGGTCTTCGAATTGTTAAACTGTTTCAAACGTTAGAATATATTATACTGTGTGCAAATAGTAAATCTATTTTATTTAGATGTAATAAAAATCATAAAACAACTCATAAAGACCGTTCAAAGTGTACAAATAGGCCGCTTGCTTTGTGGATGACACCAGTCATCCGCGCGAGTGACCATGTCACGAATTTCCGTGCGAGTAACGGACGGTTAATCTAGAATCATGGAGGTAAAATATTCCGTAGTAGTAGTTTTAAGGTCAAAAAATGTGAGAGGTCACATTAAGTGGTGTTTTCATTTGATATTAATAACAGGCACGTTGAAACCTCCCTTTAGAAAATTATATGAGTTGCTGTGCTGGTAAACCCCTTACGTTATTTGATTTTTAAACAGCTGAGCAAACCTGAACGTACTCAGACATTTCTCTCTTTACTTATTCTGATCGACACTAAACTGACACACAATATTTTTAGCGCAACGCAATCTGATTTTCAATAATCCCCACAAAAGAATGGCCCTGACTAACAATAACCTATATCTTTCATGAATCACTTACCTCACAAAAATCTTCGTTACTCGAACTACTGCAATACAGCGAGCACCAATACTGCCAGCTAAATAAAAGATTCTGACTACTGAAGGCACTAACTACTGATAGGCATACTAAGCAAATGAAAGATTTTGATAGAGAACAAACAACGTATTTACCTTAATAGTGTTTAAAAGCCATAATATATATATATATGAGTTCATGACATCCAGTCTTACAAATTTTCTGTCTCTGATGGACACACGTCCAGATCATCCGCTCTCAAAACTCCGCCATCTCTCTCCCCACATCCACCACTGCTGGCGGCTCACCTCCATCTGCGCAAAGCTACGCGCTGTTCACATCCAACTGCCCAGCACTACAGTAGCGAATGTTCCAACAATGCCAACCAGGCACAGACTGCACACAGCACAGCCAGTGATTTTCATACAGAGCGCTAAGTGACGTTACCAACATAAAAACCTAAGCAGCCTACTTACAAACATTTAGAACATTATGCGTAAGGCGCTCCAGCCCCTAGAAGATATTCGCAGTTTTTCACTAGTTTACTGTTTGATTTAATAAGAAATGCTGCATGTTTTCTCGGATTGTACAAGTGTGCAATTGCATTCTTGTATTTAAAATGTTTATTAAAAGCAGTTTTTCACTGCCAGAATGAGATTTTCACTCTGCAGCGGAGTGTGCGCTGATATTAAACTTCCTGGCAGATTAAAACTGTGTGCCGGACCGAGACTCGAACTCGGAATCTTTGCCCGAGTTCGAGTCTCGGTCGGGCACACAGTTTTAATCAGTTTTTCACTGGTTTACTGTTTTATTTTATAAGAAGTGCTGTATGTTGTCTCGAGTCCTTGTTTCCTGAGACTAGTATGACCTGCCCCCCCCCCCCCCCCCCCCATTTCAGATCCTGGGTACGTCCTTGGACGTTACCAACATAAAAACCTAAAGAGCCTACTTACAACGGTTGGGCCTAACCTGAAAAGGTAAGCATTTAAAGTTAAGTTACTTATTTTTTTTTTACCATTTCCTTCCCATTTCATGAGGCTCAATAAATACAGAAACTGTGGATCACAGAGTTAAGGTCCAATTTTGCTCCCACTGATGGACGCTGAGGTGTTCCCACTGTGCGCCTACTTCTCACGTATCTTTTGTAATGAATCGTTTGTATCGTTACTCCAACACACATTATCCACCGCAGGCTACGTAATGGTTAAGCACTCGTACAATAAACGTGGGCCATTGTGATCTTATTTGTGTCCGCTTATCGTGACAGGGCACTTTGCTGCGAGAGGAGCAGCAGGTCCGCGCACAAAGGCAGGCGATGAAACGTCCATTCCGAACGTTAATAAATAATAAGTCGGACTGCAGAGGTAATAAGGGAGCGCCGGCCGCTGTGGTAATCCGGCGCCGCGTCCAATCGGCCGTCCGCTGCCGCCGCCGCGCAGACCGGCTTTTGTCCGCGACCGCGTTCGCTGCCCGCTTTTATCTCTCGCTGCTCCCGCGGCCGTTCATATGCTTTTTAACAGCTGGAGCTGCCGAGCGCCGTCACGCGCCCCCTTCTGGGAACGGCGCACCAGCCTTTTCTCGGCGCTCACTTAATTAGAGCTCGCTACGTACGCGTAGCCAATGGATTTGTTTGCTTATGCGGCGCCCGCGCGGAAGGCGAGCAAAAAGAGGGCGGGAAGGAGAAGAGGCGGCAGCGGGGTTGGGAGGGAGGGAGGGAGGCAGAGGGCCTGTGTGCGTCGGCGGGCCGGGGGCCGATCATTCGCCGCAATTGACAGCAAAATGTGCGGAAGCATGCCCCTCGCCGCCCCACCCAGCCGCCATTGTGGGCGGCGGCGGAGACTTTCCTTTTTAGTGGCGGGCCCCGGCCGCTTCCCACGGCGGCAGCAGGCTGGAAAAAGGTGGGAATCAGTGAAATTTGTTGACGATTTTTGTAGGGGCGGGACCCGAGCGGAACTGGGAGCGGCCAACCGCGTCTGCGTTTCACAACCGCCGCCTCCGGCTCTCGCGAGACACGACGCTACGCCCATCTGAATACCTGCATCTGCCGCCTTCTAGTGCGCCAAAGCGAACGGCACTCCAACAGGTACAACAGTGGAATCCTTTGGAGCAAATAGTCCACCGATAACGTCAAATGATAATTGATATTACGCAACGATTCGCCTTACTTCCGTCGGTACATTCGTTGATTGGCGTAAGTAATCTGCTTGGAGAGAAACAGAAAAGCAGAGAATTCATGTGTTTGAGATGTGATATCACATATGCACTAACATTGGGTCGACTGATAAGAATTCATGAGGTTTTTAGGTGCGACATGATGTCACGTTAGAAAATTGCGACCACTGTCTAAAAAAATAAATAAAAAATCACTCCGTCTTCAGGCCACGAGTGGTCTACCGGGACCATCCGACCGCCGCGTCATCCTCCATGGAGGATGTGGATAGGAGGGGCGTGTGGTCAGCACACCGCTCTCGCGGTCGTTATGATGGTTTTCCTTGACCGGAGCCGCTACTATTCGGTCGAGTAGCTCCTCAATTGGCATCACGAGGCTGAGTGCACCCCGAAAAGTGGCAACAGCGCGTGGCGGCTGGATGGTCACCCATCCAAGTGCCGACCACGCCCGACAGCGCATAACTTCGGCGATCTCACGGGAACCGGTGTAACCACTGCGGCAAGGCCGTTGCCCCTAAAAAAATAATAAATAAACAAAAATAAAAGAAACTTGCAACATTGCTAATTAGGTCGTTAGGGTCTGTTTTTTTTTTCATTTTGAGTTCACTATTATACATTTATTGACGCGTTTCGATATTAATTCGACATCAAAATATGTTTCAAAAGCTTACAAAAGCCAAAAGCAGCAGAGTAATAATGATTTTCCGAATAACGACTAACAAAAAAATTTTAATAGCATACTGGCCGAACTTTTGAACATACCTAAGAAGAAAGGTGGTATTCTTCATACATACTACCGTGTTACGTATGAGCTACTTAACTGGTCCAGAGTACAACTGAACGTGAACCGCATTACAACGTAGCAAGTTGACGAAATGACCTACAAATAGCTTAAGTACATGAATGAAATGGCACTGTAAGTAGCTAATGGAGGTACGAAGGAAAGAGTTTAATAATAATTAAAATAAGATATAAAAATACATGCTTAAAGACACACAAAATGTAACAGAACACAAAATAACGTTGTAAAAGTAAATTAAGGGTCTTGGGCCGGCCGCGGTGGTCTAGCGGTTCTGGCGCTGCAGTCCGGAACCGCGGGACTGCTACGGTCGCAGGTTCGAATCCTGCCTCGGGCATGGATGTGTGTGATGTCCTTAGGTTAGTTAGGTTTAAGTAGTTCTAAGTTCTAGGGGACTTATGACCTAAGATGTTGAGTCCTATAGTGCTCAGAGCCATTTGAACCATTTTTTTAAGGGTCTTGGGATAAAAATCGTAGAGGAAAACTAAGAGATTTATACAGTAGACACATTCGGAAACATGTAGGTTGCAGTACTCGTAGTTACTCGCAGAGCGATAAGGTTTGCAGAGGATAGTGTAGCCTGGAGAGCTGAATCAAACCAGTCTTTGGCCTGAAGATAACAACATCAAGTGGCGATAAAAACAAAATACTGTATAAATGAGTAATAGTTAAAATCCGAAAAAGATTACAGCTAAAAAGAATGCACAACATACAGACATGTGGTAAACAAAAAAAAGTAATAATAATAGAAAGCCGGACACCAGGCCAAAAGGAAGAATACATTTTTTTATTCTTGCTTTTGTCCTGGTGTCCCTCAGCCTATTTATTCCTTTACCACATACCTGTATGATTCATTTTAGCTGCAATCTTTTCGTATTTTATCGTTATGGATTTATACAGTACTTTGTTTTTCCCACTCCTTCTGACCCTCAATTTGCTTTTTATACTTTTAACGACGACTGATATTATTTCCATTATTTCGTGTTCTGTTACATTTTGTGTATATTTAATTATTTATTCTTTTATTTCTTATTTTAGTTATTAGTAAACTCGTTTCTTCGATCCTCCATTAGCCACCTGTATCGCCACTTTACTCGTGCACGCATGCTATCAGGAAGTCATTTCTATTAACTTTTTAACTCGTAATGCGCTTCACTCTCAGTTGTTTTCTAGAGCAGTTATGTGACACATGATACCGTATGGTGTATCAAGAATTCCACTTTTCTTCTTAGCTATGTTCATAGGTTTGCCCTGCATGTTTCTCTTTTTAACTGTTAATCATGATTCATAAACATCATTATTACTCTACTTCTTATGAATTTTGTAATCTTTCGACAGATATTCTGATTATGAATTAATCTCGAAACGCGTCAATAAATGTGAATTACTGAACACCGAGTAAAAAATTATTTCTAAAGCGGACTAACCAGCGGTGTTGCAAGTTTTTTAAAAAAATCAGGTGGTTCTCCACAGAGTGTGCAATACGTAGAAAACACCAACTAAAAGGAGAGAAGGAATAGTAGGACACGAGTGTTAAGATATCACGGTATAGCTTGCATGATGCTAGAGGAAGCCGGAGAGCGCTCAACCTTTAGGGGAAGATTGAGAAGAGGAAAAGACGTATAGCTGAGGAAGCTGGGTGTAGATGATATTCCGAGATTTTCGCAGCCAAAGTGCTGTCTCTGAGGAAGCTAATGAAACCATAGGCAGAATATTTTTCTTATAATTTACCTCCCTCCAGCAAAATGCGTCAGTTTTTTTAGTGTTATCACAATGAACCATTTCAGAGCGTCTGATAGATCCATGCCTCCTGCAGACTCCTCAGTACATCGCAGCCTCCAGATATCCACATTGGCGCGGCGGTTGTCGAAGTCACAGGTGGTGATTCCACAGTTTACGCTGAAACTTCTTTATTTCAATATGTATGTCCGTACTTAAACTGGTGAATGACTGAGAAGACGAAACTTATATGTTACTTGATTCTGAAACAGCTGAGTAAAACTGAAAGTACTGAGCCTACTTTCTCTTTACTTTTTCTTATCATGTCAACACTGACCCACAATATTCTAGCGCAACGCAATCTGACTGCTCAAAAAAATTACAACCTTACTTCAAATAATTAATTCAGAAGAATGGCCCTGACTAAAAAGAAATCTTAACAATAACCTATACATTTCTTGAATCACTTACCTCACAAAAATCTTCATTACACGAAGTACTGCAATACAGCGAGTGTCAATACTGCCAGCTAAATAAATGATTATGACTACTGAAGGCACTACCTACTAATAGGCATGTGGTTAGCGAAGGAAAGATTTTGTTGCAAACCAAATAATGTATTTTTTCCCTTAATAATGTAACATCCAGTCCAAACACGAATACAGGGTGTTACAAAAAGGTACGGCCAAACTATCAGGAAACATTCCTCACACACAAATAAAGATAAGATGTTATGTGGACATGTGTCCGGAAATGCTTAATTTCCATGTTAGAGCTCATTTTAGTTTCGTCCACCCACACTCAATGGAGCACGTTATAATGACTTCATACGGCATACTCTAACTGTGCTGCTAGAACTTGTGCCTTTAGAAGTACGACACAACATGTGGTTCACGCACGATGGGGCTCCTGCACATTTCAGTCGAAGTGTTCGTACGCTTCTCAACAACAGATTCGGTGACCGATGGATTGGTAGAGGGGGACCAATTCCATGGCCTCCACGCTCTCCTGACCTCAAACCTCTTGACTTTCATTTATGGGGGCATTTGAAAGCTCTTGTCTACGCAACCCCGGTACCAAATGTAGCGACTCTTCGTGCTCGTATTGTGGACGGCTGTGATACAATACGCCATTCTCGAGGGCTGCATCAGCACATCAGGGATTCCATGCGACGGAGGGTGGATGCATGTATCCTCGCTAACGGAGGACATTTTGAACATTTCCTGTAACAAAGTGTTTGAAGTCATGCTGGTACGTTCTGTTGCTGTGTGTTTCCAATCCATGATTAATGTGATTGGAAGAGAAGTACTAAAATGAGCTCTAAAATGGAAAGTAAGCGTTTCCGGACACATGTCCACATAACATATTTTCTTTCTTTGTGTGTGAGTAATGTTTCCTGAAAGTTTGGCCGTACCTTTTTGTAACACCCTGTATAAATCGTCATTGACATCCCGCACAAAGATATATAATCATAAATAATTTTCAATTTCTAAGTCGGATGCTTCCAGACCGTTAGCCTACGCTAACACTTCAGACCTCTACCCCCCCATCAATGCCAACTTCTCACATTTAATATCCATCACTGCTTTTCTATTCACCTCCAACTGCCCAACAGTACTTCCATCACTGCTGGCGACTAACTTCTTTAACTGCCCAACACTACTGGCGATTAACTTCCAACTACGAGTCCAACCAGTCACAGAGACTCTTACAAACAAAGCGCAGTCAGAGATCAAAGGCAAAGAGCTACACAGCGCTGCCAACACAGAAGCAGCCCACTTAAACAACGCGAGTCGTTGTGAGATGTGTGGCAAGGTGTAACTTTTTCTACTATGTGTTAGTCTTTCTTCCTGTTGTATTTATGATTAAACATAAGAATTACTGCACGATGCTACGGTATAGATGCATAAAGAGCTATAGGCTACTCCTAGTTCCTATGTAGCGCCTCGCAAAATGTGTGCTGTCTCTCTTCGATCGTCTGCAGGCCATTTTTCGAGTTTCTGTCGCTGTCTCGTCGATCAGCCATGTCTGTGGCCATTCGCACCGTCATGTCCCCTCTTGGTTCAACCTGATGTGAGTCCCATACACACGAGAATCTTTTTAAGTAACCTAAAAAAATATATAGTTTCCCCTTATTCTAGCAATAAATCAAACCCTACTATTTGGTTTACTTACGGCGTATCTCTGGTCGACGTTACTCCCAAATACGTATATATGCGACTGACTGATTAATCGTGTAGCAAAAGGATGCCATGCTTTTATGTTTCTAGTTGTCAGTCTTTTCCATCTAGGTGATATTTTGCCCTGGTCTGACTGGATAACACTATACTTTTCATCGGCTATAATTTCCGTTGAGATTCATGGGGAAAACCTTAAGCTGTCTTTTATTTCGCACAGTGACACTGGTTTCGGTCACAGACCATGTTCAAACTTAGCCTAAATGAGGAAATACAAAACATTAGGGACTGTAGAATTTGACAAATTAGTGTAATGTTAAAAACATCGTACTTGCAGGAATAAATGACAGGAATGTAATACCACGATGCAAACTATTACAAACTGCTGTTGCCGACCAAACATACTCAATAAAATTGTCAGCAGTCTAATAACTGTACAGAGCTGTTTTCACCAGAAGACTTATTCACATCGAAAGTCAATAACAAACTAACAGACGAAAATAGGTCCAGCAATAGACTTACACGAAAAACAAGCAAAGATAATGTCATGTTAAAGATAAAAACAGTACAGCGTATGTCAACAAGTGAAGCTTTATCGTAACAAAGTGGCATAATGTAGTCTTTGGTTGAAAGTAAACAACTTATGTCTGTGAAATAGATCGTAATAGTAAGTGTGCAACTTAAACAGAAACAAAGAAAACCAAACTGACCGCTTTAAAGAGATGGTTCCACCCCCTCACCTGGTCTTTCGTTATGCTGGTTAAAATTAGAATATTTTTCTAAGCTCAGAGTTTGACCGAACGTACTTCAGTCATTATAAATTTATTACTCAACATTTTGGTCAGTTTGACTTCCTTTGTTTCTGTTTATGTCGAACACTTAATATTACGAGCTCTTTCACAGATATAAGTTGTTTACTTTCAACCAAAGACTACATTGTACTACTTTGTTTGTTACCTTAACGCTTCACTTGTTGGCATATGCTGTATTGCTTTTATCTTTAACATGACGTTATCTTTGCCTGTTTGCTTGACCTATTTTCGTCTGTTAGTCTGTTCTTGGTTTCGATGTGAATAAGCCTTCTGGTGACGATTGCTCTTTACAGTTATTATGTTGCTGACAATTTTACTGACCGTGTCTGGCCGGCAGCAGCGGCTTTTAATCGCTTACGTCATGGTATAAAACTACTGCTGTTTATATCTGTAAATACGATGTTTATAACCTTAAACTAACTTCTCAAACTGTACAGTTTATAACATTTTTTTATTTCCTCGCTTAGGCCGAACTTGAAAATGGTCCATGACCGAAACTAGTAGCACTGTACAAAATAAAAGACAGCTGAAGTTTTCACCATGAATTTCAACGATTATTTAGCATCTGATTTCCCCCGCCCATATGCATACATACGAGCTAGAATTTCCTCGTACGAAGCAGCATTGTCTACGAATAGACTGAGGTTGCAACTAACACAAAAAATGGCTCTGTGCACTATGGGACTTAACATCTGAGGTCATTAGTCCCCTAGAACTTAGAACTACTTAAACCTAACTAAACTAAGGACATCACACACATCCATGCCCGAGGCAGGAATCGAACCTGCGACTGTAGCCGTCACGCGGTTCGAGACTGAAGCGCCTAGAACCGCTCGGCCACATCTGCTGGCCAACTAACACAATCAGCTTTGTTATTGAATACAACTTGAACAACAACACTACTATTACACACCGCTGTGGCACATAAGACATTACTTCTGTGTGTGTACTGGATTCACACTGCACGGTAACGTCCTGCATCCCATCTATCAGGAACTTTTCGGTCCATTCGCATACATGCTTGTGTACATTATTGAAGGAGTTAACATGAACTGGTGTTAGCGTCGTATTTACTGTTTAATTTACGTAAACAGATAGCGAAGGACTATAAGCATTTTTGTGTAGCTTCCAGTTGACATACTGCACACGTTATCGATCTTACATTCAAGATTTAATTCCTTCACTCCCGAAAAAAACTGAACGCTTTTCTTTGTTTCTCTACTTTTGCTGATCATCCCTTCTCCACAAGTATGCCATGACTGTTTAACTTATCTGTGCGAAAATATTAAACGACAAAAACGGACTACATATTTGCTTCAGAACTACCTACTAACAGCTCTTCATGTCGTCATCACCATCATCATCATCATCATCATCATCATCATCATCATCACTTCAAACTACGTGCCATACTGGTGACCTCTTGTGCCGCAGGCAGTGCTCTTACCATTCCTTGTTTTTGGCCTCCTCCATCATCTGTAGGCGTTCGTTAGGATCCCAAAAATAATTCTTCGGCTGAAGTTTTCTATGTGGAATTTTTTTCTCCCCTCGGAAATTTTCCTTACAGAATAAATCATAATGAAATGAATACGTATATCCACTCTGCAAAAGTAATCTTTGTTGAGCTATAAATTCTTGTTGGAAACACTCTCTCTTGACGTTCTGAACTTTTTATCTCCAGTACCTTCTTTCGAAACCTTGAAGTTTTAATCCTATTGCGAAACTAAAATCTTCTGGTCTCATTGAGACCTTGCAGCGAATTTTGATACTCTCGTGTAATCTAAATTCACTACACAAAATTTCTATTAGACTACTGTCTTACTATAAGCTAAAACATTATGATAAAATAAAATTTTTTGATTAACTAATACTTCTGGTAAGGCCATATTTCATTTTTTTCCCCAGGTTCATGTAGTGTCATGTACTGTTAGTCCTCCTTTGAGGGTTTTGTCTACTAGCAATTAATTGTGATACTTAGGTAATTTTGGAAAGTGTCTTATATTTGTTTTGCCAGTGTGCCGTTCTTTCAGGAACTCTTAAAAATTCTTCTGCTAGTGTGTGCGTATTTTATCTTGTAGTAGGTGTTCGCTACGCCAAGTTTCTTATTTTTTGCTGCCGGGAAGGATGTGAAGTCCGGTTATAATACATAGCTGATTATTCCAAGTTCGATATTTGTGTAAGTTCTTTACACAGGAATAAATTAACTAGACTGGCCATCTTATTGCAGATGGCATGCCACGTGCATCCTTCTCTTTTTCTCCATCATGGGAAACGTTTCACCGACAACAACGAACCAACTTGATGATCGGACTTCGTTCGTAGCATGTTTTCCCATACTTAAGCCTAGTTAATCTTCTGACTTCGAGCCACTTAGGCTGCTGTGGTGAGTTCTTCGCTGGGACCTGGCGCATAAGGACTGGCGGTTGCCACAAATTTACGTCCACATCAACGTAACTTAATCCAGAAGGTTGATGGTTCGCATATCACGGCGCTATGCCTTCAACTCGTAAACACTTTGAGGATCTGAAGTCTTGTGACTGAAAATAACGAAATAAATTCTTGGCTGTCGTACGAGGGTATTTATTTCCAATTTTGGATGTCTGTTTCATGTAAATTGCCGTGTAGTTTCAGTACAGGTTTCGCATTCTTATGGCACCCTTCTCGCATGACAATGCTGTGACTGGAAACGGTAACTTTAATGCGGTTCAAGCTCCAAACATGCTGTTCTGACGCTGCCAATGTTCTGCTTAGCGGTACGTTGAGGTATTGGTGAACTCGCAGTCACACCATTAAATTTCAAAAATTCATGTACGCACGTTGTACTCTACTAACACCATCTAGGGAATTTTTAAGTTTTTAATTTTCCATGCCAATTAGCGGTAATCATATTTTGCAAATTGGTCATGATATTTATCCCTAATTGGCATATTTAATTTATCTCAGTTATCAAGTCTGATTAAACTTCCTTTCTTTGTCACTTAGAAGCATTATTCCAGATTGTTGTATATTAAATTTTGCATCGCTGTGGCGTAGGAGTTCTTGGTGAATATAATGAGCTGTGTATGCGTCAGCGATACCATTTGAAATTATACCAACAACGTCATTGCATTACTGAACGGTGCTTTTAACTCCGAACATATTGTGTATCCCCCGGAGCTTTTTATGAAGTATCTTTAGCAGGAGTTCCACCGCGAAGGCGTAGAGACGCGCTAGGGATGAGAAACACTGTTTTAATGCCCTGCTTATGAAGATTGCTCCTGTAAGGGTATTACTGATTTTTATCAGTGTGCTCACTAGATTTCTTGATAATTGTGTTTCCTCAAATCCCACGGATTTCATGATTTTAAAATTGTATTAGATCGTTTTTCAAAATACACTCCTGGAAATGGAAAAAAGAACACATTGACACCGGTGTGTCAGACCCACCATACTTGCTCCGGACACTGCGAGAGGACTGTACAAGCAATGATCACACGCACGGCACAGCGGACACACCAGGAACCGCGGTGTTGGCCGTCGAATGGCGCTAGCTGCGCAGCATTTGTGCACCGCCGCCGTCAGTGTCAGCCAGTTTGCCGTGGCATACGGAGCTCCATCGCAGTCTTTAACACTGGTAGCATGCCGCGACAGCGTGGACGTGAACCGTATGTGCAGTTGACGGACTTTGAGCGAGGGCGTATAGTGGGCATGCGGGAGGCCGGGTGGACGTACCGCCCAATTGCTCAACACGTGGGGCGTGAGGTCTCCACAGTACATCGATGTTGTCGCCAGTGGTCGGCGGAAGGTGCACGTGCCCGTCGACCTGGGACCGGACCGCAGCGACGCACGGATGCACGCCAAGACCGTAGGATCCTACGCAGTGCCGTAGGGGACCGCACCGCCACTTCCCAGCACATTAGGGACACTGTTGCTCCTGGGGTATCGGCGAGGACCATTCGCAACCGTCTCCATGAAGCTGGGCTACGGTCCCGCACACCGTTAGGCCGTCTTCCGCTCACGCCCCAACATCGTGCAGCCCGCCTCCAGTGGTGTCGCGACAGGCGTGAATGGAGGGACGAATGGAGACGTGTCGTCTTCAGCGATGAGAGTTGCTTCTGCCTTGGTGCCAATGATGGTCGTATGCGTGTTTGGCGCCGTGCAGGTGAGCGCCACAATCGGGACTGCATACGACCGAGGCACACAGGGCCAACACCCGGCATCATGGTGTGGGGAGCGATCTCCTACACTGGCAGTACACCACTGGTGATCGTCGAGGGGACACTGAATAGTGCACGGTACATCCAAACCGTCATCGAACCCATCGTTCTACCATTCCTAGACAGGCAAGGGAACTTGCTGTTCCAACAGGACAATGCACGTCCGCATGTATCCCGTGCCACCCAACGTGCTCTAGAAGGTATAAGTCAACTACCCTGGCCAGCAAGATCTCCGGATCTGTCCCCCATTGAGCATGTTTGGGACTGGATGAAGCGTCGTCTCACGCGGTCTGCACGTCCAGCTCGAACGCTGGTCCAACTGAGGCGCCAGGTGGAAATGGCATGGCAAGCCGTTCCACAGGACTACATCCAGCATCTCTCCGATCGTCTCCATGGGAGAATAGCAGCCTGCATTGCTGCGAAAGGTGGATATACACTGTACTAGTGCCGACATTGTTCATGCTCTGTTGCCTGTGTCTATGTGCCTGTCGTTCTGTCAGTGTGATCATGTGATGTATCTGACCCCAGGAATGTGTCAATAAAGTTTCCCCTTCCTGGGACAATGAATTCACGGTGTTCTTATTTCAATTTCCAGGAGTGTAAAAATGTCCTACATCTACATACATATACCGCTAGCCACCAAGCGGTGTGTGGCGGAGTGCAAAATTCGCGCCAAAGTCATTCCCCCCCCCCGCCACCGCAATCTCTGTTCCACTCGCGGATCGGGCGAGAGAAAAGCGACTGCCTCAGCGCCTCAATACGAGCTCTAATTTCCATTATCTTTAAATGGTGATCATTGAAAGTTGGTGGTAATAATATATGCTCTCCATCTTCGGCGAAGATCGGATTTCGGAATTTAGTGAACAGCCCCTTCCGTTTAGCGCGCCGTCTATCTGCAAGTGTGTCCCACTTCAAACTTTCTATGAAATTTGTAACTCTATCGCGATGGCTAAATGTACCAGTCACGAATCTTGCCGCTCTTCTTTGGACTCTCTCAATCTCTTGAATCAGACCCAAGTGGTAAGGGTCCCATACAGACGAACAAGACTGAAAGGCTGGACGAACTAACGTATTGCCTTACCAGATCCCGCGTTGCTGACAAGTCTACTAAATCTATGAAGTGGTAAAACTTTTTCCGTGGATTTCAGTCGTCTAAATGACTTCTGATGCACTTCTAAAAAGGCTGGTCAAACGTTTTTCAAACGGACGTTCAAAAAGTGCGTTACAATTTTACAGTCGAATTTCAGTAAAGCTATTGTCTTACAGTAGTCTGTTGTACTCTTAGCTTTTTGGGGATTAATAAGGTTATGAGTTGTGTCAAGGTGAATAATATCCGTGCTCCTTCCAAAATTTAATTTTAGAGTAATTGTAATCCGGTAAAGTGTCAGAATGTAACGTAAAATTCCAACAAGAGTTCGCCTGGTCCAGCTGATTTATTTCGATGCCATATCTTTATTTGTTCATAATAAAAAAGCACTCCGTCTTCAGGCCACAAGTGGCCCATCGGGACCATCCGACCGCCGTATCATCCTCAGTTGAAGATGCGGATAGGAGGGGCGTGTGGTCAGCACACCGCTCTCCCGGTCGTTATGATGGTTTTCTTTGACCGGAGCCGCTACTATTCGGTCGAGTAGCTCCTCAATTGGCATCACGAGGCTGAGTGCACCCCGAAAAAATGGCAACAGCGCATGGTGGCCTGGATGGTCACCCATCCAAGTGCCGACCACGCCCGACAGCGATTACCTTCGGTGATCTCACGGGAACCGGTGTATCCACTGCGGCAAGGCCGTTGCTGTTCATAATAGAGGGTGATTAAAAGAAGGTTTACACACTTACATGGCACAACGGGTATACAACAAGAATCAGTAATCACGTAGGAACCGTGGGTTGCAAATGCAAGGAGAAGGCACTACGGTCACGAGAGGGCGTTACTATACAAACACGGGCAGATGTCTGCCGGACATGATCCCATGTCTATTCATCGCCGTATTCGCGCATACAGCGCGACGGTGCTCCCGTGCACTTCAGCAGGCGAGTGAGGGCACATCGCAGGCAACCCGTTTCCCGGCCGCTGGACTAGGTCGCAGTTGGCCAGACGCATGGCCACCACAATCACACAGTCTGGCCTCCGTCAATTTTTTCCTGTGGGTGCATCTGAAGAGGAGCCTTGTGCGTGAAACACCTGTTACATCGCCGGAGGACCTAGTGGGCAGGATTGTTGGGGCCACAGAACGTTCTCGACATACACTCTTTGAGAGCGTGCGCCGTTCAACGCAGTGTCGATGTAGGGCTTGTCCAGGTGCATCTGTAGCATTTGTAGCATACGGCTAAATAACTGCGACGTCATTTAGTAACACCGGATGACCTTTGCGACTCCCAGTTCCTAGCGATTAGTGATACTTGTTGTATGTCTGATGTGCCATGCCAGTGTGTAAACTTATCTTAAATCACCCTGTATATGCTCTTACTTCAAGGTGGGGAGAGGTTCCTTGTCAAATGCCGTCGCGCCGTTTTTACCTCTTGCGCAGTATACTAGCTAGGTGTAATTTGTTTCCGAACGCGACAGTGATCACAAGTTCGGATCGTGAGCCCGATGGAGTGCTGTCGCCTTGTATTAATTATATTGGCCTCAACGAGTTTTATGTTTGGTATATTGTCTCTCAGTTTCTTTGATTCACTGAGTAACTGTATGAGCGCGGTGAAATAAAACTCTTGTGAATTCTCTTTCCACTGCATTCTTTCTTTCGCGTATCTTTTTAAACTCCTCTTTAGTTATGGCTTAGCGCATTTGGTTCACCGTACAAATTTTGGATCGTATTAGGTTCAGGTATTTAGGTAAGTGTCCATTTTTATTATTCCTGTCGTGTTCTTCTCCAGTTGCCTCCGACTTTGTAAATCCGCAGTGTCATCTGTAAATTAGTGTGACGTACGGCATGGAAAGAGAACGAAATTCTGCACTGTTGATATCATGTATTAAATCTTCATGTGTGTATACGCCTTTCATAGACTGGCTGATAAGGAAGCTACAAGTGAATTCACGACGCTCCGGGAAATGTATACATTAGAGCAGGGCTTAACAACTGGCCGGTTTTGAGCGCGAGTACTCGCGTCTGCTCAGGCACGTGCTCGCGAGCAGGTGCAAGGTCGCGGAGTAGGGAGGGAGGGGAGGGAGGGGAAATGCGCGCGCACGTTTGAATGTGATCTCGCGTTCTTAGCAGATTTAACTAGCCATCTGAATGCTTTGAACATTTTACTACAAGGTAAAGATCTGCTAATTACTCATTTCATAGTTCGAATACGAGCTTTTCAAATGAAATTGACACTTTGGGTGAGTCAGCTGGAAACAGGAAACCTAGTTCATTTTCCTAAATTATCATCCATGCAAGATGTTCACAAAGACTGTGAACGTTATTCACATAGTTTAGTTGATCAGCGCTTTCAAGATCTGACAGCACTAGACAATGATTTTGATCTGTTCTCTCCATATTCAGCGAATGTTTAAGAGATTCGTCCTGAGCTGCAGCAAGAAATTATTGACCTGCAGTGTGACAGAGAATACAGAGACAAATTTCAGAACAAGAAAAACATTTTGGAATTCTACAGACACTTCCCTCAGGATAGATTTCCTCGTTTGCACAAACTGGCGGCTACAATCATATCAATGTTCGGTTCCACGTATGTTTGTGAACAACTGTTCTCTGCAATGAAATGTAACAAGACGCGCCTGAGAAACGCATTGTCTGATCGAAATTTAAACACGCTGCGCCTAAAATGCACAAGAACAACTAATCCAAACATAGACGCAATTGTAAAGGGCAAAAAGTACAAGATAACCGAGAATCCCACACTTCAGTGACACCTTTTATTGTGTAACAGTTCACAAATTAATGCGAATGATGAGGCATACACTAAGCTAATAAAATTATGTGGCATGTGTACATTCTCCTTTATTTGTTTCATTTGTCGCAGTAATAATTCGTGAGTGATATCCCTGCAGGTGGCCGTGGATTTACATTGACTGGCGGCAGCTGTTGTGTGCCCCACGTGACTCTCCACACTCTCCGCTCTGGTCCGGTAGTGGGGGTAGCGTGCTCGCGCTGCTCCGTGCTCGCGCCTTGCTGCTCACAGCTTGCTCCGCGAGCACGTACGTTGTGAAGCCCTACATTAGAGGTTACCCTTATACCCCGCAATTCTCTGCGCTTAGTATGTGATGCGTAGCACTCTCACTAAGACGCAATTCAAAATCCACACCTAAAGCTACTGGCACCCACAGATCACTAATCGGTTCCGTCATAAGTCCAGAACAAAAGATTCTACTACCTAATTGAATGAGAATTCTATGGTCGATATATGTCTAAGATTATCCCACGTCTAGCTTCTTATATGACTGGAGGACTAGAGGTTTACCAGGTAAATCTTCATTTCGAAACAAGCTGCATCCCAGATCCCGGCCTCGCCTTCTACATTCATGATCGTTCTATAGCCAAAAATATTCATTAGCGTGAGATCATTTACTTCTTGCATTACATTTATATGTACATCTGCCGGATTTATGCGTTGCCTGCGGGCAATTATTTCTGCATCTACCGTTATTCTATCGTTATTCTGTATATATTTCTGGTGGGTATTCTACAGATCTGCACTATAAGTTTGCTGTCGTTAATCTTCTGTATCTTGTGACCAAATCATTTTCTCCTGTTCACTTTATTGTGATACGTTTTCCGTTACTAGATTTGTGCCTTGGTTTTCTGTTAGCTTGGTGCTCTGCTCCTGTAAACCTGTCAGACGGCGCGTGTCGGGTAAAATTTTGGAAATTTGTGGTAAGGACTTATGGGACCAAACTGTTGAAGTCACCGTTCCCAAAGCTTACACACTACTTAATCTGACTTAAACTAACTTACGCTAAGGACGACAGACACACCCAAGCCTGAGGAAGGTCTCGAATCTTCGACGGGAGACCGTGACAAAACGCATCAGACCGCGCCCCTACCCTGAGCGAGTGTCGTGTTCAGATATTGTTTACAGTTTGCTATTTTCACGTTAACTTTTCCGTGTGCACTACAGTTTTCTTTCTCTTCCCTTGACATCTTTGTCATCTCTCCTTTTAAATGGTCTCTTACTTCTCTTTGTTTTAATATACAATGAGTCTGTTGTGTCCGATATTATTCTCGATGGTTGTGCTCGCGCCCATGACTCTCATCGTCCCTGATTGTCTGTTTGAGGATCTTTGGGAATTAATTGTTGAAGTGACCGAGCATGTCTTTCTTTCTGTTGTATCTGTATTGTCGGTTTTGGACCTGTTCGAATCCCCGCCTTCGCTCTATTTTTACGTACTTGCACCGCTGACGTTCCATGCGTTATCTAGTTTGTTTCATTTATACGAAGTGTGTCTTTATCTGTGCATTAGTATTTAAAGCTTCAAGTCTGTTTGTTGAGGTTATGAACTTTGTACAAAGTGTTCCTCGATGAGCCTGAACAAGGAATCAGGCAAATGTGTGGCCCTGTTTGCCGGCCGGCGTGACCGTGCGGTTCTAGGCGCTGCAGTATGGAACCGCGCGACCGCTACGGTCGCGCAGGTTGGAATCCTGTCTCGGGCATGGATGTCTGTTATGTCCTTAGGTTAGTTAGGCTTAAATAGTTCTAAGTTCTAGGGGACCGATAACCTCACATGTTAAGTCCCATAGTGCTCAGAGCCATTTGAACCATTTGTGACCCTGTTTCAACAAACCTCACTCGTGTTCCATGTCTATGGGACAGATCGCACACTCTTATACCAAGCCCTGCAATATGTTTTCAGTACCATGTAAGTTTTCGGAATTTAGTACCCACGTTTAATAAAAATGCGATGAAATTTGTTGAATGAAAGGTAATTCTGAGTATTGGTTAAAAACAGTCTTGGTTGCAATTTTATTTTTTTTAATTTTTACTATCTGAGCCCCCATTTTATTCTGTTACTCGCTCCTGTGAACGGGAACGTGTTATGTAGATCTTGGTGTCACTCACGTCCATCTATAAAGGTTTTTACTGAGTTTAAAGAAGGCGATTTGGCCTGATATATTCGACAGTGCCCTTTGGCTACACTAATGGATTCTTCTAAGAAATACCAAATTAAGATAACCTGAAGATGCCTAAATAAGGCGAAACGCGTCGTTGAAAAACAAAAAAAGTAAAATTGCAACCAAGACTGTTTTTAACCAATACTGTTAAGCACTGGTTTTCTGTATGCCACATACGTATTGGAAGAATTTCTAGGTAATTCTGAATTGAATTAACGTACGCCGTTTACGCAGCATACAACAGAAGTGACTTTAATGGTACCCATTACAAATATGTGTGTGTGGGAGCGAATCGAACTAAGAATTGCCAGAACTGAATGGGTGTGCAGCCAAGTTTAACATATATTCTGTACTTAATTCATATAATAGGGGCGTAAGTACAAAGTCCTGATGCACCTTAATTTAAGAAACAGACACGCAATTAATTTTTGCCTAAACAATTTATAAGTCGCTCCGCTTCACCCGGACGACGCACGACCCCATCTACAGTGACTCCGACGTCTGACATGGGAGACGGAGGGGTGGCGACAGGAAGGGCATCCCACCACCCCCTACTAGTAATACTGCCAAGTCCAGATTAACGTGTCGACCCTGTGGGGATGGGACAATGCCAGGAAAAAGAGGAAGACTTGTAAGTCTTGCAAACATATAATGAAATGAGACATGAATTCCAGATCCAAAGAATCGAACTTATTGACCAATCAATTTAATCATTAATTTCATTAATATTATAAGTTGTATTTACTGTCTGAATTCCCTAGGAAGGACCCAGAGAGCGTAAGTGGTTCTACCTATACGAGCCTCACAATGGATGCTGACCTGTGGCCACTAATGACTCTGTGACCCAAAGTAGCCGTATTCAGAAGTCTACACAAAGGTTGGTTCAAAAATGGTTCAAATGGCTTTGATCACTATGGGACTTAACACCTGAGGTCTTCAGTCCCCTAGAACCTACAGCTACTTAAACCTAACTAACCTAAGGACATCACACACATCCATGCCCGAGGCAGAATTCGAACCTGCGACCGTAGCGGACGCGCGGTTCCAGACGGAAGTGCCTAGAGCCGCTCGGCCACACCGGCCGGCACACAAAGGTTGACTGAACCGATCTTAACATTCCAGAACACCTCCTGGCAACTAAGGAAACATGAAGTGCCAGCTGGAGGCAAATCACACATTCATACCAGCAGACGACAAAGGGGACAGGAAAGATATGACATGGATACATGATAATGGATTACACAGATACATACAGAACATAATTAACAATTTTAAACTGAGAAAGACATTCTCCTTTGGCGTTATAATATGCCGCTGTAATATCACGCACTCTTGTCCACGTTTCCTTCCAGGTATAGTCAAACTGAACATTTCAGGAATTAAGAATTGTAGCAAAACTAAAGGTTGCATTCCAAGGTCAATGAAACGGCCCACAAGGAGACGTTTCTGCAGTCTTAAAACAGTTTCCAGTGCTTCATACTAGATCGTTTATACAGGGTGCACATTAACAAAACCGACGAACCGGCTGCAAATAGAGGAAAAAAGGTCCTATGAACACGTGTCCGGAAATGCTTCGTTGCCACGGCAGATGGCGCTGACGAACGACAGTTCATGTGACAAAGTGCCGTGTGTTCCTTGTAACAGACTGTGTGATTGGCGCAGCGTACTGTAAGCAGCAGGAGGGTCGGGTATTCATGTCGGGAACAAGCCGAGATGGTGTTTGCGTACTGCGTAGCAGATGGAAACGGTCGAGAGGCAGTACGGCTGTACCCGAACAAGTAGCCTCACAGACACCAGTCACATCGCAAATTACACTCCTGGAAATGGAAAAAAGAACACATTGACACCGGTGTGTCAGACCCACCATACTTGCTCCGGACACTGCGAGAGGGCTGTACAAGCAATGATCACACGCACGGCACAGCGGACACACCAGGAACCGCGGTGTCGGCCGTCGAATGGCGCTAGCTGCGCAGCATTTGTGCACCGCCGCCGTCAGTGTCAGCCAGTTTGCCGTGGCATACGGAGCTCCATCGCAGTCTTTAACACTGGTAGCATGCCGCGACAGCGTGGACGTGAACCGTATGTGCAGTTGACGGACTTTGAGCGAGGGCGTATATTGGGCATCCGGGAGGCCGGGTGGACGTACCGCCGAACTGCTCAACACGTGGGGCGTGAGGTCTCCACAGTACATCGATGTTGTCGCCAGTGGTCGGCGGAAGGTGCACGTGCCCGTCGACCTGGGACCGGACCGCAGCGACGCACGGATGCACGCCAAGACCGTAGGATCCTACGCAGTGCCGTAGGGGACCGCACCGCCACTTCCCAGCAAATTACGGACACTGTTGCTCCTGGGGTATCGGCGAGGACCATTCGCAACCGTCTCCATGAAGCTGGGCTACGGTCCCGCACACCGTTAGGCCGTCTTCCGCTCACGCCCCAACATCGTGCAGCCCGCCTCCAGTGGTGTCGCGACAGGCGTGAATGGAGGGACGAATGGAGACGTGTCGTCTTCAGCGATGAGAGTCGCTTCTGCCTTGGTGCCAATGATGGTCGTATGCGTGTTTGGCGCCGTGCAGGTGAGCGCCACAATCAGGACTGCATACGACCGAGGCACACAGGGCCAACACCCGGCATCATGGTGTGGGGAGCGATCTCCTACACTGGCCGCACACCACTGGTGATCGTCGAGGGGACACTGAATAGTGCACGGTACATCCAAACCGTCATCGAACCCATCGTTCTACCATTCCTAGACCGGCAAGGGAACTTGCTGTTCCAACAGGACAATGCACGTCCGCATGTATCCCGTGCCACCCAACGTGCTCTAGAAGGTGTAAGTCAACTACCCTGGCCAGCAAGATCTCCGGATCTGTCCCCCATTGAGCATGTTTGGGACTGGATGAAGCGTCGTCTCACGCGGTCTGCACGTCCAGCACGAACGCTGGTCCAACTGAGGCGCCAGGTGGAAATGGGATGGCAAGCCGTTCCACAGGACTACATCCAGCATCTCTACGATCGTCTCCATGGGAGAATAGCAGCCTGCATTGCTGCGAAAGGTGGATATACACTGTACTAGTGCCGACATTGTGCATGCTCTGTTGCCTGTGTCTATGTACCTGTGGTTCTGTCAGTGTGATCATGTGATGTATCTGACCCCAGGAATGTGTCAATGAAGTTTCCCCTTCCTGGGACAATGAATTCACGGTGTTCTTATTTCAATTTCCAGGAGTGTATTTCGAGCTTTTTTTTTTGGGAGGGGGGGGGGAGGGGCGTTTTTGTGGTCGTAGGTCCTTTCAGACAGACGAACATGCAGGGAGGCTGCGAGCTGTGGGTACACCAGATATGAGGACCGGGTTCTACAGAATATTGAGACGAACCCTAGTACAGGTTCTAGGCAAGTGGCCCACCGTTATGGTGTAAGTCAAAGTACAATTATGTGTATCCTGCATGACAACCACTACTATCCATGTCACCTGCAATGCCATGGAGGCCACTTTGAACATCCGTTGTGACCCTGAAGCGCTGCGTATCTGTACTCTATTCTGAGACGAGTTGTTGTCGTTGCACGCGCACCATCTGTTTCCGAACGCATGTTCACAGGACATTTATCCTCCGTTTCCATTCAGGAACCCGTCCCTGCAGTTTGTCGGTTTTATGTATGCTCACCTGTATACACTGTAAACAGTTTGCAGTTTATTTCCTCATTATGTGTTAACATTTCTAATTGGTATATTACCCTTATATGTGCAGAACTGAATATATTGTGTCTTTTTAAAATTGTGGGTAAAACTATCGGCAGAAAAACAGTCAATGAAACTTTAAAAAAGCATATGTGTAACTATTCAGTACCATAACTGAGTTGTACACATGTCAAACTTCTAGTGTAGCCCATTCACATATATTTTTTTTAAAAGTACATATTTTTATCGAAATTATTTAATCCTTTATCTCTTTATCCAATGTAAACAAACGTATCTGTAACATATACAACATCTTTGGAGTGACAGGGTAAATGTAATGTGGAGATACATCTGGCAACAGTATGCCAATCTTTCTGAGCCGTGGCGAGCTGGCATCAATCTTATTTTGCTCATGTATCTTTGAGATCGATTGTGGTTGAGGTATCTTTCTTTTCGCGTGTCTTATCTTGCGGCTTCGCAGGCGAAGCGAGTTGGTTGTTAGCCTTCGACGGGAACCCTCGAGATCTCGTGTCATTCGCGCGGGAGACGATTGTCAACGGCTGCGGCAGGAGTGTGATGACCGTTACACGTTGTGGTGTGAAATTGGTTGGGCGTTTTGCCGACATGGACAGCTTGGAGATACAAGTTCTGTGACTTCGCTGGGAACAAAATTTGAAGGGAAGCGGTGAACCTGTGGAACCCGCTCCCGCGTATTCTGTATCTGATATGTAGTAAGTCGTCGTAATTGTTTGTTCATCGACGCACTCAGAGATTTTAAACTTTATTATTATCATGGGAGACTTTATTGGCCTAGTGGCCGTTATTTGAAAATTTTCTAAGACGTTTTTTGGTTTTTCTTGGAATCAAGTGATTTTATGTTGCTGTTTTTAAAGCCTGCACTCTATTAATACAGGTGTCCATGTGAAAGCGAGTCAAAGGTTCTGCCCAGTGTTTCTATGTTCCAGAGTTATTGGAACGTCTTTGTGATTCGGACTGAAACTTTTACTTATGCCAGCGCCTTGGCGGGGAGTGAAATGTCGTCCGAAGTCTACGCCTGGCAGTGTTTGAGAACCTGGCCACTACCGGAGCTGTTCACGTATCGCCCTCCAAAGTTTAGTATTTATCTACCTTCGGTCAAGGAGGGTTCAGCTGGTAGATATATACTACTGGCCATTAAAATTGGACAAATGTATTATACAAGAACTGACATGTGATTACATTTTCACGCAATTTTGGTGCATAGATCCTGAGAAATCTACCCAGAACAACCACCTCTGGGCGTAATAACGGCCTTGATACGCCTGGGTATTGAGTCAAACAGAGCTTGGATGGCGTGTACAGGTACAGCTGCCCATGCAGCTTCAACATGATACCACAGTTCATCAAGAGTAGTGACTGGCGTATTGTGACGAGCCAGTTGCCCGGCCACCATTGACCAGACGTTTTCAATTGGTGAGAGATCTGGAGAACGTGCTCGCCAGGGCAGCAGTCGAACATTTTCTGTATCCAGAAAGGCCCGTACAAGACCTGCATTATCCTGCTGAAACGTAGCGTTTCGCAGGCATCGAATGAATGGTAGAGCCACGGGTCGTAACACATCTGAAATGTAACATCCACTGTTCAGAGTGCCGTCAATGTGAACAAGAGGTGACCGAGACATGTAACGAATGGCACCCCATACCACCACGCCGGGTGATACACCAGTACGGCGATGACGATTACACGCTTCCAATATGCGTTCACCGCGATGTCGCCAAACACGGATGCGACCATCATGATTCTATAAACATAACCTGGATTCACCCGAAAAAATGACGTTTTGCCATTCGTGCACCCAGGTCCGTCGTTGAGTACACCATCGCAGGCGCTCCTGTCTGTGATGCAGCGTCAAGGGTAACCGCAGCCATGGTCTCCGAGCTGATAGTCCATGCTGCTGCAAACGCCGTCGAACTGTTCGTGCAGATGGTTGTTGTCTTGCAAGCGTCCCCATCTGTTGACTCAGGGATCGAGACGTGGCTGCACAGTCCGTTACAGACATGCGGATAAGATGCCTGTCATCTCGACTGCTAGTGATACGAGGCCGTTGGGATCCAGCACGGCGTTCCGTATTACCCTCCTGAACCCGCCGATTCCATATTCTGCTAACAGTCATTGGATCTCGACCAACGCGAGCAGCAATGTCGCGATACGATAAACCGCAATCGCGATAGGCTACAATCCGACCTTTATCAAAGTCGGAAACGTGATGGCACGCATTTCTCCTCCTTACACGAGGCATCACAACAACGTTTCACCAGGCAACGCCGATCAACTGCTGTTTGTGTATGAGAAATTGGTTGGAAACTTTCCTCATGTTAGCACGTTGTAGGTGTCGCCACCGGCGCCAACCTTGTGTGAATGCTCTGAAAAGCTAATCATTTGCATATCACAGCATCTTCTTCCTCTCGGTTAAATATCGCGTGTGTAGCACGTCATCTTCGTGGTGTAGCAATTTTAATGGCCAGTAGTGTATATTTTATATGTAACCTGTTTGTATATGAACTTGTTTTCTTAAATATTACGGACTGGCAACTGGATAAACCTTAAACTGCATAGCATCTGCTAAGTTCCTTGTGCAGCATTTTCTAGTAAGTTTTCTAGTAAGTTTTTCTAGTAGTTTTTTTAATCAAGTGATTCTATCATGTTATGTAATGGCATCTTAGTTTGGCACTAGTGCTCAAGTGTTATTAAGTCAGCCTTTACCTGTAATTGTTTCATTATATCTATTTTGAGGGAAGTCCTATACGGGAGTTTGAAATTCTCAAGTTTGTCAGTAACCCCCTTTTCTTCAAAATGGTTCAAATGGCTCTGAGCACTATGGGACTTAACATCTGAGGTCATCAGTCCCCTAGAACTTAGAACTACTTAAACCTAAATAACCTAAGGACATCACACACATCCATGCCCGAGGCAGGATTCGAACCTGCGACCGTAGCGGTCACGCGGTTCCAGACTGAAGCGCCTAGAACCGCTCGGCCACACTGGCCGGCTAACCCCCTTTTCTTAATTTGGAATTGTTTGTTAGAGTACTGAGTACGTTGGGCTTCTAATTGTATTTGCAAAGTTTTATCTAGTGGCTCGTCCACAATTTTTAATTTTTCAAATTTTTTTTAAAGGAGTAATGCCAGTTAAGTGTCTTGATTATAACGTTAGAGTATCAACCATGATACCAACCCGCTTCCTCTTTTATGGTATTTAAAATATGCTGTGCAAGTGTGGTACGACTAAGAATCACGTATCAGCCCTACTGTCAACGTCAGTACAATTCGCTGTCACAAATTCATGTTTTTTAACGTCTAAAATTTTACTTAGCAAAAGGCGCAAAATAACACACTGCCCTCGGTCTGCGACTGCGGAAAGACGTCTGTACTCTTCACCAACACTAGCCATGTAATAAATAATTCTCCATCTGAAGATGGTGTGAACCGTCGAAAAGCATAGTGGGAAAATAAACAAGTGACTGACACTGAAACTCTTTTATTTGTATTGATCAACAGTCACGGCTCTCATAATGCCGTCTCTTGTGGACGAAATATTCGCATTGTTTACTGTTTCTGCCATTTCTGTATGTATGCATGGAATGATCACAGTACTGGTATCAGTCGGGACACAATACGTCTCCGTAGTCAATACGGTGTATGTCATATGCGAGATAGTCGTAATACCAATAAACACCCAATTCTTTAAAGAATCAAACTCTGATGTACAAAACAGCTTGAAACATCTGATTACAAATCAGTTAATCTGATAAAATTTTGACTTTAAGCATGGAAGCGAGAAAAGTATTAGGAAAGGTTTGAAATTATGCTTAAAGTTTTTGTGGGTGTCTTTAACTGTTCTAATTATTAATAACTGGATACTTAGAGGCTGGGTAGTTCGCGTTCCATTTCAGGCAAAAGCTAGCTTTTGACGCGTCTTAATGTTTATGAGTTCATACTCCTGAACTATGTGTCGTACGATGATATAGTTTTGCAGTTACTTGTGTGTTATATGTGAATACTGTCTGCAAAGTTTCTTGCTAGTAGAGTTAGTCTTATAGAAATGATAAATTAAAACGTCACACCTGATGTTGAAATTTTACTGCTTGCCGTTTTAAGCAAAAGCTAGTTTTTCAAGGATTTAAATGTTTATGACATCATATCTCCTGAAATACCTGTCACAAAGTGATATCATTTTGCAGGTACATTCAGTTACACTGTCAGCAAAGTGTGCCGCCAATAGGGTTAGTAGTAAAGAAGTAATAAATTAAAGCTTCATGCGTGCTGTTGTTAGTAATAAAGACGTAATCAATTAAAACGTCATTCCTGATGCTGCCGTTTAACTACGTGAACAGCAAAATTTTCATCAGTTTGTGGAGTGTGTCAGCGAGGAAACGTTTCGAATTGACTTGAAATTACGTGTAAACTTTGCTGAAAGTCGGTAAGCGCTTCCACACTGTAATACTGGCTGAATGAAACTCGGGTGTTTGCAGACCATCATTTACTCCGCCTCAAGACAAACGCGCAGTTTCTAACTGAAATACTGTGTTAAATTTTCAACTTCAGATTGTATCTCTTAATGAGTTGATTGTGACAAAATTTTGAACTTTTAAATTCATCAGCTATTACGTGGAATATTGAAAATGCAATTTTTGTTGATGATTTTTCGTTCATTTGGAGTCATAGTCTTATAAAATTTAAGGATAGATATAACCACCGGCGATAATATCTTTCCGCAATTTTTGTTGCCCCTGGAAATCTTTAGATAGGCAACTTGAACTGGTTCTTGGTTCTGGGTTCCGGGTTTAGTGCTGAGTAATATAGACAGTGCAAGGGATCCGCAGACTTCAAAAATTTCCATAGACAAAAGAAGCAAAGTTAACGGTTTTTGTATTTCGACATAACTGTCATCAACGAGTGTGACTGAATGAAATTTAAAATGCTTCTCTGACACCACAAACAGTAACTAAAATAATAAAATGTTGAAAGGTTATATAAATTCTTAGGTGTCCATACCGGTGAGGCTTTAAACCGGAAAAAAGCACGTTTTGCAACTCGTAAAACAATTTAGTTTCGCCACATTTGCACTTAAAATCATTGCTCTTTGGGCTGCTCATACATGTACAGCCACAGGTAGCAACAGACTGTCGCTACCTGTGGCTTTATATATATGAGCAGCCCATAGTGGCTCGCCTTCCACGTATTCTTTTTAAATTTTTTGTGACTATGGCCTTACTCCTTTAGTATTTATCTTATACGTGACATGCCAATTTGAATATTTAATTTCTGATGAAGGCACTCATAGAAGTGTTGAAACCTGGTCAAAAGACTTAAATTTTGTGACCGAGGGCTGTAATTGCTTTAACTTTAATTCGTAAAAACGAAGCATCTATGTTTAAAAACCCCAAAAATTTCTTGTTACGTGCAGAGCATAAAATAAATAATTACTGTAAATTAGATGAAATCATCTGATATCATTTATGTTGAAAGGTGGCTACACTGAGCCACCGTGCCAGAGAGTATTGTTCCGCCGCCTCCACTGGCAGTGATTATTGAGACGTAGCGGCAAGCAGTTCTTGCGGAGAAGTTGTGGTGGACACTGCTTGTAGCTGAAGTTGGAATGAGATGGGGTAGTAGTGAGTGTTTGTTCGATGTTTTATGCAGCTATGTGATGGGAGAGATAGCAGATGTTATTCCAATGGGGATATTGTAATGGTCAGAGTGCTTTTCGTCAATATATATGAAGGTAATAAATATTATGTTGTCTATTTATTTGTGTGTCCTGAATAATGTGTCATTACAGGTTCAGTCAACAAAGCATCTGGCTTGTGTTCTTGTATTAGAGTGTAATTCTGGGTTTCTTGCACAATTATAGTATTTCTAATTTTCTTTTATCACGTCAGTATAAATGATATTTAAAAATTCTTGTCTTGTTGAAGAAGAACCGTGCCAGATGTGCGTTGAGTCATACTACCATATACAGAACAGCTACACTTGTGCTTTGTTGGATTCGTAGATTTTATAGTTGCTGGGGACTTAATTAGTTAATTGTGTTAACAGAAATTTTCTTACATTCTTTGTTGTCATTCTATGCAGTCAGATAGCGTAACAATTAGTTGTCAGGGCCAGCCGTTTACGAAACAGCGTAATCGGACTAACAGCTACAAAAAAATATTTTCATTAATAATTAAGAAAGCCCCCATGCAATGTATCCGATTCATTGTGCGTTTATTTTAGCCAGCTTTAGAGCGGTAGGAATATGCTCAGCGCTATGCAGTTGTTACAAGGGAAACGTCGAACCTTGCGAAGATCTTTGCTCACAAAATTCCGAGAAAATACTTTCTCGGGAAACGAGAAACATCATATTTCTCCAACATTAATTTCATGGCGTGACCTCGGCGTTAAAATTAATGTTCGTACAGGAAATGTGTGGGAGGTGGGGTTTGAATAACATTGACACAATAGGTGCTCTGTGCTCTACGCCATACATCCTACGGAATTCAGGTGTACGTGAGTTACTGTATGGTAGTGTGTGGGTGATTGCCAGTCAATTTTCAGCCGAGTGTAAATAAATCAACACACAGTGTAAACAAGCTAAACGACTTACGAACAAATTCCCAAAGATATGTTCAAAGCATTGTCACAGTTTGCAAAAGACAACTATGGTGTAAATTATCTTCGTTTCACGGTGTAGAACCTTCCCTACAATTAATAACTCCGTACGATGTGAACAGTCTCATCATCTCAGTTTTAGGGAATGTACGGTTGTGCTGTTAAGCTCCTGAAGTATCGGCCGTATAGCAATAGTACATGAGCCCGCTGCTTTTATTCTCTGTGAATAGTAAAAGCAAGTGGGGACGAGACGAGACAACTGTACGTAATGTGGAAAGAAATGAAGCCAGATGTGGAGACTTGGAGGAACAAGAAGAACCACCTCTGATTCCGCCAAGTCACCGGCACAATCAGTGCGCTCCGACTTCTCCCCACATTCCTACGATTGTGCTCCATCACTGGCCCCGAGTCGTACTTCCGTTCCGTTTCTTTGTGATTACAGAACGTGGAATAACTCGTCGGCTGAAAGCAGCATTTACATCCTCAGAACAATATATAATTTTCTTGAAAAATGACTGCATTACCTTGGTGGGTACGAGCCAATTTTCTATCCTGAACAATTTTTAAGCGACTGAGCAAAATTAAAATATAGCCTTAATCAGCTAATATTAATTTACAAGTCTTTTCCTGTTAATATCAAAAACTGTGTGCAATATAAAGGGCACGGTTTGTGTTACGTTAAGTATCTACCAATTTGTAATTTTTCCTAAGCGATGTTTGAGAGAGAAAGTGGCAGTAAAAATAGTTCTTACTTAATCCTTCAGAAAAGTGATGAACACAACACGCGTTACCATTGTCCAAAATAGAAATAATGACTTTGGTACTACTCGAACCGAATTTTACCTCGATGCCTCTGTTTCAATCTCTGTATAAACAGATTGTGATTACAGAACGTGGAATAACTCGGCGGCTGAAAGCAGCAATTACATCCTCAGAACAATATATAGTTTTCTTGAAAAATGACTGCATTACCTTGGTGGGTACGAGCCAATTTTCTATCCTGAACAATTTTTAAGCGACTGAGCAAAATTAAAATATAGCCTTAATCAGCAAATATTAATTTACAAGTCTTTTCCTGTTAATAGCAAAAACTGTGTGCAATATAAAGGGCACGGTTTGTGTTACGTTAAGTATCTACCAATTTGTAGTTTTTCCTAAGCGATGTTTGAGAGAAAGTGGCAGTAAAAATAGTTCTTACTTAATCCTTCAGAAAAGTGATGAACACAACACGCGTTACCATTGTCCACAATAGAAATAATGACTTTGGTACTACTCGAACCGAATTTTACCTCGATGCCTCTGTTTCAATCTCTGTATAAACAAGTCAGTGAATAAAATCAAGGAACAAAAGCCAAAAACGAATTAATGCACTGATTACTGCTAAACCAACATGAGAACTAGTTGACAAAATGAGGTATCTATTCTCTAACTATAATGCAGATTTGTTGTGAATGAAGAGGAAACTATTGGTTTAATGGCCTGCCGACTTCGATGTCAGTAGAGACGGAACACAAGTACTTGTTGCGGAAGGCTAATTCAAATTCAGAGGAACCATCCTAGCATTTAACTTAGCAAAACTACTGTAAAGCTCAATTTGAATGGCTGGATGCTGATTTGAACCAGTGTCTTATCTGTCATAGTTGTTTCATTTTATAACATGCCCACGCCTGGCTCATTCAAATTTATTTCAATCTGATTTGGAACAATACTGAGGAATACGAGACCAAAGACTTTATTGCGCCATCTGATACCCCGGACTGTGCCTGCCCGTGCCTTACTTATTTAACGGATATTGCTTTTACTACAAAATGTCATGACGCTAGTAGTAAGGTTCAAACGGCTCTGAGCACTATGGGACTTAACATCTGACGTCATCAGTCCCCTAGAACTTAGAACTACTTAAACCTAACTAACGTAAGGACATCACACACATCCATGCCCGAGGCAGGATTCGAATCTGCGACCGTAGCGGTCGCGCGGTTCCAGACTGAAGCGCCTAGAACCGCTCGGCCATCACGGCCGGCTAGTAGTAAGGCGTAAATATTTTCTTCGATTTAATTATGCACGTGATAATAGCCTTACTTGCTATTATTATTAGGCTGAAATAGAAATGTATGATATTACTGAAAACGCTATTAGCTTCGTGCATAAAAGAAATAAATTCCACATATTGGCCGGCGAAGATGTTTGTATTCCTCACATCAGTTTTCGTCAACATATACCTGTAACCTATTTACATGCACAACATGTTTCAGTTTAAGGTCACCATCAGAAAAAAATTATTTAAGACAGTACTTACGAAATAGTTTCAAATCAAGATGTACCCTTTGTATCATCGCTTCTGAAAAAAAATGGTACCGTCTTTGGCTTGAGGCTGTCTTGAGCGTTGCCTTGAATTAGTATTTACTGACGGTTGTATGCTTCAAGATGTTTAGAAATAAAATAGTCTGAAGATGTGACTCAAACGGAAATCAGAGTAGAGAGCTCAACACAAACACCCTGTCTCCGGTGGGGGGGAATCGAACCAAGGACTCCATGATCCAGAGGAAGCAACTTTAACCACTAGACCACGAGCTGCGTACGTGAATATCAGTTCAGGTTCGATTCCATACGGAACAGATGTGCCCAGCAGTAGCGTTTCTTTGAAGCTGATAGACGTACAGGGATTAGTCACTAATAATGTGGTTATTGCAGACCTAGATTTCAACCACTGTGTGATTCTTATCAGTGCTAGAAACATATAAGAACACATTACAATAAGACGCATGTGTGAATCAAAATATATTATAATACTATAAGCTTTGTACAAGAGTAGTTGATAAAGTAACATACCGGTAAGATGCAAGTGAAATCATCATTAACGCTTGCTGAGAAGGTGTTCGGGAATTTCCCTTACAAACTTCTGCGACTTGTGAAGGAGATTTTTGTTTTGGAATAACGTAAACAGCAACGTTTAAGTGTTAATAGAAACAAATATGCTTACGTGATAAATGGATGTTTCGTTATGTTTTCTTTCGCTCTGCTGCCTAATAACTTCACTGCGCCACACCTAATTCAGTTCCTTACGCAGAACTTGATTAGTTAAACATCTAAATTAAACGATACGTTTCCGGACGTCGAAGCCTGAACTAAATATTATGTAACCGCTCTCCTCTACAAGTCCTAGAAGTCTGGAACGGCAATTTCCGAACACCCTGTGTAAAAATAACCCCTACTATACTACCCATATTAGACGGGACGCTAAACGCTAACCTCCTCCACCCTATGCTATCCATATCAATACTTCAGTTCACATTGAGGCCGCTGTTTACAGTTATTAAACAGCTGGCCTCGGTGTACGTCACAATGTTGTGGAGAACTCTCTGTACATATGTACAGATGGTATAAGACTAGTATATCCATAGGAGTTGAGCTTTTGGGAATCTACGTTATAAGTGGTGGGAGGGGGGGTTGGAATTAAAAGCCATTTAGAATAAAGTACCGGGTGATAAAAAGTTAGTATAAATTTGAAAACTGAATAAATCACGGAATAATGTAGATAGAGAGGTACAAATTGACACACATGCTTGAAATGACATGGGGTTTTATTAGAATCAAAAAAATACAAAAGTTCAAAAAATGTCCGTCAGATGGCGCTTCATCTGATCAGAATAGCAATAATTAGCATAACAAAGTAAGACAAAGCAAAGATAATGTTCTTTACAGGAAATCTTCAATATGTCCACCATCATTCCTCAACAATAGCTGTAGTCGAGGGCTAATGTTGTGAACAGCACTGTAAAGCATGTCCGGAGCTATGGTGAGGCATTGGCGTCGGATGTTGTCTTTCAGCATCCCAAGAGATGTCGGTCGATCACGATACAGTTGCGACTTCAGGTAACCCAAAAGCCAATAATCGCACGGACTGAGGCCTGGGGACCTGGGAGGCCAAGCATGACGAAAGTGGCGGCTGAGCACACGATCATCACCAAACGACCAAGAGATCTTTCACGCGTCTAGCAATATGGGGTGGAGCGCCATCCTGCATAAACATCGCACGTTCCAGCAGGTGTTTATCAGCCAGGCTGGGGATGATGCGATTCTGTAACGGTAGCAGTTTTGCTGTCCAGCGCCATCTGTCGGACATTTTGTGAACTTTGTTTTTTTTTGGTTCTAATAAAATCCTATGTCATTCCAACCATGCGTGTCAATTTTTACCTATCTATTTACATTATTCCGTGGTTTATTAAGTTTTCAAATTTATACTGACTTTTTGATCACCCGGTATAAGTAGATCTCAGCAGAATGCCGCAAAACATCAGTTTGGAGTTCGTTGAAAGCACTCGTGTGTCATAAGCCACTGTATATTCAACATTAAATACTTTGCGTATAAAAGAACAATATTAACCGCGCGTTCACAAAGCGAAATAGGTTAACTGCCTGAGAGAGAGTCTGGTGAATGACACGACGTCGCTTCTAGAACATTCTGAGAACTGGCGCGTTATTAGTGCAGCTGATGTCTTCAGCCATTCACGTGCTGTTTCGAGGCAGAAGTGCTTGTAAATGACGGCACAGAATGGACTTCTCACGGCAGCGGAGAGTGACCACAGGACGGAGAATGAGGCTGTCATTACGGCAGGCGGCGACCCCTACCATTTTCCGTCATTCCGCCCAGAGGGGCGTCCGTGAATGGGTCGCTGGCCACGGGGCAGGAAGCGGCGGCGCGTGTGTGTGTGTGGGTGTGTGTGTGTGTGAGGTGGGCAGAGCCGTGCGCTATGGGAGACTCTCCCGCCCGGCGGACACACGGGCCTTGCGTAACTCGGAGCCGCTGTCCTGTCCGTGCGTCCAAGTCTCCACACAACCGACCCCTTCCTTATTTCGCTGTTCTCGGCCGCCTGTTATTACGCACACGATACCATCAACGTTCATGCTCTCCTGCTTTCTGAAATAACTCATTTCTCAACTTTCCCCCAGTCGGGATCGCTGTTGAAATCGCTAATCATTACGTGACTAAAACACTGTTCGTGGCTGTTTGCTGCGTTCGTGCTTGCTACTTGACGTTACAATAATTCCTCCCGCTTCGTACAAAACAAACATACGACGGGGGATGCAATATTAGTGTTGTTTCTCTAATATTCGATTATTAGTAAAAGATTTTCAGCTAATCAGTCCATCAGAAGGTCACATCTGACCAGCGTTCACAAATATACTAGTGTGAGAGAAACCAATTCTTGAAAACTAAGGCTGATTATAATAATAATAATAACTATACAGAATCTTTTGTAATGATGTAAGGCAAGAACTCAAATCGAGTGCTCTTCAGCCATCTTACGTGTCATTTATGATACACGTAGTTAGTGGCCATTACTCACAATTATGTCGTAAAATCGTAAGGGAAAAGAAGCTGAGAGCGGGTAATACACAATCTAAGTAATAACTGCTATACGAAAGAAACATTTGAATGAAAACTTCATATGGACTTTAATTCCTCGTACAGCACACATATCGACATGGAGTTATTATTATTTTCTTACACTAGGAAGTCACAGGAAACAATATATCGTGAACGTTGATGGTAGTCCAAGGGCATTAAATTACAGTTTACACAACGAGAGGTACCAAACCGGTTCAAAATGCATAGACGCTATATTAAAGAACATAGGCTATGTGAGTGGATTATAAAGAAAGACTAGACAGTGTAACAGCAGGACAGATACAGGATCCTCTATCATGTTACAAAGGTAATAATAACCCCAAAGCAAACGTCAATCACCATACATTACGGGAGGGCTACTCACAAAGTATTAAAAATAGCTGCTAGAAAAGGAGGTCTGGGCAGTACAGTAGGAGTCTCAATAACAGCCACAAAACTGTAACAAAACGTATTCAGAGTGACCCAGGAGGACCGGACAATATTCAGGGACATGACAGGAACGATTATTCAAAGCAATGAGTCCAGTAAACACGGGCTATAAAATGAATTCCTTAAGAACAGTGAGGACTCCTTCATCTTCGATATTGTGAAACAAATCTCTTTTACAGCAACCATTTGGTTTCGCTATTTTGTGACGTGGATGGTTCAAATGGTTCAAATGGCTCTGAGCACTATGGGACTCAACATCTTAGGTCATAAGTCCCCTAGAACTTAGAACTACTTAAACCTAACTAACCTAAAGACATCACACACACCCATGCCCGAGGCAGGATTCGAACCTGCGACCGTAGCAGTCCCGCGGTTCCGGACTGCAGCGCCAGAACCGCTAGACCACCGCGGCCGGCTGTGACGTGGACCAAAATAAAAAAAGAGTACTAAACGTGGGCTATAAAATACGTACATTAGGAGCTATGGGTACTTGTTCTTCTTCGCTACTTTGAAACACATCTCTTCTACTAAACAAGTGCTCATAGATACAAAGGAATGAATTTTAGAGCCCATGTTTACTAGATAATTTTTTCTCGTTATGGTTCATACTATCTCTCCCCCAAAAAGCAAAAGAGCTTTGAGTAGAAGAAATTTGTTTACCAACATGGAAGATGATGACGTGCTCATTGATCTTAAGGTACGAATTTTACAGCCCATGTTTACTTTTTTTGCTTCGAATGCCGTTTCCTTAATACTGACCATTCCTGCTAGGAGCCCAGTGCAAGACGATTTTTTCCGGCGGTTTTTTCAATCACATATCGGATTAGAATGTTGTTTGTTTGTGAGAAGATCGTGTTATGCCTCATGTAAAAAGAAGAAACCTTTAACAGCGGCAGGATGGTGCGCTATCGCCAAAGCGCTTTATGGCTCCGTTTTGTTTTAGTCCTGGATTTTCCGTCCATTATGCTAGTAAGAGCATCCCCTCACATTTTATCCAGGCTTATAACTGGATAAGCGCATTATATGGAGGCATATGGAAACGTTTTCTTTTATTCACTTTTTTCCTTTCTACGACATTATTTCACCAAAGGATTAAACTTTTTGTCTTATTTCATGAATTTTAATCTCTCAAACAATTTTTTGTAAGAAAGCGAGTGATTTCAACAACTGGTTATCTGACCGGTGTACCACGCCATTAGTTAGACTAGGGGCGGATAGGAGTCCTTGACTTCATCAAGGCGTAGGGAGAGTTTGATTGGCGAAGGTCAATCCAGACAGAAAGAGATAGTTGTGTTATTTGTCAGCAGCGAGCGACGCAGGCAGCAGTCGTCGCAGCTCACGGCATTGTGCGCTACAGCTTATGCGAGACCCATCTGTCCTCCACAACAGTACACTCCATTACATTTCTCATGCGACAGTCTTGACCGTACCTAGAAAAGTTGTTCAAGTTGTGTAGGTGAGGCTCTGAGCCATTCTGCCGAATAAATAACATTCTTAAAGAAAAGGGAGAAAAGAGCCTTTCCATACTTTGTAAAATAATAGCATTCCTATCCATAAGAGCCAATCTACTGTTCCGAAAAGAACCCGGAAATTTATTATTTTTTTATAAGGAAAATTTTCACTTGATTTGTCAGAAATTTTTTGCAGTAAATAATATTTTTCGTTCGTTTAATGTTTTTCTTACACTAACTAGCAATACTCCGGTACCCAAGTATTCCACTAGTTACGTAAGAATATATAGAATATTTTTGTGTCTTTTCCCTACAGCAGACTACTCCAGAAGATATTTGTTGCTGAGTGTTTTTCAAGCAGTTCTTGTTGGTACATTGAGAGCGTCTGTCTGACTTCTGTAGTAGTGTGAGGTGGAAACTGTTTCTTGCAGGAGCCGAAGGGTACTTGTTGGTGGACCAATCCATTGCGCAACTTTTCTCAAAATAAAACCCACACACTCACAGTCGTATTGCTAAAATACTCCTCGTTATCCAGCAAGATGCAGAGTGCTGTTCCCTGAATGTGTAGAAAGATCTCTCTAGTCTGGGATGTACCCTATATACCCCGGCCCACAGCATTCACCTGCTTTCGACCTATCAGCAAACCCCATCCGGAATGGTGTCGTGGTTGTACTGCCGCTGCACACTTCTTCCATTTTTTAGCACTGACAGGTTTACTGAAGCAGCTGGAAGTTATTATTTGGTCAGACCGCATTTCCCCCTCCATCCCAGTAGGAGGTGACCTGCCAGTACCTCCTGTTATGGCTTAGCAGTCCAATTTCTGCACTTTGCCAAGCTCCTGAGCATCCCCGTTCTGTTCTTCTTTATTCAACTGTATTGTAGCCTCATAAATTACCATGGCTCTTACTACAGTGTTGTGTATCCAGTACATACTCTTGGGGTCTAGACGCGAGATTTTATCGCAGGCCCTTCCAGTGCTCATAAGAATGTGTCTCAACTTCGAACATATATTCTTGATCTGATGAGTGTACGACAGTTTCGCATCCAGGATTACACCTAGATACTTCAGTAGCCCCTCTGCTGGTAGAGTTTCGTCGAGGAGCTTGAGATTCCAGTATGAGTGTTTGATGTGCTTCCACGTAAATGGTACAACAACAGTTTCCTTGGGACTGACCCTAAAACCCCGCTTTCTTCTCAAGTTTTCCACAATACTCGGGGTGCATTGCGCCATTTTCCTAACAGTAGTAGACAATTTGCCAAGTATTATTTCGACTTAACCATCTGTGTATCCGTGACAAAAGTTGCCGCTAGTATTTAACTCTACAGGAAGTTTATTCACAAATAGGTTCCGCAGACGTGAGAACAAAAAGCCTCCTTGCGGACATCCCCTAGTGGTTTTGATAGCCATTTTCTCATTCATCGTAGTGCCTTTTACCTTTCTTCTTCTTAACGTGATCTTAATCCACATACATATGGTGGTCTGATTCGCATGCTCTTCTGCATATTCAACCATGGATTCGAAGACGCCCCCTCGATATCCAGAAAGATTCAAAGAGCTATTTCCTGAAAGTATAGAGTTTTTTCCACCTTCCCAACAAGTTGGTGAAGTGCTGTTTCGCATGATTTACCTGTTTGATATGCGTGTTGGTTTGCATACAGAGAAACCTTAGTTATCCTCTTTTTCCCTAACGTGCACATTAAACAGTTTTTCTAATGTCTTTAAAAGAAAGGAGAACAGACTGATCGGTCTCATATCGTTATCCTTAGTATGATCATTTCTCCTTGACATCGGAATGAAAACAACCTACACTGTCTTCCAAGCACTATGAATGATTACTGCTGCTAGGCTGACACTAAACAGGCTACATAGGAATCTAATTAGACCTTCCCGTGCTTGCTGCAATAGAACTAAAAAGATATCAATTGAGTCTTGTGACATGAACTGTTGAACTTTTATCATAGCTTTAATTAGACTACCCAGGCATCTTATTTTTCAATTCGGAAAAAGTCTTTGATATGTATTTTGAATTTTGTGTTGGGGCAAAGCAAATAAAACAGGCGAATGCTTTGTCTTCTCTTGTGTGATTCCGATATCGAGGTTTACAGTGCAAACATGGTTAGGCGCAAATGCCATGGTAACTGTGACACCCACAATAGGGTCGACAAGGAAACGGTCGGAAAGTCCTAGTAGTCCATAAAAGCCTCCACAGTTAATTACGTCACGTAATTCGTGGTTGCCAGCCATGGCCGTGAATGAGACCTCGCAAGATGATCCCGTCTCTTCGAGGACGGGACACGGGACGAACGAACGTTTCAGATTAGGAAACGACTTTATATAACGTATTCCCCGAACACAGAATACGTTGAAAGTGAATCGCAGGCTGTTGGAAAAGCGGGGAAGAAGGGAATCGAAGCATGGAGATGTTGTGTTACAGAACGTTGATGAAGATTAAGCAGTTTCGTAAAGATAGGAAAGTTTCTCGCAGAATAGACGAGGAAAGGAATATGTGGAAAAGACTGACTGGACGAAGGAACAGGATGATAAAACAAGTGTTAAGACATCAGGGAACAATTTGCATGGTAGAGGGAACAATTTTTGAGGTAAGATAGACGTTAACACATATACAAAAAAATATTTAAGATCCTTAGGTGGAAGAATTTTTAGTATATCTCCTTAGGCGTGCCGGTGATAAAATGTGAACTGTGTCTTTCCATGGAGACAAGTGTAATAAGTCTGTGTCTCCTCAGATTCTTAACTTTGCGGCTATCAGACTCGACTTCAGTAGCTTTACTAAGAGAACATGCTTCGTTACGAAATAAATCTGACCATGTGCCTAATACGAACACGCGTCTCTTATTTTGCAAATATTAAAGTTATTCAGCAAAAAAATAGAAAATGTTACTTTGAGATAACAATAGTACAAGGGCACGTAATTCGCTTCTCTAACAATGCTTAAGCTGATTCACTATTGTGTTAACAGTTACCTTGATTCACGTTCATACCGAAGTAACCACTGCTAGGTTACGGTTCCACAACAGGTAATCACTGATCACGGAAGCCTTATCATTTATGTTGTGCTATCAATATATTCCTCAACGAAAGTTACTGATTCACAAACACGATACCGTTTTAACCACAAATCAGTTATAGTTTCTAGGAAATTCTTCATACTATTTACTTGCGACGTGGCTGCACGCGATCGCTCCCTCCTTGCTGATACCCTACAATGACTCTCTACACACTAACTCGGCGCGTGACCAGTAGTGCTGGGGCAGTGTTGACGTTGTACAGCAAGACAATACTCCGTCTAAGAGAAAAACGCACTCATCTTCGAAAATTCCAGAAGCCACTAGCAAGTAAGAAGTGTATCTTCACTATGTCATACTATCAAAAATAGCAGTACTTCTTACAAACTACTCTCAGACAAATAATTTGGCACATGGTGGTCCATATGATACCAGTCACAAGATTGATGTCCACGGAAAAAGAGAAAGGAAGATCCATGCACTGGATGTTGCAGCCAACAATTCCAACAATAGAAGCTTGATACATTGGCGACGCTGCAGCATCCATCCTCCAATACTGACCTAGATCCCAATGATATCCATGACTTCTTATGTGCCGGCCGGTGTGGCCGATCGGTTCTAGGCGCTACAGTCTGGAACCGCGCGACCGCTACGGTCGCAGGTTCGAATCCTGCCTCGGGCATGGATGTGTGTTATGTCCTTAGGTTAGTTAGGTTTAAGTAGTTCTAAGTTCTAGGGGACTGATGACCTCAGAAGTAAGTCCCATAGTGCTCAGAACCATTTGAACCATTTTTTTCTTCTTATGTCTGAAGAAATGTGTACTCAGTTGACGACATTCAGTAGTGAAACTGTGCAGAGGACTGTGGAACACCGCTTATGATCTTCAGCAGCAGTCTTACATGACACAGCTATCCCAATTTCTGCAGTGAATGTATTGAAAAGTTAATCAACCACTGCTCTGCGCATTTCGGCGACAGTTTCAAGGAACGAGCAATATAATTAGAGGGGGGAGCTGCGATGGAGACGAGACAGAGTGCTGCTGTCACCAAGCGGACGTTATTCTTCGGCCCGTCACACGACTGACCTTCCTTCAAGCCATGTGGTAGGGCGGGAGGTGCGCCTTAACTGCCGTGTAATCACACTATGAATCTAATCACGGGAATCACTGTCTTGGTTTCGTACTGATTCATCAAAATTCATTTAATTGAAGTTAACCGATTTCGGCTTGACAGCCATTTTCAGATGCAACTAGTAAAACAGCGACACTCAGGTGGCTTTTTTTGGGGTGGGGGTTATGAAGATAGAAAAAGTAAAAAGCCTCTGGTCTCCTCCGCAAGCCATTGTGGCTTCATCTCGCACACTAAAGTTCACTTTCACGTCTAGGAGTGTGGTGATCGCTACTGCTTGTAGTGCGTTCCCCAGGACCACCTCGCATCCCGGATCCTTTTTCCTCCCTTCACGAGCAATCACTTTCTTCCCACTTCCTACCGTGGATCTGTTACTAACAATCTTCTACGACTGGTATACATGTTCTTCTTCTCTGCAGAATTTGGAAGACACCACCTTTGGACCATACCCTGCAATATGTGGCCGCAGAATTTTCGCAGCGGTGGGAAAATGTACATACTGTGCTAAGTCTTTTCCCCATGACAGGCTACCTGTAATACAGGCAACAGAACACCCAGAACTCGTGAAGCTTCTGCAGGAAGTCGGATGGAAATTCAACAGGGCCTCTGACCAACCTTGGCTCTGAGCACTATGGGACTTAACATCTGAGGTCATCAGTCGCCTAGAACTTAGAACTACTTAAACCGAACTAATCTAAGGATATCCATGCCCGAGGCAGGATTCGAACCTGCGACCGTAGCGGTCGCGCGGTTCCAGATTGAAGGGCGTAGAACTGCTCGGCAACACAGGCCGGTCCCTCTGACCAACCTTACCTGCGATTTCCTGAAGATATTCCACTGGCTAGGACACCTGCAGAAAATACCTACTTTGTTCATTATAATTATGCGGGCTGTTATGCCGTGGTCGGTTGATGAATTCTGTGTCGATTCCCAACGTTTCGTCTCCGACTGGAAGCCATTGAGCTACGGACCCCCTTGAAGATGTCTCCCGCAGTCGGAGACGAAACGTTGGGAATCGACACAGAATTCATCAACCGACCACGGCATAACAGCCCGGATAATTATAATGGACATGATATTTCCGGCCGTGAAAGTCTACATTTTAGTATCAATACCTACTTTACCTCATTTCCATTTCTCACTAATATTTGCCTTTTGAGTTCTAGAGCCACCACTTTCTTGCTCTCTTATACAGACATCCAGTATTAGAATCTCTGAAAATGAAACAAATTCTACCCAGAGCGGTATTCAAACGTTTAGAGTAAAAGAAGGTGTACGGGAGACATTTTATTTTTCAAAATGCAATCCACAGTGAAAATAAAAAATATTTTATTTGCGACATGTAGCTACAACTTCCAGCTACTTCGCAATATAGCCACCACTCCGACTTAGACGTTTGTCTTAGTGTGATACTAACTTTCCAGGAGCCAAGTCCGAGTATTGCAGTGGGTAATCAGACATTACCCATCGAAAATGCTGCAGTAGATTCTTTGTTGTAGCTGCAGTGTGCAGTCGAGGATTGTCGTGAAGGAGGATAATGTCTGATGACAACATTCCTCATCGCGTTTTTCCGAACTGCCTTCGGAGACGATTTTCTCGAATTGCCTGATTCACTCGCTGAACAGAAACCTCGGTTGTCACTCGCTTCCTTCCCTGACCGCCTGCCTCGAGAACGTCTGTACGTCCTGCTTCTAAATTTCTGCACCTCTGCCGCACATTGCTGTCATGCATGACAGTTACGTTATGTGGGTTGCATGAAATCAGGCGGAACCCCTCAGCATGAAGAAATCGAATGACAGCACGCACAGCACGCACTTCACACTTGGCAGGACACCCTTAATATTCTAAGCATCTTTAAATCTCAGTGTGTGCACTCAGAACTGAAAAGTGCAACGTGACGGGCATAGTGTACAGACTGTTCAACAGTGCATATGTTAATCAACTGTGCAACACATCTGCCCAAAGCTTCATTGGATTTCACTGTGGTTAATCGGACCTTGAAATAAAAAACAAGCCTCGTTATTAAGAAACTGAAGATGTTTCACTTTCTCTGTGGCAAAAGTGTCTTAAAATTATATGAGCCCTTAAAACGGATCCAGCCGATTTGCTTCAACCACGTCTTATCCAAGCTTGCGCTCTAATAATCTTTTTCTCAATGACGCAATAAACGCTACCTTCGTTCTGAAACCTTACTTTGATAGCTGCAAGTTAAGATAAGAAACCTCATCGCACTAACTTTCATTGTGCTGCCAGTACTATTTCAACCTTCATCAGGCGAAATGTCTGCTGAAGCTGAAAGAGCCTGACACTATCGATGTACCTGTAGCAAGAAAGTGTTTGGGCGCAGGCCAAATGTGTGTTTCTTTTGCTGAACTGCTATATGTTTCGCGGACCCAGTACCTGCCTTAATCACCCATATCACATGGATTAGTTATCAGTCAACATTAAAGTCATAATCAGACATAATTATGGTTATGGAACTTGGACTGCTTGATCGTTCCGGGTCCCACACTTGAGCCTTAAAGTATATAGTCGTCAGTCAGTAAGTCAACGGGTGTTCAAGCCCACACGGACGTCCATACTTCGAGCGTTCTTGATTTACAGCCTCTTATACTTACTATCAATGTGTTTCCGTAAAGTGTTCTGTACTTATTATTAATATACGATTTCGTTACGTTCAGTAACACGTGGCATTGTGTGCCTCAGTAGTATATCTCGTGTATATCTACTCTGTCCGTGATTGGAACCCCCATTGCTTTTCATAATTTGATTTACAATTTAGCGATTTATCCAAGCCATTTGCTTTCCGAATCTTTGCTATCATGGCTCCCCGGATTTGAAAACACAAACGTTGGTTATAGTTAATGATACGTACACTGTGAACAGAAATTTTCAACGTAAGAAACTGTACTGAACTCAAGAACTCAAGTTCGCCGCCGTTCGAGTGTACCAACCGCAGGACAAACAAGGCAAAAAAGTCCGTTGCTTGTATTCAAAGGTCCAACAATAAAGGTTTCCAGTTTCATGGCGTAATTCTATCAGTAAACTTGTATTCAAGTTACATATTTTCAAGGAACAACTTCAGTGTATTCAGGTAAAGCCAAGTCAGATTAGAGTGTAAATCATGTTCATTTAATTCAGGGCTTCACAACATACGTGCTCGCGGAGCAAGCTGTGAGCAGCAAGGTGCGAGCACTGAGCAACGCGAGCGCGCTACCCCCACTACCGGACCAGAGCGGAGAGTGGGGAGAGTCACGTGGGGCACACAACAGCTGCCGCCAGTCAATGTAAATCCGCAGCCACCTGCAGGGATATCACTCACGAATTATTACTGCAACAAATGAAACAAATAAAGGAGAATGTACATGTGCCACATAATTTTATTAGCTTAGTGTATTCCTCTACATTCGCATTAATTTGTGAACTGTTACACAATAAAAGGTGTCACTGAAAAGTGGGATTCTCGGTTATCTTGTACTTTTGCCCTTTACAATTGCGTCTATGTTCGGAGTAATTGTTCTTGTGCATTTCAATCAGACAATACGTTTCTCAGGCGCGTCTTGTTACATTTCATTGCAGAGAATAGTTGTTCACAAACATACGTAGAACCGAACAATGATATTATTGTAGCCGCCAGTTTGTGCAAACGAGGAAATCTATCCTGAGGGAAGTGTCTGTAGAATTCCAAAATGTTTTTCTTGTTCTGAAATTTGTGTCTGTATTCTCTGTCACACTGCAGGTCAATACTTTCTAGTTGCAGCTCAGGACGAATCTCTTCAATATTCGCTGAATATGGAGAGGAGAACAGATCAAAATCACTGTCTAGTGCTGTCATATCTTGAAAGCGTTGATCAAATTCTTCCTTAAGGGCAACTAAACTATGTGAATAACGTTCACAGTCTTTGTGAACATCTTGCATGGATGATAATTTAGGAAAATGAGCTAGATTTCCTGTTTCCAGCTGACTCACCCAAAGTGTCAATTTCATTTTAAAAGCTCGTATTCGATCTATGAAATGAGTAATTAGCAGATCTTTACCTTGTAGTGAAATGTTCAAAGCATTCAGATGGCTAGTTAAATCTGCTAAGAACGCGAGATCACATTTCCATGAAGGCTCTTTCAAATCAGGAACACACATGGTTTTTATTTCCATGAGCATATTTATCTCATCTAATAGGCAAAAAAATCAATTTAATAATTCGCCACGACTAAGCCAGCGGACCTCGCTGTAATAAGGCAGGCTACCATACTGGCTTTTTTACATCCTCAAGAAAGCTTTTAAATTGTCTGTGTTATAGCCCATGCTTCCTTATATAATTGGTTGTACGAACAACAACACTCATCACATTTTTTAGAGTGATACTCTTTGCACATAAGTTTTCCTGGTGGATCACACAGTGAACGCCCCTTACTTCATTCGGCACGGTCAGTTTTTGCATTTTCTCCTTCAACAGCGCAACGAAACCTGATTTTTTCCCTGTCACCGCTGGTGCACCGTCTGTAGACACTGAAACTAAAGAATTCCACGACAATCCTATATTTTCAACACTTTCTTCAACACTACTTAAAATATCACCTCCGGTTGTATTGTTCTTCATGGCTACTACATCGAGGAGCTCCTCCCTCACCTGAAGATCTCTATTAACACCTCTAATAAATATGGCAAGCTGTGCTGTTCCAGTGATGTCAACACTTTCCTCCAGAGCTAGAGAATACGCCATAAAATCTTTACAGATATTTGCAAGCTGGCTCTGGACGTCGTCTGCCATGTCCTGTATGCGACGCATAATTGTCATGTTAGATAATGGCACAATCCGAAACTGTTCAACTTGAGATGGACACAAATGTTCCACTGCAGCTACCAAACATTCTTTTATTAAATCGCCATCAGTGAAGGGGCGCAGGGAATTTGCTAAAAGCAAAGCAATTTTGTAACTCACCCTGAGAGATGCCTCAGTTGATTTTTCTTCGTCGTCCAGATCTTCTTCCGATAGCTTCCTTTTAAGTTTAATAACTTCCTGTGCACGATCTGGCCCATCACATTTTCCACTTCCGTAGTCTTTCGCGTGGTACAGCATATAATGTCGCTGCAAATTAAATTTCCTAAAAGAATTCAGCGTTTAGTGACATACTAAACACTTTGCAACAGCATCTTTTTCTGTAAACAGATATCCTCCCAACGGGGGTTGAACTGCGAAAGCATGATTGGGGTTACAGAACGGCGACTTGACGTGATTCTTAACCAGCGAAGTGACTGTTAGAGCTGATCGTAGTACTTTAAACGTTACACAGTCGGCGCGAATTGAATAGGCACGCTGCCGTCCTATTCAAACGTGCGCGCGCATTTCCCCTCCCTCTCCTCCCACCCTACTCCGCGACCTTGCACCTGCTCGCGAGCACGTGCCTGAGCAGACGCGAGTACTCGCGCTCAATACCTTCCAGTTGTTAAGCCCTGATTTAAATCATTTTACTGTGACAGTGCGACTTTTTGCAGTAAATTAGAACCAACAGGCTATATACGAGTTTCAGCGAGTTATTGTCATTTAGCAGTGTGCTTCAAGAATTCTCATATAACATTAGGTAATCACTTTCATTTCTTTCTTATATGTACGAGCGATGAACGTCAAGGGAACGTTTATGTCTTCTGCCGGTTTGAGAATAATGTTTCCACTGATAGCAGCTAATCTCTGAATCCTCTTCATTTGAATTATCTTATCCGTAATATTTAAGTGAATTAATAGCTCAGCTTACAACACTCTTTCCCCTAACAGAATCACTAGTCCTTTTATAGTAAAGCTCAAGTATAAGACACTACCGGCTACTACTAAATTAGCAAAACGCCGGGCCGGCAGCGGTGGCCGAGCGGTTCTAGGCGCTTCAGTTCGGAACCACGCGGCTGCTACGGTCGCAGGCTCGAATCCTGCGTCAGACATGTATGTGTGTGATGTCCTTAGATTAGTTAGGTTTAAGTAGTTCTAAGTCTAGGGGACTGATGATCTCGGATGTTAAGTCCCATAGTGCTTAGAGCCATTTGAACCAATACGCCGGTAATGTTATCCCTGTGAAAGGATTTAAATTTGACAGTGACTGTGCTTAATGGCTAAGGTACCGGACTGAACTTCGTTTCTCGAAAGGCAAATTTGTACCAAGTACTGTTTATAAGGAAATTTAGCTATTAGTATTTACTTTACTTGATACCGAAATACTGTTTTTGCCTTGTTCAGTTTACTAGATGCGAACACTTTGCCTGCTAGCCACCGACTAACTCTAGCCTCAAAGGAGACTTGCAGTTCGACCGCCAAATCCACCTTTTCTATTCCGCCAACCCAGTACCGTTGGAGAGAAAATTCCCTCCATGTTTTACATGATTACAAACCGACATGCCCTATGCAATTACCAGCAATACAAGTAAAGTTTTAACATTTCCATTCTTCTAAATTATAGATTGCAGCAACCAGTCGTCCTTTTTAAATTTTATTATGCAGATCTACATTTCGGCTATAAGTTAACCATTCTCAATGCACTATTATTTTCGCTCGAAGCATGTTAGTCCCTGTTGATCGGGCTTCACTCACGGTTCATTGAATACTCAGTTTTCAATGAATTGTCAATACTCAATATGCAGTACTCAGTATTCAATGAACTGTGGGTGAAGCCCAGTCAACAGTGACTTACCTGCTTCGAGCGAAAATAATAGTGCATTGAGAATGGCTAACTTGTAGCCGAAATCTAGATCTGCATAAAAAAATTAAAAAAGGGCGACTGATTGCTACAATCTATAATTTACAAGACAATATAACAGTAGCTGAGTGCAACCACTTTCCGAATGGAAGATAACCTGATTTCCATTCTTTTGCAGAACGTTACTTTAGAAATTACATCCATAGGTTAATTACAACTATATAAATGGGCATAAATAATGAATAAAACATTTACATAGATTTTACATCAAAGAGCTTGGTTGTACAGATGTCACATTAAGTGCAGCAGACAAAGAAGTTATATGGGAGAAGCATAGAGAACTTACTTTAGAAATTACATCCATAGGTTAATTACAACTATATAAATGGGCATAAATAATGAATAAAACATTTACATTGATTTTACATCAAAGAGCTTGGTTGTACAGATGTCACATTAAGTGCAGCAGACAAAGAAGTTATATGAGAGAAGCATAGGAACTTACTTTAGAAATTACATCCATAGGTTAATTACAACTATATAAATGGGCATAAATAATGAATAAAACATTTACATTGATTTTACATCAAAGAGCTTGGTTGTACAGATGTCACATTAAGTGCAGCAGACAAAGAAGTTATATGAGAGAAGCATAGAGAACTTACTTTAGAAATTACATCCATAGGTTAATTACAACTATATAAATGGGCATAAATAATGAATAAAACATTTACATAGATTTTACATCAAAGAGCTTGGTTGTACAGATGTCACATTAAGTGCAGCAGACAAAGAAGTTATATGAGAGAAACATAGAGAACTTACTTTAGAAATTACATCCACAGGTTAATTACAACTATATAAATGGGCATAAATAATGAATATAACATTTACATAGATTTTACATCAAAGAGCTTGGTTGTACAGATGTTACATTAAGTGCAGCAGACAAAGAAGTTGTATGAGAGAAGCATAGAGAATATCTACATTGGTGTTACAGGCTGTAGGAGCACGCTATTACGGTAGACTCGTCAGCCTTAATGAAAGACACTAAACTTAATACGAGTTTTTCTTTTTTCGCGCTAAGGAAGTGGTGTACGGCCGCCATTCATCATCTCGTCATTAGCAGCGGTCACTGAGCGTCCGGCCGAGGCTGGGAGCCGTTGCGTGACACCAGTGGTGGTGGGCGGAGG